>NW_026988419.1:5000000-10000000 GCF_030222135.1 Aotus nancymaae | reverse complement strand
TTCCAATGCAGTGGGCCGGGCTCCAGGGATCTGCCCTCTCAATGCACAGCCCAGGTAATTCTAATGCAGCGACTCCAGGAACCACACTTTTAAGAAACACACCCTGAAAGGCCACAGTGTCCCTAGGTTTTGTCTTTGGGTGTCTTCTCCCTACTGACTCTCTCCCCCTTCTATGAAAAAAGACTCCATGGCCAGGTGCAGGGGCTCATGCCTGTAATCCCAGCACTCTGTGAGGCCAAGGAGGGAAGACTGCTTGAACCCAAGAGTTGGAGAACAGCATGGGCAACACACTAAGACCCCATCTCCTCAAAAAGTAAAAAAAAAAAAAAATAGCCAGGTGTGGTGGTGCACACCTATAGTTCCAGCTACTGGAAAGGCTGAGGTGGGAGGATTACTTGAGCCCAGGAGGCCGAGGCTGCAGTGAGCTACGACTGCACCATTGCGCTGTAGCCTAAGAGGCAGAGCAAGACACTGTCTCAAAAAAAAAAAAGAAAAAGAAAAAAGGGTCCCAAATCTGTACTCCCAGCTTTCACATTCTCCTGTGGTTCCAGACCTACAGTTCCTCCTGCGAGTTTCCACCTGGACCTCCAGGTTACAAATAAGTTTGTTGTTTTTTTGTTTTGTTTTGTTTTTTGAGACAGAGTCTCAGTCTGTCACCCAGGCTGGAATGCAGTGGTGCGATCTCAGCTCATTGCAATTTCCACCTCCTGGGTTCAAGCAATTCTCCTGCCTCAGCCTCCCAAGTACCTGGGATTACAGGTGCATGCCACCACGTCCGGCCTACAAATTAAGTTTTAAAACAGCAACATTAGACCTCCTTTATTTAATGGGAGAAGAGACACATACAAATGAGTGATATTTTGAGATGCAGAACGTGCTATAATGGAGGGGTTTCTGAACGTTGTAATTGCATGCCAATCATAATAGACAACCAGGTACCTGTATCTTCCGCAATGGCAGAAGCAAGAGGCCTGGAAGGCAAAGACATTAGTCGGTCTGGAAGGATGAGGAGGAAATTCCAGGTAAAGGGAGCGGCAGATGCAAAAGCAGGAAGGAATGAGCAAGAAAACTTTCAAAATCGACAAGTGCCTGCGGGCAAGGACACTGGAGACCAGATATGGCAAGGAGGAGACAGTGGAGGGGCCGGATGCCGCTCTGTTGCCCAAACTACAGGAGAAAAACCTCCCAGGGGCACAGTGAGCGATGGCAGCATGAAGGGGAAGGAAGAGAGACCGACCAGAACTTCCTTGGGTCCGGGAGTTTCTCAATGGACAGGCCGTTGGATTGGACTTGCAGACACGACTTTGAGTCCTGGAAGCCAGCTCATGCTTTCATTCACAAACTATGCAATCACACGACATACTGCAGCCACTCACCCCTGGTTTCGTTTTTAACCCAGGTATTGATGGAATCACAGGCAGAGACTGGATCCTCAAAGTTCACATTCCGGACTTCACACTGGAACACATCTTTGTTCCTTGCAACAAAAGGCACTTCGATTTCAGAGGCATTCTTAACAAACACGGCGTTAGCCACTGTCACGATATCTTTATTCTTCTTGGAGACAATCTCCTTGTTGATCTTCTTTAATATTTTACCAACTCCTAAAAGAGAAATCAGAAAATACAGCAATATTTCCATAAGGATCTAGAAAACTTTTAAAAATCTTTTATATTGCAGCAAGTGAGAACAGTATGGGTTAGGTGCAGTGGCTCACACCTGTAATCCCAGCACTTTGAGAGGCTGAGGTAGGTGGATTGTTTGAGCTCAGGAGTTTGAGACCAACCTGGGCAACATGACAAAACCCCATCTCTACCAAAAATACAAAATTAACTGGACGTGGTGGCATGCCTGTGATCCCAGCTACTTGGGGAGGCTGAGGTGGGAGGATCGCTGGAGCCCGGGAAGTTGAGGCTGCAGTGAGCCATGATCACGCCCCTGTATCCAGCCTGGGTGACTGAGCAAGACCCTGTCTCAAAAATAAAAATAAAAGAACAATATAAACAGGATAGCTATGAGTAGCAAGAAACCAAGTCTTCTGATTTCTCAGGGGCCTATTTCTTAAGAAAATGAGGGAGTAGGGTTAAAGTATAACTACTGAAGCTCTCGAAAATCAATTGTGCTTCTGCATCAAAACAGGCATATTCAAGGTGTTCTCGCCACGTTCCCAATGCGGACCTCATTCACATGGTAGCCTTTCTGGGCACCAGGTCAGTATGAATGCTGACACAGTCCTCACTTCTGTAGCCAAGAGGGAATAAATCAAAGGGAACTTCCTAATTCTTTCTCTCTTTCTTGTCTAACATTACTAAGTGCTGCTTCCTTTCTTGCCAAAGATTTAACAATGTAATTTCTTTTTTTTCTATTTTGGAAAAAAAAGATGAATAAAATAAGCATTAGAAAGACTATAAAAAAATTACCATGTGCCGCCATCCAGCGCAATGTGGTTTTTACTTGGTATCAAGCTCAAAGAGTAAGGAGATTAATTTTATGGCAATGTAAGCTTTATTTTACATGAGCCATTCATACATGCTCCATTTAGTTTGAGAGGGTGAAAAAGAGGCAAATAAGTTATAAGGATGAAATGTGTTTCTATAGAGAGCTCAAATTACAGATCCTTCTTTATTGCTTGGGGTCTCTTCAAAATGACACTGTCCTAAAACCTCCTGCCAGAGTCACCTTGATGGTCCCCTAGAGAGCCAATTTGCCACCCTGAATGTGTGTCCTCTTCAGACGCTTTACACAGGACAGGGCAAAGTCTTCTCAGGATCCACGAAGAGAGCCATGTGTAGGCCTTTACAATGGGGATGGCCCTTTCTTAGATGCTCAGGACCACACCTTACAACTGTTCTATGGTGCAGGCCCATTTTACAAGTAAGAAAATGGCAAGCTTTGGAGGCTGAAAGATATTTCCAGGGCCAGCTGCCAGCTCCTGGCTCTTTTGGGGTAGGGGTGAGGCAGTGGTAGATGGCCAGCAGGCCAATATTGTCAGAACTTCAGAAATAATGACTTAAAATCAGTGTGGCTCAACATTAAAAGAAACAACGAAAGTCCAGTTGCTTTTTGAAATTGTCTCGGCCGACACAGCCTGGATCACACTAGGAAAGGCCATACATTTTAGCAGTGATTCACCAGGAAGTTATAAATCACCAAGAGTTTTCTGAACTTCTACCAAAGGGGAAGAACAGTGTGTTCCAAGTATTTAGTCCTTCCATGCTTCCAACAGGTGAACAAACTGCAAACTCATGCAGAAGTGTAATGCTGCGTCAACAGTGCAGTGAGATTAGGCATTTGGTGCTGGCAGCCCTGGAGGCCAGGCTGAGCAGAGTCGGAGGCAGGCGCAGAGTGAGGCACTGAATGACACAAATCGCCACCTCCCTCGACTTACTCTCCAGCTGACCATACCAGTGTAGTCAAGATTCTCAGAACTTTCGGGCCAGCCTAGATAGAAGAACACGGGCAGGAAGACTCCCTTGCTTCCAATGAAGTGAGCAGACCTAGATGTGAATGTGACTTGTGGAAGGTCGCAGAGGATGTTGGTGGCCAGGAAGGGCTGGGGAGCCAGTCCTGCTCCCTTGAGCACTGCACTTACGGAGACGGTAGGTGGGACACGGCTCTGGGCGAGACCCCTCAGCTGAAGCAAAACAGTGCCAGGAGATGAAGCTCGTTCAGTTAAATAGGTCATTTTTTAAAGGGTTTTCTTTAACTCAAACTAAACCTTTTTCATTGGGCCTTACTTTGCTCTGGGATACATGTGCAGAATGTGCAGCTTTGTTAACATGTGCCATGGTGGTTTGCTGCACCTATCAACCCACCATCTAGGTTTTAAGCCCGCATGCATTAGGTATTTGTCCTAATGCTCTCCCTCCCCCTTGACCCCCTACCCTTGACAGGCCCCAGTATGTGATGTTCCCCTCTTTGTGTCCGTGTGTTCTCATTGTTGAACTCCCACTTATGAGTGAGAACATGCGGTGTTTGGTTTTCTGTTCCTGTGTTAGTTTGCTGAGAATGATGGTTTCCAACTTCATCCGTGCCCCTGCAAAGAACATGAACTCATTCTCTTTTATGGCTGCATAGTATTCCATGGTGTATATGTGCCACATTTTCTTTATCCAATCGATCACTGATGGGCATCCGGGTTGGTTCCAAGTCTTTGTTTAGCTTTATATTTTGAAATAATTATAAATTTACAGGAAGTGGCAAAACAATATGCAGGGAGGTCCCACGTGCCTTTCACCCAGTCTTCCCAGTGGTACTGTTGTTACATCAGGAAATTTCCATCAGGTCAGTCCACAGGGTGCATTAGGATTTCACTCATTTTTCATAGACTCCTGTTATGGGGTGGGTGGGGAGGTCTGTGCAACTTTATCCTTGGTGCAGATTTGTGTGGCCCCCACCACAATCAAGACCCAGCACGGCTCCATCATCACAAGGCCCTGTGCGCCCCCCACAGCCACCCCTTCCCATCCCCTCTCACATGCTTTACCAGCACATCTACAACCCCTGCAGGGATGAGGGCTGGAGCCCTGGGAAAGGAGACCTAGTGGCAGACCCCAAGCTCCAAAGTCACAGAAGAGGGACCAGAGTCTAGTTCTCCTAACTGCCAGCACCACAGTGTTTGTTCTCTAGAAGAGACTAAACCTAAGTCCCTAGTGGCACCAGCAAAACCCCTCTGGCTGCTCTGCTTCTTGGGGTTGTCAACGAAAACCAAGCCATAAACCCTCTTGTCCCAAGACTCTCGGGCAAGGGCCCCGCCAGTGAGCAACTGTGCACACGCACCATTCACGCTGTATCTCATCACTGTGGCAAGCTGCTTCTTGGTCCTGCCGTCCGCCCCCAGCTGAAGCATCCCCAGGACCGACGAAATCCCATGTGGGGAGACCACGATGTTGTCATGAGGCCTCGACTTGACAATCTGATTGAAAACCTGGATCCCTGTGTTGGAGCCTAATTCCTCGAGAGACAGAGGATTGAAATGGGAGCAGATGGAGGGCAGCGTCACAGAGGCCAAGAGGAAGAGGGAGATGTGCCAGTTCATGGTTCCTTCCGCCAAGGACGACCTGAAAAAGTAAGTTAAAGAATATTTAAATTACACTTAAATGGGCACTTTACTATTTGTGTGTGTGTGTGTGTGTGTGTTTTTTCCAGATGGAGTCTTGTTCTGTCACCCACGTTGGAGTGTAGTGGTGTGATCTCGGCTCACTACAACCTCTGCCTCCTGGTTTCAAGCAATTCTCCTGCCTAAGCCCCTCAAGTAGCTGGAATTACAGGCATGCGTCACCATGCCCAGCTAATTTTTATATTTTTAGTAGAGATGGGATTTCACCATGTTGGCCAGGCTGGTCTCGAACTCCTGACCTCAAGTGATCCGCCTGCCTCAGCCTCCCAACGTGCTTGGATTACAGGCATGAGCCACTGTACCCAGCCTGGGAGACCATTTTGTACTCACCTAGGTATGCTTGACTGTACTCAGCATAACTGAATGCCATGTGAATACATTTAAGACAGAAAAGTGTAATTAAATCCGTTTTTAAAACACACTCTGGGGAGGTGGGGAGAGAGGAAGCAAAATTCCATCTCTTGGGTCCTTACAATGTGCCAGGTCTTATACTAATCATTATTTAATTCTCGTGTGTTTTCTTTTTTTGCTTTGTTTTGTTTTGTTTTTAAGACAGAGTCTCACTCTGTAGCCCAGGCTGGAGTGCAGTGGCACAATCTTGGCTCACTTCAACCTCCACCTCCCAGGTTCAAGTGATTCTCATGTCTCAGCTTCCTCAGTATCTAGGATTACAAGTGTGTGCCATGTTGCCTGGCAAATTTTTGTATTTTTTTTTTTGTAGAGATGAGGTTTCACCATGTTTGCCAGGCCATTCTCGAACATCTGGCCTCAAGTGATCTGCCCGCCTCAGCCTCCCAAGGTGCTGGGATTACAGGCATGGGCCGCCATGCCAGGCCTACTCATTATTTAATTCTCAATAGTGCCCTTCATCCAATTAAACCAATATTTACTGAAGGTCCACTGTGTGCCAGGCCCTTTTCTAAGTGCTGGGCATATGATGTAACTAAATGGACAAGATCTCTGCCCTCACTGAGCTTACAATCTAGAAGGGAGGCAGAAAATAAACTAGCAAGCAATAAAGCATTTTCAGAAAAGGGTAACAGCCACGATAATAAAATATAGGAATGGGAGCAGATGAAAGGCTGACGGGGGTGGGCATTATACAGGGTGGTCGGGAAGCCATCTCTGTAGCAGGAACACGGGTGATGAGACCTGAATGGGGGAAGGAGTCAGCCACAGGCTGATGGGTAAACAGTGGGCTGGGCAGAGGGAGAGCAGGGCCGAGGCCCTGAAGTGGGAATAAACTTGGTGTATTAGAGGCCAGTGTAGATGTGAAGTTAAGGTCGTGGAGAAGAGAAGGGAGACAGGAGGGTGAAGCTGAAGGAGAGTGCAGATCTGATAAGGTCCTGTAGAGCCTGGAAGGGCACTGGGATTTCATTCCAAGGGTCACAAGAAACCCCTGGAGGATTTCAAACAAGGGAATGAATCCCTCGGCTTGCTATGATTATCTTATCACCACTTGTGCTTGATTCTTTTACCATAAGCACACTGCTTTAAAATTAAAGAATTACTAATTAAAAGACTCTTAAGTGACAGCTTTAAAGTTACAACAGGGTAGAACAATAGTAAATTCAGAAATTTTGAGGATGGTGCTGCTTACACCGATGCTCTCAACTATAGCGATTTGTTTTAAATTAGTTTCCTTCCTTTATTTTCACTCACGGAGCTCTCTCTGGCTATGAAAAGTAAGAGGTAGGAAATTTACATGTATTTATGGAAAAGCAAATACTTTCATTAAGTAAGAACTTAACAGTGGCAGCTGGTAAAACAAAAGCAGCATTTGTGATGCGGCTAATTCAGTTCTTCCCTGCGAGGCCGAGCTCCCGCTAAGCACAAGTCTCCCGTGGAGCCAATGTGTCCCTCTCTCATTACGTGTGGGAGGTTGGGGGTGACTGCAGAGAATAAAACAGAGGGGAGCCTTTGAAGAGACAGGTGATCTGGAGGAAGGGGGAAATCCTGACTCTGTGCTCTGGGGGGAAACACAGGCACAATGACAGCGTTAGGCCAAACTGGCCTTATATTTGGTGTCTCCTTGCCTTCCTTCCAATGCACGTCCTGTGCTTCCCACCCTAGGGCATAGGACGTGTTCAACAAACACTTGTGAGATGAATCCGATGGGTCATAAATACTTTGTTTTTATTAATTATTTTTCACTGCATCAAAATAGTGTTTATGGACTGTGGCTACGAAAATGCTTGTGTTTAATCCTGATCCTCAAGGTCAACTCAAGACACTCTCCAAGGGAAGAGCCAGCACTACATCCAGCAAGGACTGTGGGCACACACAGAACTCCCCACCCAGCTCTCCGACACACACGGCCCCAGTGTGAACCACTGAGGCCATCATTCTAGTTGACATTGCAGTTTTCTTATATGTTGTGAAACAAGCATTTTTCTAAAGATTTAGAACGTTCTGTGTTTCTCCAGAGCTTAATTGTAAAACGACTGTGTAAACTCAGCCTGTCTAAATTCAAAACATGTAAGTGACCTACATACGCTGCTCCTGCTTGGGCTGACTGGCCAGCGTGGCCTATTTTGACTTTGGCACCTAGGACTGGCTCTAATGCCATGACAATCCACTGAGTTTCCTGGAGCCTACTGGACACTGGAGAGCTTCCAAATCCCAACCGTGGAAGCTTTATTCATTTCATCTAAAAACTAGAAATTGTGTTCTCCTCTTCCTTCCTCCCTCTTGCCTTTTCTTTCTCTTGGGCAATAAGTTTCGTCTTTAATATTTAACATAGCACAAAGCCATCATAAGTATAAAACAATGTGTACAGTCTTTGTTAGAAATGTCCAAATCCAGTGGCCAACTTCATCCATCTCAATTGTTGACTCTTGCATTATATTCTGGTATCTATATTCGGCCTGCTGTAATCTGTACTCCTGAAGCCTCCTCAAAGAAATCCTCCTAGACTAGTGGATATTTGAATAAATATTAGAATTTGCATTCATAATGCATGGACATTAAACTAGTTTTCCCTCTGGTAGCTTAAAGTTGATAGACTCAAATACTACAGATATATATAGAGAGAGAGAGAACATCACTGGCGAAAGGACCAGTGACAGTGAGACATCTAACAGCTCCAGTGTCTTAAAGTCACAAGGACAGTCTCTCAAATACATAGGTATCTTATTCAGCAGAATTTTGCTTGGTTATACATTTTTGCTCAAAGAATAATTTTACTATGACATGGAAAAAAGCTGTTGCGGGTGTTTTTCTGTGTTTCTTGGACTTGTAAAGTTTTTGAGAGCTGTCTATGCACAATTTCATAAAAGTGCACTGGGACAGCGTTAAGCTGTGCAGAACCTGGAATCAGAGCTACTTTTGATTGATGTACTGGGCATAACTTCTCCTTGGTCTTCATTTCCTAGGCCAAATGCTCACTCGTTTAAATTCACCTGGCTTATATATATCTAAGAATAAGCTTTCACTTTTCTCCAAAGTTCAGTAGCCAGGAGAGTGGATGGTGATCTACACATTCCTTTAGGCTTGCATAATTCCTAACAATGAAACACACTCATGTCCAAATAGGCAATCGTGTACATGAAGTAACTTGGAGTTCTCAAGCTTTGCAATGCTTATCTCTCGAATAAGCAGACGCCATAATGGGAAGTACATAGAAACCTCCTGTTTATTTTCCTTTTTAAGAGAAATTACACTTTACACTTTCAAATCAGAGAGAAATAAGAGTGCTGCCCAAATGTACTGCAGAGCAACAAGATGGAAGATTATCGTTTTCTTGAATATTGTTTTCACAACAGCAAAAAATAAGTCTCTAGGCCATCATTGGAGGGAAGACCATAAGCCCATCAATAAAGCCATCGCCACAGGCATATCCTTCCAAATGCCAGCTGTCTCAGTCCCCATGTTCTTCTAGTTTCTCTTACTTCAAACCTTTCTACTTTTCAGTATGGGGAATGTTTTTGAAATAGTTGGGTACCGCTTTGAGTTTTAGCCATGATTTAATGTAGTAACTAATGGGATGGTAGTTTTGCAAATGCCAGACTCAAAATACATCCCCAACATTTATAAATGCACCACTTGCCAATGGCAGACATTAGAGGAACCCACTCTTATCTACAGACGCAATGGCGTCAACCATCTCTTCTACACAGGTGATGCTCAAATATGCAGCTCAAATCCTCAGACTCTCTGCCTTCAGGGCCATACTTTCAACAGTTTGCTGCCTGTTTTCACTTGATTGTTCAGAAAAATTATCCCCTAGTGAGCTATGCGGGGAGGGGCCCTAGTCTCCAAAAATTTACCAACCCTTCTCTTTTTCAAGAGTCATAGTTCCTGTTGATAGAGCTTGTCTTCCCAATCCTGAGCCTCTGCTCCTCTCCCTTAGCCTCCACCTAGCCACGGCAACACTTCTTCCTAAATCCTTCCACGGTGTGTGTGATGTTTTTCCTGACTGTTAAAGATGGGGTTCTTCATTCCCTTCTTTGAATTCCTATCACATTTCCTATTTGCATCTCTCATTTTAGTTGTTTTCCAAGTATGTTTTCTTTCCTTCCAAGTAGACTGGAAGCTCACAGAAAGCAGGGACTTTAGACTCCTGGTGCCCACAGGGTCAGTTTAGGGCCCTACCATTCATTGGTAGACACAAAATCAGAAGTTGACCAGTGGGACTCATGCAGCAAGTGTTTGATGTGCAATACAGAGTGTTCTAAAAATATTTTTAGCAACTAAAAGTCAAAAAACATCAGAAGTCTAGATTAGGGTTATTCTTAGGGAAAATGAAAAAGAATGGAAGTTCTGGTACAACTGGGCCCTCACCCCCATGCAAATGTTCTGCACAGCTGCCACCCCATGGGCTGGGCACCTGCTTTCTAGTGTGCCCCACTCCTGCTGCTCCCTGATGTCTCACACCCCGCCACGGCCGCCACTGCCATGACCTCTCCAGACCTGCGACCAGACCCTTAGCCTGGAACTGGTGCTGAACAACTGAACAATGGAGACTAGGATCCCCGGTCACAAACGATGAAGCTCATTTTCTGCCTAATAGAGTCTTATAAAATAGTTCACATATAGCACATGAACAAATGATAAATGATATGACACTAGTCTGCTCTATGTGGCATAATAAGTTGTAGGCAGACAGTTTGGTGGGAAAAACCACAAGAAAGATTCTTCTGGGTCCATTCTTAGCTGGATGGTGCACACTTGTTTTGGGAGGACACAGAAGCGTCTAACGGAGAAAAAGTTCTCCATCCCCTCTCATTCTCTAGAAAAGGTTTAAAGTGATCATGTTTTATAAAACATATGTATATTTTTAAAACTATTATACCATGGGAGATATCAAATAGATGCAAATATTTAATACTCCCCCCTATACTCCACATCCAGAAGAAAACAATTATCAACGCATGGCTTGGTTTATTTCTACTCAAATCAAAGAAAATTTTGAAGTTAACTGTAGACATCATATAACAGCATTCAAAATAATTTCAACATATAGTCTAAACCTAAGGATTTAAAATATATATCCATAACATCATCACACCGCAAAAGAACCCCTTAACATGTTAAATATCTAGCCCATATTCACATTTATCTAACTGTCTTTTTTATATAGTATATTTGAATTAGGATCTAAGTAAGCTCCATACATTGCAACTGGTTACATCTCTTGCCTTTTTTAAATCTTCCTCTAGTTACTCTACTTTTAACTTTTTCCCTGGACTTCTTTTTTGTTGAAGAAGCCAGGATTTTTGTCCTGTAGAGTTTCCCTAGGCTAGATTTTGCTAACTGCATCAATGTGATGCCATTCAACAAGTTCCTCAATCTTCTGTACTTCCTGTAAACTATTAGAGCTAGAGCAGGGGTCTGCAAGCTACAGCCTATGCGCCAGATCTGACCATATGTTTTGTCTATGGCTGCATTTGTGCTATGATAGGGAGCTGAGCAGAGGTGCCGAGCTGCAACAGAGACAGTATAGCCTGCAAAGCCAAAAAGAATTATTATGTGGCCCTCTATGTGAAAAGCCTGCTGACCCTAGCTGTAGGGACTGATCAGATTGAGTCATTTTTCTCTCTCTCTCTTTTTTTTTTTTTGAGATGGAGTCTCCCTCTGTCGCCAGGCTGGAGTACAGTGGTATGATCTCGACTCACTGCAACCTCTGCTTCTTGGGTTCAAGCAATTCTCCTGCCTCAGCCTCCCAGTAGCTGGGACTACAGGAGTGTACCACCACACTCAGCTAATTTTTGTACTTTTAGTAGAGATGGGGTTTCACCATGATGGCCAGGATGGTCTCGATCTCTTGACCTATTGATCCATCCACCTCAGCCTCCCAAAGTGCTGGGATTACAGGCATGAGCCACCTTGCCGAGCCCCAATTTTCTCATTTTGCAAGAATATTTTGTAGAGGTGCTGTAGAGCATGTTGGAATCAGTAGATAGTAGCTGTCTCTTTGTGGTGTTAGCAGCTGCTCATGATGACTGCCTAAGTGCACTGTCTTATTAGGAGCTACCAAACGTGGTGCTGTTAGAATTCTAACTTTCCTTCTTCACTTATTAGAATATTTATCTAAAAAGAAATTTCCCATAATGAACTACTGGGTTACCCTGAGGTTTATTTTGTATTACCAGGGCAGGATAAATTCTAGATTCATCTTCCATATCTAACAGTTTTCAAAATAATTCGAAATAGGTTGATTGACTAGAGGGTTTTGTTTTCTGTATCACTATAAACTCATGTTTTTCAACATACTTTAAGGGTCTTGATCCACTGCAAATATTATTCTTATTGATGCTCAAAATGAGCCTCTTCACACTGGTTCTCACACCTTCTGATACGACTCTGTAGTCCTGTTAACCTCCTTGCTTTCCGGTCTGACAAGATGTTTAGGCTCATTTTGTACATCTTCCATTCCAGATGGAATCAGCCACTTCTCCAGGGAGCTCTAGTTCCTTTTAGTGAGGAAGAAGTAGCACTGAGCACGCTTATCTAACAAACTCTAAATTAACTGTGGAAGTGCTGGGCAACAGTGATAAGGAAAATCCAAAGTCCACTTACACCACTCTCTGGACTATATCCAAATTCAAATTAGGAAAACCAGACCGTGACCGTTTTACACCGATGGCTCACACATCACTGGAAAATCAAATTATGAAAACCTAGCTGCTGACACTGAATCGGTTAGCCTCCCATGGCCATCTAGACTGGATGATGACAAGAGAAGCCCGCTGCGCATTAAAAGCTAGGCTGGGAGAATCAAAAGTGGATTTCCCTCATGTGACGGCAGCCAGTCTCCTGAATCAAGCCCATCCTAAAAACGGAATCCTAACAATGCAGATGCCAGTGATGAACAACTGACGCACAGCACGACAAGGGGAGTCCCCGGATTTATCTCAGCCTCTCCCCTCCCCGCCCCTCAGTGAAAGCTGACATCTCAGGCACTGGGAAAGTCTCGCTATCCTTCTGGTCTGTATGTTGCTAGGATACTGGTTCTTGTAATCTAGGGCCCCTTTATAATCTACAGGGGCTACAGCAGGTAGAGAAAAACAGCAGGTAGGTTGTGTCCGAATCATGACATCTCTCAATAGCTTTTCTTGCCAGGGCTTCCTAAAGAAATAAGTGTATAGGCCAGGCACGGTGGCTCATGCCTATAATCCAGCACTTTTGAAGGCCGAGGTGGGCGGATTGTTTGAGGCCAGGAGTTCAAAGCTAGCCTGGCCAACATGATGTAACCCTGTCTCTACTAGAAATACAAAAATCAGCCGGGCCTGGTAGCACATGCCTGTAATCCTAGCTATTCGGGAGGCTGAGGCATGAGAATCTCTTGAACCCGGTAGATGAGGCTGCAGTGAGCTGAGATCGTGCCACTGCACTCCAGCCGAGGTGACAGAGTGAGACTCTGTCTCAAAAAAGAAAAGAAAAGAAAAATGTACAGGCAAAGGCCAGGCGCAGTGGCTCATGCCTGTAACCAGCACTCTGGGAGGCTGAGATGGGTGGATCATGAGGTCAAGAGATCGAGACCATCCTGGCCAACACAGTGAAACCCCACCTCTACTAAAAATACAAAAATTAGCTGGGCCTGGTGGCACATGCCTGTAATCCCAGCTTCTCGGGAGGCTGAGGCAGGAGAATCACTTGAATCCGAGAGGCGGAGGTTGCAGTGAGCTGTGATCCCGCCACTGCACTCCAGCCTGGTGACAGAGTGAGACTCTGTCTCAAAAAAAAAAAGAAAAAAAGAAAGAAAGAAATCTACAGGCAAGGTTTTGGGCTGCCAAACCAAGACTTCCGAGTGGCCTTAAGTAGAATCATGCTGTCCGGCATTCAGGCCAAATGTTTCTCACCAGTTCTTTGCCAACACTGTTAAGGGTATTTGGCAAGAGGCATTCTAGAGACTCTTCAGGAGGTGACCCAGGGAGATTAAGCCTGTCTCTGGAAGGTGACAGTAATTGTTAATGCACAAGTAATCAGGGTTAAGCCTCACATATGGTCTTTGTCTCTCAAACCTGTGTAAGAATTACTGAAATAATGTCCACCAAGACTTGTCTTCATTTAACAGACATCTACCACATTTTCTGATGATACCAAATCAGGTGAACAAGCAAACTAAAGTGCATCTTGGTAATCCTTGGGAAGCGTACTGAGTATTACCAAAATGACTCAGCATCTTTAAAATTTAGAGAACAGGAAATGCCAATTTATCAAGTGGACAGCAGCTTTGTAGTTTTAAAATGTGTTATTTCAGGCTACTATAGAAAAACTTAGAGAAATTTGAATTTAAAAAAAAAGTTTTGTCTAACTTCAAAGTGTATGTTCATTCTATGAAGGTAATTAATTTGGCCAAAATGGAACTTAAAAATGTTTAGGAAATAACTTTTCAGCAACTGAATAGTATAGCAACAACATCTAAGTGGTTCCTTCAATGAAAAGACACATATTTTATTGTTAAATACACTCTGGCATCAAGTGCCTTTTATCCATATATTATTTGTTCTGAAATCTCTTTGGGTTGATGGGAAAAGGCTAGGGGGAAGGAGGAGATTAGAGCTTTCTTAGCTGTCTGTCTTTTAAAATTCAAGATTACAGGATATTTATTCTATTTTCCTCTAAGTTTTGGGGAAATTCACCTAAGGTTCAAATTCCAATTCTACCACCCATTAACAAAGAGATCCAAGGCAAGTCACAATCTTTATCTGCCTTAGCTTTGTTCTCTGCCATATTAGAAATCCTATCTCAAAGGTGGCCATGGGAATTCAATAGGTGTAAACAGAAAGACACATTAACCAGCCTAATACCCGGCTCAGAGCAAGTGCTCAGTAAATGCTGGCTCACTTCTCCTGGTCCTCTTCAATGCTCAAGACCTGAAATACTCTGATTTGCATTTCAGCAACTACTTAGAAAGTCTCAAGGATCAAGCTAAGAAAACAGTCAAACACTGGTGCCTTGATAAAGCCCTGACTGTATCTTTATAACTTCCTTAGACTACTTAAGACCCAGAAATACATTAAGACAATGCTGGTGTGTTTCGATGTCTCTGTAAGAGAATTAAGGGGTTGGTTACTGTGGAAATGGAGGTGGGTATGTCCCAGAAAACCTTTAATAGTGCTTAGATACGCTTTTCAGTCTGCTGACTTAGATCGTTAAATCTGGTTTACTTATTTATAAAGTCCTATAGACTTTTCTTTTTGATAGGTCTTTAAGATGTAATGGTCCAAATGGGTGATTTCCTAATCCAGAAACCAAGAGGTGACCCAAGACCTCATAGTGATATTGACCAGTAGTTCTCAATCTTTAAAAACAAGGAAGCACCTTTTTAATTTATTTTCTCTCTTCAGCAAGATACATGGAAGTACCCTTTTTAGACATAAAAAAATTACACATAGTTCATGACTAATTACATTTTTAGTATTTATGAAAATAAAATACAACCATGAATTATTAAACATGTTAATAAAATCCAAACTCTTTTTATCAGTATCTAGATACATTTTTTAAAAATCATATTTTGAGATATTATTTATCAATCTATACCCAAAACTGGGCCATGAACATGACTTCTCTGATCCTTCAGAATAACCCTGATATGCCTAGGGGCTCCCAATTCAGAGATGAGAAACTAACACTCTGGATTCTTGCCAATAAAAAAATGACTATCAAGTGTTAGAAGTGTAAATTGATTTTTAAAAAATCTTTCTTAAAGGCAATCCCTGGTATGCATAAATAATCTTAATAATGTATCTACCTATTAGAACAGTAATACTCCTTCTATCAATCAACCCTAATGTAATAATAAAATAGATTCAGGTCCAAAAGTGTTTACTGTTATTTTCAGTAGCAAAAACATTGCAAGATTCTTTGCAATAAATAACTGCAATAGCAATTATAATTGCAAACTAAATCTCCCATGGAGGGGACACTGTGGGTGACCTTTTACCAGCTTTGTGCACTTATCCCCTAGTTTCTATGTGCTTTGTTGCTAATGGTTTGTACCTGTTACCTCAGACAATTACCAGTGGGAGTTGAAGGCACTTTCTTAGCGGGCCTTAAATGGCTGACAGTTCACAAACACCATTCCCTCCCTGAAGACTAATCGCCATTGACGACTGGTCTGGGTGTAACTGACTCTCCAGAGCTCCCCGTGGGCTCTGAGTGTGGGACTCCACCTGATACTTCTTGCTTGCTTTCTTCCCTTTTTAATTCCCACTTTTCCCCTTCCCTTACTGTTTCACCTGGGAGCCCTTCCTTAATGAATCACTTGCACTTTATCCTTGGCTCAGGGATTGCTTCTGGGAGAACATGACCTAAAACATCTAACAGTAAGAACAGTTAATGACATCCATCCAACACAACAGCCTTTGGCTGTCAAGAATCTATCTCTGAAGAAAACTTAGGGGCAATATATTCTGGATATATCTTAATCGAAAAAAAAAACCTATGGTATAATTAACTATGTAAAAATTATACACAGGCACAGAAAAAAAGACAAGCAGGACATATTAAAATATCTATATAGTTATTTCTGATGGTGGGAATATGAATATTGTTTATTATTCTGTATACTGTTCTGTATTTGTCAAAATTTCTTTAAGGACATCGCCACTTACAACAAGTATCCCTTTTCCTTTTGTCAGGAACTTAGATTCTGGAACAGCTGAAATGTGTTCTAAAGCGGGGCAGAGAAGGTTATGGAGCACAACCATGGCTAAATCAAAGGATCATAAAACTTTAATAAAAATGGTATTTATTGGGAAAAAAAGAAAGAGTTGAAACAGAGGGGAATCTTTTTATATATACTAAGATAAATGTTACACCCCATTACAACCCATAGACCATTTACGTTGAGTTTTTTTTAGTAAGTGGTGTTGCTATTTTGGTGAACATGATTTGACTTATTTATGTGGCCAAATCTACATACTAGATATTTATGGCAGGGATTATGACTTTTATTCTCTGTGTTTGGCAATAGTACCTAGTATATAGTAGCAACTCAATATACGTTTATGAAATAAATTGTAATTCTATGGAAATTAACTGTTCCATTACTATTTTAGGTATCAGCAACTACTGTTATTGCCAACTTTTAAAAAAATTCCAATTTGCTTAAAATGTATGGAATACATTCTCAAGTCCTCTAAGAATAATAGCCACCATTTACTGAGCGCCTACTGCTGTGGTTTGAGTAACTGTGTCCTTTCAAAATTCATTTGTTGAAATCCTAACCCCCAATGGTATTAGAAATTGGGTGTTTTGGAGGTAATTAGATCATGAAGGTGATGCCTCATGAATGGTGGTGCCCTGATAACAGGCCTCAGAAGGCTAGCTAGTCCCTTCTACCAGGGAAGGCCACATCTATGAACTAGAAAGCAGATCCTCACTGAACACTGAACCTGCTGGTGCCTTGATCTTGGACTTTTCAGCCTCAGGAACAGTGAGAAATAAATTTTTTATGAGCCACCTAGTCTGTGGTATTTTGTTACAGACAAAAACAGAATAAGACGTCAACTATATGGCAGACACTGTACCTGGAGCTTCCTTTTCAACATCTACGTTAACCCTCAACTTAAGAAGTAGGCATTAGTATTCATATTTTATAGATGATAAAAACTAGGGCCCAGAAAAATTGAAGACTCTGGCAAGACTGTATACATGGTACATGGTAAAAAAACACCTGACGCTTAAAAGCCAGTGCTCTGTATGCCACGCTTCATCTTGTGTCAGAGTTTAAAGGGTCAACTGAGAAAAAGGTCAAGAAACACTGTCTTCTTTCTGCCTCTCTGTCCAGTGTTTAAATCATTGAGAACTCGAAGTAAACAAGTGACACAAGTTTATAAGGCACTAGAACTGAACATAATGTCTGTTACTCTAGGTGCAGTGGTTCTCAACTGGTGGTGGTGGGTGACACTGCCCCTCTGCTCCCAGGGTAGATTTGACAATGTCTGGACACATTTTTGGTTGCACACCTGGGAAGAAGGTGCTACTGGCATCTAGTGGATGGAGGCCAGGGATGCTGCTAAACATTCTACAGTACCCAAGACAGCCCCACACTGAAGAGTTATGTCAGTAGTGCCAAGTGCTAGGATTACAGGCGTGAGCCACCCCGCCCAGCTGCTCCCTGGGATTTTCAAGCCAAGGCTTCTCTATTTGGGAGAGGAAGGAATGAGGCCAGTTACTTTTGTGCATCCTAAAAGGTAAAGGATGTGGTACCAGTAATTGAAGCTTTGGCCCGCCAGCCCACCTTATCAAATTTGTCAACCCAGGTTCATCTACAGCTTGTTGAGAAGTTTGGCAGCTGGAGGTGGACATGTGCACACCACGCTGAGCCTCCTGCTAGAAGCACTGGGGAAGGTGTGAACCCCAGGCTGAGTGGCTGGACAGCTGTTCCTCTGCAGGAGGAGAGGAGCCCTTCTGAGAGGAGCCCTGACACGATGCACCTCCTGAAACCCACAACACAGCAGTAGGGAACCGTGGGTGACATTATCAGTCCTCCCTGCCCACCGCCTACTCACTCCTCACTGGGTACATCTTTCTTACTAAGCCAAAGCCAGTCCTATCATTCAGGTTCAGGAAACAGAACAGCCAGGCACTGAGAGAAAAACCTAAAATGTTCACATACACCCTAAATTATCTTACGACCACTGTTCTTACTTCCTGGGAACTTTCTAAACCAATCCTATCCAGTTAACCTGTTTAGCCAAGCAAAACAGAGCCCAAACCCCTACTTTCCCCCTCTCCCTCGTGAACAGGGAGCAGGGCCCAGCCGGGGGTAAAGGAGACTCAGCAGGTGAACGCTGAATTAGGTCTGCAAATCGCCTGGTGCAAATCACCCCAGGAAGGCCACCTGCAGGAAGGCCCATTATGTCTACCTGGATGCCCTCTTTTTCTCACAAGGAGAGTCCACGCCTTGTGGATAAACAGAGATGCCTTTTCTATGCTGTGAGAGCTCCGCTTTGGCAGTGTTCATGGAGGATATGGGCTTTTATCAGGCAGGAACTCAGCAGCTCCCGCGTTCCCATTTCAGTGAACCAGAGAGAAGCGCAAGGAAACCCACACCCAACCGCACAGAGATTCCTGAAGCTCAAGTGCCCAACAAAACCCACTTTGTTCCTTTGAAGTTGGGGTGGTATTTCCAAGGTTGCCGTGTAAACAAGTGTCCCATATTATGTTGATTCATCCCTTCATTTATCCTACAAATATTAATGAAACACCACAGTGCCAGGCCCCATGCTAAGGGACGAAAAGGGACTCGGCACCTGCCCTCCCAGCTCTCAGAGTCTTGAGGCACGGTTCTCCACCTGGGTGACTCTGTCCCTCAGGGAGCATTTGGCAATATCTGAAAACATTTTTTTGCTTTTCACTATAGGGTGGAGGCCAGGGAGGGTGGTCCCATGGCACCCGGTGGGGGGAAGCCAGGGAGGGTGGTCCCATGGCACCTGCTAGGGGGAGGCCAGGGAGGGTGGTCCCATGGCACCTGCTGGGGGGAAGCCAGGGAGGGTGGTCCCATGGCATCTGGTGGGGGGAGGCCAGGGGTGCTGCCAAGCATCCCATATGGCACAGGGCAGCAGACTGCATCAAAGAATTATCCAGCCCAGAATGTCAGTAGTGCCAAGGTTGGGAAAGCCTGGTCTAGAGGGGAAGCAGATTTTAACCAAATCGTCTTATTACTTAATTGATATTTACTTTCATTTTCACGTATTTACTTTACGAATGCTCTGACATTGAGGAGAGTGTGCAAGAAAGGGCCACGTGGGCAGACACTGGAGAATGGGCTGGATCAACAAAGAGGGGAAGAGATAAGGGCAGGGAAGAGTGTTCCAGACAGATGCTCTCATGTGCAAAAAAAAATCTTATGTTGGGAGGTACCACGGATTATCCTGGAAATATTTTTCTTTTTATACCATCATCACCTTATAGCCTTTGCAAGACAAGGGCGACCCTGTGTCCATGACCCCAACAAACAGGCAGCTCATTAAGACATACTGCAGAACACGACCAGACAGAAGCTGGAAGAACCATTCACACTGCAATGTATCTTGTTCCATGGGTCTCTTTCTCAATGCCAGGCACTGCCCATGACAACAAGCACGAATCAAAACCCTAATTTTTCTTAGAGTTGACATCAAAAGCCTGAGTTTCATAAAAGGAAAAACTGATAAACAAAAAAACTGATCAGTTGGACCTCATCAAAATGAAAAGTGTTACTCTGCAAAAGATCTCGCAAAGATGATGAAGTGACTAAGAGAAAATATTCTCCAATCACGCATCTGACAAGGGACTCGTATCTAGACTACAGAGAAAACTCTTAAACCCCAACTGTAAAAATAAATCAATTAGGAAATAAATAAAAGTCATGGACAGATATTCCATTAAAGAGGATGTACAGATGGTGAATATGTCCATGAAAGGACATTCCACATCATTAGCCGTTGGGGAAATGCAAATTTAAACCACAATGAGATGTCACTACACGTCCATATGAATGGCTAATACTAGTGACAACACCAATTGCTGATGAGGATGCAGATAAACTGGATCACTTACACATCGCTGGTGGGAATATAAAATGGCACAGCCACTCTAGAAAATAATTTGGTAGGTCAGGTGCGGTGGCTCACACCTGTAATCCCAACACTTTGGGAGGCCGAGACAGGCAGATCACCCGAGCCTGAGGTCAGGAGTTCAAGACCAGCCTGGTCAACACGGTGAAACTCTGTCTCTACTAAAAATACAAAAATTAGCCAGGCATGGTGGCAGGCGCCTATAATACCAGTTAAATGGGAGGCTGAGGTAGGAGAATTGCTTGAACCCAAGAGGTGGAGGTTGCAGTGAGCCGAGGTCATGCCAATGAACTTCCAGCCTGGGTGACAAGAGCAAAACTCCATCTCAAAAAAAAAAAAGTTTGGTAGTTTTGGTAATTTCTGTTTATTCTTTATTTTTTTAAAATGTAAGTTTGGCTGTTTCTTACAAAACTAAACATCCGCTTAACTGTATAATCCAGCAACCCTGGACATTTATTGGAGATAAATGAAAATCATTTTACATAAAAACCTGTATACCAGCCGAGCTCGGTGGCTCATGCCTGTAATCCCAGCACTTTGGGAGGCTAAGGCAGGTGGATCACGAGGTCAAGAGATGGAGACCACCTTGGCCAACAAGGTGAAACCCCGTCTCTACTAAAAATACAAAAATTAGATGGGCATGGTGGCACGTGCCTGTAATCCTAACTACTCAAGAGGCTGAGGCAGAAGAATCGCTTGAACCCGGGAGGCAGAGGTTGCAATGAGCTAAGATTGCGTCACTGCACTCCAGCCTGGCGACAGAGTGAGACTCCATCTCAACAAATGATAATAATAAAAACAAACAAACAAAAACTGTATACCAATGTTCACAGCAACTTTATTTCTAATAGCCCTGAAGTGGAAACAGCTCAGATGTTCTTCAACAGGTGAATGGTTAAACAAACTGTGGTACATCCATGCCATAGACTGCTACTCAGAAATAAAAAGATATAAACTACTGATCCACAAAACCACTTGGCTGGATTTCAAAGAATGATGCCGAATGGAAAAGCTTATCTCAAAAAAAAATGCATACCATGTAATGCCATGTATATAACGCTGTTGAAATGACAAAGGTGCAGACATAGAGAACAGATCAGTAGCCACCAGGAGTTAGAGAACAAGAGAGGGAAGGGGTGGATGTGACGATAAGAGGGAGGCTCGACGGGTCCTCATCCTGGAACTGTTCTGTATCGTGCCTGTAGTGGTGGCCACGCAAATCCACACATGTAATGAAACTGCACAGAAGTAAATACACACACCCCAATGAGCACATGTAAACCTGGTGAAATGTGAATAGGGTAGATGGGTTGTGTGATGTTAGTTTCCTGGTTGTGATGCCGTACTACAGTTAGGCAAGATAGTGCCTTTGCAAGAAACCAGGTAAAGGGTAGACAGGATCTCTCTGAATTATTAATATTATTTTTACAACTGCATGTGAATCTATATAACTATCTCAAAATAACAAGAAAAAAAAACCTACTGCAAAATTTTAGTCAGCAAACAAATGCCAGTGTACCTTATGACAGATCTTATTTCTTATTTTCCCCCATACTGCAAATGTACAATTATGCAAAAGTGTAATATTTTTGGTTCTTTTAAAAAGAATAGCTACAGTTTTAGTGTGCTTGCATAATTGTACATTTTCATAACTATTCGACTTGTAACAGTATTAATTCTTATTCTATAAGAAATTAACAAAAAGGGTTTAGGACACTATACATGGCCCCTGAGACAAACCACCCAAGTTCAGATGCCACCTCCACTGCCAATTAACTGCATGACTTTTGACAAGTGCTTACCTTCAATGTGCCTCCGTTCCTCCATCTATAAAATTGGCGTAAATAGTAGTTCCCACTTTAAGAGTTGTTATAGGATTTTAAAAAGTAGTATGACTCAGGTTCTAAGGAGAGTTTTGGAGGCCCCAATCAAAGCTGGCCTCTGTCGTTACTCCATTTACCACCATCATTGCGAAGGACTGGGGTCCTCTCTTCAGCCTCTGAAGGTCTACACTACAGTCCAGCTTAACATTTCCTCAAATGCAAAATGTTCAAATATTATCGTTTCTAAAAATCAAAAGGAATGTGTAAAGCTGCCTTGAAGATTTCTGTTTTTTTTTTCAATTTCCTTTATTTCTTTGGTATTAGAAGGACCCTAGGGTCTCTAGCATGTGACTTCATCAGACTTTCATGCCTGAGAGGCCTTGCCCTCCCCAGGGCAGCAGCTCAGCCCCGTGACTCCATCAATAGCCCTGGTGATGGGCTCAGGAAATGACTGATGGTCACTGGCGACTAAGGAAATGGGTGTCAGGCTCTGGCGATTTCCCTTGTGTTCTTTCCAAGGCTGCCAAGCTCATGAATAAGGAAGTGTTTTCCTACTAGCCTGAAACTGAAATAGGGTGGGATTATACTAACATAATTTTAAAAAACGTTTTAGTGTGTCAAAGCCAGACCAGCCCTGCCTCAGTGGTCAACAGACGCCATGAGAGAAGTCCAGAGTTTAAGCCAACTCTCATCGTAGTTTTGTTTAGATGGATGAAATACCTCATATAGAAAATGCCTGAGCATTGCTCAAAGAGATCATCTAGAAATAAATCCAAGCACCACTGGAAAGCCTATTATAATGGCAACTGGAAGATGAGGTAATCCAGGAGAAAAATCTTCCATTTTTGCAAGCAGACTCTAAAACATAGTGTTTCTCCTGAAAAAAAAAAAAAAAAAAAGGAATAGAAAGATATATAGAATTCCCTTTATCAGTTTTCATAGAAATTCTAGGATGGGAGGAAAAAGTACTCCTTACCCCAACCCTTCTGTTCTCCCAGGCTCTACATCTTCCTAAGTGACACCACCAACCATCCATCCAAGAACCTAAGCCAAAGTCTGGGAACTGTCCTTCATCCTTTCCTTTATCCCACAGAACCATCAACAAGCTTCTGTCCCCAGCCCAAGCCACCAACATCTCCAGAGGAGGAACACTGGTCTCCTAAACCCAACTCTCTGCCTGCACTGCTCCAGTGACTCTGCTGACAGGGAAAGCTGATCATATCCTCCACACCAAAACCTGAGTCAATCCCTCTGATGACTTCCCTATGCTCCTGCAAGAAAATTCAGCACCCTCTCTCCATAGCCTGTGAGTCAGCCTGCCTGGTCTGGATTTGGCTTCCTTTTCTACAGACAGCAGTCCCTGCTTAACTTAACAGGAAACATTCTAAGACCCTCAGTGGATGCCTGAAACCATATGTAATTTGGAAGCCTATATACACTATGTTTTTTCCTGTCCATAAGTACCTATGATAAAGTTGAATTTATAAATTAGGCAAAGTAAGAGATGAAATAGTACAATAATAAAAATATATTGTCATATGTTATACATATAGATAATATACTGTAATAAAAAGGGAATGCGGCCTTTCTCTCAAAACATCTTACCGTATTGCATGTACCAACTTTCAAACTGCAGGTAACTTAGGCCATCAATGAGGTGCAGGGTTCTTCCCAGCCTGAGGCCTCCATGCCTATGTTCCCTCTAACTGGATCACTGTCATCTTGCCTTCTCTTTGTGCCTGTGAGCCCAGTGGGAACCTTTTCTGTCCTGCTCACCATGGCACCCCAGCCTCCAGTGTGGCATATGGACATTGAAGTGCTCAATATATAATGGAGGCATTGATGAAAAAGCAAAGCTTTCAGTGACCTATTGATTGTCATCATGTATTAAGGTCAGTTACAGTAGCCACCATCTTATAAGCAGGTGTGGTCTAAAGTATTTGGGGAGGTCTTTTTTTTAAGAATGTATACTTATTTCTAGAGCAAAGTTTCACAACCTTGTCACTCTTGACCTGTGGGTCTGGATAATTCTTCATTGTAGGGGCCTGTCCTGTGTGTTGTAGAATGTTTAGCAGTATTCTGGGCCTTTACTCAGGAGATGCTAATAGCACCCCACACACATGTGCCAACTAAATGTCTGGAGACATTGAGAAATGTCCCTGGGGGAGAGAGGAAGGCTCACCCCCAGTTGGGAACCACTATTACGGAGAAAGGCTAGAAACTGGTGGTTAGCATTTTAATTCTGCCTTCGAAATGCCTAGTTAACCCATACTTTGTCTGAATCACACAAGTAATGATCCATTTTAATATAGTGTCACCTAACCACCATTTACAACATCAAGGTTGAACTGTCTATCCTGAGAGACTCAGCTTAGCTTTCTGCATCAGTATTCTAGGTGACATCTGATGTGAAATGGTACAAAGAACAGAGGGAAGGTGCAGGAGTCAGAAGAGAGCTGGGAGATGGACAGGGATTTTCGTATCTGTTCTGACCATTCATTTGTGTTTGGCATATAAAAATAGAATAGAAACAAGATAACACCTTAGCGTTTCAGGTCCTTCTGGAAAGCACAATCCCATATATTTCCATGGTGGGGTAAAACCCAGGACTGAAATGTGAAAAACTGAGACTCAACACTGATCTAACTCCCTGTTCGCCCCTCTTCAACTAATATAATACGGTACTGAGCTTGGAACACCTCTTCAGGAATGTGAAATGATTTCCTAGTTTTACCTGCCACACTGCAACAATATTTTCAATTATTGGCTAAACTGCAAATGCCTCACGAGTCATTTAAATAAATCTCACATGTATGAAATAGTCAATTGTGTTCTCTGAGCAATTCCCAGCTGTAAAAATAGAGCCACACTGAACATATTTTTTTCTGCAGCTAATTGAAAATACTGCACATATAATGCATGATTTAAAGCACCCAGGAGGAATTTCAATTTGCATTCCCTATTTTAAATGTACAATCAAATGCTGTCTTAAAGTGCTCTACACATTTAATTCAATATTGCTTGACTGAAGCCCCAACCACTCCTAAATTTTAGCACTATGAATGGATGTTCGAAGGTTTTTAATGCTCCCGGTGACTTTTAAAAACAATGGCTTTAACAGAGTTGCTTTTCCTGAGAAAACAAACACTCCTAGACATGACTGGTTCAAACCTCTCTGGCCCAGAGAAAATTTCCAAAATAGCAGCAAGATGCCTGCCAGGAAAAAGAGACCATGGATAAGGACATCCTTCGTCCAGGAGTCAAACCTGGGGTCTTGTAAGTGCTCATAGCTGTCACCCTGGCGTTAGAAATGCCCTTGATATTCTTGGCAGTTGATCAAGATGGCTCATCAAAGGGTGGGTGAAGGCAGCGTCTGTGGGGGCGAAGAAAGAAAGGGTGCCCAGGAGCTTGGGATCTGGAAAAAAGGAGTGTCACAAGATGCATGACCGTCTTCCATTTCTAACAGAGCTTGAGAGGTTACACAAACAGCTCGTATGCTCTCCTAGTTAACAAAACAGTGATTTAGTGCCTACGTCAAAAGGGAATCACAAGAGGAGAAGCTTCAAAGATGAAGGGAAAACAGAGCCTGACCTTAAGAGCCTGCAGACTAACAGATGACAGAAGTCCTCAAGGACTAAGCAGAGAGGTAGAAAGTGACGCGCAGTGTTAAGAGTTTCAGTCAAACGAGGAAGGTGGCTACTTGCCTTTACTTAACATGAAATAACACTGTTAGTTTATGTGTATAATTTATCATAGGGCAAATTAGTAAGAGAAGGTGAAAACCAGAAGAGCAGCCATACCTCTCCCTACTGGGAAGGATCAGAGAGTCACTCGCAGTGGTAGCAACCAACAAACCATAACAAAGAATTAAAAGTATCCGAACTTAAAGTGAAGGCTGGGTGCAGTGGTTCATACCTGTAATCCCAGCACTTTGGGAGGCCAAGGTGGGTGGATCACTTGAGGTCAGGAGTTCAAGACCAACCTGGGCAACACGGCAAAACCCGTCTCTATTAAAAATACAAAAATTAACTGGGTGTGGCTGTGTACATCGGTAGTCCCAGCTACTGAGGAGGCTGAGGTGGGAGAATTGCTTGAACCTGGGAGGCGGAGGTTGCAGTAAGCCAAGATCACACCACCACACTCTAGCCTGGGTGATAGAGTGAGACTCTGTCTCAAAAAGAAAAAAAAAAAAGAATTTAAAGTTAAATGATGTAATGAACACCAGATATGTATTTACTGAACAAATGAAAGTACTTGTCATAACTTAGTGTTCTTTCTTAGATAACCCTTAACCTTTATTTCACAATTTAAGAAAGAAATAGGAAATAATGAAAGAACTCAGAAATTTTCTATTTCAATCACCTGTCACCAGGGGCCATTCTCTTACGTTATCTGATGTTACAGTTAGTCCTTTAGACACTCCTAATCTCTGGAAATGATGGGACCCAGTATGTGAAACTTTGCTGAACCACTAACCCTCCTGTGCTGACTGACTAGGAAATTCCCTACAGGCCACATGGAACTAAAATAAATGGTTTTAATTCTAGGACGTGGGCCATCGACTTGCTTTCATACTTACAAATTGATATGGCTTGGCTGTGTTTCCACCCAAAGTCTCATCTTGAATTGTAATCTCCATAATCCCCACGTGCCAAGGGCAGGACCTGGTGGGAGGTGACTGGATCACAAGGGTGGCTTCCCCCATGTTGTTCTCATGACAATCAGTGAATCTCACGAGATCTGATTGTTTTATAAGTGCTGGCATCTCCCCTGCTTGAACTCACTCCATCCTGTCACCCTGTGAAGAAGGTGTCTGCCTTTCCTTGCCTTCTGCCATGATTATAAGTTTCCTGAGGCCTCCCCAGCCATGTGGAGCTGTGAGTCAATTAAACCTCTTTCCTTTATAAATTACCCAGTCTCGGGCATTTCCTTAGAGCAACACGAGAACAGACTAATACACCAATCAAGCCTCCTACAACAAGTGGGCTTCCCATGAAGATTTTGTTAAGGTGGGGAAAGTGCTCACTGTCCAAAGGACCCTCTTGTTATTTATCCATCTCTTGTGAGTCTGGTAATTGCTAGTCAGTCTCTCTGACCTTCAACGACCGTGGGTATCCTGACAAACTCCAGTTTGTCTTCTCTGCTTCAATCTGGGGATCTCTCTCAGTGATGCTATCTAAGCAGTCAGTGTCTGACACCCTACAAATAAATACAGTGGCATTTGGTGATCCAGCCTATGTGTATTCTTCTCCCTTTGGCAACAGACATTATTTACTTACTATCTTTCCCAGGGCAATAGAGGGATGGCAGGAAAGTGCTGAGCTTGTATTCTAGAACCTGAGGAGGAAGTAAGAGAGAGGAAGAGCTCAGTGTAGCTCAATCAGCTTCCTAACACACTTAGTCTGCAGGTAGGTTCACTTAAGCAGTTCAGAAACTTTTAAAAGGGTTCAGAAGAAATAAAACAGAGAACATCTTTCCTACCCTCCCTCCAAATATATCAAAGTTGTCGTATTAAAATAAATGGATTCCAGTAGTAAACGTGGAATAAACATTTTCCATCTTTTTTATGAGACTAAAGGGCTACGTTAAGTTTTGGCACCCACAAAAGTGATCCTGTAACACTGGGCAGGCATTCTTTGCTTTTTCAGCTTTCCATTCTGGCACTTGTAATCAAGGTGGGTTTCTTGCACCAAGCCTCTCTACCCAGGCCTGTTGTAAGAAACCCATGCAGCTTTGGTCCATCCACATCCTTCAGTGCAACTTTTTGGCATGAATTACAAGTAAAACAGTCACCAGAAAGAGTTTGGACTGGGTACAAGAGGTGGGTGGTCCCTGGTTCCCACATTTTGACTTCTGGGGAAATATTATATGAGCCATTTTCCAAAATATATTAAGTAAATAAAAATATATGTATCTACAGGCACAGGGTATAGAAATACTTCTAAAGCAGAAAAAGGGAATGAGGGATGGGGAAGATATGAGAAGACAACTTCCACTTTAAAAAAGGTTCCCATGATGTTATATCTAATTCTTTGTTCCTTTTGCTTTCTTCTTTCAGTACAAAGAGTTTGCAAGGAAAATCTCAAAAAAAAATTTTAAAAAGGTGATCACTGCCCCCCTCTTCCTGACAAACAAGCACCAATCAAACAAACAAAGTTCTTCAAAGTTCAGAAATCATCTGAAGTGATGGGAAACACGATTCTGAACCTGGCTTTGGTTGCCCAGCTATCGAGCTTCTTCCTGTAGCCTGACTCCATTTCCTTTGCTCCTGTTGACACTAACACCTTGTAAAGGGATTTAAGGGCCGGGGGACATTAGCTATTTCACAGAAGAAACCTATGCCCATTTAACGTGGAACAGGCCTGTTGTCTAGTCCTGGGCCTGTCTGCAATGGGTAAGTCACATACCTGCTCTGTGACTCAGTTTTCTCATCTGCGATATCAGTGATAAGCCTCCTCCCCCACCCTGAACTCCAGAGAGCTGCTACGAGGATCACACGAGATGCTATGCTGAAGAACAAGTTGATAACTCTTAGGCACCCCAGAACTTTTCTTCACAGGACCAGCCTGCTGCCCACTGCCCAATGTTCAAACCTAAGACAGGAGAACAACGACTTCTAGAATTAAAAGTCAATGACAATGAAAGTTCTCCTTCTCAGCTTAACCTACCCTCTGGTATAAGAAACTGCACCAATGAATATTTAGGGATGAAGGGGGTTGAGCTTCTTTTTGTTATGAAGTTGCATTTTACAGGGAAGAACATCTCCCCGGTTACTCATAGCTAATTATGGAGACAATGATCCCCAACAATGGGGCTGGTGAGTAGTTGCACAGAAGATGGGGGAGGAAACTTTCATAAAGCCCCTACTATGTGCACAGCTCTGTGAACACATCATCTCACAGACTCTTACATATAGAGATGCAGAGAGGTTGGGGAACCTGCCCACATCACATAGAAAAAAAGAGAGCACTGCCAGGGGCTTCTCCCAGGGACAGGGTCCCCTGCCTCCCTCCTGCCCAATCCCCTGGATCTCTTTTCATTCCCTCAGTCAGAGCGCAGGATTGGCACTAATCCCATTCTCTAGCTTTCACCTCTCTTTTTCATCCCAGAGGCGAAAGTGTGTTTCCAGCGCATCTGACCACCTTCTCCCACACTGTAAGAGTGAGACTCCCCTCCTCCAGCGTTAATTCTTTATTTGTTTGATTAACTTCTAATTCACATGTGTGCTTGGATATAAAGCATTCCCCAGATAAGACAACCCTCCTCTTTTCCCAGTGAGAAAATCCCTATCCTCTACAAGTTTTGGTCAATCTGCCTGAATAAACTTTATGACTCAGACGTGAAATGACACACACTATGAGTTAGAAATAGTACTTTTCATTCCATGTCCATCTTCCATGAAGCAATTTAGCTCACAGTCTTCCCAGGAAGTGTCTACATGCCTGTCCTCAATTTTTGAATTGTCTAACCATTCTTCTAAGCACAGCACGTCCTTACCTTCCAAGTTTCCTGTGACACAGCACTTCTCAAAACCATATGCGACACTGCCACTGAAACACCTACTCTAGGCCATCGGAAGCCCTTCAGAGTGCATCAAGAAAGTTGCCCTCAGAGGAAAAAGTATATTCATGATCCACACAGCATATTTGTGATGGTGTTACTTCTAAAGCATCCATCAATGGTCTTAATAAAACTTCAAAGGAGAGAGGCAGCTAGCTCCTCAGCAAACCCATTTCCTCTTCTGCTACAGAACCATCTTGGGCTACCAGTGTCTCACGCGATGAGGCAAGGCACAGAGCTGGGCTACGTTTCCTAGCCTCCAAGGTAGGTGGGCATGACCATAAGGCTGAACTGTACTTAATGAAATAGAAATAGAAGTGACCCATTCCACTCCCAGGCCTGGCCTATCAAAATCTCCCATATGAAGTTCTCCGTGATCTTTCTGCTTCCATCTGCTCAATGCGGGCAAGCACAGTGACCTTAGCAACTGCCTGTAAAATAAAGTAGAACCACTTTAGGTAGGAAGAGACCGGTCACCAAATCACCAGGTTTCACATAAACACGGCCAGTTTGGGCTTTATACAAGTGGAAAATAATGTTCCATCATGTTTGAGTCATGGTACATATTTGGGTTTATGTGTTACAGCAAGTAGCGCTACCTTAACTACACAACGTTCAGTATCTGGCAACTGTGAAGTTCTAACCTCAGGAACAAGTACTAAATCTGGATTCGATTCCTTTGCCTCTCTTTTTAAAATTTAACTCCTTTTCATGAAGCACACTCAATAAGCACTCATAATATGTATTGACTGAGAGAATTTCAGGCGAATATGCCTTCCCCATCTGTTCTCAGCCAGTCACTCACGGATCTCATCTATCTAGCTTTTTTTTGTGAACTCTAATGATTTAGCAAGGACCCTACTAGATAGCGACTCTCTTTTTGCAGAAAACTTTGAAGAAATTTTTCACTTCATGTTCAGGCACAGTTTTCAAATTGGGACACTTTTTTTTTCCACAGAGAAAATTCTGTATTTCAGTGCCTTTTCATGACATATTCAGAAATTGCTCAGGTACCATTTTCAGCTCATGTGCCTGGTCCAGAAGGGATCAGGCCTTAACGCAGGCTTGTGTATTCCTGTGTCTTGTTGTCATAGGGATTTAATGTTTCACACCTTTCCAGAGTTGTTCGTTAAAACTTCCGTCTTCCTTTTAAGGGAATTAATCTCTCCTCTGTGAAGGAGTTATCTGTTTTTCTTCTGCCATAAAGAGTACATGAGAGACTAAACAGTCAACTTTTAGCTGATACAAATCAATAAATACCAATTCTACAAAGTTTCAGGCAAAAAGGATTTTGTGAAGAGTCAAGCAAAAGAAAAAATAAGGACTGTTGTGCCTGGGAGGGCTATCTAAACACTCGTGTTTATCAGCTATGTGCCAACATTTCCTTCTGCAGAGAGATTTACCTCTGGCACCTACTATCACGAGTAGTGACTGACACTTAAGTCACTTCTCTGCCTGATGGGCTTGGCATTAGCACTACTGAGCCCCCCTGCTGGCTGTCTGAAAGCTGGTTGTTCTCCCCTAACCTTGCATAAGAGGACATCTGTCACTTGCCCAGATTCCTCAGCTACAGAACCATCTTGGGCTACCAGCCTCTCACGTGGTGAGGCAATGAGAAGAAAGCACTTTCCTGGCCCATGGCTCGCACGGGCATCAGGGACTGCTCAAGTCTTTGGGGTCACGGACTGCTCTCCTGGCATCCTGTCCTAACTGAGAGGGAGGGGAGGGGACTTCCACGCAGCCTTCTCCAACAATTCAGTCCACGCCGACCACTGCCATCTTGACCTCCCAAACATGGCGTAGGTATTAACTCATTTTAGCAGCTGAGTATTGATCCAGTGCAGGGCTTAGAGACAACGTGGGCGTAGTAGAAGTGGTTGGCTCTGGTGAAGGAATATTTTATCACCATGATATATGATGATATTAAAAAGGAAATCAACTGAGGTAATTTCATTATTGCGTTCAAATCCTCTGCAGACAATGCACCCCGACTGCCTCTCCCTCCCCCACACATATGGCACTGTTCTAGGCTATCTCGAATTGTTATTAAGTATCATGGATGTGCCCTTTCTACCTAAATAGATAAACCCCTCAAAGATGAGTCTATTTTGCAGAAACTTCTGTGCCCCTCTAAGCACCTATTACAGAGTAAGTGCTCAAAAACTAGCTCTTCAGCTGCATACCAACCAAATACAACAGCATGCCACCTTCAACTTCCTTCACTTCCTGTGTCGGGTGGATACGTTAAGAGTAAGTCTTGTGGAATCTCTTTTACTTCCTGGAACAAATCTTCCTCAAGAACATGGGAGTGAATACAGACAAGACATGATATAGAAAAAGAGCATGAATCAGCCATGGGGCTCTAGGGATCGGGTCCTAAGGGCCACCAAGTTATGGAGAACGCTAAAGGCTAATCAAGGGTGAGTGGCAGGTGATGGCAGTTCTGTCATCAAACTGTACCCAGACTTGGCATCTGGAGAGGTAACAGGTGACAGGAGTCAGAGACGTGAATTCTCAACCTGCCACAGCCCTGACCTTGCCAAGTGACTTGAGTCACTGTATTTCCTATTTCCCTGCCTGTTAATTAGGCACAGCATGATCTTTCTCTACAAGGAGGGTAACATCCTCATCATCTCTGTTCTCTAGTCACCGAAATAAAGCACAGAGAGGGAAATATTTTGCCTAAGGCCACACACTGCTAGGTGTGAAGCTGGGGTTTGAAACCAATTTTGTTTGACCTCTAAACTCATCCTTTGCCCAGTAATGCTCTGACCTTTAATCTGTAGGGCCTTGCATGTTTGCTCAACCTAATGGCTTAGCCTCAATCATGACGGAAGATAGCCTTTCAGGATCCAAAGTCTCCACCACAGAGTGACACAGACCGGGAGTCTATATCCCATCAGTGGGAACTGGAGCAGGGTGTTCTACACACCTGAATCTCATTTTTCTCACATATAAACTAGGAATAAGTTTCTACCTTACAAGCGTTGTTAGGATTCAACAGGATTGTGTATAAAATACGCCTAATAGTACTTGACACACTGATCGTGTGTAATTTTCCACTTCCTTCTCCCCTTTGAGATCCTCTTTGGGCTCCTCTGTGCCAGGGATGGTGGAAGGAACCCAAAAGAAAAAGATACCACACTTGGAGCTTCCTAAGAGGGCAGATAAAACACACACAGAACCAGAACACAAGGAAGACAGTAGTACCCATGCATCATTGTGCCATTGCGTATGTAAAAAATGCACTTACCCATCATAGAAATTTTAGGTGAAAAAGTAACATATGCATTGAAAAAACTATGTCTTCATACTTTCCACTATGCTAAATTAATTCAAATTAGTATGATCAGCGCTTTGATATTCATGATTTGCCACCCTGCTACACAAGAACAGGTTTATTATGAATACTGTGGCATCCTTAGCCAACCCTCCAAATTGTTAGTTTAACTAACATGTCATTAAGAAATTAGCACAGGTCTGGCATAAGATAATAGAAGTCTTTTAGTAAATAAATTTCAAAGAGAAAACTCTCCCTTCCAATTAAGTCATCACACAGAATCTGCCTGGCATCCCCCAATCTAACTGGCAGAACAACAATTCAGGTGTGGGCATATACTCAGACTGCTGTATGAAGTCCCAAGTGGATAATTACCAGTAAAATCCTTTAAACATCCTATCAATGGTAGCAGAAAACGCATTTCCTATCTGGGAATGCTTGCTAAGGTTAATTCAACAATCTTAGAACTTTTTTGCATATTGAAGGAATCAAATCATAATTAAATGACCATCACAATGTGCTTTAAAAATATTCACCATGTGTTTAAAACAGTTATTTCTTGATATCTGAACATCATTGGACACAGTAGGATGACTTTTTCCACAGTCAGAAAAACAAGAATGAAAAGAGAAGCCTCTGGATGCTACCCTTGCAGAGACCCAAATATTAAACCAAATAGATTATTTTTCCTACTGCATAGACTTTTTTTGTTTTGTTTTATTCTGAGACAGAACCTCCCTCTGTTACCCAAGCTGGAGTGTAGTGGCACAATTCCACTTACTGCAACTTCTAACTCCCAGGTTCAAGTGATTCTCATGCCTCCACCACCCAAGTAGCTGGGATTACAGGCATGTGCCACCATGCCCAGCTAATTTTTTGTATTTTCAGTACAGACAGGGTTTCGCTATGTTCAGGCTGCTTTTGAACTCCTGTCCTCAAGTGATCTGCCCACCTCAGGCTTCCAAAGCGCTGGGATTACTGGCATGAGCCAGCACGTCCGGCTCTGCATAGACATTTATTCGTTATTCACAACTAATCTAATGGAAAAAAGCAGCCAGCAAGACAGGGCTACCTGCAATGTGTCCCTTGGAAGATCTCTTGGCAACACGGCTGTTTACATCTCACAAATGCAAGGGTGGAGTCAGAAGGAGTTTATTTCATGCAACAGCCTTCCTTTGCTTCATGGCCAATACACAAGAGCCTGAAGCCTGCAGGAAGGAGGATGGTCAGGTGATCACTGGGGAGTACTGCCCACTGAGGTACTGCAGGAAAGGGGTCTGGAAACATAGCATACAAACACACAGAGCAAGTCACTCATTCATCAGGTCAAAGACGCAAGGGAAACATGAGTCTCGGAGAAGTGCTCACCTGTACTCGTGTGACAAATATTACCCAGCAGCACAAGCATGGCCACCTTGCATCCCGAAAGGCAGCTCCATTCCTGCCACTGTGCTCAGTGCCTAAGGTACACTCCTTGCTTCATCCTCACAGCACTTAAGGGGTGGCTGGTTACCTTTAGGCCCAACTCACGGATGAGCTTGGAGATGTTTAGAAATTTGGCTTTGGCTCATGGCCTCCAATTTGTAGCCTCTAGATTCACACCAAATCCACCACATTCTTAATGACTATACAGTGGAGGAAGAGGAGGAAACATCTATTTTAAAATGACAAATTTTGAAATAAAGGTAACTATAAACCTTAGAAAAAGAGCTAAATCCCAGAGTTCAATTAGGCCTCTTTGAAAAGTCATGGCATGCTTGTTCCGTGGTTCTGCTGAGTTTTATCCAGCTCAGCTTAAGTTATTCCCGTGGACTCTGTGTAACTCTCTCTACCTTCTCAATCCAAAGGTCAGTACTAATTTTAGATTTCAGCTCCAGAAAAAAAAAAAAAAAAAAAAAACAAGTGTCTAAGAAAGGAACTGGGGGGACAAAAAGGCATAAAATCATGATTCAAACATACCACAGAGATACTAGGTTCTGTCTCATGTGTTTTGGTTGTGATACTAGGGGCATTATACAGCATGGTGAGGAAGTAGTCTTGAAAGGAGGAGTGTGCTTTGACAAGGTGAAAATATTGATGGGATGTAAATCTTTGAAAATCCATAGTATCAGCTCACGGTTCACACATCTACAGACCTGGGTCCAGGCTGTGGCACCGTTACATACAGGCTGTGAGGTGCTTGCATGCATACAGACTGCACGACCTTAGCATACATGCTGTGCGACCCCCACACAGTGTGTGACCATGGACCTTTATCTCTGCCACACCCTTCCTTCACAACTACAAGAGTGGGAATATCAGCTTCTAGCCGAGAGGCAGGCATGAGGCTCTAGGAGACCACACGGAGCCTCTGTCGTGGGAGAAAACAGAAGGAAGGGTAGCTGGGGAACGCCAGTGAGCATGGTCCTCTCAACACTCTTTCCTCCTAACCAGGGATGGACCATGTGACTTGGGCTTCGGCCAATCCTAGGACCTCGCTCCTCTGCCATTGGTACAGGGAAGGGCATGTGACCATGTGATTTCACATCAGCCAATCATAGAACCTCACTCCTCTGCCCACAATCACATGCCCACAGCCATTGGTACAAGGAAGGGCATGTGACTGAAACTGAGCCAGTCAGAATTCCTCCCAGGATTTTTTTTTTAGCTGGAACTGGCAGAAAAGCCCCTCTTTCCTCTTTGCTCAGGAGCTACCTGTAGTCATGGTCCCAGAGAGAACAACCACAATCAGGAGACAGAAGCAGAAATGAGAGGCCAGGAGGGAGAGAAGAAAGATTTAAAGTCCTCAGTCTTTGGTTCCAGCCAACTTCAGGGCCAGAGTCACCTCTGCCACGCTTGAGAGTCAGCAGTGTCAGCCAAGAGCTCTTCCCTCGTTTCAGAGTTATTTTGATTTGGGTTTCTGCTCTTGTAAGCAAAAGATAATGCAGTAGTTAATAGTTCCTATAATCCGAACAATGACCAAATCCTCAGTAAGAACAACTTCTTGAGTGGATTTCTTATTTAAAAACTGAAGAATAAATTTTAGTAGAGGAAGCAAACACTGCCTTTATTTACGTAGCACTTTCCCAAAAGAAAGAAGAAACACCCATCTTCATTTCCAGTCACCTTATTCATTTCCGAGTGGGCTTTGTATTTGGCATTAAACTCTTTCACATACCCACAACCACTTTCAAGATTTGGCCCATAAAAACTTAGGATAAAAACAAGTGGTATTTTTTCTATAGCTACATTTGCTGGCACTACATGGAGGGGAAAAGTTGGGGTGGGGGTAAGAGAAGGCACTGATGCTATTTTTGGTAGGCTAGCAAGGGAAATTCCCCAGTTACCAGAGTTCTCACTAGGGGTTGGGGGAGGGGCATGGTTTACAAAAACAGTGTGTTTACCAAGATTTGCAGCCGCTGCAGGAAATCCTTTCTAACTTGATGAGATTTTTTTCTTTTATATTAAAATCTCCTCCGTATTACATTTCTTCAAAGAAGTAAATAAGAAAAATGGAAAGGCACAATGGATGTGAATTCCAATTCTCAAATGATCTTCAGAAGCAAAGGATAATATCTGAGGTCAAACTGTAGCAAAAGCCTGGGTGTTCCTGATCTAATCTTGAACCAGGGTGTCTACCCTAACCTTTGGAGGAATCCTAGGGCATGTGTGTCAAAACATACGAGCTGAATTACATATGGAGGATTGCTTGGACTTAGTGGCCATCCTCATGCACAGAAAGAATCCCAGAAGAAATGCTGCCTTCCCAGGGCTGGGCTTACATCCAGACCCAGAAATTTAACAGCAGAATAAAGTCAAGACTCACTGACTGTGGAAACAGACTTGGCCTGTTGGATGGAAGGTGGAAATAAAATCTTACTAATCTTTCAGTATTCTTAAATTGGGAACTTGGAGATAAGAGCTAACCTAAAGATGTAACTAGCTTACTGCATTTGACTCCATTCTGTAACTAAGGGTATTTTTTTAAAAACCCAACATTGGTTTTCAGATTAGGTATGCAATCTACTCATGAGGAAAGATGGTTTAAAAAGAGAAGATGGGCACACTTATGTGTGGAGAACAGGTTGACAAAGAAGATTCAAGTACATGGGAACTAATTTATTTAAAATTTTTATAAATGCTCTAAGTGGGAATACAAACTAAATCTTCATGTTGGCCCATGATGGTCTTTCTGAATACTAATGCTGAATAATTTTATAGGCTTAAAAATGTGAGACACAAGAACCTTAAGATATATAAGCACAGGATAATGCGTTTATGAAAAAGTTTTACCTAGACGACATTCATGAGAAAACCACATCCACAGGAAAGTGAGCCAAGAATTTATGGGTTTTTAAAATAATACACCTTTGAGATCATTTATTTCAACAGACCCATTATATAGACAAAGAAACTGAGTTCTAGATGGTCACCTACACACTTTATTGGTGGTGCAGCCCGGATCTTCTCCTAGCCTGCTCTTTCCACCAAATTTGATTGAAGATATCAGCTAAAAAACTTCCATGGAAAAAAAAAAAAAAGGTCATATATCACCATCACCAAGGTTAACAGAAATAAACCAAAATGCATCCTCCTACCTTGTAAAACCACAAAATGCACAGGGCAGCCCAACCAACGGACCTCAAGGAAGACAGAACCATGCCAAAGGAAGGTTCAGATGAGGATAACTGAAGTGAATACAGGCACAGAAACGCTTCTGTATTAGACTTTCCCTTTTCTCTAAGTAATGTTCTATCTCAAAAGACATGGTTAATCAAAAATTTAAAATGTCTGAGGATATATATTAAATTTCTAAGTACCAAAATGAGGGGTGGAGGTCTGGCAAGGAGAGCTCCCCTTTGAGCCTGAAATACAAACATTCTTCCATAAAGCATGTAGTAAACTTACAAAAAATATGAATATGGTTTAGTTCAGACATTTGTTAATTGCCTCTAGACCACACACCGCTGCTTTTGCAAATAAAATTAAAACACAGGCATGTCTTTCTGGAGCTTAGAGTCTACTAGGTAGAGCATGTTGTTATAACATAAAAACTGCCATCATAGAGGTAGGCACGGGGTGGGTGGCATGCGTGTGTACACTGCACATGTGCCACAGAGGGCTGCGGTAGTGACTGCCAGCAAGGGCTTTTTGAATCTGAGTCTTGAAAAAGGAGAAATCAGTCAGACAATGAACACAAGAGAGAAAGGGAATTCCAGGCAGAGGTACAGAAGAAGCAAAGGCAGAAAAAGCACTGGGCAGTATCAGTAGAGTTTACAGAAGTTCAGTTTTGCAAGAAAAGAATGTTTCAGGCAGGGGACCGGCAGGGAGAGGGGAAGGGAGTAAAGAAAGCTTCAACTCTGTTGGGTCATTACAAATGACCGGCAGCCTGGTGAGCCCATGGAGCACCATGGAAAGTTCCCTGACTGAGTGCTGACAAGAACCGAGTTCTGGGCCAGGACTCTATCCTAAGGCAGCTAAATGACCTTCGGAACACAATGTATGACTCTGGGCACCACATGTAAAACAAGGTTCCCCATATTCCAAGGGTGGGGGGCTCCTGGGATGGCCTGTGCCTCCGTATTTACAGACTCCCCACTGCTGTTTGGGATGTAGAATCGACCTTGCCTTATCTCCATCCAGTGGGGGCTGCAAGGAAGTGGGCAATAGTCAGGTCTGTAGAAATGGTTTGTAAACAGTAGGAGCTGCTATCAACACTAGAACTTTCTATTAACCACCCTACAGAAATTCAAAAGCATCTTCAGAAACTCAGGCACAACACTGTATAGAGATAGCGGAGAGCTCATCTATCAGTCTGAGATACCCAACTTGTGATATGACGAGGCCACTCCTTCAGAGTCAGGGGTTTAACACCAGATCCAGAGGGAGCCATTGAATTTTATCAGGAAGGACCCAAGCAGACTTGAATTTGGGGGAGCTGGAGGTAAGTCACACCAGCAATAATGTGGAAGAGAGTTAGAAGCATGCAACACAAGGTACACGACACTGTGCAGTAAGCCACCAGGCATTCCCAGGGTGTCAATGGTCGTCTCTAGCTCTGAAGCCCGTGGGAGCCAGGACGTTACTATAAGTGAGGGCCACAGTTCTGGGGGAACCAGAAAGCAACCGACCTCTGGCGTAGATAGGCACTGGAAACCCAGCGGCGGCTGAGTGTTGCCACCTGGGAATGTAAGACTACTATTCCAGGTCCTCTTTTTTTTTTTTTTTTTTGAGACAGAGTTTTGCTTTGTCACCCAGGCTGGATTACAGTGGCATGATCTCGGCTCACTGCAACCTCTACCTCCCAGGCCCAAGTGATTCTCCTGTCTCAGCCTCCCGAGTAGCTGGGATTACAGGTGCCTGCAACCACCCTTGGCTAATTTTTGTATTTTTAGTAGAGATGCGGTTTTATCATGTGGCCAGGTTGGTCTTGCACTCCTGACCTCAAGTGATCCAGCTGCCTCAGCCTCCCACAGTGCTGGAATTACAGGTGTAAGCCACTGTGTCCAGCCCATTCCAGGTCTTCTAGCTTTTAAGACAAGCTATATATCCAAGTGGCTCTCCAGATTTCTAAATATTAACTCAAGTTTCATATACTTTGTTCAGGCCAATAACATCTCTGCCTACTGGCAGAAGTGGCACACTGGCCACTATGTTGCCACTTTGGGACTCTAAAGCAAGGCAAGGCCAGTGTGACTAGAGTGGACCTTCATGGAATTTCACAGCACGGAGAAGCAACAGGATCTGGTGACTGCCTGGATGCGGGCAGCATGGGAGCCCCACATCACTGTGAGGCTCCTGCCCCAATACCTCCATGAATGGTGGAGCCACTGCCAAAAAAAAAAAAACAAGGACAAATCTTGGCTAACAATGAAACGAATATGGGGTGGGTGGTGAAAACTAAAATCAGTTTTGGATTCATTGTGGGGTGTTTTCTGGCCTAAAGGACATGGATAAGTGCACCAGACTGCAGGTAACTGATTGGAAAATCAACTAACCTAACTTACATACCAATCTGGACTCACTTCTTAGTGGTGAGAATTGAAGCTGTGGGAACACGGTTCATTCAAATGCCCTACAAAGAGTAGAAGAGGGATGAGAGCAAACTCTTAGGTAACGCCAAGAGGTAGCAGAGATGCCAAGAAGGAAAACCAGAAGGTGGCAACCAGTGATCAAAAAAAAAAAAAAGAAAGAAAACATCAGAAAGGAATGGAAGAACCTCATCGAATGCCACGGAGAAGCCTAGTGAGTATCCTTAAGATTGCTTGTTCAGGAAATCACGGGCCTTGAACTTTGGGTGGAGGGGCTCTGGCCAGCTGAACAGGAAGGGGAGACCAGTTTAAGAAGCCTGGGGAGACATGGTGGTTATTACAGGTGAGCTGGGGATGCAAGGACAAGGGAGCCTAGGGCATTCTTAAAACACTACTAAAAAGAAAAAGTTCATAGGGAGAGACTAAAGATAAAAGTAAAAAAGGGAGTGGAATTCGCAAGGAGAGAGCAGCATTGGGAGTTGGGATTCAGGACACAGCTGGAGACATTAGTCACTGCCCCAAGGAGGATGTCTCTCTAAATATCTCTAAGTTCTCAGTCTAACTTGATTTTTCTTTATAATTCTACCCTATTCATTGATCATACATTTTACAATATATTATGTTTTTGCTCTTAGTTGGTTTTCTCCCACAAGAATGACAGTTTCAAGAGAGCAAGGATTTGCTCTATTTACCATCTATGAGTACCCAGGAAAGTACTGAGACACAGTAGATGCTTAAGAAGATTTATTGGATGACTGAGTAAACACAGAAAAGTCTGTACAGGGAAGATGGGGGAGGACGCCAGGAGACCCTTATGACCTCTATTTTCTTGGTAGAATGGGCCACAAAGTCACCTGTCCAATCCGCAGGAGGAAAGGGACTGGAGATCTCTTGCGTTGAAGATTACAGTGGGAGTCTGGTTTGCAAACCAGAAGAAAGGGGTTTGCGGGACAGAGACACTAAGAGTTCTCAGAAGCTGAGCATCTCAGAGAGGGCAAGACTTGGAGGTACTTAGAGGACTTAGTAGCTGGAGTACATGGAGGACACTGGATTTGAGACGGTCAAGGAAGTGCGCATCTAGAGCATGTGCTCCATGCTCACTTTAGGACCAGAGAAGGAGAAATAGCACATGAGCCAAAGTCCCCATGCGGTGGGAAAAGAACTGGCTGGAAGAGGACAGCAAGGCGGAGATGTAGGCAGGGACGTGGCCAGGTCACCACCTCATTTCCAACTCTACCACCTCAATTTCTGGCTAGTATTTAATCATCCTTGCGTGGAAGTGAAAATTAACTTCTTTTGGAGACAGTAATTTTAAAATTAAACTAATATGAAGTTCATGGGGGCAGAAATTTTCTGCATAGATTCACTTTTGTTTTTAGAATAACACACGATGACATTTCATGACCTTCGGTAACTGCCCTGCATGGCACAATATTTTCAAACTTTATTTTAACAAAGAATCAAAACTTGGGCGTTAAAAGAAACCTTAGATTACTTAGGTTAGTACTTTCATTTGCATAGTCAAAATTTTTTCCATAGAGATACTGCAAATGGCAAATAACTACTGATTTAGACCTTCGGATAGTGCTGAAAGTGCCTTCAAATTTTGAAGTGTGGTTTAGGATATACAAATTAGCAATGTTGACATTTCTTCTAGTTATCTGTGCTCAAGTTTTGATATAAAATCTTCAAAGTACACAATTATCACTCAAATTGTTCCAGAACAGTTCAGAGAAGTAAACGGCTTCTTGGCTTGAAAGAGGAAGTCACACCTTCGAACACCTTTTTATGTTGATGCTAAATATAAGAAGGTCCCCTGCAAAGTGGTCAAAGCAAGACAGCAGCATTCGAGATTTCTCCAGACACACACACACACACACACACACAAAGACTGTGTTTCGTTCATTAAAACACTAAAACCTTCAATCGCATCTTCCATAATACCTGAAGGTGGAGTGCTGTCTTATGTAATAGAAGCCTGCCTTCCCCGCTCACTTTGTGGGCACATTAAATGCCTAATTCCGCCCAGAATTTCTGAGTACCATACTTTCACTTTACCTGCAGTCACTCGTCCGCCTCGCAACTCCCGTTTCTACAGACGATGCAAATAGCAAAGACCTGCTCGCTCGGGTTAAATCGGCTGCCAGAGGCCAAGTTAAAGGCTTTCCCGACATCGCGCGTTACCTGCCCTTGCACAGACAGAGGTAACAAGAGTGCGCCTGTCTCTCCCTATCCGGCGGCGCGCAGCCCAAGTCCAGGGTAGGGGACGCCGGCGAGCAGCTGGAAACCTCAGGTTCAGGGTCAGGGCCGGCTCGGAGAGGCGGGCAGGAGCCACGCTGGCCCCGGGGCTCCCCGCTGCGGGCACCTCCAGACGCCACCCCGGGGCGGCCCCACCTTGCCCTTCCCGGGTCTCGCCTGGGGCTTCCCGCGGGCGGGACCGCGATGCCCGGCGCGCACCCAGCGCGGCCGAGGCGGCCCGCGGGAGGCTGAGAAAGTTCCCTCCGCCCGGACGTCGGCGCCCCGGGTCCCGCCCGCCCCGAAGCTTCCCCGCCAGGCGCAAGGTCGAGGCGCAGGGCCGGCGGCGCGCGGAGCCCCGGGGAGTGTCCCCCGCCGGGGGCAGCGCCGGCCGCGCCCGGGACTCGCCGCGCAGCCCGTACTCACCGCGCTCGCTCGATCCCTAGGGGGCGGCCGCGGAGGGCGGCGCGGCCAGAGCCGGAGCGGGAGCTTGGTCTCGGCGGCGCGGGGAGTCGGAGGACGGAGCGGGGTGGCGGCGGCGGGGAGGGTCACGGCAAGAAAGAGGCGGCGGTGGCGCCTGCAGACGCCGCGCAGCCCGGGCAGCCACACAGCGCGAGCTGGCTGCTGCCGCGGCGGGGGCTTTATCGGCGGCGTCGCGCGGCCCCCGCCCCTTCCTGCCGCCCCCGCCCCCGGCCCGCCTCGCCCCGCCTTCCCACCGCCTCCTTTGTGTGGCCGCGGGCCCCGGCGTCCCCGCGCCCGGCCTGCGGGACGCCCCCTCCCCGCCGGCGACCTCTCGGATGCTGCCCCCCCCCAGGGGTCCCCGTCGTGGGGCTGCGCCCGGAACGCGCCGGGGAGACGCGCCGACTCGGAGGTGCGGCGCCAGCCCGGGCCCAGCCGCACGTGGGTCTCCCGGATGGGGGTGTGTGAGGTGGCGGGGGGCGGATACTAGGGCTCCCACCGCGTCCCGGAGACGCAGGGCGGGTCGTCTTGGCTGCCCCCTGGAAGAGGCAGAGGGCGCCCTGAGACAGCGCTTACCCCTCCGGGTGATGGGGAGGACGGTGCCAGGACGCGGCCGGGAAGGGTCAGATCACCCTCTGAGGCGCTTCGCAGGGTGTCCTAGAGCTGACTTCTCCCCTGCCTAGGGGACAGAGGAGCGGCGGCAGGTCGCCTTAGGCAAATACAGACCAGGGGATCCAGAAGACTGGATTCTTGGCTATGGTGACAGCACGAGGTACCCGCAGCGTCCTGGGAACCCAGCCTTCTGCGCCGGTAACCACAGCTGCTGGGACCCGGTGCGCGACAGACAGGCGCAGACCTCAGGGGCCTGCAACAAATGACTGTCCCGCTCCAGGCTCTGTTACCTGGATCTCTCTTAGTTGGTCCTCCTTTGCGTCTAGTTAGGTTTATGGGGACCCAAGGACCCAACTTTAATGACATGATATATGTTGCCATTAGTGTAGAATCCTCACTAGCAGGCAGACGGCCCCAAAAGCGAGGAAGAAATGTAAATCTCCCTAAACACAGCCCTGAATTAAGGATACAGCTACAGATGAGAGCCACTTGGAAGATGAGCCTGCAGTCACCCCTTGGCATGTAGGTGGCTGTGCTAGGGTGTGCACGTGTGTTGGGGGAAGGGTTGCTCTTAAAAGTGTAAAATCTGGCTCAGCCTAATGGTGTTCTCGGTCCCTCGCAGAGGGAAACAGGCTATAGGAGGCTTGGTCCTAAAATAAGGAGCAAACAGCCTACAAAATGAGCATCAGTTTAATTATTTTATAGTCATACCAAATATTTATATTCAGTTACGGGGTAGGATATACATCCTTTCTTGTTCTCTGTGCCTGAAATGCTTTTTGTCCCAGGACCTTCTATGTCTGTATGCATCCTTACACTTTAGGTCACAACTCAAATGTCCTCTCCTCTAGGAAGCCTTCCCTAACCACTTGAGATAAAGTTGCTTCATCCTCTCTAATCTATGACTTTCTTCATCGCCCTCATCATAAATTGATTTTTTTTTTTACCTTGTTTCTTGCTAGTTTTCTTCTACTCTCCCTCATTGGAATACGCTGCCAGAGAACAAGGAAGAGAAACCAATTTCAATATCGTTTCCAACTTACTCTATCCCTAGTGCCTAGAGCCATACTAAACATATAGCAGTTACTCAATAAATATGTGTTGACAGTGGATGAACTACTAGCCAAGTGACTTTCAGACATGCTAAGAACTGTTCCAGTGACAGTACTCTGCTTGGTCCGGTCAGAGAGGGTGGGCTGGAGCTGGGAAAATTTCAAAGAAGGGGGAAAGCCCAAAGGTGTGAATGAGCTCGCTCAGTGTGTTTGAAAAGCTGGGAGCATCCTCTTCCAGATGGAAGGGAGTCATTCAAGAAACTACTGGAGAAGTCACTGGGAAATGTGGGTGAAGCCAGATTATTATGGAAGTGTGACAGAATCCTGTATCCACTTTTTTCTCCATCACGTTTCTAAATTGAAATTGGTAATAGAGGTAATTGTAGGCTCGCATGCAGTTGTAAGAAATGATCAGAGAGGTCTCCTTTACACTTTGCCAAGTCTTCCTCAATGGTAACTTTGCAAAACCATTGTACAATGTCACAATCAGGGTATTAACATTGATACATTGATTCCTATCTCACACACTTTGGTTAATTATGTGTAACTTTGAATTTTTAGTAAAGTTACTCAAAGTTAAACCAGTGAGAGAAATGCACAAAATACTGTTTAAAAGGGTTTCAGTCTCTTGTTTTGATGGAGCCAATGTTTCTCAGGAAAAAAAAAAATTTTTTTATTTTCCCAATTAGAGTATAAATAGGGTCCAGATTCTTCATCGATAAAAGACATTAGAAGTCCTTAGGACTTACCTCTTTGGGTTACATTTTAATGACTGACATTCACTTCCCTATTCTCTCCTGTACTGTGGAAGGAACATTTTGAGCAATACTGTACATGACTTGTCAATTCTGAAATCAGACAGGATACAGTACTAACTAATATGCTAAACTAAGCCTAGCCACTAATGCTCCTTTCTCTCTGGCTAGACAGGTGATGAGGCTGATGATGAGGTCTCCCAAAGGAAAGTGATTCAAGACAAAGACCCATTCTGCCAGTGGGATATGCCGGGAATACCAACTATACTTGTTACTGAGTGTGCCTGGCTGGTGTGGGTCACCCTTCCTGATGCCGGCGAGAGGAAGACAGAAGTAACAAACCAGGCTACGCTTTCCATGACACTCAGATGACCAGGCTCTTTGACACCCACCACAAGGGGCTGCTCCAAAGATGTGTTCCTAACTCAGTTGGTGCCCACAAGCAGCAGGTTTCTCCTCCAGTATTCTCCGGTATTTGACCCTTTTTGAGATGCATTTCTCATAGATGTGTACTTCAATCGACACTTCCTTCCTACCTCAACCTCAGTTTTGTTTGAGAAATCCAAATCATTTAACACTTCTACCTGGCTGTTTCTCTGCAACCTCACATTCACAGCAGAATTTCATTATGTTCTGCAATTGTGTGGCTTGCCTTAATCCTCAAATAGAGCTTCAAATTGTTTATTCCTTTGACCTGGAGTTTAGCCAGCTCCAGCCAGGCTCTGAGTTTGGCTTTGTGTCATAAGCCACAGTTGGGAGAAACGCAAGAAATGGCCAAACAGAATAAAACAAATGATCTATTTAGTCTTGTTTCCTCTCTTGGAAGAAGTCCAGTGTTGAGTGCTTTGGAATAAATGAAAAAACCCCCCACCCCATCTCCACTGCTCTCCCATGCACCCAAACAGTATGACCTTGTGTTTAAGTAAAAACTGTCCTTAGCTCCCAGTGAGATGATGGTGTTTTGTCTGGAAGCCTGACGGATGTTATGATAATAAGATAATGGATACTCACTTCTCTCCTATCTAACCCCTATTTAAAAGCCATTACACCACAACAGTGCTTGTTACACAATATTCTAGTTGCAAAAGTTGTTATGGAAGATTGTTTCAACCAGGGGAAAAAAGACTGGTAATAACAGTTCACTTATACAATTAGTTTCTGAAACTGTTGCATCGCTTTGGGATTTTTAGCTTAGAAAATACATTTTTCTTTTTATTTCCTTTTAAAGTTGGCTTTCAAATAAATTCAATTTCCTCTTTCTGTAACTTCTGAAACAGATTAAACCAGATTATCAATTTGCACTTTGCTATTGTCGTCACTAGTTTTCACCAAGAGCTTCAGAGAAAAGACATTACTAAGTGCTGGGCTGGGTTTTATTTTCTATTTATATGTGATCAAATAGGATGGAACAGGCAGGTTTTGAGCATCATTGTAATACTGACCCCTTCAAACAACAACCCAGCTCCTCTCCTTCCTTATACCACCAAACAATAGATGCTGCCTCCCTATTTCCATGGGTCTCTTCGGTCTATCTTCTCACCCTGTCATCAGGTTCCCCTCCCTTTCTTCCTCACTTCCTCAGGCCCTCCTTCTCTCTCAAATATTACCAATAGTTTCCAATGGCAACCCCGGTAGTTTTTCAACATTCTTTATCACCTTTGAGTCCTTGGCAAGATTTCACCCTCATGTGTGTACCCAGGTTTTGGAAACTCCTCTGCCTGTTTTCTGCTTTCCAATTCCTTAGCTTGCCTTTATCCTTTTTCATCAAATCTTCCAACAGGTGGGCACCATGCAGTTGACTGTCCTCAGCCACCTCCTCTTTTCTCCACACTCTCTCCCAATGAAATGAACATTGATTTATTTGTGGCCACCAACACCTGTTTCCCTCCCCACCTTTTGATAGCAGAAACGCCTCTCCTATTTTATACACCATTTTGTTGGGAAGGAAATTAAGGTATCCTTACTTTCACTAGCCAAGGGATGGGCGTATGACCAAGCTCACTGGATTCCCTCCCAGTTCTTTGAATCTGGAAAAGAATTAAAAAGTAGTTGCAGCTGACTCATCTCAGCTTGATGAATGATGAATTTGTGAGTTCTTCCTATCTAGACCTCAGAGCTGCCCTAGAACCTGTCTCGTCTGAGCAGAGGTCCACAGTGAACTGTTTCTGTGAGACTTTTCTACTTGTTAGCTAGATTCGGTTTCTGTTGCTAGCAACCTAGGATGCCTAACTGACATACCTTAAATGTATGTATCTTTGCTTAGTTCTGGATGAATTCTAAGCCTGTATCTACAGATGGCCTTGGCCACCGTCCCAAGGTACCACCCATCTATCTCCAAGTGCCTGGCAGACACCTCCACTTAATATCCCACTATCACCTCCCACCTAACAAGTCAAATCCGCTTATTATTTCATCAACAAACCAGTTCTTCCTCCTGTGTTCTGTGTGTTTTGCAGACATGACTTCCATCTCAGTCACCAAAGCACAAAGATGGGAATACATTCTGACTTTTTTTGAGACAGAGTCTCATTCTTGTCACCTAGGCTGCAGTGCAGTAGTGAAATCTCAGCTCTCTGCAACCTCTGCCTCCTGAGTTCAAGCGATTCTCCTGCCTTAGTCTCTCAAGTAGCTGGGATTACAGGCACACGCCACCACGCCTGGCTAATTTTTGTATTTTTAGTAGAGAGGGGGTTTCACCATGTTGGCCAGACTGTTCTCGAACTCCTGGCCTCAGGCAATCTGCCCACTTCGGCCTCTCAAAGTGTTGGGATTACAGGTGTGAGCCACGGCGCCTGGTCCCTTTTCTTTCCTTTATTCACGCTATATCCAGCCATTCCTTGGGTGCTATTAGTTTTTTTTCCCCCAAGTCCCTCTGAGTCACCCCTTTTTCATTTTTTCAAATCAGTTCAAACTCTTACCAGTCCAATAGCATCCTGACTATGCTCAACTGCCAGATTCTATCTGTAACTGCCAGCTTGGTCTTTCTAAAGTGCAGTTTCAGTCATGCCACTCCCCGGCTTAAAATAATTCCACCATTTATCACTAAGGTTCCGATTCCTTGGTTTAGTCAGTCTTCTTGGGGTTATGAGCACAGGCTCTGAAGTTAGACTGCCTGTGTTCAAATCCCAGTCTCACCCTACGTAATTGTTTTCAAGTAATTTAACCTATGAGCCTCAGTGTCCACTTTGTAAAATGGGGGATAATAACAGAATAACCCACTCATAGGTCTATGTGAGCATTGTGTAGTTAATTTATGAAAAGAACTGAGTATTTGACACATAGTAAGTGCTTAAAAATTTGCTACAATGAAAGCTCTCTACCATTTAACCCAACCCACGTTTCTTGCATTATCTTCTCATTTTCTCTATGTTCTTAAAGGCTTTCCCAAGAATTGCTTGCCTATATCAAGATTGTATTTTTCTGTTATCATGCCATTGTTTGAGCCATTCTCTCTGACCTGAATACCGTTCCCTTCCTCCACCTGTATCCGTTATCTATTGTTGCATTACAAACTATCCCAATTTTTTTTTTCAGACGGAGTTTCACTCTTGTCGCCCAAGCTGGAGTGCAATGGCACGATCTCAGCTCACTGCAACCTCCGCCTCCCAGGTTCAAGCAATTCTCCTGTCTCAGCCTCTCAAGTAGCTGGGATTACAGGTGCCTGCCACCACACCAGGCTAATTTGTGTATTTTTAGCATAGACGGGATTTCACCATGTTAGCCAGGCTGGTCTCAAACTCCTGACTTTAGGTAATCTACCCACCTCAGCCTCCCAAAGTGCTGGGATTACAGGCGTGAGCCAGCACACCCAGCCCTAACTATACCAAATTTTAATGGCTTAAAATAACAACCACTCAATTTGTTTGTGATTGTATGGGTTGGTTGGGCATGGTTCAGCTGGGATGGTTCATTTCGGCTCCACCTCCTGTTGTCTGACCTGACTTGTGCAGCTGTAGGACTCAAGATGGCCTCAGTCGTGCATATGGACTCCCAGAGAGAAGGACTGGAACCCTCAGTCTTCTGTCTCTAGCTTTTCATCTTCATGGGCCTTTTTCACCTTGTTGTATTTCAAGCTCTAAGGCTCCCCTACATGGTTTTTTCAGCAGTAGCCAGACTTTATAGGATGGCTCAGGACTTCAGGATGGGGAAAACAAGTCTCAAGTTCTATTAAGAACTAGCCTGGGATTTGGACAATATCACTTCTGCTGTCACAATTCAGAACATGTCACAGGGCTAGCTCAGATTCAAGAAGTAGACTCTACCTCTTGATGAGAGCTGTATTAGACAGCCCAGGCTGTCATACCTAGATACTACAAACTGGGTAACTTAAACAATAGATATTTATTTTCTCACAGTTTTGTAAGTGAGAGATCAAGGTGCCAGCAGAGTTGGCTTCTGATGAGGCCTCTCTTCCTGGTTTGCAGATGGCCACCTTCTCACTGTGGCCTCACTTTTTTTTTTTCATATATATATAGAGAGATCTCTGATGTCTCTTTCTTTTTCTTTCTTTTCTTTTCTTTTTTTTTTTTTTTTTTGAGATGGAGTCTCACTCTGTCACCCAAGCTGGAGTGCAGTGACGCAGTCTTGGCTCACTGCAACCTCCACCTCCTGTGCTCAAGTGATTCTCCTGCATCAGCCTCCTGAGTAGCTGGGACTACAGGCACATGCCACCACACCTGGCTAATTTTTATATTTTTAGTAGAGGCAGGGTTTCACCACGTTGGCCAGGCTGGTCTTGAACTCCTGACCTCATGCAATCTGCCCACCTCGGCCTCCCAAAGTGCTGAAATTACAGGCATGAACCACTGTGCTCGGCCTCTGCTGTCTCTTTCCCTTCTTACAAGGACTCCAGTCTTATTGGATTAGGGCGCCACTCTTATGAGCTCATTTAAGTTTAATTACTTCCTTAAAGACCCTATCTTCAAATACAGTCACATTAGGGGGTTGGGATGTCAACATATGAATTTGGGGCAGACATAATTTAGTCCATAAAAAGAGGAGAGGCGAAATCGTATTTCAAAAAGGCATGCTGGAGGGGAGGGATTACTTTGGCCATTTTTGGACATAATCTGCCATCCTTCTTGACCACTGAAATCATTTTCATCCTTGACAATTTTCCCCTCTCAGCCTAGCCAATTTCTCCTTACTCCATGCTCTTGTGGCTCTGAGTGTGAGCTCCGTATTTCACACGACCACATCCTGCCTTGGATGTAAGCATTTGGTTTAGGTTCCAACCTCAGGGCAATGGGCCATGTCTTGTTTTTTATGTTTTCACGCAGTGCCTTGCACAGAGAAGTCCATAATAAATATTTGTAGGATGAACAAAAAATGCAATTAATTTTAATATTCTAAAATGGGACAGCCACAGAAAGACACACTTAGCTTTGGTGCCTGGGCAGTTTGCAAGTTTCTGCTCCTCCTTATGTGTCCCATGTTCCCCACCTCTTCCAACTCTTAGAGCATTGCATGAGGGGAAGTACTCAGAAAACAGAACACTGGGAGCCAGAAAACCCGGGTTCTTGTCTAGTTTCTACCACCTCTTAATTGTGATCTTGGGGAAGTTACTTGAATTCTCTGGGGTTCAATTTCCTCGTGTCAAAGAAAGAAAAGGAAAGAAAGAAAGAAAGAGAAAGAGAGAGAAAGAAAGAAAAGAAAGAGAGAGAAAGGAAGGAAGGAAGGAAGGGGAAGAAAGGAAGGAGAAAAAGGAAAGAGTAATTGAATATCTACTATAGGGTTATTGAGAGAATATAAGATAGATAAAGCACTTTGTAAAGTCTAAAAACCTTTACAGATTATTACTATTAATTATTACTATTATTAATTCTGAAGCAGACATTGGATCTTCTTTGGTCCACCTTAGTTCCTTGCTGGCTCTGCCTTATGCAAACTGCTGTGGTCTAAATGTTTGTGCCCCCTCAACATTCCTATGTTGACACTTAATCACCAATGGGTGGCACTGGGGGTGATTAAGTCATGAGGACAGGGTCTTCATGATTGGGATTAGGGCCTTTGTGAAAGAGACCCAAGAGAGATCCTTACCCCTCCTGCCATGTGAAGACACAGCTCTCTCTGAAGCAGGAAACAGGCCCTCACCAGACACTGGATCTGCTGGTGCCCTGATCTTGAACTTCCCAGCCTCCAGAACTGTGAGAAATAGATTCATGTTATTTATAAGCCACTCAGTCTAAGGTATTTTGTTATAGCAGCCCAATGCAAACTAAGACATTAACCCTTCTAGTGCACTTCCTATAGTGTCTGGCACATTGTAGAAATTAAAAGATAGTCTTTTTTATTGTATTCCCAGACCCTATTGAATAGGTGTTAGTGGAATGAAAGTGAAGACAAGTGTCCTGAGATTTCCAGTTCTAAGCAGAAGGAAAAGATTTATTCTCTTAGGTTTCTAACTTCATACTAGGATAGAAAAGCTTGGACTGGGCACAGTGGCTCCTGCCTATAATCCCAGCACTTTGGGAGTCTGAGGCCATGGATTGCCTGAGCCCAGGAGTTCGAGACCAGCCTGGGCAATATGGAGAAACTGCATCTCTGTGAAAAATACAAAAATGAGCCAGGTGTGGTGGTGCACACACCACTCCCAGCTACTCAGGAGGCTGAGCCAGGAGGATCCCTTGAGCCTGGGAGGTGGAAGTTGCAGAAGCCAAGATCAGACCACTGCACTCCAGCCTGGGTGACAGAGCAAGACCCTGTCTCAAAAAAGAGAAAAGCTTCCTGAGAAATATATTGATCTGTTTCCAGATGCTTAGGCAGACCCCTGAGTCATCAAAGCTCACTCAGATTACAGAGTGAAAACAACTAGTCTTTCAACTCCCACGACAGCTTCTAAGTTTAAAAAAATCATCATTATAATAATTAATCTAAAAAAAATCACAGGCTGCCTAACCATCTCAGTGGCTGGCTACAGGCAGGAGCTGATTCGTGCCTCATCTTGTATACTGTAGAGCAGGGGTTCTCACTGTTCCTGGCCACCAGCCGTTCCATTGTGATGAAGGATCTCGTGTCCCGCCTTCCTCATCTGCTTCCACTTGCCACCTCTATTTGCACGCCATTCTGGACTTAATGAGGGTAATGATTCCCCTGTCTTTATGAGACCCTGAGGAAAAACTGGTTCTTATTAAAGAATAGAGTTTTCTTTTTAAGTTATATCAGACATAGGGATCCATTGTCACTTTTTAAGCAATAATTCCATAAAGGGCCACCAGGAGGACCCTCTTCAGCCTCTCCAGTCTACATTTTGTAGACTTCTACCCTAAAGGGTTGACGAACAAGCAACTAAACAGCAAGGAGGTATGCAAGTGTGAGCTGTGAATTAACTGTATCTGTTAACACTTTGTGTTGGCACCTATGTCATCTCAGCATTAAACACCTCTTCCAAAACTTCTTGAGTAAGGAAGGCACCTTACAGATCACTCAGCACAGCATTTCTTAGAGAGTAGTCCAGGGGTGGCCTGCAAGATCATCTTCAAGCTAGATATACATTTTAGTTTATTTTAATGACACGGCTTTGACCTGCAGTGATTCTCCTGCCCCAGCATCCCAAGTGGGGAGACCACGGGGACCACACCACCATGCCTGGCTAATTTTTTATTTTTAGTAGAGACGAGGACTCATTATGCTGTCCAGGTTGTTCTCAAACTCCTGGGATCAAGTGATCCTCCTGCTTGAGCCTCTCAAAGTATTGGGATTACAGGTGTGAGCCACCAAGCCCAGCCTAACATCTTTTAATAAGATTCCCAGTGAAGTCATACAAACGTGAAAGTTTTAAAAAACTGATTTAACTTGCTTACCTAATGTACAAGGCAGCTGGGGTCCAAGAACCCAAATGACTCACCCAAGGTTGCATAGGTAAATGAGGAGCCCGTGGAATACTGGGTAAGAGAGCCTGTGCTTAGAATTATAAAGACCAGTGCTTGAATCCAGGCTCTCCTTTTTGCCAGCCTGAAATCTTGGTAATTCCCTGAATACCTCTAAGCCTCAAATTACTTTCTGTTAAAGGAGTGGCAATGCTACTTCATAGGCTCATTGAGAAGTTAAATTGAAAAGTAGGCAGAAACCCCTAGAAAGCTCTCAATAATTAGCTATTAGGATCATTATTCTAACCTAGTCTGTATCCTTTGCTGCTTAATAAGTATCCATGTGGCATAGAAGAAATGGGAAATAGTGTCTTTAGATACATTTGGTCTTTTTGAGACTAGTATTATATCTAATTTAGATTTTATGGTTTGTAAAAACGAGGACAAGGAAGAGGGGCTTCCAGAGGAAAGTGAACAGAAAGTGGTACAGCTGTGAGATTGCAGATATTTGCTTGTCTGACTCTTTCTGGCTCGGCTTCTCCGTGATGACCTGCAGAACCAACCGACCACTGGAGGAATGTCCAGGTGGGTTGGGCTTTTGCCCACACTTTTCCCCCAGCTTTCTGGGGCTTCTCCCTACCCTCTCTCCTCTTACCTCTGCAGGCTTCCCTTCCTTTGTCCCCGCAGTGTTCTGATGCAGGCTTCTCACAGCCTTCCAAAATGGGGCTTTACCTGTTCCTGCCTCCTGGGAAACCCTACAAATTCTGGGCCTTTCTTCCACACGTCAAGAATCAACTGTGCTGGGCACAGTGCCTCACACTTGTAATCCCAGCACTTTAGGAGGCCAAGACAGGAGGATAGTTTGAGCCCAGGCATTTGAGACCGGCTTGATCAATATAGTGAGACTCCTATCTTTTAAAAAAAATAAAAAAATTAGCCAAGTGTGCTGGCACTCACCTGTGGTCCCAGCAACACAGGTGGAGGCTGCGGTAGGAGGATCACTTGCACCAAGAAGGTTAAGGCTCCAGTGAGCTGTGTTTGTGCCACTACACTTCAATCCGTGCAACAGAGTGAGACCCTGTCTCAAAAAAAAGAAAAGAAAAAAAAAGTCACCTGCCCTGTGCCTTGTTTTGCAGGACTGGCCAGCTAATTAATTTTAACACGGGCTTTATTTCCTTTTGAATAATATTTGCATATTTTTGTGATGGAGTATATTCTTCCTTTCATTCTTAGGTGACATGTAATAATTGTACTTATGTATGGGGTGGAGTGTGATATTTTGATACGTGTATTAATGTGTAATGATTGAATCAGGGTAATTAGCACATCCATCATCTCAAAGAGTGATCAGTTTTTTGTGTGTTTGGAACATTCAAAATCCTCTCTTGTAGCTTATTGAAAATATACAATAAATTATCATTAACTGTTTTCATCCTACAGCACTATAGCACTAGAACTCATTCCTCCCACCTGGCTGTAATTTTGCATCCATTAACTAACCTCTCGCTAACACCCCTCTCCTCCCCATCCCTGCCTCTAGTAACCATTATTCTACTCTCTCCTTCTGTGAGCTCAACATTTCAGCTTCCATATATGAATGAGAATATGCGTGTACACATCTTTCTGTGCCTGGCTTATTTCACATAACATAATTGTCCTCCAGGCTCATCCTTGTTGGGACTAATGACAGGCTTTCATTCTTTTTTTTTTTTTGAGACGGAGTTTCGCTCTTGTTACCCAGGCTGGAGTGCAATGGCGCGATCTCGGCTCACCACAACCTCCGCCTCCTGGGTTCAGGCAATTCTCCTGCCTCAGCCTCCTGAGTAGCTGGGATTACAGGCACGCGCCACCATGCCCAGCTAATTTTTTGTATTTTTAGTAGAGACGGGGTTTCACCATGTTGACCAGGATGGTCTCGATTTCTTGACCTCGTGATCCACCCACCTCGGCCTCCCAAAGTGCTGGGATTACAGGCGTGAGCCACCGCGCCCGGCTGCTTTCATTCTTTTTTATGGCTGAGTTGTATTCCATTGTGTATATGTACCACATTTTCTTTATCCATTCATCTGTTGATGGACATTTAGGATTATTCTATCTCCGCTATTGTGACTAGTGCCACAATACATTAAAACATGCAGATACCTCTTCCATATACTGATTTTCTTCCCTTTAAATAAATGCCCAGTAGTGGGATTGCTGGATTACATGGTTGTTCCATTTTTAGTTTTTTTTGAGAAACCTCCATACTGTTTTCCATAATAGTTGTATTAATTTGCATTCCCACCAACAGTGTGTTAGAGTTCTCTTTTCTCCACCTTGTTGCCAGTGCTGGTTATTTTTTGTGTCATTTTGATGATAGCCATTCTAACCAGGGTGAGATGATATCTCATTGTGATTTTGATTTGCATTTCCCTGATGGTTAGTCACGCTGAGCATTTTTCACATGTTTTTTGGCCATTTGTATGTCTTTTTTTTTTTTTTTGAGAAATGTCCATTCAGATCCTTTGCCCATTTTCTTTTTTTCTTTTTTTTAATTGTTCTTCAAGTTCTGGGGTACCTGTGCAGAACATGCCGGTTTGTTACATAGTTACACACATACCATGGTGGTTTGTTGCATTCACCACCCCGTCATCTACATTAGGCATTTCTCGTAATGCTATCCCTCTCCTAGCCCTCCACCCTGTAACAGGCGCCGGTGTGTGATGTTCCCCTCCCTGTGTCCGTGTGTCCTCTTTGTTCAACTCCCACTTATGGGTGAGCACATGCGGTGTTTGGTTTTCTGTTCTTGTGTTAGTTTGCTGAGAATGATGATATATAGCTTCATCCATGTCCCTGCAAAAGACATGAACTCATCCGTTAATGGCTGTGTAGTATTCCATGGTGTATATGTGCCACATTGTCTTTATCCAGTCTGTCATTGATGCCTTTGCCCATTTTCAAATTGAATTAGGTATTTTGCTGTTATTTGAGTTCTTTGTGTATTCCGGATATTAGTTTCTTTTCAGATGTATAGTTTACAAATGTTTTCTACCATTCTACAGATTGTCTCTTCACTTTGATGATTGTTTCATTTGCTATGCAGAAGCTTTTTGGTTTGATAGTCCTGTTTGTCTATTTTTACTTTTGTTGCCTGTGGCTTCAAAGTCTTAGCCATAAAATCTTTTTGTCTAGACCAATGTCCTGAAGCATTTTGTTCTATGTTTTCTTCTAGTAGTTTAAAAGTTTTGGGTCTTACATTTCAGTCCTTAATCTAGTTTGAGTTGATCTTTATACATATATGGTGAGTCATAGGGGTCTAATTTCACTCTTCTGCATATGGATATCCAGTTTTCCCAGCATCATTTATTGAAGAGACCATCTTTCCCCAATGCATGTTTTGGAGACTTTGTGAAAAGAAAATCAGTTAGTTGTAAATACATGGATTTATTTCTGGTTTCTCTATTCTGTTCTATTGGTCTATGCATCTGTTTTTAACACCGATACCATGCTGTTTTGGTTAATAGTATAACTAACTTTCTAGTATAATTTAAAGTCAGGTAGTGTGGTGTCTTCAGTGTTGTTCTTTTCACTCAGAATTGCTTTGGCTATTTGTGGTCTTTTGTGGTTCCATGCAAGTTTTAGGAGTGTTTTCTGTCTCTGTAAAGAATGTCATTAGTATTAAGACAGGAATTGCATTGAATCTGTAGATTGCTGTGGGTAGTACAGTCATTTTAACAATATTAATTCTTCTAATCCATGATCATGAGATGTCTTTCCATTTTTTTCTACTTTATTCAATTTCCTTCATCAGTGTTTTTTTGTTTGTTTGTTTTCATTGTAGAAACCTTTCACCTCCTTGGTTAAAATATTTACATTTCACTGACAACTTTTCTTATCTCAGACCCCTAAAGAGTGAGTAATGTATCATTCCATGGTACAGATGTGTTTAAATGGAGCAATAATGGGAACCTTTTAGCCCTCCTCAAATCGTGTGACTGTGAGCAGCAGCTAGCACCATCTTCCATCAAAATGATCTCTAGAGACCCACACCATTCCTTTCTCCAACACATTTTCCTTTCCCTCTCCCTCTCTTTCATTTTGCAAACCATTTGGCATTATAAGATTAAGAACACAGACTTTGGAATCGGCCTTTCTGGGTTCAAATACACACTCTGTCATTTACTCTCTCTGTAATGTGGACAAGTTGCTTAACCTTCCTGGGCCTTAGTTTCCTTACCTGTAAAATGGAGTTGAGAACAGTAGTTACTTTATCAGGTTGTTACAAAGTGGAAAGGCATGCATATTTGGTAAGCGAAGAGTGCTTGGTGCAGAATAAGTGGCGTGTGAGTTGTTGCTACTGTGAGCCTAAAACTGAGCTGTATACATTGGGCCCAGAGATGAACGATCCAATTCCTATATATGGATTTTTTTTGTTATTCCTCCTTTGACTAGAGGGATATATATGGAAATTTGGGCAAAGGGAAGATCGTGACATGAAGCTAGGGATGAGGATGGTACACAGGTATGTGTCTGAAGTCCTAAAACTCCTGGAGGTGGGTTGCAGATTTGTCTCTAATGATGGGATTATACTAAAGCATGATAAGAAAATGCTGTAATGGAGAGAGTGGAGGCAGAGGAGCAATATCACTTATTTCATGTACCTAGACAGCCCAGCCCATTGGCATGGTTGCCTAATCCAAGGATAGATTATAGAGCAAGGATAGATCATAGAGCAGATTATCTTTTTAAAAAATAAATTACGTTTGAGGTAATTTGACATGAACAGAAAAGTCATAAAGATAATAATCTCTCTCTTATACTTGCTACAGCTTGAAAATTAACACTGGCACCTTATCGCTAACTAAACTCCAGCTTTTATTTGGATTTCAACAGTTTTTTCCCCGAATGTTCTCTTCTGTTCCAGAGTTCCATGAAGAATATCCATTGCATTTAGTCATGATGTCTCCTGAGTCTCCTCTGGTATGTGACTGTTTCTCATTCTAGTTTTTCATGACTTTGACAGTTATGAGTTGTACTGGCCAAGTGTTCTGCGCAGCATCCCTCCACGTTGTTTGTTTGATGTTTTTTCATAATTCAGTTGGGGTTATGGGTCCTGGGGAAGGCTACCAGAGAGGTGAAGTGTCCTTCTCACCACATCGTATGAAGGGCACATAATATCAATACGACTCATCAGTGGTGGAGTTAACCTTAGTCAATTTGGTGGAGGTAGCGTTTGCCATTTCTCTACTGTAAAGTTACTATTTTGCCCCTTTCCATATTCTATTCTTCGGTTGCACGTCACTAAGTCCACCTCACACACAGGGAAGTCTAGTTCCACCTTCTGGAGGTGGGAATATCTACTGTCTACTTATATTAAAGGGAATTCTTCTATAGGAAAGATTTGTATCTTCTCCCCTATTCATTTATTTAGTTCAATTATATATTTATATGAGTACGAGCTCATTTATGTTTATTTTATATTTTGGGTTATAATAGAATACCACACTGTTCCTTTGGTTGCACAGATTTTTCCAGCATTGGCCACTGGGAGCTCTTCTTGTATCCCTTTGGTATGCCCTCATTCTTTGTCTTTTTTTTTAAGTTAAATGTTGTGAATCCATTAACTTTTACAGAATATTCTTTTGTCTTTTGATCACTTTTTGCTTTCTGGAACTACAAGATGCTTCAGGCTTATCTTGTATTTTCTCTACCCCAGCCCAAGAATCAGACATTTCTCCAAGAGCACTGGCTACTTTTATTGGAGAAAAGTAATTTAGAAAACAAGATTTGGGTCCTATGTGTGTTTGTTGCTGCTGAGGCATGGCACATTTTTGAATGTTAAAAGTCTTGGGGCACATATCATGAGCATAGGTATGAAATAATTCACTTGGTCTCTCTTTATCCCTATGTCTCCATTGTTCTGAATGCTTACTCTGATTTACTCATAAGAAAATATTTTTATGTGTGTCAGTGCATACAGCTTGGTAATATTGTATGGTTCCTGCTTCTTATTCATGGAAAAGGTACCAGACCACATCAAGACAATTAGTTCAATATAGCATTCTAGCTGATATTTTTTAGCACATCAAGATGGGTATTCACATAATAAATTATATACTCAGATAAAAGTCTGGCAATACACTCGCGGAAGGCTTATGTTATCTATAGCACTGATTATATCAGTGTGTAGCAGATAGGGTTGTTTATCTGTAACTATCATCACATTTTCTGCTTGCAGAATCTGGATTTTGTTAAGGCATTTATCCATCTATCCTTCTGCTAATTGTCTTAAAAGAAAATCCTGGTTAATCTTGGCCAGTCATGATAATTTCATCATTCTCTTTGCCAATGTTTGGCTTAGAGGTGGAAATGTGACCTAATTTTAGCCAACGATGTGTAGGATGGTCAATTGGTGGGAGAGCTTTTGAGTAAGGTTGTCTTAAGGATTAAAAATAAAAATTCAAGCAAAAAGGAGATCCATTCTTCAACTTGATGCCCAGGACTGCAGCAGCCATCTTGTGGCCATGAGAGGAACTAAGGCAACGTACTAAGGGTGAAAGAGACAAAATATAGAAAGATTCTGGGTCTTTGATGATGTCACTGAGCTGCTGAATTAACCAACCCTGGAGGCCTCTTACCAAGGGGCTCCTTGTTAGATAAGATAAATATTCCTTCTTGTCTTGGCAATTTTGAGTTATTATTTCTTTTACTTGCAGCCAAAAGCATCCTAGTGAACACACGCTACTTTAAAATATTTTAAACCAGTCACTAAATATCTTTAGATCCTAGGCCCTTTCCATAATTCATTCATTCATTGATTTTTAAGAAATATTTACTCAAATATAGCAGTAAGAGAGACACTGATTGAATAATCACATGTACATATAATGACACAGTATGATCAGTAAGAAGAACAAAAAGTATAAGAAACTTTATGAGAACAACTGAAGGGTACAGTTTAGCTTGGGAAGAGGCCCTGTTAAGGTAAGACTTCAGTTAGTAAGCAATGAATGAACTGACAGCAGAAAACAAAAGTATGAAGAGGAAAGTGTCCTTGCAACAGTGTGGGACAGCAGTGTGTGCAAAGCCTCCAGGTGGGAAGCAGCGTGGTGCCTTGGAGGAACCTGAAGACAATCTATGGGACAGAAGGAGAAAGACAGAGAGAGGAGTGGCATAGCTAACACTGAAGAGGTTGGCAAGGTTGAGATGACACAAGATAGACCTTGGAGACCATAGTAAGGATTGCTCTCTCTGTCCTAGAAGAAAAAAGAAATACAATGAAGTGCTCTAACTTGGGAAAGATAGGACTATACCATCTAACCAGTTCCCTCTGGGTACCTTAAGACTCAGTCTTGCCATAATATTGCATTCAAATGCAAAACACTATCATTTAATTGAGAAATGCAATCAACGATACTTCTTATTATTTGTGCCTTTTAAAGGGTATCTTAGGCAGGGAGTATTAGAGCTTGTATTAGGCCATTTTCACACTGCTGATAAAAGACATACACAAGACTGGGTAATTTATAAAGAAAAAGAGGTTTAATGGACACACAGTTCCATGTGGCTGAAGCGGCCTCACAATCATGGCAGCAGTCAAGAGAGAATGAGAGCCAAGTGAAAGGGGAAACCCCTTATAAAATTATCAGATCTCCTGAGGCTTATTCACTACCAGGAGAGCAGTATGGGGAAAACCGTTCCCATGATTCAATTGTATCCCACCTGGTCCCTCCCACAGCACATGGGAATTATCGGAGCACAGTTCAAGATGAGATTTGGGTAGGGACACAGCCAAAGCATATCAGATTTCACCCAATATCTATGTGCTCCTCTACATTTTCCAACCTTCCTTATGGTTTGGTTGGGACCCTGGGACTGGGTTCCAGTGGCAATGATGTAAGCCATTTCCAGGTCTCTTTCTTAAAAATATTCTGCATGATGCTGTGGGCTTCACCTGCCACAGTGATGTTGGAGGCAATCTTTCCAAGTGGAATAGCTTCAAGATGTAAGATGGCTGCTGATCTGCAGCAGACTTCGATGAGTAAGAAATAAAATCCCCCTTTTAAGGCCCTGAGTTTTCACTGCATTTGTCAGTGCAGTGTAACATGACTATACTAACTTCCCAGGGCGGCTGTAACAAATGACCACAAGCTGAGTGGCAACAGAAATTTACAGTCATGCATCACTTAACAATGAGAATATATTCTGAAAAATGCATCATTAGGCAATTTCATTGTGCAAACATCATGGAGTGTACTTGCACAAACCTAGATGGTATAGCTTATGTCACACCTAGGCTATGTGGCATAGCCTGTTATTGCTAGGATACAAACCTGTACAGCATAACACTGCACTGAACACTATAGGCAATTGTAACACAATGGAAGTATTTGTGTATCTAACTATATCTAAACATAGAAAAAGTACACTAAAATATGGTATAAAAGATTAAAAAATGGCACATCTGTATAGGGCACTTACCACAAACGGGGCTTGCAGGACTGGAAGTTGCTCTGGGTGAGTCACTGAATAAGTGGTAAATGGATATCATGGCCTCAGGACACTACTGTACATGACTGTAGACTTTATTGGAACCATTTAGACACACCACTTCACTTAACATGCACATCTTCTGGATGTGAGAAGAAACTGGGGTACCCAGAGAAAACTCATGCAGATATGGGGAGAATGTACAAACTCCACACAGTGGCCTGAGCTGGGAATAGACTTTTTTTTTTTTTCTCTCATCAATGTTATAACAAAATGACTTTGAACAAAGCAATGAGGACCTGCTGTACACTTAGGCTACACAAAATTTATTTAAAAATAAAATAATTGGGCTACGATGTATGATGGCTGTGACATCACTAGGTGATAGGAGTTTTTCAGTTCCATTTTAATCTTACAGGAATTCTGTCATATATGTGGTCTGTTGTTGACCTATAAGTCATTATGAAGTCCATGACTGTGTTCTCTGACAGTTCTGTAGGCTAGGAGTCTGAAATCCAGGTATCAGTGGGCCATGATCCCTCTGAAGGATGGAGGGAAGAATCCTTCCCTGCTTCTTCCAAGCTTCTAGCAGCTCTTGGCAATCCTTGGTGTTCCTTAACTTGCAGCCTCTTTACTTCAATCTTTGCCTCCATCTTTTCAAGGCCTTCTCTGTGTGTGTCTGTGTGTTCAGATAGCCTTATAAGGACACTAGTATTGGTGTCTTAGTCCACTTTGTGTTGCTATAAAGGAATACCTGAGGCTGCGTTCTTTATAAAGAAAAAAAGGTTTATTTGATTCATAATTCTCATGGCTAGAAAGTTCAAGCATCTACATCTGGTGAGGGCCTCAGGCTGCTCCCACTCATGGCCAAAGACAGAAAGGGAGCCAACATGTGCAGAGACCACCTGGTGAAAGAGGAAGCAAGAGAGAGAGGAGCAAGGTGCCAAGTTGTTTTTTAATAACCAGCTCTCTCAGGAACTAGTAGAGTGAGAACTCACTCATCCCCTAGGGAGGGCACTAATCTATTCATGAGGAATCCACCCCCATGACCCAAACACCTCCCATAGACCCCATCTCCAGCAGTGAGGATCAAATTTCAACATGAGGTTTGGAGGGGACAAATATCCAAACTGTTGCAATTGGATTAAGGACCCACCCTAATCCAGTATGACTTTATCTTCACTTAAGTAATTACATCTGCAAAGACTCTATTTCCAAATAAGATCACATCCTGAAGTTCTAGGTGGACGTACATTTCAGAGGGGACACTATTCTATCTGCTACGATGACTAATACAGGATATAAGTTACAACGGCGGTCCCCAACCTTTTTAGCACCCAGGGACCAATTTTGTGGAATAAATTTTTCCATGGAGTGGAGGAGTAGGGGAATGGTTTTGGGACAAAACTTCCACCTCAGATCATCAGTTATGATGATCTTAGAGCTTAGATTCTTATAAAGAGCTCACAACCTAGAACCCTTGCACGTGCATTTCACAATAGTGTTCATGCTCCTGTGAGAAGTGAATACCACTGCTGATCTGACAGGAGGCAGAGCTCAGGTGGTGATGCTGGTTCACCCACCACTCACTTCCTGCTGTACAGCTCGGTTCCTAACAGGCCACGGGCCAGTACTGGTCTGCAGTCCAAGGAGTTGGGTGCCTCTGATTTATAACACACAGCAGTACTTCTTAAAAAGCACCGTTTCTCTCCTCTCAGATCCCATGGCAACTGTAGGATTCTCATTTCATTCCCCTGTTCCTCTTTCACCTTCAGTATTTCCCCAGGTTTCAGGCTGAATGGCCACCGTTCTACCATTGCCTCACCTTTTCGTCACGTCTCTCTGTACCACCTCTCTGTACAATCATCTTGATTCAGTATCACAACAGTCATGGGAACTGGGCCGGAAAAGGAGAACTGCATTAGAGAAAAGAGCAAAGGGGAGGAAATTAGGCAGCAAAAGCAAACTAGTTTAGTGGATGGATGGATGGATGGGGAAGACAAGAACACACTCAAGTTAATAGGCCATCCCAATCAAATTTGCATTTTAATTTGCCTTCTGGCTGTGGTGTCTGAGTCTGATTGCAGGGGCAGGAAGAACATAGGTCAGGAGGCCACTGGGAGGCTGTGGTAGCAGTTCTAAGAGTTTGGATCAGAATGACGGTGGAGGAATGCCAGTGGCAAAATATTCCAGGGGATAATACTGCTAGGACTTAGGAAGAGCAGGTGAGAGAGAGAATATGCTCACAGCTGTGCAGCCTCTTTTCAGAAAATTGCACATTCAAAAATTATTTTACAAATACAGGTGACTCTTGCTTATAGACTCCTGAAGCCCGTCTTCAGTCCTCAGGTTAATAGCCATAGACCTCTGGAATAACAGCTTCTCTCCTTCAAGTTTCTGAGAGCTACTGGCCAGTAGCCAGGTTGAGATCGTGAGGGTTGCCTGGAGTGGTCCAGTGTTGCCCAGAATGAGGGAAGTCATCAGCTTTACCAACCTGGTACCTGAATGGTGTAGTGCCACCCACACAGAGATGGTCCATGGGAACAGTCACCAAAAAGCCTTTCATAATTGTGTTTTCCAAAAACAAGAGATGCAGCTTCAAAATGGGGAAAGTTAGTGGATATTTAGGGGAAACCTGGTGTATTAGTTCATTTTCACACTGCTGATAAAGACACACCAGAGACTGGACGATTTACAAAAGAAAGAGGTTTAATGGGCTCACAGTCCCACATGGCTGGGGAGGCCTCACAATCATAGCAGAAGGTGAAAGGCACCTCTCACAAAGGAGCAGACAAGAAAAGAGAACTTGTGCAGGGAAACTCCCCTTTATAAAACCATCAGATCTCGTGATACTTATTCACTTTTACGAGAATAGCACGGGAAAGACCAGTCCCAGTGATTCAATTACCTCCTACTCGGTCCCTCCCACAATACATGGGAATTGTGGGAGCTACAATTCAAGGTGAGATTTGGGTAGGGACACAGCCAAACCATATTACCTGAGGCAGAGGTAAGGGGAGGCAGGTCCCCAATAAGAGAACATCCAGTATAGATGCTGAGAAGCGGGAGGGCATGCAAGAGGGAGTGAGGCATGTTAGTCCTTGTGATCCTTAGCTCTAATAGCAAGAAGTCAAGTGGGTTTCTATTGCAGCTCATGCTGGCCTGTCTGCTGATGACCAGTTGTGCAGGTGACTGCTGTGAATCTGTGTGGCTGCCCACTATAGCCTGCCCCATACTATGTAGAGCCAGTCAATAAAACAGCACACTGCTTTGTTTCTTGTGTTATGACATGTTCAAGTTTGACCCTCAGGCATTTAGAAACTCCCAAACCCTCAGACTGGTAGAGAGGGGGAGTAAACTGAGTCAGATTGGACTGGGGTCACTGGGACATAGAATTAGGAGTGACCTTTTTGGGGAACCTTCCCAGGGCAGGTAGCCAGCCACCTTAATCACTGGGTGAGATGGGGTTTAATCTGGGCTGCTAACAGGAGCCAAGTGGTCTGGTGTGATGGCTCAGGGTAGTAAGGTCTTCGAGTGGTCATGGCAGCCAGCATCAATGGAAAGTACTATTTTGAATCCAGGGAAGGTGCCTTTGGAATGAACCACTATTACTGACAAATGACTGCTGGGTTGAGGCACAGGATTCAGCTTACTGGAGAGAGAAAGGGGTAGGAAGGTGCTGGGGATATTTTTAGGGTCTTGGTCCAGCAGGAAATGGAGAACCCATCAGGAACCTGGCTGGATGCAGTGACTGGGATATAGTGTTGGTTGTGAGTGGGGATGTAGCTCATGTAGGAAGTACACAGCAGGCTAGGAACTTTTTTTTCTTTTTTTTTTTTAAATCTAGGCTCTGGGCAAGATACTGAGCAGGGCCTTAGAGTTTGGGAGCTGTGGATGTGTTGCCAGGCTTGCCTCCCATTGGCTGGCAAGCTCTGCTGAATGGCCCAGGAGGTAACAGGTCTCTAGTCTTTACACCGGGCATGCCTAAGGCAGTCAAGCTCTGACGCTGCTTGGCATATGGTTTCCTGCCGAGATGTGAAGCCAGGTCCAAGCCCTGGCAGGCTTAACTGGAACCCCCCATCCCCTCCTGCGGTGCTGACCTTCTACATTCCTCCAGATCCCCTAGGCAGCTGCCTACCAGACTGGGCACTTCCTCTCTAGCTCCAGCATCAGATATCATGGCCCTTGAGAATATAGTGCTTTCCAGCCTGAGCCTTGGAACCAGATGACCCAGTCTCAATTCTGGCTCTGATACTTCCTACATGTGTAATCCTGAATGCATTTCTTCACCATATGAACCCTAGTTTCTTCATCTGTAGGTAAGAAAAATAACTCTAAAGCAAGAGTGGATAAGAGAGTTAGATGAGGTCATTCATATATATCACTTGGCATGAGGTCCAGCACATATAACTATTTCCTGATATTAGTATGCTTCATCATTAGTTAACTGGGGTAAAAGCGATCCCCTGGCCTTGGCCTGGTACTTTCTTGTTGTGACTTTAGCCTTTTCCCCACCAGTCTGGGATGCTAAGAGTCTAACATATCTCCAGGTCTAATGTGCTCCAGGGAAATTCTGTGATTGCATTTGTGTGAAAGGACATTCTCATGTACACATTTTTAAGGGAGGGTTGGGGATCAACCCCCCAAGTCAGTTCACTGTGATTCCTCCCCTTTAATCATTTCCACTCTGAATGGAGAATAGACCCCCGTCTCTTCTGGGAACACAGTGAAATTAACACCTCTTTTTTTCAGAAAAACTTGTTAAAGGCTCAGTACATAGGTAGGATGATGAGAGAAGGTTGTTGAATCATTCTGCTTGGTTCATAGCAGGATTGAGAATAGGTTTAGGAACTCTATGCATATGAGAATATATTTATAGGAAGGGTTGTGACATGTTATTCTCAACCATTGCCAATAATAGCACAAGAATAAATTAAATAAGTTATAAGAGGAAAGAGTCAGGTTAGAACAAAGAAGAGAGTATAGAGATAGTCCAAATAGACCCAGCCCAAAAGATACAAAAATTGGGATTGTTCTAGGGATCCTTGAACGTACATTTAGGGCACAGAACGCAGTGGCATTTACACAGGCAAGCACCCATTCTGAGTCTATCTGGTCTGCGTAGTTTCATAGGGAAGTAATAATTATCATGGCTTTTTCCTGGTAATGACTTTATTTCTTTCTTCTTTGCCTTGCATTGTGTTCATTTGCACTTCACCATAACCTCTATTCTCATTTTCACCATGCTTCTGTGATGATAATGAGAGTTAGTGTCCAATTAAGTTGAAAACTAATATTCTCTCTCCTTTTAAATTGCCATTAAAATATTTTATCCCCCACCTCCACCCCAGACATTATCCATGGAGTGTTTTTAAGGCTATTTCCAAGTATCTACATAAAGTGGAAGATGGTGGAGGAATGGGAGATGGGGTCCTGACTTCAGGTTTTATTCATTTTCCCCATCTTTTGAGCATGGGCTTCTGTGGGAGGCTTCTGTTGCTTCATTTCCCTGTGCTCATTTTTCATTCTTCAAGTTACAGAACCTTGATGTTGCTTTAGGGAACTACCTCCCTCTCTCCCACACACTCAATTCCATTGGAAGCATTACTGGGGGAACTGCTAATCAAGGTGGCCCAGCCCCGCCTTGGGCAAGATTGAGTAGCTGACACAAGTTAGGCCAAGTAGATGCTCTCCTCTTGCAATTGAAATCTTAAGCAATATGGCACAAAAAGACTGAAAATAGCTGGAGATTGTTCCTCATGACAATGGTAATTTGAGGTGACACATTAAATAGTTTCTGACACTTTCGTACCAAGAGCTACCCTGTTTCTTACTTTTTCTGAAATCTTTATGAGTGTGTGGGTTTTTGTTCAAGCTTTTCCTTTTATGATTATGAGAGCCTATATCCTTTCAATAAATTTTTTTTTTTTTTTTTTTTTTACTTTTCTTTTGAGATGGAGTCTTGCTCTGTCCCCCAAGGTGGAGTGCAATGGCACGGTCTCAGCTCACTGCAACCTCTGCCTCCTGGGTTCAAGTGATTCTCCTGCCTCAGCCTCCCAAGTAGCTGAGATTACAGGTGCCCACCACCATGCCTGGCTAATTTTTGTATTTTTGGTAAAGACAGCGTTTCATCATGTTGGCCAGGCTGGTCTCAAACTCCTGACCTCATGATCCTCCTGCCTCAGCCTCCCAAAGCGCTGGGATTACAGGTGTGAGCCACCACACCCAGCCAAGTTCTTCTTTTTATTAATTTAGTAACAGTTGATTTCTGTGTTGGAAGCAAAGCATCCCCAAAGATACTTTGATATGCTGTCCTTCATGAGACTATCAAAACTGCAAAACAATTCTCATAGGTCCTTTACAAAAATGATCTTTTCTTGCTTGAAGGCATTAATAAAATGTTGATTATTGGCATCCAGATAGTTGTAACATTTTGCAGGAGTAACCAGATGGTGACATTACATAGAATTTCCTAATCCAATTTATCTTGAAGTGTTTGTGTTTGTTAAATCTTGAGAAAATGTTTTATCATCATCATTAGGTTATAGCTCTGCTTTTTAAAAACTTAAGCTATAGAATATCTTATGGGGATAGAATTTGGATGTAATGAAAGTAGCTTATTTGGCAATGGCTCAGAAGTGTATACCCTACCTTCAAAACAATTTATGTCCAAAATATCTGAAAGCAAACAAATATTCTCAGAAGGAAAATATTTCCTAAGTGGATACAGCTAAGGTATAAGGCGTAAGGTCCAGCACATATAACTATTTCATGATATTATTATGTCATATACTAGCTCTACTTTGTAAAGCTATAGAATATGTTATATTCTCTTTCTCTCTCTCTCTATATATATATGTTATAGCTCTACTTTTTAAAAACTTAAGCGATAGAATATCTTATGGAGATAGAATTTGGATTAATGAAAACAGCTTGTTTGGCAATGCCTCAGAAGTGTATATTTTAACTTCAAAACAATTTATGTCCAAAATATCTGAAAACTAACAAATATTCTCAGAAGGGAAATATTTCCTAAGCGGATACAGCCAATATGTACATTTTATTAGAGCTCTGTCAGGACCCAGTGACACACACATTGCTGTTGCTTACACATAAACCTTTCACAGAGTGATAAATGCTTCTTTGATACGGTAGGCACTGCTTTCAGCAAAATCCTTAAGCAATGGACTCTGACCAGAAGCCACATGAGTGGTGGAAAAAGACCTTTGCTTTGGATTATAAAGAAGGTTGCAGATTAAATTATTATTGTCAAGTAGGGGCTAGATAAATTTCCACATTTGCAATAGGAAGTTTATGGATCGTTTCCACATTTACATTAGTTCTACCAGAGTTAGTTTGGTAGGTGAGACTAAAAGAAGAAAACATAACACTGAACCCTAGTGTTGCTGTTAGAAACTCTCACTGCTAAATATTAGCTTTCACACAACACAAAAAAAATTTATTCATAGGCAAGCATTCCCTCTTTCCCCTCTGCTCCTAGCTCTGATTTGTCTCCTCTTCTACTAATATATCAGTTATCTAGTGCAGTGTAACAAACCACTCAAAGGAATGGCTTAAACCAGCTTAAACATTATTAATTAGCTCATGAGACTGTGGTTGGCCTGGTGCTGCTTCTGCTCTTGGCTGGACCTGCTCATACATCTGTGATGAGTTGGTGGACCAGCTGACAGCTGGCTGTACTCTCATGTGTTTGGGTTGGTTGGTTGTATGTTGGTCTAAGATGTTTTCAACTGGGACAAGTAGATTGTCCTCTACTCATTTTCCATAACTATGTCAGGGTTATTAGAGAGACGAGGAAAGAGAGAGGAAGACAGAGAGAGAAAGGAAGAGGAAGTATTGAAGGCCTCTTGATGTCTGAGCTCAGAGCAAGCACATAGTCATTTCCGCCTCTTGTCAGGAGGGGCTACAAACTCACATTGCAAACGGTGTGGATAAAGAGAGGCATGAAAAAATGACACTATTATTAATCTCCTATAGGTAGGAATATCACAACTCTGCTGGTCTGGTTTTGGTTGTTGTTTTGTGATGTCAAACTAGAAGAACGGGTGGAGGGATACTGACCTAGAGAGGAGAAAACTGGAACACACAGAATTCCTGTGGGTTGAGCGTCAGAAGGAATTTTGGAGATGTGGAAAAGGAGAGGCTTTGGTGCAACTTCAGTATAGAAAAGAAATGGGATGAGAGGCCATGGTTTAGCAATTTGGTCCTTTCTGATATTCTCTGAGACTTGCAAGCAAACAGTAGAATTTCCATTAAGTTACTTGTTGGCTACTGAACCATATATAAATATAGCCAAAAAGTAACTTAATGGAAATTCTACCATATATATACTGAACCATATATGTGTATATATATGTGTGTGTGTGTGTGTGTGTATATATATATATATATATATGAGATAGAATCTTGCTCTGTCACCCAGGCTGTAGTGCAGTGGCACAATCTCAGCTCACTGAAACCTCTGCCTCCCAGGTTCAAGTGATTCTCCTGCCTCAGCCTCCCTAGTGGTTGGGACTACAGGTTCCCTCCACCACATCCAGCTAACTTTTTTTGTATTTTTAGTAGAGACAGGGTTTTATCCACTGGCCAGGCTGGTTTCGAACTCTTGGCCTCAAGTGATTCACCTGCCTTGGCCTCTCGAAGTGCTAGGATCACAGGCATGAGCCACTGTTCCCAGCCTGAACCACGTATTTTTTTTTAACACAACTGTGAGACAGTCATATAGGTTTCTAGGGCTTATTTGGATTAAGCATTTAGATGTCTAAAGAAAGGGCTTGAAAAAAGAAAACTCTACTAAACTGGAGGGAAAGTAAAACATTGATTTTTTTCCCTCCTCGAGAGAACAATCAATCATATTTAGATGTTTAATATTTCCTGAGCACTATCAAGTTCAGCATGTCAAAATTTTGAGCAAATCCAGTGTTCGCTGAAGACCTTGTGAATTTAGTTTTTCAGATAGCCATGGAAATGTAAAGAAATAATGTTACTGACTAGCTTCTAGGTGTGCAATGCTGTCAGTGTGTTTCAGCATTTGGCAGATAGCTCCTCTGAGTCCACACTTTTGTTCACCCATTTCCACCCTGATGGTGTTGGTGCTTAAAATCTAGAATACTTCTGGTATAAATGGAAGGTGCCTTGGAAGTCACAGTTTAAAGGCTCGAAAGTTAACCCACTATATCTTCAAATCCTGACTTCACCCTTGACCAACTATGTGAATTTAGACCCATTTTCTGACCTGTCTAAGCTTTTTAAACTTAGAGTGAGATAACAATCCTTTTGTTATCAGTTCAAGATTGTTACAAGGATTTAAGATGACATAGAATCAGTGTCGAACACATGAATATTTAGACTCCTCAACAGAGGCTGTAGACTAGCTTTTATTGTGCTAGGGTCAAGTTGCTTCGGATTCTCCAAATTTGGTCACACAAGCTTATTTAAAGTCCAGTGTCAGGAAGCCCTTGAATCAACAATGACCTTTCCTTTACTTATTGCTTGTAGGAGGGAACCAAAGGCATAGCTCCCAACTTCGATGTGGACTAACTGTGCCCTTGGGGTCACTTAAAAATTAACCAATAATCAGATGTAGTTTTCATTTTTCATACGTTTATTCCAGATCTTAAGACACTTCAAATGTAGTTGGGGAGAAAAGGAACAGGAAACATTAAAATGCAGCAAGTATCTACTCAAATGATAAATGTGGCGTTTTAGGCCGAGGAGAGATAAGTGAAGGCTGAAGTAGATCTTGGAGGCTAGACAGGTGTTCAGCATAACAAGGTGGTAAAAGAAACACTCTGAAAGATGCCTGGAGGTGGATATAGACTAGAAAAGAAGCTAAAAATTAGAGAGATGGGGGCAAGGGCCAGTCACATAAGTAAAAGGTAGATTGTGGAGGGTTTGAAAGCCAGGCAAAAGACCCCTGATGGGGCAGAAACCCAGAGTACCACAAACTAACAATTGCTGAACAAGTGAGAGAAATCATTATTAGTTTCAGAACTGAAATCATGTGTTGATTGGCAGGATGTCAAGCATATGGTGATAAAACCTGGCCTAATGTGGTGGTGGCGGTGGTGGCAGTGGTGGTGGTGATGGTGGTGGTCGTAGGGGCAAAAGAAAATCTCAAAGACTCTCCTATTAGAGGAGCAGAGAGCTGTAGGTTCTGAGCCCCATTTTGTCCAGATGGACTCAACACAATTGTGGCTCCTGCATGTGCTTTAGGCAAAGATTCAGAAGGCAAAAGGTGTTCTGTTGGATACTGACTGGGTGAGCTGAGATTGCCTCTCCTTATTGTCAGCTTCTCTGAAGCAAGACAATATTATTGCCTATTAGATGCTTACAAGCAATGCCTCATCCTTCAAATGTTTAAGAAACAGAAATGAGAATAGTGTGCCTCATCTGGCAGCTAAAATTTCCTTTATATCTGAACTCTAAAATAAAACAGAGAATAGTTTCTCTTCCTATCTCTGGGCAAGGGTCAAATAGAAAAGTGGAACATGCGATGGATCAGCATGGGCTAACCCCTCAATTGCTGATGCTCATCTTTGTCTTCTTCATATTGTCAATTACAGATAAATTGGCTCACACAATATCACAGGGAAAACTCAAGGTCAAACACATCTTCTGATTCAAGTATCAGTGGACTTTTCTGCCAACGAAAGGATGAGAACTTACATGTTCTCCTGTGGCTTCTAAATAAGTGATATCTGTGTTTCCAATGCTGAATGCATATGACAAAGGAGGGGAAACATTGCACCGAAGAAGCCCAAGAGTCAAGGCCAATTCAGTTTTCACTTGAGATGTTTTCTTATTGAGAAGGTCTGTCAGGAGGGATGAAGGGGAGAGTGAGAGACAGTCATTCTCTTAAAGGGGAATAATGCTAACGTTTTAAACTTGAAACTTTACCTGCGAAAAGTCTCTATAAGAATCAACGTGGTTTTGGTTTATTTTTTTATTTTTTAACTTTTATTTTAGGTTCAGGGGTCCATGCGTAGGTTTGTTATGTAGGCAAACTGTGCATCACGGGGGGTTTATTGTACAGGTTATTTTATCACTCAGGTAATAAGCATAGTACCCAATAGGTATTTTTTCTCATTATCTCTCACCTCCCCCATCCCTTCTCAAGTAGGACCCAGTGTGTGTTGTTCTCCTCTTAATGTCTGCATGTCCTTGCTGTTTAACTTTTATTTGTAAGTAAGAACATGCAGTATTTGGCTTTCTGTTCCTGTGTTAGTTTGCTAAGGATAATGGCCTCCAGATCCATCCATGTTGCTTCAAAGGATCTGACCTCATTAATTTTTACGGCTGCATAGAATTCCATGGTGTAAATGTACCACATTTTCTTTATCCAGTCAACTGTTGATGGACATTTAGGTTGATTCCATGTCTTTGCTATTGTGAACAGTGCTGCCATGAGCGATCATATACATGTGTCCTTGTGGTAGAATGATTTCTATTCCTTTGGGTGTATACCCAATAATGATGGGATTGCTGGGTTGAATGGTAATTCCATTTTAAGTTCTTTGAAAAATCACCACACTGCTTTCCACAATGACTAAACTAATATACACTCCTACCAGCAGTGCATAAATATTTCATTTTCTCAAGAAATGAGGTCATGTCCTTTGCCCGGACATGGATGAAGCTGGAAGACAGCATTCTTACCAAACTAACACAGGAACAGAAAACCAAATACCACATGTTCTCACTCATAAGTGGGAGCTGAACAATGAAAACACATGGACACAGGGAGGGGAATGACACACACTGGGGCCTGCTGGTGGGGGAAGGGAGAGCATCAGGACAAATAGCTAATGCATGCAGGCCTTAATACCTAGGTGATGGCTTGATAGGTGCAGCAAATAACCATGGCACACATTTATCTATGTAACAAACCTGCACATCCTGCACATGTATCTCAGAAGTTAAAGTAAAATGAAATAAAATAAAAAGTTTTCTTTTCTCTGCAACCTCGCCAATCTGACTTTTTAATGATAGCCTTTTAAAGAAAATTAAAAGCCATTCAAATTTAAAGCCACTCAACAGGTAGTCACTAAGGACCCACTGTGCCAGACTGTCCCAGGTGTTTACTAAAGACATCAGTAAATGACACAAGTCCCTGCTCATATGAGGTTGTCTTGAGAGTGAAGCAAAACAGACAAGAAATATATAGAAATATACTGTATATAGACTATATTCAGTATAGACTATATATAGAATATACAGTATATTTATATTGTATATAAATATACAGTATATTTATATTGTATATAAATATACAATATATAGCAATAATGTACAATATATGGAAATATACTGTTCAGTTGTCATAGTGCTAAGAAGACTGAGTCTGGAAACAGGGATGGAGAGGGATAGAGCTGGTGATGGTGGTGTACTCTTTTAGACATGGTGCAAAGGGTGAGCCTCTGCACTAAGTTTGTATTGGAAGCAAGTGAGGGACAAAGCCACGTGAACATCTAGCAAAAGAGTGTTCCCTGCAGAGGAACCAGAATGTAGGGCTGCCAGATAAAATGCAAGATGCTGGTTCAAGTTGAATCTCAAATAAAAAGCGAGTATTTTTTTAGCGTGTAAGTATATCCTAAATATTGCATAAGATAGATTTAATTAGTTTATCTAAAATTCAACTTGAACCGGGAGTGCTGTGTTTTGGTTTGCTGAATCCAGCAACTCTCGCCAGGTCTTGAGGAAAGGGTGTGCTTGGTGTGTTCAAGGAACAGCAAGAAGGCCAGAGAGTGAGCAAGGGGAAGACTGACAGGAGGTAAGGTCCTGACACCAGCAGGTTGCTGGGTCACAGCAGGCCCTGTGGGCAGCTGTAACAACCTTGACCTTGGCTTTTCCTGTGAGTGTGAAGGGAAACAGTGGAAGGCTTAGAGCAGAGAAGTGTCAAGATTTATTCATTTTTTTCAACTGTTGAATACATTTCATTCAATACTTATTCAAACATATTATTGAATACCTATTAGTATTCAAGTGAGCTAGAACAATGTTCTTGCTTTCCAGGTGCTCATCTACTGTCTGGGGGAGATGACAGTTAATGAAACAGTTAAGCAACTATCTAAATGTTCAGCATTGGTAGTTCAGCTCAGAGTACCGTAGGTGGATGGATTAACTGGGTCAGAAAAGTCTGGGAAGCATTCTGGAGAAGATTGTACTAGCTGGTCCAGGAAGGACTAGTGAGAAGGATCACATTTTTCTCCTATTTCAAGTATGGAGATACCATCCTTTAAAATGTGAGTGGGGCTCGGGAGGCATTGTGGCCTCTGCATCCACTGTCGCCTGGGGACAGTGCTTTCCCAGTACATCTAAGATGCCCACCCAGAACCAGACAGATTTCAGGAAGAGGAGGAATACCAAGTAAAGGGCCAGACAGCCGGAACTCTCCGAAGAGAGCCAAAGTAGATCTTTGCCCTGACACACCATATGCACAGCCCTTGCCTGGAGTAGAAATATGGGCCTCAATACCTGTGTATTTAATTACTCACCATTACTTTTCCCTGGGGATTCCTGCCAGTGAGATATTAGCACCCAGCAAAATTCTTGGCATACCGCAGAAGCAGTTAAGTGTTTGCGGAATAAGTATCCAATTTGTACATCATTTTGCAGAAATATTTTGAAGTATTTTTGAATAATCAGCTTCATTGATTAGCTTTAATTTAACTCATTTTTTTTTCAAGCTTTCTAGGTATAGAGGAGATCTTGTGTCCTCTGGCTTCTCTGAAATGGGCAGAGAACTTCACAGAAGGGCTACGCCTCAGGGCCCCAGGCCCTAGGATCTCCTGGATCTCAATTCCTAAAGCACTTCTGGGAAATACAGTTGGTGCAGGTCCCCCAAGCAAAAACCTGGTTATGACTGGAGAGATAGTCTGAGTGCAAGTCACTCCCTGAAAGCTAAATTGCTATACAGGCTGCTGGCATTCTCTAAAGAAGGGCCAGAAACAAGTTCCTGGAAACTCCCTGTATTCATTTCCCAGGGCTGTCATAAACATTACCACCAACTGGGTAGCTCAAAACAACAGAAATCCATTATCTCCCAGTTCTGGAGGTGAGACGTCTGAAATCAAAGTGACATGGCACGTCTTCTCTAAAGGCACCAGCAGAATACTCTTCCCCGTAGCTTCTGGTGGCTCCAAGAGTTTCTTGGCTTTCGGCCACATCACCCCAAACTCTGCCTCTGTGGTCATACTGCATCTCCTCTTCTGTCTGGAAACTCCCACTGCCTCTCTCTTATAATAAGGACATTTGTTGTTGGATTTAGGGTCCACCTGGATGGTTTTTATCTCAAGATCCTTAAGTTAATGACATCTGCAAAGACCCTTTTCCAAATAAGTTCACATTCACAGGTTCTAGGAGTTAGGACATGAACATATCTTCGGTGGGGGCATCATCCAACTCACTACACCCCAAAAATATAAGACAGTGAAGGAGCCAAGAGAAGAGGAAAGTTAATGAAAACAGTGAAAGCTATGAGATTGCTGGTATTATATAATATGTGCAGACACATGTCACAGCAAATATCCATATTCCCTCAGCACTCACTACTCTCATGCTCACCAATGGCTTCTATCTGCAGGCACCTCTCTCTCTCTGCCTAAGGGCTTTCTCTGCTTGCTGCATTCTGTTTGGCCCGGGGGCAGGTGAAGCCGACTAAAAATATCAAAGCATTAATGCCCCAGGGAAAAGATGTTGAATAGGAGTTGGGGGGCCAATACCTTAGATTCTTACTCTGGTGGTTCTACTTGAGAAAAGCAAGTTCTATTCAGTCTTTCAGAGGTCCCTAGTGGGACCGAGCTTTAATTGGCCACAGCAGTAACTTTCACATTAAGGTACCTGGTACTGGCTTCCTTCCTTTCTGCATCTCATTTCCCTTCTCCACTATGGATGCTTCCTGAGATCACCTCTCCAATAAGCTACCTGCACTCAAGTACTTGGCACAGGGTCTGCTCCAGAGGGAACTCAATAGGGGATGCACTTAAATATATGTGCTTCCATTTCTGGAGTATTATGGCCAGGCGTTGTGCTAAGAGCTTCAGTGTATCTAATTTGCTCATTAACAATAGCCCTTTGTGTCCCACATTATTGTCATCATCTTATAGATGCAGAAACAGAAGCTTAGAAAATATAAGCATCTTTTCTTGCTTAAACATTCACAGATTTGTAGTTTATGGAAAAGTGTCATAAAAATTACCACAAACCAGGTACCTTAAAACAATAGAAAACTGGGATTTGAAGTAGCTCTATGAGACTTCTAAATCCATGCCCCAGAACACTATATTATAGCATCTTTCAATATTAAAACTCCTGTCTTAGGTTCCCTAGGAAACAGACTCCAATAGATTGGTGTGTAGAAAGTTCTTTGGGAAGAGTGGCCAATATCAATACTCACAGGGGAGTGATGAAAGCAAGGGTTGGTCAGAGGGAGAAGTTGGACTGTGATACAGTCACAAAGGCTTTGTCCCATTCAGTGGGGAGCTTAGAAACTGTGATAGCCTTTCACAGTGGTCATGCCTTGAGGCAAAGGGGCTGGTTTTTTTTTGTTTTTTTTTTTTGACTGCCCAGGCTGGAGTGCTGTGATGTGATCTTGGCTCACTGCAACCTCTACCTCCTGGCTTTAAACGATTTTCATGTCTCAGCCTCTGGAGTGGCTGGGATTACAGGCATGCGCCATCACGCTCAGCTAATTTTTGTGTTTTTAGTAAAGACGGGGTGTCACCATGTTGGCCAGACTGGTCTTGAACTCCTGGCTTGAGTGATCTGCCTGCCTTGGCCTCCCAAATTGCTGGGATTCCAGGCATCAGCCACCTCGCCTGGCTTAGAGGAGCTGGTTCTTTATACCCTCCCAGGATGAAGCAGTCACTGGATATGCGCTGCAAGTGAAAGACAGCACTCCCTGGTATGGGGTTGCTCTACTTAACATAGGGTAATTTCTGGAGGGCAACTGAACTGAAAGTCTTCAGCTGTCATCAAGCAATTAGGTGAATGGGTGGCCACTCTGAGAAGCAGGATCTGGGCGCTGCATTAAAACATGCTTCCCAGTCCACACCCTATGCTGCTGGGATCCGATTTTTTCATATAACAAGTTGTGAAACAACTCCATCAGAATTCTGGTTGATCTCTTTCCCTGAGAAAACTTACAAGAAAAAGGTGAATGGGATGAATGACAGGCTTCATCACTGTAGCTGGTCTTGAAGCCGCACCTGATCTGCCCATGCTAGCTGTATCTCACCCTCAGTTGTCCCTTCTGCTGGTTTAGGTGGTTCACTTAGTAAGTGACCCAGACTCTCAATCCTGAGGGGTCTGAACACTGCTCAATATGCCCTTCTAAGGCTGTGGCTGCTGCATGTATCCATTCGCTGTCAAAATTGAGCAAGGAAATGCGGAGAGACACTCAAGTGGGTCACCTGGGTGCCAAATGTATTCTTCCTTCTTCCTACTGTGCAGCCTCACTGCCTCTTATCAGGCACTCCTCCCAGGATGGAGACAACCTGCTTTGCCTTCTTGTCTCTTAGCATGAGAAGCCTGAAGTGACTTGGTACAGCCCAGTAGCTTAAAGTTTAATGAGACTCTTGCTTTGCCCCTTGGTGCAGGTATTTCCCTCTGGTAACTAGGACCTTTTAATCCACAGAAACTAGACTTATGTACATTGCTGGGCACGTGGGAGGCCAGCGCCACTTCTACGTCCACCCTTGGTTCTGGGTATGTGTATTCTGCATACTGGAGACCCAACATTGTAGAATGGTAACTGATTTAGAATGTATGTTGAATCTGGGGGAGGGGGCACATTTGCAGGGTATAATCTCCAAGTAGGCACCTTAATTACACCTTCAAAAGTCCATGCTATTGCTCTATTAGGCCTCTAGCTTCTGAAAAGTGTGATAGTGTGATGAGTAATGGGACCCATAGATACCATAATAATGTTCTTTGGTCCCATATGATGTTAGTATATAGGACTCATGTCCTATGTAACATAGAGATGCTCTCAAAGGCCTTGGATAATGTGCTGGCTGAGGCCTTGTGGGAAGAAAAGGCAAATCTATATCCCCCAAAATGTGTCTATATGCCTATTAGAGTCAATCATTGTTCCTCCCATGGTGGAAAGGGACCAATATACTCACATTGTCACTATATGGCCAGTCTCCTCAAGGGATGACATCGTATCAGGGCAGTAACAACAAAGTCTTCAGTTGATCCCACAAAGAGCTTGGGGACAAGAATGGCCCTTCAGGGTTGTCATGATTTAAGGCAAGAGGGCTGGACTTTATACCCATCCCCCAACAACCAGTTATTGGATGCTGGCTGTCCCAGGAAAAGCAAAAAACTGGGCAAGACAGCAACAATTTCCTTAGCTGACACAGATATCAAAGAGCAACTCAGCTGACAGCTTTCAGCCCTCAAACATCCCAGCAGCTGGTAGGGCTCTGGCTGCATAGCATCCACTAGGGCTCATTTATCTTCTAAGAAGGAACTATGTTTGCCTTTTATTTTTCTTTTTCTCTCTGGAGAAATGGATTGGCCCAGAAGAGTCCTTATTCAGGGCAGTTTTAGTTGCTGATGGTTTTGTAGGAACTGTTTCAATAATGTTGGAAAGAGGAAGAAATCCAGACAGTTCAGAAGTAACTGGGAGATAAGATGGCTTGGTAAGTCTAAACGTCTCATGCAAGAAACTTTGTTGGGAAGAAGAGGGATTACATAGAGGGGAAATGATGTAGAATGCCCCTTGTTCCCCAGTGGGTGCACTTCCAAAATAGATGACTGGGGTTCTGAGGAAAATTTGGAACAATTATTTTTCCTGCTGAAGCTAATGAGTCCCCAGGGGAACTGAATTTGAAGCTTCAGCTTCATTAGTATCATCCCAGCTGAACCAACTGGCTGGAGAGTACCCAGGCTTCAGGCAAGCATCAGCAGTCAAATTCAAGAGCTGCGGATGGATAAAGTTATTTACTACATCAGACAGACAGGGTGAGTGTCTGTTCACGTTATCTACAAAACACTGCCTCACAGTGTGTGAGGTCTGGCCCGAGAAAGTCTGAGTGTGGTCAGCTGAAACTTTGAGAAATCTTTCCTATTTATGCCCAAAAGGAACAACAAAATATTTACATAGAGATGAGTATCATGGGCCCTGGGACATTTTAATGGGACAGATCTGAAGAAGGGCAATGGATTTGGATGTGGTCAGGACTTTCTATGTCATCAAATCAGCAGGCCCAATGCACTAGTATTTTCTGAACATTATTTTTCAGATACACATCAGTTTATTCTGTAAAATGTGGAGAACTGAGCTCATTTTGCTGTAATTATAACTGATGAGGGCAAGTGTAATTCTCTTCAACTCAGAAACTATTTGAATAATTTCCCAAATCCTATGTTTTGTTGTACATATTTTTTCTGCCAGAAATTGGGTCCTCAATGAAATCAGGAAGGAGTCAAGACTCCTTGAACAGGGCAAGTAGTAGAAATCTAAGCAACCTTCATCCAACCCAAAACTCAGGGCCTCCATCCCCTGGATGGCCCATCTTCCACAGGACTGGCTCAGGGCTGAGAAGTTTCTCATAGACAAGGAAGAAATCTTCGGGTTGGCCACTCCTGGATTCCCCAGCTCGGAATACCATACAAGCGCATCAGCCATACAGCGTCATTCTAAGGCCATGCTCAAGTCATTGGCATCAAGTGAGTTTACCCTACATTCCAACCCAGCATATCTTTGCATAGCCCTCACATTCTTATCATGCCATTTTTCTGCAATTTTCCTTGGGCCAAGTATGCTGAGGAGAATTGCCACCAGGTGTTCAGGAGCAGCAATACAAACTACAACAACAAAAAGAGCGACAAACACAACAATGACGAAGCTCCTCCAAGCACTTGGAAGGTGACCTTGCATGCACCATGGCAGGCCTGTGGAGGAGGAGGGGCAGCTTTCTGCAGGCCCAACAGTCTGTTTTGTTCTCAAGAAAGGCCATCATCTGTGCCCAGATGGCAGAGAGGTTTGCCGCACACCATCAATGGGTGGAAGGTGTGATGTTTAGTGGGTACAAGAAACATGGCCATTTAGCAAGACACAGGAAGTTGTGTGTAGTAGTTTTGTTCTCATGCTGATAATAAAGACATACCTGAGACTGGGAAATTCATAAAGCAAAGAGGTTTAATTGGCTCACAGTCCCACATGGCTGGGGAGGCATCACAATCATGGCAAAATCCAAGGAGGAATAAAGGCACGTCTTACATGGTAACAGGTAAGAGAGAGCTTGTACAGGGGAACTCCCATTTATAAAACCATCAGATCTTGTGAGACTTACTATCATGAGAACAGTATGGGGGAACCACCCCATGATTCAATTATCTCTACCTAGCCCCACCCTTGACACATGAAGATTACTACAATTCAAGGTGAGATTTGGGTGGGGACATAGCCAAACCCTATCGATGTGTCTTTCTGAATAAGAATGTGAGGGCTGATGTTCTTTATGAAAGAACATCACCCCTAGCCTGGTGCCTGGTTTACTGTCCAAATGGATTGCTCCCCCTCTGTGATACGTGGTGGGAGGCCAGAGCAAGACACTGGGCACTGCAATGTCCCGCAATGACTGGATGATTGGCACTCTGCATGAGGGAGGACCAGGACTCACCATCCCAGAGCAGGAGGAGTAGGGTACAAAATAGGTGTGACCTATATCACCTGTTCTAGGCCCTTCCCCTACGGATTGAGAAAGCTGAACTGGTCGAGGCGGGTTTGCTGTTTCTAGGGCCATTTAATGATGTGCTCCCTGATGGACAGGTCATGTGGTAAGGTCAACAGTAGGTTGCCTTGAGCCCCAGGCTGGTGCAAAGATGTGTCAGGAATTGGACCCTGTACTCCCGTATGAAGTGGGGAATCTGTGGAAGTCCAGTGATCTCCATCAAAGACTGTCCTTCAGCTATCACATAAGGAAGCAGGGCCAAGCACCAAATGGAACTTGGCACTCAATGGGCTACCAGTCAGCATGTTCCTCTGCTGCAGGCATGCATGCCATCTGGCCACAGTCTGTGTCCGAACATTCCCAGACCTCGGTCTCTGAAAAGCATCCTCCAGCCAACCTGCCATGGGGTCCTAAGTATGCATCAGCACGAGGACAGCCTCCACAGTGTCCTCCACCAGTTGCAAGACACAACATGCAGCGGAGTTGTTGCCCCATGACATCGTAGTAATCCCCCTTCAGTTCCTTCCGGAGTCAAGACCAGAATCCTAAAGGCACACATTTATGTCTTTGCCTTTGCCACAGGCCACACTCAGATCCCTTGGGGTAACTGGCCACATCTAATTCAGGGACTGTCTCTGCACTAGAACCCACGAAGCTGGTGTTTGTTTCACTGAAGCTTTAGCTCATTCAAAGGCTGCATCCTCCCTCATGGGCCCCTCCCAGCAGGTGCCCTTCTTGACTAAGTGGTATGGGGGCCTAAGGAGTTAGGCCAGATCAGGAATAGAAGGATGCCCTTACCCTAGAAGACCTAAGAAGATTTGCTCTGCTTTTGTGCAGTGGGATGTGGGTAGGCTTGCACTATATCCATAACCACAGACAGAATGACTTTAGTCTCACCTGACCAGATGACATCCAAGTATCTGACTGACAAGCCTCAACCCTGGCCTTTGTGCCAATTGCTCACCCTCTGTTGGCAATTGAGGCAGGAGGGTCAGGGCTATAGTTTGTAAACTGGAAAAAGACTCTGAAGTTAGCATGGTATCATCAACGTAATGGAAACCACGTACCCGCTCTGGGGCAGTTTCCTAGGATAGGAGGGTAAAGGTCCATTCTCCTTCCCAGGTGAATGCAAGTTAGCCTTGACTCTCTGGAGAAATAGGGATGCTGAAGAAGGCATTGGCTAAATCGATAACAAAATGGTATGTGCTTAGGGTCTCTCCTACCCTCATCAGCAGGGAGGTGATATGGTTTATATCTGCATTCACACTGGATCTCACACTGAAATGTAATCCCCATTGTTGGAGGTGGGTCCTGTGGGAGGTGATTTGATTATGGAGGGGGGGATTTCTCATGAAGGGTTTAGTACCCTTTCCTTGGAAGTGTCCTCTGACAGTAAGTTGTCATGAGATCTGGTTGTTTAAGAGTGTGTGGCACCTCCCTTCCCACTCTCTCTTGCTCCTGCTCTGGCCATGTGATGTGCCTCCCCCTTCACCTTCCACCATATTATAAGCTCCCTCAGTCCTCCCCAGAAGCTGAGCAGATGTCAGCACACTTCCTGCAAAGCCTGCAGAACCATAAGCCAATTAAACCTCTTTTCTTTATAGGTTATCCCTTTTCAGGTATTTCTTTATGGCAATGCAAGAATGGCCTAATACAGGAGGTGATATTGGGAAAGGCTGCATACATTGCAGGGACCACCTTATTTAATGCTTGGTCATCTACTTTCATTCTCCACATCCCATCAGGCTTCTGCATAGGCTGCATGGGGCTGCCGTATGGGCTGAGCACTGGCCTTCTAATGGCTACCCAGGCTAACTCCTTAACAGCCCGTGATCCCTGGGACTGGCAACTGTCCTGGTGTCCATTTCTCGTTCCCTCCATCACATGCTTCACCACTGCAACTCTCAGTCCGAATCACCCAGCAGTTATTTGGAGGATCAGGCATGATAATATATCCATTCCCAAGAAGTATTCTGGGATGGGAGCTATGTATACTAAATAGAGTTTTGGTGGCAGTCTACCAACTTGTCAAACTAGTCAACCTGTCTGACTTTCATCACCCCCATCAATCTATTGCTGTTATAGACCCTTGGAACTGATGAATGTTACCATATGTGAGAGTGTATTCGGCTCCAGTATCCACCAGGACAAGTACAGTCTGTTTATTCTTAGGGGACCAATAAGTAGTTAGTTCTACCTGTGGCCTCTGGTCCCCAGACACCTGGCCACCATTTCTCTTATTGGCATTCTGGGGCCTTGAACTTCATCCTAGTCTAAAGGGGTTGACACCTGCCATTCCCTCTGCACAAGGGGTGGTGGGTGAAGCTGAGGCTCTTTAGTGAAGCACTGTTTTCTGGCTTGAGCTTTGGCCATCATCTCACCAGAATAGCACTAGGCTGTTTACGTCTTTTAATGAAAAGGCGTCCCTGCTCCTACCAGGTTACATCATATTTGTCTGTGGGTCACTCTGACTGGCCCTTTGGCTGTCTCCTTCCCTTTGAATCCCTTGTCTTTCATCCCTTGCAGCACGCACCCCTCATCCACACGTTTCTTCATTTTCCTAATTTGGTGGCCACCAAGACCACCCGACACACTGACTGTCCTACCAGGAGGCAGGAGGGACGCTAGTGCAGCAAACCATTGGTTGAGTACTGACATGAGTGTTGCAAGGTTAGAAATAACCGGGTCTATGCATATTTGTGTCTTTCCACTCTGTCAGGCTTTTACTGATGCTATTTCAATCACAAAAGTCACGAGCTGCATGGAGTTCCAAAGGAGGCAATTCTTAGTACTTCCCATTCACTCAGTGGTCAGAGCCATGAGCACCAGGCTCAAGCCACTCCACCAGTCAGTCACTATTGCAAACCATACATAATAGTATATGTAAAATATAAGTGTTATAGATTAAGTATTCCATAACAAAGTAACTTTTAACATCAAGAGGAAAAAGAGATAGGAGAAAGGGTTAATGAACCAGTCCAGGGAAGCAAAGAAGACAAAAGGAGTCCTGGTCTGTTTTGCAAGAAAGAGTCTTTGATGTGGCAGAGCCCTAGGCAGCAGATGATTAATTCTTATGAGTGGCTGCAAGATGATGTCGTTTTGAGTTGAAGGCCTGCTCTTTTACAGTCATAGAGTCCTCTGGCGAGAACTGGTGGAAGAGTGTGCTTGGTTGTGTACTTACTGGCTGGATGCAGTCTTTATATTTTTATAATTTTATTAGGCTAAATATCTTATCCTTGTTGGCAAGGTGTGCTATGAAATATAAAATGAAGCCTTTTCTAAAATGGGGTTAGTTATGTCAAGGGTGCTCTATACAAGTACAGACTGAAAGATGGCATCTTTCATGCCAGCAGTGAGACATTCATCATGACAACCTCAGGAATGCTCAGTATAGACAGCATACTTCATCTCTTATTCCTGGAGGATTTCCCACAATTCCTCCATCGTCTGCTTTTGTGAAGGAGGTGGGGACATCTCCCTCATTTAGGCAGGCTGCTTTGCAGCCAGCATCCCCAGCTGAGGGGGATGGCTTGATCCTCATTACCAGTGCCACAGCAGCACTGCCTGAGGGTGGAGTGGACTGTGCCATTTTTACTCATCTCTAGTTCACAGAGTATAATACCCTCCACACCCATGTCCCACAGATGGAGAAGCCACCCCGTGACTGACTCTCCCCTTCTGCCTGAACCAATTCCTCAGTTCCCCCAGTTCCACCATGGTGCAGTCCTGCACTGCGCTGTGCTGTTGTCTTCCAGGTGGGGGCAAGTCTTGTGGGACTGCTCCCTGAGGGCATGGAGAAGGTGGTGGCCCTTCAAATGGGCCAACCAACTAGCCAGGTCTCCGTGGCATCTGGTGCTCGTGGTAATCACAGTTCACCCTGTAATAGATGAACCCTTCCTCGCCTGTGCCAGGGGCTCAGCCTCTGAGTGGTCAGAAGTGGCCAGCCAACTGCCACTGCCACTGCTCGGGCACATGATCCTTAGTCAGTCAGATCCACCCCCTGCAACAATTCTTCCAGATGCTTCAGTGTTTGGGGGGCATCCCTGTACTCATGTGGTGGGCTCCATCCATCAAAGATAGCAACTATCAGGCCCTTCGTAGATGTGGATGGCCAACCTGGGATTTCCCCCTCTGATTTCCCCTTCCCTGATCCCATTGTCTTGGTGCTCACAGGACTTTATCCGACCTCCTGCCTGCCTTGCCAATTAATTGTTGTGCCAAACCCCTGTTAACCTCAATAGGGAAGGCCCCAGGTTCAAGAGGTAGAAGAAGAGACCCAGAGCCAGCAAACAAGAGGTTTGTATTAGGGGCTTACATACAGGCAAGAGAATCCAGTGGCAGGAAGCTGAACAAGATATCCACCTTACCTACAGTTCAGTGGCAGAGGGCTGAACCAGACTACTGCATAGCCCAGTGGTGTGATGATGGGCTGGACAGAAGAACTGCAGCCACTTTGCAAACAGCATGCAATTTAAGTAGCATTTCACTTAGCGCCTCTGTACCAGCCTCCACCTGGCAACCTCCATCCAACCCAAACTTAGGGGCTCAATCCCCTGGATGGCCCATGTTCCATGGGATGGGCCCAGGGCTCAGATACTCTTCAAGAACAAGGAAGAAATCTCTGAATTGGCCACATCCAATTCCCCAACTCAAAACACACATTCAGGTGTGACATCGTTTGAGTTTGCATCTCTGCCCAAATCTCACATTGAATTGTAATCCCCAATGTTTGAGGTGATTGCATCATGAGGATGGATTTCCCCCTTGCTTTTCTCATGACAGTGAGTGAGCTCTCACAGGATCTGGGTGTTTAAAAGTGTGTAGCACCTCCCCTTCACTGTCTTCCGCCTGCTCCGGCCATATAAGATGTGACTCCTTCCTTTTCACCTTCTGCCATGATTCTAAGTTTCCTGAGGCCTCCTCAGTCATGCTTCCTGTACAGCCTGCAGAATCATGAACCAGTTAAACCTCTTCCCTTTATAAATTTCCCAGTTTCAGGTATTCCTTTATAGCAGTGAGAATGGACTAATAGAAGGTGCATCAGCCATACAGTGTCATTTGAAACCTATACTTAAGTTACTGCTGTCAGGTGCATTTACTTTACAGATAGAGGGCAGAGGTGGAGAGAAGATGGATGAGTGTGCGCATCTCACTCTAAATAACAAGAGGAGCTTCCTTCTTATGAATATAAGAAGCATTGTCTTGAACTGAAGGAGGAGTTGACCAGGTATTAAATATATCTGGAGGTCAGGCAGTTGGTCCATCCTTGGACACCATAGGCAGCCCTTTTCAGAAGACAGTTTAGACTGGCCTCATGTTCAACATCATTGAAGACACCACTGAATGCCTGGAATCTTCTTCTCATGCCATCCAAACTCCTCCCATGGGCGATCTCTTTTTCATCCTTCAGATCTCTGAGCTTAAATGCCCCTTCTGTCAAAAGGTGAGAGCTATCATTAGGTAGGTAAAATGGATACTCCCTATTCTCTCTCTCAGCCCACTGTTTCCTTTATGGCACATATTCCAGTGTGTTACTACTCTATGTATTTGTCTGTCTCATCCACGTGAATGTGAGCTCTGGGAGGGCAGGGACCTGGTCTACATTGTTTCATAATCAAATCCCAGTGCTTGGAACCTAGTAACCAGTCAGTCATTATGTTTCTCTCGATTGAGAAAATTAACAGATTTTTACTTAAAAAGGATCATAAGGCGAAGGCAATGCTTCATTTTAAAGTCATGGTGCAGAGCTCAGTCTTACTCTGTTATTAACCAGCTCTGCAACTGTACAAGACTTCCAATCTCTCTAAGTCTCAAATGTAAAATGGGAATTTTACATCTGAGAAGAGTTCATTCTAATTCCACAGTTATGCAGCTAGAACTTTCAGTGTACATTCTAGAGTTGTGTGAGTGCATTAGTTTGTGTTGTAGCCTCACACCAGGAGTTTCTCTTTCTAACTGGTTTATGTACCTCATTTTTCATAGAGCAGCTTGTTTTGACCCGAGGCATATCCATGGCCGAAATTGAACAAGCCCTTATTGGAAAAATATGTCTGTAAAATTAAATTCCAGTATTCACAATTTCCCAAACCACTTTACAGACAGAATATGATCGGTCAGTGTAGAAATCCCCAATACAAATTAAATTAAGCATTAGAGTCCATTTGAAATGGTTACAAGTGATACAAGATATCCAAAGCTTTTGTGTTCTGTTCAAAATATTTCAAATGCTTGAAGAAATGACAGAATTGACTGAGGTATCAACTTGTTCTTTCATGCTAAGAACAGAAGTATTGAAAGTGGAGAAATCCTTTTGACAGGCTCACTGGCAGAGACAAAGGCATAAAATTACCATCATATTTTTTCTTTAAGCCAAGCCCTAGCAGAAAACAACAGAAAATGGTCATCATGCCTCAAGGGCACTTATGACCCAGACATGAGATACCAGTTGAACACTGGGCTCAGTTCCTTTGTGCAGGTTGACGCCATTTTTATATGTACCACATGTCATGTCTGGTTTGATTTTTTTGGGGTGTCTGTGAGGTCAATAAGTTTTTTCTCGCATTAAGATGTTTGCTGGTACCCAGCTATTCATTTCATCCTTCTTAAGTCTCTAGTGGTGACTTCCAGAAAGGAAAAATCAAAAGAAAGTTACATTATTTAAAGCCCAGGACCTATAATTGTTAGTAGCATTATTTATATTTTCCTAAGTAAGTTGGAATCAAGTATTTTGTTGACATAGTAGCATAAATACTACTCACAGTCCTAAACAGCTGAGGGGCAGGGGTAGGTAACAGGTTGGAACTGAGCTCATCTGCAAGGACTCAAAAGACCTGGTTAGCTGAAAATGGCCAGTCTGGAAGTATGAGTTCTTACACAAAATAGTCAGGCCACTATGTAAAGACTTTGTCCACATGGCCATGGTGACCCAGTGTCTTTATTAATAGGACACAACGATGGGGACTTCACCACCAGTTTGGCTCCACATCCAGAGAGAGATTAAATGTTACTTCTTTGTTTCAAGAGAGATTAGAAACCTGCAATCCAACAGGGTGTGTCCCAGAAGAAGTATCCTTCTTTAGAAACCTAAATTCCATGAATATTGTTTAGACAGTTCTTTCAGCCAAAGTACAGTGGTTAAGGATGGATTTATTCAGACTTCAGCTTCAATCTCCGATAAAAACAACAACAAAATATGTTTCTGTGCATAAGTAAGCACATTCTAGATCCAAGTCCATCTACCCCAGGCAAAAATGTTTATTTCCAACCTCACTCTTAGAAGGCTAAGATTAAGAGAGATTTTGTCCTCCCTCTCCCCTTGTCTCTTCCCATTTCTCTGCTGGTTTCTTACCCCAGAGCATTTTATGACAATTTTTCCAGAGTGCTAGGCTATTTGTCTTGCCCCTTCCTGTGTCTGGTCAAGAAGAACCTATTTTCTCTCATTTTAGCCCTAGACTTTCTAAAAGTGTGAGTTTTAAACACTCACTCCTCTCATATACCTTGGATATTGTATATATGTTAGAAAATATGTAATAATGGGAAATACAGGATTAAGTCCATCAAGTTTAGAAACATAGATAATACTTTGTTTATTACTTTACCCATTGAGGGTATCACAGACGACCTTATGCATATTTGCCTTGTTTTCTAGACTCTAAGGACACCCCATATATCTCCTATCCTCCCCAGGTCCCCCTGGCTGAAACTGATTGATAAGATTTTGAGATTTTGGTCTGTACTAAAATTCAAAAAGCCCTGGCACAGTTTACCATATTAAGCTATTTTTAGTCACATATGACACAGCGAAGGAGTTTTATCTGGTCTTTCCTGAGAGCAAGTTTTGCCAGGACAGAGAATGAGGAGTATGTACTGAAATGGGTGCAGAAGATGGGAAGAATCACAGATGATGCCGGAAGCAGAGGCTCTGATCTCCCCCATTCACTCCAACTCTATCTCATTACATTCCCAATTTCTGCCAGAAAGAAACTATCTGTGCCTAGGAGGTTACGCCTCCCCCACTTTTTTTTTAAGCATGGCTAAGGACCAGGAAGTCCTAAGTTACCTCTTTCTTCTGGCATACTTTATTCTAACTTTTTGCCCTCTAGAGAGTGCCAGGCATTATGCTGGTGGGTGTTGGCAAATTAAGCAGAACTCTACCTTCATGGGACTTAGAATTGAGGACTAATAATAAATAGGCCAATAAACAAACATGTAATCAACTGTGATTCTCTCCATAAGGGAAGCAAATGGGGTTCTGAGATTGATAATAATCAATGAGTGACTCATTATTACAGACTAGGCAGAAGAGCTTCTCTGTGGAGGTGAAGATGGAAGACAGAATAGGCCACATGTGGGCAGGAAATAGGTGTTCCAGACAGGGGCACTGGCAAATGTGGAAAACCATGACTCAGAGGGCAAGTCAGAATTTAAAGAAAAATGAATAAAAAGACCAGGCACAGTGGCTCACACTTGTAATCCCCCTACCTTGGGAGGCCAAGGCAGGTGGATCACTTGAGATGAGGAGTTCTAGAATCAGGAGTTTGAGACCAGCCTGGCCAACATGGAAAAACCCTGCCTTTACTAAAAATAAAAAAGTTATCTGAGCAAGGTGGCCAGCACCTGTAATCCCAGCTACTTGGGAGGCTGAGGTGAGAGAATTGCTTGAACTCAGGAGGCAGAGGTTGTAGTGATCTGAGATCAGCCCCACTGCACTCTAGCCTGGGCAGCAGAGTGATACTCTGTCTCAAAAAAAAAAAAAAGGAAAAAAATCATAAATCATGGATTCTACCTGATTTTTCAGCAAATGTTTTCCAGAAGTGAGTGCTCACTCATAAGATGTTTTATAGTTCTCCAACCAGTTTACTAGTAGGGGGAATTTGAGTAAGATAGTAGAATCCTATGTTTAATTTTTTTCTTTATCCTTATTTCTTTGCAAACTAGAGACTAAGAAAAGAAAAAAGAAATTCCTGAAATCTCAGTAATACATACTTTCCCAATACATAAATAATGCTTTTCTTTGAGTTCTAGAAACTTTGTCTCACTACTCCTTCTGTTTCTATTACATTTTTGAGTGTCTGGGTTTCCATCTCCAATTAGCAAGCACCTCAGAGAAGGGGAATAGTTGGTGGGGGGAAGAGGTTTGGAAATGTACTGTGTGCCTCAGTAGGACCTTGTGTAGGAAAGAGAAGAATAACTCAGCTTGGAGGTTACCTTCAGCATTGTGGTGCTGTGATTTCTAGGAAGTTTGTGTCGTTTGAACTAGCTGTCTCTTGTGTGTGCCTCTCAGCCTCTCTTCCTTTGGAAAGCTGTCCTTCCCTCCCTGTTGGTAGGATAAGGGCCCTGTTTTGCCCTGACACTAGGGTGGGCACATGACCCAAGACTGGCCAATCAGAGTAGCCCATTTTTCTGACTATGGTGATTGGCTCAGCCATGAGCACATGACTCAAACAGGCCTGAAATCCCGCCTTGAGATGTGATCTGTGGAAGCAGAAAAAGAGTCTGTCCCTTTTTTGATTGCCAGTAGTTATAAGAACAAGTTGGGCTGGGGGCTATGAGCAGACATCTTGCTGATAGATGGAAAGAGAGCCTAAGATTGAAACCCAGCAGACGTATGTGGAGAGAGAGGGAGAAGAGAATACAGGAATCACAGACTGGGCTTCAGACCTTATCATACTAAAACCGGATACACATTTCAGATTTCCCAGCTAATATATTACCTTTTTTTTTCCTTTTCTTTTTTGTTTTTTGCTTAAGTGCTAGTTTAAGTTGTTTCCATCTCTTGTGCATGCGTGTGCACAAACACACACACACACACACACATTCATACATTCATTTCCACCAAACCTTGCTGGAAAAATTAGATATAATTCATGTATACTTTCAGTCCACCACCAAACATTGGTCATTTCTCAGGTAGGACAGTGAGGTAGTTTTTTTGGACTCAAATATGTAGCAGAAAACTTTCCATTCTTCAAGTACGGATTATTATCCAGAAGAAAAGTCAAAGCATATGTTTGTATCTGTGATAAGAACAAACAGTGCTAAGAGTGAGTTGCTTAATGGGAATTAATTTTCATTTTGAATATACTTCATTACAACTTCATTACCTAATTGAAGTGGTATTTTCAGCCAACTCTTTGTTCTTATTCATAACAAGAAAATCTATTTTTCCTTAGGTTGATAAACAAGTGAATTTTTTTTCCTATATCTTGAATTTAAAAAGAAAAATCATAAATTGAGGAGCTTGGTGGGCTGTATTTGTGACTTGTGCAAAATGATCCCACTTCCTGAGCCATTGAAAGACAAATCACTGTTGAAAATAGTGTTCTGGTTGTTGCCAGCCCACTTAAGCTAATCCTGAAGACGAGACATTAGATTTAAACCCTAGGAAGTGAAGACTCAGAAGGAGAGGAGATGGGCCTGTGACCTCCTTTTCCATCCTCATTCACTGCGGTAAAGAAGGAAAACCCAACCATACAGATAAATTGGAAACCCTGGGGGTCCTAACTTTAGACCTACTTCTACCAAGGTTAAGAAACTGAATAATAAAATTCTTTAGCTTCTCTCAGTTTCTGTACTACACATGGCTAAGGGTTCTGGTGATAATTCCATTGAAAAATCTTGGATTAATGAAACAGCCAACAGCAGACTTCTTTAGCGATCATAACACTTCAAGACTGGAAACACTACTTAGAGAAAATGCCACGAGTCTAGGGAAATCGGTACCATTTTGCCGTGGAATACTAACCGTAGTTCTGCAAAGTCAGGTTGGCCTGGAAAGTCCTATAATTCTGTTTAATACGGTAGTATTCTTTTTCTCTGTCCCCATTAATCATTTGGTGAAAGTGGACCAAATATAATATTATAAGGCTCTGAGGCAAGTCAGAAATTATTTGAGCTGGAAGAGAACATAAACTATTAACTTTATAAATGAAGGAAGTGTAACTCATAGCAGTTGTGAGACTTGCTCAGAAGGTCTGACTGTTGTTTCGGGGTAGTTCAGGCACCAGGATTAAGTGTTTCTTAAGTGTTTGTCATGCATTCTGCTCACCAGCTTCCATTAGCCTTTCTCAAATCATGTGCCTTAGAATACTAGTGAACAGATATTTTGTACAAAAGACTTTATATTTTGTACAAAAATACTAGATAAATGTATTTGAGAAATAGCATGTACTGTAGCTCTTCTTAGAGCATACTAAAAACCAACAAAAAAGGTTATTTGCCTATATTTATCAGAGAGTTTTCCCAAAATATTTGACTAAGGAAAGGTTATTCTGTGAAACACCCAGTCAACATGAGTAGGTCAAGTTTTCCATGTGAGAAAGATTGTAAGTCTGTTTGGTGTTTGTTCTGCCACGTAAACTCAAGCTTCTGGGTACATTTCTAACTTTGTTCTGGGGTTTATTGGGTCAGCTTGAATTACAAAAAAGCTAAATTAAAAAACAAAATATTCTACTAGGGGAAAATTTCAGAGATATTGTTTCTGGCGTTTTCACAGCAGAATACCAAAATGCCATAACTTAGGAAATACCGAAGTGCCATAACTCAGTGAAATTTAGCATGTGGTTTTTGGAATCAAACAATCTGAAAATTGACTGTCTGAGTAAGTTTGAAATATGAGCCCATGAGTCAGGATGACCAAGCCAGCTCTGCATGGGTGTGCCTAGTAGACTACGGATTATTAGTAACACTAAGAGGGCCTATTAGCCAACACTATCACACTACTTCTAGTGAAATTGCTATATTTCACTAGAAGATGTGCAATTCATATGCCTTCAGGAACCAGGCAACAGCATACATTGAGAAAATCACAGTAAGGAATAGAAAGGACCATTTTGATTTGGGGGCCACCTACCCCCTAGAAACAAAACAAAAAGAATTACACTATGTCCTCCAAGGAAGATTCATCTGTGGGCTGAATTATTACATGGTCCGACTATGTGCTCTGTGTTAGCCTTGAAAACGTAGGCATGATTTCAGCAATATCAGCTAGAGTGATCCTAGCAAACTGAGCCATTCTGCTACCTGGTAGGATCAGTGAACAGAGGAATCAGCGTATCAGCGTCAGGATTTAGGATTCAAGATTACAATCTTTGAGCCTTATCTTACAAACAATATGCAGATTTGCCATTGCTATGAAATTAGCAGAGAGGGAAATACATTTATTGTCCAAACTAGCCTGATCATTATCGATTTGTTTGATGGTTCAGAAAACTCTAGAGGAGCTGTGCTTCTGGGGTATTATTGACCAACAGTCACATTGTGCCAGAGAGACTCAAAGTGGGACATTTCTTGTTGAATAGTACAAGTGCTAATAATGAGTTTGCCATGGTCAGGTTAGACCTGTGGAATTTGCTGGCCAAATCAAAATGCCACAACTTAAAACAACAAAAGATTGCTAAAAAGTGCCGAATGGTTGAAAATCCGTAATCACATAGAAAATTAGGAGACAGGCTTATTTATTTAGTTCATAAGAGTATCCAGGAAGCTGCAACAGAAAACAGATTTTAAGGAGATAAATGGTTGTTTTTGAAAGGTAATTTGCTTTTTAGAGATGTTAAATTAAGATAAATACCTATTATTGGTAACAGAGCATTAAGGCCTTTGTAGAGACAGAAAGAATCACGATCCATGCATTCTGATTTGAGGACATTACTAAACCTCCCTCTAAGAATTTCAGAACATGGAAAAAAAAAAAAAGTCCATTTGTGAGTTCTCTAAAAGCAGTGATGTTTCTTTTTTGGCCTCAGAAAGACTCCCACAACGCCTGTTACTGTGCCGTACCTAGAGTAAGCCCTCAATAATGCACAGATGAAATGTGTTTTCCCTGGAAGAACAAAATACTAGCCAGTATCAGCTGAGCCTTTACTATCTATGGGCAAGGCAAAGAGCTAAGTGCTTTACATGCAATTCTGTTAATTCTTGTGGCAACTCCCATTTCATAGATAAGGAGACTGAGCCTGAGAGAGGGTGGGTACCCCATCCATGGTGACGGGAACAGTGCTGTAAGTAAGTGATAGAGTCAGGATCTAAAGCCCATATGCTTTTCAACATACTCTGTAACTAGATACAGATGTATGGAAATAGAGGTATCTGAAGAACAAGTGGGATTTTAGGAGGGGATGACTGGCATTTCTAGGAATTACTGGATTGTGTTTAGGAAGATATAAGTCAAAAAGAGCTTTGAAGAAAAATGAAATAGGACTTTAAAGAGGGGTGAGAGTGTTACAGATTAGAGAGGGCTCAAGCCTACCCATCCCATCTGTGCTTTAGAATCAAGTTAAGAGTAAAGTTTGTGGCTGCGAGACTGGGAGCCTGCTGGGAGTTCAGGTTAAGAATGTGAGTGGGTTGAAGTGTGTCTCCCAAAAAGATGTACCCACGTCCTAACCCCTAGAACCCCAAGATGCAATCTTATTTGGAATTAGGGTCTTTGCAGATGTGATGAAAGTAATGGGCTCTAGATGAGATCATCCTAGCTTTGAGTGGGCCCTTAAATCCAAATGATGAGTGTCCTTGTAAGAGATAGAAAAGGAAAAGACAAATAGATACACAGAGGAAAGTCATGTGAAGACAGAGGCAGATATCGGAGTGATGTGTCCATGAGTCAAGGAACACCAAGGATTGCCAGAGCCATTAGATCTGGGAGAAAAATGTAAAATGAATTACCCCTCAGAGGTTCCAGGAGGAACCAACCTTGCTGATGCCTTGATTTTGGACTTCTGGCCTCTAGAACTGTGAAAGAATATAGTTCTGTTTCTTTAAGCCACCAAGTCATGGCAATTTGTCGTGGCAACCCCAAAGCAACTAATACAGAGTGCCTGTCAAATTTGTTTCTGTGGATCCACTTTCTGTAGCTCTCAGGTTTCTCTTAGAGGTTCATGGTGCATTTGCAGAGAAATGGATTGATAAGAGGAAACTGAGCTGGACAAAACTGAGCTGGACATTCTGGCTTGGAAGCTAGAAATGGTCCCTTAATGTGGGCTTTTAGTTGGTAGTTTTTATGTTCTTGCTATGGAATTGTTGAAAATGACACTAAAAAAATCAGACCATTAGCTTGAATTCCTCAACTCTTCATCTTGATTCTTCTTTTAATTCCTTTGTGGCCTGACTTTAAACAATTTATTCCATATCAGTTTTCTGGTCCATAAACCAGGACTGCAACCTCAGCTTCTTTATTTAGCCATTGGCTAGAAAGAAGGAATCTTCCGCATTTAAAAAAAAAAAAAAGTGAGATATACTCAGCTTAAGGAACACATGACAGCTGCTTCCCAAGTCACCTCTCTCAGAGGTTGTTGCAGACTTATCCTTTGATGTTAAAGAGGTAGTGATAGTCCCCATAAAGAGTTAATCTCTGGCATCAAAATATTCCAGCACAGACTTATGATGTAATGTCTCAGTGGCTACCATCAGCAAGCCTGCTATGGAAACAAACTCTCAGGGCTCTTAAAAGATGCTCTGAGATATACCTTTAGTGTTGCCACAGATTCAAAATACACATCATGGATCCATAATGAGAATGGAACCCCCTTTTCCCAGTGGATAGGTCTATCTAGCCTACGCTGCACTAACAGGTTCCTGTGGGTGAGAAAACAAGTATGCAAATCAAGCAGTCTCACCGTATTAGAGATTCTGGGCTGTATACTGTCCAGAATCATCTGCCATCCTCATACCCTTTTATTTCCTGTTCCACTCTGTTCTTGTAGGTTTAAATTAAGGTTATCGCTGCAACATTTCATCTGTGCTACCTTTTGAAAACATCTGCTGTCTTTTCTAGGAAAGAGGAGAAATATTCTGCTTTCAGCTGATCAAGAAACAATATTCCTCTTCCCTTTATTCATGCTAAAAAGTATTCGTATTTTCTCATTCATTCAAATCTTCCATCAAATATTTATGAAAAGCCTCTTTGAGCAGCCTCTTTTAGGTATTAATGAGATGGCAGTGATTATAACAGGCAACATCTCTCCTCATGGAGCATGTAGTCTGGGGAGTGGTGGAGAGACTAACAACACACGAATAACAAATAAGTGTGTGATGATCCACGTGGCGATAAAGGCTGTAAAAAACAGGCAGGCTAGGTGGGCAGAGGGTGTTGGTGGATATATTAGTCAGCTTGGGCTGCCATAGCAGAATGGCTAGACAATAGGAATTTATTTTCTTACAATTCTGGGGGCTGGCAAGTCCAAGCTCAGGGTGCTGGCTAATTTGCTTCCTTCTGAGGGCTCTCTTCCTCTCTTCCTTGCATTTTTTCTGTGTCCTGTTGTGATAGGGAGGGCTGAGGGTAGATGTGAAGAGCAGATCCTTTGGTGTCTCTTCTTTTAAGGACATTAATCCTATCAGATTAGGGCCTCACCCTTATAACCTCTTTTAGTCTTAAATATATCCTTACTCCAAGTACAGTCACAGTGAGGATTAGGGCTCCAACATATGAATGTAGGGGGATGCAATTCAGTCCATCACAGTGGGATGAGGGAGGTTGCTGTTTTATGTAGGATGATTAGGATGATCTTCCCTGACACTTGATCTGAGAGCTAAAAGAAACTAGAGAATGAAACTTGTAGATACCCAGAGACGAACATGTTCCAGACAGAAAAAAAAAAAAAAAAAGAGCAAAGTCAAAGTCTCTGAGATAAGAATGTGCTTGGGGAGTTGGAGAAACACCCAAGAGACCAGTGAGTCTGGAATGCCGTGAGCCAGGGAGAGGGTGCAGGAGACTGGACTCAGGAGAGGCTCAAGGGTTGGAGCAGGTTGTGTGACACTTTGGGGATCATCGTAAGATCCTGAGTTGGGGAGTGACCTGATCTGGTCTGTTTTAGAAGGATCCCTCCCTCTGGCTTCGTGTCGGGGGGCAATGGTAGAAGCAGAGGGTGGGGTGGAGGTGGCGGTGTGCGTTTCTCTTTCTCTCCCTGTGGCGGTGAGTCTTCAAAGATGGCTCAGGACAATTCTTCACCAACTTGTACGTGTACGTCTCTTCTCACACCAAAAGGTGGAGCTTATCTCGTCTCCTCTTGAATCTGGGCTATTCTTATGTTGGGCTCTGACCACTGGAACACAGGAAAAATGATGTTCTTGGACTTCTGAACCCCAATCTAAAGAAGATGAAACATTTTCACTTCCTGCCTCTTCCAACCCAGCTGTCATGCTGGGAGAAGCTGAAGGCACATGGAGACACCACATGAAGGAGGACCATGGGGCTGTGGTTGACAGTCCCAGCTGAGCTCTCAGAAAGCAGCTGACACTGCCTGTCAGCCATGCGAGTATACAATCTTGGACCAAGTAAAGCTGCTAAGTGGCTTCACTAAGTGGCATCCATGAATGGCTGTGGCCCCACCTAATATCATATGGAGCCAAAGAGCTATCCAGCTAGCCTGGTCAACCCACAGAGTCAGAAGAAAGTAAAATAGCTGGTTTTTGTTTTTTTTTTTTAGCCACAACCCCACTCCCTTCTACCCTTGCTCCTTGACATGAAGCCAGGGGTATCCTTCTAAAACTCAGACCAGATCATGTCAATCTCCCACCCAGGGTCTTACAATGATCTCCGAAGTGTTATATAATCTGCTCTAACCCTTGAGCCTCTCCTGGAACCTCTTGTACTTTCTCCCTGGCTCACGACATTCCAGATTCATTCGTCTTCCGGCTGTTTCTCAAACTCTCCCAACTTGTAGAGTCATTTGTTACCTAGGTAACTGAAACACCTCCTCTCTCTTTCAGCTTTCCCTCTTTCATTCCTTCCTTCTTTACTTCCTTCCTTTTTGTTTTCTTTATCTTTTCGTCTGACCTTTCTTTCCTCTTCTCTCTTGTACACCATCACCTGTTCATTCCATCTACCTATATTAGGTGAACATAGAAGGAACACAGCCTGAATTTATATGCCTAAGAAAATATTTAATAAGTGAGGGAAATATCTAATAAGACAGAGAGAGAAAGGGAGAGAGGAGCCTTCCTATATATCAGAGAATGGAAGGAGAAAGATTCTGGGGAAAATATAAACATTTAAGTAATATATTTCTAATAATTCTTGGTCTGAGACCGAGCTATCTATCATAGGGCCCACCCTGGGACTGAACACACGTATGACTTTCTGGAGGCTCAGGGATTCCACTGGCATGTCCTGTCCTTCCCTGGAGCAGAGAGAAGGACTCTGACACTGAGGACGTCCATTGCTATTTCAAAACCTTGACTTTGGTTAACCGAAGAACCATTACCTGTGTATTAGTTTTCTATTGATATATATTAAATTACCACAAACTTAGTGACTTCAACCAATACCCATTTATTAGGTCACAGTTCTGCAGGTCAAAAGTTCATGCATGATGTAGCAAGGTTTTCTGCTCAGGGTCACGAAGGCCAAAGTCATGGTTTCACTCAAATTGAGTTTTTGTCTGTTGGCTTCAGGAAAAGAATCAACTACCAAGTTCATTTGGGTTACTGGCAGGATTCAGATCCTTAGAGTTGTAGTATTAAAGTACCATTTCCTTGCAGGCTTTCAGCCAGGGGCTGCACTCAGCTCCTACAAGCTGCCTGAATTCCTTGCCAAATGGCCTTCTCCATCTTCAATCCAGCAAGAGTGTATCAAATCCTTCCGCAGTTCCAAATCTCTGACTTCCTCTTCTGCGAAGAGCTGGAGAAAACGCTCTACTTTTAACTCTTTTCCCGTTTCCCCAAGGACACTCCCCAGCAGCACCTGCAGCAGCCGCATTTATTCAGAGATAACTTTGCAACGAAATATCTCGCTTCCATTACTTTCACATCGCTCTAGTATATCAGCTTTGGGAACAAAAAGCGTCATTTTATTGATAGCATTCTGTTTTTAGCTGTGGTATTTCCATTTACAAAATATAGTAATTCTCGGTCACTGAAAATGTCAAATCCTAGAAAACACAGCCTTCCTACGAGTGATGTTAACATCATTCTCCAACAGTTGCTGGCTGAAGATTCATTGGATGAATCTGATTTTTCCGAAATAGATTATTCTGATGATTCAGACGATTCTGATGTTAGTTCTGTTTAGAAATAATTCCAAGAACAGTTCTTATATTTTATTTGCACATTGAAAATCAGTCATATTTGCTTCAGCCTCAAATAGTGTGTTTATGTAAAATTAAATGAGTGCTGGCAGTGAGCTGCACTTTTTTTGCTAAATGAGAAAACAGTTAAGAAGCTCATGACATTTGACAGGCCCACCTAGGTAATCTCCCTATCTTAAAGTCACCTGTGCCGTATAACATAATCTAGTCCTGGGAGTGAAATCCATCATGCCCACAATCCTGGGAATTATGCAAGTGGTATATACTGGGGTTGTGGGAGAGGATGTTGGGAACCATCTTAGAATTGTGGCAGACGGGACCACAATTTGATCATTATTCATCATTTTTCATGTTTTGAAACATTTGGCTCTTTTTTTTCTTCTTCTTCTTCTTTTTATTTTTTTATTTTTTTTTATTGCATTTTAGGTTTTGGGGTACATGTGAAGAACATGAAAGATTGTTGCATAGGTGCATACGTGGCAGTGCGATTTGCTGCCTTCCTCTCCTTCACCTATATGTGGCATTTCTCCCCATGCTCTCTCTCCCCAACTCCCCACCCCCCGCTGTCCCTCCCCTATTTCCCCCCAACAGACCCCAGTGTGTAGTGCTCCCCTCCCTGTGTCCATGTGTTCTCATTGTTCAACACCCCCCTATGAGTGAAACAAAACTACATTGAGATACCATCTCACACCAGTTAGAATGGCGGTCATTAAAAATCTGGAGACAACAGATACTGGAGAGGATGTGGAGAAATAGAAACACTTCTATACTGTTGGTGGGAGTGTAAATTAGTTCAACCATTGTGGAAGACAGTGTGGTGATTCCTCAAGGACCTAGAAATAGAAATTCCATTTGACCCAGCAATCCCATTACTGGGTATATATCCAAAGGCTTATAAATCGTTCTACTATAAGGACACATACACACGAATGTTCCTTGCAGCACAGTTTACAACAGCAAAGACCTGGAACCAACCCAAATGCCCACTGATGATAGACTGGACAGGTAAAATGTGGCACATATATGCCATGGAATATTATGCAGCCATCAAAAATGATGAGTTCGTGTCCTTTGTAGGGACATGGATGAACCTGGAAACCATCATTCTCAGCAAACTGACACAAGAACAGAAAACCAAACACCACATCGTCTTCTTTTTTTAGACTGAGTCTTGCTCTGTCGCCCAGGCTGGAGTGCAGTTGCGCCACAATCTCGGTTCCCTGCAACTTGTGCCTTCTACGTTCAAGATTCCCCTGCCCCAGCCTCCTGAGTAGCTGGGATTACAAGCATGTGCCACCATGCCCAGCTAATTTTGTATTCACCTTGTTGGCCAGGCTGATCTTGAACTCCTGACTTTAGGTGATCCTTCCACCTCGGCCTCCCAAAGTGCTGGGACTATAGGCGTGAGCCACAGCACCCAGCACACTTGGCTCTTTATACAGAGTACAAAGTAGAAGTCTATTTGAGTGAAATGAGATGCACAGAGACTTGTTTTCTGATTGAAGGAGGAAAGAAAAGGGCCTTGGCTTTGTTCTGTTTTTGTCAGTTTGTGTCTGGTAGTGTGGGAAGACTTCCAGAGAACAACTTAGCCATTGCTTCACTCTCTACCATTGTCAACGGACTCTGAGCCCTTATAGAGAAAAAGCTCACAGGTGGGAAGCAGAAAACAATGGAGGAGTTCAGGGAAGACTTTGCAAGACCCTGATTCTCTAAGTACCACTCCAGGGTTTCAGTGACAGGCTGTGGAGAGGCCCCACTGCCCCTCCAGGTCACTTCACACCTCTTGCATGCCTATTTCAACTCGAGTGTGGAAGTGCAGCCCCCAGGAGGGAAGCAAGTGTGGTCAGTGCTCCAGGCTATCCTAACAGCAGAGGAGTGGGAGAGTTCTGTCCTAATTCTGCTCTGGGGAGATAAGTTGGAATGGCTTCTTAAAACATGAAGATGTTTTGAAACTGAAGGTTTTACTTTTTAAAGAAATATCCATGGCATTTCATAATCTTAGCCAAGAATGAGAATGGTGAAATTAATTTATATTTTACCATCTATTATTCCCAGAAACATTTTTATAGTTACCCTTCCTAAAAGTTCCAATGGCATGTTCACAAGCTTATTTTCCTGTACTGCTGCTAATATGCATAACAAGAAATGTCTGTCTTTATTTGGTTCGTCTGATTGTATAAAGCCTTCTTGATTATATTACTCAGAATTGTAGACTGCTGCCTCCTGGGTGCCAGGGACCTTTATGAAGAAGTTAATTAGTTATTTCATTTTAAAGGATGTTCAGACATCCACAGAGAATAATTAATCCAGTGTTGTGTTTCCGGTAGTACATACATCACATAAAAGTAGACAAGAGTGATTTTACATTAGTGATGCCTAAGGGTCCACGGTTGAATTATGTGGTTATGTGAAACTTTCTTGTTAACTGTTCTTTCTAAGAATGACTTCAGTGACCATCACCTGTCCTTCTCTTCAATGTGAGGACAGGCTCTGCATGGTACTTTCACTAATAAATGAAAGGTCTCCTTTAGGTGGGAATTTGAGGATGGGGTGAAATCAAGCCCATTCCCAAGCAAAATACATATAGTATGGAACATTGGCTTTCCCTCTGTTTCTCAACATTTTCATGCTTACTTCCACCTCAGAGTCTTTGCACGTGCTGTCCCCTTTGCCTGAAATGCTCTTCCTCCAGATCTCCAAAGGGCTAAGTGACTTTTGTCATTCTGGTGGGTGCTTAGATGCTTCCTCCTCAATGAGGCTGTCTTGGACCTTCCCTGCCACTGTCAGTCCCATTGCCCTATTTCATTTCTTTTTTTTTTTTCTTTTTGAGACAAAGTCTCACTCTGTCCCCAGGCTGCAGTGCAGTGGCATGAACTCGGCTTGCTGCAACTTCCACTTCCCAGGTTCAAGCGATTTTCATGCCTCAACCTTCTGAGTAATTGGGATTACAGGTGCATGCCACCAGGCCCAGCTAATTTCTGTATTTTTAGTAGAGATGGGGTTTTGCCATGTTGGCCAGGCTGGTCTCAAACTCCTGGCCTCAAATGATCCTCCTACCTCAGCCTCCCAAAGTGCTGGGATTACAGGTGTGAGCCACTGCACCTGGCCCCTATTTCTTTTTGTTTATGACATTATTGTATTATAAGTTTCCTTTTGTATCTTAAGACTTCTAATATTATTTTTAGTTGACTTAGGATCAAAACTGAGGACAAATAAATTGTTATATACACCTAAATTCTATAATTAGCCATAAAAAATCAAGTCCAGGCCCCTGCCTGGGGTCTGACTAAATGGCTGCAGATCTGGCCCTGTTATCCTCAGCAGACAGGGCATGGGGGTGGGGTTTCTGGGAAGGAAAAGGGAAAGGGGAAGAGCGATAGGGAATCAGGGACCATTGGCTCCATATAATGGTGGGTGGGTTTCTCCATCTCCACCATCATGCTGCCTAGCCATGAGACCCCGGATCTTCAAGAGAATTATTCCTAGGGTTTGGGAATTTAGTTGCAAGGAGACTGTCCATCATCTTCCTGGAGAGATAACTGACTAAGCTTCAGAATGAGCAGGTTTGCACTGTGCAGATAGCTGAGTGGAGTGGAGGGTGGCAAGGGGATAACTATAAGAGCTTAAAATGTGTCTGGGGTCATTAGCAAGCACCAAGAGTGTTGTCTGCTTCTCACCTGGAAATGTCTGGAGATGGGAAGCTTAATGGAGCAGATGGGCCAAAAAGATGAGTAAGGACTATAATCTGGTTTACCGGGGAGGATAGGCACTCCCTGTGGTCCTTAGAGGGCCTCAGGGGTTCCTGCTGCACAGGTCAAGGAGCACAGAAGTTCAAGAAGAACATAAGAGTTGCAGTCCTGACCAAGTGACAAGGGAGGTATCTCTACCTGGAAAGTGCTGGAAGGAGCTCAGGGTCCCAAAACATGCCAATAGTTTATACCAAGGCCCTGTCATTGGCAGATGGTCTAGCAGATGCTTTTCCAATGAAGAATTACTACCAGCTCAGCTCAGAAGTATGATGTGATTGCAACAGGAGGCCTCAGCATTTCACTGGCAGCTAGAAGCTTTGTCTAGAGTAGGATGTCTGGTCAATTCCTGGCATGCCTTGATGACCATTTCATGGGAATTCTAGACATGGAAGGAATTCTGGATATCTTAAGACATGTATATAAGATTTTACTGAAGCAGATGTTTTTTAAATGTGAGGAAAAGATTCTAAACAGGAGTATGACTCAAGAGGGAGGGCATTTCTCAAAGTGTATGAGGCAGAAAAGGAAGTCTCTAAAACATCCCAGATAGTTCCCCAGGGAGCTCTCCAGTGAGTGTACACTTTAAAGGTCATACACATAAAGTTAAATGAGCGATAGATAACTAAAAATGAAAGCAAAAGGTGTCTTGTGGAAGCTAATGACTGTGCTGAATTAATAATACCCGTGCAAGTGAAGGGAACCAAAAGCATCATATTTACTCTCAGAACCGGAATATGAGCAAATACAGCCCAGAACAATGTTTTGGCAAGATGGCGCAACACTGGCAGCTCAAAGACTTGTCAGCGTTTCCTTCCTCCTGTTTCCTTTCCATCTCCTTCTTTCCACCTTGGGGCCGACGCACATCAAACTGGGTGAGTGTGCAGGAAGCATTATTGAACAAAAACTTGAATTTGAACAAATGGAGACAACTGTCATGTTTCTGAATCAGAGATGATAAGCCTTCAGTTTTTGCCAACGTTATGTATAGAGTTAATACACATTCCTATTAAAATTCCCATGAAATTAATTTATATTTTACAACCCATAATTCCCAGAAACATTTTTCAATTACCCTTCCTAGAAGTTCCAATGGCAGATTCAGAAGTCATATATATCTAATATATTCCCTGAAGCTAATGTTCAAGAATGATCATAGCAGCACAGTTCGTTATACCTGAAAACTGAAAATAATCCAGCAGGATGTATAAATAAATTATGGGTTCATACAGTGGAATACCATATAGCAACTGCACATTACAACATGGGTGAATTCCACAGACATAGTGTGGTGCAAAATAAGCCAGACGCAAAACAGTACATACTGTATACCTCTATTTACATGAAGTTCCAAATCAGGCAAAGCCAATCTAGGCTTTAGTTAGGATGGTGGGTACCCTTGGGAGATAAACACTGGAAAGGGCAGAAGGGGTTCTTGATTAGGGAACTGGTTGGGGAGGTATTAATTTTGTGAAAATTCAAGTGCACACTTTCTCTGTATGTATGCTGTACTTCAATAAGATGTCTATGTAATTTATAAGTAAAGAAACATTTCCATGGGATTTTGTTTTGGAAGTTGACCAAACTCTTCTGAAGCTTATTTTTAAAATTATAAAGGTAAATGTGTATATTGTGATGCCCCAAAGAAAGAGAGAGAGAAAGTATAAGTAACTGGCCATGTGATTATGGAGCCTGACAAGTCCCAAGATCTGCAGACGGCAAACTAGGGGGCAGTGTTGGAGTTCTAGTCCAAACATCAGCAGGCTTGAGACCCAGGAAGAGTCGATGTTTCGGTTTGAGATTACAGGCAGGAAAAACTGATGCCCCAGCATAAAGGTAGTTGGGCAGCAGCTCCCCCTTGCTCTGCCTTGTATGTTTTATTCAGGCCGTCATCTGAGGATGAGGCCCACTCATGTTGGGCAGGGCCGTCTACTTTACTTAGTCTATTGATCTACATGTTAATCTCATCCAAAACCAACCTCACAGACACACTCAGAATAATGTTTATAATGTTTAACCAAATATCCACATACCCTGTGACCCAGTTAAGTTGATACACAAAATAAACCATCACAAGTCCACCCCTTGTCAACTTGTCACTCATATGGATCTCTTTAACACATATTTAACCTCCAAATAAAGAACATAACGAGGCCATAATTCCATCTAACATGATACAACAATCCTGTGTACTAATAAAAATGCACTAACCACTTTTCCGTCAGAGGATGCAACGTCCTTGAGTGATGGTTAGTCTTTTCCCTGATATCTAATAACTTAAATATGGGATAAATACAATGTAGAATTAACATAACTATGATATGAAATCAGTACATCTTCTATTACATGATAAGGGAGTAAGACAGGGAAGAAAAAGTTGTCTGCTTAATACACACACACATAAACACAGATATACACACATATTTCTAATAAAATAAGAAAGAAATTGTCATGACAATTATAGTCCTCTCTTCTATAACTGGTCTTGTGGTTACAGATGGTATTTACAGGTGCCTGGTTCCCCTACCCATTGTATTATTCCCTTTGTGTTCAGCCAGCACCTCAGTTGGTCACAGATCTTTATTGGTTCAGTGACCCAAACCTTCATTCTTGAAGGGTCTGGGTCATTAGTAGTCCTACCTGGATTGGGTTGTTGTAGTTTTCCATTGACCTTAATCACAGGACTTGGTAAAACTAAGACACTCCATAAGAGATCCCCTGTATTTCAGACATACTCTTCTTACCTTGAAAGTCAGGCTCAATCATTCCAACCAACACAGTAACTTCCTTCTTTGCCTGTTGACTCAGAGGCACGAGGAGCCCAAAGCAGGCAGTAGTCTTCACTTCCAGATCAATGGAATCTTTGTTGTGTCTCCTGGTCAAAGCATTCCTCCCTCTGGAATCAAAACCTCTAGGCCAGCAAAACATAAAGTCATGGGAATAGGAACCAAAGGTTTTGCTAATGGGTCACTTAGGGGTAATAGTGAGTGGTTCCTTGCCCATTTTCACCTCTGGATTGCTGGACCTGTGAATCTTGGCTATGGAAGAAACAGCACGATATTTTGGACCTGGATTCAGAGCATTCATCTCCTTCTAGAGAACTTTGCCCCTGCTCTGCAAATTATTGCCACCTATTTGGTTCTGTAACTGAGTAATTAATAGGCTATTCTACCATTTCATTAGGCCAGCCACTTTAGGATGATGGTGAACATTGTAAGACCAGTGAATTGCCATATGGGCCATTGTCATATTTTATTTCTTGGGAAGGAAGTTCCTTGATTAGAAGTAATGCTGTGGGAATACCATGACAGTGGACAAGGCACTCTGTAAGTCCACAGACAGTGGTTTGGCAGAAGCACTGCATGCAGGGAAGCCAAATCCACATCAGACTAAATGTCTGTTCCAGTAAGAATGAAACTATCCTTCCCATGATGGAAGTGGCCCAATATAATCAACTTTCCACCAGAGAGTTGTCTGATCACCCTGGGGAATCGTGCCTTACTAAAGGCTCAGTGCTGGCCTCTGCTGCTAGCAGACTGGGCACTCAGAAGTGGCCATGGCCAGGTTGGCCTTGGTGAGTGAAAATCCACATACTAGAACCATGCATATTCTCCATCCCTACTTCCATGGCCACTTTGTTCATTAGCCCATTGAGTGATGACAGGTGTGGCTGGGGACAGAGGAAGACACGTATCCACAGAACAAGTCATTCTATCCACTTGATTATTAAAACCTTCCTCTGCTGAGGTTATCTTTTGGTAGGGATTCACAGGGAACACAAATATCTTCACTTTTTAAAAACCATTCAGAGAAATCTATCCACATACCTCTTCCCCAAATTTCCTTGCCACCAATTTTCTAATCACATTCATTCTAAGTTGTTGGCCATCTAGCCAAACCAATGGTCACAGTTCATGAATTGCTATATAACCATGTATCTGGCTGTTTCTCCTTCCAAGCACAGCAAATAACCAGATGCACTACTCCAAGTTCTTCTCACTGGGAAGACTTCACTTGCCCACTGTTCTGTAGGGATGTCCCAGGGAGGGGCTGCAGTGCTTCAGCTATTCATTTTCAGATGATGCCTGTGGAACCATCCATAAATCAGGCCAGTTTTTCTTCCTCTTTCAAATGATTGTAAGGAACTCCCCATGAGGCCATAGGTGCCAGCTTGCATAGAGAAGGCAGTGCAGCATGAGTGGAGTCCACATCTTCATGTAACTTACTTCTGCCTTCAGGGCCTGTTCAGGTGTGATCATGTATATACCATTCCATTTGATGATGGGGTATTTCTGTGCAAGCTGAACTTTAGGGTTTGGTGGGTCAGATAATACCTAGTTCATGAAGGGCAGCCTGTGGTTAAGTATTCAATATCTACTAAGGCTCAGTAGCAGGTCAAGAGCTGTTTCTCGAAAGGGGAATAGTTATTCACAGAGGATGGTTCTAAAATTCTAAGGGCCTGTGCTACCCATAGAAACCTACAAAAAGCTTCAAACAGCATCCCTATTTGCCACTGACATTCAAGTACCACTGAATCATATGACCCAAATGGCAGAGCAACTTGCACAGCAGTCTGGGCCTGTTGCCCAGCTTTCTCTTGTTCTGGGTTCCAACTAGCAGATTTTTAGGGCACTCAGTAAATGGACCAGAGTAACACATTCATATGAGGAATACGTTGCCTTCAGAATTCAAAGAGGCCTACTAGGCATTGTGCTTACTGTTTGGATGTCGGAGGGGCCAGATGCAACAGCTTATCCTTCACCTTCGTTACGATATCTTGACATGCACTACATCACCGGACCCTTAGACATTTATAGAGGTCGAGGACCTGAATTTTTGTCCGATTTATTTCCAACCCTCTGACGCAAAAATGTCTTACCAAGAAAGCTAAAGTAGTTGTTTCTTCTTGGTCACTAGGTTCAATCAACATGATGTCACCAGTGTCATGGACAAATGTGATATCTCATGGAAGGGAAAGGTGATTAAGATTCATATAAACTATATTATGACATATGGCTAGAGAGCTGATCTACCCCTGAGGTAGGAGGGTACCAGGGAATATGTTAATTTGCTCAAGCAACGAAGCCATATCTGGTACAGCAGCTGCAATTAGAGTTACAGTCTGGTTGAACTTAGGATAATTCACTGTCATTCTCCAAGATGCAGGTGTCCTCTCCACAGGCTGAATAGGTGAGTTGAATGGGGGCGTGGTGGAACTTACTGCCTCTGCATCCTTCAAGTTTTTGATGGTGGCACTGATATCTGCAATGCTTTGAGAAATGTAGTATTGCTTTTAGTTTACCATTTTCCTAGACAGAGCCAGTCCTTGTGGCTTCCACTTGGCCTTCCCACCATGATAGCAGTCATTCCACAGATCATGTGACCAACAGGGAATTCTGCTAGCTGCTGAGTATATCTATTCCAATTATGCATTCTGGAACTAGGGAAATAAGCACCAGATGAGATTAGGGGTTCCCTGGATCCACTGTGAGATGAACTTGAGCTAAAACTGCATTGGTTATCTAACCTCCATAAGGCCTTAGGACCACAGTCTGATTATTTCCTTTTCTCCAGTGTACCATGTACAATTACCCTGGTGAAAATGCTGTAGGTCCCTTTGGGGAAGGCTAGAAAAAAATGAACAGAATAAATTTTTATCAGTGTACTAGGGTATTTCCTCAAAGAGACCTAGCCTCCCCTTCATTCAAAAGGTTCTGAGTCTGTAAACTGGTTCAAGGCTGGAAATTAATTGAGGGGCCATGATTTCTGCTCATCCAGAAACACTGTCATAGAGACATTCAGAAAAATGTGTGACCAAGTATTTGCACACCTCATCATCCAGTCAAGTTGACACATAAAAATTTGTCATCTCAGTAGGCAGAATTTGAAGATGGGCCCAAGATTCCTGCCCACCCCCCCACCCATATACATACCTTTATCTCCCCTTCAGTGTGGGTAAAACCTGTGGATATGATGGGTATCACTGTTGTAGGAAAAAACCAGGTTCTTGTCACATGACCAGGAAACGTTAGGCACGCAGACACTTTGAAGGGTGAGGGCGAATGGAATTTATTGGGCGAAAAGGAAAGGAAAACTCTCAGCAAAGCAAGAGAGGTTCTTGTTAACAGGCCCCCATCTCACAGATTGAATGCCTCAGGTCACCACCCAGGAACAAGAGAGGCCAGGCTCCTCCCCCGCTGCAAACATATGAACTTCCTGAGGCTCCACTCCGTCTTCCCAGTGCGCAGTTGGGCGTTATTCAGAATCAGTTGGAAAAAGGGCAGGCTTCGTCCAGGACTGTCAGTCCAGTTTTTCAGCCTTCAGTCTGTTGTTTTTTTTTTAATTGCATTTTAGGTTTTGGGGTACATGTGAAGAACATGAAAGATTGTTGCATAGGTGCATACATGGCAGTGTGATTTGCTGCCTTCCTCCCCTTCACCTATATGTGGCATTTCTCCCCATGCTATCTCTCCCCAACTCCCCACCCCCCGCTGTCCCTCCCCTATTTCCCCCCAACAGACCCCAGTGTGTAGTGCTCCCCTCCCTGTGTCCATGTGTTCTCATTGTTCAACACTCGCCTATGAGTGAGAACATGTGGTGTTTGATTTTGTGTTCTTGTGTCAGTTTGCTGAGAATGATGGTTTCCAGGTTCATCCATGTCCCTACAAAGGATGCGAACTCATCATTTTTGATGGCTGCATAATATTCCATGGTGTCAGGCTGTTTTAAGCTTAAAGGTGGGGTTTTGCGGGGGACGTGGTGGGAAACCAGGAGGAGCCTTGGCTGCCTCCTGTCTTTGTCATCACTAACACGTTTATGTCATGAATCAGTTGACATTGAGTTAGTCAAAAGGGAGATGATCCTGGGTGGACCTGACACACTCAGAGGAGCTTATAAAAGAAGATAAAAGTGCTTCTGCTGACTTAGAGGCAGTCATGAGCTGTGTTCCAGTGGCCTCCAGGAACTGAGCGTGGCCCTCATCTGACATCTACCAAATCCTGACCCACAGAAACTATGAGATAATAAACATGTGTTGTTTTAGGCCCCCAAGTTTGTGGGAATTTATTATGCAGCAATAGAAAATTAATACATTAAGAACTGTTCAGAAAATTTTGAAAAATGTTAAGAAGGGACTTAATATACTAGATATTAAAACTCACTTTAAAAGGTTAATCATCAAAACAGTGTCATTTTTTTTTTACACCAAAAGGCTGTGTACAAAAATCACCAGAAAAAAACAGTAGTCCTATAACCAACTGTGCATGCGCACATTTAAAAACTGTGTCTAACATAAAGGAATGGTTTTCAACAGCATTATTGGAAAAATTGGCTAAATGCCTGGGGGGGAAATTAAAATTATAACCTCGGCTTCCAGCTATGGCAGAAATATTAGAGTTAAATCTAAGAAATGAAATTATGAAAAAATACCGGAGATAGAGAAAGATTTACAAGAATAAAATATGACAACATATACCATGAGCCTTAATAAAATTTATTTTTCTACTTCTAGCAGTTCCCCATCTAGGAAAATATACTCTGAGAACTCAGAAATCTGACAGATTTGAATAAGGATTTTTTATTTCAGCATCATTTATTACTTCAAAAAATCCAACAATAGAGAAATTCTTAGATAAATTATGATATGGTATTTAATTAGTATACAGTCTTCAGAAAGAAGATACTAAATATGTTAGACAAAATACTTTTACCAAGTATTTACTTTAAGGGAAACATTTTACTAACTTATAACATCAAGTGAAAAAGAAAAGAAAAATTGAAAGATCGCAGATCGGAGGCATTTTTAGCATGCCATTTCCACTTGGAAAGACAAAATAGTGTGCAGAGAGTCACACTGGGACCTTTTTTCCAAGAAGCCAATGTAGGAACCTAATAGGAAAACTGAAAGACACCACAGATCCTTCGGACAAAGTGGCGTGCTGCAGCATAAACCCTGAGCTAGGCAGAAAACTCCAGAGTGTGAGAGGGAGAGAAAGTTCCCAGAGTGTGAGAAGGGGAGAAGCTGCCTCTGGGAGGTACACCCCCACTGGGGAACCTGGCAACCCAGGCCACAAGGGACAGCCTTGATCCTACCTGGTGCTGGAGCTGATTGAATGAACAGCAGGCGCATGTGAGAAGGAACAGCCTTGGGGCGTGCTGTGCGTGCACTCTCAGACTCCCGAGGGGATGGAAGGAAGCTGTTCCGGATCCTGCATCACAGGGAACACTGTGGAAGTCTGCCCGCTAACTCAGGTGGCAGTCACAGGTTGAGAGAAGCTCCCAGCTGAGATTCACAGTATAATCTTGAGTGGGGACGAACTCCCTTGACCAGAACTGAGGGAAGGATGGGAAGTGTATTGTAGCGGCAGTTGCAAGAGCTGGGCGCTCCTTCTTCATGGGCAGAGTGGGAAGGGCAGGGCCTGAAAGCCATGATTTCTGTCTCGGTGGGGAAGCCTTATGGCCTGGGACAGTTCTGAGTCTGAAGTGCAGATGATCTGGAGCTGGCAGGTGTGAGACCTGCCTTGTAAAGTTTGTGGGAGCTGGTGGGGCTTATTGCCACCTGTTGCTCCCTACCCCGCATGAGGACTTTTCTGTGCAGCAGAGGCAGCTGTGCTCCTCCTTGGAAATTACCCTAGAGGCCAGAGAATTGCCCTCTAACACCCATTGGGGCTGCTGCTTGCATCCCCAGATGGAGAGCCAGAGTGCAGGCTTGCCTGACCCAGCCCCCACCTAGCTTTCCCCTCCACCTGCCCGGGTAGCTTAATACAAGGGACAGAAACTTTTGGGAGCTCTATGGCCCTGCCCATTGCCTGGGACACAAGACTACTTCCCCTGGGTAAAAAACGTAAGGCAAGTGCAAATCCCACTGCTACCCCTGCAGCTGGCGCTTTAACAAGCACCACCTCCTGGCGGAGGCCAACTGACACAATCCCCTACAGCATTGGCAGCAAAATAGCATGATACCCAGGAAGGAGAAAACCTGTGCATGATCTCAGTTATTACCATTGCCTACACCACCCTGGCTAATCAGGAGGTCTTGAGTTAGTTCTTGTGACCGGTTCACTACTACTGTAATTGGCATTTGAGAAAACCAGCACACTAAGGCTGTTTACAGCCAAGGAATCTCAGAGTCTATGTCACTCCCCTGCTGCCCCCATCAGAGCTGGTGCTGGTACTGGCTGTGCTGCTGGGAGACTTGAGGACAGTCACATCCACTGGGTCCCTTGTAGACATTCCCCATCAGCAGCCTGGAGTGTAGAAGTCCCACTGGGTGGCTAGACCCAGAGGAGCAGCAGTGTTCACAGTAGTCTGGCCTTCGGGGACTCCTACTCCACAACAGAATCCATATGGCTGGCCTTGAGTCCCAGAACTTTTCTCTTGCAGCAAGTTTCTTTCAGCAGAGGCATGGATGCTATGCTGGGCTCAATGGGGAAAGTCTGTGGCTCTACTCCAATAGTCAGGAAGCCCTGGTGTTTGTGAAGGATCTTGGAAAAGGGGACTTTTTCTCCCCCTTGCCCACCACTGAAGACACAGCTGGGGCTTCTCCTACAGGAGCTTGGCATGGATACATCTGTAAACAGCCTTTCTGGAACACTTCAGGATGACTGCATCCGCACAGAAGAGTGTCCTCCAAGTTAAGGTTTACATGAGGGGTAGAGTCACAATCCCTCTCTACATGGAACATCAGCATTTCTGAAGATAAAAACAGGTGCCTGTCTGATCTGAATAGTCAGAACGCTGAGTCAGGAGTGTGACTGGGAGATAGATTGCTTTTCTGCTGGCCTGGAATAGAAGCTGAGGGGGTTCCCTTCCTTCCCCATGAAAACTCCTCAATGCATTTCACTGAGAGCTACTCCAGCCACCTCTGTCAAGGCTGGGACTTCTGCCCACCATTGGGTATTACATTTACCCTCTGCTTTAGCCACAGCTGGTTTCAACCCATGGACACCTACTGGCCTGAAGCCTGAACTGTTCAACCCAGTAAATAAAATATGAGGGAATTAAATAAATAAATAAATAAATAAATAAATAAATACACATCATTGGGGAATGAGATAAGCTAGTTTTAAAGAGACATTTGCCATTCCATGTCCACAGGAGACAATGAATCTGCTCTTACACAGAGCACATTGCTACCATAACCAGCATCCTAGAAAGCCAGTGTTATAAAGACTATAACTGAAGAACTCATACAGAGTCTTCACCCATGAAAGCATGCAGAGCCAAAGTAGTTTACAGTAAACTATAAACATTAAAGTTACATCCTCAAGGTGGGAAAAGAAATTTTAAAATACAGCTGAATAAAAAAAAATTAGAAATCATTAGAAGAAACAGTCTACCTAAATTGGAAGAAACCAAAAATAAATAATTCCAGCAATGTAGCAAAACAGGGTTCTATAATATCCCTAACAGATCACACTAGCTCTCCAGCAGTGGGTCCAAACACAGATGAAATCTGAAATAGTAAGTAAAGAATTCAAAAAGTTGATTATTAATTTACTCAAGGAGATACAAGAGAAAGGTAAAAATCTAAATAAATTGGCAAAATAACTCAGGATATCAATGAAAAAATTTCTAAAGAGACAGATATTTTAAAAAAATCAGAACTTCTGGAAATGAAAGACATATTTAAAGAATTATAAAATGCAGTGGAAAGTTTTAACAATAGATGAGGCCAAGTAGAATAAAGAATTTCAGAGATTAAAGTTTTTCAAATTAACACAATCAGACAAAAACAAAGAAAAAAGTATTAAAATTAATGAACAAAGTCTCCAAGAAATATGGGATTGTATAAAATGACCAAACCTAAGAACCATTGGTGTTCCTTAGGCAGAAGAGAAAGCAAAAGATTTAGAAAATTTCTTTGAGGGAATAATTGAGGAAAACTTTTCTGGCTTTGCTAGAGATCTAGGAATCCAAAAACAAGAAGATCAAAGAACTCCTGGTCGATTTTTTGCAAAAAGAGCATCACCAAGGCATATAATTGTCAGGCTCTCTAAAATCAGTGTGAAGTACAGAATTCTAAGAGCAATGAGACAAAAGCATCACATAACCCATAAAGGAAAATTTATTAGACTAGCAGCAGACTTCTCAGCAGAAACCTTACAACCCAGACGAGACTGGGGTCTGATATGGTTTGGCTCTGTGTCCTCACCCAAATCTCATGTTGAATTGCAATTCCCAATGTTTGGGGAGAAAGCTGGTGGGAGGTGATTGGATCATGGGGGCAGATTTCCCCCTGCTGTTCTCATTATCATGAGTGAGTTCCCATGAGATCTGGTTGTTTGAAAGTGTGCAGCACTTCCCCCTTCACTCTCTCTCTCCTGCTCTGGCCATGTGAAGACTGTGCCTGCTTCTCCTTCACTTTCTGCCATGATTGTAAGTTTCCTAAGGCCTCCCCAGATACTTCCAGTGCAGCCTGCACAGGAAACCCCTTTTCTTCATAAATTACTCAGTCTCAGGTGTCTTTATAGCAGTGTGAGAAAGGACTAATACAGAAAATTGGTACAATTGAAATGGGGCATTGCTATAAAGATACCTGAAAATGTGGAAGCAACTTTGGAACTGGGCACAATTTGGAAGTCAAAAGAAGACAGGAAGATGAGGGAAAATTTGGAACTTCCTAGATAATTGTTGAATAGCTTTGACCATTCAAAGAATCACTGATAGTAATAGGGACAATGAAATCTAGGCTGAGGTGATCTTAGATGGAAATGAGGAACTTCTTGGGAACTAGAGCAAAGGTGACTCTTGTTATGCTTTAGCAAAGAGACTGGTGGCATTTTGCCCTAGTGATCTGTGGAACTTTGAACTTGAGAGAGATGATTTAGGGTATCTAGTGGAAGAAATTTCTAAGCAGCAAAGTATTCAAGAGAAAGCAGAAAATACATCTCAAAACTTTGCAGCCTGACAATGCAATAGAAAAGAAAATCCCATTTTCTAGGAAGAAATTCAAGCTGGCTGCAGAATTTTGCATAAGTAACAAGGAGCCGAATGTTAAACACCAAGACAATGAAGAAAATGTCTCCAGGGCATGTCAGAGACCTTCACAGCAGCCTCTCCCATGACAGGCCTGGAGGCTGAGGAGGGAAAAATAGTTTCATGCACCAGGACCAGGGTCCCCTGCTCTGTGCAGCCTCGGGACATAGTGTCCTGTGTCCTGCTGCTTCAGCTCCTGTCCTGGCTAAAAGGGGCTAAAGTACAGTGCAGGCCATTGCTTCAGAGGGTGTAAGCCCCAAGTCTTGGTGGCTTCCATATGGTGTTGAGCCTGTGGGTACACAAAAGTCAAGAACTGAGGTTTGGGAACCTCTGCCTAGATTTCAAAAAATGTATGGAAACACCTGAATGTCTAGGCAGTAGTTTGCTGCAGGGGAAGAGTCCTCATGGAGAACATCTTCTAGGGCACTGCAGAAAGGAAATGTGGGGTTGGAGCCCCCACACAGAGTCACCACTGAAGCAGTACCTACTGGAACTGTGAGAAGAGGGCCACCATCCTCCAGACCCCAAAATGGTAGATCTACCAACAGCTTGTACCATAAGCCTGGAAAAACCACACACATTCAACACCAGCTGTTAAGCCAGCTGAGGGGGAACTGTACCCTGCAAAGCCACAGGGGCAGAGCTGCCTAAGGCCATGGGAATCCCCTCTTCCATCAATGTGACCTGGATGTGAGACATGGAGTCAAAGGAGACCATTTTGGAACTTTAAGGTTTAATGACTGCCCTATTAGATTGGACTTGTATGGGCCCCATAGCCTCTTTATTTTAGCCAATTTCTCCCATTTGGAATAGGTGTATTTACTCAATGCCTGTACCCCCATTGTATCTAGGAGGTAACTAACTTGCTTTTAATTTTACTGGCTCATAGATGGAAGGGACTTGCCTTGTCTCAGATGAGACTTTGAACTTGGACTTTTGGGTTAATGCTGCAATGAGTCAAGACATTGGAGGACTATTGGAAAGGCATGATTGTGTTTTGAAATGTAAGGACATGAGATCTGGGAGGGGCCAGGTGAGGAATGATATGGCCTGGCTGTGTCCCCACCCAAATCTTCCCTTAAATTGTAATCCAAATTGTAATCCTTATGTGTTGGGGGAGGGACCTTGTGGGAGGTGATTGAATCATGGGGCAATTCTCTGATGCTGTTCTCATGATATTGAGTGAGTTCTTTTGAGATCTGATAGTTTTGTGGGGAGCTTTCTCCCCTTTGCTCTGCACTTCTCTCATTCTCTCTCCTGCTGCCCTATAAAGAGGTGACTTTCTGAGGCCTCCCCAGCCATTTGGAACTGTGAATCAATTAAATCTCTTTCCTTGATAAATTACCCAGTGTCATAAATTTCCTTGATAAATTACCCAGTGTTTCTTCATAGCAGTATGAGAACAAACTAATACACCACCCAAATCTTATGGTGAGTTTTATTTCCCAATGTTGGGAGGAGCTGGTGGGAGGTGATCATGGGGCAGTTTTCCCCCTTGCTGTTCACATTAGTGAGTAAGCTCTCAGGAGATTTGGTTGTTTGAAAGTGTGCAGCACTTCCTTCTTTGCTCTCTCTCTCTTTCCTACTCTGGCCATGTGAAGACCATGCCTACTTCCCCTACAGCTTCTGCCATTGTATGTTTTCTAAGGCCACCCCAGCCATGCTTCCTGTACAGCCTGCAGAACTGTAAGTCAATTATACCTCTTTTCTTCATAAATTACCCAGTCTCAGAAATATTTTTATAGCAGTGTGAGAATGGACTAATACAGGGCTGTATTTTCAGCTGCATTAAGCAGAATAACTGTCAGCCAAGAATTTTATGTCCAGTGAAACTAAGTTTCATAAATGAAGGAGAAATAGTCTTTTTCAGACAAGAAGATGCGGAGAGAATTTGTCACTACCAAATCAGTCCTACACAAAATGCTAAAAGGAATTCTGAATCTTGAAACAAATGGGTGATATGCACCAGAATAAAACCTCTTGAAAGCATAAAACTCACAGGGCCTATAAAACAATACGATGAAGAAAACAAAGTGTCTAGGTACCAATCAACATGATGACTGAAACAGTACCTTACATCTCAATATTAATGTTGAATGTATATGGTCTAAATACTCCACTTAAAAAATACAGATTAAGAGAATGGATAAAACAATCGCAAGCCAAATATGTGCTGTCTTCAAGAGACACACCTAACACAGAAGGATTCTTATAGACTCAAGGTCAAGGGATGGAAAAAGATGTTTCACACAAATGGAAACCAAAAGCGAGCAAGAGTAGCCATTCTTTTTTTTTCTAATTGTATTTTAGGTTCTGGGGTACATATGCAGATCACGCAGGATTGTTGCATAGGTACATACACGGAAAGGTAGTTTGCTGCCTCCATCCCCCATCACCTATACCTGGCATTTCTCCCCACATTATCCCGCCCCACCCTCCCCTCACACTGTTCCTCCCCTAGCCCCCCAACCAGCCCCAGTGTGTGATACTCCCCTCCCTGTGTCCACGTGTTCTCATTGTTCAACACCTGCCTATGAGTGAGAACATATGATGTTTGATTTTCTGTTCCAGATTCATCCATGTCCCTACAAAGGACATGAACTCATCATTTTTTATGGCTGTGTAGTATTCCATGAAGTATATGTGCCACATTTTCTTTGTCCAGTCTATCATTGATGGGCATTTGGGTTGGTTCCAGGTCTTTGCTATTGTAAACAGTGCTGCAATGAACATTCATGTGCATGTGTCCTTATAGTAGAACGATTTATAATCCTTTGGATATATACCCAGTAATGGGATTGCTGGGTCAAATGGAATTTCTATTTCTAGATCCTTGAGGAATTGCCACACTGTCTTCCACTATGGTTGAACTAATTTACACTCCCACCAACAATGTAAAAGTGTTCCTATTTCTCCACATCCTCTCCAGCATCTGTTGTCTCCAGATTTTTTAATGATCGCCATTCTAACTGGTGTGAGATTGTATCTCAATGTGGTTTTGATTTGCATTTCTCTAATGACCAGTGATGATGAGCATTTTTCATATGTTTGTTGGCTTAATATATGCCTTCTTTTGAAAAGTGTCTGTTCGTATCCTTCACCCACTTTTGGATGGGTTTGTTTTTTTTCTTGTAAATCTGTTTTAGTTCTTTGTAGATTCTGGATATTAGCCCTTTGTCATATGGGTAGATTGCAAAAAATTTTTTCCCATTCTGTTTGTTGCCAGTTTGCTCTAATGATTGTTTCTTTTGCTGTACAGAAGATCTGAAATTAATTAGATTCCAGACTTTAAAGTAACAACAGTAAAAATGACAAAGAAGATCATTATATAATCATAAAAAGATCAATTCAACAAGAAGTTATTATGATACTAAATATATATGCACCTAACTCTGGAGCTCCCAGATTCATTTAACAATTCCTACTAGAACTAAGAAAAGAGATAGATAGCAACACAATAATAGTGGGGGACCTCAACACTTCACTGACAGAACTAGACAGACCATCAAGACAGAAAGTCAATTTTAAGAAATACTGGACTTAAACTGCACTATAGAACAAATAGACCTAACAGATATTTACCAAATATCGTAGCCAAGAACTGCAGAATATACATTAGTCTCATCAGCACATGGAACATTCTATAAGACAGACCACATATTAGGTCATAAAACAAGTGTCAATAAATTTTTTAAAATCAAAATTATGTCAAGTATCTTCTCAGACCACCGTGGAATAAAACTAGAAATCAACTCCAAAGGTACACTCAAAACTATACAAATACATGGAACTTAAATAATCTGTTCCAATAATTTTTGGTTTAACAATGGGGTAAAATGAGTTAAAAATTCTTCAAGATGTATGATAAGAGTGACACAAGTTATCTAAACCTCTGGGATACAACAGAACAGTGATAAGCGGAGAGTTTATAGTGCTAAATGTCTACATCAAAAATCCTGAAAGACCACAAATTGCCAACCTAATGTCACATCTCAAGGAACTAAAGAAACAAGAAGAAACCAAAACAGGAGTTAGCAGGGGTAAAACAAATTACAAAGATCAGAGAAGAACTCAATATAATTAAAACAAAAAATGCAAAAGATCAATGAAACAGAAATTGGTTATTTGAAAAGATAAACAAAATTGATAGACCATTATCAGCTAGATTAACCAAGAAAAGAAGAGACAAGATTCAAAAAACTCAATTAGAAATGAAAATGGAGACATTACAACCAACACCATGGAAGTAGAAAAGATCATTCAAAACTACTATGAACACCTCTTTGCACATAATCTAGAAAATCTAGAGGAAATGGATAAATTCCTGGAAATATACAATCCTAGATTAAATCAGAAAGAAATAGAAATGTTGAGTAGATCAATAACAAGCAATGAAACTGAATCAGTAGTTTAAAAATTGCCAACAACAACAACAGCAAGTCCCAGGGTCACATGGATTCACAACCAAATTCTACCAGACATTCAAAGAAGAATTTGTACCAATGCTACTGAAACTTTCCAAAAGATTGAGAAACAGGAAATTTTCCTTAACTCATTCTATGAAGCCAGTATCACCCTGATATCAAATCCAGAAAAGGATGTAATAAAAAAAGAAATCTACAGACCAATATCTCTGATGAACATAGGTGCAGAAAATCCCCAACAAAATCTAGCAAACTGAATCCAACAGTACATTCAAAAGATAATTTACCATGATCAAACGGATTTATTCCAGGGATGCAGGGATGGTTCAACATACACAAGTCAATAAATGTGACTCATTACATTAAAAAAAGAAAAAAAACCATATGATAATCACAATAGACACAGGAAAAACATTCAATACAATCCAGTGTCTTTTTATGATAAAAACCCTCAACCTCAAACTAGGCATAGAAGGAACATACCTCAAAATTTAAAAAGCCATATATAAATAGCCCATTATGGTTGGTTATAATGTTGACTGAATGGGGAAAAGTTGAAAGCATTCCCCCTAAGAATTAGAACAAGACAAGGATGCCCACTTTCATCACTTCTGTTTATTATAGTACTTGAAGTTCTAACCAGAACAATTAGGAAAGAGAAAGAAATAAAGGGCATCCAAATAGGAAAAGATGAAGTCAAACTAATTCTGTTTGCCCATGATATGATTTTATAACTAGAAAACTCTAAAGACTCCTCCAAAAGACTCCTAGATTTGATAAATAAATTGAGTAAGGAGTCAGGTTACAAAAACAACATATACAAATCAAGAGCACTGCTGTCTACCAACAACAACCAAGCTGAAAATAAAATCAAGAACTCAATCCCTTTCACAATAGATATGGAAACAAAAACAAAAAGAAAACCCTAGGAATATACTCAACTGAGGAGGTGAAAAATCTGTACAAGGAGAACTACAAAACACTACTGAAATAAATCATAGATGACACAAACAATGAAAATACACCCCATGCTAATGGATCGGAAGAATCGGCATTGTGAAAATGACCACACCACTCAAAGCAATCTACAGATTCAATGCAATTTCTATCAAAATACCAACATCATTTTTCACAGAAATAGAAATAACATTCCTAAAATTCATATGGAATCAAAAAAGGCAATTCTAAGCTGAAAGAACAAATCTGGAGGCATCACATTACCCAACTTCAAACTATACTCCAGGGGCATAGTAACCAAAACAGCATGGTACTGGTATAAAAACAGATACACAGACCAACAGAACAGAACAAAGAATCCAGAAATAAAGCCAAATATTTAGAACAAATTATATTTGACAAGGCATATGAAAACATAAATTGGGAAAAGGACACCTTGTTCAATAAATGGTGCTGGGAAAACTGGATAGCCACATGGAGAAGAATGAAACTGTATCCCTGTCTCTCATCATATACACAAATCAACTCAAGGTAGATTAAAGACTTAAATCAAAGACCTGAAATCATAAAAATTATAGAACAAAATCTAGGAAAATCTCTTCTGAACATTGGCCTAGGCAAAAAATTCATGACTAAGCACCCAAAAGCAAATGCAACTAAAACAAAAATAAATACGTGGGACTTAATCAAACTAAAAAGCTTCTGGATAGCAAAAGAAACAATCATCAGCATAAACAGACAATGCACAGAGTGGGAGAAAATATTTGCAAACTATGTATCCAAGAAAGGACTAGTATCTAGAAGCTACAAGGAACTCAAGCAAATCAGCAAGAAATAATAATAATAATCATCATTCTATCAAAAAGTGGGCAAATGACATGAATGAACACATCTCAAAAAAGATATACAAATGGCAAATAAACATGAAAAAATGCTGAACATCACTAATCAGTAGAGAAATGCAGATTAAAACCACAATGAGTTGCCAGCTTACCCCAGCCAGAATGGCTGTCATTAAAAAAAATAAATAGGCCGGGCGCGGTGGCTCAAGCCTGTAATCCCAGCACTTTGGGAGGCCGAGGCGGGTGGATCACGAGGTCAAGAGATCGAGACCATCCTGGTCAACATGGTGAAACCCCGTCTCTACTAATACAAAAAAAAAAAAAATTAGCTGGGCACGGTGGCGCGTGCCTGTAATCCCAGCTACTCAGGAGGCTGAGGCAGGAGAATTGCCTGAACCCAGGAGGCGGAGGTTGCGGTGAGCCGAGATCGCGCCATTGCACTCCAGCCTGGGTATCAAGAGCGAAACTCCGTCTCAAAAAAAAAAAAAAATAAATAAATAAATAAAAAAAATAAATAAATAAAATAAAAGATGTTGATATGAATTTGATGAATGTGGTGTAAAGGGAATACTTATACACTTCTGGTGAGAATGTAAATTAATACAACTTCTGTGGAAAAAAGTATGACGAGGTCTCAAAGAACTAAAAGTAGATCTACCATTCAATCCAGCAATCCCACTACTGGGTAACTACTCAAAGGAAAAGAAGTCATTGTATCAAAAAGGCACTTGGATGTGAATGTTTATCATGGCACAATTCATAATTGCAGAGATATGAAACCAATCTAAGTTTCCATCAACCAATGAATAGATTTTAAAAAGTGAGATATACACACACACACTATAGAATACTACTGATATGGTTTGGCTGTGTCCCCACCCAAATCTTATCTTGAATTCCCATATGTTGTGGAAGGGACCCAGTGGGAGGTAACTGAATAATTGGGGCAGTCTTTCCCATGCCATTCTTGTGATAATGAATGAGTCTCATGAGATCTCGTGAGATCTAAGGACAGGGTGGTTTCCCTGCACAAGCTGTCTCTTTGCCTCCTATGATCCATATAGACATGACTTGCTCCTCCTTGCCTTCTGCCATGATTGTGAGGCTTCTTCAGCCATGTGGAACTGTAGGTTCATTAATTCTTTTTCTTTTGTAAATTGTCCAGTCTTGGGTATATCTTTATGAGCAGTGTGAAAGTGAACTAATACAGTAAACTGGGACCAGTAGAATGGGGTGCTACTGAAAAGATGCCCCAAAATGTAGAAGTGACTTTGGAATTGGGTCAGAAGGTGAGGGTGGAACAGTTTGGAGGCCTCAGAAAAAGAAAGGAAAATGCAGGAAAGTTGTAACTTCCCAGAGATGTGTTGAATGGCTTTGACCAAAATGCTGATAGTGATATGAAAAATAAGGTCCAGGCTGAGATGGTCTCAGATGGAGATAAGGAACTTGTTGGGAACTGGAGCAAAGGTGGCTTGTATACTTTGGCAAAGAAACTGCAGCATTTTGCCCCTGCCCTAGAGATTTGTGGAACTTTGAACTTGAGGGAGATGATTTAGGATATCTGGCAGAAGAAATTTCTGAGCAGCAAACCAAGAGGTGACTTGGGTGCTGTTAAAGCCATTCAGTTTTAAAAGGGAAACAGAGCAAAGAAGTTTGGAAACTTTGCAGCCTCACAATGTGATAGAAAAGAAAAATCCCACTTTTTGAGGAGAAATTCAAGCTGGCTGCATAAATTTGCATAAGTAATGAGGAGCCAAATGCTAATCCCCACGACAATGGGGAAAATGTCTCCAGGGCATGACAGAGGTCTTTATGGCAGCCCCTCCTATTGCAGGCCTGGGGGCCTAAGAGGGAAAAGTATTTTCATGGGCCAGGCCCAGGATCCCCGTGCTGTGTGCAGCCTAGGAACTTGGTGCCCTGCATCCCAGCTGCTTCAGCAGTGGCTAAAAGTGGCCAACATAGAACTCAGGCTGTGGCTTCAGGAGGTACAACCCTCAAGCCTTGGTAGCTTCCATGTGGTGTTGAGTCTGTTAGTGCACAATAGTCAAGAATTGAGGTTTGGGAACCTCCACCTATATTTCAGAGATTGTATGGAAATGCCTAGATGTCCAGGCAGAAGTTTGCTCCAGGGGTGGGGTTCTCATAGAGAACCTCTGTTAGGGCAGTGCAGAAGGGAAATGTGGGGTTGGAGCCCTGACACAGAGTCCCTACTGGGGCACTACCTAGTGGAACTGTGAGGAGGCCATTGTCCTCTAGACCCTAGAATGGTAGATCCACTAGCAGCTTGCACTATGTATCTGGAAAAACCACAGACACTCAATGCCAGTTTATATAAAGCAGCCAGGAGGGAGGCTGTACCCTGCCAAGCCAAAGGGGCAGAGTTGCCCAAGGCCATGGGAGCCCACCTCTTGCATCAGTGTAACCTGGACATGGTACATGGAGTCAAAGGAGATTATTTTGGAGCTTTAAGATTTGACTATCCCAGTGGATTTCAGACTTGCATGGAGGCTGTAGTCCTTTTATTTTGTCCAATTTCTCCCACTTAGTATGCTGCATTTGCCTAATGCCTGTACCCTCATTGTACCTAGGAAGCAATTAACTTGCTTTTGATTTTACAGGCTCATAGGTGGAAGGGACTTGCCTTGTCACAGATGAGACTTTGGACTGTGGACTTTTGAGTTAATGTTGAAATGAGTTAAGACTTTAGGGGACTGTTGCAAAGGCATGATTGTGTTTTGAAATGTGAGGACATGAGATTTGGGAGGAATCAGGGGAAGAATGATGTGGTTTGATTGTGTCTCCACCCAAATCTCATCTTGAATTTCCACATGTTGTGGGAGGGACCCAGTGGGAGGTAATTGAATCATGGGGGCAGGTCTTGACTGTGCTGTTCTTGTGACAGTGATCTCTCATGAGATCTAACAGGGAGTTTCCCTGTACAAGCTCTCTCTTTGCCTGCTGCCATCCATGTAAGACGAGACTTGCTCCTCCTTGCCATCTACCATAATTGTGAGGCTTCTTCAGCCATGTGGAACAGTAAGTCCGTTAAACCTTTTTCTTTTGTAAACTGCTCAGTCTTAGGTATGTCTTTATATCAGTGTAGAGCAGACTAATATAATTACTCAGCCATAAAAGAAAAATAATCCCTTTTGCAGAAACTTGGATAGAGCTGAAGGCCATTATTTTAAGTGAAGTAACTCAGGAATGGAAAACCAAATACTCTATGTTCTCACTTATAAATTGGAGCTAAGCTATGGGTACACAAAGGCATATAGAGTGGTTAACGAACATTGGAGACAAAGATGGAGGAAGGATGGGAGGTGGGAAGGGTGGGAGATGGGTGAGAGTTAAAAAAAAACTACATATTAGGTACGATTTGCTTTTAGGGTCTTAGTCATGAATTCTTTGCCTAGGCCAATGTCAGGAAGAGATTTTTCTAGGTCTAGATAGATAGATAGATAGATAGATAGATAGATAGATAGACAGATAGATGAGATATATCTAATTACTTAGATATCTATAGATAGATAGATATACATATATTCTTGTTCTTTTCTATAGAAGAGAACAAGAATAAAAAAAGAAAAAGTAAAAAAGAACTGTAAGATTGCTTCAAGAAAAAAATTATAAAATTACTTAAATATTACATGTTTATACAGAATTTTTTTAAATGTATGTAAAAAAAAAAAAGAAGAAAAAGAAAACTCGAACTACTCATAATCTTACCACCCAGGGCCAGTTGCTGTTATAGATTTATTGAATGTGTTTTCAGACATTTTCAATGCATAGCCACATATTTAAGTGTAACTCTTAAATAAAAACTGTAATAGTGCCTTTTGTCATATTTTCTAACATCCTTTTCACTCAATAAGATATCATAAACATTTTCAAATAATAAATTTATCCTAAAAATTTGGCTAGCTGCATAGCATTTCATTTTGAGCAAGGGATTTTTTAAATCATTCCCAAATTGCCTGTTTTTTCACTTTTTCTTTTGCTATAATATTCAGCTGTGAAGATCAATATGATAAGTAATGCACATCCTTAAAAAGTTACTTTAGGGATATTTTTATGTCAGAAAAAATTATAAACTTTTAATTTTATTTAAAAAATTTATAAAAAATTATGTCTTATAATTTGTAATTAATATAATATTATAAACATGAATAGAAAATGACCTCCAAGATGGTAGAAAATGTAATAAGGTTACTTTAGTTTTTAATTTCTAAGTGTATAAAAACAACTTAAAATTTTAAAGAAATAAATATGTGTAGTTAAGAAATCAAATTTCCCAGGAAGGTTTTTAGGAAAAGTAGCTCTATGAAGAAGGATGAAGCTCATATATTGTCTAATTTAGGATGAAAGAGTGGTGATCCATCTTTATATTTTGGAAACCCTAATGTGAGAATGTGAAGATCATTTTTAGGGGATATGACTTCCTACAATCAGGGCCTCAGTTCTTTCATATCTTTCTTTCAGTTTTTAAGAAAACAACTCTCCTTGCTGGAAGAACAAACACTTGTCTGTTGGGCATCTGCTTCTGGGTGAAGGTTAACTTGTTCTATTTGTCTATGGACTCCAATTATCCCCTTGCTCCATATTTATTCTCATGACTCACCCTGACCCTCTGTTATACCTAGAATTCTCAAATTCAAGCTTTCCTGTGGTTCTTCAGGACAGATCATTTCCTTTCACAGATGCTCACTGTCTTAGTTCAATGTTGCTATCACAGATTACTGAGACTGAGTAATTTATAAAGAAAAGAGGTTTATTTGGCTAATGAACCTGGTGGCTTCAAAGTCCAAGGTTAGGCAGCCCATCTGGCGAGGATCTTGTGATGCTTCAACTCACAGCAGAAACATGGAAGTAAGAGGACACGTGTAAAGAGAACAAACACAAGAAAGGGCTACCTGCTTTCTAGGTAACTAATCCAGTCCCATCATAGTAAAAACCCACTCCCACAAGATGGCATTAACCTATTCATGGCAGATCCTGTGCCATGACACAAACATCTCCCACTAGGCCCCACCTCCCAGCACTGCCACACCAGGAGTCACATTTCAACATGAGTTTATGTTGGGGCAGATCACACCCAAACCATATCACTCACCCACCTCTACCTATTCTTGACCATTGTTTTTCCCACTTAGATCACTTACAACTTCTGTATACGATTTCCATTTTTCTAAAAATCTATTGAAATTTTGAATGAAATCTTGAGTGTTTACAGTCTCCCCTTTCTCTTTGTTGTGAGTTTATACATTATTATTATTATTCCCTTAAAATAAATGTAATGGAGATACAAGCAAGAGAGGAGATAGATGAGTCTGTCTAACGTGGTACCTTGAACTGGAAGATATCTACTTATTTTAAATAAGGTGCTTCATGATTGATTTTAACATGTATAGCCTGTGTACGTAGCAAGTTCATATCACAAAACTTCAATTTCTCCATCTATAATATGGGTGTAAGAACATGCCCTGTCTACTTCTTAGATGAAATCAAAGGAAATTATTATGTTCATGCAAAAAAGTTTTAACAAAACATGAAAGCTACACACTACAGAGGTTTCTTTTATTCCCTCAGTCTCCTCCCATTTGAGATATGGTTATTTAATCTCATCACCTAGGTCATAAAGGAGGTTTATCAAAGGATATAGACTCTTTTCCCTCTAAATCTATTTTATTCTAAACAAGACATAATGTGATTTAGTGGTCAAGCAAATTTGTTCAAAATAAGGTTACTTTTTGAATTATTTTTATTGGGCTATTTTCTTTTTATTACTTCAAAATGTCCTGGATCTTAATAAAACATTGTAATAGGTAAGACCATGCCAGAATTGTTTTCCCAATAAGAAAACCTATTAGCTGATAAAAGGAGAATAAATGTACTTATGAAACCTCTAATCAATGTGCTAATTGAAAAAGTAGTTCTTTTTCATTGTTGTCAGAACATAAAGATCATTATTGTAGCACATTCATCAGCCTCCAAAGAAGGAGACTGCTCAAGCAACCTGAATCCTGGTATTCTTTCTAGACATACTGTTCCTATAACACTTTCCCTTATGCATTCTAGCTGACCTAAGGGCAAATTAAAAATTATCAATGTAACTAAGATTTCCTCTCTAATTTGCTGCTGTGACTCAGTGCAGTTCACTTGTTGGTGATTAATAAATAGCTAAGACAACTTACCCTGTGGACTCTCACAGGATTTCCTGTCTAGTCATCAATCCATTAATCTGGAAACATCAATAAAAATACAGTGTTATTATTGGGCAAAGGACTAGAGGCAGTGAAGAATGTGTCCATTGCCAAAAAACGAAGAATTCAGCATCTATTTCCAGACTCCTCAAATTATGCTACTTGAAAATCATTACTGTTACCATCACCTGCTTGTTAGTCTAAGAATTAAGAACCATTGTTTGCTCTATATATCGATTCAATTTGTGAGGAGAAGAAACCTAAACAGAGTATTTTAGAGAGTTTATGATGATCATAGACCACATTCCTGAGGGCTTGTGGTTATTTTCATAACCTAACCTTGTGCCTCCCTAGAAGATCATAATTCTTGGTGATTTCTGGATGGCTTTTGGTGAATTTTTTAAGCTGTTAAAATTTAGTTAAGATTTTCTTAATTTTATTTTTACTTGTCTTCATCAATGAGGCAGAAGAGCCAAATACTGGGGATTTATAGAGCTTGGCATTCAGACTTACCTCTTTATTCTAAGAAAGCTGCAGATACCATCTATGCTAATGCTTCCCAAGTTTGCCTGATTACAGAAATCACTTAAGGTATACATTGGTTACCTACCGCAAAACTCAGTTGTTCAACATAACCATCTGTTATTGCCTACAAATCTGTAGGCTGACTGCACTTCTGTTAACTGAGTGGTTGCCAGTCACCTCAGCCTGGCTGATCTTGGTTGGGCTTGTGTGTCTGCAGGTCTTTCTCAGGGACCGTTGGATGGTCTCACCCACATGTCTGATTCCCCATTATCAACTGGAGTGAAAGAGGCCACATGTCTCGAACAATTCAGCAGACTAGATTGGGCCTGCTCACACAGTGGCAGCAAACAAGAGCATGAGAAGAGGCAAGCAAGCCCTCTTGAGGTCTAATGCAGCACCAACGCAGTGCTACTTCTGCCACACTCTATTGGTCACAGCAAGTTGCAACACCAGCTCAGATTCAAGGGTGAGGAAACAGACTTCACAACTTCAGGAGAGGAGTTGGGTGATACATTGCAAGTGACATGGATACAGGGAAGGTGGAAAATTCTGGCCATATTTACAAAACATCTATCTTAGGGTACATGTTTAAAAATGTAGATTCCTAGGTTGTCACTGATATCAATGTCCCTTTTCAGACTGAACAAGCTTGTCAACTCCATTCAATACCACCTTGAACTGGTGCTCTCAGAAAACCCAGGAACTGTCTAGTCTATTCTATCCTGCCTACAATCTCCTCTCTCTCTGAGATTGAGGATCTCTCACAACCCCATTTTCTGCAAGACAAGGTCAACGAGGCTAACCTTTTTAGTTCTCCTTTGGAAACATGGGGCAATAACACGTTCTGGGGATGGATTGTAGCTCATAGCATTTGTATGCCAATGTTGCTAGCGATTGGTCAAATTTTGTTCTCAAAATATGATGCTATTAGCCCTATAACAAAGTATCACTAAATTCATTTCTTCAACAAACATTTGAACAAACATTGAATGTCTATCATCTACCAGATACTGTCAACATAAAGATATTAAACATACCCTTTTCCTTAAAACTTGGTTTTCCTAGGGGAAAGAAAAGGACTTTATTACCAGAAAACTTTTCAGGAATGATTTGAAATTACCAATATTAAGCAAAAAATATATTTCATTAATGTAATTTGCCCTAAGCATTGACAAAATTTTATCTTGGAAATTCAGGTAACTTTTTTTGTATAGAAATATTTTTTAACAAATAATTTAATGTTCAGGATCAAAATGAGTACTCTTAAATTTTATATTCCTATATTTTTCTTTCTTTGTCGGGGGTATCTTGGTTACTTGAAATTTACTAAAATAAGGAGTAAAATAGATCTTTTTTTTTTTTTTTTTTAAGATAGAGTGTCACCATGTTGCCCAGGCTGGAGTGCAGTGGCATGATCTTGGCTCACTGCAACCTCTGCCTCCTGGATTCAAGCAATTCTCCTGCCTCAGCCTCCCGAGTAGATGGGACTACAGGTGCACGCCACCATGCCCAGCTAATTTTTGTATTTTTAGTAGAGACGGGGTTTCACCATGTTGGAATAGATCTTAAAAATAATCTAAATTCACAATGTGACTCAGGTTGAAGAGAAAATTTTATTTCTTGACAGGGAAATTGGTATAGATGAGACCATTTAAATGTTTATAGTGATCAAGCTATATCAATGAGTTTCTCATATATTTACTAGTCTATAATAATGCTTCTTACCAGGTATGGTGGTGTGTACCTGTAGTCCCAGCTACTTGAGAGGCTAAGATAATTGCTTGAGCCCAGGAGTTTGAGGCTGCAGTGAGCCATGATTGTGCCTGTGAACAGACACTGCACTCCAGCTTAGACAACACAGAGGGACTTCCAAAGAGGTTTAATGGACTCACAGTCCCACATGGCTGGGAGGCTTCACAATCATAGCAGAAGGCAAAATGCACATCTAACATGGCAGCAGACAAGACAGAATGAGAGCCAAGTGAAAGGGGAAACCCCTTATAAAATCACCAGATCTCAGGAGACCTATTCGCTACCATGAGAATAGTATCGGGCGAACCACCTCCATGATTCAGTTATCTCCGACTATGTCCCTCCCACAGCAAGTAGGAATTATGGGAGCTACCATTCAAGATGAGATTTGGGTGGGGATACAGCCAAACCACGTCATCCTAATACCAGGGACGTAAGACTCCAATATATTTTTTGGAAGAGACACAAACATTCAATCCATAACAGTGACAGTACTTTGTACTTAAAGAAAAAAATTAAAATTAAGGGGAAGGTGAGGCAAATATGGTGTTATAGGAGTCCTTATTTTGTAAATTTTTCCTCAGAAGGTTTTGATTTCTGAAGATATCAATTGCACCTCCCTTGAAATGTAATCCATTTAAATTATGAAGTCCTGGAAAATAAAGATAAAAAATACTTTCCAAGGAGACTGGGGTTCTGAGAGTGTCTGGGGAGGAGCCTGGGAATTTGGGTATTTATAGTTCCCAGAAAGGCCCAGCCTGGAGCCTCGGCAAGGAGGTGGTTACGTGAGGCGAGCAGCCCTCCAGCTGCAGGGGCTCTCAGGCCACAGCCCACAGGAAGCCAAAGGCGTGGCTGGCTCTGGCTGAAGGAAAATTCCAGGGCCGAGAGGCAATGCCTTGGGGACGCCACAGTGTCTTCAGCCTGGGCTTCATTATACAAACAATAACAAAAAGCCTCAGACGACAACAACAACAAAATACCCCCAAAGTGGGAATAGTCAGAAATGAAACAAAATAAATAACATCTAGGTAGTTTATTTTGTTAGAAAGAAAAAGGATGATTTCAGCCTTCAGGTCTTATTCATAAAAGAGCCTTCAGAGAAGAGAAAAGATGTCTCAGAGGAAGTAAGAAGGATGCGATGAACCCCAGGGAAGGCCACTTGGGGGAAATCCAAGTTTGGGTGAAGCTGTGGCTGTGGAGGGAGTTACTGGCCCAAATGAGTCACGAGGAACCTGAGCAGAGAAAGAAGACTGTGAGATGAATTGGGAAAGCTCGAGCCCAGTGTGTGGTTTGGATCAGAGCACAGCTTGAGTCCATAAAGGCTGTGAGGTTCAGGAGCTCGCGGTCTTCCTGACAACCACATCATCCATCTCCTCTCCACACCCCTCACAGCCACCTCCTCATGGAACAAGCTATGGCTTATTTCTACCCAACAGGTGCCAATGTCTGTAGCTAGTTTTCTTGTTTCTTTAGGTCCCTCAGATGTTAAGCAGATGAATAAATATTTAATCTGATAATCAGGATATATACATATTTATCATGGCTTGTATGATGTGTCTACCTGTATGTGCAAGGTACTTGTGATGAGAAATACTTGCGAGGCTAGAACTGATCAGGTAATCAACCCTAAGAGGAATCATAAAATTAAGCTCATCTTAAAGGAATTTCTAATCTACGGCAATTTCTTTGCACTTCCTACTTGCATGACCCCCAGTAAATCACTGAATTTCTCTCACTTCAATTTCCCTTTTGTAATTTGTGGAGTTTATGGAGTTGTTTGAGGGATAAATGAGTTTGTATATGGAGAGAGCTCAGAATGCTGTCTGCCCATATGATGGCACTCAATACATGATGGCTGTCATTCCCTGCTTTGAACCAGTTGTCAAAATGGTCAGAGCGGTTTGTCAACAATTTAAATGATCTCACATATGAAGCAGGTAACACCTATGCATAAAACCAGGCAGAGGTTTGTGTGAGTTGGAGCATGCTTGTCTAGCTGAAATGGACACTGGCTGCCCAAATCTAACCCTTCTTGTCAGTATTGCCAGATCTTCTGATGTGTCAAGACAAGTCAGGTAACAAGATTTTTGCAAGAAACCTTTCAGTTTTTAAATACTGGAAACGATCTTAAATGCTTTTAAAAAACTCAGTCCAGGCCCAGCAAAATGTCCCTGCATCCAGAAGTTTTCCACCACTGATGAACGTGGTCTGACACTGTCCCAGATGTTTGAGCAGAAGGCATGACTGAAAAGAGCTCTGTGGAGAAGCATTGAGAAGGACTTGCCATTAGGGAAAGGGGTTTGATGTGTGTGTGGTGTTCAATGTCAAAGCCAAGCCAAATGCAAATAATGTCCTTTTCGTGTTCTCCACAGTGAAGCAGACACAAAGCCCTTCCGTGCTACCACACCTTAAAAATGAAACCTGAATGACTGCCCTTGGTGTTTATCTTCCCTTTGATCTGGATTGATTTCCACCAGGCCACCCTGCTAACTGTTCCTCTTTGTCAGCTTAAACACAGCTCGGCACATTTCCATCAACTGCTGCCCTGTCCAGTGCCTTGCTTGGGACCCTGAGTTAAATATTAAGAGGAAACAGATACATATGTTTGACCCAAAAGAACCTCCACGCAAAAGAATTAAACAGTAGATATAATGCAGATATTTGAGAACTGATTCAGGTCCAACCTCATGAGACAGCGAACACTTTTGTAAAACTCACTTACTGGAGCTTTGGGTTTTGGTTTGGAGATATTTTCTTATGTATGGCCTTTGTTCCAGTACTTATTTACGATACCGACTCTTAACTGTTGAGATTTTGCAGATGTGTGGAATAATAGTACAGGGAAGTGAAAAGTCTAATATAAGAGAAGTAATGTTGTAAGTTAAATGTATGTAATAAAAAGCATTCTGCATTTGAGAATTCAGTTTTCTTGGTTGTTGCCTGGCTAGGGGCCAGATTCACATATCTAAGAAGATATGTGAACCTATTCAAGTTATTACTGCAGCTTGCAGAGAGACCAATCAATATTAAAACCACAGAGATTCCCACAGCAACTCAGGGGCTTATCTAATAACCTTGACCTCACTCTCCTCATTTTCTTCCTGAAACTAAGACCTGCTGGTTCATAAAGCTGTTATATGCCTGCCTTTCTTGCAGTCTCCTTCTGAGGAATGTGTCTTGGGGAGTTTGAACTGTGGTGTCTTCCTACCTACTGCCGGGGACCCTGTCACCCTGACCACAACAGTCTGGCCTGGACCTCTGGTCTTTGTTGGAACAAAAAGGAACTATGAGGAAACTCAACAATGAGGCAGTTTGATGTGAGGCTGCCTAGGAGTAGAGTTCCATAGTGAAAGGTGTCATACTGGCCCAAACATATCATCTCTCTTGGAAACGGTGAATGAGAAATTCGCCAGGGAGAGAAGCAGGGAGCAAGAGATGTGCTTGTTCTGGGGGGAAAAATGACCAACCACTTAGGAGATAGGTTCTCAATGTATTAGAGTGAATTTTGAGCCATAATTTTTCTGAGGAGAGTATTTCGTAGTCATCATTCATTCACTCATCCATCAAAATAGCACGAGAGAGCAAATGTTTGTTGACATCCTAGGCACTGTGGGGGACACATCTGGGCTCATTCTCAGCAGAATTTAAGTGGACCTGGGCAGTGAGATATAAAGTCGAATTTCAATTTAGAAATTAAATCACAGAAAATGAGTTGTGATTTCCTAGGTTTCCCAGGACCATCCTCTTTTTGGGTTTTTCTTTTGAGTATCAAACTTTTTTGATACTTCCCCCACCTAGTTTACTTAAGACCACAACCTGCTCCTCTCCTCTCCCTCTTTCCCTGCCCCCTATCTTTCATCACACTTAACAGCTTCTAACATTGTGTATTGCTTATTTCTTTGCTGTATTCACTGGTTGTCTATCTCTACAAAAACTTCAGCTCCACAAGGACAGAGACTCTTGTCTGTTTATTAATGTATTTCAAGTACCTAGAAGAGTGTCTGGGATATGAAAGGTGCTCAGTCAAGATGTCATGGATATCGAATGAGTAAATCCTTTATAATCATGGGTGAAAATATTTCCAAAAGTTTTCTTACTTTCTGCCTTCTTCACTGCAACATTCTGGGTAGATGGAAAACTTTTGGTGGGTTGTCATACTGAGCCACTCTTATTTTACCTAATTTTTCCATTCCCTTTAGGATCTACTGAGGAAGGTAGGACATTTTTTCTCCTCTTTTTGGCTAACACACTCCAGGAAGATGTACTTTTTCAATTCCAGTGTCAGCCTTTTTGACATCAGCTGACCAGAGGTCCTCTCTCATCACCACCTGGGAGAACTTCTTTCTTCTTCTACTTGGGAAATTCAGAGAAGGAAATCTGCCGGATTTGTGTTAGAAATAAGGATGGGAATGCCGTGCAGAATTCTGTAAATAAGGATAGCAGTGTGGTCATGTTAAGAAATTTTAGAAGCAAAAGTGACCAAGATCCATGCTGTAGTGTCCTGCGTTTTGTGCTCATATTGAAAATGATGATAATTATCCACTGTTGTAGAATTGCTTGTATGAGCAGTCTGGGAGTGAAATTTGGGCATTTTTCCTGACTGCATAATTCTAGTGTTTCTCTGACCTTTCAGGAGACTCTAAATCAACTGATATTCTTTAATAAATTCTTATACCATTTGAAAAAAGAAATAAGTAAGTCAGACTTAACTTTGAGAGCATGTTTTCCAATTTCTAATTTTCTCAGCAATTTTTTAAGCTGTGATTCATATAAAATGAGGACTAAGGAGCAGCCTCTTACCAAAATTTGCTCAAGATCATGTGGTTGATTTGTGGAAGGGATGGGACTTGACCAAGGTCTGCCTAGCTTTAAAATTAGTACTCTTTAAAAAAAATAGCTTCTGTGAGGTTCTGGAAATGTGTTCCTTCAACTTATGTGTATAAATTCCATTCATGACACTCATTCTGTGGCTCTCAGCCTCTCATCAGACTTTTGCTTTCTGCTTTTCACTTAAAAAAAAAATCCTACCATTTCCAGAGAGGGGATCACTTTTTTTTAAACCTCCTTATAAAGTTGAGAGTTTTGGCCGGGTGTGGTGGCTCACACCTGTAATCCCAGCACTTTGGGATGTTGAGTGGGGTGGATCACTTGAGGTCAGGAGTTGAAGACCAGCCTGGGCAACATGGCAAAACCCTCTCTCTACTAAAAATACCCAAATTAGCCAGGCATAGTGGCACATGCCTCTAATCCCAGCTACTGGGGAGGCTGAATCTGGAAGGCAAAGGTTGCAGTGAGCTGAGATGGTGCCATTGCACTCCAAGCTGGGCAACAGAGCAAGGCTCCATCACAAAAAAAAAAAAAAAAAAAAAGGGCAAAAAACCACGTTGAGGTTTGGTTGGGGTGGCCGAGTTCTAGTCAGGGAGAGTAAGTCAATGAGGGTATACATATTCTTATTTCAGGGAGGCATTGAGGATCCCTTTAGAAATTCAGATCTGGATTTTTCAGCTTCATCATCAAGTCCAGAACAGCATGAAAGAACAATATGAAAGCTTTTTGGGCAAACGGCTCCCTTCAACAATACAGGACAATGATTACACTAATGACCCTGGCTCTGAGTAGAACTTGATAGCCACCAGCCCCTTCATGCTTTTCCGGATTGGAAGGCAACCCTCTCTCCTAAGAGGCATGGTTATGTATCTGTTCCTGGCATTGCTTTAGCGGTTTAAGAGAAAAAGAAAACTAATTACAAAGCTTCCTGCACAGTGAGTAGGAAAAATGAAAGAGAAATGGCTTGATGAAATCAGGATAACAATACATTTTTTATTATCAAAAAAATAAACAAACTTTCCAAAGTTTCCCTTGGAGGAGGTTCTTCCTATAAAACTGGTCCCAGCTTGACTCCAGGACTGAGACGCCTTCTCCATGGAAGCTCCTCCCTCAGCCCTCAGGGATCTCACAGAGACAAACAACCCTAAGGCTTAGGAACAAACACAGTTTGGTCTGAGAAAACAAACAAACTTTTACTTATGCAGAGTCCAGGGGTTCAGGTTTCCTTTCACTATTTCTAGAAAAGGATTTGCTTTTAATAATTATGCCTGGCTTCTGACCAAGAGGAATTCAGCTGCTGCTTTTTCCATGGCCAGAACTATCTTCTCATGATTCCTACTCTCCTCTTTCATCTTCACTTCCTCTCCTCTTTCCTGACCTTGCCATTCTTTTTCAGATAATTTGGCCTCAGACTTTTGGTCTCCACTTCTAAGAGGCTGTTTTCTTACTGACTTCCTATTGGCCATCCTTTGGGGTGGCAGGTGGTCATTTGGGATTGACACACACAACTTTCCTTCTCCTAGAGTAGTAGGAAGAGAAAGTGCGTTATCAGAACCACCAGGTAGATTCAATGACTTTCAGAGTTTATTTGGCGGGTCACACTGAGGCATGAAGAAATTCTCAGAACATCAGTACCTCGATATCATTAAACCCCTCATTCAGTCATGCCATCTGCCAATCAGCATGTTTCATGCCTGTATTTGTCAGGGCTTAGAGATAAATAAAGACAGGACTTCCCATCCTATTTGGAATATTTCCCCCCTTCGCTTCTATTCACACTTTACGTTTCAGCCCAGTTACCACCTCCTCAAAGAATCCTTCCCCAGCCTACATGTTTATACACTTGTGGAATTCTTTTGTTTTCCCTGACAGTAATGAACATATCCAGTGCTTTTCTTATATGTAGTAATTTGTTGAGTTTCTCCATTAGACTATAAGCTGGATGTTCATTTTGCTCACCCTTGAAGATTCAGTGTCTAGCAGGCACTCTGTATATGCCTGGGTAATATGTGTTGAGTAGGGACACAGGTCAGAAGATGCTTACAAGAGTCGATGTGATGGCAGTATGAACTCTGGCATTCATCTAATGCACGTTGGGTTGTGGGGTGCATAAGATAAAGGAAAAACTTCTGGAAATGACACTGAAATGAATGACACAGGTGAGTCTCAAAGTCTGAGGAGGTGGCCCAATAACAAACACGGGTGAGAACTCATGGTGACAGCATTCCAGGTTGGGGCAAACCTTGGAAGGGGAGAGAATGAGGCAGACTTGTTTCATTAAGGCAAAGAGCTCAGTGAGTTCAAGGTATAGGGTGTGAGTTGGGGAGTAGAGATTTCAGAGTTGAAACTAGCCACGTGGGTCCATCATGAAGGCCTTGCATGTTGTGCTAAAAATGCCAATCTTATCCTGTAGGTGTTAGGGAAATACTGAAAGTATTTTAGGTAGGGTAGAGGTGTGAGCAGATGTGTTCCATGCTCAGGTGGGTGAGATTGTAACTGCATTACAGGCCACTAGAGGAAGGTCAGGAAATTCTCCATATGTGCTGGTCTTAGAAGCAAGTTGCCAGGAGAACTGGAAGTCCCAGAACAGACTGGGGAGAGGTTGCCTCCATGCTCTGTAGAGTTTAAGGCAGAAACCTGGATATGGTTGATAAAGGCAAAATTTCTCTCTACTTCAAAAGCCAGGATTTTAGAAACTCAGCCCCCGTTTTCTAGGGGGAAAAAAAAATGTATTCTGGTGTTTGGATGGCATGTAGGCGACAGGAGCCTAGAAAATTAACCATCACTACCCTTCTTTTCAGAGTGGAGTCAGTGATTGCACTGCATTTCACAAAATTGTCAATGGGACCAACCACTCTTTCATCTTTACCACAAGGCTTAGTGTTTTAGGAAATGGCACACAAAAGAAATTCTAATAAAATAATGCATGACAGAAAGGAAATGCATTGTATTTTACCATGGAATGAAGTTATGACTCAATCATCATGATTTAATTAGGGCCCCCTTGAAGTTTCCTTTTCTGGGATGCTGAGCACTGGCTTCTCATGCTTTTGAAGCAGCTCTGCTCCTTCTACTTACCAGCTTTTAACGTTACCGCTTGCCAAGCTGCCTTCTTCCTCTTAGCTCAGGATTAGCTCAAATCCCTCTTCTAAGCAGCAACTGCTGCCGGGTAAGCCTCACCCTGTCTGGACTCACCAACCTCTCTGGTTTCTCCTCAGCTCCAGTGCCAGCTCTGTGGGAAGAGATCCTAGCCTATGAAAATCTTTGCTCCAAACTCATTTAATTCTTTTTGTTTACTTATTTATTTATATTTTTGAGATGAAGTCTCACTCTGTCATCCAGGCTGGAGCGCAGTGGCGTGATCTCAGTTCACTGCAACCTCCACCTCCTAGGTTCAAGCAATTCTCCTTCCTCCGCCTCCCTAGTAGCTGGGATTACAGGTACATGCCACCATGCCTGGCTAATTTTTGTATTTTTAGTATAGACAGAGTTTCCCCGTGTTGGTCAGGTTGGTCTCAAATCACTGATCTCAAGTGATCCGCTCACCTCGGTCTCCCAAAGTGCTGGGATTATAGACGTGAGCCACCACACTCGGCCCAAACTCATGTAATTTTTTTTTTTTTTTTTTTAGACGGAGTTTCCCTCTTGTTGCCCAGCCTGGAGTGTAATGATGTGATCTTGGCTCACCACAACCTCTGCCTCCTGGGTTCAAGAGATTCTCCTGCCTCAGCCTCCCAAGTATCTGGGATACAGGCAAGTGCCACCACACCCAGCTAATTTTGTATTTTTAGTAGAGATGGGGTTTTCTCCATGTTGGTCAGGCTGGTCTTGAACTCCTGACCTTAGGCGATATGCTCACCTCGGCATCCCAAAGTGCTGGGATTACAGGCATGAGTCACTGCTCCCAGCCTCATTTAATTCTTAACATTCCCAAATGCCTCACCAGCCTCATCTCAACGCATCTCAGGAGAAAAGCTCAAGTGCTTTGGGTGTCTGAACAGAATGCTAGCTCTTTGCCTGGGACTCCCTAAATGGGCTTGCAATATGTGTCCAGTTTAAGGTGAAATTGTGAAATAAATGAGCTTTGGCTTTTTCTCACATCTTAATTTGTCTCCAGATGTTCTTCCTTGCCCATTTTTAGCGTCATTCTTCATCAATCATAACAACCTTGCCCCGGAAAAAAACCTGGACTTCAAATAACCAGACCTGGATTTAACTCCCAATTCCAATACAAGCTATATGGGCACTCGGCAAGTTCTTTCCTGGACTTTTCCCTCATTCATAAGAATCTGCCAGCCACGTTGGCTGTGAGAATCAAATTTTACAGTACATTGATAGGTGCTTTGCAAACTGTAAAGTGTCACGTCAATGTGATGGGTATGCTTAACGATGACACCCAAATCCTGGAACCTGGGCCGCTTTCTCAACATGCCACTGTTCATTTTAAGTCACCACTGAGGTGCCTAGCTTGGACCTAATCCCTCTAGGTTATGTGTCTGTCTCTATTCTCCCAGAATGGTCCTGTATAATTTCCTCTTAGGGTCATATTTTCTCCCGTCAGTATTCCACCTAGATAATCAGGTAAACTTAATGTACATTATTGAACTAGTTAAAAAAATAATAGAAGGTAGCTGTTGTATACTGTGTGGCATACTTACATATAATGTGACAAACTTGTGTATGTTATGATAACCTTATAAATATAAACGGTCTCATAGAAGAAAGTCAACTGCAGTAGACTGTGTGAAAGTCAAAAAGGCCATGGATTCACGTCACTCCCCTCTCTCTTGGTTGTTCTGTGATCAAGATCAGCATTTCCAAAGGTGTTATATAGAAACAGAGAAATCAAAGTATGAGAAAACAAAGCTAGATAAGTTTCTTTTCCATGGTATTAATGTGCACTGGGAATATTCCAGGTGGACATTGGTGCATCTTTTTTTTGATAGACTGTGGAAGATTTTTTCCAAAAAAAAATCTGGGTGACTAATATTTTATGGGGTGCATTAGGAAAGGTCTGCCTTTAGCAAATTCTAAAAAATGGGATAATAATAGTTGACCTCAGGGTGTTTGCAGGATTAAATGAAGTATGTGAAAGCGGATACAGGGGCTACTGGGCATAGAAGGCTTCAACAGCAATATCTCAGGGGCTCTCATCTGAGAGATGTTTAATGGTGATGCCCAGGAAATGTCATGGTGTCAACAAAAGGGGAATGCATGCTCAGGTGAACTCTAAGCAGGCAGTGATTCCCCGCTACCTCTCTTCAAGGGGGCTTACAAATCCTTCTCATCATCCGATGCCCCAGTGAGTGTACTAAGGACTTTGTGTGAGTATACTAAGGACTCTAGACCAAGAAGAAAGGCTTGAAAAACATAAGCAATGTGGAACTCAAGAAAGACTACAGATGGAAGCCATACAGAGGCCTTCACCACAAAAAGCTGGTTAAATTGAATACCAGCTTTTTAGATTTAAAAAGGGGGGAGGGGACTGAAAGCCAGTGCAAGATACACTGTCTACCCTTCATAGTTTCTCAGATATGACTATGTTGAAGACATTGGACTTTATTTGCATTAGGGGTGTGGGCTCAGTCATTCTCAATCTTCATCATAGTTTTCCATCTTTGTCAAAAATCTCAACTTAAAGAACTTCTTGGTTGTGCTCACAAGTGGATATCTGATGTGCATGGATCAAATTTGCTCTATTAGAGTCAGATTCTGGTAACCACAGGGGGCAAAAATAGGTTACCAGTGCCCTTAACATCAGTCACAAGAGGTATGTACTAGACGGCATACGCTAGATGCTCAATGCATTATCTCATTCCTTTGTTTGTTTCACATTCACTGATTTGATAATATTCCTTGAGGACCTGCAGCTGACAGCCTTGTGATGAGTACTGGGAACTACAGATGAACAGGACAGAGAAGGTCCTGATTCTCAACAGCCTCTGCTCTAATGATAGAAAATATTCATGTAATGGCCAGGTACAGTGGCTCACACCTGTAATCCCAGCACTTTAAGAGGCTGAGGAGGGCAGATCACCTGAGGTTGGGAGTTCGAGACCAACCTGACCAACATAGAGAAACCCCATCTCTACTAAAAGTACACAAAATTAGCCGGGTGTGGTGGCAGGCACCTGTAATCCCAGCTACTCAGGAGGCTGAGGCAGGAGAATCACCTGAACCTGGAAGGTGGAGGTTGCAGTGAGCCATGATCGTGCCATTGTACTTTAGCCTGGGCAACAAGAGTGAAACTTTGCCTAAAAAAAAAAATTGTGTATTTAATCTGGAATGAAGAATGAAAGGAGAATTTTCATCCCCTCCAGGGGCTTATATCAGTTAGTATTGTAAACTTTTAAAGGCACAGCACTCATCCTCTGATCCAAAAGAGTGATCAATGTAGGATTTACCGGTAGCCCCATGTTAGCGGATAATGGCCCTGTGAAAGGCAGGTTCTTCTCGGGCCTCTGTTCTCTTGCAGGTAAGGACTGTTTCCAGCAAATGGCCTGGGTGCTACAAAAGATCACACTTACTTTTTATTCTCTGGATCAGGGTATTTTCTCTAGAAGACAAGGCCCCTCTGCCATGACTCAAGGTGGAAGCTTGATCCAGATCTAGCCAAGATGATTGGCCAACCCCAGGCAAGCGGGCAGGTCAGACTGCAAGTCACATTCCCATCAAGGAATGTTCCTGGCATACGACCTCCTTTCTTGGTTTATTTCCCATCCCCTGGTGTTAAACACAAGAGGATGTTTAAACTGAGATGGCTGTAAAGAATCTAAAGAATTCTCTAAATAACTGTGAAAAAGAAGCCTAATTTTCCATTCTGTGCCGTGATCTCCCTTTTGTTGCCAAGTTATCGTGACAGCACTAAAAATGGATTCAAATTTTTCATCAACTATAAATCTGATTTGGAAGAGGGCTGATATAAATGAATGAAGGTTGATGCTGCCAATAGTCATCTACAAGTTCAAATAGCACAGAAGAAAAATTGATTTAACTTTCCTGGATGGGAGGGCAAAGCAGATGTAAAAGGCAAAAAGAGAAAGAAAAAGAATGGTTGCAATAAGAGGTACCTTGACAAATGGTGGGTGCTTTCCATATACTTGATCTTCAAAGGATTCAATGACAAGCCCAGAGAGATTTCATATAATTGTGAAAAGTTAAAGAACCTGGATGGCTCGTAGTCCACAGAGGGCCTCTTGGTCTGAATGGCTTTTTTTCTTTATCCAATTTTAATACTATTTGCACCTTATTATTAGTTTTCTTTTTATGAATCAGTGAAATACTTTATCTGTGCAAATGGCATCAAAATCTTTCTGTCTAGTCCTGATGACTCTTCCTAGTTATTTGTGTATTTATTCCTTCACTCACTCACTCACTCACTCACTCATTCATTCATTCATTCACTAGATAGGAGATTGCATCCTGAGTGCAGGGCACTGAGAACTCAAGGGTTTCAAAGTCTGCCTTTAGAGAGTTTATCATCTAGAAGAGGAAATCACTCTAATGTGTTATTAGAGTAAGTATAACACATTAGAGTGTAATGTGTTACCTAATGTAAGGTGGAATCCAAAGATACAGGGGGAAATGGTTGTGATGCAGAGGAGAGAGAAACCAGTTGTGGCTCCATACTCATTTCTGCTTTATCAACCACCTGTGGTCAGCATAGTGCTTAAGAATATGGCTTTGACTACTACGCAAGATGTCCATGGAACCAGACCACACTCGTACCCCTTAAATTTACACAAAAAATAAAAGAATATGCCTTTGATTCAGATTGGTGTGTTCAGACCCAAATGGCTGGATCACCTTGGGTAGAATATTTACTCCCTTTAAGTTTTATTTTTCCCATATGTAAAATAGGGGGTGATAATAATAATAGTGCTCACTTCGAGTGTTGATGACTGAATAAGGCGGCGGCTATAAAGCATCTAGCGGAGAGTAAATAGTAAATAGTAAATAGAACATAGTAAATGCTAAATAGAATGAATTGTGTCTTCTGTCATAACTTATCCTTCCTTCTGACGTCCCTGCCTGAATCGACGGCCCCCTTCTCCCTGGTCATGAGGCTTTCATCCCAGGAGTGTTCCCTCTTCCTTCTCTTTGCCCTCTACTTCCAGCCGCCAAGCTGTGTGCAGATTGTCCCTGCACAAGGTCTTTGCCTCCTCCAGTTCATGTCCACACTGGCATCTGAATTTTAGCCCTCTTTAATATTAACTAGCAATCATCATTTTGGTTTTTGTTTGTTTTTATGCAAATTTTATTGTGTATATTTGAGGTTTACAATATAATGCAATGGGATACATATAGCCAGTCAAATAGTTACTGTGGTGAAACAAGTTAACCTGTTGTACTAGTCAGTTCTCACATTGCTACAAAGAAATGCCTGAGACTGAGTAGTATATGAAGAAAAGAGATTTAACTGGCTCATAGTTCTGCAGGCTCTATAGGAAGCCTGATGCTGGCATCTTCTAGGAGGCCTCAGGAAACTTACAATCATGGCAGAGGGGGGAGGCGCTACACACTTTTAAACACCAGATCCATATCACAATCACTATCACAAGAACAGAACCATGCGGGTGGTGTTGAACCATTCATGAGAAACCATCCCCATGATCCAATCACTTCCCACCCAGGCCCCACTTCACATTGGAATTGCAATTAGACATGAGATCTGGGTGTGGACACGATCTGAACCATATCACCTACCTTCTTGCATAGTTACTGTTTCAGCATGACAAGAGCAACAAAAATCTACTTATTTAACAAAAAATCTCTAATACAATAAAATGTGATTAACTCTACTCCTTAGATTGTACGTTACAGCCCCAGACTGTTTCATCCTACACGTCTGCTACTTTGTATCCTTCTTTTCACTAACATCTCCCCACTTCCTTCTCCCCTTCTCCTATCCTTGCTAACTACTGTTTTATTCTTCGTCAGTTAATATTTTAGAGGGTTTGTTCTGCAGCGGTGTTCTTTTATTTACCTATAACAACACCTATATGAGATTGGTACTATTGTTTTCATGTCCTTTTGCAGAAGAGAAACTATCTTAGTTTGTTGGGACTGCTATAGCAAAGTACCATAGATTAGGTAGTTTATAAACAACAGAAATTTATTTCTCACAGCTCTGGAGTCTGGAAGTTCTATATCAGCCTAACAGCATGAATAGATTCTGGTGAGAGTCCTCCCTCTTACAGGCTGCCTACTGCAGACTTCTAGAACCCTCCATGGCAGAGAGGTAGAAAGCAGAGACAGGAACTAGCTACCTGGCCTCTTCTAAAGGCATTAGTCCTAGGCTGGTAGCGGTGGCTCATGCCTGTAATCCCAGCACTTTGAGAGGCCAAGATGGGTCGATCACCTGAGGTCAGGAGTTCGAGACCATCCTGGCCAACATGGTGGAACCCCATCACTACTAAAAATACAAAAAATTTGCCAGGCATGGTGACTCACGCCTGTAGTTCCAGGTACTCTAAAGGCTGAGGCAGGAGAATCACTTGAACCAGGGAAGCAGAGGTTGCAGTGAGCCAAGATCGCACCACTGCACTCCAGCCTGGGCAACAAGAGAGAAACTCCATCTCTAAATAAATAAATAAGTAGATACATAAATAAAATAAAGACATTAGCCCCATTCTTGTGTGTGCGTGTGTGTGTGTGTGTGTGTGTGTTTGAGTTGAAGTCTCACTCTGTCACCCAGGCTGGAGTATAGTGGCGCAATCTTGGCTCAATGCAGCCACTGCCTCCCGGGTTCAAGCAATTCTTCTGCCTCTGTCTCCTGAGTAGCTGGGGTTACAGGTGTGCACCACCAAACCTGGGTAATCTTTTATTTTTAGTAGAGACAGAGGTTTCATCATATTTGTCAGGCTGGTCTCTAACTCCTGATCTCAAGTGATCTGCCTGCCTCAGCCTCCCAAAGTACTAGCATTACAGGTGTGAGCCATTGTGCCAGGCTGTTTTTTTGTTTTTTAAACTTTTATTTTAGGTTCAGGGATACATGTGAAGGTTTGTTACATAGGTAAACTCGTGTCACAGGGATTTGTTGTAGAGATTATTTCATTACCCAGGCACAAAGCTCAGTACCCTATTTATTTTTTCTGCTCCTCTCCCTCCTCCCACCCTCCAGCCTCAAGGTTGCCCCAGCATCTGTTGTTCCCCTCTTTGTGTCCATGAGTTCTCATCATTTAGCTCCCACTTATAAGTGAGAACATGAGGTATTTGGCTCATCCTCATGACCTAGTTACCTCTCAAAGGCTCCACCTCCAAATTCCAAATTACATTGGACTTAGGGTTTCAACTCACACATTTTGGGGAGAACACAAACATTCTGTCCATAGCAGAAACTAAGTCTTAAAGAGATGAAAGAGCCAGCTAAAGGTCACACAGCGCACAGCCTGGAAGTGCAGACACCTGGTCTTGGACGAGACCTGGTTGCCCAGTAGGCCCCACACTCTCCTTCCTGCCCTAGAGGGGAAATGCCAGTATCTTTGTTCACAGGGCAAGCAGTTCTCAAGTCCTCAGCTCCACTTGCCAACATTCTTTGCAAGAATTAGATAGATTTACATTTGTCATTTGTGCTCTTGAGATACACGCAGAGTAGAATCCGTTCACCCAAGCTTAACTGTCTTTTTTAGTTTTTATTTTTGAGACAGAATCTTACTCTATCACCCAGGCTGGAGTGCAGTGGCATGATATTGACTCACTACAACGTACGCCTCCCAGTTTCAAGCGATTCTTGTGCCTCAGACTCCTGAGTAGCTGGGACCACAGGCATGCGCCACCACTCTTGGCTAATTTTTGTTTTGTTTTGTTTGTTTGTTTGTTTGTTGTAAAGGTGGGGTTTCACCATGTTGGCTAGTCCGGTCTCGAACTTCTGACCTCAAGTGATCCACCCTCCTCGGCCTCCCTCCCAAAGTGTTGGGATTACAGTAGTGAGCCACCATGCCCTGCCCCAAACTTGACTTTCTGAGTTCAAATTCGAATCCACCATTTGCTAGTTGTTTGAGCTTGAACAAACAACTGTTCCCAGTTCCTATAACTTTAAAACAATAATGATAACTACTCCAGAGGGTTTGTAAAAAATTCCAAGAAGCAAAATACAAAAATAGCCAAGAAAAATGTTTGGTACGTTGTAAGTATTCAATGTGAACCTCTGTTGAAGGAAAAGAACAGAATTTTCTGCTCCTTGTTGCATCATTGACCTCGCACAGTGACGTCTGCATAATGGGCACTCAAAACACAGGTGGATTGACAGGATAGCGCTGACATTCTTCTGAATAAATTAAAGAGATTATGCAATTAACAGCGAAGAAACTTTAGAATATCCATAGGAACACTATAAGAGGCATGTAAAATAATTGTATTGCCTTTGTCCAGGCTCATTTAGTGTGTGATCTTTCAGATAATGACATTTTTTAAGTAGTAAATAAGTGTAATGTTAACATGTCAGGGGTCATGAGATTTCATCTACTCCAAGAGCAGTTTAAGGGAATTGAGATCAGCCCCTGGGCCATGTGTTAGAACTGCTAAGCAAGCAATTTCACTTGGAATGGGGAAGAAAGTGAGAGTGAGATTTTTATGAATACTCCTAAATAATTTGACTATATTTTGTGCCTTACTGGAACAACAGAGTACTTTATCCATCCCTGGACAGGTGAGGAATGCCCAACGCATGCTATTGGTTAGTTTGCTATTCTGAGAGTGGTCACAGAACACCAGCAGCAAGCAGCTCCTAGAACCTTGTTATAAATATGGAATCTGGACTCTATCCCAGGTTAAACAAGAATCTGCATTTTAACAAGATCTCCAGATAATTAGTGTGCACATCAAAGTAGGAAAGCAATGATAGGAAGGCTAAAAAGACAGTAGAATTAAAAGTAACATTTGTTATATTATCTGTTGGCTTCCCTATTGTACAAGGGTAATGGAGCTCTGATTCATAAGATGAGAGGAATGAGGTTTTATATGCAGAACCTCTTTTGAAGAAAAGCCAACCTCTGGCTGCAAAGAGATATCTCATTATTCAAAAAGTATATTTTTTACTACAAACTGTAATCATTGGCCAGATTGAAAAGGACTTCTGTTAACTTCTAGGAGAAGTCTCCCTGTTAACTTCCAGGAGAAGCTCCATGATTAGGGAGCAAAAGCAGGCTGGCATACCAGCCTAGCCAGGTCATCCAGAGAGCACAGCATTATAATACGTCCAGCCACGGTGACTGCAGAGTGAGTGAGGTTGCTCTGTGGGGATAGCTCAGAGAAAACTCTTGTGTAAAAATATTGCCCATTTAAGGATTCCGAATTACTACAGGAAAGATTACTGGAAGTTACAGGGCTTTAGGTAATGGTAATTTGCCTACTATCGAATATAGTACATAGTGTTTGACTAGTAGAGAAAGGAAAAACAAAAATTTCTTCTGATGCAGTGGTGCTAGCCTGTTTGCAGACTGAAAAATTGATTCTGGTTAGGGTTCCGGTGATGTAGCAAGATTTGGAACCAACCTTAGATATCTTCTATCTTGTTTTTCTGGGTTTCACAAAGATTAAGTGACTTGCTCAGGGCAATAGGGTTGCTTATGTCTGGATCTACTTTTCCTCATGAGTCATCTTAAATAATGTAAGCTCAAACCTCAGTGTATGAAATTTGACGTAGAAACTGCTCTTATAAATGGTCCAAAAGTAATAGAAGGAGAAAAAATTGACAAGAAAAACAAAATATGGAAAGTGATAAAGTAGGGATTGACTATGGAGATAAATGTTCTAAAATACTTCAAATATGGTTTAAGCTTGTCATAGTAGTTGAAGCATGTAAACTATTTTCTGTTGAAGTGAAGCTATGAAATATGGAGTTTTGTTGACTATTTAAAAAGTAGCGTATTATCAAATTACTCCAAATATGTCATTGACTCACTGCAAAAAGGCAGGAGATTTGTCATTAGAAAAAATATTGCTGAACCATAAAGTCTAAGCTGCATAAAAGTAAATGATGCTATCCTGTGAAGTGTATAAAAAAAGAAAAAGAAATGAAAGCTGAAAGCGACACCCAAGATCCCAGGAAGCAATTTACAAAAACAATTGTTAATATATACAAATCAGTTCAAGGGAAAGAAAATAACAGGAGTTGTCTGTTGAATTTCCAACACTTTTGAGCCCTCTTCTGGCCAGTAAATGGTGACAGAAAATTAAAAACTAAATAGTATCTGGAGAATAACAAAAAAGCAAAATCCATAATAAATATATATTGGCTTTAAAAGAAAAATCAAAACACAATTGTTTTACTGGGTCAGATAAAACATTTCTGTGATGTAAGGACTCCACCTTCTCTTACCTCTTGTTTGCTACATGTGTAAATGGCAGAACAAAATGTAATGATATTGATAGACATTTGAAAGCAACAAGTAAACCTTTTTTTCTCCTGTGGCAGGAGGATAAGGAATATATTTCTTCTAACAATCAAGAAAATTGGGTTATAGGTTATATGATATTAGAAGCAATATCTTCACAAATGTGTACTTTACTGGCTGTCATCTTGGTACACCCCAACAAGGTCTTCTTTTGTACTCTTTCTACAACTAATTTTGAAAATTATGAATGGCAATGAGCTTAATCAATAGAACCAAAATCAAAGCCAAAAGCTCATTAATAAATAGAGCCTAGTAACATAGCCTTATGCTTTTATTATTTAAGCAATTCTAGAAATGAGCATCCATTGGGAAAACCACAAATCATCTTCAACTCTTCAGGGTACAGCCTCACATGGATGCTTCTGGAACTGCCCAGCACATAAGAAGTCCGACTGAGGGTGGACTTAGCACCACTTCTTCCGACTAGACCAGAATGATAGCACTTGTGTTATGAAGTGGGGTCAATGAAGATGACGTATGTTTCCGTTAAGAAATGTGTTCAGAATGTTCTACTGAATAAGGTATTATAATTTTTTTTTTTTTTTTTTTTTTTTTTTTTTTTTTTTTTTGAGACATGGTCTGGCTCTGTCACTCAGGCTGTCAGGCTGGAGTGCAGTGGTACGATCTTGGCTCATTATAGTCTCCACCTCCCTGGCTCAAGTGATCCTCCCACATCAGCCTTCCGAGTAGCTGGGACTATAGGCACACACCATTACGCCCGGCTAACTTTTGTATTTTTTTTTAAATAGAGACGGGGTTTTGCTCCTTCGTCTGGGCTGGTCTCAAACTCCTAGGCTCAAGCAATTCACCCACCTCAGCCTCCCAAAGTGCTGGGATTACAGGGGTAAGCCACCATGCCCAGTCCCATATATCCTTCATATTGGAATATATTGCCAACATTGCTTTGAGATTTGATGTCTGTAAATTTGAAAATATTGAAATCCTAACAAAATATTCTAAAGGTAGTGGGGTTTTGACCAAGCAACTTCATTGTAAGAACCCAGCTATGAATATTTTAGGGGTTAAATTCAAAGAATTACTGAATAGCTTTCTAATTGTCTTATAAGAGGGCCACTCCATAGAAGCAAATTTAAATCGAGCATTTGAGATAGACTCAGGGTCAAGGCTTTTAATAATTGCTTTGTTAGGAAACATTCCAAAAAAAAAAAAACTGTGAAAAGACATCAGAGATCACCAAAACCTGTACTATTTCACAGAGTTGAAAAAAGAGAGAAAATAAGTACAGTTCCTGACTCTGTTGATATTAAACAATGCTTCAAGTCCACACACTTTACTGAAAAAACAAATTCAAGGGATTACGTCAAGGTGTTTATAATCAGAATAAGTTGAACTAGAAGTCTCTTTTTGGATGACCTCTTGCCAACGTGTCACTTGAAGTAAGAGGTTAAAGCATGTGAAACACTGTCTATGTAGGTGCTCCCTTGGGGGATCATCAATTTAAAAAAATTTAAAAGGAAACTTTCAAAATATAGCTATACATTCAATAAAAAAGGCAGTGCTTCACCTGAAAATGTTTTGGTTTTCCCTCTATTTATTTATGTTGTCAGGGATACCAATATTCACTCAGCATTACAATAGGGACAACAATCCATTATCTACTAAATAATTTTAATAGGTATAAATGAAAATGAGACTGGATTTGAGCTTGTCTCATTTTCTAGACTCTCAAAGTGAGTTGCATATGAAGGAGATCCAGTTGAACCCAATCAAATATTTTGATGAAAATGCCCTTGGTATGTTAGGTGTGTGTGTGTCTGAGTGTACACATTTTCATAGTAGAAGAATGCCAAGGGAAAATGGGGTTTAGGGGAAAGAGCCTCATTCAGTCAACCTGTATTATCTACAATAATTTCAAATCAAACATAAAGAAACAGACTTGTACCCAGACGCAGAGCGTTGAAGATCTTGCAAGACATTGGCATGGTTTTTGAAAAGCAATTATATAAATGAAAAATTTCATAAACCTTCAGGTTTCTTTCTGTGTCTAATTTCTTCCCTAAAATGTAACACAAAGCCAAGGAAAGCCCCTAAGATTTCATGTGCGGTTCATTAACATTTTTTAAGAATATTTTAATTTGAATTTATTTTCAAAAAGTATTAGGCTTGAAATGTCAGGTCTTTAACCATTAACTTTACACAACCTGTATGATTTCCTTTGCACTTACAAAATATATTCTCTCTTCATATTAAAGGAACATTTAATGACAGCCTATTGTGTTCCAGGTACCAAGGTAAATGCTATGGGGGTGTCTGCTGGTTGGTTTGTTTTTGGAAGAATTGACAGTCCCAGGGAAGTCTTCCCCTAAATTCTGGCAGTTGTCTCCATTTAATCATCAATTTTATTAATCATCAACCTGTGGGCTGACTAAACGTGTTGTCAAATAGTTTAAATCTCAGACCAGCATCTCTATCACTACTCAGCCCAGCCCAAGCACCCACAGCATTGCAACCTGCTGTGAATTCAAGAGATAGAAGCTAAGTTTATGGTAGGCTTAAGCAGTATGGAAATAGAAGGTTACATCACTGCATAATATCATAGGGCACATTCCATGAGAAAATATACCCTTTGTGCAGTTGCTTGTGATTTTGTTGTATCTGGCCCAAGCTCTCCTTTATTGGTGTGTGTGACTGGGAGGACACCGCCTTGGGAATGAATCACATCCTGTTCTGGTAACATGGGAGGAAATTCTAAAGAGCACGTGACCCATTGCTGGGCTTGACCAGAACTTTATTTGCTTTTTATTGGAATTTGCTCTTTCCTTTTGACCTTCAGAAAGTTAGTAGAGACTGTACGACAGCTCTGTGGGTGAGTTGTTAGGGACCTGATGGGGAATGGGTGAGTCAAGCTCTCAATTGTTGGGGCCAAGACAACTTCTCCTTCACCCTCAGAGGTTTCCCTGAAAAATTAACTCTCAATAAGGCAGATTAATAAGAGAAAGAACTTTAAAAATTATGACCACCATGCACGTAGGGAAAGTCACAAGACTATTGCCCCATATTCCATGGGGGTACATATGCTCATATACCCTGTTTCTTTGGAGACAGGGAGATGGGAAAGTATGGATGAGTTTTAGGAGGATACTAAATGATTTTTAGAAGAATTCAGTGGGTTTGAAGAACACACAGTGGCCTCGGGCAAAGTCTGTTTGGCCTGCAGAGTGAACAATGGTTTGTGACAAAAGTCTCTTCAGGTTTGTTGACAGATTTAGTCTTCCTTCCTGTGATATGGGTTCAGTTAATGAAAGAGATCATTGTTTTCTTCTGTGGTAGGTCCAGGCTATAGGCAGATAAAAGAACTTCAGCCTGTGATTTGGAAGAGATAGAGGATTAAGAGACAGGAAGAGAAGGATAAAAAACAATTATTCTCCTTGGTGGGTCTGTCTGGCCTTTATGTGATAGGGGAAACGTCTCTTCTAGCATCTGATAATCTCTAAGGGTCTTTAATTCAAAATACTCATTGTGCCTGGGAGCCATAATTTGGGGTGAAGTTCCCTGCTGTTCTTCATGACACAGAGTGGGATGTGATTCTGGAAGGCCAATGGGAGCAAGTGGGAGAGGAAAGGGGTATTGGCCATAGCCAGGATGAACTAAGAGAGGAGCAAGGAGGGCACCGAGTTAGTGGAGGTGAAGTTGAAAGGGGCTGTCCTGAAAAGAGGCAGCATTGAAATATATATTTAGACTTTAAAAATTATAATGGCATTCCAGCTGAAGACTGTTCTGAGCCAATGCCTTTACTTCCAAATGACAACGGAAATGACTGGGTCAAAGCAGGGACTTGGTGGAGCCAACGTCGACAAGCTGAATTTCAAAGCTCTTCTGAGAAGTACGTGGAATTGATAACAGAGCACCCTAATATTTCCAACTTTAAGTGTCTAAAGTAGCCCCAGAGAAGGGACTTCTAGTTCTAGAATCCAAAGCTGTGGCCAGACCAGGAGGTGATGATGTCCCGGGTGTGCAGAGCAAGCTAAGGAACCCAAGGCATAGGCTCTGACTCATAGGGGACTCACCCAATCGGATAGTAAAACAGATTATACAGTTGTAAAGGTAATAATGCTAAAATTAAAGAAAAAATAAATAATATAAAGTCCAGAATAAGCTGAATAATATATCAAAAATTATGAAGGTAGTATAGTAAAGTACTGAAAGAGTTTAGGCTCTGAAGATAGCCTGATTGGGTTGATTCCTGGCTTTCTACTCCCTAACAGTGTGATCTTGTATAAGTCACTGAATCCTTCTGTGCCCATCTCCTCCTCAGTAAAATGAAGACTATATTAGCAACTCATGGGGTGGGGATGAAGTGAACTAATGCATGGAAAGCAGCTATGTGGTTCCTGGAACATAGTTATCATTCAACAAGGGTTAGCTATTATCATTGCATGGAAAAAGCAGCTTTCAAACAAAGGAACTTGATGATTTATTTAGTAGAGTGTTGTGACATTTGGCCAGATATTTGGGAATAAACATTTGATCTTTTCTTTATATTCTACTCCCAAATGAAGTTCAGTCGCATTAAGAACCAAAACAATTCTAGAAGAATATATAGGCCAGTATTTAGATAATTTTGTAGTAGACACGGCTTTTTTAAGTATAACAGCAAGGAGAGAAGGCTAGAAGGGAAACAAAAATGGATAGACTGGGTTATATTTAAAAAATAGAAAGCTTCTGGGCTTCGAAACAAAATAAGCAAAGTAAACCAAACCCAAATCACCCTAAGCAGAATTAGAAAGTAAACGACAAACTAGGAAAAATATTCACAACATCTAAGACAGACCAGGGGTAATATTCTTAATATATAAAGAGTATATTATACTTTTTAGAAATCGATAAACAAATCTTATAAACCAACGAACATCATTTAATCAATAAATGTTTAACAATTCTGCCAGGAAAAATAGGCATAGGACATTATGAATAGGTAATTCACAAAGAAAAATATATAAAAAGACAAAAACATAAGAAGAAGATTAAAGAGTAATCAAAAGGCCATGATTGAAAACAAGATAGCATTTTTCACTTTTTAAATTGGCAATAAATTTTAAATGGCCATAGCCAATATTGGTGAGGGTGCAGAAAAACAGGCTTTCTCCTATACTGTGGGCAGTAGTATAAATTGGCTCACTCTCTCTGTAGGGCACATTTTCAATACATACTTAATGCATATAAATTTTGACTTAACTTTTGTACTTCCAGGAATTTAATTTTTTAAAATGTTCTGAGATATGGAAAAAAAAATTTGACCACAAAGGTATCTACTGCAACATTTTTAATAATATCAAACAATTGAACTACCTTAATATCAGATAACAGGTTACTAGCTAAATAAATGTTAATATATATTTACTGGCCTTGAGAATGAACTTTTCAGTTCTTGATAATCGACTGAGGACCCAGCTGCTGAACTTTAAAATGCATACCTACTTGTGGAGAACCTTGAGAAACACCACATCCATACAATATATTACTAAATAGGCAATATTATTGGTGTGGCAGGAGAATAACATATAATGACATAAAAATATGATCCAGTTATATAAAGGGGGGTGTGTGTGTATACACAAAAGAAATTACATATACAGTACGATCTCATTATTAGGAAATACAAGTGTAAATAAATGCAGAAACAAAATGTTAATGTTATTTCTCAGAGGTGAAATTAAGAGTTATTTTTCGTTTTGTTTTTTTTTTTCACTTCTGGATAAGTGTAATTGTGGCTTTTATTTTGCATTATCTGACTTGACTTTTATTTCACATCCTTCTCCATGATCTAAAATACATTTATTCTTTGGCAACTAGATGTGGAAAGCAAGATGTTTTAAGGGAGTAATTATTTTTTAATCAGAATTGGGAGTTTGATGCCTATATGTGTGAATGTTAATCCTCAAAATGGTCGTTCTCGAAGATTTCATTATGCTGTTAGATTAGGTAGATGGTGTTATAAATGCATATTTGCTTTAAAAATTCTGTTAATGTTGTTGAACATTATTTTGATACCGAACAACACGGCATCTATCACGTAGCCAATGAGAAGACATTCATCAGAGCCTTAGATTTTCCTCCGTGGCCCAGGGGATTTGAGCAGAAGCACAGACAATCTTTATCCAGGCCAGAGCTCCGGCCCTTGACTTCCTCTTCGTGCCTGGAGTTCAGTCTCTTCCTACTCATGGCCTTGAGACGGTTTTGCATTTGCTCAGAGCCTCTGAGCCCAGGCTGCCTTCCCCTCACAGTGAGTGTCCTTCCAACTTAGCTTTTATACACAGTCCTGCCTTCCCGCCTCCCACCTTGACTCGTGCCCTAAATTGCTTCTCAGAGGCAATTTTCTCTGTTCTTCTACTCTTAATGGTGATGAATAGACTTTCCATTTTCCTATTTTGTCTTTTGTCAAAATTATTTTCTGAAAATCTTTCCTGAGCTCTTTACAACCCCGACAGGTATAAACAGCCCATCTGAATTGTCCCCTCAACATGTCGTTCTTCAACTTTCTGAAGACAAATTCTATCTGGCCTTCAGATACCTCACTTATGGTCCCTTCAGCTCTTGAGTATAATAAGGGTCCCATGTGCAACAATGAAGACAGATGCCCCAACATCTAGCCTTTCTCAGTTTGCCCCTGTCACTACCACTGCCTGATGGAGAAGAGGGTTTTGCTTTATGGGTTTTCTCTGTATGTTACTCCTTCTTCCTGATCCCTGATCTTGGAGGATAGGCCCTTCCTTCAGGCTTCCCGGGGACACTTGCTTACCATACTCTCTCCTTCCTCCAGTTCCATCAAACATAATTCCCCTATCTCATCCCCTCTAGGCACCATATGATAGACCATCGTGTCTCAAGCAGACAAACCCAAGGCTTTGTGTGCACCAGAATTACATAAGGGAGATTCTCAAGAGACAGTTGTCTCTACCCCACTGCCATGGTCTGAACATTTGTGTCCCTTATAAAAATCTTATGTTGAAATCTTAACCACCAAGGTGATGGTATTAGGAATTGATGAAGCCTTTTGGGAGATGATTAGGCCATGAAGGTAGAGCTCTCATCAACGGGATTAGTTCCCATTGATGAATATAAAAGCTATTCCAGGGAGCTGCCTTGTCCCTTCCACCATGAAAGGACACCATGGTGTAAATGCCATCTGTGAACCAGAAAGTGGGTCTCAGCAGACACTGCATCTGCCAGCACCTTAATCTCCAATTTTCCAGCCTTTAGAACTATGAGACAAAAAAAAAAAGATCTGTTATTTATAAACCACTTAGTTTGTGGTATTTTATTATTGCAGCCCAAACAGAATATGACAACCCCAGCCCTGCCATGAAGATTCTACTTCAGTAGGTCTAGGTAGTTCCAGGCATGAGGGCTTCAGTGGTCCTCATGTTTCAGTGCAAATTAGAATAACTTGGGGAGTTTCAGAAAATTCACATGCACAGACAGCACCCTAGCTTCCTGCAGTCATTCAATAAATGAAGGCAGGGATTTGTCATTTTGTTTACACTACATCTCTTGCTCAGTGTTTAGCATGCATGAGTAGAGTCGTCTGGTATGGTTGTGTAGACTGAACAACTTCAGAAAGATTGCCATTTATATAAATTATTGACTTAGACAACAGGATGGTCTTTCGAAATAGGCATCTAATAAATACCGAGTAAATGAATGGGTAAGATTGGGAAATAATGTCTTTTTAAAAAGTATTACTCACTTTCAAGTAGCAAAAAATGGAAGATTAAAAGCAGACCAAAGTTAGGGAAGCCTGTTACAAGAGGCTGATTAATGGCCCCCTAAGATATCCATTTCCCAATCCTTGGAACCTGTGACTGTGTTGTTACTTTCCATGGCAAAAGAACTTTGCAGATGTAATTAAAGATCTCAGTATGAGAAGATTATCCTGGAGCATTGGAGGGGGCCCAGTGTAACCACACAAGTCCTTATAAGTAAGAGAGGGAGGGAGGAGAGTCACAGAGGAACACATGTGACGACAGATGCAGAGGTCGTTGCAATGTGATTGGTGGACGGGGCTATGAGCTAAGGAAGGCAGCAGCCTCTAGAGGCTGGCAAAAGCAGGAAGCAAAGACTTACTTAAAGCCTGAAGAAGGAATTCAGCCCTACTGACACTTTGCTTTTAGTCCATCATGAACTGTTATGGATTTCTGGCCTCCACAACTGTAAGATAGCAAATTTGTGTTGTGTAAGCCACGCAGTTGTGGTAATGTGTTAAAGTAGCAATAAGAAACTAATAGCCTTCCAGGAATGACACATGGGAGGGAATTTCAGGCAAGCGGGTAGATGCATTTGCTATTGCTGCATGACAAATAACCACATACTTAGCAATTTACAACAATATCATCCCTCGTTTCTTTCTTTAATCTTATATTTCAGGTTCCAGGATACATGTGCAGGTTTGTTGCATAGGTAAATTGCATGTCACGGTGTACAGATCGTTTCATCACCCAGGAAATAAGCATAGTATCAAATAGGTAGCTTTTCAGACCTCATCCTCCACCCTCAAGTAGGCCCTAGTGTCTATTGGTCCCTTCTTTGTGTCCATGCGTACTCATTGTTTAGCTCCCACTGAAGTGAGAACATGCGGTATTTGGTTTTCTGATCCTAAATTAGTTTACTTAGGATAATTACTCCATCCACATTTCTGCAAAAGAAATGAACTTTTTTTTAATGGCTGAGTAACATGGTGTATATATGTACAACATTTTCTTTATCTAATGTACCATCGATGAGCATTTAGGTTGATTCCATGTCTTTGCTATTGTGAATAGTGCTGTGATAAACATACATGTGCATGTGTCTTTATGATAGAACAATTTATATTCCTTTGGGTATATAAATGGGATTGCTGGGTCAAATGGTAATTCTGTTTAAGTTATTTGTGAAATTGCCAAACTGCTTTCCACGATGACTGGACTAATTTACATTCGCACCAACAGTGTATAAGTGTTCCCTTTTCTCCGCAACCCTACCAGCTTCTGTTATTTTTTGACTTTTTAATAATAGCCATCTGACTGTTGTGAGATGGTATCTCATCGCAGCTTTGATTTGTGTTTCTCTAATGATTAGTGATGTTAAGTATTTTTTATATGCTTGTTGGCAGCATGAATGTCTTCTTTTGGTATGTTTCTGTTCATGTTTTTGCCCACTTTTTGGGGAGGTTGTTTATTTTTTGCTTGTTAATGTGTTTAAGTTTCTTATAGATTCTGGATATTAGGCCTTTGTTGGATACATAGTTTGCAAACATTTTCTCCCATTCTGTAGGTTGTCTGTTTACTCTGTCAATAGCTTCTTTTGCTGTGCAGAAATTCTTTAGCTTAATTAGGTCCCATTTGTCAATTTTTGTTTTTGTTGCAATTACTTTTGGCATCTTTGTCATGAAATTTTTGCCAGGTCCTCTGTCCAGAATGGTGTTTCAGAGATTATCTTTCAGGGTTTTTATAGTTTTAGGTTTTACGTTTAACTTTTTAATCTATCTTGAGTTGATTTTTGTATATACTGTAAGGATGGTGTTCAGTTTCAATCTTCTGCATATGGCTAGCCAGTTATCCCAGCGCCATTCACTGAATGGGAAATCTCTTCCCAAATGCTTGTTTCTGTCAACTTTGTCGAAGATTAGATGGTTGTAGGTGTGCAGAATTACATCTGCATTCTCTATTCTGTCACATTGGTGTATGTGTCTGGTTCTGTATCAATATCATGCTGTTTTGGTTACTGTAACATTGTAGTATAGTTTGAAGCTGAGTAATGTGATGTCTCCAGCTTTGTTCTTTTTGCTTACAATTGCCTTGGCTTTTCAGACTCTTTTTTGGTTCCATCAGAATTTTAGAATACTCTGTGAAAAATGTCATTAGTAGTTTGATAGGGATAGCATTGAATCTGTAAAATTCATTGGGCAGTATGGCCATTTTAACAATATTGATTCTTTCTATTCATGAACATGAAATGTTTTCCATTTGTTTACACATCTTTGAGCAGTGTTTTGTAATTCTCATTGTAGAGATCTTTCACCTCCATGGTTAGCTGTATTCCTAGGTATTTTATTCTTATTGTGGCTATTGTGAATGAGATTGCATTCTTGACTTGGCCCTGAGCTTGGATGCTACTGGTATAGAGAAATGCTACTGATTTTTGCACATTTATTTTGTTCTTTTTTTTTTTTTTTTTTTTTTTTTTGCATTACTTTTGTCATCCCATCAACACCATGTATTTTCCATCTGGTGTTGTAGATTAGGCACCAGGGTGTGATTGAGACACCGTCCTATCCCAGGACTGTCCCCTAAGAATGCTTTATCCCTTCACTTTCCACTTCACCCCGTGTTTTGGAATTGATATTGATACCTTAAGAGCTACCTGGTGGCTCTTAAAGTAGGTACAAGATTGGATACAACCATGGGAAGTGGCAAGGTAACCCTAACCAAAGCAAAGTTAGAAAATGAAAGCTTCAAAGTAACAGGGAGAGGAGACTGGGGAGAAAACTTGATCTAGCCACTGTCTCTCAGACAGTTTCAGAGAAACTAGCAAAAGCGTCACGGTCCAGTTTGAGGACCTAATCCTAAGAAATGTGAAGGTTAAGGAAAGGCCAGTTTAATTCTGCATTATGGAATTGGCTACCACTACTAGCAACTCTAGAGTCACCCCAGAAGCTATAGCCTTAGGAAACATCTCAGATTGAGAGGATAGAGGGATGTGTTATATATTGGCTCCCAACTCTCATCCACCAATTTTTATCCCCCAGGTGCTAATCCCCCTGCCGCCAGATGTCCATGGGAAAGTGAAAGCCGAGTGGATTCCCAAGATCATCCCTTGACTCCAAATTGGAGGAAAATCCTGGGGCAGGAACTGGGAGGTAGCTGATATGAAGCAGAGTTAAAGTGCTGTTGGGTTACACCAGTAGCTGCCGAAGGACAGAGGAAGAGAGGATCCGAAGTGGCATGTAAGAGGTGCAAGCATCCCGACAGCATGAGAAAGGAATGTAATAATGTAAGACATTCAAGTCAAATGCACATTTTTTTTTGTATCCTGAAACTCTGCTGAAGTTCTTTATCAGAGCAAGGAGATTTGGGCAAAGACTATATGGAGTTTTCTAGATATAGAATTATATTTTTTGCAAACAGAGATAGTTTGACTTCCTCTTTTCCTATTTGGACACCTTTTATTTCTTTCTCTTACCTGATTCCTCTTGCTATGACTTCCAGTACTGTGTCAAATAGGAGTGGTGAGAGAGGGCATCCTTGTCTTGTTCCAGTTTTCAAGAGGAATGCTTTAAACTTTTTGCCCATTCAGTATGATGTTGACTGTGGGTTTGTCATGGGTGGCTTTTATTATTTTGAAATGTATTCCTTCAATGCTTCATTTGTTGAAGATTTTTTTTAGCATAAAGGTATGTCGGATTTTATTGAAAGCATTTTCTGCATTTATTGACAAAATAATGTGGTTTTATTTTTATTTTTGTTTATGTGATGAATCACATTTACAGATTCGTGTATGTTGAACCAACCTTGCAACCTAGGGATAAAGCCTGCTTGATGATGGTGGATTAACTCTTTGATGTGCTGCTGGATTCAATTTGCTAATACTTTGTTGAGGATCTTTGCATCTATGTTCATTGAGAATATTGGCCTGAAGTGTGTGTGTGTGTTCCTTCAATGCTTGTTATTGTTGTTTTGTTTTTGTTTTTGTAATGCCATCTCTTATCTCACAATCCAAGATGTCAGAAGTCAGGGCAGGCTTGACTAGGTTCTCTGCTCAGGGTTTTGTGAAACTGCAATCAAGGTACTGGCCAGACTGGGATTTTATTGGGATGACCTAAAAAAGAATTGCTTCTAAGTTCACTCGAGTTGTTGACTCAATTCAGCTCCTTGGGGTTGTAGAACCAAGGTCACCATTTCCTTGCTGACTCTGAGGCAGGGGCTGCTCTCAGCTTCTAGAAGCTGTTCCCATTCCTTGCCATGGGGCCTTCATCTTCAAGCCAGCCATGGTAGATCAAATCCTATTTGTGCTTCCAATCACTGACATCCTCTTCTGTGAAAAGCTGAAGACAGCTCTGCTTTCAGATGGCTTATGTGATCTATCAGGCCTGCTAGACAATCTTTCTCCACCTTATAATGAAACGATCATGGAATGGGATCTCATCATTACTCCCAGGTTCCACCCACACTCATAGGGGAGGGGGCAATACAAAGACAAGGGTCTTTGGGGGGAATTCTTAGAATTCTGCCTGCCACAGGGAGCTTCCAATATAGCACTGGTCAGCAGTAAAAGTACCATCTTCCCTGCCCAGACAAAGGCCAGTCCTGGGTGCCTGTGCAGGTCCTTGGGGGCTCTTTATCCAGAATGAGGCTCATCTTTCATTAGCTGTGGGTGGACAGATAAAAAGACTTTGGGTTACAGTTGGGGGGTGAGAGCCTGAAATAAAAACAAAAAAATAAAATTATGTACTGATTTTAATTATTAGGACTTTCTCTTTTGCATATTCTTGATTTTTAGATGATAAACTATTAGTATGCACTTCGTCTTACAGAAATGTCTGTAATGTGCAATAGGGGCTTAAATCAAACTCTGTTCCTTCACTTCCCTTCCTCCTTGCTTCTTGGCCCTCTTCCAGGCTCAACCACTCCCTTGTCAGCAGACAAAAGGGATACACCTGCACCAAATAGAATCAAAGTCCCCTTTATGAGGTCAGATGCTTATGCAAATCAAAGTATTATTTAAAAACACAGACCATCCCAGCTACTCAGGAGGCTGAGGCAGGAGAATTGCCTGAACCCAGGAGGCGGAGGTTGCAGTGAGCCGAGATCGTGCCATTGCACTCCAGCCTGGGTAACAAGAGTGAAACTCCGTCTCAAAAAAAAAAAAAAAAAACCACAGACTGGAAGGACACCGCAGAGCATATGAGCTCTTTCTTAAGTGAGTCCCTTATTTTCTTTAAGCTGTGGATTCCTACTCACTTGACTAGGCTGATTCATTTTCAGGTTTGTTTTTGTTTTTAATTGTTGAACTTCAAAAATCCCATGTATTTTCATTTGACTTAGAAGTCTTCTGAGAACCAGCTATGTCTTCCGTAACTCTCCCTAAGTTATTCTCACTCTATAAGGTTTTCTGACTTTTTGCCCTTCCAAGCAATTTGGTAGGCAGACATCACAGAAGCCTCTTCACATTTCATTTTATCCTGTAGTTCTTCCACCCACCCTGAGCCTTTGCAGGAATTTAGTGCTATTTTTGTCATATCTGGTTAATGCCAAAAAACAATTCTCTGGTTTCACCACTAAAGCTCTTAGGAGGATCTGCTACATGGTTAACAGAGCTCAGCAGTTAGTCCTGCATTCTTTACTTCCTGTTATTTCCTGTCATGCTTATACCTTGCAAACTTCATGACGTCATCCAGTTTGGAATACCTTGCTTCTGATATTTGCCCATTCACTGAATCAGAGGATTTCGGCCCTTCCCTCCTAAAAGCAAATTGATCGATGACTGGATCTTTAATAACCCCTCCTCAGCCTTTCACCTTTTGCAGGAAAATCTGAAGACATATGAATAAGGATGGCTATATCCTGTTTCATCAATAGTCTTTCACTGTACTTTTTGTGTGTGTGCTTTCTTTTTTGCTCCATTTTTATGGTACACTGTACATTTTTAAAAGGAGTGATCTGGAAACTTTTATATCCATAAACATATAAAGGTGTTACAAATTTAATTCCCACATATGAGCATGTATTGTAAGTCCAGGAACGTTCCCATGGAAAGTTTCTTCATGACACATTTGAGGTAGGAATCAGGTCATACTCTTCGTCTGTTACCCCTTCATGCGCTTTGTTCTAGACTCATGATGTTAATTTTGATATGCACACTTTCTCCGTCATGTGCCCACTCCACAGTCACGCCTATGAACAGAGGTGGTGAGTGTTGATAGTATTTGAAGAATCTAGGAATAGCTGAGTTCTCTCTGCTCCTCAAGGCTGCCTCCCTCCATGGGGTTGTCAAGGGAACAGAAAAAATGAAAATCCACTTACCATTTTATTACAAATTGTCCTAAAGCCTAATTTCCCCACAGTGAAGCACTTTAGAAAAGCTTGGAAGACCACCCCTTTCCACCCAGACCTGAGGGCACCTGTGTGGAGAGGGGGAAAGAGCGGGAAGACAAGATAGCAAGGTTTTATTCAAGGACGCAAGCTCTGCCTCCACTGACCCAGCCAGCTGCAAGAAGAAAGTGCGGGCACGCGGCTTTGTGATACACCTCCCTCCGCTCTCCTGTGTTTTCACTATTGGCCTTCCTTTCATCCTTAAAACATGCCAACTTCTTTTCTTTCTCTGGCCTTTGCATTTGTTAGCAATGACCTTCCCCGAGATAGTCATTTCCTCCTCAACTTTCAGATCACAACTCAGATGCCACTGGCTCTGAGGGCTCTTTCTTGCCCATCCTAGCTAAATCATTCCTTCCGATTCTTTGCACATACATGTGAGACTATTTCATATTCTTTTTTTTTTTTTTTTTTTTGAGACAAGGTCTTGCTGTAATACCCAGGCTGGTCTCAAACTCCTGGACTCAAGTGATCTTCTGTAGCTGGGACTACAGGCATGCCACTACACCCAACTAATTAAAATTTTTTTAAAGAAACAGGGTCCCAATTTCATATTTTTTATAGCACATATTGATAAAGTATGTGTATCCATTGCCTTCCTCCTCCTGTTAGAATGTCAGGGGCACTGGTTTATTCATTGCTGTATCTCCAGCATCTAAAACAGCACTCAGCTCATGGTAGGGACTCAGTAAGTCCTTGACTGGTTGCCAGCGACCCATTCACCAATGAGCATAACCCAATGTCTTAAAATCTGGCCAATCAGATAGCATTACCTCTTCTAGCAGGGGAGTGAGGAAGAAGATGGGAAGTCTCTTATATTCATTATCAGTTGCCACACAGCAAATTAGCCCAAAGCACAATGGCTTAAAACAACGGGCATTTATGATCTCAGTTTCTCAGTCAGGAATTCAGAACAGTTTTACCTGGACTGTTCTTCTCTGGGTTTCCCCTAAGGTTGCAGTCAAGATGTTGCTTAGAGCTGCAGCTATTTAAAACTTGATGGATCTGGAGGGTCTGCTTCCAAGAAGTCTCATTCACATGGCTGTTGGCAGGAGGCCTGAATTCTAATGGCAGAAGACCACTGGTACGATGCCTTAGTTCTTCCCCGCATAGAGCTTTCCATGAGGTGATGTAAGTGTCCTGACTATGTGGCAGCTGACTTCCCTCAGAGCCTGTGATAAGGAAAGAGTGGCAGAAGCCACAGAGTCTTCTACGATCCAGGCTTGAAAGTGACATATCATCACAACTGCCATATTTTCTAACCACATAGACCAACTTAGGTGTGATATGGGAGGCAATTACATAAGGATGTGAAGATTAGAAGCAAAGATCACTGGGGGCTTCTTGGAGACTACCCACCACGCCTTTCCTCACCCTTAATCCACATTGCTTAGATTTTCTTTCTATCTGCACCAACTTGCTATGACAGATTAGGTAGAAGCAGGCCAGGGGAAGTGAAGGATGGGACCTCAACCATTGACTGATAGGTTGAGAGGTGGGATAAGCATGCATAAGGGATGCAGAGAAAATCATATTTCGACAAGCAAAACAAAGCATCGAGAGAAAGTGACACGATGACAGAGATAGTTGTAAAAAATAGTTGACAAGACGTGGAGTAGGCCACACAACATACAAAAGGGTGCCAAGCAGTGGGTGGAGACCAGTGCCCAGACCCAACAAGCAGACCATATTTGAAGATTAAGGTTGCAATAAGCTGAAATCCTGAGAGTCCATATGGAGCATCCAACCCCATGCTTTAGGTACCCAAACAGGACTCTGATCCCAGCAAAAGTTTTAACAAATCCTTTATTTTTCTTGGTCATTGCATACAAGACTGTGAGTTGGTACATGCCTTCCTTCCTGATACTCTAATTTCATCTTCTTGCATTTCCAGTTATGCTCAATAGCATATACTTGCAAGAACACCATACTTTTCTTTCTCCTTGCTTCCAGCAACGGTAATGCACATTTCTGTTTTGCCTGACCAACTCCTGCTTTTCCTCTAAAGTTCATCTCAGCCTAACCCCTTTCAAGGTGACTCACCTGACCACTTCCATCTGCCTTGACCATCCAGGCACCCTCCTTCAGAATCTCCTTATGACCTTCCACAGATCCCTGACTCTCCACTCACCCCTGTCTCCCCAGGGGCCTCTGAGCTCCATGAGGGCAGAGACAGAGACTTTTGTTTGCTGTATTCTCAACACTTTGTCCAGTACTTGCCATATCAGAAGCCTCATTAACACCTTTATAGATCAGTGAAAGGAACTGCCCGGGAGGCTTTTTCCTGCTTTCTTACTGCAGTGTCAGAATGGAGGATGTCCTCCACCATGCCTTAGGAAAATGAATAAAAAGTGAATATTATCTGGGACTCAGTCCCTGATCACCACCAAGGATTGCACAGGATGTGACCTCACAGGCGCTGTAACCGCTGAAGCAAGAAAGAAGCGTTATGCCTCATGTATAAGTCTGTTCTCACACTGGCTTAAAGAATGACCTGATGCTGGGTAATTTATAAAGAAAAGAGACTTCATTGACACACAGTTCCATAGGCTGTACAAAAGGCATGGCTGGGGAGGCCTCAGGAAATTTACAATCATGGCAGAAGGGCAAAGGGGAAACAAACAGGTCTTCAACATGGAGGCAGGATAGAGAGAGAGAAAAGGGGGAGGTGCTACGCACCTTTAAACAACCAGATCTTTTGTGTGTGTGTGTGTGAGATGGAGTCTCTCTCTGTCACCCAGACTGGAGTGCAGTGGTGTGATCTTGGCTCATTGTAACCTCCACCTCCCAGGTTCAAGTGATTCTCTTGCCTCAGCCCCCCACCTCCCTCCCCGAGTAGCTGGAATGACAGGCGTGCACCACCACACCTGGCTAATGTTTGTATATTTAGTAGAGACGGGGTTTCACCATATTTGTCAGGATTGTCTTGAATTCTTAACCTCATGATCTGCCCTCCTCGGCCTCCCAAAGTACTGGGATTACAGGCGTGAGCCACCGCGCCCGGCCAACAACCAGATCTTTTGAGAACTCTATCACTAAACAGCAGCACTAGGGTGATGGTTCTAAGACATTGGAAACCACCCCCATGATTCAGTCCCCTCCCACCAGGCCTTACCTCCAACACTCAGGATCACAATTCAACATGAAATTAGGGTTGGGACACACCCAAGCCATATCATCCCAGGAGGCAGTGTCTTCCAGCAGTGGCAGGAACAGGGATGCTATAGTACGGGGAAGTCAGGAGGGGTGAGGAAAGCCCACATAACCCAGACGTGAAGATGCACTCAGACAAAGCCTCCATTTCACACAGCCTTCCTGGTGAAAGTGTGGTCCTGTGAGTAAATTCCATTCAGCAGGACCTCGTGGAAATTGTGCTAAAATTTTGTAAAATGTCCTTACGTGGAGTGTGTGCTTGTCCTTTCTCCTCTCTGCTTCTGGCTGGAATGTGGACATGTTGGCAGGAACTGGAGCAGCCATTTGGACCATGAGCTAACCATGAATGCAGGTCTCTCATGGGGTAGCTGTGAGACAGAATCATGGGAATGACACCATGGCATCCCTCCTGGCCTTGGGCTGCCTATTTCAGACTTTTATACAAAAGAGAAATATAGTTAGAGATTTAAGCTGTTTTTCGGGGGAGGGTCATGTGTAGACAAATCTAATCCTAGAGAAATATAGGCAATTTATATGACATTCCCAGGGAAGTTTGAGCTTCTTAATGTCTTATAATCCAACTATGTTCTTGGATTTGAAGGTGTAACATTTGTATCCATTCAAGATTTTACTCATTCAAGACTCCATACAGACAGACTGAGCTTGGGAATAGATAGCAGTTGCAGATGGATACCCCTGGAAAACTCTGGCATTCTGAAGAAAGATAATGCTGGTGACTGTGCTTGTGGCTTCTGATAGAACCACATAGTCTTAATGCCAGCCAACACTCTCCTTCAGGAGTGCCCATGTACCTAACTTCATCCGGTGTGGTGTAGAGCTGCAGGCAAAACTGACCTAGGAAGAAAATGGGATGGTGATGATGGGGTTGACAGAGCAGCTTTGGAGTGAAGACTTTCTTTGAATCTCCAAGGAGCCCAGAAGGCTTTTTAGACCAGAAAGATCCATCTCCTGAATCTATTTTACCGCTCAGAGGGGATGTTTTTGAATTACATACACTCCCTGAAAAGTTGCAAATGTGACAGTCATCCACACCTTACTGATAATTGCTTTAATCAGATCAAGTATTAGCAGTGGTCAGCTTCAAAGGAATAGAGTTTGCAAGAAAGCAAAGGTAGGGAGAAAAATAAGGTGGTTCATTTGGGAGAAGATAGGCTTGCCTAGGGCTTAGAGATTCAGAGCCCAGCAAGGCTAAGGGTCTGCGGGTGAGGAGGAGAGGACTGTGGGATGGGCTCTGGAAAGACTTGGTCCGCTTCCCAGTTGGCTCCCACTCCAGTAGGGTCCATGTGCCCTGAAAATCACCTCAGTGATGCCCTTGGCACATCTTTGGTGCCTAGAATTGTCATAGCTGTGATGTCAGGACTTGCCTGGAAGCTATGAACTACAGCCAACCATGGCTTGGCCTGGGCCCATGAACTGATGGTGGCAGCCATTTAGTGAGTGCTATTGATGAGGAAACTGAAACTTAGTGAAGTTAGGTAATTCATGCAGGCCACAGATGGTCAAGCGGTCTGACCCCACTTAATCTGACCCCAAAATGCAGACATTCTTAGCATAGGGCATCCAAAGGTCTTTCCATTCGACTTCCTCTCACTCTTTCCAAGAGCCAGAGAAAAGACAGGGAGGAGCAGAGGACAAGAAGTGCAGCCTCCTGCTGCAGAAGGACAAGGAGGGACAGCTTGGCCCCTTCTCCACTTGACTTCTGTTCCTAGTCCCTCACTTCTCCCCCCACTCTCTTTTCTGTCATTCTTGGGAATTTTCAGTTGTTTCTAAATCTGGCTGCTTACGGAAATTTTAAAAATATAGATTCTAGGCCCCCAGTCAAGGAGCCTTCTAATTTTGTTGGCTTTGGTGATAGTGATTTGCAGTCCAGGCTGAAGATAGGAGGGGATTGAAGCTGGAAGAGTCTCAGAAATCTCCTTCTTAGATGCATAGGCCTCTAGTGCATGAAGTCCTTTGCCATAAGAAAACAAAACAAAACAAAAAAACACCACCCCTGAGTAAAGCCAATGAAGTGGGTTGAGAGAAACACCGTCTCCTATTTGGCGACTGACTATGAAATTTTAATCCCTTTGGCATACTCACAAACCACATAGAAACCAAGCCTTCCTTAAAATGCTCCCTGGGTTTCCTTAAACATTTATTCCCCTCGGATAATAGGGTAGCAATTTTGCTGACTTAGGAAAACATAGAAAAGTAGGTGAATTTTGCCTTGGTCTTCCTTCATCACTGCCTCTTTTAAGAGGTTCCCAGGGCTCTCTTTCAGTCCTACAGATGCTCCAGACGTGCCTCCTGCACTGCACCCCTTCCCAGCCTTGGACCCTGAAGATTGTGCATCTTCCTCCTCTCTCTACCTTCTTTGACCCCAGCCTCACCTCAAATCCAAATACCATCCTGTTCCCTGAGGCCAAGAGAGCAGTTGCTTGCAAAGCAAGCTAATAAGTGGATGCCCTTTGAGATACCAGTAACTCCGTGCATCTCTGGACAGCCCCACACTTTCTGAGTTTTCACCACCTCTGTTTGCTTATAGGGTTAGTTGCCGATCTTAGTAAGAGGCCATATGCTAAGGAACTCAATACTTCCCTGGAGAGGAATCAAGAATTGACGACATGACTGAAACACAGGATGCTTGATATTTTTGAAGTCTGGCTACTGGTGACTAAGGATGAAAGTGTAGACTGAAACAAGCCAGCTTTTCAGTGTTACTCTGCATCTATTACATTGAAGTATTTTTGAGTAAAGTAATAGCAAATTATGCTCTGTTCAAGCAAAGTGACAGTTGTCTGCTATTGCATGAGCACTCAAGGACAGCAGAAAGATGAGTGGAGTGCCCTTCTGACTGTTCTCATCAGGAGAGGCAGCTATGAGATGGGTCATTCAATATCAAACTCTAGTAGCCTTAAGGATACACATTATGATTTGTGGGGAGGGGGAGGTTTGCTTTAGGATCACAGAATGTTAGAGTCAGAAGGGACTTTCTAAAGTCATTTCTTTTTTTTTCTTTTTTTTTGGCTGATAGCACAATTGTTTTGCCATCTCTGAGCACCCCGGCCAGCTCAAAGGAGTTAGAGGTAGCTCTGATGATTGCCATGTCTTAAGGGATGGAAAGAAAGAATAAACACCTTCAAAAATGGGGAAAAGCATAATGGGTGCCCTCCAGAATCTTCTTTGTATGCTCTTCAGTAATCAGCAAAATTGAATTAATTACTGATAGCCAAAGATGCTACTGGTATTCTCAAGAGGAGATGATCAGTGCTCCATTTATTGAAAATGTCCTCAGATCCCAAAGGACCCATTGTTTTCCACAACTATTCCTTGTTAAGGATACACCACCCTAGATGAACACCATACTTGAAGGATGGTGTATTACACCCTTGATAAGGTGAGCAAGCCCAACTTAAAATCACCAGTATACCCACTGATATGGTTTGGCTGTGTCCCCACCCAAATCACATCTTGATTGTAGCTCCCATAATTCCCATGTGTGTGGGAGGGACCTCGTGGGAGATAATTAAGTCATGGGGGCAGTTCCCCCATACTGTTCTCTTGGTAGTGAATAAGTCTCAGAGATCTGATGATTTTATAAGGGACAACCCCTTTTGCTTGGCTCTCATTCTCTCTTTGCTGCCACCATGTAAGACGTGACTTTTGCCTTTCACCATGATTATGAGACCTCCCCAGCCACTTGGAACTATGAGTACATTAAACCCCTTTTCCTTTATAAATTACCCAGTCTCACATATGTATTTATCAGCAGTGTGAAAATTGACTAATACACCCACCCTGATATCAGAAAGACAATTGCCAGAATCACATGTTCACATATATTGCTGGGTAAGACCTCTTTGTAAGTATTAGACAACTGTAAGATGCCCTTCCAATTCTTGCCCCACTGGGCTCTCCATTCCCTGTACATCCACAACCTTTCGTCTACTTGGCTACTGGGACCTGGACATCATATAATAAATAGCTCAAAGTCCCTCTGGCAATTTCCTTTCCCTCTGACTCAACTCTGACAGCCAACATGCACTTGCTGTGAGGCTTACTCTTTGAAAGGTTGGTCCTGCCATGCAGGTTTTTATTTTTAATCTGAACATTTCCATAAATCACAAGGTATAGAATTGTTTTCCCCTGACTCACACTCAGATTGGGACTCTGTGTGTATTATAAAGCTGTTGTTTTAGGAGCATTTTGGGTGTCAAATGCCAAACCTATGAAGTTGAAGTTAAACTTTCCATTAGGAAACTAGGATTCCCCCACCTCCACCTTGTCCTTCCTCACCTCCAGACTCAAACCTACATACAGTGCTGTACGACACCCATCCGGCCCCATCTCCCACTCTTACACAGAGCAAAACCTTGCCATGGGACCCCCTGGAACTCAAGATTCATTTTCAGCAAAATCCCCCATATCCTGTTCCCACCCTCCCAAACTTTCTTACCTTCTTACCCTGTCTGAATGCTTTCTCTGCAGCTCTCTTCTACCTCCCACAGCCCTCATGGCATAAGACCAGGGGCTTAGAGATGGAGTAGGTGTTGTCCTTGGTCTTTATCATCCTTCTTCCAAACCATACTTGTGCTCTCTTTCCTCCCTTTCCCCCCTCAATTTTGAAGCCCGTGCTATCAGACTAAACCACTTGCTACCCTCCTTACTCCAGCCATCTACAGACCCACAGGTCACCCACACCTGTTTCTAGAAGTGTTTAGCTCCTGGATCAGGGTCACTCTCCCCCGTGCCACATTTATCCTAACCCTGGAGGATTTCACATCCACTTAGGTGGTCCTTCTCACCCCTGGCCTCTGACGTCCTCTCCTCCAATGATTGTGTCCTCATCCTTCCTCATCCACGCATCTCATGGTCTCAACCTCGCCATAGCCACTGATTTCATTCTCTTATATGCTCATCTTCAAACACCTCCTTTTCTGACCCCATTCTTCCAGTTACTGAAGTTCCTCTCTCTAGTATCTCAGCTTCAACAGTTCTTCAGTCCTGTTGAGACTGCACTGGTTTCCTCTCGCTGCTGTAACAAATTACACATATTTAGTGGCTTAAAAAAACACAAATATGTTATTGTACAGTCCTGGAGGAGAGAAGTCTGAAATCAGTTTTATCCAGCTAAAGTCAAGATGTTTGCAGAGCTGGTTCCTTCCAGACGCTCTCAGGGGAGAATCCACTTCCCTGCCTTTATCAGCAGCTGGTGGCCACCTGTATTCCTTAGCTAGTGGTCCCTTCTCCATCATCAAAGAACAACACTCTCTCACTTGAGGTCTTTGGCCAAAAGTTATCCTCACTGTCACATTCTGTCCCTTATTTTGCTCTTTCTTTGTTTTAGCACTTTTTTTTCTTGTGGTCCCATTTGTATCCTCCACTCATCCCTGATACCTGGTCTAGATATTAATCTCCATGAGGATAAGGAGTTGTTTTGTTCATTTATGTGTCTAATAATTTAATAAAGTAGGTGCTCAATACATATTTATTACCATAAGAAATAAATTTTAATCTCGCTACTTTTTGAAATCAATGCAGGAAATTAAATTAATAATTACTAAGGGGCCAGGCATTGTACTAGACATCTGTATTGGGTTGTCAGATAGTTTTAACAAAACTACTAACTAGAAATGATTTATCAGGTAAAGATTGTTTATCTCGCATAGGTGTGGTGGCTCACACCTGTAATCCCAGAACTTTGGGAGGCCAAGGTGGGCGGATCACAAGGTCAGGAGATGGAGGCCATCCTGGCCAATGTGGTGAAACCCCATCTCTACTAAAAATACAAAAATTAGCTGGGCATGGTGGTGCCTGCCTGTAATCTCAGCTACTCAAGAGGCTGAGGCAGGAGAATTGCTCGAACCCGGGAGGCAGAGGTTGCAATGAGCCCAGAACACGCCACTGCACTCCAGCCTGGCAACAGAGCGAGACTCGTCTCAGAAAAAAAATTGTTTATCTCATGGAACATTTAATGATGGAAATCTGCATTTACATTCCTTTTCTTACCAAATAAGTGTGATTTTTTAAAAAACCTCCAACAAACCACAAAGTTTGTTTTTTACTTATTCGGAACTGGTTCTGTTATAGCCATTAAACCAAGATTACTCATAGCACAATTTTTTGTTTTCAATCTGGTATTCAATACAGAAGTTAGAGCAGTTATAAAACTAGTTCTTACATAGAGCAGCAGGCTCCCTGTGGAAAACACATTTCCACTTATCAAAAAATGACATTCTGTTGAGAGATATGAACATCATGTCCAAAATACCAATTCTCCTCCCAGAGAAAATTTGGAGGGAGCCCCTTTCTTTTCACATTGACAACCTCCGGATTTGAATTACTCATCAAAAGATTTATCACGATTAGCCAAGTGCAAAAGATTCAGAGCATGACATGGTGAATTCTAGCCATTCCTTCTACAGTTTGAGACCTCTTAGATTCACATTTGTGCTGTGGCAGTAAATTTATGATCTGTATAAACAAGAAGCTCATTTTTCTGCAATTTGTATATGACCTTGATGCCAGAGATTATGACATCAATTTTTTTGTGGTACTTTGAAACCAAATTAAATCTTTGCAATTCTTGATTCAAGCTTGAAGTTACCAAAAGTGTCTTGTCTTTTTAAAGTTCTGTAACAAATAGTTTAAAATTTTACATATTCTTTGATTTATAACTCCTTAACTAGAACTTTTCCCTAAGAAAATAGTCCTGTAAGTGGAACTTAATGGAAAGTATTCAGGCATTGGAAACCATAGACCTGGGTTCTGATCCAGATTCAAGCATTAATACCATGCCCACATGTGTCTTTTTTGTTTCAGTTTTCTCACCGGTAAAACAAGAATAACACTGTATATCTTGTAAGATTGTTGTGAGATTTAGATATACTAGAACCACAGTCCCTGAGGCAGGTCTGGTCCATAGAAAGTGCTGAAAAATGATAACACTCAAGGGTCCCACAGAGCTAAAACATGATTTACAATGCTGAAAATTTTGGAGCAAATGAACTATCCAATAATAGGGGATCGTGAAATAAATTTTGGTAAAGCCACACAATGAAACTTTCTGCAGCTATGTGGAAAGACATTGCAGAAGATTTTTTAATGACCTAGAAAAATATTCATGATAAAATGTTATGTGAAATTCCACTCCTGGGTATAGGAGTAAAAGAGGTAGTCATACAAAAACTTGTACATCAATGTTCATAAAAACATTATTTGCAATAGCCAAAAGGTTAAAAGAACCCAAATGCCCATCAGCTAATGAATGGATAAACAAAATATTATACATCCTACAATGGAATATTGTTCATTCATAAATGAAGTAAAGTATTGATACATGCCACAGTACGGATGAATCTTGAAAACACTATGCTAAGTGAAGTGAAAGAAGCCAGATGCAAAATCACACATTTATGATTCCATTTGTATGAAACACCTAGAATAGATAAATCCATACAAAACAGAAGGCAGATTAGGGATTGCTATGGGGTGGGGGTGTGAGAAATAGGGGGTGACTTCTAATTGTGTATGGCATTTCTTTTTAGAGTAATGAAAAGTTCTAGAACTAGATAGTGGTAATGGTTGCACAAGATAGTGGTAATGGCATCAGTACTTGATGCCACTGAATTGTATACCTTTAAATAGTTAAAATAGTAATTTTTATGTGTATTGTATCATAATAAAAAATGTTACCTGAAAAAATGTAGCTTAAAAACTGTGTTTACAATGAAATATCATTTATATCTACTTATACACACACACATGCTTACACACACTGGAATTTATACACCAGAATGTTAGTAGTGGTTGTTTCTCACTATGATATCACAGGTGATGTTTAAAATCATCTGCACTATCTTAATTTTTCTAAAAAGTATATATTACTTTTATAATAAGAGATAAAGTTTAAGGATAATAAGAAATGAAGTTTAAAAATAAAGAATCAAGAAAACAAAATTGCTGAATAAATGTAAAAGATGAAAGGAGACCTAATATGGGTTGGCCCTGTGTCCCCACCCAAATCTCATCTTGAATTGTAATTTCCAGGTGTCCAGGGAAGTACCTGGTGGGAGGTGGGTGGATCATGGGGGTGGTTTCCCCCATGCTGTTCTTGTGATAGTGAGGGAGTTTCCATGAGATCTGATGATTTTAAGTGGCGGTTTTGCTCCGTGCACATTCTCTCCTGCCACCGTGTACGATGTCCCTTGCCTCTCCTTCACCTTCCACCACGATTGTAAGTTTCCTAAGGCCTTCCTAGCCATGTAGAACTGTGAGTCAGTTAAACCTCTTCTCTTTATAAATTACCCAGTCTCAGGTAGTAACTTTATAGTAGTGTGAAAACGAACTAACACAAAACACAACACTGACCTGCCCTTATGTTTATACAATAAAATAGTGAGCCTTATTTCATAATTACATCCTATGTGCTGACAATTCTGAAGTGTGCTTTGCTGCATAGAGCCAGCCACGTCTGCCTTTCACATCAGAATTTATGTGGAATCAAGTCCCATATTTTACATCTAATTTGCAAATCACTGTAGTAAGGCATAAGCTTAGAGTAAGTAGGAATAATTGCACCTAACTCATGGCGTGACAAGATAACTACAACACTTACCGTTACCATATATATGTGTGTGTGTGTGTGTGTGTGTGTGTGTGTGTGTGTGTGTATGTATATACAAACTATAAATGCCCAATTAAAAAAAAACTCATTTGTTTTTCCTAAAGGGAATGCTCAAATCCTAGTTGGTGGGGTTCAAAACAAGACATTTAGCCACTCTACTTATAATTGCCTTCACTTATCTTATTAACCCCATGAGAAAAATGTCATTATTCTTATTTTATATAAGGTAGAAATTGGACTCAGGTGAATCACTTCCTTGAGTTTAGGGTGTAAGTAAATGGTAGGCCCAGAAAATAGGCTCGTGGGAAACTCAAGTTCATACTCTGCCTGCAGTCCCTGTTACCTTGCCATTTAATGGATGAGGAAGCAGATGTTCAGAAAGGTAACTTAACAGGACCAAAGTCACAGTAATGTGTGATAGTCTTGCGATTTAATCCCTGTCTAGTGAATTTCCATCAATCTCAGCTGCCTCCCCAGCATTTCTTGATGATACTGACTACATAGATGTCATTCTATTCCAGGACACCAAAAAGTCCATGGCACAATACAACCTCAAAGAACTAGTAAAAAGATAATGAGGACTTCAGAATAAATAGATCTTATATGTGGAGAGAATAATGGTTCAACTAAGAATAAAGGTCTGACATGAAGTTATAAAATGTTCCAAGTTCAAACAGATGCAAATACTTTATTTTAAATGGTATGATCACGTAGAGGTAACACTGAAATGTGATCTGCATTAAAATTTGAGCTGCTATGCAAAATGAATGAACCCTCTTAAAGACAGAATGAGACAAAACTTGGTATAAGTCTTGCAGGCAGAGCCAGCTGCCAACCTGGAGTGCTATCCGGAGCCTTTGTTCAGCAGACATAATCTGCCTGAGATCAGATTTTTACATTTGAGCCACATCCCTCTTGCTTCATGGGTAATCTAAAGGTGAAGCCTATCAGACCCTGTTCCCTAGCTACACTTGAAGGAGTAAGTTTAGTGTAGAACTTTTCAGCCTAAAGAGAAAACATGTATTGTTTTCCTTCCCTTGCAACACTTCTAACATAGCACATGATTCCCTCAGATGAAGCTACCCTGGGTCCTATTTTGCACTCTCCATCGTGCTTCTGAATTCTTCTCAAACCCTGCTCAGAGTCCATCTGGGAGCTCTCCAAACTGCTTATTAGCCAAGTGATCTTGGTATCCTCATTGTTTCATTGCAAGCATTTGTGCTAAAATGACATTTCTTTCCCAAGACACTGACCACATCATCCAACCTGCTCTTTTTCTTCAAGAAATCTCAATGACATTCAAACTCAATGACCTGGTTCTTCTATGTGTCACTTCATGCCTCTGGCAGCCTTTGCCTCCTGTTCCTGTCTCCTGTTACACCTCTCTGCATTTCGTTCAGTCTCTTCCTCTGCCCCTCTCAGCTGCCATTGTGTTTTTGTTCTCAGGCTTTCTCGTGTGTTCCCGGTCACCTGTCTTGGATGCAAGCTTCTCCCTCAGCCTTACGCCTTCAAGCTCTGTCATGCTCACTTGCTTTGTGAAGCTTTCCTGTGTGCCCAGAGTGGTATCCTGGTCATCCAGGACCTCATCTAGCTTCCATTCCCTTGTCCCCAGCCTGTGCAATGGAAAGCTGGAAGGGAGTTATTCACTAAGAGGCTGCACACTGAGATGGCCAACTGAACACACATGCAGGCATGAGAAGATAAGCCAGAAGAGCACTGCTTCCTCATTCATTCACTGATTCCTCAGAAGTCAGTTCACATCAGACACCGTGCTGGGTGACTAGCACATGTGTGTAGACTCCCTGCTGCAGTGACTGAGCCCGGGGTCTTTGCCAGTGACAAAGGTGGAAGTCCTGTCTGCCAGCTGTGTACCCTTCGTGACCACTCAGGAAGTATCCACTGTGGCCACGACACAGCCCTGTGCCAGCGCCAAACTGGTTGGCACATGTACAATGACTCTTGTGTCTCCCCTGTAAGTGAAAACCAGGTGGCACCCAGTGAGACCTACGTGCTGTTCTACCAACTGATGGAGAAGCCACCCCAGTGCCTGTGACACCCCCACTAAGCCCTGGTCCCTGTGAAGCCCTTTAAACACACTTAAGCCCCAGGCTCCCCACTTATCTCAGAGACATTTATTTTTGTGTCTTTTAAAATCAGGGAATGGGGAGAGGGTGGTTGTAGCTCCCATTATATTTTTTTTATTAAAAAGCACCTTTCCAAGTGGAGACTCCCTGGTCTCCCAGCCCCATGTATAGAGCTCACCAGGCCCCTGCCCATGTACAGCCCCCAGACCCTCTGCAATCTCACTTTTGGTAAATAAATGTATTGAGACAAAATTGAGAAACATACTTTGAAAAATATATATTTTTATTTTATTTCAAAATAACCACAGTTACTTACAATTGGGATTTACGTGCACGTTGGTCACTGCACAAGTTCTCAAACCTTAGAATCAGATTGGATACCACCACCCTCTTTTTCCATTCCATACTGTATGCTTACTTGCTTTTTAAGACAGTGACCACTAAATTCAGCTTTGCCAAAAATATGACATTATGTAAAAGAATGTAGTATAATATAAATTTGAACCTGAACACCTTTGAGCCAGGAGTTCCTGTGATATCTGACCAGATGCTGTGTTTCTTTAGAAAATTTAAAATACCCCATAGTAACCCTATGGATTTGCTGTGGCACCCTGGGGTGCCTCAGTGCACAGTTTGGGATCCATGGGACATGGTTTCTGTTCTCCTGTTTTCTATAGTCTGATAGAGAAGAGAAGTCATATAAGTAAGGAAGGATAGGTTAGGTGCTACAAAAATTCATCAGGTTAGAGCAGTGGTTCATTTGTGATATCCTGAGCCAATAGAATAACAAAATAAAATGGTAGTGACTATGGAGGGTGCCTTTTTTTTTTTGAGTCAGGGTCTCACTCTGTTCCCCAAGCTGGGGTGCAGTGGTGAAATCATGGCTCACTGCATCCTCGACTTCCTGGGCTCAAATGAACCTCCTACCTCAGCCTCTCAAGTAGCTGGGACTACAGCAATGTGCCACCATGGCTGGGAAATTTTAAAAATTTTTTCTAGAGAAAAAGTTTCACTTTGTTGCCCAGGCTAGTCTCAAACTCCTGTGCTCAAGCGATCCTCCCACCTCAGCATCCCAAAGTGCTGGAATAACAGTTGTAAGCCACCGTGCCCCACCTGGTTGTTTACTTTTCATGTTAGCGAAAGGACTTCAAATTTTCAAAAAATAGCACTATATCATCTTTTTAATTATTTTTTAAATTTAGGTATAACTTATGGTAATTTTTACATATATAAATATTCATGTAACCATAACCCAGATCAGGAGATAGAATCACCTCAGAGGTACTCTCAGGTCATTTCCAGTGAATACCTCACCTCCACCCTTTGCTTCACCCCAGGGAGAAAAACCACTATATTGCTCTCTAACCCTATAGACTAGATTTACTGGTTATGGAACTTTATATAAATGAAATTATACAGTGTGGACTCTTATGTCTCACTTCTTTCTCAGCCCAATGTCTGACATTCATTCATATTTTTGCATGCATGGGTAATTTGTTCTTTTTTCTTTGTATGAATATATTACACTATCTTAAAAAAATTCTTTTTTTAAAGAAAGAATTTCTCAAATTGGAAAAAGTTATCTTTTTACTTTCTTCATAGATGTACTGCATAAGCATGCTTCCTGAAGGAATATATTATTTAATCAGTTTTGTTTGCTTGGAAACTTTAGAAAACTTTGTATGCCATTTTTTAAAGAATTGATTTCTTCTGCAACTTCCTTTTTTCACTCAATATTATGTTTGTGAGTCATCCATATTCAAATTCAAAAGTCATCCATATTCAAAATAACCTATTATTCATTTATTTTTAATGTTGTATATGAAAAGTCACAGTTTATCCATTCCCCTGATGATGGACATGAAAGAGTCATTTGTATCCTAAATATGCAGAGAATTTTCTTTCATCAGACATTTTTAGCTTTGCAAATAAATGCTAAGCATTTGTCATAATTGTAAACTATCTTTTTTTTTTTTGCATATTTTTCTAAGACCACTGTCTCATTGGAGGCTATTTTTAAGATAAGTCTGCAAACCTAAGACAGTCCTGGAATAGTTGTCATGCAGCATGTTCAATGTGGCTCTTCTCAGTTCACAGAAGGACTCTGTGTAGCCCATGGTCACACATCCCCAGACAGGCACTGACCTCCTTATGAACAACACCCAAACCTAAGGAAATCTCTCGATATAGCTTTCAACAAAAAGAGAGCTGTGCAGTGCCCAGTAAGGAACCTGACATCTCAGTCAATGTCAACTATGGAACCCACTGAGAGAGTGGTCCTGGAGCATGCTGTAACAGAAAGAATAGCAGAAATATTTTCTGGCTACAAGATAAAGGTATTAAATTGGATGCCTCTGAAATTAAGAAGTCCATGTGCCTTTAAAATCCTCCAGGTCCTTTATCTAATGGGACTGTTTTGCCTTTAGACTTTAGAAAATTATCTAATTCCCAAAGGCTTACTGACAGAAGACAACCATAAGAGCCAAGCAAAGCCCACTGCTATTAAATGTTTCCTAAGTAACAGGCACTCACTGAGCTAAGTGCTTTTACATGGTTGATCTCATTCATTCCTCATAACAACAGCATTGACAAAGCTACTGTCATTATAAGTCTCATTTTATGGATTAAGCAAAAGTGATTTGCCCCAAGTCCTACAGGTAGCGTTAGCAGCATGGGTTTGAAAACAGGTGGTTCTGACTTCAGAGCTTGTGTTCTTAGCCAGACACTTGTGCCCGTTGGCCCCTGTTTGCCCAGCTGCCATAGTCTATGGGGACTGATGGTATCTTGAATATTAGAGACAGAGTAAGGCCATGTTCAAGGGGCATCTGGCATCTTTGGAGTAATGGTTCTATGTTTTACTATTATAACAAAGTCTTGACTTGTGTTCATTCTTTTCTGTTCAGAAACACACTGCAGGTCACAGAAGGAAAATAACTTACAGTTATGAAGGCTCTAGTTCTAGATATTCTGTTAAAAGCTTCCACAGGTATTATTTTATTTAATCATGACACCAGCTCTGTGAGAATGGCTGAGAAAACTGATGCTCAGAGAGATTGCTTGAGGCATATGTTTTGGAGACAGGATTTAAACCTATGGCTTTAGCCTCTCAATCCAGAGCCCTTTCTATAAGCCCCAAGGCCAGGGGAAGATTTTGAGGACTATAACCTTACATCACTTATGTAACCATTTTTAAAACTCAGTATTTGGGACTCGTCAGCCTATTAGAAATCATATTTTGTTTAGTCATCTTTAAAATCTGCACTTAAATTAGCCTTAAGATCTGTTTAAATATAGGCTCAGAAAAGGAAAATGAGGGCTCCAAGGCAAATCTCACATGTCATATTTCTCAGGCTATCTATGAGTTTGCATCCTCTTTTCTAAAAGATACTACCTCCCAACTTTCTGTGAAGACAAAATAGGAAAATGCCAAAAGCCCATTATTTACTGATAACCTACTAAAAGCCATTTTGAGGGTATCTGATAACACAACTACAACTAACAATAAATATTTTTAAATGCACAAACTCGGGAGTTTCAAAAAGCTGAAAAGTAATTGCCTACTAAACCCTTGACCTGAATTGAGAAGAAGCAGCTGCCATTTTGTACAACATGGCCTCCCCCTCTGCCAGAGCTGATTGGACAAAGGTGGGCACATGACTCAGTCTGGGCCAATTAGATTTCCCTTCTCAGGAATTTGTAATGGGACTGAGAGAGAGTCACTCTCTTCAGGCTAAACCTGCACTATCTAAACTCTGGAACCATGGGACCAGGATCTGAGCAGTTAAACCACTCTGTGAAAAAGAAGAATGAAGTAGATGTGCTGTGTACAGCAGTCAGATTCAGTCAGGAAAACAGAAACCACACCAGCTACTTTAACAGATGAGTTAATACTGTGACCTGGTCAAAAGGTTTTGGGTGCTGTAGTGGCAAACAGGGAACATGGAAGTTTTACAGAGACGGTAACTTCAGGAAGCAGCTCACATTCTTAGGGCTAGGGGAACAAATGGAGGAAGTTATCAGAACCTAGAGGTTTGGAAAAGGAACATGAAGAGCTGAGACTCGGACCTCTGAAGGAGGAGTACCATCTGGCTGATGTTGCTGCCTCTGAAACTCACAGGGAGTCCCCATGGATGGAGGCCCAGGAAGAGTGTCCTGGCCAGATGCAGCTGGTGTTTCCAAAGGGTCACCATCAGGTTCTGGGCGTGCAGGACAAAGCTGGAAGCAGGAACCAGATGCTGCTGCTGAGGCAAAGACCTATGATAGGCAACATAGCCAGACAACTAGGGACAAGCCAGCAAGTGGTCCCTTCTCCCTCCTTCAGCCTGGCAGATTCTCTCTAGCATCCCTTCCTCTCCATAGAGCCTGGCATGGAACCAGTTAGCAGGGAAAAAAAGCGATTTGTGGAGATCTAGCTGCAGCATCACAAAGAAGAGTTAAGAAGGGTGTGTTTGAAGCCAAGAGATAAAAGTGCAATGGCCAGGACACATGGACAGGCATGGCCTTGAGGGTCCGAGTGACTGCAATCCGTGGCCTGGCGGGTTCTCAGGGGTAGCACCCCTGACATTTGGGGCCAGATAATTCTTTGATGTGGGGTCTGTCCTGGGCATGTTGAACACCATGCCTGACCTCTTCCCTCTAGATGCCAACAGCACCCCCTCACTGTGACAACCAGAAATGTCTCCAGACATTGCTAGTGTTCTCTGGAGGGCAGAATTACCCAGAGTTGAAATCCAATGAGCTAAGTTCTTGTTTTGTGTTCTGTAATACATCCCTGTTCTTTTAATTCTCCCTTTTCCATTAAATTCTTTCGATTTAGGTCTTATTAAGTGCAACCCAGGGAGTCTTAAAAGCTACCTAACATTTGCTGAGATCTTAAAAATGTCCCAGGCCCTGTGCTAAGCATTTACAGGCATCGTCTACCTTAGTGTTGTCTACAATCCTATGAATCAGGTATAAGTATTTTGTCCTCACTTCACAGAAGAGGAAACTGAGGGTCCAAGAGGATTCTGACCCCCAGTCACTGAGTGGAGTGGGTACTTTACAACCTTGAGGCTTTACTGCCATGTATCACCGCTCACCTGGGTGACAGGCAGCCACCTTCTTACTCTAGATCCTTTGCTCATATTCAGTTGAGCCATATGAAATTGCCATTTTTCACATCAAAGAGGTCAGATATCCACAATTTAATTTGGTTCCAATAGGTGCCTTCTGCCCTTTGCCAGAAATGACTGCCCCCATCCACTGATCTTGCCTGACCTTCAGGCTGATTTTTACTTCTCCATCCTCCACAAGTTCTTCTTGGACCACTTATGGAGCTCATGGACATAGATGGGGTTGCTAGGACTGCCATAACAAAGTATCACTGACTGACTCCAACAACAGATATTTATTTTCTCACAGTTCTGGAGGTTGGAAGTCTGAGGTCGGACTGTCAGCAGGGTTGGTTTCTGCTGATGCCTCTCTCCTTGGCTTGCAGACAGCCAGATTCTCACTGTGTCTTCACATGATCCTCCTCCTGTGCATGTCTAGATCCTGATCTCTTCTTATATGAAGACCAGTCATATTGGATGAGGACCCACCTTAATGACCTCATTTTAACTTAATCACCCCTTTAAAGACCTGCCTCCAAATATGGTAACATTCTATGGTACTGGGGTTAGGACTTCATCATATGGACTTGGGGAAGGGAGCATCATTCAGTCCGCAGCAGGAGCCCCCATCCTTCTAGAAGCACACAGCATCTTCTGTTTCATAAACAGAAGATGTTTTACACATGTGTATACATATCTTGTTCCTTCAAAAAGTCCAAAAGCTTATTAAAAACACTACCTGATTCATTCATCAGTCAATTAAGTCTGTCTTATTTGGCTCTTTTTCTTTTTTAAGACCTAGTCTTGCTCTGTCGCCAGGCTGGAGTGCAGTGGTGCCATCTCAGCTCACTGCAACCTCTGACTCCCTGGTTCAAGAAATTCTCGTGCCTCAGCCCCCCAAGTAGCTGGGATTACAGGCATGCACCACCACACCCAGCTAATTTTTGTATTTTTAGTAGAGACAGGGTTTCATCATGTTGGCCAGGATGGTCTCGATCTCCTGACCTCGTGATCCACCCGTCTCGGCCTCCCAAAGTGCTAGGATTACAGGCGTGAGCCACCGCGCCCGGCCTTATTTGGCTTTTTACACATGTGTATACGTATCTTGTTCCTTCAAAAAGTCCAAAAGCTTATTAAAAACACTACCTCCCCAAACCTAGATCAGTGGTAGGCACTGGTCAGTAGGACATTGTACAGTTATCATCAAATATCATAGCCATGTTAGAGCAGGAACGCTGACTTAAAAATATCCCAAGATTCCACCCAGCTTTTAGTTTCCAGGGCTTACTGCTCTTCAAAACCAAATTTTATGCAGTTAAAACATACTTTGAGATCTCTTAAAAACCTGTATTATTACTTTAATTTTTCTCGTGATGAGCCAGCATGAATGCTATCAAAACCTGAGCTTTAACAACACGCAAAACTGATTTGCCCTGCTGGAGACCCTCAAGATTTTGAGTTCTTACTGCTGATGAAGTAAGCACAGGCTTGAAGATAAAGGGAAGAGAAAGAAAAATATCAAGACCAAAACAGACTATATAAAAGTCTAGGAGCCCCAACCCACAGGCCAGCTAAAAATAGAACTCTTTCTTAGCTCAGCGACTGCCTGTAACATGGCTGATGGATGTTATTGGTTGGCAAGGAAACACAAGTTTATGGAATACATGTAAATATATTCATTCTAGGGAGTCTTCTCAGACCCACGTTGGCTTTTTGCCCAAGTCCACAGCGTGTCTGGACATAAGAGGATTCAGAGCTGTGTGTGCAGAACAGTCATTTTTTTCTTCTAGAAAATGCAGAAATCTCTAACTTACGACATTTTTATTTGACAGGAGAATATGGTGACCAGCCCCTAAATCATTTCCCTGATGGACTGCCTCTGTGTGTGCTTTCATTAACCATATTTTTGCATTTGTTCATTTGTCTTCTTTCAGCAAATATTTATTGGGTGCCTACTTTGCACTGGTTTGTGATACGACTTTACCACGCTGCACTGTAGTCAGCTACTTTGGGTCTGGGTCTAGGTCAAGCCACAGTACGTAGGGAAGCAGTAGAGATGGTGGCTACAAATGGATTCTGGGGTCAGACGGCTCGGAGTCCCACCAGGCTCTCACGCCTGTTGGCTCTCTGGTCTTCAGCGACCTTGCCTGTGCCTCATTTGTCACGCAGGGATAGTAATTTACTTACCTCATGGGTTGTAGTGATAACTAATTTATACATGACATATGAATTACTTGTTGTAGCTCCTGGCACATTACAAGAGCTAAGAAGTAATTAGCTGCAATCGCTATTACTGTTCTTCAAACAATAATACTTGAAATTAAAAATGTTTTTGAAATTTATTTCTTTGGTATTTTCTATTACTGTTGCTCTTTTCCTATTTGGGACATCACCATTACAAACCACTGCTTTGGGAGACAGTCATTGCAACAGGAAAAAAGGCTTTTGACATCAAATTCAAAAGCTGACTTGGAGCCGCCTTCCGTCTTCTGAGACTAGACACTTTTCTCTTAGTGTGGGGAGTGATGGAAAATACATTGTCAGAGCCTGATTAAGGGTTTCTGTGTGCTTTCTGGTGGAGGGAGGAAAAATACAGAGGGTACATATGGTGCATGACACGCACCTGAAATAGATATAAGGAGACTTAAGAGCAGATACCATATGTCTTAGTTAGTTTGGGCTACTGTAACAAAATATCACAGAATGGGTGGCTGAGCAACAAACACTGATTTCTCGTAGTTCTGGAGGCTGGGAAGTCCAAGATCAAGGTGCCACCAGGTTTGGTATCTGTTGAGGGCCTTCTTCCTGGTTCACAGATGACTGTCTTCCCACTGTGTGCTCACATAGCACAAAGCAGAGAGCAAGCTCTCTCTGGCTTCTCTTTAATAAGGCATTAATCCCATGCAAGAGGGCTTCACCTTTGTGACCTAATCACTTCCCAAAGGCCCCACCTCCAAATACTATCACACTGGGGATTAGGCTTCAATCTATGGATTTGGAGGGAGAAGCCACAAGTGTTCTCTCTACAGTGCCGTGTGCCCCAGGAGGATAGAAGCAGAAAGCTCTTGGCCAGTTCTCAGAGCTTCCTGTGGCCCAGGGCAGGGGGACAGGGACTGAAGGTGGGGAGAGAAGAATGTTTCTTCTTGCCAAGGATTAGCTTTAAAGACACAGAGAATCTGACTCCAGGGGGATGTTTGGACAGGACTCCAAGGATCGACAGGCTAGAGTCCTGCATGTACAATAACTGAGGATGAGACACCCACTCTCCCACCAACCTAATGCCTCAGCATAGGACTCCAAGAACTTACATGCAATCAGGGTAGGGGCAGGCATAATGGGTTGAGGACACTTGCAGCAATTACTATCATTACTGAAAGTTTCAAGAACAGAGAGTGTTTCTTTATATCCATAGTGTGTAGCATGGCCTGGTATGTAGTTCATGCTCAGTAAAATTTAAAACATATTAAGGACAGGCATTGTATTACCTGGTTCTCACACTGCTGTAAAGAACTACCTGAGACTGGGTAATTTATAAGCAAAAGAGGTTTAATTAACTCACAATTCTGCATGGCTGGGGAGGCCTTAGGGGACTTATAATCATGGCAGAAGTTGAAGGAGAGTTAAGGCACGTCTTATATGGTGACAGGAGACAGTGATGGGGGAAGCGCCACACTTTTAAGCCATCGAATCTCTTGAGAACTCACTTGCTGTCATGACAATAGAATGAGGGAAAATGCCCCCAAGATCAAATCACCTCCCTCAACACGTGTGGGTTACAATTCAAGATGAGATTTGGGTGGGGACAGAGTCGAACCATATCAGGCATTGAAGTAGATATTAGTGCCATACAGATAAGAAGGCATGATCCTTGCTCCTCGGGAGCTGAGTCTTGTGGAGACATGCAAACACACACACACACACACACACACACACATACACACACACACACACAAAACTGATCCCAATGAGGTAAAGGTGTAACCAAGGCACAACAAATCGACAGTGGGAAGAGCCCCCAAGCCTGATTGCAAATGTCAGAGAAGAAATGTTGGCACTCACGGATGCCAGGGCACGGCCAGCAGAAGGAGCAATGTGTACACAGATGCAAAGGCTGGGAACAGCCGTGTGCAAGGAGTGAGAGCCAGTACCAAGCCCAGCTGCCATTTTACTCACTGTGGGTGTGGAGTCTGACAAAGGGCACATATGCCCCACAGGGCTCTCCCAAGCCGTTTCTTGGGACTTGTTAGAGTTTAAAGCGTTCTCTAAAGGCACTGGTACCTCAGGCACAATCTCTCCTAAGACATGGGATTTTTCTCAACAAACGTCTTTGGAAGAGGGAAGGAGACAGAGGCTGCAGCCTGCACGGCTGCATGTAGGTTCCAACTCTATCACTCCCTTAGCTCTGCAGTTTAGACCAAGTGATATAACCTCCTTGTGTCTCTGAAATGCAAACAATTCATCTATTACCTAAGAATGAACAGAAAACTGCAAGACTTCCCTGAGATTTCTTCTTGTTTGTGGTTCAGAATGGCTTTGAGCAGTGGGTTTGAAGAGGCAATAGAGGCATAGCGTAGGGTTGATTTTGGCAGAAAGCACCCCACAGAGTCCAGCATGTTCACTCAAACATTTAGAATAAGCCCATAGGCCTAAGGCAGGAACATGCAGAATGTACTAGAAGAGCTGAAGAGATCAGTGGGGATGGTGAGTTAATATTTCTTGAACTTGTATGTTGTACCAGTTGTTATTAGGGAGGATAGAAAAATATAGATCCATGAATAGTTACTGTTCTTCAGAAAACCATAATTGTTCACGGAAGGAAAGCAAATGGGGAGAAGTAATAATGGAACAGTGGGTTGTATGTGTACAGGATATGCAGGTGCAAAGAGCTTTAAGGACACAGAGAGGGGAAAATTCCAACGGTGGGTGGAGGGGACACAGAGAGGGATGGTACTTGGATTGGGTCTTAATGCCTCTCACAGATGTGAAATCAAGAAACAGAAGACAGTTTATAATCAAGCACTAAATCATATTTTAGTGGGTATTTAGCTCTAAGGTGGGATAGTAATCTGATAAAACAGGAGTGATTCATCATTTTCATAGATTTCTGTATATCTTTTTTTTGTTTATTTCCCTTTACAAGGTTTTATGTAAAATTGTTCTGTTTTATTTCGTTTTGAGTCTCACTCTGTCACCCAGGCTGAAGTGTAGTGGCACGATCATGGCTCACTACAGCCTCAACTTCCCAGGATCAAGTGATGCTCCCACCTCAGCCTCCCTTGTATCTGGGACTACAGGCGTGTACTATCATGCTCGGAATTTTTTTGGGGATGTTTTGTAGAGACAGGATTTTACCATGTTGCCCAGGCTTGTTTCTAACTCCTGGGCTCAAGAGATCACCTGCCTCAGCCTCTCAAAGTGTAAAAGTGTTTTCTGATGTTCACTGGGCATTTTGCCTACAAGAAGTGGTGCTGTCTGCCCTATTGAAGGATATCAGCCATTACTTTCTGTCTAAAAATCAGGAATCTGAATCTAGTTCTTAGTTCTACTTGGGAGACAGTAGTTGAATAGAATAAAAATAGCAATAGAAACAGCTAAGAAGAGGCTGGGAATAGCCAGAGGAAAGTCTGTGGGCCCTTCTTGTCCTGTGTAGCCAGGACAGAAAGCATTCCATAGAATTCCCTGCACTGTTGTTCTTAACCCTGACCAAGCCCTCCCATCTGTCAGTCATCCTACAGAGGAGAAGGAAGGAACACAGGGAGAAAAGGAGGAAAGAGAATTTGACGCGTTTGGTAGGTGAGCAGTGGGTGCCTGTATCTGGGGTCAGGCAGTCTGGGTTCAACTCCTGCCTCTGCTATTCACCAATTTTGCCACCTCAGACAAGTGATCCAACTGTTCTCATTTCCTCCTGTTCTGTATAATGGTGACAATAATCAGACCTGCATCTTAGCCTTGCAAGATTAAAGAGATAATATACCCAAAACAAATATAACAGTGCCTGGAACATGCTAAGGACACAGTAAATATTAGCCATTATTATGTGTCCATTCAGCACACATGGCCCCTTTCTTGGCAACAGACTCTGCCTGGGTTGGGGGATGAGACCACAGGATACCTTGGTGTTCCTTCCATCCCGCTGGCCTCCATAATTGGCTTAGGGAGGGGCCTGTGACACAAATGGCCCAGAGTCCTTACTGGGGTTTTTCTGTTGGAAGTGAGCTCTCCTCTCAAACCTTGGATCAGTGTCACCCTCGGGTGGATAGCTGCCACGTCTGTGCCACATGGAGAAGGCCTGTCTGTGGTTGCCAAGGATGAAGTCTTGAAGAACACACAGAATAAAAGCAGTGCATGCTGGATGCAAACCCTGAGGTCCCCTAGCATTTCGTAGGTCCTCAGCTCTTCATTGCATTTGAGCTTCTATTCCCTTGTCTCTTGCAAAAAGCCCCCGTTTTGCTTAAGCTAGTTTTGAACTGGGTTGTGGTCAGACCTAAAGAGGGCTGACTGGTGTGAAGGGGAAAAGGAAGGACCAGAGAGAGACAGGAGATGCCCCCAAACAGCTTGGCTGTTAGAAGAGGGTTAGGAAGGTGAAGCCCATCTAAACGAGGAGTGAAGCAACATTGCCCAACCTCCTGGGCTGATGACCAAGGAGAACAGGAGATTTAGATTGATGGTTAGTATTTTATAAAATGTTCACAGGCTGCTCAACTTTTTTACAGCCACAGAGACCATTTTAAATCCTGGATTTGTAATTTCTATCTTAGCAAGTCTTCTCTTTTTCCATGTGGTCCGAAGACCACTTGTTCTGAGAATTTAGGTTGGTTATGCTTACGATGAAGTTCTCCAATGAATCAGATATAGAATGATTATCTCATAAGCCCTATATTTTGGTTCCAGTTAAATGTTGATCTGTCTAGTTCATACTGTATATTAAACACATTATGCAAAAGCACAGAAAAGTCTTAACAGAATAATTATTAGGAAACCTAATACCTTTATTATATTTTCTTTTAAAAATTATTAAAGATGTGATTAAATTGATGTTCCTTGTTGATTTTGCCTTACATGCTTTTTGTTTTTTGAAACTAATAAATGCATTTGTAATAGCAATAAGATTTGCTTTTGTAAGACTTTAGCTTCTCTTCTTTGCACAGTCTTGCTTAATTCTAGAGCCTTTGACCACTAAGGATAAACAGCCTAAGCCCACAGGAGGCTTAATTAACAATACCAAGTTACCAATGAGTGAAATACCCTAAGGATACGCACTCAGGGTTGAGCAATGAGGCCTCAGAATGAAGACAATCCCAATCAATCTGTGAGGTTAGGGAGCCGGTATACAGGAGCTGAGCCTAAGCACATCTGACCACAAAGCCAAGCAAAATGAAATAGAAATTATTCTCACCATTAGTAAATGCTATCAATTTGATTTTTTTTTTTTTTTTGAGACAGGGTCTCACTCTGTTGCACAGGCTGAAGTACAGTGGTACAATCACAGCTCTCTGCAGGCTCAACCTCCTGGGCTGAAGTGATCCTTCCACCTGAGTCTCCCAAGTAGCTGGGAGTACAGGTGCATGCCACCACAGCAGAGTAATTTTTGTATTTTTGTAGAGATAGGACTCTGCCATGTTGTCCAGGCTGGTCTTGAACTCCTCTGTCCAAATGATCCTCCCACATTCGTCTCCCAAAGCGCTGGGATTATAGGCATGAGCCACCATGCCTGGCCTTCAGTTTGAATTTTTGAAAAGGCATGGCATGTGTGGCTTTTTCAAAATGTAATTTTTAAGGTTTAAAATAGCTATCATTATAATGTCATTAGAACTACACAAAAAAGAAATAACAATATCTACTTATGTGTTGGCATCCTTTCATACAAATGGGGACAATTAAATTGCTTCAGAACTAAAATTAATTATTTTAAGGCTAAAATTATTCATTTTATCCATGCAGGGAAGTTGCCATGTAGAGATGGTTTTAATCTGGTTAATGACTAATTTTCTAGTTCTAAAGGTGAAAATAAAGCTAAGTTGTTGGAAAATATAAGAATAAGACTTGAAAGATCTGAGTAAAGCAGGAACAAGCTGACTGCAACCTCTGCTTCCTAGGCTCAACCAATCCTCCACCTCTGCCTCCCAAGTAACTGGGACTACAGGCATACAGCACCGCCACGCCCAGCTAAGTTTTGTATTTTTTGTAGAGACAGGCTTTAGCCATGTTGCCCAGTCTGGCCTTGAACTCCTGGGCTCAAGCCATCCACCATCCTTTGAGTCACAGAGTGTTGGACTAAAGTGGGAGCCACCACACCCAGCCCAGAACAAGCTTTCTTACTGCTTCTGTTGACCTGGATGCTGTCTGAGAGGGAGGCTCTGCCACCATCACAAGCAGGCTGCACTGAATGCTGAAACCGAGGGAGAGACTTAGAGTGGGGAATGTCTTAGCCCATTTAGTGTTGATATAACAAAATACCTAAAGCTAGGCAGTTTATAAGGAAAAGAGGTTTGCTTGGCTCATGATATATGGTGGCTGGAAAATTCACAATTGGGCATCTGCATCTGGTGAAGGCCTCAGGCTTCTCCCACTCACAGTGGAAACTGAAAGGGGAGCTAGCATGTGCAGAGATCACATGATCAGAGAGGAAGCAAGAGAGAGAGAAGGGGGAGGTGGCGGGCTCTTTCTAACAACCAGCTCTGAGGAGAACTGATAGAGTGATGATTCCCTCATCCCCAAGGAAGGGCATTAATTCATTCATGAGGGAGCCACTTCCATGTCCCAAACACCTCGTGGTAGGCCTCTTCTTCAACATTGGGGACCAAATTTCAACATGAGATTTAGAGAGGATAAACATATAAACCACAGCAGAGGAGAAGGAGTTATGGGTCCCTTAAGAATAATGACTTTGCCTTGTCCAATTAAAGGAGAGGCACCAATTTCATATCTAGGTTACTCTTTGGGGTCTCATTTTATCAGGCTGCCCAGAGAAATAACTAAAAGCCACATTCCGGGGTAGCTGACTGTCTCCATCTGCTGGGATTTGAAGAGTTCCTAGCATGTGAAATTTTTGGTGATAAAACCAGGACGGTATCTGTGACAGTTGGCCATCCTATTTCCTCTTTTGATCTTTGCCAGGGATAACCAGGTATTCTCTTATCTCTGAATCCAAAAGGCCAGACTCTCATAAATGAGGACTTACTTCACAATAACCCATACATTTGCTTATATTGCATTTAGGAAAATTCTAACCACATTCTTAACATTCAACATGGTGTTTGAATCTACACACAAATTACTGATTGTACAGAAGTCAAACCAGCACGTTCATGCCTGGGGCTCTATCTGAAAGGGCAGAGAGTTATATTAGAGAGGAAAGAAATTATGCAGGATGGTGAGAGGACAGGGCAAGACAGAAAAGAAAATATGGCTTGGAATTTGGGAGATGGAAGTGGTGGGCGTTTTGAGAGGAAAGAGGACATTAGGGGCTACTGCTCCGACGTGAGAGAAAAACTGGAGATGATGTTAAGAAGTTTTTCCATGTGAACTGCGTGGAATTTTTCCTGGTGTCTTTTTGAGAGACTTATTTAAAGATATTGTCTGCCTGTCAGCGTTCTGCTGGGTGCCAAGATGGGCCTTGAAGGGTTGGGTGACACTTCCATTTCCTCATATCGTGATCCACTGCAGTAGGTATTTGACTTTCCTGTTCTTCAGTTGTCATCATTCGTTGTTTCCCAGAGTACATCTGCATAATGTTGTAATGGACACGGTGTATCAGATACATTTGAAAAAGGTATGACAACCTCATTTCGAATATTGCCTGTCCTGACAAAGAAAACCAGACTGAAAACTCAAACCTGCTTGGTTTTACTCTAAGTATTCTCTGTGAGCTAATTAACAGAGCCTTGCTGAAACACCAAGCGGAATTTCCAGCTGAGAGTTTGCTTTAAAATGATAGAAACTGCTTCGATTGTTTAAAGAAAGGAAACACATCTCATATAAAAATGTGAGAAAGGAAAGAAAATTTCTCCAGCAAAGGAAGAAGGCCAGAGGGGGCTAGAAATGAAAGAAAATAATAATTTTTAAAAGACCAACTCTGTATCCATAATGACTTATAAGTGCTCAGCCTGCTGCTTTTTTATTAAATTTATTTCTTTGAAACTCATGACCATCTATGTTGAGGCTTAGAATTTACTCTGACCTTATCTTTTATTCAGGTTATATATTTTTAATCCCTAAGCATATCAAACATACTGCGAAAAATCAAGAAACAATTTTTAAATTTTATGATTTTTAAAGTTAACAGAATTATCCTATTATGCTGAAACTACCACAGAGTTATAATGAGAGTTAGTGTGAGGAGATTTTAATGATTTCAAACTCACAGTTGATGAGATTCAAAGAGCATCAATAATGTAAAATGCACTGTGTAAACTGCATTTCAGTCCATGGGGCATATGAACAAGCATGCTTCGTTAGACTGTTCAGGCTACTATAACAAAATACTGTGAACTGGGTAGCTTATAAACAATAGAAATGTATTTCTCATGGCTCTGGAGGCTGGAAAGTCCAAGGTCAAGTTACCCGCAGATTTGGGGTCTGCGTCCTGGTTCATAGACCGATATGGTTTGATCTGTGTCCTTACCCAAATCTCATGTCAACCTGTAATCCCCAACGTTGGAGGTGGGGTCTGGTGGGAGGTTATTTTGATCATGGGGGTGGTTTCTCGTGATTTAACACTGTCCCCCTTGGTGTTGTCATGGCAATAATAAGTGAGATCTGGTTGTTTAAAAGCGTAAAGCATCTCCTCTTCTCTCTCTTCTTCCTGTTCCAGCCATGGAAGACATTCCTGCTTCCCCTTTGCCTTCCACCATGACTGTAAGTTCCTAAGGCCTCCCCAGTCATGATTCCTGTATAGCCTATGGATCTGTGAGACAATCAAACCTCTTTTCTTTATAAATTACTCACTCTCCAGTTGTTCTTTATAGCAGTATGAGAACAGACTAATACATAGACCTCACCTCCTCACTGAATCCCGATGTAGACCTCACCTCCGCACTGAATCCCGATGTGGTATAGGGGCGAGGCAGCTCTCTAGGGCCTCTTTCATACAGGGTCTATCTTCACGATCTAATCACCTCCCCAAAGGCCTCATCTCACCTTGTGATTAGGTTTCCACTAGTGAATTTGGAGGAGGGGACATAAACATTCAGACCATAGCCCATGCCTGGGACTGAGAACCTGAGATGTTTAGGAGCAAGGGTGAAGAGGCCAAAGAGTACTTGAGTGTGAGCTGTATTCCATTTTCAGCAAATGTAAACCTTTGGAGACAATGCATGTCTATAACAGAAAGCAAGAGGTAACCCGTGGCTTGATGAGTGTGAGCCAAACTGCTAACTTTACCAACTAAGGATAGTACCTATCACACTTTCAGATATCAAAAGTAGGTGTGCATAAGTATAACCTGAGCAATACAAACTGTGAAAATGCAGATTCCCAGGCAGCATGCACAGGGATTCTAATCCAGTACATCGTAGGTGGATCCAGGCAATCTGCATTCAAAACAAGTGCCCACTCCCTCCCATTAAATGAGGTAAGGGAGGGGATCTGCGGCCGAACTTTGGGAAACACTTAATTCTTTCATAGAGGCCACACAAGGGGACCAACATTCGGAATATTAATATAAAATGGATTACTTTATGATTTCACTCATTTGCCCATTCTAAAATAATGAGTTGGCTCCTACACACTTCATCAGAGGATGCTAGTGTGGGAAGAATAGGGAATATGAGGAGGGGAGCCACGACACAGGCCTCCCAAGGTATTCGTATCATTGTTCCTAAAATATCGTTAGGGACTCTGGAGTGCAGCTAATAGCTTGATTTTCCACAATAGATTTATTTTTTCAGTTCTCTTTCTAACGCTGAAACAGGTACATACAGCCCTCTCTCTACAAGTCCTGATCTCCCCTCAATCTGCGATCATTTGCCTCATTCATTTTCCTGGTCTGCTCTGAGAACAGTATGTGACCTTGCTTCAAAACATCAACTTCCCTGACTCTAATATGTGTTCTTTATCTCAAATAAAAACTGGTTTCCATGGCTTACTAACCTCCTCCGCTGAGTTGTCATTTCCAAAAGATACATCAGCACTGCCCTCTCACCTAATTATTCTAAACAACATCCTTTTGACACCAAAGGGATTCTCTGAACGTTCCTGTGAGACTTAAAATTCACTGAGCATGAATTTAAGACTTACTTTTGGCTTATTGTACTCAATGAAGGAAGTAAAGACAGTGGTGAGGTAGCCCTGAGCTTCTATGATCAATTCTTTTGTTTGTTACTTAAAAGCAGTTCTTACTGTAAAAGGGCTGTGGGGCCTTATAAGACGGAAGACATTGAATCCTCTTGGCACTCCGGCCCAGCGCCACCATTCTTATCATCTATTTACAGAAAACTCACCAGGTGATTGCTTTTGTACTAAAATGCTCCGAAGTGTAGGCTGATCCTAGCATGGTGCCACTGAAGGGTAGTGCTGTTCTTTTCCAAATGCAGCCCTCTTCCTTGCTTCCTTTAGTATTCCTGTAAGTAATACAGTTACTATCTTCTACATTTTCTAATGGCAAGAAATATACTTCAATTTCTCTCCATGGCATTCTTGACAGGGTGTAGGCTCAAGGCAATAAAGGTAGCATTCCTACACCCTGTCTAGAGTGGGGGTACTCAGCATAGCAACTGCTCCTTCCAAAAAGCCACCCGTCACAATGTTCTCTTCTCATTTTCAGTTCTTCCTTGGAAGGCATGTGGTACTTTAAAAGTCATGCAATCAATTCTTGAAGGGTTCTACAATGTTGTCTGTATCATACTCTTTGCCCTGTGCTATGACTTGATGCCTCCCTGGAAGCATCTAATTCAATGTCCTGCCCGCAAGGATGGATCATGAAATCCAGTTTGGATAAAGAGCACAGTAAAGACCAGCAGAGACCTAGGGAGAAAGAAAGAGGTGGGGCCAATGGCTCAGCAGTCACAGTGTGGTCAAAGAATGGCCCCAGTGGGGCTATTTGAACAAGCACTAAGAAATGATAACAGCGTGGGATTGAAAGGGTATCCGCTGCTGACGCAATCTGGTTTTGACTTTAAGAGCAGGTGGCTGAGGTAGATTAGTGAAAAAAAGATCACCAATGGTCTGGTCGGGTGGCTCACGCCTGTAATCCCAGCACTTTGGGAGGCTTAGGCGGGCAAATCATGAGGTCAAGAGATTGAGACCATCCTGGTCAACATGATGAAACGCTGTCTCTACTAAAAATACAAAAATTAGCTGGGCATGGTGGCGCACGTCTGTAGTCCCAGCTACTCAGGAAGCTAAGGCAGGAGAATCGCTTGAACTCGGGAGGCAGAGGTTGCAGTGAGATTGTGCCACTGCACTCCAGCCTGGTGACAGAGTGAGACTCCATCTGAAAATAATAATAATATTAATAATAATAATAATAATAAGGTAGCTGATGTAGATGAAGATGAGTGTCTTGGGTGGATCTTCCAAGAGGATGCTGGAGGTAAGAAGGAGTGACCTGGAGCTTGGTAGTTGACTCCTTGGGGAAGGGTAAAAGTGCTTATGTAAAATTATTTGCATTTCAAAGGAACAGGGGATTGAACAAGAAGGGACTGGGAACAAGCAGCTGGAAGTAGTAGAATTTGCAGATAAGGAAGATTTCCATCCTCCCTCCCTGCTCTTGTGATATTGGGGCTGGAAGAGACAAAAAGACATCAGCCATCAGCTTGAGGCAGCCACATTGGAAGCTGTGTCCTCAAAGGACACCCAGGTTTCACTTATAGGCAAGAAGTCAGAGGGAACCTTTGGGGAAGAGATTAGGATTAGAAGGAGTTGGGTGATACTGATATTGGTTTAGACAAAAGGGTTTGGGAGTGGAGAAGAAAGAGAAGGGTCAGGAAGTAATGGGAGACAAGGGAGACAGAGTAGGTACTTGGTTCCTACAAGGTTCTTTGTGGCTGGAAATTGATGCCTATGGTCAAAGTATGGGGCTCAACTTCCTCACAGTCAACTGACACCAGCTGCTCCACTGTGTCCAGTAAGCAAGTCACCTGGTTTTTCAAACCCCAATCTGACTATGTCATATATACTGCTACTTCCCCCAGCTTGAAGTCACAAAGACAGAACTGGTTAGTGTGATTTACAGGGTTCTACACGGTCATCTCTCTACCCACGACTCTATACCAGCCTTTCTGGCCATCTTCTCTCCCTTGAACTTTCATCCCTTCCATGTTCTGTCTGTTGCAGTTTGCATGTGCCATTTGTCTGTTTGTCTGACTGGAATACTATCCCCTCCACTTATTTAGAACACTATTCAGCTTATCTGAAAGCTCAGCTCAAATTTCTCTTACTCCAAGCTGACTCACTTGACCTCACTGACTGGTCAAATCCCCTTTTTATAGTTGATCATTTATCACAGTTACAACTATATGTTGTAATGATAATGTGTAACATTTATCACAGTTACAACTATATGTTGTTTATGAGATTGTTTGAATAATATTGCTCTCTTGCAAAAGACTGTAAGTACCAGGAGGTCAGGAATCATGTGTCTTCTTTATGCAAACTCTATCCCCCAGAGCACAGCACGATGTCTGGCATCTAGTCCTGCTTTCAGTGAATACTTACTTGCCTGAAGGCCAAAGAATGGTTTTCACTGGCTGGCATTGGCCGGGGGCGCTGGTGTGCAACTAGCCCCTGACAGACCCAGCTGGTGAGCTGCCTAACCTCAAAACCACAGCACTGGTGCCTCCCAGGTCTTCTATTGGCAATGGGCATCCAGCAGAAATGGGAGCTGGGCTCTAAAAACTCCAATGTCTCTTGAATTGAATTTACTTATTTATTTTTTTTTTGAAAAAAGATTGTTCTGAGGGTATTTTAACAGTTGATTTTTGTAGTTTGGCTGTGATTCAGTAATTTCCCTGAAAGACAGGGGCCCTGGACTGTTTCCCTGAGAAGAGGCAATCCCATCCCTCTTGGATAAGAGCACATTGTCTGTTCACAAGGGGCCTTCAGAGCTCTGCTTCTTGGGGGAGAGCCCAGGAGATGCAGCAGCTGCAGACTCTGTGCTCCCAGGGGGTTAAAGGTTAAAAGGTCAAGGGTGTCTTTCTGCAGAAGGATATCTCAATCAATGAGGTCTAGCCAAAGAACTATTTGTCTCCCAGTTCCTAAATCCAACTTCCTGCCCTAGGCTGTGGGCACTGCCATTCTGCAGTTTCACTGTATTATGATTTGTGACATCAATAAATGTGAGCTTTGATGGTGACTTGGGAGAAGGGCTCTCCTAGCTTAATGACCAGTGAGTGATTTTGTGGGTTTTTTTTGGCATTTGTGCTATTCAATCTCCAAAGGACCAATTTACTCGGAGAAACAGAGAATCCAAAAGTAGTTTGTTCTTTTACTGGGAACATAAGTTCCCCATAAGCAGGACCCTTGTCATTTCAGGGCCTCTGTGTTGAATACACACAAATATGATACCAACAAATGCCATATGCTTTCTTCATTGGGTCACTTTAAGCTCTTCCATCCAAATAACTGGACTCCAAGGTGGTACAAAACAATCATGAAGAGTGAATTTACTTGCAGGAAAAAAATGTGCCATTGCTTGTCTGAATTGTCATATGGCCAGAAGGACCTCCAAGCAAGAGGCAGCACTGAAAAGCAAATATGGCACATGACATGGAGAAGGGTAGCTTCCAGGAAGAGCCATTTTCTTTGTAAGAGATGGAGTTCTGGCAGGGACAGAGCTTCTGGTCTCCAGAAAGCCATGCCACAGAGTCACGGATTCTGAGACAAATGCTGGTTTTCTAGTTGCCACTCCAGAAGTCATCTGTCAAAAGGCCGGGGTCGGATGAATTAATTGTGAAAAATAGAGTAGATAAAGTGAATCACACATTGAACTGCCTAGTTGCAAAACTCTCAATTTATTTAAAGAGAAGACGTTTCACTTATTCATTCATTCACTCATTTGTATCAAGGATAATTCATTGAGTACCTAAAATTGTGTTGAGTTCTATACTGGGGCTACAAGACAAATTAGGTAGACCTTTTCCATATCTTCATATTTGCTCTTCTCAGCCATTTCAGATTTGTTCACATTTTTGATGGATTCAAGAATAACATTAATAATTTTTCTGATTTATCCTAAGAACAGCCAAGGTTAATTAAAGAAGAAAGTCATGAAAGAAAGATGGACTCCTGGATGACTGCTCAGCTCTTTAAACCTCAATTTTCTTATATGTGAAATATGGGGATCCATTACATGACATTACATAAAGTCTGTTCTGTTTTCTAAACATACAGTGAAGCCAACACTTTCTAAGAGATCTGATTGGTCACTAATCTTGTTTTTACTTTAGTTTTGTAATGAATTACCTTAAAACATAATGAATTAAAACCTCCATTTTATTATATCTCACACTTTTTATCAATTGGGAATTCACCCAAGGCTTACAGGTGTATGGCCTGCTCCACGTGGTGTCTAAGTTCACTCTGTCATAATCAACTGACAAATGGGCTGGTCTGGAAGTACTGAGATAAAATCCCACGTCCAGAGGCTTGTTTGGGATGGCTGGGACACTGAGCTCAGCTGAACTGTCATTGTAGTATCTAGAGGTGAATTTTCCAGCCTGACCATCTCAGAGTAGCTGAAGTTCTTACATAGTAGGTAGCTCAGAGCTCCCAGAGGGTTCCAGGAGAATTAGGCAAGAGATGCAAGATTTCTTTTGAACGAGCCTTAAAATTCCGAGAACACCACTTCTGCCACATTCTATTGGTCAAACCAGCCCAGATTCAAGGGAAGGGGAGAAATAGACTCAGTGTCTCAATGGAAGAATTGCATGGGCCACATGGAGGAAAGTCATTGATGGCAGCCAGCTTGGAGGTAAGCTACCATAGTCGCCAGGAGGGTTTAAGTGCTACAGCGCCTGGGACCTGGCAATTAAAAATATAAGTCTCTCTGTCATCTTTGATTTCTCCTTCTCTTCCTATAAGCCGAATCATGGGAAAGTTTGATAAAATACCTCATGATTACAAGTGATTCCTGAGCATGGATGGACTCTGATATGAAAATGCTTAGATGGGCTTTAAATTGAATGAGAAAGGTCTGGAAAAATTTTAAAAAGTGCAGAAGGTGTGTAAGACATTAGGTCTCGTAGTGGTTGCATGGATCAGCTTACAGCCCCTTCTCTCCATTTTGAAACCTCTAGTGAAAGGGATTTCTCTCCTCGACCCTGTCCTTGTACTTCCCATGGCGTTTATTAGGTATCTGAGGGTACACTTCTTTTTTCCATCACAGATTTCCAAAAACCTGAACCTTTAATTTCTCTGTTTCTCCCAAAAAGTACGAAGGTTCTCCATCACTCTTTGCTGAATACACACAATCATTGCGATGGGGTTTACAGGAAGCTGGGAATAACATAAAGAGTAGCTTGAGATCAACTCCTAGTACGAGATGAAGGTGATTTCATTATCTGTGATGGCTAATGTTCTACAGCTCATCAATGCTCACTAATAGGCAATAAAAGTGAAAATCCAATGGGGGTTTGATTTCTGGTCTGTGTCTTGGTAAATTAAATAGTGCATACTTTGTGGCAAGAGACAGAAAAGATATGTACTCTTAAGTTTTCACGAGGAGCTGATCTTTTCACCCATGAACTCGCTGTCTCTGCACATGCACCACTTTTGGCCCAGGCTTTTCCTTTGAAAGATTATCTTTGCACAGTGTGGAAATTCTGCACAACACAGATTGGGGCAGGGTAGTTGGTGATTGAGAAAGATTAATCATTACCTTTATGTCAAGTTTAATTAGTAAGAAAATGGAGAAAAACTGAGAAAAAGGAAAGCCTCCTTATTTACATTCTACTAGAGAATCCATTTCAACATCATCAAAAAAAAATAAGACATGAGTTACAGACTCAAATTGTAAGGGCTCCTTGTTTTTCCATAAAATATGAATACCACATAAGCAAGAGCCTCCTTTTATTATGTCTTCCAATTCTAACTATAATCTTTCATTCTCTTTCCATTCTAAAAGAAATTTTTTTAAAGATAATGTTTTCAGAATCCTTCTACAAGGAAGCACAACATTTCATATGATTATATAATAACTGCATAATACATATAACTGCAAAACAATGAATGTTCTCATTTTTTATTGCTTTCTGCTTACTTTCATATTTCAAATGCTGGCTCAATCTGTCACTTGCTGTGTGTCTTTGGGCAATTTAGTTAGTGTTTATGCTGTAATTCTCTCAACATTAATAATTATACATATCCATATGACAGTTTTGAAAATTAAATGAGCTAAAATAGGTTCAGAACAATGCCTGGTACATAGTAGATGCTCAGTGTGTATAACAAGAAATTAACAAACATTTTCACCTATATTTTCTCATTTAATCCTCAAAATAAGCCAAGCAACATTAGGGAAACAGGATCACATTAGGAGTTAAGGGTCTACATTTTACAGCCAGACTCTGTGAGAATACTGGTTTTCTAGCTCACTAGCTATATAATCCTGGCAAGTTACTAAAACTGTCTGGTCCTTAGTTTCCTTGTCTGCAAAATGGGAATAACAAGAGTACTTATTTCACAAGTTAAATGTAGTATTGTACACAAAGCACTTAGAGAAATGCCTGGCATGTGGTAGGTGCCGCCATTTTATTTCTGCTGCTGAATGGCAATGGCCTGTGTTGGGTTAGTGTGTGCAGACGTCTTAGTGTATAGTAGGCCCCCATGCAGGGGTGGTTTCATCAGTCGCTATGGGCTCCGTGCTTAGACTCTTTTAACTTGTTTTCAAGTTCAGTTGTCACTGTCTTGAAATCCTTCATAAGTATTTGAAGAAGGGGGCTGCATTTTCATATTGCACCAGGGCCTGCAAATTATGTAGCCAGGCCTGCCCCCACTATTTGGAATTGATTCAAGAGCATAGTCGCTCACAGGCCACTCTCAGACTGACTCATGTGAGGTGCGTGCATTTATTTTGGGGCATCCCCAAAGCGCAACATTTCTACACATTGAGCTTTGCCCTGATTGTCTGAGTAAAGGGGCTGGGGACCAGCTGGGTTCTGTTCTGGGTTTGGTACTTTTCACATCTGTGGGTGTAATGTGAGATGAAATTATCACAAATGATCCACACTCACAGCTCACACTGCACTGAATAGGTAACGTGTATCAGAAACATGCTTACTATTGTGCGAGAAGCCATTGCGTTAAAACAAAAGAAATGCATAAAGAGCATTATAAAATATATAAGAACTTCTCGGCCAGGCACGGTGGCTCACACCTGTAATCCCAGCACTTTGGGAGGCCGGGGTGGGTGGATCACCTGAGGTCAGGAGTTCGAGACCAGCCTGGCCAACATTGTGAAACCCAAACTCTACTAAACATACAAAAAGTAGCTGAGTGTGGTGGCAGGCTCCTGTAATCCCAGCTGTTTGAAAGACTGAGGCAGTAGAACTGCTTAAACTCGGCAGGTGGAGGTTGCAGTGAGCCAAGATCATGCCGTTGCACTCCAGCCTGGGCGACAAGAGTGGAACTCCATTTCATTTTAAAAAATGCATAAGAACTTCTTGTCATTATGTAGTTCTTCAATGAATGAATATTAAAGATGATACAGAACTATTAAGCAGGAGATGGATAATTTTTATGGTAACGGAGGTCTTTATACGTAAAACAACAGGGAAACCTCATTACATTGTCACTTCCTAAACTGCCAGATCCATTTCAATTCACATTTGAGCCCTCTTAGGTCCTTGTTCAAAATCCCAACACAGCAAGTGTACAATTAGCATGTTTGCAGTGAGTGATATAAGCCTAATGGATTGATAAGATTTTCATCCTAATAGGTCAGAGGTGGGAAATGTATTAGGTTGAGCTCACAGAAATAATAAGGGACAGTGAATTCAAAGGGAATACTGGAAGACATGTGAGATGGAGAAGTGGGAGCACAGACTGCTTAAGTTCTTGGAATCATGAGAAATGATGAGAGTCGAGATGCAGCAACTGCACAGTTGGCATACAGCTTGACAGCACAGAAGTGAGTTTGCAGTGGAAGTAGGCAGACACCATGCCAGTGTGCTCCAGAATGGCGTGCCTTCTCACTTGAGTTATGTTCATGTCACTCACCTGCTCAGAATACTCCAGTGACTTCCCAGTCTACAAAGCCCTATATAATCTGGCCCTCAATCACTCTCTTGTCTAATTACTTCCTACTCTGCCCACCTTCCTCTGTTCCAGCCACATTGTTCTTCAAGCTCCTCCTTAAACATGCCTTGCATGTATCCCTAGGTCATCAATATTTCCTTTGCCTGGATCACTTTTCAGTCATTCTCTTCATTCCTTGCTTATTCATGTCTTTTCTCCAAGGTTGTATCCTTAGAGTAAACATCCCCAACCACCGTGTGTAAGATAGATAGCACCCCAGTCATTGTCAAGTGCTTTATCTTTTTAAAACATTGTACTATGTATTTATTTGTTCAATTGCCTATTAGTTTCATCTCTCATCAGAAAAACACATCTTTCTCTTTTGTTCATTGCAGTATCCATACAGCTTAAAGCATTTCCCAGCAGAGTCAATGCTCAATCAATATTTGTTGAATGGATAAATGAATGAATGAGTAAATGATTTAAAAACTCACATGCAAATGAAGAAAGCAATCATTAGAAAAAGAGCAATGTATAGTCTACTAGTTCTGCCTTGGAAGATAGTCTGGGGAAGTGTTGGGAACTGCAGAGAATAAGGTCACAAGGGGCTGGACTTGGATTTGGAATTTTAGAGATTACATTGAACCTGCAAACTTACAAACATCCTGTATACTACAAACTTGTTATGTCTTCCTCTTATACAGTCATAGTCAGTGTCAATAAACTGAGAGTTCTGGCAAATCCACAGTGACTCGCCTGTTCTCTGTGGTGGACATTGTTGCATGGAAGGAGATCCCAGGATTCCATAGGCTTGTTCTCCTGGCATGGAGCCTTCTGACTTGGCTTGAGTTATTGAGTCGACTTGATTCCTTTGGCGCTCTGTCTGCCTTTTGCTGTTACCAAGGAGAGTTGATTCCACCCAAGGAAGTTACAACAAGTAGGAGGAGGAGAGAGAATCAACCAAATGAAGATAAGGATGAATTCACTATCTGAGAAAATATTACCCTAACTAAACGCATGGACTTCTAAGTATTTGTGGTAGATACTATGACTGTTCCAAACATTTGACTCTCCCCCAATAAGACATGATACGTCCATACTCTTTGCCATGTGACTGTGTGATGCCTCCTAGTAAGGTAGGTGGGGAATACCTTCCTCCTTCACTGATTTTCAGGTTAGCCATGTTACTTGCTTTGGCCAATGAAATGTTAGTGCGAATACCATGAACAGAACTTTCAGTGTGCTTGTTTTGTGTGGCTTGCCCTTTTGGACCATCTGCCAGGAGAGCTTCCCAGAGTGGCAGATAAATGCAGCCAATTTAAGCCCAACCTGTAGGCAGAAGCAGAGCTACGCAGCTCATCTAAAGACTTGTGGGTAAGAATAATTAACGTATGTTATTGTAAACCACAGAGATTGGAATTGTGTTTTTATACTGTAAAACCTTGATTAAGACAGTTGTTGGAACATTTTCAGTGATATTTCTGAAAATCTTGTCCTATGTATGAAGCAGAGTTGCTACAGCTTAGTTATGTCATGTTACACATCCATTTTGCCTAAATCCTACATCAAACTATAAGAGTCGAATTTTTCAACTCTAGGATGGCTAGGGGGTAAGCTGTCTTTCTTGTTCTGTTCCAGGGAGCATGTCTGCTTTAGAAATGCTGCCTGATGGACCAGCACCAAGGACAAATCTTCAGAAGAAAAGCTCTGTCTCTTTCCCATTTTCTCTTACATTCTTTTGCATAAAGCAGGTACTCAATAAATTGAACTGATTAGTTGCACTACCCAATAAGGTAGCCATTATTACCTGTGGCTATTTAAATTTAAATTATTCATAATTAACAAAATAAAAGTTCAAGTTCTCAAAAGCCACATGCAGCTAGTGGCCACCATATTAGACAGCACAGACATAGACCATTTCCATCATCACAAAGTTTTGTTGACAGTGGCTACGTCTGTATTCTAGAGGTTGGGTAATTTATTATTTTTAAGGCTGGGAAAAGTAAATTGTTTGTGATTTGATGATATGAGTGCTGGGATGATAGGATGGAGAGAGGAGAAAGGGAATCAAAGAAAAAAATGAGCTCTATATTCTTCTTCTACCTTTGCTTTAGACATAAATAATCTTTATAAAATACCACCTGGAATGTTGGTCACATTCATTTTGCTAATTATTCTAGAAACATTCTAAGGCACATGGTTCACCAGTCACATTCACTAATAAATAGGTACGTGTGTATGGTTCTTCCAGAGGGTATCTCAACAGAACAACTATGCTCTAATTCATCTCCCAATGCAGGGAATGTGTCAAGGTTTGTAACCATAACCTCCAACACCTTCAAAACTAGAGACAAAAAGAACAACAGAAAAAATGAGAAAATGTGTTCAGTGCTGAAATTAGCACTCTCAGCCCCAGGTCAGTTACAGCAGTGGCAGGCATTATGTCTGTCTCCACAAGATTCATCAGGCTATACAGGCAAAGACTCAAGTAGAAAGCAACAGAGCATGGGCTAAGATCAGCAATTTATCTGAGGCCAAATACCACAAAACAAAGGGAGACTCATTATGTAAGCTAGCTACAGGTGTATTAGTTCCATTTCAGAGACTTCCAATGGGTTTTCATATATTTCACGTTTAACATCAGTATCAACCTTAATATAAGAGAAACTGCAATCATTTTTTTATAGTACTTGGAAATGACAATTCTCAGGAGGAATTTTTCAAAGGATTTTTCAGTTCCATTTTTCTTATAAGAAAAGTTTTATATCTAAGGTAATACAATATGCTCTTAAAATAGACTGGAAAGTTTGTATTCCTTTCTGGCCTTTGGGTCATCTTTGGTCATTGATGCCAAAGAGTGGGTTTCTAAGTACTTAGGTTTTCTTCAGGAGCAATAGCCCTTGGACTCTGTCGTCCCTAGTAGCTGTCTTACACAGTATCAAGCACTCTTTAGCTAATGCTTTCCACCCTTCCAACCCATTTTGCCTAAATTTTATCAAACTGTGAAGGTCAGACTTTTCTAGACTTTCTAGAACTTTCACTGCAACATATTTTCAGCCTCATCTAAGACCATCAATCCAAGGACTCCATGTCTTTCTCATTATTTCGTTTTCTTTTCTTAGTGTCTCTACACAGTCCATTATTATAACTACTATCTTACCTTTGGATTCCATGCCCCTGTCTCTGATGTACCTTCCAGGGAAAACTCTGAACCTGGTTTTGCCAGTTTTTAACTTCTTTTTACACTGCCAACTGAATGGCTGAGCTGGTCAGCCTCTACTGTGCACGCAACATAGTCCAGAATTTATGCCATGTTTCTACATTTTAAGATGATCATTTCAACCCCTGATCTCTCCTTACATCAACCTTCCAGGGACAATGTTGCCCTATTCTTCATTAAGAAGGCAGAAACTATTGAATGGTGCTGGATTGAACTGTGTTTCTCCAAAATTGATATGTTAAACACCCTCTCACCACCAACCCTAGGGTAACTGGAGATGGGGCCCCTTAGAAAGTAATTAAGGTTACAAGGGATCATAAGGGTGGGACCCTAAGTCAATGGAGCTGTGCCCTTATAAGAAGAGGAACAAACCCCAGAGTGTTCACTCTGTCTATCATGTGAGGACAAAGCAAGAAGGCAGCCATCTGCAACCCAAGGAGATAGCCCTCACCAGACATCCATGCCACTGGCACCTTGGTCTTGGACTTCCAGTCTCCACAACTGGGAGAACATTAATTTCCCTTATTTAAGCTGCCAAGTCTATAGTGTTTTGTTATGGCAGCCAAAGCTGACTAATACAGATGAAAACCATCACCTTCTCACCATCAAATCTACAAACCTCCATACACACCCATCCTCCTTTCCTTCTCTCCTAATATAAGTGGAGGTCAATTTCATGACTGCTTCTCAAGAAGTCTTAAAGCTTCTCAAAGACTTCGTTCATTTGATCTACTCTTTTTGCTCTTATAAATCAATATCTATTTCTCTGCAGAATTATTTGCAAACATGCTCTAATATCGCCCACGTTAGAAAAAAAAATTAAGTCCTCATCTTTCTTGTACTGCCACCACAATTACTGATTTCCATTTCCAACTCAATCTCTTGAAAGAGTTGACTACATGTTGTTTTCATTTGCCAACCTCTCATTCACTTTTCCAGTACTTTGTTTCATACTAATTGCTACGTTTCCTTGAAAAGTTCACTGTCGCAGTTATTTAATGTTGCATATCAAAGCGTGCTAACTTTGTAGCTTAAAACAATAACGGCTCACAAATCCACTCATGGGACAGGGTTCAGTAGACCCAGCTGGGTGGCTTGAGGATGTAGACAAGAATCATCTGAAGGCTCACCCATTCTCATGTCTGGTAGTAGAGGCTGAGAAGCCCAAAACACACTGGACTCGAACAGCTGGGGCTCTTCCAGCATCTTTCTATAGCTCTATGTGGTCTCCATGTGAAATCTCCAGTATGGCAGCTTCAGTGTAGTCAGACTTTTTACATGTTAGCTCAAGAAAATGAAGAAACATACCAAAAAAGAGAAATGCCAGTAACTACATGTGTAAAGAATTAAATGAAAATTCAGTGGTGTAAAACTACCATTTCTTATGCTCACAAATTCTGTAGGTCAGGATTCAAACAGGACAGAAGAGGGATGTCCTATCTCTGCTTGCCATTTCTGGGGCCTCCTCTGGAAGATTCAAAGACTGGGGACTGGAGTAGTTGATGTTCACTGTAAGCCAAAATCTCAGCCAGAATATCCATGCAGAGCCTCTCCATGTGTCCCCACCCAAATCTCATCTGGAATTGTAGTTTCCATAATCCCCACCTGTCATGGAAGGAATCTGGTGGGAGGTAATTGAATCATGGGGCAGTTAGCCTCATGCTGCTGTTCTCATGATAGTGAGTGAGTTCTTACAAGATCTGATGGTTTTACAGGGGGCTTTCCCCCCTTTGCTTGGCACTTCTCTCTCCTGCTGCCATGTGAAGAAGGATGTGTTTGTTTCTCCTTCCACCATGACTGCAAGTTTCATGAGGCCTTCCCAGCCATGTGGAACTGTGAGTCAATTAAAATTCTTTCCTTTATAAATCACCCAGCCTCTGGCAGTCCTTTACAGCAGCATGAAAATGGACAAGTACACCTGGGCTTCCTCAAGACATGATGACTAGGTTTCAAGTGTGAACCCTGAGAGAGAGAGAGAGATAGAGAGAGAGAGAGAGAGAGAGAGAGAGAGAGAGAGAGAATTGAGACCAATCAGGCTAAGCCATTTTATGACCTAGCTTTGGAAGGCAGTACATCAATGCTCCATCTTGGGGCTGCAGCCATTCATAGGGCTTAAATACTATATTATATTTATCTTAATAAGTCCAAAATTTATTCCAGTTTCAAAGATTTACCCTAAGCTTTGATGTCTCCACTTACAACTGATACATTTTTCAAACTTATCAAGTCTAAAAAAGGTAACTGTAGATTGCCCCTATCATCCTCTAGTCTTACCCATTTCAGGAACTATCATGATCAAGCCAAAATCCTAAGAATTGTCTTTGTATTTTCCATTTCCCTGTTCCTTTCCTCCAGTTCATCAGTAAATCTGGGTTCTGTCTACAAAATACACTTCCAATGCATTCTCTTTATTTATTTTTTATCATTGCCTTAATCTGAGGCACAAACATCTTTTTCCTGAATGACTAAAGTAGCCTCCTAACTTGTAGAAAGCATCAGGAGCATGCTTGTGAATATGTAAGTTTTCCATATGCTTTGATCAGCCTTCCCTCAATGTCATCTAAATAAAACACCCAGGACTGTGCTGGGGTGAAAGCTCCTTGTCTCTGAACACCACTGGCTTCCACCTTGCATTGCCTTTCTGATAATAGGAGCCCAGAGAAACAGCTCCCTTTTATGTTTGTCTCAATGGAATTATGTTGTACTATTAGCAAAAAAATATTCACCTTGCCTAGAAAAGTATGGTGAGTGTAAAAAAATATTACATCTTTTTCTCTGTTAAATTGACAACATTCTTCAAGACACACAGATCTTGTTAATTAGGTGTATTTTCCGTGATTTAATAATTTATTAAAAATTGCTTACTGAATGCCTTTTCCATGCCAGGCCTTGTTCTCTAGTTGCTGGGGAAACGGGGTAAACAAAATAGAGCTTCAAATAAGGAAGGGACAGACAACAAAAAACAAATGTGAAACGTGTCAAGAAGTGATAAGAGCTGTGCAGCAAAATAAAGCAGAGAAAGGGAGTTGGAAAGTGACAGGACAAGCACAGGGTGTGCGCTGGCTTCCATCTGTTGGTCAGGAAATGCATCCTTTCAAGATGACATTTGAGCAGAGAACTGGATGATGTGGAGGAGCAGCTCTGTGGGTATCTCAGGACAAGCATTCTAGGCAGAGGGAATAGCAAGGCCAAGGGCCCTGAGTCTGATGTGTGCTTGGCATATTCAAGGAACCACAAGGAGATCAGTGCTGTGGGAGCAATGTGAGCAAGGAAAGGATGGTGAGGGATGAGGCCAGAGGTAGAGCAGGAAGACATTGAGGGTTTATAGAGCAGACTGTGTAATAAGGCTGAGAGTGTTTTAGTGGAAGGGGTGGTCTTGTTTTCTAACCTTTGGTGCATGCCAGAGGTAGAGAGCGTGTGTTATCAGCCCAAAGAAAGCTCCAGGGTAGTAGGCATATGTGGGATGTTGGTTTCTTCTTTGAACCCCAACATCTATTCAATATATGCAAAGCACCAGATCCAATACCTGCACATAACAGTTACCCAATAAATGGCAACTGTTATTGTTTCTTACCAAGTTTGATGTTGACTGGAAAGCCTAGGTTCAAGTCCCAAATCCAGCACTTACATCTTGTCTGTGTGACCTCCAGCAAACCACCTAACTTCTCTGGGCCTCTCTGACTATGGTGTCAATAAATGGATTGATTGACAAAATGCAAGGCATAGCATAGTGCTTGGTACATATTCAGGGCTCAATAAAGGAACATTGCTCTAAATGCCTACAACAAGGTATGTGACTTAGGGTGTTATCCGTTCTTGCTGATGGAAGAGCCCCCCTGAGATTTGTTTTTTGTTTATTTATTCAATGAACGTTACTTGTGAGCTTACTATCCTCCAGGCACTATTCTATGCACTGGAGCTACATCAATGAACTAAAGATGAAAAGCCTCCTCTTACCCCATGGAGCTTATATTTTAGTTGGAAGAGACAGACAGTACTGAAGTAGGTGTCTAGCAGATTTTATGTCAATCACTGTGTTGAAAGATAATAAAGCAGGGCAAGAAACACAGAGTGATGGGGGCTCAGTGAACAGAGACATGAATAAAGCAAGGAAAACAGCAGTGGGGAAGAAGCTCTAGAAATGCCCATAAAAATATCCACAGTGTCTCTAGGATATCTCTCATCTCCATGCTGTTGCAACAAAGAGAGGAGCTTAGAAACTCCCTGATGATAACAGTAAGCAAGTTATTGAGCCCTGAATATGTACCAAGCACATGGCTCTTCCATCAGCAAGAATGGATTAACACCCTAAGTCACGTACCTTGGCGTAGAGTTAGACCAATTTACTTTGCGGGAACAAGCAGCCAGCCCTATCTCTACACCAGCTTCATGTGGTCCACTGGGGCCTCACTCTGCCAACCACCCTGCGAGCTGAGACCAGGTAGCGAGTGCTGTAAATTTCTTCCATTAGTGACTGCCAAACAGTCCTTTCCCCCACAGAATTGGCTTCTCACTTAAGTCACATATTTCTATTTGTAATTTCTCCAAAGGGTCATTTCAGACATTTGGCTTCCTGAAATTATAGTGATTGTATATTTTAGGCTATTTGCAGCCCTGCCTTATCCACCAGAGATGGGGCGTAGAAAGATGGAAGAGACATAAGATTTCCTTTGGCTGCATTTGGTCTAATCAGTATGAACTTCACAAAGAACATCTTGCTCATTTCCCCAGAGCCAAGAGAGACTTATGGAAGCTATTCTACAAAATAGCAATTGTACTTTATTTGTCATCACTGAATTTTCTTGGGGAAGTGTGGCCTGGGGTTATTTTTGTACTGGGTGGCAGATTTGACTTAAATCTTCACACATATTTCCTGGGGATGGGGATTTAACCTGGCAAATAGCAAGGAGCAGGTCTCTAACAATTCTTATGATAAGAACTTTCACATTGGAGATGTAAGGTTTTGAGTTTTTCTGGCTAACTTGAACAGGTTTCTGTAACCCAGCTGGTCACCTTGTTTTTCCTCTGAGGTCCATAAGTCAATCATTGAAACCAATCAAAGTCATTGATGGAAACTGCTAGTGTTTGCAAAATGTCTCTGAGAAAGCAATCTTACCTTTTAATTCTTCCTAAAGTAAAACGAATGAGCTTAATTCCATTCCCACCTTGTCTGAGTATGAAAACTCAGCTTAGCAAAATGCTAACCTTCACCCTGGCGGCATCAGAGACTTTGCACCCAGGGAGGCATCACAGGAAAGCTGCTTTTGGGGGAGCTCTGGCTGGCAAAGCATGGAAGAGCATGCAGGACACTGCTCCCTTCTTCCAGGCAGGCAGGGTGTGAGGGATGAGATCAGCTTTTCTGACTAGAGATCTAATTTAAATAATGGCGGATTTATATAATAGCAGATTCATTTGCTGTCTCTAGATCAGGATTGCCAGAAACTGCAAGGGTAAGCTTTGCATTCATAATAAAGCTGGGGGTGGGGGTGGGGGTGGTGGTGGTTGTTTCCACTAAAAGAACTGTCACTCATCCTGGGACAGGAAACGTGGGCATCCCTTCGGAACTGAAATGGAGAGGGGCTTCCTCCACTCTTTATTCCAGGGCAAGAGGTCACAGGCGGGGTAGGAACAGTCCTGACAGGTAAGCGTGATTAGAGAAACCTCTGGGTGCTCTGGGGATGTGCCCTGGGGGTGTGTTGATTTCAAAAAGTTATATAAGTAAAACACTACAGTGCAGGTCCAGGCCCAAGGTGGTGGAAAGCAAGCCTAGGTGCGTATAGCCATAAGAGGTAGACTTCCTCCACCACCCCACCACTACATGATCCAGGGAAGTCAGGAAGGAGTGGGGAGATGGGAAGCCATCACTGAGTCCCTCCCATCTCTACTGGAAAGTAAATCTTTCCCTTTTGTGATCCTCACAGTGGGGGATAGTAGCCCAAGTGTAACAAATGTCCAGGATAATTCACTTAGATTAAGTTGACGGACGGGAAATAATAAAAAGAGATTAAATTAGCCATAAAGTTGTGAATGTGTGTATCTGTGTGACAGATAAGGTGGTCAAGAGAGTGCTATGGGGTAGCTGAAAGGTTGACTATGCTGACACTCTGGAAAGGTGAGCTCACCTTCAGAGAATCCCAGATATTTATGAGGTTATCCCCAAATGGAAGGCATGCAGTACAAAATGCAGAAATGGCTTTGGTTCTCATAACAGACGCCTCCCCCAAGCTGAAACCCAGCCTGTGCCCTGCAGCTCATACTGGATCTTTTAAGTTGTTCTAAATTAAATTCAGAGCAATTCAGCCTCTGTCACGAGTACTATTATGTGGGCTTACTTTCACTAAATCTGTGTTTATGGGAACATAAAATACATGTTGTTCCTATCGTCAGATTTTATTATTGATGATGATCTCTGATCTATCCCCATCAACTGCCCTTTTAATCACTGTCAGTCAGTTAAAATAAGGGCCTTCCTCCACTCAACTGTATTTAGGGCTAATTAAGAGTAAATAACTATTCCCAGCAAGGACGGCAGAATTTAAGCAAATCTTTGACAAATGCAGCCTTCTCTTTGGAGAAACATATTCTTGTCGGCTGCCAGTCAATATTTCCATACAACCAAAAGAAACTCTGTATTTTCCCCCATAGAGGATGTCATGCTGCTTTAATACAAGTAGGGAAAAATAAATACCAGTGAAGACCAGGAAGGAAAACACAAGAAACATTTAATTAAGAGAAAATATGTAATTCTTCATCTCTTTCAGTGTATCCCAGCTCCGTTTCCTTGCAGTCCTCAGCTGTATGAAGCAAATGAATGCAATCACAGGCTTTTAGCTCCCACTCAAGTCTGACATTTCCCCTAAATCTTCCCTCTTCCCTCCACTCCCACCCTCTCTGTGATGCAACACAATTCATTCATTATACTTTGAAGGTTACAGTCGATTGCTCCAAAACAAGAATGCAAAATGGATAGGACCAGACTTTCTGCATTTCGAAGCTTCATTTTGATTTTGGTTCCGCAGACTTTCTGCAATGTATTACGCAAAAGACTCTGTTAAATTTTGCTTTGACTGGGCCTTTGAATTTCCCCCTTTCATTTAAAGATGAGAGTTATGGTTACTTAGAATTATGATTTTAATATTTCTTATATTTCCATTTTCCATTGGACTCTTACAGCTATTTTTGTGAATTTCTTCTAACTGATAAAAGTTAAAATGAAATGTCTTCCCACCCCGGAGATGAAGAAGAAAGGAGTGCATTAAAAGATACACAAGCTCAGAAAAATTAGGCTGGATGAGGAAAAAAAGTACACTTTGAGCTATCCATATGGAAATATAAGAAATATTTCTTATATTTATCCCTGTTTATGGAAATGTAAGAAAGCTCTATTATAAAACGTAGAGTTGGAACAAATTAACATAATGAAGAAAGAAGCAAGGGTTTTTTTTAATGCAAACACATTTAAAAAAGAAACTTTATATGCATTCAACATAGTGGTTGAACATCAACATGTAATGCTCTGTTCATTCTTTCTTACTAATTTCTCCAGCTAGTTTCTTTTTTTGTTAAACTGTTATTTTAAGTTCACGAGTACATGTGCAGTTTTGTTATACAAGTAAACTACATGTCACGGGGGTTTGTTGTACAGATGATTTCACCGCCAGGATACTAAGCATAGTACCCATTATTTTCCCTGATCCTGTCCCTCCTCCCACCTTCAGGTAGGCCCCAGTGTCTGTTATACCTCTCTTAGTGTCCATGTGTTCTCATCATTTAGCCTCCACTTATAAGTGAGAACATGTAGTATATGGTTTTCTGTCCATGTGTTAGTTTCTTAAGGATAATGGCTTCCAGCTCCATCCATGTTTCTGCAAAGAACATGATCTCATTCTTTTATTATGACTTCACAGTCTTCCATGGTGTGTATACACCACATTTTCTTTATTCAGTCTGTCACTGATGGACATTTAGGTTGATTCCACGTCTTTGCTATTGTGAATAGTACTGCAATGAACATACATATGCATGTGTCTTTATGATAGAACAATTTATATTTCTTTGGGTATATACCCAGAATGGGGTAGCTGGGCTGAATGGTAGTTCTGTTTTTCCAGCTAAAGTTTCTTAACTCTTGTTTTTGTTGATTCTCCAAGGAGGCTAGAAACATTAATAATCTTTAGAATTATTTTTAATTAATTAACTTAAAAATTATCGGCAGATTCCAGTTTACTAAGTGCTAGTTGGCACCAATGTGCTAAGTTTTGCTGGATATTGATTATGATGTCCAGGTTCAATTATTCTTTCCACAACTCTTTGTTAAGTATGTATCGTTCGTCGGATAGATCTCCAAGTGCTGAGAATACAGAAGCAAGAAGCGTGGAATGCAGATTCAGCCTGCACAGCTTACACTCTGATAAGGAAGATACCCAATAACAAATGGACACATCACATTTCACGAGTCATTTGTGCTATGAATAAAGGCATAAATCCTATCGGGGGAAGCTGGCTAGTTTAGAGAAGTTCACTAGGAAAGGCCTTATGGAGTAGGTGACTTTTGAGCAAAGACTGTAATAGGCAAGGCAGAGAGTGGTAGGAGATATGTTGGGGAGATGAGCATGACCAGTCTTGTAGACCATGGCAAAGACTCGGATCTCGAATTTGAGAGAGAATGAAAGGCTTGGCTCATTGAAGTTGCGTGATTTTATTAAGATCTCCCTGGCTATATGGAGGATCGGCTCCTGGGTAAGATTGCCATATAAAACTTAGGATGCTCAGTTAAATTTGAATTTCAGATAAACAACAAATAATTTTAGTATAAGCATGTCTTAAATATGTCATGGGGCATACTTATACTAAAAACAATTTATTGTGAGGCCAGGACCCCTAAAATAAAATGCTGCAGTCACTAACCAACCTGAGAGTAACCCTTGCATGGTTCACTATCCATCTGTTTTTCCAATCCCTTTCCTCCCACTCTCCAAGTAAACTCTTCCAGCCTGATGCTCATGGATTTCCAGTGAAGGTAAGGCTGCAAATTTGGCCAATGACTTCCCCCATGTTTATCTCTCTCTCTCTAGATGGAGTCTCGCCCTGTTGCCCAGGCTGGGGTGTAGTGGTATGATCTTGGCTCACTGCAACTTCTGCCTCTCAAGTTCAAGCAATTCTCCAGCCTTAGCCTCCCGAGTAGCTGGGACTACAGGTGTGTGCTACCACACCTGGCTAATCTTTGTATTTTTGGTAAAGATGAGGTTTCACAATGTTGGCCAGGCTAGTCTTGAACTCCTGACCTCAAGTGATCCAGCTGATTCAGCCTCCCAAAGTGCTGGGATTACAGGGGCAAGCCACTATGCCTGGCCCCATCTATCTCTTTAACAAGCCCCTACTTACTTCCTCTTCCACAGTCTCTACCTAGGCTTCTGACCAGTGGCTCTGTCCTCCCTTCATGACTTGGTAACATCTCAGAGTATTAAGATTGTTCTCCTATCCCCAAGGCAATGCTGCTGGAACTTTGTGAGGACACACACACACACACACACACACACACACACAGAGAGAGAGAGAGAGAGAGAAAGAGAGAGAGATTGGGCCACTAGTCATTGTTTCCTAAGCACCCAGCATTAACCTGCTAAGTGGACTTGGGTACACGTAGTCAGACTTTGACTCTCTTCCCCGATCAGTATTAATACTCAGTAGTAACACACCTTGATAAACGAGGTATCACAAACACTTGCAGACCGTGAAGGTCATTCTGGAGACTATAGGTCAAAGATGGAGAGCCAAGCAGTAGTTTTTAATGAGAAATATGGAGACACTTTTCTGTTTCTTAGCACTTAAGAAAACCAAAAATTATAGACAGTTGAAGAACTAAAGCTGATTTCCTAGTGTAAAGTACTAGTAGGCTCAGGCCACTGTAATGAATCCCACAGGTGGAGTGACTTAAACACCAAAAATTTATTTTCTCAGTTCTGGAGGCTGGAGTCGAAGACCAAGGTGTGAAAAGGACTGGTTTCTTCTAAGGCAGTCCTGTCTCCCTGGCTTGCAGACATCTCTCTGTGTCCTCACGTCATCTTTCCTCTTTGTGCATGCATCTCTGGAGATCCTTGGTGTCCAAATTGCCTCTTTTTATAGGGACACCAGTCATGTCTGACTAGGGCCTACCCTAATGGGCTCATCTTAACTCAATAACCTCTTTAAAGGCCCGTTCCAAATACACAGGAGTCACACTCTGAGGCTCTGGAGGCTAGGGCTTCAATACATGCATTTTGAAGGAACACAAGTCAACTCATAATAAGTGAGGATACACTTATAATGACAGTTGAAGCCCCCAGCAGCTGAGGGACTGAAAAACCAAATTGGCTTCTCAGACCAGCAGAATAATAGAGGTCTCTACTGGTGGTCAGGACAAGAAACAAATGGATGGAACGCAGGGTCAGATACTCACCTGGGCCTGGCATCCCTCCAATCTCAAATGTGAAATATCTGTTTTCTCAATAGATGAGCAATCACCTGCTCTTTTCTTATGGGGGGTCAACTAGTCCATAAGGAATATAGAAAGATTAGGAAAGCATGTATAACACATAATTCAAAATTTAATTCTAAAAATTTCCCCATCTGTAAAGTTTGATAATCATCAACCAGAGACTGTGTTAAAAGGGTTTGAAGTGGTTTTATGATATGGCAAAGTGCATAATAAGCCTTTTAATAATGGGAGAGTAGTAAGCACAAAAGAAAAATCTGGAAGCCACTATTCAGACTAGTACTTTAAAAATTTTTCAGAAAATATTAATGTGATGGCAGAGGAGAGCAAACCCCTGGCTGGGAGAAGAATGTCTCAGTCAGCATAGGCTGCCATAGCAAAATACCACCAGCTGAGTGGCTAAAACAGCAGACATTTATTTCTCACCATTATAGAGGCTGGAAGTCCAAGATCAAGGTGCCTGGTCAGGTCCTGGTGAGGGCCCTCTTCCAGGTGGCAGTCAGCCAACTTCTTGCTGGTTCCTCCCATGCCGGAGAGATAGAAAACTCCAGACTCCTCCTCTTCTTTTGGAGACAGAGTCTCGTTCTGTTGCCCAGGCTGAAGTGCAGTGGTGGGATCTCAGCTCACTGCAACCTCTGCCTCCCGAGTTTAAGTGATTCTCCTGCCTCAGCCTCCCGAGTACCTGGGATTACAGGTGCCTGCCACCACACCCAGCTAATTTTTGTATTTTTTAGTAGAGACAGGGTTTCACTGTGTTGGCCAGGCTGGTCTCGAACTCCTGACCTCAGGTGATCCACCCACCTCAGCCTCCCAAAGTGCTGGGATTACAGGCGTGAGCCACCACCCCTGGCCTCTTCCTCTTCTTACAAGGATACTAATCCCATCAAGAGGGCTTCACCCTCATGACTTCATCTAAACCTAGGCACCTCCCAAAAGCCCCATCTCCAAATGCCATCGCTTTGGCCATTAGAGCTTCCGCATATAAATGTGGGAAAGGGGACACAAAATTTAATCCATAATAAGAAGAGAGAATGGATGATTGCGATTTACCGTAAAAATATATTTGAACTTTACATTTGGTTCTATAACAGTTTTTTGTTATTTTGATGGAAAAAACCTATGTCACTTTTGTCCCCTAAGTCCCTCAAGAAAGTCCATGCTCCAACAAGAGGCATCTTGGAACTGAGACAGCCAGGCGGGAAGGGCTCCTGGCAAAACTTCAATCGGTCTGCGCACTAGGAGGAATGAACAGAGGGATGGAGCCATGGAAGTCTGCACCATTTTCAGCAGGGAAGGGCCTGGCCCCTCCTCTTCCTGTGCGAAACTTGAGATTCACCCTGCGAGGTGGGAAGCGCACCTGTTTCCCTTTTTACCCAGTAAAACTCTGCTTTACTCACCCTTCAAATTGTCTGCAAGCCTAAATTTTCGTAGCCCTGTGACAAGGACCCTGTCTTTAGCTGAGCTAAGGAAAAGTCCCGCAACAGAACTTTGCCTAATCCCTGGCACCATCTTCTCAGCTCCCTGCTTATCTGTGCCTTAGCTGGAGAATCTTGACCTCAGAGGCTTACCTGTCCTCAAATAGCAGGGAGTAAGACCCTTCAGACAAAAAGTCTAACTCATAACCTCATTAAGCCTCAGGCATAGGACTTGTTCCAGGCATTCTATGAACACATGAAGGTCTAGAGTCTACTGCAGACAAAGACAGAAATTCTCCTTTCTCATCCCAAGGCAGCAGCTCTACAAATCTCCCTGACTACCCCAGGAGCTCCCATCATATTTTTTGTTAGTTAACGTTATCAGTTGTCTATGTACAATTAGGCTGCATAACAAGCAACCACAAAACCTCTGTGGTATAAGCAATAACTTTTTTTTTTTTTTGCTCATGATTCTGTGACTTGGGTGGACAGTTCTTCTGATCTTGGCTGGGCTTATATAAGTAGTTCTTCTTCTCTTGTTTGGGCGTGACTCTTAAGTCTGACCATACACTGGCTTTTAGTTCATGTGGAAGGGTCCTGGCTGAGATGACTGGCTTTGCTCCACATGGTCCCTCATCCTCCAGCCAGTTAGGCCAGGCTTGTTCTCATGAGAGAATAGAGAGCAGAGGTGTTATAAGGCCTCATAAAGCCTGGTTCAGAGGCAAGGCCACATTCTCTTGGCCAAAGTAAATCAAAAGGCAAACCCAGATTGAAGGAACAGGAAAACAGACTATATTCTTGACGGGAGAAGTAGCAAGATCATATTGCAAAGGGCACAGATTCAGGGATGGGTAGAGAACTGAGATTGTTTTCTCAGTCAAAAGTAGGCACTCTGAGCCATCTATTTTATAAGCAAAATTCTATGTTCATTTTCTCTTTCTGCATATTGGTTAGTTATGAAGGCCAAGGAACTGTATTGCAACTCAGGATAGAGTATTGCTGTGGGAAGATTTTAAGTCCTCTTTGGACATGCATTTTAGCAACTTATACACACTGGTTAACAGGAGGAGGGGAGAACGGATCTTCTCTAGTAAGGACTGCCTTGAAGTCTGTTGGTTGACTGGTGACGAGTCAGATTGAGCCAAATCCTGGAAAGAAGTGAGATAGATTTGTGAGAAATTTATTAGAGTTGTGACAACTTGGCATCTGGTAGGGCAAAGATTTCAATCATGTGGAGAAAGAAAAGACTGTCAAAAATGTGGAGGAAAAAGATTATGTAAGTCAATGATGCTTAGATATATAGTAGGAAAATACATCATATTTTGGAAGCTAGTCTAAGAAACTTCAGTAATTATGAGTCAGATTCATAGCTCATAAAATGTAGTTTTTTCTGGAGATTACATACCACAGTTAAAAGAGAATATACTAAAGAAGTTTATCCTTTCATTTTAAACTAGACGTCATTACCCTAGTCAGATATTTACTTCTCTTTATCTACAACTCAAGATGAATGTTGGGGAAAGGAGGAAAAGGACTTCATCATTTCAGGAATAGTCATGCAAAGTAAATTTCAGAATATAGAAGGAAGGGACACAGAGAACTATGTTGATTGAACGTAATATTTCATATGTGAGACACTGTGATGGGCACATTATGTCATTTAATCTCCACCATAATATTTTGGGATTGGCACTAATAGTCCCTGATTTTACAGGTAAGGAGGCAGAGGCTCAGAGAGGACAAGAAGCTTGCCTCAGTTTACACCACTAGTGAGATCCAAAGACACACATTCAACTCTAAACTCCTGTTGTCCTTTTTTTCTTGGCTGCAATTATTCCACTGTAGCAAACCACTGCTGAGACAGCCAGGTGGAGGGGGGTGGTCCCTCAAAAAACTCCAACTGGCCAGTGCACTGGCAATGCGCACTGGGGTGGAGTCACAGACATGCGCTGTTTGCAGTGGGGAGGAGCCTGGCCCCTTCTCTTCCTGTGTGGAATCTGGGATTCAAACTGCAAGACAGGAAGTGCTCTAGCAGGAACTCTGTCCTTGGAGAAAATCCATAGTCCCCCTTTTTTTCCTTTTCACCCAATAAAACCCTGTTTTACTCACTTTTCAAATCATCTGTGAGCCTAAACCTTGTGGTCATGGGTCAAGGACCCCATCTTTAGCTTAACTAAGCGAAAGTCCTGCAACACTACCATCTTGGGTAACCTCTTTCATATCTTTGTAATTAGAAAATTTTAAAAGTTATTGAATTTGTTTTGTTCGTTGTTTGTGTGTTTATTTCCTCAAAGACAGAGAAAGGAAGCCCATTTAATACCACATGAAGGCCTCACTCTTTCTTCCTAGTCTTGCTCTGGATTGATCTTTGTTAATCTAAAGACAGAGACCCACCCTCAGGGGCAGGAATGGTAAATACCAATGATGCCATGATTCCATAGTTTACAAATTTGAGGAAGAGGTTTGGTCCAGGGCAGGGTTAGGGAAGAAAAACGACAACCACTCATCTAGGCAGATGCCCTGGGGCTCTGCTGGGGTGGCCGTGCCAGCATCCATGGTGAGGTAATTCTGAAGAACAGCAGCACTTATTCATTCATCCCACAGGCCTTCTCAGACAGTTAGAGGAAATGACTTTCAGATGCATTTCCTGTTAGCAAAAAAAAAAAAAAAAATCCCATAGTGGTACTACTCAAATAGTGTTTTTAAAATCCTTTTTTGTGTTTCCTCTAAAAGTACTTTATTTTGCAATTTTTCCGGATGTGATATCATCCTAAATATTCTTTCACCAATTTCATCACTAATTACTTCAAATCTAGACAGTTTGTCCAGCTTTACAAGGTAGTTAGGGTCACTGCAGGAACCAAAATAGTGATGACAGGAACAGTTTGATTCCATGGCCAGTGGGAGTCATGTGCAACCTGTCTGCTGGATGAACATTTACTACATAACTCAGAGATAGAATTCACTGGTTCTGGAGTCATAAGGAACATTTATAAATAAAGTGGTTAAGAAAATTACAACTGGAAACTTGAAATAATGACTGACTCACTAGTTCTTCCTGAGTTCTTAAGAATAAACTGTCCAGAATTGTTGCAGAAGTTGACACCTCCAAAATTGTCATTTGGTTTCCTGAGTAGAGTTCAGAGTTCAGAACTTCCTACTTCCCTCTAAGTTTTTCCTCAATGATTCTCAACCAGAGGAAGCAATGCCTCCTCAATCCCTGCTCCCAGGTTCCCCAGGGTGGAGTGTAGGTGGAGAAAAATTAAATCCAGTTTTACACAGATTTGCTCTTCTCTAAGATTCTTGCCTCAAAGATAAGAGAAAATGAGAGAATGTTGGCATCTTGTTATGAGTCACTTGAGACAATGCTAAGTCATTCTTAGAAAAGGGTAAGGAAATAGACATTCAATATTGAAGTTTGGAGTTGGAGACAGTTCCAGAACTTATTATAGAAATAACATTTGCCACAGATAAAATCTAGCTGTGAAAGACAAGTCTCCTATCATGAGAATCTTTTCAGTCTTGTGAAATTTGGCAGCTTCTATCAAAAGAACAGGAGGTAGAGACCAGCAGCTTTGGCCAGAGTGGCTAGTAATTGATGTCTGTGTTCCTGGTTTGAGAATCCCAGCTTTGTTCAAAGGAAATCCCGGCTGGCTCTGCCCACTCGCTGGACTCAAGAGTCCTCAGCAGCCCATGGAGATCCCAGTTACAACCTCAACAGCATGAGGAGGAGGAGAAAAGACACACTATGAACCTTTGGAACTACCCAGTCTAGGAAACCTGGGAATCTGCCCTCTCCTGGCCAGACCTAGACAACACAGTATGGGCAAGATTAGAAATGGCATTAGCATTTCACAGACCCAGGAAAAGGTGGGAAGGGGGACAATGAGTAAGATCTTGGCAATATTTTAGGTAAAACTTAGCTCTGCAGCTGCCAAGTGACCCTGATTGTGTGCATCAGAAGAACCCACTGTAGATGTGTCTCTTCACTGATCATTGGAGCTGACCTGACCCACCTGGCTGGCTCAGAGGGGGCCCTTTCCCTCCCAGACCAGCAGCCTCTCTTCTTTGACACTTTGTTCCCATCAAATACAACTTCTGTTACTAAACCTCCTGGGATAGGAGACCCTTCCTCCACCTCTCCATGCCCACTTCCTACAGAAAAGGGATCAGGATCAACCAGGGCTATGAGCCACATTTCAATTCTAAACAGTCATTTGTTTTTACAATAAGGAGTAAGCCAGTATGCATCTCCTTTGGAATTTGAAAGGAATTCCTTTGCCCAGAGGGATGATGACTTGGGCATCAGTTCCCACTTCCCTGTTAAATGCCCTCCTTAGGAAGTAACCCAGAAAAACCATGCTTAGTCATCAGCAATCAAATGTATAAAAATCATGTACTTGTCTGAATCACCTTTCTGGTAAGGAAATAATCAACTAGAAGTCAGTTTAAGGTAGCTGTTGAAGAATAGGAAGCAACCTTCACCTTCAAGTCAGCTGTTTATTTTAACTAGTGGCAGTGGAAAAGCATGAACAATTAAGGTTTACACTAAGAAAAATAACAATAACAATAATAATACAGTATCAGGGGAGACCCAAGAAAAAAAGGAAAAATGAACAAGATTGTGAAAACTTGCTGTTATAATTCATATATTTTTAAAATTCCACATTTTTATAAAGTTCAGTTTAGCAAAGATTTTTTTTGGAATGTTTACTGTGTGCTAGACAATCTGCTAAGTTCAGGAGGTAGAAAGATGAATAAGACCAACTATCTCTCCTAGAAAAACTATGCTAAGCACATGGTAGACATTCAATAAATGTCAATTCTCTCTCTCTCTTTTTTTTTTTTTTTGCTAGTGAGAAAAATTCTGTATTCATGAATATTTATTATGATTCCTAAGGGATTTTTTTAAACAATCTCCTATGCGGAGAAGGCTAACTATCCTCCCAAATACATTCTTACCTTTTTTGGGCACAGTAATAGACTACATTTCCCAGCATCCTTTGCAAATAAATGTGACAATGTGATTAAATTCTAGCCACTACCATGTGATCAGAAGTAATGAGTTGCTTCTATGCTTAGGATTTCTAATATATGGTCATAGCTTCACCATGTTCACATTTTAGGCTACCATGGCATAAAAAAATAGATTGTTCTTCATTCTGAGGCCCTTCCCTGAAGAATTCTTAAACAGGGGATTGGGCGTGATCAAATACACTATGAGTAAAATCCTTCTGGTAGCTGGTAGGAGATGGATTGCAGGACCAGGGAAGATGATAGGGCAAGCAGAGTGGTTTGTTGGCTCTTGCAGGAATTCAGGGGAAGAATGATGAGGGCCTGAAATAAACTGCCTCTGGGTATTTAGAATAGAAAGCTAATTAAATATATTATTGTTAGTCCCTAGTTGCTAAAAGTTATTTGAAGGCAGATGGGGAAGGGAAATATACTAGCTTTGTCTCGATCCCATAACTCACTGGACACAGCCAAGGAGAAAGGCTCCCACCACTTTTTCCATTTCCTCTTCTTTCTCCAGATCCTCCTCCTCCCCAGCTCTGGTGACTTTCTGTTTTTCAAACATCAGGATATACCCTCGAGTACGCATACAAGGAGGATAATGTTAGTGGAAACTCCAAATTGTATAATTGCACTCCGCAGTCAAACCATAGTCCAATACCACTATAAATTATTTATAAAAATGCCTTTAGTCAGCAATTCTTACGGTTAGCCTTTGGAAAGAATCTTGCTGGAGAAAAATACTAATCAACAGAAAGCAAGCAAAAGGAATACTTAGCAAAATACTTTAGACTAGACTGGTTAAACTGGAAGGCAGGAAAAAAGATGAGAAATATATTTTAACATATAATTTATAACAATTTTTGTAATAAGAGGAAGAAGCATAATAAATAACAAATTGCAAAAGGCTTAGGCATCAGGTTAATCAGGCACCAGAAAACTGCAAAAGGTTTGATGGTCTAAACCATTGCCAGGATACTGTAGAGATGCATTTACATCCTTGATCTTAATTAGATAACTTACATTTTTACAATAGTCTGCCATAACAAGTCATGCTAACATTGTCAGTCTGAACCTCAGAATTTGAAGTGACATCTTTTGACTTTGATTTTACAGATATCTTTTTCCTTAATGAAACTGGGGAGGGAGAAGCTTTGCAAAAGTTCAGAAATATCGTTTCCCATTATTTAGCTTCAGTGTCTTTCTTTTGGCCTCACTTTCAGCTATAAGAGTATGGTATACCTTTAGCTACATATGAATATTCCTGGCACTTAATATTTGATTGATTTGTAAATCCTAAATTAACTATCCAAACTTTTAGGGAAAACTACCAGCCCTACTTTTTACCCAATTTGACTTGGGAAAGAGGCAAACCATTTTGGCAGTCTGAGAGGTTCTAACTTTGACTATAAGGAAAGGAAATTTTTTTAAAAAATACTTTTCTGTCCCATGGTGTTCTTAGTAGACAGAAGAATGTTCATTCTTTGAAGATAAAATGTAGAGTCAGATTAACAAGGGAAACATCTGCCAATGGAAACATCAATGAGAATTAGTTATGCGTTCTGGAAAAATATAAGATTTAGCCCAACTATGTTGCTATTACTTAGTAAGATTGAACAACAGAATTGGCAACAATAGTTCTTATTGAACTATTTTATGGAAATCCTATGAAAGTAATTGAAAATAGAAACATTAAATTGCTTCAGCAGAGAGAATGAGTATTTCTTTTCTTCTACCCTCAACATTTTGCAAATCTATAGTAAGAGCTTGGAAGAATACAAAAAAAAAGCACCTCAATATGTGGAACAGATATGGAAGTTAACTGTGAAGCAAGGTTTTATATAGCAAACTTTTTCCCACTGACTTTCTTCTTAAAATGGAATGAATATATTCTACTGCTTCAAAACAAAAATGACTTCCAGATGGAAAAAAAAATTGAACCCAAGAATGCAACATCTTTTCTATAGCATACATTTAAAGTAAATTAAATTGGCCATGTTACTCATATTAACACAAAAAATACACATGCCAAAAGTGAAAATTATAGAAATGTCAAGCCATTGTGTAAGGGGATAATGCCTTAAGATGTGGCATTTCCAAGTAACTAAGGCTTCACAATATGCTCATAATTCCTAGATTCAAGTCTACCCGACTTCGCAGTTTGTTTTTAACCTTGCTGTCAGTTACTAATCTCTATCAATTCAGTTTACGCTGAATTTAGGGGTCATAGATCAGTAAATTATTTGAGATCAGTTATAACCACTAAGGGAACAATCCACTGTGCCGTGATGGTTGTTTATACTTACATTGTGGTCGGCAAACCTTTTATTACCAGTCTTAGTAAAGAAACTAAGACTAGGCATCAAGAAACTTTTATCACAATTTAATATTGCTATGATATCTAAGCATGCACTCTAAGTACGAGTGATTTATTCAATTACAAATAGACCAAAATAATCAGCCAAAGATAGATGGGATTTTTTCACCACAAAGTCTTTCACCACAAATAGATTGAGAAGTATTGGTCTACATTGAATTAGGAGATAGAATCATCATCCAAGTGTGGGGACAGGAAGATGCCAGATGGGAGGAAGAGAAATATTTTGATCATCCCAAAGTTTATTTTTTAAAAAACTCAAGAGTTTCCAAAGAGCAATGGGCATCACTAAAAGCATAATCCACCTTCTATATTTGGAACTTGGGGTATAGTCAGGGGAAAGCCAGAGCCAAATTCCAGTCTGGCAGCTAATTTTCAAAATCTATTATTAATAATAACGCATAATACATAGTCAATAAAATAACTCAAAATTATATTATTCAGAGATAATCCCAATATTTGAGGAATATGTTCCTCAATTATTTCTCATATCATACAGTTCACTTAGTTGATCATAATTATTTTCAAATTCAATAAATATACTTCTCCATCAACATTGTTAATAACTGCAGAATATTCCACTTTATTAATATTCTATAATGTATTTAAACAATCTGCTACTTTAAAGTATTTAGATTATTTAGGTTAATTATGTATCTTTTTCCATTCTCTACTTTTAACCTATTTGTATTCTTATATTTAAAGTGCCTTTCTCATATGCAGCATATAGTTGGGATAATTGGGTCTTATCTTTTTTTCACCTTTATTTTAGGTTTGGGGGTACATGTGCAGATTTGTTATACAGGGAAATTGCATGTCACTGAGGCTCGATGTGCAAATAATCCCATCACCAATGTACTAAGGATAGTACCTGGTAGGTAGTTTCCCAATTCATGACTTCTTTCCACCCTCCACCCACAGCAGTCCTAAATGCCTATTGTTCCCATTTTTGTGCCCATGTGTATTAAATGTTTACTTCTCACTTGTAAGTGAGAACATTGCAGTATTTGGCTTTATGTTCCTGAGTTGGTTTGCTTAGGATAATGACCTCCAGCTGTATCCAAGTTGCTGCAAAGGACATGATTTTATTCCTTTTTATGGCTGCATAGTATTCCATGGTGTTTATGTAGCACATGTTATTTATTCAGTCCACCATTGATGGACATCTTGGTTGATTCCATGTTCAATGAACATGCAAGTGCATGTGTCTTTTTGGTAGAATAATGTATTTCCTTTGTGTATATAGCAATAGTAAGATTGCTAGGTCAAGTGGTAGTTCTAAATTCTTTGAGAAATCGCCACAGTGGCTGAACTCATTTACATTCCCATCAGTAGTGTGTATGTGTTCCCTTTTCTTTGCAGCTTCACCATCATTTGTTGTTTTTTGACTTTTTAATAATAACCTTTCAACTGATGTGAGATGGCATCCTATTGTGGATTTTATCTGCATTTCTCTAGTTAAGTAGGGATGATGAGTATTTTTCATATTTTTTTTGGCAGCATGTATCTCTTATTTGAGAAATGTCTGTTTTGTTCTTTGCCCAATTTTTTTAACGGAGTTATTTGGTTTTTGCTTGCTGATTTAAAGTTCTTATAGATTGTGGATATTATATCTTTGTTAAATGTATAGTTTGCAAATATTTACCCCTATTCTGTAAGTTGTCTGTCCACTCTCTTGACAGTTTCTTTTCCTATGCAGAAGCTCTGTAGTTTAATTATGACCCACTTGTCAATTTTTGTTTTTGTTGCAATTGCTTTTGGGGACTTAGTCATAAATTATTTACCAACGCCAATGTCCAGAATGGTATTCCCTAGATTTTCTTCTAGGGTTTTTATTGTTTTACATCTCACATTTTAGTCTTTAATCCATCTTGAGTTAAATTTTGTGTATGGTGTAAGGAAGGGGTCCAGTTTCAATATTCTGTTAACAACTAGCCAGTTATCTTAGTACCATTTATTGAATCCTTCCCTATTGCTTGTTATTGTTGACTTTGTCAAACATCAGCTGACTGGAGGTATGTGACTTTCTTTTTTCTCTGTCCTGTTCTACTGGTTTGTCTGTTTTCATACTAGTGCCATGATGTTTTGGTTATTGTAGCCTTGTAGTATAGTTTGAAGTCAGGTAGTGTGATGCCTCCAAATTTGTTATCTTTGCTTATGACTGCCTTGGATATTTGGGCTCTTTTTTGGTTCCATTAGAATTTTAGAATAGTTTTTTTCTAATTCTGTGGAAAATGTCATTGGTAGTCTGATGGGAGTGGCATTGAATCTTTAAATTGCTTTGGGTGGTATGGCCATTTTAACAATATTAATTTTTTTCAGTCCATGAACATGGAATATTTTTCCATTTATTCATGTCATTCCTAATTTCTTTCAGTATGTTTTATAATTCTCATTGTAGAGATCTTTCACCTCCTTGGAGTGCTGTATTCCTAGGTATTTTATATTTTTGTGGCTACTGTGAATAGGATTGCATTCTTGATTTGGCTTTTAGCTTGAATGTCATTGGTGTATAGAAATCCTACTGATTTTTGTACATTGTGTATCTAGAAATTTTACTGAAGTTGTTTATCAGTTTCATAAGCTTTCTGGTGGAGTCCATAGGGTTTTCTAGGTATAGAATCATATCATCTGCAAAGACAGTTTGACTTCCTCTCTTCCTACTTGGATGCCTTTCATTTCTTTCTTTTGTCTGTTCCAGTTAGGACTTCAAGTACTATGTTCAATAGGAGTGGTGCATCCTTGTCTTGTTCCAGTTCTCAAGGGGAACGCTTCCAGCTTTTGCCCATTCTACCAGTATTATTTTACATCTCATAATAATCTCTGAATATGATGTTGGCTGTGGGTTTGTCATAGATGGCTTATTATTTTGAGGTATGTTTCTTTGATGCCTAATTTGTTGAGGGTTTTTAACATAAACGGATGTTGAATTTTATTGAAAGCCTTTTTGCATCTATTGAGATGATAGTGTGATTTTTTATTTTAGTTCTCTTTATATGGTGAATCACACTTACCGGTTTGTGTATGTGGAACCAACCTTGCATTCCAGAGATAAAGCCTACTTGATTGTGGTTAATTAACTTTTTGACATGCTGCTGGCTTAGGTTTGCTAGTATTTTGTTAAAGATTTTTGCATGTATGTTTATCAGAGTTATTGGCCTGAAGGTTTCTTTTCTTGTTATGTCTTTACCAGGCTTTGGTATTAGAATGATACTAGCTTCATAGAATAAGTTAGGGAAGAGTCCCTCCCCCTTCAATTTTTTTGAATAACTTTAGTAGCATTGGTACTAGCTCTTTGTATGCCTGGCAGAATTTAGCTGTGAATCCATCTGGCTTAGGGCTTTTATTGTTTGGTAGGCCTTTTATTACTGATTTAGTTTCAAAACTCATTATTGATCTGTTCAGGATTTTAATTTCTTCCTTGTTCAATCTTGGGAGACTGTGTTTTCAGAAATTCGTCTATTTCTTTTAGGTTTTCTAGTTTGTGTACATGGCATGTTCATAATTGTCTCTGAGGATCTTTTGTAATTTTGTGGGGTCAGTTGTAAAGTTGTCTTTGCCATTTCTGATTGTGTTAATTCAGATCTTCTCACTTTTTTCATTGTTAATATAACTAGTGGCCTATCTTGTTTAATCTTTTGAACAACTAACTTTTGGTTGTGTTGAGCTTTTTTATCTATTTTTACATTGCAGTTTCATTCAGTTCAGCTCTGATTTTTATTTCTTTTCTTCTGCTAGTTTTGGGATTGGTTTGCTCTTGGTTTTCTAGTTCCTCTAGGTGTGATGTTAGATTGTTAATTTGAGATCTTTCAAACTTGATGTGTTTTGCACTATAAACTTTCCTTTTAACACCATTTTAGTTGTGTCCCAAAGATTCTGGTATGTTTTGTGTCTGTTTTACTAGTTTCAAATAATTTTTTAAAATTCTGCCTTAATTGTATTCTGAAAAGTCATTCAGGAGCAAGTTGTTTAACTTTCATGTTATTGTATTATTTTGATGGATCTTCTTGGTGTGGATTTCTACTTTTATTGTGCTGTGATCTGAGAATGTGGCCAATGTGATTTCTATTTTTATTTAATTTGTTTAGACTTGCTTTGTGAACAAACATGTGGTCAGTCTTAGAGTATGTGTTGTATGTAATGTATATTTTGTTGTGGGGTAGAGTGCTTTGTAGATGTCTGTTAGGTTCAATTGGTCATGTCAAGTTTAATCCCAGAATATCTTCGTTAGTTTTCAGAAGCCTCAATAACCTGTCTAACATTGTCAGTAGGGTGTCAAAGTCCCCCAGTATTATTCTGTGGTTTTCTAAATCTCTTCATAAATCTCTAAAAACTTGTTTTATGAATCTAGGTGCTCCAATGTTGGGTGCATATATATTTAGAATCATTAAGTCTTCTTGTTGAAATAAGTTAGATCTTACTTTTTAATCTTATATAACAATCTCTGCTTCTTCATTGGGGTGCTATATCATCTACATTTAATATTATGATTGATATAGTTGAAGTTTGAATCTACCATCTTGTATTTGTTTTCTACTTTTTCCTTCTGTTATTTGTTCTCTTTTTCTCTCTTCTATTGCATTTATTTTATTTCTTACTATTCCATTTAATCTCCTTTGTTGGCTTATTAACTGTAACTTTCTTGTGGTGTTATAGTAATTGTTTTAAGATTTATAATATGCATCCTTTACTTCACATATTGTATAAGAACTTTAGAACATTTCTCCCCTTCTGGCCTTTGCACTATCTTTGTCATACATTTTTTTTCCTATGTATATAACAACTTTGCATACATTGTTATTATTTTTTCTTTACACAATAATCTTTTTAAAAGTCTGCAGTAATTTTAAAATGACTTTCATATTTATTCTCATAAGATTCGATCTAGTGTTCTTTTATTACTATTTTTAGTGTTGTTTACAACACTAAAAATTTTTTTGTTAAGATTATATTTTTATTTGGTATCATTTTTATTCTGCCTGAAGGATTGTTTCAACTTTTCTTTCAGTGTTGGTCTGCTGGTGATCACTTCTTTCAGTTTTTGTGTCTTAAGATGTTTTTGTTTTCCCCTGGTTTTGGGAAGATAATTTCACTGGGTATAGAATTCTAAGTTGACATAATTTTTTCTTTCAGTACATTCAACACAGTGCACTGTCTTCTGGTTTGAATTGTTTCTAGTAGGAATTTGCCATCATCCTTAACCTTGTTTCTGTTTGTGTTTTGTGTCTTTTTTCCTCTGGCTGCTGTTAAGATTTATCTTTATTACTGGTGTTCAGCAATATGGTTATGATGTACCTTGCATTTTTCTTCAAGTTGATGTGCTGGGCTTTGCTGACCTTCTAACATGTATGTATTGATGGTTTATATCAAATTTGAAAAGTTTTCAGCCATTACTTTTCAAATATTTTTTCTCTGCTCCTTTGTCTCCCACATGGACTCTAATTTTATGTACACACATACACACAAACACTTAATCATGTCCCATAGTTCACTTAGGCTCTTTCATTACTTTTTTTATTATCTCTGTGTTTTATTTGGATAGTTTCTTTGCTATATTTTCAAATTTACTAATTATTTTAGCAGGTAAGGTTGCCATACAAACTACCACAAACTAGGTGGCTTAAACCATAGACATGTATTTCTCACAGTTTTAGAGGCTAGAAAACCAACTCAGTTTCTGATGAAGGTCCTCTTCCTGGCTTGCAAACAACTGTCTTCTCACTGTATGCACACATGGCAAAGAGCAAGTAATCTCACTCTCTTTGTCTTCTTATAAGGGTGCTAATCACATCATAAAGGCCCAATCCTCATGACCTCATTTAACTCTAATTATCTTCCAAAGGCCTCATCTCTAAATACCATTACATTTGGGGTAAGGATTTTAATATATGAATTGAGGTGGAAAGACACAATTCAGTTCATAGAACTAATCTTTTCTTGGACAATATCTAATCTGCAACAAATCCCATCTAGTAGGCTTTTTATTCCAGATACCGTAGTTGCCATTTATAGACGTTTGATTTTATTTTTTTCATATTCCATGTCTTTATGTCCTCCAGGATCCACCTTTTTTCTTGCTTCTTGAACATATGAAATGCATTCATAATAACTTTTAATGCCCTCATCTACTATATTCTATTATGTGTATTATTTCTAGACTGGTGTCAATTGATGTCTTTTATCATTACAGGTCATATTTTCTGCTTCTTAGCATGCCTTAATTAAATAGCAGACATTTTGATTTTTAACTTCTTGGGTGCTGGATATTTTAGTATTCCTGTAAATATCCTTGAGTTTTGGTCTGAAGCATAGTTAAATTACTTGAAAACAGTTTTTAATCATTTCAGATCTTGCTTTTAAGCATTTGTCAAGAAGTTCCAACCAGTAGTCTTGTTATAATTTTTCCCAAATGCTGAGAGTTATTTTTACCCTAGTAATTTCACTGAAGCAAAAGGCTTCTGAGTACCATGTGTAATTCTCGATTAATTCTTAGGATTTCCACTTTGGGTCATTGGAACATGAACTATTCCAAGCTGTATGAAAACAGGCAGTGTTTCCTCTATATCCTGTCAGGTAGCTCTTATCCTAATGTCAGGTAATTTCCTCACATAGAGGCCCTGCTCTGTATTCAGCTAAGAACTGAAGACCCTCTGGAGATCATGAAGTTTCTCTCCTTGTGCTGCTCTCTCTTTTCTGGTACTCTGTCCTGGAATTTCAGGCCAAGACCTTCCCAGGCTCTTGTCTGTAATTCCTCAACTCAGGTGGACTCAGGTAAGACCTCTGAGCTCTCCTTCGGTTTCCCCTCCCTGTGCTAATTCCTGAAATCTCCATCTAGGCAATAAGCTGGGGTTATCATGGGTCTTACCTCACTTGTTTCCGTTTTTCAAGGACCACTGTCCTTTGTTGCTTGGTGTCTAAAATCTTTAAAAGCTTTGTTTCGTTTATTTTTTTCTGGTATTTTGGTTGTTTCAGGCTGGAGGGTAAATCCAGTCTCTTTCACTCCATCTTGACCAGAAGTGCCTTTTTATTGATTTTTAAATTACTTTATATATTAAGAATCTTAACCTTTCATCTCTCTTATATATTGAAAATTGTAAGCTATGTTTAGCTTAATCTCTATGGAGTTAGTGCTGAACTCCAGGTCAAAAAGAAAAGAATTGAAAAAGTGCAAAATTCATAGGGTTACAAACTCTGAGCTAGACGTAAACTAAATTGGTTCTGTAATTTGGAAGTTGTATAATGGTGATATGTCATGTACTCAATTGGATTGCCCTTTATGGGACTTTGATAAATATACACTGATGAATAAACTTTCCTGTAAATAAACTAGGTCTATATGTTCAAGTAAATCTTGTTTGAAAGAAGTTAAATATGAAAACACTAAATGTAACTATTTAACTTATTTCTTCATATAATAAATATATATTAGCATTTACTATGTCCCAAGGGCCTTTCTAGACACAACAAATGTCATTTGATATTAAATATGAATTATAAAATAAGTATTAACACATACCCAAAGGAAGCGAAAGCACTGACACTTCCTAGGTTTCTCTAATTTTTGGCAAAGAAATGGTACTAACAGACTTTTCAATCCTTTAAAGCACGTATCTTTTAAAAAGTTTTTTCCCTGAGAAGTTGAAGAAAAACAAAGCAAGATTATTCTTTTCAAATGAGGGCAAATAAGAGTTTATTGCAAATGTGTCACTCCAATATTATCAAATGGGATTGACTTATTAAAAGAATATGAAAATATCTGACCTCTAGTAAATTATGTACAATATCAGTGTATCAGACATTCAGAGAAATTTAGTGCATCACAGATAGATAATGCTGTCATTTAAATCTCTACAGTGGTTTGTTAAAAATGAAATTTATTACATTTCTAAAGTTATAAATGATGCGAATAGAGGGTAAAAATAGTTCAAAAACTGTAGGTTTGGATTATTCATTAGAATATGCTTAAAATTCAGTATGAAAATCCCAAGGTAAAGTCAGTTTCCCAAAATTTCACCAAATTATTTCCATTGCCAATTTAATACAATCAATATAACAATTATCAGTATCCACTATAATAAATTAATCTACTACAAGTTAATGACCACATGTTACTCACTAATAGACTCTACTTCGGAATATTAGGTTGGTGCAAAACAAATTGTGGTTCTTGCCATTACTTTCGATTTTGCACCAATTTAATAATTTTAGGTCTACAGAAAAGTTGCAAAAGCAATACAGACATTTCCCATGTACTCCTCACATACTTTCTCCTAATGTTATCATCGTAACACTAACAACTATGGTACATTTGTTAAAACTAAAAAAACACTACCAATGTTGATCAATTGTATGAAATCCCTCAAACGCTGTTTGAATAATGAGTTTTAACATGTCTTCTTAAGAAAAAACACTACCATTTTGAATTAAGTTTTAGAGATGCAGCCCTACATTGGGTTCTTTTCAGAAGAACTGAAAATAAGCTTACTTAAACAGAATTTATAATAAAACATCTTCTTGGATGAGAGCTGATGTATCTCACATGGTGGACTTAACCATCAGGCACAGCAACCCAGTGCTTTGAGTGCCACAAGACTCCAGAAAAGTTTATTCTCCTAGTTTTTCCAACAGAATTTTAAAATGTCTCAGATATTTAAAAAACTAATTCACTCAAATTATATCTATTCCTAAGTTTTCTTTACAAATACGAGGGCTTATTATTTGACAACGTATTTTTTCCTGTTTACGTATTAATGCATATGCAAGAGTAATCAAATCACACATATTTTCATGAATGGCCCTTATGAAAAGAATAAGATTTCATGAAATAAGAAACTCTCCTGAAAAATCCAAGATGTATAGCTTCTGTCCCCATAGCAACCAACTATCTGGTTGCACCTGGCCCTCCAGGGTAATTAATTTTTTGTGTGCTGTGATGGTTGGCTGCTTCCCAAGGCCAGAAAAAAAAAAAATAGGAGGAACAAAATGACCTTTCTTTAAAACAAAACAAACTTAAATCTCACAGAGAGGAATTAGACATTTGGATTTCCTCTCATTTTATTCTTGCAGTAGATTTTTACATTTGAGGAATAAAATGCAAGGTCAGATTTTGAGTTCTGTTGAATTTATTTTTCAGAGAGATCAATTGCATTTGCCACATTTTTATGATCTTGAAGATTTTTTTCTTGCACTTGAGTTAGTTTAGCTGAATCAGTATCTGTATGGGGACACGTATCTGCACAGTGTGCTTCACTTAAAATGAGAAAGGCAAGTATCAGAAAACCTACATACCAAGTATCCAAAGGTCAGTTGTCCTTAACCCTGAGGGCACATGAGAATCACCTGGAACACTTTTAAAACAAACCGGTGTCTAAGCCCCACTCTTCTGAAAGTCTACTTTATTCTGGAGTGGGATCTGACTGGCAGTAATTGTCAAAAGCTGATTAAAATGTACAGCAATAGTTAAGGAACAGGATTAAATAGTATACTAATATAGCCAACTTTGACCCAATGAAGTAAACTTCTTTGTAGATAAAGATTGGGTAATATATTGTAGTTATTAAAATGAATTACTGTTTGTTCTAAGCACTCCTGAGCTACAAATTATTGAAAACTTCAGGGAATATTTAAGATAGTAGATTTAGAGGATAATGTTCTTTAGTTTTCTTTTATTTTTTCTAAGTGTTATATGTATGTAGGATATACCTTCTATCTGAGGAGGTTACAATGCCTGAATCTCAGTGAGCCTCATTTCAGGACATTTTTTCAGCTCCAAGAGCCGATTGTTAAATTTTTGGAAATTTTGAAAACTATGAAGTTGTTAGTAGCTTGAACATGGTAGTAACTTTGGTCATGCAGACAGTATTTACACTGTGAAAATCAGCAAACATTACAGATCAGATCTTTGTTTCTTCTGGAAAGTGGCTTGTTAAACATCTACCTGCTATGAGAGTAAGATCAAAAGGATGAAATTTGACTGGGCTTCCAATATTTGTCAACCTCGTATTTTTACAGATGTAAAACTGAGGCTCAAAAACTTTAAAGTGACTTGTCAAGGAAATTGCTGGTGGAACCAAGAATAGAAGCCAGCTTGCTAGAGTGTCACATCTGTCCTGACTCTGGTCTACACTGCAGAGTGTCACATCTGTCTTGACTCCGGTCAACATTGCAAATGCTTGTCGAATGTAAGCTCATCGTTTTACAAATAAGCATCTATTCACGCTATTATTTTAGAGGTACAAGTGAAGTAGGAGGCGGAACTTGCAGAGGTGGGGCTCAGACATCAGACCAGATTGAGCACTACAACGGGGAAGAGGTGAAAGCACCTCCCACTAAGACATGCCCACCAACTGTGCCCTGTCAGTCTACCATTGTCATGGCAACGCCTGGAAGTTACCACCCATTTCCAAGACAACGACCTGACAACCCAGAAGTTACTATCCCTTTTCTAGAAATTTCTGCGTAATCTACCCTTTAATTTGCGTATATTAAAAATGGGTATAAGTATGACTTCTGAACTGCTCCTCTGGGCACACTGCCTGTGGGGTAACCCCGCACTGCAAGGAGCAGTACCTCTGCTCCTGCTATACACTGCTGCTTCAATAAAAGTTGCAAACACAAGTGGCTTTCCCTTGAATTTTTTCCTGAGCAAAGCCGAGAACTCTCTCTAGCTAAGCCTCAATTTTGGGGCTTGTGAATCACAGGGTATTTGCTGTTAAGGTGCCAAAATTCTGTAATAAGTACGATGCATCCAGACAATGGAGTACTATGCACCCATAAAAGGTATGGGAGAGAATCTTGTGTACAGATACAGAAAGATCTCTAGTGTGCATGCCAAAGAAAAACAAGCAAATTGTAGAACAGTGTATGTAGTATGCTACCTTTTGTTTATAAAGGGAGAAATAAGGACATACATGACTGTATTTGAAGAAAAAAAAGAAGAAATACTGGAAGGATAAACAAAAACCTAATGAAAATGATCCCTGACAGGGTGGGAGGTGTCTACTGAAGATAAACAAAGGCTCTGAAAACTGACAGCAAGCCACAGTGTTCCCTATAAACATAAACAATTTCACAGAATTTCAACATCACAGGAGGTCATACCATGACTGTGATAAAACCAAGCCCAAATAAGACCACTCTGTAATCATATCTGAATGTGGACAGAATCAAGGAAGCCACGCAATCACAAAAGTACAAAATATCCTTCTCTCCCTTATGCAAAACTACTGCTTCTGCTTTTTTTTTTTTTTTCTTGAGATGGATTTTCGCTCTTGTTGCCCAAGCTGAAGTGCAGTGGCACAATCTCAGCTCACCGCAACCTTGGCCTCCCAGGTTCAAGCAATTCTCCTGCCTCAGCCTACCGAGTAGCTGGGATTACAGGGATGAGTCACCATGCCAGGCTAATTTTTGTATTTTTGTATTTTTAGTAGAGACAGTGTTTCTCCACATTGGTCAGGCTGGTCTTGAACTCCCAACCTCAGGTGATCCGTCCGCCTCCGCCTCCCAAAGTGCTGAGGTTACAGGCGTGAGCCACCACATCTGGCTGCTACTGCTTCTTTACCATCACAACTCCAGCTTCACTTTGTTCCTCGTGGCTCCTAGACAAAAATTAAGTTTCTCAATCACTGAATTGCCCTCACCACCTAACAGCACCTAATTGGTCCAATGGGCGAGTCTAAACATGCAGAATAATATACCGAAATATACTGCAATTATGAATACCCAAGTATATGTAATAAACTCATAAAAGAGTAAGAAGTTTATTATTCTAATTTCATTATTATCTAATATAATAAGCCAAATAACTATTCTCCATGAGAATCAAAAAAACTAATTGAACGTAAGACCAATCAAAAGTGGAACAAGAAAGATGTACTGAAATGGAAGGGAAGTAGACGAGACTTATTTATCTACAAAAGTTGGCTGAGGGCTTGACATTTTCTCTAGTTAGAAATAAGTCGCCTTTGTCTTCAGCCAACATGAATAATCTCAAAATAAGCCTTTGACCTTCTTGCCAAGTTCTTTGAACTTTGTGCCTGTAATGAGTAGATTAGCATTTTTTTCTTAGTACTCAATCTCTGAATATCAACAATGTACCAGGCACCAGGGAGTCAACAATGAGTATGATTTGGTCCCAGTGATGAAGGAGTTTGCTTCCCAAAGGACAAGGCTAACCCACAGTCCTCCTTCTCAATTCTGTTTAGACACCTGTTACTCAGGAAAGGGTCTGTGTAGTTATTTGATAAATGTCTGTCTCCTGTCTCCACACCTGACTGCTCCTGGGGGGCAGGGACTATGCACATCTCCACTACCTGTACACCCCCAGTGCCCAGAAGAGCATCTGATACAAGTAGACACTGGTACTGGGTTGAATAGCATCCCCCCAAAATTCACATCTACCTGAAACCTCAGAATGTGAATTTATTTCGGAACGGGGTATTTGCAGATATAATTAATTAAGATGAGGTCACGCTGGAGTAGAGTGAGCCTTAAATCCAGTATGGCTGATGTCTTCATAGGTAGACACACAGAGGCTCGCAGAGAGGGAAGGAGGACCAGTGAGGACAGAGGCTGGGCGTGGAGTGCTGCAGCTGCAAGCCAAGGAGGGCTGAGAATCCAGCAACCAGAGGCCAGGAAGAGACAAAGAAAGAGAAAAGGAATGATTTGCAATGGCCTTCTCATATCTTCAAGGTCTTTTTGAAAGTATGTGAATCTGTGTCTCTAAACAACTTGAAGGCATATGGCATGGTGTTTAAAGAACAGAACTTCCAGTCAGACTCTCTAGGTTGGGGTCCTAATCCTACCGCTTATTATATGGTGAGTTCTTAGATCAGTAGAATTAACTTTATGATCATTTTCTGCACCTGTAAAATGGGGAAATATAACTACCCTTGACTGAGCAGAGGATTAAATAAGATTACACACATGAAGTGTAAGCCAGCATATTGGATAAGGTAACCACGTGCCCCAAGTAGCAATGAAGCACTTGAATATGGCTCTTCCAGACTGAGGTGTGCTGTAAGCAAAATATACACCAGATTTCTGACACTTAGCATGAAAAAAGATGTAAATCTCTTATAAGCCTTTTATATTAATTACATGTTAAAATGAGGATATTTTTCATATATTGGGTCCAATGAAAATATATTATTAAAGTTAACTTCACCTGTTTTTTGTGTGTCACCTGTTTTGTGTAACTAACAGAAAATTTTAAATTACTTATGTCATTCAAATGTATAGCACTCACATTATACTTTTATTGGCAGTGCTGGAACAAATGGTGCTGGGACATAAAATTACCTCCATCTAAAAATATGTGCAGTCATTAAAACTGAGTGTTAGACACGGATTCTAAAGTAGGATATGAAAGGTTCCATAGTGTGCTTGGTTCAGCTTGATGACTCTTCAAGCCATTTGACTTTCCTTCTTCAGGGTCACCATTTAGTGAGCACTTACTATGTACTAGGCTCCCTACTAAGTATTGTGCACTCACCATCTTAACATCATTCTATAGTTTGTGAGTAATATATACAATTTATGATACATAATGTGTGCTGTTTTGTGCTGACATCAAGGCTTCTATTATGTTAATACACATCACTTGCTCTTGAACTATGATAATCTTTCTGGAGTGAGAGAGAAATGGTAGTCACAGCAAATGTGCAGAACTTACATGAGTCCACGTCATAACCATAGTGAATACCCCTGACCGGGGTATGTCCCTAAGGGTGTGACACAGATCCAAACATTATATAATGCATCTTGGTGGGAAAAGTGTAAGAATCTCTTCTGCAGAGAGAGCAGACAACTGGAAAATCTGTTCAAGCCTGGAATTTTCACGAAGCACCAGTAACCCTTTTAAACCTTAAAGCTCCCTGCCCTGCAGACATGAAATATGAGCCTATTTAAATAACATTTCTTCTCTTTGGAGTTGAGGTGCTGAAAAACCCTCCCCACCCAGCCCTTTGACATTTCAATGGAATTAATCCCTAAAGGAATTGTAATTTCCCATTATGAAGTGATCTAATCCTTGGCATCTGTGAAGAGGAAAGAAAAGGGGAGAACAAAGTGTCTGTCTTGTTACCGTTGGGGTTACATTTATGTCGTGGTGCTCGGCAAGAACAAGAAGCATGAGATTTTTCTTGACACTGACTTGTAGTCCCTGAGCCAAATGGGGGAAAACCATCATGAACTTTGGTTAAGGTGTGAACCTTCCCCACCAAGAATTTGTGTTAGGACCTTGTGTGTGGAAGACACAAGCCTGATACCTTCTCTTTTTGTTTTCATTAGGCACCCAAATGACTTCTTCCTTTTTATAAGAGTGAGAGGAAGAGAACTTTTTGAATCAGGTGCAGTAAGAGGTAAGAGCGGGTGAGCGATACTGGTTAGATGTCTCTGTGTTGTCCAAAGACAAGATACAGGCAAGTTTAAGGAATTTGGGAGAGTTCTGCATTTGGACTACATATTTGTAAGAATGGTATTTCCAACCTAGAAACTTTATCAAATTTCTGTGGCCAAGCCTATACACCTACTTCATTTTCCCTCATCCTCATCCTCATTCTCCCCTTCCGTGTAATCAAAACGTCTCTCCAACCATGAAGACTGATGTTCCATCTGCAGGCACATCCTCTACAGTGGGTCTGCCTCCCTAACCCGACTGCCTTCTCCAGTAGTTGCTCTTTTCCTCTCTACCCCTCAGGGTTGAGGTGTCTATGAAAGCTGTTTCTGTTTCCTCAACTCCTACAACTCAGTGTACTTAGCCACATTTCCACTCACTCCACCTGAATCGTTCTCGCTTACAAAGACCGGGTCGGGAAATCAACAGCTGTTTTGCCATTCTCATGTCATTTGGAATCCCAGTAACCTTCCATTCAATCCATTCCCACCATCCTGTGACATTCTCTTTCCTGGTGACACTGCACTGTCTTGGCTCTCCAGCAACCTCCCCGCCCACCCGCAGTCTGTTATGCTGGACTTTTAATGTTGGAGTAAAGCAAGGCTCACTACTAGGCCCAATTGTCTTCTTCCTTGACAATCATTTCCAAAGCTATCTCATCCATGCCCGGGGCTCCAGTTGTCCAAAGATACATTCCAAATTTTGTCCCCATCTCAGGTCTCTCTTCTAAGTCTAAGCAAGCGATCTCTCCAACTTCCAACCCAGCTCTTCCGCTGGCATATCTCACGGGCACATCAGGCTCAATGTATTCAGAACTGGATTCCTAAGCTCTCCCCTGCCTGGCTCCCCACCACACCGCTGGTCTTGGCTTTCCTACATCTGGTTTTCCTCCAGTGTATGTCATCCCAGGACAATGACTGCACCGTCCACCCACCTGGCTGTGCAAGTAGGACCCCGAGCTTCTTATTTTGTACTTCTTCCTTCCTCACTCCTCTATCTGGTTGATCACCGGTTTCTAAGTATTATTTCCTGTGTACTGCAACCACCCTACTGGGTTCATGCAGAAGCCTTCTTACTGCTTCCCACACCCATACTCACTCTCCTCCAAATGAAATTCCACAATGCAGTAGAAGGCATCTCAACATCCACATCACATTAATTCACTGTTACTTAAAGCTCTAAAATCACCTTCTATTTCTGTTTGGATATTTCCCAAAGTCCTTAGGATAGCCCACAAAAATCCTGTTATATGGCCTGCCGTCATCCAGTCTCACTCCCATCTACATCACCCCCAGGTCCTCTCTCTCCAGCCACACCAGTCCTTTGGGGTCCTCCCCAAAGCCAAGCTCATTCCTGCTCAGAGTCCCCACTCATGTTTCCTTCCCGGTCCTGCCATCTTCTTCCTCATGGCTTTGCACCCTTTAGATCTCAGCAGGATTTTTTTTTTCAATGAAGTAGATTCTCCTTATCCTCTAACAATGCCAGTTCCCAATGATACATGCTGATAAAAGAAAAACTTCAGCTGAATTAAATTTAAAGGCGTTTAATTGAGCAATGAATGATTCGCCAATCAGATAGCACTCATAATCACAGCGGATTCAAGGAGTCTCCAGCGCAGTGACGTGGTGAAAGATTTATAGACAAAAACAAAAAAACAAAAAAAAGGAAATGACATACAGAAATCGGAAGGGAGGTACAGAATGGCTGGATTGATTACAGCTTGGCATATGCCTTATTTGAACAGTTTGAACACTCAGCAGTATATGAACGGTTGAAGTACAGCCTCGGGGATTGGCCAAGTCTCAGCTATTGTTACAGGTGCATACTCCTAAGTTAGGTTTTCAGTCTTCTCATTTATTAAGTTAGGTGGCAGTTTGTCCACAAGGACTCAAATAAAGGAGTACGGAGTCCTTCTCAGGCCATAATTAGTTTGCTTTAACAATGTATTTTGTATAATGTATTTGAGTTTTCACTTTTGCATCATTATAAGCATTATAAGAATTGTAATTAAATTACTAATTTTGTAACTGGCACTTTAAAGCTCATTTCACCTCTCCTTGAGGACAGGGAAGAAACTGCTGGACCTCTGTACATTGCATATAATAGTTGCCTAAGAAATACCTGTTAAATAACTAACATCCACATGGCATAGGTAGAATATGAGAATTTTATTAAATATATTTCTATAATATCACGTTTTATTAACTCTTAAAATGAGTTCAAATACAGTTACAAATATTTGACTTAAAATGGTGAGTGATTGATTGAATTATTTCTGAAGTCAATTCAGTGATTGAATTGTTTCTGAAGTCAATTCATGATTATGTAAATTTACAGCAAGCTACTTGGACCTATTGCTGTCTATCACGTGATGCTCAGCAGTTGAGGCCAACCCAGCAGAACAGGGACCAAAGAAAGAATTAAACAAACCCAATAATACAAGCAGTCACCACACTGACACGCTATTGACAACTTTGCAATTGCGATTATCTTCCTGAGAGGTACAAATACAGATATTGTCAATCAGTCTCTGTGAATGAAACTAGAGCCGTGGTTTTTTTTTTCATTATTGCTCACCTAAAGAGACATTTTTAGACATTTTTCTTACCCACTGCCCCGCCCATAAAATTCTTTTACCACAGATATATTGTATTTCTGTGGTTTATACATTTAAAAAGTAAAAAAATTATCATTGTCCAAGACAAATTGTTGTCCCTTTGAGGGTGATATTGTCCCTGCTGACAATGTATGATCTAGACTGATTATTTTAAGATAGCAATGCATAATCAACAAATTAATAGGCATCTTTAAAATGACTGTCAGAGGATTGAAATGAAGACCATGTCTTTGCCATCTTCACACTGCTAGATATTGGGCTCTGGTTAACTGGCGTGTGCTGTGGAGTAAATTATCTCTCGTTACAGTTGTACTCTATTTGGGCACTGTGGCTTAACTCTTTTGCTTCCAGGGACAGTATTTTGCCCAGAACCAATTGTTCTATACAGGATCCCCAAATGATTGCAAACTTTTGACAGCCTAGACTACTATTTAACAAAAGCAATCTTGAGACTAGAATAATAATATTATCACAAAGGAAAGAATTTCTGGATAGAAAGTAGTGGAAAGTTTTTGCTTAGCTTAGTGTTAGTTATAAAATAAACCATGGAGGACATATCAAACATTTTAAGTAAATATACTTTTCTATGTAGAAGACTCTATTACTCACCAATGATCAAATTACTAAATATATAGGAATCAAACATAGTTATCATTTGAATCTCTCTCTGTAAGTGATACATTTGCTACATTTCCACTGCCAAAAATGTTTCTCCTTGGGGTTTTCTTTTATTTTTTAAGAAAGCCTTTTCAAAAATTAAGAGTTGCATGGTTATGAGTCTCACTTCTCATTGACCAAGTCTTAAGGCTTTGAGGGACTTTGAGCTGGAAACCATGGTGATGACTCTTGTAAATATCACATTAGCATGATAAGCAGCAGATTTTGATTTTGCAGTAGGATTATACATTTTATCCATTACTAAAACAGTTCATTGAAATTATATTGAAACTAACTTCAGTAATCTAAACTTATAAAATGGATCTTTTGGAAAGATCTTGAGTTCCAAGGGCATTTACTGCTCTAAGAACCAAGCTCGTGTACCGTTGGACACCTCGTTTGACTAGTATTCAGATCCCCTACACAAAATAACTTCTTTTAATGCATGAAAAATTCACAAAAGAAAATAATGTGATCTCACTTAATTAGTTGAAACAACATAAACTTCTTGGAAGGACAACAGTTTAAAAAAAAAAAAGTACATTTTATATGTATCATTTTTTTCTGTACTGACAAGTACCTGTTTAAGGTGTTCTGTTTTAGGAGAAACCCCAGTGATGAAATCCTAGCGAAGATTAAATGCCTACCTATTACCTGCTTAGAGGTATTTTGTATTTCTCATCAATAACAATATCAAAAGCAATTTATTAATTTGTTTTCCTTTTTTTTTTTTTTTTTTTTTTGTAGGTCTTGGGTCTTGGACAAGTCACAACTGGGTTACCTTCAATGAAAACAGCAGACAAATCTTATTTGTGATATTTTTTGTGATTCTCAGAACGTGCCAAGGATAAATGGAAGCATTTGGCTCTTGTCACATTCAGGCCACTGAACAGGTGGCCTGAACAGCCTGGGCTACTGCAAGGATATCTGAACATTGCTGAAGAAAGATACTGCAAAGAAAATGAGACAAAAGTGTAGGTGATCAAGAGCAGGACTGAAAAGTGTAGAAAAGATATTAAAAGAAAGATTGTGGGCTGGGCATGGTGGCTTACTCCTGTAATTCCAGCACTTTGGGAGGCCGAGGAGGGCAGATCACTGGAGGTCAGGAGTTCAAGACCAACCTGGCCAACATGGTGAAACCCCATCACTACTAAAAATACAAAAATTAGCCAGGCATGGTGGCAGACACCCATAATCCCAGCTACGCAGGAGGCTGAGGCAGGAGAATCACTTGAACCGGGGAGGTGGAGGTTGCAGTGAGCCGAGATCGTGCCACTGCACTCTGGCTTAGGTGACAGAGCAAGACACTGTCTCTCTCTCTCTCTCTCTCTCTCGCTCGCTCTGTGTGTGTGTGTGTGTGTGTGTATAGTGGTTATAGTGGTTGGAGGTGGTGTCTTTAAATTTGCTTTGTTTTCCCCTGAGAATCTGAATTCCTTAAAATAGCTAAAAGAATGTCCTCAGTCTAACAAGGGAATTATTGAAAACTTATTCTTCATGTACCATATTTCTAAGAAATTAATAATTTTCATGCAAATCTATTTGATCTGCTGAAGTTATCAGTTCCTTGACATAGACCTAATTTTTTTCTGACACAGAAAAATAGCAACTTCATTTGGTCTGTGTGCATGATAGACTTTCTAACTCAGCTAAACAAATGCATGTTCTCTAGAACTACCCTCCAATGAACATAATCAAAATTGCATAAAGAATAGATTTTTAATATTTTCACCACAAAAATGAGAAGTTGCTGAGGTGATGGATATAAATTACTCGGTTTGACTGAATCTCTCTACAATACATACATAAATCAAAATATCACATTGTACCCCATAAATATATGCAATTATTATTGGTCAGTTAAAAATAAGTTTCTAAAAAATCTTGAATAGAATGGAAGCAGAGAGAAGAAAGAAACCCTTTTCTAAATCAAAAATGTCAGTTTCCAAATATATGAATGAAATGTATGTATGAAAAATGTTTCCAAATGTATGTATGAAAAATGTCAGTTTCCACAATGCTGAATAAGAAGCACAGTATTATCTCATTTCAGCCATTTCTTCTTGCTCTATCTCAGTTCCTTTGTTAAAAAATTAAAATGGGCTTCCTTACCTTTCCCATTATACCTCTCAATATTAACAGTAATTTTAGCTTATTTGGTATTTTTCTAAAAAAATACAACTATTTGAACAGTATTATGGTATTCAAGACAGGTAAAATTCCAAATATTTTCAAGACAAAATTACAAGCTGAATTGCAGCAGGCTTTCAAGTAGAATAATAAAGTTTACATGCAAGAAAAATGGAACTTTTGGCTTGCTTTGTAAATATGTGTCAAACTAATGTATTCTTGCCCACAATATTTCCTATAATATCCCATTCTGTTGGGCTTAACTAAAAGTTATTCATCTGTTTTTAAAACTTACATTCTCCCACGCATTGGAAATTGTTAGAGATGTATTATGGGGAGCTTTGGGCAGAGGTCCCAGGAATACCCACACTCTATCCTAGCCCAGCCACTCCTCCAATGAGATCCTATGGTAAGTAGGTAAGCAAGGAGGAATGGAGCCAGGAAAAATGTCTTTCCTAGTGGACCCTGGCGTGTAAACCTGAATGTAGAGTATTAGTGAGGGAGGCAATAGACAGTCATCAGTTGCCTTTCTCTGAAGGCCACTTATGGCCTCTAAATAAGGGAACTGGAGAGGCCTATTCTTGCCTTCCTACCAAGCCCACTCTTGCAACTTGCCTGTAGACACAGTGGGAGGGAGAAACCTCAGTGCAGAGCATGCCAGCCTCCGCAAGGAGGAAGAGAATAGTGGGAGCAATGGGAGAGGCTGCCTCCAGTGCCCAGAGATGCACACCCAGGGCTATTCAAATCCACCCAATCCAGGTTGGTCTAATCCAGAGAATCTGAGAGCCCCAAAAATCACTGAAGATGGGAGCTAAGGAAAAAGCAAGATTTCTCCTTCCTGTATCCTCAGAGCACAAATATACCAACAGGGAACAAAGAGTGGAAGAAACAGATTGGCCTTTTCCCCACTCTGGTGGAAGAGACCCAGAAAGAAGTGAGACTACAGTGGGCATTAGTCCCAATACTGTGCCTTCACCACAGACACCACGTTAAAAAAATGTGTCCCAATTAATATCCTCAACTTTGGGCCTGGTGTGGTGGCTCATGCCTGTAATCTCAACACTTTGGGAGGCTGAGACGGGAGGATCACTTGAGGCCAGGAGTTTGAGATCAGCCTAGTGAGACCCCGACTCTACAGAAAATTTAAAAATAAGCCAGGTGTGGTGGCATGCACCTGTAGTCCCAGCTACTCGGGAGGCTAAGGCGGAGGATTGACTGAGCCTAGGAGTTTAAGGTTGCATTGAGCTATGACCTTACCACTGCACTCCAGCTGGGGTGACAGCAAGACTCTGTCTCTAAAAAAACTAAAAATAAAAAATAAATCCTAGGCTTTGACTAAATCATTGCCACATTTCTCATTAGGAAATTTGAGGGTTTAAGGACGTTAATAGGAAAAACTATGGACTTCAAATCTAAATTTTTGTCACAATTTTACTCTCCAAGATATTTTTACATATTACATACAATATCTTTGCATCTTCATGTATGATATACCTGCACACACACACACACACACACACACATGCACACACGATGATGAAAAATCCTCCTTCCCCAATTTTGAGTAGGAAGCTGTCTTCAAAATTATTCAAATGTATCAGCTTCTGCTTACAGTGAACACTGAGGTTAGAAACTATAGATTGCTCTACCAACCCAGTAAATATGAACAAAGGATTATGAACCAATAAGAATGAAGTTGACTTTTTTTTTTGAGACGGAGTTTCGCTCTTGTTACCCAGGCTGGAGTGCAATGGTGCGATCTCGGCTCACCGCAACCTCCGCCTCCTGGGTTCAAGCAATTCTCCTGCCTCAGCCTCCTGAGTAGCCAGGACTACAGGCGTGCACCACCATGCCCAGCTAATTTTTGTATTTTTTAGTAGAGACGGGGTTTCACCTTGTTGACCAGGATGGTCTCGATCTCTTGACCTCGTGATCCACCCGCCTCAGCCTCCCAAAGTGCTGGGATTATAGGCGTGAGCCACCGTGCCCGGACTCAAGATGTCCTTTCTAATAGGTGGGACACAGCCTGGGTAACAAGAGCGAAACTCCGTCTCAAAAAAAAAAAAAAAAAAAGAATGAAGTTGACTAAGGGTGATCTGTCCTGCTTCATATATCCAGCAAATCTTGGCTAATCTAAAATTCAAAACAGATGGACAACTGAAATTCTTTTTTTTTTTTTTCTGTCTTTGCTACATTCCTTGTTTCTATGTTTCCAACTATGTCCATTTTTCCAACTATGTTCCTTAATTAAATTTTCCAAAAAACATATCAAGTACCTTCTTTGAAAAAAAGTATTAAATAAAGTAACCTAGTCATGCCAAAATGTAAGAAGGCAGCTACTAGTGTATTTATTTTTATACATTCTATAGAACAATAAGTATTTCCTGGCAGCTGCTACACGAGGTAGTCCCAGCAATCTAAGGTTTTTATCCTACATATATTATTGGAATATTTTGGATTCTCAAACTTTAAAGATTTCTCCCTTAATTTTTCACCAGTTTAGGGGTGGCCAATCTGGTGACTATAATCCTCCCTTAAACACCGAAACAACTTGCAATCACGAATTCTAGCAGCAAACAGAACCCAAAGCGGATCCTTTACTTCACAGAACCCACAGCGGATCCAGAGAAGGACTGCTTTTTTGAATTCGTGTTTGGAAAGAAGTCAAATTCTATGCAAGTCTGATAAATCCATTTTCTGACTATAAAGCAAAACATCAATCAGTGTGGCCAGCATGATGGTTATTGTGTGTCAATTTGACAGGGCACAAAGTGCCCAGGTATTATTTGGTTAAACATTATTCTGGGTGTGTCTGTGAGGGTGTTTCTGGGTGATATTCACATTTGAATCGGTGGAGAGAGTAAGGCAGATTGCCTTCCCATTGTAGGTGGGCCTGATCCAATCTGTTGAAGGCCCAAATAGTCAGTCTGTCTCTCTCTCTCTCTCTCTCTCTCTCTCTCTCTCTCTCTCACCCCCTGTCTTTGAGCTGGAATTCCATCTCTTCTGCCTTCAGACTTGAATTCAGAAGGGAACTTATGCCATCAGCTCTCCTGGTTCTCAGGTCCTCAGACTTGGACTGGAAATATACTAGCAGCTCTGGTGGGTTTCCAGCTTGCCAACTGCATTCTTGAAATTTCTCAGCCTCCATAATCACATGAGTTAGTTCCTTATAATAAATCATACATACGTACATACATATACATGTGTATATATATATATAGAGAGAGAGAGAGATCTTTGCACCTTCATGTACAATATACCTGCACACACACACACACACACACTCTCTCTCTTTCTCATGAATAATCCACCTCTCCCAGTTGTGAGTAGGAAACTACCTTTAAAGTTCTTCATATTTATTAGCTTCTGCTTACAGTGAACAATTCTCTCTCTCTCTCTCTCTCTCTCTCTCTCTCTCTCTCTCTCTCTCTCTCTCTCTCTCTCTGCAGATATGGTTTTATGAATTCATGTTTGGAAAGAAGCCAAATAGGGAAAGAGACAGAAAGAGAGAGAAAGAGAGAGAGATGTTCTGTTTTTCTGGAGACTCCAGACTAATACAGTCAGAAATGATATTTTTGTTGAGGACCAAATAAGATGCTTTAAAAAAATTTTTTAAGCACTCTAATTTACATGTTGCCCATCCCTTCTAGAAATTTGATCTCTGTGTTACTTAGTGTTATTTTTAGTCATGTCCAAACTATCGGCACAGAAAGTACTGAAACTATGTCCTACAATCAGGCACTGTCAAGGCCACCACGTGCTCTTGAAGGACCCCCCCCACTCCTTCCTCTCAGCACCTGGATCCATCCGAGTCTTTCCCCTCTACTCACAGTCTCTGCCGGAATGTGTTCATTCTCTCTGCACCCTTCTTTAGTTAGTTAACTTCTCAGGATCGCTCAGGTCTTTTACAGTGAAGATTCCTGTAGGAAGGACACAAACTCAGTGTCCCTCCTCTTCACTACTGCAAAACCTTCAGTCACTTTGTGACTAGAACCTCTCTTCTAGAGGTCACCAATATTGGTTGGATGGCTAAATCAATTAATCAAATTATGAATAATAATTTAGAAGTTTGGTTCATTGAAAGTCTAGCAGCTATATCAAAAAAATTTACACATTATCATGTAATTTAGCTAATAACTTTAAGAACCATTCATAACAGTGTCAGTCGTGATCCCGAAAGACACAGTCTCAAACACCATCATCCTGAACGTTGAGATTCTTAAAATCTAAACCCCTAATGTCTAAAATCAGTAACATCTAATTGAATTTCCCAACATAATGATAGATTTAAAATTAGGTACAATCAAGGCTTCTAAAAGTGAATTTCAAGGTGTTACCAATAAAGTTGGGTTTTTCCATTCAGCCCAATGCATTCGGTGGAAAAATTCAGATGAGTGGATTGGCCACGTAATATGGCAATGACGAAAACTTCAGTTTGAAAATGTGTCACTTGTCTGCCTTGGCATTCCTTCCAGCTGACATAATTCCAGCAGCTTTTTTTAAAACTTTTATTTTAGGTTCGGGGGTACATGTACAGGCTTATTATATATTAGACTTTTGTCACAGGAGTTTGGTGTATAGATTATTTCATCAGCTTCAGGAGTTTTAATGAATTAAAGAAGCCGGCAAAGATATGGACTGGTCCCAAAATGATCATGAGCATGGTAGGATAAGAAGACACTTACACAATGGCATCGGGGTTCCATCGCCAGCATTGTTTCTGCCAAATCTGTGATCTGTATGTGAGTGCGTGCAGAATGGAGTCCTGTGTACCCAAAACAAAGTAGAAATATGGCACAGAAGATGGGAAAATTGAACAGGGAATGTTCATGTCAATGTGTATTAGACCATAGAAGACCTTCAAAAAGAGCAGTGCCACCTAGAAAATAAATGTGAATGTATTTTAAGCAAAGCCATGTTCTAAAAGACAAAAAGCACCTATTCATTGTCATGCAAAACTTCAAAACGTAGTTAATGATGGTGAAAGTTGACCAGCTCTTCTGCAGTAGCTGCATGCAATTACTCATAATCTATCCCTGTAATTTGCTTTTTCATCTGTCAAATTTTCTTTTTAGTTTTTCTGTTTGTCTGTTTTCGGGTTTGTTTGTTTTTTTTTTTTTGGCTTTTTTCCTCACTTTTAAATTGTCGGCATTATTTTTTACAATTTGCTATTCATCTTAATATCATTTCTGAATAAATTATGTAAAGATTTTTAGAGAGCTCTAATTCTTTTTATGCTTTTTTTTTTTTGACAGATTCGATTCCATAAATGTGCATTATCTAACTTTGACTTGGCATGTAAGCCTTAAGTATGTATTTAAAAATATTGAAATTTCCTCAATAAATGAAGAGGTTTCTTTTTTATACATCTGTGTTTGTGAGAGGTAGAACTTCTCCAAGATCTCAGTTCTTTGAGGGACTGTATATGCAGTGGTAACCTATCAAGGCTTTCGATCAATCTCATCAAAAGACTTGGGTTGTACATTATGGTATTTCAGATAACCACAATTATACAAGCTATTTCATTATTAATAGAGTTCATCTGCTCATAACTGTGACTGTCATTAGTATGCCTGAGTTATACAATTGTAAAACTATCTGTTATTATTGCCCATGTTATTGTGTAAAGTGGTCTTTGAACTGTCCCATCATGTTTTCCTATGCTTTTCAAATAAATCCTCTTTTTAAAATGTAAATAAGATCTTTTAAATAATTTTTCAATTTTTTTTTCGAATTGTATTTTCAGGGTTTTGATCTTTTGGGATTGTGATTTTCAGGGTTTTAGGCTGTAGGGATTTTGATCTTTGGGGATTTCAACATTCAGGATTGTAGTGTTTAGGATTTTTGGTTTTTAGGATTCTTGCCCAAACTCATATCACAAATAGCTTGAAGTTGCTAGTTATATTGAATTTCAGGCTAGTAGAAGGTAACAAGGACATTTAGGATAGGAATGTTAGGAGCCTTCCTTTAGCCAAAACTACTCCTAAATAGTAAAATTACTTCTCTGGTAGAGAAGCCGCAAAGTCAGATTACAGAGCCATAGGTGAGCTGCAGGGCTAAGAGAAGCAATAGTGATCACCTTAACCCACTGACATTGTGTAGATGTGAAGGTAATAGCCCAAAAACTTAAAAACACTTGGGAATAGATTTATGGTATTAAGAACACACAGAACTGATGAAGGATCTTAAAAAAATTTCTACTTTTTCCCTAGGCTGGACAATTTGGAAGATTTCATATGATCCAAATACATTAAGGAAGCTAAAATTTTGTTTTACTGGCCAAATTTTTTTCTCTCTTCTCATCTTTTTATATGTAATAGGAATGTACAATCAAAACATTTAGTCTCTGCACTAGTGAACAAAAACTATTCTACCGTCCGACCATAGGGACACCTTGCATTTACTACACATAAACCCAGAACCACAGTAGCTCCTGGTCTGTGAAAGTATTTCTTGCATTACAACAGGTATCTGTTGTCTTGATCTGTTGTCTTGGGAATTGTCAAATTCCCTTTGACCATGGAATAAACATGTTCTCTATATGACTGGTCAAATCAAAGAGCTCTGTAATGCAGGATTTAGCCTCCATCTTTTCTCAGGGCCTGAATCACTTCACAAAACATTTATCTACTGTCTATTCTGTGCCAGTCATTGTTGAGATTTTAAGACAAACTAAACACTATATCTGCTCCCAATAAGCTTACAGAATACAGAAAGACAAACAGAAATGCAGAGCCTGAACCTGACCTCTTCCAAGAAGCCTTTTTTAACTTAAACCATGAATTAACATTAGCTCCGATCCCTTGTTCCACTGTCATCAGGTGTCAACTCCAAACTCCCTAGCTAGAACTCTTTTGAGGTATACCACACTCTCACTGTGCCTTCAAAAATTACTTTGAATTAAATATTCCAAGAACCTATTAACATGAAACCCCTTTTAAGATTTTGGCTATAGAGGGCTCCTTCAAACACAGAAGCTAAGTGAGCTTTTCCAGTAAAGTTGGGCTTAATCCTAAATCCTTGAAGTTGTATTGTGATAGCACATGTCAGAAGTTAGCAAGAAAGAAGCCTTAAGCATCAACCTCCTAAGGCACCTGAATCCTTATAATTAGACAAAAGAGGCTCTTAACACTCACTGTGTAGCAGAATCGCAAGGGGAAGTTTTAAAACTCCAGATCTCCAGGTTCCACTCTCAGACATTTCAGTTCAGCCTACCTGAAAATGACTTCCGGTGGTGGTGGTGGTGTTTTAAAATTTTTTTAATTTCTCTAGATCACTCTAGATTACAGCCAAGTTCGAGAACTGCTCTATACAGAATTTGAGTAGGGTGAGATGTTTTCTTAGCCTCAATAAGGCTTGATTGATGTTGAAGAGTAATAAAGACTCATCTTTCTTTACTCTGCTTCTTGAAACCCTGAGAACTCAATACGTCTGTCCCTTTTATCAAAGTGATTTAATTTGTACATGGCAAGCTCCTCAACTCATTCACTCTCTCTTCTCATTCTTGTGTAAAACCTTTACCTAGTGATCCCCTCATAGTGGTTTATCACACTTAATGCAGCCACACAATTTGCAGTGTTTAGTGCATATTGTTGATTTCCTACATACGTGTTTCACAAAAGGAAAATTCAAAGTTTTGCCAGGTGGCACTTTTCCTGCTCCCAATTTTTGCTGGCCCCAGAAGAATCAAACGAGGATTCCATGAATTGATGGTAATTTACAGAAAGGCAAGGTACATTATCTATCCTATTGGACTATTTTATTTGTAACTGTTATATATCTTTCATGTGCAAACCCATTGAGATGTTAGTTACCAAAGCACAAAAATCAATGATGACCTGAGACCTCAGTATTCTCTGTAAGAAACAAGACTCCGATTATCCTTAAAATAGTATACAGAGGCTGACTTTTGGTTTCTAATGAAATTCATCTCAATAAATTATTTTAAGTGCTTATACTGATTGCTATTACAAAGTAAATGCAAATCCTTTGGTGACTTGCCTGGAGATCAATGCAATAAAAACTATCAGCTCACCCAAGTGGGTTGCAAGGTCTATTCGGAGGAGTTGACATCCTTGTACATGCATGGCACAGAGTTCATGAAAAGCATCTGCTTTCTCAACGGATTTTTGGCATTCAGTTAGATGTTTGATTTGGAAGGGTTTATAAGTAAGAAAGCCTTAACTGAACATCTACTATGCTGTCAGAACAGTGCTAGAACCTTTGGGAGATGCAAAAGATCAAGACCCTTTGGAAAACACGGGTCAAAGAAGACAAAACACATATGATATGAAAACAGTAATGAGCTTCTCAGGGAATTCTGAAGAGAGGGAGGAGGTTAAAGAGACCAGGAATTATGAGGAGAGGCTTCTTGAAGGAAGTAGGAACTGAAGTAGGTCTAGAAGGTTGTATAAGATTTAGGGAAATAGAGATAAAAGAGTGCATCTTAGGTAAGAGGAACCCCGTGTCTGCAGAAGTAGTGGCAAGGATGTGTAGGTCCCATCAGAACGATCAAGCAGATCTCCATGTGACCCTGAGCTCATTAATGACCACTCTGAGCCTGTCTGGCCCTGTGTTCAATGGAGACAATAAGAATAAGCCAGCTGGGTGCAGTGGCTCATGCCTGTAATCCCAGCACTTTGAAAGGCCGAGGCCAGCAGATCACAAGGTCAGGAGTCCGAGACTAGCCTGACCAACATGGTGAAACCCCATCTCTACTAAAAATTAAAAAATCAGCTGGGTGTGGTGGTGGGCGCCTGTAATCCCAACTACTTAGGAGGCTGAGGCAGAAGAATCGCTTGAACCCAGGTGGTGGAGGTTGCAGTGAGCTGAGATTGCACCACTACACTGCAGCCTGGGCAACAGAGCCAGATTCTGTCTCAAAAAAAAAAAAAAAAAGAATAAGCCAATCAGAATAACTCATCAGCTTGTTGTGAGGATTAAGTAAAAGCAGCTCTGAGAATAGTGTGTAGAACAGGAGCTAGGCTTATTGGCTCATACCTGTAATTCCAGCACTTTGGTTGGGAGGCCAAGGCAGGCAGATCATCTGAGGTCAGGAGTTTGAGACCAGCCTGGCCAACAGAGTGAAACTCCATCTCTACTAAAAATACAACAATTAGCTGGGCATTGTGGTGCCCACCTGTAGTCCCAGCTATTTGGGGGGCTGAGGCAGGATAATCGCTTGTAACCAGAGGTGGAGGTTGCAGTGAGGCAGTGAGCCAAGATCGTGCCACTGCACTCCAGCATGGGTGACAGAGTTAGACTCTGTATCAAAAAAAAAAAAAAGAAGAAGAAGAAGAATATGTAGACCAAAAGTGTTCAATACAAAGTAGCACTGTTATGATACTTACTGTCATTGTTACCATTCTTATTTAGTCAAGATAAGTATCCAAGAAAAAAGTGGAAATAACCGTTGACTGGAGAATGTGACTAGCTTATAGAATGTTATAAATTTGAGACGATGGAATAATAAGGAATAGTAATAAGAAACTTTTGAACGGGGGGCAGCTTAACGAAAAAGAATAGTCAAGAAGGATCAGCCCAGGAGGTAGGTTTGGGCTGTTTATGGGACAGGAAGGGATGTTCTGACATTCTGTTACTGACCAAGTCATTGACTTAAAGTCACCCTTTTATGAAGGAATCACTAACTGCAATGCCATCATCCCCCCGGAGAGGAATTTGGGCAGAAACCATGACTTTTCTCACCTCCTATGTTAAAAGTCACAAATGACCCGTCTGAGTTATTCTTAGAAAGAAAAATACATTTGCTAACAACATACTCATTAGAAACTGACAGCGTTTTCCCCGAACACCCCTTTTAGCAAGGATGTTACAGTATTACGACATGCTGATATGTCTATTTTGAGGGGTTTTTGTTTTGGATTTGGTTTGGTTTTGGTTTTTGAGGAGGGAAACAGAGGAAGTGACTTGACAGTAAAATACACCCTCATGACAGAAATAGACCACGTGGTTTTAATTAGGGAGGAGGGTAGTGTCTCTTCAGCTTAGCAGTAAATCAGGGCTTTGTGGGATCTGGCTGGCTCTGACAACTGAAGCTCAGCCTCCCCACATTCAGGAGAAGTCAGCTTCTAGTCCTCACATTAGCTGCAGACTACACTGCAGAGTATGGATTGGCTTTTCAATCACACTCCACCCTACTTCCACCAGCAAATGCAGAAAAATAGAACTGACCCCCAGGGAGGCTGGGAAAGGCTCTGTATTACTTTCCAGCTTAATAATTCTCTCTACCCCCATCATTTTTATTCATCCAGCAGAAAAGCACTCAGATCAACATCTCTTATCTCCAGGGGAAAGAGTCTCAGAAATTACAAAGTACCCCAAACCAATTTCCTATACAACTTTTGTATGGAAAAAGAAATTATCCTGGACAGAGGAGTGCAGACTGGGTTCCTGCCCAGTTATATCCAATGCAATAAATATTCCTAGCGGAAGCCACGGAGACAAGACACACACACACACGTACATCAAGAATCCTCACATTTTTCCTGTCTCATCTGAATGCCTAACGTATACACTTCTGTTGATTAACAACATCAGAGGAATAAATGGCCTTCGTAGGAATGTTTTTTTTAAAGGAGTGAAAAACCCAGTATTTCAAATTTGCTGCTTATTGAAATCTCTGAAAGCTTTAGTGTGGATGAAGGTCAAATGCATTTGCTAAATTATATTTTTTGCATTATACCGGTTGACTCGTCTGTGAACTTGGGCATCCCTACTGCTACCTTTGCAGAGAGGATCTGTAGTTGACTCCTTATACATTAAGGGTTACTGGAGAAACAGAATGTGATGAAAGGAAATACACTCATCTTTTTGAGTCTGTGTTCTTACATGCAATAAGACTTTCTTATTGTGGAATTAAAGACAAGATAAGAACAGACAGGTACTTAGTACAGAAGATAGGGTCTTAAACTTCACTCGGCAGAAGTACTGCCTGAGGAACCCAATTCCTGGACCCCAATCTAGAGATTCTGAGGTGAAAAGGAATCTGCATTTTCAACATAAATCCCAAGTAATTTTGGTTTTTGGTCTTTGTTTTTTGTTTGTTTGCTTGTTTTGGTGGTTGCTTATTTGTTTGTTTTTTTGAGACCGAGTCTCTCTCTGTTGCCCAGGCTGGAGTGCAATGGCATGATCTCGGCTCACCACAATCTCCACCTGCCAGGTTCAAGTGATTCTCCTGCTTCAACCTCCCAAGTAGCTGGGATTACAGGCATGCACCACCGCACCAGCTAATTCTTGTGTATTTTTAGTAGAGATGAGATTTTGCCATGTTGGCAAGGCTGGTCTCAAACTCTTGGCCTCAGGTGATCCTCCTGCCTCGGTGATCCCAGCAGGTGTGAGCCACTGCGCCAGGCCCATCCCAAGTAATGTTGGTGCAAATTGTCTTTGATCCACACTTTGAGAAATTCTCGTGCAGTTACATCACTTTAGATGCTGGTATTGAAAGACAGAACTACCTAACTACCTCCCACCACATGGCCCATATTGTGGCATTTCAGGCGATTCAGTATATCTGAGGCCCCATTATGACAAGGCATGTATTACCAGTATTTGCTTGAGTGAGGGAAAAGGCCTCAAAAAAATCCACGATTTGTCAAGTGCTGGGTGTTACATGACATCATACTAGGTATCAGGGAATTAATACACATTCTTCACTCCTACCTGGCTCTTCAAAGGACAAACATTCATTTTCAACTAGAGCTATATAACCACTTGCCTTCCCGTAGGGCACATCAAAATCCCGCAAATCTATTTTTGGTCTCTTCTCAGAATAAAAGATTTTTTACCTAAGAAAATTCCATGCTGTAAAGATTTTAAATTTGTAGTTACCAACCCACATATTTCTAAGAATGTTACGAGATTTCAGTCATGAAGCAAAAGGTATAATAAGATCTCTTATAAATAACAACAATTTTGAAAACTCAAAAAAAATAGGCATCAATGAGAAAAATCTATGCTTGACTATGCCTCTGTTTACTGCTAACTCCAAAGCACACCCCAAGAAATTATTGGGGATGATACATTAAAATCAACAAGCCAACAGGTGCTAAGGAAAAGAATCTGGAGTGTGAAGAGTAAGGTTTGAACTTTAATGAGCTCATGAGCTTCCTTTAAATGTTCTTGCAGGAAGACACGTTTGTGCCATCACGTTCAGAACAGGCTCACATCTGGGCTCTGCCTCATATGGGCTGGTGACCTCGGGCAGGTGAGTTGGCCTCTCTGAACATGAGTTTCCAGATCTTTAAATGTGAAGGTAATAATGCCCTGCAAGTGTGATTATTAAGAATAAACAGAATAATGAGAGTGGATAGTTGGTAAATCTGATATTTTCCCCATGATGGTGTGAATATTTAATTCAGAAAGAAAAGAAAGCAAGGGGGATAAAGTAAAAATTTGTAAATTTGAAGTCTTTTTTAAAAAGTAGTTAAGAAAATGTAATATATGAGATCACAGTGGTTAAGATATAACTTTTAGTCAGAGAAACTCAGTTTTAAATCCTGATCCAGACCCTTAGTAACCTTGTGGCTTTGGGCAAGTGATTTTAAATCTTTAAGCCTGGGCGTCTGATCTTAAAAATGTGACAGAGATAGAGATACTGTTGATAATTTCTAGGAGAAAGAGTATAAACTACTCAGTATAAGGTCTTGAAGAAGATAAGCCCTTGGTCTGTGATAGCCCTTATTCATATCATTGTCTCATTGTTATCACTATTACTCATGAACAATAAGGGACAGATGGAGGACCTTGAATGCTCCTCTCCAGGCAAACTTATTTTGGTGTACGTCCCGTAAGTTTGCAAAAGATCAAATTACATGATCTTGACCTTCTGGCAAAACAACTTTATCAGTCTCAAAAATAACCTCTAAACTCTGTTTCCAGATCACTGGAGGCTGCCCACATAATATTTGTCTTCTACGTCTTGGAATGATTGCCGTTTTGCAGACAGCTCCTGCCAGCTGAACTGGAGACCAGGCATGCTGGTTACAAAGTCAGCGAATCTTCCAACCCTTTAAATAAGAGACTGATTTAATCCTTACAGTTAAATCACAGGGGAAATGCCTATACCCTAAGAATCCACTGAATTCTGATAAAATGTGGGCATTGCATATGCTTAGAGGTATAAAAATGTATATAGGTTCAACTCAATCATTCAGGCTAATAAAAGAAAGACTTATAAATCATATGCAAGTTAGGTAAGACATATGCAAATCATAAGCCAAGTCTTCCTGTGAATTAAACAATCAAGAAATGTCTCCACCAATTATTTCCAAAGAGAAATAGGAGGAAAGTATAGCCATCATCTGGTAACACACAGCTAAAATATCCAGGTGCATGGGGGAGGGGGAGGGGAGAAAAAAGATGTGGCTGATTCTGCCATTTCAGGCCCTTGGAAAGTGTGTTTGGGGAGAAGAGTTGGGAGTTTCTGCTCCCAACCGGACCCTGTTATTCCCAGCACATGTTGTCGAGAGTTAGTGGCAGCTCCTTTCTCAGAATGACTGTAGCCTTCAGAGGGTTCTGATCTCAACACTTGTTTTAGGTATTCTGAAGCGATCACTAGTCCAAGAACCTCTAATTCCTTGGAAGATAGCTATATTTATAAACTTATTTTCTCTCTCTCTCTCTTTTTTTTTTTTTTGGAAAGATCGTTTTCTACCCATACTTGAAGACTTTATTTCATACATGTTTCCTATGCCAGGCCCTATGGGAGGCACTCCACAGGACGTATTTTACTGAATGTTCAAGACTTAAGCACATGAGACTATGAATCTCTCTCTTGACTCCAAACCCATGTTCCTTTTCCACACATTAATGAAAACCTACAAGAGAATGATGCAGAGTTCCACCCTCTACAGAGGCGGATATGATCTAGTAGTGGAAATGGACCCATCTGACACCAAATGAGATCGAGAAAATAAACGCTGCCAATGAAATATTGGGGGGAGGGGGAATTAAAGAAAGGAAAATTGCATCTCCTTGGAGCCATCAGAAGAGATTTCATGAAGGAGGTGGTATGTGAACTGCGCTTAATGTATCTGTTGGAGGGGGAGATGCGAGATGTTCCAGAGAATAGAGCGACAAGAGGTATATGCAGCGAAGTTCCTGAACCACAAATAGACTTTGGACATTGGAAGAATAGGACTTCCTTTTTTTTTTTGGTTTTTTGTTTTGTTCTGTTTTGTTTTTGTTTTTGTTTTTTTGATGGAGTATTGCAGTTCACCAGGCTGGAGTGCAGTGGTGCAATCTTGGCTCACTGCAACCTCCACCTCCTGGGTTCAAGTGATTCTCCTGCCTCAGCCTCCCAAGTAGCTGGGACTACAGGCATAAGCCACCACACCCAGCTAATTTTTTGTATTTTTAATAGAGATGAGGTTTCACCATATTGGCCAAGATGGTCTCGGTTTCTTGACTTCGTGATCCGCCTGCCTCAGCCTCCCAAAGTGTTAGGTTACAGGCGTGAGCCACCGCGCCCAGTCAGGACTTCCTATAATAGCGAACTAAACTCATGTTGTACTAGTTAATCCTGTTGATGAAGAAGAGATTTCTATCCAGAGAGGCATTGACCTAAGAAATGTGCCTGAGGAAGATTACCCTAGAGCTGTGTATAGGAAGAAGTGGGTTGGGGGAGATGGTAGCAGGAAGATTCATCAGGGGGCTTGTTAAGTATCTGATGAGGATGGCAGAGAGGGTAAGAGAGACGGCTGGGCGATGGGTGAGGGCCCCACCACCACTGTCTGTCTTCACCAATATCCCCAGCACATATCATATCACCTGGTACTAAATGAGTACCAATGTGGAATGGACAGAAACCAGGCAAGAAAAGAGTGAGCAGGTGAGTGAAGGAAGGAAGGAGGAGGAATAGTGGGAGGGGAAGTATTAGAGACATTGCTGACTAGGACTTTTGGAACTTGCGTTAAATATTCTCAACTTGTAAATGTCAATAAAAAAAAAAGGGAGTGCATATAAAAACTGGTAAAATCTGAGTGAGATCTGTTGTCTAGTTCATTTTCATATTCCGTCAATGTCAAGTTCCTCATTCTGATCTTGTGCTATGTGTGTAAGACGCTAACGTTGAGGAAAGTTGGATAAGACTTCTTTGTACACTTTTGGCAGCTTCTTGTGAGTTCGTAATTAGTTCCAAACAAAAAAATTTGTTTTGAAGTCAACACAAGTTGCAAAACACTTTCATTGCCTTGTTCTATCAGGCGGCTGTCCTTGTTCTTGCCTCTTCTCTTCGGCAGCTTCCCAGGCTAAGGCAGGACAGGATAACCTGCCGGGTGAGACGGCCTCTGTTAGGAATCTCAGACTCAGTGACATGCCCCTGAATCTCTGATATTCTTCAAAAACATTGCCTTAATCTCCCAAAAAGAGTTGCTGTTTTTCCAGGATGTATCAAAGTTTACAAGGTTTCCATTTCAAAACCTTTCTTATTCTATGACCCAATACATTAAAAGAACTTTAAAAATGTTACTGTCTTTCTATTGAAACTTTCTTTTATATTTCCTGCAACTCAGACATGTTCAAATTATTAAAATTCCCCATGTCTTACTCTTTAGTCCACATAAGACATAATTCCATTTTTTTCTATTTACTTATAATTGTTACTATGAACTAGGTCAGGTTTGAAGTACTCATACTTCATGAAATAGCTTTTTAAAATTTTGAAATAAAAGATTATGATGAAATAGTTAAATTCTGTCCTATAGTGAATCCATTATTCTGAAATAGCTCCTAAGTATATTTAGAATAAAAGATGAGAAAAAAGAGGAAATTGTGGGCAACAGACATTTTTCATCATTGAGTGCGGAAGAACTTTACACTAAACAAATGCTACTCAAAGACTGGAAGTTTGAATATTATTTAATTATAAGGAAATGCTACACAATGTATCTTTCTCTATATAAATTTACAGCATCTAGACATACAATAAACACCTAGTGCAGCTTTCCCTTCTCCAGCTTTCTCCATTTCCTTTTCCCCTTTCTTTCTTCATTTTCTTATCTTAGAGAGTATGTTATCCTTATTATACCGGACAACGCCCAATAAAAAAAAAACTGCCACAGTTTCTAGGAAATAGCCTCGTCTGTTTCTTAGTAAATTTCAATAGGTGCTTATAACCTGTAGGAAAGAAAAGATACTGAAGTTTCATGCCACTTGAGCTTCAAAACCTAAATGTAGAAAACAGCTCTAAATGAATAGACTCTAGATTTCTTCAAAAAGTTGTTACCGTGGAAGGAGTTATGGTCACTACTCTTAAGTTTTCTAAATATCTTATGAATATAATTCTGTTCAGCATTTGTGTAATGCTACTGTTTTCCAAATGCTTCATTTAAACCAACTCATTTAACCACAAATGTCGTGTTACCATCCTTAAATCTTAAAAAGATATATTAGGATTTAAAACATTTTCATACATTATTACTCAAACAGTATGTATAGTGAGTAAAAAAGTTTGGGGTAGCATTGATCATTGATCAATATTCATGATTTTTTTCTGATGTTCATTTTTCTAACTGAATAAGTTATATAAGTTGATGTTTTACGATACTGTGGTCTTAAAGAGATTGTAATACGTTATTCTTTAAATTTTCTGTATGTCATTATTCCTCCCGATTCTCTTTTACATCTGTGTGATTATTTCAACCACCTAGTTTGCCACACAAAATCCATGTTTCCTAAAAACTCTTAGAATGCTGTTAATTCCACCTTACTATCCCCTTTTAAGATTCCTTAATTATATGCTAAAATAAGTGTACGCATATTAAATGCTTAGAACAGTGCCTGGCTCACAATCAGTATTTAATAAATTATAGGTATAATTATTATCAATAAGTTACATTTGCTACCTCTGCTTTATGCCTTTAAGTAGCGTGATTTTAAAAATTCTTTAACTGAGAGTCTTAATTTTTATTTTTTGGCATTATTTAATATTTTGCTTTATTTGTGAATCTACCACAAGGAATATGTGCAAAGGCAAACAACACTAGAAAACAGAGAAAATATCGAGCAATCCCCACGTTCAAAACTGGTTTTAGGAAAAATGCATTCATTGCCTACTGCCTCTAAATAACAGCCAGAAAGATGTGGTGTGCCTCTCATTATTAGTCTGCAATCTATCAGTCTGTGCAGACTACATAGTTCAGCAGTTCTTCTAGTTGAGAACAAATTACACAAACAAAAAGCTGAGTCACTCTATAAGAAAACCAAGCCTTCCATTTTTATTTTTGGCATTGAAGCCCTGTTGCCTAGAGATTATGTTTACTGAAGAGTTAAAAAAACGTTCATTTTCTTGGAACATTTCAGAAGAGGGGGTAACTCACTGGGATGATGAGGTCATTTCTGAAGTTAACTGGGAGAGAAGTGAGTCTCTTGTAAGGGAAACAATAACTTAGATGGAGTCCAAGTGAGCCACAGAAAGGATCTTTCTTGTCTTGTTTTTGTTTTTGTTTTTGAGACAGTTTAGCTCTTATTGCCCAGGCTGGAGTGTGGTGCCATTATCTCAGCTCACTGCAACCTCCGCCTTTCAGGTTTAAACAATTCTTCTGGCTCAGCCTCCCGAGTATCTGGGATTACAAGCATCTGCCACCATTCCCAGCTAATTTTTTGTATTTTTAGTAGAGATGGGGTTTCACCACGTTGGCCAGGCTGGACTCAAAACTCCTGACCTCAGGTGATCTACCCACCTCAGCCTCCCAAAGTGGTAGGGTTTCAGGCATGAGCCAACATGCCCGGCCACCTTTCTTGAATTTCACCATGTAGACATCAGTTTTCAAGAGCTCAGTTTAGGCCATTTGCTGACTAAATGTCACACACATGCTCTGAGTTTTTGGAAAACCTGTAGGTCAGCTTAACTTTGGGACTTTCACTGTTCCTATTTACATCACCTAAACCACCTAATAGGCTGTGACCTATATGACCAATCAGAGCTCAACAAACATCAAGCAATCAGAACTAAGCAAGTCTGAATCCTCCATTTGCGTAAGAGGACCTGAAAGGGAATCTAGGTGTGCATATTCTTTTTAAAAGACAAACCCTTTCTTGATCCTCTGGAATGCACTTCCAGTTTATACTGATGCTATGTCTTCGCAGTTGGCAACTTCTCACTGGAATAGAGCTCCTTTTTCTAAATTTCTTTTCAGGGAACTTGTTCACGGGGTTAAATTGTGTCCCCTTCCCCCAAAAATATAGTATACTGGAGTTCTAACCCTTAGTGCCTCAAAATGCGACCTTATTTGGAGATAGGATCTTCACAGAGATAATCAAGTTAAATCCGATATGACTGGTGTCACTATAAGAAGAGAAAATGTGGACACAGAGAGACAGAGAGATGTATTGACAGAGCATGACGTGAAGATGTGCACACAGGGAGAACATCACGCAAAGGAAGGCTGTGCTGCCATGAGTCAGGGGACAACCAGAAGGTAAGGGAAGCATAAGACAGATCCTTCCCTGGCACTTTCAGGGAAAGCATGGCCCTGCCGACACCCTGACCTCAGGCTTCCAGCCCCCAAACTGTCAGACAATACATTTCTGTTGTTTAAGCCACCAAATGTGCAGTACTTTGTTACAATAGCCCCAGAAAATACATTTGTGAAATAGGCTGAGTCAAGTTCTCGTGGGCGTTAGATTCTACAGACCTTGCTTTCTTCACTGCAGTATCAACCGCTGATCATCTGTGACCTTTATGGCTGATTGAATCAAGGAAGTCCAGGCCTCAAAAGATGGAAGACTGAGCAAGACCAGATGGACATTTCAGAGAAGATCTGCACCAGAAATACTGATTGTGAGGTAGCAAGGAATGTCATAAAGCCAAAAATCCAGAGATGACAAAATTATAGAAATGGAGAACAGATCAGTGGTTGCCAGGACTTAGAGAGGGAGAGAAGGATGTGAGCATCAAAGAGTAGCAGTGCTAGGGAACTCCTTAGTGGTGAGAGCAGTTCTGTGTCTTGTTAGCTCTGGTGTTACATGGGGGTAGAATCATAGAACTATGCACACAACATGTAAAAAATGAGAGTATTCAAAATCTGGTGACATCCAAGTAACGTCTGTAGTCTAGTTAACTGTACTGTTCTAATGTCAATTTCCTAGGCTTAATCATGCACTGTTGGTATGTAAGAGGTTAGTTACCATTGGAGGAAGCTGGGGGATGAGTGCACAGGGTCTCCTGGTAATATTTTGGCAATTTCTTGTGAGTCTGTAATTCTTTCAAAATTGAAAGTGTTTTATCAAAAAGAAAGCTTGGCTGGGACATGGAAGCTAGAGGTCTTAGTTCATTCATTTCTACTACTGATGTGGCTTCAGCCTTTGACCTTGATGGCCCTGATGTAATTGCTTTTTAACACTGTAGTTCAGAATATGATATTTTAACAATCACGGGCAGTTTTAAAAAAAATAGACGTCAAGGGTACAGAGAGCAAAATGTTAATCACGTACGGTGGAACTTCTTAGAATTTCAGTTTCTAATCTGACTCTCCTAACTTCTGATCTGATTCGAACCCTGTTAAGTAGTTAACATGCTCCAAAGTGATGTCTGTGTTTCATCAGTTGTCGGCTGGCGACTGCTGCAATTTTCACATTATCTAATTCTGTACCAGCATTATTTTCACTTAAGAAATGAGTTTATGAAATATAATCATTGATTCTAAGAAGTAGTTCCAGACTTAATCATTAGTATCTTTTAAACTTCTCCCTGGTGCTTCTTTAGAGATGTAATCAGATCTGAGGCTCTTCAGTAAAATTTTCAGGAAATACTCGTATATTTTGTTTCCAAAATTTATTTTTTAAATGATGGTACTTAAAATATATTGGTAACAGATTAACCAAGTTATAGAACAGAATTATGGATGATCCTATTGGTGTATGAGATATACGTGTGGGTGCATGTGCATTTATTTTAATATATGAACAGGAAGAATAGACATCACGCTGTTAACAACGTTTACCACTGAAAGACTGAGATTGCAGGAGACTCATTCTCTAAGGAATATGTATGTTTCCACAATATTTAGTCAATAAAGACTAAAGTGATATTCGATGCCCTTCCCAATCATACTGGTCAATAATGAGCATGTGTCCTTCTCATTCTTCTATCACTACACACACAAGCACACACAGTGTCTATTAGCAGATCACTAACCCTGCAGTAATGATGCTGAGGAAGTCTTAGATTGTAGGGAAGAATCCCAGGTATTGTTTTCTTTTGTTTCTTTACCTCTTGCATTTTAATCCAGCCTAACTGCAGCTGTACATCTCAATCCAGCTAAATCATTATATCCTGTTCCAAATTCTTTAACCCACTTTTTATTGGCAACCTCAGAACCCTTGGCTTTACAGCATTGGCCTCCATCTCAGCTCTAATCCAGAGAATGTGGTGTTTACAAGTAGTCTGTTGTGTTTGAACCTTAGCTTGGTTTATTCCTCTGGCACAGAGATGTCTGTGGGAGTTCCTCCTCTCAGCTTCAACCTAATCCCTGGGTCCCTCTGTTCTGCTGGTGATGGCCAGGGCAAAGAACGCCCTGCTTAGCATTGTAGGTGAATTGTGAGGGAGAGAGAGGAGCCTGAGTGCCAGCAGCCTGGAAAACATGCAGCAGGGACCGAACATGGTTACACTTGGGCAGAGCATACATAACCAGAACATGGTGACATCAATAAGGACATTAGGAAGAAAGAATAAGAGGTCGCTGCCTGCTGTGGTTTTTGTACATCCAGGTTCCAGATGCATGTATTTAAGTCTAAGAAGTAAAGGGAGACCCAGAACTCTCCAGGGATACAGGAAAGAGAAAGACAACATACGTAATGGGTCACTAATCTCCCAAACAGGCATGTGTGAAAAAGGAATGGGTGCTACCTTCGCAGATAAAGCCTGGCTGGATGGGGGGTGGGCAGTGCTGCATCTGGAGAGGGTACCACAAAGTAGCAGGGTCGTAGAAGTCTTTAAAGACCGTGTCACACTTGGAAGTTGAGCCTCTGAAGCCACTGACCCAGGACAGAAGGTAGGTTTGTTGACAGTCTGGGCCCTCTTCTTTCGAAATCCTCCCTACATTGAGAACAGAGCCAAAGTCAAGATACAATCATGACAAAAAGCCCTGCCCTCACCCTTTATACGAGAAAGTGAAGATCAGTTCATCAATTACCAGCAGGATTGTGGTGAGAGAACCACAGGTCTGAAAAATGCATGTGTCATAAATGTATTCTGATGAGAGATCTCATCCTTGCCCCTGGAAATTGTGTCTAGGAATGCTCATGCAGAAGTTTTCGCAGTCTCAGGGATTTTAAGAATCCACTTTAAGAACTTCGCTACATTTCCTCAAAGAAGGTTAAAACTCAGTGGAAAAACAGGAAGGTCTTAGTGTGGAATTTAGAATACTTAAGAAAACTATGGGGGAAATGAAAATAGAAAAAAATTAATAACAAAGCGAATGCCAAAATTAATAGGCTTAGTAAAATAGCGAAATCTCTTTGGACCAGACTTTTAACAGAAAACTCATCTAGTGAAGCTTAGCGTTTTTCGAAAGAACAATAAAAAGATCCCAAGAGTTGGGGGTGGGAGATGGGAAGCTATCCTACATGAAAAAGTGAAGAAAAAGTGGGAGGAAGCCAAATTAATTATGCAAACACTGGAAATACAAATTATAAGAAAAAACTTGGTCACTTTACCCAAGAGAATGCAATGAGATAGCAGGTAATTGTGCTAAAATGAGAAAAATAAAAGCCAGAAATTAGATGCAAATTGCAAGCCACAAACAAAGACACATACAAAGTTCTTCAAATACATATGGGATGAGAAACAATTAGGAGGATGCTGGCCTTTCAGATTGCTTTGTAATAAATGATGAGAAAAATCTCTTAATTTATCACTATACAGAAATCCAGTTGCAAAGTTTCTGGCAGTCAACAAACAAGAATGGTAACAATCATAATCATAATATTACCAATATACCATAGGTAAGAAATATAGGCTGGCCTTAGTTATAAAACTTTGTATTGTTCATTCATTCCCTCAACACCAGTTTTCTGAGCATTTTAGTGCACATCTTAAGTTAGTAAGTGCAGGCCGGGTGCAGTGGCTCACACCTGTAATCCCAGCACTTTGGAAGGCCAAGGTGGGAGGATCGCTTGACACTAGGAGTACAAGACTAGCCTGAGCAATGTAGTGAGACCCCATTTCAACAAAAAATACAAAATTAGCCATGCCTGTAGTCTCAGACAGTTGGAAGGCTGAGACAGGAGGATTACTTAAGTCCAGGAACTCAAGGCAGCAATGAGCTATGATTGCACCACTATACTCCAGCTTGGGTGATACAGCAAGGCACTGTCCAAAAAAAAAAAAAAAAAAAAACGAACAAACAAACAAATAGTAAATCTACATAGATCACTGCATAAATATAAGCCATCAATATTGTTATTAATATTTCTGCTTGCCCAGTATTCATTCCCCTGTTCTGGTAAGACAATTCCTTTTCTCCCTTCAGAAATCACTCTCAATCTATGTGGGTGAGGTGGGGTTGATCTCTGCTCCAAGTTTTTGGAATGTCTCCTGATCCTGACTAAGGCAGTCAGAACACCAGACTCCTCAGCCATAGGGGGCTCATGAATGAGCCCACAACCCAAGCAGAACCATGAAAACCCATGTCAGAATATTTGCTGAATTGATACCCCTGTGAGACTTTGGATACCAAGGATCAGATAAGCCTGGTGCAGCGGGAGCCATCTTGGCCACTACAAAGAAAGAATATGTCTAAGAGTAAAAGCAACAAGAAGAAAAATCATCTTAAGGACAAAGCTTGAGTCCAGGAACACAGCTGTGATGAAACAACCCACTTTTATCTCTAGACATTTTAGCTCCATGAGCCACTGGTTCCTTCTTCCTGCGTAAGTTGGTGTGAGTTGTAACCTTGCAACCCAGAGTCCTGATGAGAAGAAATGCTTGCCACGTGCATGCCTCATGCTGGAGAGATATTGAGGGTCCAATACAGATGGGGTCCCTGCCTTTATGGAGTCCAGAGTCTACCAAGGAACACTGCCATGAACCAGGAAAAAAAATAACTACAAGTGTGTTGAGAGTTATAAGGGAGGAGCACAGGTTTCCAATGCCAAAGTTTAACAAGAGGCGCATCTCACTAGGTTTGAAAGATGAGGGAAGACTTCCCCGACTTCCCCAAGAAATTGACACTTATGAGACCTAAAGGATGAAAATAAGTTCATCTAGTTTAAAGAGATGACGTTGAAAAAACAAAATTCTTGCCTATGTACAAAATCTGTTTACTCTATATTTTTAAAGGGCAACTTTTAGTTCACTCATAAAACAGGCAGTACCAAAAATGCAAAGTCAAAGATATACATTACATGGAAATCAATGCATCTATATATTAATAAAATATGTGAGATATATTAATTTCTTTACACAATAAAAAAATCATACCTTAAAAAATAGCCAAAGAAATTGTAGAAGTCTTCATGAATGCACAATTTCAAAAATTATTTCAGTGATGGGTACCATGGGGTAACTAACAGTGCTGATAGTTTGGATGGTAGGATGGTATTCCGCTAAAAGGTTGATGCATTAGTTCTGAGGGCTGAAAATTACTTCTCTGGTCCTAGTCATGTAAGCTTGAGCCATCAATATTTTAAATCCAAAAGATGATGGAATTGTAACTAGATGATCTCTAAATTCCTCGCACTAATTAAATTCTATGACACGTCTCCAGTCTGGTTTGTTAAAACTTAATTTTGACATATTAAAATATCATCTGATTAACAGCTCGCTTTCCCAAGTTCCTATTTCACTAAGGCTTATATTAGTGAAAACTTTATATTGCTTTTTCTCCACTTGAAGCATTGTAACCTATCTACAGAACTTAATTCTTAAAGAAAGACAGAAGCTAAAGTCTATGTTTCTCATTGTGGAATGTAGAACATTGGCACAGTGTGATGCTTTAAAAAAATCAAACCACACTCCCAAAGCTCCTAACAGAAGTGTATCTGGATTTGTAAATTAATTGAATGAGGTATGATATAAAATAATGTGTCTAGTTTCAAAGCACACATAACAGGTGGGTATAGTCTTTTCAAAGAAGCGTCCTTGAGAGATGACTCCCTCATAAGTGTGCCTCAGCCATATACAGGTTATTTTTGGAAACTGCTTCTTTGAATTGTTGTTAGAGGCCTTGCCCCTTATAGTGATAAAATTTTTCCTTTGTATGATTTTTTAAAATAATGAAAAGTCACTTAGCTCCAAGTCAGATAAGTAAAGTGGGCGACTGAGCAGTAGAATTCCACTTTGATACAAAACGCAAAATGGTGAGCTTTGTTCTCCAGTGTGCAAACTGACTCTAGGGTCGTTCCAAATAAGATCTAAGGAAAGTAAATATTTTGAATAATGACAATATTCTAAGAATAAGTATGTCACCTGCTATGATGATTACTCAAGTACACACTCTAGGCTAACTGACACATAGATGATTTTTTTTGTTTTCTTTTTTTCTTCTTCAACTTTTATTTCAAATTCCAGGGTACATGTGTAGGTTGTGCATGTTTGCTCCATAAGTAAACATGTGCCATGGTGGTTTGCTGCACAGATCAACTCATCACCTAGGTATTAAGCCCAGCATCCATTAGCTATTCTTCCTGATGCTTCCCCTCCCCACACACCCCACAATGGGCCCAGTGTGTGTTGATCCCCCTACGTGTCCAAGTTTAGATAATTTTTAACACCTAACATGCCAAACTGAATATATGTGGAACTAAAACTGGGGGCCCCTCTGCTATGGTTTGAATGTATGTGTCTTTCCAAAATTTATATGTTGGAAGTTAACCCCCAAGGTGATGGGATTAAGAGGTGGAGCCTTTGGGAGGTAATTAAGCCATCAGGGTTCACCCTCATGAATGAGATTAACACCCTTACCAAAAGGGCTTGAGGGAGTCCCTTCTCCATCCCTTCTGCCACGTGAGGATGCAGCAACAAGGGGCCACTGTGGACACAGAGAGGAAGCAGAGAGGAAGCCCTCACCAGACACAAATTCCACTGGCACCTGGATCTTGGACTTCACAGCCTCCGGAACTGTAAGAAACAAGTTTCTGTTTTTTGTAAGCTACCCAGTCTCAGGCATTCTGTTAAGGCAGCACAAACAGACTAAGACATTCTCCACGCCTATAATTTTCTGTGAAATTCATAATTCCAAAATATTTTATAAAGCCTCCATCATGAGCCATTTCCTGCATACAACAAGCAGGAAAAGAATGAAGATAATTACTACTAGTAAATTTTATTTGGCAGAACCAAATAAAAACTGGAGCCAGTCCTTGAGTTTAAATTGCTATTGTAGGGCCTCGAAAAGAAACTCTTTGGTAATAGACAGTGACAACAGGCTGAAAATTCTAGAGTATGGTGACAGGGATTTCAAGAAATAAAACTTGATTTCTGAACAATGTTTTGAAAAATTAATGGAACCTAACTAAACATATTAGTTCCAGGTTTAAGAGACAAGAAAAGTTTTCTAAATTATATTTGGAGTAACATCTTAAATAATTTGCCACTTTATGCTACCTCTAAAGCCAAAATCAAAGTTTTACAGAAATTTAAGAAATTTAGATTTTTGCCCTTCTACATGTTTACTGTCACTAATTCTAACTCTTTACAATTAAATTAATATTCACATCTCTCACAATCTATTTTTACCCTTGGGAGAAAAACTACTTTGCTAATTTAAGTCATTATAAACATTCAAAGGAACTACTAGTCATCAATATTTAAAAATATGATTAAAATGATCTATTTTAGTGTCCTAGCTTTCCCAACTTGCGCGTTGTTATTTCTCAATAACATTGCACACGTTTACTCTGGCAAATATCTTTAATTTCCACTTAGGAGAATTTGAAGGCTCTCAAATAGAATTCACATTAGGTCAGAAACTATCTAAAACTGTTTCCCTAAATTTAACTTGACTTTAGTTACTAATGTTGAGGCCAACATTGCTCTTAAGTCAAATATGGTAAGTACCAATAAATATGAAAAAATTATTTTCCCTAAGACAAAGGAAAGCACATTTTAATTCATTCATTTCATAAAGTGACCCAACTCAAAATTGTAACTGCGTCAGCGAATTCTTCCACCCAATTGTCTATTAAGAGATTAGGGGCATGCATTGCAGGGTGTAACATCTACAAGGGAGCTTATATTGTTCTCTTCATATGGAATTTATTTAAGCCGAAAAAATTTTACAAGACTATAATGCTCATATTTTCTGGGTCAGCACAATCCATATGGTAGCGTGGTCCTAGAGGTACAGGCAAGGTCTCCAGGAAGCTAAATATGGCCATCGGGAAATGGATTTCTTTCCATTGTGATTTCTATCATTCCCTCTCCTCCCAACTCCTAAACTTATGTAGAGAAAAAAATGTATTTCTAGAACAAAGACTGATGCTACACTTGATATTTTCTCTTGCTACTTGATATTCTTCTATGGTTAAAACATGATAGCAATCTTGCATATTTTCACAATTCACATTTTTCTCATGTTTAATCAATTGAGAAATATGAGTCGAGCCTACCGTGTTGCCCTCGCCTTTGCTGGATTTGAGGTCTAGTTGGGAAGACAGAAGATACAAGGAAAGAATAGCAAAGCCTGTAAATAGGTGCTCACTTGGACTCAGACTACATATTCTGGGGGAGTTAGAGACAAGGGAGGTGCTTGGAAGCTGTACTGTGCCATGAGCAAGGAAGGTGATTTGTGCAGAGGGTGATAGAGGTCCTTGGTGAGGCAGAGCATGCTCAGACCCCACAGTTTATACTCACAGAGAGATAGTTAGACTAGTAACCTAACCTTGGGTTTTGCTAAACCTTTGTGCCCTTGGCTATGTAATGGGGATAAGAACAGTAGCTCCCTCATGCGCTATCAGGAGGCATGCCTGAGTGATACTTAGCACAGTGTCTGGCACGTGGTTATAAGCTATTATTCAGTCAGGGGGTGAAAATTTTTCTAAGATGAAGGGAAAGAACATTCCAGAACAGGGAGCAACATGTGTACAAACCCAGAGACAGAAATGATGGCACACTGTGGAGATAAATGTTACTGAAATTTTCAAGCTTTATACCAACTTACACTTAGAAGACACACAGTCTCATATAATGAATATTTTGTCTATGTAACCAGAGAAAGAATGCAGGTTCCTATGCCTGCTTCTGTGGAGATTCTGAGTCAGTAGATTTATGGAGACCCAGGAATCTGTATGTTGAAACACATCCTATGTAAATATATTTATCAATTTGGGGACACAGTCAGCCAATGAACTGTTATTTCTGTATTCATTGCACTCTTAACAGTCTAGCTACTCCATGATTCTATGAAAACATATTTAACATGAATTGTTAAAGGCTGATATAAAAACATTTTTAAAAATAATTCAGGGCTGCACATGCTAGAGACAGAGTTTGGAGCAGTAGGTGGAAGTAGATAGAATCCCAGAATTTGAGGGTAGGGGTATTAGATAATACGCCTTCATTTTACAGATGAGAAAACTCAGACCAAAGGAATTAAGTGCCTTGTTATCATAGTCACTATTTAGTGCCTATGACATCAAGGCCTTGGATAAGAAAAAGCCAGTCTTTCATTCTGCAAAAGCAATTTAAGGAATTAAATATTGCTCAGTGGTGGTAGGTAGGTAAGCTATTCAATAGGAAAGCCTTGAGCCTGCAGATGTACTAAAAGGTGGACCTTTTTCATTAGGTAGCAAAGGCATAGTTCAGAAATCTAATAAAGCAGAGAGAAATTGATTTCCCTTGGACTCAATTAAAGGTGTATAACAGGTGCAGAAAAGGAGTTGAGTCTCAGTGGACAAACAGGTATCCTTGGCATCCACCTGAGATACATGGCTATCTGCAACCTTAGTCCACTGTAAGCAAAAATCTGTGATTTCACCAACTCCCCCCGTCAAGCCAAAATTGGTGACATCTTATTTACTGGGCATAACATTTCACCATCCCAAAAGTGCAAAAAGGGACGTCAGCAATTCCATACATCTCAGTGAACCCAAACTTTCTTAACACTGAACAGTCCACCCCATAAGACAAGTTTGCTTTGGACATTTATATTTAGTCTGATTTTGCTTGGAACATTTGCTCATCCAGTGTAGGAATTTGATTACAAATGCAAGTGTCTTATATATATCCTAAGACTTAAACAACTCTGTCTCTACCCACTTTTGATTTATAACTCTAAAATAGGAATTTTTTATTAGCTGCTTCATTTCTAGAATGTGTCCATGCAAAGGGAATTCTTACCATAGTGTTCTGAATGTTGCCTTTTTTTAGGGTAAAGTAACCTTATGGTAACTAGACTTGGGTCATGTCTCATCATCATTGTAACCCCTGTGGTGCTTACAAGTAGTAAAGACTGATCAAGTGCAATTGAATTGCACTCTGTGCTGAAATTTGGACAAATTCGTTCCAATTATAGAAGCCAAAGTGCCAGGAATTATTCTTGACATCTACCTATTTCTCATATCATACTGTGTGTCCAGTTCATCACTGATGTTTACCCCCTAAATCTTTCTAAAATCTCTTGCCTTCTCTAAAGCAGTACCCTAGTCCAAGTAGCCATAGTATCATTTTTTTGGGGGGGGTGGATATTGGAGTTTTATAATTATTCAAATCAGTCTCCCAGAGCATTTGGGCATAAAAGCTTTTTTTTTTTAATTGTGCTTTAGGTTCTGGGGTACATGTGCAGATCACGCAGGATTGTTGCATAGGTACATACATGACAAGGTGGCTTGCTGCCTTCATTCCACCATCACCTATATCTGGCATTTCTCCCCAAGCTAACCCTCCCCTACCTCCCCACCCCCTGCTGTTCCTCCCCTACACCCCCAACAGATCCCAGTGTGTGATGCTCCCCTCCCTGTGTCCATGTGTTCTCATTGTTCAACACCTGCCTATGAGTGAGAACATGCGGTGTTTGATTTTCTGTTCTTGTGTCAGTTTGCTGAGAATGATGGTTTCCAGATTCATCCATGTCTCTACAACGGACACAAACTCATTGTTTTTTATGGCTGCATAGTATTCCATGGCAAGTCAGCATAATTTCCATGAAAGTCTGTCCCTTGGTTTGCCTTTCTCCATATCAACTCTTCTCCTGTCCATTTCAGCCCAGCAGCCAATTGTCTTTTCTTTTTTCTTTCTTTTTTTTTTGACAGAGTGTCCCTCTGTCACCCAGGCTGGAGTGCAGTGGCACAATCTCAGCTTACTGCAACCTCTATCTCCTGGGTTCAAGCAATTATCTTGCCTCAGCCTCCTGAATAGCTGGGATTACAAGCGCCCACCACCACGCCTGGCTAATTTTTTGTATTTTTAGTGGAGATGGGGTTTCACCATGTTGGCTAGGCTGGTCTTGAACTCCTGATCTCAAGTGATCTACTCTCCTTCCTCCTTGGCCTCCCAAAGTAAGCCACCACACCCAGGCCAATTGTTTTTTCAAAATGAAAACATAATTATGACACCCCCAACCTCCCCACTTAAAATCAGTCAGCTACTTCCCATCTCATATTCAACAAAGTTCAGCAGAGTCCAGCCTCCAGCTAATCGTCCAGCTTCCTCTCAGAAATGCTGCCTCTTGCCCTCTGCTCTCCAGCCACACTGGCTTCCATTCAGTTCCCTGAATTACAGGGCTTTTGTCCTTGCTGCTGTCTCTGGAATGCTCCCTGCCTGCCTCCCTTCACCTTTATATGGATCCCATACATTAGAAGGCAGGTCAAAGGTCACATCATTAGGGAAGTCTGACTATCCTGCCCTCAAGCTAAGATAATTTATTTCCTTTGTTCAAAATTTATTTTATATATATGTGTATATTTGAGACAGGGTCTCACTCTATCATCCAGGTTGGAGTGTAGTGGCACAATCATGGATCACTACAGCCTCCACCTCCTGGGCTCAAGCAATCTTCCTGCCTCAGCTTCTTGAGTAGCTGGGACCACAGGCATGCACCACCATGCCTGGTTAATTTTTGTTTGTTTGTTTGTTTGTTTTTGCAGAGGTGAGGTCTAACTAGGTTATCCAGGCTGGTCTCAAACTCCTGGGCTCAAGCAATTCTCCTGCCTCTGCCTCCCAAAGTGCTGGGATTACAGGGGTAAGCTGCCATGCCCTGCCTAGGTTTTTATAGAATCTTATTCGTTCTTTTCTTAGAAGGTTTATCTTAGGTTGTACTTGTAATTTTAATTCTTATTGTTGATACCTTTATTTGTGTCCATTTACATGTCTATAAATTCCATGAAAGCCAGAGACCATGTTCATTTGTTTTCTTCCTGTTGTTCCAGTGCTTAGCATGGTGTCTAGGATGAATGGATAGATGGATAGGTAAATAGATGGATGGATGGGTGGATGGGTTGGGTGGATGGTTGATGGATGGATGGATGAATGGATGAACAGATAGATCAAAAAGAGAAGGAAAGAGAAAAGAAGGGAGGAAAATGAAACTTGGTATTGGTGAGTTCTGTGTTTAAAAAAAAAGGTACCAAGTAGCATGCTTTTCCAACAAGTGGTTCTGCTTAATATTGAGAATAATAATGGTTAATCAGTGTCCACTTAATAGTGAAGTTCCACAAAATGCAATTAATGGAGAATTAACTTTGGTATAATTCAATACATATGGTAAGACTATTTTGATTAAAAATATTATTGAATTAAAAACCAGAGACCATAGTTATGTTCCTGGGTCTGTGATTTTGGACGGAATCACCCAAACTCCCCATTTTCTGGCATAACCTATAAAAGCAGAAGCATAGCCAGGGGATTCTCTGACTAGCTTCTAGGATTCTGTGAATTTATTGATTATTATGAAACTTCTCTTAAAATATTCAGTTCTATGAGACATTTATTAATAAACATGTATTTTGTTTACTTTAAGCAATAAAATATATGTAATCCACCTTTTAAGCTAGTTTAATGTATTCACATCTAGTAAGATATAAAAGTTTGGGAACACCGATGCTACCAACAGCATGGTACATCTCACCTCCTAGATGTCGAAGATAACTGATGACCAACTGTCAGTCAAGGGTCTTATGTCTTGGCAGTAATGAGATCCCAGTGAGTTTTTCTTTGGGAAGTAGAAGAAGGAAGAGGCAGTATTGGAGGAAGGGGACATTGGGCAAAGGTAGAGTTCTAAAGCAAAGGATTTTGTAACGTCAGAAGAAATGGGAGTTGCTGAGAACCTGTACTTGGCTGTAGTGCCCACATCCTGGGAACAGAAGCTGTGCCCCTGAAAATCTCCCCTCTGCTGCCAGCCTGGGTTGCAAGTGGCCACGCTGCGATGTCAGGACTTGTCGTTATGCCTGCAAACACTCAGCCTTCCATTTCGACTGAGTCCTCCAGTCCTTCTCAACCCAGCTCAGTCTTCTTCAACCTAACATTGATTCCCTTCCTTACTCCATCCAGGAGAAGAATGAAAAGGGGAAAAAGGAACGAAAACATCAAAGAGTAAAGGATATAAAAGAGAAAGATATGCCTAGGCCAGTTTTTATCAGTGGAGAGGAAAGCTTTAATTCATCCTGTTACCAGCTTTTTTTCCCTTGGTAGAATTACCTTTTCCTTTACTATATTTGCTTAATACTTAAGCCTTCCTTTTCCAGGGACTACATTCCTCTTGAATCTATGCTCACCTTTCTGTAATTCTCAACCTTGGCTGTGCCCTAGAATGTCTTGGTGAGCTTTCTAGAAATACTGATGTCTAATCCAGTAGGTCTGTGGTGGGAGGAGTGGTATAGAGCTCTGTATTTTTAACAAGCATCCCAGAGTCCAATCCCCATCTAGGGCTGAGAATTGCTGCCTTAGTACATCAAGGGTCCCTGGAATATTTTATCATAGTCAGAACAGAGTAAAAGCTAGCAGAACAGAAAGAAAAAGGAGAGAGCAGAAATGGTAGTGGAGGAAAATAATAAATGAGGAGAAAAGACAAGACGGTTTTGATTAGAGTCCTAGCGGGATTTAGAAATGCAAAGCGCTTCGGCATGAGTGAGGCCTGGGCAGCATCTTGTTTAACTCCTGCAGGCACAGCCTGGCTCTTCCGAACCCTAATCCACTGTTTTGAACCTAGGGGGCTTTGAAGGGTAAAGCAAGCTTAAGTTAGATTCCAGGTCCAGGGCTTAGCGAGGCAAGGACTAGTGGCAAGTGGCTCTAATTTGGGAGCTTGGGTTCAGGAAGCCCCAAGAGTTCTGGTCTCTCCTGTTTCACCACAACCGACCTCGGGGGTCACAGCCAACCACCCACGGAGCTCTGGGAAGGAGAATCAGCTAAGCCGGCAGGGTCATGAGCAAATGAGGTCGTGGCAGCCATGTCCCTAGTGTGAGCAGTCACATCACGCAAGCCTCAAGGCCACAGCAGATGGAATCTTCACTGTAAGTCTCAGCTCACACAGGGACTGTTGCCTGGACCAGCCTGGAGAAAACTGGCTGAGCGTCCCAGGAGATCCCTACAGGGGACGGCTGAGATCTTGAAGAACGTGAACGGGAACGTGAAGCAAACTGAAAAGCTTGAAAATATTATCGGAGGGAAAGTTAACTGAATATTAAAATATGTAATAGCAGGCCTTGACAATTCTAAATATAAAACACGATTTGTGTGTGAAAGTTTGCAGACCTTCTTCCCTACATAGCATTTAAAATCTATAAACAAAAATCTAAATGATGTTGACTTAAAGGCAACACATACCTTGACTTTCCATTGGCAGACAGTGGAGGTTGAGACAGTTTCCCATGAAAGGTGTTTTTTGTTTTGGGGTTTGTTTTTGAGACGGAATCTCGCTCTGTCGCCCAGGCTGGAGTGCAGTGGCAAGATTCTGGCTCATTACAACCTCCTCCTCTCTGGTTCAAGCAATTCCCCTGCCTCAGCCTCCCGAGTAGTTGTTACAGGTGCACGCCACCACGCCCGGCTAATTTTTTCTATTTTTGGTAGAGGCGGGGTTTCACCAAGTTAGCCAGACTGGTCTCAAACTCCCGACCTCGGCAATCCGTCCACCTCGGCCTCCCGAAAGGTGTCTTATTAACCCATTCGCACAGTCTCCTGTCACCTTGTGGCCAAAGGTGGATGTTTAGAAGCCAGTTGCCTAAGGGAGGTGAAGATGACAGTTATGCTCCCATCTCATCTGGATCATACCCAATCTAGACAATGCCATGACTGAGAGACCTCAATTATTTGATGAACTTACAATTAGCCTAGGCTTGTCTGCAAAGACATTAAAACCTTTGATCATGACCGTTATCGTTCAAGACAGGAAATTTGAGGAGATGGCACCCCCTGCTGGTAAATTTTATCATCATCAGAATTTAATTACAATACTATCTGAGAGCTAAGAAAGGTAAGCATAGCTATTAGGAGACATCCAGGCAAGACTGATTCCTCCCAGCAGGTCTTCTGACTGTTCCAGAGTTTCACCTCATCCTTCACTGATATTTGGCTTTATATATTGTTAATCCCGAGGCTACTACCACCTCTTTTCTTTGCTCTAACCTAAGTACCCCTACAGTAAAACTGTGTAATGCCTTTGGATGCCTGTCTCCCAATGCATATTTTCTTCCATTCTTCAAAGTAAAGATAAACACCATCATTTCTCATCTGTCATTTTTAGGTTATCTTATTTTTCCAAATTCAGTTGCAAGGAACTCTCCTACTTTGGAAAAACAGAGCTTCCACCATTACCATGAAAATTCCTAGTCTAGATATTAGAACAACATAGACTTCCTTAGTCAACAGTATGAGGGGAAATCTAAATCTACTTGTGTTTGATTCTTGAAGGGCTCCAGTGCCACATCGTGTCTTAGTAGTCCAAACCCTGTGGACAACATCAACACGATTTGGTTCATGGAAATAGCACGTTTTCTTTTCAGGGCCCCTCTTTGGTTAATCCCCCTTCTCCAGGAATAAATGCTTTTGTGGTGCCCCTTGGCTGCCTAAAAATCCCAGTGGTGACACTCACCCATTTTATCCTCTGTGCACCTCTACCTCATTGTTATTAAGATGTTGTTCCCACAGTTTTTTCCTCTAATATCCACTCTCATCATATATTAAAACATCTGTAGTGATACTAGTCCCCCTTCCTATATGATATAAAAAATACGTAACATAAACAATATCCAAAAAGAACCAAACTGTTCGAAATCTTTCTTCCTTCCCAGGTAAGTAGACACAAGACCTACTTAAGGGAAGGATGTTAATGCTGTAAAACTCAAGTAAACACTAGACCATTTTGGCATAGACCCTCTCACACAGAAACCAGTCTACTTACTTGAAATTGACTGCCAGCTTTGCAAAGTTTTCTGGATATTTCAGCCTCTCCACAGTGATATCTGAAGTCTCTTTCATTTCTTTTGGCCATTTGTTGGTTATCAGTGGCCGGAAACCTTTGAAGTACTTGGAGGTATCCTGAGAATATAAAAGATAATAATCATAAGCCAGTGCATTTAACATGATTTAATTGTATTCATTTAATAGACTGCAATGCTTTTAAGTTTGCACTTATCTATCTCCTATAAAATGCCACATCTAAGAAACTACACAATCAAACCATTTTGCTAGGATGGCAAGAAAAGTCAGTAGCAATTGAAGACTTATATTTTTGACAAATCCTCATCTGTGGATCAACTGGAACATGGCTTCACTCTTTAAAAGTGACAGAGAGAGAAGTGCTTCAGTTTTCCAACTTTCAAAGTCAATAGGCTAGATAAGGTTATATGAAAGTTACACAAACCTGAACTAGCATGATAACCGAATACTTGTTCACCTCTGAAAAGTTGAAATATTAAAACAAATTTTACCCCGAATGTGTCTCTGGGTTTTTGTGGTTGCTTTGTCATGTGTGTCATTTGGTTTGTTTGTTTGTTTGTGTTTTTTTGGCAAGGAAAACTTAATTGAGTAAGTTTTATCTCTTACTCATTTTAACAGGAGCATGTATGCAGAGGCCAAGATTGCCAATCACTGGTATTCATCCACATGGAAAAATCCTAAGGACATTAATTATGATTTATCATCAACTCAAATAGTAAGAAGGAGATTTGAAAGGCAAATTTGAAAGAGGAAATGTTATTCCTGAAAAATAAGCGCTTTTCTTCATTTCTTTGAAAATAGCTAAATCATGAATTAATTTCACTATCAAATCAACAGTTGAGACTTACCCTACCATTTCCACCCATTAAGGAGCTATTACTAACAAAACATCTGCAGATATGGATAACAGCTACTAATGGCAGGTATCTTAGAATTGTCTTATGAAATGGTATCATGGTGGTGGCAGCAAGCAGGGCTCCATAAACCCAGCTCACACAGGGTGCGCTGTGTGTTACAGGTCCACTGGTTAAGATAATTCACTCACTTACAGAAACTTTTTTTTTAATTACATATACACTCACTATAAATGTCAACTTTTACATGGAGTGGTGATTGCTGTCCACAGCTGCAGGAAATAGGTGGGAATTTTTATCCTCGACCACTCTGCACGAGAACCACCAACAAGACCCACATATGTGGTGAGCTCCACATCCTCACCATCGCCACTCGGAAGTGCATAGTGTCTGCCACGCCTGCCTGTGCTGAGGCAGTAAACGGGGGCATGCTCAGATCTCTGGAAGTAAAGCATAAACAAACACTGTTTATGAAAATAGGACAATCTGCTTGACTATCTGATAAAAATGCATGTTTTAAAAGCATGTTTATATCAGGTTCAACTTGAAAATTTCATTAGGATAATCTGGATGATGGGGAAACTTAAAGGCAGGAACTAGCAATAATTACTAGCATTTTTGCAGTCTCATTTTGATGATGGCATTTCCTTTTGTCACCACTGTGAAGGTGATCCAAGTGCTTTTCCCTACTCATAGGGTGACCTTTTCTCATACACGGAAGTGAACCACGATCATCAAATTATCAGCCTGACTCAGAGAAGAGCCTGTTTTTGAAAGGGCTAAATTGTCAGTGATTTAACTCTTTTCCAAAGAATTAAGAAAATTCACAATTGATTGTACTCAATGTTATTTTCCCATCTTCCTGGTTTGCCTGTGACGTCAGACAAAGCCATATTTGAGTCTGAGTTTTCTCAGTTATAAGAAAACTAAATAAAAATTTGCTATTTAGTTACTTTTCAATGGTTATTTTTTCCATAAAAAGGTTTCCTATTAAAGTAGGATTTTTTAAAAATCCTAATTACTGCAAAGAAAAATTTCCTCCTGACACATGAAAATTGTACACTATAGCTAGCTAAATATTAATTTAAATGTAGAAAAAGGACATAGGATGGCCACACAAAAACATACAAATGACCAGCAAATATATGAAAAAGTTTAGCTCCTTTTATTGTCAAAGTAATGCAAATATAAATAGAATATTTTTCCCTCCTATCAAACTGGCAGAGATTGATTTTGGATTATAGTATTGAGTGTTGGCAAGGACATGATGAGGCAGACTCTCTCATTCACAGCTTAAGGAGGATTAAGCAGTAGAGACATTCTGGCAGCAATGAGTCCTCGTGTAACAAGGGCTTCAAATGGCAAAATTATAGCTTGGCTCAGGAATTCCCCTGCTGAGAACCCATAGCTGAACTTGCTAATTTCCCCCTAATATCCATTGTCTCTTTCATTTTTAGGTGATTAAATCGTGACTTTTAGCTGGGCATGTGACTGCCCAGCTAATATGCACTACATATGCCAGCCGTCCTTACAGGCAGACGTAAACTGATTAAATTTTAGCCAATGAAATATAACTGAGAATATTATGTATAAGCTCCCGAGAAATATCGTTAAAATTCAGCTGCAGTAGATCTTTTCTCCTGTTTTGCGCCACTTGGAATGTAAACGGATGGTTAGGCTACATCCTGGATCATGAAGATGAGATCCTCACCCTATTAGTGTTAGATGAGAAAACTGGATCCCAGACAACCACAGAAGATGCAATGCCACTCATGGTACTCTGGGTTGTTTAAATGTAGGAGTTTGTGTTACAACAAAATAAAAAGCACCTATCATCATGCCACTGCTGTTATTTTGGTTCTCTGTTGCTCACAACCAACATGAAACATATCCAAAACATTCACAAAAATGTCACATTCAAGAATGTTTATGCTCACCATTGCGAAGAGCAGATAAATATCTGTATGCTCAATAATAAAAAGACAATTATATATATTATATTATTTTCATTTGATGCAACATACTTGACCAGGCAGTCATGGAGTCATGAGAATCTTAGTTTTGAACATATTTATTGACACAAAAAGTGCTCATGACATATGCTAATTGGGGAATGGAACGTAATACAATCTTACAGAAGCACACGCATCTTCATTGTAACTGAAACTAATGTACAGGTACTTATTCATCCTCATTCACATATCAGCTTTGTAAACAACTTAGAGACATTTCTGCTTTTGTATCCAGTCTGTAGTTTTTAGCTGCTAAATTGGGGATAATCTGTTATATAGCAATATGTAACCAATACATTTTGTCTTACTTATTTTTATCCTTTTCTGTCTTGACTTCTTCTTCTTCTTCTTTTTTTTTTTTTGTTTGTAGAAAGTGATTTATTTAAAGAGAGAGAGAGAAACAGGAGAAAGAAAGAAACAGCTAACTCTCACGCTGAGTGAGAGAATCCAGAAAGATGGAATCCAGGAGAGGAAAGCAGCTTCCACACTGAGTGGAAAGGAATAGAAAGAGATGGAGTTTAGGAGGGGAAGACGGGCTTCCACGAGAGAGTGTGGAAGGGGACCCCAGAGGGGAAATCCAGGCAAGAGAAAAATGGCTTCCACGAGAGTGTTTGTGGAAGGGGTCTTTCTTGACTTCTTTTGAATAAATCTATTTTTTAATCACTCTGATGTTTCTCTCTGGTAGTTTAGAAATCATACATTGTTTTCTTTTATTCATTTATTGCCCAAAGTTACATTAACATGTCAATGTCTACAGTTAGCACCTTTATTTTTTCCAAAATATAAGAACCTTAAAGAAAACTTTTCAATTCAACTTATCCCTTTCCAACTTATATATTATTATGGTATGTATTATAATTCATTATTATTATTGCAGTCCACAATTATTTTAGTTCTCTTTTTAGTTCTTCATTTATTATCACATCTCAAATCTTCCATATAGCATCAGTTTTATCCTGATTGAAATGTACCATCTGTAACTCTGTTAAATAGAGACAGGTCTCACTATGTTACTCAGGCTGGTCTCCTGGGCTCAAGTGATCCTCCCACCTTGGTTTCCCAAAGTGTTGGAATTACAGGCATCAGCCACTGTGCCCAGTCTGTAATATTTTAATGACAGTCCATTTATAGAAAACTCTTTCATCTGTTTAAAATGACTTCGTTTAAAAAATATATCCAAGGCGGGGCGCGGTGCCTCACGCCCGTAATCCCAGTACTTTGGGAGGCCTAAGCAGATGGATCACGAGGTCAGGAGTTCAAGAACAGCCTGATCAACATGGTAAAACCCCGTCTCTACTGAAAATACAAAAATTAGTCGGGACAGGTGCCTGTAATCCCAGCTACTCAGGAGGCTGAGGCAGGAGAATCACCTTAAACCGGAAGGCAGAGGTTACAGTGAGCTGAGATCATACCACTGTATATGATAACATTCTTTTGATTTTCATTGTTGATGTTTGGAAGTTAGCTATGACTCTCTAAATATTGGCCCTTTAAATATTATCTTTTTTCTCTTTTTGATTTTCTAAAGATGTTTATGACATGTCTAGGTGTGGAGCTCATTCTCTTACATTTCCTTCTGAAACTCAAAAAAATATGAAACATATATGCTTAATCTCTCATTAGAATTTATTTTTCTTGGCTGAGCACAGTGGCTAAAGCCTGTAATCCCAGCATTTTGGGAGGCCAAGGCAGGCAGATCACAAGGTCAGGAGATCGAGACCATCCTGGCCAACATAGTAAAACCCCATCTCTACTAAAATACACAAAAAATAGCTGGGCATGGTGACCTGTGCCTGTAGTCCCAGCTACTTGGGAGGCTGAGGCAGGAGAATCACCCCAGCCTGGGAGTCAGAGGTTGCAGTGAGCCAAGATTATGCCACTGCACTCCAGCCTGGCAACAGAGCGAGACTCCGTCTCAAAAAAAAAAAAAAAAGAATTTATTTTTCTTTTATTTTCTTCCAAGTTGTATTGTAGATTATTTCTACAGGGGTTATAATTTTGCTTGCTATATTTATTTCTAAAATTATATTTCTCATTCAAATCTGCTGTCACCTTTTTTTTTTTTTACTTTTCTAGTCTATTCATGGATGTTTTAGATGTGTTTTTTTTTAAACATGATAACCATAATTGCTAGATAATCTGTGTTGATAATTCTAACCTATTAAATCTTTGTGACTCTGTTTCTATGTGGGTTTTGATGGTTTTCATTCACAAGTTCTTGATTTTTCATGAGTTGCTATTTTTCATTGTGTAGTGACCATTTACTTGAAAAATAATTTGCAGAAATAATTGAAAGTCAAGGATACAGATACTTTGTTCCAGAGATGAGTGTGTTTGCCTGTTCCAGTTACCTGAGGTAGCAGTAATCTAGGATGACCTTAAACAAGTCCATAGCTCCAGATTCCCTTAACCATCCAGATGAAACAGACATACATGAGAGTTGGTTGCTTGGGATTCACTCATTCTTCCTCGTTTATAGTGAGGAAGTCTTTCCTTACACATTCCATCTTTATGCAAGCCCTGGGTTTTGAATTGTCTTGCTTGGCCATGAAGCTATCAAAACAGAAGTTCAAATTGCTCAGTATTATAAGTGCCCTCAAGGAAAAAGCAGTTGCCGTTTTTCCTCTTTTCCCCTTTTCCAATTTCCCCTTCAATTTTAGCCTTGTAATTTCTCATTGCTTTCTAATCTCTTTGATGTTTTTAAGAAGATGTTTTTACATCTTTTCTCCTGCATTCGGAGGAAAGATTTATCCAAATAATATAGCCCATTATCCCAGGAAATTATAAGTCACCTAAGCTACCTACCTGATATCCATCTGCTAAACATTAAAAAAGATTTTTAAGAAGGTAAACAAATATTTTTAATTACAGTCTAGCCTCTGGGAGGTCAGCATGACTACTATGTGTTCATGTGTGGCTATTGTGTGCTTATTCTCCGTATAAGCTTAAGCCTTTCCTTGCTAGAAAGCTATAAACCCTTACTGCAGAAATTGTTTTTCTACCCTAAGGAATTCCCATTTATTTCTTTTGTGACAGAGACACTTGTCTTACTGGTACTTTTATTAAGAAACTCGGTAAAGGTTTGCCATTTTTCCAGAAACTTTACTCTCCTTATCATTTATATTCTTCAGTAGGGGGAATGAAAGAACTAACGGAATTCAAAAACAAAATTAGCAAAGCTCTTAGAAACCCTTGAACCCCCATGTCCTAAAGCATTACCATTAGTTTTTATATTTGTAAGGTCAATCCCTTCATAACCCACAGATTCTATTTCCATTAATTAATAACAGGCTACCTCAAGAAATGTAGACACTTCAGCCCCAGACTTAAATTCTACCAAATTACAATTAAATATGATTAATTACTACAAGGGAGTCATATGACACATTCAACTCTATAAGCAACAGCTATGAACTACCTTTCCTAACTACCCACCTAAAGTCTCTGTGTGATCTACAGTTTGGAGATTTAGTGTCCCAAAAAGGACACTACCGAAAAACCACCCTTGAGTCTTGATGAAGAGAACCTTATCATGGAACATTAACAATTGACACAAGAGTAAAACCCCAAAATATTGCTCCTCACATTCATGTTTCCCAGCTCAAAAAAGACATATACCTTTCTCTTGACTACTTGACATCCATTCCATCTGGAAATCATAAACTGAGGATTCTCAGGAATCTTCCAGAGGACACTGATTTCAGGTGGACGGCTTTTGCCCAGGATAACTAGAGCGAGTAGCAAACCTCAAAGTCAAACGCCTTGCGCCCAAAGTGGAACAAGATTAACTTCTGATTCCTCAACACCTTTCCCAGCCTATTGTTCCATGTTGGTACACTCAAAAACACTAGCAGGATTTTCCTTATTTTCATCCACTTGTTTCTGATCCCTGAATGGTCTCCTACCGCTTAAGGAGAAATAAAACTCTCTTATACATTTTTCCTTGTCCATAGTTAACCACTGAGTTTAATAGGTGCTGGATCTGTCACCTTCTACCTGACACTCCTGACAAAATTTAATAAATAACACTTTACATACTTCAGAAGGCAAATTCCCTTTAATAGGGCCTTTCTAGTATATAAATTTCATCAATCCCAATTTTCAGTCTTGCAAATAATAGACCTTGAACTCACATTGACAAATTGCTTTTGCTGACACCTACACAATCCTATCAGCAAGACCTAGTCAATCAAGAATAAGCACAAATAGGGGGGCTGTTCTGACTGCAATAGTCAATTTTTTTTCTTCAGAGACACTTCATCCTGCCTTGCAGGAACTGTTTAACCTCACTCTAGGATTTGTCCAACTCAAGGGACACAAAACTGGTACCCATCTCTTGTAATAAATAATACTTATATTTCCTACACAATCTACGCTCCACTAAGATATTACTCCTTATACCTGACTACTGCATATAAGGCACCCTGTCTATTTTGTAGTTATTGTTAAAGATTTTCAGATATTTCAAACAACCATCCCTCAGGAAATCATGTTTCCTTAAAAATAAATACCAGAAGCTTTCAAAATACAGCAAGCACAGATTATTTGAAAAAACTTCCAAGAAAGGTAACAAATTCACGCTTTGTTTGGACTCTATAGCTACAGTTCCCACAGTAGGTATAATACAATCATAAAAAGTGACCCAGAACTTATCTGTGATTTTATCAGAAGACACAAAGCTACACCAATTCTGCTCTGAAAGCCCAACTCTCTCATCTAAATCAATTAACCACAATTGTCAAGGACTGTCATATAGTCCTTGATTTTCTCTTACCTGGCCAATGGGGAATTTGTACTATAGCAAATACTATTATTCCACCTATATAAATACTATAGAACAAATAGAATAGTCTATCACAGAGCTTTCTTTAAAAAAAAAATCATCTGGCTCTCTAAAACAGCCCCAGCTAGATTCTGGGACATGTTTTCTTGCCTTGCTATCATCATGTAGGGCTTAGTTTCAAGATCTATTACAAAGACTAGTAATATTTTGTTTCCAAAATTGACTATGCTACATTTAACCAATATATCTGCTGCAGAGCCTCAAATGCTACTATACAGCCATTGTCTCTTCAATAGGTCAACAACTCATCCCACAACAGAATGAAAGATTAATCCTGGATCATTAGATTATGTTCAGTGAGCACTGTTCTAATGTTAATTGACAAAACTTGGCAATGGTGAAAATCTGGATATCATAGATCAATGTCTTATACTGTGATTTCATCTGTTCTTGGCCAAAAAGGAGTGGAGAAATTAACAACAACAAAAAGCTGTCTCTGACATTTAGAAGCTGTCCTGGCACTCACAACTAGTGTGCATTTTCTCCAGGGTAAATAATCTCCTAAGTAATCTCACAGAAATTCAATCTCAGACAAGGTTACCCTGAAGCCATGATAAAAAGGGACCAAGCAAGGTCACTTCATAATTTCTTAGTTTGTCTAAGCACAGACAAAAACAAGGTCATCATGTCACCTACAGAATACCAGGCGTACTCTCTTTGGATCAAAATGAATAACTGCTCTTTCTCCCCACCATGTGGATAAGGTTTACTGAAATACCCAATTCTCCCCACTTCCTTAGACCCTCCCCAAATTACTCCATCAAGGTGCAAATTCCATTGTAGATTCTAACATCTTTTTACTGAGATGCCCCAGTACCCCCATGGTGTATGTTCCCCTTGGCTGCAATGAGAAATAAATTTTATTTAACAACAGGTATATTCCTGGTAGTCTTTTGCTGAAGTACATTGACATAGATAATGTCAAATTTGTTTTTCCAAACAAATTGATTTTTCTAAAACAAAACTGTTCATTTCATGACCAGCATAACTCATAGTAAACCTTATCGCGATTTCAAAGCTAAATCAATGAATAAAGATTTATAATAGATAGTGGTGGGGTGGTGAGGTGCAGGACAATTTTGAAGGCTCCATGCTTGTGGCTAAGTCAAATTTATAGACACATTATTTAACAGCTAGTGGTAAGAAATTTCAGTCTTTATTGACTCCTCTCAAAAAAGATTAAAGTGATTCGAGCATAACCTAAATTAAAAACTTCTCAAAAGCCTCTTCTTTCATTCCCATGTGCTCCTGCTTGAAAATTGTGTCTAAAGCAAACCCTAGACTCTCTCTTAACAACCCAAATACAAGGGCTTCTTTTCCTTCTGCCCCAGCCTTTTATATGTAAATCATTTTAGCCTCTTCCACATGAGTTTCAAAAAGATCAGGAAAAACGGGTAAGGCCAATGAAGAATTTCCATCAGCACTTGGGGGAAAGGAGGATGTGATGAACATTCAGAAGTTAATCATATTCCGTCCCCTCCTCCCCCACCAAACAACTGATTGAAGGATAACGAAATGAAGAAATTAAGTCTGGCAAGAATTTTCAACCTCATGAAGATGATTTGTATGGCAAACTGCTTTAATCTCATTCAACATCTCACTCAGCATAAGTTTGAAAATTACTTTTGAAAATTATTTTGTTTCCTTAGAGAGATTAGTAAAGAAAACCCAGATTTAAAATTATTTATAGGACATCAAATATTGTTAATACCTACACACAAACCTAAGTTTCAAATGAAGAAATGTAGCCATGATGACATTACTAGAATGTCACTCCTCATCAAAAGTTAAGTGACTTAGAATCCAAAATCATATTTGTGGAGTCACAGCCAGAAAGAGATTGGTGGAATCTTAAGTAATTATTGGTCTGTCATGATAAGTGGTACCAAGAATTATGACTCATATAATAAAGGTATCACTTCACTGACACTAATGACATTCTCAGGGTTGTAAAAAGCAATCCTTACTTCTTATTTAAATGGGAATAAAAGACTTTGACATTACATTGGGTTTTTCATAACCTTCAGCGGTAGTTTTTAAACTTCATTTGATGTGCTTGACTTTATGGAATGAACAGTTTATAAACAAGAAAACAAGCCTTTCATTCCACCAGCTGCAGTGGAGCCACCATAAAAATGCAGATTTTTATAAAAGCTCTTACAGAAAAGACTATCATTTTGGAGGTTGAACCCTCAGATACAATAGAAAATGTAAAGGCCAAGATCCAGGATAAGGAAGGCATTCTTCCTGGTTAGCAAAGATTCATCTTTGCTGGCAAACAACTGGAAGATGGATGATATGGCTTGGCTCTGTGTCCCCACCCAAATCTCATCTTGAATTGTAGCTCCCATAATTCCCATGTGTTGTGGGAGGGACCCCGTGAGAGAGAATTGAATCATGGGGTGGTTTCCCCCATACTGTGCTCGTGGTAGTGAGCAAGTCTCATGAGGTCTGATGGTTTTATAAGGGGCTCCCACTTTCGTTTGGCTCTCATTCTCTCTTGTCTGCCGCCACAAAAGAGGTGGCTTTCACTTCCCACCATGATTGTGAGGCCTCCCCAGCCATGGGGAACAGTGAGTCCATTACACCTCTTTTTCTTTACAAATTACCCAGTCTCAGGTATGTTTTTATCAGCAGCATGAAACGGACTAACACAACAGACATCCTTTGTCTAACTACAATATTCAAAAGGAGTCTACTCTTCGTCTCATGTTGAGACTTTGTAGTGATTCTAAGAAAAGGAAGAAGTCTCACATCCCTCCTAAGAAGAATAAGCATAAAAGAAAGAAGGTGAAGCTGTGTGTCCTGAAATACTATAGGGTGGATGAGAATGGCAAAATTAGACGCCGTCTTCCGGAAGTGCCCTTCAGATGAATGTGGTGCTAGAGTTTTTATGGCCAGCCACTTCAACACATTAATGTGAAAGCCAGCTTATTAGGAAAGTGAAGGGGGCACGTGGTGTCTGACTTACTGCTTCAACACACCAGAAGACAAGTGATTATGTATGAGTTAAGAAAAAACATGAACTAACAAAGACAACAAAAAGAAAACTAAATATACGTCTTTCAACTGACAAAATCAACAATGTAGGGAGCAAGAATAAGCTATCGAGCCAACAATGGGCCTCATCTTCTCAATCTCCCACTGCAATCTGCACTTTAGTAGGGCATCTAGTTACCATGGATGAGTTGTTTTAACGAAAAAAGTCACTCCTGCTTCCTTGGGGAGAGTAATTTTCATGATTTAAAATTCCATTGGAGGAAAAAATATTACTAGGTGTATCGTGTTGCTAAATATTTTCAGGAAAATGCATGGAATTATTGCGAAGAAGGAGTTTTTATATGAAAGAAACTTCATGTGAATCTTTTCATCTAGAAGACTGCCCATCCCCATCCTCTACCTACAGTTTTTCTTTGTGATCGTTTGAATTTGCAAATATTCAGCTTTTTGAAAAGGTATATTTAGAATTGAAAGTGCATGAAAAAGAGACAGAGAGAATATAGCAACAGCAATAAGAACAGGCCGGAAAAGGAAACCCTGCAGCTTACCTCGCTGGTTCGCTGTACCCATTAAATCTGTGCCCTGGCAGTAAGCAGAAGGCCCCTAGTGTCTTGGTATAAGTAATGCAGGGGACAGTCAGAACACTGAATCTCTGTTGACAACTGTTGTCCTTCAACCATTAGAAACACTTTGGGAGGCCGAGGCGGGAGGATTACTTGCGGCAAGTTTGAGACCAGCCTGTCTAACTTTGGGAAACTCCATCTCTACTAAAGATACAAAACAATTAGCCAGGCATGGTGGTGCGCACCTGTAATCCCAGCCACTCAGGAGGCTGAGGCAAGAGAATCACTTGAACCTGGGAAGCGGAGGTTGCAGTGAGTTGAGATTACACCACTGCACTCCAGCCTGGGCTACAGAGCAAGACTCCATCTCAAAAAAAAAAAGTAACTTAATGAAATATCTCTGTAAAAAGAAAAGCATTCTTTTAGATCACTAATTTGCCATGTGCTGTGATTTGTTTGTGATTTGTGATAACTGGGTAGCAACACAATTGGGTTTGCCAGAGCAAAGATTTGGGTGAAGCAGGTTCACTATGTACTAATGATCAGTGTGTCTGAGTCTAGCGAGGCGGAACACCCACACACACAAGTTACAGGAAGCAGGTCTTTACTTACATATAGACAGTGAGGAACAGCAGAAGGCTAGGAGTCATTCTGGGCTGACCCCCAAACTCAGGAAAGCTGCTCATTTGTGTTGCCTCACTTGCACAGCAGCTCAGGAGCTATGAAAGGTTGTATACCTCTGGGCCACATGTCCTGCTAGGCTAAAGGGTTGAAGGCCATCCTGTCTCTAGGGGAGAGAGGAACAGAACTCAGGCTGTCCTAGCCAGTTTCTCCCCTATCTCAGAATGTTACGTTCCCAGCATATTCTACAGTTATTCTTGAGAACTTCAAGTAAGAAAGTGGGGAGAACTGGGTCAGTCCAAAGCCACCTGGAGAACTTTTCTGCAGATTATGAGTCTCCAGTGCCAAAAACGTTGGAGACTTCTGCCTTATGCACCACAATGTCAGAGGCAATGTCAGCAACAGAGAAGAATTTAGCACACCTTGAATAGGGGACCATGACATAAATAATATATAGCCTTTTATTATACGATAAATCCCTGCCCTCGATACTTTCCTCAATATATAAAAGTTTATATTGCTTTTAGGATTAAGGTGATATTATTCCTGTGAAAGGTATATCTGCATGTTTGTTTCATTTTTGGCTGGCAGGAGGGTTGACTTCAGATGAGCTTTGCAACGTAGTAGCTGAGCTTTGGCATAAACCTCACTCACAAGAGAACTGCTACGCTGAGTTCTTGGTTTTCTTCCTCAAGAGAAAGAAGGAAGTGGCAAAGAAAATTCTGGTGATTTCCCAAAAGGACATTTGAAAGATGAGCTTGTTAATGAACTTTAAAACAGGATTTATTTTAATAACTTGAGGGCTCGACTGTTTGCCTGAGAGTTATCAAATCGGAAGTGGCCTGTCGAGGGGTGAGCAGGTGAACCTTGATCTGTGAGAGGAGAAGGGTGGACAGGTGTTCCATGAAGTCTGTTTTCTGTACACATCTGGCCTGCTCAAGGCTTTGTTTGGTTGTTTGACCCTTTAAGGACCATAAAGTCCTTGAGTTCTTAACCTAAAGGCTTGTAAATTCTTGCTGAGAACTAAAACAAGAAAATGAATAAAGGACAGCTAAGGAGAGAGGATAATATGTATTTTAGGCAGGTATTATACAATGACCTTTCCTTGGCTTATAATGGTGCACTTCTCTCTTAAAATGGATGAACCCAATTCAAAATGAATTTGTAAAGGTTAAATACTACAAAATTGAATTGAGAGCACTGATTATAGTGGGAATAGAGTGTTATACATACAAGACACCTTTTTCTCATTGAACTTTACAGTTTTCAATGTAATCAGGTTAATGGAATGCATTTTGGCTAGAAGTCTAAGAGAGGCTCAGTGATGCTCGGTTTAATGTGGTCCTTTCAGACTTGGCCTCTACTGAACTGACACAGGCTCATAGCTTCAAAAACAAGGTCAAATCTACAAAAAGCCCCTGGATGGTTTATGGCTGAAGTGGCTTGGAGTTCCAGGTAGGTGTGATCTGGGAATTTTTCTGATGAATGTCGTCTAAAGGTGCCTTCTTTTTCCCAACAAGCTACTACTGCAAACCACAGTGTGGTCGGGAACATTTCTGCTGTGGCGTTCTCCAGGGAGAGGTCTGGCCTCATACCGCATCCAGCTACTTAAACAGACCCCTAATTCCTCAGCCTGTGCTGTCCAGTGCGGTAGCCGCCAGCCATAGGCAGCTCTTGAGCACTTGAAATGTGACTAGAGTGATGCTATAAATATACTGGATTTGGATGGCTTTGCCGAAAAAAGAAGAATGAAAAATGTCTCATTATATTGATTATATGTTGAAATGATCCTATTTTGGATACAGTGGGTTAAATAAAATAGGTTACTAAAAATAATTTCATTTGTTTCTTCTCTGTATTTTCAAATGTGAATATTAGAACATTTTAAACTACCCACGTGCCTTGTATTATATTCATATTAGACAATACCATGTGTCCTAGGTGTCAGCCTGGTCAAGGCTCAGTTCACTCACTTCTCTATGCAGTGCCCAAGTGCAATCTTCACACCTCTTCTCTCAGACTTGTGAGGCTCGATCTGTGTAATAGCAGTTGTGCCTCTGCAGGGATTTGGCTTGGGGTTGCCAGTCCCTTTCCACTCATCTGCGTCCTCCTGGGGCCCAGCCCTGGATGTGTCTTCGTAGCCTCCTGTTTCCTCCCAAGCCTGCTCTCTCCCTCCTTCCTCACAGCATGCTCTCCAGCTGGGGAAGCACAGCAAGCCTCTGCTGATTCCAGGCTCTCACGCCATCTTCCTTTAAGAAATGGATCTAAAGGAAAGTCATTACTTGAAGTCCAGTTGAATAAGTACCAAAATAGAAACAGGTATCGGTTTGTTGTCTAGATAAGGTTTGTACTCTCTATATTTCCCTTAAATACACTGTTTCACTTTCCTTTTCACAATGAAGAATATGTCATGATTGTTTGGCTGGGTGCTGTGGCTCACACCTGTAATCCCAGTATTTTGGGAGGCTGAGGCAGACAGATCACCTGAGGTCAGGAATTCGAGACCAATCTGGGTAACATGGTGAAACCCTATCTCTACTAAAAATACAAAAGTTAGCGGGTGTGGTGGTGTGCGCCTGTAAACCCAGCTACTCAGGAGGCTAAGACAGGAGAATCACTGGAAAATGGCAGGCAGAGGTTGCAGTGAGCTGAGATCACGCCACTGCACTCCAGCCTGGGCAACACAGCAAGACTCTGTCTCAAAAAAAAAAAAAAAAGAATATGTGATGTTTTCTAGATCTGCTTTCTCAATACATCCATTTTCTCCAGGAACCACATTTAAATCCCTTTTCAGGGCCTGCTGGGGCCTTCATGCTCTGGGTGCCTCATTGTTTCTGCAGCCTCTTTTTAGGCCACTTTCTTTGCCCATCAAGCAAGGCCAAGGCCTTTCCCCTTCTCCAAATGCACCACACCAAGCATCCAAATGTGCTCTCTTCTCTCCTGGAAAACTTGAGCTTCAGGACATCACCCCCTTCACCCTCCTCTCTTCTCCACCTGTTTATATTAGTTGTATACAAATGTAGCTAGTAGAGCAAGAACTTAAGATTTTTGCACAACTAAATAAATAAACAAAAACCTCAAAGATATCACAAAATTTGATAAGTAAGATTCATGGCTAGCGAGTCCTTATTAAAAAATCTATATCTGATGCAAAATGTCATCCTCCAGAAAGGACAGAAGGGTGGCACCTTGTATTTGGAAGTGTTTTGGGTCATTTTCCAAAAGCATCTTGTTTATTTACATATTTTACTTAGTAAGGGATTCATGTCATCCTTTGCATCTGTTTATTTCATTTATTTATTTGCTAAAGAATTTGTGTCTTGGTCTGAAAGTATCTTGCTTATTTATGTATTTGTTTGTTTATTGCAAATCAGATTGTGCCACTCCTTTGAAGAAAACCATTCAATTGGTCCTTCAGAAGCACCATGAATAAAAGCCAGTTCCTAACTCTGACTCACCAACTTCTCACTCATCCCGGTGAGTGAGCCACACCCCAGCTACACACAGACTTCGTTCAACCTGCAGAACACTCAGAATTTATTCCCAACTAAGATTCTTTGCATGGGCTATTCCCTCTAATATTGATAAGAGAAGTCAGCAAATTTGCTGGATACAAAGATTTGCTTACAAAAATCAATTATTATATTTTCTGGCTGGGCGCAGTGGCTCACGCCTGTAATCCCAACATTGTGGGAGACCGAGGTGAGTTGATCACCTGAGGTCAGGAGTTCGAGACCAGCCTGGCCAACATGATAAAACCCATTTCTACTAAAATACAAAAAGAAATTAGCTGGGCATCATGGCAGGCACCTGTAATCCCAGCTACTCAGGAGGCTACAGCAGGAGAATTGCTTGAACCCAGGAGGCAGAGGTCGCAATGAACCAAGATCACTCCCTTGCACTCCAACATGGGCAACAAGAGTGAAACTCTTTCTCAAAAAAAAAAAAACAAAATCAATTATTATATATTCTATCTCTTACAACACACAATTTAGACATGATGTTTTCTAAGATATCATCTAAAATAGCATGAAAATAAGTTGTTCAAGTAATGTGCTTTGTGATTAACAATGTGATACAATCTTGTGAATTTGTTTTCTCTCAGTAAGATTCAAAGTCATCCCTATGACAGCATCATTTCAATGCACTTATTTTGTGATGTTTCAAGAGATAGACTGGTTCTTATTTACTGAGGTGTGATATTGAAGTTGTATCTGCCTTTTTTCTAATCACTCTAACCATGGATAAATTTCATTAAGGAAGAAGATCAAGGATAGAACAAACTAGGGACAGTTCATATACCTCTGCATGTTAGAGGTACAATAATTACGCTGTGAAAATCCTTGTGAATAAGAAAATGATTGGTGTGAGCCTGCCTTGGAGGAGGGAGGCCATCCACCAATTTTATTGTATCTAAATTTGCATTATTGAAGGCAGAATGTTGTAGAGTTTCATCCTATTCTAATTAATTGGTAACATTTATTTCTTTTTTCCATGAAATTACCTTTGAGATTGTGGATACACTCACACACACACAAATGAACTATATTAATGTACTCCTTGACTTCCCCCAAAAAATATGCAACATTTCATAGGATTGGTGTAATGACTAAACAAGGGAATGCATATAAGGTCTAAGACAGAGTCTAGTGCGTAGCAGGTGAACAATGAATGTTAGCTATGACTATCACTCTGCTGGAAATTTGCACACTCTCAGGATCTGAGTCTCATTGTCTAAGATGCCAGGCAATTCTGCCACCGAGCTTCAGGGAACATTGGTTGGCCGCTTTTGCCATCTATAAAGGAGACAACTGCTGTGGCTATTGGTCACAGAGATTGGCAGTCTGAATAGGTGCTTCTTCCTCATTCCATAACTTTTACCCCCCGGGAACAAGGAATACAGGATCACTCATCCCTTCTCCCTCAGTACATCACCTCATCCACCAAAGAAAATCGCCAGGCCCGGGACTGAATGCTTCTTTGTCCTCACAACTTCCACATAGAGAGAACTGAACTAAAGAGCATCACTGCTACTTCTCTATCATTTATCCTGGCACAACGGACCTCTCTAGACCTTCTCGCAACTATAATGAAGCAGGAATTAGGAAACAGACTCCAAACAAGATGGAAACTGAGCCACTGTGGCATATTTTCTAATGCCTTCCCCAGCTCTCTCTGATTGCTGAGCTTGTTCCCCTTCACAATCTGCGTTAGTAGCAGCGATCGTATAATCACAGTCATATGTGTCAGTAGAGAGGAAACACTAATTTATTAAATATGTTGTTAAATAAAATAAGAAATCCTTCTTCAAAGGTTTAGCTTGTTTAATTTTTCTTGTTCTTTGTTCCCTGCTTTCAAAGCCAGACTTCCTTATTCTCTATGTCTCCCTGCCCTGGTCTCAGTAAGCAACTTCCCCACCAATCCTTATCTATAGGGCCCACATTCCACTTACTCTGCAAATTGCCCCTCCTGACACAACAGTTCGTCCTGCCAAAACTGTCCTTCCCACCAGTGTAAATCCCTCCCTGCACCCTTCAAATTAGCCAACCGGGACCAGTTTAAATTATGCAGTCCAGTTCCAGCCAATGGAGATGGGACACATAGTAGAAACCCGTTGCATTAGGAATACAAACCTCTGCTTTCCTTTGTTTGTGGTGCTCTCACCATTGCTTCATCCATGAGATGCACCCTTCTATAGAAGTAATTTGCCTTGCTGAGAAAATTTATGTTAGAGTGCTATTTCTTTTGCAGCACAAAAAAAGAAATTGTTTCTAACAATTTGGTGGCCAGTACAGGGAAGCCATTCTCCTCCAGGAAGGGTTCCAGTCCTCTCCCATGAAGAGGCACACCCCACTGCCTTGTTGTGGAAGCCTCAGGGGTAAGAAACTGAGTCACACCCAGTGTGACAAATAAACTCAGCCTCTCAGCAATGCAGGAGGAAAAGGCCTTCAAATACCATGGTGACCAGAGGTAAGACAGTCCATGGGACCAGATCAGAGATAAGATACTCCACTGCACAGACCAAGGTAAGATGCTCCATGGGAGCTGGTAAAGTATTCCCTTGGTGGTCAGGACCAAGATATGAAAAGCCACAGAGGTGGTGAAGTATTCCTTGGTCAGGACATACGAAGGCAAGAAAAGTTGTGGAGGCAGTGAAGTATTCCTTGGTTGGAGTATCTCGGAGGTCGAAAGTGTCAGAATGAGATGCACAATTGAGTGTAAAGTGAGTCTTGAGTCTAGATCTGTGGTTCTGTGGTCACCTCATATGGCTTAGGGCAGCCCTCCTGTAAAGGAGTCTGGGTTGGGGATTTATACCAACTCACCAATGCCAAGAGGGACCTAACGTTCCCGTGAGGGAAGCAGCTAGAGAAGGATGAAGCAAAAGAAGAAAAGGTAAGAAATCTTCAGTAGCGGGGATTGAGCCTCACACAAATCTCCAGTAGTAGGGAAGGTGAGAAATTTCCAGTAGGGGAAATTGAGCCTCACCCCAAAACTATCACGATGGAAAATACCCCAAGTAAGGTAAGGGATAAAAATAATAAAGCTAGCAACAATAATATTCCCCAATAGTTCCCAGGTCTAATGTTAAAATATTAGAAGGATAATGAAAAGACCTTAGAGAAATGATAATCAAAAGAATTCAAGAGTCTGTACCCACATCCAAAACATTACAAAAACTTTCAACATACAACAAGGAGAAGATAAAAGACCTATAAAATTCCCAGAAAGACTCAAATAACAGATGAGAAAACATGGGGCTCTAGAATTAGAAGACCCCTCAGATGAGGGATGTTAAAGCTTCATTTTGTAACTAATAGCCAGATATTAACAAGAAATTATGAAAGATAGAGAACTGGAAAGATAGGCCTATAGAAAAGCTTCTAAAAGAACACCAAAAAGTATATGTAAGAAAAGATGAAGAAAAACCAAAGCAAAGGGCAAAAATTCTGCTATCTACCATACAACAAAGTACCCAGGGGGCCAGAACCTATGAAGAACATAGACCCACCTCTCCAGGCAACATGAAAGGTACAAAAAAGTAAAGCCAGGAGACTCAAAGGTAGAAAAAAAATACAGAACAAATGTTTCAAATGTGGAAAATTAGGTCACTTTAAAAGACAATGTCCAGAATGAGAAAAGGAGAAAAAGTCATCCCACTTATAACTTTTGAAGAAGACTAGGCAAGTCAGGGGCTCTATTTTTTTATCTTAAGTCTCACCAAGAGCCCTTGATAAATTTAGAAGTGGGACCTAAACGTTAGCTTATTACCTTTTTAATCAACTCAGAAGCAGCTCACTCCTCAGTTTATTATCTTCCATCTAATATAACTTGTTCACAAGAAGAACTTTTTTTAATCTCAGGGGTAAAAGGAGAAGGGTCTTAGAGGAGACAGAAGTAAAATATAAAAACCAATCAGCTAGTATCAAATTTCTGTTAATTCCAGAAGAAGGGACAAATCTATTAAGAAGAGATTTAAAATACTGCCTTGTAAAATAAATGTGATTTTTTTTCTTTTGTACCAGAAAAAAAAAAAAAAAAGAAGAAGAGATTTAACACTAAAATTAGGCTTAGACCTCCAAATCAGTCATGGGAAATTTCCTCCCTTCCTAAACTTGTTCACCACCACAGACAAAAAGAAAAAAAAAAAAATACATTCATCCCGAGGTATGATCAAAAGACAGGAATTGAGGAAAGTTACAGATTCCTCCAATTCATGTTAAATTAAAAACTCTAGGGAAGTAGTAAAGAGAAAGCAATACCCTATTCCTTTAAAAGCCAGGGTAAATTAAAAACCTATAATTAAAGCCTTAGGAGTACTCACTCAAAAACACAGGGGCTACCAGTAGCCCGTTGTCTTTTTGTCAAAAATTCTTGACCCTGTAACCCAAGGATGGCCTAAATGTATTCAATCTGTAGCAACAACAGCCCTACTCACAGAAAAAAAGCAGGAAAATAACTTTTAGAAGGAACCTCACTGTTAGTACACCTCACCAAATCAAAACTATCCTTAATTGGAAGACAAAAAAGAATTGCTTACTAACTCAAGAATTTTAATGTACAAAGCTATCCTGTTAGAGAGAAATAATTTAACACTAACCACTAATAATTCACTTAACCCAGCAGGTTTCCTAACTGTGAATCCAAATTTAAATAGAACTGAGCATGAGTGTTTAAATTTAAGAAGTGTTTATATTTAATTGATTATCATACTAAAGTCAGACCCAATTTAAGAGAGACCTCTTTCAAACGGGGCAGCATTTATTTATAGACAGCTCTTCCCAGATAACTGAAGGAAAAGGCATAGTGGGTAGTTGATAGGGAAGCCCTTGCAAAAGTAGAATCAGGAAGACTACCCCATAATTAGTCTGCCCAACATGTGAATTTTCTGCATTAAATCAGGCCTTAAAGCACCTGCAGAACCAAGAAGGGATTATTTATACTAATTCCAAATATGCCTTCGGGGCAACTCACTCTTTGAAAAAAGGTCCAAATTTTTAATACCAAAGGCCAAAACCTGGTCCACAAGGAATTAATCACCCAAGTATTAAATAACCTCCAGTTGCCAGAAGAAATAGCTATTGCCCATGTCCCAAGACATCAAAGAGGTTATCTTTTTTGAAAGCTGGGAAAACAACCTTGCAGATCAAACAGACAAACAAGGTGCTGTTTTCTCTAAAATGCCTGTTTTTCACTTAACCCCTTGCCTTTCTCCCCCAACTGTAATTCCCATCTTCTCTCCCATTGAAAAACAGAAATTAATAAAAATAGGGGCCAAAGATAACTCAGAATGGAAATGGGTGTTACCGGACCAGAAAGTAATGTTATCCAAACCCCTCATGAAAGAAGTCCTCTCTCATCTGCCTCAAGAGACTCATTGGAGACCTCAAGCTATGTGTGATGCCAATTTTAGGGTTTACATATGTATAAGAATTTACACTTTGGCAAGACAGCTTACAGAGAGTTGCCTAGTATGTAGGAAGACTAATAAGCAGACCCTCAGAAAACCACCTCTTGGAAGAAGGAATCTGGGATTAAGACCATTCCAAAGTATCCAAGCTAACTACACCAACATGGCCCCAATTAGTCATCTAAAGTATTTATTAGTAATAGATCACCTTACTTATGAGGTAAAAGCTATTCCCTTTTTAAGTACAACTGCTAATAATGTAGTCAAGGCATTAGTTGAAGATATTATACCCAAGTTTGGATTAATAGAAAACATTAATTCAGATAATGGGTCTCATTTCACTGCACATGTCATTCAGAAATTAGCCCAGGTACTGGATATAGCATGGGAATGTCATACTTCCTGGCACCCATCTTCATCAGGAAAAGTGGAAAAATGAACCAAACTCTAGAAAGCCACCTAACCAAATTAGTCTTAGAGACTCAGTTGCCATGGACTAGATGCCTTCCCTTTGCTCTGTTGAGAATCCAAACTGCTCCTCAGAGAGGTGTTGGCTTATCCCCTTATGAAGTATTGTATAGGTTGCCCTGTTTGCACTCCACTGCTGACATTCCCACGTTCAAAACAAAAGACCAGTTTCTCAAAAATATATACTTAGTCTATCTTTCACTTTCTCTTCCCTTATAACTGAAGGTCTTTTAGCACAGTCACCGCCCGCAGAGTTTCCATTACACTAACATCAGCCTGGGGACCACATCCTCTTCAAAAGTTGGAGGGAAAGAAAATTTGAATCAGCTTGGGAAGGGCCCTATCCTGTGCTCTCAACCACTGAGACTGCGGTTCAAACAGCAAAAAGAAGATGGACTCATCACACCGGGTTAAATGAGCACCACCTCCTCCAGAATCATGGACAGGTATTCCAGGGCCAACTCCAACCAAGCTGAAGCTAAACCAGGTTTGATCCTCTTATCCTGCATATCTGTCTTTTCCCCTTTTATTACTAGTCCTCTCGTTATTAATGTAACTAGGTCAAGTTCGCCCCAAAGTATTACTTTTAATGCTTGCCTTGTGATGCCCTGTGGAGATTTGCCAGGCCAAAGGCAACTCTCCACTTCCAAAAAGTATCTTTGTCCTTCCTAATTCTTCTCAGACTAAAAATCTGTTAACTGGGATAAGTTTCTTTGGGAAGGGTTTGACAAAGATTCCAGTATAAATTGGGAACCTTGTCCTTCTAGAGCAGAGCTTCTCTGCCAAAGTTGGTCCAATACTCTATAAAATACTAAAGAGCAAGGATGAACCACTCCAACTAGTACCTGCAGTTTCTTAAAACCATATATTCATTTTACTAAAGGAGTTACCCCTCCCAATTACCAGCTGAACCAATGTAATTTAGTGCGGATTACCATCTCTGCTCCCCAGAGTTCTTCCTCTTCGTTAAGCCATTTCTGTGGTATAGGAGCAGAAGTCTCAGGGAAGGACCTCATAGGATCCTTTGAAATGCACTTCATTGTTTCCCCACCTCCTGCACCCCCTTCTTCCTCTCCTAAGTGCTCCGCTAACCAAAACTTTTCTTCTTATATACACAATGATAAACCAAAGTAGCTGTTGTAGAGGTTAAAGATTTAAAACAAACTACAGCAATTGAAACAGGATATCAGGATTCAAATGCTTGTCTAGAATGGATTAAATATTCTGTTTGCCTACTAAATAAAAGCTACTGTTACACTTGTGTGACAGACAGGCCAGAGACCCAAACTGTCCCCTTTCCACTTGAGTGGTTTTCTCACGGACCCGGCATAAACTGTATGATAGCTCTCTTCCAGAACCCCACAGCCTAGGGCGAAGAGTCATGCAAGACTCTTTCACTGCTGTTCCCTGAGGTTAAGAGCCCTGTAGGTCAGCCCCCAAGGACCATCCGACCTCAAGCCCCTAATGTTAACTACACCTTGTGCCTTTCACAGCAGGGGAGAAAGTTAGCATTCCTTAGAGACTTAACAGGGTGCAGTAAAACCAAACCTTTTCAAGGGCTTACCAATCAGTCTTCCCTTGTTCATCCCCAAGCAGATGTATGGTGATATTGCATGGGACTATTGCTGGGTACGCTGTCAAATAACTGGAGCAGCACTTCTGATCTAGTCCAATTGGCTGTCCCTTTCACCCTAGCATTCTATCAACACAAAAGAAAAGATAACCATAAAACAAGAAGTGCCCCCCACAGGTCCTTTGACCCCCATGTTTATATTTTAGAGTTCCACAAGGAGTACCAGATAAATTCAAAGCCCAGGATCAAATAGCAGTAAGATATGAATCAATATTTTAGTGGGTAACTGTTAATAAAAATGTGGATGGGATAAATTACATTCATTATAATCAGCAGTTGTTTATTAATTACACCAAGGATGCAGTCAAAGGAATGGCAGAACAATTGGGGCCTACTTGCCAGTTGACCTGGGAAAACAGAATGGCCCTTGATAAGACATTAGCCAAAAGAGGTGGTGTTTGTGTTACAATTAAAACTCAGTAGTGTACCTTCATCCCAAACAACGCTGCCCCCAGTTGGTGCATAACAAGGGCCTTACAAGGACTTAACTGCTTTATCCAATGAATTAGCTAAAAATTCTGGACTAAATGCCCCATTCACACATTTAATAGGAAAATGGTTCAGCAAATGGAAGGGACTTATGTCCTCAATCCTCACCTCTCTTGCCATCAGAATCGTGTTGCTTATTCTTATAAGATGCTGCATCATTCCCTGTGCCCAAGGATTAATTCAATGACTTATTGAAATAGCTCTTACCACACTTCCCTCAATCCTCTTCCTTCTCCTTATTCAAATAAGCTTTTTCTTTTAAAAGACCAAATAGAAAAACAGAGCCAAATTATGTTAAAAAGGTTTGAAGAAGTACTATAAAAATTAAAAGGTGGGAATTGTTAAATGCAGTAAGAAGTTTCTTCTTCAAAGGTTTACCTTGTTTAAATTTCCTTGTTCTTTGTTCCCTGCTTTCAAGGCCAGACTTCCTTACTCTCTGTGTTTTCTCACCCCAGTAAGCAAATTCCCCACCAGTCCTTATCTACAGAGCCCACATTCCACTCACTCTGCAAATTACCCCTTCTGCTGCAAGAGTTCCTCCCACTGAAACTGTCCTTCCTGCCATTGTAACCCCCTCCCTGCACCCTTCAGATCAGCCAACTAGGACCAGTTTAGATTTTGCGGTCCAGTTCCAGCCAATGGAGATGGGACACATAGTAGAAACCCATTGCATTAGGAATACAAACCTCTGCTTTCCTTTGTTTGTGGTGCTCTCACCATTACTCAATCCACAAGATGCACTCTTCTATAGAAGTAATTTGCCTTGCTGAGAAAATTTATGTTTGAGTGCTATTTCTTTTGCAGTACCGAAAATTTGTTTCTAACATATGTCATGCTGGTTTTCTCTAACACAAAATAACCAGGTGTCAGCTCTATAGGTGTGAACATATGCACACACACAAACACATAGCTACAAAGATACAGACACACCACTGCCTAAAATCTAATATATTTATAAACTCAATTTTAGTATGTGGTATGATAGAGCTATGCAGTTTTTAGGACAACTACATGGTTCCTCTCTATTTAGAGCAAAAGAAGGTAGGTGTAGCATTTTTTAAATGATTAGAGATTATTCAGATGAAATAATACTTATGCATCTTTTCTAAGTGATCGGATCATAGGTAAGGAAAATGTCTTAGGAAGCAAACTTTATCTGTCACATTGGAATGTCTCCTTTCCATTTGCAAACTACAGATATTCACATAGCTAAATTATTCATTAAATTGCTTTTGCTCCAAACATACCAACGCCTTCACAGGGTAACTGAAAACCAAATTTGGTCCATCACAACTGATGAGAATTAACTCTAGTAGTGGCTTTGCTCATAAATATACACCCTTCCCAAGAGTCCTGATCCTGTGCTATGTTTTATTCTTTAAGACCATTATGTTAGGATTTGTTAAGTGAGGTCTACAGAAATAGACATGGTTTTGCACATGGCGATCATTTCTGTGGTGCTTATGGGGTCTTTTAAAACTCTGTTCCTTTAGCATGATATGCAAAGCAATCAAAACAGAGCTCCCGAAGAACTCTGTTTTGGAGAGTTCCAGGAACAAATGTCCCTTTTTTCTGAATTTATGAAAGACGTTCTCTTAGGAGGAAGTCACAGAAATTAATTTAACACTCCTTAATCCTTAATAGAGGAATATTTAAAGTGTCTAGCACTGTGCTGCTTGCCTGGTAGGAGCTCAAGGACCACTCCTTGATAGGCTAGTTGGAATCTAAACATTGCAGCACAAGGATGGACACACACAAGCTACAAAACTGCTGGGGGACTGCTGCTGTGATTTAATTGTCTTTGCAGCTGTGGAAGTCTAAATGGAAACCAGCACATTAATATTAATCCCCAGTAAGCATTCTAGACAGACGAGGCAGCTGCACCGGTAGCAGATTCCTAGCTATGTGTTAATTACTCTTTTTCTTTTTTTTTAATTTCTTGATTTAGCACAGTTAAAAACAAATTTTAACTTCCTACTTTGCAGTTTAAATTAGAGGCAATTTAGGGTTTATCTGGAATTTATTCTTTTATGCCTCACCTATTCAAGGCCAAAATTAAGAAAATAAAAATGAATTCAGGATGATTCTTGACTTGAAGGCAGAAAGCAAACTTCAATGACAGTTTCTCAGCTAATAATTTTACATTCAACTTTTCAAAACTTAAATAATCAAAGAAAATTTCTATAGACTCCAACAGCCCATATCTATTCTTGTGCCTACATCCGGCCTGTTAAGATAGGTATTTGAGATTACATTATAAAAGACATTGAGACTTCTGTCTTAGTTTCTTTCTGTCTCTGTCTCTCTCACTCTCTCGTGTCTCTCTGGAGCAGCCCTATGGAGATCCACATAGTGGGAACTGAGGCCTCCTGCCTACAGCCATGTGAGAGAGCCTGGAAGCAAATCTTCCAGCCCAGTCAAGTCTTCAGATGCCTATATCCCTGGCTGGGGAACACTCTAAGCCAAAATCATCCATCTAAGCTGCTCCCTGATTCTTGGTTTTCAGAAACTGTGCAATATAGCCAATGATTGTTGAGGTAAGCTGCTTTTCTTTGGGAGTTCTTTGTTGAGAAGAGCAGAAAACTCTCACAGTGCCTTTAGCCCATTAAGGTTTAGTGTAATTACTGATGTAGTTGGGTCGACATCTGCCATCTTGTCGTCTGTTTTCCATTTGTCCCAACTGTTCTTTGTTTACTTTTTCCTCATTTTCCACATGCTTTTGGATTCCTTGCTGATTTCCCAGCTATAACTCTGCATGGTTATGTGATAGTTGCTTTAGGGTTCATAGCACACTCTTTAACTCATCACAGTCTACCTTCAAGTAGATTACATGTATTACAAAAGAACTTTAAAGTAATTTAAAGTTTCACATATTGTATGCGAACTTTCTTTTCTCCTGTCTGTTTTTATGGCATTGTTATAAATTTTACTCCATACTATATTGTGATGATTTTTGCTTTAAACAAGAAATTCAAATAATAAAAAATTGTATTTTTACCCAAATAATTACCATTTCCAGCATGTTTTGTTTCCTATAGAACTTCAACATATGCTCATATGCTTTATACTATATGAAACTAAACTCAAATGGACCATGGACCTACATGTACAGTGTAATATTATAAAGCTTCTAGAAGAAACATAAGAAAAAATTTTTATGACCTTGAGTTATGCAAAGAGATCTTAGATATGATCAAAATGATAATCCATAAAGGAAAAATTTAGACTTCATCAAAATGAGTAACTTCTGCTCTTTGAAAGATACTGTTAATAAAATGAAAAGCATGCCATGGTCTGGGAGAAAATATCTGCAAATCTCTTACCTGATAAGGGATTTCAATGTAGAATATATCAAAACTCTAATAAACTCTAATGAGAAAGCAAACCTAATAAACAGATGGCCACAAGATTTGAAGAGATACTAAAGAAAATACATGGATTGCAAATGAGCACATTACAAGTACTCAGCATCACCAGTCATTAAAGATATGCAAGCTATAATAAAACCACAAGGAGACACTACTATATACAGACTAGAAATACCACTACTTGCAACATAGACTCATCATATCAGGCAGTAGCAAAGACGAGCGACTGAGACTCTCATTTGCTGCTGGTAAGAAGGTAAAATGGTACAACAATTTTGGAAAACAGTTTGTCAATTTTTTTAAAAGTTAAACAAAAAATTACCATATGGCCCAGCTATTCCACTTCTAGATATTTTCCCAAGACAAATGAAAACACACATCTATACAAAGACTTTTAGATAAATGTTCCTAGAGAACTGTGGTATATCCCTATAACAGAATACTACTCACTGATTAAAAGCAATGAGGCTGGCATTGTGGCTCACGCCTGTAATTCCAGCACTGTGGGAGGCTGAGGCAGGTGGATTGCTTGAGGTCAGGAGTTTAAGAACAGCCCAGCCAACATGGTGAAACCCTGTCTCTACTAATAATACAAAAATTTAGTCTCTACTAAAAATGCAAAAATTACAGGATGCATGCCTGTAATCCCAGCTACTCGGGAGGCTGAGGCAGGAGAATTGCTTGAACCTGGGAGGCGGAGGTTGCAGTGAGCCGAAATCATGCCACTGCACTCCAGCTTGGGCAACAAGACTTAAACTCCATCTCAACAAAATAAAAAAAGCAATGAACTGCTAATGCATGCAACATCATGGATGAGTCTCAAAATAAAATAATGATGTCCAAAAAAGTATATGTACTAAATGATCCCACTTATGTAAAATTTTTAAAAATGCAAACTAGTCTATAGTAAAGCAAATGAGTGGTTGCCTGGGGACAGAGAGGGTAGTGATATGAAGAGAGGTAGGAGAGAGGAATTACAAAAAATCACAAGCAAACCTTCAGGAGGTTCATTATCAGCACACTCGTTATCTTGATTACAATGGTGGTCTCATATGTCAAAACTTGTCAGATTATACCTTCTATTTATTTATTTTTTATTATACTTTAAGTTCTGGGATACATGTGCAGAACATGCAGGTTTGTTATATAGGTATACTCGTGCCATGGTGGATTGCTGCACCCATCAACCCACCATCTGCATTAGATGTTTCTTCTAATGCTATCCCTACCCTAGCCCCGACCCTGTGACAGGCCCTGGTGTGTGATGTTCCCCTCCCTGTGTCCACGTATTCTCATTGTTCAAGATTATACCTTTTAAATATATGCAGTTTGTTGAGCTTAATTCAACAAACACTGGTTATTTATGGTATGTCAATTCCACCTCAATAAAGTTGTTAAAATAATAAATATAGATCTTTGCTCTTATGTAGCTCACATGCAAATGAGAATAGTGAAAGATAAGTATGTTCTTGAGTCCAGGAGTTCGAGACCAACCTAGGCAATATAGATATACCTTATCTTTAAAAACCTGAAAAAAAGTTAGCCAGGCGTGATGCTCATATGTAGTCCCAGATACTCATGAAGCTAAGGTGGGAGGACCGCTTGAGCCCAGGAATTCCAGGCTGCAGGGAGCTATAATCATGCTACTGCCTTCCAGCCAAGGCTACAGAATGAGATCTCATATCTTCAAAAAATTATTTTAAAGATAAGTATATTAAGTTGAATAATATGAAATTGCCATTTTGTGGGTAAAAAAATGAACAAATATCAATGTCATATGACTCCAACTAATAAACATCAATGTTATTGTGTGGTAGAAGTTGATAAGTGCTACAGGGAAATGAAAAGTCAAGCAGGGTAAGGGAATCAGGATTTCCAGGTGGAGGCACAGTTTGCAAATTTTAGAGAGGATGTAATGTGACCAGGGTAGGTCTCATTGAGACAGTAAATACATGAATGGAGCAAAGACGTGAAGGTGGGAAAGGGAGGGCCATGTGGATGTTGGAGGCAGAGAGCTGTCCAGGAGGAGGGAAGCACCAGGAGAGAGGACCTAAGAGTGCTGCACATGTTTAAACAACAGTGAGAAGAGGCTAGGTGCAGTGGCTCACGCCTATAATCTCAGCCCTTTGGGAGGCCAAGGTGGGTGGATCATGAGGCTAGGGGTTTGAGACCAGCCTGGCCAACATGGTGAAACCCCATCTCTACTAAAAATACAAAAATTAGCCATGCGTGGCAGCATGCGCCTGTAATCCCAGCTACTCAGGAGGCTGAGGCAGAAGAATCACTTGAACCTGGGATGCTGAGGTTGACTGTGCCATTGCACTCCAGCCTGGGTGACAGAGCAAGACTCCCTCTCAAAAAAAAAAAAAAAAAAGAATAGTGAGAAGCCTGCTGTAGGTATAACCTGAAAAACTTTTTTTGTTAAGATATCGAGGAGCTCATGGAACAGCTGATAAGGTTGGAAAATAAGACTGATCAGGCACAGAAACAAAGCGAGGAAACGCAGCCAGAACCAGAGATAACACGGGCCTGAGGGGCATTATCCTGGCTGTATCCTGGAGCTTGTCTGGGCCTAGACTCGGGACACTGGCACTCACACCGCTGCTACCAGCTGTTGGAGGGCTATCTCCTCACTCTGAGTCTTCCATGATTGGCTCCGGAGTCACAGTTCCAATGGATAGATCTGTTTTGCCAAGGTTGCCTCCTGTCCCCAGCCCTCAATGCCAGCGAAGGGAGGCAAACATCTGTAGTTTCAGCTTGTACAGTGGGAATCGGCCCCCTGCCTCCTCCTCCCACTGCACAACTTCTCAACCTCCCTCCTCCTACCCGCCCCAATACACTCATATTGGGGTGGGGGAGTTAGTTCCCTGCACACGAGAAAGGACATAAGACAAGGTCCAGGAAAAAAGAATAAAAGAGACCTAGCTCACCCTCTGCAGTGGAGAGCCATCAGGAAGAAGTTGCCTTGGCTTCCCTTGCTTAGATGTCACCAACAGTGACAGTTTTATGGCAGAGGGGAAAACAAGGCAGAGATTTATATGATCTATAAAATGTCCTACTGAAAATAGTCTTTTGGAGTTTGACAAGTTACTGCACAAACCAAGAGGAAATAACAGAAAATAGTCTTTTGGAGTTTGACAAGTTACTGCACAAACCAAGAGGAAATAACACTCAAAGTTCTCTGGGAATATAAAATGCATGGTAGCTTCCATTGGATCTGCAGACTGGATCAACCACCACAGGTGTCCCCAGGAATTCAAACGGCTGCTTTGCTGTTGCAATGACAGAGTATGGTTGCATCTCCAAGCCAGAGAAAGCCTGCCCCTCTGCAACCCCTGTCCACGCAGCCGGCACTGTGAGCACACAGTCTGAGGACGGTGGTGCTGCCCTCCTTCCCTGCCAGACCGGCAGCTTCTTAAAGTCAGGAGCTGTGACTTGAAGAAATGAGAAACCCACAACACTGAAAGTGATTTTCAAGTATGTGACATCACTGTTCCCATTGAATCAAATGGGGAGGAGAGGACAGGAGGGGAGGAAAAGAGAAGGAGGGGAGGGGAGGGGAGGGGAGAGAGGAAGAGAGGAGAAGGGAAGGGAAGGGAGGGAGACTTTGAGAGCTCAATACAGAACCAGGGTGGCTTTGTGGACCAGGGACTAGAGCTGCCGCCCAGGGTGGCAACTCAGAAGGGGGTCCCTGAGCTAAGGGTGTCATGCTCTGGGGTCACTGTCTTGAAATGTTTACAATTTTATCTTTGAATTTGCCTAAAATCCAATGGACTGCACAAGGGCTGGAGCCTCTACTCAGGTGTGTCCCACCTCCTGCTCCTTCCTCACCTCCCGAGACAGGCCTGAGGTTTTCCCCAACCCGCCACCTCCAGTTGGAGGCTTGAGCATGCAATGGTGGGGCCTAGGGTGGACACATTCTTCCTTCAAGAGTAGCTTGGTGTAGAGGAATTGCAACACTAACTAGTAAATAAAACAAAACATGGCTGAGCGTGCTGTAATCCCAGCACTTTGGGAAGCTGAGGCGGGTGGATCACCTGAGGTCAGGAGTTCCAGACCAGCCTGACCAACATAGTGAAACCCTGTCTCTACTAAAAATACAAAAATTAGCTGGGTGTGGTGGTGACCGTCTGTAATCCCAGCTACTCAGGAGGCTGAGGCAGAGAATAGCTTGAACCCAGGAGGTGGAGGTTGCAGCGAGCCAAGATCACCCACTGCACTCCAACTTAGGTGACAGAGTAAGACTCCGTCTCACACACACACAAAAAAAAACAAAAACAAAACTTAGCCAGGTGTGGTGGTGCACACCTGTAGTCCCAGCTACTCAGGAGGCTGAGGCAGGAGAATCACTTGAACCCAGGAGGTGGCAGTTGCAGTGAGCAGAGATCACACTTCTGCACTCCAGTCTGGGCAACAAGAGCAAAACCCCATCTAAAAAAAAAAAATAAATATATATATATATATATGTGTATATATAGTGTGCCACTTACTCAGCTGAGAACTGGAGCTCCTTATATAGGGTGGGAAGGGTCAGTGTCTCTTAAAAAGTAGCATTTGATCTGAACCTTCAGTGGCATCTAATAGGAAGCCCGCCTGAAAGAGTGTGGGGAGGAGTATTTCAGATGGAAAGAACAAAGCCCCGAGGTGGAACTCGATTAGCAGTGGTTTACCAGTGATTTGTGCAGAAATAGCTTTACAAAATAATGACTATGACCCATGATATCAACTGAAGGAATGACTCCTCTCTTTTGACCTTAAAGTAGGAACTATTAATATTTAATCCACTAAGTTACAGGCTTGACCAACTGCTGATGGATATTGCCGTTTGCCATTGGAGAGCATTGATGAGCTGTTGAACATTAGCTGTGACCTCCATTTACTATCATAAGTTGATACTAAGTGCCTCTTTATTACCTCCAGCTTTCCCTAAAATACCATTTAGAATAAATGTACTCATTCAACAAATCTTGCTTAAGCACCTCTTATGTTCAAAGGCTCAGTAGGAGAAACACTGAGGAATAAAACCTCCAGGTTCTTTGGAATCTAATCTAGCAGTGGGCAAAAGGCACTTAACCTTGAGATGTGATGAATGCTAAGAGAGGTACTGAATTAGTGCCGTGGGAGTCCAGCTGGGATAGAATCCCTTTTATCTGAGGTTTAGTGGAGGGAGAGTCTATGAGCTGAACCAAGAATCAATGTTTCTTATGTCAAAGAATCAGTTAATATCAGCCTTAAAACAATCATATTGATACTAAAATCTCAGTATCCTGTGTATCATAAGTTTTCAAATTTTTTTTCTTAGCTACTTAGAAGCTTATCAAAGTATTTTTAAAAATTAGATTCCAAATTTTTTTAAATTAGTTACCAAACTTCTCTATGAATCAGTTTGCAGAATAGGTGAGACAAAAGCAGAAGTCATAGAGATGGTTAGCATTTTTTAAGTTTCTAGTTCTCTAAAACAATGTAATTTAAAACTCTCAAGGTGACTCAATCACAACCTGTTTAAAGTCTTGTTCTTACATTATGCTTAAAGATTCCTAGATTTAGACCTCAACATATTTTCTAGAATACCTAATTCCATGCTTACATTTAAAAATAATAAAACCTGACAGGGCTCAGTGTTTCACACCTGTAATCCCAATACTTTAAGAGGTTAAGGTGGGTGGATCACTTGAGGTCAGGAGTTTGAGGACAGCCTGGCCAACATGGTGAAACCCCATCTCTACTAAAAATACAAAAATTAGCCTAACTTAGTGGCATGTGCCTGTAATTCAGCTACTCAGGAGGCAGAGGCATGAGAATCACTTGAACCCAGGAGGCAGAGGTTGCAGTGAGCCAAGATTGCACCACTGCACTCCAGCCTGGGCGACAGAGTGAGACTTTGTCTCAAAACAAGCAAGCAAAAGAAGAAAGGAAGGAAGGAAGGAAGGGAGAAGAAAGGAAGGAAGGAAAGAAGGAAGAAAAAAGAGGGAGGGAGGGAGAGAAGGAAGGAGAGAGGGAGAGGAGAAAAGAAAAACTGGTTAAACAAAGTTATATTCTTCTCTTTCACTGTCCTTCTAAGATTCTTTTTTTCTCAGAATACCTGTTAGTATATAATAAATTAGATAGATTTGTAAGCAGTCCTGTTGTCAATTGTTGGCAATAAAGTGAAAGACATAGAAATTGAAGTCTGGATGGCACGTCTCCTAGAGGAGAAAAGACCATGCTTACAATGCTTCTGTGAGCAAAGCCCCAGACTTACTAGGAATCTGTGCCAGAAAAAGTTCCCTTCAAAGATTCCTGCAACCTGTGAATATATCAGGTTTCATTGCAAAAGACAATGAAAGCTGAAGATGGAATTAAGGGTCCTGACTTACCTGACAGGAGATTTTATCTTGTAAGGAAAGTCAAGTAAGGCTTCCCTGAACAAGAGATGTTTGAGTTAAGATCTCAAAGGTCAATGCAAGATAACGAGGTCACAAAAGCCAAGAGAAAGCATCCAGTTGGTAAAAATGGCATGAGCAATAGTCCTCAGGGCAGCAGAGCATGAAGAATATGAGGGAATGAAGTAAATCATGTGGCTGGAAGGGAGAAATGGAGAAAAGTTGGTCTAAAACAAGGGTGGAGAAGCTGGTAGTGGGATAACTTATGCAGAGCCCTAGAAACCAGATGAACCAGGACCATCTTCACTTTGAAAGCCATGGCAAGCCATTGAATGACTGCCGCAGCTCAAATGGAGGTTAAAGCCAATTCATTTTCAGGATAAAAATGTACTTGGACAAAACACATCCTTAAGGAAAGCTGCAGCGTAATCCAACAATGTGCTTAAGCATATTGTTTTAGAAGGCTTTCTCTTGAATCTTGAATTTTGAATGAGTATGACTTAACAGTGACAGAATTGCTCTCTGTAGAAAAATATGTGCTATAAAAATCCAACTTAAAAAATTTTAATTCATTTAATTTTGTTAACTGAATATATTTTCAGAACTGAAAATAAACTAGTCTGGCCAGAATTTTAATGAAATATTCTCATTGATATTATTGTGAATAGATGACAGCTCCAAGTTCCAAAAGGGTTTGGATCCAGTGTTTCCTAGGGATTCTAGTATGCTTTACAAGTTCATTTCTGACTGGCTGATGTAGGCATGGGACTTTGATGGCAAAATTCTCTGGTATAAAAAATTTATAAAGGGACACCTGGGCCCAGATAGTTTTCCTAACCAAACACACACACACACACACACACACACACACACATACACACAAACACACACACACAGATGGCTTACAAAATGAATCAAATCACATATGTACATTTCATAAATGGGCTTTATTGAAAACAAGATTACATGAAATTGACAGTCCTAGGAAATCTAGTCTGTTTCTGTAGCAACCAATAATTAGCATGCACATGGTCCTCCAGTACAATTAATTTCTAAGTGTTGGAATGGTTCGATGCTTCTAAACATCACAAAGGAAGAACTTGATAAAAAAAAATCTCTTTAAAATATAAAACACACACACACACACACACACACACACACACCATTTAAATCTAAAAGTACTGTCCTTCCATCTCCTCTAAATTCATCCTTGCAGAGGTTTTGTGTTTCAGTGAGAAATGAACGGCAGATTTTGCATTCCACTGAGCTTTCCTTTCTCATCAATCGCTTGGGTTAGTTAGCCACTTTTGCAGAAACTCAAATGATTTTTTTCTCATGCACTAGTTAGGTCAGCTGAATCAGTGGTTTGGGCTGGATACAAATTTGCACAGTGAGCTTCACCCAGAATGTGGAAAGGAAAGATCAGAATACCTCTACAGCAAGTATTCTTAACTCTGGCTGTACATGAACGTATCTGGGGAGTTTTTAAAAGTATCTATGTCCAGGACAACTCCCAGAAATTCTCAATTAATTGGCCCAATATTTATTAAAAACACTTATTGCTTATTATTAAGAACCAGGTGATACAAATGAATAAACACTATAGAAAATTGCCTAATCCTGTCAATTTAGAGATTAATGTTTTTAATAATCTCATCCTTCAACTCAAAAGTGTGACATAAGCTCCCAGGATATCAGTTTATTCCCTGAAAGTTACAAGTAGAAAGTTAACAGTTACTAAAATAAGAACAAAAGCATGATTTATAGTTTTGTAGAATTTTAAGACATGTTTTGTTTCTTTTCTTTTTCAGGTTAAAGAAAATGAAACAAAACTGAAGCTCAGATAGTTTATGTGACTTGTAAAGTCACTTGTTGATGAAGCCAGGTCACCGGGACATGTATTTTATGTGTCCCAACTTAACAGTGATCTAGAAATATACATGGGAGCCTACTGCATTCACATACACCTGACTTTTTTTTCTTGATTTGCAAGGACTTCGGAGAAACTTTGGGCTTGAAATCAAGGTGATAGCCTTGCAAATATATTAACATAATAAACAGAACACTTTCATTTTTCAAGGAGCACAAGTGAACATCAGAATACTAAAAATGGATGATTTTGGATTATTTTAAAGCTTACTTCAATAATTTTCAACAAAGAAAACGTAATTTTCAGTCACAGGTTCCTTGCATCCCGTGAATTTGTTGCACTAAAAACTAGGTAGATACATCATTGGGCACATCATTTGCCTTCAAGTCAAATTTATGTAGACAAAATAGCTCAATTTAATGAGTAACAAGATTTCCTAAAGAATGTGACCTTATGTCACATTATCTGAAATTTCATAAACCACTTATAGAAAAAGCTTTAAGCCCAATAGTTAACAAAGGGGTTCATATTGTATCTCTACAAATATTAACAACTGTGTTACCTTCAATGCAAACAGCAGGCAAATCTTCACTAATATCTTTTATGACTCCCAAAGCATGCCAAGGGTCAATGAAACCTTTGGCAAAGACAATTTTGCTTCCTGTCACATTCAGGCCACTGTAGAACTCAGTGGTGGCCTGAACAGCCTGAGCCACTGAAACATTATTGAAGTCAGAGCCCAAGATATCTGAACATTGCTGAAGAAAAAACTCTGAAAAAAAATAATTACGGCTTTGATCAAGCAGGAATTAGGAGTTTAAGAAGGCTATAAAGAGAAAGATGGTGGAGATGAATTTTTGTGCTGTTTTCTTCTGATAATCTGAATTTACTGAAATGACTAAGGAAGCCTTTGCAATTAAAAAAAAAAAGGAAGTTATTGGACAGGTACGGTGGTTCACGTTTGTAATCTCAGTGCTTTGGGAAGCTGAGGTGGGGGTATCTCTTGACGCCAGGAGTTCAAGACCAGCCCAGGCAACATAGTGAGATCCTGTATCTATGAAAAAATTCTTTAAAAAGAAAAAACTAGCCAGGCATGGTGGTGCATTTGAGGCTACAGTGGGTTATGATCATGCCACTGCAATTCAGCATAAACAACAGAGCAAGAACCTATCTCTCTAAAAGATAATAATAATAAGAAATTATTGAAAACCCAATCATCTCAGATTCATTATTTTTAATGAAGACATCTCTTCCACATACTAAATTATTAGTTTCTTGCCAAACACCCAAAGATACTATGACACAGCAAGATAGCTTTTCATTTGACCCATGCATATATTTCCATAAGAATGTTTGTACACACAAGGTTCTTTCTTACTTTGATGAAAGCATGTGCTGTGATCCTATTCTCTAAACCTTACCTCCTTATGTACATAAGAAATGCTGGATTCAGACTTAGAGAAAAGTATGCATTTCTTAATCAAATAAATCATACACAACTCAACATAAATCCCTAATACTGAATGAGTCAGCATTGGAAAAATATAATATTACTTTCTTTCTAAATTCAGTTGTGCTAGTGACCCTCCTTTATAAAAAGAGGGGTGAAGAGAGGTAATAATCTTATGTAGTATAACTCTAACTCAAAAGTGAACTTTTGAGTGAACTTTGAGTGGCTTCTTTGACCTTTTATTTATTTATTTATTTTTTAATTTTATTTTTTGAGATGGAGTTTCGCTCTTGTTACCCAGGCTGGAGTGCAATGGCACGATCTCAGCTCACCGCAACCTCCGCCTCCTGGGTTCAAGCAATTCTCCTGCCTCAGCCTCCCGCGTAGCTGGAACTACAGGCGTGCGCCACCATGCCCAGCTAATTTTTGTATTTTTTAGTAGAGATGGGGTTTCACCTTGTTGACCAGGATGCTCTCAATCTTTTGACCTCGTGATCCACCCGCCTCGGACTCTCAAAGTGCTGGGATTACAGGCGTGAGCCACCGCACCCGGCCAACCTTTTTTTTTTTTAAGATACATTTAGCCAGAGTTTGGCTATTCCAGCTAAGTCAAATTCCAAAAGGTTACAAGAAATGAAAAAAGTTAAAAGAAAGCAAGTAAGGTTTAAAAGCAAGATAGCAATTGTTAGTTGCAAAAATATGTCACAACAATGAGAAACTGAAGGAGGAAAGGAAGGAGGAGAGAAGTTTCTCTCCTGAATCCTAGAATGGGGCTGGATGGGTGATGAATCCAAAGGAAACAAAAGGAGAAAAAGAGGACTGGGTGCCTCACACCCAGTGGCCCAGAACGAAGAGACACACAGACGTCTTGGCCCCTGCCCAGGCTGTTCGTGCTCCCCCGAGTACCACTCCGAAACACATGGCCTGGTGTGGATCTCTGGCTTTGCTAAACTAGGGCGACATTCCCCCTCATTGGGGAGCTGAGAGGGTTGTGGAGCCAGAAAAGAGAAACTACAGACTTCACTTGGATATTTGGTAATTTTGTATTATTTTATCCTCAAAATTAGACAGATGAGAGAAAGAAGTGAGAGAGACAGACATACAAAGATGGATATACATGTGCACCACACACACACACACACACACACACACACACACACACAGAAAAAGAGAGAGAGAGAGACAGAGAGAGAGAGAGAGAAAATCCTTCTGCTCCTCATACCAAACAGAAAGAAAGCAAAAAGAGAAGGCAAGAGGGGGAAAATAGGAAATGACTCCCCTCGATGTCTAACAACCTCAGTTTATAATGTGAACTTCCAAAAGCAGAGGCTATCCTTGGCTGAACCAAGCTAATGAATAAGAACAAAAGAACACTAACAGACCAGGTTAAAGGCAGGTTAAAGTTAGAGGCCTGGTATCATTTCTCCAGCAAATCTTGCCTAATCTACAAAGGTAAACTATATAGATATCTTGCATTCTTTGATGAGAATATGTATTTTACTTGTATCTTTGGTGTAGCTTATGATCCTAAATTGGATTTTTTAAATCAACACATCAAATATTTTGGGGAAATAGTTTTAAATGAAGTATCTCAGTAATGCCACACATTAAGACAGAGAATGCTAGTGTATACTCTCTCTTGTGTCATACAGAGCTATTAATGTTTCTGACTCTGGAGTTTGATATCAAAATAGTGAGTTAGAGAAACTGAGTATTAATTTTGTTTATCTTATTGTGACTTTTCAAACTTCCATCTGGAAAATTTCTCCCTTAATTTTTCATTGATTTAGGCATGGCCAATCTGATGAATATAAATATTCCTTTAAACATAGAAACAATTAGCGATTGTGGATTCTAGTGGCAAACAGAACTCAAGGCAAATTCTTATCTCGCCGGGAATCCAGAGAAGGGCTGGTTCTTCGATCTCATGCTCTAGTAGAAGACAAATTCAGTGCAAATCTGATAAAAACCACTGCCTGGCTAGAAAGCAAAACATTAATTATCTTAAGAGTGATAATATTTCACTGGTGAAAAAAGACCTAAAAATTTTAAAGGATTCCATTTTACAACATTCTCACACCCTAGAAGAACAATTTGGATCTCAATTTTCCTCAATGCTTTTTAATCATGTCCAAACATAGCCACACCAAAGTGCTGAAACTGTGTCCTGTGACCAGGCATGCTATCATGGCACCCACATGCTCTTAAAGGAGCCCCTCCCCTTCCTCTCAGCACCTGGGGTCTGTCCACTCCCCTTCTTCTATTCCCAACCTTTCCAGATCATGCTCCATGCCCTCTGCATCCCTTCCTAGCTGACTTCCCCTCAAGATCTCCATTGTTTCACAGCAAAGTTTCTTGAACGAGTGATGCACAATCGATCCATTCGTTCATCACCTTCTCCATACCCTCAGTGGCCCTGTGACAGGATGCCCTCCTCCCCACATCTGCAGTGACCTCTCAGGTGCAACAAATAAACTTTACACCCACCTCCTGCTTCCATAGCTGACCTTACCCACCAAGCACACCTTCTAAGCTTCATGCTTGGCTTCTGGGACACCCATCTCTCAGATTCCCTCCTGCCTCACCTAGCTCACCTCCTTCTGCTCACTTTTCACATGTTGGTGTTCTCTTAGTCTTCTTCTCTCCAGGACCCAAATCTTAGCTACTAACTCTCAAATCTCTCCTCTAGCCCAACCTCTCTCTTGTTTGCACACCATACAATCTAGACACCTTCATTGGAACCTCAAAACTAGATGCTTAAAACAGAATCAAATATCACCCTGACCAGACTCCTTACTCTCAGACATCATCTGTCACCACTTGTGCATCCTGTCATCTGTCTACCTGGGCCAGAAAAAAATGAACCCCTTCTTGGGGTCCTTCTTATGTCTCACCCTCTCACATCAATGGGTTACTGAGTCACCCCAATATTACTTCCCGGCGCTCTTGTCTATAGTCACTGCTCTTGTCAAGTGCCAGGTCCTCATTGTTTCATATGTGAACTGTCACGAAGGACTCTCAACTGGGTTCCCTGCCTCGTTATCTCTTCTCCTGTCCACCCTTCAAGTCTTTGGGAAAATAATTCTAAACCACATGCATTCTCTTCCCCTGCCCTCTTATTGATTTGTATGGACTGTATGACGAAGTTCAGACTTCTTAATAGGATGTAAAGCTCTTTCTGATCTGGCTCCACCCACTGGTCCAACCTCGTCTTCTACCACTACACCACCACATCCCATACACTCATTTCTCAAGCTATATCCTGCTTCTGTGGTCTAGACCCAGGGTTTCTCCACAACTCTGTGCCTTTTCTACTTCTACTCCTACCTACATAAAACAACTTGCTTTATCTTCTGATTTGAAAACTTCTGCCCATCCTGCCACCTGAATTCAGACGTTGCTGCTTCTGAATTCTTCCCTTACCCTTACCCTTCCTTCATACTATCTTCCTGTTTCATTCCTAGAGTTTCTCTGACCTTCTTGACATGTTCCTATGAAAGTGCCCATCCTCAGCATCTAACACAGTGCTTGGCTGGAAACTAAATTAAGGAATTAGAATTATGAGTAACAGTTTGGAAATGTGATTCATGTGAAGTCTAGCAGTCACATCAAGAACCTAGGCATCGTCCTAAGAGTTTGTAGCTCTCAGCAGATAGGGAAAGAATACAATAAAAAGTGACCCAGAGGACCTGGAATGGGGGAGAGGGACAGTTTACAATTTTAGATGGGGAGGACAGGGTGGGTATCACTGAGAAGGTGGTTTAAGCAAAGATTCTAAGGAGGTGAGGGAGTGGGGAAGATGATGTCCTGGAATGTCGCGGAGCCAGTGTGGCTGTCCCAGAGCAAGCAGGGTGAGGGGAGCAGGAATGATGCCAGACTGAATGGGACCCTGCATGCCACTGTAAGGACAGTAGCTGTTACCCTAAGGGAAATGGCCATCGTTGCACCATTTTGAGCAGAAGATTCAATTTGTTCATTAGGGATCACTATAGCTACTGAGTTAGAATAAGTGTAGGGGCCAGCACAGAGATACAGAAACAGGTTAGGAGGTCATTCCAGTAATCCAGGAGAGGAGGTGGCAGCCAGGGAAGCAGAGCCAGAGGAGCTGGATTCTGGAGAAATCTAGGTCCAAAAACTTGAAAGCAGTCTTGGAAATCGAGTTGGGATTTTTCCAGCTACATATTCTGGAGCCATAATCTCAAGGAAATTTCTAGTTCTGACCTACCCAAGACAATTGAAGATTTACTGTGTGTCAAGAATAACAGGAAGACTAAAGTTTCTCTTATTTTCTCATCAATGTCATTCTCCATAATTATCTTTGTATATTTACATTTGTACATTTGATAGGGAAGTACAATCAGACTATTATAATGCAGATTTTCAAAAAGACTACTGCCCCTTCTACAGATTATTTTGCACATGTATATATCTGAATTATGCATGTATTACACAAAATTACACCTGCAGGTGCCTCTCACTCCATGCAATATGAGTTATGGACAAATAAATGCACTGGTAATCAGATACTGAACCTTAATTTTAATAGACAATGCTTTTCTCAAGGCTATCAATCCTTCTGTAATTCCACCAACATTTGTGAGCCCTTATTTGCACCAGGCATTATCCCAAGCACTAGAGACACAAAAATGAACAAGCCACAGTCGTCTTTGGCTTCAAATCACTGACAGTCGAGTAGGAGAGGCAAACACACTGCACAGCTTCAACTTCACCCTCTCTGAGACATCTTTCACTTAAGCCTACTCCTTCTGCAAACTGGCAGCAGTTGTAGCCTTCATAATCTGGCTGAATACCCTCTCGGGTTCTGCCTAAAGCATCCCTGAAAGCAAATTTAAAACTTGCTAGCAGAGGAGATAGATGCAGTGACTCATGCCTGTAATCCTAACAACTCAGGATTGCTTGAAGCCAGGAGTTCAAGACCAACCTGGGCAACATAGCCAGACCCAATCTCTACAAAATTTTAAAAATTAACCAGATGTGGTGGCACACGACTGTAGTCCCAGCTACTCAAGAGGCTGAGTTGGGAAGATTGCTTAAGCCCAGGAGTTTGAGGCTGCAGTGAGCTATGATTCCACCACTGCACTCCAGACTCAGCAACAGTAAGACGCTTTCTCTAAAAAATTAAAGAAAAAATTTTTAAAGCTTGCTAGCAAGAGGCACTACCATACTTTCACTGCAGCATTTTAGGCAAGGGAATTTTCTAGTCTATTTGGGCTCTAGCTCACCACGGGGGTCCCTGGGGAAAAAAATACACAGAAGAAAGCATAAATACCTCCTCCTAGGGAGATGTTAAATTCTGATAAATACTAACCCTAAGTCATGGAGTCAGGGCATTGGTGCTATTCAAAAGCTCCTTAGGTGATTCTCAGGTCCAGCCAAGAATGAGAAACCCTACAAGGAACTGCAGATAGAGCACTTTCTTGCTGCTGACAGTTCCTGTTTTAGGTGGTTAAGAGATAATAGCAACCTTCTGAAAAGCAATGTGGAGTATCTTTCTTGATTCTGCTTCTTTAAACCATGAGCATGTGAGGGTTGCCCTCTTTTCTGTGTAAAGAGAGTTGTTTGTGATGTTGTGTCCAACGCTCCCTTACTACTTGTTCAAGGACATTCAGCTCCTGGTTCCTTGGTAATTCCTCCCTGGGCCGAATTCAATTTTCATAATTTGTGTACCAAGAATGCTTAATGCTGGTGGCCTATGCTCACATTTCTCAACCCCCAAATGAAATTCCAAACATCACCAGGCAACGCTTTACCTCCTCCTGCACTTAGGCCTTCCCGAGGAGAGTTAGCCAGTTTCTCCATGTATGTCTTGTAAATCGGGTCATGACACAGACCTCTGTGCTTCTCAGCCATGAGACGCAAAACCATTGCATATCTATCGTAGGCTGAACCAAGAGAGGTGTTGGTCATGATCCTACATAGGTTGTCAATAGTGACCCTGAATCCCCACATTTCCTATAAAACCAAGATTCCAATAATTCATTAAAAAATATGCGTGCTCAAACTAACACAGGAACAGAACACCAGACACCGCATATTCTCACTCATAAGTGGGAGTGAACAATGAAAACATATGGACACAAGGAGGGGACATCACACAATGGGGCCTGTCGGGGGTAGGAATGTCAGGGAGGGAAAGCATTAAGTCAAATATCTAATGCATGCGGGGCTTAAAACCTAGACGATGGGTGATAGGTGCAGCAAATCACCAAGGCACATGTTTGCCTGTGTAACAAACATGCACGTTCTGCACACGTATCCCAGAATGTAAAGGAAAATTTAAAAATATCTATTTTTAAATGCATACTCAGCAATGAAAAGGAACTACCAATACACACAACTGGATGAATCTTAAATGCATTATGGTAAGGGAAAGAAGACAGACTCAAACAGCTTTCCAGGGCAGGAGTCCATTTAGAACATTGTGGAAAAGACAAAACTATAGGGACAGAACAGTGATTCATGGTGTGTGGAGGTGGCAGAAAGGACTGACTATAAAGGGCTGGGAGAATTTGGTGGGGTGATGATGAAAGTATTCTACACGTTAGATGTGACGGTGGTTACCTGACTGCTTATGTTTGTCAAACTCAAAACCATACACTTAAAAAAGAGTAAAAATTCCACGTATGTCAATTATGCCTTAATTTTTAAGAAATTTTTAAAAAAGAATATACATGGAACTAGCTTTCAGGTCTAAATGAAATTTACATTTGAAACTTATTTTAAATGTCAAAAGTGATTGCTTTTATTCAAAGAAGATACAAATGAAATAAATACAAATTCCTATAGGATGAGACTTCAGGTTACTTAGCCTGGAAGGTGATTATACGAGGTTACTGCTTGCTTGGTTTTTCTCCTTGTAAAAAATGAAAAAAAATTAAAAAATAAAAAAAGGCTCAACTCACCTAACTGAGTTGCAGGGCTACTAAAAAAAAAAAAAAAAAAAAAAGTTGAAAATTCCCTGTGTGAGACACATGCCTTACAGCTGCTTATTTACTTTAGCAGTGGCAAGCATCCCTGGGGGTCTTGGCCTGTGAGTAAATACTTCATTTTCACAACTTCCTAGAGGTATAAAACTTTGTCTGTACATTTGCCATATTCTCAGGACAGTTGTGCACAACAGCCATGTAAGGCGGCATGTCTGTCCCCAGGGAAGACACTCTAGATGAAAAGATAGGACAGAAAGCAGAAACAACACATGAAAATAAGCTGCTACCCTGTTTACAATAGAAAAGGCTTGGAACCAACCCAAATACCCATCAAGGCTAGACTGGATAAAGAAAATGTGGCACATATACACCATGGAATACTATGCAGCCATAAAAAAGGATGAGTTCATGTCCTTTGCAGGGACATGGATGAAGCTGGAAACCAACATTCTCAGCAAACTAACACAAGAACAGAAAACCAAACACTGCATGTTCTCACTCATAAGTGGGAGTTAAACAATAAGAACACATAGACACAGGAAGGGGAACATCATACACCAGAGCCTGTCAGGAGGTGGGGGAACTAGGGGAGGGATAGCATTAGGAGGAATACCTAATGTAGATGATGGGTTGATGGGTGCAGCAAACCACCATGGCACGTGTATACCTATGCAACAAACCTGCACATTCTGCACATGTATCCCAGAACTTAAAGTCTAATTAAAAAAAAAAAGAAAAGAAAAGAAGCTGCTGTTGGACTTTGCAGATAGGGGAACCGTGTGGGCTTGAGGAGTTACCGGAGGCTTCTGGGGAAGATAGGAATTGAGATAAATCCGGAAAGTTGTGCAGAGACAGTAAGACAGTGCCTTCCGGCAGAGAAATGATCAGCAACTGAAGACAGTACAAAGAGGAAAACACAGAAATGACCTGGCACCGAAATCATCTGTCACCTTGAAAGCAGGGTAATGTCTTTTCAGCTAAGCAGTAAATCTAGGCTTTGATGGGTCTGGCAAACCCTGACGCCTAAAGCTCAGCTTCCCTTCCTTCGGGAGGATTCAGCGGCCAAACCCAATTTCAGCCAGGTCAACATTCACCACGTAGCGGACTACATATCCAGAGGCCTCTAGGGAATTGGTTGACAAAGTACGGCTGAAGCCACATTATAACAAAGCATGGATTCAATGTTTTTGTTTGAACCAAGGGAAGAGGCTTCAATAACATATTTTGTTGAGTGCATAATGCATTGTCATGGAATAAGTGATTTTTTTCCCTCATTTCTCTGACTTTCTGGGGACAAATGTCAAACTTCACAGTAGAACTATACATTCAGGTCAGGATAAAGAAATCCACAAGATTTTGAGACTACATTCTACCCCTTAATGCAAAGGGAACCTTCATATTTAATTTTAGTGTGTTCTCAGAATGAAAGTTTGATTTTTTTTTAATGACCAACCAGAAGATTTGAAATTTGCAGTTACTAACCCACACAGATCCAAAGCTGCTCTGAAATTTTCTGACCTAAAGAAAAGATATATTCCCTTAAACAAACACACACACACACCCCACGGCCAGGCATGGTGGCTCATGCCTGTAATCCCAGCACTTTGGAAGGCCAAAGCTGGTGGATCACTTGGGCCCAGGAGTTTGAGACCAACTTGGGAAATGTGACAAAACACCGACTCTACAAAAAATAGCCAAGTTTTGTGGTGACATGCAACCTGTACTCCCAGCTACTTGGGAGGCTGAAGCGGGAGAATCACCTGAGCCCAGAAAGTCGAGGCTGCAGTGAGCCATGATCACACCATCGCATTCCAGCCTGGCCAAGAGAAGTGAGACTTTGTTTCAAAAAATATATAAAAATAAAAATTAAATTAAAACACATACAACGACAACAACAAAAACAAGTACACTTAGCACTTTAAAAAAACTAGGGATCACCTGTAATCCCAGCACTTTGGGAGGCCGAGGCGGGTGGATCACTTGAGGTCAGGACTTCAAGACCAACCAGGCCAACATGATGAAATCCCATCTCTACTAAAAATACAAAAATTAGGGCTGGGCATGGTGGCTCATGCCTGTAATCTCAGCACTTTGGGAGGCCAAGGCAGGCAGATCATGAGGTCAGGAAATTGAGATCATCCTGGCTAACACAGTGAAACATCGTCTCTACTAAAAATACAAAAACTTAGCCAAGCATGGTGGCACATACCTGTAGTCCCAGCTATTTGGGAGGCTGAGGTGGGAGATTCACTTGAACCCAAGAAGCAGAATTTGTAGTGAACTGAGATTGCATCATTGCACTCCAACCTGGGCAACAGAGTGAGATCCTGTCTCAAAAAAAAAAAAAGAAAAGAAAAAAAAATTAGGGATCAAAGAGAAAAGTCAAGTCCTTCCACATCTGCCTTTTAGTCACTTTCCACAGAACTCCTCCCAGAATTCCTGGGTGTGGTCTGATAAAAAGCCAAGCCGCGGGGTGTGGGGAGTTGGGGAGAGATAGCCTGGGGAGAAATGCCACATATAGGTGAAGGGGAGGAAGGCAGCAAATCACACTGCCACGTATGCACCTATGCAACAATCTTGCATGTTCTTCACATGTACCCCAAAACCTAAAACACAATTTAAAAAAATAATAAATTTTTAAAAAGCCAAGCCAACATGTGCTAAAGGAAAGAATCTGGTTTGAGTTGGTCAAGAACAAAGTGTGAGTATGAATTGGAGCACTGGCTCTCATCAGATAACACCATCCGCTCCAGGAAGACCTCACGGTGGCATCAGTAGGGATGGGTGTAATCAGTTAGCTGTGCCCAGTTAGCCATGTGATTACCTCCCTGGGCATCAGTGTTCTTAACTGGAATCATAGAGATAAAAACACTCACCTCCAGAGCTATTATTTCAAGGGAATGACATAAAGTTTGTGAAAATGCCCAGCTGCATGCCTGGCACAGAATCAGCATTCAGTAAATCCATGCTATCCCCATGACAATGTGAACATTAATAAGGAAAAGACAGGAGGATGAACTCGTTGGATTAATATAGAGTCTTTGCTCCAATCCAGTGATGTGTGGAATTGATTGATAAGAACATGGCCTAGAATAGCAGGACAAGTAAGCCAGGACCTTGGGGGTCAGGCAAGTTTAAATCATGGCCTGGCCCATAGTTCATATCACTTTGGACAAGCCACAGAAACTGCTTAAGTCTCAGTTCTTCATCTGTAAAATTAAAGTAACATGGGGATATTGTGATGATTATAGAAGAGAAAGAACAGACACTAGTTATATCGGGCTGAGGCCAGCTAAGCCCTTGGTTTATGGAAGGTGTTATCAGTATTGGTCATTAACTATATGGAAGTATTCAGAGAGCCTCAGTGTTCATTTCTGGGCAAATTTGCTGTTTTCACAAGTTCAATAAATAAGCCAAAGGGCTTTCTATAGAAGATGCATGCTCTTGGCCTTCCATAGTTACATAGAACAATCCTATCAGCATTGGAAAGTAACCTCTGAATGATGTACCAGATCACTGGAGACCAGCCAGTATGTCCTGGACCTATTGTCAGCTTTGCAGAGTTCCTGCTCAGGAAATGGGAGACCTAATGACCCACTGATAAAGCAAGCCACCACCCTCCTTTTAATCAGAGGCAAGACCGGTGGGCATAAAATCAGTGATTCATGGATAAAAGAAGCCAAGAACTTCTGCCTGTATAAATTACAGGGGAAAGCATTGTTGGCTGCAAAACTGTGAATCTTGCATATCCATAAAAACATTAAAAAATGCATTTTCAGTCAACCCAGTTATTTAAAGTGATAGAAAGATTTATGCCAAACATGCAAACTAAGTGAAGAATATGCAAATTACACAGCATGTGCCAAATCTCTACTTTTGGCGAGAAATTGTTGAGAGGGTCTGCTACACAGCAGTAGCCTCTGGATGGCCATTATTCCCATTGGCTATGTCTAACTATTCCTATGAACTTCCTTCTGAAAATAACCCAAACACAGGAGTTATTTAAAATGAAGAATAAGAGAGAGGCTTGTAGGGTTAAATATATATATATATATATATATATATAGTTAAGTTTATGGTTTCACATTCAATAGAGACCACTTCCTAAAGTTATTATTTATTTCTTTAATTTAAAATTAATAATGAGGTCTCTTTATGTTGCCCAGGCTGGTGTCTTGAACTTCTGAGCTCAAGGAATCCACCCACCTTGGCCTCCCAAAGTACTGGGATTAAAGGCATGAGCTACCCTGCCTAGCCTCTAAAGTTTTTTAAATCAAAGATTACAAAAAGTGGCTATATTCTGGCATGTAGTCATCATTATTTTATGTTTTGAAATAGCTTCTAAATATTTTAATATATAAGATGAGTAAAATGTGGAAATGTAGAGTTTTAAAATAATGCGGTAAAAGTTCTGCTCATCGTTGAACTTGTGCCAATTACCCCCTAAACGATTCCTGGTCCTCAAGACTAGAGAAGCGCATTTCAATGCATCTTTTTAAAGAAGTTCAGTGCCTAAAAAGAAGCCCACAAAGTTAACTCTCCAGTCTGATTTTTGGGGTTTGTTTGTTTGTTTTTTGCTTTTGTTGTTTTTGAGATGGAGTTTCACTCTTATTGGCCAGACTGGAGTGGGATCTCGGCTCACTGCAACCTCCACCTCCCCAGTTCAAGCGATTCTCCTGCCTCAGCCTCCCACGTAGCTGGGATTACAGGCGTCCGCCACCATGCCTGGCTAATTTTTGTATTTTTTGTAGAGATGGGATTTCACCATGTTGGCCAGGCTAGTCTCGAACTCCTAACTGCAAGTGATCTGCCTGCCTCTGCCTCTCAAAGTGCTGGGATTACAGGGGTGAACTACTGCGCCTGGCCTCAGTCTGATTTCTTTAACATACTCCTAATTTTGACAGCTCTCAGGAAGAGAATACCCATTTAGTTTCTGTTCCTTCTGTTCTTTCTCTCAGTCCTTTTCTTTCTTTCTCTATTTTGCCTACCCTAAAAGATTTGTTGTCTTTATTAAAACAAATAGCTTCTATAAAAGTAGCTGCCAGACTTTTCAGCAAATAGACTGGATCCATTTCTGAGTTAATTTGGAGAGTTTTGCAAACTCAGAGGAAAAGAAAAGCATGACTGTAATTTCCATTCCACCGAAGTTACAAATCCCAAATGTAGAAACAAAATGAGCCAATGCTAGAGTCAACGCTAGATTTTAAATAGTTTATATTGTTTCTAATAGGTTTATATAGGTCAAGTGATCAGTTCCAGCCAAGATTTTTAATTTTCACCGAGAATGATTTGTACATATAACTCCAACTTATTTTATGTACCACTGAAGCTTTCAAAGTGATTTTAATTAAAGTATTATAAAAATAATGAGTTTGTTAAAGTGTTTTTGTATCATTATAAATAACACCACCCTAAAAACGAGAAGTTTAAAAAAATTGGTGTTTTTATGATCAATATGAATTAAGTGACATATCTAAGCTACCACTCATTTAATGATATGTTTATTACTGAACAAATTATGTTTATGCAACTTATGACACCTGGCTTTAAAATGATGCTTTTCTGAATGTTCTGTTACTACCAATCATCATGGTCTCTTTCGTGGACTTTGGGACATTGTCAACTTCTTACTTTGCCAGCAATCTCAAATTGCTATAAATGTCTGTTTGTTCTGCTTTTTAGATTTCCTGATCACTAACTGATGTGCTTTGGATATTTGTCCCCTCAAATCTCATGTTGAAATGTCACACCCAGTGTTGGAGGTAGGACCTAGCGGGAGGTGTTGACCATGAGACTGGAGCCCTCATGAATGTCCTCACGCCCTTCTTATGGTAATAAGTGCTAATGAGTTCATGCAAGATCTGGTTGTTTAAACAAGTGTGGTGCCTCCTCCCTCCCTCTCTCTTGCTCCTTCTCTCCATGTGATACTCTGGCTCCCCCTTTGCCTTCTGCCACAACTGTAAGCTCCCTGAGGCCTCACCAGAAGCTGAGCAGATGCTGGTGCCATGCCTGTACAGTCTGCAGAACCATGAGCCAAATAAACCTCTTTTCTTTATAAATTACCCAGTCTCCAGTATCCCTTTATAGTGAGGTAAGACAAACTAATACACTAATTAAATTAATTTCTGCCTAGCGTGGTAGCATGCATCTGTAGTCCCAGCTATTTGGGAGATTGAGGCAGGAGGATTGCTCAGAATGGGGTCTGAAACAATTAAAATTCAGTAAGTTACCTCTTAACTATTATCATCATTACTACCAATGAGACTCATTTGCCTTCCCATTAAGGTTTTGTAGAAATGTGATTTTTTTATTAGGCTTGTTCTAGAATTAGGACTTTAGTTTTTATTTCTGAGTTTCCTCTAATATTTTACTTCTTTTCCATCAAAAGAAATATGAAAAGAAAATATACCATAGAAAATAAACTATGATTGTAGGCATTCAGTTCTGGTGTTTTGGAAAATTGGAAACAATGTTATGCCCTTGTCTGATGCCTGCACAAAATGATAAGTGCATTTATGGCATTTATGGTATATGCAGTCATTTTATAGTAGCAGATGCATAGAAAAAATTCTGGAAAGAAGAATAGACACTAAATTCTTAACAATGACTGTCTCTAGGAATGAGATTGGAGGAAATCTACGTTTTATTTTTGAAGCAATGTAGTTCTGCTTAAATTTTAATGTTTCAGGCTGGCCGTGGTGGCTCACACCTGTAATCCCAGCACTTTGGGAGGCCAAGGCAGGCAGATCACTTGAGGTCAGGAGTTCAAGAACAGCCTGGCCAACATGATGAAACCACAAATCTACTAAAAACACAAAATTAGCTGGGCGTGGTGGCATGTGCCTGTAGTCCCAGCTATTTGGGAAATTGAGGCAGGAGAATTGCTTGAACCCAGGAGGTAGAGGTTGCAGTGAGCCAAGATTGCACCACTGTATTCTAGCCTGGGCAACAGAGCGAGACTCTGTCTCGAAAAAAAAAAAATAGTTTAGACCTTTTTATAATCATGAAAACAATGAAAATGTTAAAAGATAATTATCTTTCCAATAACATTGGTCAACACAATGCAAATTTTCTGTAAACACAAACACTACTGTTTGCATGTGTGTGTACACACATGTGTGTACAAATATTACAGAGCCCAAATGTCATGTAATAATGATGTCTAAATTACTGGGAAGAAGGAAAAGCTCTGTCTTCTACCCATACCCTTTATACTGTTCTAACCCTGGGCCCACTAAGTCTTGTTCCTCAACTGCTTCCCTGAGACTCCAACCCAGTCTGGCACAGAACACATGGTTTCATCATTTTGACCCAGATCCCACCTTTATCCCAATGGACTTTGTGTTTGGAAGTGGCTGGTGGTATTGGGTCCTTGATGCTTCCCAACGGTTCAAAGTTTGAACTGCCTAATGCTGCTCCTTCCCCACAAGCTGAAATCTTATTCCATATTCAGGCATCACTTCACACTAGGAAATTGCAGATTTCCTCAGAGTAGAATTTACTCCTAGAAGAACTACAAACCCCTGCTCAACGAAATAAGAGAGGACACAAAGAGATGGAGAAACATTCCATGTTTATGGTTAGGAAGAATCACTATCATGAAAATAGTCACACTGCCCAAAGTAATTTACAGATTCAACGCTATCCCCATCAAGCTACCAATGACCTTCTTCACAGAACTGGAAAAAACCACCTTAAACTTCCTATGGAACCAAAAGAGAGCCCACATAGCCAAGTCAATTCTAAGCTAAAAGAATAAAGCGGGAGGCATCACACTACCGGACTTCAAACTATACTACAAGGCTACAGTAATCAAAACAGCATGGTACTGGTACCAAAACAGAGATATAGACCAATGGAACAGAACAGAGGCCTCGGGGGCAACACAACATATCTACAACCATCCAATCTTTGACAAACCTGACAAAAACAAGCAATGGGGAAAGGATTCCCTGTTTAATAAATGGTGTTGGGAAAACTGGCTAGCCATGCGCAGAAAGCAGAAACTGGACCCCTTCCTGACCCCTTACACTAAAATTAACTCCAGATGGATTAAAGACTTAAACATAAGACCTAACACCATAAAAACTCTAGAAGAAAATCTAGGGAAAACCATTCAGGACATAGGCGTAGGCAAGGACTTCATGACCAAAACACCAAAAGTATTGGCAACAAAAGCCAAAATAGACAAATGGGACCTAATCAAACTCCACATCTTCTGCACAGCAAAAGAAACAGTCTAGAGTTATTCGGCAACCAACAGAATGGGAAAAAATTTTTGCAGTTTACCCATCTGACAGAGGGCTGATATCCAGAATTTACAACGAACTAAAACAGATTTACAAGAAAAAAAAACAAACAAGCCCATTCAAAAGTGGGCAAAGGATATGAACAGACACTTTACAAAAGAAGACATACATGAGGCCAACAAGCATATGAAAAAATGCTCATCATCACTGATCATTAGAGAAATGCAAATCAAAACTACATTGAGATACCATCTCATGCCAGTTAGAATGGCGATCATTAAAAAAATCTGGAGGCAACAGATACTGGAGAGGATGTGGAGAAATAGTAACACTTTTACACTGTTGGTGGAAGTGTAAATTAGTTCAACCATTGTGGAAGACAGTGTGGTGATTCTTCAAGAACCTAGAAATAGAAATTCCATTTGACCCAGCAATCCCATTACTAGGTATATATCCAAAGGATTATAAATCATTCTACTCTAAGGATACATGCACACGAATGTTCACTGCAGCACAGTTTATAATAGCAAAGACCTGGAACCAACCCAAATGCCCATTGATGATAGACTGGACAGGGAAAATGTGGCATATATACACCATGGAATATTACGCAGCCATCAAAAAAGACGAGCTCTCGTCCTTTGTAGGGACATGGCTAAACCTGGAAGCCATCATTCTCAGCAAACTGACACGAGAACACAAAATCAAACACCGCATCTTCTCACTCATAGGCGTGTGTTGAACAATGAGAACACAAGGACACAGGGAGGGGAGCACTACACATGGGGATCTGTTGGGGGGAAATGCGGAGGGACAGCGGTGGGTGGGGAGTTGGGGAAGAGATAGCACAGGGAGAAATGCCAGATATAGGTGAAGGGGAGGAAGGCAGCAAATCACACTGCCACATGTGTACCTATGCAACAATCTTGCATGTTCTTCACATGTACCCCAAAACCTAAAATGCAATAAAAAAAAAAATTAAAAAAAATAATAATAATTGAAATGGTTATATGAATTTAACCCATCTATTGAAGAGAATACATTTTCTTTTTTTAATGTTTAGTACTTTTTTATTGTACTTTGGGCTCTGGGGTACATGTGTACATCCTACATCCTACAGGAGTGTTGCATAGGTACATACATGCCATGGTGGTTTGCTGTCTCCATCTGGCCCCATGGCCTACATCAGGCATTTCTCCTGGTGTTACCCCTCCCAACCTTCCCGCCCCTCCCTGTCCCTCCCCTCCCCTCCCCTCCACCCCCCAACCTACCCCAGTGAGTGTTGGTTCCTTCCCTGTGCCCAAGTGTTCTCATTGTTCATCACCTGCCTGTGAGTGAAAACATGTGGTGTTTGGTTTTCTGTTTTTGTGTCAGTTTGCTGAGAATGATGGTTTCTGGATTCATCCATGTCTCTACAAAGGACACGAACTCATCGTCTTTTATGGCTGCAAAGTATTTCATGGCGTATATGTGCCACATTTTCTTTGTCCAGTCTATCACTGATGGGCTTTTGGGTTGGTTCCAGGTCTTTGCTATTGCTATATGTATGCATGTGTCTTTATAATAGAACAATATCTAATCCTTTGGATATATACTCAGTAATGGGATTGCTGGGTCAAATGGAATTTCTATTTCTAGATCCTTGAGGAATCACCACACTGTCTTCCATAATGGTTGAACTAATTTACACTCCCACCAACAGTATAGAAGTGTTCCTTTTTCTCCACATTCTCTCCAGCATCTGTTGTCTCCAGATTTTTTTAATGATCACCATTCTAACTGGCATGAGATGGTACCCCTCCAACTCCTGATTCAAGCAATTCTCGTGCCTCAGCCTCCCGAGTAGCTGGGATTACAGGCACATACCACCACACCCAGCTGATTTTTGTACTTTTAGTAGAGACAGGGTTTCATCATGTTGGCCAGGATGGTCTCTATCTCCTGACCTCATAATCTGCCCCTCTCAGCCTCCCAAAGTGCTGGGATTACAGGCATGAGCCACCGCGCCTGGCCAAAACCATAGACCTCTGCAAAGTGGTGAAACATCTGTGGGAAGAGTCAGTGACCTCTTGTATGATACAAAAAAATCTTTATGCAGGAGCTGGGTCAGGGGATGCAGAAGCCCCCTGAATCTCTCTTGACACCCCAGGGGACAGGTAAGAATGGTAATAAACAAACGAGTCTCTAACCCAGGCATTTAGACAAACACAAACACAAACAAAATGGATCCATAGAAAGCCTGAAAAAAAAATAATAAAGATAAAAGGAGAAATGAATCAGGAGAGTGAAAAATAATGGAACTAAAAATAAATCCAAGAGCTGGTTCTTTAAAAACAAAATAAAATTTGAAACACACATGTGCACACACACAAGTAAGTCATTACCAGGTCAACTGGTCCTCAACATGGGTGATTTTGCCCATCCCCCACCCCAGGGGCCACTGGGCAGTCTGGGGGTGTTTTTGATTGTCACGAGGGTGCGGAAGAGGTTGCCACTGGCATCTGGGGTAGAAGTGAAAGATGCAGCTAAACATCCTACAATGCCAGGACAGCCCCCGCAACAAAGAATTATTTGGCTCAATATGTCAGTTCTGCCAAGATTGAGAAACTCTGATTTAATCTGATCAAGAAAAAAGGGTAGAAAGTACACATAAATAAAATAAGAATGAGGATAGAGAAATAACCTAACTCAAGGACATGTTTTTTTAATTGTAAAACACTTTTTACTCAAATCTAAGCAAATGACTTTACTCAACTTTAAGCAAATGACAGTAATATAAACACTGTTAATGCTCAAGATAATTTGCTTACTTAATAATCTTCTCAGAAAATACGAATTACCGAAAGAGGCTGCGAAAAGACAAGACCTCTAAACAAATTATGATAGAGAGCATAGCGAAAATTGCAAGAGAAGAGAGAGAACGAGGAAGAAAAATAGTTCCGTCAACATTTTAAGGAAAAGATTCTAATGTTTTATAAATTGTTTCAGAGCACAGAGTAAGGAGAAAGCAGTCCTTTTTTAAAGTTGAAGTTATATATAATACCAAAACATGATATAGAGTGTCACTGCAAAGGGAAATTACAGTGCAATTTCAATTCTAAATATCAATGTCATGAAATATCAGTCGGACAATTCTGTCAGCACTTTAAAGCAATAATACATGATGACCTGGTGGTATTCATATTAGGAACAGAAGTTTCACCATTAGGAAATTTAATATAATTTACCACTTTAATAAATTATAAAAAATTAATATGATCATTTTCATTATTTTTTAAAGGCACGTGGTAAAATTCAACATCTGTCCCTTAAAAACAGAATAGATACATATCTTTGTGTCATGATTTTGTGTACTTTATCTACAGGATACACACACATATATTTATATATAATTATGTTCGGTTCATTATAAAAATGCGTGTTAAATATGTGTTTTTTCCCAATGCCATCATGAGGAGGAGAAAGCCTTTTTCTCAAAATAGACCATTCCAAATATTTCGTAGCCAAAAATACAGAGATTATTCCAGAAATGAGCACACGACACAAATAAAACCAAGTGAGTTCTCTCACCTAGAAGTGGGAGCTATGCTTGGAAAGTGGCTTTTTATGCTGTGGAGCGTCAATCTTTAGTATGACTTTGGATTTGTGATTGCAAAGCCTGACCGAGCCTTAGAGACGTAGACAATCAGTGAAATTCGGTTACAGAATTATTCGAGTTCAGGTCTTATCAAAAAGGAGGGATATGAAAAGAACGCAGAATTAGAATTAACAAGTTAATTGTTGGTTGAGTTGAACCCATCCAAGCATTGAGATCAAATCTGATTTCAGAATTAGATAATGTATAATTTTAAGAGGTCTTTAAGATCACTCCATTTGAGAGGCATGGACTTGAAGTCCCTCTTGGCTTAGTGGCCATGAAAAAGTGTTCTATTTGTCCCAGTGAACGGTGTGAAAAATCCTCTCCCATTATGTTACTCCAGATCTGATGTCCCAACCAAGACTTCTGGTTGTATGCAGCCTCATTAAGCATAGAAATAAAAACAATCTGTGCACACTGAGTAGTATAAACACTGTTGATGCTTAAGAGAATTTGCTTACTTAACAGATTAGTCATTCCAATGTAAAAGGGCACTTGAGTAATTAATTTAGGCTTGAATCTAAGATGAAAGGAATAAGAGAAATTGACTATGGTCATAAAAAGTATAAAAACATCTAAGAGGAGTTAAGATTCCCCATATGTACAGCTTTAATGCATCTGATTTATCAGACTAAGAATTTAGAAGGGTTGTGCATTAATTAGGCATTTAAAGTACTTCAAAGAAAATAAAATACATTACATTTATTAACACAGTTTAAATGTTTAAGGGAATTTTATTGTTATAAAAGCACCCTTAAAAGTGATTGTTGAAACTTGCTAGAGTTATAAATGGATGGCAAGATTTATAATTTAGTTTTCAAAGCTTAAGGAAGAATTGGGTTTCTAAATTTATAATTTATTAAAGTTATAAATGTCAATAAAGCCAAATTTTGACTTAATAAAGCCAAATTTTACTTTTGTATACACAGATTAGAACCTGAGTAATCTAACTGAAACACAAACTCCTCCCTCAGTAACCCTAAAACACTCACTTTTACATGGAAATCACAAGCACCCAGAACCCCTTCGGGTGGGGAGCCCAGGACCATCTTTAGAGCTATAGAGAGAAGCCTGCCTAGTAGCAAGGCCAATGCAGGAAGCAGAACCACGAGATGAAGAGATGACCTCTTTTAATCTCTAGCCCACCATGCCTGAAATCTGACCTACCCTGAACTTTGGTGAGTCAATACAGTCCTCCCTTACGTCTAAATTACTCTGAGTTGTGATTTTCTCACATGCAAATCAAAGCATTCCAACTGAACATCTTCCTCCTTGTGATCTTCTCCCCCAGCGTTTAAATTATGGGTGATGTTAGGGCAACAAATTGTCTCAATTTACTTAGATATAAATTGTTCATAAGTCCATTTGTAAATGACTAGAAAGGAATCAGGCAAGTTATAGCACTTTTGGTCTATCAATGGAACTCCTGCAAATCAGAGAGGAAGAAAAACAGGACACTCAGTAGGAAAATGGACAAGGAATATCAAAACGCAATTCGCAGAAGAAAACTGAGCCTTCCCTAGGGTCAGAGGAATGTAAATTAAAATAACCCTGAGATTCTATTTTCACCCATCAGACTGCAAAAACTTAGAATTTTGATAAAATCATTTCTTGACAAAGATGTGAAAAAAACAAGAATTACCCACTGTTAGTGGGACCAGAGTTTGTGTTCATTGGGAGAAGAGTCTGGCAAGATTTTGTGAAATTGAGCACACCAATATCCTCACATGCAGCTTTTTTTTTTTTTTTTTTTTTTGAGACAGAGTCTTGCTCTGTTGCCTAGGCTAAGAGTGCAGTGGTATGAGCTCAGCTCGCTACAACCTCCACCTCCCAGGTTCAATCAATTCTCCTGCCTCAGCCTCCTGAGTAGCTGGGATCACAGGCACCCGCCACCATGCCTGGCTAATTTTTGTATTTTTAGTAGAGACAGGGTTTCACCATCTTGGCCAGGCTGGTCTCAAACTCCTGACCTCGTTATCCACCCGCCTCAGCCTCCCAAAGTGCTGGGATTACAGGCGTGAGCCACTGTGCCGGCCACATGCAGCTTTTCTGCTCCTGAGTCTACAGGCCAGAAAGGTTATCTCACAGATGCCCAAGGTACCAGGTACTAGTGGAATAAATACAGCATTGGGGTTTCCAAGAGTCAGAGGCAATAACAATGCCCATCAAAATGAAACAGATAAGTGAAATGTTCACTGCATATACACTAGAACACCGTACAGGAGGAAGGAGAGAGGAAGGAGGGAACCAGCTGCATATACAGCAACATGAATGGATCTCAAAACCAGATCAATGAAAAAAAAATTCTCATGCCTATAATCCCAGCACTTTGGGAGGCCGAGGTGGGTAGATTACTTGAGGCCAGTTCAAGACCAGCCTGGCCAACATGGTGAAATCCTATCTCTACTAAAAATACAAAAATTAGCCAGGTGTGGTGGTGGGTGCCTGTAATCCCAGATACTCAGGAGGCTGAGGCAAGAGAATCGCTGGAACCCAGGAGGTGGAGATTGCAGTGAGCCGAGATCATGCCACTGCACTCCAGCCTGGGCAACAGAGCAAGACTCTGTCTCAAAAAAAAAAAAAAAAAAAAAAAAGTAACAGAAGGGATCTAGGGCACAATACCATTTTAGTGCATCTTTTTTTAAAGCAAAAGCAATACTGTATGTTTTTCATTGGACACACATCTAAAGAAACTGGCTGAAAGTCGCTTGGAAGGGCACATAGTAAATATACAAGAGATGAGGAGGGGAATGAGACTGGGAACCAGGAGTGAAAAGGGAGGAAAATAAAATTAAACTAAAAGAGAGGCTGCAGCATAAAATGATGGTGATGAGGTGCCATGAAATTAGGAGCACAATCAGCTCAGTTCGATGGCGCTAAACAATCTTCAGGATCATACTATGGAATGGAAAGAAAAAAAGAAACACAAGAGAAATAACTTAAATTTCCCCCAAAGGAAATCCGGGCATATAAGCTCAATGAAACCGCCTGCAGCCACTACAATTTACCATAGATGCTAACTGTGTAGTGAAATGGAAGCTGATGAAATAACAGTCTACGGCCATAGCAGAGGGAAAGTAGAACACAGAATCACGAGGAAACCACGGTTGCAACCACATCAAAGGGATAAAAATGCACAAGAACACAGGGAAACAGAAGCGCATGTAAGGAAGGGGAATCACAAGCAAAATGTTCTTGAACAAAAAATCAAGTCGGGCACAGTGGCTTACACTTATTCTCCCAGCACTTTGGGAGGCCAAGATAAGAGGATTGCTCGAGCCAGGAGTTCCAGACCAGTTTGGACAACATAATCGGAACCCATCTCTACAAAAAATAAATACATAAAGACACCAGCCTCGACCTCGAGGACTCAAGCGAGCCTCTCGCCTCAGCATCCTAAGTAGCTGCGATGCTGAGCTACTTGGGATGCTACCTGAGAGCTACTTGGGATGCTATTGCAAGACGCTCACTTGAGTCTTAGAGGTCGAGACTGCAGTGAGCCAGCGACAGAGCAAGACCCTGTCTCAAAAAACTAATAATCATAAAATACTTTTGAAAATAAGGAATTAACAAAATATATGAATTGATACAAGAATCACATCACGATTGCCCTTCTTAGCTGCCAAATATTGGCTATGGATTCCTTGTTTGTTTTTAAAATTATAGCAGCTGGGCTCTACCACATGACCCCAAAGCAATCCCTTCAAAACCCAGATGCTGAAAAAGACCTCAAAAGAGATGTGAGGAAATTTGACAAAATGTTTACGTCTGTTCTAGGTAGGCATCATTACATGAGTCTGTGATATTATTTTCTGTACTCTTTTGCATATTTGAAATATTTCATCATTAAAAGTACATCTAAATTAGTGTGATAAGATGCAAAATGGGGCTGGGAGTGGAGGATGACGTCTGTAATCCCAGCACTTTGAGAGGCCGAGGCAGGTGGATCACTTGAGGTCAGGAGTTTGAGACCAGCCCAGCCAACATGGTGAAACCCCGTCTCTACCAAAAGAAGTACAAAAATTCGCCAGGTGTGGTGGCATGTACCCATAGTTCCAGCTACTTGGGAGGCTGAGGCAGGGGGATCACTTGAGCCCACGAGGTAGAGGTTGCAGTGAGCTGAGATCACGCCACTGCACTCCAGCCTGGGTGACAGAGTAAGACTTGGTCTCAAAAAAAAGATGCAAAATGGCCACCTCAGAACTTGGCCTGGAGGAGGCCTGCAGAACACTCTGGTTCCTGTCCCATCCCCTCCCAAGCTCCCCCAACGAGACCTCAGAGCAGGCACCATCCCTCCCCTGCCACCACCTCCGTGGTCATTGTTTTTTACCTGTTGCCAGACTTGCCCACTATCATTGCTAAAATGGTCAAGCTTTCGTTGGAACCACTGGTCATATTCATCCTTCTCAGTAGACGGTGGAGCAGATCATCTCCATCTGGGGATGAAACTCTGGACGTAGGAACAGAGGAGAAGCAGCAGCAGCAGCCTCCACCCAGGAGCTCAGGCCACAGCTGTCTCGGCTGGAACAGTGCTCGCTGGTGCTGCTGCTATTTCCACTGCAGTCACCACCGCCCTGATGTAGGGTCTCTCAGGCATTCTTGGTCCCTGGGCCTCTTTACGTCAGAAATTTAAGATGTACCTGATCTCCATTCTGTGGGGATGTTCTTGTGAAATAAAAATGCCTAAATGCGCAAAAGTGGGAAATCTGGAACTCTGCCATCATCAAGGGCCAGATACACCTATTAGTGTCCTCTGACAGGTTCTTCCAGGTGGACGCCCTGGGCTGATTGATGATTCCCCAGGGCTGTGAGAGTCCAGGGGGAGGGCAGGAGGGAGATGCTGAGAAACTCCTCTATTACCAGCTTCGGAACAATTGGCTTCACTTTTTTCCTAACCTAGGAACAATCCTGCCTCACCTTTTGTTGTCTGCTGGTGAATAATCCGAGACCCCAAACCTAAGATGACAAGATCACAGTAGGTGCAATCTTAGTAGTTTAATATCCATGTGAAGTTTTCCCTATTAGCAATATTTTGTTTATTTTAATTTCCAGTGGTTGGAAATGTGGATAAGGTCTACAAAATATGTAGCCTAATTCTATAATGCATAATCCTCTCATTCATTAAAAAAAAATGAGCCAAGTCAAAATAGGAGGTAGCACCAATCATCTCTGACAAACACAGAGAAATGTGTGATAATCACCTATGAAGCAATGCTTAAAGTGGTGAGGAGTTCCTAGGAATTAATCTGACAGATGTCCTGGTACTTTGGGTATTTGCCCCCAAATCTGCTAGGTTCAGTCCATCTGAGAAGAAACACAGGCTAGGGACACAGAGACAGCGGCCCCTTCCTTGCTTTGAAAGTTTGAGGGTGTTTTTCGCCAACTTTAGGTTAGTGCAGATTTTTTTTAATTTAGTGCAAATTCTTGTAAATATATGTAAGGTAACAAAACAAGAAAACGAAAGAACGGATCAAAAGCAAGTGGCAGAAACGAATCCATATTTAAATAAAGCATTGCATAATCAACTCTCTGAATGAAAATACTTCCATTTTTCACCACAAGGTGGCGATAGTACCCCACTCATTTAATGTAGACGCACCCAACGCCCTGGGAATTTGTGCATTGTCATTAAAACAGTAAGAGTGTATACTGCAGATGTGTGACACCTTTTCCCTGTGCAGGTCAAGATTTCTTCAATGAAATTGAATTAATTGGATAAATATTTACTGAATGCTACTCTACAGGAAGCCCGAGAATTCTTGGTTTTGATTTAGACCTTGCAGGTTTATCTTCACACATACTTTAATCTTCTAGAACAAGATAGACTCTTGAGTGGGTCCCTGGCATGGTCTCAGACTATATTGGCTTGGATATAGCTCCAATAAGACATGGTCTTGGAATTTTCCCAGAGGCAGGTAGTCTAAAATTAGCTTCCTTATGACAAATTACCACAAATGGTAGGGACTCTCTAAGGCCAGTTGCAGTGGTCTGGGTGCCAGCCTCATTCTTTCCATCTTTGTGCCCATGGTGACAGAATTGCAGGTGACCTGGCTTAAAGTAGACCTCCCACCATCACATCACCTGCATGCATCCTGTCCCTACTCTGACCCCTCCAAAGGGATATCCTCTCTCACTTGCAAGTGGCCGTGACACTTGGAGACTTTTGGCTGGGGAAACTGGCAAAACCCACCTACTGCAGAAACCAAGCCTCCTTCCATTTTTCTTCAAAAAACACATTTTTATTTAAGGCAATTAATTTGAGTCCATTTGAACAAATGGAGAACAAACATCAGAAGGTAGTGTCATTTAGAGTACACATTTCTTTTAGCTCAATGAAATTTTGTGTGTACATATTTTTCATTCATTAGAAACCTATTATTTGATTCTTCTCTCCATTCAAATGAATACATATTTCACTCTGCACACACCTTCTCACCAAGCTCATCCTCTCTATGATGCTCTCTATGTTCCTTTAATGGCACCATGTGACCTCCATTAAAAATCTGTTTCCCGGCCAGGCACACTGGCTCACACCTATAATCCCAGCATTTTGGGAGGCCAAGGTGAGAGATTGCCTGAGGTCAGGAGTTCGAGACCAGCCTGGCCAACACGGTGAAACCCCGTCTTTACTGAAATTACAAAAAATTAGCCAGGTATTGTGGCACACACCTGTAGTCTCAGCTACTCAGGAGACTGAAGCAGGAGAATTGATTGAACCTGGGAGGCAGAGGTTGCAGTGAGCCAAGATCATGCCATTGCACTCCAGCCTGGGTGACAGAGCCAGACTCCATCTCAAAAAAAAAACTGCTTCCTTTTGGTTCTCGGGAGACAGACTGTTTAGGCTGGTACGCCTCATTTAGAAATTTACCAGCAGAATGCTGCTGGGCAAGTTAAAACAGCACAGCTCCAAGGGTCGTGTAGGATGAACTGGGTTCACAGGTGCATAGCACGTGGCACAAGGCCAGGCACAAACACGTGCTCTGGCGTGTTAGCCATTTGTATTCTGAGTGCCCTATACATCGGGCAGCAGTTTCCCCACTTTTATGACGTGTGTCTTTCTATTCTGAGACCTTGCTGACTCTAGAGAGACTGTCTGAATCAGACTAGCCAATTTCTAGAGATAGCAAAGGACTCACCCGCAAATGCATCTTTCAGACGCAAAGCTGCCGCCCCAGAGCCCACACCCAGCCACCCGCTTCAGCATCTCTCATAGAGCCCTCAGGCTCAGGCCACTATTCCCCTGCCCTAAGGACCCCAGGGCCAAGTACCAGACAACCAGGCACAGTCTCTCCACCCCAGAGCTCACTGGAATTTTTCAAACTAGCCAATCCTAAGCCTGCTTAGCCGGCCTTGCCTGCTTCTTCCCAGGGAAACCAGGATAAAGACTCTCGCCCACGAGTCACCGCACTCCTTCTGCCTCCTAATTTGCTCTGGTGCTCCCCCATGTGGCCCTGAATGGTGTGGCACGCCCTCTTCTGCAGGAACTGTCAGCACCAACTGTCTTTATTCCAATGATAGTCTGGCAGTTGTCTCCTGACCTATTGGCCCCACCATAACTGAATAATAATAAAATCTACATTTTAAAACATCATTTTAACAAGGCTCAGGACAATTTTGAAATATTGGTATTTTCAAAATGAGTAGAATGAATTTATACCCATTGATATGATTGCCAACTATAATGCATAGAATTGTTATTTAACATCTATTATCAACTAACACTCTACTGTGTAGTTTAGAGAGTATAAGAATTTTTTAAACAATCTTTAGTCTTCATCACCCCTCATCACTCCGTAGAGGAATCGGGCACACGTGCAATATAGCATGGGTTATAGGACAAATGGTGATCATTGCCATTACAGAGATACAAGGAAATATGAGAGCGTAGAAAAAGGAGGGATTAGGAAGAGATTTCCACTGTGGATAGAATCCAACATTTTTATTTCCTTTCATGTGTTCTACATTTCTTTATTCAGTGTTAATTTGGAGATTTATAAAGACTTAAAAATCACTTTTTTTTAAACTAGTACATTCTTGATGAATTCAAGTAAATCATTGCCACCTGACAAGCTTTTAGCCTCCGATAGAACAAATCATGAGTCTTTACTGCACACAGTTTCTTCTAAGAGTGAATGAAGCACCAGAACTTGTTATAGTTGGAAAGCTCAATTATATACGTGGGCAACTTACATTTTGTTGCCAACTTACTTGGCCTGGTGACAATCTAGTAGGTTGCATGTTTGCTTGGCGTAAAGTTTAACTAGGAATGAAAATTAGCAAAAGTACTTAGAAATTATTTTAGCGTTCTATTGCTTAGTTTGACTGCTTCTGTGGATTATGATTTTTCCACTTAAAGATAATTTTTATGATCAATAAGGTATTACACAAACAAAAATCCACTTAACACTAACATCAGTTATCAGCATGTCCCTGTGATGTACAGGAGTCATCTCACATAAAAATGACTGCAGTGATTTTTAACAAAGGATTTCTAGGTAGTCCCACTGAGACTGGGACTTGTGTGGTTCATATGCAATGACAGGTGTCTCTTGCCTTTTCTCAGTTACTGTCTTCACCTCTTTCTGATAAAAACGGCCTTGATAAGACCATTGCTTTCTGCCACTGGCCCTTTCCCACCATGTCTGTGCAAACACTCTCATGGCCTCTCGTTAGCCTATATGGCGTCCTTGTGTAAATTAGAAAAACAAAATCTTTCTTTGCAACACTCAACTGCCCCCTCTGAAAAATTATCTTAACCAACGTGAATCGTAAAATGCTAACACAATGGAGGTAGTTCCTCAAGTGTGCACACCCGACTTGTACAACAGTATGATAGGGCCCCGGCTGCAGGTGCAAAGGAGAAGTGCACCTTCCCGTCTATCCCAGTGAACACTGGATGTCTGTATCCATGGCCATTTGACAAAATGCTAGTGTTTTACAATGAATAATATAGGACCAAAGTTTACAGTTTTTATGAATTGATATTCTAAGTTATTCCAGTCATAACCCCACTTCCCATCACTTGCACTCTGATCATCTTAGCTCTGAATTAGAGCTAATGGATACAGTTTACGCTGGCAGAATGGAAATATCCCTAGGCCCCAGTCCCTGATGGTGACCTGGGATTGATGTACAGAATTGTGAATTTGGTTTTATGTCCCTTTCCCTCATCCTTCTGACTGTGGATACATCTTTATTAAGAAAAGGACAAGGGTCAGGTGTAGTGGTTCTCGTCTTTAATCCAGAACTTTTGGTAGCCAAGGTGGGTGGACCGCTTGAGTCCAGGAGTTTGAGACCAGCCTGGTCAACATGGCAAAACCGCATCTCTACTAATACAAAAATTAGCCAGGCATGGTGGTGCACACCTGCAGCCCCGGCTACTCAGGGGATTTAGGTAGGAGGATCAACTGAGCCCAGAGGTTGCACCATTTCACTTCATCCTAGGTCATAAAGTGAGATCCTGCCTCAAAAATGAAAGGATGGAAGGAAGGAAGGAAGGAGAGAGAGAAAGAGAGGGAAAAGCAGACAGAAAGAAAGAAGAGGAGGAGGAGGAGGAGAAAAAAGGAGGAGGAGGAAGAGGTGGAGGAGGGAGGAGGGGAGGGAGAGAAGAAAGAAAGACACAGAAAGATAATGAAGTAAAGTAGGCCATCTACATCTACATTTTTTCAAGCGAAAAACAATGCTTAGAACATTTCTATGGGTGTCAGTGGAAGTTAATTATCACCAAATCAATCCAATAAGGTAAATAATTATGTATATTACTACAAAAAGTCAAACAAGGTTTACAGGAGATTATTCTTCAATACTACCTTGTCGTAGTCCATTTTGTGTTGCTATCACAGAATACCTGAGACTAGGTCATGTATAAAGAAAAGAGGTTTATTTAGCTCGTGGTTCTGTAGCCTGGGAAGTTCGATAATGGAAGACAGCTTTTGGTGGCTTCTGGCGAGGGCCTCATGCTATGTCACAAGATGGTGGAGAAATGAAAGGGGAACTGGGTACATGCAAATAGGGAAAAACACAAGAAGCAAACTCGTTTTTTGACAACTCACTCTTGAGGGAACTAATGTACTCCCCTGAGAATGAACTCAGTTTCACGAGAAAGACATTCATCCATGTGAATGACCCAACTCCCACTCAAAGTCACCACCTACCATCACAGCCACATTGAGACCAGGCCTTCACATGAGTTTTGTTGGAAACAAACCATATTCAAACCAGGGCATTAGGTATGGTAGGTGCAAATATGTATATTTGCTAATATCTTCTGCAGAGTCAAGATAATAAGGTTTAAAATGATGTATTAAATTAATATTTGCTTTCTCTTAAAAAGTGAATTTTCAGATCTTTTATGCTACTGAATGGCATACTTACAACATGTGTTTATCATGCCATGCCCTCACCAAGTACACACACACACACACACACACACACACACACACACAGGCTTCTCCACAAACACTACACACTATTTAATTGGGTGGGAGTCCAGGGTGTCAACATGTGGGTATGCCCATGAACATATGTTCACCCTGGGAACATCATCTCCATGTGTTTCTGCGGAAAGATTCGAGAATTATGGTGTGTGAGTTTCCCACGGCTGCTATAAAAATCACTAAAATTTAGGAGCTTAAAACAACAGCAATTTATCATCTTACAGTTCTGGAGGCCAGAATCCAACAGAGTAAAAGCTCTAACAGAGCTAAAATCAGGATGCTGGCCAGCCTAGCGCCACCTAGAGGCTCTAGGGAAGAATGCGTTTCCTTGGCTTCTCTACCTTCTAGAAGCCGCCTGCGTTCCTCCGTTCAGGATACCATCCTCACATCCCACCACCCTCTTCCTCTTCGGTAGTCAGATCTCCCTCTGCCTCCCTCTATAAACTCATTTACACTATAGGATAATCCAGAATAATCTCCCCGTCTCAATATCTTTAACTTGATCACATCTGCACAATCCCTTCTGCCACGTAAAGTCACATTCACAGACCTGGGGATTAGGAACTACACAGTCTGTGGTGCCGGTGCTCAGCTGACCTCATACGGCAACATCAGAAAGAGTCAGGAATCAATGAGTCAGACAGCCTGGGTTCCACTTACTAGTTGTGCATGATTTACACTCTTTTTGCTTCAGTTTCCTCATTTAACCAATGAGGAATATTATAATAATAGTATCTCCCTTGTAAGGTTGTAATAATTAAATGAGTTAATAAGTATAAAAATCTTAGAATCTGAATTGTACATTTTTAAAAAATCTTGGTTCCTCAGACATACCGAGTGCCCACCATGATTATTAATATTCTGCCAAAGAACTGCACGTCCCACAGACAGATGCAGACACACACAACCCAGACTCTGTCTTTTCCTTTTTCTTACCTTGATTCCAGGCCCACAGTCAACGGGCGCTGGCTCTCCGTGTTTTCCAAGCCCTGTGCTTAAGATGCCCAGAACCCTCCACTTCTCCCTCTGGCAACCCCTCGCTGAGTGCCAGGGACCTCGGTTCAGCTCCTGTCACACTAAACAAAAGGTCCTATTGCCACGGCCATTGGTAGCTGAGAGTGAGATCTTGGACCAATTCCTTTCTCCTCGTCTTGCTCCTGTGATGTGATTTCTCTCCCATCAGGCTCAAGCCCTCCTTCTCCCCTCCTCTGTATGTCAAAATCAGCATCCAGAGACACAGACTTCTTTTTTCATTCAGAGTCTCTCATGGAACAAACTTGTACCACACAGTCACTCTCCCAAGTCATCCATCCGACAGCAGATGACCTCACTGGATCTTTGTGCAAGTGTGACTCAGGAGTACAAACAGAAACTACAGAGCTAACCGTTGAAGAGCAAAGCCTTTGCCTTTGTGTAAAAACTGAGGCTCTAGCACTTCTTTCTGAATCCATTTAAAACATGGTCATCATCACCTCCACCTGGGTACCCTCCTTTTCATGCCACTTGGGGCAAGAAAACTGGTCACAGCCTCATATGACAGCTGAGAGGATACAGGATATAAGTTTATTTCATCATATATCTTTCCATTTTCATCCACTTCTGTAGGCTTTCTGCAAAAGTAACCCTACAACACCTTACACAGGCACAGGAACTTAGAATCTTAATGTAAGCACGATTTAGAGACAGTCTGCAGCGTAACTGAATAGTGCCCTACCATATTAAATTCAAGTGCTGATAAAGAGTGTGCTTTTTAGACTTAATCAAAACTGCCCAGGATACTGAATACTTTTGACTCTTTCTTAAATAATGCTCACAGCAAAAGGGGAACATTTTCCTTACGACGCTGACTTCAGCTGCCTCACTGGACTATCTCTTCTTTATACGCAAACTGCAAATATTCACAAAGTCAAATTATGCATTATATTCAGACTCGCCTAGACTTTCACGGGCATGACTGAATGCAAACTCTGGCCCACGTCGGTGTGGTCAAAACAGAAGAGTAACCATCGAAAGAGGCGATATTCTCACTAATTATGTATCTCGTGGATCTGATCCCAACCTGGCTTTCGAGCATTAGGTTTTCATTCCTGCGGCAGGCTTTTTTAGGGCAACATTTACAAAAAGAGGCTGATGTTTTTACACTTTTGCACTCGGGAAACATTTTTGTGGCGTCTACAGGGCCCTTTGAAAGCTCGCTCATTTAGCATAGCAATGTGCGATATAATTGAAACCCGGTTCTCTGGAGTACGCCAACTACTTTCTTCAAACATGGGAGAAGTGTTCTCTTAAAGAAAGCGCCAAGAATCCATTTAAATCCCTATGGTCGCAAACCAGGCCAATACTTCCCCAGTGTCCAGCACTGTAGCTGCTTAGTAGCAAGTACTCAAGACAGACCTGATGGGAGGCTGGTTCGAAACCCTCCATGTACACAGGGTACACACACGCAAACCCTCAAAGCGGTGGGGTATCGGTGCTGTTGTTTAATTATCTTTGTGGCTGTGAAGTGTCTCACTAGAAATCACTCCAATTATTCGATTAATACTTCTTCCCAGCCGGTGTTTCAGACTGATGAGACAGCGGCTTAGGAGGTAGAACATGATAATTATGATTTTCTTAAAGACTAGATGGAAGGCAGTCAAAAACAAGTTTTGGTCTCTTACTTTTCAATCTGTTAGAACCACTTTACCATCCATATGAAGGCTTCATTTCATGCCTCAATGGTTCTGGACCAATTTAAGAAAATAAAAAAATTGGCAAAGTGATTACTTGAAAGAGAAGAGTTAGAGTGAAAAAATACTTAAAGGCTCTGGCCACATGTGGTTCAATGCTTTGTAGCTTACCATGTAATCAGATATGAGAAAAATACGGGGGGAGTGGGAGAAAGACGAAATTATTTACAGCAGGAATTCAAAACCAAAGCTATGCAATGTGTGGGCTGTATTTCTACTTGTCTTTATCTATTATTAATAACCAAGTCAGCATGTAGCATAATGCTTGGCACATAATTTTATTGCTCTGAATGATGGGGCAGAAATGATTACCTAGAATTATGAAAAACAGGCCTCAGGGAGTGCATATTAAAACCAGGGATCTATATATATATGTACATACATGGGCCAGGCACGGTGGCTCACGCCTTTAATCCCAGCACTTTGGGAGGCCGAGGTGGGCGGATCACGAGGTCAAGAGATCGAGACCATGGCGAAACCCTGTCTCTACTAAAAAAAATACAAAAATTAGCTGGGCATTGTTGCGTGCACCTGCGGTCCCAGGTACTCGGGAGGCTGAGGCAGGAGAATTGCTTGAACCCGGGATGTGGAGGTTGCAGTGAGCCGAGATCGCGCCACTGCACTTCAGCCTGGTGCCTGGCAACAAGCAAGACTCTGTCTCAAAGAAAAAAAAAAGCAGCACCAAATGTATGGATAAAGTGCTAAGGGGCCACAGTTCAAGGAAATCCAGTCTTTCATTCTTCCTTTCACTGGTTCAGTCACTGTTTTATGGAGAGGACAGACAGATCCTAGCTCTGATGGAGTGAAAGAGGGAGGGGAGATGGGTGGGAAGAGAGAGAAAGGGAGCAAGCAACAGAGTGGGCAAAGAGAGGATGACATGTAAAACAAACAAATAACTAAACCAGAAAAGATTATATAAGTGCTCTGTTGTAAGTTGATGGTGACCCCCCAAAAAGTTATGTCCACATCCTAACCCCCAGAACCTGTGAATGTGATCTTATTTGGAAAAGAGTTTTTGCAGAAGTTATTAAATTAAAGATCTTGAGATGAGCTCATCCAGGATTATCCGAGTGAGCCCTAAACCCAATGACAAGTATCCTTATAAGAAACACAGAGAAAACACAAAGAAGAGAAGGTGATGTGAAGACAGGGGCAGAGATTGAAGCCAGGAAAGGCCTGGAACCTCCAGAAGCTGGACAAGACGGGGGAGTCTCTCCTTGGGTCCCCAGAAGGCAAGTGGGCCTGACAGCACTTTAATTTTGGACTTCTGGCTGTTTTAAGCCATGAAGTTCATGGTCATTTGCTACAACAGCCCTAGAAAACTATACAGGCTGGAAAGGAAACAAAACAGACTGAGGGTCACTGTAGGCTGGAGGATCTCACAAGGTCAAAAAGCATTGAAAGATGAGCAAAGCCCACATGCAAGAACCCCGATATGGATTGGCTGTGTCCCCACCCAAATCTCATCTCAGATTGTAATCCCTACAATCTCCACGTGTGGAAGGAGGGACCCAGTGGGAGGTGATTGGATCATGGGGGTGGCTTCCCCTGTGCTGTTCTCCTGATGGCGACTGAGTTCTCACAAGAGCTGATGGTTTTAGAAGGGTCTAGCATTTCCCCGGCTTGCACTTCTCTCTCCTGCCACCATGTAAAAAAGGTCCTTGCTTCCCCCTTCACCTTCCGCCATGCTTGTAAGTTTCCTGAGGCCTCCCCAGCCTTGTGGAACTGTGAGTCAATTAAACTTCCTTTGTTTATAAATTACCTGGTCTAGGGTATTTCTTTACTGTAGTGTGAAAATGGACTAATACATACCCCCCCACAGGGGACATGCAAAGGGCATCCCTCTCATATTGCCAGCTACAGTTTTGGCCAGAAGCGGATGCCTGCTTTTGTTGTATTCTCTCACTTCTGCCCCTTTCCTGTGCGGGGTCCTTCCCTGTTGCTCTGTGGGGCTGGCTCCCTCCGTCCAGTCCCCCCATTCCTCATTCCAACAAAGGGACCCAGAGCCATGGCCCCACCAATCAGAGAACCCTGCCACACAAACCACCCAATTGGCCCAGGAATGGGCGTGTGACTCAGGCCAAGACAATGGGAGTTCTCCCTGGGGATTTTTCTCCTGAAGCTCTCTGAAAAGACAAGGTCTTCTCACTCCAGGGTGGAGCTGGTGGGGTGTGGCTCTGGGGCTGTGATTCCCTGACAACAGTCTTTTCAGTTACATGACCAATAACTTTCCTTCTCTCCCTTTTTGTTTAAGTAAATCCGTTCTCAGTCACTCTTGCTTGTAAATGAAAGGGCACTGCACTAATTTGAAGCTCTGTCCTGGTGACCCAGGCTAGACCACATGTGGCCTGCAGGATTTGTTTTGTGTGGCCTGGACAAAAGTTAACAGGAGACCTGCTTCTCCAAAGGGACCCTGCCTCCCTCTTTGTGTCCCCTCCTGCTTCCTTCTTAGCCTGCTAACGACAAACCCAGGCCCCTTAGTGTCAAAGCCATGGGAGAGGAGAGAGAAGCAAACCAGACGGAAGAGTAAAAAAATCAAAGCCAGCAGAACGTCCGAGACATGGAATCCCCAAACAAACACTGTTCAGGTCTTTATCTCCCTGAAACTTTAATTTCTTAACATTGTGCCCCAATTTTGTACTTGGCCTTAACCCAATCAGTGTTGCACCTGGATCAGCCTCCATTATTTGCTGTAACAGCAGAACTGATTCTGGCTGACTCCGGCTGAGAATGCATTTATCAGAAGGCTAGAAAACTGGGCTCAGAAAACACCCGAGAACCGTGGCAGAAACACAACCAAAATCAGGCCACAGAACCAGGTGGGTCCAAAGGCTCCAGCGCCCCCACGCTCAATGATTGGACATCACTTCTCCCTTTGACCAGAGCAATGCTGACCACGTCCCCTCCCCATCCGAAAGAAATCTGCCCCGTTCCTGAGTGTGAGCATCAAAACTCCAGGTGAGACCAGCTGACCGGCCAAGTCTAAGTTGTGAGCCCAAGTCAGGGGAGATGGGGATGGAACATCTTTCGGGTGAGCTCTGCCTCCCAAGACTCCTATAAGGGAACTTTCTAAGCATAAATTAACTTTTAAATATCTACTATGTCTTCTCTTGGGGTGAAGCGGGGGTGGGGGGGGGGTTGGCGATTCCACCACAGTAATTTAGATAGTGTTACAACAGTGCCCTCTAGTGACAGACTTTTGATAGGGTGAAAAGCTAGGTAAATAGATACACACCCCATAAAAAATCCTGCTGAAATTCATTCCTGCTTAACTCTGTGAATGAGATCATTACACAAAGCAAGAGAAGATTCCCAAATGCAACTACAATCCCATGAGAGGGACATAAAAGGAACCATGACTTTTAATGGGTGTTAGCTTGAATCAACCACAGTCAGTGCCTGCAGGAACTCAAACAGCCCTTATCATGAGAGTGACAGCATCATTTCTGCTATGACCCTTGAGCATCTCTTGACTGAAGAAAAAAACCTGCTCCTTAGAAGCCCCCCACATCCCCAGATCACCTCATTTGAGCTGCACCCAGGGCTCCTGCAGTGAGCCTGGCTGGTGGAGGCCCGTGAAGCCTGAGCGAGCTCTGGGGTCTGGCTCACAGGACATGCCTGTGGGACAAACAGATGAGGCCCAAACCTTGGCCATGAGCTTCAGCCAGAGCACAACAGCACAGACCATTAAAGAAACGTGCTGTGATGCTTGTACTAATAAGGACACGATGAGGAAGAAGCCACTGCTGCTGTAATAGCTCCGCAGCCAACAGGCAAACTAGAAAAAATACGTACCTGAGAAATGGAGGAAAGGCAGAGAGGGCTCTCTGGGGTGGGCCCAGAACTTGGGATACAAACATGAATGATACAGTTCATGTCTGCTGTGGTCTGAATGTTTTTATGCCACTCCCCCTTCGAATTCATATATTGAAGCCTAGCCCCCAATATGATGACATTTGGAGGTGGGACCTTTGGGAGGTGATTCGGTCATGAGTGTGGGGTCCTCGTAATGGAAGTAGTGCCTTTAATGGAAGAGGCACCAGGGAACTGGCTCTCTGTCCCCCTCCACCACGTGAAGACACAGTGAGAAAGTGGCCATCTGCAGACCAAGAAGAAAGTCTCCACCAGAACTGGACCATACCGGCAGCCTGATCGCAGATGTCCAGCCTCCAGAACCGTAAGAAACAAACTGCTTTCCAGTCTATGATTTTCTGTGATAGCAGCCTGATATGGTTTGGCTATGTCCCCATGCAAATCTCACCTTGAATTATAGCTCCTATAATTCCCATGTGTTGTGGGAGGGTCCTGGTGGGAAGTAATTGAATCATGGGGGCAGATCTATCCCTTGCTGTACTCATGATATTGAATAAGTGTCATGAGATCTGGTGATTTTATAAAGGGCAGTTCCCTTATGCAAGCTCTCTTGCCTGCCACCATGTAAGGCGTGTTTTTGCTCCTCACTCACCTTCTGTTATGATTGTGAGGACTTCCCAGTCATGTGGAACTCTAAGTCCATTAAACTTCTTTTCTTTATAAATTACTCAGTCTCAGATATGTCAAACTCACTAAGACTATCTCTTACTTTCTGGCTTCCAGGGAATGGAAGCCTCTTCAGTATTCCTGTCCCTTGCTGTGCATTTGTTGAACAAACTATCTGTAAAAGCAGCTACTCTGGTCCTGGCACTGGGCTAGGGCTGGGGTGCCAGGGTTGCTTTAATAAGGTGTCATCTGGTCAAGCCCCTGCAGCAGGGATTTTAACCTGAAACTCCATGACAACAAGGAGTCCACCAGGCAGGTCTGGGAAGGAAGCTCCAGGCAGATGGAACAAGTGGGGCATGCTTGGGGAGCGGAAAGGAAGCCAGGGGGGCACCAGTTGTGTGTGTGTACGATGTGAAGGCAGCATGGACCATGTGAAGTTCAGGTCACCCTTCTTTCACTCCTCTTTCTAACAGATTGGAAGCCAGGCTGCTAGGCTGGTGGTCAGAGACACAGGCTCTAGCCTCACAGCCTGGCTTCCAATACTAACTGTGACCATCACTCATTGTGCAGTCCAGGATTAGGCTCCAGATCTTTCTGCCCCGATTTTCTCAACTGCAAAGTTCAGATCATCATAGCACCTACCCCACAGGATTTTTATGAAGACAAAAATGTTCAAGAGAATGCCTCACATGTAAGAAGTGCCAGACAGCTCCATCATCAATATCAACTCTAATTCAGTATTACTCTCTCCCCCTAGAATTACTGTCGTCAACATAAACAGACGCTTTTCAAAAGAAAACATACACACGGCCAACAATCATATGCAAAAAAAAAGTTCAGCATCTCTGATCATTAGAGAAATGCAGATCAGAGCCGCAATGAGATACCATCTCACACCAGTCAGAATGGCTCTCATTAAAAAGTTAAAAAATAACAGATGCTAGCAAGGTGGTGGAGAAAAAATAATGCTTATACACTGTTAGTGGGAGTGTAAATTAGTTCAACCACTGTGAAAGACAGTATGGAAAGTCCTCAAAGACCTAAAGAAAGAAATACCATTTGACTCAGCAATCCTATTACTGTATATATACTCAAAAGAATATAAATTGTTCTATTACAAAAACACACACACATGTAAGTTCGTTGCAGCACTATTCACAATAGCAAAGACATGGACACAACCTAAATGCCCATCAATGATAGGCTGAATAAAGAAAATGTGATACGTATACACCATGGAATACTATGCAGCCATAAAAAAGAATGAGATCTTGTCCTTTGTAGTGACATGCATGGAGCTGAAGGTCATTATCCTTAGCAAACTTACACAGTAAGAGAAAACCAAATACTGCATGTTCTCACTTATAAGTGAGAGCTAAATGATGAGAACACATGGACGCATAGAGGGAAAAACACACACTGGGGCATTTCAGAGGGTGAAGCGTGGGAGGAGGGAGAGGATCAGAAAAAATAACTAATGGGTACTAGGCTTAATACCTGGGTGACGACATAATTGTAAAACCAACCCCCATGACACAAGTTTACCTATATCACAAACCTACACATGTACCCCCGAACTTAAAAGTTAAAAAAAAGAAAGGAACTCAGTTAAGAGCAGTTCTTTTGCTTGACAATATAGACGTTTATGTAAGAAAAGGATAAGTTGCATTTTTGACATAAGGAAGAAATTTTATATATGACAAAATTATTTTGAGCTATACTCAATGAAACTATAATATGCAAAATTGAATGTCTAAAAACAAATAAAAAATAATAGTGTTCAAAAAAGAAATAGACAATGACTATTTCTTTTATTAAAATTTGAATATGTAATCATATCAATTAAAGGTAAAAAAATAAGTAATAAAGTACAAAAGGAAAAAAAAGATTTATTGTTCTCAAAAGACTCACCTCAGAAATTTCTCTGGCAGAACTGGGATTTGTGAAAACAATACATTCCTTCTTCCACTAAGAGTCTCGAGTCTCCAAAAGCCCAGCTAGGATCCCTAGAATAACAAGACTTTTTAAACAATTATATTAGAAAATAAATTTTGATGAAACCAAGTTTTCAACAACGTACATCCTAATTATGTGGCCTGGGGGCTGTAAGCACCTTTTCTTTTCCTCTTACTTGCTACAGCGGATTTTAAACATTGCAAATTGTGAGAAATGCTTAAGAAACATCTCAAACCTCAGGTAAGGGTTTAGTAGACGTGACAGAAGGGAGCTGTGGATGCAGAGACCAGTTTGTTTCTAAGTGATGTGGGTTTCATTGACCCAGAGCAGAATCCTGAAAATGAACTGGCAACTGGGGAGAATCTCCTCAGAGAGCTCTTCTTTCTCATTATCTGAGCTTAGCCGAGAAGGCCCATTTAGATACAATGTCATAATAAGACTTGAAGGTCAGGAGTTGCTTTTTGCAGATGAGCAAAGAAAGTGGTTTCTTGAGACAGAAATTACTCTGGATGAAGATGCTGTGAACATTGTTGAGATGACAACAAAGGACTTAGAACAGTCTATAAACTTAGTTGATGAAGCAACAGCAGGGTTTAAGAGGATTGACTTCAATTTTGAAAGAAGTTCTACTGTGGACAAAAGGCTACAGAACAGCATCACATGCTACAGATAAATCTTTCATGAAAGGAAGAGTCCTAATTGATGTGGCAAACTTCATTGTTGTGTTATTTTGAGAAATTGCCACCACCCCAGTCTTCGGCAGCCACCACCCTGATCAGTCAGAAGCCATCAACATCAAGGCAAGCCCCTCCACCAGCAAAAAGATTATGACTCACTGAGGGCTCAGATGATCATTAGCATTTTTTAGCGATAAAATATTTTTTAATTAAAGTATGTACACTGGGGTTTTTTTAACATAATGCTACTGTACACTTAATAGGCTACAGTATATTGTAAATATAACTTTTATATGCTCTGAGAAACCAAAAAATTCATGGGACTTTCTTTATTACAATACCTGCTTTATTGCAGTGGTCTAGGACTGAACTCACAATGGATGTGGATTTTGTTTATAGAAAAATAAAGTATTCTGACCATCAGAAGACTTTCAGGCTTAAAAAGTAACACATTATACATTTTAGGGAATAGCACATAATTTAATTAAGTCTAATTAATTTGATAAATTGGATTGAGCCAGTTCATAGTTTATCCTGGTTGTATACAATCTCTATTGAACTTTAGGATGTATTTGGTCATTTGTTATAAATAATTTTCTTCTTAGCTATAGAAACATAAAGCAAATGGCACATATAGTAAAAATCTTAGAAAGGTGGATTTGTTTTTTATTGCCTCATTGATTTTACTAAAACTTGTTTCAAAAAAAGTCCTTTGTTCTCATGACATTTTTAAACTGTGAGTCCGAGGACCAATGGTATTAATAATATACTATGTTATATAATATACAAAATAATACAATAATCATAAAAACCTCACACATTTGTAATGCTTCATGAAACCCAAATGCTTTGATATACATCATCTTGAGTCCCCTAACAATCTTTTGTTACAGTTGATAAAACAACACAGGACCAAGGAGCCTGACATTCTCAAGGTCACATCAATAGTAAATTTAGAAGAGGAAACCAAAATCTGGGCCTCACCCATCCAGTCCCCTAGTATTTCTATCCCATCACGCTGTAAATTGAATTCCTATGTTGAGTAGTGTGATGGTTAATATTGACAGTCAACTTGATTAGATTGAAGGATGCAAAGTATCATTCCTGGGTGTATCTGTGAAGGTGTTGCCAAAGGAAATTAACATTTGAGTCAGTGGACTGGGAGAGGCTGACCCACCCTCAGTCTGAGTGGGCACCATCCAATCAGCGGCCAGCATGGCTAAAATAGAGCAGACAGAGAACGTGAAAGGACTACACTAGCAGAGTCTTCTGGTCTTCATCATTCTCCTGTGCTGGATACTTTCCACACTGGACTCCATCAGACTCCAACTTCTTCAGCTTTTGGACTCTCGGACCTACACCAGTGTTTGCCAGGGGCTCTAGGGCCTTCGGCCACAGACCGAGAGCGGCTCTGTCGGCTTCCCTACTTTTGAGGTTCTGGGGACTTAGACTGGCTTCCTTGCTCTTCAGCTTGCAGACAGCCTACTGTGGGACTTCACCTTGTGATCGTGTGACTCAATTCTCCTTAATAAACTACCTTTCATATATATATAGGAGATATATATGTGTGTGTGTGTATATATATACACACACATATATATCTCCTTTTAGTTCTCTTCCCCTAGGGAACCCTGAATAATACAAGTAAGATAGAATAGATGACATTTTAAGAGTATATTATTTTACAACTCAATTTCATAAGGTGCTGATTCACATTTCTCATATTCTTTGATTTGTAGGTACTTGTATTCTCACCCATGCATTATATTAAGAAAATTTAGATAACACAAAAAAAAAGTAGAAAGGAAATTTTAAAACTTCTTCCTGCTGTGTTTATTCAAAGTTTGGTAGTTGAACTTTCTTTTTTTTTTGTTTTTAACTCTTATTATAGAAAGCCATACCAAAGTTAAGTTCTTCATCCCATTTTCTAAAATCACATTTTAGTCTGGGGGAGAAAGAGAGAAAATGGGAATGAGAATATATTGATATTTTAAGGACAAGAAATATCAGTTGAGAAGTCCTGTCTTTGTCCATTTGAAACTCTCCTCCATTTCTAAAAATAAAATTTTTCACGAACAAGCAAGCACTCAGAGATTTCATCACCACCAGGCCTGCTTTACAAGAGCTTCTGAAAGAAGCACTATACACAGAAAGGAACAACCAGTATCAGTCATCCCAAAAACTTACCAAAAGTTAAAGAGTATCTCCATAATAAAGAATCTACATCAACTAATGGGCAAAATAGCCAGCTAGCATTAAACGACAATATTAAACTCACAAATATCAAGCTTAATCCTAAATTTAAATGGATTAAATGCCCAATCAAAGATACAGACAGGCAAAATGAATAAAAAGTGAAAATCCATCAGTACGCTGTATCCAGATCCATCTCATAAGCAAGGACACACAAAGACTCAAAACAAAGGGTTGGTGGAAGATTCACCAATCAAATGGAGAGAAAAAAAAAAAAAAAAAACAAGAGTTGTAACTTTCATCTCTGACAAATAGACTTTAACAGTAACAAAGACTGAAAGAATCAAAGAAGGACATTACATAATGGTAAAAGGATCAATGCAACAACAGGAGTCAATGATCATAAATGTATATGTACCGAATATAGGAACACCCAGATATATAAGACAAGTTCTTAATGACTTATAAAGAGACTTGGACTCCCGCACAATAATAGCTAGAGACTTAATATTCGATGGATCAACGAGATAGAAAATTAACAGGGACATCTATGATTTGAACTCAGACCTGGAACAAGTAAATTCAGTGAATATTTATAGAATTCTTCACCCCAAGTCCACAGAACATACGTTTTTCTCAGTATCACATTACAACTAATTTGAAAGTGACCACATAATTGGAAGTAAATCACTCTTCAGCATTTGCATAGCATTTCACAGACTTAAATGAAATATTGGTTGGCTGTTTGTTATTTTCTTCTCTTATTCCTTCCTGTCTCCGCTGTTAAGCACAATTATCAGCAAAAAAGAGGTTTTTAACACCTATTTTTAGATTGCATTCCAGCCTGGGCAATAGAGCAAGACTCCTGTTCTCTCTCCCTCTTTCTCTTTCTTTCTTTCTTTCAAAAAAAAAAGAAGAAGAAACTCTCCTCCATTTCTATTCCTTTTGCCGAGCAGAGCACCCAAAATCAGCCTAGACTCACTTGTGCAAGATTTGACTTTAGGCGTGAACTCATCTCTGCCTCCAGGTGGGTGTAGTAAGTCTCCAAGTCTCCAAAAGATCCAGCTGAATCAGCATTTATACTCTTATGTAACATCTATTCCCAGAGTGAAGTTCATGGAGTCGAATAACCTTCTAAATGAACTGAAACACAGGCCTCAGGTTTTTAACAAATGTGTGTACAGACATAACCAAAAAATTCAGCATATGGACAACTGAGAATTTGTCCATTGCAATTATAATTGCAATTCATAATATGCCCAGTCTCCCTCTGCAGGTTGCAAATGCTTATTACACCATTATGCGGCAAGTGTGGGCCTCAACTGTGGAAAAAGTTTTTGGAAGAATGTATTTGGAATTCAATATCTTTTTAAAAGTTGGTAGAATGGGCCAGGTGTGGTGGCTCAGGCCTGTAATCCCAGCACTTTGGGAGGCTGAGGCAGGCAGATCACGAGGTCAGGAGATTGAGACTATCCTGGCCAACATGGTGAAATTCTGTCTCTACTAAACAAACAAAAGTTAGCCTGGAGTGGTGGTGTATCTGTAATCCCAGCTACTTGGGAGGCTGAGGCAAGATAATCACTTGAATCCAGGAGGTGAAGGTTTCAGTGAGCCGCGATTGTGCCACTGCACTCCAGCCTGGCAACAGAGCAAAACTATCTCAGAAAAAAGGAGTTGGCAGAATGAATTTATCATAGTGGTGAAACCATAAACACTTTTTGGATTTCATGGCCACAGATGGTACATGTACCATATACACAATGTCTTACTCAAATATTCAAAAAATATTTATTGAATGAACACATATAAATGAATAAGTGAGTGAGCTTTATAAAGGGAGTGGAAATGTGGCCAGAGGAACCCAAGTCCTGCTCCAGTGACCAGATCAACCCATCCAATCTTCCCCTGTGCTCAGTGGAGATCAGGAATCATCCAATCATCCATGTTCCTCTTTGGTTTGTAACAAGAACCACAGTCCTCTTTGACGTAGCACAGAAACAAATGAGAAGCAGACGAGGAGGAAAACCCTAGAGCCTAGCATTCATTTTTAAAATTTCCTGGCTTCCAGTATTTTGGCTCATTAAACAGGAAAACAAAATTAAGTGTTTATAATTTTCAAAATACTTTGCATTTTCACTCATTCCAGATACAAAGAACTTTAAAGGCAAAATCACAAGAGGGTATGTGGTGAACCAGGCCTAGTTACCAAAAGAGGTCACATCAAAATGAAAAAGCATTGAAGAATAAATAGCAGTCCATATTGTCCAGGGGGATGAGCTATGCAGCCTAAGTAAAAATTAAAACCAAATTACAGACACTAATTAGTGTTGTATAACATACTGATTCATTTGCATACAATGCAATTATCCCGATAGGTGCTGGATTCAACACATCCAGCTGGGTTAGTGCTTCTCCAGGGAACAAACGCATTCGGCTTTTTCCCTGTGTTGGCTGTGTTTGCTTATGACTGTGGTGGCAAATAAACAATCATTCCCAGCACCTTTAGACTGAACATTTGAAATAAAAGCAATATAGATTGTGCATGGGGCACATTCAGGCCCTCTCAGATGAAAACTAACAGGCTGATTCTGGGTCAGTACTCCATTTCTAGAACATTCTATCTGAGCTTATGTTTTAGAAAACCACATTTATTTTATGCTATATAAAGAATTCTTCTTTGTCTTCTTTTTCTTCACCCTGAGCATGCAGATGAAGACATTTTGAAATTGTTTTCCTGGTACCAAGGTCCCTTTGGCCAGCAAGCGGCAAAGGACAGACTCTTTCCTTAAGGACACTGCTGTTTTTGGAGGTAGCCACCCCTAAGGAAGAGGCCGGCAAGCAGAATGGTGGCTGGCTGGTCTGCAAACCCCTTGGAAATCCGCCAAAATAAGTCTGCCTAGGTTCAGAATTTATGATAGTGAACCCCGTGTCAACATTCGTCTCTGTCTCAAGCTTCTGAAAGCTGTTTTCCCGGTTGAGGACCTTCTTTCTAGCCCTGGATTCAAGGTGATGAGAAGACAGATGCAGGTAGGCACCCGTGGCTGGGCTGCTGGCCTGGAATGACCGGCCAGGGTTTTTCCACGAAGTGCCACCACAGCTGTCTGACGTGGGGCTCCCACCAGGCTCAGGAAGCTCCAGAGAATGCCCCCGGAACCTCCTGCCCTGGCTCCTCTGGCTTCTGGGTTCTAAGGTCCTGTTTGTAGAAACAGAAGTCAGCCTCGAGCCCAGGGGAAGCATGCCAGCTCCCGAGGTGCCACTCTTAATAGCAAGTTCTGGATTCAGCTGGACCTATGGGAAAAGGAAAGAAGGAACATGTGAAACGTATTTTCCATTAACTCAGTGCCAAAAAGCAGACTATGCCTCATTCACCCTCTGCCATGTCATGCCCATAGCTGACATTCAGTAAATCTGAATAGAAGTGATAAGTACAATATAATTATGAGGTGTATAATCAGCACCAGCTCCAAATCTCTCTCTCTGGGACTCCCTAACTCAAGTTTTTGACAAGGGTGAGACTTGGGGAATCAAATAGCCATTGACAACACCACACTTCTGGTAGAGCAAGTTGTCCAAACAATGCAGACATTCACAGATGTCATTCAGTGATCTCACTTGATGTTGTAAATGATGTATTTATTACCAACCATGCAAGAAAAAAAAATCTAAAAAGTCACCAAAACACGTGGTTAAAGATTGAAGTAAAAATTTAATCTTCTAAAGCTAGCGATCCTTCTTTTAGATCATGCTAACAAAAATATGTATCTTGGGCCATTCTAAGACAAGTGACCACTCCAGGCAGGCTCATAATTTGGCAGCAATGTTCTTTAAATTCTTGAAGCACCATTTATTTAGATTAGAAGCCTGGTATTATGTGAGGGATACTTCTTATATGGAAGTTTAGGTGTTTTAATCCTTAATAATTCCACTCTGGTTCCAAACTTACAGACTGTGGGAAGTAGAAAAGTTCCTCTTTCAAGTTTCCTTTCTTGTTAAAGAATAAATTTGCTAATAACTCTTTGTTAAGCCCTATCCTATGTAGCTGTTAAACATGCCATGCTTACAGGCACGTAGTATATTCTATTTCCTTGTACTTTAACCAAGATATCTGTGCTGGACATGCCTGTGAGCATGGCATGTCCCAGCTCTCCACTGCTTTTACCTGTTTAGAAAAGTTTTAAGTTGTTAGCCAATCAGGTTTTAGTTAAGATTGCAAGGTCTGGCTCCAGCCAACAAAGATCAGACACGGCAGTAAGGACAACCCCAAATGGATAAGGGATAAATATGTTTGCTTTTCCTTTGTTTATTGTACTCTCGAGGCAAGATGGCTAGCGAGAGTACCCTTCCTGCAGTTCAGGAAGTAAAAATTGCTTGCTGAAAGATCCTTTGTCTCAGTGCTGACTTTTCTTTGCAGCACCATGCATCTGTTTCCAACACAGATTCCACTCAGCAAAACTCTCACCCTGCAATTGACTGTGCTCTCCCTCCATAGAACGGAGTTCACTGACCCTCCTTTAAGACTTGGACCCTTGGGAGCCTTCCTATCCCATACACAATACTCTTCCCAAGAAGATTTCTGGAGAAAGGCAATTTCTTCCATCTTGATAACAGCCCTTGGAAAACAGTATCCAGGGTCCATCCCTACCTGACTCAGCCATTAATCAAATTATCAAGAAGAATGATATGGAAGAACTTGAAATAAATATTACTAACTTAAAGAAGTCTATCTGGGCTCATGCCTGTAATCCTAGTCCTTTGGGAAGGTGAGGTGGGAGGATTACTTGAGGCCTGGAATTCAAGATCAAATTGGGCAACTATCAAGACCCCTGTCTTTACAAAAAATTAAAACATTAGCCGGGAATGTGGTGCACGCTTGCAGTCCCAGCTATTCAGAAGGCAGAAGAGGGAGGATCCCTTGAGCCCAGGAGTTCGAGGTTAAATCAACTTATCACTGCACTTCTGCACTCCAGCCTGAGTGACAGAGAGACTATATGATTCCAACTATATGACACTTTGGAAAAGGAAAAGCTATGAAGACAGTGAAAAGATCAGTGGTTGCCAGGGGTTGGGGGAAGGGAGGGATGAATAGGTGGAGCACGGAGGACTTTGAGGGCAGTGAAACTACTCTGTGTGATACTGTAATGGTGGGTGCACAGCCTTATACATTTGTCCAAACCCACAGAATGAACCCTAATGTACCCTATGGGCTTTGGGTGATGGTGAGGTGTCATTGTGGGTTCATCAGTTGTAACACATCTACCACTCTGATAACAGATGTTGACAGTAAAGGAGGCTCTCTGGGTGGGGCGGGGGGAAGTAGTATATGGGAACTCTCTGTTCTTTCTGCTTAATTTTGCTGTGAACTTACCACTGCTGTAGAAACTGTCTATTTAAAGGGAGAAAAAATAATGATACATATTTATCTCACAAGGCAAATCAGGGCAATGAGAAAACAGGTCTTGAAATGAGATGAGTCATTTCTCTCTCTCTCTCTCTCTCTCTCTCTCTCTCTCACACACACACACACACACACACACAGAGGGAGAGAGAGAGAGTATTTGTTTGTACAGATGATGCACACATACATTTTCTCAGTTTTCTGATAGAAATGGTGAGGTGCTTATTACCAAACTGCAAAAACAAACACACAAAGAAACAAGGACTTCCACTGATTCTTTTAGAATAGAAGTTGGCAAATATTTTCAGCGAGGAGCCAGACAGTAAATATTTGAGGGTTTGCCACCCATATGGTCTTTATCCCAGCTACCCACCTCTGCCGCAGAGCAGCCATAGACGATATATAAATGAAGGGCTGTGTTCAGTAAACTCTATGTATGAACACTGAAATTTGAATCTCATGTTTTTTATATGTCATGAATTTTTTTCCAACCATATAAAAATAGAAAACTAGTTTTAGTTCCTGGGTCATAGTTGACCAACCCCTATTCTAGATCAATTATTCTCTCTCTCTCTCTCTCCCCCTCTCGAGTTTTTTCCCAAACAAATTCTTTCCTGAAAGCCCAAAATATGAAACAATCTAATTAAAGCATCCCTGGTTGAAATACAGAGGAGTAGCCCCTGCCGACTGAACCCCCCTCTAGCTTCCCCGGGCTTTACAGAACCAGCTTGAAAACCACTCTTCTAGAATATCTAAATTCTACCCTGGGGCCAAGCCAGTTCACTAGAGAGCTACGCACACCTGAAACCCCCATCCCAGATGTGCTTGCACTGAGCCACAGCTGAATGTGGTGCCCTGGACTGTGTTGAAGAGAGCTTCTGCCAGCCTCAGAAACTCTCTCTAGGGGCAACATTGCTGAGGGGATGCCCGCTGCACCTCGGGATGGGCCCTTGTGCAAACCCATAGGAGAAATTTCTGTTCCCAAACTTTGAGGCACAAGGGAACGTCCTGGGATCATTAAAAAACAATGATGCCTGCTCCCACCCAACAACCTTCTGATTGCATCAGGTCAGAGTACACCTGGCTCTCAGGGTTAATAAATCTCCCCAGGTAATTCTAATGTGCAACAAAGTTTGGGAACTACTGCCATGGACCCAGAAACTCAAGGCTTCGAGTAGTCAGTTACCTTGTGGTGGCTGTGAGTCTATCTCTTATCACACACAGCCGACCTCCTCCTCCACATTTCTGATCAATTCTTTGCCTAATTTCATTTTACTGTCTCTCTCTACATTTCCCTTGGCTCTAATTCCACACTTGCTTTCTCCCTCCCTCCCTCCCTCCCTCTCTTTCTTCCTTCTCCCCTTCCTTCCTCCTGCCTTTCCTTTTCTTTCCTTTTCATGTTTGCTTTCAGTAAAAACCTCTTATTATGAAAGTAGTAATTTATCACTATAAAAATAATTTCATTGTACAAATGTGTAAAATAAAAAGTAAAGCCTTCTCCCCACCCCAAATTCAAATCACTCCCAAATTCTCACTTTCCAATGAAAACTATTTGCTTATCCTCTCAAAATTAGGAGGAAAAAATACTATCTCCCAAATGTCAGCTGGGGTTTCCCTTCCCCTGGAGAACAAACTCCCTCAGTCCTTCAAAGGGCCAACTGCCATCCCCGCCTCTTGGAGAACCATTTGACACTGTGCCCTTGTATCAGAATGTACCCTTTTATTTGACCCAATGATGCCTTTTTCTTCTAGAAATGGAAACTGGCATGGATATTCCCATACACTGGGTTCAGTGTTGATATTAGATTTTCCAATCTGGAGAAAGAAATCAATAACTTTGACTCTGGAGCTTCTATTTCATTCTCTAGCAACTGTGAACAGACAGAGAAGCCTGAGTAATCTCCCCCTTTCAGATCATAATGAAATTAGTCATGAAGCCCCAATCAGTGCCAAGACATCTCAGGGCAGCCAGGAAGTGCCCTTCTGGGTCAACCCAGATGACCCCTTCACTCCCCTCTGTCACCCAGTCCCACAGCCCCTCCACGGGGCCTTCTCCACCTGCAAATGTCCCATCTTTGAAAGATTCTATTTAAGCCGGGCATTCTGAGACCACCAGCTCCAGCACGCAATTCCCCATCACATCTGCTTTGCAACATCAATGCTCCCATCCCCCAGCTTCTCCCTGTCAGCCCCTCCCATCCTCACTGCCTTTCGGAGCCAATTTGAGTCCAAAGATCATCACTTCAACCATTTCTTCACCAATACCTCCAACTCCCCTCACTATTCCCATTCTGTCACAGCCTCCCACAAAATCTCCCCACCTTTCATTCATCTACCTGCCAACATTTTCTGAACATGTGCCCAGGATGCCACAGAAAAGCATGTGTCTGTGAAATGCGTGTCCCATGATGGCGTGGTTTCCAGTCTCTCCCAGGCTACCTGCCAGTCCTCCTGTTTCCTTACTCACCTCTCCATTCACCCAGCAGCTGTTCAAACCTTTGACACTGTCCTGAAACCATCGCCTCCCACCCCATCAGGTGGTCTCACCATCCAGATTACCAAGGAAGCAGACCCTGTCACCAGTTAGCAACACTCTCATCGCTACCGTGAAACTTATCTGCCGCTTCACCATTCTCTCCAGGTGACAGTGACCGGTCCCTGTGCCAAGAATCCCATCACCTCCTGCCTTCTTGGTGATCCCGACCTATCAATTATTCATTTCCTCCCACTTTTTTATCTTGGATGTTTAATCTCTCTCCCTCTCTTTCTCTTTTTCTTTCTCTTTCTGTCTGCCTATTCCTTTCCAACAGCAATTAAACTTGTTTAAGTCTCCTGTCTTGAAAAACACATTCTTTCCACCCTCTCTTTCCTCCCAGGTTTCTCTCTCCTCCCCTTCACAGTCAAACCTCTTTATAAAATTTGTGTGCAGTCATGTTTTTCCACAAACCTCCCCTGATTTTCTCTACCCACACCACTGACTTTCCCTTTCTTGCCAAGGTCATCTACAGTCAGCCCACTTGTCATTCATTTTCATTGAGCTCTTGGTAGAATCTGACCTTGAAGTCTATACCCTTTATCCTGAAGTCTTCTTCTTCAGCTTCTTTGCCAACACAGTCCTCTGGATTTTCTCCTACCTTTCCCACCACCCGTTCTCTGTTTCCATGAAAGGAGCCTCTCCCCTTGTTGGTTCATTGACTGTTGTCATTCTTCAGAGCTGGCCTGGGTCCTCATTTCTTCTCACACTCCCTGCCCCAGGGCAATCACCTGGGCATCTAGGCCTTCAGTTATCATCTAAATGATGAAGGCTCCCAAAAGTGTAACTACAACTCAGAATTGTCCCTTAAGCTTCATCTGTCTCTTAAGCTTCATACCTACCTATCCAATTACCTTCCAGCCACCAATCCCTCAAACACAACATGCCCCAAATCATCTGCACCGTGAACTCGTCCCCCTCCTCACACCAAGTACGTTCTGCTTTCTCTTGTCCCTGTCTTAGAAGATGGCATCATTAGATTCCACATGACCCAAGCAAGAGTAACAGTCACCCTTCTCCATATCCCAGGTACAGCCAGCCACCCGTCCCCATGGACACTTCCTCCTACAGACCACTGACCTTCCACTCTCTCTGCTCCCACCGTCATTCACCCTACAACAGGCCGTCATCATCACCTTTGTCTGAATTACGGTAATAGCAATCCCATAGAAATCCCCACAGATGCTGTCACCTCCCGGGAACCCATTCTCGGCTCCCCTACCAGAGGATTGGATCATGGCATCATCCTGCCCCAATGACGCCCTACTCTTCTTAAGATAAGATAAATCTAAGGCCTTGGATGTGGCCTGCCTCACCCTTTACTGTCTGCCTCTTCTTACACCAGGCTGGCAATTCACCACTTTCTCCATTTCAGCCTCCACCTGCTGAAATTGAGCATGATTTGCTCTTTCCTATGCCAGGGTTCATATATATTATTTCTTCAGTGTGAGATATGCCTCCTCCAACCCTTTATCCTGAAAATTCCTCTCACTGTTAACTCCAAACTTGCACAGCATTGAGAAGGAAGGCTTCTCAGTGTCACTAAATCTGATTTCGGTGTCACTAAATATCAACTCTGCCACTTGTTAGCAGTAGGACTTTAGGCCACTTGCTTAATATTTCTGTGCCTCAGTTTTTTTATGGAAAAGAAGATAGTAAGTGCCAACATCATAGAGTTGTTGTGAAGATTAAATGATAGTCACGCCATGCATGCATTTGTTATTATCATCATCATCCGTATTATTACTAGCTCTCATAGCGCAGTCTGAACTTCTCGTATCTGAGTACTTGCCACACCATTTTGTATCAGCTATGACTCCTCTGTATCTTCCCATAGACTCTGCAGGCTGGAATAGCAGGTTGTATACACCTTCTTTGTTATCACCAGTGCCTAGCACAGTGCCTACCATTCAATAAGTAATCACTAAATATCTGTTATATAAATAAAGCTTAACACTTAACAAACTATGAATTTTTGCACCTAGAAATGAATGAGAATATAGCATCAATAAACTAGGCCCCAAATTATTTTATATTAGGTGGATATAAAGTCTTGGCTAGACATTTGTGCAATTTTCTTAAGAGAGGGGAATGTCCACATTTTTAAAGAGAAGTCTGAGGTCCTTAAAGCATACAGCAAAAGTGACTGTAGCATTATTAACATAGAAATGCAGATGTTTGGCTTTGGAATGAAAAATTTCCAGGAGAAACATAGTGCTGAGTGATTGAGATGAATCCCTTCAGGGAGAATTAAGCTCTTGCCAAAAAACAAATTGAAATGCATTTGTAGGAATTCTGATCATTTAGAGATCATCTTTCTAAGAAATAGTTGTAAAATGTTACAGATTGATAGGTCCTTCAGGTTCAAGGAACATCAGCAGTTATGTGATTAACAGGAAGATTTTCACTCATTTATGACTCTAAACTCTTGAAAAACAAGAGAAAATACATCATTGAAAAACGATTAAGCTGTTGAGGGGCAGACTTGTATCGAAGGGAAAATAATATTGTTTTTCTCTATAAGTGATTCCAAGAAGATAGCAAAAGAGGATTTCTCCATCACTGGGGAAGAAAATGGCTGCATGGAAACAATTTAGGTAAATAAGAAACCCCTAAACAGTGTCAGACTCACTTAAGAGTTGAAACCAGACTTTTGCAATTAACTGATCCTTTGAAAGGTACTTATTTTCATCAATTGGCCAAGACCACCAATGGCAACGTACTCTCCTGTAATCCAGGACCCACCTAAGCAATGCCTCTTTCACAGCAACATAAAGTATCGGGTAAGAGTGTAGAAGTGGGAGTGTGTGTTGGGGCGGGGGCATGCTGGGGGTAGGGATGGAGAATGGGAGGGAAATGAGAGAAACTAACGGGGTCATTAACAGAGCCTGGGAGTGTACAGCTGAGAGACTCACAAATGAGAACATGGGGCCCTCAAGAAATGCTGGAGAAGAAAATTAATTACTTACTTGGAGAGACACTATGTTCTTTTATTTTAAATGGCTATGAAAGAAAATAGGAATGAACACAGCTAAATATCTGTTAATAAAACAAAATGAAACACACACTTGCTTATGCCAAACCAGTTTTTGTATATACCTTCTTTAAAGAGATAAACTTATTTCCTGAAAACAAATAGTCAATCAACAAGTATTTCAGAAGCAGCTGTCTGCCAAGTACTCTACTGGAAATAAACATGTACAATGAAATACTGAAAAGAGAAGGAGAGTCATGAAGTCTTACGTTATAAAATACAAGAATGGGAAAACATATAATCAGTTACATGTTACAAAGATTTAAGTGTGAAATGTTCTACTTAAGAATGGGAATTAATGTGCCCTTGAGCTCACGGGAAGTTTCAAAGAGGAAATGGAATTTGATCAGAGCCTTAAAATTGGATAATCGAAGATTAAATGAAAGGCCTCCTTGGATAAAGAGTAGCTCAGGCGATACATGGATACAGATATACATACCATTGTATAGCATTCAGCCATAAAAAGAAATGAAATTGTACTAAATGTTACAGCATTGATTAACCTTGAAAAACACATGGTTAGTGAAAGAAGCCAAAGGCAAAAAGACAAATATTGTATGATTTCATTTATATGAGGTATCAGGAAGAGGCAAACCCATAGGGACAGAAAGTAGAATCGAGGTTACCAAGGGCAAGAAATAACGGCGAGTTTGATTTAACAGGTACAGAGTTTCTGTTTGGGATGACGAGAAAGTTCTGGAAATTGATAGTAGTGATGGTTGCACAACACTGTAAATGTGCTTAATGCCAATGAATCGTACCCTCAAAAAATAAGATGGCAAATGCATGTGTTCTATGTATTTCACCACAGTTTTTTAAAAGAAATAAGGCTTTCTCATTTTTTTTTAAAGATGAAAATAGTATTTTTTTGTCTCACATATTTTACCACAATACACAAAATATAGAAACCAAAGGTGTGGGCATGAGCCTAGAGCTCTGGAGGGAAGAGGAGGGTAAGAAGGCTGGGATGGTGAAGAAGTGAGGCTGAAAAGGGAGATTCTTTTTTTTTTTTTTTTTTTTTTGAGACCGAGTCTCGCTCTGCTGCCCAGACTGAAATGCTGTGGCACGATCTCAGCTTACTGCAGCCTCCACTTCCCAGGTTCAAGCAATTCTCTGCCTCAGCCTCCCATGTAGCTGGGATTACAGGCACACGCCACCACACCCGGCTAATTTTCATATTTTTCGTAGAGACAGGGTTTCACCATGTTGGCCAGGCTGGTCTTGAACTGCTGGCCTCAAGTGATCCGCCTGCCTCAGCCTCCCAAAGTGCTGGGATTACAGGCGTGAGTCACCACAATCAGCCTGCAAAGGGAGTTTCTAGTAGGAGTCTGATAGGAAGGTCTTTAAGGCAGGGGCATTTTAACTTGATTTTCTAACCTTTTGTTATTAAACTGAGAAGGAACAAAAATTTAGTAGTCATTTAAAAATGTATTTTGATAGCACTGTGCAGGATGAAACAGAACGCCTGGAGCCAGGGCGAAGAGTTACTGCTATAATAGTAATGTGAGTTTGAAGTTGTGTGGGCTTAAAGCAGGAAGGCAGGAAGCAGAAATGACTCCCAAGGAAATTTAGAACAGCTGGGGACTGATTGGATGTGGGGGTTCTGAGAAAAAAGGAGGCTTTAAAAACAACTGATGTTTCAAAACCTGGGCAAATGGGAGAAGAATGAACGGAGCTGGAGAAGTGGGGGGCGGGGAGAGGAGGGCCGGCGACGATGACTTGGTTTTGCTTGGATTGAATTGGGATGGGGATGAGACATTATGTTTAAATGATCTTATAGAGAGTAGAAAAGAGGCTAACACTTCCAGAGACAGAGGAAATTCAAGTACAGGATTAAGCTGAATCAAAGTGATAACCAAACCCACAAGGTGATTTTTATTTCGTAACCTCAGTGAGGAAATCTTTGGTGCAGGGCAGTGGTCCTCATTTGGGGTGATTTTTGTCTCCCAAGGGACATTTGGCAATGTCTAGAAACATGTTTGGTTGTCACAGCTGGGGGGTGAGTGGGTCGGTGTTACTAACACCCACCTGATAGAGATCAAGTCTGCCACTAACCAGTCTGCAAGACACAGGACACCCCCAACAACAGAGAATTCTCTTATCCAAAATGTCAACAGTGCCAAGGTTGAGAAAACAGGACTTAGAGAGAAGAAAAAACAGTTGAGTCTTTGAGAAAAAAAAAAAGAACACAGAAAAGGAATAGAAAGAATGAATCCCTTACTTAAAAGAACTGGGGGCCAAGCACAGTGGCTCACACCTATAATCCCAGCACTTTGGGAGGCCAAGGCAGGAGGATCACGAGGTCAGGAGTTCGAGACTAGCCTGGCCAGTATGGTGAAACCCTGTCTCTACAAAACATACAAAAATTAGCTGGGCGTGGTGTGGTGATGCATGCCTGTGGTTCCAGCTACTCGGGAGGCTGAGGCAGAAGAATCACTTGAACCTAGGAGGCAGAGGTTGCAGTGAGCCGAGATCACGCCATTGCACTCCAGCCCAGGCTAACTTTTGTATTTTTAGTAGAGCCTGGGCAAAAGAGCAAGACTCCGTCTCAAAAAAAAAAAAAAAAAAAAAAAAAGAACTGGTCGGGGGCCAGGCACAGTGGCACACACCTGTACTCCCAGCACTTTGGAAGGACTAGGCAAGTGGATCACTAAGTCAAGAGTTCAAGACCAGCCTGGCCAAGATCACGAAACCCCGTCTCTACAAAAAATACAAAAATTAGCTGGGCGTGGTGGTGGGCGCCTGTAGTCCCAGCTACTCAGGAGGCTAAGGCAGAGAACTGCTTGAACCCAGGAGGCAGGGGTGGCAGTGAGCTGAGATCGCACCACTGCACTCCAGCCTGGGCAACAGAGTGAGAAAAAAAAAAAAAAGGAACTGGGTTATGGCAGCCCACAGAGGAGAGGATTTCAAGAAGGCAGGAGTGGCCCACATGCACCAATGCTGCTGATGTCTTGTCCTCAAGCACTGCTGGCCCTCCAGAGAGCAGATCCTCAACTGCTGGAGGAAGACTCAGGGTGCAGAATGGCAGGGGGAGAAGCACCACCAGGTTGTAGCTGAAGGCAGCAAAACCAGACAGCTCAACTGAGAAGCCAGGCGTAGAAAGAAGGCAAGATCCCAGAGCCATCGAGCCAAGGACAATCTGCTTGTTTGAGTTTGAAGGAGATGACGAGGGCCTCTGGTAACAGAGGAGAGAGACTGGAAATGCCGGGGAGCTCATCGAGCAAGGAAACAAAGCAGAGCAAGGTTCACAGAGAGGAGAAGCCGCACAGGAAGGAATCCCACCAGCGGGCGTGGACACACACAGCTCGGATGTTTACCAATTCAATCAGTTTGAGAAAAGATACTTTCAATACTTGTCAACAAACTTATTTTTAATTAGAAACTGGAAAAGAACCTCTAGTTAAAAAGAAACACTTGTTGGTAACCTTGCAATCTTAAAAAATTCTGTTTGCAACCTAATCTAATAGGTTATTCTTATTAAAATCTTGCTAAGCTATGGAAAGGAAAGTGGATCAGAGAAACTGTCATTAAACTTGGCAAGAGGAAAAAGTGTCAAGTTTCACTACAGTGATATAAATAAAAGAAGTAGATTATCTAAAACAGGCTGAATTATCTTGTTTTGAAAGATCAATTATATGTGCTATATTCTTTAAAATTGTAATGGAAATCAAAACACTATATATTAACAAATCTTTTTAAAAGAAGACAAAGATTGTGTAAGTGTTAAAAGCTTGAACTTTCAAGACAGAGAAACCTGAGTTTGAAACCTGACTTTATCCCTTGCTTCCTGGGTGACTATAGGCAAGTTGTTTAAACTTGCTAAACCTCGGTTTCCTGTCTTTAAAGTGGAGATATTTATAATGAAACGACACAACAGAGTGGCTGGCACATAAGTGTTCATTAAATGTCATGTATAATATCATATTATTAGATTAACTATCTGCTGCCCTTAAGTAGATTATGAAAAGCTATACACAGACACTTAAAAGATTGATAACTGTGTTAAATATTTTTGAAACCTTTTTTTAGCAATCTGACTTTCAGAGTTAGTAATGTCTCAGTATAGACAGGTGATACGTGTTGTGCTCTCAAAATGAAATATTAAAATCTCCTCAACTCTGTACCATATTCAATACAATTAACGCTAAATATCTTTTGATTGAACTGAGTTCTATCCTTAAGAGATGAGGATGTGAGCCTGGCACGGTGGCTCACATGCCTGTTATCTCAGTACTTTGAGGCCAGGGCAAAAAGATCGCTTGAGGCCAGGAGTTCAAGATCAGCCTCGGCAACATATTAAGACCCCCATCTCTACAAAACATAAAAAATTAGCCGGGCATGGTAACGCATGCCTGTAGTTCCAGCTACTCAGGAGGCTGAGATGAGAAGATCACTAGAACCCAGGAGCTGAAAGCTGCAGCGAGCTATGATCATGCCACTAATCCTCCAACCTGGGTGACAGGATCAAACCCTGTCGAAAAGAGAGAAGGGAAGGAGAAGGAAGGAGAGGGGAGGGAAGAGGAGGGGAGGGAAGAGGAGGGGAGGGGAGGGAGATGAGATAGGCTGGCTCATGCCCATAATCCCAGCACTTTAGGATGCTGAGACTGGCAGATCACTTGAGTTCAGGAGTTTGAGACCAGCCTGGGCAACATGGTAAAATCTGGTCTCTACGGAAAATACAAAAATTAACTGGGCATGGTGGTGTACCCCTGTAGTCCCAGCTGCTCAGGAGACTGAGGCAGGAGGATAGCTTGAGCCCAGAAATGGAGGTTACAGTGAGCCAAGATCGCACTACTGCCCTTCAGCCTGGGCGACAGACCAAGACTCTGTCTTAAAAAAAAAAAAAAAAAAGATGAAATAAGAGATAAAGTTTTGTCACCAATGAGGCTATACACAGTATAGTTACAGAAGCTTCAAGATGCAAGAGACCTTAGAAATGACCTAGGTCAGGGCAGTCCAATACAATAGTCACCAACCACATAAGGCCATTTAAATTATTATAATACAATAAAATTAAGAATTCTGTTCATCAGTCTCACCAGCCATATTTCTAATGCTCAGTAGCCACGTGTGGCGGATGGCCACCATACTGAACAGCACAGATATAGAATATTTTCATCATCACAGAGAGTCCCAGAGGGCAGTGCATTAGTCTAGAGAAATGGGTCTCAGTTGAGAAATGGGTCTTAATCGAGAGTGTATGTGTGAAACCAAATCTTTTTTAAAATCACATGACTTTCTCCCACATGGCTACGTCTCGGAGAGTGGTGTGGATTCTAGCTCAGGTGCTGATTGTAGGAGATCTGGAGGGGAGGCCCCAGGACTGCAAGAAGGCTACACAGGCATGAGTTCCAGCTTGTCCATATGACTAAGTCGGGAAAAGCCTCCAGAATGGATGGCCGGCAACCAACATGTGTTGTCGAGCCTGCACATCCCAGATTGTGCTGATGTTGTACTCTTGTGCTGTTACTGATCTGTCCTGCCCAGGTCGAAAGAACAAGAAACGGGCCGGGCGCATCGACTCACGCCTGTAATCCCAGCACTTTGGAAGGCTGAGGTGGGCGGATCATGAGATCAAGAGATCGAGACTATCCTGGCCAACATGGTGAAACACTGTCTCTACTAAAAGTACGAAACTTAGCTGGGCATGGTGGCATGTGCCTGTAGTCACAGGTACTTGGGAAGCTGAGGCAGCAGAATCGCTTGAACCTGGGAGGGGGAGGTAGCAGTGAGCCGAGATCATGCCACTGCACCCCAACCTGGCAACAGAGCGAGACTCTGTCAAAAAAAAGAAAGAAAGAGAGAGAGAGAAGGAAGGAACAAAAGAAGGAAGGAAAGAGAAAAAGAAAGAAAGAGAGAAAGAAAGAAAGAAAGAAAGAAAGAAAGAAAGAAAGAAAGAAAGAAAGAAAAAGAAAGAAAGAAAAGAGAAGAGAAGAGAAGAGAGAAGAGGAAAAGAAAAGAAAAGAAAAGAAAAGAAAGAGAAAGAAAGAAAGAAAAAAAGAAATAGGAAGGAAGGGAGAAAGGAAGAGAGGAAGGAAAGGAAGAGAGGAAAGAAAGAGAGAAAGAAAGAAATTACAGCTTGGTCTCAGTAGTGTTTGGGGACTGTTCCATAAGCCTGGGGTGGTGGCAGCAGCAGTTACTGGTGGAGGACGCAGGGCCTGCAGCAGGTACCGATCTCTCCAGGGGCAATGGCAACACGCAGGCAACTGGGGCCCAGTGAGGAGACCGGGACAGAACCTGAAGGACCTGCTCTAGCACACCTGAGAAGCCACATCTTACGGACTGCAAGCCATCAAGCGACACTGACTTCCATGACACCACGATCTTCTCGTCCTCCTGGCTTTCCGGCTGCTTCTTCTCAGAGTCTCTCACTGGTTCTTCTTCCCTCTCCTCCTGAACTGCAGGCATTTTCCATTTACCTCTTTACCTCTTCTCTCTCTACACTCTTTTGTTTTTTTGGTAATGTCAATTCTTCCCAGGGCTTCAGCCACCAACCCCAGCTATGTCCCTAGCCCAGGCCCCTCCTGAGTTCCAGCCCTCAGAGACCACCTGACCATGGAATCTCTTCACCTGAATGACCTGCAAGCACTTCAAGCCCAATGTGTCCAGACTCATCATCACCTTCCTCTTCTTCACCCTCTGTGTCTAATCATTGCCAATTCAGCCAAGTCTACCCCTGAAATTTAACCTCCTATTTCCATTATGAGTTTCCTATTTCAAAACTGCACCAGCTTTGACTGGAAAATTGAAGTAGTCAGTCAAGCCCCCATCCAGCCTGTTCTATTTGATGGTAAAAAGATTATGGTCTTAAATTATATATTACAGGTATAAGTATGTCTGCCCCTTCTCTAAACACTGTAATAAATAGATTTCTTCAAATCCCATTTTGTGTCCTCCTGCACCCATTTTCAGTGGATGAAAAATTTTCTAAACTCCTTTGAACTCCCCAGCTCCACACTATGCTACAGCCCATTCGGTCATCTCCCAAGTCACACTTCCTCCATGTTACTTTCCCTGACATTCTCGGTCAATTTCACCTTCTCCTTCCCTACACACAAGGTGGGTGACTGCCTCTTTACAATGCATTTCCTGCAGGCTGTCTGGCACTGTGGGCACTTGCAGGAGGGTCCAGCTCTTCATTAGACCTCCAGGGCAGTGTGATCCCACACAGAGCACCCACCCAATGGCTAACAAGGGCATGGCTGTTGCATCTCCCAAGGGGCCATGAAATGTAGACTTTGCTGGAGCATTTCAAGTGGCTTTGAGGGAGGTTTTATCATTTAATTTATAAAGTTGTCCTACTGTACATCAAACAGAATGAGAAGATCACCAATTCTAACTCAGTGACCTAGAATTCAGAGTCTGCCAGAGCCCAGCACCAAAGTCATAGACTCTACCCTTGGACTGCCTGTGCCAGCAGGAGCCAGGAAATTAATGCATCAGTAGGGAAATCAGGGAAGAGAAGCTGTAATGTAAAAAAAAAAATTTTAATCTATAAACAATACAAAAAATGCAACTTTGGACATGGGGCTCAGCTGTGGAAAGCTGAAAGCCAGCAGAAGCTGGCTAGAGATACTGCATGTGGTTGATTTGACAAAATAGCTTATTTGACTGACGGCACAGTTTAAGTTGCAGGAGGTTTAAAAAAAGGGCGGGTTATCATCACCCACGCTACCTTCCTCCAGAACACACTGACACTGTCACTACCACCAGTGGCAAAAGCAAAGGGACTGTCTGAACAAAGAAAGGAAAGGTTGAATCCATTATAATTTTGCACTAAGAATTGAGACAGCAGAATTAAAACTGCCAAAGGAAAAACAGTTGTCTGGTCCATAGCAGGAACTCAGTAAAGTTCTGTGGAATGAATACACATGGACTTACCTTCTTATGTATTCATACATTCATTTACTGAGCATCTATTCAATACCCTCATATTGTGCTCATCAAAACCATACGTTCTAGACTCTAAGAGGCATCAGACGGTCTGCAATGGCAAGAGGTCATGTGGAAAAAGCCTTGCTCACTCGGTGCCCTGGCAGAGACAGGTGACAGCCTCTCAGATACACAGATGACAACTGCACCACTGTTACATGGTCTCCTGCAGCTTCTACTTTACCAAGCACCTCCACGTACATTCTCCCATTTGACTATCATAACATGAATAATCCATGTCAGTTCCATTCATAGGACCCATCAGTGACCGCCCCTTACACCAAGGGTAGAATAGAAGCTACTTAGCTAGGGTTCATTTGTACAAGAATGTGTTTGTCTACCATGTGTCAGACACTGACCTTAGGTTCTAGGTTCACAGGCATGAGCCCAAAAGATCCCCACCCTCTCAGTGCTTACATTCCAGGAGCTGACCGTGTTCCCGCTGATCCAGCCTCAGACCACCTGCTCATCCTCTTCCCCTGACTCTCCTTCCCTTCACTCCAGCCACATGACACCTCAGGAATTTTGCTGAATATGGCCTGCTAAGCAGCACCACACCAACACCATCACCCACGGTCACCTGTTTGGGACACCCTTGCTCCCTTTTCTAACTGGCTAATTCATCCTGGGCCATCCAGTTCCAGCAGATCTGGTCATTGCTCCTTGGGAAAGCTTTCTTGCCACCTCCCCACTCCCCACCCCCAGGCCTAGCTCCCCTCACACTCAGGTCTCCTGTGCATACACCTCTATCTTGGTCATGTGGAGGGATGGTCTGCAGAGAGGTTAGTTTGTGGTTATGTTTCCTCCTTTAATAGGTATTATTTTCTTACTTTTGCTGGACATCAGCTATTTGGGCTACTCTGTATTTGTCTCCCCCACCCTGATCTTCTCTGGAGACCCACAACCTTCCCTAAGAGTCCCACAGAACACCACACAGCATCTAGGGGTGGAAGGCAGAGCCGTGCCTCAGGGCTAAACTGATCCATATTCTCTCACTCTTCTGCGTGTAATAACTGATTTAGAGAAGAGAATCTGATCCAAGTTGGTCCAACTGAAGTCCAGACATTTTGTTGGGCCATGGTGGGGCAAGGTACTTGGAGCCCACGTGAAGGATGGAGCCCTCAGAGCTGCTAGCAATGAGCTGGCCACCCCAGGGGATGCCTGTCTGAGGACTGGGCCAAGACAGCGGCAGCAGAGCTGGAATCTGGATCCTGAGCACACAGCGTAAGGCCTGGACTACTCACCTACAGAAGCCAAACTTGCCACCCAGCCCCTCTCCCCAGGACCCAAGGAAGTTGAGGCTGGGAGTCTTGCTCTGTCACCAAGCTGGAGTGCAGTGGCACAATCTCTGTTCATTGTAAACTCCACCTCCTGGGTTCAAGTGATTCTCCTGCCTCAGCCTCCGGAGTAGCTGGGACTACAGGCGTGTGCCACCATGCCTGGCTAACTTTTTCCTATTTTTAGTAGAGATGAGGTTTCACCATGTTAACCAGGATGGTCTTGATCTCCTCACCTCAAGATCCACCCACCTTTGCCTCCCAAAGTGCTGGGATTATAGGCATGACCACCACGCCCAGCCTTCTTTTCTTTTTGAAACAGAGTGATATGGTTTGGCTGTGTCCTCACCCAAATTTCATCTCGAATTGTAACTGCCACAATTCCCATGTGTCATGGGAAGAACCCAGTAGGAGGTGATTAAATTATGGCAGCGGGTCTTTCCTGTGCTGTTCTCGTGACAGTGAGTGATAGTGAATGAGTCTCACAAGATCTGATGGTTTTAAAGATGAGAGTTCTCTGCACAAGCTCTTTCTTTGCCTCTTGCTATCCATGTAAGATGTGACTTGCTCCTCCTTGCCTTCTGCCATTATTGTGAGGCCTCCCCAGCCGCATGGAACTATGAGTCCAATTAAACCTCTTTCTTTTGTAAATTGCCCAGTCTTGGGTATGTCTTTATCAGCAGTGCAAAAATAAACTAATACAGTAAATTGCTATCATAGAGTAGGGCATTGCTGAAGAGATACCTGAAAATGTGGAAGCAACTTTTGAACTGGGTATCCGGCAGAGGCTGAAACAGTTTGGAAGGCTCAGAAGAAGACAGGAAAATGTGGGAAAGTTTGGAACTTCCTAGAGGTTTGTTGAATAGCTATGACAAAAATGTTGATAGTGATATGAACGATAAGGTCCAGGCTGAGCTGGTCTTAGATGAAGATGAGGAACTTATTGGGAATTGGAACAAAGGTGACTCTTGTTTTGTTTTAGCAAAGAGACTGGCAGCATTTTGCCCCTGCCCTAGAGATTTTTGGAACTTTGAACTTGAGGGAGTTGATTTAGGGTATCTGATGGAAAAAGTTTCTAAGCAGCAAAGCATTCAATAGGTGACTTGGGTTCTGTTAAAGGCATGAGTGAGTAAGTGAAGGAGTGAATGAATTCACTCATAGTAAATGAATCTCCCGATTTCTGATGGCTTTAAAAATGGGAGTTCTCTGCACAAGCTCTCTCTTTGCCTGCTGCCATTCATGTAAAATGCAACCGCTCCTCCTTGCCTTCTGCCATGATTTTGAAGCCTCCCCTGCCACGTGGAACTGTGAGTCCAATTATACCTCTTTCTTTCATAAATTTCCCAGTCTCAGGCATGTCTGTATCAGCAGCATGAAAACAAACTAATACAGAGTCTTGCTCTGTCGTCTAGGCTGGAGTTCTCTGGCACAATCTCGGCTCACTGCAACTTCTGCCTTCCTGGTTCAAGTGAATTCTCCTGCCTCAGCCTCCCGAGTAGCTGGGACTACAGGTGCACACCACTATGCCCAGCTAATTTTTGTATTTTCAGTAGACAGGGGGGTTCGCCATGTTGGCCAGGCTGGTCTTGAGCTCCTGGTTTCAAGTGATCCACCCACCTCAGTCTCCCAAAGTCCTGAGATTACAGGCCTAAGCCACCACACCGAGGAATTTTCTATCCTGAAAAATTCACTCCATTCAAAGAGTGAAAAGCTACCTGGGAGATACGGTGTGTTGTCTTTGGATTATGGCTGAGCCTTTGCACACTTTCCTTGAGCACTTTTATTATATGACACCAGAAGCAGAGTTTTCCAGAAAGCAATCTCCCACTCCGTTTGCAAAAGCTTAGACTCATTGACTTAACAAGAGGAGACCAAAGTGTGTTTTGGAGTGAGGAAGCAGAAGTCCCTGAGGTTTGAGGTCAGAACAAAGGTGATGTCTAAGGAGGCTAGCAAGAGTCAGAGGCATCCAGGCATGGTAGCTCACGCCTATAATCCCAGCACTTTGGGAGACTGAGGCAGGTGAATCACTTGAGATCAGATGTTTGAAACCAGCCTGGGCAACAGTGAAACTCCGTCTCTACTGAAAATACAAAAATTAGCTGGGCATGGTGCCGGGCTTCTGTAGTTCCAGCCACTCAGGAGGCTGAGGCACAAGAATTGCTTGAACCCAGGAGGCAAAGGTTGCAGTGAGCTGAGATCATGCCATTGCACTCCAGCCTGGGCAACAGAGCGATACTCTGTCTTAAAAACAACAGAGTGAGGGGCTGATGCCCCACTCACACCTAAGACGTGGCCAGGCTCCTGAGACAATCCAGAGAGGAAAATGGCTCTCTTCATACAACTTAAGGAGTTTCTCTTTTTCCAAAAAAACTCTTTTACACTCCTCAAATGTGACTCAACTTTCCAAAGGAACTAAGTTGTTTAAGCAACTTAGTTTCAAAGCAAAAATGTCAGTCAGCCTTGAAGATAGGAATGATTTAAATCATGTCCCTTGCTGCACACACACATTAAATTTTTATTTGACAATGAGGTTGATTTTAAGTACTAGAGAGTCACTAAGAAGGAAAAGAAATTTTAGATGCCTTGGAAATTAGGGGGTTTCATAACAGGCAACTAACAGAAATGGTGCCTATCTACTTTATGTGAACAAGAAGGTGAATAATCTAGAAAATATTTAATATAAAATCAATATGATTCATATTTTATTAATAAAGACATCAAAATGACAATAAAATTAACCAAATGGAAAGATAGCTCATCTCGTAGTCTCTTATTACTTTATCCAGATAGGCCTTAAGGAGTTTCTGACCATTTCCTTTTTTTTTTTTTTTTTTTTTTGAGACGGAGTTTCGCTCTTGTTACCCAGGCTGGAGTGCAATGGCGCAATCTCGGCTCACCGCAACCTCCGCCTCCTGGGTTCAGGCAATTCTCCTGCCTCAGCCTCCTGAGTAGCTGGGATTACAGGCACGCGCCACCATGCCCAGCTAATTTTTTATATTTTTAGTAGAGCTAGGGTTTCACCAAGTTGGCCAGGCTGGTCTTGAACTCCTGATCTCAGGTGATCCACCCACCTCGACCTCTTAAAGGGCTAGGATTACAGGCGTGAGCCACCATGCCTGGCCTCTGACCATTTCTTAAGGACAGAAGCCACGGGATATTTTGCCGTGACTATCACGTTCATCCCTCTGCCCACACATTTACACACATCCACTGGACTGCAGTGGCTGACCACATGAACTTTGAAGGTTGATAGACACTTCCTATCTTGGGCAAATAACTGACCCCTGTACAGCTCAGTTTTCTTATCTCCAAAATGGGAAAAATAGTAACTTCATAGGTTGTTATAAGAGTTTATTAAATAAAATTATCAATTTAAAATCTTTAGTATAGGGCATAATATGAACAATAGCTACAATTGAGCTCTGGGCACTGTCTTAATTATGTACTTTGTAAGTGTCAGGTCATTTACTGTAAATAAATACGAGAGAGGAAGATGCTAATTCTGCCTTGCCTTTATTGTGCTAATGAAGAAACTGAGGCCCTCGGTCATACAGCTACTAAGTGGTCAGGCTCATATACCGTGAAAGGCAATGCATGACAGCTGTCGTGATTAAATACACACATGCTGCATTAGGTTTTAAAGGATGGTTACAAAGGAAGGCTTTAATTTAAAAAATTTTTTTCAGAAAGAGTTCTAATTTGGTGCATGGTAAAATTTCACAGTGATGCAAGATGCTTAAAAATTAAGTCAATAGCACTGAAAACTTATCCCTAAACAAGCTCAGTCAACATAGCGAGACCCCATCTATAGAAATAAAATAAATTAGCCAGACATGGCAGCATGTGTCTGTAGTCCCAGCTAGTCAAGAGGCTAAGGCAGGAGGATAGCTTGAACCCAGAAGGTGGAGATCTCAGAGAGCTGTGATGGCACCACTGCACTCCCGTCTGGGCAACAGAGGAAGACTCCCATCTCTTAAAAATAAAAAAATGTACAATCAGGAGAAGGGAATTAAAAAATTAAAATTAAAAAATAAAACCATCTCTAAACATAAGTATGACTTCAACTTCCTTAGGTCAGATGCGAAGAATTTGTGACATTCCTGAGTTCAAAGGGTAAGCAAAGGATATGGGTAAGGTTGACTGGCATTTAAACGGCAAGCCTGAGAAAGGAGGCTGGTTCTTTAAAAAGATTCTGATCTTTATAGTCGAATCCTATCTGATTCTACTATCAAGTACCTGTGTCAGCTGCCAATTCCTGGAATCTGAACTTTCTTATCTGTCAGATGAGATTTTATGAGATCAGTGACTCTCCACCCTGTTACAGGTTATAATCATCCAAGTAGCTGTAAAAAAGTTACCTAGGCCTGGATGCTCCCAGAGATTCTGATCAAACTGGCCTGGGGTGGGAATTTCTGAAAGCCCCTGAAATGAGAAGCACTAACTTAGGCCCTTTCTGATGTAAAATGACGCAGCTCCATGAGCCGCTACAAGATCGCAAAGACAAAACAGAAATACCTGAAGCAGAATCTTGTTGCCATCGTAGTCCTGAGTCTGCCACCTGGTGCTGCTGATGGGAATGCATGGGTTGGGTAGCAGAGGCACTAACTGGCCAATCTCTCGAACCTTAAACTGCAGCACCGAAGACTCTTTGGGGTCCACTGACATTCCTGGGGGCAGCTGTTTCAGGGAGAGCTGCAGAGCAAAGCTGTTGGTGGCGTAGAGCACGAAGAAACAAAAATTGCTCTTTTGCAACGTGACTTCTCTCTGCAGGATCATCTCATAGAGTCTGATGGCATCCTCATAGTTATCGAAGCTGCAATAGAGTGTCACCCTCAGGATCTCAGAGCCGCAGTGCACCTGCCTCACTCCCCAGATGGGCATCTGGCTGTCCAGGCTGTAGAACTCCTGATTGGCAAGAAGGTAGGGACACAGCCTTCCCCGAGTGTCCTGGGTGGGGTAGTACTGCCATGGCGAATGTTGGAGAGAGTCCAGGATGCGGAACAGCCGATCCTCTCCCAGGCTTTTGGGCAGAAAGAGCAACACGGACATCCCTGGGAACCGGGACCGCTTGGAGTGGGACTTTTCACAGTATTTCACAGGACTGGCCCGTTCAGACACCTGAAAGAGCCGGACCTCTGGGCAAATGCAATCCAGGAGCTGGTCCAGAGTCCTCTGCAGAAGAGAACCGTGCCCAGAGTTGGCAAGAAGATGGACAGTCATGGCCAGAGGCCCCTGTGTCTCATCCATGGAGGAACTGCCTGGCGATGACAAAGATAGCGTGCGTAGAAGGCTCACTGTTCAAGCTTCTGAAATGAATGAAGGAGCAGCCCAGCCTTCAGCCCACCCGAAAACCTTCAGCTGCAGGGGCTACTTCTGAGCAGAGCTCTTAACCAGACTGACATGTGCTCCTGGCCACCCACGGACTTGCCGTAAGAGCAGCTCACACAAGCTCAAGTTCAGCAGCCTCCGCTCCACACGGCAGCAGTGGGGTCACATCATCTAGCTTGTGCATAAAGTAACCGCTTGTGTTTGGCTTTTCAGGCGTTCCCCAGGGTTTCAGTGTGACCTAAAAACCTATAATCCTGAGAAACACCCAAGTGGGCGGCTCTTACAGACAGTGAGTAAAGGAAATGACCCGGCAAAAAGGAACAGGAGTTGGCTCTGTTAGGCTGATAGCAATCTGTTTAGTTGAAAAGACAGCCATTTTATCAGCACAACGGGTTCTCATTTCCTACTTACAGTTTACAGTAGCCTGTGCGGCCAGTCTGAATACAATGACCTCTTGAAAACAATTCTCAAAACTTGACCCCTTGCCAAGGTTTTTTTCCTTTGTCTCTTTATTTCATTTTGTTTCTGAACATTTTATGCTAGGACATGAAGAGAAGGTATTTTATCTCAATAATTTTGACTTCACTGAAAATTATTTGCTCTACTAAAAATTCTGAGTGTACTAAAAAGACATTGAGAAAATAAGTCTTCCTTTAATCATGCAAAATTTTTTTATTTTTATTTTTTGAGACAGAGTTTTGCTCTTGTTGCCCAGGCTGGAGTAAAATGGCATGATCTTGGCTCACCACAACCTCTGGCTCCCGGGTTCAAGTGATTCTCCTGCCTCAGCCTCCCGAGCAGCTGGGATTACAGGCATGCACCACCAGGTAATTTTGTATTTTTAGTAGAGACAATGTTTCCCCTTGTTGGCCAGGCTGGTCTTGAACTCCTGACCTCAGGTGACCTGCCCACCTCGGCCTCCCAAAGTGCTGGGATTACAGGCGTGAGCCACTGCACCTGGCTATTTATGCAAATTCTTTAGAAAGAGTGAGAGCTTTCCAGTAATTGCTCATGTAATTATAATAATAAATACTTAAGAATTATAATTTTTAGTGTCTATTGAGGATCTACTATGTACCAGTCATAAACTGTTCTAATTCTTAATGTAAACTTTTTTTTGGAGAAGGAGTCTCACTCTATCACCCAGGCTGGAGTGCAGTGGCATGATCTTGGCTCACTGCAACCTCCAACTCCCAGGTTCAAGAGATCCTCCTGCCTCAGCCTCCCCAGTAACTGGGACTACAGATGCACCATCACAACTGGCTAATTTTTGGTATTTTTAGTAGAGACTGGGTTTCGCCATGTTGGCCGGACTGGTCTCAAACTCCTGACCTCAGGTGATCTGCCCCCCTTGGTCTCCCAAAGTGCTACGATTACAGGCGTGAGCCATCACACCCAGCCATATTAGTCCATATTTATATCACTATGAAGACATACCTAAGACTGGATAATTTATAAAGAAAAAGAGATTTAATGGACTTACAGTTCCACATGGCTGGGATTACAGGCATGAGTCACTGAGCCTAGCCGTTAATGTAAATTAATTTAATCTTGCAATAAACCTATGAAGAAGAGATTACTAGCCCCAAATTACTGATGAAGAAACTGGAGCATAGAAAGGCTAAGTAACTTGCCCAAGTTCTCACAGCTAAGAAGTAGCTGAGGGAAGATTTGAACAGCAGAAATTTGCTGCACTACCTCTCTAGGGTCTTGAAATCCCAGCCTGGGTTTTCTTCCTTCTTGTAAGGAAAAGATACAAAAGCAAGTTCTGGTTAAGGACCTAGATTTGCAGACTCTTGAGCTGTTGAATCTTAAATGGAATAATCTTCAGTGAGAATGCTCTCAACCTCTAAACAACATTCACCCTAATGTGTTCTAAATATTGATTTAAAAATTGTTTGTGGCCAGGCACGGTGGCTTACGCCTCTAATTCCAGCACCTTGGGAGGCCAAGGCAGGCAGATCATCTGAGGTCAGGAGTTCAAGACCAGCCTGGCCAACATGGCAAAACGCCGTATCTACTAAAAACACAAAAATTAGCTGGGCTTGGTGGCATGCACCTATAATCCCAGCTACTCAGGAGGCTGAAGCACAAGAATCACTTGAACCCAGGAGGCAGAGGTTGCAGATCGCACTACTGCACTCTAGCCTGGGCAGTAGAGCGAGACTCCATCTCAGAAAATAAAAAATAATACATAAAAATAAATAAAAATAAAAATATTTTTTTAAAAAATCATTTGCTCTCCTGATAGCTGTGCTCCTCAACAGATATTAACAAGCACTCTCTCTAAACATAATTCTTAAAAGAAACAATTGGACCAGGCGAAGTGGCTCACAACAGTAATTTCAACACTTTGGGAGGCCAAAACAGAACCATTGCTTGAGCCCAGGCGTTCCAGGCTGCACTGAGCTAAGTTCATGCCACTACACTCCCGCCTGATCAACAGAGCAAGACCCTATCTCAAAAAAAAAAAAAGTTCTTTAAAAAGGGCTGTAAAAAATTAAAATAAAAGAGGCAATTTATGAAGCCTTCTAATGGAACACAGTATGACAATTTATGTTGAAAAACACTTTGGTGATGAAAAATATAACAACCTTTACATATCTGGATTCCTTTAACAGTATAATAACCCAATTTAAAGTAAAATATTATTATCCAAGAAAATGCATTATTTCTATTCAGATTCACTATCTAAGTCTAACCTCCAATTCTAATCATTTATGTTTCATAATTCCTATACTTTTTGCATGGGAAAAATATATAAATACAATTTATAACAGATGAATTGTGTTTTCGTTACTGTGAACAACTCAGTAATTAAATTCATTTTGTTTCAACTTTTCAAAAAATCATTAGAGTTTTTTTTTTTTTTGGCATTACAGCTCTCAAGCTTTTTTAAGAAAACTCAACAGAATTCACGTCATGCTTTGGCACTGGAAGCAGATAACTTTCTCGTCTCTCAGTGTGAGTGCTCTCCCTTCCCCGGTCCTCCCATTCACACAGCTGATTGTACTTTAAACAAAACTATAGTTTTTGAAACAGGCTTTGAAATTCTGGAAATAACTCTAAAGATTTGAGAAGAAAAATTGTTCCCGCAAGATCACGATATTAACTCACAACATATTGTACAAGGCAAGTGTTAAAACTCTTCTATAGGAAAAGATTTGGTTTCTCGATAGCATTGTTTTAATCTTCCATCTAATGCTAAAAACATACCTTTTTCCTCATGAAGTTGCCACTCCTTTCAGGATTGAAAAGATTTCATTAATCTGTTGGCAGCCAAAGTACCAACCAATCCAGGGGCAGGAGGCCAGGGAAGAGGGGGACCAGCCTCATTTCCGACTGGCTGTGCCCACGATTATTTCTCCAGGAACAACATGAAATACTGACCTTCCCCAGACCGCCTCCACCTTCGGTCACCACCTTCCACCCACCACCAATGCCAGATTCTCAGCTGTGCACCACAACACTGTTTTAGCTTGGTCCTTCTGTTGAAGGCACAGATGAAAATACTCAGGGAAATCATGAGCTTTGACTCTCAGCACATAGACGGCTGTGACTCAGTTCTCTACCTTATTTTTCTCAGATTCAGCAACGATGCCCAGGTTTCTGCAATCACCAGCTCCTGGACGGCAGCTCGTTGGTCCATGCCTCACAGCAAACGGAGAGGCTGGTGATGAGTCGCGCAAGCAAACCTAGGAAATCTGAGGCTCTGTTGGAACTTGTGGAAATCCTCAGGGATTTGTCCTTTCTGCAAGTCTATAAAATACAATGGGATGCATTATAATCTCCAGATTCCCAGCCTCGACTCAGGAGAAGTCTGAAAAGAGTTTCTTTGCATCTTTAATTTATAAAATATGTTTATCTCACATGTCGAGAGCCAGGCGTTGCACCAGGAGCAGAAGATAGAATCACCACCATCCTCCACTTTGGAGGGGCGCCCTAAATGATGGGTCAATGCCATAATAACGGGCACTGCAGGATGCATAGAGACCCCATGGGGAGACACTGACTTAGATGAGGGTCCAGGACTGTCACTCACTGGTGCAACTGCAAGCAGTTCAAGGTGGCTGGAGTGGCGGTTCAATGAAGGGGTGGGTGGAGGACAGCCAGGGGCCTGATCAGGAAGGGCCTTGCATGCCACTTTATTCTGATCTGACCAGAACCACCTAAGAGTCGGCATGAAAAGAGAAGTGATGCATTGAGGAAGCCACGGACCCAGCAAGCTATGCAAAGTCAAAGGACAGGTTTGTTGTCTGGTTGGATGCAGGCAGAAAACCGCAGTGGTCAGTCCTGGAGGCATTTCAGGGTGCTACTTGTAGATGTTTGGGTGAGGCTGTCAGTCACCAAATAAGGAATACTGGGCCTGGCGCGATGCCTCACACCTGTAATCTCAGCACTTTGGGAGGCTAAGGCAGATCATCTGAGAGTTTGAGACCAGCCTGACCAAGATGGAGAAACCCCGTCTCTACTAAAATTACAAAATTAGTCGGGTGTGGTGGCGCGTGCCTGTGATCCCAGCTACTCGGGAGGCTGAGGCAAGAGAATTGCTTGAACCTGGGAGGCGGAGGTTGCAGTGAGCCATTGCACTCCAGCCCGGGGAACAGGAGCAAAACTCCGTTTCAAAAAAAAGAATACTGGAAAGGGGGGTGGTTGGGCGTGAGGATGAGGAGTGCAGGGTGGCTGTGTTGTGCATGGAATGCCCGTGGGATGGCCAGAGTGGAGATGTCCAGTGGCCTTTTCACTACAGCTTCGAGGGGAGCAGTACATCAGAGAATATAAATTGGGGACCTGCTGGTCTTCAGGCAGCCATGGGAAAGGACGTGACTACCCAGAAAGAAAAGGACAGAAGGAGGAAGAGGACGGGATTCCAGAAGTACCCAGTTTAAGAGACAAGCAATGTTTAAGTGGCACCCAGGGCAAAATGGAGAGTGGAGTGTATTACTAGGACTTCAGAACGTGGCCTCGGCTGGGCCGACAGCATCACTTCAGGATAGCATTTGTGACTCACTTACCTTCTCGATTGGGAAAACTCACAAAAGCAGCTGTCACCCAGCGAACCTCAGAGCCATCCAAGCCTCTGTTTTCCTTGTTCCCAAACAACCTTAACTCTGGTTCTTGATGTGATACTCACTTGCTAACCAGGGGCGAGGCATTCTAGAACCTGGGACACTAATTGGAGAAACAGGCTGTGGAGAAGGGACCATATCGTACTTATTTTTTTTAACTTCTGACTGCAGCCTATAACGCTGAACCTACAGCACAGGCACTAAATGGATCTGTCATGATTGAAGGAATCTTGGCATCTCCTAAGGGATCAGAATCCCAGGGAGACTGAGGGACTTTCCCAACACCACACAACTGGTTATTGGCGGAGCCTGGATTTCTGAGTTCTAAACCATGCTCCCTCCCCACTCCTAAGGGGACAATACCATTCAGCTATTCAGGTAAGAGCCATTTAGGCTCAGTACACATAAAAAGAAAACCTAGATCCAAGGAGTAGTGATTATTCTCAGATCTCTAACATTATTCCTATCTTGTGCTCTACATGCCTCTTGTATTCATCTTTTTTTTTTTTTTTTTTTTTTTTTTTGAGACGGAGTCTTGTTCTGTTGCCCAGGTTAGAGAGCAGTGGCAGGATCCTGGCTTGCTGCAACCTCCACCTCCTGGGTTCAAGAGATTCTCCTGCCTCAGCCTCCTGAATAGATGGCATTACAGGTACCTGCTACCACACCCAGTTAATTTTTTGTATTTTTAGTAGAGATGGGGTTTAACTATGTTGGCCAGGCTGGTCTCAAACCCCTGAACTTGTGATCCACCCACTTAAGCCTCCCAAAGTACTGGGATTACAGGCATGAGCCACCACGCCTGGCCTTTTTTTTTTTTTGACAGTCTCACTCTTGTCACCCAGGCTGGAGTGCAGTGATGCGATCCTGGCTCATTGCAACCTCCACCTCCTGGGTTCCAGCAATTCTCCTGCCACAGCCTCCTGAGTAGCTGGCATTACAAGCACATGCCACCATGCCCAGCTAATTTTTATACTTTTAGTAGAGATGAGGCTTCACCATGTTGGCCAGGCTGGTCTCGAACTCCCGACCTCTGGTGATCCGCCCACCTCGGCCTCCCAAAGTGCTGGGATTACAGGCATGAGCCACTATGCTGGCCATATAAGTCCATTTATATACTGCTATGAAGACATACCTAAGACTGGGTAACTTATAAAGAAAAAGAGGTTTAATGGACTCACAGTTCCACATGGCTGGGGAGGCCTCACAATTATGGTGGAAGGCTAAGGAGCAGCAAAGATACGTCTTACATGGTGGCAGGCAAGAGAGAGTGCAGGGAAACTGCCCTTTATGAAATCATCAGATCTCGTGAGACTTATTCACTATCAAGAGAACAGCACAGAAAAAATCGAACCCCATGATTCAATTACCTCCCACTGGGTCTCTCCCATAATATGTGGGGATTATGGGAGCTACAATTCAAGATGAGATTTGGGTAGGGACACAGCATATCATATCACTTCTGGTTAATGTGTACTTCCCTACATTGGGCACTCCTAAGTCAGTGCCATCCTTGTGCTCAGCTCTTCCCCCACAACACACACACACACACCAGAGGCCCTTGAGTCAGGGCTCCTGGCTCCTCCTGGGAGTTTTGGCAGAAACAGCACCAGGCAAACAATGGAGGGCTGTGCCCTCTCACTGGCTCCAGGCTCCTCCAAGGGCAGAGGTGGGGAAGGAGGAAGTGGTTAGTGCCTTTTTCATGCTGCTGTGGCTCTTAGCTGAAAGCTTCTCTCCTAGTTTCCCAGAGGACACCTCCTGCCCAGCCCCAAACAATGCTATCAGGTTCATCTTAAATTGCCATCTGTTTCCCCGTTTTCCAGGACAATGCAGCCCAGTCGCAGCCTGTGAGCTGAGACCCTGTGTTTTCACAGGTGCACACAAAGAAGGCGTGTTTCCTCCTCGCTCTTTGTTGTGGTCTTCTGCTGTGACTTCATTTCTGTGGCCAGTTACAGTTCTCAGCTAAGGCAGAGAAATCACGTGGAACACGCTGTGAGTCAGAGGGCTGACCGTTCCACCTGCTTCTACTGCTCACCCAGCGAGGACCTGACATTCTCGGGTTTGGTTTCATGATTTGTTGAAGATAACAAGTAGCAATGGTGATAATTAACTTGACTTTCTCAACAGAGAGGACCAAAGGAGCTAAATACCCCAAGCTTTCAAGTGCTCTACTACTGCAGAGATCTCAACATGAAATATTTTACATTTCATAGTGTTTTCACTCCTCAAATAAAACCCTGTAAGTGCCATAGGGAACAGATAAAATAGTGTATGTTATTTTAATGAAATACTATACAGCTGTAAAAACAATAACAAAACGGATTGGGCGCGGTGGCTCACGCCTGTAATCCCAGCACTTTGAGAGGCCGAAGCAGGTGGATCACCTGAGGTCAGGAGTTTGAGACCAGCCTGGCCAACATGGCAAAACCCCGTCTCTACTAAAAATAGAAAAATTAGCTGGGTGAGGTGGTAGGCACCTGTAATTCCAGCTACTCGGGAGGCTGAGGCAGGAGAATTGCCTGAACCCTGGAGACAGAGGTTGCAGTGAGTTGAGGTCATACTACTGCACTCCAGTCTGTGTGACACAGCGAGACTCTGTCTCAAAAACAGCAACAATGACAACAAAATCACTAAAAAGCGTGGGCACGGTGGCTCATGCCTGTGATCCCAGCAAGTTGGGAGGCCAAATCAGGAGGATTGCTTGAGCCCAAGAACTCAAGAACAGCCTGGGCAACACGGTTAGACCCTGTCTCTGCAAAAAAAAAAAAAAAAAAAAAACTTAATTTAAATTAGCCAGGCATGGTGGAACACACCTATGATCTTAGCTACCTGGGAGACTGAAGTGGGAGGATCACTTGAGCCCAGGAGATTGAAGCTGCAGGGAGCCGTGATTGCACCACTGCACTTCAATCGGGGCAACAGAATGAGACCCCATCTCAAGAAAGGAAGAAAGAGAGAGAGCAAGAAAGAAAGGAAGAGAAAGAAAGAAAGAAAAGAAAGGAAGGAAGGAAAGAAGGAAGGAAGGAAAAGAAAGAAAGGACAAACTTTGGAGATGTAGGAAAATAAAATATGACTCCCCTCCATCCTTATAGGTTCTTTGGCTAGGCTAGAAATTAAATTTACATGAGACAGATTAACAGAAGAAAAACCATATTTAATTATGTACATGTATATGGAAGTCCCTCAAAGAATGGTATGAAACTTTCAGATAATTAAAGTTTCTATAGCATTGTGAGCTACAGAAAGGAACAGAAGCTTGGCACATCTGGGTGGTGGTGAAGAGACAAGCTGTGGAGGGTGAGAGGAGGAAGTGTCTGGTGAATAAAGGTTGCCTTGCTATGTATTATGGTTAACAGTAACTTATTGTATATTTCAAAATGGCTAGAAGAAAATATTTGGAATGTTCTCAATATAATGAAATGATCAATGTTTGAGGTGATAGCTATCCCAATGACCCGTATTTGATCATTACACATTTTATACATGTACAAATACCATGTGGCCCCCATACATACGTACATACAATTATCATGCATCATTTTTTAAATTAATTAATTCATTAAACATCTCCCAGGTAATAAAAGTTGTCTAAAAGCAGCCCTCTTCCTGATACAGAGACTTTTACCTAGATAGACTTCCTTAATAGATGTAAATTTCTTCTATAGGACAGCTTTTCAGAGCTACTCCTGTGTCTGCAGTTTCTCAGAATAACCAGCTCAAAATATGCCAAAGAAGTATATTTTGGGGTGGCATATTCTGGTCTCCTAAGTCATATTTTGGAGTGATGTGTTCTCAGCTTCAACAGAATTAGATTTGGCAACAGCTAATAAGGTTGAAGATTTACATACCCTGTGCCTCAGCACTTGGCCTCCCAGGTATAATCTCTGGAGAAATTCTCCGACTATGCACAAAAGAAGACAGATTCAAGACTGTTTGTAGCTGCATTGATTGAAATAGGAAAAAAAAAAAAAAAAAGGGGGCAGAGGTGATGAGAGAGGACTCTAATGGCATAGTAGGCTCCCATCTGTAATCCCAACACTTTAAGAGATCAGGAAAAGTGACTCACTTGAGCCCAGGAGTTTGAGACCAGCCTGGACAACATGGAAAAACCCTGTCTCTACAAAAAAAGTACAAAAAATTAGCCAGGTGTGGTGGTACGTGCCTGTAGTCCCAACTACCCAGGAGGCTGAGGTGGGAGAATCACCTGAGCCCAGGCGATCATACCACTGCACTCAACCCTGGGCCACAGAGTGAGATCCTGTCTCAACAAAAAATTAAAATTAAAAAATAAATGCACACCAATAGAAGAATAGATCATCAATTATATTCTTACAGGAACATATTTCTGTTAAGGAAAATAAATGATACCCATTTTAGTCTGAATTAAACTTGCAAAACATAATGTTGAGTAAAATAAGCGAGTTGCAGAAAGTGCATACAGAATTATACCATTGATATAAAATTTGAAAATATGCAAAAACTCTCCAATGGTTATAGATATAAACCTCAGTAATCAAAGAATAAAGAAAAATCCTGGGGATGAGAAACACCACAGTCAAGTTGATGGTTGCCTCAGGCGTGTGTAGGACAGTAAGAAAACTGCACTGATAATACTTCTTGATTAAGCTGGGTGATAAGTACAGGAGTACTCACTGTATAACCTTTTAGACCTCTCTGTTATGTATAGATCTAAAAAGATGGCTCCATTACAGTGTTAAATAAAACAAAAGCACATATAGCATATGATTCTATTTTCCTATAAGAACTATATATGTGCATATGTATATGTGTGTATGATCGGTAAACATGTAAAAAGAAGCCTGGAAGAATACAAGCCAAAGCTGTAGTCATAGTATAACAATAGTGAATAACTCTGGGAGATAAAATTAAAGGGTCTAAGAGCAGCTTCATTTCTTCCTTCCTATATTTCTGCATTATTATTACAGATAAACTTATCACAGATAAATTACACATCTAATACACACCATGAATTAGATGTGTGATTAAATAATAAATCATACATGAACGAATTTGAATAACACATGAACTATGGCCTTTGAATCCTAATTCTAATGTTTATTAACACCTACTATGTAATTCAGGAACTGGGCTAGATGCAACAGATGTCATGATTAACAGAAATTGATACAGCACCGGTTCTCATGGTGCTTATATTCTGGTGAGAAAGTCACACATTAATCAAATACTTCGATGATGAAATGTAACACGGCACCCGTACTAAATACTAGACAAGTGGTACATAGGATTTGACCTATTCATGGAGGTCAGAGACCATCTTAGCAGAAGAAGCTTGTGCTGTGATCTTTGAAGGGCAGCAGGAGTTAACTAGGAGAAGTCGCTAGAATCAGCCAATGCAAAGGCCCTGTGGCAGGTGGGAGCATGGTGGAATGAAGGGCTGGTTTATGTGCGAAGACAGGAATTTCTGCAAGAACAAGTTTGGCCAGGGTGTTGACAAGAAGGCTTTTGATGGAGGAGCCTCGGGGAAAATGCCACGTGATTCAGAATGCTCCCAGTAACCCAAAGAAGCAGCAAATCCAGATAATTACTGGACAGACCATAAGAACAGTTGCTAATACTTATTGAACACTTAACTTTGTGCCAGGTATTATTTTAAACACTGATACATATTAACTAATTTAATCCTCACCACAACCTTATGAGGTAAGTACTATCATTATGCCCATTTTACAGATGAGAAAACTGAGAAACAAGTGGAAAAAATGAGAGAATAGAAGTTCTCATCATATGACATCTAGATATGTAATGCCAAAAGAATCTGTAATTATCGCAGCAGAAAAAAGAATAATTATATATTAAAAAGTATATCCTCTTTTTTAATTTTACCAAAAAATTAGGATTCACTGAACTGGAGAAAATAGCTGTGTGCTCCTGGAGGGCTAAGATCACATTTATACAACCAACTGCTGGCACAAGGCCTGGAACCAAGCGGGTACTTCACAAATGTGTGTAACAGTAAGGCAGGAGCTGAATATATATGGCGAATTTTCTACTTGATGCATTACACGCGCTCTAGTCCCCTGATAGAAAAACGTTAGCACTTCGTCCACAATTTGAGTCGTAAGTCAACCATCATTAATCAGCAACAGCAGTCCTCCCTCGTGAGAAGTTTAAGAAATGATCCCTCCCGAAACAACCAAAACAAAATAACGAAAACAAAAATCCTTCCAAGGGTTTGCAAGAGAAATTGTAAATGTTGTTATAAATGTTCACTTTGCTTTCAGACAAGCACCTTTCCAACTTAAGGACTTGCATTTATGAAGTGACACATCTATACATTGGTAAGGATGACGCCAACTGACTTTGAACCGTAAACTATTTTTAAATGTTTAAGGTGCACCTTTGAAAATAAACTAGAAAGGGGCTAATACCACACCTCACATTTTGCAAAAGATGAAGCTCCGTCAAAAAGTCTGGCTTTAATTACCACGTGGATTACAAATAGAGATGGACAGTCTCATGGAAAGAAACAAGGCTTCTGATGCCAACCTGTAAATCATTAAAGCCTGTTCCACATAGAGCTGACTAGTCAATCTGACCGAAACCAGCGTGCCTGGTCTGGCCGGTTGGCCCTGCTGAGCCTGAGGCTTTGCTGTGCTCCGTCAGCTGTCCTTCTTCTACTCCTAATGGGCCTCCTTTCCCACTTTATATTTATATCCCAGCTGCTTGAAAGGCCACGGCTGTGCCAACCAGACAGCAAAAATAGAAGAGGAGGAAATAACCATATCCATTAATAACCAATCCATTTTTAAAACCTGAAGCAGGATTTTGGGTCGATTCAGCTTCATGAAAGAATTTTTATAAGACACAAACTGAGACTGTGGTTTCTATGACTGCCTGGTACAAATATCTTGTGGCTGAATTTTCCTCCAAACATGAATCATTTTGAAAAGCTTTCTAAAGTTATCTGTGGTATCTATGCTGTGGGATAATACATGAGAAAAATGGGGGCAGCTCTTGAATTACACATAGTCTAAATATAAACAATAATATTGCTCAAAAACACGAAATTAAAAGCTGAGTTTGAACAGTGGGAAGAGAACCAATCTGCGGGGGAGGAGGACCTGAGTTGGAATCCTCGCTGTGTTACGTGCAAGGCCAAGTGGCTTTGCTTTTTCCCAAAACAGGCCAGCCAGCTCATGGCGATCAGTGAGATAATGAGCTTGCATGTCCCTGGCACAGGGTCTGTGCCTGATCGTGCCTTCCTCTCTTTAGCATAGGCAATGCGTGCACTGAATTTCGGTGATTTCATTCGGTACTACCTTACGCGCTTGCTCCACATTTTTAATTCAACCAGTTCTAAGCAACATTATGAGAACATGCATTTTAACATAAATGCGTTTGGGTTCGCTGTTCTTAAGTAGAAAGCTGAGTAGTTTCTATATAAGGGAAATCTAAAACCTATAGGATAGAAATTATCTGTTCAGCAAAGTCTTACTTGAAGATGAAGAACAGGGAATTTTTTGGGGGGTAGGAGGGATAGAGTCTCCCTCTGTCACCCTGGCTGGAGTGCAGTGGTCTGAGCTCAGCTCACTACAACCTCTGCCTCCTGGGTTCAAGCAATTGTCCTGCCTCAGCCTTCCCAGTAGCTTGGATTACAGGTATACAATACCACCCAGCTAATTTTTGCATTTTGAGTAGAGATGGCGTTTCACTATGTTGGCCAGGCTGGTCTTGAACTCCTGGCCTCAGGTGATTCACCCACCTCAGCCTCCCAAAGTGCTGGGATTACAGGTGTGAGCCATGGTGCCCGGCCAAGAACAAAGACTCCTTGACTCATGGCTCTTTAACCATACAGAGGCTCCCTACACACAGAGAGGCAAGAGCCTGTCCGAAGAGGTTATTAATGGGAGGAGGGAAGAGACGAAATGAAAAAACTGTAGTTGCTATTAATATATTAAGTCATCAAGTTCAACAGCTATATGGGACCTTAGCAATCTAGTCCAGAGCCAGGCACAGTGGCACTAGCATTTTGGGAGGCCAAGGCAGGCAGATCACTTAAGCTCAAGAGTTGGAGACCATCCTGGGCAACATGGTGAAAGCCTGTCTCTAAAAATCACAAAAATCAGCCAGGCATGGGGGTGCACAACTGTAATCCCAGCTACTCAGGAGGCTGAGGTGGGAAGATCACTTGAACCTGGGAGGTGAAGGCTGCAGTGAACTGAGAGCACCACTGCACTCCAGCCTGGGCAAGAGAGTGAGACCCTGTCTCACAAAAGACCAAATCTCTCCACCTCCTGCAAAAATAAAAAATAACACAACAAACAAAAAAAGAAGTCTAGTCTAATTTCCTGACCTTTTAGATTAAGAGTATAAGACTAAGAAAAACAAACTAAAATTAAATTAAACTATGTTTAATATGGTTTTAACTAACTAGAAAGCAGTCTAATGGAAGCACTTTAGTCCAGAGATGTAAAAAATAAAAAACTTAACCCACACTAGTTAACCGGTGGGTATCATTTTCTAAATATTTCATGTAGGAGTCACGTACATAGAGAGAAAGGCAGGGTCCTGCTCTGTTTCCCAGGTCGAGTGCAGTGATGCAATCATAACTCATTGCAGCTTTGATTTCCTGGATTCAAGTGACGCTCCCACCTCACAGGCAGCTACTACCATACTCAGCTTTTTTTTTTTTTTAATTTTTACTTTTTGTAGAAACAGGATCTTGCTATGTTGCCCAGACTGGTCTCAAACTCCTGAACTCAGGCTGTCCTCCCACCTCAGCCTCCCAAATTGCAGCATTACAGGCAGGAGCCACCACGCCTGGCCACATTTTTTAAACAGCAGTTTTCTTTCATTATAAATGAAGAACCATTTCCCCACATCCCCGGTGCATGCACCCTGTAAAATTTAAAGTTACTGGAGAGAATACTAGTACTAATTTGCCATTCTATCACAGGGGCTTTCTTTTCCGTGTGAGAATAGGATAGAGAAGCAGACCAGATAAAACCCACGGAAAGGTAAATTCAGGAAACATCTTTCCACTTAATACACTCTTCTTACCAGGGCAATCACTCATAGAGCTGGGAGGCAATGGCATACCTAAAAGCAAGCAGGGTGTAAAGATTTCTGGCTGTCTGAAAAGTGAACTGAGAATAAAGAACAGGTGGAAATCACAGTGGGAATTCAAAGGAACTGGCTACCAAATCAGTGGAAAGCAGCCATTGACTCTGATTTAGGAAACTAATCAAAGGGAGTCTGCCATAGAACTACTACAGGGACTGTGCTCAAGTCAAAGTCAGGGTATTTATTTATTTTATTTTGAGACACTGTCCCCCTCTGTCACTGAGGCTGGTGTGCAGTGGTGTGATCTCGGCTCACTGCAAACTCTACCTCCAAGGTTCAAGAAACTCTCCTGCCTCAGCCTCCCAAGTAGCTGAGACTACAGGCAGGAGCCACCACACCTGGCTAATTTTTGTAATTTTAGTAGAGAGAGGTTTCCGCCATGTCAGTTGGGCTGGTCTCAAACTCCTGACCTTAGGTGATCTGCCCACCTCGGCTTTCCAAAGTGCTGGAATCACAGGTGTGAGTCACTGCACCCAGCCAGGGTTTTTATTTTGTTTTACGTTTTCTCTGGTCTTGGGCTTGGGTTTACATAAACCCTAGGTTAAAATGATCAATTATGTAATAAAGATACCAAGTTTTATTGAGATAGCCAGACTAGTTTGCCCATTGTTGCCTTCATGCTTAACAATTCACAAAATGAGGCTAAACGTTACAGAATAGCTAGGCAGCTTTCCTTGTTAGGTCAATGTGGAGAGAGAGGGAAGGGCCTCATCTAGGTTAAAACAGACTTACAAGATGTGATAACAAAACACGATTAACTGGATCTGGTGCAAATAAGCCAACCGTAAATGACATTTAGGGACCATTGGAGAAACTTGAAAAAAAGATGAGTGTTAAATGCTACTGAGGAATTACTATTGATTTTGTTAGATGTGATAGAGGTATTGTAGTTGGGTAGGAAAATGTTGTTACTTTTCAGTGATGCGTAGTCAGTACTTATGGCAGAAATACCAAGATATCTATGATAACTTTAAGAAAAATAGTAGCTTAAATAAATTAGCTAATTAGATTCTACTGTGCTCATTAGCCATCCAAAGCAGACAGAGCTTGAGATTTCATTAAGGAAAAGAACGGCCTTTACTGGATATCCCTTGAATTGGTTTACCATGTCCATTTACTCTTATAGTAAATGGTAAAACTTTCTAGTATCATGGAAGCTGTATTTCTTAAAAGAAATGAAACACTTTACATTTGTGTATTAGGATCATTTGAAAGTGGAGATTACTAATTTCATGAATGTATTTTTCATAGCATTGTTTTTAATTTTTAAAATGTCTCCAATGACACTTGGTTTTAGCTGTGTGATGGTTTCAAGCAATAAAGCAGTCATAGTAACTATGATGAGAGAAAGGATGGAGGAGAAAAAGCTGCAGTTAGGTCCTCCGAATAAATTAGACACTAGCGCGATCTCGGCTCACCGCAACCTCCGCCTCCTGGGTTCAGGCAATTCTCCTGCCTCAGCCTCCTGAGTAGCTGGGATTACAGGCACGCGCCACCATGCCCAGCTAATTTTTTGTATTTTTAGTAGAGACGGGGTTTCACCATGTTGACCAGGATGGTCTCGATCTCTTGACCTCGTGATCCACCCGCCTCGGCCTCCCAAAGTGCTGGGATTACAGGCTTGAGCCACCGCGCCCGGCTGACACTATACTTTTCAAAGTGTTAAAGACATGATCGGCAAATCCTTTCTTAGCTTCCTTTTCTCCACTTAGAGGTTATGCCAGCTATGGTTTCTCCTCTGGGTGGGCCGGAAGGTGGAGAGATGGTCAGATGTGGTTTTGAAAGGGCAGGCATCATTGTTCCTAATCTCATCAGTGCATATTTTCTGACTGCCTGCGACGTGGTGAGAGCCATGCCCAAAGCAAGCCACTGATTAGTGGACAGGAAGCGTCTTTGCAACTGGCACCGCCAGGGCTTCCTGCAGGCACTCAACACCTTGCACGTCCTCCCTCTGTGAGCACAGACTGTGTCCTCTCTGTGTTCACCTAAAGAGCTTTGACAGCAACTACCTGGCATTTGCAAAGTAAAGCCAGGGTTAATTTATGAGGCGTATTTTCAACTCTCTGTTAACTAAAAAGAAAGTCATCGTATTCAAAAATGGTCGTGATGACAACTCACCACCAGGAGAAGAGCCATAGGGGAAGGTAGGTTTGGGCTGCATCATTTTCTCCCCTTGACCACGCTCCTCTCATGACAAATAGCCTCAAGTTTGGAGAAAGCTGATGAAGCTTGGGAGAATTAGCCACTTGGCATGGATGGAATTGTTTTTCTGGGCTTCAGGGAATGATACCCTCATTAGCACCACATTCTTGTCAAAAGAGCTAACACCACTGCTCTCCACTCTACCATCTATATTAATTTTATCCCTGATTTTACAGAGAGATACTCAGAAAACTTCTTTAAAAGATTTCTATAAATAGCCTAATCATAATATCAACAAACATGCTTTTAAAAAAATTTTAGAAACAATAGTCCATCTGCCTAGTAATTAGTTAACACCCAAGCATGCCTTCAAAGGAAAGCATGACACAAGCACTGTGAGATTCCTATCTCTGTGATCAGTGCAGGCTCCTGAACAACAGGAAATACAGTGTTAAAGGCATTTAACTCTACTGGAACTGCAGCTTTGAAGATAGGAATATTTATGCCAGGCTTTGTTGTGCAGGAGTTACTACGACTTGTCCCCAGCCGCCACATAGGCCCTTAAGAGGACTAAGAAACTTCCAACCTACAGGGATATATTAGATTCCATGATCTGCAGAATATACAATCTACACTGAAGCTTTCTGTCTATAAACACACACACACACACACACACACACACACACACACAGACAACATTGGTGTTTGCTTGCTTGCTTGTTTTTTTGAGATAGGGTCTCACTCTGTCACCCAGGCTGGAGTACAGTGGTGCAATCATGGCTCACTGCAGCCTTGACCTCTCGGGCACAAGTGATCCTCCCACCTCCGCCTCCCAAGAACTGGGACCACAAGTGCACCAACACACCAGGCTAATTTTTTTAAAATCTTGTGTAGAGAAGGGGTGTTACCCAAGCTGGTCTGGAACTCCTGGCTCAAGTGCTCTTCCCACCTCGGTTTCCCAAAGTGCTGGGATTACAGGCATGAGCCACCATGCCTGGCCCTGACATTATTTACTTGTTATTAATGCACTGTATTTCACCACAATCAAACCTGTGAAAAATTCCTCCCTGTGTTCAGTCAACATAATTTTGAAATTAAATACTTTAAAACACAGATGGAAGAGCCAAAAATACTTATTTGACTCAGTAGTTATCACCTACCTCATTAAGAATAAAAATGACTGCTTTTCCAGAAAAGCTGTCAGCCTATTGTAATTTCAGTTGTTCATTTGCTTTCAGGTTGAAAAATATATATCTTCAATGTCAATTATATCTTGAATAGATGCTTACCCAGTGGCCTAAATCTGACAGGATGTGTAGCCGTGAATGTGGAATTCACTAAGCTTGAAATCCTGTTTTCAGGCTCAACACACTAGATTTTCTAGGCCTTTTGACACTGTTTCCTTTCATCTCTTTTAATCATACCCTAAATTCCTCCGGCACCATGGGACCAGCCAAAATACAGGTATCTATTCAAAAATTGCAACTTTGCGCTGATGCAAAAGAATGCTCTGGAAATTTAAATTAACCCACCACCTCCACTTTTCTCTCCAACTTAAAGCATGGGAGACCAGAACCAAATACTAACATTTCTCTCCAGAAAAAATAAGGAAATAAATATGCAGGAAGCTTAGGATAATACTGTCACATTGTGAATTTGTAAAAGTAGAAAAAAAAAATGCCTACACTTCAAATGGGATAATAACAAATTAGAATGTATCCATACACTAGGAGAATAGTGAAATAAACTATGGCATTATCTTTTTTTGTGTGTAGAGAGGGTGCGGGGAAGAGATTCTCACTCTGTCATCCAGGCTGGAGTGCAGTGGCACAATCTCTGCTCATTGTAACCTCCACCTCCTGGGTTCAAGGGATTATCCTGCCTCAGCCTCCTGAGTAGCTGGGATTACAGGCCCCTGCCACCACCCTCAGCTAATTTTTTATTTTTAGTAGAGACAAGATTTGCTGGTCTCGAACTCCTGACCTCAAGTGATATGTCCACCTTGGCCTCCCAAAGTGCTAGGATTATAGGTGTGAGCCATCGCACCCGGCCAAAATTATGATTTTAAAAGCTGCTTTCTAATACTACCCACTGATATAAAACCGCTTATGTTAAGGTTAAATTTTAAAGGTAAAGATATAATATTTCATACATAGTATATTTCTAATTTTGGTAAAGAAAATATTTATAGGTGCCTGGCACGGTGGCTTACGCCTGTAATCCTAGCACTTTGGGAAGCCAAGGCGGACAGATCACCTGAGGTTGGGAGTTCAAGACCAGCTTGACCAACATGGAGAAACTCCATCTCTACTAAAAATGCAAAATTAGCCGGGCTTGGAGGCGCAAACTTGTAGTCCCAGCTACTCGGGGGGCTGAGGCAAGAGAATTGCTTGAACCCAGGAAGTGGAGGTTGTGAGCCAAGATTGTGCCATTGCACTCCAGCCTAGGCAACAAGAGTGAAACGCCAACTCAAAAAATATATATATTTATATACATATTTATGGGAAGAACAGTAAGAAAAACAAACATGAATCTCTGAATAATGGAATAACTATGATGTTTTTCATATTTATCTTTTTGTATTTTCCTAATTATCTGAAATGTACATTTAGAACTTTTATAAAAATAAACTATAAATTTTTTTGAAAAATAAAGTTGCCTAAGCTGGACATGGTAGTGTGCACCTGTAGTCCCAGCTATTCAGGCGGCTGAAGCAGGAGGATCACTTCGCCTATGAGTTCGAATCCAGCCTGGGCAAGAAGTGAGACCCCATTTCTATTAAAAAATTTAAAAATAGAATAATGAAGTAGCCTAAGTGCAGTACCTCCCTCCTTTATCCTGTGTAAAAATGTCAGATAAAATGAGTCCAAATGAATTCAAAGTTTATTGGTGAAAACAAAATGTTTAGATTTTGCGGTAGTTCTGCATTGGTTTCATAATAGATTGCAAAATTTCAAAGCAAATAAAACATAAAATAGAACTGTACTTATCCATGACATACATTAACATTTCAAAGGCAGAATCTTAACTGTACATGCGCATACACACACACACACACACACACACACACACATACACACACACACACCAGCAACATCTTACCAAACACAATACCCTACGTTAATTTGAATTTTAACAAGCGCTTGCATGCAACTTTTCAAAAGCTCCTTTCAAAACTGATATCCCTGTTTTCTGAGACCCTAAAGCATATTTATTTTTCTTTCTTTCTTTTATTAATAACTATGTAATGAACACTGATTACAGGCCAAGTGAACCAGTGAACAAGGATACTTGTTCACATTATACTAGTGAACAAGGATACATTAACAAATGAAGCAGATATAATCTCTGCATTTTCTCTCACTCTTACTGTAATGTAAGTATCAATGAATTCATTACAACTCACAACAGCTCTGTTAAGGAAAAGAGTCAAGTAGGGCTTCAGTATGAATGAGATGTCAGTAAAGTCTTCTCTAAAAGATGAGGAAGAACCAGCCACAGGCATGGCATTCTAGGCAGCTGGGGCAGCATGTGCAAATATCCTGGGACAGAAAGGCATTTGCTGTGTTTTGGGAACTGCTAGGAATTCAGTGTAGCTGAGGGAGGGTAACTGGTAGGAGAATGATATGGGGTGGGTGGGGTTACAAAGGAAGTTGGCAGGAGTCACAGCAGGCAATGGCTTCTGCAGGCTGTGGTAAGGGGTTGGATTTGCTGCATTGGAAGCCAATGAATGACTGCAAGTGTTTAAAAAAACGAATATAGATTCACAGGAAGTTGCAAAATTAGTATACAGATTTCTGTGTACCCTTCATCCAGCTTCCCCCAGTGGTGTCATCATATATGTGTGTGTGTGTGTGTGTGTGTGTGTGGGTGTGTACACATATATATATGTATTTTACAATATCAAAAGCAGGAGATTGGCCTTGGTGCAATACTATTAACTAGATACAGGTCTCATTCAACTTTTACCAATGTTTATATGCATTCATTCATTTGTACACATGTATATAGTTTTACACAATTTTATCCCTTGTATGGATTCTAGCAAATGATTTAAATGAGTGATATAATCCAATTTACGTTTTTGACATCAACTGCTAAGAGGAGAATGGTTTGTGTCAGAAGACCAGTTAAGAGGCTGCTACTTTAACGCAGTGAGGGCCAGTAGCAATTCAATATACTGTTGAGGCAGCAGAGATTACGAAAATAAGTGGAATTATTTGGGAGGTAGAAGAGGTGGAGCCCATAAGGTTTAGGGTAAACTTGATGTGAGAGATGAGAGAAGGGAAGAAATAAAACTGCTCACAGTTTTTTGGCTTGAGCAGCTTAAACAGCCAAGGGAGTGGTGATGTTTACTGGGAGGATGCTACTTAATCAAGGAGAAGGTTTGGTAGAGGACATATAAATATTGGACATATAAATTTGAGATCAGGTGAAAGGACATTGGGTGGAAGATACACATTTGAGAGTCAATAGCATAAAGACAACATTCAAAGCCAATAAAAGGCCTTGTATGAGGTCACCAATGGGGTGAGTATAAAAGAGATGACCCGGAGCAGAGCGCTGAGAAACTCACTACCGTAAATAGCACGTGCTCTTTTGGTCTATCATTTGCTGGTCATTGCTTTGATAATCTCTTTAGAGAGACTATAAACCTCAAGCTGCAGAGATCCTGCCTCATAATCCTGCTCTATTTTTGACAACGCCTGGCATGGTTCTGTGTACACGAGGAATGCTCAAGGAATTCACTTCTGTTCAGTAAATATTTGCTAATTATGACCAGTTGCACTAGGGAGACAAAGAAGACCACTGGTTAATTGGTTCAACAGAGTTACTCTCAACTTCTACCTGTATTAAAATAATGAAGTGAATGGAGTCAGATTAAACATTTTCTTCTCTTCTGATATTGATTTGACTGTGCAAAAAAATATGTCAGGCCAGGCACAGTAGCTAACGCCTGTTATCCCAGCACTTCGGGAGGCCAAAGTGGGAGGATCCCTTGAGCCTAGGAGTTTGAGACCAGCCTAGGCAATACAGTGAAACTCCATCTCTGCAAAAAATAATTTTTAAAATTAGCTGGGGCTGGACACAGTGGCTCAAAACTATAATCCCAGCACTTTGGGAGGCTGAGATGGACAGATGACTTGAGGTCAGGAGTTTGAGACCAGCCTTGCCAACATGGTGAAAACCCATCTTTACTAAAAATACAAAAATTAGTCAGGTGTGGTGGTGCATGCCTGTAATGCCAGCTATACAGAGACTGAGGCATGAGAACCACTTGAACCTGGGAGGCAAAGGGTGTAGTGAGCCAAGATCATGCCACTGCACTCCAGCCTGGGTAACAGAGCAAGACTCCATCCTCCCTGACAAAAAAAAAAAAAAAAGCTAGGCATGGTGGCACATACTTGTGGTCCCAGCTACTTGGGAGACTGAGGTAGGAGGATCATTCGAGCCCAGCAGGTTGAGGCTGCAGTGAGCCATAATCACACCACTGCACTCCAGCTTGAGTGACAGAGCAAGACTCTATCTCAAAAAAAAACAAAAGATGTTAATTTAGAAAAACATTTCATATTTTCTTCTCAATACTGACACCAGCCACCTCTAACAATATTTTCTAAAGTCTTAATATCTTATTGAAGAGGACACACAAAAAATGAAAAGATTCTATGCACATAGATCAGAAGAATTAATATTATCAAAATGACCATAACTAAGGCAATCTAAACATTCAATACAATTCCTATCAAAATTCCAATGACATTCCTCACAGAAATAGAAAAAACAATCCTGACTGGGTGTGGTGACTCACGCATGTAGGTCCAGCACTTTGGGAGGCTGAGGCAGGCAGATTACGAGGTCAGAAGTTCAAGACCAGCCTGGCCAACATTGTGAAACCTTATCTCTACTAAGGATACAAAAAAAATTAGCCATGCATAGTGCCATGTGCCTGTAATTCCAGCTACTTGGGAGGCTGAGGCAGGAGAATCACTTGAACTCAGGAGGCAAAGGTTGCAGTGAGCCGAGATTGCGCCATTGCACTCCAGCCTGGGTGACAGGGCGAGACTCTGTCTCAAAAAAGAAAAAAACGAAAAAAAAAAATCCTAGGATTTCTATGAAACTAGAAAAGACCATGAAGAGTCAAAATAATACTAAGCAAAAGGAACAAAGCTGAAGACATCCCACTATCTGACTTCAAAATATATTAATAACACAAAGCTGTAGTAAGCAATGCAGCATGGTATTGGTATAAAAACAGATACAAAGACCAATGGAACAGAATAGATTACTCAGGAATAAGTCCGCATATTTACAGCCAAAAGATTTTCAACAAAAGCACCAAGAACATACATTGGGGAAAGGGCAGCCTCTTCAATAAAAGGTGCTAGGAAACAGGATATCCATATGCAGAAGAATGAAATCAGACCCCTATCTCCCACCATATTTAAAAATGGACTCAACATGGATTAAAGACTTAAGTGTAAAATCCAGAACTGTAAAACTACTAGAAGAAAACACTTCAGGACATTGGCTTAGCCAAAGCTTTTATGGTTCAGACTTCAAAAGCACAGGCAACAAAAACAAAAAATAAACAAAGATGACTATATCAAAAAAGAAAAGAATCAACAGAGTAAAGAGACAACCCACTGGATGGGAGAAAAGTTATGCAAACTATTCATCTGACAAGAAACCAACATTCAGAATATACAAGGAACTCAACTCAGTAGTGCTAGATGTAGTGAACCCCAAGTTTCTCTTCAAAGAATCAGTGTGTCAGTATGTTCAGGTCTCTTATTCTTTAATTCTCCATTTTAAAGTTTAACTTTCTTGCAGTTTCAGTAAACAACCTTTTCCCCAGTTCTAATCAGTAGTTCTCATCTGTTCTCCCGGTCCCCTGCTCTGTCCTGACTCATCCCGGTCACCTGCTCTGGTCACCTGCTTTGACCCGAGTTACCCCTGGTACCTGTCCTGTAACCATCCTTCCTGCCAAACTACCCAGCCCGCCACTCCAGGTCATACCCCTGCTCTCTTTAAAATAGCCAATCAGAATTAGCCCAGACTGTGCATTCTAACCCTAGCTAATAGGGGAATGACACATCAGTAGGGACTACCTCCATCGGGAATAAGAACCCCTTCCCCTCCCTTGTCCAGGTGTGCACTCACCATTGTTCCATCTGTGAGCCACACCCTTCTGTAGATGTAAATTGCCTTCCTGAGGAAATTTATATCTGAGTGCTACTTCTTTTGTGGCACTGAAAATTTACATATAACAATAGCAAAAAACACAAATAATTCTATTTTTAAATGGGCAAAGGGTCTGAATAGACATTTCTCAGAAGAAGGAATACCAATGGCCAACAGGTATATAAAGCAATGCTCAACATCACTAATCATCAGGCAACTGCAAATCAAAACCACAATGAGATATCATCTTACCCCAGTTAGACTGGCTATCATTAAAAAGACAAAAAAAAAAAAAAAAAAAAAAAAACAAATCCTGGTGAGAATATGGAGAAAAGAACTCTTATACACTGTTGGTGGGAATGTAAATTAGTACAGCCATTATGGAAAACCATATGAAGATTTATCCAAAAAAACTAAAAATAGAACTACTAAACTATCCAGCAATCCCACTACTGGGTATTTATCCAAAGGAAAGGAAATCAGTATATAAAAGATAAATCTGGGCCGAGCGCGGTGGCTCACGCCTGTAATCCCAGCACTTTGGGAGGCCGAGGCGGGCGGATCACGAGGTCAAGAGATCAAGACCATCCTGGTCAACATGGTGAAACCCCATCTCTACTAAAAATACAAAAAATTAGCTGGGCACAGTGGTGCATGCCTGTAATCCCAGCTACTCAGGAGGCTGAGGCAGGAGAATTGCCTGAACCCGGGAGGCAGAGGTTGCGGTAAGCTGAGATCGCGCCATTGCACTCCAGCCTGGGTAATAAGAGTGAAACTCCGTCTCAAAAAAAAAAAAGATAAATCCACACCCATGTTTATTGCAGCTGTATTCACAATTGTCAAGACATGGAATCAATGTAAACATCCATCAACAGATGAAAGGATAAAGAAAATGTGATATATATACACAACAGAATAATGGTCAGTGATTAAAAAAGAATAAAATCCTGTCATTTTCAGCAATATTGATAAACCTGGAGGATATTATGTTAAGTGAAATAAGTCAGGCACAGAAAGATAAAGATAAATACCACATGTTCTAACTCATGTGGGAACTGAAAAAAATTAAACTTACAGAAGTGAAGAATAGAATTGTGGTTATTAGAGGCTAAGAAGGATGGAGAAAGGGGAGGATAGAGAGAGGTTCGTTAGGGGATGCAACGTTACAGCCTGATGGGAAAAATATGTCCTAATGTTCTGTAGCACTGTGTGGTGAATATGATTAACAATAATTTACTATATATTTTCAAAAAGCTAAAAGACAAGATTTTGAATGCTCACAACACAAATGATAAATGTTTGAGGTGATGCATACGCTAATTATCTTTATTTGATCATTACACACTCTATATATGTATTGAAATATCACTCTATCACTTAAATATGTACAATTATTATGTGCCAACTAAAAATAAAAGGAAAAAAGAACACAATTATTAAAATCACATTTTTGGCTGGCAGCAGTGACTCATGCCTGTAATCCCAGCACTTTGGGAGGCCTAGACAGGCAGATCACCTGAGGTCAGGAGTTCAAGACCAGCCTGGCCAACATGGTCAAACTCCATCTTTACTAAAAATACAAAAAAAATTACCTGGGCCTGGTGGCACACACCTGTAGTTCTAGCTACTCAGGAGGCTGAGGCAGGAGAATCACTTGAACATGGGAGGCGGATGTTGCAGTGAGCCAAGATCACACAACTGCACTCCAGCCTGGGCAAGAGAGCAAGACTCCATCTCAAAAATAAACAAAATAAAATAAAATAACATTTTCTTCATAAAAATATGTATTTTATGAAAAAAGTCATAATTTTAAGAGTAATATTCCTCATTTTATTTTTTCATATTGCTGTACAAATGGAAATTTTGATGTTTGGGGGAAGAAAGTACAAATTTCTTAGAATTATCATATGCCAAAATAACAGTTGTTTATTAAATGCTTTTGAGAGTTTTTGGAAACTGTTAAACACAGGCTGTCGTGGCTATACTATAATTCCTAAATGATGATGGCAAAACAGTTTGTTGATTAATCGAATATTGTAGTTGCTGTGGAAACAATTGCTAGTATGTTTGGTGATATGGTTGGCTTTGTCTCCACCCAAATCTCATTTTGAATTCCCATGTGTTGTGGCAGGGACCTCATGGGAGGTAATCGAATCGTGGGGGCAGGTCTTTTTCATGCTGTTCTTATGATAGTGAATAAATCTCACAAGAACTGATGGTTTTAAAAACAGGAGTTTCCCTACACAAGTTCTCTCTCTCACTTTGCCTGCTGCCATTCATGTAAAACGTGACTGGCTCCTCCTTGCCTTCTACCATGATTTTGAGGCATCCCAGCTACATGGAACTCTAAGTCCATTAAACCTCTTTCTTTTGTAAATTGCACAGTCTAGGGTATGTCTTCATCAGCAGCGTGGAAACAGACTAATACTTGGTTTCAAATATCACCATTGTGAGAAATTATCTAATATATTAAAAACAAGAAAAATATATTTTCTGTTTCATAGAGTGCCTTTTGACTCTTCCATCTGATAGCATGGGCTTTGTGATGGGTGCTTTAGCTTGAAACTGAATACACAGTGAGAAGGCATGAGGGTGGTGTGAGTGGCTCCCTGCTATGAACCTGAAAACTTTTTGTTGGATGGATGGCCTAGAAAAACTTCACTCTTCAGAGAATTAAGAATTTTTGTCCCTTTTCAAACTACCTGTAATTGCATTTGCTCCTTTTTTCTAACTTAAAAATCTATTTCCTAATTTTATTTATTCATTCAGTGACTATTTATTGGGTCCTATTATGTGCCAGGCATGGTTCTAGGAACACAAAAACAAAAATCCTTGTTTTCTCCTCATTCTAGTGGGGTACTCAGGAAATAAACAAAATCAATCTAATGAAGGAAGTCAGGAATAAAATCTGAATGCAAAACAGAGACATACATTTGTGATGGTGCTAAAGACCAGAGTCAAAGCATATCCCATGTTTTGTGGGATCTAGTGTTCAAATCAGTTTGGTTAATCCTGTGACTGCGTCACCCCTCCCATTCAGCCTTCATGTGGTGAAGCCCTGATCCTCAATGTGGTTGTATTTGGAGATGGAGCCTCTAAGAAAGTAATTACGGTTAAACGAGGTGGATATGGTTTGCTTTGTGTCCCCACCCAAATCTCACCTCAAATTGTAATCCCTGTATGTTGGCGGAGGGTCCTGGTGGGAGGTGATTTGATCGCAAGGGCGGATTTCCCCCTTGCTGTTCTCGTGATAGTGAGTTCTCACAAGACATCATCGTTTAAAAAAGTGTGTGGCACTTGCCCCTTCTCTTTCTCTCTCTCCTGCTCTGCCATGGTAAGACATGCTTGCTTCCCCTTTGCCTTCCGCCATGACTGTAAGTTTCCTGAGGTCTCCCAACCATGCTTCCTGCAGAACTGTGAGTCAACTAAACGTCTTTCCTTCATAATTTACCTAGTCTCAGGTAGTTCTTTATAGCAGTGTGATAGCAGACCAATACAGAGGGCATAAGGGTGAGCCCCTGATGTAGTAGGATTTGTGTCCTTATACAAAGAAATAACAGAGAGCTCTCTGTCACTCTGTCCATCATTTGAGGATACAGCAAGAAGGCGGCCCTCTGCAAGCCAAGAAGAGAGCCTCACCTGAGCCCCACTATGCTGGCACCTTGACCTTGGACTTCCAGCCCCCAGAATGTGAGAAAATACATTTCTGTTGTTTAAGCCACCCACTCTGCCACATTTTGTTATGGTAGCCTGGACAAACTAATACAATTAGGCAGATACAGCCAGGACCATCACTTACAATAACTACTCTCTGGTGTTTTAGTTTTATGTCTATTTGACAGGTAATATCAGAGCAACTAAGTCTGATTCTGGGAGGAAAAAAAAACCAATGTGTTATTTACATCTTACATTCTCCATTCTACTCGTTTATAATAATTTATCCTCTGCCGCCTTCCAACCAGGTAATGATGATATGGAATAAAAGGAGAAACCGAAAGCAGGAAAAGGAGGAAACATGTTCCAGGTGGAAGAATTAACAGTCATTTGTGTTGAGCCTCCTGATGGCCAGACAAAACTTAAGGAAGTGAGAACCAGATTGACCATCCTAGAACCAATTTGGGGACTTAGGTGCCATCTATGATCTGTGCAGGGACAGCAAAGCCACAGCTAGTGGTCAGCAAATGAAAACTATTCACCACAGATCCTATCCCCCCAGAGAATGTCTGCATGATACTTTTCCACTTCCATCTAATTTAGCTTCCTGTTCATTGTAAAACCTGAATAAATGCTTTTTCCTCATATTAATTTTTATAAATCAATGAAAGGGATTTCAGAGCTACCCAAACCAGAATTTGAAAACAAATTTTTTTGGGGTGTTCCTGGGAGGCAGGAAACATACCAAAACTGCCCAAAGGCACCATATAAAAGGCTACACAAAGATCACCACTGGTCACTATCTTCAGGATCTATGGTGAATTTAGGAACCAGCCACCTATCTGCATGCTCTAATTCTATAGCAAGTTCTTCAAATGGTCCTGCTCTCCGCCAGCTATCTAGGACCAGGTCATAATGTAAGGATCTGGGGAGGTATTAGGTGCTAAGAAGCATGCTGTGTGGCCACTTTGCTTAGGAGTGCAGTCTGGCTCTGATGGCGGTTTTATCCTATCTCACTTCCAGCACGTTCAGTCCTGTATTCATTCACTCATTCTCTTTATACACAATGCCTATACATAGCCACACCCTCACACTCACACATATACACAACACACACAGGCACATACACATACCCCCCCCATACACACACAGGCACATACACATACCCACACACACTCACACGCACACACACAGGCACATACACATACCCCTACACACACACACACACACACACACACACACTCACAGAGGCACATACACACTTCTCTTTTACCCTGGAGAAAGCAGACAGAGCCCAGAGCCCTTCTTAGTGATCTCCAGGTCAGAACCCAGCTTCACATTGTCGACATGCATTTGACTGCTGAGAATGCCCTGGAAAAAATGGACAGAATTTCCTTAACAAGTGTAAGGAAATACCATGCAGGTCTGTGAGAGGAAGGCTTTGATGTGCTACGTGTGGCGTTAGTTACTGTCAGTCCTCTGGGCCCTGGAATTGGGCAAAGATGCCTAAAGGGCTTTGCAGTGCCACGGTGATGCCCTGGGCTGGATCTCCTGTGAGGCTTCTAGTGTCTCATTCCAGTTCACAGCTGGAGATGCAGCCAAGTTTGCCTGACCCTGGGCCCAGCCTGGCCTTGTTTGCCCACTTCTCTCAGCCCCCGCTCCCTTGGCCTGACTGTGCTGGAGGCTTCCACCTGTTCTTCCCCATCACTCTGTACCCTTCTCCTCCCTGGTCTGTGCCCTGAGACTGGCCTCTTGCCTTTTGGCTTCTGCTTGAGTTTGGCCAGTGAGGAGGTCTGGACACTGCAGGACTACAAGGGCAGAAAGCTATTTCTTAGGCTCTCTCCCTCCCGCAGGGTCATCTCAGGCTGACCACCTCCACAGGTCCCAGCTCCTTTTGCACCCTTCCAGGATCCCATGGCTGCCTCTCCCCGTTCCCCTCCAGAACTAAGTGCTGCCATAGCACCTCCTGGTTCCTCGCCCTGATTCCTTGCATTATTCCTTGTGGTTTCCCTATATCCTGCTCACACCATTAAAACTAGTCACTTAACTCACCTCAAACCACCCAATTTGAAAGTGCCATCTGTTTCCTGATAAAACCTTGGCCCTCAAGAGATCATACACAGCCTCAGGAGGTGGACACGTGGATTCTTCACAGCCTGAAACTGGCATTCACTAACATGGGATCTTGGGCAAGTCATCCTTTTAAGATTTTCTCTCTCTTTCTCTTTCTCTCTCTCTCTCTCTCTCTCTCTCAAAAGAGTCTCACTTTGTTGCCCAGGCTGGAATCCAGTGGTGATCTATCTATAGTGATAGAGGCAGGAGGCAGAGAAATGCTAAGCGTACAGGGACAGATCCCTGGTGAAACCTCACCTTCAAGGCAAAAACAGCCTGAAACCCATGGACCAGAGTGAGAACTTCTATTCCTGTTTACTCTCTCTCAATTGATTTTTCTGAATAATGCCTTTTAGCCAATTAAATATTACCTTTTCCAATACTACCTATGGCCTACCCCACCCCCATCCTATGTATAGCTATAAAGACTCCATACTCAGTTGGTAGAGGGGAGATGGCCTGACTTTGAGGAGAAGACCTCCTAACTTTGGGGGAAGATGACCTGCCCTTCCCATCCCATCCCCTGTCCAGCACCCCTCTCTGCTAAGAGCTGTTTTCATCACTCAATAAAATTCTTCACCCTCACCATCCTTCAGTTGTGAAGCATGACCTCATTCTTCTTGGACACTGGATAAGAGCTCAGGACCCACTGAGTGCAGGTGCCAAGAAAGGCTGTTACACTGGTCTTTTTCCCTCACTGGCAGAGGGCGGCCACTCCATGCAACAGGGCCAGGGGCCAACTGAGCTGCTAACACACTACCATCCGCTGGGCTGTGGATGGCGGAACTAAAATAACTAATTAGCACACTAACACCCCCACTGGGCTTCAGGGTCGTGGGTACCCTTGCCTGGGTGCCACCGCATTCCCTTTGAAAAGCCACACCTGGTCTGGCCGTGGGCCCTGCACAGAGCTTGTTCCTGTTTCAGCAGAGTGGCCAGCAGGGGCTTGTACTCACTTGTTCGTGTGCTCCCTTCTGCAAGGGGCGGAGCATGGCAGGCCAAGTAGACAGGGCACCCCTACTGGGATTCCACAAAAAGGCCAAGAAAAATCCTGCATCAATAGCTCACTGCTGCCTTGACCTCCTGGGATCCTCCTGCCTCAGCCTCTGGAGTAACTGGGACTACAAGAATGCATCACTACACTGGCTATTTTTATTTTTAATAGAGATGAGGTCTCAGTACATTGCCCAGGATGGTCTCGAACTCCTGGCCTCAAGCAATCTTCCCAACTAGGCTCACACACCCAGCCAGATTGCTTTCCAACTGGTACAACACAGATGCTAATAGTACCCACTCTGAAGGTTGCTATGAGGACTAACACATTCATCTGAGAGGCCCACCATGAGGGGCACATAGTAATGCTCAATAAACAGCAGTTATTTGTGGGAGCAGCTGCCCTTCAGCCAGCATCTAATTCCCACCGTCCCCATCACCCACTGCTCTTCATCACCATCTGCCCAACACCAACAACCAGTTAGTTCCCACTGCACCACTGTCCTCTCCTACCTGGGAACATTTCTACAGGGACTCCGCTACATCGTCAAATGATGAGGTTCAGGACACGCTACCCCAGAATATTTTAAATGAAGGAATTTGAGAAAATAGCAGAAGAAGGAAGGTCTTCTAATCTTCCCCTGCCCTTCTCCCCTGAAGCAAGTTATACAACCCTCATGTGAGGGGTGCCCTTCCTATACCAGAGGAAAGGAACATCCTTATCTCTGAAGATGAAGGGGAACAGAGAAGCATCTGGACAGACGGACCTTACTAAGTTTCCCCCAGTTAATTACCACCATTAGATCATATCCTTTGCCTCCTCTTATTTCTCCATGACTATCCACTCCTTATCAAACCTACTATAAAAAACACTTTGGCACTTTGGGAGGTCAAGGCAGATCACTTGAGGTCAAGGTCAAGATCACTTGAGCCCAGGATTTTGAGACTAGCCTGAGCAACATGGCAACTCCCTGTCTCTACAAAAACTAGAAAAATTAGCCAGGTATGGTGATGCGTGCTTGTAGTCCCAGCTACTTGGGAGGCTGAGGTGGATCACCTGAGCCCTGAGCCAGGGGAGATCGAGGCTGCGGAGAGCCATGATTGTGTCGTGACTGCGCAACTGTACTCCAGTCTGAGCAACACAGTGAGATCCTGTCTCAAACAAACAAACAAACACTGGTTTAAATGTTTCTTCGGGTCTTTACTTCCTTTTGAAGTCATGTAAAACTTATATTAAATAAATTTGTATGCTTTTCACTCATCAGTCATTTGTTCTAGGAGCCTTAGGCTGTGAAATTAGGATGAAAAGGTATTTTCATGAAAAAATATTTTCCTCCCTTATAATCCTGAGTCACCATTTCCAGTCACTTGGAGATTTTTTCTTTCTTCCTCTCTTGTCTCTAGCAGCCATTCCCCCTCGGATGGGCTGGCTTCCTGATGGATCCTTCCAGCACAAGTGGAACAACTTTGGACTCATTCTAACACCATCATCACCCCAGAAGGAAGGGTCCAGCTCTCTCCCGATCCAGACCTCCATGGAGATGCTGCTCACGCCTCTGTGCCTCATCTGTGTTGTACCAGCTCAATCACACCCATGGCTTCTCCTACTACCCATGTCGTGATGAGTCTCAAATCCAAATTCCTACGCCTGATCCATAGATCCAGGCAAGCATCTCCACTTCAGTGTTCCACAGACACCTCAAATACAACATGTCAAAAACTGAGCTCATTCCTCCCCACCCCTCTCCAAACCCTTCCTTCCTTCTCTTTTCCTTTCCTTGTTATTAACACCTCACTCCCCCAGACTGCCAAGCCAGCAACTTGGGGTGTCACCCATGACTCATCACTCTCACTCTTCACATCCTGTCAGTTGCCAAATCCTAAAGAATTTGTCTTTTAAATATCTTTTGAATCAATGTTCTGGTTCAAAGTTCTCTCATCTGGTCAACTTCAGACACCTTCTCATTGGCCCTTTTCCCCTAAACCTTTCTCTGCTGGGCCATCAGAGCAAGCTTTCTGAGTTCATGTTCTATCACATTGCAGATGTCTGTCCACAACAGCTACCATTTACGATGGGCTAGATGCTGTTTTATCATGCCTTACGTGTATTAAATCATTGAAACATCCCAACAGTTTTATAAGACAGGTCATATTCTTATCATCCCCTTTTTTTTTTGAGATGGAGTCTCCCTCTATTGCCCAGGCTGGAATGCAGTGGTGCAATCTTGGCTCACTGCAACCTCCGCCTCCCAGATTCAAGCGAGATGGAGTCTCCCTCTATTGCCCAGGCTGGAATGCAGTGGTGCAATCTTGGCTCACTGCAACCTCCGCCTCCCAGATTCAAGCAATACTCCTGCTTCGGCCTCCCAAGTAGCTGAGTTTACAGCTGTGCACCGCCACCCCCAGCTAATTTTTCTGTATTTTTAGTAGAGACAGGGTTTCATCATGCTGGCCAGGCTGGTCTCAAGCTCAAATGATCCGCTGGCCTCAGCCTCCCAAAGTCCTGGGATTACAGGAGTGAGCCACTGCGCCTGACCTATCATCCCTATTTATTAAGGTGAAGCCATGGATAGCCTCTGCCCATAGCGTTACTTACCTCTGTGTTTCTTTACCCCTCTCCCACCTTGACCTTCCTCTTCTCCACCTACCACAACCACCACCACTTTTGCTTACAGAGCCTTACAACCCTTCAGGGTTCCCGCTGTCTGCCCTGCAGAATAGAGCCCATCTCCCAGGCTTGACATCAAGGGGTTCCAGAGCCCTATCCCTGACAGGCCTTCCACAGCTGGCTGGCATACCTCCCAAAGAGAACAGACCTCCAGCTGCACCCAATTACTTACAGCTTCCCCAACAAGCTGCATTCTTCTGCCTTTTCACATCTAAATTGCCTCTTAAATGTCTGTGCCTAAACCTCATCCCCACTTGGCACCTGGTGAGTTCCTGCTCCTTAGAAATCTGGCATAAGCATTGCTTCCTCCAAAAACCACCTCTGATGCCTGTAGGCCTCACCACATTCATATCCATGTTACAGCCCTTAGCACATTGCATTAACTACCCTTGAACATCTTTCTCCCAAGGGGGAAGGGCTACAGCTCTATTTATCTTTAGATTCCCAGTGCCTGACACATCCTAGGTTTTTCAAAGCTGGGTGAATAAATAAATGAAGAAACAAATAAAGAAACTCTGAAGGGCAAACATAAGGGGAGCAGCTGTGACAGCTGTGGAGACTGATTTGATGTACAATACCCATATTAATTGGGTTTTTTTAAACGACAGAAAAGATTCTAGCTTTTACAACTGCAGAATCTTTTTAGTTATCACATTTCCTGATTCTACATGTAGGTTGGAACATGCATGGGAAATTTTTATTCTGTAAACCATACTTGATTAGACAAATGATGTCACTATATTGGGAAGGTTTCCTTTTTAAAATAAAAATCACCAAATAACTCTTGTTCAAAGTTAACTTTATCCAGCCAAATACAGTGCCCAGCCCTAAAACATACTTATGTATACAAATCTTATCTTTCAGAGGGTATCAAATGTCTAATGGGGAAATGTGTGAGAGATACAAGTTTCAACTGAAATGGAAGAAATAAAAGAATGTTTTAGACAGATATGCCGATTTACTATAATCGCCCAATAAAAGTTCACGTCCCCTATTGCTCAGATCCTTCCTTTCAGGAAGAACTGGGATTCCACACTGATAAAGACCAATTCCATATTAATCACTTATTTCCTCTTTAAGAGTCAGATGCAACAAGAGTAAAATTATCCAAGATGATAATGATAAAATAGTTTCCTTTCATTTGGTAGAATTTATATTTATAGTAAAATCTCCAAGTAGATAGCATTTTCAGAAAAGAGTGGCTGCCTTTAATTTTTATCAGAACAAGGAAAGTTATACCAAACTATTCAGCTTTGTCAGCAAAGCCACTTCCTGAGCATTTCATCTTCGGCCCAGGCACTGGGTCCCGAGGCGGAAGAACAGGGGAGGTAGGGAACATAAGGCTGATTCCACTGACTTCCTAGAACTAAATCAAATGGAAACACTTCCGCTATGACAGGAAATATCCTCTCCATTTACATAGGGCGTACACCGAGTAAATGACTTTGCACCTCTACTTCACTCTCTTTATTTACATAGGGTGTACACCAAGTAGCCAATGAAAACCTCTACAGGATATTTAAACCCCAGAAAATCATGTAGCCAGGCTCATGTTCCCATGCTCAGGCCCACTCCCACCCTGTGGAATGCACTTTCATTTTCAGTAAATCTGCATTTGTTGCTTCATTCTTTCCCTGCTTTTGTTTGTGCATTTTGTCCTGGACACCCTCCACTGGTAACAGTCCCACTAACTCCCTCGGAAAAGGGTGTTCATAAAGCTTAGACTGGGCTGAGAGACATTTGCTTGTGAATCAAAATTCAAGTACATTTATATAGTATTATTACAAAGGCAAGAAATTAAATGAGTACATTTTTAAAAATTTTTCCAACAGGAGCTGAAATGCTAAGAGCTAAATATTCAGTTTAGCAGAAAGATCTAAGCTCTGGGAGCCCATTGCTGAGCACCGTGATGGCTCCAGCTTTCCCAGAGTGGTTCTCAGTGTACCATGCTCTGCAGAAATGAGAAACACGGAACGTAACCCGATGTCTTTCTCCGATAGTTCATCAGCTGAATCCAGGCCACAAAAAAAAAAAAGAAAGAAAGAAAATAGTTGAAAAGAGGCATATTCAAAAGAATAGGAGATAAGAGGAAAATAATTGTTCCGAGCTATGAGCATCATAATTTATGTGAGATAAGGCTCTAAAGACGAGTTATTCTAAGGGCTTTCTTTGAGACGTTTTCTTGTTCTGTGGCCCCCCCACCCCCAAGGCAAAACGACTAGCAGAAAAGGCTGTGTGTGTGTGTGTGTGTGTGTGTGTGTGTGTGTATTTTTATCTCCTTTAGCACTGGGGTCTTCTGTCACAACCATCATGAGCTAATCCTTGACAAGGAAAATAGTTCATTTCATAACTATAGGAAGGTTTAAAGAGCCTACCTAAATTCAGGTCACCACCCTGGAACGGGAATCACATTTCAACTTAACAGAAAAAATATATAACAAATACAAATGTCCAATACTAACTGGGCTATTACTGGAAATTTGAGGCAATTTCAAGCAAGGACTTGTGGGTCAGACTTGGACAAAGAAGTGGACCTGCCATTTTCAGTGAGTACACATCCTTGGTGTGGGTGGTCTGCAGAGATGGCCACCAACCGTTCCTCCCATCCAGAGGGGGTGTCTGTCTCCACTCCCCTTGGATCTGGGCTGTCCCTGTGACTTGCTTGACCCAATAGGATGCTTCTGAGCAGCACCATGTGACTTGCAGGCCTCTTTCTTAAGAGCCCCTACAGCTTCCACATCTGCCCCCTTAGAAGAGAGCCACCATGTCATGAAGATTAGGCTAAACTACTGAAGGACGAGAGACCAGGGAGAGAAAGAGAGACCACTCAGAGGAGAGCCCAAACCCCTCAGCCCACAGCCAGACCTGTGAGTGGGGCCATCTTGCATCCTCCAGCCCCAAGTGAGCCACTCCTGCCAACATCATGGTAGAGACTCAGCCACCCCAGCCAGCTCAGCTGAGGACCTACCATCATTAATGACATGCTGAGCCCTACCTGAAGCCCCGATTCACAGGATCTGAACAAATACAAGAGCAGTTCTTTGAAATCCACTAAGTTGTGGGGTGGTTTGTTACACAGGAATAGATGATTCATCTATAAAATGAGGCCAGTTATATCAAGAGTGCTTAACTTCATCACACTGATAAGAAGCAGTGAATATGTGATTCTGTGAGCAGACTCACATAGGCAGATATAGGCTTAGCACTGTGCCTGTACCTGCCAGGTAAGGAACACTCCATAAAAGTGAGTTATTATTTATTATTGTCATTTTCAAAGAGAGGCTGAGTGACCTGCCAGTAATGTTGTAAAGGGAGTGCTATGGTTTAAATCTCTCCTCCAAAACTCACTTTGAAACTTAATCCTCAATGTGGCAGTATTGAGAAGTGGGGCTTTAAAAAACAGAGACTGTATCATGAAGGCTCTGCCTTCAAATGGATTGATCCATTCATGAGTTAATGGATTAACAGGTTATCATGGGAGTGGTACTGGTAGCCTTATAAGAAGAGGAAGAAAGACCAGAGCTAGCATGATAATGAACTCAGCCCCATTGCCATGTGATGCCCTGCGCCAACTCGGGACTCTGAAGGGAATCCCCACCAGCAAGAAAGCTCTCACCAGATGCAACTCTTCAACCTTAGATTTCCCAGTCTTCATAACTGCAAGAAATAAATCCCTTCCCTTTATAAACTACCCAGTTTCAGGGATTCTGTTATAAGCAACAGAAAATAGAGTAAGAAGGAGAGTGTTCATGTTCCTCATATCCACTGAAGTCCCTCTTCCTATCCACATATTCACTAGGTGCTGACGCAGCGGAACTTTAGCATGTTTCTTGGTCCTTCACACTCCTGATCTGAGCTCACTTTCAGAATAGAAAACAGTATATTTCCTGGGGAAGCATCAGCCCCTTCTATGGAGGTCTCTCCTACAGGTTCCTGCTGAGGCAAGACAGTTCTTAAAGCACAGACTTCTGGAGTGACCTCCCTCTCCTGCTACCTATGAAGGGCAGGGCGCCTTTCCTGGCATCATGGTGACTAAATTGGACCAGTTGGGTATTCTTTATAGGGTGATGTTAATGGACCACACAGAGACAGGTGGTTGATATCAAAGAGATTCCAGAAGGAAGATGAGTGGCAAAGGACTTGGTTAGCAGCATCAGTGGCGACAAAAACTCTGAATCACGAAAGCAGAGGATAATAAAGGATGCCTGCAGTAACCTGGTTCCTGGTTCCTGCATTCTGCACCTACAACCACGATTCTTTTGCAGTGTGTGTGAGGACTGCTGGGTCTCTGTGGGAAATAACTAGGGCCGTAATTGCCCTAATATCTTTATAATGATGAAACTCCACTTTTTGCAGTTACCCTATGGTTAATTTATGTGTCAACTTGACTGGGCCATGGGATGCCCAGATATCCAGTGAAACATTAATTCTGGGTGTGTCTGTGAGGATGTTTCCAGAAGAGATTAGCGTTTGAATCTATGGACTGAATAAAGAAGATGGTCCTCCGCAATGTGAGTTGATAGCACCTAACCAATTGGAAGCCTGAATACAACAAAAAGGTGGACAAAGGTTGAATCCTCTGTCTCTCTCTCTCTCTCTCATTCTTTCTCTCTGCCTGACTGCTTGAGCTGAGACATTAGTCTTCTCCTGCCCTTCGATTGAGATTTATACCATTGGTGCTCCTGGTTCTCAGGCCTTCAGATGTGAACTGGAATTTATACTATTAGCTTTCCTGGGTTTCCAGCTCATAGATGGAAGGTCATGGGACTTCTCAGTCTCCATAATCACATGAGTCATTTCCTTATAATAAATATCCTTCTATTTATTATTTATATATACTGTTGCTTCTGGTTTTATAGAGAACCCTGACTAATGCAGTTGCCTTTTCTTCTCCTCCCCCTCCTCCTTTTCCCCTTCCTCCTGTTCCTCCTCCCTCTTCTTACAATTTAAAAGATCTAAATAACACAAGAGGCAGTTGGGGAAAGAAGGAGTGTTTTAGCACTGCTATCTCCTTAACCTAAAGCCAGCCACTCCAAATAAATAGGAGGTCTAAGTAAAATCAGTATGTTCTTCCTGCAGATGAGTTCCAAAGAAATAAACTTAGGCATTTCTAAGGAGGTGGCTGTCCCAACTTACCTGTTACACTGGAAATTCTAGCGCGACCACAGAAGACATACTGCTTTTCTTTTGAACCTTGTCATTTTTTTCCCATTTGCCCCTTGCTTCACACAAAAATTCCTGTCCAGGGCCTTAAGGCTTATTCACAGGCACCATTCCTTTTCCCTCCTGCCCTGTCCAGCATGGCTAAGTGCTCCGGCCTCTGGATTTGTGAGCTAATTCCTATTCCCAGTGCAGGTTCTTCCATCTCTCAACTTTACACCATCACAAGGATGGTCATGTCAATATAGAAGTCTATATTGACCACAGAACTCCCCTCTCCACTTTCACAGCCCCTATGTCAAGCTTTCCCCCATACATCCCACCCAGCTGTGCCCCACTACCACCACACCCTCCCACCTACCAAATCCTTTATTTACTCCAAACAGAACTCATCACATAGAATTGGAATACTTATAAATAACATTCAGTGAGACAAGGCAAGTCTTCGCAGGCCTTTGCTTAAGAGGTTTAGTTATAAAATGCCTAAAGGATTTCTGTATAATGTAAACTCAATCTTTGCCATGGAAATCCCATAGTACTGCCCTGAAAGCAGAATGAGAGCATTATTAACTTACTATTTAATTATTCTCCCTTTTCTCTATCACCCCTGGAATGTAAAAATTCCAAAGGCAAGAAGAATAGCTTCCACTTTTTCTGACGTTCAGAGCTGCTTTGCACCCTGGGAAGGCTAGCCTTGAGAATGACAAGAAAAATTGGGAATTGGCTGAGCTCAAACGGATTTTGAAAGACAAAGTGTCCCTCTGTGTAGTCCTAACTATGGTCTCCTTTCTCATTCTTGTGTTTTAATTGATGGTAAGTTTGATTACAGAGCTGTTACCAGCTCCTTTGTGCCACAGTATGTAAACTTTTCTATTATTCTTAAATAGAGCCAATTATAACTAAGAAAAATGCCAATATTTAGATTAGTTTGTGTAATACAGTCAGCCCTCCTTATCTATGGATTCTGCATCCATAGATTCAACAAACTTTGGATCAAAAATAGTCTGAAGAAAAGAATGGATGCTTGAAAAAATTCTCTATAGGCTGGGCGCAGTGGCTCCCACCTGTAATCCCAGCACTTTGAGAGGCCGAGGCAAGTGGATCAGGAGGTCAGGAGATCGAGACCATCCTGGCTAACATGGTGAAACCCCGTCTCTACTAAAAAATACAAAAATTAGCTGGGTATGGTGGTTGGCGCCTGTAGTCCCAACCACTCGGGAAGCTGAAGCAGGAGAATGTCTTGAACCTGGGAGGCGGATGTTGCAGTGAGCAGAGATCGTGCCACTGCACTCCAGCCTGGGCGACAGACCAAGACCCTGTCTCAAAAACAAAGAAAAAAAAAAGTCTGTTCAGTACAGACTGTACATGTTCAGTATAGAGTTTTTTCTTTATTATCCCTAAACAAAATAACTATTTACACAGCATTACATTGTATTAGGTATTATAAGTAATCTAGAGTGATAATTTAAAGAGGTTACACATAGGTTATATGCAAATACTACACCATTTTATATAAGGGACTTGAGTATCCCGGGTTTATATAACCTGGAACCAATCTCCCATGAATACTCAGGGACAACTGCACTGCTTTTCAGATAAAACAGGAAGTATGTGACTAATATAAGACATAGACAGTATTACTAATGAATTGGGGTCATTTGTTTACTTTTTAAAAATATCTATTGAGTGCCTATTAAAGCTGTGGCATGATTTCTATGAAAATAGTTTATTATTATAAATACCAATTTTAGTAATGACAATTATATTTGTTAATACCAGCTACCAAGTATACATAGCTACTTAATATCATTTAATTCTCACAAAAAGTCCTATTTAGCAGATGAAGAAGCAGAGTCTCTGAGAATTCAGTAACTTTCCCTCCCTATGTCCTATTCCCCTACAACCCCCTGAGTCATGTATCTTAGAAAGGCCCAAATTCAGAGTGGCTCAGGCCTATAATCCCAGCACTTTGGGAGGCCAAGGCAGGTGGATCACTAGGTCAGGAGTTCAAGACCAGCCTGGCCAAGATGGTGAAATCTCGTCTCTACTAAAAATACAAAAAAAAAAAAAAAAAATTAGCTGGGCATGGTGGTGGGCACCTGTAATCCCAGCTACTTAGGAGGCTGAGGCAGAGAATGCTTGAACCCGGGAGGCGGAGGTTGCAGTGAGCCGAGATTGCACCACTGCTCTCCAGCTTGGCAACACAGCGAGACTCCATCGCAATAATAATTAAAAAAAAAGGCCCAAATTCAGATTTGAATTGATTTATTTTGATCCCAACTTCCATGTTCTCCTACAAAGTCATAATCCAAAGAAGAGAGAAATGGAATGAAATCTCCTCAGTCTACAAAATGCTTCATACGGTTCATCATTAAAGCCACATTTCCCATCTTCGGCTTGCAAGCAACCATCTAATCCATTAAAATTACATTTTTTGAATTGAGTTTCCTCATAATTGCCTTCCTTCACTTCTCAGCTGAACTCGATGCTTTAAAGTATTTCTCCCTATTTGTCTTTTTCTTTATTTATTTTTTAGTTTTTTTTTTGCCCAACGCTCTCCAGCTTAAAGCTATGAAGCAATAACTCTTCTGGATGGTTGGGGACCTGCTCTAGATGACGTTTTCCGGCTACTTAACCTAATCACTTGAACTGGAACCCCAGTTGATCAGTGTCAGGATTCAAAGGGGCAGCTATTTCTCACGCCTACAGTTTACTTCCTAATCCCCAGATACTGAGTTGTTGCGGGTAGGTTCTTTCTGGCTCTAACCATTTTTCTCTAAGATGTTAATTTGGCAAGTAAATGGCAAAGTCACCCTTTGATGTTCCTTTTCATTGGATGAGCATTACATAAGCAATCTGTGACAATGTGGCCTTTGTGAAGCAAACCCTGATCCACCCAAGTGAGAAAGGGGAAGAGAGAAACTTCATCCTTGATAACGCAGAACACGGGAGCTTCCAGGTGCTATTCTAGCTCAGGTAGTCGGTGCTTCCTGCCCCTGCCAGCTTGCGGGCCCGTCATTCAGATTTGCGTGGCTTCACCCCAGCTACACATCCTCACTTCTTTGACTTTTCCTCTAACAATAGTGCTGGCACCCTTAGTGCAAAGAGGAAAGAAGGAGCAAGCATTTCAGGATCCAGGACAGCACAAAGTCATAACCACAAGGGGAAAAAAAGAATGAGGAAGAGTGGATTTCCACAAACCCCGTCCAAAGGAGATGAGTTAGCGGCCTCAGGAGACCTTGATACAGACTGTTCCAGTTTGAGAACCCACTTAGAGAATCCGCTGTCTCACCCTTTCACTTGATCTTTTCATGATGGACATGGGGGAGGGGCAAGGACTGGGGCAGTGGGGAGTAAGTTTCCGCCAGGTGCGGTGGCTTGTGCCTATAATCCCAGCACTTTGGGAGGCCGGGGCTGGATGAAACCCATCTCTACTAAAATAAATAAATAAATAAATAAAAGTACAAAAAATTAGCCAGGTGTAGTGGCGCATGTGTCTGTAATCCCAGATACCTGGGAGGCTGAGGCAGGAGAATCACTGAAGCCCGGGAGGCGGAGGTTGCAGGGAGCCGAAATCGCATCTGGGCAACAGGGAGAGACTCGTCTCAAAGAAAGAGAAAGAAAGAGAGAGAGAGAGAAAGAGAGAGACAGAGAGACAGAGAAAGAGAGAAAGGAAGGAAGGAAGAAAAGGAAGGAAGGAAGGGAGGAGGAGGAGGAGAAGGAAGAGGAAGAAGTGGAGGAAGAGGAAGAAGAAGAAAAAGCAAAAGGAAAAAAATAGTTTCTACGACTTTTTGTTTGTGTGGGGTGCAAAGTGACTGCCGCGTGCTGTGAAAGATGGGACAAGGGGCTTTCAGCTCAGGGGACATGGATTTGGGGGGAACCCAAAATGTGAGCCTAACCCAGAATTCAGGAACCAGACTAACACCAGGCGAAGAAACAAAGCCAGAGACCTTGGGTCCAGAGCCAGCAAGGGAAAGGAAGTGCGCCGAAGCTTAGCAAGCCCCAGAGCCCGTGTCCAGCCCCGCCTCTCCGGGCGCCTGCAGGAGGGGACCCGCGCGTCCCATCGCCCGGAGCCCCGACCGGCGGCGCGGCCGAGTCCCAGTGCTTCCCGACTAGTTCCGGGCCCGGCCCCAGCCCCGTCGCGCCCCTCCACCTCCCCGCCAGCTGGTGCCACGTGTAACGCCGGGAGGGAATCCCCGGGACATAGGACTGTCTGGATTCGCCTCTCGGCCACCGCTCTGCGCTCCACGAGCTGCTCCTGCCCCGCCCCATCCACCCCAAGGACTCAAACTCGCGCCACCCCTGCCGCGCCCCAGTTCCCGCGCCCCGCCGCGATCACCCCCTGACACTGTCAGGATCCCCGCCCGCCTGCGGGCACCTCGTTCCCCGGGCCTTCGGGCTGGCTCCGAGGGCCAAGACCGCGGACGTGCCGCGCGAGGCTGCCTGGGGACCTGGTCCATCCGGTTCTGATGGGGTCCGCAGGGAAGGGGGGGCACCCTGGAAAGCTTCCTGGAGGAGGGGAGCTCCAAGGACGAAACTGGGCCCCCCTCTAGGCGGAGCTTAGTGTTTGAAGTTGGGGGGCCTTTCTCCTTTTCCTAGTGATTTCGCTCTCACTAACCTCAGGAAGCAGCCCCTCCACCATCTCGTTAAGCGACCCCGCTGTGGCTGCCTCTCCCCTCCTCTAAACACTGTGGCTCCTCATAGCCAGCACCACGACGTCCAAAGCTGTCGGCTCTCGCGCGGGTTCCCGCCTTTGAGGCTTGTCTTTCTCACTCCTTCCACCTGCTCGGAGGACTGCACCCAGGTGGGTTCAGTAACTAGCAAATGACACGAAGAGACCCTCAGAGAAGCGGCCGGCCTACCCGGCGCGCATTACCCACCTCTCCGCAAACCCACTCCCCTGAACTGTTTTGCAGTTCACAGCATCTCTCCCTGCTCTAAAAACTAAACACAAATGCACCTTGAAGAGCTCCAAGTTTCATTTTTTAAATGTTTTCATTCTTCCCTTCCTCCCTGAGCATCGGTAACTTGCAAGGGCTTTGCTGCTTGCACGCTCACATAAATGCACAAGGCTCGCACTCCAGCAGCCAGGGAGGAACCCGCCCGATGCACACGTGTTCCCATCAGGCCGGTCTCTTCTGTTTCCTACCCCCTCCTCCTCCTTCTGGGATCTGTTCAGCAGATAGATTCCACCATGCCAGGCTCCTGCCACTTTTCCCACCCGCCCAGGAGATGGGAGAACAGATGTCAGTTTTCCCTCAGCAGTTGAGGCCGGCCAGGGTTTTCCAAAAGGGAAATTACTTCTGGAAAGTATTTAAGAAAAAGTAATAAAACCTGCTTTAAAAAGTCAATCTTGGAAGTTCCCGTTTTTAGTCCTTCCTTCCATTTGCCTTCCTGAAGGTCTGATGCAGAGATGCCATCTAATCTTCGGGTTGTTCTCCCCCTCCTCCCAAAAGTCTTCTCCCAGGAGGGGTGGGGTTTCAGCCAGAGCCTGGTAGCTGTCATGCCTATGAGATGATATTAAGTTAAATGTGCACCAAATTGGAGACAGTTAACTTTATAAGTTGCTTGTTTTATAGGCCAAGTCTTAGATATCTTCAGCATATGAAAGCCACAGCCACGCTCAGTGGGAGTTACTAATTTTCTAAGAGTGACATCATGTGGTAAAGACAGGACCACCCAGCTTGGCTTTCAAAGTGCTGTTATATGTTGAAAGATGCAAGATGTGGGAAGTGAGAACCCAAAGGCACGAACTGAAGCCAGAATCATGGAATCTTAGCAGTTGAAAGGAACTAAGAATGTCTGACTCCCTCCCACCCAGTTCCAGAAGCCCCCAGTAAGACTTCGCCCAGCGCTCCCTTGAGACCTGTGCCTAGACCTGGAAGCTGGAGGGTATTGTCCAACCTTGCCTGCAAAGGAGATGAGCCACCCACACCTGAACAGAGGAAGCCAGACCAGTTGTGATCAGGCTTCCTCTGCTGCGCTTCGAGAAACAAATCAGATGTTCCCTTACAGATGGAACACTCGAAAAGTTCAAAAGATGTTTCTACAAAGGGTTGCCTGATCCTAAGGTGCCATGAACACTGGGTTGCTTAATACTCTTGAGGAACTATGTTAACTTCTCTTCCCAGGTCCACAAGGGGCGTGGTTTCAAAGGCAAGAACTTCCCGGGGCCATGCCTCCATCCACCCCCTCATCCGGGAACCTAGAGTTCTTTGTCTAACTTTCCCCCGTGTAGGCTGGGTAAAATTCCAGGTGAGCTTCCTTTGTTCAGAAAGCCCGCCAAAAGCCCTGGAAGGAGGGGATGTATTGCGAGCCAAGCAGCCAATCCAATATCAGAGGCAAAGATCAATCACTCCAGAGGACGTTTGAAAGAACTCCTCTCATTGGACAAGAACATGAATGGGGCGGGAATAACTTAAAATTTAAAACTCCGCTGCCCCTTACGTGTGCGGAATCCTTCTCCGGATCCCCTCCCACGGCAACGTGAGAGCTGTGTTTCCCCCTCTACCTATGAGAGCTGTTTCTCTTTCTCTCTCTCTCTCTCTCGCTCTCTCGCTCTTGCTCTGCCTAATAAATCACTCTCTGCAAAACTCTTTGGGTCCGTGATATTTATATGAGCGGTAAGCCCACTGCACCTCCAGGGACTTTTCCCCGATTCGTGGGGCAGGGGAGGCCAAGAACCTGGGACACCCCGTTACACTCCCATCAACTAAAAGACTGAAGACAGCATTTTCCCAAGTGTACTCTGTAGGAATCAGTAAGTGTTAGGTGAATAAAAGGGTTCCATGGTCAAACACATGCTGATTACACAAATAATATGGGACTTAAAAAAATTAAACAGGCTAACACAAGGGTCACTTGCAGTGATAGAGCGGTTCTGCCTCTTGGCTGTACCAAGGTTAATATCTGGTTGTGACAATCCACTATAGTCCTGCATGGTGTTACCACTGGAGGAACTGGATGAAGGGTAAACAGGATCTCTCCTGGCTGCTCTTGGAGTTCTTGTTCTTAAGTGATCCTCCTGCCTCAGCCTCTCAAAGCGATGGGGTTACAGGCCTAAGCCATGGCACCCAACCCATGATTATATCTTATAGTTTGCTTTATTTATTTTTTATTTTTTGAGATGGAGTTTTGCTCTTGTTGCCCAGGCTGGAATGCAATGGCACGATCGCAACTCACCACAACCTCTGCCTCTGGGGTTCAAGCAATTCTCCTGCCTTAGCCTCCCAAGTAGCTGGAATTACAGGCGTGTACCACCATGCCTGACAAATTCTGTAATTTTTTTAGTAGAGACAGGGTTTCTCCATGTTGGTCAGCTGGTCTTGAACTCCTGACCTCAGGTGATCCACCCACTTCAGCCTCTCAAAGTGCTTGGATTACAGGCATGAGCCACTGCACCTGCCCTGTTGTTCATTATACATATACATTTATATACATTCATTGTTACTTTTAATATGAATCTATAATTATCACAAAATTTAGCTTAAAAAATCAGTTCACAGTAGCACTTCTTAGAGAAGTTAAAAACCTATGTAGATTTTTAATTATTATTAATTTTTTTTGAGACAGTCTCACTCTGTCACCCAGGCTGGAGTGCAGTGGCACGATCTCAACTCACTGCAGCCTCTGCCTCCCTGATGCAAGTAATTCTCATGCCTCAGCCTCCCAAGAAGCTGGGATTACAGGCACACACCACCATGCTCAGCTAATGTTTGTATTTTTAGTCAAGATGGGGTTTTACCATGTTGGCCAGGCTGTTCTCAAATTCCTAAGCTCAAGTGATCCACCTGCTTCAGCCTCCCAAAGTGCTGGGATTACAGACATGAGCCACCGCACCCAGCCTGATTTTTAATTTTTATAAGGGTGCCAGTCTCTATGTGCCCCCTAGTTCTGCTGGTGTGGGCAACCTCTGCATTGGGTCAGGGCTGGTGTGCATGACCAAGAGAAGACATCCGGTGTGACTTCTCAGGTCAGGTCAAATATCCCTTAAAGGTTCCGCTTTGGCCCTTTGGATATATATAAAGTTGAATTCTGTTTGCATTTGCCTATGACTTTTCTCTTCTGCTTTCCTTGTCCTGTCTTGGTATCAAGGTGATGTAAGTCTCATATAATTAGCTGGGTAACTCCCCCTCTCTCCTTTTCTCTGAAATGGTTTAAGATAGGACAAACGATCCTTGAAAGCTTGGTAAAACATTCCCTGTAAAAATCATCTGACCTGGTTTCTCGACATGTCTAGAAGACACAATCTTTTTTCAAGGGATAGGGAGAATGCTAGGAGAACCTTTCGACGACAACTTTAATTTCTGTCATGGCTATGGGTTATTCAGAATTTCTTTGTCATTTTGGATTAGTTTCTGCAGTTTATATATTTTTTAAGAAAATATTTTATCAAAATTTTTAACGTTCATGTGTAATTTTAAAAAATGCTTACTAAATCAAAAGATATAGCCTCTTATTCCTAAGATTATTTGTGTGTGCAAATGCCTTTACTCTTTTATTTTCTATTTTCTTATTATAGACAAAAAACTGGCTTTTGATTTTGTTGATTCTTTTTTTTAAAAAATACTTTGTTACTTTTTGCTCCTGTTCCTTTTTTTTTTTGAGATGGAATCTCTCTCAGTTGCCCAGGCTGCAGTGCAATGGAATGATCTCGGCTCACTGCAACCTCTGCATCCCAGATTCTCCCACTTCAGCCTCCTGAGTAGGGATTACAGGTGTGTACCACCACAGCCGGCTAATTTTTGTATTTTAGTAGAGACAGGGTTTCACCATGTTGGCCAGGCTGGTCTCGAACTCCTACCTCAAGTGATCCACCTGCCTCAGCCTCCCAAAATGCTGGGATTACAGGCATGAGCCACAGCACCCGGCCATTTTTTTTCTTCTTTAGAATGGAGTCTCACTCTGTCACCCAGGCTGGAGTGCAGTGGTGTGATCTTGGCTCACTGCAGTCTCCATCTCCCAGGTTCAAGGGATTCTCCTGCCTCAGCCTTCAGGGTAGATTGGACTACAGGTGTATGCCACCACACCTGGCGAATTTTTTGTATTTTAGTAGAGACAGGGTTTCACCATGTTGGCCAGGATGGTCTCGATCTCCTGACCTCGTGATCCTCGGCCTCCCAAAGTGCTGGGATTACAGGCGTGAACCACCCCGGCCTTCTTTCCTTTTTTTTTTTTTATACTTTATTGAATTAGTGAAGCTTGCTATATTCCCCCCTTTGGTTTGCAAGTTATTTATAGTGTTTTCATTTTTTGACTATTTACCTTTAGTTATTCAACATACATATTCATCATATATTTTTCTAAATAATCCAAAATGCTTAGTAATTTTATTTTTTTGTCCTGAACAACAGCAAAAAAAGTCCTTAGCACATATTAACTTCCCATTCACATTTCCTCTTCAATTTATTATTTATCTAGAGAGTTTTAGTTTTGCAATTCTTAAAGCAAAACAAATAAAAATTGAGACTATTTTTACAGTCAATAATTTATAACCATTTATTTATACTTTATCAATTTCTGTGCTCTCCCCCCTTATTTTGCATTCCATACCTTTCCTCTAGGTTTCTTTTTCTTCCTACTGAAGTAATTTCTTCAATATTTATTTCAGTGAGGGTTTTTATGTGGCTTTGGCTGTTGTATAGCATTGCATTTCCGATCAATTTCTGATCCATGAAATCATTTAGTTTGTTCTTCATCCAGACTCTATCATAACAGTTTTCCCTTTTTATAGGCTCTCTGTATTTGCCATGGGTTTTGTGCAAGGAAATGATTTGAAAGGTTAACCCGTGGAGTCATCTTCAGTTGGAATCAGGGTTAATGACTGCGGAGTTCCTGGTTCTCAGAGGGAAGGACAGAGCAGCAGAAAACGAACGTGAACATGGCAACTTGACTGACCTGAATGAAAAACAAAATTATGGTCAAATGCAAATTTCAGAAGGTATTTGGCTTTTCTGAGCTTTCTAAAAAATTTTTTTCTTTGTTCGATTTCTATCAATATTGGGGTGATAATGCTTGGTGTGCTGACCCCTGGTGGATTCAGTGAGTGCCTGTTGATGATAATTTTTGGAGGTGAAGTAGGTCTTATTCCAGGAGCCGGATTCAAATGCCATAAGAGGCCAGGCAGGTTATATAAATGTGTCAGGTAGTCCTAGATCATGGTGCCAGTGTGGTGCCAAATATGCCCTGTATACGACCATACACATGGCGCCATGTGTACCACATAAAACTAACTGTAAAAAAAAAAAGTTGGCAAAACACATACACATAGGCAAAACTTGATTGGAGAGCCTGAATGGACCAATCAATTTGGCCCAAACTACCGAGTTTAAGTTACACACAGAGGCCAGGTGTGGTGGCTCAAGCCTGTAATCCCAGCACTTTGGGAGGCCGAGGTGGGTAGATTACTTGAGGTTAGGAGTTTGAGAACAGCCTGGCCGACATGAAAAACCCCCATCTCTACTAAAAATACAAAAATTAGCAGGGTTTAGTGGCATATGCCTGTAATCCCAGCTACTCGGGAGGCTGAGGCAGGAGAATCACTTGAACCCGGGAGGCGGAGGTTGCAGTGAACCGATATTGCACCACTGCACTCCAGCCTGGGCGATAGAGTGAAACTCAGTCTCAAAAAAAAAAAAAAGTTACACAAAGAAAGGTCTCACCCCAAGCTTGGTTTGTAAATTAATAACTAATGTTCTTTCCACGATCCACTCTTAATTTCCAAAAATACAGCAAAAACTAATCAATGCTACAGTGAGCTTTTTTTATAAAATAGGATTAGACATTTGTTGACAAAACCCAATGGGAGACAATATTATTCTTCGAGCGAATTCATGTATTATTGTCCATGTTTTAAGTAAGAACTTTTGTGGTACATATTATTTGGGACTGTTTAGAGCACAATTTTCTTCTATAAAACATTAAATGTTATATGAATTAAATACTTTTTCTCTAGATTTTATGTAGTCAACTTTAAGAACTTCAAATCAAATTCAAATCCTGATACGCTGTATTTTTAACCGGGGAGCACGGTTAGAATAAGAATGAACCATCTGAAAGTAGCACGACCAGCAGTTTCCTAGAATCAAATCTTTTATTTTGTTTAGGTTGGGCAAAATCCAAATTATATTTCTACTTTGGATATTTTAATTAATTGTAACTGCGATTATTAAAAGGCATTTAATCATTTTCCCCCTGGTTAATTTAAACTCACTTATCTAATTGTTTTCCAGGACTTCTGATATCTCACTTGGAAGCTACACTGGCTTCTTATTACTTACCAGGTTAAGCCTGAAATTTTCCACCTGCCAGTCCATTCCGGCATTTTATTTCTTTTAACCAGTGTATTTTTGGGTCTTAACTGTACCACTCAAGAAAATCTGCCTGCTCCTCTCATGGGAAGGGCATCCTGTGCCCAGCCTTTGGGCTTCCCCATGTCTCACATGAATGTGAAGAAGTGAAGTGTGGCATGCCCAGGCAAATCTCCCATTCCGTTTTCAAAGTCATCGCAGATGGAGTTCTTGGTTCTCATCTCTCCTTCATGCCCTCTTCCTTTGCTACACCATTGTTTTCTCTTATCTGGTTCCTCTCACAGCCACTCCAGTGCCTGACAAAACTTTATGGTAGCATAAGAAACTTGAGGAATATGTATGTGTGTTCATGTGTGTGTACATATGTATACACATACATATACATATATATACATATTTGCATATGTTTAATGACTTGAAATAATTGTCTAAGAGCAATTATAAAATTAAAAATAAAATATTAATACATAAATTCTTGGCTGGGCTCAGTGGCTCACACCTGTAATCCCAACACTTTAGGAGGCTGAGGAGGGTGGATCACTTGAGGTCAGGAGTTTGAGATCAGCCTGGCCAACATGATGAAATCTCCTCTTTACTAAAAATACAAAAATTAGCCAGGCATGGTGGCATGTGCCTGTAATCGCAGCTACTTGGGAGGCTGAGGCAGGAGAATCACTTGAACCCGGGAGGCAGAGGTTGCAGTGAGCCAAGATTACGCCACTGCACTCCAGCCTGGGCGACAGAGAGAGACTCCATCTCAGAAAAATAAAAAAAAGAAAAAAAACATAAATTCTTATACAGGACAATAACTCAGAAATACCACCATTTTTTAAAATGACATATACATAAGAACTTCAACCTGTACAGATATTTGCCATCCATGACATTTACATACAAATTTTAATGGCTGTCTAAGGCAGTGTTTTCAAATTTTAGTGTGCAATAGAATGCTTTGTGAATATTGTTAAATTTAAATACTCCCAGGCCCACCCTTCAGAGATTCTGATTCAGTATTGTGGGAAGAAGTCCAGACATCAGGGTTTTTTTAGCAAGCATCACAGATAATTTTGAGAAAAATAGCTCATGAATGACACTTTGAGAAACACTACCATGAGAAATATTTTTTCCCCAAATACATCAACCCTTTTCCTGCTTCTATATTTATGATGAGATGATTCTATAAATAAAATTGTGAAATAGAACATGTTAATTTCAAAATCTTCAGTCTTACTTTTTTTTGTTTTTTAACATAATGTTTGAAGTTTTAGTTTATTCTAAAAATCAGTTTTATTTCTCTTAAATAGGTTTTCATTTAGAGTACAGTTTGGTCATTTATGAGAATACCTAAGAGATTTTTTTCCTTCAGTTAACATGTTTACTTAATTCTCAGAAATATTTGAGACTGCATGTTAGAATCCCCTTTTTAAAATATGCCAATAAGGAATATGTCTGAACTTATTTTTAAAGTTTACTACATTATTCACTTTCCTTGGCATAATATCTCCACAAGAGTTAGAATAGGGAATGAAATACAGTAATTGACCCGATACTAGGATTTTAACTGGATATAATTTTTTTTTTTTTTTTCTGAGACAGTCTCACTCTGCTGCCCAGACTAGAGTGCAGTGGCACCATCTCCGCTCACCGCAACCTCAGGAGTCCACCACCACACCCAGCTAATGTTTATATTTTAAGTAGACACGGGGTTTCATCATGTTGGCCAACCTGGTCTTGAACTCCTGACCTCAAGCGATCTGCCTACCTTGGCCTTCCAAAGTGCTGGGATAAGAGGTGTGAGCCACCGCACCAGGCCCACATCATTATTTTGAAGAAACTATACATCATATGGGCTTTAGTGGAATTTTTAGGGAAACTACCTCTTTTCCTCAAACAATTGATGTCAGAACTTTTATGCAAACTTTCCTTTTCTTAAAACAGCTCCTAATCCAGGAGTGTGAGCAAAGCTGATCTTCTACCTGGACAAGTGGAAGAAGTGAGAGGTCGCGAGTCATTCAGACGACACTGCACCACCTAAGGCCCAATGGACGATGAATCAGGCTACTATAAACATGGTTTATTTGTGCTATAGGAATGCAAAACGTTGTTTGGTGTCAGAGTTTGCAAAACATGCCTTATAGCCATTGAAAAATATAATATGTAAGGCTGTAAGACACTGGAGAAACCATCTAAGTCATCTACGCCCAATGCCTTCATTTCACAGATTGCGTAAGTGAAGCCCAAACTTGCAGGAATCCCAAGATGTCATTGAGACGGAGATTGAGTCTTAATTATCATTACAAGCCTATGCATAACTTCCAGAACATAATAAGCATTAACTTAATAAATCAAGTTTGTTGAGTTAATACTGAATGAATTGAAACAGCTCCTGGATTTTCTAACTCTCAAGTCCAATATCAAACCCAGAACAAGACAACTGGACACCAAAATCATCTAAGGTATCTCCTACAGGTAGTGTGGACCCTGTTATATTTTAGTTGTTTCAAACAACTAATGTTGTGTCTGTTTTCCTGTATCTTTGCCACCACTGAGCTGTATTAATGTTTTTTCTTTTTTTCATGTTTGTAGTTATTGTTGCTTTAATTTTCCCCTTTTATTATTGATATTGAGCAGCTTTTTTCATGTTTCTTGGGAAATTGTCTTTCTCCTGTGAATTTGGAAAGCACTTCTTTGTCGTGTTCTACCTTCCAATGTTACTGTCGAGCAATATCATTCATTCTGATATTTGAAATTTGTATAAACCTTTCTGTCTGTCTGAAAACCCATAAGCTCTTTTCTCTGTCCCTAGTGTTATGAAATTTTGTGTCATAATGATAGACTTTGGATTGTTTTTACTTTGAGCACTTGGGAGGCCCATTCCATGAGAAAAATTTATTTAACCCTAGGACATTTTTAAAAAAAAACGTTTCTTTGCCTTTCCTTTTTTTTTTTTTTTTTCTTGTTCTCTCTTTCTGGAATTCCTTTGTTTAGATATTGAACATCCTGAGCCAGTTCTCAATCTTTTCTCTCCCATCTCCTCCCGACTTTCCAGTCAATTACCTCAACTTGATTTCCCAATTCTTCTATTGAGTTTTTCATTTCTATGATGATATTTTCAATTTCTAAGAGCTCTTAACTCTCTAAGTATCTTTCATTTTTAGAGCATCCTGTTCTTGTTTCATTGATACTATATCTTCTGTTAGCCCTCTGAAGATAGTTCTTTTGCATTTTCCTTCTCCCTGAAGAGTCTCTCTGTGCTTCTAAGTAACGTTTCCCTGTTTGTCTTGGTCTCATATTACATGCTTTTGTCTTTAGCTGTTAGAATAGTCATCAAAGCAGATTGGAAGCTCTGAACATGAGTGTGAAGTTTGTCGACCACTGTCTTCACTTCGCAAAGCTCTGGCTGGGCCATTTCTTTAGGGCACCTCTGCTGTAAACATCTTTGTGTCTCTTGTCTTGGGGGAAACCTAGTCCATCTGCCTAGAGGATTCCATCTGCCTGGCTGCCAGCATGCTGAGAGCTCTGCTGGGGAAGTGGGCTTCAAGTCTCGGGTTAAATACATCAAGTTTCATTTAATTATCCTATTTTCAGCAAGATATCATCACCCTCAACTTGTTCTGGTGCCCTCTGTTTTACTCTCTCCAGGAAAACCAATGTGAAACTTCAGTCCAGATTTGAAGGTGGAAGCCAGTTAAAGGCTTTGTGGAGAGCTAGAAAAGATACTGAAGGTCTAACTTCTTAAACAGACTAGCAAATAATCCTCTCTGGTCTTTAGCTTCACCTTTTCATCCACTTGCATGGCTTCTTGATATGTCCAATCCTGAGAGTTTGGAAGGCTCTGTGGAGTCCATCGATTGCTGCTTGATTTTCTCCCCTGCCCATCGATGAGTCGGCTTTCTTAGGAACTTCTCTGCAGATCCTAACTTCCTTACTGCTTTCTCTTACCCTCTTTGTCCTTGAGGATTATGCAAAAAGCAAACAAACAACTAAAAACTCCTTTACTCTCATTTTTGTAGACTGGCAGTAGGGAGTGCAGATTAAATGCAGGTGTCTAATCTGACCTCTTCAGCCAACAGTCTCCACTTACTTTCAGATAAACTTGAGAACCAGTTTTTGTCATTGACTTACTCTCTCCCACCTGCGGCAAAATGCTTGGTTTTATCCATTGCTTCTGTTTTGGCTTGCTCACCCATTTGTTTCTAGTTTTAATTTTAATATAGCATTTCCTTTTCTTCTGACCTATTTTGTGGTTATTACATGCTTAGTCTTTTTCTTATCTAATAACGAAAGCATTGGCCGGGTGCTGTGGCTCATGCCTGTAATCCCAGCACTTTGGGAGGCTGAGGGGGGCAGATTATCCGAGATCAGGAGTTTGAAATTAACCTGGCCAACATAGTGAAACCCTGTCTCTATAAAAAATACAAAAATTAGCCAGGTGTGGTGGTGCACGCCTGTAGTTCCAGCTACCTGGGAGGCTGAGGCAGGAGAATCACTTGAACCCAGGAGGCAGAGGTTGCAGTGACCCAAGATGGCATCATTGCACTCCAGCATGGGTGACAGAGTGAGACTCTGTCTCAAAAATAATAATAATTTTAAAAAATAATAAAAGCATTTTACTCTGAATTTTCTTCAGTGTATGGCTGTGGCCAAACTCTGTAGTTACTAAAGTCTAATATTCTCTTTGTCATTTAGTTCTAAAGAGATCATAATTTCAATTTTTATTTCCTTTCTGACAGGAGTGTTTTAATTTTAATTTTATTTTATTGTGATTATCATTGTTATTTTATTTATATTTTTTAGAGACAGGCTCTCACTCTGTCACCTAGGTTAGAGTGCAGTGATGCGATTGTAGCTCACGGCAGCCTCAAGTGACCCTCCTGCTTTGGCCTCCCAGAGTGCTGGAATTACAGGCATGATGAGCCACCACACTCAGCCTGATAGGAGTGTTGTAGAAGAGTAGTCTTGGCTGGGTGTGGTGGCTCACGCCTGTAATCCCAGCAGTTTGGAAGTCCGAGGCGGGTGAATCAGCACTTTGGGAGTCTGAGGTGTGTGGTGGCTCATGCCTGTAATCCCAGCACTTTGGAAGTCCGAGGCAGGTGAATCAGCACTTTGGGAGTCTGAGGTGGGTGAATCACGAGGTTAGAAGATTGAGACCAGCCTGGCCAACATAGTGAAACCCCATCTCTACTAAAAATACAAAAATTAGCCGGGCATGGTGGCACATGCCTGTAGTCCCAGCTATCGGGAGGCTGAGACAGGAGAATCGCTTGAACCTGGGAAGGTGGAGGTTGTGGTAAGCCGAGATTGTGCTACTGCACTACAGCCTGGGCAACAGAGTAAGACTCTGTCTCAAAAAAATAAAAGAAGAATAGTCTTAAGTTTCCAAATGGGATAATTTTGTCATCTTTACTGCCCATTGAGAGAAAGTCGGTCTTACGAGTTTTACTAATTTTTTTAACTTTTTTATATTATACCACTCTTATTTTTTAAATTCTTTTCTACAGCCTTTAAAACTTCATAATTCCCCTATGAACATAATTTAGACTTAATCATAAAGTTTAAGTAGCATAGTGCAGATGTTTTTTAAAACATTTATATGCTTTTCTCTTATTTGTCACATACTTGAATCCAAGGTGTTCATTCACCATCAAGAGATGTTTTAAAATGAGAATTATTAAGATTCTTCCATAGAGAAAAAAATGTAAGGAAGAACAAAGAGTGTTCGGTTTCTGACATTTAAATGGCATTTTGCAGTAAGACAATAGGCGAATAAACTTGAAAGTCAGTAGAAAACAAAGAAATGCCCACACTCCTTTGCTACCACTTCATAGATCAAATGCTAGGCATAGATCAGAAACATGGATTTTTTCCCAGAGCTCATAGAAAATCATCTTGTCTACCATTGGGGTTTAACCAGGAAGCTACAGTCAGACAGGTGGAGGATAATCAACAGAGGAAGTAAATGGGGCTTTTGTTCCTTCTGGTGCTGAGAAGGTAGTTGGAAGGGCAAGACAAAGAGGCAAAAGGAGACTGAGGCACAGGGGGAGGAAGTCACATGGGTGTCCCAAAGTCCTCTTCTTGGAGCCTTGGCTTGGTGAGGAAAACCCGTGTTAAAATGACTATGAGGCCTCTATTCCCAGCTGGGACGTGGAAGGAGCCTGAAGGCCAGGACAGCCCAGTTTCAAACAAGGGAGCCCCAGCAGAAGATGACAGGCAGTGTAGTTATGCAACCAGGAGTGGGGACCTTCATGTGTGGCCCCCACCCTTGTTCAAATCCTCAGAGATGGGGACACTGAATTAACAAGCAGCAGGAAGGGCAAAGTGTGTGGTGGGGGACGCATGAGCTAAAGTGGGGATGGAGGATGTGGGTGAGGGACTACAGCTTCACTGAAAATTGAGAGGAGGCCTATGAAGCAGTAGAGAGGGGCAAGTGAACCCCCCTTGGAGCCTAGAATGAATAAACCATGAGTTCCCCCCTTCCAGAGACCAGATGTAGGTAGGGGATCCTGGGAGTTGGATGGCACCATCTACCTCTTGGCAGATTCCAGTCAGTGCATACCTGTATTAGTCCATTTTCATGCTGCTGATAAAGACATACCTGAGACTGGGCAATTTACCAAAGGAAGACATTTAATGGACTCATGGTTCCACATGACTGGGAAGGGGCCTCATAATCATGGCAGAAGGCAAGGAGGAGCAAGTCATGTCTTACATGGATGGTAGCAGGCAAAGAGAGAGAGGAAGAAGCGAAAGTAGAAACCCCTGATAAAACCGTCAGATCTCGTGAGACTTATTCACTACTGCAAGAACAGTGTGGGGAAACCACCCCTATGATTCAATTATCTCCCTCCGAGTCCCCATTTGGGTGGGGACACAGTCAAACCATACCAACACTCAAGGACCAACTGGAGATCAGAAGGCTTTTTTCACCCCCAAAACAACATGAGACCTCTTGGCTCCACCCCATGCTCCAGATATCATGCTAGAAAAGATCAGGGGAGGCGCAATGAAACCAGAGCCTGCACAGTCATGCCCCCATAAACCAAGTTAAGCTTAGAGAGTGCATCAGTTGTTGTTTTAAGCCAAATTGGCGTAAAACTAAATTGGACTAGTCAAGAGATCTAAACCATCTTGGGCAACATGGTGAAACCCTGTCCGCTAAAAATAGCTGGGTGTGGTGGCACATGCCTGTAGTCCCAGCTACTCCAGAGGCTGAGGCAGGAGAATCGCTTGAACCCGGGAGGTGGAGGCAGCAGTGAGCCGAGATTGTGTCACTGCACTCCAGCCTGGCAACAGAGCAAGACTCTGTCTCAAAAAAAAAAACTAAATTGGACTAAAATTTACAATTTGTCCTACCACTCAGCAGATGGCGGTTGGAAGGGAATTCAGAATTGCTTTAAGTGCAGAGCTTCTCGCCTGGGAATCTGGTTAAATGGAAGTTTCTGATACAGTAGGTCTAGGTTGGAGAGTGAGTCTTTTTGCTTATCATTTTTAGCTATATGTTATGTCTTTTACTGGCTCAGTTTTGCAAATTTGAATTTGGATACAAATTTACCTTTGGCTGGAGAATTCCAAAATAGCTGTTTAGAATGTTTTGTGGCTGGTTCATGAGCAGCTTTCTTTTTGCCCTCAGAGATGCCCCTTTGTCTGGTATAGAACTGTCAGCAGATGTGTTTTCCTCAGAAATTGCCAACTTTGCTCCACACTGCATGTGGAATTTGGTATTGTAGACAAGAATTCTTATGTCAGTCAGCTTCTCTTTCCCTTGTAGGCAAACGGTTTATTGTGTTCGTTTGGAAAACACATTTCATCCTGAGAAATCAAATGTATGTTTTTCAATTTGTTTCTACTTTTTAAATATTCTTGCTGAACATTTGTGAAGCATTTTGAGTTAGAGTTAATGCCATTCTTAAACTTGGGGAGTTTTTTTTTTTTTTTTTTTTGAGACAGGATCATGCTCTCATCCTCTGTCACCCACATTGGAACACAGTGACATGATCTTAGATCACTGCAGTCTTGAACTCCTGGGTTCAAATATCTTCCCATCTCAGCCTCCCAGTATCTAGGACTGCAGGTGCACACCACCACGCCTGGTTAATATTTTTATTTCATTGTTTTAGAGATGAGTTCTGGCTGTGTTGCCCAGGCTAGTCTTAAACTCCTAGGCTCAAGCCATCCCCCTTCCTTGGCCTCCCAAAGCACTGGGATCACAGACGTGAGCCATGGTGCCTGGCCGGGAAATTTTCTTTGTGTTTGTTTTGGAGGGTTTGTTGTTGTTTTTATTGTTTGGTTTATTTGAGACAGGGGCTTACTTGGTCACCCAGCTGGAGTTCAGTGGTGCTATGATGGCTCACTGCAGCCTCAAACTCCTGGCCTCAAGCAATCCTCCCACCTCAGCCTCCCTGGTAGCTGGGACCACAGATGTGTGTCACCATGCCCAGATAATTTTTAAATTTTTTGAAGAGACAGGGTTGTTCAGGCTGGTCTTTGTGTTTATTTCTAGCTTATCTTCCATTTGCTTGTTTTCTGACACTCCTATTTCATGAATACAGGGCCTCTTTGGTCTATTCTTTATGTCTCACCTTTTCTTTTCTAAATTCTCTTTCTTGGTTTTTTAGCTCTGCACTCTGGAAGAGTTCTTTACCCTTCAAAATATTTTCGTTGTTGGGAATGTTCATCCTATTCAGTGCTTCTAATGCATTAAGGAATTTTTTTACAGTTATGTTTTGTAAAAATTTCCAAGAAGTTTTTCTTATTTTTTATTTTGATTTTTGGTTGGTTGATTTTTCCTGATCATAGAGATTTATTGTTGCATTATCCTTGAAGACACACATTTAAATATTGTTAAATTATCTTTTGCTTTCTGCACTGATTCTGTCTTACTTGGGCCATTTATCAACTCTTCAGTTTGGCATTCTGTCTTCCAGTGGCTGATGCTAATTCAGGACCCGTTGTTGCTGCTGGCCCCACCCTCACCTGTGATGGAAGAGCCTAACTGTATTGTCTTGTTGGGGCACAGGCTATCAGTCTCCATGGTGGTCTGACTGCAGGAGGTCCCAGCTTAGGTTTTACCCTAGGCCGATGAGTATGTTGGAGCAATTTTATCTCCTGTAATTTAAGGTGATCTGCCCTGATCTCAGGAAGCTCATGGAAATTACTATCTTCTTACATTGGCCTGAGGAAATTACTTGGTAAGTGAGCTTTCCCCTGCAAGATAACTGATGGCAAATATGTCAGTCTCATTTGTATCATCTCAGTTGACGTCTGTGGCACCAGGGTTGTTGATGGTACCCATCTTTAGTTTTCAGTGGTGAGAGAGTATTTGTTTCCACATCAATGAGACACGTGGGTGAAGAACTTGGAGAAGGATCGAGATCAAGATGGCATGTTCCTAGTCTGCACTATGGTCACATTTGCCTGATAATAAGAATTGTGGGGTGATAGTGGCTTAGGCATATTACATTTCATGTGATAATCCATTTTATGCAAACAGAGTTTACAAAAAGGACTACCTTTTTTTCCTTACTGGGTAATAATCCTTTCCTATTCAGAAATGATTGATACTAGTCATATTGTTCTGCAGGTAAATGACTCTAGAAAGAAAATTCCCTAGAATTTGGAGGTGTAATGAAATGTAACATGGCAGTGTTCACTATATAGAAAAAAAAATAAATTTTTTCCCAAAAATAACTTCTAAACAGTCATATTTCATGGAAACATGTAAGAGCCATATCAAAAACTATACATTCTAGTTAGAAGCCTGACACTACCTGACTTCAGTATTTATTACAGAGCTATAATAATCAAGACAGCATGGTATGAGCCAATAAATGCACAAATAGATCAATGTAACAAAATAGAGAACACAGAAATACACCCACACAATTGTACTCAACTGGTTTTTGACAAAGGAACAAGAGTAATTTAATGGAAAAAGAGAATTCCTGCAACAAATGATACTGAAACTGGATATCCACATGCAAAACAAACAAACAAACAAAAAACACCTAGACACAGACTTTACACCTTTCACAAAAATTAACTCAAATGGATTATACAATTGTCCCTCAGTACACACTGGAGATTGGTTCCCATCCCCACCCCATGTATACCCAAATCCATGCATACTCATCTGCCTTTGGTCCTGTGGAACCTGTGTATACAAAAAGTCAGCCCTCCATATACATGGGTTTCACATCCCACAAATACTGTATTTTAGATTTTCCATCCACATTTGGTTGAAAAAAATCTACATATAAGTGGAGCCTCACAATTCAAACCCATGTTGTTCAAGGATTAACAGTATATCTAAATATAAAATGCAAAACTATAAAACGTTCAGAAAATTACTTAGAAGAAAATTTATGTGATCTTGAGTTTGACATTGAGTTTTTAAGATTCAACATCAAAAGCGTGATCTATAAGAGAAACAAATGAAAGCTGGATTTTACTAAAATGTCAGACTTCTCTGTAAAACACACTGTTAATAGAATGAAAAACAAACCATGAATTGGGAGGAAATATTTGCAAAACATATATCCGATAAAGGACTTATATCCAAAAGGTACAAAGAACTCTTAAAACTCAAGAGTAAGAAAACAACCCAATTTTAAAGTGGGCAAAATATCTGAACAGATCACTCATCAAGAAGATCTACTGATGGCAAAAAAAGCATATGAAAAGATGCTCAACACCGTATGTCCGTTAAGGAACTGAAAATTAAAATAACAATGAGATATTTTGACATGCCTATTATAATGAATAAAATCCCAAAACTGATGATAACAAATGCCAGTAAGTATATGAAGCAACAAGAACTCTCATTCATTGCTGATGGGGAATGCAAAATTGTACAGCCAGTTTGGAAGACAGTTTGGCAGTTCCTTATAAAGCTAAAGATAGCTTATAAAGCTATCATCCAGGAATCCTGCTCCTTGGTATTTACCCAAGTGAGTTGAAAACTTACACCCACACAAAACCTGCACACTGACATTTATAGCAGCTTTAACCATAATTACAAAAAATCTGGAAGCAACCAAGATGTCTTTTAATAAGTGAATGGGTAAAGAAACTCTGGTACATCCATACAATGGAACACTATTTCATGATAAAAAAAGAAATGTGCTATCAAGCCATAAAAAGACATGGAGGAACTTTAAATGTGTATTGCTAAGTGAACAAAGCCAGTCTGAAAGGCTACATGCTGTATGATTCCTACTATATGATGTCTTGAAAAAGGCAAAACTATGGAGACCAAAAAAAATTAGTGGATGTTTGAGAGGAGGAGGAAAGGAATGAAAAGATGAGCATGGGGCATTTTTAGTGCAGCAAAACTACTCTGTATGATACTGTAATGGTGGATACATGATATTACGTACTTGTCAAAACCCACAGCAGGAGAGAGAAGGGGTGTATGGGAACTTGGGCACTATACTTACTGCTAAATTTCCTGTAAATCTAAAATTGCTCTAAAAAACAAAGTCTATCAATTAAAAAAAAAATCTTCCCATTCACTCCTTACTTTTCAATTTTTCCCAATTGTAGGTATGTTATAATGAAATATTGAAGGAGCAAGGAACAATACAAAGTCTTTCTGGATTTATTAGCTCTTTCCTAAGTAGTGCTTGAACGTCCCATATTGCTATAAATTCATGTCATTTGCCTTGCATCTCCCATTCAATGATACCTTCTCTAAAGTGACTGGTTAATGCTACGGTTTGAATATGGTTTGTTCCCACCAAAACTCATGTTGAGGCTTCGTCCCTAATATGGCAGTGTTGGGAAGTGGTGCCTGTCATTGGGTCATTAAGGTGAATTAATGTCTTTCTCTTGAGACTGAGTTAATTCTCATGGGATGGATTAGTTCTTGTGGGAATAGACTGGCTCCTGAGAAAGTCTTGTTATAAAGCAAGGTTGCCCCTCATATTTTTCCCTTTTTGCATTGCCTGGTTCCCCTTCCATTTCTCTGCCATGTTTTTACACAGCATGTGGCCCTTACCAGAAGTCACTAGAGGCAGCTGCCAAATCTTGAACTTCCCAGCCTGCAGAACCATGAGCTAAATAAACCTTTTTTCTTTATCAATCACCCAGCATCAGGTATTCTTTTACAGTAACACAAAACAGACTAAGATGGTTGGGTGCCTTGCATGTTGTGGATTACTGATAGCTACCAGCTAAATCAACCAACTAATTCTACATCAATTCCTCAAGTTACTTTTAATATTTCAACCCCAAGGATGATAAATTATCAAATACATTGTCATCAGCATGAAAATAATTAAGATACAAAATTATACTGTTGGACTTCATTTTACATAAGTTTTTACTGGCAAAAACACCTTTACATGGCCTATTTCAAATGAATTGTACAACCAAATAAAAGAATGGCCTTTAAAAAAATTCAGAAATAATATTTCATGTTGTAGAGTAACAGAAGAAATGTCAATATGAGAAAAAAATAGAATTTACATGCTGATCTCACATTGATATGTCTTGATCTTACTTTAATCAACTCTGATCACATTACTGTGTGGAAGTTACTAAACTTTTCAGGCTTCTATCTATAAAGAAAATAAACCTTGACATGTAGTTCATTAAACTAATTATAAATTTTACATTGCAAAAAAAAATCAAATAATTTATTTTCTTGGTGTGGTAGGCTAAATAGTGGCCCCCCAAGATGTCTATATCCTAATCCCCAGAATCTGTGAGTATGTTATTTTATATGACAAAAGGGACTTAGCAGATGTGATGACATTAAAAATCTCAAGAGGCATGATTATCCTGAGTTAGCTGTGGGCCTGATGTAATCACAGGGTTCTTAGGAGGAGAGAGAGTCAAAGAGAAAGTGATGTGACAGCAGAAAAAGTGCAAGAGGAGGCTGGGTGCGGTGGCTCATGCCTCTAATCCCAGCACTTTGGGAGGCTGAGGTGGGCAGATCATAAGGTCAGGAGTTCGAGACCAGCCTGAGTAACATAGTGAAACAGTGTCTCTACTAAAAATACAAAAATTAGCTGGGCATGGTGGCATGTGCTTGTAGTCCCAGCTACTCAGGAGGCTGAGGCAGGAGAATCGCTTGAACCCAGGATACAGAGGTTGTGGTAAGCCAAGATTGCACCACTGCACTCCAGCCTGGGCAACAGAGTGAGACTTTGTCGCAAAAAAAAAAAAAAAAGGTGCAAGAGGAGACAGATTTGAAGATGCTACACTGCTACTTAGAAGATGGAAAAAGATCCCATAAGCCAAGGAATGTAGGCAGCCCCTAGAAGCTTTTGGAAGCAAAGAAATGGATTCTCCTGTTGTGCCTCCAAGAGAAATCAACCCAAATAATATCTTGACTTTAGACTAGTGAGACTGATGTTGGACTTCTAACTTTCCAAATTATAAAAGAAAAAATTTAACCCACTATGTCTGTGATAATTTGTTATAGCAACAACAGGAAATTTATATACTCAGGCAAAAACAACCCATTTCATAGTAGCTTTCATTCTGAGACAGATTCAAAGTTAAGAAAATATAAACAGAGCCCACATAGCCAAAAAAATCCTAAGCAAAAACAACAACAACAACAACAACAACAACAAAGCTGGAGGCATAATGCTACTGAACTTCAAACTATACTACAAGGCTACAGTAATCAAAACAGCATGATACTAGTAAGAAAACAGAGATATAGACCAATGGAACAGAACAGAGGCCTCGGAAGTAATGCCACACATCTACAACCATCTGATATTTGATAAACCTAACAAAAAACAAGCAATGGGGAAAGGATTCCCTATATAATATATGGTGTTGAGAAAACTGGCTAGCCATATGCAGAAAGCTGAAACTGGGCCCCTTCCTTACACCTTATACAAAAATTAACTCCAGATGGATTAAAGACCTAAACATAAGACCTAACACCATAAAAACCCTAGAAGAAAACCTAGGCAATACCATTCAGGACATAGGCATAAGCTAGGACTTCATGACTAAAACACCAAAAGCAATGGCAACAAAAGCCAAAATAGACAAATGGGATCTAATTAAACTCCAGAGCTTCTTTACAGCAAAAGAAACTATCATTAGAGTGAACCAGCAACCAACAGAATGGGAAAAATTTTTTGCTATGTACCCATCTGACAAAGGGCTAATATCCAGAATCTACAAAGAACTTAAACAAATTTACAAGAAAAAAACAACCCCATGAAAACTTGGGCAAAGGATATGAACAGACATTTTTCAAAAGAAGCCATTTATGCAGCCAACAAACATATGACAAAAAGCTCATCATCACTGGTCATTAGAGAAATGCAAATCAAAACTACATTGAGATACCATGTCACGCCAGTTAGAATGGCGATCATTAAAAAATCTGGAGACAATAGATGCTGGAGAGGATGTGGAGAAATAGGAATGCTTTTACACTGCTGGTGGGAGTGTAAATTAGTTCAACCATTGTGGAAGACAGTGTGGCAATTCCTCAAGGATCTAGAAATAGAAATATCATTTGACCCAGCAATCCCATAACTGGGTATATACCCAAAGGATTATAAATTGTTCTACTATAAAGACACATGCACAGGTATGTTCATTGGCACTGTTTACAATAGCAAACACTTGGAACCAATCCAAATGCCCATCTATGATAGACTGAATAAAGAAAATGTGGCACATATACACCATGGAATACTATGCAGCCATAAAAAAGGATGAGTTCATGTCCTTTGCCGGGACATGGATGAATCTGGAAACCATCATTCTCAGCAAACTGACACAAGAACAGAAAACCAAATACCACATGCTCTCACTCATAAGTGGGTGTTGAACAATGAGAAAACATGGACACAGGGAGGAGAACATCACACACCAGGGCCTATCAGGGGAGTGAGGGAGCTAGGGGAGGGACAGTAGGGGGTGGGGAATTGGGGAGGGATAACATTAGGAGAAATACCTAAAGATGAAGGGGTGATGGATGCAGCAAACCACCATGGCATGTGTACACCTATGTAACAATCCTGCATGATCTGCATATGTACTCCAGAACTTAAAATATAATAATAAAAAATAACAATGACAAAGTTTTGGGGGGTGGGGATGTATGAAAATATGTCCAATTATTCCAGGGACTCCAGGACATTGAAAGTTTACTTGGGGAGGACTAGTAGATATATAGGTGTCTTGGTGTATTAGTCCATTCTCGCATTACTATAAAGAACTACCTGAAACTGGGTAATTTATAAAGAAAAAATGTTTAACTGGCTCACAGTTTCACAACCTGTATAGGAAGCACAGCTGGGGAGGCCTCAGGAAACTTACAATCATGGCAGAAGATGAAGGGGAAGCAGGCACACCTTACATGGCAGGAGCAGGAGGAAGAGAGAGAAAGGGGAGTTGCTACACACTTTAAACAACTAGATCTCGTGAGAACTCACTATCAGGAGAACAGCTAGGGGGAAATCCACCCCCGTGATTCAATCACCTCCCACCAGGCCCCTCCTCCAACACTGGGGAATACAATTTGCCATTAGATTTGGGTGGGGACACAAATCCAAACCGTATCACATCAGGAAACAACTCATACCTGACCACGTTAACTTACAATGGTTGGACTTTCATTAAAATCAAGAAAAATACAAATGTTCGTGACTGTAGATAAGAATTTTCAAGAGAAAATGCTGCTTAGTGGATGAATTCAATGCAATTAAGGAGTCAAGTGTCCTGGACTGGCAACCAGAAGACTACATCTGGTAGTTGTACCCTTTAGACTGTGGTCAAGTCCCAAGTTCCATTCTCTATGGTGAGAATGTGTCTTAGTCTGCTCAGGCTGCTCTAACAAAAATACCATAAACTTGGAGACTCACTTGGTCGCCCAGGCTGGAGTTCAATGGCATGATTTCGATTCACGGCATTCTCTGCCTCCCAGATTCAAGTGATTCTTCTGCCTCAACCTCCCAAGTAACTGAGATTACAGGCACCTGCCAACACACCTGGCTAATTTTTCTATTTTTAGTAGAGATAGATTTCACCATGTTGGCCAGGCTGGTCTTGAACTACCGACCTCAAGTGATCCACCCACCTTGGCCTCCCAGAGTGCTGGGATTAAAGGTATGAGCCACCTTGCCTGGCTGGCAATTTTAAATTATATAGTTACATATCATTAATCTGGAGGTTAGATTTTTCTCTGCTCTTCAAAATCTAATCCCAAATTGCCTTGCCACATCTAAACGAACTCTCACAGCACCAAGCCCTTCCTTGTTTCATCCTCATTGACTCCTGTGTAGCCATTTTGCCACATTAGTCATTTTACTTCCCAATCTCTAGTACGAGAGAAGCAAGGAGGCTGTGAGAGTCTAGCACAGTGGAAAGGAGGGAACTCACAGCCATTACTTGAATCATGTAAGTCTTTGGCTGTACTAAACAACATTTTTGTATATATGTAGACTTCTTTATCTATTTTACATATTTCTAGTATATTTTTCAACTGAGGAAAAGAGGTATTCACAGCATGTCACCTGATAAGGATGCACTTAACAATGGGAAATTAACTTACATTTTATTTCTTAGTAAACAAATTTCCTAAAAGGTGCCATTTCTATGGCCTTGTTTGTTTATATAATTTTCTTGCTTAATATAGAATTTTATTGATATTTAATAATACACTGTTTCTTAACAAAGGTAAAAGGCAATGAAATAAAACCAGGGTTTAGGCTCATTTTATTACTATGTGGTTTGGCATCTGGTGAAGTGTGTATCTAGTCATTTATAACAGAAATTATCAATCTAAAAAAAAGAAAAAATTATCAATCTGTCTTTAAGCCATCTACTTTCAAGATTTAATGTCAGTCATCACGCATATACAAATGTGCACATTCATATGCATACATATGCATACATGGATACGTGTGCAAAAACATTTACACAAAAATAGATTTCAATAGTGTGATTTTTTTACAGCTGTTTTAGTTCTTTTTAGGTCATATTGATTGCAAGAAGTGAGAAAATGGGATATTTAAGAACTACAGGAAGTTCTTAGAAGTTAATTTGTATATTTCAGGAAGTTACACTAGCTCAAAAGAGGGGAGAACACTATGATCTGGCTTCGTTTATAAATCGAAGTTCCTACACAATAAGCTCAGTTGATTACGGAATGATGTAATAAAACTAATGGGACAGCTTGGGTTCATATGCAAGACCATTAACTCCACAGAAATAGGGGGACCCTCCCCATTGTCTCATAAATGAATGCTGCTGTCATGAATGGGTCAGAATGAAGTTAGCATTTATTGAGGACTCACTAAGTGACAGATACCCTGCTAAGAGCTGTTACAGTGACAGCATGCCACCAGCTGCTCCTTTGGGAATTTAAGCGTCAATCTTCTAAGGAAGGTTGTAGAAGGGAAAATCTCCCACAGTAGACAAAGCCATGTGTCACTCGGTACTGCCATTGGATGTATTGTTGAGTCCTACGGAGAAGAAAATTTATATGGAGAAATAAACATTAATAGGCTGTGTATCCACATGCAGGCTGAATCAGCAATTACTGTGGCCAGGGTCATGAGACGAACAATAATTAGTGAGTCTCCAAAGGGAAGGTGCATTTTTAGGGGCCAAGATACAGGCTAGAAGGGGGTCCTCCCTGCTTAACCAACCTTGAGAATTGGAAATTGATTTTTGCCAGTTCTTAGGTTTTCTTACACATTTAAGACCTTAATCTGTGCACAAATTTGATGAGGAAATTAGTTTCATGAATCTCATTTTTATGAGAAAGAAAACTTTTACAAACACGTATTTTTCTTAATTTGTGGCTCAAGAGAATATGGATCATTCTACAAAAGTTCAAGAAATAATCCGAAAGTTATGTTTGGGGCTGGGCGTGGTGGCTCACACCTGTAATCCCAGCACTCTAGGAGGCAGAGGCGGGTGGATCACCTGAGGTCAGGAGTTCGAGACCAGCCTGGCCAACATGGTGAAATCCTGTCTCTATTGAAAGTACAAAAATTAGCTGGGTGTAGTGGCTGCACGCCTGTAATCCTAGCTATTTGGGAGGCTGAGGCAGGAGAATTGCTTGAACCCAGGAGGTGGAGGTTGCAGTAAGCCAAGATCACACACTGCCTTCCAGCCTTGGCAACAAAGCAAGACTCTGTCACAAAAAAAAAAAAAAAAGGGCAAAAAATCCAAAAGTTACATTTGCATATTAGGGAGTTGGGAGTACCATGCTCTTAAGGGAGTCACCTCCTGTCAGATTAAATGGACAATCATCAGATGCTAAATCTCAGTAGAAACACTGCACCATCTAGGTTGCAACAAAAAACAACCAAAATTATGGTTTATACTTTTGTTTATGATCTTACAAAGTTGGTGGCACAAACATCTCAATTTTTGTCACCCAGATCTTACTAAATTGCTTCACAACCAATGGTTGCTATGGGGGGTGGGGAGGAATCCAAATCTGTTCAGTAGGCGCTCGCTTTTTTCGTAACTAGAATCACTCTTAGTGTTGCTATCTAAACTGTTCGAAATGGGATAGAGGTCACTGAGCTTTAAACACTTGGTTTCTAAATTCAGCTTCTCCCAGTGGGAATACCTAATTAAAATTGTAAGACCACAGCCCTTTGGCTACGAAGACACTATTACCACTTCTCCTTCTTCCTCCTTGCACCCATTAGGACCCACTGACAGTTAACTGTAATTAATAATATGATTTGTGACCACGACTAGCTTGAAATTAACTGGTCCACTTTGTAATCAAACCTCATTTGATCAACATGTTGTCTTAACCACATGAGGCATTGTAAATGCAGATAAATTATGTTAAAGAAAACCCCACAACTTGCAAATACATCAACGTTCTCATCTAATCAGTGAAATTGGAAGTTTGTGTTTTATTGTAACATGTACAATCTAAAGCAATGGTTCTCAAACTTAGCTGCCCGCAAGAATCACCCCATGCTTTTAAATCATAATCTCCACAAGGAACATAAAACTTTTTTCTTCTTTGTACAGCTTCTCTAGGAAAATCTGGTGTGCAGCTAGGTTGAAAAACACCAAAGCACTTGACACAGCTCTTTTGGAATTGCTTTTTAAAATCGACAGCACTCTTGTATAGACTTAATGATTACAAACTTTCATTTCTTTGAAAATGGCTTGCATTATTATTATTTTTTGAGACGGAGTTTCACTCTTGTTGCCCAGGCTGGAGTGCAATGGTGATATCTCGGCCCACAGCCTCTGCCTCCTGGGTTCAAGCAATTCTCCTGCCTCAGCCCTCCGAGTAGCTGGGATTACAGGCATGCGCCACCACACTTGGCTAATTTTGTACTTTTAGTAGAGATGGGGTTCCTCCATGTTGGTCAGACTGGTCTTGAACTCCCAACCTCAGGTGATCTGCCCATTTTAGCCTCCCGAAGTGCTGGGATTACAGGCATGAGCCGCTGAGTCCGGTGGCTTGCATTCATTTTTAATCAGCTCAAGGCAAGTCTGGAGAATATGGATGCCTTATTATGAACTTGGATAATACGAATGTTGGTTTAAAAAAAGCAGCAAGGACTCTTAGGAGTATTGCGTAAGAGTCTGTAGGCAAGCTTAAGAGAGGAATCTTTATTTTTTTATTTTTTAAAGACGAGATTTCACCATGTTGGTCAGGCTGGTCTTGAACTCTCGAACTCAGGTGATCTGCCTGCCTTGGCCTCCAAAGTGCTTGGATTACAGACGTGAGCTGCCACGCCCGGCCAAGAGAGGAATCTTTAAAATGCCATGAACACAGTATGTATACAGAATTTCTTGCTCTGAAGGGTACTCTCCTCAGCACCTTCTCCCTCATCAGATGTAGAAGTTGCAATATGTTTGTGACAGTCTATTTTATAGTCACACTGATTGCCTATTGCTAGAGTCGTACTGGAACAAACACACATTCTGTCCTTTTCTTCACTTGATTTCAAACTATTTAGGTAAGTTTCCTCAGTCTCTTTCAGTCTACAATTCCATTCCACTAGAAAAATCATTCTAGTGTTTTTTTTTTTAATACAGAAGATAGCATTATATAAAAAATAAAAAGGTTAATTCTGCAGGTATTGATATCTGACATCAGTTGTATAAACTTACTAGAAAGAAAATACTTCTATACCATATACCAATATGCATAGCTGATATGGCCAATTTTTTTCTTGTGAAGGATCTATAAAGTTTTACAAGATCAAACTTTCCAAAAGCATTTTCTAATAAAACAATGCAAACTTTCACCAAAATACGTGCCAAGAAAATTTATTTATACGTGACAAATTAAATTTACAAGGTTCTGTGCAGTCTGCCCACCCAACCAGTAATTGGGACACACACTTTTAAAAGCACAGGTTTTGGAATTAAGAGACTCGGGTCCAAATTCCTGCACCCTATTAACTATTAGTGGGATTTCATTAAAAAATTGTCACTAAGAGGTTTTTCATAGGATCTCCATAGGACCAAATGATCTAATACTGGTAAAGTTCTTATCACAGTGATGCTATGCAAGAGGACTTAAAAGTCAACATTTAACACTATGCTGGCTGGGTGCACAGTGGCTCATGCCTATAATCCTAGCACTTTGGCAGGCCGAGGCAGGATTGCTTGAGCCTAGTCGTTTGAGAGCAGCCTAGGCAATACAGAAAGACCTTGGCAAGCTACTCCAGAGGCTGAGGTGGGAGATCACTTGAGCCCAGGAGGTTGAGGCTATAGTGAGCCACAATAATCTCAGTGTACTCCAGCTTGGGCAAGATTGAGATGCTGTCCACACACACACACCCCATTTTGGGCAACAGAGATCCTGGGCAACACCCCCCCTCCAACTTGGGCAACAGAGGGAGATGCTGTATACATACAAACACATACACACCCCAAATGTGCAACCACCTAAGGGCTGGTCTATTTTCCAACAGAGATCCTGGGCAACACACACACACCCCATCTTGGGCAACAGAGACGCTGTTCACACACACACACACACACACACACACACACACACATCCCAAATCTGCAACCACCTAAGGGCTCGTCTGTATTTTCCACTTTTTACCTAAAGTCAAAGAAAATAATTTCTATTTATAATAATCAAAAATATCATCCGTACACTATGTCATAGCCCCAACAGTGCAGTACAAATTTTAATTTGTGAAGTTCAATTTTTTAAAGATTTTCTTTCAAGATACTTCGTGATCATTGAGCACATTCATCTGAGATTGACTGAGTGCCTACACCCACTGCAGACCAGACATCGTGCTGAGGCATTTATTCAAGAATCACAACTGCAGAAAGAATTCTGAGATTGAGAATTTTAATTTTCCCACATTGCAATAAATATTGTATGCAATAAAGTTTATTAGTTGAACTGTCCTGTTATTAAAATCTTGAAATTTGACAATTTCATTGTTACTAAAAAATACACGTTTACTTTGGGCTCCTCATGTATAATTTTAAAGCTATTTTTGCATGGCTCACTTGAGGTCAACTTAGACCCTAAAACTGAGGATCAAATTACTTATAGGACATGCTTACAAATTTGCCCTTTCTAAGATTAAATGCACACGGTTTCAAGACACCCTAGTTGTTTTTCTCCTGAGAGCTGGCGTAATGGCCAATCTCTGTATCATTACCTGTTAAATTATCTGCCATTCTTAGTTTCCTCTTCCTTCTGGCAATTTGACATAGGAAAGGCACTCAAAGGAAAACATTTTTTAAAACCGTAGATCTGAATTTAAGTTACACACCTATCTGTGGCACCCACTTACGTAAAACTTTCTCTACGATTGTGGGAGACAAAGCGCCTATTTTCTTTTCAATGGACACATTGCAGAGTAGCAGCCATCACCTTTCCTGTTTTCCTTCCTACCAAAACTTGGTATCAGTAAAGCTAACAAAAATATGCAAAATGCCATATTGCAATGCTTTATGTATTAACTTCAGTTTGCCACATTACTATTCATGTGAATGAGGTACAAAATAAATGAAAATTTAATATGGAAAATTATGTCAATTTGTACTATGGAATATAGATAGGATTAACTAGGTCCAACTCCTGGCTCTGCCATTTCCTACTAGTAACCTTGGACAACACTGGTATAATAATAGTTCTCTCACATAAAGCCAATGTGACAACTAAAGGAATATACATAAAATATTCAGAACAGTATCTGGCACATGGTAAGCAGTTACATGTTATTAACAATTCTAATTATTTCTGCTTTGGGGACTAGAAATGATTTCTACTAATTTTGCTGACCTGAAATGTTTTAACATTCATATTTATAGAACGCAAAACACTAAGCAACAAAGTAAAATACACAACCTACAATTGATATGTAGCAGCTTTCCTTTCAAGATTGAGACAATACACCACATACTTTATAAAGTTATTCTATAAAAGTCTGAAGTTACAGTAGACAAAGATAAAAATCCTTTAATACTAGTCAGTATTGAAAATGAGTATTTTAAACAGTAAACATTAAAACCGTTTCCCAAATTGAGGAATCAAATATTTAGAAGCCCAAGATGATGCCAGTGTGCTAGTCTTCTAGAGATGTAGGCATAATCTTCGAATCGTTGGTTCTAAGCCTTTCCGGCTACCCAACACAGGCAGGTGAACAAAACATCAACAATGTTTCACTATGAGGATTCTTAGCGAGAAGGCATATGATCAGCATCTTGGGGGTTTGAGAGTCGTACATGTCTATAATTACAATGTTACACAGGTGACTCTAACAGATCCTTCAGAAAGGCATGCATCCCCTCCCCAATTCCCTTTTTAAATTCAGACATAAAGAATCCTTGCAATCACAGCCACTTTTTATTTTGCGAGGGTGTGTGTTCCCTAATTGCAATGAATTTTCAGTCATTAAATAACGTAACAATTCAAAATAAACACTGTCCTGGATTTGATAATGAAGGCAGCTTTAACAATTACTGAACAAAGATATACCATTTTTGCAGTTGAAAAACTACGAATCCACCCTCCTTAAAACTCTTCTAATAAATCACCAAAATTTCTCCGTACCAATAGGATGGAATGGTTAGGATGCATTTTTCTTTCAAATTAAAGCATTAAAAACTGAGAAAAAAACAGCATCCATGACCTCTTGCTAAAAAGAAAGCAATGTTAAATGTATTTTGTTATAAGCTTAATGACCTAAAATAATACTTAAGAGGTCAAACACGTAAATGTTTTGTGTGACCTACTTTTCAGTGCACCACCACACCACCAGCATTCCCCAACCATTCGACTCAACTGCAATTCAGAAATGTGTTCTAATATATTTAGAAGTGTAATTACATCAAACCTGTGCTCCAAAATTAACAAGTATGTCTCTAAACTCTAGATCTGATTTGTACAGCTACACTTGACACAATAACATCAACTTTACTTTTAATGGCTTAAACTAGCACTAAAAAGTTTGTTTTAATGTCTCACTTAGGAGATTTCGAATGTTTTTATATCGTTCATATTTACTAACTTGACAATCTGAGTTGTCCTGTTTTCTCAGGTGCTAAGTATCATTTAATTGGGAAATGAAAGCAATAAAAAAATTCTCAAACCCAAAATACCATTATTTCCTATAAACATCTTACCATTATAGAAAATTTCCAAATGTGTCAAAATCAGAAGGTGAAACGTTTAGCTTTCCATGTTACACCTGACTTCCTACTGCTCAAGTATGGTAAAAGTGTCCTGAGAATAATGTTCACAATATTTTTCATTGGCATCTTAATTGCATCATGTGGAAGTGGAAAATGTAGAGATTAAAAGCACAAGGCTTGTAATTCTACAGTACACAAAACTGCAATAAAAGCATTTTTGCAAGTCTAAAAGGAAAATTATAACCCAAGACGCATGGGGGAAAATATTTACGTGGAGTTTTTAATCCATATTAGAATTCAGTTGTTGTAACTTGACCATAAATTTAAACAGAAACCATCTTCTGAGACATACATTCTATTAAGTATATCAACAGTACTGATAAGTCAATGAAGGGTCAATTTAAACTTATTAGTAACATTTCATTTTTCTATCCAACAGAAATCTATAGTGGTTTGCCCCATTACATATCTGAAACATTGTCTTACGAAAACAAAATGAAACAAAATTAAATAAAATTGAAGATAAAAATACTCTGGAAGCACAGGATATCTGACAATTATCTTCAGCACAAAGCACATCTTTGAAAACATGAAATGATGACTCTTTGGAGGACAATAGCTAAATATCCAAGAATCATCAGGTTTGAGAAATATTGCTTAATCACTTTCTGAAACACAGCTGCAGGAATTGAGTATTTCATTAAAACTATCAAGGTCATCATATTTATTGCATCCTTAGATTGCATTTTGAAACAGAAAATTAATAGTGCACCACAGCTTCACCAAAATATATATTTGGGGGCAGGGAGGACCTAAGATATTCATTAACAAAGTACAGACTGTATGTGCTTTTCAGAGGGGCTGAATTGAATATAACCAGCTGCCAACTTTGTGCTCTGACATATTTGAATTAGTGGGTATGTGTATACTAAATTCATTTATTTTTGTCTACAATAAATGAAATAAAAACACCACCACACCACCCTATACAATCCACTATTAGCAGTGAGTACAACAAGCAAAAAAATTATTGTACAATTTATACATACTAAAATATTTTCTTTCTCTAGAAATAACTCAGAACAAAATCTAATCATTATGAGACTTAATTTGGGAAATCTCAAATTACAATAGGGAAAAATAAAATCAGGATGTGTACTTGAGCCCAAAACAAAGGTTCCTGGTCATAAGGCTAGAAGATTAGTAAGTGCAAGTGGTAGATTACAGCATGCTCAGATTGTATGCTTGGGTCTTTGTATATTTATCAAACCTTTAAATTAAGTAAGACTAGCTAAAGAAATGTCTTCAGAGCAAGATCACTGGGAATTCTGCAACTTTTTTGCCATTTTTGTTACCCAACTTACACAATGCGCAAAGTGCTAAGCAACACTACAGAAACACGTTTACATCAACACTGAAGACCTGGGGAAATGAAATCCAACGATTTTATTTTAATGAGCTGTATTGTCTAAATTTTTGTTTTATTTTTTTTCCTGTTTTCATACAGTAAAGAAAACAAAACGCGGCACATTCACATTTTCCCGAGGAACTGTAAAGATGATCTCTACAGGGATAAACGTTGTAAAGCCTGAAGCTCAATCAATTGATGTTGAAAACTCTCAAAGGGAGTAAAGGCTTGATCTGAATGGTCTAGAACATGTACTGTAATTTAATAGAGGAGATGGTCGTCTTAATATTTAATGATTTAAAAGAACTTCCCAGTCCATGCGAAGAGTACAGTCCAAGAATAAATCAAATTTCTGAACGCATTTTATGCTACATATGTGTATACTTTGCGATCCTCAGGTGTTCGTGCCAAATATTCTCTCTCAATAAGTCCTTCAATACGTTTCTTAATAACAACTGGACTTGGTAAGAATCGAGCCTTCAACTGCTGAGTTACCTAAAAAAGAGAGTAGATAGCATTTTTATATAAACACATAAAAATTCCCATCTTTGAGCAGAACTGGTATGCCATTTTAACACTCAGAGACTGAACTTTACCAACTGGACTACCAAAGCTAAAAGCACAGAAACTCTAAAAAGGTTCTGTTTGAAAATGTAACGTATGGTTACAACACACTTCCTCAAATCAGAATGTGAATGCTAAAGTGAACAGCAGTTGAAGAGTTGAATTAGTTGGAATTATGTTAGTGGGAGTATATACTACTTATAACTGTTTTGATGCTGTTATCTACTGACTTCTGGGTTACACTCGCAACTCACAGAACTTGGGTAGCCTATGTATTTAAGAACACAAACTCGGACTCAGAGTACCTGGATAAACTCAGCTCTACCACTACTAGCTCTGGGACCCTGGCCCATTGTTGTGTACACTAAATGTGTTAACAGACATAATGCCTTAGAATAATGCTCAATCCAGTAAGTGCTTCTGTTGTTGTTTTCTTCAACTACTATCAGGATTCCAAGTACCGTGCTATATATAATAATAAAATAGTAATAGTAAAGCAGCAGTCATAGTCTGACTATGCACTATTCATCAGTCATTCTGCATGTACGAATTTATTTAATGTTCTTAAACCTGCAAAATAAGTTGTCTCATTTTACAAATAAGGAAAATAAGCCAGAGAAGAAAACTGACATGAACAAGTAGTAAATAAGAGTGCCAGCAGAAATGACTCTAAACCGTTTTGACCTCAAAGTCCATGTTCTTTCCATTAATCCATCCATCTATGAGCCAGCTTTGCTTTTACTTTTGTTGATCAGTTCATTTCCCAAAGCCACAATAGATTGGTAATTCTTTGAAATCTGAAAATTTAGCACTTCACTCTGCAACTACAATTTATCACCCTTCCGGGATTACCACTCCAGTATCAAGAAACTGGCTCTCAACTCACCACCTGAGATCTCCCACCCTTTGCCCTTTTCTTCCAGCCTATTAACAGCTCCCACTGACTTGCTCTCTCTCCCCGCTTACTGGGCCTAAACTGCATTCAAGATCACTTCAGCTATGCTCTCAAAAGGACCTTCTACTCCCATTCTTTTGGTCCTATCCCATAAGCACTATTTGATTAAACCTATATTCTATATGTATATCATTATTAACCTGCCACAGAGCTCTTTGCTGAGTAAAGCTGTAGTTCTTACACAATTTGTGTACACCAGGAGTCAGCAAACTGCAGTCACTGGTCAAATACAGCCCACTACCTGTTTCCGTAAAATTTTACTGAAACACAGTCACATGCATTTATTTTATTTATTTATTTTTTTGAGACGGAGTCTCGCTCTGTTGCCCAGGCTGGAGTGCAATGGTGGGATCTCGGCTCACTGCAACCTCTGCCTCCCGGGTTTCAAGTGATTCTCCTGCCTCAGCCTCTCGAGTAGTTTGGATTACAGACACCCACAACCACACCCAGCTAATTTTTTGTATTTTTAGTAAAGACAGGATTTCTCCACGTTGGCCAGGCCGGCCTCGAACTCCTGATCTCAGGTGATCCACCCTCCTTGGCCTCCCAAAGTGCTGGGATTATACGCGTGAGCCATCGCAAGTCACATGCATTTATGTATTACCTAGAGCTGCTTTCATGCTACAACTGGCCATTTACAAAAATATCTGCCAATCTCTGGTGTAGACTAATAACACAAATTTATAGTGTTAAAAAGTTCAGAAGTTTTGAGTACCATTCTTTGACAGGTATTATTTCAAATTTATGACAATCCCCTTAAACTCCTCAACTCAGTCCTGCACCATAACCTCTTATCAGGTTTTACACAGAGAAAAGAAGTCATTTTAATTCGAAGTTCTTCAAATTCCCACCCTACACATGTACATTATCTACACTCACACAAAACCTAGCTTAGCACACATCCCCACACCCTGCCCTGGGTTCCCAGGAAGAGGCATGTTCAGTAATATCTGTCAGTACATCTACCATCACCATACTCTCTGTACAATCCTCACTTTTCCTTTTCTATAATGTAGTATTATCCTTTCATCTCATTTTTTTTCCATTTATTTTTAAGGATCCCCTCCTTATTCTTAGGATATTAGCATGCTCAGTATCTTCCCATATTTTGGGGAAAAAAGCCCAAACCCTTCAACTCAACACTGAATCCTAACACTGCTCTCTCTGCCCTTTCTCTTGAGCCAATACCTCAAAGAATAAGCCACTCTTGATGGTTTCCACCTCCATTTCCTTCTCAAGGCACCACCCCTGGACAGCCACTTTTACCAGTCCAATGAAAATGTCTGGGAAAGCTAACCTGTCACATAATTGCCAAATAAGTGTTTATTCAACTTGGCTTTTCTATGTTTTTGATATTACTGTAACTCACTCTTTGTAATTCTCTTCCCTTGTCATAGGGCACTGTATTTTGTTTCCTTTTCCTTCCAAAGCAGTGTTCTCAAATTTGAAAAAACACCAGAATCAACTAGTTTGTGTTAAAAAAAAAACAGACTGTTGGGCCCTATCCCCAGAGTTTCTGATTAAATTCTCAGGCTCTGGTGGAACCTAAGAATCTGTGTTTCTCAGGAGTTCCCAGGTGATGCTGATGTAGCTGCTCCAAGAACCACACTGTGAAAACCAGTGCTCTGAAGAGTTTGTTAGCGGTTACACTCACTGTTCCTAAAATGATGAGGGAGGAGTCTAGCCTATGGTTCTTTCTTGCGGTTTTAACTGCATTCTCATACAGCTAATTCCCAATGTAACTTCTAGCCCTCATGTGTCTATTGACTACTACCTGCCCCTGGAAGTGCCAATATACAATAAAGTCAACTAGTACAAAACAGTATTAAGTGACATCTGGACCACAGCAGCACATTACATTACCCTTTGCTTTTTGGTTAAAGAAACCAATCTCTAGCTACTCATTCAAGCCAGAAATCTAGAAAATGTCTTTAACTTCTCCCTTTCACTTCCCATTATCAATCAATAAAGCCTGTCAATTCTACTTTCCAATTATCTTGATTCAGCTTTCTATCTTTTACCAATACTTTACCCAGGTCCTAATCCTCTCCCGCCAATTTTTTTTTTTTTTTTGAGATGGAGTCTAGGTCTGTCACCAGGCTGGAATGCAGTGGCACAATCTCGGCTCACTGCAACCTCTGCCCCCCAGGTTCAAGCAACTGTCTTGCCTCAGCCTCCCAAGTAGCTGAGATTACAGGCACCTGCCACCATGCTCGGCTTTTTTTGTATTTACTTTAGTAGAGACGAGGTTTCACTATGTTGGCCAGACTGGTATCCTCGGCCTCCCACAGTGCTGGGATTATAGGCGTGAGCCACCGCGCCTGACCTCTCTCACCTGCTTTAATGGCCTCTTAAGGGATCTTCCCCTCCTTAGTTTCCCAATTTGTAAAATGAAAGTATTCAATGAATGGTAATTGTTATTAGTTTTTAGAAATAAAGACAGTTTATTTACACAAAGGTATTAAAATAGCAGTGAAAATTTTTTCTTAATACCTCATGTGACAATATTTTGTCATTTTCATTATAAACACATTAGTTCCTAAAGTGTGCACATAATTTGGATGTATCACTATGTTTAATTACTGAGTGCCACACATTTCATTAAGTGTTACATCACTACGATTTCCTAATAGTGAAATTGTTTTTAAAATTAGTTGAATAGAATCATTTTGTTAATAATGTTACTGTTTTTTCTGTATTAGCCCAGTTGTGAAGAGTCCTCACCTCCGCTACTAGAACATTGTGCTGCATCTTCTTTCTAGATTTCATTATCCGCACTATAGCAGCTTCTATCTCATGTTTTCTGTCGTCATCTACTTTCTGCCTTGTTTCTTTCCTCTCTGGGTCGGATTCACCTTGTTTGGCAGCAACTAAAATAGAAATAAACGCCTTTACCATAAATGTATTTTCAAAAATTGGTTTATAAGCAAGTTTAATATAATTCAGTGCAATCCACAGAGAAAAACCAATTTCTGCCTCTGAATACACACGCTTATCAATTCAAGTACACTTTCAAAAAGTGTCTCATTTAATGCTTACTTGAATACTAAATTATCCTTTTTCAAAAATGAGGAATTTAACTTTACTGAGATAATATTTTGTTCTTATGCAGAATGTAATTTCTTACCTGGAAGAAAAATAGTAGCTGGAAATCTTCAGTAGCAAAACTACCAGTAAATAATTTTCATTGCTTATGACTGTCAGAGGTCAACTGATATTTTATTACCATGGCTCCCAGTTAAAACTCACTAGAAGCATCACAGGTGAATATCCGTTTTCTTACTAAAAATGTAGCTCTAAGGCTTTATGGGGAAAGATTATTAACTCAAAACGTAATATCTAAGGCTTTATGGGGAAATAAGAGTATGCATTGCCAAGATTCAGTCAGTGAAATAAATAATCTAAAAGTACCACTAGAATGTCAGTTCCTAAAATCTCCTTGCCAAAAATCTTCCCAGAGTTCTGTAATCTAATAAATTCTTTTATTTTATTATACTTTTTACATCACAACTTCATATCGGATTCCAATGTTTAGGAGTCTTACTCTATTCTTCCCTATAGTCTTCAAAGCAACTGCTAAGGGATTAAATATAGAAGTTCTCGTCTCCTTCAACTCTTTTCTAAATGAAACAGCAGGAAAAGAAAACTGATTTTTTATTTGTTCATCAAAAGGAGATAGATGTGAAGTTTCTGGAGGTAGAAATTGTGAAACTGCAAAGCAGCACATGGGGCATTGCTGACTGAGGCATGGGCATAGATAGCCACGAGACAGCAGATTGTACAATTTAGAAGATCATTCTGGTGTGCAAATCCATTCAGCTGTTTCTAATTAGAATCCTTTGGCTAAAAATACTGCTTTCAGTGTCATTTCCCAAGTGTAAGATAATTAGTATCTTAGTAAAAAAAAAAAAATTGATTAAAATAGTCAAATAATTATTATTTTTTTACTCAGAAGTTGATGTCATAAAAAAAAAGATAGGGGTACTGGTTTAAATTGAATGGAATTTAAAAAGACATAAAAATTAAATGTAATGTGGGAATCTTGATGGAATCATGGGTCCAAACAGCAAGATATGAAAGAAATTTCTGAGGCAACAGAGACAATATGGGTGGTAAATAGATGGTATCGAATTAATTTTCTTGGATGTGATATATGAGATGTGTGCTAAAGTTTTTTAGGGGGAAACTGTTGAGATGTTTGTAAAGTAACTTCAAATGCTGTAGCAAACACACACACATACATGGGGAGGGTGGCAGAGAGGAAGACAAAATACTAATGACTGGTAAACACAGGTCACAGCTATACTGATGTTCAGTATAGTGTTTTTCACTTTTTTTGTGGATTTGAAAATAAAAAATATAAAGTTGCAGAAAAAAAAGAAGTAACTGTTTAAACAATCCCTTTGGCTCATCTGGATTTGGTCATCTAAGTGTTTTCTTGAATACCTGCCGAAAAAGACAGATGTGCCAATTGTGCTGATGATACAAAATGAGTTTATTTTTTATGTGAGAGGAGGGGCTCACTCTGGAGCCTAATAAAATATTCCTTACTTAAGGAAGAGTGCAGCAGAAGATGTTGCTGTGCATGTGCCTATGTATGACGTATATGCATGCTGGGAGATGGAATTTGAGACAGGCAGGTGGTGATGGTAAAGACTGTCAACTGTGGAAACACCCTCCAGATTATAATTTAATTCTTTTCAAAGGCTGTGTTATTTTAGTAATTCCTTTAACTTCTTTGCTTGAACTTTTATTGCTGGCTACAGTAAAAGCAGCATAAATAGGTAAGGTCAGTCTTTGAATGGTTATATTACTGAGCCTTTGACAATTTAATAAAATCAATGTGGTCACAATACTTACCACCAAAGAGAAAATTTTAACTTAAACTACGATTAAGAGCCAAGGTCATTTAAAAACCATTCCCAAGAAAAAAAACACCGTTTTATAGAATTTTATTGCTGAAAACAACTTTTAAGCTCCTCTAGTCAAATTCTCCATCATATATATTTCTATTTTGATCATACCTAAAACACTACATACACATATTCCAGATACACACATGTAAGTGTGCACACTTAACACAAAAATCTAAAAATCTATGAAGACTTTTTTTTTTTTTTTTTTAACACTAACATCTGATATTATTATTGCTCGGCATGACAGAATCTGGGATAACAAAGACTGTCACTTATTTAGGGTATAGCAGGGTAAGGGTAAGGTAATCCAGATAAATATTTCCACATATTTTCCTCCAATTCTAGGATACAAATGAGCCCTAAAATCCAAAACCTGTATCTGCCCAAATGTATAAAGTAGTTATGTCTTGCAATTGGAAGAAAAAGAAATTTTATTCCAGAACACTCACTAGCACAGTTTTGTTTCAGTCTCTATATTTAATTTACGTCAAGACATGGACCAATCTTGGTTAATGCAGATTACAATGAGTTTACAACCATAGGACAAAGGAGGCAAAGCCTTGCCAAAGACACTATTCTGCTCTACAAAGCATACATACAAAACAAAAAGATCAAAATGAAAAAAAAAATTGTAAGTGTACACACAAAGCTCTAGAATCCAAGTATTCTGGTAATGAATTATATATTTAAAAAATATCATAATGTATATCATAAATAACATTTTTAAAATCAGCAAATCATAGTCATTTAAAAGATTATTTATCTTAGGATATTGTTTTATTGTACACATATTTGGCTGTAATGGATATATTAGTACTAGGAAGCTATCTAAAACTGGTTTTGAAGCCAAATGGCGAAAAATTAGTTTTAAACATCAGCAAGGGAGGAGTGCCTTTTTTCCCCCAACACAGAAAACAAGCATTTTACATTATGTTAAATATTTAATGAATAGAATTTTCATTATCAACTTAAAAGGCTTTATTAAAAAATCATTAACATCAGCATAATTTTTTATGTTTTTAAATTAAGGATGATACAGTTTTTAAGATTTTGAAACAAAAACTATTTATCAAAATATAAATAGCAACATCCAAAGATCAAACTGTTTTCTAGGTCTCCCAATTCCGAAAAACCTCTAAATCGCCTTTAAAAATAGACTTCCATTGACTAACCAGTTAGAAACAATTTTAAGTACTAATATGTTCATAAATTGTATTCTATTGTTGAAAAACACTATGAACTGGTTTTTAAAATGCTTATTGTACTTGGATTCAAATGCATTTGATACAAATACTTATCAATAAAAGCTGCTTTCTTTCCTAAGTCTAAGTATCACGCAGCACCAGAAAAGGAATATTTTTTAAAGACAGAAATCCAACAGATGAGATTTTTTTTTCTAAAGAGAAAAAGATATAATTTTTTCAGAGGAAAAATATAATTCCAGATACCTGTTTGAATCTTGACTCTGTGTAGTTTGGATGTGAATTGGTCATTAACTGTAAATATATGACCATTTTCTATTTCCTTTGATTTGGGTTCTTTTGTAAGAACCCGCTGTGTAGGTTTACCACAGGCGAGGGACTGTAGGGCTCTAACAAGTTCTCTTTCAGGGATATCTGTCTCTTGCTGAATTTCCTGAAATTTCATCAGATTGACATAATTAGACTTTTTGAAAGATTAAAGTTAATTAGTTAATTAGCAAGTAAACTGACCAAGCAGCTAAAAAGAAGTAATTCCATTAAATAAATAATGTACAAAAAAGAATTCTCTGAATATTATAACACATCACTAAAATCTCATTATTTGAACAAACTAGAGGAAAGGGTGATTCGAGCTAAAAAAATATTAAAAAGACACACACATTTTTGTTTCAGGAGATACAATGGCTGGTCTAAAAATGTCACCCCACAGAGTTATCAGGAACCTGCTTTAACATTTAGGTAAAAATAAAGTGTTAACCAACATATAGTTGCTGATTTTAGAAATATTTTACAGACTTCCATCCAAGTTTATCCATACTACTCTTTGCTTAGTAATTTATTTCACAGAAAAAAGGAAGGTAAGCCTGAGCTCAGGCCTTCCACCATACAATTAAAATTTACCCATCCAAACTGACCATATGTACTTGCTTCTATGACCAAATGAAGAAAACAACAAAAAAAAAACCCCAAAACCTGGAAATTAACATTAACACAAAAAACAAGCTGTTTTGAGGTTCAGGTGATAATCTTTACTGCATATTATGGTATGAATAAAATATAATACTAGGGGAGAAAAAGCAGCTCAGGAAAGAATGCTGTGTATTTTTAAATTCACTATTCTGTTATGTCAGTGGGACAGCAAGAAAAATCTACAGTTATATGATTTAGTCTCTACATGTCTATAGTGATAAGTGATTGAATAAAAGTCTTCAAACTAGGATTTAATGCTTTGATGCACTGTATACAGCAGTCTTTCTGAAAAGCAGCTTACGAAGAGTGGACAGAAAGATGGTAATATTCAGGTTATATGAGTAACTGATCTGGAGAGTCATTCTCTCTAGGCAAGTCTTTGAGCAACAGTTCTCTTCTAAAAAACTGTCAGGTAAGCAAGGATTCAGGGAAATGTGATTTTCAGTGGTTAAACATACTCATTTTCTTCAAATAATAATCTCTGGTTATATCTAGTTACTTTAGACATTTCTAATACTATAAATGTTAATCCCAGAAAATTAAATAGGTACTATTAGAATGGAGATGTTATTACATACATGCTAAAAGTGATTTATTTACATACTTTAGTTATTGCTTAATCATATTCAATGAACCAGAAATACCTTCTTAGGTGATATTTTAATATCACAGATCATTCCCAGAGGTAACTATTACAAAAAGTATTTTATAAAAGTCAGTCCTCAAACTTTATGGTGGGGAATTCTTAGCCGCTTAAGAATAGAATGAAATGCCCCTGAAGTCGTAAGGTTGTATATATAATGAGAGAGTTAGCATAACAGTAGTTAGTACACTAGACACCTTTCTATTAGAGTTAGGAACAAGATAAGGCGGCCTATCTTTACTATTACTATTCATCCTTGATCTGCCTCTTCCTATTCCTCTATATATATACACGAATGTACGTGAACACATCCACCTATATACACCAGTATTAGTGTTAAACAAATGAGATCATAACATGAGTTTTTCTAATAATTTCTTCGGATTTTTCCCTGTTAGTAAAAAGAGATTAAAGCTACAAGGGATTTCATGGTACTGTTCTATCATGACACAAGTGAAGACTGAGACTGGATCCAATGTTCTGTTGGTACATGCATTTCTGACTTTGAGCACAAAAGCCTATTTTCCCAAAGCATATTTTTAGAAATGCACTTGCTTCCTCAAAGTTATAAATATTTTATATTTGTGCCAGGCATGGTTGCTCACACCTGTAACCCCAGCAGTTTGGAAGGGTGAGGAGGGAAAATCACTTGAGCCCAAGAATTCAAAATCAGTCTGGTCAACATAGCAAGACCTGCTCTCTACAAAACATTTAAAAATTAGCCTGTATTCCCAGCTACTCATGAGGCTAAGGTGGGAGGATGGCTTGAACCTGGGAGGTCAAGGTTGCAGTGAGACATGATCATACCACTGCACTCCAGGCTGGGAAAGAATGAGACCCTGTGTCAAAAAAAATATGTTTTTAAATATTTGATAAATACTAACCAACTGCCTTTCAAGCTGCTTAATAATTTAACCCCCCACAACAATAGTATATGAATATCCACTCCCCCACGCCCTCTTCAACACCAGATTTTCTTTTTCTTTTGCTCACATGTTGGGCTAAAAATGAAATCTCATTATTTCAATTTGTACTTCTCATGACCACTACCAGAAAAAATATTTTTATATTTACAGGATATTTGTAATTTTCTGTGCTTTCTCTATCTATGCTCCTTGCATGTTTTTATACTCAATTGTTTGTCTTTGTATTGATTTACTGATGCTCTTTAAAGATCATGGTTTTCAACTGTTGTAAATAATTTCTCCTAGTCTCTATGTTTAACTTAAAGTATCTCATCATAAAGATGTTATCACTTCTTATGTGGTTAAATCTGTTAATCTTTTTCTTTGTTATTTTTGTAATACATTTTTAAAAAGACATTTCTCACATTAAGGTTACCAAAATATTCTACATTTTCTTCTATTACTTATATAGATTTGTACTTATATTTAGATTTTCACATTTATGTGGAATTCTGTATTTGATGTAATGCATGGAATTGAGGTCTTAATAATACCCTCCTCCCACTTCCACAAATAAAAAAACCAATTAAATTGAGTTTTTAGAAATGACAAATTTGAGATCTGGCAAGATGGTCGAATAGGAACAGCTCCAGTGCAGCTCCCGGCGAGACCAACGCAGAAGGCGGGTGATTTCTGCATTTCCAGTTGAGGTACATGGTACATCTCAACGGAACTGGTTAGACAGTCGGTGCGCCCACAGGGGAGAGCAGAAGCAAGCTGGGGAGCTGCCTCTAGACAGTGGGTGCAGCCCACAAGGGGCGAGCAGAAGCAAGGTGGGGAGCTGCCTCACCAGGGAAGCACAAGGGGCCAGGGAACTCCCTCCTCTAGCCAAGGGAAGCCCTGAGGGACTGTGCTATGTGGCCCAGATACTGCACTTTTCCTATGGTTTCTGCAATCCGCAGACCAGGAGATTCCTTCGTGTGAGTACACCAGGAAGGTGGTGTACTAGCACAAAACTGGGTGGCTGTCTGGGCAGACACCAAGTTTAGCTGCAGTTTTTTTTCATATCCCAGTGGCACCTGCCCCAGCGAGACAGAACCATTCACTCCTCTGGAAAGGGGCGGAAGCCAGGGAGTCAAATGGTCTTGCTCAATGGGTCCCACCCCAATGGAACCCAGCTAGCTATCTACTGGGGCTTGAAATTCTCAGTGCCAGCACAGCAGTCTGAAGTTGACCTGTGACACCTGAGCTTAGTTGGGTGGGGGGGGTGTCTGCCATTACTGAGACTTGAGTAGGTAGTTTCCCCCTCACAGTGTAAACAAAGCCACCAGGAAGTTCAAAATGGGTGCAAACCACCGAAGTACAGCAAAGCCACTGTAGCCAGACTGCCTCTCTAGATTCCTCCTCTCTGGGCAGGGCATCTCTGAAAGAAAGGCAGCATCCTGAGTCAGGGGCTTATAAATAAAACTCCCATCTCCCTGGGACAGAGCACCTGAAGGAAGGGGCAGCTGTGGGTGCAGCTTCAGCAGACTTAAATGCTCCTGCCTGTGGCTATGAAGAGCAGTGGATCTCCCAGCATAGTGCTCCAGTACTGCTAAGGGACAGACTGCCTCCTCAAGTGGGTCCTGATGGGGAGATACCTCCAAGCAGGAGTCGACAGACACCTCATACAGGAGAGCTCCAGCTGGCATCTGGCGGGTGCCCCTCTGGGACAAAGCTTCCAGAAGAAGGAGCAGGCAGCAACCTTTGCTGGTCTGCAGCCTCCGCTGGTGATACTCAGGCAAACAGGGTCTGGAGTGTACCATCAGCAAACTGCAGAAGACCTGCAGAAGAGGGGTCTGCCTGTTAGAAGGAAAACTAATAAACAGAAAGGAATACCATCAAGACCAACCAAAAGGATGTCCACATAGAAATTCCATCTGAAGCTCCCCAACATCAAAGATCGAAGCGGGATAAGTTCACAAAGATGAGAAAAAAACCAGCACAAAAAAGGCTGAAAATTCAAAAAACCAGAATGACCCTTCTCCTCCAAAGGATCGCAACTCCTTGCCAGCGAGGGCACAAAACTGGACAGAAAATGAGTCTGACGAATTGACAGAGGCAGCTTCAAAAGGTGGGTAATAACACACTCCTCTGAGCTAAAGGAGCATGTTCTGACTCAATGCAAGAAAGCTAAGAACCTTGATAAAAGGTTACAGGAACTGCTAACTAGAATAACCAGTTTAGAAAAGAACATAAATGACCTGATGGAGCTTAAAGCACAGCACCAGAACTATATGAAGCATATACCAGTATCAACAGCCAAACTGATCAAGCAGAAGAAAGGATATCAGAGATTGAAGATCAACTTAATGAAATAAAGCGTGAAGACAAGATTAGAGAAAAATGAATGAAAAGGAACAAACAAAGCCTCTAAGAAATATGGAATTTTGTGAAAAGATCAAATTCCAAATGGAATTTTCATAACACAAAGAAACAATGCTAAGATGACGGATACCCCATTTACCCTGATGTGATTATTACACACTATATGCTTGTATCAAAATGTCTGACGTATCCCATAAATATGTACACATACTATGTACCCATAAAAATTAAAAATTTTTAAAAACGTGTTATGGTATGTTTTGTTATTAGGACAAATTCCTTCCCCTCTCACTGAGCTTTCCTATCCAAGACCCTTTCCTTTCCAAAAGTAGTTTTGCCTATTCTTGTGCATTTGCTTGTCCAGATGAATTATGGAATCAGCTGGTGGAGTTTTATTTTATTTTATTTTTTTTGAGACGGAGTTTCGCTCTCGTTACCCAGGCTGGAGTGCAATGGCGCGATCTCGGCTCACCGCAACCTCCGCCTCCTGGGTTCAGGCAATTCTCCTGCCTCAGCCTCCTGAGTAGCTGGGATTACAGGCACGCGCCACCATGTCCAGCTAATTTTTTGTATTTTTAGTAGAGACGGGGTTTCACCATGTTGACCAGGATGGTCTCGATCTCTTGACCTTGTGATCCACCCGCCTCGGCCTCCCAAAGTGCTGGGATTACAGGCGTGAGCCACTGCACCCAACCCGTGGAGTTTTATTTAAAAAAAAAGTTTTGGAAGTTTCTATTCAGATTTCCTTGAATGTACAGGTGACTTTTAAAAACCGCACACTTATAACACGTAATTCTTGGGTACATTACCCTTTTGTATTCTTTAGCTTTTACTGTCTTTTTGGTTTAAGTGGCCTGTCTACATTTCCTGTTAGGATGATTCCTGGGAAGGTTATGATTCTTAATAAAACATCCTTTCCTTCATGTCATTTACTGATTCATGCTGGTTTACAGAAAGGGTGTTTTTTCTCCAACAAAACTCTTCTAAAGAAATGTTTTCTCACCGATCATCATGTATTGCCAACTTGACAATCATTTTGTCTACAGATCTTGAAAATTTTTTTTCAGTCTCTCCCTGATACTACAAATTTCATTCCTTTTTCTTTTCTTGGTATATTAGTTAGGACCTGCAGAGCAAGGCATAACAGTAGTAGTAGTGACATGCATTTTCATCTTTTTCCTAACTCTAATAGGACTTGCTTGTGTCTAGTGTTTTCCTACTAACTACTATTATGCTTAAGTTTGTTATCAGATACAAGCTATGACACTATGGGCATTTCACTCTAAAGTGGCAATGAAGTCCCTCACTTTTATAAGGAATGAGGACTAAAACTTTTATAAAATACCTTTTGTTCATTTGTAGAGATTAAATGGTTTTCGCCTTAAAATGATGACTGGCAATACAGCAACTGCTTATTTTTACAATTATTAGAATATCTTAATGATGATCTTTTCAAAAAATTTCCTTATGCTGACCCTTCTTTGTATTCTAGGGATAAATCCTGTTTGGAAACAGTGCATTATTTTTTCAATACACTACTGAATATGACTTGCTAATATTTAAGATGGATGCTTTCAGTGTATTAGAATCTGACGAGCAAGGCAAAATGTTGAATTTTAGCTTTCTTTCTCTCTTTTCCTTCCTCAGTTTTAGCAAAAAAGTTATGCTAGCCTCAGATATTTCCTGAAAGCACATGTCTATTTTGTTTTCTGAGTTTGAAGTTTGCTATACAGTCTTCAATTTTAACTTGCTATTGTGTTATTCAAATTTTCTATATCCCCCTTTTCAATTGTCTGGTTAGCCAATACATTTGTCAGGGATTTCCATGATTCTAGAGTGGTCTACTTCCCCTTGTACTTTCATTTTCCTTTCTATATTGTAAAGTTATGTCACTAATGACTGCTATAAATTCTTGATGAATATCAAATATTATTGTTTTCTATTTAAATTCTGCCTGACATTAATAATGCTACTGTCCATAGTTTATATTTGAGACTCATTTTCACAAAATTATAAAAAATAAAGAACATTAAGAAAAATATGTATTAGTTCTTATCCATACCTCTTAAAAAACCCACTGCTAATTACTAAGATCCAAGGTACAAACTACCACTGTATATATTTCTTATTTTTAGCTGTTCTAAATCACAATAAACTTCCCTTTATTCATTCAAAAAACCTATGTAAAGAAAAAACAGCAGCAGCTTGACTACTACAGGTTAAATATGACACTACAAATTAATGCCACCTGTTGTAGCCAGCTTCTATGACAGCTTGTAATAACCCTGGTATACATTAATCTTGTGTGGCCCTCTCACCCTATCAGGGCTGACTTGGGCAACCAAGAAAATGAGAAGTGACACTATGTGTCTTCCAGGGACAGATAAAAAAGGCACTGCAGGTTCTTTCTGGGTCTCCTAGATTGCCTCCTCTTGGGAAAACTAGTCACCAAGATTTGAGAACAAAGAGCCAAATTAAAAGGCCCATGTGGAGAGAAACTAAGGTCACGTAACAACATCCAGAACAAACAGCTACCACCTTGGACATGTATTCTCCAGTGACAGTCAAACCATTAGATGACCAAAACTTCAGCCAACATCTAATTGCAACCTCATGAACCCCAAGCCAGAACTACCTAACTATCTTCTGAAACCCTAACCCACAGAAACCATGAGACAATAAATTGCTGGTGGTTGTTTTAAATCACTAACTTTTGAGATTTGTCATGTGGCATTAAATAATACACCATCTTACTGAACTCATATAGAGTATTAAAAAATAAGAGTTCACCTTCCTTTAAATTATTATAATTAAATACTTTTAACTATCTCCACTAATTTGTGGAGGTGATTTCTGTAAAAAGGCTGGCTAATAAAACATGAGCAGCACACTGTAGAGAAACACATCGTGTGAGTAAAGATACATTTATTTCTTGTGCGTTCTCACAATGCCCCAGATTTGAGGTGCCAGCAGCCAGAAGGCTTTAGAGCCACAGGCATGGATGGTATTCTACATACACTACAATCAGTTTCTGCTTTGTGACTTAGGTAAAATTGGAAAAATTAGAGGTATTTTCTACTTAATTTTAACCTTCCATCTAATAACTGCTCATTAGCATCAATGAACCCAAGCAGTTGGGAAAGGAAAAGGCTTGAACCACTAAAATTTCCAGCAATTCTAATAACAGCTTTAAAAAATGAATTTGTGTTTCTGATTGTCCCATTGTTTTTACCACTTCTTTATAAGCCAGGACTCTGAAAACCAACGCTAGCATTTACCAAGTAGCTAATTTTGTTTAAAATATATTATCCATTAAGAACTGCAGATTAAAAAATGACTACACAACAACAGCTGTGAGAGATAATTTAACTCCACCTCTGTTTGAAAAGTCTATGTTTGAGTTAGGTACTCAAGGTTATAATAAAATAAAAAGTAAAAAAAGAAAATCGGGCCAGGCGCGGTGGCTCACGCCTGTAATCCCAGCACTTTGGGAGGCCAAGGCAGGAGGATCGCTTGCGCCCAGGAGTTCAAGACTAGTCTGGACAACATAATGAGACCCTGTCTCTATTTTTTTTAAAAAAGAAGCACGCCTGTAATCCCAGCACTTTGGGAGGCCAAGGCGGGTGGATCACGAGGTCAAGAGATTGAGACCATCTTGGTCAACATGGGGAAAACTCCATCTCTACTAAAAATATAAAAAATTAGCTAGGCATGGTGGCGCGTGCCTGTAATCCCAGCTACTCAGGAGGCTGAGGCAGGAGAATTGCCTGAACCCAGGAGGCGGAGGTTGCGGTGAGCCGAGATCCCGCCATTGCACTCCAGCCTGGGTAACGAGCGAAACTCTGTCTCAAAAAAAAAAAAACAATCAAGGTTACTCCCTAGGTAAGACCCACATGGAAATACACAAGAAAAACCTCTCAATTTAGCCACTGAGCTACTAAACTATCTAGATTTCAAACATTCCCTTTAACTATATCACATAAAAATGATCCTCTCTTATACTAATTTCCATACTCCCACATAAATGGGAGTATGAAAATGAATATTAAATAGGCCTAGAATTTATTCTTGCTCTTAATTTCAAACACATTATTTTTCTTCTTGTGTTCATCTGTAACTGAAAACTGGTTTTCAATTAAGTACCAATATGGAAATAATTTTAGAGTCTTTCAAAATGTTCATTCATTACCTTAAATTTAAACTTAATATGAATCACATGAACTTCATTTTAATCCCCAAACATCCTTTAAATGTATAGGAAAAGACTAATTGGATTTAATATAAGCAAACCATATTTTAATTGGGAGAAAGGAAAAGGGAAATAAAAAGCAAGCATATTATAATAATTAGTTACTCTAAGGAAAAAAGATGGGTGCAAAGAGAAAAATGACTGCACTATCGAGAAAGCATAAAATTGGCATACAGACATAGAAATCAATGAAACAGATCAGACAGCATAAAAATAGACCCATCCATATATGATCAATTGATTTTTAAATAATGATGACAAGGTAATTCAGTGGGAAAAAAATAGTGCCTTCAACAAATGATGCTGGAAGAAACACTATGTGAGAGGAAATGTATATTAATTCTTACCTTTTATCAAAAAAATAAACTTAAAATTTATCACAGACATAAATGTAAAAGCTAAGCTGAAAAACCAGAAGTAAATCTTTACAATTTCAGGGTAGGCAATAATTTCTTAGGACTTAAAGCACGAACTACAAAAAGCAGAGTGATTAACTGGACTTTTTGAGTATTTTAAAACTCTCCTCTTCAAAAGACACCATTAAGAAAATGAAAAGTCAAGCAACAGTCTGAAAAAAATACTCCCAGTACATATATCTGACAAAAGACTTGTATCGAGAATTTATGAAACATACATTCATTTATGTTTATGTATTGAGAATTTATTAAACAAACAAAATTTACAATGTAGTAAGAAAACAACCCAAAAAAGATACAAACACTTCAACAAACAAGATGTGTCAGTGTCATATTAACACATAAAAAATGCTCAACATCAGCAGTCATCAAAAGAAAGAAAGAGAGAGAGAGAAAAAAAAAGAGAGAGAGAGAGAAAGAGAGGGAAGGAAGGAAGGGAAGGGGGGAAAGGGGGAAGGGGGGAAGGGGGAAGGGGGGGAGGGAGGGAGGGAGGGAGGGAGGGGGGGAGGGAGGGAGGGAGGGAGGGAGGAAGGAAGGAAGGAAGGAAGGAAATTAAATCCAGACTGAGACACAATTATACACCAACTAAAGTGGCTCAAATGCTAAAGACTGTGGAGGATGTGGAGCAACTGGACCATCTTGCACTGCCGGCAAATGTGAAAAATGGTATAGCTGCTTTGGGACACAGTTTGGCAGTTATATGCACAACAGCCCAAATGTGGTATCAACCCAAATATCCATTAACAGGTGAACTGATAAAAGATGATAGGTTAGAGACAATATATATGATTCCATTTAGATGAAAATCCAAAAAAGACAAAACTAATTTACAGTGATATAAAACAGGTCCCTGGTTGCCTGAGGGTTGAGGTGGTAGGAGGAAATGGACTGGCAAGGGGTACAAAGAAATTTTGGAGGTAATACTCTATATTTTTGGGCAATATTCCTGCTTGTGATGATAGTTACACAGGTCCAGTCACCTAAAACTCATCAAATTATGCACTTATATAAGGCATGTTTTATTTTAAAATACTTCTATAATTTAAAAATAATGAAACATAACTCAATAAATGTAAGATGTTCACACAGTTCCATGACTCATTTTATGCAGTTTTCTCTAAAGGTATCCAAAGAGACTCTCTAAAGGTTACTCAAACAACACAGACTCAAGTAACAAGTGAGAGTTAGAAACAACACAGTTAAAATGTATATAACCAAAACCCATACCTCAAACGTGTATTTTTCTCTATTATTAAAGAGCATTAATATGGTCATCTGGAAAGTGGAGACTTGCAATATGTGCTTCCGTGTGTTAGAGCCAGTTACTTGTGCACCTCCAACACCAACTTCAGATCCATCTTCCTGTTTCATTTTTCAAAAAATATAAACAAAGACACAATCATTTCCTGGTAACATTTATGTACATATGCATGCAAGTATTTATGTATGTATGTAAGTGACAGGGTCTCACTCTGTTATCCAGGCTAGAGTGCAGTGGCACAAACAATGCTCAATGCAGCCTCAACCTCCTGGGCTCAAGAGATCCTCCTGCCTCAGCTTCCCAAGTTAACGAGGACCATGGGTGTGCACCATCACACCCGGCGAATTTTCGTATTTTTTGTAGAGATGGGGTTTTGCCATGTTGCCCATGCTGATCTCAAACTAATTGGCTCCAGTGATTCACCCGCCTCAGACTCCCAAAGTGCTAAAATTACAGGCATGAGCCACCATAACTGACCTATTTCCTGGTAACTTTAAGAGTATGTTTCAGAAATAGGTTCCATAATCTCCATCCTCCCCCTCAACAAAACTATATAACTTATTCCTATAAAGGAAATCTAAGTAATGAATCAATTCCCTATATTCAATGCTAAGATTATTTTAACAGTACACTATGGGATGATAATAATAATGGACTTACAAAACACCACTACTGTTACACTACCACCAAAAGTTAAGAGGATTTGGTTTCTTTTTGTGTGGCCTGATCATAGCAAGAGATCAAAAAATAGCATAGCACAGCATGGGGGCAGGAGGAGAGGGGGGAACTGTTCTCAAAGCCTGTTCCTGCTTTACGATTTAGGGGATGCAAAGTGGAACTTTCTAACTCTTCAAAAATTAACATACGCATTATGTTTTAAAAATCTGATCTGCTTAATAAACTTCAAAAGAACATGACGGTTTAGGGAAAAAAAACCTCTTTTAAAACAAAAACTAGCAGTAATTAAAAGATGAGTTCTTTAGTTTCCTTGTCCTTCCCACTTACACTTAAATATATGTGTTGAATATCATTCAACTAAATTTAGTACAAAGAGCTATTTCTCATTTCAATTAAATACAAAAATTAGAATACTTACAGGCATTTTCAGCAATACTTAAACTGATGTTAACAGTGATTCACCATATCAAACTAGTAAAATTCTAATTAAAGTCTAAAACTTATTTGCTGCCTAGATAACAATTTAGGTGTATTTCTATACAGTTTTTCCAGAAGACTTAATATTTTTTGAAGGCAAATAATCCTGATTCATACCAAGTAATGAAAATAAATTACTACTCTAAACCTCACAATTTACATATAAAAAAGTAATTGCTTTTAAAAAATGAAGGCAAATCACTTGTCCATTACTAATTTTTTAAATGACTTTAATAACATTTTATATCCAACAAATCTCGAGTGTTTATTTTCCCAATCTTGATTCATTAGACATAAAGATTGTAGGTGACAGAATTTTGAAAAGAGGCTCATGGCTTTGTACGCTCTGAAATCAACTTACATTTTACTATTTTATGCAGTATTTTCTCAAACCTAATTTTATAAATAAAACATGTAATTATCCAAATATTTAGTCCTTAGAGAAGACTATACTGGTGTAGTCTTAATATTTTCCAAGTTGCAGTTAGCAACTGAGAGAACAGAAGTAATAAATCAAGCCAGGATTTTTAACCTGCCTAACATGTGAGACAGGTAGAGAAACAGGAGAAATAATTTACCCAGGTCAACATAAATCACAAATCAGCTCTATAGACTGTTACTTAATATGTTCAAATTATCAATACTTACCTTTTTAACTGGTCCATAAAATGTGGCATTGAGATCTGCAGAACCCATATGATGCTGGAGTGTGAGCTGTCGACCACTGTGTTTGGCTAAGTAGAACCTTCAGCAAATCAAACCAGGTTTTAGAAAATCAAACAAACTTACACATTTGAAATTACAAATTACAGAATAATATCCCTTAAACATATGTGTGTACACACACACACACACACACACACACACACACGTATATATAGACTTTACAAGTTAAAGGAAACCTTAGGAATCAAGTTCAGTTTCAACTTCCTACAGAAAAGAGAAACCTTGAGAGAGCCCTAAGCAACTCAGCTAGATACAGAATGACAAAGGCAGCACACTAAATAATTTCTACTGTGCACTCTGCCCCAGCCTACTGCTGCTCAGCCCCTGCTATTAAGACCACCTTTCTCCATAATAACCCAATAATCAATTTGTCCTAAGCCTGTAGTAAACATCAACAGTACAAAATATATTTCTATACCACAGTACAAAAAATATTCAATGCACTAATGCTGAATGAAGGGCATTTATAAAATATTCCTCTGGTAAGAGTTTATGCAACTTTTTCTTACATACTAAAATTATAAAGGATAAACTCTCCCTTTGTTGTTCAAAACTTGTACTTTTAAATATTTGTATTTATATTTTTTGTCATTATCCATATCGCCTTTTTTCAAAGACCGAGCTACTCTGTGGTTCTTGACCCAGTATAACAATCATCCCTTTACTCCTAGAATTCCTTTTCCCTTGTCATTTTGCCTTTCTACCGTTTGTAAAAAATGAGGACCTTAGGGAAGAAAAAAACCCAACATTTCTGTGAACTCGAGAGACTGAGCAGTATCTAAATCAGTTGGATTAGGCAAGTAAAACTAGTTGGATAGCAAATACATCGTTAACTCTTGCAACAAAGTGTATCTGTGTGCGTGTATAAATGATTATATTGATTCACTATTAGAATAAGGCTCATGCAGCTGACCAGGGTGAAGTAGGACTGTCCATGGGATTATATGAATTGTGGTGGTGGAGACAGTATACAAGATTCATGGATTAAACACCTAGCTGCTTTCCTGGCAAATGGTCTATGTTCTAAAAGACAAATCCATTTTTTTTTTTTAATATATGAAGATACAAGTTAATAATATGCTAGTGCTTCTGATTCAAAATGAAAGCAACTGGCTATGGTAATGTAGAGTAGACAGCTGGAAAAGCACCAGAATGTTTGAGGCTTTTTAAGTTAAACTCTTAGTTACCTCACCTTACAAAGATACATGTCAATATCTTTGCTGAATACTCAACAAAGATCCAGGATATGGGCTATTTTTAAATACCTATCTCCTGCATAAGCATCAAAAATATCGTTAGTTTCTGTACAACCCGTGTCAAGTTTTTAAGTATAGGCAAGTCAAAATTATTTCTGATAAAAATCACAAACTCCACAGAAATCATTCAAGATATATTCAGACTTTCAAGTACATTTTGACCTTAAGGTCAGGCATTTCACTTGGAAGAACATCTTAATGAGCACCAATGAATTTTTTGCAGTAAGATGTTTGATGTCAACTTTTTATTATGGGAATATTTTACATGTCACACAAAGGAGGACTGGTACTTGGAAGCTTAATTACTAGAATCATTAAGACTAAGGTGAAGAATCTCTACAGTGCCTTCCACAATTTCAAAGAGGTTGTGACAGACACTTGTCCTCCTGCAGTTTCTTCTTTTTTTCAGATCTGGTTTGAGGTAACAGTTCACAGTAGAAGTTCTAGAGTATCTCTGCTGTCTCTGATCCAGCAGCAAGATAAGATGCAAGGGAGTCAAGAGGCCTTTTGTCTGAGCATTCATAACTGATCTGCATCATAAGGAGGAAATAAAGAAGCCACTCTGGTATTATTCCACTTACAAACACCATGTAGAGGTGTCCAGCTATCCATGGTTACTGCAAAAACATCTGCGCCTTGCACAGTCAGCTCACAGACAATGTCTAAGTGTCCACCTTAGGCTGCTCGATGAAGAGGGGGATATACTCATCTTCATCCCTAGTGTTCACAGGAGTGGCTTTTCAAAAAGTAGTCTCCACACTGAGTAAGCCAATTATTTTCAGCAGCCCAAAAAAGAGATTTGCTTGAATCGTTTTCTATTTTTTTCTTGCAATTAATATCACTCTTGGTTTTCTTCTTGCTCCTCATCCTCATCAAAACTGCCAACTCAGAGACTCTGAGTACCAGTGGGAATAAGGTGTCCAGGTATTTCCAACAATTCAAGTTGGCTGAAGTGTTCAGAAAAGTCTAAGAAATTCTCTGGGTCTGGTTTTCCATCATCATTTACTTTCTCTTTTTCCATTTTTACTACGGCTCTAAATAAGAGGCATTTAAAATGCCAGCATATAAAACAATCTTTCTAGAGATAAATTACGCCTGCTTTACTTTATTCATTAAGATCCTACAGAGGGGGAAATTGCTGCATGCTAGGATAGATGCTACTTATGAACATGAGGTAAAAAATGGAATACATTCATCTTCAATTACGGATACTAATGTTCAAATTCATTTTAATTTTGAACAACTATTTGTACTTAGTAATGCAAAGTCTGATTTAGATTTACCTTCTGAATATCTCAAAAGCATGTCTTGGTGCTGGTGGGATGTTGCACTTTGGTGTGGCTGACTGAGTGGGCCAATATCCTGTCGTGAGCACCCGGACTGTAAGATCAACACCACCTAAAGATACCTATGTAAAACAGAAAGAGATACTCTCCTCAAAATTAACTAGGATTTGTTATCTGTTCTGTTTAGACACTGTGTTAGATTTACGAAAGCAGTTAGCTCCATGTCTAATAACTAATTTAAAAACCTGCCCAGCTGTTTTTTCAGATCTGGTTTGAGTTAACAGTTCACTAGGTAGATGTTCTAGAAGTTCTAGAACAGTTCACCAGTAGATTTTCTTAAAGGTTAGACCCATTCAGTGTTTCCCAAATTTTAGCTACTCTGGCAAACAGTCATAATTATTGCTTGTCATGTTAATTTAAAAACACTGAACAAAGGATAATTTTCGGCACATAAATCAATTCTTACTGTTATCACTGAGAATTGAAAAGTTTGGGCCTTTTTAAATGAAAGGTCAAGGGGGTCAATCATATCATTTTAGAGAAAATTCTAGCATAATATCCTTTATCTCAGTTTAAAATACCTTTACCATCTTAATACACAATGTTACTTCTAATATTCCAGCACCTATTTCAACTAAACAAAACTTTTATGTTTTAACATGTAACTTACATTCTAACCTCTGCATAGGACACTATAGATCGCTACATAGTAGGTGCTCTATAAATATCTGTACAATGAATGACTACTTCTATGTTAGTATCACTGTCACAATTACTTTCTTCTTTTAAACAGATTAATTTTTAAGTAAACAGCAATAAAGCACAACAGAAACTCTTATGGATTAAATATTATCTTTATTATTGATATTCAGAACTAACAAACCATCATTCCATTTTTATCTTACCTCAGTGATTTAGTAATATAAATTTTTAGGGGGAGGAATCAGAGTTTATGAATATCAAGGACCATTCTACACTCAAGATTGCTTCACAAGTATCCACAAAATGATTACTTAAAGAAACTGAAAATAAAAAAATTAGATGACACACAAGAGAGGATCATAGCAGAGACTCTTAGGTGATATACTGGGGGAGGTGGAGAACTGTTTATACGTTTGCAAGTTGGCTGGGGTAAGGTAGGGTCCCAATGTGGTCAGTCCATCCATCCCATATCAATATGCATGGGATCTACCCCAATCGTCCCTATAGCTCTCAATGTGTAAGATTAGTGGAAAAAATAAAATAAAAAGTTTATTATAGCAAACAAAAAAAAAATACAAGAAAATATGCCAATATATTAGATTTAACTACAAATTCCTAAACGATCTAAAAAAAAATCCAGGATAATTACACTACTCAGTTCCTGTCCACCCAAAATTTCTATTACGAACTTGCATCTTTCCTCCCCTCAGATCTTCTCCACTGTAAACACTGATATATAAGGCAAATTATGCAACTATTTACATTAGAGTCAGAATGTTTTCATATAAATGGTTATTCTACAGAATTAGATATTTTCATATATCTGGTTTGTGAAAGTGATGATCTCATTTTTAGATATCAAAAGAAAGACTCACAAATCTGTTAAATGGTTGTGATGCATCTTAACTATAGAGTGGTACGTGGTGATTTAGAAAATTTAAAAATTGTAGAATTCTTTAAATGTAAGGTTAAGTTGAAAATCAGAGTAAAAAATGAAACTAAATTGTGAGTATCATTAAATGCTCATAAAACCACCATCAGACTCCAAAGCCATAGAAGCTCCAGCTCACCAGCTTTGGGGAGTTATACCAAACACATTTGCAACACATTAATTTCTGAGTTTTCATAGTCTCAGTTCACCTGCTACCCACCCTTAGAGGATATAAGGCCCATTTAAGCTAAACTTACAGAGGAGAATGACAGTAGTAAGGTATAGAAAGGTCATATGGCTATCCCAAGATGACACAATCCTGGGGTAAAGTGAAAAGAAGAGTACTAAAACTCAATAAACTTGTGTAAGCCCAGTATTCTTTCCACAATTTATAATAGATTTGTACTATCTTTATTAACAGCAGAATAATTCTCTTTATTGTCAGTGTATTCCTTTCAAGTGGGGAGGAGAAACTGAATATTAAAATAATAAAAAGTCAACATAAACATAGAAAAAGAGGAAATGTGAAGAAAAATAATTAAGTACTCACAGACAAAACATATGTTGTCACTAATGACATTTAAAGAAACGACTGTCATCTGCTAAATGGATGAAAATGCCCATTACAGAAGACTACACGAATATGTAAGTAGAAATTAATGCAGAATCTTACACCAGTTGCCTGTAGATGTTGCCTGAATTCATCCATCGTTGTGTTTGAGATGCTCATATCCCTAAACATTCCTTCCAGTTTTGATGTGAACTGACATCCACATTCAGTCTGTGGAAGAAAAACACAAATATACACAAATGGTAGATTTTTCTATGTATAGAGGAAATAAATTATTTCATGTTATTGCTATCCCTGATAATCTTTCCGTAAATTTTTCCAACAGCTGCTCTATGCCTGTGGTTACCAAACTTTAGGATTTTATTTTAAAATGGAAATTCCCAGATTCTTTCATAGATTCCAATATACCCCTATGAAAGGTAGGGCCCAGAACTCCGTGTTTTTAACTAGCATCTCAGGTGATTCAGGTACAAGTATTCTATGGACCACAATTTGAGAAAAAGAACTATATGGCAATAACCTCTTTATTGTTTCCCTTTTACTAATCCTCCCTTTCAGGCCTCCATGACGTATCTTGACGTAACAAAAGAAATTCCAGCAAACTCTGAATGTCCCTGAACTTGAAAAAAATGTTAGTGTAGCCTGAGTTCTTCTCAAAACAATCTACCTTTATTTTTAGAAATAAACACTTAAAAATCAACCAAATAATTTCCAATCACGCGTTGTCAGTACACAACCATGATAAACATCAGTTAGGTGCATTCTGTTCCATCTAAAACATACCTTACCTTTAACTTAGATATCATGTTTTTTTCAGAGTCATCAGAAACACTTTTATTTGTGAGAAGTCTCCTTGCCAAGTGTTGTTTATAATAACGTTCAAATACATCTTTTTCTTGCATAAACCTAAAAAGGACCATTGCCTTATCCAATATTGTTTCTACTTCTTGTTCTGTTAGCTGCAAAATTAAGATGATTTAACAATTATATAATTTTAATTCTATAGAAATAGCATTACAGTTCATTTACAGCTTAAAAACATTTTGTTTGAAAACATAGATATCTGGCTGACATACATCAGAAAAAGGGATACAGTTAGAGAAAGTGCCTCTTACTTCACATAGTAGCATCATTCTTACATTCTCATTTAGTGCATCACGCATGAGAGGTTGGAGTGGAATTCTATTCCGTAGAGGGCTACTACTGAAATGGAGGCATAAGGTAATATAGGACTGGATTAAGGGATGACTGAGAATCCAGAAAATGAAATTTTAGTCACGAAGATTATGTTATGAAGCCTTTGCACGTGTAGGCAAAACATTACACAGCCAAAAGACAGATTTTTTCATTTAAGCTCACTGAAAGCGTAATTATGCAAACAAAAGACAATAATTTGTCACAATCCAAATAATAAAAAGACCATTGGCTTTACTTTTAAATACGGGCAAAAGGATTCTGTGGCAGGCTGTATTAATATATTCAGAAAAATGGAAGATGACATGAATGCATAATTAATAGACTTTTCTATTCTGTGTATCCTTAGTGATCTTGTTTCCTTGTTGCACCTACTGCCTGTAAAACCTGTGACAACTTGTTGCTTTTCCCTTTCATGTCACAAATTCCAAAATGAAGTCAAAAGAGACCAATTCAGATGTGAGCAGAACATGCTTCAGTTGATCTATGCTGCCGTGAGCTCCGCAGGTTCCAGAGGTATCATATATCATAAAGACTTGAAATTGAGCTACACCAACTGTTTTCTGAAATCTACTCTATCTATGCCTTAACATTCTTGGCATCCAATTATTGTCTGACATATAACCTTCATAACCAGATGAGAGCAAACAACACTGTACTACTAGAAAGTTGTTTTTCTTGTTCTTTTTGATCTTCGGCATGCCTATCTCTGTCATAAAAGTGACTGTTTACCAACTACAGCTGTGTAGTTGTTCAGTTTTTTTTGAGACAAGGTCTTGCTCTGTCGTCCAGGGTGGAGTGCAGTGGCGTGATCATAGCTTACTGCAGTCTTAAACTCCTGAGCTTAAGTGATCCTCTGCCTCAGCCTCTGGGACAACAGGTATGTATCACCTTGTACCACTAATTTTTTTCTTTTACTTTTGTAGAGATGGAGTTTTACTTTGTTAACAAGGCTAATTTCGAACTCCTGGCCTCAAGAGCTCCTTCTGTCTTGGCTTCTCCAAATGCTGGGATTACAGTCATGAGCTACCAAGCCCATCCAGTTACTTGTTTTTGAAGCCCATTACACATTAAGTGAAATGTCTAACTACTTTGGAGCACGTCAAGTACTTCAAACAGTATTTTTTACTAGGCCACGGCACACATTTAAGCACAGCAATGGGTCATGCTTAATTTTTATCTGCAAAATGTCCTAACTTTACGTATAATTTTATATCTTTAAATAAAATTAAATGTACTTTCAAATACATTACTACTTACCCCTTTGACTCCCTTTTTCAGCTTATCATCAATAAATAATGAGAGGTATTCAGGAGACCTGGAGTTGAGGTTGAGAAAATACTCAAAGTCACCCGCAATAGTTTGTTTAAAGAGCCGGTCATTGTTGAATGATTCTAGAAGGAAGCGATCAAACCTACTCTTCAGATCCAGTAAGCCCTTAGAAATAAAAACAATAAAATTTAGGACACATAATTTTTCCATAAATAATACACTTATGACCATGTATGTTAAGACCTAACTTTGCTGGTAACAGACATGTATATTCGTTTTTAAACTCACATAGTTTTGGTATTATTTTCAAGCCTATATGTAAGCCTCTATTAAAAAAGTCAATGAGAGAAGTATTCTATCTTCCATATATGTATTAATACAATGCAAACAAACCAAAGAACCTCCTCACTGCTTCTCATTCTCCTGTCTAGATGGAATGGGTTAGCCAGGGAAAAAATTAGCTTAAAAAATGTACCAAAAAGCTGATTAAAACACAAAAAAACATGGCACATAATTTATTTATAGTATTGCTTGAAAGTAAAATATTTTCAAACAAAAAGTATTTAAACCAGTTTTTTTCTCCAACATACTAATGTATGCAAACACTAAGGCATACCAAAAATTGAGACTCACAATTGCGACTATTTAAACAAGTTCTCCATCAAAGAAGTTAAATGAAAAGTAGCAGCTGAATTTTAGCTCCCTGATATAAATATGCACACCCTGCAAAATTGTAAAGTATTTAGGATAATTACACATATTATTTTACTACTGGGAAAATTAAGTTGAAAGTACAGAATACACAGCATGGTCAAAGTGGCCTTTGCAGCACTTGTCAAAATGCCTTTATCATAAACGTAGAGAACCGTCTGAGTTTACTTACCTGGATATAGTCAACTGGATTTTTTCCTTCTCCTTCTTCAGAAACTAGAGCTTTACCTTGCTCCCTCAAATAGGAACTCATACAGTCACACATTGTTTTCAAACCATTTGGCACACGACTAAATAACTTGTACATGCAAGCAAGGTCTACAAATCAGAAAGAAAACACAAATTGGCTACATTAAAGATTAAAGAAAAGAACATGAATCTACATTCACGCTATAATACTTAGAGAAGCTTATTTCTCCATTACCACCATTTGCTGACCGCATAACTATTAAAAATACACATATATTGAAATGAAAACTGGAAAAAATAGGCTAGTCAATAGTTACTGTTGTAATTTATAAAACACAACTTTTAGATTAAATGCTCTGAAAGCATCAATTAAATGTCCTAGCAAATTTTAATTTGCATGGAAGAGATGCCAAAAGCCATAATAAACAAGTGATGTCACACACAAAAAAATGGCAACTGCCGTTTTGAGTTCGTATGTAATTTATACTACATAACTCTAATGCAGACCTAATGATACTACAAAATGTCTACAAAAAGGATAACTAATTAAGGTATAATTGGTAATCCCCGTAATGAGGAAGAAACTTTAAAACCAATTTAAGTCTTAAGGGTATTTCCAAAGGTTTAACTGATTACCATGACAACAAATCAAATAAACTATCCTAGGATTTACTTCATTAAACCTCAGGTAAAGTTTTCATGAAATGTATAATATAAACATCTATTTTTCAGTATTTTCCTCAGAGCAAACCCTAATGTTTCCCAGGTGGCATCCTAAGCCAGTATCTGTACTTCAAAATTTGGTCTATTTCACTATACATTTTAAATTTAGAATAAAAACTCTGGATCCTATCCATTTTTTAATATCATTTTTCACAAGACTAAAATATAGATTTTAAAATACTGTTTTCCCATATGTCTAGTGTTTCTTTGCAATAACAACTTACTGGGAGAACACAATGTCAGAACTTTACAATGATAATTTTAAAAGTTTTAATCAGTAACTTTTAAAAATAAAGTTAAAGAGTTTCTAGATCAGATGCTGACCAACGTTTTTTCTGTAAAGTATCAGATAATAAATATTTTAAAATGTGGGCCACAGATATCTGACTCAACTACTCTACTCTGACATCATATATAAATTTATATAAATTTTCATGAAATATTCTTTCGATTTTTTTTTAACCAAAAAAAAAAAAAAAAAACCCAAACAACAACAACAACAAAACAGATTTGGTGGACAGGCCCTAATTTGCCTACTTTGGTCTACAGTTCTAAGAGTAGTCTAGAGCTTAAAACTAAAGCTGTATGTATTTTAAAAATATTTAGAAGCAAGTTTTACACACAAGTTTAATAAACTGTTTCAGTGACTTTCAACAGCAAATTTTAATTAGTTCCATTAATAATACATGCCTGTAGTCACCTACACATGGCAATTTTACAGCTTCTCACATACTTAGCATAAATTACAACCAAATTTCCCATACTGAAAACAGGCATTACAAATGCAACAACAATTTATGGTCACATACTACAGTATGTAGCACATCAAATACTTCTAACAAAATGGTCCCCAACTTGTCTGTTTCTTTTTTCTTTTTTTTGAGATCGAGTTTCACTCTTGTTACCCAGGCTGGAGTGCAATGGCGCGATCTCAGCTCACCGCAACCTCCGCCTCCTGGGTTCAGTCAATTTTCCTGCCTCAGCCTCCTGAGTAGCTGGGATTACAGGCGCGCGCCACCATGCCCAGCTAATTTTTTGTATTTTTAGTAGAGACGGGGTTTCACCACGTTGACCAGGATAGTCTCGATCTTTTGACCTTGTGATCCACCTGCTTCGACCTTCCAAAGAGCTGGGATTACAGGCGTGAGCCACCGCACCCAGCCAACTTGTCTATTTCATTCCTATGTTGTTGTTAAGTTTTCCTTAGCTATTATTACATGTTGTATATGTAGCTGTATATAAATTACTAAAATTTCATTGTATTTCAGGGTAAAGGGAATGTAAAAGAGTAAATGAGAATAATTTGGCATTCAAAAATTAAATATCATTATTTCTATATACACTTAATAAAAATAAGATACCATTTGAACTTAATTTCATAGTGCTATCTGCATCTAATAACCAATCCAATTTATCCTCCATTCACAGTGAGGAAACTGTTTTTCATTTTTCTGATTTATGAGAATTTGGTTTCATAATGGTGAAGTTGCTTCTGATACATACTCAACAAGAGGAACTTTTTTCCAAGAGTAGGGCGTACCACAATTAAGACATCTTGCCACTAGTTTCTAGTGGAAGCTCAGAAAAATTAAAGACAACAATTTTTTTCCACCCCGCCCCCCACCCCCTAAGACAGGATCTCCCTCTGTCGCCCAGGCTGAAGTGCACTGGCATGATCTTTCTTGGCTTACTGCAGCCTTGACCTCCCTGGCTGGGCTCAAATGATCCTCTCACCTCAACCCCTCAAGTGGCTGGGACTATAGGCATGCGCCATCATGCCCAGCTAATTTTTGTAGTTTTTCACAGAGATGGGGTTTTACTAATTTGTCCAGGTTGGTCTTGAACTCCTGAGCTCAAGCAATCCACCCGCTTCAGCCTTCCAAAAGAACTGGGATTCCGGGTGTGTGCCACCATGCCCAGACAAAAACAAAAATTTAAAATTTAATTTAGAATCATAGATAGCTACACTGTGTTGTTGGAAACATAAGGTACTAAATAAAGGTGAACTCTGGTAAATACTATTATGATACTCCTTCATTCACATAAGTGCTTGCCATGATAGGCATACCTGACACCTTTTACATACATCTCCACACAGGTGACAGAGATGCTGTAATTCTGGCATGCTCAACAACCTCTTTATCAACATTTCCTAGCCCCTAATCTCCAGCCCATTTAATCATCCCTCCCTACAAGCCCCTAAGGTAGGTAAGAAAACATTCATTCAGTATCGAAACAGTACATTACATAATTTATTAATATTCATTTTGTTTAAGCAGGGCAAATGCTTCGCATAAAGTCCTAGTCTACCAGAGACCATTCAGGGAAGGGTAATTAAATCAGAACCCGTGGGTCAAATACAGCCTGCCACCTATTTACATAAGCTCATGAACTAAGGATATTTTTCACATTTTTAATGGCTAACGAAAAACTGAAAAGAATACTATTGAGTGACATATAAAAATTATATGAAATTCAAGTTTCAGGGCTCAAAAATAAAATCTTATAGAAACACAGTTAGACTTATTCATTTGTTATTGTCTTATTTTCTCACGATAACTGCATGGCCCACAAGCCATTTTATTCACTATCTAGCCTTTTACACACACACACACACACACACACACACACACACACACACACACAAATCTTGCCAACCCTCGACTTAGACCTTAATTTTAGAAAACATGGCAAACACACTAGATGATTTCTGTTTTTTGTTTGTTTGTTGTTTGCTTTTACAAAAAAGGTTTAACAGAAGAGTCTTTTAAAAAGGAAGCCTCTCTAGCTGAAAAAAATTTCTCTACGTATAACTTTTCAGGAATTTATCATATATACAAAAATGTAACAATTTTAAAACACAAGGTAAGGATTCCACTAGAGATAAACATGGCTCAACTTCCCACCAGCTCTCTTTTTCCCTTCTCTTGTATCCTCCTTCTAATTCTCCTTTAAAAACCTTTCTTTATTCTCTCCATAGGTCATAACCCCAAAAGGCAATATATATATTTCTTTTACTAAAAGGAAGTAGATAAAATATAGCTGAGATTTCATCTAAGAAGTAGGATAACCATTTTTTTTTTTTATTTCCTAATACCGTATCAGTGGTAAAGGCAAAGTTTTAAAACAAAGCATCAGAAACTTAAGAATGGAGGATATGGTTATTATTCTTTAATTTACAACTTCTTCTAGGATACTTTTCACAATTTTTTTTAACCCTTGGAAAATAAAAATTGTGATTAAAAAAATGCTATAGTTACCTAAAAAGTGTTTTTTACTTTAATGCAATCCTCCTCCCTCCTTTTCCATTCTGTAACTTCAGAATGGAAACTTCCCCAAACCAATTTAATTTATCTAAACATAACAATATGGAAGACACAAATATTTCTGCATTTTCAGCACCCTATCACAACTAAATCCCAAAGGAAAGTCTACAGAAATCTTAAGATGGAAATTTAAGATTTTTAAGATAATCACAAAACCACAAGAGAGCCCAAACCCTTTGTCTGGAATACAACAAGTACAGGAATGAATGAGGAGCTCCTTGGCCTCACCAATATTACTACACCTTTTATCTTCTGGATTAAGAGATATACAAAATGAGGAGACTTAAACTGAAAGACGAGAAATGCTCAATTCATTAGAAATGTCTAAAATCTTCATTAGTAAGACAGTATCAAGCTTGGAAATCCCATCAAAGTAACAATGGAGACAAATTAACAACACACACCACAACTTCTTGAAAACTGTTATAATCTGCTTTAATTGTAGGAAAATTTAAAAAATACTGATACGGCAGAATAAGGATTTAATTATTTTCAATAGGTAACACTTACCTTCTGTCTTTCCATTTTTCAACATATGTACTAGCCCAGAATTCTCCATTTCTACTATAGTCTTCATGTGCTTGGAAATGAGTTCCCTCTCAACCACCTTTACAATTGGTTCTTCCGTTGATTTGTCAAGGCAGTGCATCACTCGTTCTATTTCTTCATTAATTCTAGCTTCTACTTTCTTTATATATACTGAAGCACTATTTTCTGCTAAAAATTTCTGGCTTTCCATCTGCAATTTAAAAATGTAATTTTTTTAACATAGAAAAAAATGTGTTTTTGCTCTTAGCTGGGTTTCTACAGTGTTTATAACTAATCAGCCTAAGTAAAATAAGTACTATTAGCATTTTGTGTACTTTCTCATTACAAAGATTGATATAGTCTGAATTATATCCTTTAAAGCCTTTGGTATGTACATAATACTGAATTAAAACATTATCTGTAAGCAATGTTTTTCAAACTGTGCCAATGTACTCCAAAAACAGCAGAAAAAGTAAATATACACCAATGAGGGTCAAAAGTATAGAAGCATCCAACAGAGTGGATCCGATGTTCCTTTTGATTTGTTTTAATGTAAAATTATAACCAGAAAGATTCATCATGTTTATCCTAAGCTTTGCTAGCATACTGCTAGTTACTAAAGTCTTTCTGCCACCCACTCCCACTCTCAAAGGAGCAGACACATACACTAAAGTTTGAGAAATAAGAGCTTTAAATAACTATTAATATTGTCTGCTAACACAGCTTTACAAAAGTTCCACTAAATTGCAAATGTTACCCCAACTGATTTTAACAGATTTTATAGTAGTTTTAATGGTTATATTGAAGAATTATATACTGGAAGACATGTAGTCAAATGTAAGTTACATATAAAATTTAGCAATATCTCTCACTTTCTTAACAGAGTTTTAATCCTTGAAATAATCAAGTTCCTTAGACATTTACACACCAAACGAAAATCTTGCTGAGATATCTCTCCACTATTAAAAACAGTACATATATGTCTTTATGCACACATACATATAAGTGTCACTGTAGCATAGTTTGGAATCTTGATTTATAAACAATTTTTCTATTAGTATGTATCTACCGTAATGAAAAAATGCAAGTGAATGCAAAGATTAGAAATACTGTCAAAAATACCTGCAACTAGTTGACATATTAGAAAATAAAGACCCTTTTCTATATTATAAATTAGTAATTCATAAAGCATGGTCCAGGCTCACCAATGCGGGCCACAAAGGTCTTCCTGATGGGCTATAAAACGATTTGAAGGAGCGGGGAAAAAAGGCAGCAAGTCCATTCTTTCTTTCTTTATGGGAAAGTGACACCAAAATTCACCAAGATCAATTTTTGATATAAGCAGTAGCTACCATAAATGACCTACTGAATTATTAAGAGTTAAAATTTTGTATTCATTTATTTTTTAAAAAGCATATTACTGGAATAAACACTTTAGCTTTCTATTAAGACATCTGTTTTGGCAACACTACAAAATTCCTACTGTTAATTGCTCAGATAGTTATGGTTTTCAGGAAAGATGCCTGGTTACAGTTACCTTATAAATAAAGTCTTATGTTTATTGGTACTCAGTTATTGTTATTATCATCATTTCATTACAAGTTAGTACTAGTTTAGCTTTACTTTCAGCAAGTTAGTTGGGTTTGGAACACTGTTGCAAATTTCTATCAATAGTACTCATTGGCCTGTAATTTTTTCATCAACCACCTTTAAGGAAAATATGCACTACAGAATCATCCATATTCTTATATGTATTTTACATATACACCCTTATGTGTACTTTGATAAAAGCTTACAGATGAGACTTCGTTGGTGATGTGCTGCTATGAATTTATGGTACTTAAATAATTTATAATATTAGATATAGTAAAAGGTTAAGGATATTTCTAAATTTACAATTTTATAACATACAGTTGACCCTTGAACAACACAAGTTTGAACCGCACAAGTCCATGAAGTAGATTTTCTTCCTCCCCTGCCACCCCTGAGACAGCAAGACCAAGCCATCCTGCTTCCTCTTCCTCCTCCTCCTCAGCCTACTCAATATGAAGACAAGGATGAAGACCGGATGATCCACTTCCACTTAGTGAACAGTAAATTATATTTTATCTTCCATATAATGATCTTAATAACACTTTCTTTTCTCTAGCTTACTTTATTATAATACAATATGCAATACATGTAACATACAAAATATATGCTAATCGATTATTTATTTTATCCCTAAGGTTTCCAGTCAACAGCACGCTATAAGTTTTTGGGGAGTCAAAAGTTTTATGTGGACTTTCGACTACACAGGGGGTCAGCATCCCTATGCCCCACACTGTTCAAGGGTCATCTCTACAATTTTAAAAAACATGTGTGTAGGTTCAAACTCTTCAATTTGTTATCAATGAGTTGCTTAAACAGAAATGGTCAAAATGTGAGGTAGGTGTGCTGATGGGCATTTTTTGCATACTCCCCTCCCTCAATGGGCCTCAGTCAAAAAAGGTCAAAATAATTAAATTAGAAACTATATTAAAAACATTAAGAATATCTTAAAAGATTTATTTACATTTTGACAGATTACCTGAAAAAATTCTGCAGACATTTCCAAAAAAGGAGCCTCAAAATCTTCTTCATAGACTGATCTTCCTTCAAGACCTAAAATCATTAACATCTGGCAAGCATTTCTTATTGCGCCTCTGTTGAAAAAAGTTTTATCACTTGATAATTAAATTACATTAAAAATTCACCTAAAAATTACAAAAGAAGTAGGTAAAAATATCTTCAGGACATTTAACTTTTATTGAAGTGACCAATCTCCCATAGGCCACTCACATAAAACAAAAGGATTAGCCTAATCTTAAGTTGGAAAGCAAAGCCTGACTGCACAGCTATTTATCTCAAGGTGTTCTTATTCTGTTATAACAAAATTTTTAAAGAAAATGAAGATGTCTAAATATTTCTGTGTGTTTGAAAACACAGAGAGGCTATTTATCTGGAATGAGGGAGGGAGGGAGAGAGGGAGGGAGGGAGGGAGACAGGCAGATGAAGCTGTACTGCCAGACATGGGTCCAATATACAGCTACCCCTGGGCAATACAATTTTTTGCACTAAATGGATTGCTGGCAATCCTGATCAAGCACCAAAGCTGAAATAAAAAGAACTTTACATGTTTTCATCTAACAGCTGCTCTGAAAACAGATGAGGAGAGAAAAAAATCTTACATTTCAAGCCACTCTAGCTGCAGCATCACCAAAATGACATTGTAATCACTGTTATAAAGGGGGACAAAATATGACTTAAAAGGGGCACAGCATTTCTTAGTTATTTTAGTGTATATTCAACAGTTTTCTTCAAAAATGTTTGGAATGAAGGACAGACAAAAGCCCTTAAAGAAAAATACCAAGAAAAGAAATAAAAATGGTATACAGAAAAAAAGAACCAAATGCTGGCATGAAAAATAAATGAAAAGCCAAAAGTGATGACTAACTGATTTGTTTGTTAAAAGCATATCAAATAAAAGCTTAGGATAGTCTCTTCTAAAAAATATATGAGAGATGTGTGCTTTCAAATTAAAGTCTAGGTAACTGTTAAGTCTGATAAAAAGTTTCTGAGGATTTTCCGAATGTGCTGAATATTCAAACTTTTATTTATTTTAATAAAACTAAGATAGTGAATCATTCACAAGATTCTCAAAACCACAAGAGTAAAAAGAAAAATTATACCTGTCTACAACTTCTCCTTTCCGCTCTCTTGCAATCATATCCAACAGAGTTTGCCGCAGATGATCCCTAATACACCCGTAACGTACAACTTGATCTCGAAAAATAATTAATCCCAAATTGTAGACATTCTCCACATTATTTTGTTGTACATATACACGGTCCTACAGTTAAAATAAAGTCATATAAACATGAGTACAATTCTTGTGAACATAATAATTATTGTGAGCTACAATAACAAATAAAAAGAATTCCAAAAGCAATCATTTCTCAGATGAGAAACACTTCAAACGATCTTAAGCAATGTGAAACTTTCTAGCACCTTTCAAGTTATATAAAGTTAAGTTTTTACAATTGACAACGGCTATAACTGGTGGTCCATTTACCTTAAGCAAAAGGGAAAAAAGTAAGTAAGCATCATACCCAGGAACAAAAAAGCAGAGTAGAAAAAGTAAACAGTAAGGTAGGCAGATCACACTTTCTCCCCAAAGCTACAGCATACTCAAACATGGTTCGTTCTTAAATACTTGAAGATCATATTCTTTGAAGTAAAACTGAGTTGAATAAAGTATAGATTTATACAACTTAGGTTACTGATAAATATTAAAAGGCTCTAATGTAAATAATAGAGAAGCATTAAGTATTACATAATTAAAACACCTCTACTTACTGTCACTTCAAACAGATTACTTTCAAGTTCTTAACAACATGAATATAGATAACTCAGTTTATAGAGCACAGATAATCCAGAATTTTTCATGATAAAAACTGTCTCATGCAGTACCTAAAAATCCATATTGATAGCAAAATACACTGAAATAAAACTACTGTTTTTTATAATGCTCAGAAGGATTAGAATACAATTCCTTTCTCGTCTCAACAAGGATCTCTCTGGGCTTTGATGGGTCTGTGAACCTTCTAAAATTATGGAGATACATGTTTGTTCACACATAAGTACTTTGGAAAGAGAGCCCATAGCTTTCACCAGATTCTTAAACATGAATCTATAGGTTATAGCTAATTATAAGGTGAACATGAACAGAGCTCTACCATATTAACAATGTAACCAGAATAATATTAATCAACTTTCCAAACTCTTTTTTTTCTTTTTTTGAGATGGAGTCTCATTTACTCTGATGTACAGGCTGGAGTGCAGTGGTGCCATCTCAGCTCACTGCAACCTCTACCTCTTGGGTTCAAGCAATTCTCCTGCCTCAGCCTTCTGAGTAGCTGACAATACACGCGTGTGCCATCATGCCTGGCTAATTTTTGTATTTTTTGTGGAGATGAGGTTTCACCAGTTAGCCAGGCTGGTCTCAAAGTCCTGACCTCAAGCGATCTGCCGACCTTGGCCTCCCAAAGTGCTGGGATTACATATGTAAGGCACCATGCCCGGCCCCAAACAATTTTAATTAAATTCTCTATGTGCAGTCCTTGCTTCATATGACATAATTCTTTCAATCTCCTCATGATGGTACGCACCTACTAACAAGGAAAGCTATTTTTTATATTATCTTCTTCAGTGCTCACATTTCTATATTCTATACAATCTCAGCACAAGCTCACATTTTTCAAATCTTAACATCAATTTTCATGAGTTCAAAATTTTAATTGATGACTTCAAAGTTCTTGGTATCTTAAGTTCCAAGTTTCCTTCTGACCACATCCCTTCTTTCTTTTGATGGCTCCCACTCTTTCTAAACCTCCTCTTTCATCTCATATGACCTCCAGGCCCAACCTTTTCTTACTGTAATACTAATTGTGATTTACTACTCAGCATAAAACAGTATGTACATAATAAAAACTAGCATAAATTTAATAATTCAAAAGCAACAATAATCCCTTTTATTATAAAAAACAATCACTATTATTGCTTAAATTAACTTTTACAAATGTGATTTTTATATATATAAATTTTACATATGTTTATATACAAATTTCTATTGTACAGAAAAGCACCAGAGACAGGAGAATATCTTTTACCCAATGTGATCAAAACCACTATCTGAATGGCTAAAGATAGGTAGTAAAACAGGGACACTATTAAACATACACACACACTTGCATCTTAAATATTTTAAATTAAAAATATAAATGTTCACTCAGATATTGGGACTTTTTTTAATGAGTCTTGTGACTGAAGTTTAAGTTTGTATACTTACAGGCCGGGAGTGGTGGCTCACACCTGTAATGCCAGCATTTTGCGAGGCCAAGGCAGTCGGATCACTTGAGGTCAGGAGTTTGAGACCAGCCTGTCCAACATGGTGAAACCCTGTCTCTACTAAAAACACAAAAATTAGCCAGGCATGGTGGTGTGCACCTGTAGTCCCAGCTACTTGGGAGGCTGGGGCAGGAGAATCAGTTCAACCCAGTAGGCAGAGGCTGCTGTGAACCGAGACTATGGCACTGTACTCCAGCCCGGGCGACAGAGCAAGACCCCATTTCAAAAAAAAAAAAAGATTGTGTACTTATAAACATTCATACATAATAAATTGTCTAGCATGCCTAGTTCAGTTTCATTAAGCTGAAGCAAGAACTAGACACATTTGAGAAGTAATCTGAATGTAAAATCTTTCAAGTTTTTTTTTACTATTTTCACTCCAATGTTTTAAATTACCTATACTTAATTCAAACCAGTATGTAGCCATTTGCTTTTATGAAGTCTTTCCAAAGCATTCAATCTAGCCTGCCAAATAAAAAACTATTTTTCATAAGATTTTATTGATTTATACAATATTAAATTATACATTAAGAAGTACAATTAGAATAAATAGGTTTGTAAAATACAACAGAACTTCAATAAGCACAAAGTTCAACTGGTAAGTGAAGAATATGGAAGATTATACTAGAAAAGTAGCCTAACAGTGGTTATAGAACCTTTTATCGGGATATGCAGCTAGAATAGAAAGTACTGGTAATTCTGACAAGTCCTTTTTTCACTCCTGCTTTCAGTCTCTATAAATTCCCTTTTCTGGGCATTTCATATAATTATCCTGTAATATGTAATCTTTTGTGTCTGATTTCCTTCACTAAGCATAAAGTTTCTAAGGTTTATTCATGTCATAACATATAACAGTATTTCCTTCTTTAGCTGAAACAGCACTCCATTGCATAGATACACCACATTTTGCTTACCCATCGGTTGACAGATTACCCTGGGTTGTTTCCATTTTTTGTCTATTATGAATAATGTGGCTACAAACATCTCGGTACAACATTTTTGTGGACATATGCTTTCACTTTTCTTGGGTGGATTCTAAGTGAGCAATTACTGTGGGTGTATGGAAATTATCAAACTTTTCCAAGGGAGGGAGATCTATCAGTTACGGTAAATTTTTTAATATAAAACTTCTAACAATAGTAAGAGTATTTGATGTGAAGTTAGGAATTCCCTATATGATCCTGGCTTTACTGTTAACTGGCTATGTTCCCTTAAGTAAAGTCATTTATTCATTGTGGCCCTCAGTAAAACAAAGGGCTGAACAAGATAATCTCTAAAACATTAATATTTCCTATAAATCTTAATCCTCTCACCAAACAGTAACATACACGCAGGATCAAATTCAAATACAAATACACTTCACTACTTCTTCCCTTTCTATTTGTTATGGGTCTCCCACAGCTTGGATTTCCCATCCCAACTCTAAGCACAGTGATGTATCACTACTAAACGAGTTGAATCTATAAACATGGCCTACAATGTCTGCTATGTTAAGCCCTCTGGCAAAAAGGCAGAAAGACATCAGGCACAACTGATGAATTCTTCAAGTATGCTGTGTATGGAGGAAAACGATGCTTCAGTAAAGGAAGCCAAGGCATGTAATGAGAATACAGGTTTGACTACCCCAATCCAAAAATCTGAAATCTAAAATTCTACAAACTGTGAAACTCTGAGAGTCAACATGATGCCACAAGTAAATTCCACAACTGACCTCATGCATCAGGTTGCAGTCAAAACTTTATCTCATGTACAAATTACTTAAAATATTGTATAAAATCACCTTTGGGCTATGTATACGCAGTGTATATAAAACATAAATGACTTTCATGTTTAGAACATGGGTTCCATCCCCACAATCTCTCATTGTGTATATGCAAATATTCCCAAATTCCCTGAAAATCAGAAATCTGAAAACACTTATGGTCACAAACATTTCGGATAAGAGATAAAATCAACCCGAAGCTGGAGGGTGTGGGCAGAACACAGAATGTTTAAAGCCATGGGACACTGTAGTAGAAGAGCCAAGTCTTTGTCTTTCAAATTGAAACTGTCAGGAAGTGTATGATTATAATTAAACGACATATAATATTAAGAAAAATTTGTTCCAACCCAAATGTCCATCAACAATAGACTGGATAAAGAAAATATGGCACATATACACCATGGAATACTATGCAGCCATAAGAAATGATGAGTTCGTGTCCATTATAGGGAAATGGATGAATTTGGAAACCATCATTCTCAGCAAACTGACACAGGAATAGAAAACCAGACACTGCATGTTCTCACTCACAGGCAGGTGTTGAACAATGAGAACACGTGGACACAGGGAGGGGACCATCACACATTGCGGTCAGTTGGTGGGGGCTGGAGGAGGGACAGCACGGGGTGGGGAGGGATAACGTGGAGAGAAATACCAGATATAGGTGATGGGGGGATGGAGGCAGTAAACCACCTTGCCATGTATATACCTATGCAACAATCCTGCATGATCTGCACATGCACCCCAGAACCTAAAGTACAATTAAAAAAAAGAAAAATTTGTTAACTCTAACATTTCATTATAGATAACAGAGAGCTAATAAATGAAGTACAAGAAAGAAACCTAAGTGTGGCCATATAAAACTATTAACAGTAATACTAAACAATCTTTTATATTAAATATCTGACACGTATAATTAATTACCATCAAGTACAATAAAGGGTATAGATGCGTAACCCTTGGGTATTTATGTGTATATACATTAAAACAGAAATGTATACATATATTCACAGTAAACTTGTGATTTGTACATGATATGATTCTAATATCATTTAAATTCCTGTGAGATTTTAATTTTTACGTGTCTATTTTTTAAGGTATTTTAAAAGTCCCAGCTCCAGTTAACCTCTAACTAGCAATCTCAAAGTATGAACAAGATTTTAAAAGACCTTCCGAAAGAGGAAAAAACATTAAAGACTGACTTTAAAATGTTTTAATCCCAGGCTTTACCTAAAATGTAGTATGAGTCTGACATTAGTTACTTATCTACTAAAGCGAGCTTAGCAGAGATAGAAAGTTGGTGGCTGCTTCTATTTGCCTTTTTAAAGCCAAAAACAGGCATTTTAAATATAAAATGTTCTGAAAAACATGTTTGAAAGCCTAATGTGAGTCAAGCATTATATTTACATAAAGGGATGTGTTTCATCACCACAGAGATAAATCACATTTTAAATCTCTATTTACAGTTCTCTCAAGACTTGCTATTCCTTGGTCAAGCTGGCCTGTGATGAGCAAGAACTTTCACAAGCTAGGTGGACCTGTGGTAAGAGACAGGAGCCAATGGTGGGAGACCCACCTCATGCCCACCTTTTCACAGCTGGTTCTGCATCTGACTTCATCCATATAGTAAGCTTGATAAACCAACTTCATTTGTAACATAACATCTATCTCACAATGCCATTCCACTCATTTCCACTTCTAGTCCTGAAAATAAATAGCTTTTAAGACCAACTTCCCTGCCAAGAACTACAAAGGCTGGATAAAAAATACAAAAGCATCACCTGTTTTAAAACATCAACTAAGACAGGCAGGTCTCCAGGAGTTGGAGTGGAGAGAGATGGAGTCTTTCTAAGCCACAAGAAAAGGAAAGCTCAATCAGGTGACCACCATGTAAAACTCCTGCAAATGCTTACTCAAGACCTAGGGCTCTTTGCATGCCCAGAGGACATGAGGACACCCACAAACAAAATGCTTGGCCCTACAAGACCATAGTACTTCCACCATGTTGGCAAAGTTGTGCCTTTTCCTCTTAACCCACCAACATATCTAAATAGTTAAATGATATATAAGAAATCAAATTCAGCACACAAAAGTATGCTCAAAGGTGTCAGGACACACTATGCAAAAATACAGTTCCTACTGAAGCTAAACTGACACAAAGTCAAGGGGTCTCTCTTCAAGTGCGCTAAACAGCTTCATTACACAGGGAATGGCATTACAAACAAACCAAAATAAAATTTAGAAGTTAAAATAAAAACACATTTGAAAATGAAGTCCAAAAAGCAACAATGCTTATTACTTAATTTACCTGCAAGAAAAATTTAGTAAGCATTTCTAAGTCATTATGTTAAAGAAAAGCAAACTAGGATAAGTGAGTTCTGGGCACAATCAATAGTGCACCCAAGGAAAGAAACAACTTAAAAATCGTTAAATTATCATTCCTATCTAATGTTTTATTTGTAACTATGAGTAAACAGGTGTTTGAGAGGCAAATTCTAAAACTAACTTTTGGGTCACGTTCAACTCTGAAAGCTTAGTATAATTATAAATCCAACAGTCCTCTGGTTCTATTATAAAGTTTAAGGGAGCTTTTAATAACATGTTTGCAATGTCCAGTAGTTCAGTACTTTTAATATTACTACCAGTAGACCAAGAATGGTTATCTATTAGTATTCATTCATCTATACTTCTCCGCCTGGTGCCACATATGGCCAGTAGTAGCTATTTGTTTAGGAAAAAAAAAAGTTAAAAATATAGTGAATTGCTGTGAAAGTTGGTTTTTCAAGCTAACTGTCAAGCTGGTTAATCAAACTCTTAAATAGTTCTTTCAGTTTCTTATCCTCATACTAAGAACACCTAAAACTGTTTTTGCCTATTACTGTAAAAGAGGATAGGAAAAGACAAATGTAAATAGGGTTAAAAAAATCTTTACAAAGCTAGTAAGCTAGAGATAAACCTGAAAAGTTAGACTCATATTTAAAATTAAAAAAAAAAAAAAGAGGCAAATAACTCTATGGCAAGTCTGTCAGAACATGTTAGAACCTGCCTTACCAAATTTAATCACTAGGGTAATCCTCTATTAACAAGTAATAAAACATTTTCAAACAGAGTTCACTTTCAAGTCATGAAATAAATACAGATTAAAAAGGTTTAACACAATGAAGACAGAAATAGAGAAATTTTAAATGAGCAGAAAAGCAGCAAAAAGTTTCTACTGCAGGATCATAGGAGGGGGAAAAAACTCTAAGTACAATTAGATGAAAGTTTAAAGAACTGGCTCAATACTTTCTGGGGTGCCAGTAACTGACTACATTTCTAAAATAGCACCAGTAACATATGAATTAGTAAACTGTACAGATTAACCTTTCTAGATATAAAAATATTACTGATAAATTTGGTAGAGAATCATAGGATATGGTGTCTAAAAACCTGGTGTAGACTTAGCCACTACTGAAAAGCTCAGAGTTTCCACCACTGTAAAATGATCTCAAAATCTTTCTCAGGGGTCTGAAAATTTTTAATAAGAAAAACATAGTTGTGAAAAAATTCTATTTAAAAATAATTTCCATTTATTTTAAGAATTGTCTACCAAGATATTAGACAAATCAACACCATGTTTCTCTAAAGTTGTGTAAATTGTGACAAATCATAAAATAAACACTGTTCTGTACTTCAAATGTAATAATCTAGAGGTCAGAGGGGGAAAAAAAACAGTTAATCACACTTTGAGGTCTTGGAGCAATGAATTTATAAGACTATTTTTTAGGAAAGAAGACCTGTAATAGAGAAGCAATACAATTCAGTGCTTAAGAGCACTGATTCAAGAACCAGACAGCCTCTGTTTCAGTCTTGTCTCTGCCATTTACTAGGTGCGACCTTAGTATCTGTCTCAGTTGCCTCATCTGTAAAATAACATCTACCTCAAAATACTTTTCCACCTTTAGTACTGAAAGAAAAGCTTTTGTAAGACCAACTCCCCTGGAAAGAACTACTACAAAAGATGGATGAAAATAAAAAGATACTACCACATACCTATTAGAAGAGTTACTATCAAAAAACACAAGAAACAAACAAACAAAAACCCCCAAAATCAAAATAACAAGTTTTGACAAGAATGTGGAGAAATTGGAGCCCTTGTGCACTGCTGGTGGGAATCTAAGATGGTACAGCTGCTGTGGAAAGCAATATAGCTGTTCCTCAAAAATTAAAAACACAATTACCACAGGCTCCACTAATTCCACTTCTGGGTATATACCCAAAAGAAATGAAAGCACAGTCTTGAAGAGGTATTTGTATACCTGTATTCATAGCAACATTATTCACAACATCCAAAAGGTGAAAACAACTCAAGTGCCCATCGATAGGTGAACAGATAAAAAAAATGTGGTCTACACACACAATGCAGTATTACACAGCCTTGGAAAGGAAATAAACTCACATATGCCATAATCAGATGAACCTTAAGGACATGCTAAGTGAAAAATGCCAGTCATAAAAGGACAAACACCTTATGATTCCACTTACATGAGGTAACAAGTGATCAAATCATAAACAGAGAAAGCAGAATGGTAGTTGGCCGAGGCTTGGGGGAGGGGAAAATGGAAAGTTACTGTTTAGTGGGTACAGAGTTTCAGTTTTGCAAGATGAATTCTGGAGAGGATGGTTGGTGACAGCTATACAACAAGGTGAACCTACATTTAGTAGCTCTGAACCACACACTTAAGGGTAAGATGGTAAATTTTATATGTAGTTTCAGAATTTAAAAAAAACAAAACAAAACAAAACTAAAAATCCCCGTTTAAAAGCATCAAAGAAAACCAAAGGCAACCTAGACTTGTGGGGTCAAGATTCCAGAGAAAAGGCAAATATACTGAGAGAAGCCAGCCCCACACGAGCCTTCACTGGTTCCCTTCAGTCACTTGCTGAATTTGGAGGACTGGAAATAAGAGCCCCACCAGAAAGTCAAAAGTGGGGTTGGTTTAAAGCAGCTAGGACTTAAGAGGTCAAAGTTCTGAAGAGGCGAGAAATACAAAGTCACAAATTCTGCAAGCAGTTTTCCACTGAGATGTTTACTGATACAGCACCCTAGGCAAGGGGTAACGGCACCAAGAATCCAAACAAAGTATCAAAGGGATACTGAAGATCTGTGCTGAACAGACAAAAGTTAGAATTCTAGGAACATTAATTCAGAAGGTAACCTGGCAAACACCTCAGGCTTTCTTTCAGTTCAGACCCCAGAAGAACTATGCTCTGTGAATAGGTATATCCTGGAAATAAAGGCAAACTGGTAACAGACCAACACTAACAAAGCTTAAAAGCTAGTCTCAACTAGAGCGTGGTGATCTGACTGTACTTCACCGGTCTGCCGGAACAAAATTAAATTTACTTTGGAGGAAGATATCATCCAAGGCCTCCACAATTTTTCATACACAATATTGGAATTCAAATTTTAAAACACCAGGCTTGCCCCTTTCCCTCACAAAACAAAACAAAACAAAAACAACCTAGGATCAAAAGTCTGAAAAACAAGGGGGAAAACCCCAGGAAGTCAAAATGTTCTAAGACCTTTACAATATCCAGAAAGTGGTGAGAAAACAAAAACATAATGCACATTATAATCTCTAAGGTAACTACTAAGATAATAATAACATAGGCCGGGCGCGGTGGCTCAAGCCTGTAATCCCAGCACTTTGGGAGGCTGAGGCAGGTAGATCATGAGGTCAAAGAGATCGAGACCATCCTGGTCAACACGGTGAAACCCCGTCTCTACTAATACAAAAAAAAATTAGCTGGGCATGGTGGTGCGTGCCTGTAATCCCAGCTACTCAGGAGGCTGAGGCAGGAGAATTGCCTGAACCCAGGAGGCGGAGGTTGCGGTGAGCCAACATCGCGCCACTGCACTCCAGCCTAGGTAACAAGAGCGAAACTCCGCCTCAAAAAAAAAAAAATAATAATAATAATAATAATAACATAAATAATAAGCTAATGGGGAGGGGGTGGGGGTAATAAAATACATTTATTAAAGAAAGCAAAAAAAAAGCTGAGAAGATAAAGAACAGATGAGACAAAACAGGATAGTAAATTTAAATTCAAATATATCAATAATTACTTTAAATGTAAACAAACTAAATGCTTCAATATATAGAACAAGTGATACACCTTAGAACTCTGGGTTTATCATAAATTCTATTAAACAGAGTCAAATAATAAAATTCTTTTGCACTGAGGTGTAAGATACAGCACAGTGGTGAAGACCATGAGCTTTAGAATCAAATTCTAACTTCAAATTTGAATCAAAATCAAACACTGCAAATTCAAAGGCTTAAACTCAATGTTCTACTCCAGTTATTTATTAAGTATATGATTTTGGCAGGTTAATCTCTCTAACCTCAGTTGTTAGTCTTTCTAACCTCAGTTTTTCATTCACAAAAATTTTATGGTCAAGTATTTAAAACATGTGACACAGTGATACAGGTATGTAATAAATAATATTTGTTACGTATTTGTAAAAATATTTTTACTCTTTCAAAGAAACACTTTTTAAAAATTTTTTTATCTATTTCCCAAAGTATTGCTTAAAAAAGAAACAAACGATATTGTGAGGATTAAATAAATCAATATACATAAAGAGTTTAAACAGTGCCTGGCATGCACCAAGGGTGAAAAAGTGTTATTTGCTATTCTGTGTAGCAGTATTGGGTAGACTCATAGCCAAGGAAGGCTTACATTAACCCACTCTAAGAGTTTCTAAAGAAACTGTTATCAACTTAATCTTCCCACATCTCCTGTTTATTTCCTTCATTACCATAATTCCTCAGACACCACATCTAGCTGTTCCCTTTCAGTTTTAAGATGGTATAAAACTTTAGAGCTAAAAGGACTCTTAACATTTAAAATGATCTAACCAACATATCCATACAGATTTCATTGGTAAATTTCAGGCACCCATAAACCCCTTGAAACTGCACAAAGCATTGTTCTGTGGTATATGGATGCACATATGCCTGCCTCTTCTAGGAGAGAGTTCATGAAATATGACCATTCTCCAAAGGATCTATGACTCCCAAAAGAACCAGAGCTCTTCTCCAATAATTTTACAGATAAGGAAACAAGAGTCTTGAGAGGTTAAGTAACTTAAGCAAATTAACGACAAAGCAGGAACTAGTTTCTTAATTCACATTAAACATTTTTCTTACTACTCCAAACTTCCTATATAGATTGGCAGAGTCTATTTTATGTACAAAAGTTCATTCCCTTTACTCCATCAATAAATAACGTGCTGCATTTCTGGACTGGCTACTGTGGTTCACGCCTGTTAATTCTAGCACTTTGGAAAGCCGAGGTGGGTGGATCACCTGAGGTCAAGAGTTTGAGACCAGTCTGGCCAATGTGGTGAAATCCTGTCTCTACTAAAAATACAAACAATTAGCTGGGCATGGTGGTGGGTGCCTGTAATCCCAGCCACTTGGGAGGTTGAGGCAGGAGAATCGCTTGAATCCGGGAGGTGGAGGCTGCAGTGAGCCAAGATCGTGCCACTGTACTCCAGCCTGAGTGACAGAGGGAGACTCTGTCTCAAAAAAAAAAAAAAGAAAAGAAAAGAAGTAATGTGCTTTATTTCTGACCACAGGGTCTTCATGTTAGGCGGTGTAAACACGGAATACTTGCCTTTCTGAACTTAATGTCACGGACTGATAAAATCATCACTGCAAACACACAGAAAACAGTTCACAAGGCACAGTGATCAAGTTTATGGTTCTACCTGGGAGGCAGAGGTTGCTGTGAGCCAAGATTGTGCCACTGCACTCCAGCAGGGCGACAGAGCAAAACTCAGTCTCAAAAAAAAAAGTGTATCGTTTTATTAATCTGTTTCAGATAGGGGCTGAAAAATATTAAATAACGTTTTTAAATAGCAGGAAAAATAAAATAAAACAAAAAAGAAACAGGAATATAAGGCAAGGAAAAAACCCTTATTACCAGGCACATTCTTAATCTTTATTTACAGTATTTCATGATGTCCTGGTTTTCTCTGACATAAAGGCCTAGTACTCAGTTCTGACCTAACTATAAAAAAGATGCCGGGGAATTGGATACTGTCAGTCATAGATATAAAAATTAGAGTACAAATGGGGAAAGCCTGTCTTTAAAAGACCCTTCCTTACAAAAGCAAAGTCAGTCAAAATGTTGAAAAGGTGTGAAGCTTAATAGCCCAAAAGTCACTGCATCCTCTTTTTTTCTAGTACATCATTCTAAAAGCAGAGAGGAAAATTCTTAATCAATCTATCTGTGCTTTTCCAGAATACAGTTATTTTCAAACTTCTCTAAATGTGCAGCCTAGACTACTGTGAAGAAACTTTAAAAGAGGTAAAAATCATCAAAATCTACAGAAGAAAACACAGACTTACAGGCTCCACCATCCCTATGTTCTCATCCTACCTTTTGGCCTCCAAAAAGGCGCACAAATTCTTCATGGTAGCTTTAGCAAATAGCTTATAGTATTCATCTCAACTCTGCTCCTTGCCACCTACTACCTTTGGTAACTACAACATTCGTACTAATGAGCAATCTGACACACTCCTTACAGATGCCTAAATTTTAATCTTCCATTTTATCAAGATTCCCTTCAGCCACATATTGATATGAGCAAACACTGAACCTCATCATTGGAAGACATCAAATAACTCTGGCATTGAAGATCATCTTTCTTTTCCCACCTCTCCTACTTTGTTTCACTTGAATGATCCTGCTTCTCATTCTCACTAATCTCCAAGTCTACTGATCCCAAATACATAATACTTCTATTTCCTGGACCATGAGATTCACTTGCTTCCTTTAACAGCACAGAGCCACAGCAACCATTTCAAAATGCTACTACCTTAGAATTCTCCCCAACACTCAACAGGGAAAATTCTGTCAGTGGGTTTTCCTTATTTTGAACATTCTTTTCTGAGGCTGCTAAGTACCCTGGAAAAAGTACAAACTCTGCTAACTGGCTCCACTACACAAAATTTGTGCCAATTCACCTAAATTATCCTCTCACAACTACAGATAATCCATTTATTTACACCTAGTTGACCAAAGCACAGTGAGCATTCTATTTTTTTTTCCTTATGTTTCTTAATGCTGCTGTAAAAATTACCACATTTGTGGTTTATCTATTCTCTTATAGTTCTAGAATTCAGAAAACTGAAATCAGTTTCAGTGGGCTACAATGAAGATGTTGGCAGGGCTGGCACCTCCTGGAGGTTCTTAGGGAGCATCCATTTCCTTGCCTTTCTAGTGGCCATCTGTCTTCTTTGGCTAATGCACTTTCAAAGTGCATCACTCCTGTCTCTGTTTCTACAATCATATCACCTTTTCCTCTGATTGACTCTTGCATCTCTCTGGTAAGAACTCGTATAATTACATCAGGTCCAGGGGAACAGGGTGGGATCATCTCATCTAAAAACCTGTAACAGGATCACATCTACAAAGTTCCTTTTGTCATATAGGTAACATTCCTAGGTTCCAAAGATTAGTCAGGGACATATTTTGGGATTGGGGGACTGGGGGGCAGCCTACCACACTCCTCAAGCACTCAACAACTCACATGCTTCTGTCACCCTAAACTGATGGTCCTATCGTCTACCTTACTAAGGCAACTAGAACACTTTCAAAAGAGTGTTCGGCTTCTCTCCTCTCCACTTCATCTCTTTACCCATCCTTGATGACTTTCCAAATAGCTCAAGGAAGTAGTGATCCTCTTTTCTTGGGTTACTCTCTTCCCATTCCTTTGAATGTATTCTCTCTAATTTCCTTTCAAAATAATTTGCAATACTACTCTACTTTTGCTGTTTGTGAAAATGATTGGAAATACAGAAAAATTCAAGAAACACAAAAACACCTTTGAAATTCTCTATAAAGTTTTATGCAGCAATTCTTCTATGAGCCTTAACAGAAGATCAAGATAGAAAATGGTTTTGTTCCCTCTGACATTAATTGTAATTGCTCGAGTAGCCTATGGAATACTATCTATAATTTTCCCTTAATATTATATTCATTTTTATAGCTTGAAAGAAAAAAAATGAACCAAATATTAATAAATACTTAGGGATTGTATCAATAATTCAGGCTGTAACATGATCTATACAACAAAGTTTCTCTAACAACAAATCTTTTCCCAATCATTAATCATTTGAATAATTAAAACTGAAAGTGAAACATATTAACCAATCTCAAACTATCTTATAAGCTAAACATGTAGTTATTTCTTTAATAAAAGAATGAATCAAATTAACAAATGTTAAGTAAAGCAAGGATTACAAACTCTTAAGTCCTTCAGGAGCCAAACAGGTAATGCAAGTCTCAAACATTAGGAAGGGGTGGAGTGGCAGAAACCAGAGGCCACATGTTCCATCTAGAGACATGCAGACTTGAATTTTTCCAACACTGAACCTGCCAAACAACAAACTTATGTGGGACAAATTTTGAACAATGGTTACCTCCATGTAACCTGTGATTTTATTTTCAAGAGGCAGTGTGTCCCATAGTATCATGTATAACATTTTAGACACCTCCTTGTTAGAGTAAAAGTCAGCTAGTTGAGTAAGTGGTGGTGGCGCAGACAGTGAAGCTTCTTCTCTCTTCCTGCTCTGGGCCTAAGATCTAAATTCTCAATCGTTAGAGCCAGTAACCACAAGAAACCTCATAGTGAGTAATATAACCTGAAGTCAAAAAAAAAAAAAAAAAAAAAAAGAAGTGAATATGTCATAGAAAAAAATTTTTGGAAAATTAAAAGCATATTTTTATCTTAAATGAGGTGTTAGTTAGACAGGTCCATGCATGTCAAAAATCATTCTGTACAGTTTAGTTCATTTCAATGTATATTAAATTTTATCTTAATTTTAAAATGCACTTTTGGCCCGGAGCAGTGGCTCATGGCTATAATCTCAACACTTTGGGAGGCTGAGGCAGACGAATCACATGAGCCCAGGGGTTCGAGACCAGTCTGGCCAACATAGTGAAACTCTATTTCTACCCAAAAGTACAAAAATTAGCTGGGTGTGGTGGTGCACACCTGTGGTCCCAGCTACTCAGGAGGCTGAAGCAGGAGAATCACTTCAACCCAGGAGGTGGATGTTGCAGTGAGCCGAGATCGCACCACTGGACTCCAGCCTGGGCGACAGAGCAAGACCCTGCCTCAAAAAAAAAAAAAAACACATAAAAATAAAAATGTACTTTTAAATATATTTTAATTATGCCCAGAACACAACACATAAAAAGGAAATTATAAGCAAAGAGCATGAAAACTTAAAAAATTTCTCTTGTAGCACATGAAGGTATCAACACTTTCCTTTTGAATCTAAAATAGCTGTTCTTTTTTCTGAGACAGAGTTACTCTGTCACCCAGGCTGGAGTACAGTGGCACAATCTTGGCTTACTACAACCTCTGCCTCCCAGGTTCAAGCGATTCTCGTGCCTCAGCCTCCGGAGTATCTGGGATCATAGGTATGCACCACCACATCTGGCAGATTTTTTGTATTTTTAGTAGAGATAGAGTTTCACCATGTTGGCCAGGCTGGTCTTCAACTCCTGGCCTAAAGTGATCTAGCCACCTAGTCCTCTTAAAGTGCTGGGATTACAGGTGTTAGTCACTGTTCCTGGCCTAAAATAGCTTATTTTTAATAAGCATTTTAAAAAAGCATAGTCTATTAAAAACAACATACTATATAACATCTGTACCAATTCATTAAAGATATATGTAAGTGCCTAGTTTGTACAAGGAGCTGTAGTAGGTATTAAAGACATAATGGTGACACAGACATTGCCCTCATATAGTCTAGTGGGCAAACTACACACTGAACAGTTGGATAAGGACTGTGATAAATGTTCCAAAGGAACAGTATAGGTACAATGAGAGCAACTGCAGCCAGTGGGAGTACATAGGTCAGGGAAAGCTTATCAGAAATAAGACGACATAAAGGACAAGCAGGAGCAAGTAACATTAAGGAAAAAAAAATTCGAGAAACATTTCCAACAGAACACATGTAAAAGAATTCCAAGATGAGAAGTAAGGATTTCAGCAGGGCAGTAACATGATCAGATTTGGTTTTAAAACAGTAACTCTGGGAACAATATGAAAAACAGAGAAGGGTCCAGTGAACACTGTAAGACTAGCAAAACTGAATATTTCAAGAGAGAAACGAAGGTGGTCTGATGTTGAGTAACAGAAAATAAAACAGAAACTGCAGAGTCTAGCAACAGATGACGTAGGGAGAAAGAAGGAACTTATCAGAATAATTCTCAGGTTTCTAGTATGAACAACTGAATGACAGTGATTATGACTCATTTGGACATGCCAACTTTGAAGTACTTCAGACAATGAAAGGAGCCATTAACTAAACAAATAAATATGTAAGTCTGAATCTCAGAAAATGAAGCTAGAGACATAATTTGGGAATCACCTGCACAAAGACACATGAAGCTACATACGATGAAGATTGTACCATGAAAAGAACGTCTAGGACTAAATCCCAAGAATGCCTCTATTTAAGGGGGGTTCTTGGGGGCGGTTGGTAGTCGTTGTGGGCCATGGTGGAGGAGAAGAGGCTGAGAAGAAACAGTAAGAAGGTAGGTATGAGGCATACAAAAAGAGTTGTCACAAAAATCAAGGAAACATGTTACAAAAAGAAAGGAAAGACTAACTGTGGCAAATACTGCTTAAAAAAAATAAGGTGAATGGGGATTAGTAGTCTCTTTGTATTCTGAGATGCACAGATACCATGGTGATACTAGTAAGGGCAAAACTGAACGTAACAGTTGAGGTAGAAGCTTAAGTGTACTGTATTCAAAATGTATGAAAGATGAGAAAACGGATGGCAAATGTCAACATTTCTTATGATACATTTACCTATGAATGACAGATGAGAGATCCTGGGAGACAGTGCCGGGGTTCACCAGATAATTTAATATAATTATATTTTGAGGATGTGAGTGGTGTGAATGTGTTTAATGCTGGCTAAGATCCAACATGAAAGGCAGAGCCCCAAAATACTTAAGGTTCATGACAAGGTAGAAGAGGATGTGACCCATAGCACAGGTTGAGAAGTGGCCTCTAACTAAAGAGGAGACACCACCCTCCACTAAAAGAAGAGGGAAAAAGAAAAACATAAAAGGGGAGAAAATACAGCTAAAGTTCTAGATTTAGTGGCAAAAAATGAGCAGAGTTCCTACCTAACGCGTTCTCTTTTCTCTGAGAAGTAGAAGGCAAGATCATTTACTACCAGAGAGGGAACCCAAGGAAGAGCGGAGGCCTGAAGAGAAATAAATGCTGGAGCAAGTTGACTAAAGAAAAAGAGTGAAACTGCTGAAGTGTGAAGGGTTGACCACAGGTCTGTGACGGGACAAACGGTGGAACCAATCTACCCTGTGTGAATTTTCAGTTCATGCAGCATTGTGGTACTACCAAATGGGTTTGACGAAAAATGAAGGGACAAGAAATAATACTAGTTAATCTCTAATGAGCATGTTACTATGCAAGCCCTACAAGTGCTTTACATGAATAGTGCCACTTAAGCCTCATGACTACTCTACTCAGTATTATTTTCATTTTATAGATGAGGAACCTGAGGCATGAACTAATTAACTTCTTGACCATGGGTAGAGCCAAAATTGAAGGTTTGAGATTTCACTGGAAAAAATTAAAAAAAAAAGAAAGAAAGAAAAAAGAAAGAGAGGAGGACGGCTGAACAAAACATACTTAAAAAATAACATCAGAGTATGCATGTGTATAAAATTTTAAAATACTTCTTCTGCCAACAGAATAAACCATAAAATTACAAGTGGTTTTATTAATCTTAATGTTAGATAGTTAGGATGCAATTTAAAGACTCACTGTATCTAGAACCTAGAAAACAGCAACAACCTTATTTCAAATGTATATGCCAGATATTATATGCTGTCACATATCATCTAACTTCAAAATAACACAAGGTTAATTTATAACCAGACAAGAAAAACGATGCTCAGAATAGGTAAATAATTTGTTATATATTTTATCAAATCCCTGAAGAGTGAAGTGGCCTCTCCCTGACCCCCATGCCACTAAGCCCTTACAAAACCAGGGGTAAAGGCCTGACTGAATTCACAGAGCAGAACAAAAAACTTTACAGCTGTTTGTTCTCACTGGGAATTCTTTCCAAACACTGCTTTATTCTATCAAGTAAAAGAAACTAGGACAAGCTCTCATCACTACATTAAAACTAAAAAAAAAAAAACAAACTAGAAATAAAAATACAAAAAGGTACCTTGGGGAAAAATACATAAAATATATAAAAACATAAAAAACCTTGGGAAAAAATAATTATATCCAATACACAAACATAAACACTGAAACAAGACAAGTCATTAACCTGTTAATTTTGGAGTGATACAATAATTAAGCTTAATGAATCTCACATCATTCTGCAATACTAATTTTTTTTTTAACTCAGAATTTAATCTCTCTGAAAGTTATTAAACAGCTTAGATCAAAGTCAATGTTTCCAAATGGTCTTTGCTGAACAGGATTTTTTTTCTTGACTGATAAAAACAAAATACAGCAATAGCAGGTGAAAAATGGAATATACATGTGAAGAGGCTAATATCCTTAAACAAGACTAGCTGAAACAGCACACTGCAATGATTCACTATTAAGAGAGATAGATGGCAGCTATAAGAGTATGATTCTCAGAAAAATGCTTGTATTAATATGACATCCTCTGTCACTGAAGAAGAATTTAGGGTTTAAAAACCTGTAAGAGAATATTCAGCTTTTGTTTCTCATGTTGTCATTTAACAACTCTTACTTAAGAAGACATGTTAAGTAATATGGTTTTTTCCGTATTTTCCATTTTAAAGGATAAGTGCTAAATATGAAGAAAAAAATTAAATCATTCCCTTTCAGTTTCCCATTCTAAGCTTTCATTAACTATGTAAACAATTAAGATTTTATTCACATAGGCTTAGGTAGGCCCTTACAAAGAAATCACTGTTCATTTAAAAAACAAAAACCACCTTCCCCGCTGAGATGTACTAAGTTAGACAGAAAGTGATTGTGTTTTGAAATGCTTAACTTCTTTTTTATTTTTTATTTTTTTTAAGACAAAGTCTCACTCTGTTGCTTAGGTGGGAGTGTAGTGGCATAATCTCAGCTCATCGCAACCTCCACCTCCCAGGTTCAAGTGATTCTCCTGCCTCAGTCTCCTGAGTAGCTGGAATTACAGGCGCCTGCCTACCACCGCACCAGGCTAATTTTTGTATTTTCAGTAGAGACAGGGTTTTGCTATGCTGGCCAGGCTGGTCTCAATCTCCTGACCTTAAGTAATCTGCCCACCTTGGTCTCCCAAGTGCTGGGATTACAGGCATGAGCCACTGAGCCCAGCCTTCAAATGCTTAACTTCTTAAAGGAAAAAAACATTTAAAAAGCTCTACTTACCATGTACATTAGTATGTCTCTAATCATCACCATAGCTGTTTGATGATCATTCCAAGCTTGATTTAGCGTTTGAAGAAAGTTGTTATTCAATGAATTTAGTACATCTTCTCGCACCTAGTAACAGAAGAGTTCATTAGTTTGCACACACACACATCCACACACTCATATATATATACAGGCATGCACATATCTGCTTAATAAAATGATGAAGTGGAATCCTTAATTTTAAATCAAAGAAATATTACAGGCCAGTAGAAATATTTTAAGCTATAATCTATACACAGATGACTATCAAATGTGTTACTGGAGATACAGTTATATCTCCAGAACCATAAGTCAACATCCTAGGTATTTCTCAACCCTCCAATGATTTAACATCATTGTCAGAGTAAAATCCTATATTCTTATAACTTACAAGGGCCTGTAAGACTGGCTCCATGCTACTGCTAAATTTCCTACTATACCTTCCCTTCCCCAACTTTGAATTATGGTTGGGAATATTGATTTTGGAGTTAATTACCTGGGCTCCAATCCCAGCTCCCTAACAAACTGGGTGACCTGGAATGAATTATTTAATCTCTGTGCCTCAGTTTCCTTATATTTGAAATAGCATTCCTCCTGTAAAATTGTTGTAAGAATTAACACTAGTAACACACTTAAAACAGTCCTTAGTACTCAGTAAACTTAACTCTACAATAAACTACTCACTCATTACACTTCACCTACAATGGCCTCTTTACTAAATACAGCAACTGTGCTGTGCCATTCCTTCTGCCTCAATTTACTTGGCTCACTCCCACTCACTATATTTTACTCAAATTTCATCTCCACGGAGGTCTTTCCCAACCAATTATTTCACAGAACACCTAGCTCTACTTCTTAACCATTCAATTCCTTTTTCTTCATAGTATTCATCATTACCTACTATATTACAGTATTTTTTTTTAATTGTTTCTTCAACTAAAATGTAAATATCTCCATGGTGGCAGGATTTCTGTCTTTTCCATGTGTATATCCCACACCTAGAACAGTGCTTGGTATGTATAATACCACTTACTTCAAATCCCTGCCCTCCAGTACCATATTCACTTTCAACATAAGCACTTTCAGGATTATCTGCTTTTGCACACAAAGTTCCTTTGAGCCTGAAATGTCTTTCTAATCCAATCCTGATAAAAAGACTACTCAAGACTGCAAGAATTCCTTTTGACAATCCACAAGCTTAGCACCATCCTCTCTGATAAAATGTTACTGACCACTACTCCTTCCTGCTATGCTATCTGCCCAAAGGAAAGACCAATTCACTTGGAAAGAGAATCTAGACTCTGGTTCTGGCTTTATCACAAAGTCGCCATGTGTTTGTCTCTAAGCTCCTATAACACTTTGAGACTATACTGCCAACTTCCACAGTTATTCAAATACAATCAACCTTCCATAATCCAGCTCAACTCTCAATAACTCTAGCCTAAATAAAACTGTTTTATCTCCAAATAGCCTTTACCACAGAGAATTTCTAGTAGTGGTTAAACTTTTGCAGATTAGAAAAAAGCTGAAGTCATGGTACTTTCTGAGAAACACGAACTGTTTAATATATGTTGAAATATATAGACACTTCTAAAACAATTATAAACAGACATAAATAAAACACCATTCTGTATCAGATCTAATATGAACAAGTGGCTAAAAGTGCCAAAGAAAACACATACCACATACTGTGGAATAAGTTCAAACTGAGAAAACAGCATCTCTTTCTACACATTGGGGAAAATAAGGTTTTTAGATTTAATGATGAGACAATACATCTAGTCTAGTAATAGTACAGTATAAAAATCACTAGGCCTATACCACATAATTTAGAATTTTATCATATATTTAATCTTTTGTTTAAACGACTAATCTCCATGACTTCAAGTTACATCAACCATTACTCCAAAAACGTTAACTATATCAAAAGTTAGTTAATAGAAAAACTTTTATACAAAATGAATAGTGTATCATCATTTGTTTCAACTCATTAAATCTAGCACTGGTCAGATGCAAATCCCCCCACAAAAAAACCCCAGCAAGTTGAAAACATGGTTATTTTCAAAAATTTAAACCAAGCTTCATATTCCTTCACTGAAGAGTAGCAATTACATTAAAATCATGACAAAAAAATTACGCATTTCAAACATTGGAATATCCAGCCTATTAATTATTAAGGACTTATGTGAACTTCTACATATCTCTACATTATAAAATTAAGTTAAATGTTAACTACATTAAAATTGGAACACATAAATGTGCCTGCATATTTGTTGAATGAATGAAAAACTGACTAATTAAATAAAAAGTTAATGTTATAAGGCATGTTCTTTAAAATCACTGATTTGTATATTTTATAATAAAATATATCAAGTATTTACATAATATTTGTAATTTATATTTATACCTGCCTTTCAGCAAAATAAAATCTGATCTACTAGTACCATATGTCATAAATAATTGCCTTACTTGTATCACACCTGAAAAAATTATCCTGACCAAACAATAACAGTACATTTTACTGGCAGAAAATAGCTACAACTAAGAGCTAATTTTATGTTTATTTTTCAATTATTCATACACACATACAAACTCATGACTGAAAGAAGTAAAATGAACGCCTTAGATACACTGCTGCAATGTCTTAATTATTCAGATTACTCTATGAACAAAAAATTATTCCTCTAACATTTCTGTAGAAAATTACTTTTCTACTTTAATACATGAAAGTGAAAAGATATTTATTCAAACATACACAATAAAATGGTAGGAATGAGATGAAAATTCAACCTTTATTAAGATTAAAATAGGCTTTTAAAAAGATGGTTAAGTTGGCACATAAACTAGACACTAAGTAAAAAAAAAAGGACCTTTATTTTACAAATTATTATTATCTTATCAAAAAATTGAAAAACAAAGAGAGCATGGGCAACATGGTGGATGAATAACATTGTTAATCTCATGGCCTAACACAATCACCTACTTTCTGAACCAGCAAGGCAAATGGGAGGGAACCCTGCTGTACAGCTGATAACAGAACCAAAAGGGCCTAAAGATTAAGTATGAACAGATTATTAAAGAAAATATGTACTAAGATTACAAAGATGAAGTGTTGGAATTTGTAGGGAGAGACATGGAAGAACAAGTAGCAACACCAGAGAAATTGAGAGTAGGATAGGAACAACTGTGACAAAAATGCTGAAACGAATTATGAGTAATGGACAACGGATGGCTGTGCATGACACTAGCTTTGCAAAGGAAGAAAGAGAAAGTAGTTCAAAACAGTGGACCACTCATCAGGCAGAGAATCAGAATCACCCAAAGAGCTTTTACAAACAGATCTTAAGTGTGATGCAGTAGTGCGTCTCTATTCTCAGCTACTCACGAGGCTAAGGTGGTAGGATCATTTGAACTCAGGAGTTTGAGGCAAGCCTGGGCAACACAGTGAGATCCTATCTCTAAAAATAAATTAAGACTTTAGTCAAGAAAATGAGAAAACAAGCCACAGACTAGGAGAAAGTATTTGCAAAAGACAAATCTAATGAAATATTATCCAAAATATATAAAGAATTCTTAAAACTAGAAAATAAATTTTTAAAAAAGCAAAAGATCTGAACAGACACCTAACCAAAGATATAAAGATGGCAAGTAAGCATTTGAGAAGATCCTCGGTCATTAGGACACAGCAAATTAAAACACCAATCTGATACCATTCCATATCTTTGACAATGGCGAAAACACTGACAACACCAAGTGCTAGCAAGGACGTAGAGTAAAAGAATATCTCATGCGCTGCCAGTGGAAATGCAAAATGGTACAGTCACTCTGAAAGGCGGTTTGGCAGTCTCTTAAAAAACTAGACGTTACATCTTACCATGTAATCCAGCAATCACATTCCTGAGTATTTTCTTAAATAAGCTGAAAACCTATGTCCACACAAAAACCCACACACAAGTGTTTAAAGCAACTTTATTCATAATTGCCAAAATTTGGAAGAAACCAAGATGTTTTTCTGTAGATGAACGGATTAATAAATTGTGCTACATTTAGATGATGGAATGTTACTCAGCACTAGGAAGAAATTAACTATTAAGTCATGAAGAGACATGGCGGTAACTTAAATGTGAAGGAAGGAAGGAAGGGAGGGAGGAAGGGAGGGAGGGAGGAAGGGAGGGAGGGAGGGAGGGAGGGAGGGAAGAGGGGAAGGTGGAGGGGAAGGGAAGGGCAGAGGGAAGTGGAAGGGGGAGGGGGAGGGAAGGGGGGAAGGAAGGGGAAGGGAAGAAAGAAGGAAGAAGAAGGAAAAAGAAGAAATATTTGTGGGCCACCCAAGATCAAAAGATAACCCTAATTTTAAAATATCTACCCAGGTGATTCTGATACAATATCCAGGACTACGGAACCACTGGCTTCCACACTACCCATTTCTGTTTCTTCTCCTTGCAGAACTTCTTCAACATGAATATGTTTTTATGTTGTTTTAATAATAGTATTTATGCAATTCTGAGTCCTTTTTTCTTCTAAAAAACAAAATAAAACAAAAAAACACGGCATACATATGTAGAATGTGCAGGTTTCTTACACAGGTATATGTGTGCCGTGGTAGTTTGCTTCACCTATTGACCCATCCTCTAAGTTTCCTCCCAACAAGTTCTCCTCTCAGCGTCTATGTGTTCTCAATGTTCAATTCCCTCCCACTTATGAGTGAGAAGGGTCTTGCTTTTTTTAATGCCACTGATTAACATTCAATATTAACCTTTGGTTTAGGAGAAAAAGACCTAACAGTATCATATCATTTCCAAAGCACCACAGTAATCCAAAGAAAAAGGTTATATTACAATAAAACACAAAAAGAAAATGTCATCTGAGAATTTTAAGCAAATTTTAAGCAAAAGCATAATTTATAAAAGAAAAAAATGCTAAACTGGACTCTACTGAAATTAAAAACTTTTGTTCTACAGACACCACTGAAACAATAAAAAAGAGAAAGCTACAAACTAGCTACAGACTAAGAGAATGACTTGTATCCAGAACATATTAAAAAAAAAAAAACAACTCTTAGAACTTAGCAATGAAAGCAAATAATTTAAAAATGGGCAAAAGAGTTGAACAGACACTTCACCAAAAAGGATATATGGGAGGCAATTTTGTATATGAATAGATGTTCAACAACATAAGTCATTAGGGAAAAGCAAACTAAAACCATGAGATACCACTACACACCCATTAGAATAGCTAAAATAAAATATGCTGACAGTAGCAAGTGCTGACAAAGATTTGCAACAACTAGAACTACCATACATAAAATGGTACAGCCTCACCAGAAAACAGTTTGGCAGTTCTTAGGAAGTTAAATAACATCATGTGACTCAGCAACCCTACTTCTACGTATTTACTATAGAAATAAAAACTTATATTCACACAAAAATCATACGCAAGTGTTCACAGCAGCTCAACTCACAATCACAAAAATACATATGCAAAAATGTCTTTCAATAAGTATATAGGTAAATCAATAAGCAAACTGTGGTACATCGACATAATATGTTATCAGTCATAAAAGGGAACAAATTATTAATACAATAGTTTGGATCAATCTCAAAATAATTATGCTGAAAGAAACCAGACTCAAAAGATTACGAACTACGATTCCATGATATGACATTCTTGAAAAAAAAAACAACAACCCAAAACTATAGTGTTAAATAGCAGATCAGTGGTTGTCAGGAACTAGGGATAAGAGGCCTATAAAGGAATAACAAAGGGAGTTTACTGGGGTCAAGCAACTGTTCTATAACAAGTGTGACAGCAGTTACATAAATCTCTATGTGTGCTGAAAGTATACATGAAAATAAAGGCCAATTTTTTTATATAATTTTTAAAAAGTTGCAGTAATTATGATTTGAAAATTGAACCTTGCTTTATTTTATCATAAACATAAGCTAAGATGCCATAAGCTTTATTCATAAAAGCAATTTAAATCCAAACAATGAAAGAATTGTTAAACAATTTGAGTGTATCAACCCTACGAACGACTCTGCAACAATTCAAATTTGCCTACTATTCTTGTTTCAGTGGATATAGCTTTTCTTGTATTTTAAAAAACTAAATCCTTAGCAAAGATTAAAGTGGAATTACTGCCAAAAAAAATCTTTTTTTTTTTTTTTTTTTTTTTAGAAACAGGGTGTCACTCTTTCATCCAGGCTGGAGTACAGTGACATAATCATAGCTCACTGCAGCCTCAAGCTCCTAGGCACAAGCGACACTCCCACGTCAGCCTCCCAAGTAGCTAAGACTTCAGTAGTACGTGCCAGCACTTCTGGCTTTTTTTTTTTTTTTTTTTTTTTTTAATAGATAAGGGGTTTACTATGTTTTGCCTAAGGTAGACTTGAACTCCTGGCCTCAAGTGGTCCTTCCACGCTGTCCTCCCAAAGTGTTAGGATTATACATGAGTCACCATGTCTGGCCTATTTTTCAACTGTATAGTGAAGCCTGCTTAATGATAAATTAATGTCCAAGCTGCAATATATACATCCTCAAGTCAGTCAATTTACCGGTATACCAAGAGAAACAAAAGGAGTTGGAAATGAGGATGCCAGGAGAGGACAGCAGGCATTAGCATGACCAGGAGCTACAGGCTCCGAAACTCTGCCTTTCAGTTTTCATTCCCAAGCATCTCCATGGATTGACAAGGAAGCTGATACTGGGCCAGCAGCTCTTGGGCTAGAGAGCTGAAGGACATAATGTGCACAATACTTCCATACCCCAAAACAAACATAATTGTTTTTAATCATTAATCAAAATTTTTTCACACTCTAAATTTCAATGCCTGGGGCAAAATCCCAGCCAGCCAATCCTAATTAAATGTCTAGGTAAAACAAAGAAATCATCAGCTAAAACAAATTAAAAGACTTGAATTCTAAAGTTCACTGAAACTAGAATAGAGCCATATAATTAATGATGATATGGAATACTAAAAATTGAGGACTTCCTTGGTAAACAAGTCTCCAAATTCAGGACAATATTAGGTCCAAATAAAAACAAATCTCCTAAGTACAGAAATTTATACTTGGTATTACTGTCCATCAAAAAAATATATATATATAATGTATTAAAAACATAAAATAGGGCATAATAACATGGAGCACATCCTAATTATACCAGGATATTAAAAAGTATCACAAAGGTACAATAACTCAACTATGTCATTCTATAAATCTAGGGTATTTTAACATTTACCCAGAAGCTAAGATAATCAAAATCAGCTAAGGTTGAGTATCACTTAACTGAAATCCTTGGAGCCACTAGTGTTTCAGATTTTTTATTTTTTCAGATTTTGGAATACAATATTTACCAGGTGAGCATCCTTAATCCAAAATCTGAGATCTCCAATGAGCATTTCCTTAGAGCGTCATGTCAGCACTAAAAAAGTTTTGGATTTTGGCCAGGTGTGGTGGCTCACTGCCTGTAATTCCAGCACTCTGGGAGGTCAAGGTGAGCAGATGGTTTGAGCTCAGGAATTCGAGACCAGACTGGACAACATGGCAAAAGCCTGTTTCCACCAAAATTACAAATAATTAGCCAGGTGCAGTGGTGCACATCTGTAGTCCCTGCTAGTCAGGAGGTTGAGGTGGGAGGATCACTGAAGCCCAGGAGGTAGAAGCTACAGTGAGCCGAGATCATGCCACCGCACTCCAGCTAGGGTGACAGAGTAAGACACTACCATCTCAAAAGCAAAGTTTCAGATTTTGGATTTTTGGATTAGGGACACTCAACCTCTTTGCAGACAACTGCCCAGTTAAGTTACTAAGGACTTTGACCAAGTCACCTATTCTATAAAGTCTGTAGCATCTCTTTACCTGTAACGTGACCATGGTGATTAGATCAATGGCTTTGACATCGTGTTCCACTGAAATGCCTTACTTAGTATCACTGCAGAAAAGACTTAATTTCCCCTGATTAAATATGATTTATACTAGTTTTGTATGATTTTTAAATTGGGGCTGCTATTTTAAAATAGTTGACAGCCACTGGATGCCTGTTCCCTATCTTTCTGGTTCTAAATTCCAAAATATGTTGCCTGTTTCATCTGTTAAAGACAGCATAATATAAAAATGTGCAACCTTTACTATGATCTGCAAAAACAGCACTTAATGCCATAATTTCTTTAATCACTTCATTAACAATGGATAAGTTGCTTTTAGTTTTCTACAATTACAGATGTTATAAAAAACATTCTTATAAAAAAATTAAAAATAAAAACAAAAATAGCATTTAAATTCCCATTTAAAACATATACTTTTTTTCAGTCCTGAATTAATCACATGTGGTCTGGGGGTCAGTCACTTTATAAATTTTGCCAGTTATGTAAATCTTATTCTTCCAAGGAATGCCATTCAAGAATTCTTAAAGATTTCAAAATGTTTCTACTTTATCACACCACAGTGATATGACACAAACCTATCAATAAAAGTGGCTTACTAAGGTATGAAGGACATCTCCCCTCATCTGACACAATTGTTTGGGGGGAAAAAATAAAAAACTCCATTGCTCTTTCCCTTACCCTGAGAATTCCTGATCTAAAAGGTTAAAAAGAAACACTGCAATGTTTTGCTATTTTTTCAGAAGTCATATATAATAAATAGGAGCAGGTCAGGAATAAGGATGCTTGCTTTCCTTTCCTCTAAAGAACAGAAATTTCTGAATGACTGGAAGGAACTCTTTTACCTTGTACTTTGAGGAATTACTTGTATATTTGATATAAATTTGGTGAACAGATGTGGCTCTCATAATACACACAGCAATCTTAAGATTTCTGTATCTCAACAAAGCTTCTACTAAAGCCAAGATAATTAATTTTAAGTTCTGTAGATATTTTAAACTTTCTAAGAATTCACTAATAATGAGATACCTGAATGATATAAAATTCACTGTTCTTTAGATACGGAAGACTGGCAGTGTTATTCTCATTATTTTTCATTAACTTTAAGAATTAAGATGGTAATACTGATCAGAAAAATAATGACAGTATCCTTAAAATAGCAGTAAGATAGCCACTGTGGGGAAAAAAATTTTCTCCACTGCTGCCAGAAGATTCTTAAGTAATTTTCTAATGTACACAGTAATGTAACAGCATTTCACAAAAAGCACTCTACTCTCAATTTCAAAATCAAATTCATTGTTAGTGGGAAACATTCCCCATTCTTACTCTTTAAGTGTCCAAAATGAAGCTCTTAAAGAAATGAGGTCCTATTGTCAGATATCAACCACTCATTCAAAATATTTCCCCAGACTGACAATTCAAGTATTTATGTTTGCTTCCAGAAGGCAAAGCAGAGGGCTAGGCACTATGAGAGATTACAAGACACTTTCAGCCACTTTACAATCTCTGAGGGAGAGGGGAGAAGAGGGAGCCTAATATGAACATTCAAATGACCTCAATACAAAGTAGAATACAATAAATAGCATTACAGAAAAGTTACCAGTTCAAAGAAGGAACACAGAATAGGTGTTACAACAACACACTTTCACAATTTCATAATTTGCTACACGCTGAAGCATACATTAATTTAAAAATCACTTAAAATTTGGCATCTTTTTTTAAAAAAAGCATTCTTAGTTCAAATATGCTTTTCAACTGTTCTTAAAATAATATATTTTAGAAAAATTAGGATTTCCCAATCAGTATAAAATACTACTATGATAAGTGTCAGCTTTTTACTTACTGGTTGGAAAAGAATGCAGAAAGAAAAATGACACAGGAGAACACTACTATGAATTATCATTTGTAAAGTATCCTATTCCTAATGGTTAAGATATACATTAAAAGCTATTATTACAGCATTACTATCACAGTTAAACTTAGTAACAGGCACACTGACAGAATTAAGCAGGAAAACATACACAAAGCATAACAACATAGCAACTAGTATTTTTGTTCTCTTAAGATGGAAAAAACCAGAGTTTCTCAAGATTACATGACCTGGTTCTAAGCCAAGTGACAGACTTCAATCTCAAAAAAAAGAGGCATATAGCCCGATAATCAACCATGCTTTTAAATGGTGGCTAGACTTTGTAATTAACTTGAGTAGGGAGAGGTATTATCCCACATAGAGGAAGAAAAAAATAGATATCAGCTATTTGTGGCTATGAACCATGGTGGTTTCCATTTTGACTGCTGGTAGTAGTCTCAAAGATTCATTTCAACAACTGAGTGCTAATCACATGCAAAGAGCAGGAGACACAAAGATCAATGATCAGGTCCTAGCTCATTTATTCACTTATTTAGTAAGAGTAGAAGAATATCACTAAAAAAATACAACAGAAACAAGATGGAGGGGTACCTGCCCTCAAAGTAGTTATAGTCTACTTAACAACTTAAGCAGAATAGCTGATACTTAACATGAGCAAACTTGCTAAATAACACTTTTAAGCCTCACTTTCCCCCAATATCATTTCTCTTCCATCCCTTTCAAAGTAGAAGCCATTCAATTTCCAATGTCCTTCATATCCCATGGTTGCTATTTTCCTGACTCTCTAACAATCCCTTTCCCACAGGCTATCCTTGATAGTCTCTGCCTCTTTTGGGATTACACTATTCATATTTAGGTCACTATCCCCATATCATACCTATCAGCAGTTTTTACACCTAGCTCACAGTCTTTTTTGACTCCTGTCACCACCATCCCAAACAACTTAACGGGTTGAGTTCCTTCCAACAACTTAAACATGAAGACAAAATAGCATGAGAACTAAGATGAGCAAGCAGCAACAAGGCACTGAAAATGGCACTCATCCTAAATACCTGACTACATCCTCACTGCAGTCAGCCTTTCTGAGGAATAAAAATCAATGGCTCCTACTCCCAACAGAATAAAACTCAAATTCCCTACAACGTTTTTCAAAATCTAGCCCAAACCACTTTACTATCCTCATTTCCTACAAAAACATTCAAAGATGCTTTTGTTCATCTTTATGAACATGTTCACCTTCCATCTACACTGATCTCCCTATGCTCATATCTACCTGCCTTTTTTCTCATGCAACTTTCTCTCCTTGTTATCTACTAGGACAGTATTTTGGCTTTGTTCACATGATGAATCTTGTGTAATGCTTTAAGTCTAATCGAAAGTGACCTCCTCTTTCTACCTTGCCGTGAATTCCTCAGGCAAAATAACTCCCCCTCAAATATGATTACATCACTAAAATTATGGGATTCTTGCTGGCAAGAAACATGTCTTATTTATTTTTGGGTGGCTGAAACATAGGAGAAACTCAATCTCTGTGGGCCTCTGAAATGAATCTGTCTTTGCTAAGGAAAATCTTATTCCCAAGTGTTTCTATCGATATCCTTAACTCACTATAGTCGTTATATTTTGTATATAAATGCCACTAAAAATATTAATTTTAATGTTTTCTATTAAATCAATTCACATTTACCTAGAAAAAAGGGAAAAGCACTCCAAAAGCTTTATTATAAAAGTAAGTCTCTGTAAGTAATTGGCATACAGAAGAATCCAGATTACCTTAAAGTTACCAACTTCACTTCCACAGGCAATCAGTACTCTCACATATAAATAACTTACTTACAAACAAATATAATATTTAAAACTGGTTCTTCTTCCTCCCCTAGAAATAGGGATAAAAATATACTGAAAAGGTAGTATACACAGAGACATCGTTTTCAGCAAATAAGATCCTAGGTACAAAAATGGTGAGGTATTATTTGTTCTACCAAAAGACATTGCAGTTTACAAAGAAATTCCAAAAAGAAAGTGACTTGAAACTTCAAACTATGTTCCTTTCAAGGTTTCAATTTCCTTACTGGTAAAACAAAGTGCTTAGAACAGATTAGGACTATAAGGCATATAGTAAGTCTAAAACATAACTTCCATAAAGACAGAAATCTTTGCTTGATATAGTACAAATGCTTACACCAATGCCTGGCTCAACAGGCAGTTTTCTGAGTAAATAAAAAGTGAGCAGGACGAAGCTCCTCTTATTCTGGCTTCCTCCCATCCAATCGAAGTAAGATATTATTAGAAGAATAGGACATATGGATAGAAAGACTTTGAAAACGACTAGAATAAATGTTCTTTCCAGTAATAACTAAAATGACAAGTTAATTTTAAATGTTAACTTTGTTTTTGTTCAGTCATTTTCTAAGACAAACTTTCAAGGTCCAAGAATTTTTATAGGTTCATTTATGTGGTTACCATGTTATTTAATTAGTACTAGGGAGCATTAAAGATTAAGAAACTAAGCATAAGGTAAATCTAAGAAAACTGCTAAGCATTACAAAATTGAGATAATAATGCTCTTGCTACATTAAAACTAAAGTTTCTCCCCTGACTTTAAGAAAAATTAAAAATTGAGGCCAGGCAAAATGGCTCACGCCTGTAGGAACCCAGCAGTTCGAGACTAGCCTGGGCAACATGGTGGAAACCCTGTCTCTACAAAAATCACAAAAAAATTTAGCCAAGCATGGTGGAAGTGCCGGTAATACAGCTATGTAGGAAACTGAGGTGAGGTGAGACAATCACTCCAGCCTAGGAGGCGGAAGATGCAGTGAAGCGAGATCATGCCAATGTACTCCAGCCTGGGTGAGAGTAGGGTCTTGTCTCCAAAAAAAAAAAAAGCTGAATGCCATGGCTCACATCTGTAATCCCAGCACTTTTGGAGGCCAAGGCATTTGGAGAGGCTAGGAGTTCAAAACCAGCCTGGACAACATGGCAAAACCCCATCTCTACTAAAAATACAAAAATTAGCCAAGCATGATGGTGCATGCCTGTACTTCCAGCTACTCAGAAGGCCGAGGCAGGAGACTCACTTGACTCCATAAGGCGGAGACTGTGGTGAGCCAAGATGGAGTCACTGCACTCCAGCCTGGGTAGCAGAGCAAGACCTTGTCTCAAAAAACAAACTTAAAAAAAAAATTGAAATGGTTTTATCCCAAACATATCACAGCAGAGGAATAAACAGCCTTAGAATCTATTATCTTACTAAGTCCTAATAACCTAAACTTAATAAGACACATATCATAATTTTAAAAGTTCTTTGGGCTATAACAACGAACCCCAAACTCATTTTATTAATACTCTAAATTCCAGATTAATACTCTAAATTCCAGAAAGGTTTAGCAATTTGTTCAAGACTACTGCAATACAAATTGCAAAATAAATATTTTGGGCCCAGAACTGTACTGAATACCGTAGGTACATCATCTTATTAGATTCTTAAATTAATCTGGAATTAATGAGAGAATTACTCCCAATGCTCAGTTCTATTTCTACCTAGTACTTTTCCCCATCGCAGCTGCATCTAGGTTATTTCTTACTATTACAGTGCTCAACAGGAGTTAGAAGAAAACAAGTCCTTCATTACTCCACAAGAGCTTCAAGATTGTTAAGTTTGAAGCCCAAATAGAAACCTTATGAAAGGAGAACCAAAAAAGATGGCTCCACCCTTTAACCTGCCCACAAGTAGCAAAACGATTACTATTTAATTTAAAACCGTGTTTTAATATCTGAAATACATACAAATACAAATATATGCATGTTCATGCACACATGCAAAATGGCTGTGAAAAACTGTAACTCTGCTAAATACATGTCAAAATTAAATTATCTTATAAGGTTAGAGGTAAGTCTTAAGTATCACTAACTCTGGCAACTTTTCAGTCTCCACTGCAATCCTCAATGTATCTGAACGTTCGCTAAGTGTTTAAATTCCTCAGAGTTCAATTCTGGGCCCTCTTTTCTCTTGTTTGTGACTTCATTTACTTCCAGGGCTTTAAATACAAGTTGGGTACCCCTCATCCTAAATGCACGGGGACCAAAAGTGTTTCAGTTTTCAGATTTGAGTTATTTGCATTTACATAATGAGGTATCTTGAGGATGAAATCCAATACTAAACATGAAATTAACTTGTTTCATATACATCTTACACACATCACCTGAGGGTAATTTTATGATATTTTAGTAATTTTGTGTGTGAAATAAAGTTTTGGCTGTGCTTTGACTGTGATTCTGTCACATGAGATAAGCTGTGTAATTTTCCACTGTGGCATCATGTTGCCGCTCAAAAAGTTGTAGATTTTGGAGCATTCTGAATTTCTGGATTAGGGATGTTCAACCTGTACCATCTATATGTTCACAATTCCCAAATACACATTTCCAGTTCAAACTTCTTAATTTGATTTGCATATAAAATTTTATAGGTATCTTAAAACCTGTCCAAAATGGAGTTCCTTTGTTTGCCCCAAATCTGTATCAGAAAATGAAATCACCTAGCCAGTAATCCAAGAACCAAAAACCTAAAATTGATCTTAGATTTATCCCTGTTTCTTACTCCCTACAATCAATCTGCTAACAGGTAACATTCTTTCTACATGCAAAATATACCGTATATTTTAAAACTTTTCTCAATCATAACTGTCACTATAGTAGTGTAAATCATTACTGTTATTCACCTGAATTACTGGACTACTCCCCTTCCTGGTCCCCTTATTTTAACTCTTAAGCCCGCTAACTTATTTGCTTAAAATCTTTAAATGGCCTCCTAACATACCATGCAATTCATTAAAAAGCATTCTGCCATGGCTTCAAGGCCTGGCATGATCTGGCTTCTGCTTCTCTCTGCAACTCCACCTTGTCCCATTCTTCTCCATTACCAACTCTTAGACCCCTACTTATGACAGGATTTTGTTCAATGTCTTTAGGAAGTGGCAAAGAATAGCCTCCTGCTGTTTTTTTTTTTTTTTTTTTAACTCACTCAGTTGCCCAGGCTGCAGTGCAGTAGTTCAATAGTAGCTAACTGCAGCCTCAAACTCCTGGGCTCAAGCAATGCTCCTGCCTCAGCCTCCTGAGTGACTGTAACTACAGGTGTGTGCCACCAAGCCCAGCTATAGAGATGACATCTCACTATGTTGCTCAGGCTGGTCTCAAAACTGCTGGCCTCCAGGTGTTCCTCCCACTTCAGCCTTCCAAAGTGCTAGGATTACAGGCGTGAGCCACTGCACCCAGCCTGCTGCCTTTTTAAAGTAAAGTTTTATTGGAATACTGCCATGTTCATTCATTTACATATGGTCTGTTGCTGCTTTTGTGCTACAAAAACAGACTTGAGGAGCTGTGACTGAGAACGTATGGCTCAGAAAAACAAAAATACTATCTGGTCCTTTACAGAAAAAAGTATTGTACAGCCATTTGCTTTGCGTAGAATACTCTTCAATCCACTTTTCTGTGAGCTCTCTCTCATTCTTCTAATCCCAGCTTAAACACTACCATTTCCTTAAACAGCACTTTCTTGATCTGTGTAGTTGTCTTCATCATTTTTTCCTCTATCACTGTATCCTGTTTTCTTGATATTTTATAACTAAACGCTTGTTTACCTGTTTACTATCTGTTTCTTAAGTGCAAGAATCAGATGTGTTCTATTTATATATTCCTTTCACCTAGCTCAGAGCCTGGCAAATGGTTTCGAATGCTGAGTTCTGTGATGAGAAAAAGTCTTACGTATACCTTCGACACTCTGACAAAATGATATATATTCTAAACGTCTTTAAATCTGAAAAGCAGCAGAACTTTTTTCCCCCACTACTATGCTTTTTTATTTAGAAAAATAGTTAAAAAACAAATTCCTGTGTAAGTTGAAATGTTTTCATTTTACTAAAACACGATTTTTCTTATGGTGAAGTACTAAGGCCATATCACACCCTAAATTTTGCCTTGTGGTCTTGAGAAATGAACTAAATTCCTTTGGGTGTCAGTTTCCTCAAAGGAAACATTCTTCCAGAGGCAAGAAAAATAGTATCCTACCGGAAGTGCTTTTATCAGAGAAACAGTACTTATATTTTCTATGCCTGCTTCAATTTTATGAACTTATTTTGAATGCCGACAATCAGCTACTTTCATCCCAAAGAGATGTCCTCTCTGAAGTCTCCTGTCATCTGCTGTCGGTAGTTTGTGTTGCACTACTTTACCAAAATGTTTGACTATGTTCACTATCCTCACCTTGGTATCAACATACCAACAAATTATATAACAAACCAGCCCTCAATCTGTGTAAAAATTATATTTCCTTCGAATTCTTCAATATGAAAAGATGGGTCTTGGCTATATATACCATAGCACTAAAAGCAATTTGCTTTAAAATAAATAAATATATGGTTTGTCAGGCAGTTCAACTAACTGCCAAAAGCACTGTGAACTGAAAATTGATGAGCAGACCAAACAGTAATGCTTTCAGAACAACAAAAAAAGGTATATTCTGTGAAACTGAAGATAGGAATTCTCACTTGCAAGAGGTTCTATAGGGAATGATAATGAACAGATCCCTGAAACAGTGTTTCACCTTCTAGTCAAAAGATGTAATGCAGAGATAGGCAATACTGATTTTCATGCAAACTATGCTTTTGCACATTGTATCAGTAACATCCCTAAGTCCCTTTTAGTATAACAAACTAAGACTTACTACCTTAGGAGACAAACATGTCAGATGGTCCTACCTATCAGTTAATAGTTCTCTTTCCGTAGTGTCCCCTTCAATACAGTAGTACTGTGTTTGTATGGTTATTAAAATGTTTCCATCAAGTAGGAGTAAAAATAAAATAAGATAAATAGAAAACACGAAAACAAAAGCATGGAAACTAGCAGAGGCATCAAAACCTAATTCAATTTAAATAATCAATGAACAGACATGCCAAAATTGCTACATTTCCTAGTTAAAAAGTGACTGGTCAAATGAGTGTTTGTGAAAGAAAAGAAACAAAAGAACATTTTCAGATGCTGGCAATGATCATTAATGACTGTATAAGAGAAATAAATGTAAGAATTTAGCATATACTGTATATTTTTAAATTTAGCACAATCAACTTGAATACATGTTTTAGGGAATATATTATAAAAACTGCCTATATTTTGAAATGATAGTTGCTATGGACTAAATGTCTGTGTTCTCCAAATTCGTATTTTGAAGCCCTAATCCCAAATGTGATAGTATTTAGAGCTGGGGCCTTTGGGAGGCAGTTAAGTCTTGAGAACGGTACCTTCATTAAAAAGATAGTACTACTGTAAGATACACGAGAGACATGACCTCTCTCCCTTTCTGCCCTGTGAAGACATAGGAAGGAGGTGGCTGTATACAGACCAGGAAGGTCCGGGACTCTGATCAGAAAATAAATCTGCAGGCACCTTGATCTTGGAATTCTCAGTTGCCAGAATGGTGAGAAACATTTGTTTAAACCATGCAGTTTATGGTATTTGTTATAGCAGCTTAAGCTGATGAAGACAATAGTTAACCTTAAATATGGGACCACTGTAAGCAACTTACAATATACTGAAATTCAGAGTTCTCATGGAGTTACTGCTCATATAAATTCAATATCTACCGGACCATATCTTCAAAATCCAATTGACTGTATTTGAGCCCAAAACTCAGTCACCAAAACACTGATCTCACACTCTGGCCTTCTCTCTTCTCCTCACTTTTTAGATGAACCACTTCTCAACCACAACATGTGACTACTATGCTTTTTTCCCGCATTTGTGCCCAAGCTTTAAAAACACTGACATAGCACACATTCAGGCCAACTCCTACTAAGCTATCTTTTTCTTCACTGCCACTTCCTTAGTATATTCCTCACAAAGGCTTCTCCAAGTCTCTTCATGTCATTTTCAGAAGATGGATGGTTTACTTATAGATTCATAATTATTTTAGAAATAAAGAATCTCAGGGATATTATTTCCAACTCCATCATTGTACACATAAGTAAATTTAAAGGATTCCTAGAATTTAAAGGACTAGAGCTTTACAGTGAGTCAGTTAACTTGAAGCCCCTTACACTGAATTTTAGCATACTGCAACTTAATCAATTCATTCTACCTTAGGAGCAGATCTACAGAGAAGTCAAGGGCTCAGACTAAAGTCACATTGCCTGAATTCAGTTCCACCTAGCCCGCTTAATAGCTACATGCATCTGGACAAATGACCAATTCTCTGTGCCTTGGGTTCTTCATTTGTAAAACAGAGATAATAGCATTATCTGCAACATTGGGCTGTGACTGTAAGCTAAGTTAAAACATGTAAAAGCACTAGAACTGGGCCCAGCATACAGTAAATGCTAAATTAAAGTTAATTATGTTCATTATCATTCCCTATAGAACCTCTGGCAAATGAGAACATGCCCCTCCTCTAAGTTTACTTCTTTTCCATTGTTCTTAATTCCATACTCTATATCCAATAACTCAGCGGTTCCAATCTTCTCTCCTTCAGTAGCTTTAAACACAACTCTTCCACTTTTCCTTCCTTTGATGCCAAATTTCTTAAATTGGTCTTTTCCATTTCCCACACCTACTTACTACTATAGTTTGCTCCTAACATTCATCCCTTGGCTCTGGGCTCTTCGTTCTCTGAACTCCAACACTTGCTCCTCAGTGTATGTTACCAAATGCCAAATCTCCACATCTAATTTTGAGTTCCTGCCCAAGCTCTAAATCTATGTGCCTCCAAACATATGATATCTCTACTTGGGCATCTTACTATGATCTCACACTCAATTTTCCTCACATGCAAAATGATTTCTAAGGTATCTTCCAAGTATAAACATTTTCAATATAATCTAAACAAATCTTACTCTCTTCTCTACCCATTTCAAATCAGTTTCCCACTATTACTTCACAGTATCTGCTATTGGTGGTACTGTAATTCTCCCAGTAACCAAGCTTTGTCTAGACTTACTTCAGAATTTCTGACATCCATTCATTTCTAGCCTATCACTTTACCCAGATCTTTCCAGTCTTCTCCTGATTTTAGTAAACCTCCCCTCAATTTTACATTTATAGCATCCTCATAATATTCTGACACATAATCACCCACTTAAAATCACATCTTCAAATGTTCTGTCACATTATCACCCACTTAAAAACCTCCAATAACTGTCTACAGTTTAGTCCAAATCCCTTAGCCTGGCATTCAAATTTTTCTACAATCTGTTCCCAAACCATCTTTGTAACACTACAATCCACTAATCCCTGTAATTATTATATACCTCAGTCAAACTCTACTTACCACCTAAGTTTAACCAACTAGCTCATCTCTATATAATCTCACAACATCTGCCATCCTGGAATACCTTCCACCACACTGCTCATATACATCCCAAATATTTTCCAAAACACAATTCAATTTCATCCTTTCCCATAAAATCTTACAGCCCAGGGCAACCTCTCCTTTGTTCGAATTTGTAAGCCATTTATTGCCTATATAACTCATTTGCCACTTTATGTAATGCCTCACATAGTTATCTAAACATGTGTATCATCCATCTCTCACATCACAATCAAAACCCCAGGAAAGGACAGTACCATATCTCTTCACATCCACAATATTATCACTGAAAGCTGTGCATAACAGGCACTTAATAAAAAACTGCTGATTGTGTGTAGAACACAATCATGTTGCTTTATGAGATACTAACTGCCTGGCTCATGTAATTCCCTTTAAGAGAAAGAAATTACAGAAGAAAGAGTAGAAATAGAAAATTACTGTTTTGCAACCACCATAGTAATAATGATTCATGTAAGAATCATCAATGGATGCTAAAACCATCACATGAAAGTTTCTAGGGAACAGGACATTCATACAGTGTCAAAATATATCTGAACAGATTACTTATGAATTACAAAGGGAAAAAAGGTACCTTCACAGTGGAGAAATCTGGCGGACACCAATGATCAAAGTTAACATCACCAATAATGGGATAAACTGACATCAAGTGCCTCCTGATGTGATGCACTGAGGACACAACATCACTTATGTATTATTCCTGCCAAAAATGCATAACCTGAAACTAGTCATGAGGAAACAATCAGACACACCAAAAATGGAGGGATAATCTACAAAACAACTGACCTATACTCTTCAAATATGTCAATGTGCTGAAAGACAAAGAAAGGCTGAGGAATTGAACATGTGATCCTGGACCGGATCCTGGATCAGAAAACAAATTGCTATAAAGGAAATCACCACTATACAGGACAATTGGTGAAATCTGAATAAGGAATGTATTAGGCAACAGCATTATATTGTTAAACTGCCTGATTTTGATCATTGTTCTTTGGTTAAGTAAGATAATTTTCTTATTTTTAAAAGAAATGTTGAAAAGTATTTTAGGGTAGATGAAATCTAAAACTCATTCTCTAATGGTTCAGCAATAGTAATGTTGATATTTAACAGTAATAATAACAAATAACAATAGAAAAACTGGCAAAAAAAAAATGTAGCAAAATATTAACAACTGGTGAATCTAGGTGAAAGGTACCCAGGAGTTCACATTGTGCTATTTGTAAAACTTTTTTTCAAAATAAAATTTAAAAAATAAATACCCCAATACCACATAAAGACTATAAGAAGTTTTTAATCGGTTTGTGGTATTTTACGTTTTATTTGACAATCTTAAAGCAAAGAGTTGTAATAACAGTTATTTTCTAAATGAAAATACATTTTACATGCAATGAAGAGTTTACTCTACAAAAACATTTGATCTAAAAAAATACGCCTTTCTGAAATCAGTGAACCATTTGTAATAATGCGAACAGCCCATGAATACTTTCTTTAAAACTCAGTTAAAATATGGTATATGGTCAATTTTAATTAGTGAACCATCTTAGAAATATTTTTTAAACGATATAGTTATTATTGTCTTCAAATATACAGAAAAAGGAGAGAAAGTAAAAATGGGCTGGTGAAATCATTTTAAGGAAAAAAATTTCCTTGTAATTAACATACTAATAAGCATTTGTGAATTACTGAGTTTGCTTATGATTTATAGAATATATTTATTATAGATCACAAAATTCATCTCTCAATTATCAAAATTTTCAATTTAGCTGATTATAAATTTTGCATGAGTGTTTATAATATAGTCACAAATCAGTAATTTCTATAGGCTTCTGGAGCCTTTAAAAAAAATACTTCTGGTCAAAGTGCAATATAGTATAAAGAATTTTCTACATTCAATATAGTATTACGAACAGTCCTTTAAAATTTGATACCTTATTTATGAGATGTTCGGTAACAACTTCTCTTAGTCCAGTGTAGAGCTTTTCTCCATGTTTATGCAAAACCATTGTATATGCATTTCTATACAGCTCCTCAAAACTAAGACCACTGTTATTCTTACGCTGGATTTCTTGAATTGCATTTTTCAGAAGATCCCAAATGCTGTTTACATATTTTTCATCCATGGTCATCTGTAATATCCAAGAGAGAGAAGAGACAAAAAAAAAAAAAAAAAAAAAAACCAATGGTTGAAAGTCTTTCTATATTTGTCCATATATAGCAAATATTTTATCACACAGCTGATTATAAATCTATGACACATAAGAATGTTAACAACCTGTTTTAACAGGGAAAAAAACGGATACATTTAAAAACAGTTTCAAGATCTGTTAGACGCAATTTCTAATCTTTTAAGACCTCCCTCCAAACTTACCTGGAGCAGAACTCTTCACTTTAAATAAAATAATAATGGTTTATATACTCATAAGTCACTTACCCCTTCTCTCTCTCCCACCAAAACACTTGCCAAGTTAAATCCCAAGAGCCCACGTACTCCTGACTCATATCCATACAGCTGAAAGAAAATGAAGAATAACACACGCCCATATTTTTGGTCCATCTGAGTTTAAATTAATCACCAACATTAAGTGCAGCCTTTATATGACCCCACAATTCTACTACTCAGTCTGACTTCTAGATGATTTTATACTATCTCCTCCATCCTCACTTTATGATCATAACTGCTTCCTATTCTACTGAGAAAATAAAAACAACCTGATGAGACACTATACAAATTCCAATCATTCAAAGGGCCAAGTTTCTGTACTTGAAGTATAGCATAAGACGAGACACATAAGCAACATCTAGGAACTTGTTAGAATTGCAGAATTAAGCGCCCCACTCCAGACCTACAGAAACAGAATCTTCTACATTTTACCAAGAACCCAAGGTAATATTATACAAAATGAAATTTGACAAGTAAAATCTCTAGTTCTATGCCAAACCACCTATTGAGAAGGCCTCCCTTTACTCATCTCAGCATCATCAAAATTTTTCCTCTGCTTGATAATTTCCATTCATACTGAAAATTGTCAGTGTCACCATGAGGAGTGGTTCACGTCTGTAATCCCAGCACTCTGGGAGACTGAAGCGGAAGGATCACTTGAGCATGAGTTTGAGACCAGCTTGGGCAATATAGTGAGACCTTGTCTCTACAAAAAAAATTTTTAAGAATTAGCTGAGCGAGAGAGATCCAAGATGGCTGACCACTAGCAGCTCGGGATTGTAGCTCCCAGTGGAAGTGCAGAGAACGAGAGGACGCCACACTTTCAGATGAATTTTTGTGGCTCACAGACCAGGAGATTCCCAGCGGAGGAGCCCCACGGGTCACCAGCGTGACTCTTGTGACCGGCGAGGCAGTTTTGCTGGTGCCTCAGCGCGGCAGTTCTTGGTGCAGAGTGAGCAGGACTGGGTCCCCTTTTGGCTGATTCCTGGACAGAAAAGCACTATCAATCTTAACACTGCGGTTTTGGCCGGCGCAATGGATTGCTCAGATTTCGGCGCTGGGAATCAACAAGTTGGACATCCACTCAGAAACCTAATTTGAAAGTCGGAAATCACAAAGACGACAGGTGGATAAATTTACAATGATGGGAAGAAACCAGCATAAAAAGGCTGAGAATACCCAAAATCAGAATGCCTCTCCCTCTACAGGGGATCACAGTTCCTCATCAGCAACGGAACAAGCCCTGATGGAGAACGAGTGCGTTCCATTAACAGAAGTAGGCTTCAGAAGATGGATGATAAGAAACTTCTGTGAATTAAAAGAACTTGTTCTAACCCAATGCAAAGAAACTAAGAACTTTGAAAAAAGGTTTGACGAAATGCTAATGAGAATAGACAATTTGGAGAGGAATATAGGTGAATTAATGTAGCTGAAAAACACAACACGAGAACTTCGTGAAGTATGCACAAGTTTTAACAGTCGAATTGATCAAGCAGAAGAAAGGATATCAGAGGTCAAAGACCAGCTTAACGAAATAAAACGAGAAGTCAAGATTAGAAAAAAAAGGATACAAAAGAATGAGCAAAGTCTCCAAGAAATATGGGACTATGTGAAAAGACCTAATCTACGTTTGATAGGTGTACCTGAATGTGACGAAGAGAATGAATCCAAGTTGGAAAATACTCTTCAGGAGATTATTCAGGAATACTTTCCCAAACTAGTAAGACAGGACAATATTCAACTCCAGGTAATACAGAGACCACCACAAAGATATTCCTCAAGAAGACCAACCCCAAGGCACATAATCGTCAGATTCACTAGGGTTGAAATGAGAGATAAAATACTAAGAGCAGCCAGAGAGAAAGGTCAGGTTACCCACAAAGGGAAGCCTATCAGATTTACAGCAGATCTCTCAGCAGAAACCCTACAAGCCAGAAAAGAGTGGGGGCCAATATTCAACATCCTTAAAGAAAGAACCTTCAACCCAGAATTTCATATCCAGCCAAACTGAGCTTCAAAAGCGAAGGAAAAATAAAATCTTTTGCAAACAAGCAAGTACTTAGAGATTTCACCATCACCAGGCCTGCTTTGCAGAAGCTTCTGAAAGAAGCATTATACATATAAAGGAGCAACCGGTATCAGCCTTTCCAAAAATATATCCAGCTAGCATCAAATGGCAGTATTAAACTCATATATATTATTAACTGGATAAAAAGCCAAAACCCATCGGTATGCTGTATCCAGACCCATCTCACATGCAAGGATACACAAAGACTCAATAAAAAAGGGACAGAGGAAGATTTACCAACCAAACGGAGGGCAAACATAAATAAATTAATAAAAAGCAGGAGTTGCAATTCTCATCTCTGATAAAATAGACTTTAAAGCAACAAAGATCAAAAGAGGCAAAGAAGGACATTACATAATGGTAAAAGGATCAATGCAACAAGAAGAGCTAACGATCCTAAATATATATGCACCGAATACAGGAGCACCCAGATACATAAGGCAAGTTCTTAAAGACTTGCAAAGAGACTTAGACTCCCACACATCAATAGTGGGAGACTTCAACACACCATTGTCAACATTAGACTGATCAACGAGATAGAAAATTAACAAGGATATCTAGGACTTGAACTCAGACCCGGAACAAGTAAACTTAATAAACATTTATAGAATTCTCCACTTCAAATACACAAAACATACATTTTTATCAGTACCATACCACATCTATTCCAAAAGTGACTACATAATTGGAAGTAAATCATTCCTCAATAATTGCATAGCATTTCATAGGTTTAAATGAAATATTGGTTGGCTGCTTGTTTGTTATTTTCTTCCCTTATTTCTTCCTGTCTCCATTGTTACGCACAATTATTGGCATAAGAGAGGTTTTCAATTCCCATTTTTAGACTGCATTCTAGCCTGGGCAATAAAGCAATACTCCTTTTCTCTCTCCCTCTTTTCCTTTTTCTTCCTCTTCTTCATTCTTTTTTTTCTTTCTTTAAAAAAAAAAAAAAAAGAATTAGCTGAGCATTGTGGCGCATGCCTATAGTTTCAGCTACCCAGGAGGCTGAGGTAGGAAAATCACTTGAGCCCAGGAGGCAGAGGTTGCAGGGAGCCAAGATCATGCCACTACACTCCAGCCTGGGTGACAGAGCAAGATCCTGTCTCAAAAAACAAAAAGAAAAAATAATTGTCAGTTTCCTAGGTTAAAAACAAATCCACACAACCCCATGTATTTCTTCAGCACCATCTAATCTCTCTTTCCATTTATGGCAAAATCACAAGCAAGCTGAAGGGGAGATTCTATATACATTGTCTCCAAGTTCCATCTTTCTATTATATCTTGAATCCACTCCAATAGGACTTTCATCTCTACCATTACACTGAAACTACTAGAGAAGGTTACCAGTGACTTCTATATTGCTAAAATCTAATGGTCGAAGTCTCAGTTCTCATCTTACTTTGACCTATCCAGCAGCATTTGAAAGAGCTGATCACTCCTACTCTTTGAACAAACATGGCCAGGCATGGTGCCTCACACCTGTAATCCCAGCATTTTGGGAGGCCGAAGTAAGGAGGATCACTTGAGCCCAGGGGTTCAACACCAGGCTGAGCAATATGGCAAAACCTTGTCTCTACAAAAAATACAAAAATTAGTTGGGCATGGTGGCATGCACCTGTAGTCCCAGCTCCTTGTGGGGGCTGAGGCGGAAGGATGGCTTGAGCCCAGGAGGTTGAGGCTACAGTGAGCTGAGACTGACTGCACCACTACGCACCAACCTGGTGACAGAGCAAAATCCTATCTGAAAAAAGAAGAAAAAAAGAAACACAGTCCTCACTTACCTTCTAAGCACTACAATCTTGTTTTTCTTCTCTCTGTCTCCTATTTGTTCGTCTGTTTTACTGGCTCTTAATTATCACCTAAACCTCCAATCCTAAAGCTCAAGTTCTTGATTTCTTACCTATCCACACTCAGTTTCTAGGTGGAGTTGATGTCATCTATTCTCATGGTTTTAAAGCAATCTCAAAATTGATACATTCTCTGTTTGGCCCCCCTCTGTCGCATGCCAGAGTCCTATATCCAGCTACCTACTCAATGTTTCTACTTGAATGAGTAGGAGGCATCTCGAATTTACCAAGCCTAAAACAGAACTCCTAATCTTTTCCCTCAGTTGGTTTCCCCTGAAGTCTTTTCCAACTAAGCAAATGTCTACTCCATCCTTCCAGTTGCACAGTGATCATCATTAACTACTTTCTCACCCCAATACTAATCCAACAAAAAATCCTGTTGTCTCTAACTTCAAAATGTATCCCTAGAATTCAACTCTTTCTCACCACTTCCACTGTTACTATCCTGGTCAAACCATCATCATCTCCAACTGGTCTCCATTTCTACTCTTGGCCTTCTATCATCAGGCAACCAGAGTGAGCTTCTGAAAACATAAATCAATTCGTATCACTCATTTGTTGACAACCCTCAAATGATTTCTCATTTCCCTTGGGGTTAAAGTCAAAGCCCTTACAATGTTCTATAAGCTTTGTTGGATCTGATAATCTCTCAGCTTCATCCATTTCCCCCCCTTGCTCACTCTGCTCCACGCACTCCCTGGCATACATCAAACAAGCTCATTTCAGTGTCTTTGTATTTGTTATTCTTTCTGTCTAGAATGTTCTTCCTCAGATTCCTGCATGGCTCAAACCTCTACTCAACTGTCATCTTACAATGAAGTTTTAAATGCCCACCTTATTTACAGTAACAGCCTCACCTCACTACTGATATCCAACTCCAACCCATATTCTTCATTCTCCTCCTGGTCACCCTCTCCACAACTAAATGTCAGCTTCACGGAGGCAGGGATTTTTTTTCACTGCTAAATTCCTCAGCCTCTAAAAGAGTATCTGGAACATAATAAGCATTTATACTTGCTGACTGATTTTCTGCTAGTATCTGACTAATGACCCCCTTTTAAATGCCACATAAAATCTCCAAGTTCTGCATTTATAACAACCCAAGCAATATTGATCAGCTTCACACGTACTTCTGATCTGAACTGGATAAAAATTACTGACTTAGTGGAATCCTCTCCAAGTCATGTCTGATGCGTATGAATGTGAAAAGAGGAAGGAGTAGGCAAAATAGTTATTTTAGTCACCCTGGCAGTAAAATACCAACTCAACTCTCAATCAAGAGGATCCTTAAGCAAATGACTCAAACTGAGTCTTGTTATTCTGATCTTTTCTGGAGAGCTTAAGAAGCAACTCTTTTTAATAGAACAATTTCTTTCCTTTCACCGAAATCCTACGCAAGACCTAGGTGTATCAGAGAGTTTTATCAAATGACTGTAAAAGAATTTACCCCTACACCTAAACTGCTACCTATTTTTAAGCAGATATCCCTGATTCACAGGATGTCATCCATAAAAAACGTACAGATGTGGCTAACTTTTCACAAACAGAAGATGCAAGGCCATGTAATAATGATGGCCTCAAACAGCATAGCTATGTATGAGCAATGTGGTTTTAGTTTGTTGATAACATATGCTGAGGTTCTAATAAAGCAAACTAAGACACTATCCCTTGACACTGAGTAACAAATAGATAAAGCAAAATACTCAGAACAATTTCAAAAAAGAGCAAAGTTAATGTGAACTATAAGCCTCAGAGATACCTATACTGCTAATAGATGAGCACAACATCAAATCATCTTTTCAGGCTCTATAACCCAAGATCCCCTGAAAGCCAGAAAAAGTATTAAAAGGTCTCTACCCAGAGTGAACTATTAAATTTTTCTACTAAAAGCTACAGAATTTTAAAACCATAAACATTGTACAAGTATTCTCACATTATTATAACATAACCATTTTCACATATACAAATCAAGAGTTGTTTTACTACACAGGTTGTATGTAGTGTTTTAGTTTTTTTTTTAAAAATTCATGCCTTATTGACAGAGCAGCGATGAGGCAACGGGAAAAAATTTTCCTTCTCATGATAGCTAAGGTTAAAATTTTTTCTAGCAAATGAGAAGAGCCAGGCACAGTGGCTCATGCCTGTAATCCCAGGACTTTGGGAGGCCAAGGTGCGTGGATCACTTGAGGTCGGGAGTTTGAGACCAGTCTAGCCAACACAGTGAAACCCCATCACTACTAAAAACACAAAACTTAGCCACATGTGGTGGTATGTGACCGTAATCCCAGCTACTGGGGAAGCAGAGGCAAGAGAATCGCTTGAACCTGGGAGGCGGAGGCTGAAGTAAGCCGAGATGGCTCTAGCTCACTCCAGCCTGGGCAACAGAGCAAGACTGTCTCAAAAAAAGAAAAAAGGAAAAAAAAGAAAAAGACAACAAAAACAGACCTAGAAAGATTAAATGACTTACTCCAAATCTGAGTAATTAGATTTGAGCTTATATATCCCAAAACCTAATTTGAATCAGTGGACTAACATCACATTCCATTGTGCTAATATGGTAGAGTAACATCACAGTTTGAGTTACTGATTATCTTGGTAAACATAGTATATTGGTAGAGAACATAGGTTTTGCTGTCAGACAGGCTTAGGTTTGTGTTACAGCTTTGTTACTCACAAGCCATGTGACCCTGGGAAAATTAAGTCCTGGGTTCAATAACAGTATCTATCTCAAAGGGCTGTCATGAAGATTAAATGAGAATGTGAGTAGATTTAACTCAGCCCAGGGCACAGTATAATCCTTCACACATCAACTAAGGAAAGTGCCCAATGACAGAATCTCTTGAACTTTCATCAACAGTCATCAAATAAATGTCAGAAAGAAATAACAGTTTTTGCAAGCTTAGTAAATAAACAGCTATGAGCTAAAACAAAAGCTCCTTAAGAGTACCACTATGATAAATGCACTCTGTCCTTGGCTCTGTTCACTCTCTACTGGGTCCCTATGTACTTTCATTTGTTATCATGGTTACATCTATTATCCACATATGTAGGGCTCTAAAACTTAAGAGACTCCAGACTGACTGCAAGGGATTCCAGGGGTTCCTAAAACTATAATCAAAACTTTCCAAGTATACTGTGTATGCACTTGTTTTCTAGAGAAAAGGTCCCTAATTTTTATCAGCTGTCCCGTTTGTCCACATCTTAAAGAAGATAAACTACAACAGTCCTCCTCTTATCTACAGTTTTGCCTTCCTTAGTTTAAGTTACTTACAGTCAACCACCACCTGAAAATATTAAATGAAAAATTCCAGAAATAAACAGTCCATAACTTTAAATTGCATGCCATTTTAAGTAGTATGATGAAATCTTGTGCCATCCCACTCAGGATGTGAATCCTCAATTATATCTTTGTCCAGCATTTCTACACTACGTTACATATCCCACACCCATTAATAACTTTGTAACTTAACAGCCATCCGGTTTATCAGATGGAAACCACAATGCTTATGTCCAGGCAATGTTTATCTTACTTAATATTGTCCCTGAAGCACAAGAGTAGTGATGCTAACGATTCAGAAATACCAAAGAGAAGCAGTAAAGTGCTTCCTTTAAGTGAAAAGGTGAAAGTTCTCTACTTAATAAGGAAAAAAAAAGGTATGCTGAGATTGCTATAATCTATGTTAAGAGCAAATCTTCTCACTGGGGCAGTGGCTCATGCCTGTAATCCCAACAATTTGGGAGGCTGAGGTGGACAGTTCACTTGAGGCCACAAGTTCCAAGACCAGCCTGGCCAACATGGTGTAACTCCATCTCTACTAAAAATACAAAAATTAGATGGGTGTGGTGGTGCACATCTGTAAATCACAGCTACTTGGGAGGCTAAGGCACAAGAATCACTTGAACCCAGGAGGTGGAGGTTACACTGAGCTAGTCGTGTCATTGTACTCCAGCCTGGGCAACAGAGCAAGACTCTGTCTTAGAAAAAAAAAGAACACATCTTCTTCTACTCATGAAACTGTGGAGAAGGAAAAAGAATTTGCACTAGTTTTGCTGTCTCAACTCAAAACTGCATAAGTATGGCCACAATCATTCGCCTTACTTCATCTCATCACACAGGCACTGTATCATCTCATACTATCACAAGGGTTAAGTACAGTACAAGGTATTTTGACAGACCACATTCACCTAAGTTTTATTACAACATAGTTATAAATGTCATGCTTTATTATTGTTGTTGCTAATCTCTTATTGTTTCTAATTTGTAATTAAACGTCATAGAAAAAAACACGAGTAGATACAGGGCTCAGGGCTATCTGGTTTCAGCTATCCAATGGGGGTCTTGGAATAAACAGATTCCCTGTGGATAGGGGGACTTCTGTACAGGCATTTACATTAATGGCTCCCAAATCTATATTGCATGCCCAGATCTTCCCCCCAAAGTCTAAAACTCTTGTTTCAACTACCTGCTACACATCTCCAATCAAATGCTCCAAACACAGATCAAACTCACCATGTTAAAAATCCCCAGTGAATTCACCATCCAAACCTGCCCAAACCTTCCTATAATCTCTAATTTAGTTGTGGCAATACAAATTACCTAATTACACAAACCAGAAACATAAGCCTTGCATTTTTTCTTATCTCTCATCTCCTTATCCAATCATCAAGTACTACTGACATTAAGCCCAAGATACTTCTCAAATATATTCCAATTCTTTCATCCCTAATACAGCTGACCACTGAACCATGTGGAGGTTAGGAACACTGACCTCCTGTGCAGTCAAAATACTGTGTATAATTTTTAAGTCTTTCAACTAGTAATAGCCTACTATTGACCCAAAGCCTTACCGATAACATAAAGTCTATTAACACCTGTTTGGCATGTTACATGTATTACACATTGTATTCTTATAATAAAGAGAAAAATATTAAGAACATTGTCAGAGAGAAATTTAAGAACACTGTAAGAAAGAGAAAATGTTATCTGGTATTCAATAAATGGAAGTGGATCATCATAAAGGTCCCCATCCTTCTTGTCTTCACATTCAGTAAGCTGAGGTGTAGGAGGAAGAGTAGTTGGTTCTGCTGTCTTAGGGGTGGCACACGCTCAAGAGATGGTGGAAGTAGAGGTAGAAGGGGAGGCTGGAGAGGCGGCCATGCTTCTGTAACTTTACAGAAATACACTGTTATTTGTCTGACTTTTCTGCTTTTTCATTTCCTCTAAAAATGTTTCTATCTGTTCTCAATCCTTCTGCCACTGTTTGCTTTTAAGTTTCAGTGCCCACATCATGGAAGGGTCCATGTCATAAAAGTCAAAGCATTCTTGAATATCAGAAACCTCCTGCCAGATTGTCTAATGTCAATTTGGTTTTTTGGCACTGTTTCTACATCTTGCTCATTGTCTGGCACTGGCTCAGAAGCACTCATCTCCATCAAGTCATCTTCTGCTGATTCCTCTGGTGTGATGTCCATTAGCTCTTGAATTTCTTCAAGATCCATATCCTGAAACCCTTCACTCCCTAGTTTACCACAGCCACACTATCTTTCATGATTCAGACTGGCTCTGTCATAAATCTTGTGAAGTCATATACAGCATCCGGACACAGTTTTCTCCAGTAAGAATGTATTATTTTGGGCTAGATAGCTTTCATGACTTTTTAACAATGATGGCACCTTCAATGGTGTAATCTTTCCAGACTTTCATCACGTTCTCTCTATTGAGGTTCTCTTCCGTAGCAATGATACATCTTTTCCATAGATTACTGTGTTTAATGAGACTTGGCCGGGTGCAGTGGCTCATGCCTGTAATCCCAGCACTTTGGGAGGCCCAGGTGGGCAGATCACCTGAGGTCAGGAGTTTGAGACCAGCCTGGTCAACATAGTGAAACTCCATCTCTATTAAAAGTACAAAAAATGGCCAGGTGCAGTGTCTCACACCTATAATCCCAGCACTTTGGGAGGCCAAGATGGGCAGATTACGAGGTCAGGAGTTTGAGAACAGCCTTACCAACATGGTGAAACCCCGTCTCTACTAAAAATACAAAAATTAGCCGGTTGTGGTGGCACGCGCCTGTAATCCCAGTTACTCAGGAGGCTGAGGCAGGAGAATTTCTTGAACCTGAGAGGTGGAGGTTGCAATGAGCTGAGATCGCACCACTGCACTCCAACCTAGGAGATAGAGTGAGACTCCATTTCAAAAAAAAAAAAAAAAAAAAATTAGCTAGGTGTGGTGGCAGGTTCCTGTAATCCCAGATACTCAGGAGGCTGAGACAGGAGAATCGCTTAAATCTGGGAAGTGGAGGTTGTAGTGAGCTGCAATCAGGCCATTGCACTCCAGCCCGGGCAACAGTGTGAGACTCAATCTCAAAAAAGCCTTAAAGGTCCTTATTAACCCCCTACTTTCTCCATCTACAGGCTGAATTAAAACCACTGTATTTAAGGTCAAGGATACCACTTCAACACCTTCAGTATTGAAGAACTCATGAGGTTCTGGGTGGCTAGGGGCATTGTCTAATACAAAAAATACTTAAAAGGCAGTCCCTTACTGACAAGGTACTTCCTGGTATCAAGGATAAAGCACTGATGGAACCAATCCAGAAAAAGAGTTCTCACTGTCCAGTCTTCTTGTGTAACCCAAAGACTGGCATCTAGTGTTTATCTTTTCTCTTCAAGGCTCAAGGGTTAGTAGATTTATAGATAAGGTCAGTCCTGATCATAAACCCGACTGCACTTGCACAAAACAGTAGAGTTAGCTTATCCCTTTCTGCCTCATACATCCAAGTATGTGCTTCTCTTCCTTGCTAGTAAATGTCCTTTGTGGCAATTTTTTTTTTCCAGAATAGGGCACTGTTGTCTACATCAAAAACCTGCTTAGGGAGATATCCTTTCTCTTCAATGATTTTCTTACTGGTGTCTGGGAACTTGCCTGCTGCCTCTTCATTGGCAGAAGCTACATTTTTTAAGCCAAACTTCTCTCTAAAATTATCAAACCATCCTTTGCTGACATTACATTCTCCAGCTTTAGATCCTTCACCTTCCTTTGACGTTGTCATATAATGACTTCGTTCCTCTCAAATCATATTAGAATCAGTAGGTACTTTTCTTACAGCAATCCTGCACCCACATACAAGCTGCATATTCAATATGAGATAAAAAAGTATTTTGCAAAAAGCAAAAGGTTTTTGCACCAGCTGGCATAGGTGCAGTGACAGCTTCACAAACGTCCTTTTGTTTTAACAACGGTCCTGGCTTCATTTACCTTAAAATGGCAGGTAACCACAGCTGCAGAACTTAATCTAGTACACATCAAGCAATTCAAAAGTTTCTTGCAATGTCATAACACTTCTGCTTTTTGGGAGCACTTCCAGGTTCACTGGGGGCACTCTGAATGAGTTTCATCGTGTTTTTCCAAGCTTACAGTAATGTACTAAAAATAATGAAAAACATGTGAGAACCGCAAAACCTTTTACTGTGATACAGAGAGAAACGAAGATGATTAGTCACAAGGCGTTTTCCTGTTTGTTTTCGTTTTTGTTTTAGACAGGGTCTCCTCTGCCACCAACGCTGAAGTGCAGTGGTGCAATCATAGCTCACTGCAGCCTCAAACTCTCGGGTTCAAGGGATCCTTCTGCCTCAGCCTCCTGAGCAGCCAGCTGGGACTACTGCTATGCACCACCATGGATGGCTTATTTTTTAAAAATTTTTTGTAGAGATGGAGGTTTTGCTTTGTTGCCCAGGGTGGTCTTAAAACTCCTAGACTCAAGCAATCCTTCCGTCCTGGCCTCCCTAAGTGCTCCAATTACAGTTGTGAACCACTACACCTAGCCACAAGGCATTTAAAGTGCATACTTGCAACATTTTAGCTCACCTTGACAGCAGCAAGAGGTAGCTATAAAATGTACTACAGTTAATTTTATGCAGTTACCATTTAATACTGCATCTTTATACTTGTTTACATTTCTCTTGCTTGCAAATGACACAATGTACAATCTGTGAGTGCCTAAGTTTTAATAAATTTTAGCTTTTTATAATAGATTTGTGTATATTTTATGTAGTAAATGACAACACAGACTAGTATCTACATGTATTTTATGCATTCCTAACATTTTTCTTATTTTTTTTGTTGTTGTTATTTTGAGGCTATGCAGTTCCATCTGTGAGTCTTGTCAAATCTCCACGAAGTTTTCAAATATATTTACTGGAAAAAAGCCATGCAATAAGTGGATCCACGCGGTTCAGACCCATGTTGTTCAAGGGTCAACTTTACTACTGTCTTAAAACTTTCACCCAGTTCATTGCAAAAGCCTTCCAAACACTATGAACTCCAACCTCATGGAATCTACCACCCTCAAAATCACAATCAAAATAAACATAGGTGCACCGTGACCCTGTTCAAAACCGTTCTACGGTAGCATAGTAGACACAAACCTAGTTTATGCTCAATTCTCCACACCTGTCTGACATGTATTCTCTAACAATATTAAACCAAGTGGAATTCTTAAATATACAACTTGCTGTTTCTCACTCCATTTCCATAACTGTCACAACCCCTACTCACTTATTTCAGTTCCCATGTCTTTCACCCCCTACCCCTGTTGGTCCTCCTTTGCTCTCTGCCTTTTCATTTATCTGATTGTTTACATATCTTCTGAACACACCTCAGGTGTCACAACCTCCAGGAATCCTTCTCTGAACTCCTCAAGCAAAGTTAACAACTCCTTCTCAGCTCTTCCATGATATTTTAGTTTATAGTGTAAACTATATTTAACTATACACTAAATAAGCTGTAGTGTATTTTTGTTTATATGGGAATGTAGTGATACAAACTATCACTAGTAGTTATAGACTATCACTACACTCCCATATAGCTTCATAATTGTCTGTTTATGCATCTTCTTCCATGAATTTCTTAAGAGATTGTACATTTTTCATGTGGCATTGAAGAAAAATGCACAATCTCTTGGCCGGGCACAGTGGCTCACGCCTGTAATCCCAGTACTTTGGGAGGCCGAGGCGGGCGGATCACGAGGTCAAGAGGCAAAGACCATCCTGGCCAACATGGTGAAACCCTGTCTCTACTAAAAATACAAAAAAATTAGCTGGGCGTGGTGGCATGCGCCTGTAGTCCCAGCTACTCAGTAGGCTGAGGCAGGAGAATTACTTGAACCCAGGAGGTGGAGGTTGCAGGGAGCCAAAATTGTGCCACTGCACTCCAGCCTGGCAACGGAGCAAGACTTCATCAAAAAAAAAAAAAAAAGGGAAAAAGAAAAAGAAGTGGTAAACGAATGTCTGTTGAATGAATACTATTTTATCCATGTTATACCAATGCAATTTTGAAAACACAAACACTTTAATTTTAAGGCATATGATATGGGAAAACAGTTGAATGTGTTTACCCTCAGAAATTAATCTGATTTTAAATAATCAAATCTTTTTCAAATAGAAGTAATGTACAAGTATAAGACTTTTAAATTTTATCTCAAGCAATATTTTCAGATTTTTCCCATTCACCTAGCTAAAGGCCTCACTCAAAAGGCTGCTTAATCATTAATTTTACTAATAAATATTAACTGGGAAGATAATGGTGGACGAAATAGGCCCTTCAGAAGCAGATCAATAAGCTACAATCTTTCCCTAAATCAAGTAAGTCCAAAAACTATGTATCAAATGAAATGGGCTTGTAGTGCAGATGCCTACATACACATGAATGCATGTCAACAGCACTGGCAAAACGATGTTACAAATGAACTTTAATCTTTACACTCGCCCAACCCTGACACAGAAGCAACATTAACTGCTACTGAAAATCTTTTTAAATTACTGAATGTTCAACTCTCACCTCATCAATATGTTAACAATAAACACTTTAGGCTATACTTCATTCCAGGAGCAATAAAATTTAAAGGCTCTAACTTTATGTATTAATATATTTTTTAAAATAGTAATATTCTATTAAAGTAATTAAAATATTCTATTAAAATAGTAATATTCTATTAAAGCAATTCTAAATTGCTTGAGCAGGGCTTTAATCCCATTGATAAAACTGATTAAGTGGCAATAACTGCAGATATACTCAGTAAGGGATTTGGCAACCAATGCTTCAGCAAAACAATAAAATAAACTGCACACACACATCTATATACACAAACATATAATATTTGCTATCTAATTATTAGATGTATTCAGGACCCTTCCCCAAGAAGGCCAAGTTACAAAGTGGTCAGCAAGCAAAGTAAATTCATTTAGCAGAAAAAAGAAACAAAAGCTCTTTAAAGGAAAGATATACTTAAGGATTCTTAAATGCTTATAGCTTAGTGAGACTTTTAAAAACCAAGTCAAGAATTTAATTTTTAAAAGTGATCTTTGCCTCCTTACCTCCCTCCAATCCAGGATTACAATTTCCTCATCAGTTAAGTATCAATAACAAAAATAAGTCTATAAGCCTGTTTTCTTTAAAGCAAAATCTGTTCATTTATGTTACTTCAGATGATATAAAAATGTAACCTTCAAAATGCCTGAATTTGAAAGGATGTCAGTCTATTATATACTTAAACATCTTGAAGGTTCTGTAATTACTAAGAGTTAGAACTACATCATAAGACAAATTAAAACTAAAATGAAAAGAAGTGAATTCTTAACATCTACTACATACAAAGGACAACAAGTCTTTAGTCCTCTGTGAATAATTTTCTACAAGAAAAAATTTAGAACAGGGTGGGTGGGGAAAAGGGTGAGAATTTGAAATTCCAGGCAATTCAGAATGACACAGCTAGACAAAAAAAATAAACAAGGAAAAATGCCTGATCTTAATTTCAAGCTCCAGCCTGAAAAAAATTGCTTTGGTGCAAGTATCTGAGGAATGGTAGTATTTTTTTTTAAATCAGATACAACTAAGCTATTAATTATGTAATGAAGCTTCCTCCCAAACTATAAGCACCTCAGAGTAGATAAGGTCTCTCTCCTTTTATGTCATTGTACTCCTTACAATGTATGGCACAATGTTTAGATAATACTCAAAAACTATGATCTGAATTACCTGCAGTTAACAATAAGCTGTCTTATTTGATGACCAACCAGTATACAATTACTTATGACATCTGCAATAATACCATTTAACTATCATTTATTCCTTAAGCAACGACAAGCATCAAAAATACAGCCAAAAATCCAAGCTTTGAGAAAAACAGCCTAATGTGACACATTCAAACAGACTTTGGACAAATGAACCTTTCAAAGCTCACTTCCCTCATTTGCTCGTGGCCAGAGAAACGTGAGACGGTGGACTGCGGGGTAATTAAGAAAGTCTGCAAAAGCATCTGCCCAATAAATATGTTTGTTTCTTCCTTTCCTATGCAGAAGAGTCATAGAGCTTTGATTAGTGACTTAAAACTGAATATAAAGACTACTGATGTTTGGTTAACTGGTTTCTCTGGTTACAGTGTAGAACAGATGGGAGTGGAGGAGTGCTGCCAAAAAAAGAGGTGATGTCAAGGAAAAAGAAAAAAATAAGATCATCAGTTAGAAAAGCACAGCAGCATGGGACAATTCCATGAAATCACAACCTCGTCTACATTTAATTGGGCTCTAATATCATTAAATTACAGAACAGTAACATTCATAATGAGAAAGTTAAATCATCAATAGAAGGCTCAATTATGATTTGCATTTCAGGCCTCAACATGAGTAGGCTATCTAAAACTCAATTTGAAATTTTGGAACAATTTTTTTTAAAGACACAAGGTCAAGCTTCCAGATTAACCTATTTAAGTCCATTTAAGTCACAGAGCAATTGAGCTAAGAGTACTAACAACTCTTTCAGCTATATCTCTGTGAATGACTTTTGCATATATGAAAAAAAGAGTATATACAGCATTTCAAAACGTGATGATGACCACAAGAAATAGGATACAATAATGTAAGATTCTCACTGAGGTAAAAAGCTTTTCACTGTACTACTATTGGTGCTATTTTTAACCATAAAAAAAAGAGACATTACAGGACTCCCTTAAACACATTTTATCCAGAAAACACAGTATTCATCATAACTAGATTTCAAACATCGTACTTACAGACCTTCCGTATTAAGAAAATTAGTGATATCTAAGATCAACACTTTAAAATAAAATGTTTTCTTTCCCAATATACTATGAAATCCAAAACACTACTATTTATACTAGTTAACACTACTACATGGGTCACATGTATAAAATTACTCTTTAAGCGTTCATCTATAATATATAAAAACCCTATAAACTGTAAGACAATGACAAATTGATTATACCTAAATCAATTACATATAACCCAAAAGGAAAGAAAATGTATGAAATACCAAATTGCCAGTTTGCTCTGTCTTTGAATGACTCTAACTGTAATCAAATAAGATATGACAGCAAAAGGTCTACGATACAAAATTGTTAGAAAAATCTGCTCTAAGTCTATTCAAAACTTCTCTACAACTGTCAACTCACCAAAAATGTACACAAGAACACAGCTAACTTTCCCACTGCTTCATATTAGAATTTAACCATCATCACTGAAATATATACCACTCATAGTTTAAAGAAAAATCCAAGACTAAAAAGGTAGGTAAATTTTGCAACATCACACAACGTATTTTAGACAAAGGCCACAGGAAAAGACACTAGCAGTCAGTTCCTAGGTTTATGTATAAACACAATTGTCTTTTGATGAAATTTCTGAAGCTTGAATAAGCCTAAGGTAATCTCAAGTTAAAACCTCTTCATTTTATAACAGAAGAAACTGAGGCTAAGGGGCTTATCCAAGTTGAGTGTCCTTCCAGGGTACCATGTCAACTCAAACCATCAGAGTGCTCAATACTGAAAAATCATTTTATAATTAAATAGGCCAGTGTTAACACTGAGTTACTATGACTACATGTTTATTTCAGTCTGCTAGAGAGAAAAGAGCTTTTAACCAGAAATCAAGCTTCTGGTCATGGATCTTCCATAAATTCAAGTAAGGAGTGTATTCCTTGGTAAACCATCTTCTCTAGTCCTCTGTTTCCTCATCTGCTAAGAAAGAACATATTCTCTCTAAGTCTCTGCCATGGTTTGAATGTTTGTGTCTCCTTCAAAATTCATGTTGAAATTTAATCATCAATTTAATAATATTAAAAAGTGCGGTAATCCAGGTGCAGTGGCTCACGCCTGTAATCCCAGCACTTTGGGAAGCCAATGTGGGCAGATTGTTTGAGCCCGACAGTTCAAGACCAGCCTGGGCAACATAGCGAAACCCTGTCCCTGTCTCTACAAAAAAATTGTCGCTGGCCTGCACCTGTCCTTAGCTACCCAGGAGGCTGCGGTGGAAGAATCCATTAAGCCCTGGAGGGCATGGCTACAGTGAACCAAGATCAAGCCACTGCAATCCAGCCTGGGTAAGAGTGAGGGAAATAAAAAAAAAAAAAGTGGGGTCTTCAGGAGGTGATTAACTTATAAGGGTGGAACCCTTGCAAAAAAGATTAGGTGGCCTTATAAAAGAGGTTGACAAGGAGAGTTCACTTTTTTTGCCCTTCTGCCTCTGCCATGTGCAGATACAGGATTATTCCCCACCAGAGGATTCTGAGAGGATCCTGCATTAAGGCATCGTGTTGGAAGCAGACAGCAGAATCTGCAGCACCTTGATCTTGAACTTCCCAGCCGCCACAAGCGTGAGAAAGTAAATTTCTGTTCTTTATAAATTACTCAGTCTGCAGGATTTTGTTACAGTACCATAAAAAGATTACAAGAGTCACTTTTAGCATTTAAAAATTAAAATATTAACACAAATAAGAGCACATAAATTACTTATTCGGCTAGTGATAGCATTAATCAAAAAAGCATATTTCTTTCGTGTCTCATATGCATACACAAAAAGTAGTAATTACTAAAAAATTTAATCTTTGTACTTCTAATACATTTTACTGTTTAATCTACCACTTTAGTATATTCCCAAAGACAAAAAATTAAAAATCAAAGTAAACATATTAATTTCAAGGGATCACTTTTTGCTAAGTATATAAATTTCTATTAGCCAAAAAAAAAAAAAAAAAAAAAAAAAATTTAATGTGTGTGGTCAGCTTCACAATTTAAAAGAGCAAAATGTAAACTCATAAATATGTCAACTAGTAATAATAAGGCTTTCTTACAGGTTATGCTTTTGACTGCTTTATTCAAGTCAATACACACTAAGATCCCCTTATACAAGTTATATACTCAAATGTTACTGAACAATGCACACTTCAATTGATTTAAAGTTTTTTATAACTTTGATAAATGGTCCATTTACTTAAAGCCAGTAAAACTTGGATTCTTTTTGTAAAGAGAGTATTGCATTGTATAAGCTTCAGGGCCCCTGGATCTGCCCCTGGCTAATAATTTAAAAGGTAACCTTAGAATTAATTTTCTGTATAATGAAAAGAACATGAACTTTTCAGTCAGACATACCTGGAATTTGAATCCTAACTCCGACCTTCTCTATGCATATAGGTAATACACATATTTTACTAGGCCTCTCTGAGACCCAGATAGATTTAAAACAGGACTAACAACATTATACTTAAAATTGTTTTGAGTATTTCAGATAATTAGTTCAAAGTATCTAAAACAGCCTACCACAAGGCAGACACCCAACAAGTTGTTACTAATCTTATAAGGCAACCTCTATTGGAAATAGGAACTGGAGATGAAAAAGAAAAAGGAATTTTTCACCATTACTTTGGAGAGAACAGGGCAAACAGAAGAGGCTAAGTGTTGCTCAGTTAAGAGCTGTTTTAGGTAAGAATGACTTAAAAACACATATGTCAAAGAATTCCTCTTAGCAACGATGGCTTGCTTTTATAGACAAGTAGCTCTAGGAAATCTCACATTTTCTTAAAGTAGGTAAAAATTCCCCTTTGAAGTCATTTTATGCACCTGCTCAGCAGTAACATTTCTTGTTTAAAGAGCAAATTGAGGTCCATTCCTTTCTCAGTGATTACAAGTGCTAAATGGAGGTCAAAGAAGTTTTTTAAGAAGTTTTGCTTAGTTACATTTTCAACTTTAAAAATGAATTTTTTTTTTTTTTAAAGAATGCTGTCTAGTAGCAAAAGATTTGGATTAGGGGTTAAGGCAACTACAGGATCAGTTCTCAATTTCCTATTAACTGTTATCAAGTTGAGCAAGTAGGGGTCTCCTCCTCATCTTTAAAAAAGATTAATAACTAGCGATTTTAAAGCAATAGTTAACAGAATGTCTTAAAATGATATCTTTCACAGAACCTCTCATACAAATGGTAACACAGGAGCTGCTCTAAAGGACCACAGAGGGAGATTTGGAAGATTTCTACTTTCCACTTCCGAGGCCTCCTGGGTCCTAGACACCTTCCAGGCTCCCTGTAAATGTTTGAAAGTAACTGCCCTATACAAAACACAGAATTACAGTTGAAAATTTTGATTTTATGATTGGGAAATTCTTTTAAATGTCTTAGTGATATTAGAAAGCATTTTCTGATATTTCATTTAATCCTCACAATTTGTGAAGGACTGCTGTAGTTCTCATCTTAAAGAGGAGGAAACAAACTTAAAGAGTCTGTTAGTTCCTTTATTCAACATTGTGTACTATATGCTGGGTGCATACTGCTGTACTGATGAAAGTCATGAAGAAGACTTGAGGCCTCCTCAAGAAAATTATGCTCTAAAAAAGGAGATACAGACTCCTCTCTCAAGAATCTTGGCTGTGAAAGGAGGTAATATGGTAGTTACTATAAGGCAGAAGACGGGGAAAAAACATCTTCCTTCTCTGAGACCAGAGGGAAAGGAGCCGAGAATGAATAAAGATGCAGATTAAATAATATAACTGAAAGGGTTCTGAACATCGAATAATCTTTGAAGTTTCACCTAATTACATTCCTTTTCACAGTGAAGTAGTTAGGTTTCTTGAAGAAGAGAGGTAAGAGAATTCTCAATAGAGAGCTTAAGGACAACGATTAGAGTTTGGAACAGCTCAGGTAGGAGAGAGGAAGTTGACCAGGGACACACAAACACAAAAACTGCTCAGAGGCCCTGAGAGTCCAGCTAAATTAGAGACCATTGTCTTGCAATTTTCTCCAAGAGTAGCAAAAAAATGTGTACAGTGGAGGCAAATAGGTGGAATGATCCAAGATGCTTTCTGCTGCTATTTCTGGCCTTGCTCTGGGGAGACAGTAAGAAAGGGGCAAATGATAACATAGTTGGAAGTGATAGCACCATGGCTTGGGGGAAAATAAAAGGGTCTTCTTGAGATCAAAGGGCACATGAATGTGAGAAGGAACCAAGCAACAAGAGAGAATAATTAAATAATAACCGCTTGCATTTATTTATAATGCTTATTATGTGCCAAGCACTATTCTAAGGAACTTTACATGTATTAACTCCATCTTTAAAACAATTTTATGACGTAAGTATCATCATTTTTTCCTCTTTATAAAAGAGAGAACAGGCAGACACTAAGTGATTTGCTCAAAGTCCTATATCTAACAAACAGAAGAGCTAGGATAGAATGCAATATTGGAGTTTCAAGATTTCTAAAGTAGCAGGATGACAAGCTCTAAGAGAGCATGAAGATCCCTGCAATATAAGTCTGTCTGATCATCACTGTAGATTCAGTACCTGACCCACAGCAGCAACACACAATAAAGGTATTTTAAATTGAATAAATGAATGACTTCCACATGCAATGAACAAAATTAAGATATGGCCAAGACATAATATCTGTGAGGAAGGTATGAAACTCTTCAATGACTGACGGAGCATGAGTAGGAAGTCAGTAGATGGTCATAGGGAGAGAGCAGGAGAATAATTCTCAAGCCAGAAAAGATGATGATGGACGTGGCAATAAACCACATCTGGGCCCAATAATTCAAGGACTCTAAGAAAAATAAAAACCTCAATTCAAAAACATAAGCCTACATCCTCAGGCCAAAGCCACATTTCATGTGGAAAGAAGTCATAGAATTCAGCCAGGCGCAGTGGCTCATGCCTGTAATCCCAGCACTTTGGGAGGCTGAGATGGGCGGATCACGAGGTCAAGACATTGAGACCATCCTGGACAACATGGTGAAACCCCGTCTCTACTAAAAATACGAAAGTTAGCCGGGCATGGTGGCTCACGCCTATAATCCCAGCTGTTCGGGAGGCTGAGGCAGGAGAATCGCTTGAACCTAGGAGGCGGAGGTTGCAGTGAGCGGAGATCATGCCATTGCACTCCAGCCTGGCAACAGAGAAAGTCTCCATCTCAAAAAAAAAAAAAAAAAAAAAAAAAAAAAAAAGGGAAGACAGGCTGAAGATACAGGGAAATTAATCTGCAAGAGAAACAGGGGATCAGAGTGTACAATTTAAGTGTGACGGGAAGGGATGAGATGCGAAGGAGTCATGGTGGAGGGAGTGAAATGTAGAGCACAGCTAGTAAACAGAAAGACTGGACCACAGACTGTCTTCTGACTCTCAATTCAGGGTCACTGACAATGCATCATACTACCTTTACTAATTTCAAGTCATTACTCTTCCAGGAGACTGGGCTGACTACCCTGCTACAGAAAGTGCCACAAGATCTTTAATGACCCACTACTACATCTTAAGACTTCACTTAGAGCTACAAACACTTCAAACATTTCAGGGCACCATTTGCTTACTGAATTTTTCAATTACTATGGTTTGGCTTAGAGGAATAGTTTCTCATTTAATCAGTCATTCACTAACCATCCACACTACGCTAAATGCTGCGTGGTTCAAAGGGGTATCTGGCATAAGCTTTGGACAGAGACCAAAACCTAGTTCAGGAGTGAAACTAAAAAGGGAGAGGGGAGAAGAAGGAGACAGGGAGGAAAGGAAGGAAAAAATAAAAACTAGGTATGTTTTTAAATGAACATTTAGCGTACATATTACAGAACGTGCAAACCAAGTGAGCATTTACTCCTTCAATAAAGTTACGAGAGGTTACACAATTACTCCAAGGATTATGTGTGAATCATTACAGGAACTTCTGTTTTTGAAACGACCCCTCAAGACACAACAGGATTCTTTTAAGTGTCCCAGTGGTACTAAACCTATAACCTTTGAGAATGCTTTCTTAGCATGGTTCACAAACTGGCTCTGCAGGCTTTTCAAAACTTAAGTTCTAGAAGTTGTACAATAAAATGACAGGATCACTAAAATAAGTGTATAACATTCAATGTAACTGCTTGCAAAAACAACATTTAATCTTAATATTGACCTAATCAAGGCTAAATATTGGTATGACAATAGTTAACTATGTGCTAAGTTCTATTTTAAAGCCTTGTTTTTTTAAAATCACACAACAACACTGTAAGGTGGATCTTATTAGTAGTTTCATTTTACACAAGGGAAAACTGAGGCTACAAGAAGTTAGTAACCTGTTAAAGGTGATGCAGCTAGAAAGACGTGGAGCTGATGTTCAAGCCCACACTCTTAGGCTTGCAGTCTCTCTACTTTTTAGTCATATCCCTATATTCATATGTTGAATACTTTAGTGCAGAAGTAAATGAAAATTCACTACAGACTATCCATAGTTTTATTCTCCTAAGTAGTCAAAGAAATGCAAATTAAAGCATTAAAGTACTATTTTTTCACCTATGAAATTAAAGATACAATTACGTTGGGTAAGACACTGCTACAAAGAAGTTAAACTGATAAAACCTTGGGAAATAAGAGTTCTCACTTCAGAGCCAGACTGCTTGGGTCAGAATCCTAGTTCTGCCACTTGCAAGAATACCATAAGCAAATTACTTAACCTCTCAAAGCCTAATCTGTAGAACAGATAATAGCAGTATTCTATAGTTGCTGGAACTGAGTAAGTTTAGACATGCAGAGTACATGATAAACATTCAGAAAGTGTTACCTATTATTACTACCTTTATGGAGGTCAATTAGGTAACATATTTCAGTTATGTGCGGCCCATTAATTCCATAATCATAGATGGGCTCAAATATTTATGTGTCTAAGTAGTCACAGTTGCAATTTTTTTAATAGAAAAAATATGGACTCCCTGGAATCAACCAAAATATCTGGCAATAGGGAAATGGTTAAGCAAACTGAGGTAAAGTATTATAGTCATTAAAAACCATGTTTTCAAAAATTACAGTAAGAAATTTTTTAACAGCAGCATATACAATAATTATTTTAATTTTACTGTGTGTTCACTCAAGAGTTTGAAAGATTAAAAGGAAACAAATGAAAATGTTAATGTTTGTTTCCAAGTGGTAGGACTACATACAGGTGATTTCTTTACTTCTTTATTTATACATTTAGATATTTATCACGTTTTCTACCAGGAATATACATCATTGTTATAATTAGAAAAGTTATTAAAATAAATTCATTGCTTTAACAGACTATGGTTGAATAGTTTTCACAATACACTGATAGACTAATACTAATTGTAATTTATGTTTTTCACTAAATCGTGTTTAATTAATTAAATTCATATAATTCATGTTACTAGTAACATTTGTTCTTACTGGTAACACCTTTACAGTCTGCTGACCTTACAATGGGCTAACAATAACTACTTTAAAAAAAAAGTTGCATTGTTTAAAACTACAAATTGTCTAGTAACTTTTACATAAACCTAACAAAACTACTTAAGACCATCCATGTACTCTGGAATGAAAATAAAAAATTACCTCTAAAGTCTCCCAACGTATAATATAAAGAGAAGGCATATCACTTTTTCTAGCCTTAATCATGTAATCTTCCTGAACTGGACAAATGCTGTCATTACTAAACTACATTTAATGAATGAATGATGTACAAACAAATGAAGCATTCTCTACTTTGTTTGAATCAAGTCTGTGATTTATGTATTATTTAAAAAGCCAATTTTTTACACTGTATTTCATATTACTTATATAGTTTCAAATTCAATATTGGTACTAATAATTTTCCAAGTTCCTCTGAATTGCTATGTAGAAACAGAAGGCAAAATAAATACTTCATTAATAACAACTGTATACTCTTACTTTTTTCAACTTCTAAAGTCAGAAAGGTACTAACAGCTATAACACAACTGGTTGTCTCAAAACTATAAACACTATCAGTAACAGTATCAGTCTAAGTGTAACACTTTAATGAATCTGCTTCACCTTGTTTCATAACATGAAAAATAAATTTATAATTAATTCTCTGCTCTGTGATCTGCAATACTACCACCCAGCTTTCCTCCAGGTACCAGTCCAAGTAGTTCTATGCAACAACTACCTTCCCTAAGAGAAGCCTACTATGAAGATGAAAGCTGTTCCCTCAAACCTGGCAAACATTTTCCTTTTTTTTTTTTGAGACAGAGTTTCACTCTTACTGCCCAGGCTGGAGTGCAATGGCGCAATCTCAGCTCACGGCAACCTCTGCCTCAAGTATTCAAGCGATTCTCCTGCCTCAGCCTCCCGAGAAGCTGGGATTACAGGCCATGTGCCATCGCGGCTAGCTAATTTGTATTTTTAGTAGAGACGAGGTTTCTCCATGTTGGTCAGGTTGGTCTCAAACTCCTGACCTCAGGTAATCTGCCTGCCTGGGCTTCCCAAAGTGTTGGGATTACAGACGTGAGCCACTGAGCCCAGCCATCAAATCTAAGAAACATTTCTGTAGCTCAAAGAAAAGAAAACACGATTAACTGTCCCCATCTGTCCTTAGACTCTTCCTGTTCTTAAGTATATTACTAATGATCATAAAATTCTTTCACTAATGTAAGTTGCTCTGTATGTTCCAGCTAACAATCACCTCCAAACATTTGCTGCCCATGCTACACAGATGGAGTCCATCTAGCATTAGGGAGTGGGCATTTTATCATAACACTCTTTCTCATGATGCATTAGCATGCTTTTATAAACTAACTGAAACAATTTCCAGGACCCCCAGGTAGAGGTCTTAAGAGCCTGATTACATTCTGGAGACAGTCGCCTTCCTAACAGGTTTCCCAAACTCTGAAGGCTAAGCCAAGAAAGGCTTCATTACTGTTTGATAGAGGAGAGGACAACATTTTCATTCAAACTTTACCCCTCCAATTCCAACCAAGCTCGTCAAACCCATGTGGACAAAACCCAGACAGTAAAAATGATAAGAAATGACTTTTCAAAGTTAAAGACAAAAGGTTTACCTGACAGCAACTAATCCTACATAGTGGAACAAAGCCCAGGAGTAAGGAAGAGACTCCATGGGACAGAAATATTTGGTCCAAACCCACATTATTTCCACGAGTTTCACAACTACTGCCTCCCTTCTTTAAGTTTTGTGGCCCTTGCTGTTCCTTTGCATACAAAAAAAAAGTTTAAACATTATCAAAAAAGATGTGAAATTATATATTTTGTGCAATGCAGGAAAGCTTATAAACTGGAATAAACTTTTCCTTTGTCGACAGCTTACAAATACAGAAACTTCCTTATTGTCTTCTACCTTAAAAAGAATTTCTATGAAAAGGTCCACTTAAAAATGCAAATTGTGCATTAAACTGTGGTGTACTAGAACTCCTACAATGATGAGGGTATACTTAAAATATGCACTAAGGCTGGGTGTGGTGGTTCATGTCTGTAATTCCAGCCAGCACTTTTGGAGACTGAGGTGGGCAGATCACCTGTGGTCAGGAGTTCAAGACCAGCCTGGCCAACATAGTAAAATGCCATCACTACGTAAAATACAAAAATTAATCAGATGTGGTGGCGCAAACCTGTAGTCCCAGCTACTCAGGAGGCTGAGGCACAAGAATCGCTTGAAACCTGGAGGTGGAGGCTGCAGTGAGCTGAGATTACGCCACTGCACTCCAGCCTGGGTAGCAGAGCAAGACTCTGTCTCAAAAAAGAAAGAAATGCACTCAAAACACTACAAAGAATCTGATTTTACTGTTGAAAATTTATCTGGAGTAGTATCATGCATCATAAAATATCCTATAAGTTCAATTACCACTCTATTTTGCGATGAAAACAATCTCAAAACATAATTGTACACTTTTGTACAAGTCAATTTTGTAAAGCAGTCTGAAATGCACCTGAGACTCAGGAGAGTCTTGCTCTGTAGTCCAGGCTGGGGAATGAGAGAAATAGGGGTTGGGGGAGTTGCGGGGTAGATTTTGGTCAAAGAGTACAAGCTGTAAGATGAATAAATTGTGGAGATCAAATGTGCAGCACGGTAAGAATAGTTATTAATTCTATATTGTATATTTGAAATTTGCTAAGACAGTAGACCTTAATTGTTCTCATCACACAGACATAAAAAAAGTTATTTATGAGGTGATTATATGTTAACTTCATGGTAGTAATCATTTCAATGTATACAATTATCAAAACCTCATGTTGTCCACCTTAAACATATACAATTTTTTTTTCCTGAGACAAGTCTTGCTCTGTCACCCAGGCTGGTGGCACCACCTCAGCTCACTGCAACCTCTGCCTCCCGGGTTCAAGTGATTCCCGTGCGTTAGCCTCCCAAGTAGCTGGGATTACAGGTGCATGTCACCACCCCCGGCAAATCTTTGTATTTTTAGCAGAGGCAGGGGTTTGCATTTTGGGCAGGCTGGTCTCCAACTCCTAACCTCAGGTGATCTGCCCGCCTCACCCTCCCCAAGTGCTGGGATTACAGGTGTGAGCCACTATGCCTGGACTTTTGGTGAAACTATAATTTCTCTTAAATTACAGTAACTATATATCCAAACAACAGATGTAAAATACAATAATTTTAAAATATGTACATATGTGTAACCATAAACAGTATTTCTTTTTTTTTTTTTTGAGACAGTTTCACTTTTGTTGCCCAAGCTGGAGTGCTATGGCTTGATCTCAGTGTTGCCCAGGCTAGAGTGCAAAGGTGCGATCTCAGCTCACTGCAACCTCCGCCTCCCAAATTCAAGCTATTCTCCAGCCTCAGCCTCCAGAGTAGCTGGGACTACAGGCACCCACCACCAGGTCCCACTTTTTTTGTATTTTTAGTAGAGACGAGGTTTCACCATGTTGGACAGGCTGGTCTCAGACACCTGACCTCAGATGATCCACCTGCCTCAGCCCCAAAACACTAAACTGCTGGGATCACAGGTGTGAGCCACCTCATCTGGCCATATTTGTCTTTATGTAATACTATGCATTAACTACTTTTGACTATCAACTCATGCAGTCTGCAGTTATGTACAAAACTGCCAATCTGAAAGACAGGAATTTTGAAGGTCTACAAGTACAAGGTTAACAAGATAAATCTATGAAATACCATACCATTGAGATATATAGCTATCTGTACAAAGTCTCATAAACTGTAACAGTTTTTTTTTGAGACAAGAGTTTCTCTTGTTGCCTAGAGTGCAATGGTGCGACCTCTGGCTCCTGGGTTCAAGCAATTCTTCTGCCTCAGCCTCCCCAGTAGCTAGGACTACAGGCACCCACTACCGTGCCTGGCTAATTTTTTGTATTTTAGTAAAGACGGGATTTCACCGTGTTGGCCAGGATGGTCTCGATCTCCTGACTTCATGATCTGCCTGCTTTGGCCTCCCCAAATGCTGGGATTACAGACGTGAGCCACCGCGCCCGGCCAAACTAGAACTGTTATTTCCAATGGGAACCACTTATGCATGTTATTAATACTTAGTAAACAGTAATGAAAAATTTTAGAAGACAGCAGCTATTAACTACTGAATATCAAAACTAGTCACTTACATATAACCTGAAGGAGAAGTTATAGACAGAATGGGCCCAAATTAGCTCATAAGCATAAACGAAGCTAACAAAAAAATTCAGTTCCAGTACTATGTGGTAACCTATCACACAATTTTATTATACTGGTCATCTAAAGGAATAATTAAATTCTCTCCCACCTCTTCTCCTCAACAATACTAGCTCCAGAAGGCAGGGATCTTGGTCTTTTTAGCTATACTGACAAACCCTCAGAACAGTGCCTGGCACATAATATTCAGTATCTGTTGAACAAATGAAATGATGGCAAAACAGGTAAGACCAGGGAAACCTGAAGAGATCAAAGAGTTTGATTACACACAGATGAAAAGTACAACTGGTCAATCAGAAGGCCATTAACCTGAGTGAGTTGATGTCAAATGTGAGTTACTCCACATTTTAGAAAAAAATCTTTAGAATTTTAGAATTCAAGAATGAGGAGTGTACGACTGCAAACACTCCTAGAAAATCTGTTGTACAAAACTATCAACTTCATAAAATTCTAACTTCTAAACTCTACTTTAAAATGGTCAGAATTTAGCAGGAAAATTATTAATACTACTCACAAATTCATAAAGCCAGCTCTTTGCCCAATTATAAAGGAAAACATACTAGTAAACTTCGTTAGCATTCTGTCAACACTGCTGAGTTCCTGATGTAATTTCTCACGTTTACTTAGAAAAAAGTTTGAAACATTCAAAAAGCCTTTATCATCAAAAACACTTAATTCTCCTAAATACATCGTACCTATTTACACAAAGCAGAAGTTTCCTCACACTGACTTCAGTATTAATGTTCTTGCAATTTCAGAATTCTACATCAGGTGTATCCTTTTCAATTTTAGGAATTCATAGAGGTCCTCAGGTTCTCTGGGACTAAATTACTTGACTCAACTGGGGCAATCATATTTAGATAATAAGTCTTTTCCCCACTACAACTGCACTTCAGGAAAAGCATGCTTTAAAAAGTGACAATAAATCCCTCTCTTATGCCTGCACATCATATGATGTATTTGTGAATCTAAGAAGGGAAGACCAAGATCTTTCTCTAATTTTACTTTTTAAAATCTGTCCGATTGCTAGTTTGTCTGTCTTGATGTATGCCTTTTATTTTAGCAACATGGGCAAGTATGTCCAGTTTGTTAACAGTACACTTTAATTGCTTGCCACGAGGTATCTGAATCAGATATGACACCCAAAGTTATATCCTATGTCCTAAACACTGAAAGGGCACGACTTAATGTAATGCCAAAAAAGTAAGTTTCTGAGCGGAACGCGTTTGCTGTCACTGAAACCGACGAAAGAAAGCAACTCCACAAGGCGACTACGCTCATTCTTTGGGCTCCCAAGGCTGAGAAATGGAGAACCAATTGTCCGGTTTGCTCTCTGTGGCTTCCCCCCGGCCTTCCTCCGAGTGGCGAGGCAATCCTGCACAAGAGTTTGTAAAGTGCTTAGGAGGCTTGCGGGATGAAAGACGCTATAAATACACCCCATGTTACTAGTTTATGATCACTGAGCATTCCGTGCAACCACTGTCACTGCGTCGGGGGCAGGCTGATGGCATAGCCCTTCCTGAGGAGGGGGACAGAGAGGGCAGCCCTTTCATCACCATAAAAGCTAGGCTGGGTTATTTTGGAAAGTGCAGCGAAACCCCACGTGAAAAGTTCCACACATGCCCCACACAGGGAGGACTCCGCCGCGGTCAGCAGCGCCGGAGACTGGGCCTACACCCCGGCAACGTGGGGAGGCGTGGGGCGGCCGAGGGGCCCCGGCCGCAGCCGACGCCCACCGGGCGGCTGAAGAAGCAGCTCCCAAACTGGGGCGCGGCGCCAGGCCCGGGCTCCCGGCGCGAGGAACGGCCTGGGAGGGCGGCCGCGCCGGGGCCCCGCGCCGCCCGGTTGCTGGGAAGGCTCGCGCCCCGCGGCCGGCGGGCGTGGGGGAGGGGAGGCCGGGCCTGCGGCCTGTTGGGGGGAGTTCAGCCCGGGCCTCGCGTGCGGCTCTCGGCCCAGCCCCCGGCCCCGGGGTCCCGGACGCCGGGAAGAGACTCACCGGAAAGGCCCGGATCCGCATCTTGGTGTCCTTCCGGCTGCCCGTGCCTTTGCTCAGATTCGACATGGTGCTCGTCCCCTCCCCGGCGGCGGCTTCAGGTCGCGCTCCGCGGCGCCGGTGTCACATTTAAGGCGGGCGGGCAAGCGAGGGGCGAAGCTGGGGGCGGCGGCGGCGCGGCCCCCGGGCAGGGCTAGGGAGCTGGCCGGCCCCTGAGCAGCCGCAGCGGCGGCGGGGACGACGGCGGCGGCTAGGGCTCCGGCGGCTCGGACGCGGCCGAGGGCCTGCGCTGGCGCGGCGGCTCCGCAGGGTCCCCCTCAGGCCCGGCTCCGCTCCCTTTATCGCGCTCCTCCGCGATGGCGGCGGCGGCGGCGACGGACAAACATCTCACTGCGCAGGCCGAACGTCGTCCTCCTCCTCCTCCTTCTCCTCCTCCGCCTGAGCGAGACGAGATCCGGCCCAGAGGGTGGAGAGGGGAGGAGGGAGGAAGGAGAGCCGGAGAGTGAGAGGTGCGGAGGGAGGGACGTGGGGGGACGGGAGGGGGAAGCGGGCGGCCGCGGCGGGGACGTTCAGATCTCGCGAGAAGAGGGCAAACGCGCTACTCCTTGTGGGGCGGGGCGAAGCCCGGGAGCGGGAGGACGCCGCCGGAGGGGAGGAGGGGAACGGGGGAGTTGGGGGCAGTGGGAGGGGCCGGCGGGGCGGGGAAGCGAAAAGGGGGCGTGGCTAAGGACAGGAGGTTTAAGCTGCCTTTTTGAAAGAGGAGCGCCAGGTCCCGGGTTCTGGGCGGAGGTGGTTGCTGATTGGTGGAACTCCAAGTGGGGTTGGGGGGGTCCTGGTCACGTGGGGGGAGTGGCCGGGGGAAGTTCGGAGAGCCGGAGCAGGATTGTAGTGGGCTGGGCCCCACTGGGCTGGGACAAGAGGTTAGTCTGGAGAAAGAGCGTGGGGTGCTAGATGGATAACTACGTCCCGAACTGGTTCCTATGTTTTTCTAGGGCATGTGGACTAGGGATGGGTACTTGAACAGAAGCCAGCAACTTGAATGAAGCGTTTGTGCAGGAGTTACCTGCATTGTCGGAAATTACTGTCCTGTATGCTCAACAAGGTATTCGGACTGGGTGTGCACACAACAGCTCTCAGGACTGGAGGGTGGAAATTTAATCTGTAAAGTTCCCTTAAACTGCAAAAACTTCGGGACCTCTTGATTCACTGAGATTTTCTGGTGGACCCAGGGCTTATTAATGTTAAAACTTGTTTTTCATTACTATCAGAAAAAAATGACGGCTCCATTAATGAAATGCAGCATTTGGTAAATGATGTTAAATGGAATGATAGAAACCTAACTTTAACCAACCAGATGAGTCATTTCTACTATTACCAAGAGTAGTGGAGGTTTTTAAAGCCAAATTTACTGTCTGATACAGTTGCTGTATATTTGAAAAGTTTTGGCTTTTGGTTTTGGGGGTTTGGTCATTTTATAGTCAAAATGTCTAATCTGACTCATGGTTTTGCTGTCCATTTATTATGAATTGTACTTCCTCATTTACCTACTTGCCCAAGTGCTGTTATGTTTGGGTTTCTGACTCTGCAAGGGAGTATGTGAGTACCTACTAAAGTTTGCCATCTTCCTATTTTAATGAAGCTGCTCTTTTGGGGGTGGATATGTACATTTAGAAGCTGAAATTGTAATACTTTTAAATAGCAAACTTAATATAAAGTGAAATACACTTATTTGTTGACTGTAAGGTTGAATTTGCCCTAAATTAACCCTGATGAGTAAGCTTATGCGTTGTTGCGGTTAAATCCCCTACTCGGTTGAAACGCCCCATTGCAAATACCATGTTTTCTTTTTTTTTTTTTTTTTTGTGGGAGTTTTTTGGTATTGGCTAATTAAAGCAGGAGCTTAAGAAACAAGAATGTTGCTTAAGATAATATCTGTAAATACTGAAGCTAAAAATAGGTTATCAAGAATTGAGTTGATAAACTAAGATTGGGAGGGGCTCTGACTTCAATATAAGATAATGTCAGTATTGGGTAGGAGTTTATAATCTGTATGCTAATTGAACCTTTATTTCCATAATATTAGAATATAATAACAAACAATGTTTTCCTGTCGGTTGTACTCTGGTATGGCCCAGTTTCTTTGTACTGTAAGAATGTATGTTCAGAACAGGGATCACTGAGGAACCATAAAAAGAAATTTAACAGTGGTGTGATCTCAGCTCCCTGCAACCTCTGCCTTCTTGGCAAAAAAAAAAAAAAAGAAAGAAAGAAATTTAAAAATATATATTAAAAAATATATATGTGTTCTTGGAGCCATTGTTTGAATCCCAGTTCTGCCCCTTTACTAGCTGTGTTATGTGTCTTTTGGGGCATGGAGTTGACAATGCCTAGAGTTCCTCATCTGTAAAATGGAGACAATAACAATACTTCCTCCTTGGGCTACTATGAAATTTAAATAAGTGAATACATTTTTAAAAGCCCTGAGAGTTGGGCATGGAGCAGCCACTTGCCACCTGTTGGCTGTTATTAACATGGACATTAAAGCCAAGGTTATACTACTTCCTTTATTCAATAGGTAGGTTTCTTTAAAAAAAACACTTGTATGCTTTTATAAAATGAATCATATTTTGAAACTAAGCCAGTCACTGACATTTGGATCCCTCAGTCCAATAAAATATTTTCTGATAAGCTAGGGAGTCAATATAGGTTTGACTTTATATTGGCAAGGGCATTAAAAAGGAACAACTAGCATAGACTATCCCCATCATTTATTAAAAAGTAACCTCAGAAATGGGGAAGATCCATTTTTGAATAAATGACAGTTTCTTGAATTTACCAGCCTCAGGATGAACAATGCGTCACACTGATTTTTCTCATTTCACTGTGAACTTAAGGAGACGTCATAGGCCTGCATTTAGGAACTCACTACATTAAGGCATATTTCTACTTAATTGTAAAGCATATAGTAAATATGGTAACTCTAACGTATTTGTTTTGTGAACCCAGATTTTCATTTGTTGGTGCTGCTTAACCAAAATTTAGCTGCAGCTGAAAGAATCATTACGAACTGTGTCTTCCCTTGGCTTTTAACCACCAACAATCAGAAAAAGATTCAAAATGAATTTTTCATTGAGAAGTCTGCTCATTTATTTGTTCAGTTATTCATTTATTCAAGAATTATTGTTGAATGGCTACTATATGTCAGAAACTAGGGTGAATGAGACAGATGGGACCTGCCATCACATCCTTTTTCACATCTCACAGTTTGCAAACCACAGACCCACATTGGATTTGGCCCCAACTTTGTATATACTTCAGTCCAGAAATCAGATATTTTCCTTCGTAAGGAAGCAGCATCCTCAAAATATATACAAAATACTTTCTGAAGCAGCAGTAGACTATTTTTCTGTGCCCAGTCATATTCTCTGACTTGCAGATAGCAAGTAAACTTTCAGGATGTTGCTTTTCTGCAAACTGCCACCTAATCTAGCAGAGAAAGCAGCACCAGAATAGGAACTCACTAGATCTTGCACGCCTGGCGATTGGTATTCCTACTCATGCTGACAGTGTCCTGACACAGGAAAACAGTGGCCTCATTTTCATTTATTCTTTCCATTTATTCGTATGGAGCACGTGCATTCAGAGAGATCAGGCAGTTGAGTGGGCCAGCCCCTTTCCCACATCCCAGTCTGTAAAAGAGGAATATAAGGTGTGAGGAGCTGGTAAAAGGAAGTAATAGCCTCTTCTTGACCATCAGTTTCTAGGTATTCAGGATACCAAGTCCCTTTAATCAGTATTTCAGATCTGCTGATTTTATTTTATGGATATTGGTTTTTAAAACATCTCAAAGCCCACCATTTCAATCTGAAAGACCTGTTCAATGGTTTTGAGTAGACCAAGACTATGTTAGAGAAAGAAGATGTTTTTCTTTTTTTCTTTTTTTTTTTTTTAATTGCATTTTAGGTTTTGGGGTACATGTGAAAAACATGCAAGTTTGTTGCATAGGTGCATACGTGGCAGTATGATTTGCTGCCTCCCTCCCCTTCACCTATATCTGGCATTTCTCCCCATGCTATCCCTCCCCAACTCCCCACCCCCCCGCTATCCCCCCTCCCCCCAACAGACCCCCGTGTATAGTGCTCCCCTCCCTATGTCCATGTGTTCTCCTTGTTCAACACCCGCCTGTGAGTGAGAACATGTGGTGTTTGATTTTGTATTCTTGTGTCAGTTTGCTGAGAATGATGGTTTCCAGGTTCATCCATGTCCCTACGAAGGATGTGAACTCCTCGTTTTTAATGGCTGCATAATATTCCATGGTGTATATGTGCCACATTTTTCCTGTCCAGTCTATCATCGATGGGCATTTGGGTTGGTTCCAGGTCTTTGCTATTGTAAACTGTGCTGCAATGAACATTCGTGTGCATGTGTCCTTATAGTAGAACGATTTATAATCCTTTGGATATATGCCCAGTAATGGGATTGCTGGGTCAAATGGAATTTCTATTTCTAGGTCCTTGAGGAATCGCCACACTGTTTTCCACAGTGGTTGAACTAATTTACACTCCCACCAACAGTGTAAAAGTGTTCCTATTTCTCCACATCCTCTCCAGCATCTGTTTTCTCCAGATTTTTTAATGATCGCCATTCTAACTGGCGTGAGATGGTATCTCAATGTAGTTTTGATTTGCATTTCTCTAATGACCAGTGATGATGAGCATTTTTTCATATGTTTGTTGGCCTCGTGTATGTCTTCTTTTGTAAAGTATCTGTTCATATCCTTTGCCCATTTTTGAATGGGCTTGTTTGTTTTTTTCTTGTAAATCTTTTTTAGCTCATTGTAAATTCTGGATATCAGCCCTTTGTCAGACGGGTAGGCTGCAAAAATTTTTTCCCATTCTGTTGGTTGCCGATTCACTCTATTGACTGTTTCTTTTGCCGTGCAGAAGCTGTGGAGTTTGATTAGGTCCCATTTGTCTATTTTGGCTTTTGTTGCCAATGCTTTTGGTGTTTTGGTCATGAAGTCCTTGCCTACGCCTATGTCCTGAATGGTTTTGCCTAGGTTTCCTTCTAGTGTTTTTATGGTGTTACGTCTTATGTTTAAGTCTTTAATCCATCTGGAGTCAATTTTAGTGTAAGGTGTCAGGAAGGGGTCGAGTTTCTGCTTTCTGCATATGGCTAGCCAGTTTTCCCAACACCACTTATTAAACAGGGAATCCTTTCCCCATTGCTTGTTTTTTTCAGGTTTGTCAAAGATCGGGTGGTTTTAGATATGTTGTGTCGCCTCCGACACCTCTGTTCTGTTCCATTGGTCTATATCTCTGTTTTGATTACTGTAGCCTTGTAGTAGAGTTTGATGTCCGGTAGTGTGATGCCTCCTGCTTTGTTCTTTTTGCTTAGAATTGACTTGGCTATGTGGGCTCTCTTTTGGTTCCATATGAAGTTTAAGGTGGTTTTTTCCAGTTCTGTGAGGAAGGTCATTGGTAGCTTGATGGGGATAGCGTTGAATCTGTAAATTACTTTGGGCAGTATGGCCATTTTCCATGATATTAATTCTTCCTAACCATGAACGTGGAATGTTTCTCCATCTGTTTGTGTCCTCTGTTATTTTGTTGAGCAGTGATTTGTAGTTTTCCTTGAAGAGGTCCTTTACGTTCTTTGTTAGTTGTATTCCTAGGTATTTTATTCTCTTTGTAGCAATTGTGAATGGCAGTTCGTTCTTGATTTGGCTCTCTTTAAGTCTGTTATTGGTGTATAGGAATGCTTGTGATTTTTGCACATTGATTTTGTATCCTGAGACTTTGCTGAAGTTGCTTATCAGTTTCAGGAGATTTTGGGCTGAGGTGATAGGGTCTTCTAGATATACAATCATGTTGTCTGCAAATAGAGACAATTTGACTTCCTCCTTTCCTAGTCGAATACCCTTTATTTCTTTTTCTTGCCTGATTGCTCTGGCTAGAACTTCCAGTACTATATTGAATAGGAGTGGTGAGAGAGGGCATCCTTGTCTAGTGCCAGATTTCAAAGGGAATGCTTCCAGTTTTTGCCCATTCAGTATGATATTGGCTGTCGGTTTGTCATAAATAGCTTTTATTATTTTGAGATACATTCCGTCGATACCTAGTTTATTGAGAGTTTTTAGCATAAAGGGCTGTTGAATTTTGTCGAAGGCCTTCTCTGCCATCGATTGAGATAATCATGTGGTTTTTGTCTTTGGTTCTGTTTATGTGGTGAATTACATTTATAGACTTGCATATATTGAACCAGCCTTGCATCCCCGGGATGAATCCTACTTGATCATGGTGGATAAGCTTTTTGATGTGCTGTTGTAATTGGCTTGCCAGTATTTTATTGAAGATTTTTGCATCTATGTTCATCATGGATATTGGCCTGTAGTTTTCTTTTCTTGTTGAGTCTCTGCCGGGTTTTGGTATTAGGATGATGTTGGTCTCATAAAATGAGTTGGGAAGGATTCCCTCTTTTTGGATTATTTGGAATAGTTTCAGTAGGAATGGTACCAGTTCCTCTTTGTATGTCTGGTAGAATTCGGCTGTGAAACCATCTGGGCCTGGGCTTTTTTTGGGTGGTAGGCTCTTAATTGCTGCCTCGACTTCAGACCTTGTTATTGGTCTATTCAGGGTTTCGACTTCTTCCTGGTTCAGGCATGGGAGGAGGCTACTGTCCAGGAATTTATCCATTTCTTCCAGGTTTTCTAATTTATGTGCATAGAGTTGTTTGTAATAATCTCTGATGATGGTTTGAATTTCTGTGGCATCTGTGGTGATATCCCCTTTATCATTTTTTATTGCATCTATTTGGTTATTCTCTCTTTTCTTTTTTATTAGTCTGGCTAGTGGTCTGTCTATTTTGTTGATCTTTTCAAAAAACCAGCTCCTGGATTTATTGATTTTTTGTAGGGTTTTTCGTGTCTCTATCTCCTTCAATTCTGCTTTGATCTTAGTTATTTCTTGTCTTCTGCTAGGTTTTGAGTTTTTTTGATCTTGCTCCTCTAGCTCTTTCAATTTTGATGATAGGGTGTCAATTTTAGTTCTCTCCTTTCTTCTCATGTGGGCACTTATTGCTATATATTTTCCTCTAGAGACTGCTTTAAATGTGTCCCAGAGATTCTGGTATGTGGTGTCTTCGTTCTCGTTGGTTTCGAAGAACATCTTTATTTCTGCCTTAATTTCAGTGTTTATCCAGTCAACATTCAGGAGAAAGTTGTTCGATTTCCATGAGGCTGTGCGGTTCTGGGTTGGCTTCTGAATTCTGAGTTCTAACTTGATTGCACTGTGGTCTGAGAGACTGTTTGTTATGGTTTCTGTTCTTTTGCATTTGCTGAGGAGTGATTTACTTCCAATTATGTGGTCAATTTTAGAGTAGGTGTGATGTGGTGCTGAGAAGAATGTATATTCTGTGGATTTGGGCTGAAGAGTTCTGTAAATGTCTATTAGGTTTGCTTGTTCCAGGTCTGAGTTCAAGTCCTGGATATCCTTATTAATTTTCTGTCTCGTTGATCTGTCTAATATTGACAATGGTGTGTTGAAGTCTCCCACTATTAATGTGTGGGAGTCTAAGTCTCTTTTCAAGTCTTTAAGAACTTGCCTTATGTATCTGGGTGCTCCTGTATTAGGTGCATATATATTTAGGATCGTTAGCTCTTCTTGTTGCATTGATCCTTTTACCATTATGTAGTGTCCTTCTTTGTCTCTTTTGATCTTTGTTGCTTTAAAGTCTATTTTATCAGAGATGAGAATTGCAACTCCTGCTTTTTTTTGCTCTCCATTTGCTTGGTAAATCTTCCTCCATCTCTTTATTTTGAGCCTTTGTGTATCCTTGCATGTGAGGTGGGTTTCCTGGATACAGCACACTGATGGGTTTTGGCTTTTTATCCAATTTGCCAGTCTGTGTCTTTTGATTGGGGCATTTAGTCCATTTACATTTAGGGTTAATATTGTTATGTGTGAGTTTAATTCTGTCATTTTGATGCTAGCTGGCTGTTTTGCCCATTGGTTGATGCAGATTCTTCATTGTGTTGCTGCTCTTTACCATTTCGTGTGTTTTTGGAGTGGCTGGTGCTGGTTGTTTTTTTCTATGTGTGGTGTCTCCTTCAGGAGCTCTTGTAAAGCTGGTCTGATGGTGATGAAATCTGTGAGTACTTGCTTGTTCACAAAGGATTTTCTTTTTCCTTCACTTTTGAAGCTTAGTTTGGCTGGATATGAAATTCTGGGTTGAAAGTTCTTTTTTTTAAGGATGTTGAATATCGGCCCCCCACTCTCTTCTGGCCTGTAGGGTTTCTGCTGAGAGATCTGCTGTGAGTCTGATGGGCTTCCCTTTGTGGGTAACCCAACCTTTCTCTCTGGCTGCCCTTAGTATTTTCTCCTTCATTTCAACCCTGGTGAATCTGATGATTATGTGCCTTGGGGTTGCTCTTCTAGAGGAATATCTTTGTGGTGTTCTCTGTATTTCCTGGACTTGAATATTGGCCTGCCTTGCTAGGTTGGGGAAGTTTTCCTGGATAATATCCTGAAGAGTATTTTCCAGCTTGGATGCATTCTCTTCGTCACATTCAGGTACACCTATCAAACGTAGAGGTCTTTTCACGTAGTCCCATATTTCTTGTTGACTCTGTTCATTCCTTTTTACCTTGTTTTCTCTAATCTTCCCTTCTCGTTTTATTTCATTGAGTTGATCTTCGACTTCTGATATCCTTTCTTCTGCTTGGTCAATTCGGCTGTTGAAACTTGTGCATGCTTCGCGAAGTTCTCGTGTTGTGTTTTTCAGCTCCATCAATTCACTCATATTCCTCTCTAAGTTGTCCATTCTCGTTAGCATTTCATCAAGTCTTTTTTCAAGGTTCTTAGTTTCTTTGCATTGGGTTAGAACATGTTCTTGTAGCTCACAGAAGTTTCTTATTATCCATTTTCTGAAAGCTGATTCTGTCATTTCATCACACTCATTCTCCGTCCAGTCTTGTTCCTGTGCTGGTGAGGAGTTATGCTGCCTTGTAGGAGGAGAGGTGTTCTGGTTTTGGGTGTTTTCATCCTTTTTGCGCTGGTTTCTTCCCATCTTTGTGGATTTATCTGCCTATTGACTTTGTAGTTGCTGTCTTTCTGATTTTGGTAATTTTAAGTCTGCAGCAGCTGAACTCATAAACCCCCTTTTCTTCCCCCCAGGTGTTCTGGCCCGGGGGTTAGGGCTTTATGCTTTTCAGCTGTGTTGCTACCGTTTTCCCTGCCCACAAGGTGGCAGTCTAGTCACACTCAGCCTGCAGAGGCTTCGCTGAGCTGCTGTGGGCTCTGCCCAGCTTTCGTGTGAGCTTCCCTGCAGTCCTGTTTATATGGGTGTAGTTAGAGCTGCTTCCACTATGCTGGCCCGCCCCTGTAGTGACGGAGTCTCTGTAGTGGCGGGTTGTCTTGGTTACAGCAAATTGCCCCGGGAACTGCAGGGTGTTTCCCGATGGAGGACACCCCTCCCCCACAGAGCTGGACCGTCCCGGGTTCAGCCGTGTTTCCAGTGGGGTCCTCTTTGCCCGGGAATCTCTTGGCTTGCCTCCTTGCCTCAGCTCCCCTTGCTGGCCCAGAGGGGACACAGTCTCGTTCACTTTGCTCAAGGAGCCGCTGCTCCCTGCCCCCGGTGCAGGCTGAGCGGCTGCTCTGGTCCAACCAGCGGCGCTGGGAACCCGTGGAGCTTCTCCGCCTGTGAATCTCCTGGTCTGTGGGCAGTTAAAATCCGCTGCCCTGTGTGCCGCTGCGTCAGCCGAAGCAGCGGCTCTGAGATTCGTGGCACATCCTTGCCCGGGGGTCTCCTGGCTTGACTCCCTGCTTCAGCTCCCCTTGCTGGCTCAGAGGGAACTCTGTCTCTCTCGCTCTGCATAAGAAGCCACTGCCCCCCGCCCCAGGGCGTAGGCTGAGCGGCCATGCCGCTCAAACCAGCGGCGCTGGCGACCCGTGGGGCTTCTCCTCCTGTGAATCTCCTGGTCTGTGGGCAGTAAAAATCCATCTGGAAATGCGGCATCCACTCACCCTCTGCGCCTTCTCTCGGAGCTGCAATCCCGACTTCCTCCTAAGCGGCCATCTTGGATCTTCAGTTAGAAGATGTTTTTCAAATTGAAAGGCAAAGATGTATAGATATTATCAGCTCCTGGAATGGAAGGGCTAGATTTTCTACTTTCTTGTCTCTACCAGGCAACTAATAAGTATTATAGGCCATTAGATGTGGAGTTGTACATATTTAGGGTAGTAGCATGTGTATGTGCATTACAAGATGGCATGTTATTGATGAGTACCTCATTGAGAACATAACCACAGATGCTTAAATATGTGAAAACTGTAAGCCTTCTCCATGCACCTTCTCTACTGTGTCCTTACAATTTTCCTTATATATTGAGACAAGAAGCATATGAGACATATAATTATATGAGACAAGTTACATCTTAAACTAAAAAATTTTAAATATCTGATTGTATCATAAAAATCCATCTCAGTTTTTCATCACCCTGTCATGAAAAGAAAATCATCTCCCTGGTAGCTCTGGAAATATTCTGGTTGGCTCGGATAGTGTTCTGATTATTCCACATATAGCTAATAAAGTAATATTCTGGAAATAAAAATATCTATACAACCAACTAACCTAATTTAACATAATATAGATTCTCAATTTAAAAATATAGGCATGGCATCTATGTAATCTTATTTCAAAGATAAAGAATTTCTTCTTATTGACACCATTGTAACAGTAAATGTATCAAGAAACCTCCAGAGGACAGTTATGAGTATGTATTGCTTTCATTCATGACAAGTAAAGTATACATTCAGATTTATAACTCATCAACTCTGTCTTTGTGAAATAAGTTAATTTTGGAGTTGAGATAAAGCATTGTGCCAAAGAGCTATAAAAGTAATAGTCTAAATTTTATGCTAGATTTAGTAATTGTATGAATTATAAATACTACAGTGGACAAGTGTAATAAAATGGCTAAAATGGAATTATCTCTTTTTTTTTTTTTTTTTGAGACAGAGTCTCCCTCTGTCACCCAGGCTGGAGTGAAGTGGCATGATCTCAGCTCACTGCAACCTCCGTCTGCTGGGTTCAAGCAATTCTCCAGCCTCAGCCTCCTGAGTAGCTGAGACTACAGGTGTGCACCACCATGCCCAGCTAATTTTTTGTATTTTTAATACAGATGGGGTTTCACCATACTTTCCAGGCTGGTCTCAAACTCCTGACCTTGTGATCTGCCTGCCTCAGCCTCCCAAAGTCCTGGGATTACAAGCGTGAGCCACCTCACCTGGCAATGGCATTATCTTTAAACTTCTTTAATAAGCTATTTGTCTTCAGTTCCTAATAAAACTATATTCTTAACTCTTATATCTAAAACTGATATATATCAAAATCTGAGAGAAGGAGCCCTTATAAAGGGAAGAAACTTTAAGAGTCTAAAAGATATGAAAATTGTTGGGGTCAGGCTGGGCATGGTGGCTCACACCTGTAGTCTCAGCACTTTGGGAGGCCAAGGCGGGCAGATCACCTGAGGTCAGGAGTTCAAGACCAGCCTGGCCAGTGTGGTGAAACCCCATCTCTACTCAAAATGCAAAAAAAATTAGCCAGGCATGGTGGCAGGTACCTGTAATCCCAGCTACTTGGGAGGCTGAAGCAGGAGAATCGCTTGAACCCGGGAGGTAGAGGTTGCAGTGAGCCAAGATTGCGCCATTGTACTCCAGTCTGGACTCCCAAGAGTGAAACTCTGTCTCAAAAAAAAAAAAAAATTTCTAGCCCAAAATTGATATCACGAATTCCTAGAGTAAGTTGACTTTTAAGTTGTTGGTCTCTGAGTCCTCTAATTTTTGCATGGTTGGATATTGGGCAAAAAAATCCCTTTAATGGACAGTTCTGAAATAGTGTGACAGGTGGATGCCTTGTTAGGATAAAACCAACAAATTTACATCGAACCCAGTTAAAAACCTTTTACAGAATTTTCATGTATGAGAAATTGATTTAAAATGGTATGGAAATTCTCTCTTACTGAAATTTTCATTGAGAAGTGCCTATCTCTACATGAACCTCTGAGTTTTTTTAAGAAAAACATCTACTTTAGATGCATGTTGTAAAGGCAATTTCCTATTCTTCTGTTAATTCGTATAGTGATGTTTGTCCTTTCTTTGGGAGGGGAAGAGGTATTTCCTATTAGCACACTGGTCTCTTGTTTTAAAGGAATCACCCACTGGGTGTGGTCTGGGTAGATAGTGGCTTCACTTCCTACCAGGGTTAGTCTGCAGGGCCTGATCTTCCCTGTCCTCTGCCCAGTTCGGCCTGGGAGTGGAGGTGTAAGGGAGACACAGGCAATTGGACCCTCTCTTGGAAGCTCTGACTCTTGAGTAGGTGGCCGAAGGACACAGGGTGGCCTGGGCTCTTCCCACAGAATGACTTTACTTGCAATTCCTGCTCCTCGACTTTCCAGCTGTCCTCTGGTTCCTGCTTGTTCTCCAACCCTGGTCCTCCTACCTCCCCTAGTTTCTGTGACTCCAAACATGCCTTCCCCAGATTCCATTTTTGCTTAAAATCATCGAAGTTTGTTTCCCCTATGTGTCACTCAGCGTCCTGGCAGGAAACAGATGGCTCACTCCAACAGAGAAATTGACAAGAGTTTAACTACAGGACTTCCACAGAGTATGGGTAGAGTCAGAGTGCAATCAAGGCATCATGAAGCATCTTAGGACTAGCAAGAGCAGGGGGCCTTGTACTGTTTCCAGGCTTGAAGGGCAAAGTGGCCACCAGAGGTTCTTGCTGTTACTATGGGAGAGAGCTGCCTGACAAACTGAGGCCTTAACAGGGAACCAAAACTACTGATGCTTTCTGACACAGTGAGAAGGCTGCCAACAGACAAAATACCTACCTCAGTATCCTCCTTCTGTGGGACTTCTGGCTGGTGCCTTCCATTGTATGAACCTAACTGGAAGCCGGCACTCAAGGGATCCATTGATGGAGTCCATAAAAGTCACCAGGGTGGCCGGGCGTGGTGACTCACATCTGTAATCCCAGCACTTTGGGAGGCCAAGGAAGGTGGATCACCTGAGGTCAGGAGTTCAAGACCAGCCTGTCTAACATGATGAAACACCATTTCTACTAAAAATACAAAAAATTAGCCGGGCATGGTGGTGCATGCCTGTAATCCCAGCTACTCGGGAGGCTGAGGCAGGAGAATCGCTTGAACCCGGGAAGTGGAGGTTGCAGTGAGCCGAGACTGTACCATTGTACTCCAGCCTGGGCAACAAGAGTGAAACTCCATCTCAAAAAAATAAAAAAAGTCACCAGGGTACAACTATCCAGGATGAAGAAAGGTGGAGACTAGATCTGGAGAGGCTAACAAGGAATATTTGTGTAGAGAGCTTGCAAACAAGCCCTTAGAGTGATAAAAGTAAAAAACATGTATTAATATAAATTATGGTAAAGTCCCTCATAGAGTTACAGAGTCTCTACACTTTAGGGAGATGTCTAGCTGAGGAGGCAAATGGAGACAGGTATCCAAGGCCTGCAAGGGCCTTTATCACATAGAGGAAGGAGCACCTGTTTGCTTGATCAAAGACGCCAACTCCACTCTCAGCTGTGAAGCTGTGGAAACTGAATTTGTTCTGGTGGTGGGCAGGGCCTTTTGTTTTTTTCTGATTTGCGCAAAGCCACCATGTAGATTAGCAGTGGCTCTGCATTGCCGTGTTAACTCATATTTTAAACTGTAAAACAACAGATCACAGTGGTTAAAAATGCCAGTTCTGGAGTCAGACTATCTGGGTTCTAATCTGAATTCTGCAGTATATTAAGTGAGCCCCATTTATTCTCATTAGTAAAATTAGGCCAATAATAGTACCAACCTCATAAGACTAGTTTGAGGATTAAATGAAATAATGTAGATGAAGTATTTAGCACAGCACCCTGCACATACTTTGAACTCAGAGAATATTAGAAGTTATTTTATTGTTAATTTCTAATCTTATCTTTGTTTTTTCACCTCTAAATTTGGGAAATGACAAATACATGTTTACTAGTTTCTGCTTTTTTTTGTGTGTGTGTGTGGAGACAGTCTCACTTCTCAGGCTGGAGTGCAGCGGTGCAGGTGCGATCTTGGCTCACTGCAACCTCCGCCTTCTGAATCCAAGCAGTTCTCATGCCTCAGTCTCCTGAACGGCTGGGGCTGCAGGTGTGCACCACCACGCCCGGCTAATTTTTTGTATTTTTAGTAAAGTTGGGTTTCACCATGTTTCCCAGGCTGGTCTCAAACTCCTGAGCTCAGGCAATCCACCTGCCCACTCAACCTCCCAAAGTGTTAGGATAACAGGCGTGAACCACTGTGCCTGGCCTGCATTATTATTTTTATTATTTTTTTTTAGATGCAGTCTCTCTCTGTTGCCCAGGCTGGAGTGCAGTGGTGTGATCTCGGCTCACTGCAACCTCCACCTCCCAGGTTTAAACCATTCTGTCTCCACAGCCTCCTCAGTAGAGTCGGGGTATTTTTATTAGAGACAGGATTTCACCATGTTGGCCAGGCTGGTCTCGAACTCCAGGCCTCAGGTGATCCTCTGGCCTCAACTTCCCAAATTCCCTTGGATTACAGGTGTGAGCCACTGTGTCCAGCCTATAAAAAACAAAACAAAACAAAACAAAATGTTTTTCAAGTTAGCCAGATGTGGTGGCGTGCACTTGCAGTCCCAGCTACTCAAGAGTAGCAAAAGTGCATGTGTCTCCCTAAGATGTGAAGAGCTGGAATAACAAGGAAACTTCCCTTTGGGAATAGAAGTTAGTATTTCAGGTCAGATCTGTTCGTAATTTATTGCTTCTTTTTTGGGGAACATTTACTAACTTCCTTTTTTTTCTTTTTCTTGAGACAGAGTCTTGCTCTGTCGCCCAGGCTGGAGTGCAGTGGTGCAATCTCGGTTCACTGCAACCTCCGCCCCCTAGGTTGAACCAATTCTCCTGCCTCAGCCTCCCGAGTAGCTGGGATCACAGGTGTGCACCACCACACCTGGCTAATTTTTGTATTTTTAGTAGAGATAAGGTTTCACCATGCTGGCCAGGCTGGTCTTGAACTCCTTACTTCAGGTGATCTGTCCGCCTTGGCCTCCCCAAATGCTGGGCTTACAGGCATGAGCCACCGTACCTGCCTAACTTCCTGAAGTAAGGTATCATTTCTGGCATTTTCATGGGGTCGTACACCACTGATTGAACACCACCAGGGTGCCTGTGTCATGACTGCGTTGTTTGTTTCATCCTCACACAGTCCTGTGTGACTGAGTATCATTATAATAGCATTGTGACAAAGAGCACTGGGGTCAACCCTGGGCTCTGCACTAACTAGCCAAATGCCCCAGGGTGCTCCTTTTTAAAAACATAAATAAGGGGATAATAACAGTACCTACCTCATGAGATGGTCATGAGAATTAAATGAGCTAGGGAATGTTAAGTATGCTTCACTCAGCACCTTGCAAATAATAAGCACTTAGTAAATGTCTCTTGTGTTTTGTTGTTTTCCTCATTTTACAGGTAAGAAAGTCATATCTCCGAGAGATTAAGTAACTTGTCATATCAGAGAGAGGTTAAGTAACTTGCTTAAGGTCACCACATAAGTAAGTCATGAGAGAGGAATTCAGACCCTTTTATCTAATTTCAGGTTTGTCCAATTCTAGAGTCAGATATTTCACAACTATGTCATCTTTCTGTTGAATAGTCTATTTCAGACACTTTATTCCAGTTACACAGGATAATGGGATGAAGCTCCTAAAAGTTGGAAATTTAAAGTAAATATTTTTGTTGCCATCCTGAGTGTTCTGCACTTAGGAGGCATTCAGTGGATGTTGCTGCATGACTGAAAAATGGCAAATCTATGCTTAAGACCTTGATAAACTACCATGTTGCAGTTTTCAGTAATAGACCGAATATGTAATAATACTTTTACCTTAGCAAGGTGAAGAGGTTTGCCTGAGGTCATAAAGCTACTAGGTGGCAGAGTTCTAGGGAGAAGTGTGTGTGGCTGCATTCCTGACCCAGGTTCCTAACTGCCCTGCTGAATTGTCCCCTCACTTTGAAAAAGCTCCCAGTGTGTTTAGAGTGAATTTAGTGTATAGAAAATTCACTCTAAACTAGATTTAGAGTGAATCTAGTGTATAGAAAAACCTTAAGGAACCAGGACCCAAGACTCAGGCTTTGTCGTCTCTGCTCTGATGCAATAAATGCCACCAAAGGAAACACGTAAAACCAAAAAAAAATATGCAAAACAAACCAAACCAACAAATAAACTAGCCAGTAAAGGAAACACTCTCGTGCTTGGTTTGGGGTGGGTATGGGGCACCACACAGTCAATTTCCATGCCATCTGCAGCTTCTCTATTTCTGTCTGTTACTATGATCTTTACTCATGATGACCATCTTCGAGAAAATATTTAGTTCTGGTAACTATTCTATGTTAAGAGAATGGAGCTAAAGTTTCAAGAAGTTTTGAAGCAAAAAAATTTTCTCAGTTTACCAGAAAATGTATATTTATCTAAATGTTCCAACTACGTTAATAGATTTTTTTTTTTTTTAGTAACCACGGTAGAACTTCTTTTATTGCAGTTTATTGTTTCTTGGATTTGGGTATACTGTGGTCAGGTCGCATGTGCCCAAATAGATCAACCAACTAAAGAGAAACTTGGTATGTTTCGTCTAGCCTATAAGGTAAGGTTTTCCTTTAGCACCAGGATTTTAAAGCCATTCTGATGCATTGTGTTACAGCAAATATAATCAGTCATTCAATTCTGAATATCTAAATCACCTTAAAATATAAAGATAAATATATTATTTTATTATATGTGAAATTTTAGCTCAAAAAGAAAAAAACCCACCACCAACTCTGTTTATTCTATACTCTGTTTAACAATATGTAGGCTGGCATGTTTGGGGGTGATGTATACTGATGTTTTCAACTGGATTTGTAGTGCATCAAAATAATAAGGATTTTGGATGGATAAAGGGATGGGTAGAAAAATATGTGATAATACCACTGCACAGTTGTTTCAGCTTTTCATTAGGTTTAAAATTTTTCAATAAAATGTTGGGAAAAACATAAATGTGTGGATTAAATTACTTGTAGTCAGACATTATTTTAAAAAGTCCAGAAAGTGCTTGTATTATAGAAAATCTCATATTAAGTGAACTTGATTAGAAAACATAGAATTAATACTGACTTTGGTTGCAGTTTATCAAGTGCCCAGTATGTGCCAAGAACTTCACAAAGTGCTTAATAAATGTTATCTTATTTAATACAAGTGTCATTTGAAGTAAGGGGAATTATCCTTGTTTTACAGGTTAGGGAACAAGCGTGAAGGTTACATAACATGCAGAGGGTACACATCCAGTGAGCAGCACGACTCTGAGTGAAACCATGTCTGTGTCTCCCTGGGTCTACAGCCAATGCTGTTAGCCACTGCACTCCAGGAAAGGGAAAACTGAACTGGAAACCTTTAGAGATTATCTAATTCAATGTCCCCACCCCTCGTTACAAATGACACAGATGTTCGTCAGCACTAGAATCCCAGAATTTCTACTCTTCAGTCAAGGCTTTTCCCACTAGTCACCATGTGTCTCTAAGTACAGCTGTTTTGTTGTTTTTGTTTTTGTTTTTGTTTTGAGATGTAGTCTCCCACTGTCGCCCAGGCTGGGGTGCGATGGCGCAATCTCGGCTCACTGTAACCTCCACCTCCCGGGTTCAAATGATTCTCCGGCCTCTGCCTCCCAAGTAGCTGGGATTACAGGCGCACACCACCACGATCTGCTAATTTTTGTATTTTTAGTAGAGATGGGGTTTCACCATGTTGGCCAGGCTGCTCTTGAACTCCTGACCTCATGACCCACCAGCCTCAGCCTCCCAAAGTGCTGAGATTACAGGCATGAGCCACTGCAACCGGCCTGTACAGCTGTTTTTTACAAAATGGATTCACTATAGGATCCCTTTAAGTAATAAATTTCCATAATGCACTTCAACTATAATTTGATATAGTAGAATTTCATCTGTATACTTTTTTTTCAGATATCATATATGTCGTAAACAGGGACACCCTAATGCTCTAAATAGTATGTCCAAAAGTGTAACATTAGCTTGCTCTTTTGAATGAACTCAAATTGTGCAGATTTCCCTGATGGGAAAAAGGCAAGAAGTTCTGAAATAATACATATATATTCCAACCATTTGAGTGAAAATGCTGTAATTCTGGAAATTGTTTCACAGCTCAATTCTAAACCTGTGGCTTTTCTGATTTACATGGTGCAACCCACCGTAAGAAAACATGAACAGAAGAAAGGAGAGTTGAACATTAAAAAATAAAAAGAACACTTATGTCCTTTCCTCCACTTAAATCTATCCCTCTTCCCCCAGATTTGTCTTCAGTGTTATTTTTGAAATCCTGTTGTGCATATGTGGCAGCATTGAAGAAATGAAGAGAACCACTAAGTCTCCTTTTAGGTTTTAAGTTCTAGGCAGTTGTCCATCGATTCTAGAACCATTAGGCAAGTGTTTGGCAGCTTTGAACTTAGAAGTTTTGGGTTTAAGTTTCAGCCCCATCACTCACTAGATGAGTTTCAGTGAAAACACCTTATCTTCTGAGTCAGTTTTCCATCAGCTATAAAATACTAACCTGACAGGATTATTATGGGTATCAAGTCAAAATGTATTTATGCTTTGAAAACAAAAAAGCAAAGACAGAAAAGAACAATGTCATCAACATTTTTTTAAAAATTACCTTTTGTTTTTGCCATTTTTTATTAGCATAATTATATGTTTTTAGTGTGTGATAAAACTATAAACAACTTTCTTGATTTCAGAATATGGAAGTGCTGGAAGATAATTTTCCATTGATCTTTTGCATATCTTGCAAGTGAGGCACTGATTTCCTTTATTACAGACTATTTTTCCAAGGGTTTTTACGTAACAACCTTGAAAGACAGAGAAAATGTCTCTTTATGGAGCAAACAGCAGGCATGCTTACCATTCCATATAAAAGATGAGGGTTCCCTAACTTTTGGGTTTCTCTACTATAACACAATCAATTTTATGTGGAGCTCTCTATCTGGGCTTGTCCCTGTTGCCCTGTGGGAAGTGGGCCTTGGGGTACTGGTGAAAAGGCTGATACTCTGTCTACTTCTCTTGCTGTAGGGAATAAAGCCTCTTGTCTCTGTGCCAGGAGTCTCGTGTCTTCTAATGATCATTATCATACTCTGTGACAGGCTAATTTGTTAGCTGGCAAAATATAAAATCTCAGGCCCTTCACAATTCTTGACAGGAAGTTGGAATGTAAAATGGGGAATGATTTTTTCCTTCTATCATGACTTTAGACAATTTTTACAAAATATGTATCAACTTTTTGAGAATGGGCAGTATATTGTGATTAATCTTACAGATTCCATAGCCAGGCTGTTTGGGTTCTAATCCTGAATAGTGGTCTTTTTTAGTTTGGGTTCCCAGAGACAGACCCTGAGACATGGATATGAGTGAAAATAGTTTATTTGGAAGGTGATCTTAGGAATCACTGATGGAAACCAAGGAAATAGGAAAGGACAGGGAAGACAGACAATAAATGGTGAATTTTCAAGTGAGTTATGACTGTGGATAGCTAGAGTTTAATCTTATTTGGGAACTCTTGGTAGCCAATACAGAACATGTATCTCAGATTTTCCTACTTGGGTGAGGGAGCTGGATATTATACACTAAATCACATGAGTCCTTGGTTGAGGGATCCTGGAAGAAGGTAGGTACTGATTCTAGTTCTGGATTTTGGGGTCTGCCTTGCACAACACAAAATAGACTTCCACAGGTCCTGGCAGGTAGATGTGAGATTCGGGTGTGCGTTATATTAATAAGGCCAAGGGAATGTAGCTGGCACAACCACAGCTTTTGTTATAGATACCCTCCAGCAGTATAGTCTTATGAAGTTACTCAATCTGTTTATGCCCCTGTTCTCTCGTCTGTACAATGGGAATAATAGCATCAACCACACAGAGTTGATGAAACAATTAAAAATCCAGTCTGTGTAAAACACTTAAAACAAGCCATAGTCTTTCATAATACTGTTGTTTTAAAAACAACAGTACTGCTGAACAGTATAGTATTGTTTTAAAAAAAATACTGTTGTTTATTGTTATAGAAGACCTTTTGTATTTATTGACATTTTTTCTGTCTCATTCTCCAGCATTCTGGAGATTGACTTCTAATTCCTTAACATCATGGAATTTTATTTTATTACTATTACATGCCTGTGATTGAATCGTCTATATTCCAGGTATATTGATATTTGACTTTTGTCAGGGGGCAGCACTGGCTGTCTCATGGGAAGCACCAGGAAGGATGTGTTTAAAACTTATTCCTATTTAAATTTCCTTAGAGAATTTATGGGGCTCAGCACTCCTGAGCTCTTTAATTTAAAGATTTACTGCTTTGTCAGAGAAACTAATTAGATCTTTTTTGAAGTGTCAGTAACGCAGCAGCATTAGACTCAATTTTCTGTTCCTGTTATGGGAATGAGAATATAAAAGAGAAGTGTATTTTAAACTGAATTTTCAAACATTATGTATCATTTATGTCAGAATCCCACAAATTGGCATCATAGTAACGATGGAATTCACCAAAACAAAACACTCAAGAATTTTAGTAAGCCTTACTTAACTTTCGATTATGGTAAAATTCTACTATTAAGCTAAACAGCACAGGTAGGAAATGACAGTTTACTGGGAAAGAGGCCCGTATTTACAGAAACCAACTCCTCAGAGGTCTATAGATTTGCCTGTTTCCTACCTTAGTAACATTCCTTTTTTATTCTCCCTTTTAGTTTTGTAAGCAAATAGTCCTCTTGGTGCACTCTGTCTTAACTCTTGACCTCTTATTTGAGGATCCTAGCCACTTTTACATATTATCCAAGTCGTTACATTAAGGAAATTGGCTAAGGAAATTTCCCCAAACCCTTTCATTTTTGCAGTTGCTCACATAGGTATTCTTTTTTTGTCTGAGGATATCTTAACACAATATATAAGTGAATATTGTTAAAGGCTAAGAAAATTGGCTGGGTGCGGTGGCTCATGCCTGTAATCCCAGCACTTTGGGAGGCCGAGGTCAGGAGATCAAGGGCATCCTGGCTAATACTGTGAAACCCTGTCTCTACTAAAAATCCAAAAAAAAAAAAAAAAAAAAAAAAAAATTTGCCGGGTGTGGTGGCATGTGCCTGTAGTCCCAGCTCCACCTGAGGCTGAGGCAGGAGAATCGCTTGAACCTGAGAGGTGGAGCTTGCAGTAAGCCGAGACTGAGCCACTGCACTCCAGCCTGGGTGACAGAGCGAGACTCTGTCTCAAAAAATAATAATAATAAACACTAAGAAAATTGTAAGTTTTCTATAAATATTGTATCAGTGTTTAAGCCAAAATAAAATTAGTCATAATTTTCTGCATTCATTAATTTTTTGCATGTCATAATTTTTTTGCAATAAAATTTTAATAAAATGTTTTTTTCTAGTTACTGTTTTTTTCCACCTTAAACGTCTTAAATTTGAACTCTATTAAATGGTTTTTAATTTTTATTATGAACCACAAAGAATTGTAAAAACCTATAAGCTTTCTTTTAATCCATTAGTCAACTTTTAAAAAACTTTTGATGTCTTACTGACCTATAAAATTTTTCTGAGTAAAAGGTAGAATAAAGTTTCCTATAAATTTAATCCATATACACTATGACACGATTTATATTTCTTGAAATTTCCTAGCCATTTTCTTTCCTGCTCAATATGAGCTTAATAAAATATATTAATATATATGAAAGAAATATATATATACCTATAGATAATATGAACCAAATGTTGTTAACTTAAACAGAATACTCAGGCTATTAGGGAGGAAAAATTAATGAAATTCAGCTAAATGCTAAACCCAAGTTTTAAAAATAAGTTCAAATTGAATTACAGATTTATGGATGTTAAGAAGTGTCTTAGGCCGGGCGCGGTGGCTCAAGCCTGTAATCCCAGCACTTTGGGAGGCCGAGGCGGGTGGATCACGAGGTCAAGAGATCGAGACCATCCTGGTCAACATTGTGAAACCCCGTCTCTATTAATACAAAAAAATTAGCTGGGCACGGTGGCGCGTGCCTGTAATCCCAGCTACTCAGGAGGCTGAGGCAGGAGAATTGCCTGAACCCAGGAGGCGGAGGTTGCGGTGAGCCGAGATCACGCCATTGCACTCCAGCCTGGGTAACAAGAGCGAGACTCCGTCTCAAAAAAAAAAAAAAAAAGAAGTGTCTTAATGTTTTAAATAGTCTTTTAGTGCATATATGTGGTTATAAAATAATGCAATGATAATTGATTGAATTATATCTCTTTGCTGTTCATTAGCTTATTTATGGAAGGTCATCCCTTTATTGAGACCAGCCCAAAAGACCCTCAGGAACTTAGAAGACTCCTGCTGACTTTGAAGATCATAGTCCCAAAGCAGGGCCATGAAACGGAGCAGCAAAGAAGAGCATCACTGTCAAAGCTCAAGTTTCATCAGAATGGTAAAGTAGGCAAAAAGCGTTTTTGGGGCCACCACTGCCTTCCCTTTCTGTACCATCTCCTACCTCCCTTCCCTCCCAAATGTCCAGGGTCCTAGTCCACACCTGAGCTATTTGGAGTTCTCTGCAGCATCCCACTAAAGCTCATTTTTCATGGCATATTCTGAAGTGAACCAAATCCTATCTTTCAACAAAAGTTACTACTTGTCATTCCATTTTTTATGGGTCCCATTTTTTATATGGGGAAAGCTAATATTCAAAAAATCTATTTCTGATAAATTGTTAATGATGAGAATGGATTTAGGATAATGTCTAGCACAAAAATACTTGCTGAAGATATAAAAGCATCTGGCAATCTAATAATGTCTCTAGGTCACATATATATGTTTTAACAGGGGCTACTTGGATACATTTCTTAAACTACGGAAAATGACGCTAAAATTTCAAAGTTCCAGACCTACAGGAAAGTTATATTTGGGAGTATGTCACCCATTTATTAAGTTTATACCCTCATATAATTGATGCATATGGTGAGCCTGGTCTAATGGGTGAAATCTGTTATGATATGAATATGCATTGAGTTCAAGGTACACTGTTGGAAATTTGAGGCTTGTCAGTGATGCCGACTATTTCTGGGCACTGGTACAAGCCCCAGAAAGAAAGATTAGTTACATGTTTTCTTTAGTGATGACATGAATTAAATAATATACTCTCAGATTAGATGTGTCACCTATTAAACATAGAGTACTTACAAAAGGCCTCAAAGCAAATATAGTCTGTTAAGTGCAAAAACTGGGGAATGTTGACAGCTGCCAAGCCCACATAGTGTTTACACATTTTATATGCTAAGCAAACATGTCAGTCAGTTTGTCTGACCTAGCTGTGCCCTTTTCCTGAGAACCTGTTCCCATTGGTGAATGGGCAGCAAGCCACATGACCCCGTCCTCCTGGACGCAGTGGATTGGAACAGAGATGAAAGAGATAAAGGAAGAGAGAGAGACACACGTACAGGCAGAGAAAGGAAAAAAGGACAAACCAGTAGGTAGTCAGATAAAGACCAGTGACTATGCAGCTTCAGTGACAGAGGGAGGAAGAAAGAAAAAGAGAGTGGACTCATTTTGATTTCAGAGACCTTTCCAATTCCTCCTTGTAGTTCTGCGTGTGGCCCATATGTATGTATATCCTGATTCTATAAGATAGATAATCTGTGTAACAGAGAAAGCTAATTTCTATAATAGTATCCAATAGAAATAGAATGCAAGACACATGTGTAATTTAAAATTTTCTAGTAGCTACATTAAGAATATTTTTAAAAACAGGTGAAATCAATCTTTTAAATATATTTTATTTAACCCTATATATATGTAATATTGCTGTTTCAATATGTAATCATTATAAAAATTATCAGCGAGACGTTTACATTCTTATTTTTATGCTAAGTCATTAAATTCTGGTGTGTGTTTTACAACAGTCCATCTCAACTTGGACGAGCCAAATTCCAAGTGCCCGATAGCCTCATGATGGCTACCCTGTTGGACAGTGCAGACATAGAACAGTCACTGGAAGGCAGCTGCGCTAGCAGGGGCTGCATTTCCCAGCTGCCTTGCATCTAGGAATGACCAGGTGACTAATTATTGCCAGACTTAAGAATAGAAGCTATATGTGCTACTTCCAAAATAAGGTGGTTAAGAAGCAGGTAATGGGCCAGACGCGGTGGCTCACGCTTGTAATCCCAGCACTTTGGGAAGTCAAAGAGGGCAGATCACGAGGTCAGGAGTTCAAGACCAGCCTAGGCAACGTAGTGAAACCCCACCTCTACCAAAAATACAAAGAAATTGCTGGGCATGGTGGTGGGCGCCTGTAATCTCAGCTACTCAGGAGGCTGAGGCAGGAGAATCACTTGAACCTGAGAAGAGGAGGTTGCAGTGAGCCAAGATCATGCCATTGCACTCCAGCCTGGGCAACAGTGCAAGACTCCGTTTCCCAAAAAAAAAAAAAAAAAAAGAAGCAAGCAAGTGTGGCTCCTCTGTCCCCTCTCACCAGCTTGGCACAAATGGACATGGCAGCCTTGGGAGCCATGTGTTAAAGATGGCATAAAAATTTCCTAGCTGCTAGGGAGGCTGAGGTGGGAGGATTGCTTGAGCCCAGGAGTTCCAGTCCATCCTGGGCAACATAGTGAGACCCTGTGTCAAAAAAAAAAAAAAAAAAAGCACAAGAAGGAAGGAGCATGGGTCTCTGAAGCGTCACGTTGAAGAAAGCCTGCTGTCAGTTGGATATATTCATTTTGGATGTTAAGCAAGAAATCAACTTTTTTTTGTTTGAACTGCTATCTATTTTTTGGTTTGCTTAGCAGTTTAGCCTGTTCTATCTACTCTGTGTGTGTGTGTGTGTGTGTGTGTGTGTGTGTGTGTGTGTACATATACACATATATATTTTATAGAGAGAATATATATAGAGAGAGAGCTTTGTACACCCATGTTCATAGAAGCATTATTTCTGTACTGCTGTTAAAAGCTTTTTCTATTTCTAGTGGCAAGTGATACCCTAAAACGTGTGTGTGCGTGCACACATGAATTATCTTTGGGTTTTGTCAATGGGTAATTTATCTGTGTGTATTTTACCTAGGACATGTTTAGGCTGAAGACTTTATCTGGAAAAATAAAGCTCTAAAAATAAATTGAAAGGATTAATATGAATGAACTATAAAACTCTTGCAAGAAAACATTTGACATGGCTGGACACAGTGGCTCACACCTGTAATCCCAGCACTTTGGGAGGCTGATGTGGGCTGATCACCTGAGGTTGGGAGTTTGAGACCAGCCTGACCAACATGGAGAAACCCTGTTTCTACTAAAAGTACAAAAAATTAGCTGGGCATGGTGGTGCGTGCTTGTAATCTTAGCCACTCAGGAGGTCAAGGCGGGAGAATCACTTGAACCCGGGAGGTGGAGGTTTCTGTGAGCCAAAATCATGCCATTGCACTCCAGCCTGGGCAATAAGAGCAAAACTCTGTCTCAATAAAAACGAAAGAAAGAAACATTGGACAAAATCTTCACAACATTCAAATTGATGATGATTTCTTGGATATAACACCAAAAGCACAGGCAACAAAAGAAAAAATAGACAAACTGAACTTTATGAAAATTTAAACATTTTGTGCATCAAAAGACATTAAACAGAGTAAAAGGTAACCCATGGAATGGAGGAAATGCTTGCAAATCATATGTATCTGATAAAGGATTAACATCTAGCATATATGAGGAACTTCTAAAACTCAACAACAAAAACCAAAGAACCAATTCAAAAATGGGCAAAACACTTGAATAGACAGTTCTCCAAAAAAGACATACAAATGGCCAATAAGCATATGAAAACATGCTTAACATTAATCTTCAGGAAAATGCAAATAAAAACCACAGTGAGAGACTACCTCACACATTAGGACAGCTACCATAAAAAATAACAAATGAAACAGAAAATAACAATTGTTGGAAAGGATGTAGAAAAATCAGAACCCTTGTGCACTGTTGGTGGGATTGTAAAATGGTATAGCCACCATTAAAAAATAGTATGGGCTGGGTGCGGCGGCTCAACACCTGTAATCCCAGCACTTTGGGAGGCCGAGGCAGGCAGATCACAAGGTCAGGATATTGAGACCAGCCTGGCCAACATGGCCACCCCATCTCTACTAAAAAATAAAAAAAATAGCTGGGCACGGTGGTGCATGCCTGTAGTCCCAGCTACTCGGGAGGCTGAGGCAGGAGAATTGCTGGAACTCGGTAGACAGAGGTTGCAGTGAGGCAAGATGGCACCACTGCACTCTAGCCTGGTGACAGAGTGAGAGTCTGTCTCAAAAAAAAAAAAAAAATAGTATGGCAGTTTCGTAAAAAATGTATGATCCAGCAATTCCACTTCTGGGCGTATACCCCAAGGAATTAAGAGCAGGCTCTTGAAGAGATATCTGTACACTTGTGGTCACAGAAGCATTATTCACAATAGCTAAAATGTAGATGCACCCTAAATATCCACTGTGGATAAATGAATAAGCATAATGTAGTACACATTTGCTTATTTGTGGAGTATTATTTAGCTGGAAAAAGGAATGAACTCCTGACACATGCTGCAACACAGATGAACCTTGAGAACATTATACTAAAGGAAGTAAGCCAGGCTGGGCGTGATGGCTCACGCCTGTATTCCTAGCACTTTGGGAGGCCAAGGTGGGCAGATCACTTGAGGTCAGGAGTTCGAGACCAGCCTGGCCAACATGGTGAAACCCCATCTCTGCAAAAAATACAAAAATTAGCAGAGTGTGGTGGCAGGTGCCTGTAATCCCAGCTACTTGGGAAGCTGAGGCAGGAGAATCGCTTAAACCCAGGAGGTGGAGGTTGCAGTGAGCTGAGATCGTGCCATTGCACTCCAGTTTGGGCGGCAAGAGTGAAATTCTATCTCAAAAAAATAAAAATAAAAATTTAAAAAAATTTTAAAAGGGAAATAAGCCAATCAAAAAAAGACTAATGCTGTATAATTCCATTTATATGAGGCACTTAGAGTAGTCAAGATCACAGTGACAGAAAATAGAATAGTGGTTGCCAGGGGTTAGGAGGTGGGGAAATGGGGGATTACTCTTTAATGGCTATAGGGTTTCAGTTTTGTAAGATGAAGAGAGTTTTGGAGCTGGATGAGAGTGATGTTTACTCGACAATATAAATATACTTAATACCACCGAATGATATACTTAAAAATCATTAAAATAGTACATTTAATATTATGTATATTTTACCCCAATAAAAATAATTTATTTAAAAAATGTTACTTTAAAAAAATCAAGAGGAGGGCCAGGCATGGTGGCTCACTCTTGAAATCCCAGCATTTTGGGAGGCTGAGACAGGTGGATCACAAGGTCAGGAGTTCCAGACCAGCCTGGCCAATAAGGTGAAACCCCGTCTCTACTAAAAATACAAAAATTAACTGGGTGTAGTGGTGCGCACCTGTAGTCCCAGCTGCTCAGTAGGCTGACGCAGGAGAATCGCTTGAACTCGGGAGGCAGAGGTTGCAGTGAGCTGAGATTTCGTCACTGCACTCCAGCCTAGGAGACAAAGCGAGACTCCGTCTCAAAAAAAAAAAAAAAAAAAAAAAGCGAAAAAATCAAGAGGAGTATATGATCGAAGCCTTTAGAATTCTGAAAGGTTGGATTAGTAAACATGGAATTCATCTTTGCCAAGAGTTTTTCCAACTTCAAGGTATAGCTAGAATACAGAAAGGATTATTAATAGCATAAGCATTTAACACATTTATTTTCACTGTGCAAAAATAATTATGACAGAATACTTAAAGTTCCAAAGGCACTGTGTTCAGTCCTATGATACCCTTATAGGAAATATATCTGTATTTTTATGGAGGGAGATTCTGAAACATAAAATTGTTAAATAACTTGCTCAAGGTCATTTGCCCAGTACTTGAAAGTGGGGCTTCTCAACTTCTGGATTATTGACTTTTGGGGCTGGATAATTCCCTGTTGTTGGAGGCTGCCCTATGCATTGTAGGATGTTTACCAGCATCCCTGGTCTCTACCCACTAGATACTGGTAGCACCCTCCCCTTCAGGTTGTGATAAAAGACTTTGTGGAAATACGCCTGGGGGCAAAATCGCTCCAGGTTGAGAACCACTGCTTTAACGCCAGCAGTTTCACAAGGTTAGGGAGGCCCAGCAGAGTCCCTCGCCTTAGAACTGGGGTTTCAGAAAACAACTGGTCAAGTGAAGGTAGGATCAATTTAGGAGGAGCTCACATACCAAATTATCAAAGCAAGGGTAGAGATGGGAGTTTGGTCATAGGAGTGAACTAATCTATCTGGTTTAACTTTGATCAGAGTATTGCTAGGCGATTGAGCTAGGCCTTCTCCAATTTCCTCGGATAGTGAAACATCTATCCCAGGGCTTAGGATAGGAGGTTAAGCCTCTAGGTGGGGAGGTGTTGAATAGAAGGCAATGAGAATAGGGAAGCCGGCAAGTCATGACAAGATAGCAGAGCAAGGCAAGAATCATCTCAGCTGGGATGATTCAGAAAAATGTAATGAAAAAGTCGTCATCGGAGCAGGGATATTTTTTTTTTAAGGCAAAACTCAATGGTTGTAAGGGATGGAAATCCACTCAAATTAACTGCAATTGAAAGAGAGGTTTATTTTTAGGCTATAGCATGTTCACGTAAATGAGACACAGCTGGGAATGGAGCTGGACATTGGAGAGCTGCTGCTGCGGATCATAGCTGCTGCTTCTTTATGTGACTGCATGATCCTTCTTCTATGCATCGTTTTTCAAGTATGCTCTCTTTGTTTGGCAAACTTTCTTTGCTTACTTTTGGTCTCTGATCATCCGTAGTTTTGTCTTGTCCATGACTTTGGTTTGGCATAGTGTTGACTCATGAACAGACCCTACATGAGCTTTCACAAAGCTTTCTATGTTAAATGGCTCTGTTAATCTCCAGATTCCCAGGAGAAAAATCTGATTGGTTAAGTTTGGGTCAGCCATGCACCTAACATGATTAATTCATCTGAAAGTAGCAGTGGGAACACATGATCAACACATGGTCACCTCTGCCCATTCCTTTAGCAGCTCTAGTGGACTGAGGTGAAGGGTGGCAGTTTCCAGGGAAGGGAGTTTGGGCAAATACATTTCTTAAGACATAATCTGCCACAGCGTTAATGGGTGGGTAAAATATGGAAGAATTAACTACTGCGAGAGGAAATGGCACCAACACAAGCACAAAACGAAGATATTTTATGCATATTCAGTGAATTTCCTAGATGAATTAGACTCTGATGTTCAAGGGTCATTACATCGTCTGGATGTTATTGTAGCCCAAGATTTACATAGGCGACAGTAAGGTAATGAGGCTGGAAATACATTCTGGCATCAGATTGTCAAGGGCATTTAAATGCTAGACTGAGGCATTTAGATTTTGAAGGGTGTTTCTAATGTCTTAGGTTACACCATGGAGGGAAGCTGCCATTTTTTTTTTAGAAAATATTCTTTGGTTCCTGGGTAAACCCTAGGATCCAGAGTCAAGTAGTAGGTAAATTTGATTTTACAATGCATTGAAAGAGAAATCAAGCCAAAAAATAAAACAACATAGAAATAAGACAACTAGAATAAGAGTCTACTTAGTAAGTTAGAAAAAAAAAGACTATCTGGTATCTTAACACTTTTAAAACAAAGCTAGTAGATCACTACAAATGACCTAATTAAAAAACCAAACCAAGAAGCCAAAAGCCATTCCACAACAACTACAAATAACAATGATAACAACAACAGCGGCAGCAGGATTTATACCACAGGCCGACTACTGTTCTAAGCATTTGTGTGAATGGTACAAGGTAAGTGCGTGAGTGTTTTACTCACCATCTGTTTAACACATATAATCTTTTTCTTTCATGACCCAGAATCACTGAATCTTAGAGTTGTAAAGGATTTTGACCTCCATGCCAGGGGCAGAATCTCCTCTAGACATACCTGTTAATCCTCTAACAGTTACCAGAGTCTGTCTGGTAATTGGCCGTTTACCTAGAACCTAACAGATTCCAGATTATAGAGCCCTCTGGTTCCGAAGACTGGACAGGCAGTTTCATGTACAGAGGTACAGTAGACCTGGATACTGTATATTAGGCCTTAAAGTTCACATTAGAATATCAGAGTGTTTTGTAAACTGCATGTCTCTATACAGAATGCAGATCTACTCTTGGATTTAATAAGCCTGTGTCCAGAGATACAGCTGACTTGGATACTGTATGTTGGGTCTTTAAGTCCACATTAGAATATCAAAGTGTTTTGTAAACTGAATGTCTCTGCAGAGAATACAGAGCTACTCTAGGATTTAATAAGCCTGCGTCTTGCTTTAAATTTAATGCTAATGGTAAACTGAAAAAGATTTCTAGTGACAGATAATTAGTGATAATGGTAATTACCGGCCTTTATATAGGCTTTCACCCAAACAGATGGCGGACCACTTAAAAAAATGAATGCTTTAAGGCATAATTTCTCCCTCTTCTTAAATAAAAGTTCCTCTAGGGTCAACAATAGTTTGTATTTAACACACTGCATTATGTTACCCATAACTAAACAACAATTTCCAGACAATGCAGTTAGTCTGTTAATTTGCTTAGCAATTAGCTTTGAATAGATTTTTGGCCCTGAATACATTATAAATGTATGAATGCATGTATGCCTTGCTTATTTTTCTTATTTTATTTATCTTATTATTTTATTAACTTTGATAAGCCACTGTGGTTACCATCACATGGATGACCTCCAGGGAGCAGGAGGCTGGGTCACTTAGCAAGCTTACACAGGCCCTATCTTCATGAACAGAAGCCAGCCTCTTCCTACATTTGTCTTTGTTTTTGTTTGTTTGTTTTGAGACAAAGTCTCACTTTGTCACCCAGGCAATAGTACAGTGGCGCAATCTCAGTTCACTGCAACCTCCACCTCCCGGGTTAAAGTGATTATCCTGCCTCAAGCCTCCCAAGTAACTGGGACTACAGGCGCACGCCACCACACCTGGCTAGTTTTTGTATTTTCATTAGAGATGGAGTTTCACCATGTTGGCCAGGCTGGTTTCAAACTACTGACCTCAAGTGATCCACCCACCTCAGCCTCCCAAAGTGCTGGGATTACAGGCATGAGCCACTGTGCCCAGCCCACCCTCGTACATTTGATATCTCTGGGTATTCCTGGATTTCTAGAACTCTATATCAGGATTCATTTTTGGGGAGCTATTTTCCCTCTTTCATGTGGAGTTCTGAAGATAATATTAAACATCAAAGTTGAATCAAAGTATATCATACATTTATATATGAAAGGGAACATGGAGATTCTTTTCTCCATTCTCTCTTTCTTTCCCCATCTCCCTTCTTGGGAAAGATGATTGGGGCCTTGTGTTATGGGATGCTTCGTGATGTTATTTGGGGAAACATCAGGGCAATGCTTTATAGACCTAATAAGATGAGGATATTCATTTGTAAGAAATAAAGTCAAAGTTATGTTAATGGGAAGTATATGACTTTCTGTTTGTATTCTAGACCTCCAGATGAAGTTTCAGAGGGAGATGAGTCTTTGTGTTGCAGGATGTGTTCAGTTTTGCAGAGGAGGTGTTGGGGCGGGTAGGTAGAGGGGTTGCAGCCTGTGAGAAAGACTCTCACCTCCTCTGTCCTCTGCCTCCCTGCTTCCTAATCCTTCCCTCCCTGAGTCAGACCTTCACAGCCTGAGTCAGAATCCAGCTCTCTCTTCTTCAGAGCAGAAGATGGCTCTGGATGGCTGGGGGAGAAAGAAGAAGAGCTGATATTGTGGCGGAAAGCCCAGGACAGGAGGTCTAGATCAGAATCTTAAAGTCTTATGGCACCAGAATGTCATTCTTCATCCAGAGCTTCAGCTTCTTCAAACATAAAATAGAATTAATAATTCCTGGCTGGTCACGGTAGCTCATGCATGTAATCCCAGCACTTTGGGAGGCCAAGGCGGGTAGATCACGAAATTAGGAGACCAGGACCATCCTGGCTAACACGGTGAAACCCCATCTCTACTAAAAATACAAAAAATTAGCCAGGCATGGTGGCATGTACCTTTAGTCCCAGCTACTTGCTTGAGAGGCTGAGGCAGGAGAATTGCTTGAACTTGGGAGGCAGAGGTTGCAGTGAGCCAGGATCACGCCACTGAACTCCAGCCTGGGCCACAGAGCTAGATTCCATCTCAGAAAAAAGAAAAATAATAATAATAATTCCCTTGAGCATCATATAAAATACTAAAACATTAAGCACATAGTGCCTGGCATGTAGTATAAACCATGTTAACTATTGTTAACTATAAATCCATGTTATTGGTATTGGTATTCCATGCCTGGGATTATGGAATTGAATTTACTTGATAATTTCTTTAAGGAGGGATGAAAGTCCTGGGAAAAAATTAGGGAGTGGGATAGTAAAGGGGAAAGGGTTAAAAGGAGAGAAGAGATGGGAAACGAGAGATGCAGGCAGAGTTCCCTCCGAAAGCTGGAGATGCGTCCTCACGAGGCTGTTCCCTTCTCCCAGGAAGTGACACACAGAATCCCAGCCACAGTGAGGTTTAAGAGAACTGAACAGCAAGATAAGGGGTACAGTGTTTGATTCTACCCTCATCTGCCTACTCTTTCCATTCAGTGCAGCTTGGGAACAAACCCAGAACCCTAGCGGTAAAGACCTGCTTCTGGAGCTGCAAGTTCAGATGCCTTCAGGGGCCACAGAAGTATTTCAAATGTCAGAGGCAGTCAAGTATGTATCACCTAAAGGCCTTCAGATGCAAATTTAAAAACATACCCTCCATACCAACAATTGCTTACATGTCTTTGGTTTTGTTTGCAAGCTTTGGCTTCACTCTTCAAGCATGGGTTTAGCCTAAGGTCTGAGAAGCAGTGTCCCTAAGAGGCAGAGGCACAGCTCTCTATTTCCTCTCTGGTTCCATAGAACCTTCACTGTGGGCCACTGGGGGCCAGAAGAATCACTCTGCAAGCAATGGATATCTCTCACAGAAACAGAGAGAAAAAGTCTACCCTATAGCTTACGTAATAATTCACTTTTATTGAGAAAAACACAATGACTGTTGTGTTGGAACTGTATAGAAGGTAGTGAACACAATGAGAAGAATAGCCAAGAAAAGCAGAACGTGTAAGAGACGTGGATGAAAGGTGCTATGTTCCCGTGGTATGGAGTCTTGGATTCTAAAATTACTGAATCCTCTAAGCCTCACATTTCTCATCTGTAAAATAAGACCATTGCTATCACTGCATGGAGATGTTGCACATGTCAAATGAGCCCAATATACAATAGAAACGTATTGTGATTTTTAAAAATTTTCATTCTCCATTTATTTGCATAAGTATACACTGTCTGCATATGCTCCCTTTAGACTTTATCATCAAATTGTTCTTTTTTCTGAAAGTTTAAGTTCACCTCATGATCTCCTCCTCAAAAATCACCTGTTTCCCAGATAGTTTCAGATGGCTTTGGTTTTTCTCATAAGGGATGAAATAAATTCTTTTTTTTTTTTTTTTTGAGACGATGTCTCATTGTGTTGCCCTGGCTGGAGTGATGGGGTCTCATTGTGTTGCCCAGGCTGGAGTGCAGTGGCCCCATCATAGCTCACTGCAACCTTGAGCTCCTGGGCTCAGGCAATCCTTCTGCCTCAGCCTCCAGAGTAGCTGGGACTACAGGCAAATGCTACCATGCCCTGCCAGTATTTGTGGATGGGTGTAGTGGTGGAGGTTGCAATGAGCTGAAATCAGGCCAGTACACTCCAGCCTGGGTGACAGAGCGAGACTCCCTCTCAATAAGTAAATAAAATAAAATAAACATATACAAAATAAAATGTGGCCAGGAGCAGTGGCTCATGCCTGTAATCCCAGCACTTTGGGAGGCTGAAGTGGGTGGATCATGAGGTCAGGAGACCAATACCATCCTGGACAACATGGTGAAACCCTGTTTCTACTAAAAATACAAAAGTTAGCTGGTCGTGGTAGCATGTGCCTATAATCCCAGCTACTTGGGAGGCGGAGGCAGAAGAATCGCTTGAACCAGGGAGTCAAAGGTTGCAGTGAGCTGAGAACAAGCCATTGCACTCCAGCCTGGCAACAGAGTGAGACTCTGTCTTAAAATAAAATAAAATAAAACGTGACAGTTCTAATACAGGCAGGAGGAATTCTCTCTTACCTAAGGGAGGATCAGCCTTTTTGTTCTATTTAATATTTAGGCCTTCTACTGATTGAATGAGGCCTACTCACATTAGAGAGGACAATCTGCTTTATTCGGTCTACCTACTTAAATGTTAATGTCACCCAGAAACTCCTCCACTGACACACTCAGAATAATGTTTGACCAAATATCTGGGCACCTTGTGGCCTAGTCAAGTTGCCACATAAAATTAAACATCACATGGTGTAAAATTGAGAGTTGTGAATTTTTAGAGTCCCCCAATTTTCCTTACTCTCAGTGGATCTGCATCAAGAATATATATATATATATATATATATATATACACACACACTCTCAAATACATGGTAACAGTTTTGTTATTAATCAGTTCACACATTCAGCAAATCCTGAGTGCCTGATGTATGCTAGGTGCTGTAGTGCTTGTGAGGCAAGTGCCTTCCCTTAAAGATTTGCAATGCAATTGCAGAGAGTAGACATAAAACATAATGCAGGCAGAGATGAGATAACACCACTAACAAATAACGATACAAAAAAAAAATCAATAAAATACTGTATAATTAAATATGCCCTTCAAATAAAACCACATTAACCTCCTCATTTTGAATATGTATATTTATTCAAAATGTTTGGAAAAGGAGTGTTCTGGTTAATTGATACGTACATAAGAATTGGTGGCCAGCCTTGGTGACTCATGTCTATAATCCCAGCACTTTGGGAGGCCAAGGTGGGTAGATTACCTGAGGTCGGGAGTTCGAGACCAACCTGACCAACATGAGAAACTCTGTCTCTACTAAAAATACAAAATTATCCAGGACATGGTGGTGCATACCTGGAATCCCAGCTACTTGGGAGGCTGAGGCAGGAGAATTACTTGATCCAAGGAGGCAGAGGTTTTTGTGAGCCGAGATCGCGCCATTGTACTCCAGCCTAGGCAACAAGAGCAAAACGCCATCTCAAAAAAAATTGGTAACCAACTCTTTATATATTACATATGTCTGTATATAAAAATACATATGTTATATGTAATACATTTACATAGAAATTACTGTTTAAGTAACTATTCCTTCTAAGACATCATTATAAATAAAATTTAATTTTAAAATTCATCATATGTAAGAGTTATGGAAAATTAGACTAAATTTTTACAGAGTATTTGGCATTTTCTAAAAATCTTAGTATTAAAAATGCATAGATATATAACTTGAACAAAACTGAAAGGAGTAAACTAAAACACAAAATTTGATCTTGAAGAACCCTATCTTCCAGCTCTACTCTTTTTTTTTTTCCTGGATAAAACTGTTGCAGTACCAGCCCTACTTTTTAGAAGTAATTATATATATTTTGAGATGGAGTCTCCCTCTTGTCACCCAGGCTGGAGTGCAGTGGAACGATCTCAGCTCACTGCAACCTCTGCCTCCCAGGTTCAAATGATTCTCCTGCCTTGGCCTCCCAAGTAGCTGGGGTTACAGGCGCCCGTCATCATGCCCCACAAATTTTTTGTATTTTTAGTAGAGATAGGATTTCACCATGTTGGCCAGGCTGGACTCAAACTCCTGACTTTGTGATCCGCCCACCTTGGCCTCCCAAAGTACTGGGATTACAGGCGTAAGCCACTGCACCTGGCCCTTTACTCTGAATTTTTATCAGCCTTCTGAAAATTAGAGAAGCTGGAACTTACTTGTGGCCAGTGGGGAGGGTTGCATCTTTTTATAAAGTGAATTAAAACAATGACAGTGTTTTTATTTGCAATCAACTTTTTTCTTATAAAAAGACTCCCTCTTTTATTACATCTTTATTACAGGGAAGTCAGAAAATACGATGCACATAAAGAAGTCCAGACCACCCACCATCCACCCTTTTGGAGACGGCTGCTATTGACAGTCATCCACATCCCCTTCTTTCTATGCTTACACACTGAAGACAACAGAAATGGGAGCATTTTTTATATGCTGCTTTTTAACCAGTTTTCACTTTTACTTAAACTCTTCAAGAAATCATTTAAAATTTCTTTTTAAATTCATCTACTGCTCCATGCTATTCCTGTGGGTGAAAAAGTATAACACTCAGCACGATAAATTAATTCTCTGTGAAACTCACGTTCTCATGTTACCAGAAGACTTTTTTGATCTGATCTATATTTCTTCTTTGTATAATACTTACAAAATGACCAAACTAAATAAAATTATGTTCCCTATTGTTTGAAAATAGTTTGTAACTAGGAAATAAATATTGTGGTACATTAGGGATGATCACATTATGTAATTTAGTGAAAGTTTTAATATAACATAGTTTGATCCTTTATCTTCTGCTGACAGATTTTTTTTAAACCAGTTATTCAGAATGTCTAGAAATTAAGGAAAAATTCTTCTAAAACATGTGAAATGGTAAGAATCGGTGACCTTTAGTGGTATGGAGGCAAGAGCGGAGGCCTAATCGTGTTCTGTGTCCACATTTTTCCCTTATATGCAAGCACACAGACACACTCATACACCCCACACACACACACATACCCACAACACAGACACACACACATCAACACACACAGACACACACACACTTTCACACACACACACACACACACGTTTTTACCCCGGTAAAATTGGCTCAAAATAAATAGTAAGTGCAACTTTGAGTAAAAAGTGATGTGACCCCACATCTAGTCCCTGAAGGCATTGTATTCATAAAACAAATTATACTTCTTCATGGAGTTCATCTGACAGAGGAAGGAGTTCTTATCATATGTGGTCATGTTTATAAACTCCATCCATGCCTCCGACCCCTGCTTTCTTTTTTTTTTTTTGAGACGGAGTTTCACTCTTATTACCCAGCCTGGAGTGCAATGGCGCGATCTTGGCTCACCGCAACCTCCGCCTCCTGGGTTCAAGCAATTCTCCTGCCTTAGCCTCCCGAGTAGCTGGGACTACAGGTGTGCACCACCATGCCCAGCTAATTTTTGTATTTTTAGTAGAAACGGGGTTTCACCATGTTGGCCAGTATGGTCTCGATCTCTTGACCTCGTGATCCACCCGCCTCGACCTCCCAAAGTGCTGGGATTATAGGCGTGTGCCACCGCGCCCAGCCTCTCTGCTTTCTTTTAAGTACCAATTACTTCCTCAGTTATTGTCCACAAGTCTGGTGGGGCAGCATTAAGTGCTTTAGAAAGAAGGTTTTTGTTTTTTTTTTTTTTTTTGGAGATGGAGTCCTGTTCTGTCACCCAGGCTGGAGTGCAGTGGCAGTGGCATGATCTTGGCTCACTGCAACCTCCGCCTCCCAGGTTCAAGTGATTCTCCTGCCTCAGCCTCCCAAGTAGCTGGGATTACAGGTGCATGCCACCACACCCGGCTAATTTTTTATATTTTTAGTAGAGACAGGGTTTTGCCATGTTGGCCAGGTTGAACTCAAACTCCTGACCTCAAGTGATCTGCCTGCCTCAGCCTCCCAAAGTGCTGGGATCACATGCTGGACATTTCATATAAGTGGAATAGTATAAATGTGGCTTTTTGTGTCTGGCTTCTTTCACTTAGCAAAATGTGTTCAAGGTTCATCCATGTTGTAACAGATATCAGTACTTTATGCCTTTTCATGACTGATTAATATTCCATGGCATGGCTATGACATATTTTCTTTATCCATTCATCAATTGATGGACATTTGAGTTATTTCTACGTTTTATTATTTTTTTAATAGAGATAAGGTGTTGCTCTGTCACCCAGGCTGGAGTGCAGTGGCATGATCATTCAAGCCATCCTCCCACCTCTGCCTCCCAAGTAGCTAGGACTACAGACCACACCACCACAACTAGATAATTGTTTGTTTTTTTGTAGAGACAGGGTCGGTCCCGAACTCCTGGCCTCAAGCAACCTTCCTGAAATGGACAGTTAAAATGTTGGGATTACAGGCATGAGCCACAGCGCTCAATTTTTTGACGATTGTGAATAATGCTGCTATGAAATTAGTGTACAAGTTTTTGTTAACTTACGCTGTTTTAGTATTTACGATGTCCTTTAAGGTCGCTTGTCTCGTTGGGCCTCACTAACACTTTGTGAGATAAAACAAATCCTATTTCCATTTTGCAGCTAGGGCAACAGGCTCTCAGAGATAATTGCCTAGTTTGTGCTAGAGTCAGCATTCTAATCCAGTCCTTTTTTTTAAAAGACAGCTTAAAAATGTCAAAAGAAAGCACACGATTTTCTGGGAAAGGTGAAATTTGCTGCTTATTTTTAGTTTTGTAAAGATGTGAATAAATTTACCCATGCTCATTGGAAAAGCAGTGTCTAGAGTAAGTTACAGATTCCAGAAGAAAATGTTGCATAACAAGTGGTCAAAATTTCCTAAAACAGAGTTAAAACAGAGTTATACCCAGGCTGTTGAGTAGGAATAGGCACTTCCATTCTTTGTAGTTTTGTGATTTTTACTTTCAAGGAAAATGCAGACAGATTGTAGCTGTTTGCAGTTCTAATGGTTCACAGAAAGAAATGGCTTCAGATTATTTTTTCTCCTAATTATCATGCATCTTAGAGACATGTTTATGACTAGATTTAAATCTTAACACAGTCTATTAATATTTCAGTTTTGGCATCAGGCACATGAAATAGTATTATTCATGCAAACCTTGCCAAAAGCATTCTGAGTCAAAACTTGACTAAATTAATACAGTCCTTTTTTGATATTTGAATCATCATATATAAAAATTTTGCAGGAGACCTTAGAAATGGTTTAATCCAAATACTAACCCAATGTATGCATTCTGATTCATGAATTGAACCCCCTGCACCCTTCCCTCCTCTTATTCTTATGGCCAAAAGCAGGAACACTAATAATTAAGCACAGAAGCCTAAAAACAAACAAAACAGTCTTGTTCAATTTTTCTTGCTTGGAATATCTTTCTCTACATTGTGTTCCTGATGAACTCTGACTTACCCTGAGTTAATTACTCCCACCTTGTATCATCACTCATACACTATTTATCACACTGTATTGAGATTATTTGTTTAAAATATATGTACTCAGATGATATGATTTAAAACACGTTTTGTTAATCTCCAGCATCTAGGAGAATTCCTGGTGTAGTCATGCAGTAAAGATTTGCTTTTTTTGTTGTTGATTTTTGTTTGTTTGCTTTTGAGACGGAGTCTTGCTCCATTGCCCAGACTGGAGTGCAGTGGCACTGTCTCGGCTCACTGCCACCTCCATCCACATCCCGGGTTTAAGCGATTCTCCTGCCTCAGCCTCTCCATTAGCTGGGATTACAGGCATGGACCACCATGCCTGGCTAATTTTTTGTATTTTTAGTAGAGATGGGGTTTCACCATGTTGGCCAGGCAGGTCTCGAACTCCTGACCTCAGGTGATCCACCCGCCTCGGCCTCCTAAAGTGCTGGGATTACAGGTTTGAGCCACTGTGTCTGGCCAAAGATTTGTTGATTTTAGCCAGGCTGTGTGGCTCAACCCTGTAATCCCAGCACTTTGGGAGTCCAAGGCCGGGCAGATAGTTTGATCCCAGGAGTTTCGGACCAGCCTGGACAACATGGTGAAAATCTGTCTCTGTAAAAAAAAAATACAAAAATTAGCTGGGTGTGGTAGCATGCACCTGTAATCTAGTCTTAGCTACTCTGGAGGCAGAGGTAGGAGGAACACTTGCCCTGGGAGGCTGAGGCTGCAGTGAGTCCTGATTGTGCCACTGCACTCCAGCCTGAGTGACAAAGCAAGACCCTATATATATATAAAAAACAGATTTGTTCATTTAGATGGACTTTTTAATGGGATCTCAAGAACTTTGAGTTCTGACTGACTGCCAATTGTCAAGTCACTATCTGCATTACCATTAATTAACAGTTATGAAGCCCTCATAGCTAGAAGAACTAAACTGGACCTAAAAGATGTATAAAGTCCTTGCACAAAGTCCCAGCACTTAGGAAGTTAATGAAGTCTATATATACAAAATAGAAGTCAAGCCCGGCAAATGTAGATTCAATATTAACGTTGAGAAGACTATCCATGCATATGCACGTAATCAATGAGGGGCCAATGTGTGGGATATGTAAAAGGATTAGCGACATTGAGATTGGGCCATGTTATTAGCCAACTTTGCAAGGATCAATCAGTCCTTCAACATAAAATTACTGAGCAATTATTTTAAAGGTGGAGCCAACAACATTTCCTGACTGATTGGATGTGGGTGTAACAGAGAAAAGGGCCAAGAAAACCTCCACTGTTTTTGACCTGGGCCACTAGAGGCACGGAGTTGCCATCCAGTGAGATGGGAGACTCTGTGGTAAGACAGGTTTGTGGGAGGTGATTAGGAGTTAGTCACTAGGCTCTAGACAGACTTTGGGACACCTTAGTGAACAAGGGAAGGAGAGATCCAAGCCTCTGACATTAAATTCTCATCGATGACGGGAACAAATGTGTAATGCATAAGAAAGTTACACTGATGTTAAAAGGGATGAGAGCTAAGAGAAAACAAAAAGCAGAGTGTGAGGATCGGGAGAGCTGGGGTGGGAGGTACCTGGAAGAAGTCTGTTTCAAGCTGAGGAAATGATCAGCTAAAATGCCCTAAGGCAGATAGTGCCTGGCAATTCCTCTAGGGATGATCAGGGAGTACAGGGTGGCTAGAACACGCTGGCCAGTGAGAGTAAGAGAAGAGATCCGAGGGGTCGGGGGCCAGATCACGTAGGGCCTGATAGGCCATTGTAAGGACTTTGGTTTGTACTACTCTTGTTTAAACAGGGAGTCTTTGGAAGGTTTCCAGCAGAGTGATGACATAATCTGATTTATGAATTCAAAGGATTACTCAGGCTGCCCGGGATGAGAATACACTCCAGGAAGGTAGACTAGACTCAGGTGGAAGCAGGGAGATTAAAGATGCCATCAAGGTAATCCAGGCAGGGAATCATATGGATTAGTGTGAGGTGAGGAGCCGGGGGAGTGAGTAGAACTTGGAATCTGGATATATCCAAAAAGTAGAGCCAATAGAATTTCCTTGTAGATTCAGTTTGAAGCGTGACAGAAAAGGGAACCAAGGATCACTCAAAGTGTTTTTGTTTTGTTTTGAGACAGAGTTTCACTCTGTCACCCAGGCTGGAGCGCAGTGGCGTAATCACAGCTCACCGCAACCTCGGCCTCCTGGGTTCAAGTGATTCTCCTGCCTCAGCTTCCTGAGTAGCTGGGATTATAGGCATCCGCCACCATGCCTGGATAATATTTGTATTTTTAGTAGAGATGAGGTTTCACCATGTTGGCCAGGCTGGTCTTGAACTCCTGACCTCAAGTGATCTACCCGCCTTGGCCTCCCAAAGTGCTAGAATTACAGGCGTGAGCCACCATGCTGGGCCTGACTCCAAGGCTTTTGACCTGAGCAACTGGAAAGGATGGAGTTGACATCTATAACATAGAGAAGTCTGCGGTGGAGGCATTTTGTGAGGGAAGATCAGGATTCCATTTGGACATGTTAGCTTTGAGATACCGATTACGCGTCTAAGTGATACAAGGGCTATGGGAGAAAAAGGATCATTGGATGAGAGGCTGTAAGGGAGACAGTGTCCTCAGGGGAGAGTCAGGTTATAGTTAGAGCTAGAAAAAAAAGGGGGGGGGGCGGTATTTAGAGATAGAAAGAGCACAGCACAGTGGCTCACGCCTGTAATCCCTGCACTTTGGGAGGCAGAGACCGGCGGATCATGAGGTCAAGAGATTGAGACTATCCGGGCCAACATTGAAACCCCATCTCTACTAAAAATACAAGAATTAGCTGGGCATAGTGATGGGTGCCTATAGTCCCAGCTACTTGGAAGGCTGAGGCAGGAGAATTGCTTGAACCTGGGAGGAAGAGGTTGCAGTGAGCTGAGATCGTGCCACTGCACTCCAGTCTGGGTGACAGGTCGAGATTCCATCTAAAAAAAAGTTGATATCAAAGAGGCTGAGGCTGCGGTGAGTCCTGATTGCGCCACTGCACTCCAGCCTGAGTGACAAAGCAAGACCCTATATCAAAAAAAAAAAAAGATTTGTTTAGATGGACTTTTTAATGGAATCTCAAGAACTCTGAGTTCTGACTGACTGCTGATTGTCAAGTCACTATCTGCATTACCATTAATTAACAGTTATGAAGCCCTCATAGCTAGAAGAACTAAACTGGACCTAAAAGATGTATAAAGTACCTTGCACATAGTCCCAGCTCCATCCTCAGACCAGTGGTGAATGGATACAGCAGTTCCAGATGTGTAATCTGTGAATGACATCACCCAGAAGCAGACAATTAGAGCTTCCCGAAGCTGAGGGTTCTGATTTAGGGGACCTTAACTCAGAGGATGGGGGAGAACCTGCAGCACACTTCTGATTAGGTAAGAATTTTCACCTGCCCAATGACTGACAAGAGACATGGATTTACCCTCCAACCAGAGCTCTGGAAGGCCTAAGGGAGTGATGCTTTCTAGATTAGCAATCCGTAATGCCACCTGCAGGATTTTGCTGAAGGTGGGTTTCATGTTTTACGCATTCTTTTATTTCTAGTATATATCATGGTGGCTGGTACATTGTAACTGTTCAATAAACAGTCATTGAAAAAATAAATGAATGAATGAGTACCTGGAAAAGTGCCCAGTCTAATCCATATTTGCCCTATAGTAAAAGAAAAAAGTTCAAATAATCCCTGGTTTCTTGAAATTCAAAAGGAAGTCTTTTTTTTTTTTTTTTTTGAGATGGAGTCTTGCTCTGTCACCAGGCTGGAGTGCAGTGGCGCGATCTCAGTTCACTTCAAACTCTGCCTCCTGGGTTCAAGCGATTCTCCTGCCTCAGCCTTCTGAGTAGCTGGGACTGTAGGTACATGCTACCATGCCCAGCTAATTTTTTTCTAGTTTTTAGTAGAGACAGGGTTTCCCCATGTTAGCCAGGATGGTCTTGATCTCCTGACCTCATGATCCGCCCGCCTCAGCCTCCCGAAGTGCTGGAATTACAGGCGTGAGCCACGTCGACCCAGGAAGGCATTTTAAAGAACATCCTATCTAGAAGGTACAGAGGAAGACCCAATAACATAATCAGGACTCAAATTACATAGGATTTTATAATAGACCAGATGTCAACCATTTAAATAACATCTAGCAGTAAATACACACAAGTGCTACATTTTTTTAATGAACAATTTGGATCCTGAATCAAATGAGCTTCTGAATTTCACGCAACAGAAGCTTCCAGATTTTCAGCCTGCATTAATGGATTTAGAATTATTTTGCTTGGAGATGGGAGGATGGACTCATGGGCTGGTGATTTACAGGCATTTCTTCCAGATTTTAAGATTATATTGGGATTTAGCACTACAGTGCTCAATAGAAGCTCAACAGAAAGCAACTGGCACCAGTTAGGAACTACTCCCTGCTGATTGCAATTTTTTTTTCTACTTTCCTCACAATTTACTCAAGACAATATAAATGTTACAAATTATCAGCACTGGATTACTGTGAGTAGGAGGGAACAGGGTATTCATGAATGTTTTGTAGCAGCCTTTCAGACCTGAATGTGCCCAACATCTTGCTGCTGTTTTTTAGGGTTGTAGCCTATTTCTTTCCATTGGTGATATCTCAACCCTGCCAAACTCTTGACCATGTAAACACTTCAACAAGTGGGTGTCTTTGGGAGGAGCCCTTAGTCTTTCATAGCAATAAACTTCAGCACTTCCTCATTTTGGCTGCCTCCTCATTCTGATTCTAAAGAAAACAAACAAACCTGGCCTCCGCCTCAGCCAGTGTGCACCTGCAAGAGGGGAACAGTGATTGTGCCAGTCTAGGCCCTGATGGCCAAACCAGGAGTCTAAATTGGCAACGAACAGTGTTTGGTTGAGCAGGCACAATGTGTGTTTTTCTTTTTATGGTATTTGGATTTGAATGACTTTAGCTGAGACATGCTTTTTCTGTGCATTGTGTATCTATCTCTTATTTGACTAATGTGTTTCCATTACGTGCCCAGCCTCTGTAGGCGTTGACCTTGCCTCCCCAGACTAAACCACAGAAGGAAGTACATAGACATTGAGGCTGAGCTTATTTAGGTTAAGTAGGGAAAACTACAGAGTTAAGTAGATACCTTTTTTTTAATCCTCCTAGAAGAAACATAGTTTGTTAGTATTTTCTCTCTCTCCCTTTCTTCTTCTTTTTCTCTCTCTCTCCCAGACTGGAGTGCAGTGGTGCGAAGTCAGCTCACTGTAACCTCTGCTGCCCAGGTTCAAGTGATTCTCCTGCCTCAGCCTCCGAAGTAGCTGGGATTAAAGGCAGCTGCAACCGTGCCCGGCTACTTTTTTTGTATTTTTAGGAGAGACCGGGTTTTACCATATTGGCCACGCTGGTCTTGACCTCTTGACCTCAAGATCCACCTGCCTTGGTCTCCCAAAGTGCTGGGATTACAGGTGTGAGCCACCGCGCCTGGCCCAGTAGGTATCTTTTTTTACCCTCCTAGAATAAGCATAAACATTAGTGTTTTCTTCTTTCTTTCTCTTTCTTTCTGTCCTCTTTCTCTCTCTTTCTTTCTTTTCTTTCTCCCTCCCTCCCCTCTCTCTCTTTCTTCTCTTTCTTTCTCTGTCTCTCTCTCTCTCTCTCTCTCTGTCTCTCTTCTTCTCTTTCTCTCTTTCAATGGAGTCTCACTCTATTGCCCAGGCTGGAGTGCAGTCATGTGAATTCGGCCCACTGGCTCACTGCAACCTCTGCTGCCCGGCTTCAAGCGATTCTCCTGCCTCAGCCTCCTGAGTAGTTGGGATTACAGGTGCCTGCCACCGTGCCGGGCTAATTTTTTTGTATATTTAGTAGAGACGGGGTTTCACCATCTTGGTATGTGCCACTACCACCCAGCTGATTTTTGTATTTTTGGTAGAGATGGGATTTCACCAGGTTGGCCAGGCTGGTCTCAAACTCCTGACCTCAAATGATCTACCCACCTTGACCTCCCAAAGTGCTGGGATTCCAACGTGAGCCACTGCGGCCAGCCCCCACACCTCAATCTTTATTCTCTAGCATTACAAGTTGTTTTATTTGTTAATTTTCTTTCCACATTTCCCATGTCCCATGCAGGCTGTCTTGTCTTCTTGTATTCTTATATATCTACTCTTAACATTTTTATAGTCATGCATCCACTCAACCGATATTTGGAGCTACTACTATGGACTGAGCAGTTGCTGAACATGCTGTACTAACCCTTCCTAACTGGTTAACTCTGGGTGATGACCTGTGAAAAATGAGAAATGTTGTTGTAAGCCACTGCTTTAGGGCAAACTTAATTGAGGTCATTTGTGAAGACAGCAATTTTTAAGAGATATGACATAAATCCTTATGATGTACATGAATTTGAGGATTTTAATTAGAGGATAAGTAATCATCTTTATACAAGCTGTTTCCTAGCCATCCAAAGTGACTTGTCCAAAGTGACTTAAGCATGGTATTCTCTCTCTCTCTCTCTCTCTCTCTCTCTCTCTCTCTCTCTGTTTTTTTGAGATGGAGTTTCACTCTTGTTGCGATGGAGAGAAGAGGATGGATTTGGGATAAGTTTTGGAGAAGAGCTGATAGGATCTATTAGATGGATAAAACATAGGAGTGAAAGGGCCAAGGGTGGTGGCTCACACCTCTCATCCCAGCACTTTGGGAGACTGAGGCGGGAGGATCATGAAGTCAAGAGATGAAGACCATCCTGGCCAATATGGTGAAACCCCATCTCTACTAAAAATATAAAAAATAATTAGCTGGGCATGGTAGCACGTGCTTATAGTCCCAGCTACTTGGGAGGCTGAGGCAGGAGAATCACTTGAACCTGGGAGGCGGAAGATTCAGGGAGCCAAGATCGTGCCACTGCACTCCAACTTGGCGAGAGAGCAAGATTCTGTCTCAAAAAAAGAAGAAAAGAAAGAAAACATGGGAGTGAAAGAACAGAAAGAATAAAGGCTGTCTTTAGGCTTTTGGCTGAGCATTTGTGGACTGGGAAATCCAGGGCTCTCTTACTGCTCCATTGTGTGTATTAAAAGGGAACAATTTCTTGTATTGCGTAAGATGCACTCAGTCCTGTATATGCTATCGTCAGTGAGAAGCAAGACTGGGCTATATAGATTTGTTGGAATTAGAGAAGAGAGGTTGATCACTTCTTGGAACCTCTAGGGTTTTTCCTTTATGGTTACATGTGTTGGATTACTTTGTAAGTTTTGCTTCAATTATCCTCCAGCTGTCTCACTTTCCTCCTCTACTCCTGGCTCCCACTTCGGCTTCCTCTGTACCTCAGTAGAACAAGAGCAGCCTCCCAGGGCATGACAAGTTCATTTGGCTTGGCATGGGCCCTGGACAATAGGTCTTGCCTTCAGGCAGTGTGACTTCCTGGTTTGGTGAATAGAAAATGCCATCCTAGACTGGGCCTGGTGGCTCATGCCAGTAATTCCAGCGCTTTGGGAGGCCGAGGTGGGCGGATCACCCGAGGTTAGGAGTTTGAGACCAGCCTGGCCAACATGGCGAAACCCCATCTCTACTAAAAATACAAAAATTAGCTGGATGTGGTGGTGCATACCTGTGATGCCAGCTACTTGGGAGACTGAGGCAGGAGAATCACTTGAACCTTGGAGGCAGAGGTTGCAGTGAGCCAAGATCGTACCACTGCACTCCAACCTGGGCAACAGAGGAAGATTCCATCTCAAAAAAAAAAAAAGAGAGAGAGAGAAAATGCCTGCCTGTGCTGATCCTGAACAAGGCTTGGGGGTGAGAGCAGAGCAGACCCCTCCACATGTCTCCTTTGGTTTAGGGTATTTGGGGAAGAGATGCTGCAGCCATGGGTGACTGATGGTACTGAAACCCCAGCCCTGCAGCTTTGGGCTGACTCTGTGGGAAGCTGGTTCAACTGTAGGAAACGTCTCATCTGCAGTGCTTTGAGAAGTACTTTCAGGAGAGTGTCTTAATTCTCTGAGCTCTAATTCCTTCATCTGCAAGACAGAATAGTAATAATTATTACTTCTTAGAGTTTTTTATGAGAATTGACTTAATTTCAGAGGCAGTAAACAGCCCAGGTAAGCTTGGCTTGGAGTGTGGAGTCAGGCCTTTTGATGTTTTTCCAATTGGAATTTTTGGTTGTGGGACATGGGAACAAGTTTCTTAACCTCTCTGTGCCTCAGTTTTCTCAATAAGACGGTAATAATGGTACCTGCTTCTTATGGGTGTTGTGAGAATTGGATGAAATAGTTCATGGAAAATGCTTTCAACTGTGACTGGTATTTGATTATAGTACTTAGAAAATAGCTGTTGATAAAAAGGCGCTTGAGGAATGTCTATTATTGAAAGATTACATCCATAAAAAGTAAAGCATTAAAAGTTATTGTGTTAAATTTTATTACACCCTCTGTTATCCTTGCTGATTTTGTTTTCCAGAAATAATTACAACATTATCATACAAATCTAATCTCTGGGATCTAAATGAGAGGATCACATTCTCAGATGACAGGTCACCCAAATAAATGAGGGTGTAAGCTCTGGGATGAAGGGTCCACAGTCAGAATGAGATCTGTCTAAACAGGCTAGGGCCAGCTATTTCAATACCAGCAGTATCGCTTGCAGATTCTTTCAGAGAAGCTGGAAATCTGGAATTTTTATTAATAGATGAGATTTCTGGGTTTATTAATGTTAGCAGTTTAACCAAAGAGTTTAGAAACACCTTGCTGGCTAAAGAAATGTATGTTTCAGGGGAGTGGTCTTGACCCACAGACCTGCAGTTTAGAAATGCTGATCTAGACAACTGCAGATTAGTTTGTGAGACCAGCCAGAAATGGGATCCAGGAAGGTCAGTATACGTGGGAGGATGGTTTAAGCCCCAGGAGCCACTGGAGTGGCAGGCTCAGGTGGGTGGATCCTCAGAAGCTGCTCTAGTGCAGAAGACAGACTGGACTTGGGAGCAATGAGGATGCTGAAAAGATAAAGCCTGTGACCGAAGGTGACCTGGGCATACTTCACAACCTAATCTAGGGCTGGCCCCAATGCCACAGATGTCTGCACTTTGAATACAGGTTGTTTTTACTTCTTTGGCAATCAGGTTACACAGAGGCAGTATTGTTCAATTCCTATGGCTTCCTGGGACCTGAATTGCACCTGCTGTGCATAGCGATGGCATCATCCATAATTAGGCAATGGCTTGCTTTTGTCTTGAGGCCTCTGTGGGCCTTACCTGATGCAGGTATTCTGGAGGGAGTGTAAGTGGAAAGACTTTGCTAGAGTCAGGTAATATAATTCAGCACACTAAAGTGAACTATGGAACAGGTGCATATACAATGCAACAGCTCAGTTTCACTTTTAATGCCTTGCATTATCATACAGCTATTTGGTTATCGTTTTCATAACTCAACAATCTCAAATTAAGACTTTACAATTCATATATAATGGTCTTCTATCCATTGGCAGAGACAAGCAAGGTACAAAATCATGGGGAGGGGGGCAAATGAAGGCTAAATATGTATTACTGATATTCAAAATGAGAAACATTAAATGTTACTTAAAAGTTATAGGACAATAGCAGTTGATGAGTGGTACTTAACGCGGGCAATTTTACCACCGCCAGGGGACATTAGCAATGTTTGGAGACATTTTTGGTTGTCACAACTGAGGTTAGCATTTGCTACTGGCATCTAGTGGTAGAGGCTAGGGATGTTTCAGAACATCCTACAATGCATAGACGACCCCCAACGACAATGATCAGGCCCAACCTGTCAACAGAGACAAGGCCAAAAAGCCTGCAATAGTTTGAAAGAAAAAAATTCATCTGCGTGTAACTTTAGAAATGAAACTAAGGGCGTCAATTAAAGGTTGCCATGCATGTGTACGTAAATTAAAGGGTTAAAGGTGTGTGTATGTGTGATTGATGACAGCAAATTGCTATCTCTTCACGAACTCTTAGCTGAATTAATCAAACCAATTATATATATAGGACGCAATCTACAAGAAAACTATTTTCACTATAAAGGAGATGCTTAGAGCTGCACATGGGAGCCCCCCAAAAGATGAATGTGCTGATATGCAGAGCAAAAATCATACAAATAGGAAAAACTTGAAGACCAAACCTAGTGTCCTTGATCCTTCTGAGCACACCCACCAAATGTTTCTTCTCCATCTGCTACTCCCAGTATGTGGTAATCTCCTTTGACATCTTGCTTTACTAACGATGCTTTAAAGACGCGTAAACAGAGGCTGAGGCTTTCATGCAATAGACTGTGCTGTGGATAAGTTATCTGTCAAGTATAATGTTTACTCAGTTGAGTTACCGCTCAACTGAAGATGCGGGCCATTATTTCCAAAAGAGGAGTTTTACCCTGAAGTATAGTCTAAGCTGTTAAGGACAAAGGATAACTTAAAATAGCTGAAAAGTTTGGGATATTTAGATAAAATGCTCAATTTCATGAAACATCTAATAGAAAAGAAGCAAGATTGAGGATTTTGCAATTTTTTTTTTATATATAGTCATACTCTGTCACCCAGGCTGGAGTGCAGTGGTGCTATCATGACTCACTGCAGCCTCTGCACCCTGGGCTCAAGCTTTCCTCCCACCTCAGCCTCCCAAGTAGCTGAGACCACAGACATGTGCCACCACCCCCAGCTAATTAAAATGTTTTTTCTTCTGTGGACACACCGTTCTCCTATGTTGCTCAGGCTGGTCTCAAATCCCTGGGCTCAAGTGATCCTTCCACCTCAACCCCCAAAGTGCTGGGATTACAGACATGAACCACTGCACTAAGGCATTTTGATTTTACTGCAAAGGGGCAGAAGTGTGGGTCCTGGCTTTTTAAATAAAATCCATGCACAAACTATTAAGGTAGGCTTTCTCGCTTTCACATGAACTATCTCATTATGTAGTCAGGAAAGTAATATCACCCAAACAAACCCAAAAGAAATCAAAACCCAAACTGGAATATTTACAAGAGATCAAGTGATTTTTTTTTTTTTTTTTTTAACAGAGTCTTGCTCTGTCACCCAGGCTGGAATGCAGTGGCATGATCTCAGCTTATTGCAACCTCTGCCTCCCAGGTTCAAACAATTCTTGTGCCTCAGCCTCCTCAGTAGTTGGGATTATAGGCATGTACCACCATGCCCAGCTAATTTCTGTTTTTGTTTGTTTGTTTGTTTTTTGTTTTGTAGAGATGGGTTTTCACATGTTGACCAGGCTGGTCTCAAACTCCTGGCCTCAAGTGACCTGTCCACCTTGGCCTCCCAAAGTGCTGGAATTACAGGCATGAGCCACTGTGACCAGACTACATGGGGTCTTTAAAAAGTCTTAATTGAAATACACATCTTACGTTTTTTTTTCCAAGTTGGTGATCCTTTCTCATAGTTCCCATTATTAAACCTCTTTCTCTCTTTTGATTTCAAACAAAAATAGGAAAGGTTGGTATTCACTGAGCACTTACCAGATGTTATTATAAGCACTTCTCACATAGCTTTTTAAGCTTCATCTATGAAATATATATATAATTAACCGATTTCCAAATGATGAAACTGAGTCCCAGAGATTGTAAATAATTTGTTTAAAGTAATTCAGCTAGTAAGGGAGGAGTCAAACTTGAATGTATGCAATGTAACCCTAGAATCTGTGACTTACTGTACAGTCTGAAATCAGGATCTAGAATTTTTCTAAGCTATGAGTCAGTTTTGTCAGGGGGAATATTGAGAAAATTGATTTCTTGTTTTTCCTGAGATTCCTTTGAATTACTGTCTTTGAAAGAAAGGAGTACAAGTGAAGGAAGGAGTACCAGTGATGCCTTTGAAAGCTCAGTCGATAAGAGTGAAGAACTATAGTAGAGGAGAGTGGACTAAAGTAAGTCCTCACTTGGCGTCGTCAATAGGTTCTTGGACACTGTAACTTTAAGCAAAATGATGTATAATAAAACCATTTTGTTCTCATTAATGTTATAATAAAATGATGTTATTTGAGGACCTGCAGTTCATCATTTCGCTTAAAGTTGTCGTTTCCAAGAACCTATTGATGAGATTAAGTAAGAATTTACTGGACTTAAAAGTTTACAGATTTTGAAACACTTTGGGGACAGTCTTTGCAGAGTGGCAAGATAGCCATGGATAAGAAAGGAGTCACTTTTGTGCTAGATGAAAGTGGCTTGATTTCTAGTTAAACCTACTAGCTGAGTGATGTTGAGCAAGTCACTTAATGTCCCCAGTCCTCAGATTCCTCATTTGTAAAGTGGCTACACATCCTTGAGTTGTAAGGATTAAGTGATACAATTCATGTCAAGTGTCTAACAAAGTGCCTGGCACAAAGAAAGGGCCCAGTAGATGTTAGTTCTTGTTGTTTTACAGGGAGCTTCGTGGTGGAATTATAAGATGGGGTGGATTAGCAAGCAAATTTCAGATAAACATTTTGAAACTGTGAGATTAAATTCTGTTTCTGCCAATCTGAAATAAGGTGACACTTGGAAAATGGTTTGGCACTTTGGAAACTTTAATTCATAATGAAGTGAATTTATTTTATTTTATTTTATTTTACTTTTTTATTATTTTTATCTTTTTTGACATTTTATTTATTTTTTATTTATTTTTATTTTTTATTGCATTTTAGGTTTTGGGGTACATGTGAAAAACATGCAAGATTGTTGCATAGGTGCATACGTGGCAGTGTGATTTGCTGCCTTCCTCCCCTTCACCTATATGTAGCATTTCTCCCCATGCTCTCTCTCCCCAACTCCCCACTCCCCGCTGTCCCCCGCACTCCCCCCCAACAGACCCCAGTGTATAGTGCTCCCCTCCCTGTGTCCATGTGTTCCCATTGTTCAACACCCGTCTATGAGTGAGAACCTGTGGTGTTTGATTTTGTGTTCTTGTGTCAGTTTGCTGAGAATGATGGTTTCCAGGTTCATCCATGTCCCTACAAAGGACGCGAACTCACCGTTTTTGATGGCTGCATAATATTCCTGGTGTATATGTGCCACATTTTTCCTGTCCTTTTCGATGCTATCATCGATGGGCATTTGGGTTGGTTCCAGGTCTTTGCTATTGTAAACTGTGCTGCAATGAACATTCATGTGCATGTGTCCTTATAGTAGAATGATTTATAATCCTTTGGATATATACCCAGTAATGGGATTGCTGGGTCAAATGGAATTTCTATTTCTAGGTCCTTGAGGAATCGCCACACTGTCTTCCACAATGGTTGAACTAATTTACACTCCCACCAACAGTGTAAAAGTGTTCCTATTTCTCCACATCCTCTCCAGCATCTATTGTCTCCAGATTTTTTAATGATTGCCATTCTAACTGGCGTGAGATGGTATCTCAATGTAGTATTGATTTGCATTTCTCTAATGACCAACACTATCCCCATCAAGCTACCAATGACCTTCTTCACAGAACTGGAAAAAACCACCTTAAACTTCATATGGAACCAAAAAAGAGCCTGCATAGCCAAGTCAATTCTAAGCATAAAGAACAAAGCTGGAGGTATCACACTACCTGATTTCAAACTATACTACAAGGCTACAGTAATCAAAACAGCATGGTACTGGTACCAAAACAGAGATATAGACCAATGGAACAGAACAGAGGCATCGGAAGCGACACAACATATCTACAACCATCTGATCTTTGACAAACCTGATAAAAACAAGCAATGGGGAAAGGATTCCCTGTTCAATAAGTGGTGTTGGGAAAACTGGCTAGCCATATGCAGAAAGCAGAAACTCGACCCCTTCCTGACACCTTACTCTAAAATTAACTCCAGATGGATTAAAGACTTAAACATACGACCTAACACCATAAAAACCCTAGAAGAAAACCTAGGCAAAACCATTCAGGACATAGGCGTAGGCAAGGACTTCATGACCAAAACACCAAAAGCATTGGCAACAAAAGCCAAAATAGACAAATGAGACCTAATCAAACTCCACAGCTTCTGCACTGTGAAAGAAACAGTCAATAGAGTGAATCGGCAACCAACAGAATGGGAAAAAATTTTTGCAGCCTACCCGTCTGACAAAGGGCTGATATCCAGAATTTACAATGAGCTAAAAAAGATTTACAAGAAAAAAACAAACAAGCCCATTCAAAAATGGGCGAAGAATATGAACAGATACTTTACAAAAGAAGACATACATGAGGCCAACAAGCATATGAAAAAATGCTCATCATCACTGGTCATTAGTGAATTTATTTTATAAAGGAGGCTGGGTGTGATGGTTCACACCTGTAATCCCAGCACTTTTGGAGGTCAAGGCGGGTGGATCTCTTGAGCTCAAGGAGTTTGGGACCAGCCTGTGCAATATGACAAAACCCTGTCTCTACCCAAAATACAAATATTAGCTGAGTGTGGTGGCATGCGTCTGTGGTCCCAGCTACTTGGGAGGCTGATGTGGGAGGATCACTTGAGCCCAGGAAGTGAAGGCTGCAATGAGTTGTGATGACAGTGTAAGACCTGGGTGACAGAGTGAGACCCTGTCTCAAAAACAAACAAACAAAAAAAACTTTACAAAGGAAATTTTTATTTGTAAGTTATTTATTATGTATTGTATGAGTCCATAATTATGTAGATAGTTATCTTTATAATTTATTATGTGGCACATGTCTCACACATAAAGAGGTGGCACTTGACTCCAGACCAGATTAAAGACCAGCTTAAACACAGAATAATCACCAAAAGCATCTTGCCATAACACATGCTCACCAGTGCCATGACAGTTTACCATTGCCATGACATGTGGAAGTTACCACCCCTTTCCGTGGCAATGACCCAGAAGTTACCACTCCTTTTCTAGAGATTTCTGAATAATCTGCCCCTTAATTGGCATATAATTAAAAGTGGGCAAAAATATATCTGCAGAAATATAATTAAAATATAAATAAATTAAAATTAGAAATACCCTAATTTTAACAGGATCTGATTCTACAGGAATGAGCTGTGACTAACCAAATCCAAGCTTCTGAGCTGCTACTCTCAACATAAGCAGTCACTGAATTATTAACACTGTTGCCTCAATAAAGCCATTTTTCTCTATCACCAGCTCACTCTTGAATTCTTTCCTGAGCAAAACCAAAAATCCTTCCCAGGCTAAGCCCCAGTTTGGGGGTTCACCTGCCCTGTGACATCACTAGTAATCTCTTTTTTTTGTTGTTACATGTAGTAAAACACTTTTTTTTTCTTTGAGACGGAGTTTCGCTCTTGTTACCCAGGCTGGAGTGCAGTAGCGCGATTTCGGCTCACGCAACCTCCGCCTCCTGGGTTCAGGCAATTCTCCTGCCTCAGCCTCCTGAGTAGCTGGGATTACAGGAGCGCGCCACCATGCCCAGCTAATTTTTGTATTTTTAGTAGAGACGGGGTTTCACCTTGTTGACCAGGATGGTCTCGATCTCTTGTCCTCGTGATCCACCCACCTCGACCTCCCAAAGTGCTGGGATTATGGACGTGAGCCACCGAGCCCGGCCAGTAAAACACTTCTATATTACCTCTGTTCTTAATAGCAAAATCCAGCAAAACAAAACTCAGGATGAGTAAGCTAGATACTGGGTACCTATTGAGTTACTATTGTGATATTCAGCAAACAGCATTTGCTATTTTGGTACCAAGAAACAAAGTCAAACAAGGAAGACGATGATACGATTTACACACTTGGAAGGGGCTTTAAGGGATTACCTAATTTTTCTTGACACTTTGGTTTTATGGATGAAGGAATGAAAAAGAAAAAGGCATAGTGTGAAAAATGAAGACCAGGTGCTTGGTATGTCACAGGGAACTTGGAAGCAGTAGTGATAGTTTTCCCTTCTGGTGGTTTTCCTAAGAGGTTACTTTCTAGTTTGGGATTTGGTTAGTCGCAGCTCATTCCGGTAGAGTCAGATTCTGTTAAAATTAGGAAGGATCGCCCTCTAGAGGTCAAAATAAAGAGAATATACCTGCAAAATGGACTGGATTTGGGCAAATGAGGTTCCCCTTCAGTAGGATTTTGGAGCTGAAAGAAACTCTTAAATTTGAGAGATTAATTTAAAGTTTTCCAGAGGGGAAGGGACTTTGTCACGTGGAACTAATTAGTATAATTCAGGTAATTTGGCAACCCAGCTTACCTTCCTTCTCAGGCTTTCCTGTCATGCTAACTAAATACGAGAGCAAATCCTTAATTTGTCGACCTTAAGCAATAATTAATCAGCAGTTGGGGGTATTTGTATTTCTTTACTCCTATCACTGCTACAAAAGTGATTGCTTTAACTTTACCATAGTTTGATTAAATCGTCAAGACTGGATAGAATGTATTGAAATGCTAGTTCTGCAAAATTTTGCTTGAACCCTTCTTATACCGTCTGTTTATGAAAGTCCTGAAGTCAATTAAAGAAATGTATGTAGTTAAGGGTAAGAGAGGCAAGGCCTGGCCGGGCGTGATGCTAACACCTGTAATCCCAGCACTGTGGGAGACCGAGGCCAGCAGATCACGAGGTCAGGAGATTGAGACTGTCCTGGCTAATACGGTGAAACCCCATCTCTACTAAAAATACAAAAAATTAGCCGGGCATGGTTGCACATGCCTGTAGTCCTAGCCACTTGGTAGGCTGAGGCAGGAGAATCGCTTGAATCCAGGAGGCGGAGGTTGCAGTGAGCTGAGATTGCGCCATTGCACTCCAGCCTGGGCAACAAGAGTGAAACTCCATCTCAAAAACAAAAAGGTAAGTTCTGGGAACTTGGACAAAATACAGGAGAAATATTTTTGAAACTGTAATTATAGCAGTAATTAAGAAAACATATTTCTGAATGCCTGAACAGGGTTAAAACTGGTATCTTAATTTAAGCGGAATATTTTTATTCAAAATTTACTTCATTATGAAAATGGCATGCACTGAAGATATTTGTATTAGTTCACTTTGATCACTGAAAATCTAATGCATTCACTTCAATATTAACAATTTTTCAGTACTGGAAACTAATTTTCAGAGAAGTGTGATTTACATCTTGTAAACAAGCTGGAAAACAAATGTTTTACTTATTGAATCTTTTTATCTATGCTAATACTTGGTAATAATTAAGTAATGGAACTTTGTAGTCACTGTCACTTAGTTTTCTACTGTTTACCATCAGCATGTTTAGAAAACTGCATTCAAGAGAAGAAAAGAATCACTCTTCTTTTAAGATAGCATATTCTTTTTCTTTTCTTTTTTTTTTTGAGGCAGAATTTCACTCTTGTTGCCCAGGCTGGAGTGCAATAGTGCTATCTCAGCTCACTGCAACCTCCACCTCCTGGGTTCAGGCTATTCTCCTGCCTCGGCCTCCCAAGTAGCTGGGATTACAGGCGTGTACCACCACATCCAGCTAATTTTGTATTTTTAGTAGAGATGGGGTTTCACCATGTTGGTCAGGCTGGTCTTGAACTCCTGACCTCAAGTGATCCACCTGCCTCAGCCTCCCACAGTGCTGGGAATACAGGCATGAGCCATCTCACCTGGCCAAGATAGCATATTTCAGAATGGTTTTTGGTTCCTGACAGAAAGTGAGCTGAAAGCTGATTGGATCTTAGCTGGCAAGTCTTACAAGATCACAAATTCTAGGAGTAAGGCATACAATCAGTAAACAAGAGTTATAGCATCTGTGAAGCACAAGTCTGATAACTTAAAGACAGGATGTGAAATTGACTTGAAAAATGTGACACTTAAAACTCAGAATATAGATATACATAACCAGGAAGAAGAAGAGTCTTCTTTGGCTAAGCAAAGGGATGTTAGACTACTGACTTGAATTTAACAAGATGCATAGAGAATTATTTTTTACATCAAGGATTCAGACCTGTGTGTACTTTTAGGGAAGAGGATTTGATTAACAGCATGTTGACAAACACTTTTTCTCCTTTACATTCCTTAATAGGCCAGGTAAATGAAGGAAAGTACCACTCAACAATGACCTGGAATTGTCTGTTAATCCTAAAGAATATTGGATGAAATGATTATTAACCTGAAATTTGTATATATTATCTTTTTCGTGATAAACTCATGTAGATTTTGGTAAGCATTTGAAATTATAGACACTATAATGGGTTATGTTTGATGTAGTTGCTTTTAAAAAAAAAAAGAAAGGATAGTAGTTATAGATTTAGTTTATTCATTTAATACTTATGAAAGCACTGGGACACATTTCGTGATAAATCGAGGCTAAGAAGCAAACACACACACACACACACACACACACACACACACACAACCCATTATGTATCATACTGCACATTATATTTTTTCCAAGACTAACTAATCTCAGTAGCATGTGTGAAATTGACTGGCCAACCAAGCAATGGCTTAAGGTAAAAATGCATAATGTCGTAAATGTGCTTCCTCCAAACTTTTTATCTTTTACTTTATTTTATAAGGTCCACCTTTGGAAGAACCATAGGTTCTGAAATCATTAACAGCTAGGTACATCCTTATGATTAAAGTAATACTCTACCATAATGGATTGCAGCATTTGCATCAATCCAGGATAGTTTATGTTGCAAAGTCCTTGGTCTCACGGGGCAGACTACAGTCAGACACGAAGTCTGATGTAGTGTGAGTTTCCTGCTGCTGGCATTGAACCCAGTGGTCATCAAGCTGCATTTTCCCCCAAGGTTTGCATTCTGCCAAAATTTCACTGGGCAAATTATTTTCTTGTAGATCTGGTTTTAAAGGACATTCATGGGTAGGTGTAGTGTTTCACACCTGTAATCCCAGCACTTAGGGAGGCCAAGGTGTGAGGATTACTTAAGGCCAGGAGTTTGAGACTAGCCTGGGCAACATAGTAAGACCCTGTCTTTTAAAAAAACAAAGCAAAACAAAACAAAAGTTAGCTGGGCATGGTGGCTCACACTTGTAGTCCCAGCTACTCCAGAAGCTGAGTCAGGAGGATCACTCGAGCCTAGGAGATGAAGGATGCAGTGAACTGCGATGGTGCCACTGCACTCCAGCCTGTATGACAGAGCGAGTTCATGTCTGTGATTTAAAACAATTTTTTTAATTAAAAAAAATTAAGACACTCACAAGAGCAAACTAACAGCCTTGAACTTGAAGAGCTCTAACTTGATGTCTACTTCTCACCTCTTCAGTGTCTTTCCCCTCTCCACTTCTCATAGAGATCAATGCCTACTTGCCTCCCTTCCTTCAAACCAGATTTAGTTAGAGAAAAGTGTTTTGAAGGAAGTCATTTGAATTTCAGGTTGGGCACAGTGGCTCACACCTGTAATCCCAGCACTTTTCGAGGCCAAGGTGGGTGGATCACCTGAGGTCAGGAGTTCGAGATCAGCCTGGCCTACATGGTGAAACCCCGTGTCTACTAAAAATACAAAAAATTAGCCCAGTGTGGTGGTGCATGCCTATACTCCCAGCTGCTCGGGAGGCTGAGGTAGGAGAATTGCTTGAACCTGGGAGGCGGAGGTTGCAGTGAGCCAAGATCATGCCACTGCACTCCAGCCTAGGCAACAAGAGTGAAACTCCGTCTCAAAAAAAGAGAGAGAAAAAAAAGAAGTCATATGAATTTCTTTCTTTCCTTATTCCAACTCCCATGGCTGTATCTGGCTCTTTCTGCAGTGGAATATGATGCTTGAATGGTGGCTTTTTTTTTTTTTTTTTTGAGTTGGAGTCTTGCTCTGTTGCCCAGGCTGCCATCCAGGCTGGAGTGCAGTGGCGGAATCTCGGCTCACTGCAACCTCTGCCTCCCGGGTTCAAGTGATTCTCCTGCCTCAGCCTCCTGAGTAGCTGGGACTACAGGCCTGCACCACCACTCCTGGCTAATTTTTTGTATTTTTAGTTGAGATGGGGTTTTACCATGTTAGCCAGGATGGTCTTGATCTCCTGACCTTGTGATCCACCCGCCTCAGCCTCCCAGAGTGCTGGGATTACAGGGGTGAGCCACTGCACCTGGCCGAAAGGTAGCTTTTAACTCAGGTGGAAAGGATGTGTTCTTGGGCAAGAGAGAGGAAAATGGTCATTGACATGGTCAGAGCAGCTCTAGAAATCTGTTAGTAGTTTCATCAGCTCTCATGTTTTCAGAGGTTTATAACTTGGTAGTAAAATAATTCCAGGCTCTGTAATATAGGTTTAAAGAAGGTAAAAAAATCTCTTAAACATTATTTCAGTGGTGGGAACATATGTTGAGGTCAGAAAAGTTTTTGGAAAAATCAATGATGCAGCCAATCTTTAAATGTTATGCCTTGAGAGAGGTGAGGGCTGGGTGCAGTGGCTCGTGTCTGTAATCCCAGCACTTTGGGAGGCCGAAGCAGGCAGATGGCTTGACCCCAGGAGTTTGAGATCAGCCTGGGCAACATGGTGAAACCCGATCTCTACAAAAAATATGAAAATAAGCCAGGTATGGTAGCACATACCTGCAGCCCCAGCTACTCATGGGGCTAAGACAGGAGGATCACCTGAACCCAGGAGGTCAAGGCTGCAGTGAGATGTCATTGTGCCACTGCCCTCCAGCCCAGGCTACAGAGTGAGACCCTGTCTTGAAATAAAAAAAAAAAAAAGTGGACACTACCTGTCAGGATCCAAGATCCAATCAGATCAGGCTCCGGCATCGCCCCATGGCCAGATCCAGTCAGATCATGCCTCTTGGCATCACCTCATTGCAAGATCCAATCAGATCAAACCTCATTACCCCATGCTTATAAAACTCAATCCAGCCTTCAGCTCTGGGAGACAGATTTGAGCATTTCCTCTTATCTCCTTGTCAGTATAGTCATAACAAACCTTCCTCACTGCACAGACCCGTGTTTTGGTGTTTGGCTGTCCAGTGAGTGAGGGCAGATGAACCCAGTTTGGAGACACATGAGGGTGTGCACATACACGTGTTGGCATCAACTAAACTGTTTGGATAACCTGGGGCCAGGCTGGAATTCAGGCTAATGTGGCAATTTTTTTTTTTCATTGAAAGGCCAAATAGCAAATATTTTAGGCTTTGCTGGCCACAAAAGGTCTCTTGTCACATATTTTTTGTTTGTTTGTTTTTGTCTTTTTTTATTTTTATTTTTTAATTTTTTTAGCTTCTTTGTTGTTGTTATTTTTTATAACCCTTTAAAACTTGGATGAACTTCAAAAACATTATGCTAAGTGAAAAATACCATACACAACAGGTCACATATTGTATAATTCAATTTACATGAAATACTCAGAATAGTAAGTCCATGGAGACAGCAGATTGGCAGTTGCCAGGAGCTAGGAGAGGAGGAAGGGAGTGACTGTTTAATGGGCATGAGGGTCATTTTTGGGGTGATGAAATGTTTTGGAACTGGATAGGTGAGGTTGCACAACATTGTAAATGTACTAAATGGAATGATTTCACTTAAACATGGCATTGTTAAATTTAAAACGGTTCAGTTTCTGTGATGTGAATTTCTGTTATGTGAATTTCAATTTAAAATGGTTCAATTTCTGTTATGTGAATTTCACCTCAAGGAAAACAAACAAATACCTTAAAGAACATTCTTAGCTCAAAAGTCTTAAAAAACATGCTGGAGGATGAACTTGGCTACAGGGTCATCATTTGTGGACTCTTGGGCTAAAGGAAGGGCTAATTTCTTTTGCCAGAAGTAAAGAGTATAATAAGCTCTCTGAAGCATGAATTTTATGTTAGTCACATTTATTAATTAATTCCACAGAGCTTTATCCAGGGGGACATATGCCTGGTGCCCTAGTTACAGTAGTGGGCAAGGCAGACATTTCGCCACCCTCAAGGAGCTTAGTGCTTTCCTTATTTTTATTTCCTCAGGATGCAGACATAAGCAGCAGCCAATTCATGGGGCTGCATGAGAGTTTATTGCATTTGAGCATTTTTCTAATTTGGATCTCTTATTACAACAAAGGCCAGTGTGTGTGTGTGTGTGTGTGTGTGTGTGTGAATGTTTTGCAACTAGACAGATGTGAAGGTTACCCAACATCGTTAATGTACTAAATGGAATTGTTCCATTTAAACATGGCATTATTCGCTTTAAAATGCATTATGAGAGTTTCAAGTTATGTGAATTTCACCTCAACAAAAACGAACAATGTGAAAAACCATTCTCAGCTTGAAGGCCTTAATATCTTAATAGAGATACAATTCATATAACCATACAACTCCTCCTCCATGTAAAGTGTGAAATTCGATGGGTTTTGTATATTCATAGAGTTGTGCAACTATCACCATTAGTTTTAAAACATTTTCCTCTCCTCATAAAGAAGCTCTATGCCCTTAGTTGTTGCTATGGACTGAATTGTATACCCCCTCCCCCAGTTTATATGTTGAAGCCCTAACTCCCAATGTAATGGTATTTGAAGGTCGGGCCTTTGGAAGATAATAGGTTTAGATGAGGTCAGGAGGTTGGGACCTCCATGATGGGATTAGGGCCCTTATAAGAAGAGACCCAGCTGGGCACAGTGGCTCACACCTGTAATCCCAGCACTTTGGGAGGCCGAGGAAGAAACAAAAGCAGAAACCCCTGATAAATGCTTTGGATCTCATGAGACTTATTTACTATAATAGCACGGGAAAGACCAGGCCCCATGATTCAATTACCTCCCCCTGGGTTCCTCCCACAACAGGTGATAATTCTGGGAGATACAATTCAAGTTGAGATTTGGGTGGGGACACAGCCAAACCATATCATTCTGCCCCTGGCCCCTCCAAATTTCATGTCCTTACATTTCAAAACCAATCATGTCTTCCCAACAGTCCCCCAGAGCCTTAACTCATTTCAGCATTAACTCAAAAGTCCACAGTCCAAAGTCTCATCTGAGACAAGGCAATTTCCTTCCACCTATGAGCCTGTAAAATCAAAAGCAGGCTAGTTACTTCTTAGATACAATGGAGGTACAGGCATTGGGTAAATATAGCCATTTCAAATGGGAGAAATTGATTAAAACAAAGTGGTTACAGGGTCCATACAAGTACAAAATCCAGTGGGGCAGTCCAATTTTAAAGCTCCAAAATGATCTTCTTTGACTCCAGGTCTCACATCCAGGTCACACGGATGCAGAATGTGGGTTCCCATGGTCTTGGGCAGCTCCGTCCCTGTGGCTTTGCAGGGTACAGCCTCCTTCCTGGATCCTCCCTCCTACCTACCAAAAATATCCTTTCTTACAACAGGCACAAAATCTACCCAGCACAAATTGTAGCTACAAAAACTTACAGCTATATAAATGCCATATAATGAAATATTATTCTGCAATAAAAATAAATGATGGGTGGATGTGGTGGCTTATAACTGTAATCTCAGCATTTTGAGAGACTGAGGTGAGGAGATTATTTGAAGCTAGGGGTTGAAGACCAGCCTGGGCAAGAAATCAAGTCCCTGCCTCTCCAAAAAAAAAAAATTTTTTTCATGGGCTGGCATTGAGTGCCTGTGGCTTTTCCAGGTACACAGTGCAAGCTGTTGGTGGATCTATCATTCTGGGGTCTGGAGGATGATGGCCCTCTTCTCACAGCTCCACTAGGCAGTGCCCCAGCAGGGACTCTGTATGGGGGCTCTGACCCCACATATCCTTTCTGCACTGCCCTAGCAGAGGTTCTGCTTGATGGCCCTGCCCCTGCAGCAAACTTTTGCCTGAGCATCCAGGAATTCCCATATATCTTCTGAAATCTAGGTGGAAGTTCCCAAACTTCAATTCTTGACTTCTGTGCACCTGTAGGCTTAACACCACATGGAAGCTGCCAAGGCTTGGGGCTTCCACCCTCTGAAGCCACAGCCTGAGCTGTACATTGGCCCCTTTCAGCCATGGCTGGAGCAGCTGGGACACAGGGTACCAAGTCCCTAGGCTGAACATAGCATGGTGACCCTGGGCCTGGCCCATGAAACCACTTTTTCCTCCTGGGCCTCTGGACCTGTGACAGGAGGGGCTGCCACGAACATCTCTGACATGCCCTGGAGACATTTTTCCCATGGTTTTGGGGATTAACATTAGACTCCTTGCTACTTATGCAAATTTCTGCAGCTGGCTTGAACTTCTCAAAAAATGGGTTTTTCTTTTAACTGCATCATCAGGCTGTGAATTTTCCAAACTTTTATGCTCTGTTTCCCTTTTAAAATGGAATGCTTTTAATAGTACCCAACTCACCTTTTGAATGCTTTTCTGCTTAGAAATTTCTTCTGCCAGATACTTAAAACATCTCTCTGAAGTTCAAAGTTCCACATATCTCTAGCACAGGGGAAAAATGCTGCCAGTCTCTTTGCTAAAACATAACAAAAGTCAATTTTGTTTCAGTTCCAACAAGTTCCTCATCTCCATCTGAGACCACTTCAGCCTGGACCTTATTGTTTGTATCACTATCAGCATTTTTGTCAAAGTCATTCAACGAATCTCTGGGAAGTTCCAAACTTTCCCACATTTTCCTGTCTTCTGAGCCCTCCAAACTGTTCCAACCTCTGCTTGTTACCCAGTTCCAAAGTCATTTTCACATTTTTTGCTTATCTTTTCAACAACACTCCACTCCTGGCACCAATTTACTTTATTAGACCATTTTCATGCTGCTGATAAAGACATACCTGAGACTGGGAAGAAAAAGAGGTTTAATTGGACTTACAGTTCCACATGGCTGGGGAGGCCTCAGAATCATAGTGGGAGGTGAAAGGCACTTCTTACGTGGTGGTGGCAAGAGAAAATGAGGAAGAAGCAAAAGCGGAAACCCCTGAGAAACTCATCAGATCTCGTGAGACTTATTCATTATCATGAGACTAGCATGGGAAAGACAGGCCCCCAAGATTCGATTACCTCCCACAGGGCCCTCCCACAACATGTGGGATTTTGGGAGATACAATTCAAGTTGAGATTTGAATGGGGACACACCCAAATCATAACAGACAGAGCTGTTTTCCAGAACAGAGTCTTCTTTTCCTTTCTTTGGACCCTTAATTGTTGCTTCCTCTGTAGGCCTGCTCTGAATACTGTGAGGTCTGGGGCAGGAGTCCAAATGGAGTCCCTTATGCCATATGTGCAAATATTTAAAAGTTATAAATCAAGGCACCACACTGTTATATATGACATATTATGTTCTCATCTTCATAATCATTAGGAGGTTTGCTTCAATTTAAGGTATTTCTTTGTTTTTGAGGCAGGGTGTTTCTCTGTCACCCAGGTTGGAGTGCAGTGGCTTCATGATTATGGCTCTCTGCTGCCTCCATCTCCTGGGCTCAAGTGATCCTCCTACCTCAGCCTCCTGAGTAATTGGGAATACAGAAGCATGCCACCACTTTGGCTAAATAAAAAAATTATTTAAAAGTGTTTTTATAGAGTTGTGTCTTTCTATGTTGCCCAGGCTGGTCTTGAACTCCTGGGCTCAAGTAATCCTACCACCTTGGCCTCTCAGAGTGCTGGGATTACAGGTATGAGCCACTGCACGCAGTCCTGGTTTCAATTTTAGAATTCTTGGACTCCTTGAATTTCCCTGCCTCTATGTATCCACAGCTTTCCTTTTCCCATCTGAGCTCCATCTTGCACTGCAAGAAGCCTTGTGCAGTGAATGCTTCTTTCCACATCTCACATATATAACTGCTTTCTGGAAAAAACAGAAATGTATATTACCCACTTATCAGGAAAGTCAAGCAGTAGTCTTGCAGGCATGGCTTTTTCTAGGAGCCCAACATCACCAATAATATGCCCCTCTAAGTTCACGATTCTGTTTCTCTTCATGTTGGCTTCATTTTTGGGCAAGTTCTTCCCTGTGGTGACAAAGAAGGCATCATGCAAGGTTACCACCTTCTGGAAAAGCTCATCTTTCCCAACAGTTATAATAAAAGAACCAGAGTCAATTATTTTTGAAACATCATGGGTCATGTGACCCAGCCTGAATCAGTCACTGTGGCCAGGGGAATGGAATGCATTTATTGGCTAATTTGAATCACATGTTCCCCTTTAGAGTCCGGAAGTTTGTGAGTATGAGGTCGACTCATCTAATCATGTGACCTAAGAGTTGGAAAAGGGGTAGTTCCTTGCAAGAAGACAAGGCTCTGACTTCTAGAAGGTGGCTGGGTGTTGGCCAGTCCAAAATAATAGTAAAACAAGATTGCAAAATCTAATGAGCTTTAGAATGCCTTTAAAAGTGGGGACAATAAAATGCGCTGTACCTTACTTCACAGGATCAAATTCAATCCCTCAAATGAATTATAACCATTATAATGGATTTTGTAAGGGCAAGGTAATATTATGTTACCTTTCACAGGTGATTTAACTAAAGGAATATATAGAAATTATTAAAGTGTAAAGCATACCCAGTTTTTTTTTTAAATCTTACCATATATTGAGCCTAATGTAATTTTGAAGGAGTTTGGAGAATATTTCTTTTGAGTTTTGCAAAAGGTCAGACTCTGATCATATGCTGATGGCTCTAACTAGAAATTTCTACAACTTCATGGAAAACTTGCATGCATTACATAGTTCCTTATCTGCATTAGTCAAAGTTCTTCAGAGAAACAGTACTAGTAATATACATGTGGATTTTGTTTTTGAGACGGAGTCTTGCTCTGTCACCTAGGCTGGAGTGCAGTGGCGCGATCTGGGCTCATTGCAACCTCTACCTCCTGGGTTCAAGTGTTCTCCTGCCTCAGCCTCCTAAGTAGCTAGGATTAAAGACACCTACCACCAAGCCTGGCTAATTTTTGTATTTTTAGTAGAGATGGGGTTTTACCATGTTGGCCAGGCTGATCATGAACTCCTGACCTCAAATGACTCACCCACCTTGGCCTCCCAAAATGTTGGGATTACAGGTGTGAGCCACTGTGCCTGGCCCATATGGAAATTTATTATGAGAAATTGGTTCATGCAATTATGGAGGTTGAGAAGTCTCACAATCTGCCATCTGTAAATTGGAGACCCGGGAAAGCCAGTGGTATATCTCAGTCAGAAGGACTGAAAACAGGAGAACTAATGATATAAATCCTATTCTGAGGGCAAAGAAGCTGAAATGAGGTGTCCGAGATCAACAGAGAGGGGCAGATTTCTCCTTCCACCACTTTTTGTTTTATTTAGCCTCTCAATAGATCAGATGATGCCCATATACACTGGGGAGGGCTGTCTACTTCACTGAGTCCACTGATTCAGATGCTAATCGCATCTGGAAATACCCTCCCAGATACACTCAAAAATAATGTTTAATCTGGGAACCCCATAGCCAGTCAAGTTGACACATACAATTAACCATAACACCTGTCTTTGTCGTATTTGGTTGATCAGCCAGCCAAGAAATGACATATTTTGAGAGCTTTCAGACTTGAAGAGTCACTAGAGGGTTAATGGTAATGCAAGTACCTTAACTTTCACTTCCTCTCTTTGATAAGAGTTTGCATTTTCAGCAAATAATCTGTGAAGTGGCTAATTTGCTGGGGGATAATGAGATTAGATAGTTACTCTGAAAATTGCTCTTACACAATTCTACTTACTTTTTAATGGTGTCCCTTTTCTTTGTAAGGAGTGCTACATTTTGGGACAACGTGGGGAATTTAATCATTAAGTTAAACAATAAACCCTTTAAACTACCTTAATTTAATTTCTCTCTCTCTCTTTTTTTTAATTGGAGTCTCACTCTGTTGCCTAGGCTGGAGTGTAATGGCATGGTCTTGGCTCACTGCAGCCTCCGCCTCCCAGGTTCAAGCAATTCTTGTGCCTCAGTCTCCCCAGTAGCTGGAATTACAGGCATGAGCTACCATGCCTGGCTAAGTTTTGTATTTTCTTTTCTTTCTGTCTTTTCTTTTTTTTTTTTTTTTAGACAGAGTCTCACTCTGTCACCCAGGCTAGACTATAGTGACACAATCTTGGCTCACTGTAACCTCCACCTCCCGGGTCCCAGTTCAAGCAATTCTCCTGCCTCAGCCCCCCAAGTAGCTGAAATTACAAGCACGTGCCACCACGCCCAGCTAATTTTTGTATTTTTAGTAGAGACAGGGTCTCACCATGTTGACCAGGCTGATCTTAAACTCCTGACCTCAGGTGATCCACCCACCTCAGCCTCCCAAAGTGCTGGGATTATAGGCGTGAGCCACCGTGCCCAGCAAGCTACTTTAATTTCTAAGAGATTCAACAATTTTATTAGTTGAATTATACATAAGCAAATAAAACCTTGAAGCAATCGAAAAACCCTTATACAAAAGGCAAAAGATTAGAAAAGACTAAGTACCCTGGAGCCTAAGTAATAGAATTAAAAGCAAGTTTTTTGTTTGTTTATTTGTTTGTTTGTTTGTTTTGAGACCGAGTCTAATTCTGTTGCCCAGGCTGGAGTGCAATGGCACAATCTTGGCTCACTGCAACCTTCACCTCCTGGGTTCAAGTGATTCTTCTAAAAGCAGGGTTTTAAAATATAAGTTATTTTATAAAGCAGAAGAAAGCACCACGGTGATTGCCTTGTTTCCCAGAAGCTTTCAGACCCTGAGTGCATTAGTAAGATTTTCATAATTGTTATTTGTTTCATATTTTGCAAAATAAAGAAAACACAGAAGATCATTTATCTTTCTAGTATACAAGAAACATTTTGAAAGGGCCAATGCTCTTGTATAACTATATGTCGTAACCTATAGAAAAGGTAGAAAGGAGACTCACACTCCCAGTGTTTCGGGAGAAAATGGAATATAACTAGTTAAGATATTATTGTTAAGATATAATAGCAATCAGTTAGGATGAGGTCGTACTAAAGTAGGGTAGGGCTCTAATCCAATATGACTCTTGTCCTTATAAAAGGGGGAATTTGAACACAGGTAGTCTAATAGGGAAAAAGGATAAAAAAGAATGAGCAAAGTCTCCAAGAAATATGGGACTATGTGAAAAGACCTAATCTATGTTTGATAGGTGTACCTGAATGTGACGAAGAGAATGAATCCAAGTTGGAAAATACTCTTCAGGAGATTATTCAGGAATACTTTCCCAAACTAGTAAGACAGGACAATATTCAACTCCAGGTAATACAGAGAACACCACAAAGATATTCTTCAAGAAGACCAACCCTAAGGCACATAATCATCAGATTCATTAGGGTTGAAATGAGAGAGAAAATACTAAGGGCAGCTAGAGAGAAAGGTCAGGTTACCCACAAAGGGAAGCCTATCAGACTTACAGCAGATCTCTCAGCAGAAACCCTACAAGCCAGAAAAGAGTGGGGGCCAATTTTCAACATCCTTAAAGAAAAGAACTTTCAACCCAGAATTTCATATCCAGCCAAACTGAGCTTCAAAAGCAAAGGAAAAATAAAATCTTTTGCAAACAAGCAAGTACTTAGAGATTTCACCATCACCAGGCCTGCTTTGCAGAAGCTTCTGAAAGAAGCACTATACATATAAAGGAGCAACCGGTATCAGCCTTTCCAAAAATATATCCAGCTAGCATCAAATGGCAGTATTAAACTCATATATATTATTAACTGGATAAAAAGCCAAAACCCATCGGTACGCTGTATCCAGACCCATCTCACATGCAACGATACACAAAGACTCAAAACAAAGGGACAGAGGAAGATTTACCAACCAAACGGAGAGCAAACATCAATAAATTAATAAAAAGCAGGAGTTGCAATTCTCACCTCTGATAAAATAGACTTTAAAGCAACAAAGATCAAAAGAGGCAAAGAAGGACATTACATAATGGTAAAAGGATCAATGCAACAAGAAGAGCTAATGATCCTATATATACATATACCCAATACAGGAGCACCCAGATACATAAGACAAGTTCTTAATGACTTATAAAGAGACTTAGCCTCCCACACAATAATAGTGGGAGACTGTAACATCACATTGTCAACATTAGACTGATCAACAAGATAGAAAATTAACAAGGATATCCAGGACTTGAACTCAGACCCGGAACAAGTAAACTTAATAAACATTTATAGAACTCTCCACTTCAAATACACAAAACATACATTTTTATCAGTACCATATCACATCTATTCCAAAAGTGACTACATAATTGGAAGTAAATCACTCCTCAGTAATTGCATAACATTTCATAGGTTTAAATGAAATATTGGTTGGCTGCTTGTTTGTTATTTTCTTCCTTTATTCCTTCCTGTCTCCATTGTTAAGCACAATTATTGGCATAAAAGAGATTTTTAATTCCCATTTTTAGACTGCATTCTAACCTGGGCAATAAAGCAATATTCCCATTCTCTCTCCCTCTTTCTCTTCCTTTTTCTTCCTCTTCATTCTTTTTTTTTCTTTCTCTCTTTCTTTCTTCCTTTTTTTTTCTTCAAAAAAAAAAAAAGAGTCCTTGTTTCTGTCTTTCTGAGCAGTGGATAAAAAAATAATAATAATAATAGGGAGAACATCATGTGAAGATGAAGGCAGAAATCTACAAACCATGGAGTGTTTGTGGATTTAGCAAACCACTGTTAACAAACCACTAAAAGCTCAGAGAGAGGCATGGAACAGATTCTCCCTCACAGCCCCTAGCAAGAACCAATCCTGGCAACCTCTTGATCTCAGACTTGTAGTTCTAGAATTGTGAGATAATAAATTTAGTTTGTGGCACTTTGTTATGGCAGCCCGAGCGAAGTAATTATGGTCCTCATTTTATAGGTGAAGATTCTTAGGCTTTTGAAGATAAACTTGTCTGAAGTCAAGGAGCCAGCAAGGGGCGGAAATGGGGCTGGACTCGGGTCACTCCAAATGTTGTGTTTTTAAACCCCTGTATCATTTTCCAAAAACTGATCCAAAGACCTCTTGCATAAAAATCACCTGGGATGCTTATTAAAAATGCAGATTCAGGCCGGGAGTGGTGGCTCATGCCTGTGATTCCAGCACTTTGGGAGGCCGAGATGGGTGGGTTACCTGAGGTCAGGAGTTTGAGACCAGCCTGGCCAACATGGTGAAACCCCATCTTTGCTAAAAATACAAAAAATAGCCAGGCGTGGTGGCACATGCCTGTGATCCCAGCTGCAAGGGAAACTGAGGCAAGAGAATCACTTGAATCCAGGAGATGGAGGTTGCAGTAAGCCGGGATCACTCCACTGCACACCAGCCTGGGCAACAGTGAGACTTCAGCTCAGAAAAAAAAAAAAAAAATTCAAGGATTCAACTCAGACCTATTGAATATGAAACTGGGGATATGTGGCAAGAGACTGAATTCTAAAAAAGAAACAAGTCTAAATGAACACCCTTAATACTTGTTTTGCTTCTGAATTAGAGTCCCTCAACCTCCTCACTATGGTCTATTGAAATTGAGGCAATTCTAGCACTAAATGAGAATATCTATTAGTTTATCAGTTAGATTTTGGGCAAATTTTTGTCTGGACTTCTAATTTTGCTTTTTTTTTCCCCCCCACAGTGAGGATAATACAATATACCCTGTCTTATCTTCCAGAATCAAATTAAATCTTCTGAAAATGAAAGTTAAAACTGTTTTAGAAATGCAAGGGAATGGTATAAGCTATTTTTATTCAGATCATCTGATTAAGGGACTGTGGAGGAAGATATTCCTTCAGTGTAATTCCTACCCATTTCTCTTGAAAGGATAAATGCCGAGTTATCAGTGGTTTTATTCTGGAAAGCTTTGCTTTGTTTTTACCACAACTAATACACTGCCGGTGTGGTGGGGCAATTCCTAGTATCCTCTTCTCTGTTGAATCATCTTCTTTTACATAATCATGTATTGTACTTTTTTTTTTTTTTTGAGAAAGAGTTTCGCTCTTGTTGCTCAGGCTGGAATGCAATGGTGTGATCTCGGCTCAGTGCAACCTTCGCTTCCCGAGTTCAAGCAATTCTCCTGCCTCGGCCTCCCGAGTAGCTGGGATTACAGGCACATGCCACAACCCCTCCTTCCCCAGCCGCTAATTTTGTATTTTTAGTAGAGACGGGGTTTCTCCATGTTGGTCAGGCTGATGTTGAACTCCCAACCTCAGGTGATCCCCCTGCCTTGGCCTCCCAAAGTGCTGGGATTACAAGTGTGAGCCACCACACCTGGCCAATCATGTATTGTACTTCTATGCAAGCTTTGCTCATATTTTCCAAGTGTAAGGAGAACCTGATAATGCAGACTGTTCATTTTCTTGATTGTGTCATTGATGACTCCTTCAGATGGAGAATAATCTATCATCTATCTATCTATCTATCTATCTATCTATCTATCTATCTAATGGTGATGTAAATTATATATATGTATACAATTTTTTAAAAATTAGCAATTAGTCCACTTTCTCTTAGTAGAGAAGAATAAAAATGGGCCAATGTTGCACCATTGCTCAATGATGTGAGCTCTGCTGTATTATTGCAGGCGCTGCTAACTATGAGGTACTGTCACATTATTAGTTCTGTTCTGTTGTAGAACTCAGGGGGTCCTTCCTTATCAATATTAATTGAAACATGTAGCATGACTGTATAACTTAATTATTGCTACTGAACAAAGCACCCAAAATGTAGCAGCTTAAAAACCATGACTTATTATTTCTCATGTTTCTAAGGATTGACTTGGCAGGTTCTTCACTGGGTTTGCTTAGGTGTATTCATGCAATGGCCTTCAGCTGGAGGTCCCTGGGGCTTGAACTCTAGGATGGCCTCCCTCACACATCTGGGCAGTTGGTGCTGGCTGAGGTGTCTTGGTTCTCCTTCATGGTCTGGCATCCTCCACTAGGCTAGACCAGCTCTCTCACTTGGCTAGTCTAGGACCATTTTCCAAAAGGCAAATGTGGAAGCTGTAAAGTCTCTTGAGACTGAGGGGCTGAGACTTGCATCGCATCACTTCCAGATCATTCTATTGATTAAAGCAAGTTACAAACCCAGCTCAGATTCAGGAAGTTTGACAAATAAACTTGAAGTCTGGATGGGAGAATCAGCAAAGTCACACTGCAAAGGATGCAATGTGAGATGGGAGGAATTTCTGGCTTTTAAATGGTCTACCACAATGATGATATGATAGGTTGCATTATTCTTTACCAAATACCAAAGATCATTGCTAAAGCTGTGTGAAAGATGTACTTGGAACAAACAAAAAGTCCAACTTTCAACAGAATCTATTTTCAGCAATAACGAGTTAAGCTACGTCATAGAGCAAATAAAAGGGGACTCGCAGGTTATTGTGATTGAAGTATATGTTGTGTAGTGCCTGTATATTATCGTTTAACAAAGGTAAAAGATGAAAGATGTACTCTCTTATGCAAACTCTTTTCGTATCTAATGCAGATTAAGAGAGTCATATTCAAGATATGGTCCAGGGACGAGCAGCTTCAGCATCACCTTACAGATGATTAGAAATAAAATTTTCAGGCTCCATCCAAGACCTACTGAATTAGAATCTCTGGGGGTAGGGCCCAGAATCTGTATTTTTAAAAGGGTTCCCAGGTTATTCTTAAATGTACTAAAATTTGAGAAGTACTGATTCAGATCAGACACCCTTCCCTATTAAAGTACGAGATGAGAGATCTTTTCCCAAATCTCTTCCTTTCTTCATACATTTCGAGTTAATCCAATGATTGATAAAGTTCAATTCGTTTAACAAAATGGGGTAGTCAGTTTTTCAAGAGGTTTGAATTCAAATAAATTATTGGTAATTGTTTTTAATATGTTCCTCTTTCTACTATATATTTAAGAAATCAATAATCAGAGATGATACAATATTTGTGCTGATTTGGAATCAGGGACATTCTGCAGGATTATTTCAAGAGGATGGCTTAAAAACAGCCAGGTGTATGAGCTTTATGAACATATGGAGAGCTCTTCCTTTTCAAAGGCAAAATAAATATAACCTGGCAAAGCCCAACCAAATAGCATTATGCTTTTGAAAGGAACTTCACAGCAGGCAGCTGTTAGTATTCATTTTCTAAAGGAAAGGATTCAGTCTTACTCATAAAAATAAACATGGTATCATTATCTAGAGTCTCTGTGTATTTTTTGTAAGTAATAAAGAGTTACTTATTAGAATAAGAATGATTCATCACAAACTGCCAATGACATTCCTAGAAAAAATCATTTTGCAAAGACATATAATTATAAATAGCTTTAATGGTAATGGTGAATTTTATCAGAAAACTCTTCAAAGGATTTTTTGGTAATCAAGGGATGAGTATCTCCATTATTAAAATGAGGCAGTTTTCTCAGGTTTATACTGACTTTCCTAGAAATCATTGCAAGTTCCTGTGATGTTCACAGTAAGTTTCATCCCGAAACCTAGCAGGATTTCATAATTTTTCACTGATTGTCCAAAAATTTTGGGGCTACTTTTACTCAAACTTGGAATTGTTGAGAATTGTTCCAGGTAGTGTAGAGTTAATTTCTCTTCAGCAAACTAATAGTGTTTGAAAATAATTTTTTATTGCAACGAAGCAGAGGGCTTTGGTAAATTATAAAACCTTGCCTCAAGATGTTGTAGTTTCTCTTATCAAGAGCTGGAGCCCATGTCATCTTCCCTTGATTCTGGTTGGGCCTTGAGACTTTATACCAATAAAATGTGGGAGAAGTGGCATTGTGTGAGTTCTGGTGCCTAAGCCTCTAAAGGCCTTGACCTTGAATCCTTACGTTCTTGGAACACTGTTCTGAGACGATTCTGTAGGAAAGCAGTTCTATTTTGGAGAGGGAGAGGCCATAGAGAAGTAAGGTGATGGCCTAGCAAGCAGCCATGTTAACCACCAGATATGTGTGTGAGGTCATCTAGGATCTTCTAGCCCAGCTAGCTTTTCAGCCGAGTATAGAGCATGAACGGGCCCAGGCAAAACCTCAGGAGAACCATCCAGCCATCTCAGCATTGTGAGAAATAATACATTATTGCTATTTTAAGCCACATGGCTTTGGGATGGTTTATTATGTAACAATAGGTAACTTCCACACAATTCTTCTTTTTTTTTTTAATGTAGTAGACTGGGAGCAGTAGCTTACACCTGTAATCCCAGCACTTTGCGGGGCCGAGGCAGATGGATCACCTGAGGTCAGGAGTTCGAGACCAGCCTGACTAAAAACCTCATTTCTACTAAAGATACAAAAAAATTAGTTTAGCGTGGTGCCAGGCGCCTGTAATCACAGCTACTAGGGAGGCTGAGGCAGGAGAAACATTTGAACCTAGGAGGTGGAGGTTGCAGTGAGCTGTGATCGTGCCACTGCACTCAGAGTGAGACTCCATCTCAAAATAAATAAATAAATAAATAATGTAGTAAAAAACACATATCGTAGGACAGGAGTGGTAGCTCACGCCTGTAGTCTCAGCACTTTGGGAGGCGGGCAGATCATGAGGTCAAGAGATAGAGGCCATCCTGCCAACATGGTGAAACCCCATCTCTACTAAAAATACAAAAATTAGCTGGGTGTGGTGGCATGTGCCTGTAGTACCAGCTACTCAGGAGGCTGAGGCAGGAGAATTGCTTGAACCCAGGAGGTGGAGGCTGCAGTGAGCTGAGATCACTACTCTGTTTCTTCTTTTTCCATGCAGTGAGCCGAGGCCACAGAATGAGACTCCGTCTCAAAAACAAACAAACAAACAAACAAAAAAACCCCATAAAATAAAATGTAAAATGTACTGTCTTAATCATTTTTAAGTGTATATTTCAGTAGTCATAAGTAAAGTATATTTACATTGTTGTTAAACAGATCTCCAGAACATTTTCATTTTACAGTATTAAAACTCTCTCCTTGTTAAGCAATAACTCCCCTTTGCCTTCTCCTCCCAGCCCCTGGTAACCAACATTCTCCTTTCTATGTCTATGATTTTGACTACAATAGATACCTCATATAGCTGGAATCATACAGAATGTGTTCTTTTGTGAGTAGCTTATTTTACTTAGCATAGTGTGTTCACGGTTCATCTGTGTTGTAGCATATAACAATGCTTCATTCCTTTTAAAGACTAAGTAATATTCCAAAATGAACAGGGAAAAGGCCTGGCCCAGCTTCGTGGTCTGATCGTAACTGCATTCATCTGGGATCTCAGCTGGGCCTGCAGTATCCAAGATGTGCTGTCTTTCTCCAGGGTCCCTTTCCATGTGGTATCTCATGATTCAAGTCTACACCAGCACGTGGTTAGCTTCCAAGGAGGAAGTATGCAGCATGGTAGATAGCTTCCAAGGAGAAGCTTTCCAAGCAGTCAAGCCCCAATGTCCAAGAACTTATCAAACTCAATTTGCATGATGCTTGATAATTTCCACTGGATAAAGCAAGTTGTATCACCAAGGCTTGAGGTGACATGGAAGGGACAAACTACAGAAAGGCATGAACACCATTGGGTAAGGATCCTTGGGGGCTACCAACGTAGCAGTGAACTATACCTACTCTGTTTCTTCTTTTTCCACAGCACTTATCACTTAAAAATGTTTATTTAATTTTTAAATTTTTAGTAGAGACATGGTCTCACCACGTTGCCTAGGCTGGTCTCAAACTCTTGGCCTTAAGTGATTGTCCTACCTTGCCCTCCCAAAATGCTGGGATTACAGGCATGCGCCACCATGCCCAGTCCACTTACCATTTTTTAATGGGCTCTATACTTTACTCCTTTATTTTGTCTGATATCACTGCCTGACTCTTCATTAGAACAGAAGTTTCAGGGCTGAGTTCAGTGGCTCACATCTGTCATTTCAATGTCTTGGGAGGCAGAAGCAGGAGGATCACTTGAGGCCAGGAGTTTGAGACCAGCCTGGGCAACATGGTGACACCCCAGCTCTACCATCCCCCCCAAAATTAGCCAGATGTGGTGTTGTTTACCTGTAGTCCCAGCTACTTGGGAGGCTGAAGTGGGAGTATTGCTTGAGCCCAGGAGTTGGATGCTGCTGTGAGCTATGATCACACCTCTGCACTCCAGCATAGACAACAGAGTAAGACCCTATTTCTGAAAAAAAAAAAAAAGAAAAAAAAAAAAGAAAGTAAAAAAGAATATAAGTCTCAAGAGAACATGGAACTTTGTTTTGTTTAGTAGTTTGAATGAATGCATGTTTGAAAAGATTATAAAATCGGCAAAAAATAAGAATGAACAAATTCACAGCATAATAGAAATTTTCCTATTAGTAAGTCAAAGTATATTAAAAAGAGTGGGCCAAATACTAGGTTAATCCTCCCTCCTGTTAGATAATAACAATCATCTTGTTTGGAAATCATGCCTCCTTCACCCATCTAGTATTTGTTGAGAGCAGTTAGGTCCCAGGAAACAAGAAAGGAGTGGAGAACAGGATGGACACAGTATTTGCCCTCATGAGGCTTAGGTACTACTGGTGAAGGCAGAGAAAACAAGTGAGCAGATCAAATGATTATGAATTAGGAAAAGAGTTACAAAATAAATAAGAAAAATAGTGGGAGGTGCTCACTTCATATAGGTTGCTTGGGGCCAGCTTGCCTGACAAAGTAGCAGTTAAGCCGAGATCTAAAGATAGGAATAAATTAGTGTATGAGTCCATTCTCACACTGCTAATAAGAACATCCCCCGAGACTGGGTAATATACAAAGGAAAGAGGTTTAATTGACTCACAGTTCAGCAGGCTAGGGAGGCCTCAGGGAACTTACAATCATGGCGGAAGGGGAACAAAACTTATCCTTCACATGGTGGCAGCAAGGAGAAGTGCAGAGTGAATGGGGCAGAGGGAGGGGGTAAGACCCTTATAAAATAATTAGATCTCATGAGAACTCACAATCATGAGACCAGCATGGAGGTAATGGCCTCCATGATTCGATTACCTCCCACCGGGTCCCTCCCATGACATGTGGAGACTATGGGAACTACAGTTCAAATGAGATTTGAGTTGGGACAGAGCTAAACCATATCAATTAGCTACTTGAAAGTGGAGGAGGAGAGTTCCCAGCAGAGGGAAAAGCTTGTATGAAGACTAAGGAAAGAACAAACTTGGAGTCATCAGTGGGGGAGGAAGCGTGTGGGTTCTGGAGTTGATTCTGGACACAGACCCAGCCTATCTGGCCCTTGATCCCTAAAGGCACCATGATCCCCAAACCAGGTAAATGTCATCATCATTCATCCAGTTGTTGAAGCCAGAAACCTAAGAGTCCTTATAGATGCCCATCTAGCTATCAGCAGGTATTGTCAACTGTGTGTTCAAATCCACATTCACCTCTTACTTGGACTCCTTACTACTTGGTCCACCTGCCTTCAGATTTACTTTTTCCCATCCCTTTCTATACAGTAGCAAAAAACAATCTTTTAAAATATAAAACAAATGATTAAAAAAAATCCTGTGAAAGGCTTCCCACTATACTTTGAGGGGAACAAAAGCCCCCATTTTTCAGTCTGTGGCCTATTAAGTCCTATGCGTGTTATAACCTCTACCTGAACTGAAATTCAGGTAGACCTCCTGTTTTACAGATAACTAAACTGAGGAAGAAAGAGGTCAAGACACTCCTCACAGGTAACATAGCGAGTGAGTAGCAGAGGCAGGATTGAAGTCTAGTAATGATTCCAGACTTTAGGAGTACAATTAAAGTTCAATTCCTCTTTATATCAGAAAGAATATTTAAATGCTGCCCTCAATGAGCTTAGCATTGTTTAAGCACTTACTAGGCACAAACTCTTTTAATCCTTAGAACAACTTTCTGAGGTAGGTACTACTATCATTACCATTTTACAGGTGAGAAAAACTATGTAGCAATAAAAAGGAGAAACTGAGACTCCAGGAAGTCTCACTCCAGAGGCCACACTCTTAACCACTAAATTCCCTATGTTGGTTGTTTTACTAAATATAGTGTAGAGAACAGTTTTGACTATTTAACGGATAACTTTTAAACGAAAAGACAACATGTAGAAAAGAAGGTGTAAAAGGCTGAGTGTGGTGGCTCATGCCTGTAATCCCAGCCCTTTGGGAAGCTAAGGTGGGTGGATCACTTGAACCCAGGAGTTCGAGCCCATCCTGGCCAAATGGTGAAACCTCATCTCTACTAAAAAGTACAAAAATTAGCCAGGTAAGGTGGTGCGTGTCTGTAATCCCAGCTGCTTGGGAGGCTGAGGCACGAGAATCTCTTGAACCCAGGAGGCGGAGGTTGCAGTGAGCTGAGATGGTGCTACTGCACTCCAGCCTAGGTGATGGAGTGAGACTCTGTTTCAAAAAAGAAAAAAAACCAACAAAAACAAAGTGTATTGGGAGGCCGAGGCGGGTGGATCACGAGGTCAAGAGATCGAGACCATCCTGGTCAACATGGTGAAACCCCGTCTCTACTAACAGAAAAAATTAGCTGGGCACGGTGGCGCGTGCCTGTAATCCCAGCTACTCAGGAGGCTGAGGCAGGAGAATTGCCTGAACCCAGGAGGCGGAGGTTGCGGTGAGCCGAGATCGCGCCATTGCACTCCAGCCTGGGTAACAAGAGCGAAACTCCGTCTCAAAAAAAAAAAAAAAAACAAAGTGTAAAAATCACAAGTGCAAAGATCGTCCACTTATCAAAGTGGACAAGTTCATGAGCACTGCTCTGGTCAAGCCAGTAGAACATTATAGAGCCCAGCAGCCCACCCCTTGCCCCTCCTAGTCACTGCTCCTCCCTCCTGTTCACAGATAATCACTCTCCTGACTTCTAACACGGTAGCAGAGTTTTGTCTCTTTCTGACTTACTAGAAACGGAAAGATAAAATTCACCTTTTTTTCTTCAAGACAAAAGTGTGTCCTATTGGAACAGGTGGGTCATTCATAGGGAATCAGAACAATCTAGTGGAAATTGCCTCTAACTGCTGAGGAGAAACTGCTGTGCTCATAGTACACACTATGTACTGTGTGCCCGTAGTACACACATAGTACACACCCACTGTACTGTGCCTCTAGTACAGTGTACTATAGGGCCAGACTTGGAATAAACTTCCCTGGATTTTGCCAGTGACAGGTGGTACAGTCAGCCTGCAAAGTAATGAAAATGATGTAAAAATGAAATTTTGAAGGAGACATCTTGAGAATGCATGAATAGAACTGGAAAAAAATGCCACATGGAACTATAATGTGGGAAAATGAGAGGTTAACTCACACCAAGAGCAAATTGCAAGGGCATTTGCAAGATAAGATGTATATGGAAAGATCACTTGTTTACTTGTGATGTTTGGGAAGTGAGGAACCATTTGGAGTGGTTCTGTCTTTTACCCATTTTCAAAAACCACAGGGGTAAGCTCTTAAAAGCCAATAATATGAAAGAGAAACTATATAATATAGTATGGCTTATGTGATGCAATAAAAAAGATTAAGGGATTGTAGAAGCTTGCAACTGTCAGTTAATCACTAGCTGCATAAGTGATGAAAGGGGCTTTATAATCCAACGCTTGCAGTTTAGAGGCCCAGCCTTGTTAAGTGAACAGAGGCACTGTTAACCAGGGCACGCCCTGAGAAGGGACAGAGTTGGGGCTAGATCCTTGGTATTGGGTAGGTTCAGTTCTTCACCCTGTACTGAACTTTCTTATGAGGTCAAGATGTGTAGATGAAGGTTGTGGTCTGAGATCTTGAAAAGGAGAGCTAGAATCTTACTCAAGGGTGACTCTGCATGCTATTTATTCTCCTTCGTGAAAGACCAAGGAGGCCTGGTAGTAGGAAAATGGCTTCTGTGGGTTTGGGAATGAGATGACTACCTGCACCTCTGATATAAATTATTCTTCCCTTTCCCTGCAGACTCTGCTCTTGGTTCTTTGAAAGCCACCTCCATCTCACCCTTCAGTCTCATTTCCTAAAACTGGACCTAATTTTTCTCCACTTAGCACTTAATGGATTTTTTTCTTCAAGACTTATTACAATAGTATTTATGTTTGGGGGTGTGTGTGTGTGTTTATAGACAGAGTCTCACTCTGCCACCCAGGATGGAGTGCAGTGGCGCTATCTCGACTTACTGCAAACTCCACTGTCCTGGTTCAAGCGATTCTCATGCCTCAAGTGATTCTCCCGTCTCAGCCTCCAGAGTAGCTGGGATTACAGGCATGTGCTACAGCACCTGGGGCTAATTTTTTTTTTTTTTTTTTTGCATTTTTAGTAGAGATGGGGGTTTCTCCATGTTGCCCAGGCTAGTCTCGAACTCTGGCCTCAAGCAATTCACCCACCTTGGCCTTCCAAAGTGCTGGGATTACAGGTGTGGGCCACTGTGCTCAGTATTACGTTTTTTTTTTTTTCTTTTTAAAATCTCTTGGTTGGTTAGGAAATCTCTTTGTCTGTGTCCCCAGCTATACTCTAAAATTCATCCAGTCAGGGACCAGTCTGTTCAGTTCACTGCAATAATCCCTGTGTGGCTGCAGTACTTCACCCACAGTGGGTGCTAAATTAACATTTCCTGGGGCCAGGCACAGTGGCTCATGTGTGTAATCCTAGAATTTTGGAAGGCTGAGGTGGGAGGATCACTTGAGCCCAGGAGTTCAAGACCAGCTTGAGCAACAAAGCGAGACCCCATTGCTATAAAAAAAATTAAAAAATTAGCTAGGTATGATGGTGCACACTTGTGGTCCCAGCTGCATGGGAAGCTGAGGTGGCTGGATCTCTTGAGCCTAGGAGTTTGAGGCTGTAGTTGGCTGTGATAACCCCACTGAGCTCCAACTTAAATGGCAGAGCAAGACCCTGCCTCAAAAAGAAATAAAGAAAGAAAAAAGATTTTCTGAATAAATGAAAATGGCCTTTCTGAAAAGGTTAGGTAACATGTCCCTGAATGTCTGGCTCTAGTACAGGCAAATTCATGTTAAAATAAGGCTGTAGGCCGGGTGTGGTGGCTCACGCCTGTAATCCCAGTACTTGGGCGGACGAGGCAAATGGATCACCTGAGGTCAAGAGTTCAAGACCAGCCTGGCCAACATGGTCTCTACAAATCCTCATTTCCACAAAAATACAAAAGTTAGCCGGGCATGATGGTTGGTGCCTGTAATCCCAGCTACTCGGGAGGCTGAGGCAGGAGAATTGCTTGAACCTGGAAGGTGGAGTTTGCAGTGAGCTGAGATCATGCCATTGCACTCCAGCCTGGGTGACAGAGTGAGACTCTGTCTCAAAAATAAACAAACAAACAAATAATAAATAAATAAAATAAGACTGTAACATACATTTGGGCTTTCAAAAGCTATGTTTCTATTATGTCAGAGTTTTGAGCGTTCTTGATATAAGGCCCCTCAGTTTGGAAAGCGAGAGAAGCTGTGGAGGATAACACACCTCCAACCTCTCTCACTGAACCCTTCTTAAAATCTGTCTAGTCCCCCAAACGTGGGTTCTTTCAGTGTGTTCAAAATCTAGGCTGTTTTCCTAGTGAGTTCATCTTGGGGAAACTTCGTGTGCTACTTTTGTTTCTATTTCCCAGAATTTTGTTTTTATTTTCTGAATCATTCTAGTGAACTTGAGATGTCTCTAGACCTTCCTCACCAGCCTGGAAATTCTGGGGACACATGCGATTCTTGGGGATCCTCCAACCTAGAATCAGTCTGCAGTTAGATCTTCTGTAGCATTTTAGGGTATCATCAAGCCCAGAGAGCCCTGTGTTCTCTCCTCCTTGTCTAGACCGATGTATGGAGAATTGAGAAAGAATTATTATTATTATTTTTTGAGACAGAGTTTCGCTCGTTACCCAGGCTGGAGTACAATGGCGCAATCTCGGCTCACCGCAACCTCCGCCTCCTGGGTTCAGGCAATTCTCCTGCCTCAGCCTCCTGAGTAGCTGGGATTACAGGCACGCGCCACCATGCCCAGCTAATTTTTTGTATTAGTAGAGATGGGGTTTCACCATGTTGACCAGGATGGTCTCGATCTCTTGACCTCGTGATCCACCCGCCTCGGCCTCCCAAAGTGCTGGGATTACAGGCTTGAGCCACGGTGCCCGGCCGGAAGAATTCTTTTAAGATGGATACATGCGTGGCCACGATTTTTGTGGTTTGGGAGGCAGCATCAAATAGTGGCTAGTTCTGTGGGAGTCAGACTGCCTGAATTCAAACCCTGTCTATATTACTTAGTGTCAGGATGACTTTGGGAAAGTGATTGCTGTAATCAGAAAGTTTGCATCCCCCTCCAAATTATTATTATTATTATTATTATTTTTAGATGGATTCTTGCTCTTGTTGTCCAGGCTGGAGTGCTGGAGTGCAATGTCGCAATCTAGACTCACTGTAACCTCCACCTCCTGGGTTCAAGCAGTTCTCCTGCCTCAGCCTACTGAGTAGCTGGGACTGCCCACCACCATGCCCAGCTAATTTTTATATTTTTAGTAGAGAGTAAGTTTTCTCATGTTGGCCAGGCTGGTCTCGGACTCCTGACCTCAGGTAATCCACCCGCCTTGGCCTCCTAAAGTGCTGGGATTACAGGCATGAGCCACCATGTCTGGCCCCCGCCAAATTCATACATTGAAATCCTAACCCCCAAAGTGATGGTATTAGGAGGTGGGATATTAGGAGGTAGTCCATTTCTGCTGCTACAAGAGAATACCTGCAACTGGATAATTTTATAATGAACAGAAATTAATTTCTTACAGTTTTCAAGGCTGGGAAGTCCAAGATCCAGGGCTTGGTCTCCAACAAGGTCTTCTTGCTGCATCATCCCATGGTAGAAGGTACAAGGGCCAAGATAGCGAGAGAGAGACAAAAGGGGCCAAACCCATGATAACAAAGCCAAACCCTAATAATGGCATTAATCCATTCATGAAAATAGACCCTTCATGACCTAATTACCTCTTAAAGGTCTTACTCATAATACTGTTAAAATGGTAGTTAAATTTCAACATGAGTTTGGGAGGGAACATTCAAACTATAGAGTGGGGCCTTTAGGAGGTGACTACGTGATGAGAATGAAGCCCTCATGAATAGAATTGTGCCCTGATTGTGCCCTCAAAGAGACCCCAGAGAGACCTTGGCCTCTTCTGCCATGTGAGACCACAGCAAGAAAGTGCCATCTATGAGCCAGAAGTGGGCCCTCACCAGACATTCAATGTGCCTTGATCTTGGACTTTCCAGCCTCCAGAATGGAGAGAAATAAATTCTGTTGTTTGTACCCAGTTTATGGCATTTTGTTATAATAGCTCAAACGAATTGAGACATTGGCTTTTCCTATCTGAGAATTGTCTACCAATATTGATGTTTGGATTTTTATTTCCTGGGCTAAATTTTGTGCTGGTAAAAGTCCCTTCCTACCCAAATTTCTAAGACCAAAATGCATTTCTCATGCTCAGATGTGGCAAGAAGTTGCCTGGCAAACAGTATACATGGATACTCTCCTTACCTGAAAAACTCCTTTGTTCTAGTTGAGGATTGTTTATAGTCATTGAAAAAGCAATACTGCCTCTAGTGAAAGTTATTTGGCACAATATCCAGCCCCAGGGGTATGCCTCAAACAAAATGGCTCAGATCTCTAGCAGGACAGCAGGTGCACACGCAGGTAAGCAGGATTACTCTGGAATAGGGCTAGAGCTTTTCATTTTGTATTATTTTCTGGGCTTAATCCAAAGAGTTATTTCTCCTCAAGGGAATGTGATAATACATATTGGCAAAATAGTGCAAATGTAACTGAGACTACATGGTAGAGTATTTATTTTCTTTTATTTTATTATTATTTTTTTTTTTTTGAGAAGGAGTTTCGCTCTTGTTACCCAGGCTGGAGCGCAATGGCGCAATCTCGGCTCACTGCAACCTCCGCCTCCTGGGTTCAGGCAATTCTCCTGCCTCAGCCTCCTGAGTAGCTGGGATTACAGGCACGCGCCACCATGCCCAGCTAATTTTTTGTATTTTTAGTGGAGATGGGGTTTCACCATGTTGACCAGGATGGTCTCGATCTCTTGACCTCGTGATTCGCCCGCCTCGGCCTCCCAAAGTGCTGGGATTACAGGCGTGAGCCACCGCGCCCGGCCAAGTATTTATTTTCTTATTAGGCAAATACTACTCATCTATCATACATAGTATCTGTTGTGAATATATTTTATTGTGAACAAAGCAATAGCTAAACTACCTTTAAAAAATAAGGTTGACACCATTTTTGCATCTATTTTCATTTATTTTACCACATCTAATATTTTTGCATTTTAAAACATTTAAATCTAACAAACTTTTCAATTCAATTGCAATTTTCAGTTGAAATCTCAAAATAAAAACCTTTAAGATTGAGATAATGATTTATGTCTTGGCTCATTTATCCAGTTAAAAGTCAAAGTGAGGTACAAATTAAATGATCCATATCATCAAGTAACTGTTAACAGTCTCTGGGATGAGGTATGAGAAGGGACATGAGACAATCACAGATTAATTGGTTCTTAGGCATCATAACATTTTTACATACTGAATTATACATTATATAGATTTTGTATATGTCCTTCAACTCAATCAAAACATAAGTTGGGGAAATTGATTTACTCCTAAAGGGACTGTTTTTTTAATGTTAGGCTACTGAGTGAGCTCTGAATTAACTTTTAGTTGTTTGGATTCTGTTTGGCTTCTGTTTTGATGAATGGCTTCATAAAGCTTGACATTCTTAGGGTTCTTATCAAGATTTTGCCTGGTATTTTTCTTTTCTCTTTGAAAAACTTTATTTTTTGTTGAGGTATAATTCACACACAGTAAAGTGCATATATCTTAAGCATTGCACTAGGCAGAATAATATACTACCCAAAATTTCCACATCTGAGTTTCTGAAACCTATAAATATATTACTTTACATGAGAAAGGAAATTTGAAGATGTGCTTAAATCTCCTTGAGTTAGGGAGATTATTCTGGATTATTTGTGTGGACTCAGTGTTATCACAAAGTTCTTAAAAGCAGGAGAGAGAGGCAAAAGGAAGGTCAGAATTATGTAATGTGAGAACTCTATCCATTACTGGCTTTGAAGATAGAGGAAGGAGGCCATGAGTTAAGGAATGTGGATAACTTCTAGAAGCAGGAAAAAGCAAGACAGTGAATTCTCCAGTCTTTATGTATTTTATTTTATTTTATTTTTTGAGATAGAATCTCACTGTGTCCCCCCAGGCTGGAGTGCAGTGGCACTATCTTGGCTCACTGCAACTTCCCAGGTTCAAACCATCCTTGTGCTTCAGCCTCCCAAGTAGCTGGGATTGCAGATGTGTGCCACCATACCCAGCTAATTTTTTGTATTTTTAGTAGAGACAGGGTTTCACCATGTTGGCCAGGCTGATCTTGAACTCCCAACTTCAGGTGATCACCTGCCTTGGTCTCTCAAAGTTCTAGGATTGCAGGCGTGAGCCACTGCACTTGGCCAGTCTTTATTTTTATTTTTTTTGAGACAGAATCTTGCTTTGTTGCCCAGGTTGGAGTGCAGTGGCACAATCTCAGCTCACTGCAACCTTTGCCTCCCAGTTTCAAGCAATACTCCCACCTCAGTCTCCTGAGTAGCTGGGACTACAGGTACATCCCACCACGCCCAGCTAATTTTTGTATTTTTTTGTAGAGACAGAGTTTTTGCCATGTTGCTCAGGCTGGTCTTGAACTATTGGATTCAAACAATCTGCCCACCTCAGCCTCCTAAAGCTCCACAGTCTTTAGAAAGGAATGCAACCCTGCCAAAACCTTGATTTTAGCCAAGGGAGAACTTTGTTGGATTTTTGGCCTTACAGAACAGTAAGTTAATAAATTTGCATTGTTTTAAGCTACTAAGTTTGTGGTGATTTGTTATGGCAGCAATAGAAACCTAATACAACAGCTAAATAAAGTTTTTGGGTGATAGGGACAGGTGTCTCATAAGTGGCTCAGTACCCTCCTCACAGTAATGAGTTAGTTCTCATCCTGAGTTTACATGGGAGCGGGTTGTTTAAAGGAACCTGGCACTTCCTCCTTGCTCTTTTGCTTCTTCTCTCTCCATGCCATGCCCTGGCTCTCCCTTTGCTTTCTGCTATGAGTGGAAGCTTCCTGAGGCTCTCACCAGAAGCCAAGGAGATGTTGGTGCCATGCTTGTACAGCCTGTAGAACCATGAGCCAAAATAAACCTCTTTTCTTTACACATTCCCTAGTCTTAAGTATTCCTTTATAGCAATACAGTCAGACTTACATAGTATATATTTTAACCACCCTAGAAAGTTCTCTGATGGCTTTTCTCAGACAATATCACCCACCAGAGGTAACCACTATTCTGACTTCTATCTTCATAGGTTAGTCTCGCCTCTACCTGACCTTCTTATAAATAGAAACATACTATATGCTCTTTTGTATCTGGCTTCTTTCTTTTAACATAATGTTTTGGAAATTCATCTGTCAACATCATTTTAATTGCTGTGTGGTATCCCATTGTATGGATATATCACAATTTATTTATTTGCTCTATTTGTTTCTAGTTTTGTCTATTACTAATAATGCTCTTTGAACATTCTTACACAAGGCTTTTTATTGTCATGTGCACTTACTTCTCTTGGAAATGTACTAGGCATAGAATTGCTCGGTCACAGATAGGTTTATATTTAGTAAAAAGTGCCAAGGTTCTTCCAAGTGGTTGTACTATGCAGAATAATTTTGCAAAGCTTTGACCCAGAAGTACAAAATCTCTCTGGAAGGACTTAAAAGCGTTCTGTAGTAGGCTCCCTTTTGTCATAGTTATTGATGAAAAGGGTGTGTTTTATGGCAGCATATTGCACAAGGCTCATTACCAGGTGCTTGGTGGAAGGCAAAGAGCTAGCTGAGACAGTGGCGGGGACTCTGTGCTTTGGATTTCCATGTACTATTTCAAATACATATTCAGCTCTGTTCCGTTAACCTGTCAGATCAAAACCTGATGTTATGAAACAGAACAGCACTATTACTATGTTATTAATTATTTGGGGAAAAAAAATTGAAGGACAGATGTGAAAGAGACCAAAGGAAGAAGAGAGAGAGAGAAAAAAAAATATGCCTTGTGGCTGTGATTTTGTCTAATTATTTCACAGCATCATATAAAATGAATATAGTGAACTTCGGAGTTAGGCACTACAGGGATTCTATCAGAATTAACAATAATTTCAGGATTATTAATAGAAAATTAATGAAGGATTATAATATAATTATATATTATAATCAATAATCTATTATTATATTAATAATCTAATAATTAATAAAGGAGTATATAATCTAATAATTCCAGGATTGCCATGACCTGGAATTCTGATTGCAAACCCATTAAACCAACATAGAAACAAGAGGAAGCACAGAGTTCTCATTGATCTACTAAGGGGATTGCTATAGGTTTGTAGCTGGGCGTGGTGGCTCATGCCTGTAATCCCAGAACTTTGAGGCCGAGGCGGGCGGATCACCTGAGGTCAGGAGTTCGAGATCAGCCTGGCCAATGTGGTGAAACCCCGTCTCTACTCAAAATACAAAAATTAGCTGGTTATGGTGGTGGGCAGCTGTAATCCCAGCTACTCCAGAGGCTGCGGCAGGAGAATCGCTTGAACCTAGGAGGCTCATCTCAAAAAGAAAAAAAGAGAGAGAGAGAGAAAGAAAAAAAGAAAGAAAGGAAGGAAGGAAAGAAGGAAGGAAAGAAGGAAGGAAGGAAGGAAGGAAGGAAGGAAGAAAAGACAAATGTCAACTCCTGGAGATACTGAAGGGACATATATTGGATTATCACTCTGCATCTACTTTTCAAAAATTTTAAAGTTCATAAATACTCTAGTCCCCAGCCTCCCATTATCTTTCTCATTTATGTTGCAATTGATGATGAGATGACAAATGCAGTTGATCCTCATTATTCGTGGATTCTGTAGTTGTGAATTCACCTACTCACTAAAATTTATTTGAAACTCCCAAATCAATACTTGATGCACTTTCATAGTCATTTGTGAACGCATGCAGAGGGATGAAAAATTTGAGTCTGCTTATTTAGGTTTCCATCAATGACATTTAGTTTTCAATGCATAGGTTTTCTTTTTTTCTTCTGTTTTGAGATGGCATTTTGCTCTGTTGCCTAGGCTGGAGTGCATTGGCGTGATTCAGCTCACTGCAACCTCCGCTTCCTGGGTTGAAGCAATTGATTCTCCTGCCTCAGCCTCCCAAATAACTGGGATTATAAGGGGTGCGCCACCACGCCTGGCTAATTTTTGTACTTTTAGTAAGAACGAGTTTTTGCCATGTTGGCCAGGCTAGTCTCGAACTTCTGACCTCAGGTGATCTGCCTGCCTTGACCTCCCAAAGCACTGGGATTACAGGTGTGAACCATTGCTCCCAGCCAGCATAGGTTTTCTTTCTAAAACTTTTTAAATTTGGCCAGGCACGGTGGCTCACACCTGTAATCCCAGCACTTTGGGAGGCCGCGGTGGGTGGATCACCTGAGGTCAGATCGTGCCATTGCCCTACAGCCTGGGAGACAGAACAGGACTCCGTATCAAAAACAAACAAACAAAAAAAATTTTTTAATTGACAGATAAAAAATGTATATATTTATGGTGCACAATATGATGTTTTGATATATGTATTCATTGTAGAACGGCTAAATCAAGCTAATTAATATATGAATTGCCTTGTATGCTTTTTTTTTTGTCATGAAAACAAAATCTACTCTGTTGGCAATCTTGTTTCAGCTCTCATGTTGCAAACAAGTGTTGTTCTCACAATCTTGGTGCCACATTTTTTTTTTTTGCATTTTTCTGCCTTTTTTTTTTGGTGATTTTGTCCTTTAAAATTGCCCTAAACATAGGCATGAAGGACTGTCTAGTGTCTTTTTCTTTTTTTTCCTTTTTTTGAGGTGGAGTCTCGCACTCTTGCCAGGGCTGGAGTGCGATGGCACGATCTCTGCTCACTGCAACCTCCACCTCCTGGGTTCACATGATTTCTCCTGCCTCAGCCTCCTGAGTAGCTGGGATTGCAGGTGCATACCACCACACCCAGCTAATTTTTTGTATTTTTAGTAGAGATGTTGTTTCACTATGTTGACCAGACTGGTCTCGAACTCCTGACCTCGTGATCTGCCTGCCTTGGCCTCCCAAAGTGGAATTACAGGTGTGAGCCACCATGCCCGGCCAGGGCTGTCTAGTGTTTCTAAGTGAAAGAGGGCTGTGACATACATGCTGGAGAAAATACAAGTGTTTGATTAGCTTCTTTCAGACATGCATTATACTGTTGTTGTCAGTGAGTTTAATGTTAATGAATCCCAATATATATTACATAAACTTTTTTTTTTTTTTTTTTAATTGCATTTTAGGTTTTGGGGTACATGTGAATAACATGCAAGGTTGTTGCACAGGTGCACACGTGGCAGTATGATTTGCTGCCTCCCTCCCCTTCACCTATATCTGGCATTTCTCCCCATGCTATCCCTCCCCAACTCCCCACCCCCCCATTATCCCCCCTCCCCCCCAACAGACCCCCGTGTATAGTGCTCCCCTCCCTGTGTCCATGTGTTCTCCTTGTTCAACACCCGCCTATGAGTGAGAACATGTGGTGTTTGATTTTGTGTTCTTGTGTCAGTTTGCTGAGAATGATGTTTTCCAGGTTCATCCATGTCCCTACGAAGGATGTGAACTCCTCCTTTTTAATGGCTGCATAATATTCCATGGTGTATATGTGCCACATTTTTCCTGTCCAGTCTATCATCGATGGGCATTTGGGCTGGTTCCAGGTCTTTGCTATTGTAAACTGTGCTGCAATGAACATTCGTGTGCATGTGTCCTTATAGTAGAACGATTTATAATCCTAAGGACTTTATGACCAAAACCCCAAAAGCATCGGCAACAAAAGCCAAAATAGACAAATGGGACCTAATCAAACTCCACAGCTTTTGCACGGCAAAAGAAACAGTCAATAGAGTGAATCGGCAACCAACAGAATGGGAAAAAATTTTTGCAGCCTACCCGTCTGACAAAGGGCTGATATCCAGAATTTACAATGAACTAAAAAAGACTTACAAGAAAAAAACAAACAAGCCCATTCAAAAATGGGCGAAGGATATGAACAGATACTTTACAAAAGAAGACATACATGAGGCCAACAAACATATGAAAAAATGCTCATCATCACTGGTCATCAGAGAAATACATAAACTGTTTTTAAACAGAAGCACACATAGAACAAGCTTCTCTATGGATCAGTTGATGAAATGGATACCAGATGCTCACAGGATCCTAACCCTGTGTTTCCCCTACGGTGACAGTTCAGTATTCACTAATCAGTGTTCATAGACGCTTTATAGAACATAACTACCGTGAATAACAAGAACCAACCATCTATAGAACATCATCCCTCACTTCCACTGACATCCCTGAGAAGTTCCCAGTGGTAAACCCATTAAACCAACATAGAAACAAGAGGAAGCACAGAGTTCTCATTGATCTATTAAGGGGATTGCTGTGGGTTTGTAGCCAAGTTTCATGTGAGCCCATCTGATCTCTTTTAGATTCTAGACATATAGCTTCATATTTACTCTTATATCTGTCTTTTCTGCCTAAAATAGATAACAAGCCTGTAGCAACAGTTACAGACTTATAGAATGTCAGTGACGGGAAGTCCCTCAGTTGTAGCAGTCCACATCCTTCTTTTACAGATGAGAAATTTGAGGCCCAGCCAGGCAGAGGAATTGCCGTGACCTGGAATTCTGTTCATTCCGCTGTCTTCTATTTAATAAATATGAGTTGACCTGAGGAGAGGAGATGGCAATAAAAACAATACATGAAAGCCATTAGAAATTAACATAGACCAGTGCAGTGGCTCACACCTGCAAACCCAGCACTTTGTGGGGGCCGAGGTGGGTGGATCGCTTGAGCCCAGGAGTTTGAGACCAGCCTGGGCAACATGGTGAAATTTGCTCTCTACAAAAAATACAAATATTACCTGTGGTCCTAGCTCCTTAAGAAGCTAGGGCAGGGACTCAGCTGAGCCCTGGAGGTTAAGGCTGCAGTGAGCTGTGATCACGCCACTGCATTCTAGCCTCAGTGACAAAATGAGACCCTTCTCAAAAAAATAAATAAAATAAACATAGTAAGAACAAATTCTATATTATCAGCATCATATATATTTTAGGGATAGAGATAAATTTAAAAAAATTGTTTCTCAGGTAACTCAGAACTATTGCAAATCCAGATTCCAGCTGAGTGATGCTGTCATACTGTAGAGAAATCTCTTAACTAGACGATAGTCGAATCTCGATGTTTCCATGTGACACTGTGCATTTTTAAAAAGTTGTTATATAAAGCATCACCAAAGGAACACTTGTGGGAAGCTCTGTTTACTGACTTGATGAACACGGAACTGAGTTCTTTCTTCACCTGTCCAGAGTGAGGCAGACATCTGAAGTAATTTCCTCTAGCTCTGTTATTCAGATGTTTGTTAACTGCCAATATTTTAATTTATATTCTATGTATATGATAACACTATATATATAGTTTGTTTGTTTCTTTCTGTTTTTGTTTTTGAGATGGAGTCTCATTCTGTCACCCAGGCTGGCCCAGGCTAGAGTGCAGTGGTATGATCCCGGCTCACTGGAGTTTCTGCATCCCAGGTTCAAGCCATCCTCCCACCTCAGCCTCCCGAGTAGCTGGGACTACAGGCATGCACCACCTGCCTGGCTAATTTTTTGTATTTGGTAGAGATGGGGTTTTGCCATGTTGCCTAGGCTGGTCTCCAACTCCTGGCCTCAAGTGATCCAAAGTGTTAGGATTACAGGTGTGAGCCATGGTGCCTGGCCAATAACATTATATGTGTGTGTGTGTGTATATATATATATGTATATATAAAAAACATATTTATTTACTGAGAGAAGGACCATATATATGTGTATGTATATATACATCTATATACATATACATCTATGTCGATATACATCTATATACATATGTATGTGTATGTATATATACACACTGGCATCGTCCTCTCAGTAAAAAAAGTACATATTTATTATAAAGTGTGTGTGTGTGTGTATATATGTATATCTTTTTTTTTTTTTTAACTGAGGGAAGGATGATGCCAGTGTCTGGAGAGAAGCAACTCAGTGAAAACTGAGAGTCCCCGGAGTGTGTGACCTCTGTAGCTACTCGCACATGAAGATGATGTCACTGGCTCACCCTGTCAGCACGTCAGATGCTCTGAGTTGTTTTTCTGTGAAATCGGTAACATTTCCCTGATTATAAAAGTTCACTATGGAAAATTTGGGAGATTAAGAAAAGGGGGAAGAAGAATATAATTTACTCATAATTCTACCTTTCAGAGGTGGGCACTTTGGGGCTTTGATCGTTCATCCTTTGTGCATATATACTCACAGACATTAGTTGTGTTTTTTAAAATAACAAAATAGTATTTTATGCTTTACTTTGTACCATTTAAGTTTAATATGTCACGTGAACATTTCCATGTATTTCCACATATTCATAAAATATTCTCCAAAAACGATAAGATCATTCCCCCAAATTTACTAAACAATCACCAAATTTGGGTCAGGAAGGCTATATTTTTTCCTCTTGTAAAATAACACCACAATAAGTATCTTTGTACTTTTTTTTTTTTTTTTTTTTTGCTTTTTGCATAGCTCTGATTGCCACCCCAGGATAAATTCCTAGACCTGTAATTACGGGGTTAAAAGGTGTGGGGAATTTTCCTGCTATTGGCACGGGTTTCTCTGGGCCCGTCATAATGGTAGGGCCTTTTGATGTGGATGACTGAGGGAAGGGAAGTTGTCCCCCACCCCGTGGTGATGGCTACTGAATTAAAGACTCTGAATCTATCACTGGGGTCAAGTCCAATACCCAGTTTTGATAGAATAGCTTCTCTCTGTAGCCATTTTCCCAGAGGCAGGTACCTGTGGGTAAAATTTTGTCTTTTAAATTGAATCTGCCAGTTATGAGTTTTTATGACTAAAGCTGATATTTTGATGAAAAAAAAATAACATTGTCCGGAAAAATTGCTTAAATATTTAAAATGAGAACAACACGTTTTTGAGATTGTTTCTCTTTTAAGATTTTCTCAAAGCCAGAAAATCCAAGCATATAGAGACCAAGCCCAGTTTCCTTTTAGGATATTTTTAGCAGTATTTACAAGGGGATCAGGCACACTGGCCTTAGAAGACCTTAAGAACAATTATCACTCCCATCTCCTAAAACCCTGTATATATACATATTATATAGGCCAAGTGCAGTGGCTCATGCCTGTAATCCCCACACTTTGGGAGGCTGAGGCCAGCGGATCACTTGAGGTCAAGAGTTTGAGACTAGCCTAGCCAACATGGTAAAACCCCGTCTCCACTAAAAATATAAAACTTAGCTGGGCATGATGGCACGTGTCTGTAGTCCCAGCTACTCGGGAGGCTGAGGAAGGATCACTTGAACCTGGGAGGCAGAGGTTGCAGTGAGCCAAGATTGCATCACTGCATTCCAGCCTGACAGAGCGAGACTCCATCTAAAAAAAAAATGGCTATTCTATAAATATTACATAGAGAAGTGATTTGGCTTTTTTCTTTGTGTGTGTGTTCCGTAAATCTTTCATTCATTTCTAACAGTAGTCTTGAACTTAAAAAACACCCAGACTGTCTAAAGAATAATGGAAACTAACATGTATGGGAAATCACCTCTGATCTGGCCAGTGCCCTTTGTTCTTTGTATACCAATTTTATATCTCAAACAGCCCTTTTTTCTTCAATATTTATTTAACAGAGGAGGAAACCGAGCCTCAGAGAAATCAAGGCACTTTCCTCAAATCTGACGTTACGGGAAGAGCTTGGTCTGTCCAGTTTCAACGTCTACATTCACTCGGCCTCCTTTAGAGTTCTTACAATGGTTTCTTATTCCAAATCGAGTAACTTCTCTGCATCCCCACCACTATAATTAACCGAAAATTCACTCATTTGTTTAACATGTGTTCACTCATTTATTTAACAAGTATTGAGCAAATACCCTGAATTAACATGTATTGAGCAAATACCCTGAATAATGTTTTAGGAGTAGAAGAATGACCAGAGATCCCCTCATCCTTGATGGCTTTGGGAGGAAGTCATGGAAATGAGCAACACAATATACTGTGATGGGTATGAGAAGGAGGAATTGTGAAATCTTACAAAGTATCTGACCATGACTAGGGGCAATGACCTTCCGGTTTACTCCTAGTGATTTTTGGTCATTTCTCTAATGTTCTCCTACATCTAAATTCACCCTCACACGTGTGAGTCTTTTTAAACATGTGAGTTGAGCCATGTGAATACAAAAGTATGACAAATAAAAGGACAGAAAAAGTCAGGTAATTTTCCATTTTCCTGTATTCTTATACTTGCGTGTTTTCCTCTTTTTTTCTCCACAGTTTTATTTAGGTAAAGTAGCTATGGCTTTTTCTGCTCTGATAAGCTTTAAACTTACCTCAAGTAAAGTAGCTGCAGTTTTCTTCGTTATGATAAACTTTAAACTTGCTTAGTTTTTTCTTCTGAAATTATTGATGTTCTATTTTTTTAGACATGAACTGTTTTTTCTAGTATTAAAAATAGCTCTATTGAGATTATTTCTTTTTACGTGTGAGACTTCTGTATTTACTGTAAACAGTCTTTTATCACAAAGATTCTGTATCTTATTTTCTTCCTTTCAGGCAGAAATCTAGTGTCACCCACAAATTCCTGTTTTCTTTCCTTCAACTGTGCCCTTAATTTGACTCCTTGATCTGAGTGATATCTATCCTATTCAAGTAGGAGCCTCCAAAACTTCTCTCAATCCTTGGACAAGATCATACATAAAAATAACATTACATCATAGGGGGCATGGAGAGATTGTTCCCTTAAGGATACAATGGCTGTGGATTTGGTGGTCCGCATTATATCTCCATTCAGTTCATCAATATAGACCCTAAAGAAAGTCAGTGGATCCTGGAGGATAGCTATAAATGACAGAAAGTATGATAAACATTTTTGCCAGTATGGATTGTAAATAATTTGACCTCGAGTTTATGATAAGTGGCCATGAATTTGGCAAATGCATTTCTTTGCAGCCCAATTGCCAAAGACTGTATCTCTGCCATAATGAAGACTAGAAATAATTTTCAGTCACATGGAAGAGACATCAACATTTGCTCTCTGTCATGATACAGTTTGAAGAAATCCACCCTGCCTCAATGTTTGTGGAAGGCTGAATATTGATCCCCCTTCCTCACCCAAAGATGTCCATGCCCTAATTCCTGAAACCTGTGTCTATGTCACCTTTGACGGCAAGAGAATTTTGCAGATGTGATCAAGTTAAGGCTTTTGAGATGGGAAGACTATCCTGGGTGATCTGGGTGGACCTGATGTCATCACAAAGATCCTTATGAGTGAAAGAGAGAGATAAAGGAGTCAGAGTCAGAGAAGATGTAATGATGGAAGCGTGTGTGTGTGTGTGTGTGTGTGTGTGTGTGTGTGTGTGTGTGTGAGAGAGAGAGAGAGAGAGAAAGACAGAGAAAGAGAGAGAGAAAGAAAGAAAGATGGAAATTTGAAGATGTTATGTTGCTGGCCTAAAGATAGAGGTAGGGGCCATGAACCAAGGACTGCAGGCAACCTTTAGAAGCTGGCAAGGGCAAGGAAACAGATTCTCTCCTAGAGCCCCTAGAAGCAACACAGCCCTGATGACACCTTGATTTCAGGACATCTGGCCTCTATAAATGTAAGATGATACATATATATGGCTTTATGCCATTAAGTTTGTGGTGATTTGTTGTTAACAGAAGGAAACTGATGAAGATTTCCCAGAGAACATCAGAATGATGCTAGGAGGTAGGATGGTTTTACAGGTTAGTTAATTCAGCAGCTCAATGACATATTCAAGGTCCCAGGTTCTTTAACAATTTTCTCTTTGACATCCTCAGTGTGGTTTTTGCTTTCATTTTCAGACAAAGTTCCTCAAGGTGACATGATTGCTGCCTGGTTCCAGGCATTGCCTCTCACATATCACTAATCAGAAAGAGTGAATGGGTGTTGTGTTTATTTTTAGTAATAAGAACACTTTATCATAACAATAGATTATGTTTTGTCCTGTGTGTCCTTCATTCTTTATATTGAATTTCAAATCAGGATTACTAAAGGAGACATTGCAGAGGGTTGTGTAGATGTTGAGATATAATGTTGAGCAGGCAAGTGACCTTTGAATTTCTGAATATTCTTGTCATATTTGATAAAGATAAGAGTTGGCATACAGGGTAATCTAACTGGAGTGTTTGTTGAGAATAAGTATATTGAATATTTGAATACACAGTTAATAAAGTATCTTGCATAGAGAGTCATAGGATTCCAAGCAAAACTCAGCCCAAGTACGTATCAATGAGTAGTTATGGTAATGCCCTTTGCCTTAAAGGCCTGTAATCTTCTTTGTAAAGCTCTGAATGCAAACCTTTTAAAATGACCAAATATACTTATTTGCCAGTAAGTAATACTTTCTCAGAGTGATTTTTGTTCTCCGATATAGATTTTCTTAACCTATTCCATTTATCAGCTTATTAGGTTAATCACACAGTTTTGCTCTGAGGCCTGGCAGTAGCAAAATGATGCCATGGTTCACAGAATGGGGGAGCATGTGTAGGGAATGGATTGGAAATCTTCACAAGGGTGGATGCATCTCTATCAAAATTTTTCCACTGCAGTTCAGTGGCTCCATAATTGACAATGCCGTCTTGAGGAGGTCCTTTGTGGTAGGAATGCAACTGATGAAAAATGGCTTGGAGTTAATTGAAACCTTTTGAAGTTGCTCCAGTCTTCAAACAACCAATTCTTAAGTGTTATATTTACAACATAGATTTACAACAGTGTTTCTTATGGGATGGAACTTTGGGGCCATGTTCAGTCTCATGTACTGCATAAATCTTCTGCAGCCACTGAACGATGACAGGAGGGCTGAATTCATCGAGGGCAGACGTGTGCTGCCATGGGAAGGGTATTGGGCCATGAGTCAGGAGATGGGGTTTCTGGGGCAAGGTCTGCCACTAACTGCCTGTGCAGGACTTGGAGTCAGAATAACTGCCCACTTTAATTTTCTTTGAAGGCAAAAACCATGTCTTATATAGAATGTTACTACCACGGCTGGGCACGGTGACTCATGCCTATAATCCCTGCACTTTGGGAGGTCGAGGCAGGTGGATCACTTGAGGTCACGAGTTTGAGACCAGCCTGGTCAATATGAAACCCATCTCTACTAAAAATACAAAACATTAGCCAGGTGTGGTGGCTGGCGCCTGTAATCCCAGCTACTCGGGAAGCTGAGACAGGACAGTCGCTTGAACCTGAGAGATGGAGGTTGCAGTGAGCCAAGATTGCACCCCTGCACTTCAGCCTGGGTGACAAGAGCAAAACCCTGTCTCAAAAATCAAAACAAAACAAAACAAAACAATAATGCTACTACCAGTACTACTGCTATTTCTTGAGTGCTTACCAGCAATTAAGTATATCATAGTAAGTGCTTTGCATAATTTTCCTCATTAAATTTTTATGTCAGAGAATGTCAGTATATCTCCTCTTAGCAGATGAGAGGACGAGACTTAAAGAGGCTCAGTAATGCTGCCTCAGGTCACATGGGTGTGTAGGCGCTAGAGCCCAGGATTGTGTGATTTCAAGATGGATAACAAGCAGGGCTGGTGTTAGTAACCCCTCACCTTTACAAGAGTGATTCTCAGCCTGCATGTACATTGACATCATAGTGGGTGAAGGGGAATTTTAAGGACACTGATGCCAAGCTCTACCCCAAGGGATGCTGACATAAGTTGTCTTGGGTGCAGCCTGGGCAGTGGGATTTTTTTAGTTCTCCCAGTTTGTTTTATTTTGTAGCCAGAATTGAGAGCCACTGCTTTACATGAAGTTTCAGAGATTGAGAAGGGAAGGCTGGAAGGGTTGAGGTACTTTCTGGTCATGGAGCTCCAGTGTTCAGAGAGCTAGCTTTTCTTGGAAGAGTTTCTTGAAGAGATTCTTTAAATGCTAAATTCTTGGGATTTGGACTAATTGTCAATGCAGCTCTAGAAGTATAAAGCACTTGGGGAGGGGAAGGAGCAAGTATTTGGGAAGAACACTTGAATTAGTTGGTTTCAGACAGCAGATTTATACGAGGGGAGTTCCTGTTTTAAGAGAAAAAGAAGATTCTATGTGTGATGATGTAGTGACATAATTAATCCAGACAGCCAAAGGTCATGGCAGAGATGAAAAAGGCTACAGTTTTGGTGGACAGTATAATATCATCCACATAGTAGATAAGATGATATAATTAAGAAAGGAGTAATTAGCTTACTTCTTGGATGCTCATTTAACTGTTACATGTGACCATGAACCATTGAGCAAATTACATTTTCTAGTATATTAAGTGGTGTAGCAACTGAACCAAAGAGTTATCTGCTTCTGGGTTATTTATTCACCTTCCTGCTCTGCAAATGCTGAATGCTCCTTTATATTAAATAACTGGATTTGTTCGACAAAATGGTGCTTCAGAATCAAGGATCTTCTGTGTATTTTGGAGGGTGAAGTTTTCCCTTTCTTAGCAAGTCTTGCTTGTTCCTTCGTCTTTCCATCAGCAGCGAATTCCTGGTTGGAAGTAACTCTGTATAAACTGAAAATTCTCAAGGCCGGGGAAGAAGAGGAAGAAAGAAGTGTGTGGGCTTGAGAATTAATTCTGAGTAGAACTGAAGACAATTTTCATGAATGAGTGAAACCATGAGTGATAATTGTGTTCCTTAGAGAAGTCGGTTGCTGTGTTTCTTGGGATACTCTTAATAAAAGTGAGTGTGTAGGTGGTTTTCCCAAAATGGCATTGAACAGACAACAAGATGAACTTGGCATTGTTAGGTACAGACTTTTCATTGGTCTGCAGATGTAGACATATCCAGTGTAAGAATTTCGAAGTGACTGAAAGAGGAGAAATTCTAGTGAAAGAGAAAGGAAAAATGAGCTGCTATTTCCTGACTGAAAATCTGACTTCCACAGAGAATTATCTTTTAGGAAAACCTGGACAGGAACAAGTTTAATCCTTCTCTGAGTTCAGGGTGAATGGTGTTTCCAATTCAATTTTTAAGGTAGTTTTAATAATACCAGATTATTAAATGCATATGTGTGAGATTGGATTAACGCAGTCTTTCTTGTCTCACTTTTTAGAAAACGAATTGTTAGCAGATGATTGTAGTCATGAAATATTTTGACTGTCTGGCAGCACTAATGATAAAGATAGAAACCATTTAAAAAAGCCGAAACAGGTCTTGTATTCATTCCTGTATGACAAAGCATATTCTCCAACTATATATGCTTTTTAAAAATATTTTATTTTTCCATAAGTTATCGGGGTACAGGTGGTATTTGGTTACACAAGTAAGCTCTTTAGTGGAGATCTGTGACATCCTGATGCACCTATCACCTGAGCAGTATACACTGCACCATATTTGTTGTCTTTTATCCCTTGCTCCCCCCCACTCTTCCCACTAAGTCCCCAAAATCTATTGTATCATTCTTATGCCTTTGCGTCCTCATAGCTTAGCTCCCACATATCAGTGAGAACATATGCTGTTTGGATTTCCATTCCTGAGTTATTTCACTTAGAATAATAGTCTCTAATGTCATTCAGGTCATTGCAAATGTTAATATGCTTTTAAAAACACAGCTTGATTAAATGAACATTCTCCTGCTTTGATATTTAAAAATTAAGCATTGCAGCAGGTGGCAGAACTCAAGTCTCTTGAGAAAGGAATATGATTGAAGATTGTTGACTGGAATAACACACTTTCTTTCTCAGATTGTTTTATTGTCCTTTAAGTTCTATGAATGGGTTTTCCATAATCAGCAGGTACTACTGTATTTTGCCTTTTAGTTCGGTGGCTAAAACTATCAGGCTCAATGTTTGTGCCTTCCAGGATTCTTAGAGGTTACAAAGATCTGTTCTCTAGAGGATAAACTAGAATTTGGACCTAGAAATAAAATGAACTACGTCATGTTTTACATTTTCCCTGTGCACAGTGATCTCTGTGGTTAGGTTTATTGTGCGTTCTTACCTTAGAGAGCAGAAGTAGCTCGAGGCAATGAGAACAGACAGAACTGGGGCGCTAGAAAAATTGCCCGAGTTTGCCAGTTCATACTGAACACATTGTTTAGGCTTCCTTTGTTTCAGTATCCTCATTTGTTCAAGGAAATTTGCTGGAGGCCGTATTTATGAAAGCAGATAGCTCTGGCAGACAGTGTTGTACTTGACAAGAAATAGATGGATGTATTTGTTAACCTGTAGTTTTCATCCCCCACAGGATTACTAACTTGTGCCATATTGATAGTGTTGTTGACCATCAAGAGTACATCATGGAATCTTCCTCCCCTTTCTTCTTTGTCTTTTTCTTCTCCATCTTTCTCTTCTTTACAGGTAAAGCACATGACCCAGCACTAGGGAAGTATCTTGCTGCCCCTCTATTAGCTGGTCACTCTTCAGTTCAACCTAGAGAAAATCAAAAGCTAGGAAAAAACAACAGCTAGAAATTTCACATCTAAATTTTATCAATTTAACATTTTGACACAAATTAGGTGTATGTTGAGAGTCTGTTTTGAATGGAACAAAATAACAGTATCTTGCATTTGTTTAGCGCTTTATGCAACATACTGGCCTTCATGAGCTTATTTGATCCTTAAATACGCCTGATATGGTTTGGCTCTGTGTCACCACCCAAATCTTATCTTGAATTAAAATCCCCAGGTTTCAAGTTGGGGGGCATGTAATTCCCAAGAGTTGGGGAGGGTGGTGATTGGATCATGGGGGCAGATTCCCCTCTGCTGTTCTCGTGATAGTGAGTGAATTCTCTTGAGAGCTGATGGTTTTATAAGTGTTTGGAAGTTCCTCCCTTGCTTTTCTCTTATGCTCTATGTGAAGAAGGTCCTTGCTTCCCCTTTGGCTTCTGCCAGGATTGTAAGTTTCCTGAGGCCTCCCCAGCCATGTGGAACTGTGAGTCAATTAAACCTCTTTCCTTTATAAATTACCTGGTCTCGGATATTTCTTTTCTTTCTTTTTTGTTTTGTTTTTTGAGATGGAGTTTCACTCCTTCACCCAGGGTGGAATGCAGTAGTGTAATCTCGACTCACTGCAACCTCTGCCTCCCAGGTTCAAGTGATTCTCCTGCCTCGCCTCCCGAGTAGCTGGGACGACAGGCGCCTACCACCATACCCTGCTAATTTTTGTATTTTTAGTAGAGACAGGGTTTCACCATATTGTCCAGGCTGGTCCTGAACTCCTGACCTCATGATCCGCCCTCCTTGGCCTCCCAAAGTGCTGGGATTACAGGCGTGAGCCACTGCACCTAGCCTTGGGTTTTTCTTCATAGCAATGTGAAAACAAGCTAATACAACCCCAGACATTGAGAACATTGAGATTATCTTCACTTTTGAGAATGCCTCAAATTACAAACATTTAAATTTGCTGGTTTAGTGTCATATATTTAGGGGACAGCATGGAACTCTTGCAGAAGGAATCAGGAAATAAAAGTTCTGGTTTTGGCTTTGCTGCAAACTAACCATGTCACTTCAGGTTAGTGAAGCAACCACCGTGAGCTATTCTTAGTCTATGAAATTATGGCCTGGAACTGGAGAGTCTGCATTTGTTTAGCGCTTTATGCAACATACTGGCCTTCATGAGCTTATTTGATCCTTAAATACGCCTGATATGGTTTGGCTCTGTGTCACCACCCAAATCTTATCTTGAATTAAAATCCCCAGGTTTCAAGTTGGGGGGCATGTAATTCCCAAGAGTTGGGGAGGGTGATGATTGGATCATGGGGGCAGACTATTCTTAGTCTATGAAATTATGGCCTGGAACTGGAATTTTGCGGGAATATTTTATGATCTTGTGATTTTAGAATCTCCTTTTCCCATCAAAAGGGAGAAAAATCGGCCAGAGTGATTGTTTTTGTTTACGTGTTGTTTACCTTCCAAGATAACTTTACAAGTGTAAAACATAAAATAGACAAAAATATATTTTGAAAAAAAAATTTTTTTTTTTGAGACTGAGTCTCACTCTCTTGCCCAGGCTGGAGTGCAGTGGTGCGATCTCAGTTCACTGCAACCTCCACCTCCTGGGTTCAAGCAATTCTTTTGCCTCAGCCTACTGAGTAGCTGGGATTACAGGTGCACACCACCACGCCTAGCTATTTTTTTGTATTTTAGTAGAGATGGAGCATATACATGTCCGTTCTCCAGAATCCTCACTCAGTTTTGTTTCTTTCCTATCCCTGCTAGGCATTTGAGTTCCTGACTTAGTTTCATACATACCACTGGAAGTTTTGGGCATAGAAGAAGACAAATATAATTGGTTGATCAGAGCATGACCAAAATGCACTTCATGTTCTTTTTAATTCATTATATTTAAAAATATGCCCCAAGGGCTTATTATTAAGCACTATATTCACCCAGGGAACAGAAACAGAGCTTTGTTTCTTTAATCATAATATGAAATGATTTAATTTCAAAGCTTAACATTTTATAGTGTGGTGGTTTTTCACTGGGAACAGTTAGATTCATGTAACTCATTGAACATGGGTGAAATGCCAGTTACATACTCATCATTGAGCTTGGCACTGGGGATGTTTGTCGCATTAGCTTGGCCAGTTATGACATTACGACTTGGATAGTTGTCATGCATTGCTTTAAAAAAGTTTTACTGTTTGAGCAATGTTTCTTTTTAACTGAGGTTAAGGTGAAATTCCCAATTTTATAAATATACAAATAATATAATTGTGCACAAGCTAAAAATGCCAACTATCTCATAGGCAATAGCTTAATTACCTACTCAGTGTGTGTCTTTATTCCCTGAGGAGTGTATTTTCACATCCAATTTGTATCTTTCCCCTCCAGTTGTGACCTCGTCCTATTGTATATCTGTTATTAGGAATTGTTTTACTATTAAATGAATACCATAAATAAAAGAAGGATTTAATTTTATTACATGACTTTTACCACAGGGTGTTGGTTGTTTTATCTCTCTGTTTTCTAGAAGCCTGTGACTATTAAAATGTATTCTTACAAATGGTTTGAACCATTCTTATCCTTTCTTGGCTTCACTGCTTCCACTTGGTGCAAGATCCGAGGGCCCTGGACCATGTTTGTTGGTATTTACAACAGTAGATCACAAGCAGAGCTGCACGGCAGAAGTCAACTTGGAAAGCTCATTTAAAATGTGAATTTCACATCTTCTTTCTGCCTTCCCCAGGTCCCCCAGTCAATCCAGTAGTTCTGGGGTGAGGCCCAGGAATTTTCATTTTAACAATCTGGAGATTCTTTACAATAAGATCTTTTTGTTTAAAAAGGGTATTTGTATTAGAAACTCAATTGCTATAAACAGGAAGAGGAGCTATTCAGTTGACTAGACGTTCAGGAACTGGGGGAGTTCTGAGAACTTCCATCCCTTGAGTGGTGATGAGCTGAACCATTTTTTCTCTCCTTCCTATCAGGTTTAGTGTGTTTATCCTTAGCCCCCTCACAATTGCTCTGAGTCCACAATGTACACTATGGATGTTGCTGTGTTTGAACTCACACACCTGTGACACAGGCTCTTAAAGAACAAATGAGCTAGTGTCAGTGAAATAACACACAATCAGCTGAAAGGAGAGTCACACTTATGTCACAGAAAACAAAGGACAGTTGCTTTTATGCCACTAATCAAAACCAGAACTTTTTTTCCAGGCTTGTTCTAGCTGCATCTGGAAAGTGAACAGAAGCATTTCCTGATGGCATAGTACAGACAATGGACACTTAGATACAATCACATGTAATTACTCACATGTTGCATAGTCTACAATAGCTACTGCACACATTACCAGTTCTTAGTATTCAGCACCATCAAAAAGTCATCACTTCCACTCCTTGGCCAAACAGGTCCATTGACCCAATACTAAGTATTTTGTGTGCCTTACTGGACATCTTGCCAGAGTTCTTGATAGGGAAAGACCCTGACCCAGCTAGACCTTGATGCTCCTATCTCTTAAGAATCAACTGTTTCTTACATTTCATCACCTCACATACCCTATTCTGCAATGATACTTAGCTGGGTTGTGGTCTGATTTGGTGAGTGTTTGAAAGAACTTGACTTTCTGGCATATGAAGACGTGTCCATGGGTAACAGGAAACTGACTGTCTTTGTCTTGTCCCTATAGGAAGCAAAATAAAGAGAAGAAAAAGACTTTTTAGTGAACCTTTAGACGGAACATTGACTGTTTTTTCCCCCAATCACCAAATACAGCCTACAGTGTTAAAAGTTCACTTAAAATATAACATGCTATTTTTTGTTAAGTTGTACAACAATGCTGTAAGGATATATATATTGGAATGGCCTTTTAATTAAATCCAAGAAATAGTGTGGATAAAACAAAAATTTAAAACTATTGAGGGAGAGATTGTATGGCTGAGGAATGATTATTAGTTTGATGTTCAGCGTGAAAGAATATCCTGTTCTTAGGCAAAGAGTCTCTTGCATCAAATCTCTTCAGCTCATGAAATGAAGCAGAAACTTGAGGCAGTTATTTTATAATCCAGATAAATCTGCTCCTTTGACTGTGAATTAACTGAATATCCATCATTCCTGAAGAGTAAAGGGGGTAAGAGCAATAGCCCAGTGTTCTCTGAGGGATTATATCTTTTCATTTTGCCTACTTCTCCTTTTACCTCTAAAATATTACATAAATTTAGACATTAACCAGGAGAAACTGCTCTTAGGAATAAATCCAAAGAACAGCGTTTAAAATGACTGCCTTTTCTTCATTTCTGTTATCTTTTGTGGGTAGATAAGACAGTAATTTCACTGAATGGCATTTTGCAGCTGTGTCTCAGAAAACACAGCTACACCCTTTTTTTTTTTTTTTGAGATAGAGTCTCACTCTGTCGCCTAGGTTGGAGTGCAGTGGCATGATCTCAGCTCACTACAACTTCTGCTTCCCAGATTCAAGCAATTCTTCTGCCTCAGCCTCCCCAGAAGCTGGGATTACAGGTGCATGTCACCATGCTGGCTAATTTTTGTATTTTTAGTAGAGACGAGGTTTTGCCATGTTGGCGGACTGGACTTGAACTCTTGACCTCAAGTGATCTGCACACCATGGCCTCCTGAAATGCTGGGATTTCAGGCGTGCGCCACCATTCCTGGCCAGGCCAGCTGCACCCTCTTTTGGGAAGAAGGTAGGCCAGTGCTTCCAAGCGCTGGAATCTATAAAATAATAACCACTGCCACTTGGTGAGCAGTCACTCAACCACCTCATTTACTCTTCACAAAAACCATGAGGTAACTGCCTTTATGATTCCCTTTTTATGGAAGAATAAACTGTGACACAGGACAAATTAGTAACTTTCTTCAAGCCCACATTGTTTGTAAATGATGATGGGAGGTGAAATTTTGGCCATCTGATTCTGGAAGCTGCCTCCTTAAACTTCTTTCTGGATTTGGAAAAGGAGAGAATGTACTTATTTTTGATGAATCTGGTTTACCCTATCAGTAAACAGAATAGCATAGCATTTCTAATTTTGACTGTTTATATATGGGCCCTTGTCCCTAAGCTTATCAACTGAAATTTGTTTTTCTAAAACACAGGAAGAAAAGATAATTTCTGTGTCAAAATTAAGGAAAAATTAAAATCCTATCTCTAGTTTCTGGAAAGCTTTGATTCTTAGAAATATTGACATTGGTATTCTATAAAATACTTTCTTGGTATAATAATGGAAAAGTTCACAAGCAAATTAGGTATGACGTTTGATATGATTCAAAAGTCAGTGCAAACAAATTGGTTCTCGATACATATTTGTCAAATGCTTTCAAAGCTATCAGTAAGGAAATTAATTTACCAAATAATCAAAGGAATAATATAATAACATTTTAGTTTACTAGTTAATTCCGGAGAATATAAAAGACAACATTTAAAAAGGACTGCAATTTAAAAAATGCTCAATTTCTACTCAATAGTTCTAGCGGATTTCATGCCAATACAGCTGTTGATTTTAAGCCAGTACTGGCTTTCTTCCTTTAATACGACCTTGCAGTTGGCTCAGTCTCTCAAATTAACTTCGATATTAGAAATGGGTTGTGTTCTAAATAGTTCATTAGTTAGTAGCTTGCAAGTTGGAAAACATTTTGTTTCAGAAAAATAATACCTCATAAATGTTGGTTAGGTTCCCACACTATCATAGGAAATAATATAAATTGAAATGGAAAAACTAATAGTACTGTAATTCTCAGCATTGTAGGTCTGTGAGAATGGCTTGAGTGCAAAAAATAAAACACTGATATATACACTGTATAATTTCAAAATATGTGGACATAAGCCATCCATCTCAATGGTAGTTATTCAGATAGTGGGATTATGAAGGATTTTCTTTTTAAATGTTTTTACTTTGTATATTTGCCTCTATATTTTGTAACTTTTTTTTTGAGATGGAGCCTCACTCTGTCACCCAGGCTGGAGTGCAGAGGCACGATCTCAGCTCACTGCAACCCCCACCTGCCACATTCAGGTGATTCTCCTGTCTCAGGCTCCTGAATAGCTGGGACTACAGGCACACACCACCACGCCCAGCTAATTTTTGTATTTTTAGTAAAGATGAGGTTTCACTATATTGGTCAGGCTGGTCTTGAACTCCTGATCTCAGGTGATCCACACCTTTCGGCCTCATAGATTGCTGGGATTACAGGCATGAGCCACCATGCCTGGCTGTAACTTTTTTTATCATAAATATTTAGTGCTTTTATAAAACTGGAAATATATATATATATATTTCTATAAGAGCATTAAGTATATATGTGTATATATACGTATACATATACATGTATATGTATATGTATACATGCATACATGCACACATACATGTACACATACATGCATACACATAATGCATACATACACATGCACACATACATGCATACATACACACAGGTACGCATACACACATGTACACACATGTATACACATATACATGCATGCATGCATATATACACATATACATACACATATGCACACACATGTATACATACATGTACACATATACATGTATATATGCATGTAAACATACATGTATACACACACGTGTATACATATAGATGTATACTTGTGCATGTGTACGTATAAATGTATATACATACATCTATACTCATAAGATGTATGCATATACATGTATGTATACTTAAAAAAGTATATATATACATATTTAGTAGAGACATATACTTACAGTATATATATATACTTATATATATATGTATATACATATATATATAAGTATATACACACACACACACTTTATTTTTAAGGAAAAGGGTATGTGTCTGCCATTCTTCTGTTTTCCTTCTTTTAAGAAACGTGACCAGTGGAACCCAATGGTTGAGTGTTCATTTCTTGTTTCCATATCCGACATTTGATCTATAAATAGATCTTGTTGGCTCCACCTTTGATGCACATTTAGAAATCACACCCACTGTTAGCACGCTTGGCGAAGAAATGATCACCTCTTGCCTATTTTATAGCCTTCAGTCTGGTCTTGTTTTCGATATTGTTCCCTTAAAGTTTTTTCACAATAGGGTTTCCAACCCAAGAGCTTTTTACAAAATGAAAAGAGCAAGTTATGCACACCAATTTATTTAGAATAAATCCAGTCACTGGAATTGGGTGGAAGGCCATCCTTGGCTCTCTGCCTATCTCTTTAGCTCACTGGTTTGCTCATTTGTCACACCAGGCTCCTGGCCTGTCCTTGAACACACTGGTGATGCTCCCACTCAGGGCTCCTGCATTTGCTCTTCTCAATGCCTGGAGAGTTCTTGCCTCGGCTTTTATCAGGATTCGCTCTTTCTCTCCCTTCTTTACTCAGATGGCAAGGCATTCTTTGGTCATGGTATCGAACATTTCATCATGCTCCTCTAATCCTTCTTTATTTGATTTATTTTTTGCTTAACACTGTCTAACATAATATACACTTTATATATTTGCATGTTTACTGATTATCATGTTGCAAAGGAATAAGCTTCACCTGGGCAGGGGTTTTTGACAATTCTGTTCCTGCTGTATCTGCAGGGTGGAGAATCCTGCCCAACATGCAGTATGCCCTCAGGATATATGTATTGAATGAATGAATGTAATAAAAATAGTATAAAAACCTAGACTGAAAAGATGAAAACCAAACTCATGATGACATTTGCCCCTGGGAGGAGAAAGGAAAAGTTACATAAGACTTTCTTTATTAGTAACATTTGATTTCTCCCTTCCTTCCTCCCTCCCTCCCTCCCTCCCTCCCTTCCTTCCTTCCTTCTTTCCCTCCCTCCCTCTCTCTCTCTCTCTTTCTTTCTTTTTCGTCTTTCTTTCTCTTTATTTCTTTCTTTCGTCTCTCTGTCTCTCTTTCGGATGAGATCTCACTATGTTGCCTGGTCTGGTCTCAAATTCATAGGCTCAAGGGATCTGCCCATCTCAGCCTCCCAAAGTGCTGGAATTACAGAGGTGAGCCACCACATCCAGCCACATTTTATTTCTTTTATATATAAAAACATCTGAAGCAAATATGACAAAACTTTTTCAGATGAATATATTGGTGCATATAACATTAATTTCTGAATATTCCTGTATTTTGGAAGTTTTCAGAAGACACTTACTCTGGCTTTCCAATAACGTCAGGTTAAATAAAGCACATATTCCTTAGCATTCCACGAGTGGCCTTTAGTGATGAACGTGTCTCACTTCTCCATCCTCATTTGTTTTATTACTTTTAGTTTCTCCCAAAGGCGTGACTTCTTCTATCCTCAAGTCTGTTTCATTCTACTTGGGATGACCTTTCTGCTTTTCTTTGGCTAAACCTAGCAGTCCTTGGTGAGTCAGGTTACTCTCCCTGCTCATAGGATAGAACCTTCTGCAGGGGAAACACAATTTTCATCCTGTCTTTGGAAATCCAAATAAAGCTGGCTCAACCTTTGTATCCCACATCCTGTGGGAAGTCCAGTGTCCTTTCTGATATTTATGAGAATTCCTACTGGCCTTTTGCTTATGATTATCTCTTGATTTGCTTTCCTGCCACTGCTGAGTTCGATGGTGCACTTAGTCTCTCAACAATCATATTTTTGCATTTTCTTTTCCCTGTGATAAGCTAATAATCGTTAGACCCAGTTCCCTTCTCTTGATTTTCATTCTACTCACACAAGTCAAATATATGGAGATCTTGCTGAAGAGTTAGGGCCTCATAGGGAGTTGGAAAGTTGGGATGCAGAGTGTGGGAGAGAGGGGGCTGTGCACGCTCCTGCACAGTCATGCAGATAAATTGGACTTGGTGTTAGAGGCCTTGACTCTACCACTTCAGGAGCCACTGGCAAAGTTTCCTCTAACAGATCCTGGCCTGTTTTTCTTTCTTCCTTTCGTTTTTTTTTGTTGTTTCTTTTTGAGACCGAGTTTTGCTCTTGTTGCACAGGCTGGAGCGCAATGGCATGATCTTGGCTCACTGCAACCTCCGCCTCCCATGTTCAAGAGATTCTCCTGCCTCAGACTCTGGAGTAGCCGGGATTACAGGCAGGCGCCACCACTCCTAGCTAATTTTGTATTTTTAGTAGAGACAGGGTTTCTCCGTTTTGGTCAGGCTGGTCTCAAACTCCTGACCTCAGGTGATCACCTCAGGTGATCCACCTGCCTTGGCCTCCCAAAGTGCTGGGATTACAGGCATGAGCCACCACGCCCAGGCTCCTGTTTTTCTTTTTTCTCTTTCTTTTTTTGAGATGGAGTCTTACTCTGCCCCCGAGGTTGGAGTGCAGTGATGCTATCTTGGCTCACTGCAACCTCTGCCTCCCGGGTTCAAACGATTCTCCTGCCTCAGACTCCCAAGTAGGTGAGATTACAGGTGCAGGTCACCACACCTGGCTAATTTTTATATTTTTAGTAGAGACAGGGTTTTGCCATGATGGCCAGGCTGGTCTTGAACTCCTGACCTCAAGTGATCCACCAGCCTCGGCCTCCCAAAGTGCTCTCTTGACTGTTGTCTCACATCCCTCCCATTCTCAGGCTGTTCCAGCCTCTAAATACCAATTCACATATTTTGGAGAGCAAATTGGTTTTCTCTTTGTCTCTTGGACCTTATGAGTTCTGCCTAAATAGTTTTTTTTTTTAAACAATTTCCCCCAAAGCCCACTAAGGCACCTGCCTCCACCAGAGCAGCTGTTCCCTGAGAGGAGTTCTGTGTTCAGCTCTTAAAGTAACTGTACCTTCTCCCTGAGAAGCACTTTGCTGCAGTGGATAGCTTACTTGTGTGCCTTTGTCACTAAGTGAGAGTTTTGAATGTAATGGCTTACTTTTGCTCAATCTTGTATCACCAGTGCCTGGCTTAGAATATGATCACTACTGCTTAATGAATGAATGAATGAATACTAAGTTGTCCATTTGTTAGAGGCATCTATTAGAGGGTGCTGTATAACCTCAAATAAATTTGTTATTTTAAATTCCCAAAATGGACATAGGTGAGATGGAAATTATTTATATGCTATTTGGTTTTGTTTCCTCCACTAGGTAAGACTTCACTTATCCAGGGGAATATCTCAGTAACCATCTCAGTATGTGCCTGTACACCAACTTGAAGCATATTATATCTTACCTGCAACCAAAAACATGCTCAGGAGAAGCTCTTTGGCTGGTACTATTGCTGGTGAAAGAATCTGCGGCAAACACCGTTTCTTCTGAGTCTTGCTTCTTAATTGGAGAATGTGCCAGTGACTTGAGAGTTCCCTGAGCTTCTAGAATTCTGCTCTTTGGGTATCTTTTCCCAGCTTTCCAGGGATCATTTACAGCAGACGAGCAAACTGATGAGGAAATGGAATAGCGTCTAACAATCATGACATTGCCTGTACAAAAGACACAAAATTCAACTTAAAAAAATTCTACCCTAATGACACTCACAAACAAAAAATGATAGAATTTTATTGAAACTAACTAGACAGAACTATTGTTCCTCATTATTTTTGGCATAAAAGATACCCATTCATTAATTTATTTTACAAATACTAATTGAGTGCCAACCATATGTCAGGATCTTTTTTAAGAGATGGGAATATTGTAGAGAACAACAGAAAATTCCAGAGTTCACCTTCTTATGTGGAACACAGACAGTAAACAAACAACATATGACACAATTTATGTAGTAATACATTCTAGGATGACAAATAAAGCTGATGAGGACAAGGGGAGAGAGACAGATGCAGGAAGGTGTTCTGAGGCTATTTCAGTTGTGTGCCAGGGAAGACCTTTCTGAGAATACAACATTAGAGCAGGGACTTGACATACGCAGATATTAAAAAAAAGACCTTAAGATTGGGAGAACATGAATCTTTCAGACATGCCAATTCTTGATGGTCTTCTTATTCCTGATTCTAGATGAAGAGGCTTATCCACAGTGTCTGATCACCTGAATGACCGCAGTAGTTTAACTGGTTGGTGCTAACTGGCCTATGAATGCGTGTCTTGGCCTTAGTCATTAGGAGGACGTTTATTGAATGAGAGATGAATGCAAAGGAGACACATGGCAAAGAACAAAGATGCATGGTGTGAGAAACTGGAGAGCCCCTGAAAGAGACAGAGAGATTTGTGGCTTTAGTTTCTGGGGTCTTCCAATTCAGTTTCTGTTCATACTTGGCTCCCAGTAAACTCTTTCTTTGAGGTAAAGCAAATCTTCCCTGTTTTTTTTTTTTAAATAACTAAAACATGTTAATTAAAAGGACTTTATTTTAGAAGGTCTTGGTACGTCTGAATGCCAGCTCTTACGCTGCATTAACTCTGTGATCTGAAGCGGGTCATTTAACCTCTACTTGGATGTCTGGTGATTATCCAACATCTACTTGCATGTCCGGTGTTGTCCATGTGGCTTACAACACTGATCTCATGGGTTGGTTTTCATTTTCTGGAGCACTTTATGAATGACTGTGGAATCTTCATTTTTTCTCACTGCAGCTTTGCTATGAACAAGCAGGAAAGTGTAAAAAAAAGCACTGCATTATGGGTAGACCTTGCTAGTGCCAGAGCACAATTATTTTTTATTTATGTTTGCTGACCACTTCTGGAGAAAGCAGACAGAAAATCATTACGGTTATTGCAAAAGGTGGAGGCTGTTTTGGCTTTTTGTAGAACAGAAGGCTGAATTATAGGAGGAAACTAGAGGGAGTTTAAATTCAAATCTATCTGAAATGATTAACTGCAAATATTATCCATAAATTATCTTTAAATGTTCCTCTTGGTCATGATACATAACTTCTATGATGATCTAAAAACAGATCAGTGACTACTTACAAACATAAAAGTTTTTGTTTGGAAGGATTATAAAACAATCCTTTGATACTGAATCACAGGAAAACACAACAGGAAATTATGCTGATGATAGCAAAGTTACATTTATTTTTACTTGGGACCTGCAGTTAATTTGGGAGTGATTAGCATATAGGCTCATTGTTCATCTCCATGGGTCACAAAGAGTCTGTGTCCTTTAGTTTCTTATTAACAAAACAGAAAAGATATTCAACACAGCATCACAGGCTCATTAGAATAATTTCAAAGATCACAGCCAAATGCAGTTTATTTGCCAGCAAAGGATGTGAGCAGAGAATCAGAGGTCCAGCAATGCTGTAAAGAGTTGTTTCTTTTATCCTCACTGTGGCAAATTGCCTCAATGTTCCACAGGGCAAGAGGGGCTGGGACACATTCCTGAAAGCGCTGGCTAGATTTCATATCTACCAAATACTTATGCACTATTACAGATGTTTTCACGAGCATTTATCCAGCAAGTATTCATTCTGAGCAGGCACTCTGCATTCTCAGTATATTTTATCACCAAACAGCTGTGTTCCTGGGCTGTAGCATAGCTCTGTGTCCTCAGGTGACTTCAGGGGAAGTAGGGTTTGCCACTCACAGATGGCCTCACTTCATATCACTACACATACCAAGGAACGCATGGAAGAACTTTTCACTCTAAGTGATCCACTTCCAGGTCCTCCTTAATTGTTCCCTTTCTTAAAGTGAGACTCATATTTCTGATTTCACGTTATCCTTTCTAAAAGAATAGGTTTCTATATTTTTGTTTCCAAAATAGGATTGGACAAGTTGGGTAAGATAATCTCTATGGGGCTTATATTCTCAATTGTAAATAAGGAAACTTCTACTGGATGGTCTCTAACGTTTCTTTCTAGTAGCAGATTTCTATGATTCAATTAATTTTAAGTATGAATTTCAACTGACGTTGGCAAATGCTGTTAAAACTACTGATAAGGGCCGGGCGCGGTGGCTCACGCCTGTAATCCCAGCACTTTGGGAGGCCGAGGCGGGTGGATCACGAGGTCAAGAGATCGAGACCATCCTGGTCAACATGGTGAAACCCCGTCTCTACTAAAAATACAAAAAATTAGCTGGGCATGGTGGCGCGTGCCTGTAATCCCAGCTACTCAGGAGGCTGAGGCAGGAGAATTGCCTGAACCCAGGAGGCGGAGGTTGCGGTGAGCCGAGATCGCGCCATTGCACTCCGGCCTGGGTAACAAGAGCGAAACTCCGTCTCAAAAAAAACAAAACAAAACAAAACAAAAAAAAACTACCGATAAAAACTTACGCTCAAGTCAAACATTGACATGTTCAGTGATATTACGACAACCATTACTTAGTAATTTATATTGAGTCTTACTCGCCCTGTCTCATTTACTCCTCTCAGCAGCCCTATGAGGTAGGTTCCATCATTACGTCCATTTTACAGATGAGGAGAGTGATTATAAAAAGCTCTACATCACTCTACATTCATAGAATCATATAATTTTGCAGTTGGAATAGCACAAGGAAAACATTTAGCCCAATCCACTTATTTTTACATAAGGATGCTAAGATCAGAAAGTTTATGTGATCTGCCCAATGCTGAACAACTGTTACAAAACAACTAGGACTACAACGCAGATGTCTCCACACTCAGGACAATGTTCTTCCTGCTTATATCACTTGCTATTATAATAGCACTTAACATTTCAGAAACAGATAAATATCATTTAAAGTAATTCAACTGGCTTCCCTAGTACAAATCTAAATCAAATTTCTTTCTGTGTTTTATTTGTGCAACAAGGTTTCCTACGATTTCATCCAATATTTTTCACCAGTCTTTTTCTTTTTTTTTAAGACAGGGTTTCACTCTGTCACCCAGGCTGGAGTACACTGGTGCAACCTTAGCTCACTGCAGCCTCAAACTTCTGGGCTCAAGGAATCGTCCCACCTCAGCCTCTCAAGCTCTCAAGTAGCTCAATCTACAGATGTACACCATCACGCCTGGCTAAATTTTTCTTTTCTTTTCTTTATAGAGGTGAAGTTCTCACTATACTGCCTAGGCTGGTCTTGAACTCCTGTCCTCAAGTGATCCTCCTGCCTTCACCTCCCAAAGTGCCGGGATTACAGGTGTGAGCCACAATGTTTGGCCTCACCAACCCTTTTCAAAGTTAACGCTAACTTTCTTATTGGAAGTTACCACCCATATGCTGAAGAAGTAAGATATTAATTGTGTGTTTAACTCTTATTAATATGTTCTAATCTCCTCTAAGCTTGATGATGTTTAGACCTTGATAATTTAAAGGTCAATACTCTGTTCTTGAACAGTGTTAATACACGTTTTAAAATTGGACAGTTGGTTCTAAGATGCAACTTACTTTTCTATTGGGATAAGTACCACAGAGAATAGATTTGAAGGATTGTCTCTTTTTTTGGAGCAAGACAGTGGCTTTCAATTGTGGGTGGGATGTGACATTTGGCAATGCCTGGAGACATTTTTGATGGTCATAACTGGAAGGGGAAGTGTGAGTACTCCAGCATCTAGTGGCTAGAGAACAGGGAAACTGCTAAACACCCTACTGTGCTCGAGATGACCTCCACAATAATTATTCAGTCCCCAACGTCAGTAGTGCAGAGGTTGAAAAACCCTCAACTAAGCATGTATTACAAATGTTCACATCTTTTTTTTTTTTTTCTAGCAGGAGAATATATAACCTCCTTTAGGTTACTCTTTCACAGTTTTATTAAATAACCAGTAGACAGTTATTCAATCCAGAGTTGTTCTTATGAAAAGGGAAAAAGACCTTGATGAAATCTGTTCTCAGCTTTCAAATATAAGATCTCCATCACTTTGGGAGGCTGAGGCGGGCAGATCACTAGTTCAGGAGTTCAAGACCAGCCTGGCCAATATGGTGAAACCTCGTCTCTACTAAAAATACAAAAATTAGCCGGGAGTGATGGCATGTGCCTGTAGTCCCAGCTATTTGGGAGGCCGAGGCAGAAGAATCGCTTGAACTCGGAAGGCAGAGGTTGCAGTGAGCTGAGATCACGCCACTGCATTCCAGCCTGGTTGACAGAGCGAGACTCCATCTCAGAACAACAACAAGAACAACAACCAACCAAACAAACAAAAAACAAATATAGGGTCTCATACTAGAGAGACACATATCTAACTGGGATAACCAACTGGCAAATATGACCTGTTCCTTTGTCAAGCTGTTCAGAACTTCTAGTTGACAGTGCCTGAAGCCTCTGACAGATGATTTTAAGAGTTTTGAGTATTTAATTATATATATCAATTGTTTTATTTGAATACATTGTGTGTAAGCAAGTATTGACGATTTTAATGTAGAGTGTATTTCTCCCTCTGCTGATCTCTAACCCCATGTGTAACCTTCATGGTCAAAATATTTCTCATAAAAAGTGAGAGATTTGAATCTTAGAATATATCAAACATTGACCCTGTATCTTGAAGTCTTCAGTCTGTATAGCAGGCTGAATTATGTGCAGCGTTCATTCATACAGGACAATAAAATTATTGGTAAAACATGGATAGGAAACAGTATCTGCCATTTGTCGTACCTTGGCCAGGTGCAATACTAAGCATTTTGTTCATATTACTATGGTTAATCCTCACAACCTAGAGAGATAGGTACTATAACACTTGCAGATGAAGAAAACGGAGATGAAAGAGGTCTAATAATTGGCTCAGAGTCAAGTGGCTGAAAGACAAATCATTGGCAACCGTATTTGTTGACTCTGACATCCATTCCCTTACCTAATGTGCAGTACTCTTCCAGCCTTCTAAGTGTGTGTGCCATTTAACATACACACATTCAGTGTTCTATTATGCAGCATTTAAATTGTTGAAGTCAAAGAGGAAAAAGACCACATTATTCCTAGGGTGACTGATTTCCACAAACCTATCTCTCTTATCTTTCCCAGCAAATATGGAAGTAGTTTTAGTGTTGCTATAATATGTTGCTTGAAGATGCTAAAGACATTTTTGTCTAGGGATTCAAAGCTAATCTGCCAGGAGGAAAGGGATGAAACCCACGACCATTATTACCAAACTATGTAGTTATGTGATCAGCACAATACACTTACTGTTTCACGATATTTGCAAAATGGGCTAAGCCCAGAAGGGCTCTGAACATTTGGGTACCTTGGCGTTCCTGCATTGCTGGTGCTGCATCAGTGGAAACGGCACCCTGAAGGGTTGCTGGAGACTGTCCTGGAGCTTCCTCCTCCCTTTCATCTCCTGATTCTACCCCTGAGCCTGAGGCTCTCTGACTACTTGCAGCGAGTTTCATCCGGAGGGCTTGATTCTCTTTCTCCAGTTTGTGGATCTCTGCCCGCATTTCCTGGATAACTCTCATAAGCTGGATATTAGCTTCCATTGCCTCTTTCTATGTCACTCTGGTTTGCTTCCTTTGGAGAGACAGATGGAATTTTCCTCATGAGCCCAAAACACAATCTACTTAGTGGGTCTGGCTGATCCTGCTCATAAACCTTCCTGAACAATAGCCGTCACTCTTCTCTGCGCCATCTTTCAGCGCCTGGGGGGTTAGGCTGTCTCGGGAGGTAAAAGATCTTCCATGACTTATTCATTCTGGGTTTTGTTTTTCAAAACAGAGATTTTCTTTCTCTCTTTCATTTCATGTCAATCCACAGTTCTAGAATACTGCTTTGTGTGGGAGGATAAGAAAACACTCCACAAATTTCAGTGAGGAACAGTTTCTTGTTTCCATCAGGAACTTACCATCATGGCAGCCACTCAGTCTTTTCTGTTTCCACTTCTGGGATCAGATGTTTCTCAGGATCACCAGCTGCCACAAGTGCATCAAAATGGGCATAGAAGAATTATGCCATGTCTTCTCTGTCAAATATGCCATAGTTCTGCATTTTTTGCTAAATTATTAATTTTGACACCTATTGATTAAGGAAGGGTAACATTAATCACAAGGAGTCATATGAATTGCAGGGATATTATTTAAATATGATGTTGGTAATTAATACCTAAATCCCTCAAGATAGGCCAAGGAAGGACAGATATAATCACTCCTCAGCAAGTTTCTATCACACAAGCATTTTGCTATTATGTGTTAGACTTCTCGCAGAGTTCAATGAGGAAACAGAGACCGGAGTGAGGAAATTAAAAGCCAATTTATTTGGCTCCCAGGCGAGGTTCTGTGGTCCGGGAAGGGGCCAGAGAAGTCGTGCTTCTCTTCTTGCGGCGCGGGGTTTTATAGGGAATAGAGGTAGCTGATTGACTACGGGGGAAACAAAGACGAGGTAGTTCTATTGGTTATTAAAAGACTGGAGACGGGCTAGGTGAACAAAGCGGGGGCATTTCCATTGGGTATAAAGGGAGTGAGCACCGACGAGGGGCTGGCCGAGAACGTACGGGGGGCTACTATAGGGCAGGTTCTTGGCGGTCTTTTCCAAAATTTCTGGCGGGTGCAGGGCTGAGATTGGAATGCGGAAATGGGAGAGGGGGAGTCCGTGTGGAGAGGGCAAATGCTGAGCAATGCGCTCAGAATGATGACGTAGTTTTTAGGTGCAGAGAGAAGGGGGGGGCGTGTCCACTCGGTTCCCAAGGAGGCACCGGCCTTACATTATGTAGTTCTAGGACGTTGGCCTGGGCAAAGGCTGCTAGGGATATTTTGGGAATGTAAGAAGATACAGGCTAAACATTAATCTTGAATGAGAGAGACATGTGACAATTATAGCTTTTGTTACCTATTTCCTGAAGACGTTTCTTTGTGGGGAAATGAAAAGTACAAATCTTAAATAGCATATGCCCTGATAGCAGTATCTGTATGGAAATTCAATTAATGTTTAAACACAAATGATCTTTTGCAATAGAGTGAGAATAATTAGAAAACTTTTAATTGGAAAGATTTTCTTTCACATTCATTTCTGTTTTCTGTCTCTGTGTGTGTATTTGCCCATCCTAATACATATTTGTTGATTGATCCAAGGCTGTTTACATGGAAGGAGTGATTGGAGAAAGTATTACTTCTTTTTTATTCACACACATTTATTTTATATGTTTGAATTTAAGGATATGTTCACTAAAAAGTCAGTATATAAAAATGATGAGGACCTTTTGATATGCTATTTATATTTGTATTTAAATGAATTTCAGTAAACAGGTGCCACTCCAGAGGCTCTAGAAGTAGGTTGTAGAAATGTGGACTATGGAGTAAGATGAGATTGGAAAGGTCATCCATTCTGACCACCTAGTGGATGTTCAGATCTGTCCCACAGTATCTTTGCAGTGGATCACTGACCCTATATTTGAGCCTTTCTTTCGTAGGAGAGTTTCCTTCCTGCTATTTCCTTTTTAAGAAAATTTACTCATAATTGAGATGGGCAATATTATTATCCCCATTTTACAGCAAAGGAAATGGGCCTAGAACGTTGAAGAGATTTGCCCTAGATCAGGGATACCAAATGCAGGCAGTGTGACTCAAAAGTTTACATACCCAACAATAATTGTGTGCCTTAGAATTGTGCCCACCTCATCAGATATTCTTTAAATTATTCTTAATTATTATGGATACATAGTAGTTGTACATATTTAAGGGGTACGTGTGATATTTTGATAAAGCATACAATGTATAATGAGCAAATCGGGGTAACAGGGTATCCATCACCTCAAGCATTTATCATTTCTTTATGTTGCTTTTTAATTAAAATATTTATATTGACCAAAAATTGGTCTCCACACAGCTTGTTCTTAGCTCTACTCTTTATTTTTTTGAAGAAAGAGAGAAAAAAAAAGAAGAAAGAAAGAGAAAAGAAAAAAAAGAAGAAGAGGAAGAAAAAGGAAGAGAAAGAGGGAGAGAGAACGGGAGTATTGCTTTATTGCCCAGGCTAGAATGCAGTCTAAAAATGGGAATTGAAAACCTCTTTTATGCCAATAATTGTGCTTAACAATGGAGACAGGAAGGAATAAGGGAAGAAAATAACAAACAAGCAGCCAACCAATATTTCATTTAAACCTATGAAATACTATGCAATTACTGATGAGTGATTTACTTCCAATTATATAGTCACTTTTGGAATAGGTGTGATATGGTACTGATAAGAATGTATGTTTTGTGTATTTGAAGTGGAGAGTTCTATAAATGTTTATTAAGTTTACTTGTTCTGGGTCTGAGTTCAAGTCCTGGATGTCCTTGTTAATTTTCTATCTTGTTGATCAGTCTAATGTTGACAATGTGATGTTACAGTCTCCCACTATTATTGTGTGGGAGGCTAAGTCTCTTTATAAGTCATTAAGAACTTGTCTTATGTATCTGGGTGCTCCTGTATTGGGTATATGTATATATAGGATCATTAGCTCTTCTTGTTGCATTGATCCTTTTACCATTATGTAATGTCCTTCTTTGCCTCTTTTGATCTTTGTTGCTTTAAAGTCTATTTTATCAGAGGTGAGAATTGCAACTCCTGCTTTTTATTAATTTATTGATGTTTGCTCTCCGTTTGGTTGGTAAATCTTCCTCTGTCCCTTTGTTTTGAGTCTTTGTGTATCGTTGCATGTGAGATGGGTCTGGATACAGCGTACCGATGGGTTTTGGCTTTTTATCCAGTTAATAATATATATGAGTTTAATACTGCCATTTGATGCTAGCTGGATATATTTTTGGAAAGGCTGATACCGGTTGCTCCTTTATATGTATAATGCTTCTTTTAGAAGCTTCTGCAAAGCAGGCCTGGTGATGGTGAAATCTCTAAGTACTTGCTTGTTTGCAAAAGATTTTATTTTTCCTTTGCTTTTGAAGCTCAGTTTGGCTGGATATGAAATTCTGGGTTGAAAGTTCTTTTCTTTAAGGATGTTGAAAATTGGCCCCCACTCTTTTCTGGCTTGTAGGGTTTCTGCTGAGAGATCTGCTGTAAGTCTGATAGGCTTCCCTTTGTGGGTAACCTGACCTTTCTCTCTAGCTGCTCTTAGTATTTTCTTCTTCATTTCAGCTCTAATGAATCTGATGAATATGTGCCTTGGGATTGGTCTTCTTGAGGAATATCTTTGTGGTGTTCTCTGTATTACCTGGAGTTGAATATTGTCCTGTCTTACTAGTTTGGGAAAGTTTTCCTGAATAATCTCCTGAAGAGTATTTTCCAACTTGGATTCATTCTCTTCATCACATTCAGGTACACCTATCAAACGTAGATTAGGTCTTTTCACATAGTCCCATATTTCTTGGAGACTTTGCTCATTCTTTTTTATCCATTTTTCTCTAATCTTGACTTCTCATTTTATTTCGTTAAATTGGTCTTCGAACTCTGATATCCTTTCTTCTGCTTGATCAATTCGACTGTTAAAACTTGTGCTTACTTCACGAAGTTCTCGTGTTGTGTTTTTCAGCTACATTAATTCACCTATATTCCTCTCCAAATTATCTATTCTCATTAGCATTTCGTCAAACCTTTTTTCAAAGTTCTTAGTTTCTTTGCATTGGGTTAGAACAAGTTCTTTTAATTCACAGAAGTTTCTTATCATCCACCTTCTGAAGCCTACTTCTGTTAATGTAACACACTCGTTCTCCATCAGGGCTTGTTCTGTTGCTGATGAGGAACTGTGATCCCCTGTAGAGGGAGAGGCATTCTGATTTTGGGTATTCTCAGCCTTTTTACACCGGTTTCTTCCCATCATTGTAAATTTATCCACCTGTCGTCTTTGTGATTTCCGACTTTCAAATTAGGTTTCTGAGTGGACGTCCAACTTGTTGATTCCCAGCGCTGAAATCTGAGCAATCCACTACATCGGCCAAAACAGCGGTGTTAAGATTGATGGTGCTTTTCTGCCCAGGAATCTGCCAAAAGGGGACCCAGTCCCACTCACTCTGCACCAAGAACTGCCACGCTGAGGTGCCAGCAAAACCACCACGCCGGCCACAAGAGTTGCGCTGGTGACCCGTGGGGATTCTCTGCTGGGAATATCCTGGTCCATGAGCAACAAAAACTCATCCGAAAGTGTCGCGTTCTCTCGTTCTCTGCACTTTCACTGGGAGCTACAATCCTGAGCTGCTAGTGGTCAGCCATCTTGGATCTCTCTCAACTCTACTCTTTGGAGACATTATGTAACATGTCTAATCTTTGCTTTAATAAAAATTATTGTTCCATCATGTTTCAGTGAGTTTCTACACTTCAGAATAAGCAGCCTTAGTATTTTTAGCTGTTGTTTTAATCTAATGTGTGTTCCAGGCCCTGGAGTCCATCTTGGACTCTCTTTTGACATGTTTCAATTTGTTGATAGATTTCTTGAACTAGGATATCCAGTTCTAACGGCATTCTCCTGAATGCACCTGACTAGAATAGGACAAACTGCTGCAGCTTCCAGAAAGTATTTTGTGGTATTTTGTGGTATTTTCCACAAAAATGGGCAGTAAAATTTATTCTTGAAATTGAACTCAGTGTTGAAATTGTGTTTAATTCTTAAAATTGCATTCAGCATCAAAGCAGAATGTGACAATAACTTATATAGTTATTAGAAATGACAAGATTATATCATTATTTATTGACAATTTGATTATATATTTAGAAAGCCCAAGAAATAAATCTGGGTGAGTATTCCCAGAAATTTGGGAGGCTGAGGCAAGTGGATCCCTTGAGCTCAGGAATTTGAGGCCAGGCATAGTGGCATGTGCCTGTGATCCCAGCTACTTGGGAGGCTGAGGTGGGAGGATCGCTTGAGCCAGGGAAGTCAAGGCTGCCAAGATTGTGCCACTGTACTCCCAGCCTGGGTAACAGAGCAAGCCCTTACTTCAAAAAAAAAAAAAAATACACAAAATAAATCCAAAATTTTACTTTGTAATCTACTCCTATGTTACAAAATAAGCACATAAAAATCAATAGTTTTTTCAAAATACTGTCAATGACCAATAGAAAAAAAAAGTGAAAAGTATTCCACTGACAATAGCACTCTACTTATAAAATGCCCAAGTATTTTTTTTTTAAGTTTGTAACGTTTATAATTTAAAAAAACTAACATTTTGCTGAGATATAAAAGAAAACTTAGGAAAATTGAAACTATTTTCCTGGCAAGGAGACTGAATATTTTAAAGAAGTCTTAATTGAATTTCTTTCTTTCTTTCTTTTCCTTTCTTTTTCTTTCTTTCTTTCTTTCTTTTTTTTTTTTTTTTTTGAGACAGAGTCTTGCTCTGTTGCCCAGGCTGGAGTGTGTGACACAATCTCGGCTCACTGCAACCTCCGCCTCCTGGGTTCAAGTGATTCTCCTGCCTCAACCTTCTAAGTAGCTGGGATTACAGACATGTGCCACCACTGCCAGATAATTTTTGTATTTTTAGTAGAGATGGGGTTTCACCATGTTGTCCAGGCTGGTCTTGAACTCCTGACCTTGTGATTTGTACACCTCAGCCTCCCAAAGTGCTAGGACTACAGGCATGAGCCACCATGCCCATCTGGTTACACACACACACACACACACACACACACACGTATATATTGTAAAGTGCATGGATGTCCTGTGTAGTGGAATAGGCCAAGATTTCCCTAGGCATCTATGTAGCTAATTTCCTCGTCTCCTGCGTCAGCTAGTAAAAACCATACCTCCAGCCTCCAGCCTCCAGCATGAGTCAGCACTGTGGGAGCTGAGTAGGTCTTTGGCTCTTCTCAGGTCTGAGGGCAACATTTTAGAAAAAAAGATTAGCCACATTAGGATGTCTGCTTTTCAGACACGGGAAAGTTGGCAAGTACCTCTTTCCTGTCCTCCTCAAACAAATACCACAACATTTACATTTTCTAGACATAAAATCATCTTGCTGGGATATGGTGTGGAGGGTTGATATGTGACTTCCTTACCTGTCAGAACCTTCCATTTGGTCAATGACAAAGGATGAGCAAGATCAGAATAAAAAGAAGGGATTTTGACTGGATCATCAGCACTCGATCATATTTCCTTCTATGAAGAGCTAACCAATTGCCTAACCCTCTATGACATAATAGGAAAATGTCACTTACATGAAATCTTATGTCTTACTTTTCAAGCAGACATACATCCTGCTGTTATAAATTACTTAAACAGCTGCTGAGAAATTCTACTTTGGCAGCATTTGCCAAAAATTTACTTTGACCTTGAACTTGATATGCAGCTATTGTCACAGTGATTTCCCAGGTGACCAGAAGCATCTGGTGTTTCTATGAGCCCAGACTCAGCACCAGATTTGACAGTCTGCCATTTTGCTGTTGTTTTGACATTTGAGTACCACAAAGTGTCAGAGCAGTCATGTGGAAAGGAAAGGAGATGAGAAGTTTTTGCTGGGCACAACATACACGAAATGCTGATGAGTCTGTGAGAAGGATGTTTACGGAGGCCCTGGGTCAACTCGCATGAAAGAGATTAGCTGCTTCCTTGTGCAGCCAGACATGAGATGATCTTGACTTGATTATGTTTGTGTGAATGAATGCAGGGACTTCCTTGGAGACAGGTATGGGAAGGAACATCTAACATTTGATAAGCTGCCATTTGACCGTCGGGAGTTTCTAATGAAAATAGGAATTTCAAATTCCTATTTGACTGGCATGTGTGCAAACAATTTGAACTGATACAATGGACAGGGTGAAGATCCCAGGTCCTAACTTCTGCTTTGTCATAAGTTTAACAATAGTAACTCATTATTAAATCTCAATAATAAAATATAGACATTGCAAAAATCATAAATAAATGTCTTACAGAGCAAGTCAGGTAAAATAAATGACTAGAGATGCTGAGTTTGGCAACTACTCAGCTCCAGCCAGTGACTGCCACAAAGGATCATAATTGCAGTGTTTCCAATTCTTTCTACTGTCAACCTCAAGTAACAACAGAGAGAGTGGCTCTCAAAATAAATGAGTTTGTTCTGGAATGAGCAGGGGATCATAATTCAGGATATGCATGCTATGGCAGATCATGGGCATATCCAAGGAGGTTAGGATAAGAGGAAGTTTTTAAAGGCAAAAAGCAGAAATTCACACAAGTTGTCCTGAAACTAGTTTCATTAGTCACAGAGGATCACTACAGTAGCTGTTGATTACTCATTGGTAATGCTGATGCGTTGGAAAGATGTCTTCATAATAGCATCTTATCTAGAATTTTTTTGTGCTGTCAGAGAGTTCTTGAAATAGTTCTTATCATAGGCATATGTGAATAGGGACCTTCAGAAAGTCTTCAAAATAGTTCTAATCTCAAACATACATGCATGAGGTCCCCTCACTCATGATCTCCTGGCTCTGCTTTGGTTTGGGTCTGATATAAGTAACTCCATCTTGGCTTCCACAGCTTTCACAGAGCTTTCCAAAAGAAGCTGGAAATTCAGGTTTTATATGAGATCTCCACTTTTTATAAGGTTTTTGGGGATGTTTTCCACTGATATATCAGAGTTGTACATAGTTTGGGGGTACATGTGACATTTTGATGCACATTACAGTGTATAATGAGTAAATCAGATTAATTGGGATATCTAACACCTCTGACATTTATCTTTTCTTTGTGTTGGAAATATTACAATTCTTCACTTCTAGCTATTTTGAAATATACAATAAATTACTAACTGTAATATCAAACACTAGAATGTATTCCTTCTATGAAACTGTATTTTTGTACCCATTAACCAGCTTCTCTCTATCCTTTCCTTTCACCCTCCCTTTTCAGCCTCTGGTTACCATCATTGTACTCTTTAATTTCATGAGATCCACGTTTTCTGTTCCTGCATATGAGTGAGAACATGTGCTCTTTAATTTTCCAAGCCTGGCTAATTTCACTTAATATAATGACTTCCAGTTCTATCCATGCTGTTGCAAATAACAGGATTTCATTTTATGGCTGAATCATTCTCCATTTTGTATATATACTACATTATAAAAAATTCATTTGTCTGTTGATAGGCATTTAGGTTGATTCCGTATTTTGGCTGTTGTGAATAGTGCTGCAATAAACAAGGGAGGCCAGATATCTCCTCAATATACCAATCACCTTTCTTTTAGTTATATACCCAGCAGTGGAATTGCTGGGTTGTATGGTAGTTTTATTTATTTATTTATTTATTTTTGAGACAGAGTTTCATTCTTGTTGCCCAGGCTGGAGTGCAGTGGCACCATCTCAGCTCACTGCAACCTCTGCCTCCAGGGTTCAAGCAATTCTCCTGCCTCAGGCTCTCAAGTAGCTGGGATTACAGGCGTGTGCCTCCACACCTGGCTAATTTTTTGTATTTTTAGTAGAGATGGAGTTTCATCATGTTGGCCAGGCTGGTCTTGAACTCCTGATCTCAGGTGATCCATCCTTCTCAGCCTCCCAAAGTGCCGGGATCACAGGCATAAGCCACCGCACCCGGCCAGTAGTTCTATTTTTAGTGTTTTGAGAAACCTCCATGCTGTTTTCCATGATGGCCCTACTGCTTAACATTTCTGCCAGCAGTGTACCAGTGTTCCCCTTTCTCTGCATCTTTGCTAGCATTTGTTTTTTTTTTGTTATTTTAATAATAGTTATTCTAAGTGGAGTGAGATAATATCTCATCATGGTTATTTCGCATTTCCCTTGTATACCTGCTGGCCATTTGTATGTCATCTTTTGGGAAATGTTTATTCAGGTCTTTTGCCCATTTTTGAATTGGATTATTTATTTATTTGCTACTGAGGTGTTTGCTTTCCTTATATATGCTGGTTATTAATCTCTTGCTGGATGGATAATTTGCAAATATTTTTCCCATTCTGTAGGTTGTCTCTTCACTTTGTTAATTGTTTCCTTTGCTGTGCAGAAGCTTCTTAGCTTGAGGTAATCCTATTTGTCCATTTTGGCTTTTATTGCCTGTGCTTTTGAGGTCTTGCCCAGAAAACGTTGCCCAAACCACTGTTCTGGAGTGTTTCCCAGTGTTTTCTTCTAGTCATTTCATGGTTTCAGGTCTTACATTTAAGTCTTTAATCCATTTTAATTTGATTTTTGTATATGGTGAAAGATGGGGATTTAGTTTTATTCTTCTGCATATGGTTATCCAGTTTCCCAATGCCATTTGTTATAGACACTGTATATTCCTGGCACCTTTGTTGAAAATGAGTTGTCACTAAGTGTGTGAATGTATTTATCAGTTTTCTATGCTGTTCCATTGGTCTATGTGTCTGTTTTTATGCCAGTACCATGCTGTTTTGTCTACTATAGCTTTGTAGTATAATATGAGATCAGATAGTGTGATGCCTCCAGTTTTGTTCATTTTGCTCAAGATTGCTTTAGCTATTTGAGATCTTCTGTAGTTTTATACAAATTTTGCAATTGTTTTTCTTATTTCTGTGAGGAATGTTGTTGGTGTTTTGATAGGGATTGCATTGAATCTGTAGATTGCTTTGGGTAGTATGGACATTTTAACAATATTGATTCTTCCAACTGATGGGCCTGAAATATCTTTCCATTTTTTTGTGTGTTCATTTCAGTTTCACTCATCAGTGTTTTATAGTTTTCCTTGTAGAGATATTTCACTTCTTTGGTAAATTGATTCCTAGGTATTTTATTTTCTTTGTAGCTATTGAAGATTAGATTGATTTCTTTTTCAGATTGATCACTGTTAGCATATATAATTGCTACTGAGTTTTGTATGTTGAGTTTGTATCCTGTAATTTTACTGAATTTGTTATCAGTTGTAAGAGGTTTTTTTGGTAGAGCCATTAGGTTTTTTGAAACATAATATCATGTCATCTGCAAACAAACATAATTTGACTTTTTCCTTGCCAACTTAGATGTCTTTTTAAAAATTTCTCCTGTCTAATTGCTCTGGTTAGGACTTTAACACTGTTTTGAGTAAAAATGGTGAAAGAGGTCATTCCTGTTTTGTTCCAGATTTTAGTGGAAAGGCTTTCAATTTTTCCGCATTCATTATGTTAGCTGTGGGTTTGTCATACATGGCTTTCATCATGTTGAGGTAAGCTGCTTATATACCCAATTTATTGGGGGTTTTTGTTGTGAAAGAGAATGTTGAGTTTTATCAAATGCTTTTTTGGCATCTATTGAAATGCTCATACGGATTTTGTCCTTGAATCTGTTGATGTGATGTATCATGTTAATTGATTTGCATATGTTTAACCATCCTTGCATCTCTGGGATGAATCTCATTTAACCATAGTAAATCATGGGAAGCAAGATTGAAAGCCTAGATTGTGTCTTTGAAACAGCTAATTCATCATGCAGAACCTGAGATTTTGGAAACATCAGGTAATGATCAATGTGCAGATATGGGAAGGTCCAAAACAAGGAGAATTAGTTGAAGCAGTTAGATTTCTTTTTTTCTTTTTTTTTTTTTGAGACGGAGTTTCGCTCTTGTTACCCAGGCTGGAGTGCAATGGCGCGATCTCGGCTCACCGCAACCTCCGCCTCCTGGGTTCAGGCAATTCTCCTGCCTCAGCCTCCTGAGTAGCTGGGATTACAGGCATGCGCCACCATGTCCAGCTAATTTTTTGTATTTTTAGTAGAGACGGGGTTTCACCATGTTGACCAGGATGGTCTCGGTCTCTTGACCTCGTGATCCACCCGCCTCAGCCTCCCAAAGTGCTGGGATTACAGGCGTGAGCCACCGCGCCCGGCCAGCAGTTAGATTTCTGATACCCTCTTCACCCCATTTAGACAATCAACTACCTGAGCATTAATATAAAACAGGAGATTATTTTCTCTGACCTGGAACACCAAGTTGAAAGTGTGAATCCTATACTGAAAACAGGATTAAGTGATGCTCTACCTGCTGAATGATGAAAATGCTAGAACCAGCTTTGGCCAAACAGTTTATAATCCTTAGTGATTCTCTCTGATTTCTGGGACACTGACCAGCCCAGGAAAAAAGATTTATAGATATTGTCAATAGATGGCTCCCTAAGTTAATGCCCAATCTGGTCTGGTCACTCAACAACGAAGCCCACTGATAGGTGTTCTTTCTATTTCTCTCATGCACATGTGTATACACATGTGCACATTCACTGAGTTTAATGTCAGCAGATAGTGCCTCACTTTGAGTATAGATGGGTAGTAAATCATTAACAAATTGAGGAAATCATCTAACATAAAAGACAAAGGCCAAAACAAACAAAAAAGTACTTGTAGGAAACAGAGATAATGTACGAAGAAAATTCAAAGAAGTAACTATAATTAGTATTCCTGGAAACTATGTGAAGATCAGTGTTAATGAAACAAAAACAGAATGTACATAAAAAGAGAACATTTAGAGAAACAAAGAGCCTCTGGAAATTAAAAATAAGGCGGCAGAAATGTATGAGTCACATTTTCTGAAGATAATTAACATAAGCAAGAGGAGAGATCTCTATTTCCATCCCTAGGAGACTGGCCAAATATGTCACTGAAAGTAATGGCAAAAACTAAAATTACTTTTGCACCGAACTAATAGAAATTTTAAAACAGCCATGTATTAATAAGGAAATTAAAATAATTAAAAATGATGGAAAATCTTTGAGATCTATTATAATGATCTTCAGAGGAAAATTTGATATTTGAAGTGAATTTATTTAATGCATTTACCAAATTTGTTTTATTTTTGTGGATAAACTACATTTCCTGCAGTTGGCTGAGACCATGTGACTATGTTCTGGCCAATGGAATGTGGGCAGAAGTAATTATGCTACTTTCAGATCTGACCTCTGAAATGCCTATTCTCTAAAACTTCTTTCAGTCTCAGATTTTTTTCTCCATTCACTGGTCAAACAAAGGGACTTAATCAAAATGCATCACAAATGTTCAGCAAATATTAACCACGCTTCCCTGTTACTGCTGAGTCTGTTCTCTCTTTCCAAGGGTGAAGGGAAGGTATCATTTATCCCTGGTTATTCAGTGCTTTTAAATCCAGGCTGATGGGATACCTGGTAGCTTAGCCTGAATTGAACAACATATTTGAAGTTATTAACTCAGTGATGCAATAGTTTGGAAAGGTTCCTTTACCACAAGCCTGACACCTGTGTGTCAGGGGTGAGAAAGAGAGGGAGAGAGAGAGAGAGACACTATTTGAGAGGTTGAAACAATTCATTCATGTGTTTGTACATTCATGCATATATTCAGCAAATACTTATTAAGCATCTATCTATGTAATGTATTATCCTGAGCACTGGAGACAACAAAGGAAATACATAAAATAATCAAAACATAGATTTTGGTTTGTTTGTGATTAGTATTAGAAAGAAACCACCAAGGACAATCTTCTTTAGGGAGAATTTCAGGAAGAACTCTTTATGTCATAACGGGATAGAACTTGAGAGTCCCACAAAAAATTCAACCAGCTTATAAAAGGCCTTGTAGACCACATGGTGAAATTTGGCTTTTATTTTAAGTTTTTAAGCCTTAAAAAGATCATTTGGGCTGTTCAGTGAAGAATGGATTAAGTGACAATAAGTAACTGGAAATAAATCCTAGTGAGGAGACCAGATGATTTATGATAAAATATTTTTATAATTCATTAAATATCATATTGAATTGCAATCCCCAGGTGTTAAAAAGGAAAAAAAAAAGAAAGAAAAAAATTAAATTATAATTCATTAAATTTTGCAATGTCATTTAAGAAATTCTTCCTATCCATGGTCTTTTGGTAAAATAATTTTCAATCCCACACTTCACAACAATGATCTTGTAATGACCTGTCTGCAAAAGTCATGCTTTCTGGGTGACTGCATTGTTTGTGGTGAGGAAAAACATTTTAGTTTTTAAGAAATATTATTTAAACATGTCTGACTATTTTAAATTGCAAGACATCCTTGGATTTATCTGAGGATAAATAGTCTAACTGAAGTTTGTGGTGGAACTTCTGTGTTGGTGGAGAAATCTTATTTCAAAGAGGAGAAGAGACGAACTATTACTTTTTGTTCTCTTACTAGTTTATACTAGAGACTGTTCCAAATGAACTGTGCTATTTTGACTACTGCCCTTATAGTAGAACAAAGAGCATTCTTTATTCCTTATGCCATTAGGGTGTGTTTGGGAAAGGAAGAAATGAATAGCAGTTTTCTCTGAATATTAAAAAATATATATGTAGAAGGTACTCTGCCAATAGAATGAGCACTAAAATGCCTATTAAATTCATTTAGTTACTCAAAAAAATGGCTAGTGTCATTACAAATGAGCCTTTGCCTGGGTCTTCTTTAAGCTTGAATAATGCAAATGATGAGACTATTTAACTCTGGATTAAATCTCTGTGAAGTCATTGGCATGTGTTGCATGCAGTCTAGCTGGGTTGGAGGTCCTGAAATAGGGTTCCCATGCCTCTTTCTGCTCTCAACTCCTCTGCCATGATGAATGGAGATGGAGCTCTTATTCATAGCAATAATTTATACTGTGGCAGAGACAAGCCAGTCTATGGCAGTGGTTTCACAGGGCAGAGGAGTTATCTGACCGTGGGGCTGTTGCACAAACTGATGGTGAGCTGAGTTCTTTTCCTGAGCTAGCTACAATGGCAACTTGATGAAAATGGGTTGAAGTTTGATTCACCTCTGGTTTTCCCTTTTCATGAGATTTATATTGGATTTATTTCACTGGTTTTTATATTAAACTTCAGTAGTGAGTATAAAAACATATAGGTTAAAGTTAACAAACAAAATATACAGACTTCATGTGCATTTGTGATTTTGTTGAACATTTTTTTCCATCAAATATTTTGCAGTTTATTCTTGTTTGGGTTCAATTCAAATTCTTGGTCTCTGGAAATGCTTATAAATTAGAAAATGGCCATCTGTATTTTTTCTTTTTTTTTTTTTTAGATAGCCATTCATCTGCCGAATGGAAGTGTTGAGGTCATCTCCAGCTCTAAGGTTTTGTGATTCAAACAGGAAAATATGTTATTCTTGTTTAGAGACCTGGACACCATCTGTGATTTTTGGTATGTTGCTACATAGAGAATAGCAATGTATCAGAGGGTGGGCTTTAAAAAGCATCACAGGAATGAAAGGATGTGAATAAATTTTTTAAAATTAGAGTTTCTGTGTTTATATCGCCATTACCAATTTTTTTTCTGACTATTTATTTTGATCTAAGTAGGTAATCAAATTGTGTTTTTGGAATTGAGTTTTTGGGTCCTCTATTCTTCCTTACAAATTTTTTGGCAGTAAAGCATTTTGGTATTAAAATCCATCTTCTTTTATGTATCTCATATATCTTATATGTATTGCCTTTTTACATCTAAAAGCAATGGTTTAGAGATATTGAATAGTGGTAATGTGACATAGAAACAGGAAATCTTGCTAGGCTATTATTCATTACTTTTTTTTGTTTGTTTTAAATAGAGAGCATTCATGCCTGTAATCCTAGCACTTTGGGATGCTGAGGTGGGTGGATCACTTGAGGTCAGAAGTTTGAGACCAGCCTGGCCAACATAGTGAAACCCCGTCTCTAGTAAAAATACAAGAAATTAGCTGGGTGTGGTGGCTGGCACCTGTAATCCCAGCTACTTGTGAGGCTGAGGCAGGAGAATCGCTTGAACTCCGGAGGTAAGTTTGCAGTGAGCCGAGATCTTGCCACTGTACTCTATCCTGCACGACAGAGTGAGACTCTGTCTCCAAAAAAAAAAAAAAAAAAAAGCACAAAAAAAAAGCAGAGAGCAATTAAGTATTGGGAAACATTTAGCTATAATTGTAAATGCAAATAGATCACAGATACTAACCTTTTCTTGAAAAAAAACGTTTTTTTCTAACCATCAAGAATAGCTCTGTTATACCTCATTATTAGAAAGGCACTTTTATTTTTTTCTATCACTCTTCTGAGTGGATAAGACTCAAACTGTGCTTTCTTCTATTCACTCATTCAAATAACAATCAATATAGAAGACTTCTGTGACAAAATGCATAGGAGTTTTTCTCCTATACACTAAGCAAGCAATCAGTTCTATAGTAGACATCAGCTGGGTGTCCCTCAGTTCAATTCTGACACTATTTACTTGGAGATAGCATCAGGTCCCATAGGTTGAGAGCTGTGTCAGTTGGAGTCCCCACACAGAGTCCCCACTAGGGCACTGCTTAGTGGAGCTGTGACACGAGGGTTACTATCTTCCAGACCCTGGAATGGTAGATCCACTGACAGCTTGCACCTTGCACCTAGAAAAGCCACAAGCACTTGATGCCAACCTGTAAAAGCTGCCACAAGAGCTATACATACCCTGCAGAGCCACAGGGGCAGAGCTGCCCAAGGCCTTGGGAGCCCACCCCTTGCATCAGTGTGCCCTGGATATGAGACATGGAGTCAAAGGAGATCATTTTGGAGCTTTAAGATTTAATGACTGCCCTGCTGGGTTTTGGACTTCCATGGGGCCTGTAGCCCCTTTGTTTTGGCCAATTTCTCCCTTTGGAATGGAAGCTTTTACCTAATGTCTGTACATCTATAGTATCTTGAAAATAACTTGTTTTTGATTTTACAGGCTCGTAAGTGGAAGGGACTTGCCTTGTCTCAGATGAGACTTTGGATTTGGACTTTTGATTTAATGCTGGAATGAATTAAGACTTTGGGGAATTGTTAGGAAAGCATGACTGGTTTTGAAATGTGAGGACATGAAATTTGGGAGGGGCCAGGGGCAGAATGACATGGTTTGGATTTGTGTCCCTGTCCAACTCTCATGTTGAATTGGAGGTGGGACCTGGTGGAAGGAGATTGGATCATGGGGTAGATCTCCTCCTTGCTGTTCTCATGTTAGTGAGTTTTCCTGAAATCTCATGGTTTAAAAGTGTGTTGCACTTCCCTCTTCTCTCTCTCTCCTGCTCTGCCATGGTAAGACGTGCTTGCTTCCCCTTTCTCTTCTGCTATGATTGTAAGTTTCTTGAGGCCTCCTATCCATGCTGCTGGTACAGCCTGAGGAACTTTGAGTCCATTAAACCTCTTTCCTTCATAAATTACCCAGTGTCAGGTGGTTCTTCATAGCAGTGTGAGAATGGATGAATGCGCCTGTGATCTACCTTTTGCAGGATGAAGACCTAGATGAGTCCAAAGGCCTAAAGAACCAGGGGCACCACTGTGTAAATCTCTTACCAAACCAAACTGGGATCTGCTCACCCTGTGCCATAATGCCCAACATCTACATGAAAGTTTGCAGAGGGAGAAAGGAGGGGCCCAAGCTTGAAGAATTGGGCAGCTTACGCTTGAGACATGACCCCCCTGATGGCTTGTAAGTGAGTGTTATTTAAAGGTGGGGGTAAATTTTAGGAAAGATGAAATTACAGTAAAAATTATTAATCAATACATAGAGGTTACACACTGAGGTGGCCTAGAAAGTTTGGATATCTTAAGGCAGGGGATTGTAGGTCACAGGTAGATTCGAAGACTTTCTGATTTGCAATTAGCAGAGGAAGAGAACCTCTGTTTAAAAATGTGGAGTTAGCAGAAAAGAATGTTAGCTCTGGCTCATGGGCATGATTTCCTCCAGGCCCCTCAGGAAGAACTTTAGAATAAAGAACAGCAGAGTTCATTCCTCAGTTCTCCCTTACCTGAGATCTACATGCCAGCATGTTTATTTGATGGAGATCCAGGTTTTTTAAAACAACTGAGGCACATAGGTTAGGATTAGGATGTTGTCTTTAGTTTCCATAGGGAACACCAAACATCCTCTAACTCTCACTTCCTTGGCTATTGTTTTAAGCTACTGTTTCCTCTTACCAAGTTGCTCATTTACTTCTCAGGGCTAGCTAGGTGCCTGGAATTTCCCTTGAAGGAACTAAAGATTTTGTTTTATTTCCATGGTATGGGGTGCCCACAGGCCCCTCAGAGGGGTCCCTGCTTTGTCTCAAGTCCAAGGACAGGCAAAGACTGATGTCCCAGTTCATGCAGGCAGGTAGAAAGCAAAGGATAAATTCTTCCTTCTGTTGCCATTTTTTTCTATTCAGTCCCTCAATGGATTGGCTGATGCCCACACACACTTGAGAGGGCCATCTTCTTTACTCAGTCCACCAGTTCAAATGCTAATCTCATCTGGAAACAACCTCAGTGACACATTTAAAAATAATGTTTAATTTGGGAACCCTGTGGTGCAGTCAAGTTGGCATATAAAGTTAACTGTTACAGGCCGGGCATGGTGGCTCACACCTATAATCCCAGTACTTTGGGAGGCAGAGGTAGGTGGATCACCTGACGTCAGGAGTTCAAGACCAGCCTGGCCAATATGGTGAAGTCTTGTCTCTACTAAAAATACAAAAATTATCTGGGTGTGGTGGTGCGTGCTTATAGTTCCAGCTACTCAGGAGGCTGAGGCAGAAGAATTGCTTGAACCCAGGAGGCAGAGGATTCAGCGAGCCGAGATCATGCCCCTGCACTCCAACCTGGGTGACAGAGTGAGACTCTGTCTGAAAAAAAAAAGTTAATTGTTACAACAGGTTTTCCATACAAGAGTTAAGATGTTAAGGGTAGTAGCCAGTGACCTTTTGGGTCCTATCTCAGATTTCTTCAAGATCTTGTCATTTACAAGGTTGTGCTACCATCACTGCAATCTAATTCCAAAATATTTTCATCGTCCCCAAAAGAAACTCCTTACCCATCAGCAGTCACTTCTCATGCCTGCCCCCACCTAACACCTGCAACCATTAATCTACTTTTGTCTCTATGGATTTCCCGTTTTGATGTCTCATATAAGTAGAATCATAAAGTATGTAGACTTTTGTGTCACTTAGCATAATATGTGATATAGCAAATATAGAAAGTGTTTATTGTAGAACTTAGACAGGAGCACATGGGTGGTTTAATCTCAAATTATTTTTGTATACACATTTAACCTTTCTATCAAATGGAAACCATATTAAGTTCACAAAACCCTTCTTGACACCCTACATCACCTTGGTCTTTTCCTCTACTGAATTCTTTTTCTTTTTTTAGAGATAGGGTCTTGCACTGTTCTCCAGGCTGGAGTGCAGTGGGCTCATCATAACTCACTGTAGCTTCAACCTCCTGGGTTTAAGTGACCCTGTTGCCTCAGTCTACCAAGTATCTAGGACATTAGGGATTCATCATCACACCTGGCTAATTAAAATTTAATTAAATAATTTATTTATTTGAGACAGGGTCTCACTATGTTGTCCAAATTGGTCTCAAACTCCTGGCCTCAAGTGACCCTCCCACCTTAACCTCCCAAAGGGCTGAAATTTACAGGCATAAGCCGTCATGCCCAGCCTTCCTCTGAATTCTTTTAATAAATGTAGAAGTAATCACAAGTTTTGACAGTTGATTATAGACTGTCATGCATTTTCTGGAATCATGTAAATAGCATTTATCTCCTTGACTAGGATATAAACTTCTTAGGAGCAAAGACTAGTCTCAATGTTTTATTTTCTCTCCCCTTATGCCCCTTCCTCATCAGTCACAGAATTCACAAGACTGTTGTCACATTGTGATAATGTTCATTGGTGCAACTAAGCTTCAAGACACAGATAATAACTGTGGCTTCTTTATAATTTTTCACACAAATTTTTAATTGGCATTTCAAGGATGGCCTAGCCTTAGAGTACTAGACTAATCTGTTTTCTGGGTAGATTCCAGTTTCCATTCCATAGGCCTGGACATTACTGTTTACAGCTGAATAGAATCATTCATTCAGCTCCTCTCTGTCAATGTCTCTTATAGCAGAGTGTCTATAAGAGACATTGACAGAGAGGAGTGTCTGATAGCAGAGTGTGTATAAGAGACATTGACAGAGAGGAGCTGAATAAATGATTCTGCTTCTATAAGAGTGTCTATAAGAAACATTGACAGAGAGGAGCTGAATGAAACATATCCAGTGAACCAAGCCCATTGAGTTGCTTTTGGGATACCTGGGAGTGTGGTGCTTTCCTTGACAGGCTTTAGAGATGAGGAGTCAGTGTGGAAAGCTGGTCAGACAAAATGATATGCATGCTGGCGGCTTACAGATACCCTTATTCAGTAGACAAATATAGGTCAACAATTATAAAATCATCAGAAGGTCATTTGCATTAGAACTGCCTTCTGGGACATTGACACCAATCTTGCATTTTCTCAGTGATTGATGATCACAACTATTACATTGTGAGCAACCTTGCTGTTAATTTTAGAAACAATGATCTTTAGGATTAGTGAATAGAGGTAATTAATCTATATTGAGAAAATTACTAAAATATAAAAACTAGATTATCCTAAAGATCAGGATGGGTTAAATATTATAAAGTATAGCTTCTATTCTCCACATATCTGAACTTTCTTGATTATAGCAGTGGAATTCCTCAATTTTTTACCCATTACGTTTTTAGAGTAAGTTTGAAGCATATTAAATATAAACATTTTTATTGTAGTTTTTGGAGTGAAGTGAAATTCTAATATAAGAATTTATCAGTTTCAGCTCTAGAGAACATTCTGTCACTTATCATTTCAAGAAAATCTTTTTAAAGTTTAACTTTGTATTTGTACTTGTTTAGCTATGTTGGTGTACATGGAAGACCTCCTCCCCCAGAGGTATCCAGAATGTTCAGTTAGCCTCAGCAGGATGAGACATATCTGCTTTTTATTTCATCTTTGGATACCACATTCTGACCTGTGTAATAATTACACCAGATTTCAAAAAACAAAACAAAACAAATCAAAACTAGCTGACTTAACTAAGAAATTCTTTTTCAAAAATTATTTTTTATTATGATAAAAAACATATAACAAAAATTTACCATCTTAACCTTTTTTAAGTGTACAATTCAGTAGTGTTAAAAATATTTACATTGTTGTGCAAATGATCTCCAGAACTATTTCATCTTTTAAAACTGAAACTCTATGCCCATTAAACAATAACTCCTCATTCATTCCTCCCCCAGTCTCCAGCAACAACCATACTTCTTTCTGTTTCTATAAATTTGACTATTCTAAATAGCTCAGAGGAATGGAATCATACAGTATTTATCTTTTTGTGTCTGACTTATTTCACTTAACATACTGTACTTAAGGTTTATTTATGTTGTGGCATGTATCAAAATTTCCTTCCTTTTGAAGGCTGAATAATATTCCATTATATATGTGTATATATGCACACACACACACATATATATATGCATATATTATACACACACACACACATATATATGCCACATTGTAGAAATCTGTTCATCTGTTAATGGACAGGTAAATTTAGGTTGTTTCTATCTTGGCTATTGGGAATGGTGTTGTTAGGAGAATGAGTGTACAAATAATGTCTCTGAGATCCTGCTTTTAATTCTTATGGGTATATACCCAGAAGCAGAATTGCTAGATTATATGGTAATTTGATTTTTATTTTTTTTTGAGAAACTGCCATACTATTTTCTATAGTGGTGAAACCAACCCAATTGTCCCATGGAACTAATATTTATAATTTCTTTTGAATAAACATAGAAATTGACTCTCTCAGTCTTAAAACATAAGAAAGTTACATTTGTCTTATCTGAGTACCTTTCCTAAGAAACCAACCATCAGTCCTCCCAAATAGTACCAAGGAACTGAAATGTACCAGATCACTGCATCTGGGTAATGAGACACCAGACTCCTCACCTGTCATGATTGCCTAACCTATCACCTGCTTCCTGTTGACCAACTTCTCTTCCTTACCCCTCCCTAATTCCTGTTTTCCCACACACAGTTCCATTTCTTCCATATATAAACCCCTAATTTCAGTTGGTTAGGGAGATGGAGCTGAGACTGATCTTCTTGGCAGCATCACTTGATTAAACCCTTTTTTCTTGGAAATACTCATTGTCTCGGTGATTGGCTTTCTGTGCAGCGAGCAGCAGGACCTAGACCCTGGTGTTTTGCTAACAGTGGCTGCACATTTCACATTTTCACCAATAGTGCACAAAGATCACAATTTCTCCACATCCTCTCCAACACTTATTATTTTCTGTGTTTTTTGATAGTAGCCATCATAATGGGTATAAGGTATAAGAAATCACTTTTAAACAGAAAAAAACCCATAACTTTCTAGCCAAAGGAATTAAAACTATCTAAGTTACCTAATTCAAATTAAGAATCACTTCACATTAAACTTGTGGTCTATCATTCTTACATTGTTCATGGATTTGTTCTTCTTTGGATTTCTGAAATAAGCAATCTACTAATTTTATCACCTACCTCAGTATGACGAAGCAGGATGTATTTATTTATTTACTTATTTTCTTTTGAGACATGGTCATGCTCTGTTGCCCAGGCTGGATTGCAGTGGTTTGAGGTTGCTCACTGCAACCTCAAACTCCTGGGCTCAAGCAATCTCCCACCTCAGCCTCCCAAGTAGCTAGGACTACAAGCACATGCCACCATATTTGGCTAATTTAAAAAATTTTTAGTAGAGACAAGATTTTGCTATGTTGCCCATGTTGCTACGTCTCAAACACTTGGGTTCAAGCAATCCTCCTGCCTTGGCTTCCCAAAGGGCTAGGATTATAGGTGTGATGCACTAAGAATGGCCAAATGAGCAGAATTTTTTTTTTTTTTTTTTTTTTGAGATGGAGTCTTGCTTTGTTGCCCCGGGTGGATTGCACTGATATGGTCTCAGCTCACCACAACCTCCACCCGCCGGGTTCAAGCAATTCTCCTGCCTCAGCCTTCCAAGTAGCTGAGACTACAGGTGCGTGCCACCACACCTGGCTAATTTTTGTATTTTTAGTAGAGATGGGGTTTCACCATGTTGACAAGGCTGGTCTTGAACTCCTGGCATCAGGTTATCCCCCCGCCTTGCCTCCAAAGTGCTGGGATTATAGGCATGGGCCAGCCCCAAATTAGTAGAATTTAAAAGGTAAACTTTGCAATTCTCTTATTTATGGTTAAAAAAAAAAAAAACTTGTCTCTAGGGAAACTACATTCTAAAAATGGAAAAACTTGGCAATGCAGACTTGGTCTGCCCCTGCAGAGATGGTGTGCATTAAAGTTGGTCATCACTATGGATCTCAGTGTTCTCATTGGTCAAACAGTGGAGTTGGTCTAGATGACAGGCAGTCAACCTAAATGTCTATGGGACCACAACAGGCCCTGGAAACAAGTGAAGAGATCTGGTTGTGAAATCACAGTGCAGCAGGGCAAATAAAACACATTTTGAGGTGACATGTGGCCCTTTGTCTGGTGGTTGTAATACCTGGCCTAGATGATCTCTAAGGTCCTTTGAGTTCGAAAATTCTTTGATTTCTAGATTCCAAGAACAGATTAAAAATGACAGCAATAGTCAGGGGCTGTGATTCTTATTTTTTATCTTGGATCACTCAAAACTATAGGCTACTGTCTTAGTTTCATTAGAATGGATCAAAATGACTCAGTTGTTTGATGTATAGACATTACCTTCCTAAGCACCATATTTATCTTCAGTGAATTGTACTAAGAACGATTTATGTGACAATTTGTATCACATTGGAAAATGATACATGGCTTTTTCTAGCAAAAACTGCTGTCGTTTATTTGATCCCTCAGCTCTGTTTTGAATTTTGGCAACACTGAAGAAACAAAAAAAAAATCAGTTTATGTCTCAATCAATTTCACAAACTGAATGGCAGATGAGATTTCTCTTTTTACTCCAGATTCCCCTGTCCCTACAGAATTGTTGGAGAATATCTGTGGTTGTAAGAACGTTTTTCTTTTAATGAGAATGGAGTCGTGATTGTCAACAGATGCTGATTTCCCAATTGGGAATCATTCCTGCCACACCCATAGCCTTCAACAGTGATTCTCAAACGTGTGGTCCCAAAACCAGCAGCATCAGCATCACCTATGAACTTGTCGGAAATGTTCACTCTTAGACTCTGTTCCCTCGTTCAGATCATTCTGATGCCAGTTAGCCATCCTACAGCTCCAGGCCTGAATCCTCAGGCACTGAGATTGGTTTAAGTCAGTGGGTGTCAAACTTGACGGGAAATCAGAATAACTTGGAGCACCTGTTAAAACAAAAATTGCTGTTCCCTTACCTCAGAGTTTATAGTTCTGTAGGTCTGGGGTAAGACCTAATCACTTTTAACAAGTTCCCAGGCAATGCCGAAGACCACACTTAGGAACTACTGACCTGAGTTAATGAGATTAAACAATTTTGTTGGAATTTCACATGCATCAGTCAGCTGTTGCCGCACATGTGCTGTATGAGAAATCACTCCAAATCTCAGTTGAGAACCATTTACTTATTTTTTACACATAGTAAGATTGGCTGGGCTTGGCTCCAATTTTGCTCCATGTGTCCTTCCTCCTCCCTGGGCCAGTAGCTACTCAATTCAAAGCATAGTCCTCTAATGATGAAAGCAAGCCACGTCCCACTGTGCAAGCCTATTTCAGCCTAACTCATGTCACATCTACTAATATTCCATTGGCCAAAACAAATCGTATGACCAATAGTGACATCAAAGGCTCTCATGAAAGTTGAGGGGGAGATAATGAATTCTTACTGAATGATAATCTAATATATCACATCTGAGAAAAAGTGCCTTCTTTCCACTGGTTTTTTAAGGTGGTGAACTATAGTCTTGGACCTGTCAGTGGTTGGCTTTGCAGCCGTATAGAAAAAGCCTGCCTCAGAATAAAACCAATAAAAAGAAAATCAGAGCTGAAGAGAGACAGATTCCTGAAGATCCAGCCATGTTGGAAAGCGAGTCTATTATTGCACTTTTTTGTTAGGTAAACCAATACTTTTGTTTTTCCTAAGTTAGTTCTTGCAACCCAGGGTCCATAGCCATGACCCAGTTTTTAATATTTTTCAGTTTACACATCATGATCAGCCATTTAGACAATGAATGTTTTAATAAATATGGTATTTAAGTTGCTGTATTGAAATTTTATTTGCCAGTTTTTGTAGTACAGTGGTATTATAGAAGTTTGATTCAAAGTTGAATTTACTGTCATAGGAGTTGCCTTTAGTCAGACTTTTTGTTGTTATTTGTTTGAGATGGAGTCTCACTCTGTCACCCAGGCTGGAGTGCAGTGGCGCGATCTTCATTCACTACAACCTCCGCCTCCTGGGTTCAAGCAATTCTCCTGTCTCAGCCTCCCAAGTAGCTCTGACTACAGGCATGTGCCACCACGTATGGCTAATTTTTTGTATTTTTAGTAGAGACAGGGTTTCACCACGTTGGCCAGGATGGTCTCAATCTCCTGACCTCATGACCCGCTTGCCGCAGCCTCCCAAAGTGCTGGGATTACAGGCGTGAGCCACCGTGCCTGGCCATAATTAGACTTTTAATATCTTAGAACATTTCACTTGGTCATATCCCAAAGGATTAGATGAAAATTAAGTATCTTTCATCTATCTGTAGTTTTCAGAAAGGAATCCGTATCCTCAGGGGAGTCCAGGAAGATTGGATTTATTAACAATTGTGTAAAGATACTAGTAACAACACTAGAAGCAACACAGGCTTAAATGAGACAAGTTCATAAGTTTCCTTTTTTTCTCTCCAGAAATAGGCAGTGTAGGACTGGCATGGCAATCCACCATTATCTTGGACCTGGTATCCTGTCTGCTCTGCCCCTTGTAATATGTGGCTGATAATCTTCCCTCTGGTCCAACATGGCTACCAGGGCTCAGGCTCACACACCTGGCAGGAGGAAGGAAGTGAGGAAGAGCGAAAAGGGCTGGGCCAGCTGTCTGGTGCTCTGTCAAGAAGCATTTCTAGAAGTGTCACCTGACACTTCCACTTATATGTCATTGATCAGACCTTAATCACATACACACAGCAAGGTTGGATGAGAAATATAGCCTTTTGTCTCAGCAGTTTCATCCCTTGCATAAAATCATGGTTGCGTTACTGGGAAAGAAGAGCAGAACAGGTATTGGAAAGGCAGCTAGCCGTCTCTGCCAGAAATGCAAATTTCAGAAGTAAGTAAGAATGAAGTATCTCTGATGGAAATAAACATAAAATCAAAGATTAATAGGAGACAAACTAAAATGGCTACCAAAATGAATGTGAACACATCCCAAAAGAGAATTGGAAAACAAAATGTAAGTAGCTATGCATTGAGAATGAAAATCAGAGTGGTCGATAGATTTCCAAGAAAAAGGAATTTGGAGAAAAATATTTTTTCTCAAGGTTTACTGTATGCAGTTCCTGGAATAGAGGAAAATGTTGTGAATAATTCAGTTTATAGAAAGGCATACCATTGAAAGGGAACACAGATTTTCTTTTCAAATAAAATAAGTCAGAATGTTTTTTGACAGGCTTTAGCAGACTTGGCTGGAATGAAATATCTTTTAAAACATCTATGTCTAGTATAGTAACTTTAAGTTCATTATGCAGCCCTCTGGTGACAAATTTGCCTTCCAGAGTAGGCTTCAAGTTTACTCAGAAGAGATTTTTTCATTGTAAAAAACGCTGGCTTTTGGTGTTTAGGGTGAAAAACATCATGTGAATTTCCCTAGAGTGAAACGGGTAGGCAACAACATCTCCTTAACCTCACGTGGAATCAGGGATGTCCTTCACAGGACTGGGAATGCCCGCGGGAAGGGAACCTGATGACATGGGGGGTGATGGCTAAATGGCCATGCAGGTAGGTTGCTGGTGACCTGTTGAGGAATCTGGTTTAGGGTCAAGCAAGTGCAGGGACCTGGTAAGTTGCAGAACAGCAGTGGGCAGACAGACAGAACTGAGAATAATCTTGTTCTGTTACTTATTATACTGTGATATTGAACCAATTTCTTCACTTCCCTAGACCTCCATTTCCTAAGCCATGAAATGAGGCTAAGGATACCTATTCACAGTGGAGTTGAGAGGATTAGTGAGATCATGTAGGTAAAATTGCTTGGCATGGTGTAAATAGTGGGCACTCAAGGAACTCACCCCCTACTTCTGCTCTTTACTCTGCCCTTCTCTTTTTTTGCTTTTCCTCTCTCCATTCTTCTTACCCCCAATCCATCGAAATTTCCTAAAGCACCACCAGAGGGCACAACCTAGACATCAACCTTGTGTAAAAGTATAACGGATTCTGTGCAGCTTATGGAGTCCTCGGAGATGATTCCCAAGTTATCCTGGAGTGTGGTAAAAAGTCTTTTGGCTGGAAATTCTGCTGTTCTTCTGAATAGATTAAGTATGTGCAACACTATATGGCACTATATGGCATCAGTTTATTTACTCCAATTTGTTTAATCTAAAATCCAACATTTATAATGTAGCTAGGTTGGAGCAGTCCGTCATTTTTCTATTCATTTCTTCTATTTTACACTCATTGTGATGTGCATAAACTCTTGCTCTCTAGTCAAAATTATCACACTATTCCTGTGTGTGCACATGCATGTGCATGTGTTAGTCTTTAGAATAAACTAGTAAATTAATAGGGTTTATTTTTTTCTTTTTTTTGAGATGGAGTCTCACTCTGTTGTCCAGGCGGGAGTGCAATGCAATAGCGTGATCTGGGCTCACTGCAACCTCTGCCTCGCAGGTCAAGCTGTTCTCCTGCATCAGCCTCCCAAGTAACTGGGATTACAGGCATGAGCCACCATGCCTGGCTAATGTTTGTTTGTTTGTTTGTTTTTTGAAATGAAATTTTGCTCTTGTTGCCCAGGCTGGAGTGCAATGGCGCACTCAGCTCACCAGCCACTTCTGTCTCCTGGCTTCAAGTGATTCTCCTGTCTCAGCCTCCCAAGTAGCTGGGATTACATGGACGCGTCACCACATCTGACTAATTTTGTATTTTTAGTAGAGGTGGGGTGTCTCTATGTTGATCAGGCTGGTCTTGAACTCCTGACCTCAGGTGATTCACCTCTCTCAGCCTCCCAAAGTGCTGGGATTACAGGCTTAAGCCACTGCACCCAGCTATGTTTGTATTTTTAGTAGAGATGGGGCTTCACCATGTTGGCCAGGTTGGTCTCCAACTCCTGACCTCAAGTGATCCACCCACTTTGGCCTCCCAAAGTGCTGGGATTGCAGGCATGAGCCACTGCACCCAGACTAAATGAATAGTTGACTTTAGGTTTCTTTTCTGCTCGCTCTCCCATCTCCTTATCCTCTCCATTTGAATTTTGTCTTATATTTATTTCACAGTAATACATGTATACATATGCATATATCTACTTAGTTATTTCAAATCATTGCTTTGAAAAGCTATAAATTCCATCTTTGATCTGTTTTGAGGGGTGTTAATTACAGCAAATGATTGCTGAGAATATTAATCAATTCAGTTGGTCTCCGATCTCAACTTTATTTCATTTATTTTTAAATTTACCCTCCAGCTCAAAGGATTGAATCTCAACTTTTAACACATGTGGCAGGTCAGGATTATATATTTTCTTGTTTTTACATAACTGCTAAGCATTTTAAATACCACAAAACCGTACATCTTCTTAATTCTTTTTGTCACTATGAAAGATCAAGTTGACCCCCTAACAGAGAAGTCAAATCTTAAAATTATTTTTGACATCGTTGACGAAGAAAAGGAAACATCTTTATACAAATAACTGTCTCATCCAGCTGGACCCCAGAAATCATGCCTGTGGAGACTAAAGCAACTCCATCTTGGATGCTAATGTTGACTTCTGATTAGCCCCAGTTCTGGGAATGCCTCTGAGATTTCTTTTATCTATTGTTCCTTGTATAAGAGCATATAATTTGAGTAAATTCTGTCCTTAGGTCAAAACAATTTTGACCATAAATCCTGCTCTTAGACAGATTCACATGACATTCTTGCCTTTCTTTGACTTCAATTGTTCTACACATTCCTACCCTATCATATAGAAGCCCTGGGTCTGGGGGATAATGGTGCCAGGATCCACCATCTTACCTCACCACCACCGGAAAGTATGGCTTCTATTTGTAAGTCACTATTAAATGTTTCTTTCTGAGAAACTGGATTTGTCAGCCTCTTTCTTTGGGCTCTTAACTTCCTCGGCCTTTGTGGCTGGGCTTGCATAGGTCTGCTGCCACAGAGCAATGTCTTTTTTGTGTTCATTTTCTTTGTCAGCAATTGCACTTTAATCTTTTATGGACAATCTCAGAGGGCTTCTCCAAAGCAAAAATAGTAGCTAGCATCTTTCCTTAGAGACGTTTACAGATAATGAGTAATATTTCTGTGCTTTGAACGCTTTCAGAAGACCCACAATGCAGTGTGCGCTCTGCTAGTCTCTGAGAAGATATGTTTCTGCCCTAAGAAATCTTGCAGAGAAGAAAACCACCCCAGGTTTTCCAGCTGGCGCCAGGTTGTTCATTAGAGACCATGTAAGAAGACAACATGAGTTACCCATTTTCTAGTTTATGCATTTGTTATTATTCATTTATTTGTATCATTTAAAAAATAAAGATAATTGGAAGAACAATTTAAAGTCATAATCCTGCATGTCTCACTTGGGTTCTATTTGGTACCATCTTCATAATTATATCTCAATTATGAGTGACATTGCAAATATTGAGTGCTTACTGTTGTCTGGCCCTGTGCTAAGGACTTTAAGTTTTCTATTTTATTTAATCCTCTTAACAACCTTAAGAAATTGTTTCTAAGTACCAGGGGTTCAAACAAGGTCCCACTGCTCACTATACAGAAAGCCAATAAGTATTGCCAGAAAAGAAAGACTTATTATGCAGTTGACATCAGCTGAGAGATGGGGGGGTAGGTTTCAAGTTGGTCTCCCCAACTGACTAAAATTAGGGTCTTATATAGTGGGGAAGGAATGTAACTATGTGTGGGAAAACAGGAATTGGGAGGGGTAAGGAAGAGGATTGGTCAATAGGAAGCAGGTAGTCAGTTAGGCAATTATGACAGATAGGGGTCTGCCATCTTATCATCTGAATGTTTCAGTTCTGGTAAGTTTCAGTTCCTTGATACTATCTGGGAGGACTGAGGGTCTGTTTTCTGAGAAGGGAACTCAGAGAAGACAGATGTAACTTTCAGCTTTAAGACCAGGAGGGTCAATTTGTATATTTATTGAAAAAACCCATTATTTCTATGGAAAAAATGGCCCAGTCTCAAAATATGTGTATTTATTATTACCGTTTTATAGATAATGAAACTGAAGCTCACTGAGGAGACTCACTCAGGGCCGCACAGACAATTTGCAGTGGAGCTGGACTCTTCGATCTGTGCAGCCTGGCTCCAGAGCCAGAGTGGTGCTCCACACTGCTATGTCATTCTGATTTAGAACTTTCCACCTTCAACGGTACGAGTAGGGAAATGAAGGGTCACTAGTCAGTATGAAATTGCTCAAGGAACTCTAATCTCAAGTGTTTTTTGATTCATTTATTCATTCATTCACCCATGTGTTTGGTAAGTGCTGATTGAAATCTCTGTGCTGGGCACTTCGCTAGGCCTCTGATAGACACAAATAAGACATGATCTTTGCCTTTCATGAGTTACTTCCATGGATTTAATTATTTCTTTTCGGTCTCCAGCATGGATTTCTCTTTTCATTACTCTGGCGCCACATAACATCTTAGCTGTGTGAGACCAGGAGAAGGTGTTTGTTGCCTACCCTTGGCAGTAGGAGTCTTTCAGACCTGATATTGTTTATTCAAATGTCAAGATATTGTGGTATAGAAGCTATCAGTGGGTTATTCTGACAAGGAAAGTACTATTTGCTAATTTTTAAAAAGAGAATATGCTAACATTTAGATCTCAGAGGGAATATAATCTGATATGGTAAACAGGAAACCCAAGAAGTCGTGAATTCCATTCAAAAGATGAAACTGCTTAGAGGATAAAGTATGGGTTTTGACCCAGGATAAGCACCGCACTCAAGGCCATTTGTAGGGTGAAAGGATGGGAGGATTATCTATGATTCCAGCTATGAATTATTTCTGTGGCCTCCAGAAGATGCAACTGAATTGCAGCTACACAGTCCTCCATGGGCCCTGCATTTTTACCAAAGTCATTATCAATTTATGTTGAAAAGAGTAGGAAAGCTGCATTTGAGGGGAGTGGGAAAATCGGTGGTAACACAAAGCCATGTTGAAACCTATTATTCAAATTTAAGGCATCCTATTATTGTATTGACAATTTGTTTTGAAAATCTAACTTTTAATGCTGTACATATGAATAAGGCCAAATAAGGTATAAAATAGTGTTACCATGTTTTCCACCAGAAACAAACAGATGCCTCATGATGTGAGAGCTTTTGTAAATGGGAAACCTCAGATCCTCCAGGGCCAGTGATTCGCCCTGGTCTCAGGGAATTGTTGGCTGACTTTGCTGGGCTAGAATTTATTTGTGTTTCATGCATTTTTAAAAACAGCCCTTTCGTTCTTGCCAAATGTATGATGTTAGGAAATCCCCATTTCTGGGGTGTGGTACCCACCCATCCCCTCTTGGGATTCTGACTCATTCCAAGCAGAAGCAATAGTGAGATAGGAAAGAAAAATGGGCAAAAGTATTAGACTCGGTTAGCACAGTTACATTCCCAAGTTATGCTATAGAAGGCAGTGAACATTGGTTTGGAAAGAGCTGTTATTTTTTCATTCTCAACTTTTCCAGTAGTCTCTATAAATAACCATAACATGCAAACCTGGGTCCCTTGAAGAAAAGAGTAATGATTGTTTTGCATCATTATCTGCAACTCTTGGGCTTAAAATCCTAACAAAAAATGTTTCTTTTTGGTGAGGACTTCTATTTTCAGCTCTTCTAAATGTTAAAGTAAGGGGTCACATACTCAATAAATTCTTTAAGTCAGGAAGAGTCAGTTGAATAAACATAAGGGAATTGATGTCTTTTTGCTCAACTACTCAGAAGAAGAAAGACACTGCAGATTCAAAACCACTCAGTAGCACATGATAGGCCTATTTGACTGCAGGATTTTAAAGGAACGTTTTTGAAGGGAGGCAGTGAAAGCCCTATTCCCTGGGGTTGGGGGTTGCTGTTTGGAAATGTTTCCATAGAACCACCCAGATCCTTTCAGTCTAAATTTTCAGTTCATATTACTCTTGTTATAAAGTAAAAATTTATCATTTATTGGATTTAAATTGTTATAGAACTTTGTTATTCTTATTTGTTTAAAAAATCAGTAATCTAAAGGGAAAAGTCACATTGCAGAAGACAGGTTCCTTAAAAATCTGAGGGAACTCACTAATCTCCATGCAAGTGTTATTAAACAAACTTACTTTCTCAGTCCATGGGCCACACTGTTTAATAAAAAATTCTGAAATATCACTGTCTTATTTATAACAGCAACAACAACAACAACAACAACAACAACACCTTGCCCACCATAGGTTTAGTAGTTATAGTTGCAGTACTTTTGTTGATGTACAAGAAAAGTCAACTGGGCGTGGTGGCTCACACCTGTAATTTCAGCACTTTGGGATGCCAAGACGGGTGGATCAACTGAGGTCAGGAGTTCGAGACCAGCCTGACAAACATGGAGAAACTCTGTCTCTACTAAAAATACAAAAATTAGCTGGACGTGGTGGCATGTGCCTATAGTCCCAGCTACTCAGGAGGCTGAGGCAGGAGAATCACTTAAACCTAGGAGGCAGAATTTGCAGTGAGTCAAGATCACACCACTGCACTCCAGCCTGGCTGGCCCAGTGAGACCCTGTCTCAAAAAAGAGAGAAAAAAAAGAAAAGAAAACTACAAGCAGATTCCTCTGGAGAATCTTTCATTTCAGTGTTATTTAAAGCTATTCTTTGTAAACTTTGCTCAATTATTCAGGCTCAATAATTGAGAGATGTTTACAAAGTAATAACTTGGAGAAGGTAACAGTACAAATTATTTGGTGATGATAATGGTGATTGAGCCATATGGGAAAGTTTTGATCTATCTATCACTACTTATTGCTCTAAGATAACCCTAGTGCTCACTGTAGTGTCTCTCTTGAGTCTTGTGACTTATGGTTTCTCCATCAAATTATTCTTTTCATACATCCCATCCCCCACCACATTCATTCCATTACAAGAATAACAAGGGGAAAGGGGAAGGCAAGAGAGTTTAGAACTTTCATGGGATATTTTTTTTTTTTTGGCTGACATTTCCTCATCTCCACAATTTACCTGGAACACTATAATCACCCATATTCTGAGCCCAAACATGTTTATTTGCCCCCCACCCACAGCAGATCCTCTTGTTTTCCCATAGGTTAATCAACTCTTTTTAAATTTTTAAAATTGATACATAATATTTGTATATGTTTGTGAGGTGCATGTGATACTTTGTTACGTGTTGATATGGTTTGGCTGTGTCCCCAGCCAAATCTCATCTTGAATTGTAACTCCCACAAATCCCACATGTTGTGGGAGGAATCCAGTGAGAGGTGTTTGAATTATGGGGGCGGGTCTTTCCTGCGCTGTTCTTGTGATAGTGAATGAGTTTCATGAGTTCTGATGGTTTGAAAAATGGGAGTTTCCCTGCACAAGCTCTCTCTTCTCTTGTCTGCCGCCATGTGAGATGTGCCTTTCACCTTCTGCCATGATTGTGAGGCCTCCCCAGCCACACTGAACTGTGAGTCCAATAAACCTCTTTCTTTTGTAAATTGCCCAGTCCTATGTATGTCTTTATCAGGAGCACAAAAACAGACTAATACAATACATTGGTACCAGTAGAGTGGGGCACTGCTTAAAAGATACCTGAACATGTGGGAGCAATATTGGAACTAGGTAATAGGCAGAGGTTGGAACAGTTCGGAGGACTCAGAAGAAGACAGGAGAATGTGGGAAAATTTGGAACTTCCTAGAGACTTGTTGAAAGGCTTTGCCCAAACTGCTGATAATGATATGGACTAAAGTCCAGGCTGAGATGGTCTCAGATGGAGATGAGGAATTTGTTGGGAACTGGAGCGAAGGTGACTCTTGTTATGTTTTAGCAAAGAGAATGGTGGCATTTTTCCCTTACACTAAAAATTTGTGGAACTTTGAACTTGAGAGAGATGATTTAGGATATCTGGCAGAAGAAATTTCTGAGCAGCAAAGCATTCAAGAGGTGACTTGGGCGCTGCTAAAGACATTCAGTTTTAAAAGGGAAACAGAGCATAAAAGTTTGGAAAATTTACAGCCTGACAATGTGATAGAAAAGAAAATCTCATTTTCTGAGGAGGAATTTGAGTCAGCTGCAGAAATTTGCATAAGTAGCAAGGAGCAGAACATTAATCACCAAGACAATGGGGAAAATGTCTCTAGGACATGTCAGAGTCCTTCACAGTAGCTCCTCCTATCACAGGCTTGGAGGCCTAGGAGGAAAAAATGGTGTTGTGGGCCAGGACCAGGGTCCATGTGCTGTGTATAGTCAGGACTTGGTGCTGTCCATCCCAGCTTCTCCAGGTGTGACTAAAGGGGGCCAAGTTACAGCTTGGGCCATGGCTTCAGAGGGTGTAAGCCTCAAGCCTTGGCAGCTTTCATGTGGTGTTGAGCCTGCCAGTGCACCAAAGTCAAGAACTGAGGTTTGGGAGCCTCTGCCTAGATTTCAGAGGATGTATGGATATCCAGGTAGAATTTTGGTCCTGTTGGTGGCAGCTGGGAGCAGTGGTGACTGTGGGCAGGAAAGCCTGACCCCAAGGTGCATGGAAATGCATGGTAGTTCCTCTGTTTGATGGGGGTTTGTGGGTGTGGCACTTGCTCCCAGTGGCTTTTGCCAGCTTGCAGTCAGTTGTAGCAGGAGCTGAAGGTGAGGCATGTCAATGGGGTCAAAGGGGTGTAGAGACATAGGGTCTGTTGGGACCCCAAGCAGAATGTTTTCTGATGAAGGCTGGGATTCCAGAATGGTGCTGTGCTATAGCTGCTTAGAACTAGGGGTGTATGGGACCCAGCGTGAGCTCCCTCTCTATATCAATGTCATCAAGCAATCTCCAGGCAGCTCCTATGTTAGCCTGAGGGCCCATGAGTGTCAAGCAGCTCTCCTGTGGCTAGAATTGCAGAAGTCTATAGTGGGAATGTGGACTGCTGGGGGTCTCTTACTGTTTGCCCACATTAGGGAGCTTCTCCAGGCTTCCAGATGCTCTGGCAGAGCAGGCTGCCTCATTTCCTTTTCCTTTGCCTTCTATGTTTCTGTCACTTCTCTGTTGAATTCCAGTGCTCTATCTAAAATGATGTATTCAAAGTGTGATTATCTACTCACTATTTTGGTTCTTCTTTGTGGAGGAGGTGAGTACCAGATGCTTCTAGTTATCTTGAAGCCCCTTCCAGATTGGCCTTTTAAACCCTAATTAATTTTTGTCATGCTCCATCTCAGGCAAGTGACTTCATGGTCAGGATGGGGCTGTGTTCTTTAAGTAGTCCCTGGATCGTCTAGTGAAGGCTCAGAATGCAGCTGAGTGGATGTGCAGAGGACTGGCTCTCAGATGCCAGCTCTTGCCATCACTTACACTTCTCTCCATCTGCTTAAAAAAATCATGATCCTACATAAACTTTCTTACATTTTAAAACTTCTTTTATTAGTACTCCTCACAGGCAGCTCTCTCGGTAGCTCTCAGACCTTGGATGTTGTCTGAGCATCTCATTGATGCCAGTTGCTTTGTAATGATTTAAGCAGCTAGAATGAGTTGCTCGGATTGCTGATTGGAACTTGTCAATTCAGGATTATCATATGACATATATATACCACTCTACAAAGTACCCACATGTCCTCCTGTCTTTTGTTGTAACACCTTGTTCAGTAGCTATTATACTCCCCTCTTAGAGACGATTAAAGAGTTTGATTGGCTCAAAGACATACCTATATGAGCCTTATGACCATTATCAGGTATGGTTTTTCGTGACTTACTATTCCACCTAGATTTGAATGAATATGTTTAGGGCTGGCTTTAGACCTAGATGATTGCTCGTGCAGTGAGATGGTGAAGAGGGGCTGCGGGTGGAGAAGAACTTTAGTGGTAGAATACCTAAAAACCTAATATCCCCCAAATCAGAAATTCATCCTCTTGGGTTAAAGATTGTTTTTTGAAGATAGTAATTTCTCTCAGGAAACCGTGGCTCTGTTTCCTGTAATCAGCCATTTGCATTCTAGTTTGAGCTGAATTAGTGTTAGCCTTGAGCAGGGTTCACAGGATTGGCAAAGACACAGAAAATGACCTGCCATTTCTAACGCCAGTGCCCAGTGCCTCACAAGACCCTCAGACCTCCCAGGAGCAGAGGTGGCCTCACACACTCCTTCTCAACCCAGTATTTGAGGAAACAACTTCCTTTTGGTTGGAGTTGATATTTGAATTGGAGTCCCTTTGGAAACAAAATGGCCGAGTGAGAGGGGGTGGAGACTCTGTTTATCCAAGGTGGGCCTGGTCGTAGGCTGAGAAAGGACTGTGGTGAGTTAACGGTAGGTAGCAGGTGACGGGAGAGGACAAGAATCTAAAGGAGCTTGGAGCAAAAAGGACTTGGGAAACTTCCAAATAAAAAGATCATGTTGTTAACAATTTTGCCTAAGTTTGCTCCTGCAGATAAATATATCCAGTACCAAATACTTCAGTGGCAAAACCCTACTCAGGCTGAGAACTGAAAAGAAACTAGAATTCGGTAAACTCAGATACTTTCAAAAATATTCCCTTATAGAAGAGATTCAAGGACAGTCATTCCTACAATGAAGTCTGGGCCCCCAATCCATCTTCCTCTGCTCCCCATTCCCTGCCCTGCCCTAGCATTTTCTCCGGAATGACTCCATCCAACAGAACTTTGAGAATTTGATTTGACTCCAAAACTCTGAAGTGCAGGTCAATAAGTTGAACTGCCAAGACTACAAATATTAAAGACACAGTCTGCTTTCAGGGATACCATAACAGGATTGGAAGAAAACACAACAATGACATGATAACTGATGGCATAACTGGGGAGAAGAGGGGTATGGGTGATGCAGACAACACCTGCCAGACATGGACAGAGGATGAAAAATTCAGACATGCTAGAAACACAAGTGAAGCTTCTGGAAAACCTGCTGACTTTACTCACTACCCAAGAGACAGACTCTGAAGTGGAGATTTACGTGCAAGACATTTACAAAGCAGGTCTCAGTGCTTCCTGATAATTTGCTGAGAGAGAGGAGTTAAACTGTGAAGCAGTTGCAAGAGGTCTTTTGGTAGGAGTTGGAGAACCAGGATGGCCTTTAGAGTTGGGCAGTGAGTGCCTTTGTGCTTCCTATCCTCAACCAGTCTTTGAAGTGAGCTCCCTCTGGGCTGGTGATGTGACCTCGGGCAAGAGGGACTTAGTTTAAAGCCACTGGGAGTCTAAGTAGCTGGGGAAATAGGGGGCCTCAGTCCCGAGGGTGGATCTAGGTATGACTTCGCTGCATCCACTGCTCATGTGAACTAAGCTGGTTCCTGATGTGTATGGGTTAGATTTGCGTGGTTGGAGAAAAGGGAGAGGAACATTTCTGTGTGTGAGGGAGGAACAAGTTTTTTTTTTTTTTTAAGTGAGCAAAACATTGCGGCTTTCGTGAAGGTTATGCATAGGCAAGCAGATAGGATATGAAATTAAGGGGAAGGTAAGGGGCTCCTTGCAGAGAATCTTGAAGGCCAATCATACCTGCACTTCATCATTTTCTGAACAAAATATATACTAACACATAACATTTAATATACGGTATATAATTTTTTTGCTACAAGTGTAAGGGTGGAGGATATGGGGGCCACTCGTAATATGAACAAATAATAACTTTGATTTAGCATAATTTTGTCACATTTGCCAAAAATGATTTTTATTTCCTAACTGCTCAGGGGAGTTCTGTAATCCTATAATATATATATTTTTGGCTTTCTGGGATTTGACTAATTTAAGATGATAAATCATCCACCTGCAAAGATGATGGACTCCTGCAAAGAGACCAGCAGGGATCTAAAAGCCAAGCCTTCCCAGCACTGTTCTCTCTATCGCTCTGTGACTATGTCCCCAAGATAGCTGTCATTAGGAAGGAAACATGGTGACTGGACCATTTGTATTGGTGTCCAAATGAGTGAGAACACACGAATAGAGATGTACTATGTGAGGTTTGGATAACGGACACTCATTTGTAAGGTAATTGTCCCCCAAATAAGGGGATATGTTGATTTTTTATAGTCTGGGCATTTTGCACTTTGAAATGAGAATGAAAAGGGAAGTAGCTACTGAGTGGGATGATGAATGAATGAGGAGACAGAGCCAGGGCTGACATCCCAAGTATTAGAGCCATGTATTCTGTGTTGGATCCCTTCCAGGGTAAATTATAGGGGAAAATGCCATTTGTCTAATTTTCATCCTATCCATCTGTAGAACTGGGAGATTTACTACCATTTTTTATTGAACTTATTTTGAAGAGTATTAATTTAACTTTATGTAAAGATGAAAAAGAATGTAAAATAAGAATTTGATTTCATGGCAATTCAAAATTGGGTCACTGTTTTACAAGGTCTTATCATCTGCACAGTAGTTTTTTTAGGGGTAGCTAATTAGTGGAGGACCCAGTGGAGTTTGTATACCCTAGTATGTCTAAGAATCATGTGGGCCTGGGTACTGGACTCTACCCCAGCGGGTTCTGTTTCTGAAGGTCTTATGGCCCACAGAAATATGCATTTTAACATATGTTTTGTCTGATTCTGAAGCAAGTAGTTTTCTGTCCATGAGTGATTACTTCAGTGAGATAGATATTAAAAGTTTGCTTGGGGCCGGTGCAGTGGCTTACAACTGTAATCCCAGCACTTCGGGAGGCCAAGGCAGGTGGATCATGAGGTCAGGAGATCAAGACCATCCTGGCCAACATGGTGAAACCCTGTCCCTACTAAAAGTACAAAAAACTAGCCAGGTGTGATGGCATGAGCCTGTAGTCCCAGCTCCTTGGGAGGCTGAGGCAGAGAGTCGCTTGAACCCAGGAGGCAGAGGTTGCAGTGAGCCGAGATCACATGCACTCCAGCCTGGGCAACAGAGCGAGACTCCATATCAAAAAAAAAAAATTGTTTGAACTGGGGTCTACACATGCCTATGGGATCTAGGCAGGGAATATAAATAAGAGGGGCTGCCTAGTATAAGTTGATTAAGGCTTGGTGCGTATTGCTGCAAGCTGGAAAACACATATAAAGGGGTCAACAGTGTCTCAATTTTCACTCATTGTTATGATGGGGGAGTGAGATTCCAATACTGCTAAATGGCCTGAGCATTCAACAGATACCAGGAAGCTAGAAATGTATACAAAGTCTCCTAGTATTTAAAGTGTTGACACCTAACTGAAATAAAGACTATGTGTTTGGCAGATAAAACATGCATGCTGGATTCCATCTCTGAGCAGCCAGTCTGATGCGTCTGGTCTAGAGAAAGGAAGAAATAAAAGATGTTGGGATTGTACAGGGTGAGTGTTAATGCTGTTAAGGCAGAGTGGTCCTAGGTAATTCTCTTTAGAGTAGTTGTATTTAAACTTCTTGTTCTATGAACCATGTCAGGGGCAAAATAGTGACATCATCAAAGATATTGTGGTTTATCATGCAAAAAATAAGATATTTGGTACTTAGCACAGGTACAAAGATCTATTATTTTCAATTACTTCCTTAGGCTTTTCTTGGAAGATTTATTTTCAGATTTGGAGACAACCCATTGCCAGCCATGTCCTTGGGGCATGGGAGATGGGTGGATTGGCATGGGCAAGAGGACTTGAGCCTACAGTGGAGAATTAGGTGGAAGATGATATCAGAGGCAGTGTCTTCCTGGGTGCCTGGAAGAGTAATAATGTCTAAGGTGGCCTAAAGTTACAAATGGGGAAATTAAAAGACCAGAAATGTTGACCCACACAGTCAGGAACAAAGAGAACTGGAGCCAGATGAAGCTGGGACTAATGCTTTGAGCCAGAGCTCATCACAGGGCAATCTTTTCTAAATAAAAAAGTGAGCTCTATTTGAGAAAAGAACAGTTAAATGTGTCTTGAGGCCAGGCGCTGTGGTTCACGCCTGTAATCCCAGCACTTTGGGAGGCCAAGGCAGACAGATCACGAGGTCAGGAAATTGAGACCATCCTGGCCAATATGGTGAAACCCAGTCTCTACCAAACATACAAAAATTAGCCAGGTGTGATGGTGAGTGGCAAGTGCCTGTAATCACAGCTACTCGGTAGGCTGAGGTAGGAGAATTGCTTGAACCTGGGAGACAGAGGTTGCAGTGAGCCGAGATTGTGCCACTGCATTCCAGTCTAGGCAATGAACGAGACTCTGTCTCAAAAAAAAAAAAACCCCAAAAAACTCAAACATGTCTTGAGGGATCAAAGCTCTTACTCAAAATATCTTTCTATCACTTCTGTGTACACAGCATTTAAATATGCATTCCAACCCCTAACCTCCGTCCTCATGATCACGTACTGATATGGCCAGTGGACTTGCATAGCAGAAAGATCAGCTTAGCTAAAGTCTCCTTCTTTGAGTCTGGGGCTTTGGAATGACTGCCGAAGGTGAATATGAAATTAGATTCTCTAGCTTGCCTTCTGCACCTAGAAGCAGGTCAGTTCAGGTCCATGGCAGCCAATGTTGGCTGGGGGAGGGAAGTGGGTCAGAGGGTGGAAAATGTCAGTGGTTCCCAAAGCTAGGTCAGCACCTATCAGTCACAGCTCTGCTAAGCTCATGACACAGCGGTAACAATCCTGAATCTTAACACAGCAAAATGTTGTTTCTCACTCGGACTATATGACCAATAGGGTTAGCAGGGAGCATGTGTGTGTGTCTTGCTCATTGTGGTTGCTTGGGTACTGAGGTTGACACAGTACATTAAAGGTAAGTAAATCAGGGCTTCAGGTACATCAAAGGTAAGTACATCAGGGGAAGGGACTGGGGAAAACTGCTCACTGGCTTTGACGCCTCTGCCTGATAATAACATGTGTTACTTCTGCTAACATTTCAAGGGTTAAAGCAAGTCAGATGGTCATGCTTGCCTTCAAAAGAGGCAGGAAAGTGCAATCTTAACACAAGGTTAGAGCAGAGAAATGGAACATTTGTGATCCCTCTGAGAACCTCTACAAACCCTAAGATTCGGATTCATTATATTTTTCCCAAGTCATTCTAAGTCTCTCTTTCATTTGGAAACCTCTGATCTTCCCAGTTCATCTTTGGAGGAACTTCTTAGCTGAGACTTGAGTCCTTTCTTGGCTTCTTGGCACGGCATCATAAGTATTGAGTTTAGATTTGCATTCGGTAGATAGCCAATGAACCATTTTTCTCAGTAATTCACCCACTCTTCAAGGGGAAACCAAATGCAAAGTAACTGTCTTTTTTATTTCTATGAACAACAAAATACTTTCATAATTTCACATCCCATTGCTTTTAAGAGCACATATATTATAAATAAAGAAACTCCGCAAATTTTAAAGATTAGTATTTATCAACACTTTTGTACACATACACAAATATTTTAATATAATGGTATCTGAAACCTTATTCATATATTTTTAGTACTGTCACAGTATTAACTAAAAGGGATCTTTTAAATTTGGTAAAAACCGTATATTTTACAATCTTTTATTTACATCTGAAATATGCGTAAATGTTACAAAAACATTCACTTTAACCATTAAAATCTGTGTACTGGGACTAGGGTACTGAACATAATATATCTGACAGCAAACTTGGGGTTTGCATATGAGCTACACATTCACTGGAATTTCATGGCAAATATTCAACTTGGCTTGATCAACACTGCTCAAAGAAAAAAATTATACAAAATGTGCAAATTCAGAGGCTGGCAAAATTCTCAAGCTAGCGAGGTAAACAAAAATATTAACACCATGAAAACTTCAAATAAATTAAATCTATCTTTCTCTTCCCCGAGATTAGCTGCAAATTTAGAAAGTTCTCTTAGAGGTGGGTCTGATGCTGCAGACCCCTCAGACTTCAGCACTAGATGAGATGGAGACGGTGGGTAGGGTCGGAGTTGCTTTGCTAATTACTCGAGTGTAGGTTTGCTCCACTCCGCGCTTTGACGGGTCGTCCCTGCCCGTAATCTTAAGACAGGAAAAAGCACAATGAAATAAGATAATACAGAGGTTAATGTTAATATCCCAAACACAAAATGAGAACCCAGAATAGAGGTTTTTATTCCCCACAGGATAATTTATGCAAATTATGAAAAGATACATATCAAAGTAGATCTAAAGAATTTTTCCCCAAGACCATGCGCTAGCCGTTTTGGTGAAAGTTAAAATAGTTTCACAATCCTCTTCTGCTATTTGATATAAATTTATAAATGTCTGGATGAAACTTACAAATATATCTGAGTAATTCCAGGATTTTATTCTATTCTAAAAGTTTATAATTTATATTGTCAGCATCTGCTGAAAAAGGGGAACATTAGAAACCTTATTTAAGTGTTTGCATAAAAGGAAATATAGTAAAAAAAAAGGTCTTGACCTGATTTTAATTTTGAAAATAAAAAAAAAAGAAAATAATGCTCGTGTGTCTAAAAAATGCTTTATCAGATTGACTCAAATAATGACACTTAAGTACAATAACAACAGAAACTCCAGATACCTCTAAAATATGTCTTTGTCCAGAAGAGAAATTAATTACATTTCTAATTGTGAAGATTTTTCCACTAACTTCACACATTGTCTTACTGTGCCATGACCTTTATCTCTACTCCTCTTTCAAGATAGAATTGCTACTTCTGTTCCCCAAAGAGCACTCAGCATCTACATATCCTATACTACCAATAAATTCTCTTTATGGTCAATATCACAAATTCTGAATAAGTAATCTGGCCGATGATATGTTCAAAGAGTAGACTCCAGGTGCGTATACCTATGCTAGGCATCGCACCAGATTGGGTCTGTTACTTTCTCTGCATTTTTTATTTGATACCCATCATCACAGTTGACTTCACTATTCTGTTATTCTTACTGAATTTTGAAACAGATTCCAAATGGGCATCTTATACTGAGGTTTAATCTGAATGCTTATATGCCTTACTTTGGCCTCAGTCACAGAAGGCTTTTATGTTTTTTGCCATTTATTAAACAGTATGGAATTTTGGCACCTATAAAAGTAATTATTGCCTGCTGGTCAGTGACAACTCAAACTACTTTATCTCAACATCTCCATTTTACATAGTAGCATCCACTCTATCTTGTTTTGTCTCTTTCCCTATATTGAAAGTTTCTTCATTAACTAAATGTCTTCAAAATACTCCTGTAGCTAATATTCTTCTAGACACTTTGGAATGAATTGCAAATGTAGCTGAAACAGCAAAAGAACAAACATAATTACATTTTTTAGTTTTAATCATGGGGCCTTTACCCATTCCTGCATGTAGGCTGGGATCACTTTACAGCACTGATATAATCTGAAAAAACAGCAATCACGTAGTTTTTTTTTTTTTTTTTTGAGATAGAGTCTCACTTTCTCACCCAGGTTGGAGTACAGTGGTGCGATCTTGGCTCACTGCAACCTCTGCTTCCCGGATTCAAGTGATTTCCTGACTCAGCCTCCCAAGTCTCTGGGATTACAGGTGCATGCCACCATATCCGGCCAATTTTGTCTTTTTAGTAGAGACCATGTTGGCCAGGCTGGTCTCGAACTCCTGGCCTCAGGCAATCTGCCTGCCTCGGCTTCCCAAATTGCTGGGATTACAGGCGTGAGCCACTGTGCCCAGCCTCATGTAGTTTTTAAAACTAACTATGGGATGAAAGAAGTATGTAAATAACTGACTATGTTTTGTTAAAGGTTTATAGGAGCATTGTGACCTGACCAAGGACAAAGTGGTTCCCAACCTCCTCAGACCATTGCCGGTGCCCAAATGTCTGTGGTCATTAGACAGTTCTTGATTTCAACCCCCTTCTTTTCTCCCTTCCCTTAACATAAAAAGAGCTGAAAATGTGTACTGAGTTAAGATGGTGCTTTAGGATGCTGGTTCACCTTCTAAGTGTTTGCTGGCTCTTTGAATAAACCTGATTTTCCTCCCATCAACTCTCACTTCTAGTGTTCGGCTTTTGAGCAGAGAGTAGCCAAACCTGGGTTTGCTTACACATTAATCCTATTATTTTATTTCTTTTTTATATTTTGATGTCTAACTATCTATTTTTATTGTTTCTTTTTTTTTTCTTTTAGATGGAGTTTTGCTCTTGTTACCCAGGTTGGAGTGCAATAGTGTGATCTTGGCTCACTGCAACCTCTGCCTCCTGGGTTTAACCGATTCTCCTGCCTCAGCTTCCCGAGTAGCTGGGATTACTGCCACCACATCTGGCTAATTTTTTTGTAGTTTTAGTAGAGATGGTGTTTCACCATGTTAGCCAGACTGGTCTCAAACTCCTGAACTCAGGTGATCCACCTTCCTTGGCCTCCCAAAGTGCTGGGATTACAGGCGTGAGCCACCACACCCAGCCTGTTCCTATTTTTAAACATTCAATAGAATTTTTTCTTCTTTGTAATTTTTTATGTACCTGTTTTCAGAATATGTGCATGAATAGATAGGTATGTGAAGGTATTCCCACAGAGGGAGACCTATGTGACAAATCTCCGTTTAAGTCCAGGACTAGGAGAAAATGTATCTTTCCTGTAGATAGACCTTTTTACAGATCTATTTCTATAACAAGGCCTGTGCAATCCACCAGTTTCTTTCCTTTGTGTCAGTTTCCACGAGGCATAGAGCCAAGTTTTGCTTCTTTTAGCAAAGGTGTCCAGGAAAAGAAATGATTTTTCTCTCCCCCTAATCACCTGGTCCTTGTCTTTATACTTTTGTTTTAGCACATTTTTGTATAGTATATCTTTATTTTGGAAACAAATCAGCTCAAATATATTTTAGAAGTTGGAGTATGAGTTTTCATTTTAAAAGCTATGTTGTGAACTTTAGTTTTAATCATAAGACTTTTTCCCCCATCGACCTACCTGGAAATGTAAATGAAATTGTTCTAATTAAACAGAACTTAGAGAGCACTAGCCACTATGGAGGTGACTGGAGAAACTGAATGGCTAGGAAGAAGGGGGTACACCACAAAGCCACAAATGACGGAATAGACATAAAGAAAGAGAAACATACCACTTTTGCTTACAGTACTGAGGGAAATACTAGAAACAGAGGAACAGAAGCTGTACAAACACGGACCTCGACAGAGCTGCCAGGAAAAAAGAGAAAAGCGTTTTTGTCCAAAGTTTCCAGGTCAGATGTGATTTACAGTTGGAGACAAACATTCCTTCACCACCTTCCCGAACTTTCAGATCCATTGTTTGCTCTTTTTATTTCATTCCCAGATTTATGATTTTCTCTTTTCTATCAGGTCATCTCTCCTGAATATTTAATTCTGATCACCCTTCAAATAGCCTAAACCAATACTATCTCCACTAAAAATCAGGATGGAAGAAGATGGAAAAAAAGAAGAGAAGTAAGATGGGAAATGCAGTTAGAAAAAACAGATTCATACAACACACTTCATGGTTTGTGGGTGGTATTAATGGTGCCAGGCCATTTAAGGAAAACAAGGGAAGTGCGTATTCAGTGGGTGGCTACCATGTATGAAGCATTACAGGAGGAGAAGAATTCAAGTTCTGTCCCTCAGTTTTTCTGTAGAGAACACATCTAACTCCTGCAGGGGAGCAGGGACGATGAGATGTCCAGGTAGAGTGTCGGGGTACGGATTCTAGGAACTCGGCCAGGAAGCAGTACTTGGCTTTTAACCTGTTGATTTTTAACCAAAAAGTACTGAGATGACTGAATGCCCACATTTTGCGTGTAGCCTTACAGAACATGCTGCATATATCCCAGACGTCATGGATGACTTGCCTGTGGGTGGGTGGTTGACTTTTATCTGAATTCTGCACATCTGCAGGAGGTCCAGCCTCTGTAAGGCAGTCTTGGTGGTAAATAGCCATGACTAGTCCTGGGGTTCTTCCTGAGTGTGGTGAAGAGACCCCCTCAACTGTGAACTCCACATCACAGCCAGTCTCGGGGTTGTGAGCTCCTTAACCAGAGATGGCAGAGGGTGGGAGCAACCCTCGTGGGAATACCACCAAGTATTCCTCAGTGTTTAATGGGACTCACATAGTCTAGAAAAACAAGCGTTCATGTGAACTGTGGGAAGTGTCTGACTTCTCATAATCTTTTTCTACAGATTTTCTCCCAACCTGACTTCTGCTTTGGGGCAAGAGGGTGGTGTGCATGGGGAAGAGAACAACTCAGCAACATGGCGCTGATGCAGTGATTTCTGCAGCAAGAAAAGAGCCTCTTTCCCATTCTTCTGGCACTGGGGGTGAAAGGGACTTTCTGTCCACTGATAGTGCGTGTGCACCAAAGAGCGCTCACCTGCTCATTCATGATTGTGGAGAGTTCGCTGAGCATGTCCTTGTAGTGGGACCTCAGTTCTTCCTGGTACTCCAGCTGGTCCTCTTTGATGAGGCGCTCATTCACGTCAAGGGCCTGCCCACATGCATCTGCAAATTGCCTTTAGCGACAGCATTAAACACATTAAAAACCAGCCCTGGGAAGTGGCACTGAGTTCAGTGACTGTGAGTTCAGAGTCGGGCTGCTGATGGACTCTGCCACCTCTGTGAGTTCTGGTGTGGTGGCTTCTTGGGGGATTCAGGACCCCCTATCTGAGGAAGTTCAAGGAAGAACATTCCAACAAAGAGAAGCTTACCTGAAGATCTCCTTCAGAAGTTTTACTTGGTTGTCAGGGTACTTCTTTGCATTGGTCTCTTCAAGGAAAGCTCGTGCATAGGCCATTGGCCCGGCATTAACCTGTTGAGGAGAAGAGAATTGGTAGAGGATGGTCTGCCTTCTCCATGGAGCCTTCTCCACAGCTGGAAGGAGTAGCAGCTGTGCAGTAATAGCGTGGTACCCTGATCTCACACACTGACTTCTAGTCTACTCATTTGTATACCTGACTGATCTGCTGTTCTCCAGCTTCTCAATAAAGCATGAGTCTGAGCTCTGCCTTTCACTGACAAACTTCCCAAACTTGTCCTTTGCCAACCCTTTCACAATTTTTGCCGTATCTGCCCATTGCATGAATTGCTATTTTCTTTCTTTCTTTTTTTCTTTTTTAGAGACAGGGTCTCACTCTGTTGCCCAGGCTAGACTGCAGTGGCATGATCACTGCAGCTTCAAACTCTTGGGCTCAAGTAATCCTCTTGCCTCAGCCTTTCAAGTAGCTGGGATTACCGGTGTTTGCTACCATGCCTGGCTAATTTTTTAAAAAAAAAGTTTTTGTAGAGACGGAGGTCTCGATACATTGTCCCGGTTGGTCTTGAAATCTTGGCCTCAGGCAATCCAACCACCTTGGTCTCTCAAAGTGCTGGGATTACAGGCATGACCCAACCACCAAATCTGCTGTTTTCTTAATAGCTTTTAAAACTAGACTCACTTCTATTAACTCCAATATATTTATTTAAATTTAACATCTGCAAAATCAAATGTTTGAAGTGCTGTTTTTTTTTTCTATTAACACTCAAATAAACACATACTATTATAAAAGGATAATGCACAGTGGTAGTGGTGGGGGCACTGCCCTGGAATTACCGTTTCACTGGGTTCCCCTTGATGGTCTGGCTTAGATTCTGGCCCAAGGAGGCATTTATCAGATTTGCTGAATGAATGCACAATGCTGGGTTCAATTCATGCTCATGCACATGGATGGCCTCACTTGTACGGGAGTCCACATCCCTTAGTGCACGTAAGCTTTTAATATGGCTGTTGGGCTTGGGAAGGAAAAAGGGAAAAAAACGAAGAAGGGAGCTGACTTCAGTGGCCTGTGACCAGCAGGCATGGCCAGTGTGGCAGATGCAGTCACTGGTACAGAGTGTAGCATCTTTTGCTTCTCCAGATCCAATCTCCACTTCCCTCCACTCAGCTGTGTGCCTAGGGAAGTCAGCCTGTATGGGGTAGGACAATGGCTCTCTTGCTTTCTGGCCTTCTCAGCCCATGGGGAACACAGATGAGAGAGGTGGGGAAGAGGAGAGGGTGGTCAGTGTCAGGATCAGTAGCACTAATTTTGTCTTTGACTTTTAGGCTCCAATATAGCTGTGCAGGGTGCTACTACTGATCTTCCTTTATTTAACAATTAATTACTTTGTTCCTTATAAATATTTAGCATCAATTTATTAATACAGTAAATAAAATTAATGCCTTGATTCCTGAGTTACGTGGGGCTCCCTTTAATTAGGTGCCCAAGGTGAGTGCCTTACTTGCCTCACCTGTCTGGCCCTGGTGCTTCCTTCTTGCAGAAGCCTCTCCGTTGCTAGTTGAGGCCACTCCTGTCTGCTTGTCTGTCATCAGACGGACCTCTCAGCTCCCCTGTCTGGTTCCACTAACCCTCCCCTCCTTGCATCTTCAGGTCTAACGTGGTCACACCTTCTGAGTGCTGCCAGCCCTCGTGCCAGCCTTGCTGGCTTTCCCAAATGCATCACACACTTTTGCGAACATTTTATTTATTCTGTCCTCCTCAATCACTCACTGTGAGCATGCTGTCTGCTTCCTGTCACAACTCTGACTGACAGATAAACATGCATGCACCTTTTATGAACTAGTAATCATTCTTCTTGGATTTTTTTCAGAACAATTTTATAAGGCTCTTAATGACAGGTGTGTACAAGAATGTGGTGCTTCTTTATTAGTTAATTCATTTGTTAGTATACAGATATAGAACACAGTTATCCATAGAAGATGGGATAGCAGGGTAGAGGAAGAGGAAATTTTATTTCAGCTAAACTTAAGAAAGGCATATCTACAGGTGTTGGGTAAATCAATGTAAATTGATAACTAGACGCAATTTTAAAGACCCACATAAAGGTGTTCTATTCTCACAAATAGAAAACTGTTTCTTGTATTCTTTGTGAACAAAGTTCCCCAGGCACTTTACACCAGGCTTCACTGGCCATGTGCATCTCAGCCCTGGGCAATGCTCACTCACCTTCACGCTGACACTTCCTTGCAGTTTGAGCTGTAGTCTGATCATGTCTACTTCTTCCATTGTGCAAAGCTGATTAAGCTCAGAAACCTTCTTGGACATCTCGTCAATTGCCACTTCAATAGGATTCAGTTCTGTGCTCGATTGGCTTACGACTTGTATTCTCTTCTTTACGTAGGGGAACAGGTGACTCGCTGCAGAAAAGACATACAAAAGGATTTCAGGGTTAAGGATCAGTGAAGAGTCAAGGGTTTCCCTGAAGGACCAGAGGATCATGTATCATTTCATGGCACATGGCGCCTTCCAGTCTGCATGCTTTTCACGCGTGGGAGTTACTTTTTCTGCTAGGAGTCATCCTCTCTCATACCTCTTAGCTTTTGCCCGAACTCCTCTGAGCTGGTGTGCTCTTCTGCCTTCACTGCTAACCGCCCCTCATTCTCAGAGCTGTTTAGGCCTTGAGAATTTTCTTTGTCTTTTTTTTTTTTTTGAGACAGAGTCTCACCCTGTCACCCAGGCTGGAGTGGAGTGGCATGATCTGGGCTCACTGCAGTCTCCGCCTCCCGGGTGCAAACAATTCTCCTGCCTCAGCCTCCTGAGTAACTGTGACTACAGGCGTGCACCACCACGCCTGGCTGATTTTTTTGTACTTTTAGTAGAGACGGGGTTTTGCCATGTTGGCCACGATGGTCTGGATTTCTGGACCTCATGATCCACCCCCCTTGGCCTCCCAGAGTGCTGGGATTACAGGCGTGAGCCACCACGCCCAGCCAGGCCTTTAGAATTTCTAAACACTGAAAAGATGATAGCTTCCACAGCAACTTGTAATTCATATAAAACTACACTAACCCACAATACAGAATGCTTAAATGTATACCAAATAGTATCTACTGACACAACTTTGTTGTGGCTTTTTTATTACAAAAGTTTTGGACATATTTATGGAAGGCAGATGCTTGTCACAGTTTAGACGTCAGTGCTACTGATAGGCTGTGGCCTCATCCAGGACGACCCAGTTCTCAAAGCAGGTTACTGATTTCCATCATTTCCTGCAGACTGCCCTCACTCACCTTCCCTGCAGCCAGCCTTAGGAGCCCCTGCTGGGTGCTCGTTTCATTTCTCCTGCTCTGCTCACCTGAAATTCTTGCCTTACTCGGCTCTTTCTCCTACCAGACTGTGAGCACCTTGAGGGCAGGAATCATGTTTCATTCGCATTGCCAGTACCTAGAACAGTGCCCAGCCTCTAGTAGGACTTCATTAAATGCGTGCTGAGGGAATGAAAGGATGATGAGCTCACAGCATAGATCGAGAGAGTGCATGGAGGGATATCGGACATTGACATCTGCATTCATTCTGCAGATGAAGAATTTGAATCCCAGAGTGGTTTAGAATCTTGCCCCAAAGGACATGATGAGAGCTGTTAACCCAGAAGCAACTGAAGGTGGACTCAGAGAGGAAAGTTCAGAGTGCTTTGTGTCTTTCCCGAGGCACTGACCCCAAGACCCTTCAGACTTACAACCTAAGGGAGTAGGTATGCAAAGCAACTCTTGACAATTTCTCCTCTGGTTGACTTCTGTTAATAAAGAGGTGGAAATCTCTTCTTGGCAAATATTTCCAAGTTAGCACATTTTGGGTACTTCTCTGTCTGCAGGACTACTGAAATAATCCTTGATTCCTACTGATCCAGCCCTATAAAGGGGCCTGTGCTGGGGCCCACACGCGTGGCCCAGCTGCCTGCACCTACTTGTCAGGATCGTCCGCCGCTTGCACTGCTCCGCCACACCACCGTGCTTCTTGCCCGACAGCGTGAAGGGCGTCTCGAAGACAAAGCGGTTGATGTTGTGGTGCATTTCAAAATCGGTCTTCCGGTCTTCGATTTCCTTTTCCTCAAAGAATGGCGTGACATAGGTCACCTGGATGTAGGCATATTTGGGGTCCAAATCCTTGGGGTTTACCTGTGTTAACAGATATGGGCAATGTGAGTAGTAAGCCCTGGAGTGCTCCTGAAAGCAGGAAGCTCCTATTCCCTCAGCTTGCATCCCAAGGAGACTGTGCCTCTGCCCTTGGAGAAAAATGAGCAGTCACATCATTTCAGAGCTGGGCAGGATCACAAAGAGTGAAGGCTGGACTGCCGCTGAGTAGCCAGGTCTGCAGAGGTGGTATTGGAGCCAGCTCGCCAAGTAGCTGAGGCTCTTCCAGACGTGCCTGCCTGTGGCATGTTATTTAGTCCTTTCTTTTTTCTTTTCATTCATTCATTTTTTTTCTCTTAAATGAGACAGAGTCATGATCCGTCACCAGGCTGGAGTGCAGTGGCGTGATCTTGGCTCACTGCAACCTCCACCTCCTGGCTTTAAGTGATTTTTCTGCCTCAGCTTCCCATGTAGCTGGGACTACAGGCACACGCCACCGTGCCCAGCTAATTTTTGTATTTTTAGAAGAGACGGGATTTCACCATGTTGGCCAGGATGGTCTCCATCTTTTGACCTCATGATCTGCCCGCCTCGGCCTCCCAAAGTGCTGGGATTACAGGCATGAACCACCATGCCCAGCCTAGTCCTTTATTTTCTCTTTTCTCTGCAATGAATGTCCAATTTCCTTTGTCTGGAATGTAAACTTCTTTTATTTTTTCTTTTATTTATTATTATTGTTACTATTTTTTGAGACAAGGTCTTGCCCTGTCTCTCAGGCTGGAGTGCAGTGGCACAATCTCAGCTTACTGCAATCTCCACCTCCCAGGTTCAAGCGATTTTCCTGCCTCAGCTTCTCTAATAGCTGAGACTACAGGCATGTGCCACCATGCCTAGCTAATTTTTGTATTTTTAGTAGAGAGACGGTTTTGCCATGTTGCCCAGGCTGGTCTCAAACTCCTAGCATTAAGAGATCTGTCCTCTTGGCCTCCCAAAGTGCTAGGATTACAGCCAGGGGTCACTGCGCCCAGCCCTAGAATGCAAGCTTTTTGAGAGTAATTCGAATAAAAACTTTTAAAAAATATCTTTTTGTCCCTCTATGATTTTACCCATGTATCTAGACTGGGGCCACTGGGAGGTTCTCTGTCTAATTTAGCAGATTAGCTGATAAGCCTATTATATGATTGCAGAATTTTGTACTTTTAATGTCAGGTTCCTTCTCTTACCTGTAACAAGTCATGGTATGCATTTTTTTTTTTTTTAAACAAACTGCTTTGGTGAGTGAATTTGACAAACAGCAAGGAAGACAGGCTGGCGGTACTAAGAAAATCCCAGAACTCGCACTTGCTCTCCTTTGGAGTTGGAAGAGATGGTGTTCTCAGCCTCTTTTCTAATGAAACCTTGAAGAATTTTAAAACTTCTTCCAATTTTCTCCATCTGTCTACCCATCCACTGCCTATCCAGTCCCAGAGATTTGAGGGACCCCCCGAATTTGTTTGTAATGCTGCTACTAATTACACTGTAAGGTGGGTATAGTTGTAACCATTTTACAGATCAAAAATAGAGGTTTAGAGTGACGAACTAATTTATCCAAGATCATCAGCTGGTAAGTGGTGGGCGGGTGGAATGAACCCTCAAGTTGTTCTGATACCAAATTGTGCATTTTCTCATCCCCCCACCCCACTCCCAAAACTCTGTACACACTTTCTACTTAAGAGAACCACTAACACAGTAGTTCCAGCTGCCTGCCTTTCTGGGGAAGGTGACTGTAGCCATCAAGCTAAGAAGGAGAAGGATGAACACATTCACAAAAACTTCTGCCCAGACTCAAAGATTTCATGCCCAGATGCTTCCAAACTTGAGCTTGTAAAAGAGGACAGAAAAAAAAGACCTCTTCTATAGCCCAATAGAACTATATGGCATTGGACACAAACCATCTTTTCCAGCTCCATCTTCTGACACACTCTTCTGTCCAACCTGTGTTTCAAAGACCTGCCATTCTCTAAACATATCTCCCCCTTTCATTCCTCCCCATCATTGCATGTGCTGGGCATCTCAGCATGCTCTTTGCTTCCAGCAAACTAACTTAAACATCATCCCCTCTGTGTAATGCTGCCCAATCAAGAATTAGCTGTTAAGGGAGGTCCCTGCCCTGAGCTTTCTTTGTACAACTTGGACTTTAACTCTCTGGTGATACTTTATTGTAATCTATTTAACTGGCTGTTTGTACAAGTCCTTCTCTTCTTAGCCCCATGTGAACTGTGAACTCCAGAAGGAAGATAGTCTGTGCGCCTCATCTCCCAGTCTGGGCTTGGCATTCAGTAGGCATTTGATAGAGGTTGGCTAACTGAAAAGAGTGTATAAGAAGATGCTGAGTAATCTAAGAGAAAAGGTAAGTATTTGCCTTCTGTAGCCAAGAGGAGGGTAACTGGATGTTCAAAAGTTTATGTAATGTAACTGGCAAGTCTGCTTCTACTATAGGGAACAGGTTTCAAAATTGGTATGACCTAGTATGATGGTTAATACTGAGTGTCAACTGGATTAGATTGAAGGATGCAAAGTATTGTTCTTGGGTGTGTCTGTGAGGGTGTCGCTAAAGGAGATTAACATTTGAGTCAGTGGACTGGGAGAGGCAGACCTGCCCTCAATCTGGGTGGGCACCATCTAATCAGCTGCCAGTGCAGTTTGGATAAAAGCAGGCAGACGAACGTGGGAGGATTAGACTGGCTAAGTCTCTGGCCTCCATGTTTCTCCTGTGCTGGATGCTTCCTGACCTCTAACATCAGACTCCAAGTTCTTCAGCTTCTGGACTCTTGGACTTCAGCGATCTGCCAGGGGCTCTCGGGCCTTTAGCAACAGACTGAAGCCTGCACTGTAGGCTTCCCTACTTTTGAGGTTTTGGGAGACAAGATTGGTTTCCTTGCTTCTCAGCCTGCAGACGGCCTATTGTTGGACTTCACCTTGTGATCGTGTGAGTCAATTCTCTTAATAAACTCCCTTTCATATATACATCTATCCTATTAGTCCTGTTCCTCTAGAGAACCCTGACTAATACGCCTAGAAAGACTTCCTTGACTGAATAAATATTTTCAACTTGCTGTTGTCTCCAACTCCACCACTGAGCCCAATTACTGTAAGGCTTTGATTGCTGTTCAAATGCAGGTAACCAATGGAGATGTAGAGAATTTACTAAGCTCTTTTTAAAAGTTACCCAAATAAACATATATAGCGTTTTTGACCCTCCTCCCCACAAATTACCAACCAGCTAACCAACCAATAGAGAAACAAGCAAAACATCTGAAATCGTTTTGGTAATTTACTTCCATCGTCAGGCAGAAAATTAAAACTTAATGTAGTTAAAGAGTAAAAAATTCAGTCAATTCTTAGCACTTGCGTGAACACTGATTTTCCTCTACCTTGTTGGAATCCTGGATTATCTTCACGTTGTCTACTCCAAATTTATCTGCGTAGAGCTTGAGTAATCTTTGGGAAATCTCGGACAGACCTGTTAGTTTAGGCTCTTTATAAATATACTCTTTACCTTCTTCTTCTTCAAAAAAGCCCTGTGGAACATAATGAACCACCAATTTTATTAGAGAATGCTAATCATAAATCAAAAGCAAAACAGAAAGCCATTTACTTAAAAAATATATTGAGTTTTTGGTTGTCATCCAATCCATTGGTTAACACCCTATAAAATTCAAAATCAGAGAAGAAAACAAAGTGAAGAAAATAAGATGTCATCTTTTAATCAGACATTAATGTAAATATTTTCTAACCAGGCCAAAGAAACTCTTGAAATATCTCACAAATATTTTCTCTATTTGTAGAACTCAATGGTAATACCTACTTGCATATATTTTGGGGAAGAATGCCCTCTTGTGGCAGCTGGGGGTAGAACATGAAATATGGAGCAATTTTTGGCAGCATTCAAATAGAGCAATCAATATCGTTTTTAATAAGATCTATAAGTCTTTGAAACTAGCATAGGAAACAGTGTATGGCATGTAAAGCTATCTAAATGGGTAACTTGTATCCCAAATAATCTTAGATGGAAAATCACAATACTTTATATGGTTGTTGTAACAGAAATTACATGTTATGCTCCCAAGCACTGCTACTTGAAAAATAACTTTACATCAATGACTTCAGAGACCTGTGAAACTCAGCTATAGGTAACTTAATCAGTCAATTTACTTTACTAATAGATCTTTTACATTCTTGAAAAGGAAGACATTATAGGATTAAAAATGGCAACCACATCATCATTTTTATTCCGCAAGAGCAAGTAGGTTTTAGCCTCTATTATTTATTTTTCTGGTTTGAAGCAGCAGGAAGAGAAGATTCTATTCTCTGAAGATAACTAAGTGAAGCAATCTTTATAATTCCTTCTCTTTGAAGAGACAAAGAAGCATTTTTCCTGTGGAATACATGTGGCCTCAGAATACTAGATTAAGCTCAGAGTTAAGAACCCAAGGATATCTGGTTTCTTTTCTTTTCTTTTTCTTTTTCTTTTTTGAGGTGGAGTCTTGCTCTGTCTCCCAAGTTGGAGTGGAGTGGTGCAATATCGGCTCACTGCAACCTCTGCTTCCTGGGTTCAAGCAATTCTCCTGCCTCAGCCTCCCGAGTAGCTGGGATTACAGCTGTGTGCCACCACGCCCTGGTAATTTTTGTATTTTTAATTGAGACAGAGTTTCACCATGTTGGCCAGGCTGGTCTTGAACTCTTGACCTCAGAATATCCACCCTTCTCACCCTTCCAAAGTGCTGGGATTACAGGCTATATCTGGTTTCTTCTGATTGTAGAGCCGACCCATAAGGAAATGGCTTTTGAGGTCTAAGTGAAGACACTGGACGTCAAAAGAAAACTTAGCCATACCAAAAAATCATTTTTGACTATTAAAAAATATTAATCATATGTTAAAAAAGCATAGACAAAATTTTCTAGTGCTATATTTTTTCATGGTTAATGTGAGACAATCTAAGAATACTGATTAAACTTACATCTATATGATACTTCATACTTCAAAAGCACTTTCATATATGTAAATGGGATAATCTTTAACAGAGTAATTTGTATTCTAAGTGGGCAGTAGCTGTACCTTTGCAGAAGCCAATGAACAAAGTCTAACTCCATAGCAGAATTCTTGCCAATCAGGTAATGGCCTGCTTCCTTGCACACCTCCCTAATTGACTTTGGGCCTTCTAAGGGCAGGAAGTGCGTCTTCCACACTGCCTACCCAGTGTTTAGCACAATGCCTGGTCTGAAGAAGGGGGTCACTCTATTTGTTGAATAAGCAGATGAATCAAAGAGTTCTCAAAGGGCACACATCTTAAAAAGGCATACGCGCACCAGTATAACTGAAAAATAGTCCATGGCTTTACATAAAGATGTTTTTATTGAACAATTTCTTTGAGAAATGTTCAAGACAAAATATGAGTAATTATAAGTGCCTTGACCCCAAACTGCTACAAAGTGTCGTATGATGTTGAATGCATGAAAAGCAGCTCCTGTCATTCGTGTAGACTTTGTAGGGGTAGTGAGGTCTGACTCCACTCCCACATGACTTCCAGCCGCTATGTTTTTCTCTGTTGCTGTCTTTGTGGAGTTTTGTCTGATTCAAGGTCAGGAGGTAGTGGCTATAATTGACAGACTGACACATCAGAGAAATAAGACTTCTGAAGCCTTCAGGCAGAATCCTCACGGGGCCAAAGCTGAAGGAACATTTGCAACTTCAATTTCAAGGAGAAAAATGTCTCAATGTCTCTCAGTTTCAGGAAAAGATTTTTTTCTTCTTCACCATAGCGTGAAAACTAGTAAAAAGACACGTTTTCACTGTAAAATTTTTCCCCTGACAAATTTCTGAATCCAGAGTGAGCAAAAAATGAATGTTGGGAGGCAGGTAAAAATTGCCATCATCATGACCTTTGCGGCCTTGGTCAAGGCCCATGACTTTCTTTCATCCCTCCTCCTTGGGCTGTGGGATGGGAAAATTCAGACTCAGCAGCCTATTGGGAGGCTCTAAGGACGGCGCTTGGTAAACACCTGGCCTTTGGTGAGTGCTAGCTGTGTTGAGGATGGTGATGATGATGATGCTGGTGGTGATGGCAACAATGTTGAAAAATTGTGTATCTATACATCAATTTGAGTTCTGCTTTTATGCAGCTTAACTCAGTTTTCAGTGCTTGAAAATACATACTTTCAACTGCTCTTGCCTAGGCAATGCAGTTTTTTTAATTTTAAAAGGTCTACTGAAACTCATTTCAATATTTTGGTAAGTGATCAATCAGTGACTGGAACTTTTTTTTTTTTTTTTGAGATAGAGTTTTGCTTTGTCGCCCAGGCTGGAGTGCAGTGGCGTGATCTTGGCTCACTGCAACCTCCGCTTCCCAGGTTCAAGCAATTCTCCTGTCTCAGCCTCCTGAGTAGCTGGGACTACAGGTGCCTGCTACCACGCCCGGCTAATTTTTTATTTTTAGTAGAGACGAGGTTTCACCTTGATGGTCAGGCTGCTCTCAAACTTCTGACCTCAGGTGATCCACCTGCCTTGGCCTCCCAAAATGCTGAGATTACAGGCATGAGCCACTGCGCCCGGCTGGAACCCTTTTTTTTAAAAAAAGAGTTTGGAAATGTAAACCTATTTTGTAAGATGAGTAAGAAGGAGATGGAAGAGCAGAATAAAGCATTTAATCTGCTGTCCACTGGGGTTTCTGTAAAGAGTTTTGAAGCCAGACAAATGGCAGCTCTGAAAATATTTGGAATGCATGCTTACCTTATACCCAGGGAAACTATCAAAGCAAAGCCCACTGAGCTACAGACACTGTCTGAAGGAAGGCTTCAATTTCAGCTCTGCCTATGATATAAATGATTTATAAACAGGGACACAAAGTGATGAAAACCAGGGTCAGTTTCTCTTTTGCTTTAGCCCCAAGGTTAAAAGCTGACTGCCTTTCAAGGCAATGGGAAATGTGATCTCTGCTCTTCCCTTGCTGGTTTGATTTTTTAAGTGTCATTTTGCAATGCAGTAAACACCTTGACCTGCTCTGGTTAGGACACAACACACCCTAGTTAAACCAGGACTGAAAGAATTAGGAAACTTTAAGGCAACACGTTATGGTAAAAATGTACTTCAATAAACTGACAACTAAATGCATTGACTCCTTCTCAGATGTTTTTGCAGGTACTTGAGAATCTTGTAATGTCCCTGGTTCATCACTGCGACATCAAATAGAAGGGCCCCTGCTATTATGTTAGACTCATTCAAAGTTCACAAAGGGAAGAAAGCATTTGAAGAAGAACCTAGTCTACAAAAGATGGGCCAGAAAATGTCGACACTAGGCTAAATGCTAAGAGAAGAGAAGCTACATCATTTCTCTGCATTCATGTAGCTTCTCTTAGCATATAAATCTGAACTCAACTACGATGTTTAACTCTACAGTATAGATATGTGGCCTAGATCAGCGACTTTCCTGTAGGTGGAGAACTTTCTCACATCCCAAAGTGGAGATGGTGGTTTTCCATAGTACACATGCACCTTCCCTCCTCCTTCAAATTCCTTTTTTTTTTTTTTTTGAGATAGAGACTTGCTCTTCTGCCCAGGCTGGAGGGCAGTGGTGCGATCTTGGCTCACTGCAACCTCCACCACCTGGGTTCAAGCAATTCTCCTGCCTCAGCCTCCTGAGTGGCTGGGACTACAGGCGCATGCCACCATGCCTAGCTAATTTTTTGCATTTTTAGTAGAGACGGGGTTTCACCATATTGGCCAGGCTGGTCTCAAACTCCTGACCTCATGATCCACCCGCCTCAGTCTCCCAGAGTGCTGGGATTACAGGCGTGAGCCACCACACCTGGCCCGGAATTCCTTTTTTATTAAGATCCTGAGATGCAGGTACACCCATAGAGGTGTGTCTGCAAATTATGCAATCTATGTCCTTTGGTGGCTAGAATAAAATTCTCCTGGTTCTTTTACTTAATTAATACCAGGGGCATCTGATATTTTAAGTTATGTAATGAATATTCACTTGCTTTCATGTTAAATACCAGCACCTAAGGACTTTATTGATTACAGCTGATGTTTGCTCACAGCTGCTGTTTCATTACCATGGAAATCAATACTTCAGGGACACTTTGGAGGACACTTTGTATAGGCTGCTATATGTCAAATTTCCATAGTCATTGATGCTGATGCCGGGTGTTGCATTAGACAATTCATGTTGTGCAAGACTTGCATTTTTTTAAAGTTCCTGCTATGAACGATCAGTTTTAAACTTGTTTTCTAGTGTCTGTCTCATCACAGACACAATTAGTATTAAATACCCCAGCCAAAACTACAAAATGAGAGCAGTGGTCTACATGGGACACTAAAAAATATACCCAAAGCCCTCTGTGCAGGCAAACAGCCTACTGCGTATTGCATTTCCATAATCTTTTTCACGTCAATGCAAGACTCGTCAACTTGGATATTAAAAGGTGGGTTTTACAGGGACACAAAGCACCATCATGAATAAGAAATTATTTCTGACCATCGGGATTATGCTAATCAAGTAGTCAAGATTTTATCTTAAATCTTTGGAGCCTTCATTCTGTACACATTTGGGGGAATTATCAAGTCTACTTGGTATTTATTTATCATTGAGTGTGATGTGTGCTGTCTGCTCCTGCGGAATCCCATAGTTCTCACTCTCCATGTGGTGTCTTGAGACAGGCATTTGAATCTCATCTAAGCAGTGATGACTGAGGCTCTAATTTGCTGCTTATCAGGACGACCTCCATTAGTTTTCCTTGTTCAAAGGCGGTTGGGTTTGAGCTTACGGAGTGTCATGCTTAGGCAGGTTCTTAGCCTGAGGATTTAACAAAACACTTTGCCTTTTAAGCTCAGATTGGAATTTTTTATCTTTATATCTCACTAGTAGACAAATGAGAACACTGCAGCATTAAAAAAAAATCAGGTGCAAAGTCAGCACACTTTACTGAGGAGTCTGAAAGAAGAACAAAGTTAGGTCATTTGCAAGGAGCTCCCCCACAATACTTCCCCAGTGCCCCCTTCAGTCTATTTAGTACAGGGGTTTTCAAGTATTCTTTTAGTAGGTGAGTTAAAGGCCCATGATCCCCAATTTATAAATGAACATAGAAAATGCCGGTATGATATGGATGTGGGAAGGAATTTAAAGAATTACAAAAAAGTATCTACTGGTCAGATAAGCAGGACTGAATATGGACAATGTGTGGCTGTTAAATGTTTTCTCTTTCCAGCTTAACTGACAATAATTACGTTGAACCATATAAAGTTGCCATTTTTGTACATAAAAAAGTAGCTGAATATAGGCAATTTCATATGGCTCAAAATACTATGAAGAAAATTCTTCGGGTACTGGCAGGTTATTTCAGATGTGGCTTGTTTTCCAAATTTCTTACCTTGCTCCTTTCTGCATCTCTGGAGACTTACTCTAAACTACTGGGTAAAGATTTATTCCCTGGTTCACCTTTTATGTTGGGAATTAGTCCCATCTCCTCTGAGGATGTTCAGAGCTCACCACCATAGACCCTCATGTCTCTAAGATACTCCTTTGAAAAAGGCACAGTTTTTTCAGTATCCTCGAAAGGTACCCACCAATAGCCATCACTCCAACTTCCAAAATTATGACCATTTTGGTCTTCTTAATAAGCTGCAACTCATAGTGGCCTGAAATAAGTAGACAATTTACAATACTAAGTCTATATTACATGTAGTTAAGATACGTGGTACCCATACTTATCTCTGTGTGTGTTTGTGTATGTAAGGGTTTCAGATTACGTTTGCCTTTAGGCAGAAAGATCACATGTATGAAAGACAAAGAATACATTTTTGTAATTCAGATAACTGGCATAAACACAACTTAGTTAAAGAAATGCAAGATGATTCCAAAAATGAATGAAAGCAGGATTATCTCACCCTTTGTACCAAATGTTGATTTGCACAAAATGGTTAAGGTTCAGTAAAACCATACAGAGGGAAGTGTGAGGAGGGTTAGAGCATGCAAATGGAGAGCGATAGTGAGTGAGAACTTACCACGGCCTGGAACAATCAAGACCAAAAGAAGAAAAGAGTAAACATCTGCATTAAAAACTAGTTGAAAAGCAGTGTGATTCACGTCTAGCTTCTTTAGAGCCTGTATCTCGGATATTGATTGGTTGCAGAAATCATCTGGTAGGCAATTCTGTTTCCATGACCAGGGTATTAATGTAGATTTTCACTTTTCATTGGAAAGAATGCCTGAGGAATTGCAGGGTCATGTCTTGGTGACCCAAAAGCACACCTTTTTTTTTTTTGAGATGGAATCTCGCTCTGTCTCCCAAGCTGGAGTGCAGTGGTGAGATCTCGGCTCACTGCAACCTCCACCTCCCTGGTTCAAGCAGTTCCCCTGCCTCAGCCTCCCAAGTAGTTGGGATTACAGGTGCACACCACCATGCCTGGCTAATTTTTTTGTATTTTCAGTAGAGACTGGGTTTTACCATGTTGGCCAGACTGGTCTTGAACTCCTGACCTCAGACAATCCGCCTGCTTCAGTCTCCCAAAGTGCTAGGATTACAGGCGTGAGCCATCACGCCTGGCCCCAAAAGCACATCTTTTGTGCTACTCCTGCGCTGCTGAGTTAGCCTGTGGCCATCTCCCTTGAAACTCTGTTTTTCTCTTTCAGTTCCTCCACTCCCACATCCCCTTCCTGACTCATAGCGTTTTCTGCCATTTTTCTTGCTAATGTTTCACCAATGTTACAAATTGTATGTTTTCTTCATGGCTTCCAAAATGGCTCCAAAATACTATTTTTTCTTCTCTGTCTTCCTCTCCTGAATGTTCCCACACTTCTCTCTCTCCCATCTATGTTCTCACTTCAGATAGTTCAGATTCTTTTCCATGGACCCCCAAAATGTCTAAATTTGCTTTTTTCCCCCTATAGATTGTTTATGCAGATCTCCATTTTTCAGACCATTGGTTTCTCTGTCTCCACTATCCTGATGTTGCTGTGTCCTGAGAAAAATCCTGGTTGGATTAATTTGTTTGTGACAAGTGGCTACTTGGTGACATTTTTCCTTTCCAGGTAAAAAGTATCTATCTTTATTAATTCAGAAGTTAGTTTTTAAGCTGCTTTTGGTGAGCAGAGGAAAGTACGAATTTTTCAAACAACTTCAGTGGGAGGTGACCTAGAGTGACCATGCTGGAGTTGACTCCTTCAGCTGCAGCCTTAAGAACAAGGAGCTGAGAAGAACAAGAAGCTATGTGCAATAGTGCCTTACACTGATTGCGGGGAGAGGACGTATGAGGTCTGAGAGCCACTGCAACTCTGAAAATAAAAGCACGGGCTGTTTATCCACATGAGCAACAGTTTAAAATGTGTCTGCTGAAATATAATAGCGCTGTAAGCCTTCCTGAAAATAAAATGAATGGTGCCTGGCTTTATCCCATTGAAAATGCTGCTCAGAGACATTCATAATTAATTTATAATATGTCCACTTTCAGACCAATACAGTGGCTAAGTAATATTTTCCATCTTCTTCATTGCTTATGCAGTAAACTGGGAAGGATAACTTTGAAATTACATTGACTTGCAATATAGCAAATGAAAGAACCATCTGGTATTCTGTCTAGACACAGTGGTAGTTTGAAAATAAGAGAAAAGAAATTGTGTGATTGTAAAATCAAAGGTTTGATATGGTGGAGCCCCTAAGAATTCTCTTATTTCCTAGGATATTAAGAATGTTATTTCTTAAAACATGTTCAATTTAATTTCACTTTAATATATGATATAAACCTATAATTAGATATTTTGGGGTGAGCTGGAAAGAAGAGAATATTGAAAAATAAGTGCCCTCTTTCTTCAAGAAGTTAGAAATCACTGTTAACCCATGGATTTCTTTGCTCACTTGTTTCTCAACTTAGTTCATTCCTATGGGCAATATATAGACCATCACATCCAGAGAAACACTCAAGTATAGTCAGACACACCCACACCCCTCAATTCATTGGCACACATAGATGTCTTATAAAGAATGAAAGACAACATTCAACTTCTCAGCAGAATTCATGGGCCATGTTATTTCCGGTGAACTTACCTGCCCATAAAACGCCACACGATAGTAGCGACCAAACAGCCGCTTCTCTGAATTCACCACCTCTGCCACTTTCAGGTATGATCGATGAATGTCGTAATAGAGATCTGACAGTTTCTGAAACCATAAGTGAAAGAGTTTCATGAAGATGATGCTGATATGCAAATAGGGATTTTTTAATTTTGAAAACTGTAAGTGGTTTCCAATTCAACAGAGGATATTTTAACTAACTTCTAGGGGGCTAGAATACATACTTTGAAGTCTCGTTGTTTCTCAAAGACAGCAATGATGGGCTTGTTGACATCAGCAATGAGTTCATATCGCTCAGATTTCCAGAGAAACTCCACACACATGTATAGCTGCTCCACCAGGATATTCTGCGATTTCCCCCAATCGAAATGAGATTTTACATGATTAAGGTTGTGGCTCATGCCTGGAACTTGGTTTCAAAACTGTTGCATTGTCAAGCTTTTTCCTCTGTTACTGACATTTAAAACCCAGCAGGGGATCGTGGTGTCATCTTGGATTCTTGCCTATCTGCATTACCATTACCTAAATAGTGCCCCAAAAGTGCTATATTAAGTCTTTGAAATGCGTTCAGATTTTCTTCCCATTCCCTCAGCTACTAACTTATGTACTCCCTGATCCCTGCAATAGTTTTGAGCAAATCTGTTTCCCTCTCCAATCGCTGCTCTCCAGTAATCTTTCTTTGTAAAACATAAATCTGATGATGCGATCTCCAGTGCCTTAAACCTATGTGGGAACTCCAGTATGTAAACTGTTGTCCAAACTCTAGCATGGCATTCAAGAAGCTCCACAATCAGGAACCAACCCCTCTTTTGGTGACTCCTTTTTTCAATGCTCTGTCCTTGACTTTGTACTTTGGCCATACCATATACTACTCCATTATTGGAATACTCTGACCTCCATACTTCTGTCTGTGTTATAGCTGCACCTGTAAGAACCTTCTTCTCTTCCTTCACACCTTCAAGTCCTATCAAGACTCAGCACACAAAATATGAAGAGCTTTTACATTCCATTCATTGCCATTTCAACCACTTTCATGTAAAAACAAAGTTCCCCTTTTAATTGCAATTGTAGATGATACCTAGATTTAGTGACTGGGCATCTGTTTTTGCCTGGCCATTCACCACCCTGTAGGAACTCTGTTTTTCTCAAGATTCTAAATTCTCTGAGAGCAGGAATTATGCTTTATTTTTTTTTCAGCCCTTACCTCAATTTCTTTCATATGCTAGCGGTTTAATAAATTTCCAAATGAATAAAGTTAAGTTATGTAAGGTTTAAAGGAAATGTATAATATTGTTGGAATATTTTCAACAATTTCTTTTAAGAAAAGGTTCTTAAACATTATTTTAAATAGTTAACATAAATATGTAACTATATTTACTCTGTTGGCAATATATACTAAATTGATGTAGAACCATATGTAAAATCGTACAAAATTCATCTGAAAATTTACTTTCTGCATAATTTTTTCATTTATGTATTACTAAGTCTTAAAAATTAGTTTATAAAATATTTTACTTACTTAATGAGAGGAGTTCTATTTAATTCACGAGATTTATTGCTAAGTAATTCCCAGTAGAAAGTTTTTTTTTTTTTTTTTTTTTTTTGAGACAGAATCTCGTTCTGTCGTCCAGGCTGGAGTGCAGTGGCATGATCTCGGCTCACTGCAACATCCACCTCCCAGGTTCCAGCGATTCTCCTGCCTCAGCCTCCTGAGTAGCTGGGATTACAGGCTCCCACCACCATGCCTGGCTAATTTTTGTATTTTTAGTAGAGATGGGGTTTCATCATGTTGGCCAGGCTGGTCTTGAACTCTTGACGTAAGGTGATCCACCCACCTCAGTCTCCCAGTGCTGGGATTACAGGCATGAGCCACCACGCCTGGCCAGAAAGTTTCTTTTTTAATTAACGAAAAATAACTCTGGTTATGTTCCATAACAGAAGGTTTTATGCAGAAACTAGTGAACTTCTATATCCAACTGCATTTGTAAATAAACTTGCTAATGCTTTTAGAAAAGAAGCTATGATCAGTTCACGAAACTTAACACCTTTACCAAAAGACGGGAGATTTTGTCTTATAGAAGAGCTGATAATATACATTTGAGCCCATCTTAGAGAAGTAAACTTATTTTAAATTTTCACTGAAGTCTGGTATCTACTAATCTTGGCTTAATTTTAGCCTGCATTTCATTTTGTCTAATTAAGTTACATTATAGAATAGCTTTAGGCTTGCTTCTTCCTTATTTAGCTTAATGTCACAAGCCAATGCATCTCTTTAGTTACTGTACATGAGATAATTTTGGTCTAACCTCATTGTACGGTGTATCCTGCATTCCGGAATCCTCTTTCATCGCTCCTTCTTCCTTAATGTTTGGTGTAATGCTCAAAAAGGCTGGCCAACCCATAGAGAACATGCCTTGGGAGGACCAAGAAGAATACAACATTATTATTTGAGACAGATTTTACTCAGATCAGATAATGCCTTTCTTCATGATGTTACCAACTGGTAGTATTATAAAGCTCACACAATCAACAAGATGGTTAGATTATGACTATTGATACTCTCTGCCAGGCAAGCAATATTCTTCTTTTTATAATTTTTGTATCATTTTCAGGTGACACTTTTTATAAAGAGATAGCATGGGATCATAAACAGAACATAAGATTTGTGGTATATGCTGTAGTTCCAATCTTCTGGTTTAATTAATCTCAGAGACTGTGTCCCTCTTTTGTTAAACTGGGGACATTAATATCTATTTCAAAGGATGTCGAAAGGATTCAAAACATAATATTTGAAAAAATACCTGGTACACTCAGCACATTATAAAGAAAATGCTTGTAGTTGGGTGGAGTAATGGGTGCCTGTAATCCCAGTTACTTAGGAGGCTGAGGCAGGAGGATTGCTTGAGCCTAGGAGTTTGAGGCTGAAGTGGGTTATCAACCCTGCCATTGCACTCCAGCCTGGGTGACAGAGTGAGACCCTATCTCTCCCCCTATGCCCCCCAAAAAGACAAGAGAATGCCCAATACTTGCTTTTTTTTTGTGAGATGGAGTTTCGCTTGTTACCCAGGCTGGAGTGCAATGGTGTGATCTCGGCTCACTGCAAACTCCGCCTTCTGGGTTCAAGCGATTCTTCTGCCTCAGCCTCCCAAGTAGCTGGGATTACAGATGCCCACCACCACACTCAGCTAATTTTTTGTATTTTTAGTAGAGACGGGGTTTCATCATGTTGGCCAGGCTGGTCTTGAACTCCTGACCTCAGGTGATCTGCCCAGCTCAGCCTCCCAAAGTGCTGGGATTACAGGCATGAGCCACCATGCCTGGCCAATACTTGTCATTTTCACTCTTTTATATTATGTAGAAACCTTCTCAAATTTTCTTAGTATCTTAGCCACCAAAATTTAAAAAGGCCTGTCTCTACAGATACATGTGAAAGCAGTTTATAATGGGTAACATTCCCAGAGGAGAGCAGATCTGAATGGTGGGGAATGTGAGTGACTAGGACTAGCTGGAGTGACACAGCAGCCCCTGAGCTTTGGCTCCGACACAAGCTAACCATGACATGTGGGCAGATTATTTAGCTTCTCTTGGTTTTCTCAGCTATAAACAGGGTGATAATAGCAACTAACTTTCAGACTTGTTACTGGCAGCTAATTGAGATATTGCTGGGGCAGGGCTTAGTGTGGTGCCTTCTATGTAGTAAGTGCTTTTTAAGTTATAGCTAATACTTTTGTGGAATGATTTTGTTTTTATTAATCAGCTCATTGGTTATGTAACTAAATGATCACCCCAAAACATGCTAGAAATTATAAATATAATAGTTATTGCAATCTAATCCTTGCTTTTACGTAAATTTTCTTTTTATAATAATATTAAACATATATTAAACTATATGAGAGCTGATTGTAGAAGTCACAATATACTTCTTGCAGGATGATGATCATTTTGTTTATTTTTTATTTTTATTTTTTTGAGATGGAGTCTCGCTGTGTTGCCAAGCTGGAGTGCAGTGGCGTGATCTTGGCTCACTGCAAACTCCGCCTCCTGGGTTCAAGCAATTCTCATCAGCCTCTCCAGTAGCCGGGACCACAGGTGCGTGCCACCATGCCTGGCTGAGTTTTGTATTTTTAGTAGAGACGAGGTTTCACCATGTTGGCCAGGATGGTCTGGATCTCTTGACCTTGTGATCCGCCTGCCTCAGCTTCCCAAAGTGCTGGAATTACAGATGTAAGCCACTGCGCCCGACCAATGATCACTTACAAGTACAACTGAAGCAGCTGTACTTTCTGGGGTCACTCATATTCACCTGTATGCATACCACTGTGCACATTGTAGGGAAGGGATAGTTTACTCCTTTGACTCAAAAATATCAAAATAGCAAAGTATATGAAGGGCTTCAAATATGTGCCAATGACATTCACATATATGCTGATGACATATGCTAATCAGAATATGCTAATGCATCATAGCACACATCATCAGCTTATGTATCATCAGATATATGTTAATGTATCATAGATGGTCACCTTCCCAAGTTTAAAGTTTAATAAACAAATATATCCTTTTCTTGATGGGCACATTATATTCTCATAACACCTTAGGTCTAACACTGGGCATTTAAAGCATTTTGAATATTAAAGATTCACACAACTTTTTAGGAGATAAGTTTCCACAGGCTCTCAAACTAACACCTGCTTTTATCAGTTTTCTTCAATTTCGTTCTTAGAATTTGAAACAGTCTTTATGGAACATTATGGCAGCTGGTTATGATAAGCAATAGATGAGGAAGGACATGTTAAATAAGGCAATGATGTTTCTGACAACTTGTATATAAAAATCAGGCTAAATGGGAAGTGGGACACTAAGCAAGAAGATTCCTGAATTTTAGGGTGGACGTGAGCCATGGTGCCACATCTGGCTTCTTCGTCAAGCAAGGTCCTCAAGCAAGTAGCCTCACTGTTCCTCAGTTCGCTTTGGTCATTTGGTTCAAATGTCTTATATGGAAAATCTACTGAGACCTTTCAGAAAATATACAAATATTTAAATTTACATAAGGGATGAATTATGTTTCTGAAATATAGCAAGTAAAGTCCATTTACATTTAAAGTATTTTGATTTCCCACATCTAAAAATGTATTTCTGTTGTTTGTACACTGAATTTTCCACTGCGTTTGGAAGTTAAACCAGTGTTATCAAATAGACTACAGTTCATAAAATTTGGGTTCGAACAAATTTTTGCAAGAGAATGTAGATTAAATGTGTTAACTATATCATCCATTTTTTTATGCAAAGAGTAACTCTTTAGTCGTTATAATTTCAAAAAATCAGACATTAGCAATGAAATATTTCTAAAGGAAATCTGTACCATATACCATATGTTATAAACTGTCAGTTTATACTTTTGAAAAATGAAATGGAACATGCTGATTATAAAGTCTGACATATACATTATATGTATAAGTATATGTCTTCATTTTTCTTTTCTTTTCTTTCTTTTTTTTTTTTGAGATGGAGCCTCACTCTGTTGCCCAGGCTGGTGTACAGTGGTGTGATCTTGGCTCACTGCAACCTCCGCCTCCTGGGTTCAAGCAATTCTCTTGCTTCAGTCTCCCAAGTAGCTGGGATTACAGGTGCCTGCCACCATGCGCAGCTAATTTTTGTATTTTTAGTAGAGACCAGGTTTCACCATGTTGGCCAGGCTGGTCTCAAACTTCTGACCTCAAGTGATCTGCCCACCTTGGCCTCCCAAGTGCTAGGATTACAGGCATGAGCCATCATGCCTGGCCCTATTTTTTATTTGAAATAAACACTTCTGTTATATTTAAAAATAAAAATAGTTTCCTCTTGCAATTTCAAACAATTTATCAATTTCAGAATAAAATCCCTATGGCAAACTGGCATGCAGATTGGTAGCTAAATTAAATATGGCCATAACTCATACACTTGAATGTTGGAGAACATGCAGTTCTATTTGCTGACAACTTTTCAGTTATTTAAATTTCATACATTTTGGATGGGATTTCTGAATGGCAGGAGTTTAAGTATTTGGCAGAGTAAGTTGTGTAGATCTGAGATAGTTTTTGCTTCTAAGAATCTATTTAAGAAGGTTTCACTGAACTAGAATTTATTCGGAAGGTTGATTTCCTCTGCATTGGGGTAAATGAGCAGTTAGATCACTCACTTCCTCCACTGGGAGTTGTTAGTAATGAGTTGCTATCACAGGGGTGGGTATCCTCCGGGAGCAGGGATGCTGTGCAAATCTTTTCCATTTTCCAGTAACCTATGGTAGTGCAAGATGAGGTTAGGACATTGCTACATGTTTATGTTAATACAAGCTTTTGAGACTACATATCGTTAGCCAATGCATTCTCGTTTTGAACTAAGAAGCTGACCATCCAGTTAACCTTTGCTGTACATGGAATAAACACATCAATGACATGATAGACTGAAAATGTTAAAAGTACAGCATAATTAGAAGTATCTGTGAAAGCAATTATTACTTAATTAAACATAACAGATTAATGAAATGTAAAATTAATACGTTATATCTATTAGGCTTCCATGCGTTGATATCTGGGCTTTTTGCCTTCCTCACGTGGTCATCTTACCCCTTCTTTTCAGATATTCTGCAATGAGAGCAGCAATATGGATGTAACACATGGCAGCCTGTAACGAGAAAGAAAATAAAGAGGCTCAGGGGATGGAGTTTAATATAATGAGCATTAATCATCCAAGGCGAGCCAGTATTCCATATCAGAATATGCTATGCGGAAGGATCCTTTGTAATCATGGAATTGAAAGCAAGAATCAATTGTATTTCCAAAAAAATTCACCGTCAAGAATTAGATGAACATTTGGGTTTTTGTTGGTTTGTTTGTTCTTGATTAGTTTGGAGCTGGGTGAAGGAGCTGGCCTGAAGAATTTTCCCATAGGATTATCTTCCTTCCTTTATGTCTAAGCCTAGATTAAAAAAAAAAAATCATAGGCCTTCTTTTAAAATTAAAACTGTAACTCTATATCTAGATATAAATTGGAAATAAAAATAATCTGCTTTCTAAGTAACTTTTTTTTTTTACCTCCAGGAATAGCCCCTCTGAATTTGTGTTGCCTTTAAAGTGGTCACCTCACAGATGTGACCTAATGTAACACCTGTGCTCCCCACAAACCAGATTATATGGGTGATGTTATATCTTACTCTTAATCTTTTATGAAGCCCTGAACATTGCTGAACACATATTAAAACTTGACTTGCTGAAGATTCCAAATGACTTCAGCTTTTTCCTTTTGAGGTTTCATGGAGGAATGTCATCACTTTCAGAGCAGCCCAAGGGCTTCTCAGTCTTGTCCTCACTAAACTGCCAAGCCAGCCTTCTGGTTTCCATTCCAGAGTCGCTGATTACCACATGTGTTTAGAAGAACTTTGGAGTTGAGAACTATCCTAGACAAATTAATCTCTTCCCCAAAGAAACACAGTTCTGGAATAGAATAGAACTTCCCATTTGGTACTCAGAAGCCCTTGGGTGCTGTGAATTGCTGCAAATGATCCACCCAGTATTGAAACTGACATAAAAAGTTAAGTGTTAACATATAATCTTCACACAGTGGACTCTCTTCACGTGGCACTAAGGATCATTAATTTTTCCATGGCCAGTTCAGACTAGCTGTAAATGAGGACAGATTTCCCCCTGCTGAGTTTACTCACTATGGTGGCAAGCTTCCCCATTCTACTCTAGTTGCAGAGAAGAAGTTTTAAAACACAGAACATTAATGACTCAATTCTCAGACACTCTTACCACACTCCTCCTTAGCCTCAGGTTTTTAGCATTCAGTGCTGCATTACAATTTATACACCTGCAGTTGCCCCCACTGACTCTGGCCTTTATTTGATGTCAATTACTTAGAGCCAGGTATCCTTGAATGCTATATGCAAGTTTATTGTATATAACATATAACTGAGTGAAGTCTAGATTAGTGGAAAAACATGGCATCTTTTTCTAGTCCATGCTGTGAATGAAGATCGAATTTTCTTGATAAAGAGGATAATACTGATGGTGAATGACCGAGCCTTTGCTAATCACCTCAGATAGGTCTCCGTTTCTGGCGTGAATCTTGGCCATACTTTCCAGCCAGGTCCTCCGTAGTTCAGGAGTGCTTGCATAGGAGTTTGCCAGGCTGTACTGGAGATCCACCAGCATCTCAGGATCCTTCTCATGCTCCTTCATCTGAGCCGTGGCCATCAAAACAGTCCTTATACGCTTAGTCAGGTCTTTCACCTCTGCTGGGAAATTGCTGTTCTTTGGAAAAGAGAGAGCCTGGGTCATGATCTGTTTAGAATCTGTAAATTAACTGACTTCAAGTGATGCTATTAATTATGGCTAGGCATTACAGTTTGGCACCTTCCATATATAGCATAAATGTGTGCACTCTATATATGTGCATTCTGTGTTTTATGACTGTGGATATACACATTTGAAGATTACAAATTTCAGGAGGCTCTATTCTTTTGTCTTCAAGCACACCTTCTGGTAAAACATCCTGATTTCTTTGAGATATTCCCCTTCCTGGCTCTAGTGCATGTGATTTGAACAGGTCTGACTTTGCTCCTAGGGATCATGGGTGGCACGTAACACTGGCCTGACCAATTGTATTGTTTGATCCTCTAGGCTACAGTGATTGGTTTAGGGATAAGCATATGATTTAATCTTGATCAAAGAGATTCAGTTGCGGGACTTAATTTGGAACTATCAAACAAGGAGATTTTCTACTAAGATACTACCATGGTCCTTAAAATTTCTGAGAACATGCCTAGGGGCATAGCCTGTCAATAGCAATTCAAACAATAAACTTGATAGTTTACTTTGAGGAGTGCTCAAAGCTCAACGTCTCAATAAACGAAATAAACAATTAATTTTTTTTTTGTCTTAAAGACAAGGTCTTGCTCTGTTACCCAGGCTGGAGTGCAGTGGTGCCATCATAGCCCACTGCAGCCTCAAACCCAAACTCTTGGCCTCAAGCGATCGTCCTGCCTTGGCTTCTCAAAGTGCTGGGATTACAGGCGTAAGTCACTGTACCTGGTCTATTTTTATAATTTTGATATCTCACAAAAAGAATCCACTTCAGTTTTTTAAAAATTATTTTGTAAAAGCCCACCAAGCATTTCTTACTTTCATTTGCTTGTCTCCATTGGCGAAATTATTGGTAATTGCAAGTGAATGTTGAAACCGAGAGCCTCCAATCCCAGCATCGGCTATTAGCTGGCTCACAGCTTTGATGAGCTGGAAGAGAAAAAAATGAACTCTCAAAAATAAGATCAGAAATAGTATTCTTAAAGACATCCACTGGGCTGGGTAAATGTCTTATTAGTTTCTCCCTGTAGGTGCAATGAGAGAAGTGTTTATGCATTAAATCTCCAGAAGGTATTATTAAATCTAGGGTGTTTCCTATAATCTTAAATACCTAAGAGAGGCTGCAGGAATCTTGGAGTCTTGGGATGCCTAGAAGAAAAAAAATTAGGTTTGGAATTTGGTGGGGTTTGGCCTGCTAGAGCTAGCCATGTTGTTTATTCCATGTGATTCTATTTCCTGGCAGAAGAAAGGACAGTACAAGTGGAGATAGGGCTCTGCTGATTTCTGCCCAGCTGTGCTACTTCTATTAAACAGAACTGAGTGCTACAGCGTCTTTAAGGAGGACTCTGGTAGAGGAGTTAGTGACGGGTTGCCCTGAGGACAGACGGCTGTAAGCACTGCTGAAACAGATCAGTGGTTTTAACAACAGCATTAATGAACATTGGCAGCACTTACTTGTAAGTGGGACCGGACAATTGACTTCTGCTTGTTAAATTCAAAATTCTTCCTCATGAAAAAGTACAGAAGGGCTGAGGCTTCCGTCTGAGTTGACCGTGACCTGTGATTACAGCATTTTAGGACTTCATAGCAGAATGATCCACAGAGGTCAGCAGGCCCTTGAAAGAATGCTGAAGGAAACTGCAGAAATGGAAGAAAGGGTGAAGGGAGCAACATGCCTTCGTTTTGCTCTGTTCATTCTCATATTTTAAAATTCCCTAGAACAAAATCCCTCTTCTTTTTTGTTTCAACCTAGTCTTTTTTTTTTTTCATTTGCAAGTGAGGAGGTTATAATTTATTAAGGTCTATGTTAGCATTTGTCTCTTTTTCCTGGATATAATTATTCTCTACATTGTAAGTATCGCTTGTGTCAGTAACTGATGACAATCTAAAATAATGGAGTGAGAGCTTTGAAATGACCTCAATTCACCTGATATTGTTAAAATCACAGGTGTTATTTACAAGCATCCTCAAAGGTGGTGACTGTATCCACTTTACTGTGGAATCTTTAACTTCACATGGATGAATATGCCAGTTCAAGGTGTGCATTTTACCTAATTTGATGACACAAACACCGATAACTCAAAGAACTGGTGACCAGATGCTAATTGGTCACTAGATGCTAATACTTTCTGGTATCTGAGCAGACAAATTGTCAAGGCTGTGAACTCATTTTGAGACCAGGAATCAACATCTAATAAAACCTAAATTGAAAAAAACAATCCTTCTTCTCTCCCTACTGAGAGATGCAAGGATTCCTATGGGTTTACTGTCATCCTACCGAAGCTTCATTGAAACCTGGAAGATCCTTACCTTGCATACAAACAGTCTCAAGGAGGCAAACACATGCTTCAGTGCTGTGGCTGACTGATTGACTTGGAAAAAGAGCATGTAGGTGTCAAAGACCCTTTTCATCAACGAATTTTGACAGTCAGATTGTTGGAGTTGTCTCTGGAAATTCAATGCAGATGTTACTCAGGATAAGTGAAAGAACATTTGCATTCTATCAAAAAATGTTTATTGTGAACCTGTCATGTGGTAAGGCACAATTGTGAGTTCTGGAAATAAAAGATTGAATAAGGAGACACAGTTCATGTTTACTGTGAAGCTTACATAGCAGTGATTGAAAAAAACATGACAAATTGAAATAGACTAGGATGATGTAATTGCAAATAGTTGCTCTGGGGGTAGGATTACTTCCATAGATAGCAAAGACCTCTCTAATGGATAAATTAGAGAGCTCAAGGGGCCTCTCCTGGGGAGATCCGGGAGGATTGTCCCGTGGGGGAGAAATAGCTGGTACAAGGGCCTTGATTTGGAGAGGAGCTTGTGAGTTCAGGGTTGAGAAAGAAAAGCAGAATATCTGGTGCAATGGTGAGTGGGGTGGGGTCAGGGGAGAAATGGGAGATGAGGTCACACATTCTCGAAGGCATAGTAAAGTCCTTAAAATGTGTGAGATTTGAGTGACATTTTCATGGCCCAATAAAGGATCAATATAGTCATTGCTTTCTCTATCACCATGCTGACATTTCACCTGAAAGTAGGGCTTTCTTGGCATAATTATGCTGTTCGGTGTAGACTTTATTCGAAGAATCCAAATTTTCCTGGCTCAGTCATTTTATTTTCCTTTTTTTTGAGACAAGGTCTCACGCTGTTACCTAAGCTGGAGTGTAGTGGCACAATCACAGCTCACTGCAACCTCCACTTCCTGGGCTCCAGTGATCCCCCCACTTCGGCATTCTGAATAGCTGGGACTACAGGCATGTGCCACCACAGTTGACTAATTTTTCAATTGTTTATAAAGACAAAGTTTCACTATATTGCCGAGGCTGGTCTGGAACTCCTGGGCTCAAGAGATCCTCCCGCCTTGGCCCCCCAAAATGCTGGAATAACAGGAATAAGCCACCACAACTAGCACTGGCTCAGTCCTTAATGTGCTAGCCTAGGTGTTTAAGCTCATTTGGTAGAGCTCTATATGTTTTTAATAGCTTTACTGAAGTATAATTGACATGCAATAAATTGAACACATGTGACGAGTACAATTTAATGTTTGACACTGGCATACACCCATGAAACGATCACCACAATCAAGATAATGAACATATCCATCACTCCCAAAAGTTTATAAATACTTTTTTTTGTAATTCCTTCCTCCCACCCTTCCTCCACATCCCTAGGCAACCATTGATTAGCTTTTTGTTTTCATCATTTACATTTTCTAAAATTTTATATAAATGAAATAATATATACTGAATGATATAGTATATAATCTTTTTAAATTTGGTTTCTGGGTTTCACCCATGTCATAGCATGTATCAGTAGTTTATTTCTCTTAACTGCTGAGTAGTATTCTATTGTATGGATAAATCACAGATTTTTAAATCTATCTACTTGTCGATGTATACTTAATTTATGTATATGCACATAACTTGAGTTACGTATGTGCTCATATACTATATGCACAAAGCTGCCATGCATATTTGTGTACAAAGCCTTGTGTGGACATACGCTTTCACTTCTCCTGGGTAAATACCTAGTATAGTATTGGAATGGCTGGTCATATGATAGCTGTATGATTAACTTTTTCAGAGACTGCCATACTGTTCTTCCAAGTGTTTTTATCATTTTGCATTCCCACTGTCTGTAAATGGGAGTCCCAGTTTCTCCACATCCTCGCCAGAACTTTGGATGGTCACTCTTTTTAAATTTAGCCATTCTAAGTAGTGATAATCATTTTGTCAAAGATATCCAAACGTTAAATAAGTAGACAAAAAGGTGCTCAACATTATTAGTTTTCTTTGGATCTAGTTGTAAATTTAATACATCTCTTCCTCTTCTACTGAAAAATTACAGAGTCACACTCTTACTCAGCCCAGCTTGCCTGAGAGTGAAGCAAGATAAATGAGGAAGAAAGACTATTTGACAATAGTGAAATGCATACATGTACATATCAAGCAAACATTAATCAACCTGTGATAAAATCAAAATCTCATCTTTAACATGTTTTCCACTCACACTTGGGTTGATTTATATAAGGTTAATTGATTTCATAAATAATTTTAAAAAACATGTTTTTGACTTCACATGGCTTTTCTACCTTACATTTCATCATTTTTGCAGAAAATGTTAAGATCATATTTACCTGGTGAGTCTGAGTGAAGAGGGATAACAGGTCTAGAATAGTGAGGCAAACCTCCGTAGCTATATTGGCCTCAGTGTCTACGTGGTGCACGATGTCTATTTCATTGGAGTTGCCTACAAAATACAAAGTAAAACATGCATAAAAGTCTAAGACAATGCTTTGCAGCCTATAAAGGATTTCCTTCCATTACAATATATTCAAAGTTTACTGGCAATTTGATTAATAAGCTATTAAATAAAAATGTTTTTGTTTTTTCAGTTTCTTTATTGGCTGAATTAAAAATACTAGAGTCTTTAGTGTGTGTGCCCTTTGCATCTATTAGCTGTGGGGTTTCCATTGTTTCTGAGTTGTTTTCCGTTAATTTGGCCAAAGACAGGGTCATATTTCTTTCATAATCAGGCTGTCTCAAGTTCTAGGCTTCTGGGCTAATAAATGAAATGTACAATCTCAGTGGACTATCTTTATGTCCCCTCAGAAAGTCACAAAGTGTATTTATAGGTTAAGGCAAATACCTTCAAAGCAGTAACTGTGGGCCATGTGCCCATAATTGCTAACAATCTATCAATGAAAAGAGTCAAACTTCGTAAAATATTTGAAGAGATTTATTGTGAGCCAAATATGAGTGACCATGGCCTGTGACATAACCCTCAGGAAACCCTGAGAACATGTGCCCAAGGCATTTGGACTACAACTGGGTTTTATACATTTTAGGGGCACATAAGACATCAGTCAGTACATGTAAGATGTACATTGGTTTGGACTGGAAAGGCAGGAGAACTGAAAGTGGAAGAGGGGTTCTTCCAGGTTATAGGCGGATTCAAAGATTTTCTGATTGGCCATTGGTTGAAATAGTTTATATAGAGACCTGGAATCAATAAAAAGGAAATGTCTGGGTTAAGATAAGGGATTGTGGAGACCAAGGTTCTTATTATGTAGATGAAGCCTCCAAATGGCAGACTTCAGAGAGAACAGATTGTAAATGTTTCTTATAAGACTGAAAAAGGTGCTAGACTCTCAGTTGATTCTCTCCTGGATCAAGAAAAAGACCTGGAAAGGGAAAGGGGATTCTTTACAGAACGCAGATTTTTCCCCACAAGAGACAACTCTGCAGGGCTGTTTCCAGATACAGGAAACAAACATATTTGAAGGTAAAATATTTTGATTTCTTTCCTTAGCTGTCATGTGATGTTATGCCAGAGTTTGGTTGGAAAGTAAGTCATGTTATATACAGTTCACTAAAACCTGTCTGATGAGACTTTATAGTTGGTAGGGTGTGACTTTCCAAGTCCCTTAAGAATTTGGGCAAGAGAAGAAAACAGGTCAGAGTTTAGTCCTCAAATTATATGCTATAAAACGCTGGCCTCCATTTTTCCCTCATTCACAAGCTGGAGTGTGTGCATCTCTAGATTCAAGATGTCATCCTTGCTGCTTCCGGGACATAGGCAACTTTATCCCCTCCCCACAGAGGAAGCAGTAAGCATCTGGTTGACAGCAGCCCCCATGACCTGCACAATGCTGAAAGTCACTCATTTCCAGCGGAGCTGTGCTACACATATCATATTGAGGGTTTTGCCTCTGCCCTTTCTTCCCCATCGGGCACTACATTTTTTTTAACCACTCCCTGGTTAAAAAAAAGCCTCTATTTCTTAGAGGCTTTCCTCTAAGAAATATTCCCAGAGGTACAGCAAACCTTAAAAGCAGTGGTTTTAGTGCATTTCATGTCCTACACATACCTAGAGAAAAAATGGTAACCATCTTTTTCCTATTATTTATGGTTTACTTACTGGTCATGGTATTGTCTAGCATCTGTAAGAGTTTGGGGTTAGAAAGTGCATTTTTGCCTCGAATTATAGGTAAAGTTTGTGATCTGTGCTGCTTATGGCCTTCATGACTGGAAGTGGAGTGCATCCTGAAAATGAAATAAGAAAAGTGGTTAGAGTTATTTGGGGATGTTGTAGCCAAAGAGTATTTGTTCATTCAAATATTCTAGATTGAGTCAAATACTAAAAACTAATTTTGAAAGCAACTTTTTATTACAAATATTAATTATAGGTGACACGATGAGAGAGATTTTTTAAAGTACTTTTGGAGAAATTTTCTTTAAGCCAAAATAGGGTTCAGAAAGATAATATATAAAATAACAGATCCTTGAATGAAATCTATTCAAGCACATTCGTTATTATTTATGAAATAATGGGATTCCATGAATGAGTTGGCTGCTGGCTGATCAGGAAGACACAGTGGTGGACATTAAAAAGTACAGTAGGAAAGTATTTAAGTATTTTTAAGAGATAAAGTGTAAAATCAGGTTCTAAAACAACCCTTGCTTTCCTAGGTGTTTGTATTTGGAAATTCCTGTTGATTTATCATTTCACTGGTGTCATGTCCACAGGGGGCTGACAGGCGATGGTTGTGGGAGGTAGGTAGTTGAGGGACCTCTGTGCCTTTGTGCCTTCAGGGCAATGACAATTGTCTGCAATGACTCATTGAACATCCCATGGGACTTCCAGCTGGGAAAAATGAGCTGGTGTTACTGTAGAACTAAGAATATTTCCTACTCCTGACTTTATCATTTGGCCAAGGAAATAGATTGATAATTCTTGGGATATGCGCTGTCATAAAAACTATTTATAAAAACACTTATGCAAGGAAAGCAGCATTTGGAAATACCCTGAAGTAGCTCCTAATTCCTCCTTTAAGCCTTAACCTAGAAATGAGGCAGTAGTCTTCTCTTTCTCCCACTGCTCAAGGCTGATTTGGTTCTGGCTAGATCAGAAAACCTGGATGGATGGAGATTCAGGGGATGTGACTTTGGCTTTCAATAGCCAGGGACACCTGGGTCATTCCTGAAGCTAGAAGGAGTGAGTGATTCCTTGGCTGTAGGGCTTAGGCATTTGGATTGGGTAATTTCTAGGTTTTGAGTGTAGTATAGTCTGAACTTGTGGAGGAAAAACCCTGGTTTCTAGGAGGTGAGGGTCAGAAATGGCCAGGACCTGACCAGATGTTTCAGGAGGAGCCTGAAATCTAACCCACCACACATCTACAAAACTTCAGTGACCTCAGGTGGCTCACTATTATTATTAAACATGGAAATTAATTCTTTACTGTCCTTTATGTTATTATTTTTTGCAAAAAAAGGAAGTCCATTACATTTTTTTTCATTTACTTTCTCATAAGGGGCCAATTTCAAGGGGTTCCCATAGAGGGAGGCAAAATTTATTCTACGATTTATTCACTATGTACTACTCTCATATTTCTTTCTAAAACCCTTTCTAAAATATTCATAATATATGCTATGATAATGCCTCTGGGAAGAATAAATCAAAGTGGGGGCAATTTTTGCAAAGAATTCTCATTTACAAGACCCAGAGGAGCTCTGAGGTAGAATTTCAGGGCGAATGTTTTCCATTGGTTAGGCTGGTGAAGGATGACTCCAGATCTTATCTGCTAGTCAAATCAGTCTAATGACTAGGAAATCTAAAGTGGGTTATGGGACCATCCATGCATCCTCATTGCCTTTGACTCTTTAAAAAACAATTTCACCTTCAAGAATATCGCAAAAATATTATAATTACTGAAAAGCCTAGGGAGACATGAACCCAGGTTTTGTTTTGTCACTGGAAGATTTGATAGCATTAAAAGAGGCATTTATTGGACTTAGGTCTATATTTCAGGTTTCATTAAATGAAAATACTCATTAATGTTCAGTCTATGCAAGGGATGGTGCTCTAAGTGCACATGTATATGGTGTAATCCTTATCTCTTTGGTCTTTACAAGCTAGTAGGGCAAACAGTAAAGTGTCTAAGAAGTTTCTTAAGACAGACAGGTGATTATTTGAAATCTGCACTTGGTTTGAATATATAAATAGAAATATATGTTTTTTTTTTGTGTGTGTGTGTGTATGTTTACCTTGGACATATGCATATATAGACACACACACACACACACACACACACACACACAGAGCTATATACAATTTTAAATACCAAGCAAATGTGACATTACCATTGTGACAAGAGACCTGATGTCTGGCAGGAAGGATTGGATCCTTTGAGAGTTCCATTGTTCTGGGTGGACTGCACAAATTTAAATGCAGCAGCAATTTTTCTGCAATGAAAATGGAAGTTTTAATCATAGCTCAGTGTTTGTAATTTACATATAAAAATGAATGGCAACTGACAAAATGATTACTGAACAATGAAATATTTCACATGCTATGAATTAGTGAAAAATAAAACCCTGTTTTCTTTTGGAAATTGGAAAATGGGATTTAGTGAAGGTTCTGCAAATGTTGTTTCATGAAAAAATGATGACAGTGCAAAGTTATTTCAGATTACTTGTTTCTTTTTTTTAGTTTACTAGAAATGTTTTCTGAAATAGGTATCTTCCAAGTTATATTTATATATTGATAAACTAGTTCCGAAGATACATGAAATGTGGTTTTCTTTTAAAAATAAGTGTTTTGTGATTTTCTCCCTAGACAACATGAACTGTTCCTAGATCTACAACGTGTATGAGGCAATCTTCAAACTTCTGTGTCTAATGTGAAGTCAACCTAATAATATTTATTTGCATTTTAAGATTGCTAACATATATTTATAACTCTAACCTGATACATTAATACATGTCATATGCTTTTTAAAAGACCAGATTAACCTATTGGAATTTAAAATTATTACCTTATTATATTGCGTTTTCCTAGGTATCTGAAATTTTGAAGACAAACGCTAGAAAGAAAAACAAAACACATTCTAATTATTCATATTCTTTCATTATACAAATTGTTCATCTAAGTATATTGAAAGAAAAATATTAAACTTGCTTTAAATAGTTCATGTATTATTGATGATAACTTACTACATGGGTTCTTGAAATGAAACATGGTATAGTGGACTGTTTAGAAGTTTCCAGAAAAAGTGTTATGTCATCAAATCTAAAACTTACTCCAAGATGCTGAAGAAGTCGGACACCTCTGGACTGGGAGCCCTCTGCCAGTAGGCAATCAGGGTCTCTAAAAGGAAACACCAGGTAGCATGAGAATCTGAATAATTTTTTTCCCATTTTTCAAAAAAATTAATTTTAAAGAGAGCTCTTTACCATACGAAATTGTTTTCATAATGTGAAGAAAACACATCAGGAGACTCCTGGTTTCTGCTTGATCTAACTTGTCGAATCGAAGAGTTGAGCCAATCAAAGACAAGGGTCTTGGGATCTGGGAATTCAAGAACCAATCAGGACTGAGTGAGAGTGAGTGACCTCTGCCTTGTAATGATCAGTAGGTTTGGGAGGGAAGTCATACCTTTTCACAGTTGTCCGTCTTCTCACTGCTCTTCTCATTGGTACTTGGATTGGAGTCAAGACTTGCTAAAGATGCTCTGGAGTCAGCATGGTTTACTGTAGAAATAGCTATTGATGAAAATGCTGTAAACGTAAGCCACAGCACACATATGGGAATGAGATGTATGGGCACACACACAAAAAAAAGGTTCACATGATGAACCAAAAAGATGTTGATTACTGAGGTGGCAGCAGTGTTGTGGAAGACCAACATAACAGCGTCTGGGATTGGCATTAAACATATGCAACGTTTTAGGTATTATTACAATGGCCATTAAAGATTTAAAATTTGGACCGTTATAGGTAGAAGTAAACAAAGCTTCTTCCTTTGATTTCTCAACATGCTTTTTAAATTAGGATAGCTCTTGTTTTAAAAACGCTTTAGTAAAAGTTCATAAAGATACTTTTGGGAAGGAGCTTTCAACTTTTGACTGTTTATGAGAAATTGAAATGACATTTCCAAAACAGTTCTTAAAAATACTCCTTGAAGTTGAAAAGCCATTATCTTTTAAAAGGCTGTCTGCAATGAAAACTTAAAGGTGGTTTCCAGAATAAAGCAATTTGCTAACATCTAAGTAGACTGCTCTTTAAGCCAAGTAAAAATGAACACTAAGTAGAAGAGGAAGTCACTGGATGGAATTCAAAGAAATATGTAAAAAGACTCTGGTTGTATAAATGTAGTACACTTTGCCACATAGATTATGCATAATGAATTGTGGACTGAGTAAAAAGCACAATGATTATACAATGTAAACATGGATGAGTGTTAAAAATAAGTGTTCTCAGAAGATCTCAAGTACCTGCTATGGAATTTAAAACATCTTTAGAAAATGATGTATCCACGGAGTTTGCATGTTTCATAGCTGTCTGGCTCTGAAATCCTCCATTGGTGCTTAGATCATCTCTAGAACCCTGTATTCGAAGTGTAGTAAAGATTAATGGGAATCATGGTATTTCAACATTGTTAACCCACATATGCCTTCTTCATTACACTTCCAATTAAGTGATATTTCACTTGTTCTTTTATATCCCCGCAAAGGTTTTCTGCTAAAGTAGGCAGTGAAAATGAATACAGCCAAAACCATGCTCGTAGTTATAATTTGATTTATGTGACCTTTTTATAATGTTGTAGAAACAATCTTTTAGATACAGATATACAACTACATGGCTGGATTGGTTACTGATATATTCATGGATCACATTATAGATATCATTATTACCATGAGTTATCTTATATACATTACTATTATTAACAACTACATTTTATTTTATTATTCTATTTTATTATTTAAGAGGCAGAGTCTTACTCTGTTACCCAGGCTAGAATGCAATGGCATGATCACAGCTCATTGCAGCCTCAACCTCCTGGCTCAAGTGATGCTCCTGCCTTAACCTCCCGAGTAGCTGGGACTACAGGTATGTGCCACCATGCCCAGCTAATTTTTAAAATTTCTTATTTGTAGAGGTGGGGTCTTGTTATGTTGCTCAGGATGGTCTTGAACTCCTGGCCTCAAGTGATCCTCTCACCTAGGCCTCCCAAAGTTGTTGGGATTAGTAATGTGAGCCACCATATCTGGCCTACAACTACGTTTTAAATATTTACTATTTGTCAGGCTCTATAATTGTTTTCTAGTATACAATTTAATCCTCATAGAGATGCTGTGATTTAGGTATTTTATTCCATTTTATAATGAAGGAAATGGAGGCTTAAGGAGGTTGACTAACTTATATCACTCAGATAGTCACTGATACTGCTGGGATTTGAACAAGGTAAAAAAAAAAAAAATCCATAGGTCATAGCTCCTAACTCCTAGATGGTAATACCTTCCTGGTATTATTGGATTCAGCACTGTGTTATCTCATCTGAGATTTGAACATGGCAACAGATCTCTAGTGGATTGTGCCTAGTCACTGTAGTGCTTTAGTGGAGGAAGGATTATAGTCACTCCCAGGTTGTGACTACAAATAAGGCATTTGGCTATTTATTCTGACACGAGGTGGGCATGTAGGTAATGTAGAAAGTGGTAGGGGAAGGTGTCCACTGAGGAGGGGGCCATAATTGCTACAGAGGAAGCTGTAAGAGCTGGAAAGAGCTGGAAAGTGATACAGAGAACAGAGGGAAATGAAAGCCAAATGCTGAAGGCTGGATCACGCAGAAGGCTAAAGGGACCTATCTGGAACAAATGACACATTGATGTGAGTACACAGCAGAAAGTGTTGTTCAATTCCTAGTATGTTCACAGATGAGAAGCAATGGCTATCCAGGGCAAAAAATAATTTAAAAAACACAAATTCTTTATTAACATGTAAATGTGACATATTGTGCAAACGTACCTGATTAGATGTATTGACAGTAAAAGGATACAGGTCCTTCAGATAAATCCTTGGCATATTGTCCAGCAGCATGCCATACAGGGGCATGTATAAGCTTGCTATCTGGGCCTGCTTTCTCTAGGTGAAAAGGTAGCCAAAAGAAATGATTCACGTAAAAATCAATAGGCTTGTCGGCTTCATATGCATTTAATGCAGTGAGCCATTAAATGGTGTTTAGGGAAGGCAGAAAGGAAGATCACTTACTGGCTCTCTGTATCGATCGTCAAATGAATGCTTAGCCATTAGATTTTTTAGGACAGCTAAAGCTAAGTGTCTGACATCTTGGTCTTCCTGCAGGGCAAAGCCAACTTCTCGGAGCAGAATTCCGATTAAGAAGTGTTTGCGACAAAATTCATTCGTGACTGAATATTCAGGCATATCTTTGTGAGGAAGGAAAATAACTCATGTTATTGGGTATCAAATAATCACTTTATAATTGAGATGTATATGCCAAACAACTACCATCAACTTCTTTTACCACTAGGAGGGATTCAGGAATAGTCTTGCTACAGAAATGAGGTGTGTTGTATCCTCAAGGAGCATTCAGTAAGAGGACTATTCTGTGCATGCAAACCAAATACAGGTACAAACTAACACACAACATCAACTGTTGAATTCCATAATAACAGTATATTTACAGGATTATAGGAGTTGAGAGAGGAGAAACAAATTTTCTGCTTGGAGGAGTCAGGAAATGTTATCAGTAGGAATCTGTCAAGATGAGCCTCTGAGGATGCTTAAAGTTTGGAGGTGCAGATCTTTGTGGGAACAGAGAGAGGTGGTGGAGAAGGGACAGGAGGCTGGAAGAAGCGACTGGATTTTTGACGACACAGAATTCTGAAAGCACAGGTATGGAAGGGAGCAGGTATGGAGGGGAGCACAGGTATGTGGGAATCAATAAGCACAGTGGCTAGAAGAGGAATGGTGAGAGAATTAGGCTTGAGAGGCTGGGCCTAGGTGATAGAGAAACAGTACAATCTCCTTAGCTGGCATCTAAGTCCCTCTCCATTTGTATTTATTTCTGACAGCTTTGAGATCAGTGCCCTGATAAGTCTTGTGCTTTACTAACTTATTAATATAGTGTGGCAGGATGTAAATGAGTTAGACTGTGGGGAGATGTGGGGTGAGGGATACAATACAGGACATTGTAGCAACGTGAGAGGGAGGGGGTGAGTGACAACGTGTTATCTGGGCTGGGGTAGCAGAAACTGAGTGGTAGGAGTAAATCACCAGGAAAAGTTGGCTGAAGTATGTGAGGGAGCAAGGAGAGAGAAAAGTCACTGCCAAATTTTGAGCCTGAATTATAGAGAAAAGAATGTTAAAATTTTCAGTAATAGTGGATTTATTCAAATTGTCCAAAGGATTTTTAAAATGTAACCATTAATAATTTTACTTGAACCTACAAGAATACATAGGGAGAAAGATCTTTGACACTGGCATTGGCAATGATTTTACGAATATCACCCAAAAAACACAGTAAACAAAAGCAAAAATAAACGAGTAGGATTATATTAAATTAAAAAGTTTCTGGACAGCAAAGGAATCAATCAATGAGGTAAAAAAGCAAACTATGGATTGGGAGAAAAATGCTTGCAAACCATATACCTGATAAGGGGCTGATATCCAAACTCTACAAGGAACTCATACCACATAATGGCAACAGACAAACAAAGAAACAAAGAAAAAAATTCACTAAATTAAAAAAATGGGCAAAGGATCTGAATAGACATTTTTTGAAAGAAGACATACAAATGGCCAAAAGATATAGATGATCAAAATCACTGATCATCAGGGAAATGCAAATCAAAACCACAATGTGCTATTACTTCATACCTGTTAGGATGGCTATTATCAGAAAGTCAAACGAGAACAAGTGTTGGTGAGGGTGTAAAGAAAGGGGAACCCTTGAACACGATTGGTGAAATAGTCATTATAGAAAACAGTATAGAAGGTCCTCAAAAAACTAAGAATATTGCTACTATATGATCTAGCAATCCAACTTCTGGGTATATATCCAAAAGAATTCAGATCATTATGTTGAAGAGATATCTGCACTTTCACGTTCGTTGCAGTATTATTCACAATAGCCAAGTGTGGAAACGACCCAGGTGACTGACCATAGGTGAAAGGATTAAAAAATGATATATACATACAATGGAGTATTATTCAGCCTCAAAAAAAAAAAAAAAAAAAAAAAAACAAGAGAAAAATCCTACCATTTGTGACAGTGCAGATGAACCTAAAAGTCATTATGCTAAGTGAAATAAGCCAAACACAGAAGGACACATACTGCATGATCTCATCTAATATGTGGAATCTAAAGAAGTCAAACTCTGGTGGGCAATAAAAGACTACTTAATGGGTACAATGTATATTATTTGAATGATGGATATCTTAAAAGCCTTGGCTTCACCACTATGCAAGTATGCATGTAACAAAATTACACTTGTACCCCCTTAAGTTTCTACAAAAAAAATGAAAGAAGTTAAACTCCTAGAAGCACAGAGTATAAAGATGGCTGCTGTGGGCTGGGGAATGGGAGAAATTGTTAGGCGGGGATTTTAATCAAAGGGTGCAAACTCTAGTTATAAGATGAATAAATTGTGGAGGTCAAATGTGTAGCATGGTAAGAATTGTTAATAATACTATACTGTATATTTGGTATTTGTTAAGTGAGTAGACCTTAACTGTTCTCATTGCACAGACATAAAAAACAGAACTATATGAGGTGATGACGTGTTAGCTTAATTGGTAATCATTTCACAATGCATACATATATCAAAACATCATGTTTTCCATCTTAAATATATAAAATTATTATTATTTTTTGAGACAGAGTCTTGCTCTGCTGCCCAGGCTGGAGTGCAGTGGCACAATCTCGGCTCACTGCAACTTCTGCCTCCAGAGTTCAAGGGATTCTTGTGCCTGAGACTCCCAAGAAGCTGAGATTACCGGTGTGCACCACCACGACCAGCTAATTTTTGTATTTTTGGTAGAGATTGGGTTTCACCATGTTGGCCAGGCTGATCTTGAACTCCTGGCCTCAAGTGATCCAACCACCTCGGCCTCCCAAAGCGTTGAGGTTACAGGACTCAGCCACTGCGCCTAGCCCAATTTTTGTCAATTTTACCTCAGTAAGGCTGGGGGAGAAGAGCAGTGCTAGCACTCATGTATACAACCTGCTGTCTGCTAGCACTAGGCTAAGCACTTTATGTTCATTGTCCCATCTGATCTGTAGGACAACCCATAAGGGAGGTATGATTAATATAATTAACTATTAGAATATTCCAGCTCATAAAATGACCACTAGCAAATTAAATATACTGACTTAGCCTCGATAAAGAAACTACTGAATATGGAAATTCAGGAATGTGGTAGTTCAAGAAACTAAAATCACAGGGCTTCAGGTTAAATAAATTTCTCAGTGACATAGTAATATTCAGGATCCAGGAATAGAACACAACTTTTAAATTCCCATCTATGACTACAGAAAAGGTTTGCCAAGATCGTTTTAAGTTATTAACCCATTTCAGATAAAAATAAACTTATATCTTCTGTCTTAACAAGATTGATCAAACAGGGTTGTGGTTTAGCAAAGGAATCATATCATCTAAAGTCAGTTACATTGAACAAACACGTTATTATATATATGTGGGAATTTCATTTATGATACACATTAAGAAAATTTCAGATGCTTTGGGAAGTAAAAAATAATTCCTCTGGAGAATGTGAAAGAATTGAAATTAGGGAATCATTTCAAGAATTGAAATTAGGGAATTCAGAAGTTGACAAGAAAACAATTCAACAAGTCAACTTTTGCAATTTTTATTATATGATATTAAATATCATATAATTATTTAATAGCACCCAGAAGCTGGAAATTTATAGTATTTATAGTTGTCAGTATTATTAGATTAATAGGTGGTTACTGATGCTTAGATAAGATATCACTTACCTGATGCATGTAATTCTTGAGTTGATTCTGAAGGTGTCAAAGGATCTGAATTTAATATAAACAAACAAAAAGTTCACATATATATATATATGCATACTCAGATACATATATATTCATTATGTGTAATTTATACTCAACAATTAAACTATATTATTAAAAAGGTGAGTCTTCAGTGTTGCCATTTTTCAAGGAGAATGTCTTAGGTTATTTGTTTTCTTTACTTTTTTTTTTTTGAGATGGGGTCTAGCTCTGTCGCCCAAGCTGGAGTGCAGTGGCACGACCTTGGCTTACTGCAACCTTCGCCTCCTGGGTTCAAGAGATTCTCCTGTCTCAGCCTCCTGAGTAACTGGGATTACAGATGTCCACCACTGCACCTGACTAATTTTTGTATTTTCAATAGAGATGTGTTTTTGCCACGTTGGCCAGGCTGGTCTCAAACTCCTGACCTCAAGTGATCCACCCGCCTTGACCTCCTAAAGTGCTGGGATTACAGGCATGAACCAACGCACCCTGCCTATTTGTTTTCTTAAAAAAGAAAGTCATGAGCAGAATTATTCTAATTCTTAGCCTTCTACTTAGGCATCTATTTTTCTATCATCAGAACTCTGCTTGCTATGAAACATATTTTTATGTTCATTATTTATAGTACCAGATCTACAAAGAGATTATCGGGCTTTTCTCTGAGCTATTGACTAAATAGTTAAGTAATATAGTTTGACTGTGTCCCCACCCAAATTTCATCTTGAATTGTAATCCACGCATGTTAAGGGAGGTACCTGGCGGGAGGTGATTGGATCATGGGCAGATCCCCCCATGCTGTTCTCATGATAGTAAGTGAGTTCTCTTGAGAGCTGATGCTTTTAAAATGTGGCACTTCCTTGCTCTCTCCCTTTCTCTCTCCTGCCACCATGTGAAGAAGGTCTTTACTTCCTCTTTACCTTCTGCCTTGATTGTAAATTTCCTGAGGCCTCCTAGCCATATGGCACTGTGAGTCAATTAAACTTTTTTTCTTCATAAATTGCCCAGTCTTGGATAGTTCTTTAAGGCAGTGTGAAAATGAACTAATACAGTAAGCAATTGGAATAAAAACGACCAAATAAAGATTTGGTCCTCTTGAATATCTCAACCTGCCTGGCTAACCAATAATAACTTGGCACTAATTTATAAAAAAAATAAATTCAGAACAAAGTAAAAACCAAAAAATGTTACTATCTAATATATAATTTCTACCCTATTTTCCATGAAATATGCTACAAAATTAGAAAAAATTAGAATAATATAGATTAAGATTAAAAGGGCAAAATGTTTATAGGCTTGATAATGTAATTTTCCCTCTAGAATACTACTGTAAGCTAATAGGTTAAGGAGGTATAATGAGGCTCTTTACCAATCTTAGTTTTTGCTTTTATGACTATCAGAACTGTGCCTCTCAGCTAGGCATGGTGGCTAATGCTTATAATCCCATCACTTTGAGAGGCTGAGGCAGGCAGATCACCTGAGGTCAGGAGTTTGAGACCAGCCTGGCCAACATGGCAAAACCCCGTCTCTACTAAGAATACAAAAATTAGCCAGGTGTGGTGTCAGGCACCTGTAGTCCCAGCTACTCAGGAGGCTGAGGTGGGAGAATCGCTTGAACCTGGGAAGTGGAGGTTGCAGTGAGCCGAGATTATGCCATTGTACTCCCAGCCTGGGCTAGTGACAGAGTGAGATGTTGCCTCAAAAACAAAACAAAACAAAGAAACCCCAAAAAACTGCACCTCATGAATAGTTTACTCACTGATTGGTAGTAAAGGATTTCATGTTCCTAAATAATATTTGTATTTTATTTGCATCTTGATGTTTGATTAGTTTTTGATGCTTAGATGGATAATACTCTCTACCATAATATATACTTTTTATATATAATATTTATAAATTATATATATAATTTTTATAAAATTTTATGTACCATATATAATATTTTAGTTTATGAATGCTATAAATACACATATTTCCTGTAGACTACTTATGCTATAGTAAGTATAATAAGCAAAATATGAAGCCCATTATTACCTGAGCACCCAACCTCTTCCTCTCCTTGGGCCCAGAAGTGTCAAGTATTTCTAATGTTGCATTTCTCTGTCTCCTACCCTCTGTCTTTCCCTCCCTTCCTTCCAAGATAGCAGTTTCTCTTTGTACAGTTCATTTTGAAGAACTGCATTTCAACATAAATACACACATTGATAATTTTAAATGAATTTATATTCATAAAGTACTTTTTCTCCCTATAATTTTGTGTCTCAAAATCTAAGGAAAAGTGTCTTTTGGAGCCAGTAAGGTGCCTCTAAGTTCAAATTCTTTGATTTACAATCACCAGTTTATAATTTTGTTGGCCTTCTCTTTAATAAAAAAGGAAACAGACAAAAATTGAGGAATATGAAGTCGTATTTATCACCACATGCCAACAACCTCTTTTGCGTTTTCGTTTAATTCTGATTACCTGGGTTTGACACCCTCGTGACAGCTTCAAGCAAAACTATGACTGAGGAAACAGGAAAATAATAATAAGCAAAAGGTAAAGCGAACAAACAAAAACATTCACTTTATAGGAACTGATGAAAACTCTGGGAATTTTATTACCTGGAATGTTTGCTGATCTTATGGGCAGACACAAAGGAATAAAGTGTTCATGTTGACATACTTCTTGAAGAAAATCAAATTTATACTGGCACAAGGTCTGAAAGAGAGGCAAACTAAATGACTATGACTTACAAACCAAGAAAGTGAATAAAAACAAACAAACAAAATCTGCACTTGAATCTTATCCCTAAAAAGAAAAAGTAGTTACTGTATACTTGTGGGACCACTAGATAAGTTGAAAGGATTTTGTCCCCTCTGAACTGTAGTAGTTAAGCTCCCTATTTTTGGAGACTGGTCAAGGCCTTCTCAGGAAATAATCCCATTGGTAATCTATATGTAGTTTCTATGAGATAAGTTCCTACTGAGTCATATTTTTTAGTTTCTTTTAGCATATATCATAATACATTTATTCTGAAAAAAATCCTGCTGTAACACATCCACAAAATTCTCTCAAAGACTTCACTCAGATAATGAAACAGACCTCTACAATGAGCTCCTACCATTCAGAGCTAAGGAAGACAATGGTGCCCATCCCCTAAAATTAGAGTGGAACTCTGTATGCCACATGTTCTCATAGTATATTATTTAATTCCACTTTCCTCCCTGCCCTTGCAAAGAGGTCTATCTTCACAATAACGTTTGAGTTAGACAGAGATAAATGGAATCCAGGAATGGTCAAAGTCTACTGTAACACAGGAGTCAAGAATAGCCACATCAGTAGGAAAAATTAGCATGTTCCTAACTGTTCTATGTTTTAAGACTAAGTTCAGTCATCATCATTATGTTCACTAATTTCAGCTCACAAAATAAAATATATTCCATTTTCTCAGATATTTTAGAATTATATCTTGTGCAACTTCAGTTAATAATTTAAAATACTGCCATTTCAAAAAGGATAGTATTTGACTTACACCTTTGTACATCAAAGTGAACAGGAGCATTATTAAATTATATGTTAATTATTTTACATTGAGAACATTCCGTTTGGTCTTTGAAAAAATATATAATTTAGGTCTGTTGCAATTAAATGGACGTTCTGCAAATTTCATGCATGACAGGAGCACAAATGAAGAATATTCTTTCAAAAATATTTAGAGAAAGAATTGGATTTTCAAAACCAAATGACATATAATCAGGTAACTCCTCTGGTCAAAAGTAAATCTCCACTGCACCCCATCTCCCCCAAAATAATGTTTAAGCATGTAAGCATGACATGAAAGGCTGTAAGAATCTCATTATTTATTTTTGGTTCATCTAAATCTATTGCTCTTTTCAAATACCTAGACAATTTACCTGTGAGGACTGACCTCCTTCACAAAAGGTTAATAGAGAATTATTAATTCAGATGCCCTGTCTTCCCTCCTTAAGAGGCAAGCATGTGACCCAAAGCAGGTCCACACACTTTCTCTATGGAAAGTGAATCTGAAGCAGTGTGTTGAGAGAAAAAATGGCTTCAGTTGATTCATTTAAGCAGATGCAGCAGCACCCTCGCCAAATGTTTCTTCATTTGCAATTATCGTTAGGACCCACATAACATTTTGGTGAACGATAGACCACATATACAATGGTGGCCCCATTCAATGATAACGGAGCTATATAATGGAGTAGGATATATACCATCTGGGTTTGTGTAAGTACACTCTATGATAGTCACACAGTGACAAAATTGCTTACCAATGCTTTTCTCAGTACGTGTCTCTGTCATTAAGTGACGCATGACTGTATTCCTGTGCTTGAAAGGGCTTGGCCCCTGCTCTTTTCAAAGCCTGCTTCTGTAGCTGCTTCATAAATGCTATTTACTCCCAATATCTTTCCAGTAAATTCCCTTTTGCTCAAATTGGAGTCAGTTTCTGTTGCTTGCAACCCAAAGAACAGCAACTGATCCAACTTTCATGATCCGGCCCGTTTCCAGTCTTAATTCCCTCCAGCACATGCCATAACCGTAGCTCAGTGGTTCTCAAACCTGAGAGTGCATAAGAATCACCTGAAAGTCCTGTTAAAACAGATTTCTGGGCTCCACTGGCAGCAATTCAGTTCCCAGGTGATGCTACTCACTGGTTTAGGAACCACTGCTCTAGAGTTTTCTTTATATCTCCCAACATACATCCCTATTTGGGTAGGGCAATCAACTGTCCCAAATTGCCCAGGACTTGAAAGTTTCCAGGGAAGTAGGATTTTTCAGTGTTAAAACCAAGTGAGTCTAGGGCAAACTGGACTGTAGGAGTTGTAGCTGCAAAGAGTCATTCTATTTACCACCCACAGGAAATGAAATAAAATGTAAACACTTTCATTCCATTCTGCTTTGTCCCCACTAAGGAGGGACTTGGGAGGCACACTTTAAAAGGCTGCCTCTCCTTGGCATAGAAATCACTTTCTGATACAGAGAATGGGTAGGTTAATGATTTAAGCAGATATCCACAGAGACTACTTATTTATTTACTATGCCGTAGTTTAGAAAGAAATCACTCCTGTACATGATTCTTACCTTGAGGTCACCAGAGGAGAACATGCTGATGTAATTGTTGACCATCCTAAACACATATCCTCGGTCCATAAACGTAAAGCAGCGCTAAAAAAGATAAAATTCTAAACTCAAACACTTTTATTTGAATCATTGAAGATTTTAGAAAATATGATTAAATATACTGAAGTCAAATAACATTGAACTAAATGTGTTGTATAATTATTTTAAAAATCTCTAAAATATGTTTAAGCAGCCATCCACATATGACACCTAAAAGAACTAAAATTTATATTAAAGAAAATAGAAATGAGGCAATATACTAACAGAGCAATTAATAGGTACATTTAACATTCAGAAGAAAACAAAGAAAAATTGAAAGGAAAAACAAAATGAAAATATAAATGAACAAAACAATCAATCAGAAAGTTACAAATCTATATTTATTAATTTAATAAAATGTCACTGGAGCTTTGCAGTAAAATATTATAGCCCCTACTTTTTTAATATAGAAAGCTTTAGTTTTCGGTTTTCTACTTTTTTAACCTCTTAGTTACATTTTATTTATTTTTTTTGGTAATTCAATTTCACACTTTCGGGGTTGTAGATCTTCTGTACACACTGGGTCATAATGGGGAGTGGTAGAGATGGGTCAGGAAAGGCTTTCAAATCTCACTGGCCCCTTTAAACAGCGTAGCTCCTCTCCTTATCAGCTGAGGAAGCTTGTATTTGAAGGCCGAGGGAAGGCGATCCTAAGATTTCTATCTGTGAGCTGCTCACTACCTTTCTTATTCTGTGGTCAAATTCTCTTTACTATCTCAAGGAGAGTCTTTTTTTTTTTAATTGCATTTTAGGTTTTGGGGTACCTCAAGGAGAGTCTTAAACGGTAAGTAGGCTTGGAGGAGCATTTGGATTTTCTCCAAAAGACAGATGGTCATGTAACCAGTAACCAAGCTACCATGGTCAAAGACTGCACAGGCAAAGTGTGGAGCAGGAGGCAGGGACCATAGTTACCAGTGTTGGATCTGGGGAGGCACTAGAGCAGGTGTTTCCCATAGTGGATCTGTGGCTCATCACTTGGTGTGTGTCTCATTCTATTCACCTGCGTGGGTGTGAGTAAACAGGCAGCTTAGGAAAATTCCACAGCTGGTGTGGAGTGTGGAGTGCTTCTTTCTTGTCCAAAGAGTTCAAGATGGTCCATTAAAATGGTTTCGCATTTCTTGGGTCTCTCCTCAATTTTAATCACAGCTCTTTTTTCTCAGACAGGACTACACATAAAATCTTGCTTTAGAGAGTGGACCAAGTGAAAAGTCTCCCCTTGAAATATACCTGTGTGTAAACAAGAGCTATTTTCTCCAAAAACATTCTTCAAATTGTTAAGGTCTTTTATATTTTTGTTTTGTTTTTCCTTTCAATTTCTCTTTGCTTTCTTCTGAATTTTTAAATGTACCTATTCATGACTGTGTTAGTACATTGCCTTATCTGTATTTTCATTTTAAATATGAATTTTAGTTCTTTCGATAACTCTTCATTCAGTAAAAAGTAAATGGCTTCCGAGTCCTCAGATATCTCAACAGAATAGTGGGAGAGAGGTAGACACCACAGTATACTATAGGCTAAAAAGACAGACCCGAAGCGGGAGGGAAGATGGAAACGGGCTTTGGTGCCTTCTGCCCTGAGCTGCCTCCTGGCACCTGTGTCCAGTCCTCCCAGGCTCTCCATTTACAGGAGGAAGTCCCAGCCTGGCCACCCTTGGAATATCAGGGGGCCCTGGTCTCATCTTGCAGAGGAGAGGAAGACCACTCAGCACATCTCTAGGCTCTGGAAACTTGCCAAGAAAGAGAAAAAGAAAGAAGCCCTGGGGAAGTCTTTGGTGAAGATTCAGGGCAGTTTGACTCAATGGAGGAGAGACTAGTGAGTCCCCTCTCTGAGCTAGTCCAGAGTAGGGATGTCGACTGCCACATCCCGGAGCCTACGGCAGCTACTCTGCAGATCAGACCTGTGAACTTTGAAGGAGACCTGTCTCCAGCACTCATAAATGGGAATTGTGGGGAGAAGGCAGTGTTGCGGAGTAGAAGAATCAAGTTGAGGTTTCTTGACTGTGAAGAAAGATTTTCTATGTGGTCAGCTTGGCATCCTCTTTCCAAGGGGAAGTGAGGGAGAAAGGGGGTCACTCCTAGGGTGAAAGATCTGTAGAGTCAGCTCTCTTCCTGTAAAAAGCCCTCCCTCAGGTCAAGCTTTACCAAGTATGTTCCTCTTGCCCTGGGCCTGCTGAGTCTGGTCCATCCTAGCATCTTCTTGACCCCCAGGGGAAGTGGCTGCTTGCTTATGGCTGAGGCCTGGAGGGGCCTCTCTGATTTTAAGATAATTTATATTCATCCTTTATATTAATAGAAAATAAATTATAGCAGGCTTTGGTAAACTATGGTCCATGGGCCAAATCTGCCCCACTGCCAGGTTTTTTTTTTTAATAAAAGTTTTACTGGAACACAGTCACACTCAATCCTTTACATATTGTGTGTGGTGAATTGTCTATTACTGTTTTTGCACTGCAGCCACGGAGTTGGGTAGTTGTGGCAGAGACTGTATGGCTCATGAAGTTGAAAATATTTCGTATTTGGCTCTTTACATAAAATGTGTGCAGACTGTTAATTTAGAGGATAACTTATACCCTACCAAACTCTTTCTCAGTTTGGTTGAATAAACGAAGGGCCAAATATTCTAAATCACCTGTTAAAATATATTACAATAAAAACTTTATTTTATTTTGCCAGTTGTGATAGCAATGAGAATTTTACTCTACAATTGGTTTGGAGATGGGTTAGGAACTTCCACATTTCAAAACAAACCACCTGAATGTTTTGTCTCTTCCTTACATAATTTACAAATCCACTGCCCCCCACACCCCCATTTTCTTTTTCACCTTGGACACTTTTCCTCTGTCCCCATGTTAGACCATTAGCTCGGATACCACCGGCAGCAAATTTTGCACAGAGGAGCTCTATGGAAAACATTCACTCACTCCAAAAGCACAGGCTATTTAAGCCAAGTAGAGTAGATATGAAGGAGTTTCCCTTTTTAGAGACTCAATTATCCATCTTTATCTGATGTTTAGAGAGAAATACCACAGATGTTTCTTTAAACATAGTTTGCTAAAAAACCAAGTCTCTCTCTAATATTAGGTGATTTCCAAGTGGTTTTCAAAAGCTCATTGCAACAAAGCAGTGGTTAGTCAGGCAAATGGGCTGGAAGATACGGCTATCTGATCCGGAAAATAAAAATCAGAATGAATCTGCCTTTGCTACCATCTTGGTATTGTGCATCATAAAAAGAGTACATAGGTATGCTCAGATAAGTGGAGCTGTGATCCAGGTGGGTGGCAAAAAGAAAAATGACAAAAGCTGCATTAATTAGAATCCTATCTACTTCACTGAGAGAACAGCTGAGAAATGTACAAGCTTTTTGGCATAATTGCTGAAAAAACATTACTTTCCCAGGATGTGGGGTAAGGGAGGCTACCTTTTTATGTAGAACATTTTTATATGTCCACACACTGATTCCCAGAGGTTCTTCTTGATTCTTGGAAACCAACTTTGAACAACCCATGGAGTTACAATATTTTAATTGTTAAATTCCAATGTCGACTAATTCACGGTATTTGATAACTAATATAGACTTCAATACAAAAAGAAGTCGCAGTCATTTGAAGCCCCAGTTGAGCAAATAGCTATTGTTTGCTGGAAATAAAAGAGATTTATGATGTCAGCACTGGAAGTGGGCTGTGCTGAGCGGCTGAAAACTCAAAGTCCAGTTCATTGGTATTGCACCAAATGACTATGTTCGGTTTTACATTTTCAAAAATTACTTTATTTTCCTTTCTTTTTCTAGCTCCTAGTTCAAATGATTCATCCAATAAGTGTTCCAAAATGATTTTTAAAAAAATTTTATGTGTCAAATAAGTGCCATTAAAACTTTAAATTAGAAATAAGGAGGGTAACTATGGGGTCTTCTCCCTTTTTAAGAGACTTGCTTATTCATCATTTTTTTGCAGTTTAGGGAAGAATATTTCAGATGTTTCTTTCAATATATTTTATTTACAAACTGGACTACATATAATTATTTCTAAGTTTCCTAGTAAACTGCTAGCATAGCAATAAACTTTATTCTCATAAGTCTTAAAATGTGGTAGAAAACTACAGTAATTTCCACCCCCGCCTTTTAAACTCTTCTCTTTTAACATTTATGATTCTTGTCTCTTTCTGGAAGCAAGAAGAAAGTAAAAACCAGAGGCAAAACCTTGAAGGAAAAAATAAATTCAGGATAAGAACACATATAATGTATAATTTGAAATAGTTTTTAACATATTAATTTGAAATAGTTTTTAACATATTAAAAAATAAATTAGGCTGGATTAAAACACGCCAGTGACAGGTTGGGCTCATTTTCCACTTCTGTAGGCTCTTAACTGTATATTATTAGTATTTATTTATACATTCTCACACCCATCCATGTGTTCTGGTGACTACCATTAAGAAACAAGTTGAGTGACTTCATAAAGGTTACAGTAGTCAAGAGTTAGACAAAAGAAGGAGGCACAGAAAACTATTATCTTTCTAATTGCGCACATTATCTTTAAATGATATACTGTAATTACGTATCTTAGTTTTTTCTTTGACTCTGCATTTTTTTCTCTCAGTTCAATATAAATGGTTGTAACTCAATGACATATAACTAATTTCCATACATATCCAGTTTAGTAAGTAATGACTCAATACTTTACTTGATATTTTTCCTTTCATGCAATCAGTGTGATCTTTTCATCATGTAAAAAAGAGCCTGGATCGAGCTCGGTGGCTTACACTTGTCATCCCAGCACTTTGGGAAGCCAATCACTTGAGCTCAGGAGTTTAAGACCAGCCTGGGTTACGTGGCAAAACTCTGTCTCTACAAAAAATACAAAAATTAGCCAGGTTTGGTGGTGTGTCCCTGTGGTCCTAGCTACTAGGGAAGCTGAGGTGGGAGGAGCACCTGAGCCCAGGGAGGTCAAGTATGCAGTGAGCCATGATCATGCCACTGAACTCCAGCTTGGATGACAGCGTGAGAGCCTGTCAAAAGAAAAGAAAAGAAAAAAAAAAAAAAGAAAGAGAGAGCCTGGAGATAATAAACAAAAATGCTAAATTCCTGAAGGTTTTCCCAAAGTGGCTATTTGGTATCACTATCAGAGCTAAAACCATTATACCATCACTTTCCAGGGCAGAAATACCCAAGAGAATAATATTGCTGTAGTGCAGCTTCCCCTTCAAAAATTTCATTTTTCTCTTTAAATATATTTAGAAGTACTATAATTTGATTACATTTAAATGGATACTTTCTGCTAACCTTAGCCTTTTTATTCAGTAAGACTTCAAATTGGAAAAAAAAATTAAAAAACATTTCAAGGAGGAAAGATGTATAAATGGAAGTTTTCATCTAACAGCGCTAGTTTTGGCTTTTCATCATACACGAAGATGCGAACCGATGAACGTTTAGACTGTCTTGCATCCACCCACACGGGGCCCTGAATAGAATTGTGACCTCATATAACTGTACCTTGAGAAATCTGGCGACGCTGTGGTTTGCCCTTCTTGTTTCTTCAAGTGCATCCTTGTATTTCCAAATCACATGGTCAGATAGGACCATGACAAGATTGTCCAATTCATTTTGGTAAGATTCAGGAAATCTCTGAGGCCGGGGAAGCTAAGAAAAGAACAGATTATTTCTTTATAATGTGGCAAGTAAAATATTAAGCTGAGGAGGTATAAACTGAAAGATTTACTTTATTTTATAGATCATCAAATAAAAAGAGTCCTTTTGAAAATCTGAAAGTAAAAATAAAATAGAAGTCTTTTAATTTCTAGGTCATGATTGCCATCAATTTAATTTAATGCTTCCTTCAATTTTAGTCAATAAAATTTTCATTTTATAATAAAAGTCAATCATAACAAATATTAATTGCAAACTATTGAAACAATGTAGCAATGTACAAAGTAAACCATGAACCTTTTCTGTGACTTCTTAAATCTTACTTCTCCTCCTTTCTCTCTCAGGGAATAACTACTATTAATGGTTTAATGAACAATACTCCAGATTTTTTTGACATGTAGTTCTCTATTTCATTTAAAAATCAATTATTTTGGACTGGCATGGTGGCTCAAGCCTGTAATCCCAGCACTTTGGGAGGCCGAGATGGGTGGATCACCTGAGGTCAGGAGTTCAAGACAAGCCTGGCCAACATGGTGAAAACCCATCTCTATGAAAATACAAAAATTAGCTGAGGTATGATGCCGGTGTGCCTGTAATCCCAGCTACTTGGGAGGCTAAGGTGGGAAAATTGCTTGAACCTAGGAGGTAGAGTTTGCAGTGAGCTGAGATCGCGCCATTGCACTCCAGCCTGGGTGACAAAGTGAGACTCTGTCTCAAAACAAAACAAAACAAAAAACCCACATCAATTAATTTGATTTTTTTAAACTAGGAATTCCCCCAATAAACAACTCTAAGAAATTAATAAATGAATAACTGAATGAGTACAGATATTGGTTTGAAATGTCCTCTGATGTGTGGTGAGTCCCAGCTAGCCTTAACTCCCTAGTCCCAGTATATGCTGCAGTTAAGAGGCACGAGTGGGACCTCACAAGTCAAGATAAAGATGGGCTTGGCTGTGAGATGATGTTGCATCCACTGAATAAAGCTTTATACATCCCAAAAGACCATTTCAGGTCCGGAAATCCATTCCTCCTGTTTGGACTCCTGCACATGAGAGGAACATTTGAGACAGCTGAGTTCTTCCATCTCAGCCTCTGCTTTCCTCTTCCTCTTCCTCATCCTCCCCCTCCCCCTCCTCCTCCTCCTTCTCCTTCTTCTTCTTCACAGACTCTGTGTTACCCAGGCTGGAGTGCAATGGTGTGATCTTAGCTCACTGCAACCTCCGCCTCCTAGGTGCAAGTGATTCTCCCACCTCAGCCTCCCAAGTAGCTGGGACTACAGGCATCCACCTGTGGTCCACGTCCAGTTAAGTTTTGTATTTTTAGTAGCAATGGGTTTCGCCATGTTGGCCAGGATGATCTTGAACTCCTGACCTCAAGTTATCCACTTTCCTCGGCCTCCCAAAGTGCTAAGATTAAAAGTGTGAGCTTACTTCTTGATAAGATTCATTCATCTTTACAAGTTGGCTTTAAAAATTAGACCCAGACACATTTTCACTATAGATAGAAATATGGAATTTAGAGTCACACTAAACCATGTATTTATAAATTGTGAGCACCCAGCCTTCCATGCTGCAAGAATAAAAATCACAAAGACTGAAGTTATAGGAGTTGTATGAAACAGAGATTTAATGGAATTTAATGGGATGTTTGAGCTGGGTTAGACTGACTTCTATTTTTTTATTTTATTTTTTTTGAGTCAGAGTTTCGCTCTGTTGCCTAGGCTGGAGTGCAGTGGCATGATCTTGGCTCACTGCAACCTCCGCCTCCCAGGTTCAAGCAATTCTCTGCCTCAGCCTCCCGAGTAGCTGGAATTACAAGCACGTGCCACCACGCCCAGAAAATTTTTGTATTTTTAGTAGAGACGGGGTTTCACCATCTTGGCTAGGCTGGTCTTGAACTCCTGACCTTGTGATCCACCCACCTTGGCCTCCCAAAATGCTGAGATTATAGGCGTGAGCCACCTTGCCTGGCTAGGCTGGATTCTATTTTTAAGCCACTTTACCAGGACACCACTGCCTGGATATTTTGAAAACCTCATGGTTACTCTATATATTTAAAGTTTATTGTTGAAATCAAATAAATTAACAACTAATAAGCTTAACTAATTTGATGACACAGCATTTTTAAAATTCTCTTCCATACAACTTGGGTAATTAAGGTAAACAACCTACAAAAAGCAGCAGTCACCTTTTAAAGAATCAAAGCACACTTTCAGTTTCCCCCTCTCATTTTGTTAGTCCTCTCAAATTCATTAAGCACATCATGCCTATATTTTTCCCACATGCATATGCACGAATGCCTTGGGCTTTAAAACTCCATTTCTTCCCTCCTCTTTACCCCTTCTTCTCAAAGTCTCCTTGTGGCCTGCTCTCACTCTGAACCCAAAGATGTCTGTCTAATAAATAGATGAGTACTTGTAAAACTGTTTTCCAGAAGTATATCCTAAAGACTCGAGGTGGAAGAATTCCTGTAGAGACTGTGAATTTTTTGTCTCAGGAAAAGTGATGAGGGGAGTGAGATGGTCGCACACTTCCCAAGCTGCAGAGCTGGACCACCACGAATCTGAGCTATAGCATGGCAAGGTCAAGGAATAGGCCTGGAATGCATGGGCAGAACTGTAGGCATTTGGGAGTTTCGTTAGAAACAAGGAGGATGATGGGAAACAACAGGTTTAATGAGCTACTAGAGAATAGTGTTGAGAAGACATTCAGTGATTCCCCGGAAATTGTTTTTGTTTTTTGTTTTGCTTTGTTTTTCTAAGACAGAGTCTTGCTGTGTCGCACCCTGCCAGGAGTGCAGTGGCACGATCTCAGCTCACTGCAACTCCACCTTCCGTGTTCAGGCAGTTCTTGTGCCTCAGTCTCCTGAGTAGCTGAGATTACAGGTGCACACCACCAGGTCCAGCTAACTTTTGTATTTTTAGTAGAGACGAGGTTTCGTCATTTTGGCCCAGGCTAGTCTGGAACTCCTGACCTCAGGTGATCCGCATACCTTGGTCTCCCAAAGTGCTGGGATTATAGGCATAAGCCACTGCACCCGGCCATTCCCAGGAAATTGGAACTCGCATTGGCCAAGAGGCAATGCGAGTTCCAATCTGCCTAACCACATTCCACCTCTCAGAGGACTAAACCAGATATCTCCCCTGACTTCCTCAAATCTCCCACACTTACTCCTTGGATGTCAGAAATTCCTTTAATAGTGGAGAAAGCCATTCACTTGACAACTTAAAAAGAAAATACAAATAGCTTGGGAAAAGTTTATTGTGAATGCTTTGGTGTCAAATGGTATTATCAGGGTTAGGCACAATGGTTCATGCCTGTAATCCCAGTATTTTGGGAAGCCAAGAGCCCAAGAGTTTGAGATCAGCCTGGGAAACATGGTGAAACCCCATTTTACTAATATATATATATATATATGTAAATTAGCTGGGCTTGGTAGCTGCACCTGTAGTCCCAGCTACTAGGGATGGTGAGGTGGGAGAATCACCTAAGTCTGGGAAGTCAAGGCTGCAGTGAGCTACAATTGTACCACTGCACTCCAGCCTGGGCAATGGGAGTGAGACCCTGTCTCAAGGGAAAAAAATGTGGGCCAGGCGTGGTGGCTCATGCCTGTAATCTCAGCACTTTGGGAGGCAGAAGTGGGTGGATCACCTGAGATCAGGAGTTCGAGACCAGTCTGGCCAACATGGTGAAACCCCATCTTTACTAAAAATACAAAAATTAACTGGGTGTGGTGGTGCATGCCCGTAGTCCCAGCTACTTGGGAGGCTGAGGCAGGAGAATCGCTTGAACCCGGGAAGTGGAGGTTGGAGTGAGCCGAGATCACATCATTGCACTCCAGTCTGGGTGACAAGAGTGAAACTCTGTCTCAAAAAAAAAAAAAAAAATGATATCAGGTCTTTTCCCACTGTGATGATTAGAGATGGTTAGAAAGCGGAAGGTGCAGGGCTCCTGAAGGAAAACTAGGCTGTGAGGGTTATTACTGAAAGGGGTCATGAAAAGCAAAGTCGGTCAGGGAAGATAAACTGCTGGACACAATCATACTAGTTATGATCAGTTCATTTATTCTTAGGCTGCTCACAGGTGTGTTTTGTGACCTATCTGTACAAGCAGATGCATATTGATAGGAACTAGAAGATAATTTTAGTCCAATCCATTTTTTTTACAAAAGAGAAAACAGGCTCTGAGATGTTGTCATTTTTATCAGCTAACAAGTTAGTGACAGAGCAGGAATTGCAACAGTGAGGTTTCCTGACCCCAATACAGCTTAATGACAGGGAGATATGAACTATTTTTATGTTTGCGTTAGATTTTCTCCCCTCCCAGGTCGGAGGCTCTCATCTCCAGAAGTGGAGAGCAGATAGAGCAGAAAAGCAAACATAGGACTTACGAGTTAAGAGTTATGGAACTCTACAGATGATTAGAGGTCCAGCAAGGCATTTCTGTCATACTAAGATCAAGGCCATGGTTAGAAAGACCCAGGGCCTGGGAGCATGGCTGAGGACCTCTGGATGGATGACTCTAAGGAAGTGGCTCTGCACACACTTCCCTGAAGTCTCAGTGCTAGGAGAAGTTTAATTCCTCCTTATTAAGTGTCAACACCTCTTCCCATGCAAGATGATATTGCAAAGGTCTCTCCCTGCTAGAAATTAGGCAAACCCTTCAGGAGTTGTCCCGCCTCTCCTTTGGGTGATCAGGGCAATACCTGTGGGTTAAATCCTAGCTTAACCCAGCTGGAGACTTGCTTTCCTAATAAAGCAGGAAAGAGAATACACCCAAAGGGGTTATAAAAATTAGCTAGCATGTACCACCAGGCAGCAGGGTGGAACCTCTACAAGTGGACATTGAGGATGTGGGCCAGAATGTAAGGGTAGGTAACTTAGAATGCATTGACATGGGGGTGCTTTTTCAGAACACGGGATTAAATAGGAACTCACGGGATGAGTAACTCACTGCTAGGGTGGCTCTGAGAATCCTGGAGATGGCCTACTTTAAACAAAGTGGAAATGTCTGAGTTGTCCTGGCAGAGGATAGAGGAAAAAATAAAGAGGTGGAGGGAGGTGGCTATGTGGGCATGGATGTTAATTGAAACCAGAAGATCCATCAGTGTATCAAGCTCCCCAGACAGGCCCAGAAGACAGCATGCCCCATGGCCACCAAGAAGGTGCTCGGGACCAACATTGTTAAGAAGGTCAGGGATGTTTCCCATCTGCTGGCAGGAGCGGCAGTCACAGCGTTGGCTCATGAGCAGCCATGGGGATCAGGGATCACCAAAACAACAGAGGCCGTGCGCTGTGCTTAATCTCCAGGAGCCAGGGGGCTGTGAGTATCATGACAAATAGCAAGACTGTTAGGGAAGCCAAGAGGGACCGACTCTCAGGGAGTTGTAGAGCTGGTTAATGATACCTGGGACTCCTAGGGACAAAACAGACAGCAACCAGCAATGGTAGTACATCATATTAACAAAGAAGGCAAGAATGGGCAAGTGGAAGATGAAGATGTTCATTCCAATGAACGGTCATGTTTCCTTTCTCTGTTCCTGGACCTGGGTCAGAATTCAGATCTGGTACACATTGACTGAAGAGGTGACGGTGTCCTTTCGGGGTCCCTAAAGGAAAGCCCCCTGTAACAATGCAGTAGGTACATACTGTAGTGAGTCTATCAATTCTTCTCCAAAGGGCCCTGTAGCCATTTACTCAGGCTACTGTACACTGAGGAGAAGGGAATGTAGTTCAAGGACTGTTGGACGCAGGATCTGAGTTGACACTGATATCCAGAAATGAAAAGCATCACCATGTCTGCCGTAAGAGAGTGGGGACTTACAGGGATTAAAAATGGAGTCCTGACTAAAGTTCTGTTAACAGTAGTTCCACTGGGTTCAGAGATACCCACAATAGTCGTGTAACTGGTCCCAAATGTATAATTTGTATTAATAAAATTGGCATCATTTGAGGTAACCTTGCATGGGGCGCTTGGTCTGTGGCGGTATCCTAGTGGGGGAGGCCAGGTGGGAGCTTCTGACACTGCTTCTCTCCCACCAAAAGAGTAAATCAAAACATCACTATACACCACCAACCCCACCTCATGCAGCATTGTTCTGATTTACCCTCCAGGTGGGGCAGGGGCAATGCCAGAGGTCTTCCCTTGGCCTTACCCACAATGGGACCTGAGAAAAATGTGTGGAGCTCAGGTGATCTACTTGGATGCTTTTTGGTCTTCCTTACTCCGTTGTAACTGTGAATGGTCACATGTACCAACTCTGGTGTCAGTAGAGTATGAGGACCAAAGACTGAGACCACTCTAGAATGAGAGTTTGGGTCACATCACCAGGTGAGTCACTAAAACCTTCAGAGCTGCTAGCTAGAGTGAGAGGAATCTAGATGGAGAATTGAGGCAGGAGATGATGAGTAATATGTAGGCTCCTGAAATGCCACGGCAGGGGCTGTAGTTAATCCCACCAGCATCCCTCTTCTAAGCTTCCTTTCAGGAAGAGAGGTCCATGGAACTATGGGGAAGCAGATTCATGAATATGTCCAATATGTCATGCAAACCGTGGACTGTGGCAGCCAGGAATGCACATCACTCAAATGTTCCTTCGAGACAGAATCTAGTGGGAGGAATATCAAGAGCTGCTGCATCTTGGGATCTACTCCAGCATTCATGCCAAGGCTACTCTCTCCCCAGGCTGCTCCCAGTCAATTGACTGAGCTTGTGGAGGTCCTGGAGTCAGATGGCCTCCCCAGTGCAGGGTTCCTCTAATGACTACTCTTTGCTCTCAGACTTCCCATCAACCCAGCTAAAACCTTATCACTGTGAGACTCTTCCTAGCCAATCCTCCTTCCTTCCCCCTTTTCATTCACAGGTATCAGACTTTCCCATTTCTTTTTCCTATTCCTTTTGTCCTTTAGAGTTATTTCCCTCCAATACATCTTTTGCACTTCCAATATTGTCTTGGCATCTGCTTCTGAAGGGCCTGTGCTGATGTACACAATCATTTCTTCTACTTACAAAGTGATTATCATAAATTGCTAAGGTTTACAAAGCAAATAAAGATGGAAATAATAACAGCATAATCATTAGTGTAATTGATGGATAATATTGTAAAAAATATTATAATATTATATTCCTTATGTTCTTACCTGGATTTTATTTGTGTCAATCAAGTGCTGTGCCATCGATTTTAGGATAATTGCAAAGAAGAACCAGGAATGCTGTTAGGAAAAAAAAGGCAACATATTTATTATCCTATGGTAAAATAATGATAATGTTTTTCTTTTCAATATGTAGCACTACAACATTGTTGTGTTAAAATGTATTCTTTGAAACTAAATGAATTAGAGCCGTAATATATTCTCTATTATAGAGGGATGGTTTTTATTCCAAAGTAGAATAAAAACCATCCCACTATAATAGAGAATATATTACGGCTCTAATTCATTCCAAAGTAGAATAAAAACCATCCCACTATAATAGAGAATATATTTTATTCCGCTATAAAGTGGGATAAAAAGTTCTAGTGGTAAAAATAAATGCCAGACATTTCAGTTTCTCAATCCTCTCAAAAAACATTTAAACTAAAACAAGTTACCAGTTTACTTGGCATGACTGACTAAGCTGTTGTTTTGTGAAATATTTATTCATGGGATGTTCTAATTATTTCATTTAGTTAAACAAAACTAAACAAACTTTTTTTCCTTTTTTTTGAGACAGTCTCACTCTGTTGCTAGGCTGAAGTGCAGTGGTGCAATCATGGTTCACTGCAGCTTTGAACTCTCGGGCTCAGGTGATTCTTCCACCTCAGTCTCCTGCACAGCTGGGACTACAGGTATGCACACCATGCCTGCTAATTTTTTGTTTTTGTTTTTGTAGAGACAGGGTTTTACCATGTTGCCTAGGCTGGTCTTGAACTCCTGGCTTGGGTGATCCTCCTGACTCAGCTTCCCAAAGTGCTGGGATTATAGTTGTGAGCCACCACACCTGACCTAAATAAACTTTACTTTACCAGGCTCACCCCCAAAATTTCAAAGGTTAGAAGTAAGGGTAAAAATGGAAGGTCATATGTCTAAATATCTAGAAGCTGGAAGTCAAGCTGAAAAACTGTTAAACAAAATATGTTTGATCCTCCTACCCTGACAAATAAAATTTCATAACACCTTGGAAAGGTGCACCAGAGTGTGAGGTCCTGGGGGGCGCAGGGCCTGGCCTACCCCTTCTCTTCTTGCCCAAGGCTCTGTCCTGTCCCTTGAGGGGCCTGGTGCGCATGTGTTAAATACTTTAAAAAACAAAGAAACTTATGTCACCTAAATAACTCATATCTCAAAATTGTCTGCTCATGCCAGATTTTGTCATGAAATAAATGCAGGCCCAGTGATAAGAGCAGTACACACCTGTTCCTACTTAGGGCTTTGCAGAGGTAGGACCTTGTTCACCTGAGCTCTTTTTGTAACTGTCCAGTCTGCACATCTGAGTGCTGTCCACAACCTGGCCCTTCTCCTTGCCACAAATAGCTCCTTCCTGGGGTCTAGCATTGTACTCAGGTACCAAGACCTGTCCTCTGGAGGATGGACTTGGGAAAGAAATTGAAGCAGGCCTGGGAATCTGCCTATAGGACCTCGAGCAAGGGGTCTTGGGGTTTCTTTGAGGTCTAGAAGGGGAGGTAGGTGCTCTGAGTGGGCTTATTCTCTTAGCTCCTCTCAAACCTTTGCCTATCAGGATTGGTGCAGTAGAAGAACAAAGTATATCCCAGGATGGGCGCCCTTCTTTCCTGGGCCTAAGGATGACATTTATCCCCAGCTACAAAAAGTTATGTCATCTATGTACAGTTTCAGGAACGCACCCCTTGCATTCTCTCTGCTTCCCACCCTTCCACCGCAGATAACAGTTTTAAATTTTGTGCTAATCATTGCCTTGCTTTACTTCACAATTTTTCCATGAATACTTATACATTGGAGGGATATTTATCTGGCCATTGAACTTCATATAAACAGAACCGTCCTCACGTATTCTTCTAAGATTGCATTTTTCATTCAACAAATTCTGTTCTGTGGTTCGTTTATGTTGGAAGCGTGTAGCTGGGGGATAACATATGGTCACCACATGACATACGTAATCACCATGTACTTATCTGCTCTACTGTCAATGGGCATTTGGATTATGTCCTGTTTTAAGCTCATACACACAATGATGCTATAAACTTCTGAAAATATAGGGACTGATGTTCTACAAAGGCAGCTCTGGCTTAGCGAAGTGGTCACTTCTTAGTAAGAAGAAATGGAATGGCTACCAATCCTATTCTAGCACTCCAGTAGCATCATAATGGCTACTAGAAGTGAAACATGTTCTTAGGAATATGAATAAATCCCGGGCATGCTGCTGCAATCCTCTTTCCCCAGTCTTGTCTGAACTGTTTTTAGCCATCATGTCAAGTGTTCCAACATCTGTCTCTTAATTAGACAGACTCCTACCGCTCTCTAACCCTTAGCACTCTGGTCTGCCTCCCCTATTTTCATTGAATCCACCAGCACTAATGAAATTGAGCTTTTGCCTGTGTCACGTTTGATGACAGATTCCTCGACTCCTCTCCTGCCCTCTCCGCACATTCCCTTATGTATCCACACACTGTGCTGCCTCCCATCTTTTGGAACCCACCTGCCACACCCCCCAGAGCACATGGTCCATCATCAGCACAATCTCCTGAAGATGCAATTCTTCTGCAAGCCTTCCCTTCACCCCATATTTTAACTGAGCGTGACTCTCCCCAGAGGATCCTGCTTCCCTGACAGCCCCTCATGTGGCTGCAATTTCCATTTTTACCCCACTGTAGTCCATTCTCAACACAGCAGTCAGAGGGATCCTTTTAAGCCAAGGTCGGCTTGGTTTAAAACATCACTCCTCTGCTCAAAACCCTCCAGCGATGCAACTCCCAGTTCTGCCCTGAGTGGGAACATCAGGCCGAGCTACCCGCCAAGCCTCCAGTGGCTTCTATGAATTTATCCTCCTTTTTTTTCTGCTCACTTGGCTCCAGCCACAGTGGCTTCCCTGTCTCCTGCAGACACACCGACCGTGCTGCTGCCTGATGACTTCACGCAGGTCTTTCCCTCTGAGCATCCCCATGACCAGCGCCCTCTTCACCTTCACATTTTTTTTTTGTTCAAGAATTACCTTCTCCATTAGATACATCCTGACCACTCTATTTAAAACTTCAAATCTCATCTACACCTTCAGCACTCACAATGCCCAATTCTTACGTGTTCTACAATTTTTCCAATGCATCTCTCTCTCTCTCTCTCTCTCTCTCTCTCTATCTATCTGGTCTTGTTGCCCAGGCTGGCGTGCAATGGCACAAGCTTGGCTCACTGCAACCTCTGCCTCCTGGGTTCAAGTGATTCTCCTGCCTCTGCTTCCTGAGTGGCTGGGATTACAGGCACCTGCCACTATGCCCGACCAATTTTATTTTTTGTATTTTTAGTAGAGACGGAGTTTCACCATATTGGCCAAGTTGGTCTTGAACTGATCTCAGGAGATCCACCCGCCTCAGCCTCCCAAAGTGCTGGGATTACAGGCATGAGCCACCGTAGCCAGCCTATGGTTTTAATTATATTTGTAGTCTATTGTTTTTATCCCCTAGTAGAATGTAAACTCCCCTAGGGCAGGGATCTTTGTTTTGTTCTCTGATGTATCCCAATTGCTTAGGACTGTGCCCGTCACATGAGAGGCAACCAGAATATATTTGTTGAATAAATGGAATGAATATACTCATAAGCTAATTCAAAAAACAGATTGCTTGGCCTAGGATAATATGATATTAGTGAACTTACGTTGAGGCCTATGGATCCTAGCTTTTTTTCCTCGCTATTTACTAATCAATTGTTCATCTGTCAAGCCACAGCATACAATTAAATCTAACTTGGGACTAAATCCATGACTCCAAAATAATTGAGAGTTATCTTTTTATAAGCTTGTCGCCATCTCTTCTTTATGTTCCTACTAATGCATGCATTTCAAATTTTCAGAGCCAAACAATGGCTTTTGCCCAGTTTCCTCTCTGTTGTAAGCCTATTTACCAATACGACATCATTAATCCTTTCCACTGTTGCACATTTTTTTCTTTTTCTGTGACTAAAAACCCAACAAACTATTGTGCTACACTTGGCACTTTTTAGATCATTTTAAATAGTTATCCATTTGCCTTTAGGCCAAAGCACTTAACTTGGGTCCATTCTAGCCTTGCCTTGCCTTTCTCTCTCCTTCCTTCCTTCCTTCCTTCCTTCCTTCCCTCCCTCCTCTCTCTTCTTCCTTCCTTCCTCTTTCTTTCTTTCTTTCTTCCTTTCTTTCTCTGTCAACACCCCAGGTTCAAGCGATTCTCCTGTCTCAGCCTCCTGAGTAGCTGGATTACAGGCACGTGCTACTGTGCCCGACTAATTTTTGTATCTTTACTAGAGATGGGCTTTCACCATGTTGGCTAGGCTGGTCTTGAACTCCTGACCTCAAATGATCTGCCCACTTCGGCCTCTAAAAGTGCTGGGATTATAGGAGTGAGCCACTGGGTCCGGCCCATTCTACTTTTTTCCTATGTTATCTTGATATAGATCTCTCTTGCTTAGTATCTTTATATGCTAAGTTTCAATATAAACCTTATGCCAGAAACTGCAAAGAAACAGTCTATGAAAATCAATGACTTATTATTTTCCAGGGTGAGCATGATCCATGCCTAGTACTCACAGTTAAAGGGCCATCTTTCAATTCTTACCTTTAGGACATGCTTTACTGTTGTTGAGTCATTTGATTTCAAAAGACCAGTCACATTTTTAGCCAGTTCCTCATGTATAGTCCTCTCCTTGCATTCCCTGGTCTTGAACACAAACTGAAGAAAATCCAGAAAGTGAATAAAGTTAAATACTTTAAAACGAAGCTTCAAAAGTTATATCATGTGAATAACTCATATCTCAAAATTATCTGCTCATGCCAGATCTTGCCACAAAATAAATGCAGGCCCAATGATAAGAGCAGTACACACCTGTTCCTATTTAGGGCTTTGCACAGGTAGGGCCTTGCTCACCCAAGCTCTCCTCAAAACTCTTTGTAGAAATCAAGAGAAGGAGCCAGAGAGCCATTTAGCAAGTTCAAGGAAACATGGAGGGCTTTGACCCACCTACTTAGGACACATTCCCCTTCTCCTTCCTCCACTGGTAACAGGTGGCATGGTAGCAATTCTTCATCCTGAAAGGGTAGAGCACCCACTCAAAAAGCCAAGTGAGGAAGCCAGTGCCTTCCAGAGGCCAGTAGGAGAGCTCCCCACAAACCCAGGGTCTATCATCCCATGCTTAGACACATCTATCAAGGTGTTCATGAACCTTGGCCATCAGTAAGATAACAAATGTTGCTTACTTTTTAAATTTTTCCCCAAAAGATTGGTTTTGGCATGCACCACTGAGTGCACGTAATGGCCAGTTTTCAGTTATTTCTTCATCTCTTTTAAGAATATCAATATCAACTTCAAATATAAAACGCTTATTACTGAATTATAATGTTTCACTTATGAATTGGGTTTGCCTCATGGAAGGACATTTCTTCGTAATGTTCACAATTCAGATTTCACTATAATTCAGAGTGAAGGCAGGAAAAAGAATGAATGGCTTAACACAGAGGCACATTAGCTTTTGCATCTATAACTGTTTCTTTAAACTTTGTAGCACATTGGCACCCAACTTGTCTTGGTGGGATTTGACTTCTCCAAGCTCATCTCAAAGGAGAAAGATGAAGTTAATGGATGCATGAAACTAGATAAAATCAAGAGTAATATATTTTTTCCCTCTCATGGATTATACCTCAGATGAGAGTAATGTCATCACCAATGAGCTCATGCCATGCACAGTTATTTAGCCTGAAGGGCATTTAAACTAGCACTGAAATATTCTTATTTTAAAATTCCAACTATAACCCATCAGTGCTACAAATCACTGTTAACCATGGCATTTAATTAGACTGATTTTAGACACGCATCTTTGAAAAAGACATGGTGTATGTGTGCATTTTGAATATTGTAGATGAAGTGAGTTAACAGCATTTAGCACCACTGAACTTGAAATGGTGTTTTGATGACTTCTGAATAAATATAAAATGCATTGAATATCACATCTTTCAAGGACATTCAAGCACACACTGTAACAAGAGTCCAATCACAGAATGATAGAGCTGAATGTTCCTTTGGTCATTTCATCTCATGTCACAAAGGAGAAAACTGAGGTTCAGAGAGGCTCACCGCTCAAGTTAACTATTTAACCTTGACTAGAATCTAGTGTCTTACTTGCCAGCTTAGTGTTATTTCCAGAGTAAAGTGCGAGTTGATTATATTTATTAGGAGGTATTTGTTTTAGCTATGTTAAAATGTATTACAAAATTGTTATCAGCTCCAAATTCCAGATAGGTATATTTTTGGATTTGAACCACTTAAAGTAAGCTAAATATTATGTTATTAAGTGAGACGGTCTTGTTGGGATATTTCAGATATCCTGGTTAAAAATAAAGGCCAACCAGGATGCATTCCTAATGGATCTCTCCAAGAGCCTCATCAGTAGAGTCTGAGATTTGAGGTACTCACAAAGAACTAGCCTTGGTAATCACAAAAATAGTCAAAATACCAGAGGTTCTTAATGTAATTTTCTTTTTTTTTTTTTTTTTTTTTTTGAGTTGGAGTCTTGCTCTGTTGCCTAGGCTGGAGTGCAGTGGCACAATCTTGGCTCACTGCAACCTCTGCCTCCCGGGATCAAGTGATTCTTTTGCCTCAGCCTCCTGAGTAGCCGGGACTACAGGCACACGCCACCACATCTGGCTAATTTTTGTATTTTTAGTAGAGACGAGTTTCACCATATTGTCCAGGCTGGTCTCAAATTCCTGACCTTGTGATCCGCCCATCTCGGCCTCCCAAAGTGGTGGGATTATAGGCATGAGCCACCATGCCTGGCGAGGAAAATAATATGTGTTGAAATGGAGATGCCTGTGTGTAAGATGGATCAAGAACTTTTTTTCTTCTTCTCAGTCCTTTTAAGGATTGAAATGAAACATTGGGAGAGTGAAAGTTCTCCAGGTGATTCTGTTGAATGATAAATTCAACGATACTCTGTAAGCTATGATCCTATCTTAGCAAACTAAAAAGGCATTTGTAGGTGGAACTGGCTTTGTGCAGTTGAGATGTGGCTCTTACTGGCTAAAATTATATCATAGAGAAATTATTGTGAAATAACTATTTTTGACATATTGCCTGTGTTTAAAAAGGGCACATACTCATGCTTTGGTATTTGGGAAGACAAACAACATTTCTGGCAGATAGAAAACATATGGATATAAAAACTGCAATGAAAAAAGTTTCCTTACAGACGATATCTCAGAGGAATTTGCTCCAGAGTGCAATTTCTGGTTACTTCCTTTTATGGGAGCATGGATTTTTGTTTTTTTAAATACAAGTTTCTGACACAAAAGAACTGAATTCTTCTCTAGTTATTTTTCTAGACATCTTGAATATATGAGTGTTTGTCTGTGCATACATATTAAGAGAATATAGTTTTTTGATGAAAAATCTGTCTCCAAAAGATTTGATCTATGCATAGGAAAAAAACAGAGATTGAGGTCCTCTATGTATTATACAGTAATTTAAGATACTCTTCTGTATTTCTAGATGGGTTCTTTCTTTTCATTCAAGAGGATGACATTTAGGTGGGAACTATGAAAGTGCAAACATCATCACAAGTTCACTGGCATTAATCCACAGGCCAACTGGAAATGAGAATAGAACGTCTCTGAGTGAACACTTGACATAGGATTCTGGGAGAAGCAGTGCACACTGATGGAATGGGCAAGTGGTTCATGCCAGAAGATAAAGGACTTAACATACCAGAAGCAGGTACAAATATACAGTAACTGGGAAAATGAAATAATGCCTGAGAAAACAATAGAAAGAGCTAAGAAAACATTGCAGAGGAAACACAGAGCATTCAACAAACCAATAGGAAAGTCTTCCTTAAATTAACGGGAATATCATTTACTTGTCATGTTGACTTTAGTTTTCTCCTCTATCCTTTTCTCTCCTCTCTCTCCCCATTTAAATATTTATTTGCACATGTACACATTATTTATACATTTAAAAATTCATCTAGCCCATTAATGCGAAGAGATGGAATTCTAAGTAGCTAAGGGCCTGATATTAGTGTGGTGGGCACCATTCAGTTAAAGGGAGAAAACTTCCCACTTACTGCAGACAGGAAATGAGACAAGCCACACAGCACAAGGGGATATGAGCAATTTCCAGGAGGCAACTTCATACCTTAATATATGACTGGACAGAATGCTCCAGCTGCTCCTCATGGCATTTGGCCACAATGTCGGTCAGAACCCTGGAAAAGAAAAGCTGATCAGTGGCCTTTCTGGAGAAGGCAGAAAAATCCCACTTTAGTTTGTCATTAGAATGCTTCATAAATTGGGTATTTAATAGTTACTGGGTGAATGAATGAACGAATCTCTAACTGTTTCCTTGCCCTCCTCACCCCCATACCCAATACTGGGCATTTAACAGCGATAGCACTGATTAGCCATTTCCTACTTTGAAACTTTGAAACACAAAGATATAAGTAGTGTCTTATGGTTATAACATCACAGTGGAGACTTTTTGCCCAAGTTGAATGTGCTAATTATGGTCTGTGCATTTTTTGACACTATCTTTTTGCAAAAGGGATTATTTTTAGTACCTAATTTAAACTTAAGACTTTTAATCTCAAATTAATAATCATACTTCGTTTGAAAAGGGCTTGCCTTTCAACGCATAGGCACTATATATGGTTTTGGAAGAAGTAATTAGGCTAAGATGCAGTTGTTTTGTTTTGCTTTGTTTTTCCCTTAGCTGGGTTGGAGTTTCTAGCAGCAATGATGGTAGAGGTCGATTTTTTTTTTTCCACATTAATACTACCAGCTGCTCCATGGTTATAGTGCTTAGGAATATCTCAGAATTTCAACAGATCTATCAGCTGCAATATTTAGGAGTCTTGCCAACACGGACACATTCGCATGCTGAAAAGAGTATGAGTTGAAGGCACAGTTGGGATCCTCTAATGTGGCTCCAGAACTGGATGGTTGTGACGCCATTAGAGATATTTAAATTTTCTAGGCTTTCAGGCTCTGCTTTAAAAACTAGGCTAAGAACCCTCATTTAGAGAAAGGTCAATAATATGTCTTTAATTAGAAAGATACTGGAAACACTTCAATGCCAAAGTAATATTTTTTTTTCCAGAAGGCTATAACTAAGTTTTTATAAAAAATGAACAGCACAAATAGATGATTTAATAATTAATTCAAATCACTATAAATAAGAAATTGTGATCTGTGAAGGCATTGGCCAGATTAGAGATGTTGGAAGAATTTGGTATTGCCAAATTTAAACTGAGAACAGTTAAAAAAATTTAATATTTTAAAAAAACGTTCTTGAGGGAATGCAAAATGATACAGCCACTCTGGAGAATGAGCACTTTCTTAAATATCAACATGCGACCACTCTAGTCTCCCAGCAATTACACTCTGGGCATTTACTTCAGAGAAATGAAGACTTACATTCACACAAAACCTGTACATGAATGTTCATAGCATGTTTATTCATAATAGCCCTAAACTGGAGACACTCCAGATGTCCTTCAACAAGTGAATAATTAAACACACATGGTGCATCCACATTGTGGAATATTACTCTGCAACGAAAAGGAGTTAACTACTGATAGATGCAATGATCTGGAAGAAACTCCAGAGAATTATGTTTTGTGAAAAAGCCAATTTCAAAAAGTTACATACTGTATGATTCCACACCTGTATGGAAGATGTCGCCAGTGGGGAAAACTGGGTAAAGGGCACATGGGAAACTCCGAATTATGTTTTATAATTGCATATAAATTCACCATGATCTCAAAATAAAAAGGTTAATTAAAAAATCAAAGAAAACGCGGTCTAACACTTTACTGCTAATGATAAGAGATTAGAAGGTAAGGAGTCAAGAGCGGGAAATGCTTGTACTTGAGATGTGTTCAAATAAATGTAAACACACAATGGTAGATGGCTGTTTAGTTATAATCAAGAGTTTGTGTAGCTACAGTTTATAAAGTCTCTTCATTTAAGGTTGTGTTACGGATACCTGGTGACAGTTGTGGTTATTTCATCTTCATCATTCTGTACCAGAACTTTGAAGAGTTGATTGAAAATTATAGGCAGAAAACTCATGATTGCATGAATCTTTTCCACATTCAATAAGTTCTGTAGCAAATTGGCAGAAAAAAAATGGTAACGGTTAAATTTAAACATGTCCTGGATTCAAGTCCTGAAACTATAAAGCTTTGAGAAGAAAGCATAAGGAGAAAAGCTTCATGACATTAGACTGGGCAATGATGTTTTGGATATGACCCTCAAAGCTCAAGCCACAAAGTGAAAACAGACAAATGGCATTATATCAAACTAAAAGGTTTCAGCAAAGCCAAGGAAACACTCAATGGAGTGAAGAGACAACTAGAGAATGGAGGAAAACATTTATAAACCATATATCCTAGAAAGGGTTATATGGTTTATATAGAGTTTCTAGGGTTATATAAGGAACTCAATATATAAAATATATATAAATATATAAGGAACTCAAACAACTCAAAAGTAAGAAAACAAATAATCCAATGAAAAAACGGGCAAGGGACCCAAATAGACATTTCTCAAGAGAAGATAGATGTACAAATGGCCAAGAGATATATGAAAAATGTTCACATCATTAATCATTGGAGAAATGCAAATTAAAACTACAGTGTGATATCACCTCATATCTGTTAAAATGGCTGTTATCAAAAAGGTGAAAGAAATACTTATTGGAGAGGATGTGAAGGAGAAGGAACACTTGTACATTGCTGGCAGGAATGTAAATCAGAAGAGCCACTATGGAAAATGGTATGAAGGGTCCTCAAAAAATTAAAAATAGCACTACCATATAATCTAGCAATCCCACTACTGGATGTATATCCAAAGGAAATGAGATCAGTGTGTTGACGATGTCTATGTTCCCATGTTTATTGTAGCACTATTCACAAACGCCAAGATATAGAAACAACACAAGTGTCCATTAACAGATGAAATGGGTAAAGAAAATGTGGTACATAAACATGATGGAAAACTATCCAGTCTTAAAAAGGATGGAAATTAGATCACTTGCAACGACATGGAGGAATGTGGAGTATATTATGCTGAATGAAATGAGCCAGGCACAGAAAGACAAATACCGCATGATCTCATTTATATGTGGGATCTAAAAAAGTTGAATTCATAGAAGTAGAGAGTGGAATGGTGATTACCAGGGGCTAGGGAGGGGAGTGCTGGGGAGATGTTGGTCAAAGGATGGAGAATTTCAGCTAGGAGGAATAAGTTCAAGAGATCTATTGAACAACATGGTGACTATAGGTAATAAAAATGTGTTATATTCTTTTTTTGAGAATAACTAAAACAATATTTTATTTAAAAAATTTTTAATTTTTATTATACTTTAAGTTCTGGGGTACATATGCAGAATATGCAGGTTTCTTAAAAAATGTGTTATATTCTTAAGAATTTCTAAGAGAGTGGATATTAAGTGTTACAACCATAAAAATTATAAGTATGTGATGTAATAAATACAATAATTAATTCAATGAAGCTCTTACATACTGTATATATTTACAAACATCATACTGTATACAAAAAAGGTAAACAATTTTTCTTTGTTAATTAAAAAATGAATAACTACATTAGGAAAAAAAGTATGTTCTGCTGGTATTTCTTTCAGAACTTGAATATGAGCACTGTAGCCCACCTTTATCTGGCTTTGGCTTTATTCTTTATTGCATTTAGTATGGGATGTAGTCATGATGGTAATGTTGCAAAGACTCTTGATTTAATAACATTTAAAATAAATCGATTCTGATTTTCAATTATTTTTGTTTTGAAAAAAACTGATTTTTGGCTGTCTTTCTAGTCAAGAAACAGAAACTATTCAGAAATTATGAAATAAAATCATTTACTCTCTGAATTGATAAGGTATTTAAAAATCTTGAGTAATAATCACCTCCCAGTTTACCAATCAGTGGAAAATAAAGGTCTCATTTGCCCGTTTTTACCCTGGAGGTCACTGAAACTACTTGCATGTCGTATTACCTTACAAGAGCGGACGAAATTCGAGGTAGGTGACTGAGACATATCTTTCTCTCTTTTTTGGCACTCTTGGAAAAATGCATTCACATGTGGATCCTACAACAGCAAAACAAGTGTTTATTTCTGATGACACGTAAACTGTGTTACAAACACAAACCGTTGCGATGTGAGGTAAGCATTTCTGTAGGATTGATGCCTTGAAGTGCAAATGCTTTATTAAGGAATCAGAGGAACAAAGCTTTGATGTGGACATTTCTGGCCTAGTGAGGGCTCTGCCTGAACTACAAAGCCCACTCTCTCTCATTTCATTCTAAGATGTTTTGTTGTCCTGTTCAACCACATGACAATGGCTGGAGAATTACTTCCTGTAGTTGTGCTTTTTGTTTTTAGAAAAATTTTCTTCATTTATCTTCCCACTCCTGCTTCTTCGATAGACTCCTACCGATTTCTTCTACACCATCCTGACACACATGACAATGCATACTCTTTAATATCCACAGGCGTATTTTCAGGCTTAGAATGCCTGAATTAGCCTCATATTAGAAAATCTACAACTCACATCTTCAGATAAAACGGACTCTAACACTTGAAGTTTATTTCCTGAAGAAGGTGGTACCTGGAAAATTCTCTAAGTTCTGCCCTGAGGGCGGGAGCTACAGAGTTAAGCAGTAAGATAAAGAATTTGTATGAAGACACACTCTGAATGTTTCTCTGGCTTTCTACAATTCCGGAAAGGCATCTGGAGCTGGGTTTTCCCTCATTTCCCTCAGCTTACTGTGTGTGCATGCTATTTTGTTTTCTAAATGTAGCTCTTTTTTGACTAGAGGCAACTGTTCTCCTTTTAAGTATCACTTCACTGATTCGCCTGTTTGGTCATTATTTACGGAAAGCTGACTGCATGCCAGGCTCTTAGCAGGCACTGAGAGAGGACGGAGCAGAGGGCAAGGCAGGCGGCCCGACCCCTTCCTCTGTGTATCTTCCATCATGGAGGGGAGGCCAGCACCACACCATGACTTCCACACACACCTGTGTAATCACATTTGATTAGCGCTTCAGACACAAAGCAGGTGCCATCTGGATGAGTGACAGGATGGCCCAGCTTTGCCTGTTGGGTCAGGAAACAGGGAAGGCTTCTTTGAGGAAGTGACAATTGAGTTAAGAGCTGAAGGATGGGTAGGAACCCATCAGGCCAACAAGGGGAAGGGAGGGAGAGTGGGAGAGCTTCCCTTCCCCACTGAACAGGGGCTAAGTGTCAAAGGGATTACGGGGTCTTGGGGAAACTAGTGGATGCTGTTTGCCTGGAGGGCCTTGGCTGTCTGAAAACTAAGGAAAAGGCTGCCAGTGTGTGGGTGGTGAAAGTTGAGGCAGAGAAAGGGTGTGTCGTGGTGAGTTAGAGACCTCAGCTAATTTGGAGAAAGCAGCTAGAAGCATAAGAAAGAGAAACTGAGGAGCTGCTGAGATACACAAAAATACAGGGTTTGGTGGAGATGGAGCATTTTGTGGAAATTGACCAGGGCTGATGGCATCAGAGAAAAGATAGGTTTAAATAGTTGTGGGTGCAGGGCTGGGGATAAGAACTCAATTGGACTCGAAGCATCAGAGGTTGCCAAGAGAAATTTTGGTCCAATGTATACATGATACCTGGACGTTTTCATTTTTCCTATGGATCAGGTATGGCTTTTAGATAAAGCAGCATGAAGCAAAAAATGAAAAGCAGATACTCATTGAATTTAAGAAAGGAGAAATACATATTTTATGTACTTGTAATAAGAATAGTTTAACTGTTGCCAGAAAACTCACATTGTGGTAAAATAAGCCTCCTTGCCATGGAAGGAATGGCTTTGTGGTAATTTATCAATGGTAATAATTATATGCATATAGACTTTTGCAGTTCATGAAATATTTTGATCACATTTTGAAATATTTCTCCTCTGGATCACATTTGCTACAACCTTAGGTAGCAGAGACTCTGTTAATATCCTTCTCCTGAGGAGGAAATGAGGACATCAGAGCTAAAGTGACTTGCCCAGGGTCACTGAGCCAGAAATTAGGTGGGGTGGCTCTCAAGTGCAGTTCTGCCAACTTCATGACATTCCCATTAGGTGAGCCCTGGGAAAGCACTGGGGATTGAATTTGGTTTTCAGGTAAAGGTCTGAAGTCTTTATTTTTAACATTTAACATTTTTAACACTTGAGTGTTGTCAGTGGAAGCAAACCATACTCCAAGGGGTTTGTGATCCTAACATACTTTTGGTATTTTGGTCTGAAGTTTTATGGTGTCTGGGGTTAAGGGATTAGGATTCTATCTTTCTTGAGGGAAGCATCAAATTATGCCCTTAACATTCTTCCTTGGTAGTATTCAGATACCTACCTTTCTGACACTTCATGAAATGATCAGACTCATCCTGTGAATATGGGAATTACCTCATGATGCTGTGAGTTAGAGAAAATGCTAGTATTTCAGGTCAACATACTCACCTGAGTATTGATTGTTGATACAACAAATGTCGACACTTTGAAAAGCGGTTTGCCACCATCAACCCATTTAATGTCACTCCCACTATGCTGCAAAATAAAGTTTGTTTACTGTCATTGTGACCATTGGAGAGAAAGAAAATAAGTAGATTATTTAGTTTATGTTAATGTGCTCTTATGATCCATTGATCTTGTATCACCATAGAGGTGGAAAATAAAAGATGCAAATACATTTAGCATTATTGGTAGATGAGACCAATATGATATCGGGATCATTTTTAACAGATCATTTCTAGTGGCCATAAGCTAAACAAGAGATGTGGCATAAGGACAAGGCTACCAGGGACATATCCACTGTGATCTTAATTTAAATAGCAGAGAAAGAATATAAACTTACGCCATTTCGCTGGTATGCTTTTTTAAAATCTTAAATGATACATTATTCAATACCTTTCCGCTTGCAGAATCTTGAAAGCTTATATAGTTAGGAGGCAGACTTGTTGCTATTGGGATGTTGTACTCTTGAGAAGCTATCTGATCGTGTTTCATCAGAGGAAGCCAAGCATATCCAACTGTGTAAAGGAATAACAAACAAAAATTTTGAGTATGAACTTCCATGGTGAGAAGTCACAATAATGCTATTTATTATTTATGAATACTAAACTTCATGAAAAATGATTCAGTAAATCAGAGCTTTCGAAATACTCTCCAAACCAATTCAAACAGAAGACATGTAACTATGCCTAAGATTGCTTCCCGGTGGTACCTGATGTTTCCAGAGCCTCCTTCTTTTTGGCGTTGGCTTTTGCATTGATGTCACAGGTGACGTGATAAAAAGAAAACAAAATATGGTGTTTCTCATGGAGTTGTGTTGGTAGCTCAATTTTCACCTGCAAGGAAAGAAACCATAGTTGGACTGAGATTAAAGTTATTTTGCCCAAGATCAGAGCAAGACAAAGCATAGCTTTTAAAAATTCTTGTTTTGTTTTCTTTTTTGGAGACTCAGGCTGGAGTGCAATGGCGCAATTCAGGCTCACTGCAACCTCTGCCTCCCAGGGTTCAAGCAATTCTCCTGCCTTAGCCTCCCCATTAGTTGTAATTACAGACATGTGCCACCATGCCAAGCTAATTTTTGTGTTTTTAGTAGTGAAACGGGGTTTCACTATGTTGGTCAAGCTGGTCCCAAACTCCTGGCCTCAAGTGATCCGTCCGCCTCGGCCTCCCAAAGTGCTGGGATTACAGGCATGAGCCACTGCGCCCAGCCTAAAAGTTCTTTAACTGAAATCTAGGTCCATGTTTAATAGTGTTGGATGCACTGATTAAATGCTGAATAAATATTGTTTCTGCTAGCAGTGATGTATTCACATGTTGATATTTTTGCTTCTTTACTGTGATGGATGATGATAATTTAGAATACCTAGTGTTTCTCAGTAGATAATTTATGCTACTAGGGTATAGATTAAATACATGCACATACATATGCATAAACACACACAGATATAACTGCAGAATATAGATAAGACACACATTGAAGAAGTGTCCTTAGGGGACACAAATTGAAGAAAGAGTAAGTCCTTGCCTCCCAGAGTGCGGTTGGGGACCAGTTACATAACCGTCACTTGGAAGTTCGTTAGAAATGCAGAATTTTTTTTCTTTTTTGAGACAGGGTCTTGCATTTGTTGCCCAGACTAGAGTACAGTGGCACAAACACAGCTTACTGTAGCCTTGACCTCTGGCTAACTTTTTGATTTTTGTTATTCTTGTTGTAGAGACAGATGCCTTACTTTGTTGCCCAGGCTAGAGTCTCAGACACTAATCTAGACACATTCAGTTGGAATCTGCCCTTTCATAGGATCCCCAGGCAATTCATATGCCCATTGTTGAGAAATATGGTGTAGTAAATGGTGCAGCTTCCGCATGGAATCTATCTCTTTTAAAACTAACAAGCATGTCTGTGTTACTGTGAGAACTAATGAGACATTTTGGGAAGTGGCCATGCTGTAGCTATACAAATAATGCTTCTGAATGAACATAAAATAAAAATTGAACTAGGTTAACAGTCTATCGAATGAGGAGCATATGCCCTATTTCTGGAAAGAAATATGTTCAACTAACTCTTTACATTTTATCATGCTTTTGAGTTTTCAAAGCCCTGCCACGTACGTCATTATTTCATTTTCCCCAGTAGCCTTGTGAGGTAGAAAGGCGCAGTGTTAGGAACCAAGGCTGCACATGTTAGGGGGCTCTGGGTGCTAATGTGGTGTGGTCAGTAAGAGGATCTTCCAGGACGAGAACCCACATCTTGGGATCATCGTTTTACACTGGAATGCCAGGATCCTGTTCAGGTAAGCTGCAGGCAGCTCACTATCAGCAATCGAGTGGTTCCCAGAATTGTACAAATTCTCATGTGAAAAAGCTCATGGCTTTCATGAAGCTTCCAGGAAATAAATGAAAATGAGAAAGATTAAAACAGTTAACAACAGTAAGAATATTAATTTTTTAAAAATCATGTATCTACAGAAAACGCATCTTCCAAATGGGCTTTGTCAAAGGGTCAACTGATAGCAGTAAATATTCTGCAATGTGGTCATGGTTTTCCCGTAACTGTTTTTCACTTTCTGTCCTGAATTTGTAGGGAGAAAATTAAACGCATATGGAAGAGTGAAATAAGGTCAGGCAGGTAGTTTCACTGGTGTTCCTTTAATTAGTTTTTGAACAGTTAATGTCCACAGTGTGGGAGGCAGGAAGACACCACCCCCTAGATGTCCTCCATGTTCTAATCCTGCCAATATGCCACCTTACATGGTAAGCAGGACTGAGCAGATGTGATTTTAAGTTAAGGACCATGAGATGGGGAGATTATCCTGGATTTTCCAAATGAGGATGGTGTCATCACAAAGGTCCTCATAAGGGGAAGGCAGGGTCATAAGAGAAGTGAGAACAGAAGGTCAGAGTGATGGGATGGTTCGGAAAGTTCAAAAGCCAAGGAATCTAGGCAGCATCTAGAAGCTGGAAAAGAAGAGGAACTGAAATCTTCCCTAGAACCTCCTGAAGTCTTGTAGACCTGCTGCAAGCTCAATTTTAGCCCTGTGAGCCATTTCAGACTTCCAACCACCAAAACAGTACGATAACAATTGCATGCTGTTTTAAGCTGCTAAATGGAGGTAATGTGTGAAAGCAGGCATAGAAAACATCTACAAAAGGCGTGATATTGTGAACATCAGCAGGTCACACTAGTCAGACCTTCACTTTATGGTTAGAAATTAAATTTTATCACTGGAACTTGTTTGTAAAAAGTTGTTTGTAATGTAAGCTAACATGTATAGTAATTGACCAGAAGTCCAATTACTTTTTCTATGTGTTAGAGCAGAATGGTGAAGCTTCAGGCTCTGGAATCACATGGTTTGGTTTGATTTCTCTCACTTATTATGTGCCCTTGGTAAAGTTACTTGACTTCTCTGAGCCACAGTTTTCTCATCCATCAGATAGGAAAGTAATGGTAATACCAGCTTCTTGGAGTTACTGTGGGGATTCAGTGAGGTGATGTGTGCATGGAATTTAGCTTGAGGCTTGGCACATAGCAGGAGTCTTGAAAGTTGGCCAGCGCAAGGCTTGTTTCCTGTTATGTGTAGAGATGAGGGGGTCCAAGATTACTTAAGTTTAGGCAGTTTATAAGTAATGGAATTGGCTCGGGCTCTAGTTCTCTGCTCTCTTCCTTATGACATGAAATGCTGCTATTGACTGGTAAAGCTATTTAATACAATCTCTTCACTGGCCAGTAAAAAAAAAGAAAAAAAATTACTCATTTAAAAAGAAAAGATACAATAAAAGCTTTAAAAATCCCATTTTTTAAAGGTCACTCCTGTCCTGAAATACATGAATTTGCAACACACTCCTGGAACAACTGTCAATTAATATAGTTTAGAAATCTTGGTAAGTACACACCTGCCAAGGCATGTCCTTAGCCAGATGAGATCTAGAGAGAGTGTTTCTCACTGCACGGTTATCTGACTATTCACCCACCTTTCTTAGGAGCCACTGGGGGCAGCGGAGGGCTGGCCCTTACCTCATCTGAGAAATCCGGATTCTGGGAGTGATGCAGAACTGCTGTGTACGCGGCTGAGGTGAAGAGGGGCCCTCCAGGTTTTCCATAAATACACTGTTTAAAAAGTTATGAGTTGAACAATTATGTGTCTGAAATTATCCCTGGGTGAAAAAAAGGCCATAACTCTTCAGTTACCAACCCTGGGACAATGGGAAACTTTGTGGTAACTTGCCAGGCTAAGCTGGCATCTAATTAACCTTGAACTTCTTTGGCCTACTACCCTGGGTTTATTATACAATGGGAGCTGCTGAAGATAATTTGATGGATTTTGTTCATCATATAGATAACACACCAGGGCCAAATACCTGTGAGACAGGAATAATACAGAGTGGCCACAGGAGAACAGACAATTCCAGGCAGAGGTTTCACACGATTAGCAAAAAGTATACTGTTGAAATCACCGCATAAGTCAGTGGCCAATAAGACCCCAAAAAATAAGATGTGGGCCAAGCTGGCTAAGACCAACTGCATCCAGCATGGTGCTGGATTTGACCTAGGTTTCTCCTAGGACCTCATGCTCTCTAACATACTAAATCACACCCCCACTAGCACCTGGGCAGTTTTGGGAACACCCATATTTGCCACAAATATAGGTGGCACCACAGTTCTGAGAAATCTTCACCTTACTTCAGAAATCTTCATGAATGTTCCACCCATGGTTAAAGAAACTCATAAAGATAGAAGCCCTAAACTTTCTTGCAGACGACTGTCTCTCTTGAGTACACCCACACTCTTCTTTCCTGAGTAGGTACTTTTTGCTTTGCAGTAAATCTCTGTACTTTCACATTTTTTGAGTCATCCTTGAATTCATTCTTGTGGCAGTGTCAAGAACCTGTTCACCGGCTGGGGTTGAGGTCCTAAATACATTGTTTAAAAAGTTATGAATTGAACAATTATGAGTGTGTGAAATTATCCCTGAGCAGAAAAAAGGCCAGACTCTTCAGTTACCAAGCCCAGGACAATAGCAATGACTCAGACAATGACCTGGGACAATGGCCAGTGTTTGGGGACCTCCCCTAGCCCAAGGGTATCATGTGGACCAATGTGACTTTTGATTTCCATGGGATAAGTGCTAACTTGTTTAAGACTGATTCCTGTAGAATGGCTTCCTGAACCGGCCCTGATATGGTTAGGCTTTGTGTCTCCACCCAAATCTCATCTTGAATTATAATCCCCACATGCCAAGGGAAGGAAGTGATTGGATCTTGAGGGCAGTTTCCCCCATGCTGTTCTCATGATAGTGAATGAATGAATTCTCAAGAGATCTGATGGTTTTATAAATGGCAGTTTTTCCTGTACTTGCACACGCTCTCTCTCTCTCTCTCTCTCTCTCTCTTTCTCTCTCTCTCTCTCTCTCGTCTGCCACCATGTAAGACGTGCCTCTTCCCCTCCCACCGTGACTGTAAGTTTTCTGAGGCCTCCCCAGCCATGCAGAACTGTAAGTTAATTAAATCTCTTTTCTTTATAAATTACCCAGTCTCAGGTAGTATCTATACAGCAGTGTGAGAACGGAGTAATACAGGCGTCATGGAACCAGCTCTGGTCTAGAGTTAAGGTCTTGTGCAACCACAAAGATTGGTTGGACCCCAGCTCCTGACATGCCAGCTTCTGAGATAGGCTGGTTATGGTCTCCACCACAGTATGCTACTATTCTGTCCAGCCCTGAATCAGGCCAGGGCCTGTGATATGACACTTTTTTATAACTTATAAGCCCCCTTTGTCCAAAGCTCAGGACTTCTCTTCTCGAGTCTGACATTTGGCTTTGCTGTATCTCTGTGTGGTGTTTTAGAATGCAGTGAAGCAGGGGACCCGCACACCTGTGATTGTCCTTCTTTCCTAGAATTTTCCCATAAAAACACTGTTCTACAGGCCAGACATGCTTGCCATCTCATCATTGCCTCTGTTTGCTTGACGACTATATTTCACTTGAATTTTTCTCTCCTGATGCTAACACTAGTTTGGAGTTTGGTGCAAGTGGATGCTGACAGTGGCTCAAGACTATTAAAAAAAAAGACTGTCTTTACTCTGCCTGATTAATTCGATCACTCAATTAAATATTGTTCTTCTGATTAATGCTGCAAATCAGAAGACCCAATCTGTACCGGTAGTGTGCTGTAAGAGGCTACCTCAGAGAATGGTGTGGGTTAGTTAGAAATTAGCTTTGTCCTCTACTACCTCATACCTTCGATTTGCTGAAACTGTTAAGCTTGGCAGCAGGCCCACTACAAATAATTTCCCCCTTAATTTTTATGGGTTACTTTATGCTGTTTGAAATGCCTAACATAAAAGCAGCATACGATATATTAAATATGAACTCTAAAAAATGCCATTCAGTTGCAGTTTTATAGAGTAAAACGGCACCTCATAGTTTTATGGATTTTACCAAATCACATGATCAAAAACTGGGCCTGACTTCTCAGAGCCATTTTTCAGTTCCTCAGGTACTTGGCCACGTGCACCTTCCATAATGGTTAGCATCCCACCGGCCCCACTGCGTTAGCCGTTGGGCCAGTATGCAGCCGCAGTGCTTCTGCGCAGACCACACGAGGGCCGGCTGGGATGTTCTGTTTTAAATCAAGCATGCTGAACGGAGAGTCAGGCTAATCTTTGAAAAAGGCTGCATCTTCCACAGGGAGCCTTTGCATTTATTTCACATTAGAACGGTTTCCTTTTTTCCCAGGTCATGAAAAGCTAAAAGAGCGACAAGACTGGCGTAACAGAACTAGTTAATGATGACTGTTAAATCAGGTACGTTTCAGATCTAAAACAAATGTGTTAAATCACTGCTCTTTCAACCACACTCACACAAAAAGCCCCGCAATGGCGGAAAGAATCCCTGCACCCGCCTTCCCCCTTTATGCTGGGTCCCTTTGCTGACTTGGCTCACCTTCAGGGGCTTGGCACTTTCTTCATCGGAATTTTTGAATTCAATGCACACAGTTATATTTCGTGCCTGAAATTACAGAGAGAAAGAATGGAAATTGTAATTTCCTATCAAATAACATTAAAAAACCCAAGTGCCTAAAATAAGTAGCTTCTAATTAAATCTGCAAAATGTAGAATACCCAACATTTTCTTGTGACATTATCTATAATGTTCTGAAATAACAGAAGGATCTGGAGAGAGTACTTAAAAGGGAAGTAAAAGCTCATATTGAAAGGGGGCAGGCATGCTATTTTTAGAATATCTTAAGAAACTAAAAAAATAATTGTCTAGAACATAATTATTTGACTGATTTAGAAAAGATTATTAATATGCTACAAAACTGCATCCTTAAACACTTCTAAGATAAAATTCATCCCTGTCTCTTACTAAACATTTTCTTCAAATGGTTTTCTATGAGAAAGTGTTGCCCTGTAGTAATTTGTATTTGCACATTCAGGAACTATCTTATATGGTCTAAGTATGGTGAAAAGAAAAGATGATATCTCAGAAACTTCTATCATACCTTGTTGAAGCATTTCTGGCTATCATACTTGAGGTGTTTGGGGTAAATGTAAATTTGATTTTTATATACTCTATAAGGCCGACAATACTTTGTTGAGTCGTAAACAAATTCTTCTACCTCCACTGTGGGATCTGTTTGAGCCATCATGTTGAAAGGCTTGACAGGGATAAAGGACGATGTTACACAGTCTTAAAAAATCAGAAAATAAGAGTTTGTCATTTAATATGGTTCTTTTAAAGTGAACAATACTTAACATATTTTAAAATGAACCCACTGAAGACAGACACTCTAGCCTTATACACCATTTGGTATTAACTTAAGCTAGCATGAAAAATTTGTAGGAGGTGGGCATGGCAGATCAGCAAGCTACATTATTTAATTTCAAAACTGATGTCTCAGAAAAACCAGTAAGCCTTTTAGATGGATTTATAAACATTTTCTTTTTGTATTGTTTCCCATAAAAATAAATTTTAACTAATGAACCACTGAATATAATAACCAACTATTTTAAGAAATAATCAATGAATCTTTGCTATAACACTATAAAAATATTACAGATCATGATATATGACTGAACAAAGCTTTGTCGAATAGATCTATTACTGACAGTACCAGATGGATTAATAGCAATATCTCTCTATGAAATAGATTTCACAGGATGGGTGAAGTCCCTCTCTACATCAGTAGATGCAGTTTATTTATTTTTCTCTTCAGTTTTTACCACTTTTTGAAAACTACCCTTGGAAGAACAGCTTAAGAAAAAATGATTAAGAATGTATAAATCAAAACTCCTGTCACCAGTTTGAAGGCTGGAGTTGTGGTACTGAAAGAGCAAGGCCTTCTACCTTCCTTTGTCCCACCTGGAATCTGACTGTGTTCTAAAAAGCAAAATGATTAGCTACGAATGCTTGAGAATCAGGTTACAGTTTTCTTTTTTCAAAAACCAATTATAATATTTTATTATGTGTTCAAATTTCTCTAATGTCCTACCATTCTTCCAAAGAGAATATTTAATGCCTCATTTGTTGTGTTTCCCTTCCATAGGTAATAAAAGCAATAGTCCCAAATCAGGTAGAGGAAATGGCTTAGTTTATCTTCTGCTTTTTCACACCAATCAATATAAAAATGATTTGGAGCCATGTCTTAAGTTAGAATGCTCATTACATTTCATATTAAAATGATTTGTAGAAAGTTACAAGGATGGAAAACTTAATAGTGCAATGGTAATCCAAATATCCCATGGCAATAGTCCTCTCTCTGTTTAGAGTTCATTATAGAAGGCCTTTATTCATTTTTTTGCTTTGCTGAGCAAGTCACTAAAAGGTAGAATCAGAAATAACAAAACAAACCAATTTTATCACTTAAAAATTAAATTCTGAAACTCTTATTTATAAAGTTAACAGAAGCTCCTTCTAAAAGTTTTTGCTGACAAGACTTTGACCATATTCTGAAAAATATATATGTTCTCTATATAATAATGCAGTCTGACAATATTTAAATTATAATCACTGCATCGCCACTTGAGTGGCTACACACAGTGTTCAGAGTAACCCTATGGCAGCACACTATGGGAGAACCAGCCTTTATTTTGAGTGAGAGGAACTGGGTAGAATATGTTCTTCCATTACGGGTTATTGGTTTGTTAATCTATCTGAATCTGACTTTCCTCCTTTGCAACCCTCCAGGATTTGAGGATGAAATGATATAATTTAATACCTTGTTGGGTGCATGGTGCATACCAGATAAACGTTAGATTTCCCTGAATATGGCTCTTGCCCTACAAAACTCATCATCTTTCTTAATGAAGCAAAAAGAAGCCCCACATTTCTATAGCATCATGAATTCCATGTATTTCAACTTAAAAAAAAACCAAAAACCTTGTAACCAACCAACCGACCAACCAACCAAAAAAAACCCCACTAAATATTCAATATTAAAAACTCTGCAACCAAACCATGACATCATCATACTTGGATGCTCCAAAGGAACGTTGTCAACAGTAACGTCCAGGCTTCCAGGAATGGTCTGCATTTTGCTTATTCTGTCGGCCCTGTAAGAATGCATGAACAAGGAAACACAGACAGACAGACAGACAGACAGACAGACAGACAGACAGACACACACACACACACACACACACACACAGTATTATTCCAATTTTCAGGGAAAAAGCAGTCATCTACAATTCTGAACTTTGTTAAGGGTAAACAGCAGACTCTCAAATAATCTTGTGAATGATTTTGTTTAGTTAGTTTAATTTTGCAAACTAAAATACATGTGAAATTGCAAATAAAAATACAAATCGGGAAGGGGTCAAGTTACAGATTTTCTGAAAAAGATTTTAGGTTTATTTCCTTCTACTTCAGATAACATAAAAATGATCAAATAGTACAAGAGTAAATGATAGAGTTTTTCTTAACAAAAGCCAATAGTATTTAAACTGGCTTAAGTGATTCACTCTCATAATGAATTTTAAGAAGTTTTAAGGTGGCTCACACCTATAATCCCAGCACTTTGGGCGGCCGAGGTAGGCAAATCACGAGGTCAGGAGTTCAAGACCAGCCTGGCCAATAGGGTGAAACCCTCTCTCCACTACTAATACAAAAATTAGCCAGGTGTGGTGGTGTGCAACTATAGTGTGGGAGGGCTGAGGCAGGAGAATTGCTTTAACTCGGGAAGCAGAGGTTTCAGTGAGCCAAGGTCGTGCTACTGCACTCCAGCCTGAGAGACAGAGTGAGACTGTCTCAAAAAAAAAAAAAGTTTTGATAGCAAGCTTGGTTTTTGCTACAATTGCGAAGTGGATGGCCCGTATTCTTCCTCGTCACCCACAAGCAAGGAGGACAGGGTCCCTTCCCTGAGCGCTGTTTCTTCTGCTCTCTCCCACCCCTAGTGTGCGGACACCCCTTTCCTAGCCGTTTCTCACTCACATGCACTCCCTGGCTCAAGTCCTTGCATTTCCCTCCCACTCTCTCTCTATTAAAACCTCTCGCCAATCTTCCTTTAGAGTAATGTGGAAGCTGCTGATAACAGTTGCAAGTGTTATCCTTCTCAGGAAATCTACTTTGAAAGGTGGAATAATTACAGTGGAGGGTGAGTCAGCTCTTCTCAGCTTGTGAGAGCTGAATGTTCAATTTTCAGGAATTTTGCTTGACAGTTAAACGCAGCCATTAATAAAAATTAAGTTATATAAACATCGTTAAACAAATTACATTAAACCCAAAGGTAATAAGTACTCAAAATTCACCACTTTCTGATTATTTTACTATATAGTAAGATTATCTGTACACCTCTAAGTGTATAGTGGAAAGGCTGTATTGTGGCGTATATCTCTTCCTAACCCAATGTTCAGTGAAGCCCCATTGGTAGGTTGGAATCAGCAGTGATAGGAGTATTTACAGCATAGACACCAGTCATCAGTACAAGTTTGTTATTTCCTTGGAGAGTTGGTTGTGAAACATTTGTCAGCACCTCACTGAGAATAAAAGCCATAAAGTGTGAAGCTGACATGAAATAATTTAATATCAGCATTGCACTATGTATTCTAAGGTACCCTTTTAATTGTCACAGTAATAACTTTCCTTGCTATTCACTGATAACATGCGTTTTGTAAGAGTTTTTTTTTCTGTTTATAACAGATCACTCCAGAACCTTCTGCCTGTTCTCTTCTGCTCAGCACTACAGCTTTTCACACTTCAGTATACTGGCAAAAAGGTAAAGAGGAAAGGCTGGGCTTTAGGAAGTGGTATGAATTTTGGCCAGGATGTTTCATTACTTTAAAGGGGAGGAAGCTCTCTCCATGTAAGAAGTGGTCCCTTTTTTTTGAGACAGGGTTTCACTCTGTCACCCAGGCTGGAATGCAGTGGTGCAATCGTGGCTTACTGCAGCCTCAACCTTCCAAGCTCAAGGGATCTTCCCACCTCAGCCTCCAGAAAAGCTAGGACTATGGGCACATGACACCACACCCAGCTAATTTTTAAAATTTTTGTTAGAGAAGATGTTGCCACTGTGTTGCCCAGACTTGTCTTGAACTCCTGGGTTCAGGCCATCTTCCTGTCTTGGCCTTCCAAAGTGTTGGAATTACAGGCGTGAGGCACTGTGCCTGGCAGGAATGGTCTTACAGCATCAAAAAGAAGTTAGATTGGTTCCAGACTCCTCCCAGATGTTATTTTCCATGTTTATTTTGCTTTCTAAGGTTTATTTTTCCCAGAACAACAACATCAACAGCACATTGGGAAAAACTTCTCTTCTTGTCACATAGAGTATATCCTCTACAGAAGCTGCAGAAAATATCAATTGTTCTTGTTTTGTAATATTATATTATTTTCATTTTGGACAAATGAATGAAGGGATACGAGATTGTTGATTCTTTGATGGGAGAGGCAGAGAGTCAATATTTGGGAAAGGGCAAAGTGTACAAGAATACTGTGTGTGTATTAGAGGGTCAGTAGTTCATGATAAATAGCTTGTAATGAAAGACCTCGTCATCATTAGATGTTGGATGTATGGTTATTCTTTTAAAAAATGTTGTGGCATGCATATGTTTCCTCTTTTGGCAATAATTTCCACTGTCTTTTCTAAAAGTATTGATGGAGCTATTATAAGTGATTATATTTACAGCAAAATAATTGTTAAATCATGGTCCTAAAATTCCTTAATACTCTTCCTACTGAGAGATGTCTATGCCCCCTTCCTTCGAATCTAGGTTCTGTGTCTGGGCTCTGTGACAGCTTGACAGGTGACTATGGCAGAAATGGCACTGTAACAGCTTCTGGCCCCAGCCTGAAATCAACAGTCATCATTTCCTGCCCCTTGAGACACTTACTTTTAAAACCAGCCACTACGCCACAAGGAAGTAAAAGAATCTCATAAAGAGAATCCCTCAGAGAAGGACCGAGATCTCTAGCTCACAGCCCCCGCTGAGCTTCCAGCCAGCAGCCAGCACCGACTGGCCGGAAATGAGCCATCTTGAAAGTGGATACTCTGACCCCAGCTGATCTCTCTCAGACCATGCCTTGTGTGGCAGAGATAAGCTCTTCTCACTCAGATGTGCTCAAATTGTGGACTCCGGAGCACAATTAGTATAGTAATGTTGTTATTTTAAATCATTAAGTTTTGAGGTGGTTTGTTATGCAGCAATAAATAACTGGCATAGTTTAACATTTCACAGTTCTTCAATATAATTCTAGCAATTTTTACTTTTGTGGCACTATTTGGGCATATGTGGAGTCACCTGAAAAATACATGCTTTCTGGAGGTTTGAGCATTCGAGAAATCAGATCCTCAGGTATTTATGAGGCAATAACAAATCAACATGGCTAATTTATGTGAATTTCAAATAAAAATCCGTACCTCCTATAATCTGACACCAGTTTAATTAGGTCCTCAGTTGAAATCTTGCTGCTTTCTTGTCTATACAATGGTGAAAATCTTGAGTCTCTGTCCACATTTCCCTGGTTGTCCTTAAATACTGATCTGAAAGAAAATATTTATTCAGGTTGGTATTTGGATATTTTTCATGAAGTTGTACGTTTAAGGTGACTATATTAATTAAACTTCTTATTTACAATCAGAGAAACTCTAAGAGCTTATAAAATAAAAAGATAGAAAACTTATTGTACAAATGTTTCCTTTATACACTTTATCTTTGTTATCTTTAATTTCTTATTTTTAACTCTGTATCCAAAGTGATAACATTACATATTTACAATTTTTTTATGATGGCTCACATTTAATAACTTACATCAACTTTGGAGTATTAGGGAAGTGGAGAAAAGGAACACATGTTATTCATTTAAATTATTTCCTCATGACACCTTAAACCTGGGCAGGACAGAGTCACTTCAATTTGGGTGGCACTACTAGGATTTACGAATAGTGGCACAGGGATAAGCTTGTATATGTGAGTGTGGAAGGCCATACTCTTGACACATTTTCTTGGAGTTAAATGTGCCCATGTCCTAACTCTTAGATCAGTGACAAAGATAATACGGAAGGCACCTGAGTCAGACTTTTGTTTTAAAGAAAGAGAACACTATGAATCCGAGCCACTTACTTTCTTCCGTGGTCTATTTCATTGGAACCAAGGAATGTTAGGCTTAGTTGAAATACATAAATTGTTTTTGTCCAAATAATACAGTAATGTCAGGTAATACTTGCTTCACATATGCACCATGCTTAGATGTCAGTTTTAGATGAAGTTCCTGGTATCTCATTGTACAATGTGTGGTTAAAAAATTAGACCCATATATTTTCTTCAATGTTAGAGAAATATTTAATTCTTACTTCAATGTTAGAGAAACACTGAATTCTTACTTCTAATGTAGGGGCTTAACTAGAGTATTTTATCACTCTTTAATTTAACCGAATAATTTAATGCACAGGCTGAAATGGCCATTTATATGGATATCAGATCATACAGCTTTAGTATTAAATAGAACACTAAAAGAAAATGGGCCAAGATTTTATCAGAATGGTATTTTTAGACACATTCAACTTGTCTCCTCATTTTTTTCTCTGTTAAGTAGTCAATGAGGGAAGGTAAAAAGGCAAATAACATTGGGGAGACAATAAAAATATTAAACATGAACATTATTTTTATTTAAATATTCTAAAGGGCTTTTGCTTCCACGTGTCACGTGTTGAAACTAACATGTCACAATTTCCAATACGAGAGAAAGCTAAACTGAGCTTGGGCAACAGCTTTTTAATTAACTAGTGACTTCCCTTTGATAGATGTGAATTGTGGAACTCAGTTTCCTGTTATCCACAACTCTCTCATGGAAATTGCTCACTTACATTGAACACTTTTCATAAAGAGAATGAAGAGTACAGCACCATGGGAGAAGTTTTGCTCACAGTGCTGTACAACCTGTGGTTGCTCAATAGATATATAACTGGCAGGAGAAAAAAGAATGGGTTCATCTACACAGATGGTTTTGTGATGGCTGGAACACTATGCCCAGTTCCAACTGCTACAGTTGAACAACGATCAGCATATTGTGAGGGTCTCAGCACTATGATATTTGGGTTATGATCATATGGATCATAAAATATGACCCAGCCATTCCAAAACCATTTGTACAAGTTTTTTGTTTTCTTCCCCAAAGGAAAAGAGCCTTAGGTGTCCCTGATAGATTCATTCACAAACAGCATGAATAGCCATGACATGTAGAATGAAGTAGACATACTTTTTTTGTGGCTATGGAAGAGAACACATAAAAGTGGTTTTCAGACAGCCGAAGATTATTTTGAAAAATAAATTATTGAATAATTATGGATTTAAAAAGACAGAAGGAAGCACTGTGGATTGCACTTGGATTTTTGTCACTGGAAGGATTCAAAAAGAAGTTGGACAACCATTTGTTGAAGACGTTGTCAGTATGGGAATTAAATGATAGTTGCACTGTGCACCGTCCACAATTGTAGAGACATGAGAATAAAATGTTTATTTTAATTTTGCTTAATTAAAAAAAATTCAGCATTGAGTGCTGGTCTATTTAGAATATCAAAGGAGATAGTCAAAGAAATCACAAAAGAGTCCTGGCATGGATGTTGGCACATATGATTCTGGGGATGATGTGCATGGAAAGAGACCCGTTCACAACCCAGACACATTTGGAAGGGTCAATTTTCTCCTGAATCAATGAGTACAAAATACGCTGTGTAGTCATCTGCGTATGTTCTCTATTCCTCCCTCAAGGATAACCTTTTCAGTATAAAATGGTACTGCAGCTGGTGCCAAATATAGGAACACCAAATTAATTTCAGAAAAAGTGTTGTTCACAGCGGCGAGCATCTGTGCACACTGCAGTGGGAGGGATGATTAGATGTGGGTGAAAATATGGTCATAATCTAAATTTTCAATTCTACTCTTTTAATGACAGTTGATTGTAAGGGCCAAAATGTCTTAGGGTACACTGAAAGCTATACTGCCAAACAAACTGCAATCTAGAAAGCGTAACAGGAAGGAACAGGAAGGAGCAGTAGCTGCAGAATCAGCAGTATCAATCAGGTATTGAAGAATATCGGGAAGCTGGCAATGACATGGGCAACAATCAGCCTTCCTCTGATTTGTTCACATTTATGTGAAGCAGTTTCCACATTGTGAAAGAGAAATTAAAATCTTTGGCTGGATCTTTTGTACTTTTTTTGTGGTTAGGTAATCCAAGTTGTATGACATGATATTTTTAGAACTGTACTGCTAACTGTCTTTCTCAGTTGTCAGAGAAATTTATGTGGAAGTAAATCACATATGTATATATACAGATTGGTGGTGTTTCCTAACCTACAACCAGACCAGTAATTGGGCATTAACACGGTATAAGCTTGTGATTTCATTGGCTTTCCTATTCTAGGAATAATTTCAATAGTCAGTAATACTGTCAGCCTCTCTAGAGACGTCATCTGTCTTTTTTCCAGCATATTTTACTAGACAACTTCTAGTTGTCACTAGCGGATTGTCACTTCTCCTAACTTCTCAGGTTCTTTCAATAATGGGTAATTCTTTGACTTCTCTGCTTTATATTGTTTTTCACTGCCCCAAATTTATTGGAAAAGGGGACTTGTTGAAGTAGATATGATCTGTAAGTGACTTTTAGTAATAATATTAGAAAAATGATTTCTAAAAATAACAATTTTTATTGGGTACATAGCTGTGCTCCTCAGTCCTTATAACGGTAAATCAGATATTCTTATTTTCCTCTTTTGTATATTAAAAATATAGGTAAAGGCAGGTTATGAGTAACTTGTCCAACTTCACTTGGCTAATAAAGGATAGAGTGTTTTTTTTTTTCTTTTTTTAGAGACAGGGTCTCACTCTGTTGCCCAGGCTGGAGTGCAGTGGTACTATTTTAGTTCACTGTAACCTCCAGCTTCTGGGTGCATGTGATACTCCCATCTCAGCCTACTGAGTAGCTAGGACTACAGGTGTATGCTACCACCCTTCGTTAATTTTGTAAATGTTTTTTAGAGATTGAGTCTCATTATGTTGCCCAGGTTGGTCTAGAACTCCTGGCCTTAAGCGATCCTCCAGGAGGCCTTGGCCTCCGAAAGTGTTAGGATTATAGGCATGGACCACCACGCCTGGCCAGAGTTAGGATTTTTGAGCTCAGCTCTGGCTCTAAAATACCTGCTTCTAAAATCTCAGAGCAATGTTGGATCCTTAAAGTGAAAAACGTGTGCACGATAATAATTTTGTTATACTAGAATATGTCACAACAGACATCTTGCCTCTACTTGCACCAGCAGGTTTTCTGGAGAGAATTGAGAATGCTTAACAATATCAAAAATGTTTAATCAGTGAATTATAATTAGTTAGCCTTTCTCCTGAAGCTTATGAGAAATAAAAGCAAATTCATTATAAAGGGTTCTGTATGTCTAAATCCCATCTTTTTCATGCAGAATGCCCTGGCAGTAGTTGCTCCTATAGAAAGAGATACAAAAGGGAGGATAAAGTACTATTCACGAGGTATTTTATGCCAAATGCTTCTGCGCTTGAAATTGCACGTACTACTCATAAGGCAGGTATTGTCAGCTTCATTTTATAGCTGGGGACCCTGAGACTTGGAGTAGAAACTTGTTCCAAGTCACAGTAAGTAGTGGCCTGATCTACGTGTTTATCAGACTCCTAGGCCTGGACTCTCCCTCCCTTGCTATGATGCTGCTTTAGGGCAAGCTAATTCCTGGAGACTGCATGAATCTATCTTGGTTTACTGCTGCCCAAACTTCCACATTTCTCCTTCCTGTACCTACTCACCTCCAACTTTAAATAACAACCTCCAAATTATGATAAATATCGGTAAGTTTCCCCTGGATATACATCACTGGGAACTGTGAGACTTAAAAATGGCATAATCAACAGGTTCTCTCTTTCTTCTGGATTTTAAAGTTGGATACATTGAGATAATGCTACCAAAGTTTGAATGAATGCTTGATAGGCTGTCTTATTTTGTAGCTCTAACCTTTCTTAGTTCATTCAGTGTGTACATTCCTGACCTTTTAATCTTATGAGTCTATGCCAGGTTCTTCCTCATTCAAGAAATTCTTATACTAATAAAGATGTAAAGAGATCGAGGAGGACAATAATAATTAATGATTAAACAGATCTGAAATGCAATTATGGTTCTTCATGAAGAGGTTATGCATCCAAGTGAATGACGTGTCCTGTGTCCACAGAACTCAGCCTTTCTATCAGAGAGGCAACTGGTACTGATAAATTTGGCTAGGCTGAAGAGTATCAAAATCAAGATGAGTTTAAATGATTGGTTTGATGGTTTCATTTGGACATCCATATATAGGCCTGAGCTCTATGCATAGATGAAAACATGCAGCTGCATAAGAAATAGTGCATCCATCTGAATTTTAGGCACACCGGACTCTCAAGGCTGACATAATGTCAAAGGTTTGTTAAGTCAAATATACATAATAAACAAGTTATGACATTGATTTGATATCTACCAAGAACCGAAAGCATACCTGGTCATGCACGCATGGTACATGTGCCATGGCCCTCTATCATAAACTGTATTGCTAAGATGTCTTGTAAAATGTATGTCTCAGGGAAGCTCAAGATGTTTATGAAGATGACCATATTAGTATTTTTCTAGGTGTAGACATGTTAAAAATAATAGGTAACACAAAAATGTTCAAAGCTGAAGCTTCCAATCCCAACATTAAATGTATTTCTCGTCTGTTGGTTGCAACTGTTAACCTACCTTACTGCCCAAGCGAAAGGCATACGGTATTTTCCCAATTTGCTGCAGAACTGTCTGTTGGATTTTAGTATCTTTTGTGCATACTGAAGAAAAAATAAATACAAATATTTATTTTTTTGTATTTATATAAAAAATACAAATATTTTTATATTGTATTGTATAAAATAAATACAAATACAAATATTGTTTAGAAGAGCACTTTACAAATTGTACATATAAAATAATACTAAATACTTTTTCATATTATTTTATACTGAAACAGCATACCTCTATTTTACTGGCCCATGGATTTCACCTTACAAAGAACCAAATGGTGTGCTCTGTGTTCAAACTTTTATTTCTTTCTTTTTAGCTTGGAAATTTCGAATGTAGAAAATATCCATGTCCTGGAATGTCAACCTATTTTCCTTTTTTTTTTTTTTGTCTTAAAAGATTTTAAAATCTTCAATGGAAAGTATTAGCAAATTTATATTTACAGTTTATTCTATATCCCCTTTTATTTGTTATGGCAAAGGGCAGGAAACTGGTTCTATAAAGTGCCATATAGTAAATATATTGGGTTTCATGGGCTATATATTCTCTGTCACAAGTTTTCAACTCTGTTTCTGTAGCAGGGAAGCTGGCATAGATAATCCATAAATGAATGTGACTGTGTTTCAATAAAACTTTATTTACAAAAACAGGTGGTAGGCTGGATTTGGCCCACATACCATAGTTTGCCAAACACTGAATTAAGGTATTCTCATAAATATGTTAAACTCTGCCCTAAATTGTCATACATGCTCAGATTCAATTCTTGTAAGTTATTTCCCCAATATATTTCTTTGGCATAGAAAATACAGACTTTTAATATTTATTTTCTATTAAACAGTAATATTTGATTATTAAAGAAAATATAATGGAAAAGAAGAAAGGAGAAATGTATCACCTGTAGTTCCACCATTCAAAGCACAGCGTTCTCTTTCCTCTTTCTTTTTTCACTTAAGTGTTATTATAATTTGATATACAATTATTCATTTCACTTTGTTCATCATCAGCATTGCTGATGTCTCATTCACTTGCTTTTACTCAGATGATTCCTAACGTTTCATTATTATTAATACTCTGATCCTTGGAGTGAAAGTTTTATCCACATTTGGATTTATTTCTACCATTAGATTCTCAGAAGTCAGAAATTACTGGGTCAAAAGAATGTAAACCGAAAAAATATACTTAAAAATTTTTCTGGTGGATATTCATTTCACCAATAAGTGAATATTTCAAGACATACACACTTGATAATTCAGCAAGAAAGTGTGGCTTTTTTTCTTAAAAGCAAATGAAGTTGGCCAGGTAAAGTGGCTCACGCTTGTAATCCCAGCACTTTGGGAGTCCAAGGTAGACCAATCACTTGAGGTCAGGTGTTCAAGACCAGCCTGGACAACATGGTGAAACTCCATCTCTACTAAAAAATACAACAAATTAGCCAGGTGTGGTGGTGTGCTCCTGTAATCCCAGATACTGGGGAGGCTGAGGCAGGAGAATCCCTTGAACCCGGGAGGCAGAGGTTGCAGTGAGCTGAGATCGCACCACTGCACTCCAGCCTGGCGACAGAGTGATACTCTATTTCAAAAAAAAAAAAGAAAACTAAGTTATTTATAAGATTATACATTACCTTGTTGGAGTCTGGGTTCTTAATATAAGGTTCGGCACCACTTGCAATATTTCCCATCAAGACTTTTTCAATTTTGGCCACCAAAACAATCTCAGAATGTGGATTGCTTACGGAAAATACAGCCTATGTACAAAGAAAGCAGTTAATAAGCATGGAAGAAACAACATTGTAGACATTTACAAAATTCCATTTTTTTGAAAAGAAAGGATCGCTTTAAGGGAATTTTTATTCAGGAAATTGCCCATCTTATATGATCTATTGGTAAGAATAACGGAACAAGTATTTTCCATCTCATCACAAGTAAACAAAAGTGCCACCTGCTTTGGAAATTTTAGCCACTCCTCTGGAAGTCCCTTGATGTGAGGTTCTTCTGATTGTCTTGGAGTGATGGTGTCAATGTTGCCATTTTCCAAAGCCACAGATGGCCCCAAGAGCATCTGTCTGACAGCAGCATGATTTAGATCCACGTGAAAATCAGCAGAAATCTTTCTGCTGTCTCTGAGGTCATAAAGTGCCACACTCACAAAAAAAGGCTCAATCTGCATGAAAAAGGAAGAACAGATGTTTTTGACATAAAATCATTATGCATGCAACAGCCTTGTTAGTTCATCATTTAACAAAGCAGTTGATAAAATACACGCAGCAGGCAAGCCCCTTGGCTCAGTGACCCGGGATCGTGTCCTCCAGCAGGTGCCTTAGATCCCGGTACTGTACCTCATTGGTTCTTTAGTTTCCCTGTCAAGAACTCTCTTATGTTGCATCTGCATGTATGTTGGGCCTTACAGTCCTTCCAGTTATTTCCCTTACGGTCTTAGCGAATACATGCCACCTCAGTCTCCTAGGCCGTTGAAAACTGTAATGAAATCCTAGAAGTTTCTAGACTGCACTGTGGTTGGACTTCACTAGGACCGCCACATCTCTGTTTTTTATCACAGCTTGATAGAATCGTAATAATAGCTAACAGTTATTTGGCATTTATTATGTGTTTGTCACGGTTTCTAAGGCACTCCTAATACATTAGTGTCACAGATAAGTATTAAAACACTGTGGCAAGTAGGTAGGTGAGCATCAGGCTGTGAGGGAGTCTGCTGGCAGAGAGGGCAGGAAGTTTCCTAAGAGAAGTTGGTATCTTCGTTGAATTTTTAAAACAGATATTAACTATTTTTTCTCCTATCTTGAAATAATTTTGAATAGAGAGAAAGGTTGTGTATAAGGTGCAAAAAACCACTTTAATTATCCCCCTTGCCCAGATTCAACTGTTAACTTCCTATTTCTCTCTCTCTCTCTCACACACACACACGCACACACACACACATACTCACACACACAGATACCTATTATAACCAGTCTGAATGCTTTGGGAGCAAGTTTCCAATAGTATTTCTCTCCTCAATACTCCAGTGAGTGTTTCCCCCAAATGAGGACACTCACCTGCCTAATCACTGTGCAGCCATCCAAGTCAGGAAAGCATATTTGTCTAAAGCCACTGTGCAACTCGCATGCCCCTTTCAATGCTGCCAGTTGACTCAATAATGTCTCTGTTTTTCTTTCTGGTCCAGAATCTCACCTAGGAATACTCATTATATTTTTCTGCTATTTCCCTTCAATTTACTTGAGTCAAAACTGTTCCTCAGTTTTTTTCTCTCTTTCATGTTTTTGGTCTTTTAAAGCATACAGGACATACATTTTGACATACATTCAATCTGGGTCTGTTGTAAGTGCCCTCATGACAGGACTCAGATCCTGCTTTTATGGCAGTCAAATCTCAGATTGATGCTGGATTTTCATACTTCATTGTATCAAGAGCACACAGTGTCAACTTCCTCAGCAACTGTGATGTTAACCTTGATCTTCTGGTCATGTTGGTATCTGCCAATTTTCTCCATTATAAAGGTCACCATTTTCCCTTTGGCAATTGATTTGTATTTGTGGAAGTATATTCTGAGATTACCCTCATGTCTTGCTACTCATCAGACACAACCCACCCTACTCTTCATCTCCATTGATAACTTCCATTGCAGTCAACTACCACCATGATGGCGACCAATGGTGATGTTCTAGTTCCATCATTCTACACTTATTAGCTGGTATTCCACTGTAAGGATGAGCTTTCCCTTCTCCCTTATTTTTATATTAATCAATTAATTAATTGATTAATACAAGTATAGACTCGTGGATTACTGTTTTATTCAATGGATTTTGCTCTCATGATAATCAGTGTTAATGTGATGCTCAAATTGTCCCAGATTTGGCTACAGGCACTCCTTTAAGATAACTTCTGGGTATTTTTTGGCAGATCTCCATCATTTTTTGAGTACTTCTTTATCAAATAGGATGCTCCAGGCTTACCCTATAACACTTCTCATGCTCCAGATATTTCTCCAAGAAGCCCTGGTTCCTTTGTAAATGTCCCGAGGGTGACATTTACAAACCAAGATCTAGGTGCTTGTTGTGCTCACTGTCACTGGGATATCATTACCTCTGTGCCCTTCCATCACATGGAGGCAAGAAACACACACACACACACACACACACACACACACACACACACACACAGAGTTTATCTCTGTCTGTATATGTATACTTATTAAACACCAATTAGTTCATGTTTATATTTCCGCTTCCAATACAGACACTCGAGGGTTCATTCTAGCCTTCCCATTTTTCATATTGATAAGTAGGTCCTCCAACAGTGAGCAACCAGGATCTCATTACCATGAATCTGTTTACTTACTTGTTCAACCAATTACTTATTGGTTCAAAGTAACCAGTCTCCCTACCATACCAGCCATCTTTTCTAATTGCCTTTACCAGCCATCTTTTCTAATTGCCTTTTCTGGGCTGCCCTGCACCTGCAGAAGCATCCAGGGCAGGCTGCTTCTGTGCCTCTTCATGGCTTTCTTCCCCCTTCAGTTCTTGGGTGCTCACCCAAATCCAAGCCTCTATGTGGCTTTCCTCTTAACCTCTAGCCCCCAGGCTAGGAAGGAAGTGGAAGATGTGAAAATGGGAAAGTTATGGAAGATGAGAAGAAGGAGAAATTTCTTGGTCAAGTTTTAAAGAAGTAGGAATTAGGTAAAGAGTTGGTTAGAAGGAACTTGTAGGTATCGTGAGTGACATATGCAAAGACATAAGACATCCAGGAGCACAGGAGAAGAACATTAGAGTGGGATTAGAGTGGAGGCAAAAAGAAAAATTGGTAGGAGGTGTTTGTGGGAGAGGCACTTGGGAAACATTAAGGAAGTATGATCAAAGAGCTTGGAAATTCTTTGCATGTGTTTGTATTGGTTGATTGGAGAAAAAGTTTCACAGGGGCATGAATACAGGAAATTCCTAGGTTTGAGGATACATGAAACAAAGTGGATGATCATACCATTGGCTGATACAGGGGATAAAGATACAAAGATGAATTCTAAATAGGACATAGAAAGTCATATGTGGGACATCCCAGTAGGCAGCTGGATGTGTGTTTTGAGCTGAGTCAAGGAAACTGGGTTGGAGAGCTAGACCTGAGAATATTTTGTTTGTGGATTCCTACTGAATCCATGAAATAGAAGGAAATCAGAACTGGATTCTGGGAAATATCAACATGAAAAAGATGGAGATGTGAGTAGGGAAAACAATGTGTAAAACAGATTGGAAAATAGGAAAAAATTTTTAAAAGCAAACTAATAAAAAATTTTTAAATGCTGCCAGAGTATCGCAGAAGCAAAGAAAGATTCCAGAAGGAAAGAATGGTCAACTAGAAAAATGTCACGTACAACGGAGATTAAATTAGACAAAGACCAAAATAAGTAATATATGTGTATGTAATTACATACATATATGTACATATATACATATATTACATAAAGGTACATACACATAGTTACACATTTATGTGATTACAGTTGGAATACGCCTATAAAAACAAGCATTTTCACTGTTTTAAAATTTTACTTAATTTTGAGTTGATGTCAGTCTCTACCAGTATTCTGTGGACAAGCAGATTATAGTGAAACGCCATATTGTGATCCAGTTTATTATTATACAGACTCACTCATATTATGGGTTTTGTTAAACGCTTAACAATATCTGCTGTCTTTTGAAACGTAGTAAGTAATGTGACTAGTTTATACCGGGGGACAAGTTCAATTTCTTAATATTAGCAATACTTTCCAGCTCCCTTACTGTTAGAAAAAAAGTTTTTGCATATAAGATAAACTCAACAAATTATTTTTAAAAATATAAAGCAATTACAAAGTAAAAATTTTTATAGCATATCAATTTAAATTATTTGTTGTGTGGTAGTGGTAGTCTGCCAAGAGTTGAAAAATGCAAAAATTACAGAAAAACAGCTCCAGTGGGAACTCAAAATGCACTGAAGGTCAAAGCAAAATCATTATTTTTTCCTGAATTGTTGCTTTTTGATTTTCATTTCTACTTCATGAATGGAAATAAATACCTACTTTGATAGCCCATCAAGAATTAAAGCTCATGTGGTGATTTATTTCTTTCTTCCAATACACCTTTACAAAATAAATGTCAAATCACTGGCTTTTCAGTAAGCATTCATTTAACAAAGCATCTGCAAAGCCTAACAAATTAAGTCATAGGCTTCTTGTGTTTAGAATTCTGTACTCTTCTGAAAAAAAACTTGCAAAGTGAAATTTTAAATGTAGTTCTACTGTGATGTAGCTTTATTAGTTCAGATTTTTGGAGTCAATTTCTATTTTCAAAGAAATATTTTATACTCTAAAACCATCAACTTGAATTTGGTTTTCAATTTACTGACTAAAAAATTACATGCTGTCAAACATTGTTTTCTCATCATGAGGATGTCATTTCAGGCAGCCTTTAGAATCTCATTCATTAAATGCAATAGTTGGCTCCTAAGCAACTTGGAGAAATATTTCAATTAATTTAAAACATGCTCATTGAATTAAGAACAATGAGTTTAAAAATAGTTTCACTAATGAAAGTGTCATTGAATAAATATGCAATGATTTTAAAAGATAGCATTAAATAAACTGCTGTGAAGGTGAGGCTGACATTATTTTTTTGCATTATTGCTCATAAGCACAATGAAATTATTTTTCTAAAGTAATTTCCTAATTTTTCAACATATGTTATCAACTGTAAAACGAAAAACAACACTGACATACAAAACACTCCAAATCAGCTTAACCCGTTGGCCTGACAGATACCAAGGGGCACACTAACTTGGGTCTCTGTACTTGGCTCTGTTCTCTTGCCTTGGGAGATTGGCCCAAATACAAACATTTCATTTCTCAATATGGGTCTTAGTATGAAGAAAGGAATCAACGTGGAGGGAGTCATATGCCCCTGGCAGTAGAAAGAAAAGCCCATTATCTTTGATTTTCAGTTTCTAAATTGCATTTTAAATCACATTTAAATATGTTCTGGGTCAAAAAAAAGCATCTATTTTTATTTAACACGGTGACTAAGTGACATTACCATTTGAGGTAATGATACGGTTTGGCTGTGTCCCCACCCAAATCTCATAATCCTAAATTGTAGCTCTCATAATCCTCATGTGTTGTGGAGGTACCCAGTGGGAGGATATTGAATTATGGGGTCAGTTACCCTCATGCTGTTCCCATGATAGTGAGCTCTCACAAGATCTGATGATTTTATAAGAGGCTGTGCCCTCTTTTGCTCACCATTTCTTTTTGCTGCTGCCATGTGAAGGACATGTTTGCTTCCCCTTCTTCCGTTATTGTAAGTTTCCTGAGGCCTCCCCAGTCATGCTGAACTGAGAGTCAGTTAAACCTCCTTCCTTTATAAATTACACAATCTTGTGTATGTCTTTATTAGTAGTGTGAAAACAGACTAGTACAGGTAAACTTTCCTGCTATTTCCAAATGGTTTCCAGGACTAAGTTTCTAGGTTTTTGTTTTATTTTTATTTTAAAATCCTACAAGAAAGCATAATCACTTTACTCCTAACACTTTCCACTCCATGGAAGTTACTCTTGCTCTAGTCACCAACATCCTCCACTTTGCCATATCTACCAGATGAACTCCTCTTTCACATGTTCCTCAGCTTCTTGGCTCCACTCCCACAGCTGACCTGTTCTCTCTCGGTTTTATAATACAGTATTCCTTGGTTTATCTTTATCCCAACAGCCATTCCTTCTTAGTCTTCTTTGGTCACTTCTCTATTCATCCTTCAGATATTTGGTTCCTGGCCACTTCTCTATGGTCGTAGACATTTTTAGATCCCCCCCACCACCCACATCATGAAAATTTGAACAAGACTTCCAAATTTGTGTTTCCATTCATGGCCACTCCATTTTTTTTATTATTTTTTTGAGATGGAGTCTCACTATGCCAGCCAGGCTGGAGCGCAGTGCCATGATCTCGGCTCACTGCAACAACCACCTCCCAGGTTCAAGCAATTTACCTAACTCAGCCTCCCAAGTAGCTGGGACTACAGGCGTGTGCCACCATGTCCAGCTAATTTTTGTGTTTTTATGGAGACAGGGTCTTGCCATGTTGGCCAGGCTGATCTCGAACTCCTGACCTCAAGTGATCTGCCCGTATTTGCCTCCCAAAGTGCTGGGATTACAGGCATCAGCCACCGTGCCCAGCTGCCAAATCTGCATTTGAATCTGTCCATAAGACATCTCTCTTTGGATAGCTAATAGTCTCAACAAGCAAAACATACCCATAATGGTATTTTTGACCTGTATTGTGAAAATCTTTCTCCAGTGTTACCATTTTAGTAAACGGCATCACCATGTGTAAAACTGTCCAAAGCAAAAACCTGTACTCATCCTTGAGATTTCTTTTCCCCTTATCCAGTATATCCAACACATCAGGAAAGTCTTTCAGCTCAATTTACAAAACACTAGTCCGATCCATCCATTTCTCTCCTTCTCCCTTGCTAGCCCTCGTTTAAGCTATGTAATAAATGGTGGTATAGCCTCCTGTTTTCCTTGGACAACCCTTGTTTATTTATTTTTATTTTTTTAACTCTTGTTTTTAAAGTACTTTAAATGATTGAATAGCTTTCACTCACACTTAGGATAAATTCGAACTCTTCACTATAGCTTAAGGCTCTACTTCATCTTATCTCTGTTTCTCCTACATCATCTTGGTATGCCCTTCACCTCCCTATCTTTTTTCAGTTCCTAGAACCTGCTAAAGCTTACCTGTCTCAGTGCATTTTTATTTCTCTTTCTCCTGCCTAGAAGATTCTCCCCTGACCTGCCTTATTGTCCTTCCCAACATTTAGGTCTCTGTTCAAAAGTCACTTCTGCAGAGAGGGCCTTCCATGGCCATCCTGTCTAAAGTAACCCTTTCCTGAATTCTTCTACAACACATCTTTTCATATTTATTTCTTTTAAAGAACTCTGCACAATGTGCACTTAAATAGTTAGTTTTCTTGTTTACTTTCTGCCGTTTTCAAAAAGAATCTAATCTTCAAGAGACTAGGGACCTTGCTTATCTAGTTACTTCCTGTTTTCCCAGTCTTAGGACAAGTTTAGCTTAAAACAGACAAATGGAATAAGTATATTTGGACAATGAATAAACCTGATTTCAACTACTTTCATTTCTACTCACACCTAGTACACAGTTAAAGTTGCAGAATATAAAAAACTCCATTGTTCGACAAGATTCTTATTGGTGACACATTTTCATTTTAGCTTACCTGTCAACAAAAATCTTACATATATCAATACAAATATCAATAACTTGCATGCAGTTTTGACAAATTTCAATGCAATTTCTCACATATTTAGATGACAGTTAAATATTTAATGAATGTTTACTTTGTACCAAGCAATGTCTGAGTACCTTTGATACGGTACCAAGTGTGACCACAGTGATCACTTGAAATAGGTATTGTTATTATCTCCATTTAAAGGAGTGAAGACTGAGAATAAGCCAGTTGCCCAGAGTGGCACAACTTGTGAGTCGGAAAGCCAGGCAATCTAATTCCAGAATGGCACATCTCATTTGAGTCTCCTCATTAAATCGGAGGTCCTGCTCTATCTACACCTGGGGATAGGAGGCTCAAAGCAAATCACTGAGGTGCTAAAGACACAGGATAACATGGAGTGAAATGCCAGATACAGGTGATGGGGGGAGGAAGGCAGAAAACCGCATTGCCATGTATGTACCTATGCAACAATCCTGCATGTTCTTCACATGTACCCCAAAACCTAAAACGCAATAAAATATTTAAAAACAAAAACAAAAACACAAAAAACCAAAAACAAACAATTCATTAAACTACATAAAAAAAAAAAAAGACACAGGTTAATAGGTATCAAGTAAAGTCTTCCGAAAGGGTTAATCCTTTCTGCCAACCACTCACTGTTACAACTAACAAGGCTAGTTTCACCAGATCATAACTAGAGGAAGGCATGGGACTGTGTGGACCCATTTTACAGTGAAAACTTAACGTGGTTTCTGCCTTCCAAAGCCAATGTGACTCCTATTAAGAATCTGGAAATCAGTTTTCCTTTGTGAAGTGAAATGGATTAGAAATTAGAACAGAATGCATTAAAAGAGAATAAAAGGAAATATGCCAAAATATTAACTGTTTCTTATATTAATTAGGATATAATATAATCAAGACTGATATAAAATAATGATTAAAAAAAATAATTCAACACTTAATAATGTTTATGTTCATAAAATGCTCCCTTTCGACACATACATTCACAGTCTAGTGAGACTGCCAGATAAAGTACTAAGAGGAAGTTCTCAAGACAGCTCACACAAACATCAGTGAAGCTCCTTTGTCATTTCTGCTATTTACATGTCCCATCATACTAGCATTTATTTAACAACCATCTAATATTATTTTACCTGATTCACTATTTACACTTGTCCTTAGCAATAAAGGCTGTGAAGTCACAGTTGTTAGCTTTGATTTTTCTCTAATATACATGAAAATAAATAAAGAAATATTAAAGTAAAAACATCCATGTAAAAGCCATCTCTGGCCAGGTGTGGTGGCTCACACTTGTAATCCTAGGACTTAGGGAGGTGAGGCAGTTGGGTACTTTGAGCCCAGGAGTTCTAGACCAGTCTGGCCATCATGGCAAAACCTCATTTGTATAAAAAATACAAAAAAATTAGTGAGGCAGCCATGGTGGAGCATGACTGTAATCCCAGTTACTTGGAAGGCTTAGGTGGGAGGATTGCTTGAACTTTGGAAGTTGAGGCTACAGTGAGCCAAGACTGTGCAACTGCACTCCAGCCTGGGCAACAGAGAAAGACTGTCTCAAAAAAAAAAAAAAAAAAGCCATCTTGAGTACCACTAAGAAGATACAAACAATGTCATAGGAAACTCTAAGCCACTATGCTGATTTAATAGAAAGAATCCTAAGACACAGTCCTTTTGATGCTTTTCTTTAAGTTAAAAGGAAAATTTTATTATAGTATATTGATAAAATATATTAGTATTTCATTATACTTTATTCAAATAGTATATTATAAAGTGTTCTACTTTAGAACTTGTACACTTGTGTAATGTGGGAAAATGCTGTTAATATTCCCTGATACACTAGATAGTGTGAAATTAGTACCTGGAATTAGCAGGAATAGGAAAGATTTTGACTAGGGTGGTGTAATGTTGGCTGAATGGTATAGGATGTAACAGACGAGAAACTTACATTCGTTACTGGATCGTTTTCATTCTCTGTAACACATCCCTGAAGATTTAGGTTAAGGGCTTTACAGATGATCATGATTCTCTTGGCAGCTTTTTCTTCAAATGGTTTGATCACAGACTCAGGTTCTAAGAGATCTTTTTTTTGAAGTTTCAAGGTCTAAAAAAGTTTTGAACGTTTTAGTCACCAAACATCCAACATAAAAAAGAAATTCTAAATTATAATTCCCAACTGTCTGGATCAAGTTCATATTTGTTTAGAAAGAATTTTGACTTACATCTATATCTGGATCTATCGAGAAGAGATTTAGCCTCTCCATATTTCGAGTTGTTTTTACAGTATCTTCTGTTTCTGTGAGGTACTACAGAGAAAACTGTGTTAGTCCTTCGTGTCTAAATATCCAGATACAGCCCCAGACACATCCATGTGGCCAAGAAGCAGCCTCTTAGTGTTATAACCATTTTAGTATTATCCATTAACACTTGGCAAATCTTGTAAAAGTATCTTTCCTTTTTGAGGAAGGTTAAGGAAAACATGTTTCCTATGTTAAGAAAAACAGCTTAATGGAAACTTTTGAATTAGTTTATTAATCTAAATATTAAAAGAAAGTATCTATGTCTTTTCCATGCAAGCAATTACTTACAAATAATTCAAACTGTTTGCAAGTACAATGCCAACTTTATTACCTTTGCAAAGTCTGGGTGTAAGTTGTTCTCTGATGAATCTGCTTCCTCTGGTGTGCATTCACAAGTTACAGAATTATCCAGTGAATCTTAAAAAGATATGCCAAGTCAAGTTATTAAATATTACTCAGGAATCATACATTCTTCTAGCCTGTGACATACAAAACTAAGTTAGACTTAAGAGCTAACAGGGATGTTGGTGAGTCTAAACTTTCATTGTGTTCTGACTCCGGAACTCCATATTGTTGGGTGATCTGGGCTTGGAAATCAGACTCTCTGATGATCATTTTGGGATTCTTGCCATGATAACATCTTGTGTCCACAAGAACTTCGGATTTTTATACTTGGGGTGTCTTGACTTACTTCATTAATGCATACTAAAGTTTTCTTAAATATTTATGCATTTTTGGTAATTCTGGCTCTCGGGCTATCAATTTAGAATCCACCTTCTTGCTTCAGCTACTTAAAACTCTGTAAGACACTGTAAACATTAATACTACGATTGTTATTATTAAGTAAATCATAAATGTAAAACACCTACTGTGGCATACAGTAGTTGTGTTAAAATCAACAATAGTTTTTTTTTTCCTCAATTTCCCATGGCTCTTTCACTCTAGAGCCTATGAGACTTAGACCAGGAGCACTTAAAGCTGTTTGGTTTCTAATGTACCATGTGCTGTGCAAGTTATCTTCAAATAGTTTTCTTTTGGGAGGAGTGACTGACTCTGCTGGTATTGAACTTGCCTTCTATGTAGCTACAGAATTGCTTTTCTAATCTTCTTTTCACTCTTTCTTTCCTCTCTTGTTTTCCCTTCTCTTTGCATAAAATGAAATAGACTCTTACGAAGGAATTAGGATGGGCATAAAAAAGTTTTAATCTTATAAAAATTTCCATTACCATGCATAATTTTTGAAACTTTTACATATAAGCTGATCACAGTATGATCAAAAAGCATAAACGAACGATGCTTTTTAACTAAAAGGAAGGAATGCATATTTGCCTTTACAGAGCATAAGATTCATTAATTAAATTCAGTGAAACGCTAAAAAACACAAAATGCCCCCTATAATGTAATGTCCCATTGGACATGAGCACATTTTTGATGCTGTGAGAAATGATTCCCAACATCATTTGCTGGGGAACAGCCTCAAATCATTGCCAGTTGACTCCAAATTGTACTTATGTGTGGTGGCCATTACCGTGCAGTAAAGATTCAGGAGTGTAGTGATTTCTTGGAACAAACAGCTCCAGGATGGATGAGCTAGACCAGACAGCGACTACAATGCCTAGCAGCTTTAGTGAATCAAAAACACGGGTCATGCTGGACAAAGGAAGGAAGACAGCTTCATATGCTCTCACCCAGCCCCAGATCAGTGAGCTCTGCGCTCCTCCTCCCTTGGAGGGGCCCCTCGGGACTGATTTGCAGAATGCGGTTGAGGGTGTGGATCCATTCATCCATATCTGACTCTGTTTCAGCTGCCAGCACAAAATAGGTCAGGTCATTCATTTTCAATTCAAAGGCATATTTTCTTAGTCTGTTATTCTGTGGTATAAAAAGAAAGAAAGAAAAAGAGAATACCAAAAAATAAGCCTTCGAGAGAGAGACAATTTATGTGGGCTTGAGGTTCCAAAAGTCTTTCCATACAGATAGGTAACATAAAGAAAATTGTCCAAAACAAGACAAAATTTTAGATGGGTCTGATCATTTTGTTTGTTTTTTCTCAAAGTTTTTGTACTAAGAAATATCTTATTTAGGTTTCAGTTGATTGGATGGCCATGTTAGCTTAAACATTTCGTCGTGGGCATGTGCTTGAGTACATTCTCAACTCCTTGTAAGAGTTTCTTTGAGTTTCTACCCTGACTTTCTCACCTTATGTTCTGTGATTCACTGCAGGAAGGTGTCTGACCCTATCACATCCCAGAGGCAGCTCTTGCCAAGATCACTAACAGGCTCTGTGTTGCCATACTACCTTAAGGACCATTTCTTTCTTCATATCTTCCTTGTCCTTGCAGCTGAATTAACACGATGGCTGCCTCCTCCTATCTGAAACTCACCTTTCTCCAGTTTCCATGACAACACTCTATTCGGGTTTTCCTTCCACTTCACTGGCTGCCATTTTTCAACTTCCTCTGCCAGCTCTTCCTTCTTCTCCTGACCTCTAGTGAGAATCATGGCCAAGCCTCAGATTCCTTTCTCTCCTTTATTTCTCATCTATTACAATGGCTTCAAATGACACCCATGTGCAGTGACACCCCAATTCCTTTCCTGCCTCTGGCTTCACCAACCTCCAGACTCTTCTGTAACTTGACATCTCCACTTGGCATTTTGTGACCAACCCACCAGGCCTTGTTCTAGTTCCTGAATGTGTTCCTGCCATGTTCTTGTTGCTGCCGCTAGGAAGGCCTGAGGCAGGCTGGCCCCCTCCACCGCACGTGCTCTCAAAAGCACAGTGAGCATGGTGTGTGCCCTTATGTATTTACAGGATTTGTATCCACCCTTCAGATCACAAATGAAACTTTCCTCAATTTTTCAGTCTAGGACAAAGGGACAAAGGTCTTGTCCTCCAGAGCATGTACCACGATTTGAAATTATCTGCTTATTCATTTTTGTGTGTTTGTTTTGACAAACACATGTCTCCTGTAAGGTTACCTCCGTGAGGACTGGGCCAGTTTTGCTAACCACCATATTGTGTAATAGTGCTGACACTTGAAGGATTCAATAATGGTGGGTTCAAAAACAGTCGTATTTTATTAATGGAACAGAATAGGTTCCTATTCTATTGGAATAGGTTTCTATTCCATATTGACATTCTAGTAGAGAAGAGGTAAATGGGTGAATGATTGAAGGAATGAACAAATAATTGAAAAACAAAGGTTCTCCATTGTGCAGAGAACTAAAATGTGCTGGTGTGATTAGTGGGTACTTTAAATTGAGTGGTCAGAAGCAGCTCTTTCCCCAAAGGAGATCTCTGATTTGAAATCTGTAAAAAGGAGATATGGGCTATTGAAAGTTCAGGGAAGGACATTTAAAGCAGGGGGAACCCAAGAACAAATTGTTACAATATAGTATATTCCTGCCATGAGATCAGAATGTTCATTCAAAGTGCAAACTTTCCCCTAATGACACAAACTGGTGTTATTTAAAGGAGTGGTTGTTGGAAAGATTACTGAAGATACTTCATATTTGATTTGCTCCAGGCAATTCCTATGCAGGTGTTCAATTTTTATAAATATGTTCTAAAGCCTGTAGCTTACTCATAATTGTAATAGAGCAAACACTAAGACTTAGGACAACTCTATTAAGTAGAATACAAAAAGGAAAAGAGCCATAAAATAAGATCAGTGGTGTAGGATTTTGGTTAAATACCAACGTATACAATTCTTTTTGAGAACAGGATTGCTATTTCTTGGTGACAAGCAAAAATTTATAATACCCCTTCAGCAATGTCCTCTTTCTTTGGGATGCTCTCACAGACTGTCCCCAGATAGCTGTTCCTTTCAACATTCACAATAACAAGATTATGACTGCAAACACAACAATTACTAAACACTGGCTCTGTACTTTACAGCCATTATTTAATTTAAATGTGTAACAACCTTATGGGAAAAATCACATTATTCCATTTCACATATGATGAAACTGAGGCTTGGGGAGATTAATTAAAATGTGTTTGGGATTATATTGATAGCAAATGGTAGAAAAGGGAAAATAAGCCCTATATACTCTAACAACTAATCCCATCCACTGAGCTGCCTTATACATGGCACAGAGCCAGGGACACAGAAGATGCTCAGGTGATGCTGGTCTCCTTTCTTGACATTGCCCTGGCACAACAAAGGCGTCTGTGGCCTGGGAGTTGTGGTTTCTCTCAGTGCTTGAGAATACGTAGCCTCAAGAAAAAGTAAAGTTCAGGAACTAAAGGAGAAAGAATTGGCTAAAATGCTAACTATGTGAAAATTCATGGCTCAAACATCCCATTCTAGACTCTTCCAAGGATGAGCCCTTTGCTCCTGTCCATACTTTTGAATTACTGTCAAATATTATTTATTCATTTATGTGGCTTGTAATGACTTAGTCACAGGCCTGGCTCTTTATAGTTCACAAGTCTTAGAAGGGCAGAACCTAAATTTGTATCCTCAGTGCTTAGTGCAGCGATATAATTCACTCATCAAAGATGTATCTGTTGCATTCATACTTTGTGCTGGGCAAAAACATAGCCAGTCCCTGCGCTTGCAGAATAGGAATGGCAGGCATTAAGCAGTTAATCATACAAATGTGAAATCAGAAAACCAATATACTTAAATTTTGTATAAATGTTTTGAAAAAGAGGTACTGGGTTCTATGAGAACATAGAATAGAAGTAATTGGACAAGTAAAAGGTCAGAGTTGCATTTTGAAAAAATCATTTTGACTGCAGTGTAAACAGAATGGAGGGTACTCAGAAAGCCCATGGTCTCAAACGTTGTGTGCAAAGCAAACATTTAGGTAGCTTCCTTCTGAAGGCAGATTTTTAGACGCCCTGCTCTCCTTATGAGGAATGGAGATTCCTAATTCTCCATGTACCCTCACACGCAGCTCTGGGACGTTCTGACAATGAAGACCTACAAAACTTCCTGTAACCTTCACTGACAGACAGTCTAAGGGCAAAGGTAAGATGGCTGCAGAGCAGGTTTAAACGAAAGACAGGTGCCCTGTCACAGTCCCATTTCCTTCAAAAAACAACAGGAATATAAATAGACACTCAGGGCCTGGTGTAGTGGCTCATGCCTGTAATCCCAGCACTTTGGAAGGCTGAGGCGGGAAGATCAATTGAGGCCAGGAGTTTAAGACCAGCCTGGCCAACATAGTGAAACCTCATTTCTACTAAAAATACAAAAATTAGGCATGGTGGCACATGCCTGTAATCCCAGCTACTTGGGAGGCTGAAGCAAGAAAATCACTTGAACCCAGGAGGCAGAGGTTGCAGTGACCCGAAATCACACCACTGCACACCCAGCCTGGGTGACCGAGCAAGGCTCTTTCTCAAAAACAAACAAAGAAAAAAAACCAAAAAACAAAACAATAGGAAGGAAGGAAGGAAGGAAGGAAGGAAGGGAAGGAAGGAAGGAAGGAAGAAAGGAAGGGAAAAGACACTCAGAAAAGAACAAGAAATGTCCAGAGTTTGGGGCACAACTTTTGCTAGAATATTTTTAGGTACTTGTTTACAGAAAAATACAAGCAAATCTCAGTGTTGTCTTGAAAACAAACAAATGAAAGAATTGTCTTAATTTGATGCTGCAAATAATGTGAATGGGGAGATAAAAAGCAATCTAAAATGCTTATATTGGGTCCAAATTAAAGGTGGATCAAGCTGCAACCTGCTTTAAAATGAAGATGCTGAAGATGTAACAAAATTTTGAAATAAAACATTACAAAATAAAAACAAGTTGATTTGATTTTCTAAATTGCATGGCACGCGTATACCTATGTAACAAACCAGCGTGATCTACACATGTACCCCAGAACTTAAAGCATAATAAATAAATAAAAAATAAATAAACTGCATTCTGTATTTCAAATGAATTAAATATGATTGCTAACTTCAACAATATGATCAAAAATATTCTTAAAACTTTGAGCAAAGTATTACAATCTCGTTTCTCAAAGAGGGACATTGATAATTAAGATAAATATTCAATTTGAAGCTTCTCAAGAACGAAATTACCTTCTTCTATTTCAAGAGAAATAGAACTATTTGCGACCCAGAGAAGCTTAGTTTGGGAAAGATAAAGAGGCCTGAGTGTTTTTCGATCTTGCTGTCTGGAATCTCAAAGATAATGTCATATAGAACAGCAAAAAGGATAAAAATTGAAAATCAATGGGACACTTCAATAGGACATTTTAATAATTTTGAAGTATAATTGTTAGGTCATTAAATGGTAATCAAGAAGTAATCCTATTCTTATTTTTACTCCCCCCCAGTTTTCCTGTTTCTCTTTTATCAGTGTCCTTTGCAGCCAGTGCAACTACTTTGTTTTTATTTATTTATTTTTTTGAGACGGTTTTGCTGTTGTCACTCAGGCTGGAGTGCAGTGGCATGATCTCGGTTCACTGCAATCTCTGTCTCCCGGGTAAAAGCAATTCTCCTCCTGAGCAGGGGATTATAAATATCCACGACCATGCCCAGCTAATTTTTTGTATTTTTAGTAGAGATAGGGTTTGGCCTTGTTGGGCAGGCTGGTCTCAAACTCCTGACCTCAGGAGATCTGCCTGCCTTGGCCTGTCAAAGTGCTGGGATTACAGGCCTGAGCCATTGCTCCCGGCCTCTAGGGCAACTACTTTGTTCAGTCAACCTTACCCTGGTATATCTACGTAGCTTCATAAATAATGGGAATCTGTGAATATGTCCTATTGTCATGATATGGTGAATGAGTTGTGGCAAACTGTTCTGCTTCCACAATGTTCATCTGAAGAAGTTCCAAATCGTTGATACTCCAAGAAAATCACTAAAGCCAAGGGAGGACTGAATATCCAAGGGGAAGCTACCCAACCCAAATATTTAATTATACCTATTACGTGGCTAGTATCTTGTACAGAATTTTGCAGAAACAAAAGAAGAGTCTTAAGGGAATCATACAACATCAAATCAAGGTTTCTGGTATTCATGGCTGCCTTCCATGAAATCCTCTCCACTCTCTGTAGGTTTATTTGTTCATTCATTCAATGAAAATTAAATGGGTACCTCTTATGTTTCAGCCACAGAGAACTGAAAAAATTCAAGTAAAGTACTTTCCCTCATTGAACTTACCTTCTAGTGTAATGAAATGTCAGGCAGCAAATAAGCAGAAAGATAACATACACACACATATATATACACATATATATATTATAGATGTGTAATATAATATGGCATCATGCAGTGATAAATGTAATTTCATCTTGCATATGTTATTAGGACTTATTGCTTGAGGTGTGTCACTTGTTTTATTTGCATGTACTATATATTTTTTTTTCTGTGCATCCTTCCCATAACCTGGAATCTCTTCGAAGACATGAGCCACATTATTTTCAGAGTTTGCTCTTTTCACAATGGTTTGCACACTGTGAGTTTTCTAGTATATACAGTATATTGCTGAAATGAATCCCATATCTAAAATTCACTGCTTAAAGCTCCACATGAACATCTCTTTGTAGTGTTTCTTCTGCCCACATAACTTATGTAGGTAGAATATTAACCTGGTTCCTGCCTGTACAAAAACATAATATTTCACTCAAATTCTTCTCTCCATGTATGTGGGTATGTCTATTTTACATATAATACATCATTTCTTTAGGCAACTGTCTGTAATTTTGGATATTCTTCTGCCTCAAGTTAAACTTTGCAATTCATTAGCTCTGTGACTTGTGAAAGCCACTCTATCTCTCTGAATTTTATTTTAATAAATGGAACAATCGTAATTCATGTTCCATCAAGTGCTGTCAAATAATATATTAGATGAGGAAAACTACAAGTATCGTTTTGGTTCTTACTATTCTCAGAAGTGAGGCTTCCAGAGCTTTAGTTTGCTAACAGGAGGCTTACAGGTCATATTTGGCTTCTAGATTTGTTTTCCTTGTACTGTTCCTTCCCCTGCTCCCAATTTGACTTGCTTTCTTTAGGTAGGCACTCTCCAGGTCTACTGGTCCAAGCTGCCCCTATTTCTCACATCTGGCCTCTTTTCACACATGTAGGGGGCTGCTTGACCTCCAGGAGGTATCTGCATTTCTAGCCTTTGGTTAGTCACATGAAGCCATTATCTTAGAACCCATATCCACATGGTGGCAGACTCAGCACCTAGGAGGAAATGAACTGTGTCCGCCATACTGTCCACACCCATGTAAGCCTGTCTAAAGTGACATCAGCCATTATCATTGCTGAGATAGGGACCTAAGACAGATGGGATTCTTGGGTTGTTATTCTCTTCTACAGTGACAGAACCTGGAATGAATGCATGTATAGATGAATGAATGTGAGAATGAATGAATGAATATATGAACTGAAGGAACAAGATAGGATAACACAGACCTAAATATCCCTTAGTCCCAGAAAAAAACTTGAAGCAGCAAAAACCAAGTTCTCTTCCAGATTGGGAGGCATAGGCCCATAAAACAGATCTATTACTGTTTGATGATGTTATGAAAAACTAGGAAACCATGATTAGGTTTTGTTTTGTTTTGGCCAAGATTCAGGAAATTGTCAGTCATAAACATTACCTAAAGTCTCTCAGAAAGCTGGGAAGGAGTTTCTCTCTACTTAAGCCCACCCTTGTAGTATATGTCTAAGATTTCCAAATTAGTCTAGGGAAAACAATGCTATGGATTGGGTCTGAATGAATCAAACTGAAATGGCATATTCACTAAGGATTATTATGAACTTGAACTCCCTAAGAATGCCGGATGCTAAGTAGTACTTTCTGAGGCAGAGACTTTTTGTCTGCTTCAATGGAACCTGGCAATGATTCTTCACAAAATTTGTCTGATTCATCCTAGTTATTCATTTGTTCTGTGCTTTTGTGTGTACATGATTCATCTTGAGGCACATTTTATGCCTGAGAGCTTACTAGAGCAATGGTTAAACTTGCACTATTTCACTCAAATTCTTCTCTCCAGATGTAAAAACTTATACATCTGGAAGAACTATAAGCAAATACGTAAGGACTGGGACCCACACACAAAGTGACAAGTGATCCAGGGGTTTGTCTCCCCAGAGTAATCCTAAGAAACCAGTCCTTGCCTGTACAAAGAATGTAGAGAATACTTGATAAAGCTTCTTGATGAAGAGGAATATAAATGCAGGGATAGAGGTGAACTTTTTAAAAGATGTATGTGCCAAATCCACCTTGGGGAATACTATAGACAGGTTCAGCTTTTTCTGTACAGACTTACAGCCTGAGCTGAAAGAGTTCATCATTGTTTCATGTTCCCAGAGTATTCCATGGGCTCTGCCATTCATACCTCCATCATCACTCTTGCGATATTGTGTGATAGCGAGCAAGTAGCGATGCCCCTCTGGTACCGACTTCAATGAAGAATTGACTTCCCCACATCTAGGTGTAGTTTCTAGCATGTCAAAGGCACTAAGTGGGTTTGTTGAATGAATCAATAGGTTAATGAATAAATAAAGAAATAGATAAATTAGCACAGTTAGGAAAAAATATCAGGAAGGTAAATCAAGGTTTTCTAGGAGGGCTTTCCCAAAATGGAATGTCTATATCCTAGGTTGTGACCTTTAAAATTAATAGAAGAACAAGATGAGAGAGGTTAAATACACTACCTCCCCAGTTCTTTTCACATCATTCTAGTTTTACAGATAGGGAACCTGGATCAAATTTGTCCAGTAACTTTCTAAAAGTCTTCAGATAGTAAATGGTAAAACTAGGATTTCAGTGCTGACCTATGTGAATACCAAGCTTGTGTTTTCTCCTGCAAGACTCCTTTTTTCCGTGGCAATGTTTAAGCAGAGACTGAAACACAATCTAAGTAAGAGATGATGGAGAAGCAGTTCCTCCACAGGAAGGTCAGGTTAGAGCACTAAGGCATGTATTCAGCACCAAGTTCTATGATTCTTTGAAGAAGAAAAATAGAACATATTAACCTGTGTTTCTGCAAATTTAATATATAACAAAAGACTACAATGATACTTCTTAAAAAAATGATGACTCATTTGCTAAAGAAAGCTTTTAAGTACAAATGGAAAGGATAATAGTTAAAATTTTCAGCTCAGTGTCTATAAAATGCAGTTATTGATCTTTATTGCTAACATTTTACTTCATATTTCTAAGGCCAAAAAGTGTCCTTTGTGACCAACAATAGAAAACGATCTCCACCCTCCATTAAGATCATTATTGCCCTTTCCATATGGAAAGCTGGCATCTGTGTTAAAATGCAATTATCTTTCACTTGTAGTGCAGTGCTCAGAAACAATTAATTCTTTCCTTTTAAAGTTCAGCCTTATTACTTCCTGGAAGAATTCCAGATTTTAACAGATAAACCATCCAGAAATAGGCCAGGACTAAATGACTGGAGAGAACTCTACTTGAGTCCGCATATCCAGGGGCCTCCGGTGGTGGTCCATGATGTAATCTCAGCTCGTAACAAGCTAGGTGAGTGCTGAGGTTTGAGGGTAACAGAAGCACTTCTCCAATGGCCTGTGACCAGAAACAGTGTCCTGGACCCCAGTGAGCCAGTGCCATATTGTGAAATTTGAGGGAAGATTGCTTAAACAGTTTTGATTGCTTCCATGATTACATAAAAGGGAATAAGGTTAGTTATATCATCAGGGTAGGAAGAGGTGTTTTGAAAGTAAAATGTCCAAATGGGGTCTATGGAATTATTCTGCTTCCTTTTGCCATAGTGGTCCATGTTGAATTTCATACTAAGGACAATAATTTGAAGACTGAGAGCTTACAGACCATTATCTGTTAAAAGCACTATGTCTGTTTCTGAAATTAAACTTTGGAATCAATGGAATCCTTGTCTTTGAAGAAAACCACCTCTTAGAAGAAAGACGATGCAGATGTACACTGTCAACTTACTCTATCATTATTAGCTAATTATAAAATAACATTTGTGAAGTGCATATGTTAATACTATGTCATTTACATATTACTTTACTGAATTTCGTTATCTCAGAGGTTCTCTACACAGCAGCAAACACAGAAGCTGATTTTCTGCTTCTCTTTGAACGTATGAGACTTGCCCTGCCACAAGACCTTTGCACTTGTTGCCTCTGCTCATTCTCTTTTTGTTTGTTTTGTTTTTATTTTTATTTATTTATTATATTTTATTTTTGAGACAGAGTCTTGCTCTGTCACCAGTCTGGAGTGCAGTGGCACAATCTCGGCTCACTGCAACTCCGCGTCCTGGGTTGAAGCAAGTCTCCTGCCTCGGCCTCCCCCGTGGCTGGGATTATAGGCACATGCCACCACACTTGGCGAATTTTCATGTTTTTAATAGAGACAGAGTTTTTCACCATGTTGACTCGGCTGGTCTTGAACTTCTGACCTCAAGTGATCCGCCTGCCTTGGCCTCCCAAAGTGTTGGGATTACAGGCGTGAGCCTCCACGCCCAGCCCTCTGCTCATTCTTTAGTCTATAGATCAAAAGATGTCTCTTCAAAAATGCTCTTCTCCCTTATTGAGTATCAATATTCCTTTTCAACCTCACCATTCTTCTGTCTCCCTTTTGTCACTGTTTATTTTCTTTTTTTTTTAGAGACGGGGTTTCACCATGTTGGTCAGACTGGTCTTGAACTCCTGACCTCATGATCCACATGTCTCAGCCTCTCAAAGTGCTGGGATTACAGGTGTGAGCCACAACACCCAGCCCTGTTACTCTGTTTATTTTCTTTATTGAAAAATTTAGCAGCTGATTCCATTCTTCTTATTCATGTCTTTGCCTATTTCCCGTTTTTCTTTCTCTCTTGAAAGTAAGTTTTGTGAAAGCAGAGATCAAGCTGCCTTGTTTTTCACAGAAGCCTTAGAGTCTAGAGCAGCTCTTGGCTCATATCAGACAGTCCATGAATATTTGTTGAATATACTTTTCAAATTAAAAAAATCCCAAGGAGGAAAAGGGATTTCTACTCACCTGCACCACACCTGTACAGGAATCCAAAAAGATGCATCCTTTGGGTTCTTTGGATATTTTCTCATCTTTGTAAAAATTCATAATGTAGGAGTTATCTGGCAACTGAGTCAGCTGGAAGTACCGCTTTTTGAATGACTAAATCAAGGAAAAGATAAAGAATTATTCAAATTGTAGTGTGTTATTACTCATAGAAATTAGAATTATTCTAATTTCTTCAGGAGTGCTGTATTTCTAGGACATTTTTCTAGAGTAGAACATCCTACTTCCTCATAAATAAAATGTTATATGAAACATAAACTCAATGCAAATGGCTTTCCTCTATGCTGTGACCAGAGGAGGGAGTGTTAAGAAAGGTGACAGATATACACCATGGAATATTATGCAGCCATCAAAAACGATGAGTTCGCGTCCTTTGTAGGGACATGGATGAACCTGGAAACCATCATTCTCAGCAAACTGACACAAGAACAAAAAATCAAACACCACATGTTCTCACTCATAGGCGGGTGTTGAACAATGAGAACACATGGACACAGGGAGGGGAGCACTACACACTGGGGTCTGTTGGGGGGAAATAGGGGAGGGACAGCAGGGGGTGGGGAGTTGGGAGAGATAGCATGGAGAGAAATGCCAGATATAGGTGAAGGGGAGGAAGGTAGCAAATCACACTGCCACGTATGCACCTATGCAACAATCTTGCATGTTCTTCACATGTACCCCAAAGCCTAAAATGCAATTTAAAAAAATGATTTATTCATCATATCATTGAAAAAAAAAGAAAGGTGACAGAGACAAAGATGAGTCATGATGTCTCCTTACCCGGACAGTAACGGTGTTGTTCACAGTGCTGTTAAAATTCCCCTTGTAGAGCCAGCCAGACTTGAAAACGCCAGTTCCTCCCGCTCCTCCACCCCCCTTGGAAGATGAGTGGGAAGTTGTATCCTGTAGGAAAGGCATATTAGCATCACAACCATCTTTTGTGGATCCCAGATTCTAGACACTGCATTTAAAAAAGGGACTCTTTTCCTCTCTTTGACTCATCTTAAATAAGCATGTTCAGTTTCAAAACAAACGTGATTCATTTTCACTAAAAGCCCTACCACCAAGAGCTACTACAACTTACAAGAATGCGAAACCTTTTAGTGCAAGACAGAAACTGATTATCCTCATGCTTTAAACGTGTCACTTTCAACAATTTACTTACTTCATCCTTATCAGCATCTTCATGGTCAATCTCAAAGGAATGTGAAGGAAGCTTCTCTGGTTTGTATTCTGCTCTGATATGAAAAAGAAAAAGATTCTGATTTGTCATTGGAGACTGCTTTCATTTTAAGTTGCTCCCCAGGTAACAATAACAGCTATGGTGCTGGTGTTCTTACAAATTTTTGTAAAATAATGTAATCTTTTGAGGGTTCCATTTCCTTTGAAAGTATTAACTTTCTTCTACCATGACATCTTATCTCCAGTATATGAATCTCTGTTTTAAACCATGGTGTTACTAATTATAAAACTTTTTTTTGAGACAGTCTCACTGTGTAGTGGCGTGATCTCGGCTCACTGCAACCTCTGCCTTTTGGGTTGAAGTGATTCTCATGCCACAGCCTCCCCAGTAGTAGCTGGGATTACAGGCATGTACCACCATTTTTGTATTTTTTGTGGAAATGGGGTTTTGTGATGTTGGTCAGGCTGATCTTGAACTCCTGGCCTCAAACTATCCTCCCGCCTCAGCCTCTCAAAATGCTGGGATTACAGGCATGAGCCACCAGCATTTGGCCTTCTAATTACATATATTTATACATATCTTTTTGAGTTAGATGTAGGCAAGAAGGACAGTTTGAAAGGTGAGGGACTTTCTATTTTCCTTCCTCCACATTTGTAAGTAGAATATTAAGTAGTGATATTTTCACTGTGTTTTCTGTGTCATCTGTATGTGTACACACAGTGGTCATTTGAAGAGTCCAGCCCTGAAGGACCATGATCCTGAGAACCAGTCTGTACTGTGGCCACTAGGCTGTGCTACTTCCTAACCATGGCCTCCTCAAAAATGTGCACCAAAGGGGCTGGTAGCAATTACACTCACTTTGTGCATTTCCACAGTATCCTAGAAATGCCTATTTAAGTCACAACATCTCCGACCACCTCAGAGAAGCAACAGTGTGCACCTGGTTTTATAAATGGTAAGATAAGCCAGAATTAAGTTTTCTTTGGCTTGATTCTATCCCATAACTAATGGCTGAATGGAAACCAGACAAGACCATCCAAAGTCCAGGCATTTCTTGATGGTTAGCTGTTTGGCCCCTTTTACTACATAAAATCCTATGTATAGAAATTTTACAGGATGTTTTTCTTTTTTAAAATAAATTTTATTGGGTATGCTTCAGGTTTACCACATGATGATATGGGAGAGACACATATAGATAGTAAAATGGTATTATAGTGAAGCAAATTAACATAACGATCATGTCAATAGTTACTTTTTTGTAAAAAGAGCAGTAAAATCTACAGATTTAACCAAAATCACTAGTGCAATACGATTTCACTAATTTTGGTCCTCATGTTGTTCATTCGCTCTCTAGACTTCATCCTGCACACGTGCTACTTTGCATCAGTTCATTGACTTCTCCCCGTTACCTCTCACCCCTGGTAACTGTTGGTGAGAATGTAGATTGCTACAGGCACTATGGAAGACAGTACGGAGGTTTCTAAGTAAATTAAATAAGATCTAGCATATGATCCAGCAATTCCTCTTCTGGGTATATATTCGAAGGAGATTAAGTAGCTTTTAAAGATATCTGCACTCCTGTTGTCATTGCAGCATTATTCATACTAGCTGATGTATGGAAACATTTCTAAGTGTCCATCGACAGAGGAACGGATTAACAGAATGTTTAATATATTAATATGTGTGTGTGTGTGTGTCTAGCATTCTCTTTATCCATTCCTCTGTCAAGGGATACTTAGAATGTTTCTATATATGTGTGTGTGTATGTATGTATATGTGTGCGTGAATATATACATATGTGTATGTATATGGTGTGTGAATATATTTGTGTGTGCACGTATATATGTATGAATACATGTGTATATGTATGAATATACGTGTGTATGTATATGTGTGTGAATATGTGTTTGTATGCATGTGTGTGAATATATGTGTGTATATATGTGTGTGTGAATATATGTGTGTTTGTATGTGTGTGTGAATATATATGTGAATATGTATGCGTGTGTGAATGTGTGTGTGTGTGTGTATAAACTGAATATTATTCAGCCTTAAAAAGTAGGGATTCTGCTATTTGCCATGATATGGATGGACCTGGAGGACATTATGCTAAATGAAATAAGCCAGACATGGAAAAAATTGTATGATCCCATTTATAAGTAGAATCTTAAAAAAATCAAATAAACAGAGATAATAAAACAACATATGTTTTAAGATGATTTACATTGTGTAAAAGCAACTTCTGAATCTGACTACTGAGAAAGAAAGATCAGAGGTGCATTTAGTATTCACATCACAAATTATTCCCTATGTTGATGGTATTCCAGATAGGAAGGTGAATGATCAGCGCTCTTTAGACTTAAGTATGCATAAAATTGCCATACTGTGCACTCACATAAGGTAAGGTATAGGTGCTAAGCAGGGGCTTCAAAATACTCTTACCTTCCTTTCATTTTCAGAAGGGAAAGTTAGAGCACAAAAGGAACATAGGAACATGGGCATCACTGCTAAACTGTGAAAAGTCTGAGATCAGGACTATGTTCTCCTTTCCTGATAAAAAGTGTTTTTCATTGTGGTAAAATAGACATAATATAAAGATTGATCATTTTAACCACGTTTAAGAGATGGTATTAGAAGCCTTAGGAAAGGTGAATTATAACCATCTTTAATAAGCACATTGAGGAAGATTGCTGCCATTTCTCTCTTCCAGAGGAAGTTATCTTTCCTTCTTGCAGAAACTTAGAGATAGTTAAGCCTATCAGTACTGCCTGCACTGATGTTAACTTGTTCTGCCTATTTTGGTCAGGGTCAAATTTATAGGCAGGCAGAGGAAGTAGCAGAGGACATAGAATTCTTTTAGGATCACTGAGAAATTTTTCCTACCCAACAAAAATATTCCTTTTCTCCTTAATGTGATCTAACATGCTCTGAACAAGAAGCAGTCTCTCTCGCCTTTTAATTTGACTGGCAAAATAAACACAACCCTTCCCTCTCTCCCTGTTCTGTGAGAAATGACATGTTGCCTGAGATTTAGAGGCAGATTCCAATGGCTTATTTCAGAGCAACTGCTTGAGGTGACTTGTCTGCAGGAAATAGATGATGAGTGTTCTGAGATTCTTAAAATGGTGGCACAGCAGTAAAGGAACAGAGAAAACATCCCAAGTGAGTGAAAAAAGAGTGAATCGGGAAAACCAAGGAAGAGGCAACAAAGACAAACTTGAACGTGGAATGTCAACATTTGGTCCCATGCTGGTCATTTCCCATCAGTTTCATTTGACCTGCATTTGTTTCTGAACCTCCTATTCTGTCCTTTTTGGCCAGCATGGCTTATCATTTCTTCCAAAAGAATAATTTTGTAGGCATTTGTTCCCAATAACTGTGGATCACACTACAGGCCAGGAGTCTCAATATCAATTTCCACAAGATCCTTATAAACAAGGAGGCGATAAAGTCTTTCAAACTAGTAAGGATGTAAAACAAAAAAGTGAAGAAACAAAGTAAGGTTCTCATGAATTTCAATATGAAAGGCTAAATGCTTGTGAATTTTTTTTCACAAATCTTCCAGTTGAGAAGTGGAAATAATGACTGAGATAGTCTATAAATTTCACAACAGTTTCATGAAAGCCCATAGATTTAAAGTGACTTATGACCAACTCAGCTCAGAATGCTGCAGAAGTGTCTGTTGCTGGAGGATGGCTAAACAAACTACAGTAGATCCACACACAGGAATGTTACTCAGAAAGGAAAATAAGCTACTAATACGTGCAACAACGTGGATATCAGTCAGAAGCACTGTGCTGAGTAAAAAAGGCCATTAACAAGAACACACATGGTATGATTCCACGGTTATGAAAATCAGATCACTGATTGTCTCTTGGGGAAGAGAAAAGGAGAGGAGAGGATTAACCAGGGAGGCTTGGTAATTAACACTTTGGGGGTGATAACATTGTCTGTATCTCAACAGAGGTTTGAGTTGCACAGGTGTACTGTGGTCAAAAGTCATCAAATGGTTCACTTACAATTTGCACATTTTATTGTATGTAAATTTGATATCAAAACAGAAAAAATGAACTGCAGACATCTATATTTGTATTTAAAGGTGTGCATTATGAAGAGTTTAGAGAGGAAATGTGTTAATGTTTTAAACTCCACTTTAAAATGACCAAAAAATAAAACAGATGGATAGATGCCTAGAAGGATGGATGGATGGACAGGTAGTGCAAAAAAACAAGTAGAGCAAAATGTAAAAGACACTTTCTAGATGGTGGGAATAGTGGGATTCATTGTACACCAGTCTTTTAGCTTTTTCCTAGGTTAAAATCTTTAAAGTGATGTGTGAACATTTTTAAAGTGTTGAAATTGTACACAGAGTGACCAAAAATGGTATCTTCTGAGCTGATTCCTTTTTAGAGTAGAGATAATAAAAAATTGTATGACAAATACATATAAACTATTCTCAAAGAAAAGGTTGAGTAAAAATTTCTCAATAATTTTTCTCTGATATTTTTGAAGAATAGATAATTTAGAGAAGAGAGATGAGAGCTTCAGACAAATGGTTGGAAATGTTTCTAGGAATTTCCCAGATGTCAAATTTAACACTATGTTACAACTTATGACTGTAAGGCCAGTTGCCTTGCCGGGAGCTCGAACCCCCCACCTCCGGGAGCTCCTCCACCCCCTCGCACAGCCTAGCCCTCCCTTAAAAACCCTGCCAAAATGAAAATGAAGTTTTGTAACTCTAGCCAATAGCAGCCGAGTCTTGTATGCAAATGAAGTCTTGCAACCCTAGCCAATAGCAGTCAAGTCTTGTATGCAAACAAAGTCTTGTAACTCTAGCCAATAGCAGTTGAGTCTTGTATGTAAATGAAGTCTTGTAACCCTACCCAATAGCAGTCTTACCTTGCCTACACCCTGCTCTCCCACAACCAATTGAACACCTCCACTCCCTATAAAACCCCACGTCTGAGAGGAGTCCGTGAGACTTCTCCGGCCTTTCCTGTCAGACCGCAGAACCCTGCCTGGGAGCCGAATAAACCCTTTGCATTGGATCTTCTTGTGCTGGCCTCAGTTTCTTCATTTTAAACTCAGCGAGATCCCACTAACCCTTACAATGACATCCCCATACTCTTTTTTTTAGTAAAATAAAACTTTATTTAAACATCCACTTTAAGCATTAATTATTTAAAAATAACTCAGAAGTTATGAGACAGAGAACACCAATGAAGCCAATAGCAAAGCTCAGCAAACCCCAGTAGTCCCTAGCCATATTCATGCTGATCTTAATTTTCATTTAAAAAAACTGTGCAGACCAGTGAGTGTCAATTTAAGTCCTATCTGGGTCTGGGGTTGCAGTGAACGTAAGTGTGCCACTTCATTGGTGGCTTTTCTTAATTCTGAATTTGCTTGATCAAATTCGATGTGCATTTTTTTAAATCAATGTGCATTACTGAGAGCCGTCTTAATTCTTGGGGGCCATTCTCCCTTGCCATTCAACATTCCAGTTTCCAGATATTACCTGGCACCCAGATGAGTGGCAGTAATGTCAACCACATATCAGAAAATAACTTCCTGAACTGAGGAAGCTTGTATTCTAGGGGAGGAGAGAGTCAATCATGAATTAAGTATAAATAAACAAGATAATTTCTCCAAATGAAAATGGTTGTTAGGATGAAGGTGGAAACCACAATTCTCAGCAAACTAACACAGAAATATAAAGCCAAACACCTTATGTTCTCACTCATAAGTGAGAGTTGAACAATGAGAACACATGGACACAGTGAGGGGAATATCATACACCAGAGCCTGTCGGGGGTGGGAGGTTAGGGGAGAGAGAGGATTAGGAGAATTACCTAATGTAGATGACAGGTTGATGGATGCAGCACACCACCATTGCACATGTATACCTATGTAACAAACCTGTATGTTCTGACCATGTATCCCAGAACTTAAAGTGTAATAATAATAGTAAAAGATTTTTTTTTTTTAAAAGAAATAAAATCAAAGCTGAGCATCTGTAATCCCAGCACTTTGGGAGGCCAAAGCTGGTGGATCACTTGAAGTCAGGAGTTAAAGACCAGCCTGGCCAATGTAGTGAAACCTTGTCTCCACTAAAAACACAAAACAATTAGCCAGGCATGGTGGCCCACACCTGTAATCCCAGCTACTCGGGAGGCTGAGGCAGGAGGATCCCTTGAACCTGGGAGGTGGAGGTTGCAGTGAGCTGAGATGGTGCTATTGCACTCCTGTCTGGGGACAGAGTGAGATCCTATCTCAAAAAAAAAAAAAAAAAAAAAAAAAAAATAATCAAAGAGTAGAAGAGCAAAGAGTGATGCTTGTGGAAATGGCATAGGCTACCTGTAGAAAGGCTCTTCAAGGATGGCCTCTCTCAGGAGGTAACATTTAAATTGAGGAGGAGAAGCAGCTGGTTGTGTGACGATCTGGGGGAAAATCCCCTGGGAGAGGAAGCTGCAAGACTACAGGTTCTGAGGAGGGGCCAAGCATGGAGCATCCAGGAAGGAAGGCTGTAGGGGCTGGAAACAGTGCAGGAGGGAGGGCCGTGGGAGGGAGGCCTATTCAATGCCCCTGGGTAGGTAAGGAAGACAGTGCTTGGATCATTACTGAAGCTTGAGGGCTACTGAAGATTATTTCCCAATCCGGTTTTTAATAAGCCACAGGGCACAGCTTCCTGCCTTTAAAGAGCAGTTTTCAAGCTCAGTCCCTTGTCTGTGGGGCTAGCATGCAATGACTTCTCTCTTTTAAAGGACATGAAAAGATTAGCACCTGTGGCTATTGGCTTTAAAATTCCTCCCCCAGGACCATTCTGTGGTCTCTAAGAGCCTTGGGGATCCCAAGATAAAGGGCTTATCCCAGACCTTACCCTTCCATATCTGAATCCAACATTGGTTTTAACTATAGGCAGCCTCCTTTCTCCTTTCTCCCCCAAATGACCTGTATTGCCCAGAGTGGGATGACTGAGTGCCATCAGTTATCAGCTGTGAGTTTTGGGGTAAATTACCTCTCAGTTCCCGAGTTTCTTCTATAAAATGGGGATAACAGTTCCTACTCCACAGGGTTATGAGTATTAAATGAAATAATGCATATATGACACCCAGCTCACTGTAGACATTCAAGAAAATGCTCTTTTATTTAAAAAAAATACATGTTCTATTTCAGCCCAGCTAAGCTGGTCACACGTTATTTTATCTGTAGTTAAAATTTATACTCTTAAGAATTTTTCTTCTTTACATGTTCTTTCTATCAAATCAACCATGGTAAAAATTTTTAATATGTCACACATCTCTGTAATTTACCTGGTGGATTAACGAAATCAGTGACATCACATATTTTTATGCTACTTTTTTCTTCTAGGACCTCCAAGTTCAGTGCTGATTTCTATTCATAATGTGTAAAGGCTTGTGTTTTACATTCTAGCCTGAAATAATCTATCTCTTCAGTATCTTCCTATGGACTCTTGCTTAAAAAATAAAAGTGATGATCTTAAGGGTCAATAATACAAATTTAAATTTAAATAATAAACTTCACCTTTTTTTTTTTGCTTTTCTAGAATTGCGAATTTTCATTTTGCAGTTTCAGCAACTCATAAAAAGAAATAAGCAATTTAAATTGGTAGCAGACATAGGAGAATTCTTCTAATCCAGGAGGTATGAAAATGATTTACTTCTATTAGCCTCAGAAGACCCAAGTAAATTGTCTGTTTCCATTACTGACCTAAATACATGTGGTCTTCAGAGGGGAATGCTTAGCTCTGTAAAATCTTTTTAAATAATAATTCTGCCGTTCAGTGCTCATCTTCATTGTTCTGGGGTATATGTGAAAGGGTTATATTCTAGAACTTCTGATTTTCAGTTTGAGTACATGAAGTTTCTTACTTTGTGACAGTCTGATCCTTCCCTTTCTTGGTATCAACTTCCACTTTCTTTAAAGTAAGGGAAATTCTCAACAATATTTCAGTTAGTTTTTTTTCATTTCTTCTCATGAGATTAATCTTGCAAACCATGTGAATTGCAATTCAACAATAATGTCCAGGACTGATTCTTTCTTGAGGTGCTTATTCTATTGTTTCAGTAGAGGAAGAAAACTGTGTATGTGAAATCTCTAATTTGCTTGCTTTCTTTACAGCACCATGAATATAAGGAAAGATGAACAGTGTTTGGGGATATGGCCACTGAATTGTGCAATGGACCTAAAGACGGCGGGAACACATTTAGTTATAAAGACAGCTAAATACTGCTGTCTCCATCCTCTCAACTTAAGATGCAGTCTCCCAACTTTTTGGACACAGCTTCTGAGCTGTAACCACTTCTCAGAACTATTTTCAGAAAGAGGAAGTCCTGATGTTAAAAGATGCTTTGCTTTTCAGTTGTGCCTACAAAAAGTGTGTGTAGGCACAACTGACATTCTGAATCACCCAGACATTCTAAATGTAACAATTACTCACGAATGCCTAGGGTATGGTGAACCTTCCCAACCTGGAGGCTGTCTATCAGAATCCATTCGAGTCTAAAAGAATGCTCAAAGATCTGGTAAACGTTACTGTTCAATGTTTTGAAAAAAAAGATTTGCAGATTAGAAGGAGCATATTTTTTTTTTCTCTTCACGGTAATGAAACCCCAAAAAAAGTGGCCCCCTTCTGTCTTTTACTTCGATTGCCACCTCTGCAGTCTCATTCTCCATAGAGTAGCCCAAGGGTTATCTCAAAGAGGTAAACTAGATCATGCCACATCCCTGGTTGAAATTTCCCAAGGCTTTTTTTGCAATGAAAGGAAAATCCAAGCTCCTTTCCAGGGCACGCGGAGTCCCTTGCATAAGGTCCTTGGTTTCATCTTACTATGCCCCTTCCAGCCTTAACCTCCAGCCTTCCTGACTCATTCTACTCCAGTGACAATACTGGTTTACACTACTTCAGGGTCTTTGCCTTGCATCATCCCCAGAATCCTTTTCCAAGATGCCTGTGTTGGCAGCTACTGTTCATTCATATCTAAGATCAAATGTCACCTTCTTAAATCTAGTGCATTATTCCTCTTTCAAATTCCACATTCACAAACGGAGGACAGTGCTTCCTGGTATGCAAATCTCGAAAAAATGCTTCGGGGGCCACAGGAAATCTAGCAAAGTGTTTCCCAACTCTCTACCATGTATCCATTAAAAATTAGATCCAATGTATATCATATCAATGCTCCACTTGAGCAAAGTGTTAATAAAAACTTAACTTTTGATTGTCTCAAGTGTTTTTCTGAATTATTTGCATAATCTTAGCTTGATGAACCAGTGAATTAGGTAGTACCAGTTCAAGGTAGTTCTTTAAATATGAGCAACTCCAAACCCATCCAGGAATATTATATTTTAAAATTTGCCATTTACTCAGTTTGTTCATCCAATAGTTATAGTACTGCACACCTACTATGTGCCTCTTTTTATCAGCCTGCAGGGGATTTTGCAGGGAAAAGTCCCCGCCTTTTGGGAATTTTTACTTTAGAAGGGAAACAGACACTGAATTAATTTCTATTTTAGTTCAGGTAGTCAGGTGAGCTTTTCTGTGGCGATGACTTTTGAGCAGAAGCAGAACAAAGTTACTTTCTCCAAAGGCTTATGTTTCTGAGAGTCAGGGACAAAGTTGGTGTTTATTTTCCTTTTGGTTGTTCATATATATATATATATATAACTTTTGTGGAAGTTGTTTATTTTAATGACTTCTGATATCCCAGCACAGAAATGCATAAAACAAATAACAAATATGATTGCTACACAGAATATTGTCAGAAAAACTCTTTGGCCACATGGTACTTTTCTAATCCTCTTGTACCTTCTATTGAAAAGACAGCTCACAAAATAACAGCTCACAAAATAATAATATAACGATAAATGAAAGTCGAAATTACATTTAAAAATTAAATCAGAGTATATTTATATCTCACTCCACACTCTGTGAAGATGCAAGCTACACAAAATGCAATGTTGTGTTGAACAAAATGTACTATCTTGACTTTTACTTATACATTGTGGAAAATGTGCCTTGACACATGATTAATGTACATGTATTCATAAACAATGACAGGACGAGAACAGAGAACATCATCTACATTTGGAAAAAGCCAGTAATTGCTCATAATAGGTTCTTACCGGGGTAGCTGTCGAATGTCTCCAGAATACTGTTCGTATTTGTAGTTTACCACATGCCACTGGGAACTATAAAATTTACAAGCCTGAAAGAAAGAAAAAGACAAGTATTAATACAAAAATTATCATTAAAAGACTGGGTACGGTGACTCACGCCTGTAATCCCAGCACTTTGGGAGGCTGAGGCGGGTGGATCACCTGAGGTCAGGAGGTTGAGGCCAACCTGACTAACATGGCAAAACCCCGTCTCTATTAAAAATACAAAAATTATCTGGGCATAGTGGTACGTGCCTACAATCCCAGCTACTTGGGAGGCTGAGACATGAGAATAGCTTGAACCTGGGCGGAGGTTATAGTGAGCCAAGATCGCGCCATTGCACTCCAGCCTGGGTGAAAGAGAGAGATTTGTCTCAAAAAAAAAAAAAAAAAATTATCATCAAAAAAATCAGCTGCCTGAGAAAAAGGAAGTACCATGAAGACAGGTCTTGTGCCTCTGGGGTGGTGTGAATATTAGCAACTTTAAGGTACGTAAGGAGCTTGCTCTTTCTAATCATTTTTCATTTCCAATGGAAATCTAACCTTTTCCAGACTCATGAAGGAGGAACTATTTAACATGTTTATTATATTTTACTCAATCAAAAAACTAATTTAATCACCCCTGAATCATACCAGATAGGCTGCTAACCTCAAGAACCAACATTTTTCAGCTCCCCTTGGCAAGTCCTGACATAATCTAACAATTCTTAGTAGGTGAAGATGTTATTATTTATATGAGAGCCTTGTGTCATGATTTTAGCCCATTTCTTCTTATTCTTACTTCAGTAACCAATCTTTTCCTTTTAGTATCATTGCTCCTGTTAGCCCTAAACTGCAGCACAGTCTTCTCTGTGATTACTCGTAGATTCTATTTTATTTTATTTGTATTTTTTGTGGGTCCATTGTAGGTGCATATATTTACAGGATACATGAGATGTTTTGATACAGGCCTGCAATGTGTAATAATCGCATCATGGAAAATGGAGTATCCATCCCCTCAGGCATTTATCCTTTGTGTTATGAACCATCCAATTTCACTCTTTTAGTTGTTTGTAAATGTAAAATTAAATTATTGACTATAGTCACCCTGTTATGCTATCTAATAGTAGGCCTTATTCATTCATTTTAACTACTTTTTTGTACCCATTAGCCATCCCCACCTCCCCTCCACCCCAGCCTCTGATAACCACCCTTCTACTCCCTATCTCTGTGGGTTCAATCGTTTTCATTTTTGGATCCCATAGTAAGTGAGAACATGCAATGTTTGTCTTTCTGTGCCTGGCTTATTTCACTTAACATAATGATCTCCAGTTTATTTATAGATTTTATAAACAGATGTGAATAACTGATAAGCAAAAATGGTTTTAGAAACGTTAATGGCACAACATAGTTATCATATAGTGGTACATGATAACTGATTATATAATATTTATGGATGGCAAATATTTTCCAAACACCTACCATGCACCTAGTGCCATACTGATCATAGATCTGTAATGGGATTTCACCTGATGGACCTAATGGCTTTTGAGATTCCTTTCTATTTTAAAATTACATGATTCTGGGGAGTAAGCAGCTATCACTGGGATTATAAGAACATCTGTTCTTGCTGGGCAAGGTGGCTCACATCTGTAATCCCAGCACTTTGGGAAGCCTAGGCGGGTTGATTGCCTGAGGTCAGGAGTTCGAGACCAGTCTGGCCAACATGATGAAACCCCATCTCTACTAAAAATAATAATTAAAAAAATAGCCGAGTGTGGTGACATCCACCTGTAATTTCAGCCACTCGGGAGGCTGAGGCAGGGGAATTGCTTGAACCAGGGAGGTGGAGGCTGCAGTGAGCCAAGATCACACTACCGTACTCCAGCCTGGTGACAGAGTAAGACTCTGTCTCAAAAACAAACAAACAAACAAACAAACAAACAAACAAACAAAACCAAGAACATCTATTCTTTAGCATTAGGAGGGAAATGAGTAATAAACCTAATGCACTGTCAGGAATGACGACTTGTGATTGTCTTTGTAAGCAAGAAGGGAATAGGTAAGGTACAGGACTGCTGCAGCAAGAAAGCGCTAGCACTGCCTTTGCAGAAACGACGGAGGGGGTGGCCTAGTGGACATCATAGAAAGGTGGACGGAGAACACACGTTCCAGGCATGAGGCTCGAGATACATGAAAAAGGCAGGGAGAGGGGATGGGGCTGTTCTGGATTTCTCTGGCCTGGAGTTCTCTCAGCACCACAGCTTTATTTGTTCAGGGAGGTGCCCACGCACAAACTGCGGACTGAGGACAAAACAAGGAGTGACCCTGGGACAGAAATGGGCGTAGGAGGATGACAGCTATGAACACAGGAAAAAGGGGAGTTTAAAACTAAAACAGCCGCAAGACAGACGAATGTAGACAAGAATAGTAAAAGGGAAGTCAGGGGATCTGGGAGGACTAGAATGAAGAGAGAATTTGAGCGAAATGGTACAGTGAGCTGTAGCAACTTGTCAATTCCTGAGCCAATTCTGCAAAGCACATGTTTCTGGAAATAAGAGGAAAATTGAGCCTTAATATGCCCCTTAGCTTAAATGTTTATCTTCATTTTAGATAAAGATGGCCAGGGATTTAGACAAGGAGCATATGGGTCAACAGTATCCCAAGCCATGGAGACAGAACTTTCATGGTTATAATTCTTTCTCATCCTCTCTCTCTCTTCCTTTTTTTTTTTTTGTACCTTGCTGTTGTTCTCAAATGAAACAAAACCAATTTTAAAATGGAAAAACAAGAGCGTAAAGAGCTGTAAATGTTTGTCAGATACTGCACTATTAGGCACTTTGCATACAGTCTTAACAAGCATTCTATGAGACTTTATTATTCCCATTTTATAGAGTAGAGAGGCAAGCAGAGATTCAGATCTTTGACCTAGGCACCAAATGTGGTAGAAACAGAATTTCAAATTGGATTTGTCTGATTCTAAAAGTCTGTTCAGCTAATTTATAAATTGTCTGATGGTTGCAAACTTTAAAAACGAACCACACATTTGGACCATCATTTGGGATGTTTTGTGTAGTATTTCTGTTTCTGTTTTAGAATCAGACAGACCTGGTTTTGAATTTTGGTTCTGCCATTTATTAGCTGTGGGATATAAAATAACTTAATATCTCTAAATGCCTTTATCTACGTAAGTAATACCACCTTCGCTAGCATCAAATCAGATAATTCGTCTAAAGCACCTTGTATAGTGTAAGCACTCAATAAGTACTTGCTTTAACATCAGTTTTCTCAGCACGTTTGTTTCAACCTATAATTCACATTCACAACAGTTAATAACAATTCGTATTCCTTAGTTATTAAAAATGAAGTTTTTGAGAAATAGGCCTGATTATCGAAGAGTTCTGTTTAATCAAATTGTTTCTGAATTTATTTGCTAGGCTTTTTATATCTGGTGGTGGGTAGATGAGAATCAGAGTTAGACTAGATGACTCTTAAGAATCCTTCTAAATCTGTGATTTCTCTGATTTTGAGAAAGCCAGTGCATTTTACAAACACATAACCATTTCTCCTACATAGTTATGGCATTTTGAAAATGTTAAGCACAGAAAATTATTCTCTATTCTTTGTTCCAGCCCACACAGTCACTCTAAGGAGATCATTAAAAACTATTATAATTATGACTACAGCTCCTCTTTGTCCAAAAACTAAGCTGAAATGATCTGTTGCAAATTCAAAGTCACAGGCTACAACTCTCCTTGTTACAGTAAGACAATGACTCCAATTTTCCCTTACTGACTTCCCAGCCCACGGCACCTGTTTCAAAATACCAGCTCCTTATCCCCTTTCAGTTGGAGGCTGCCATAGTCAGCTTCAAAACCAAAGGGTGTGAATATTAAGCAAGAGCTTTCTGAGATGGTTGATTACTCCAAACAGCGATGCCTGGCTTATCCTTTTTTAAATTTATTATATTTGCTTATTCAGCCTTTATCCTTGCCATCTCTGCCTGTATGTGTTTAGACACCAAAAAGCAGGCCAAAGTCAACATGGTCAAAGGCTTTCATGCCGTGAGGATAGAGTTTCCTAAAAAGCATAGTGTCCATGGTCCTTGGAGTTGATAATTACAATTCAGGCTCCTGGATCTCACTTGGGATCCATGGAATCAGAATCTCTAGAGGGAGTACCAGAAATCTACATTGTAAGAAGTACTACAGATGATTCTGAAGGAGATGGAGACATGTTGCTACTTCACCAGTGATAATGTGGTCCAGCCTTGTCTGACCATGAACTGAGAGCCTTGGGGTCCTAGTTTCACACAGTGGATTCTTGTAGCTGGAGTTATCTGCTTGTTTTCACTCATCTAGACACAGCCTTTTAAAAGGACATATCAACTCCAGTGTGAGGTTTTATTTATAGTGGATATTCAATATTTATTTGTTTAATCAGTGATCTTCTATATCATTTTCTTCTGGGAATGACTAAACAATACTTTGAAAGTTCTAAAAATCTAAATACTTTAAAAATGAGTGGACTATTATAAAGAAAATATTTCATTTTTCTCCTTGTTCCTGTGCTTCAGAGAATCATTAGAATCAATTCAAATCGTATTATATACCTCAAATAGCAATTTGGGTTTGGCAATACAATTTGTTCATCTCATAAAAGGGTTGATTATTGAATTCCAGCTACATAGTAATAAGCAGGTAACAGATTTTTTTTTTAGATGGAAAATTATTTTTCTTTCTGGCTATAGAGGTTTATTTAATTACCTGACTAGTTTCTTGCTAGAAAGATTAATGCCAGCATAAATGATGCTCATTTTGGCCCTTAGTCACCACTGGAAATAATTCTGTATTTGTGAAACGATGGTGGCAATTTTAATATTCATGCCATTCTTTATAAAGTTGAGAAGTAATTGTGGCTATTGTATAAATGTTGAAAATGAAGCATCATGAAATTAAGTGAATTTAGGCAAATTATGCATTGAAAAAGTGGCCAGATAATTTATTGTTCACACTGAGACATTTCAGAGTGAAAGGAGGCACTATTAGCAAGGCTGACAGGCTGACACTTAGCACGTGAGACTATTCCTGTGAGCTAGGATGTATGGTTACCCAATACATTGATATTTTAGTGAAAAAGGGAAAAGGCACTGAAAATGTTTTTTTTTTTTTTTGGTTTTCAACTAGATCACACTATGTGTTCTTTTAAAGTGCAATAATTAGCTTCTGTACTATACAAACCAGTTGAACAGTTAGTAATATTTAAAAACGTATACCATTCTCTTGAGGGAGAAGTAAAAATAATGAATTTGGGCAAAACAAATAATGTAAATACAAGTATGTCTCAGTTTCAGAAATCACAGCATGATCTAATTTAATTGATCCTGATTTTTTAAATAAAATACTACCTGACACGAGGTAGAATTATTATGTACCTAAGCATACATACCCATTTGTAAAATATAATGCCATATTAAGCACCAATCCAGAGGAAAATAATTTTAAGATGATTTTGTTGCTTTGAACTAATATTAGCCTAAATTTTTCTTCAATATCTTTATTGATGGTAAATTGAAAGTGAACCAAAATATTTGGTTTCTCTTTTCAAAATGTGCTGTGTTAAGGCAGTTGAACAAACTATAAAAGTAGACTTTTTGACCTGGGAACATGCACTCTAATTTCCCAGCTAGATCTCACAAGTCATTTGTCAGGACATGAATGACAGATGGTACTAAAACACCTTGGTACTATTATGATCCAATCATTGTTCCCATGTAAGGCATAAAAACCGGGTCATTTTTCAATGCAATTGAAATTTTACATTTAAACTTAAAAAATTTTTTTTTTATTCTTATGCTCCAAGACCTCTAACTTGTACATCTGTGTTTTACTCAATTACTGCCAAATATTTCAGAGGGATTTTTATTGTGGAGAAGGAAAAGCCAACTTAGAATTGGAACAGGTTTTCATATTCGGAAACAAGACTATTATTCTAGAAATTTTAGTGAACAGAAAATAAATTTCTTCAGATTCTTAACATGAAATATGTAATCATTTTGTTTTTAGTTTTCAATAGTTTGTTTTTCCAGATATATTTTATCCTAAGTTCAGTAAATAATACATCCCCTTGAATTCATCTTAATTACTTTTTGTGTATTTATTGCCTTTAGTGTTATACATTTAGTGTAAAAAAAAATTGGGGTGATCCATTTTGTTTTGGCTTTAGGAATATAGTCACCACACATGAACATAAATAGGCCAAATGTAAGACAACAGATTTTAATATCTTAATTTTTCCATTAAATTTTTAAAGTCATAACATAAACATGGCTTTAAATTTATTTGTAAAAAGTACACACAAAATGAAAAGTCTCTTAACTTCCAACAAGATCAGCAAGTCCTTCATTAGTAAATTAAGAGCCTTATTTTTCAAAAAAAAAAAAAAAAAAATCCCAAACTCCTAAAACAAAACCAAAATAAAACATACAAACAAATATTTTTATCTACTTGAATTTTATTAAGAAAGAATGTAACTTTTTAAAAATTTTGAAGCAATGTTTGTAATTTCATTTTCTTCTCAATATGCCCTGAGGTCACAGTATAGGAGTTAGTTCTAAGATGAGAAACTCCATGCTAACTGTGCTCTGGTCTAAAGTTAATAAATGCACTGGAGTCATTCAATTGCTCTCCAGTATTTCAGGATCAGAAAACAACATTCATTTTTATTTAATTTATTTATACATGCAACCCATTCTCCCAATTCAACTATTAAGAGACATTCTTATTTCTGGGCAAGTGTGAGTGCACATTATTCTACACATGAAATTTGAAAGTTAGTATAAAGTATACTAAACAAAGGCATTTTGGTCAAAAGAATGGTTTCTTTGTCAACTTAAATAATATACAGTCCAAAATTAACCGCAAAGCATATAGAATTAATTTAACTATAAAAGTAAGAAAAGAAATTCCCTGTGTTTTCTTGAGACAAGATAAATTTCATTCTAGTTAGATATATTTCTTTCAGTTAAAAATGAGCAGCATGAAGTACTTTTAAATTATAGCCAACTTCCTCCTCTGTAACGTTCTTCACTATGTCTAGGACTCTTAAATTGTTTAAGATCTCTTTTACTTCCGTGAAGTCACATGATGTGGCTTCTATCTTGAATATTCATAATTTTCTCCTGAATTAATTAAATGCCACTTGTCTGAGTCCAAATGGTGCAAAGGAAGAAGAGGAAGAGAAAGAAATTTCATTTCCAATCTTACACTCATTGGATCATATTGTTTTTCATGTTTACCGAATTTTGCTCTGCAATACATTAAGCAGTATTTTGGTACATAATTTAAAGATCAATAAATGGCCTATGGAACTATTTTTTAACTTTTGTATGTATTGGGTATTCTGCCTGAAGAATTATAATATTTTTATTGGGTTTACTCCTGAAGTGGGTTTATGCTTTGCAAGTAAAGGGACAACAATATATGAACACCTTGCTTGATAAGAAACACATCTCATTCTTCAGAGTTTAACCCATTGTAATCAGGGTGTGCTCCCAGCTTCAGAAACTGGTCTGCTAAAGACCACCAATGATCCTGAATTGCCAAATCCAGTGAGCCCCCATCTTGATTCTTCTTTGGCATTTTATGCCACTGATGCACTTTCTCTCGCTATTACCTTTCTTCCTTAATTCTGAGATAGCAATGTCTCCTTGTTCCCTTCTTTCCTTTCTCCCCACTCATTTTCCATTCCTATACAGGGTCCTCTTTGCCTTCCCCTTAGTGAGATTGTGGCTCAGGGACCTGCCTTCAGGCTCAACTCTGGCCCGTTCTCTGGTGTTCATGGGCATACTCTTTCAGGTTCGAAGCTTCAACTTTCAAATCCAGAGTTAACTTCCCACACTTTCCTGTAGTCCAGACCTATGTATTTACTTTCTTCTTCGACGTCTCTCTCTGCATGTTGGCAAATGAGGTTATCTTCCTTGTTTCATCCTTCAATCTATTCTGAGCACCTTATTTAAATTAATGGCACAACCATCTAGGTAACAGCCCAAGCCATAATTATGGGAGTCATCACAAACACATTCTTCTCCTTTACTTTATTTTCAGTCCCTAACTCCTGTCAATTCTATCTCCTTAATAGGTCTTTACTGGTACCACAGTCACATAGCCATATGTTAGTACAGCTCTTTTTAATCATGCACCTGGACTATTAAAACAAATAGTCTCCTATCCGTCCAAGTTTTCCTCAGTCTTAATCCTTCCCAAGCCAACCAATCCATACTCTGGTATGCTTTTAATTGTTTCTTCTGACATGCAAACCTGATCTTGTTTGTCTTAAAGTAGTACTCCAGGGGGTACTTGTCTGAGTGTGTTGTAGAAATCTGATCATAGGTCTGTTACTTCTTGCCTTATGGTATGCAGCTTGAGGGCAGGGACTGCGCTACATCCACATGGTATCATCTGCTTAGCCAGTAATAAATGTTGGCTAATGAACCTCGTCTATTCTTCTATCCAATGGTTGATGCACCTTATCACATACGCTTTAGCTTTTGACACAATGTGATCTGTATTAACAGTAAATCAGTGGGAGAGGAAGTTTCTATGTAAATTTCACTCTTTGTAAAGACAGGATAATTAACTCCACCTAAGTGAATTGCAATGAGCAGATTCTTATATACCTCATTTATGCCACTGGATTAACATTTGCCCTTAGGACAAGAGAAATGATAATCTGACAATTAGGTAGGGGAATGAGGGGAGAAATTTAAGGGCCAAAAGAGTATTACACTGACATTTATGATCATTGTTAAGTACTTCAAACTTTGAGATTAACATTATTTATACTTATAATTTGCTGTATGAGGGTAAGTCCACAGAACTTCCTGGGGCTTACGTGGAATTGTCTTAGAATTGCATGGCCTCCTTGAACACAGGTAGACATTTTCGATGCTATCAGTAAGAATTAAGAATAGAGGTTTGGCCATGAAAAGAAACAACTAATTTATCTGATCTCCTAGGGGCTTTAATATTTTCTTTTTCTTCATTAGAATCAGCCGGAATGAACTCAGTTTCACCTAATAGTTGATTATGTTCACTCAGGTTCACCTAATAGTTGATTCTGTTTTACTTGAACTAGGCTGTGTCCCCAGTATCTGGCGATCTCCTTGGATCACATTCACATGAGCATTTCTCACAGGTGTTTCTTAAACATACTCGGGGAAAAATGGACAGACATTCCACATGGTCAAATACATTTTAGAAATGTTTCATTTCATTTTCCCTTCTAAGACAGTCTTGATGGATATTAGCTAATTAAAGACTGAATGTGTGTGTGTGTGTGTGTGTGTGTGTGTGTTTCTGTGTGTGTGAGACACTTAGGAATATCCTGCAGACCTGGCTTTTTACAGAACATTCTATACCTACATAAAGTTGGGTTCTGCCCTGATTTAAACCATGAGTTTTTCTGTTTTTTTTTTCCAGCGTGAATTTTCTATGGTCAGCTAGAGATTTCAACAACATTTACTTTGCCTTAAATCTTATTTGTATCTACCATTTAGTCTTGGATCCTGTTTTCATTTTTGTTTTTTCCTTTCCAAAATTCATTTCTGGTTTCAACTTTTCCTTGCCCCAGTAACATAGTGTTATTTGGATGAAGACAGTACATAATCATAGTGCATGTGTGTGTACATGTGTAGATATGGACGTAGAGATAAGTATTTGCTTTTATTCTTTTTTACTTTTCTACAGACAGAGTCTCACTCTGGTGCCCAGGATGAAGTTCAGTGGCATATACCTGGCTCAATCATGCGGTCTTGAAATCCTGAGCTCAAGTCATCCTTCTGCTTTAGCCTCCTGAGTAGCTGGGACTACAGGTGTACACCATCATACCCAGCTAATTAAAAAGTTTTTTTAGAGATGGGGGTCTCACTATATTGCCCAGGCTGGTCTCGAACTCCCGAGCTCCAGCAATTCTTTTGCCTTGGCTTCCCAAAGTGCTGAGATTACTGGTGTGAGCCACTGCACCCAGCCCACTTCTGTTCTTTCAATGTTGTCATACCTCCTAAGTCCCCAAGGGGGACTTTATGCCATGACCAAAATGAAACTTGGATTCTCGAATTCATTACTTTCTCCTCATCTCATCATTATTCTCCAACTGCAGCAGGGCTGGTTTCCAGGAATCGGAGAGGGCTTTGTTGTCAGAGTAACTTGCTACCTTGTATTTCTCTCAGCCATTCAGTTCAAGTGGTCCCTAGACCTTTGTTCCCTCTTGAGCCACTGTATTATTCTCAATTCTCTGCTCCCTCATCTCCTTCTGTTAAGAGAGATTGAACCAAGAGCTTAGTTTTAATTGGTGTGCTGAGTTTCCTTCCGACTTTATATGATCTCTTTGTGTATATTAAAATAAAAACTTTGTTAGAGAAGTTTTGCTTAGGAAGTTTGCATCCTATTTATAGATCCCTTTAATCATCCCGCTCTCCACCTCAAACCCCCTGTGGGAGTGGTGCTTATTTTATCACGGAAGTGTTTACGTTTTTTTTTATGATTATAGATGTTCACTTTAAGCCACTTATGAGATTCAGATAAAGACAATGCTCTCCAGTAGTTGTTTTCCAAGTGTTTTCATACTATTGCTATGTTTATTTTCAGAATCACAGCACTAAGATTATTAATATCCCTATTTAAAGATGGAGAAACTGAGGCACAAAGGTTAATAGTTTGCCAAAATGGAAGATACATTCCCTTGTGAGCGGTGGACTAGTGAGCATGTGTCTTAAAGAAACTTATCAAAGTATCAGATACAATCAAATGCATAAGAACATGGAATATGAGGTCAAAAATAACAGAGCCTTAATTCTGGCTGTGTATGAACTTGGGAGAGTTCATTATTCATTCAGAGCCTGTTTTCTAGGCTGTAAAATGAGGTCATAATGCCTATTTCACAGAATGCTCAAAAGTTTTCAGGTATGCACAATGTCTATACAACTATGTACTCAACTAGAACTTGATGTTAGCATGCAGTGTTTTAATGGATGTGAAATAAGCCTATGCTTTTGTGTGGGGAATATTTAATTTTACATTTAAGAGACAGGAGAATTAATAACAGATGAAACAGGAATGGAAGAAGCTGTTCATTTTAGTGAACTCCCATTCAAATATGAAGTCATTCAAGATTAAAAAAAGGAAAGAATGCCTAATGCCTTTCACAAGAAGCTGAGAATTGTCAAAGTAGAGAGCAGTGAGGACAAAAAACCCCAAAATTTTTACTGAGCTGGATGTGTTGAGACTAGATTCTTGCCAATCTGTTGCCTAGCAACCATGGTATTTGCCCTTGCCACCCCACAGGGAGCCGCAGGGCAATTTAGCACAGGGTGGACCAATAGTGTTGCTTAATACACTTGTGGTAGGGCAAGCAAGTGTTTCTACAAAGCTGTACCGACGTCAATGAATTCATTTCAGTGCTAGCATAATCTACTTTCAAAAATCCAGCCAATGTTCCTGAAAGTGTGGTCCACTGACCATATGCATCAGAGTCACCTGGGCAGAAACCACGGTGGGGCTGTGAGGGTGAAGACTGAGAGAAATATTCTTTCCAGAGGAACATAGCAATTTTACAGCAAAGCACCCTATTGGCAGTTAGCATCGCTGTTAGGAGCCCAGGGGCGGGGCTGGTGGCAAGTGTCCAGATGTTGGATCTGTCTATTCCTGGCTGTCTAATGCTGGCTGGGCAAACTTCTTAATATTTCCATGACATAGTTTCCTTGTTATTAAAAGGTGATAACGATGATAATAACAAACATATGTAATTATTACAAGTAAAGGGCTTAGAAGTGTATCTGGCACAAAGTTAAGTAGTCAGTAAAGGTTAGCAGCTATTAGCAATTGGGATCAAGACATTGTGCAGTGTAATTCCCTAGGACCATTTCTCAGTCTTAGCCCAGCTCTGTGGTGACCTCTTTCTTTTTATCTGCTGTCTCCAGGCCTGACTGTTCATGTTTCATTATCATCATGGGATATTTCTAAGTAGGGCTTATCTTCTTTCCATCCTGTAAAGCACAGGTTTCACTTTATCTCTATCCTTAAAACCAAGGACTAATGTGGAGTTTTTGCAGGGTTTTTAGTACTAGTGACACAGAAAATTTATCAGGAAAGAAAAGAGTTTTGTCTCAGGCTTCCTCCTTTCTTTTTTTTCTACTTTAGATCCATACAGTTGAGAAAAATATGGCAGGAAGATTCATTCATGTTGCCAAAGAGAATCGAATGTTCTGTCCTGAGTTTTGCAACATAAAAGTTTATCAGATATTTGGGATCTAGAACGAAAGGCAGTCTACTTGGTTTCTCCTTGCAGCAGTTCTTAGAGAAGTAAGACGCTGAGGTACAAGAGAGAAGAGAAGGCTACAAGCAGTTGAAAGGGAGTTAAAGTGGGAACAAAAGTGAAGGTAAGAAATTTCCCCCCAGGAGCAATAACAAGATAAAGGCAAATTTTGTGGTCAACCTGTCCTCAGCTGAATGTGACAGGTTGACCATAAAATTTACTGAGAACTACAGATAGATGAAAAGATCTGGACATCTGATGTTTCGAGGTAGAAGCTCTTGAAACACAAACAAAACTGAAGGCCCCTGGGGGCACTAGAATAGTCTTTTGAAGTCTCCTGTTGTATGGATCCACTTACCTGCTTTTTATGCCATCTTTTCCCTGGAAAAGTAGCTACACTTGAAACCTTGGTTGGATCTAGAGATTGGGGGTGGAGGTTCTGAATGGTTCCAGAATTTAGAGTTCGGGCCAATTGGCCCTACTTTGAAAGCATGCTTGACAATAAAATGAGGCAGTAGGCAGGAGTTGAAGGAGGCCGCCAGCCAAATCCAAGGTTGCGAAAGCCTTGGGTTCTAGATACCCAGAGCCATGAGCTAGGAAAACTTGTTCATGTGAGAGCAATTGGAAACCGCTGAAAACTGGAAATATACAAATGCCCTATATACCCACAATGACAGCAGGCAAAAGGACCATGAAACGAAAAGTCCCTAAATGATACATTTATATATTCATTGTAGTTGCATTAAAAACGGCTGAAAATGGACTATGTCCGCTGAACTTAATTGACTTCTATGAGTGACAGACAAGCCCAGCAGGTGGAATCCTAAAGCAGGACAGGCATGAGAGTTTGAGTGCTCCACATGCCATTTTCATCAGCAAACCAAAACAATAAAAATGAATCTGAAGTAGTCTTTTAGGTAATTATCCAATGACTTGAAGAATTGTGTTGGATTTTTAACTTTTGAAGACAAGTTTAGGCAATAGACTTGGGTCACTTCCAATTCTGGCAGCATTTAAAAATACCTTTTTTTTGTTCGTTTTTAATGGAGAAGGAGTTTTGCTCTTGAGACCCAGGCTGGAGTGCAATGGTATGATCTTGGCTCACTGCAACCTCTGCCTCCCGGGTTCAAGCGATTCTCCTGCCTCAGTCTCCCAAGTAGCTAGGATTACAGGCATGTGCCACTATGCCCAGCTGATTTTGTATTTTTAGTAGAGACGGGGTTTCACCACATTGGTCAGGCTGGTCTCCAAATCCTGACCTCAGATAATCCACCCGCCTCGGCCTGCCAAAGTGCTGGGATTACAGGTGTGAGCTATCATTCCCAGCCTCCCATCTCTACTAAAAATCTCTATGGAAAATACATTCTAACTAATAATTCTCTACTAAAAATGTATCCTAGTTTTTTTTTTTTCCCAAATAGCTTTTATGTATAATATCACGATAAAAGAGAATTATATAAGTTGAAAATCGATCCCCTCCCACTACAGTCCCAAACTTGTGAGGTAGCCAATGTTATCAGTTTGATGCATGCATTCTTTTATACTTTCTCTAGTCTTATATAAACATATTTGTGTATATAAGTATAGGTTTTCTATCTTTCACGATATCATACTACAATTCTGTGACTTGCTTTTCCTCCTAACAATATATTATGGGTGTCAGACCGGGCATGGTGGCTCACATCTGTAATCCCGGTACTCTGAGAGGCTGAGATGGGTGGATCGTTTGGGGTCAGGAGTTTGAGACCAGCATGGCCAACATGGTAAAACCTCATCTCTACTAAAAATACAAAAATTAGGCAGGCATGGTGGCAGGTGCCTGCAATCCCAACTACTCGGTAGGCTAAAGCAGGAAAATTGCTTGAACCCAGGAGACGGAGGTTGTAGTAAGCAGAGTTCCTGCCCCCTGCACTCTAGCCTGGGCAACAGAGGGAAGACTCCCTCTAAAGAAACAAAACAAAACAAAACATTATGGGCGCCACAACTAAGCTATTTAAATATATATTATTTTTTCTTTGGTGTATATTGCTACAAAATAAAAATGTGAAAAAAATTTTAGCCTCACCTTTACTAATTGATAATTCAAAATTTCCAATGCAGCATACATGTCCGTTAATTGGATCTTTATTCCCGAGTGTTTTTATATTATGTATTTGTATATTTTTATATGCTACTTTAAATATACTTGTGAATTGCATTTCAAAAGTTACAGATGTATTTCAAACATCACGTGACAGTGTTTCGTTCACTATATTCTTATCATTGCTAAATGATATTTATTTTAAAGTATTTATCTTAAATTTTTTCTTCCCTAAAATTTTTTTAATTTCTATTTCCATGACTACTAGCGAGGCTGAGCAACCTTGTATGCCTCTTAGCCAGCTGCATTTCTTCTTTCAAACAGCTTGCTCATATCTTTTGCTCACATTTTCTTGAGTTTTTGTCTTTTTAATTTAATTTTGTAGGATTCTTTAATTTTGTGTGTTCGGCAAAAGATATAATGAGTTACAAATGACTTTTCTAATTAAATATTTACTTTTGACTGTATCTGCAGTACCATTAATTATATACAAAGTTTAAATTTTTATTTGGTTAAATCTGTTTTCCCTAACTTCCTACTTAAAAACGTTTCCCTACATTTTTAAAACTTTTGTTTTTAAAATTTAGATTATTTTATTCATCCAGAATTTATTTTTGTATATAAAATGAGATATGAATATAACTTTATTTTCTTCCAAAATGGATAGTTGAGTAGTATTTGTCCACTCTTTCCCAGAGAATTTAAGTGCCATCTTTACTATTTCTTAATTGTATGCACTTAAATTTGTTCTAGGTACTTTTTTGTTTCGCTTGTTTATTTGTTTATTCCAGAATACAGAAAAAGATGTAGAGTGCCCCAATTTATTTATTAAAGCTAGCATCTCTCTAATACCAAAGGAAAAAAGAAAACCAGAGCCAAATTTCACTCAAAATGTAAATGCCAAAATTTGACATAAACTAAAAACATTTTGAAGGCAACAGGGTATTAAGGTAATAATACAACTTGAAGTACAAAGTTTATACCAGAAGTACAAGTAGGAATCCACATGGCAACAGCCCACTGATTCTATTACAATGCTAAATAAAACAGGAAAGCTGTTGTATCAATAGGCTGTATGTGCATGTGATAACAGGACAGTCAGTCTTTATAAACACTCTACAGTTTCATAGAAAGACAGCTTTTAAAACACAATAAAGAAACACCAGAAACCAACATAAAACACCATCCTTCATAAAGCATCAAAGATTCTATGGTCTCCCCCTAAATTCAAAAGGCATATTGCCTGGTATTAGCATTATTATTCAACATTGTTTTAGGGATAGTAGACAGTAGAATACAATAAAAACTAAAGAAACTATATACTTAATAGAAGAGAAGAAAATTTTAATTGTTTATGCCTACATGCCTACAAAATTAAATATGAACTATTAGGATAAGAGTTTAACAAGCTAGTTATTTACATTAGGAAATCAACAGGTCTTTAAAAATATCAGTAATTAATAGTAAGAATAAGAAATGGAGTTTTAAAATTCCACTCACATTTGTGACTAAATTATAAGAAGGAAGTCAATGTGGAAAAAAAAATGTCAAATCCTGCCTAAGTTAACACATATTGATTGCAGACCTGGTTTCAATAAGTCTGATTATCTGATATAAAAAATTATTTTCCAACTGTTTTTTTTAAAGAACAGTGATGCCCTACTGTATGCTAAGACTTTCTCTAAGGCAACTCTAAACAAAATATTATAGTACTGATATCACACACTATTTTTATCAGTAAATATGAAGACAGTATTCTCAGATATCCTGATGTTATCTGAGTCTGAACTTTTCCTCTTTCTGTCTTCTTAAAAGGTATTGTAATGCAATGTGAATTTTGGGAAATACATACAAAATAATGGACTTGGAAAAAAAAGGCAGGTAAAAAAATGGCAAACAATGATCTGAACTGAACAGTACAACAGAAAATATGTACAGTCATATTAATATTAATATGTACACTAATAAGGCTAGCTTATATAACATCAACGTATTAAGAGGTGAGAAAATATACTGCTATTTTATGAAGTTTTAATGAAATCCTAGTTGCGACACACCACTTTCTCAGGATTCAAGACTGAACTTAGATTCCACTACTTTCAGTTTGACTGGTGCCGGGCTAAATTTTATCACCATAGTTTCTACAAGGAAAGGATAAGCATCATTTATTTATGCAGTAAACATCTGCTAAGTAGCTGCTATACACTGGCCCGATTCCCACTCTAAAGCCACCTGGAGTCTAGTTAGAAGAAAAAGAAGATGTTTTGTAGATCTCCTATAAACCAATAGAATGGAAGTCGACACTACACCCAGAGATGTTCTATCAGTCCTTGATAGAGTCTGGACACTCGTCCCCATCCAAATCTCATGTTGAAATGTAATTCCCAGTGTGAAAGGTGTGGCCTGCTGGGAGGTGTTTGGCTCATGGGGGTGAGTCCCTCATGAATGATTTGGGCCATACCCTGGTGATAAATGAGCTCTAGCTCTGAGTTCACAAGATCTGGCCATTTGGCTGGGTGCAGTGGCTCATGCCTGTAATCTCAGCACTTTGGGAGACCGAGGCAGGCGGATCACTTGAGGTCAGGAGTCCAACATGGTGAAACCCCATCTCTACTAAAAATACAAAAATTAGCTGGGCATGGTGGTGCCTATTTGTAGTCCCAGCTACTTGGGAAGCTGAGGCAGGAGAATCACTTGAACCCGGGAGGTGGAGGTTGCAGTGAGTCGAGATCATGCCACTGCAGTCCAGCCTAGGCGACAAAGCAAGACTCTGTCTCAAAAATAAATAAATAATTAATTAAATAAAAAATCAAAGAAGTCTGTGGCACCTCCACTCCTCTCTCTCTTGCATGCTCCTGCTTTCACCATGTTCCCTCTTTGCCTTCTGCCATGAGAGTAAGCTTCCTGAGGCCTCCCTAGAAACCAAGCAGATGCAGAACCATGCTTCTTGGACAGCCTGCAGAAACGTGAGTGAATTAAACCTCTTTTTCTTATAAATTACCCAGTCTCAGGTGTTTGTTTATAGCAATGCAACAATGGTCTAATATGGTCTCTTCAAGCTGTCCACAGGGTTTTATCATTAACTATTTCCATAGTTAGTACTCAAAAGAGATACATCTTCAAATAAGAACTCCATTCTCCAAAATTCTAATGTAGTCTGGTTGTTCTGAAAAGTCAATCCATGTAAACAAAATTAAATAAAATATTTGTATTAGGAATACTTAAATATTTCTCGACTTGGGGGTTTTAAATTAATCAAAAACAAAAGAAAAGAAAATCTAAAACTTGAACAATCACCAGATAATGGGAAATGATTAAAAGGAAGATGTAAAGCCCTCTAACAAGTAATGAAAGTTGAAAGACATCACTAGGGCCAGGCACGGTGGCTCATGCCTGTAATCCCAGCACTTTGGGAAGCTGAGGTGGGCGGATCACTTGAGGTCAAGAGTTTGAGAGCAACCTGGACAACATGGCGAAACTCCATCTCTACTGAAAATACAGAAATTAACCAGGCATGATGGCGTATGCCTGTAATTCTAGCTACCTCGGGAGGCTGAAGCACGAATATTGCTTGAACCCAGGAGGTGGAGGCTGCTGTGAGCAGAGATGATGCCACTGCACTCCAGCCTGGGTGACAGAGCGAGACCCTCCCTCAAAAAAAAAAAATCCACTAATTAGAATATTTCGCATTATCATAATAGTAAGTTGTATTGAGAATTCCTGGAAAAAACAAAAGCCTTATAAATAAAGCATTGGAAGCATCATGCTTACCTCCTTCACCAGTAAATTTTCTGCCTTGTGCTCTGCATCTTCAGGTACTGTTGAGTACAATGTGCGGATATCCCAGGAAACTGTGGCTGCCTGAAATGAACAACGAAAAGAAACTGAGTCCTCCAACTTAGAAGTGTTGAGCAGACCAGCACACTGAAACCGCAAAAGGGAAGTTGTCTTAAATCTTAGCCTTTAAGGATAACAGAAGGCAGAGATACTTCCGTAGTTCTTCCCAATTTAATCTCTAGGAGAGAAGATGCAGACATTTATTTGATTACCAGTCCTAGCATTTTTACAACAGCTACTGTTTTATTAGTGCAGCTCATAGTTTTAAGCTGTTTCCCTCTTTGCAGAAAACAAAAAATTGGGGCATCTGTATATTTTCAACTTAGCTTATTTCTATTGGAATCTTTTCTATTGTTGCTGCTAAGGCTAAAATAAATTTGAAATGAAAAAGAAAACTTACAAAATCAGCATTATTTTAATAATATTGTAAATAATCTCAAATATCAAGGGATAAACACAGTCCTTTTTAGAAGCTAGCTGTGCGAGTGCATGTGTGTGTGTGCACATGTAGTCATAGTTAGGGGTGGGAAGGAAGAGTGTTTAGTAAATCTGAACCTTGAAAAAGTAGGTCGTGTTTTTGGTGTCTTTATTTTTGAAATAGTTGAAATAAGCAAACTACTTCTCAACTTCCATGCTAAATAAACAATATTCTTTTGAATGATTATACACTAACTAATATATAAAGTACTTCCTAAAACAAAACATCAAAAACAGAATTTCATAGGTTATTGCATCTTATATATCTTCAGCTCCATGAAGCATAGGAGAATGAGATGCCCTAAAACAGCAAGTTTCCACTTCCAGCCATCCACTTCCTTCAGTCCATATACCTCAGTGGTCATAGGGAGGTTCAGGAGATGAGTCTGTGGCATCCGTGGTACCAACAGCTGAGATCCTGTACATTGCACATCCCCCAAATCACAGCTATTCATTTAAACTGCTCTAGGTTAGCTGTTGGAACAGAGAAGAATTTCCAAACTCATCCTCAGTATTGGAGAAGATGGGTAGGGAGAGGTCAAGGGAATTTTGTCTTCCGAGTTCACAGCCCTTGTGGGCAGCTCTGCCACCAAGGGTGGCGTCCTTCCCATCATTCCTTCTCTTCCAATCCTGGACTCTTATTTTCTCCAAATCTGCTCTTTCTTCACTCCTGATGTAAGCTCAGTGAGTGCACAACATTTTATTTTGTTCACTTATAACCTCAGTGCCTAGTTGGATACACCTATGTAATTCTTTGTTGAATGTACTGACTGTTGTGTATATGTGTGTTCTATCAGAGGATGAGCGTATGTGGGAGCATGAGTGTGGTGGTGTGTGAGTATGTGAGCATGTGCAATTGGGTGGGTGTGTCTGTTCAATGAGTGTGAGGAGTGTGTGTGCGTGAGAGTATGTTGCATTTGAGTGACTGTGCTCGTGTGCGGTGTGTGTGTGTATGTGCAGTGTGTGTGGTGAGTGTGTGTATGTGTGGTGTGTATGTGTATGGTATGTGTGTGGTGTGTGCATATGTGGTGTGTATGTGTGTATGCGTGGTGTGTTTGTACTTGTGTTGTCTGTGTCGTGTGTATATGTGTGGTGTATGTATGTGTTTTGAGTCTGTGAGCATGTACAGTTGGGTGTAGTGTGTGTGTGCAATAAGTACGTGTGGAGTGTTAGTGTGCGTGCATGAGCGATGAGAGTGTGTTGCATTTGAATGCATGTGTATGTGTTGTGTGCATGTGTGGCATATGTGTGGTGTGAGTGTGTGTGTGTGTGTATGTGTTTGTGTGGTGTGAATGTGTGTATGGTATAAGTATGTATGTATGTGTGGTGTGTGTGTGTTTATGGTAAATGTATGTGTATGTGTTGTGTATATGCATGGAGTGTGTATGGTGTGTGTATGTGTGTGAGTCTGTGAGCATGTGCAATTGGGTGTAGTGTGTGTGCAATGAGTATGTGTGGAGTGTGTTAGTGTGTGTACATGACAGTGTGTTGCATTTGAGTGCATGTATATGTGTGGTGTGTATGTGTGGTGTGAGTGTATGTGTGGTGTGTGTGCCTGTGTGTGGTGTGTATATGTGTGGTGTGAATGTGTGTATAAGTGTGTATGTGTGGTGTGTGTGTGTTTATGGTAAGTGTATGCATATGTGTGGTGTGCATATGCATGATGTGTCTGTGGTGAGTCTGTGTATGTGTGATGTGTGTGTGGTGTGAGTGTGTGTGTGGTGTTTGTGTGATGTATGTGTGGTGTGAGTGTTTGTCATGTGTATGTGAGGTGTGTGTATGTGTGGTGTGAGTGTGTGTGGTGAATGTGTGTATGTGTGGTGTGTATGTGTGATATGAGTGTGTGTGGTGTAATTGTGTGTGTGGTGTATGTGTAATGTGACTGTGTGTAGAGTGTGTCTGCATGTGTATGTCTGTACACGTGTGAATGGGTGTGATGTGTCAGTGTGTGTGGTGTGAATGTGTGGTGTGAGTGTGTATGTGTGGTGTGAATGTGTGTGGTGTGTGTTGTGGTATGTGTGTGTAGTGTGTCTGCATGTGTATGTCTGTACACGTGTGAATGGGTGTGATGTGTCAGTGTGAGTGTGTCTGCATGTGTATGTACACGTGTGAATGGGTGTGGTGTGTATGGTGTGAGTGTGTATGTGTGGTGTGAATGTGTGTGGTGGTGTTGTGGTATGTGTGTGTAGAGTGTGTCTGCATGTGTATGTACATGTGTGAATGGGTGTGATGTGTCAGTGTGGGTGTGTGTGCATGTGCACATGCATGTCAGAAAGCAGGGGTTTTGTATTCTGTGAAAGAAGAATGTCATGTAGATCTAACAAGATCAGAGAATGAAAAATGAGAAAACTAGGTTCTAGATACATCAATGGTAAAAATGAATGCTTGCCCTAAAGCACAGCTGTGGACTGAGCTTCCTGGGCCACTGCACTTGCTCCAGGATTTGACTGCAGCTGTATGAACAAAGCTCAGAGGAACTGTGGTTACCAATTCAAACCAGGCATAGATGCAGGGAGCAAGCACAGTGCCACAGATGGAACAGGGAGTGGTTGCTGTGCATGCAAAGTAAGATAGAGCCAATCTGGATCTTAATATTTACATTTTACTTTTTATTTTTAAATTTGTAAAATTTTTATTTTATTATTTTTTTAGACAAGTTCTCATTTTGTTGCCCGGGTTGGAGGTTGGAGTGCAGTGGTGCAATCACAGCTCATTGCAGCCTTAACCTCCTGGGTTCAAGTGATCAGCCTCCCCAGTAGCTGAGACTACAGGTGCATGCCACCATGCCTGGCTAATTTTTACTTCTTTTGCTTTTTGTAGAGACAGGGTCTCACCATGTTGCCCAGGATGGTCTCCAGCTCCTGGACTCAAGTGATCTGCCTGTCTCAGTTTCCCAAACTGCTGGGATTACAGGCATGAGCCACTGCGTCTGACACTTTATTTTTATTTTTTTTGGAAATAGAGTCTCACTGTCACCCAGGCTAGAGTGCAGTGGTGTGATCTCCACTCACTGCAACCTCTGCCTCCTGAGTTCAAGCAATTCTCCTGCCTCAGCCACCCGAGTAGCTGGGATTACAGGCACTTGCCACCGTGCCCAGGCAATTTTTTTGTATTTTTAGTAGACATGGTGTTTCACTATGTTGGCCAGGCTGGTCTCGAACTCCTGACCTCATGATCCACCTGTCTCAGCCTTCCAAAGTGGTGGGATTACAGGATTACAGGCAGGAGCCACTGTGCCCGGCCCCACTTTATATTTTAAATTCCTTTTGAGTTCCCTTCTTAATGTTGCTTCTTTTATGCTATTCACTTTGTTAGAAGATAAACAGAAAATAAACTCTTATTGAAATTTTGTAGTAGAATATTAAGAACCATGGCTATATTGAGCTTTGGGGACTATTGCTGAATTTAAATTATCTGGGATGCCTTTGTTTCCTGTTTGATTGGATAACTTACAGATACATGGTCTTACTTGCTTGGTTTCCAGGGAATATTACATATTAGAATCTACTGAGAACATTAGACTTTTTTCTCTCTAATTCAAAAAATTTCTCTATTATGGCCATTACTTAATAAATTTTTTATACAAAAATGCAAGATATTCCTCTTTTCGTTTTCCACTTAGAGTCTCCATTATGGCTTTCTTGACTTTTTAAAAAATACTGGACTGGGCACGGTGGCTCACGCCTGTAATCCCAGCACTTTGGGAGGCCGAGGCAGGTGGATCACGAGGTCAAGAGATCAAGACCATACTGGCCAACATGGTGAAACCCCGTCTCTACTAAAAATACAAAAAAATTAGTGGGCGTGGTGGTGCGTGCCTGTAGTCCCAGCTACTCGGGAGGCTGAAGCATGAGAATTGCTTGAACCTAGGAGGCGGAGGTTGCAGTGAGCCAAGGTCGCACCACTGCACTTCAGCCTGGCGCCTGGTGACGGAGTGAAACTCTGTCTCAAAAAAAAAAAAAAAAAAAAAATACTGTAAGTCTGATTCTGGTGGAGAGCAGAGTAACATGGCTCAAAATTGAGCTTATAATAAAACATAAATAATAAGATCTAAATTGGTTCTATCATACTTTGAATGTGACACAACCGCTCCCTGTTCCATCAATGTAGCAAACTTACTGTCCCACTATGATCACTGCTCTGTGACATAATAAAATAAAGTGGGCCGGGCATGGTGGCTCACACCTGTAATCTCAGCACTTTGGGAGACCGAGGCGGGCAGATCACCTGAGGTCAAAAGTTCGAGACCAGCCTGGACAACATGGCAAAATCCCATCTCTACTAAAAAAAAATAAAATAAAATAAAATAAAACAAGTAAATATATACGTATATATATTTGGGCATGGTGGCAGGCGCCTGTAATCCAGCTACTCAGGAGGCTTAGGCAGGAGAATTGCTCGAACCTGGGAGGCAGAGGTTGCAGTTAGCTGAGATCACGCCATTGCACTCCAGCTTGCGCAACAAGAGTGAAACTCAGTCTCAAAAAAGAAAAAGAATTTTCAAGGACTACACAAGTTTCCAGTTTAAAAACTGTGGATCTCTTCTCATTTTAGAGCCCTTTAATATGTCTCCACTGAAACAAAAATGAATTGATCAAATAAGAAGGAAACTATAAACAGTCATATTTGGTAAGGGTTTTAATATGGTTACAAAGAATGTTTTTCTTTTCTGAGAATCAGATGCTTTCAGACCACTACAGATTGCCTTGGCCACAAGAGACTTCCTGTTCTCTTTTATAAAACTCTGGTCAACAATTAGTACAGCTCAATAGCATAAAACGGATCTGAGACTGCAGTGGAATTCAGCTGAGCTTCTCCTTTGGTGGTAGAATTTTACAAGGAGCCTATCTCTTGTCCAGAGGTCAGGCATTTGGAAATAAAAATGGTCATGAAATGAGGCATGCAGGCCTGTCTTTATAGTTTCAGGTCCATGAGATTAGGACATCCTTCCCTGGGGCCCTGTCGCTTTCTGGTTCCGTGTAGCCTGCAGTGGGTGGTCTTGTGGGTTTTGTCATAGCTGCCAATGTGCTGCCTACACTGGCCACAAAACACTTCATTCCAAGATCATCGGGACCATATCTCAATTGGTCAGACGTCAGTGTAAAAGTCTAAAACAAGGATGCTTATCCTATCTTGGGGCTGAGAAAAGCTTCCTCTGACAGTATTGTAGCTTCCACCTGTTCAAAAATGGTGGTGTTTAATCAATCAATCAAAGCTTGGGGAGTTGTAAGCCTCACAATAAGAAATACTAACTAAAACTTCATGATCAATTCCAACCCTCAGCATGTTTACAAGTGATTTTCTCAGACACTGATATTGCCTTTTATTCTATTAGAGAATGTCCTTAGATTACATTAGTTGCTTGAAAAACATCTTTTATCACATTCAGAAGAGTATTATTGTGATTTTATCTTATTTATTGTTTAAATACACGAGAATATTACTTCAGTACCTGACTTGTGCTTTAAAGGGAAGTTCCTTTTTGTTTTGCTGGGGTTAAACTGTATGGAAAAATATACAAATAATGAGCAGTTGCCTATTATTGGATAGCAGTCATTCCAGCCAAGTTAAGCACGAGGACACAGTGTCGTAATATTTAAGTTATATAGTAGGGATAGAAGTCTGTAAGAAGAAGTTCAAGGTGTTTTACTCTTGGATTGACAAACCACTGAGCCAGTCATTTCACTTTTTTTGTGCGACTTATTTTCCAGGCTCCAAAACGTGTCTCATCTCCTTTAAAGAGGTGAGGACCAAACATTCTACCTAGGGGAAGATGTGAACATTCATAGAAACAAAGTGCTCCATCAATATAAAGACACCTACTGCACCAGGACCTCCCCCTGGCAAAGACTCTAATGTCTGTGGTCCAAGTTTGTCATCCAAGAAGGCCCAGTGAAGAGGCCTGCCTGCTGTCAGGCTTGCAGACACAATCCAGGGAAGAGAAATGGACTGAAGAGCAGCCAGCACGATCCAGGGAAGAGAAATGGACTGAAGAGCAGCCAGCACTGCTGACTCTCACTGGCTCCAACCCACAACTGCCCCTTCAGGGCAGCCTCATTCCTGTACAGGGCCTTTGCCCATCTCCTCTGCCTCTTTAAAAATCTTTTTTTTTTTTCCCTCATTCTTTCAAAATCTCAGGTTTTGTATGGGTGCCAGCTCCTTTTGAAAAGCTTTCTAATTCATCCAACACACATTTTCTCTTCCCTGAATGCTATTACTTACTCCCTGCAGCACACATGGAGTCTGGAGCTTACCTATAGAGTATTTCAGGCCCAAAGGTTATGCTGCTGATGAATTCAGCCAGTCATTTTACCTATGTGTTTTATTGTTTATAAGCAAGCCACAGTACATCTGCTTTGGGAGTAAAATATAACAACTGCAAAATGCGTTTTTCCATGTTCCTTACTACTCCTTTGCTATGTTCCGTTCATTCCTTCTAAAGAATAAAGTGCTTGTATCCAGATACATGTTTTCATGATTCTTTTGTACCCTTCCTATGACCATGTATACAACCTCTATCCTAATACATAGAATGGTTTTTTAAAAAAACTGTCTAATTGAAATACAATTGATATGTCATAAAATTTATCCTTTAAAATTGTAGAATTAAGTGGTTTTTGGCATATTCACAGAGTTGTGCAACCATTACCACTATTTGATTATAGAACATTTTCGTCATGCCGAAAAGAAACCCCACATCCACTAGAATTCACTTCTCATTTCTCCATCTACCCAACTCATGGCAACCGCTAATCTTTCTGTCTCTATGGATTTGCCTATTTTGAACATTTCATATATGTGGACTATGTGGTCTTTTGTGACTGGCTTCTTTCACTTAATAAAATGTATTCAAGCTTGATCTACGTTGTAGCATGTGTCAACATTTCATTCCTTTTTATGGCTGAATAATAATAATATTCCATTGTGTGGACATACCACATTCTTTTTATCCATTCATCAGTTGATGGATTATTTGGGTTATTTTCATTTTGGGGCTATTATGAAGAATGCTTCTATGAACACTTGTGTCCAATGTATGTCTTGCGGACATACATTCTTAGCACAATCAAACACAGACCAGAGTCTCCACACACATTCTTACTGAAATGAAATAAGCAACTACAATGGTTTCACTACAGTACTTATTTTGTAATGGCATCACTCGCTGTGGGATTCAGGAAGGTAATATTTCTTCCAACTTGTGTGCCTTCTTTTTCTAAGAAGCATCTGGCCAAAAGCATGCTGTTTAGACGGAAACTAATAGCAAAAGTCAAGGTGCTTATGTTGGGTTTCTGTCCTTCCAGTTGCCCTATTTCCTTGAACAACAGCCTTTCTGAATATTAACTTCATTATCTTGTAAATGAGAAGAATATTATAACATAGAAAGAATCTAATTCGACAGAGACTATTACTTAGCTTTCAAATTGCAATTATAATGTTCTTACACGAACACCAAGAACCATTTAAAGCCTGCTTTTCAGGCTCAAAAACCACAGATTTAAAAGAGGTTGAGATTCTTATAAAATGTTAATCTTTGTCTCAGAAAAAAAAAGGAAGAAAACTCATGACCTTACTGAGTTGCAATTTAAAACATATTCAGGTCTTTCTGCTTCCTCTCCAAGAATGACCCCTGCGGTTGAGTCTGGAAGTCCCCATATACCATTTGCTTTTTCTAGCTAAAGACATACTATGAAAAGAACAAGCCATTGGTATATTATGATATCCACCATTCTCTAAGTTTTAATAGTAAGCCAATGAAAAGTGAAGAATGCCTTGGAGTTCCCGGGGACACAATTCTTGCCTACTAATATGAAGATGGAATGTGAGAAGATAATGAAACTCCTGGGCGGTGTGATTGTAGTCATGTGACACAGACTTTTGACTTTGAAAATCGCACTGTTCAGTGTTGAAAATCTAATTGTTTAAATGTAAGGCCTGCTTCTTAATCTTATTGGTGTCCTGGATATATACAGCTTAGATCACCGAAGGTGGTCCATGAAGGTAAATTGAAATAGAGTTTTACTGGTGTGGGCAGTATTGAAGTACAGGTGATAGGTGGTCTTCCTACACAGTGTTCAGTGTCACCAGCTTTCAGTCATCAGGACTTTCTTACCTATGGTTTCTACTTCCCAGAAATGATCCCACCTCAGGCTTTCTACATCTTTTGCTCAGGAAGAAACTCATTTCTGACTTTCTCAACTTTTGTTCTGCTATTTTGCATCAGCCTCTTTTTAAACGGAATCATTTGACAATATGATTCAATGTGTCCTTGAAACCATTCCTCTTAGCCCCTGCTTTCTTTTCTTACTTTCTTTGCCTGCTTTACTGAGTCACACGCTTTGGTGACTAAGTTCTTTATTTTTTGTTTTGTTCTAGAGTTTCTATTACTACCAGCTTGAAAAAGAAAGATGAACAAAAGTAGCAAATGCAATTATTGAAGCAGTACATGTTTTTGCAATGAATGGGTTAATAAATACATCAATACTGCTTATTCTTACTGAATCATTAGGACACACGTAGTGCAGAAGTTCATACTGCTTAGTCCCAGAACCCACATACCAGGGGGAGCTTTTACCTGGTGTGCCAAAATAAAGGAAAGTGCTTCTGCGTCAGTCCCTTAACCTGGAAGAAAACTATTTTAATTCAATTTCTGATAATCTATTGAATGCCCATGAACTAGACATTGTGTTGGGTACTTGAAGTACAGATATGAACTGATATCTCCCTTGCCTAGTAACAGAAAGGAAGTGAATGAGTAAGTGAATCAGTACATTCTCTTAGTCATTCGGTGACTCACGCCTGTAATCCCAGCACTTTGAGAGGCCAAGTTTGAGGCTGCAGTGACTTTCCGCTATACTCCAGCCTGGGTAATAGAGAGAGACTCCATCTCTTAAAAAAAAGTGCTAAAGAGAGAAAGCTGACCTTTGTTGATATCAACTATGAGCCAGGCACTATATTAGAAGAATAGGCCTCTTTAAAAAGGGAATTGTGTTCTTAGCGCTGTTTTTTAAGGTGATATGTTGAGTTGTGCCAAAGAGGGAAGTATTTTCCCCACCATCAAGCAAAAACCAATTACTTCATCTTCTTTATTCTCAATAATTTTGTTAAAATCGCCTTTCGGTTCCTCAAGATACTCAAAAGATCAATATTAAGCTCTAAAATAGCAATCTTAGCAATCTAGATGTTTCTGAAAGATAATTCATGAAATAAATATTTATTTTCCACCTGCTTTGTGCTAAGTGCTGCTTTAGTTGCTGAAAATCTTTCAGTGATCAAGACAGAAGACATCTCTGTCCTGCTGGAGGCTACCGTCTAACAGTGAGAAACAAGTGACAGAGAAGTGAAAAAACAAACCAGGATATTTCCCAGAGGTGACAAGTGTTGTCAAGAGAAGCAGGTGAGGTGATGTTACAAAGTAACTGGGTGTGAGGGCAATGTAGGGTTGGAAGTCAGGGATGCTTTTTTGTAGAGGTGACATTTAAACTGAATTGTGATTGAAAAATAGAAACCAGCTATACAGAGGGTGTAAAGACCCCAGAGAAGGGATGAGCTTGGCTAATTAGGGGAACAAAGAACGCTCGACGTCTGTGCAGTGACAGAGGGAAGCAGGCCAGATGAGGGCTCAGAGATCATGGGGAACCAGATGGCAGGGGTTATGGGAGGAGCTGGATTTGACTCTTAAGGCAATGGGAAGCCACTGAGAAGTTTTAAGCAGAGGCATGACATTATCTAATTTGTGTTCCTAACAGCTTCCATTGAGTACTGTGTGTGAATGAATCAAAGCAAGCAAAGAAGACAGCTGGAGGACCAGTTACAAAGCCACTTCTTGGGGAGAGGGGTGTGGTCCAGGCACAAGAGGGTATTTGGGGCTTGGGACAGCAGCGTTAATAGAGAAAAACTTCTAATATATACAGTCACAATGTAAGAACACTGCCTTGGTGAAAGGTAACCTTTTTGGTGTACCAGGTACCAGATGAAGTCTCTGATTCTTGGTATTTCTTAACCATAAGCATTCTTAAAAACTTGCTTTTCATCCATAAAAGGGCATGAGCTCCTTAAACACAGGGCTTTTGCTTTTCTTGTCAGTCTCACTAGTCAAGGAAGTGCTGTTCTATATTCAGCACCTCGTGGGTGCTGAATAAATATTGATTAAACAAACCGAGTAATGAATCATGAGTGCTGCAAGTGTGGGTGCTTGGTAACGTGGAAACATATGAGTGAGCTGGATTCTCCAATCTGAGGGGCAGAAACTGGATGAAGGACATTTAGAGGGAGGATGGGAACTTTTGGAGCTGCCCCTCTCCTTCCATCCCACAATGCCTTGGGACTGGGGAGGTCATTCTATGACCACTTCACATTGGCTCAGTGGAGACTGACCCCATACACCCCAGGGGAGCCTCACCCACCGCTCAAGGGAGAGCCAAGGAAATGATATGCTTGCCGACTGCTGGACACTTCCTGTTGGTGTGCTACATCCCTAAAATGTGACATAGGCTGTGGATGACGCAGGTAACATCAGAGATTTAAAGACACGTCTTTATTCCACAGAGGGTGAGGATAAAAGTCAAAAGCACATGCAGTTGTACTGTAGGGCAGGGATCAGCCAACCCTTTCTGTAAAGCTTCAAAGAATAAATCTTTTCCAGCTGTTATTTCTCTGTAGTCACTACTGCAACTCTGTTGTAACCCTGCCTTTGCATCATAAAAGCAGCCACTGACCAGAGGTCAAGGAATGGTGTCCATGTTCAAGAAAACTTTCTTCATGGATATCAGAATCTGAATTTCAGATAATTTGAATGTGTTTTGAAATATTATCTTTCTTCCTTAAAATGTTTGAAAAACATATAAACCATTCTTAGCTCATAGGACATAAAAAATAGGCAGCAGGTCACCCCTGGGCCACAGTTTGCCAAGCCATACTCTGTAGGGCAGGAAAAATGAGGAACAATCTCCACATATTATTCAAAACCTGGCAATTTTATGTAAAGATAGTATTTGACACTATCCTTTTGTGAGTTGCTTAATGCAAATTAAAATGTATGCATTTGGAGGATGTGACATTTGTGGACAGTAAGGTTGAGGTGGCATCAGAAAGCTCTTGGACAGATATTAATTGGGAAAGACTCTTCAAACCACACTCCCGACTTCCTCTAGGTTCCGTTTTGTGTTTTACACACAGAGGCCAGATGAGCTTTTCATATTTAGTAATCCACACTCAGTCATTTCTTCTCCTTCTTGAAACACTCCTGTGACTTGCCTTTGCCTGTACTTAGAATAAGATGCAAATGCCTTATCCTGTCCAGCCATGCCAAACTCCAATCTTGGAGCTCTCCAGGGCCTTTGCACCGGCTACACCTTCAGCCTGAAACACGCCTTCCCCAGTATGGCTGATCCTTCTTGAGAACTCAGAACTCAGTTTAAATGTCACCTTCTCAGAGAGGTTTGTCCTTGGTCACTTAGACCAACATAGTTCTTACCATACTGAGATTCTACCATCAGATTCTGCCTGGTTTTATTTTCCTCATAGAACTGGTCTTTATCTGAAATTATCTGGTAAATTAATTGGTTTACTTTTTTTTTTTTTTAGAATAAGTAAATCTTTAATAAGTAAACCCACCAAAAGGTGAGGTCCCTTAGAACCCCAGGTGATTTCTAATTACTGCTGTCTCCATGCATAGAATAATGCCCCATATTCAGTATTATACATTATGCATTTGCTGAATGAATAAAGGAAGGAAATAGTGTGGGGTGTGTTATAGAATTGTATATTGATATGTTTAGAACTGTGCAGGTCTTTTACTCTAGTTGGGAATGAGGGTGACTGTGTATGATGGGCCAGGATGGGGTGAGAGAGGGAAGGCTATGGCCTTGAGAAATGGGCAAGGACCACATCTTGGAGCAGGTACTGGGCCATGCTGAGGTGACTGCACTTCATTTTGAAGGCAATGGGGGAGCCACAGAAGGGTTTTAAGCAGGCACAGAGTAATAGTTCAGTGCATTTATTGGAATATTCGTATTGGAAAAATAGAGCTATTATTGTATTGCTGTTATACTGCTAAGGATGGTAAAGATCAAGGAATAATCAGAGACATTCCTCAATTTAAATGAGCATAAAAAAAATGCCAAAACAATTCAAACTCAGTGCAAACCTTACAGCCCATCTACCTGCATCCTCCATTCTCTTTTTGAGCTAGCAGGCCTTGAGGTAGCATTTGACATATTTCTGAAGGACACAACTAGGAGAAAAGATGCTCCTGGATTCATGATTTTTGGTGTTGTTTGACATAAAGAGGCTGTTCAAGGCCGGGCGTGGTGGCTCACACCTGTAATCCCAGTGTTCTAGGAGGCCGAGGTGGGTGGATCACTTAAGATCACGAGTCAAGATCAGCCTGGCCAACATGGCAAAACCTTGTCTCTACTAAAGTTACAAAAATTATCCCAGCATGGTGACAGGTACCTGTATTCCCAGCTACTCGGGAGACTGAGGCAGGAGAATTGCCTGAACCCGGGAGGTGGAGGTTGCAGTGAGCCAAGATTGTGTCACTGCACTCAAGCTTGAGTGACAGAGTGAGGCTTGGTCTCAAAAAAGAAAAAGAAAAAAAAAGAGAGAGAGACTGTTCATCAGGTTAATCTTCAGTCTGAAAAATGAAAATAAGGATGTGAAATTTTAAAAATGTGGTTTAACTTTATGCTTACAGTTCAACTCCAAGTGGCCTGGTCCAACCACGGAAATGAGATTTCTGCATGAGATAAGTCTCTCTCAAAATGTGCCAGCACTCAAGTGGAAGCCGTTTAAAAATTTGAAAAACAGATCGGAAGAGTTTCTTTCTTCCTATTTACATATCTGTCTCCTTTCTTCCATGATTGTTTATACTTGGAAAATAATATTATTAACTTCCATATACCTCTTTTCCATGAATCCATGGAGGAATGTGAAAAAACAAACAAACAAACAAACAATCCTTTAAAAGCTAGAAGCCAGATCTGCCCCCAAAGTAAGAGAGAAAATGGAAGTTGGAGGCTGTTTGAGGAATGTGTAGGCACTGAGACCCATGCTCCCTGATCGAGGTTGGCAGGGACAATGGGTGTTTCACAGGGATACCCTTCAGCTGCCTTTTCACCTGCTTTAAGAGGCTGAGGTTTGTGATGTCTGAGACTACCTTTCTTTTAGGAAGAGAAAGGCAAGTTTACTAACTGCCCATTGAGATCTCCGTTTGCATAGTTAGTTATCAGATCACAATTTTAAAATGTTGAAGACCACATAGTAACAGTATTTATGTCTGGAACATGTGGATGGTCGCCATCCAGAACTTTATGTTTATCTCCAAAGCAAATTTCCTTTTCATTCATTACCTCTACTATCCTCAGAGGCTGTCTATTCGCTAGTGCGCATTGCACTAAAGGGGACTTATCTCAGATCGCAAAACTCTCCATGACAATGTTCCAGCCTACTGTTCTTTGCCTCCAAGTATCTTCTTATTAAAGACAAACCAAGATTAAGGGTGATTTTTAAAAGCTGCATCTTTTGTGCTAATAGAGTCCTGTCTTTGTCATTGGTTGGTTTCAGTTGCTTGGAAGCTTTCAGTTAGAAATGGCTGAGGAAGCAAGTACTCTGGGAGTCCAGGTAAGGCAGTGTTTAGAAACCCGGACATTGGTGGGCACACGAGTGCCAGCTGGAACCGGGCAATGTCCTGGGTCTTCTGCCAGACCCCAGTGGCCACTGACTCTCTGAGCCTCCGATCTTTCAACTTGAGGGGCCCTGGGATACTTTCTATGACTGGATGTGAACTTTTGCTGCGGAGACTGTGACATAGGGTGGCCACAGGGAGGGCTGGGCTCCCTGAATCTACAGGGAAAGGCAACGACCCAATGTGTAGGGCCCTCCTGAATCTAGATGGCTTGAGAAGAGAAGACTTACTGAAAAGTCGTCACTGGGGAAGAACAGGAGATCTTGAAGAGGATCATTCCGGTAGGTCTTTTCAAGTTCTTCAATGACTGTCTCATAATCCAAAGGCTCAAGAAGCCTAGGCTTTTCTTGCTGTAGAAAAAGAAAATATGGTATTAATCACTGATATATACCATCTGGATGGATTTCATTTCTTAGTTATCACTGAGGCTTTACCACACAATCCTTCCGTGCAGTCACAGACTCCAGGAATTTAGGGCAAAGCCACGTAACTATTATTTCCAGATTTGAAATAATATGAGGAAATCCTAAAATACCTGATATCTCCCGCAGAAATTCAAGCTACTTTTATTGAGTACCCAAGGCTCACGATACCCACCCCTAGTTGTTTATGTAAATTTTATCTTTGTCAACATGAAGAAAGGCCTTCTGCTTTCTGGCTATGGTATTAGGATGATTATCATCATTTCTTCTGAATTAGATACTTCCTCGTGAGTTCTGCTTGGGTCAATTTTAAAATGTTGGCACCTTGCTAGCAATCAAATTATCACAGGTGGCCTTGGTTGTCACAGACGCATGGATTTGTGTCAGGATCAATTGCTTGGCTCTGAGCCTCTTTGTCTCTACAGAGAGAAGCTAGGTCATTTTCTAATAGAACTAAATGACAGGACTACTATGGATGCAGTGTGAAGAAGATGGATAAGTCTGAAAAAATAGCCCAATAATCACATTGCATTAGATTCCTGAAGCCAAGAAGGAAAGCACTCCCCTCAAAGAAGCCTCCTATAGCGCCCCAAATAAAATACTAGAGGGAGAAATGTAATTGTTTCATGATAGGGTTGATGTGTTTGCTCCAATTGTACAGAACTCATAAGGTAAGAAAAATGGAACATCCCCTTCTGTAAAATGAAACAAAATCCAAAACAGAAAACCAACAACACAATCTGCATCCTCTAACCCTTTTGATGAAGCATTTATGCAACCTAAGTGAAAAGCAGTGGTCCTCTGGGTTATTTTGGGGCTCCTAGAAGCTTGAGTGGTTCCCACAAAATTTGAACACTAAAGTGATTCCATAAGTAAAAAAAAAACATTATTTTTCTTTTCACATAAGTGACATCAACAGATATTTTCCCACCAAACTCTTCCTTCCCCACACTCACACGTGCCACGCTTCGTCATTCACAAAGCACGCAGAGTTAGCTTTGATTCCTTAGGTTTTCTTTGGAAGATCTTCTGATAAAGTCCTAGAAACTTTCATTGACATTTTAATAAATGCTAATGGACTTCTCAAAGTAGCAGTCGATACATATTTTGATAATTTTCCAAATGTAAAAAAAAAACCAAAATGTGAACATAGTGGACCAATGGCAAGGATCATCGTGTACTTCCTACATCAAGAAAACCCAGCTCACTTCACAAATGCCTAAGGAAACTAAGGGTAATGTCAGGTGAATATTCTTTCTAGAAAGTCCTTCAAAAACGGTGGCTAGTTTAGTAAAAAAGAAATACCCTATGCAATATTCGGAGAAAAGAAATTCAGTTGACCAACATATTTAATGAAAGACCTGTGAGACATTGAGTATTTTGAGGCAGAAAATGCAGAGATGCTATGGCACGAGTTGGGTAGAAAAAAAAAAAAAGTCTTTTTGGAATCACTGCCTTTTGATATTATTGTTTTATTTAGACTTAAGTTCCAACTCCTTATTTCCCAGGCAAAGTTTAATTCCAAAGATTGTACATTGATAGCTCAAAAGGCAAACACGGGTTTCAGATGTTTGGTTTGGCACCACACATATTTTATTTTTAATTGGCTTTGAATGCCTTTAAGTCATGTATTTCAGTCCAGTTCAGTTGCAGGCCTCAGTAGTCTTTATCTTACCCTGCAGAGTATTATTTTTATATTACCAACTGCCCCCACAGGCCTTCAAGTCCAAAGTACTTGGCTGATTTTGAAACCTCACCCTGCAACAAGTGTGTAGGTATCAAATGTAGCAAACAAAACAAAATGTACAGTCAAACCCTTTCAGGAAGCCCGTATGTCTGCCTTAGATTTGGTTGGTTGTTTATGTCCCTGAGAGTTCTTAAGCTTAAGTATACGATGGCCTTTGGTACTTACAACAATAGCCCATGATGTGGCTAATAACACTTTTATCTTCTTCCTCCTCACACCAAAGTGAGTAGGAGTATGACAATGTGGCTTTAGTGTGCACTGCAATTCATAGGTTTAAAGGCAAATCACATACGGATGTTTTGAGAGGGCTTCTATAATCAGGTTCTCACTATCTTTTACATTTTATCACCCATTAGTCCCAAACTTGAGCATTATTTAAGGAGTTGGAGACAAGATCTTTCAAAGAAGATCTTTTACTAGGACCCCAATGTTACCTAAAATCAATCCTACCTAAATTAGGACAATGGGCAAATCAGAGCTCCCAGTCACAAGTTATTAATAAAACCACTGAGAAACTCAATCCTAACTCTCCTTGATATACCCAAATAAAACTTATGGCCTGCAAACATCTGAAGGCATAATTTTAAGTATTCATTTCAGGTATTCATTCGTTCATTTACATCAACTAATGAATTATATTATTAGGCCTTTCCTGTTTAGCATATTGCACTGGGGTTATTTTGACATGGGACTGCAAAATCCAGCAGATCTACTTCATGTAATTTACTAAGTTTTGGCCTCTGGAGGAATACACTGGTAAAGTCCGATCTTTCCAGTGAATTTGTTGATCATTGTGTAACATTCAAGATATTCAATGTATCATAATTTTGTGGACATAAAGTTTAAAAAGAAATATGTATGTAACAAACCTGCACATTCTGCACATGTACCCCAGAACTTAAAAAGTATATATATATATAATATATATAATATTATATATATATAATATATATATATTATATATATATAATATATATAATATTATATATCTATATATAAAAGAAATAGCAATGATATATTCCATAGCATATAGAGCCTGGGATTACACCAGAGTTGTCGCAGATGCTTTACGCATCTGTAGTGGCGAGAATCCAGGCTATATAACCAGTAGTTCTCTCTGGAGCAAGGGAGCTGCCTGCTCAGTGTAAAGACACAGATGTATACAAGGAGGTTGGGATCACTTCATTTCTCACTACCGCTCCTTGCAGAGACATTGAGTGAAACTGGGAACCGAGCAGCATTGATTTACAGCTTTAACAAGGGTTGGGTTGTCCCTTTTGAATTTAATGTGCTTGTTTCTTTTGGAAATGCACCAACAGGGATAAAGTATGTGCCAAGATTACTCTGAATTGGATTGGACTTTTATAGTGCTTTTTACTCTTTCTCTCATTCTCTCAAATGAGTAATGAATTTCATTAGCTGTTCTAAAGTCACTCTACATGGGAAAAGGCACCCACCAGTACCTGTTATTATGCATCAGAGTGGGTGTTGCACCACAGTGGTAAGAGGCTCTATTCTTCTTACGGAGAATTAAGAGATTTGTTTGATCTAGTTCCCCAAATCCACAGCTCTCCTCCAAATCAACTTCACAGCAGAAGAATGGGCTCCCGTCACAAAAACAAATGCTTGCTTCCCTTCTACCTGAATCCACTACTGAACGCCAAGACGATATCTAAGCCACGGGGTGGTAAAACTCTTTATAATAGTCTGGGCTACCCAGAGCATCTCAACTGGTTTGAAACAAGCAAGAACAAAAAGTATGCCATTACAAATAACTGAATTATTTTCATCGCTATAATTCAAAAGCAAAAGGATGAATAAATGACACTGAAGAAAAGAAGCATTTAAAATATGTAGCACTAGAAATTACGTGGTTAAATTACTAACCTTGATATTTCTCCAGGATGGAAGTACAATCTAACTGAAAAATAAGCTAGATTACCCAGCCTTATTTTGGAAAAGTCCCAGGTATAAAGGAGAGTGCGAGAATAGGTTTTCTACGTTAAGATACAACAGAGAGTTTAACATACTCTAATGCCAGAATTCCTGGGATTCCAGTCTTGGCATTGCCATGTATGAGCTGTGGAACTTCAGGCATAGTAATTAAAATCCCCAGACACTAATTTCTCCATCTGTAAAATGGTTTAGTAGGCTCTACCTCACAGGATTAAATGAGATAATATTTTTTAAGCCCCTAGAAGAGCTCACACCTATAATTCTCATTACCCAAATGTTAATAGATAAAGGCTATGGGTTTTTAATGTTCACTAGTCGGGGACTGAAAGCATCAGTATTGTAAATTTAAGGTCTACAAAGAGCAAATAGTAGGCACTCAATAAATACTTGTTGAATAAGTAAGTTTATATTCTTTCATCCAGAGCCAAGAATTCCTTTTCTGGGATTCTATCTTAAAGAAACAAGCACACATATAATCCCAGATTTATACAAGGATGTCTCTGCAATATTATCTTTGTAACAAGATGGAGAAAATATAGTCGTCCTAATCCAAGGGTATAAGGGAGGAAGGTAGGCTAGTGGAGGTTATACCCAGTGAGTGAAGACTCCACAGCTGCTGTTCCAAACAAGTGGTCTATCTTTTTCAGAGAACTGTGTATGGCGGAGAGAGGCTTAAGGCTGCAATGCACTTTGGGAAGGACATTGAAATTAGAATAGGAGTTGGCATAAATCAGTGAATAACTATTAGTACATGCCATAAATAATGGTGCATTGCATGACATAAATTTACCGAACTCTTTAATTCTTCAGCAAAGTTAGTGAACTCACAATATTTTGCACATAATTGGCTTTTCTTCTTGGAAAACACAAAGTGACTGGAGTTCATAATCAAGATGGCAAGCACTGCTACAAAAGGAAGGATAAAGAAAGGGCATTTGCTACCTCGGAAAGGAAGAGGCTCAAGTCATCTTGACAATGGTTCTAGATTCATACCTATCATGACATTAGAGTTTGAGCCCAGAATACCTACATCTTTAAGAATAGTAAGGGTACAGGCTAGCTAAAAATGGGAAACAGTAAATCATCATGGATAAGAAATAATTAGAAAATTATGATACATTCATCCTAAGAAACAACACATATCCATTAAAATTAAATTTTTTAAAGTTTGTAATAAAAGCAAAATTTCTTATACATTATTGTTCAATAAAGTGATAATAAACATGATACAACAGAAGAATCACACAATATTTTAGAAATTTAAAGAGAAAAGATTAGAGATATGGATCCTAATATTATTAGTTATGATATTTAGGATTTTGCTACTTTGATTGTTCTGTGTTCTCCAAATTTCTATAATAAACATGTATAGATTTCCTCATGGTGAGAAAATGAACTTAGGTTCTCAAAGTCATCCATTCATGGAAACACTGGGGAGTTACTTGATTTTAAAATTGTTTACCCTTCGAAAATCCACCAGAGAGGGAGCCTAGAAAAATCACGGTGAAACTTCACATAGAAGTTCAACCATTAACAGTTTCAAGTAATTAAGAAAAGATACACAAAACCCCAGGGAAAGGAGACCAGGAAAATAATTACAGATTATATATGTGGTTCTAGAAGCTAATGTTAGCAAAAAGGAGATGTGCAATTAACAATTTAATAACTAAAATATTTCTCAGCTCTATAGGGAACCATCAACATCTGGTAAATTACTTAAATACTCGTGTGTATCGGTCATTGTCACAAAGGATTAGAAATCAGAATCTCTAGTTGGAAGTTCAGGATCTCTTACCTACAGCTATGTAACCTGACAAGTCATTTGCAACAGGTGATAGTGGGATAAATGGGAAAAGGGCAGTGTTGCTGCAAAGATCAAGTAGATAAAGTATGTAAAAGCGGTAAGTGAACCACCGAATATCAGACAAATAAAAGCAAATGTAGATTTGTTTTTATTTGAAAATGACTGAAAATTACCCTACTTGTTTTACCCAAGAAACGTATGCCAATCAGCCAATCAAACCAACTACAATGAATTCTTCATGTACCAGGAACTGTCCTATGAGCTTTCATATTTATTATTTAAATTTCCTTAAAATAAAACTCTGAAAATTAATGATTCTATTGGAGTCAAAAAAGGCAGTCATAAGAAAGAGTACTCATATGAAGAAAAGGACAGCTTCTCCTTCCAGAATCTCCTGAATGAAGTCAGAAGACTACTCTATCCCCCATTAAAAAAAAGGAAAGAAATCTACCTAATTATGCATATCTGCAAATGAATGTAACTTTGAAATTCTACCTTTTGTTTTCCTTAAGAAATGACCTAGAAAATATTTTCATGTATTTATACTTGCAGATCAAAAGAGGATTAAATTTAGAATTGGTTTAATATTAAACTCATTAGCTTTGCAAATAGAAAAATCTAAAGAACAATCAATGTTGCAGATACTTTGAATATCTTTCTGTAGCTCTGACCTACACAGATAACAAGGTGAGCTTGTCGGCCCTGGAAAGCTAATCAGGAAAAGGATTGATGGAATGGGGAAGAGAGAACATCTCTATGGCAAATCCCTCGTGACTGAGGGCCACATATTTGGGATCTGCATTTTGAGTGTCATTAGGGAGCCATGTCTTGGTTAGTCGCCATTGGGGTTGCTCTAGTTTTGTCTACCTGAAGTAGTTATTTTTGGTTCTCTTTTTTGGAAAACCTATACTTTCCAGAAACTCTATGAAAAAAGTGTTCCCTGCTTCCTTTGAGAAGTTGTATGTTTTCTGTGACATGTGGTGCATCCTGTGATGCTATTTGGAACTCCCTCCCTCCCTCTTCCTCAGCCGGCACTGTTGTTCCCATACATCTGAACCTTAATTCTATTTTCAATATTCACAACAGAATTAATCCTATATCTGAATGGGTTCTTTAGTTTGCAGAACTATTCATCCTGGTTAATGACACAGAAAAACTAACAAAAAATAGATATTTAGTCTGGTACCAATAGAGTAGGCTCTATTAGAGCACCACATGCTAATTATTTTGAAATTCTTTTCACATCTTGGCATATGGACAAGCAAATCACTCACAGTGATAGTTCATGGGGTCTTTTGGGAGATCCCCCAAAAATTCCAATCTTGAAATCTCCAAAACAAATTAGAAGCAACACAGCTGTCAAGTAATTTCAGCGTTATATCAAGATAACTGATTAGATTTCTTAGAAGAAATAGAAGATCTAAATGACACATGGATTCTTTAGACCTTAACTTTATCCAGGACCCTTTGACCTTAATGTAATTGGAATGAAGCCAACTTCCACACCGCTTGTGTTTAAAACAAATAAGATTGGAGCAAGTCCATACAGCTGGATCCAAGGCCGCAGCTGTCAGCCTGGGTCGTGTGACAGATTTAATTCAGCCTTTCATCAGAGGGAGTTCCCCTGGAGAACCTCGCAAATGTTTGAGCTTCAGGAAACAAGGCTAGTTTTTCCTACTAAAAAGGAAATGATTAAGTAAAGAATAAGCCATCTCATACTAACCCTTTAACCTTCTGTCTGTCTTGAGCCACACAGTTCCATGAGAATGGAAACACACCAGCCAAATCAAAGTTAACAACTGTGCAGCTGGGCAAACTCAGATTAAGCTGACTTTGGAAATGGTTCCCTTGGTAACAAAGACGGACACAGATCTCAGAAGAAATTAATCAGCAGTAACTCTTTGAATGTCTTAGTCCATTTCAGTGACATAAAGCAGGTGAAAGTCGATAAAGCATAAAGTGTCTTGCAGATATAAGAGATGAGTTATATTATACAACTTATATTATATAAGTATTGTTATATTCAACACACACATTATAGTTAGAAAAATCAGAATTTTCTATTTTGTTAACCCTTAATTTCATTAGGGAAAGCAAGGACACAAATGAGCTTTTTAGGATTTGTGATGTAAAGTGAGCTTTCAAATTAAATTTGAATCTTTGAAGTCTTATTTTCTTTTTAAAGAAATCAACCATGTATATCTCTTATGAGCATGTTAAAATTCATACATTTTTGGATAGCAAATAAAAATAAAATTTAAAAGTGGCTGCTTCTTTGTATTTGTAAAGAAGTAGAAAATATCCAGGAATATCTAAATCAAACTAAATTATGCGTCTCATTTAGTTTTCTAGAAACACTGGAATGATAATAAATATCATTAAAAATACATCACAACCCAATTACGAGGCTGCCAGACACCATGGAAATTAATGCCTTGGAGTAAACTGTGGGGAATTTTAGATGAATTTATATAAAATCTGTGATAAGAGCTGCTACCAGCTTAACCTCTGATATTATTTTATTAATCACAAAAACATTCAAGCACAGGTCAAGTGGTGTACACACACATACATGTCAGACATACAAATGTAAATAGTTTTGTCAACATGCATTTTATAAATTCAATATGTCTTCCCATAACAACAGACTATCTTTTATTTTTTTTCTACCCGTGGCTACTTGAAATTGAATATGCATAGTGGATATCTGTTGTCTTTTGGCCTATGTAGCACTCATCCTACTTTGTTTTAGTACTAGTATTTTAATTTCCTTTTGGGGACTTCTTTCCACATTCCCATCAGAAGCAGCCTTGCTGGGTCTGACTATTTAAAGGGTCTTGATTTGCTGGCATCAAGGGTATATGACCCCAGCGAGGCCCATTCAACCCTTTCCTGCAGAACTCTGAATCTTGAGTAGAAGGATGCAAATGTTGATGAAAGGATTGGAATTGTTTCATTTCCGGGGCAATACTCCCATAAGACTTTCTATTAGTTCCAATCATCAAGACCACCCATTTTCCACTGTCCTGAGCTTCTCCAAGTCCATTCCTGGTTCTTTTCTGAGCTCATCTCTCCACCCTTCCTTCTGTCCCCTTCTCTGGACTGTGTTTGTTTATTGGAGTAGATTTCTAATGCTTGCAACTATAGGAATCCAACGTGATATAATACAATGAATAGTGCCTAGAATAAGGGACTATTATTTCCTCAATTTTATTGTTTATTTGGATTTGAATGGTCTTAAAGGAGGACCTCTTTTAGCCAATGACCCTTGTCTTTGAGGTGTGGAAATTTAGGTTTGGTAAACTCCTGAATTACCGGTGCAACCCAAGATTGTCCCATTCTGTGAAAAGTACATCAGGTATCAAGCACCCTGAGATGGGGGCTTAAGCACACCTTTCTAGTTCTCCAGGGAGATACATTCAGTGTAGCCTCAATCTGTAATTTTCCGTTAAGCCTTACTCACTCAACTCATCACTCTTCTATGACACCAGAACATCTGGAAGCCAAAAGATGAGTTTATGACCCCATTTACTTTAAGTGATGATAGTCACATACTATAATTTTGCTCTCTGTAGGAGAGAGCAAACTTGTATTGGAAGTTCCGGCAAACTCCTATAATAAACAACAGACCGGACATACCTAAGCTAGCAATGGTTTAGGGGTGTCTCATCTGCTGTACATTGTAGGGTTCACCTTTCTTCCTCCTGCCATTGTCATCTTATGAGTCACATTTGCTATCTTTATTATTTTAAAATTAATTGATATATGTTTTCTTGTAGAAATAACAGTCATGCCAAATAATAGACACTACCATTTTAAAATAAATTACTCTGTAAATGCCAATAATGGTTATTTTTCTCCTACCACTATCATATTCAATGGCAAAGGCCATAATCAGTTGTTAATATCTTCTCTCACTGAAGGCCCACATCAACCCTTGAAAGATCATTACTGCTTTTTTTTTTTTTTAATGGATGAGGAAGCTTAGATTTTGAAGACTTCAACAACTTGGCTGCAAGTTGATGGAAAAATTGGTATTTTAACACAGCTCAGTTTGAAGCCTGTAGTCCACTCCACTCCACTCCACCAGCTAGAACATAGCCTTGCAGGAACAGAGAATGGAAAACAGAAATGCTTTATCTTCACTCCCCATTAGAAGGATTCCAGAATAGAGCTGTGATTTGGCTTACTATTTCTGCTCCCCTTTTGAGTTTCTGGAGCAAAGGGCATTAGAAAGCTGGGGCTGGTATAAGCTCACTGGGCACCTCAAAGGAACAAAGAGGACCAGGCCCACGGTGGCTCACACCTGTAATCCCGGCACTTTGGGAGGCCGAGGCATGCAAGGATCATTTGAGATCAGGAGTGCGAGACCAGCCTGGCCAACATGGTGAATCCCTGTGTATTCTAAAAATACAAAAATTAGCTGGGTGTAGTGGCATGCGCCTGTAATTTCAGCTACTTGGGAGACTGGGCCAGGAGAATTGCTTGAGCCTGGGAGGCGGAGGTTGCAGGGAGCTGAGATCTTGCCACTGTACTCCAGCCTGGGCAACAGAGCGAGACTCCGTAAAAAAAAAAAAAAAAAGGAGGACAGAAAAAATTTTTTATAGGAGGTTAAGGAAGATGAAGAAAGAAAATGGAAAGGGAGATTTAAGAAACCATATAATGAATGCTATTAATGTGGATGTCAACATCCACAATGAATAAAAAGTTTTGTACCTGCCACCATCCAGGAAATAAAGGGTTTCTGGGATCGTGACCCTCCTTCCTGTCTGTGGTGGTACTCCCATTCTCTAGCAAATGGTCCAGCCCATGCTCAGAAGCGTGGCTCACTTCTGGTTTAACTCTTCTCCCTCCCTCAGCAGTCAGCTGCTAGGGAAAGGGAGACCGAAATTCTTAAATTGCAGGTACTCCTCCCGTTTCCATTTTGGAAGCAGCTTCTCCGCAGCTCCCCGGCACCTGAGCTAGCTGTTTCCGTTTGCAGCCCACACCCAGAATCCTCTGACCTGGGTTCACCTGGATTCTTAGGCGGACCAAGTTTCAATGCTCACTTCTCCATTTCTTGGATTGAATTCACATTCCCCAGTTACTCCTGCTTTGCATTTTTCAACCTGTTCATTTATAACATTCATTCCTGTTTTCCTTTGTGTTTCGACCCTGATTCAGCCTTGTTTCATTGTTCCTAGAAACAAAATCCTGACTCCTAGGACCCCATCCATTGTTTTTTTTTTCAGCTAACTGGCTCATTTCACAGTGGCCTAAATAAACAATGCCCTATGAAGGGTTGTACAAAACAGATAACACCCAATGAAGCACAGATAATCAGCAAGAGAGGCTGGTCACACTAACATGGAAGATTCAAGAAGAAAAAACTGACTTGAAAGATAAGAGTACAATACAATATAAAATAATGTACATTAGAGATATGTTAAGGCTATTCAGATTAGATCCTCTACCTATAGTTTTCATTTTTATTTTCCTGTTAAAGTGCTAATAGGTACTTTAAAGATGAGAGGATGAATTTTCATGGTATCCAGTTTCCCAAATACCTTGAAATACTGCAGATCAATGATCTGCAAATCAGCCACAACTTAAAAACAACAAATCACATCTCTTTAAACAAATTCACATATTTTTATGACTGTGCAGATGATTGATATGGTAATTCAACTTAATTCTGTTTTTAATCTTTCTAAATTAGGACATGCAATTTAGGAAGGAAATGATCTCTTTATTAACTTCCTTTGCATCAGAGATCATACTGAAACATTTTAGTAAAATAAAGAATAAAATAAAAATCGAAAGGCAGTTAAAAAGATAACCATCAACTGCAGACCACCACACACATTTCAAAAATTAAGGGAAGTGTTTCTACTTGATGATCTAACATGTCAGTTTCATTTTCTTTAAGCTTTTCTCATAACACAATTGTAGTCTCTCAATTGTATGTTATTTGTGATAAGTGGTATTTCAAAATACATTTGAAAATTAGATTAATAATGGAAACTTTCAAAACAACTAAAAATTCTACATAAAATATACAGCTTCAAAAAGCATTTTAAAAAAAGACATTATACAGAATAGTCTATCTGGGTCAAGAGGGTATAAAAAAATTGGGGTTGCATAATTCTTAGGAAGTCATAGAGTTCTGGATAGGTATTCAAGATTACCGTAAAATTAAACCACTTCTAATTTATTTTAGATTAAGAAATGACTTGAGTGCAAGATCTACATAATCATTACAAAAATAAATACGGTAATTGTCAGCAACAGTCCCTTTTTTCTTCTTTCACTACAATTTATGAGTATATCCAAAAGTTTAAAAGACGTTATTGCTTTCTTCCTTAACTTTAGGCCTCATCTTCATTTGTTGGGCATTTTGTCAACTGAATTGCTCCTTCCCTTATCACTATTCAAATGAATAGGCTCTAAAGCCATTCTAGGGATGTTGGTTTAGAGTTTGGAAAGCTTAGCTCAATGTGCTGGGCACAGTACAATCAGGCTGTGAGTGGGTTTCAGGTAAATGGGCTTAGACCGGGGATAAAAAACCATGGTGTTTCTCAAACAAACTGTATTGACACATCGAAAAATCTGGGACCCCAAGCACTCAGCTTGATGCAATTCAGAAGTCTGTCTCCTGGGTGACTCTGTTATCAAAAAAAGATTTCCAAGAGAAAAGTGTGACCTGTAGTCCAGTGACTTCAATTGCTACAGTCACTAGAAAGACAATTTCACTGTCCTTTTTCTCTTGTCCTTGGAAATGGAAATATTTTTCTTAGTTTTAACAATGCTATATAACACTTAAAACTTTGCAACACTTGCAAATTGGTTTGAACACTGTTCAAGAAGGTACAATCCCAAACTGAATTCTAATAAGCAATCTTAACACAGCATAGGTTATTATTACGAACATTTTACAGAAGACAAAACTGAGGTTTAGCGTGATTTAAGTAACTTGCCCACTCTCACCTACCATCTATCTGTATGGTAGATATAGATAGTAACCATCTCTCTATATCTACCATATAGATAGATGGTAGGTGAGAGTGGCAGGGAAAACAGCCTCATCACGATATCTACTTCAAATTCTAGTGCCCTAATTACACATTTCACTTTCTTGGATTCCAAAATGAAAATCACATCTCAGGATAATACTTAAGAACAATCCTGCACTCAATACAAGAGACAACCTGTGAAAGCAGATATGCCTATCTTAGGCAGACCAAAAGCAGGCAACTGTAGCAGGAACATCCCCAGTGCCCTCTGTCGTCGAAGAAAACTAATCACTGTATGAATGATCTTAATTAAATTTGAATGCATTGCTAACTGAATGCTGTGGGAAAATACCATGTCCTTACTGGCTGCTTTTCCCATAGTACTCAGTAGCAATACGTTCAAATTCAATTAAGATAATTCATAGAGTGATTAGCTTCATTGTATGGTGGGACTCTGGGGACTGTCCTCTTGCCAACACTGTATGTGTGGTCTGGGTAAGATAGACATGTTCTTCTGTGCATTCTCTCTTTTAGTGGACACAAGAAGTAACTCTCAGGCTGACATAATCCATGGTACTTCTAAATTCCATTGAGATAAATACAGCAGGGAAATTATGTTTCAGGGACAAGACTCAAATTAAAACTAATCTCAAACCAGACATTATTTTGAAACAGTTATCCTCCTTAACAGGCTGACGAGGCTCTTTTGGAGTCAGTAGGGAAGACCTATCTGACCAGTCGGGAGGAAGTGGTTAGGTTCTTATTTCTGACCAACAGAGAGGAAGAGGTCAGTTCCAGGACCTGTATATTCTAGTTATGAAATCCCAGTGGAAAGATTCAAACTACATTTCATGGGAAGAAGGCTAGGGGCTCAACTGCATGTATTCACAATATCAGACACACACTCCTGAGATAGGAACTGAACTAACTACAACACAGTACCAATCCTCTGAGCCAGACTCTAATAAACCCTATTCATGTCAAGTTACTGCCAAATAATTGTTAGTATAAAGAGGGCCTCTATTCATTGAGACGCAATGTACTTATTCATATTCATAAAGAGCCTATATATATGCACATGTGTGTGTGCATATATATATATTTTTTTTGAAAAGCCATCTCTGTTTCTATATTAAAGATGTTTCTATGAACAAAAAGATCTTTTATCCCTAGAACTGTGGTTCTCACATGGGTGATCAATGACCATCCTCCCAGGAGACATTTAGCAACGTTTGGAGATGTAATTGGTCATCACAACTGAGAGGTATTGCCACTAGCATTAAGTGGTTAGAAGCCAGGAATTTGCTAAGCATCCTACGCTGCACAGGAGAGCCCCCCACAGTAAAGAATTCCCAGACCCCAAATGACAATAGTGCTGAGGTTGAGAAACCCTGCTCCGAAGAAGGCAAGCAAAGCTAGACCTGCCCTGTAAAATGAATATTCTTCTAAAATAAGCTACCCAGGAATATTGCTGTAGCCATTTAACATACAAAGTGGGCCCTTCACATTACATGAAAGTCACTGAAGTGCCGTAGCAATCAGCTCTGATATTGAACTGTCAGTAGTTTATAGAACTCGAAGGTTCTATAAAGTCTACAGTTTATTGAACTGTAAAGTTCTAGAAGTACAAGTTTTCAAGCTCTCATTTTGTTCGCAAACAATAAGGCAGAAATGTTTTTAACAGTAAAACAAAACCAAATCTTTTTAACCTTTAAAACCTTTAAAAGTATCACTTTTTAACGTCCTCCTTGACTCTATTAATCAAATACTTATTTACTTTTTTTCATATTTTGGATTACTTTTCCTAAGAATTTGAAAATAAATAATCAGTAGCAAATGGTAAAATAGAGCAATGACAAATCTTAGAACCACAACTATGTACATGTTATCAACTGGGTTCTTAGGCACTTAGAGGTTTTTCTTTAATAAAGAGAATAACTTCTTCAGAAATTTTTATTTGTATCATAATATTAAGATAACCTTGAATTCCAAAAATTCTAGTAACGTTTTAATGATTAAATTATCTATCAATATATTTTAAAAGAGTTACATGTGGTTTGAGAACAATGTGACTTCAAAAATAATGATGTAAGTAGAACAGAATATGTACGACCCAAATGGAATCTTCTGTTCCATATAAGACTTCACCCAGCAGCAGCCTGTGTTAGAATGCCACTGTAGAGGGAATTATTTTTGAAAGAAAGGATTGAAGGAAAGATGGAAAGCAAAACATTGACATTTGGATACCTACAGAACTAAATTTGTGGATTTCTTCTTGATTTACTCTCCTCACTGTTCGTCTCTTCTTCCGAAATTCACTGTGCTCCCGTTTAAAAACCTTTCCTCGAAAGCTCATCGTACTGCTGTAATTTGAGTCACAAAATATTTTAAAATATCAGTGTCGCTAAACTCTTTTCTTCTGAAGCGTCACCAGGCCGAACAAATCTTTCTTCCTGGTAAAAAGGGAAATGCTCATGCTCTATCAATGTAACTCAACAGAAAGGAAAGGAAAACTGTCGAGTTACCACTTCCTGTGAGTAATTAACTACCAGCTGTTCAGATAGTGCTTTTGTGCATATATTCTCTCTCCTCACCTGCAATAAAGCAACACAAAATGACTTTGGACGTTTAAGAGAATTGCTCACAGCTAAATAAACCATACGATGTAAAAACCACCCATGAAACCAAATCAAGATTGAATTGAACAGTTAATTGACAACAGGACTCCACGGCTGTCAAAACAGCCACCTAAACTTTATAATTCTGGCCAGATCCCAAAAGTCAACTGTAGAAATGTGACTGAGGTCTGAGAATTGTGTTGAAAAGAGCTGTTCATGTTAAGTGTAGGCTAACTGAGTGATCTTCTGAGAGGAGTTCCCAAAGTGATTGCTTAGGGTCCAAGAAGAAAATTTTAGAATTCTATGTTTATTGGCTACCTAAATAAAGAAACTATGCTTGACTGTTATTTAATATAATACACACAGACATGGACTCCATGAATCTGTATGTCAAACAGTTACAAGGAGCCACAGAGTTAATTCCTTCATCTTTAGATCTTCAAGCCCTTTCTCTGGGGCTAATTTAAAAGTGCAGTTTCGCCCTCAGACCCACCAGGATGCTCTTTCCTGTTTTGTTTTTCTCCACCACAATCACTGACATGTAACACAACTGCCAGTTTATTTATTTGTTTCACTTAGGGCCTGTCTTCCTCTGCCAGGCTGTATGTCCCATGAGCATGGGATTTTGTTTCATTCACTGAGTCCCCTTTGATTAGAACACCTGACACTCAAAAGGCTTTCAGTATATATTTGGTAAATATATGCTTAATAAAGAATAGCCCGGGCGCAGCGGCTCACGCCTGTAATCCCAGCACTTTGGGAGGCTGAGGCGGGCAGATCACCAAGTCAGGAGATTGAGACCATCCTGGCCAACATGGTGAAACCCCATCTCTACTAAAAGTATAAAAAATTAGCTGGATGGGGTGGCATGCACCTGTAATCGCAGCTAGTCAAGAAGCTGAGGCATGAGAATCTCTTGAACCCAGGAGCCAAGATGGCGCCACTGCATTCCAGCCTGGTGACAGAGCAAGACTCTGTCTCAAAAAAACAAAAAAACAAACAAACAAACAAAAAAGAATAAATGAGGGATTTACATTTATTATTCTTATCAGTGAACCTTGTCTCATTATACATATATATATACACACATATATATATTAGTGCTTTGAAGTATTAGCTATTGATAGAAGTATTAGCTTTGAAGTATTAGCTATATAATTGATAAATAAATATACAATATAGACTATGTTCAGGTTTTTCTACTGGGTGAAACAGAAATATGTAGAGGCCACAGGACTAGGCTGTTCTCTTTTCCCCAGGAATAATTAGATTTAGTTGATACACACATGTACCCCAGGCTTGAGCCATTCACCCATTTCTACCTTGTCATGCAGTGATTTGTGCCAGACAAGAACAAAGGGATTCTGATTATTCCTGTCTAAGCATGGAGACTGAGAAGATCTTCTTTTGAAACCAATCAGAAAGATAGCATGATGCCATAAAATGACAGCTGGGGAGATAAATCATATCATTACTTTGTAATTGGCTTAGTTAGGCAAACTAAGCATTTCACTAAGAAGTCCTTTAATCCATCAATGGATATGTAGAAATTCCACTATATGTCTTTAGTGCTAAACAGATTTCACCCTCGAAGTAACTCTTTGACATCTGACAGAAGAGCAGGTACATTATAACACAAACAGAATCTTCAGATTTATTTATTTTTCCTTATATGGTGCTATGAGAGTCTGACTCTGGGTCACCTGACTTCCTGGGGTGAGATTATGTGTCTATGTTGATGGCTAAAAATAATATTTTACAATCCTTTTTAGGTCATGAACTCATTTGAGAATCTGATAAAAGCTATGAACCCACTCATCAGAAAAAATACAAGCACTCAGAAAATGTGCATGCATCGTCAGGGGACACAAACTTCTGAAAACCATCTGTGGATCCACCTAACAATGGTGCCTTAAATTTCTGAATCACAGTTTTAGAAGAGAGGCATACTGTCTTATTACAAAGCATTGAATTATTTTGAGAAACTCTGAAGTGACTTTCTCTCTGTCTAATATTGCATCTATTTTGTCCTCTATTCCTCTTTAAGTGCCACAGTTCTTTATCCTAGAGTTCCTCCCACTCTTCAACTTCTGCAATGCGAGAATGACTCATTTCTTCATTTCCTCAGCTGCTAATTACAGCTTCCTGAAATACTGGCAAAAAGAGGCATGACCCATCAGCATATGGGATGTCAGATAGACAGAGTCTGTGTTGATGCAAAGGAGGGGAAATTCCAGCAGCATGGCATGGAGTATTCCATGGGACGGCACTGGTGGACCCTCTATGGGCTTTCTTCTCATTTCTGGACCAAGCCTGTTTCTCAACCATTCTTTGAGACACTCCACACCATTCCAACACATTTCTTTCCTGCTTTAGTTTCAGAAACATATTGTCAATCAAAAGTCTTAGCTAGGACAATGGGCAAAAACCAGTAATAAGGAGCAATCAGAGATTTGCTGGCTTAGTTACAAGGAGATGCCTCCAAGTACATTAGAAAAGAAATCCAAGACCAATAAATCATCAGAATTTATTAGGTACTGTACTCAAGACATCACTGAAAAATATATTTAGTGAGAAATATATAACGTCTTTCCTAGATTTTAGAAGCTCGTACCCTACAGAGGAGTTCACTAGAGTTTGAAGGAGTCTGAGGAGGCTTTATAGAAAAGATATCTCTAAGGTAAGCTTTGAATAATAGGTGGGAATCAAAGAGATGAATGTAGAGGAAAGCATCCTAATGGTAAGGAAATGTAGCATAGGGAAGGCATCAAGGTAGAATGATTAAAATTACAGAATCATCTATGATTCAAATCCTGGATTCATCACTTCCTAAATGTGTGTCTTTTGGCCAATCACTCACCCTTTCCAGGCCTCAGTTTTCTCATCTGTAAAATAGGGATAGCGTAGTCACTACCTTATAGATTTGTGGTGAGGATAAATAAAATGACATCTTAAAAAAGTCAAACCATTGCCTTTCCTGGTACATAGTATGAGTAACTATTAGTTACAACAAAGGCAAAGAGGCAGGCCAAATCAGAGTAGTTAAGAAAAAATTAGAAACCTGCCTGTCTACAGGGTTAAGTAGGAGAGGTCAGATAAAATCAATTGAAGATGGAAGCCAGGCGCTAGTTCATGGAAGGCTTTGAATGCCAAGATAATGAAAAGTTTCCATTGTATCCTGAAATCGTGAGAAACCACTAAAGAATTTTTGAATTATAATTAAAATAGTGCTTTAGAAAGATTCATTCAGTAGCCACATGCCGGCTGGATTGCAGAGAATGTGATCCAGAGATGGTTTGCATTAATCTAGATATTAACATAGAGTGGAGGAAGACAGAAAATTAGGCAACAGAAACATTAACCATAGATTGCAGGGCGATTACAAAGATCTAGCAATTAAATAAAAAATGAGAGCTGAAATTTATTGAGCAAGTACTATGTGCTGGGTGCTGGTTGAAATTCTTATGGAACCTTATTTAAACCATCCAACAGCCCTGTGAGGTAAGTATTGTAATCATTGTTATCACTACTCCAGTTTGACAGAGGAATATTTGGGATTTGGAGAAATTAAGCAATTGGCCCAAAGTCAGTAGCAGAGCTGGGATGTAAATCCAGGGGGTCCAGCTCCTGAGTCCACCCTCTTAGCCAAAAGGGAAGTTCAAAGATGCCAGCAGGTTTCTGACTGACATAAAGGAGATGGATAATATGAGTGAGGGAAAAAGGACGGTAAGAAGGGAAGGTTTCCCTGCTTTATTTAATGTGCAATGCTGATTTAGACATGTTGAATGTTGCATCCAGATGATCATCAAAAGGGAAAGTCCAGCTATTATATGTGTACCTATAACTTAAGAAAAAGTTAGGACTGGAGACATGGAACAGAAAGTCATAAAAGTTTAAAAGTTGATTGAATTTTTGGAGAACAGAGTTAACAGAATTAAGAACACAGTCTTGAAGTTCCTTTACATATGGTAGATGGAGGGCAATTCAGGAAATATTGAGAAGGAATAGAGATACAAGGGGAAACTACTGAGGTATTACAGAGGCTCAAAGTCCTAAACAGGTGAGGTTAAGGAAGGTGGTGCGTGGCACCTGGGCAGAGATGGATGTAGGGCCTGGGAAGGTCCAAAAAGATTCAATGTGAGAGATAGACAGGCTGGAAACTAAAGACCTTGCAGTTTTGGCTCTAGACATAATTTGTGCCTAACTCTTATATGTGAGAATAGACAATTAGTATATAGTTTATAGAATTGCTGTGAAACAATATATGTTCGTCCCTGGAGTTGAGAAAAAAATACCTACATGTATCTGGATAATGGCTAAGCTTCCTATAGTGTATATATGTAAACTATTATTATTGAATATAATAGGTATTTTCCAGGTCTTATGTATTTATTTATGTACACCCAAAATGTACAAATCTCACAAATTCTTATATAAGAATTCAAAGTCTGGTCCCATGGTGTCCAGTCAGTGAAAGTAAGTTTGCCATTTTCAATAGAGAAGAGTCTAGATGTTTGGAAATTAAGTAAGATGGGACACTTACCCATGATTTAGAAGACACAGGAATTTGAATGCTAAGATGTCAGAAACCTAAGAAAAAGTTCTGGCAATCTGTATTACTTTTTACTTCCACTATAACAAGTTGCTGCACATTTAGTGGCTTAAATCTACCCCCGTTTATGATTGGTTTTCATGGGTCAGAAATCTGCATATAGTATGGCTCAGCTGATTCTCTGCTTGGAGAATCACAAGACTTAAACCTAAGTATCAGCAAGGTAGTGCCCCTTTCTGGAGGCTCTAGGGGAGAACCTGTTTTCAGTCATATGCAAGATTGTTGACAAAATTTATTCCTTACAGTTATAGGACTGAGGTGGACATTTCTTTACTGTCTGTTAGCCAGGGGTCATTCTTAGCTTCTGGAGGCCACCCACATCCCCTAACTCAAGTTCCCTTTCTAAACTAGAAATAGCCGGCTGAATCCCTCACGTTTTGAATCTTTCTGACTTCTCCTTTTGCCTCATCTTCCCAACTTATCTCTTCTTCTGTACCTCTCTGCTGTAGCCAGGGGGAAAAAAAGCCTTGCTTTTTAAGGCTTCATGTGATTAGACCAGGACAATCCAGAATCATTTCTCTACTTTAAGGCAACCTGATGATCAATCTTAATTTACAACTGCAAAGTCCCTTCACAGCTGTATGAAGATTCAGGTTTGAATAATCAGAGGGAGCCTGGAGGGGACATCTTTAAAATACTGTCTACTAAGTCTTATTCTTGACTTCCGTATATGTGTGTTTCAATTTTAACATCAAGGATGTACTGAGAAAAAGGTGTAGACGAGGAAGACACTTGGCCTTTTGTGGTTTCCACTGATCAGTGAGGTGAGATCTAGGTTGCAATGGACCTAACAAATGACTGGGAGGATACGGAAAATTGGCTTCTAGATCATTTACTGGAAAACAGTGGCAGTGAAATAAAGGTGAGAAGTCGAATGGCACAGCAGAGCTGAACAAAGATGGAAGAAAGGAAGAAAAATAATGGTGGATGAAAAGTTAGAAAGCAAAGTCAATATACTATGTGAAGGTGCTTTTTAAATGCTCAATTACGTTATTTTTTAATATGCTCACTTACAATTATTTTCAATTAAATAGGCTATCTAATCTGTAAATGGCATCATCACTGAATCTAAGTAACCAGGGGGCAGAAACTTGGCTTTCATTGACAATGCATTTGAATCCATTCCATTGAAATGGCCCCAAAAGTACCATTAGGAATTTAGAGTAACTAGAAACAGTGGTTAAAATTTATACACATGCACATGATGTCATAATGGGATTCACAAGTCCTAAATTGAGCAATTGGTAAGGCGGCTCCTATTCATTTCTGCCCACTTTAGTTATTACTTCCTTATTACATCTTATCTTTATTTCAAGTTTTTTAACCTGTTGAGCTTTCTGGCATTTACTGTTATTACTTCTTTATCATTGCAAAATGCTTGGATACTTCATTTTATTTTTTTCTCTTCCATTTCCAATAGATTTCCCCATGCACCTGCAGGTTAGTTTGCTGCACAGCCTTTCTGTCATAGGAAAGACAAGGCTGATCCACGGTGCATCTGCAGGCTCAGCTCAGCCACTGTACACCTTGTTTAAAGGAAGTAAAGCAGCAAGTAGCTACTTCCTCCTTCACTGTGGTCTCTCCTGAGCCTGGCCCCTGCAGATGAGCTCTTAAAGTTAGTAGTACTGAGGCTCACTGCTTCCTGCTAGAAAGGTCAACCCAATTGAGCAGCTCCAAATTACCAATGAGAGTAGACCTCTCTGGGGGAGTTTAAATGAACATGACAAAACCTCATATTTCTAAATGTAGAGTTTTTCAAAGCAGACAATGTCTGTGAAATATAGGTTGTCGCAGAGATAACCGTGGTTTTTGCCACTATTTTTTAAATGGTGTTATTTTAAAATGGCACTATTAAAAATAATGGCGAAAACCACAATTACCTTTGTGCCAAACTAATAAAGTATTTAGAAATTTCATGGAAACTAGAGTGCTGTGCACATGTGAGAATGTAGATGTGCCAACAATAAACAGACTGCAGTTTGTGAGTGTGTGGTGCGTGTGTAAGTCTCTGTGTGTGTGCACAATGTGTGTGTGATGCATGCTCGTGTGTGTGGTGTAGATGATGTGTGTTTGCTGTGTATGTCTGTACATGTATGTAGGCATACAATATCTTGATTGCATTAAAATAACATAGCACTCCATTCATAGCCTTTCAGACAGGTATAAAGTTGTAGTATTTGTTTACAGTACTGTATTTCAATAGGTTAGAATGTGAAAATTCTCATTTAGATTTTCTCATCAAATCAGAATTTGATGGGAAAGGGGTTTGGGTAGGTAAGAAACTCATATCTTAAACAGTTTACTGAGCCCATCTTAGAATCTAACAGGAAGCGGTGAGGGAGTTACACTTTTTCAATAGTGGACTTTATCACTGGTCACAGACATTCACTTCCAGAAAAAAAAAATGATAGTCCAGAGATATGCATATATCTTACCAATAAGTATCTTAGTGTGGTATTTAGAAAATAAAAAACATTGATTTTGGGTTTATTCTTTTCTGAATTTCCTGTTGGGCATTTAGTTAATCACCCTTTTTGAAGTTTTTGATATTTTTTGCTAAAGGTATCCAGTTGTCTTCAACAAGTTACGTGTATTTTAATATTTCCAGCTTCAGTCTGCTCTGTTGTTGAAAATGGGAAATCTCTAAGGGACAAACACTTATTCTTATCTCCATAAAAACTCTAACTCACATGCCCTTGCTTCCATCCTCAGAAGCCAAGGCATAACAATAACAGCAATGACAACAACAAAAATATTATAGCTAGCTCATAGAATTTCTAAACATGTTTCATAAAATACATATGGCTGGACTGCTAATGCTCTTCACAAAGGCATGCAGCTAATTCTCACCTAGCATACAGTGTTCTTTTCCTATTAAAAAGCAATCAACTCTAAAGCAATAGATTTTTCATTATAATATTATCCCTCTGTCTTTTAAAGAAAACTGAAAGGCATTCCAAACTGAAGCAGAAGATTGATTCCACCCAGGATCAGGTGAAGATACACAAATGTAGCTTCCAGGAAGATGAGGCTGAGGAGATCTGAATCAATACAGTTATCTTTTACCTTATAGGGACTGTTTTCAGATTGCATTTTCCCTGGAGACAGAGGTATCCTCTCTGCTTGCTAGTTTGGATCCTACTCCAGCTTCCCACTACTGGCAAAGTTAACTACAGACTAATGTTATTTCCTTTAAAATAACACAAGTGCCTAAAATTGCCCTGCTGTAGCCATTCCAACTGCTCATTACCTTGCTTTCAATATGAATGTCACCCACTGTTTTAACAATTACCCTGGAAAGCACAGTGTAGGTAACTTTTGTGGGGAGACTGAGGTCTTTCAAGTCTGTAAAGCTCTAATGGAAAAATTGGTCAATTTATGGAATATAAGCATTACATATACTTTATTCCTGTGAATGTCTTTTTACTGCAGAAGGATTTGTCTTTATAGATGAAAGGCGATAAAGCATTCTTACCTAAGCAATTTTGAGAAGGAAACAAATTGTCGTGTAAATGCCAATTCTGAGTGTGAAGACAACCAGATAGACCAACAATCTATTGCTAGTGGATCAGATTGCTAGCCTAGGTACAATCTCTGCACCCCAGTCCACCCTACAAACCCCTTCTTTAATGGCACCATAACGCATTTGTGTCTTTTAAGGCCTCCACCAGGAGAAAAAGCTAATAAAATAGTTTGATTTAAGTGTTTAATGCCTTGCATTGTGGAAATTGGAGAATAATGGTAGGGTCTTGGCTTTTCAATCAAGAGCTTTCTTTGTGTTTTGCAGTAATGAATTGTTGGATTTACTTTATTAAGCCACTCACACTGCTGTAAATTCTTGACCTTTTGATGTCTAGCAGTTAAGGTACCCAATTAAAGGACAAATTAACCTCTGGGTATCTGTTCTGCACCTCACTAGGTAAACAAGAAGAACTGAAATAGCAGAGAAACAAGAATTCAATAACTCTAATAAGGGCACCCATACCTATTTAATCTAATTTATGAAGATGACTCTCTGTCAAACATTGCCCATGTCTGTTCAGTGCCAGGAATCAGTGATAAAGAGAGAACTAAAACAGACAGGCCGGGCACAGTAGCTCACCCCTGTAATCCCAGCACTTTGGGAGGCCAAGGTGGGTGGATCACAACGTCAGGAGTTCAAGACCAGCCTGGCCCATATGGTGAAACCCAGTCTCTACTAAAAATACAAAAATTAGCCGGGCGTGGTAGCGGGCACCTATAGTCCCAGCTACTCAGGAGGCTGAGGCAGGAGAATCACTTGAACCCAGGAGGCAGAGGCAGAGGCAGAGGTTGCAGTGAGCTGAGATTGTGCCACTACACTCTAGCCTGGGTGACAGAGTGACTCTAGCTCCACAAAAAAAAAAAAAAAAAAAGAAAAAGAAAAGAACAGACATAGTCCATGTGGAGAGATGACAGTACACATAAAACACAAGAGAGCAGAAATGAAGTGACAAATTAAGAATACGGGTTGCAGAATCTGAAAACAAAGAAGAGCACTGTGTTGGCCAAGGTGAAGGAGGATGTCTTCACAGAAGCACTGAGACTTGATTTGGGACCTGGACATAGCAGGACTTTCAAAATTACTACTGTAAGGACAACCCCAAGAGAAGAGACTCTCCAGTGTTTGTAAGAATCACATGGATAAGTTGTTAAAAATGTGGATTCCTCAGCCCTATCCAGGACCTCAGGACCTCTCACGGGGTTTAGTAATCTGACTTTATAAAGAGCAACCATAGCCAGGCACTCATGTCTGTAACCAGGTGGCTTATGTCTGTAATCCTGGAACTTTGAGAAGCGGAGGGGGGTGGGTCATTTGAAGTCAGGAGTTTGAGACCAGCTTGGCCAACATGGTGAAACCCTGTCTCTACTAAAAATACAAAATTGAACTCGGTGTGGTGACCCACACCTGTAATCCCAGCTACACGGGAGGCTGAGGCAGGAGAATCACCTGAACCTTGGAGGTGGAGGTTGCAGTGAGCTGAGATTGTAGCACTGCACTCCAGCCTGGGCAACAGAGCGAGACTACACACACACACACACACACACACACACAGCATCTAAGTGATGCCTGTGAAAGGTGCTACACAGACCACACTGAGAAATAATGCCTCAGAAGCTGGTTCACCTAACAGTTTTCTTAGGCAGAAAATCATCTAATAGTGCCCTCTACAGCACTACCTCCCAATACAAACTATTTTTATACTATACTGAGGTCTTCTATATAAAATCAAATATTCTCTTTTCTTAATGTATAGTCAGTCAGGTGGAATTAACTAACCAGCTGGATCACGCTGCATGTTTGGGAAACAGAGGAGAAAACCCTGGAATAAAGCCATCCTCCTCACTGGCTACTGCTCTGCTTGGACTTTGTAAACCTGGTCATGCTTGTCATGTCGCTCAGGTATTGTCTAAATCAGGGTTTCTCAAACTCGGCACTATTGACATCTTGGACCCAATCATTTTTGTTTGCAGGGAGGGCGGTGTCCCCTGTATTGCAGAATGTTTAGCAGCATCCCTGGCTGGCCTCTACCCATAGCTGCTGGTAGCAAACTCCCCACCCCCTGTGACAACCATTCAAACATTGCCAGAACTTCTTGGGCAGGGGCGGGGGGAGGGGCAGGAAAATTCTCTCCCCAACCCAAGGTCTAAATCTGGTATTTAGTTTTCTCTTCCCCCTCCCCTTTCTTTTTCAGAGATAGGGTCTCACTCTGTCACCCAGACTGGAATGCAGTGGTGTGATCATAGCTCACTGCAACCTTCAACTCCTGGGCTCAAATGATTCTCTTGCCCCAGCCTACTGAGTAGCTGGGATTACAAGTGTGTGTCATCGTACCTGGCTAATTTTTCATTTTAACTTTTTTAGAAGTGGGGTCTTGCTATGTTGCCCAAGCTGGTCTAGAACTCCTGGTTTCAAGCGATCCTCTCACCTCAGCTTCCTGAGTAGCTGAAATTACAGGTGTGAGCCACTAAATCCTTTGATGATGGCTTTCAGGGCCAGGATCTCCTGGCAGATGGTGAAGATTTCTCTTCGGACCAGGGTTAATGCCTCTTGAAAGCCAATCTGACTTGCTTGGAAGAACCTCAGACCTACTGACCTTCAAATCAGTGCCCTCTTTCACTTCTCCATATGTCTCAAAACCCCACTATTATTGTCTAGTTTTCTGTTTCTGATCTGGGATGTCTCCATTAAAATGCAGCTTCACTTGCCTGGAAAAGCTACAAACGGATTATAATCTTCAATAACTTTGAATGATATCTTAGAAGAGGCAAGCTGGTCACCTAGGCAAAGGTCCAAGGAATTAGGGATGAGGATACACATTTCAAGCATGAAAGCTTGTCATTGGGGTTGGCCACTGTGGGTAAGACCACTGTGCTGGCCTTCTCACTCACTTGCCCAGTGCCTCAGGGTGAGTTCCCTAACCTCTCTGAACATGAGTTTTCTTATCTGCAAAATAAGGACAACCACAGTAACTAATTCGTTACATGTCTTGAGGCTTAGTAAGAGAATATTTGTGAAGTGCTTAGCAACATGTGTGGAATATAATAAAATGTTCAGTCAATGTTGGTTGTAAGTTTGATTATGAAGTAATTGTGTTGATGTCCTCTTGAGCTAGGCTGCTACAGTGTATGCTTTATGGGTGCAGGGCGGTCCCAGCTGCTCGTGCATTGATCATTAGAAGGAGGAGATCCGGGCACAAAAAGGGCACCAGCTGCTTTGAAAGTGGCAGTGAAAGGGATAGGATGCTCCAGAAAGGAAGGGAGTGGTCAGAAGACCCACTTGGTTTGGATGAGGATAATTAGGTTAAATAGCCTCTCCTCCCCTGCACACTCACTCCTTCCACAACTGACTTCTTTGTACTCATTGTGTCTTGCAACACTGGCTACTTCATTTTTAAATCCTTCTGTGCACAACTACAAAAGGTTCCAATTATCCTATTTCTGTCATCTCCCTTCATCCCACAAAAAAGACTCAAATGCCAAGGAAGTTAAGAAAGCCAAGTTTTAACTGATATCATATGCTTTAAAAAAAAAACAACAACTTTTCATGGTTACTTTTCTGCCTAAGTGGGACTGTAAATTCACAGAGCAATAAACAGTATCCTCTTTATGTTTCAATGGTGCGGGGTCTCCTACTGGCCTGTTGAAAATACCAACATTATAATTACCAATTTGATGTTGTGAACAGCAGAAAAGAGTACTGCACTTTCTTTTCCGCCCATCTTTCCCTTCTTCCTTTGCATAAATTTCCAAGGCCACTATTAAAGTACACTGACAAAGAGACATTTAATCTGGCTTTCTTCTCTTTTGCAAGGGTATCATAGATTGGGAAGGAGATCCAATACCTAGACTGCACCAAAAGATCTTCGGCAGCATTTAAATCGGCGTCCCTCTTGCTTTGGTTGGCATTAAGGAACATATTTTCAGAAACCAGTTCTGAATTTGCATTCACTTCTTCTCTCTCACTGCCCATAACCACAGAGTGGAGACTGCCATGATAAACCAGTTCTTTTTTTTTTTTTTCTTTTAGGCCGAGTGCATCTCACTGTTTCACAGTGAGGAGAGCACTGGATGGCATCAGGAAGCCTGTATTCAACATTTATCGCTGATGGGTTGAGTGATCTCGGGAAAAACAGTAACCTTTCTAGACTTCTTGTCTTGAAGCTTTTGTTTTAAACTCTAAACTTCTATGTTTGTGTGTTTTTAAATAACACAACTTGTATCAGCCATTTCCAGATAAACCTATGACTGGACCCAAAAAAAAATCCCCTTTTTTTTTTCTTTTTTAAACCTCAAGTACCAATTAGGCAAGAAAAATGATTTTCAATTAGAGCTCCTCTTTCTTCACATTTAGTCCAGATGATGCTCCCAAAAAGATGCTACCTGTCTCTCATTCCCTGCTCTCCGCTAGATTCCACTTCAGAGGGAAACAGCTGTGCCTTCTCACTAGATGACATTGCCCTTGACATGATTTGTAAATAAAGCATTGGAGATAATTTTGGGACTGTTTTCACACTCACTTAATTTACTGATAATATCTTGCTTAAATCTGAATATTCAGTTGTGTTTTTTTTTAGCATCTCGTTACTTTTGCCTTGAATGTAGCTGTAAAACAGAAGCCGACACTAGGAAACCCTTCCTTTCCAACATGCCTGATGTTCAGTTTCATACCCCTCTGCTCCTTGGGCTGACTTCGGTGGTCATCGCCAAGACTGAGTCTTTGTAAAAAAGCCTGAACTTTCCATCCACTGGAGAAAGAGGCAGAGTCAATATGGGTGTGACATATACAGTCCTCCTTGTTGTGGAAATTGTACCCCGATTTTCCTGTGGGGAACATCTCCCCTGTCCCATCCCCTTCCAGAGCAAGTCAAACAAGGTGACCAGACCCCACCTCCACCAACCAGATTGTCCCTTCTCTGAACTTGAACCTTGAGAGGAATGACACATAAAGGCAGAAAACAGCCATGATTTATACCAAAAACAGTGTCTCGAGTGCTGCACATTTATTATTACTAGTGTTATTGTTCCTGGGGTCCTGCTCCCTCCTGTGCTTACTGAGGCCTCCTGCTGAGCCACTCCTCTGGTCTGAGGGGCTTCCCCCACCTGCACTCTTTATTTTTCTTGACCTAGCTAAGGTCATTTTCTTTTCACAACCATATACCTATTTGCAACCATGTGTTTATTTACACTGTAAATGGGTATAGATATTGTGATAAATATTTAGGATAACCAGAAATAACTTATTTGGCTTCACAGAGTTTAGAGGAGATGGTTTGGCAGGTGCTGTGATGGGAGATTTGCATCAGAAAGCACTAAAAGTCAAACAAATGAAAATTTCATTATTATTTCTTCCATATGTTCTTTCAAGGGCTAAAAAATCAAATCCACTAGCAGCTCATTCCCTTTCCTTCCAAATACTCTTCCATGCAACTTTATCATGACGTTAATAACATTGCCATCCACCTAGGTGATAAAATTGAAACTTGGTACTCATTTTCAACTTCCCTTATCCCTTATGTCCACAATAAGCCCAACTAAATTCTAATGATTGTATATTTTCTTGTAATTCTCCTCATTGCGACAACTTGCCTTGTTAAAGCCAGGTTTCATAACGTTATTCCCAACTCAGAAGCCTTGAGTAGCATCCCCTCTTGTCAATATCAGTGTTCCCCCAACTGTGTTCTAGAGCTTCACAATGTGTTAGTCAGGATTACAGAGAAGAGATTTACAACCTTCTCACTGGAGAACTCTCAGAGCTCTAATTGCCATTGTGCAATACAGTCCTCTCTCCATTGTGTACAGTGTGCGATATTTCCCATGCTTATTTTTCATAGCAGCATTTTCTTACAGGGTACTTCTTATTATGTGTCACACAGTTTAGGAAATGGTCTGTGCAACTGGGACACAGTCAAAAACCTAGTGAGATAGAATTTCAAATTTTTAGCGTAAGAAGATGACAATGACATCTTCTCCAGGGGGACAGGAATTGCAAGAGTTTATTGAGGAGCCACGAAAGTCTGAACTAGGGTAGGTGCCAGGTTGCATTGGTGCTAAAATAAAGAATTGAGAGCATGGTGGCTGGCTGACAGGCTTCAGGGCAAGACCTCTGCACCTGTCCAAATTTTGGTCTGTTCCTTCCCTGAAATGAACCCCAGCCAAATAACTCATCTCTACTAGAAATCTTTTCATAGCAGTTTGATCAAGATACTTGTGGACATCAGTTGGGGGAATGCACAACTTAAATAAATCCTTCGAGTTATTTTTTGAGACTCGATAAAAGACGACACATAATTAGATATGTGGGGCCGGGCGCGGTGGCTCACGCCTGTAATCCCAGCACTTTGGGAGCCGAGGCGGGGGGATCACGAGGTCAAGAGATCGAGACCATCCCGGTCAACATGGTGAAACCCCGTCTCTACTAAAAATACAAAAATTAGCTGGGCATGGTGGAGCGTGCCTGTAATCCCAGTTACTTAGGAGGCTGAGGCAGGAGAATTGCCTGAACCCAGGAGGCGGAGGTTGCGGTGAGATCGCGCCATTGCACTCCAGCCTGGGTAACAAGAGTGAAACTCCGTCTCGGGGGGGAAAAAAAAAAAAAAGAGATATGTGGCACTGGGTTCACTGGGTCTCTGTGAAATCTCAGCTTAATACAGTGAGGCATGGACAGATTTTCATGGTTGTATAGTAAGCACTAAATAAGCACTATAGTCAGCAAGGAAAATAATTTATGACACAGTTAAGGGAAAAATATGGAACATGAGAGTCCACTCTCTACTCGCTCTCTTCAATAACCAGTGATATATCTGGTCTGCTTTGTAAACAGATTTCTAAAAGGATTTGCTGCTTTTGATGCATTAGTACTCACATCTCCTACCTGCATTATGTTGCTGAAAATTAAATTGTCAGATATTTATTACCAAATTCCCTTTTTACTGTTTTACAGTCAAGAAAAGATAGTCTGACTTGTTACTCTTCCATTATACCTGTGGAAATCTTTCTGAATCAGGAGCCAGAATGGATGTTTCGCAAAGTCAAAAGTATAATCCTTAATCCTACATTTACATTCATAGCAAAATCATTTTCCACTCATATCAGTCAAGTATACTGCAATGGATTTCAGACATTATAGTTCTCACTGGTATCTTGAAGTTGGAACACTGAATTAAAGTGAAACCCTAATGAAAATTTAGAAGAGAATAACAATTAGGCAGCCTAGGATTCAAGTTAGTCCCATAGTTGTATTTTTGCTGCCAAAAAATGTTTTCAGATATATGAATTTGTTGCCAGCATTTAACAATTGGGAGCTTTTTATGTATGAGCCCTGGTTACTAGCTTATTTTGAAAAATTTAAGATCTAACCATACTGATCTCACCTTTTGACACGAAAGCTGTTGTCCAAGCTGAGCAGTGACTGAACCCTCTGGATGCCATGACTGCCTTACTTTGCTATGCCACCCACCAATCCGATTTGACTGCTTGTCTAGCCTGCTTCTCTTATTCCCTTTGAGGTCTGGTGGCATGGAGTTTGGAACCCTTAAGGGGTCCGCATTTAAGACCATGTCTTTTGGGAAGACTATTGTGATTGAGACTCTGATCTAAGCCTTTCCTGATCACGCTACATTAGACAACAATCCTAAAGATTTCTACTGCTCATATATAGGCAGTGGATACAGGTTTGCAAAAGATCACTAGTTTACTCGTGAGGATTTCTGAAATGTGAATAATGTGTCAGTATTTTGAATGTAGTAATACAATTGTCTTTGTTTGGTCTAACCAGAATGCCCTCTCCTTAAATGTATGGGACAAGAGAATATTTCTTGTATTGATTAAGCCATTGTAATCATTACGTTGCACCAAATTTCTTCTTTAATGTAAAAAAATTAACCATTTTGAGGCAGAGTCAGCACATATGAGAAATCAGTGTGGCAATTAATGGCATTGCTCAATGCCTCTTCATGATAAAGATAACATGATGTTAAGCAAAACTTCTAAGAAGTGACAGAGATTTATTTTAAAGGGGAAGAAAACATTTTTTCAGGTAGTAATTTTAGATTAAGAATGAAAGAAATATAATAAGGACTTTTAACATGAAAAGTCACTCATGATACTCCTGTTATTTATCTATGAAGCTACAATGATTCTAGCCTACACTTTTCGAAGTGAGCTGGGCACAGGGGCTCACACCTGTAATCCCAGCACTTTGGGAGGCTGAGGCAAGCACTTGAGCCCAGGAGTTCAAGACCAGCCTGTGCAACATGGAGAAACTCTGTCTCTACTAAAAATACAAAATTAGACAGGTGTGGTAGTACACGCCTGTAATCCCAATACTCAGGAGGTTGAAGCAGGAGGATCATCTGAGCCTGGTGGCGGGCTGGGGGGTAAAGGCTGCAGTGAGCTGAGATCATGCCATTGCACTATAGCTTAGTTGACAGAGTGAGACCCTGTTCCCCACCCCCAACCCCCAAAAAAAGGAAAGAAAAAGAAAAGAAAAAAAGAAATGGCATACATCACTGTAAGAAACCCAGTACATGAACTGGTCATTTTCCTAATCCTATAAATAAGGTGACAGATTATGATCTCTAAAACTCTTTGCTCTAAGACCATATTATGTTCTGAGAGTATAGCTATAAAGTTTAACAAATGTTTTTATTTCCTCTCTCATTTATCCTTGGAAAACTAAGGGAATACTATTCTCCTGTATTCACAGAGTCCCTACATCCGTAATAAGATGTGAATCATGATGAAAGACAAAAGTTTTTAAAATAATTTGATGACTTTATGAAACTGTTTCCAGACATGCTATGGCTGCATTTTTCTTACACTTTAAAAGGTGGTCCTAGAAGATTCTACCATACCTCGCAATGGCTAAAGACTGTACAGTAGTGCTAGCATTTCTCCTACTAATGTGAGAGGATATTATTTGGTTATGAATTTATCCCAGAAAACTTCCCAGCAAATCACCAGTATCATTTTCTCTTCTAGTCTTACCATATCCATCTCTTGGTCTCCAAGCTGGGAGGCTGAGGTCAGGCAGTGAGTCACTCCTCAGTGCACCTAACTAATCTCCCAGGCAAGTACCCTTCTGGTCTCTTTGTTCTCAACACTAAACCACATGACTTTAAATCATCCTAGGGGTATAATCCACACATGATGCCAAAACACTGTTTTCTGAGATCTTTGGATTAATGACAAGTGCTGATAGTTTAACTTTCTTGTTCCAAAAGTCAGTTGGACTCTACATCAAATTCTTTCCCTTGCAAGAAAAAAAAGTAATAAAAAATATAAATAATTGAGAAATAGTTAGTGAATATCAACAAGAATCTGACATTGCATCCACTTTTTCTTAAATTGTGAAAGACAAGTAATTGAAAATTTTAAATTTGAGTAACTATAAAATGGGATATTTTTTATTTCATTAACAGCAGCAGCAGCAGCAGCAGCAGCAACATTATGGGATTGGGAAGGGGAAGTCAACATTATAATAAAGTTCTGAAATTCTCCAGTGCACGTTCAAGCCCATTTTTCTGAAATTCTTTTTACAAAGCATTAATGAGAAACAATTATCAACTGCCCAGGCTTGGATTCAATCCTCTTGGAATAAAATGTAATAAGATCAGCCTTACATGTAGGGAGCATAGGTCACTCCCACTGTGGTTTAATTTGGGAAAGAGCTATTTGGTTCTGGAATGTATCTATCGCTCCTTTCTCCAAATACCATTTGTGTGATAATGCCTGGAAAGCAAAGATGAATATGTAAATAATTGTGGGGAGATAATATAACAGTCCTATCTTTTACACAGCAGAGCAAAATAGGGCAGAGAAGATTCAAGAAGGCAAGGAGGCACTTGGGATGTGTGTATGTGTGGTGGGCATGCGATCCAGCTGGATGATTCTTAGGGCCATGAGGATTATTCAGTCTACAATCATATGTTTTCACAATTTGGTCTAAAATTCATTTTTTTTTTTTTTACAAAAGAGTCATTTCTTATATATTTTCAAAATACCTATTTAAAACTTTATGTTTGAAAGATGAACTAAAATACAGGATGCAGAGGGTTAGCACAGGTGAAACGTCTGATGTGAGTTTTCCCTGGTGAAATTTAGATGACTGTATTTAGGTGGATGTAATAAAAAATATACCATAGAATTTAAAGTGAATTAGAATAACTCTTTAAATAATAAGCTTCTGTAATAATAAAGGGTATTTGATGACTGGATAAAAATTAATGTGTCGTTCATTTTCTAAATGCAAATGATTCTTTAATATAGCTTGATCTTAAAATAACAAACCTCTTTGAAAGAGCTACCACCTGACGCATCAGTAATTCCTTACTGAAGGCTTAACGAGGCACAGGAACCATGGGGGCAGGAATAAGATCATGATTTTTCTATAGCTTTAAGTCCTGGCCTTTAAGTATGTTTTATTTTCTTCTTTTATTAATAAAGACATGGTCTCACTCCTTTGCCTAGTCTGGAGTTCAGTGGCATCGTTATAACTCATTGCAGCTTCGAATTCCTGGGCTCAACCCATCTGCCCATCTTGGCATTCCAAAATTCTGAGACTACAGGTGTGAGGCACCATGGCTGGTTTGACCTTTAAATATTTCTAAGAAAAGGTGATGACTGGTGTTGAATATCATCAAATTAATGTTAAATTTCACCTTCTGGCAACATGCCCTCAAAAATGCAGATCTCTTTTCCCTTCTCTTTATTTCTCTTCGCCCTTTGACCACGGAACCTCAAAAGGGGAGAAAAGTCTGGTTATAAGAACCTATACTTCAAGGATACAAGATATCCTTTTGAGAGAATAATTCACAATGGCTATGGGTAGAGACATAGGACAACGTGTTGCCCACTGAACTGCGAGGTTATTTCTAATGTGGATGTCTGCAGCAAAAATACTTCTCTTTGATGGTTTATGTCAATAGAACTATATCAAATAAAAAAGAAATTCTGTTGGTAGAAGTCAAGAACTCTCATTAATCAACTTTTTCATTGTTTGCAAAAATATTAGCAATGAATAGGGTTGATTTTATAAAACAATTATATTGTGTATCTCATGCTGCAGATTTTCCCAAAAACATAATCATTCAGCCTTTTTGGTATATAGAATAAATAGCTTATTTGAGGAAAACGTTTTAACTTCATAGTGTGTGCAAAGTTCAAGGAGGTTTGGCGATAATCCTAAAAGTGCTCAAATTTCATGTTGTGTCAGAGAGGCAGCAGAGTCTGGCGTGTAGGAAAAGTACACGTTTGCTGATCGAATGCCCAATAGTAGGCATTCTTGGGCACTCTTTCAAGGTCAGTGTTCCTACACAGACAGTCTGCAGTTAACTTTTCTGCCCTCTTCTCTGAGTATGATTCTGTATATAGTCTATAATACAATCCTTCTTGCATGGATTCTTGTTTTCTTTATCCCTCTATTGAAACCTCATGACACTTTCTTTGTGCTTTTCTTGTGGAAATTATCTTATTTCCCTTTAGATTGTATTTACTACAGGCCAAATGCCCTATTGTTGTGATATTTTCTTAAATGCACAGATAGTAGCTTAATTACCTTTCTATCCTTTAGGGAACTTAGTGTCAGAACTTGAATACAGCAGGTGCTCCATAATTATTAAGAAATTAACTGACTTCCCTAATACTTCCATATAGCATAAAATACTGTTTAAGCCTAAAATACTTTTTCTTGAGAATTTATTTGAAAATTATTAGAAAAGAAACTTAGATTTTATCCATTTATGTAGGAAGAGTCAGATGACATCATATAAAACTATATTTTTCTTCTCACAGTATTATTCTCAGGGAAATGAATTTCAATTCAACCATATCTTTTATAAACAAAAAAAGTACTTTTCAAAGAGCCATGTTTAAGTGCTGGGAGAAATGCTACTTTGGGAAATTGGAATGTATTATTAATCACATTGCTGTGGTTTCCAGTGAATGTAATTACTTACTATCTATAGCAGAATTGAACTAATTGATTAACATTCTCCTATAAACATGCAAGTGGGCACAACAGACTCTCTGACGCCTTCAGATATTTGGCAAATACTACTGAGTGTCCAGCCTATACACTACCCGCTCTTAGCTGTCTCACTTCCTCCAATTTGATTTGAGAGGCTTTTCTGAAGGGCCTGCATATTCTTAATACCTAAAAGTTACATGGGCAACGAGGAAAGCACAGTTGGATGGTGCCCCTCCCCCACTGTGACCCTTGACTGTTGCCTGATTGTCCCTATAGAGAGATAACCTTATTTGAAAATAATGGCTTCTTTATTAGCATGATGCAACACATGCTGTTCTGCATACACAAAGCAACCATCACCAAATTTTCAATGGCCTGCTAAGATTTATATAAGACTGACTCTTTTCTTTTATGCACCTGTAAATTCCAGAATGTAATTTTTAGGTCAACCTAAGGGAGATGTTTGCTTTGTCACCATATTCTAGAAATCTCAAGTCTTTATTTCCTCCTTCTGGAAGTCAATAAGGCTACTACCGCCGATATGCGATCACACAGCCTTTAAATCTGAGTTGTTACCAGATAGCATCCCTGAGAAAGAGGAGAATAACTATCATTTTAAAATGTAGAAAGATACTAAGTGTGACAAAGAGTAAAATGGGCTACAAAGTAAGTTTCTTTGGACCTAGACCTCAACACTTGCTGGATTTATGGCCAATTATATTTTATTGAGGCTGTGAACAAATATGGATACACCTTTCATACCAGCTAGCTCACAGTAATAAAGTTCAATAGCTCATCTAGAAGCAGGTATTCAGGTTTTTTAAAAAAGTACAGGCTCACATTTCATGGTATCAGGGATGAAAGAGGCAGAAATTACACACGTTTACAAGCCCCTTCAGTCTAAAATATTGTAGGTGCTAAAACAAGAATATATGAAATGACACTGTCCATTGTTCATGGAATATCAGGACCAAATGGATAAAACTCAGCCTTATCCTCTAGTCTTATCTGGTGTTAAAAAGTTTGCCCTCAGATGTCTTAATGATTTCCGTAATGAGTACAATTTCAGGTTTTTGTCCAATGGCTTGGCCTTGGGTAGGTCATCCCCAAAGTGTTATTTTACAATCAGGTCTCTGAAGTTGCCACTTTACTTGGTGACTACGATAGAAATAGAATAGTGAGTACAATAGGCCTCCTTAACCAAATTACAGCAGAAAATTAAGCCCCAAACTGGCTCGTACTGTGTGTACTACATCATGATCATGTGTAAGTTTCTAATTAAAAAGACCTTCTCTTAATGAGTGAGATGTTAAATGTCATGGAAATCCATATTGTAAAAAAACTTATCCATGTAGTTGTTAATAATGGTTACCCATAGGGATCTGAGAGGAGTGTGGAGGGGATTGGGGAGGGATAGCATTAGGGGAAACACCTAATGTAGATGACAGGGGGATGGAGGCAGCAAACCACCACGGCATGGATATACCTATATAACAATCCTGCACTACCTGCACATGTACCCCAGAACTTAAAGCATAGTGATAAAAAAAAGTTAGCTTCCTCAAAAAAATGACCTCAAATGTTTTCACTTTTTACCTTATACTGGTATGCAGTATTTATATTTTTTTGCATAGTATATACCTCTTTTACAATTAAAAAATATATTTAAAAAATGGAGAGGCTTTATTCTGTCTTAATTTTTTATACTTCTTTTGCAACTGTAGTTTTCTAATACCTATCCATTACGCATTTTGGGAAAACATCTAAATGGAAATCACAAGTTGAATTTTGAACTGAGCTCTCCAAATCTAAATGTTTGAACATAGAGTAGGATAACCTTTCGGAGAACAAAACAATGTTAAATTTAAGTCATGAATATGATCGTAAAAGGGAGCACTTGCTGGGAAATCAAGAATGCGTGAAACAAACATGGCAAGGAGAGCGCTAAGAGAAAATGGTATGTTCAGTATTTTTGCTGACTGAAAATTCCCATGTGGTATCTTAAAAAGAGCACCAGAAAATGACCTCCAGGAACTAAGAATAGTTTACACTTTTGATTCATAAAACCACAGGGAATATGAATCCCAGAAAAAGACAATCCCAGGCAGGGCAGGTGCTGGGACTGAGGAAGCTCAACTCCACACAACAGTTCTCATCTCCTGCAACCTCCCCAGCCCCTCTTCCTAATTTCCCACTGGCCTTTGGCACATAGCTGCCTTTAATCCATTTGGTATTGAGTATTTGGGATTTGTAACTCTCTAAAAATGGTGACAATTTGACATTTACTACTAGAAAGTAAGCGATCAAATGAGACAGCTGCTAAGATTTATGAATTCTAATTCAAGAATTTCATCCTTAATGCTTTTACCTTCCCAAGGTTCTAAAATAACAGATTCAGTCCTGACCGACTAAAGTAGTAGATGACTTTTTTTCCATACATACAGGGTCCATTTAAAAATCTGGTTACCAGGATAATGGATGTAATATCATAAACAAGTCCTTATCCAGCTAATAGCTACATGGTATGTACACAGGCAAACATTTATAGTGCATATATGCATACGAACAGGGATGAATGTGTAAAGGCAACACAAGGTGTGAACATGTCTTTAACTGACTATAAAGCAAACAGAGCCACAGACACACACACTTACAACTACTGCCCCCGTCCCCCTACACACACTTCAATCAAACAGAGGCGGAAGATTGGGAAGGTGAACTCAATGTAGGGCTTGCCAAATCCAGGCAATAAGGAGGGCTGCAGAGAGGCACAGTGTCTTCTGTGGAACCCCAGGGCAAAGCTGTTCAGCTGTGATATTTCTACTTCTCGGTGGTGTCAGTTTGAAATTAGGATCTTGGCTTTTGCCAAAAAGGTGTTAACAATGTGCACTTGTGTGAAGCAGTCGCAGTCCTCTCAAATGTGGGTACCAGATTTCCTTTGTTACTTTTTAATTCACTCAGTGATGATATCACTCCACAATCCTAACATTTCTCCTTTCAATCTCCATCTTTAAGAAAGTCATCTAAAATCTTGATGATCTTTAATAACCTTAACCACATCTGTAGCAAAGATATCTAAGAACAGATCTGAAAAGTTTCTGTAGGTGAATTTGGGTGATTCCAAAGGTCCTTATTGTCTCACGATGAACACATATATGTTTATCATTTCTGTTTATCATAGTTGTGCAAAAAGAAGACATATTTGTGATGAGACTTTTTATTCCCCAATTCTTTGCAAATGAGTTCTCCAGGGCTGTTCACTGGCTTATTTGCCTAGAGGTCAAAACAAAAGCCTCTGATGCCCATCATGTCAGCCTCTGAAGATGTGATGCTACCCCGGTGCCATTAATTACAGATTTGCCATGCTTCACTCAACTTTCAGAGTTAAAAGAAAGAAATAGATACATGTAATCTTTAACTTAAAACTCATCAACATTCTTTTCAACAGCATAGGCAAAAATGAGACAAAATATGATAGCCACTAGGAAAGAACAGACATCTTTAAGGAAATAAAAACCAGAGTGGAGGAATGACGCAGACTGACGTATCATGTTGTTTTAGAGTGGTAGAAAAGCAGGCTGGTTTTAAAGGAAACCTCCAAACCGTCCCCTTTAACAACCACAGGCCACTTGAGTTTCATGCTTCATTTGTCTCCCTGCTCAGGGAGCCTCTTCCTTGTCTACATCTCTCCTTGTCCTTGATCCCTTTCTCTGCCTTTTGGCCCACTCATTTCCTCCAGTGACTTTCCTTTAGGGAATATCACTGGGTTCACTAGCTTTTTTACCGAGTCCTCTTTTTGAACAACTCTGTTCACCTGATGAGTGTTCTGTATTTAATATTCTAGTTTCCTTATTAGCAGAGAACCGAAGAATAGTCATGCATATCAAAATGTCTCCCTAGAATAAATCCAATCTCATAAACAGTATGTTTCTACTCACAGAAGTCATTACTTAAATTTCTACAACGCAAGTGGGCAGCAGGTATTTTCCTCATTTTACAAACTAAGAAGAGGTGCAGTCCCTCAGTGATCTAGGCACTGTGATCAGTGTTTTTATTCAGTTTTCATTTAGATCATCAACAGCTTTGTGAGGAATCCCTACCATGCTGCAAATCAGGACATTGAGGCTCAGGGGACTCAGGGAATTACTCCAAAGTCCCACGGTTCTCAAATGGCACAGCAAGCCTGATATCAATACCCAGTTTTTGTCATTATACGATTCTGTTTCTTTTCTAACATGGCATTTCCAGATTCAGAGTTTTGCAGGGTGACAAGAGGGACGCCTGTTCCCAAAATAGAATTCTATAAACCCTTTAATCTGAAGAGATTACAACTAAGTGATTTTCCCTTTTTTTTCTCTTTGTTGTCTCTGCCGTGGGACCCATAAACCCTCACAGTTGCATTCTGTATCTCCACAGCATCTGTTCTGCTCACTGCTCTACTCTACAGATTAACTTGAACTCATTATCTCTGTATTTAATCCTTAAAGAAAAGTCAAAAAACTAGTTTGGAGCAAGAATTTCTATGATGAAATTGGCTTTCATCTCCAAATTGATTTATTCCTCTAAGATAACCAGAAACTGGATAGGATTTGCTACGCTATTGACATTACTTTGTATTTTGTAGCTAGCATCTATGTAGTTTCACTTAAAATTGTGCACATACCTTGGAACTATAGCTCATTATTTTTGGATTAAGAGGAGAAAGTACTACGTAGTTAAAAAGAAAGTGGGTCTCGTCATTTTGAGACCTGAACAAATATCCTTGCTCTGACAGCAACTCTTGTAGAAGCCACAGATAAATCAATTTACCTGTTTGGCCCTGGATTTCATCTTCCAGTGAGGCAGCTGGATTCTATAACAGCAAATTTCTAACATTTTATTATTCTATATAATCTATATTAAAACTCCTGACTTTTAAGGAGAAGCACCGTTTGAGCAGAATAATGTCCCTGTATTATTGGATATTGAACAGAAAAATGCCTCCGCAAGAGATTCCAGACCTGAGTCAAGAGAGACAGAGAGGGAAGGGAGGTGCAGTGGGAAGGGGGCGTGGCCATGTTGCAAGAGGGGAGGGGATGTGGGTGGAGCGAAAGTAGTGGGTGTGGCCAGAGTGCAGGTGAAGAGAGGAGAGGAAGTGGATGGAATGAAAGGGGTGAGCGTGGTTGCACCATAGCGGGGCAGGGAGGTGGGTGCAGTGAAAGACGTGGGCGTGGCTGGGCTGCAGGGAAGGTGGCAGATACATATTTGCCTAGGGCCACACTGGATGGGTGACTTTGGACAAATTTAGCAACAGCTATACCTGCATAGTTCAATGCAGCTGCCACTAGCCATAGTGGCTATGAAGTCCTTGAAATGTGGTTAGTGTGACAAAGGAACTAAATCTTTAATTTTATTTAATTTTAATTAATTTTTATTTAACTTTAAGTACCGATTATTTTATCCAGTAACTGGAAAGCATTTAACTGGTTTTGGAGAAACTTTGGAATATGAATTTACTCTTTCAACTATAAATTTTATGAAATCTAAATGCTGAACAAATATTTGTGATTAAACATTTAGTATCCAAATTGAAATGTGTTGTATGTATAAATGCACATTACATTTTGAAGATTTGGTGTGAAAAAAAGACGAAGTATCTTAATAATTTTTATATTGACTACATGCTAGCAACATAATAATAGTTTGTATATATAGATTTAAAGAAAATATATTATTAAAATTAATTTAATCTGTTTTGTTTTTCTTTTCCAAATATGGCTCCTAGAAGGTTTAAAATTATGTATGTGGCTTACATTATGTTTCAATTTGTCAGAGATACTCTGTGTGCTTTAATTTTTTCCTCTACTATATTGGAATAAAAATAACAATATCCTTCAGGAGTGGCTGTGGCAACAAAAAAAGAATACCAAGCAAAGTTTGTAGCAACGTGACTGGCAGAATTGAAATGCTCACCAAAGAACTATTATTTTTGGACATTTTTCATGTTTACTTACTCCGACTATTTATAAAGCATAATTTTAAGATAATCTGTGGGTCACTCAGTTCTCATAAAGTGTATGAAAGCAAAGAAGACCCTTGATTACTCAGTGACCAAGATTAAGGATGCTGATAATCTACCAAATGAATCCATATTCTTCCCACCCCACAGATTCCTACTTTCTACCTTTATGACCCACAAGATATGGCTTGCATTCATTCATTCATTAAACCTTTGATTGAGTACCTATTGGCAGAAGAATCAAGATTCCATAATTTTTCATTCTTAAGTTTCTTAATGATTGCAAATCTGTAATAAAAAAATCTACTCACATTAAAAACATTGAGATAACTTTAAAATTACAAATAAGATATGATCTATTCTCCATCTCTAAATTAATAACTTCAGTTGTACCTACTGAACTTAAAACGCATTCCCTCTCACTTGATTTTCTACTTTTCTTTATGATTGTGGTGATTTTAAATCCTAAACATTTAACATTTCGTTCCTTATAGTTTTTAAATTTGGCATAATTTGGGAGCAACAAAGTTGAAATTAAATGATTAATTTCAGTTGTATTAAAGGATGCAACATTCCTTTAATAAATGATGAAAGGAAAACCAGAAGAAACCAAAAGTTATTTAGTTAATAACACAGAATTAGTGAATAACACAGAGGATAACTCAAATGAACTTATATGTTCTTTGAATAATCTATTTGTGTGAATATTTGATAAATATTACAGTGCTCTCATAAATAAGCTAACTTTGATTTTCCATTTCCACACATTTTATGAGGCACAAATTAAGTTCCTGCTTAACAGTTCGATTCTTTTTTTTAATAATAATTCTTTAAAGTAAGTTAAGTTTGTAAACTTTTCTTTGTTTCAATAAGACAACATATGCAAAAATGGTAAAATTTAGTGAGTTCTTACCAAGTGCCAGGCACTCTTACAGGTCCTTTACTTGAATTCACTCAGTGAATCCTTAAAACAACCCCAAAAGATAGTATGGTAGGTAGAACAATAACCCTTTAAAAATGTACATGTCCTAATCCCCAGAACCTTTGCCTATGTCATTTACATGGCAAAGGGTAATCCAAGCTGTAGATGGAGTTAAGGTTACCAATCAGCTAACCTGGGGATGGGAGAGGAGCCTGCATCATGGGGGGGGGGTCCAATGTAATCACAGGGGTCCTTAGGAATGAAACAAGAAGGTGGGAGAGTCAGAGGTCAGAGTCGGAGAATTGTTGGAAGACACTATGCTCTTGGCTTTGAAGATGAACCGGGACCACAAACCAAGGAATGTGGTCAGCCTCTGGAAGTTGGAAAAGGCAAGGAAACAGATTCTCCCCTAGCGCCCCTAGAAAGGAATGCAGCTCTGCCAATTTTAGCTCAGTGAGATCCGTTTCAGATTTCTGACTTCCAGAAATGTAATACATGTGTGTTAACTGTAAGATAATACGTGTGTTGTTTAAAACTAAGTTTGTGGTCATTATGACAAGAGAAATAGGAAACTAAGGCAGATAGGTACCCTCGCGACTCTCATTTTACTGACAGGGAAGCCAAGGTATACAGAATTTAAATAACTGACCAAGAGATCACACTGCCAGCACGTGCTTATGCAAGTGACTCACACCCACACACTCTGGTTTCTTACCCATGGCATTGCAATGTAAATCAGGGCTGGCAAGTGGCATTTTCTCACGTGGTTTCTGGGTATGGAGTGTTTTTCTCTTTCTTCTTAGTGTCTATTCTCCAGGTCTCAGTTCCAGTGCCACTGCCTTAGGAGAGGCCTTCACTGACTGCTTTGAGGAGGTGGGATGTTCAAAAGATGCAGTTTAAAGGTAGAAGGTAACTCTCAGGGAAGTACTTATCATGAATCCAATTTTCCATTTGTTTGAGTTCTGTCTCTGCCACCAAACTCTAAGTGCTGTGAGAGCAGGGAAGCGGGACCCTATTGTCATCTGTGCCTACCAAATGCAAGGTGCTGTTGTCTCCATTGTCTACCGATTTTCTGATGTTTAGACAATCTAACCATGACAAACTCACTGCATGCAAATTGAATGTATTGGGCATGGTCTTAAAAACTAAAATACATTCCAGCAGAATGAAATAGATTTGGAAAAATGAATCTCAAAAATTCTAAGCTTTAGCCCCTATCAGAGTAAATCAGCTCCATGAAAATAAAACCTGAGAATAAAACAGCTATCCACAAGAAACTTATTGAAGCGTGACAAAAATACTGTGCTTATATCTGGTTTGCCAAAAGACGCTTATATTCTCAATTGTATTACTTGGTTTTCACAAAGTTTTATTATATTGAAGCCTGGTGTTTGGGGATAATCCTAAAACCCACTCTTCTAGAAGGCAAAGAAACAAAACCCAAAACAAGCATACCAATTTGTTTTCTATATTGGATTAGGTTTTAAAAATTAATGGACTTTTTATTGGCAGTCATTTGTTTGAGTCTACACTTCTAGCCATAAAACTGTGTGTTTTTACTTGGTAATATGATGTTTTTCACCTTCACACTATGATTTCCACCAAAACACTTATTAATATTCTGCATATGTGTGTGTGTGCATGTGTGTGTATATATGATATATATTTATCTATATCTCTATCTACATTTAGTTGAATTTGCTTTGTTTTTGATAAAAGTTTCTACATATCACCTCCCCCAACCAATACGCCCAGATCCAATTTTCTGCTTTTCTTTATCGCTGTGTTGGTTTTAGATTTTAAGCTGTTTCGTTTTTTCTTTTTAGATTTTGCGTATTTTTTTGTTTCTAATCATTTCTAAATTTGTTGCAATTTGGAGAATTAAAAAAATGCAAGATTATTGGAACAAGATGATACAGGATGTAATCTGAGTTTAGTAAGCCTTTGCCTAGAAGATTTACGTTGCTAATCACTAAGGCTCTCATTACATTCAATTAATTCTTATACCCATAGAGAAGCCGTTCAATTTATTTGTCCATTTTCTGTGGCTTTGGGATTCAACTCAAAATTGGTTCACAAGGGAAAATAACTGCCAAAGATTCTCTGCGCTCTAAAGCTCCACGTCATACCTATCTATGGTAGACCATTTAAACTCATACTCCATGACACAGGCTTTCTTTCCCTGGGGAACCTGATAATGTTAGTGTATTCAAGTTTCAGCTTTGATAAAATGAAATAGAAACATTAGCTCAGGATTTAGAGAGTCTGGAAATTGTTTCATCTTCTTCATATATACACTCAAAAAGATGAAACTGGGCAAAACATGTTAAAATTCATTGATAATAAAACTTTATTAGGTTTGAATATTTACTACAGAGATAAGAAGAGAGTCAATTTATTTCCCTTGGAGTAGTTTCCACAGTATGTCCCTCTCTGGTCCCGATTGTATTTGTAGGACACATATGTAAACAAATGCATGTTCCAAAGATATGGAATTACTGTTTTCATAAATAATTCATTTCCTTCATTAAACTTGTTTCCATATACCAGGTTCTCAAAGTACTTGAGCTAGAAAGAATTATTGTCTCCTACAAGTGGGAGACCCAAATGTGGAGATTTGTTGAAGGTCAAAAAGAAGCTTGATAACAACCTCCCTGGCCTCTCTTGTTCACTGCACCACCCTTCTTTGGGTGTGGAACAAATACAGTGAAATCCTAATGTAAATCGCTTCCCTGTATTGCTGAGTGAGTTACCCAATGGGTAAAATGAATTCTCACCAGCACAGTAGCCACTGTGAATTTCTCATAAGCTATGTGAGCCTGCTGACCTGCAAGACTCCATTGCTTTACAGTGTGAATTAGTTTACAGTGTGATTCTACGAAAGTCACAGGAACAGGAAACTAAACACTGCATGTTCTCACTTGTAAGTGGGAGTTGAAATGAGAACACATAGATGCAGGGAGGGAAACATCACACACCGGGGCCTGTTGGGGGTTGGGAGAAAGGTGAAGGAGAGCATTAGGGCAAATCCCTAATGCATGTGGGGCTTAAAACCTAGACGACGGGTTGATGGCTGCAGCAAACCACCATGGCACATGTATACCTATGTAACAAACCTGCACGTTCAGCACATGTATCCCAGAACTTAAAGTAAAATAAAAAACAAAAAAGAAAGAAAGCCAATATTCTGGTCTTCTAACAGACTGGACAGATAACAGTCCCCATTTAGCCAACTAGGAGAAATGAGTCAGCATGTCTAGGTCATCTGGGCTTCTATTAATATTAAGTAACATATTTGAGACTCTGACTCGAACTCTAGTTTATTAGCAGTTCTTAGACCCTCAGGTGAACAACAGGTGCTCAGGGAAAAAGCCAAGTTCCTTTGTATCTTGTTGGGGACAATAAAAAATACACTGTAGAGGTCAAAGTTAAAACAAAAACAAAAACAAAAATGGTTCCTTTGTGGTTGAGCCCAGGTCATTCACCAGACAGGAGTCAGTAAGCATTTTCTGCAAATGGTCAGAATATTTTAGGCTTGCTGGGCCATACATGGTCTCTGTGTCTCTTGCCCCACGCCACCCCTTTCCTCCTCCTTTTGCTTTTGGTTTTGTTTTATAACAATTCAAAATTGTGAGAATCCTTCTTAGCTCAAGCACTGTGTGGCTGCAGGCAGATTTTGATCCACAAACTGTTTAGTTAATCAGAGTGCTGGCTGGACTGAGCAAATTCTAGAGCACCAACAGAGGACTTGCTGGGAGGTCTTGGAGCAGTAACTGCAATTCTCTTACTCAGAAATGTTTGCCATATCAGTGCACACATCCTTGACTCACAGAAGAGATTTCACCTTCCTGACTTACCGCAAATTTAGGCTATTGTTAATTTCCTGTCTTAGACTAAAATTCAAGACGAAGCCATATTTGGCTTGCTGTATATGCTACATCTTTGGCAGTCCTAAATTTAAATTTTATTGTTTCTGCTATTTCACAGAAACCCCAGAATGTTCATGGATTTTGAAGTCTTTTCACTTTTGAGTTGAGATCTGTGAATCTGGTGTGTAGGTATTGGTCATACAACCAAGGTGAGACTAGTAGCTTGACCAACACCTGCTTTTCTTTCTCCTCTTGTGCCACCTCTAAACTTCAAAGTGTGAACAGAAAAACATTCTCTTTGAGGGGAGTGGGGAAGAAAAAGGCTTAAAATGAAGCTGACTTCTGGGGCTGGTGATGAGTAAATGACATAAGAAATAATAGACATTAACCAGAAAATACTATATCTACATAAATTAAATTAGTGTCTGAGACCTTTAACAAAATACTCTATAAAGTAAGAAAAAAAATTATGAGTTTCTGTTAATTTGCCTACCAAAACAAATTTTTTGAGTGAGAGATAAAATTAGAGCTTTAAAGGAATGTCTTCATTTTTTTCCCTGTTAAACTTGACTGCATTATAATAGGCCATTGTAATGGTCTCAGACATCAGGGTTCATGTGTTTCTTGTAAATAAGAATCTACATTATTTAATTTTGACGTTTAGCAATTCTCTCCACCTTGGGCTATATAAGCTAGACTACAATTATTGCAGCCCAAATCTTATCTCTACACAAAGATTCAGAACCTAGACCCCAGGAATGAGACTCTTTGATACAACCTTCCATTATGAAGTTTTGAATGCCAAAGCCTTCTGAAGTGTATCAATATTCAAATCCTTGTATTTATCTTGGCAACTTTCTTCATCCTTAACATACTCTTGAACATTTCAATTACAAGTTAAGTGGGCATCTTTATCAACGGAACTTTTCATATTAGTGCCAACTGCTTAAAAAATGTCAAATAATCAACAGATACTTATTTAGCTTCTAGTCTGTAAAAGGCTTTGAGCTGGACACTAATGTAGGCTTAGAGGCTGGGCGCTGTGGCTCATGCTTGTAATCCTAGGAGGCTGAGGTGGGCAGATCACGAAGTCAGGAGTTCGAGACCAGCCTGGCCAACATGGTGAAACCCTGTCTCTACTAAAAATACAAAAGTTAGCCAGGAGTGGTGGCACATGCCTATAATCTCAGCTACTTGGGAGACTGAGGCAAGAGAATAGCTTGAACCTGGGAAGCAGAGGTTGCAGTGAGCTGAGATCATGCCACTGCACTCCAGTCTGGGTGACAGAGCAAGACTCTGTCTAGAAAAAAGAAAAGAAAAGTAGGCTTACTTTCTGCCTTTGAGGGTCAAGGTCAAAAGAAGGAGATCATTAATTAGGAAAGGACTGCACTGGTAGATGGAGTTTCCTGTCTACCAGTGAGATAAGAAAAATATGTGATCAGCAAAGTAAATAAACAATTACAAATTCAATTAAATAGACCACGAGTACATGTTTAACTTCCAAATGGATTTATACACTATAAATATTATAGGAGATTAGAAGAGAAAGATTATTCATCAATCATTTGTTGTTGTTTACATTGGGCTAGGCTTACTCCTCCTTATGCATATATACAGCTTCCTACTTGACACCTCCATGTATAGACCTAACAGGCATTTCAAACTCAGCACCCTTAGAGTGAGCTTAGATTCTCTCTCCAAACCTTCCACCTGGGTTCTTTATCTGAATGGCAACTTGGTCCTTCTGGATGATCAGGTCATAACAAGCACAGTCAACTCTGACTCCTTTTTTTCCCCTCACACTTTATATTCAATCCACAGGCAAATTCTATTGGTTCTACTTTTGAAATCTATCCAGAATCTGACTACTACTTACAGCCTCAACCACTACCATCCAGGTCTCTGGCTGGGATCATTGCAACTGTTTCCTGATTAAAGGTCTCCCTGCTTTGACCCTCGACCCTCTACAGCCAGAGACTCTGTTAACTTCCCTGTTTCAGGGCCTCCCAATTTGTGGGGTTATAGTTAACATAGCACTCACTATTCTCCAGTCACTGTTCTAAGAGATTTGCACCTGTTAACATACTGAAGTCTCACAATAATCTTACACGGTAAGTATAGTTACTTTCCACATTTTATCAGTGAGGACACAAAGAGGAAAGGAGGACAAGTCATTTGTCAACATCACACAACTGGTGACTGACAGAGACAGGACTCAAACCCTGACATTCTGGCTCCATAGCCCAGGCGCTTAACCTCTGTGCCTGCTTCTTCCAGTGGCTTCCTTTCTCACTTGGAAAAAGCCATCGTCTTCCTGACAGCTGTGTGCCTGACATGATCTGACCTCACTGCCTCCCTGACCTCACCTTCTACAATTCTCTCCTTGGCTCATCCAGACACACTGGCCTCCGTGCTGTTCTTCTAACACCCCAGGCTTCTTCTCACATTAGGGTCTTTTCCCTTGGCAGGTCCTGCTGCATAAGGGATTTCCCCGCTGAAAGTGGCATGGCTCATTCCTTTGCCTCCTTAGGGTCTTTCCTCAAATGTCACTTTCAGTCAGGTCTGATCATATCCATATCGAACATCTTACCATTACGTCCAGGCACTGTTTTAAGCACTTAACACTTACTTTATTAAACCCACATAACTGCTCTAATGTGATGAAATTGCTATTCTCGTTTTACAGAGGAGGAAAAGAGACATAGAGATGTTAAATGGCATGCCCAAGGTCACACAGCTGATAAGTGATGAAGTCAGGATTCCAACCAAGGCGCTCTGGCTCCAGAGCCTGTGATCTTACCAAAAAAAAAAAAAAAAAAAATCAATATACAAAACTTGGTGACTAATGGGCAATGGGAAAGTGAGTAAAAAAGAAAAATCAAAGTTTGTTCAGAAGCTTAGAGCCAGAGTAAGAAGACGATTGGCCAATATAAGAACATCACATTGGAGGAGGAGAGGGGGTGGACGGTTTTGATTATCATCTTCCAGAGCCACGTTTCTCATAGTGTCATCCAAAGTTACTCCTCTGTCAGAATCAGCTGGGAGTGCTTGCTACCAGAGCAGATTCCTGAGCTCCACTCCGGACCTTCTCATATAGAGTCTTTGGGGTCAAGAGCTCAAGGAGTTGCATGAATGAAAACTCCTAGGTGATTCTGAAATACACAAAAATTTTCAAACTACCATCTTGGAAAACAGAAAACATTTTCATTAGCTAAAGTTTGTAGATTAAGCGTCACAATTTTAGTATAGTGTTTCCATAACAACAAAACTGGCAAAATCTTCTATCATCTTCAAACTTTGCAACGTAGGTTAGAAACTTTTGATGGGTTTGTTCATTGGCAGATTCCAAGTGCCTGAACGAGTGCTTGGCCCACAGCGGGCCAGAAACAAATGATTCCTGAGTGTGTGAATTTTGGAGTGGTCCAGAAGAAATTTTCAAGATGCACGATGGTTCTGTATGAGCACGTGTTCCTCAGAGTAGTCCAAGATTTCCGCCAGACTTCTTATATAAATTCAGTTTATCAGTTTTATCACTATTTCCTTAAAAGTGTGAATAGACTAGAAAATATACTGGCTTTTGGAATCATTGCTCTAAGTGTTGGAGTGCTGGCATTTAGCAGCTGTGTGATGTTAAGATATTCAACCTTTCTGAAACTCTATTTTCTTTATCAGTATACTCTTCATCACCTTATTTAATGTCAATAAAGGTGTTATATAAATCAAAAGGATTCTTGGAAAAATATTATGACTAGATGAATAATTTTTAAAAATTTCTCAGTTATTTTGAAGTGTAAGTTTTTTTGCAAATTTCTAGCTGCAAAATTTTATAGGCTGACAAAATTAGAAAAAATAAGACTGGACTAGCATGAACCATATACATAGTTATGGAATGTGTTAATGTTATTAACAAGCATTAAACTTGGAAAACAAAGATTTCTTTGACCTTTGAACTGTTTCAAATCCTTAAAAACCTAAGAAAAAAATAAGCATGAAGCTATCCTTATTTAGTGTTTCCTTTTAGAGATAATCACAGCCCACTAATTCAAGAACAATATTGCTTTTTGAAAATAAAATATTGATTTGTTGAAGAAATGGGCAAACAATATTATAGTTTAGTATTCTGTGACTCAGAGGCATAGCCCAAGCCAAATGACTTTCATTTAAGAACTTTCAGAGTAACAGGTATTTTTCATTCATTATTTACTACATCCTTGATATCTCAACATTGAAATCTAAGAGAAAAAAGTCGATTATGCTGAAGCCACCTAGACTTCAATGTCTCTTCAATTTTGGAAACTTTACCATATCACCTATTCTAATTTCAGTGACTAAGCAGATCTCTTTTTAAACTTCAAGAAAGAAAGAACTCTATCCTCAAATTTATTCTTGCTGATCAAACAGATGCACAAAAACAGAACAACATTTGTTTACTACACTAAAGCACAGACAAAAATGTAATTTGACAAGTGGCAAGAAACAGCTTTCTAATGAAAACCTATGCATTCTACAAAATTCTTAATTCTTTATTCTAATATTGTGCCTACGTTACGCATTCTGGAAAGGCACTTCCTTTGCAGAGGCAGAAAGAAAAGCCCCAAATATCTTGAAGTTAAAGATCTAACTAACAGCGTCTATACAACTTCAATGGTTACATCTCATAAAAAGAAAATACCCATTTTGGGCTCTTCTTTCAAATTATAGTTATAAAATAAAATCCACTCACTTAAACCAAACTCCAAAATTTTCTCTTATTTTCTGCACAAAAGTTAACAACAACATACAAAACGTGAGACAGAAGAGAATTTCTAGTAGACCAATAAGCTGCACAGTTTCATGACAGATACAAGAGGAAGAAAATACACTCTTTGAGTGATAGAAATAGTTCTGAAAAATTTTCCCCAAACGTACTGCAAGTGGTAAACTCTAGGTCACACATCTTTATCTAACGCTGAACACCAAAACCCCTAAATTGTAACCTCTCTATAATAACAGTTCAATCCACTGAGGCTGCTTTACCACGGATACCATACCATTATGATGAGGGTTCTGGGTCTATTCATTTCATCGTCACTTTCCAGAGGCAGAATTTCGTGGGATGGTTCCTCTTGGCGTCGTCTACAAATGTGTGGACAGCTCCTCTGGACCACAGAACGAAAAGCTTGAAGCAGAACAATGCTGGCAGTGCAGCCCATTGCTGCATCCTGGAGCCTACAAAATAACTTCTATGTTGATGCTATGTTTGCAAAACAGTGGCTCCTTGTCCCTGAAAACAGCCTACACTGCAGCTGCAGCCGGCTCACTCTCCAATCACTTCCTTGAGCTCTGATCATCTGATCATGGCCAAATAGCTTGGATGCAGAGATGGGAAAGATTTGATCCACGGAAACTGAAAACACTCGGAATATTAGAGCACTGCGCTCAGAGAGTATTTCTCAGTTTACATTGAGAGCATGTTTCCTGTTCATTACAATGACGATCTTTGATTCTCCTATCAGAGGTCTGAATAAATATATTTTTCCCACTCAGATACACAAATAAATTACTCTTTTTCACAACTGAAAATCTGACTTCACACTGACAAATTTTTCTGAGGCAAATGAGCATCATGTAAAGAGTGAAAGGATTGTTTTTTAAAAACATAAACACTTCCTGAAGGAAATTTTGCTGGATATTTCCCTAAGTGATTGAGGTTTTTACTTTTCATGGTTAATAAATTCCAGAAATGAAATTGGCTTATCTGAAACATAGAGTTCACTAGATCAAGATGATTTAACAAAAGTATGCACGCATTAACCAGCCCTGAGTGAGAGACACCAGTGTTCTCCTGCGATTTCCTTTCAATAGTATAGTTGTTCTGTTCCCACACATGCAGTTCTGCAGCCTAATACATTTTTATATTTACATAGGCTGCTTGCAGGGCTGAAAATATCTCTATTACCGAGGTCACTCAGCAAGCTCCGCCAAGCTGACCTCTTAGAAAAAGCAGCTGTAAAGCATTTTAACATCCTATCAATAAGAATTCAAGGAGGTGGGAAGGACTTTGAGGTCTTTGGTAGTTAAGAGTCTAGTATTCCCTAACTCCTGCGAGACTAGTCACTTAGGAAAGAACCAAAGAGAGATGCTTAGAAATCACGTGTCCTTTCTGGAATGGCCTCAGCATCTAATGGTATAGTGAAAGGGAATAGGACAACAGGGGCTGCTCGCACTAAAAATATCTCATGGAAAATGGATTTTGCTTACAAATGAGAAAAGTATGAAATCCCCAATAGAATTCAATGTCGGGATCTTTCTGCCAAGCTAATTCTTCCAGTGTAACTCTCGGAGATTCAAAGAAAGAAAATGCTTTCTTTGGTTTCTGGGCTCCTTGGCGTGAAGGGTGCTGCAGGAAGTTTGGGGAAGGATTGCTTTGCTGTGACGTGTGGCCGCCCCAGCCTCAGTAAGGTTGCTTTCGCGGAAGTATCCAGCATGATGCCCAATTAGGCATTAATTGCTCAGTAATCTGTCACAACACAACATCATTTTAATTGGTATGTTGGCCAAAGAATTAAAACATGCTTCTTTTTCTTTTCTTTTAAGAAGTACTGGCTGCCAGTAGTTTTTCATCTCTCTCTGTTTTGAGCAAACATATTTTAGTGCTGCTGGAAAAAGAAGAAAAAAATGCTAATGATGTTGGCAAGTCCTCTAACTCCCTCCGGACCTTGGTCAGACTGCCCGGGTGCTAATCTAAACCATTTTTACTCTAAACAACTAGGGCATTTACTGCAGAGAGGCTACGATTTAGCCTGTCTGGCTTGTGTGTATTGAATATCTATATATAACGGTGTCCACTAGAGACAAATGTGCAGAGTAGGCTTGTTTGTGAATGTGTCTTTTCAAATAGGACAGTTCCTCAGGCTCCCTATATGGCAGTGCCCATCCCCATCCACTTACTCCCATCCCCCAGGACATATCTCTCTCCAATCATTTCCATAGGTCCTGATCATCTGCTCATGGCTGCGTAGCTTGAACACAGGAAGTTGCTAGACGGAAACGCTTAAATAGTCCACCAGCTCCAGTCAGAAACTGGAGAGAGAAGACAGATCCCTCAGCTATTCACCATGGGCTTGGCAGGCAAGATGCACTTCACGTCCTAAACTCCTCTCTAACCAGCTCTCTCTAAATCTGGCTGACCTCTGGGGTGGCTTTTGGAATCAGATGTTTTGGCAGATGCCAAAGTCTTTAGGGAGACAAATGAGATGCTTTCTAGCTATTACAGTCCCACTTTCATCGATCCTCTCTGCCTCTGAGGAATTCACTCCTGTTATTGATGGGCTGCTGAGAGACTCAATAGTCTCTCTCTTTCTTGTCCGTCTCCTCCCTCTGTTAGCCTCGGTTATCAAGCTAAAGGAACGTTCGAGGATTAGTTTCTTTGGAATTCAATGCACACGATCATTATCCAGTGGATGAGAAACAAAAAGACAAAATGCAGGAAAGAAGAGTTGAGTATGTTCTCCAACATTTCTCATAAAAGACTCCAAACATGCAGCAAAGTTGCAAGAAATGGGTTGGGTTCTGAGCTCTATGTTTTACATAGTAAATTAAGCCAGAGATTGGGTTGGGTTGGGGGAGAAATTAGAAATCTACCCAGAGACATGGCCATGTTTCTATCACATTTAACATCCATGTTGATACATGGGAATTTGTTTCTTTTCTTTTTTTTTTTTTTTTGAGATAGAGTCTCACTCTGTCGCCCAGACTGGAGTGCAGTGGCAGGATCTCAGCTCATTGCAACCTCTGCCTCCCAGGTTCAAGTGATTCTCATGCCTCAGCCTCCTGAGTGTCTGGGACTACAGGCGTGCACCACTACACCATGCTAATTTTTGGTACACAGGAAATATTTTCAGATTAGTTTGCAGATTAGGTAGAAACTCTTCAGTAGGTGTCTGCTATTTTCATTTGAACTATTAATAAGATGAATCATTAATTTGGCCTCCAAATATCAAATGTGCACAGCCTTACTAATAAATGACCTTTGGAGACTCTTCTTTGCTCTCTCATCTGCCTTATTCCCCTACGGGGTCTTATTTCATGACTCAGTAGGATATTTATTAAACCTAAAATGCTAGAAACAAGATTTTTAAGTTCTTGTCTTAGATTAGGAAATGTCACTAATAATTCATAAGGCTAAATTTTCCAAAGAGATGTTGGAAGCTAGATTTCATTCTGGGCCATTAATTATATGTTATATTATATTATAATATGTTATTTCATATATATGAATTTATTCGGCACTTACGAAATCTTAAATTTGTGCATGGCGAAAAACATTCTTGTTGCAAAGCAGAGATTGCCATGTTGTATAAATTAGAGTAGCCTTAGTGTACACAGGAAATGGAAGGAAGGATGGAGGGAGATATCTTAACATCATATTGACCAGGGAGAAAGACATGTAGGAAGAAAAAGTAAGTCATTTCAGAAAGTAAAAGAAAGTTAAGGAGAAAAAAAGAAAAATACGAAGGAAGGGACAAACAAAAACCACCTATACTGTGCTGAATCCAAGGAGGGTTCTGGACTCTGTCTCAGGGGCCACCTACCCAGCTGTAGGCTGCCCATCCTTCTTCAACAAATCTTGAGTAATGAATTTAGTTTTCAGAACACTTTTCTAAAACCTTCTGGCCTGAGAATGATTTGGCTGTACACATAGATATCTCTACCACTGGGAAAATATGTCCAAAGATCTTTTTACAATGGGAAGGAAATACATATTTAATTTAAATAAATAATGTCCATTGAAAGTGTTGGACCTTCCCAGCTTTGTTAAATTATATAAAAGCTGTATGTCTAAATCTATATATCTAATCTGTCGCAAAATACATACATCTATTTTGACTGTGTTAAACTGGACTATGTTTGGCATGATGGAGGTGAAGCCCATATTCTTCTCCTCCCCAAAAGACCTGGTGCATCTGAGTCTTCTGTCGCATAATGCTGACCTTGGATGGGGAGAGGTTTTCTGCTATCCTCTGTAAGATATCAAGTACATGGAAACTTACTGTTGATAACAGATGTTTGTCTTGTAAAAACAAAGATGAGTTTAGATAAAATATTTGAGAAATAAAAAATTTGAGAAATGGGTATACCTGATGCTATGCAGCTTGGTTTCATTGCTTCATACACTGTGAGTTTCTGGCGGGTCAATTTCAAGACCCTAATAAGGTCATGATCAGAACTTATTTATAAAGATAAATTTAGAGAAAGGCTAAGATTTTAAGGGTATAATTATGTCCCCCCAAAATTTATATGTTAGAACCCTGACCCCCAATGTGGCTGTGTTTTGAGAAAGGGCTTCTGAGGGAGTAATAAGGTTTCATGAGGTCTTAAGGGTGGGGCCCTCATTCTCTAGAACTAAAGTCCTTATAAAAAGAAGAAGAAACACCAGATGTCTCTCTCTGTCTCTCTCTTGCTCTCTTCATGTGTGCACAAGGGAAAGGCCATATGAAGCCACAGTGAGACGGTGCCATTTCAAGAAAAGAAGAGAGTCCTCACCAGAAAACAACCCTAAGGACACCTTCCAGCCTCCAGAACTGTGCAGAGAAGAGTTTCTGTTGTTTAAACCACCCAGGCTGTGGTATTTTTTATAGCAACCCTAGCACCCTAGCAGACCAATACAAAGACCTTGCCTGGAAAAACCAAATTCTAACAGTGAAGCCTCAAGTGAATCATCACCTCCTCAGAGAAAGTTTCTTAATCCACCCAGGTTGAATTAACCCCCACCTTCCTCCTTGCTTCTAAAACACAAATGTTCAAGAGTCACCTCTGAAGTAGCTTTTCGCTACATCTGCCTGCCCTCTGGCCAGCAGAACATCACTTCCACATTTGGAGTCCAGAGACCCTGACTTCTAGCTCAAGGTGGTACATGGAGTACATTTTTAAATCTACCTCGTTCCCCAAATCCAAGTGAAATGACAACAAACAAGTATAAAGGGAATATGTTGATTATAGCAAAATGAGAAAAGGTGGGAAAACTTTTTCAGCAAATGAGAATTTTTGAGCATCTCTGAAGGATGAAAGTGAGTTTGATTGCATTAGTAACTAAAAATGAAGCATTTAGGAACAATTTACAGGCACAGCAAGAGGATATAGCAGATGGCAGCCACTGCCACAACGGAGCCCAAAAAAGGCTCCAAGCTCTCGAAAGTAGGGGCTGGATGTGAGAAAGTAACTGGAGAACTGCCCTTGGACCCTGTTCTCAGCATAGACAAAACACGAGAGCACTTGCCACCAAATATCCCAAGAAAGGCAAATACTTCCAGAATACCTAGCACAGGTGTCAGCACCTCAGTGGAGCCCCTCACTATTTTAGCTGTGGCCAGTGGGGATTGGGTATGTATCTAGTCGGCCTGGCAGACTGGCTTACATATCCTGAAATGAAGACTGCAGTTGGTGCGCTGGTCAAACTAAGAGCTAGTCAACAGGGTCAGTCTGACCAACTGAAGGAGAGGATTCAATGTTCTTCCTCTCCCTGATCCCAGGGCCAGAAGGCAGAGTACTCTAGCTCCCCAAACTAAGTAGATCTCTCTTAGTTTGGGTTAACTTATGGTACGACTGACAGGACCTGCAGTCAATATGGACTGAGCATCCTGGTTCAAGTCTAATTTGATGCTTGTCCAAATGACAACCTGCTGGAAGAGGTGGCCAGCAGAGCACAGTAGAAAAACTCACAGTGAGCTGCTGCAAAATGGAGATCGTCCTTTATGCTTTCAGGTATTGGTGGGAAGACAGTAACTGCAAAGGCCAACATAGAGCCTGGCACATAATTACTCAGTGAACCAGTGTGATGCTGCCTCTGCTAGGGTGATAACAGAGGCTTGATCTCCTCCCTCTCAGCTTCCAGGATCAGCTTAAATGTGATACTGCCCCAGAAAAGCCTCCCCTAACAGGCCTTGCTTCACAGCCCTGAACTTCAGTCCTTAGCACTGTACCCTGTGGGTTTCCTTTCTAACATACCAGCTATAATTACATCCTTATTGATGTAATTTTTAAATTATGTCTTTCCTCTCTGTAAGATATAGGATTGTGCTTACTTTGTTCACTATATATCCTGCACCCACCTTGGAGTACATGCTCAGTGAATAATAATTGTGATGATGATGATACCCCTAAGAAAGCAAGCCCTTACACAGAGCTCGTCATGTGCCAGGCACAGTTCTAATGAATATTTACACATTGAGCTTCATCTACTCCTCCCTCTATGAGGCAGTGCTGTGATCATACCTGTTTTACTGTTGAGGAAATTGAGGCACAGACATATTAAGTTATTCCCTCAGATAATCATAGCCAGTAAGTGGTAGGACCAGAATTAAAACTGGCACGTGGTAGCGGGTAGTGAGGCAGCCCTGGAAAATTCCCTTTAAGAGCTGGTCTGTCCCTCACAGGAAAGCTTGCAACTTTTTCTTGGATGATAGTTTCAGAAACCAGCTAGTGATCTAGCAGATTGTTTTAAGGTGATGACTTCAATTGCATTTTGATGGGAATTGAAAACATTCTTAAATGTAATGAATTTGATCAATCAATTTTTTAAATGTGCTGTGTTTACTGTGTGAAGTATTCACTGTCAGCAGTGACTCAACTGCCTAAATTGGCTGTGAAATCATATATTTAGAATACAGAGACACAATGGGCCCCCTTTATCATTCCGTGCTTCCTCCTACATGAATAAAATGTTGGTTAACACCAAAATGCCCCCAGAAAAAGGCTATTTTGGGTCCAATTAGAATGAGGAAAATGAAGCCATCACCCCAGGACACCTGTGAGCCTGGGTATGGTTGCCCATGCTGGAAGAGCTGCCATTCACTCTTGAATCCATTGGAGGCTGACCCTGGAGAGCTGGCTGACAGCTCACACATGTCACTGCTGCAGAGAGAACCAGCCACTTTCCTTCCTGGGCTAGTATGGGGATCTAGAGGTGACCGTCAAGTTAATGGGAGCTCAAGTGCCTCCCAATCTTTGTTTCATCTTCCTTCTCTATCACAAGTATTTTCTGTGATGGGAGGAAACATGGGAACAAAGGCAGAGGGTAGGAAACTTCCATCTACTGATTTAAGCTACAGTACTACCTTTCCATGGGAGCTCAGAAATGATTAGTGGAATGAATGAATCAATAGGTAATAAAAATCACACCATCATCGTCATTATCGTCATCATCAAGCTCTTAATCATGTTGGATTTCTTCGTAAAATTTTCAGAGGCTCAGCAAGTGTTGCTAAACAAGATGACCCAAAAGAGGAGAACCCTTTAGATTAAAAGTGACAGGGGATTTTGCCCTCAGTCAGTAAAACCAGGTCATGGGATTTGGTCATTTTCCAGGGCAAGATTAGTGAGAATCTTTTGCCATGTCTGTTTCTAGATGGGTAAGCCCCACACCCCTCAGGTCTAAACTGAATTAAATGGCTTGGAGAGAGTTAATCAGTGCCTTCTTAGCTGAAAAGCGGAAAACACAACCCAGTGAAGTCATTCTTCCTAGTACCCACTTACCCTTTATCAACTTTCATCTGTGCTCCTCCTACTGCTACCTCTACTCAAGGACTTGGGACTTAAGTTTATTGTGATAGCAACCCATGATGGTTTTTTCCCCCAACAACTATGATTTCTAGAAATCTTTTCTTTCAATTTCTCTCTCTTCATTTTCACTTAATTATAGTGGCCTCCAATTTGCAGGCATCTTTCCCATGTACTGACATTTATTGAGTTGTACAATTAATCACTTTGGAAAAAGCACACTGTTCTTTTGCTTTAAAAATACAGGTGCTGTTGCCAAGCTTTCCTTTATCTTCATTTTTCTACCTTTGGCATTGATGCAGCTCAAAAGCAGATTATTCTTTTGTTGGTACATTTAGATGCATCAGAAAATTATCTTTCATTGCTCTCTAAATCAGCTTCCTGTAGAGTGCATGGATAATTTAAATGTTCCATTAATAACTTACCTTTCTCTGGCATCTATGTTTGATTGAACTCTTCTCAACTCATACTAAACCTTTCTTATTTTTAATAAAGGGTAGTATAGTGCAGCACTTAGGCAAAAGATCAGGAAGCAGCTTGCCAAAATGTAAATCCCTGTTGAGCTGTTTATTACCCTTGCTACTTTGAGAAAAATTTTAAGTCTCAGTTTCCTCATCTGTTCAATGAGTGAATATTCATGAGGATCTAATATCCACATAAAGTGCTAGGCCCAGTACCAAACACATGGTAAGAATTCAACAAATTTTAATTATTACTAGAAAAGAGAAAATCTAAAGACTTTTAAACACTGCTTGTTTTCTCCCCACTTTCCCACTAAGTAGTATTTTTAAAAAAATCTCCTTACTCTTCCTTGGCCAGGGACACACAGTGTTCCCTGCATGATGGGGGAATAGGTTTTGCATTTGTCTCCTCTGTGCCTTAAAGTTATCTCCCATGAGAATGTGACACAAGTTCCAAATCCCCTTTCCTGTTATTTTTCATGAGTAAACAAATTTGAAATAATATAGTAATACCTCACTTATCCTGAGGTCATTTCTTTTGCAACATCAACTATTCTGATCACAGTCAAGTCCTGAAAAGGGACAGAAACAACTTCTCCAGAGCCAGAAAAGGGTGTCATATAATTTGTTCTATGAAGCTTATGGTAGTGGCTTAGTGAAGAGGTATTTCTATCATCATGGTTAATGCCATTATCTTATGCAGGATTCTAAAGAGCTTGCTGAGCTAAGCTTACAGTGAGTTTTGACCAGAAGCAATATCATTCTGACCTGCTCTGGTCAGCCAATCGCTACTGGAAGGATGTCTCTGCTGAAGGCAGGTGGGCTGGTGGGCTGAAAGCTTCTTCAAGGGTTCGTGGTGGGCCCAGCTATGAAGCCAGCCCACCAAAGACTCAGCCATCTGATAGGGCTGAGGCTATGTACGTAGGAAAGAAATGAGGGTGACATAATGCAGCCTAGAAAGTGATTCAGAGCAATGAGCACAAGTTTTGGAGTTGAAGGACCCACCTGTGTTTGAATCCTAGTTTTGTTGTCTTGAAACATTAATTCTCTGAGCCTTATTGTCTCCATTGGCCAATAAGAGTAAGATGAACCCTTCTACAGAACTGTTGTAACAAAGGCACATAATACAAAACACTGGCATAAACAGCAGACGTTATTCTTTCACCACTATTATTATTACAACCATTTGTGATATTATCATTATTATTCAAAGTTAGTACCAAAGAAGATAGATAACAGTCCTGCCAGTCAAGGCTCAAAGTCAATAAAGCCATGCGGAAACAGTAACTCAAACAGCAGAGAGAGCCTTGGCGCTGGAACGAAGTGGCAAGGACAAGAGAGAGGTGGGACAGGAAGTTTCCTTGACCTCTCTTCACCAGCCCATGGGCCCAGGGCGCATGACTGAGTCAGGCTAACTTAAAGGTATGAGCCACCCGCCAAAGGAAGGGTTAGATGACAGACAATCTGAGAACATGAAAAAGATAACATAAAATCAACATCCACGGTATCTGGGACTACTCCATGTTGGGGGTGGTAAACACTGGAAAGGTGGATAAGCAGTGTTCTACCCCAGTACGAAGGATGAAACTGATGCATTAGGGAAATGACTGATGCATCAATGGCTGATGTTTGGACTTTATGGTGGGGTGAATATAGGAGGAGTTGTTGCTGGTATATATTCACAACAAGGACACTAATGCATCAGGAAAAACCAATTATGTCCAAGTGGCCTTGGGCTCAGGAGGGAGAAATCTGTGACACATTCTGGATAAAACTTCCATCAGCAACTACTTTCAATTTTTAAAAGTTTAGTGATTAAATTGGGTGAATTTTGTTATCTTCAAGAGTTAGCTATGTGAAAAATATTTTTGGATGACACAGGATAAATGAGCTATTAACTGTACTCTCTGTACTTGTTCTATTTTATTTTCTGTGTTCATTTCCCCCCTTTGAATAGTGGCAGGAATTAACCACCCACGTCTTAAACATTCCAAGTTAAATCTAGTTTACAATAATCACGAATTGCTTTCCAAACATGAAAATGGCAGTCTTTAAAGTCATTTACAATGTTCTTTCCAAATCAATTTTAAAGGTAAAAAGATAACAGCCTGAGTGTGTCTCCATTTTACATTATTTGTCAGGACTCAGGGGAGCCACCCAATGTATCATTTTAGGGTTGGTGCAAAGCATCCAACTCCAGGATTTTGAAAGGAAACACGGACAAATCAAAGTTTAAATCCAGCAGGAATAGGAGACATAGGCAACATTCAGAAGATTAACTCGATATGATAATGTTTGCCTTCTCCTTACAACCTAAACTGCAGGATGTGGATTCTTAAAGTTTTTGTTCCTACTATCTCCAGTTTGTACTACTTACTGACAATTGAAGCCACTGTGGTTCCCCCAAAGCAGCCTTCCTTTCTGTGCGACGAGGTTGGAAAAGCAGAAAATTGGCTTTGGGCTCTAACACTAATTAGGACTACAGACAAATCTTGTCACCTCTTTCTCTGGATCTGTTTTCCTGTCCATAAAATTAGAGGGTTAGAGCATATGGCATGAGTTCTTCCAGGTCTAGGATTCTATAGCATTATCTAACAAAAAGATTCAGCTAGAACACCAATGACCAATGTCTGGACTTTAAGGTAGAGGTGAAGATAGGAGTTGTTGCTGGGATATACCCTATTCCCCTAACAATATATTTTTTTGAAGGCTATAGTAAACATCACCAACAGTGTCACAAAAGAGGTAGGAGCACTCTGAAAAGTGAGGTATAAGAGGAAAGCATTGGAAATCAGGCAGTGGAAGGAGGTCCAGCAAAGCCCGGAACAGTCACCCCAATTCACTCTAATATGTAGACAGCATTGCCCTGTGGTGCAGGTTGATGGAAGGAATACTAAGACTCAAATGGTGTCTCTTCGGAAGTTTAATCATTTTGCTGCCCAACAAACCTGAATTTACCATTTCCTGGATTTGTAACTTTTTGTCAAATGATCTTTTGCTCTTTGTTTACACAGTGGAGAAATGGGAACGGTAATCATGTATTATATCAGATTCTTATATGACAAGGAGGTGTAAATGAGATAATCCAAATGGAGCACTTGACACAGCACCTGAGACATTGGGAAAAAGAGAAGCTCTACTGGTTATGGGCTCAACTTGGGAGCATCCACACTCCACAGCAACTCACCAAGTGAGTCAACTGTGCCTTCCATTGCAGGGTGGCACTAGCAGTCATGGGAGAACAGAGAACCTCCTAAAGTGGGAGAAATCACTGGGATCCTGGCATTTCATATGAGAAGAATGCAAGACAGGATGCAGGATATTCATGTCCACCTTTTAGGCGAAGTATTGTTATCCTGTTTAATTTTCAAGTGCAACTGAATTCTGACTGTAGAAAGCATCCCCCTCCCTCTATCCCCAAGCCCACTCTGTCCCCTACCCAACATGGCCAAGCTGCCAGAGGGCAAAGCTGAAGTTCAAATGGAGATTTGGCTCCAGGACCCTGGGTTATGTGGAGGTAGGAGCCCAGCCTCCACGCTGGTAGTGTTCTACCTTGAAAAACCCTTAAACCTGATCAACTACTTGTACTCTTGGGTCCTTAGGAATATGTGTGGTTAGGATATGATCCTATTACATTTCTGAAGGGAATACAAATTATCTTACTGCAGTCTTGATAAAGGTCTTGTCCCCACTCAATATAGAGCTGAAGAGAAGGCATATCGCACGAACATGCTTTGGCTTCTGAAACACAGTCTATCACAACATGTCTATGAATAAAAACGGTGACATAGATCACGTTGTATTTTGTTTAATACATAAGATTTTTTAAAAGAATAGCCTGTCAACTCTTGATGTGTAGCGTATGTGTAGCGATGTGTAGTGGTGTAGATGCATAGAGGTGATATGTTATGGCCACCTCTGTAGAAGCTAATGGTGATATAAAGCTTCAAAATCAAGTTTAACGTGACATCAGAGGTAGTATCCATACTGGTTAAGGAAGATTCTAGGAAAAGTCAGCCTGGGTTTGAAAGTCAGTTCTGCCTCTTACTAGCCTGGTAACCTTCAGCAAGTTACTTAACTCCTCTCAAGCTTCACAATTCCCTCCGAAGACTACTGTGAGAATTAAGTGAGATAATGTGTATAAAAAGTTTAATATGGTGCCAGGAAGTAGTACTGCAGGGTCAGCAAATGGCAGCTACTATTACTGTCTCCAAAATGTGGAAGACACTGTCAACCAGAAAGTCTCTACTTCTGTTTTCTCTTCCACGCATTGAATATGTGAAATGCAGTACTCACTAAAATATTCTCACAACAAAGACTACTTCTTTCTAGCAGTTTCTATCTTAGTATGGCCTGACACTGAATCATCAGCGCTAACATATGTTGGGAGCTCCCTGGGAAGAGGTCATTGGTACACATCCAGTGTTGGCAGACAAGATGTTCCTCCAACTGGTCTGATTCAGGGTATATACTGTGTCATTCCCTACTCACTTTATGTAGCTCTTTTTCTAGTTCACAAAGCAAATTTTCTCACACACACACACACACACACACACACACACTGCATAAATCTGTGTTTGTTATCTATTGTTGAATAACACGTACTCCAAAACCTAACGGCTTTAAACAAAAATAAACATTTATTATCTCACAGTTTCTGTGTGTCAGGAATTAGGAGTAGCGTAGATTGTGGTTCTGGCTCAAGGTGCTTCCTGACGCTGCAGACAAGATGTCAGCTGGGCCCATGGTCATCTGAAGGCTGCAGCTGCCTTCCCACGGTTCACTCACATGGCTGGCAAGTCAGGAGGGGCAGCTGACAGACCTGACTTCCTCAGCACGTGGGTTTCTCCACAAGGGTTGCTTGGGTGTCCTCATGACATGGAAGCTGGCTTCTTCTGGAGCCAGGGATCCAAGAGGATAAGGAGGAAGCCAGAATGACCAGTGTAAGTTACTGCAGTTTGAAGTTGATGAGCAGTCTAAGTTACACACTATTATTTCTGCAATATCTTATTGGGTCTATGGGTTAGTCCCATTCAGAGTGGGAAGGAACTAGACAGGGCATGAGTATCCAGAGGTAGAAATTGTTGGAGTCCACCTTGAAGACAGTCTCACTGTAGACACCCCTCTGCCACACACAAATCATATGTCTAAGAAGCATCGTTAGTAAATCAGCTAACATCAATGCATATAATTCAACAAACACTTAATTGGACACCTATTACCTATTTCATGCCAATAATACACAAGAGGGCCTCTTGTAGTTTTTTCTAGGTTTGAACAATTTGGATATTTTAATGTAACTTTTACTCTTCTAGCATTGAGAGGGTGTTGCATGGCATAGGTGCCCACAGTGACTTGCTTGCACTCCTTCCTCACGATACAGAGCCAGGGAGAGCCACTCAGTCCAAATGACCCAAAAGATAAGTCATCAATTGCTGGGGAGAATGGCTTTAAAAAAAGCATGGCTAATTGTGCAAATCTCAATACATTCCCTCATTTTCAGAATGTGGAAAGTGATTGCTGCATTGTTAACTTTTTGGTTTTATTTAAGAAAAAGGTATTATATCAGCTCGAAGAATTTTTAATGTGTATTGCTCACACTCTCGGCCAAGAGCTTGTTTTAGCACAAAAAGGACGCTATTGGCATCCAAACTCCAATTTTTGCAAAAACCCCGTTTTTTTTTTTTGGTTAACTTCTACATGTCATTTTTGTTCTTAAGCATTTTAGCCAGTTACACGATCGATGTTACTTGCTTCCTTGGAACTGACTGTGGGGTAATTTGAGTCAACTAATCAGTTGTCCAAAATAAATGGCTAGGCCACTACTTGGGCTAACCGGTGTTTATTCAATAAAAGTCTCGTTCAGGTCTCCTACCCACTCAAGCAAGCACTTTGTTTCTCTCCTCTTCATCACACTGTGTGATAAAAGTTCACCCTGTATCTGCTGTTTCTCATCAGGCACAGTGGAGCCTGGTGGCCACTAGAAGTCGGATGGGGGTGCACGAGGATAAGCTGCCTGATATGACACAAAATATCACAACTGAATTAGTAGAAGAAACAAATCCTAAAAGGCCAGGTGTCTGTCCAAACTTCAAGGGGACTTATAGACTGGAATTCAACCACAATGGGATTTGACTGCTTGTGTTCAAGTCCTGGCTCAGCCATTTATCAGCTGTGTGACAATGGAGAAGGGACTTAACTTCTCTGCGCCTCATCTGTAAACTGAGGAGAGTAACCGTAATGACAGTTAGGGTGCCCATATAATTGACCATCCAAACCAGAACCCTCTGAAAGTGAGAGAGAGTGCTATTAATAATTATGCATACATAGGGACTGTTCACAGACAAGGTGGAATGCAGGCCACCTTGGTAATGGTTTCTAACCCTTATATCTACTGCAAAAGTCAAATAAGAACATCTGTGTGAAATCATTTAGCCAGGTGTTTGGCATAATAACCTCAATGAGTATCAGCAACATGACCAGGGCTTAATAACGAAGAGGTCCTATCTGAATGACATGGTAACAAGAAGCACTGAGCAGCTTTTGAACTTGACTCTGCAGGCAGGTTGGTCAGCTTTGGGAGGTTAAATTTCAGGGTGAAAGGAGATTCAGAAGCCAGACATCGGGGTGGTATGAGACAAATATCTAGCACGTAGAGGGGTGCAACAGGCAGAACAGATTAGAGGCTGACTGTTGTCTTGCGGAGAAGCTGGAATGAGGAATAGGAATTGGATCAGAAGCTCCACTGGCCACGCTGACTTCTGATTAGAGGCAGGAAAAGGAAAGGACACAACAGTTCCACCTCAGTGTTCATGTAACCTTGCAAGATCTTTGTTTGCCCTACATCTGGCATCTCCAAATTCTCACCTCTAGCTTCATAATCGACTGTAAGCCCCATATGCTTATTTCCACATTTTTGTCTTCATAATCTGCTCCCCGCCAAATTCAACATTGCCTTTGGGGTCTGTTTCTTAAACCAGCTCTGCCTTGCAACTGTCCTATTGTTTTTTGTTTTGTTTTTTTGAGAAGGGGTCTTACTCTGTCACTCAGGCTGGAGTGCAATGGCATTATCACGGCTGACTGCAACCTTTGCCTCCCAGGTTCAACTGATTCTCCTGCCTCAGCCTCCTGAGTAGCTAGAATTACAGGTGCCCACCACCACGCCTGGCTGATTTTTGTATTTTTAGTAGAGATGGTTTCACCATGTTGGCTGGGCTGGTCTTGAACTCTTGACCTCAGATGATCCATCCACCTTGGCATCCCAAAGTGCTGGGGTTACAGGCGTGAGCCACTCTGCCTGGCTGTCTTGTTGTTTTTAACAGCTACATCATTTTCCCTGAGACACTGGGGTGACCTTTGCTGCCCTCCTCTTCACTGCCATCCATGTACAACCTGCAATAAGCATGGTTCACATGTATCTGCTGATGTCAGAGCAGCCCGTGTGGGATACATGCAACACCCAGTGTGTGAGGCAGGAATGCTGAGCACAGGATGGAAGTCCAGGGCTATGTCCTACAGGCCCAAAAGGACCAGGGTAGAATTCAGAAAGAGAGCCGCTACCAGACATGCAATATGGTTCAAAGCCACAGAGAAAGTTTTAGACCTAAAGGCAGATTCCCAGAGGGAAGACTAGTGGCTCAAAGAGAGCAAAGAACCCAGGGGGCTACCAGAAAACCAAGCAGGGTGTAGGCGTGTAGGCATGGAGATATAAACAACATTCTGGCAAACAAAGATGTGTTGCTCCAGCTGGCTCTTGTCTGTTTTCCCTCATGTAGATTCCAAAAGCTGTGATGTTCTGTACCCTCGGATCTCTCCGTGACTCAGGAACACATGCCCATATTTTGATTTCTAGAGCTACCCTCCTGGTTATAGTTCTCATTACTTTTGATCTCATGGTGCCCTGGGATTCTAAGAGTGAGATGAAAATGAATTGGAAAGTGGCGATTTATTTCAGATTCTCAATTAGAAATATGCCAAGTATAAGTTTTTCATATATTTTCTTAGTATTTGCCTCTATTCCTGCTTCTCTGTGAGTCAGGATTAGCAGCTGCATAACAATGAATACAAGGAGCAAATAAACATTACCAAAATGATTCGGGAGCATCTGGGTTTTCTTGGCTCAACACCTTGGTGTTATTTGTATTCTTCTTGCTCTTTTTAAATATTTACTTACATCTTCCTTACATTCTCCTTGGTGTCAGATGCAAGGGAAGTTTTCCTTTCTCTGGACCAATCTCTGTACTCTCATCTCTTTCAGGGTCTTGCTCCATCAATCATTCCTCTCTCCTCTCCTGGCTCCTTCCCCTCAGCAGCATAAAAACTTCTGCTATATATAAAATAAACTCACTCCCCAACACACACACACACACACACACACACACACACACACACAGACACACAAAACCCTCTTCAGCCCTAAGATTTCTATGGCTACAACACTATTTCACCTTTCCTTGCAGGCAAACTCCTGGAAAGCATCATCTAAGCATCCTCTTTCTTCCCTTTTTCTTTTCTTATTCACTCTTAACCCAGGGGGATTTATAACAAGCACTTACTATACCCAACTCCCTCCATCAAAGGGTCATAAGTCAGCTCTCTGCATGTGATTTTTATATGGGAAAAGGATGACTGAAGTTCTTAGAAGTGCTGTTTTCTCTTACGAAAATGTTGCTCTTAAAATTTCATTTATAGCTAGGCATGGTGGCTCACACCTGTAATCCCAGCACTTTGAGAGGCCAAGGCAGGCAGATCATTTGAGGTCAGGAGTTCAGGATCAGCCTAGCCAATATGGTGAAACCCCATCTCCACTAAAAATACAAAAATTAGCTGGGTATGATGGTACCCACCTGTAGTCTCAGCTACTCAAGAGGCTGAGGCAGGAGAATCGCTTGAACCTGGGAGGCAGAGGTTGCAGTGAGCTGAGATGGCGCCACTGCACTTCAGCCTGGGTGACAGAGTAAGATTTTGTCTCAAAAAATCGTTTATATTATTCTTTTTCTTTTTCTTTCTTTCTCTGTTTTCTATTTTCTTTCAAAAGCAATAAGTGTCTCGCTATGTTGCCCAGGCTGGTCTCAAACTCCCGGCTTCAAAAGATCCTCTTGCCTTGGCCATCACACCCAAACTCATTCATAGTATTAAACTTCTTGCAAACACCTTCTTTAGGGTGGCTTCAGCACTGTTATTCCAGCGAGTGAAGTTCAACTTAATGAGATATTAATACACCAGTTTTCTTCCATTCCTCCCTTCCTGCCTCCCTCCCTCTCTCCCCTCTTTCCTTCTTTTCTCTATTTAATGAAAATTTACTGACTGCTGGTCTGTGCTAGACAATATCCCAGGCCCTGGGACTAAAACAGTGAGCACAGAGACCCAAAGAGTCCTATCCTCTGGGAGCTTATATTTTGGTGTAAATCTCAAAAATAATATGATTCCCTCTTGGGAAAACATTATCCATAAACAGTATAAAGGTGGGTTTTTTTGGGTAGAGTCTTTAGTCTAAAATGAATGTTGTCTGGTTTAATGCCCCTAATTGCAGATCAGAAAAATTAAGCCCAAAGAAGCAGCATTTCCAAAGTCTCCAACCTGAAAGTTGCAGTCTGACAGTATGCAACAGCAAATATGTATTTTATTGCATGGCAAGGGCTTGGAAAAACTCAGCTATGGATTGAAAGCTTTATTATGTGTGGTGCAACATGATCCCTCTGATCATTCTTCAGATTGCATCCTGCCTGATGTCACAAGGCACTGAAGCAAGAACTGTTGAATTGGCAAATGACCTTCAGTTAGAAAATTACAGTATATCCAAGGGGAAGAGACATGAATTTCAATTTCATACACCTTCTATGCAAAAATACAGCTGGCCCAGGGAAGATTCATGATGAGTCTTCTGAAGCCACAAAGGCTATGTTCTATCATTTATAAAACAGCATTGGGATCCCTCAAGTCTCACACACACACACACACACACACACACACACACTCAATTACCAGCTTTACACATCATGGAAAACTGACTTTAGTCTCATTATTGCAGTTTATAATAATCTATGTGGCTGGATTCTAAAAGTAGAAGGAAATAACCATAACCACTAGGGAGCTCCTAGTGTCTGTAAGCACACATTGTATTCATTATAGTCATTCATGGAGTTGTGCTTCCCACGTGTGGAAGACTGAAAGGTGAGTGCTCTAGCACAGGAAGAAACAATTGTATTGTTCTGAGCATTTCCTGGCCACAGTTAAGCGAGAGCAATTGGTGCCAATTCTGGGACAAGGTCTGGAGAATTTCGACACATTCACAAGGTCTCCAAGGTGTCTACGCCAACAGCAGGGCAGGAAAAAGAGATTGAGAGTAGTGACTCCATGAGCCAGCCATGCTTCTGTGTCTTTCCCTCAGAGAAAGGTTGCCCGAAACAGTCCCCAGGCTACTACTAGAAAGAAAATCAGGCCGGGCATGGTGGCTTATGCCTGTAATCCCAGCACTTTGGGAAGCCGGGGCAGGAGGATCACTTGGGGTCAGGAGTTTGAGACCAGCCTGGCTCGGTGAAAGCTCATCTCTACTAAATATACAAAAATTAGCTGAGCGTGGTGGCTCATGCATGTAATCCCAGCTACTCAGGAGGCTGAGGCAGGAGGATTGCTTGAACCTAGGAGGTGGAGGTTGCAATGAGCTGGATCGTGCCATTGAACTCTAGCCTGGGCAACAGAGTGAGACTCCACTCAAAAAGAAAAAAAAAAGAAACTATTGTGTTAATTTGGCTAATGATGTGTTAATTGGAGCTACTATGAAGTGGCTTAGTGCTGTTTTGTGTCAACAGTGGGATGCCAAGCATTATTATGGGCAGTGATATCTTATCAGTACTTTAAAGTGACTGGTTAGCTACTAACAGTAGAAATAGTAGCAGTAGTCTGGCCATATTCAGGGTATACACATTTACCAATAAGTCCATAGGTGCAATAGCAGGTAGGTGGACTTTGATAAGTCATGAATGAAGAGCTACACAACAGTATACAACAGACTTTCTACAATAGAGCATTATTTGCAATACTGTGGAAGGACAGTGTGTTAGTCCATGCCATCTGCTATAACAGACACCATAACCTGGGTGGTTTATAAACAACAAAAATTCACTTCACACAGTTCTGGAGACAGGAAGTCCATGACCGAGGCGTCAGCAGATGCGGTGTCTGTGAGGGGCCGCCTTCTAGTTCACAGATGGCATCTTTTTGGCTTGGGTGGTTTTCACATGGTAGAAGCAGCAAATGAGCTCCCTTGAGCCTGTTTCATGAGGGCACTAATTCCATTCCTGAGGGTTCTGCCCTCATGACCTAACCATCTTCCATAAGGCTCCACTTCCTAATACACCGTCTAAGGAGTTAGGATTTCAACATGTGAATTCCTGGGGAAACTGGTAAGGGGACACATGTAAGCAGCCCATAGCCAAGAGAGAGGGACAGTAATTCAATCAGGGGGATTCCATATGGCTTCTCAGAGGCTAAGATATTTGACGTGGGCCGTGAAGCATGAATAAATGGCACTTGGGAGGAAAAGTGAGTTAGGGTATTTCAAACACGAAAGGCTGTGTGGCTCACGAAGGCATCTGGCTTTTGAAGGCCAATGCCACTTGTTGACCCGATGTTAAACTCTCCCTATATTAGCACTGCCCCCTGGTGTTCACTGTGAGAAGAGGCCTCAGAGGGCAAACACATGCTTTTTGCCATTTTGTCCTTTAAAAATGAACAGACTATCATCCTCAGTATCACTTACCTGTAGTATCGTTCAGGTTTCCACTCTTAAGTGGCATGCTGAATAAAAGCAGGCACCGACCACGAACTGCAATAACAACACGGCTCTCTCGGTGACTTTACATAGATACAAGCCTGCTTCTGCCTCTTAGGGTCCTTTATTGATAGACAAGTCGTACATTTCTTTGGCCTCAGTAGTTGAGATTTAGTCAACTGCTCAGCTCTCTTTAACTGTTAACTGATGAGAATATTCAGAGACAGAAAGTGTCTCAGTGACTCCTCATCACAGTGAGACAATGGCCAGGCCATGCCACAAGGAGTTGGTTGGATGCTCAGGCAGTTGTAAACATCCACGTATGCAGAAAGAAAAAAGACAGCAGATGGCATCTCATCACCCACAGCTCCCAGAAACAGCATGGAACGTGGTTGGACACTCAACGCTGTGGAATTGGTATGAACCACATCACCATGGTCTGTATTACGGCAGACAATAAGAACCGAGAAATGACCAGGGTAAATGTTGAGAGTGACAAGTTCCATCTCTATTTGAGAATGGGAAGGGATTTAGGAAGGTGATATTTTTATTTTTATTTTATTTTATTCTGTTTTAGAGACAGGCTGTCACTTTGTCACCCAAGCTGGAGTGCAGTGGCATGATCTCAGCTCACTGCAGCTTCGACTTTCTGAGCTCAAGTGATCCTCCCACCTCAGCCTCCTGAGTACCTGGGACTACCAGTATGTGCCACCACATCTGGCTAATGTGTGTATTTTTAGTAGAAGCAGAATTTCACCATGTTTCCCAGGCTGGTCTTGAACTCCTGGACTCAAGAATGCATCCACCTCAGCTTCCCAAAATGCTGGGATTACAGGAGTGAGCCACCATGCCTGGCTGGAAGGTTATATTTTCTTGAGTTCGAGTTTTGGGTAAACATCCCCATAGAGATCCTAAGTTCACTGGTGGTAGTGTGGGATCTTTGTTTTATGATTCTACCAGAAGGCTGATATTAGTAGGAGAATTCTCCTTAGGGCTGTGTCTGATGCAACTCGAATCAGAAGAAAGACCCACAATCCTGAAATGACGCTTTCTTGAGTGTGTTGACTTCATGTTTGACTGAATGAACCTTTTGTTCAAAAAAGGCAAATCTAAAACACAGATATATGCTTCACTTGTTTTAGTTTCAAATTAAAAATTTTATCTAATAGTAGTATTTGTTCCAAATTTTACAAGGTAATGTTGGTATTTCATTAGCATCCCTAATCCCTAATGGCCTTCCTGACTCCAAAACTACAGGAGATACTGTCTTGTTAAAGTCCATAATGTGCATTTACACTGATAGAATAAGGCCAGTGACTCCCAAGCTGCTTTGGGGAAAGAAGCCATCTTTTCTCTGTGTGACTTGTTCAATGATAATTGGAGTTTCACATCTGCTCTACAGGTCCAATCATAATAGCGCTCACTGTTAAATGTAGTTAGGTCTATCAAAATATTAGTAAACATGATAATGACAAACTAAGGAGATAGTTAACTATCATACAATGATGACAACCAACATTTCTTGAGCATGTCATATGTGTTTAGCATTTTCACGGTTCATCTGTGATATAAGCATCATGATCATCCCTTGTAGCGGGTTGCATGGTGACTCTCCAAAAGATATGCACACATCCCAATCACTAGAACTCATGAATGTGATGCTTATTTGGAAAAAGTGTGTTTGCAGATGAGTTAAGCCTTTCAAGATAAAATCCTCTTGGATTATTTAAGCTGGCCCTAAATCCAGTGAAAAGTGTTCTTATGAGATAGCAGAGGGGAAGACACAGAGATAAAAGGATGAAAAGGAGGGAAGGACATATGAAGTTGAAGATAGAGACTAGAGTTGTATGGCCACAGGCCAAGGAATGCCTGGAGCCACCAGAAACAGGAGGAGGCAAGGCAGGATTTGCCCCTAGGACCTTCAGAACGAGTATGGCCCTGCTGACTTGATTTTGGACTTCTTCCCTGCGAGAACAAATGACTGTTGTTGCCACAAGCCACTTAAGTTGTGCTCATTTGTTACGGTGGCCCTAGGAAATTAATGCACCCCATTTTGAAGCTGAGAAACCTGAAGCTCAGAGAGGTTAAGTAACTTCCCAGAGCCACAGAACTAGCCTTAACAAATGGGGAAGCCATGATTGAACTGACATCCCTCTGACTCAAGCACCTGTGCTCTAGGCATAAAGCCACATATCGGCTTAATCATTTCAGAGAGTATATGCTTTCCCAAGACAGAACCGAGGATGTGAAGAGTGTGCTGATGCAGAGTTTCAGAGCAGTCTCTTTGAGCAGCTTCCTGCCTCCAGAATCCATTGTTTTGCATTAAAAGAGCCATTAGAGTTTGTCCATCAGCAGTTCAGTCCATGTGTAGCTCAGCCTCCCAGCTCAGGGATAAGGTAATTCTGTACTTGGCCCCCAAAGGCCTTGCTTTATTTCTCTAATCATAAGTATGATTGTCTTGACTCATGCTGGGCAATAATACAATGGAGAATGAACATTAAATTAAATCCATAAAGAGCCTAAAATCAATCAAGCCCTTCATGAAACTAATTTTAGAAAAGAGGTCATTAGATATATTAGAGGCATTTTGAAAGTGAACTGAGAAAAGGGACCTCATGTTCCCTTTGGAAAAAAACCTTTTTGTCTTGAGATAGAATTTGTATTACCTTCCATCGGAGTAGTACAGCTGCCACAAATACCTTACAAATCTCTAGGAGTCAAAATGGTGATTTTATATTCCAAGTAGAACAGGCTATCACTGTTATCCCATACACAAGGATAATAGCAAACAACTGTCTATTCCCCATGGGGCCACCAAACCACCTCTCAGAAATGTCAGGACATGATTTCAATAATTGGTGAATTCAGAAGATGTAATTGGTGAATTACATTTTCAAAATATGTAAGGTTTTTGCAATTCTAATTGGATTTTTTATTAGAGCAATGTTAACTGAATGTCAGTTATTCATGTCCCACCAACTCGATGTTTGCTAAATTATTGTATTACCTGTTGGTATATACTTAACAAAATCCTTTGAAACAATGACTTCCTTTTTTCTACAAAATATCAGTTTGAACTGAAACTGTATACTTTGACCATAAACAGGACAACAGTATCACTTGCAAAAAAAAAAAAAAAAATAGAATAACTGAAAGTAATGGTCAAACACAAGGACAAAATTAAGTAAGTGTTGCCATTCAATTTTAGTTAAATGTTGTCTACCAAAGTTTCTAAGCCCAAGCCCACTCGGTCTTTGTGTGATGGGGAAGAATCGCAAATATTAAGTATTAGGGGCAAACTAACGATAAACTGAGACTTTATCTTCAGTGTAATCAGAAGTTTCAAAGAGAACTGAAAAAAAAAATATCTTCCACACAGTATAATTTAATGTTATTTAAAGCTGTGTATGAAACCACCCAAAGTAATTTAGAGATTATCCATGTGTCTAATTTAACCAAGTCAAGAGAGAGCTGTGATGCTCACTGCCAAAGACCACCCTCTAGGGTGTACAAAAACACCTTGGAGGTTTTATTAGATGCCTCATGAAATGGAGTGGAAAGAGTAAGAATGTGTATTAATATTTTTTTGGGTGGGTGAGTATGGAGAGGTGAGGTAGTTTTCTAAGAGATCAAATACATTATAAGTATACGTTAAATATTTGATCAATACTAAAGGCATCTTCATTTTTCTCCCCACCTTTACTTTATGGACTGTTTCCATCCCTTCCACTTATGGCCGTCTTAGTTTGAGTGGCATGGGTTAGTATACAATCCCCCTAGTGGTTTCCTAACTGCAATCCTTCTCTTTTTTAGATTAAGTTTACAAATTTACTTATATCATAGCTTTAACTGAAAAGCTTCAAGAACTCCTTCAAGTCCATCAAATGATCCAAATGAGGAGGACCCTACAGAGGTCCCTTTTAATCAGGCTTTCGTCTGCGAGGTAAACCTCATAAGCTCTGTGCCATTTTGTAAATGTTGACACACTCTCCCATTTCTGTTTTTGCCCCTGCCACTTTTTGTGCTTAGAGTTCCTCTCAATGCTTCCAATCAAAATCGTTCATTTTTCAAATGCCAGTTCGAAGAGCACACTTGCTGAAGTCCTAGATGAAGGTAACATCTCTATCTCCTGGGCCCTCCTAGTCTTCCTACTACACCTGTCACACACACTGCCTAACATGAGTTATTTGAGTACATCTCTTATTTGTATTGATGGTTTCAATCCATGTTTGGAGAAACAAAAGGAGCAAGGAAGGGATAAGCATGCAGCTTGGAGTTCAGAAACATTGATGGATATCAGAGTTGATCTCTCACGTTGTTTATGTCCTCTCAATGACCTGTGAATAAAAAGGGTAAAGTGAACCTTGAAAGGGGAGAAATAAAATCCCCAGGTTTAAGAGAGTACTGGAAGCCCTGAGAACTTGAACTTCAAGTCCGTTAGATGGCACTGTGGTGTACTGAGCGAACCCACCCAATTGCAGTCAAGAGCTCTCAGGATGTGTGAAGACAGGCTAGAAGGCTTGAGAATGCACAACTGTGTCACAAAGTTTATGAAAGGAATGTGAGATAGATTCAGCAATCCATCATGTTGCTTTATGTTTACTTCTAGTAAATTTCTAGAGTGGACATTAACAGGATGATTTGTCAGCTCTTGGGAAAGAAAAAGGTGGTTACCACGTCCCAGTACAGATCACTAAGACCAAGTCAAGTCATGATAATCTTATTTCCCTTTTCCCTGGCCTCAGATAAGAAGATTGTATGAGTTTTATGAAGGCATATAATAAGACCTCTGAGATGCTTTTGTACCCCCTAGAGGGTGGTTTCTAGCAGTAAGCATTACAGCTCTCTCTTGACTTTCTTAAATTAGATGCATGCATAAATGAAACATGTAAATAGTCCATGGGGCCAATATTGTTGTGAATAACCTGAAGTTAGAAGCAGACTTAGGTTGACATAACCAGAACCCATACCATTCCCAGGTGCAAGCTAAGTATAAGAAGTTATATTTTAAAGAGGATTAAAAGAAGATCCTCATTTACATAAAAATTACAAGGACATAAAAGAAAGACATGATTAATAGTGCATTTGTGAAAAAGACGGGCATCAATATAAACCAATGTGATGAGGAATCTAATGTTAAGTTGTTTTAGCAGAAAACACAGTATTTAGAATAAAAATGGTGGTAATCCTTGTTTTCACGGTGGTGATGAAACTTGCAATGCCGTGTTTAGGTCTTGGTGATAGATTAGGAAGGATATGGAACAAACAGGGCCCATTGCAAGGAGAGTAATGAAGACATTGAAAAACGCATAAAAAAGTCCTGAAGAATGATGGTTAGCTTTGAGAAGATAAGACTATAACAGCTTGAAAATTGTTTTTGAAAACTTAAAAATGGTCATGTAAAAAGAATTATGCCTAATTGCGAGCATGACCAGAGATATGCATCCTATTCTTTGAGAAATGCTGCTAGCATCTAATTTCTTTTCAGTGGAGTGGGGCAAGTAAAAGTATAGTAACTTTTCCATGCATAGCAGACCTACTATGCTCAATGTCACTCAGAGGAGTGGAGTTAAAGCCATGGCTGGAAGTTCATGAGCATCAATCTTGACTCAGTATATTAAAGAGTATTTTAGAAGTAAAAGCTGTACCAAACATGGAATTAGTCTTCTTGCCATTTATTCAAAAACTTTTTATTTCTTTAGAGATGAGGTCTTGTTATGTTCCCCAGGCTGGACTCAAACTCCTGGGCTCAACTGATCCTCCCTCTTCAACCTCCGGAGTAGCTAGGACAACAGGCATGGGCCACTGTGCCCTGCTGGCAATTCATGAACATTTCTTGAGTGAATACTCTTTGTTAGGCATGGTGCTAGATTGTAAGTAGTGGACACTTTTTCTTCTGAGCCAGTATCATATCAATACTTTATGCTGACTTTGTAAGAATATTCATGTCTTAACAAGATACAAAAAACATCCATTTATTTAGCACTTAGGGTTTCGGTGATCAGCTGGCATTTTATTTTCCTCAAAATTTAAAATACCTTCTGCAGGGTAACCAAAATATCACTGAGTAACTACCTACATTTCCTTTGAATTAGCAGTTGGGAGCACTAGTATCACTTCCTCTACCAAACTGTACAGAACTACTGTTATACCAAAGACACCAAATCACAGAGTTGCTGGGATTATGAAGAAAATATTGAGACTGACTGTCTCATCTTATAAATGAGGAAACTTACGTCCAAGTCCAAGGAAGTGAAGTCCAACTACCTGTAAGTGATAGATCCAGAATGAGAGCACAGGTCCACTGAATGGTCCTTAGTATTCTACCCAATACTCCACTATCTGCCCATAATATCCCACAGGTTACTATGCGTCGACACACAGATAGACTAGATTGACCTGAACAAACAGCCACAGCCATGTTAAACAAGCACCGTTGCCTCCTCTCATAAGCTGGGTCTGATTTGCCATAAATCTTAAGCAAAATACATCCAGTGAGTTGTACATTTATCATGTTAAGATGAAGGCTCTACTGGTGATAGATTTACTAAAAACATTCCAATCTTGTAATCTAAAGGACTTCAGCCTCAGGTGATAGGGGGCCAGCAGCCAACGTTGGAACGACCAAGTCATGAAGTGAGGCTATGGCGCCCTCTAGGGAGAGATGCTTGCATAACCAGGGTCGATGCCTAAGTAAGGAGGTCACAGATGAGGTTTAAGTGGTTAAAATTTTATGTCTCGACAAAAAGTTTCCAACTACGAAAGAGTATTTGATTTTTCGCTAAGATGTAATATTCTATCTACCCAAAATAAAACATCAATCACTGAATCAAAATGTTAAAAAGTAACTGATGTTAAGCTCTGTAACAGTAAAACCTTAAGCAGGGAAGCTCTCTGAACGTTAAAATACTCTCAGCTGAATTTCTAAGTTAGTAAAAATAATTAAGAGAATATCCATCTTTGAGATTTCAAAAGAGAGAAGATCATAAAATATCCACTATATCCACTTATTAACTTCAATCAAATAAGAGATTACTTTTGCAATTATTCTTCATGTAAAAACCTCTTTTTACTCTCGCTGAAAGTCTCCCTCCAAATACCATTTCACCTGGGTGGCTCTTGGCAAGGTTAGCAGAATGTCTGCAGAGAAGAAATCCAGTTCAAGGGAATAATGACAAAGGCAAGCCCCAAGGCTAAAAAAGAAAACAACAACAAAAACCTGAAAACTGTATTCAGAGTTTGCTTACAAAGGGAAAACTCTCTGAAGCAATGAATTAAAACCAGCCACTGGGAAGACTTGCTTATAGATGTTCATTTCGACTCAATAGCACACTTGAGTCCTACCTTCATTTAATGATATGATCAAGTCATGCAGGCTGCTGTGCATGTGGTCAGAGAGACTAACAAGAGCCTTTGTGCTGCCCTCCCACACAGTTTAGGCATTAGATTCCTTTACCAGGTGTACTAATTAGCTGCTTACTGAGTAACAAACTGCCCCCAAACACTCAGGGGCACAGAAAAAAATGCAGCCGTGTTTTTTTTGTTGTTGTTGCTAAGGAGCCTATAGGGTGGCCTGGCAGTTCTTCTGCCATTGGCTGGGGCTTTACTCATGCACCTGCAGGCAGCTGCAGGTCCGCTAGGCAGTTCTGAGGGTGTGTGGGGCCTTGGCTAGGATAGCCAGGCAGACTCAGCTCTTTTCCTTAAATCTCATCTTCCAGCAGCCAGGCCAGGCATTTTTCTATGGCAATGGCAGAGGATCAAGAGAGGAAGTAGAGGCAATCGAAAACTTTTTAAGCTTTGCTGTGTGTTTAGTTTGTTAGTGTCTCATGGGTCAAAGCAAATCTTAACAGAAAGCCTAAACTCAATGTGGGAGGGCACCCCCAAAGGGCCTGGATAGAGAAAAGCATGAAGAACTGGGGAGGTGCATGCAATTAATTTACCAGGACAGAATCTTATATGGTCCCCTAGACAATCTGTCTCCTAAGACACACACAAAGCAAATTTGCCTCCAAGGTATCAGTCACTGGCACTCTAGCTGACATCAGTTTCTTTTAGAAGAGTAGAATTTGAGAAAGGGAAGGGACACCGGGAAAGGGAACAAAAGATCAGTTCAGGTACTTCATCTTTTGATTCAAGTAATCAAAAGTTCATACAATTTGGGGGGTTAACATTATTACAGAATGAATTAGAGTTGGGAATAAATACAGATTAAAACTTGAAAAACAAATACAGAAAAGAAAATCCAAATTTATTTCAAAGACAGACATCAACTAATGCAAAATGAGAAACAAGATAAATCCTGAAAAACTTTTTCAAGGAATCATTTAGCCTCTATCAAATGGGTCAGCTAAGAAACTAAACTGCACAGCAAGGACATGCTGATCCCCTCATCTTCATAGTTCTAATTCAAGTCAAACTAAGGAAAAGGCCCGATATCTTCTCAGCTGATGAGTCAAATACTTTGAAGGAAAAATATAGTAAAATATTTCAAGGTTTGGAAGACAACTTGGCTGTGACACATTCTGACTCACAGCAAGTCCTGAGTTTTCTGACAAAGAAAAAGTAGTGATGGAAAATATTGATATGATATCTATCATAGCATATGTATATAGTCAAAATTCTTTCACAGCAAGCGTTGCCAAATGATCAGTTCAAAGAAGATTTTGCACCAATGAAGATTATTACAAAAAGGAAAAAGAGGCAATGTTGCAGTAGTTGCCAGAAAGGACTTATGGCTTTTCAGGTAGGTAGAGAAGTCACAGGTAATATTTCCTTGCTCCTGCGAGAAAAAAGAAAATGAGATAGAAGCACATATTCGCCACACGAATAAACCTGCTAGAAGTGTTCATGCCAGAAGTTTCAGCTTCTTAAAGTGACTCTTTTCTTTAGCAGAGAGGAAAGAGGTTGCAAGATCAAGTTAGCTTAAAGAAGAAACAAAATTCAAATTAACTTAACTCTTAGGGTGTTGAATATTGAGATCAATGACACCAGCCAATGTGAAGCTAAGGAGAGGTCTGCAGTTACGACTTCAGGACATGCGTGACTTTCTTATAAAATGCTTATATTGGCAGTTGTATTGCAGATAATACCTTTGAAACTGAAATTTATTCTATTCATTTTATCCTGATTTTTAAATAATCAAGACTCACTCTGAACTTTAGCAAAGAAACGCAACCAAGTCAAGTCCAGAGTTGGGTGCAGTTGAATGAAAGGAAGATGCTGGGGCTTGGAGGGACATCTGACTTCCAGCAGGGAGGCCACGTCAATATGGAAATTGCCTCAGGTTTTAAAAAAAAGGCACCCAAAATGTTAGGCTCTGCGAGAATGGGCTAGCTGCTCTTAGCTACAGCGTGAGCAGAAGTACCCAGAGTCAAAACGACCTGAGCTGCTCTGTGGGACATGCCCTAATGAGAACATCAACAGGGCAAGCTCAATGCAGACACGCAACTGAATGAAAATGAGTTCACGTGCACTGTCTGGAGGATGAAAAATAAGCCCCCTAAATTCATTGAGTAGGGAGTAGGACTTGAAAATGGCTTTACACGATATTACTGTTATCAATGATAATTCAATATTATGCATAACATGTCTCCAGATTTCTCAGAATGTGGCCTCACTCATTCAGAATTTGAAATCCATAAGCAGCAGAGTGAAAATATTTCCTCTGGTTATCCTGAGGGAAACCTGAGGCCCAGACACTTAGAATTGCCATCAGTTCCACTGAGTTGGTAGCTAAAGGCTCTTTGCCCAGGTGTTTTAACCTCTGCTCTGGACCAGACTGTAATGGACAGTAATCACATATGCTCATTTCACATGAACCAAAGGCTGAAGCTATCCTGAATTACCTCTTCATTAAAAAAGGAGGTTTAAAAAGTATTTGCAGGCATGCATGTCAATTAGGGACAATACAGAAATTATCCAAAATATGCTTCTAAGTTCATTTTATTTCAGTAATAATTTTGTACTAAATTCCATCTGCCTCTACTTTGTTTTCAAAGTAAAATGAAGACAATTCTCAAATCCTTTAATATACTTGTATTTATGCTTGCTTTTTCAGTTTTATAACCAGCTTTAAAAAACTGTAGTGCCAATAGAAATTGGCTTTTCTATCACACAGTCAAAAAGAGATTATTAACATATAGCTACTTAGACTTAGCAAGGCATTTACAAATTGCAAATAATTTATCTCATTTGATGCACATAACTCATAATAATAATAGTTAACAATTACATTTTATAAGAGATATAACCCTAAAAATTACTTGCTGTTTAAGCAAATTAATCTTTGCAAAAACTATAAAATAGATATGATTTTTATTCCCACTTGTACAAAAGAGAAAATGAAAGCCCAGGAAGGTCCTATCAGTTGTTTAATGCCACATAGGCTAATATTCATAAGCCTTGGTTCCATATAGAATCTTTAGTTTTAGCTTATGTATTAAATAATCTAACTTCTATTAGATTACCACTTTGCTATGATGACAGGTTGTTACTATAATTTTAAGGAAGTCTTTTCCAGAGTGCTTTGTTATTTACATGTAATCAGGACCAAATTCCTTTTTTGAACTTTAATTTAACTGGGTACTTTTCTTAGTATTCATTTTCCTCATATTTCCTGGAATTTTAGTCTGCAGACTAATCTTGAGTCAGATTGATCAGTCAGTCCTGATTAGTACTTTGAGTTAGTTAACATCACGGAGATTACACAAATAATTTCTTTGTTAAAATCAAACCATATTCCCTTTTACTGCCAGTGTATAAAATTTTCAGTACCCTATAGGAGAGTAATCATTTACCTACTGGATGACAAGCATCGTCAAAATCTCCTGACTATAAAGGTCCCTGATCATTCTAAAGTATATTCATTGCTGCTTGTATATTTAAATGTGCAGCTGTGAAAGGTACATCGAGGTTCAGAGTATCTGAAAGTATTATGTCTCAGAAATGGCTCCACAAGTTAAATTAAATCCCATTTATTAGCTGGCATTTCTTTTAACTTGTGAGAGCACGAGCAGAAAGTTCATGACTCTGAAGTGAATGAAATGATGTAGGTCAGATCACTACAACCAAAGTGAGGTGGAGAGCTGAGGCATGTTAATCGACCAAGCTAGATTCTGGAGTTCCCTAGATGATAACCTCTTCAGGGCTTCCTGTGTGCAGTGTGGAGCAACCTAATCTATCTGCACTTGACTTTCCTTAAGAACAGGCTTGAGTGATGATGCCCTACATGTGCTGTGCTTCATGACAGTTTTTGAAACAGGTATTTACAATTCCTTAGGTTCTCTTCAGTTCAACTACTAGCTCTGCAAGACTCTTGGCGATGTCATAGAATTGAGATAGAAAACCCAGCACAGGCTCTGGGGCATGCATGCGTGTGTGTGTGTGGGGGGTGTGTGTGTGTATGCATGTGTGTGAGTGACAGAGACAGAAGGAAGCAATATTAAGTGACAAAAAGTAGTAAGTAGCTCAAGAAATATAGAGCTTTCCGAGCATTTAAGAGCCTTCCATATTTTTCTTCTATCTCTTTCCTGTGTCCTCAGTAAACTGCCACTTAGACAATAGCCAGGATTTAGAAATTCAAAAATTTATTCAAAAAATTCCCAGAAGTTTGAATGTAAAGGTTGTTTTTAAAAAGAAATACAGCTTAAAAACTCATCAGAAACAAAATGTCTTTAGCTGAATCAAAAGTCCCCAAATCAATGTGGATTTTTAAACCCACATTTTGGCTCTGGGAATTTTTGATGATATCATCTATTTTCTAAGTTACTGGGTACCATAGTAGACTAAGAGGTTTTTAATATATCTTTTGGAGACAGTGAAACATTTTTGAAATAATATTTTGGGTGTTTCTGTGTTAAGAGAAAGCTTAGTTGTTGAAAAATTCTAATTAAGTAGTAGAAAATTTCCTTATAAAATAGAAAATTGAAAACAAAAAGTGCTATAATATACGAGGATATGATAATATTAGTATGAGAATACCCTCTGTTTTGTATGGGGTGAGATTAGTCATCTTACATTTGTTGTGATTAATTATTAATCTCTAAAATTTTATTTTAAGATGTCTACTAGCCATGCCTTTTGTGTCTTTTTTTCCCCCATAGGTGTTTGGTTAGAATAACATGTTTTATATTCTTTTCTTCTTCTGCAAGTTTAGAAGCTCAATGTTTTATTTCTCCTCTTAGTTTTAATATGGCCAAATTTATATATTTTTCTTTTTCTGACTTTTTATCCCCTAATTTCTCTGAACTTTTTTCTGTGTGAATTCAGTACCATTTTTAATACATTAGTTCTCTCATAAACTGGGTCCAGTGTGAAGTTTATTCCTTAATTTCAGGGGATCTAATTTTCATTCATATGATTTCTAATTGGTTGTTAAAAGTATCTCTCTCTGTTCTTTTTTGTTAATATTTTTATGGGCACTAATTCATTCTTTACCTCCTGAAAAGTCTAAAATAAACTACATCATGGGAGGTCCCAAATCCCGAATGTGGTTATAATGTAACTGGTGACTGACCATCTATCTGCCTGACCTCTATCATCTGCCTGTTCTCATCTGAAGGCTGAATAAAAGTCGTATCTGCTCCTAGGAAGAGGAAGATGGGGGTGCAGTTTGGAATTGACCACTTTATGGTCATTTAAGATTTTCTGAATTTAGTGGATGTTACAAAGTTTGTAATAGCAGTCTGGTTTCTTTTAAACTTACTGACATAGCCAATAAATGAAAGTAGAAACATAAAAAACACTTTTCTTTATATTCTTCCCATAGAAGCTGGAAGATAGTCAAAATAAATTTCATTACTCTTAGATTAAAGCAACTTTGTAGTTTAGGTGATTGAGCCTTTACGAGAGCACTACTTTCTAAGATGGCAGGATTTGACCATACTTTTAAAGAAGTCTTTTCCAGATTGCTTTATTATTTCCATGTAATCAGGACCAAATTCATCTTTGGAATGTTGATTTGACTGGGTACTTTCCTTAGCGTATGTTTTCTTCATATGTTCTGAGGTTTTAGACTGTAGACTAACCTGGAGTTGAGTCTGTGCCTCCCCACTTTCCATCAGCCCGGCGGCCCCATCACATGGTGATAGGAAACACCTGAGATCCAGACCAGCGGGTAGCTCGGCCATGGCTGAGAGGCTGTGTTTTAGGAACGAGGCTCTTGGGAATGGGACAGAATAGTTGCTTTTTTCAGGCCTTTTTACGAGCTGTGGCGCTCCATTGCAATCCACACCTGAGTCTGCTTCTAGTTGTGCTATTTCTCGCTTCAGTGCTACTTATGGCTTTGTGTTGCCATTTCATTTCTGGTACAGGAAATGTGTGTCCTGATTATAGACATTGTACATCTTTCTAATTTCTTTTTGAATATTTTACTTACCTTTACATTTGGTAAGGGTATGAAAATTGGAGGTGGAATCTCAAAATGTCAAATAAATAAAATAAAATGTTACTACCTTTTAAAAATAATCAGCTAAAATAAGACCATTTTAGCTAGAAATTTCACTGAAACTCTATAGCTTCGGTTTCCCCCATCACAGAGCTTTTCCTAGGCCTAAATGGCATAGCTTGTGCTAAAATTCTTTACAAATTACTTACGCACCATTTCTGTTAATGTGCTGGTCTGTTATGGCCGCTTCATCTAGAGTCAGGTAGCTTTAACAGCTCTAATTAGCAGGTTTGTCACTAGCATTTAATTTGCTTTTTAAATGTCTTACTATGACCTTATCCATATCACATATGCAAAGAGAAATGACAAATAAAACAGTTGGTTTAGATGTCAAATGTTTCTGTTTTTATCTGGACTTTTATATCATATAGAAAATGTAGATTTTATGTTTAAAACAAGTGCCATTTTTAATAATGTATTGTAATTTATATTTGTTCAAAAGTTTTTGACTAAAAAGGAAATATTGTGATGTTCTGAGTAAAAAGGCAATTATCCTTTTTACTCAGAACATCATGGTTAAAAATCTGGAGGTGATATCATTATGTAAACATTCTTTCTCAAATAGCAATTCCTCATATATACATATATATGTATATATATACATATATACATACACACACGTATATATATACACACATATATATGCATACACACACGTATATATATATATACACATACACACACAGTTTTTTTTGAGACACGTATACACACACACACACACACACACAGTTTTTTTTTTTTGAGACAGTGATCTCAGCTCACTGCAACCTCCGTATCCTGGGTTCAAATGATTCTCTTGCCTCAGCCTCCCAAGTAGCTGGGACTAGAGGCATACACCACCATCCTGGCTAATTTTTGTATTTTTAGTAGAGATGGCGTTTTGCCATTTTGACCAGGCTGGTCTCGAACTCCTGACCTCAGGTGATCCGTCTGCTTTGGCCTCCCAAAGGGCTGGGATTACAGGCGTGATCCATGGCACTCGGCTTCCTCTTACTTATATTTTTAAGTGTTGTAAACTCAAGTTCAGATGAAACTGGCAAATTAAACCAAGACAAAAAAATTGAGAGGATTTCTGAATCTTATCTATTACTCAATACTTTGATTTTTAGAAAATAGCAAGAGTGAAGAGGGTCATCTCATACACCTTCGGGTCAAAATTATGTACTACCAGTAAGTCCAAAGATCAATGAGGGATGGAATTAACCTACACCAACTTTTATTGTTGAAGACTGCATAGAGGCAGGAACACGTTCTACTGTTCATGTAAAGAATTACATATTATAAGGAGAGAAACAGAAATAAAACTGACATACTAGAGAAGGGCAAAGAGAGATAGAGAGAAAGGGAGACAGAGCCTGACAGAGACCAAGAGAGACTGACTGATTGATTGATCGATTCAGCAGTTTGACCTGATATGCCATTTGGGTAAAGCATTTAAGATAATTTTTCAGCATAAATACTTCTCCAGCTTGCCCATTTTCTTTTAGAGTTTAAAACTGAGTCCTTAGTAATTTTTTCTGCTTTGTAAAAAAAAAAAAAATGTGGATAGCACTGTCTAGCCAAAGAAGCCAATTACTGAAGATATGCCTACTGTTAAAAAAAAAAAAAGCCGAAAGGAAATGCTGGCCTTGCTGAATATGTTTAAGCTGGCCGTCCTTTTAGATCTCCACTAATGTAGTTAGGTTAATCATTGATGAAATCATCTAGAAAATTCAATCAGATAAAACCTTGTGTTGACTGAGTTATCCAAGTAATCCTGGTCTGGGCTATAATTCTATTTATAATTGCATCTGTTCTTCATTATCTCTGCCAACAGGGAAACAGAGGCCACCGTCTGGTTGCCAGTCCCCATTCCCTGCCTCTCCAAATCAGTGACTCTCCTGGAAAAACATGAATTCACAGTCACGGCACAGTGGCCCCCCAGGTATCCCACAACTCCTGCTCAAGTGAATTTTCAATAACTAAAAAGAGCAATTAAGGAATATTATACCAACGTGACAACTCACTTTGCAAATGCAGTATTCATACATTTTTAAAGTACAGTACATCAAGAAACTAAAAAAAAAAAGGTTTATTCTCAACAAAGTCTGTAGTCTCCTGTATTCTACTCTGCGTATTGTATCAACCATGGGACTAAACAGTTCCTTCCTGTTTCTTAACAGTTTGAAGGGAGAAATGCTGACCCAAGGATATATATGGAATGAGCTGCGCTTCCTTGCAGGATTGAAAGGGGAGGGGGCTATTGATATGCATAATGAGCATCCCATCCTAACTATTGCCCTCTTCCTAGGACAGAACATTCTGTTGATTTCACAGAAGCAACAAGTTGCAGATGAAGGTGAAGAGGTTCCAGGCCTTTCCAAGATGTCATGTAAAAAACATATATATAAAATATATTAGGTGGAGAGGTTCCTAGACTTTTCCAAGATACCATGTGAATATATATAAAATAAATATGTAATATTATGCATAATATATAAGGTGGAGAGGTTCCTAGGCCTTTCCAAGATGTCATGTAAGTATATATATATATATATATATATATATATATATATATACACGCACACACACACACACACAATATCTGTATATGTACATGTATACAACTTTCTAAGATGTCATGTAGCTATATATACACATATACATATCTGTATATGTGTATATACATAATATGCATGTAGTTATATGTGTGTGTATATGTGTATGTGTGTGTGTGTGTATGTGTATATATATAATATGTGTGTGTGTGTATACATATATTTACATGACATCTTGGAAAGGCCTAGAACCATATAGCTCTGTTACCAACTAGCAACAACCTTTTTGAATGGCTGCACATTTTCCAAACCTTTCTTTTTGAATTGTTACAAACACTTCAGCAATTGTGTAAGGCAGAAAACAGCCTCATGGGTTGGGCCACAGTGGAGACCAATCATCTAACGTTTGGTCTCCAGGTTCTCTGTGTGCAGCCCCCTACCTCTTCAGGGCCCCTGCTATGCTGTGTGGGATCCTGAATGAGTAAAGGCTGTCACCCTGACCACATGATGTGTTCGTTTCCTGAACAGATAAGGAGAAATACCACACTCCCCAACTAAATACATACTCTGGGTTTCCAAGATCTGAAACAGACTCTCACGGTTAACTAAAAAGTAGACAACTGTGACTTTGGGGATTGGCAACTTCAAAGCTCAAGAGAGTGTGGTGTTTTTTTTTTTCCTGGCTAAGATACAAATCCTTATGCCAATCCCACTTCGGTGTCCTATGCTCCTCCTGCCTGGTTTTCTTCTTTCTACCCATTTCTGGTGCTCCTGGCATCCACTCCTTCCTGGCTTCCATCTGGTTCCCACTGCTCAATGCCCACTACTTTCTCTAAAATACAGTGGTCTGCTCCTCATTTCTCTGACAGCAAATCTTTCATTCAAAGCAGAGAGTTTATTCCCTCTTTGCTGGAAGCTCCTTTGCAAACACTGCCCTTCACTCTGGCTTTGGTATCAGACTGGAATGTGAGGGCGAACAAGAAGATTGGAAGTTTTTAACGTTCGGTTCTCATTATACAAAGCATGGTCTACTGATTTTATGATTATTAAGTTAAAGATCAGACGCCAAAATTTGAGTAGAAGTTAGGTAAGTTCCCATGCTTTCTGTCAAGCTATGTGACCAGTTGACAAAGCTGAACCAACAAGCTGAACCCCTTAATACATGGGTGTAAATTGCAAGCATATTTGTGATCTGTATGTTGTTCCTGAGTGTTAATTCCTTATGAATCTAGCTCGGAGTCAGAGATACAGTCCCAATATATACCTATTTTTCTTTGTAGACAGAATGCTTTCCTCTATGGCTTTTCATAACTTGAAATTGCCAAGAGTTTAATGTTCGTTTCCTTTCCCATTTAGAACACTTACATTAGTAATGATTCATAAGTGAATAGTCTTGAAGTTGATATTAAAGTGTGTGTATATATATGTATACACACACACACATATAACATTTTCAAAAAGGGCATCATACCTATTATAACTGTATGTCCTTGACATTTTGTGGAGAATAATACACCCATTAATGTTCATCTGCTGTCAATATAGTCTATAGAGCAGAACAGATGAGTCACAGCAAAGGCTAGCATAAAATGTGGTGAACACATTGGCAAAGCAGAAGAGAAATAATGAGCTAACCATTCAGCAAAGAGTTTGTTTTCTGCCAAACTTAACCTAGCAACATATATTTGAAACACAACTTTTCCCTATATTTTGTATACCATGACTGTTCTCTAAAAAATCATACTTTATTATTTGTGAGAACAAAAGTGACACTGATTGCTATGATGTATTCTAAAAAATTTCTTCCCTCTGAATGGAGGTAGCTATTATAAGATTCTAAGGGACAGTTTGTCAACTTAATGACAATCATGAGATGATGCAATTTTCTAAAAATGTGTTGCAAGCAACTCAGCACAAGAAGAATGAAACAACACTTGCCACCAGTTAGAACAATCTTCACCTTCAGAAATCTAATTTCAACATACACTAGAGCACGTCCTCTTAGTAAGAAAAATGCAACTGGTTTAGATTCCCAAGGATCTTGGGTTTCTCACACACACACACACACACACTTCTTGCATTTGTGTGAAAGGAAATTCACAAATGTGATAGAATGCATATGTGACATAAGATATTGTTTATATACATTGATTTTGAGAACATCTGCAAAGATATAACAAATCAGCATTTGGTTTCAGGAGCTACACTTTGGGCACTGGTTGGCAACAATCAAGGGAGTTTGCTAAAGGCAAGAGGAATTGGAGAGCTTTGCCTCATGCAGGACAACCATTGTGAGAGGGACCATCGCTGTCCTGCTGTCCTGTTCAACAATATGTCACTTACCATATATCCCTTATTCAAAACCACGTTTCCATGTGCATCATATAATTCGTTGAACCTTTGCCCCAAGGACATTTCAGTAATCAGTTAAATTACAAAGCAAACAAACAAACAGAACCCAGTATATTGTGTGTCCATCAGAGAACCTGGCAGGTAATAGACGGTTGGTTAAATAGCGGGAAAATAATCAGTTCATAGCTCTGCCATTTTCACTGAAGCTAAGCAGGCACCTCTGCCTCCGCACCTCAATCTGTGGTTCTACCCACCCAGGATGCCCATTTATCATTATCTCCCCCTTCAAAACTGCCCTTTGTGTTTATTTTAACCTAATTTTTATTTGCTACAAATATGTCATTAAGGAAGTGGGAGAGATGTGGGAAAAAGAGAAATTCAAGGATTTGTCCATGAAAACCCTATCCCCTCCAGGGCTGGAGTTTTGTTTTACTTTGTGGGGAACCTAGTACTTTGCGTACTTGCAGCAGGTTCCCGTAAGGATCACACATATTAGTGGTTTTCAGCCCCTTCGGATGTGCGCTTTGATATCCTAACACAGTTGGAACAAAAGCTAGAAGAGTCATAGTTTTTGTTGTTGCTGTTTTGTTTGCTCGTTTCATTTCTCCTCTGTCTCTTCCCCAAGACACAACAATTTGAGTGTTGTTGGCCTATAACAATTTGAGTGTTGGCCTTCTTCAGTATTGTTAAGAAAATGCCTTGAGGTAAATCATCCTATCAGTGTAATCAAGCTGTGACAGTTTATTTGGGGAGATATTTGGCAATTTAAAGTTCACCATATAACTAACATGGGACCTGTACATGAAAGAATTTAAGTTGTTCTGTAAGGTTATAAATATTTTCACTTCAATAAGTAATGTGTAATGGACTTCTGGAGAAATTACTTTTTTATTTAGTAAGTGGGAAAAGAACATGAATCAAGTTGGATTCTATATTCAATAACATTATATTCAATTTTCTTAATTATGCATTTTCCCCTTTATGCCCTAAAATGTACAATGTTCTAATAGTCATGCATACATACACACACAAACGCACAGTAGCTTACAACACAGCAGGTAAGAATGGGCTCTGGAGTTGGAATCCTAGATCTACCATTTAAAATTGTGTAATCTTGTCTTACATCTACCATTTAAAATTGTGTAATCTTGAGCAAGTTACTTAACTACTTGGTACCAGTTTCTCTAATTGAATCAAACTGAGCTGCCTGTTCCACTTTTGCAATTGCCCTTTCACCTATTCCTTGAAGGTTTAGTTTCGCCAGCCATAATCAATACAATTGGACCCCACAACCGGCTCCAAGTCACAAACCTTATCAGTAACAACTCTGCGACAGTAAAAACCAATCTTCCTCCTCTATCACTCTCCTAACCACACGTTTTCACATACGTGTAGAACTTAACTGTTAAGCTAAACTTAAGGTCAAAAGGAACAAAAAACCTTCTAACATAAACATTATACACCAGAATTTGTCCCTGGAAAAATTCTGAGGCTGTGAAATCACTATCTGTCTTTCAGGCAGGGTGTTCAATACAAGTCAAATAGAATGCTCTGTATAACTCAGTTGGATTTAAACAAAACAACATATGCACAAGAAATGCCTGGGGCCAGGAAACTGTGTGTCCTAAATAGCTCTTTTGTCTATAGATTTGGGTAAAAGTTAGTATACTTGGAATTTTCTTAAACACAGACACCTGTTTGTGTTTATTATTGTGAATTTTGTTATGAGAACTTTATATGGGACATTTATGTAGTAAGTAATGAAGTCCATAAATTTGATGATGGAAAGATACTGTTTCTAATTATCAACATAGTTTGGAGGAAATGCTCATGAAATGAAACTTTAAAATGCAACGTAAATAAATTTAACAAGTTTTCTCCTACAAAACCATTTTTTTTTGGAGAGGGGGATGGAGTTTCACTCTTGTTGCCCAGGCTGGAGTGCAATGGCGTGATCTTGGCTTACTGCAACCTCCACCTCCCAGGTTCAAGTGATTCTCCTGCCTCAGGCTCCAGAGTAGCTAAGATTACAGTCATGCGCCACCACGCCCGGCTAATTTTATATATTTAGTAGAGACGGGGTTTCTCCATGTTGGTCAGGTTGGCCTCGAATTCCTGACCTCAAGTAATCCGCCTGCCTCAGCCTTCCAAAGTGCTGGGATTACTGGCATGAGCCATCGTGCCTAGCCCAGAACAACTTCTAATAACTCTCTCGCCATTCATTTTTTGACACACTCACAATATGAATGCAAATCTCCCAAGTATATACGAAATTGTTGGTTGGGGAAAAAAAAGTGGCCGAAAACATATAAAAAGGGCCAGATGTAGTGGCTTACACCTGTAATTCCAGCACTTTGGAGGCCGAGTCAGGTGGATCATGAGATTAGGAGTTCAAGACCAGCCTGGCAAAGATGGTGAAGCCCCATCTTTACTAAAAATACAAAAATTAGCCAGGCACGGTGGCATACACCTGTAATCCTAGCTACTTGGAAGGCTGAAGCAGAGAACTGCTTAAATCCGGGAAGTGGAGGTTGCAGTGAGCCAAGATTATGCCACTGCACTCTAGCCTGGGCTACAGAGCGAGATTCCATCTCAAAACAAACAAACAACAAACAAACAAAAAAACAAAGAAAAAGATGCTCTACTTTGTTTACTTATAGGGAAATGCAAATTTGCAAAGTGATATAATACCATCTCATACCCACCAAACTGGTAAAAATCAAAAAGTCTGACAAGTTTACTGTCAAGGATGTGGTAGAAAGGAAAATCTTTCACTCTGCTTATGGGAGTGGAAAGTGGTATAGTCTTTGAAAAACAAGCTGGCAGTATTTCTAAAATTGAAGCAGGGCTTGCCCTAGAAAAGTCCAATCACCTGCACATCAGGATATGGGGAAAAGGCTGTTCACAGAAGCATCATTGATAAGAGCAAAACCCCAAAACTAAATGAAATGGAAACAACCTAAATGTCTATCCACAGTAATAACTGTCTCAACAAAGTATCATCACTAGATGCTAACATTAATAGCAAAGGTATAAAAAGTAGCAGGAGAGTCTCAGAAGATCACCCACAAGTTAATCACTAGTTACAGAAGGAAACTTAGTAACTTTATAGAGGAGCAATCTGCAGACACTCTCTTAACTAAGTGACCAATAATGGGACAAACTGACATGTCCCTCCTGATACGATGTACTAAGGACACTCTATTTCCTCTGTGACATTCCCACCAAAATTAGCACAGCTTAAATCTAACTATGAAGATGGAAACCAAGGTCCATCTACAAAGCAACTGACCTGTATTTTTCAACATTTCAAGGTCAAGAAAGACAGAGAATCTATTCTTGATTAAAGAAGACTAAAGAGATATCACATCTAAATGAAACAGAATCCTTGCATTCTGGACCAGAAAAAAAAACCAGTGGGTTAATTGTCAAAATCTTAATAACATTTATGGATTACATAATCTTATTTTATCAATATTAATTTCTTGATCTTGGTCATTATATTATAGTGTGTAAGAGAATTTATTTTAGAAAATATATTTTGAGGTAGAGGGCATCATGTATAAAATTTATTCACAGATGTTTCAGAAAACCAGTATTCTGTATATTTGTATATGTGTAGAGAGAGAGAGAGTGATTAATATTTAAAGTGTGGCATAATGTTAACATTTGGGGGATCCGAGGAAGGGTATATAATATTCTTTGTACTGTATTTTGCAATTGTTTTATAAATCTGAATGCTTTTCAAAATAAGAAAAGCAGGCAAACATTGAGCACATGTTGATTCATGGCCAGGCATGGTGCCTCATGCCTGTAATCCCAGCACTTTGGGAGACCGAGGTGGGCAGATGCCAGGAGTTTGAGACCAGCCTGGCCAACATGGCAAAAACCCCATCTCTACTAAAAATACAAAAAAAAAAAAAAATTAACTGGGCATGTTGGCACATGCCTGTAATCCCAGTTACTCAGGAGGCTGAGGTGCAAGAATAGCTTTAACCCAGGATGTGGAGGTTGCATTGAGCCGAGATCACACTACTGCACACCAGCATGAGTGACAGATGAGACTCTGTCTCAAAAAAAAAAAAAAAAAAAAAAAAAAAACAAAAAATTCAAAACAACATTTTAATTTGTGGTTACCACAGGGAAGGGATGAGCTTGGGAAGGGGAGAAGCTGACAGAGGTTTGAAAAAGTATTGGTCATGTGCATTTCATAAAAAATAGTTTTATTTGTATTCTTTAAGGAGTAAATACATGTTCCAGGAACTCATTTACATAAAAAGTAGAAAACAAGCATTTGCCACATCAAGCAGGTTCTCAGTGCAATGCAAGCTCTCTGGGCTTTGGCAAACATCAGGGAAGGATTCTTGAGGAGATACCGAGGGAGAAGCATTCTGAGTAAGAATCGTGATGGAGTCCTGTGGGCAGGAGAAAGACCAAATGAAAGGGCTGCGGCTTAAAGGCAGATGTTGCATAAGAAGTACTTGAAAGTGGTCCCTGGCCTTGACCCAGGCAGTAAGAGAATACTGGAGTTGGGAACTCCTAGGTCCAAGGTGTTCCATGCTAGCAATGAGACATTTTAATATGTCTCTGTATTTCCCTCAGCACACTGGATAATTCATAAAAAATCTAATGTACAATTTAGTATGACTCACCATGACTAGAAAAAAATTTAGAAATGGTAGAAGTGTCCAAGGGCTAAAAATTCCAGTGAGAAATGATAGGTTGTGCACTTTAAAAAATAAAGAAATCACGGGCCTAGAATGCAATTTTCCTCACAATCACATTTCATGAAAGGCAATAATCAAAATGGTTCCTTTTAAAAAGTCCCTGAACCTGTTACATTTTCTCAGAAGTTCTGGACCTAAATACCTGAGCTCTTGTTTCCAAGGCTAGGTAATATTCAAAGCCCTTCAGTTAAAAAGAGAAAAATAAAGCCATACCAGTCCTCTCTTATTACAATATTTGCAGTATATTGTCCTTTCAAGTTTGACAAGGTATAGTTAGAACATTTTTAAAAAACCATACATCTGTCCATCCATCTAGCCAAGAATCATTTATAAAGGTATTATAAAACTCTCTGGAAGCAATGAGAAATAACTAAATAATTACAATGAAAATGAATTAATGTATTCAAGAAGAGCTATGGAAATACAGAAGAGGTAGAGACTAAGTCTACCTATGGACTCAGAAGAGGTAACAGATGAGAGGCAAATTCATTGGGTCTTGAAAGGCAAGTAGGAACTGAACAAGAAGAGGAAAAGGGAAGTGTCCTCTGGGCAGCTGGTGGCATGAGAGTGCATGACATCCTTGGGTAATGCTCAGAAGCTTGAGTGGCTGCAGTGTGTAAAAGGACAGAGGGAAGAGAATACTAGAGAGTGAAGCTAGATGCTAGAAAGGTAGGTTGAAACCAAGTAAGATGCAATCCTTTGTGGGCAATAATCAAGAACATTAGAAGCGTTCTGGCAGGGCTATATCATGATCAGATCTGTGTTCACAAGATGCAGGCAGAAGTATGGAGGGTGGACAGTTGCCTGGGGAGATCAGAGACAGGAAGGCAACTAGTGAGAAGGCTGGAAGGAAGCCACAAGGACGTTGCAAAACACAGTCTGGGGAAGAAATATTGAGTGACTTACCTAGATCACTAAGGTCAGGGAGATGTTTGAAGTATTTAGGAGGCAGCCTTGCCAGTTCTTGCAGCATGAACTGATGTGGGGTGTCCAGGGGTGGAAATAATTACGGTTTTAGTTTGAGATTTCCTGGATCCACTGAGGTATACAACTCAGGAAATAAGAAAAGATTTATGAAGCAAGAAACTGTGTTAGATCAGGATCCTGTTGAGTTTGAAGTAACTGAGGAACTTCAGGATAGAGTAATCAATGGGCAGAGCTCAGATTTGTGAGAGGATAAAATCATCTAGGGGAGTTTTGTGGGGAAGGCAGAGAGAAGGAGGTCTAAGATTAGATCCCTGGTACACACTAACATTAAAAGCCCATTTTCCCTCAAATTGTTTCATGGACTGAAAATAAATTGAATATTACTTGATCCTCTCTTCGGTGACCAGAAATATAGTGAGCCTCTGTTTATTGATGAATCGAAGATGTCTCTTGGAATCAAAAGCCTGTGTTAAATGGTCCAGCCTATCTTTCATAAGAGTAATGATGATTGAATCCCTGTACACAACTTACAGTCAGCTTGTCAGGCCCCATACAAAGAGCATGTGGTTGTTCCCACAGGCTCCTCGGTTCACAGTACTAGGGAATATATGGAGAAAAAAGTACAGAGCCTTGTAGGTCTGAGATCTATCAGGGATCAAATGTATTCTCACCCAGACAAAATGATGAGGCCTGGTCGGAGACAAAGCCCTACACAAACCGCACCTGCACACTCAGACCAGGCCCCATGAGTCACCTTTTGTGACAGTCTAGGGTCTATGAATCGCAGTGAGCTCATTCTGAGACGCTCATGGCCAGGCACAGGAGCACAGAGGCAACTGAGCTGCACTCTCCTTGGTCGGATGATCACCGCGACGATGAACACGAATGTAGCTTAAAAACTCTGAGGCAGGTTGTCTATCGCTCGATCCTTGATATGGTTTGGATCTATGTCTCTACCCAATTCTCATGTCAAATTGTAATCCCCAGTGTTGGAGGTGGGGCCTCGTGGGAGGTGACTGCATCATGAGGTCGGTTTCTCGTGGTGTCACCCCATCCGCCTTGGTACTGTGGTCATGAGAGTGAATTCTCACAGGATACAGTTGTTTAAAAGCCTGTAGTGTTGGGCTGGGTGCGGTGGCTCATGCCTGTAATCCCAGCACTTTGAGACGTCGTGGTGGGTGGATCACCTGAGGTCCGGAGCTGGAGACCAGCCTGGCCAACCTGGCGAAACCCTGTCTCTACTAAAAATACAAAAATTAGCTGGGCGTGATGGTGGACATCCAGCTACTCGGGAGGCTGAGACAGGAGAATCATTTGAACCCGGGCAATGGAGGTTGTAGTGAGCTGATATCGTGCCATTGCACTGCGGCCTGACTCCATCTAAAAACAACAACAACAACAACAACAAAAAGTGTGTAGTACCTCCTCCATTTCTCTCCTCCTCCTGCTCCTGCCATGTAAGACGCCTCATTCGCCCTTTGCCTTCCTCCATGATTAAAACCTCCCTGAGGCCTCCCCGGAAGTAGAGGCCGCCATGCTTCCTGTATAGCCTGTGGAACCGGGAGCCAATTAAACCGTTTTTCTTTTTAAAGTATCCAGTCTCAGGTATTTCTTTACAGCAGCGCGAGAACAGACTAATATAATCCTCATAAGAATTTTGTGTCTACTCATTTTACAAGGATAAAAGCTAAGGTTTATTAACTTAAAGACACATGAGCAGAGGGTTAGGTTTAAGAACGCACTCTGGTATTCTATAAAAGACAGTTCCTTCCACTTTGTTTTAGGATGAGAAAGCAGTGCTTGGGGAAGAGTTGATCCTTTTAATGCACTTTCCGAGCATTTTTATGATAGGCCCCACAAAGATGTGCACACCCTAATCCACAGAACTTATAGATATACTTACTTTCACCAAAAAGGGGACTTTGCAAATATGATTACGATGGAAGACCTGGAGATGGGGAGATTGCCCTGGTTTATCTAGGTGGCCCAATCTGATCACCAGTCAGATGCAACATGTGAAGAACTTGAGCCATCACTGCTGGCTTTGAAGATGAAGGAAGGAGGCCAGAGTTAAGGAATGTGGGGGCCTCTAGAAGCTGGCAATAGACCTCAGTTTGTATCCAGCAGAAAATGGGGACCTTGGCTCTACAGCCTCAAGGAACTGAATTCTATGAACAGCCCAAGTAAGCATGAGACAGATTTTCCTCTAAAGCCACCACAAAGGGTCACAGCCTTGCTGATACCTTGATTTTAACCTGGTGAAACCCTCACTAGACTTCTCACCTGCACTATGCTAGGATAATACACAGATGCTGTTTAAGTGCTAAGTTTATATAGTCTGTTATTGCAGCAACAGAAATCTATGAAGAGCCTTTGTATAACTGCAAACTCACAGCAGCCTAGAGGTCAAGTTCTGATCACTTAGGGCACTGAGACAGCACATGCAGTAATTCCGATCACTAGAGGTGGTGACTTTTGGCATAATGTCAGCTTACAAAAACAGCTCAGGCCCAAGGGTACAAGTGGGCCTTTCCCCATGCTCATGAACTAGAGGAACACATTTTCAACTGGCTGCCAAGCATAAGTCACATTTTTGGGAACCCCTGGACAGGCTCTCAGCAAACAATAAGTAACACTGACATCACATATTCAAGAAATAAACCAGGCGTGTATGTCCGTGTGTGTCCAGGTTAAGCGAACGTGTACTATTTAAACATCTTTAAAGGTAGTGCTCTATTGGGTTTAAGGCTCACTCACTTTTATTGGAGAGCCCCATGGAAATACACTCTGGATTTCAATCTTCTAATGTGAAATTACGTGTATTGCAGACAGTGCACTGGGCTGAAGGTGAAAACGCCCTGGGTGTGAGACCTCCCATGGGATTGCTCTGTGACCCTGACCACATCCATTTAAACCTCCTTGTGACTCAGTTTCCTTCTATTTTATTTTATTTATTTATTTATTTTGAGATGGAGTCTTGCTCTGATGCCCAGACTGGAGTGCAGTGGCACAGGCTCGGAAACTCTGCCTACCAGTTTCAAATGATTTTCCTGCCTCAGCCTCCTGAGTAGCTGGGGTTACAGGTATGTGCCACCATGCCTGGCTAATTTTGTATTTTTAGAAGAGAAAGGGTTTTGTCACGTTGGCCAGGCTGGTCTTGAACTCCTGGCCTCAAGTAATCTACCCGCCTCAGCCTCCCAGAGTGCTAGGATTACAGGCGTGAGCCACTGTGCCTGGCCTCTTTATCCATTTTAGACTAGGTTTTCTTTCAGATCTAAATGGGTATGACTGTACAATCTCAAGAAATGTAGCACAATTTTTCTTTTTTAATTCAGAATATATGTTTCATGTGGAATCAGTATACAAAAATGCCAGCAGAAAGAATTTTTAGGACAGAATATAGCTTAAATCACTTAAGACAAATTAAAAATGTAAATATTCAATATTAGCTCAAAAGTGTGTCAAAGCACGTTTTTGTGAAGAGACAAATGCTTCAAATAAATATAGCAAAAGTTGTTACCAGTGGGTGGTAGGAGTGTGGGTGATTTCTAGTTTTTTCTTCACTATTTTCTATATTTTGAGTTATTAATGTAATAAAACTCACAAAAGCTTAGAAAATACAGATATAAGGCCGGGAGTGGTGGCTCACACCTGTAATCCCAGCACTTTGGGAGGCCGAGGTGGGTGGATCACTTGAGGTCCGGAGTTTGAGACCAGCCTGTCAACATGGCAAAACCTCATCTATACTAAAAATACAAAAAAGTAACCAGGTGTGGTGGCACATGCCTGCAGTCTTAGCTACTCGGGAGGCTGAGGCAGGAGAATCACTGGAGCCTGGGAACTGGAGGTTGCAATGAGCTGAGATTGCACCACTGCACTACAGCCTGGGCAACAGAGTGAGACTTTGTGAAAGAAAAAGAAAGAAGGAAAGAAAGAAAGAGAGAAAGAGAGGAAGGGAGGAAAGGAGGGAAGAGGGGAGGGAAGTGGGGAGGGAAGGGGAAAGGGAGGAAGGAAGGAAGGAAGGAAGGAAGGAAGGAAGGAAAGAAAATACAGTTGTAACAGGAGACCATTACGTGAATGCCAGAACTTTAAAAAACAGAGCAGAGTCATTACAATGCTCTAAAACTGTGTCATGAAAACTCTCTAACATCTTAACCTCAAGGAAAGAAGGAGAGTTTTAATTTTTTTTTAAATTTTGTATTATTATTATATATATATTTTATTGCATTTTAGGTTCTGGGGTACATGTAAAGAACATGCAGGATTATTGCATAGGTACACACATGGCAATGTGGTTTGCTGCCTCCATCCCCATCACCTATATCTGGCATTTCTCCCCATGTTATCTCTCCCCAACTCCCTACCCCCAACTATCCCTCCCCTAATCCCCCCATCACAGACCTCAGTGTGTGATGCTCCCCTCCCTGTGTCCCTGTGTTCTCATTGTTCGACACCAGCCTATGAGTGAGAACATATGGTGTTTTTCTGTTCTTGTGTCAGTTTGCTGAGAATGATGGTTTCCAGGTTCATCCATGTCCCTACAAAGGACACGAACTCATCGTTTTTTATGGCTGCATATTATTTCATGGTGTATATGTGCCATATTTTCCCTGTCCAGTCTATCATCGATGGTATTTGGGTTGGTTCCAAATCTTTGCTATTGTAAACAGTGCTGCAATGAACATACGTGTGCATGTGTCCTTATAATAGAACAATTTATAATCAAGAAGGAGAGTTTTTAAGGGCTAAAATAGCATTCACATTCAGAGATAAAATCACACAACTCTGATGACTTATTAAGGACTTTCTAAAAAAATATAAACCGCTCTCCATCATGTGACTGGAGGCAGACTGCTGTCAAAACCCTGTGGCTCACACTTCCTGGACTTCAATCAATCATTTTCTGCACCCCGCTTAAAGTGGTGTCTACCCCGTGAGTGCTAACAGCGTCAGTGAGAATGACAATAACATCCCTGGTGAGGCCTGCGTGTGCTACCCAGGTGCCCGCCAGGACAGGGGCTGCTGTTGGATTGGTGATCACACCTGTTTAGCAGAATCTTATTTATTCAAGAATATTAATACATGCCAATCAACATTTTGTTTTGTTTCTTTTTAATTTTTGAATAGCCTTTGTGGGAATCTTGAATAACATTCTGCTCAGTTTACTTCAATTCGATTTGCTGCTTTTGTGCAGATATTATATGCTAGTGCTTGGTCGCCAACATCTGTCTTCTGGAATATGCCTTAGAATTTCTTTACTGCAAACCAGGCTCTCAGATTTCCTTTTGCATGCCGAATCTATACTCCTGTCATCTCTAACTATGATATTCTCTTTCCATTTGGCAAGCATTTAGAAAGCACCTATTATGTGCCAAACATCTTGCTGCCCTGGAAATATGGAGACTATAACCACAGTCTTGGCCTTGAATGTCTCTCAGAGTATCAGAAGTGTAAGGGCAAAAAACACACTTCTTCCACCTCCTCCAGGGCTAGCAACAGAGACAAATGTCATTTGAACTGTGGATAGCTCCACCAGAGATCAGACTGGCTACCAGGGAGGTGGTGAAAGGTTATCTCTAGTACGTCAGCCTCCCATTTCCATGCCCTATTATCCTAATGGGTCAGGGATCTTCCCAAGACACATCTGCTCAGGAATGGACCTACACTGTGCAGTGAAATAAAGTCCTCACCATGCCACCTTGTGCATTTAAGGTTGATGACTAACTGGAATAAAATGACCTATACCTTGGTTACGTATCAGTTGCTAGGAGGACGATGTGGGCACCGGACGGAAGGAAGATGTGTAATCCTGAGCACTTCTGAAATCACACTGGGTCCAGGACAGATCGTATTACTTTTCCCAGGTGTGAGCAGGGAGAAGGAGGTGATAGAAGCAGAGACAAAAACGAGGGACAGGCACAGAACTCAAAAAAAAAGAGGTTCCTGCTGCTTTTTCAAAGGCAAGGAGGACAGGATCTGGTAGCACAGTTCAAACTCTCTGCTCATGTATGTTCTACTCATGTGGGTGCTGACACAACTTGGCACAGACCTTAAGTCAGAAACTACAACTACAGACATTCAGCATGGGAACTGGAACACATGCTGGGATTACCGGGATGAGCCACAATGCCCCGCCGGGACTGTTAATTCTTCTAATCTCTGAGGCAGACATTTTGACTTCAATCCAACTGCAGATGGGGTTTACCTTTCTCTTTAGGATAAGAAAGAAGGAAATGGGATTGTGTGCTTGCCTCTGAGGCTCAATAAGTTCAGAAGAACCTGACTTGCTCAGCCTTTGCCACCACTGGCTGTCCTTTTGCCAATCTCCATTCCCTAGCTCTGTCCCCGGGATGTATGAACAGCCATTCCCTTCACTGTATTCTTAAATAACCACTTTTTATGCTACCATCTTCATCAGTGAAATATAAATTTGGTCATAGACTCTTAGGAACAAGTCTTCCAGTTGCTAAAATCAGATATCTCAATCAATAACCATCTTACTAAAATGAGAAAAGTTTTATCTTAATTCTCCATGAAAACCCCTTTAAAAGGGTAACAATTCCCTGGATTTTTAGGACTAAAGCATCCTTGAAGGTCTTGGTGTCCAACCCTCTTGTTTTAAAGACAAGAACACTGATTACTCGACGAAGCTTAAAGACTTGGCCAAGGTTACACTGCCTGGAAACCACTGCTTCCCAATGATAGAAAGATACATTTTTCAAATTCATTGGATAGAAGCCACATAATGGCTTTTGACTTCAAAAAATGGAAGTTAATGAATGAACTTCCACTGTTAGCAAACAGAAAGGTTCTGAAAACATCTTATCTCTGCCCATTGGTATGCCAACAAATTTTATTACTAGTATTTTCTCATATAGGACAAATTTATAGCTCACCATAAAGATATGTTTTAAAGAAAACTTAAATATATATTTTTTCACTTGAAAATAAAACTTCCTTTGAATGTGTCCAATTTTTAAACAATATAAAAAACAAAAAATAAATGTCTTTAAATGTTAGTTCTCCATATTTACATTATCTTCGAAAAAGTTGAGTTCCGACCTCACTTTCGTTTTTGTGAAGATTACTCAGCTGCAATCGATTTCCATTTGTCATTCTACAGAGCTGTGACAAAGGGACATTTAAGAGCTAATCAAATAAACAATGAGTATTTGAGAATAATTTAATTATCATATTTCATTGCACAGTAAATCTTGTTTTTTGTTTGCTTGTTTGCCAAGTCAAATGTTCATGCCTGTGTTCTTTCTATAGAATGTTTAATTTGAAAAGCCAAAGAGTCACTGGTCATTTTGACAGCCTCAATTAGTCATTTAAATTGGTAATTACTAAGATAATTATATGAAGAAAAACCTCATTGTGTTAATCCTAAATGGTGTCATCTTTTCAAATAGACCTCTTTTCAGATCCCATTGTTAAACTCTGCCATTTTGGTATTTAATTTAAATTAAAGAGCTGCCTAGCTTCTCAGATTCTACATGTCTGAGAGGAGGTATGCTGAAATTGAATTAGAAAAACAGTATTTTCACATTTCAGACACCAAAATTAAAGGAACTTTTGATGATTTGGGACTATTAATTCGTTTTTTAATTTTTTTTTTTTTATTTTGAGATGGACTCTTGCTCTGTCACCCAGTCTGAAGTGCAGTGGTGCGATTTCGGCTCACTGCAACCTTCCCCTCCTGGGTTCAAGTGATTCTCCTGCCTCAGCCTCCCTAGTTGGTGGGACTACAGGTGCGTGCCACCACGCCGGGCTAATTTTTGTAATTTTAGTAGAGATAGGGTTTCACTATATTGGTCAGGCTGGTCTCAAACTCCTGACCTCAGGTGATTCACCGGCCTTGGACTCCCTAAATTTTGGGATTACAGGTGTGAGCCGCCGGGACTATTAATTCTTCTCATCTCCAAGGCAGATGTTTTCACTTCAATCCAACCGCAAAATATTAATGTTTTCAAAGGTAAGTGTTTTTCTCTATTGTCACTAACTCAGTCACATTCATTAAATTTTATTATTTCTGCATCATTAAATGTAGGTCAACATTTCGAGTCCAGCAAACACGAGCATTTATTTCCAGCCTGCTAACACTGTTATGAAAGATAAGGGGGAAAGAAAGAACCATCAACCTTCTTATTTGTAAACAAGAACACCAAAATCAAGACTACAAGAGACAATGTAACAAACGTAATGTTGCAATTAAAAGCCCCCCTAACCCATGCTTATCTTGCCAGAAATACATTTCTATAGAAGGAGAGGAATCAAATAATGCCCCTTTCACAGTTGAAGGAGCCTTTGTTTGCAAAGCTTAACTCACTCCGTGCCAGTCTTGTTCTTGGGAAATGTCTGAGCAACAGTGTCCAACGTTGGTGTCACTCCCAATATCCTGGGTTGCTGGGATGTCATAAATGAAAGACTGTTAAGTAGAGCAAAAGTAGCCACAGCTCTTCTTTTTTTGGTCAAGAAACTCTTTTAGAAACTCTTCCTATGACTAGTACTCTGAGAGTTTCCTTTCTCTCACTGCTTTCTCTGATGGATGCAAACTGCATGTTTAATTAGGTCCTTCCTGCCTGGTGGAGCTGGGAGGCAGTTATAGAGTAGTCAGGAGGAAAAGGCTGTGGAGTCAGACTGTGTGCTTGTGACTCTGGATTCACTATTGAGGAGTGATTTGGTCTGAAGAAAGTTCCTGATCTCTAAGCATCTCTTTCCTCATCTATAGCATGAGAATATCAACCTTTTGCTGTATGGTTGTTGTGAGGATTAGAAGAGATGGCACAGGTATAGCACTTCGCACACAGGACGTGCCCATTATCTTTCTGCAGGATTGCATTTCCAAGCTTGCCAAGATTTACAAGTAGACTGTGAAGATGCCACAGGGCCATCATTACCAAATACTAACAACCTGGACATTTTACAGTTATAATTCAACTGAAACCTTTCCGTAGTGTGCATTCAGCCCACTCTTCTGACTTTCCTTATACAACTAATGTGCAGTGAGAAGGGAGACTCCCCCTTTCTTGTTTTCCAATAGCAAATACACTATAAAAGTAATGAAATAGACAAGTTCTCTTTTCTCAACAGCACTTACATTCCAGGCAAGAGGGTTGGAAGACAAACAAGAAATTAAATCAATAGAAAGATTAGATAGTGGTAGAAGCTTTGGAGACAACTAAGCCTAGCAATGAGATTGAGAATGCTGAGAGTGGGGAGCCTGGTGGGAGATTCTCTAGTAGGAGGAGTAACAGTCACCTCACCCTGAAACACATCTTTAGGGTATGAACTCTCACCCTCCTCTTGGTTATCTGGGATGGCCTTCCTGAGAAGGTGACATCTGAGAATCTGAGGGATGAGAAGGAGAAGCTGTGAGAACTCTGGAACAGAGAAGTGGCAAAGTTAAGAGCCCAATCACCTAATCCCCTAATTTCACAGATCAGGAAACTGAGTCTTCAAAAAAGAAGGGACTTCATCAAGGGTCACAGAGCCAGGTTTGAAATTCTCATCTTCAGACTCACAGGCTCTGACATTTCCAATACCGATTCCCATTCATTAGAATCCCATATGGCCAAATTGTTACCAGTGCATAATGGAACTCGAACATAGATAGTTAAGGAAAGAGTATCTGAAGATGATGGTGAAGGACAGCCCATCGAAGAGGTCACGGACCACATTACTGCATGTGGGGAAATTAAGATCTGTAACTCCATGAAAGCCCATTCTTAGGGCATTCAAGCATGAAAGGTATCCCTTTTTCAAGGCATCAATGACTGTGAGAGAGAAAAACATCTTCATGATTTTCCGATTCTAGCAGTTGGATTTTCTGCTACCACCATTGTTTTCAAGTCCCTAAGTGTTTCACTCAATATGGTGTCAATATAGATCTATATGACACCAAGGAATCAGTGTTAATTGTGTGTTGTATTAGTCAGTGTGAGCTGTCGTAGTAATAAAACATAGACTAGGGTCTTTAACAACAGACATTTATTTCTCACAGTTCTGGAGGCTGAGATCATGGTGCTAGCATGGTTGGGTTCTGGGTGAAGGCTCCCTTTCTGCTCATAGATGGCTGCCTTCCTGTTGTGTCCTCACATGACACAAAAAAGATGATCTTTCTCTCTTCTTTTAAAGCCACAAATCTTATCATGAGAAGCCCACTCTCATGACTGAATCTACCCTTAATCACCTCCCAAAGTCCTCACTTCCTAATACCATCATATAGGGGTTAAGGCATCAACATACTAATTTTGAGAAGAAACAAATATTTAGTTCATAACACATGTCTTTCATGGGTTGAAGTAATTGTATTAAAAAATTCTCTGTAGGAGGAGGAGTATTCACCTCACTCTGAAACACGTGTTTAGGGTATGAAGTCTCACCCTACAACCTAGAGTGAGAACTTTTGCTGATAGCAATTATTTTTAATAGCAATTATTTAAGTATGTTATGGAATTTTTTTTCTTAACCTGGAAAATTAAGTTCACACTACAATTGAGGGGCTAGATGGTAGAGAGAGGAGAATACAACACAAATAAGTGAGAGATTTCCCTAAAGCCATTTAACAATAAACCAAATCCCATTTTCATTTCTAAGTGGTCTAAACTTTATCACTGCTTTAAATGAAACTTTCAAATAGCTGCAGAATAGACCACATTGTATTGGACCCTCATCAATTGACTTTGTCTAACAAGATACTGCAAAAATGTGGCTGAAGATGTAGATTATTTTCATGTTTCTCAAACTTTAGTGTTCTTGCAAATCACTAGGGGGTCTTGCTAAAATGCATTATCTGGTGTGAAGCCTTGGCTTTTGTATTGCTAGCTAGCTCCCACGTGATCTAATGTTGCTGGTCCTTGGCCAACACTCTCAATGACGAGACTCTATCTCACCATGCTACTGTTTATGAAAACCCCAGAAAAAAATTACCTTGTCTCTTAAGTTTTATTACAAGTTAATGCCGAATATGTCTAGAGCAAATTTTCATTTATCTAATGGACTTCTTAAATCTCATGGCTTATGGTGTTTTCCTCTTTGACTTGGTCACCAAGAAGCATTTTAAACAAAACTATAGGACTTAATAGTGATGTATTTTATTTGCTGGTCCCAATGACCTATACCTGATTATATCTAACTTTCCTAATATTGTTTTTTTTCTGACTAATATTGCTTTCACTCCCCTTACTATATTTTGTAGTCGTCTCACATGCATTTTTGTAAGATACCTAGAATCCCTCCTTCAAATAAGATAGAATGTGAAAAAAGAATCCCAACACAACTCAGTTGAATGGAAATATATGCTCCAAGACACACAATGCATTGAGAAATTTCAGATACATGCTATAGAGGGGTAAGCAATTGAGAATGGAGAAGCAGACAGTTTTGAAGTAGATTGCAGGAGGATTAACCTCATGCCCTTTCACAATTTTCTTAAGACTTTGCCAGACAGGTGAGATGGGGATGGCTGAGTGAGTTTGTATTTTAAAGACTTAACTATTGATACTCCAGTTGCCTTGGGAAGACCTATTATTATTAAGGGTACCTGGAACAGCCTCTGCTATTGCTACTAACCTCAGGGGAAGACTGGCATGAATGCTGCAGGTACTCTGAAGCACTAGTGGGAAGAACAATTCTCCTGTTCCTTAGGTAGAACTTCATCTTGGGTAAATCAAAAGGCAACACCAACCAGTGTCAACTACTCAAATCCACCAATTTGGAGATGCTTTTGGAAGCAGCTAAAAAACTGGAAAGTAACCCCTCGAGTTTTCTATTCAAAATGCACAAGAGGTCCTATGTCAGTTACTTAACTTGGAGAAACATGTTTAACCCTCTGAGTCTCACTGGCCTCCTCTGTATTTTGCAACAATAATAACTTCCTCAAATGATTGCTCTGAAAATTAAATAGAATACTTAATGCCATGCAAGACACACCGTATATTCCTAACAAATGGTTTACCATGATGCATTATTGCTTTCTTCTTCCATGCTAGGCCTTAGAGAACCTGGTTGTAGAGAAAAAGGCCGCCAAAATCCATACATATTGACTCATTCTTTCAGTTTTCGATCCTTCTAGAATTTTTCTAGAACCCACTTGTTGTTACTATTTATTTTCAAAGTTATTTCTTCAATGCCCTTGAGAAATAAAAAACACTGGCAGACACAGTCAGTAACATTCAAACTTGATCTTGTAAACTAAGTTTGTGTTGACTTCTTCTCCAGGCAAAAAGGTCAAGGGACTTTCCTCATATGAAAACATAAATGTGTGATTTCTGCTAAAGCATAAACACCCTTGTCATAAAAGGCTCTGGCAAAAAAAAAAAAAAAAAAAAAAAAAAAAAAAAAAACCCAACAAAACGAAAAGACTGTGCTGTGAATGCTAAACAAGCAGGTCCTTATATTGCATATTGCTTTTAAATCTCGATGGTGACAGCAAGACAAGTGCTTCACTTTCATTTGATATCACTTTCTGCATCTAGCATATGACTTTTGGGAAATTCCAGTATCCCCCACTCAATTAAAAAAAAAAAATCCCTCCTACTCTCAACTCTTTGAATGCCACCGAGTTCAGAGGGGAGAAAATTCTTCCTTCTAGGAATTCCTCATGCTCAAGTAAACATGTTTACATATTCACTACTTCTCAATCAAAGCTCTTTGGTTGGTCAGAGGTTCCGCTTCTTACTCAAAGCTTTCTAAAATATCAAAAGTGGTATTATTGGAGGTCTGAAGAGTTAGGAAACATCAAAGAAGGGAAATGGAATTTACTGAAATAAACACGTTCTTCACCCCTTACCCTTTCTGGGTGGGTAGGAAGGGAGAAAACTTACTGGTTAAGTATTATCACTTCTGGCAGGATGCTTTCTCTTTAAAGAAGTTAATAACAAAATTAGATACAATTGAAAATGAGTTGCAGAGGAGTTTTTATATAATAATAGAGTAAATATTATAAAGGCATTAAAAAGGGCATGTAACTAAAGTGGTAAGTTCCAGTGTAGGAAATAGATGAAAAGCTGTAGGCCAAAACTGATGAAATGATTATCTGATCTCTAGTAAATGCTTCCTTTCCATCATCTGACTCTATGTAGCTCTCATCCTTTTGGTTACCCAAAAACATCCATTGCACTAACCCACTTAAAACATTTTGTAAATAAAACTATTTCTCTCAAAGTGGCAGATCTGATGGGGTGTTTGCAAAAAGTTAACCTACACTTTTAAAAAAAGTATTTTGAAATGCTCTCAAATATAATATATATTCAGAAAAGTGCACAAATCTTAAATGCATAGCTTAATGAATTATAGAATGCTATTAAATGAACTAATTCATGCTAGGGTACAGGTACTCCTCATTCATTTTAAAAGATGAGCTTCTTATCAAAAAAGAAATTTCTAATTAGTAGCAATACAACTTTGAAGCCAACATGGTATGTATATTCAGCCAATGTAATTAAACACTCTAGATCTGATATGAGACAAATGTTTCTAATCATTTCAGAGCTGAGATTCTACCCCAGAGAAGCTTGCTTTATGAAACAATTAGGAATGAGATTTCAGGAAATTATGCGATCTTGACTTGATCCTGTGAATTGGTCTTCGAATGGGTTGTCTTTCATTTATTTCCTATGGGGAATTTTAGGATAATGAAGGAGCAAAGATTTCTCCTTTTGAAATGTATGTTTGTGTTCATAACTGTTCTTGGGAGGGATGAAGAATAAGGTGGGTCCTGTCTAGGAGGAGTCTGCAAGTACATAAGCCTACCACATACAGCTCCTTGGGTAAAAAGCGAAAGAAAATTTGCTTTGGCATACACCGCTACTGTCCTCAACAACTACCTCAAGATTTGGCTTTCCCAGTCTTCACCCTCACTCAGCATCTCCTTGATCCCTGCTTTCCATATTCAAACACATTTTGAAGGCTTCCTGTCTTATCTCTCTCTGTGTATACACATCCCATTCTCAGAGACCAAAACTCCCTTGTTAACCTGAAAACTTTATCTAAACTTACCAGATAGAGCAGGGTTCAAACCCTATGGCAATCTCTCTGCAATGTCCTGGAGGATTTGGGTCCCCAAAACAGGGATTTCAGAAAGGGGACTATATAAATCTAGCAGTAGGCTAGTTTTTCTCAGAAGGACTTTCTAGTGTCTTTCAAATACCTTGCAATAGAGGATGGCTTGCTCCAACACACACCTGAAGTTCTATGAGTCTGTATTGAAGTGGGATACTCATAATATTTTCCCCTTCATCCTATTATTTTTCTCCCTTGACAACCATGCTTTGAGGACTTGAGGCAACAGATATAAAGAGTCTTAAGGGATTGGATCAATATAAGCTAAGATTAGTCTCTACCACATAGTCCAGCGACAAGGTTTTAGGTTCAAAATGGATGCTCTACTCCCACGGAATCCCACTGAGTTCAGGTGCCAGCTCAGAGAACTCATCACCTTCCTGTTTCCCTTCAAGAGTTAACTGATGGGATGAAATGCAAAGCACATGTGTTCTTGCTGCCAAAATAGCAGCCAAAACTGCCTGCCTAGATGTGTAAGATCCCATGAAATGTCCTGGCAAAAGCTAGTTTAGGAGTGTTGGCCAAGGTGCTGAAGTGAAGCAAGGGGAGACAGGACCACCTTTGCCAGTGAATCTCTATTCCCTCACCGGTTTTTAAGACAGCGAGCTTATTCATTTTGACAAGATACCCTAGGATTTCAAATTTGACATAATTTTGGAGAAAGCAGTGTGTGTGTGTGTGGGGGGGGGGGCGGGTGTGTGTAGAAGGGTATCTGAGATACATAATCTTTACAGAAATTCTAGTACTACAAAGATTCTAGGAGAATCTACTTTTAAAAACCACAATATTTTAAGCTGTTTATTCCAATTGTACGCTGTGTGTCTCTATCAGATCCTCAGTGAGATTCCGTCCAACCAGTCAATTGCAAAATAAAGTTATTGTCAAGGGAATGGCAGAAAATGACATAACCACAATCCTGAATGATCACTCAAAAGTAAAAAGTACTTTCTACTACTGTCTGGAGATTTTCTTATCTCTACTTTTATTCCAATTGAATCTTTTCTTCGAATGTTCTTTTGGACAGTTCGTCTTTCCTGCCCTGAAAATGTGCACGCTGATAGCACAACCACATGCTGACCCTGGCACGGAGTGAGCTAACAGTTGAACCACCTCTGGGTAACTGCGGACTGCAACCAGTGGTGAGTGCAAGAGAAGGCACCCTGGCCGCCAATTCGTTTCACACCCCAATCACCCCCGCCCGCTCGACACCCCCTGGGCATCCGATGCCTCTTGCCTCTGCCAGGCAATTTGCTTCCGTTCTGTTCAACTTTCCGACCTCTGGCTTTAGAGAATAGTCCTGGCTGTGGGAACTGGCTCTGGGCAGCTTTTGGCGCCCTCTTCATTGGTAACTGGCAAGAGGAACACTTTCACACTCTTAAAAAGAGCCGTTTAGTTCCTAATGATATTTACTGGCAAAAAAGAAAATGGAACACACAGCCCGGATTCCGGTCCACCAAAGGCAGGCCAAGAGCGCGGCTGCTGAGCCCCGGTCTTGCTGTGAGGCTCTTGTTCCCACTCACTTCCCGTTGCCACTAGAGTTGATGTGTCTCTTGCTGCCTCTCCCCTGCCGTATGGCACCTACTGCAATGTAGCAACATCTGGGTGGGTATGGATAGGATCCGAGCATCAGATGCTGGCTGCTGCCCCAGGGACTTCCCGCGGAAATCACCCAGCACTTAGCAGGCTTTTCAATAAGGAAGTAACCAGTAGAGCATTGCTGGCGGGAGAACCCCGAGAAACAGCTTAGAAAAATACCAGAAACCGCTGAAGACCTAACGACCCATGTCTCCTCCAGCCTGTGTTCCCCCAGCCCTTTCTGGAAGAGTATTATGTGGTTTGTGGGTTTTTTATCCTGCGGTGGGAGGGTTGTTCCAAGTACATTTATTTCCCCGATAGTGAAGGTCGTGGGTGGGGGGTGGTCCCTCAGCTCTAACCAGAGCGAGGACCCCGGATCGCATCCCTCTCTCTCAGCGCACTGGTCTGGTCGCTGGAGGGTCAGAGAGACGAGCAGACCTGCAGACCCAGGGGTTTGCAGGGGCTCCGTTCTGTAGATTCCCCCACCCCACCCGGGGTCGCTGGCACTCCAATCACGTAGCAGCAGTGTGACTGGCGGTGCACTCCGGTCCCCTCCCGGGTTAAAGCCCCTGCATATCCTCTCCCACGCTGCGCTTCTGCTGCCCACGCAGCTGCTCCTCTAAGCGTCCCGCGTGCCCCAACGCGCCCCCGGTCCTTACGCGTCGGTAGCGCTGCCTCTCGGAGGTGGCGCCGGGGGCGCCCGCAGAGGCGGCGGGGGAGGAAGTGCGGAGGCGAGGGCCCGCGAGCTGCGGGGACCCGGGTCCGTGGAGCTTTTGGGGAGGCCGGACTCCGTCTCCCCGGCCGCCCGGGGCGCGCGGGAAGGCGCGGAGGACGCGCCGCACTCACCCGCTGCTGCTGCCGGCTGCTGACGGCTACCGCGGCTGCGGACGCGGCGCTGTGCCGGAGCTCGGCCGCCTGCCCAGGTCTCAACAGGCTCCGGGTGAACCTGCGGGTCCGCTCACCGGCCATCGTCGGCCACGCCGATCGCGCCGCCAGCCCGGGGCGCGCGTCCCGCCGGTCTTCCCCGCGCCAACCTTCTCTACCCACCCGCGGTTCAGGAAGCGGAACTCGGAGCCTTTCCCCCCCTCTTCCTCGCTCAACTCGCAAGAGGCGGGTTTTTCTTTCTTGCACCCCCACTCTTCCCACCCCCTTCCCTCCTCTGAAGCTTCTCGAAGACTTTCCAAACTCTGCGCTCCCCCGGGCGCACGCGGCCAACTCGGCGGGCGGCCGGGGCCCGGCAGCGGCGCATCTGGAGCGGGCGTAGCGGGACGCGTGTGGGGCGGCTCCTGCCCGCGCCGCCCACACGGGCTCAGCTGGCCGGCCGGGGCTGTCCACGCCGCCCGGGGGAACTGCAGGCTGCGGGGGAGGGCGCGAGGCGGCCGCCGCGGGGCTCCGGGCGGGGACTGGCCAAGGCTGACGCCTGTCCAAGGCCAACAGCCTCATTTGGAGGCTGCTGGGAGAGTTGGAGCCCTGGATGCATTTGCCATTTAGACCCCTATTTTCTGGGTCCGGCGAGTGGGCGGGGGCCAGGCTCGGTTCGCTATGCCAGCCTCGCGAAGGGGTCAGAGGCTTATTAAAGATCTGGTGGCTAGGATCCCAAGCCAATGTTTGGAAGTCTCCCTTGCCAGAAGTCCACACTCAGGGCCTTGGAATAAGCTTCCCCATTCATTCACTCCTTCAATGACTATTAAGCGCCTACTATATGCCAGCTCACACTGTTCTGGAAACTGAGAATACGGAGAGGAACTTAGCAAACACACTTTAAGTCTGTGTGGAACTGGTAGGTTTTTATGGGGTGGGGGTGGGAGACAGTAAATAACCAAGTGAACAAATAAACAAATACAGGGAAATCAAGAAGACAGTTTCAGCTACTAACACGAACTCAAATCCAGTAAATCAGGGTTGTGGGAGTAAGAGACTTCGGGTGACATAAGGACGAGTAGGCAAGAACCGACTTGGAGGGTTACTATGTAGGGAGGTCCAGTCGGGGGTGGACTTCACAGTTATGCTATCTCTCTGCTCCTCTTTTGCCCATACCCATCTGGCCTGCACTTTGTCTCTAGATATCTGATGAAAGCCTTCTAGGAACTCTCTTCCTGTGTCCTACCCAGGGTGATTCTCCAACTCAATGTTAGGCTGAATGGGGGACAGAGAAGCTCTGGCCCTTGAGATACGGGCCTGGAGAGACCTGGGCCAGCCTTTCCAAGTAGTTTGGTGTTTTTCTTAACAGCTCTTTATGGGCCCATGACCTGGCCGCTTTCTGAAGCTAATGATATATAGTTTTAACACAAGGTCACATTTGGGTATAAAGAATTCCTAAGCAATTGATAAATGCACTTTACTCAGCTCTTTGTTAGCCAGGATTCAATTAGCCAGAGATGCTGATTGGGGATCATTTCAGCACATTCTAGAAATCATAACAGGCATAAGAGGCTCCGGAAGATTTGGGAAGTGCTGTATGAAACATCATCTAGTTCCAAGACAGCCTGCGTAACAAAGAACTGTATCCTGTATTGTATGCTTTCATAATGGTACTCAGTGTGGGAGCAACACCACCTTTCAGGGTACGCAAAGTAGCTGGTTGCCTCTGTCTTGGCACATGAAGGTCTCTGTAGGGACAGCTCCCTCCAACCGTACCATTTCCCAGGCGTACCCAGCCTTGATGTCTCTGAATGCATATTCCCCCGAGAGAACACGTTAAGCACATTTGAGTTAACTTGAGCTTCCCAAGAAGAGGTACCTAATCTTTGCCTCTGGTTGCAAAACGCTGCCTGGCCCATGTAGGCATACAATAAATATTAGCTTATGGATGACATTTTAAAGGCTCAGATGGCTTAAGTATAGTCAGGGAGCTGAGTGTGCCTGACACAGAGAAAGACAGACAGGACAAGAGAAAGGTGTGCTGGAAGGGAAGCCTGTAGTAGTTGATCATACATCAGAATGTGCCCTGCACAAGGCAACTCACTGATCTAAAACACTGAGTAGCCACGCAACCCATTCTCCAACCATATTGAGTAACAGAAAATTACTTGCAGTTTGTTAATTGTACAATGAATACACCTAACTGTACTTTCTCCAGCTTCAGGAGGTCGCCCAGAGCACTGATGCGAGAGAGTTTAATGAACAAATGCCTGTTTGCCCTATCCATACCCTGTACGATGTTAATTCCATGGGTCACACTGAGTAGGAAGGCAGATATAAGTGTTGATAGCATACCGCTCACACCCAGGGCATGTCAGTAATGATGCCATACTGAGACTCTCCTCAGCCCTTATGATCATGTAGGTTTTAGTTAAGCTTCTTTCTGGACACCAAGGAGAGAGAGCAGAGTACTGACCCTTGCCCCTGCCCCCATAGCATAAATACACTTATGTAACTTCAGGTCTGCTAATTTGGGACCTTGACTCTCTGCTGGTCTCCTGTCTCTCAGATCCCTGGAGAGACTTGGCTCAGATGCTTGGTAAAGGCAAGTTTGTGCAAATATCATGAAATATATTAAGTTTCTTGGAACAGCTAGTTAATAAGTGAATCTTGTAATAATGTAGAATAGTGGTTAAAGTACACGCTCTGAAGTCCAATTACCTTTGTTTAAATCCCAACACTGTAGGCCTCAGTTTCCTTACCTACACAATCAAGAAAGCAGTTGTGTGGCTGGGCTGCTGAGTTACTCAAATTAGTGTAAATTTCTTAAAAAGTGCCTAGTACATGGACTTCAATAACTGTTATTATTCCTACACTTGCAGATAACTCAGGAATTAAAAAAAAGCTTCCATGTCTTTTCGTATATTTGATTCTCATACAAACTTTTGTTAGAAGAAAGACGGATACGTATTATCTTGGAGCCAAGACTGGGGATTTCATGGGCATTCTGGAGACAATGTCTTAACCTAAATCAATGACTATGGAATTTTATGAAAAATAATAACAATAACAGTATAATCTTTGTATTATTGACCCACTATTATGTAACAATATGCAACTATAACATAGTGTGCTGCAGTTTGGATCATAGTTTCACATATGTTATTTCACTTGAATTTTAATATATTATAAAATGGGGTTGTTCAGCCTATCTATCCCATGTCTTACTGTCTAAAATTGTAGACAGATCATTACGGGAGCTCCTCAAATGCATGGAACAGACATTTTAGAAACCAGTGGTTGAAAATTTTGCTAAGTGATCACAAATCAAGATTGTACTAGTATATGGAATGCATAGGCTACAATCAAGTTTTATCACGTTTGAATTCTCCATTTCATTTGAGCTGTCACGGAAGAAGCCAAATCAGAAAGAAATAACCCTACTCAACAGACATTTATGGAATATCAACTATGGACAGAATCTCACACTGTGCTAGGAGGCCACAAAGCTGAGCAAAATGTTTCTGTCTCCAAAAAGCTCAATTTCATATAGTGGAACTGACTTAAAAAACATTACTTGTGGTCATGGGTGAGTGGGTGGGGGGTGGGAGTAAGATTTTAGAGATGAAGTCTCTATGGACCCATGTTAGCATTTTATACATCATAGTTTTATAACTTTTTAAATAAGATTGAAAAAAATTGATCTCAATAACATGGAATTTTCTAGTTTTGTCTTTCTCTTTCCGTCCCTACATCTCTCCTTTTCTCCTTTCTTATTCTTCCTTTCTCCCTCTGTTCTTTTCTTTCCTTCCCTCACTGCCTTCCTCCTTCCCTTCCCTTCTTTGTTCTTTAAAACCTGATACTCTTCTTACTTATACTAAAGCATCAATGGCTTGAATAAGATGTAGTAAGCACAGATCACTTGACCTGTTATAGTTCAAAGCTCTATAGAATTGAGAAACCACAGTTGTCAATAGCCCTCTCCTGTCATCCTTCTACATGACTGTATCCATGTTTTATGAGCAAGGAAAGACTTCAGAAATCTTTTCATAGCTGTAATAAGTATAAAATGAAAACTGTACTATAGTTTTCAAAATACCTAGAGACATAATAGTCATACTCCTGGACTAATAACTAAATTTGCTCACCGAATGACTAAATTAGGTCTTGATACCCAGAGATTGTAGGCAGTAGGGTAAATACTCCTTGCATTAATTCCATGGCATTGAGCCACCCTTCCTAAGTGATGCCAAACCCTATGTAACCTGGGTGTCAGCCTGGGCATCAGCATGTCCCAGTGCTTAACTATATCAAGATTGCCTGGTGTTGCACCATTTACAAAGCACACTTATTATTTCATTTGATTCTCAATCGTTCATTCTAAAATGCACTTGGGGCATGTGCTATTGCCCCCACTGTACATAAGGGAAAGCTCAGAGAGAATTTAATAGCATGGAAATTAGGAGGGAAATTTTGCTAATTAATAAAAAAGGAAAGATACAGAAATAGGAATACAAATGCTCAAGTCAAAATGATTTTCTGATATTATAGGAAGACTTTATTTTACTTATTTTATTTTTATTTATTATTATTATTTATTATACTTGAGGTTCTGGGATACATGTGCAGAACGTGTAGGTTTGTTACATGGGTATACATCAGGCCCTGGTGTGTGATGTTCCCTTCCTTGTGTCCACGTGTTCTCATTGTTCAACTTCCATTTATGAGTGAGAATATGTGGTATTTGTTTTTCTGTTCTGTGTTAGTTTGCTGAGAATGATGGTATCCAGCTTCATCCATGCTCTGCAAAGTACGTGAACTCATTCTTTTTTATGGCTGCATAATATTCCATGGTGTATATGTGCCATATTTTCTTTATCCAGTCTATCATTGATGGGCATTTGGGTTGGTTCCAAGTCTTTGTTATTGTAGATGGTGCTGCATAAACATATGCATGCATATGCCATTATAGTAGAATGATTTATAATCCTTTGGGCATATACCCAGCAATGGGATTGCTGGGTCAAATGTTATTTCTGGTTCTGGATCCTTGAGGAATCACCACACTGTCTTCCACAATGGTTAAACTAATTTACACTCCCACCAACAGTGTAAAAGCATTTCTATTTCTCATCACCCTCTCTAGCATCTGTTGTTTCCTGATTTTTCAATGATGGCCATTCTACTTGGAGTGAGATGGTATCTCGTTGTGGTTTTGATTTGCATTTCTCTAATGACCAGTGATGATGAGCTTTTTTCCATATATTTTTTGGCCACATAAATGTCTTCTTTTAAGAAGTACCTGTTCATATCCTTTGACCAATTTTCGTTATTTTTTTCCTTGTAAATTTGTTTACATTCCTTGTAGATTCTGGGTATTAGACCTTTGTTAGATGCATAGATTGCAAAATTTTTCTCCTATTCTGTAGGTTGCCTGTTCACTCTGATGATAGTTTCTTTTGCTATGTAGAAGCTCTTTAGTTTAATTAGATCCCACTTGTCAATTTTGAGGAAATCTTTCTTTATTAAGGGAAAAGTATGTTTATCTTATTTTTACAATAGAAAGGGAGGTCCACGGAGGCAGGTGAGTTGCCTTTATAATGTAGTAGTGGAATTGGGGTGGGTTAATTACAATGATTTTGTTTTTTGAAAGTATAATGCTTGTCATATTCATCAATAAGTAAAGTATCAGAATTGTAAGCCAAATTGTAGGAAAAATACTTTGCCACAGAATGTCTTGATTTCCTAATACTAAGAAAAAAATTAAACAATTTAATGTACACCCAGTGGTTTTTTGGCTGAATACTGTTTCATAAGATACATTTTTCCTAAACTGACCCAGAGAATATTAAAGAGTTAGAAGAAAAATATGGTTTGGGAGGTGTGATATTAATGAGATCTATTAGTTATTGAGTTCTTGCCAGAGCTGAAGCCATTTGACAAAGCTGAGTGCCTCCATGTTGTCTAGGTAAAAAGTATTAAGTCTGATATGTATTTGTTACGGTGTTTAGAAGACAGATAACTTCTTGGGAGAAAATTACACTTAAAGTAATATGATTTGGATTTGAAACACTGCCAGGTGGATATTTTGTAATATACATGTAGTGCTGCATTCTATCATTATTAGTCCACCAGAATCCTTGGAGCATAGCTCAAGCAAAGGTACATGATTGAAAGAAAAGAGTGACTATTTTTAACTGGAAACCAGTCTCTGGGTTCTCTATCCTAGTTTGGCTTTTATTTGTGGTTTAGCCTAAGGGAATTAATGTCCCAGGATCTATTTTCCTCCATCTGTAAAAGTTACTCAGAGGCAGAGTTTGACTCTATATGAAGAAGGAAATGATTAGTAAATACGGGATGGGAACATTTTTATTTCTTACATGCATCATTAAACCCTGGTACTTACTTCACTTTTCCAGGCATTTTAATGTTCTGCTCCTCTTTTCCAGTGTGCTGATTACTCCTGACATCTACTATTCTCACAACAAAGTTATATCAGAACTATTTCTTTTATTTTTGACAGAGAGCAACATAAAAATAAACCTATTGTCTACTATTTCTTCGAGAATTTTGCATCTACACTTACGAGTGAAATTGGTCTACCTTTCTTATTTTTGGAACTAATGTTACACTTTGCCAGGAAGATTTTTCTGGCTACTTTAATTAAATTGGAGAGCATTCTGGCTCTTTCCATGGTCTACAACAATTTAAATAACATTGAACTTACTTGTTCTCCAAAAGTTGGATAGAATCCAGCTGTGGAACCATCTTGTCTTTGTACATTTTTTAATGGAAGATTACCATACAAGTCCCTTGTATGGTAAGTGGTCTATTCAAGATTTTCACATTTTCTCTTGTTTCTTAATAATTCATATGTTACTAATAATATAATCTGATTTTTCTAGATTTTAGAGACTGTGTGCCTTAGAAATGCATGTAACATTGAAATTATATGTGTTCCCTCTATTATGTATTCACTAAAATTTTATTATAAAGATTTTAAACATGCCTAAAAAGTATTAAAAAGAATAAAATGAATACTCACAAATCCCCCAGCTATATTAAACTATTTTAAATTGGAAAAATCATAATCTTTCATCTCTAAATAGCTCAGCATTTATCTCCAAAAAGTAAAAATATTCTCCTACATAACTGCAATATTATTTAACACATTGAATTAAACAACAATCCTTTAATATCTTTTGTCATCCAGTCTGTGTCTGAATTTCTCCAATTGTCCCCCAAATGACTTTTTCATAGCTGATTTGATCAATCTCAAATTTAATCTTGAAGACACATTGCTTTGGTTGTTATGTCTCTTAAGACTTTAATTTGAATCCATTCTTTTCCTCTTTTTGATAATGACTTTGACTTTTCAGAGACCAGGCCAGTTGTTCCAAGTTTTTTTGTCTTTTGCTAACATTTATTTTATTTTTTATTTTTTTAAAGATGGATTCTCACTCTGTCACCTAGGCTGGAGGGCAGTGGTGCAATCTTGGCTCACTGCAACCTCCATCTCCCAGGTTCAAGCAATTCTCCTGCCTCAGCCTCTTGAGTCACTGAGATTACAGCCATGTACCACCACATCCAGCTAATTTTGTGTTTTTAGTAGAGACAAGATTTCACCATATTGGCTGGGCAGGTCTCGAACTCCTGACCTCGTGATCCACCCACCTTGGCCTCCCAAAGTGCTAGGATTACAGGCCACTGCACCTAGCCTAATTTGTTGCTTTTTATCTGAAGGCTTTAAAAATATATACTTTAAAAATTTTTTATTTTATTATGTTTACACATAACAATTATACAATGCCCGGTGATCAGATCAGATTGATTAGCACATTCATTGTCTCAAACATTTACCATTTCTTTGTGTTAAGAATAATCAATATTCTCTTTCTAGCTATTTGAAACTATGTAGTATATTATTGTTAACTACGGTCATTCTACAGTGGTGTGGAACACTAGAACTTATTCCTCTTATCTAGCTGTAATTTTGTATCCTTTAACAAATCACTCCCTTTCTCTCCTTCTCCCTACCCTTCCTAGCCTCTAGTATTCTTTGTTCTAATGAGATAAACTTTTTTAAGCTACCACATATGAATGAGAAAATGCAGTGTTTAACTTTCTGTTCCTGGCTTATTTCATCTAGTTCCATCCATGTTGCCTTGAACGAAGGGATTTTATTCTTTTTATGGCTGAATAGTATTCAATGGTGTATATATAGCACGCTTTCCTTATCCGTTAGTCTGTTGTCAGACACCTTTTGGTTGATTCCAGGTCTTAGCTACTGTGAGTAGTGTTGCAATAAACATGGGGGTGCAAATGCTCTTCAATAAAATGATTTCCTTTCCTTTGGATAAATGCCTAGTAGTAGGATTGCTGGATCATACGGTAGTTCTATTTGTAGTTTTTGAGGAACTTTTATACTGTTCTTCACAGTGGCTTTGTTACTTTACATTCTTACCAACAGTGTATAAGACTTCACTTTTCTCCACATCCTTGCCAGCATTTGTTATTTTTTAAATCTTTTTGATAATAGCCATACTAATTGGAGTGAGATTAATGAGATTAACCTCATTATGGTTTTGATTTGCATTTCCCTGATAATTAGTGATGTTAAGTATTTTTTCATATATGTTGACCATACGTATATCTTCTTTTGAGAATGTCTGTTCAGATCATTTGCCCATGTTTTAAATCAGATTGTTTTTGTTGTAGAAATGTTTGAATTCCTTGTATATTCTGGATTTAGCTCTCTGTTGGGTGAATAGTTTGAGAACGTTTTCTCCAACTGTGTAGGTTGTCTTTTCACTCTGTTGATTGTTTCATTTGCTGTGCAGAAGGTTTTTTGTTTTAAAATCCTTCCTAGATTAGTGGCTAATTGCTTTTCTCATTCTTAATCTTGAATATTTTTACTTCCTCCTTTTTTCCCTAATTAGATTCTCAAGAGGAATTATCTACTGTAGCAGTCTCTTCCAGGAATTTGTAGTGGTTTTATTAGTTTGACTTGTACTGTTTATTTTTTTCATTAATAAGCTATTTTCTTAACCAAGAGAGGAATATCAGATGCTACAGAAGAAAATATAGTAATATTTAAATACATAAAAACTTAAATCTTCAATATGGCAAAATTAATGAAAAGCCAGTATATAAATGACATGACTGAGTACATGTTTGTAATACAAATAAACAAGAAAGGCCGATATCTCTATTATAAAAATATCTCTTATTAATGAGCAAGAAAAATCTCAAAAATGGGCAGATTCCTAAAAAAAAGTCTAATACAAAAAGCCAAATTAAAAAAAACCAGAAAATCTCAAACTAAAATTCTTTGCCCATTTTAAATTGTATTGTCAGTCTTTCTCTTACCGATTTTTAAAATTTACTTTGTATATTTTAGATACGAGTGTTTCGTCAGACACATATGTAGATATGATTTGTTGTTTTTAGTAGTGCATGTTGCTCACTAACTAGAAGTCATAGCATTATTTTGCTGTTTTCCCGATATAGTTCAGAGAATGTTATACCAAATGTATACTTATCAATTATCAAGTGATTATTTATCTTTCAAAAGAGATAGAGGATGTATTTTTCCTTATAGTCTCAGAAAGAAATATAGTAATGCTTCCAAAGTTTTAGATTAATGCTATAAAGTTTATAAGGCTTCTGAAGTGTTTCAAAGCATTAATTCCATACCCTGATCAAGAGAACTGAAGACAGTTGGAGAAAACATATATTCAGCTTGTTTATGTACACATATATTTGATTTAAAGAAACCATTTTTTTTCCAGGAAATGTTTCTTTTAAAAAATATGTCTCAGTTGTCACAGTCCCCCTACTAGTCATGTGGTTTTTGTGTATACTTGTATTTGCACTAACCCATTTCCTGTGCATGCTCTCTGCCTGCCTTCGCTCTTTCTGTGGTAAAAAGAAGTGAAATAGAAATATCACAGCATTGCCCAGAGCTCAGTTTTTGAAAGGAGATAGGCAGAGGAAGAAAAACAATGCAAACTGTGCAGCATTTTTGAAGCCCAAAGCAAAAATGGCAGATTGACTGGTCTTGAGGATGTCTATTCAAATAAAAGCCAGTGGGTTTTTGTTCTTCCCCACATGATCATTAGAATTTATTAATACAACTATATTAGCGTTTCTTGTAGCTTTATCTTCTAGCAATTTCTCATGTATAGGCTTGAAAATGTGTTTCTGTTCTGAGCTAATCATGAATATTGTCCCTTTTCTCCTTATTTGTTGATCTGCTACAGGGACAAAAAGAAGTAAAATAGCTATTTTTATCGAAATCTTAAAAGCAATGGGAGAGTCATTATGATGAAACTAGTCTAAAAAATACTAATAAAGTCAAAGTACTTTTTGTAGTTTTTAAAAGGGTGCTATTAGTGTCATCATGTGCACAAAGCTCTAAGCTCACATTAACAGGAGGCTTTCCTAACACTACCACACAGCCTGTTTGCTGTTACAGAAATGCTTAGACAGGAGCTAGTTAAAAGCACCTGAGTATGAGTCCTGAGGCTCAATAAAATGTTCAAGACCATCCTGGCCAACATGATGAAAACTCGTCTCTACTAAAAGTACAAAAATTAGTTGGGTGGTGGCACACACCTGTAGTCCCAGCTACTGGAGCAGCTGAGGCAGGAGAATTACTTGAACTCTAGAGGAGGAGGTTGTAGTGAGCCGAGATTGCACCATTGCATTCCAGCCTGGGTGACAAGAGTGAAAACTGTCTCAAATATATATATATATTCCATGTGTGTGTGTATATATATATATTCCACGTGTGTGTGTGTGTATATATATACACATATAGATATATTTTTCTTTTGAGAGGGAGTTTTATTCTTGCCACACAGGCTGGAATGCAGTAATATGATCTTGGCTCACTGCAACCTCTGCCTTCTGGGTTCAAGCTATTCTCCTGGCTCAGCCTCCCGTGTAGCTGGGATTACAGGCACCCGCCACCATGCCCACTAATTTTCATTTTATTCACAGAGATGGAGTTTCACCATGTCGGCCATGCTGGTCTCAAACTCCTGACCTCAGGTGATCCACCCACCTTGGCCTCCCAAAGTGCTGGGATTATAGGCATGAGTCACTGTGCCCAGGCTTTGCTTCCATATTTATCCAACCAATGTTGATCAATTTGATGACATTTACCTGTGAAGTCCAAACCTAGTAGTTAGTGTGTGAATCTACTTGATTAGCTTTAATTCAGTTGTTGGATGTATATTCTCTTGTTGGATTCATATTTTGGGCTGGGGTAGAGTGCCTGGTGTATGATGCTAAGTCTGATGGTAAAAACTGCTGAGGCTATGCTTGCCTACTAGTGAAGGCATTTCAGAGAGTGTCAAAGCTGGAAGTGAGCCTGGCTCAGTAGCTTATGCCTGTACTCCCATCACTTTGGGAGGCTGAAGCAGGGGAATTACCTGAGGTCAGGAGTTTGAGATCAGCCTGGCCAATATGGTGAAAACCCATTTCTACTAAAACTACAAAAAAATTAGGTGGGCATGGTGACAGGCACCTCTAATCCCAGCTACTTGAGAGGCTGACGTGGGAGAATCACTTGAACCTAGGAGGTGAAGTTTGCAGTGAGCCAAGATGGCAACACTGCACTCCAGCCTGGATGACAGAGTGAGACTTCACCTCAAAAAAAAAAAAAAAAAAAATCTGGAAATGGCAGAGCAATTAGACCGTTTTGTTGTTGCTATTAGTTTGCTTTGTTTTTATTGTTCTGTTTTATGGGAGAGAAAGTAAAAACTCAAAAGCTAAGTGCTATATCTTCGATCAACTAGTTAGTGACCAAGCTATTTGGCAGCAAAGGTAGAAATACTACTCAGATATAGTTTAGGGCTTAACTCAATACACCATGAAGCCAGAAACATGAAGGGAAGGAAAGTTAAAGGCTAGTAGCAGTGTTCTAGAAATAGAGCACAGAAGTGCTAAAGTCATTGTCCTACCTACAAGGTCATGAATGGGACCAGGGAGAGACACCAATATCTGATAACCCCTTTTCTCTCATCTTTTTTTCCTGGCCTTTCTCATATTTCAAGATTCAGACCTGAAACCGTCTCCATTAGGAGGTCTTTTCTCCTAGATCCATTCACACGCAAATATAGCCCAAGCAGTTTTTACCAGGAGACTCAGCAAGGTACATCTGTTAGATGCTCTCCTACATAATCAGATACTGTCTGTATATTTGAATTTTTTGTCTACTTGTCCTCTCCTCCATTAATAATAACTGCCATTAATCATTGAATACCTACCATGTGCTAGACATTTTACCAGGAATTTTATGAGAGATGAGTTGAGTCCTTGAAGACCCCTCCAAATTAGCTACGAGTATTTCTATTTTTACAGGTGAAGAAACTGAGGTTTAGAGTAATGGTTTGACCAAGATCATATCTAGTAAGCAGGAGAACCAAGACAGGAAATTGTATTTGTCAGGCTCCGAATCCCAAGTCATTTCTATGTGTTGTACTGAATAAATTTAGGGTCTGATGGCAGTGATAATGGATGCTAGGTTTCTGTCATCATCCATCCCATTGCCCTTCTGACTTAGGGGAGTGAGGTTGGAAAGCTAAAACCCTACATTTCTCAAGCTCTCCTGAATCTAGGATTCTGGGTATGATATCAGGTCTGCCAAATAGAAACACTTGTGTGAGATTTGGAAGGCACAGTGAAGTGCCAGCCACCCTCCAGCTGGGAAGCAAGGCAGGAAGGGATGTGAGTGTTTAGAGGGTGGTGAAGGCCAAGCTCAAAAATCCAGTGTGCAGTCAGCGACTTTCAGGTTGAAGAGGCAGTTCGGCAGCGACTGTCGTAGCAGCCACAGATGTTTCCTGACATCTGAAACACAGTTTTTATGAGGTGCCTCCTTGGACTCACTAGTCCAGGGGCCCCTGAGTAGGGGTTCATCTTGCCATCCCAGTGATTTTATAAGAATACATTCTTGTATTAAATTGCTTGACTTCAAATACCTAATGCTATATTGCCATTTCAGATATTTATCATTATATAACAAACCACTCCAAAACTCTGTGAACTAAAACAAAGGTGATTCTTGGTTTGGTTGGAATCAGCAGGACAGTTCTGACTCCCATGAGTTTCTCAGGAATCATTGAGAACCTGGCAGAGACACAACAAAAGAAAACAATTTTAGGCCAGGTTTTGGTATCAGGATGATGCTGGCCTCATAAAATGAGTTAGGGAGGATTCCCTCTTTTTCTATTGTTTGGAATAGTTTCAGAAGGAATGATACCAGCTCCTCTTTGTACCTCTGGTAGAATTTGGCTATGAATCCGTCTGGTCCTGGACTTTTATTTGGTTGGCAGGCTGTTAATCGCTGCTTCAATTTCAGAACTTGTTATTGGTCTATTCAGGGATTCGACTTCTTCCTTGTTCGGTCTTGGGAATGTATATGTGTCCAACAATTTATCCATTTCTTCTAGATTTTCTAGTTTATTTGCATAGAGGTGTTTATAGTATTCTCTGATGGTAGTTTGTATTTCTGTGGGATCGGTGGTGATATCCCCTTTATCATTTTTTATTGTGTCTATTTGATTCTTCTCTCTTTTCTTCTTTATTAGTCTGGCTAGAAGTCTATCTATTCTAACAAGTTGAAGAAGTTCTCTTCTAGTCCTTGTTTGCTCAGAGTTTTTATCTTGGGTTTTTTGAAGTGCTTTTTCTGCATCTGTTGATATGATCATGTGATTTTTGCTCTTTAAGTGGCTGAAGTGATGCTTACATTAATTGATCTTCAAATGTTTAACCAGCCTTGGGATGATAAAATCCTTGGAATAAATCCCACTTGGTCATGGTATATAATTTTTTTTTACATTTGGATTAAATTTGCTAATACTTTGTTGAGAAGTTTTACATCTATGTTAATGAGAGATATTGGTCTGTAGTATTCCTTTTTTGTAATGTCTTTATTTGTTTTTGACATTAGGATAATGTTAGCCTCATAGAATGAGTTAGGTTGTAGTCTCTTCTGTCCTCCAAAAACAATTTCATAGAATTGTTATAATTCTTTAAAAGTTTGACAGAATTTACCAGTAAACACAATTAGGCCTGGCACTTTCAGTTTTGGAAGGTTATTAATTATCGATTGAATTTCTTTAATATGTAGATGTATAATATAAAATATAGGCCTATTCAGATTGCCTGTTTCTTCTGGTATAAATTTTGGTAGATATGTCTTTTAAGAAATTGGTCCATTTCATCTTGATTGTCAAATCTGAGGGCCTAGAGCTGTTAATAGTATTCCTTTATTACTTTTTAATGTCCAAGGGACCTGTAGTGATAGCTCATTTTTTCATTTCTATTATTGGTAATTTGTGTCTTCTCTTTTCTCCTTAGTAAGCCTGGATAAAGACTTACTGGTTCTGTCAAAGAACCAGGTTTGGTTTTGTTGATTTTCTCTGTCGAGTTTTTATTTTCAATTCCATTTGTTTAATTTATGGAATTGAATTGTTTTTTAAATTTCTTTTCTCCTAAGTATATTTGCACTTCGTTTGTTCCTTTTTTTTCAGTTTCCTAAGATGGGAAATTAGATTATTAACTTAAAATCTTTTCTAATATATTCATTAAATGTTATAAATTGCTCTCTAAGCACTACTTTTACTGCATCCCACGTATTTTGATGTCTTATTTTCATTTCAATTTATGCATTCTTTTAAAAAATATGGAACATATATTAAAATTAACAGGTATTTGGGGAAAAAGGACTACACAGATAATATAAAAGATTGCAGTCCCATAAAATTTATTCCCTTTTCATAGTACAAAAATACTACAAATCAATAGCAAAGATATAAATTTAAAGTCACCGTATGTTTTGAAATTTAGAAATATACTTTTAAATATATTAAAAATCATAATGAAATTAGAAAATAAGTTGAGCTGATCTATAACATATATACTTTATGTAAAATCACATAACATGTCTAAATCAACACTTTGAAGGAAATTTATATCCTTATATTCTTATATTAATTAAAAAACCTAAAAATTAGCAAGCTCCATGCCCTTTATAAGAAATTAGAAAATAGTAGCAAAATAAACCCAAAGATAGTAGAAAGTAGATGATAATAAAAATGACAGCACAAATTTTTGAAACAGAATACAAACATGCAATGCAGAGACTCAACAAAGGCAAAATGGCTTTTTTTAAGAAAAAATGGGTAAACCTCTGGGGAGACTGATCAAAACAATAGAAGAGAAGGCACACATAATCAACAGTAGGGTTATAATAAAAGCCTATAATAGATTATTAGAAGATATAATAAATAGAAAATCACTGATGGCCAGCATAAATTAAAAAATTTGGAAGCAAACATGTAGCAAAAGCTAGAAAATTTACATGTCATGGGAAAATTCCTGAAAAATTTGGATTATTAAAGCTGACTCGATATGCAATAGAATATCACAAGGGTTCTGTAATCATTAAGGTAAATTGCCTGAATCGACTTTTGAAAAAATATTTCAGGCCCAGTGACATTTTTGAGCAGTTCTATTTAACACTCAATGAAAAAGTAATTGCAAAATTATACAAAATCTTCTAAAGAATTGAAAAAGGAGTTACAAACTCCAGCTCATTTTATCAGGCTAGCACAACCTTGAGAGCATATCCCAAAATGATAATATGAGTGAATACAAATTACAGTTCAATCTAACTTATGAGTATAGGCTAAAAATATTTATGAAATATTAGCAAACATAGCAGAGCCTGAGTCAGAGGTGCCTTTATGTTAGGAACACATAGTTGATATAGCAATTTAAACCCATTTATGCCTAGTGTTCCACTATTGGAAAGTTAAGCATGTAGGAGTTATTTATATCCTACTGCTCAAGGTCATCTCCAAAGTCTGATTGCTAAAATTAAAAAACAATCGCAACCTTAGGCATAAATAGGTTAAAATCAATAGATTTTTTTGTGACAGAATAAAGGAGAAAAAAATAATATGACCAACTCGATGCTGCAAAAAATTTGATAAAAATATAGAACTCATAAAAACTCTTGTAAACAGAAAAAAATGGAAGTTCTTGTATCTGAAAAAGGGAATCTATATTTGAACAAACTAACTAGTCACCAACAAAACAACTATTAAAAATACAACCTAATGGTGAATCAGGATTATATTGGGAGAAACAAATAAATTTTACCAAAGTCACTACTAGTTTCATTTAGTATTTTTCTTGGCATTCTAAGAGGCATAATATGGCAAAAAACAAACCAAACCAAGCATGTCTATAGGACTTATAAGAGAAGACTAGAAATTGTGATTTACAGAGAATATGATTGAATAGTTACAAGAGTCAAAAGAATGTACTAATTACTTAATTACTAAATATTAAAATTAATGAGATATTGGCAAGTTTGATGTATACTTAACTTACATAAAAATCAATAATAAAAATCAATCAATAGTAATATACAGAAATAGAAGCAAAAAGAAAAAGTCTAAAAGATACCATTTTAAATAGCATAAAAGGCCATGATTAAACCAAAGAAAATTTTCGTCATATAAGGAGAAAAATATAAAACTTAATGCCATCTAAATGCATAGAGAAATATTCAATACTTATTGATTAGAAATATCAACATTGTAATGATGTCAGTTGTCACCAAATTAGTTACCAATTGAAAACCAATAAAAAATTCACTAAGCTTTACTTCTCTTGTATAATTTGGCTTTTTAAAGTAGCTTGTGAAGTTGTATATATTTTTCCTGGTCATGGAGCAATTCCAGCCAAATCCCTCAGTAGCATGAGTGGGGCTCTTCTTCAAGGCCAGCAATGAAGGAAAGGCAAAAAATTGCTGTTAGCATCTAGAATAGGATAGAAGTTATTATCTGGATAGGTCATGCTGTGCAGCCTAACTAAGATATATGGTCCAATAGGCCCATTCATTATCTTCAGTATACTTGATATCTTTTCTTATTTCTGCAGTTTGGTTCAAGCTATTTCTCTGGCTTGGAATTTCCTCTAAGCTTATCTCATTTCCAACCATCATTCGAATTGCAGCTCAAGCCATCTTTTCCTTTGATGCCTTTGCTGACCATTCCAACAAACCCTGCTTATTTACTTGGGGTGGGCATTGGCCTTATGGCTGATTGTCTGAAGCACTCCCCCATTGTGTTAACCTTATAATAAGTGTTGCATCAGATTGAGTAATTTTAGTCTTTGTGGTGGGAATATAATTTCTCTTTGTTTCTCCCACAGCATCCTTATGTATCATCCTTATGTATCAATAACTACTCTATGGAGTAGTTATTGATAGAATATGTATTATTGTCAGAGTTTGACTATAACAATTTGAAAATATTTTACTTTGGGAGCTTACTTTATGTATCTTAAAGGCAGAAAAAATAACTTCTTCTATTAATATATACAAAGAAAATGCCATGCCATTCTCATTTATTATGATTAAATAAAGTTGTAAATTCTTTGAACAAAAAATCGTTATCCGGTACTTATATTTTTAACTTAATATTCACAGCGCTGCATGCTGATGCTGTAAGCTCTGTCATGCAATGTTTTGCTGATAATGTCTTTAATACCTGGTCTCAATATTTCTGACTGTATTCCCCCTGTAATACTCAAGGAATAAAAATAAAGTGTTTTGAATAATGTATTGTTAAGATTTGCATATTCTCAAATGGGGCATATAACATAAAATACATATTTCTCATTATTATTTATATAATAATTAATATCAAACATAATATTAATAGATGCATAATGTAGTGAACTCAGTAAGCAGAAACAATATGAAATATTTATTGAATCCATTCACACAACAGATATTTATTATGAGGCAGGCAATGTTAGGCACTGGAAATTGAAAGTAAGAAAGATAACCACATACCATTCTCTCTTCTGGGATTCATTCTAGTTGAGGGAGGAAGACATTGTATAAGGAACTACACAATCAACTATTAGTTACGATTTTGGCAAATGTTGTCAAAGAGAATTATGAAGTGTTATGGGAGTGTATCGGAGTGGGACCTAAACTGGTTTGCTATGGAATTGGGAGTGGCTTGTATCTTTTATTTTGTTTCTTGGGAGTCAGAAATCAGAATTTTCCACCACCTTTGCAGAATATAAACAAAGTTGTTATTCAGCTGCAAAAATAGAGACATGGAAAAACTCTATTCCTAATGTTCAGATTTTAGTCATTTAAGAATTATAACCATACCACAGACTTTGAAAATTAAATGAGTAACTCATGGTATGATTTAGATATTTAACAATGTGCTTTAAAAGTAAACATTTAAAACACTCTAAAATTGATAGTTTATATATTTAACTGTCAAGTACCACAAGTCAGGGATGAGTATACAGAATGATAGTTTTGGAGAAACCATTGCTTCTGACCCTTTACTGCCCAAAATTCAGTTCCAGCAGATATTGCAATTATATGAAAAAAATATTTTCAGGTATTTAGAACAACAGATCTCAAGCATTCTCTTCTACAGTAGATTACTCATTGATATTCTAATTTTGAAACAAGAAAAATTACCAAGTACAAATTTGTTATGAATGAGTGATTTGTGTCTTTGTCCAACCATGGGGTTAGTGACCTCTTTTTGTTAAGATGCAAGCCATTTGATGGGGTCCAGATGATGTGCTGTAAGTTGTAGTGAAAGAAGGCTTTCATAAAAACCTTATTTGAAACTTTTGTTTTTATGTGTGTATTAATTTCCTGTGGATGTCATACCACAGACTTAATGTGGCTTCTAGTTCTAGCTAAAGACAACACCCATTTATTCCCTTTCACTTTGGAGTGTCAGATGTCCACAGTCAGTTTCACTGGGCTAAAACTGTGTTGATGCCTCTTCACCCATGTTCATGATTGGCATTGTAGCATCTTCAAATCTTTTTTTTTTTTTTTTGCTACATCTTCACATCACTTTCTCCTCCTCCCTGTCTGAAATCTCCCTCTGCCTGTACTTAGAAGAACACCTGTGATGTCACTTAGGGACCACCTAAATAGCCCATGGTAATAAGGCAGCCTCCACCAGTTCCAGGGAGGAGGACGCAGATATTTTTTGAGAGAATGTATTAGTTTGTTCTCACATTGCTATAAGTAACTACCTGAGACTGGGTAGTTTATAAAGAAAAGAGATTTAATTGACTCACAGTTCCAGAGGCTGTATAGGAGTCATGACTGCAGAGGCCTCAGGGAACTTACAATCATGGTAGAAGGCAAAGGGGAAGCAAGCACCATCCTCATATGGTGGAGCAGAAGAGAGTGAAGTGGGAAGTGCTACACACTTTCAAGCAACCAGATCTCATGAGAACCCACTCACATCCACAAGAATATCACAAGTCTTCCCCTGTGATTCAGTTACCTCCTACCAGGTCCCTTCCCCAACATTAGAGATCACTATTCAACATGAGATTTAGGTGGGGACGCAGAATCAAATCATATCAGAGAGGGAGGGAATTTTTCAGCCTATCACAATGTATCCTTTTACTTTCATTCATTATGCTTATAGCTTTGAGAGTAACCCAAATGGTTAGGTTTTATTTATTTTTCATTAGATAACATATTCTTACTTTTTTTCCAGAATTTAATTTTGTTTCATTGAACTCCCTAGGAAGAAATGTCTTCTTCTTGACTTTACTTGGAAGAGACTTAACAGCCTGTAAACTTTTTCTTGCCAGATGAATGACAGTGAAAATCACTAATCATATTGTCATTTATAAAATGGAATTAACAGTATAGTTTTCATAGGCTCCTACCATAAAGCTGTGATAAGGCCAAGCTCTATATTTCTCCTCACCAGAGAAGATTCAGTACTTTTGTGAAGTAGTGTGCCTTATTTATCCTTTTGTTTGAGTGTATTAAAATTGTTGCATCAAGAATGAAAAAAGTACTTTAAAGTGCCCATGGCTCACCAATGGTATACTACCTTCCAATACTAAATAACTGTCTTTTTGGGGGATGGCTTTTATTCCATCATTTTATAAGTATAACTAATGTTTTCAGTAAATACTGTGAACTAGAATAAAATTATTATCCTGGAATAGCCAATTAGTAGCACAAGTTGCATAAGGTAGATGGTTTGGAACTTGTCAAAAAAGCTGAGTAGATCTTCAATGTTTTTCCCAAAAAGATATTTATCAGCTGAGATGTATTTAGTTTAAGACAGGAAATCCAACTCAAATAATGAAGTGGAATTTTTTGTTGTTGTTTCAGTAACTAGATGAAGGTCCAGATATAGAGCAGGTTTCAGGTTTGATTTAACTTAGTGACTCAAAGAGACCAGTCTCTAGTCTCTTTCGGATTATGTACTTTGCCTTCCATATATCATCTCCCATGTATCATTTTCTCTTATGTTCAAATTTAAGGTACCAAGAGGTTACTGAAAACAAATTTCACAATAGATGCATACAGTCATGTCTCACAAACCAGTATGAAGTTAGCTCTAGCATACTGATATGGTATGGCTCAGTGTCCCCACCCAAATTTAATCTCAAATTGTAATCCCCACATGTTGAGGGAGGGACCTGGTGTGAGGTGATTAGATCATGGGGAAAGATTTCTCACTTGCTTTTCTCATGATGGTGGGTTCTCATAAATCTGGTTCTTGATAAGTGTCTGATGCTTTCCCCTGAAATCCTGAAGCCATGTAACATGTGCCTTGCTTCCCCTTTACCTTCCACCATGATTGTAAGTTTCCTGAGGTCTCCACAGCCATGCAGAATTGTGAGTCAGTAAACCTCTTTTGTGTATTAATTACCCCGTCTCAGGTAGTATCTTTATAGCAGTGTGAAAATGGACAGAGAATTAGTATGGAGCATGGGGCACTGCTATAAAGGTAACCTGAAAATGTGGAAGCAACTTTGGAACTGGGTAACAGGTAGAAGTTGAAACAGTTAGGAGGGCTCAGAAGAAGACAGGAAGATGTGGGAAACTTTGGAACTTCCTAGAGACTTGTTGAATGGCTTTGATCAAATGCTGATAGTGATAGGAACAATGAAGTCCAGGCTGAGGTGGTCTCAAATGGAGATGAGGAACTTATGAGCAAAGAGATGAGCAAAGGTCATTCTTGTTATGCTTTAGCAAAGAGACTGGTGGCATTTTTCCCCTGCCCTAGAGATCTGTGGAACTTTGAACTTGAGAGAGATGATTTTGGGTATCTGGCAGAAGAAATTTCTAAGCAGCAATGCATTTAAGAGGTGACCTGGCTTATTCTGAAAGCATTCAGTTATATGTGTTTACAAAGAGATGGTTTGAAATGGGAACTTATGTTTAAAAGGGAAGCAGAGCATAAATGTTGAGAGAATTTGCAGCCTGACTATGTGGTAGAAAAGAGAAACCAATCTTTCTGGGGAGGAATTTCAGCTTGCTGCAGAAATTTGTATAAGTAACAAGGAGCCAAATGTTAATAGCAAAGACAATGGGGAAAATGTCTCCAGGGCATGTTGAGCTTTGGGAGCCTTCACCTAGATTTCAGAGGATGTATGAAAATGCCTGGATGTCTAGGCAGAAGTCTGCTGCAGGAGCAGAGCCCTCATGGAGAACCTCTGCTAGGACATTGAGGAAGGGAAATGTGGGGTTCATTTCCCATGCAGACTTCCCACTGAATCACTGCCTAGTGAGGCTGTAAGAAGAGGGTCACTGTCTTCTAGACCCCAGAATGATATATCCAATGACAGTTTGCATGTACACCTCGAAAAGTCACAGGGATTCAATGCCAGCCCATGAAAGCAGCCGAGGGAGCTGAACTCTGCAGAGCCACATGGATAAAGGTGTGCACAGCCACAGGAGCCCATCCCTTGCATCAGCATGCCCTGCATGTGAGACATAGAGTCAAAGGACATTTTGGAGCTTTAAGATTTAATGACAGCCAAGTCAGGTTTGGGACTTGCATAGAGCCTGTGGCCCCTTTGTTTTGTCCAATTTCTACCATTTGAAATGGGAATACTTACCCAATGCCTATACCCCCATTGTATCTTGGAAGTAACTAACTTGTTTTTGGTTTTTCAGGCTCATAGGTAGAAGAGATCTGCCTTGTCTCAGATGAGACTTTGGGCTTGGATTTTCAAGTTATTGCTGAAATGAGTTAAGACTTTGGGGGACTGTTGGGAAGGCATAATTGGTTTTGAATTGTGAAAATAACATGGGATTTGGAAGGGGACAGTGGCAGAATGTTATGGCTTGGTCTGTGTCCCCACCCAAATCTCATCTCAAATTGTAATCTCCATGTGACAAGGAAGGGCCTTGGTAGGATGTGATTGAATCAATCGGGACAGTTTTCCCCTTGTTGTTCTCATGGTAGTGAATGAATTCTCATGAGATTTGGTTGTTTGATAAGTGTCTGGCATTTCTCCCTTGTGCACCTGCTGTCATGTAAGATGTGCCTTGCCTCTCCTTCACCTTCTTCCATGATTATAGGTTTCCTCAGGCCATGTGGAATTGTGAGTCAATTAAATATCTTTTGTTTATAAGTTACACAATCTCAGGTAGTATCTTTAGAGCAGTGTGAAAACAGACTAATATACATACCATCCTGAATCCATAAGTAAGAATTTATGCATTTTTAGGTTTGTGATTCTGATCCATGTAGGTCATTAACCTGTAAGTTTTTTCTATCTATGCTTTCATTTTTACTTTAAGAAGGAGTGGAAATTCTAGGTTGCAACAGGAGGGGAATTCAGGAAAATTTCTTTTTCTTTTTACCCCCAAGGAATGTCAGTGTTAGATTTGTTTTTGAAATGCTTTACTGACAGAAATAAATTTATATCATTTATATCATAGATTTATATCATAGGCTCACTAGTATCAATTCAAAGTAATAGTTGGTTCTAAAACTTGCATTTTCCAAATGTAGCTCAGTGTTCAAACAGTGAATTTACACCAAGTTTTTCAACAATTCATTGTTGCTCTTTGCATCCATTTTATGTCTTTAAAACATTTCTGCCTTATACTTGTATCTCCCTTTTTATACCCATTATTCGATTTCACTAATTTTGTTTTTCTTCTCAGTAGTATTAAAGAAAAATACACTATTTAATGGTTCAAGAAGTGGTTGATATGTTATTTGTGTTTAAGACTAAGTTTATTAGTTATTTATTTCTGTCTGACAAATTACCACCAAAATTCTTGGATCAAAATGGCACACATTTATATCTCAGAGTGTCTATAATTAGAAATCTACTCTTAGCTTAGCAGGGTGCCTCAGCCACAGGATGTTTCCCAGTGTTACAATTAAGGTGTGGTCAGTGACTGGGGTGTTATCTGAAAGCTCAGCTGTGGTTATTGGATCTGCTTCCAAACTCCATGGCTGAACTAAGGGTCTCAGTTCCTTGATGGTTGTTGATTGAAAACCACCCTCAGTTCCTTGACACATGGGCCTCTCCAATATGACTTTTTTTCTTGCTTTATCGAAGCCAAAAGAAGACAGCACCTGATAGCAAGCTAGACATCACTATCTTATGTTACATAATCATGGAAGTGACATTCCATCAACTTTGCTGTATTCGCTTTGTTAAAAGCAAGTCAGTAGTCCAGCCCACCCTTAAGAGGAGCAAATTATACAGAACATGGAATATGATGGTGTGTTTCCATTCATATTAATTAACCTGTTTGCCATGTTCACATAGTGCAAAGAAATTTATAAAACATCCCAAATAACTTTAAGAGATAGAGACTGTGGTTAGATTTTGGGGTAGACTTCCAATTAGACTAAAAACTAGGAAAAAGACTCACATTTACAAAACTTTACATTTTATTGCTCACTTTCTGCAAAGATATCTTTTAAATCCTTAATCAAAGAGAAGAACTAGGAAAGGGCAGTGGTGAAAATTTTGCTGCAACTATTTCCAGTAGAGCTTGGTCACCAGTTTCCCTGTTCACCTTCACAGTCAAAGAATGAGTGGAAATCTAAAGCATAGGATGTGCAACATGCAAGCCTTTTTTGAACCCTGCTTGTTGCACAAACACATACTCAATCTCTCCCTCTATCTCTCTCACATGGATAAGGAAGGTGGGTTTCATATTCTTTGGCACAACTTCTGGAATTATCTAAAACCAAGATATTGAAAACTTATCCCACTCCATGATTCCACACTGCTTTGCACTAACAACTTGTCCTGAAGAGTTCTTGTGGAAAAATACAGCCCAGCAGTATTCCTACTATCTTTAAATTATGTTCAAAACTATCTCAAAAACAGACACAAACAAAAGTATAAGTGTATAATTACAAAATTAACCATTTTTTGAGGAAAATAACTTTGATTTTATTCATCATATACACATACAGTTGGCTCTCTGTATCTATGTGTTCCATGACCATGAATTCAAGCAACTGTGAATAAAAAATATCTGGAAAAAATGGATGGTTGGATTTGTATTGAACATGTACAGACTTTTCCCCCCTTGTCTTTATTTCTTTAACAATACAGATAACAACAATTCATATGGCATTTATATTGTATTAGAGATTATAAGTAATCTAGAGATTATTTAAAATACATGGAAGGATATGTAGAGGCTATGTGCAAATATTATACCTTTTGTATGAGGGACTTGAGCATCTGTGGATTTTGGTATTCATGAGGGTCCTGGAATGAATCCTCTCTAGTTGCTGAGGGACAACTGTATATTTACACGCATTAGAAGGGGGACTTATAAAGATTTATGCTTGTAATACTTAATCAAAGACAAAGGGGTCTTGTAATGGTCCAAGGTGGCTTCCTCACTGATGTGGTTTAGCTGTGTCCCCACCCAAATCTCATCTTGAATTTTAACTCCTTCAATCCCCACATGTTGTGGGAGGAAACTGGTGGGTTGTAATGATTGAATTATGGGGTCAGGTCTTTCCTGTACTGTTGTTGTGGTAGTGAATGAGTCTTATAAGATCTGATGGCTTTAAAAGTAAGAGTTTGCCTGCACAAACTCTCTCTCTGCCTGCTGTCATCTATGTAAGATGTGACTTGCTCCTTCTTGCCTTCCGCCACTATTGTGAGGCTTCCTCAGCCATATGAAACTGAAAGTCCAATTGCACCTGTTTCTTTTGTAAATTTCCTAGTCTCAGGTATGTCTTTATCTGCAACGGGAAAGTGAACAAATACAGTCACCCAACCCCAAATCATGACAGAAGCTCTCTGCTACTTATTAAGTATGTGGCCTTGAAAAAGTGACTTCTTCTTCAACTTCCAGTCCTCTCCCACTTCCAGCTACAAAAGGAAAATCTAAACTTTTAGGATATTCATGTGATTTGAGTGACATTAAATCTGTAAAGTACATAGCAAAGTACTTTATCTATAAATACTATTTTCTATCCCTCCTGGATATGTTGAAGTTTATGGAGGTACACACTATTTATGAAATTATTTAATATCCAGTTTTCAGATGAACTCTGTATGCCCCATTCACTTCACTTCCCTGGGGGAAGGGTCATGATAAACATAAAGTACTCACAGTAGATGAAGATGCAAGGGGCAAGGGGGCATCATAGCATCGTCCAACTGGTTGGCTAAAGTGGAAATACTTGAACCAGCAAAGATGTCAGCGAATATTTATAGTATAGATAGAAAATATTTCAGAGAAAGAAAAACAGTTTACTCTGAACTTGGAAGAAGCAAAGGAGAAACATAGAAACTCTCATTTGTCTTCTCTTCTCCACAGCTTCCTTCTCTGCAACAAAACAAAATAAGCCTGGGGATGAATCATAGTTCAAAGGAAGGAATGGATTTCATGTGTGTGTGTGTATGTGTGTGTGTGTGCACGCATGCGTGTGTTTAGTTGGGGAAGGTTTATATTGTGAATTTTTAGACTGGGGTGGCTTTGGGAACTTTGGATCTTTTGAACTGATGGCATGTTTGAAGCTTCTAATTTCTATATTTGTCCTTCTTCATTTTGTGTTGCAGGAGGTAGACTTTGCCTGTGTGACAACAGTACCTCTGGAAAGCTAAAACTACAAAAGTGGAGTCCTGAAAAGACATTAGGAACTGGGTATTTGAGGCTGGCTGTAGGCTTGGGAAACAGAGCTGGAAGGTCCTTCAGATTGCTGCCTTTAGTGTGCTGCTCAACTGCTCTGCAGTCTAAGACAGGAGACAGGGTTTTGGGTGGACTCCTGGTCTAGAAAAAAAAAAGAGCTTCCACTCATTTGACTGGAGCTTCCCTTGTAAGGAATTAGGGAATCCCAATGGTTATTTATGCATGATATTCCAACTTGATAGTTAAAATTCATTTACTAAGCTTCATTTCTCCTTTCTTCATTAATTAGTGACTTGATGATTTATTAACTTTTAAGTACAGTGCTTTATAAAAGTGTTGAGTATTAGAAGCAGAGACCAAAGAAAATAAAAATTCTAAAAGTATCGAAGCCTGCTGAGATTTTCCAACCTAGACTAAATAATGTTGCCTAATTTGTGGAACATTCTTACTTCCCTAATAGAGGTCTCTAGTGCTGTATTTCCATATTATTATATATAATGCAATTAAATTCTGAGAATTATTAAGGAACAGATTGCTTTGAGAACTTAAAGTGCCTTCTAATAAGTGATTTGTAGCCCATTTCTGTATTGCTGTTCAAGCTTTAATATTGCTCTTTCAAAACCTGAAGTTCCATTGGCAAAAGCTATGAGGGATGGTCTTATTTCACACAGGTAATACAACAGTACATCAAACTGAGAAGCAAAGAACATGGGGCTAGGAGGTAGGTTTTCCTTGGGGTGCTGATGCTGTTGGGCTCTGCACATTTCCTTGTCTGTATGGTGAGATTAGATCTCCAAATCAGATAACTTTGGGGCAGAAATGACAGGTGAATGAGTGAAGTTGGACTTGATGGAAGCTGTGCAATGTGTGATCACATAGCTCTTTATCGGTAGATTAGATTACTGACTTTAATTATTTAACTATACACTTATATCCTTCTATAGGATGATTTTGAAGTCCCTCCCAGCAAAGGGGCAGCATACATTTCCCCATCTCTCGACTTTAGTTCAGTCATGTGACTTGCTTTGCTCCTTTGAAAAAGGCAGTTGTGATGGTGTGCTAGTTATTAGCCTAGACATTAAGAGGGCTTGTGTGTTCCCCTTGCCCTTTTCCATTTCTGTCGTTGCCATGAGAAGAAGCTGCTCAGCTAATCTGCTGGTGCTGGGAGGAGAATGAGTGACCAGGAGACAAACCACCCCAGAGGAACTCAGCCTAGACTAGTTGAACCCAGCTGAACCCCAGACACGTGAGCAAAACAAATGCTCATTTTTGCATGCTGTTGAGCTTTTGAGGTTGTTTATTATGCAGCATTATCAGGACTAGAACTAATTTGCTCTGTTTTCCCTGGAGAAACTTTAGCTGTAACATGAGGGTGTGAGACTAGTGCTGTTTTTGCAAACCCAGATTGCCTTCGGGGCAGAAAGGAAAAGTGGGTGTGGGAAGGGAGAAGGTGTTTGATGGAATCACATACCCTTTTAAAGGGTGTTGCTGCCACTTAACCCTAGTTAAATGTGATAGTACAGGAACGTAAGCCCTGTATTGCCAATTGTACCCTTTTCTTTTTTCAAGAAAAGCTATAAATCTGGTGCAGGAATGTAAGCCCTGTATTGCCAACTGTACCCTTTTCTTTTTTCAAGAAAAGCTATAAATCTGGCTTTTTGAATGTAGAATATTCAAAATTTAAATTTAGAAACTAATTTAAAAAATTTATGGGATACACACACACACGCATATCCTGGAAACTTTTTATATGTCCTGGATAAATATATATCCTTAAGGGTCATCCTTAACAGTGTCTAGATTAGAGTCGGTAGATCCCCATCTGCTCTACCATTCAATACTCATTAACACTCAATGCGTTTGCTGCCAAGTCTACTGTGCTCAAACTTATCCCAGGTGAATTTACTTTAGAATGAACTCAGCAATATTTTCACTTTAAAATGTCACAAAATATGTTTCTTTTGCCCCCAGTGGAATAGCTTACAAATATGGCCACCACATAGAAGCCAAAATCAACACAAAAAACTTCAGGCAAATCCCCAAATCCTCAACCACCTAAGATCTTCAGCTACTTCAAATACTTAAAAATGACAAATCAACCACCTAATTCTACATAGAAACTGACTTTTCTTCTTTTGACGAGAGATTTTTTTTCAAATTTAAAATCTATTCTTGTTTTTCATGATGCAAATTTCTAAGATGATCTATTGTTATTATATTAGGTGCTCTAAGTATGAAATATAGTATGCCTATCAGAGGTGAATAGGAATTTTTAATTCCTTTAAGTGATTTTTCTTAATAGTCATCAACTAGAAAAATGGCCTGGCATCTCTGTTAAAAGAAAGGAGACCAGGAAGCTTTCATATCATATCTTCATTAGCTACTGATTATACCAGCAGAAGAAATCTCCGGATTTCCTTGACCATGGATTATAAACTCAGGATAATTAAATGGAAGGCATATAAACTTCTCACTGGATTCTTGATTAGATTAATGATTATCAATGACTTGCAAATAGAGACATTGTGTGTGTGTGTGTGTGTGCATCAATTTAATTTAAATAAAATGTATTTAGTCCCATCCAACTGTGTATTAGTTATAGGGTAAGGCATTACCCAGAACACAGAGATGGAGATTGATGTAGAATAAATAAAGACTCAATGGAGGAGACAGTACCTGGGGAGATGTCATTTTATATTTAGAACAAAGAGTTAAGGTACATTAGTTGTAATTGTTTTATACTTCATTATGCTTGGAGAAGTTATGTCATGTTCTCTGTATTTCTTGTCATTAATGGTTTTTAGGATTCCTTAACAACAAAAAAATGGGGAGGACATTTAACACTTGTTGCGTGTTAATAATCTGTTAGGTTAATGTGTTTAACCTGCACAATGAGCCTGTGCAGTAAAAGCTTTTATTTTCATTTCACGCAATGATGAAAGGAAGGCTGAAGAGATCCAGCTGAGCTATTGCTTTTTCCCCTGGAAGCCATCCTTGATTACAGTCGGAGTAAATTGCCCTGTGAGCACCCTAAAACCCATCACATACTTGCATGCTAGCATTTCTGATGTTTTGCAGCAATAGTTGCTTACTTTCTGTCTTTCTTTCTGAACCATGAACTCAAGGAGGCTGGTGATTGGCATAGAGTATGATCCAGTAAATAGGTGTAAATGCTCACATTTGGTCAAGGTGCATACAGCCTGCAAGTGGCAGAAACTGGAGCGACAAGCATTGAGATTTTTCTAAATATAAATCTCCTGCACTTTCTACTGTGCTGTCACTTCGAAAATTTAATAAGTGGAGCACAAGCTCTAAAAATTTCTTTTCTCTGAAATGTTTTAAACTTGCCTGTGCTTCAGATAAATATCCTTAGCCGAAACTTCTGGTTAAGGCAGGGTTCCCCAAACTGGCAAGGTGATAAGAATCATACAGCTTTCCAAACCTATGTGGCAACATAGGCTCTTGGCTCTTTGGAGAGGAGGAGAGGAGGGTTTACAGCTGAGGGAAATGAGTGTCAATAGCACTACTTTCCAACTTAGCCCCAGCTCCAGCAAGGTGGATGTGCACCTTGAAGAGTGGATGATCACTTTTTCGGGTGGATGACCACCAAGGGAGAAGCCAAGAGGAAAGGGGAGGTATTAGAATTGTTTCCTTACAAGACAGCCCAAGTCAGCTTTTAGAATGTCTTTGTCTAGACCGAGTACAATACTGGTCTATAGACACAAACTTCTTCAAAAAATTTGGTCTTAATAGTAGCAGACAACTGGAATTCCCTCTTGGCTTTTTTCTTGGAAGCCAAGGTACCAAACTGAGGCTTCTAGCAACCGTGTGCTGCGTATAATGTAGACCCCAAGAGGACAGTTAATACTGACTGCTTTGTTCATTGATACATCTGCTCAACCTAGACCATTTTTGGGCACTTGGTAGGCTTGCAATAAATATTTGTTAAGTGAATGAATGAATGAATGCATGCTTAAATGAAGGTCCAGAACTGATACATACATAAATCTCCCCTCAAAGAGCTCAGCCTACCTGTAAAGACAGACACAGCAAGACAAAACACAGCAATGTGTAAAGTGCTTTGGGAATGCACTGAAAGGAGCTATTGATTCTGAGAGGTGGAGGGATCAGTGCTGTGGGAGCTGAAGTGGGGTGGACAGGAAGCTGTGATGTGGAAGCAAGGGAAGAGAAGTAGATACGAGGCACAGAAGTTCATGCAGAGTTCAGCACTAGTACAGAGTCCCAAGGGGCTTTCCCTTGAAAGTATTTGCCCAATGGATCATTTTTTCCATCCTTTAACACGTTGTTTTTTAACCTAAACAATCCAACAATATTTTATTCTGTTTGGATTTTTTCAGTAAATATGTTTTATTTTTATAAAACACTAAAGATACTTTACATTGAAAGATATTTAGATTTAAGGAAACTGGTTCTCTTTCACAAAGAACATGAAAGAGAGAGAAAAAGAAAGACAAGAAAGAGAGGAAGGAAAAAAGGGAGAAAGAAAGAAAAAGAAAAAAAGGAAAGAAAAGGAAGAAAGAAAAAGAGAAAGAAAAGAAAGAAGGAAGGAAAGAAAGAGAGAGACAAAGAAAAACTTTCCTGATGTCAAAACTGTCAGTTGTTCTCAGGTTGAAGAAGGAACTCTGTCCCCAACCAGACCACCCATGCTCTGGTTCCTGCTTTCTTTCCACCTTCAGCTCAGAATCCTCCTCACCCCCAGTGCAGCAGCTACGTCGGATGACTCAATTGTCAAAGAAACCGTTCTCTTGAGAAGTGTGTTCTACATCCTCTGCCTGAAATGCTTCTGCTCCCTGCTCTGTTTTCCTCACTTCACCTGGCTGTTTCCTACTCAGGGGCCAGTTTATATTCCATGGTCTCCAGAAAGACATCTCAACTGCCCAACTCAGATTTGGGCCGCTTCTTCATGCTCTCAAAGCATTTTTGTGCTTCTGCTACCATATACCTGAACATGCTGCATGGAACCCTGTCTAATCTGCAAGAGGACAGGTTTTATGTGTCCTGTGCACCACTGTGAATCATGTACATTTTTCAGTGGGCCTGTGTGTTATAAGCATTCCATCATTACTCGTGGAATGAATGGCTGAATTTGCAATTTCTCCTTTCCCATCTAGTACGTGGCATGATTTGGGGATTTGGGCAGATGTGTCTGAATTTTCTACAAGGCTCACTGCACAGGCTCTCACCCAGGGCCCCACTGTGTATGTGTTTACCTTTAGATGTGAGTATGGGAGTATGGGAAACACGGATTGAGAGAGAAAATCTTTGCCTAATTTAATAAAGTAATTGGAAACTGTGCACTTCAAAAAATGCATTTTTTCTTCTTCTTTTGGCCTACTGAATATGTTTTCCCCAGGATGCAAGTGACATTCTTTTTGTCTGTTAGTGGAATAGGAAACAGACTTGATACCACCATGCATTAGAGGAAATTCATTGACGGTTCAGCAATTGAATCACATCTCAGCAACTTGCCTCCCTTCCTAACAAATATGATTTTGGAAAGACATAACACTCCGACAAAGAAAGAACTGAGGTTTTCTAGGTACCCACCATATTTTATTTTGGGAATTCAAGTATTGGAAAGTGGTTTGGATAAGATACTTCAAAAATACCTTACTGGCCTGCAATTTTATGAACTATTTACTAGTCTGTGAAGCAGAAATCACAGCTTGGTGGCTGGTCCCACCCACTAAAGTGAGCCTAGTTGACACCGAAATCTCCTCTGTATGAGACAGAGATCTGATCATCTTACTCTCAGCTGCTCGTTTCCAGGCAGCAGGTTCAGAAAATGTTCAATCTATTGAATTCAAAATCAGAAAAACATGCTACCTCACTCAGCTCAGCCAACATTTAGATGTTGCATCTGGTAGGAATTACAGAGACCAGCAATAGCATTGCCTTTTGAAGCCCAAGAATGCAGAGGCAGGGAATAGTGAGGTTTCTTTGGGATGTGTGAGGTGACTGAAAATTAAATCTTTTAAAAGTCATTTGCCAGTTGCCTTCTTGGGCATTTATCTTGAAGAAATAAAAATTCATTTTCACAAAGAACATGTACACGAATGTTCATAGCAGCTTTATTAATAATAATCCCAAACTGGAAGCAACACAAATGTCCTTCTGTGGGTGAATGCTTGAAAAGGCCAGAGTGCACCTGTACCACAGCACACTGCTCAGCCATTGGGAGGGATAAGCCAGCGTTGCACGTGGGAGCTTAGATGGATTTCATGGAGTTATGCTGGGTACAAAAAGTCAGTCTCAAAGGGCACATGCTGTATGATTCCATTTGTGTGACATTCTTGAAATGAACAAAATTGTGGAGATAGAGAACAGTTACAGAGAACTGAGAAGACATTAGTGGCTGCCAGGAATTAGAGGGAGAGCACGAGGGAATTTTGTGATGCTGAAATAATTCTGTGTCTTGTAACTACATAGATGATAAAGTTGCATAGAGCTACACACACACACACACACACACGCACAAACACATCACAGTCCACGCTATACACTAGTACAAGTAATACTGGTAAACTTGGAATTAGCTTTGTTGATTGTGCCAACATCCATTTCCTGGTTTTGACATCCTACTGTAGCTGTACAGGATGTTGTAATTTTGGGAGGCTGAGAGGAAACTTGGGATCTCTCTGCATTTTTTTTTTGGCAACTTCCTCTGAATCTATGATTATTTCAGAAGAGAAAGTTATAAAAATCATTTCCTCAAGTTTAATAGTTAAAAGTTCAGTGGAAGTTAAGGAAGTAGGGAAATGAAATCCAGGGCCTTACTATATATTGTTTTTTCTTTCCTTTCTTTTATTATTATTTTTGCTTTGGATTAATTTTAGAAGTTTGAGATGTATTTAGCCTTACTTGTCATGTCATGGGATTTGCGTGCATATTCAAGTGAATATACCAATGCACATACAGTTAATAGTTGTTCTACTTATGCCCGAATAGAACAAACGCGAGATCATGTGGATTGTAAAGGCGTCAGTTGGCCTTATAGCCTTCACAGCTCTGATGGGGAGGGTGCTGGTGTATCAGAGCCACTAGCTCCACAGATTGTGCTTTCCTGTATCCCCGGTGCTCATCACACTGCTGGCATGTTTCATTTGGCATTTACCCCACATTGGCTTGTGTTGGTGTCTATTTTGTATGGCACGAGCCTTTTCCCTCACTGGGCTGTAAGACGTGTCTAGCATATAATAGGTATGATGTAAATGAGATAAACAGGCATCATGTCTTCTGGGCATCTTTACCTTTATTGAATACTGTTTCAATTAAGATATTTTCTCATACAAGTGACAGAAAAGCCAATTCAAATTGGATTGCACTAAAAGGAAAATGTATTGCCTCATGTGTAATTGAAACATCCAGGGGCATGTTTGGTTTCAGATCGTGTTTCTCTCTATCTTTCAGCTCTCCTTTCTCCATCTTGTTCCTTTTGCAGTTACGTTCTGACTCTGAAGTCAAAAGAAGACCACAGCTTCCTTAACCTCACTCTTTCAATCAGAAGTCCAGTTGAACTGTCTTTTTCTTACAGTTCCTATGGAAGTCCAAGTATTCACTCCTTCTCTGGCTATTCTGGGTCACGTTGTCATCCCTGAGCCAACTGCTGGGAGGGATGGTACTGGGTGGTGTGGCTCAAGGTTGAAGGCTTTTTTCTGGTACCTGGTAGTGGAACCCACAAAAACCTTGTGAACTTTAAGTTCTGGGATACATGAACAGATTGCACAGGTTTGTTACATAGGTATACATGTGCTGTGGTGGTTTGCTGCATCCATCCCCCCGTCATCTACATTAGGTATTTCTCCTAATGTTAGCCCTCTACAATCCCCCCACCCTCTGCTATCCCTCCCCTAGCCCCCCAACCCCCTGACAGGCCCCAGTGTGTGATGTTCCCCTCCCTGTGTCCATGTGTTCTCATTGTTCAACACCCACTTATGAGTGAGAATATGTGGTGTTTGGTTTTCTGTTCTTGTGTCAGTTTGCTGAGTATAAAAAATAAAAAAAAAAATTAAAAATTTCCAAAGTAGTAAAGAGCATCTTTTGCTTTTCTAAAAAAGAAAAACAAAAAACCGAAAAACCTTGTGAACTAAAAGTTGGGAGGAAATATTCTACCAAAGCAGAAGAAATTTCCCAACCTCAGCAGAGTAGCGACAATTCTCCTTTATGAAAATTTAGAGCTTCTTTTTTCTCTTTTGTGATTGACTTATACTGGGGGAACAGGAATCATGAAACTTTAGAGTGGTCATTGCAGAGCTGGTTATTAGTGGTTTGCTTCATGCATTAAAAGAATGCAAATGTAAATAAAATATACTATCTGATATGCCACAAAATGCTAAGCTAGCCTGTTTGTCCTATGACTGACTTGTTTTAGTGCTAATAAAGAAGTTTATAGTGTTGTTTTATTTTGATGGTTCAAACTGCATTGGTAGAATTTATAATCTGTGCAGTAGTGTTGGGAGAATTAATTGGTTTGGGTTTATATTCAACATAGACTTCATTACCTTCATTCTCCTCTGGAGGAATTCTTAATTCAGCCGTGTAATTTCCTTGCTGTAATACATTGATGGTTTGAAACCTGTAAAGTGTGTAATTATGAATGATAATGGTGCTTCTCTGCAGAGCCTCTGTATTTGCACCTCCTTTTTGTTAGTGGCCCTAGAACCTCTGGTGATGTTGTGGATGTTACCAGGACCTCTCGGGTATGGCAGGTTGTTGCTCTGTGCTTTCTGTATTAGCCACATCTTATATGTGGTTCTTTTCCCAGTAAGAACCATGGAAGAAGTCTCCTAGCTAAAGTAGGACCTACTGTCCAACATTATGATCTGCGTATTGAAGACAAGTTCTGATTTCCCAAAGGCATTCCTTCTGTTGATCTCCTACTTTGGGTTTTTCACCAGCTTGGATGCACACCTCAGTTCTGTTTCTGGAGAAATTAATTATGTCCTGAGCTTTAAATCACCCACCTTCCCCTGGTTTGTGTTCATATCTATAGTCTGTTCTTCATGTTTTTCCATAAGCTTGGCTCTCCTCACCATGACTCATCTACTTATTTGCTCATCATATCCCACCAACATGGCTAGTGCTTAGTACTTTGATTGTATTTATTCTTTCTTTCCTTCCTTCCTTCCTTCCTTCCTTCCTTCCTTCCTTCCTTCCCTTCCCTTCCCTTCCCTTCCCTTCCCTTCCCCTTCCTTCCTTCCTTCCTTCCTTCCTTCCTTCCTTCCTTCCTTCCTTCCTTCCTTCCTTCCTTCCTTTCTTCCTTCTTTCTTTTCATACAGTCTCACTCTGTTGCCCATATTGGAGTACAGTGACGCAATCTCGGCTCACTGCAAATTCTGCCTCCCTAGTTCAAGTGACTCTCCTGCCTCAGCCTCCTAAGTAGCTGGAATTACAGGCACCCACCACCCTGCTAGGCTAATTTTTGTATTTTTAGTAGAGACGGGGTTTTACCATGTTGGCCAGGCTGGTCTTGAACTCCTGGCATCAAGGGATCCACCTACCTTGGCCTCCCAAAGTGCCTGGCCTAATTGAACTCTTTTTTTATAGAGCCTCACCACTTTGGATCATGCTGCCTTGATTTCAGCTCTGACTTTCTCACTTGTTTGTCCCCATTCATTAGTTTTTCTCTGTACTCTGAGTAAAATTTTCTGTACAAACTGAGTAAAATTTTGAAAACATAAATCCAATAACATTAATAATGTGTCTCCTTTCCCTCAGCCCACTAAGAAGCCACCAATGAAATTCCATTGCACTTGGAATAAAGACAGACACTTTACCAAAGCCTACAGCACCCTGCAAGCCTGGATCCTGTGGACCGCTTCGGCCTCAGCCCTGGCTAGATTCCTTTTATCTCCCACCCCCATCTTACCACCCCAGGGTATCATGTAATGTCTGGGACTTGCCTTGCACAAACTGTTTGCCCTCCCTGGAACTCACTTCCTTCTTCTCTTTACCAGGATGCATCCTTCTCAGTTTTCATATCCTGGTTCCAGTACTGTTTCCTCAGGAAGACTTCCTTGATCTCTCTGTCTGGCCAGCTGTCCTCACACCCCCACTTCTCTAATTTCAAAGAGCGACATTGACTTCTCTTTCGTAACAGCTGCAAAGTGCATTTTATGTTTTATAATGTGATCATTTGACTAATGTATATGTCTCCAACTATACTATAGGATGCTTTAAGGCAGAGACCATTTCTACTTTACTTACCCTGGAATTCCCAGCATCTAGCCCAGTGTTGACACATAATAGACTCCCAGTGTATATTTGTTGAAATATTTGTTAACAAACAAATAGATGACTAAAGTGGGTGGATAAATGAATGAAGGTTTTGCTTCCACTAGAGTCAGCAATCCCTATGAACAGTCTTCGGCTTGGGCAGCTCTTTTTGCAGACACTTTCCTCAAGTTTGACCTTGTGCTTCCTGCCAAAAGTCATGTTATCAATGATGTCCTCCTGTTACCTCAGACTGAACATGAACAAAATTGAATTCTCCAAAGCAGCAGCATCTTTTCTGTTTCCGCTGATGGTGCTACCAATTTTGTGTTCCTTAGGACAGGAGCATTAGAATAGGGATTGCAAGTTCAGGTGTTGATAGGAGCAAAGGAGTCACGTAAGCTGGGAGAGAGGACTTTGGCAAACTGGAGACACGTTTAGTCCATCGAGGGACAGCCGCTCTTCAGCTCCAGTTGACAGTTGGAGTGTAGTAATGTCAGCTCAGAGTTGTCAGATCTTCCAGTGATAAAAGAGAAGCCAAAAATTTAAAAAGTGATTGCTATATGAAATACCACTTTTTTTACATGCTGGTAAAATTCACGTAAAAAGTATTTTATAACATCAGGTAGACCAAACAAACTTGTAAATTAGACTGAGAGCCAGATTCAGGGCAGAAGCTGCCATGTTTTGACTTTTGACAAAGAAATATCTCTGATAATCTCCTTTTGTTAATGCATATAGTCCACGGTCCACCAAGCCCTACCAAGTCTTCCTTAAAGATGTCTCTTCAATCTGCCCTTTGCTCTTTCTCTGTCCCCAGTATCTCCAGCTAACATAATTATATTTCTCAGTACCTGGCCTTCATGCTTACATTATTTCTTTCTCTTAGTGTCTCATACAGATAGGTAAATGACAAACATACATGTATTAACATGTTGATTTTTTTCCAATTGTCTCAAGGTTGCATAAATGCTGAATGTTGAGTATAAAAGACACAAAGAACCCCCACACTCCAAGTTCAGAGTGACACAGCAAGCCACCAGCAATTGGACCCAGTCATCTTATTTGTAGGGTTTACTAAAAGGGACCAATTTAAAACTGACTCCATCATTGACTTTCTTCTTAACACACATAACAGTTTCCCAAATTCCAATATAAATAAAAAGGAATGAGAGTGGATAGGTCTTTCATTCCTGCTAGGAAAAATGAGCTTTTTGGTGGTAGCTAGTCAGTCCTTCCCCATGGGGAGAGGGAAGGAGTGGTTCTCCACCTCTAAGGCAAGGGAAGAGTAGAATAGTACTCCAAGAGGTTTGGATGTCTGCAAGATGGGTGATAGGGCACATCATTATTCAATTGAGAGTCTGTTTTGGACTGGTCATTAACATCTGGAGACCCAGGCTGAGAGTTCAAGTGGAAGCCCCATGTGAAAATGACAAAATTCAGGCCCCATCCCAACCTCCCCAATCCTGGTATTCCAGCCCACCCTCAGCCCTCTTTGACCATCCTTCAGGTCTGGGTGTGGGCACACTGGGGACGCTATCTTCTCTCAAGGGTCTGGGCTCAAGAGAGGTTGGCCCAGGGCCCAGCAACCTGGAGCATGGTCTAAAATTTGTCTCTGTGTGTGTGTGTGTGTGTGTGTGTGTGTGTGTGTGTGTGTCAGGGGCTCCGGGTAGGTATATCTCACAGACTGTTACTCTGATGGGAAGGGGTAGGTTCAAAAGAGGGCAAAAGCAGGGTTCTTGAAAGCATAGGATCTAGGAAACGAGCTCAGCTACTGAGTCTAGGGGAGGTACTAGTTGCTTAACTGGAAGACTTGATTAGTTGCTTAACTAGAAGACTTGATTTTCTTTTGGGTTTTCTGAGCAGAGAAAGAGATAAGTGAGATGGCAAGGTAGAGTTTGGAAGGAGATGGCATAGAACAAGCTCGTACTTCCCTGTTTGGCATGCCATAAGGAAATGCATCAGTTCACTCTAAGTTAAGTGGATGCTGAACTGATAATCGAACTTAAGTCTTTACTCTGGGACCCCATGCAAGAGGTCACTTGCTGGGCAAGGAAAGCCCACCATCCAGGGGACATTGGTAGACATCTTTTAGTGAGGCTAACAGGTAATGAGGGAAGACCTAGCCAGGACTAGAACTATTTTGCAGAGTAGAGGCCCATGCAGGACTCCTTGGAAATCCCATACATGTAACAATACCAACATCAACATGAAGGACCTCGACAGAGGAGAGTATCAATTTACTAACAAGAAGATTTCTTCCTGCAGGCAGATGAGCAAGGCTTGTCTTTACACTACTTCTTCCTCATCGTCCCGACACTGAGGATTAGCTACAGCCTAGAAGAGGGAAGGGAGAGGAGTGGGTCTAAGAAGTCCCTTCCTTCCTTCCAACTTGCAGCACTTCCTGTCCCCCGAAACTCCCTGACCAGCCCCACTCATAAGCTGTTAGAGTACTGACTCTTTATAGCCCCAAATGGGACTTTTGTAATAAGCAAAACTGAGTGGAAAGTTACTGTGTCTTACCAAGGTGTCACTAAAATACACAGTAGGAAAGGTAGGATGGATCTAGCACAATTAGAGAGCAATTACTGGGGAAAAATGAAATCATATCATGGACAGATCACAAGTTGAAACTCTTCAGTACTCTAATTAGAGATACATAGATAGATAATTTTAACACCAAAAGACTGCTTTTCCTAGCACGATAATTTAACACACTATTTCCAAGTAAAACAAGGAAAACATCAAAGCTTTCCTTTGCAAAAATAATAGTAATAATAATACAGATCAAGTATCTCATCTGAAATGTAAGGCTTTCCAAAACCTATTTTATTTTTAATAACCTTATTATACATGTCTTTTCTTGCAAACCAATTTAGACACCTTTGAAATGCCAAAAAGGACATCGATTATAAATAAAAAAGTTTGAAACACTATAAATAATTTCTATTTTGTTGTTTTGGACTTGCACTTGGATATTAGTTTATCTGATGTTTTGAAAAAGAAAATTAATATACATTATATATAAACAAAAATGCATTTTTGAAAATAGGTTACAAAAACACTACGTAAAGTGAAATAAAATAAGTGGTAGGTAAAAGCAATTTTATACAAATAAAGACAATTTCAGTCTGATGGATTGTTCAGTATTACAGGACTGTAATACTGATCGGTCCAGAACGTGGTTGGCTGGAAGGTCCCTGGAGAGCCTAACATAAAGTGTAAAGCAAAAGGTAACATCCTATGGGCCTCTGATTGACCCAGCACTATGCTAGTCACCTTTGGGAAGAAAGCAAAGTTGAATGTTTGATCAGTGATTTTGAGGAATGTAAAGTCTAGTTGGAAATACAGCGAAGGGTATGGGGACGTGTAGAGCAGGCTGGCAGTGCTCTGAAAGCACAGGATAGGACAGAGCTCTGGATGTGCCCCTTGAGCCATTCTGTCCAAAGAGCTGAATTGGGCTGAATGCATTAAGAGAAGGACACAAAGGTAGGGGCTGGGCACTTGTGTCCTGTGCTGGCTGATAAGACTGAGGAGTGCAAGGAACCAAGGAGGAAAACACTTACTGAATACCTTGGGGGTGATGTTTGTGCACCAAACTCAGATTGAAGAGCCCTTAAGGAGGGGATTTCTGGGGAAGAAATGGAGGCAGAGTAGAGAGAGCAGTTTTCAGAAAGTTGATGGGTAAGTAGAAGGGGGCATCTAACTTATTTCAACATAAGCATGTTATTTTGTACATTATGAATATTCTTCTTTGCATCTGCTCAGTTAGAAACTCCCATTCACACTTAAATACAGATGAATAAACCGACTAAAAATAACAGAGCCACTTCTCTGATCAAGAAAAACACTTTGTAATTAATTCAGTAAATTCTATAAATATTTCTAAAAATTCATATGGTTTTAAAGTTTGCATATTCTTGCATACACAGCAGCTAAATTAGAGCCCCAGTTTTCCCCTGATGATTTAGTCACTTCATTCTAGTGTCTCAACACCTGAGTGATTTATTCTTTACCCGTAGAAATGTTTATTATCTTAATGGTAGCAAATTTCAGCTACCTCAGTAGCTACTTGAATTCCCTGATTTATTTATTTCCCTTAGGCTCAATTGTTTATTTACTTCCTGTGGACTTTTGCTTTCATATTTCTGGTTCTCCTCCTTTATCTGCTGCTCGTCATTGCTTGTCCTCTATGTGCAAGTGAAGAATTGGTTGATTTTCTCAGTGGCCAGTTTGGACTGCATTGCTTTAGTACATGTATGCAGATGTGTGCTTGGTGGGCTGATTTTGAACTTTGTAAGTATAGGTAGGGCTTCGTGACAACCAGACCTTGGTTTGTAGGAGACAGAGCGGGAGAGGGACATAGGAACTGAGGATGCTACTCTGGGGTGCCCAACAGTGCCAGCCCAGTTCCCTGCCCAGCTGACTTTGTTGCATGGAGTAAGTGGAGGTGGGTGACTAGGCAAAGCCGTTCAACAGGTAGACTTCAGTGAGTAGCCAGGGTTTAGGCCCCTTCCTTCAGCCCTCTGCTTTCTGTTAAGTTTTATCTTCATGCCCAGAGCAGAGTGGCAAACACCTCTGCCGCATGTCCCTCCAGCAAATCTCCTCTCTTCAACCACCTACCCCTTCAATGTACTTTCAGACTTGTAGACTTTGTTGGTAGGTACTCCTCTCCTCTTTTGTTTATTGTTTTACATTTATTCTTCAAGTATTTTGCTTCCTGCCCTAACATTAGTGGATGACAAGGAAGACGGGGTTGGCATGATTGCTAAGTGAGCCAAGCTGTAGTACGCACCACCCAAGGATAGTTGGTGACAGTTTGGGTAGTTTTGCTGTCAGCTTTGTCTGAGATGGGCAGCACAGTCGTCTGTCTTTTTTTGATATCTTCCCACATTGTGGTTTTTCCTTAACTGAATTTGTCAGTGCTTCCTTGTATATTGTCGTTTGGAGTTACGCATGTTTCCAGTGTCAATGAAAATGAGATTGCATTTCTGATTTTCATCCTCTCTCTCCCTTTCTCTTGCTGTTAGGAGAGGCATTGTGTGATTGGTTTCTTAGCTCTTCTGTTTTAGAACTTGAATGTTACTGTTATTTTAGTGGTGTCTCAGATAAGAGGGGATACATGCATAATTTTCAGTCTGCTACATAGAAATCCTACCTGGAATTTCTCTTAAATTTTGATAAGAGAATTTTTTTCTCTTAAATAAAATTGAAATTTCATTTTACATGTTTTCTCATTCACAAAAGCCTGCTAAACTGGAGGCAGATAGTTATGTATTAGGATACTTCCTTGGTTATCTCCTATCTCTGGAAAAAAAATCCCTGATAATGATTCAAAACTTTCAACTGCAGGTCAGCATTGCTGAAGAAGTGTTAACTGTGTTTTTCCCTTCAGGTGTGAGAAAAACAACATTGCATTTTCAGTCTCTTTGAAAGCCTGAGCTTCCTATGAAACCCTGCTCTTTCACTGGCTGAGATTGCTTTGCTTAATCTCTCTGCTACAGCTGTCATCGGTGAAAACTGCAGATTTTTAAGGTTTCTTTAAGCTGGATTTTCAGTGTCTCTAGGGGTTGATGCCAAGGATTTAAGTTCAGATTGAGTTATCCAAAAAACTACCTATTCACTACTCTACAATTTAATTTGTTCCTTCCTTTATTCACTTAACTAACATCATGTCAGGAAAAGTTGAGGAGTGGGGAACTAGCAAGATATGGCCCAAGTCCATAGTCATCGATCTTACATGTTGACTAGGTGCTTCACACACTTGAGTTACTTAATACTCACTGTAACTCTGACAGGTATGTACAGATAGTATTGTTTCCAACTTGCAGTTCAGACAGATGAGACTCAGTGAGATATTATAACTCATTCTGCATCCTGTAGGCAATGCCACAGCCTGGATTTGAATCCAAGTTATTTGAGATCTTTGTTTGTTTAATTTTTTAATAGAGCCCTCCAACTCTTCTATACTTGGTCCATAGTTATTGCTAATCATTAGGCTGAGACTATGTAGCATATATCTATTTGTCTCATTCTCCATTATTATATTAATGAAGAAGCTACTATTCAATCATTTTAGAGAAAACTAATATAGGCCATCTATACTAGTCTCCATTTTCAGAAACAATAGTAACAATGGTAAAATATACTTAGAAGGAGATTGGCTTATATCAATTCAACCAGTCAATGATTATTTTTGAATACCTAACTTGTACCAAGTATTTCAGTGGAAGCTAGCTATACAATAATAAAAGAAATAAGGTATCTGTATTCGTTCGTTCTCATGCTGCTAATAAAGACATACCCAAGACTGGGTGATTTATAACAGAAAAAGGTTTAACGGACTCACAATTCCACATGGCTGGGAGGGTCTTACAATCATGGCAGAAGGCAGAAGGCAAAGGAAGAAGAGCAAGGCACATCTTACCTGGAGGCAGGCAAAAGAGCATGTGTAGAGGAACTCCCCTTTATCCATGGAATACTATGCAGTCATAAAAAAGGATAGGTTCATGTCCTTTGCAGGGACATGGATGAAGCTAGAAACCATCATTCTCAGCAAACTGACACAAGAACAGAAAACCAAACACCACATGTTCTCACTCATAAGTCGATGTTGAACAATGAGAACACATGGACACAGGGAGGGGAACATCATACACCAGGGCCAGTTGGGGTATAGGGGGGATACGGGAGGGATAGCAGGGGGTGAGGGGATTGTGGAGGGGTAACATTAGGAGAAATACCTAATGTAGATGATAGGGGGATGGATGCAGTAAACTACCACGGTGTGTGTATACCTATGTAACAATCCTGCACAATCTGCACATGTACCCCAGAACTTAAAATATAATTAAAAAGAAAAGAAAAAATCCATCAGATCTCACGAGACTTATTCACCATCATGAGAACAGCACTGGAAAGATCTGTCCCCATGATTCAATTATCTCTCACCAAGTACCTCCCACAACGTGTGGGAATTATGGGAGCTACAATTCAAGATGAGATTTGGGTGGGGACACAGCCAGACCATATTAGTATGTTTCTGTCCTGTTGTAGCTCTGCAAAATGAAAAATTCAGTGTATCCTAAAGCTTTGACCAGCTTTGTAATACATTCTCATGCAGTATTGGCTCTCCCTCCTTTCTGTCTTCACTTCCTTCCTCCCTCATTCTCAATTTCCTGGAATTGCACTCCCCAGCAAAATGTTTACAGAAAATCTTTTGCCTTAGGATTTGTTTCCTAGGGAACCCAGCATAAAACGATTTGTCAATTACTTAATCCTGCAAAATATGTACAATCATTTCAAAATAACAATATGAAAATCACTCCTAACAAAAACCATTGAAATATCTGTGTGCAATTCCTTCTGTCCCAGAAAATGTATCCCCCAAGGGTGAATAGTCAAAATATGTTCTTCAGCTTAATTTAAAATGATTCTTCTTTTTATTTTCAATAATTGTGTTGTATTTTAAAAAATTTATGAATAATAATTGCACATATTCATGGAATACATAGTGATATTTTGAGACATATAATGTGTGGTGATCAGATCAGAGTAATTAGAATATCCATCACCTCAAACATTCATCATTTCTTAGTGTTGGGAACATTTGGTATCCTCCTTCTAGCTATTTGAAACTATATAGTATTGTTAACTGCAGTCATCCTACATTAGAATGGAACGCTAGAACTTATTGATTCTATCTAGCTAGAATTTTGTATCCTTTAACAAACATCTCCATATCCCCTCTTCCCTCTATCCTTCCCAGCCTCTAATATCTTCAGTTCTACTTTTCCAAAGGAAGAAAAATCATTATATCAGAGAGCTATCTGTACCTCCATGGTTATTGCAGCACTATTAGCAATAATCAAGATATGGAATCAAACTATGTGTCCAACAGATGAATGATTTAAAAAATATGGTATCCATACACCACAGAATACTATTCAGCCCCCTAAAAGAATAAAATCTTCTCGTTTGAGACAACATGAATGGAACTGGAGGACATTATGTTAAGTGAAATAAGCCAAGCACAGAAAGTTAAATATCACATGTTCTCACTCATATGTGGAAGCTAAAATAGTTGATCTCATAGAAGTGAAAAGTAGAACAGAGGATACTGGAGGCTGGGAAGGGTAGGAGGAAAAGGAAGGATAGGAAGAGAATTGAAACAATTCTTTATGTAGTCATGCCAATATTTTGATATTCAGTTAGTTTGATTGTCTTACACTTATTTTTTTAAATTATGAAACATGTTTACATTGTTACCCTATCAAACTATGAAAGGAGATGTATTCAGAGGAGTCATGTTTCCACCCCTGTTCTCTCCTCTCCACTTTTTAAAAGACAGAGTCTCACTCTGTCGCCCAGGATAGAGGGCGTGGTGCCATGCAGGATCTCGACTCACTGCAAGCTCTGCCTCCTGGGTTCAAGTGATTCTTGTGCCTCAGCTTTGTGAGTAGCTGGGATTACAGGTGCATGCCACCACACTCAGCTAATTTTTGTATTTTTGGTAGAGACAGAGTTTCACCATGGTAGCCAGGCTGGTCTGGAACTCCTAATCTCAAGTGATTCACCCACCTCAGCTTCCCAAAGTGAGGGTGAGGGATTACAGGCGTGAGCCACTGCACCCATCTTTCATTCCCTTTGGAAGTGGGTTTTTCTTTGTTTTGTTTTGGCTTATTCTTCCATATTGTTCTAGTCTTTTGCTATCAGAAATAGGACTTTGACAGATATAACCTAAGTTTTTATGTACACTGATTTCTTGACAAAACGTAATGATGGAGATAAACATACAGTGAGTAGCTGCCTGAAATTTTTACCCTTTCACTCAGTCACTGATATTGCTTACTGATGACAAATTTGTATTTAAGTGAATTCATTGTAAAATCATCGTTGAGTGATAAAAGCAAGTGGCGTATCTATCTATCTATCTATTATTATCTAACTATCATCTATCTATCCTATCTATGTATCATCTATCTATCTATTATCTATATATCTATTAATCATCTGTCTATCTAGAGATGTCACAACAGGGTGACATCTCAGGACAAGAAAAAAGGGACTAGAATAGAGAATAATGATTGAAAGGCAATTGAAAATATATATGTACCTTTCTGTGTAAGAAACTAATACAATAAAGAGCCTGGGGCCAAAGTCAGAAACCCCATTTTATTCATCCTCAGAATGATTTGAGTAGGGTGTATTCATGTTTGAGAAATGCAGTTGAGGAACCTATTAATCTGTTGAGTGGCTTTTCAAAATTGGAGTATATTTATGATGCAATATTTACTTACAAAAAATATCACAGTAAAATTATACCTCATCCATTATTGCTATGTATTAATGTTTCCTGTATTCAGATAAAGAGCAAAGGAGAACTCTGAAGCATAGAAGAATTGTGGTAGGAGTGGTAGAATTGTGAATGATTTTTGATGCCCCTTCTTTTTTTCAGTTAATGCAACAGTTGAACAAAAATGTTTAAAAATAAATGCAGATGTCCAATCTCCTGCTCCTTTGAAAGTCACCCAAACTGAAAAGAGAATAAGAAATGTAAGTACATGCTTCAATTTGTCAGTGAAACTGGGATATTGATAAACATGCTCACAGTATATGAGTAAAGAAATAAAATAGAAGCATGATAAAAATCAGACTAATTATCAACAGAAAATAAAAAAATTATGTTATGAAGGGTGGGAGAACTAATGAAAAGTAGATTTGGTTGTCTCCCAGAATCAAAAAAGTTCTGTAATTGTGGTCATTTGTATTGTAGAAGCTGAGAGTAAAGTAAGAAAATGTTTTACAGAATGGATGGAGTGTGTGACAAGACTTACTTGGATATTTAAAGAAATTAAATAAAAGCCAAGAAGACAATTTCTACACTGAAAAAAATGATAATACTAAAAACTTATGTGACAAGAACCATTTTAAGAATTTACTTGATTTAAGTCAGTTAATCCTCGTGTAATCGTATGAGGTATGCTGTATTGCTATCTCTATTTTCCATGTATAAATAGCTTGTTCTGTTTTACTGCTGAATAGTATTCAATTGTTTAAATGTGTTGCAGTTTGTTAATCCATTCACCAGCTGTTTCCAGTTTTGGGCTATCATGAATAAAACTGCTATAAATATTTACATGTGCCGTTCTACAGATCTACATTGATTTAAAAATCCTTCTTGAAGTTTCAAGATCCCAAAAAGGAAAGGAATTCTGGAGCGAAAGTAAAAGAACATTTAATTAGGAGTCTAGATTTATTTTTAAGGCCTATTAAGATTTTTTTTCTGTAGAAATAGATTAAATGCAATAGAGCAACAGAAAAGAGCCCGAAAGAGGACTACATATGTGTAGGAAATTGTTATATGAAGAGAAAGCATATAAAGCAGTGGAGAGAGTGCATGAAATATATGTATTACGTTTGATGCAAGCAATCATTTTTGTTGCAACAGTAAAAAGAAAAATATTATGAATAAAACCACTGTAAATATCTCCATAGAGGCTTTTCTGTGAATATGAGTTTTTACTTTCCTTAGGTAAATTTTTATGAGCATTGATTTTTATGGTAGCTGATATTGACAAACTATTTTTGAAAGTGGTTGTACCATTTGCATTTGCAGCAGTCATGTAGGAGAGCTGAGGCTCTCTTTCCTTTCACTTAAATAACTAGGACTTGTTATTGATGGTTTTCCTTTTTTCTTTTATGCCATTCCAGTAAGCATGCAGTGATATTTTGTCATGGTTTTAATTTGCATTTCCCTGATAGTCATTGATACTGACTCTGTTTTCATGGTCACATTTATTTACCATCTGTGTGATTTCTTTAGTGAAGTGATTTGACTTTTTGTCCATTTAAAAAATTGGGTTGTTTGTTTTTATTACATTTTGGGACTACTTTATGTATTCTCCATATAAGTACTTTTGAATATATTTGTCTTTTCTTGTTTTGTGGCTTGTCTTTTTATTCTCTAAACTCTTTCTCTGTCTTTTTTTTACCCCACTAAACTCCTTAGCATTTTTTATTGTGGATTTAAAAATTCTTGGTATGATATATACAGAATCTCACTCTCTGGTTGTCCAATTATGCATACCTTAGACTGTGTGCCATTGTTCCATAGCTCTTTGATACTGTTATATTTTTTACTTTTTGTATGCGTGTTTCCTGTCTTCAAGTTCACTCATTCTTTTCTGTGTTGTATTCAGTCTACTGATAAGCCCATCTAAGGAATTCCTTATCTCTAATGTCATATCTTTCATTTTAGCATTTTTTATTTGTCATTTTATTACAGTTTCTGTCTGAAGTTCCCTATTTGTTCATACATGTTCTCCATCTCTGGTTGTCTTGATATCTTTACTGTTTGACAATGGCTATTGTGTGTGCGTGTGTGCGTGTGTGTGTGTGTGTGTGTGTCATGTTTTTGGAGAATGCCGAACATTACGTGTAAAAGAACCCTCTATGCTAAAGTTGACACTCTTAGCCTCCATAGATAAAATAACCATATAGATAGAGGTAAATAATAGTTACTCCTGGAAATGAGCATGTTTGTCAATTTTGTCTATTGTATAGCTGTGTCTGGGTTTTGTTGTCATTGTAACTACTTTGACTATGCATGTATTTCAAATTCCTCTTGTAATGGACTGCAGCTATCTGGTGCTTAGTGTGAAGACTGGAGCGTCAGAGTTTTTCTCCATGTCCTTTCAGCAGATCCTACACAGCTGTACCATTGAGAAGGTCAAAACTTATAACAGTAGAGTCTTGGCATGAGCATCTTTTTCTCCTTTTCTCCATTGGTTTCTCCCTTTTTCTCCCCTTCTCTGTCTGAGGAAGGACAGTTCCTCAGTTCCTGTGTCCTGTCTGTTTCTCCCCAGATGGGCTTGAACATTTCAGCATTCAGTTCATCCAGTTGCCTTGAGATGTCAGCTCTCAGATGGGCTTCCAGAATGGTTTAGGATCTATGGATTATCCAGCCTTTTTCTTGCTGTTGGGGTGTGAGGGATAGTTTCTTGGAATTTTCTGAATTCTGTGAACCAAACAGAATTTTATCTATTTTATTTTATTTATTTGTTTTGAGATGGAGTCTCACTCTGTCACCAGGCTGTGGTGCAGTGGTACGATCTCGGCTCACTGCAACCTCTGCCTCAGGTTCAAGTGATTCCCTTGCCTCAGCCTCTGGAGTAGCTGGGATTACAAGTATGCACTATCACGCCCAGCTAATTTTTATGTTTTTAGTAGAGATGGGTTTTCACCATGTTGGCCAGGATTGTCTCGATCTCCTGACCTCCTGATCCGCCCTCCTCAGCCTCCCAAAGTGCTGGGATTATAGGCGTGAGCCACCGTGCCCAGCCCCCCGGACATAATTTTAACCAAAAATTGGTACCTATTTAGGGGTGGAAAGGGAGGAAGGGGATGAATCAGCTAAAATACTCCTCTGCTAAGTATTATGCTTACAATTAATGACTCACCAGTCTGCAATGAAAATTAATAATATAATAATGTAAAAATATTTGTAAGATTTGTAAGATTCCTCTCAGAAGGAAGGTGGTGGTCATAAACTGTTGAGGAGTAAGCCAATATGGGAGAGAAGCAAGTAACTTCTTTTACGTTCCAAGTTTTTGATATTACTTTTTAAATGCCTTATAGGTGTTATTTTGACCAGGATTAGTTTTTAAAAAATGTATTGAATATTTTTTTTTTTACAGTTGAGGAAACATCTTTTTTTTTTTTTTTTTTTTAAATAGGGAGACATTTTGTTGATTTAGAGAAAAAGAAAAAAAAATCGGTCCAATGTAGAACATTCGTGTGATACAGAAACGTTCAAAAAGAAAGGAAAAACACACAGAAAGGAAAAAAAGACCCCACAAATATCCATTACTTAGAAACAATTATGGTCAACATCTTGTAATAATCTTTCCAGAAATTCTCCACACACTTACAATTAGATGATTAAATAGATTGAGAAATTACATATATTCTGTTATAAACAGTTTTCCTTTTAAAAATGATGTGTATTCAAAGCCAATGTATATACTAATCTACTTATGAATCCATAGTTTATTATTATACAGAAATTAAAAATGCAACCAAGAAGGGTTCTAAGTTTTCCACTAAACACCACAACTAATTTATGACAGAGTCAGGACTAGTATTCAGATTTTTTAACAGTAAGGACTCTGCTTTTTCAAACTCACTAGGTTGTTTATTGTTTGAGTTTTAGACATTACTGGCTTTTTGCAAGCTACTATAATGGATTTTTACTAGTTTTGCAAGATATATTTTCTTGAATCATATCTGGCTTTGCCACCTAATTAACCTTTAACTATATTTGATAATTTTAAGTAAGAGAAAAATGTTCTTACTGCAGACAAGGATCCAAAAATGAAGGATCTTTAAAGGTCAGACTATTGTTGAAAATGCAGAATCTGTGCATAAATAGATTTTTTAAGTAATGGAGCAAACAGTGATCCCAAACAAGCTAGATTCAAATTCATATTTATTCAAAAAATTTTACAGTGATTTTGATAAGTAAAAGTGTCCATAAATTTACCAATTAGTGGCTATCAACTGGGGGAAAGCATTTCACGGAAATTTTAAAATCTTAAATATTTTTTAGAAGTCTGTAGGACATCATTGTCTAGTGCCAGATTTCAAAGAGAATGCTTCCAGTTTTTGCCCATTCAGTATGATATTGGCTGTGGGTTTGTCTTAAATAGCTTTTATTATTTTGAAATACTTTCTGTCGATACCTAGTTTATTGAGAGTTTTTAGCATAAAGGCTGTTGAATTTTGTCAAAGGCCTTCTCTGCATCTATTGAGATAATCATGTGGTTTTTGTCTTTGGTTCTGTTTATGTGGTGAATTATGTTTATAGACTTGCATATGTTGAACTAGCCTTGCATCCCCGGGATGAAGTCTACTTGATTGTGATGGATAAGCTTTTTGATGTGCTTTTGCAATTGCTTTGCCAGTATTTTGTTGAAGAATTTTGCATCTATGTTCATCATAGATATTGGCCTGAAGTTTTCTTTTTTTGTTGAGTCCTTGCCGGGTTTTGGTATCAGTATGATGTTGGTCTCATAAAATGATTTGAGAAGGATTCCCTCTTTTTGGATTCTTTGGAATAGTTTCAGTAGGAATGGTACCAGTTCCTCTTTGTAAGTCTGGTAGAATTTGGCTATGAATCCATCTTTACATGGGCTTTTTTTGGTTGGTAGTCTATTAAGTCCTGCCTCAACTTCTGCTCTTGTTATTGGTCTAGTCAGGATTTCAACTTCTTTGTGGTTTAGGCTTGGGAGGGTGCCAGTGTCCAGGAATTTATCTATTTCTTCCAGGTTTACTGGTTTATGTGCATAGAGTTGTTTGTAGTAATCTCTGATGGTAGTTTGTATTTCTGTGGAATTGGAGGTGAGATGTCCTTTATCATTTTTGATCTTCTCTCTTTTCTTTTTTATTAATCTGGCTAGCGGTCTGTCTATTTTGCTGATCTTTTCAAACAAACAGCTCCTGGATTTATCGATTTTTTTGAAGAGTTTTTTTGTGTCTCTATTTCCTTCAGTTCTGCTGTGATCTTAGTTATTTCTTGTCTTCTGCTAGCATTTGAGTTTTTTTTTTTTTTTTTTATCTTCTCCTCTAGCTCTTTCAATTTTGACGATAGGGTGTCGATCTTAGATCTTTCCTTGCTTCTCATGTGGACATTTACTGCTATAAATTTTCCTCTAGACACTGCTTTAAATGTGTCCCAGAGATTCTGGTATGTTTTGTCTTCATTCTCATTGGTTTTGAAGAACATGTTTATTTCTGCCTTCATTTCATTGTTTATTTACCCAGTCGACATTCAGGAACCAGTTGTTCAGTTTCCACGAAATTGTGTGGTCCTGAGTTGGTTTCTTAATCCTGAGTTCTAATTTGATTGCACTGTCATCTGAGAGACTGTTTGTTATGATTTCTGTTATTTTGAATTTGCTGAGGAGTGATTTACTTCCAATTGTGTGGCCAATTAGGTGTGATGTGGTGCTGAGAACAATGTATATTCTGTGGATTTGGGGTGGAGAGTTCTGTGGATGTCCATTATATCTGCTTGGTCCAGATTTGAGTTCAAATCCTGGACATCCTTATTAATTTTCTGTCTCCTTCATCTCTCTAACCACTCCTATTCAATATAGTGTTGAAAGTTCTAACCAGAGCAATCAGGCAAGAAAAAGAAATAAAGTATACTCAGTTAGGAAAGGAGGAAGTCAAATTGTCTCTATTTGCAGATGACATGATTGTATATTTAGAAGACACCATCGTCTCAGCCCAAAATCTCCTTAAACTGATAAGCAACTTCAGCAAAGTCTCAGGATACAAAATCAATGTGCAGAAATCACAAGCCTTCGTATACACCAATAACAGACTAACAGAGAGCCAAATCAAGAGTGAACTTGCATTCACAATTGCTACAAAGAGAATAAAATACCTAGGAATACACCTAACAAAGGATGTAAAGGACCTCTTCAAGGAGAACTACAAACCACTGCTCAAAGAAATAAGAGAGGACACAAATAGATGGGAAAACTTTCCATGCTCATGGTTAGGAAGAATCAATATTGTGAAAATGGCCATACTGCCCAAAGTAATTTATAGATTCAATGCTATCACCATCAAGCTACCAATGCCCTTCTTCACAGAACTGAAAACAACTGCCTCAAACTTCATATGATACCAAAAGAGAGCCCACATAGCAAAGACAAGCCTAAGCAAAAAGAACAAATCTGGAGGTATCACACTACCTGACTTCAAACTATACTGCAAGGCTGTAGTAATCAAAACAGCATGGTACTAGTACCGAAACAGAGATATAGACCAATGGAACAGAACAGAGGCCTCAGAGGCAACGCCACACATCTACAAACATCTGATCTTTGACAAACCTCACAAAAACAAGCAACGGGGAAAGGATTCCCTGTTTAATAAATGGTGTTGGGAAAACTGGCTAGCAATGTACAGAAAGCAGAAACTGGACTCCTTCCTGACACTTTACACTAAAATTAACTCCAGATGGATTAAAGACTTAAACATAAGGCCTAACACCATAAAAACCCTAGAAGAAAACCTAGGCAAAACCATTCAGTACATAGGCATAGACAAGGACTTCATGACTGAAACACCAAAAGCATTAAAAGCCAAAATAGACAAATGGGATCTAATCAAACTCCAGAGCTTTGTACAGCAAATGAAACAATCATTAGAGTGACCTGGCAACTAACAGAATATGAAAAAACTTTTGCAATCTACCTATCTGACAAAGGGCTAATATCCAGAATCTACAAAGAACTAAAACAAATTTACAAGAAAAAAACAAACAAACCCATTCAAAAGTGGGCAAAGGATATGAGCAGATACTTTTCAAAAGAAGACATATATGAAGCCAACAAACATATGAAAAAATGCTCACCATCACTGGTCATTAGAGAAATGCAAATCAAAACCACAATGAGACACCATCTCACGCCAGTTAGAATGGAGATCATTAAAAAATCTGGAGACAACAGATGCTGGAGAGGATGTGGAGAAATAGAAACACTTTTACACTGTTGGTGGGAGTGTAAATTAGTTCAGCCATTGTGGAAGACAGTGTGGCAATTCCTCAAGGATCTAGAAATAGAAATTCCATTTGACCCAGCAATCCCATTACTGGGTATATACCCAAAGGATTATAAATTGTTCTATTATAAAGACACATTCACACATATGTTCATTGTGGCACTATTTACAATAGTAAGACCTAGAACCAACCCAAATGCCCATCGACAATAGACTGGACAAGGAAAATGTGGCACATAGCACCATGGAACACTATGCATCCAAAAAAAGCAACGAGTTCTGTCCTTTGTAGGGACATGGATAAATTTGGAAACCATCATTCTCAGCAAACTGACATGAGAACAGAAAATCAAATATCACATATTCTCACTCATAGGTGGATGTTGAACAATGAGAACACATGGACACAGGGTGGGGAGCATCACACGCTGGGGTCTGTTGGAGGGGATAGGGGAGGGATAGTGGGGGGTGTGGAGGTTGGGGAGGGATAACATGGCGAGAAATGCCAGATATGGGTTACACGGGGAATGGAGGCAGCAAACCACCTTGCCATGTATGTACCTATGCAACAATCCTGCGTGATCTGCACATGTACCCAGGAACCTAAAGTACAATGAAAAAAATTTTTTTAAAAAATCTTTAGGAGGGACTCTTTAAGCATTCTGACCATGAATAGTTCTAATCATGTAAGTTATAATTAATATATATATATTTCCCAAGAGAATAGAATTGAAAAAGGCTTTCTTCTTTTTAATTTTTCTTCTTAAATTTTTAAAGCAATGTATTGACAGTTAATAATAGAACTTCCACTTTGCCTTCAATTTAAAAGGTTTAACTATACTAGAAATTGATATGGGCAGAAGTATTGCTTATTCATTTATTGTTCATTATTATCTCAAAGTATTCTTCTTGTATGCTATCATTCATTTAAAATTTGAGGAAAGAATAATTGCAATGCTGAGTTAAGATATTTTGAGGAAGAAATGCCCTCTGATATTTTTATTACACATCTTGATGGTTTTGGTCTATTGAAACCATCTTTCATTATTTCAAACAAAATTATAACATCATCTGTAATTGGAAAAGTTCTTATTCTTGCTCCATATTTTACATCTTGATTCGTAGTTTAAACAACAGGGCCTGATTATGGTGGTAACATCCAGCCATCTGTAAGTCAAAGGAAAATCCATCCTAAATTGTATAGTGTAGGAAAGTCCAATGAAGATATAAGTTTTTTCCATACTGTATTTCAATATTCTTTTTTTACTCCAAATAATTTCTTATAAATTTTTATGATCTCTGGATTCCTTTCATTTGCTGATGCCTGATTGGGTGATTCAGCACAAGTATGTTGATACTTTCTTTTGGGAGGTTTGGAGACTTAGTCATCTCAGATGTAGATGGTCAATTTTAGGTAGGGTGACAAACTAGTTCCAGTTTACTTAAGATTGTTTTAATTTTAAACCTGAAAGTCCTGCATCATGGAAACCCACTAAGTCCCTGGTGAACTGGAATGTTTGGTCACCCTACTTTGAGGTGGCATAAGCTCATTTTTATACGGAATATCAGGCTTAGTGAAATTAGAATAGAATTTTGTTAAGGCTGTGTTTCTGGTGACTCACTTTACTAATACATAGTCGACACTTGAGTAACATGGGTTTGAACTGCGTGGGTTCAATTATATGTGAATTTTCTTCTGCTTTGTCACCCCTGAGACAGCAAGACCAACCCCCCCTCTTCCTATTCAGCTCCCTCAACATGAAGTTGACAAGGATGAAGACATTTGTGATGATCTTCTTTCACTTAATGAATAGTAAACTTAACGTATTTTCTCTTCTTTACGATTTTCCTCATAATATTTTCTCTAACTTACTTTATTGTAAGAAAACAATATACATACAACATATAAAATATGTGTTAATCTATGGTTTATGTTATCAGTATGGCTTCTGTTCAGCAGTAGGCTATTGATAGTTAAGCTTTTAGAGAGTCAAGAGTTATAGGATGCTTTTTGACTGTGTCAGAGGTTGGCACTCAGCCTCCATGTTGTTTGAACATGGGTTAATTGTATTTAGCAACTATGTGAATGAATGGATCTCTCACCAAAATATCACCTCTCCTCTACCCATTGGCCAAAGATTATGGATATTTCCTTTGTTACACAATGGTGCATTCCTTGCCAATATATACACATTTCAAAACATTTCACTTTGGCTGCTTAACTTTAATTTATTCACTAGAATGAATGATGTCCAGGTATTTCCTTAAGGTTAAGTGGTAGGAAATACAGGGTTCTGTGAAAATATGGCACTGAACTACAAATTTATCTGTATTTCTAGTTCATGAATTAGTTGCATTCAAGCAAACGATTGCTTAGAAGATTGACATTTTGCATTTTGATTAAAATGTCTTACTTTTTAAACAATTTTATAAAACGATAATGTTATCATCAGCTCTTTCTGTAGAACCATAGTGCTATTTTAAATTCTTACCCATAATTGCTAGGATACATTAAAGTAAAATTTTTATTCTTGGTAAAATATCAGACTATTGTATGATTACATTACAGGTGTTGGCTGGGTGTGGGAGCTAATGCCTGTAATCCCAGCATTTTGGGAGGCAGAGGAGGGTGGATTATTTGAGCTCAAGAGTTTGAGACCAGCCTGGGCAACATGGTGAAACCCTGTCTCTCTAAAAAAAAAAAATACAAAAAATAGCTGGTTGTGGTGACACACGCCTGTAGTCTCAGCTATTTGGGAGGCTGAGCCTGTGGAGGTCAGGCTGTTTTGAGTCATGATCACACTGCTGTACTCCGTTCTAGGTGACAGAGTGAGACTTGGTCTCAAAAAAAAGTTACAAGTGTTTGTGCCTACTGTCTTCACTGCTTGTTTTCGTTTAACCACTACTTTCTAATTTATTTAATGATATATCACATAATTATGGTTTGTTCTCAAGTTAAGATTTTCTTTTAAATGCTAGCATAAATTATTGACACATGTATAAAGATCTGAGCACAAATACAAAGTAGGAGGATAGAAAGTCTTACAATGACATGTTAGTGATTGTTGATGCTATTCATGCCATTGAGCTCTCAGGAACAGGATTGGTACCACAGGTTTCTGCGAATTCCTGTACTTCTTAGTCTTCTTTTTCCTTCCTACTTTTATTTCTATTTTTTTTTTATTAGCAGAGAGCATGAATCTCTGTCCTTGTTGAAATGCACATTCATTTTCTTGTTAGTGCATAGGAAACAGTGAATGCTGTTATAGAGAAGTAATATTTTGATTTTGCTCTGTCATAATCACCTATTGCACAGTTGTTTTGAAATTTTGGATAATTCCAGTGAGCTTACTATCAGATTTCTAGTTTCTGGCTCACTTCCTTGACTTTCCCTGTAAGCATATTTCATACCCTCATCCCTCTGTTCAAGTTTACAGGCATTTGCCTGTCTCATCTCCAGCACGTCCTTGCCCAGTCCCAGCCAAGAACACTGCTTCCTGTGTTACAGAGAAAGCAGACCCTTTCAGGCATACATTGCCTTGAATATCAGTCTCTCCCTCCACAAATGGATTACTATTTACATTGTTGCTTCCTTATCATTTCAGATTTTAAAAATGCCACCTCACCAGTCCCATCTCCTGAATATCTCTGAGCAGAATTTTGTGGTTTATTTCTGCACCCTTAGGACCCGTCACCATGCTCAGGGTATGTTGTAGTCAGTAATTTCATGGAATGAGTGAGTGAATACTAGGCAGTGTTAGAGAATACTAGACATGAACAATCAATAGTAAAATGAAGATAAAATTTATTTTGACCCCTAATCAGATACATTAAAGTAGTTCTTAAACAGAGTGTTGCAGGTACTTAAATCAAATGAGAAAATTGTATTTGGTATTGAAATCATAATTCCACAAATAATTCTCTGTCCCCAGGTACACTCTGATCTCAAGTAAATGGGATTTCTATGCCTTCAAATCAATTTCAGAGAGATTTAGGGAATTGTTTTAATTTTTATGGGACTAAGATTAATTTAAGAAAATGTGGTTTAGAGATACTTTCAAATGTGATTGATGATTTTGATTTCCACTTGTTTTGCTATGAAATCACATGGAATTAAATTGGTCACATTAAATTACCTAACATTTGCATACGATAACATTTTCTAAGAAATTGAAACATGTTTCCTATGTTGAGAAAGAAAGGGAATTCTTAAGTTGTATTTAAAATTTATTCAACTGATGCTAGTGAACTAGAAAATTTTCTATAGTACCTTGTTTTTCTAGATGAAAATAGCTTTGCTAAATTATATTATAAAATAATATGTTTGTAAAAAATCATATGCACTCACAAATGAATTGGATAATTCAGAAAAGTGAATATGACTACCCATAGATGATCACTATTACTGTTTCTATACATTGCCTACATACATTTTTGAATATTTTACAAAAGTGGATTCATACTATGTTTTGTATTTCATAAATTTTATTTTTTTAAACAATGTGCTATGAGCAGCTTTCCATGCTAATAAGGGCAATTCCACAACCTCACTTTTAATGGCTCCAAAGCATTCAAATGATGAAAGTACAAAAATGTATTCAAACAATTTCTTATGATTGGACCATAACGTTTTAAAGATTATACTACTTATGTAAAAATGCCAAATGCATTTTTATCAATGCGTTACATCAATGTATTATATCAAAATGCATTTATTTTTCTACACATTTGATAATTTTATTAGGATAAATACCTAAAAGCAGAACTGCACATTCAAAGGACATATACATATTTAAGGATCTATATCTGTGTGTGTGTGTATGTGTGTCTGTGTGTGTGTGTGTGTGTGTGTGTGTGTGCAGGTAGCCCAGGTATGGTTATTTCATCCAGCTGATTGGTCAAATCGAAGAATGGCATATTATGCATTTTTGGCCAATGAACATAAGGGAATTTTGCTGGGCATCTTAGAATCATATTTTCACTATGAAAACTATCTATGAACTAGAACATTTCTTTGCTCTTTAGTCTCCAGTGTTGATGTCTGAAACTATGCTAGCTTTAGGTTCATGAGTAAGCCAGCGAGTGAGAAAAGACAGAAAGGCACAGCGATAAAGATGAGAAGATTCTAATGATGGCAATAAGCTAGTTAATTCACCAACCCTGGACTCACCCTACCTCCATAGTTTTGCTATTTATTTAAAGAAAATCCTTTAGCATAAGGGAGAATTCTCAAAGTGAGAATATGAGGGGTTCTTGAGGTCCTTATAGAAAGTCCATGAATTCAAAACTATTTTCAAATTATTCTATAATAATATTTGCCCTTTTTACTCTCATTCTTCAGCGTACACAGTGGAGTTTTTCAGAGGCTAGGTGATGTGTAATTTGGCAATAAATTGAATACAGAAGCAGATACGAGAATCCAGTTGTCTTTTATAAACTAGATATTAAAAGATTAGTAAAAATGTAAAATGATTTCACTTTTCACATTAAAGTTTTGAGAAAAATTTTAAAGAATAAATTATTTATGTTAATATGTGATAATTTATTTTGTTTTTAAATAAGTATATTCTTAAAAGTTTTTATTTTTATTTAGTAAATATTAATAGAAAAAATCCAAATAAACAAAAGGTTTTTAGAAACCTCAAACATTTTTAAGAATTTGTGGGATTTTCTTGGTTTGTTTAGGCTGCCATAACAAAATACCATAAGCAAGTTGCTATAAACAACAGAATTCATCTCACAGTTCTGGAGTCTAAGAAGTTCAAAGTGAAGGTCCTGGCAGATTTGGAACCACTTTCTGGTTCATAGATGGCACTTTCCTGCTGTGTCCGCACACGGTGGAAGGGGCAAGGTAGTTCTTTGGGTTTTCTTTTAAAAGGTTATTAATCCCTTTCATGAGGGCTCTTCCCTCATGACCTAATCAATTATCAAAGGCTCCATCTCCAAATATGTATTGGAGATTAGGTTTCAACATATGACTTTTAGGGGTACATAAATATCAGACTACAGAAGGAATCCTGACATGAACATTTTTGGCCTAAACTAATGTCATTTCATTGTCTTTTGGTGTGAATAAGACAACACTGTTGTTGCTGTTGTTTTCAAATAAACTATGTTATTTGACAATAAATAGTTATCATTTTTAGGGAGGTAGTGGTGATAAGCCCAATCTATCACTTTTGCCAGAATGATTTTAGAATTTTAATTTACCCTTAAAGGATATTAACTAGCTCAGAAATGTCCGCATGTTGTAAAATGACTAAGCACTTTTTTTTCTGTCTTTACTTCTTCATTTTTTTCCCATTAATTTTGCATGGGATACAGAGATCCGTTTCATCCACAATTGTTCTTTTTTCCTTTCAAAGTTTTCTTTTGTTTCTTTTAACTTACTGCCTGTCAGCTTTTATTGACTCTTGAGTCTTTCTCTACATTTTCTCTTCTCTTTTCTCATATCATTGTTTTCCTCTGCTCTGTTTCATCTTCATTCTGGGACGATTGCTTGTCTGGTCTCTACAATATTAATTACATTGAAGACAGCATCAGTTCTGCTTCAATTTAGTTTGTCATTCCTATATTTTGTCTTTAGTATTCTTGAAATATTTCTTTATCCTTTCCATCTATCTAATTGTGCTATCTTGTTTTCTTTCCTATCCCCTGGATCTTTTTTCTTGTAAGGACAATTTCTTGTGGTATTCTATGGAGGAGATCAACTTCTAATGGATTGTTCCGTGCCATTGTTACTTTATTTTTTTTACAGCATTTTTTCCCTCTAGATCCCTACTTTCTTAACATGCCCCATTTTCATCTTAGTATCATTAAACAAAGAAAAATCCGTACAAACTTGTGTCTGAGAGATCAAGGAGGTTGCACATAATTGGCTCCTTTTCTCCTCATAGTGTGATTTTTATCTGCTTCTCAGTTTACAGCTGGAATTGGGGGGAGGCTAGTGAACTTGCCTTTACTGCTAATGAAACCAAAATAACATTTACTTCTGCTCTGAATCATAGTCCTCTTTTATCTCCATAGTGTAGTCCTCTGGAACTCTGGGTTGGATTTGAAGCATCCTCTATTCTAGAACATTCTAGAAACATTCCCTGTGGTCAGTGACATACCCTCACCCAAGCATTTCACCTTTAGGGGTGACTGCAACAGTGTTATTTTTCTTTGCTTTCAGACCCAAACTTTGGAGGAAACCATAACTTTTTTGGCAATATAGTTTGTGAATGAGCATGCCTTATTTTTCCCTTTGCAGTTCTCACACAAAAATCACCTTTAACACTGAAGTATCCTCCTCAATATCACATTACCAAGATGTTTTTATTTTCTTGGAGAAATATTTATCCTTGAATGATATCAATATAGAAATTGTTTAGGCTTAGTTACTTTCATGATGCCCATATGTTTTCTTTAAATGTATAAAATTGCAAAAAAAATCTCTTAGGTGAATAGGCAAGAAAGTAGCAACTTTTACTGCTAATAAGATCAGCGCTGGAGAGTTATAGCACTAGTTTGTTTGTCCTGCCCAAGTTTCCTTCTAGTTGTATTTATTGATTTACTTGTATTATTTTTAGATCTTCACATGATTCAATCCCAATAATTGATGTTCAAATAATTTTAATTCAGTAAAATAGGTAATTTAAAATTTATGTTTTAAACACAAGCATTAAAGGTTAAGAACAATATCACTTTTTTTGGTCAAAATAACGATTTTATTTCAGTGCAAAATCCAATTTTATTGCTGAGTACTGTTTTTTTTTTCTAGGAAAAATTTCACCTTGATATATTAATATGGAATAAGATTAGTTCATGAGAAAAGTGTTAGTGTGGAAGATATTTTGAAAGATGCCTTAATAGCACTACCGATTTCTAGATGAAGAGACTGAATTTCAAAGAATAATTAGTAGCTTCTACTATGTAGTATTAGAGTGTCCTCGGGGCATTTTTTTAAACCTTGTTTTCTTTCTAAAGAGGCACAAAATATCTTCACTAAATTGAAGAGTACCTTTTATTCTTTTACTCGCTGGATATGTTACCCACTGTGTGGATTGTTACATGCTAAGAAATGTAGAAGATGCAAAGAAAAATAATGTAAAGCTTGTTCAGTTGGAAGTTTGATTAGTTATCACAATATCTAGCATTTCTTGTTCACATTCATGATCATTCTACTGGTGGTGTTATATTGCATGTGCAGAATCTCTGCAAATTGAATCAGCTTCAACAACTCCCTGATAAACTCTTAATGAAAAAAGTCAGATTCCATGACCCACAGACCCCCGAGGACATATTCCAGGACTCAGGTTTTACATGTGAAAAGTGTGTTTGCAGCACAAATTCAGTGCCAACTTGTTAGATATTGAGAAAATACTTTTACATCAAACTTTCATTAAAGTGCTATCCCAGTTAGAAGTGAATGTGTAGCACTATAGGGAATTTTGTTTTTCTTGACACAATAATACCATTCATCACCTCAAGCATTTATCATTTCTTTATGTTAGGAACACTCCAGTTTCACCCTCTCAGTTTTTTTTTTGTTTTTGTCTGATGGAATCTCGCTCTGTCACCAAGGCTGGAGTGCAGTGGCATGATCACGGCTCACTGTAATCTTCGCTTCTGGGTGCAAGCTACTCTCCTGCCTCAGCCTCCTTGAGTAGCTGAGATTACAGGTGCATGCCACCACATCTGGCTAATTTGTGCATTTTTAGTAGAGATGGGGTTTCACCATGTTGGTCAGGCTAGTCTCAAATTTCTGACGTCGTGATCTGCCTGTCTCGGCCTCCCAAAGTGCTGGGATTACAGGTGTGAGCCACTGCACCTGGCCCTCTTAGTTATTTTTAAATATTCAATAAATTATTGTTGACTGCAGTCACCCCATTGTGCTATCAAATAGTAGATCTTATTCATTCTATCTAATTATATTTTTATACCCATTAACCATCCCCACTTTTTCCCTCCTCCCAAGTACCCTTCCCAGCCTTTGGTAACCATCATTCTAATCTGTATCTACATCATTCTAATCTGTATCTACATGAGTTCAGTTGTTTTAATGTTTAGCTCCCACATATCTGTGAGAACACGCAAAATTTGTATTTCTGTGCCTGGCTTATTTTACTCAACTTAATGTCTTTAAGTTCCATCCATGTTGTTGCAAATGAGAAAGTTTTATTCTTTTGTATGGCTAAATATTCCACTGTGTATATGTACCCTATTTTCTTTATCCATTTATCTGTTGATGGACAGTTAGGCTACTGTAGATCATTAACCTTCGAAAAACGATATTTGAATAAACACCAATGAGGCCTATGAATCAATTTTAGTTTCTTCCTTTGGAACTAACTCAAGCTATTTTTTAAAAATTTAAATTTACTAACACTTTATTTAACTAGAATATCCTAAAGTTTTCCTGAAATTGGTGATTATCTTTCTTTTTAGTGTAAAAGTTATGTCTCACTCTGGTGTAAACATAAGAATTTTAGTTTCCTTTCAACTACTGGAAAATTTCAAAGGTTGCTTTCACATCATGTTTGTGGCCTGCTGTGCTGAAAGTTGTATTCTCAGGTGCTCTTGTTCTCTCTGGCAGCATCTGGCCATCTCATTGCTATATCTTCTGAGTGATCTAGTCTTCTCTGGAGTCCTCTTCCTGACCCTGTATGTTTATAACTATCTCTCTTTAAACCTTAAGGTTACATTAATGTAAGACCAGTATGATGTTAGTGGATGATTAGCCTTTACTGACTACCAGAGGGTGGCAAGGGGCAAGACATTACACTATAGAATGGGAAAATCAGATAAATTGGATATCAGACACCATTGTTTCTGAAATCCAACAGCTGAACTCCATCATAGAAAGACCATTAATTTCATCTGTCTCCACCCTCTTGGCCAAGGGCCTCCTTCCGGTCGCTGAGGCAGGCCCTCATTCAGAGCTGCCTTCCTTTTCTGTTTCATCTACTTGCCCTGTTCAGTGCCCAGGACTCCCAATCCTCCAGCCCACTCACAGGAAGATGCCAAATCGTTTTTACAAATGATTTTAAATTAACAGGTTGAGTACAAAAGGATACTCTTCTCCTTTTCTTTAAACGTCATTCTACAGAGCAGTTTAGTTATCTCTGTTCTCACTTCTGCATTCCAGGCTCGGCTGCAGGCCCTGCTTTCGATAGCTGCAGTGCCCGTTCCCTGGGAAACCCTGTCTCTCCTTTCAATGCGGAAATGGTAGCTGTCAGCATGTGCACCTGCACGCGTTGCACTGATGCACATTCTCCATTTGGATTCATGTCAACTCTTTACATTTTGTGGACTATATGCTTTCAGTATGCTGCATGCTTTCACATTATTTAACCATCCTCTTGTAAGTGTTATGCATTGAAAACAGATTAAAAAAGACAAATTTTTAACAGTTTGGAGAGTTTGAGCATCTTGCTCCCTAAAAATCCTCTTACGTGTGAGAGCCTAGAACTAATTTTGCTCAGTCTGATGCCAAGCCTATGCCCTGCTGCTATGCTAAACTGCATCTCAGGAATTTTTTCTGTAGAATGGTGAAAAGATAGAGTAACACCCAATAGAGTGTCACCGATATTGAACATTCTTAACAAAATAAAATAATTGTGACTTCATTTTCAAAATGTTTGTATGAAATTATAGAAATACATGGTTGGAATTTCTACCCATGTAAAGGAACATTTTTGTTTTAAAGGCTATTGAAATCTGATATCTGTCACATCTGTGATCCAGAAGTCCCTAAGGCCTGAGATTATCCAACAGTGGTACAAATGAAATAGATGTTTCATTGTTTATGAAATGCTCAGTATAAGTGCTGGCAGTCAATGCCAGGTTTGCTGAGATAGTATATCATGGTGTCTCTCCCAAACTGCCAAAAATGTGACAGCTATTATTTCTCAGTACCCCTGAGAAGCAAGCAATTTGCAGTATAGAAATCAAACTCATAAAGGAAATGTTCAGAATCTAGGGGTTAATAAGACTGAAGTCTGTTAGGCAAGCCGAATTTAATTTTTGACTTCTGCTAAGATTGGGAGAACTCTGCTTGTGTAATCCCTCTGGAATCCTACACTATACCCTGTGTTACAATCACAACAGCCTCGTGGAACACTATGTCATCATCTGCAGAAATATACAAATGCTGGATTTTAAATTATTTACCATAATGTGTTCAGAATATTAACTATAATTGGCTCATGTCTACTGAGCTTGAATATAAATTGTAGTTTTTTGGATAATAAATTTTGTACTCACATAAGCTAGTATACTGTCCAAGATATAAAATGCACCATGAGAAGAGTAAATTAACAACTTTTCAATCTAATTTTTAATAGATTTCCAGATAATTCTGTTACACCTTAAATTTTTCTATTTGGTCAACTACACAAGGAGAAACTAGGGGAAAAAAAGTCCTGTAGAATAGTGGAAAATTCATTAAAATTCTCTGAATAATTTACTCATAGACACAACTTTTCTTTTCTTTTTTTTTTTTTTTTTAGAGAAAGAGAGAGAGAGAATAGGAAGGAGAAAAAAGGAAGAGAAAGAGAGAGAGAGAATGGGGAGGAGGGAGAAGGAAAAGAAAGAGGGAGAGAGAATGGGAGTATTGCTTTCTTGCCCAGGCTAGAATGCAATTTAGTAATGGGTATTGAAAACCTCTTTTATACTGATAATTATACTTAATGATGTAATCAGGAAGGAGTAAGGGAAGAAGATAACAAACAAACAGCCAACCAATATTTAATTTAAACCTATGAAATGCTATGCGATTACTGAGGAGTGATTTACTTCCAATTATATAGTCACCTTTGGAATAGGTGTGAGGTGGTAATGTATGTTTTGTGTATTTGAAGTGGAGAGTACTATAAATATTTATTAAGTTTACTTGTTCCGGGTCTGAGTTCAAGTTCTGAATATCCTTGTTAATTTTCTATCTCGTTGATCTATAGAATCGTTAGCTCTTCTTGTTGCATTGATCCTTTTGCCATTATGTAATGTCGTTCCTCGCCTCTTTTGATCTTTGTTGCTTTAAAGTCTACTTTATCAGAGGTGAGAATTGCATCTGCTGCTTTTTGTTTATTAGTTTATTTTTACTCTCTGTTCAATTGGTAAATCTTCCTCCTTCTCTCTGAGTCTTTGTGTATTGTTTCATGTAAGATGGGCCCGGATGCAGCATACAGATGGGTTTTGGCTTTTTATCCAATTAAAATATATGTAAGTTTAATACCAGCATTTGATGCTAGCTGGCTGTTTTGCCCATTAGTTGATGTGAATTTTTTATTGTGTTAAAGTTCTTTGCTTTTTGATATATTTTTGGAAAGGCTGATATTGGTTGTTCCTTTATATGTATAGTGCTTCTTTCAGAAGCTCTTGTAAAGCAGGCCTGGTGGTGGTGAACTCTCTAAGTACTTGTTTGTTCGCAAAAGATTTAATTTTTCCTTCGCACATAAAGCTTAGTTTGGCTGGATAGGAAATTCTGGGTTGAAAGTTCTTTTCTTTAAGGATGTTAAATATTGGTCCCCACTCTTTTCTGGCTTGTAGGGTTTCTGCTGAGAGATCTGCTGTAAGTCTGATAGGTTTCCCTTTATGGGTAACCTGAACTTTCTCTCTAGCTGCCCTTAGTATTTTCTCCTTCATTTCAACCCTAATAAATCTGGCAATTATGTGCCTTGGGGTTGGTCTTCTTGAAGAATATCTTTGTGGTGTTCTCTGTATTACCTGGAGTTGAATATTACCCTGCCTTGCCAGGTTGGGAAAATTTTCCTGAATGATATCCTGAAGAGTATTTTCCAACTTGGATTCATTCTCTTCATCACATTCAGGTACACCTATCAAACGTAAATTAGGTCTTTTCACATAGTCCCATATTTCCTGGAGACTTTGCTCATTCCTTTTCATCCTTTTTTCTGCATTCTTGTCTTCTCGTTTCATTTCACTGAGCTGGTCCTCGACTTCTGATATCCTTCCTTCCGCTTGATCAATTCGACTGTTTAAACTTGTGCATGCTTCGCGAAGTTCTCGTGTTGTGTTTTTTAGCTCCATCAATTCACTTATATTCTTCTCTAAATTGTCCATTCTCATTAACATTTCGTTAAACCTTTTTTCAAGGTTCTTAGTTTCTTTGCATTGGGTTAGAATAAGTTCTTTTAATTCACAGAAGTTTCTTATCACCCACGTTTGGAAACCTGCTTCTGTTATTGGAATACCGGTGTAATCTATTAAGCCTTGTTCCGTTACTGATGAGGAATTGCAATCCCCTGTAGAGGGAGAGGCATTCTGATTTTGAGTATTCTCTACCTTTTTACGCTGGTTTCTTCCCTTCATTATATATTTGTCCGTCTGTCGTCTTTATAATTACCGACTTTCTAACTGGGTCTCTGACGTCCAACTTGTTGATTCCCTGCGCCGAAATCTGAGCAATCCACTGAGCCAGCCAAAACAGCGGTGTTAAGATTGATGGTGCTTTTCTGCCCGGGAATATCCGGACTCTGCACCAAGAACTGGCGTGCTAAGGCACCAGCAAAACCGCCACGCCGGCCACAAGAGTCGCCCTGGCGACCCGTGGAGCTCCTCCACTGGGAATCTCGTGGTCCGTGAGCAACTAATATTCGTCTGAAAGTGTGGCGTCCTCTCGTTCTTTGCGCTTTCACTGGGAGGTACGTGCCCGAGCTGCTAATCATCAGCCATCTTGGATCTCCAACTTTTCATAGCATAATGGTGAAACCAGCACTTACTGATGTAATCCCATGATAACTCAATTAAAATTTTTTAACTCAGTTGAAAATTTTCCTAATTAACATCTGCTAGAAAATATAAAACAAAAAAAATTAGTAATTGCCTAGTATGCACTTAATTGCACACACATTCCTACTGACATTTTTTGTTTGTTTGTTTTTTTGTGGATTAGAATGGGTTGGTTTACTGAATCACAAAGCAATAACAAGAATTGCTTTCTCATCTGGTCTGGCATATGAGAAAACCACGAAACAATGCATGCACTGACCCTGCAGGTGTGCGGGCTGCACCATAACAAAGAAACATTATTCCCTGGACTCTTTCTAGTGGTATCATCATTTGTGCTGAGACACAAAGAAGTAAACAAATGCCAAATGCTGGCTTTGCTTCTGTGCTTCTCTCACTGGGGAGCTTGAATTGGGTCAGAGAGGAGTCAAATGGGAGGGAGTTTGTAGGCCAATTTTAGCTGTCAGCTGATATACTGAAAAGAAGGAAAAGAGAAAATAAGTGGAAACAGTGGCTCAAGGTTATGATAAATATATAGCTAGAAATTTCTGTTAATTTCTTTAAAAATTTATTTTCTATGTAAATTGGATTGCTTTAATAATAATGACTAGGAAGCCAAGGCTGTGATTTTTCTTTTTATTATAAGGAAGCTTTGTTTTGAGTTCTGCTGCCTATGAGCAGTTCATATTTCAGATGTGGTTGACAACCCCATGGGCTTTATTGCCTCACTTGAAAAGTTGTAAAACAGCAGCCTCACTTCCCTCAAGATTGTCTCTTCTAGATTGGTGAACTCAACAGAATGTCAATTGAAATGCTTAAATTTAATCATTTAATTAATTCTATATTAGGCCATCTGGTTAGCAGAAATTAATATTTCATTGTTGAGTAGCCAAGAGAATATGAGGGCCATCATGATGCAGTTTGATTACAGTTTTACAAATTCTTTGAATGGTGCTCTTGATTTTATAGATGTTTATATTTAGCTTCTGTATTCTATTCTCTTTATAGAATTCTGGAGATTATAAAGTCCAAACAATCTTGTAGTATGTAGATTATATTTCTAAGTATCACTCTTCAGTGGCTACAGATAAAGTCATATTTTCAATAATATTCAAATCATGAAAACTGGAGGCCACACGTGACCTCAAGAAATCTTCACCTTTCACAATGCCAGTAAGATATTTCTATGAGTTTCTTAGGGACTGTCTTACATGTGTTTAACTCCATCCCTTTTACTATCATATGTTCTTGTTACATTGTAGGTCGTCCACAGTTCCTCCCAACCTCAGCATAGTCAACCCAGTGGTTGAAAGGGTAGCCAGGAAGTAATCCTTGAATTGTCTTGTCCCCTCACTCCCAGTTCAATCCACCAGTAATCTCTACTGACTCCTGTACACCTCTCTTATCCCTATTACTTCAACCATTTCAGGATGCTTTAGTCAATTCCCAGCAGCTGGTATCCACCTCTCTAAGCCTGAAGGGTTCACTCCATAGAAGGCCACTCTGCCTGGACTTGAAGTAGTTGGAAATCCTGAGAAATGAACTCCCTGTGGCCCCCCATCAATGTCCTCAACCAAGGAGGCTCAGGACTTGTTTATAAATGCTTCCTATTCCTGATATCTCCAGTAGAATAATTCTGAAATGTGTGTTTTCTGGAGTTTCCCGTGAGAGTAAGCTCTGGTTACCTACTGTAGTAGTTGGCTTGATACACACCATTACTGACTGACTTCCTTTCCTTGTCTTACTATCCCACTCACCTAACAGCATGCCCGTGCCTCCCAGATAAAATACTTACCTTTGAATCTTTGTCTTAGAAAATACTTTTTGGATAACATAAACTAGGAAAACCTCACATTCAAGAACGATCCCTAATTTGTTTTCCCATTCAATCTTTTTTGCTATCCCTCCGGTCATTGCTCTTACAGGAACAAGAACCTCCAAAAGAGAGACTTCAGGACTCTCTGAAGTCCCTGAAAGTCATTGTCTTCAGAGCTGGTTGTGTAGGTCCATTCTATTCCTTTACAAGTTTTTCAAAGTGCCTACCTATGACTGCCTAAAAAGTTGATGCAAAGAGAGAGCTCAAAGAGCAAAGAAGAGGATTCTTCTGTTCAGGTCAGGCATGGCTCAGGTTCAAGTTTATTCTTGGAGTATTAATCTGAATGTTCTAGTTAGTCAATGATATCAGCTACAGATAATGAAATTTGCACCCCCTTTCCAATATGTTTAGGATTATTCTGTTTTCTAATTGCAGAGGCCAGTCTTTAATTAATTCCACATATCCTCCAGGAGTACCTGAACAAAAATGCTTCGACTCTTTCACCATTTAGGTCTGAAACCCACCTTTTATTGTTTGCTATTATATATAAACTAGAGAAGAGAATAAAAATTATCTCAATGATGAATCCAGCTATATATGTTCTTCTAAAGAATGTTACTAAGAAATTTGTTTTTAACATACATATGTAAGTAAATGTATGCATTAGTCTGTTTTCATGCTGCTGATAAAAGACATACCTGAGACTGGATAATTTACAAAGAGAAGTTTAAAGGACTTGCAGTTCCACATGGCTGGGGAGACCTCACAATTATGGTAGAAGGCGAAAGGGACGTCTTATACATGGTGGCAGGCAAGAGAGAAATATGAGTCAAGTGAAAGGGGAAACCCCTTACAAAATCATTGCATTTTGTGGGACTTACTCACTACCACGAGAATAGTATGGGGGAAACTGCTCCCAAGATTGAATTATCTCCCACTAGGTCCCTCCCCCAACATGTGGGAATTATGGGAGCTACAATTCAAGATGAGATTTGGGTGGGAACAGAGTCAAACAATATCAACATATATATAAAGCAGATTAACATATATATGTTTTCTAGGGATAAGTCTAAGTTGCTTATGTTGTATTTTTCATTTAATTCTCCTTATCATCATTCAATTCTTAGGACAGTAGTTTTTAGGCTTTACTTAAAGATTGAGGAGGATACTTCAGGAGACACTTTGGTGGGAAAATAATTGCCTGGAGAAGCTGAAACTCTATCCACAATACTCCTTCAGTTGAAGCTTCTCTGTTATCTATGTTTGCGTTTAATATTGAGAACATCTACAAAATATTTGGAAGCTTATTCTTTTTTATGGGAGACGCACTTTGTTGTCTACATGAAAGCAGTTTGCCAAACCCCATTTCTTCTTGATACCAGAGCCTTGATTTTGTACAGGTATTGCTGGACAATGTTCACAAACAAAAGAGATCAGTCATAATCGGTCTAAATAAGGGTACTCCCAGCCTACTTATCTAGTCACTAGGGTTGATGCAAATGAACGATGCAGTTATTGGCAATGAGGTACAGAGGGACATCTTCTGAGATTTTCTGGGAGACATTTTCTGCCTTGGGACAAAGAGGAATTTGCAAGGACAGAGCTCTATTCCCACCTTCCAGTTTTGGATATATCATCTGAGTGTGGAATGCTGAAGAGCTGGTGTGATCATCTTATTAAAACAAAGTAAAGACTAAGAAAAGCGACGGAAAGCTTATGACTTCTCTAATTTTTTAATGGACCCTGAAGCAATCTATTTCTGACTTTGTCTTTATATGTAATGTTAATCTGCTTCTGTTGTTTAGTTTAATCAGGAAACCAAAAGTAGTCTAGATGATACATTTGCTAAGAAATCCATTTTAGATACCTGTCCTAGGCCACTTCTTTTTTTAGCATATTAAGCATCCAAGATAAGCAACTGTTCTACAAAATTGCTACTTAAAGAGGAGTCTCTGCCAAAGGATTGCTTCAGCCGTTCTATCAAGAGACACATTTGCACTCCATTTGTTCTCTAATGAAGACAACACAACAACATTTTTTCACACACATTTATTGAAATGTAAAATTAATTGTGATGCTAACAGACATCCACCCACATTTTTAGTAGTTCTAAAAGACTGCTTATGTCCCACAAAAACTGCATTGGCTGGTAAACCTCAGCAAAGTTTCATACAACAGGGGATAAACTCAGTTGGCACATTCTTCGGGTCATCCTCAATCTATTGTTTACATTTGCTAATTTTGCATTTTTGGTAGGTACTATTATTTGCATTATATCACAATTCTCAAAGCTGAATCAATATATAAAACTAATCATTGAAGTATAAAAGCAGAGATGAAAATAGTAGCTATAACTAAGAATTTTGTTATATACAGCAAGGGTGGGGGGGTGTGGTTTTGGAATGAAACTATTTCACCTCAGATCATCAGGCATTAGTTCGCTTCTTATAAGGAACACACAACCTAGATCCTTCACATGCACAGTTCACAATAGGATTCACACTCCTATGAGAATCTAATGCCGCTGCTGATCTGACAGAAGGCGGAGCTCAGACGGTAATGCCCACTGGCCTGCAACTTACCCTTCTGTGCCATACCGGTCCACAGACAGGGGTTTGGGGACCCCTGAAATACAGAGTGACTAGGATTCCAGTGAATCTGTACCTGCTGTGACGAGTGCACATGTAAGTGTGAAGACCTTGCACGAGCAGCTGAGAAAAAAAATCAAACTACTGAAATGCAGAGGATTTGCACACTCCTTCCATTTCTCCTGATCACCATTGTTCTCTCTAGTATGACCTTGGTCAAGCAGTGGCATGATTTCCATAAAACTGCATAGTGACCTCTCTGGCAGATCTATTAAAATTGTCCAGATCAAGCCCAAAAAGGATTAATTACTTAACTAACATTTTTATTAAGAGAGAAAGAGCCAAAAAGTCAAGTGACATCATTTAAGGTTTCATTTCTTATTGCAGAATCAGGCACAAGTCATGTCGTTTCCAAGAAGCTGATACAACTGCCTTCAAAGTTACCAACAAATATACTTAGAGAGAAAATGGCACTGTTGGGCAGTGTGCAACATCACTGATGTGGCATATGGCACTGTGATGATAATCACCTGTGCATAGCAGCAGATATTTCTCTTTTCGGGTGCACCAAGTCATCAGTTGGCAGAGAATGCCTTTTCCTTTGGCATATGCAGACTACATATATGAGCAAGAAGGGATCTGTGAACTTTTTTCCCCCAAAACAGTTGTTCTGTGAGTTCTGATATTCTGTAAGACGTGCACTGGCAAGAGTTTCAATTGGCTATGGTTGCCAAGCCACATACTTTATTTGGCGAGCACCCTTGGCAGTTAGTAATATATGACTTCATCTTGAGTTAGTTTTGAGGAAAATGGACAACTGTGGACAGGATTGACCAGTAGCCATAGTGTGCTGCATAATAAAAGCATATTTTGTCCCATTGAAATTCACTACATGTCAAGGAGAAGGAGCATGATAGGAATTTATAGCATTGGATGAAGCATAATTATTTTTATGGCACTATTATTACAAGTGAAATCCATTTATATGATTTCAAGTGGCAAATCTCCATTCCGAACTGGTAATCTTGAATGGCATAAATAGTGTGTAGGAGGCATTCAGGATATACATATCACTTTTTTGATAGCAAGATTTCTAAGTGGCTGAAATTGTAACTCAGATGGCTTTGACTCTTTTCTAATGCTGGGTGATTTTGTGTTCATTTGTTAGAGAAAGACTCAGTGGCACATAAGTGAAAGTAAACTGCCTGTAAACAGATCTAAAGAAAATAACAATATTTTACAGAATCAAATTAAACCCCAAAATAGATTAATAATCCAGTCACTGCTATTCACAAGCTGCAATATTCATCCTCCCACTTTTGGGCCATGTTCTGTTTATAAGACAGACTGTATGGTAGGGAGCTGTTCAGAGTAAAGTCTTCAGAGTCCTAGTACCTATGATAAAGTGTTTCTGTGAGGATTAAATAAGCTTATACCCATGAAGTGCTTAGAACTTTCCCCAGATCAATGATGTTAGCTATTTTTAATATTGTTAGTCTACCTATTCAGACAGGGAAGCAGTTTTCAGTGCAAAATTCCTTCTTCATTTTAGAGGCCTCATTTAATCCAAATAATCAAAACTGTTTTAGAGCCACCAACTTTTGTGTTTTATAGGCTGTTATTGTTTGCGTTTTGAGCCAGGGTCTTGCTCTGTCACCCAGGCTGGAGTGCAGTGGCGCAATCTCAGCTCACTGCAACCTCTGCTTCCCGAGTTCAAGTGATTCTCATGCCTCAGCCTCTCAAGTAGCTGGGACCACAGGTGTGTGCCACCATATCTGGCTTATTCTTGTATTTTTAGTACAGACAGGGTTTCATCATGTTGACCAGGCTGGTTTCAAACTCCCGGCCTCATGTGATCTGCACCTGCCTCGGCCTCCCAAAGTGCTGGGATTACAGACATGACCTACCATGCCTGGACAAGCCACTAAACTTTTGTTGCATGTTCTGATGACCTAATTAAGAGGCAAGGTTTGCTAATGGGATAGAAGAAATAAAATGTTAAAAAAAAAAAAAGAGAGAGGGAACAAATTGACCTATGATTCATACTATATGCTATATATTTTGAGATATGTTTATGAACACTTGGAATTCCACAGATCAGGCAGGTGTATGGCTAATTTGGCCCATGCCCCTTCCCTTGATCGTAGAACCTGGCTGGTTTCTCTTGATTGGTTTTCTAATGTCTGAAACTGCAAAGCCTCCATCTCCTATTCTCTATTCAGTATAATCCAACTTAGAGAACTGACTCATATTTTTGATCACCTGTTAAGGTTATTCTCAGCAGAAAATATTTCTCCTGAGTGAATAATAATTGAAAGAGGAGATAATGATTATTTTTGCTTCCCCAAGTGAGTATTTTAAGACACATGGAAAGTATTTACTTTTTTTTTTTTTTTTACTATTAAAAAGCTTGCCAGATCCCCCTCTCTCCGTGACAGATGATTCCCTATTCAGAGAGGAGAAGAGGAATGGGGTGTGTGTGTGTGTGTGTGTGTGTGTGTGCGCGTGCGCGTGTGTGTGTGAAGGAGCAGCCTGACCAGATTTAAAGGAAATAATAATTTGTGATATGAAATGTACTTTCAAGGTAACTTTCCAGAAATCATTAAACGGAATCCAAGGAACACAAAATGCAGAAGTTCCCCCTTACCTAAAAAATGGTGAAAGAAAGAATTGCTTTAAACTGGCATTATGAAAGCTAGGGAACAATAAGAAACTGACAGTTTCCTCCCTACCCTATGGGGTGCCAAAGCTCTGGACAGGGGTTATTTACATTTGATTTCTTGGTTTTGCTTTTGCTTTTTTGTTTTTTCAAGTAGACTCAGCAGTTCTTTTCCCAAACCTCTACAGATAGACTTAGAATATTTTTATTTTTAATAAGTCCAGGTCACAGGATAAAAAAAGAAAGAGAATAGAAAATCACCAACACAGTATACTAATTGCCTATTTGTCATTCTATAATGACAAATGTGTGGGAGAAAGAAACACAAATCCAGAAGAATTGGGGCAGAGTATAATCATGGTGGAGATAGATCTAAAATGTAAAGAAAGTAAATGACACTAGAAGCAGCAGCATAAGCTTTATAATGTATACGTAGACTGTGGGAGCCGGGAAAGTGCATGAGTCAGTCCACCTCCTTGGGGGCACAGTCGAGGGAGAGCTCCAGGTGTGCTGTGAGATCTGCAGTATTCATGCTGAAGCCACGCTCTCCAGGGCTGTTTGCCTGCTAATAACTAAGCATAATGCCAGCAATAATACAGCCCTATTCCTGCCAAACACAAGACACTCTAATGGGTGACTTTGGTTCCAAGACTCCACATTAGCATGACTCAAACTTTTGGAGAATAACACAGTAGTCTGAGAATCAGGCAGAATCTTCCCACCAACCCTCCTGCCTTTCCCTTCCTCTGCCTGACTACTCTGGTCTTCAATTTCATTCTTTCTGGGCATTCTTTCAATATATTTCTGTGCATTTAATCCTGTCTTGGCATCTGCTTCTCAGAGGTTCTGAACGGATGCCTATGCACGTACTTATTTATTATACAAGCATCATGATCTACGACATTAGTCTCAGAAAGAGAAAAGGCCATCAGTCCATTCCTCTCCTCCCGTTTTCCATGTTTACATAATGACAATATTTCAGTAATTATTAATCATTGTCTAAAAATAATGTTAGGTTTATTTATCATTTTATTTTAATTTATTTTACCATTGATTATATAGTTATCTTAAGTTTAGTTATAGGCAGTATAACATTGCAACTGATATACCATAAGTTGTATATGTATTTATAGTCATTTATGTATCACCTTCTTACTTCAATAGTACTGGAAGAAATTTTTCACACACACACACACACACACACACACACACTTTCCCCATTCCCCTTTCCCCTCCCCCCCTTTTTAGAGGTCCTGAGATGATAATGTCCTGAATGACTCCATTGTGTGTAGGAAAAAACCAACTAGTATGGCCCGAGTATTACTACAGGAAATGTTGCTGAAGTGATGGGATAAGAATTGTCTTTCCACGGCTTAATTTTCTTATCTGTAAAATGGGCATAATAAGGGTATCTCATAGGATTTTGAGGAGGATTTTAAGGCTTAGCAAAAAAATGGACGTATTACTCAGTCATTAAAATACATGATTATTTTTTGTATTACTTTTATTATAATTCTTCTGAACAAGGAAATTTTAAAGTCTCACTTGAATTTCCAGTCTCCAAAGTCTTCAAGAACTCCTCCTTTGTCATTAAAGGAGTCTTTCTTTTATCATAACTCAAAGATCATTCTCTTCCTTTATCTCCCTTGACGTGGAGCCAGGCTGCACCTGACTTCTAGCACACAACTCCCTCTTTCATTTATAAAGTTCTTGCATGCTTTACATTTTAAGAGAACAAAAGGGAAATGTGAGAGACTGCTCAAACTATTATGTCAAACCTTTTCTTCTAAATTTTTGTTCTAAGTGATTTGTTTTCCAAGTTTTGGAAACTAAGGCTTAAAATGCGTGTAGCAATTAAAGCTGAACTGAAAATTAAAGATACCATAAGGGACTTGCAGCTCAGAGGATAAACTTAACTCAGTGTTAAATGCCTGGTCTCATAGCCCTAGATGGGACCACCTAGAGGCTTTTCTTCTCTGGGAGACTAACACCTCATCTTTGTGGGGCTCCTTCCAACTGACATTCGCTTTTCTTCTTTAATGCTTATTTTTATCCAGTTCCAGAAGATCTAAAGCCTTACCCTTCAATCTACTTGGAAAAACATAAAGTCTTATAAAAGAATATATATAATACTGTATCATAAAATATTTATTACATAATATACTTGTATTAGTCTGTTCTCCCACTATTACAAAGAAATGTAGGAGACTGGGTAATTTATAAGGAAAGAGATTTCCACAGGCTGTACAGGAAGCATGGCAGCATCTGCCTCCGGGGAGGCCTCAGAAAGCTTTTATTCACGGTGGAGCAGGTGTCTTAGACGGGAGGAACAGGACCCAGAGAGAGGGAGAGGTGTACGAAACACCAGATCTCGCGAGGACTCACTCAATCTACAGCACCAAGGGGGATGGTGCTAAATCATTCATGAGAATTCTGCCCTCAGGATCCAACCCCTCCCACCAGGCCCCACCTCCAACATTGGGGATGGTGATTTGACATTAGATTTTGTGGGGACACAGATCCAAATCATACCGATATTATATATATGAAAGAACCCGTTCTCCCTCAATTACAAAACTTTGTACATTATTAAACGTACATTTAACATTCCACGTTTTCTTCATCAATGTCTAGCAGGTGTGTAGGTTCTTGAGTTCTGTCTAAAAGGATTCACCAGAGAGAGTTGCCAGAACACAGAAACAGTCTGCCCCGGGGCCTCATCCCTGCTTCTATCTAGAGCTCCGCAAAATTCATTTTCTTTTTTTTACCATTTTATTCTTTTTACATTACTTTTAGCTCTTTTTAATATATAGGTGTAGTCCCAGAGCTTCCAGTCAAGTATGGATCCTCAAGCGGAAGCAGAGGAAGCCTTCCCTTAGAGAGCGATTTTCATCTGTGCTCCGTCCCCACCGTGGTTTTATCTGTGTCAAAATGAGCGTCTTTGAAGTGCTGTTAACTAAGCGCAGATAGAGCAATTGGCTAGGAGCCAGGTTAGAACCTTCTTATTGGAATATTCGTCTATATGCTACATAATGAAGTATATTAATGTTTATTCATTTTATGGCAGTTATTTACTCCATTTTCTTATTTTAAACCAACAGGGATGCTTTGCCTCAGACATTTCCTAATTGGATTATTTTAAATAAAATTATAAAGACTGTAGGATTTAAAAACGAAGTATTTATAATCCATTTATTATTGCCGATACTAAATATTTTCTCATTTGTAGTTCTCCAGTCTGTCAGCAGGTTGCAGCAGAGGGCTGACTTTAGTTTTAAATTAGCATGTTAAAGAGCATTAAAATTTCTCCCTCTCCTTCCTTCCTCTCCTTCCTTCCTCCCTCCCTCCCTCCCTTCTTTCTTTCCTTCCTTCCCTCCTTCCTTTTCTTCCTACCCTCCATCCTTCTTCTTTCCTCCCTTCTGTCGTTTGTATCTTTCTTTCTTCTTCCCTCTCTTCCTTGTTTCCTTTCTTCCTTTATATTTTTTCTCTCTTTTCTCTTCTCATCTCTCCCTTCCTCTCTCTTTCTTCTTTTCTTCACTCCATTTCTTATCACTATCCCTCCCTTCCTTCCTTCTTTCCTTCCTTCTTTTCTTTTTTTCTTCGTTTCTTTCTCATTTCTTTTTCTTACAATATGAACATGATACTCAGTTACACTTTGTAAATGGAAGAGCTGATTCAGTAAAGTGTTTATGTATATGTATATTTAAAATGAGGTCCGATTTTTAGGATGTAAAAAAAATAGTACTTTAGTTAAAAATGGAGACCTTATATAGAAGAATAGAGTATCAATAAAAATAAGAATTGATGAACTTCTAGTTTGACTAACAAAGACAACCATAGCAAAGCCTAGATTTGGTGTGATGTATACAAACTCCTATGATCGCACTCCACTCACACAGCATATGCAAATGACCTCGTTTTTGCTACTACATTTGGAAATGTGGAAGAGGGAAAAAGGCATTTCAATCATAGCTCTCATTAGTTATTCACTGTATCCAGGCCGCTCAATTGTGCTTCTGTCTTTAATGTAATAGTAAGCAATAATTTCACAGCTGTGCTTTGTAGAATGAACTATATAAGCATCTATATTGAGATTTCATACACACATAACATAAAAGCAAGAGAAAAGCATCAAGAATACTGCTTGGCCCACTGCAAAACCATACAAAAGAAATAATGACTCTTTCAGATGGTTTTGTAGGATGACCAGCTGTAAGATTGATTTGTATTCTATAATGAAATCACCATTCAAAAGGCGATTACTTCAAGGTGTGATGCTACTTTCCCTTTGAGACATTGATATCTTTAATTATACAACATCAGTATCTGCCACTGGGATGAGCCAAAACAGCCTCCTAAGCCAAAATTTGTCTCCCTTTCAATGTTCTCATTCACTTCATCTTCCTCTAAGCACTTACCCAAAGCTTCCGAAAGGACGTTGCTCATATATGAGACACGATGGGTGCTTATTGCTATGACATTTGAGTTTGAGTGTTCAGTGTTAACTGGGAGATGTTTTAGGCTTATCATTTAATTCACAAAAATCTCAGTTTTGGCAGTGTTCTGTAATAAAAATTTCTTAATAATAGTTTGGATATATAACATTGGCATGCATTCCACATTCATTTGACAAATATTTTCTGAACTACTGTCAATGTTCTTGTCATGCATTTAACAGACTAGGCCTTGCTCATTGTGGAGTTTAGAATGGGCAGGAGGGAAGATAGACCAGCTGATAATTATAATGATCTTTAAAGTAATTACAATTGTGTTAAGTGCTATGAGAGCAAAGGACACTGTGTTATGAGAAAGCACAAGAAAAACACTTGACCTGGCCTGGGGGTAGGGAAATAAATTAGAGTCGCTTTCCTCTGTCACACATAGGGAAATTCATTAGTTTCAGGCAGTGGTTTAGAGTGAGGTTTGATTATTGTCTTTAATTTATAATTAAATAGGAGAAACTATAACTGAGCGTGAAGCAAAACCTTATGTAACATAGCACATTAATTTATTATATGGGTTGATTATTGTAGTGAGTGATACGAGATAGAGCAGCTTCTTTTGAAGAGTCATATTTTGAATTGTGTGAAACACATTTGTCTTTAATTACGGCAAGCCTGAAAAAGTGTGGTTACTATTGTTGATGTGAGCAAGACTCCATATATTAAATATTGTGGCTGCAAATCTACAGATTAGGACTTTGTCTCTTCTTGGACCATACAGTCTGTAAAAGCACATAAAATCACAAATCACATTTTGATAAAAAATACATTTTCAAAAAGTCCATCTTGCATATCTTTTCCCTCCATCTTTATAAATAAAATTTTATGGTTTTCTTCTTTTTTCAAGTGTGTCAAAACCCATAACTGATATCAGTTTTAAGTAGAGACTCTGTGGTACTATTTTTTATACTCTTAATTCCATACTCTTAATTCATAAGTAGAGTGAATGAAGGTACTAACTTGAATGGAAGCTGACTAAATGCCTATAAAGTAATGATAATTAGGAGAATGCATAGCAATAGGTAGTTTTAATATGTTTGTTAATAGAAAAAAGAGAAGAAATAGCGTGAAATTAGCAGATAGTGAATTAAGGTACTATAAATGTAAAACACATCTGTAGAAAATGATAAATTATAAAAATTAACTGAGTACACTTCTAAAATAAATACTGGAAGCAGAAAAACAAAAATAAAATTAAAATAGAAATTTACTCATATTAAAATCGAACAGCAAGACATTATCTTTATTTGGCAATATTTCAAAAATAATATTTTGAGAAATAGAGGAATAAGAATAATAGGTCAATATAGAAATGTGTAAAAAATGATGATTCATACTAGAAAACAACAAAATTTCAAAACAAAATAATAAAACTGCATAAAAAGTATAAATACTGAAGGTAAAGGATATGGTAAGTTCTATGAGAAAATCAACAAAAAAATACAAAGGAAAAGATAATCTAAAATGAAAAACCTAACTGAAAATATCAATCATTGCACTTAGATTACTGATGACTTGGATTTATTCCAACAAGGTATATAATCATCTTTTTTTTTTTTTTTTTAATTTTACTCTAAGTTCCAGGAAACATGTGCAAAACGTGCAGGTCTGTTACATAAATATACATGTGCCACGGTGGTTTGCTGCACCTATCGAACCATTCTCTAAATTTCCTCCTCTTAGCCTCCACCCCACAACAGGCTCTGGTGTTGTGTTGTTCCCCTCCCTGTGTCCATGTGATCTTGTTGTTTGACTCCCACTTATGAGTGAGAACATGTGGTGTTTGATTTTCTGTTCCTGTATTAATTTGCTGAGGATAATGGCTTTTACCTTCATCTATGGCCCTGTAAAGGACATGATCTCATTCCTTTTTATGGCTGCATAGTATTCCATGGTGTATATGTACCACATTTTCTTTATCCAGTCTATTATTGATGGGCATTTGGATTGGTCCCATAACTTTGCTATTGTAAACAAGGTTGCAATAAACATACATGTGCATGTGTCTTTATAGTAGAATGATTTATATTCCTTTGAGTATATATCCAGTTATGAGGTTGGTGGGTCAAATGGTATTTCAGGTTCTAGATCATTGAGGAATCACTATACTCTCTTGTGCAATGATTACATTCCCACCAACAGTGTAAAAATGTTCCTATTTCTTCACAGCCTTACCAGTGTCTATTGTTTCTTGACCTTTTAATCACCATTCTGACTGGCGTGAGATGGTATCTCATCATGGTTTTGATTTGCATTTCTCTGATGATCAGTGATACTGAACTTTTTTCATATGTCTGCGTAAATGTCTTCTTTTGAGAAGTGTCTGTTCATAGTCTTTGCTCACTTTTTGATGGAGTTGTTTGTTTTTACTTGTAAATTTGTCTAAGTTCCTTATAGATTCTGGATATTAGATCTTTGTCAGATGGGTAGCAATAGATCACAAAATTTTCTCCCATTCTGTAGGTTGCCTGTTCACTCTGATGATACTTTCTTTTGCTGTGCAGAAGCTCTTTAATTTAATTAGATCCCATTTGTCAATTTTGGCTTTTGTTGCAATTGCTTTTGGCATTTTTGTCATGAAGTCTTTGCCCATGCCTGTGTCCTGAGTAATATTGCCTAGATTTTCTTCTAGGGTTTTTATGGTTTTGAGTTTTACATTTAAGTCTTTAATCCATCTTGAGTTAATTTTTGTATAAGGTGTAAGGAAGGGGTCCAGTGGCCCAGTTTCAGTTTTCTGCATATGTCTATCCGGTTTTCCCAGCACCATTTATTGAATAGGAGATCCTTTCTCCATTGCTTGTTTTTGTCAGGTTTGTCAAAGATCAGATGGCTGTAGATGTGTGGTATTATTTAAGAGATCTCGGTTCAGTTCCATCGGTCTACATACCTGTTTTTGTACTAGTACCATGGTGTTTTGGTTACTGTAGTCATGTAGTATAGTTTGAAGTCAGGAAGCATGATGCCTCCAACAGTAAAACACTTCTCAGCAAATGCAAAAAAAAAAAAAAAAACTGAAATCATAATAGTCTCTCAGAACACAGTGCAATCAAATAGAACTCAGGATTAAGAAACTCACTTAAAACCACACAATTACATGAAAATTGAACAACCTGCCTCTCAATGACTCCTGAATAAATAATGAAATTAAGACAGAAATCAAGAAGTTCTTTGCAACTAATGAGAACAAAGAGACAACATACCAGAATCTCTGGGACATAGCTAAAACGGTGTTAAGAGGGAAATTTATAGCACTGAATGCCCACATCAGAAAGCTAGAAAGAGATCAAATCAACACCCTAACATCACAATTAAAAGAGCTAGAGAGGCAAGAGCAAACTAATCCAAAAGCTAGCAGAAGACAAAAAATATCAAAGAGAGCAGAATTAAAGGAGATAGAGACATGAAAAACCCTCCAAAAAAATCAATGAATCCAAGAACTGGCTTTTTGAAAAAAATTAACAAAATAGACAGACCACAAGCTAACTAATAAAGAAAAAAAAAGAGAAAAAATCAAATAGACATAACGAAAAATGATAAAGGGGGATATCACGTCTGATCCGACAGAAATATAAACTACCATCAGAGAATACTATGAACACTTCTATGCAAATAAACTAGAAAATCTAGAAGAAATGGATAAATTCCTGGACAAATACACCCTCCCAAGCCTAAACCAGGAAGAAGTTGAATCCTTAAATAAACCAATAGCAAGTTCTGAAATTGAGGCAGTAATTAATAGCCTACCAACCAAAAAAAGCCCAGGACCAGATGGATTCACAGCCGAATTCTACCAGAGGTACAAAGAGGAGCAGGTACCATTCCTTATGAAACTATTCCAAACAATTGAAAAGAATGGACTCCTCCCTAACTCATTTTATGAAGCCAGCATCATCCTGATATGAAAACCGGGAAGAGACACAACAACAAAAAAAGAAAACTTTGGGCCAGTATCCCTGATGAACATTGATTAGAAAATCCTCAGTAAAACACTGGCAAACTGAATCCAGCAGCACATCCAAAAGCTTATCTACTGCTATCAAGTTGGCTTCATCTCTGGGATGCAAGGCTGGTTCAACATATGCAAATCAGTAAACATAATCCATCGCATAAACAGAAACAAAGATAACAATCACACGATTATCTCAATAGATGCAGAAAAGGCCTTTGATAAAATTCAATATCCCTTCCTGTTTAAAACTTTCAATAAACTAGGTATTGATGGAACATATCTCAAAATAATAAGAGATATTTATGACAAACCCACAGCCAATATCATACTGAATGGGCAAAAGCTGGAAGCATTCCCTTTGAAAATTGGTACAAGACAAGGATGTACTCTCTCATCACTTTTATTCAACATAGTATTAGAAGTTCTGGTTAGGGCAATCAGACAAGAGAAAGAAATAGAGTGTATTCAAATAGGAAGAGAGGAAGTCAAATTGTCTCGTTTGCAGACAATGTGATTTTATGTTTAGAAAACCCCATCATCTCAGCCCAAATACTGCTTAAACTGAAAAGCAACTTCAGCAAAGTCTCAGGATACAAAATCAATGTGCAAAAATCACAAGCATTCCTTTACACCAACAATAGACATGCAGGGAGCCAAATCATGAATGAACTCCCATTTACAGTTGTTACAAAGAGAATAAAATACCTAGGAATACAGCTAACAAGGGATGTTAATAGTTCTTGAAGGGAACTACTAACCACTGCTCAAGGAAATAAGAAAGGACACAAACAAGTGGAAAAAACATTCCGTCCTCATGGATAGAAATAATCAATATTGTGAAAATGGCCACACTGTCCAAGTAATTTGGTACATTCAATGCAATTCCCATCAAACTACCTGACATTCTTCATAGAATTAGAAAAAACTACTTTAAATTCCATATGGAATCAAAGAAGACCCCGTATAGCCAAGACAATCCTAAGCAAAAAGAACAAAGCTGGACGTATCATGCTACCTGACTATAAACACTCTTTAGAATTTTAAGGATGAGGTTAATCAAGTAATGAAAATAGTATTAGAGTCATTGCTGGTTTAGGGACTAGAGTGTTTTTAGGTAGCTAGTCACTTTGGGATATGTGTGTGATCCACTTGAATTTTAGAAGGTAGAACAAGTTTTCCCAGTGAAATCCACCCACATCCTACACCAACATTCTCCTACCCAAGCCCCACTGTGAGGTAGGAGAACTATATGAATTTTGTTAGCAGACACAACCTTACAACTTTCACTTCACCTCTTATCTGTTTAATTCCCCAAATGGGTGCAATGAAACTTACTTATTCCCATGCCAAGCTTCAAAACCTTAATGTTCTAAAATGTATGTTCCAGATAAGGGAAAAGACACTTTCCATTACCTTGTTATGCATAGTCTTATCTTACCAAAGGTTATAATTAGGTCCAAGGGTCTTTCTCAAAGGCTGTTTAACAGAGATGTCCTAACTCAATTATCTGGGAATAAAAGGAACAAAAGAAAGCCATTATGCAAATGTCAGCAAATGAAGGAGAAACAAAGTTTCTTGGGTTTTACAACAAAGAGCGAGCCACTCCTTGTATGCCATTAATATTGTAGCCTCCAAAATGTAGGAACAATTGGAAAATGTATGAGATATGATAAGGAATAAAAAAAGGTTAGAGTATACACGAGATTTAAGCCATAATCTCTATGACGATATGGTTACAACTGATCAGGCTGATAGTGCAAACTAGCCATGAGCGCCCATTGACTTTGAAAAACACCCTGCCTTATTGAACAGATAGAAATAAAAATAGATTATCTATGAGCTGCTTCTTCTTCCTTTAAATCTAATGATATAACTTTTCCAAAGTGTTAAAAAATTTTACTTTCCTTTGTGATGTGAAAATAAATGGAGTAACTTCTTTGATGTAAGACATTTAGAGTTATAGATGGAAATCTGAAAAGAAAGTGTGCTTTAGTGGAGACTGCATTTTATCCTTCACAGAGTTTAGTATTTTCACATCAAAATCTTTGTTGAAATTCACTGGTCATCAATCATTAACATCCCCAAAAGCGGATTGGATTCTATGCTTAGGTACATTAGGTATATATGTCTGCCTATGTATCTATCTTTATCTCTACATGTTATACACACATATATGCACACACACATACCTATTCATGAATATAGCATATTAGTATATAATATATAATATTATATATAAATATGTGTATTAATATTTTGAAAATAATGTGTTTTCCAACTTGTGAAATCAACAAATAGAATATATGCATAATATAATTTATATTACATATGATACACATAATGTAAACATATACATTATATAACATTTACAGGTATATAAGATAGTCACAAATTCTGGGTGACAGAGCTGGGTTGGGTACTAAATCTTTATTTTGGAAATTTTACTTGCAAATAATCCTGTTGCTCTCAGGGCTCTGTTTCACCTCTGTCTCCATTTGGTATTAATGGGTTCAGCAATGCTATTTCACCCTTATCACTCCTAGTTGTCGAGGCAGTCCCTGAGCTTACGTCGATGATGGGTTGAGCTCCTCTGTTTTCAACTTGTTAATGCTTTCTTTTGCTCACACTTTGGTACTTTTATTTCCCATATTTTCTTCATGTCTTGACATTTACTATTTTTTACCCTGTAGGTATAGCTAACCTAGAGGTTTTTGTTTTCCTAATGAATGATCATCACTGACTGTTTTCTTCTTCTCCTCTTCACTGCGTGGGTGAAGGATAGCTTCCCTCCTGGGGTTCTGGGCATTCAGTGCTGTCCCGAGAACACCTAGCACTGGACAGATGAGATTGGCAGCAGGGTATTTATTAGTCACGTGCACCTAGAGCTGCAGGGAGAAGGATACTAGAGGCCACGAAAGGAAACTGTAAGGCCAAAAAAATTTGGTACCCCCTTCGCCTGCCTTATTCTCATGAGGGGATGTGATTCGCTTGTAGGCTGGCAAGGAAGTGAGATCTTTTGGGTTGAGGTCCAGGTAAAGTGGAGCTTGTCTGGAGGACAGGGAACTAGCTGGCCGGAGTCTGTCCTGTAGGTGAGGAACACATCTGGCGAGAGCAGGATTTCATAACTATGAAATTCATTGTTAAAATCTGGCACACGCTGTTTTGCCTTGCAGTTATTTGCTGGCAGTTTTGCTAATGTTAACCTAGCCTCTCAGTTAGATTGTAAAACTAGAAGACAGTTTATCCCTTTTTAATGACGTCTCTATGTTTAAAAAATTTATATTCCACGTACATTTTATAAATGTGTGTGCATGTTGCTTTAGTTTCCCAGGGCTAATGTAAGAAATTATCATAAATGGGTGACTTAAATGTATTCTCTGAAGGTTCTGGTGGTCTAACGTTTGAAATCAAGGTGTCAGTGGGACGAAGCTCCCTCATAATACCTTGGAAGAAAAATGCTTCTTTACCTCTTTTAGCTTCTGGTGGTTGCCGGCAATTCTTGGCATTTCGGGCCTTCTGGTAGACTAACCCTAATTCCTGGCTCTGTATTCACATGGCTGTCTTCCTTCTTATGTGTCTCTGCATCTTTCTTCTAATAAGGACACCAGTCATTGGATTTAGGGCTCACTTGAATCCAGTGTGACCTCATTTTGACTTGATTACATCTGCAAAGATCCTATTTCCAAATAAGGTCTAATGCACAGGTATGAGGAGTTAAGATTTCATGATATGTTTTTGTGGGAAAGGATTCCATCTACAATACATATGATTAGAAAATATATATCTGTTGTGTCTATACAGATACACTCCAGAAAACTCCTGTAAATTATTTGTCCAAAATTAAACAAAAAAGCACAGGTAGGAGTAGAAAAATATCTCAGATTCCAGGACTCCCAGCCAAGGACTCCTTGTTAATGGCTGGAAATGAATAACATATATCAGATGTCTCTTCTGAGAAACATAATTTGCTTCTCAAACATAATCAAATCTACTCAATGCCTATGAAGTTCTTTGTCGGGTTAAGGGATTATCTCAATGTCAGCCAATTCTTTAGATAAAGTTGCTATAATTCATATATCTGTAAGAGCAAAGAAGAGAGACAGAAATATCTGTGTTGGCTTTAGTTTGTGGGTTTTGCCTCTAGCAAAAGAACATATAACATAGGAGTCTAGAACAAATGGTCATTTCCCTTTTGTGACTGAACAAGTCACAGAATGAGATTTGAAGCTTTCTTGGCGTCTTCTACTCCCTTTCTGTCAATTTGTAGTTAATCACAATTGGCAGAACCAGCAGACCTCCTGTGGGTGAAATTTTTGTGTTGTTTCCTTATACCAGTGATTTCATATTTTTTCCAAGGTCAAAGAAACAACTGATGTTAATCACTCACCTTCTTCATTATAGAGAGAGTCTACAACTACAATATGCATGTAGCAATGTGGGAAGAGCTACTCTGACAGGCTGCTTTACCAAACAAAGTTAAATGCAAAAGAAGAGCTAAAGAACGATTTACTACAGGCTCAAAAGTTGTAGACGGTATCACATTTACTAACATATTGTTCTATAATTTTTCTCCTCCTCAATGAGTGCTTGAGATATAACAAAAATACTGAACCAAGAGAATACATACTGCATCTCTCAGTTGACCCAATTTTGCTACTGAGATAGAATTCCAGATACATCTATTATATGGTTATTAGTATTGGTCAAGGATTAGGATGAAACTCAATATCACAAATTAAAAATAGTTGCTAAGTGTTTATGGCTCTTGCTGCATTTCTTAAAACTGAAGAAGGATATTCCAGATCAATGCTCACTGATAAATATACAGAGTTGTCTGGGGCTCTGCACTTGTATTAGTCCATTCTCATGCTGCTGACAAAGACATACCTGAGACTGGGTAATTTATAAAGGAAAAAGATTTAATTGACTCACAGTGCAGCATGGGTGGGGAAGTCTCAGGACACTTACAATCATGGTGAAAGGGGAAGCAAACATGTTCTTCATATGACAGCAGGAAGGAGAAGTGCCAAGCAAAATGGGGAAAAGCCCCTTATAAAACCATTAGATCTCATGAGAACTCACTCACTATCATGAGAACAGCATGAGGGTATTCGCCCCCAGGGTTAAATTACCTCCCATTGATTATGGGAACTACACACTTTAAGACTAGATTTGGGTGACAACACAGCCAAACCGTATCAGTACTATTATTTACTAACTTAATCAATGATAGTGTTGGACATGTTTGATTGGCCCCATAAACACGGGGTTGTGGTAGAATTATTGGAAAAGCAAATCAAGGAGCATTTCCTTGTATGAATGACCTCCTGCTTATCCTACTGGCTTTGGTCAATTTGGCACATGTAATAAATGCTATAGAAATTTTGACTCACTGATCTCTCATTTTTTTTTTTCTCATACTGATGTCATTACCTAGAAGGGAACCCCATATATCAGGAATTCTATACTGGGAAGAGGCAGAGACTTGTACTTTTGGCATCTTGGGTAAAGGTACAGAAAAATCTGCGCAGCCTGACTTTTTTACTACCGCTTAGTGTAGTAATGGAGATTGTGGTAGCATTGTATAAGGTTTCATTGCCTTGGTTCTGAAGACACTCTTATGGAGTTGAATCTCTTTTCAGCAGCTTGCTAGCTCTGTGATTCTGGGCAAGTCTCTTCAGCACTCTGTGTCCAGTTATCTTAAATGGGAATAATAGAGGTTACCAGATTTAGCAAATAAAAACCAGAACACTCAGTTAAATTTGCATTTCAGATGAACAATAGTCTTTACAAAAGTAAAAGTATGGGCTGGGTGCGGTGGCTCACACCTGTAATCTCAGCACTTTGGGAGGCTGAGGTGGGCAGATCACGAGGTCAAGAGTTCGAGAGCAGCCTGAACAACATGGTGAAACCCTGTGTCTACAAAAAAAAATACAAAAATTAGCAGGGTGTGGTGGCGTGCACCTGTAATCCCAGCTACTCAGGAGGCTAAGGCAGGAGAATTGCTGAACCCTGGAGGTGGAGGTTGCAGTGAGCTGAGATCACGTCATTGCACTCCAGCCCTGGCAACGAGAGCAAAACTCCGTCAAAAAAAAATAAAAAATAATAAAAAATAAAATAAAAGTATGTCTCATGGAATATTTGGGATATATTATACTAAAAAATTCACTGTTTTTCTGAATTCAAATTTAACAAAGCATCCTGTATGTAATCTGGCAACCCTAAGATAGTAGGTGTATCTACATTATAAAATTCTTAATAGGTTAAATGTGTTGAAATGAGAAAAGCCTTTAACGTGATGCCTAGCACTTAATACATACCAGTTATTATTTCTTATTTTTAATTGCATTTTAGGTTTTGGGGTACATGTGAAGAACATGCAAGATTGTTGCATAGGTACACACATGGCAGTGTGATTTGCTACCTTCCTCCCCATCACCTATATCTGGCATTTCTCCCCATGCTCTCTCTCCCCAACTCCCAATCTCCCACTGTCCCTCCCCTATTTCCCCCCAACAGACCCCAGTGTGTAGTGCTCCCCTCCCTGTGTCCTTGTGTTCTCATTGTTCAACATCTGCCTATGAGTGAGAACATGCAGTGTTTGATTTTCTATTCTTGTGCCAGTTTGCTGAGAATGATGGTTTCCAGGTTCATCCATGTCCCTACAAAGGACACAAACTCATCGTTTTTGATGGCTGCATAATATTCCATGGTGTATATGTGCCACATTTTTCCTGTCCAGTCTATCATTGATGGGCATTTGGGTGGTTCCAGGTCTTTGCTATTGTAAACTGTGCTGCAATGAACATTCGTGTGCATGTGTCCTTAGAGCAGAACGATTTATAATCCTTTGGCTATACACCCAGTAATGGGATTGCTGGGTCAAATGGAATTTCTATTTCTAGGTCCTTGAGGAATCGCCACACTGTCTTCCACAATGGTTGAACTAATTTACACTCCCACCAACAGTGTAAAAGTGTTCCTACTTCTCCACATCCTCTCCAGCATCTGTTGTCTCCAGATTTTTTAATGATCACCATTCTAACTGGTGTGAGATGATATCTCAATGTAGTTTTGATTTGCATTTCTCTAATGACCAGTGATGATGAGCATTTTTTCATATGTTTGTTGGCCTCGTGTATGTCTTCTTTTGTAAAGTGTCTGTTCATATCCTTCACCCACTTTTGAATGGGCTTGTTTGTTTTTTTCTTGTAAATCTGTTTTAGTTCTTTGTAAATTCTGGATATCAGCCCTTTGTCAGATGGGTAGACTACAAAAATTCTTTCCCATTCTGTTTGCAACACCGTTTAATATTAGACATTGTGTTGTCATTTTAAAATCATATTATTCAACTTAGCAGTAATTCACCTGGTTTAGGCTTAACAGAACCAGTTTAAAATAGATAAACATGGATTAGAAAATTTGAAATTTGTACAGCTAGCCACTGTCTTGAGTTCAGGAGCTACAATCATTCTAGAATACCACATTAGCTTGCTTTAGATTTTAGCCCAAAAGACTGAATTTCACAAAGGTGTGTAGAGTATTACAGCTAATTGGAATATAGTTAACAGTAAACTATTTTGTATGGTAAAATTCTAAAACTTCTCTACTCCTTACCATTTTTCTGAATGATTATATATAGCAGCAGGACTTAAGAGAGAGTTCTACACAGAAAATGCAACCAATACTTCAAAAAACACCTACTGTGCTCTCTGTGCCTCCTATGAATTCAATAGATGAAGAAAAAAAGACCAGTGGTATACAGTATACTTATAGCTTTAAAGGTTCGTATCATTCAATTTCCTCCTTGCTAAGAGAGAAATATTCATAGGATATTTTGTGAACCAAAATAGATGGTCATATAATTTCAGATTTGGATGCATATTTGGGAAATGTTTATAAGCTGTACAGGGAGCCCGTGGAGCTTGGGCAAAAGGGCTACCAGGGATTCCTGATAAGAGTCTTCTGCTCATGTTCCCTGCAGAGTGGTGGCAGGGGATGTTGGCAAAGGAGCTGCTAGAAACAGGGCTTGGTACTGACTGGACACTGAAACTATTTGGTTGCTTTAATAAAAGGGATTTCAAATTTAATTCACTTTGTGAGATAACTAAGTGCTGATATCTGGAAACAGTTCTACTGCAGTCAGCAAAAAGATGCCATTACCAGCAACCTTTCCTATAGGGGGCTCGAATCATTTGGAGGCAAATTCCTTTTCATTCCTAAGATGATTAATATGAAGACTAATGTCAGGGTGAAGGAAGGTTTCATGCATGCTGCCTGAATCTTACTTCTCCTGAGAATAAGGGTGTGGCCATATGTCAGATTGGAAATAAAGATGGTATTGTTTCGGTGGTTACCAAAGCTTGTCAGGGCTGACCACTGTGTTTCTCAAGGAGAGAGAGGGTGTGTGCCAAATCTGACACTTTGCACATCATCAGATTGGTGCATTATGCTGACTTATGCACAGGTGTCACTTTAATTCAACAGATCAATTTTCACATTTGTTTGTATAACAACACTCAGTACTAGAGTCCCAACTCTCTCTTGCATCATTCATTAATTGGGTGATTTTTCTTTAGCTTCTTTTTCCAGCCAGATTTTAAAGTTTTTTTTTTGGTCTAAATACTGATTCATATATCTTATGGATGCTCAAGCACCTGTTGTAGTATGAGGCACAAAATAATTTCCCAGTAGATTCAGATTCATTAATAGGAATAGGCATCCCTGATTCAATCATGTATGGATTTTTTCCTTGCCTAAAATCTCACAGAAAGTTATTTCTGATGTGACTGTTTGAGGATTTTCCACGGATTGAGTATGGTTGGTAGAAGGTAAACCACCTATAAAATATGACAATGGACTTTGGTCAATGTTTGCTTTCTGTTTGTAATGTCATGTTAATATTGTCATCCCTTCTCTCTCCTACTCCCATTCACTTCTCATATTTATGGAGTAAAGAGAAATAGTAAAAACAGGTATATATATATATATACTCTTGTTGCCTACATATTTAGAAATAATAAATCAAGCTACAATATAGTTAAATATATTATGGTTTATTCTTATACCTTGACAGATATTACATTACAGCAAGAAATTATTTTTAATGTGAAGACATTTTTATGACTAGAAGTTAACAAAACATTAAAGATGATTCATTCTAATCATTATTACTATATATATTTGGGTGTTCCATTGATGGGTTGATTTTTCAGTTTATCTCTTGTAGATGAAGAAGCTGAGACAGAGCTAGAAAGGCAAGAGGTTTGTTATGGAGTAATACTTATAAAATATAATGCAGAAGGGAGTAGAACTGAACAGCTAAAGCCTTCAGAAAGCAATGTAAAGCTAATATATGTGAAAAGATAAAAGAGAAAGCAGAATTGGGTAGGAAGGCCTCAGATGGTAGTTCCGATTTGTCAGAAGTAGTTCTGACAAAGTCTCAGCTCACCGAAAAGAAAATCCTGGAACCATGACTTTGTATTGAAGGAGTCCTGCATTGGACTGAAATGGCCCCAGGATACATGCTATGGTCAGTGATTGGCTGGTTTCTACCTGAGAAGAACTTGAAACTAAGGTTAACTCTGAAGTCTCCAAAGCTGGTGATTGTCAGCTAACACCATTCCTATGGTGGAATGTCATCGTTTATTCAAAGTGTATCCTAGCTATGTCCCTCCATAGTTGCCAGTGTAGGCATTATCTGCATAGATCCAATTTTCCATTAAGAAATGGAATGGAAGCAGCTCTCCAGAATTTCAGTGGGAAGAACCTCTTACAGGAAATTAGTGGAATGAACTAGAACTCTTCTCTCCAACTACAGTTGATCTTAAGTCTCCAACTGGTACTCATTGTGTCTCTCCTCACTATACATCCCCCTTGCCCTCAACCACCATCACTGCATATATTGATGGTTTACCTGAGAATTATGAGGCCCTGGGACTATGTTTCTAAAGCTGGTGCTGCTGCTCTTGTCTTCATAGTCACAGCTGGGCAATTGAGTATTTGCAGGCAAGCAGGTGGATCACCTCTATTCCATTCTAATTTCTTCCTGCCTCACAGTGTAATGCAGCTTTGTCTCCTTTTGCTGATCAGGGTCAATTAATCTCCCAAGATGATGACTCCCCTTCTTGCCTACTATTCTTGGGATACAATAAAAACAAAGTGATGCATGGCTACTGTAGCTTGTTGTTCAATTCACTCTTGCTATGTCCCTTCATAAGAGTGCCCCCTGCTCCTTTGGGGATCAGGACATTTTCATATAGTCCAAAGTTGTGGGTATAGGAAAAAATGTTTCCCATTTGGGGAATAAAAGTAAATGATGTCATGCCTGCATCCTCTCCTTTTTTCTGGACTCACCTAATCTCAATATTGGGAACATATCACCTATATGAAGAAAATAGCCTAAAGAAACTGGGAAAAAATTTAAACAGGTACCTTATCAAAGACTATATACAAATGAAAAATAAATATATAGAAAAATGTTTCTCATCAATTGTCATTAAAGCAATATCAATTAAAACTGCAATAATATTGGAAGGCAGAGAAAGATGGTAGAATAGGACTCTCCAGTGAATGTTTCCTGCAGAAACATCAATTTCAACGACTATCCACAGGCAAAAATATTTTCGCAATTGCTAAAGAAAGCAGGTCAGAGATTACAGTAACTGGTTATAGCACAATAATTTGAAAAGACACTGAAGAGAGTAGGAATGACAGTTTTACATCAGGCAGCACAGCATGGAGAGAGATACAGTAGGATTACAAGAAAGAGAAAAAAGTGAACATGGAACTTTAACTTGGAGCATAGTACTGGGATCACTACAGTAAAACCCAGCACTAAACAAACACATAGGGACCCTCAGTCTTGCCTGGTACATGCAGACTGAACCTCTAGAGCTACAACAGCATCAGGTGGAAAACTATAGGCCCTATGGGGTAGATTTGATCTCCAGTCCACATTCTAACAGCTAACCACCATGACCTTGGGCTCTGGACTGCCTTCAGTAGCAGGCAGTCCTCAGTTAGCTTGGGCTTTGGGCACACCCCAGCTCCATGCCAACCTCAATTGCTGTAGGATTCTAGCCTGGCACTCCATCAGCTGCAGCAGTCCTGAGCTTAGAGATTATGCCAGATGGCCAGAATCTCTGAACAGGTTAACTGTTGAAGGGTGTTCCCAGACAAAGCCAATATGCAAAGACTGGAATAAGTACCAATGGACTTCAAATGTGCAGGCATGAATGCATGTCCATAAGAATCAAGAATAATCAGGGAACACAACATCACCAAATGGAAACAAGAAAATGCCAGTGATTGACCCTAATGAAATGCAGATGTATGAACAGCCTGGCAAATAATTCAAAATTACGATTTTAAGGAGGCTCATCAAACTTCAAGAAAATATAGGGAAACAATTAAACAAAATGAGAAAAAAACAATAAATGGCTAGAATGAGAAATTTAAGATTGAAGTAAAAATAATACATCAAACAGAAATTCAAGAGCTCATAAATACAATGAATGAAATGAAAAATGTGGTAGAGAATATCAAGAGAAGAATTAATCAAAAAGAAGAAAGAATCTGTGAATTCAAAGAAAGACACCTTGAAAATATACAGTCAGGGGAGAGAAAAGAAAAAAGAATGCAAAGGAATGAAGAAAGCTTACAGGATTTATAGAACATCATTAAAAGAGGAAATATTTGAGCTAAAGGAGTTTGAGAAGGATAATAGCAAAATAAAAGGGTAGAAAACTTCTTTAAAGAAATAAGAGCAGAAAATTTTCCACACCTGAAGAAATATATAAACATCTAGGTACAGGAAGGTCAACTATCACTTAGTCCAAATCACATTTAATCCAAATAAGACTACCCCAAGAAATATTATAATCAAACTATCAAAAATCAAAGACAAAGAGAGGACCTCAAAAGCAGCAAGAAAAAAGAAGCACATAAAATATAAGTGAGTTCCAGTATATGTAGCATATTTCTCAGCAGAAACCTTCTAGTCAGGAGAGAATGGGATGTTATAGTCAAAGTGCTGGGAAGGAAAGGACTGGTAACCAAGAATACTTTACCCCCAAAAGCTGTCCTTTAGGAAAGGAGAGATAAGAACTTACCAGATACTATTGTAAATACGGCTGCAATAAACCTATGTGTGCATGTGTCTTTGTAGTAGAATGGTTTATTTTCCTTTGGGTATATAACCAGTAATGGGATTGCTGGGTAAATGGTATTTCTGGTTCTAGATCCTTGAAGAATCACCACACTGTATTCCACGATGGTTGAACTGATTTATAGTCCCACCAACAGTGTAAAAGCATTCCTATTTCCCCATAGCCTTGCCAGCATCTATTGTTTCTTAACTTTTTAATAATTGTCATTCTGACTGGCATAAGATGGTATCTGATTGTGGTTTTGATTTGCATTTCTCTAGTGATCGTGATGATGAGCTTTTTTCATATTTGTTGGCTGCATAAATATCTTCTTTTGAGTGTCTGTTCATATCCTTTGCCCACTTTTTGATGGGGTGGGTTGTTTGTTTCTTGTAAATTTGCTTAAGTTCCTTGTAGATTCTGAATATTACATGTTTGTCAGGTGGAGAAAGAAAATGTGGTACATGTACACCATGGAATACTATGCAGCCATTAAAAAATGAGATCATGTCCTTTGCAGGGTCACGGATGAAGCTGGAAGCTGTCATTCTCAGCAAACTAACACAGGAACAGAAAACCAAACACCGCATATTATTGCTGATAAATGGGAGTTGAACAATGAGAACTCATGGACACAAGAAGGCACAACACACACCTGTCAGGGAGTGGGTGGCAAGGAGAGGGAGAGCATTAGGACAAATATCTAATGCATTCAGGGCTTAAAATCTAGATGACAGGTTGATAGGTGCAGCAAACCACTGTGGCACATATATACCTGTGTAACAAACCTGCGGATTCTGCACTTTTCCCTTAAAGTAAAATAAAGAAAGAAAGAAAGAAAAAAGAAAACCAAATACCACGTTTTCACTTATAAATGGAAGCCGAATAATGAGAACACATGGACACAGGGAGGAGAATTACACACACCGGGGCCTGTTGGTGGGTTGGTGGAGGGTAGACAAGAGAAGGGAGAGTATCAGGACAAATAGCTAATGCATGCTGGACTTAATACCTAGGTGATGGGTTGATAGGTGCAGCAAACAACCATGGTATACATTTACCTACATAACAAACCTGCACATCCTGCACATGTGCCCCGGAGCTTAAAATAAAATTATAAAATAAAACAAAAACAAACAAACAAAAAACTTTTCCAGTTACAGAAAAGCTGAGCAATTTTATTATCATCGTGACAATTTTACAAAAAATGCTCTAGGGAGTTCTTCAAGCTGAAAGAAAAGAACACTGATGAGTAACACAAAAACATCTGAAAGTATATAAGTCCCTGTAAAAGTTAGTACACAATCAAATTCAGAACACTTAACCCTTTTCCTGTTTAGAAAGAAAAATGCAGCTCATTGTCAGCAATCATTTAATTTTACATAAACACATTCTTCGAAGCTGAAGCAAATCTGACTGATTTTCAATGTGAAAATAAAATTAAAAAACTGTTCTTGGAGTTATTTCTAAACAGAACTAACATCAGAATGTCTGAATCATCAGAATCATCTGTTTCAGAAAAATCGGATTCATCAGATGAATCTTTGGCCAACAACTGTTCAAGTACGACATTAACATCACGTGTAGGAATGCTACATTTTCTAGGAATTTATATTTTCAGTAATTGAGAATTACTATATTTTATAAATGAAAATACCACTATTAAAAACAGAATGTTATAAATAGATTGACATCTTTTGTTTTCAAAGTCAATATAGTAGAGCAATTCAAAAATAATAATAGAAGCTAGATATATCATGGCAAAGTTATCTCAGGGTAAATGCTGAAGCTACAAGTGCTGTTGGTGAATATTCTTCCAGCAAATGGGAAAAAGGTTGATACTGTAATGATGGTATACAAATCATTTGCTTCAGTTGAAGATTTAAAGGTAAAATTATTAAAATAGTAATAGCTACAATGATGTATTAAGAGAAATGGAATATAAACTAAGTAAATTGTAACTTCAAAAATTCAACATGCTGGTGGGAGTGAAATAAATTTTTGTAACCCTTATGGCAACCACAAAGCAAAAACCTAAAGTAGATACACTAAAAATAAAAATCAGGGAATTAAAACATACCACTAGGGAAAAATCATTTAATTACAAAGGAAGTTAGCCAGAGAAAGAAAGGAACAAAAGATCTACTAAACAACCACAAAACAAGCAACAAAATTACCATAGTAAATCTTCACTTATCAATAATTACCTTCACAGTAAGTAGATTAAATTCTCTAATCAAAAGACATAGAATGGTTAAATGAATAGATAAACAACACCCAACTATATTCTGCCTAAAAGAGACCATTTCATTTGTAAGAACACACATAGACTAAAAGTAAAGAAATGAAGAAAGATATTTGATGCAAATAGAAATGAGTAAAAAGCAGGAGTAACCATATTTATATTCGAGAAAATAGATGTTAAGTCAAAAACTGCAAAAAGGGCAAAGGAGGTCATTATATAGTGATAGAGAGGTAAACCTAGCTAGAGGATAGGACAATTGTAAATATATATGCACTCAACACTGGAACACCCAAATATGTAAAGCAAATACTAATTGATCTGAAGGGAGATATTGATTGCAGTACAATAATAGTAGGGAACTTCAAAACCCCACTTTTAGTAATAGACAGATCATCCAGACAGAAAATCAATGAGGAAACATCAGACTTAAACTATACTTTAGACCAAATGGACCTAATTGACATTTACAGAATATTTCATCCAACAGCTGCAGAATACACACTCTTTTTAAGTGCATAGGGAATATTCTCTAGGCTAGATCATATGTTCGGTCACGAACAAGTCTTAACAAATTTAAGAAGATTGAGATCATGTCAAATATCTTTTCTGACCACAAGGTGTAAAATTAGAAATCAATAACAGGAGAAACTTTGGAAAATTTACAAATATATGGAAGTTAAATAACATGCTCTAGAAAAACCCAATGGGTCAATGAAGAAATTAAAAGTCAAATTAAAAAATATGCTAAGAGAAATAAAAATGAAAACACAACATACTCTAACTTATGGAACGCAGCAAAAGCAATTCTAACAGTGACGTTTACAGCAATCAATGTCTATATCAAAGAACAAGTCAACAAATAACCAAATATTGTTCCTCAAGCAACTAGAGAAACAAGAAGAAACTAAAGCCCAAAATTGGTGGAAGAAAGGAAATAATAAAGATTAGAGCAGAAATAAATGAAACAGAGGCTAGAAAAATGACAGAAAATATCAACAAAATGAATAACTCATTTTTTGAAAAGACAAAATGGACAAATTTACCTACAGTAAATTCAAATAAATAAAATCATAAATGAAAACCAAGCCATTACAACAGATCCCACAGAAATCCAAAGGATTATAAGAGACTATTATGCATCAATAAATGTAATAAGCTAGAAGAAATGGATAAATTCCTTGACACATACAACTTTTCAAGTTGAATTACAAAGACTAGACTATCTTATCTGAACAAATAACAATAAAGAGATTGAATTATTAATATGGGACTCCATGTTTAGATCCTCTTCCACGAACACTCTCGTGCTTGTGGAAGCTGTTTTTCTCTATCCTGGATTTTCCCTCTGGAGTCCCCCTCGAACACTCTCTGATGGAAGCCTGTCTTCCCCTCCTAAACTCCATCTCTCTCTATTCCCTTTCACTCAGTGTGGAGGCTGCTTTCCTCTCTTGGATTCCAACTTTCTAGATTCTCTCACTCAATGTGAGAATTAGCTGTTACTTTCTCTCTCCCTCTCTGGTTTCTCTCTCTCTCTCTCTCCAAATAAATCACTTTCTACAAAAAAAAAAAAAAAAAAAGAGAGAGAGAGAGAGATTGAATTAGTAATACAAATTTTCCCACCAAAAAGAAAAGCCCAGACCCAGATGTCTTTACAGCTGAATTCTACTAAACTTTTAAAGAACCAATACAAATTCTTCTCAAACTCTTCTAAAAAACTAAAGGGGAATGAATACTTCCTAACTCATTTTCTGAGGCCAAAACGGTACAACAAAACCTAAAATCTAAAGGCCAATATCTCTGATGAAGGCAGGTGCAAATATCTTCAACAAAATAATAGCAAACTAAATTTAACAGCACATTAAGAATATCGTTCATCATGATCAAGTGGGATTCATCCCATACACAAGCATAACTCAATATATGCAAGTCAAAAATGGGATACATCACATTAACAGAATGAAGGACAAAAACCATATGCTTATTTCAATAATGTAGAAAAGAATTTGACAAAAGTAAACATTATTTCACATTGAAAACTCTCAACAAATTAGGCATATAAAGGATGTATCTTAACAAAATAAGGACCATGTAGGTGAAAGCCACAGATCATATCAGAATGAGGAAAATGTTTTCTCTAAGATGCAGAAAAAGACAAGGATGCTCACTCTTGCCACTTCAATACAACATATTACTGGAAGTCCTAGCCAGAGCAATTAGGCCAGAGAAAGAAATAAAAGGTATTCAAACTGGAAAAGAGGTAGTCAAATTGCCCTGGTTTGTGTCTGACATGATCTTATGTAGAAAACCCCAGTCTCTACCAAAAAAAAACCTATTCAAAGTCATAAGTGAATTCAGTAAAATTGTAGGATACGAAAATCAGCAGCATTTCTACAAAGAGCAAACTATCTGAAGCAGCAATTATAAAAACAATCTTGTTTATGACGACTACAAAAAAGATAAATACTTAAGAGTAAATTTAATTAAAAAGGTACCAGGCATGGTTGCTCATGTCTGTAACCTAGCACTTTGAGAGGCCAAGGTGGGTGGATCACCTGAGATCAGGAGTTCGAGACCAGCTTGGCAAACATGGCAAAATCCTGTCTCTACTAAAAAATAAAAAAAAAAATTGGTGTGTTGGGAGGCTGAGGCAGGAGAATTGCTTGAACCTGGGAGTCGGAAGTGTTAGTGAGCCGAGATAGTGCCACTGCACTCCAGCCTGGGTGACAGAGAGAGATTCCATCTCAAAAAAAAAAACGGGGGTCGGGGGTGGTGTAAAAAAATCTCTACACTAAAAATCTGTGAAACAGTGATTAAAAAAAAGTTGAAGAACACACAAATAAATGTAAAGACATCCCATGTTCATGGTTTGGAAGAATTAACATTGTTAAAATGTCCATCCTACCCAGAGTGATCTGTGGATTCAATACAATCCCTATCAAAATACTAATGACTTTCTTCACAGAAATAGAACAAATAGTCCTAAAACTTCAGAATCCACAAAAGACTCTGCAAAGTCAAAGCAATCCTGAGCAAAAGGAACAAAGTTGGAGACATCACACTGCCTGACATCATAATATACCACAAAGTAACAGTAACCAAAATGGCAGGCTACTAGCATAAATACAGACACATAGGCCAATAGAATAGGGAGCCCAGAAATAAATTCGTGCATTTACAGCCAACTGTTTCTCAACAATGGTGCCAAGAACACCAAGTGGGGACAGGAAAGTCTCATCAATAAACAGTATTTGGAAAACTGGACATCCATAAGCAGAAGAATGAAATTAAATCTTTATCACATACCATATACAAAATCAAGGCATAATGCAACAAAGACTTAAATGTAAGACCTGTCTTTGGTGTTGTATCTAAAAAAATCACTGCTAAATCTAAGGACATCTAGATTATCTCCTATGTTATCTTCTAGAAGTTTTATAGTTATGTGTTTTACATTTAGGTCTATAATCCATTTTGAGTTAATTTTTGTGAAAGGTGTATGGTTTGTGTCTAGATTCTTTTTCTTTCATGTAGGTATCCAGTAGTTTCAGCACTATCTGTTGAAAAGACTATCTTTTCTGTATTTTATTGCCTTTGCTGCTTTGTCAAACATTTTTTTCTTGAACCCATCGCTCTGCTGAAACTGCTCCTTCAAGGTCGTGGGCTACCTGACCCATGTTGAAAACTCCAGTGGAAATTCTAAGTGCCCATTTTATTTGACCTGTCAGCAGCATTGGGCATACAGTTGAACACTCTGTCATCCTTGAAAAGTTTTCTTTACTTAAATTCCACAACAGACACTTGTAGTTAACTTTCTATCACACTGACAATTCCTTTCTAGTCTCATTTGCTAATCTCTTCTCTTTTTCCAGAACTTTTAATTTTAGAGTGTCCAGTGACTCAGTCTTTGTACTTCACTCTGATTTATCGATAATGATTCCTTTGATGTTCTTATATAGTCTCACCTGTTTTTTGACCACTTCCAAATTTATATTTGCTGACTTGAGCTCGCCACTGAATTCTGGTATAAATTATACCCTTCAATTCATTAAACTTTTCCATGTGCTATCTAATGAACATCTTCAACTAAACTAGTCACAAAGTGAACTTCAAAACTTCCCTTAAAACTTGAAATGAATGACAACTTCATCTATCTCGCTGCTAAGGTCAAAATTTTGTGTTTATCTTTGACTCCTCTTTTTATCCCTTTCCACAGTTCTGCTTTGCCAGAATGTCCTTTTGGCTCAACTTTCAAAATATATTTAGAAAACAAAAGTGCTCCTTATCAGCCCTACTGCTACAGTTTTTGTCTAAGACTTTACCTCTCACTGGATTATTGCAAAACCCTGATTTCCTGCACTGCTTTCATTCCTGTTTCTCTGTAGTCTAAGATCAGCTTCAGTAGACTCCAAAAATGGCCAAATATTTTTTCTCTTCCATCAAGATGTGAAGCCTGAGAACTTGCTTTGGCCAATGAGACATAAGCTATTAATAAAAAGATATGAGTAGAGGTGTGGAAAGTATATGTGTGTTCGGACTTGTCCTGTTTCTGTTCTTGAAAACCTTTGGAATCCCAATAAGTTGAAGAGTTACAGTCTAGCCTAATGGATGATGGAACACACATGGTCCGGTTGCCACTGTCTTCCAATCTGATGACGATCTAAACTCCAAAAGTAAGACCACATAGCTAACCAGTCACTAAACACAAACACATGAATGGACCTAAGGAGACTAACAGAGGAACACATTAGCTCAGTCCAGCTCTGCCCAAATTGCTAATCCTCAGAATCATGATCTAAATAAATGTTTATTGTTTTAAGCCACTACATTTAGGTGGTTTGAAATGCAGCAAATGCTACCTGAAACATTAGCAAAGCAGACAATGTAAATTGTTTAAAGTTTTGTTTAAGTTATATCATGTCATTCCTCTGCTCAAAACCCTGTAAAGCGAGTGTCCTTATCGTGGCCTATAAGCTTGTACATGTTCTGGGACCCTCTTCCCGCTATGACCCCTTCGCCTATTACTCTTCCCCTTGTTCGGATCCTGTAGCCGCACTGGCGTCCTCTTATTCCTCAAACTCAGTAGACACACACTCCATTTTAAGGCCTTTGCCCTGGCCCTTTTCTCTGCTTAGGGCATTCTAGTAGCAGATGTCCTTTTAGCTAGATCCCTTCCTTCATCAAGCCTTTGCTCACCTTCTAATCATTTCATTAAAAATTTTCCCTGACTCTGAACTTCAATCTACTTACTATGATTCATTTTTTCATTCAAAGAAGTGATGTACAACGCACTTTACTTAGTCACGATGTTTATTGTCTAACTCCTCCGCACTAGAATGTACAATACTGTGTCTAAGAATTTTTGTTTGTTATGTTTAGCGCTGAATTTCCAGCACATACAACAATTCCTGGCATAAGTTAGGTTCAAAATAAATATTGTTCAATGAATGATTTATGGAGGACATGTGAAGTGAGATAATAAGTGTAGTCTATCTTTCAAGGAGCTTTGGTTTAGCAATTTTTAGTTTAACAAATTTAAACTTTTTAATCCTTGCTAGTTGGTGTTTGTGTGGTTTTGTGTGTGTGTATGTCTCTGTGCCTACGTCTCTGTCTGGGTCTATGTGTATTAACATGTAGAATTACAGGACAAAGCCTATCAGTATTGAAAGGGGCAGAAAGTGCTCTTTTCTTTCCCAATTACTAAAGAGATTCTATTTGAATGAAAATAGAAGTGTACATCAGTGCTTTTAAACTGTTAAAAAAATGAACGGATATTTCAAAAGGTCAGAATTTGCTGATTGTCTTTTAAATATTCTCTTGCCTCTAAAATATGCCATATTTATATGGTGTTATCCTTTGCATTGTGTAACCTCTATGCTGGTCGAAGACAGGTATAGTATCCTATAATTCAATGTTCCGTAAGTCAGAGTGAAATGGTCTCTTTACAAAACGAAGTTTGAAAGTAAAATTATGCTTTGCCACTAGTCTTAATTCTTAGTAAACATACCTTTAATCTTTTTGATACCTTGAGTGTATTATATTTCATGGACTTTGCAAAGGTCACAGAAGACAATTTCCTTTTTAAATAGATCCTTGCAAGCATCTCATATTTGATCTGTTTGAAGATGAGCCTTTTATGTTTTCCTCTCCCTCTTCCTTCATTACTAAGGGAAAAAAGCTGTATTCTGTATATCTTAGACTCTGCGGCTTGATTTGTTTAATTTTTTTCTTCATCAAGATATTCATATTCTGAAGCTCTTTAAAATGTTTACCCATACTCATTACCATGCTGATCTCTGCAGACTGTCACGTTACAAAAATTATTGACTGAGACTAGATATAAAAATATGAACAGAATTTAGTTTAACAGTAAGATTCATGACAGCAATGTTTCACCCCTGTCCATTCATTCATTCATTCATCCATCTATCAAATAGCAAATTACAGAGCACTTACTAGCAACCAAGATTCCTGCTAGGTATGTAGGTATTAGAAATAAATATCAGACATAGGCCTTTTTCTTGAAAAGGTTAGTTTAGTGGTGGAAACATAAACGTATGTGCTGCAAAAGACATCTCTAGGCAAGTGCTCCTCTATATATACAACAATCAATTTGAGCAAGTATTTCATTTTATCAACGAATTGTTTCAACATTCTATGGACGAAACATCAGAGACCTCATTTGTTTCTCTACTGTTTGACTTAAAAGTAGCATGGGGCATCTTCGATTGGAAGGTCTGGAAACATAACTCACCCATGGTCCAAGTTTTGCTTTCTGTCTCTGCAGGGACAAACAGCATGAACTGCAGTGGAAAGGGAACTTGACTCCACCGCTTGCATGTGTAGGCAAAATATAAATTCATATACAAAAGCCCGCCATGGATTTTCTTCCATGTGTTTGTAATAATCTGAACTCCTGGCAGAGTGTCTAGGATTGGAGATCATTATGTTGCTCTGACTTAAAAATTTTTTTTGAAAACTCCTCTATTCATTTTATTTGATTTTGCCTTTACGTGTGATGTCAACTTTTATTTGGTATCTTTAGCATCAGGTGTCACAGACACAACATTGGAGGCTATAGGTTTGATTTTCAGTTTCTTTAAGCTTGAATATCCAGCTGTCATGTCTCAAGTGGTATCATTGTCAGTCTTCCAAGTTGAATAGAGGGACCCCAAGGATTCGGGTACATATTAGAAATATGTTTAGAATTGCAGATGGTTTGTAGAAGAAAGTACATTGAATTCCTTAAAGTTGGCATTTATCTTCATGGATAAAAGTTTAGGGAACCAGATCAAATCTCTGCACTTTAGAAAGAGAAGATTATACTAACAAGCAACCTCATGAGAAGGCTTTACATTATGTTTATCATGTATAAGTTATTGAAACTTATGTATCAATTTGAAGACTGGATTGCAGAATTTATATCAGAAATTATGGAAATGTAAAAGTATGAACAAAGTATGATGAAACAACTTTTAAAAAGCAAAATATAAGGACATGTTCATATATAAATATAAGTTATAAATGAAACATAAAGAAGAATATAAAAGTTTTAGATGAGTCATGAGATGGTGTATGTCAGGTTGAGGAAACATAGGAGGTGGTTTTACCTTATGGTTTAAGAATATAAAGATTACACATACACATATGATAGCAGCTCACATGGATGTCATCAGATCTTTTTTACTCAGTTGACTCATTCACATGCTAATTTCCATAAAGACAGAGATAACACTCAGAAGTAATGTTTCACCAGATATCTGGGCCTCTGGGCATCCCTTAGGCCAGTCAAGTTAACAAATAACCATCACATTTATATGTATTTTGTCATTTGATCCTTAAAACAACACTTTGGAGTGGACATTATTATCATCTTACACATGAGGATACTGTTTTCTGCTGCTGGACTTTTTACATTTTATCTTATTTTTTTTAGAGACAGAATCTCTCTCTGTCACCCAGGCTGGAGTGCAGTGGCACAATCACAGCTCCCTGCACTCTTGAATTCTTGAATTCAAGTGATCTTTCTGCATCAGCTTCCCAAGTATCTAGGACTACAGGCACAAAACACCAAACCCGGCTAATTTATAATTAATAATATAATACCTAATATAATATAACATATAAATTATATATTATACAATTAATTATATAATAATATATAATTGATTATAATTAATAACATAATAAAAATATATTATATATAATTATATAAATATATATGTAATAAATACATATACATAATAGATAAATAAAAAATATATATATTTTTGGAGGAGATGGGGTTTCCCTGTGTTGCCAGGGCTTGTCTTGAATTCCTAGGCTCAAATGAACCTCTGACTAGGCCTCCCAAAGTGTTGAGATTATAGGCATAAGCCACTGTGCCCAGCCCTGCTGAACCTTTTATACCCAGCTGGTCACCTAGCTTTAACTCTGATTCTGGGAACTGGTGACAAATCAATTTCTGCGTAATCTGCTTTGGTGTGTCAAGCCTGTTTTAAGGTGTTTTGCTGTTGTTCTTTTGACTTTTAAAGAGGGTAAATATATCTGTTCAAAATAAAGTCTCCCAAAATTTGTTCCTTCATTCGCTTCCTAGTTAACCTATTTTCTCTTTCGTTGATCTCTCCTTTCCGTGTCTGCAAAGCTGTCAAATCAATGACTTGGCCATCTCTTGCCTGTCTCTGTTTATCTTAAGCCTTGTCTTTCTGATTTTCTTCCCCATTAAATAGGTTAAACTCCATTAAGTCATAAGTGGATTCTGAATTTTCAGAGAATGAAAGCAATAAAATGGAAAGTGTAAAATATGTAGTTAAATCTGCATAGGAAATATTTCTTAAATGATTCTAAAATGACCTCAGTCTATAAATTACTGTTTAATATTTTAATTATACATTGTACACAAGGTAAGCAAAGATCCAATCCTGCATTGAAGTGAAACAGATCACTTTACATATGGCAGAATTTGAGGGACTGAAAACCCTTCTTGCTCTCTTGCTTAGGTCTATAGTTCCTCTCAGTCTCTTCTGCATGATCCCTTGAATATATCATCTGTTAGTTATTAGCACATAAAAGGTAAGGCTTCTGCTCAAACCTTCAAATACATCAAATGGGAGAGATGCTATAGGAACATCACTATTGGGCATTAACAACTTAGCAGAAATTAGATAACATGAGAAGACCATGAGAAAGTGAGGAGGATGATGGCTAAATCGATGGTGGTCAGGAGCTGGGGAAGGTGTGGGCATGCGAGCAATGGCAATGATGGAAACTCCAAGGTGAGCTGCATTAGAAGGAGAGGACACAGGTCCCCCTGAAGAAGTGCAGGGATCAGTGAGCTGCTGTCTGAATGGGTTATCAGTTTTATATGGAAATTTATCTCTCTTCTATTTCTTTTTTTCTTTCATTTAACAAAAATGTTAGGTAGTAGACATACTTTCCCACATGCTTCTTTAATCCCTCAGCCACAGGATCATTTTGCTAGGGACAGGTTTGGTAGGGCAGACATCTGGAGGAACTGTTTTGAGTAACAGGACTCCCTAACATTTAAGTGCTGTAGTCGTGTGTTTGAATAGTTAGGCTGTTCAAGACACAACTTCTAAAAGTTGCTTTTCACTCAGACACACTCTTTCCTTAGGAAACTCTTCAAGAATCCAGCTTATCCAAACCAGGTTCTGGTGCCTTAGCTACATCATGTAATTTTAAATTTACATAGAGTGAAATCTGCGTTAGTCAGCAGTGGTAAAACTTTCACCACCAAATACATAGGTAAATTCTTATCTTTTAGGTCTGTAAAAACACACTGTAGTGAACTCTCCCACTCCTATCTTCAAATATTTTCTAATTTTAAAACATCATTATCCAACAGGCTAGTTTACCTGTAGGAGATTTGTGTATATTTTTTTGGTTAAGAAACAGAAAATTTTCTTCTTTTTCAAAATGCATCACATTGGATCTTATTCAATCCTTTAAGTTTGGACTGATGTATGAGTTTAAAAGTAACATTAGCATACATCCAGGTTTTCTCTCAATCTTTCTGGTTAGTAATGAGGGAAAATAGTAAAAATATAGTTGCTGTGAACTTTGATTTTTTTTCCAGCATGGAGTGAGACCCCCACATTTCACATGTACCTATCATTCAAGTCTGCTCTTGTTGTGTTTCCAAAAATAAGCCTGTTAAATGAGCCCTTAATTTTGTTTAGAAGCTAATATTTTTCTGGAAAATGAGGGTTAAACATTTTTTTAAAAAGTGCATTGGTTAAATTAAACATGAAAGAGTTGCAGCATGTTGTGCTTGGATAAAATGTACATGTTCAAAGTGACTGACTGAAAGTTGGATTATTTTTGCAACTGATTTTGAAATTTAAGATTTTTCTACATTAACCCAAGATTTGTGGTATGCAAGTGCTTGAAATTCATTAAAATAGCTGCTTAGTCAAATTGGCCTTCCCAACCGGATGAGTATTTGTTTGCTTCATTTCTTCTAAAGACCTGTGAGGGATTTCCAAACTGTCCCTCTTACAGCAGATGGAATACTCTCAGGAGTCCATCCCTATGGCAACCACAGCTACACCGGGCAACCAGCGCTCTACTGATTTCCAAATAGCATGAGAGGCCACTGAAGGCTGCAAAACCTTCCTTCCACTGACTGGGTTCCCTGCTGATGCTATTTGGAAAATGCCTACTTTAATCTGTATCTGAGACTGGCGTGCTATCTTATGTAGAATTTAAGAAAATATTCAACCTGAAAATAGAATTATTTTAGGAAAAATAATTTTCTAGATGTTTTCTCTTCGATGTCATATATTCTAAGTTCTTCCCTTATTAACATAAGAATTCTATCACGGTCCAAGGTTATATCTGCCGTAGATAAAGCTATACCATACACCTCATAGATGAGGAAGACTCAAGTCAGGTGATTAAAACTTTGCTAAAACCATGGACCATGATAGCATTCTTGGGAGGATTTAGCAGCTGTCATCTGAAAATTTGTATGAATTAAGTTCAATATTGAGGGCAAGGTTTGTGCTCAGGGACTGTCCTGGGCAGTTCCTCTTTGGGTTGGTATGCCCCTGACTGGACACTTGGTAATACTTTCTTGGCGACAATACTTTCTTGACAACAATGTTGGCAATTTTTCCGGGAATCCATCAGTAGTCTTGATAGCTGCAAACAAATTGGGATAAAGCCATAGTTTTGATTTTGCATTACAAAAATGGTGACTATTCAAATGTAATCAGTTTAATAAGGTTTTAGAGAATGTTCTTGTGTTGCAGGTAATGGCAAGTTCTGATATAAAGTTTGAAGTCTAAAGGATATACAGATGAGAACAATTTCAATAAATCAAAGCATTAGACATATTAGCATGAAAAGTGCATTGTCTATGACTGAGGACTCTTGATGCAGCACTGTGGCATGGTTTCAGTTTTCCTAACATCCATGATTATCCAGGTTTTACTGCCCTTTCCCACTTCCTTCCCCCAAATCTCCTTAAGCTAGTTTGGGTCAGAAGGATGATCAGATAGAATCTGTTCAAAGCAAGATCTGTTTTTAGCATGTGTTCATCTATCATGACCAACACTATTTGATGAGGAATTGATGAGCAGAAGAAACCCAAGGTCAGGTGAAGGCATATAAAACCCCTTCTTCTCTCACTATAGAATTAAGCTTATTCCCACCCCAATTATAGTAGATTAATTACTTAGAGGTTTTTGAGAATAATCCCCTCCTAAACACAAATTTCCATGCCTTAGCTTAAGGCTACATCTAGGTTACGTACTGAAGTGGAAAGGAGTCTATCATTCAGATAGTCTCCACGTAATTCCAAACATACACGTTTTTCTTCTTGGAACTCAGATATCCAGGTGGCAGATGGAATCGTCATATTCCCCACATTGTTCGTGTCAGGTAAACACAGCTTTTGTGTCATGTACACACTGCAACATGGTTTCACTGAGAATTCCATATTTATAGGGTGGAACTACACCATAACATGAAATCTGAAAGGCTAGAAACGAGCATTGGGCCCATCTTGGACTTTCTCCAAGGAGGTTTTGAGTTCCTGGAAGTGGGCACAAAGGTACTCATGATAACACTGTCTTGTTTGTGGCATGGACCATGAACGTGGACCTTGAGGATAATGTTACAAAGAAGCTCTGCATTTCAGGGAAATGCTTCCTTGCCAGAGAATTGTATCTGCTCCCCACACGCACATTCGTTATGTTGCCAGCTGTTCTCTGCTATCATCTCTTGCAGCCTGCAGGCAGGGTCCACTCAGGAGTGGCTCTCTCCGCGGTGAGAGGGAAGCAGAGACAGCTGCCACTGAACCGGATTCTGTCCTTGCTGCTGCTGCTGTGCAGAATCGTGACTTTTGCCTGCTTTGTCCCTGGGCTCCCAGCAGTTTGGCTGACTAGCTACTTATCGCTGCTTGACTCTCCAACCTTCTGCCCCTGCTTTCCCGCTTTTCTTTAAGTCCTGACAGTCTGCAGATTGCGGAAAGTCCCTGGATACCTCTGGCCTGCCTCTTTCTCAGGACCTGTGGCTTCTGTCTGTTTTTTTTTTGTTTTTTTTTTTTTTTTTTTTTTTTTTTGAGACGGAGTTTCGCTTTCTTGTTACCTAAGCTGGAGTGCAATGGCGCGATCTCGGCTCACCGCAACCTCCGCCTCCTGGGTTCAGGCAATTCTCCTGCCTCAGCCTCCTGAGTAGCTGGGATTACAGGCACGAGCCACCACGCCCAGCTAATTTTTTGTATTTTTAGTAGAGACGGGGTTTCACCATGTTGACCAGGATGGTCTCGATCTCTTGACCTCGTGATCCACCCGCCTCGGCCTCCCAAAGTGCTGGAATTACAGGCGTGCGCCACCGCGCCCGGCCTGTCTTTTTTTTTTTTTTTAATGAGACTTCCTACCCAGTTACTACCTGGAGCCTGCATCAGTTCACGTGCTTTTCCCGCAAGCTATATGCTCAGTGCCCGTTTGTGCAACACTCTTCCCGTTTCCACCCATAACCTAGAGCAGTTACACTTTGAGTGACAGAAACAACAATGAAAAGCAAACCTTGTAGCAGCTTTGCATTGCCATGAGTTGGAGTTCAATTATCATGCACTTACTGTATCATTAGAGCTTGTTTTCCTTGATGAGAACTTTGTGAGATGGTGACTAAATTCATTATGTAGAATAACTATCATCGAAACGTTAGTCATTTGAGAAATCTGGATGAATCAGAAGAGAAAAGCTAGTAGCTTAGGCATTCAAATTAAGTTCTTTAGAGAGTCATCTAGAATAAATAGGGTTCTTTTCTTTTTCCCTGACTAGACTTGTGAAGTTGTGATTGTAATCTAATGAATCAGTTCTCAGTTTTGGAGAGAATATAATTTTCAAGGTTTGGGATGAAACACAAAAGTTAGGATGGGTTGGGCATAAGTATGTGGTTTTATATACATGATTGTATACTATTAAGTTAGGAGTACATTGTTACATTTTCTCTATCCTTACTTAATTTCAGATTGGAAACTTTTTCATCAAATTTGGGCAATGATCTCTGAAAATTATCTGCTATGTACCTAAAAAAGTAGAAGCAACCAATATCCCTTTCAAAAAATAAACACTTTCTCCTCTTGGCATATTTATGTTTTTATTTTTATCCTACTACTGTACATTTCTGCCTCTTTTCTGAATCTCTAAGGACTGCATTTGAGATCTAGAGGCTTATAACATTATTAAGGAAAAAACAGACTCACCTAACTCTTTCCACGTGGTGATACTCTCCCTATTTGGAAGGCTGGGCTCAAGTTTAAAATCTTTCTAATTACTTTGATGCTCCAGAGTTTATGTTTCTCGGACATTCTGAAACTTTCTAGTGGGATGTTGATGCTCTCTTTCCTAAGGGAGGTCTAAAATGTCAACCTCTAAGGTTTTTGTACAGTATTTCTAGGTGCCATGGTGATTTCAAACACAAACATGGATTGGATCTGATGGAATGTATGAACCAAGTGTTAAAGCAGCTTTACAGAGAATGGATCTGGTGAAGAACTGGCTCTAGCTATGAGCCCCACTTACAACTTTCAAGCTTATAGGTTGTTCATAAGTAAATTCAAGCAGCAGCATACCCAAGGGAGTTCTGTATTCCCTTCACAAACCAAGACTGTGCCTCTTTCTTAGTGGTAGATTTTGCAAGGTACAACAACTTATTCTCCACCTTGGTGAGGATGTCTGGGCATGTGTCAGACCAATGGACCCCTGGAAAATTCGCCAAGTTGGCAGCATCTGAATTTTCACATCATTTCATTTTCTGCCTCTTGGCTGTAAGAAGACTGCCACACATATTGACAGTAAAGCAAATAATTATTCAAGGGGATTAATCTTTCCTTTCATTCAAGAGGCTCCATCTAGGATCTGGGAACTGGAGGAAAGGTGTGACTCTTTATTATGATGATGTAAGTCACAAAACCGTGAGCTTTAGGTTCCTTTGCTTATGCATATGCTGTAACTTTCTAGTAGACTGCACATCAACTTCAGTCTTAGGGACTTTGTGAAATATTAACCATTGCCAAAAAGGCTCTGTGGATTCAAGTATTTTCAGTGCTTTTCTGCCTTTGCAAACGCCTGCAGTATTGATGCCTAACTGATCTTTGGTGATATTCATTTCTCTGCTAGCTCTGCCGCAATGTACACTTGATACCCTGAAACTTAAGCACTAAATTATAGAATTAACTCTTCTTAGCAAACCTAAGACTTATAAAGGCAAAATGTACTACTTTATTTTTCTCCTCTGGGATTGCATCATCCATGTTGAATTCCAGGGGGCCCTTTTTAACTGTGGCATTTCCCACTCTAATCTCTGGCATGTATAGAACAGACACTATAGAACCTTTCAGGATGCTAGTAACCTCTCTACCAATGCATTTCTCAAAGCCTTTGTAAGGAGCGTGCCCTCTATATCCTCTTGGGACTCATGAGAGGTAGGGAAGGCCAGGTTTGGTGGCTCACGCTGGTAATCCCTGCAGTCAGGTGTTCAAGACCAGCCTGGCCAATATGGTGAAATCCTGTCTCTACTGAAAGTACAAAAACTTAGCTGGGTGTGGTGGCAGGCACCTGTAGTCCCAGCTACTCAGGAGGCTGAGGCAGGAGAATCGCTTGAACCCAGGAAGCAGAAGTTGCAGTGAGTTGAGATTGCATCACTGCACTCCAGCATGGGTTACAAATCGAGTCTCAAAAAAAAAAAAATTGGGCAGAACTAACATGAGAAATCCACCCCAGTTTTCTTATTTCCCTAATTGCTCAGATTCCTTCATACACAGCATACCAAGGAAGTTCTAGAATCTTTCATTTAGTGCACTGTTGAATCAGATTTCAGTCAGCCAACCATGCAAATTTTTAAAGCTACTCACAGTACTTTGAACTAACACTCTATATCCATAATCTCTGGTCAATGTTTACATATAATAAATTCAGCCAAGTCTAGCACAAAAGAAGTCATTTCTCCTAGGTCTGATACCTTCAGAATCTACTTCCATGCATATTCTCCAAGTATCTACCAATATAAATTGGAAAAATCATGACATTGATTTGTTATGCATGGCATATCATTTTAGGTCAGATTTTTGTGGTGGGCCTCTTGGCATCTGCCATAATTTAAGAATACTTATGAGTTTGGAAACAATGAGGTGGTAGGAGTTCAGCATAAACTTTCAAGACAACCACTAGGCATGGTAATTATATGGTCTTCAAGCAAGTGGAGGCTGAAACTTTCACACAGAGGAGGGAAGAAGAAGCTGCTTTTGTTGGCAAGAAAAGCCCAGAAAAACCTAGAGTGAGGCTAAGGTTATTAGATGTTTTAAAGTACGTTCATTCCAATTATTACACTCCGCTCTTTGTGTGTGTGTGTGTGTGTGTGTGTGTGTGTGTGAATCCCTTAACTTTACATTAAGAACCGTACAAGGCTGTGAATTTAATTTGCCTTGTAACTCAACCACCTACAGGGTCAAATTTTAGTTTTCCTAAATCTCACCATGTGGATTCAAGAAAGGATTCATTAGAGAAGTCAAAGATTCACTATGGTCCTCTACTCTGTGACTTGAACTTGGAATTTATTAAAACCTTGAACTTGTTATGTTCATTCTTCACACGCTCCAGTGTACTTGTAAGAAGTGGTGTTCATTGCAACAGCTACTTTGATTTCTAAAGCCTTGCCTTATGCAAGCATTTGACCTCAGGCAAAAAAAGGTTATAAAACAAGCAGCTCTTTTACCACTTATCGCGAGGGACTGCCTGTGTCTCACTGGAGCAGACACCATATCTTGGTTCTCCATTCATACTTCTCTCCTATATGCTGTAGGCTGTTTATTATTATCATTTCTGGCTCTCTGCTGAAGAACTTTTCTGTTTTTCTTCCTGATGCAGGAGCATGCTCAACTGAATGCTGGGCAAGACAAATGGACTGGAGGATCCACACTCCTGGAAGCAGCCTTCAATCAACAACGATGAGCAGTTCGTGGCTAGAAACTCTCGCTTTATCCCATAGTTGGGCTTACCCTGTGTGAGCATATACCTTGTCAACTGCACCACTCTTGTCTAGCACTGTTGAGTTCCAGTTGCTCAGCAAAGTGTGGATCAAGAATTTAAGATGTCTTCCCTCTCACGGAGCTCTCATTTTCCCACTTTATTAATAGTATTTCTGGGATCACTTCTCAGTTTAAGTACTTGCGTTCAAATTCTTGTCTCAGGATCTGCTTCTGGATGAAACCAAAGACATCCAAGTTCCACTGGGAATGAAGTAATTACTGCCTTAAATCTGATAAACCAATTCCAGATTCTCATCTTTAAGGTTGGTCTCTATGATGATTAATATTGAGTGTTAACTTGATTGACTTGAACCATGCAAAGTACTGTTCTTGGGTGTATCTGTGAGGGTGTTGCCAAAGGAGATTAACATTTGAGCCAATGGATTGGGAAATGCAGACCCACCCTCAATCTGGGTGAGCACAATCTCATCGGCTGCCAATGTGGCCAGAATAAAAGCAGGCAAAAGAACGTGAAAAGACTAGACTGTTTTAGCTTCCCATCCTAGATCTTTCTCCCATGCTGAATGCTTCCTGCCCTTGAACATCAGACTCCAAGTTCTTCAGCTTTGGAACTTGGACTGACTTCCTTGCTCCTCAGCCTGAAGATGGCCTATTGTGTGACCTCATCTTGTGATCATGTGAATCAGTACTCCTTAATAAACCCCCTTTATATATACATCTGTTCTATTAGTTCTGTCCCTCTAGAGAACCCTGACTAATACAGTCTCCTATAATCAATTCCGGGATCAAAACATATCAGTCAGGATTTGCTCACGGAAACAGATATTACTCTGTGCATATCATGGGCCTGAAATATAGAGGCTCATGCAACACCTGGAAAAGGTGAAAATGTGAGATCATAGATGCCACCACTGAAAGTCAGGAAGTGCTAGTGAAGTGCTATGGAAAACTTACCTAGGGGCAGGAGAAAAGATGGCTGCTCTAAAAAGCTTTCAGCAAGCAAAGCATGTGCTTTTTAGAGCTTTTTAGAAGATGCTGTGACTTCCATGACTGCCTTTGCTTTCTACTGTCAATACCTCAAGAGAACAAAAACTCTTCTCTTCTGCTTTCAGAATTTTGCATGAATGTGTCATTGACAAATTCTAAACAGAGAAAAGAATTCTGAGAAATGCAGTTCCTAGATTCTCCTCTTCATCCCAGGGAAGTTCTTGGAAGGGGATGGCCACACAATAATGTTGAGGTATTACCAGTCCATCTGGAATAATGAGCAAAATCTGGAATGTGAAAGGCTTTGTATGAGATTTTAATCGTTTTTGTTTTAATTCCAAGAAGAAAGGGAAGATGTTGATAATTTCTAAGAAGGAGTGACACATGTTCAGTTTGCATTTTCTAATCCTTATCTAAAGCACAGAGTTTGGGATGGCAAGAAAATCAGTTAGGAAAACGTATAGAGTTAGTCCAGGAAAAAGATGATGGCCATCTATTAGAGTGGAGTGCAGAGGATTTCAAGAAGTGACAGAGTTACGAGTTATCAGGAAATGAGAGTAATTGGACATATTGGTGCACTGGGTTTGGGGATGTAGATGATACAATTATGGTTACTGATTTGTTGTCAATCATTAAGGTGGGGAATATTGGAAGGCAGCCAGTTTGGGGCAGGGTAGCTGGTTTGGGGGTAGGCTATGACTTTGGATTTGCTGAATTTGAGGTGACTAAAGTACTTTTTGAGGATCCTGAGCAGGCAGCACGCTTGGTCACACTATTTGTTCTAGGAGGGCTCCTATGGGTATCCAGTGCCTCTTGGCAGTTGCACGTTGCTCACAGTCACTAAGGATGGTAATAAATCCCAGCAACTGGTTCCATGTTCAGTGTTAATGTCTCAGGGTCACAAAGACTCTCTTTTGCAATAGTTTCTAACAGCAGTGCCTCCAAGGACTTCTTTTTAAATGTTCGATGATCAGAAGTCTTATCAGTGGCTTTACATATTCCCAATTATTTCTCCCTTCACAGAAGAGATTGCACAATCATTGACTGTTAGGTTGCTGTTATACTCTCAGCCACCCTTGAGGGGCAACTATGATGGTGCTTTGCTGAGATGTCTCCAGGAAGCTGTTTATGCAAAGAAAAGCCACCTCGCAACACCCAAGTTGAACTGAAGGAAACAGCCATATAGGAAGCCATTTAATATTACATTGCACTGCTATTTTTTCCTGTTCTTTGCTATTATACCTGAAGAGGGCTGATACAGATGAGCTGTCACTTTCCCATGGTTCCACCCAAGAAATGCAAGGATAATTTTAATTTTTTCCCTGGCTTCATTAAGCTTGGGTGACTAAAGAGCTTTGCAAATCCATGTGCCATGGATTTGTCATGGGCCCTTGGATGTAGGCATGGTCTTTTCTAACCATGGGGTACTATAAATGACCCAAAGTTTCTTACAGACTATGTGTAAACTCCTAAGACAACCCTTAAATTACATAAAATTTTATGTCATTTGCAATTCTTCTGTAAGGAGGATTTGCCTCTTTCATTTATTAATTTAGTCAATTATTTATTAGTCATGGACTTAAAGATATATTTATTTTATACTTTGGATTATAGCCCGGTACTACATTATTGTATTGCATGAATTATTCCAATTTTTCTCTTTGGAAATTCATTTAGGTTGGCTCCTGTGTTCCTATTAAATCCTTCTGTTTTTTGAGTACTTCCTCACTTTCTGGTTCCACAAGATGTTCAAGGTTCATCGTTTACTTTCTTCATCCTATCCTAGAATCAGCCATCTATGTAAGGAACTCTGGTTCCTTTGATCAGAGACTGGTACTTATAAACCAGACTCTGAGCACAGGTATCACTTTCTCTCTTCCTGAAGCTTCCTTTAGCATGTCTTGCAGTGCAGTTCTGCTGGTGATCAATTCTATCCACTGATGTATATCTGGTGGTTCTTACCTTGTCCTCTCACAGTTTCCTTGCATGCACGTGCTGATCAATATTGTGTTGAAGACTAAAAGAAATCCTCTGCAGGATTCTAGAACTCTTTCTCGGAACAGCTCTCTGCTCTCCATGGAGGTATCTCCTCTCTGGTAATCTGCCCCGTGAATTCTAGCTTCCCTGACCGGACTCAATTCTCGAGTCCATTTGCTCAAATTGGAGACCTTCAGGCTTTGTTTCGGTTTCCCTTTCTTGTGCTTCACTGTACAAGCACTCTGGTGTATAATCTGGGGCAATCACAGGGCGTGGGCTATCCCCATTTGCTTCCCCTCTGTCTCCCTGGGATCACCAATAGAAGCTGCTTGCCACTTGCTGCCTGAAAATAATATTTTGTCTGCCTTGCTATTTGTTTAAGGCAGGTTTCTTACTCCGTCTTTGTTGGAAGTAGACTCTTCTTTGCCCTTTATTTATATTATTTTTAATGAAGATATGGAATATCAGAGTAACTATTATCAATAATTCTTGAAAGAGAAGATTAAATTAAACATTTTGAGAAACATATTTTATTTAAGCTAATGTAAAAGTTCAAAACATTAAAAAAAGTTTTATCCTTTTAAAAATTAAGCATTCAAACGAAATGGTCCTTTTTGGTGAATAAATAATAAAAATGATAATACTGCATCTCAAAACAGAACACTGAGCCAGACTCCAAGGAAAATGAATGATCTTCATTATCAGATAAGAAAAGAATTAACAACTGGAAATTAAAATTTCAACCAAGAGAGGGAAGAAAACTAACAGAATCATAAAAAAATCAGAAATTATAGAATTTGAAAATATAAATAATTGAATATAGAAATAAGTAAAAATGCTAGTTCTTGAAATAAACAAAAAACTTTTTAAAGGCAACTTTTAAATAGTCTGTTGAGAAAAATAAGAAATCAAAATGAAAGATAATTAGAATTCAGAAAATTTAAATACAAGTTTGGATGAAGTTTTTAAATATGAGAAAATACTACAATGATGTCAGTATTAATACATTTTAAAAGATGAGGTATCATTAATTATAAATATAATGAATATAATTTTATTCCTAGAAAAAGTGAACAAATTCTTTGTCCCATCGCAAAATAGCTTACTATGTTGGCAAATTAAAAATTAAAATTTAAAAGGTGATATCTATCTAGCCCTACAGCAGTGAAAATAAATCTTTTGAAATCTTTATTTTTAATACCAAAACTTTACTGAAGGCTCTTTGTAATGGTCTGAATGTTTACATTTGCCAAAATTCATATGTTGAAATCCTAACCACTGTGATAATACCAGGAGGTTGGATTCTTGGAAAGTGATTATGTCATGAAGTTGGAGCCTTTATGAAAGAGATTAGTGCCTTATAAAAGAAACCTCAGGGAGCTCTCTTACTCTCAACATACATTTCTATTGATTATAAGCCACCTAGTCTACCTGGTCTATGGCACTTTGTTATAGCAGCTGGAACTAAAACGCTATAGGAAGGACGGAAAGAGAGAGCAAGAGTGACGACTCACATGGCTGAGGAGGGGCAGAAAGTTAGGGGGGCAGGAAATAAAAAAGAGAAAGAAAAATTTAATAAGTCAATAATCCAGAATTGAAAAAAACAAAATTATCTTCCAAAATCCATATATTTAACTTTATTTAAAATGAGAAAGCAATTTTTATACTAATAGGACTTTGATAGGTAAACCTACAGTACATCTGAAATAATCGTTATGTAAAAATAACCAAGATAGGCCAGGTGCAGTGGTTCACACCTATAATCCCAGCACTTTGGAAGACCAAGGTTGGCAGATCACTGGAGGTCAAGAGTTCGAGACCATTATGACCAATATAGTGAAACTCTGTCTCTACTTAAAAAAAAATACAGGGAGGCCAAGGCAGGTGGATCACAAGGTCAAGAGATCGAGACCATCCTGGTCAACATGGTGAAACCCCATCTCTACTAAAAATGCAAAAAATTAGCTGGGCATAGTGGCGCGTGCCTGTAATCCCGGTTACTCAGGAGGCTGAGGCAGGAGAATTGCCTGAACCCAGGAGGCGGAGGTTGCGGTGAGCGAGATTGCGCCATTGCACTCCAGACTGGGTAACAAGAGCGAAACTCCATCTCAAAAAAAAAAAAAAAAAAAAAAATTAGCCAGTGTGATGACGCATGTCTGTAATCTCAGCTACTCAAGAGGCTGAGGCAGGAGAATCATTTGAACCTGGGAGGTGGAGGTGGCAGTGAGGTAAGATCATGCCACTGCACTCCAGCCTGGGCAACAGATGTAGACTCCCTAGACTCCATCTAAACAAACAAACAAACCAAGATAATGTTGATAAAGAAGAAAAATAAGTATCTTATTTTCCATGGGAGAGAAAACCAAAAATAAGACAAGTTAAAAATCTTGCCCAGTCATTTATCTTGTCACAGGTAGAGTCAAGATGCAAGCCAAGAATTTGAAAACAAAACTCCTGTAAATCTGCTGTTCTTCTTTAGTGTAATGTGTGCAAATGCAGCAGATGGCTGTAATGGCTCCCAAATTACCCTTCAGTATTGAGCTCCTAGCTGAGGGGGGTGCTGGATTGAGTAAGCTGCTTTACAAAGGTTGTACCCTGTCCCCAGGGGCATCCCACATCTACGATCAGTTAATGTAAGGGTGCAGAGACACAGCACCTCAATCTTGGACAACTCTGAAGGGTCATCCTAGCCAGAGTACCCGCTGTGGGATAACCTGAAGCCCTTTTGCAAATGCATTGCATTTAACTTCATCCTCTGCCCAGCTCTTTTTCCCTTATTTCTTTATAGGTGTTGTTCCTGCAGGTACTCCCCAGTAAACTTCTTGCATGTATATCTGTCTCAGAGCTCATATCCTGGAAACTCAGACACATATTGGATGCCAAGAGTAGCCCTAGGAAGCAGATTCAGAAACAGGAATTTGGAACTGTATCACCCCTGGCCAGCCGACAATGCAATGGCTTCACTGGTCGGTGGAGTACTGATCGCCTCTGACAAGCTGTAACAGAGCAATTGTTAAAGCGGTCCTTGGGGATAAACTGAAATGCCATGCTGGGGAAGGTAATGCATTGACTACTGCAATAGCTCATAGGTTAGAGAGGTTTGAGGAAGGACCAATTATAAAGACAATAGAATCAGAGTCCTATTGATGTATTCAAAGACCATAAAAAGCTGATGGTGATTAATCAACAATTTAAGGTAAAATGTGAAAATCAGAAGGCCTATTTGGCAGCATATAAAAAGAGTCCCAGGCTTTGCAGCTGGAGGCCAGAAAAAGCTGAGGGTCAGGCCAGGGTATAATTATAAGAGTAGCAGAGCTCCAGAGGAGGTCGAATTCTCATTCTTAGCAAATGTGCAATTGTCAAGGTCAGAGTCATGGACGGGAAGGTCTGGAACCTGAGAATTGGAATGGGGTCATGTGAATTGATGATACCAGAACCTTGAAACCCTAAGATACCCCTACATTTGCTGGGTCTGCAGAAATGATGGACTGCTGTCAATTAAACTCCCTGAGATATAGAGGATGCTTGAAGATATAGAGGATGCTGCCTTGCAAGTCAGGATCTGTCTCCACCTCTCTTTCTGGATGCCAGACTAATCACTGTTGTTGTCACAAGATAACCTGGCCAGTTTACTCTAGTGTATTTTGCTAAAGGAGGAGAAGGGCTATTTCCTGAAAGAGTTGCTGCAGGACCTAGTCAAATATAAAAGCAGGAGCCAGGAACATATGTATTGAACTGGATTCTGAGGGTGCTAGATCATGGTGGTAAGTGGAAGAGGCACGCAGTCAAGTTGGATAAGGAAGTATTTAATATAACGGGAGCACTCTCTTTGATACAGAATTGTACACCCTGGCAAGGACCCTGGGAAACAATGCAAACATGCTACTATGTTGGCTCTTGCAAGCTTGGAGAAAATGAAACCTTGTACTAAGTGAAGGAGAATTATTAGAACTGCTATGCAAACAACGGAGAAGGAAATGCAAGGTTCAGAGAATGGTCATGCTAAAGTGCATATACAACCCAAGGGCAAAAAATCCAGTGTGTTCTGTGGGAGAACCCAGGGAACCCTCCATTTACCAAATAAGAGTGCACCAGTGAGAGCAACACCACTATCAGCAAGAATCTCAGTGATAGCTGTCTCCTGTAAGTAGGGAAGGTAGTAGGAGTTGCTTACCAGAATTAGATTCCCTGAAAAAAATAGGGCAATGCAGTCCTCAAAATAGAGGCAAGTGATGGCACTTAACCCTCAGAAGTGAAGTATGCAAAATTATTATAATGAACATTAAGATCAAAGTGGCAGCAAGGCTGGCTTGTTCTGCAGAGAACTACGGAGATGGCTAACAGAACCTGGTTTTGCCTAAGACAAAATAGATGGGTGGACAAGAGTTTTGTTTAATATACAGAGTGATAAGAGATCAAGGATGGACAATAAGGAAATTGAGAATAATAAAAAGTCAAAACTGGTTTAGCTACTGCCTCTACTGAAGGTCCAACAGATAGACAGCTCCAATGTGTAACAGCCTCCTCAATATGGCATCATCCCTCAGAGACAAGTCAATCACTTGTTGACAAGTTGATTACATTGGACTGCTTTTGCTTGGGAATAGACAGTGTTTTTTGACTGGAAATGATACATATTCCTGGTATGAATATGTCTTTCCTGCTTTACCAGCACGATTATTTGAGGGTTTACAGTATTGGACCCCACTGGCAGTCTTTGACACAGAATACTGCATAGAGTCATTTCAGGCTAAAGAACCTAAGTCTACAGCAAAGGAGGAGCAACTGTGATGCCACCATGGTCCTATTACATAACGCACTGTCCAGAAACTGTTGATCTGATTGATAGAGCAAGAGTCTATCTGAAATTTAATTTTTAATAATATCATATTGCATAAAATGGCACATGATGTATTGTATTGCCTGTCTAAAGATGTGATAATTATAATTGTTATTTTACTTTAAAAAGTTGCCCTGTTTGCTCATGTTATAAACAGTAGAGACTATCTCTCTTAAACACAGGTGAATTTATTGGTCAGAATATGGAAACACTCAGGAAGGAAGGAAATGCAGAATAGTGATTGGAAATAACAGCAACTAGCAATTATAAATTTGACAGATCTCAATATAGAAAACATTTGATAGCATAGTTCTACTACACTCACTGGAGAAACTAATTCCTCCTATTTCTGCAGTTTTTAATTAATTATGTTCAAATTTCAAAGCGCATTGGCAGAGATGTCAATGACTATTGCTTACATCACGTTTCTGCATTATGGCCTTTAGTAGGAGGAAGAGGTATGATCTGCCATAGTGCCTGGGGTTCTCCATGGTTTTCTTAATGAGAGGGCATCATAATTTACCATGTAAATAAGACAATACACAATGTGGGGAGATGTAGCTCCCCAAAGGACATCATACTGCTATTCCTTAAGGGAGAAATGGATGCTAGATGACTAGAAACATATCAATTGCCCTCTTAGGTACATGTAACTATTTGTTAAAGTAACCACTCAATTACTTCTCGTTAATACATGCACTACTGGATACACTGAGGAGCCCATCCTCCTTGCTTCCTCATGCACCATTTTCTTCCTCTCCTGTTAGTTGCATGGAGGTTGGGCAAAGACACTTCCTTTGATTGCCTCTGGTGTTCCATCTTACAGTGCCATCTGGGGCAATGCTGCCTTCTTCTGGGAATGCCTCACAGTTGTCTGTGGTGCTAATGAATGCTAAGGCCTTTGAGAGCCAGAGTGCACTTCATTATACAATGACTTCATTAAGCCAAAATTATGAAACAGTCAGTGCTAGTCTGTTTTGTACTGCTATTACAGAACACCACAGACTAAGTAGTTTGTAAACAGTGGAAGTTTATTTCTCATTGTTCTGGAGGCTATGAAATTCAAGAGCAAGGTTGGACCCTTGGTCCAAGATCAAGGCTGGCAGGTTTGGTGTCTGGTGAGGGCCTGGTGTCCTCTTCCAAGATGGTGCCCTGAACGCTGCATTCTCTACAGGGGAGAAGTGCTATTTCTCAAATGGCAGAAGAGAACAAGAGCCAAGAGAGAAAACTCATTCCTGAAAGTGCTTTTATGAAGGCATTACACCCATCTATGAGGTTGGAACCTGAAAAGCCTAATCTCCTCTGAAAGGCCCCACCTCCCAATGCCATTATTTTGGTAATTAAATTTTAACTTTTTTTTTTTTTTCTTTTGAGGGAGTCTTTCTCTGTCACCAGGCTGGAGGGCAGTGGTACAATCTCGGTTGACTGCAGTCTCCACCTCTCGTGTTCAAATGACTCTCCAGCCTCAGCCTCCCCAGTAACTGGGGATTACAGGTGTGTGCCACTGTGTCTAATTTTTGTATTTTTAGTAGATATGGGATTTCACCATGTTGGCCAGGCTGGTTTTGAACTCCTGACTTCAAATGATCTGCCTGCCTTAGCCTCCCAAAATCCTGGGATTACAGGCATAAGCCACCGTGCCCAGCCTCAATGTGAGTTTTCAGGGGGACAAACATTCAAACCATTGCATAATCCATGCCATTTTTTTTTTTTTGCCTTCTTTCCCTTTGAACTTCTTTCTATCATTTCTTTATCTTCTTTCCTTTGGAACTCCTCGAAAAGTTTGAAACTGGACACTGAAGAGTTGGTGTTTGTGAATCACAGAATGAAAATAACTCAATTGGGTTTTACCTGCAGGCCTATGAGAGCAAAAATACAGGTTCCCAGAGTTAATAAGAGCTAGAATGAAATGTTCTTTAAACACCGTAGTGTCCTGATTCTCTACTCTTGTAACTCCGCTGACCACCCTCATCCTCTTTTCCCTTCTCATTACCTTTCTTCACAGCAGTCCTGAATGAATTCCTTCTCCCTAATGCTTCTGTTTCTCTGCCTTTCCCCAAGTCCAAAGCAAATAAATCAAGTGCTCCTTGTTTGCATTACGAAAAATTCTTTCTTGTACAAGAAAATTTAATATGGTTCTCTTAAAACTTGTTCACTGATTGTGATTAAATCACTGATTGTGATTTAATTCATAGACATAATATCTCCACTTTAAATTTTAGGTAAGGCTAAGTCTACTTTATGGAATAACCTGAAAAGCAGTAGTAGGAAAATAGCATGTAGCTGGCAGAAAATTATTCAAGCTGTTCATGCCTTCCTCTTCAAACCAGTTTCAAGAGAATAGTGAAATAGAGTTCCCTGATAGGAAATGCGTTTTGCTGAAGGACAATAAAATCGTGCTAAACTTAATGAGAATGTTTTTAAATTGTTCCTATTCTCCCTTTTAGGTGATGCTTGAAACACATTTATTCTATTCTCCTGATGCTATGACAGGAAAGAAATTGTATTATTACTTCTACTACCTGGGGAAAAATAGCTGATTAGCTAGTTTTGACTTTAAGACTATTCTCAAATCATTCTCCTAGAACATTTCTTCGCCTTATTTTCAGTGACAGAGAAATAAGACCATCACATGCTTTCCATTATCGTTAATGGCTCTTCTAATGATTTGATGCCTGATGCCTTTAATTTTTATTTTTGAAAAGACGTCTACTACTGACACTAAGTCTCTTTGTTGTTCACTGTAAATTTCCCTTGAGGCATGTGTTTTTGTTTAAAGAGGCATAAATAAATAATCAATAAATCAAAGTTCATAGTACAGTTAAAGTGGACTGAAGTCAAATTACTTTTATGCTTCCAACAGAGCAATATAATAAGTGAATATAGAGTATTTACTGTATAATGCAATATCAATAATTAAAAACCTGTTTAAGAATAAAAACTATAAAATGGATGAGTGACTGAATAGCAAAGTTTATATGAAAAGGTAATTGAGAGAGCTAATATTGTATAAAACTAATTTTTGCATTTATGAGTATTTTATAAGCATGACAATTACCATGTGGATTTCTGATATACCTATTACTTTAGTGTCAGATACAGAAAGCTGATAATTTAAAGGCATACTAAATGTACAAAATCTTTGTGTTTTTAATAACCTTTTGTCAGTAGGACATGAACTTCTATGGTTTTTCTAGTGGTTATGATGGTTATGAGTCAAAGCAGTCACAGTTTCATGCTAAGTTAATCCACTTTTCGATTAAATTGGCAGATTTGTGAGATAACTAGCCATGGCCATGGGCATAGTTTATAATTGTACAATAAAACTGAACAAGCTGATGAAACAATCAACTCCATAGCCCTAAGTTACGGATGCATTTTATACAGACTGCTGGGTGAGGTTGGGACCTTTTTCAGGGGGAGAATTTTAGGCTATGTTTTATGACTCTTGTTACTTCTTCATTAGAGTTTGGGTTCTCATGGATTTCTGCTCATGTTTCTGGTGAGCTTCCTAAAGCATAGTAAAAAGGTCACCACAAGAATATCTTACTCAGACGTTTCCTCATCCATTGTCTTTCAAAACTGCAATTAAATCATGTCATTTTATTGCTAGATAAAATGGCTTCCTAACTCAGGAAAAAATCTAAACTACTTGCTGAGTGAGAAGAACAGTCTGCAAATAAGATTGTTAAACATTTCTCTCATCAAACGGTGGTATTTGTTTTCCTGATGCAGTAATGTTGTGTAAGGAAATGACAGGAATATGTTCTGAGAAATGCATTGCTGGGTGATTTTATTTTTGTGTGACCATCATGGAGGGGACTTACACAAATCTAGATTGTATAGCCTACTACATATGTAGCCTGTATGGTATAATCTATTGCCCCTAGGCTACAAAGCTGTACAGCATGTTACTATACCAAATATTGTAGGCAATTGTTAACACAATGCTAAGTATTTGTGTATCTAAATATACCTATACATAGAAAAAGTGCAGTAAAAATACAATATGAAGAATAAAAAATGGTACATCTGTAAGGAACACTTAGAATTAATGGAGCTTACAGGACTGTAAGTTGCTCTGGATGAGTTACTAAGTGAGGGTGTGGGACATTACCATACCTGTTATAATCTTATGGGACCACAGTCATACATGTGGTCCATTGTTGAATGAAATGTAGTTATGAATTACATGACTATACTTGAACCTGGACTACTCCTGTGGCTTGTTTTTAATCTATGAAATGTGACAGAAATGTCACTGTGCCTGTTCCAGGCTTAGGCCTTAAGGGGTCTTGTGTCATGTAAAACCAGCCACTAAAGAAGTTCAATGACCTTACTGCCAAAAAAGTCCATGTGGAGAGAGAGAGGCTTTGGTGGCTGAGAAACTCTAAAGGGAGAGAGAGAAGAGCTCAGCCAGCCCCTGGGCTCCAGCATCTATCACCTCACTTCAGGAACCAGCCATGAGGGTGAAGCCATTTGGACTTTCCAGGCCCAGCTGAAACACTTGTCAACAGCTCCCCAGGGCAACAGTGGAGTGGATTGGAGCCATCCCCACTAAACTCTGCCAAAATTTCAGTATTATGAGCAAATACATGATTGTTGTTGATTTAAGTCAGGGGGGCATTATGGATTTCAGAAATCTAGACAGTGAATCTACCTACAGTAAGGGGAGGAAATAATTAATGAATGAATAAGAAGAATGGGGATATTTAGTATAAGAAGGTATGTTATTCTCTTGAGTGTCAAAATGGAAAACTTCAAGGAAGTCATTGCAAGACCATAGTTAAATATAATTAAAGAAATATTTATGTCTGGAGCACCAGATCTCTAGAGCAGCTTCATATGATGGAGATACATTAGTCACACACTTGATTTAGTAGTCATATTGAATTAGTAGTCAATATGATTTAGTAAATTGAATAAAAAGCAAAAAGTAACAGATGAAATTATTTTTGTAATACATTTTACTTAACTAAATATATCCAAAATGTTATCTTTTCAATATGCTATTAATATGAAAATCATTAATGATATATTTTTATATTATTTTTTGTACAAAGTTTTTGAAACCTAGTGTATGTTTTATATTTTACACATGCAGAATATCTCAAGTCAAACTAGCCACATTGCAAGTTGCTCTGAGATACAGAAAAAAAAGCTGTGAGGATGAGAACTGAGAATTTGGAATCCTAGCACTTTGGGAGGCTGAGGCAGGAGGATTGCTTAAGGCTAGGAGTTTAAGACCAGCCTGGGCAACATAGTGTAGCAAGACTCTCTCTCTCTCTCTTTCTCACTCTCTCTCTCTCTCTCTCTAATATATATATATTATATACATATGAATTAAAATATATATTTTAATATATATAACATATATAATATTTATATGAAAACACATACAAAAACTAAAAAACATAAAAATATGTATTATAACATAAAAAGAAGAATTAAGAACATGTAGCAGAGACTGTTAGCACTAATTACACATCCTATCTATACATGCATTTGTCCATTCCTCCATCCACAACTCCCTTGAAGTTAGAGATCATGTGATTAATTTTTAGCTAATATATGTGGAAGGAAGTTATGTAAACATCTTCCATGCCTGGCCCTTAAAGTCATCCATGCAGTTTTCCCTCTCTCTTTTCCTGCCCTGGCGACTTGGAAGCTGTGTGGTCCAGAGGGCACTGCTGCAAGATGGACACTGGACACTTAACCCAAACTCTGGCTGGGATGTGAGCTGTCATGGATCTTTCGTCTTGGTAGTTCATTGGTATTCCAGTGTTTGTGTCTTGCAGCAACTAGAATTGACTACCCAATATATGAAGAGAGAATTACTTAGGCTTTGGAAAAGGCACACTAAGAACATTAGTAGTGATATTAAGTGAATTACCAAAAAAAAAAAAAAAAAAAAGTATTGTTTTGCTGTAAAAATAGAAACTGTGGAAAAAGAAAGAAAAAGAAATAAGATGATATTCTTATCCGGTAAAAGTTCAGCCTTATGAATGGAAGAGAAATGGGATCTAATTGAAGAAGCAGGTTGAACTTTATAAACTTCAGCTAAGATCTGCTTGAAAGTAGATGGAAATATAAAAAAAAGAAATAGAAATGGTAATCTGGAGGATATAGAGACATATTCATCTGCTTCAGAAAAACACAGTAGAAAGGAGTGTTTCTGCTCCTGTTCAATAAATCTTAATTTATGCAAGTCCTGGAAAAAGTCAAATTCTGAGCATAGGTGAGATTTTGGGGGAGTATCCTGTGACCAAGGACATATTGGCTGTGAACTTTGCTTGGAGAGTTTCCTGTTATGAACTCAGGATACCCATGTGAAGATGCCACTCAGTCTAGAGAAAAACAATTTAAACCCAGGATTGACACCAAGCAAAAGGAATGAAAGTCCAAGAAAACTTGAGAAATTCAGATGCAATGATGGCAAATATTTGCATTTTGCAAGAAAACAAGATTGTTTTAAAGCCAAGGCAAGTAGATTTTTCTTCCTGACTGTGGGAAACAGCATCATAATTTACCTCTTGGCACCACACATACATACAGCTGTGAAAGTGCTAGAATTAGGATGCTATCCTTAATTCCTCTGCTTTTAATAGTAGTAAGGAAAAAAAAACTAGTTTGAGAGTTGGCCACAGAACTCCACTCAAGGAAAAGTGAGACTTGTTTGTAAAATCACCTTCACTGGCATATTTACTTTTGAAGTTGAATCTCTCTAGTGATAACCTTGATATATTTAGGGGGACAAAGAGAAACTGAATAGAGCTTTTGGGGAAGATAAGACAATATGGATGATTGGGAAAAAGATAAGTAAGAGACAATACGTAGAAGGCAGGAGATATGGGAAGAAATACTGGACAGTGAAAAATTTCTGGTTACTTGCAGGACATTCAAAGGAGGGATTATTCCATTTTGAAATGGGTAGCTCTGTTTCACTTTTAAAATAATGCATAGATCTGTTATACACCCTCTTCACATCCTCCTTAACCTCCAACAGTTAGTTACACAGATACGAAGTGGGTTGGTGTTTAGAGAAAGCAAGGAAATGGTGCTTAGTCTCCTGTGAAGGTAAGGGCAAAGTTAAGGATTAAGGAAGACTATAGGAGTTGACATATGAGGGAGAAGGAGTTCAGAATCATGGGGAATAGAACGTGACAAGCAGTTCCGACAGCTTGAAGCTCCTAGGATTTGCAGACATCTTGGGAGGAGCGCTGGAATTCCACAGGTTGGCATAAAGATGATGTCAATTTTATGTAAACATCAGGGAGAAAGTGATTCTTACCCATGTCGGGATTGTCCCATCAATTCTCATTGATTTTGTATTCTAAAATTTTCCAAATGTTATTGCTTCCTTCCATTTAATCTGGTAGTTCCTTCACCCAAGCTTCCATTGTTTTTTGCTGAGACTTCTGCCATAACTTCCTAAATGGCCTTTTGAATTCCTGTACAGTTAGCTTTTGTATCTGTGGGTTCTGTATCTGTGGCTTCAACCAACTGTGGATAGAAATTATGAAAAAAAAAAAAAATAACAGTATGACAATAAAAATAATATACATTTTTATGTATAAAGTATAACAACTATTTACATTGTATTGATGTATTATAAATAATGTAGAGATGATTTAAAGTACTATATGTGGGAAGATGTGCATAGGTCATATGCAAATACTATACCATTGTGTATAAGGACTTTGAACATTTGAGGACTTTTGTTTCCTTGCAGGGTCCTGGAACCAATCCCCATGGATATGGAGGGATGAGTGTAGTTCTCATTTCAAATCCATCTTAGAACAGCAGCCAGATGATTACTTGTTGGGGAAGTGGTGAGGACATCTATGTTAAAAATGGTTTAATGTCTTCTAACCACCTTATCATAAGGACCAAAATCTGGAACATACTCTATTAATACCTAAAGACGTGTCTAGGGAGGTGTACAGAAAGAACACAGTGAGTCTCTGTGATATAATTTGGGTGCTAGAACATTGCTTTTGTGTGGGGAAACATCATTGCATGAGAAAATTGGACTAAAAGCCAATATCACGACTGCTTTGGGTTCTTCACATTTGTTTCTGTTTTCTAATGTTGTATGTTTGCGTGTGACTTGGTTGTGTGTGATCATCTTCAAAGATTAGCTTTTCAGAACTTTAAAGACATGAAAGGCATGAGAGATTTTCCACTGGGTAATGCTCCATCTTTGGAGACGCCGCAGAAGCTAAAGCACTCCCAGTAAAGGGTAGTTGGTGTGTGAGGCCTGAAGAAGCAATTGACACAAACACCCTTGAGTGAGGTTCCTCTGGGTGAAATCGGGACAGGGAGCTAGTTTTGACCTCTCATCTGCTTAGAAGAGTGGCCACTCCTTATTTTTGCCTGTTTAGTCATCTTCCAATTCAGAAGCTTTCTCCATCTAATGCCCTGTTGTTCTAGTGGGTCTGACAGTCTCAATACATATCCTGAGCCTAATCAATCATAGAACTCCATGCATTATAAGCAGAGATTGGCCAAGAAGTGAGCATAGGAAGCAAGCTAGACTGATCAAGTCGCTGATTTGCTATAAAGACACTGAAAAAGTGAGAGACTGAGAGATTGACTTTTGTATTGCTAAAGACCTTGTGCCAGGTTTCACTGAAGTTAGATTCACTGTTGGATTTCTTATCTCTCTCTCTCCCCCTCTCTCTCTCTCCATCTATCTATTCTTTTATCTATCTATCTATCTAGAATTGTTCATGGTGAAGCATTTGGTGTTGCTGGCCTCACATCATTTTAGCTATACTACTAAGCAGTCTGGAGTGTATAAAGGATCTGGTAATTGAGTTTATACAATATAGCTGGGCTTAGTGATAAAGTAGAAGAGAGTAGGAATTTTGTAATGTTCTGATCCATCACAAGTCGTAAGCTTTAGTCACTGCCTTCTGACAGGACTCAATGGATACACAGGTGCAGGGATCTGCAGAAGTGATGATGTGAGTGTGAAGCAGAATTTGTTTCTATTTCACTAATCCTGCTTATGTCAGTAGAGGAGAGGGGCCATAATTTTCCTAATGACACTTGTGTGGTGAGGCAACGTTTAATAAGAGAAAAGAAGATTATAATATTTTCACCATAGAATGATATTTGAGGCATCTTCATTTTTAAAATTAATTTTAACAGAGGAGAAGTTGATAAGCATTTTCATCAAGTCATGTTTGTTAGTGGGTACAGTCATTGTGCTATAGAAAAGAATGGAGAACCTAGAAATAGATTTTAAAAAAAGCTCAGCTGATTTTTGACAAAGATGAAAAACCAATTTAATGAAAGAATGTAGCCTTTTCAACAATTAATACCAGAATAGTTAGAGATCCATAGATCTAAATGTTAATCTTTACCTAAACCTCACAAAAAATTGGGGGTAAAGTCTTGAACTCTAGGAATAGTCAAGGTCTTTGGATCTTAGACTTGACACCAAAATCATGATTTATAAATGAAAAAGTAATAATTTGTGCTTTACTAAAATTAAACATTTTTGTTCTGTGAAAGGTCCTGTTAAAAGAATGAAAAGACAAGCTAAAGACTGGAAGAAAATATTTGCAAACCACATATCTGAAAAAAGACTAATAACCAGATTATACAAAAAACTTTTACAACTCAACAGTAAAGGGAAACTGCCCAGTTAGAAAATGGGCAAAAGACATTAACAGATATCACACTAAAGAGGAGGTACAGATGGGAAATAAGCACATAGAAGGAATTTTTACAGCCTTAGCCATTTGGAAAATGCAAATTAAAATTATAGTGGAATATCACCATACACCCATCAGAATGTCTAAAATAAAAAGTACAGACAACATCAAACAGGAGTCAGGATGCTGTGAAACTGGACCACTTACACATTGCTGGTGGAAGTGCAAAATTCTAGAACCACTCTGGAGTTTCTTAAAAGCTAAACATGCAGCTCTCTGATCCTCTAGGCTTTGGCATCTTCTACCACTACTTTTAAATTCACATGGAGATGCTAATAGGCATCATGTGAAAGGTTTTACAGATTGGCCATAAATGACGTATATGAACTTGAGAGCTCTTCTGTGCAGGAATCAGTTTGTGGTTTTCTTGGAAATACTGTAATTTTACACAGTCACCACCATCATTATGAGCTCTGTGTACCTGCTTCTCTTGAGGCTGCCAATGTGATTTGGTGAGAAAGAGTAGAAGGGACAGAAACCACTTTTTTATGACATGAGTCTACTGCCCTCTCCTTGGCATTTGGAAGAGAAGGAATGGAGAGAATTAAACAGTGTTACGTGGTCTCTGCTATCTCAACTGATCATTCATTGCCACTCACTTAGGCATAAGAGGTGTTTCTTTCGTCTGGGCCAGCAGCTTTCTGCTTCCTAGCAGCCTTTGCTTTTCCAGCCACTAGGGCATCCTTGCAAGTCCACATTCCTATCATGAAACCCAGCTTCCTATTTCCAGGGATGAAATCAGCAAGGTAAAAGATAAGTTTCAGTTAATCTAATCTCATAGATTCAGTAGCTCCAAAGCAATGATCTACAAGGTCAAGTTTATCTATGGCCCATGTTTTCACTTGAAAGCAACATTGTAGCTTGCTCTCTTGAGAAAAAGGTTGCAATTGGTAAGACAATTGCCAGTGTTATAAGAAGAACATGGGTGGTAGTTGTTGTTCTAACTTCCTGGATCTGACCAACAAAAAAAGAAAGAGGACATTGAGGAACAGCTGTAATATACATGTCCTCACTTTGAATAGGAAATGCCATAATGAAAGGCATCTAGAATTAGTATCCACAGAGTGGCATCCAGAACTAAGGACATGCCAGTCAAGTCCTGGGATAGAATGCATTTACATTTTTACTACTCAAATTTTTATTTTCCTAAATTTACCTTTTCACTTTGCAAATCCTATATTTATCTCTCAAATCAGTGATTTGCAGCACTGGCTGTATGTTAGAACCTCTTATGGTGACATTTTAACACTCTGTGCTTAGAGTCTGAGGACCTATATTTAATTGGAAAGAGACCCAGACTTACACATTTTATAAAGCTTTCCAGGTAATACTGATGCACAGATGAAAGTGAGAAACCGGCTCAGCCTCATGAATCTCCCCTACCCTGGAAAGCTAGACATTCAGGTGCTAAAATTTAAAAGGCTAATCAGGGAGCTGGTAATGTGCCAAGTTTTAGAGAAGCTGCCGAGGAGCATCCATATTTTTCTTGGATTCCTACGTTTGTAGTAAATCCCACATCCCCAAAATGTACCATTTTCTACGGATGACACGTTCCCAGCTCCTGTAATTTAATTTTTACTGTAATTTGTGTTTTCAAGATCACTTAGTCCCTTTGTTTTGTGTTTTGCTTTCTTATCACATGACCAAACAGTGACACATACCATTGAAGAGCTGATTTCTGAGTAAGGAAGACCATAAGATTTGCCCTAATTTTTGGCAAAACACCAGTGGTATAGGTACTCTTTAGAAAATCATTTTATAGAAAACATAAAATTTGATTCCCTAAGGGTTGCTAGTGAGGATAGTCCTCTGTCCTTTTGATAAATAAACTGGTTAGATTTATTGACATCATGTGAAGTATCTTTTTCTCTCAATTCACAGAGCTTACAAAGTGGTATCCCCGCAGATCTGCCCAAGGTTTTCAGAGGAACAAAATCTCACAAGGTGGTTCTTTATGCTCATGGGCTGTTGATAATGACATGTTTCTCTAATCCTTTTTGGCCAAAATAATTGTTAATTGCATAATTTTTAGATTTTTATTTGGATCTATTAATATGCTGTTCAGAAAAGACAATTTCAAAACAGAATTTATAAAGCAAGGTGTGTGCCCTTCTTTTAGAAGGAAGTACTACAGCTTTTCTGGATCAAATGTCCTTGTCATTTGAATAAAAGAACATCTTTTCTGTCCACTTGAACAAATTGAATTGAATTAGATCCTACCCTCTTTTGATCTTGGCATTTTCAAAGTCATGAATAAAGCACTTTACTCGGGCAGAATGAGATTTCTGCTTTCCAGACATGACTTGTGAAAGGTTAGAAGATAACATGCCAGAATTAACATCACATTTAAGAATCTACTTATTGTTGTTTGCATTTCCTGTGGTCATGGATTTAGCAGTTGGGTGAAAGGAAGTAAAACTGAATTTATAGAATTTAAGAAAACTTTCTTAGTGGTAGTTTAGCATAATCAAAACTCAAAATTTCTTAAAAGATATTTTATTTGCTGGACATCAGTTTATTTTAAACAGAAATATAGGTATTAAAAATACAAACTTCACGTAGAAACCAAGTACAATAATTAGTATTACTATTTGAGTTTATAAAATTACCTTACTTCAAGTATAAGAAATTTAACCAAATTATTGTATTTCATTCTGATTACAACCTTGGGGGAGGGTAACTGTTATTTCATGGAGGTACACAATACTTAAGAGATTTGTTTTAGTTATAAATATAATGTAGGGTTATTACTAGAAGTAATAACTATATAGGATGGAAACAAGTTATCTTGTTGTGAGTCTTGAAACAATTTTTAATTTACATTTTGAAAGACAAATTCTTCCTCCGTAATGGTTCCAAATGTTGTCTGTACAATGAAAAACATTGTCTTTACAAGTAGAGTTATAAAGAAGGCATTATCTTATTTACTCATAAAAAATACGCTGAATATCACCAAATTAAATTTGATTAAACTTGAATCCAATGGCTAAAGCATTGTAATGAAAAGATGAAATGAGATAAGAAATTTCTGAAAGGAGTCAGTGACCCCAAATCGCAGCGCAAGCTTGTGGAAGTAGCACAGGCTTCTCTCGTTCGTGTCTAATTCCCAGTTCATAGTTTTAGGGGCTTCCTCTCTCCAAGGCTGCCGTGAGCAGCTCTCTGTCTTTTGCAGTGTTTCTTCAAGTAAGTCATTGTTGCCTGTAAGAGTTCCCACGTGGTTAAGAATGCTTAACTGGCAGCAAGCTGGCATGATTAGAGGGTGATAAAAAACAAGGTTTTGTTTGGGGTACGATTATATAATTCAATAAAAAGTCTACATTATCTCATTAGTGCCTTATCATAAACGGAGATTTCTTTCCCCTCATTCTGTATAACTTCCCTCTCTCTTCATTCTTTTTTTTTTTTTTGGTACTTAGGAAGTAGGGATTGTTGAGTGTGATTGATCTGTAGAGTCTTTGGACAAATCCAAGTGGTCCAAGATTAGAGAACACTGAAGAACACCTATAACAGAATGTAGTAAGTTAATCTACCCTTAAAAGGTGCTTATGCAATTACTGGTCATTGGGAAAATGCAGAATTTTATGCTAGTTAAATACCAGCTTTCCAGAAGGTTTTAGTTTTACTTGTACTTACATAATCATCCAGAAATTTGGCATGAAGGTGCAAATCTGTATTATAGCTTTCCCATTTTGTGATAGCTGGAACAATGTAGCTAGCAAAACTCCCCACTTGCTCTGCAGCCTGATTCTACCATGTTGATATATAAGATTTCATTTTTCATATAGCAAAGGGCATCATTGAATTTCTTCTTGGAATAAAAGAATGGCAGAAAAGTCAGACATTCCATATTTGCTGTAAAACAGGCAATTCAATGTGTTTAATGAACGTGCACAGATGAAGTGGACATTTTTCTATTTCATATATAAAAGGAAAAACCCAATATTTTTACTTATCAGAAAAATTACTTTGAATTGTGAAATATTGCTATGAAAAGAAACTAAACTATGTTTAATGTATTTAAACCTCACACTATTTTAAACTCAAAAGTAGATCCATTAAATCAGTAAATAATGGTTATCTGTTATTGTCACAGGATTATGTGTAAATGTATGCTTATACCCCTTATTTTATTCTTGAATAAGTAAAACAGACCTTTTGCACTATTTCATACTAAAAATACCTAGCAAATAATTTTCTGAAATGAATAGTTACATAGTGGTAAATGCAAGTTTAGTCTCTTCCTGCCTAAAGTATGATGACCTCCAATTTACTCAGCTCCAATTTCCTGGTTTTATTGTATTCATATTTTTAAATATAGGGCTATATTAAAAGGGAAAATAAAAGATATCTATTAAAAATAAATATATTTACATATTTTATATACTTTGGTTTTAAATTGTATAGGAAATAAATGTCTTTTTAAATGCTAATATCATATAAAATACATAAAATCATATAATGCAGTAAAAACTCAACATGGTAGCTCTGTGAATTTTTATGCTGCCAGTAGAAAAAGTGCGATGAAAACAACTGATGATTTGCTGCTTACAGTTCCAGAATTGTAACCTTGAACAGAACACCAAGGGAATCAGCTTAAATTACTCTACAGAACAGGAGGAAAGAAAAAAGCCTTTTGATTTTTGTGGATAACATTTTATATATGTAGTTTTGTTAGAAAATGAGATATTCTACATAAATATTGTAGATAACTAAGCCTAAAATAAACACCTAACCACCATCTATTAAAAATCACTTTAAGAAATATTATCTTTGTTCCTCTATCTTTTTTCAATAGTGAAAAGATTCTAACCTGATTACCTTTGATTTGAGAGCTCAGCGGTGTTAACGTGATTATCTCTGAGGACTTCCAATGCTGTCTGCATTAAGCCACACCATCTAGTCTTGGCATATTTCAAAAGTACATTAGTTCTCCTCATAGTATGAGTTCCCCTTAAATCAATATGAGATTTCTTTGAAATAATGTATTGAGTAAAATTCTAAAACTCTAAAATCATGATACTTACAAAAATATAAAATGAACCCTTGTTAATTATTTTACAGTTTACTAATTAATGAGGGAAACAGTAAGACATTCCATCCTGCTGGAAAAAGAATTAGAATAGGCAAATATAGAGGTGGTCAGGAATGCTGAAATAAATTTATGCATATTTGTAAAATTAGTCAATATCCACAGGGCAATAGTCAGTTGTTTTCCACCTTAGAAGAATACTTGCATTATGATTAGTTTACATTAATTTACAAAGTTGTAAAATGGTTCAAAGATAAATAATGGCTGAGTGAACACAAAGGAGTGGACTGGCCAGGACTCACTAGTCTTTTAACCCAGTTCAAAGTCTTTCACAATTCTTTTTTTTGACAAGTAAAATAAAGATATTTTTTACTAACTATTCCTGGTACTGTTCTGAGAACTTTACATGTATTAATTCATTTTGTCTTTCCAAAACTAATGTATTAATAATAATAATCACTAGTACTAATAATAAGAAGTACTGTTTTGATCCCCCCTTTCCTGATGCACGCTCACAGGTAGTGAGTGGTGAGATTGGACTCTGGATCATTTGGCTCCATCTCTGGTCTTTATGCCATACTGTAACTAGTACTGTACTTTAACTTTTCATAGGCACATTACCTTGTAGCTGATTATAAAGATAGCTAACAAAATCCTTTATTTTGCTATTTGCAACAAACAAAATGAAATGATTTCCACATTACTGTGGAAAATCACCTGTATAAAACTCTTAAGCCAATAGTCTTAGTTACAAACAATGCACTCTGCTCGCTTTGGAGCAATGCTTCATTGGGTAGCTCCAAGCATTCTTCTGAATTAGTAGACATAAATTTGTGTTAAATGCTGTTTTTAATCACCAATTTATCACTGTCTTCAAGCAGGAGGAAATCTAACTTTTGGGTAGATGGTAACTATACTAAATGTAGATTTCACAAAATGTTACTACATTGTAGTAAGTACTATAGGTTACTATAAAGTTTGTTTCATGGAGTTAAAATTTGATGGTATATTTTAAATTTTTAGATAGATTTTTAATGGAGAATAACAATAATTGAGATGAAAATAATGTACCAATCTTTATATGAATTCAATATTTACAGATCATATTTATAAAAATAGTATTACATAAAATTATCTCTACACCAGTGGTTTTCAAAGTGTAGTCTCGGAAACTCTGTAAGGAGATCCATGAAGCCAAACTGTTTTTTTATAATAACAGTGAGATATTATTTGCCTTTTTCATTGGGTTTATGTTTGTAAGTGGTGCAAAATCAATGGTGGGTAAAACTCTGGAAACTTAGTGAGAGCAATGTAGTACTAGTGACATAGGAGAAAAAAATGCAGTTCATTTATGAACATCCTTAATGAAGCAAAATAAGCATAAATTTTATTAAGTCTTGACTCTAAATTATACATCTATTTAATGATCTCTGTGTTTAAATGAAGCGTAGGCATGAAGCATTTCTCCTGCATACCAACATTATGATGAAACACCATTTTTACTTAAATAATGACTAGCAGACAAATCATTCATATTCAGTGTTGAATATTCAGCAGATATTTTCTCTGAAATGAAAAAAAAGGAGCTTTTTTTTTTTTTTTTTTTTTGAGATGGGGTCTCCCTCTATTGCCAGGCTGGAGTACAGTGGTGCCATCTCAGCTCACTGCAGCCTCTGCCTCCTGGGTTCAACCAATTCTCATGCCTCAGCCTCCTGAGTAGCTGGGACTATAGGCATGTGCCGCCACATCTGTCTAATTTGTGTACATGTTGCTAGTGGTATAATTCAGGCTTTCATATCAATTAGAATTTTGCACTTTCTTGATGAGTCTTATAATGATATTATCAAATGTGCTTCAAAAATTTTTTTTATAATGAATGTGCCAAAATTTAGAAGTTCTGCTTAGCTCAGTGGGCCAATATTTTCCAAGTAACTAATGTTTGATTTTACAAAATTCATGGGTAAAAATTCCACTTATATGCAATACAGGCCAGTGGATATTCATGTGGATATTAGTGTGTGGAATATGAAAATTTATTTATATGGATTTAGATTCTACATTAGCACCAACATTTAAAGCCTAGTAGTTGTTGGATATCGGTGGAAGAGTGAAGAAAAATCACAAATATTTTTAAAGGCTGTTGAAGTGCTCTTTTCTTTCCAGTAACATATCCCAATTAATTGAATGCAGAATCAGTATGGGAATCCAGCTGTCTTGTATTAAGCCAGAAATTAAAGAGATTTGCAAAAATGTAAGATGATGCCACACTTCTCACTAAATTTTTGTCTTAGAAAATATAGGGATTTTTAAAGTAAAATTATCTTTATATGAGATACATTAATTACTAATATTTTTAGATACATTAATAATTTTTTAAAATTTTAATTTCTATTATGGAAATATTAATACATCTAACTGACACAAAAAGATTCTAGGGTATTCAATAATTTTTGATACTATAGAGATCTAGGAACCAAATACTTTGAAATAACACTGCCCTTCACTTTATTATTTGTTGTTTATTTTTTTTAAATTTTACTTTAGGTGTATACTATATCCAGCTTCATTAATTAAATAAAATAGATGATATTTCTTCACTCATGAATCTTCTGTTTTAATGGAAGAGACTCAGGGAGAGGAGTAGGCTTAGTAGAGTTAGGGGAAATGAAGTCTGCTTGGGGATACATTAAATTTGAGATGCCTATTAAATATCTGATGGGAGACATGATTTAATATATAGGTCTGAAATTTAAAGCACTATTATTTTTACTTCCAATTTGGTTTTTATTGTAAACAAAAGAACTAAATCCTTAAATAAGGCGTTTGTGCTTAAAGTGCTTAATGCTTAAAGTAAATGTTTAAACATGAGATGCATTTCCTCGTTTCCATTATAATACTCTTATTTTTGGTAATCATAGCACACACATTTTTATGTAGAACTAATATTTAGTGTTTTAAATGCGTAATAATGATCAAATTGATCATTTTTAAATTTTTCTTCATTGTAACATACTCATCAAAAATCTATACATATTTTAAAAATTATTTTGTGGAAATTAAATTATATATATAATTATTTACATACACACATATATATATAATTTCAGTAGTGTGGGAAAAACAGACAAATATGTACTAAAATTGCTTTTTTTTTTTTTTTTTGAGACGGAGTTTCGCTCTTGTTACCCAGGCTGGAGTGCAATGGCGCGATCTCGGCTCACTGCAACCTCCGCCTCCTGGGTTCAGGCAATTCTCCTGCCTCAGTCTCCTGAGTAGCTGGGATTACAGGCACGCGCCACCATGCCCAGCTAATTTTTGTATTTTTAGTAGAGACGGGGTTTCACCATGTTGACCAGGATGGTCTCGATCTCTTGACCTCGTGATCCACCTGCCTCGGCCTCCCAAAGTGCTGGGATTACAGGCATGAGCCACCGCGCCCAGCTAAAATTGCTTTCATAAATGTTATCAATGTTATCTTAATCCCTTAACTTACATGCTTCTTGAAAACATTTTCATTGCGTTTTTAATACTCTGTCTCACAACTAGAAACTCTTTTTCTTGCTCCCTGTTAACACTGGATTATTTTCTTCAACCTCCTATAAATCTATCTTAAATATAGGTGTTGCTCAAATTCTTGTTTTTTGCCTTCCATTAGTAAATTCCTTTGTTCTCAAAATTTTATTGGTGGTTTACACTTCCCTGCTGTCTCCATTTCCAACTTTACTTCCCTGTACCGCTGTCTTATATAACTTAACACTCACCATTGTACTCCAAACATTTCTCCCCACCCACCTCCCAAGCGTTCTACTGTTGTTACTAATTATAACATGCCCTCAGTCGTCTGGTATTTAAATTTCAATATTTTTTTCTTTCCATCAGTTAACAATTCAATGATGAACAAATATCATCTCATATTTTAACATTTTAACAAATAGTGGTCCACACTCGTATCATTGCTCTAATAATCTAATGAAGTAGTCATACCAGTGTAATTGCCCAGTTTTGGTGAAGAAATAGAATTGAAAGGAGCAAATAACTTTCACAAGACAGAAATTTTAGTAAATGCCAAGCAGAGTAATTACTTACGTTTTCCTGATTCAGTATGTATGGGCTTTTAAAATTCATTCTGCTGCTAAACTCTGACAATCCTAGTTCCATATGACTTACAATCACAGCAATACAAAGGCATCCTGATACAGTTGTGGTGAATGAAGTATGTGATAACATTAATAATGTTTACATTGCTTACAACATATGATCATTAAAATTGGGTAACCAACCAATTTTGAAGACAATTACAAAAGATAATTTCAAAATATATTTTGTGCAAGGGGAGCATCCTTGTAGTAAATTCCCTCCTAAAGTGATCATGTGCAAGCCCAGCAATGCACTTGAACTGGTAGGTTCTCTTTATGCTCATGACCAAACAGCTCCCCGTAAACGTGCAGATTTAGAAAATAGACACGAGAAAGATATTTAAACTAAAACTTGATTCAGATGAAATTGGAAAAGTATTTGTATATTTACACTTATGCAGTGCTTTAATATTTTTGATATGTAACCTCTTTGGTTTCATACAATCACACTAATAGGTAGTCATCCTGTTATCAAGGAGAAAAGGGTGACCTACAAATGTTAAAAGATGAGTTTAACTTCATGCAACTGGTTGCAGGAGAACCAGGCTGGACTCAGAGTTTCCTGATTAGTAGTTCAGTAAAGTAATGCCTACTGTACTCTCTAATGTAATGTAGAGAAATTTCAGTAAGCCATTCAACTAGCCAAGATGAGACCATCCCAGTACAATAATCAAACACACTTACCTTTTAAGCTGTGGGTTTTCTTGTATGGTTTTTAGAAGTCAGGACTAGTAGTAATGTTTCCATCATATTCTTGCAGATTAGTAACCCCTGATGTAAGGGTTTTTAATTTTCAAAGATTATTCCCCTATTGGTAAATCCCTACCAACGTTATTTGTAAATAGTTACAAAGGGCTCTAATACATTGGAAAGAGAGCAGGAACTCCTTTTTATTGATATGATGATTCTTGTCATGATTTATGGCCATTGGAGCTGATTTCTAGTGTTCTTAGCACAGCAGGTCAAGAATCACATGCATTTCTCATTTTTAGAATTGCGAGTGTCTTTTCATTTTGGATGTGCACCAAGTTCTTCACCTAGAAGTATATCATGCAGAATCCCCCCTGCTATACCTTGCCAAGGTGATTTTTTAATAATGAATATAGTTCAAATTCTCTTAAAATAGTTTTACTGCATTAACATGCTTTTTTACATTAACAACATTTCTTGTGCAGAAACTTATGTTGGGCTAGGAAAAAAGAGAATGATTTCTTTGGCTTTTTTTGTTGTTGTTGGAGACACACTGCTGTGTAACCACTTAAGTATTTCCTATATTAGTTTTCTTAGCTAGCTACTACCTACAGTTCTAAGACTAGAGCTATAACATCCCCAAATGTCTATTTTGCTAACATTCTAATAGAACTTCATTGGAAACTTGCACAAACAAATGCCCTTTTAATTCTTTAAAAATCTCTAGAAAAGGAAGCTATATATTTTCATAATAGCACTGTATTATAGTTCACTGTCTTCTCACTCAGGGCAAATATACGTGTGTGTTGTATATACATATGTATATACAATATAATGAAAAACTATAATGTGGAATAATTTAAAATATAAATCAAGTATATGAAAAGTGTAATTTTATTATGGCCTTACAAATAATCATGAAGAAAATTTAGGTGTTTTGGATGAGATAGAAGTGTGTTAGTTCTACTTTTAATCAATGTTTCCATTATGGATGAAAGTTGAATACATGTATTGAATTAAGTTCCACTTCAAAGGAAGTGAATTAGGTCTCAGAGAAGACTGTACATGGAGTTAAAATTCAACTTGTTGGGATTCTGCTTTGTTTATGCAATGTAATTCTAGTTCGTGATAATGTACATAAATTGCATGACAGTTCATCCATATTTCTGGATTTCAAGATAGTTCAGTCTACCTTTTATTTCATATAATTCTGTCATATCTGCACATATAGTTATGGGTCAGAATATTATTGTATTTTATTTCAAAAATTTAGAAATTCTATGAATATAATGTATATAAGCTTAGAGAAATTACACATAGAAAATACTAACTAGTGCTGATCTGTATTTTATCTTCTCTGAAGTTGCTAGATTAGGATCAAGGGTAGGTCTTTTATTAACCCTGGCATCTTGTAAAAGCATTTTTCTTCACATTTAGCTTCTGCTTATATTTTAGCAATTTTCCCAGTTACTCCCGATGAACAGAAGTGCATTGGATGAAATCACTTGAATACTGTCAAACGCATGGTATTCCTATATTTATCGGTAATTATAAATAATTATGGCTAAGAGATAAATGTTTCAAGATATTGAAGTTAATTAAATTTTATTAAATCCATTTTAATTATTGTTTTATTAAATACCTTTCATTTATTATGTTATCAAGTACTTACAGTGTTGTGCTTTGCAAACAATATAAACTCCTAGTTAAGTTTAAAATTTGTTATTATTGAAGTTACCAAAGTGAAGAGCACATATGGATTATGTACTAGCCATGCTGGTGGGAAGTCTAATTTCAGTCAAAATTGTGTATATTATTTTAGGGAAGAACACTCTATTTATTTGTCTTGCTTGCTCTGTGCACAAACTAGACACAGTTATTAACTCCCAATGCCATGGGCAGTCTTGAAAGCTGTATGTTTGGGTTGCTGGTTAATCTATGTCAGCAAAAATACAAAATATATCAGACATTATTAGAAACTGAACTATATTCCTTAGCTCCTGATAATGGGTACTAATAGTTTCTACTCTCTCTAGGTGAAGTTAGTCTATCTTGCTAATCTAATAGCTAAAACCAAACCACTATGTCAGGAAGCATGATGGCAGTAGTCATTATGGGGAATGTCACAAGTGAGCTTTAATTGTTCCTGCTGACAATTACCGAACTCCTTTCCAAATGATCTTCTCCACCCTGTTGCTATTCAATAAGTTAGAAACAGCTAACGATTATGTTTGTAAAATTTCCATTAATTCACTGTGAGTGCTAAAAATTGACTCATTGAACTTGTAATAGCTTCCATAAGGAAATTTCACCTCCTGCCACCAATCTCCAATCATCATAACTGTACAGACCATTGGCTTTTTACCAGTTTAGAGTTCTTTGGTTTCTTTTCCATAATATAATATGCTTATTTGTAAATGTTAAACAGTTTGGTGATCTGCCATGTGGATCTAGTAGTATTTTACCTTTTTATTAGCAGATCAGGCAAATGTAAGTAGGGAATAATAATGACCATAGAAAGACATCTTCCTTACTTTCCAACCCCAGACTTGGCACACACATGCGCATGTACACACACACACACATACAAACACATACACACCAATACAAGAAATAAGGAGGCTAGGAAGCTAAGGTTGATAAGTGGCAAAGACGTCAGACCTCACTACCATAGAGACAAAGCAAAGGTAGATATATTAAATACGTTTAAAACTATCTCAAGAAAGGGTTTGCTTAGTTAAAGGAGAGGTGCATTTCTGTGAGAATCCATGGGTCTATGCCAACTCCCATTCTGTGCCCTCCAGAAATAAATGCCAGGGATACAGTAGGAGAAGTACATCTTTGCATATATGTGAGGAGAGGAGGGAGAGTGGAGAGAAAACAAGGAAATAGAAATGATGAAGAGCTGAGGAATATTCCATCATATAACTGGTTGTTCTCTGTCCCCTTCTTTCTTGCTTGATCAGTGAGGAATAAATACTGGTGCATGTGTTAATACAACATATTCTGTGCACCCATCAAGTCAAGAATTGGCTACTTTTCTGTGAGAAGACATACTTAAGGAAGCTTTATAGTAATGACAACTATAATTTCACATTTAGACCAAGACTAATACTTAGTAATGAGACAATTTTTAACCTATCTTAATGTTTACCAGTAGTATTTGATATTGTGTATTTAATGTGCTCAAAAACCCCATGTCAACTCTTTTAAACTCTAAATAAATTATTTTATCTTATAATAAGAGGAATGGAGGGAGTTTCAGCAGTTTCATGCTTTTGCCTGAAATTGAGTTATGTTTGTGTTTCTGCTCTTTTATCCTTAGCACATAGATGCAACCCTCAGGCCTATGATTATAGCAGCCCAATTTCATATTCCCGTGATATGTGGAGGCCAAAAGGGGGCTGTTATTCATGTTGTTTCATCCTTTATTGTTCATATTTCATCTATTGAGAAGACTTTTTTGGAAGTTCTCGAATTTGCACGTTTGTATTACCTAGAATTGAGATATATGTCTATCCCTAAATTAAACATTAACAGGGGTAATGGGATTCTTAAAAAATGAGCATGTCACATGACCCCGGAAGTTTTCTCATGCCCCTTTACTATCCCTTCCTCCTTCCCTGACCATCTACAGACATCATTGATCTGATTTCTGTCACTATAGTTTGTAGTTTCTGAAGTTTTTATAAATGTAACCACATGGTTTGTGTACTTTTCTATGTGGCTTTTTTTTTCAAATATTTTTAGAGATTCATCCATGATGCTATGTATAACAATAATTCATTTCTTTTTATTCTTGAGCAGTTTCTTATTGTGTGGATATGCCATATTTGTTTATCTTTTCACAAGTTGACATTTGAGTTGTTTCCAAATTTTTGTTAATACAAATAAAGCTGACATAAACGTTTATGCACAAAGTTTTGTGTGGACATATGCTTTCATTTCTCCTAGATAAATATGCTGGAATGGAATGAATGGATCATATCGTCAACATTTTAATCAAATTGCCAAAGCATTTGTACTGTTTTTTATTTTCATCATCAGCATCTGAGAGCTCGACTGACTTCACATCTTTACCAATAGTGGCTTGGTCAGTTTTTTTTTTTTAAATACTTTTAGCCATTTTACTGGGTGTTTTAGTAATACACTATGGGGCTAATTTGTACTTTCCTAGTGACTAGAGATGTTGATCATATTTTATGCTTAACTATCATCTGTATACTATCTTGTGCACATCTTTTGTGAGAATTTCCCCAAATGGTATTATATTTCATTGCAATTTATGTTATAGTAATAAGGTTGTTTCTTCTATACAGATCTTATATATAACTTTAAGAAATTCATAAATTAGCTTTAGGGCTTTCAGTAGATTTTTGATGTGTCTGTTTAAATTTTTCCTCATTTTTAATAACTGAGTTGTTTGACTTTTTATTATTGAGTTGTATGTATTCTTCTTATGGTCTAGATATAAATCCTTAATTAAATGTATGTTTTACAAATATTTTTCCCTGTCTGTGACTATTTTGTTGTCATAAAAGTATGTGTTTTGAAAAACAAAAATTCTCCATTTTGATGAAGTGCATTGTATTAAAATTGTTAACTTCCACAATTATGAGAAAATAAACTTCTGCTGTTTAAGTCACTTAGTGTCTGGTACTTTGTTATGACATCGCTAGCAAACTAATACAGTATCCAATTGTTCCAGCCCTACCTGTTGAAAGGACTCTCTTTGCCCCACTGAATTGCCTTTGCTACTTTTGGCAAAGTCAGTTGACCTTATATCCATGGGCCTATGTCTCATCCTGTTCTATTGATGTCCTATCTTGTTCTATTGATGTATTTTGGTTCTAGTTTTGATGCAAGGCAGGTGAGGTGAAAAGTGGGGCTTAGCCTCTGAGGGTTCTTGGCTTTGCCCAGGAAAGAATTCATGGGCAATTCTAATTTAAGAGCATAGTTTATCTCTTGTTTATTAGGTCTTTAATTTCTCTCAGCAATATTTTGCCCTTTTTAGTAAAGAAGGCTTGCACATCTCTTTTGTGAGAATTTCCTCAAATGGTATTATATTTCATTGCATTTTCTGTTACAGTAATAAAGTTGTTTCTTCTGTATAGATCTTATATACTTCTTTAATAAATTCATAAATTAGCTTTAGGACTTTAATAGATTTTATGGTATCATATGCCTGGACAATCACCTTAAATTTAAATAAAGCTAGTTTTACTATGTTCTAATCTGTAGGCCTTTTATTTCTTTCACCTGCCATAATGCAGTAGCTAAGACCTCCTGGTTGTTGAATGGATAGTGACAGAACATCTTAGAGGGAAAGCATTTAGCTTTTCAGTATTAGATGCGATGCTTGCTGTAGTTTTTATTCTTGCATTTTTCTTTTTGTCCCTATACTTTATCAAATTGAGATGATCTTAGTTTGCTATATGTGTTGAGAGAAGATCAAATTTGTAAAAATTGTTTACTGCACACATTGATAGTAATATATTTTTATTTTTTTTTACTCTTTTAATATGCTGAATTGTATTCAAAAGTTAAGCTAACCTTGCATATCTGGGAGAAAATTCACCAGGTCAAAAAGTGTATAATCCTTTTAAAATATCTTTTTGGGTTTGATTTGCTAAACCTTTGTTAGAGATTTTTGCATTAGTGTGCATGAAAGATTTTCATCTGTAGTTTGCTTTTCTTTCCAAGTCTTCCTTATTTTGTTCTGCTTAGGTATCATTATAATGCTAGCCTCATAGAATACATTCAGAAGTATTTCATCCTTTCTGATTTTCTGCATAATTTTGTGTAAAATTAGTATGTTCCCATTTAAATGTTTGATATAATTCAGTAAAAACATAGAGGCCTAAGGGTTTCTTTGTGGGAAGCATTTTAACTATAATGAAATCACAATTTCTTTAGTACATACCGGGCTACTCAGGTTGTCTAATTCTTCTTAGGTGAGATTTGCTAGTTTATGTCTTGCTGGGAATCTGGTCATTTCATTCAAATGGACATATTATTCTTTAAATATGTGCAGAAGCTATAATAATAACACCTGTCTCATTCCTGAGATTGTTAACTTGTATGTTATCTTTTCTGCTGTTTAGTTAGGCTAGAAATTTACTAGTTTTATTGATTTTCTCAAGAAAATGCTTTTGCTTTCGGTGATTTTTTTTTCTATTTTCTGTTTTCTAATTTATTGGTGTCCATTCTAATTTGTATTATTTCAGAATTCTATTTACTCTGAGTTTAATTTGTTTTTCTTTATAAAATTTGTTAAGTGAAAACTAAGTTCATTACTTGAGATCTTTCTTTTCTTATATAGATGTTTCTTATATAGATGTTTGTTAACTTCCTTCTATATCTACTATCACAGCAACCCATAAACTTTGATATGTTGTTTTTATTTTCAGTTAATTCAAAATAATTTGTAATTTCCAGTTTGATTTCTTTTTGACCCTTTGGTTTTTGAGAAGTATGTTACTTAATTTCCATACATGTGGGATTATCTAGATATATTTATACCATTAATTTGGATGTTACAACAGTTGTGGTCATATAAAATACTTTACATGATTTGAATGCTATTAAACTTTTGAGATTTGCTTTAAGGATCAAGATATGGTCTATATTGGCAGATGTATTAGGTGCTCTTAAAAAGAATCTATATCTGGCTATGGTTTTATGGAGAGTTCCAGAAATATCAATTAGGTCAAGTTATTAATAGTGTTACTCAATTCTTCTACATCCTTATGTCGACTTGCTCTGTTACTTATTGATAGAGGAATATTATAATATCTGAGTGAAATTTCAAATTTGACCATTTCTCTTTGAATTCCAGTTTGTCTTTATGTATTTTATAACAGTTTTATTAGCAGTATTATATTCATATGCATATTAATATATTCACATACATAAATTTATTTTTAAGTATAAAATCAGTTATTTTAATATCAATTTAATATTTGCATATATTACATACATATTAAATATTTCCCTCACTACAAAAGGAAAACCTATACCAATTAGCAATCACTACTAATTCCTTCTTTCCTGCAGGTTTGATCCTACTACCTGTCTCTGGGATTTGCCTATTCTGGACTTGTGATCTGAAGATAATCGAACAATATGTGGTTATTTCAAAGATGGAAGGGTAAATTCAGTACTTGCAGTCCATCTTGACTAGAAATGAAATCATAAAGGTTGGATTGACAATTTAATATATTTAATAAAACCAGAAACTTCTAGATTTATAAAGCCCATCTTATAATATCTTGTAACCTAAGCACATACAATGCAATCACACAACATGTTTGGTTGCAAAAATTACAACTTTAAAAATATTTTCAAACCTCCTATAAATATGACCACAGAACTTCATGTTTACCAGGAACAATGACTGAAATTCTTTATGTATTTGCAACAAAAATATTGAATTACAATGTAAAAAACTGGTTTATGAAAACTCAGCCTTAAACAAACTACAGTAGTACATTGAAAGCACACAGTTCCATCGTCCATTTGTTTTCAAATGTACTTAAGAAAAACATTAAGCTTGCTCTTAGTTTTTGCTTATCAGCCAGATGTTTTGCCATCATGTAGCCAAAGCTGCAGGCTGACTAAAGTTGTGGAGGAAGATTTACTGTTCTATACTGATGAATAGAAGGACTCTTTTGCTTCAAAATCATATGTCAAAGAAAACTGTGGAAAAGAGCAAACTGGCAAAAATATTTGCCAAAATTATATCAGAAAAAGTCTTAGCACTTTGTAGAAGAGAATATATAAATAAGGAGATCAATGAGAAAAATATTTAACTTCATTACTGAAAATGCAACAAGATATTAAGACTACCAATAAAATATTTTTATATTTTGTTAGTTTATATTTAATCTATTATTTAGATCTTTTATTTCGTTTTCATTCTATTTCTCTTTTGTAAATTTTTACCACAGTTTTGTTTAGCTTTTCTAAGTAATAAGAATAAATACATTTTCCCTGTAAAAATTAAGTACAGAATTTGAAACTAAATTCAGAATTTGTCATTTTGAAATACAGATATGAAGTCTAATTTGACATTTAATATATGTAATAAAAAAGGAAATAAGAATAAAAAGCACCAAAGACAAGAACATCCTCTTAAAATCTGGACTAAAAATATTCTATAGGTGTCTTAATTGTGTTTATAGATTATTATGCAATACATTAATGAAAAAAGCTGTCTTTTTTCTAAATCATTTTCTAGTCAATGTTTCATTTAAAATACACAAAAATAATGTACAGATCTGAATTCTCCCACAAATATTTTAATTACTTTATCCTCTAAGCACAATATTTTAAAAATAATTTATAATGGTATCTTTCTGTGGTTTTAATCTGAATTCCCCTAATGAAAATGATATTAAACATGTTTTCTTATGCTCATTTGTGATTCATGTATCTTTTTTTGTTGACGTGCCTGTGCAAGTCTTTGGCCAATATTTATTACTGATTTGTTTGTCTCAATGAATTGTAAGAGTTCTTTGTGTATTTTGGATACAATTTCTTATTAGCTATGTATTTTGTATATATGTTCTTTTACCCTATCACTGTCTTTTCATTTTCTTAATGATCTCTTTTGAAGGGCAGATTTTTTATTTGTTGATGAAGTTCAAGCTATCTTTTTTCTTTTGTATTTCATGATTGTTGTGTCCTATCTAAAATGTCTTTGCTTAGTCTGAGAGCATAAAGCTTTTTTGTCTATTTTCTCCTAGAAGTTTTTCAATTTTAGCTCTTACATTTAGAGCTATGATCCATATTAAGTTAATTAACATATGATTGAGATAAGAATTTCTTTTAATTTAAACTTTTGTTTTTGATGCAGAGGGAATATGTGCAGGCTTGTTACATGGGTATATTGTACCCAGGTAGCAAGCATAGTACCCAGTAGGGAATTTTTCAACCCATGCCACCCTCCTTCCCTCTCCCTCTAATCGTGCTGGTGTCTATTGTTCCCATGTTTATGTCCATATGGGCTCAATGTTCAGCTCCACTAATAAGTGAGAACATGTGACATTTGGTTTTCTGTCCCTGTTTTAATTTTCTTAGTGCCAGCCAATAATGGGTTGGATAAAGAAAATGTGGTAGATATGTACCACGAAATACTACACAGCAATAAAAAAGGATTTAAAAAATATATTGCTCTAGTGCCATAAGATGACAAGACTATCTCTTCCCCATTGAATTCCTTTGGTATCTCTGTCAAAAATCAATTGAACACATTTTTGCAGGTCTGTTTCTCAACTTTCCATTCTGTCCCATTGATCTATATGTTTGTTCTGATGCCCAAATCATGCAATATTGATTTCTGTTGTCTCAAAATCAGGAAATATGAGTCCTCCAACTTTTTCTTTTTTTTCAAAATTATTTTGGCAATTCTAGTGTTTTGTATTTCTTAAACATTTTTTTTTCTTTGATTCTCTCTCTGTCACCCAGGCTGGAGTGCAGTGGCGCAATTTCGGCTCACTGCAAACTCCACCTTCCTGGTTCAAGCAATGCCCCTGCTTCAGACTCCCAAGTAGCTGGAATTACAGGTGCATGCCACCACACCTGACTAATTTTTCTGTATTTTTAGTAAAGACGGAGTTAAACCATATTGGCCAGACTGGTCTCGAACTTCGGACTTCAGGCAATCCGCCCACCTCAGCCTCCCAAAGTGCTGCGATTACAGGCGTGAGCCACTGCGCCCAGCTGTGTTTTGTATTTCTATAACAATTCAGAATAAACTTTCCAACTTCTATTTTAAAAAGCCTGAAATTTTGATTGAGATTATACATCAACTAGAATGGCTAAAATTTTAAGATAATGATAATACTAAGTTCTGGTGAGAATATGAAAATAACTGGAATTTTCATGAATTGCAGATAAGAACACAGAATGGTATAGCCACTTTGTAAAACAATTTGGTAATTTCTTATAATGTTATGTGTACACTTACCAAATGATTTAGCAATCTTACTCATTGGTAATTGATATGGTTTTGTTGTGTTCCCACCTAAATCTCATCTTGAACTCCCACATGTTATGGGAGAGACACAGTGGGAGATAATTGAATCATGGGAGAAATCTTTCCTGTGCTGTTCTTGTGATAGTGAATAAGTCTCATGAGATCTGATGGTCTTAAAAAGGGGAGTTCCCCTGCACAAGCTCTCTCTTTTTGCATGATGCCATCTGTGTAGTATGTGACTTTCTCCTCCTTGCCTTCTGCCATGATTGTGAGGCTTCCCCAGCCACATCCAGTTAAACCTCTTTTATTTGTAAATTGCCCAATCTTGGGTATGTCTTTATCAGGAGCATGAAAATGGACGAATACAGTAATATAACCAAAGACTTCTATGCAAATGTTTATGGCAATTAATCACCATAAACTAGAAAGAATCCAAATGTCCCTTAGCTGGTGAATGGATAAATAATTGGTGTATTCAATTTGGGGAATAGTACTTAACAATACAAAGGAACCAGCTATGATATATGTAACAACATGGATGAATCTCAAAAGCCTCTGCTAATGAAAAGAAGGCAGACACAAAAGATTATGTATTGAAGGTCTTCATTTACACGACAGTCTAGAAAAGGCAAAACTATAGAGAACACAAATACAAAGCCAAATGGCTGGTGTGGGGAGAGGGAATTGATTGCAAAGGGGCAGAGGGAGACTTTCTCACTTGATGAAAATGATTTATATACTGATTGTTGTGGTGGTTACACAATTATATATATTTGTCAAAGCTTTCCACATTACAGACTTCAAAAGGGTGAATTTTATTGCATGAGAGTTATACCTCTATAAGCCTGACAAAATAAAACAAAACACCACTCTTTTTTAGAAAGGCCAATCAGTTAGCATTATCTCCACAGTAACTCTTTTTGTTACGCTGATAGTGACATAAACTGCATATATTACAGCTTCCTCATCAATATAGGAGTGAAGAAGGGGCTGATATGGAAAGATAATGAGAAAACACCAACTCTTCTTCTTTCCTTTTCATTGCCAGTAGAAACATATTTTATATTGAAATACTTCTACATGTTTTGTGTTATGCATAAGGAGATCTAACTAGTCTCTTGTTTCTATATTAGCAATTTTAATAAATCATTTAATACTTATTTAATATATATTTTCTATCAACACCAGTTAATTTGTTTTAAAAAATACTCTATACAAGTTATGAGATGGATTTTCAAAGTTCTCTTAAAGTATTCACTGTAGGTTTTTTGGCTTACATTTAATTTTAAAATTGTTATATAATTTATTCTCAATGAAAATGTTGTATATTTAGTTAGTAAGCCTTTTGAACACAGTCACAAGTATATAAAAAATATGACCTTTGCAAAACAAATGATTGTCCTCAAAAGCTTTTCCTCAAATGGTATACTGCAGCCGTAACAGCTGCCATTTAAACATCTTATGGAAAAAGGTCAAGCACTTAGCGTAATTCATGTGGATAAGAGGGGAAAGGAAACATAAAGTGCTTTCTCTTCCAGAGTTGCCAAATTTTTCTTTTATAAGAGACTGCACGAAAATGATTTTAGTTCCGTTTGTGTTTATGTTACAATTTACTATTATCTTTTTCTTTCTTTTTTTAAGTCATAGTCTATAATCATTCACCAAGTAGTTCTCTGTGGATGCAAAATCCAGATGGCCTGGCAGATGGAGTCTTGGAAGATTGGTTGAAATGTCCCAGACACATCCATCACTTAAACACTCCATAGGAAATTTGAATAAAACTAAAGATCTGAAATTCTATGGGCTGTAGAGGGTAGTCAGCTGTAAAGTTCATGTGCAAACACATGGTTGATTATGACTTCTTAAAGAAACCTTATTATATTGTCCTATTTCTGCATTACTTAATCATCTGACATTTTTAAAAATTCACCAAATCATGATGGAAAGAAAACTTAAGTCAGATTTCTGACTTCTTTCATGCTTTTGTATCTTGTATGTAGAAACTGGATTTAGAAATGAGAAAAATTGTTTCAAATCAATGCAAAGAGTCAGAGGTGCTCTTTTCTTGGACAGAAGTGATGAGCTATTTTCTTTTTCACATGGCCATGATTAATCAGCACATCAGTTTATAGAATTTTTTTTTTGTATTGTGCGTAAGGGCAGTTTTTCTCAAACATTCTTAAAAATGATGACCTAATCAGTCTCACCATTTACTAGCGATTATGTAGTCATGTTAAAAGACAAGCTATTGATACTGTAGTTTTACATAATGGATGCTTTATAGCTATTTGCTCCTTCTCTTGCACTTATTATTTACATATGTGTTAAGATCCAGAATGACACTAGAGAACATCTAAGGATTTCAGTGGCCCCATGAGATGTACCCACATAAACTTAGATTTAAATTTGAAACAAACAAACAAGTTTTTTTTTTTTTTAAAAAAAGTCATTAATGACGTTTTACCGATTTTTCAAAAAATACCAAACACTCATATCCGTGTATTTTCAAATCCATGTAGTATTTCCTAGAAAAAAATGAATAATTAAAGAATGTGTAATATATGTTATATATGAATGGAGGAGAGATTACTTGAGAACATTTATAAGTAAACATCTGACGGCTTTATCTTTAAAAGATATTGAAGGTCATGGACAATTTGGCCAATACTTCATTTTGGAGATTTCTGGTTCTAATTCATGTACCAAACATTCCAGCTCAGTGCTTCTGAAATACAGAATTGCTGGTGGTAGGAAGATATGTTTAGGCAGCTCACTGAATTGCAGAGGGATGTCAGGAGGCAAAGCTTAATTTTAAGCAGCCGGACTAGCAAGAAACAGTGTTTGACCTGGAATATAATTTCAAATGCAGTCCTTTAGCTTACACAAACAGAGAAGTGAATTGGGAGACAAGAGAAGGGCATGATCTTGAGCATCACCAGAGCCCAGGATGAGGAAGCCTTCTTGGAATCATTCTATTCCATCAAGATGAGGGGCTAAAATTTTATTGCGTTTACTTATTAAGTAATTTTCTATTCATGTTGAGAGATACTGCTATTCAATTCATTATAGTGTCACAATATCTCCTTTTAAATATTTTTAAAATTAAATAGCAATATGGAATGTATTTCATAAATGTGAGCCCAGGTTGTAACAGGTAAGGCAGAAATGTGGAAGTGACATGATGAAAGTTTTGAGGTCACTGCTCTGATGAAATGAGGCTCTTTCCCCATCTCTGGACTCACACTTTTCCATCTCTGTGTGCTGGTTCTTCCTAGTTCCTGTGGACAAACCGGTTTGGCTTCTCCATTTAATGAACTTCTGGTCTGTTTTGAAATGTCCCTAGAGTCCTTTCTAAAGACTTCAATTCAAATCTCAGGAGTCCTTTCTGAGGATCTTCTGCGATCACATAGACTGGTTCAATAACGTCTCTACTGACATACAGATCATTTTCCCCTTTCTTATCATTTTAGAGAAAGCTGAGCAATACAAGTGTAAAATATATGAACCCCTCCCTCACAATATTACTAACTTGGTAAAACTATTTTAATTTTTATATCCCTTTCTCCATGTATCTGGATCTGAATCTGACATGGATTAAATTCAGTTACAGACCTGTTTTAAGTCAGTCCTACAATATTGTGGCCCCCCATGGGTCATTGATCATCCTTCTTCAGTGTCTACCATGGGCCTGAATGCAGAACCACCTAACAAGTTAATATTGCCCTGATCTAAATAGTAATGCATTAAACTAAAACTATCTCCATTTTGGAGACTGTTCTCATTTCTCTTGCTGTTTCTGTGGCTTGCCCTTTTAAGCCTTTCCCTTTTGAAAAGAAAACCACCTACATGTACTTTTGGTCTCTGATATCTGGGGTCTGATTGAAGGTTGTGGTATTACCAGCCTGAGTGGTGAAAAAGAACTTGAATTTTATGTCACATGTTTTTCCCCCAAGGAATTTAAATAATGCTTGATTGTGCTGATGCTTCATTGTTGAGAACTGCTGTAAAATCACTAGCATGATTGTAAGAAAAGAATTCACAGATACTGAAAAATGGCTGAGAAATTACATGATGATTCCATGGAAGAAGCCAGAGGCCAGTTACTCTTGCTTTAAGGCTAGCAGTGTTTTGAGAAATTGGAAGTCTTTCTGAGTTATTTATCATGACTTTATTCTGCATTTGGACTTACTCCTGTATTTGGTAGTATTTTGTGATAAAACAAGTTATGCTTTGTGGCAGATCAATGTAAAATAATTTTAATCTTGCAATAGTAATCATATAAACATGATTTGGGAAATCATGAATATGAGCTTCTGTGAGCTTCCTCATTTGTAAGGAAAAAAACAGTGGAATTTCATAGCTATTATAATAAACATGAAGTGTCTAATGTAGATGACTCAATAAATGACAAATTAAATGGCTAAGAATTTTATTTACAAATAGGCATTTGGATTGTGTGTCTCTGTCATTAAAAATGACACACTAATGTTTTACTATTCTCAGGATGATTTGCTGCATGCAATAACTTCAGTTTTCTATGTTAGAGAATTATTGTGGTCACGAAGTAGCTGTGATATGAAAATATGTGTTTTGAGACATAAATAATTAGTGTGTGTATTTACTAGGTGAAAATGAATGTGATGCCTGAACTCTCTAAATCAGTTTCCTTATTGATATGATTTGGCCCTATGTTCCCACCCAAATCTCATCTTGAATTGTAACCCCCACCCCCTCCCTGTGTTAAGGGAGGGACCAGGTGGGAAGTGATTGGATCATGGGGATGTTTTCCCCTATGCTATTCACCTAATAGTGAGTGAGTTCTCACAAGACCTGATGGTTTTATGAGGCAGATTTCCCTGCTCTTGCTCACTTGCTCTCACCTGCTGCGATGTAAGACATGCCATGCCTCTTCCCCTTCCACCATGATTGTGAGTTTCCTGAGGCCTCCCCAGTCCACAGAGAACTGTGAGTCAGTTAAACCTCTTTTCTTCAGAAATTGCTCAGCCTTGAGTCTGTCTTTATAGTCATGTGAAAATGGACTAATACATTTAAATTTAAATTTAGACAATAACAATATCTCCTGAGCTTGTTTACACTATCACTCTAAAAGTATCATCTCACACATTTAGCACGTGAGCCACAACATCATAGCCCCTGACCCACAACATGATGACCCACAACATCACAGCACCTGGGCAGTTAACACTGAAAGTGTTAACTTCGCAACCCCCCTCAGGACTTAGTAAATTGGATACTCTGGGTGTGAGGCCTTGCAAGAAGTCTGTGTTTAAAAGAAACAAAACCCTTCAGGTACCTTTGATGCACATTAAAGTTTGAGGACCACTGGTGGTAACTGGTTTGATACATCATTATATATTGCATTTCTACCTTATAGCTACAATAGATACACATAACCTCAAGAGGTTCTTATATAGAATATATAGTATATATATATACTAGTAATATAACATATAGTGTCATGCACTATATACTGTATTATATATAGTATATTACTATATATACACATACACATACACAGCAAATCATCCTGAAAATAGTAAAACAGTAATGCACTATACAGTGCATATTACTATATAGTAATACTATATAGAAACATATAATATAAACTACATATAGTATAGTATATAGTAGCATATGGTATATAGTATATATTATGCTATATAGGGTATACTCAAATAGAGTCCTTGAGTGTTCATTTTTCCTTGTGAGGTTCTGAAACATATGTAAGACAAAAAAGGTCAAATCAAAGCAAAATCACTATATCTGATTAGCCAGAGATTTTATTCTAAATATCTGGAAGGAGCTAGCATAGACCACATGGAAGTTTTTATTTTCCCACTCCTTAGAAAGCCCACATAGCCTCAAACCAAGCACTGTCCTTCCCATGCCATGAGAATACTCGAACCATCTACATCATGGGGTTGCTATAAGAATTAAATAAAAAGATGTAAGTAAAGCATTTAGCCCAGAGCCCTAATGCCTGTCACATAGTGATTGCCCCACAGTGTTGGATATTTAGGGAGGAAGAGCCTGTTTACTTGAGCATCCACACCACAGGTGGCCTAGGTCACCCAGACCTTCCCAGGCACAGTAGCTGCAAGCTTCATGGTCACATGGTAGAGGAGAGGCCCTTCAAAAGTGGCCAGAAGACAAAAAGCTTAGATTACATGGAAGAATTCTAATCCCTTTACCTCTCATGCACAACAGTGGAAAAAAAGCTATTAATAGGAGGAGAAGTGAAGAAGATGGGGAAAAACAGAGAGAGAGAGAAAGAGAGAGAGAGAGACCAAGACTCTGAAGGAGCAAACCAGCCTTGCTATATCATCAGTCCCATGGATGGAGGAACACTGTGAGCCACACCACAGTAAGCAAATATTTTAGTTTAAAAAAAGTGTTTCACTCAGTAGGCTGAGTTCTTGTCTTCAAATCAGGCCCTTCAGGTTCTTCCTCCTTTTTCTGGCTTTGGGGTAAGAAGAGGCAGAGTTGCAGTGAGCCGAGATCACAGCCTGGGCAACAAGAGGGAGACTCCGTCTCAAAAAAAAATAAAAATAAAAAAGAAAGAATGAAAATCCGAGCACCAGAGTTTCCTTGCATGCTGAACAATGACATTCCAACTTTTCCCAAGACCTCACTGTGGCTGCTGAGTTGCTTCCTAATCTTTCTCTCATTCTCCTGTCTCTACATTAAACTCATTTACTGAGGCATAAGCAAAAGCCGCTGTTCAAAGGTGGAATTTGTTCTTATTTGGGAAAGTTTCAGTTCTTCTCCTAAGGCCTTTCAATTGATTAAATCAGTCCCACCTGTATTATATAGGATAATCTTCCTTACATAAAATAACAGGATATGGACTTTACAGACATTTGTAAAATGCCTTCACAGCAGCACCTAGATTAATGTTTGATTGAATGATCAAATATTATAGACTAGTAAAGTTGACACATAAAACTGACAGTCATGTCACCTGATACTTTTTCCTAGTCACACTGAAAATGTAGTGTCATGGAAAGGATCTTCCTACCACAGCCAGTGCGTCCCTCTTGAGCATCTATCACAGCCAAAATTGGATTTCGACTCATGAATCTTGTTTGTGCTTCCTTTTCTTTATAGGAGCTTTTTTTTTTTTTTTGAAGATGGAGTTTTGCTCTGTTGCCAGGCTGGAATGTGGAGTGCATGGCACAATCTTGGCTCACTGCAACCTTCACCTCCCAGGTTCAAGCGATTGCCCTGGCTCAGCCTCCCAAGTAGCTGAGCTGAGACTACAGGTGTGCACCATCACACCCTGCTAATTTCTGTATTTTTAGTAGAAACAGGGTTTCATCATATTGGCCAGGATGGTCTCGATCTCTTGACCTCGTGATCCCCCTATCTCGGCCTCCCAAAGTGCTGGGATTATAGGTGTGAGCCACAGCACCTGGTCAGGAGCTCCTTTCTATTTTCCACTTGGAATGTCTTTACCCTTCTCTACTCCCCTTGTTTATCTCCTAGTATCCTACTAGATTTAAATGTCACTTCTCAGGATGCCTTCGTGTGTACTGGCCCTCCAGCACTCCCATAAAGGTTTGTGCTCGTCCCTATAATAGTGTTCATCCCATTGTATTTTCCCTCTCTTTTTATTTTTATTTTTGAGATGGAGTCTCAATCTGTAGCCCAGGCTGGAGTGCAGTGGCGTGATCTCAGCTCACTGCAATATCCGCCTCCTGGGTTCAAGTGATTCTTCTGCCTCAGCCTCCTGAGTAGCTGGGACTCATTCTATTGTATTTTAATATCTTGTTTCCTTACTTGTCTCACAATTCAATAGTAAAATGGAATGATTACAGACCACATCTTATCTCTAGATGTATTTGTAGTGCCTAACTCAGAGTCTTATATATAGTCAATACTCATTAGATATTTATTCACTGATGAAGTAAATGAATTATACAAGTTAATGTCCAGAATTAAAAGCATAAAAGTTATACCAAATGAGTGTATTTCCCAGTTTGAGCTGATAGTTTGTATTTGTGTCAGTGTAACTTCCAACTGTAACAAACCTCGATCTTACTCACAGTAGGAGATACAATGTTGTTCAGTTAAAGAAAATTATAAAAAACATTTTCATATATCTGAAGTTCTCAATCTAGTGCTCCCTTTGAAGGCAATGGATAGTAGATACATTAATGTTAGCATTATGGCAATTAGGATGTATGTCTTAGTTTGTGTTGCTATAACAAAATACCTGAGACTTGGTAAATTATAAATATCAGAAATTTATCTCTCACAGTTCTACAGGTTGGAAGTCCAAGATCAAGGTGCTGGCAGGTTCCATGTCTGGCAAGGTCTCTGCTTCCAGGATAATGCATTGTTGCTTCATCCTCTGGGGAATGAACGCTATGTCCTCACATGGTGAAAGGTTCAGAAGGCTCAGAAGGGCAAAAAGGGCCCAGCTAGTTCCCTCCAGCCCTTTGATAAGGGACAATCTCATTCATAACAGTGGAGCCCTCATGGCCTATTCATCTTCTAAAGGCCCCCCTTTTTAACACCGCTGCACTGGAGATTTAAGTTTCAACGTGAATTTTGGAAAGGACACAGACATTCAAAGCATAACAATGATGTTTGCAAACCACTCCAAACATTTACTCCTGTTATTGTTATCTGGCAAAATGAACTGACAATTTTATGTATCAGAGCTGTATATAAAGCAGACAGAATATATGTTCTCACGTTACTAAGGGGTCATATCAATATTAGAACAGAAGATCATAATTCTATTTTAATTAATTGGGGGAAATTTAATTTAAAGATACCAAAGTAAACTGAAAACCAAAACATTATTTTGAAACAACTTAACAAATATTTATTGAATACTACTTATGTACAAAGCACTATTAGGAGCTTGGATCTAAAAAGACATAGAAATTGTGGTTTCTCACAATTACACTATTGTTTTTCTTATTTTTTTCTTGAATTTTGAAAAAAATGAGTTAAAATGCCCTTATCTTATTTTTCCTAGAAACTATTATATAAAAAATGTCATGCTTAGGAATTTTGTTTTTTAATTGAAGAAGCAAAGCCTTACTGTTTCCTTGAATATAGTTGATGTAATAAAATACTGTTTTACTTTATTTCATAAAACGATGACTTTTATAAACATAAAATATGAAATGTCTTATCACATGTTTAAAAAGAGCTTATGAAGCTGAACTAAAATCACCAAATTGTATGTCCAACCTGTAGATTGGTTCTGAAGAAAAGAAAAATCCACCTTTAATTAGAACTGTCTCTAATTATATCTCAGCCTCCATGTCTCCAAGAAAACGATGTCAGTTAAGCTAGTGAGGTAACAAAGGAGAGCTCTGATGGGATTTATGAGACCTGCCCCTAAGCACTAGGCTGTTTTAGAACCTGACACTTTCTTTCTTTTTCTTTTTAACGTTAGAACTTGACACTTTCTGATACTCTCTCTGCCAAGCCTGTACCAAGGGAAATTGACTGAGTAATTGATCATTTTTGCCGGCTCCTGAAAGATAACTGTAAAAGAATCAGGGATTAATATAGTAAGGTTTGATATATAATTCTCCTGGGTCAAATATCTGTGTATGCCATCTACTGTGACCTGAGGCATTTAAATTATTTTACCTGTCTAATTTTTTATTCTATAAAATGATTTATTAATCTTATAAATTACATGGTTTGTTATTGTGCAAATGAATGTAAAGAATGGTATGCATAGTAGACATTCATTACATCATAAATATTTTATATGTTTATTTATAAAAGAACTCAGCCAACGGTTGTTAAGAGAAGAAAGAAAAAGAATTCTTTGGTTAGTTAAATACCCAGTGCAGCCAATGCATTGTATGGTTTATATGTGTTTCATTTAATCTTCATAGAAACAGTGTTATAGGTACATTATTATTCTAGATAGATAGATGAAGAAGTGAAATACAAATTAAATGACTTTCTCAAGGTCACAGGAAGTAAATGGTGGCATCAAGATTCAAATTCAAATGTTTCATTGTGAATTCTGTTACTTCTTTTATACTTTTACAAGTTCTTCTGACTTTTTTTCTATTTGTCTTCAGTTCATTAATTACCTTTTCGGCCACATCTAATTAACCTGTAATTTTTAAATTAAAAAAATTCCACAACTTTTAAAATATTTCTAATATTCATACTTGTTTCATTCCTGAATCTGGTTGTTTCTGTATCATGACTTCTTATTTTGTGTTTGGCATTACTTTATCTCTCTGAACAATTTACATATACTTCCAAAGATTCTGTCTGATTTCTCTTTTGAGTTTCTCAGTTCAATTATCTTCTTGTTTGGGTCTCTAATCAATCTTTCTTGATGCTAAACTTGCTCAACTGTTTATGGCATTTGTTTACAACCTGGGTTTCTATGAAAAATATCCTCTAAAAATGATAAATTCTTAGCACTGTGGATATATCTGGTTGGGGGCAGTTTTAGAGGGTTGTTTCTTAGGGTTTCTATCCAACCTGGGTTTTGTAAATTGGGTTCATATATGTGTACTCTAAAAAATGCTGTGTTTGGATTTCTATTTAGTCATTCAGTTTCCACACATGGTCTTCACGCCAAAGATCTGTACCAGCTAGTAGAAATTTTCCCATTACAATTTGTGGGCAAGTCAACTTTTTTCCAGGTTTTATTTTAATGAAAGAATCCCCATCCTGGCTTTCTGATACCAAATTTTATCCCATCGCTGGCATCAAAACTCCAGTTCTTGGATTTATGTGTGGTTCAGAGACCTTGGCAGCTAGCTACAGGGTTTCAAATATTACGTTTAAGGCTCTGGGTTTTCTTTTTCTCCTTTTGGCACTTAGATATTTTATTTTTCTTGCCTTTGAGCTCAGAAAGGATTTTAGTTCTTTAGATGCATTTTACTGTGCATTTCTTCTATGTGGAGAGTGGAGAGTGGTTACATTTCTAAATATATTGCTTTGCTGAACTTCCTCCCCAAATATTTGCAAGGGTCATTTATATGCAGGATGAGCATATCATTTCTCATCCAAATTTTTGAGGGTAGTTGGGCACTATTAATAATTATACTGGGACGATAGAACTGTGTTGGTCAGAGTAAATGGTCATTCTCATTCTATGGAAATGAATATATTAAAACACTCAAAGAGAATAGGTTTTAGAGGAAGTCTTAATTGGTCTATTCATTGGATTTGGAGGAAATATGGGGAAACTGGGAAACTTGATGGAAAGGTTACTTTCAGGACATTTAGGGATTAAGGCTTCCCGGTAATTCATATGCAGTCTGTGTACTCTCTGACAACTAATGCTATATATAGTAGATGCTGTTCATTAAACTCCTTAATACAAATCTGTGCTAAGGAAATTGGGAAAAATGGTCTACAGGGTAAGATGAGTACTATTTGCTTCAATGCGGTTACTATTCCCCATTTTCCCATTTAGCAAATAAAGTGTGAACTTCATAAACAAAATTTAATGGGTCCCTTATCACAGCTGCAGGCTGTTTGGAAGATACCAATACGCAGAAAAGTTGAAAGGATGTACAAACAGCATGATTTTAGAATTTTTGTACTGGTACTCAACATCAGTTGCTCTGAAAAACAATTTCCCTTGTCTTTCAATGAGATACAAATTATATGGAATATTTTTAAAACCCCGTCTGCTGATAGGTTTATCTATCTATTCATTTATTTATATGTAACAAATCTCATTTCACAAAAGAATTTGCAGTGGAAGTAATTACACTGGCCAGGGGTCCAGCAGAATTATAGTGAGGGAAACCATTAGATGTTATTTTTGCCACTTGGAATTTTAGAACTGGTGAGACCTTACAGATTATATTATTTTTTTGTGACCTTAATTAGGCAATTTGACTATTCATCATTATTTGAGGCCCTGAGAAAATTTTGCCTTCTATAATCAGCAGGACTGTTTGTTTTCCACTTACTGCAGCTGGTCTTATAGGTCATTTTTAGTAGCTTGGCCTACTAATAACTTTCAGTACTTACAATGTTAGCATCTCTACAAGACAGGTTCTCGCATTTATAATATGATTTTAAATACCTGAACAGGATGGAACAAATTGTGACACTGGAGGAGGGCTCATTATGAGACTTTAACTCAAAGAGTGAGCTGTACACCAGCCCAGCCACGCTTGTTTGGCAGCTACAGACCTGAATCTTCATGACTTGGGGATGTTTGGTCCTCTGCCTGGGAAATGTACATTCTTCTTCTCATCCCTGCACCCAAATCCACTTACAAGTCTATGTATCCTGCATAAGCCAGTTTCTCTGTAACCCAGTGTATTTAGACCATTTTCATACCGCTCTGAAGAAATACCCAAGACTGGGTAGCTTATAAAGAAAAATATATTTAATGGACTCACAGTTCCACATGACTGGGGAAGCCTTAAAATCATGGCCTAAGGCAAAGAAGGAGCAACCGCATGTCTTGCATAGCTGCAGGCAAGAGAGTGTTCAGGGGAACTGCACTTTTTAACACCATCAGGTCTTGTGAGACTTATTCACTATGACGGAACAGCATGGGAAAAACCCACCTCCATAATTCAATTACCTCCCACTGGGTCCCTCCCATGACATGTGAGGATTATGGGAGCTACAGTTCAAGATGTGATTTGGGTGGGGACACAGCCAAACAATATTACCCAGCAATTCTATATTTTATAATATATTTTTGAGAAATAATTCTAAATATGAAACAAATTCTCAACAAAGATGTTCCTCACTGAGTTATTTAAAATAGCCAAATATTAGAAATGAACAAAATTATGGGAGGGTATTTATAAATCATGTCTCAACATGCCAAATTAAATGTAGAAACAGAAACAAGGAAGACCAGGTCATGGGAACATTGGAAAGACTTCAGATGATTTAAATTTTTCCAATGTGCTTTTAGGATTTTTTGTGACATGTATGGATTGCTCTTTGAGCAAAAAGAAGTTTCTAAAAGAAATGATGCTTACAATACTATATAATAAGATAAAAACTTACTTATGGCATATGCTATTTTAAAACATTTTATATACACCATGAATTTTGCTACATAAAAGATAAACCCCCCCTTGCACTAAAAACATTGAATGAAATACACCAAAATATTAATAGAGATTGTATTTTCTTATTTTTTCTTACATTTCTATATTTTTCAGCTTAGTAATGAGTTTTGATTATTTTTATGATTATAAAAACTCACAAAATTTACTTTTTAAAAATTTTAATTTTAATTTTAAGTTTCAGGGCACATGTGCAGGATGTACAGGTTTGTTGCATAGATAAACATGTGCCATGGTGGTTTGCTACACCTATCAACCCATCGCCTCGGTAATAAGCCCAGCATGCATTAGCTATTTTTCCTGGTGCTCTCCCTCCCTTCAACTTACTCCCTGACAGGCCCCAGTGTGTGTTGTTCCCCTTCCTGTGACCATGTGTTCTCATTTTTCAGCTCCCAATTTTAAGTAAGAACATGTGGTATTTGGTTTTCTGTTCCTGCATTAGTTTGCTGAGAATAATGGTTTCCAGCTGCATCCATGTCCCTGCAAAGGATGTTCTTGTTCCTTTTTATGACTGCATTGTATTCTATGGTTCATATGCACCATATTTTCTTTATCCAGTCTATCATTGATGGGCATTTGAGTTGATTCTGTGTCTTTGCTATTGTGAATAGTGCGGTAATGAACCTAGCTGTGCATGTATCTTTGTAACAGAATGATTTATATTCCTTTAAGTATATACTGAGTAATGGGATTGCTGGGTTTACAGAAGGGGAGAAAATCTTTACAAAATGTACTTAGAAAAACAAAAAGATTCAGCCCGAGTGCTTCTTCCTCTGTGAAACCTTCCCCTAGAATTATGTATGGCTCCATCCACTCTGTTCTCATGCCTGTTTAAACATACCTGTGAACATCATTCATCATATTGTATTTTGGTGCTTTTTAAGGCCCCAGACTCAATATGTCAGGATGGGCTTTCTGTCTTGTTCACTAAGGCATCTGAAGCATCTGAACATTTGCTTGGTATGGTAGATGCTTCAGTATAAAATAGATAAATACTGAATAATGTTGAAACAAAAGCCCTGTTATTCGGCCCTTCCATTCTTCAATGGTTGGGCTTGTGGACAAAGCTTACACAAATAACTTTATTTGTTTCATGATTGTATCTTATTTACTCACAGGGTTATGGGTAAGGATTGACAATGAAAAACAGATAATTTAAAGCTCAAAAAGCACAGTTATCCTGGCTCCTGACATTGGTCCTTAAACAAAAGTGATAATATTTAGAATATGTCAAAATGTTTACAATGTAAATAAATGTAAGTATGTATTTATTTATATGTGAAAATTGCTAGTAGCTGAAAAACTATCATTTTAATGGCTTAGACTATAAAATAGCTTTTTAGACATTTTTTCTGTAAAAAGATTTAAAATAGACATTAATTTTTCTGATGCTGCCTTACTGCCCTTTTACAATGCCCTATGATCCTTTTAAAATATCTCACATTTATCTTTATTTTTAGGAACGATAAATTTGAATTCCTAATTTGAGGTTAATACAATTGACAGATATATAGAACTTATTTTTAAGGCCTACAATGGTCCTAATTCATTTTTGAGACATAGTCTCACTCTGTCTCCAAGGCTGGAATGGGGTGGTACAATCTCAGCTCACTGCAACCTCCACCTCCCAGGTTCAATTAATTCTTCTGCCTCAGCCTCTCACGTAGCTGAGATTATAGGAGTGCACCACCACACCTGGCTAATTTTTGTATTTTTCGTAGAGGTGGAGTTTCGCCATGTTGGCCAGGCTGGTCTTAAACTCCTGACCTCAGGTGATCTGCTGGCCACCACCTCCCAAAGTGCTGGGATTACAGATGTGAGTGACTGCACCTAGTCTAACGGTCCTAATTTTTAATTCGAAAATAATTTATTATTTTTGTGAATATAATTTACACGAAGACACTAATTCATGGATTTATCTATGTTTTTATTGCTTTTATATGCTTGAAAACATGTTCTCTGCTTAAAATCAGGGACATGTAGTCCTTTATCTGCTTTGCCTATTCACTTATCATGGATGTTGAATATTGGACACCAGGTAGACTATAAAAAAACCAACAGTACTTCCATCTTCTATGCAGAAACCAATGTGATTTAAGTCTCTCCTTTGGAGGAAAGCATATATTACTTAGATGTACAGGGTTTCTTCCATGAAAAAGGCTCTTGAGAAAAAAAAATCCATAAGATGAAAGAGAAAGAAGAGAAATCTAGGTATCATAATTCAAAGTCTTAAAAATATTTAAAAATGTACCTAGGACTGTTCCAGGACCAATATATAGATTTCCACTAAGGAGGGTTCTTGACATCTAATAAATCATTTGGATAGGGTTGTGAAGATAGGCTATCCAATAACTTTAGTAAAAGAAGCTCACATTTTCTAGTTAGCTAGCACTAGGAACTACTTATTCAATAGGACTTAATTTCTATCTAACTGCTCTCTTTTAGTAATTAACTGCCACTGGGAATCATGCTAACCATCTTAGGTCAATGAATGAGTGTCTGAAATTGAATAAAACTACAAATAGTAATTTAGTGAAAAATTTAAAACAACTAAAATACCATAATAACACTGTACTTTTCTGAAGGACTGTAGAAATGGAAAATCTAATATGAAATATACCTCTAAAATATTTGACTGCAATTGAATAACAGGCAATATTCATGCTGATGTAAATCACCTGGAACCACCAAGCATTCTCAATAAACATACAGGTGTTTTCTAAACAGGATAATTTGTTTCATTTGTATAAATGTTCTTTATAATTTTAAACTTAGTGATCCAAATAGGTCTATGAAGTATGTAGATTAATCTGATCATGAAATGCCAGAGAATAAATCAGATCAATTGCAGGCGCCGTCATAGGCAAATATGGGGGAGTGAGACCCAAAGTCGCTCAAGGGTCAGACTGAGTCTGGTTTCTGTGAATATGAAGACATTTTCTTGTTGTCTTAATATTTATTACATTTCTCTTTCTCTAGGTGATTGATGAAATTTACTCTTATTGTGAGAGCATGATTAACCTAAATGAAGAGATCATCACATAAGAAAGTTGATATATTAATATCAAAGTCTTGGGAAAAAAACAGCCTATTTAAACCATCTTTGAGATGGAAATATTAAATCCATCTTTTATAATTGTTCATTTTAAAATGACCTTTCTTATGAGGCAGTTATTTGGACATATATATAATGAAAATATGCCAGAGACATATCTTACCTTTCTGAATAATTTAAAACAAAAAGATAAGCTATTTCAAAGCAAATATAATTTTTCATTTGGTGAAGCAAGAAGAATTAAATTCACTTTCTAGTCAAATAAAACACTTTAAAAAATCTTAGTGTGCTGTGTACAGATTTTAATGTAGTTGACAATTTCACCTTTTTAATTATAGTGTCAATCATTATTTGCAAAATGTGTTTTTAATCTTTTTTCTGAGTTTTTATTGGGCTTTGAAAGTCTTTGCTTAGACTGTAGCTTTGAAGTTTTACCTATATTCATCTAATTGATTCAATGTTTTATGAAAAATAAGGAATCCAGAAATGAATAATTTTATCTTGATGTTTCATTATACATTTTAGGAAATGGGGCATAAGGCAGTTAAGTGTTAAGATTTTCACATAGGAATAATTGTCTTTCTATTAAACATTTTCATTCTTACTCAAGCTTTTGTTTGTTCACTCAAAACATACCTATTAACTATTTTTAGCATAGCTTTTGTGATCAAGATCACTGATGGAATACCAAAAAAAAAAATGGGAAAAAGTGCTTTATGAGAAGGACCTTTGCCTCCTAGAAGCAAGGAAAGGAAAATCAGATGTATTGAACGCCCATCATATGATAGCTATAATGCCCAGCATCTTACATAAACTATCAATTCTCAGCCCTTATTTCTGTAGAAGAGATCTAAATGGGGATGGAGCTGAGACTCAGATAGATCTAGTTTGTGGAAACTCTTGCCAAAGTTTTGCTTGTATCTGTTAATTTACATGGATGGATGTGAGACTAGAGGTAAAACACAATACATAATAAAAACTTAAAAACTATGTCCTTAATCTGAGCTGAGCACATGCAGCTATGTCTGAATGAGGTGAGTGGTTGTAGTTGTAGGTGTAGGAAAGGACACACAGACACCTGCTGTTTTCTGGCTTGAAGCCTTGCTTTAAATTAATAACGAATTGGTTCATGGCAAGTAGATTCAGTAATAAGGTCTCATGGCCGGAAGGAAATTGTGGTTGTGGTCATAGGGAAGCCAGTGATATCACAATTCATCTCATCACCTAATTCATGATGACATGAATATATGTGGGGAAAACCCAATAGCTCAGCATTGAGATTCTCACAGATGTATGTTCACATAGTGTGAGACATCTTCAACTTATTACTTGAATGGCTTAGTCAGAAAACAGCAAAGCTATCACAGCACTGTAAGAATTGAGGTCAAACTCTGGGGTAGCAGAGAACCATGGCAATGGAGAAGCACAGCGCTAAAGGGTGTAAATGCACTGAAGAGCGGATCGTGGAATCGCCCAGACCACATTTATCCATGAGTGCAGGTAAGACTGCCTGGAAGAATTCATGGAGCTGTTGGAGAATGCGGCGGTTTCGCGTGCAGGTCAGCGAGTCGGGCGTCCGTCGGCTCCACGTGGCCGGCATTCGCGCCCGCAGCAATGACGGAGCGTACTCCCTCGTCCTGGCCGGGGCTAGAGGATGGCCTGGACCATGGGCATATTTTCACATACACAGGTAGTGGTGGCCGAGATCTTTCCGGCAACAAGAGGACCGCGGGACAGTTCTGCGATCAGAAACTCCCAACACCAACAGGGCGCTGCCTCTCAACTGCTTTGCTCCCATCGGTGACCAAGACAGGGCCGAGGCCAAGGACTGGCGGTGGGGGAAGCCAGTCAGGGTGGTGCGCAACGTCAAGGATGGCAAGAACGGCAGGTACGCCCCGCCGAGGGAACCGCTACCACGGCATCCGCAAGGCGGTGAAGTACTGGCCGGAGAAGGGGAAGCCCGGGGTCCTCGCGTGGCGCTACCTCCTGCGGAGGGACGATGAGGAGCCTGGCCCCTGGGTGTAGGAGGGGAAGGACGGATCAAGAAGCTGGGGCTGACCATGCAGTATCCAGAGGGCTACCTGGAAGCCCTGGCCAACCAGAGCGGGAGAAGGAGAACAGCAAGGAGGGGGAGGAGGAGCAGGAGGGGGCTTCGTGGCCTCCCGGACGGGCAAGGGCAAGTGGAAGGGAAGTCACCAGGAGGTGGCCCAGGCGGGGCCGGATCCCCACGCCCGTCATCCAAGAAAACCCTACAGCTTCACGGCCCAGCACAGCGGCCTCTTCAGAGAGGACAGGAGGCCTGAGAACTGGAGAACGAGGAGGTGTAAATAGGCCTAGACTTCATGAAATTTGCTTTTAACTCCTTGTATTAGATGTTATACCCAGAAGCCTGTGAAGTAGAGGAAAATTCAGACTACATATGTATGCATGTAGATGCATATTTTAAAATTCTCTATCTTGTTTCAAAATGGTGGAACGTTTTGTGTGTTTGAAATTACCAGTGACAGTTTATTATTACCAATGATAGAATTACAATGATAAATTACCAATGATAGAGTTTATTATTATTCTTAAATAATAAAGATAAGGAAAGAGAAAATAAGTTTAGACAGAAAATGAGATTCAGAAAGATAAAGCACATGACCGAAAAATAAAACATGAAATGAAAGCAGGGCTGGGATTTAAATTCATGATGTCTACCTCCCAAAGTCCATGCTATAATATTAGTGGAGACTACACACATAATTTATTTAAAGTTATTTCTGTATGAGAGATTGTGAGGTGGGGTGGAAAAAATAAAGGAGCTTCTGTGTAAATTCTGAAGATGCATTGATGTAAAAGTGTAAAGGTTTTCTACCTTTTTTTTCCTGAATTTAAAATAAATTTTTCTGAATTTTTGTACTTTATGAAAAAATCATGTTCAATTTTATAATTCAATGTTAATTTTATGCAAATTGTCTATAAAACAACTTCTGGATTTCATATGTATATATCAGTTTTCTTTATGTGATTTAAATATAGTACATTGCAATTCAAATCAACATATTATGTTATTGAAATGCTGGAACGTTAGACCATTTTGGTATATGTATGTGATATCCTAATATGTATCATTTTCATGCTTATCTAATTAAAATAGATACAAAACAAATAAGTAAAAGATTTTGGGCCAATTTTTCCAAAAAGTAGATCTATTAATAATAATTATTATATTTTTAAACTGAAACATAAAAATTTGGACCATCTAGTATAGAGAAACAAGATAGTATAGAACAGAATAAAAATATTTCTATAACCTGCCAGGTTGTACAATAGTTACAGTAGAAGAAAAGCCATTTCTATGTGATTATTACATATGGAAGATACACTGTTTGGCTTTACAAATGAAAGTTTGTATATAGTGACGTTAAAAAAGTTACTTTAGATTATATTTTAAACCAAAGTTAAAAGATTGAAACAATAATGTAATTGAAAATGCATAGACTTTGAATGTGGACATTTCCTACTGAGAGTTATACATTCTTATTTACTAACTGTGATACCAGATAAGTTACTTAAATCTTCTGACCCTCAATTTTATTATCTGTAAAGCTGACATCATAATACTGTCATTATTGGATTGTACTAAGGATGGAATGGGATGATATATGGAAAGCAGCAAGTCCATTGCATGACACATGGAGAGAAACTCAATAAATCATAGGGATTATGTGTTAAATGAAATAAATTTACCAAATTCATCTTTCTGCAACAGTTGTAATTTTCTCCTATCTCTAGCTGTTCACATATATGAATCTCATTATGCTAAGTGAAAGAGGCCAGACATGAAGGTTACGTATGATATGCTTCCATTGATATACTATCCTGGAAAAGCCAAAACTACAGAAATAGAGAAAGGTAAATGGTTACTAGGAGCTGATGGTGGGGGTAGGAGCTAACAACAGAGATCCACAGGGTAATTTTGGGAGGTGATGGAACTATTCTATACCTTGATTGTGCTGGTGTTTACATGACTTGATTTGTGTGCCAGAACCACAGACTATATTTTTAATAGCTTGATTCATTGCATGTAAGGTATACCTTAATTAAAATAATTTTTAAAATTGAAAAAACACCCAATTGCTGTTAATTAGATAGTTGATGAAATGAAATAATGTTCCAGAAGAGAATCAGAGGCATATTCAGAAAAAGCAAATAATTGGCAGAATTTTCATTTGCAAATTTTGTGCTTGGACCTAGTGTTTGTTGTTTAAAAGCTCCGAGGGAACAAAAAACATATTCATAAAACTTCTCAATAAGGTCAAGTTGAAATGCAAGAGATAAAAGCAACAATCACCAAAATACAAGATGAGAAATTGAAGTAGTATTGGAAAAGGACGAAAGGAAAATACATCTAAAGACATAGGAGGCATGTATCCATGGAGGGGAGTGGGGGCGGGTAAATGCTGGTTGTGTTCAAGACTTTCAGAAATACGATAAATCTACAACAAGAATACATAAGCAATGTGAGTGTAATAGATATTGAGAGGTCTTCATGAACATATAGCTACCAGTAAGTAGTGATCATGAAAATGCTGGGTCACAAATTCTGTACAAACCTATTAAGGGAATTTGTGCTGTTCATCAAAGAGAACAGATGGCCAAAGTACACTTTTTAAGCTTTTTAAGGGTTAGATTGATCTATTCTTTCTCTTTCTATCACAATGAAAAGCACACCGAAATAACTCTAAATCACGGCCTAAATATGCCTTTTGGATATTTTTAAAGGGCGATCCGGGTGGTATGGCATAGAGGGAGGTGGAATAGTCTTGTAGGAAGTAGGTGGTGGAGGTTAAGGACAAGGGCTTTTGAGTTAGAGAGATGGAATATTGGACAGTTTTGTAAAAATTCAACACATCTCAGAGTATTGGATACAGTGATTGGCACAGAATTAGGACAGAAGAAACTGTGGCTTTGGTGGACATGGGAAATTGCCTTTCAGATCTTTGAAGAAAGTGAAACTGATTTAGGGTATAAGCTGGTGATTCTGAAATTTATTGCCGTGTAAGTGCTAATGACTGTGGCAAAGATACCGAGACAGACGGTTCCTAAAAGATGAGGTGATGGGGGGATTCTTCCTGACAGACAACTTTGGGTCAAGGACTCCTCAACAGTCTTACCAAATTTCCTTTAAAACTGCTCTGCAGTCTAAGATGTTTCTACCCAAGCTTCCTTTCTCCCTTGTCTCCTTCACTTGAGATCAGAAATGCACAGAGATCTGAAGGCACTCACAGCCTCTTTTCAACATTGTTCCCATTTTCATTCACAGGTGTTTTCCCTAAGATATTCTTTCACATTGGATTCAATCTTGACCTCTGTATCTCAGAGAATGTTGACAAATACAGAAGCTACTTGTCACTGTTGCTGATATTAATTTGCTATTTCTGTGGACAATGATTGTTAAACTTAGGATGTATTCAGTGAGACTTCTGTTGAGATATTTAATGGGAGAGAGAGATTTTTTTTTTTTTTTTTTTACAACAGTGGGTGGATATAACCTGGGTGTCCTTGAGTGAAGGGAAAGGGTTATGATGGAAGTTATAGTCTAGACCCACGCATTCTGATCCCAAAAGCCAAAATCATTTATAACAAATAATTTTCAGTTCTGTTCTTAACTACTTATGAACATCTGTCCACCACTTACACGACAATCTATTTCACTATTGTGTCATTTTGATGATAGAGGAGTTATTCTTAAAATCTCATGAAAAGATCCCATTTTAAAGATCTCATTTTAAAATCTCCACAGATGCAGAGAACAACCCCATTCAATCCTTCGAGATTATAATCAGGTCACCCTTTTGTATATTTTTTTGTTCTAGTATAAAGAGCCAATTCCATTCATTAGTTTGTATATTCATTTTTAGCAAGTAATTTGGGTGCCTTATTATACTTTTTTTTGCCAATTTCATTATTTCTGTTTGCATTTCTTGGAATCTCTCCAATTATTCTAGAATTTTTTAAAGCCTGATGATCAATATTAGACATTATTATAATAAGGATCTGACTTGCTAAAAGGATTACTCAGTCTTTCCTTCTGATGTCCTATTATTATATTACCTCTGTTCCTCAGATCCTATGGCCAACATCACTTCTGTGCCAACCACCAGGAAGGTATGTACTAATATTTCACTTGCAATCAAACACTGGTCCAGACATTTTTTTTCCTAATTGCATTTAGTAATCTTCTTTACCGGTTTGTTGCATATCTATTCTATTTTGCAAACTTAGTACCAGCATCTGGATAATTTATTCACAGTGTTTTTTTTCTTTAAGTTCTTCTTCATGTTTCATGGAACAACTTGATGCACAATGAAGGTAGAAATTCAATCTCATTCATTTATGAGTTGTGAACCTTTAGACAAATTATTTAACCCCTTCATTTTCTAATGTAAAAAATGAGGATAATTATATCCAGATGACAAGTACAACGTGGAAAATAAATGACATAGTAACATAAAGTAAGCACTGACATAAAGTAAGTGGTCAAATGCCAGTGTTCTTCACATAGATGTGGCCGTTCACTTAATGTACACTAAACTGCAACAAAAGAAAGCTTAATTTGAAAGAGAATGTAGCTGAAGAAAACCTTCAAAAAAGCTCAGAAAGAGAATATAGTCTCAGTGCTTTTAGAAACAGCACATTTGACTGACTTAGAGAAAATCCAGGTATCATATTCTTTTCATTCATTTTTGCTTTAATTTGGAATGAAATTATGGGAAGGACATGGAAAAAATGCTCCCCTCCCTAACTAAGAGACTGAGAAAATATTCCAATACCAAAGAAACAGGCTTTTATTTTCTCAAAAAGGGAGAGAGATGTTTTTCATAAGACCAAAGGAGAAAAGACCAACGGAGAAAAGCTAGGAATAAAAAATAAACCTCAGACATGTAGCTACCTACAAATACTGGAAACATTACCATACAGAAAAGGGATTAGGTTTGTTCTGAGTGGGCCAAGAACTGTGGTTAATGCAATGACAAATGGAAGAGAACTAAGAGAAAAGACTTTCTAACCCTGAAATGCACTCAAAAGTGGAAGGGACCAACTCAGGATGCATTAATTTCAAATCATAGAGGCAAGAAAATCACTTTGTTGTATAGAGAACACTAAGAGTTGGCTGCATTAGACCTGTATGTATCAAGCTAACCTGTAGTACAGAGCAGGAAACTCCCTGAATGACCCCATGGGGACCATTGGAATAAGTGACCAGGGAGAAGTGGAGGGAGAGAGACGTCCCCTTGCAACTACTGAGCTATTAAAGAGGTGGAGGTAGAAAGGAATTAGAGGGAGACCGTATATATTTGCCTAGCCCATCACTGCATGAATGGTTGGCAAGCAGGTATCTAAATGTGCTCATTCTTTCAGGTGGCCCTGCTCTGCTAAGGCACTGGGGTGGAAATAGGGCAGTGGACAAGGTATTTGTATTTCCTGACTTATGAAGTATCAAGGTAAACTCAAAAGGCCATGACTGATAAATAAATAAACAGGTGATGAAATTGAATAACATCAGTTTTGACAGTGCTATGAGGAAAATAGGTGAAGGATTGACAGAGAAAACTGAGAATAGGAGTGGACTAGTCAGTGAAGACTTCTCTAAAGAGCTGTCATTTATTAATCTGAGTGCTTTATAAAATAAAGAAAAGGAAAGAAGAGATGATAGATAGATAGATAGATAGAGAGATAGAGAGATAGAGAGATGGAGAGATGGAGAGATAGATAGAGAGATAGACGGAGAGATAGAGAGAGAGATGGAGAGATAGACAGATAGAGAGATGGAGAGATAGAGAGATGGAGAGATAGAGAGATGAGAGATAGAGAGATAGATAGATAGATAGAGAGATAGAGAGATGGAGAGATAGCCAAACATTCAAATAGGGAAAGGAAAGCACCAGCAAGTAGGGAAAAATCATTTTCTTGGAAATGAAAGAAACCCATGAGATTAGATTTGCTCTGTGTGAGGCTGTAGTGATGGCTGGGACATTTTAGGAATTTAATTTTACTATAACAGAATTGGGAAACTACTGAGATTTAAGACAGGCAATCAGAAAAAATATGTATTTAAGAATTAGTTTAGAAATTTTTGACTATTTTGAAAAAAACTAACAAAATTTGCAAAAATAGTACAATGAATTTTTTTACACTCTATATTTGTGATTTATCACATATCCTCTCTTTATATAGAAAAGAATTATTATTATTATTGTTATTAGTATTGAGTCATTTCAGTGTGGGTTATAGACATCATGGCCCTTTTCCCAAAGTATTTCAGTATCTCTAAAGAAAAAGGACTTCCTCTTATGTAACTCCAATGCAATCACCAAATTTATTAATTATAAAATTGATGTACTATCTAATATATGAAGAATATTTAGGTTGGGCATGGTGGCTCATACCTGTAATCCTAGCACTTTGGGAGGCTGAAGTGGGTGGATGACCTGAGGTCAGGCATTTGAGATCAGCTTGGCTAACATGGTGAAAACCCGTTTTTACTAAAAATACAAAAATTAGCCAGGCATAGTGGTGCGTGTCTGTACTCCCAGCTACTCAGGAGACTGAAGCAGGAGAATTGCTTGAACCTGGGAGGTGGAGGTTGCAGCGAATCAAGATCACACTACTGCATTCCAGCCTGGATGACAGAGTGAAACTCTGTCTCAAAAAAAATATGTATTTATAAATTTTCCAACGGTCTCTGTAAGTTCTTTGTAAGCAATTGTCTGGATCCAGGATTCATTGTCTGGATCCAGGATTCATTCCAGGATCACACACTGCATCTAGTTGCATGACTTCTGGGTCTCCTTGGTCTGGAAGAGGTCTCAGCCTTTGTCTTTCATGTCATTGACATTTTGAAGAGTATAGGCCAATTGAGGTACAAACTCAAAGTCCTTTAATCTGAAGTTGTCTGATGCTCCATCATCATTACATTTGGTAATGTATTTTTGGCAGGAATACCACTGAAGTGATGTCCTCTGACAGCAATAATACAGAAATTATGACTCTTACTTCATTACATTAGAAAATATACTGTATATCACTTTGTCCCATTAATTAGTGGCATTAACTTTATTTGTTTAAGGTGGAAAAATCTGCTAGGTTTATACACTAGAAAGTTTATCATTTTTCCCTTTCTTGGGAGATACTTTGAGAATCTGTAAACATGCAATTTTCTATTAAACTTTGCTTGGTGGTATTTAGCACTACTGGTAATTCTTACCTGAATCAATTATTATCATGATGGTTGAGTTTTATAACTCTTCCATGTTTTTTACATTAGTTGTAATTCTTTTTTTTTTGAGACGGAGTCTGGCTCTGTTGCCAGCTGGAGTGCTGTGGTGTGATCTTGGCTCACTGCAACTGCTACCTCCCAGGTTCAAGCAATTCTCCTGCCTCAGCCTCCCTAGTAGCTGGGACTACAGGTGTGCTCCACCACGCCCTGCTAATTTTTGTATTTTTAGTAGAGACAGGGTTTCACCAAGTTGGCCAGGATGGTTTTGAACTCCTGATCTTGTGATCTACCCACCTTTGCCTCCCAAAGTGCTGGGATTACAGACATGAGCCACCACTCCCGGCCCATTAGTTGTAATTCTTATTTACTGATTTCTTACTTAACAATTATTTACATGCTTGTGTATTTACTCAATTATTCTCAGTATGAACTTATAGATTCTGGTTTTATCTGTGATTTAAAATCTGTCCCTGTGTTATTCATTTTACAGTACAAATTGTCTTTACTCCGTGAGTGGCAGCTCATTTAACCTGGGTTATTTGTTCTTTCAACATATTCCCATCAGTTTTGGGGTACTTCCTTAATTTTTTTGTCATAGTTATTCCAGGTATACCTTATTTCCCCCTTCCAAACCTGGCTCCTTTACTGGAGTGTGGTGTTTAAATAGTAACATCTAGGTGAAGTTCATCCTTGGAGTGGCGTGAGGAGCATGGAATATTGCAGGAGGGAAGCTAATTGACTAGAGACTGTTGCAGTCAGCTGGGTGAAAGTTTGAAATGATCTAGTCCAAGGTAATGGAGAGACGGAGATAAGAGGACACATTTTCCATATAGAAATTGATAATAAAGATTGGCTATTGAGGATGAAGAAAAAAATGGGGATTCGAAGGTAATCCCAGGCTAGAGGAACCAATAGTCAAGAGGGTGTATATATAATATTACTCTGCTTCGATGTCTTTCCAAGCTCACATATTTTATACCCTGGGTGCAGCTGGGTACTATGTGGTGTCTTTCTGTTGACTGTGCTGGATGTGACCACACTTGCATCTGCACTTGTGGGGTCATGTTCACATGTTGCCATGGCAACCTCCCAGGCTACAGTTGCATGATGGCTTCAGTGGTTTTCATGAATGGAAGCCTCTGGAATCAACTGCCTGAAGGTACTTGGAGGTGACTCAGCTGGTTCCAAATAGTATTGGGTGCCTCATTCCTAACATTAGAAACGGAATTAACAAAGGGAATATTCTCAGGGCTTCTTCTGCAGAGCAATAGTGATTAAAAGTTTGAAATCAGATGAAAGAAAATGCTAGTTTGTGAATAAATAGGATGTGGTTTTCCTACTGTAAATGTACAAAATGTGAAATGGGAATACAGAGATGTAGGAAAGCAGAAAGGGAAAATTTATATGATTTATATTTTGCTATCTGTGATAACAAGCTGATGTTCCATAACTTCATATCCATAAACACAATTTGACTGGCATTTATTAAGATTATTTCAAACTATAAACATTTATTTTGTCTCCCATTTTCTTTAACTTTCAGATAAATAAATAATAAACTTTTAAATATACAATTAAAATACTGTAATATGCCAAAACTTCTCTGGAAGTTTTGATATTTTATTTAGAAACACACTCTGTATTATTTTGATTTTTATAAAACAGTAAAGTATTCAAATCTGATAGAGTATAAATTCAAAAATAATTTTCTTGAGGGAGAGATCAGCTTATGTGTTTGGGAAAGTGAAATGTGATTTATTGTAAATAGTCTGGTGGCTTTATTGATGCTTACTAGAGCTATAAAGCTTCTCTGTTTTGGGCACATTGAGTCCTTGTGCTTTTCTCCCCAATGTCTAGTTTGTAGATTTTGTAGCTCAAAGCAGTTTTCTGCCCCATCCTCAAGCTCTGCAAAGTCCTGGAGTGCCAGATATGAGTTCTAATGTCTTAACTCAGAAACCCTCACTCTAGATTACTAACCCCTTGCTTAGCATGGGGCCTTGGGTGTCCAAAAGAGTTCACTAATGAGTGCTCAGGGTCAGACAGTATATCCTATTAAAGTTTATTAAATGCTTTATATAATATTAGATGTTTAAGAGGCTGTTCTGGCGCTAGAGTGTGTGGGTTTGAGCTCTAGCTCCATCCTCTACTTAACTCTGGAACTTTGTAGCAGTCACTGGAGTTGTGCTTTCTCAACTGTGAAGTGAAGACAATGGCAGTACTTAACTCATCAAATTGCCTCCAGACTTCAAGGAAATAATCTGCAGAAGGACTTGTTATAGGGTCTGGTGTTTAGTAGAATCAGAGTAAATGATGGTATGGTTTTAATAATAATGAAACTATCATTTTATAATTGTTTATTATGTGGAAGGCCTATGTGAAGTGCTTTACTTACCTTCTCTTTTTTTGATATTCAAAGCCATCCTATGAGGTAGGTGCCATTAGTAATCCAATTTTAGATATAAGGATGCTAATACTTACAAAAAGTTAAGGAAAGAGTCCAAGGCAGTTCTAGTGGAGTTGAGATTCAAGTCAACTCTACCTGATTCCAAGGCCTATGATTTCATTTTGAATGTCATGCATCCTCTGCCCAAACTGATGCCTGATGTGGTACAAAAACGAGAGCAGAGACTTTACGTCTGTTAATATGGCAGCTAATATTCACGAAAACTTACTTTGCTAAATATTACCAATAACTAGTGTTCAGAATGTTTGCAACCTATGAAACTATGTTGTTTATCTGAATTGTTTCCTTTAATTCCCTTAATCAATGTATGAATTAAGAATATATTATTCCTATTTCCTAGGTAAGCAGACTGAGGGCCGCAGAGCTCAAGTGCACTGCTCAATGCTCCAGAAGGAGGAAGTGGAGGCAGCCCTTGGAGACAGGTCTGTCTGATCCATGTCCAGAATGTCTCACCAAAACTGTGAGAGAATAAATTTATTTTGTTTTAAGCCAACACATTTGTAGTAATTTGTCATAGCAGCCCTAAAGAAACCGCAAATACACACATCGTCCCCCATTCTGATCTTTTCCTGTTGCTTTGGAAGTCCTGAAAGAAGAAAAGAGGAGGGCTGTCTGTGTATACTTTGAAATCTAATTTTAGGGAACTGGCGGTGGATAACCTTTGCATTTGGTTATGCTGAAAGAGACCTAGAGTTCTAGACTACAAAGCGTTATTTTATTAGCTTAGCTTTGATATATAATAGGTTCAATCATTTCCCAGCTCCTGGGGAAAGGACAGTCTGATCATGTATGATTTCAAGGAAAAAAAAAAAAAGAAGCTGTGCTTGCAATGGGGATTGAAAGAGAGACTAAAGACAGGGAAGATATTGCAATTCCAGGCTAGTGATAATGAATCCCTAAACTATGAAACAAGATGGAGGAGGATGGACAGTGAATGTAGACAGCATAAACCCAAAAGATTTCAGAGTAAAATTCTAGAAAATGGTGCCTGATTAATTTTAGGAAATGCTGAGAGAAAGCAAATTAAAGAATAACTCAGCAGTTTCTAGTCTGTTCAAAGTGAAAACTAGGTATAGATCAGAGTGTGTTAATTTACCGAGGATGCTGAACCACATTACTAAAAACTGAGTAGTTTAGAACAGCAGAAATTCATTCTCTGGCAATCTGGAGGCCACAGGCTTGAAATCAAGGTGTTGGCAGGGCCACTCTCACGCTGAAGATCTTAGGAGAGAATCCTTCTTCCTTCTTCCAGTTTCACTTAGCTTGTGGAAACATAGCTCTCACTTCCTCTGTCTTCAGTGTTCAATCCTTCTTTGTCATCTTCTTTTCTTATAGGGATACCAGTAATTGAGTTGAAAGCCCATCCTAAACCTAGAATGGTTTCATATGGCAATCATTAACTGCAAAGACCCTATTTACGAATAAGGACACATTCTGAGGTTCTGAGTAAACATGATCTTTCTAAGGCCACTCACTACAGGAGGTATATCAGTGGCTCATAACCCACATTGCTTCCTTTATCACTGGCCCATCACCACCCAATTCTGCAAATGGAACATATCTTAGAAATGTTCAAGGTAGAAATTGTGGAGACAAACAGAGGAAGTAGGTGAGATCTTCTGCCCAGAGAAATTTCCGACCATACTCATGTGCCCAGAGGAGATGCCCGTGGTGGACTGAACTTCAAGGGGAGCTGAGGACTGGAGTTACACAGCCCTGGTGATACTGCTGTCCTTAAGAGGCAGAATGGCTTTTCAGTGACTAAGAGAGTTGCTCTTACATATTTCTAAAAATCTGTGATGCATATAACAAAAAATTTCTCACTTATGACACCCTCCTAAGTACACGTTCAACCATTTACCAAACTTTTGATACTTCACGGAAAATGAAAGGAAGCAGAAAATAAGAGTTGATACAACAAAGAAAATGCTTCAAGTGGCTAAGCATGTAATGGTGGGTGATAATCTTCTCCACATTTTTTTCTCATTTTCTGAATAAATTTACAGGGCTCAGAGAACTCAACGGAGATTAGAATAACAACACAGAGGAAGCTTGGATCCCCAAATCACTCTATGGAATCCTTGTTAATGCACATGCTCTCCGGCTTTATGCGAGTAAGAAATAAACTTCCCATTGAAATACTAGGGTTATTTATTACAGCAGTAAGCTTTTACTGACAAATACAATGAAAGAAGGTTAAGTCTCTATCTTACTCTTGTTACATGTTTTTGTTCTTAAAATGAAACACAGGCATATTTAGTTCTCAGAAATTTTTGAATAATCCAGTCAGATAATACATGAAACTGCTTGTCTCGCTGCCAGAAACACTGCAAAGCCTCTATAAACACCAACTATTGCTATCACAGGATACTGCTCTTATACTGATGTGTCTATTAGTAGGACATACAAGGTCCTTCTTAATTAGACACCATCTTTCTCTTCCAACCTAATTTCCAGCCTTACTCCATGTCACCTAATATTTCTCTTATTTCTCCGTCATGCCCTCGTCTCCATAGACTCTGTCGCATGCATGTCTTGCCTTTCACACTCTTGGAACTTGGCTTATGCTATTTTTCTTATTTGAAATGTTTTCCCTTCCATCCCCATTTATTTACCTAGTGAAATAATACTAATCCTTCAAAACGTATCAAAAATTTTGTGAAAATTTCCCTAACCCACTTAGGGAAAATGGACTATTCTCTTCTCTGTGGTCAAAAAGCACATTTAACATACATTTATGATAGCAATTAATAATCTCTTGGTTTCTGCAACATTCTCTTCTTTCTTACTCATAACTCCTTTTCAGTTTCTTGCTATCTCATAATCCTCTACTGAAGCTCCAATGCTTGGAGCTCATAATGGCTTGGTTGTAGGACTTCTTTCTAACCATAATTTTTCTTTTAGTGATCTCATCCATTCTGTTGACTTTAATCTTACATAGATGCTTATAAGAGCCACATTTATACCTCTTTCTAATACACTGAATCTAAGTCCAAATTCTTTCATCTCTAAGAGTGGTCAAATTTAATACGTCTGAGATAGAACTCTTACCTCTCTCGCTTGCGAAACTGTTCCTCTACCAGCCTTAGGAATCTCAGTAAGTGACTACATTTTATTTAGTTGTTCATACCAAGATTTTAAGTCAATAAAAGAATTGTAATATACCATTAAGTAAATCCTCAGAAAGTGAAAGGAAGTAAGACAGTTGGTTGAAAAATATGAGTTAAGATAGAGAATCAGTGCAGAAAATCAATGATCCTACTAACAGGAGTTGCAGAAGAAAAAAAACTAGAAAAAAGAGGAAAAAAGGAAACTAGCAAAGAAATAATACAAGAAGTGTTTCTTAGACTGGAAGAGAGCTAAAAAGTCATTCTTTCTGCCAGTGGGATGAAAGCAGACATTTACAACAGGATGTAAATGAGTGATTCTGGCCAAAAGAATCCCAAAGTCACTGGAGTGAAGAAACATACTTTTCCTGCATGAAGTATGGTGAGGATGGGAAAAGAGTAAGTAGCTGTTAACTTTAAAAGCTACCACAGTATAGCTGGGGATTCAGGAAATAGAGACTAAAAATAAAAATATGTATCATATCTAATATAGGAAAATGAGAAGTTGGCTTCTAAGCCAGTAGTGAAGAGACATTCCAGAGTTAATAATTTTACCTTTGATGTGGAGGCAAACGCATTCAGATTGGAGCTGGAGGATGAAGAACTCTGGGAAGAAAGAAAACAGGAAAAGAAAAGTCGTAAATTGACAACCATATATTTGTGTAAAAAAATTGAACTGGAAACTCCTGAAATAACAATTTTAAAATAAAATTATGTCATTCCTCTCTTTAAAACTATTCAATGTCTTCCCACTTCTTTTAGAATAAAATGAAAATTCCAGCAGATCTTGCACATTCCAGCTTCTATATGTGCCCCAGACTTATCGAATGCCATATTCCCACTTGGTCTTTGAGCTGCAGCTATCAGAATGAGTTTGAATTCTCAGCCATGCCAAGCCATCCTTACCTGAAAGCTTTTGTGCCACTCTTAGTTGTCAGCTCTTAGTCTAGCTTTTCAAATGTCTGGCTGGACCTTATCCTTCACATCTCTTAGTTCAAATTTATTCTTGAGTAGTATTCAATGTATAACTTGAGTAGCCTCTCCAGATAACATCATCTGTGTAATTTTCATCCATGTGTATTCTATCTTCTATTCCATGCCATTGTCCTGTTCATTTCCCTTTTAAAAATAATCACAATTTTAATAATATTACCCATTAATTTTTCTTGTTTATTCAATGTCTTTTTTCCACTTAGACTGTAAATTTTCTGGGGATAATAATCTTCTTTGTTCTGTTGAATTTTCTGTGTTTAGGTCAATGCCTGGCATGGACAAGACTTTTAAGCAAATATTGAATAAGAGGATGTGTAAATAAATGAATGAAGCTCATGATGAATAAGGAAATAGAGGTTGAGTAGGAATATTTGAGGGCAGCAACAACCCAGGCTATAATAATGAGTGTTTGTTCTGAGAATGACAATGCCTGAACCAAAGTTTTAAGGATAGAGAGTTCATCAATAACAATAGAGGGAAGAATATGCAGGGAGCCGAGGTAGCCCGTGCAAAGGCTCAAAGATTTGAGGTAACATCGTGTATTCAATAGAATCTAGGGAGACAATATAACTTTGCTGATGATAAGTCATAAGTGCATGTTAAAGGCATCACAGATACCACTGAGCACTGTGAACAAGGCTTTTAAATATTGGTCATAATCAAGGTCTGTACTTAGATGCCTGCTATTTATAATGAGGGAAGGATCTTTGCAACATGTGACTAGTACAGTGTTTTCTGACTCGGGTTTATTAAGTGAAACTTCCTTAGGAATTTCTAACATCTTGAGTTAGAGAATTCTTGGTTAGAAGTCAACACAAGATTAGCTTGAGTAAAAACTTGGAGAGTTGTGACATCATTACATCTCAATATTTAATGTTTGTACCATTTTAGTTTGTGTTTATCAAAATCTACTCAGGGTAATTGGAGACCTGTATTTTTTATGTTAAAAAGTTACATTGTTAACATATGAATAAATGTAGTCCCTTAGTTTCCTGCCCAGTAATTATGACTAGAATCCTAACAATTGACTTCATGTCTTGATTTGTGAGTATGAGCAAATCTGGTGACTTCCTAGAGTAATCTTTTTCCCATCTGGAAATAAGAGGATAATATGATAACACCCACCCCACACAGTTAATGTGTGGGTCAAATGAATTAATATGGACAGAAGTGTATCATGAATTCTAAATTCATAAACAAAGCAAATTTATTACAAATTTAGAGAGCATTGCCAAGTGAAAACGTTCTAATCTGTCTACCTACACTATGTACTACCAGCTCCAGTAGAAAATTTCATGTGAAAATTGTACTGTGCACCATCTCTTCAGGTTCAGAGAATTGAGCCTATGTACCTAAAGCTAATCTACTAAAGTGGGAGTGGAAGTGACATCATAAAAGAGAAATTTTCTAAGTAAACTGTCATTCACTGGCTTTCAACACAATTGCACTAGCCATAGATCATATTTTATAGAAAAATAGTGTTCTAATTCTTGAAGGAGTGTGGGATAGTATAATAGCACACATACAAATCATATGACGTGCAATATCTATGAGGAATAATGTTTTGACAAGAAGTTACATCTAGTGTCATGGAATTCATCTAGTATTGGATAGATTACCAGGCTAGTCTAGTTTGTACACATTCTCAGAGTCACCTCCTTTCCCTGGAAATTGACTCTGTACCTACTTCTTCTTCTTCTTCTTTTTTTTTTTCTAGATAGAGTCTTACTCTGTTGCCCAGGCTGGAGTGCAGTAGCACCATCTCAGCTCACTGAAACCTCCACCTCCTCTCACTGAAACCTCCACCTCCTGGATTCAAGAGATTCTCCCGCCTCGGCCTCCTGAGTAGCTGGGACTACAGGCCTGCACCACCATGTCTGGCTAATTTTTGTATTTTTTTTTTAAGTAGAGATGAGGTTTTGCCATATTGGCCAGGCTGGTCTCAAACTCCTGACCTGAGTGATCCACCTGCTTCGGCCTCCCAAAGTGCTGGGACAATAGGCGTGAGCCACCATGCCAGGCCGACCTGCACCTACTTCTTATTGCTAGTTTTGTTGGTAAACCCTTGAATTCTAATTTCCCAAGCAGATTGCAGGGTTTATGGAAGTGGAAGCTGGTTGTCCATCTCTTTGAATTCCCTACAGAGTCTGAAACAGTGCCTTGCAGAATGGTATGGATTGAGAAAATCGATCTTTATATCTAGTCAAACAGTTTATAGATGTTTGTTAAATTCAGGTTCATTTAATCTTTTGGGTGCGCCAATGTGTTTGGCAGAGACGATACCTTGGTTATGAACTCATCTTGGCTTGGTATGTACTTCAGAGGTGAACTGAAGATGCTATCAGCTGTGCTTCTTCATTTTGCTTTATTACAGTTATTCTTGGAATATTTGAAGTTGCTAAGATATTAATCTTGCAGGCATGAAATAATAGATCCTTCTTTATCTTTGCATTACTTGAGGGGAAATGAATTGTAATAAAGAGGATATATTTATTTTCAAAATTAATTTCAGAAGGAAAATTTTTACTTTGGAAATGCACATAATTTCATTTTGCAATATACCTGATAATGTGAAAAATACCATTTCACATATTATGTTATAAAAATAAACTCAAACAAGTAGAGGAATAGGTGACTTGAAAAACTTGTTACAACACTTCTTGCGTTTAGAATATTCTTTAAAAGAAACTTTATTTATTTCCAGATTTAAGAAATAAAGAAACTTATTGCCAAATTCAGTTTATTCTGTTACAAGTTTTCATTTTTAATTATTAAAAGAGTTCATATTAATTTTATAAAATCTACATACATACATATTCATACTTTACATGTATTTAATAAAATCTACATATAAGATTTACTTTATGAATTTAGAATGCATAAACAAATCTCCACTCCTACATCTAGATATCACTAATATTAATATTTTAGGGCATAGCTTTTTGCTAAAAGGGTATAGTAAATAAATTACGTTCATATTTTGAACACGGTTCTAACACCTATTCACTTTATACGATATCATTTTAACACTTAAACCCTAACTTGAGGCCTAACTGTATGCTGGACGCCGTTCTAACACTTCTCTTATATTTGTTTATGTAATCATTATAGCAGCCCTATGAGTTAGTTTGGCACTGTACTTATTCCTGCTTCACAGATGAGCAAACTGAGGCACAGATAGGATTACACAGAACTCAGGTCTCTCATTTGCAAAATGCAGTTAAGGTTAGTATCTCCTTCTTTAGCGTTTTCATGGTTTTGAGAGGCAAGACGAGGATATAGCAAAGTACTTGACAATTATGAGTTAAACATATGACATTGCATTATTATTATGGTGATGGTGGTGGGATGTTTATTCACAAATTTATCTCCAGTGTTTCATACAATTCCTAGTATATGGTAGTTGCTAGAAAATATCTATTACATGAATTGTCTATAATGCCCTATTTCAATCTCCTGAAAATACAAATAAATGATTAGAAGTTGTTTACTAAGTCAGCGCAGTTAAATATCACTTCATTTTTTAAGTGAAATGTTTCTTGTTCTCCTATGTTTCACAGATTCCATCTTACTGACTTCCAACCTTATAAAAAATAACAGGTGAGATGTTTCCCAGGTCACTCCTACTCCATTCTGTGATTGATGCAGGGAAGACTTAAGTCTTGGAAAACAGATGAGGATGCCTTCTGTGTGTCTCATTGTTTACTTTTCTTCTTTTTTTGGCTTCATCTCTTCAATCACATTGAACTTGGGTAATAGGCCCAAATTTATTTTAAGCAGTCAATTAGATACTGTTGAAGCATTGTCCTTTGAGAATGGGCCACTGCTTTTTATATCAGGTAATGGCTTCTTAATATTTCAGTTTATTTCTTTACAAGTAAAAATTGTGTCATGTCATCTTGAGAGATGACCAGAAAGAGAGTGAGTTAAAGTACATGACTATCATATAAATTCCTAGGTGTGCGAGCAGAAGAGTGGCAGTGATCCTTATTAATAAGTGCATTTATAAAGACTTGAACATGTATTTTCATTTGCCTGCCAATGTAATCGTGCATAATAGAAAGACTCTACAGCAAAATAGGCAGAATAAAGCCATCAAAGGATATCATTCAAAGAAACTAAATTTGATTATCATGTAGAAAATACGCTGCTAAGCTTATTGCTTGTATAATACCAACTTTAGCCAATAGGCTCCTTCATAATGAAGTATTAGTGGCTGAATAGGATCTTAAAATGGAAATGCTGAATCCCAGAAAAGAACATAAATGATGATGATAATGCCTTGACATAAATATAACAGAAGCATCATGTTGCAATCAAGAAGTACATATTTCTTTCAATTGATAGCTATTCCCACTGCCTATTAGATTGATCAATTGGACAAATGTACAGAAAAACAAGGTTTCCCATAAATACCATGATTTTTCGCTTAATTTAAAAATCTTTAGTGTTAGGTCAGATAGTCCCACTGAGTGTCCTTGAATAAAGTGATTTGTTGCCTAAATGTAAGTGGAAGGTATCAAGAACAGCACAATACTCTTCAGTCATACAGTTACGTATTTTTAATTTTACTACATTATTTAATAGCTGTTTTCCTACCTCCACTATTTCTAGTCACTTAAGCTCTAATCCAATTCTCTATGTAGCAATTTTGTGAATAAAAGTTGGATTCAATTTGAATAGCACTAGCAAATTGACATAAATATCAGAAATCATTTTGAAAACATGAACCAAGTTAATTATCCAGTTTGCAAATGAGTTATTATAATTTGATGGCTTTGCTTTGGAAAGCATATATGGGATTTAAAAATAAAAGAAAGCAGACAAACTATAACCCATAAAGGAAAAAAATTATTTAAATTAAGGGAAAATGGAGTTAAAATGGAAAGTGAGAGAAATTATGTTTTTGATGCATGAAATATTTTTATTAGGATGAAGGGACTGGAACTAATATTTGCTAAAAACGTATTAAATGTCAAGCACTGTATCATATACTGTATCATTTATAGACTTCATATACAATACCTTATATTTTACAAACATGTTTTTTTCTATTATTTATTAGATGGAAAGAATATTTAATGATGCTTGTCTTATCCTCAAAAATATGAAATCAAGTAAACCATTAAAACACATAATGTGACCTTATTTAGTACTCAGTTCACCCAATTTATTAAGTATCTGGACTATGCCAGTTGCCCTACTAGGCACCAGGTGCTGTAGTAGTAATTTATAGTGTGCAATTGTATATCATGTTTCAAATATAAAATTACGATCTCAAACTTTTGAGATGCCCTATACCTGAAGGAATAATCTGAGACAAGTGAATGAAATACAAAATAATTCAGATTTTCCTGGCCAAGTGATTGATCTCCAAAACTGCTCTACTTTTAAGCTACCAATAGCCTTTAAAGATCATTGTCAAAGTGTAGCTTTCCTTTTTTTGAAAGAGCAGGCCAATCTTAGTGAGAAAATTATCACCTTAATTTAATAGAAATGTATGACAGTACAAACAATACTATTTAGGTAACACAAAGCCGGAGTTGCAGTCTTAGGAAACTGTAATTAATACAAGTTCTCTAATTTATTTACTGAGCCGCTAATCTGTGGAAAGCAACAAAGGAATATCAAATAGTTCTTCAGTGAATCTCAGGTCATCTTTAGCTCAGACATCAAGATGCTCAGAGCATGTGTTATAGGAAGGTTAAATCTGAAGACCCAGGCCATTTTTCATGGTCAAGAAAAAAAAGAGATTAAAAAGTAGACTGATGGAAAATGCCTTAGGAATCCAGTACTCCCATTATGGAACAATTGTTTTGTGAATGTCTGCTCACTCCCCTTGGAATTAACTGTTTAATGCCAGCGTTCTCCGCAAAACTCTAGGTTCTGAGATGGTGGAGGCCACTGTATACTTGTTCACTATTGTATTCTTCACCACCTAGTACATAATGAACACTCCACATATTTGTGGAAGTTGTGTAATATATGATCCCTTGGTTCAAAGAGCTTATATTAAAGAGATAGATAAGCAGACTTTTTTTTAGTAAAATGAGTGCAATGATAACGAAGATAACTATACTTTACCCAACACCCAACACATGTATTCTATTCCCTACTCCTGTTTTTGGTCCATAACCACATAGTGCTACCTAACATTCTATGTTTATTATATGTTTTACTTCTCTGCTCTCTCTCTCTCTGTGTGCATGTATACAGTGTGCATATGAATGTTTGTGTGTTGTATTCATATGTGTGTATATACATATATACATATGTATATATATTTGTATGTATGTGTGTAGAGATGTATACACACACATGTATATGCACACATATATGGAAGTATCCTCCAGTCCTAGAAGAATGGTGGGCAGATAGTAGGGAATAAGAACTATAGCTTGAATAAATTAAAAGTAATGGTGGGTGCTGAGGGTGACTAGACTCTTAGAGGAGCTTTCCCAGAGCCATGGTAAGGGGTGAAGTCCTCAAGAGAGTAAAGCTTCTGCCAGCACCTGAGTCATTACTAGTGAGGCAACGACAAATCCAGAAGGAAGCTGGATAAGAGCTATCCAAAAGGGAATAGCATCAATCTTGACCTATTCAGATTGGTAACTGAGGAGGAGTTCATTTTAGGGGTGGTCAATGAAAAAGTATAAATGAAAGGTTTGCTGGAAAGAGACTCACTCAAGGGCAGAAAATTCAGGACCAAACATCAGGACCCTACGTATTGCTTCTCTGAAGTTAGCATGGCAGCTTCCTGCCAGAAGTCGGGATCATGGAGAAGAATGAGAAGCAGCTGAGGGATCAAGGACTCATGGATCTAGCAGCTCATGAGAGCTCTGGGAATTGTACTAGAATGTGTTAAGCAATATTTTATTTTTACTTTTATTTTAGGCTCAATAGTACATGTGCAGGTGTGTTATATAGGTAAATTGTGTATCACAGGGGTTTGGTGTGCAGGCTGGTTTGTCACCTGGTGATAAGCATAGTACTGGATATGTAGTTTTTAGATAGTCACCCTTCTTCCACCCTTCATCCTGAAGGCAGACCTGGTGTCTATTGTTCCCTTCTCTGTGTCCATGTCTACTCAATGTTTAGCTCCTACATATAAGTGAGAACATATGGAATTTGGCTTTCTGTTCCTGCATTAGTTTGTTAAAGATAATGGCCTCCAGCTCCATCCATGTTGCTGCAAAGGACATGGTCTTGTTCTTTTTTATGCTGTGTAGTGTTCCATGGTGTATATGTGCCACAATTTCTTTATCCAGTCTACCATTGATGGGCATTAGGTTAATTCCATGTCTTTGCTATTGTGAATATTGCTGCAATGAACATTCACGTGCATGTGTTTTTATGGTGGAATGATTTATATTCCTTTGGGTATATACCTAGTAATAGAATTGTGTTCAGCAATGTTTAAATAACAAGTGCACTGAGAGAGAGAGAGAGAGAGAACGAGAGAGATAGAGAGAGGAGAGAGAGAATTTTCATTTATAAAATTTACTTGAATAGTATATCACCATCCATACCATCTTAAATTTCCTTTTCCAGCTATTTTTAAATGATTTATCCACGACGATCAATATAGAACTTCTTTGTTTATTTTAATCGCAATGCAGTATGCTACTGCATGTTTGCAGTATATTAGTTAAGAAATTGGCTGGAGGTAGTACCTCACACCTATAATCCCAACAATTTGGGAGGATGAAGTGGGAGAATTTCTTGAGCCCTGGCATTAGAGACTGGCCTGGGCAACACAGTGAGACCCATCTCTTCAAAAATAACAAAATTAGCAGGTGTGGTAGTGTGCACCTATAGCCCTAGCTACTCAAGAGACTGAAACTAGAGGATTGCTAAAGTCAAGGGAGTCAAGACTGCAGTGAGTCATGATCACACCTTTGCACTCCAGCCTGGGTGACAGAGTAAAACCTTATACTTAAAAGAAAGGAAAGAAGTTGCTGAAGTGGTGTAGTAGTCAGAATTCTAAGATGATCCCTAAGATTCCTGGCCCCATATACATGTCATGCATAATCTCAGAAGATGAACATAATTAATTTTATGTCTGCAATTAGATTAACTTATATGGCACAAGTTAACTTTTTAATAAGGGTTGGTTGGGTGCAGTGGCTCACACCTGTAATTCCAGCACTTGTGGAGGCCGAGGAGGGTGGACCATTTGAGGTCAGGAGTTCAAGAACAATCTGGCTAACATGGTGAAACCTCATCTCTACTAAAAATACAAAAACTATCCAGGCTTAATGGTGCATTCCTGTAGTCCCAGCTACTCGGGAGGCTGAGGTAGGAGAATCACTTGAACCTGGGAGGCAGAGCTTGTTGTGAACTGAGATCCAGCCACTGCACTCCAGCCTAGAAGAAGGAGCAAGATTCCATCAAAAAAAAAAAAAAAAAAAAAAAGAGGGGGGACCTGACTTAATCACATGAGCCCTTTAAATCTGGGTCTAGAGGTCAGGGATAGAGGAAGTCAGTGATTTAAAGTACAAGAAGGGTCCGATATGCCATGGCTGGCTTGAAGATGGAGGGGCCACATGGCAAGAAATGCAGCTGAGAGCAGCCCCTGACTCACAGCCAGAGAGCAAATGGGGACTTCAGTCTTGGTGCTGCAAGGAGCTGAAATTTTTTTTAACAAGAATGAATGTGGAAGTAAATTGTTTTACCCACAGCTTGAAAGACAGCCCAGGTCTCACCTTGGTGTCAGCCTTGGATACTCCAAACAGAAGGCGAGTCGTATGGTACCAGACTTCCGCAGAAATGGTGAGATAATAAATTTCTGTTGTTTTAAGCCACAAGGCTTGTCGTAGTTTATTACACAGCAATAGGAAATGAATAGAAGCAGTAATGGCAAAATGTTAAAATTTAATTTACTGAGAAACGGAATGATTATTTTTCTATACTTTTCTATGTGCTGAAAATATTTTGATTTTAAAGAAATGGAAGTTGTGGCCGGGCGCGGTGGCTCACGCCTGTAATCCCAGCACTCTGGGAGGCCGAGGCGGGTGGATCACGAGGTCAAGAGATCGAGACCATCCTGGTCAACATGGTGAAACCCCGTCTCTACTAAAAATACAAAAAAAAAAAAAAAAATTAGCTGGGCATGGTGGCGCATGCCTGTAATCCCAGCTACTCAGGAGGCTGAGGCAGGAGAATTGCCTGAACCCAGGAGGCGGAGGTTGTGGTGAGCCGAGATCAAGCCATTGCATTCCAGCCTGGGTAACAAGGGCGAAACTCCGTCTCCAAAAAAAAAAAAAAAAAAAAAAAAAAAAAAAGAAATGGAAGTTGTAACATTGAGGGAAAATGTCTGATAATTTTGTTAGTAGAAGACTCAAGGGGTCCATGATATTTGGGTGAAGAGGTGTGTATACTATGAAAAGTGAGGGTAGATTCCCCTCTCCCTGACTCCCCTCATTCTGCCTCAATTTCCATTAGCACTTTGCCCAGGATTATTTTTCTGGATAATTCCCCTAAGTCTAGGTTACAGTTTAGATTTTCAAGGACACAGCATATATTTTAAGTGAAAAAAAAAAATGCAAGTCTTTCTTTGGAAAAGCTAGAAAAGGAATAGGTAATTCAACTCGGATATTAATTTGTGGCAAATGGCTCACTGGGGGAAGAATCAGGAAGTAGGAACATGAACAGTGTGGCTCCAGGAGAAGGAGAATGAACTGGGAGAAACAGCTTCAAAATGATCATAACGAAGACTGACTTTAGAAGAAATAGGACGTCTGGGAAATAACTTGCCATTCAAAAATAATTTTAGAAGTCTACAAATGAGGCTCTCTAAAAGGATAAACACGGAGTGGTTTAAAACAAACAAAAAAACTATCAAAGTTAATGATGTGAAAATGATCATAAACAAATTGTGGGAATAATTTCAAAAGGAAGACCAGGTCGACAAGAAACTGTAATTCTTGAATTTACCCTAAATTTAATTTTAAAAGGGAGCACTATGCTCTGTCTCTCCCTATTCTTTTCCTGCATGCACCATAAACTCAATTAAAGTTAATGGGAGTTATGGGCAGCATTTCTAAATCACAACCTCTTTGAGGCTAATTATTTTGAACTAAATTGTTAAACAGCAACCTTTTCCTGGTTTGGTAATTAGCAAGATAACACCCTTGCACACATTATATTAGATTTCAAGAAAACATTTATGAAGATACTTCTTCTGTAACCGATTTTTTGCAGCTAGTTTAAACTGACAAAAGATGTGAATTACCCTGTATGCCTAACAAATGTTTTCATTGTGACAGAATTGGCAACTTAACCTTCTTAAAGTTATAAAACACCTGGTCTGGGCTATCTTGCCTTTAATGGGTAGTTACCCCTTGTAAAGCCAGGAGATTTGGGTGAATAATCTTCATGTGCCCAGCTACCTTTCTTGTAGAATTATGTGACTCTGATTGCTTACCCCTTGGGTTCTTGAGCGATCTATAAATCACAGTCCAGGGTAACATCTACATGAAACCTAATATCACTTACGGAAAGTTATTCATTCATCATTTATTGGGCGCATTGGAGTCCCCGGCATCAAGCACCCAGCACTTTGTCCTTTCCAAACTGCTAAATTTTGTTTTACCGGAACCACCTATTTGAAAAAAAAAATTAAATAAAAGTTAAAATAATTTATGAAATAACAGTCAACCTCTATGTTTGCTGCTTTGATTGTCATAATGGCTTCATGGTTGTATGCATATGTCCAAACATATGCATCAAATTATATGCATTAAATACATGCAAAGTTTTGTATATCAGTTATACCCAATAAACCTGTTAAAGAAAACTAAAATGAAATCAAAACAAATTAAAAGGTACATGCTAAAAAACCTCATATATTTTATAGTTTGTAAGTTCTTTCAAATATATTATTTCATGCAATACTCATTGATAGCCCTTTAAGTGAGGCTGCTAGCTTCACTCTACAGATACATAAACTGGGACTTAGTAAGGTTAAGGCTCTTGCTCAAGACCATCCAGCTAGTAAAAGAAAGAGCCAAATTCAGTTCTTCCGACTCTGCCCTTCACCAGCACCTGGCACCATAGTTAAAATACATCCTGGAGGTCAGTGTCAGAATTAAGGCTGAAAGGTGTGAGCATCTTACCATGTTCCTGATAATGGAGACACTGAAGCTCAGCCTTGTAAGTGAGTTATTAATCCTGCATTCTGCTAGTTGCATCTATCTTAGGCCCTATTTTTATAAATATCAGGCTCGTTTTGGGAAACTATTTGTAAAATTAATGGCACTTCCATCTGTAAAACAAAAATAGTGAAAGTAAACCAACTCTGGTCAAATTTGCTTTTAAATTGTAGTATTTTGAAGATTTCTACATACTGCAAAAAAAAAAAAAAGCAGTTGGGTTAGTTTCTCAAAGGCTTATTTTTAGAAAAAGCTTTGCAGATGATATGCAGAAGGCATTGACTAAGATAAAATTATTCTTATGACATGAATCAGCTTATTGCTGCTCATCTCCTTTAAAATAATGGGTTCTTTACATTTGTTGGGTTTATTTTAACATATTAAACCATTTTCAAAAGTGAATGTCAACTTGAAAAATTACTCTCTCCATGTGTTCAGTAATGGAAGGGAAGCTCACAAGTGCGCCATCAGCAAATATCCGAAGGTTTCTATCATTAAGCTTTCCCATTGCCTCTGAGCAGGTGAAAGGATTAGGCGACTTAATTCTTGCTTCTAATTCTGTTTCCATCTGAGCTTTAAATATTTACTGCCGCTTAGGAATCTTGCCGTTTGGTAATCTTTGATGAATCAGTTAAGTGTTTTGACTTATCACAAAAAGGCCCTACAGAACAATCTTACTTTTTGCAGCTTTCCCTTCCTTCCAAGACCAGGCCCACTGAAACTAGGTTAAACTAGATCAAACGTAAGTTTCAGTAATTGAAACTCAGCTCTCTCTGGGAGCAGTAGAAATCCTGTTGTAAAGCTAGCACAATGACTGCATAGAAAATTCTTCTATAATTTAGTTTTATTTATTTATTTTTAAATCAGGTGTTTTCGTTTCCTTTATCACTTTTCTTGATAAACACCCTGCACATGGTAGATATTCAGGAATAATCTAAAAATCGAATTTGAATCTGTTTTTCCTTGGGGAATTAGGACATCTTTTTCTCTTTGTTTTTCCTTCCCAATTCCCCTAAATATTCAGAATGTTGAACGATGGTTTTACACTAGAGTTCTAAACTGGAGTTAATGGATAGAATTAAAGGAGTCTGTGAACTTGGGAGGAAAAATGTATCTTTCCGATGAGGAATCTTGAATTAGAGGTCAGCATTTCCTTCTATCGTGAATATAAGCACTGTGCACACCCCCCGCCCCCAGCATTGTAATGCTTGCAGTGTTTCTAAACATTGACTGACAACGAAAAATCAGGGATGCTTTGAAATCACATTATGTATTTACAGATATTTCAAAATATCATTTACGTTTACCACTATTTCAAAATTACTGGGCTCATTCCTGAATATTTTTATTTTCTGCATTCATAAGCTCATGTATTACAGTATTACATATTTGATTTTTATTACTCTAATAATCATATTTCAGTAAATTCAGTTTCCTTAGTAGTCTCATGCATCTCATTTTATGGATTTGAACAGAGCTGGAACTAGGGTCTTGCAAGGTGCGAACTGGAAAGTGAATGTTTCCTTCAGGGTCAGGTGACAAGGGTACAACATAAAAGAAATAACTGGCTCTCACGTCCCTGGAAGTGCAGGATCAGTGAGGGTAGAGCTAGCATTTCCACAGATCCAAGAGTGATTTTTGAAGTTTTGCAACCTCAATACCTTCTTTTCCTCACCCTAGTACAGGCTCCATCTTTCAAAATACTATCCTGAGTGTGATTCCCTTCTCAACTGTAAGTCTTGATCATGTCCTCATCCCTCAGTAAAGTCTGGCATACTAATGAAGTGTGCTTGGGAGGCATGAGGAAACGGAATTCAGAGAAGGGTGGTTTTTCTCACATTCCAGTTTCTCTTCTTTCCGTGGAAGACAGAGCAACAGCCCACTGAAGGCACTGTGGCCAAGAGTTCTGGGACATGGCATGACCAACTGCAAAGGAAGAGGAGATACTAAGCACTGAGATAAGTGTGGTGGTCGCAAAATGTGCTACTGACAGAAACTTGAAAAAAAAAAACTCTCAGAAGGGATGCAAGATGGATCCAACACTTTCTGAATATCCATTAGAAGTAGGTGCGTCCTGCCCTAATACTCAGAGTCTGTGACTATGTCCCTGGGAGATTTCTCAGATGGGCTTAATCCTTAAGGAGCTATGAAAACCCTTAAAAACAGGCAACTTTCTCAGGCTAGTAGCATAAAAGAAAGTCAGAGTAGTTTAAAGCCTAATAGATTTTTGAAGAACTTTTGTTGGCTTGGAGATATAGGATAGACGAAGAGTGTGTGTGTCTCTAGGTAAGAGAAAGCCCCAATTGGCAGCCTGCAAGGAAGCATAGCCTCAGTTCTACAATGGCAAGGAACTAAATTCTCCCACATGGAAAAGGACTTTGAAGCAGATTTTTCCTCAGAACAGCTAGATGAGGACTCAACTCTGCAGATACTCCGATTTCCAATGTGTGACACCATGAGCAGAAAACCCAAGTATACCATGTCAGACTTCTGACCTAAAGAACTGTGACCTGATAAAAGAGTGCTGGTTTAAGCTACTAGATTTGTGGTAACTTGTTACACAGTAAAGTAGAGGAACACAGGAACTGACCACTGGAAAATGGGGTGGGATAGGATACATTTGGTTACCCAATGGTGCAATTAAGTAAAACTCTTTGCTCGGCCAAAGTGTTGCACATAGACTTTCTCAAAACCTGTGTTCCCATCTCTGTCCTTTTTCCAACTTCTCCTTACATAATTGCTGTTGAATATCTGTGAATTGAGTAGTACGCAAACAGAAAGCTAATTTTAAAGCCAGCAATCTTTCACTAATGTGTTAGTCCACTCTTGCATTGCATTGCTATAGAAAAATACCTAAGACTAAGTAATTTATAAAGACATAAAGTTAATTTGACTCATGGTTCTGCAGACTGTACAGGAAGCATAGCACTGGAGTCTGCTTCTGAGGAGGCCTCTGGAAGCACAGAATCATGGTGAGAGGTGAAGAGGGAGCTTGCACATCACCTGGCAAGAGCAGAAACAAGACAGAGAGAGTTGTGGGGTGAGGGGTGTGCCACACACTTTTAAATAATCAGGTCTCAAGAGAACTCAATCACTATTGTGAGGGCAGCACCAAGGGGGAGGGGGATCGGGCTAAACCATTCATGAGAAATCCACCCCCGTGATCCAATCACTCCCACCAGGCCCCACCTCCAACATTGGGGATTACATTTCAACATGAGGTTTGGTAAGGACACACATTTAAACCTTATCAACTAAGGAATGATATTCACAGGTCTAAAAAAAGCAGAAATAGAGTGCAGGAGCAAGAAGGTGAAATAGAAGGCTCCACCAATCATCCCCCTGACAAGGACGCCAATTTAATGACTAGCTACACATATAAAACACTTTCATAAGAACCCAAAACCAGGCGAGCCCTCATAGTATTGGTTTTACCTTCATGTCCTTGAAAGAGGCACTAAAGAGATAGAAAAAGAGTCCTGATTTGCTGACACCACCCCTCTTCCACCCAGCTTACAGAGGAGTATGGTTTATAGAGCTTCTCTAGGTACTAGGGGAAGGAGACAATGGTGCGGCATTGAACTCTATGCTGTCCTGTTATAGAAGAAAGGAAAACCGACCAAACCCAGCTGTTGCCTGCCCATGAAGGAAGCATTTAAAGCAGCCCTAGCCAGAGAGAAATTGCACATCCCAATGGATAGAACTTGAATTCCAGCAAGTTCTGGGTATAGAAGGAACATAGTTCAACTTAAGAAAAGCCGTATATGACAGACCCACAGCTAGTATCATACTGAATGAAGAAAAAGTGCATACCTTTCCTCTAAGATCTAGAACACAACAAGGATGCCCACTTTCACCACTGTTATTCAACATAGTCCTCTAAGTCCTAGCTAGAGCAGTCAGACAAGGGAAATAAAGAAGGAGCATCCAAATTGGAATGGAAGAAGTAAAATTGTCCTTGTTTGCAGATGATATAATCTTACATTCGGAAAAACCTAAAGACTCTACAAAAAATTACTTGAACTGATAAATTCAGTAAAGTTGCAGAATACAAAATCAACATGCAAAAATTAGTAGCGTTTCTATATGCCAACAGTGAAAAATCTGAAAAAGAAATAATTTCATTTATAGTAGCCTCAAACAGAGTTAAATATCTAGGAATTAACCAAAGAAGTGAAAGAATTCTATAATGAAAACCACAAAACACTGATGAGAGAGGGCACCAAAAATTAAAAAATATTCCATGTTTATAGATCAGAAGAATTAACAGTTAAAATGTTTATACTACCTAAAGCAATCTACAGATTCAATGCAGTCCCTATCAAAATATCAATGACATTCATGAAAGAAATAGGACAATTCTGAAATTTATATGGAACCACCAAATACCCAGGATAGTCAAAGCTATCTTAAGCAAAAAGAACAAAATTAGAGGAATCACATTACCTGACTTCAAATTACACTACAGAGATATAGAATCAAAATAGCATGGTCCTGGCATAAAAACAGACATATAGACCAATGGAACAGAAAAGAGAACCCAGAAGCACATCCACACACCTACAATGAACTAATTTTTGACCAAGAATATACACTGGGGAAAAGATATTCTCTTCAATAAATGGTGCTGGGAAAACTGAACATCCATATGCAGAAGAATGAGTGAAACTAGACCCCTGTGTGTCACCATATACAAAAATCATATCGAACTAGGTTAAATACTTAAATCTAAGACCTAATGCTATGAAACTACTATAAGAAAACATTGGGGAAACTCTCCAGGATATTGATCTGGACAAAAGTTTCTTGAGCAATACCCCACAAGCACAGGCAACCAAAGCAAAAATTTACACATGGGATGACATCAAGTTAAAAAGCTTCTGCACAGCAGAGGAAACAATCAACAAAGTGAAGACACAACCTATAGAATGGGAAGGAATATTTGCAAACTACCCATCTGACAAGGGATTAATAACCAGAATATATAAGGAGCTCAAGGAACTCTATAGGAAAAAATCTGATAATTCCATCAAAAAATATGCAAAAGATTTGAATAGACATTTCTCAAAAGAAGACATACAAATGGCAAACAGGCATATGAAAAGGTAGTCAACTTCATCGATCATCAGATAAATGTAAATCACAACTACACTGAGATACCATCACCCCCTGGTTAAAATGGCTTATATTTTTTAAAAAATGGGCAATAACAAATGCTGGCGAGAATGTGGAGAAAAGGGAACCCTTGTACACTGCTGGTGGGAATGTAAATTAGTACAACCACTGTGGAGAACAATTTGGAGGTTCCTCAAAAAACTAAAAATAGAGCTACCATATGATCCAAAAACTAAAAATAGAGCAATCCCACTGGCTGGTGTACACCCATAAGAAAGGAAATTAGTATATTAAGGAAATAACCTGCACTCCCCATGTTTGTTGCAGCACTGTTCACAATAGCTACGATTTGTAAGCAACCTAAGTGTCCATCAACAGATAAATGGATAATAAAATGGAATACTAGTCAGCCATAAAAAAGAATGAGATCCTGTCATTTTCACTAACCTGGGTGGAACTGGAGATCATTAAGTGAAATAAGCCAGGCACATCAAGACAAATGTTGCATATTCTCTCTTATTTGTGTGATTGAAAAATCCAAACAATTGAACTCATGGACATAAAGAGTAGAAGGATGGTTACCAGAGGCTGGGAAGTGTAGTGGGGAGCAAAGGGGGAAAAGGGGATGGTTAACAGGTGCAAAATAGAATGAATAAGACCTCCTATTTAATTGTACAGCAGGGTGCCTATAGTCACTAATAACTTAACTGTACATTTAAAAATAACTTTAATAATTAGATTAGATTTCTTTGTAACACAAGGATAAATGCTCAAGGGGATGGATACCCTATTCTCTATGATGTGATTATTTCACATTGCATGCTTGTATCAAAACATCTCATCTACCCCATAAATATATATACCTACTATGTACCCACAAAAATTAAAAATTTTTAAAAATGTAAAACAAACTCAGAAATGTTAGAAATTTATTTTTTCTCTCTTTTCATATGCCTTCCTTTGCTAGAATTATGACTTTTCAAGATAAATTGAGGCAGTTTGAGAAATCTTACAGAGTATGAAACATATCGTATTCATCTTTAGGTTTTTAAAATTCAATCTAGTTTTCAGAGCACAGTAGGCTCTCAAACATATTGAATTAAAGTGGGAACAGTACAAAGATCAGAATTTATGGTGATCAGTTTTATTTTTGACAAGACTATTTACCATGTAAATGTCATGATGTCTGAAATGTGTTCATTACATATACTCAAGAGATCCCAAATACCAGTATAGAAAACAGCAGACCAAAGGAACATAAAATAATTCAGGAGAGAAGAAAATTGACAGGCAGGAATGCTGCATAGTGTAACATCAAGAATATGATATTTAAATGTGAAACTGACTTGGGTTTAATCTCATCTTAGCTATGTAAAAAGTCTGAGACCTTAGAGAAATTATTTAACCACTCTGAATCCTAGTTTCCTGATCTAGAAATGAGAGGTCATTAAAACAGTTCTCCCAAATGGTTGATGTGAATATCAAATGAGATCATTTATATGAAACCATTAACATAGTACTTGACTCATTGTAACTATAAAATTATCAGTAGTTACTATGAACTATAAAAATTGAACATTTTTTTAGAAACTGACATTTTCAGGGAAAAATGAAATTGAATCCAAGGTAAATGTTATTGGAATATTGATTTTTTTTTATCATTGATGGCATTACATATTTTTGCAAAGCAAAACTTACTGAATTTTAATAGTCCAAAATAGTATATGATATACATATCTCATGCCATCTGTTGAATTAATGAATTTGAGTCTATGGTGTAGTTTTCTTTTGCTTTTCTCCATTGCTGCATTTCAGCTGTTACCTTTGTTATCAAATTCGTAAGAGTCATGTTAGTTTAGTTGATAAAAATGTTTTGCTTTACAGAAACATTCTTGAAATCAACCATCCTATGGCATTCTTATTTCAGTGGAACTCAGTCTGATACAAAATATAAAGAGATGAAAAACATTCTCTATTGTATTTGTTTTGAAAGTAAGAAAATAATAAGTAAAACTTACCAGCGATGGCATTTATTATACTTCTGAACTCATCAGTGAAATTGGTGGAAGAGTAATATTGCTGGTCACTATAGTGAGAGAAGTCTGACACTAACACTATATACTAGAACCAGACTTTTTCTGTAGACTTATAACCTGAGTGTTTCTGGGACAATTCAGAAAATGCAAATGAATCGTTTTTAAAGTAGACACATTTGCATTAATACACTAAGATTTCACATATAAAATGTACTCAGTTTAAACAAAGACTCCTCAAAACATCAAATGGATGGAACTTTGATCATGAATGGTTTTCCATCTGTTATTCAGTTCATTCAATTCTTAGTTGATTATGTATTTTTCTCTATTAAACTTTAAGCAATCTTTACTAAAAAGTCATAAAACTTCTTATAGTACAAAAAAATCCCAAGCACAAGTGTGATTATACTTAATTGCCATATATCAACATTCTTCAACTAGAGAATAATTTCCTATCATATATCAAAAAATACTAAATTGATGAGCAACATACAAATATTTTGAGAATAAAAATTTAAATCAACAGAGATAATGTGTTAATATTCAGAAACTTTTGTTGTCCCCAAGGAATTAACATTTTCAAATAAAAATACTCAAAGAAAAAAAAAAAAACCCAGAGGCCTGATTTGTCATTTTTCTTTTTTAACCAGTAGTTCTGGAAACAGATAGCTTAAATTCAATGAGCCTCAGTTTCTTTATTTGTAAAATGAATCAGTTTGACTAAATGTCTGTATGGTTTCTTAAAACACAATAATTATTAAAGTTGAGAACGTCTTCTTATTTATCAAGATGTATTATATATAGAAGGATCTTTGCAAAGAAAATATATTACTCCATTTTCATATTGCTATAAAGAACCACTGAGACTGGGTAATTTATAAAGGAAAGAGGTTTAATTTACTCACAGTTCAGCATAGCTGGGGAGGACTCAGGAAACTTACAAGTATGGCAGAAGGTGAAGAGGAAGCAAGACATCTTCTTCACATGGTGGCAGCAAGAAGTGCCTAGTGAAGGGAGAAGAACCCCTTACAAAACCTTTAGATTTTGTGAGAACTCACTCACACACTATCTCAAGAACAGCATGGGGAAACTGCCCCCATGATTCAATTACTTCTACCTTGTCTCTCCATTGACACATGGGGATTATGGGGATTACAATTCAAAATGAGATTTGGGTAGGGACACAAAGCCTAACCATATCAGAAAATAAATACTGTGGAGTTGTACACAGACAAGAACAAATGTTGCCAGTACTTTCTACAGAAAACTAAGGGCATTCACATTTAACATCGGGTAATTATTTCCTTTTATTATCATAAATAGTTTATATGTTCTTTAGTTATAAACATCTTTAACTCTAATAATTTTCATTTCCATCTAAAAATGAATATGATCTTAACAAAAAGTACATATATTTAATTATCTAAATATGAATATGATCATAATCAGGACTGCATCTTGTAAGTTAACGAAAGTGAAACAAAAACTGCTTTAAATAATGAAGTAGATTTATTGGCTGATAGCATTGAAAAAACGTTAACAGACTCAATCTAGTTAAGACTCCAGGTCTATTCCTCTACCATTCAGGCATTCTTCTCTGTGTTGGCTTAGTTCTCAGGCTGCTTTACCATGTAACTGTCAGACAGGTGCGAGCAGCAACTATAGCTATAGCTTCCTCAATTTCATCCATGTGGAGGGGGCATTGCTTTACCAGAAAGTCAATCAAATGCCTGTGCTTCCCCTCGATAGAGAGACTCCCAATTCAGACCCTGTGAGCATGGAAAATGCCATATACCAATTGGAAAAGGCCCATTGTCTGTTCCAGTATCCATGGTAGTATCCATGGTAAAAGTTGCACAATTAGGGTTTGTCCAATGCTGCACAATGATAAATGGAAAATTCTCCAAAGAAAATTTTAGTTTCTGTTAGGGAGTGGGAAGAGAGAGTACTTCTAGATTATGCAACTGACCAATGTCAAATGTATGAGCATCTATTCAAATGCATTCAATGTTTACAGTGAAAATATTACACACCAGTTATTTTTTGTTTTCTTATAGTATTTGGAACTCTAAATATGAAAAATAGATCTAAGTTAAAATATGGTGAATATTTTTTGAAACTTCTAGTCGGAAAAGGATTTAAGTATAAGAACAATGGAAAAAACGTAAGTGAAAAGGGTTACAACATTTTAAAATTGTGCATGAAAATATCCATAGAAATTAAAAGACAAATATAAGTTAGGAAAAATAGTTGCTAGAAAAATGAGGAAGAATTAATATCTTTCAAAATTAAAAGATTTCTTCACAACAATGAATGCAGCAATCCGTCTTACAGACACCGTGGATGACTCACCTACTCCTCTTGTCTCATAATATTGGCAGGAAGCCAGTACTCACTTCTCCTCACCCCTGGTTACCTTTGGCAGGCTGAAAATGCCAGAGAGTTAATTCCCAATCCCCTAACAGTCCCTAGCCATAGACAGACAGTTGTGGAAATACCCCAGCTTTCGAGTCCATGGGTGGGATGATTTTGCATGGAAACCTACTAAAACACAGAGCCTTTATTTGTCCCTTCTCTTCTCTGTCTGACTTCCCTTCTCTCTGATCAGGGTTTTCCAGGATTACCAACTCAATCCACTATTTTCATTCAAATACCACTTTCAGGTAAAGTTTCTCTAAGAATCCAAACTAATACACACTTCAATAACAATTCTTAAAAGTTTTCAAAATTGCTAAAAGAGTAGATTTGAAATGTTTTTATCACAAAAAAGACAAGCATTAAGATAATGAATTTATTAATTAGCCTGAGTTAAACCATTCCATATAGTAAACATACACTGAAACATCACATTGTACCCTATAAATATGTACAATTTTGTCAATTAAACATAAAATTTATAAAAAGTGAGTAGACAAATCATTATAGAATAAATGTGAATATTTATTCACAGAAAACCCACAGAATAAAAGTGAAAAAACTTTCACTTTGCAGTTATTAAACAGGGAGATCCTATTTTTATTTTATCAAGATTGTCCAAAATTCAGAGGAAAAACTCAGTGTTATAAAGGGTATATTCAGGAAATCTTCCCATACTGTGAAGGTGGTTTAGCAAAAATACTTACAGATATATTTTTAAAACATTTATGTTTTTCGACTCAGTATGTCCACTTTTAATAATTATTTATTGATCTATTAGAAATTGTATCTAATTAATTAGAAAAGACTTTGATTTATTGTACTCTTTGTATTAAAAATAAAATTAAAGATGAGAAAAACCTACATTCAAGCTCTCAGAATATTAGTTATTATAAGGGAAACTGGGAAGAGTGGAGGAGGCAAGTTTATGAGGAAATAGATAAAAGTTTTGTGAATTCCTTTACCTTTTTCCTTCATGTATTCATGCAACTCATATTGCACTGCCCTCAAGGCTCTGGCTCTCAGGCTCACCATTGCCGAAGTCTTGGAAGCAACTTCTCTTGGCCTGTTTCCAGATCTTCACTTGTCCTGAGCTATATATTGCATTTCTGGCATTAGTCTGGCCCTGGCCTATCTGTTCTTTCCCTGGTACCTGACTTGAATCTCATCCAGTTTTCAGAGTCATTCCTCCCATGATTCAAAAGTCACTCATTCCATCTTTTCGTACATTATCACCTGGACTATTGTGCTATTTGATAGAATGCAGCTACCATGCTCCATGTTTGAATAGCATGAACTGATTTTGCTATTTTACAATTAATGCCATAAGTGATGGTGGTAAGGGATGTGCAGTGATGACAGTAAATTAAGAGGACATTATGCACATATTTTCCAGAATGTAAGAAGTAGCTTTTCTTAAAAACACTGGATAGAGGATTCATATTTCTGCAGAAATTCATTCTAAACCATGAAAATCCCTCATAAGTGGTAGGAGCCCAAATTGACTGTACCAGGGCAGATTGGCCCTTTCCATTCATTAGCTACTATACATTATTGTCTAAATTCAATGACATCATATGTACAAGTGTGTTTTGCAAACTTTGAATCAAAACATCGATAGATGTTTTATTATCATGTTTTCTATGTTGTAGACTCCAGCACTGTGATTCCACTTTCCAGCTAGAGACTGAACATCTTTTCAAAATACTGGACAGAGTGTAGCGTTTTCACTTATTTTTATTCAAATTATCATAAATGTATTTAATATTATTATTGATCTTTTGCACAAAATAAGCTAACATCATTTAGTAAATGTTTTTGTTTTATCTGGCAAATTAAAATACACAAAAATCCACAATTTTTCGTTTTTAAAACTGGGAAATCATTAGAAATCACCGATGATAGGTATAGTTAATTGAAATGCTCGGTTAAAACAATATTACTAACAAATAATTCAATGACACATGGTTAAAATGAACTCATATGCAGACTATAATTATAAGGCATGATTAATCACATGCAGAGGTTATCTCCACTGTAAAATAAATAAGGGTCTCACTCAGAGCTGATTTGTTAAAATACTATCTGGGAAGCCAATAAATATTCATTATTCCTATTAAACACAAAATTCTGCCAGAGGAAGATTACCCCTTTCAAGGTCACTTGTTTTGAAGAGCACAAAGACAAGGCAGCAAAGATACACTTATTCAGGTCTTTGTTAACCAAGATTTTTGACCTCTGGCAAATTCCCATCTTTGCTCTGTCCCATTTGGGAAGTAGAATTTTGTATTCACTGACTCCTTTTGCTTTATAAACATATTGTAAGCATAAAGTGCAAATAGTTCAATGAAAATATCTGGAAAACATAAAATCTCTGTAAATATAAGGTATTCATCTTTCATTATTTCCAGCAGTTTTCAAATATTTTGTTTGATGTGTAACATTAAATACTTCTCAAGTATTTTTAACCTATAAAAGCCACACAAATCATATGGTCCTTGATATGGTTAGGCTTTGTGTCTCCATTCAAATCTCATCTTGAATTGTAATCCCTATAATCCTGATTTGTCAAGGGAGAGACCAGGTGGAGGTAATTGAATCATGAGGGCAGTCTCTCCCACGCTGTTCTTGTGATAGTGAGTTCTCAGGAGATGTGGTGGTTTTATAAGGGATGCTTCCCCTTCACTAAGCACTTCTCTTTCCTGCCACCTTATGAAGAAGTTACCTTGCTTCCTTTCACCTTTTGCTGTGATTGTAAGTTTCCTGAGCCCTCCTCAGCCATGCTGAACTGTGAGTCAGTTAAACCTCTTTCCTTCATAAATTACCCAGTGTGGGGTAATATCTTTACAGCAGTGTGAAAATGGACTAATACAGTCCTATCACATGTTAATGGAAGGTATCTAAATCTGCATACACTTAACTTCCTATATATGTGTGTACATATATGTATGAATATATACATATTTGTGAATATATACACATATATATTTTACAGTTGTGTTCTGTCACCCAGGCTAGAATGAAGTGGCATGATCATAACTCAGTGTAACCTTAACTCCTGGACTGAGGGGATTCTCCCATCTCAGTCTCTCGAGTAACTCATACCATAGGCACATGCCACTATGACTGGCTGAGGTTTTATTTATTAAATTTTTATGTAGAGATGGGGTCTTGCTAGCTTGTCCAGGCTGTTCTTGAACTCCTAGTCTCAAGTGATCCTTCCACCTAGCCTCCTAAAGCACTGGTAATTGTAAGTCTGAGTTTCACATATTGAGACATGTAGTTATTAGGCACATTGAGATTTTTATGGGTCAGCACGACCCACTTGTATAGTGGAAATCGCCAATGTCTTGTCCCACAAATCCATTGCTAAGCCAAAGAGAATATTTAAATATATTTGATCCAGGAATATCAATACACTTTACCATATGGTTTATGTAGTGTTAAATATGACAGATGATTTTACATAGAACAATAAATAAGTTTTATTTTTAAATGCTGGTAGTAAATTTAAATACCTATTTAATTTCACAATGCATTTATTTCATCTTTTACCTTCCCGGAAGTAGTTAGGTAAATGCTCTTTGAGATTGATACGTACATTTCTGTCACCAAAATGCAAGTCTAAGATTAGAGTCTAACTTTCTGGCATTTCTTTGAACAGAACTTCTGACCTGATCATCAACGGTGGTTACTTCTGTAAATCAGGGTTTGGCACCAACTCTGCACCTACTTGCTGATACCAGAACATCTTGGCAGGTGGTTGGTTGATCAAGCCCTAGTGAATCCCTGGAGTGTGGGGCTACTATGGAAGAACCCATCATCTCAAAACCTAGAACTGTGAAAAATTTCACTTCCTATGTTAAGAGCTTAGGAAACCTTTGAGGTATTTTTTTACACACACACACAGGGGTGCAAACACACACACACACACACACAGTGTTCCAGTCATTTGTTAGTGATTTTCATTTTTTTTTCTTTACCAAACCTTTTTTTTTAAGAAAAACCCAGTGTTTAAAAAAGAGAATTCCTAGACTCTGGGATATATATCTTAAGTCTGTTAGTTTTATCTTTTTTCCAGTCACTGTTGAGGACATGGATTATAAAATAGCACAATTGGCACATTATCTTAAAACATAGACCCTGGTAATGCATGCTACCAAATGGATCAATAGTTTGGGTGATAATATGTTACAAGATAGAAGTAGTTAACATGGCGTTATGGGAGAAGAGATGTTAAAAACTGAATGAGATCCAATTCAGGCACCCTGGAAAAAATAGGTAAGCCAATGCCAGAAATACAATTTCATAACTAAGGAAGAGTCAAGGTCAAGAATCAGGCCAGTAGAAAACTTAAAAAAGGGCATGTAACAGAGCCAGGACCCTGAGGGCGGTGGAACATCAGAGCCGAGAGGAATGGAGACAAACAAGGGAATCTAAGGAAATTTTGTCTGTTCCTCATTAACCCCAACTCCTCCCATTTACTGATTTCCTCTAATATAACTAACACTCTGAGTGTCTGTACTTAGGTTTCCTTTGTCTGATTTTATACTTAGCATAAAGATGCTGTGCATCAAAGCACATTTAATTTCATGTAATTTAGTGAACAGACAAGTAATAAAAGTAGACTCAATGAGCAAAAGAGCATAAACATTTTGGAAAGATATATTTTGCTAAATTCCCTTTTTACATGGTTTTTATTGATGTATATTCTCATCAGCAGAATATGAAAGGATTCACTGAATAGAATTTCTATAACATTAAGGATTAGTTTTAAATCTTGGGCAATCTGATAAATCAAAAAAATTAGTTATTCCTTTAATGTTCATTTCCTTGATACCTGTGAGGCAAAATACATTTATCTTTGACAGTTTTTTCTTCTTTTATGATTTGTCTCTGCACAACCCACCTTTTTTGTGGATGTGTGTCTTAACTTGAGTTCCCCAGAAGCTGTTATGAGGCTAGGATATGAGAATAAGCAGTTAATTTGGTTGCTAATCCTGAGAAACACTGGTAGGGGAATGGGGAAATGAGACAGGGACAGAAGAAATCCCCTAACATGTGCATTTTGAGCAGGTTGTCAGCACAGATAGGCGAACTTTAATCCCATCATGGAACTGAGAAATTCAGAGTTATCCCATACACAGGACTAGAGAGCTGGGCTCATTACTTACTCTTGTTATTCCTTGGCTGGGGGTTGCAAAAGGAAGTGACTTTCACCAGATGAAATGGAGAAAGCTCTTGGGCAAAGAGATGAAGGTGCTGGCATTTGGAAATGTTCACATTTCACTGAAATGGTTTTGGCTGAGAGGATTGGGTAAAACACTGAGGTGTCCATTAGAAGAAAATTTATTTTTTCCCTTATCAATGTGTTAAATCATTTTAACTTCATTTACTTTCATTACATTATTTTTCCTAGCAATGAATTGTTTTAGTTTGTACCTGGTTGTTTCTTTTCCTTTTTTTCTTTTTTTACTTTTTTATTTCTTAATAGAGATGAGGTCTCACTATGTTGCTTAGGCTGGTTTTGAACTCCTGAGCTCAAGTGATCCTCCTACCTCAGCCTCCTAAAGTGCTAGGATCACAGGCATGAGCCACCATGCCTGGACTGTTTCTTTCTTTATAAATTTTAATGTAACATTTTTAAATAATGCATTAATTTTCTCTCATATTTTGTTCATTACATTTTCTTTCAACAATTGCCTTCTTGTAAAGACCTATTGAATATTTATATTTTAAATTAGTTTTTTAAATATTTAGTTTTATAATTTATCTAGAATTGATATGGTAGAGGTATGGTTATTTTTTGTTTTCAAAATACTCAGACAACTAAGCCAAGACATTTTATAATAATATATTTCTTCTATACTGTTTTGAGATAATTTTTAACCTGTATATACTTAAAGTGTTTATATAAATGATAGAATGCCTTCATCAATAGTAGCTTTTTTCCCAATTGTTTTCTATCATTGCCTATATTTTTCTTCATGCCTCAAGTTAAGGTAAAATTCAGAATGATTTTGTTCATATAAATTATCATTGAGATCGCGGGAACTCCCATCTTTTAAGTATTTCTTCTTTCATCTTCATAGAACCATGTTTTTATGACATCAGTAAAGCTTTACTTCTGTAGTATCTTTCTAGGTTTTTTCATATCACATTTTCTTTCTCTTTCTTTTTTGAGGTAGAGTTTTGCTCTTGTTGCCCAGGCTCCAGTACAATAGCACGATCTTGGCTCACTGCAACCTCTGCCTCCTGGTTCAAGCGATTCTCCTGCCTCAGCCCCTCGAGTAGCTGGGATTGCAGGCATATGCCACCACACCTGGCTAATTTTGTATTTTTAGTAGAGACGGGGTTTCTCCATGTTGGTCAGGCTGGTTTCGAACTCCCAACCTCGGGTGATCTGCCCATCTCGGCCTCCCAAAGTGCTGGGATTACAGGAGTGAGCCACTGTGCCCGAACTTCATATTTTCATGAGTAGAATCTTTTGGGGCTTAAGGCAAGAGGTAAAAATGTTTTCTGAGCTGTCTTGGGAAAAGATAGGGTGAAGGAGAGCCTGGTGTTTCTCTTGGATAATGGTTCGTGGTGTTGTGAAGAGGAGTGGTGAGAACAAGTGGAAAGAGTTGTTGCCTTAGGTAATTCTGAGACAAGGACCCTCAGCCAGGTATGTTTTCATTCTAGGGACAGCATGCAACTGAGAGATAGCGGGGAGGGTCTGTGCAACCCCCACCCTGGCTGACCTCTCTGCAATGTGGGCTCCTGGGAGTTAGCATCTAGAAGGTCTGTTGCTCTGAGGGACAGAGTTTGTGGCCAGAAAATAAATCATGATGTGGAGTGGTGCTTTCAAGTGGCTACAAGAGGGATAGCAGTAGTCTTGGATGCAGAAGTTAAGAGAAAGAACCGAAGCAACCAGAGTGGAAGGTTAAGACTGGTTATTACTAGCTGGGGATGTTCTGTACTGTAACATGAACAACGATTTTTTACTGGGTGTTGGACGAACAGTATTTATCATGTACTTAAAGGAGTGCTTATTCCAAAACAGCTTCTGAACCTCTAACCTAAGGGCAGCTCTCTGAGTAGACATAATAAGATAATGGCCTTCATGCTGTTATTTGAAGCATATTTTGATTTTTAGGTGTTTTAATTTTTAGAGATTGGAGTTTCACTATGCTACCCAGGCTGGCCTCCAACTCATGGGTTCAAGCAGTCCTCCCACCTGAGCCTCCCAAGTGGCTTGAGACTACAGGCATGTGTCACGCACCTGGCTTGAGGCATATTTTAAATTTTTCTGCCAGTGCCTATAGAAGTTGTTTACTTTCCCCTACCCTGCTCAGAAATATCCTGTCATTCTACTCACAGAAAAGAAACAGGAAAAGAATAATCACTATCAACTTAGTAGCATCACAATTAAATAAAAATTAAAGCCAGTTAATAAAAATTAATATAAGCTAATGGATGAAAATCTTCCAAGGAGAAAGACATTCAGGCAGATTCAGTACAATGCAGTAAATGCTTCTTGGACACCTGTTGGGTATTAAGCACTCAACTAGGAATGGTCCGATTTTTTTTTAACTCCCTTTGAAAAAAGAAAGAGGCATTTTTCCTTTCATCATGGGTCATCACAGGTAATGCAAAACAAATGTCTCGGTACAATATCCCTTAGCAACTCCCTAGCAACGTTCATATGAGAAAGCTTTTACCAATGGAGTTCATAGGACAAAATTGTAAGAAAAAGTAGATTTTTTTTGCCACTAAATTTTTAATTTTAATTGTTTTACAAGAGAAATAAAGTAATGTTTCATATGAAGGTTTAAATTATTCACCATCAAGTGCTCCTTTCCATATTAACATCTAGCATAATATTGTGAACAATAAAAGTCTGTAGAATTGTATCTTATTAAATGTAGTAAGACTGGGAAAATATGGAAGAAACATTACTCTTCTCTTGAGGTTCATGATGTCATTTGCTCTCCTTTTCCTCATAGATGTCACTTATCTAATTTCTAATTGTGGCTTCTAATTAACTGCAGATTTGAGTGCCTGAATAGATTCTTGCCCTCTACTTAGGAAAGTTTAATATTCGTGTTTATAAACCATCTACTACAATAGCCTGGAACTCCATTTACATGGCTTTCTCTCTTTGCCTCAGCTTCAGGCTTCAAAAACTAACTAACTGACTAATCTGAAGAAACAAAAACATCCTGAAACTTTTCATCATTTTCTATGTCACTAATACTAAATGTCCACATTTTAGACTCTGACAATGACTTCCTATTCTTCTAAAATTACTAATGCTTATGTTATGGATTGAATGTCTGTATCCCTCCGCAAACTCATGTTAAAATCCTAATCCTCAATGTGACTGTGTTAAGAGGTGAGGCCTCCTAACTAAGGGTGGAGCCCTCATGGATGACATTTGTGCTCTTATATAAAAGAAACCTCAGAGAGCTCTTTTGTTCTCTTTCTGCCATGCAAAGATAGAGCAAGAAGTTGGCAACCCAGAGGAGGGCCCACACCAGAACCTGACCATACTGGCACCCTGATCTTGGACTTTCTAGGTGCAGGGCCATGAGAAATATATTTCTGTTGTTTGTAAGGCCCCCAGTCTAGCACTCTGCACTTACGACGACATCTCATATTCTATCTTTCAATCCAGTGGTGTGCCATTAGACTGGCTTCCTGAAAAAAATGAGGCCCCGGTTTGTGCTGCTTGCTGATTTCCAAGGCATAAATACTCCCAACGAAGCTTTTTTCTAACTACCACTATGAGGTTATTTAAACAGTTGAAAAGAGAGGTGCACAATCAACTCTTGCTAGTTTCCTAGGCTACAGCCTGCCGCTCTGCTCTTCTTTCCATTTTCTCTGTCTGAAAATGCCTATTGATGGCTTTCCTCTTCTGTCTTCTTGTCTGGAACTCTGACGTGAGGATATGAGTTTACGCCCTTAGAATCTCTATCACCAGCCTTTCCTCCTTTCCATCTAGTAATACCTCATTCTGGTATCAAGGCAACAATCTACCCTTTGACTCAAATTGGGTTTCTGGGAGCGCTGTGAACCAGGACTCAGCTGGGTGGACTGGAAATTGATAGATTCTACCTGCCATTGATCCCTCAACTGATCCAGGCAGGGTTTACTCTATTGATTCTTAATTTATTGAGCACTGAAAACCTCCATTGCCTTCCTCAGACCACTCTCCTGTCCCTCCACCATGACGAGTGCTGAAAAACATTGGCATTAGTATTGGCAAGAAAATGGAGAATCTTTGGGAAGTAAATCAATCAATCTCGTGATCTGACCTCCCTCAAACGTCTTCTTCCCACACCTTTGTTTACTTCGTAACCTCCAGCTGCAGAAGGCATTTTTCATGAAGCCAATTCCTCCACCTTTGCTCATCTCCCCGGCACTCGCATCTCTCTGGGAACCTCCTTCGTCAGTGGACTCCTCTCCATAGCCAGAACTGCTCCCTCCAGATTAAATCTCGTCCCTCAGCTCTTAAACATTCTCTGGCCACTTCAGCTCTAAAATAAATGCAACCTCTTTTAAGGTGACATCTTCTTTTCCTGTTGTCACGGCTTTCTCTCATTTAACATCCCGGATAGAGTCCCCTAGTCATGGCAGAGGCATTTCCTTTCTGGTTTATTTGAATTTCTTTGATTCTTAATTTTTCTTTTGCTCTGCACATTTACTCATAACCCCCTGCACACAAACACACTCACACACAGTCACACACCACACACCCCTCTCTCAGACCCACCGACCTCCCACCCACACTCATGTTGATTACACTCACTCAACCTCCCGCAATGCCCCATGCTCAGCATTTATAGTGCTTATCTAATCCACATCTCTCTGTCGAATGTAATCATTGATTCCTGCCCAGCTTCTATGATGTCAATGAATGTTACATTTTTTACCTTCTTTCCTCCTTCTGTGGTACTTTTCTTCTATATATTTATCCAGTTTTAAAAAGTGATTATATTGGCAAATGCCTGTGGCTTTATTATAACACTTTTCTGAGCAACATGATTCACTTATATGGTTTTAACTCTCCATTTTTAGTCAGAATAAACGCCAAATATATATTTCCACCCCTTATATTTTCTGCTTTTTACTTAAATTCCATATGAGTATCTCTACTGTAAAGGAAAAACACTGAACTCATCTTCGCTCTCCCCAGACTTTCTCACCTTTTTGTATTTGCTGTCTCACTGAGGGAACTACTATTTGGGCAGGGAAAAGATTTGAAGTTGCCTTTGAGTCCTTCCCCTCCCCTAATATTCCCATGGCCAGTCAATTACCAACCTCTAAATATTTCTGGAATATAAACACTTTCCCCTCTTATTTAGACCTGCATCATTTTTCACTTGAATTATTGCAAAAATTACTCACTTTTTCTGTCTCCTCCCTCCAAATCCTGCCTCCACACTGAATCCACGGTGTTCTAGCTAACTCTGCATGGCCTCTACATGGTAAAGCTCAAGCTTTGATCAGATCAAAAGGGTTCCCCTTGGGAGCAGTGGCTCACACCTGTAATCCCAGCACTTGAGAGGCCGAGGTAGGCAGATCACCTGAGGTCAGGAGTTTAAGACCAGCCTGGACAACATGGTAAAACCTCATGTCTACTAAAAATACAAAATGTAGCTGGGCATGGTGGCAGGTGCCTGTAATCCCAGCTACTCAGGAGGCTGAGGCAGGAGAATTGCTTGAACCCAGGAGGCAAAAATTGCAGTGAGCCACGATCGCGCCATTGCACGCCAGCCTGGACAACAAGAAAAAGACTCTGTCTCAGAAAAAAATAAAAAATAAAAGAAAGGGGGAGGCTCCCCCTGAGCTGGGATTTCTTTTCCCCTATCAGCCCTTATGTCAAATGCAGTGTGCCAGCAACTCTGAACTTCACACCAGCTCTGGTACACACCATGCTTATTCTCCCTCTTTATATTTGTGCAAACTGTTCCCTCTGCCTGGAATCTCTTACTCTTTGTTCATTTCATAAGCTTTTCCACACCAAAATTTATCCAAAAAAACTCCAGAAGGAAGAAAGGGCAGGCAGTAAGTAATGAGCTTTCTAATTGATTTTCTTTTTAAACTAGAAATAAGTGTAGAGTGAGGGTCAAGATCAGGGTGAATGTGAAAGAGAAGAGAGGAAGATGCTGAGGACTAATTTTAACACCATTTTGTCCAAGGCTGGTCTTAGACTTGACCTGGTGGGTACACGCCAAATGCTCTGAGCAATGATGTGCTTGCTGCCAATCATCACAGTGAGGTCTAGACAAGGAACTGATGCTGTTTCTTTCATCAGCCAGCAGAGGGGGCAATAGAGCAAAGGCGTTGGTAAGCTTACACTAATTTAGGAAATGTTGCTTCCTTTCCCACCACTTTCTGTCCAAGCTGAGGCTACCTCTGGGGGAATTTCTATTATTGATTGCATGCTGTTTACTACCTTACCATCATTTATCCATGGCAGCCCATGGCAATATTGCTGCTCTATATCAAAACGGAAAGAAAAATGGATGGGTTTTCACTGATAAGGCTAAGAACTCATTGGTTAATCATACATTAAGCACAAAATAAAGTCAACGATGAGTGGAATGCATAAAAGTTTATTTTTGAAAACCTTTTGGCCTAATTTTCATAGGGCAATGAAAACATGCAGATGTTGCAAGCTCTTTCAGTGCCCCCACCCATCAACCCTGCCTTTGCTGGTGCATGAGTCAACCAGCTTCTTAAATCACTGCATGCTTTTAGTGTCATTTCCAGTCGGCAGCACTGCAAACAACTCAGTTGTCAGAGGAGACAGATTTGTGCGTAACATCACTTGCAAATGATTTATTTTTTAAAGTACGTAAAAATGCATTTTGAGCTCTACGCTTATCATTCCCATAGTAAACAATGGAGTAAAGAGAACTCTTAATTTGTTCGCAGTGTGAGGGATGTCAAGGGGAAGGCAGGTTATGTTTAACGTCTTTTACATTATCAGTTGGCTAATAGGGTCACTGGGGGGGAAAAAGCCACTTGAATTAAGTGCCTGGAAATAACCTTACTTATTTACTTACTGTGAAGATACGGTGCCGAAGATGAGAAGCTAAAATCCAGATGAAACTGATCTCTCTCCATTTCCCGTGTTGCCTCCAAATGCTGTTTTGTTTTGTTTGCTCTGTTAGAGTGGCATTATCCGGGGCAGCTTAACTAGAGCTGGATACAGGTCTTTTAAGGCAGTTCGTCCAAAAAAAGGGAGAGGGTCGTTCAAAAAGAATGAACAAACGATCTCCTGCTAATGACTTCCAATTAGGCCCTGTTGGCATTTTGGATAAGACCATTCTTAACTGAGAGAAGCTGTGTCCTACATTCTGAGGCAGTTAACACCCTAGCTTCCCTCCCATAAGATACCAGGAGCATGCAACAGTTATCATGATAATCAGTTGCATGATTTTCGTACATGGTCTCCATCTAGGTAATGCCAGTTGGAAATGTCTCATAATGTGTAGTTTCACCATGGAAGTTTGTTATCTCAGAATGTTTCATTTAGCACCATAAACAAACAAGGGGATAACAGACTTACAGAGATGTAAGGACTTGAAATAACATGTGGAGAGATGACATACCACACAGTAGGGATTTTATAAATGGTATTTAATATTAATATTATTGTGAGGAAATGTGCAAGATGTAACAATGAATGAGGATGCACTCCTTACTCCCATAGGACTATTTAGTGGAGAAAATATACATGCAGATATGCCCCAAATAATAAAACAAGTCAACACAGTTGTTAGGCTTATTATGGTCTGAACAGAGCTGAGTAAAATTGCTTTTGGGTTGCCTAGCTTCTGATCTTAAATGAGTACCCTTTCTCTGGTGGGGAAAAGGTATGGCTTCTATTCTGTCTGTGAACCAGGTGTGTGGTTTCCACCCAAATTTTGAGGTGGAAGAAGAAAACATATAGACTAGTCTTTGTTTTATTTATATATATATATATATATATATATATATATATATATATATATATATATATATATATAATCACTGCACTACAGCCTGGGTGACAGAGGGAGACCCTGTCTTTATTTTTTATACATATATATATACATATATAAAATCCCCACATATAGATGAGTTTATATATCTAAATATGTATTTAGATATCTAAATACATATTTAGATATATAAACTCATCTATATGTGGGGATTTTATATATATATATATATATGTATAAAAAATAAAGACAGAGTCTCCCTCTGTCACCCAGGCTGTAGTGCAGTGATTATATATATATAAATTTGTATATATATAAACTCATCTATATATCTATATGTGGGGATTATATATATACACACATATATATATATGTATATGTATATATATGTGTGTATGTGTGTATATATAAATATATATATATATATAATAAAGACAGGGTTTCCCTCTGTCACCCGGGCTGGAGTGCAGTGATGCAATCTTGGCTCACTGCAGCCTTGACCTCCTGGGCTTAAGCGATCCTCCCTGCTCAGCCCCCCACCCCACAATAGCTGGGACTACAGGCAAATGCCACCACGCACGACTAATTTTTGTATTTTTTCCTATAGATGGGGTTTTGCCATGTTGCCCAGGCTAGTTTGGAACTCTGGAGCACAAGTGATCTGCCTGCCTAAGCCTCCCAAAGTGCTAGGATTATAGGTGTGTGCCACCATGTCCACCTCATGAGTCCATTTTAAAGTCCAACCTGGGATATGGCCCGTAGGTAAGTGTAGCCAGGAGAGAAACTTTGAAACAGTTTCAGGAAATTGATGTTAAATTTTTGTTTTACTCTCATTAGGAGGAATTTTTTAAATTCAGTTGAAACAGACTTTGATTTTGTCGTACGTCAAATCCTTATGGATATTCCCCTTCAATTTCTAGCTAGTCACAAATGTTTCATGTGCTAATGTTTATAACAGAATTTGATTTCCAGACTCATGTGTTCCCTTAGAATTATCTAATAGCCATTTCATACCCTTTCTTTTTTTTATTTTTACTGCATGGATTTACGTATGATTATGACTCCTATGTCTATTGTAATTTGTAACATATTTCAATTTTTAAAAATTCCTATATATAAATCCATTCATTCAGTGCTTTACATATTTACATTTGGCTGAATGCATGTCACCAGAAGCTAGGAAAGTTACTTACAGCTTGGAAGAACTGGAATATCTGGTAATAAGGTCATGTAGGTAAAAATTATACATTTAACATGAAAAGAAATAAGAAAGTACACGTTGGCAAAATTTTCAATTGAGTATGAATAGGTCTTTTTCTAGGGTCTACTGAGTTTCTGGGCATTTTTAAAACTGAGATTACTTTTTAATTACTTTCAAATTAAGGAACATTCAATTCTATAGCACCTTTTGTGAAGTAAATTAAAACCGTTTCCTCAGATACATAGTCTGGATTTCCTCCTACTCTTGTTACTAGGAGGAAGAAAAAGAGAACAAGAAAGATAGTAAATAATTCAACCTTAAATTCTATGTAATATACCACCTTTCTGCCTTATCTTAAGCTAAATTAGCATATTTCAAATGTTCTAAACAATAAAACGAAAAAATAAAGGATGGGGATTTCAGAGAACTCCAACTTAATGATGCAGCAGTCAGCCAGCTGTTACCAACAAATTCTTTCCAGAATGAAGTACTGCTTTGACAGTGGTTGGTTACCCCACAGAGACTGTCTCGGTATCAAGCAATACAAAGAAGCTGATCACAATGAAATCTGATCTGTCAGGGACCACTTCATTCTGCAAATGAAAGCAGCCATTTGGCCAACTGCTAGAATCTGGGGCTCTGGACTCTGACAGCACTGCGTTCAAATCCCTATTACCAATGAGTAGTTGTCTGAAAGCAGACTTCTTAACCTTTTTCACCTGTGTGTCTTGTGGTCTAAGAATGGTACCCTTTTCACTGAGCTCAGTGCATCCCTCAAATTCTTCTCAACAGAGAGTTCTAGGCAAAAACTTGGAGGCCCAATGTTAAAGTTGAAAAATAACTGCAACAGTGAGGTATTTCTTATTTGTGACTTGTGGCATTTTTCCTCAAACCCACCTTCTTTTCCTATGATAACAACCACAACCATAGCAACAATAACACTGATATGGACAGGAGACAGGGAAATACTGGGTAGGAGAGGGCAGTTCCGTTGCAAAGGCCCTGCCCTCAAGCCTGGAAACCCACAGCTGTAAGTGAGAAAAAGTATTCCTGTTTCTGTACCCCAAAAGTTGCCTTTTGGTCCACCACACCCCCCATCCTGTACTCATATAAACTCTGAACCCCAGGCTCCAAAAGGAGATGAGCAGATGAACAATGGCAGAATGGTACAGCAGAAAAGAAGAGAAGAGAAGGAGCATCTGAACGTCAAGAGAAGCTCGGCTGGAAACAACTGGAGAAGAGATCAGCTGCCAATGGCCAAACTCCAGGGAAGATCATTTTGCCACTCTGTCCCCCTTCCAGCTCCGCATTCATCCCACTGAGAGCCACCTCCACCACTCAGTAAAACACTGCATTCATCCTTCAAGTCCCTGTGTGACCTGATTCTTCCTGGTTGCTGGACAAGGACCTGGGCACCAAGGGGGTCCACTGAGGTGTCTAACACTTAAGCCACCTGCAGGTGGCAAGGCTAAAAGAACACACTGTAACATGTGCCCACTTGGGCTTTGGGAGTTGCAGACACCCACCCCTAGATGCTACCGTGGGGCCAGAGCCCAAAAAACACTCACCCTGGCTCCTGCACCTGCACATCTATGTGCCCCCACTCCTGCAAGGGATTTGAGCATGGAGGTGAACATACTAGCTACACTCCTCTTGCTTGTCCTGCGAGTGGGGTCAGGGAACTCTCCTGTTTCAACACTGTACTCCAGACATGGGGTAAGTTCCTCAGATATACCAACTAATTCATTTCTTATTACAACCCTAGGAAGCCAATAACTTTATATTATATCACACTTATTAGAAGTTGCTAAACATATTGCTACATTTTTTCAGAGAGGAATAAAGGGGACCGAATACTTAAATCTGGTAGCAACAAAAAACTAAATTCTGCAAAAATAATGTTTAGTGGAAAAACATGAATTGAAAACTCCAAAATGACCAACAAAGCAGAACAGTATCTTTTTCTTTTATAGTGTGGATAAAAGAGGAAAATAAAGATGGTATAAAATGGCAGGTCTCTCTCACAACCTGCATACATGGCTGGTGTAGACAACTTCCTTGCTCTCCACAGACATGTTGGCTAAAATACAGTAACAACAACAATATATCTACATGTATATGTAGTGTTAGCTTAAATAAACTATATCTAACATCATCTTATATATCTTATATCTCAAATATTATACCATCTTGTATAATTTTTAATCTATACTATCTATTTGTATATCCATATCCATTCATTTATCCATATTTTTACACTCATAGCCATATCTGGCTCTTGATATATAATTTTTAGTAGAAGCTGAGTTGTACATATTTAGATATTCTTTTCATTGTTCTTCACACTGATTGGGTGTTTTAAATGTTTTCTAATAAATTCAAACAAAGGAAAAATATATTGGTAACTTTTGTGAAGACTTAATCAAATGACATATTAAAATTTAGGAAACGAACAGAGGGATCTGATAGTGACTTGGCAATTGATATTGTTTAGTTCTGTGTGCCCACCCAAATCTCATCTTGTAGTTCCCATGATTCTCATGTGTTGTGGGAGGGACCTGGTGGGAGATGGTTGAATCATAGGGGCAGGTCTTTCCCATGCTGTTCTTGTGTTAGTGCATAAGTCTCACGAGATCTGATGGTTTGAAAAACAGAAGTTTCTGGCTGGGCATGGTGGCTCATGCCTGTACTCCTAGCACTTTGGAAGGTGGGTGAATCATCTGTGGTGAGGAGTTCAAAACCAGTCTGGCCAACATGGTGAAACCCCATCTCTACTGAAAATACAAAAATTATCCTTGTGTGGTGGTGGGCACCTGTACTCCCGGCTACTTGATATGCTGAGGCAGGAGGATCTCTTGAATCCAGGAGGCAAAGTTTGCAGTGAGCCAAGATCATGCCACCGTACTCCAGCCTGAGTGACAGAATGACACACCATCAAAAACAAAACAAAGCAACAAGAAAAAAGCAACAGCAGGAGCTTCCCTGTACAAGCTCTCTCTGCCTGCTGCCATCCATGTAAGATGTGACTTGCTTCTGCCTGCCTTCTGCCATGATTGTGAGGCCTCCCTAGCCACATGGAGCTGTAAGTTCATTAAGCCTCTTTCTTTTATAAATTGCCCAGTCTGAGGTATGTCTTAGCAGCAGCATAAAAATGGACTAATACAGTAACCCAATGTGGCTTTAGTCCTGTCTATGGCCTGATAGCGGGGATGTGATTCTAACGTTCTCTGAGAGCAGAAGGCATGTCCAAAGTACAGAGGAAGATGATGAAGCTGAAACTGAGCATGAAACCTTGAATTTCTACCCCACGTATTCAAATACAGTCCTTCAGTCTAACAAGGCCGAGAGTACACTTCCTTCATTTGGGGTCATGAACGGCCAGTCTAATGTGCTGTGTGGGTCTGAATTTATACTACTTGTGGATCATGAACTGAGAAATATAAGCAAAACCTATAGGCTCTCAAGCAAATACACAAACAGTGTAGGTGGGTACATTTATACAGAAGGCACACAACATTCTAAGTCTTGGTCTGAGTTACTTCAGAAGCAATCCTTGAGACTAATATTTGAGTGCCGATTGTATATTTGAAAAGTGATTCAAGAAACATCCATTAGGAAGAGGTGAATAGAGGTAAGAAAATGTGCAAACCCAACAAAAGCTGTGTTATTATTAAAATAGTCACCACTGTGGGCAACTGGAGTGGAATCTCATTGAGGAAATCATAGAAACGATGTGAAATTTGCTTCAGAGTTATGTCAACTGAAGGGCAAGGGAAGAGCAGTTTTATACGCCAGCTTCTTGTCTTCCATTGGTTAAAGTTTGCTTCTAGGTGCATCAGCTCTCTGGAACTTCTAAATTTCCCTGTACAGTAAGTAATGCAGTCTCTTGGTCAGAAAAAACTGTTCTCAGGCAGAGAGTTCATGATGTTTGCACTAAACAGTCTTCTGGGTAGCAGATGTGAGTGCCTGAGGCTATGGAGAGGTCATTGACACTTCTACAGTAACAGTGCCCCAAATCAAGTGAGAAAAAGTTGTGCTTGTCAGTCTCAAAGATTATATTGATTTTTCAGTTACTTAAACATTATACCAGCTAATCTAGTTGTGCTCATCAATTGCCAAAAGCAATGATGAAAAAAGAAAAAGAAAATCACAAGGTACCTACTAATGGCTAATCCAGAATCCTTTCAACATTGTGTTCACATCACTCGTATGAAAAAAGAAACGTGTGTGTAATTCCAAATAGATTGGCCAAATGCAATTCTGCCAGTTTTCAGGAATTTGTAGAGTCACGTACATGAGTAGGCGTTTTTGATTTTTTGTTTGTTTATTTGTTTTGAAATGTTTTCTCAACAAAAAGTCATGACAGACTACTAAGTGTGCACAATCCTCAGTCATCTGCCTGGGACTGACAATATCACTCAGCCCTCATGCATTTCTACTGTCTGCCTTTGTATGCATTTAGAGTCCAGGAGCCCCATTTCTGACAGCGATTTGGAAGCAGTGGTATCATAAAACCAACTGAAACAATCTCATGATTAATCATGGTCCACTGACTAATTGTGGTGACAACTGGGACACAGCTTCTGGGCCAGACATCACAAAGATGTGAAGACATTGAAAGAGCCACCTATGATCCCAAAAATCTCTTAAGTGATATGCCTGAGGCCCTTCTCCTAACCTAGAACTGAGAGTGATGGAGTTTGACTTGTAGTTACTATGATTTACCACTGGGAAAACCATCACTCGCTCCTCATTTTTTTTTCTACTGGGGAGAAAGTTAAAACAGTTAATTTAATATGCTTATAGCCACATGGACTGAATTATCCTCTAACGGTCATTTATAAAACATAATTTTACTTTTGTCAGCAAAGATTTTTTAACACTTAACACAAGAAAACATTTTAAATATTATTTTTGTAGTCTGTGTTAAATACATTTTCTTTGAACATGGGGAAAGAATCATCAGCGTCTGACATATTTTGCTGGAATATTCGTCAAGGGAGAGGGATGCAGAAGTTGGTTAGTGAAAGCGTCCAAAAGCATAATTTGTATTGGCTTTTACTTGCTCACAGGATAAAGCAATCCACCATTCTTTCCTTGCATATCAGGACTTCCACAATCTGGACCCAAATTCTCTAAACTTCTTGGCTCCCACCACTCCCATCACTCCCTGCTACCCCTTCTGCTATATTCCTAATTGGATGAAAACTAATTTCCTTGCAGTTTTATGAGGTTCAAACCTTCCTAAGTGGGCCCATGTGGATCTCTCTGTCTGAAGTTCCCTTGCTGTCACTCTCCATTCAGTAACATGTGCTTCCCCACAGTGAAGCTCAAACGTCACTTCCTCCACCAAGTCTGACATCTTCCATCCTTCATCAACATCACTTCCTTTCCTGAACTCCCTAAAGACTCTTACGACCTCCCTAATATGTTTTTCAAGCAATTTGTCAACCTGATGGCCTGTTTTACTTAATGATGATCTCTTTGAAGGATGAAGTGATTATATGTATCTTACTACTTCCTGGCAACAAACACAGTGTCTGACATACAAGACAATTCTTAGTAGGTGATCAAATGTGCGTAGAAATGACGGAAGGAACCAAAAGGATGGAGAAAAAGCTTTCACCAGACCCACATCAGGCAGCAACAGACATAAGAGGAGTAGGACCAGGTGTCTAATAAATTTTTAACCCATGCGGCTGACATTGCATTAAGTGCTTCACGTATAAAGCACAATAATTCCTTGAAATATTAATCCTGGTACTTCCTTTTTCAGCATTTATTGTACTTGCCTCATCCCCTAGTTGGGTCAGTGGCATGCCCTTTGCCTTGAGGAGACTTACAATCATTACAAAAGGGAAGAAAGGAGGAAGAAACTATATCTGGTTGTTAAAACACCCAAAATAGGCTTTTAAGTCTCATAAAAAGAATAACAGCCTAAAAGCCAAAGTTTTTTCACTTGAAATAAAATGAGAATTTTGGAGGGGAGTAAAAGTGGTTGGGATAGCTCCAAAGGAAGCAGAGCATTGAGTTTATGCCACAATAGAGTAGAAAGAGAGTAAAAGAAGTCCCAGCCTAGCTCACTGTCAGAATAACAAGATGGAAATTAACTAGACAGGAGATGATGGGGAAATCAGCAAGTGGTTTGGCCTTGAGCGGAAGTCCCTGAGGGGACCCGCAGAGGAAAGTTCAGGACAGCATTGACATCCTGGTGAACTCCATGCTGCCCCAGCAGGACCATATCTGTTCTGCAGTCCGAGCATTCCATTAGGGCTTGGGTTAGCTCTTCACTTTGCCTCTTGTGTTCAACACCTTTTTATGATCTGATGAAGACCTTCTACCAGCAGCTTGCTTTATATCTACTCTAGATCCTCCAGCATAGGTGATTCCTGGTTGTGACCAGGTCCTTTCAAATTTCCCATTCAAACTTTCAGTAAGGTCATTCCCACCTTAAAGTATTGGATAAAAGTTTGCCAAAACAGACAGTGGAATTTTTTAAACCCAGAAAGGCAGTGGCAGTATGGTCAGGAAAGTACTGAACATATGTACTCGGATGGAACTGAACAGTGGCAAAAATGACATTCTTAACATATAAAGAATTTTATTTATTGTGCACAACAATTCTATGATGTAGAAATTACCACCTGGCTTTCACAAATAAGTAAACTGAGATCCAAAGAGTTTGAATAATTTGTCCAAGATCACACCATTTGTAGTGTCAGAATAAGATGACAAACCTAAGTAGACATGATCTATGATGCTGTGTTGCCTCTTTTCTTAAATAGTGTGAGTATGTGTGGTGTGTGTGTGTGTGCATTTATAATGCTAATCTTTCATGCTATTTATGGGCTTACCAAATAGGTGCATGCCTGTCTTTTCTACAGTGGACACATACAAAAATAAAGTATGTCCATAACCGTCTTCATCTCTCTTTCCTCCTTCCCTTCCTCCCATCTTTATTCCTTCCTTTCTCTTTTCTTGCCCTGTTTTTCAGGGTTACAGTTCACTGTCAAGCCAAGGAGAAGAGTGTATTTAGAGCAACACTAATGATTCTGGCCACTAACTGGGAATTTGATCTTCTGGGCTCTTCTCCCAGCTCTCCCATGGTGTGATTTTAAACTAGATTGAGCTCCTGTTTATCCAACTGTAAAATACAGGTAATATAGTCCCTCACAAGGACTGAGAAAGAATACTGTTTTGTACAGTGCTTTATGACCTACAGATGAAAGATATAATCAATGACAACTTCATTATTCTGAAAGTTTTCAGAGTCACCTTGTCCTCCCCTTTCTGTTGACATCAGTGCTGTCCTAGAGGTGATGGTGCAAAAATATACCATTCTTGGACATGCATGGAATTTCAAAAACCTTATAATTCTTATGAAAAATGGTGAAAGGTATAGTTTTTCTCCAATGCACGGAAAGTGTAAATTTTGATACAATTCTGTTGTCTGAATTTAAGAAATTTGAAAGCGGCTATTACCTTTGAGTATGTGAAAATTTATTTTTAGAAATTCTCCATAGTCACAGAAAACACACATCCCACACTCTAATCCCAACCAAGTTATTAATTTTTCAGAAATTCTAGACTGTGTTATTTAATTTCTCAAAATCAAAATCACGTATTGAGCAGGCTAATGTACCTATCGATTTTAGGTAGACTTGGGCTATTTTTTGATTTAAATAACTAGAAAAAAATCATGAATCAAGAGAAAAATCTGGTGCAGAAGCCACGTATGATACTTTTCTAGAAGGCAAATGAATGGATGGTGGCTTTGCCAATGTGCTGACTTCTGTCATTTTTATGTTCAGTGACAAGCACCATATGAATGATTCTACTCTGCTGATTCTGGAGAGGACCAAAATGAACAGATTGTCGGCTGGTATGCCGTTGCAGCTCACCAGAGTGCCAGCAAAGACTATGAAGAGCAGTGCACTTGTTTATTCCTGAAAACGCACTTGCTTGCCAGAAACTTAATTTTAGCAATTTTATAGCCAGCAAATTTAAACATTAATGAGTATAATCATTTTTCACTCTATCTTGGTCAAAGAAGGCCGTATGTTAGAAATGTGCATGTTTAAAATCTGATTTGGGGCAGAGATTTAAAAGAAAACATTATAAGAGAGTTTCTCATTCATAAAAAAGGCAGAAAGTGTAATTACTAAAGTATTCTTCAAACTACCGTAGTGCTTTCCTTAACGACAGAGATACATTCTGAGAAACATGTCATTACATGATTTCATCATTGTGCAAATATCGTAGAGTACACTTACACATACCTGGATAGTGTAGTCTATCATACACCGGGGCTAGATGGGGTAGCCTGTTGCTCCTAGGCTGCAAACCTGTGCATCATATTACTGTACTGAATACTGTAGGCAAATTTTAACAGAATGTTAAGTATTTGTGCATCTTAATATTCCTAAACATAGAAAACGTACAGTAAAAATACAATATAAAAGATAAAATATGGGACACCTGTGTAGGAAACTTAGCATGAATGAAGCCTGCAGGACTGGAAGTTGCTGTGGGTGAGTCAGTGAGTGAGTAGTGAGTGAATGTGAAGGCCAAGGTCATTACTGAACATGACCATAGTCTTTATAAACACTGTACACTTAGGCCACACTACATTTATTAGACATACTTTTTCAATAATAAACATTAGCTTACTGTAACATTTTTCCTTTGTAAACTTTACTTTTAAACTTTCTGACTCTTTTGTAATATCATTTAGCTTAAAACACAAGCACATTGTACAGCCATACGAAATTTTTTTTTTTTTTTTTTGAGACAGAGTCTTGCTCTGTCACCCAGGCTAGAGTGCAGTGGCATGATCTCGGCTCAGGGCAACCTCTGCCTCCTGGGTTCAAGCGATTCTCCTGCCTCAGCCTCCCAAGTACCTGGAATTAGAGACATGTGCCACCACACCTGGCTAATTTTTGTATTTTTAGTAGAGTTGGGATTTCACCATGTTGGACAGGTTGGTCTCCATCTCTTGACCTCATGATCCACCCTCTTTGGCCTCCCAAAGTGCTGGGATTACAGGTATGAGCCACTGCACCTGGCCACTATTTTTTCCTTATATCCTTATTTTATAAGCTTTTTTCTATTTAAATTTTCTTTTTTACTTTTCAAACATTTTTGTTAAAAACTGAGACACAAACACTCACATTATCCTAGGCTTACATGGGATAAGGATCATTTATATCACTGTCTTCCAACCCTACGATTTGTCCAGGTCTTCAAGGGCAATATCAGGCTTGGAGCTGTAATCTTCTTCTGGATATCTCCCAATGGCCCCACCTAAGGCTGTTGTACAGCTAACTTTTTTCTTACATAAGTAATGGGAGTACACTCTAAAATAATGATAAAAAGTATAGTGTAGTAAATATGTAAGTCAATAACATGGTTGTTTATTATCGTTATCAATTATTATGTACTATACATATTTGTATGTGCTATAGTTTTGTATGACTGGAAATGCAATAGTTATGTTTATACAAGCATTACCCTAAACGTATGAGTACTGCATTGTGCTGTGACTGAGGATGGCTGTGACATCATGAGGTGATATTCAGCTTCATTATAATCTTATGAGGCTATCATGTAATAGGTGGTCTGTCATTAAGCAAAATCTTGTTATACAACACATGGATATTTATGTGACCAAATTAGATAATCATCATCACGTTGGACTCACAACTCCTGGTGATAAAGGTTTGAAACCTGGTATTGATTATTAGGCCATTCTCCTTTCATAAGCAAATATCAGTTTTTGTGTACCATGAATTCCACACTTTTAGGACTAGTCAAATCCCTCTCTTCTCCACACCCACTACGTTGTCAGAAGGCTTCTGTTATCATAGCCTGTTATTTGGTCTCCAGAGTCTATCCCTTTTCCTTGCTAAAGCATTCTATACTTACTTCCAGACTAATCTTTATTAAAACTCTTCTCATCCATAGCAGTGAAGAGTTTCCAATTTCCTAACAAATAAAGACCAATATCTTAAGTGTGGAACTGAAATCTCTCTTCGATCTAACATCAACTATTATTAAATATCTGAATTTATTATTTTTGTTCATGCACATTATACTGCCATAGAACTAAATTAATGTAATTTCTTCATATAATTCCATGGTTTAATAGTCTTTTTCTCACATTTGAGCTGTTCCTACTCTTGGAATGTTAACTTCTCCATTGTCTGGATGTCTGGATCCTGGATGTGTCTCTAAGAGCCAAAGCCATATGGCATCTCCATTCAACAATGAATTGTTGATCACATCCTGTGTTCCAGGTTCTCTTCCACCTGCTCCAACATAGTACTTTAATTATGTCTGCAGATAGAAATAATCTCTTTCTTCTTTAAATTCCCATGCTATATTGTCTGTAATAGGTGGTAATAGCCTTGTGATATAGTCATGGGTACAGGTGCCACATTGAGACAATACAATCGGAAATCCTTGAGACAGTCTGTCAGTTCGTAAACTTTATAAAGCCTGAGGTCTTCTAGCACATAGTTAGTGTTTTATAAATATTTTTGAATTAAACAAAGAATTAAAGACAGAATTGTCTATAAGACACAAGAAGTCTAGAGAAAATGTCTGAAGCCATCAGTTGTAAAAATTATGACTTGGGGTGTTTTTTTGGATTTTTTTTTATCAGTCAACAACAATGTAGACCCCAATACTATTGCATGCCTTTTTAAAAACATATATGTTGAATGTGGAGCAAATGTAGTTTCCCTAAAGCTAGAGTTAATTTGACAAGGCTATGTGTGAATACCTGTATCTCAATGTACTACAAAATGTAAATCAAGTTAGCTCAGAAAACTTCTATGCAAATTTGTGCTTGAGTAGGTTAGGGAGGAATAGTTTCTCATTCAGTTTTGATCTATGTAATTTGGTATGTAAAGCATATTTAAATGCATGCATGCATTTCATTTCAATGAAATGGGTAATTAAGCACTGTTAATTGTACCACACTTATACTCAGGATTTAATAAGACTTGGCGTCTATTGAAAATGCAAGTGCTGGTGCACCACCTCTGACACCTGAAATCTAACACTCTGTGAATGAGGCCAGAGATCTGTATTTTAGAAAACTCTTAAGGTGATTCTGACGCATGTTAAAATTTGAAAAGCAGATTCTAGAGAGTTAAACTTCAGAGACACTCACTGTATGAGTGAAATTCAACATATAAATTAAAGGAGAAAACTTAATGTGCTATAAATCAAGGATTATCAGAGTTTTAGGAACAGGGAACAAAGTGTTATTTTATACAAAATAATTTCTTTATAATGTATACATTCTTTAAGTATTAGTCTCACAAAGCCAACTGATGTCCTTCTGCTGGAAAAAGAAAAAAAGAATCTTCATGGGGCAGGAACTTTAAGGAGCCAGTGTGTTTGTTATTACCCGTCTGAACAAGATTGAAAGACGCCACATTTCTCCATAGCACTGTACTGCTCCCCCTGCCCATGTGCTAACAAAAGCAAGCCAAGTTAAAAATATGGCATTCTAAACCACTCTGTAACCTGCATAAAGAAAACTTAAAAAGTACTTTTGCTCTGAGACTATCTTGTGCTCCTAACTCCTAGAGCAATCCAGTTATTGTGAAGTCATTATTTTCCTTGTCTGCCTTCCAAGAGGTAGCCATATGATTACTATTAGAAAAGGCACGTAAACTAACACAAGAACAGAAAAACAAACACCACATGTTCTCACTCACAGGTGGGAGCTGAACAATGAGAACACATGGGCACAGGGAGGCGAATATCACATACCAGGGCCTGTCAAGGGGTGGGAGTCAGGGGGAGGGATAGCATTAGGAGAAATACCTAATGTAGATGACAGGTTGATGGGTGCAGCAAACCACCACGGCACATGTATACCTGTGTAACAAACCTGCACATTCTGCACATGTACCCCAGAACTTAAAGTATAATATAATAAAAAAAGATAAGGCAATTAATATATTTTTACTTCTACCAATAGTTGAGTTTAGTTTTCCTCTAGATTTTGACTACTAATTTAGTTCATCAATTTTGTATGTTGCTATATTTCTTTCTTAATGTCAGATGACTGTGAATTCTCATTATAGACGGTATCGGTTGTGCACACAGAGCAGGAGAAGTCCGTGGCTCAGTGTACTGCAACCCAGCAGTGCCCAGAAGCTCCAGGTGATAAGTATATTTTATAATTCTTGGGAAACTAACGAAAACTCCAGTCATAGTACTGTATGCTATGCTTCTTTGTTTAATGGGTCAGTAATAGTGGAGTGGGATGAGTTTCACCATATCCCAGTTAGCTACGACATTTTAATTGTCTTCAGATCCTTGGGCATAATGGCAAGAGAGGTATTCAGCTCTATGGATGGAAAAGTAACTCCTAATTCTAAGAGAGGTAATAAATATTTTAATCACTTGGATTCTACAGCAAATTATCACAAGTTATCCTTTATTTTGTTATACAGATTCCAAATAATTCGTTTTAATGGCACAATAAGTGATTTTATTTTTTGGTTTTTGCAGCTTTTTATAGTAGAGTTTTGGAAAGATTTTTTTCATCAGTAGCAATAGAACATCCCATCAGAATTTATCTTCCTCATGGAATTAGAGGCTTGTCTTTAAACATTCACTATTGAATTAAAATAAATATGATTTGAATTCAGTCTTTAATTATCAGGTGAGAATGTTTACTGCCTTCATGCTAGGTAGATGATGGTAAAGATGCTTACTAGTGACCAGCCTCAGCACACCAAACCTTTAAAAAGGAACTTTTAAATTAACACTTTCATTTCAAAATAAGACCCAAGAGAAGACAGAGAAAGCACAGGCATTCAAAAATTATTTTAATCCAAAAATTGCATATTAATTACAAATATAAACATTTTAACAAAATCTCTGTAGGATTATATCAATATAGGAGGTTAAAAATTGCACAGCATTTTTAATGAATTGGTTGATGACTTTGCATTGCCTTCATTTGAATAGGTGTAGATGCAGTGTTGACAAAATCAATTAATTTAAAAGGGTTATTAATGTGAGAATTAAAAGTGGCACTCTCAAAACCTTTCCAAGTTTCCAGCTTCCATTTGAAAGGGCATAATTAAATGCACAAATTAAATATCCATAAAGGAAGTAGAAATAGTGTAAAGAAAACTACGGTTGAAAGAGATACCAGTGTTCTAATTCTGGTTCTGCCACTGAGTCATACTGCCACCTTCATTGCAGCAGTTTTTAAATGTGCACAAATTCTTGACATTCCTCTCAGTAGCAAGTGAACTTTATGTTTTTGTACCTTGAATGTGGGCTGGCATTAAGTGACTTCCTTGCAACCATAGGAATGTAGTGGATATGACACTGTATAACATTTGAGGCTAGATCAGGAGAGTTCAAGTTTTACCAACCTGATTCTCTGGTAGTTGGGGAAGATGTCTGACCACCTGAGACTGCTATACTCAGGTGGCTAGAGATGGTTCCCCCAAATGATAGCTCCAGGTGAGCTCACAGACAGAGCCGACATTATCTGTCAGCCATGTGAGGGCACTATCCTGGTAACCCACCAGCCGAGACCCCAAGAAGGACTGTCCAGTCAAGCCCTCCCAAGGTTATGACCCACACAATTCAAGAGAAAAATAAAATAATTTTAAACTGCTACATTCTGAGATTTTTTTCAATGAAGCAGTGGTAACAGGATCATAGACAAATCACTTAACTTCTTTATGCCTCAGTTTTTTTATTGTGATGACTGATTTGCCTATCTCATGAAGTAAGACGGGAAGATGAAGTAAAATAATGCCCATGAAACTTCTGTGGAAATTCTAGCCCATTTCTTATGAGAGCAAGGGGCATATCTTATTTACCTTTTAACTTATGATCACCAGACTCATGCCTTCCATTAGAAAGGTAGTCAGCGTATGCTTTAAAAAGTTTTGTTCTATTTGTATTGATTATTCATAATAATTTCAACAAGTAACAAATTTTGTTTTAGAAATTTTGAAAAGTACCAAGTATTAAAAAATTAATCTGTAGCTCCACTACAAAAACACGTCTGTTATCATTTCTGCATATTTTATTCCTGTCTTTAAAAAAATAGATCCTTTTTACTTTGTATATTACTGGGCCCTTACTGGAAAGATTAAGGAGGCCTGAAATAGATCAGAGAGAAATCCCCCTTGGTAGTACAGACATGTGGTGGTGACTGGCTGCTGTTTGAGAGAGGCATAACTTCCCTAGACCTTTGTCACATGTGTTGCTTTCGTACACATGTAGTTACAAGAAAGAGATAGAAGCCTGCACCTTGTGGGAAGATATGAACAGAAACCAACTGTTCTCAAGGAGAAGCCCAGGAAATACCACTGGACTCAAGATCTTACACTTATACAAAGCCAGGATTTTCTGTCACAGTAGAAGAGGAAGAAGAATTTCCTAACCAAGGCCCCCCACAGTTACAAGGCAGAGTTTTGCTGCCATGGAGGGCAAATGGAGGGTGAACTAACAAAGGTTCACCTTTCAAACTCAGACCAAAGCTGAGGATGGACAAGAAAACACAGTATCTTTTGCCCCCATCCCCACTCCCACCCTTTCCCTACCATGACATTAGGCTGAAGTAAGAAGCAAAAAAAAAAAAAAAAAAAAAAATCTATTGCTGGTAGAGGAACAATAGGATAGAGAGAGACACACACCCACACTTCTGACACAAGTGTGCAGGAACTGCTGAAACCTGAGGATGAGGCAAGACACTGGGAAAACCTGTTTCCCAGGCTCCACAGGAAATGCCAAGGAACAGCAGACCACAGCTGGAGGAGTTTGACATTTCTCATGTGTTGATGACCAAAGCAAAAAAAAAAAAAAACACAAACAGCAACAACAACAACAAAAACAAATATAAATTGACTCAACTCACTTCTAACCACTTCACAGAAGTGTATCTATTTCTGGCCATGAGTACAATTTACCTCAAGCTCTACAAATCATTTCCACATGCTCCACTGCTTACTTCCACATAGAATGGACAAAGAATTTGAATAGATACTGCCAAGGAAGAGGTATGCATGGTGACTAAGCACATAGAGAGTCTCAATATTAGGAAGATCAAAGCCATCTCTGATACTAAATACTAATATACACAGTGAGTACAGTGACTATAATTCAAACAAACAAGTGCTGGTGAGGATGCAGAGCAATGGAGACTCATGTATTGCCGGTAGGAATGCGAAACATATAGCCACCTTGGAAAATGATTTGGCAGCTCAATATAAACTTAAAAAAAAATACACTTACCATTGTAACCTAGCAATTTTTACCTAAGAGAAATGGAAATATACATTTATACTAAGATCCAAAAGATTTTGTAAACTTTATTTAGTTTAGCCCTACACTGGAAACAACTCAAATGTTCATCAACTGGTGAGTGGATAATAGAGTGCTCCTCACCAATAATAATAATGAACTACTGCTTCATATGGTTTGGCTCTGTGTCTCTACCCAAATCTCATCTTGTAGCTCCCACAATTCCCACATGTCATGGGAGAAACCCAGTGGGAGGTGATTGAATTATGGTGATGGGTCTTTCCTGTGCTGCTGTTGTGATAATGAATAAGTCTCACGAGATCTGATGGTTTTAAAAATGGGAGTTTCCCTCCACAAACTCTCTCCTTGCCTGCTGCCACCCATGTAAGATGTTACTAGCTCTTCTTGCCCTCTGCAATGATTGTGAGGCCTCCCTAGCCATGTGGAACTGTAAGTCCATTAAACTCTTTCTTTTGTAAATTGCTCAGCTTTGGGTATGGCTTTATCAGTAGTGTAAAAACAGACTAATACAGTAAACTGGTACCAGTAGAGTGGGGCACTGCTGAAAAGATACCTGAAAATGTGAACCCAACTTTGGAACTGGGTAACAGGCAGAGGTTGGAACAGAATGGAGGGCTCAGAAGAAGACAGAAAATGTGGGAAAGTTTTGAACTTCCTAGAGACTTGTTAAAAGGCTTTGCCCAAAATGCTGATAGTGATATGGACAATAAAGTACAGGCTGAGGTGGTCTCAAATGGAGATGAGGAACTTGTTGGGAACTGGAGTAAAGGTGACTCTTGCTAGGTTTTAGCAAAGAGACTGGTGGCAATTTGCCCCTGTTCTAGAGATTTGTGGAGCTTTGAACTTGAGAGAGATGATTTAGTGTATCTAGTTGAAGAAATTTCTAAGCAGCAAAGCATTCAAGAGGTGACTTGGGTGCTGTTAAAGACATTCAGTTTTATAAAGGAAGCAGAGCATAGAGTTCAGAAAATTTGCAGCCTGGCAATGTGATAGAAAAGAAAATTCCATTTTCTGAGGAGAAATCCAGCCAGCTACAGAAATTTGCATAAGCAACAAGGAGCCAAATGTTAATCCCCAAGAACAATGAGAAAGATGTCTCCAGGTCATGACAGAGGTCTTCAGGGAAGACCCTCCTATCACAGGCCTGGAGATCTAGGAGAAAAAAAAAGTGGTTTTGGGAGCTGGGCCCAGGGTCCCTGTGCTATGTGCAGGCTAAGGACTTGTTGCCCTACATCTCAGCCTCTCCAGCTATGACTGAAAGGGGCCAATGTAGAGCTCAGGCTGTGGCTTCAGAGGATGCACGTCACAAGCCTTGGAAGCTTCCATGTGGTGTTGTTCCTGCCAGTGCATGGAAGTCAAGAATTGGGGTTTTGGAACCTCCACCTAGATTCCAGAAGATGTATGGAAATGCCTGATGCCCAGGCAGAAGTTTGCTGCAGGGGCAAGGCCCTCATGGAGAACCTCTGCTAGGAGAGTGTGGAAGGAAAACGTGGGGTTGGAACCCCCACAGAGTCCCTATTGGGGCATCACTGCCTAGTGGAGCTGTGAGAAGAAGGCTGCTGTTTTCCAGACCCCAGACTGGTAGATCCACTGACAGCTTGCACTGTGCACATAGAAAAACCACAGGCACTTAATGCCAGCCAGTGAAAGCAGCCAGGAGGGAGGTTACACCTTGCAAATCCACAGGGTGGAGCTGTCCAAGACCATGGGAACCCACCTCTTGCATCAGCATGATCTGGATATGAGATGTGAGATCAAAGGAGATCATTTTGGAGCTTTAAGATTTGACTGCCCTGCTGGATTCTGGACTGCAAGGGGCCTGTAGACCCTTTGTTTTGACCAATGCCTCCCATTAGGAATGGCTGTATTTATCCAATGCCTGTACCCCCACTGTATTTAGGAAGTAACTAACTTTTTTTTTTTTTGAGATGGAATCTTACTCTGTCACCTAGGCTGTAGTGCAGTGGCATGATCTCAGCTCACTGCAATATCTGCCTCCCAGGTTCAAGAGATTCTCTTGCCTCAATCTCCCAAGTAGTTGGGATTACAGGTGCCCACCACCGTGCCTGGCTAATTTTTGTGTTTTCAGTAGAGATGGGGTTTCACCATGTTGGCCAGGCTGGTCTTGAATTCCTAACCTCAGGTAATCTGCCTGCCTTGGCCTCCCAAAGTGCTGGGATACAGGTGTGAGCCACCACGCCTGGCCACAAGTAACTAACTTGCTTTTGATTTTACAGGCTCATAGGTGGAAAGGACTTGCCTTATCTCAGATAAGACTTTGAACTGTGGACTTTTAAGTTAACGCTGAAGTGAGTTAAGACTTTGGGGGACTGTTGGGAAGGCTTGATTGGGTTTGAAATGTGTGAACATGAGATGTGGGAGGGGCCAGGGTAGAATGATATGGTTTCGCTCTGTGTCTCCACTCAAACCCATTTTGAGTTGTAACTCCCATTATTCTCACAGGTCATGGGAGGAACCCAGTGGGAGGTAATTCAATCATGAGGGCAGGTCTTTTTTCATGCTGTTCTTCTCATGATCGTAAATGAGTCTAAGGAGATTTGATGTTTTGAAAACAGGAGTTTCCCTGCACAAGCTTTCTCTTTGCCAGCCACTATCCCTATAAGACGTGACTTGCTCTTCCTTGCTTTCCACTATGATTGTGAGACCTCCTCAGCAATGTGGAACTGTAAGTCTATTAAACCTCTTTCTTTTGTAAATGATTCAGTCTCAGGTATGTCTTAATCGGCAATGTGAGAATGGACTAATACACTGCTGTGCCAAACGATATGAATAATTCTCAAAATCATAAGGCTAGGTAAAAGAAACCAGACACAAAATGCTCACACTTTATGATTTAATTTTTATGACATTCTGGAAAAACCATGAAACAGAATTCGAATAATATGTTGCCCACATTGGAGTTGGAAGTCAGGGATTGACTATTAATGGACATGAGAAAATTCTTTCAGGTAATTGGAATTTTTTTCAATTTTGCTAGTGGTAATTACCTGACTCCATATATCTGTCAAAATACGTGTCACGTGAAAAAGGGTACATTTTACTGCATGTAAATTTTTACTACAATAAACCTGAGTTAAAAAAAAACACACACATAAAACGTGGCTTAGAGCCTTAGGAGAATAGTATGGAAAAGTAAAGTGGTAAATCCTATTGTTCGAGATTTATTTAATGCTGAGATTTTTAAGATGCATATTTACAGTTCGTTTGCTTGTGATTTTTAGTCTCTATTTTTCCATAATTACTAAAATATTAAATTTTATTGGAGCACATTAGTATTTGGTTTTCTTGAATATTTTCTCCTTTTAGAGAGCCTAATTAATGTCACTATATTCCATTTAAGAAGCTGCGTGAATAAGAAATGTTTTCACTTCTCTACTTTCCTAGAGGAAATCCTACTCACATAAGTGCTTTTCTTCCTAATTCTGAAGTTTTGTGAATTGCCTATTTTACAGGCTTGATGAAATCAGTAGGGTGATATTGAAAGGAATGACATATTAAATCCTTTTGTAAGTTGTGTATCAATTTTGTAATATACAGAATTGCCCTTAGCTTATATATTTTTTATTTTTTGCATTTTATGATTTCCTTAAAGCCAGGTACACCTACATATGCTTGTGATTCATCAACGTATCCAGCATTCAACTTAGAGAGATCCTTAAAGCCATGTGGTCACTGGCCTTTTAAACACAGTCAACTCTCCCATTTGATATAATGGAGACTTCAAGAAAAAAAAAATTTGTGATATTGTCTTTTCCCCAAATTCACCCAAGCATCTCTCTTGCTGGCATTCTAACCATTATTTTTCTCTTTACATGGTCCTCTGATTCCTAAACTCAATACTGGGTTTGTGACCTTGGTGATCTCTTTTTTGGCCTCCATCTTTGACTTGGGAACCACCTTTTGCAGAGGACTGCCCTTGTCTCTTGATTCTTATGTACTTTTGATTCCCTTGCCTTACAAAACCGGAGTACAGATATTGCTTTTTTTTCCCTTTGCCAGAACTTCAGACTCATGGGAGTGCTTTACTGGATCCTCTCCCACCCCACAAAGTACCCTGGAGCAGATGTTCTCCAAGTATATTCTGTGACTACCTGGTGTTTGACCAGACCTAAGAGGTCAAAACTATTTTTACAATAGTAACATGCTATTTGCCTCTTTCCTTCACTGCGTTAATATTTGCACAGAGCAATAGTGGGCAATACTGCTGGCACCTCTAAGAATCAAGACAATGTGCTTGATTACTACTAAACTGTAGTAATTCTCAAATTCTTAATCACCACATACTAGTGAAATGAAAAAAGGCCAATTTCATTTTTAAAAAATTGTTCTTACTAAATGTTGACCTTGAATGCATGCTATTTTAATATTCCAAATAACTATGTGATGAAATGGGAAGCGTATAAAGCACTTTGTGCATATTGAAGTTTGATGTTGTTTTGAGGAAAGAGATCAGTGTGATTGAGTTAGTTGTGAGCTGAGCTAGCACTGACTTTTCTTTCTTTCCTTTTTAAAATTCTACTTGTAAAATCTACTGACAGGCAAACTGGTTATTTGGATATTTGGAAGACATTTTCTCAAAAAGGAATGATTAAACCAGTCAATTTATAGCAAATAGCTGACAATGTTCATTGCCAGCATCAAATAACTGATGTTTTATAGAATTATGGACAGTAACTGAAAATATTCATTATCAGTGATAAAATTTGACCTCTAGCAATATGTAGAAATTTTGGAAAATTTCTGTGTACTATTGTGAACTAGACTATCTCCTAAATCATAAACATTTTTGTGATCAGAGTGGTTGTACTATTCACAATTGTGATACTTTTGCTATTTTATATGAAAATGTATCAGCATATGGAAGATGTGCATGACTCAGTGTATCGATATTTTCCAATTGATCTATATATGTTGTTACAAAATAATGTATGGGTAAAACATCCATTCAAAGTACAAGTTAGACCAAAGGAATTTTAATGTAACAGAGTAGGAAAAAAAATCATTAATGTGGTTTCAGATTCACACTGCAAACAAATTGTTAAGAAATACCTCAGCCAGGCATGGTGGCTCACACCTGTAATCCCAGCACTTTGGGAGGCGGAGGCAGGTGGATCACTTGAGGTCAGGAGTGTAAGACTAGCCTGGCCAACACGGTGGAAGCCCATCTCTACTAAAAATACAAAAGTTAGCCAGGCCTGGTGGCGCATGCCTATAATCCAGTTACTTGGGAGGCTGAGGTAGGAGAATCGCTTGAACGTGAGAGGCGGAGTTTGCACTGAGCAGGGATTGCACCACTGCACTCCAGCTTGGGTGACAGAGCGAGATCTTATCTCAAAATAAATAAATAAATAAAAATTAAAAAATAAAGAAATACCTCTTAATACTTTTTGTTAAGTTTCAGTGTAGTACCAAATATGAATATCCATAGTTATCTGAAAAGCTATTAAAGTACTTCCTTTCTCAACTACAGATTTGATGCAGAACACATATGAGAACTCAGCTGTCTTTTACTAAGCAAGACATTAAATAGATTTGAAGAAATGTAAAACAATGTTACTTTTTTATGTTGTTTTAGAAATATACTTTTTCTTAAAAGTATATTATCTATTTTAGCATAAGAAGTATTTGTTACTATTTTAAGTGAATTAAATAAATATTTGTTATCACTTCTCAATTTTCATTTTTAATATAATAAAATGGATAGGTATAATCTAAGTTAAAATCAGGACTTGGAGTCCTCAATAGTTTTTGGGAGTATAGAAGTTTCCTGAGACCACATTTAATAACTGCTGCCCTAGAGCTTTGTATACTAAAAGTCTTCACGCATGATTTAGTTGGTCTAGGGCATTTCTGGAAACTAAACTGTAAGTTTCCTAGAATTGTGAAATCACAACTTAGAATTCACCATTTTGCTAATGGAAGTACTGATCAAATGTCAGGAGCACAGGCTTCTGCAATGCCTGAGCCTAATGCCTCATATGTGTTTATTCCTTCTCTCTCTTGAGAGTTTCTACCAAATTGCACAGCTTCCTAATGGGGCCTAACTTACACAGCTTGTCTTAAGGCCCTGGTTCAGAGTGGATCCTAATTATAGCATAATTCCGTCTCTTTTTGTTAGTTGACACTGACCAGTAAGAGTGTCTTCTATTCAACTGGGGAGCTCATTGTTCAGTGTTTATCTTGTGGACCGTGTTTATGAGCATTCCTTAACATGACATAGCCTAAATCATGATTTTCTCATAATGGTAAATAAACTACCAGTGGGACACAATTTATAGCTGAGTACCCCATTACTTGAAATAATATTGTATCCAGTTGCAAAAAGATGGAGCATACTATGGGATAAATGGTTCAAAGTGAAACGACCCCCAGGAAAAACACCATATAAAAACATAAAAAACACCTTCATATAAAACTAGAAGAAACTACTTGGGAGGCTGAGACAGGAGAATCACTTGAACTAGGGAGGCAGAAGTTACAGTGAGCCAAGATCACACCACTGCACTCCAGCCTGGGCAACAGAGCAAGACTCTGTCTCAAAAACAACAAAACAAAAACAAACAAACAAAAACTAGAAGATTTTCGGACTCATTCAAATTATCTTTCAGAGGTTGGACTCAGGGAGGAATCACGGGGCATACTATAAGATAAATGGTTCAAAGTGAAAAGACACCCAGGAAAAAGACCACCTGGAATTTCATATAAAACTAGAAGATCTTTGGATTTATTTAAATCATCTTTCAAAGGTTGGATTGAGAGAGGAACTCACTCATACACTTCTTTGCCTAAAGCTTCTTCTCTTAAACCAACTTTCCTGAAAAGTAGTATGAGGCAAAGGCTTATGTATGGATACTTTATAGAAAGGAAAAATCCCAGAAAATCAGGAGTGAAGGACAAGGGAGCTGAGACAGGGAAGGTGGAAGAACAAATACAGGGAAGTGCTTTAACCATGTGGCCACTGCCTGTCACTAGCACAATTGATTGCTTGATCTCATGAGACCATCTTTAGAGAGACCATATGGACATCTGCATTTCAGGATAGTCTCTCTTGGAGGGGAAAGAAGAATTACCTGCTGGCTTCTTGATTTCACTAGGGTCCACAGTTCACCCTACAGTATATTCGATCCCACTGAGCAGGTCTCACATGTCTCATACCTCAGCTGCAGCAGGGAAGTCTCAGATCAACAAAGTGTGCAGGGTAGGAGTGATAGTAGAGATTCCCTCTGATGGTGCACACGAAAATCTGGTTTCTATGGGGACTAAGCAGAAGAAAATAACCAAGGGCCTTGGTGATAGTTGCAGCTGAGAAGATCTCACATGTTGCACAGGACATGTTGGACACATTGGTATCAATGTCAAAATTCCATGAAGGACAATTATATCTACATTGTATTTGACGTGGCATGTCAAAGAGATGTAAATGGCTGAAGGCTATGAATATAAAAAATAGATACACTGTTGATGTTCCACTTAATTTATGTGTAATGATGACTTGCTTAGCACAGAAACTCATATTTTTGCAACTGGATACAATATTATTTCAAGTAACGGGCTGTTTGTACTCTACCTTCATCTTCCATTTATGTGTAAGTTCTAGACTCCACTGAAAAATCGTGCATGTCAAAGAAAGGGGCTATGCCTCTAAGGGAAAGAATCCTAGCTTGCAGATGTCAAGGCATTTCAGGTAAAAAACCCATCCAGGTTAGCTTCTGTAAATAATAAAGAAACTCTAGAGATGAGTTGGTTTCTTAAAATCTCCTATTTTGTTTTGTTTTTTCTTCTTATTGAGTTTATTTTATTACAATACAGGCATTGCATTAAACGTCAGTCATTACTAAATAAGATTTACATTTTTACTTCTTTTCATCCACCCAGAAATTATTTTACCAATGAAATTCGTATATGGAATGAATCACTGAGTATGCAGCTTCCAACTGTGTTGGCCTGGTGTCCCCTTGAAGCATATCACAAACCAATAACTAATCTGCTTTCCCCATCTGGTCTCTGCCTCACTCCCAGCATCTCCTGCTTTCCAAGTTATTCACACTGAATGTATATCCTTCCAGGGAAAACTAAAAAAAATCAACAAATGTGATCCAATATGGTAAGATACCTGTGAAAAAATGAATTAATAGGATAACACATGTGAACACTCTCTCACTTTGGCCCTATAAAGCATGGAAATTGGATACTCTATTTTGAGTTCACATTACAGGAACAATTATCTCACATTTCAGAGAGTCAATTATCCTTGCCTGCCTACTTGATTCTGGTCTATCCACATCTGAAACATTCTATTTAATTTAAGATAATTAAGTTAAATAAATGATATAGCCAAATGGCAAAATAAAAGTAAAAAAGAAAAATATCCAATGAGTAGAACAGCAGAATCAGCTTTTGAGAGAAGGTGGAAGACTTAGGATAGAGATGCAATGAGATCAAATATATGATTTGTCTCACATTTTCTGCGTAACACTGAATATGTTATTTAATTAACTATTTTGTCTTTCTCAATCAGATGGAGTCTTGCTCTGTTGCCCAGGCTGGGGTGCAATGGCACGATCTTGGCTCACTGCACCCTCCATCTCCCGGGTTCAAGTAATTCCCTGCCTCAGCCTCCAGGTGTTCACCACCATGCCCAGCTAACTTTTGTATTTTTAGTAGAGACTGGATTTCACCATCTTGGCCAGGCTGGTCTTGAACTCTTGATCTCATGATCCACCCTGCTCAGCCTCCCAAAGTGCTGGGATTACAGGCGTGAGACCCTGTGCCCAGCGCTTTTTCAAAAATTTTAAGAATGCATTTGAGACCTAGGACAACAATTCTCTACTACCCTAGAAATCTCCATTACTCCCAGTATCTTATTTCTCCCTCTTTCTACATCATCTTAATTAGAAGAAACTGTCAAAATAATTTTATCTCCACCATCCATACCTGTACTGCTTTGTAGCGTTTATTCTGAGACCAGGAACTAGAACTTTTTCTTTTCCACCAGTTTTCCCTCCAATTAGTCCTCTGCATTCCACCAGAGAGTAATTGGTCCATGAAAAAATAAATAAACATCATGGAGGCTTGTGGCAAGTAAAAGAATTTAGTACATATAGACTAAGAAATAATAGCTCAATATAAAAGTTATATTTGGCATTTCAGATTCCCAATACTCTTTTATACTGCATGTATTGAATGGCCTTGTTGATAACAATCATAATGATAAATGATGGTTTTAAGTAATACATAATTTTTATCTTTTATCATAAGAGATGTAAATGCCTTTGGGCTATGGATATATAAAATAGATACACTGTTGATGTTGCTACTTAAATTATGTGTAATGATGACTTGTGGAGCACAACAAGTCATCTTCTTTGTAAGTCATTTTCTTTATCATCTCATTTTGATGTAAACTGATGTTCTCGATGATGTTGCTCAAAGGCTAAAAATAAGATCCTTTAATTAATTAGTCAAGCCAGCCTGATCCAAGGCTAGGGATGTAGGGCAGGTTTGCATGCTAGAGTGAATTAGGTTTGGAGGAGGGCCCAGAAATCAGTGGAAAGGTGGAGTCTAGGTCTGGCACTAGAGAATCAGTCTCCTGTGGGGGTGTATAAAAGGCAGGCTCGTAGTGGAACAGGAGTGCAGACATTTAGGCAAGACTCACATGTAAAGGAGGTTTGTAATATTCAGGTAATGTTATAATGTAAATAAGACACTGGGCAGAATGTATTGGAAATCCAGAAAGAGTCAAAGCAATTCTTAATAATAATTCTATGTTTTGTTGTTACCCTCTCCCTACCCCTTGAAAACATTTTATAATGAAGTTATCATTCCACTGTAGGGCACTGTGTCTGAAATATTATATGTATACAATAATTTTTGTATAAATGAATACATTCAAATAATGAGAAAATGTGCATTACGAAATAAGACTAGGAATTCAGTGGTCAGCTGAATAATGGCTCTCAAGGATATCCCTGTCTAAATCCCTGGAACCTGTGAATGTTAACTTACATGACAAAAGAGACCTTGCAGATATGATAAAGTTAAGGATCTTGAGATGAGAAGATTACTTTAGATCACCCAGGTGGCCCCAGGTAGGTCCTGAATGGAAACACAAGTATTCTTATAACCAGGAGGCAGAGGGAGATATGTGACTAGGAAAGCAAGAGGTTGAAGTCATTTGCAGAAGGAGTGCAGGCGGCATCCAGAATCCAGAAAAGGCAAGAAACCAATTCTTCCCTGAATTCTGTAGAAGAAATCAGCCGTGATGACATACTGACTTTAATATACTAAAACTGATTTGGGGCTTCTGGCTTCCAGAACCGTGAGAGAAAAATTTGTACTGTTTTAAGCCAATACATTTGTAGTAAGTTGTTACAGCAGCAACGGGCAACTAATATAACTAGTAAAGTAAGATATTCATAATTATAGACCTTATGTGACCTTTCTCAATACAGTCTGCAGTACCTTCTGTTAAGGTTTTTTACTTGTATTTATTTTTTATTGCTGCATTATTATTTAAATTTTTTCAAATATTTTCAACCCACACTTGATTGAATCTGTGGCTACAAAACTCAAGGATATAGAGAGTGTCAACTGAATGTGTGTGTATATACATATATATAATATATGTATATATAATAATACATATATAAATGTATTATGTATATAAATGTATACTATATATATTATATATATAGTATAAATGTGTTATGTTGGATAAGTATATATAAATGTATAATATATATAAAATATATATATGATATATAGTGTATATAGTATTTATTATATATATATTATACATTTATATATACTTATCCAACATAATACATTTATACTATGCAATATAATATATGCTATATAATGTTAATGGAACATAATCTATAATAATATTTTTGTTCTGCCCAGTAGAAACAATGCGACAGTCCTTTAGAGAGAGGAACAGGTAAATGAAAATATGGCAGATAAAATATGGAATTTGATGTTATTTGGGGTAGGCTAAATAATGACCTCCCAAAGATGTCCTACTCTCTGTGAATATGTTGGGTTACATGACAAGGAAAAATAAAGTTTTCAGATGGAATTCAATTTGCTAATCATCTGACCTTAAAATTATGACACTATCTTTAATTATCTAGGTGGACCCAGGATAATCACAAGCATCCTTAAGTGGAGAGCATAGGAGCAGAAGTGTCAGGGTGATGCAGTGTGAGAAAGGCTCAACCAACCATTGTTGCTGGCTTTGAGGATGTAAAGGGGCCATAAGTCCAGGAGTGTGGGCAGCCTTTGGAAGCTGAAAAAGGCAAGTAAACAATTTCTTCCCTAGAGATTTCAGAAAAAAAATTGTAATGCTAGCAACATCTTGATTTTAGCCCAGTGAGACCCATTTTGGGTTTCTGACCTCTAAAACTTAAGGGAATACATTTGTGTTATTTTAAACCACTAAATTTCTGGTAATTTGTTATAGGAGCAATAGGAAAAGAGTGCAAAGTTACTAGATCAATAGAATAACATGAGCAGATGTTAAAAATAGCACTGAGTAGGAAAAAACAGAAAGAAAAGGAATAATGTTTGTGTATGTGTGTGTGTATATATATATAATATAGTGTAATTTATATAAATTAAAAATACACACAAACAATGCAATATTATAAAATGGGATGCACATCAAACCAATGGTTGCACCTTGAACTGGTGGAGAATGGAAGTGGGAGGAGTTTACAAAAAGAGTAAGAACTAAAATAAAATATGGAATCAGAATAGCAATCTTTTCATCATAAAAAGTACAATAAAGTTAAAGCACTCTTTACATCATAAAAAATGCAATAAAGCTAACATGAATAAAGACTGGAGCCTTTTTTGCTTGTTCATAGCTATATTTTGAATGTCCAAGAAAGTTCAGTTAAAAATTATATCTACAGAAACATTTGTGTCCATTTATCTCTGCAGTGATTGATTAGCTAACTAATTAACATAATGTCTCACATTGTTCTCGAAAGTATTTACCCATAGAATTCAAGGAGAAATGAATTGTTTAAAGTAAGAAAGAGAAATTATGGCAAAGGGTTAATAAAGTGCAAATTTAGCCAATATTACTTGTGGAAACCCAAGTGCAATTCTGTATTCTACATTGTCCACCGGGCTGGTTTCCAAAGATTTCTGTGTTTTCTGAACTTTAGTCTGTATGTTTGCGCCAAGCCACCAAGCACCTTCTGGGAAAAATACTAATAGCGAAATCTGGGATTCTAAATTAGACTTTTTAAAAATAAACCTAGGGATTTCCGAACAACCTATTTTCTGCTTTTCTGAAATTCCAGGACAATCAAGGAATGAAGAACCTGTCTTATTGATAATTTTGAAAATCTCTTCAGCCCCTTAGTGCCATTAAGGTTAGAAGTAATCTCTTTTGATAGATTTAAGAAAGCATTGAACTTGAGCTTGTTCCAAAGATGCAAATTACACTGGGGACCTTTGCTGCTGTCTTGGTCCACAGCACGGTATGGTGTCTACATTGCATTTTGCTAATATTTTTGATGTTTTCTGACATATGCACAACTGTGGAGGCTGATATTCTTGGAGTGTCTTCAAACACAAACTCTTTAATCTGGAGACTCTTTTAAATTAGTCATAATAGCGTCCCCATTAACTGTTCTGTCATTTTCTCCTCCCTGCCAGCTCTTCATCTTCTATGGGCCACTTCAACCAGTGCCAGGAGCTTACAGGATTTCAGTGTCTTTTTAAACAAAAAGACAAGTTTTTATATTTAGGCAAGGCAAAGTGGCTCATACCTGTAATCCCAGCATTTTGAAAGGCTGAGATGGGGAGTTCACTTGAGGTCAGAAGTTTGAGACCAGCCTAGCCAACATGGTGAAACCCTGTCTCTACTAAAAACACAAAAACAAATTAGCTGGGTGTGATGGTGCATGCCTGTGGTCACAGCCACTCTGGAAGCTGAGGTGAGAGGATTACTTGAACCTGGAAGACGGAGATTGCAGTGACCAGAGTTCCTGTCACTACACTCCAGTCTGGGTGACAGCGTGAGACTCTGTCTTAAATAATAAAAATAATGATAATAATAATAGTGATAGGCTGGGCATGGTGGCTAACACCTGTAATCCCAGAACTTTGGGAGGCCGAGGTGGGCAGATCACCTGAAGTCAGTAGTTCAAGACCAGCCTAGGCAGCATGGTGAAACTCTGTCTCTACTGAAAATACAAAAAATTAGCTGAGTGTGGTGGTGGATGCCTGTACTCCCAGCTGCTTGGGAGGCAGAGGCAGGGGAATCACTTGAATCCAGGAAGCGGAGGTTGCAGTGAGCTGATATCACACCACAGCACTCCAGCCTGGGCGACAGAGTGAAACTCCATCTCCAAAAAAAAAAAAATATTTTTTAAAGTGATAATAGTAATTTCTTATATTTAAGTAGTAAATGTGGTGTTATGTCCTATGCATACATTGTGGAAAGACTCAATCAAGGTATCAATGTACCCATTACTTTACCAACTTAACATTTTTTTGAGGAGGAAATATTAAAAATCTGTTTTAAGGAATTTTAAAATATGCAATGTATTATTGTTAACTTTGGTCACAAAGTCTTATTAGTTGCTTGTTCTTGCTTTGGGAGATCAAATAAAAAGGGAATATATTGAGAAATGAGGAAAACAGAGAATAGCATGTTTATAAAATTTCAAATAAATATTTTACATGGGAATCATGAGGAATTTCACCTTTTTATCTACCTTGACTTGATGTCATTATTATTTAACAATAATTTAAAATATCACTAAAGAATAAAATCAGAATGCTAGAAGAGAAAAATATTAAAGGAGAAAAATTCTCCAAAAAATATTCAAAGAACAATAACAGAAAGAACAAATATGGAGTATAACATTGGAATGAGAAATAAGGCCACAATATAAGAATTAAAAATAGATAAAATGCTAGCAAAATTAAATAGGCTAAAGACATATTAAAAGACAAAAAGATGAATAACTAAAATTAAGAAAAAACAAGTATGAGGAAGGTGCACCCGATTATTGAGTTATAAGTCACACGAATGGAGGATGATGGCTACAGCCATGGGTACAAAGGTTGGGTGGGCAGAGTGAAAGTAAGAGGCCTGAGAAGATTTATGAGGGATATGGGAGAAAGTAGGGTAAGAGGCAGCGAGCGGTCAAAGGGTGAGTAGTAGGAACTTTGGGTGAATACAGCCTTTCCCACTTTAAGGAAGGTCAGGACACACTCAGAGCATGCTGTCACCTCTTTGTTCTGTCTTGTTGTCTGGATTATTAGCAGAAGAGCCTGCTTCCTAAAAGGTTGGCAGTGGAGAGGGCAAAGTTCATTCACAGAAAAAGTAGAACAGGAATCCACAGGATCAAAATGTGGGAAGTATGAAAGAACACGAGAAGCTTTTGGCCAGCTCTGGGGAAGACAGAAAATATATGGTCATTTTAGAGAAGAGATAATATTTATTTACTCTGATGTGGGCAAGAATAGGTTAGAAGTGATCATCATCTAATTGATGCTTTACTTGATGGTCAATTTCCTGCCATTTGCCTTGAAATAGGTTCTAAATACCCAAAGTAAATATTTACTAAGAAAATACGCACTCTTGCTTTTGTTAATCTAATTTCCAAAATTGAAATTCAGGTGTAAGTTGATTTGTTACTACTTTGCTGGAATTACCCCATGTTTTATTTATCAGTTGACTTATTTACACAATATAGTGCTTTATATTGTTAGAATGGTAAGCAGGATTATATAACAGCTCTCTCACAAAGGGCTGGTAATGAATAGATGAATTATAGAGGCCATCTCTTCTATTCTACTTTGTGTAATTCTATCCTCTGGATTTCTTCCATTTTCCAATAACATGACTATTTTTTTGGAGATTTCTTTGCATGAGATTTAAATGGGACTGAAGCTACCCCGTAGCCCCAGTTATAAGAATAAAATAATGTGACTTCAGGACTAATTATGTACTATGCCACTCCAAGGGATATAAGGAGTTTTAAGAGATTCTGTTCTTGAGGGATGTGCAATTCTGTTTAATAGCTAAATTATTTCACAGAAAGATAAATGAAAATGCTTTGATGCACAGACTGAGTGATGGACAAATGAGGAAGGTAATTAATCCTGTAGGAATTTGAAATCAAAGGAGGTATAACCAAAAAGAGTAAAGTGTTCTAGGAGGTCACGATGAAGGAGCTGAGATTTTAATTAGGGTTAGACCTTTGTTTGTTCCGTCTTGAAGATTGGAAAAGATAGAAAGAAGTGGTAAAGAGTGTGAAACACATTCTTGAATTAAGGTTTGGGGAGGGGTGGAGGAGGAAGAGATCAGCATGAGCAAAGCAATCAAAATGAAACTAAGTACTTTGATAAGTAAAACAGAAATGTGAAGCTAGGAAAGAGACGGAGGAAGAAAGAGGAGAAAAAATATTAAGCTCATATTTATGTCTGGCATCATAGATTTTACAGGCATACCTTGGAAATATTGTGAGTTCAGTCTATTAAGTGGTAATAGCATTGATTTGGCTTAGATCTGGATTTTTTTGGGTGTTCTCACCCAAATATCATGTTCAATTTTAATTCCCAGTGTTGCAGGTGGGAAGTGATTGGATCACAGGGGCTGTTAAAAGAAAACTTTAGACAAATTAAATTTAACAGAGTTTAACTGAGCAAAGGGAAAAAAAAAACAATTTGCAAATTAGGCAGACTCCTGAATCACAGCAGATTTAGATAGAGTCCAGGGGTGTCTCATGGTCACAGTAAACTTATAGACAAAAAAAGGAAAGTGATATACAGAAAACAGATGTGAGGTACAGAAACAGCTGGATTGGTTACAGCTTGGCATTTGCCTAATTTGAACACAATTTGAACAGTCAGCAGCATATTAGTGGTTCAAGTATGGCTGCTGTTATTTGACTAAGACTCAGCAATTGTTAAAGAAACATATTTCTAAATTAGGTGTTCAGTCTTGTCTACCTACTAGTTAGGTTATGGTTTGTTCTCAAGGACTCAAATATGGAAGTACAGAGGCTTTGTCAGGCCATATTTAGTTTGATTTAACAGGGTGAAGTTCTCATGAATGGCTTAGTACCATACCCCCATCCGGTACTGTATAGTGAGTGAATTCTCACAAGATCTGGTTGTTTAAAAGTATGTTGCATCTTTTCCCTCTCTCTCTTCCTCCTGCTCTGGCTGTGTAAAATGTGCCTGCCTCCCTTTCACCTTCTCCCATTATTATAAGTTTCCTGAGGCCTCCCAGAAACAGAAGCTACTATGCTTCCTGTACAGACTGCAGAACCATAAGTTAACTAAACCTCTTTTTATAATAAATTACTCAGTCTCAGGTATTTCTTTATAGTAGTGCAAGAACTGACTAATACAGAAAATTGGTACTGAGGAGTGGGGCATTGCTATAAAGATACTTGAAAATGTAGAAGCAGCTTTGGAACTGGGTAACAGACAAAGGTTGGTATAGTGTGGAGGCTCAGAAGAACATGGGAAAATGGAAAGAAACTTTGGAACTTTGTAGAGACTTGTTAATGCTCTACAAATGAAGTCCAGGTTGAGGAGATCTCAGATGGAAATGAAGAGCTAATTGAAAACTGAAGCAAAGGTCACTTTTGTTGTGCATTAGCAAAGAGGTTGGTTGCATTGTGCCCCTGCCCTGGGGACCTGTGAAACTTTGAAGTTGAGAATGATTATTGATGTTATCTGGTGGAAGAAATTTCCAAACAGCAAAGTGTTCAAGGTTTGGCCTGGTTGCTTCTAACAGCCTATTCCCATATGTGTGAGGAAAGAGATGATCTGAAACTGGAACTTATATTTAAAAGGAAAGCAGAGCACAAAAGTTTGGAAACTTTGCAGTCTGGCCATATGGTAGAAAAAGGAAAGCCTATTTTCAGGGGAGGAATTCAAGTAAGTTGCAGAAATTTGCATAACTAAAAAGAAGGCAAGTGCAGAAATCCAAGACATTGGAGAGAAAGCCTTGAAGGCATTTCAGAAAACTTTGTGGCAGCCCTTCCCATCACAGATTTAGGGGCCTGAGAGGATAGAATGGTTTCACCGGCCAGGTCCAGGACCCAACTGCCCTGCACAGCTTTCTGACACTGTTCCCTGAAATCCACCAGCTCCAACTCCAGCCATGGCTAAAAGGGGCCCAAATACAGCTTGCCTGTATAAGCATGAGCCACTGCACCTGGCTATCCTCATACCCCTTTTAACTATACAGCATCTCCTGCTTGGCACTAAGTAATTGGCAACTTTATTTTGTGCATGTGTCTTCTGATTGATTCTCTTTCCTCACCTTTCTCGTAAGGTCTTTGAGGACAGAAAGGACATCTCTTTCAGCTCTCCACTATACTTGCAGAACCCAGGAGAGGGCATATAGTAAGAACCAGAAAGAATATTAATGAATGAATATAATGAATTAAATAATTGAACAGAAAAACAGAAAGGCAGCAGATAGAACAGATTGGACTCTTTTGTAATCCTTCAGATGTGAGGTGGTTGCAGATAAGACACAGGTGTGGAACACAGAAGGTATTTTATAGCACCTTCTGTAATGTGTTGTAGATGTTGAATTGGAAAATAAAGTTTTAATGATATATTGATGAAAATGTCTTGATTCCATATAATTTATAGCAACTTGAAGTTCAGTGAGCTTTTCAAATATTTTTAAGAATAGCTTAAACTAAAAACCTTTAGATAAAGAAGAATGCAATATTAAAAAAAGTGAAAGAATTGTTTTCAAATACTTATATATGACACCATTTGTAAGAGAGAAGAAAATTGATGCATATTGACCTCCAAAATCAGGAAAAGGAGATTTATTCAGGCCTTGATTATCAGAATGAAATCCATTCTGACTGACCCTTGGTGGCTATATAGAACTTATCTATCTGACTGAGGTGCAAGAAAAAAGGCTCTCATCTCAGGCAATTTAATCAGGTCTTAGGATGGTTATCAGATATAATATTTCAAGGATCTCTGAAGTGACAAAAAAATCAGCACTGACAAGCAATTCCCTAGAAGTCTGTGGTGTGAACTGATAATAAATGCAAAGACAGGCTACCATGATAACTATAAATTAAGTCCTAAGCTTTATTGGTGAACAATTTGTTGAGGGAGAGGTCAACTAATCTTTGTCACAACCCAGACTTCTTTGTAACTTAAAATAAAAGGTCAAATTAATTTTAAACAACTCAAATTAATCTGTCTGTATGGTTTTAGATTTTCATCATCAAAACCTCTAAAATTAGTTGTCCTAAACTAGACATTAACCTTATTGCCCCAACTACACATGGAACACTTGAAAACCAACAGTAGGTAGTGAAAAATACAGACTGAAATGTGACAATTACAGTCACCAACTTGTAATTTGCTTGTTATTTTCAGAAAAAAGCTTAGATGAAGAAGATATAATTATCCATATAGGAAGAAAAATGTGCTCTGGAAAAATCGTAATACTATTATCCTATTATCTGATCTATGCTAAAGCCATCTGGTGAGCTCATAGGTTAAAGACTACTTATTTCTCATTTATAACACCAGCTAAAACAAATTTAAAGAGCACTTTTTCAGTCATGTGATGGAGATTGAATAGGTAGATGCTACCAGGCATGGCTGGTGGAGGAAGACGCTTCCATCTTCATTTAAAAAGTGCCTATTTAATTAGGACTTCCATTTGGTACATACTCAGATTAATCATGTGACATTAGGCATGCTAGGATATGCTTCCAAATCCTAAAAGGTGCTTTGATATACCATTTCATCGGTGACTGGCATAATATCATAATTTTGCAAATAGAGAAAATGATACTGTGGGAATTTAAGAATATTTGGAAAGTACTGTTAGTAAAAACAACTTCAGTTTTGCTCAAGAGAAATTAATTTTTTCTAAAACTCATGGGCATCCATCATCTTTTCTGGTTAATGCTATCTTCTGTTATAATGTAAGTCATATTAATCTTCATCTATCTTTATTTAAGTTTTACTTGGCCACGCTGATGAGATGACAAGTCAGCTTTTCAATGTTTCAGTGTTAGATCACATTGAAAACTATGAAATAAGATGAACATTAACATTAAGATAATTCTCTATTCAACAAATGAAAAATGTCCATTTCCAGGCAATCTGATTTTGCTAAAATGAGAATAGTCAGTCGAGGACCTAGAGACAGCTAGAGGACAGAATCCAACATGTACTCTTGACTCAGGTTTATTTTCCCTGCATGAATAGTATCTGTATTTGCGAATGATAACAACATTTTGTATAAGCCTGAGAAATTGTATATATATTTCTATGTGTATGTATATGTGCATATATATGTGTATGTACATATATATGTATATGTGCACGTGTGGATATACATATATAAACATTTTTCAAAATTAAGCTTAAATGTTTCATAATTCTCAATTTTTTCTGTAAGTCTCTTTTATTCTCATTTGATTTGAAGATGAAAATTTTAGACTCACGTCCAAATCTCTGTCTTCTCATTATTTGTCATTTAAAGTACACTTCTTAATATTTAGGTCTGTCTTCATTATTATGATAGTGAGAATAAGCATATTGTACTAGGTGCTTTAAATATAATACAGCATTTAATTTTTTTTCTTTTTTTGAGACAGAATTTTGCTCTTATTGCCCAGGCTGGAATACAGGTCACTTGCAACCTCTGCCTCCCAGGTAACTGGGATTACAGGCACCCTCCCACCACACCCAGCTAATTCTATTAGATTAGATTTCTCTCTACTAGATTTCCTTCTAGAATTACAGCCCTGTCTTTTATGAGTTCCCATTTTGAGGTTATAAAAGCATAAGTGACATGTTTCTTATAATCTTTACAATTTTCAATTACTATTTTTATCTAAACAATCCAAGTTTTCAGTGTATTTTTTAAAGAAAATAGTTTAATTTGAATTGAATAATAATAATAGAAATATAACCATTACTAAGATTAAAATGATTTAACTGTGAAGTGATCTTTTTGAGAGCAAATTATGGCATTACTTGGCTAAATTCTTCATATTTTAATATAGATGTGGTTTCACCATGTTGGTCAGGCTCGCCTCAAACTCCTAACCTGAGGTGATGGCATTTAATTTTTATAATAACTTGCCCAAGGTGTCACAGCTGGCAAATGCTAGAGACAGAGTTGGAATCCAGATGTTTCTCCACAGCCCGTATTCCTAATCTTTATTTTGCTTCCAGGTGGTTGAGTACCGTAGCCATGCTCCTCTAACTTTAGTGGGATTATGAATCATTGGGCATCTTGTTAAAATGCAGATTCTGATTCAGCAAGTCTGGAGAGGGGTCTGAGAGTCTGCCATTTAAACCAATTCTCAAGTGATATTGATGGTGCTGGTTTGTGGAACGCACATTGAATAGCAAGCTATTATATCACCCTGAACCCAGAGAAGATTACCTCCTTTTGTTTGTTTTCTTTTTTACATGAATGCCAGGTTATACATGGTAATATTCATCATACTGTATCTTCAAACAATCTCTAGGTAAGCAGTGCCCTAGAGATGTGAGAATCAGGCTCTGACCCCATTTTTCCATGGGTGCTTGTTATTTGATTTATCTGAGTCAGTTTCTTATTGAATCATTGAAAAATAAATAGGTTAGACTAAATTATCATTATCATCATCATCATTGTCTTCACAAACATCATCATCATCTAAAGTTTATTGAGTGTTTATTATAAGCTTGGAATCTGTTATAAGCTTTATTATAACCTTATTATAAACTCAGACCTGTTGCTTTACATCGATTGTATTATTTACTCCTCAAAATCATTTTATAAAGTAAATTGAGACATTAAAAAGGTTAAGTCAAGTTCAATATATGCCTGTGATTCTACCTGATGGTATCAATTTAAAGGAATTCATATGCCTGAAATAACTAACTAGAATTTATAGTTATAAGAGTAGGATTATATAGAAACAATTGTCAGGCTTTAGCTGTCAGATAAGTAATAGAAGATGAATGTCAAATCATTTATGCAAATTCCTGGAACCTCAGTGTCCTTATCTGTAGAGAAAAGAGAACATTATCTACTTTAGAGTATATTTGTGAGAATTAGAAGGGAGAGTTCATGCAAAGAATCTAGTGTTTGCCTGATAGAGACTCAAATAATAGTCATTGTCATAGTTAGAGAGAAAACTAAAATATTATGTTGGCCTTCAGCCTTATTTCACTGAGTAAATGAAGAAGCAGTGAGATGTATGTGGCTCCTTATCAATTGTTTTTCCTCAATATCTGATAGAAAAATATTAGGATCCTGGTTATTAGATTTCCCCTAGAATTACAGCCCTATCTTTTATAAATTCCTATTTTGAGGTTATAAAAGCATAAGTGACATGTTTTTTATAACCTTTATAATTTTCAATTACTATTTTTATCTGAACTATCCAAGTTTCCAGCTTAATTTTTTAAGAAAATTGTTTAATTTGAATTGAATTGTAATAATAGAAATATAACCGTTACTAAGATTAAAATGAATTAACTGTGAAGTGATCTTTTTGAGAGCAAATTATGGCATTACTTGGCTAAATGGATCATTGACTTTGGGTATTAAAGCGATCTATTTATTTAAATGTATTAAAGCTTAACTACTAAAATAGCCAATATGCCATTAACAGGTACTTAAAGCCTTGGTTTTTGATAACTGAAAACACCATACTTCCAAACTTGTTCCTAATGAAGTTCAATGAATGATTCCGAAGTATTTTTAAGGTAGGAAATAACCATTTCATCTATTCCTGCTCTCATTCACCCCACAATTACTGGGTACTTATATAAAGCTTGATCCTTGTCAAGGATTTGAATAGAAAGATGAATGAGCTGTTGTGCAAGACCTAAGAAGCTCACTTTATTAGTCTATCAGGTAGCTATAGTCTTGGAAGACTGGACTACAACTTATGTCATAAGAGATGTCGTATTGCAATGCCCACAGGCAGGTTGGCTGTGGGCATTGCATATTCATCTTTATCAGCATAAACCAGTTGAAACAGTGTGCTCATTTTGTAAACAAATCTCCAAGAAGGGTCTCCTTGCCTGCTCCTACTGTCCCTCCCTTGTAAATAGATTTTTCCTCTGAGACTCCCATACAGAAATTCTGAGATCACCTGAATAAGTAACATTATATAGAAAGTTATTCCGTTCTTCTCTCTGAGCCTTGGGAGGTGAGCTCATATCTAAACTGAGATTTAAAAGCCAAATGAGGATTTTTCCAGCAAAGAATTGGATGTAGGGCATTCCACACAGGAGAAAGGACAAAGATTTTAAGCTAGGAAACACCATCAATCATCATCATGTGCTTGGACAGTTTCCTTCTTCTCAGTTTCCTTTCCTACAAAATAGAAGCAATCATTCCTATGTCTTTACAATGCTGTGCAGATTTCATGCTTCAAAAATTAAGTGTGCTCAACAAATGTTACTTCTGCTATTCTTTCCTGTGCTGGAAGAATGACATATGCAAATGTATCTGTATGTGGGCAAGAAAAAAATGAAGTATGGAAAGAATGGTGGCAAGTGTGATGGGGGAGAGGATGAAGAAAAGAAAAGAAAGTAGGTGTGATGGGAGACAGGATGAAGCAGGAGAGATGATGGCAGAGATGGCATCCTGATGTTAGAGTAGAAACATGCCATACAAAGACTTTTATGCCACCCTAAGTAGTTTGTATCTATCTTATCTGCACAAAGAGACAGAGGAAGTTGTTTCTATATTTTTAAAAGCAGAACAATTAGACAGATGTACAGATAAATCTTCTTAGCAGGAGCAGGAAAAATAAGTGGAGGATGGGAATCAGGAAGACCAACTGAAGCTTCCTGAGCCAATTTAGGAAAAAAAGGATGAGAAGTAGTTACTAAGTAAATAGAAAGGAGAGGACGATAAATGAGAGGACACTTGGAAATCTTGTCTGGTGAGTGAATTGATAAGTCTGTGGTCCATTGAATATGGGAGTGGCAGGGAAATAAGAGAAATATAGGCATTTGGAAAAGATGGTAGGGGCTGGGTTAGTGGTAATGCCAAAACTTTCCTGGTTTTGTTATCAAAAGTACTTTGATATTCAGCCTATTTCATCTTGGGGTATTGTTCATGATGTTAAGAGCAGAAAACAATTAGGTTCTTCTTGGTCTTCTGCCTGACTTGGGTTTCTAATGGGAATTGACTGGGAAGGGTGGAAGAGTGCATGGCTGAAAAAGGTTCAGTTGAGGATATCTCACATCTTTCTATTTCCATTCTGTCACCCTGCCTATTTACTGATTTCCCTGCTACCTCTGGTATAAGTTGGGAGACGCTGTGCTTCAGCAGGCTATAAGTGGTGCAGGGACATGCCTGCCTGGGGTGACTGACTGTTGGATAGCAATTGTCTACTTGGAGCAGAGATGAAACAATTATTTAGTTCTTTTAGGAATATGTAAGAAAGTCAGGAAAAGCTTGTTCCCCCGACAGGAGATAACTGGGAATATGGTTTTTATTTTTCTGTCTTGCAATTTTAGAGAAGATGATTCCCAATGGGTTTATAACAAAACGAGTTGTTTACATGTTAGATTGAGTTTAAACTTAGGGTTAACTTGGAGTTCAAAATAATTTATAAATATATTTTTGAACCTGCTCCATTCTAAGGAAACTATGTAATTTATCTTACTTAGGATATGTTTTAATTGGTTTACATAGTAAATGTGCATTTGAATGATTATGATGATTTCACACTTTTACCCAGACTAAGATATCCAATGCTACTTTTAGTGTGCAGCAGTTTAAAAAATGTTTCCTGATTCTTAAATATAAGAACTAAAATGGAAAATCTGATGAATATCTAGCTATTTAACTAGTTAGCTAACTAAAGAACTGAAATAAAAATAGAAATTCAGGTGAATTCTTAAACTTTTTGAATATTATGAGAAATGCTGTATCTTCTATAGATATGAACATTTGAAAAATTAGTAGAGGGCAATTTGAACAAATGCAGAGTATTTTATTCTTAAAAGAAAAATAAACATATCAAAGTTATTCAGAAGAAAACAATAGAAGAAAACCACCAAAATATTTAATAGTACTTAAATTTGAATGACAGAATTACGTATACATCGATTGAAAAATCACCAATTTATAAATTTAGAAAGGAGCCTTTATTGCTTATGAAGGGTTACAATCTGCAGGTTGGCCCTCACACAGACTGGGGAGCAGAGGTATCAGGAGAGTCAAAAGGCAATTACTTAGAAGGAGGGAAGGTGAGACAGGAATTTATCCTGGAGGGGTTGGCTAAGTATTCAACAGTTTATAGGAGGAGCTATGGATATTCACAAAGGGGATCCTGACATGTGCATATTGAACAAACATGCATTTTTCATATGACCCATGTTCACTTTGGGGTGAAGACTTTACCTTTAAATACATTACAATTAGGCCCTATACATCAAAAGGTGAAGCAGAGAGTCCAAGTGCCCAGCTTTTGTAAACCAGTCAGAGCCTGTCCCCGGTCAGTGTTCTCTCATCAAGAGATAACAACTAAAACCAGTCTCTTGGTTTGATCAAAGCTGTAGCTATGGCTGGTGTAGCCAGGGGGTCAGTGAGTCAATGTCTGGAGGAGGATGAACTATAATGGTTCAATACTGCTTATCTCAGGGTCATTGCTTATTTAGCTACCAGAAAAAAAAGAACAATATTGTGGCAGTTGGAACATAGTATATTTAAATGTGAGGATGAGTGACTTAATCCTTGCCTGGCATGGCTTTATGTCTTGTTCATGATTTGGTATTTTATTGCCACAAAGAGTTTATTCCATCAGTCTTATGATCTCTCTTTTAACAGGAATGCTGGTCAGTTGTCTCTCCAAACTGCAAAAGGGAGGAGATATAACAAGGTGTATCTAACCTTTCTTCCTATTATGGCTGGTAATTCAGTTTTTAAGGTTTTTTTTAGGGTCCTCTTGATTAAAAGGGGACCTGTTCCACTATTTGGGGGACTTAGGATTTTATATTTAGTTCTCATATCATGGTTTCTTCTTTCCTTTTTTTTCTTATAATTTTGTTTTTTCTATATATCTTGTATTAGTTCTTGCACTGCTATAAAGAAATACTGAGACCAGATAATTTATAAAGAAAAGAGGTTTAATTGGCTCACAGTTCTGCAGGTTGTACAGAAAGCATGATTCTGGCATCTGCTCAGCTTTTGGGGAGGCCTCAGGAAACTACAATCATGGCACAAGGCAAAGGGGGAATGAGGCCTCTCACATGGTGGGATCAGGAAGAAGAGAAGGAATGGGGAGGTGCTACACTCCTTTAAACAACCAGGTCTTATGATAATTCACTCACTGTTACAAGAACAGCATCAAGAGAATGGTGCTAAACCTTCATGGAAAGCTGCCCCCATGATGAGTCAGTCACCTACCATCAGTCTCCACCTCCAACACCGGGGATTACAATTCAACATGAGATTTGTGTGGGAACTCAGATCCAAACCACATCAAATTTTTTTACTTATAGAATAGAAGCAGACCAGAAAGACATATAAACCAAACTGAAAAATCCAAAGGAAAATAGTACATTATTTCAGTGATTGAATGACATTAACTGCCATGCAATAACAGTTATGATCATAAGATAAAAGAGAGGAGGAGGGAGAGGAGAAGGAAGAGATAAATATTTAATATTTATTGAGCACTTACTTTGTGCCAAACATTTGTTCATGCTTCACGGATAACCTCACTTCACAATGCTATAGGTAAGAATTATTATTATCCTGTCTTAGACATTAAGCAGCTGAGGCTTAGAAAAGTGAAAAGTCTCACCAAACATCACATGGAATTTGAATTCAATAAGCAACTGATTCTAAAACCTATGTAATCTCTAGATCATATCATCTTTGTGATGATGAGAAGGGAGACTTTTGTCATTACTATCTTTCATGGCCATAGCATCATCTTATCAAATATTTATGGGTTCTCCCATGCAGATTGAATAAAGCATGATTCTTATCCCTGTGAATCTTTTTTTTTTTTTTTTTTTTTTTAGGTAATAGAGAAGCAGGTAAATTAAAAGAACTGTTGCTTATCTCTCATGTTTACTTTATAAAATGTCATTTAGTTCCTATTTTTTTCTTAAATGGGTGTTTTTACAACCTACACTTCATTAAGAAACACATGCTGATATCAACTAATTATTTACTGGTTTTTGCTTTTCCTAAAATATCCTGTAACCTTGCATCATTATGCTGGATCCTTTCTGCCTATGGTTAATAAAATTCTGGCCATGGCTAAGGTGTCCCCAGAAATGCTTGTCATATTTGTCATTCACTCATCTATGAAAAGGACTAATTTTTCTTGCAAGTTCCTTGGAGCCCTCACCCCAATGGCTCTGTCGCCCTACGATGGACAATTGCTTGCTAGTTTTTTTTAAGGCTATTACTAATTCCCTTTCTTTAGGTAGGAGCAATATACATTTTGGTAGAAAATACCTATCACCAATTTCAGGTATTGTGCTTCAGATAGGACACCATCCCTGACGCCGGAGAGGGAGCATGGGAAAACATAGGCGTTATTTTAAGCTCTAAGTATTTCTACGTGTCATAATTGGTTTAAGGTTAAGTTCAGGAATACAGGATCTACGTTAGCCATTAGAATGATTGCTGGAGCCTAAACATGGCCTATTCAAAGAGACTTGTCTGCTATTTAGCTTGTACTTGGAATAATGTTAACCTGGAACTGATTAAGTGTCCCCAAATATGGGACCTGAAAATGAAGTCAACAGGACCGCAAATGAAGCCGAGAAATGAAGAAACATCAAGTCCTGGTGACATCATCATTGTAGCTCTGAAATCAAGCCACCCCTTGATCTAGTCCCACTTCCAGAACATTGCAGTTACATAACTCAGTAAAGTTTATTCTATTTTCCTTATTTTAATTTATGTTAATCTTTCTATCACTTGCAAAAGAAAGAGTACAGCAGCATCCACTTCACAAGCCAACTCTTTGTCTCTCTTACTCTCTGGAGTCCACAGAAGAAAATGGAGTTAAGATAATTTGGAGAACAATAAAGGGAGCATACTATTATAAAATATACCAAAAATTAGAAGCATGTGACACTGATTCAATTTAAATTCCAGGCAGAGAACCAGAGATTGAAAAAAGTCAAATTGCTCTTCAAAGCCTTCAGACAAGTATCTGAGAAGACAAAGTGTCTCTTTACCACAATAGTTTTCAGTCTTGGCTACTCATTGGAATCTCCGGAGAAGCCTAAAAAAAATATGCTGATGCTGGGGCCCAAGGCCAGAGATTCTGATTTAATTGGTTTGTGGTAGGACCTGTGCATGAAGTTGTGGAAAAGCTCCTCAGGTAATTCCAATGTCAAGCCAGGGTTGAGAACCACCACTTTAAAGAAATGGTTATAAGAATAAGGAAAAGTTGCAGATAAGGTACATAATGATTACTCATTTGCTAAAAACACTTTATTGAGCATCTAGGACATTCATAAATCTGTAACAAAACCTTTTCAAATGACTAACAGCATGGCCACCAACTTCCACTGACTTTCATAGCAAAGGAGTATCTAGAAGGCAGGATTAGCAGGAGGGGGAACAACAGTCCAAAGGTCAAATTTCATATCCCACAGGGCAAATTGGCCAGCCCTGCCTGACCTTTCAGAGGAGCAATTAATGACACCAACTGGAGAAATATGCTCCCGTATTGAAGAAACAACATTCTGAAAATCAGTCAAAACTTTATCTATAATCTCCACCCAGAGCTTTTGAGTCAGAGTGCTAATCAAGGAACACTTCCAATTTATAAGCTAGAGTACTGAAACACAGATCTTGGTAACTGCTGGAGAGGTGCTTAGAGGTGAACTCATTAGGAAGCCTCACCGTTTAGAAGGAGCTTGGCTTTTAATATACTTTGACAGACAATGAAATCATTAAGAATCTGACCAAGGCTGTCTCATGAGCTAGATGTTGAATCAACCACGTATCTTGTGTACTTGATCTCTGAGACTTACTAGATATATGAGGGCCCAGAAGAAAAATAAGACACAGATAAAGCTGATAAATGTGAAACTAATAACTTTTATTAGTCTTTGAACTCTTGAAGTGTGCAGTAATAACAGGAGAAAACTCTCTTCTTGTAATTATTTTGAAAATTTGTCCTTCAAAAATGTCTGGCAGAAGTACCTTAACACCTACTAGAAAGTATATCATATTTATATATAATAAAAATATGTTTATATTATATTTATATACTATATAGTATTATATATAGTAATATATAATATGTAGTGTATACATAGTAGTATATAATATATAGTAGTAAATAATATATAATAGCAATATATATAAATATACTATATTTCCTCAATAGGTTCAAGTACTTTAATTGTTATTGGGGATATGTTTGTTAACTGTATTACAATTAGAGTATCAGTTATAAGAAAGGGGTTGGTATAAATTAGAGGCAGGACTTTAAGAATTTTGGCTTCTTTTTATAACTTGCTAATAGTCACAATAATGACAAAGTCAGATTGTTACACTATAAATATATTATATGTATTTACAGAGGCTAAGTTTATCCTATGGTTGGTTTAATTAAATGGAAATTTGTTATTGCCTATTGAAAGTATATATTTTATATGTCATAGGCATTTTATTTAACAAAATTTTACAATGTCTTCTGAACATATAAAACAGACCAAAATTGAGATTTCCTAGTGAAATCAGATACCTTCAGGGACTTTGAATAGATGAATCTACAATCCCAGATTTTACTGAACACATTTTTGTATTGCATTATGTCTAAATGCCTAGAAATCAGATTCTTATAAATCCTGCTAGTTCAGTTATCTAACAATATTGTCTATTACACTGTAGTTATACTATATAGTGTTCATAATTACCTATAAACCCAGCATGTTCCTTCTCACTTCCTTTTCTTCACACTGTTAGTCTGTCCTTTAATAACATTCAGTATCCACATCTTTCTGTGTAAAATCTATTTCTTCCTCAGAGTTGTTTTAAGCCCCACTCCCTTTATGAAACCTCCCAATATTGTTTAGATATTGGCCTTTTTTATTCTATACTACTTATATTTAATGATTATACTCTGCCTGCAGTATCTACTGTTGTTTCATACATATTCCTATTAGATATGAAAACTCTTTGTTTATTGAGTCTGGAGTTTTTTTTTTAATGTATGTTTATCACATGGCCTTGTTCAGTGCCTGAACTTTCTGCCTTTAATAATAACTTGATTGAGGCCGGGCACGGTGGCTCAAGCCTGTAATCCCAGCACTTTGGGAGGCCGAGGCAGGTGGATCACAAGGTCAAGAGATCGAGACCATCCTGGTCAACATGGTGAAACCCCGTCTCTACCAATACAAAAAATTAGCTGGGCATGGTGGCGCGTGCCTGTAATCCCAGCTACTCAGGAGGCTGAGGCAGGAGAATTGCCTGAACCCAGGAGGCGGAGGTTGCGGTGAGCCGAGATCGCGCCATTGCACTCCAGCCTGGGTAACAAGAGCGAAACTCCGCCTCAAAAAAAAAAAAAAAATAATAATAATAATAATAATAATAATAACTTGATTGAATAATTAGAGTTGTAATTATATAAACAAAGAAGAAAATAATACATATTTTCAAATCTATTGAATTAGCATTAAATATATTGACTGTGCTGGGGAATACTATTTTTAATATGTAATGCCTTCTTCCACAAGCAGTCATTCATTGATTCATTCACTGATTCATTTGCTTTTTTATCATTCAGTCCAAATTCTTTCCCATTTCCCAATAAAACATTGTTAGACATTGAAAAATGTTCTACTCTCACAGGTAATGATGATTCAATAAACACTGTGGGTGCAAAACTTGGAAAATGTACACTGGCTTGCTGCACAATGTCTTATATTCCATATTAATAATACAGTGTAAATTCATTAATTATAAATGCACAGCCATTTGTTGGTGAAAAGAAAACAGGATGTCAAGGGCAAATAAAGAATTCATTGTTGAAGCAATGTCTTTGACAAGAACTTCTATTTGTCTAATGCTCTGTATAACTTTAATAGCACCCAGCAGTTGGTGGTCTGTAGTGGTTCTAGGCAATGAGTGGATTGCCTTTTCTTTGTTTGCTTTGCAACTGAAGGATGTTTTCAATATTAAAAAGCACACACACACATACAGACACACGCCATAACAAAAACTGCCTCAAGGATACCATATGGCGGGGGCCCTGCACCTGAAACCCAAACAAAGCCAACAGCAACAGATTCAGTGTTTGTCTTTGGCTAAGAATTTGAGCTGACATCAATTATACTTTTGAGCCTGGACTGAATTCAATGAAAGCTTGTCAGTTGGCACTTTAGAAAAATGAATTAAACTAAGCCTGTTCCTTATCATTGAATATACTAGCCAAACTGTTTTGTGCATGCCTTTGACATTTTAATTGCAGGAACTAGGTGAATTTTTTCTAAGTCTTTCTAGGTCAGGTAAACAAAATACACATTTTTCCTGGGTATATGGTTTGGACAGGTTGAACAGTATTGCCAAAAGATCAATGCCTCATCATGGAGATCAGCTAATAAAAAAGTAACTATAAAACTTCAATTAATCCTTTAGAATTGTAAATATTTTCTTGCTGTTATTGTTTTATTTTGTCATATTTTAAATTGGGTCCAAAATAAGTTTAGAAAACAGTAGAAGAAGCTATTTTGCCACATGTAGGATAGCCACAGGCTTACAGATATTTCTTTGAATGAGGTTAAATTTTAGAATTTTATGGTAAATGGTTTCTCAACTAAATATATACCTTAGCTCCAAAAAATAATTTTTATATATATCACTAAGTGTTAAGAAGTGCTTCATGTTTTATAAAGTGAACACTTATTTTAAGATTAATAATAGAAAAAATAAGCATCTATATTGGGTATTTTTATGAGTTTTAAAGAAGTAAGACTGCATTTAAATATTCATTTGTTGACCACCATATCTGTACCCATTTCTAATATTTATTCTACCTTCCTCTAGCTGTTCTCAGCTATGTTCAACATTTCTTTTATAAAAGAAAATGTAATTATTAAAAAATCTACGTGCTGTGGTATGCATGCTTCCTACATCAAAAAGCACAGTGAATATACATTTACAAACATCATTGAATGTTAATAAATACTATAAAATCACACAGATCTTTAAACACAAATTTTATTGGTTTCGATTTTATTTAATAATGCAAGGAATTCCCTTCTTAAAACTTAATTGAAGTTTTTAGAATAGACTTTACTATAAATAAACATTTTATAGAAAAATTTCGTTTTGGTTTAGTGGAGTTTGAATTTTGGTTTAGGGGAGTTTTAGGACTGAAAATATTTTGAATAAGATGGAAGATGATGCTGGAAATTGTGACCTGATTAGTTTCTTGTGAGAGTGTAAATAATTTTGTTTTATTTTTGCCACTATTAGTGAAAAAACATAGTTTTTAACAGTTAACAAGTGGCAATTTTTAACAAGTGGCAATTGAGCACTTGAAAGGTAGCTATTTCAATTGAGACACTGACTTTTTAATTTTACAGTGTAAGTATAGGACATTTTCATCATTTCAGAAAGTTGTATTTCACAACATTGTCCTATAGTTTAGGGTGATACTGTTGCTCATTGTCCTACAGTTTAGGACATTGTCCTACAGTTTAGGGTGATACATTGTCCTATAGTTTAGGGTGATACTGTTGCTCATGTAAAATTTGAAACATTTTTACCATTTACATTACTTAGTAATAACTTTCTAGTAAGAAGAGTATAACATAATGTCCCTACTTGAGAGGTAAATCCTGAGATGCTGAATGGTTGAACGAGTTCCAACAAAATCTCATGGAAGATCAAGAGGTAGAATAAATAAATAAATGTATAGATATGTGATTATAAGGCTATGCTGTCTCAAACAATTATGGCCTATTATATTTTTATGGGAAAAACACATCATGTTAAATTGTTTCAGATTTACCTAAAATAGTTAGCACTGGTTTGCATATGGTAATTTATTTCAAACCCTAGTCATGATCTGTGATAGTTGATTTTATACATCAACATAAATGGACCACAGGGTGGCCAGATATTTGGTTAAACATTATTTTGGGTGTGTCTTAAAGGGTCTTTCTGGATGAGATTACCATTTGCATTGGTAGACTGAGTAGTTTGCCCTCCAAATGTGGCTGGGCCTCATTCAATTATTGAAGGCCTAAATAGAACAAAAAAGCTCAGAATTCCCTCTCTGTGCCTATCTTTGAGCTGGGACATGTCTTCTCTTGCCTTTGGATTAAGACCTGTCTCCTGGGTCTCCAGCTTGCTGACTTCAGATCTTAAGACTGCTCAGCCTCTGTAATCATATGAGCCAAGTCTTCATTATCTATCTATCTATCTATCTATCTATCTATCTATCTATCTATCTATCATTAATATTCTCTTTCTCTCCAACCTTTTCCATTTCTCTGGAGAACACTGACATACAAATTTTGGTACTGAGTAGTTCTAGAAGAACAATTTTAAGGATGTGTTTTCTGAATTGGTTCTGACACTTCTGGAATTGCCTCTCTAATCTGATTAGATTTACAGACACTAATAACCATTTCTAGCAGTAAAGAGCATTGATGGTCTATGATGTTATCTGTCAATTGAGATATGCAAAATATCTGCATCAGATACTCCTAATCAACCACTTATAAGAAATAAGCAGCAGGGAGACTGTTTATAAAATACTTTCCAACATTCTTGGAAAACTAATGAATAAATGAGATTAACTGGTTGCTGCTAATGCTGCTGAACAAAGTGGTCTAAAATAAACCAACAAGATGAGCTCAGAGCTCAGGAATGCAAATTTCAACTCAAATACTGAATAAATAAGCTGAAAGTGTCTACTTATATCCTCAAAGAAACCCTTATCTCCTGTAGCCACAGTATTGAGATTGCTGAAAATCAAACACGGGATATCATTCTGAAACTGTCTCAATTACAACACAAGTTGAATTCTCAGCCTTGCAGAATGTCAACTGTAAAACCTAGGCATTTTTACAGTTGGGCAACTATAAAAGAGGGCATTGATTTGGAATAAATCGGAATTGGCATGCTAGAATTGAGATGTGTGGGAAGATCCTGATGAAATTTGGGTCATTCAGCCCTTAAATTATGATGAGACTTCTTTGCCAGTGGCTTCTCCACAGCTTCCTCCTTCTAAGTGGGTTAACCCTGCATTGCCTAAGGAAATTGCAATGGCCTCCCTTGAGACGGTTGCCTTGAAGATAATGCTGAGTCCCCCTAGGACTCACTTTCACTGCTCCCCTTGATTCTAGATCTACAACTTGATTTATGTCTTAGGGGAGCCCAGAGGGTAAGGTACAAAGAGTGTGACCCATGAGGAGACACTCTATGCTTCCATATAACTACCCAAATTTTCTAATTCATAAGGCAGAATCTGTAAATCATGTACTGGAATAGATCTTAACAATGAGATAAAGGTAAAAGGAACATAAAATCAAATCAGAAAAAATTTATTGGTATGGGATTACTAAACAGATTCTTCATCTAATGTTGCAGCTTGAAGAGATGAAAAGGACTGTAACAATTTCTTTAGTTGGCTGAAATATGAACCAAAAAACATGGCTCACAGTGATCAAACTGGAAATGCTGGGCTGACTTGGTTTAACATAGAGTGAAAGACTCAAATGGTTAAGGTGATTGGATTGTTAGAATAAATTTGTTATTGCAGACCTTGTTACCCACACTAGGAGGGTCCAGAGGTCATATCTTTTACTAAAAGTATGAGAAGTAAATTTGTGAGATCTCTGGTATCCTTGAAGAAATCTATGATTATTCTTCTCTATAGGCCAGGCATTACAATGGGAACTGCAGTCACTGAATTGGAAAATCTAAACATAATGGCAATACTTCGATCCCAGGGAAGCAAGAGCCAAGTGGTAGTACTTAATTGTCGAAGGCAAGGTGGAAGTGGTCACAGAACTTACAGTGAACTCATAAAATACCTTAAGCAACATTATTGTACTCCACACAGCAGTGCTTCTGATCAAGGAACTCACTTCATAGAAGAAGTATGACAATGGTCCCACTTTCATGTCATTTATTAGTTTTACCATGTTCCCAGCCATCCTGGAGAGCTAGCTTTACAAAACAGTGGAATGACATTTTGAAGACTCAGAATGATAGCTAGGTGGCATTACCTTGGAGGGTTGGCCTCCAGAAGGCTCTATGTGCTTTGAATAAGTACCCAATACATGGGGCTGTTTCACGCATACGGAGGCTTCACCTGTTTCAGAATGGAAACAGGCATCACAGCACTCACTATTACCCCTAGTGATCCACTAGCAAAACACTTGCTTTCTGCTTCCACAACTTTTTTCTCTGCAGGTCTTGAAGTCTTAGTCCCAAAGAAAGGGAATGTTTCCAACATGAGCCACGTAAATGACTCCATTCAATTGAAAGTTACGATTACTGCCTGATACTGCCTGACTCCTATAGATTCCTCTTGTCTCTGAATCAACATGAGAAGAATGGAGTTACTGTGCTGGCCCAAGTGATTGATCCTGACTTCTAAGAGGAAGTTGGGTTATGATTCCATAATGGAAGTAAGAAAGAATATGTCTGAAACAGACAATCTCAGAGTGTCTCTTATTGCCATGCCCTGTAATTAAGGTCAACGGGAAACTGTAATGACCCATTCCTAGCAGGACTACTAATGGCCCAGACTCTTTAGGAAAGGGAGAAGTGTTACTCCACCAGGTAAAGAATCACAACCAGCAGAGGTGCTTACTGAATGCAAGGAAACTATAGAATGAGCTGTATAAGAAGATTGTTATAAATACCAGCAATGACTGGTTTAAAAAACAGAATGGTAATTGTCACAAGTATTCTTTGTTCTGTCATAAATATGTTTTGTTTGTTTATATGTATTAAGGTTATATTTTTGTTTTCTTCCCTCTCTTATTCCTTTATTATGTGACATAAAATGTATTGACTTCCTATCACAACATTTAAGCATTGTTAATTTTATATAATAGTATTTAAGTTACAGGATGTCAAAGAGAAGAATAAATATCGCTCAAAAATTTAACTTCCTATTCTGGATAAGTGATTTGTGCGTTTTCAGTTGTACATAGGATACTTGTATCATATTAGTAAGAATTGCAACCTTGTCATGTCTTTATTTGGAGATTAAGTATGATTAAAGTTGATGTTTATGGGTGCCAAGTTGACAAGGGGCAGATTTGTGGTGGTTCATTGTATAATTCAATTTGAGTGGGCCATAGGGTGCTCAGATATTTGGTTAAACATTATTCTGGGTATGTCTGTGAGGGTTTTTCTGGATAAGGTTACCATTTGAACTCATAGACTGAGTAAAGCAGATTGCCCTCCCTGATGTGGCCAATTGCTAAAGGCCTGAATAAAACAAAACAGCTGACTGAGAGAGAATCTGCTGTCTATGCCTGACTAATTTGAGCTGGAACATCAATCTTTTTCTGTCTTTGAACTCAGACTGGAAATGAAACAAACACCATTAATTCTCCTGGTTCCTGGGCCATTGACTCAGGCTTGGGGAACTTACCCAAGGGCTCTTCTGGTGCTAATGCTCTGAAATTCAGACTTGAACTTACATTATAGGCTCTACTGGTTCTCCGACTTTGAAACTTATACCATCAGTTCTCTTAGGTCTTCAGCTTTTGAACTGCAGGTCTTGAGATTTTTCACCCTCCATTATTACGTGAGCCAATTTCCTGTAATAAATATTTTTCTGTCTGTGAAGATGATACGATATTATATATCATATATATGACATTCATGATACACATACAGGACACATATATTCTATAGGAGTATATAATGAGAGAGATGTGTAGATACACATACACACACACTGGGTATAGGATATATATATTCCATTGATTCTACTTCTTTAGATTAGCCCAATACATATACCAAAAAAAAAATTATTAGGTACCTAAGATGAGCCATGGTTTGTTCCAACAGTCAGCCCTAGACCTCCCAAGAACAATAATCAATTTATAGCTTTTCTCAAACATACTGGAATGTAAGAGTGATTTGACTTGGAAATACAGTCTTACTGAAACTGTATCTGAAATGTAACTTTCTTTCTGGTTCTCCTTAGTCACTTTCTCCTAATTACATCTGTGAATCAGAAACACAACTTCTCTTTTTACATGTGTAACTCTACCTCCATCCCCTACTCAATTTCATTTGAGTAGACATACCAAGAGAATGCGGGAAAATCAGTTTTAAATTGGTTTGCTGGAAGGGGATTGTGCTGGCTTGAGAGAGCTGGTTATTAGCATCTTTTCCTTACTCTGCATTTAGGGACATCATCTTGGTCATCCATAAGGGAAGTGTTAACACCATGAAAATCTGCAAATGCAACAGGTCAGATGGACTCCACTGTTGTGACCTGGTTGTTAAGTATTGCCAGTGTATTGCTGACTTTGAAGATGTGGAGAAACCTTTTTTTTTTTTTTCTTTAAATAAGCAACAGCCTACTTTTTGCTTTGCTTCCCTACTCTGCCTCCCAAGGATTAGGCACCTAGTGGTTTTGGCAGAAATTCTGAGTGTAACATAAAGACAATAGTCAGGAAACATTGGGTCATAAAATTATGTGTAGACCTGTCTTAGTAAGTGTCTTGATAAAGAGAAATACACAATTTTAATTCTGTTAACCCAAGAATTGAGGGGGCGATGGTTCATGTTGACTGTCCTAGTTAAGATTTTAGCGTAAAATAAAAATGACATGGTATCACCTACATATTTATTACATACCTACGCAGCCACTTTGTGTATATTACAGAAACGTTTAGTAACTAATTGGTGTCTGCCAAGCATTAATGAAATCCTTAAGACAAACTTAATCACTGTTTTAGCCCAAAGAGGTTTTTTTTTGTTTGTTTGTTTTTTGTTTTGGCAATACTACATGTGAGATGTGGACATTTTCTCTGATTGGATAACATACAAGTCATTAAACATAAACCTAAAATCTCCTTTAAAATCTCTGTCTTGCTTTAGAAGGGTTGAATAGAAAAAAAAAATATTTCCTTCTGCAACAAATAAAATAATGCAAAATATATTTTTATAACTCTGGACTTCTATTATCCTTCACATCTCTGGCTTATATATACTAGGTATGTCTACAATGAGTAAAGAAAAAAGTACAGCAAAGCCCAACTTCCAAATTTCAGGCTATTAGGAAGCTTCCACCGCTTTACAAAGATGCTGATAATCAATAGAAAAACGATTATATTAATACACGAGGTCTCTTCTATGTCAAAACACATAGGCATGCATCTTGCAGAATCAGCAGTCAGATGTCATTAGATGCTCAGGCATAGCAGCTGACTTAGAAGATGTGCCATGTTATTGGAGACATTAAAGGGAAGATTCATGTAGCCTAGTGTCCCCAATACTTTTCTAGGATATATAAACCTTGAAGCTACCTGAAATAGCTTATTAATATTGGTCATTGTTTTATGGGAGTCTATCAATTATATGCTGGTGTGTTTATCCCAGTGGCCTGTAATGAATATAAAATTTAAAATAATTCACATTATTATGGGAAAAACAAAGCTAACTTTTATGTTACGGTTATAACTTTTTTTTCTCATTTGTAAGAAATGGAAACCATGTGTTCAGATATTTATTAACACTTTATGTGTTTAAATGCTTCATATTTTTCCATACTATCTCAATACAGACTAAATTTTACTTGTTCTCTCTCGGACTTGATGATAAATTTTGCAGTGAGAGAAATCATAGGAATAAAAAAGCATGATTCTAGGTGTAGTATTCTCCATATGCAAGAAGTACAGGGACCAAGAAAATTTACTTACAAAACTCTTCAAGCCAATAGATGTATGATAGGCTGCTGAGTCCTAGTGGACTCAAATTGTCAGCAAATCCTTCACAGATTGGTAGAAATTTTCAAACTGGTCAAAATCTTGCCAAATGTAAAGTTGAACTATAATAATCCATTTTGAGACCCTGGCCTTATTTTAAAGTATTGTATAACTACATTTGAAGTTTAAGGTTACAGAAATACACTTTGGAGAATTTATCCTACAGAAATAAAGGCAGCAATATCTAAAGATATACATATAAAAATGTCTGTTAAAACACTGTTTAAAGTAACCAAATCTGGAAATAATCTTAATGCCTATCAATAAGAAAAGGTTGATTGGGATTTTAACACATTCACTTCAAGAACCATCATTCAGCTATTGAAAAGAATGCATTAGATTCAAACTATTGTTTTGGAAAGAGCCATTATCTATAGTTGGTAAAAAAGCAAGTTGTTGATAAGCATGTATTGGATAATTTCATTTATATAAAATAAATAATCTTAAAGATACAGAAAGTAGTTCTTTCTATCATATTCCACTTAACAGATGCAACAAATTCATCTATGTTCTTTATTCCTCTATAAAACGTGCAAAAAGCACATAGATTGTTCCCTGAAAATTGATTTCAATCTGGTTATTTACACATTTCTATTCCTGTCATTAAACATTCACTTACTATGAATTAGTTGTATTTGTTACCAAATCTCTTTGGGCACCTGTTCTTCCTATTGGAAGTATGACATTTAATAAAATATTACACGAAGTGACTATAAATAAATGTGATGAAAAAGTTATTGCTTCTATGAAAACAAAATTAAAAATCTTGGAAAGACTACAGAAATTAAAGTCACTAAAACATATATACTTAGAAAATAGATGTGGACGAAACCATTGTGAAAAGAGCAGGGTAGAAAATTCTACATTAAATTGCTTAGCAAATGAGATACACTTCAAAGAAACTCAAACTGGAAGTTTTGGTGTGATTAACGCAAGAAAGTTTAAAATCAGCTGGGTCATGCTCTTAGAAACATAATGTATTTAAATGCATATGATTAAATTAAAAATATTTTCAAGCTATACCTATATCAGTTTTATGCTCCCCATTTATTGGACAACCACCAGTTCTGATGAATAAGATAGCTCTTTGATCACAGAAATTTGTGCATATACTGTGAATATGCAAAATACTCACACATGAAAGGATGTATGTCAGTTTGTTAACACAGGTGGAAAGCTAGATAGGGAAAAGTAAAAAGAAAGGAGAAGAAGAGTTAAGAAAAAAGCTGTGGCAAATAAGAATATATGCATGGTATTCTCTATTATATGTAGAATAGCATTCTATCTGTAGTATTGCCTTATACAAGTAAAAATGTGCATGTGGACAAGTTCAAGGGGTACCATGAACAAAGACATCGATTTCATTAGGTAATGGAACATTGAGTACTTTTCTTCTGGCTTCTAACTATTCTAATGTAGCGTTCTCACTAAACAGAAAGAATTAAAACTTTAAAAAAGAAAATAGAAATGAGAGAATGTTGACTTGTATAATTTTACTTCACTAGAGGCTTTGCAGATTTTATTTTACTTTTCTATACAATACCATCACTATTTTAAAAAATATATATATTATATATTATTATATATATAAATTATATATATATTACATATTATGTAGATATATAATTATATATAAAATATATATTATATATATTAGTGATGTATATAATACATCACTATTTTAAAAACATATAACCTTGGGGAATAGGGGCATAAATTAGTGTACAATTTCCTAAGGAAAGAAATTTAAAGGGCATGATAATTAAAAAATACAACCTAGAAGAGAATACATACTAATTCTATTCTAATTCCTTACCTTAGTGCTGACAGCATGTATAGCCAAAAAAGAAAAATGTGAAAATATCAGATTTTTGAGTGAGAATTGAGGGCTAAGTTAAATAAATGAGTCAGTGTATATTTTTCACCCTTCCTTCAAAACCAAAATGAGGAAATGGATAATTTAGTCTCCAAAACCTTAGATCTTGAGAGCAGATATTAAAGCTGGGAAATCTTCCCTGTGACACTTGTTTACTAAATTTGTTTCATGGTAGAGTACTGAAAGAATTTCAAATACAGTTTTGATCAAAACACAAAGAAGTTTTGATGTTAATCCATTAAAATGTCTAAGGAGTTGTTCACACAGAAAAACTTCTGCCAGGTCTAATATTTCATGTTGAAAAATAACTTCCATATGGTTCCTAATTGTCCTTTTGTTAGATATTAAAATAACTATCTCCATTTCTTTGTTCCTACATTCTTTGACTCTAAGAAAACAACAAAATTAGAACAACACTTTACCTAACCCTTCAATAGGCATTTTCATTTATTCACAGTGAAATTAAACATTTTTATAACTTATAAATATGATTTCAATCTTACATGAAAGTGGTAAGAATCATATAAAGATATTACATATATATAACCTTACCTAAGTTTAAATACTTCGAAGACTTTGCACAATTGTTTTACATCATTTCTCTCTCTCTTTCTCTCCCCATCGTGTTTCCATATTTTAAGATTATTGGAGAGTGTGCTGGAGACATCATAGCCCGTTGCTTCTAATACACCAATGAGTGCTTCCTAAGAACAAGAACTTTCTCTTACATAACTGTGCTACCATTATAAAAAGTCAGAAAATTTAGCATTGTTACTATACCATCATTTAATCTGCAGTCTATGTTCAAATTTTGCCAGTTGTATCCATATGTCCTTTCTCACAAATATTCTCCTGGGTTTAGGATCCAATCTGGGATCATGTGTTGCGTTTAGTTGTCAGGTCTCCTTAGACTCTTTTTTTCCCTAAGAATATTATTTTTTATATGATCACATTTTTAATCAAATCTACTAATTTTGTGTCATTTTTAAGAAATGATAACAGCTAAACAACTTCCAACTGAGAAGTGTATCTCTCATAGCCTGTTTAAATGGAAAGGATTCAGAGCCTTTCTTTGTCTTTCTTTATCTTGGTACTTCTGAAGAGTATAGTACAGTTATTTTGTAGAATGTATTTGAATTGGTCTAATAATTTCTCATAATTAAATTTAGCCTATGCTATCTTCTTCAGCAATGCCACAGGAATCTCAGTGCATCATATCAGGAGGCCCATAGTGTCTAGTTGTCTCATTGCTGGTAATGTCAGCTTTGATTCCTTGGTTAAGATGGTGTCTGTAAGTTTTCTTCAGTGTACAGTTAGTGCTTTCCTTTTGGTTATTAAGCATTTTCTTATTTTTCTTTTAAATTGTTAAAGTACTCTTATCTTAAGTTTTTCTCTTAAAACAGTACATATTTAAATTCTAACTCAATCTCAGAGTTGTATGAATTTAATGGAAGTGTTTAATGCATTTCTATTTATTGCTGTAATTAACATGTATATCTAAAATCCCCAGCTTCTGCCATCATTCTTCATTATCCTTTTTGAAGTCCATGTATGTCTGATGATTTTAAAAAATTTCAAAAATTAAATTTCTGATCATTCAAAAGCCTTGCACTACCAAGTATCTAGCCACTTATTACTATTACAAATACAATTCTTAGTTTAGCTTGGAAATAGTGTGTGTGTGCATGTGTGTATTTATATGTGAAAGTGTTCATTTTTGTTTGTGTCTCTGCCACAATATGTGATTTCTCTTGGAAAAATGCCTCTGTAATTATCCTCAGCCCCTGGCACAGTTCTTGTCATATATAAATGGTACCTGAACCACCTGCCATGTTACATGGCTCCAGGAGGTCACCGTTCACATTTCTGTCTTGAATGGACTTTTGGAACAACTTCACAGCCAATGATAGTCCTAGAGTTGTGCATGCAAGGACCCTGAATGGTGCTCAGTAATGAACACATGAAAAATTAGATGTCTAGTTTTCTATTGCTTGTCATAGCTAGACACGGCACTACAGACGTGGGGTGACCTTCCTTTATTCAGTGTCTTCCTCTCTTGTAACTAATGATTCCAAGATTGTATGATTTTGTTCTTCCATCACTATGACAGTTTCTCCTTATTAATTAGACTCAAAGTTCACTGTGAGTGAACTCACAAAATATACTGTGAAGCTTTCTGGACTTGGAGGCAGAGAGCTTCCTCTAGCAAGAGCTTACTCTCCCTACCATCTCAAATTCCTAGGTCTATCTTGCCTTCAATCATCCTGAACAGATAACAGTATTATTTTAAAGGGCATTAAGCATGAGTAGTCACTTTTTGTCATAGCTTTTTATCTTCACTGTTTGCTTACAGTATTTTTTAAAGGTAAAGTCTACATACCTTAACGGAAAAATTTTAAGAATAAAATTTAAAGAGTTGAAAAATACATTTGCCCTTGAAACGTACTACATTCATATTAAACTACAAACAATTTCATCATTTTTGGAGATTTCCTCTTACTTCTCAGCCTGCTCACCCATAGGAAACTACTTACCTTTGTGAGGTTTTTTTTTCTACTACACATTAGTTTTGTCAGTTACGAAATGCCATGTACATACAATACACACCAATTTTGTGCCTGGCATCTTTTGCTCATCACAATGACTTTGAGATTCAGTCATTATGCTTTTGTTTGTGCTTGATTTCTTTTAGTTGCTGAGTAAAACTCCCCTGAATGATTACACCACAATTTGTTTATCCAGCCTTATATTGATGGATATTTGAGTTGTCTCCAGTTTCTGACCCTTAAAAATGCAGCTGCTATGAAGACTCTTGACTAAGTGTTTTTGTGGACATATTATTTTATTCCTCTTGATTAAATACCTAGGAGTGCAACTGTTGTGTCAGAGGTGAAGGCATGCTTAGATTTGTAACAAACAAAAAACACAATATTTTTCAAAGTCTTTGTATCATCTTATATTTCCACTGGCAATTTATGAGAGTTCCAGCCACTCTATATGCTTTCCATTGTTTGAGACTTGACAGATAATCTTTTTATTTTAATTTTTTTCTGGTGAGATTGTAGTGATATTCGATTGTGGTTGCAGCTTTGTGTTCACGATATTCAATAACTTTCCATGTGCTTATTGGCTATTCATAAATTTTTTTGGAAAATGTTCATTTAAGAGTTTGCGTTTTTTAATTTATTTTTATTTCAATAACTTCTGAAGCATAAGGTTTTTTTTGTTACATGGATGAATTGTGTAATGGTGAGTTCTAAGATTTTAGTGCACTCATCATCCAAGTAGTGTACATTGGACTTAATATGTAGTTTGTTTAAATCCCTAGCCCTTTTCCCACCCTCCCTGTTCTGAGTCTTTAAAGTCCATTATGTCACTCTGTATGCCTTTGCATACTCATAGCTTAGCTCTCACTTCTAAGTGATAACCTAGTTTTTTATTTTCCACTTCTATGTCACTTCACTTAGCATAATGGCCTTCATTTCCAAAAAGACATTATTTTCTTTGTTTTTATTGCTGTGTAGTATTCCATGGTGTATATATACCACATTTTCTTTATCCACTAATTAGTGAATGGGCACTTAGGTTGGTTCCACATCTTTGCAAATGTAAATTTTGCTGCTCTAAACCTACATGTGCAAGTGTCTTTTTCATATAATGACTTCTTTTCCTTTGGGTAGATGTTTAGTAGTGAGATTGCTGGATTGAATGGTAGGTCTACTTTTAGCTCTTTAAGGAATCTCCATACTGTTTTTCAGAGGTTGTACTAATTTATATTCCCACCAGCAGTGCATAAGCATTCCCCCACATCTAGGCCATCATCTATTGTCTCTTGTTTGTGTTTTTAAAATTCCATTTTCTGTAATCCTCTTACTTAATTGCAGTAATTTTTACATACTTTTAATATAAGTCCTTTTGTCAGATACATGTTTTGCAAATATCCTCTCGCATTTGTGGCTGCTTATTCATTTCCTTAAGGATTCCTTTTACAGAGAAAAACTTTTATTTCTTAATCTATTTTTATGTTTGGAATTACTGCTTTTTGTTCTCTAAGAAATTTTTGCTTTCTAACACTATATGAAGAGATTATCAAATATTTTCTCCTAGCAGATTTATGGCTTTACTTTTAATGTTAAGGCTTCTAATACATATCAAATTAATGTTTTATAGTTTTCAGTGTACAAGTCTTTGGCTTATTTGTTATATTTATTCCTAAATATTTTAGTCATTTTGATGTTATTACAAGTAAAATTGGTTTTCAATTTATTTTTTAGATAATTCATTGCTAAATTATAGAAGTACAATTGATTTTTGTGTTCTGGTTTTAGATCTTGAAATCTTACTGAACTCATTTATTTGCTCACATAGTGTTTGTGTGTATGTGTGTGTATTCCCTAGATTTTTCTTTATACAAGATTATGTCATATGTAAGAAGTGATAGTTTTACATCTCCTTTTCCAAAATGGGTGCCTTTTATTTCTTTTTCTTGCCTAATTGCCTTGGCTAGAACCTCCAACACAATATTAAATAGAAGTGGTCAGAGCAGACCTCCTTCTCTCATTCCTAATCTTAGGAGGAAAGCATTCAGTCTTTGATGTGGTATGGATTTGTGTCCCCAGTCAAATCTCGTGTTGAATTGTAATCCCCAATGTTGGAGGAGGGGCCTGGTGGGACGTGATTGGATCATGGTGTCAGACTTCTCCCTTGCTATTCTCGTAATAGTGAGTTCTCACGAGATCTGGTTGTTTAAAAGTGTGTAGCACCACTCCATCCTCTTTATCTTTCTCTTACTTCAGCCGTGTAGGACATGCCTGCTTCACCTTCACCTTCTGCATGATTAAAAGTTTCCTAAGGCCTCCTCAGCCATGCTTCCTGTAAAGCCTGCAGAACCATAAGCTAATTACACCTTTTCTTTATAAATTACTCAGTCTCGGGTAGCTCTTTATAGCAATGTGAGAATGGACTAATGAATTTCACCATTAATTATGATGGTAAGTTGTAAATTTATCAGAGATAATTTTTTTTTTAATCAGCGACATATTTGTCAGGGATAAATTTTATCAGGTAAGGAAGTTCTCTTCTATTTATCAGTTATTGAGTGTTTTTTTTTTTTTTATCATGGAGGGGTGTTGGATTTTTTTCAAATACTTTTCCTGTGTCCATTGAAATAATCATTATTCTTTGTCTTTTATTCTGTTGATATGGGATATTATATTAATTGATTTTTAAAATTACTCCAATCTTGCATTCCTGGGATAAAGTCTTTTTTGCCATAGTGTATGACACACACACACACACACACACACACACACACACACACACACGTATATACAGAGAGAGAGAGAGAGAGAGAGAGAGAGTTAGATTTCATTTGCAATTTATTATTTGTTCAGGACTTTGAATCTATATTCTTAAGGGATATGGGCCTATTTTTCTTGTGACTCCTTTTTCTGGTTTTGGTATCAGGGTAGTAACTGGCTTTATAAAATGATTTGAGAACTATCTTCCCCCCTCTCTTCTCCTCTCCCTCTCTTTTCCTTCTTGTGGAATAGATTAGGAAGAATTTGGTAGAGTCCACCAGTGAAGCTATCTTGACCTAGGCTTTAATTTATGGGAAGATTTTTGCTTAATGATTCCTTTTTTTCACTTGTTATAAGTTTATTGATATTTTCAATTTCTTCTTGATTTAGTTTTAGTATTTTACATCTTTCTACCTAAGCTGTATATCATTGTAGCTAAGTCACGTATGTCATTGAATTTGTTGTCATAAAGTCATTTATAGTGTTTTCTTATAACCCTTCTTATTTCTGTAAGGTCAGTAATGACGGTCCCTCTCATTCCTGATTTTAATAATTTGAGTTATCTCCTGTTTTTCTTGTTCAGTCTAGCTGAAAGATGACAATTTTGTTGATGTTTTCAAAGTAGCAATGTGTGTGTTTCCTTCTAATCTCTATTGATTTATTTGTACTGGAGTTTTGTTATTATTTTCTTCCTTCTGTTTGTTCTGTGTTTAGTTTTCTCTTCTTTCTTCAGTTTGTTAAGGTGAAAGTTTAGCTTATTGATTTGAAATTTTTCTTCGTTTTACATGTAGATGTTTGTAGTTGGAAATACCCATCTAAAGATTGTATACACACATCTTATAAGTTTTTGTATGTTATATTTTTGTTGTCACTCATCTCCCAGTGTTTTCTAATTTCCTTTGGGATGTTTCTTTGACCCATTGACTATTTCAGAATGTGCTTTTAATTCCTACATTTTTTTAAATTTCCTAAATTTTCTTTCTTTTACTGATTTACAGTTTAATTCCATTTTGGTCAGAGAACATATTTTGTATGATTACATTCCTTTTAAATACATTGGGGTGTATTTTATGGCCTAAAATATGGTCTTACTTAGGGAATATTCCATGAGCACATGAAAAGAATGTTTTCTGATGTTGTCGGGTAGACTTTTCTATGGACAGCTTTTAGCTCCATTTCATTTACAGTCTCCTCGAAGTCGTCTATTCCTTACTGACCTGCTGGTTGATCCATTCATTACTAAAAGGGATATATTTATCATTGTGTTTAAAGATATTTTTACAGGATGTGGAATTCTGAATTCACAGATTTCTTTTACTTTCTGTATGTTAAAGGCTATCCATTGCCTTTTGGCTTTCATTGTTTCTGATAAGAAGTTAGTGTAATTGTTTCTGTTTATATAATTTGATTTTTTTTTCTGTCTTTTAATATTTTCTCTTAATCTTTGGTTTTAAATAGCTTGACTATGATGTGTCTAACACTGGTTTCTTTTTATGTTATCTTGTTTTTTTTTTTTTTTTTTTTTGAGATGGAGTTTCGCTCGTTACCCAGGCTGGAGTGCAATGGCGCGATCTCGGCTCACCGCAACCTCCGCCTCCTGGGTTCAGGCAATTCTCCTGACTCAGCCTCCCGAGCAGCTGGGATTACAGGCACGTGCCACCATGCCCAGCTAATTTTTTGTATTAGTAGAGACGGGGTTTCACCATGTTGACCAGGATGGTCTCGATCTCTTGACCTAGTGATCCACCCGCCTCGGCCTCCCAAAGTGCTGGGATTACAGGCTTATGTTATCTTGTTTACTAAGTCTTACAGATTTATGGTTTTTACCAAATTTTGGAAAATTTCTTCACAGTTGTTTTTAACTTTATTTTCTTCATTTTTTCTCCTTTTGGGAATCCAAGTTCAGGTATGTCAGCTCACTTGACATTATTTCACAAATACTTGAAGCTCCGTTCATTTGTTTTTTTATTTTTCACTTGGTGTGTTTAGATCTTTTTTCCTTCATTTGTTTTAAATCTATAGATTTTGCTTCAGGATCACTGTTTCTCTCTTCTGGCATTTCTAGTGTGCTTTTAAGACAATCTCATGAATTTTGCATTTGGATATTTCATTTTTTTTAGTTCTAGAATTTTTAGTTGGTTCTTCTCATATTTTCTATTTAATTGCTAGAATTATCTATTTATTCGTTATGATCACATTTTCCTTTATTTCTCAGAGAGATTCAAATAGAGCTTTAGAGTCCTTGTCCATATATTCTAACACAAGGGTCATCTTGATTGTTTCTAATTTTTTAAGTCATATTTTTCTTTGTCTTTGTATACACAGTATTTAAAATTATGTTGGCACCGTGGTTGCTGTGTTATGGAGATTCAGGATTATGTCATCTTTGACATGTGTTTATTTGACCAGGCAGGCATTTAGTTTTCTAGACCCAAGCCTTATATTCTGGCTTATTTGCCATAGGAAAGGAGAAATTTCTGCTGAGTTCTTTCAGTCCTTCAGATGTTGCTTTGGACTTTTTCTTTCACTATTTTCTTTGTTTTCTTTTGAGATTTAATAATGTATATAATGTGGTTGAAAAATTTATCGGATGCCGTTTGTGGTGTGCTTTTGATCTTTCGAGTGTTCCACTGGCATTTCTTTCAGAGAATGTTTTTTACTTTGCTATGATTGTATTTCTAAAGAAGGCTGATATCTTCTTACCAATGTGGACACTCACATTTAGTCACAAGGAATGTATATCCAACCAAACAGAGGAATAATAATATTTCCATAGTTTCTTTTTTAAAATTAGAAAAGCTGAGAGGTAAAGCTGGGAGGCATCCATGTGTACATAGTATAAAGAAGGTGGCCAGTTGAAACAAATCCAGCACCCAGAGAAAATCAGAAATGATAGAAAAAGAGAGCCCAAAGGCGATCTTGAAGGTATTCAATTCCCTTATAAGTTCTATAAGCAGGATTCCTAGCCCATTTCATCATTATATCTTCACTGTCTTCAAGAGTGTTTGGTAACAAACAGAAGATTTTTTGGAATGAATAATTGATAGTTGTATATATCCTGAAGATAGTACATATGTAATATCTTCAATGTTTCTAAAGGCTTTATTCAATGCCCTTTTCAAATTATAGATATATCTTAAAACAATAATTAGAAATTTAATCCTTAATATTTAATAAAATGTTATGTCTTATTGTAAAGGTAAGCAATTTATTTTTTAGCATCTATTTATAATATAAATATTCTTTATTCTTTAACATTAACAAAAGATTAACCACATTTTATCTTTTAATAGATAAAATTACAATTAAGCTGATAGTTCTTCATTAGAAGTATTATCTTTAAATAACTACAGTTGGCACCATGATTTCAGGTTTCAGTAAATTTTTATTACATACAGAATAAGAACCAAAATTTGTCCTTAGGGGAATATTTGTAGGATTTTTGGGGGGTTGTTTGTTTTGTTTTGGTGGTGATATTGGTATTGTTTTTAATAAAAATATTCAGAAAGACATACTTAGTATATTTCTCAACACTGAAGTAGACACATTGTCAGTATTCCTCAGTCCCATGGGTTGTTAACCACTAGAAAGCCTCTAGCTTTGTAGTGTAGCCATACATACATGTCTGGTCTATATCTTACCAGATCTGTCTCAGGAATATGCCTATTCTTCCAGTATTAAGAGCATCTCTACTAGAATTATTCCAGCCTTCTCAGCCCTCTCTGTTTTGAACTAATAAATTGATTTTGAAATTTTGTTCTATCTTTAGCCTTGGATGGAGAAACTATCTCTGAACAGATTACAGATATTTTTTCACCTGAGCAATATGTTCTGCACTAGAAGTGGTTTAGTATAAGAGCAAAATAGACTTCTACCAATTTGTCTCGCCTTCCTCTTATACCCCCACTCTGATCCAGCTTTGTCAAAGGAAATAAGTCTTCAGATTCAACACTTATACGAGTTACTGCCTTGTACTCCGGGAAGGAATGAAAAGGAAAAGACATCCTATGAATTTTTATAGATTAGCTGCCTCAATTGAAAAACATGGACCAATGAGCTAATATACACGGGCAAATGGGCTAAATATATCAGCATTTCTTGCTCTGTGTTTTGATCAAGAGGTAGGAGAAGAACAAGAAACTAGGAATGTATAAAGAAAGTACCTCATCCAAGATACTTTTCCCATAAACACTGTTCTTTGCGTGGGAAGGACCAAGTGTGTCTATGTGACACCTTGTTTACCCTCTGGGCTTGCGTGGTCTTCCTGATTAACTCCTATTTTTGGTCCCTCCTATCTCATAGGTTGTGAATCTTCACTTCTCATGTAATTACTACCATTCCATTTTTTTTTCAAGCCTTCACTCTGCTTCTAGAAACTGGAAGTAAATACCTTTACCTGTGATTCAGACAAAACCTATTTTCTAGAATCCTTTTCTCTGCTGGTTACCTCACCCTCCAGCCTTGCATTTGCTGCATGCCTTATTTTTAGAGGTTTGGCTCTTGGTCTTTCCTTGGAATACTTTTCCCCCAAAACTCATCAAATCATCTTTGATTCATTTCTTCTTTTCTCCTAGGAATAAGCAGCTTATGTTCCAACATAACTGTACCATACTACTTTGAGTGTCTTGTAAATATCAGTATCATCATCATTAAACCACCATTGTGATCATTTAGTAAACTGGAAAGGACATAGTTACTATCCCCAAGAATCTCAACTAGTACTAAGGAAAAAAATATTGGCTAAACAAAGCCTTATGCAATTAATTGATAAATTATGCAAACTCTATATTCTAAAGTAATTCAGAGGAATAAGAGTTTGTTGACATTTGAAGCAGTCAGGGAAAATTATATGTAGAAAATTTATGTTTTTAAATTGACCTCCAAATAAAATGTTCACTTTCCAGATATAAAGAAGTATAAAATTATCAAGAAATGTAAGAATCAGCAAGGCTTTTGAACCCAGGACCAACATGCACAGGGCAATGATTAGGGGAGATCAAATCGAGAACTGTGCTTGACATTGATTTGAAGAGGCCAACTCTGAAATTAGGGGTATAAGGGTGTGGAGATCAGCTAGGACGCTGTTGCAGTAATTCAGAGAAAAGGTGTTACCCTTTGAAAAGGACAATGTAAATGTAGAGAATTATATGCAACAATATAAAGGAAAAACCAATAAGCCTTAGGGATTAAATGGATGTAGGAAATGAAGGAAAATGACGATTTGAACTTCGGGCTCAGGAAATTGAGAAAATGGTAACAGCCTCCGACAAAACACAGTGGTTAGGATGGGAAGTTCTTTGGAAAGTGGGAATGTGTGAAGAATTCAGTTTCAAATGTAATGCTTTTGAGAAATCTAAGTAGAAGTGCCTGACTAGCATTTTGAGTTGTGGCACTTGAGTGAAAGGACTACATTGGACATAAGGATTTGGGATTCCCTGTAAAGTTACTAGCTGAATCTGTTCCATGAAGGAAACGTGGAGAAGATTAGCAGAGTCTAAGTAAAGAGTCTGGAAGACTATTAGGGTGGGAAGTGAAAGAAAGATGGGCTAAGAAAGAGTGAGAGCTTTGATGATTCTAGTTGTTTCCATTAATAAGCAAGCACATTAATTGTCAGGCCATAAGTGGTAAGACTTAAGTTTTTAAATTATTGAGACTCCCTGATAGTTTCAAACTAAGGATTAGTCCTAAGTATAAAATACTGGCTGTGGTGACCCAAAGAATAATTCCAAGCATGAAGGTCTACATTGTGGTGTCCGTTGAATCACTCTATTTTTTTTTATTGGATCCTTTAAGTATAATCTTTGTTAATTTTATAGCTTCAAAATGACCCTGGAGTTGACCTCGACTTCAGAATTTTTTTTGAGCTAAGAATAGCTAAAACAAAATGAACTTAAATAACAATTACATTGGTTTGTTATATCTTGGGTTTTACATTAGAGGCAAACCAATTTCAGAAGGAGCCTGGGACGGGGAGCTGGATTGGGGAAATGAAAGTCATTATTTAGTTTTCATGATATTTTGTCCTTCAGCTGTGGTAGCCAAGTAGCCATATGTACCTGGCATCCTCTTTTTTTTTTCTCCTTATTCCAGCCCTTAATTTTCTTCTCAAGAATTTGAGGTTACTTCAGTTTGTTTCTGCTTTGTTATCGTTTTATATATGTATACGTCTACGACTTATTTTTTGGGGGCTCATTTGGACAAAGGTGAAAGCAAGCAAGTCATAAAATGCGTACATTTTCCTTGATGTACTTAGGAATAATATAATATTTTATGTACTTATACTTGGCTGACAGAAAAAGAAGAAATTGTGGGGCAGTCGTTGTTTGAAAAAACTTAGTTACTTTCTGTTAGCCTAATGCCTAAGGAGCAGCATGATCTGAGAACTATTTCAGGAGGAAGATGAAGGAGAAAGGAAAGCCCTCAATAATCCACATCACTGACTAGAGCTAAAGCACAACAAACAGGTACTTCTCAAAGACAGAGAATGATGGGAACAACTATACGTTTTTTTCTGCGTTTTGGATAACTGAATGCCACTTTATAATTAAAAAGGTTGCATCTCATTAAACCATATGCATTAGGTAATATCCAATCAGTCTCTTAACTCAGCTTGCAAAGCCTTTTTTTTCTTTTATGTTGGCTAAGGAGAATAAGTAACCCTGAATTTTGCAAACAGTCACATACAGTCAATCAAGAAAGGAGAATAATGTGGTCATGGATATTATTTAACAAAAAGCCCACGAATACAGAAAGTTAGATATTTGCTTTTTTTAAAAGTCAGTTTTGGTATATAATTGGCATAGCATACAATTTACTCATTTAAAGGAGGTGAGTGCAATGTTATTTAGTATGGTCATATCACCACATAACTTTAGAACATTTTCACCACCACAAAAAGAAATCCCTTGTTCCTTAATCATCATCCCTCAATCCATGGCTCTCTCTTTATATATGACAAGATCATGCATACAAATAGGAAAAGTTTCCCCTATAAGGGTCTCCAAATTATAAAATACAGTTATCTACTAGAAGACAACAAACAAACAAACAAACTTAAATGCATTGTTAATCAAAACAATACTACTTCTCTAGAATATATGGTGATATGTTTTTATTCCAAGAGGGGTTATTTTCATTATTCTCTCTCTGTAATGACTGACTTCTCTGGGTGGGATTGAGCCAGCAGCTGATTATAAAATGATGTCATGGGCAATCCTATCAGTATTTCAGTGCAAGCTCAGAGGTTGAAGAGTAGAGTTCGGTGGAAAATTTCCAGCAGTAATAGATCTGCTTTGTATAGTCATAGATTCATCCTGGAATTGATTACTGTCTTTTACTCTAACAGCCCTTGACCATCAGGGCTTCTGCAGGAACTTCATTCAGTACCTTTGTAATATCCCAGAGCTTCCAGAGCGGCTCCCTGACCGCATGCTGAATCTCAGTAAAGGTTACTGCCTGACTGACAGTGTGTCCCTGGATGCCCAGACTTAGAGATTTGCAAAGTGTTTTAGTTTGTAGCTGCCATAAAGATCAAAGGAGAGCAGACGGGAAGTTTTTTCTTTGAGGTCAGCTTTCAGCTGCTGTAAATTAGTCATAGATCACAATAGGAAAGGGAAAGTAGAGAGTTTGTATGTAATGAGAAAGTGGGGAGTGTCCAGGGCACCTATATGTGACTCACAACTGTATCTTCTTGGTCCATATGTTTTATCTAACAGATTAAATCGATGCAAAGTGCAATTGCATTGGTAAAGCTCTTGGACAAGACTTCTAGAAGTAATTAAAATAGTCATTTAGATGAAACTTGTATTGTGGTTGACACTGGGAAATTAAATATCCTTTATACTGCCTAATCATTTTGCTCCCCATATTATTCTGGGTAACTATAATTAAACCATTGTTAAGTATCAGAAACACCCAAGGAAAGAGGAACTGATAATGTGGTTGGGAAATGGCATAAGACAGATGAATAATGAAACTTAGCAGATAAGAAGTAATAATGTCACCTTCATTCTTTATTACTATTTTTGCCTGGACAGAAAATTCACCTCACCTCTCATATTATATCCTTGTGGCGTTAACAGTGATGATCAAAATCCTGATTGATAAAAGAGCCACATGAATTTTGTTCCTTAGATTTCTATTAAAATAATGGAACATTAGGCATTTCATTTCTAAACTGGTTTGATTGCTAAAGTACTGTCTATAAATTTGGATGTGGAAAATTTAATGTGAACAAAACTTGAAAAATGCTGTAATAAAAAAAGGTAATGATTCAGTTTTCAGATTTTGGGGGGTTCCTTTCTTTAGAAATAAATAGTTTGTATAGTTTTTAAACACCTCCCATATCCACCTAATAGCCCTATCATAAATGGAGTGTCTCCAGATTGCTTGGATGAAGATTCTGACATTTCATCCTGCTAGACTTGACTGTTAAACTGATTAACTTTGGTGGAATGAACAAATAAATGCATGGTCTCAACATGAAGCCTAAAAAAATAAGAAACTAGAGCAAAACTGAAAAAACAAGTGATTAGATTTTTTGCTCCTTGAATTATCATAGTTCCTACCCTATGGGTTCCACAGTACTTTAATTTTTCTGATTCTTTTAGCAGTGTTAACATTTGTAATTACCTGCTTAATGCCTCTCTTGCCTGTTACACCATAAATTCCATGAAGGTGGAGACCACATTTGTCCTACGTAACCATTTTTTGCTACGTATGTCTCAAGCACCTAACATAGTGCCAGCCACACAAATAAAATCAAATTAAATTGGTTGAATGGATATATAAGTAGAACTGTGTTTGTATCTTGCTGTGACATGTTTAATATATTTAAGAGCCAGGTGATGTACTAGCAGAAGGTAAAATTCTGTGAAAAACAGGCAGCCTTAATGCACAGGGTGTGCCCAGTGCCTAAATCTTTGTGAATGCTCCATAAATATAGATAACAGCAAGTTGTATGCCTCAGGGGAATGGTGAACATCTGTCAGTAAAATGGATAATAGCCATATATTTAATCAATTTACATTACAAGTGCTTTAACCGAAGATCCATTCATTCAATGAACAAACATACATCTATAATTTAATATATGGATGGCGTCATGCTCAATACTATTGGTTTAAAGCCTTATTAACTAATACTGAGGGCTTTCTGTTTAGGAGTAAAACCATCAAACATGTTGTTCTCACATATTAAGTTAAAAATTTTAAAGCTTTTTATAATGTCTTGAGATCTACAGAACTCTATTTTTATGCCATCTGCATTTAAATGTTTACTACTATATAAAAAAAGGAACTGATACTCAGGCTTTAATTAACTGCAAAATTGTTCATCATCAGCACTAATATCATGTTAATTATGTTTCTTGAGGCAGGATAGTGTATTGAAATGATTTAGAAATGTTTTCATAACAGCAGACCTTAACAAAGGCTTTGTTAGTTATTTCTAAAACAACTAGAAAATTAGGTAAATATACTGGATATGTATAAATATACAAAGGATTAGACATATTTTAATAGCAGTACTTAAAAAAGCCTTGCTAATTAATTCTCACATAGCTAAAAAAATTAGAAAAAAATATGTTATGAACATTTTAATAAGTGGCATTTTTTACTATACAATACATTTTATATCATCTCCTTTTAGAGGAGTGAGTAATATTTTAGTGAAAATAAATTTATTTTCAGAGATGGAGGATAAATCAACAGGCAAACTAAAATATCCATTTGTGTGGAATTTTGCTTGCATATATCTATTTATTACATCTGGGTAACATAGCTATTATTAGAATGATTAAAATACATAAACATTGTAACAGGATTAAAATTTCTTTAGCATATCAGTCCACTTATCACTATATTGACATCAATTTATCATGTTAATTCCCGACTTTAAATTGTATGCTGCTCCCGATCCCCATTCATTGTCTACAGGGTCAACTTCAACCCCTCACAAGGCATCCAAGAGCTGGTCTTATGGTTTTCAGCCTTATCTTCCATCACTTTCACCTGCCGTCACCACAGACAGATTTTATTCCGACCGCTCTAAGCCTATTTGCTATTCCCCAGCACAGGAACACGTCTCATCTCAAACACCTTTGCACACATTCATCTCTCCCTTTGATAAACTTCTTCTCATCTTTCTCACACTATTTACAAATTCAATTCAAATGTTATTCATTCTTTTAACTCCACCTATTTCACCCAGTTCACTATCTCTTCTATCTTCCATGGCCTATTCTACAGTTCTCATTTTGAATTAAAATTAACTATACTTCTATGTCTCTCATACAATGCATACTTTTTAAAAGCAGGGTTCACGTCTTCAAGGGTTTAAAAAATGTATCTTGGTGCCAATTGCAGTGGCTATCAGGTCTTCAGTGCATGCTAGTTATTATAATCATTAACTTTCAATCATCTAATGATCCCCATGGAGGAAGAAACTCAGAATTGTTTTTATTCAATATAGTCATATTCCTAATACTAACCTGAAGGAACCCAAAACATAATTGTTTCGCCACTCCATTGCTTCAGCTTTTCTGAGTGCATTTCTTGGTCATCAGCCTGGAATATGATAGCAAGGATGTCCTATCCCATTTCTTCCCAACTTGCTAGATTCTATTCTTAGTTTCTCCTTTTGTGGCAGAGACTCCCACCTCTGCTCTCTTGTGTAGCTAGTTATCTCAAAAAGCAAACTGACTTTGATGTCATTATAGTAACACATCAGGTTTTTGTTTAACATCATTACGAGCTGTCTGAAAAAGTATGTTAATTAAATTTGCTAATGATGCTAAATGCAATGATTTTGAATTCACAAGTGAGGGTGAAAAGATAACATAAAAAGGTCTGAAGAGGTTAGAAATATGACCAGGGAAAAAAGCCTCATATTGGAAACACAAACTAACATCTGTGGGAGAAATTAAGTGGAAACTCAGCTGTTTTATGTGTGCTAAGATGGAAGATAAGATTCTAACTCTTTGAGATGCTATATAAATACCAAGACATATTAATTTTCAACAAATTAATAATGATTTCTATTAATGCAGAAAATTTTTATAGGCAGATCTTAGATCACATAATATACTCTAGGACACATCTCTGTTTGAGGTCAGAAATGGAAAATGATATTAACACTGGCATACAGAATGAGAAAACTTTTAATTTAAAGAATTATACAGTGTGTTCAAGGTCACTTGAAGAGCTATTGACTCCTATTCTTAACAGATAATTACTAAGATAGAGTTTAAATATATCCACTAATTGCAATTGCACATTTGCCTGGTTTATTTCTTCCATTTACCCAACAATCTATTTAGATATAATATCTTTTTCTAAGATTTAATTAAAATTTAGCGTTACTGGAGCTTCATCTACCCCTTCCAACTTGTGGCTGGATTTTCATAAACTGGCGGATTACTTCACGTAGAGTTGAAGACAAAGGAATTGAAAAGGACACTGGGTTTGAGGTGTCTGCACTAGAGGATGCATCATGTCTTTGTTCGGAGAAAGTGTTGGTTATTTCTTGCAGGGGAACGGCATCTATGGCTTCATATCATTCAAGGTCTTTGGACTATTCTGACATGCTTAAATCCAATGGAAAATGAATAAAAAGAAGTGAGTCTCCAAGTTAATCCTCCTCCTCACACACACACATTTGTCTTATATACAACTGGCGTTGACTGGGTTGAAATGTGCCCGTTCATGTATTTGTGTATTTTTGCTTTCCTCAATTACAGTAGAACATAGATCCTACAAAAGCAGACTGCTCAGCCATGTTTTTCCCTACTGTATTCCCAGAAACTAGGGCAAAGCTAGTATGTGCTAAATACTCAAATGTGCATAGAATGAATGAATAAATATGAATGAATAAATAAATAAATTGCAATTGCAATTAGTGTATATATTTAAGCTCTATCTTAGTAATTATCTTTTAAGAATATGAGTCAATAGCTCTTAAAGTGACCTTGAAGACATTGTATAATTCTTGAAGTTAAAAGTTTTCTCATTCTTTTCACCCTCACTTGTGAATTCAAAATCATCACATTTAGCAACATTAGCAAATTTAATTAACATGTATATATATGTGTGTGTATGCAGTTTACACACACACACACACACACACAGAGAGAGAGAGAGAGAGAGAGAGAGAGAGAGATAGAGTCTCACTGTCTCCAAAGCTGGAGTGCAGTGGCGCAATCTTGACACACTGCAACCTCTGCTGCCTGGGTTCAAGCAATTCTCCCACCTCAGCCTCCCAAGTAGCTGGGATTACAGGTATGTGATACCATACTCAGCTGATTTTTGTATTTTTAATAGAGACGGGGTTTCACTATGTTGGCCAGACTGGTCTTAAACTCCTGACCTCAGGTTATCAACCAGCCTCGGCCTTGCAAAGTGCTGGGATTACCGTAGTAAGCCACCACACCTAGCCTATCGTTATATTTTACGTATAATGAATGTGTATTATACTAAGAGAAAAAGTTAAATTTTTGCTCAATAATCAATTCACAAAAGGGTTCATTCCTATTCTCTTTAAGTGACAATATTCTTTGTTTTTAATATGTAATTTTAAAATCAAACGGTTTTTTTTTTGAGACAGGGTCTCACTCTGTTGCCCAGGCTGAAGTGCAGTGACACAATCATAGCTCACTGCAGCCTTGAACTCCCGGGCTCAAACGTTCCTCCCACCTCAGCCTCTCAAGTAACTGGGACCACAAGCACTGATATCATATCTGACCAATTTTTTTTTTTTTTTGAGTTTTGTAGAGGTGGGGGTCTCACTATGTTGCCCCTGCTGGCCTCAAATTCCTGGCCTCAAGCTATCCTCCTACCTTGGCCTCCCAAAGCGTTGAGATTACAGTCTTGAGCCAGCTTAAATGTAAAAAATAATTTTTATTTTTTGTTTACTTCAAGAAACTATTATAGCAGCTTGATTGATTATTCAAAGCCTGAAATATGAGGCAGAACTAAATGAGATTCCAGGTGCTCATTTTGGTTACCAATTGTGTTAAAAAATATGCTAAAACTTCAACTGTCCTTATATGTTGGAGCAGCAGGCTAGAACCTCTGAAAGCCTAAGACTCCTGGGTCCCTCTGCACACCTCCCACCCTGGCCTGCCTCTTCTTTCTTTATACCACCAAAGGAAGTGTCAAGGATGGACGTTGGCTGACCTACACTGGCATAGTTGAAGGAGAAAGATCTCACTAATTATTATGTTTTGCCATTTACTCGGGTATCTTTTTTTTAAGGAGTAAGGCATAAAATTCAAAAGTAAACATTTAAAAATATTGTTTGTGAGTATCTTTGCCTTATGTTGGTTTTGAATCAATCCACACTATGGGGTTAAAATACAAGAACTTAGCTATTTGTTCATTCATCCTTCAACATCTGTTGCTTTTTAAGTATCAGACACCATTCTAGGCACTAGGGAGACAAGCTCATGTTCTAAAGACAAAGTAAAATTTCAGGATGGAAAAGAAAACTGCTAAAGTATGGGAGGCATTCCTGAAGAGGTTACATGTGAAATGAAACTGCCAGGGCAAGATTTGTGGGCAAAGCATTCTAAGTGGATGTATGGGCAAAAGCCGAAAGTAGAATGAGGTGGAAAATAAATATAGAAAGATGACCCAGTGTGGATAGAACACATTTGCTCATGAGGAAGCAACACAAGATGCTCACCAATGGGATTTCCTACATATCCATGACTTTATAATACAGCTGGTAAAAGACTAGTGAGTTCTACCTTGTCCTATTTCTAATGCAAAGATAGTTGATCATATGCTTAGCTAACATATTATGCAGAGCGTTTAGCCTAATAGAGACACACTTTTTTTTTCACAATGAATTACTTATGGAGATGACTTAGTCTCTGTATTTTATGCTTTTAATATCACCAAAATCTTTTCAGATGCTTTTTTCCATTACGTTTTTCCTTTATTTCCTGCTAATAATGTGATGATATATTTGTAATAGTTATTTGCAGTGCTATTAACAAGTATTACAGTGTTGATTCAAAGGAAATAAAAACTTTATTAATAAAATAAGAGATTTTGCAAAAGTCATAAACCAAATTCCCTTTTATATATCTTGCCAACAATTATAACCATACCCTTGAGCACATTAATTCTTTGTATCTCACTAGAGATTCAGAGACATACACTTCCATCTATGGGGTAGATGAGAGATTTCAAGCAACATTATTCCATTAGAAGAAAAGAAAGTTTTAGTAATATAAGGATATTAGCTTTTCTGTGCCAAAGCTACTTCCTTCTAAATATAGCATAAGAAAAACTGATTCATCTGAATGTGGTACAAACTGACATCTCACAATAATCCATGTTAAGGAGCTGGTGCTTCTGTGGGTACATTGTCCTTCCCCCACTGCACCCATCTCAAATCAGGAGGCTCATTCTACTCTTTTGTTGAGTGTGCTTAGTGTTTTCTTTATATTGTCGTGTGCACATCTAATAGTAAAACCATGCAGCTCACTAATTCTCCTACTCAAGTGTGGTGGATGTGATGGGTAGAACACTAACATTGAATGGCAACCATTTTCTCTGTGATACCATGACAGTTTTACAAATGAGGAAACAAGACTCAGAGTGATGACTCGTTTAGGGTCACTCAGCTAGTAAGTGCTGGAATCAAGATTGCAATCAGCCAGAATGCATGATTCTATATTCTGTTCCCCCCAAAATAGAGTTCCTCTGCTAAGTTTGTTTCCACTTTTATTCCAGAATAAGGAAGGACTTGCAAATTATTTTATTTAAAAATGGGAATATGAAAAAAAAGAACTTAAAAGAAAACTCCCCTGAGCATAGAATTTAGGGCATTAGCATCCTGAGGGTTAGTTTTAGGAAACCCGAAGCTTCAACTCTTCTTGTAGGACTTCTTTGTCATTCCATATCTTTCCTATTGCACTTACACTTTCCTCTGGCTTCTCTCTGTCCAACTCTAAAAAAATCTGACATCAATAATTGGTATATAACCATGTCATTCTGCTGTTCCTCAAAAGGATGTTTGTTTTTTGTTTCAGTCTTATCTTTATGGAATAATAATGGGTTTTGCAACGTTCCAAGAAATTCCAGTTGACATTAGAACCAACAGAATAGATACTTTGTTGATTTGAGGACTTCTTTTAATATTATGCTATATTGGTAAATATAATAGTAACCTATTAGGATTGATCTTTATACAATAATTTCATGAACATTATTTCACTATCAAATAATTCTGTGATGTTATAATGACCTGGCTTTATTTATGAAAATATTAAAGCATGAGAGAAGACAATTTGTTTAAATAAAAACAAACAAAACCAAAAACTTAAAACAAATATGTCCTAAATCCAGAATATTCTCTTGAGTCTTCATTCATTCAACATTAATTGCACAGACATGTATTAAGTATTCATCATGTTCAAAGCTCTGGAGATTTATACTGAGATAGGCTACTTGCACCCTGGAGATCACAGTACAGAAGAAGATGCTATCATGTAAACATAATTATTAGGCAATGAGTTAAGGATAAGATTTTAAATATTATAAGAACAATATATGGGGACTCCCTGTCTTTTACGTTTAGCCTTCCCAGACTTTGTATTTTGTCTGAGAACTTGTCAATAGAGCTTTATTAGAGATTTTGGATCTTAGATATTTAAGGAAGTCAGAATCAACCATTTTTCCAGTTTCCAAGTAGATTTTATTAAAGATTTTTTCAATATTTGACCAGAACTAAAAGATTTTTTTTAAACTTTTTTTTTTTTCATGAGATGTGTACAAGAGAGACAGAGGCAGTGAAAAAGACATTGAAATGATTATCAGGACAGCATCAAAGACTAAAACTGTCCTGACTTGAAGACTGATTCCTTATGGGAGGATCTATATTGGTAGATTTTTATTCTACCTTTAGCGGGTAACCAACGAATTAAAGCTGATCACTTTTTTTTTGAACATATAGCCATTCTGGTTGTTGATATTTTCCTATAACTCAGGAAAATCTACTGTTTGATTTTATTGAGATTCAAAGGTTTGCATTGCTAATTGTTGTGCTGATAACCTGCCCTATATTAAGAGTTTCAGGGTTGAACTTAGTATTCTTACTACGTCTCTCCTCGATAAAAGATAAAGTGTAGTGATTTTAATGTATGTCATCATGGCTATGGAATTCATGTATCCTGGGAATATCAAGACTGTTAAATCCATGAAATTTCACAGGCTTCTCTTTACATTTAAAAAGATTCTTCAAAAACATCACTTCCAGCCTCTTCATTTTTCAGATCGAGAACTGAGCCCCAATGAATCAGAATGAATTGCCTGTGGTGACACAGAGACTGGTGACAAATCCAGAAATACAACCTGTTCTATTCCAGTTCAATATTATTTTCACTACAAACATTGCCTCCTTTGTATCCTTTCAAGGGTAATTTTGAATTATTTACTGATGTTTTGAATTTCTGGATTCATTGTCAGTGTCTAAAATAATGTGTGAAATAAGAGCCTAACTAAGTCTTCTATAATAAAGCAACTGAATTTATTTTGAAATGCCTTTTAGGGAAGCCAAGTTTTGAAGGGGTTTTAAGACTATCACATTCCAGGATATTTTTAGATAAGAAGAGAATAGAATCCTGGAAACAGGAACCTTCTTATTAAACAACATGATCCTAGTCTGCTAAGAAACCAATTTAGCTTGTTAAACTGATTCTCCAAGGACATATTAAGCATGCCGGTTTTGCCTTTCTTCACAACCTTTAGAATTATCTTTCTCCTCCTTCCACTCACCTCCCAAAATATATTAAATTAGAGCTCTGTCTTCTTCAATCTGGAAATATTTAAGAGAAAGTAAACATAAGAACATGAGCTTTGGCCGGGCACGGTGGCTCACACCTGTAATCCCAGCACTTTGGGAGGCAGAGGTGGGTGGATCACTTGAAGTCAGGAGTTTGAGTCCAGCCTGGCCAGCATGGTGAAACCCCATCTGTACTAAAAATGCAAAAATTAGCAAGGCATGGTGGCACAAGCATAGCATGCCTGTGATCCCAGCTACTTGGAAGGCTGAGGCAGGAGAATTGCTTGAACCCAGGAAGCAGAGGTTGCAGTGAGCTAAGATCATGCCACTGCACTCCACTATGGGCAACAGAGTGAGCTTTGTCTCAAACAAACATACATGGAAACATGAGCTTTCTAGACACCATAAACACAAATCTCAAGGGAAAAAATTCCTTGTCGATCTGTTTCCTTAAAATGTCATTATGAAAGTGTGCAATAATTTGAATTAATGACCATTGAAATACATATACTAGATATATCTATATTAGGATATTATTCTAATCTCTAAGAATTTCTTTATTTATTCTGTTACTAAAAATGTGGCAGGCTAGGCATGGTGGCTGACATCTGTTTTCTTAACACTTTGGGAGGCCAAAGTGGGAGGATCACTTGAGGACAGGAGTTTGAGACCAATCCGATCAACACAAGACCCTGTCACTACAAAAATTAAAATGATAATAAGTAACACATATTCATATTAGAAAATTCCTCATGAGCCTGCCACTCAGAGAAAACTTCTATGAATTGCTTGGTGTGTTTTTTGGCCAGTATTCATTTCAATGCATCTATCTATGTATTCAACTTTCTCTCCTTATCTCTTAAAATCTTTACCATCCCTTTTATACAATGTGTGTGTGGTTTTCCTCTATCATTTACCTTTTTGGTATATTTACTTTTGCATGTCCTTCAACATAATCCAAATATATGATTTTATTTTTGGCATAATGGTCTCTTAGGCAGTGTTATAATTAAATCATTCAATTCTTTATGAATTCTTTTGATGTCATAGAAATCAGTACCTGTTAAATATTTACTACAAGATAAATGAAATGCTACATTCTTTATATTACTTCCTAAACAGACTATAACAATTTATGATATAAACATTCTAAGTTCTATTCTGCAAAGAAGGCTCAAGGGTTTTCAGAAGACAAATAACTTGTCCAAGGTCAAACTACAAGTCAATGGTAGAATCTGAATTTAAGTTTCCCAAATCAAAAGGCCAAGATTTTACCCATGGTTATATCACCACCACATGGATATTTCATTTTTCAAGAACATTTAATTATTTTGCCTGCTTTTTAATTGGTATAATAATCTTTTGCCTATTCTTTTAAGAATACCATATATTCAGTATTTCTTTTCCCATAGATTTGCCATATCATCTTTATCTCATATTAATTAAATTCAGAACTCATTGGCTAGATTTCTAATTTGTCAGGATTTTGATAATTACAGTTACTACAGCTTAGTATCAGCAAAGTTATAGTGTATCTCCCTCACCCCTGCTGCTTCTCCTCCCCCAATAACTGTCTGTTTTCACTCATGTAGATGAATCTTGAGCTCATTTTGTTAAATTTCAAACCATTTCCAGCTGGGGATTACATTGACTCTAGGAATTAATTTGAGAGCAGTAAGTATCCTTCTCTTACTAAGTCAGCAAATACCAATGGAATTCCAACTATGTGCTAGGCACTGCTCTGTGAGCCAGCTTTCTAACAATGAACACTACACACACAAACCTCAGTAACCACGAGCTTACCCTCTTGTTGAGAGATTCTGAAAATAAACCGGTAAACAAATCAAATATATAGGGTTATATCATCAGAAATAATGAAAAAATTTACTTCTGTGTTATAATGATTGTGTTTCTTCCTAGGCTTCGTATCTTGTGTCACCTATATTCCGACTTCTAGAAGAAAGGTTGGCAGGCCAAATTCAGCCCTCCGTCTGTTTTTTCACTGTTTAAAATTGTTGTACACATAAAAATAAACATGACATAAAATTTACCATCTTAACCATTTTTAAGTGTTATGTATGCCACATTTTGCTTATCCTCTCATTTGCAATTGGATATTTTGGTTACTATCATGTCTTAGCAATTGTAAGTATTTGTTATGACCATAATTGTACAAAAACGCTTCTTCAAGACCCTGTTTTTAATTCTTTTGAGGATATACCCAGAATTACTGGATCATATGGTTATTCTATTTTTAACTTTTTGAGGAATCTCCATACTGTTTTTCACAGTGGCTCTCCCATTTTACATTCCCATCAACAGTGCACAAATGTTCCAGTAACTCCGAATCTTCACCAACACTTATTTTCTGGCTTTCTGGTTTTTTTTTGTAGTAGCCATTGCATTGTAATGGATGTGGGTGGTATCTCTTAGTTGTGATTTGCATTTCTCTAATAATTGATGTTGAACATCTTTTTATGTGCTTATTGACCATTTTGCTTTATCTGTTTTTTTAAAATAATGTTTTATTGGAACAAAACCGCACCCACTTGTTTAAAAATTATCTGTCTGTTAGGACTATATTGGCAGAGTTGTAACAGAGACAATAAGGCTAAAAAGCCTAAAATATTCAGTATTTGGTCCTTTGCAGAAAAATTTTGCCTATTGAATATTGCCTGAAACATGGAATATTGCCTAGAACTAACTTCAGCATGGATTATAGTCACCTGCAGAACTTGTTAAAACTCTAATTGCTGCTCTGTGCTACTTTCTGGAGTTTACAATTCAATAGGAATCAGGAGGGGCTCACGAATTTGCATTTCTAATAATTCCCAGAAGATGCTGATATGGCTGGTTCCTGGACCACCTCTTGAACCACTGATCTGAAACTATAAGAAAAAGTAAATAGTGATGATGGTAGATATTATTATCTTGCTCCTGATTTTATTGGAAGTATTTCTAGGTGAACTATTAAAGACTGTTGATTATTGATTTAAGACAGATATTTTAAAACGTGAAAGAAGAATTCTACTATTTTATTCAGTGCTTTTTAAATTCGGTTTGGTTTATTAAATCAGGAATGGGTATTTAATTTTTATCAAATTTGAACATTTATCAAGCAATTTCTGGAAGAAAATGTATTTATGTAGGCTGCATTATCCTTTTGTTTGTATACTTTGTGTATGTGTGTGTGTGTGTGCATGAGTGTGTGTGTGTATGTGTGTGTGTTGAGCAAGAAGGCCTTAACATTCCCTCAACTTGACTAAACTTGAGACAGATTTATTTTTGTCCTTAGAACCTTGACTTTGCTTTTCTTAGAAGGTTTACTTTAGAAAACCGTGCAATTGCACACTCTGCGCCTTTGAAATATGAACCTTCTCCCAGAGACTCTTGCCAGTTTTACAAACCAGGAATGTCTTTCTCAAGGACCTGAGAGCCATCTCTTTCAAAGACAATCATCAAAAAAGGCAGTGCTCCTGTCTCCCATACTTTGCAGGGGTGTAGGGACCTCACTTAGATAAGTGCCAATTAGCAAACACAGTGGGCCTGATCTCAGTGACCAAGACCCTCCCCTCCATGTCTTCCATCTTTTCACCAGTTCACCTCACTGCTTAAAAACTCTCCTGCCTTTGTTTCAGTGGAGTCACGTTCAGTCTCTCTTCCCCATTGCAACAGTTTTGAGTAAACATTCCTTGATAATGTAAAATTTTTCCAGGCACCAATCTGTTTTACAAAGCGTAGAAAGCATTATTTGCTGGTGACAAAACAACAGCAAACCAAAACTTTTTCTTCTGTTTTAAACCAAATTTTGCATATATGTATTTCCTGTTTTTTCCATTTTATTGGACTCACCATAGGTTTGTTTTTGACAATCTGCAATCTGTATGCATATTACTATTCTCCTCCCTTGCAAAGAACCAAGACGCATTTTTCCTAGTATCTGATCCATTTTCCCTCAGTTTGTATTAATTTTCACAGGGCATCTTTAACTTGCCAATGTGTGAATGCATTTTAGAAAGAATTCAATATATATGGCTTTCACTGGGACACAGCTATAACTCACAGAGATTTACAGGATGTGCTCTCAATCAATTTACACTAAGAATGCTATTTTCATTTTGCGTTAAATCTAAAAAATCCAGTGGAAATAAGATATGGGCCTTTTTCTTCAAATGTTATGTTATGATTATTTATAGAATTACTGTTACAATCTTAGATATTTAATGGAAACCGTATACCTTGTCTTTTCAACATGCAGTTTCGATATGTAGCCTATGTTTTGCACCATCTTAAAAAGCAATTTTATACTGAACAACTTGTGTTTAAACACTTTGAATGTTGAAATGTATTAATTCCACGAGAATTGCCTGGGTATTTGAACTTCATAATATTGCACCTAAAGCTAAAACAGATGCTGTTAAAACCGAGAATGATGCAGTAGGAAATAATCTGCCTGTTTCAGCTAATGGTTGAAAGAGTGTATTTGCCATTAAACTACACCCCAGACTGGGGGAAATATTGTTCTCCCTTATTTTCTCTCTATTGTTTCTTTACTTCAATATAACAATTACCAAAGTTATTTTTGTTATTAGTCTTTAACTTTTACTTCTTTAGGCTGCTAGGGAAATTAAGACCAATAAGAAAACAAATGTCTTTTTTAATGACCATGAGTAAAATTGAAGGAAACTTTTATTAGGAAAGCCATTTTCTGTGTCCCATTTGAAGCTCATAGCCATGATCTAGCATTCAAGGAAGAATAGGCTCAGTTTGTGGCACTGGTACTTTTGCTCTTGGATTGAACCACACTTATCCCATAGTCTTAGTGGAACAAAAATGTTACTGATCTACTATAAGGGAACATAATGTGTAACTATTGATTCACAATTTGTTCAGTTCTTTTGTTTTCTCTTGTTTTGGTCCAGGAAAACGTGCGTTTCATATACCATTGTCTATTCTGATGTTCCCAGGTGGTATTGCTTCTACTGTTGCTTGAAGGAACTTCTTAAGGTTAGCACTTTGTCTCCTGCACTGGAAGAGGATGATGTTTGTTACCCCTAAACTGTGGCTAATGGATGACAGGACAGTCGTGGTTGAAAACCTTCACTTACAGCAAATATACAATTCCATGGGCCGCTTGTTTCAGCATCACAGAAGTCATCTTTTGTGGTTATTTTAAAACCAGCACAATGTGATTACTCTTCATATTGTCCTGACACGAAGGACCCTTGGCATGATGCTTTCTCTTTGCATTGCAGCAACTGATGCAAAACCAGGTACCCTCTAAGAGCCCACTTGCCTGCTAATTAAATAGAACTCCATCTTGTATTAAAATTCACATCCTAAAATATTACTTTATACAATCATTCTTATTCATTGTATACTTAAACACGTTCTTTAACAATTTAAAAACTTAAAAAGAAAACTTTCTTTACTGAATCCTGACATATGAATAAAAGCAGCCCATTGAAGTCACTAAATAGGGTCACGTTCTAGCTTCCTAGCACTGCCAAAACTATACTCATTCCAAATTATGCTGACTTTTGCATTATAACACAGCATCTGTATGTCTGTGTATTTAATATTTTAGTAACGATTGACTACTTTCTTTTACCTATATAAATGTATATAAGGTTGTATTTTCTGAACTGCCTTACATGGAAACTTCCATTGTTTGGGATACATAAATGCTAATGGTTCAACTGAAGATAAGAAAACCACAAAATATTATGGACTTTTAGCCATGTACTGAGACCCACTAAAGAATCTGAGTGAAGCTCACTCTCTGCTGTAAAAAGCAAATTTTAAAAGACATAGACTGGAATCCAAACTCGGATTTTCTTTGCTACATAATTAGAAGGGCATGTAGAGAATGTAAGGAAGATTAACTTTTTCACTATGTGGACTGATGCTGTTTAACACTACACCACATAAAAGCATTTAGCACCTCTTGCAGTGAAGGAACACCAGTTCAGATGGAATCCTGTGAGCATTATCAGAAAAAAGGGAGAAAAAAGTGTTTGACTGGCACATCTTCTGCCACTGAGAAAACAAGTGAGTGAACCAATCTGAATCTGAATCACTTGACTAATAGCTAGCAATCGCAGATTAGAGTTGGGAAGAGGTAGATTATAATACATGATGATGACTGGTAGGAGATTAAAAGAACAAGTCAACATGTAGCATTAGTTTTTCCTCTGTTATTTGAAATAGCCACTTGTAGGTTTGGCAACAGCAATAAGAAAAGCATTGGTGTAAATAGTTTCTACCACAGAGAAAATAAAGACACGTGATGAACTCGTTTCTTCATATTACAGCAGGAAGATATTTACATTGAAAAGGAACCACGTGGGACACATTTGTTTCGGTCTGCCCAGTGTATAGGCTCCCTCTTTAATAAGAATACCTCAGTTTTTCTTTGGAATATCACTGCTTACTTCTCAGTCACTGTGGATACAGCAAGGCTAACCCCAGTCTTGGCTCCAGGAATCATCATGTGACCTAAACCTGGACAACCAAAGTATCAGCACATCTGCACTCCACATCACATCCTCCAGGGAAGTCTACAGTGGTACAAAAGATAGGCTTACCTGGGATTTTTCTGGCACAGCAGGGAAATGGGGGATCTGTTTCTAGGAAAGTTGGTGGGATAGTGACATGTCATTGTGGAGCTGCCGAATCACTACATTGTCAGGAGTGTCCAAAAACAAATCCAGCAGGTAAGAGAGCACAGCTGAGAGCTGGAAAGTCATTGATACCTGATATCACTGTCCTGGATCCAGCTGTGCTGAGGCTTATCAGCTAGAGCAAAGATTTTCTTCCATTGATTATACCGCACTGAGTTGGATTTTTGTTACTTGCAAACAAAATATTCTGAGTAATCCAGAAATATTGACAGATTTGAGAGGTTTCTAATATCCATATTGGAAGTTTCACTAAATCAATGCAGACTTCAATAATAACTAGCTGGAGCTATGGAGCCACACTTTCTTATTCATCTCTCATCCATTAATTCTTTTTAAGAAAGATAAGCACATTATGTCCCTGGCATTGTTTTGACCTTGAGAACATGAGGCTTAATAAGACACTGGCACGCCCCCTGCAGTTCAGAACTTAGTGAGAAGATAGACACAAACATGCAATGGGAAAAGGATAGCAGATGAACAATATCCTGTGAGAGTGTGGAGGGTTTGGTGTGTGACTCCCTAGAAGAGTCAGATAAAGCTCTGTAGAGGTGAACATGACAGGGAGATGAGAGGAGCATAAGAATTTCCCTGGTAAAGAAAGATTTTTCAGGGTGTTCTAGAGGCAGCAGATGCAAAAGATTGGCAGGGAGAGAGAAAACATAAAAACGATATGTTAAGGAAGAAGAGGTAGTTCAGATGTGACTGAAGCATAAGAGGTATAACTGGTAATGGCCAGATATTAAATTGGACAGGTCTGGTCTTCACTCTCTCATGAATGGCTGTGGCAATTTTCATCTTTGTGCGCTAGATCATTTCAGTACTTCTGACGGAAGTATCTTACCTGTTCCTCTCCACATGACCATGTTATATGTTCTCTTCAAGGCCTACCTTTGATCCTGCCTAAAGCAATAATGACTCCCCCACACTGTTCTCCCACCTGAATTCCTCTCTACTTCTCACACACTAGTCCCTGCAAGTTGAGGAAGGCACACATTTACTACCAGTGGAGAGGTAGCCACTCTGATAATGATAACGGAGGAACCAATTCCTGCCCCTGGCACCATCATACTGTCGGCAGTGAAATGGGCACACTCAGATATTGAATTTCCAGAGCCAGATTTGGAAATATACTAGTGCGATGTAAGAGAGCCTTTGTGCACCTGAAACCTAGACAGAAGCAGAGGGGTTTCACTTTTATACTGATGTAAATTCGGGAATGCTCCACCTGTCAGAGAGGGAGGGAGTATTAGAGAATAAATGAAACAAACACTATATTATATATGCACATACATAGTTTTTCATATATTTGTATTTAAATAATACCTTATACACTTTTACATGTTGGTACTAGGTTATAAGTACAAAATAACAATATCCTTGAGGCATTTTCAAGGATAATTTTGACTATGTACTATTTGTTTGTACTGTGCTAGAAACTTTTCAGTGAAATAAAGGCACACAAAAGGGCTCTGCAATTATGGCCCAACTGAATAAGAACTCAGCATTGCATAGGCCAGTGCCATCCAAAAGAATATTCTTCCATTAAAGAAATGTTTTATATTTGTGCTGTCCAATGTGGTTACCACTGGCCACATGTGGCTGCTGAGCACCTAAACTTGGCTAGTGTGATTGAGGGACTGGCTTTATGCTGTTCATTAATTTTAGTGAACTCTAATATAAATAAAAAAGCTACACCAGGCCAGCAGCTCCCACATTAAACAGGACAGAGTACAGAATGTTTACGGTGGTGTTGTTTCAGGGATGAGAATAGATAGGGCCCTGCTATCCCACTGGCATGTTTGGCTGTTTGTGCTTCGGCAGATTTGACCAATTAAAACTGCCTTAGGAGGAAGTATTACTTGAGGTTTTCCAGAGAATCAATATCCAGAGGATATGTATCCTAATATACATATACACAAATAATATTTGTATTGTATATATATACACACACACACATATGCACATGAAAACTACAAGTACTCTATTCGAACTAGTTCAGTGTTTTCTTGGTTAAGAAAAAAGTACACTGTGGGTTTTGTTACTGAAAATGGGTTATTTACTTTTAGTGAATACGAACTGTTAAATAAAATGAACATGTTAATTTTTAATGATACTTAACCCTAGATTTAAAGAAAATAATGTGGGGATTTGAATAATAAAGAGTTATGCATGTGTGATGTTTTACATTTCTCTAATGAAGGGAAGAACTTATAGGATAGATTAAAAAAATTGAAATGGGGAAAAAGTAATATCTAGCCTATCTTCTTCAAGTTGATCCCAAATTTGTCAGATAATTTAAAATCGAAATCATACGGTGAAAAAAATCTTCAGGCTTATTTATATCAATTTACTCAACTGCAACTTTTTTTTTTTTTTTTAAAGCACATGGCTCTCTTTTGTTCCCTGTGGTGAGAAAAATGGAGTCCCTGTTCTCATGGAACTTACATTCTGTAGACAATTATCCAACCATTAAATCCAAATTATCAATCAAATGTATTCTTCAATGCATTCCCTTAAAAGAAAAATTACATCATTGTGATTTTCCAAACATGACCGCAATAACTTGAAGTATAAAATATTGATTTCTGTTTTCTTTTCTTTACTTCTTTGACTACCTGACATCAAAAACAGCTCAGAACATAAACACTAACTTCTCTAATGGGTAACTATAAATCATTTCTTCTACACCCTGAAATTTATACTTGTTATCTTACTCCCCAGATTCATACCAAGCTGAAAGAAAGAAACTTGATTGTTTGATCTTTGCTTTGGCAGTGAGTAAATTACTCTCTCCTGCATTAACCCAGCTGGAATCCTACTTGTTTAAATTTCTTGCCTGTGATAGCAAAGGGCAAGAAATAAATTCAGGTAAATCTGAGAAATCTGACAGAAGGTTTTGGTTGAGAATCTCATGGAAGCTTTGCTCTTGTATTAGGGGAAGAACAGTGGCAGGGTTGGGCAGGAAAGGGTGAAGACCTCTCTCCATTGGAGGTGTTCCTAGTTTCCTGGTGTGCTCGGAGTATGTTATATTTTGCTGTCTCCCAAAAGAAGCTGATGAAATAACCCCACCAGCAGAGGCTGTGGGATGGACTTTGGACAACTGGCCAGGCTGCCACACTCTCAGCTATGTAAGAATCTGTGCATAAATCTATTTAAGTACCCAAGACCCTCTCATTTATCAAAATGTAAAAGTAGAAAATAACATGAATGAGAGAGTCACCACTAAGACATGGACCAGCCAACATCAGAGAGACCACAGCTATGAGGACTCCAACGGTGGAAATAGAGAAAGAAGAGCTATATAGAACCAAATACAAACCCTCTGCATATTTCTGTGTTGACAACCACTTAAAAAGATGGCGTAGTCTTTCTTTTACCTGCTGGTTGAGGGTCCTAGGCAAGTTTTGTGAAATTGAAAGCTGGACAATAGAAACAGAATAACATTTTTGCCAATGGAGAGGGAACTTTACAGAGGGAGTTTTGTACTGGCTGCAGACAGAAAGAATAACTTAACCCCTAAAATTACTTGATTCTGTACAGTTTGCCAGAGTTGTCTAGAATAAATTGTCATTAGACATCCTTGGAGGTGGAGTGAAGTGGGATATTAGACTGCAATAATTCAGCCAAACAAACCACAGCAAAATACAAACACATGCATCTATTTTTCTCACTCATGGGGCTGAAGTCGCAATGAAAGGTATTGTTTCAGAAGGCTGCAGGCAGTTCAGCTGGCTTGTTTGGGATGATTCTGTCCCACGGGAGAAGAGGTAGTGGCTACCAAGGTATGCTTTTCCTACGTTCATCTTAGCAATGCAGGAAGACAACAGAAGCCATGTATGCACATTTGAAATCTCTGCTTGCATCACATCTGCTCACTGCCCAAAGGTCAAGGTAATTCATGTTCAAAGGAAGTATGGGGCCTGGATATTTGCTAAATAATAACCCTATCTATGATAGGTAGTGACCCTTAGAATCAAGAAAACATTTAATTATTAAATACAATTTTAAAAATTATTTTTGTTGTATTTGTTTATGACTGTTTATGACACCTGCTTGATGTGCCTTGGATCTTGATATTTGAGAGAATTTTCTATGCCATGCTTCGCTGGGTAGTTTGGTATTTCTCTATCTTCAGCCTTATGGGCAGGATTTTGCTGCACACTACAGATGCATTGGAGTGCTGTTTTATCTTAATTAGAAAGAAGATAGCTGTCAGTGGGTGCTAGAGAAAAAGGCTAATGAATACACTGATAGACCCTGCTGATGAGTGGTATAATATAGAAGATTCTGTTTCTTTTTATTTTTTTATTTTTTATTTTTTTTTGAGACGGAGTTTCGCTCTTGTTACCCAGGCTGGAGTGCAATGGCGCGATCTCGGCTCACCGCAACCTCCGCCTCCTGGGTTCAGGCAATTCTTCTGCCTCAGCCTCCCGAGTAGCTGGGACTACAGGCACGCGCCACCATGCCCAGCTAATTTTTTGTATTTTTAGTAGAGACGGGGTTTCACCATGTTGACCAGGATGGTCTCGACCTCGTGATCCACCCGCCTCGGCCTCCCAAAGTGCTGGGATTACAGACTTGAGCCACCGCGCCCGGCCCCTGTTTCTTTTTAATTTTAAAGGTAAATCAAGACTCCAAATCTTTGCCACGGTTGTGACAGTTTCAGAATTATATTGGTACAAAAATAATTTCAGGAATGACTAACAAATCTACTTTTTTCCCTAATGCTCCCTTGAAAACAGTGACCAAAATCCTAACATGCATTTTATCCGTTAAGTGGTCTTATTTCTTTTCCTTTTCAGATATTTTAGTATACTGAAAACCAGAAGAGCTTGACTGATGAAGAAATGCAGGTTAGACCTGCTTGCTAACTGTACTTTCACCATGCAGAAGAGGCCCGCAATCTTTTCACACACAAGTGTAGTGAAGCATTTCAGAGAAGCCAGGTGTCTAAAACCTTTAATGAAGGGATTATTGATATGCAGAGCTTCCAATCACATCCGCTCTTGTTGGAGCAGATCCCAGAGGTTGTCAGGAAACAACGTGAGAAAGATGACTCAGGCACTCTGCCCTCTCTCCTCTCAACGAGGCAGGGATCTGGATGCCTGAAACATAGCTTCAAGCATCAAAGCTTCCTTGGGACCTGAATCCTGAAATCTCTTGGTGTCATGACACAAAACAAAGCACACATTTTTGGAAATGTCTTTACTGTAATCCATTTGTTAAAAAAAAAAAAAAGCAATGAAGACCATGGACTTGGGCTTATTCATATTTACATTCCTATCCTGCTTCAGCTGCTAACGTGGACATGATGCTTTTACAATTCACTTCCCTGTCAGTAACATTGGAACCGCCTATATCTGCTCTTCAGAGTTGTTTGATGTCTGAGCAGAGGCATGTAAAGCATTTTATACAGGTCTTGGCACATTATAAATGCTCAGTATATTATAACCATTATTGGTCTATGGCCACTTCCCCATTAATTTGGTAATAAATCTCTCTCCAAACTCTGATCCATTAGCATTGCAATTGTAAGATCAGGCACGCGGGCACTTTGATAGGCAAGCCTTGTGAAAATGCATTATTAAACATTTTTATGGTATGTTTGAATTGTAACAGAGCCAATTCTACCCTTGAGTAGAGACAACCTTGCTCTCCCCTTGACAGAGATTTTGGCATACATATTTATTTCAGCTCCTCCCTGTCTACAGGGCTCTGCTTCTTTGATAGAACTTGTAACTGAAGTCACACGGGTTTCTGTTCAGAACACTGAATCAGAGCTGCTCAGGTTGCAAACTTTACTGTAATACCCAAAATTTCTGGCAGTTACTTGCATCCCTGGGCTGGAGGGCATAGACACTTGGCCACTTGTATTAAAAGCATCATCCCTATATCAACCTATCTTCGCCTCCAAACCTCCCGAAAAGGAGAAAAACAAAGTTAGCGTGTGCATTTTTTAAAGAAAAATAGATCTATCTGAAACAGTTTAAAGAAGTGTCATTGAGAAGGTAAAGCTTCCTGTTGCCTACAGCAGCGGCTCCTAGAGAGCACTATATCCGAGGACTAGAAACACTCAGGCAAAAGCTTTTTGTTACTGTTGTTTTTTATTGAAGCAGTAGGTATTCTCAAAGCTTTTATAATCCTTCTGTTCATTTTGAAACTCAAGAGTGGTTCTTCAACAGTTCTGGGGATCCATGTTTTAAGAATCGTCTTTCCAGCATCGATGTTAGTCTTCAGAGAAACGCTGATGTACTGGGTTATTCCTGGGAAAATGCTGATAATCTGACCCCTCCCTCATTCTTCAGCCCCATATCTAGATATGACTCATCCTTCCTGCCTCCCTAACATTTTGCACCCCCCTTTTCTCAGCATTTAAGGTCTTTGGCAGTTTGTGTATATTACTGCTGCTGTTGGAGATGACATTTTTTGAACAGTCAATGTGATGGTACCTTGATGCTGCTTAATCATCTCAACTTCTCCTGGGGCATGAGATACTCAAAGAAGCTTTTATGACCGGGGACACCCGTGGTCCCCTCTACACTCTGTGACAGCACCTTTATAAACTTTATTGTCCTTATTGTCCCTATTGTCCCCTCTGCTTTCTGAGTTCTTACTTCGAGTTTTCAGACCCAACCTTGGTAGTGAGCACAAAGTTAGTGGTCATGAGATACTTTATGTGTGACTGTATAAATTAAGGAGAGAAATTAACAACATCGTGACAAATATAACCACATTTTTTCCTACTTTAGACAAAAAAGAGTAATGGTTGAAGTCAGGGACTTTGGAGTCTATGAGTAGTACCTGCCTTCCTTTATTTAGTAACTTTAAACAAGTTATTATACATAAAATATGGTTTCTTTATCTTTGACACCCAATTAAAGTCCCTCTCCTCACAGGACTGTTATGTGCATCATGTAAGGTAACACTTGGAAATGCTTTTGCATCATGGTCCCCAAGCTGTGCCCAAGTGCCCCTGAGTGCTAGCAGAAAACTCATAGCAGGGATATTTTGAATTTAAATGTAAGATTGCACAACGTTATTTTTGATGCTGTCATATCTTTGTAGGGCTTTGATAGTGGTTTCGATAAAAAGCAAGTGTCATGCAAAACTCAGTGAGGAACAGGAAATGGCATTGGCAACGCCCAAAATGGTTTTGTGTTAGATAAATTGTGCGACATCTGATATGCGTACACAACACTTCAGTAAATCATGCAGATATTTTTAAACAAAATAAAAATATTTTTGTTCAGTATTAATGTATTATTTTTTAAATTGATATTAGGTTATTACAATATAGTTATTTAGGTATTTGGATCTAACCATTTAATAAATGGAACTGTTAGGTATTTCTTTTGACCTATAGGTGCCATGGAAAAGTTACTGATATAAGAAGGGTGGGGACTTCTGCTTAGCACAGGGGCTGTTGTGACAACTCACTGAATATTAACTATTTGGTAGGAACAATATATTGAGATATTAATTTCTATTTTCTGCTTTCTCTATTTTTTTCTTTTATCACATCCTCCTTCCAATGATGTCCCTGATGTTTAATCACTACCGAGAGATTTTGCACAGCAGAGCAAAATCTTTATGCAGAAGACTTCCCAGCATGGCTTTGAAGCCTGAAAAGTCTAACAGTTTTCTGAGAGAGAAGAGAGGGAAGTGTGTTTTGAGGCAATAGGATCCAGAGATGGTTCCCCCAATTATAGGACAAAGATGCAAATCCACAGGTTGAATAATAGTGGCCTATACTAGTCTCTTGCAGTGCTCCAAGGAACTTGTTGTAAGAGGAATTTTTTGAAACTTTTAAAGGCTCACTAGTGTTTCTTGGGTTAAATGAAATTCAAGAACTAGTGGACCAGAGAGTAGAATATGAGTTCTAGAGGATATCCCTGAAGGGGTCATGTTCTCTGAAAGTCACACACTTCACTCAGCTCATACCAAGACACTTGTAAATCTTTAACAAATAATAAATACCACTTACTGAGCTCATCTTTTATTCCAGGCACTTGGATGAGTCCTTACATGCACTGTCTCATTTAACACAAACAAGGTACCATTATTAGGCTCATTTTAAAAACAAAGACTCTGCAGCCTGGAGAAAGTATGTAGCTTGCCCAGGTCACACAGCTAGTTAGAAGTGAAGAGCAGATGTAAACTCCATAGTACAAGTTCGTGCTGAATATTGATAGGAACCTATCTTCTTTGAAAGAGCAGAAACTTAATTCAAACAAGCTTAAATTTAAAAGACAAAAAAAAGTCTATTGACAAAATATGGCGGTAGAATTTTTGTCATAGCAGGATGCAGGTTTTGGGATGATGCAATTAACAAGCTGTCTCCTGCATCTCTTGGCCCTGTATTCCTTGGAGCTGGCTTCACTCTGGGTAAGTTAGTAAAGCATGTCCACAGGTGGCAAGGGGGCCACCAGGCACTCCTGGGGAGCGGCTAAGACAGCCCGGCAGAAAGAGAGCACTTCTTTCCCGAAACTTCCATCAGAAGCCCCGGCACGGATCTCATTGACTTGGCTTTGTCTTATGCCCAACCCCAAGCCAATTTCAGTGTTATCAGGTAAATGAAATAGGTGAATGGGCCAGGTCTGGACAACCTACCCATCCTTGCCGCAGTTGGGATTCACCCAAATCACGTGATTGACGATAAGGAAAGTGTAGTTCTCTAAAGAAGCTGAAATTCCTATTAATTGAAAAAAGAGAGAAGGAATACTGGAAGGTAAAGCACAACATCCCAATATAACACACTTACATTTTGTATTTATTAACAAGAGAAGATCTTGAGATAGTACACCCATTTTAGAGGCTAGTAAGGCACATTTACATTTCTAGAATCATCTGAATTTGGCACAAGCTGTTGCTGTGGATTTTCCATCGTTGCTGACACTGTGATGCGCGTGCTTTTTCATTCTTACACAATAAACCAAGGTGCTAGATACTTGTCAAATGAAACAACCTTAACTGGTATTCAGGCTCTGCTCAGGGAAGCAAACCCACATCTTAATCTCAATTTCATTCGACTACCAGGATGGAGGAGAATATGCCCTCAGGCAACAGGTAGGTGTTTACCTGCTTGTAGTCTGGGTGCTCTTTTGGCTGGGCTGCATTGAAGCACTCATAATAACTCCTCTGCGTGGCAACTAACTCCACTAGGATTCAGTTGCCATGCAACTGCATGGTATTTCTCTATAATACTGCTTTCCTATGATTACAGATTGAGGCGCTTTTATAGTCATAATAATACCTTACACTCTTGCCAGGCCTTTTACATAAGAAGATCCCAATAGGGTGAATAGAGTTGCTCTTTATGTAAGTTTTTTCACCAAGCACTAAAAATACCCATGCTTCCAATTTAGCTACATGGCAGCCATCCTCTCCTAGTTAAAATATACAATAGATATTTTGGCAGGAGGTGATACAAAGAATTACTCATCAGATTTAAAAAGTGAAAGATATTTAGGTGCACATAATAGATCTCCATTAGAGAACACCTGAGGCATTCCATCAGGTGCTGACAATATTTTGGGGGTGTCTCTGAATCGGGTACCTGAAAGGGGTTTGATTGTTTCTGCTTTTTATATGGAATTAGAGAGCAATTGAAAAGTGGATTGGGTCAGACTCTTTCATGATTCAACTGCTCTGAGGTCCTAAATAGGTACTTAGAATGAGGGGGTCAGCATGGCTTCACCGAAGTGCCATTTAATACTCATTGGAGAAAATTGTGTTTCTGATGTCCTACTTTTTCACCCAGTGAGTAGTTACTCAACGGGCAGGGCCTAGCACATTCTTTTTAATCTCTTAATCAGAAGCTTTCAGAAGTTCAGGTGTTATTAAGGACATAATCTTCTCTCTGAAAGCAAACAGGTTCCTGAGTTTCCTGACAAGCACACTCATTCATTAACCTTTTAAATAAAAGTACTATAATAACAATGGAGGAAACCAAAACTAAACTGCTTTGACCTTAATTTTATGAGCTAGCTAAAAATGTTGTAAAAAATAATTTGAAAGTAAAAGCCTTATTTGCAGTAATGAGGTCTTTTAAAACATTTTTTATTTTTATTTTTTGTGAGTATATAGAAGATGTATATACTCCTGGGCTACAGGCGTTGTTTTGATACAGGCATGCAATGCATGGTAATTGCATTTTGGGAAATGGGGTATTCATCCCCTCAAACATTCATCTTTTGTGATACAAACAATCCAATTATTCCCTTTATTATTTTTAAATGTGCAACTAAGTTGTTATTGACCAAAATCACCCTGTCGTGCTATCAAATCCTAGGTCTTATTCTTTCTAACTGATGTTTATGCTCATTAACTATCCTCACCTCCCCAGTCCTGTCTTATTACCCTTCCCTGTCTCTGGTAACCATCCCTCTACTCTCTATTTCCATGAGTTCAACTGTTTTGATTTTTAGACCTCACAAATAAGTGAGAACATGTGGTGTTTGTTTTTCTGTGCCTGATTTATTTCATCCAGCATAATGACCTTCAGTTTCATCCATGAATGAAGAAAATGTGGTATTTAAACACAATGGACTATGACTCAGCCATAAAAAAGATTTGTTTTTAAAGCATGTCTTCTAAAGTAGAGGACCCCAACCTTTTTGGCATCAGGGACTGGTTTCGTGGAAGACAATTTTTCAACGGAGTGGCGTGGGTTGAGAGGGGGTGGCCAAGCATGATTCAAGTGCATGACACTTATTGCGCACTTTATCTCTATTATTATTACATTGTAATATATAATGAAATAATTATACAACTCACTATAACGTAGAAGCAGTGGGAAACTTGAGCCTTTGCTGCAATTAGATGGTCCCATCTGGGGATGATGGAAGACTGACAGATCATCAGGCATGAAATTCTCTTAAGGAGTGAATGAATAACCTAGATCCCTTGCATGTGCAGTTCACAGTAGGGTTTTCACTTCTATGAGAATCTAATGCCACCTCTGATTTGACGGGAGGTGGGGCTTAGGCAGTAATGTGAACGATGGGGAGCAGCTGTAAATACGCATGAAGCTTCACTCACTTGCCCACCACTCATCTCATACTATGTGGCTGGGTTCCTAACAGGCACAAACTAGTACCAGTGGGGCTTTAGAACAGGGAATTGGAGACCCCTGCTCTAAAGTCTTCTTTCTTATTTTGGGAAACACCTTTCTTTTGGTTCTTTGTAACTCAGTTACATCCATCTATTAATGCTTGAGTTATTCTTAATATATCTTCATTGACATAATTGTTGAATTTATATTGTCCTTTAATATTCATATCATTCTTTAATATACTTCTTAAAATTTTTGTAGATATATGGCTGCCTTGATTAAGGCAACTTTTTCAGTCTTTGAAGCTAAGTTTGGCCATGAGTCAAAATTCTGACTGGTAGCATTTAAGGACTAGTGATTCATGAATCTTTCAGGTCATGCTTTTAAAGGAAACAGATGCGTTCTCTCCTTTCTCCCTTCTCTCCTAGAACTTCAAATATGGATAATTCCTCTTAGTGATAACTGTAAGCTATGGATCTTGAGAACTGTTGTTAGCCATGTCCACTGCCATGTAAAGAAAACTACTCTATATTCAAAGCAAATCAAGCCAAGGTAACCCAAAAGAACATGCAAGAGACAGCGTGAGACTGTTCTTTTGGCATTTGACCTCGTGTCTATTGTCTCTTATGTGCACCAAATCCAGCCCTCAGGTCACTGATTGTTCAGACACTGAAAATGAAGACAACATACCATAATTAAAAAAAAAACTCTCCTTTTTCTTTTAAGTTCATTTAAGTCTTGTTTCTGCCATAAGCTAGAGTTCTAATTCATAAATCAGGATAAACTCTACAACAAAAATAGTAGACTTTGTGAATATATGCCTATGCAATTGCCCTATTAGCATTTAATAATGCCATATAACAGAATGAAAAAATGTGGGACCTCCAATGTGACTTGAGGTGAAATCTTAGAAGAAACATCAACTAAACATTGAGTATCAAACTATTTTCTTTTATCCCATGTTTATCTCCACAGGAAGACATAAATGAGTTTAGAATATATGATGTATATTTGGAACAGCAAAATCTTTCAATCCAATTGAATACTTGTTTAGGTTGTACAATGGTATGGTTTGGCTCTGTATCCCACCCAAACTTCATGTTGAATTGTAATTTCCAGTATTGGGGGAGGGACCTGATGGGAGGTGATTGGATCATGGGGGAGTTGCCCTCTTGCTGCTCTCAGGATAGTGAATTCTCATGAGATCTTGTTGTTTAAAACTGTATAGCTCTCCCCGTTTCACACTCTCTCTCCCACTCTGCCATGTGAAGAAGGTGCCTGCTTCCCCTTTGTCCTTCTGCCATGATTGCAAGTTTCCTGAGCTCCCCAACCATGCTTCCTGTACAGACTGCAAAACTCTTGAGTCAGTTAAACCTTTTCTTCATAAATTACCCAGTCTTAGGTAGTTCTTTATGGCAGTGTGAGGATGAACTGATACAGAAAATTGGTACCAGGAGTGGGGCATTGCTATAAAGATACCTTCTGAAAGGCAGAATAAAAGTGGAAAGAAACGAAAACGTGGAATCAGCTTTGGAACGGGGTAATGGGCAAAGGTTGGAACAGTGTTGGAGGGCTCAGAAGAAGACATAAAGATAAGGGAAAGTTAGGAACTTCTTAGAGACTTGTTGAATGGTTGTGACCAAAATGCTGATAGTGAAATGGACAGCAAAGTCCAGGCTGAGGTGGTTTCAGAGAGAGATGAAGAACTTATTGGGAACTGGTCATCGCTCTTGCTATGCCTTAGCAAAGAGACTGGTGGCATTATGCCCCTGCTCTAGAGATTTGTGAAACTTTGAACTTGAGAGAGATGATTTAGGGTAGCCAATGGAAGAAATTTCTAAGCAGCAAAGCATTCAAGATGGGGCCTGGCTGCTTCTAAAAGCCTATGTTTATTTTCATAAGCAAATAAATGACCTGAAACTAGAACTTATATTTAAAAGGGAAGCAGAATATAAGTTTGGAAAATTTGCAGCCCAATTATATGGTAGAAAAGAAAAACTCATTTCCTGGAGAAGAATTCAAGACTGCAGAAATTGCCATAAGTAAAGAAGAGCCAAATGTTAATAGCCAAGACAATGGGGAAAATGCCTTTAAGGTATTTCAGAGATCTATATGGCAGCCCCTCCCATCACAGGCCCAGAGGCCTAGGAGAGAAAAGTGCTTCATGGGACTGAGAGCCACACTGCTCTGTGCAGGCTGGGGACATGGTCCCCTGTGTTCCAGCTGCTCCAGCTCCAGCTGTGGTTAAAAGGGGCCAATGTATAGCTTGGGCTGTTGCTTCAGAGGATGCAAGCCTTTGCAGCTTCCATGTGGTGTTCACCTGTGGGTGCATAGAAGTCAAGAGTTGATGCTTGGGAGCCTCTGCCTAGATTTCAGAGGATGTATGGAAATGCAATGATGTTCAGGCAGAAGTCTGCTGCAGAAACAGCGCCCTCATGAAGAACTTCTACCAGGGCAGTGCTGAGGGGAAATTTGGGGATGGAGTTCCTACACAGAATCTCCCTGTGGGCACTTCCCAGTGCAGCTGTGAGAAGAGGGTCACTGTCCTCCAGACCACAGAATGGTAGATCCACTGACAGCTTTCACTATGTACTGGAAAAGCTGTAGGTACTCAACACCAGTCCATGGAAGCAGACACAGGGGCTGTACCCTGCAAAAGCACAAGGGTAGAGCTGCCCGAAGCTTTGGGATCTCACTCATTATATCAGTGTACCCTGGATGTGAGACATGTAGTCAAGGAGATTATTTTGAGCTTTAAGATTTAATAACCACTCTACTGGGTTTTAGACTTGCATGGGGCCTGTATCCCCTTTATTTTGACCAATTTCTCCCTTTTTGAATGGAGGCATTTATGCAACTCTTGTACTCTCATTGTATCTTGGAAGTAACTAACTTGTTTTGATTTTACAGTCTCATAGGCAGAAGGGACTCAGACAAGACTTTGGACTTAGACTTTTAAGTAAAATGCTGGAATGAATTAAGACTTTGGGGGACTGTTGGGAAGGCATGATTGCATTTTGAAATGTGAGAAGAACATGAGATTTGGAAAGGACCAGGGGAAAAATGACACGGTTTGGCTCTGTGTCTCCACCCGAATCTCATGTGGAATTGTAATTCCCAATGTTGGGGGAGGGACTTGGTGGGGGGTGATTGGATCATGGGGGCAGATTCTCCCCATACTGATCTCATGTAAGTGAGTGAGTTCTCATGAGATCTGATTGTTTAAAAGTATGTAGAACTCCCCCCTTCATTCATTCTCCTGTTCCACCATGTGAAGAATGTGCTTGCTTCACCTTCTCTCTTCCACCATGATTGTAAGTTTCCTGAGGCTTACCCAATTATGTTTCCTGGACAGCCTATGGAATTGTAAGTCAATTAAACCTCTTTTCTTCAAAAATTACCCAGTCTCAGGTAGTTCTGTATAGCACTGTGAGAATGAATTAGAACATATAAATCATTTGTTGTGTATGATTATTAGTTTTAGGACCTGAGTATAAGGAGAATAGTATAGCTTTTTTTTTTTGAGACAGAGTTTCACTCTTGTTACCCAGGCTGGAGTGCAATGGTGCGATCTCAGCTCACTGCAACCTCCGCCTCCTGGGTTCAAGCAATTCTCCTGCCTCAGCCTCCCGAGTAGCTGTGACTACAGGCATGTGCCATCGTGCCCAGCTAATTTTTGTATTTTCAGTAGAGACAGGGTTTCACCATGTTGACCAGGATGGTCTCGATCTCTTGACCTCGTGATCCACTGGCTTTGGCCTCCCAAAGTGCTGAGATTCTAGGCGTGAGCCACCGCGCCCAGCCCAGTATAGCTTTTAATGGGGTTAAAACATAACCTGTCATAATTTAAATGCATTTTCATAGCAAAACATTTCCATTAAAAAATTCCTAAGAAAATAATGGAAGACAGCCAAATTCAATATATTGTAAGTAGTTTAAGGTGTTTTTTAAGATGATTTTAGATGGTTGTACCTTTATTTCCTTTTAAAAAAGTAAATGTATAACCCTTCACAGAGGGCCTCAGATTAAAATAGGCTGTGTGCATTTATCATTTGGGGTTTGGTTTTGCTTTATTATAGCATCCTGCAATTTGTATGTTTTATTTTAAGTGGACAACAATTTTAATCCCAATGCTATGAATATTTTAAATGAATTAAGAGTCTCCATTTAAAATAAATATTGTACTATAAATCAGTTATAATTATATTAGACTTTTACTACCTTTTAAAAATTTGTTTTTTATTGGATTTTTACTGCCTATCTGCTGATGGTACAGCCATGCTGAATTCCCTACCATGATTGTATTATAAAATAAAATTTAAAGCATCTACTAAAAACCAGTTTTTTCAAATCCTGTATCTTAATATAATTTTACATTAACATACAAATGGGTAGATTTTAAAATTATGATGGTGCATTTACTCTGAGAATATAGTTGGCCATTTTTATCTGTTTGTTGATCCAACTAACTATGGGTTGAAAATAGCCAAAAAACAATATAAAACAATTCAATAATAATCATAAAAAACACAGTGTAACAACTATTTATACAGTATTTACAATGTATTAGCTATTATAAATAATCTAGAGACTAAAGTATATGGAAAAACGTGTGTAAATTATTTAAAAATACTGCAAATATGACACCATTTTATTATATGAGAGACTTGAGCATCCACAGATTTTGGTATCTGCAGGGGTCTTTGAACCAATTCCCTGCAGATACTGAGGGATAACTCTCTGTATACATGGCAGTTACATACACTACATGATTTTCTACATGTAGAAAACTACAGTTGCTCAGTACATGATTTTCTAGGTGAACGTACCTGGGAACATACCTAAACAGAAAATACTGTTTTCTAGCTGAAGAAGTACAAGTTTGGTCACATCTACTCCAGCCTCTGTTCTTCCAGGTCTTCTCTCTGAGGGAAAGACAGCAAACTATGAGTGAGAAAACTAGAGTCTTACCACAGATTGATCATTGGGGGACTGCAAAAATCACAAATTTTTCTGGTGTCATGTTCTTTACTTACAAAATAAAGACATTGGAAACATTAATTTTATGTATCTGTTTTATGTTATGTGGTCTACCATAATATGGTTTTCTTATAATTATATTCTCATAATTTTAATATGGTTGTATTTTGTTTGTATAGGCAAAGTAATTTATAGTCCCTATTTTATTAATAGGGAATAGAAACACAATGATAATAAAATGGTTCATGTAAACATCAACAGGTATATAAGTGAAAATTTAACAAAACTCTCCAGACTGTTCCAAGCTCTAATCTAAACTGTAAAATAAATGGAGCAGCGAGGCTATCCTCTTCTATTTCTACATTCTTTCATCCTTTCTCCTCCTCATCTGAAAACATCTTCACTAGATGCTCAGGTAGAACTCAGTAACAATTTGTTTTCGATTATTTTTACTTAAATTGTGGGAGCACAAAATAAATATTAATTTAAATGTGCTTTAAATTTGTATGGCCATAGGAAAGAAAGAAAAAAGAAAGAGAAAGAAAGAAAGGAAGAAAGAAAGAAAGAAAAGAGAAAGAAAAGACAGAAAGAGGAAGAAAGGAAGGAAAGGAAAGAAAAGAAAAAAGAAAAGAAAAGAAAGAAAGGAAGGAAGGAGGGAAGGAAGGAAGAGAAACAAAGTAAGGAAGAAAGAAGGAAAAAGCCTGTTATCTCTATGCTATACATTATTCAATAAGCAGCATTTATTGAATGCCTGATTGCAGCTCCTGCACTAGATAGCCGTTGGGCATCTATGTCTTCAAAACTTTTTTTCACTTCCAAAATCAGCTCTTCACATTTCCTTATCTCTGGTGATATTTGTGCTTAGCCTGATTATCTGTACTTCCTTCAGATCTATTGCTGGTCTCTTAGACTTTAGGTCAAATGTGATCTAAACTTGGAAAGTGGTTGATTTTCTTTCCTCCATGACTTTTTTCTAAGGCTAGTTTATTTCATTCTCCAAGGCATGGCTTTCTATATGTTGTTTGATGGTTTGGCATTCTGTTCCAGATTCATTTATTTCAGACATAGAAAGAGACAAAATAAGTTGAAGAAATTTTAAAAAATATAAACTTTTCATAGCAAAAAAAGTAATAAGTGGTGTTGTCTCTATATTTCATTTCTATCATTTTGTCTGTCCTGTTGTTAGGTACTTACATAGCACTGGCCACAATAATTAGGTGATTATAAGCACAAGCTTTGCTTTTGTTGTCAGAATCCTCTTTACTAGCAAAATGATTAAACTGGTTGATAACCTAGAAGTTAGAATTCACATGTATATGAATACAAATATCTCAAATTGGTTTATTTTAGTGACCTTCTGGTAAAGACTGAGCTTAAGTGAAGAAAATAATAGAATTCCAGAAAATATTGTGGTTTGTGTGGGAAAATCTCTTGGGGAAAGGACTCTGCTCAGCGCTCAGAGGTCACTTATGTAGACACACAGTTGATGGTGCCTGTACACATGAGGCTGCAACACCTTCCACAGTCCTCTTTACTGAGGCCTAAAACACCTTTAAACAGAACAGAGCTTCATTCAGTGGTTCAAAATGATGCTAGGCAAGCACATTACTGGGTATAAACTCGAAGGATTATAAACCATTTTACTATAAAGACACATGCATACGTATGTCTATTGTAGCACTATTTACAATAACAACGACTTGGAACCAACCCAAATGTCCATCAGTGATAGACTGGATAAAGATAATGTGGCATATATACACCAGGGAATACTAACTAGCTATAAAACAGAATGAGTTCATGTCCTCATGCAGGGACATGGATGAAGCTGGAAACCATCATCCTCAGCAAACTAACACAGGAACAGAAAACCAAGCACCACATGTTCTCACTTATAAGTGGGTGTTGAACAATGAGAACACACACACAGGGAGAGGAAGGAATATCACATACCCAGGCCTGTCTGAGGGTGGGGAGAAAGAGGAGGGAGAGCATTAGGACAAATCCCTAATGCATGCGGGGCTTAAAACCTAGATGATGGGCTGATAGGTACAGAAAACCACCACGGCACATGTACACCTATGTAACAAACCTGCAAGTTCAGCACATGTATCCCAGAACCTAAAGTAAAATTAAAAAAAAAAAACGAGGCTCAGGCTGAAATGTGAATAACTGTTGGCTCCTTAACAAATAGATACTGAGGGCTTTCTCTTTGCAGAGAAACTTTCTGAATACTTGGGATAAAAGCTGAAAAAGAAAATCATTTGAGAGGCTGAGATAGGAAGATTGCTTGAGCCCAGGAGTTCAAGACCAGCCTGGAGAATATAGTGAGACCCCACCTCTACAAAAAGTAGTGTTATAAAAATAAGTTGAGCATAATGGTCTTCACCTATGGTCCTAGCTGCTTGGGAGGCTGATGTGGGAGGATCGCTTGAGCCCAGGAGGTTGAGGCTGCCTTGAGCCATGATCACGATCACACCACTGCACTCCAGCTTGGGTGACAACGCAAGAACCTGTCTTGAAGGAAAAAAGAAAAAGAAAAAAAATCAAGTTCCCTACTCTCCTAGAATTTTATTGTAACAGCAGAGTTAAACAATACATTAGTTAATAAATGAGTAAATATATTAAGATAACATACAAAAAAATACATGAAAGGTAACAAAGGCCAGGCGCAGTGGTTCACACCTGTAATCCTAGCACTTTGGGAGGCCAAGGCAGGTGGATTATTTGAATGCAGGAGTTTGAGACCAGCCTGGCCAATATGGGGAAACCCCATCTCTACCCAGAAAAAATATAAAAATTAGCTGGATGTGGTGGCACGTGCCTGTAGTTCCAGCTACTCTGGAGGCTGAGATGGGAGGAGAGTTCGAGCCCAGGAAGAAGAGGTTGTGGAGAGCCATGAACATGCCACTGCACTCCAGCCTGGGCACCAGAGTGAGACCCTGACTCAAAAATTAAAAACAAAGGTAATAAATAGGATAATAGAAGCTAATGTGTTGCGTGTTGCAAATATTAACTTATTTAATTGTCACAACTCTATAAGGTAGGTACTCTTACAACTAAGAGTTCCATTAAGACTAAAGCCATAATGTAAACCTGGGTTAATCTAGCAGTAAAGCCAACTGGGTAATATGACAGTGACTGGGGGTGATGTTCAGGAAAGAGGTTGGAGGAAGCATCAAAGACAGACACACAGGTTTGCATGAGTGCAAAACGGGAACTAATAACAGATGGTCTCCGGAGTGTAGTTTTCAAGAGTGAAGGAGAGGGCATGAGGCATTCGGCTGAAGGAGTAGGAAGGAGTTAGGAATTCCTGAGGTCTCCAGAAAACCACTTCACAATTCTACCATGGCTAGCCTAATACCCCTCATATCCCAGTGGATATTTTAGTGCCTGTTACTCCTCTGTACAAAATTCAGTTTACTCCTTAATTGCATTTGAAATCCAGTAGTTTATTCTTCTTAACTTCCTGGAAAGAGAACTAAGAAAAAGGTCTGTGAATGAAGATAAAGTGTTACACACTCGAAAAAACTAGTCCTCAACACCCGAAGAAGTAGTTCTGTGTTCCTAGACAAGCTGCCTGACTTTCTGAGCTTCAATTTCCTGGTCTGTTTAATGAAGGGTTAGACTAGATTATCTCCAAAATCCTGTTTCTATATTTAAATTTGACCTCAGAGTAATGGTCAGCCATCCAGAAAGTACTATAGAACAATTAAACTTCAATTTTATTCAAGAGTACCTTAGATTCAATTTGTAGTCAACCTAGAGTTAAAAAATCAGAACATGGAGAAATGGAATTGTGAATTTATTATTGTGTTGATTGTCAACTTTTGAGATTGTTAGGTCCTCAGGTTTTACTTTAGTAATCAATTTCTCCTGACCTCCTTTATATGCCTTAAAATTCCCTCCAATTGCTATACTTGAATTAACTAAATGAAGTGAGGAAATAGACTTGGAGAATATATTGTAGGGTGCAGCTGTCATTTGTTTGTTCCACTGTTCTCTAATTACTAATGGGCATTTTCAAATACTTATTAACTCTGGTGTGAGCTTAAAGAAAACTACAGTGTTCCCACTCAGGTGAAGCAGGCTATAGTATTTTATGTGACAAGCTGAAAAAGTGGGCAAGACTTGGCTCATCATGAAGGAAGCCAGTCACAGAAAACCAACTTGCCCCCATACCTGAAGGACATCGTCTCCTAAACTCTGTTTCAAATATTTTCATTAGGCAAGTTCTGTTTCCACCTGCAATCCCCTCCTTTCTTTATTACTTTCCCCCAAATCCTATCTGCCTAATACACTCATACATACTTTTGAATGTTTAGCTCTTTGTTGCAGATATTGCCAACTTGGTAATGTATTGGTGGCATTTTTTTTTTTCTCTTATCCTGTTTCTTTTTTCTTTCTTTCTTTTTTTTTTTTAAAGAAAGAAAAAAAAGAATGAAGAGGAGGAAGAAAAAGGAAGAGAAAGAGAGAGAGAGAATGGGAGTATTGCTTTCTTGCCCAGGCTAGAATGCAGTTTAGTAATGGGTATTGAAAACCTCTTTTATACCAATAATTATACTTAATGATGTAGACAGGAAGGAATAAGGGAAGAAAATAACAAACAAGCAGCCAACCAATATTTCATTTAAACCTATGAAATGCTATGTGATTACTGAGGAGTGATTTACTTCCAATTATGTAGTCACTTTTAGAATAGGTGTGAGGTGGTAATGTATGTTTTGTGTATTTGAAGTGGAGAGTTCTGTAAATGTTTATTAAGTTTACTTGTTCCGGGTCTGAGTTCAAGTCCTGGATGTCCTTGTTAATTTTCTGTCTCGTTGATCTATAGAATCATTAGCTCTTCTTGTTACATTGATCCTTTTGCCATTATGTAATGTCATTCCTCGCCTCTTTTGATCTTTGTTGCTTTAAAGTCTACTTTATCAGAGGCGAGAATTGCATCTGCCTTTTGTTTATTTGTTTATTTTTACTCTCTGTTTGGTTGGTAAATCTTCCTCCTTCTCTTTGTTTTGAGTCTTTGTGTATCGTTGCATGTGAGATGGGTTGGGATGCAGCATACCAATGGGTTTTGGCTTTTTATCCAATTAGAATTTATATAAGTTTAATACTGGCATTTGATGTTAGCTGGCTGTTTTGCCCATTAGTTGGTGTAAATTTTTCATTGTGTTAATGCTCTTTGCTTTTTGATATATTTTTGGAAAGGCTGATATTGGTTGTTCCTTTATATGTATAGTGCTTCTTTCAGAAGCTCTTGTAATGCAGGCCTGGTGGTGGTGAACTCTCTAAGTACTTGTTTGTTCGCAAAAGATTTAATTTTTCCTTCGCTTATAAAGCTTAGTTTGGCTGGATATGAAATTCTGGGTTGAAAGTTCTTTTCTTTAAGGATGTTAAATATTGGTCCCCTCTCTTTTCTGGCTTGTAGGATTTCTGCTGAGAGATCTGCTGTAAGTCTGATAGGTTTCCCTTTATGGGTAACCTGACCTTTCTCTCTGGCTGCCCTTAGTATTTTCTCCTTCATTTCAACCCTAATAAATCTGGCAATTATGTGCCTTGGGGTTGGTCTTCTTGAAGAACATCTTTGTGGTGTTCTCTGTATTACCTGGAGTTGAATATTACCCTGTCTTGCTAGGTTGGGAAAGTTTTGCTGAATGATATCCTGAAGAGTATTTTCCAACTTGGATTCATTCTCTTCGCCACATTCAGGTACACCTATCAAACGTAAATTAGGTCTTTTCACATAGTCCCATATTTCCTGGAGACTTTGCTCATTCCTTTTTATCCTTTTTTCTCCAATCTTGTCTTCTCGTTTCATTTCACTGAGCTGGTCCTCAACTTCTGATATCCTTTCTTCTGCTTGATCAATTCGACTGTTTAAACTTGTGCATACTTCGCGAAGTTCTCGTGTTGTGTTTTTCAGCTCCATCAATTCACTTATATTCCTCCCTAAATTGTCCATTCTCGTTAACATTTCATCAAACATTTTTTCAAGGTTCTTAGTTTCTTTGCATTGGGTTAGAACAAGTTCTTTTAATTCACAGAAGTTTCTTATCACCCACCTTTTGAAACCTGCTTCTGTTATTGGAACACACTTGTTCTCCATTAAGCCTTGTTCTGTTACTGATGAGGAATTGCAATCCCCCGTAGAGGGAGAGGCATTCTGATTTTGAGTATCCTCTGCCTTTTTAGGCTGATTTCTTCCCTTCATTGTATATTTATCCCTCTGTTATCTTTGTAATTACCGACTTTCTAACTAGGTCTCTGAGCGGATGTCCAACTTGTTGATTCCCAGCGCCGAAATCTGAGCAATCCACTGCACCGGCCAAACCAGCGGTGTTAAGATTGATGGTGCTTTTCTGCCCGGGGATCTCCAGACTCTGCACCAAGAACTGCCATGCTAAGGCACCAGCAAAACCACCACGCTGGCCACAAAAGTCACCCTGGCGACCCGTGGGGCTCCTCCGCTGGGAATCTCTTGGTCCGTGAGCAACAAAAATTCGTCTGAAAGTGTGGAGTCCTCCTGTTCTCTGCGCTTTCACTGGGAGCTACGAGCCCAAGCTGCTAGTGATCAGCCATCCTGGTGGCATTTCTGTTCCACAAATCCTCCTGACCCAGCCTTCTTATAAATAAGTGGAACCCCACAGATTCCAAAGGCTCTTCTTTCAGGGGGAGTTTTGTGATGATATAATTTTATGTTTGCCCTAAAATTATCATATAAAATTATTGTAAAAATAGTATACACCTGTTGGGGAAAATGAAGCAACACAGACATCTATTTTTAAATAAAAAAATAGACAAATGCCAGAAATAAACACAATTATGCTATTTTTCTGTAATATACATTTGCCTCTACATGTAATAGTTGCATAGCCTTAGACATCACTTAAATTGTTTGGCTCATATTCTAATTTTTAAAATGAGAAGAATTAAAGAGGTTATCTCTTAAAATTAGTGTTGTGATTGAATGATTCAGTTAATATGAGTAGGGCACATAATAAACACTGTATATGTGCCTTCTATTACTGTTGTTATTGTGAATATTACCTTTACACAAAAGCATTATGTGTATGCACATGTGCTATAAAGATGATCTTTCCTAGATTATACAGTTATTCAATAAACTTTAGTTCAGGAACTCTTATACAAGACACTGATCCATATGCTGTGATGCAAAGATGAACAAGCACATACAAGGTTCTTATTCTCATGGGGCTTGTATCTTAGTAAGGAGAAACTAATAAAATTACCAGTAGTAAGAATGTATCCTATATGGGTGTGCGTAAACAAGATCATATCAAATGGTGGTAGGTATTTGCAATGAGATGTATCCAGTTGATGTAATAATGAATGACTGGTGGCTTTCATTTTTAGACTGAAGGATCAGGATGAAAATATGGATAGAGAAGGGCCAGGGCACCAGGCCTAAGATCTGGAACATTCCAACATTTAGAACTTAAACAGAGGAGAGAGTCAGCAAAAGAGACCAGGAGAAAGAAGCCATTGAAATAAGAGGAAAAAGAGAAAAATACAATGTCATGAAAGACAGGATGGAACAGTATTTCAAGTGAAATAGTAAAGGAAGTTAAATGGTCACTCATGAACTAATGGTGACTTGGCAAAAGCATACCTATTACTGATCGTCTTTCCAAGTACTTTATTATTACTATTATTACATCTATTAAAAGATTAGCTATGGTGTTATGTAGCACATTTTCTTTAGTCTATCATTGGTAGGAATGCTATGAAGCCATAAAAAGGAATGAGATAATGTCCTTTTTAGGGACCTGGATGGAGCTGGAAACCATTATCCTCAGCAAACTAACATAGGAATGAAACACTAAACACCACATCTTCTCACTTAAAAGTGGGATGTGAACAATGAGAACACATGGACACAGGGAGGGGAACAACACACGCTGGGGCCTGTCGGGGATGGGGATAGTGAGAGCACTAGGAAAAATAGCTAATGCATGCTGGGCTTAATACCTAGGTGATGGGTTGATAGGTTCAGCAAACCACCATGACACAGGTTTACCTGTGCAATAAAATTGCGCATTTTGTACATGTACCCCAGAACTTAAAATTAGAATTTAAAAAGATCAGCTAGCATTTATTGATTCTTATTTAATTCTAAATACAATTATTTTACATAGGCTTTTACATATAACTAATTTAATCTTCAAAATAAATGTGTGAGTTCAGACTATTATTATTGTCATTTCTCAGACAAATAAACAGAGGCAGGGAGAAATTATGTATCCTTCCCATTGTCACACAGTTAGGTTACAGGGTAAGCAGTACATCAGCTCAGTGGTTCCTTCTCAGAGCCAATGCTCTTGCCCTCCTCACAGTACCCACATTCACATAAATGAATATAGACCTATATTGTAATTTTAATTATTATATAATAACTTTTTTTCAATCTCCTGTTGTAATACATACAGGAAGCTTTAACATTTTTGCTATTCCAAACCATGAATAGCCTCAAACATACTATCTGGCACACTTATCAGGTCTTGAAAGTAAAATTATTATTTCAAAGACTGTGCACATTAAAAAGTTGAAACACTATCAGATTTCCTCATATTTTGGTTGCATGCATTTATACAACTATTCATTTCTTCATATGTATACCAGCATGAGCTATTATGAAAAACTAAGACCCACTGTTGATTTAATTTTCATTTTATTACTATAAGATTAAACATTTTTGTATGTATTTGCCATTTCAATTTCTTATTTATGATTGACCCATTTCTTTTCTTTGCCCTTGTTTAGTACTATAGTGTTTAGTTCTTGTTTGTTTATAATAAAATATAGAGATATGTAACTATTAACTTTATTTATAATCTTTCTTACTTAAATGTTTTGCATTTTTTTTTTTTTTTTTTTTTTTGAGACGGAGTTTCGCTCTTGATACCCAGGCTGGAGCGCAATGGCGCGATCTCGGCTCACCGCAATCTCCGCCTCCTGGGTTCAGGCAATTCTCCTGCCTCAGCCTCCTGAGTAGCTGGGATTACAGGCACGCGCCACCGTGCCCAGCTAATTTTTTGTATTAGTAGAGACGGGGTTTCACCATGTTGACCAGGATGGTCTCGATCTCTTGACCTCGTGATCCACCCGCCTCGGCCTCCCAAAGTGCTGGGATTACAGGCTTGAGCCACCGCGCCCGGCCAATGTTTTGCATTTTTAAGAGTAATAGCCTCCAGCTCCCTCCATGTTCCCACAGAAGACATGATTTCATTCTTTTTCATGGTTGCGTAGTATTCCATTGTGTATATATAGCTCATTTTCTTTATCCAATATGTCACTGATGAGTGTTTAGGTTGATTCCATGACTTTGCTATTGTGAATAGTGATGCAATGAACATTCACATGCACATATTTTTATGGTAGAATGATCTATATTCCTCAGAGTATATACCCAGTAATGAGATTGCTGGATCGAATGATAGTTCTGCTTTTAGCTCTTGGAGGAGTTGCCCTACTGCATTCCACAATGGTTGAGCTAAGGTAGGAACAGAAAATCAAATACCACATGTTCTCATTTATAAGTAGGAGCTAAATGATGAGGCCTCATGAACACAAAGAAGGGATACTGTCTACTTGAGGGTGGAGGTTGGGAGGAGGGAGAGGAGCACAAAATAATTATTGGGTACTAAGCTTAATACCGGGGTGATGAGATAATCTGTACAATGAACCCCCATGACACGAGTTTACCAATATAACAAACTTTCACATGAACCTACGAACCTAAAATAAAAGTTAAAAATAAATTACAAAAAAAAGTTTTACGTTTTTATGTATTTAGTTTTCTTTGTTATCATTTAATTGTTTCAACCTTTATTTTTAGTTGTCTCTAGATGGGCCATCTCCAGACTAAGATCATGCTAAACTTTCTTCTGGTAAATTAGTGTTTTTATATACAAATATTTCAAATGTCTAGAGCTGAATTGTTCAATATGGTAACCATTATTTACAGACAGATTTTAAATTTAAATTACTGAAAATAGAACTTAAAATTTAGTTCCTCAGTCATACTAACCAAAGTTTAAGTGCTCAATAGCCATGTGTAGCGAATGGCTATTATATTTTATTTTCTCAGGGACTAGGTCTCCTTATGCTGCCCAGACTGGCCTTGAATTCCTAGGCTTAAGCAATCCTCCTGCCTGAGCTTCCCAAGTAGGCTGACTACAGGCTCATGCTACTGCATCAGGCTGATGGTATTATTTTCGATAGTGCAGATATATACCATTTCCATTGTCAGAGAAATTTCTTTGAACAGTACTTCTCAAATGTTAATATGTAGCCCCAATCACACAGGCATATGTTATAATGCAGACCCTGACCCAAATAATGTTATGGACTACATGTTTGTGTCCCCCCAAATTCATATGTTGAAATCCTAAATTCTCAATTTGATGGTATTTGTAGATGGGGCCTTAGGAAAGTAATTAGGTCATGAGGTAGAGCCCTCATGATGGGATTAGTGTTCTTATGAGAGCTCTCTCTCTCTCTCTCTCTGTCTCTCTCTCCCCGCCTGACTCCCATCCCGCCACCCACCCACCGCCCCATGTAAGGACACCAGAAAGAGAACCTTCACCAGAACCCAAGCATGTTGGCATTCTGAACTCAGACCTCCACTCTCTAGAACTGTGATAAATTAATTTCTGTTGTTTATGCCAGCTAGTCAATGACATTTTTTTATAGTAGCCTGAACAGACTAAGACAGACATTCTGGGGAAGAGACCCGAACTGCATATTTAATGAGCTGATGCTGTAGGTTCTTAAACCACATTTTGAGTTGCAAGTGCCTAGATTTATTTTTATGTAAGGAACTGTGAAAATTCATTGTGTATGTATACATTTCTCTGTTTTTCAATTTTATTATTAATATGCAATGACATGTTTATCGTATGCTAAATACCTACAGCTGTATATGTTTTTCCTGCACTTTGTAACCTCTTCTATAGATTCACAATCAAGTCCTGTGCCATACTACAATAAAATCAATATAGCTTTGCGGAATGTTTTAATATTTAGTCAAGAATATCTCTGCCAATAGCTTTACAAGGTCCATCAAACAACAATTTTATTTAAATTGGAATTGCATTCACTCTAGTGAATTTAGTAAGAAGTAATTTTTTATAAATCAAGAACAAGGAATTCCTATATTTTCCTGAATCTTTTTTATGTCAGTTTTGAATTGAATCTTTGTGTCTGCTCCCAAATCCATACGTTGAAGCTCTAATCCCCAGTGTGGTGGTATTTGGAGGTGGGGCCTTTGGGAGAGAATATAGTTTAGAAGAGGTCAAGAGAGTGGGGCCCCCATGATGGGATTAGTGTCCTTATAAGAAGAGGAAGAGAGGAAGAGAGACTCTCTCTCTCTCTCTCTCTCTCTCTCTCTCTCTCTCTCTCTCTGTTCTTCTCTCTCTCTCTCCCATGTGAGGACACACAGCCAGAAGTTACAATTTGCAAGCCAGGAAGGAAGCCCTGACCAGGAACCAAACCTGCCAGCATCTTGATCTTGGACTACCCAAGCTCCAGAACTGTGAAAAATAAAATTCTGTTATTTAAGCCACTCAGTCCTGTTTTCAAAGCCTGAGTTGACTAAAACAGTATCTTAGGAGAATTTTACTGTTTCCTCTGAATATGATCCTTATGTTCATATATTCAGTTGGTCTTCCTATGGAGCAATCTTATTATTTCTAGTAAGTTTCAAACTAGTTATTTTGGATTTTTAGGTAGAAAAACGATGGAGTCTCTTTGGAAATATTTTTTTTCCTCACTTACTTGGAGTTTAGTTTGGTTACTTCTATATTTAAATTTCCATTTATATTTGATTCTAAAAAAGATAATTTCATGTTCATTATATGGGTACTTTTGAAATTTCTACTTGTGCAGAACATGTCATCAGATGGAATATGAAGTCATGTATTCATTCAATAAATCCCTACCACTGGCTAGACATAGTCAATATGCTGGGGCCATGGGAACAGGAAGGAAGGGTTCCACTCTTAAGGAGTCTTAAGCAAAAACATTTGAACAATGAAATAAGAGTGTTTGGGAGAGTATAAAAAATTAATGACTTTATTTTTAATTATACTTGGTATTTCATAATACAGGGAGCAAGCGTCCAGTTTGAATGTGGTAAATTAGGGCAAACTATGAGAGTAAGATAAATTTGACTTTTGAAAAGTACAGATATTATTCACTCAAAGAAGGGAGTTGGTTGGTTGGAGTGGGGGTGTCTGATTCACTGGAATATATGGATCCTTTGTTTAGCAATATTTTTATCATTTTTAGCATAGTGATGAATACATTGATGGTATTTCTGAAATCTTTGCTAGAAAATATCTGTTGGACAACACAAAGGAGGGGTGTCTGGATGTATTCCTAACTCTCTTGACATGGGAATATTTCATTTATTGCCAATTTGCCCCCTTGGCAATATGAATGTAGCTTTTGTGTGTATTATTAGACCATAATCTTTTACTTTTTCTTTCTTTTTTAGCTACTGAGTACACTGGATCTTGGAGCACCTATATCGCCATCTGCTGCCCCACAACCCCTAAGTCATATGTGTGATTTCTGTCAAGATCTACATTGTTACAGGCAAAAATCACGAGGAGCATATGGTTCTCATTCTACCAAGACTTTCATTTCATGCTGTTACCAGAAGGGTTCGAAATCCTGATTGGATGAGAAAGAGATTAGCTTTTTCCCTAGTGGAATAATTTCATTATAACAGAGGAGTTGCCTCCCTAAGCTAAATTGTGAAAAGAAAAATAGAAAAAGTACAGATTATGGAAAAAATAACTAGAAAGGCTTTGTTATAAATTTTGATATGACTTCAGAGAGTATATCCTCACTTCACGTATTTGAATAAACTCTTTAAAATTTAGGTCACTAAATTGTTCTATTTCAATTCTCACTTTTCTCATTTACATCACTTTTATACAAGAAGCACTTTCCACCATCTGGCTGATGTATAGAATAAGAAGCATTTTAAGGACTTTGACTTTCCTGGTCTATCCAAGTTCAGTGAAGGGACCTATTTAACCCCAAAGCATCAAACTCTATTAATACAGTGCAACAAAAAGAGCTAAATTCTTCCCTGACTTGCGAACTTTAAAAGAAATATCAAATTTTGTGATATCTGAATGCCTTGTTTCTTATTGATATCAGAAACATCCATGTATTTTATAAAGATGCACAAGAAATAAACCAATGCATGAGTATAATTTGTGCTTTTTAAATATCTCAATACTTTGATTCCTGATATGAGGATTTTTAACTTAAATTTTGTCCAATGCACTTTTCTCCAGGTACTACTGAAATGAGTAGAAGTGAGTTCTGCATTTGGCTCTAAGATTACTTGCAAGAGTAAAGATCCTTTGCTGTTTCATTCAGTGAGAGCTAAAGTAGTTCTGGGGCCCTTCTCAGCCAATCCTCAAAGGTTTCATAAACTCCTATACACTAATATGTCTCCAGAGAAGAAATTGCTCCATCAGTGATATTAGTGACACCTAGAATGAGGAAAATGTGGGATTGAGAAAATGGGTTTGGTATAATGTGATGATTCTCAAGCTGTATTCTGTGACATAAAGAGAAAAAAAAGAAATAGAAAAGAAAGTCAGGGAGACAGGAAAGCAGGAAAGAAGGAAGGAAGAAAGAAAAAGGGAGAGAGGGAGGGAGGAAGGAGAAGGAAGGAAGAAGGAAGGAAGGAAGGAAAGAAGGAAGAGAGAGAGGGAGGAAGGAAGGAAGAGAGGAAGGAAGGAAGGAAATTGGAAAAAACATACACATTTCTAAAGTTGAAGATATGAAACTTAAAAGGCCATCTATTGTTATAAATAGGCTTTCTCTATTCTTTTAAGATAAAAATGCCTTTTACTTTTTGAATTTTTATGATAAAATGGCAGGTTCTTCATTTTTTACACTTGACAACTGTATGTCAGCCTCTCCTCACTTTGTTTGGATTATTCTGTGCATGAAATCAAGGGGACTGAAAACCACTCTTTTGGCCAAAAATGAGGAGATCTGCAGTCAGCACAGTGACCATGAGTCTTAATCCTAATAAAGCAATAAACATGAACTTGGAAGCCAGTCAGTTTACTTATCTTGGTATTATTTTTCTCATACAGAGAAATGGGCTTTACACTAGAGCTTATTCAAGCTCTCTGTAGTTCAAAATATAGACACACAGACTGGTAAAATTATCAGTCATCATAAAGTATTTCTATTTTCTAAAATGTCTGCCCATAATTTTCCTGTAAATAATTCTTTCTACCTTTGGTCATGTGCTGAAAGACAACGTCTATGAGAACACTTCACTACCAAAAATAATGGCACATTAATAAACCTCTCAATCACAGTATGGTGGATGTAATTTAAAAGTGGTTCTTGGGGCACTTTTCTGCAATGTGCTAAGTTTTTAGAACCTTCATAAGACAGAGATAGAGAGAGAGAGAGAGAGAGAGAGAGCGAGCGAACTCCTTGGGATGGGGGAGGGAGTATGAGGGAGGTGTGGCCTCTTCTCTTTCCCATTTATATTTCTCTTCCTTTTTTACTTTTAATCTACCTAATTTTTCAAAATCCTTCTTAGAATTACATGGAAGTCCTGTTCCAACCAAACGCTAGATACACAAAGACCAAGAAATAAGTGATGAGTTTTAGGAATGCACTTCAGAACATGTGAAATAGAAAAGCTTTATAGTAATGCAATGTGTTGATTTTATTTTTCCCCAGGTACTTAGAACTTAAAGAAATATAATTTAAGAAAATCATAGCACAGTCCCAGATGACATTTAAGAATTAGGCAGGTGAACTTAAGTTTATTTTTGTGGTCTGCTGATGCATTAAAAACTAAATTCAGAAAACTATTTTCTAAGAAATTGGTTATGAATCTAGATGTTAAAAATAACTCTTGGGAAAATCAGCTTGCAAGTGAAGGTCATTTACAGTGAGTTGCTGAAAAAGAATGTGAGGGTAAAAATCTACAGGTCACCATCAAATAATAAGCACATTTCCCCCGTCAAAGTTGGTATCAATCAGAAATGTATTGTATATTGTTCCTTTTTATAATAGTACAAACTTAATACATTGAAACATCTACATTTTACCTTTTACTGAGGAGGAGCAAGTTTGATAAAAACTTTGAACTTAATAACTACAAACACACACAAACACACCCACATATATAAGTTGTGGTATATAACATGATATATATATTCAGCAGAATATTAAGAACAGAATGAGGAGAGTCCTTGGGAAATATGAGAAATAGAATAACTTTAATTTTAACAATGAATTGATTTTTAACAATGAGTCTGTAGGAATTAATGACATACATATGATAATTATTTTGCACCTTATTTTAATTGAAAACAAATGTGCAGTCTGAGTAAGACCTTTGTTCCACACACGTGTGTGCTGTACATGTTCTTTCTAAGTGGGCTAGTTTTGTTCTCATGCCATGGGAGCAGGTGGCATGAAGCTGTTTTGATGAGGTTAAAAGGCTCCTCCCCTCTCTCCCCAAGCAGCAGCCTGAAGTACGTCAGCAGTAATTGTGTGCATGGCTCGGCTGTGCAGGGAGGGTGGAGGCAAAATTGATATCAAATAAGGGTATCAAACTGAGATCTAGATGTTCCATTTAAGTTGTTGCTCAATTTCATTAGCCACGCCAGGGGTGAAAAGCTTATAACTTAAGCATTCTCTGTAGTAGGAACATTTGTTTTCAATGGATTTATATTTTTCCTCTCCATAAAGACTGAATTAGTCCTATAGTGAATATAAATGAAGGGTGTTTCTTTACCCTCTTTTCCTTTTATTATTTACTAATCAGACTTCAGCTCAGTTGAATAAAAGAGAGAGGTTCTGTCGCCTAGATGTGAGGCCTTTAATGAGGATAGGAGCCCCCGGGGAGCCGAAATCCAAAGTAGAATGATGCCGCTTTCCGGTTTCTTGCAATTTCTTCAGTTGCTTCTTTTCCCTTTTCCAATGGGCCTAGTGAGCAGGAACTATCCAAGGTGCTAGAACGCTGGCAGCTTTGCCGTTCAATGCAGACGGATTGCAGAAACAGAGAAGAAAGATTACTGCTTATTTCAGAAGGTAGGTTCTTTGTTTCAGAATCCCTGATTAATCAGCAGCAGCTTCAACAGACTAAGGCAGCTGGAGAGGAGAAAGAGAAGCAGGAAGGGAGGGAGTCAGGGGCAGGGAGGGAGGGAGGGAGAGTGGAGGGAGAGAGAATGAGAGAGAGCTGGTTGTCACGGGGGAGGGACTATGCCACGAGCTGGGCTGCTCCAAACCTTCTGTATGTAAGTGGTAATGAGAAAGAACATCCTTTTGGCTGAAAGGAGACATTTAGGAAGGATGTTTCTGATTTTTTGTTTTCATTTCTTTTTTTCTTCGCAGAATATAATCAAATGAGGTACCTTAGCCAGCTTGGTGATTGCTTCGGGTCTTGTAATCATCTGTGTAGCAAAGTGGGTAAAATCATTCAATTTCTTCCCTGCTGGACCTGGAAGGAGAGGGGCTGTGTGTTCATCCCCACCCATTAGCTATGCCCTCTTTTCTCCGAATGTCGATTTAAGGAAGCAAGCACCTGTCTTCTGCCACTGCATCTTCCTAGCAAACTTTAAAGGCCATTTTATCTGATAGGAAGGACATCGAGAATGCTCTGATCTAGTGATGAAGAATCTGGGAGTCGACACTTTTCCCATCCAGACACAATGCACTTTAATTGAAGAAACACTGAGCTGAACTACAAGTCTATTTCTTATGGTGCTGGATTACTCCTACAGAACTGCCCTGAGATCAACCGTGAGAGAGGGCTCTGGCAGACACAAGTCACCTTCTGGTTATTGCACTTAGCTCTCCCTGGGGACTTAAATTTTGGTATGTATCTCCTTTTTCAGATTCTCTAAGCATGCTAATCGAATCCATCACTAAATAGATTAAGCAATCTGGTGATAAAATGGAATGGATTTTAGTTAGGGCTACTTAATGCTGAAGTTTGCATGCCTTATTAGGTGGAGCAGAAATAAAGCCACAGTGAAGGCATCCAGGGCTTTAGTGAGCCTCAGGCTATTTTTACTCCCTTACCCACTTAGTTACATTACCATGGAAATGGTTAAACTAGATTTTCATTAGTAAAATAAGCCATGTTGAATTATTAAAAGCATTGAAAATGTTTTCCAGGGTATTAATTGGCATTCAAGTTGTGCATACTAGCTATCTATTTATCCGCTATTCCATACCATAAATATTTTACAACAGTCTCTTAGCACATTTGTGTCAGCAGTGCAAGCCCAATATTACATTCTCAGGAAAAAAGGACACAGCACCTCCCAAAATTCAAAACTACCAGACAAACAGCAAAGCTGGCACTGCTTCTTCCTGACTGATTAGACATAAACCTCTTTTGAAACATATTTTTATACTATTCAATGTCAAAAAGACTTCATTAGTCTCATCACAATAAATATTTTTTGTAAAACTTTAGGTGGACTTGTTTTACTTGGGACGTGTACTTATTTTGTTAGGTTATCTCCATCTTAATTTTTCCAACTACTCAGCAATATTTTAAATGCAAGACATGGGTATTTCATATCTGGAAAAACTGTTACATAAAATAATATTTTTCACTATCATGAGGAAATACTAAAATTGTTTTGGTGCTATAGAATTGGATTTTTTTCTAAATACAGTCAAACAATAATGAAATTCATATGAAAAGCCGACATAATATAGTTTTAGTCATTTTAACATCCAATCATTTATAACTAAGTAGTATAGCATAACAAATATAGAGAAAGAGTGGAAATTAACTCTCTTTTTAATTCTTCACATTTTAGACAATGTTTCCATTTATTTTTTATATTTTCAAGTGCTAATTATACAAATTAATAAGAAAATGTGGGCCACTAATGCAGAAATTATTTTGTTTTTCTATGGAAAGTGCAACATACATGAGCCAACTCAGCAAAGAAAGGGACTATGTGAAGGACATAGACAGTTTAGAATATTAGTGGAAACAGACCTGAGGAAAATATTGCAACTTCACAAGGGACAGTGGAGAAGCCTAAGGACTTGAAGCATCTGTAAAGTTTATGAAGAGAAGTGTAAAAATCCTAAACACAAGACGGTTGGCTATTGTTTAAAAAAAGAAATAAATTACAGACTCCCAATTCAATTAGATTGTTTCCATTGTAGCTCCAGTCAGCAATTTATTAAACTGACTACATCTACTTTGCAAATAATGCTTTGTAAGCATCTAGACCCATTTGGCCCAAGCCTTCAAAAAGTATCTCAGCCACTGGCATTTTGCATGAGTCTCTAATATTAATGGAAATGTACGATCTCTTTAGACCATGGGCAAACAGCACCATGACAACCCGAAAGATGAGGGGGAGATATCCAATTCATGATGCTACTGCATTAACACGATTTATGCCCATTTTACTCATTTTGGGAAGAGAGATAGTGGAGAAAAACTCACTGCAAAGTAATCTGCTTTCTGAGAAAAAAGCAATCAGTGTCTTTGTAGTCACTTTAGCAAGCTTTCTTGGTTGTAACTTCAACATTTCCCATTTTGGGCAGAACAGCTGCATTTTGATGACACTGAGAATGAGAAAACGACTGTGACCATTTGTGGGGTAGGGAGTAGGATTTCAAGCATAATCAAAGTAAAAGTATAGGAGTAATGCTTGACAAATTATAATATTTTGTCAGAAAAACAATTTTGACGTGGGTTTACATGTGTTATAGGTTACAACCAGGCTATCTAGTCTGATGATTTGGTCCTACATGAAGTCAGCAAATTTTAAACATTAATTTGCATATACATTTTCCATATGTATCAGAAGCCTAATTAAATACTTACATTTTCATACATAATGTGTTTTCAAATAGGTTTGAGTAGATGCAAAAGTTGTAAAAGATCTTTTTCTCCTGCTGAACAAAAACAACAAAAAAATAGTCAAAATTGCCTTGGGAAACTTTTATTGGATTAATACTACTAGAAAAAAAAATAGGATTCTCTATCTCAAAGAAGATGCAATGATTGGAGTGGGAAGTAATCTCAGATCGTAATAACTCAAATTCTAATAACTTCCTCACAGCACTGAGACAGGTGTGGTTTAAAGACCTCAAAAATATATAAAGGTGGAAACTAGAAAACTTTCCTCTCTGCAAATAAAATGAAAACACAAATGTGAAGTACAACAAAAGTAAAATATTTAAGTTTTTGTCAGAAAATGTATTCCATTCTATGTATTGTGTTCTTCTGGCTGGTCACAAGTAACATTATAATAATCGCACAAAATAAATTATCTTATTATAGCTATAAGATTATCTTGTAAGATTAACTGTGGACTAAAATTAAGGAAGCTTCTCATAGAGATTCAGGTATTAGGATTAGGAAGCTATTCGTTCCAAAAACAGGACCTTTTCTCCCTCTACCACTTAGTATATGTGGCAAATAACCAAATTAATGAAGTTGTCACAACTTTATATCTTGGAAAATAAAAGTTTCAGATGGAGAATAGCTCCATATCAGAAATTCCAGATAAATACCTTAATAAAAGGAAAAAGGACCTGGGCCTATGAAGGCTACTGGACTAACTTACTCAGATGATACTACTACCTATAAAACCCTACTTTTGGTAAATTGGAATAAATTCCCATTGGAAGGCTCTTCCCAACAAATCAGTGTACATGTCCATTCCAGCCAGTCCTTATAGAGCTAGAGTGGTTGATAGCACAATGCGTGAAATTACACTCATGGGGGAATTTGTTCTGAAGCAAAGGGAAAATAAATGCCTAACCATATATGAGAAGGAAGATGGCATGCCTAATATTTATCTGACTCTTTGTACACCTTTGATTCAACAATAGCTTGTAATTAATTAAAAGCCCTCTATACCATGGGGAACTCAATCTTGATATTAGTTGGTGCCACATTAAATACACTTTGGTAGATTGAGATCACATTGATACCTTAATTTACAAAGGGAATAACCCATGTAAATCTATAATCTTAGTTCAATTCTTTTGCATATACATCTGTCTTAAAAATGCTGCTTTTTTTAAGCTTTGAAACTAAGGGTCATGTAATGTCTTAGCTTCTTGATTTCTCTGGATGGAAGCAGTAGCAGGAAATGATAGAAAAGAAAAAAATGAGCTGATTTTTAAATGCTTTAATGTTTCTATGAATTCCATTTGGACATATCATACTTAGCTTATGCTCCACATGTGTATATAATGGTTGGTTTTATTTCAGTGGAAACAATTGTAAAGAAACGGAATGTTACTTTCAGCTCTAGGTTCAGCATTGGTAAAGTATAATGATGGCCTTGCACAAAAGAAAATAAGAAAATGGTTAACTCGATAAAAAGTTAAATGCTTAGTACTTAACATATGGTAAGAATTCCACCAGTTTAAGTTGGTGCAATCTAGCAGGATGGAATGAAATTTCAAATTTTGGGAAGTGTCACAGTATGATACAAAGTGATCCTTGTGAAGGGTGTGGTCAACATGATGTAAGTAACAAAGTGAAAGAATAAAATAAAGCTGAAAGATTAATCATACAGTTGTGTGAAAGCCGACATCTGTAGCTTATATTAGATGGCTGTGATTCTAGATACAGTAATCTAAAAATTTAAACAAAAGGAGTCTTTTGTGAATGCAGAATGCCACAGTGGAGGAAAGGCAGATAGGCAGGATGTGAAGGTATCTGTAGATTGCACAGAAATCCCATCTCGGTTCGTTTTAGGTGCTTTCCCAGGAGGGTTCCTGACACAAATTTTAAATGTTGGCCGCAAATTTCAAGGATGCACACACAGTGTTGCTCTACTTGTATCAATATTGTGAATTGCAAAGAGAACACATCTGTCTTCTAAATGAAGACCATGGATACTCATTTTCGACCAATGCTCAGGGAGCAGGAAAGGGGCTAAAATAATATAATTTGTTTTGAGCAAAAATGGCAACAGACTCAATGAACATAATTAAAGGGGATGAACTCAATTAAAAGGGATGCCTGTAGAAAAGCCAGAGTTCCTCCTTAGTCTCACTCACTCTGTTGTCACAAATACCCCACGCACCAGTTAACAGTCCAGTATGCCAAATTCCCTTACTTACTGAGACAGAGCTAAAGATGCTACCTGGAAGAGAGGGTTCTATTTGCCTCTTAACAAATAGGGTCTTCTAGGATGCTAACACGAGATCCTATGCTTAAGGCAAGTCTTTATAATATGCTTCTATACAGCATTGTCACTTAAGGGCCAGAAATAAACTTGATTGAATATTCAACAGTCAAAATGCAGACAAGTTTTTGGTGGTTTACAACATACCTTATTCAATATCTATCTTAGCTGTAAATATAAATTTCTGAAAGACAAAGAGGTGTGTGGTTATACTTGTCTGTGAGTTCTCACTGCTTTGAAATGGTACCAGTTGTAATGAAGTAGACAATGAATGTAAGGTCTGCTTTCTCTAGTGAGGACATGAATCTATTTACTCATACTTCAGTTGCCTGAGAAACACTTTTTGGCTTGGAAGGGTCGAGACCAAAGTTCTGAGAGATAGGATGAGCTTTGTGTTCCCAGTTTCCTTATTTTCTAGATGTGAACGATGGGGGACAATGGCTACATGGGGCTGCCCATGTATATTTGATTGGTGGAAAAATATATTAACTCCTAACCCAGCCTCCATTTACACATGCATGATTAGGGAAGTTGAACTACACTAAACATTGTACTCACCTTTGTTTCAAAGTAAAATTACATTCATCAAGGGGTTATATTGTTATTAAATATAATTCTAGTCACAGTTAAGAATTGGGAAACTATCTAATAGTAATGTTAGTGGCTAATAATTATGGTTAAATTTATGGAATACTTTTATGCATTTCTAACTCAATCTTCACAACATGAGTCTATTCCAACCACCATTTTTTTTTTGAAATGTGGAAATTGAAGCTTAAAAACATTAATTAACTTGTACAAACTCTTAGAGCTAGAGGTGCCTTCACTGGGATTTATAGAGCATTCTGTAAGCCTCCTCATCCATGCCCTTCAGGATAGTCTCACAGCCTCCTCAATATTACAAACTGTTATATTTTTTACGTGCGGACAAGTAAACAAAGAGGTGTGATGTTGAGACATCGATAGGGCCTGTGTCCATTTTCAGAGACTAAACACAATTGTTGAAAAATGGTTCTTGTTCACCCTTAAAAATAGTGAAAATAAGACATGTATGACCAACTATGAAGTCTACCTGAATCAATACTAGTTACAAAATTGCAATTATTTATTTATTTTTCTCTAACCCTGACATACAGACATCTAGAGGGACATAATTCTGCCTTCATTAAGACCTGTTCATAATACATGCTCAACAAATACTTGAATTAATGAATGGTCACGGAATTTAATACTTTTCTAGAATTAGGTGGCAGGAGCATGTATATGAATATTTATTCAATTTTCATTACTTTGAAATTTTACTAGATGCAATGGTTGATTTTAATTTCAAGACATTTGATCTCCATTTTTTAAAAAAGAAATATGTTTCTATAGTGTAAAAACTTTGTAATATTGTTATTTAACATATTCTCAGAACAAAAATAATTTAAACTCCAGACAATTTGAAAGACCACTTACGAAGATAATTAGCTTTCAGAGGTAAACAAATAATCTTATTGATATTTGGAATATGTAAACTGTGTAAGAATCTCTGGTGTCATTTTGGTTGGAGAAAAACTTAAGAAAAAATAATAATGGGTAATAATGGCTCATTCAACTGGGAAATATACAATTTTGCTAGAGGGCACAGAAGGAATGATCATCTTCCAGCCGGAGGCATTATCTCTAGAATTCTTGTAATAGTGACTTGGCTTGCTTAACTTCGGTAGGATTAATTGTCGTGAAGTTATGCTGATCTTTTTTTATCCAGGCACTACTAGTGCTAAAGTCCTTGATAGAAGTGAATTCCTGACAATGGCAATGCTTTAGCTCTCTGAGAATCATTTTCTTGTGTTTTTCCCTAAATTGCAATCATTTGTCACATTAATTTACTATTCTGAATGTCCATCGTGTAAGCATCTAATCTGATTGACTGATATTAAAATACAATTCAGTTACACTACATGGTTGGAATTAAAAGGCCATTTCATTTGCTAACCCATTACAGCTTAACATAGAACAAAACATACTAAAACTTAACATAAAAAAATCAAGACTCAACAAATAGCCTTATCTAGACTCCAGTTTCGATAATTTCTAGGATGGGAGAGAAAATCTTTAAATTCAAGTTGGGTTCCAAATATGGATTGACTGGCAACTGAAATGTTTATAAAGTCTGATGAAAAGTAAAATTTCCATAGTTATGATCCAGGTTTTGGAACATGATTATACTTGTAAAAAAATCAGAATGAAAATGATTTGTAATTGAAAAAGTGAAAGTCTGGGAGTTTTACATCAAATAGTTGGGATGATATTTTAAAATATCTTCAAAGCCTTTTAAAGAAAGTAAAACATGTAAGGGAATTGACAACTTTTGAATGGAGATTTTTTTTCCCCTTGATAATTGATATTGCTTCTGGTTTTTCAATCTGACTCAATGATAATAGTTTCTTATACCACAATGAACATGCAATTAGGACAGTAAGACTTCCTTCCATCCATTTATCCATCTACCCATCTATCCACACATATCCATTTGACATTACTATTGCTGCCAGTCTTCCTTCCATACTTTTAAATGATAACATTAGCTAATAGTATTAGATATTGGCTATTGCTGAACTCTATTCTAAATTATTATTATTATTTTATTCTAAATTGTTTACAGTCTTCACCTCTCCTACCTAATCTTCACATCAGCAGGAGGTAGGAGTTACTACCACTATCACTTTACAGTTGAGAGTAATAAATACTGGTTGAAAGTCCTATGCTTTTTTTGTTTTGTTTTGATTTAATTTTGGTTTCTCAGTCACACTTTCTGAGCCTCAAGTTTTTAAAACTTCGTGTAACAATGAGACGACAGTTGTCAATACTTGAATTACCAGACTGGTCAGGATTAATGTGGTCCTAGTGATCTATGATGCTAGTTACAGTATGAAGGCATTATGGAGGATCATTATGGAAAGAAATGAAAGGTTAAAAAGGATTATTTCCTAGAAAAGTTATATTAGAAACATGCCTTTCTTTTACTGCTACTATATTTTGCATAAATACTTCAGATTCACACATTTTAATTTTAAAAACTAAGAAAAATCACATATGTGTACAAAAATTCTTTCCAAATAATTACATCATTTTATTTGAAATTGAACAGAAAAGTCTTTCTGGAAATGAGAAATACGTGAAGCTTGGATCTTATTTGTATAAAAACACTTTCTGAGAAACAAAATTATTATAATTATGCAAACTAAATGTTTATCTTTGCATACAGTATTTACACCTTCACATCATCTTTTAGTTCAAGAGCTCTGGCCTTTGTCCTGCCAGTATAGCTGCTTTGAGAGACGGTTTACTACTCAGGTAGCATTTATTTAATATTTACTTCAAATGCTCTGGTTGTAATTATTCTAGTGAGACATTTTCTCCAATTGGATTCTGCCCTATCTTCAGAGATTTGAGTTATTAGGGATAATAAACAGCACCTTGGTTCTTTTCCCCACCCTGGATAAAAGTATAATGTGTTCTCACCCTGTAGGCAGTGTTCCTCTTTACATGATACCCTCCAAGATGATGAGTTCTAATCCGGAGGAAGATCCTTTGGACACATTTCTCCAGTACATAGAGGATATGGGGATGAAGGCCTATGATGGCTTGGTTATTCAGAATGCATCAGACATTGCTCGAGAGAATGATCGCTTGAGAAATGAAACTAACTTGGCCTATTTGAAAGAGAAGAATGAAAAACGCCGAAGACAAGAAGAAGCAATAAAGCGGTAAATATAAATAAAATTATTTCGAGTTTTGTGCATACGAGAAAGTCTGCAAGTGCTGCTAAGGTTGTGATGTTGTCACTTGGTCAGGAAAGGTCTTTCAGAGTCAGTCAGACTTAATGAGAGCATGTGAAAGTGACCCCTCAGCTCTAACAAAAACACCACCCACCCTGCCAACAGCATCCTCGGTTAACAAAAGTTATTCTGTTGTGTGTTGTGCATATGTGCATATGCAGCTACAAACGAGATGGGGGAAAATTCAATTTCCTCTTAACAGAAACTCATGCTCAATACTCACTTGGCAAAGGTGAGAGGGAACACACAAACCCTTTAATAGCCCAAGTTTGATGAAAATCCCCTTTTTTAATAGCCTTTGGTTATAGTTCTTACCTTTAAGTAGAGCTCATCTTCTTTCTAGATTGTGACCAAGACACATCAATAATTAGAGTCACGTGAGCCTCTGAAGCCAGGTAGAATCCTCAGGGTGTGCTCTCCCTATGCAGAATTTTATGGCTGTTAAATTTCTTGTTTGGAACCAAGTGCCACAAGTTTGTTGAAACAGAATTACTTTTATGATGCAAAAGTTACCAGCTACTAGCTGATGAGCCCCAGATGGTGGCCTTCCAAACCAAACTGAGGTTAAATTTCCTAGAGGGCTGACACCAAAAGAAGAATGAACATCTTTTGATTTTTTTAAAGAATGTTACAATGTTTTCAGTTTGCATGTGAGTGTGTCTTCTGGTGGTACAGGTAGACACCTGTGTCTAATGGAGTCCTGTTTCTTCAATAAAGTTCATTTACTAAGTGCAAAATCCAGAATACAGGGAATTAATCCATATCAATTAGCTTGATAACTGAATAATAATAATATGGATGATATTTTGATGGTTCACTGGGAGATTTTTCATCTAATCTGGCATTAATACTTTTGTTTATCATCTCTGAATGCTATGATATTTAAAAAAAACAAAAAATTATTTTAAAATGAACTATTCATGCTTATAAAGAAGTTAGGTAAGATCACACTACTCTAATTATTTAATTTAAAATAACTTTATGGAGATAGAGACTATTCGGAAGCAAACAACTAGAAATAGAAATGAATGGTGTAGAAGATTGTTTTAAAAGAGTCCTCTTTTTCTCTGAACTATTAAAATGAAAATATATTCTATTATCAGGTATAAAAGTTGCATAATTGATAACATTTTACAATTGCATGTATTCATATTTAAAGTTGATTAATTTGTTATTGAGTACTATGTTATTTTGATTTCTAACCAATTTTAATGGTATAATGATTCCTTTCTAGGATGCATAAATGCCTTCTTAGGACATTTTTTTTTTTTTTCTGTGAAGTATTTTTGATGGACTTCTTTGTGTATGTGAGCTTTTAACTTTAGTTTTATGAGTCTGAGTTTTCTAAAATTCAAAATACAAAGGATGGTCTACATGTTTTTGAAGGTAACTTCAAAAATCTAAAATCTGAAGTTTACAATCTTGGCATTAACACTCAATAATAAATCCTTTTCTATAAGCATATAAATAAAATTATTTTCTGGATTATTCCATTAGATCTTACAGAACACCCAAAGTGTGCTTATCACTATACTACTGTCTTCTGAAGTTCATTAACAAGCTTCAGTAGGTTTCTATTTAAAGATTCATAGTTATTAAGACAACAAAGATAGCTAATTTTTAGGTAGTTAACTATCAAGTGTTCAAAAAGGGGCATAACCTCAGAGGTCTAAAGTCCAAGGGGCTTAGGAACAGGAATTTAGGTAGAGGGAGACATAGCAACACCTGTCATTACACAGTAAGTGAGGTCTAAGTAATCCATTTATGTAATCTTTGAATTGATTCCTGGTAGCCTGATAAGCAGTATTTTTCAGAACTATGTTAATAGCGTAAAAGTAAACATAATTCAGATCACACATTGAATTGAAGAAGTCCCATGTGATCTGGAGACATTCACTTTCACTCACCCCATCAACAGAAGATAAAACTTGAGTTTAGTCATGCTTGAGAATAGAGCAAAAGACAGAAGTAAATCATCCATTATGTTGTGTCCTAACTGGTGAGAGATAATGTTGGTTTGCACTGGAATGATAGCAGTAAATGTGGCGTAAAATAATCAAATTATTGGCAGCATCTGAATTTTCTGATTGATGAAATGCAGTAGTTGAGCAAGATAAAATAATTAATTAGAGGTGGCTCTCAAATTTGTTCTGTTGTTGTTGTTTTCTATTTTATTTTGTTTCTGCCTAAACTAGCAGAATGATGTTTTCATTTAATGGAATGGCAAAGACTAAAAGAGGAACAAGTTTAGGGTAAGTGATGAGGGAATGGGAGCTCAGCTTTGATATGACAATTTCATAAAGTCTTTTTTTTTTTTTTTATAAAGACTTTTAAATGTACAAGTGGAGCTGATGGAGAGGCAGCTGAGTAAAGAATCTGGAAGTTACAGTAGTAACTTGTGCCGAAGGCACAAATGTGAGAGTTGTAGTCTATGATTTCACCATCATGAGCCTATATGAGCATAACTAGGACTTAAATTTAAATAGAGATGATAAAAGAACCCAAGATTGCTCCCTGGATGCATCTGATGGCTCATGTGTAGGAACAGTGGAAGAATCCAGTAAGAACAGTTAGTGAGAGGGGAGAACCATAAAGGAGAATGATGCCTTAGAGTGAAGTGTCAAAAGAGATTAAAGAAGAGAGAAACATTTGGCTGACATATCAAACATGTTGAAGCCTGAGAACTGACCATTGCTTTTTACTACATTTGTGTTATTAACAAGAGCAATTTCACTGAAGGGCTAGGAACAAAACCCAGTGGGATTTTGTTCACAGGAGAATGGAAATAAAGGATTTGAAGCAGAATATAAATAATTATTTTGAGAACTTATGAGGTTACAAAATTAAAAATATAAAGAGTAGTTGGAGGAGCAAGTGGCATCTGTGGCAGTTTTTTTTTTTTTTTTTTTGTTCCTGTAAGAAGGGAGAATATTAGCATATTTAAAATGCGGATGTGAGTGATTTCTGTAGAAAGAGAAATACTGATGACTTAGAGAAAGGGAAAAATTACTGTTAAAGTGTCTTTGAGTAGGTAGGAAGGGAGCCACCTAGGACATTTTAGATGGATCACAGACTGCTCAGCCCTCGTAAGAGGACATATACCACAGTATGTGGATGGATATATAATGAATGAATGAAAGACTAAAACCTTATGTGAAAAGTCCCCAAACCTGGTTCTTTAAAGTCAATACGTAGATTTAAATCAGAAGGCAAATTATGGAGGTAAAACTTGTGAAAAACCATTAGAGCAGCTGAGAATAACTAGTAGAAAAAGAAACTGAAGGGTGGAATTAAAGAACAGTCCTTTCTCCCTGTTTCTCCAAAAACTAATATCGTTAATAGTTGCCAAGTGGAGAAGAGCTAGAGCCTTGGGTCTAGGACAAGATCTAGTCAAAAATAGCAGGCTAGGAAAGTAAACCAAGATTGAAGCCTGTTCCATGCCTACACCACGGAAGCACAGAAGAATTACCCTATCAGAACACACTCAGACCTCATCTCAAAGACAACCACAGGTAGAGACTCAGATGGCAGCAGGAACACTGACCAGGTGCACATATGGGAGACAGTCATTTGTGAGGCATGCCCCAAGCCTGGCGAGGTCAATCATATCCCAAACACTATTTTTTACTGTCCTCACAGTCAGCACATGCACTAGGATTTGAAAAATGTAGTATGTGTCTTGCTATCTAGAACTTTCCTTTCTTTCCTATTCTCCCTCCCTAACATATTTTCCTAGAATTCTCATTTAAAATATAAGTATCTTTGGAAGGGACAGAATACTAGTAAAGTTTTCTGGTTGTTGAGATTTCTCAGGTGTCTTTCTTTTCCAAAATCAGGACCCACGTACAGTGTGAGGACAGAGGTAGTATCTGGATAGGTAGGGGAGGAAGTTGGAGAGAGAAAAGTGGAACAGGCCAAACAAATGATGAAAGGACAGGGGAAGGAAGCTAAAGTCTTAAACCTCCTCATGATAGATGGTTGTGGAATCTCAAGTGTTCTAGTCTCAGCACTCATGGTCATGTCCAAATTCAATTTTATTTGGTTCATATGGTGACTGGGTATCTTGGAGTTCTGACAATTGAAAAATAGTAACAGTCTTTTATTCTCTCCTCAAACTACATTTTTGGAATTGCTGCCACTTTCTTAATAAGAAATATTTTAAATATTTTGAGAAAGTCCATAGCAAGATCCTAGTCATACTGGCATTTTCAGATTCCAGGGATGATGAAAGATACAGAAGACCAACATCTAAATCTAACACATATTTTATATATTTTTAATATGCAATTTATGTTGAGTAGAGAGAATTCAATTTGGCATTAATAAACATAGTCTAAGTAATTAAAATTATACGACGTATCTGCTGGATGCCTTTTAAAAATATACTACGATTTAGTGTATAGAATATACATGCTGAAAAATCTAAAGATGGGGCATGTTTGACCTTGAAAAGGCATTGATGATAATTCTCTGTGAAATATGCCAGTTGCAATTTCAGAAACGTGCAGACTGCCAAGGATTGCTTAAAAAATGGAAATAGGATTTCATATGATTGACCTTCTGGATCACATATGTGCTGAAATGCCTTTTGTGCTGAAGCTGGGAAGCTTAAAACACTGAGCTCTAAGAAAAAGAATATCCTCATCACTTTCTCAGTGTTCTAAGTCACTTAGGCTTTCTGAGCCCAATTCCTTATTTTTAAACTAACTTGAGCACATTGTCACTATTAACTGTCTTGTACCTTCACTTCCATTTCTCAAATGGGATTTTACTCAAAAGTCTGGCTGGGTGAAAAATATCAAATAAATAAAAAGTGATGCTGTTAGTATTTTTCTTAACAGCTTCAAATAACATTTGGTGAGAGAGAGAAAAAGACTTAAAGGAAACAAGTTAATGGAGAATGAAAAAATATTTTAGTAGCTCATCTTTTCTGCTATTTTAAATCCTAATGGTTTTGTGCAGGCACTGTTAAATGAGATTTACTTTTTTATGAAAAACCTATAATAAACACACAAAACCTACAGCTTCACAGAAATGAGTTGAAAAACCTATAAGAAAATAAACATACAAAACCTACAGCTTCACACAAATGAGTTCCCTTGAGATGGATTGCAGAATCCCAGTTTATCATGTGAGTGAAAAGGTAAGAAACAGGAAAGATAGTCATGTATTGAACCATTGACAAGCTCAGGAACCAGCCAATGAGAAGAAGGCAAGTGACCAATGAGAACAGAGTCCAGCCACAAACATCCCTTAAGGCAGCATCTGGGTGTACCTGTGAACATAAGGCTCTCCTTGGAGGTTGACTATTTACAGGCCACCAAGTTTTGGCCACCAAGTGATGATATACACTGAGAAGGACAGGCAATCCAAAGATCATCTGATACATCAAATGCACAAAAATTCACTTCAAGCAAAGTTTTCTTTCTGAATTCTGGAACTAGTCCCTGCACTGTCTCATTTTGCTATTAGCTATAGTATTTTAAAAACAATATGGGAAAAATCCTTTAAATTGAAAGCAAGAAGAAAATCTATTCCCAGTACATGTCTTTTGAGCATAGAAAAGGGTAGGATTTTTTTTTTTTTTTCTAATCAAACAAATGCTACATTAGTTAAATTTTCCTAAACATTGTGAATCTGGAAGACAGCTCTCGACTTCAGCAAAGTGGTTCTGACACAAAGGACTACTTAGGCTGATTAGGAATGTCTCTGTTCCCTGTGGATGCCCTCAAGGGATCTATATGAGGTTATATTTCCTCTTTAAAAGTGGCAGTCAGAAATGGAATTAGATTACTTACGGCTCCTTTAAAAACTACATGCAATTGCATATTAGTATATAGATACTTGAAAGCTATCTGTATTCAAAAGATTCAATATTTCTTTTACTCAAAAAGAACCAAAGAACCAAAAAAGAAAAAAAAAAATAGAATCAAAGAACCACTGAAGTCCACCCTTTGGAACATGAAGAAAAATAAAGCAAAAATAAAAGTAAAGAAAATATTTGTTTTTCCTTTACTAACACATTGATACCCAAAACGCAAATGATTATATCCAAGTTTTGAATTGGTTAGTATTTTAAATGACTGCTTTACCTAAAGACATAATTACACATAGAGCTCTTATTACAGAAATGTTAACAGTGATATAAATCCTCTTTAGATAGTAATGGCTTCTGGATCATACCCATGATTTGTGGCAGTAGACTTTATGGAAATAGCATCTATTGAAATATATTTTTGTGAATGATATATCCACTCAGTACAGCATGAATAGCTATTTTGGTCAGGGATAGCTAATATTATTAGATTTGTTTTAATTGGAGGCATGTAGATAAACGAAATATCCTATTTGTACATGAAAAGGAGTGTGTAAGCTCCGTTACACAGGTGAAGTGAACGGTTAAACAAAGGTTTGGAAACACACTGTCGGCTTTAAGAAACGCTCTACCTGCTTGCCTTAGATTATTTAGGAATACTCTACAGGTAGCACAGAAATACTGTACAACTAGCCTATGCTTTGAGGAGCACATAAAAAGCAAAGCAAAACAAAACCAAAAAGGCCTCAGCCATCCTCCCATCTAGAATTAAACTGAAATCTGCAGCATGTCAGGGTCTTGCTGGAATGAATCAGCTGATCTGATCTGATGTGAATTTCTGACCTAATTTCGCTGTAGGACTTAGTGTTCAGGCAGAGAAAACAAGGTTAATGTGTTGATAAGGGGTGAGATTAAACAGCAGCCAGTATCTTAATAACTCTCTCCAATTTCGGCTTCCTCTTATGTTTGTGATTAATTCTAATCACTTTTCTATTAATCATTTCAGGGGACCACAAGCTGCTTTGCTTGTTTTTATGTTAAAATCATGCATCCAGATTTTTTTCTTCAAAGCTAAACAAGAAATTCAGATATGGGAGTAATTTTGGTTAAAAAATAAAATACACGGACAAGGTTTTTATTCCTCAAACCATACGATTAGACCAAAATACGTATTTATTGAGCCAGAAGTTCAATCTATAAGGCTGATTCTAAATGAATTAACTTATGATAGGTGTTCCATCTATTTTTTTCATTGCTCATGGAGAAAATTAATCTAAGGAGTCCCTTTATACGAGTCAAAATGGCGTTTGTCTTGCTAGCCTATTGTTTTCAGTTAGAGCCTTCAGGAGTTCCAAGATGCTTAATACAAACTTGAGAATTTATAAATTTACAATTTACTTTATGCTTATTTTTGTAATACAGATGATCCTGGGTTTTTCATCTAGTCACCTGCCAGGACAGATTAGAGGCAACATAAAAAAAAAGATCTTTTAAAGGCTTCTGTTAGGGTGAGACTCCTCCAGTCTTCTCATATACCTTTCAAGAGCTATTTATACTTTCGTTTGTTTTGACTTTAAGTATATCCTAGACCTAGCACTGATTTTACATTTTAAGAAGCTCAGTATCTGTTCTATATCTGAAATAAATAGACAGATGTTGGCAAGAGGAGGGGCTTTTCAGAACAGAGCCCCACGTGAGCTACTCAGTCAGCATGAGAATTAAGCTCTTCCGACAGAGGAAATTGCACTGAAGAGTGGACCTTCCAAACATCCAACACCATGGCAAATTGAATGATTAAACAGAAGCCTGTTGGAAAAATTAAGGTAATCTTTCTTTTAAAAGTAATGTTAAATATGGAGAGACGGTGATAGACTGACTGGCAACAGTTTTCTGTTGAGGGCTATTTTTTTATATTCTTCAAGCTATTGGAGGATATTCTCTATCTTTAAGTAAAGATGGCCTTTGTAAAACGTTTCAAAACAGTTAAGAAAAAGAAATTATTATGGAACAAGACTACGATTCAGGGGACTTTTTTAACTACTAAAAATGCAATTTCTTCTGGAGAATGTGTCTAATGTAACAAATGAAACTGCTAGAATAGGGCCTGAGTATGCCAATAAAATTGCTTCAAGGCTTCTGTCTACCTTTGAGGTAGCCTAAAGAAAATGTCTTCATTATAAATGTATGGGTTACCTTAAAATTAATTTTACTCATGAATTGATAAAAGGAAAACCAAGTCTCCCCTCAAAATGAATCTCTGCTTGAAACACATGCCTCTAGTTAAAAGTTATTCTCAATAATACTCATATTTGGAAATACACAATGGAATATTCATGTCCATACTGGAATATTAATATAGCTAGCCTGCTAGGAAGCAGAAAAAAAAGATCACTTTTATTAAAAAAAAAAAAAACCAGAAAAGCAATTTCAATAAGATGTACAAGGAAGATGTTTTAAAAAATAAAAAAAAAGCAATATTTAAAATCCATTATTTTAATTAGTAAATTGCATTTTCGTCTCTGATTTGGGGATAAGTATACCACTCAGAATATCCTGATGTTTGAATAAGAAATGAAGTGGTTCGGCAAAGAATGAAGAGGGCTGTTACCAAGGATACCTCTTAATTTTCTATTATGCTGATGTTTATAGGTATTGCATAGCTATTTTGTTTCCATATGAAATTTTTCATTAAGTATATATTGGGCATCTCTTATATGTCAGCCATTGCTTTAGGTGCTTGGAATAAAATGGTGAACAAAATAACAAAACATGCTTGTCCTCATAGAAGTTGCAATCTGGTAGGGGGTTGGGAGATGGAGAAAGCAGACAGAAAAGAAACAAGTAAATACAGAGTAAGTGCAATTGCAATAAATTCTGTGGAAAAAAAACTGAACTAGAGAATTGGGGGTCAGGGGCATGGGGAGAGTGTAATTTAAAACAAGCTCCGGGAAAGACTCACTGAGGATGTGACATTTGTGTAAAGACCTGAAGTAATAAATGAGGAAAGAAGCCATGCAGATCTCAGGAACAACAAATGCGGAGAGAAGAAGAGGTTGTAGTGGGGAGCATTCCTGGCACATAGGAGGTCCCTGAAGGACATCACTGTGGCTTGAACAGGGCAGAGCAGGTGAGGTGGAGAAGGTTAGAAGATCATGCCAATCTTGTAAGGACATGGAGGTTACTGTCAAGACATTGGCTTAGCTCAGGGTAAAACTGGGATGAGATCAGCCTCGCCTCAGTAAGGGCAGGTCAGGGAGACCAGTCGGGAGGCTGCAAAAGCAATCGAGATGAGGGAAGACTGTGGCTGGGACCAGAGCAGCAGCCCTGGAGGAGGTGAGATGTGGTGGAATCGGAGTTGCATGCTGAGGGTAGAATTGACAGAATTTGTTAACAGATTGATGGGAGGTGTGAGGGCAAGCTAAAAGGATGGCATTTCCATTAACTGAGATGGGGAAGATGGCAGAAGAAGCAGGTTTGATGAGAAAAGTTTTAGACATAGTATGTTTGAGATGTGTACTAGGATTTCAATGATTTGTTGGTATTTGTTAGAATTTCATGTTTCGTTTTTGATCATTTGTAGGTGTGAGGTTAAAAATTTTACATAAATGTTATACTTTTATCAAACTTCTTATATACATTTAGAAAAGTCTAAAATTTTGAAATACTTTTATAAAACTCTAAAAACTATGTACATACACACATTTAAGTTTCAGGAAATATTTTTTATTGCGTATGTGTAATATCACACATGAGATCTATTCTCTTAACAAATTTTTAAGTGTATAACACAGTATTGTTAACTACAGGCACAGTGTTGTACAGATCTCTAGAACTTATTCATCTTACAAAACTGAAACTTTACACTCATTAAACAGCAAATGGAGGGCAAGCACCCAGATCAACCAGAGCAAATGAACAATTGCCTAGAGGTCTCTGCCTTTTGTGCAGTTAGTGAAATGCAATTGGTGATACTGATTCTAAGAGCTGTATGATCCACACATTCAGCTGCTTTCCAGTTTAGAGCAGAGATGGCAGTCACAAATCCTATAATCTGAGAAGGAAGATAAAAGGCAGATGTAGGCCTATAGAATACTTGACATTTTCAAAAAGGAAAAATGCTCTGATAATGGGGAGATTCAGTTATTAGCATTGGTAATGTTCACTGAAGGCGTTTTTGCAATGATGGAGGCATAATTAGTTGATGCACATTGGGCATGTTTTCTGTTCTTGAGTATTTCATAAATCTGTAGGTTATTACCCGATGGTAAGAATGAAACCTGGAGTAATACTGTGTATGTGGGTGAAGAGGAACATAGTAGTGGAAAATTCCTTGTGCCTTGATACAAGATGGGATCAGTTTTTTTCCACTTGCTAGCTTTAGTGAGATTTATAATGGGTTTCTTAACTCTTAAAGTTGTTTATTCCTTTTAATTGGAAATCACAATCTTCATTTTGTTGAGTTGTTAAGAGAAAGAAAACACGTGGCATATCTAGTAGAGCAGCCATCATATTATAGAATTGGTAGCTTCTATTATTGTTAATATTAGTATTAATATTATTATTATTTTTACTGTCACAATTTTTACCTTCATCTTTATCACTTAATGTGACTATCTTAATAACATCATATGGTACATGTACAGGGAAAGATTGTTTGCTTTGGGTATTTGCAAATGACACATGTACCCAGCCCCCAACTGTGAATTTTCTACTTTATCATTTTGTTTTATCTTATCAATGTACACATAGTTTTGTTCTTTCCTCCTAAAATAGTTAAAATTACACTAGAATAATTTTGGCATATGAATAGATTCAAAAGGATGCAATAATTGGTAGGTTTAGTCTTAATTATTAAACTGGCTCCAAGAGCGGAGAAGCTGTCTCTTGTGCATAGTAGGTTATTAAACATTTGTCAGATCAGATTGTGTTGAACCCACTCAGTGCACTGACGATGGCTCCTCAAAAGGGAATACTAAATAAGCTGGCGTAGCATGTGATATTTTAAATGCAATTCACTAATGAATTTCCAGATATTTTCAGGGAATTACCCTGAAAGTTTTCTTTCTTGGCACGTGAGCTGCTATATTTTTACTCTATTAATAGAAATGTTTTGGTGAAACTGCTGTACATTTAGGCTACAGTTAAAGAGGGAAAGAAACAATGAATTACGAAGATAAAATGCCTACTTTATGTCTACAAGAACTTTAAAGTTAAAATAATTTTTAAAAATTCCTTGGAGTTCTATTTTTCTTCTGAAGAGCAATGTATTTTCAACATCACAGGGTAAATGCCCCTGCCAGGTTTCAGCTTCACATTATTTGAGGATGGTGGGGAAGCAGGCCCAGCAATAACTACAGCTGCCCTTTGCACAGGGAAAGAAGTGTTCTTTTTACTTTTTCTTTTTTTCTTTTTCTTTTTTTTTTTTTTGAGACAGAGTCTTACTCTGTCACTCTGTCACCCTGTCACCCAGACTGAGTGCCTCCGGAGTAGCTGGGATTAAACATGCATGCCACCATGCCCAGCTAATTTTTGTATTTCTTTTTTCATATAGTACTTGATGCAGTCATTGTATCTCTGACATATTCAGCTTTTTTTACAGAGAGCATCAGAATGGCATGGAGAAACTTGAGCTATTAGGACATTTTTCTAGAGGGATTCCTTCCTTCCTTCCTTCCTTCCTTCCTTCCTTCCTTCCTTCCTTCCTTCCTTCCTTCCTTCCTTTCCTTCCCTCCCTCCCTCCCTCCCTCCCTCCCTCTTTCTTTCTTTCTTTCTTTCTTTCTTTCTTTCTTTCTTTCTTTCTTTCTTTCTTTCTTTCTTTCTTTCTTCCTTTCTTTTTTCCTTTCTCTTTTTCTTACAGGGTCTCCCTCTGTTGCCCAAGCTGGAGTGCACCAGAGCAATCATGGCTCATTGCAGCCTCCTACTCCCAGGTTCAAGGGATTCTCCCACCTCAGCCTTCTAAGTAGCTAGGACCACAGTCACACACCATGATGCTCAGCTAATGGTAGAGATGGGATCTCACTATGTTACCCAGGCTGGCCTTGAAGTCCCAGGCTCAAGCAGTCCTCCCTCTCAGGCTTCCAAACTCTTAGGATTATAAGCATGAGTCACCACACCTGAGAAGGCTTCTTAGCCACCTAAGATGCTTGTTATCAGATTGACACACATAATTTTAAAAATATTTAGATGTGCATTAGTATATACAACGTAAATAGTATTTGGTTTTGAGATGAGTGACAAAACAAGATTGAAAATCATTTGTCAAGCAAATTGTTTTCTAGGTTATTTTTAGGAGAATATTATTCTTTCAGAAACTGGTATTTTATTTTACTTAGGGGACAGATGACATTTTGTGATTTACAAAAAATAATAATGGGGAAATTTAAAATAAAGATAATGGGAAAATATCTATAGTGATCAGAGCACATAAAGACTCTTTTCTCAGGAACTGAGAAGTGACTTCCATTTTTAGCCTCCTCCTATACCAGGTTGGAAATTACATAGGAGGAAATATTTGTTCAGGGTGAGACTAGAATCTAAAATAGTTCATCCTTATGTCACCTTCTGGTGTTTTTGAAAAAACTCAAAACTAAGATAAATTATTCTCTCTTGCCTAGTGGCCTCTGGACAATGAAGTAAGTGTTAAGAGATGTGTAGCTTGTGGCTTTTCTCTAGATTTCAGCTGGACCCTATTTGAAGTCCCAAAACCTCAGCAACTCGCAGCTCTCAGCAAATTAATACAAATAGCATATTTTATGCTTTACAACCTCTATCAGTACAAATACATTCATTTCCAGAAATTGGTTCTTTCAAATGTCAAATGTTATTCTTGGGTTACTTTCTTCTTCTTCTTTGCCACATCATTTTACATTTATTTCTTTTAAATAACTTTTTAAGATTTTAATTCTTTTTCTTGGTTCCTGTCTTTTATAATCCATTTCAGCTCCAATATTTATTTTATTTTGTGTTTGTTCTGTTCAGTTTGCCAGCAATTATTTAAAATGTCTGGGTTTTTCAAATAAAAGTAGAAGAGAGAAACACATTTTCAAAACATGGTACACAGTTCAACAGATTAAATGGGATAAAGAGAGATGGGAAATGGGGAAGGAAAATGACTACCCAGTAAAAGGCTTTTTAGCAAATCATGCTGAATCTCATTAATAAGGAATACGTCCACTAAAGCTGTACAATCAATCTGCCATGTGCATTAGTGATGTCTAGTCCAATTCAGGTAGATAAATTGTTCTCTAAGTGTCAGTCGGCTGCCACTCAAATCACAATACCAATAATACATGCCTTCAGGAATTTCCCCTAACTCATGACGAATTTTTTTCACAGGCTTACACCGGAGTAAAAAGGTAAAAGGGAAGAATGTGTCTGTCTGAATGAACACCACCAGCAACAGAAAAAAGGACAGATAACTGGAGAGATAAGCAATAGGCAAGGACACTGTGAATCGATCTATTAAAAAAAAACTGGCAGGGAGTAATTCAACTACACACCATTGCCAAGAGTGTCAGCTAAAAATACAACTGGACAAAAAGTACAGTCAATACAAAACTTGCAAAGTCAGATGAGCGTGTTAGTGTAGTGTAGAGATATCCTTCAGGTGAAAACTCTCAGGCACAAGACAAGGAGAATAAAGGAGAAAAGGAAACAAAATAACGGAACACTTCCATGAATATCTTAATGACAGCATCTTAGTCTGCCTTCTATTCATGAATCATTCTAGTATCCTTCCCAATGGTTAGCTATCAGAAGCTCTCATTTATTATAAACAGATGTTATTAAAAGACACAATAAAATACGGCTTTGTGAACTCTGGTTTGAGTTGACACCACACGAGTTTTCTAAAGAAGTCAATCAGTTTCACACAGGACCAGAAAATAAAAGCACTTGTTTCCGAGCCTATACTGGAAGGGAAAGTATTCTATCACTTCTTACAAGATTAGAACTCTCCAAGGAGAGACGGTGCATGTAAGAGAGCATTTTGAAATGAGGTGAAAACACTAAGTCTGTGCAGTTACATGATTGTATTAAAGAAGAGAAATGAAAGATTGGGATAGTATTGGGTTTTAGGAAGGAATGCCATGCTGCTGGTGGGTTTGTCATTAATGCAGTGACCCTATTTGTCCAAGCCATTCCATTTCAATGTGACTTAGAATTCTAAAAGAAAGTCAGCTTAAAGGTGTCAACACAACCTTCTGTGTGTAAGCTGCCTTCAGCAAAGAACCTCTATCTTTAATTTAACACAGTTGGCGTCTTGGTTTGAGACAGACTGCGATTTAGTTAACATGAAAACAGCGTGACCTCTGTCACCCCAGAATTGAATGAAGAGTTCAATTCAGGCTTGATGGTGTGTATGAACTATTGTAGGGACTATAACCTGGGAACAAAATGAAATGGCCTCGGTGAACATGTGGAGGAATAAACAAATCTCTCCTATTGTGGCCTGGTGTTCGCCAAGACAAGTGTATGCATGTTTATTTTTTAATGATGTGCTTTAATAATGCATGCATGTTATGTTACCTCAGTCACACAGATAAAACCCTATTTTAGTGACAGGCTCATAATGATCAACCTGATAGAGCACAATAAAACTATCTCCATGTGCCAACTAGCAGTTCTTGTTAGTTGCTGATAAGAATGCAACATATTCTGGCAGACAAGACATAGTACCTAAAAGATAAATTCACTAGTTTCAATTCCTTGAGCAGTAAATTTAGTTAATAAAAGCCTCACCTTTTAAATACGTGCATCATGAAGGTATGATCGATGATGGAAATGGATGATCTTTTTATAAAATTTTCTATGATAAAGATTTGGGGATACTTTATTCCTCATGTTGACAACACAGTCCCTAAGATACTGATGAAATGCAGTATCATGCAATTAAGATTGCGCCTGAATATCTCAAGGATGACATTTTATTTTTGTTTACATTCGTATTTGAACTTTGGGGAAAAGAGAGTCTCTCTCAACTCTTTCAAATTCATTAAGATAGATTTTAAAAAGTGAACTAAGAAAATGTTATTTTTGTATTACATGTGATAGCAGGACAATGAACTAATTAAAATTAAAGGTTTTATCAAATTATTTTTCTTCTGAGGTATAAATAAGTACATCAAATGAATCAATCTCATCTGCATACTTTCAATATTCTCCAGCTTCAATTTATTTTACTTGAACCCTAATTATCATCTCTGAGCAAAGCAAGTAACCTCATAAATAGTATAGCACACCACTTCTAAGTACTATAGGAAGAGTCATCCATTTTACTTAACTCATAAATTAACACAGAAATTAAAAAATATTTTTGAATATTGGCTTTTGAAACATAAAGTCCCAGAGTTATCATCTAGTGTTATTTTTATCAAGTCCTTACATTTCAATAGCTTCACTATAAATGCCATAAATTCATTGGTTTAGCAAGGCGTTTGCTTATACTTACCCATCTAAAATACAAAGTTAAAAAGTCAATGTAAAGATTTTAGAATTCCCTCAAATTATAATTTCCTCTGCTTAATTTAATTTATTTTATATTTATTCTATTGTCTTCTACTACTCTCACTGACTTAGTTCTTATAAACCCAAAGCATTATGTAGATATAAATTCGATTTAAAGTAACGTGAAAAGTGAAAAGGGAGAGTAGAGGTCAAGAAATGTTAGCTAGGTCACTAAACAGCCAGATTTTGTTTCCATCTTCTTAGTCTCTGAACTAGTAAGTTTGCAAAATGCTGGTCAGAAGTAATCATGAAAAGAAATCTTTGCAGTTCTATGAAGTATAAAAAAAATTGAGTTCATTTCCATCATATTAAAAGTGGTACGTCTAAACTGACACGTAATCATTATAGAAACATTGCTTTGCTAGAAGCCAACCTTTTGGCAACCTCAGCTATAGAAATTGATTATTTTAAAGAAATAGAGCGTTCAAGAAAAGGAGAGAGAAACATGTAAGGTGCCTAGCAAACTCATGTCTGTGGGCTGGCCACATAATCTCCTACAACTACTCCTACAACTGAGTCCTTGAGAGTACTGTGCACACAGCTATGAGAGAAGGAATCAGGTGCATTCTACAAAAGACGCAGTCATCTGCCAGCCTGGTTCGTTCTAAACTAGTCAGCTTGGCCTATCAGCATTTATGTTTTTCTTTTAGTTTCCGTGAGTGTGAGTGTGTGTGTGTTTGATCTATTGATGTTTTGATGGATTACACACAGAGCATATCTCACTAGGAATTTATCCAACAAGTAAGGGCACTCTGGTTATTAAATTGAGGTCTCATGTTAGAGGCCATTAAGCAAATTATTTAGTACATTCTGCCTTAGAAGGCAAGGGCACAAGTACAGTATTTTATAACTGGCTAATTTCATGCTGCAATTAAATTCTTGACACTCACTTGGAATGGGAAACTTAATGTGAAGGGGAAATTAAAGAGGCCTTTCTATTGCCGAGTTTCTGTTTGAAAATGGACTTTTCTAAGAGGCATATCTAATATATTTAAAAACACACTTTTTTTTTTCCTGTGGTAGGATGGAAACTACTATTCTGTAGAGAATAATCAAAGGAAATAAATGTTTGTGTTTTTAGGATTACTTTAGGATTTTATACAACCAGCAAGAGTTTTATTATAATACATTTTAGCTGGCACATTAATGAAGAGGTTTTCAAGGGAAACTCTTTTGTTTAAGTAATGAAACTGTACTAATTGGACATACACGTTATATAGGTGTATTATTTTCAGTTTGATGAGTGGATTGTGAAAAAGTAGAATTAGTGTGTCATTGTATGAGAGAGAGAAAAGGAAAGAAAGAAAGGAAGGAGGAGAGGAATAGTTAAGAATACGCTGAAGTTTAAATTCATTACAGTGAGAAACATCAAAATAAAAAAAATAAGGACATAGTTTGACAGGAATTAATTCTTAATAATTTAAATTTTAAAATTGTAACATCCCCTAGAAAATTAGTTACATGTTATACTTACCTTTTCTTTCTCTTTTCTTTTTTCTTTTTTTTTTTTTTTTTTTTTTTTTTTTTTTTTTTTTTGAGACGGAGTTTCGCTCTCGTTACCCAGGCTGGAGTGCAATGGCGCGATCTCGGCTCACTGCAACCTCCGCCTCCTGGGTTCAGGCAATTCTCCTGCCTCAGCCTCCTGAGTAGCTGGGATTACAGGCACGCGCCACCATGCCCAGCTAATTTTTTTGTATTAGTAGAGACGGGGTTTCACAATGTTGACCAGGATGGTCTCGATCTCTTGACCTCGTGATCCACCCGCCTCGGCCTCCCAAAGTGCTGGGATTACAGGCTTGAGCCACCGCGCCCGGCCCTCTTTTCTTTTTTTTTAAAAAATTCTACTTAATATTTTCATCTCAACCTACAATATAATATAGTAGTGTGATCTATAGAGTCAGACTTCCTTCCAAGCTACATTTTACTCTTATTCTTCTTAGCTGTTGAGTATAGACAAATTACTGACTCAGTGGGCTGCAGTTTTCTCCATGTACTATCAGTACCTACAGCTTAGGATGTTGTAAGCAATAAATGACTTAGGACACAATGAAAGCATAAAAGAGAATCCATGGCTAGTGCTAAGGCAGTGTGAACTCTTATCCACTAGTGTACCCACAACTTAAGGGCAGGAACTCGCTTTTCTCATCTGCTGCACTTGGAACAGGGGACACTCAATAAGTATATATGAGTGATTGATTCAATGATTGATTAATATCCTGAGATCTTATTCATGAATGAATAGGAAGCTAGTCATGTGGTGTAATTTGAGGAAGTGCTTCCTAAACACTTACCCTGAGGAAATACCTCTCTTGAAATACCTAAAGCCATAAATCTCAAAATTATGAAACAATTCTTTTGGCTTGCACATTTGTTCACTTTTAATAAGAAAAGTGAAGAGATAACATACTAGTATAGTTTGATGATTATTAGTCACTTCTTCCTTACTGTGATTGATTTTATTAGACCCAGTCTTCATAACAAGTGAGAGAGCACTGCAGTTTTAAGGGAAAATAGAAGCAGCAAGAAGACTGTGAAATAAAAAGAGTGGCCCTGAGCTTGTAACTAATCCCCTATTTTACATTTTTTCTTGGTTTTGGATTAATATGTAACATCATCCAAGCAGGAAAAGTGGGTTACCTGTGGTCAGTAGCAAGTCATCCCTAAATTAAAAAGAGAAATAAGACTATTTCCAATTAAAATTATTCTGTTTAGTTTAGATTTTTGTTGGACGTAGAAATCAGTCGGGCAATCAAACCTAGAATCTTTGCATAAGAGAAATGGAAAGTTTAAAAATTTTCTAAGGAGCTCTGAGCAGAAAAGCTGCCTGTCATCCTAAAAATTTCTCCACATAACTCCAAACATCTATAGAGAAATGTTAAGAATTGGCTAAATATTCAATCTTACCCCATATAGTCACCATCTAGAATTGAACAACCCAGAGATTGTCCACAAAAGGGACAATTTTCTTAATGTGATACTGAGATACAAATAATGGCACTTCATCAAACTGTGTAATTTTAGTCAAATACATTTATCCTTGTAACATCACAGTTTCCTCATTTGTGAAAATCACAATCCTAATGTCCATCTTGACAGATTGCGGTGAGGACTAAATGGATCATCAGTATTGCTAGACGGGTCACTGCTCTCCAGACGTAGAGAATGTGTGGTCCTCCCGCAAGTTCAGCCTCTGCTCACACCTGCATCCTTTACATCATTCGCCACCTGTATGGCTCCTTCTCTGTCCAAGTCCCTGTGCCTCCTTCAAAGACTCAGACCAAGTAGTATCTCACTGAAACCTCCGGTGTTCACAGGCATTATTGCTTGTTATCTTTTATTCAGTCTACTAGCGCTCTTTACATAATCTACATAATTCTATTCTGAGTTTAATGCACCTTCTCTAATCATTTTCTTTCCATGCATAAAATTAAAAGCTAGGCAATAATGGCCAGACTCTGGCATAGAATCCCTTTTGAACAAATGAGAATCTAATGACCTGGAAGATGTGTAAAGTGATTCAGATTTTGCTGGTGTCTCTGGAAGAATAGCCAAAGGATCATTTTATTCCAAAACAAACAAAAAAAAGCAACACAATGACTCTCCTTTTTATGTATAAACCCCATACCAGCCAACCCAGGCTTTCCTCTCTCAACTCCCCTCTCTAGTTAAGCTCATTATTCTGCAGATCAAGGTAACCTTTCTGGATTTGAGGGATCTGATGGGTAAGCAAAAGGTGCTGATTTTTCCTCCTTCAGTCTTTGAAGGATACCTGAACTTTGCACAAGAGAGCAGGTCCCTGGGCTGACCTAGTAGGAAAGCATTCTTCTTTCTTAGGAAGAGAAGAACCAATGAAGTTTATTGTCATTTATACTTCACAATCTTCATTTTTGTCCCAGCCATGGTTGATTATTGCCCTTTCTTCCCTGCTGGCCTGTGAGTACTTTTTCAATATTGGAATTGAAGGGAAGCCTGGAACGATTACTTGAAACTTGAGTTCTGAATATCAGTTGGCAGTTCTGCTCTTTAAAAACCTTCTCCCATTTTCTGTTTTGCTACTTGGGTACCCTCTAGTCCATAGGTCAGCAAATATTTTCAGATAGTAATCATTTGATTATTTTGGGCTTTTTGTACCGTAAGGTCTCTGTTGCAACTACCCAGTTCTGCTGTTGTAGCATGCAATCGCCCTCAAGTATACTTAAATGAATGAATGTGGCAGTGTTTCAATAAACTTTGTTTACAAAGACAGGTGACAGGCTGGATTTGGCCTGCAGTTCATAGCTTTCAAACACCTGCTACACTATCCATTCATTTTGTTGACCTAATTGTCACCACCTAGGCCAGTTCTTTGGAAGAGATTTCAATGCATTTTGGCCTTCCCAAACATGTGATTCTTGTGAAAGCATCAGGAAACTGGGCTTTAGAATTACATTTGTGGTTGAGTTCTTTGGATTATTGATCCATATGCACAGTAAAACTTCAAGAACATTTCAGGAAATTTTTAAAGTTCTAGGACAGTTAGTTTTTAAAAATTTGCATAATGTAAGAGAGAAAAATGTAAGTAACCATAAAGAGATCATAACAGCAATGACATTGGTTTAGTGCTTATTATATAGCATATCCTATAAACTCTTTACATGTTATATCCATTTAATCCAGATAATATTTCCATGAGACAGATTCTGTCATTTGTTTTACTTAAGCTGAGTCTTAGAGACTTTAAGAAATTTTCCAAGATCATATTATTAGCCAGTGGTAGAATTAGGGTAAAGCTCAGATGTATCTGACTCCAGAGAACAGTTATGAAAAAGAAAAGAGAGAATAAGAAATAATGCATTATTTGGTGGGGGTGAGGAGTGGGGATTTAGGGACAAGTAATGACATGCCCATCAGTTTCTTTTATGTGAATTAAATCTGGCAGACCACAGAAGAAACAGCAGCAGGATTCCAAATTCACAGTTCAAATGCTAAGCTTGCATTTTGCATAGTGACACTATGGAGAACGAAGAGGGCCTTCTGAGCACTTGAAAGTTTCCAAAGCCATGAACTGGTACTTGGGACAGCTTTCACATCACATCCATAATTTAATGTCTTCAGATTTTCACAAAGTTCAGCATACCAGGAATTCTTTGCAATGCTTCTGGCATTTTGCATGGGTATATTTTGAAGAACAAAGAAAAATCATTTCCTTTTGAAATTAATAATATTCAGGTAGCTAAAAAAACTCACTATAATATAAACCTCAGCATAGCAAAAGAGAAAACAATAAAACTGAGGTTAATATATTTATTTAATTGTATGCTGATAATCCATGGACTATTTTAAGATAAATTACATTTGAGGAAAAATTATGGATATAGCACATGTTTACAGAATCTAGGGTGAGCCCATGCATACGTGCTGAATATTTAACCAAAGCTCCATAAAGCTGCTTCTTGCAGTGATTTTCTTTTTAGTATTAATTTGAATTCTGGTGCATCTATGATGGAGCAGCATATCAGGAAAAAAAGCATCAGTTGCACACTATGTACTTACCATGGCAACCCCAGCGTCACGTGGTACATATGCTAGTTTGGAGCCAAAGAGCTTCACGGGCTCTTAAGCAGACACACACACAGCCTCCTGGTCATGTGACTCTGCCTACAGTCAGGGCCTTTGCCAGGAAAATGTGTCAGCATAAACTGATAAACTCTGGATTATTCTGATTCCTGCAACTCTCTGCTTTCTTTAAATCTATTCACTCATATTTCTGTCTCACTTCATCTCTTTTTCTCTTTATCTTCCTCTCTTCTTCTTTCTCTCCCTAATTTCCCCTTCTTTTAGATATAAAATACAATGACTAAAGGTTTATTTGCCAACTTAGATTTTCTCAAAATAACCCTTTCTATTGAACTCACCATGACTGGAAACAATGTTTTCCAATGCCCAGGACCTTAGTAACTTCTCCATCAAAGCCTTAGAACATCAATAGCATGAAGCCTTTCCAAATAAAGAATAATCAAATATGTCTATAGCACAAATTATTGAAATCTGCACATGTTGTTTAGATTCCTTTCTTCAATTTATGAAAAGGATATTATTTTCTTAGCCATTATTTTAATAGCATCAAAGTTATTTATCAGGTGAAAAGTGATTTATTCATGTATCAGGTATTCAAGTTGTTAGCTGCTTCTGTTACGGTGGATGACACCACTAACATTTACCACACACTGATGATGTGCCTGCCACTGTACAAAATACATTGCGTATATTAACTCACACCCCACCACGCTGTAAATTAGTTACTATTACCATCTCCAGTTTATAGATAAGGAAACTGAGACCCTAGAGCTCGCTTATTAATCAATACATCAGAGATTTGAACCCAAAAGGCAGTGCCCTAACCACAATGCTGATTTTTTTTATTAAAACCAAAAGAAAAGAAAAATACAGACATAAATATGAAAATACAGCAAACAAAACTAAAACAGATGTTAAACTCTGTGATGAACCATGTGAGGTAATGCATAAGGTAATTGGCTAGGTTTACTCATTCCAAAGTGTATATATACTTCAAAATATCATGTCTTACCCAACAAATACTATAATTTTATCTGTCAATTTAAAAAATAAATAAAGTAAAATATTAAATTGAGGATTGAGCAATGAAAATGTACATTCAGAGAGAAAGAAAGATGTAAAATTTTGAGGACCAAAAAAGAGCTTGTTCATGTATTCTTCAAATTTTTCTGTCATTTAGATTAATCTGACTCACATTGAACATGTTCAAATAACTCTAAAATAAAATAATAAAATAAAATAAACTGTGGTAGATATCAATTTTATTTCCTGAAAATTGTGATGAAACTATAGTAACTCTGTATTTTTCAGAAGTTATTTCAAATGCCAGACTAGAATTTTAATCCACTTGGATCAAATATATCACAGTTACGTGATCTCCATATGCTGCTGTTGTAGAGAAATCATACCTCATCAACAAACGGTAGACCCTTGGCATTCTTTCAGACTTTCTGTTTACATATTGTTTTAATTAACAAACTTCCATTTTCTAGTTGTTTTCTGGGACTCTGCTTTTCTAGTTTAAGCTTCATGAACAAAAAGGCTGCAGATTTTACAATAAGCAGCTCGCAAGATCCTATGTAGAGTAATTAATGATTCTTGTGATTTGTGGTAAAGCTTTGTACTTCAAGGGAGTCTATTTTAAATTTCCAATGTCAGTCAATCAGACTCTGATGCAATTTCTCAAGTAATCACATTTATGTGCAAATGTTTTTAGTTAACAGTCATTGAATAAATGCCTGCCTCTAAACTCTCTCTCTCTTTCTCTTAAATGAGCTTGTTTGCTTGCAACCACTTTGGAAATGATCCAGAACAAAATATCATTAGCATGTTCCGGGAACTCATTAGAAAAATGCATTTATGCATTAAGAAGTCCACTTATAAGGCAAGCCATGTTTCATCTACTGTGAACACAGAAATGTTTAGGAATTGAACATGGGAAGGGTTGACCAAAAGTTCCTATCAATGAGCAAAGTCATCATCAGACTTACATTTAAGTATGAGAAAATAATAAACAATATTTCCAACATATACGTGTGTGTGTGTGTGTGTGTGTATGTATATATATGTATGTATATATATACTGCAAGTGTGTGCATGGCCATACAACTTATAACAATAATAGCTTTTAAAGCTCTTGACTGTGGTGAGTGATCAGTGATATTATATATATATTTGTACTGTGTTTTATATATATATGTTCAGATTTGATAGAAAAGGCAATGTAAATAAAATCAATTTTATATATAAATTTATGTATGTGTGCATATCTATATATTCTATAGATATATAGAATATAGAGATATACATACATTTAGATATCTATATATAAATATTTCCATATAGATAAATTATATATAAATTATATATATAAATACATATAGATATATAGATATCTCCTCTACCAGAACATCTTGAGAGCTGAAGTTATATCTAATTCTGCTCTGGACTTTACAAAATACCACCTAGGATGCATTTCCTTTGTTGTAACAAAGGAAAAAAATAACCTTCACTTAAGTAAAGTAAAAGACTCTTCTCCCTCTTCTCTCTGTGATATTCTAAACATAACGAGTCCAGGACTAATACAGCATCGCCACCATGTTTTAGATCTCGACTCCTTCATGTTGTTTTTCTTACCTATCTTTTCCATACAAATTCCCTCTTGTGATCTAAAAAGGCTGTTCCATCTCCTTCTGCCATATCTGCATTTTAGCTATCAAGTAGGGGGAAGGGAGGCAGGTTCCTTTATTCTACAGCATGACCAAAAATTGTAGACTTCCTTTTCACTCATAAACCATATGCCCTGGCTGGGTCACATGACTATCCCTAGCTGCAAGGGACACTGGAAAGTACAGTTTTTAGCTCAGCAAGAAAACGAATAATGGTTGAGCATCTTGAATTATTGGTTCCAAAATACTTTTTTAGAAAAAACTATAAAATGTAATTAACATCTCATCAAATATTTATGATGAGAAAGCATACCAACTTCATTAATTGTTTAATTCTGTATTCACTAAGAAAGACATTTTTAGCTGGGTGCAGTAGTGCATGCCTGCAGTCCCAGCTTACTCAGGAGGCTGAGACAAGAGGATTACTTGAGCCTAGGAGTTCAAACCTGCAATATGCCAGGATCATGCCTGTCAATGCCACTGCACTCCAGTCTGTGCAACATAGCGAGATCCCATTTATTTATTTATTTTTTAAAAAGAATTTTTTAAAACAATATTTACAATGAATTTCCTCCCTTTGCCAAAATCGTGGCCTATGCACATTTGCTGAAAAATTTTATAGCTAACCATAAATTAAACAAGATATGTATAGTCAAATATTTTAAAGGGCAAATTGAAAAAAATTTTAAAAAAATATATAGCAAAATATGATATTAAGTGATATGTTTGTCTATTTCAGTTTGCATGTGTAGAATAGGAAAGTGTCAAAACAAAGTGATTTAATGGTCTTCAAATATTTTTAAATAGTCCTAAGTAATTGATTTAAACATTATTAGAGTCAAGCAGTTGAAGTGATATAATATCAGCTGTTTCATTAAGCTGTATTTTGCAAAGATCAGTATGTAGGGGATGTAAAACAGCATGTGAATAAAATGATTTGGAATAGCATGTATCTCTATAATTATGAAGCCATGGACCAACATATTTTAATGAAAAGATCTACTATCATCACAACTGCCCATGAGTTTCTTCTCTTCACTGGTAAGGAGGGTTTGTGTGAATATTGTAGAGAAATGTTCTTTGTGTTATCTTCAGAAGAGTTAGGAAGGAGAACCTAGCATAGTTGTCTGTGATGTAAATAACACGTCATAAAGACAGCCCAGTACTCTGGAGCTGCAATAGGTAAGATTGGGAACTGTCCAGTGGTGTCAGAGATAACTGCCCTTCTGCCCTCAGCTACGACAGCATCCTACGAGGCTTCAAAGCTGTTTAAATGTTGCTATCAGCCCACAACCACAGTAGCACCAGCTTTTCCATATGTAAATGGAGGGAAGAAACCTATTTCTTTCATAAAATTCTAGCACAGATTTGAGTACTGGGGCACAAGATGTGGCTGTTTTTAGAGTTTAGAAGTGTGGCACTTGTGCAATTAAAAGCAGAGACTTGAAAACTAATCATTTGAGTTTCCATTAAGAGAGAAGCAGTTTTTTTGAAAAAGTTCATGTATTCAACTGATACTGATACATTGATTGTCCACTCTGTGCCAGTGTTATTAGTGGGCACTGGAACGTATACCATGAACTTGGAACTATTACATTACACCAGCTGGTATGTCCTGATAATGCATTTTCTCTGTGAATTTTCTCCTCTGAAAACTGTACGCTGTCTTATTTCATAATACAGAAATATATGAACAATACCATTGTTGTAGATGGTACACGTTTATATATTATCATTTAATGTATTTGACACATTTCATTAAGTGAATCACACCACCATTTTATATATGTGTGTGTGTGTGTGTGCGTGCACAAATGTGTAAAACTGATACAGGTATGTTTAAAAAACAACTTGAGACCCTTCATATATGATTAGACTTGTTGAATACATCAGTGCTGAATTGATCCTTCATTGAGAAGAACATTACTGTTCTTGAAAGATACTGTGCAACTAGCTGAGTGTGCTTGTCTAGCAAGCCTGAAGAGTGTCCTGATATATAAAAAGTTTATTTGATGTCATGGTACTATTCTTCCTGCATTTTGACCCATGGTTTGTGACTTGTTTATTGGCTTTTATAAATGTGATCTTTTGTGTGTTTTGCTTTTTTCGGTGACACTTCTCCTCTGAATTTATATCCCAGACAGTTGCTATTTGCCCTCAAAGATCTTGAAAAATCAAATAAGCATTGAAAGTAAATTAAGCAAAGGGATAAATGAATAAAGGCATCATTTTATTTTATTGACTACATAAGGCAGTAAAGGATTGGGTAAGAAAGAGAAAGTGGCCCATATAAAGAGATAGAAAAATGTAAGTCTACTGAAACTCAACTGTGCCAATGTTATAAATACAAATGAAGGTGAGTTGAAATGAGAACTCCTGAGAGGCAAAGGATCTTTCACACATCAGTTAGAGCCTTCAAAAGGAGGTTAAATAGGCTTAATTTTTTAATTTGACTTGATAGTCCAATAATCAACATTTCAAATATCCTCATGCCTGTAGTTACAGTCTGCTTCTTAATTTAGTTTCCTTTAGCAGAATAAATTGTGTATCATTCCTAATTATTAAAATACTTATAAATTTTCCACACATTGGTATTTCTTTTTCTAATTAATTTCCCTGTGAAGTATCCCATTCAGTAACCTGAAGGGATGATTTTATATTACAGCAGTTACCCTTCTTGGCCTTATTTCTCAGTCATACTTATGCACATGAATGCAAACACAGGCATCCTTACACATTCACTCAGTTATTAAACATATATTTACTATATGATCATGTAGGATAGTAGTAAAGAACTTGGGCCCCCTAAACAGACAAATCTGGATTTAATTTTTGGCTCCATCTCTCACCATTCTTGAGCATCAATTTGGTCATTTGTAAACGAGAGATACTATCTCCCTCATGGGGTGACTGCAAGAGTTAAAGGAAGTGATGCAAGAATGATGTGAGATATTAAGAACTAGGAAATATAAGATATAGTTATTTATTGATCACCTACTAGGAGCCAGATACTGTAATTTACAGCTGTGTTGTGGACTCCATCCTGGGCTTCTGTTGTAGGATTCCTCTAGCCCCTACACACCCTGTTTAGTCAATTTAATATATGGAAACCAGATTAACTGGTCAGATCATGTCTCTGGGCTGATTTTTTTTTTTTTTTTGCCTATAAAATAAAGGTCAAACAATCTTTAGTCCGACATTAAACGTGTAAGTTTCCTTGGGATGTCCTAACAAGGTACCACAAACCAATTGACCTAAACAACAGCATTTTATTGTCTCACAATTCTTGAGGCCAGAAGTTCAAGATCAAGATACTGTCATTGTTTTTCCCTGGAGTTTGTGAGGAAGATCCTCCCTAGCTTGTGCTGGTTTACTGGCAATCTCTGGCATTCCTTGCTTTGTGGAAGCATCACTCTGGTCTCTGGCTTCATCTTTACCTGGCATTCTTGCCATGTGTGTCTCTGTCCAAATTTCTCCCCCTTTTTTAAAAAGGACACGAGTCATATTGGATTAAGGGCCCACCCTATTCTAGTATGACCTTATTTTACCTAATTATGTTGCAATGACCTTATTTCCCCATGAGGTACAGGGAGTTAACACTTCAACATATTAATTTTGGGGAGGAGACAATTTAACCCATTGTGTAAAACATGGTATGACCTGATCCCAATTCCAATTGTCTAACCTAACTCTGATTGTTTTCTTCTATATAGTCTAAAAGCAAAAAAAAAAAAAAAAAAAAAAAAAAAGCCTCCCAATCTCTGTACACATCATACTTGCATACTTTCCTGCCTCTCTGTCTTTCATTAGCATACAAGATATCGTAGTGCCCTTTTCTATTTTTCCAGTTCTATCCTTGCTGAAAAGACTCTGCTCTGAACTTCTGCCATATCGGAGCCTCACTCCCTCAAATGGGATCTGGTGGTAGGGGTGAGGGACTGGATACCCACCAGGGCAAGGCATGGCTTGAGCAGTCCTGAGGAATTGTCAAAATGGAATTAATTATTCAATGGAAAAGGTGAACTGAGCTATGAAGTGGAAAATACAATTCATCAAGCCATATATATATATACACACACACACACACACACACACACACACACATATGTATATATAGTCTCCAAGCAACATAAATTAGAATTATCTTGTTATTTGGTGTCTAGTTTCTAAAACCAAATAGCTATCTTTTCTGAAGCAGTAGTGTGCTAGACTGGAGCACGGGCACTTCACAGGTACTCCTCCACAGCCACGTGGAAAGGCTTCATGGTGATCATAAAACTGCTTAAGCTTGTGGAGGATTCAGCATGTGACAGTTGTGAAGGATACTTTCTGCTTCTGTGTTCTAATCATCTAAAGAGAAAAACAGATATGAACTGTTGGCATTATGCTGAAGGAGGTTTGTCAGGATGAGCTATGAGGTAGCCAGGCTATTCCTGTCTACATGTAAAAACCATTCCTGCACTCGTACACTAACATTAACTCCAGATGGATTAAAGATCTAAACATAAGACCTAACACAATAAAAATCCTAGAAGAAAACCTAGGCAAAACCATTCAGGACATAGGCATAGGCAAGGACTTCATGGCTAAAACACCAAAAGCATTGGCAACAAAATCCAAAATAGACAAATGGGATCTAATTAAACTCCACAGCTTCTGTACAGCAAAGGAAACAATCATTAGAGCAAACTGGCAACCAACAGAATGGGAAAAAATTTTTGCAATCTACCCATCTGACAAAGGGCTAATATCCAGAATCTACAAAGAACTAAAACAGATTTATAAGAAAAAAACAAGCAAACCCATTCAAAAGCAGGTGAAGGATATGAACAGACACTTTACAAAAGAAGACATCCATGCAGCCAACAAACATATGAAAAAATGCTCATAATCACTGGTCATTAGAGAAATGCAAATCAAAGCCACAGTGAGATACCATCTCACACCAGTTAGAATGGCGATCATTAAAATATCTGGAGACAACAGATGCTGGAGAGGATGTGTAGAAATAGGAACACTTTTACACTGTTGGTGGGAGTGCAAATTAGTGCAACCATTGTGGAAGACAGTGTAGTGATTCCTCAAGGACCAAGAATAGAAACGCCATTTGATCCAGCAATCCTATTACTGGGTATATACCCAAAGAATTATAAATTGTTCTATCATAAGGACACATGCACATGTATGTTCATTGAGTCACTGTTTACAATAGCAAAGACCTGGAACCAGCCCAAATGTCCATCAACGACAGACTGGATAAAGAAAATGTGGCACATATACACCATGGAATACTGCACAGCCATAAAAAACGATGAGTTCATGTCCTTCATAGGGACATGGATGAATCTGGAAACCATCATTCTCAGCAAACTGACACAAGAACAGAAAACCAAACACCACATGTTATCACTCACAGGCAGGTGTTGAACAATTAGAACATGTGGACACAGGGTGGGGAGCATCACACACTGTGGTCAGTTGGGGAGGGTAACACAGGGAGAAATACCAGATATAGGTGATGGGGGGATGAAGGCAGCAAACCACCTTGCCATGTATGTACCCATGCAACAATCCTGCATGATCTGCGCATGTACCCCAGAACCTAAAGTACAATTTAAAACAAAAGAAAACAAAAAACATTTCATCAGGCTCTGTTACCTGGAGATGTTTGCATGACCTTCTCCAATTTCAGGTCACACTGCTTGTAGATCACAATTGTTCCATGTTTTCCCTTCCTCTCACTAATTGGAATAAAGTCACGATGCATGATAATATTTTGAATTCATTTCAGAAAAGAAGGGCATGTCTCCACCACCATGTCAAATAAAATAAAATCAACATGTCTGCAAGTTTAGGTGAGGTCTTCTTTCACTTGCCACAAACAGTGGGCTAGGTGCCTCATGTAAACATCTGATTAAATCATCCCTTCAGATGAGAAAGGTTAGGTTTAGAGAGGCTAAGTAAGGTGACCAACATAAAACACCTGGTAAGTGTCAGAAATCAGATCAAACCTAGTTCCATCTGACTTCAAAGTTTATGCTTCTATCTACTGCATCATCTCAATTATCTTTCTGTAAGCAATTTATGAATGGGGACGTCAATTCAAATAGCTACAGACCAGATGATGATAAAGCTTTACTAGTTACTCTGGCTAACAGTGATATCCCTCTCTCACTTTCTTTCTCTCTCTCTTCTACTCACTCTCATTCTTTCTCCCTCTCTCTCTCTCTCTCTCTCTCTCTCTCTCTCTGAACTAGTATGGCATATACCTATGGCTGAATACAGTAGCTTGGAACATGATTGTTTTCTTGTTACAAGGTTAGATCTTGAGTGTGTTCCTAATAGCAAGTTTCATGTCTTATTTTATGTTTCTTAGATACTTTATTCTGGTCTGCCCAGTACCGTGTATCTAGTAGACTTGTTGAAACTCCTACTGATTGGTTCTGGATGTTTAACTTCATGAGTATAGATGTGTTTCATCTGAAAAACTGTCACATCAAGTAACGCCATGGACAAACTCAGGAACATTTATAATGCTGTTGCTGTGGTGTAAAGAGACTGCCACAGAACAAAAGAGTCTGGCAAGTACTTTAGCTTTATCAAAGATAGACACATCCTTCCATTCATCACAGTGCATTGCCTCTGCTACGGCATTATAGTAACAGGCTCATCCACCGAGCCCTGGATGGGAGATTCAAAAGCCCTATTTGGCAAGTATTGTGAAATCACTGACAGATGCCTGCTGCTGTTCAATAGCACTTTGCATTGATTTAATTGCTAGAGATAAAAATATCAAGATGTTTTGGTAGATAACTTACATAATATTTTTCTGTATTTCCAAATGAACGAATTAGAAATTAAAAGTAGCAGATATCTTTAAAATAATGTCATCAGAAGTCCAAAGGTAAAACAAGAAGACAATCTGAACTGTTTGTTCATTCATCTACTCATTTATTCAACACACAAATAGTTAACACTGACCTTTCTTTGCACTAATAATTATTATGGGGATGTATATGCTTTGGAATTACACAGGTCATACACCTGAACCAGAATTAGAGTATTAAACAAGATTTCCTAGGAAAAGAAATATATAAAGTAAGACCTACAGGATGAGTAGAAGAGTATTCTAGGTCAAAGGGAGAAAAGTGCTCAGAAGTCCCCAAGCATAATGTGTTTAAGAGAGTCAAAGAAGTGGTGTGACTAAAGGACAATGTATTGGGTAAGAGAGATATGCTGGAGAGGAAAGCTGGGGTCAGAGGATGCATGCATCTGCATGTAAGTTGGTATAAGTTGGTGTAAATATTGCAGGTTGGGGAGGTGACAGTTGAAGGTTTGGGGATTGTGGAGAATTGGCCAATGCCCAGGCTCTTGGGTTAGGTTATGAAGAAGGCAGACACCCAACTGTATATGGGTTGTGTTTTCATTAGGTAGATTTAAAGGATGTACTTGAGGAAGGGAAGTTGAAAGTATAGGAAAGAGCACAATTGAAAAAATGGATCATGGATTCTAAGCCAAATAAAGAAGGGAATTAAGCCAGTGATGGCCTCATAATTAAGGAGAAAGTAGAAAGGCTAAAATTTGGAGTTTTGTTGAGATTAATGGACAAGATAGTAGAACATGAGTAAGAGAAAGAGTCACTGAGAGTCCTGAGAGGATGGAAAGTTGTGATTACAGCGTAGGGTGTCTGAACTTATTATTTCAGTGGTGGAGAGTTCTGGGTCACTATGGATCTCAGGCTGCAGCCATGGAGGTGAGTCCCTAAAGTTAAATAGAAGTCAATGTTGTTGGAAATAAGGACACCAAGGTGATGGGAGACAAGAATGTTGCATGAGTCGGTTTCCATGAGCCACTGATGATGCCCAGAATGATGGTAAGACATGGAGTGGAGGGGGACGACAGTGATCCACATTCCCTATCTTCAATAAATGAGGAAGGGTGAAACTAAGGGAAGCTAAGCATATGCCAGGAAGTTTAAGGAACAGTGTATTAGCTCGTTCTCATGCTGCTATGAAGAAATACCTGAAACTGGGTAATTTATAAAGAAAAGACGCTTAACTGACTCACAATTCTGCATGGCTGGGAGGGCCTTACAGACTTACAATCATGGGAAGGCATCTCTTTACAGGGTGGCAGGTGAGAGAGTGAGTACAAGCAGTGGAAATGCCAGAGGCTTATGAAACCATCAACTCTTGTAAGACTCACTCATTATCACTAGAACAGCCTGTGGGAAACCACACCCATGACTCAATTACCTCCACCTGGTCCCACCCTTGACACGTGGGGATTATCCGGATCACAATTCAAGAAGAGAGATTAGGGTGGGAACACAGAGCCCAACCTTATCAAACAGTCATTTTTTACATGAGGCTAAAGGGTTAAATGCTTGGAAGTAGCATTTTGCAGGCATAGAGATGCTGATTCCACCTTCAGATTATAGAAGCCACTGGGTAGAATAAATGAAGAGATTTGAGTTAACACTAACAGTTAATGAGAGAATGACACAGTGAAAATATTAGCTGATAATTTCAATAATGCTACGAAGTCTGGTTTTACCTCAATAATTTAGGGTGAAGCATGTATATGACCTTTGGAATACGATGGTTTGGGTTCCAATCTTCACAAAAAGCAAAGTAAAACAAAACAACTTTGGAGAAGCACTGTGGTTCTTTAAGGCTAAGGAGAAATAATAAATGCTCAATAAAGTCTTCTGAATCTACAGAAGATTTTGTTAATGTAAAACATGGGTTAGAGAGAGCAGAGTTAAAAGACTTAAGAGAAAGAGGAATAATGTAAAGTTAGGAAAAGATCAAGGAGAGAGTGGAATAGATTGAGATGCATGATGTAAGGCACAGGCTTGAGGAAAGATAAAAAAGTTTGGAGATGAACACACAAAAAATAGGCTATTATTGGAGGAAATGTCATATCTGGGGCTGTGTCCAAGGAAAACTGAGCTGTGAAACAGCTGGATTGAATTTATCTAATCTCTGGTTTGTCAAAAGATTTAGCTCTCTTGCTAGGTAGGAATGAGTGTGCCTAGAATTTTGAGAACCTTCAACTTGAGTGAATTGCCCTTATAGACGGGAGACTTCTCACTTTAGATATGTCAAACAAAATCTGGCTGTCTCCATGTCTAGAATAGAGACACTGGTGTCAATGGAGGCTGGTGTCAAGGAGTCTTGGTGATCAGTGCTGCTCTCTGAGTTACATTCTGTACACTGATCTACATTACCATCTGACTGTAACTCCTTTCTAATGCAAACTGTATCATGGCCATCCTCTGTGAGAAGAAGCATCCTTTGGGGCCCCAAGGACTGCAGTAATGAGAATACTGTGAACTAGGGTGAGTCCTTAGGGGCTACATATTCCACAGGCATGATGCTCTGTAAGTCAGTGAATCCCTCTATAGAACTAACACTACACAATGGTCTACCTTTCCAAAACTTACATGTATTCTGCATAATCTCATACACATAACTAGGAAAATGATAGAATGGCTATCTTTAATATGATAAACCAAATCTAATAGTTAACAAGGGAAAAACAGTGCAAATCTTGGTTAGTCATTTCATTTAAGGCACATTAAAATACAGTTTCAACAAAATAATATGTAAATTCCAAAGTCTGATGGTCACATGTTAGAGCCCAGCTAGACTACTGCATTAGTCCATTTTCCCACTGCTATAAAGAACTATGTGAGACTGGCTAATTTATGAAGAAAAGAGATTTAATTGACTCACAGTTCTGCAGGGCTGGGGAGGCCTCAGGAAACTTATAATCATGGCAGAAGGCAAAGGAGAAACAAGACAAGTCTTTAAAAGGCAGCAGGAGAGAGAGGGAGAGCACAGGGGAATCTGACCCCTTTAAGCCATCAGATCTCATGAGAACTCCCTCACTATCATGACAACAACATGAGAAAAACTGCCTCTATGATCCAATCACCTCCCACCAGGTCCCTGCCTCAATTACAATTCAAAATAAGATTTGAGTGGGGACACAGAGCCAAACCATATCAACTACTGACTGGTGGAATAATGTTGGACAAGTTCATTAGCTTTTCCAAGACTCAATTTCCTCATCAATAAATTGTAAAAGCTGTGAATACCTATGTCACCCATATTTATGTACTGTATTTAGCTCAGCGCCCAGTACACAGTCATCACTCCATAAATGGCTATCATCATCATCATCATTATTAATAACAGAAACCAAAATGCCAACACAGCCAGCTCTTCAGTGTGGCATTCTCAAGTCTATAGAAATAACGGAAATAAAGTTGTTATACGATAATTTTATTATATCAACATTCAGTTTCTCAGAGACGTTCTCATGAAGAGTCAAATAACCAGCAAGTCTTTACTAAGGACTACTTCAAATAATCCACATTTGTTCTAAAGTGCAGGAGTTGGGTGAGGAGTAGTTGATTAGCCATGGAAGAATGCAAAATTCAGAGGCACAGAAGAAAAGACCTGGCAGGTCCTGTTTAAGCACGGGAGACGGAAAAAGACACACTTTCTATTTCAGTAGTAGTTCTACCCCTGTGTAGAAAAGAATAATCCATTTATTAAAATCTAAAGCCACCAAACAGTGAAGACAAATCACCAAATATCTTATATTTCTAATTAGACTTTTTTTGAATCGCTGGCAAAGAAAATTTGCATTGTTTCCTGTCTGAGTTTCTGGAAATCACATTTCTCACTTTGTATTAGTCCATTTTCATACTGCTATGAAGAAATACCTGAGATGGTAATTTATAAAGCAAAAGAGGTTTATGTTTTATTTTATTAATTAATTTATTTTTTGAGACAGAGTCTCGCTCTGTTGCTCAGGCTGGAGTGCAGTGACACCATATCAGCTCATTGCATCCTCTGCCTCCTGGGTTCAAGCAATTCTCCTGTCTTAGCCTCCCAAGTAGCTAGGACTACAGGTGCATGTCACCACACCCAGCTAATTTTGTATTTTTAGTAGAGATGGGGTTTCACCATATTGGTCAGGCTGGTCTCAAACTCTTGACCTTAGGTGATACACCCACCTGGGCCCTCCAGAGTGCTAGAATTACAGGTGTGAACCACCGTGCTTGGCCAGAAAAAGAGGTTTAATGAACTCACAGTTCCACATGGCTGGGGATGCCTCACAAGCATGGCAGAAGATGAAGGAGGAACAAATGCACATTTTACATGACGGCAGGCAAGGGAACTGCTCTTTATAAAACCATCAGATCGCCTGAGACTTATTCACTATTATGAGAACAGCACAGGAAAAACCTGCCCTCATGATTTAATTACCTCCCATCAGGTCCCTCCTACAACACATGGGGATGATGGGAGCTATAATTCAAGATGAGATTTGGGTTGGGACACAGCCAAATCATATCATACTTGCAAACTGTTTAATATTTAATTCTGAGTATAATTTGACTTCTTGTGTTGTGACCACATGTAGAAAATGTAATGATCAGCCAGAGGACAGGAGTGTTCATGTCCTTTGGCAGTTACATTTTTTATTGTAAATGTCTTTTTTGTTTTGTTTTGTTTTTTTTAGACAGTGGTCCTGAGGACATTTATTTTATTTTATACATCAGCCTTTCGGAATTTGGCTAACCTGAGCCCATCACTGAGGGACAAATCTATTCCCAGTGTATAAACAGATCAAGTTCTAGACCTGGAGGGGTGGCAAAACCCCTTGCTAGGAGATGGTAGCACACCAGGACGTGGGTAATGACTGCTAGGAAGAGTTTTAACTGCAACTACATGACCAGTAGTTGAATGTTACTTGCAGCCTAAGTTTTCAGCTGAAAATCTGGGTTTTGTTTATGAGAAGAAACCATATAAAGAGGATTCTTGCCCTGGACTGTGGCGAATTTATCAGGCATCACCATGACCCCCGTGACAGTGTATCTGGGCAACTAGCAGGTTTTTCTGGGATGACTCCCCTCTGGGTTTCTGTATGTTCAATAGGACTTTTCAACTTCGAAATATCTATGATTGTAATATACATGATTTCTAAGTGTGTGTCAGGTTATGGCAGTGATTTTTAGATTAAAAATATAAGTAGTTAATGCTTATAACTTGATACAGTGTAAGATGCATCTTCCAAATGTCCCTGTTGCTCTGGACCTACCTTGTCTGTCTTCGGACTGGCATGTACATTGATTGTTCCAGCCAATTGAGTTAAAAGAGGAACATTAACTTATTTGAGTGGACGTAAGTCAATGTCATTCTGGAAAAGGTGATAGCATGCCACAATGGTGCTTAGCATTGTGCACAGGGGCTGGGCTTGCCATTGGAAGGCAATCCCTATAGAAAGTGCTTAATTCTCCTTGAAGACCAGACTTGCACTTCAGCAGCTGCCACAGAAAGCTTCCACAATGTAACATCTTAATGACTGCATTGAAAAATAATTGACTTTTCTCAGGCATAGTAATTTAAGAAGCAGTTACAACTTTACAATACATATCACTTTCCTTAGAAACATTAAACAATTTAAGAAGTCTATTTACTGATAAAATATTATATTCTAATGAAAATATTTTAATTAATGAAAGATATAAAAATGCACTTGAATGATGTTTGCATAGAGTATGTGACATGATGAATTGGGGATACAGGGCAGGGAAACAGAGTCAGACAGTGAAGTAAAATCTAACACAAAGAGTAGAAAATGAACAGGGAGATGGGCAATTAGCCAGACTTGATAAAGAACCAAGGCAGGGTGTGGCAGAAGTTATCTGTGGTCTAAAGACTAGAGAAAGGAAGCCCTCTGTATCCTAGATCAAAAGTTGATGATGATTAAAGATAGGCAAAAGGCACAAATATTGACAAAATCAGAGTAAATGTTTCGAAAAATAGCCAGAGACCAGGAAGTCAATAGGGACCAAAGGGCAGATGGAATAACAAGACCTGAATGTCAATAAGTCAGGTGAGACTGTGACTGAGATTTTAATGAAAAAGAAAGAAATTTTATACACCTACAGGAATTCCATAAATCAGGGACCAAATTAGAAAGATGCTAAGGCCAAGATTGAGTGAACATGCAGGAACCAAGTACTCAACAAGGAAAGCAGCAAGCTTACACAATAAGGAAAGAGGGTATCCAGGCAGCGGTCTCTAAGTAAGGAGACTGAGTTGCAGGAACAGGCAGTGATAATCTAGTTTACATTGTTCCAAGAGCTGTGTAAGTCTAAGCTGCATCCTGTAATTTCCTGTCTACAACAGAACAACCTCAGAGTTTGTATAGGTCTGCCCTTTCAAGGAGCTTCACTTGACTGGTGTAACAAGAAGCAATGAGGTTTCTAGTCTTTCAGGGATGCTCCATGTTTATAAAAGTTCTCTGATTTTACATGTTTGAGAAATGTGTAAAAAACAAACTTTTCATTTTTATACTGTGTCTCAGCATTCCCAAAACTTACTTCACAAAGTCCTTGTTGACCAACCATCACCCCCATGATGCTGCTGTCTGGGAAAGTCTTTGGAAACAGAAAAGCCTGGGCTCAAATCACATATCTGCCACTGACTCTGGGCAAATTATTACTTTTCTGGGATTTAGTTTCTTCACCTATAACATTGAGGTAGTTACCTATCTGACAGACTCATAGTAAGGCATTAATGAGGCAGCAGAATGACAACACCTACTAAGATACTTTTAAACATGGGTTCTTCCTCCATTCCAAAAGCATGAACAGGAAGTAGTTTAAGACCCCAGACACACAGCTCTGGAAGCAGACGTAAGGTGCCAGGTGAAATGACATTTTAATGCTGATATAAACCAAGATCCCTTTACATATCAATACTTCTTACTGAAGCCGAACCAATCCACAAGCATAATATAAAACGATGGTACTGATACATATATGGTTCGATGGCCAAGAAAAAAAACATACATCCAATTTAAAAATAGAACTAGACCAGCAAGAAACTACCTGTAAAATAATGAGACATCTCTATTAATCATTAAACCAATTATTTTTTTTCTTGGAATTGTATACAAATATTACACATAGAGTTTTGAGTTTTCTTCTAAAGAACAGCTTTATAGTAATTGTTTCCTATCATTGTTACGCCTTTCCCTGTGGGCTAGTAAAGTAGCTTTATGAGATGCCTGTCTAGACTTATATAAGGAATGGTCACGACCATAGATTGAAGTGAATTGACATACTTTTCCAAAGATCAAATTCTTGACCTTGTGTCATCCGCCAGTCCCCAAGAAGTTTACACATTCCTTTGTATGGTCTTGTGCCAAGTCATGATGGCAGCTGCTACTTAAATTCAAATGATCTCAATGGGTATTTCCATATGGAGTGAGTTAAATACATAATGACAATCATCTGCTCATGTCACATTTTTTTTTTCAGATAACCTTGGAATTATTTTAAAAGGCTGAAATTGTATAAATTTAAATTGCAGACAACAACTAAGAAAGAATTACCATGCAAGTCATTGATTCTCAGAGAGATTTGTGTTCTGTCTTCATTATGGCATTGACATTTCCTGTAGAAACTCCACATATATGGCCTAATATTCTATACCAACATGGCTAGAATCAATAGAAGTTAAATTACGTGCACTGATGACCACACTCACCCTGAGTAGTGTTTCTTTCTCTTAGCACACACATCATCTGTATCGCCACTGCTTCCAGTGGGAATTTAAGATCATGATGCAGACCGAAGTGTTTCTGAAAAGTTAAATCTTCCTATAAATATTTGCATAGAAATTTATACATTCCTGAAATATTTTATTTATTGGGTTTATATATATATATACACACACACACTCACACAAGTGACATGGTAATATAAAATTTAGAAATCCTAATTTAGAGAATACTATCCGTTCAATTAATTTACTTGGAGAAAAATTCTTAGTGGACACAATTCTTTATTTCGATAATGAAAGATTTCTAGAATTTGTATTGTGGTGAGGCAGGGGAAGTGGATTTCTGAGTGCACTGAAGTCATCATTGGCCAGAAGTAGCTTGAAAAACATTACCTTCCTCACATTTGTCCATCAACCAGGCTAAAATATCATGGGAACTGAGAAACAAAAGCATTTCAGCAATCTACTTTGGAAGGGTTAATAATGTGTATAATAGCATGTTAAGAGGCAATAACACTTATTTGTGCTATTGATCAATGTCTCTCATAAAATTGAAGAGAGAAATACTGAAAATCTGGAACATTTTTCTCTTCCCTTCTCTTAACAGAATAAAATATTTGGAATGAAAAACAATTATTCCATATTCTTTGTTACTGGCTTGATGAGTTATGTTGCTTTGCATTTAACTATGCTTATATAACATCCACAGAAAGTGTTGTACTTTGGAAAAAAATATTATAGAGGTGTGCAACTGACATTTTCCATGGCAAAACATTAAAAACATGTTTGGGTTAGTCATATCATCAGAAGATGTTTCAACTTCTCTAACTGCAAAATGTCAACTTATTTTCTGTGTATAAGTTTACCAAAATACTACCTTCACCAGATTGCTAAAATTTTTCCTCTTTTAATTTTTTAAAGAATAACAAAGTATCAATTGAACATAAAAATGGCTCTCACCCACTGATATTTCTGATGCTTAATTTGAATTTATATAAAATCAGTAAGCAGATCTTAGAATTACAGAATGACAGAGTTTTCAGAGTTCCATCTGGAAAAGGCAGTGCTTCTCTCTTCATTGACCACTTTTTATACTAGATATACTGAATTTACTGAATTTTATGTATATTGGGAAAACTGAATTGTAATGTGAATCACTAAGATGTAATTTATGTGACCTGTGATGTCTTTTAAAAGATATATTTAGAAAGTTTAAAAATATAAAGCTTAAAGACATAAGGCTTACAATCAAACTTAAGCAACCCAATTTGGTGCTGCATTAAAATAAGAATGAATTGGAGTATGAATGTCCTATAAAATATTGCAAAGAAGAAATTGAAGTCAAAATATTTTAATTATAGAAGTATGGAGATATGTAAATAAAGGTCAAAAATAAACATTTTCCCTTGCAGTTTTTGAAAAACTAGTTTATTTATTTACTTATTAGTAATGATATTCAATCTTACCTTGGGCTATATCACTTTTCTGTGTCTAAATTTCTTCATCTGTAGAACTAGTGTAAAACTCATAAAGTTACTGTGATTAGTAAGTAATTAAATGACTTAGAAAGTATATGGAACTTTGGCCAGGCATGGTGGTTCAGGCCTGTAATCCCAGCTACTCTGGAGGCCAAGGAGGGAGAACCACTTGAACCTGGGAGGCAGAAGTTGAAGTGAGCCCAGATGGCATCACTGCACTCCAGCCTGTACAACAGACTGAGACTTCATCTTAAAAAAAAAGCATATAAATATGCATATATATGTATGCACATATATATGAAACTAGGAAGTAGTAAATGAATATTAGCTGTTACTTTTGTTCATTTGTTCATTCGTTGAATTAATTTTACTCTGCTGAATCTGAAGTACTAAAACAAAAAATACTCTCCAGAACAAATAATTTCACTGGGTAGGAAAAAGATGCAAAAACAAAACAAACCATAAAACCAAAAAACAATTCCATTACCAATTCTGTTAAACATGAGAAAATGTTATGAGGTTACGTAAAAGTTATCCAGAAAAAAATATGAAAATACAAAGTTACATAGAAGCACAGAGGAAGGAGGAAAAAAGTGTTAACTGAACACAGGCTAGAATTGTAAGACCTAATACTGTGGCACCTACAAATGGTGACAATCTTAGTGGTTAGCAATTCATTGTAAAATCCAATTATGCAATACTGATTTATTGAAAACAGCCCAAGTTCAAAGCAACTGAAATTTTCCTAAGTAGTAAAACAGTCTGCAAACAGCAGAAGGGTGATTAACAGGGCCACAAGGATGACTACTGCCCCTGTTAGATTTGGCTGGTAGAAAATGAGCCCAAATAGATTCAGACAGTTTATTACACAGACAGCAAAGGCAAAATAAGCATAGTGTCAGCTCCCCATGTTCTAGTCCCACAGGACAATTCAACCAGAGAGGCCATAAGAAGACAAAGCAGACAGTGTCTCTTTCACCAGGAAGCCAAGCTAAACTACACAGCCAAGGGGTTTTACACACTTACTGGGAATCCTGCATGAATAGCCTAAGAGAGTGGGGGCAAGCAAGATTGATGAGAAATTGCCTCATGATGATTCCTTATCACACTGCTTACCTTCCTCGGCTCCAGCAGAAATTGCAGGGTCTTCTGCCAAGAGTCCAATAAGGCTGTGGTCCAGCCTTGCCCATGTAGCCCAGGGAAACAAGAAAACTCAACAGAAGACTTCCTAGTGGAGTCGTTCCCTTCCACCCCTAGATTAGACTCCATTGTTCTTTCATTCTTATAACCAATACTGCGGCCTTCCTCAGGTTCTGTTATATAGAGGTTTTTTTGTTTTGTTTGTTTTGTTTTGTTGTTTCTACTGTAATTTTTACTAATACCTAACATTATTTATAATATTAGATTTGTTAATCTCAAGACATCTTGACATAGTTGATACTAATACCAAACTCCAACCTTATTACATAGATGGAGAGAATTTTACATTAAGACAACATGAATCTTCTATAAATAAGTAATTTGAATTATAAACTCTAAACCTGATGTAGTATACTAGCACTGAAAAGAAAATATCGAACAGAAAATATAAATAACAATAATAATGAGTGCACTCTAAATATAAAGGTTAGAACCTCAGATCTACTGTCAGTTCTTTAAATTAATATAGAATGCATGAAAAATATCAAACAAAATGATTAGATAAAAGAGGTTGAAAGATTAAATAAAATAAATCTGTGATACTCAAAGCACTAAAAGTAGAAGGAACTTAGAAATGGCCAGGGAATGGTAAAATCGATGTCTTCTGCATTCCACTGTGTCATTTATGTTTAATTCAATATTAGCAATTTGAACTTATAGCTCCCTGACCAAGAGATTATAAAAGAAGATTCTGACTACAGGGAGAGCAGTTCCAAGCAGCTGTTCAAACAAATATAATTTCTGTGAGTGTTCTTGATGTTCTTGGGTCTGATCTGTAGTTTAAAAAGAACTCAGGTGGGGATTCCATTTGAAGTGGAATTTAGGAAGATTGAACTTGCGATGACAAAGCTAATGAACCTGGGAAGCTGTCCCAGTTTGTTGCCACCTGATATTGGTCTTCTCGGCTCTGCTGGTAAAATACAAGTGTGAGGCTATGGCTGGTAAGTGATAGATTCAGCTCTCTAAAAGCAGAGAAAAGAAAGCACTTTGGTGGAAAAAGAAAAATAGAGACAGAGGGCTAAGTGGAGGAGTTGGAATCTTTTCAGCCAATTAACACACCACTTCCTGCTTTTGTGGACAGGAACTGTAATTCAGTGATAGTCATCAATAACCATTACAGATCAGGAGAATGTGACATGGCTGTGATTGTGGAGCTTCACACTTGAAAGCGACCAGGGAAATTAATCACAGTAAAGAGAAGAGATTTATTTAAACTGAAACATTAAGGGGGTGGAAGTGGGGAAGGATGCCAGATTATTTAAGCAGATACCTCTCTTTTAATGAAATACCTGAATTAATGTGTCCATTCTTATCAATTTAAAAGAAGTATGTGAATGAATTTGTCCTAAAAGAAATCTCTTATAATAAAGTTATGGGTCGTGAATGATTCTAAGTGATTGATTTTTATAACTAATTTAATATATGTGTTTACATCTCTTGTGCCTCTATGTGTCCAGTGTTCCCAGTAGGGCTGGCGCTCCTCATCCTCCAGAGAGCTCACATTTTCAGCTGCAACTATCAAGCTTTCAAATTATTATTACTATTTAGAATCACTGAATGGTGACAAGCTATTGTCTTTGTCATGCTTCAGAATCAAAATTAGCCAGAAAGATTTCAATGAGCAGTTCTAAGTTTAGGTTATTAATTTTTAAAACAGTTTGCAAATGGTGATCTTTATTTATATTCATTGTCCTTGGGTTGATGTATATTCAGATCTGCACCAACTCCGGCCAGCAAAAAGGACTTGGATGTGTTTATGATGGGCCATTTCTGTACAAACTGCATGATGAACCTCCTGGAGACAATAAAAAATGTCTGTGTGGTATAACACCTCATTGAATCTTGTAGTATACAAAACATCATACAGAATATATTTATAATAAGAAGGATAATAGTCAGTTAAACAAGTATATATTTATTAAACATCTGCTAAGTGGTAGATATTCTTCTAGTCATACAATAATAAAATTAAAAAATGGAATGAATTCAAGTGTAGGTGTCAAAGCTTTCCAGCATAATATTAGATGTTCACTCACTAGGAGTCATTTATCCTTGAATGTAAGTTTCCTTAACTATATAATAGAGTAATAGTAATGACCTCACAAGTTCATTGTGAAGCTCTAATGATACAACACGTGTTTCGCACAAAGTAAACTTCAATAAGCTTTGCAAATATGAACTCTTATAATGTGATAGATATGAAGTACTATCTCCAATAATGAAAACTTTACTATTTACTTAAGAATATGACAGCTGATTCTTGATGCAGCAAAAACTGTACAGTGAAGAGTGATATTATGAGATCATTAAGTGTGTGTAACACAAAAGCAAAATCTAGATTAAATTTTTTCAAAATACATTTTCATTTTAAAATATCATTTTCTATCTTGTACTCAAGGAAGCCAGATCACTCTTTCTTTCTTTCTTTCTTTCTTCTTCCTTTTTTTTTTTTTTTTTGGAAACAGAGTCTACCTTTGTTTCCCAGGCTGGAGTGCAGTGGCGTGATCTCCGCTCACTGCAACCTCCACCTCCACCTCCCAGGTTCAAATGATTCTCCTGCTCAGCCTCCTGAGTAGCTGGGATTATAGGCGCCTGCCACCATGTCTAGCTAATTTGCTTTTTTTTTTGTATTTTTAGTAAAGATGGTGTTTCACCATGTTGGTCTGCCTGGTCTCAAACTCCTAACCTCAAGTGATCTGCCTGCCTTGGCCTCCCAAAATGCTGGAATTATAGGTATAAGCCACTGCACCTGGCCAATCTCTCTTAAGCCCTATATGAGATGTTTCCTATGCACCATACCTGTTTCTGATAGTCTAATACCTGATAAGTATTTATTAGGTATCATAATAAATACCATTAGGTAATATGTCCCCTGAGGAATCAGAGAAAGATAATATGTGGTCTTGATCCTTACTGTAAGTACACAGGGCTTATTTGGAAAACAGATACCATAGGCATTAGAAATGAAAAATTTGACATTGTTGAGAATGCTGCCTAACCTACCTTTGTGTAGGTTTCTTATGTATAGGGTAGGGAGCTGACTCGTAGGACTGGAGTGGGTGGGGTGGCTTCATGTGGGAAACATGACTTCAGTAGAAAATACCCAGCTGGAAAGAATAGATTTAATGGACTTTTTCTAACGTCAGTAAATATGAAGGTAGAAGCATATGAGATATGTTTGTTTCTGAAGAGACTGGTCTGGTCTTTTGTAGCAATGGCAAAATCAACTCAAAGTGCACTAGGGGAATTTCTGAGCTCTATGAAATGAAAATCACAGCAATAGAACTGGCTTCGGGCTCACATGATGACATTTGGAGAGGCAGAAGAAGAGAATGGTGAACACAACACACTGCCTGGAGCCACATTTTTCAGATCCAAACCCCAGCTCTGCTACTTGATAATTGGTCTTTTGGTCCTTCTTAAAAATTATGTGCCCAGTTTCCTCAAGTGTAAATGGGAATCTGATTTTTATGACCAACGAATTCGTGTATTTACATATTTATAGTACTGAGAAAAGTGCACGCCACATAGTAAATGCTCCACAAATGTTAATCTTGTAATTACTAGGGCTCAGTTTCTTCACATCTCTGCCATCTCTCTCCATCTCTCAGGATTTGTAGGGCATCTAACACTTCCAAGACTGAGGACCGGTAGAGCCTTGAGGGCCCTGCCTTTGTTATTCTTACACAAATCACTGTGGCCAGAAAATTCCCGTTTCTATCCAAGGCTGAATGCTGTTCATGAGAATACTTTAGGAAGAGATAAAAAAAATCACTTAGACTGGAGGAGGGGAACTTTCCAAAAAACAAAACGCAGGTGCCATTGTCATTTAAAAGGGGACTTAATGCTAAATAGTAAAACCCATACATTACTACTGCAGGATGCAAAGAGAATAATTTTCAATAATGAATTAGATTAAAATGAAAAGTGGGAACCAGATTGTAGAAGGATTTCATCTTTGGCAATGGAAGGAACAGGTGAATAAAATGAGAAAAACTTGGTGGCAGAAGACCCGACTACAGCTGACAGGCACCAGGAAGACAAGAAACTACTGGGATCAACTCGAAACTTTCTTCACTATCTGTTCGTGTCCACTGTGAATGGCAAAAAGGCTTTTTCTCTAAGTATTTTAAATGCACTTGATCTGTCAATATTAATATTTTCTTTGTTTTCATAATTATATCTGTAGAAATGCAAATATGCCTTTTTATACAAAAAATAACTTCATTGGAGCTAAAAAAAAGAAAGTTTTAAAAATTATGCTATGATAATTTAGATCTGGCACAATGCCATCACTACTTTTGTCTATATCTGTATATCAGGATCAATGCATTTATCAGACCTAGAAGATGATGTATTCTTTACAGAAACCGTTACTGAGATTGTAATTTAGAGTAACAGACCACTTTAGAGCTGCTAGGAACTGCTGGCTAATTCTATTTCATATTGATCACAAAACCTTATATCATCTCCTTTACTTACTTTACTTAGATACAAATTTTTGTGGCATTTCAGAAATATAAGCTAAAAATAATGAGTCAAATAGTTTTTCTTAGCTTCAAATCTCTGTTACATGGTAGGTTAGTAAGAATAGAAAGTTCATTCATTTGTACATTCATTCAACAAACATTTCTTGAATTTCTTCTAAACCCCATTCACTCTTGAATTGCTTTATGTTAACTTGTTTGATTCTGTCAATAACTGTACAGTAGGTAGTGATGACCTCCCAATTTCTCTCTCTCTCTCTCTCTCATGTATATGTATATACACATATATATACACATACACACATACATAAATTGTTATCGAGAAATATTCCATGACTTAAGAAAGTCAAAATGTAAAGCATCATCCTTAAAAGGTAATCACAACACTAATTACCAGGAAGCATGTTCCAGTTGAGGGGAAGATGAGGGCCCACATCTATTCTGCTTCATTTGCAATGTGTTATAGCTCTATAATCTGAGGAACTTGGATTCAAATTCTGTTTCTGACACTCATCGCTTAGATTAAGTCTTTTAACTTCTTCAAATCTCTTTTTCAAATGGAGAGAAGAGTAGCATCTACCTTAAGAAGCTGTTGTGGGCAAACAAGTTAATATTATAAATTGCATTAGCACTATAAAAAGTGCGCTCTTAAGAGTGCTCAACAAATATGAGCTATTATTATTACTCATCCAAATGAAATTTGAATCCCCTCTGCCAGCACTCTGCCTAAAGCTAAACACCTGAGGCAGAAGACAAGTCATTAAGTCTCAACGCAGCTCATTTGATCTTTGGACAGCTTTCTTGGATGGTTGTAAGTTATTTCTTATGAAGAATAAAATCCTTCCTCTGTAACTTCCTTACATAGGTCTCAGTCTTACCACTTAGGGCCTCGAAGTACATTTCTCACTCCTCTTTCCTTTCCTCAAATCTATAAAGACAATTGCGGTTTCCCACTAAATTTGATTTGTTCTAAACTAAGCAGCCCAAGAGTACTTAGAGTGTTATGTTGATTGGTCTTTTCTTATTGTTTGTTTTGATTTGTTTTCTTTCCAAGTCAATAGTAAAAGACAACACAATCCATTAATACAGACAAGCACGTGTACACTCCCCCCATTACACGCACACATACACACAGAGCTCAGCACACAGGGCTCAGTTTCAGCCACAGGGAGGGTTTAGCTAAAATCTACTTATTAGCTTTGGCTTTATCCTTGGCCTTGGAAGGCACAGTAACCAAATGCCTATTTCAATGCAATTCCCAGAAATGCTAAATTTGTGCATAATCAACACATATTTTAGGATACCTTTGCATCCAATCGGCATGCCCAGCTGAGTGATAGAACAGGGCATGGCACTCAGCTCTATGGTTATGTCTGAATAGCCACTTTCAAATATAGGTGAATTCTAGATGTAACTCAATGTGCCGTCTCTCTTTATAGATTAAAATCTTACCAATCATTTGAAATATAAATGTGCATTTGTTATTATACAAATAGAAGCATGATTATGAAAATTGTTAATTTCATATACCAAAACATTAATAAAGCCCATGCAAACACTTAAACAGAGAAACATTGACAGCTAACATAAATGTTTATATTAAGTAAGAGACTGTTTGCTATATCAATGTTTCTCAGACTCTGCTCACAAATTGGCTGGGGATACTGTAAAAACTTAAATTCTAATTCAGGGGGATTGGCTCTAAGATTCTGTTATTTCTTGCAAGCTCCCCGGTGATGCCAATCCTGAGAAGTATTAACTCTTGCTTGTGACAACTAATTATGAAAATTATTACAAATGTATAGCAGAAAACCAAAATGAGGTATTGTAGTTCTAAGTTTAAAGAATTTTTTGATTATTACATATAACAAAATAATTTTTAATTACTGTTTTAAAATTTCAGATAAAAATTTTTCTAAGGTCTCATGGGATACTTTTCAGAGAAAACTCTCAATCCATATATATATATAATTTTTTGACATGGAATGTCACTCTGTAGTCCAGGCTGGAGTGCAGTGGCGTGATATCTCTACTCACTGCAACCTTGGCCCCCCAGGTTTGAGCAATTCTCTTGCCCCTGCCTCCCGAGTAGTTGGATTTACAGGCATCTGCCACCAGCCTTGGATAATTTTTTATTTTTATTTTTAGTAGAGACAGGATTTCACCATGTTGGCCAGGCTGGTCTTGAACTCCTGACCTTGAATGATCCACCTGCCTTGGCCTCCCAAAGTACTGATATAGACATGAGTCACTACACCTGGCCATCTATTAATTTTTTTATAGAGAATCAATATTTTTGTGTTATAATGTAAAATTTTTGAGGCAGGAGTGGTGGTTCATGCCTATGCCTATAATTCCAACACTTTGGGAAGTCAAGGTGGGAGAATCACTTGAGCCCAGGAGTTTGAGACCAGCCCGGACAACACAGTGAGACTCTATCTACACACAAAAATTAAAAGATTAGCTGGCCATAGTGGCGTGTGCCTGAAATCCCAGCTATAATACTTGGCAGGCTGAGGTGGGAGGATCACTTGAACCCAGGAGGTTGAGGCTGCAGTGAGCCATGACTGTACCACTGCACTCTGGCCTGAGTGGCAGAATAAGACCCTGTCTTAAAAAATAAGTAAATAAATAAAATAAAATTCGACTGATAGATTACTGCCAATAAATCTCTCTATAATTTTTTTTATAAAATGATAGACTTATTCTATTGTCCTAGGAATTCAGTTGTGATGGTATTATTAGCTTCAATTTTAGTCTAGTAGGCACAATAAGAGCTCCCCAAAGATGTCCACATGCAATTGCTAGAAGCTGTGAATACCTTACCTCTTGGGTAGGAATCAGGCTGCACAGCAAGAGGTGAGTGGTGGGCAAGAGAGTATCACCTGAGCTCTGCCTCCTGTTAGATCAGTAACAGCTTAGATTCTCACAGGAGCATGAACTCCACTGTGAACTACGCATGCGAAGACTCTAAGTTACATATTCCTTATGAAAATCTAATGCCTGATGATGACCTGAGGTAGAACAGTGTCATCCCGAGACCAGCTCCCTCCCCATCTGTGGAAAAATGTTCTTCCATGAAACCAATCACTGGTGCCAAAAGGTCTGGGTGCCACTGTATTATGTTAAATAGCAAGGGCGGATTAAGATTCCAGATGGAATTAGATTTGCTAACCATCTGGCCATAAAATAATTAGATTTATTTTTGGGTGATCTCAATGTAGTCAAAAGTATCCTTAAATGGGGAAGAGGGAGGCAAAAGTGTCATAGTGATAGTACCTGAGTGAACTTCACTGGTAATTGAAGATGAAGTAAAGAGCTTGAGTGAAGAAATGCAGACAGCCTCCAGAAGCTAGAAAAGGCAAAACAAAACAAAACAAAACAAAACAAAAAAACCCAAGATTGGATTCTCCCCCAGAGCCTTGGAAAGAGCTGCTGATACCTTAATTTTAGCCAGTTAGACCCATTTCAGATTCCTGAACTCAAGAGCTATGCAAAAAGAAATGTTTTAAAGTTCTGGTCATTGGTTATAGTGACTATAGGAAATGAATACACTTGTCTTTGTCTGAATAACTATTTTAACATTTGATCAGGCAGTGCACGTTCAAAATGTGCACCTCTTACCTATATCCATATCCCTACTGGCATTCTCAGCTATACATTGTCCAGTATGTACAAGATACTGTTTAATGCCAAACAGCCTGAGAAATAATTAGTGGTACCCCCTTCATTGGTACTTCCAAACTTCATTGGTACAGTCCAATGAAGTTTTCCTCATAATTAATCATATAATTTTATTGTTAATGGGGAGAAAAGGCAACGACCAATGATTCTGTGTAAAACGGAAATAAAAATGTCCATGATTTTAGACACAAATGAGACTGGTGTATGTAAAGTGAGAAGAAACATGCCATATACTCCTATAGCATTTCGTTATTTTTATATTTTCAAATGGATATGTTATAAAGAATATAGAACATTGACATAAGTTTTGGGGTGAATAAAGAAAATATTGGTAAATTGTAGGGTTCTCTCACACACATCTTCCCTTCTCCAGGACCATACTTTAACTCTGCCATCTTACGACTACTAGATGAAAATGTTTAAGAAACTTATTGCTTTGGTTGAAGGTTCAGCATTCACTCAACTACTTTATGATTATTGACAAGCTATTTAAATGTCAGTGTTAAGTGATGCATAGACCTGCCATTAGAAAATAAATGTTAAAGTGTTTATGATGGGTCCATTCTCTTAAGCAGATATCATGTAAATAGCTCTGGGATTTCTAGAAGCACTGGTCCATGAGAATTAGCGTATTCATTCCCCAGGAAGGTTGGTCTCCTAGTATCTAAGCATACAAAAACCAGCCACTTTAATTATTTCATTGTTGGAGTTCTCAGATGAAAGACATTTGTCACATATACATTTGCATTTGAGTCCACTGCTTAATTAGCAATGGGTTTAGGCTGCTCTTTTTGAAAAGCTCTGAAACAACAGATATGGCCCAATGAATCTGAGTCACCCTTGCCCAGAGTTTCTGCATGAGACTATATCTCCTGATGAAAGATTTGACGCTTTTAGTTCCTCATATTGTCTTGGATTCATACTTCAAAATCTGATACTTGCCCTATTGACTTGTGTCCTGGCATCTTCTCCTCTGAGACTGAGAACATGAATTTGGCTTGAATCTCTTTCTCTGCCTTGGCCTCCCTTTCTTCACTCCCTTCTGTAAGAGAAGAAGAAAGAAAGAAGCACAAAAAGCAGCTTAACAGTCAAAGACAGATTTATTTTGGGAAATAAACCTGAGAGGGGATTCTGGCCAAATTAAGTCAGGAGCTTCTCTCTTATAGACTAAGGATATTTAAGGGTTCAGGGGGTCATGAGGAGGGGATGCCTTATCCTCTTAGGGCCTGATAGTTCAGGTATGACCAGATGTGCTATGTGTCTACAGCAGAGTTTTTAGCAGCTTTCACCCCATTCCCAGATCACATAGGCCAACTTTTAGTGTCTTGTTTATCTGAGAAGGAGAGTTTTTGTGTCTGTTCCCATACATCTTCCTGTAGCTACAGGCATACCCTAGGAGCCTGCTTTTAGCTTCCCTATCTTAGTGCACCTAAAGGGAAAGAAATGTGCTTATTAGGGCCCACTGTTTTACTGGGCCCATTGTATAAGTGTGAAGTTTGGTGATTACTCAAAACTTTCCCCTCTTCTTCTGTGCCCAAGCTATTTTATCTGTGTTTTACTGTCTGCTCTTTCTGGCTGCTTGTCGTTAGAAGAGAAGTGATTTCCTTGAAATGGATGAGATTAGAAAGGGAGCTGGAACTTAAAATGGCAGTGTTTGTCTGAGATGACGGTGCTTCTGCCCTGTCACCTTCCACTATTGATGCATTGTGTATTTATCGAGTCCATATCATGAGCCAGGCACTGGTCCTACACTAGGCAGAGTGAATGCAATGTTCATGCTGTGCTTTTCTTATAACATAATTGTCATGTGCCTGGTGTTGGTCTCTACCCAGTTCTGAAACTAGTGCAGAATAGAATTTTATTACATAGATTTAATGCAATAGTTAACATTCTTTTAATGGGTCTCTCAGGTTTGTTTTTAGAAGGCATGCTAATAATTTTGAGTAAAACAGATTTCACCAGCCCTTCAATGGACACATTCCTTTGTTGATTTAAAAAAACACTTTGAACTAATCCCACTTTATATCCTTTTGTGGTTATTTTCATGTCAAATAAAGGAACAAAAAGTCTAACACTAGACAACCGACATCACTGATGTACACACTATCAGGAAAATAGGAAAGCCTGAATGCAATAAATCTAAAACAAGGAATGAAGTAACATCTTAACCCCTGAGTCCAAGGAACGTGGTGGACTCTTGTCAACTTCCACCAGGCTGAAAGTGTTTAGCTAATAATAATTATGACTGAACAGATGACTCAATTATGCCATATGCCATTTTATTGGCCCCAAGAGTATATTTGTGAACACAGAGAGATAAATGTAATTCATTATTATGTTAATCAAGACCAAAGGTCATGTGACAGGCAGGTAGGAAAAAGATAGTGCTTAATGAAACATTTGCTTTTCTGTATTAAACATCATGGGAGGAAAACAAGTGTCTTAATACCCAAATGAGTCTACAAGGGCAACAGTGCTCATATATGATGTTTTTTAGAACAAAAGCACTTGGTCATGCAGAAATAATGTAGAATCATTTCTAAGATGTTTTCCTGGCAAGTAATTTGTTGGGCTTTAGTTCTGTCTCCTTATTATTTAGTTACCTGATTAAGTGTTGCAGGTTAACTAATTTCCACAGATACTTAGGAAAAGAAAACAATAGGTATACTACAAATGAGATTCATTTAAGGAGTCATTGAAGAAAATGTAAAATGCCTGGCTAATTTTACATTTTCTTCAATGACTCCTTAAATGAATCTCTTTTGTATTCTATATATTGCTGTTGTACTCTTCATACTTCAGGTGGCACACACATGTAGTCCCAGCTACACAGGAGGCTGAGGTGGGAGGATCACTTGAGTGGGGAAGTTGAGGCTGAAGTGAGTCATGATTGTGCCACTGCCCACCAGCCTGGGTGACAGAAAATGTACGTACATTAAGACATTCTCTTTAGCTTTAATATTTCAAAATACAAGTCAGAATCTATAGGTAAAATTGAGTTATAATTTTTTGATTGAATCAATGTTAGTATAGCTTTCATCTCTATATTCAGAAAAAAGATCACTTAAAGTTTTTATTTTAATAGAATATAACAAAGGCTTAGATTTATCTGATTGCCAAACAAAAGGAATGCTGCTTTGTTCTGGAGAAACAGAACTCGGAGCTCTGATTCATACTAAAGAAGAACATTCTGTTAGATCCACGTTCCATCAAAGCAGAAGCCTGATCCCTGCTTCATTTCCATTGTTTACATGGCTATGCGAAAGCTTTGCTAAGAGTGCTCAGTTGAGTGCTTCCACTGAATGTGTCCCATCTTTAGTAGCTCAAAATTTAAATTCATATAACATGTTTTGGCTTATGAAAAATATAAACATCTAGTTCCTTCTTTTCACTTTAGTCAAGAAATTACGATAGTTTTAAATTCATTCTTTGTCGATGGTGAAATCTAAATCCATTTCCTCTTTTTCCATGGACAGACATGGAGAGTGTGAACAGGGGTCTTTTTCTTAAACATGAATCATGTTTTGCTTCAACTTTTCATTGGTCTACTCTGCTTTCAGTTTTACAACCTCATATTCAGTCCCTTTCTAGTTTCTCTTTGTTTTTCTAGGAGCAAAACGATGCATATTCACCAATTTTCAGTGTATGTAGGATAAGCAAAGAGTGAAAAATATTTATAGGTACTTTCTGCTTTGTTGTATCATATTGTGTTATATGGATTAAAAATCTCTGTACTATAGCTAAACAGTTTAACATGTCGATGGTAATGAGTTTAAATTATGTGTACTTTTTAATATGTTTTTAATTTGGATTCTCATTGTGCTAAAGTTATAGATACATCTATCTTCTTCCTCACCTATATTGATGCACAATATAGTGTTGGCACCGAGGTTTGGGTTAGGATTATAGTCAGGGTGTCTTGTTCTTTTTTACCCCAATGACTGGCATAGTACTTCCTCCCCACCAGATGTTTGCACAGTACTTTTTCTTTAAGAACTCCAAAAATCTGTTAAGTAATTTAACAGATTGAAAAGAAATATCTCCCGCTAACAATGGATGAATTATGTTTGCAGACTAACTTAAGATTCCATACAATTACTTCAACATACTGAAATTTAAATTGAATAATTAAGCATGTGTACATTTGAAAATGAACAACAGATACTTTGATTAATAATAGATTAGGGCTAAATTCTTTTCTCTATTGATGTTTTGATGCTTTGGAAACTCAGTCTAAGGTAGCCAATTATAATTAGAAAGTACTAGCAACTGAGGTAGGTCAAAAGATTCAAGCTGGCATTGTCTCTTATTCACTGCTCTTTAGGTGTAAAGTGGATTCTAATCAATTAGTTAACCAATCAAATGATTTTTTTTGTATATACATTATCTATCACCCATAATATTGGCTCTTTAAAGATTCCAATAGGCCACCAATCTCCATTACAGATATTATGTAATCAATAAGGTAGCAGCTTCTTATGAATCAGTTTGACATATATATTTTAGGTGACAGTTTCTACTAGCATTGCTCATGGTAGATTATTTTTAGTGACTATTTACTTTGATAAAATATTGAATTTGTAATTTGTTAATTTGTCATATTTTTCTATTTGTCAGATTTCATTAGAAAGCTTGGCCGGGCGCGGTGACTCAAGCCTGTAATCCCAGCACTTTGGGAGGCCGAGGCGGGTGGATCACGAGGTCAAGAGATCAAGACCATCCTGGTCAACATGGTGAAACCCCGTCTCTACTAAAAATACAAAAAATTAGCTGGGCATGGTGGCGCGTGCCTGTAATCCCAGCTACTCAGGAGGCTGAGGCAGGAGAATTGCCTGAACCCTGGAGGCGGAGGTTGTGGTGAGCCGAGATTGTGCCATTGCACTCCAGCCTGGGTAACAAGAGCGAAACTCCGTCTCAGAAATAAATAAATAAATAAATAAATAAATAAATAAATAAATAAATAAAGCTTACTGAGTTATACCTAAAGTCAAGTTTGGTGATATATTTATTGTTTCATGTTGGGAGGTGGGTAATAATAATTTTTCTCTAACCTTGATATTTCTCTCCACATGGAGGAAGATCAATCAGTGTAACATTTCTAGTCTCTCTCTGAAGGTAAGAGAGGAGGGGTTACTCTCTGTCCATTTGGAAGAATTATCTGGGTATGCTTACTTTAGTTCATTCTTATTTTCTTTCTGAATTAAGATTGTCAGAGAGAGAAGGTGTTTGCCCATGCTAGACCACCACTTTGGAATTTAAAATTGGCATTTAGAAAATAGAGGATGAACATGTTACTCCTGTTGGATGGATTCATTATACCCAGCAATAAGTGATCCAAATTTACTCTGATGACTGAAAGAGAGGTTAGTTTATCCATTAAGTGGATAAGATTTGTTTTCCAAGAGAATATCAGTGATCATTTCTACACTGGCATCGTGGGGGTTGTTCATAAACTCTACCACAATTCTTCCTTCCCATGCAAATAGTTCTACTTAAAGCTAAATGATGGCTCCCTCTAAATAAATGCCAGATGCACCTTACCATTTGTTCTGTGTGTGGAGGTGTCTAACTGGGTTATCTCAGATTCTGGCCCAGAAAAGCCTGTGCCAAAAACTTTCGGGGACTTGGAAACGTATCAAAGCTTTTTCATGTAAGTGTGTAGCACTGAAATTGCCACCCAGTCTGAAATTGCGCCCAGGATGTGCACAATCCTCCATACATCTTTTCTCATTGTGCAATCTGTCCATGTAAAGTGGCATTTGAACACTTTACAGAAAACGAGAAACTGCCTAATACTGCCAAATAAGAATGGACCAATAGAGAAAAGTCTGTTCCTGGAGTAAACTTCTGGTAGTGGAAGACTGAGTGATTTTCAAAGACAAACTTGTCTCTTTCTGTGTATATGGAGGTAGAAATCCTTGCAACTTTTACGTTTCATCATTGGACTTCAGATGTCTCTGTCCTACTTTTTGCTTCATAGCTTCTATCATATTTTGTTTTGGGGACCATCTCAGGGCAGGAGGGGAATTCAAGAATCCTTTTATTTACAAAGTATATCCCTAAAATTTCATTATTCTCCATGGATTGGAGATAAGATAACATTCATTGACAAAAGCAACTAGTTCTCATGCTTTCTGTTAAATAGATCTGTTAGTGAAAAATCTGCTAGGTTCTGAATCATTGGCAATAAATTATTATAGACATAATTTCTTTTGAAGTTTAGTGTCACTGTTAACTTAGGAAATACAGTAATTTATGTACTTTTGTTTTATTTATTTGAATGAAAACATGTATCTTCTGCTACAGATTGCACTATAATTGAATGTGGGTGTCTCAACATCAGCACTAATTAATTAGAAATGTAAATTTCACAAAGACTTGATTCTAATTAGAAAGTGATTTCCCCCTGAAGTCTGTCTGTATGACATGTAAAGAAATAATATCTCATTCAATAAACTTGCACATATAAATGTGTATTGTGTACATATATATACTGTATAGTTGCATAGGTTTATTTAACTGATATTTAGGCTTAGATCAATGGATTTGCTATTCCACATGTATTTCTATAAATATTTCTAAATTAAAGGATATGGAAGTGATTGTTACTAAACTTGGTGGAAAAGGTCTGAAAGTTTAAGTCATAAGAATGATGAAAATTTGGATTTATGATTGAAATGAAGGTTAAACACATTTTCCTTTCTTTTCATTTTGTACTTTCTTTCTGTGTGTTCTCTTCCTTTCTCTTTCTTCCTCCCATCATCATTCCATCAAAACCTGACTTCACCTTTTCCTTTATGCCTTCAGAAGTTTTACTCATTTCCCTGAACAAACCCACCCAGACTAGAAGGCTCCAGTTTCCAATTCTTCCATCCCAGTGAATGACTTTATTACTTGGATGATGTTATGCATAGGTCAGAGGAGAAACACATCTCCTATTCATCTTTTTGATCTTATTAGATCATACATTTCCAGGCCAGCTCCCAGGAAATGTGATTCCCCATAAACCACATTGAAATTCCTGACTTTGCAAATGTGAATGACCTGAATCAGAGCACAATCAGAATATCAGACAATAGAAGTATTTTTAGTAACACTGAGTTCTAGTCAGATCGAAATATCTTTTAGAGCCCCATCTAGGAGTTTCAGTTGGTCCATTTAAAAAAAATTAGCTGTTTTGCTTTTCAGTGGCATGTGACTGTTTATCCCAGAGCATTTCAAAATATCGATTTCAATTTATTAATCCAGATAATCTTAGCCATGTCAATCTTTTTAAATGGTTATGATCATCTGGTGTCTATATACTAATGATCTGTAGCAGAAGATCCAAGCCCAAATAACTTATACAGACTAGACATGTAATTTACATCATGAAGCAGGCTAGATAAGAAATAAGTAGGTGGAGATGGGTGAAGTAGAGAGGGATGCCCCAGTTAAGTCTGTCAGCTGCCTCTCCCCTCTAGTGGTATAATATATGCATATAATACGTTTTAACAGTGTTGATTTGAAACAGACATTGCTAAGGGTAGGCTTACACCTGCATTGCACCAGTCTTGGACTTAAAGTTAGCTGTCTTAACAGAGTGAAAACCGTGAGCAGCCCTGTTCTCAGTGCTAGAATGTAGGAAAAAGACAAGCCCAGTTTCATCTGTGGCATTTGGAATAATTCTCTAGCAGAGTATTTAGTGGCAAACAAATTTGCAGAAATAATTCTGTCAAATTGAATAGGCGATCAGTCAATCAATCATGTGTTTTCATGTATTTGTAACACTGATGTTTCTTTGATAAACACTTTATTTGTGAATAATTCGAACTCTTATTCAGAGTGATCCTATTTTGAAAAATGTATTTATTCAGCTCTGTTTGTAATAGTGAAGACTTCAGGGCAGGGGAACCTGCCCACAATGTCTTTTAAAGTTACCAGCAAGTGAAAAACAAAGACAAAAATAAGTGCTGGGCTTATTTTATTGTCAATCACAGTTTAATTGTGCCATTTGGATAACTGTGTGGACAAAATGACTTTGGTCAAATCATTTGGAGCTCTTTTCTTCCACATCTCACTCTTTCCTTCATGAGCTCCCAGAAAACTCCTATGCAGGTCTTTTTTAGGAGACTTAGTCAGCACTTGGGTGGTGAAAAGTGGCAGGCAATGGCGGGATAAGCACAGCATTTATCTGGCTGTGGATTGTAAGCAGCATGCACTTTGAGAATCTTGGAAAACTCTGCTTGTGTTGCGGGGCAGCTGCAGAGTCCCTCCTGGTGATTCTCTGGGGTTACAGAAGCATGGGATCCTTAAAGCAGTTGTAGAGATTACAGGATACAACAAAGAACAGGCCTGTCAGTGACTTTTTAAATGCTATCTCAGATGGGAGGGTTTGTGGAAAGAGGACCCAGGAAACTGGCTTGCAGGATGTGGTGCACTCAGAGATGCTCTGCCAAAAGATCCTTCAAGGAAAGACTGTCTTCCCAGCTGCTGGGTGTGTGGTCAGCAGCAGAGAGACACATATAGAGACCGATTGAAGCAAGGGTCTAAAAGCTAAATGCAGGATGATTCTGACAGCCGTGTTAGCTACAGAATTCTCTGTGGTATCAGTCAAGGCTGTCATCTAGACTGCATTGCAGCTGGACCTCTCCCTCTGCTCAGTTGCCTCTTCCTTATCCCTTATGCAAATATTGGAACTACAGTCATCTTGTGATAAACATCCTATGGGCCATCCTGCAACCCCATTTCATGAATCATTTTCATAGCTTAATGTCATAAAATCTTGGGGAAAAACAGAGTGAGAAGGCCGGTGGGAGAAGGTGCAGAGAAGTAGGTAGACATCTCTGGATCAACAGGGAAAATGCTTTGCGGGCCAGGAAGGGAGCATGAATGATGGAGGAATTCCAATGTTAGGCCAGTAGGGAGGGGCAGTGACTTCAAGGAACTGTGCAGCGCACGAGTCCTACTCACCTCCTAGTCATTGGAGTGACAGGGGCTGTGGATCCACGGTTACCAGAACTTCTGCATGAAGGAGAAGCTAGACAATTGTTAACATGAAATTTCTGATTCTTATAAGTGTACAGGCTATGAGAAAGCAATCCATGTTAGTTTTCTGTTCTAGATGAAACTATATTTTTCCATCCCATAGATGGTTTGGTAGGGAGAGTAAGAACGTGAGCAATAGGCACAGATGTGTCCTCATTTTGCAAAGGGAAGAGACGATCATTGACTGAGCATGTACCAGGAGCCAGGCAGCTTGATTTTTATCTGCAGTGCATGTTTGTTTTCCTCTTTGCTGCTTGCTCTCTGAAACTATTTCATATTGGGATAATATTTGTGTAACAAACTCAGCATAGGGTGAGCTAGTTAGAAACTTTCATTCAATTACCAGCAAAAGTTATGAGTATTTTCATCTCACCCTTGAATATGGTACAAATTTAGGAATCTAATACTAGAAAGCAATGCGAGATACCATTTTAGGTATCTAAAGAGCTGATCTAAGGAAAATAGCAAATTTCTTTGGGTTCCCCATAAAACCAAAAGCAAATAGATGAGGCATGGAGGACTTACCGACTTACCCTTTGGGCCTGATTTTCTTTGCCACTGGGACCAAAGGAGCCCCCCTGGACCTGAATCCCAGGGCTGCTACCTAAAAGCAGATCTCTACCTGTGCGTAAAGCTGACCCTTCTGCAGATATGCCCATTTATATATTCTGTCAACCTCTGGGACCCTACGTTTTTGTTAGAGTTACAACTCCTTGGATAGAGTCACAAATAAATTTATATTATTGGGTGTTTCCTAGAACTATATACATTCTAAAACAACTCTCTGTGCCTTTGGGTGCATGGTTGAAAGACATGTCAGGGGTCCCATGACTACATTTCAGTGGACAGAACTCTGAACTCTTTCTTCAACAGTCACTTACTTAAGTGTACTTACTTTTAACTTCTACACTGAGTCACTTCCTCCCTTTGTGGTTTTTTCTTTTTGTGTGAGATGCTCTGTTCCTTAACATTCAGCAAGTCCTTCTGCACAAAATCCACACTCTTAAGAAGCAATCAGAAGGCCTATTAAGGCTCACCTACAATTGAAGGCACCATGTTGCTTGCTAATTTACATTGCAAATGTAGGCCTGGCAGCCTGAACCAGCCACTTGAATGGCTCGAGCACTTTGCAGCTTCTGGAGAAGCCCGCTCTCTTTTTGTGCTGTCATAACACACCAACCTAAGCAAATAACACATACACAACATTTTCCAAATATACCATTTCCCCAAAACACTTTGCCTTCAAACACTTGAAGATTTATGCCCCCTTAATCAACACTGTTTTCTATTTGCTCATTCCTTTGTGGAATGTAAGGGACTTTGTGTGAATTCTTTGCTTTTGTTCATTTTCTGTGGGTGCCATGAATGCCTATTAAGTTTTCCAGATTTATTTTCTTCAGGGCTTAGAAAGTGAGCATTTGGGGCCTACTTGGGGGATAAAGGGACTACTTAAGTGAAAACATTAATAGAAAGGTGGAAAGCATTTTAATTCTTTTCTTTCAAGCGTTCTTTATCATATTTGAGACCACAGGTGTGAGCTTTGCTCCGCTCCCCATTGTGCAACTGATTAGGGGTTATGCAAAGTTAAGAGTGAAGACTACAGGAGTTGTTCTTAAGATTTTCCCGTTGAAAATGCTGTTTAGCACTATATGTTTCTAATAAAACATATGAAAGTCAAGAGCCACTTGCCTTGAAAAAGTCAAGAGCCACTTGCCTCGAAAAAGTCAAAACTTGAGGTATGAAAGATAAGTCCACGTGGCATCTAAACAATTCTGATGAGCCACATATCTGGAATCTTTTATAATATTGAGAGAATATGTATTTGGTATTGTTACTGGCTTCAAATCCATAACGGGCCTGGGTTAACCTCAATTCTTGACCCCTCAGAAGAAAGAATTCAACTGAGGGGGACATAAGGCAGGAGAGACCAAAGCAAGTTTTGGAGCAGTAGTAAAAGTTTATTAAAATGCCTCAGAGCAAGAACAAAAGGAAGAAAAGTACACTCGGAAGAGGGCCAAGTGAGCGACTTGAAAGACAAATGTGCGGTTTGACCTTTCGACTTTGGGTTTTATACGTTGGCATAGTTCCGGATCTGTGTTCCTTCTCCCCTGATTCTTTCCTTGGGGTAGGCTGTCCGAATTCACAGTGGCCTGTCAATGCTTGGGAGGAGAACACGTGCAGTGTGTTTGTTGGAGTTGTACGCATGCTCCCTTGAGGCGTTCTTCCCTTACCAGCTGAATGTCCTTGGAGGTCAGATAGCAATTAAACGCTGCCATTTGCCTCTTAGTGCATATGTGTGAGCCCTGAGATCTTATTAGGAAGCCACTGATCACCAGTTTCAGTTTTTCCTATCTTTTGGGAGACTGCCTTTTCCCTGGCACCAGCTGCAACCAATTATTATTTTAGCGAGACAGTTAAAAACTGCCTGACCACCAACTCATGGTCACCTGACATTCCTGACTGGAGGTGAGGGGGGTGGCTGTGGTTGGTGCCTCTCTTGCTCTGTTCATGTCTGACTAGCTACCTACTGTAACAGTATAAGCAAAAAAGTAATCACCCAATCTACTTGGCCTTGCCTTTTTTCCTACATGAAATAGACTTCCATTTTTAAAAATACCTCAGAATAGACTATCAAAGTCTCACTGCTTTTCAATCAAATTTTTCTAGACCAATCAATTAGTGAAGCATTGATCAGATAACTATCCAAGTGGGAATTGCACGCTAGACTCTGTGGCTCTGGGATACAAAATAGGGTTAAAATAATGTCTTCCACATTTTCTTAGAGGAGTGGTTAATTCAAAGACAGAAAATAAGACTATGCCACCGTATTTTAAAAAATAACAAGTATTTGGTATACATTCATTTACTTGTTGAATACATTCATTCAACAAATAAAGGACTTATTAAGTTCTTACTGCATGCTGGCCAGTGTTTCAGGCCTTCTGGGATAGAATGATGAAAAAAAGCAGCCATAGTTAGTGTTCCAGGGAGTCATTCAGCCTATGAAAGTTCAAAGAAAGGTGAACTGGAAAAACAAGAAGTGCCCTCCTGATAGAATTTGGGCATATACTGGCACTGAGAGATGGATAATATCATAACTTTTAGGGAAATGTTTGGATTGAGTTATGTGCTACATGAAGATACGTTGAAGTCCTAACTTCTGGCTTCCTATAAATGTAACTTTATTTGGAAATAGGGTCTATGCAGATGTAGTCAAGATGAGATCATGCTGGATTAGGTGGGCCTACTCTGATATGACTGGCTTCCTTATAATAAAAGAAAAGGAGCCAGACACGAAGAGGAAAAACAACCAAGTGTAGACGTAGGCAGAGATTGGAATGATGTGTCGATAAGCCCAGGAATGCCAAGAATTGGACTTCTAGCCTCCAGAACTTCAAAAGAACACATTTCTGTTATTTTAAGCCACGCAGCATGTGGTTCTTTTAATGGCAGCCCTAGGAAACTAACACAGGAAGCCAAGACAGCCAGTGAGAAAGGAAGGACAGAAAAGAAACAGAACACAAACAAGTGGGGAAAGAAATACAGTCATTCAAACCACTGTTTCAACTGAAATGGGCAATATATTCTAGAAGGAATTGGCATTCAGATGAAGAGTGTGATTCAATGATAAATGAAGAAACTTAGACAATAGAAAAATCAATGAGAAAAAGAGGTGTGATCAAAGGAGCATTTTAGGAAATTAACCTAACATCAATATACAAAATTATTTATTTAAATAATCCAGTCATTCTAATAAACTGTCGGACGACAGTCTGTCTAATGAGACAGAGGAAAAATAAGTCACTGAGGACATGAAGGTACAAAAAAAGACAAAGAGGAGTTTCTTTTTAATTGAGATAATGATTCTGTGTAACCTGTAAAGGTAATAGCTTGGACTATATATTTGAATTGCTGAATTCTAGCCTCGCCATTAAGAATTTCTCTGCCAATTGTCCAGGTAGTACCTCAAGACTGTCATTCCAATTGAAAAAATAAGGAAAAAGTACTAGCTAATAGCTAACAGGCCTAAGAGCTAATAGCTAACAGGCCATTCTGAAGATTTCACAATGAAGTATGTTGCATCTTTCTCATCTATTAAGCACTACATGAATGTAAGTAATTGCATTGTGCATTTCCCACTTAGAACCTAGCACACTTTTTAAAAATTGATTTGTTTTCCTAATGTTAACTTGTGACCTAATTTTTTTGTGCCTAAAGTAGATGACTTGATAAGCCCCTTCCCTTGAAACATTACTATAGAAAAATCCTGCCCTTCTCTATTTTCTTCACTTCTCTTCATTCTTTTATTATATGCATATGCACACACACCCATTTCCTCAGTTACTAGAAATAAAATAAAATCCCATATACCATATAAACCCCAAAATTTAGGGGCATATATGGTATATGGGCATATGTAACAGTATGGCTTATATGATACAAGCTCTTTTGAGTTTCTGTTGAGTCTTGCTAAAATTTGTGCCACACTTGGGGAAAAGGATACTCGACATTTCTGGTGGGTAAAAAGCAGTTGGAATAAAAACATCATAGATGGAATGCTGCTGAGAAATCCCCATTTTCCACAGAATACAGCAAATTATATGTGCCATCTTACTGTGTTCTAAAATGTAAGTAGCCAGCTCCTTACTTGAGACAGTGGTTAAAAAACAAAAGCAAAAACCTAGAACATATGATTGCATTGGCTTGTAAGAACGATTTTCTTTAATGTAAGATTTTACATATACAGAATCTTACATGGAATATATATATATATATATCTGAGATGGCGTCTCTCTATGTTGCCTAACAGGTCTCAAACTCTGAACTCAATAAATCCTTCTACCTCAGCCTCCTTCCCAGCTGGGAAGACTTCCCACCTGTGAGACTGAGGCAGAGGATTGCTTGATTTCTTTTTAGATAGCAATGTAAAAAAGATGCTAAATCTTATTAATATGCTTCCTTATCTTTGAACTTCCCCACACAATATGTTAAAGTAAAATTGAAGATTGACCTTCAAATCAATGTAGAGGGATTTAGACAAATCTCCATTGTTTGTGGAAATGAAACAGATGCTAGCCACTTTGCAACAAATGTCTGCCAGATACCATGTCTGTATTACTGCATGTACTAGAAACATGGTTGTCTCCAGATGAAGCGATTGTCAATTTAAAAACCAATCCTGAACAGCTATTCATGTCCTTGTGTGTGTATATATCTACACATGTGAGTGAATGTGGTGACGCAGAATGGTTCGGATGAATTTTAATTATTTTACTGCTTAGCAAACCTGCTTCTTTTGTGACTTTGATCCTTGAATATGACTATAGTCATGAATATTTTAAAAATCTGATGTTTATTTCAAATACTTTAATATTCTCTGCATACAAGAAAATATTGAGGCACAGATATATTTGAACATAATTTAAAATGATTTAGCTTACTGTAATATGGGGTGGGTCACTAAATCAGACATATAGTAACATCTTCACGGAAATATCTGGGCAGCTGCCCTCTCAAACACCTGCATGGCTGCAGTTGATTTCAGCAAGCATTTGTAGTGCATTTTACTAAGTCCCAAGTCTTAGATAAAGTGCTTTATGTAGGCATTATCTTATGTAATCTCCATACATTCCCTGTGAAGCATGTGCTGCCTCATTTACACAGGAGAAAACAAGTTGAGAGAGTGTAAGCTTCTTCCAGATGTGCACAGCAAATGGCAAAACCGGGACTGATACTGGCTCTGTTTGCCTTCAAAGCCACATTCAGCTATCTCTCTATGACAGCTGAAATGTTTCAAGGAGCCCATTAACATGCAGCAAACCTATCCGACATCACATAGCTACTAATTTTAACATACAGAATTTAACCAAGACGTAAAAATAATGATAATGACTGTTTAATAAGTACTTATTATATTCCCTACACTGGCTATGTATTACCGCATTTAATTTCTCTGCCATCCTTTGAGGGAGATATGAATATTATAATGGATTAACTAAGCTTTAAGAAGATTTTAAGTGACTTGCTTAAAGCCACATGTCTAGCAAGAGTTACAGCTGAGATCTGAAATCAGCCTGTCCAAAGAACCTGGCTCCCACAACTTATCCCGCTTCTCAAGAAGAAAATACCTATTTAAAATGCATCACCTTTGATGTCACACGTGTCTACTCAATTGTTCAGGCTCTCATATTGTTGTTTTTAACTTGTATTTGTAGCTAATTATCATGTTTGCCTATGCATGTTCAGCCAGCAGCAAGTAAGAAGCAGGCATTTCAAGGGGTAGGCAGGGAAAAGATAGCACAAGAAGAATCTGCTCCCGTAGCCCCACTGACCTCGGAGGAATGCAAGTGTGCTTGGCTGACTGTGAGGCATAGCATAAGTGCATTGCAGCCTGAGAGCATTCGGTACAGCGGTAAGAGCCCTTCAAAATTAAACATGAGCCTATTTTCAATCAGGGTACAATATTTATGCTCTTAATTATGACCCCGAGTAGTCAAAAAAGGGACCAATTTTCAAGATATGTTCTGGGAGGGCTGTGTGAAAATCACAGAAAGTTTGTCATTCTTAGAAACATTTATGTCCAAATAGTAATTTTTTAAAATTTAAATTTTGGTTCAAAACTGTTTTAGTGTGAATTATCTGGAAAAAAATTCAATAGGTGTCTCTTTCCTTGCTAGGAATAGATAAATACAGTGTTACTCCTTTGTTTTTCAAAACGTCACCTGTTACGGAAGGTTGTTATTTTCTGAATATGCGTACAAGTGTGAGACTTTATACAGCTAAAAACTTAACCTGTATTTCTTTGTGTGACACTCCAGTTCTAGGAAGATCAGTATTTCTGTTGTCTAGAAGAAACCTTTATTCTAATTTTTAAAATATTAAATTTATACATGCTTATGAAAGAAACTTTTGAAAATACAGAAAACTATAGCAAAAGCATGAGAAAATGAAGTCATAAATGAAGAAAAAATGTATTTACCATTTCCATTTTGGAATATATCATGTGAAGAATGTCAACTTCTCCAAACTGACAGTTTTTCAGGTTTTTTTGTTTTTCTTTTTTTTTTCCTAGCCGAGTTCTACACAATCATTAAACCAAACCAAACCACTCACAATACAATGCACTGATGTAGTTCATTCTCCTTCGAAAGACATCGTTTTCTCTTTGTTCTACCCTCCCTTGCTGGTACTTAAAGTTCTCTTTGTAATGTTAATGATAATGCCGATATTAAAATCATAAACTAAAGAAAATAAGTGAAACTAACTTTCATTTGATGTATATATTATGAGTAAACATTTTAAATAAGGTAGGGAAAAAAACAATTCTACTTGAGTCTGAAAGGCAAGAATGGTATTTTGACATTTTTCTGTGTTTGTGTTATTCCCTGATATCTAGATTGAAAAAGACTTAACTTAAATAATCAGTTGTGAGGCTTATTATCTGAATAAGTTACATATCTGAAAATAAACCTTTTCAGAAATCAGGTATTTTGCAATTGGGTAGAGAGAGCCAGAGAGTAAATCAATATTACATTTATAATTCAAATCTCCTAGTCTAGTTTTGTGGGATATATTTTTATAATACTGAACTTATTCCCAATGAGAAACTGACAAATATACTTGTTCCAGTGTCTCATAAAAGCTATTTATTTAGAATATTCTCTGGCAGTAGTGGTTCTGGAGAACATGACACCTTATGGAATATGGAACTCTTCATTATATAATGAAAGTAACAGAAGCCTGCAGAGCTTCCAGAACTGGAGAGATTACGTGATTTTCCAATAAATAAGTGGGGCCAGAACGTATTTAGTGGAATAATTCATAACTGGTGGTGCTACAGAGCTCAACATCGATTCAGAGAAAACTATGAGGAGAGTCTAAATGAATCGACAAAAATCTATAAGGCAGATTACTTTAATTTTAATAGATGTCTAAAAAAGTTTTTACATGAAAAATATGCCAGGTTTCTGTTCATTGTAGGAACATACTATTTCTAGTGCCTTTACCCAGCGATGTGCTGGAAATCTTTAACAGGCTTTTTAAAAAAGAAAAATGTATGCAAATATATATTTTATGACACACTTTTAAATTTAATCTGCATTATCATTTTCTCTATCACTTTCCTAAATCCAGACAATCAAAACAATAAGTCAAACCCTTACTTACAATATTTATGGATTTCCATTGTGTAAATGCTACCGTTGTGATGAATTTCCAGCACACAGCAGTGGTCCCTGAATATATAATTGAAGAGATACATACATCATTGTATAAAAATATGCCATACAGATATAATGGACCTAAGTAATTAAATGAATATAATATTTATAACATGATGGGTTTCAGTATATTACCTTTGTTTCTAATATAATTTATTTAATTGTGAATTTGTATAACTGACTGTTTAAAAAATGGGTGTGTTTAAAAACTGTCTCATACATTTTCTGAAATTTTAACAATTGTTTTTCGCTAACCTGTATTAACTACCTTTAAGCCACCACTGCCTATGCCTTTGAAGGAAAGGGAATATGAAAAAAAAAATTACACAATGTACCACATATCATCTGAAGTACACGTCATATCCAGCACTGCTCCAGCAGTATACTTCTAGAAGCACATGTATTATGTGTGCTTTTAGAAGTATACCGCTAGAGCAGTGCTTCTCAAACTTTAATGTGCAGGTAAATCAAATAGGCGTCTTGTTAAAAGGCAGATTCTGATTTAGCAGGTCTGAGATTCTCTATTTCTAACAAGTTCGCAGATCTTACTGATACTGCTGGTCTCTCTGGACCTAACTTTGAATAGCAAAAGCCCTGACTAATTTTCTTAGAAATGAACTTTATAAAAGAGCCAGTCTTTCTCTCTCTCACTCCATATGTGTTTGTGTGTTAGTATAGATAGACACACACATATATACACACACACAAACCCTTTTACACACATACATGCACATGCACATATATATACACATATATACATACACATCTATATCTATATCTGTAATATGAAATTGGACCCTCCACGTACTCAAACAAAATGATATATAATTCAGACATTGTGTAGAGAAAACAGGAGAAAAATGGGATTTGGAATGCTGGGATGGCCTAGTGGAGGAGGAGGAGGAGAAATTGCCCTTATCAATCCTTGTATTAAAAAAAAATGTTTAAGGAGCCCCAAAATCAATTCAAGGTTGATGAGATGTTATATCATAAGGGAAGTAAGAAAATCTTGAGTTTCAGCCAAGAATGATTTAAATTAATTCTATAGGCATTTCAGGAACATAAGTCATTAATTAAAAAAATTATGCTCTAGGAAGTTTAATCAGGTGCTATCCAAGTGTGAGGCAAACTACGCTTGGTGCAGAGTTGCTGTTTGTCATAAGCTAGGGGCATGTGATAAGCATCTATGTCCACGGGAAGGAATAATCTGGGAAGAATCTGGATCCTGTGAGCCCCAGTGACTGGGAACACGACAGCGCAGTTATGTAAACAGAAATCCAGGAAGAAGAAGCCAGTCAGTCTCTCTCTCTCTCTCTCTCTCTCTCTCTCTCTCTCTCTCTCTGTCTCTCTCCTCGCCCAAGAAGTTAAACATAAAAGAAGATGTTAACTCTGTTTATGAATTCATTTTTCTCACAATTGCAGTGATTCAAAGACAGAATTCACAGCAGGTTCAGTAACATGATAATCAAGAAGTTTATGGTCATAAACCTTGTGAGTTTGTGAGGAATCTTGTATATGCTACCTTTTTGTCTTGGACCATAAGACAGATTTGCTAGAACCAAATCAACTTTAAGCCTGGAGGTGGGGATATCTCTTTCTGATCAGTCCATTACTCATATGGTTTTTATTCTTAGCAATGTAACCTTAAGTTTTTTCAAGGTTAATCTGTGTAAAACACAAAATAGATGACAAAATTTCATGAAAATACAATGGTCCTGAAAGTTAGGTTCAGGAAGGTGAGATTGGAGAAATTCAGGATCCTGTTAGAGGGTGGTGAAGAAAAGCAGGCTTTTCATCCCAATATAAAAAGTATTTTTTCAAACAATATTATAGGGAATTTCAAAATATCTCTTGTATCACCTATTAGAGTAGGAACATGGTCTGAATATTGTGCAAGGATTGGAAGATGACTTTTCATGGACCAAACACAAGAGTCAAAAGCTTTGACTTGTGGATTTAAGATGCTACTAGAGAATCCAATCATTGGAAAATAATAAGAGATTCAGCATTAGGGTGTCAATATGTTTTAAAATTTACTAGCAGATGTAACTGAATATTGAGGGAGGAAAGTATGTTCATATGTGATTTGGGAACACTCAATGGGTAGGATCCAGTGGAAAAAAAACAGTAGGAAAAGATTGAATAATGAACAGGTGATATTTGAAGAAGGAGTAAGAATTCCTGCAACATAAATTCTCCCTACTCTTCAGCCAGAAGAAAAACCTGGTTCTAAATCCACTGCCACCTAATCCATCCCTTTGAATTTGGTATAATTTGCATTAGAACTTCTTATTCTTATAAAATCAGGTCAGTTATTCTTAATTTAAAATACAAGTTGTCCTAAATTAACACTGTACCACAGTGGATTAGAGTATGCCAACATGATCTACTTATTAAGTGAATCTCAGCAAGAATACTTAATGAAAAAAAATCTAGATGATTCGAACCATCCTAAGTGACCCATTGAGATAGTTAAAAGGCACTGTTTCTATATGCAGACCAAAAATCCTTTAATAAAACAGTATGGCAAGCCAAAAGTTCAGCATTCCATGGTACCTGTAGTCCAGCCAAAATAATAACTTCTAATAGCATTTTTGAATCTGTTCCAGTGAATTGTGAAATGCTTAGAATTCCAAAGTATCATAGTTATCTTTTTTTTAAATCCACCAGTAATTAACAAAGATATTTGCATTCGCAGTCACCTTGCATATTTTGTAGTATGATTAGCTTTTTCTCAAGGACAAACTTCAGAAGATTCAGAGGTTAAATTTAGCTAAGTTGTTAGGATATGAAAAGCATCTCAATTTTTTTCTATATGTAATTTCATCAAATTTTCCCAATGTGATTCCCTTTCCCCAGTCCTGTTTTCTTCAAAGTGTCTTTCTTAATGCAAAATATTATTCCAGCTCCATATTCCTCTCTTCAATTTCCAAACAATCCCAAAGGTGAACATATATTAAGAAATTCTTCTACTTCTTTTACTCGTCCACTGACATCATTGTACTTCACCAGACACATAACCTTGGTAAAAATTAAATCAATCAAAATATGTATTACTTTATAAGAAAATCCAGATTTCTGTAAATATGTGACTTCCTAACTGAGACAATTGTTTCTGGCAGCCTGAGACATTTTTAATTTTTAGAAAATAATATTTAGAAGGTATTTCCATATTAAGACAAAAATAGACATTATTGAATGACTACATTATTGAATGACTACATTATTGATAGACATTATTGAATGACTACTACACATGGATATCATGACAGGTGTTATTGGGAAAAGTGGGTGTGGTAAAATTCTAGAAAGAAAAATATATGGTCTCTTCCATCTAAGATTTATATATGCATACTAGGGGAATATAGATAAGTAAATGAAATTCTGATGCAAAACAAAATGTACTGTTAAAAATTGGAAGCATAACGGAGACATGAAGGAGAGAAAGATGGAGACCAAGTGGGTGAGTTTAAGCTCTTTCTCTTAGCTAAAATGGCATTTGAGCTAGCCCTTGAAGGAATATAGGATAAGTGAACTTCATTCAAAATGGACTTTTAGAGGAAGGAAAATAGCATAAAGCAATACGGAGGTACAAAAATGCAGGCTTTATAGAAAGGCAAGTATGTGTGTGATTGGGACATAGGATAAATCGTGAAGCCATGCAACAGTGGTTGAGGGAATAGCAAGAAGGATTTTAAATGAGAAAATAAAATAAATGGTCAAATAGATCCATTGAGGATATTTAAGCAGGAGAATTACATATAGGAGCTGTGTTCGAGAAGATGACTTAAAACTTGTATAGTATCATCTGAACAAGGAGGAGACAATTTGGTTTTCTTTCTCATATAGCTAGTTTTTACATTAAAATTAATTGTTTTTTTAAAAAATAGTTACTATACTTTAGTTCAATAACATGATCCAGGTATCCAGATATTAAGTTTCAGGATTAATTATTTTAAATTTAGAGTAAACACCCCTCCTGCTAGTTTACAATTTCTTTGATGTAATGACTGCTTAACAATTCAACAAGAGTCCCAAGAACGGAACTTTATCTTTTCCTTCCCATTTCTCCCTTAAGTTGACATCTCTTTGACATTTCAGAATCATTCTTAACGTGTACCATGAAATCAAAGGGAAAACTCAGAGAAACGTAGGATGATGACTGTTGATCTCTACTGTTTCTTTCTTTAAAAACATCTTTTCCTCGGAAATATTTGTCAATTAAAAGTCTCATCCTGTATATAATTCATCATCTCTCAAGAAGCAATCAGTTTATCCATGTACTTTTTGTAACTAGTTTTATCAATGTTTTCATGTATGGTCAAATTCTCTTCACTAAATGGTCAGATTATCATAGTTATTATTTATGTTATCTATTAGTTATTATCAATTCATCTAATGACCGTTGCATTCATTAGAAAACACCCTAGGATAAAAATACTCTCGTAAGTCCAGTGAATCAATACATTTTGTTACCTTTACATTTTTGTTCTTAACTTCAACATTAAGTTTGAACGCAAAACATATTTACTTATCCAGTTTTTGACCTGCTAACGAAGAATTGAATTGATTATGAACAACGTGGAGAACAAACTTGTGGGACAAGTTACTAATTTATTAATTTCTCAAACTCAGGTTTTTAATTTAAATTAATAGTGTTTACTTGTGAGCTACTTCTCTCTCTCTTAATCAATGGTATGAAGTAGTATTCCTTGACATTTGAAAACTCACTGAATATTTCATATATTGAAAGTCACAGACCAGGTGTGGTGGCTCACCTCTGTAATCCCAGCACTTTGAGAGGTTGAAGCAGGTGGATCGTGAGGTCAGGAGTTCGAGATCAGCCTGGCCAAAATGGTGAAACCCTGTCTCTACTAAAAATACAAAAAATTGGCCGGGTGTGGTGGAGGGTGTGTGTAATCCCAGCTACTTGGGAGGCTGAGAAAGGAGAATCACTTGAACCCGGGAGGTGGAGGTTGCAGTGAACCAAAAGTGCACCATTGCACTCTAGCCTAAGTGACAGAGCAAGACTCAGTCTCAAAAAAAAAAAAAGTCACAATTGCAAAATAGATGAAGTTTGTGACATTCTGGATCAGTGTGGCCCGTTGGGAGGCAAGTTTCCACCCCCTTGGGCATCCATTTATCATTATACAATAAATATTTTTTTGATTCCTAGTTTGATCCAACACTGTGCTAAGTGCTGGAAATAAGCATGAGGAGGCAAACCCAAGTCCTCCGGAGTTTGTGATTTACTTGAGAGAGAGAGAGAGACATCAATAACAACAGCAATTTCAATAACAAACACACACACACACACACACACACACACACAAACATGCAATGGCAACTGTGATGATTGACAAAAAGCAACATGACAGACTTATAGTATCTTGTAATGAGAGTAGAATTAAGTAAAGCAACAATTACAAAAATATCTTATTTTTACATATAATGCATAGTAATAATTCCTATTCCATTGTATTCTATTCCTTTAAAATAAAATTCTATAGTGACTTACTGAATTGATTTAAAACCCTTTAAGCTTCACCACCTGCAATTTTACAGAAAGATCCATTAAAGTTTTCTCATTAGAAAACACCTTCCTATCTGCTTTTGCATATAAAAAATGTGGGGCTGTTTTTTTGGGCTGCCTTCACCTTCTTTATTTATGTGTATGTGTTGTGTGGTCTGAGAAAGAAAAAGACTGGAAATAGAATGGTGCCTGTTAGAGGAGTGTACACTGTGGCTGCTGGCGGGCTCCTCGGCAGTGTTTCCCCTAGTCTTAGCCTTTGTTGCTGTTGTTGTATCAAAAATAAGATATTCAGTACTTTTCTGCTTCACTATGCCAGCAGTGTTTAAGGGACTATTAAAAGGAACGTACAGCTACTCGTAATGGGTCACTTCAATAGCAGGAGAGTGTGGAGTGTCCTGAATGCTTCTGAAATGAACCTGTTTACCCCTTTCTCATTCTCTCCTTACTCAAATGCAGCAGAAACATCAAAACTTCCAAAGTGTTATTGATGTTCTTGCTGCTCCACCACCACAGAGCCTATTTTCCTCACTGCCACCTCCTTCTTTCCCTTCTAGGATCATTAAGTTTTCTCCTGTAGGTCTCTTAGCTGCATTCCCTAGGCAGCTCTTTTCCCCAGCCAGCCATACCACAAACAAACTCCTTGGGTAAACAAATGTGCAATCTTACTGCTAATGGGAAGAACAACAGAGTGGGAGACATGGAGGAAATGGTAAACGGAGAAAAGACAAAGCCCATGGATCCACTATTTCAGGGATTGTGTGGACTGTTCAGGACTTCTTCAGACAGCTGGTAAATATTGTGCTTCTTTACCAAGAAGAGACGGGTTTGTGTTTTCCTAACAATTATGTTGCTATAGTGCACCTGTTTGAATATTCCGTCCTGGTAATTTAAACGCAGGTGATGAGTAATGCGAAAATCTGTCATTTATTTTAAGTTGTTAAAAAAATTAAGTTACATAACATCTATACATCATAACACTGTATCACGTTTTAAGAAGGTAGATCTTGAGTTAAGTGTTCCTTTCAGAAAATTATAATGATAAATAAGAGAGCTAAAGGAAATATTTGAAGGTAATAGGTGGGTTCATGATATAGCTTGTGATGATGGCTTATTACCACTTATCTGTAAACTCATCAAACTGGAATCATTAATTATGCACAGCTTTTTATGTAAATACATACATAAATAATGACCAGAAAAAAATGTATTAATCCATCAATACCCAAAATTCCTGCTCTGATTCAAGCCGAGACTTTAAAAAGAAAAAATATTGGCTTCTTACTGAGTTCCACAGCTGTTTTTGTGGAACTGGAAAACACACAGTAAAAGCACTGGTCAAAATTGCTTCATTTAGGATTATTTGAAATTGTCACAAGAGCCTCTCTGAGAAAAAGTGAGAAGCATATATACCATACACACATTGTTTAAAATAATAACATGAGTAATAACATACCTAAGAAGAAAATATCTTCTAAATAAAAACATACTGCTCAAAATATTTGTTCATTTTCAGTTTTACATGGAGAATTGAAAGTTTTGTTTATATTTGAGTCCCTAAAGAGATTTAGATGGAAATAATTTTATGATATAGTTGCTAAATGAGAAAAAAGTTACAATCCTTTCCATACTTCAGGCATGAAAAAATAACTCTCTTGAAAAGTGTCTTTTAAATTATTTCAAATACCATCAAGAATCAAAGAAATAAGATAAACTATAAGTACATGGAGAAAATTTAGTTTGAAATTTTAAATAACTGTATGTGAATGAAATTTCTTTAAGGACTCATACTTCCCAAGGTTGTGGTTTATGGGAAAAATTTGAGTATTTGAGGGTCTTGATTATTTCCAACTTAGTAAGATTGTTTTCCTTCACCACAATAGTAAATGATGACTAACTATTTAGAGAAATCATGTTTTTAACTTGGGGCTTTATGGGTGTAGGTATTCCACTTTGCTGGGAGTGGCATTTGGTGGTCACATTTTCTAAGACACCAACAGTAATTAAAGGTATGTGTCCACTTGGCTCTTGTCTTAGCTCTGTAAGTAGGCCACAAACTGTAGGACTGTAAGAAGGATGGTGTTCCGACATGTATTTCTTTCAGTGTATACGTCCCAAATGATTAATTGACTTAGCTAGGAGGGCAGTCCACTGGGTCTCAGCTACTTACATCTGCAGTTTCAGTCTAGGTGCTGGGTAATAGGCATTCTTACATTAATTTGCCTCTAGTGTTAAGGTTTAATTTATCACTTTATCAAATCCCATTTGATAATCTCTATGACAATGTGAATTAGGCAAGGAAGTATTTTCTCTTGATTACAGATGAGGGGCTGAAGATCAGAGATTAAATGACTTACCGAAGCTAGTTAGCTTAACTAGTCCGGAGGCTAAGGAGTCACCAGGCTTAGAATCCAGATGTCCTGATGAGACATCTTTACTCTTTCTACTCTACTGTAAGCCTCCTGCTTAATGCTGACTGGCTTCGTGTCATATTTTCTCACTTGGAGAATGAGAGAGTTCTCTGTAAGGCTAATCTCTGCTCTAAAATTCTGTGAATCTTGCTACTTGAACACCTGCTTTGAAATCAAAGATGATTGGCCTAGTCTGGTGGTTCTCAAAGCATGGGCTTTGCATCAGCATCATCTGAAAAGTATCAGCATCATCTGGAAGCTAGCTAGACATGAAAATTCTTGGGCTTCACCCTAGTGCTACTGAATTAGAAACCCAAAGGGTGAGGCCCTCCAACGTGAGTTTTAAGAAGCCCTGTGAGTAATTTTGAGGCTCTCTGAGCTTGGTCTATGCAGATTCTCGTTAATGTGCTTATAGTAGTTGATCATTAATATGGTTTCGCTTTGTGTCCTCACCCAAAGTTCACTCTGAATGGTCAAAATCCCCACATGTTAAGGGCAGGGCCAGGTGGACCGCCCTTAGCATATGGGGATTATGACAATTCAAAGTGAGATTTGGGTGAGGAGATAATTGAGTTATTGCCACCTGGCCCTGCCCTTAACATGTGGGGATTATGTTAGCATGGGGTTGCTTTCCCCCATACCATTCTTGTGATGGCAAATAGGTCTCCGATGATTTTATAAACGGGAGTTCCCCTGCATGTGCTTTTTTGCCTGCCACCGTATAAGATTTTGTTCCTTATTCACCTTCCACCATGACTGTGAGGCCTCCCCAGCCATGTGGAACTGTGAGTCAATTAAACCACTTTCCTTTATAAATTACCCAGTCTTGGGTATGTTTTTATTAACAGCATGAGAACTAATACAGTCATTGACTCTCAAACCGTGTTAGCAACTTCACTGCTAAGTTATGTTTGTGCTCACCTTCACCCAGCAGCATTTTTAGAAAGGTTACTTGACAGTGAGGCAGAATTAGATGTCTCTGAGATGAATTTACTCCCTTTAGATTCTCGCTTTATGTTATTTTCCAGAGGACTGTTTAAAAGCTGGACAATGGCGGGGAGGAGCCAGAGACTATCGATGGGAGGGGTGTGTGTGAGGCCCTGCGGTATTCATTTGTGCAGGAAAAATACTTAAAATGTATTTAAATGCAGTACCCTCTTATTGACTCTCACATCTCCACACTCAGGATAATCACAGAAAGGGAGAGATGGATGTTTCTCAAATTGCTGAAATGACTTGGATGAAAAAGGAGAGAAGCATGCCATCACCTCAAAAATCTTCAGAAGCCTTAGGTCAAGGTTTCTCAGCAGGGGCATGACCGATCTTCTGGACTGGATGAGTTTTTGCTGATGCAGCTGCCGTGTGGATTTTAGAATATTTGGCAGCATCCATGGCCTCTTCTTAGATGCTAGTAGCCACGCCCCTCCTGCAGGCATGACAATCAAAAATATCTCTAGACATTGCCAAATGTCTCCTGTGGTGGTGGGCGGGGGGGGTAGGTAAAACTGCCCCTATCTCTCTTCTACCCCCATTTGATTGAGAAATTATACCCTAGGGAATTCCCTTTATCACTTTCTCGTTATCACGAGGCTGCTCTTGAGCAAGGTGCTTGGTGCCCTGGCTAGAATAGACATTATCCACCAAGCCTTCCTTCTCCTGGCTATTATTTTAGAACAAATGTGAAAAAGAGGAGACCCAGATTCTTGAGAAGCTTGGCTGCTCTGCTTGGAAAATAAATCAGCAAGCAGTGAGAGGTAGACTGTAAAACCAAGTGGGTATTCAGCACTCCTATGCTCCTGGCAACAGCGGCCTCTGAAAGAATAGCCAGGGGTGGGAGCTATGGGAGTGCATAAGCTGAAAAGAAAACTGCCAGCTATTAGTGATTCTGTAGGAGGTAAATGTTCCAAGCTTTGATGCTACAGAGAATTCTCTGAAGGCCTGTGCAAACAGCCCCGATGTGAAGAGCATGCGGGCGCAGGCACTGAGCCTTGCCTGCTGCTGAGCTGGGCTTATGGTATTAGGTAGACTTGATCTCTGCTTCCAAACGCCACTGATTTTCTCCACGGAGAAATTTGTGTCTCATAAATAACCTCTGAAATAACCTCTGGATTTGTTTCTGGGCATTGCTCATTTGAATTCATTGTACTCACTCAAAGCAATTGTGACTATTTTATAATGGAGAATAAAAAATCCATCAGGGCCTACTTTGTAGGTGAGTTGGCTGGAGATCGTGCTCTCTTTGAAGCTCTGAGAGGACATTCTCCCTGCACAGTTCAACCTTCCTGGGTCCTCCCCTTTGGGAAAATTATCAGATACCAGCCATTAACTCCTCCTCCCTGCAGATCTGAGTTCCAGCTATTCCTTAGAATTCCCTGCATTTAAACATTTTAAATGGGAAGGACCTTACAGTTAAGGGAACTTTAGCCAATAGTGCAGGAGAACACCACTGTGTTTGGGAAAAATATGACTAGCACTTTTGAAGTTATAGGTAGACAAAATTCACATATTGTTGTCTGGCAATCAAGGCCAGCTTGGTGCTCCTGTCTCCTCCAGTTCAGATTCTCTTGGACACCATCTGGGGAATAAGTGGGGTCTCACTGGCTGGACTTACCCCCTCATTGGGAAGAAGAATATTGGCATAGTCTCTGCTTTGCACCAGGAGTTAGTAAATGCTGGCCCGGCCTTGGCCATAAGCTAGTATTTGGGCAGGAAGTAGATGGAGTTGGACAATGCATGTACATGGGATCTCTCAGGGACACTAGCCTTCAGGCCCACGATGGCTCTCACAGCTCCCCTTGACCTCTACTGTAGCCTCGAGCCTCCATTTTGATTCCTACTTGGCAACTTTCAACCTAATAGATTTTATTTAGGAATTTTGAAATAGCTTTGCTAGACCAGCTTTATCCACATAACACAGACATGGTATTTATGGGGTTGTTTTTTTGTAGATATTTAGATATATTTTAGCAGACACTATTTTTTATCCACCTTTCTGATATCCTGCACCTGCGCCCACACGCAGAGTATCAGTTGCATAGGTGACATTTCCAAGTTTTATTGGTTTCAACCAATTCCTCTATTAGCTTTCTCTATGTATGATGGAACATTTGTTCATGGCATTGGCTGAAGATTAGCTGACATTCTCAAGGTGCTTGCTGTAAGAGGAAAGGAAAGGACCCATCTGGGGCTAGAAAAGAGAATTTGGACTCAGCATTCACAAAATTCTTTTTGTTCTCCTAGGAAGTTTCTTCCGACCCTTATCTGCTGATCATCATACAGGCTAAATCAAAATTTATGTATTGCTTTTGCATAATCCTGCTGCTGCTTAGAAAAAGGAATGACAGAGAAAAATCTTAATCATTCTCCCACAGAGCTTGAAGGCGAACAAACACGCTTGGCAGCTTATGTCTAATGAAGTCATAAGTGCCAGGAAAAGAATGATAATCCTTAACCTTTAAAAATAAAATAAAACAGATTTTGTTTATTTAACTCAAGAAAAAAGTTAGATTGCTCATTTTATAAGCCAATCACATAAACATAACAGAATCTTTATTTCATCTGTTTTATATTACTTTTTCATTTTTTAAGACAAAGTCTTACTCTGTCACACAGGCTGGAGTGCAGGGGCATGATCTTGGCTCATTGTAACCTCTGCCTCCCAGATTCAAGCAAGTCTCATGCCTCAGCCTCCCAAGTACCTGAGATTAGAGGAATGCACCACCATGCCCAGCTAATTTTTGTATTTTTAGTAGAGACAGCGTTTTGCCATGTTGGCCAGGCTGGTCTCAAACTCCCAGCCTCAAATGATCTGCTCACCATGGCCTCCCAAATTGCTGGGATTACAGATGTGAGCCACTGCATCCAGCCTTTGATGGGACTTTTATCTCCCAAGCTTTCTGAGTAAGTGGGTTGTCCTTTGGTTCCTCTCTAAGAAATACTCTTTTAGGGCAGACTTTAGACAGTTTCCATAGAAAAGTCTACAGAACCAAGTCATGAAATGAATTCTTCTACAACAGTTGGTGAGTTTGATTTTATCAGTACTATTGAAATAGGGACTTCCTTTAAAGAATAAACTTTCTCAAAACCGCGTAGTAAATGGGGAAGTATGCTACTCAGGTAAGGAAATGAATGTTTACCAGAACAGCTTTTCTAAGAATCTAGGCAGAAGAACTGTTCCAACTTTGTCTGCAAAATGATTTCATGACTGATGATGTCAATGCTCAACTGAAATAATAGGTTTTGCTCACTCAGCAGCATTTTTACTCCAAAGTCTGCATCAACTTATTTTTTTGTAAAAGGTTTTCTCATACATAAGAGGCTCCCCATTTTCTTTCTTTTTTTTTTAATTTTTATTTTTTTTCTTTTTTGTTGAGACAGAGTCTTGCTCTGTCACCCAGTTTGGAGTGCCGTGGCATGATCTCAGCTCACTGCAACCTCTGCCTCCTGGGTTCAAGCGATTCTCCTGCCTCAGCCTCCCAAATAGCTGGGACTACAGGCACCCATCACCACTCCTGGCTATTTTTTTTTGTATTTTTAGTAGAGATGGGCTTTTGTCATATTGGCCAGGCTGGTCTTGAACTCCTGACTTTAGGTGATCTGCCTGCCTCAGCCTCCCAAAGTGCTAGGATTACAGGAGTAAGCCACCGTGCCTCGCCTCCTCTTTTTCTAAGATTCACCTGTAGCTGGTAATTAATCATAAAATAAGACAATAGTTTCCTGTTTTCCTTTCTTACTGAAAGTCTAATAATTTATTTCCCCTTTTAGAAAGGAAACAAGTACAAGCTTTTGCCATATTCTGAAGTCCCCAACTTTCTCCAGTAACCTGGAGTCATATGGCTAGGATGTGGATGTGTAAACCAGCAGGGTATCCTTATCCTGAAAACATAGGTGTTGAACTCACACAGTGTGAGGATTCTCAACCCCAACTGCCAAATATAAGGCCCTTGAGAATTGTGTAAACAAACACTAGCACACTGGAACCTTGACCCAGATCAAATAACAGATCTCTGTGGGGATGGATTCCAGCACCAGCATTTTTTAAAGCTCCCCCGGGTGGATCACCAAGTTTGAGACCTGCTGAATTACAAGCTCATTCCCCAAAGGGTGTTCATAGCTCTGTGGGATTCCTGGAAAAGCAGTTAGAGAAACAATGCGAACTGTGAAAGGTTCTTAGATGTTCACAATGTGCATTCTTATATTGTTCATCCAAGTGACCAGCAGTTAAGAGACCTCCTGAACTGTCTTTGACTTGGCTTTTTAAAATGATTTGACTATGACTCTCCTTTAAGTCACATCTCGATGATTAGAGGAGCTTCAGTTTTTCAGAGCACTTCAGGAAACAGTGAACTAAATACTCTAGGGAATTTGGGCAGCTTCTAGCTCTGAGATTCAATTTCCATCCTATTCTGTTCTGTTCTATACCATTCCACATGCAATGTTGTCCCAAAGGTATTGCTTTGATTACTTACAACATAAAGACTCTTGTTTGATTCCCTTAGCAGCAACACATGAGACCCATAATCATTATCCTTTTAAGAAAAATTTCAAGGCATCTTCATGAAGGATGCTGTGGAGCATCAATACAAAATGCATTTTGTAAGTACAGGGAAAGACCAGCTTTGAGAAAGACTGGGAATTTTCCTTGTAGATATAAATATGTATACTTGACTCTCTTTATATTAAATTTTACAAGTAACACCTACTGTTCTACAGCAAGGCTTCCTGGGTAAAGGAAATGATAAGGAGACTGAGGCAGAGATGTGGCTTGAGACGATTAGGCAATCCAAATCCAGGATCACCAGGATTTGTCTTTTCTCAAATGCACAGTTGCTAAACATTGTCTTAAACTTTGCTATTTGTTTCCACAACCTGAATACTGCCAAGTATTTGTGTGTTGAGTTGCACAACTCATGGCTGTTAAAAGATGTTGCTTCTCAGATTTGCCCACCTGGATGAAGCATTACATTCTTGACTGCTGCTATGGGGATTTTTCATTTATTCCATTATTTAACCAGTATTTCCTGAAGGTATTCATGTTCTAATCACTGCCCTAGATGCTGAAGACAGAGTGAGAACCAAGACAGACAAGCCTTAGGGTCCTCTGAATCCCATTCAGACTAATATCCCTCCCTAATGATGCCTGAAGAGATCTTGACATAGGGCTTTAAAAAGGCAAAAAAATTTTTTAATTCCTACATTACATTCAGCTTAATTACATGAGCAGTAAATGATACATTATATGAAAAATAATGTGTAAACTATAGGAAAAACAAAATGAACTATAGGAATTGCCCATAGTTTATTATGTTTAGCTTAATTACATGAGCAATACATGATACATTATGTGAAAAACAATGCAGGAACAAAATTTTGAACAACTTTCTTTTTAAAGAGTTAGTGAATTCCTTAGCCTGGTTGAGGTATGAGAAAGTGTCCCATTACTTGTCAAACCTATATTAGGCTTCTGGGTCCTACCACATTTTATTATTCACAAATCATATTTTGTGTTGAATACTATCATCTCATCCTGCCTATCTTAAATTTTTTTTTCTTTCATTATGGATTCTAAATTAGAGAATTTAAGTGTCTGTGAATTTGCAATTTCTCATCAATTTCTTGAAATCTAGATTTAAATATAGAGTCTTTATCAAATATATCTCTACGGTTTTTATTACAATGGTTTGTCTTTGGAAAGAACTTGGTACTGTTTCCCCTCCTCCAATACGTATGTTGCAAAACTGTATGCCACAGATGGCTTCTCTCTAGTGGGCTGGACTGGGGGTCTTTACTCTGCAGTTAGTGACATTTCAAGTCATGAGAGATGCTTACAGCCTTGACTTTTGGCAGGAGACATTTCCAGATTGGATATGATCTCGGAAAAGTTCGCCCTCTCTACAAAAGTCATTGATTATATGATACTTCATATAAAGCAATATGATTCTCCAGGTTGTAAAAGCTTGTGGTTTAATCATTTACTGTAGTTTATTTTCATTATGCATTGGCTGCACATTCTCCAGGAGTGAAAGACTTAAAACCTATACTCTATCTGGCTAAGAAACCAGGAGATGACGAACAGGTATAGAGGAGGAGGTGGTGGTATGACTTAGGGGTGTGGTCTGAGTCCAGGGCCTGGGTAGAACAGGTCAAGGGCAGAGACCTGAACTTTAGAGGTTAAGGCCAGAAGATGATCCATGTTTCCTTCACATGTTGGCTTCTCCACGGCCCATGGGGCTGGTGTGTGATTGGAAGAGCAAATGCCCATGGGTCCTGCTGACTGTTCCTTTGCCTATTGATTGTAAGAAGCATCTGTGTCAGAACCATCGGAGATAATGCTATTCTAGCCAAGCCATCTTGTCAAAAGTATCTTTACATTCTAAGACTCTACACTTAGAATATTTTTTTTTTCTTTTAAAGAATTCCCATGTGTCTTGTCCTAAAACTGCACAACTCTGGGGATAGGAGGGCCTGCTTCAAAACCAACTCAGTTCCAAGCTGTGAGAATTTAGACTAGTTAGTTAAGCTCCTGGTAATTCATCTTTCCATTTGCAAAACAGGAACATGGTAATAACTTGTAACATAAGTAAGAAATTTATTTGCCATAACTGTAAAGGGCTCTGATAATTTAGGTGTTATTTCCATAATGTTTGTGATACTCTATTCTTGCATTGATATAAAGAAATACCTGAGGTTGGGTAATTTATAAAGAAAAGAAGTTTAATTGGCTCACAGTTCTGCAGGTGGTACAACTATGGCCCAGGCATCCGTTTGGCTTCTGAGAGGACTCAGGCAGCTTTTACTCATGGTGGAAAGCAAAATAGGGGCAAAAATATCACATGGTGAGAGAGGGAGCAAGAGGGGAGAAGGGGAGGAAGCCACATACTTTTAAACAACCAGATCTCATAAGAAGTCGTTTATTATGAGGACAGGACCAAGCCATAAGGGATCTGCCTCTATGATCCAAATACCTCCTATGAGGCCCCACATCCAACACTGGAAATTATGTCTCAACATAAGATTTAGAAGGGAAATTCAAACTATTTCAATGTATCCTCACACGGTTTGTTTAGCACAGAGTAAAGTGGGCTCTGCTGACATAACATCTTTTATCGCAACTTTTTTTTTGAGACAGAGTCTCACTGTGTCACCCAGGCTGGAGTGCAGGAGCACCATCTCAGCTCACTGCAGCCTTACCTCCTGGTTTCAAGGATCCTCCTGCCACAGCCCCAACAAATAGCTGAGACTGCAGGTGTGTGCCACACCACCTGCTTAATTTTTGTATTTTCTGCAAAGACAAGGGTCTTGTCATGTTGTCTAGGCTGGCCTCAAACTCCTAAGCTTCAGATCTGCCTACCTCAGCCTCCAAAAATGCTAGGATTATAAGTGTGAGCCACCGTACCTGGCCTATAACAACTTTTATGTTTTTTAAAGATTCTTTTAAAATGCATTCCCAAAGCCTACATTAGTGGATAGTAATGTTGCCATTCACTGCCTCAGCAAGAAGCGTGGCTGATACAGGGTCATGAAGCAGAGCTTTCCTTGATCATGTTTATCTGACATGTACAGGGTGACTAACATCAGGAAAAATGGAAGATTTTACAGAAATGTGTGGATTTCTATACTTTCTCAAAACAATTGATAGAATTGTTTTTTTCTGACTGGAAATTTACAAGGAATCTCAGTGCCTCCACCACCACTGCCTGGGTCTGAGTCACTGGTGGCTCTCACCTGAATTCGTGCATTTGTGCAATTGCTTCCTAATTGAGCTCTCAACCTCTGATCTTACTTCCCATTCCTGTTATTAACCTGAAATGTAGTTCACACCATGTCACTGTTTTATTCCAAATGAATGAAAAGTTTAACAATGACCTTTATAGGGGAGAAGGAAAAGACTTGATTAGTGGCATTTGCTGATTTCCGTGGTGGAAATATTTCACAGTGGTTGATTTTAAGCTACCTATGTGAAGTCACGTCAGAGTTGGGAAGACGTGCACAGGCAGCTCTGCCAAGCCATTGCAATCCAACTTCAGTACACAACTAAAAATCTCCCCAGAAGCTTCTTGCAATGACCATGAGTCAAGTCAATGACCATGAGATTTCCAATTACCTCTTTGATCTCACCTCCAGTGCTACACTCTTCTCTCTAGTTTCACCCTCTTTACTACTTAGTTATTTTGTGAAATGGGAATATGTCTGTAGCAACACATCACATAAAATGTATGACAACATTAAGAGCTCTTATGAAGAAAAATATTTTCTAAATCCAAGTTGGTGGGAACACTGGCAGTTCCCCTAATGTGACATATAGATCACTGTCCTTCACTGAGCTAGACAAATTACTCAATGACTCTGTTTCCCTACAAAACTGGATGTGAATCAAATCTTCTGTCACCTGATTTACTGTGAATAGCCTTGAATATCTCTGCAGGGAAATGGGAAGTATTACTTGGCTTGACTTTGAACATGACTTAATAAGGCAAAAATGAATCAGTTGCCACGTGTATTTAGTCACATCCAGTCCCATTCACTGTATAGGTCCAATCACTAATGTTTTACGTCCAGTTCTGCTAGATTCAGCTTCTCATCCCCATTTGGCATTCATTTCTGCTCCAGAACCTGTCTCCTGGCTGTTAAAAGAAGATACCAGGTATCAAGATATACAATTTCATTCCTCCCAGAAAATTAGGTCCTAGAGAGTGTGAGGCAGGTTTGAAGAAAATCATTTGCTAATAGGACTTCCATATGCTTTTGTCATCTAAAGGTATGATTTGCTATTTTTATAGTTTTTCTAAACTTGGTGGTATTGTGTATGGAAAGACTATTTACTCTTACTGTTAATGATGCTTTGGGGATTACAGTGCAGATGGAAAAAGAAAAAGAATAGGTTGGTGGCTGCTCACAACTTGTGTACACAATACAGCTGCATTTTCACTTCTATTCTTGTGGGAAGATTTGTTTGCTTGGATTTCACAAGAATGTTCAATGTAAGATATGAGAAAACTATAGAGCTTATGTCTGCGTTTCTTATCCTAGTATATGAAAAAAACAGTAATGCATGAACTTTATGCAAATACTTTGAATTTGGCAAAAAGATATTCAAAACACTTTTATTTGCTTAGCATGCTGAATTAAATGTGCTCACATAACTGGATTGCATAAAGTTTACATGTGTGCTTATTTTAATAATTTACAAGGAAATATTAGTAGGTCAATTATTCTACTAAAATAGTCTTGTAGATGCTCAGAACTATGTTGAGACCTATACAGGTTAAACCTGAGCATAAGAAACGGCATTGATTCCCTTTCTACCCCAAGACTTTTACTTTATTTAAAAAGAAAACTTAACATTATGAAGTTAATTTGGGGAAAAATCTATTCTATTTATACGTCTCAGGGCTTAGAAAGTAGAGAAGTTTAGAGAATAGCCACCAATGAGAATTGATTGAACTCTACTGGAGAATGAATTGACTCTGGATATTATAAGGCAAGTTTTAAAGAAATGGAAAGAGTATCTTCTATCAGAAGAATGAACTATTTGCTCATCCCCCCTCATTTAAAGGAGGTCCTCCCTATTTTTCTCTTTCACATCACTCTCTTTTCTTTGTAGCATCAATCTTAATCACCTGGCTCTATCCCTAATCTCTGTGTTTTGCAAGGAGAGATATTTTGTTTTTTGTTGAATGACTAGGGGCTACCACACCATCTAGCACAGATAGGCCTTCAGTAGTTATGGGTTTAATTAATTAACTAATAAATTAATCAGATATTTAAAATTTTATGGGCCCATTAGCAAAGAATAGATATTGGTGATTTTTGTAGGAAAAAATAAGATTGAATATGTGCAGTGTTGCCACATTATGTAATTTTTAAAATCAAATGATGTTGCAAGAATTTGAGCAAAGGAATGCTCCCTTCAAGCATATCTTCGGTAGACTGACCTAGTAATGCTATGGAAGATAGATGAGAAGACTGCAGACCAAATCTGGTTTGCTGCTGAGGGCATCCTTGCAAATGACAGCCTCACCTGCTGTGAACCTGAATTAACTGATCTTGACCTCAGCATTTGACACACCTGTGCTCATCACATTACCACTTCAACACAAGGATAAGCATGTTGAAGGTATATACCAGGGAGTGATAGAAATGATTGATCATAAAATTTAAGCTGCATTTAGAAACACAGGATTTGTAGCAACTGAAAAACACAGAAAAGGTTGCAAGACCAAGGAACAGAAAGTCCCAAAAGGGGGTCAAAGGATATCTGAGGATGAGCACACAGAGGAAGGAGACTGAAAAGGCAGGTGTTGATAGTCAAAGATACAGATGCTTAAAATTGAGGTTATGGAGGGGCTGAGGTTATTGGTAGTCAAAAGGTCCACGTTGTGGCCCTGAGTGTGGTGGCTAAGATAGGAAGAAAAAAGATAGAATATCTTCAGGGAGAAGATTTCAAGAAAGTGTGTGGCCAGGGAACGTGTGTATATTTAACACTGCGTCTCATGCATTCCTGAATTAGCCTACAACTTACATATTTTATCCTCCTTTTTTAAACTAAATGGGTTGCAATGAAAATATCTTTTGGTGATTCCTACCGTGATCCAAATCCTGTATTTTCCAAGGTTTGCAAACTCTTTTAAGAAAAAATTGAAACAGATGGCCACAAATGAGTTATAAATGGAAAAAACAAAAACAAAAACAATAAAGCCCCACAGAAAACCTTTGCCAAAGAATCATTAAGTTAATTGTCCTCCTTAAGTTGAACCAGGCTTCAGTAAATAAGAAACTCTTTTCAATAAGGAAGCCATGGAGTCATATTTCCCTGGTTCCTTTCCATGTATACAAGAAGGTTTTATTTTAATAGTGCAGATCTTAAATTTAAATGTGCTCTCAGTTAAACTGTAAACCCTGAGGGGTGTATATCTTTATAGTACAGCACTGGCTCATTGTGCTGTTGTGTGCAACAAATAATAGATGATAAATAGTATAATGAGGCCAACTAAGATATTGCCTCGATTATAATAGAGAAATTATTATTTTTTTAACTTTTAGATGCACTGTGAGCATTAAAACTGTTGCTAATATGTTGTGATAATAGCTTTTAATTCGTTATGAATAAAGATGTGTAGAAGATGAGGTTTCATCAAAGGCAAATTTTAACACTGGACCCTGACTCCCCTTAGGGCTACAGCATAGAGCAGATAATCCAAGTGCTTTCATTGACACAGAGCATTAGATTCAATTATTTTGTCTGAAGAAAACCAATCAGGGAAAGTGCATTGTTCCCGGAAAGCGATTCTAGAAAAACAGCGAGTCGGGCTCCTGGCCTCTGCGTAGGCAATCTTGCCATCTATATTTCAATCTATCATATTATTACATTTTGGTACATTAAGCAGATCTGCAACCTGTTGGGCATAGAGACAGAACACTGGCCCCTCCATTTAGAGTAACTAATGCATCCACGCATGAGTATTTGGCTCTTAAGTAGTTTCTCTAGTGATTCACATTTACATGTCACTCTGATTACATGGATGAGGGCTAGAAGCTGGGTTTTCAGAACTCTAGACATGACGTTATTAATGGACTTCAAAAATGCCAGAGAGGATGCTTCTCAGCTTTATCGGTTTGCCAAGGTAGTGTGTTCAGTAGAAATGTTTGTAAAATGCTTTTTGTTATTAAATAGGAAAAACGCTTCATGAATAAAACCTGACCTGGATTTATATTTGCATTTTAATCCCACAAATATCCTGAGGGATCATTGGGTAAGGTATTACTACCTCATTTGATAAATGAATGAATCCATTTGGAAATGAATTGTCTAGTGGTCACACAATGATTTAGGAGCAGTGTTAGAAATGAAATTTTCTAACTAGGCTGGAAACAATGCATGTGTGCGTGCAAGTGTGTGTGTGATTTATAGTGTCCTTTTCTGTAGACACAAAGATGATAGAATTTTTTCACTTCCTGGAAAATGTGTGGCTTGACTATTCAATTAGCAATACCGAGCTCAGTTCCCTTTAGAGGTTGGGAATTTCTGGATGATCTAAATTATTACCTGTATTTCACTTTATCTCTTCACTTCCTTTAGAACCAAGTCTCTATCTTAAAAAGCTTTTGATCTTTTGGATTTATTCTATTGAAGCAAAATTTCAATAACTCTTTAATTTCATATATGCCTGGAAATAATATAATTAACTATATATTCCTTTTAATGTAGGTCTAAATTTAATTTAAATTCATAAATATTTACATGCTACTTTTTACACTCAAAGAAGTATACTAGATGCCATAGGAGATAAAGGAACATGCAAATTTTGATTTTTATCTTCAAAAATTATACAATTTCAAAACTGTATATAGTAGCTATAATATAAGGCAAATAGTGACAATATAAAGGAAGTTCACTAAAGAAGAGAGAGGGTATTGATGAAAGCTTCAAGAAAGCGGTGACATTGGTTTAGGCCCTAAATAACTTGAGATTTTTTTTTCAAATGGAGATGTAGTTTGAAGGGGAAAAAAACCCCAGGGGAGTGGAGTGAAGAAGAATTACGTGAGTGGATAATATGACAAGATAAGAAAGAAGACTGGGCCAGATTAAGCAAAGTTTATATTCCTTACAGAGAAACTCGACTCTATTTTGGGTAATCCTGAAGACTTTAACGAGAAGGACTGATGTGATCCCATTTCTTTTTTAGGGCTTTTTTTTTTAGGTCAATGAATGCATTATTGCTGGGGAAACTGAGACAAATAATCCAAGTAAGAAAATCATTTAGTAGCTGAGACCAAAAGTTAATAAAAAGCCTTGTAGATGGTTTGGAAAATAGGGAATAAATGTGAAATCCAGGTAGAAGAGGAAGAATTTTTTGACCATTTGACTGTGTGTATATATAGGAAGTATATAGGTGTCAAATTTCTTGAAAGTGTTTGGTCTCTGTGACTGAGAGAATGATGTTTTGAAGACAAAGTTTCAATAGAGGAAAAAGGGAGATGGTGATAACATTGGTTTGGAACATGCTAATCTCAGGCATCAAAGGAACACCCATTGGGAAATGTGCAGTATTTTATTGGGAGGGCAAATAGATGTCTCAGAATGCAGGTAACCATGGAATATTAGATTTGAAAATCACATGGACAGGATACCATTGAAGTCTTAAAAATTGATGTTTGCCAGAGACAAGCACAGAGAAATGAGAAAAAGGGACACGGAACTTTGGCCTACACTGAAGCAAGAGGGACAAGAATAGAATTCAGTGCAAATACCAAGCAGGAAAAATTGGAAAGAGACAAAAGCAGAAGACAGTATTCAGGAAGCCAAGGAAATGGGACATTCCAGAAAGAAGCTGTGGTCTAGAAGAGATAAAATGGCTCTAAAGGTATTGAGAAGAATCTAGAGAAAAATAAAACTTTCTAATTTATACCATTAGCAAGGAAAAAGTGACTTTTAAGAAAACCATTTCCCTAGACTCTTTGATGGTAGAAGCCAGAGTACAACAGATACACAAAGAATGTGACTTAAGAACAGTGATAAGAATGTGGAACCCCGTTTTGAGACTTTGCCATCTTGTTCAAAGGTACATTCCCGGTAGCTAACAAACAATGTGTTGGGCACAAAAGAGATGCTCAGTAGATGTTTGTGAATTAAAGATGAATGAATGACTTAACAAATGAATTAGTGAGAAGAAAAGGAAAAAGAGCAGAAGGGAAGGAGAAAGGGAGAGAGACAGAAATTGAGAAAGAATACAAGCGATGAAGCAAGAGCTCATAATGTTTGAGTAAAGCATTCCTAAAAAAAGGGGAATCTGAAATGTTTAGGATTGCTGATGAGAATAAGCAATGAAGAATATACCATGCGGAGTAAAGTGAAAGTATAATATATGTGGAAAAATTATTAAGAGAGATTGAGTCAGCATACCAGAGGAAAAAAATGTAGTAATGAGGTAGAGAAGTTAAAAGAAGGAGAGGAGAAAGACCCAGGGACCTCTCATTGGAGGGCAACACTCTTTTTAGTGAAATAGACCTTGAGGAATTATCCTGAGGGACTAGGCTCAGATTTATCAAAACTGAGGTTTTGGTCGGGCCTGGTGGCTCATGCCTGTAACCCCAGCACTTTGGGAGGCTGAGGCGAGTGGATCACGAGGTCAGAAGATCTAGCATCCTGGACAACATGGTGAAACCACATGTTTACTAAAAATACAAAAATTAGCTGGGCGTGGTGGCACACACCTTTAATTCCAGCTACTTGGGATGCTGAGGCAGGAGTATTGCTTAAACCTGGAACGTGGAGGTTGCAGTGAGCTGAGATCACGCCACTGCACTACAGCCTGGCAACAGAGAGAGACTCCTTCTCAAAAATCAAAACAAAACAAAACAAAACACCAATAAGGTTTCCTAAAGCTTTTGGTCATTATAAGGTGTGTACCATGTGTAACTGCAGAATTATCTTAATTCTTAAGAAGGTCAACCCTACATTGAATTATTTTTGGATTGATATGGAAGATGAAACAGTGGTTTATTTTTCTTCCTTGATAGTTCATTTTTCACAATGATTCTGTAAATACATGGCTAGGATTTCCTGATCTTTCTGAGGTGTGTTTTTTCCTTTCATCTCCATGACTCTGTTTTAAATTGCAAAATATTTGAGACCTCAGCAGAATATTTTGCAAGAAGCATTTCACTGTGCTCAAATATTTTCAGTTTCCAGGTACTTTCTATAAAATATTTGAGATCTCATTTTGTTCAAGAAATTTAGAGCATTATTTCATTATATCTTAAGATACCATTATCAGAAGAAGCACATATTACAAATGTTTGGGAAAGTGAATGCTATAAGTGAAGACAGATCTGACATGAAAGCTTTTTTATCCCAGTCTTCTGATTTTGTTTGACAAATCATACCATCTCTCTGCTAGAAGGTCAATGAATAGAAGACAATATACTTGGGAGCTACTGGTTTCAAGAAAACTCCTTTTTCTGGTGTGAAATTTCATGCCAGAAATAGTTTGGGGTCATCCCAATCCCTTTCTTCCAATATTATGGAGAATACAGATTTTACAAAATGGATTACCTATTTTGGTAGTTTTGCACAGTAAAACAATAGTAATAAAGAAAGCATTCAATGGTGGTGTCAGCATCTAATAGTGTGTCATAGATGATGGTCTGGGCTAGGAAAGTAACCAGTTGCCTATTACTGATAGGAAACTTTTCAGAAAAGAAAACATACTGAAATTGTCCTGAAGAGTATGGCATCTGCCACTTCTTTGAGTTGTTTGGCTCCTTCTCAAATCCAGGGCATTACTTTACAGTTATCACTAATAGGAACATGTGTTTTCCCTCTAGGTCCATCTTCAAACTGCCTTCAGATTTGAGAGTAAACATTACTGATCTCATAAGCATACAGTCTAGTCTCCAGATCGTGAGTGTGTGGACAAACCAGAGAGTAGCCTCTTGACTCTGGAATTCAAAATGCCATTGCTGTCAATCAAGATGTTTACAAAATTGAAGGAGAATGATATCTAAACTAGGAATTTGTTAAATAAAGATTCATTTAGAGGTTTTGACTGTGTTATCTCAGGCATGTAAATAATGTATAAAACCATATGACAGAGAGATATCAGACACTGGGATATCTGAAAGCAGCATTTCATCATATTATTTTTTTGTTTCAACAGTGAAGGCAATTATCTGCTAATCATACCTAAGCCTCAGAGTATCATTGTAGTTTTTCTTTCCAATGATAGTTTGAAAATGCCTGTCCCAAAATAATTAAAGAAAAAAAAAGTCTCTGAAACTACTTAGTGGTTTTTAATGGGTCACATCTTTCTCTCTCTTCCATTTTCCCTACCCACTTTCCCACTTGCTACAAACAATTCATGGTCTGTATTCTCAAGAAGCTCACAGACCACTGGAGGAGATCAACTCACAGAAGACACCTGAAGGGTGTGATAAAGAAGGTGCTATCACATGGAGGAGCATAGAGTCCTATGACAATGTTAAAGCAGGAACATGTTCCATTAGAGAATTCTTGAGGTCAAGAAAGGAGCATGTTGCAGATGAGACTTGGCATAGAATCCAGACCTTAAAGGACCATAGGTATTAGTCAAAAGTTTGGATTTTTAGTCCAAAGAAATGGAAGAGCTATGAGAGGGTTTTAATTTAGAGAGTGACATGAGCAAATGTGCATTTAGAAGGATAAATCTGGCAGCACTGTAGAGAAAGATCAGCTAAGAGGCAATTGCATTAATTTAGCCAAGAAGTGATGAGCACCTAAACCAAAGCAGAGCAGTAGAGATGGAGAGAAAGGGATTAAGCTGAACTCTGCATTCAAATTCCTGGTTCTTATAAGAAACAAAAATTAATAGTGTATGAGTAGTCACAGATTTTACCTTTCTCCTTCATCATAAATTGAGAAAATGGCCACTGAAGAAGGAAATAGAGAAGAATGTCATTAAATAGTATCAGCCATGCTGTCACTTAAGAAACCTGTGAATTATTCTTGAACTATTCCCAAACATAGATGTGTACATTCATTTATTTAATTAATACTTACTGGTTACTCCTTTGGGCCAAACACTGTTCCAGTCATTGGAAATATAAGACAAACAAGGCCCAATTAAGTTCTGCCTAAATATACCCATAATTTTTCAAGTTCTCTAGATCTCCACTGCTGGCTCACAGATCCTCTTCTCCCTCACTTCTCTCTTCATCTGATGAAGTCTTACTCATGATCTGCATCAGCTGAAAAGCCACTTCCTCCCAGGGGACTTCCCAGCCCTCCCATGGTTGTTGGGGCCCCAGGACTTGTTCTTCCATGACACCTGCCTTGCACTTCCTCTGAGAGAACATCTGACCACATGGCGCTGAAATCATAGGGGTTCAAGAGTCTGTGATTTTCTGAGAACTCTGACCACTCCGCTCTGTGTATAAAAATAAAAATTATACCTTTAGAAAGCAAAACCAGTTATTATACTTTAAATTGGCATTAAGTTAATGCCTTCTGCTCAGGAAGTTCAAGGCCATTATATGTTATCATTCTATATTTCTAGTTTCTGCTTCTAGGTTGAAAAAAATGAGCCACATATGGTTAGCTAAACTCATTTCTAAAAACTTGGCATGTTCTCAAACCATATTCAAAGCTTATGTCAGTTTTGAAGACACAAATAAAATATCTTTTCCAGAACTTCTCCTCCTCTGGTTGAATTTTTGGAAAAGATCTCCCACGATGTGAACTTCTGTAAACTGTATTCTAAGCTCAAACTGAATATTATGATTTATTTTCCATATACCCTCTCTTCTTTAAGCCATGACACTTCAAGGAGTAGAAGAATCTTATGTATAGAAATGAGGAATGTTTTAATTTTAGACTCTAAAGTACCGTAGATAATAACATATGTTAATCTTAAAAGCACTTGTCATGTTTTAAGTAAAAATAAGTCTCTTAAAGATGTTCTATAAAATTTGTTCTGGCTTTAATAAGCCTTATACTTCTGTCCTGCCTCTTTAGAAACTCAGAAATGAAGAAAAGGAACTTTGCTAGAGGTTAAAAAAAATTCTCTACTTCCCTCTGTAACCTCTTTACTTTGTTATAACTAAGCATCACATTAAGGGCAGCAATACTAATCTCAAACTCTTGATGATAGCACTTTTTGATAAGTTGTGTTCTTATTTTTCAAGCATTGCTTCCTAGGCATGATTACCCTAGGCTCTAACATTCATAAAAATCTTAAATTATCATGGTTTCTGATGGAGATGACCATAAAATCCATTCAATAGATTTGCCCAACACTGTAATTATGTCCAACTGATAATTACGGCTTTTTCCTTGATTTTTTATTTACTATCTGGATTTGGAACTATATTGCATGACAATACTATTGAAACCCACTTACAAAAATAAGCAAAATGTATTTATATGATTAGAGTATGTTTTCCTTCATGGTGCTCTAGGGTGGAAACTTATTACAAATGCCTATTTGAAGACTGGGAACAGAAAGATAAAAATTGATACAGAGTTAGATAAATCAGGAAGGAAGGGGAGGTAAATTAATATTTGTCCAGTCTCTCGTCATGGTACACTCAGGCTTCCGTGGTAAATAACACAGACATTTATTTCACACAGTTCCGGAAGCTGAAGTCCAAGATTAAGCAGATGGTAGATTCAGCATCTGGTGAGGTCCTCCTTCCTGGTTCTTTGATAGCCGTTTTCTCTCTGTGTCCTCACATCATAGAAGGGGTGAGAAACCTCTCTGGGGTTTCTTTAATAAGGGCCCTAATTTCATTCAAAGGGGTTTTGCCCCCAAGACTTAACCTCCCAAAGTCTCCATCTGCAAATGCTATCACACTGGGGATTAAGTTTCAACACATGAATTTGACGTGGGGGAGCAGGAGGAATAAACATTCAGTCTATAGCACCTGTACTTGTATCAGTCACCTTGCTAAGTTATTTTCAAATGTTTTATCTCATTTTACTTTATAATAACCCTGGAAAGTGTTTCTTCCATTATAAAGATAAGCGTAATTGAAGTTGATAAAGTATATGTCTTCTACCTGTAATTAGATAGCTAGTAAATAAGTTGTTTAGTTACACATCTCAAATTCTAAGATACTGAATTTTGGCAGAGGTGAAATCTACCAAGGAGAAAAAACATATCTGATGTTTAAAATACATCATTTTAGGCCAGGTGCGGTAGTTCACACCTGTAATCCCAGCACTTTGGGAGGCCGAGGCAGGCGAACCACAAGGTCAAGAGTTTGAGACCAGCCTGGCCGACATGGTGAAATCTCGTCTCTACTAAAAATACAAAAATTAGCTGGGCATGGTGCCCTGTGCCTGTAATCCCAGCTACTCAGGAGGCTGAGGGAGGAGAATTGCTTGAACCTGGGAGGCGGAGGTGGTAGTGAGACAAGATTGCGTTACTGCACTCCAGCCTGGTGACAGAGCAAGACTCTGTCTTGAACAAATAAATAAATAAGAATATCATTTTAAGGTATAATATCCGGAACTAATAGAAATTGAGTCTTTTCTCTTTGGAATAGTTTTTTGTTTGTTTGTTTTTTTGTTTTGCTTGCCATTTTATTTTGTTTTTCTATAACAGTCCATCACAGCAGTTAATAAAAAGATGTGTAAAAATCCCATTTTTAACACTTGACCTTCATATCCAAGAAGTATCAATAAACAGCCAGACACAGGAAATTAATGTCTGAAAAAAACTAGGAGAGTTAAAACATTAGGTGCATAAAAGTAGAAAATAGATATCATTGAGGATATGAAGTGGTGAAAATGAGTGTTTGAGCCTAAAGCAAAAAATCCACAAATTATGGTTTTGAATGAGCAAATATGGCTCCAGGAAGACATTAAGGGTAATGATGAGCGAACAATTTGGAAGAAAATATGAACACGGTTTAATTTTACTGAAGCCAAATTTTCATATCAAAGTATACTGCCTGATTTAAAAACTATATATGGGCCAAACATATAAAACAGTTAATTATTTTTAGTCATAGTGTTAAAAAGGATTTTTTCAAATAATAAAGAAGTGGGATGCATTCATTTCCTGTGTTGTATCATCCTCAGTCTGTCCCTGACACCAGTTGCATTTTCCGATGAAAGTTAGCCAATTGCTTTTATTTAGTAACTACTGTCTACAAATTATTATACTGGTGCATTTAGGACTTTTCCCAATACAGTTGTCAGGAAACCCAAATATATTTGTCTTCAACAAAATGGAATTTAGTAGTTGACATACCTGAACAGTTCTGGGGTTATTCTAGCTGCAGACATAGCTATAGCCAGGTTTTCTTCAATGCCTGGAGACCTGGTCCCACTTATTGTCCTTCACGATGGGAAGAAGAATGAAGCAGATGCAGACTTCTAGCCAGTGTGGCTTCATGCCTGCCCTGGGTTCACTGATTGGACCACTTTTGCCAGTTCCTAAAATAGTCACAGTGGCCAGGGGGATCTATCATTTTTTTTAGCTCAGATTGAGCAATATGCTGGACTGAAAGAGAGAGAGGGGGGAAAAAAAGCTTCCCTACAAGAACTTCCAATGCAAAGATAAGGGAGAACGCATCCCTGGGAAGCAAAAGTGAAATATGTACACAAAATTTTCTAATTAATCCTTCTACTAGGCTATCTCCAAAGTGGACTTATTTCCTTTATTCATTTTTCCTTCATAAAACAAATATGTGCTAGTGACTAGAGTGACGAGCAAGGAGACAGAATGCCTGCTCTTATGAATCTGGGGGGTAAGTGAATGTGACCAGCCATTTGTACTCAAGGCCAATGGGGCTCTGGAGAGTGTGTGAATATGATAAATTGTATTTATCTCCAAAGTGGACTTATTTCCTTTATTCATTTTTCCTTCATAAAACAAATATGTGCTAGTGACTAGAGTGACGAGCAAGGAGACAGAATGCCTGCTCTTATGAATCTGGGGGGTAAGTGAATGTGACCAGCCATTTGTACTCAAGGCCAATGGGGCTCTGGAGAGTGTGTGAATATGATAAATTGTATGACAAGTTCTATCTGCCAAAACTCAAAGCAGATATAACTAATTATGCCTCTCTCTTAAAAGTCTGATTTTAAGTTGAGGAATATTCCTTGTCAAATAGGAGAAGGAGTTACTTATGGCTCTTTCGATGCCCAATTTCCATGAGCACAGCTCAGCCTAAAAAGGCCATTATGCTGGAGCGGGAATCCTTCTGATATGATGGGCCGGCGTACATTCAGTGGGCAGCACAAGGTGAGCATCTGGCTTTAAGCATCTAAACAGAAGTCAATAGGGAGGCAGCATAAAATATAAGCTTTTTAAGTCATACTTTTAATGAAGAAAGTCTAAATATTAGTTTCTTTCTACTCATGCATAGTGAAATGCCCTCATAAAAGATTCCAAGAGTTAACAGGTAACAGTGGCCCACCTGCCCACAGGCAAATTGCATTCTCTTCTTTACAGCGGTGACCACCACCATTTCCCTTTTAGATGTTCCTCCATTTAATGAATGGTTGAATGTGCCCATTCCCTAATGCTAGATGAACAAATCTTTTTGAAAATTTAACAGAAGTTTGCAAAGGTTTGCAAAAGTAGAAATATACTGGAGTATGAATCAGTTTTAGAGATGGGCTTTTGAGCTCAGGTCCAAACTATCACTACAGAAAATAAATATTCAAGCAAGCGAACTCCTAAGCAACCCTTCCATTTGTATCTCAAATTTCTAGTTGTGCTTGAAAGAGGATCAATATTTTTATCCACTTATCTGTCAGTCATTATCTGTCTATCAATCCACATCATTATCATCATCATTATCTATCTGGAGTGGGATTATATTTTTCTCAGTGCTTAGCAAAGAAAACTCTACTACAAAATATTGACATGTTTGCTTCAAAACTGCATGCAGAAGCAACACCCCTGTCACTTTTAAAGATGACATCTCACCTCAGCAGCTCACCTTTCTCAGGGGTTGTGTTTTCGTCTTCCAAAGGAAGCAGTTCTCATAAGGAAACACACAACATTAATGCTGGTGGATTTCAAGAAGACAGCATGACAAGGAACAAACCATGCTGATTAGCATTGTCAGAGCAGTTTTGAAGTGTTGTTTTGTACATTTCTTTATCAGTCCTGATCAGTAAGTGCTTTGAAAAACTGATGCAAGTATTTAAGAAAGTTAACAACACGAGGGGTACAGTTGCCTAGATTATCTTGATACCTTGAGTTAAATGTAGGATTTTATTTTGACTTTCTTTGTGTGAAGTTTTTTGAGGTTACGTGGTACCATATGGCATGCTTTACAGGCATGGCCTTACAATGCAAATGATTATCCCATAAGCAAAATCCAGTAAGAAAAGACTTACATAAATGTAGGAATTTTAAGGCTAGAATTATTGACTGCATATTATATATCAGACTGTGCTAAGTACTTCATATGCAGTATATCAGGTAAATTTAATACCAGTTTGATGGGGCTAATGCTGCTGTTAAACAACTAATGAAATGGCCGCAGGGATTCAGTAGCTAATGATATACAGGTGCTAAATAATGGCCCTGGGATAGAGTCTGTAACTCCATGATTCCAGTGCACAAATGTCCAGGGCTGTCTACTAGCCAATAACTTGTTTGGCAGAAATATTTACAAATATTGCATCAATTACTTCTTGAAAAAGAACCCTCCTTGATTTAGATAATATTTTACACTTTGTGTTTTGTGATGGAATAGCTAACCAAGAGAGAAGTAGATCTCACAACATTGCCTTCATTATATGAGAAAAAGCATACTTGTTTAAATTCAGGATTATGAAACCTGTTTTTATTTTTATAACATGAGATGTGTCAGGCTTAATCTATCTTGAGTGTTGGAGTCTCATTGCAACAAGACTCTGCTTTCTTTAGCCCACATAACTTTCACTTCCAGCCAAGTATTCCTATAGTGCAGTTAGCTTCTAACTCCCCAAGCCTTATTTAAATGCTCAGTCTGAAGCAGGAGAATGACCTATTTTCACAGGCATTCCTTATTTCTGGGGTCTTCCACTTGCTGTGATGCCTTCTCTTTCCTTGCTTCTTTGGTTTCTGAATGCCAGAGGTTGTATAATTGTTCCCAAGTATGTCAGCTCAGGTGTCCCGGGAAGCAGACACCAAGACAGAGTCAGAAGTCTGAGAGGTTTATTGGGAAGAATGCCTGTAAGAGAGAAAGAAGGAGGAAGCAGGAAGAGGCGGGACAACCTCAGATCATAATGTAGGTCTAGCACCTGTAGTTAAAGGAGACAGGGAGGAAAACAATTGAATGGGAAGATCATCAGACTGTGATGTAGTTATGGGAAGGAAGGTCTTCACCAGTGCAATAGGGAAAGCCGGCCATAAAGATTGCCCCATTCTGGGAAGAAGTAACCAGGTGTAACACCTCATTGTGCTCATCCATTGTCTAGAAGCTGCCCACGAACAACACAGCCTCGACTAAAATGTTGCACCAGATTTGGAAAACGGCAGCTGGCCATTGTCAGCTGACTGCTGTCCTCAGAGGAGGTTCTCTCTTGAGAGACTTCTGAGCCACACACCCCCACAGCTGCCACGGTTCACTCCCTAGACTCAGCTGATGTCCTTCTCCTGCAGTCTTGGGGAACAGTTCTCTTCTGGCTCCATCTGGCTCTTCCTGAGGGGAAACTTAGGAGGGTGCAGTTAGTGAGATAAACTATAGCCCTCATCACTGTAGTCTGTGTGGGAGCTATGACTGGCTCTCATCATCTCCCTCCTCCATCATTCATCCTAAACTCACCTCACCTTCAGGAAACACTTCCGCTTGTCTCAGTGGCCTACTTGGTAGCAAGACTAATCTCTCTTTCATGAGAAGTTGGAGCCCCTGGTAATCATAACCTTTCTGGGCCAAGTTTGCTGCAGGTGACCTTTCAAAGTCACATTTGGGCAAGACAGTATCAAGAGGCACCCAAGTGGATAATACGTACTTCTCTCTGCCCCATTGCATAAAAGCAGCCTTACCTCCTGCTGACCAGGATCAAGGACTTTGTTTTGTTTGTTTGCTTTAGAGACAAGGTCTTGCTCTGTCTTCCAGGCTTGAGTGCAGTGGCACAATCGTAGCTCACTGCAGCCCTGAACTCCTGCGCTCAAGCAAACCTCCCACCTCAGTGTCCTGAGTGTCTGGGACTACAGGTGCACACTACCATGCTTAGCTTCTTCTTATCTGTTACTCACTACACAAGGGGTGTTCAAACTGCCAAAGGGGCAGCTATAAGTTGTTTTTCAGTGGGACCCTTGCTGTGTCTTCTAGAGAGAGTGTGCCTCCTTTGGGGACCTGGACCTTTTAACTCTGTAGAGTCCATAGTTACATAGTTAATAGGGATTCAAAACATAAAGTACTCCAATGGGTTATTGTTATCTTGTCAGCTGGCTTCATTCCTCATGGCAAGTGCTCTCTTGAAGAGAGATCTCAGTTGCATACCATCACAGCTACCAGGTATTTGATCTACCTGTATGAGGAATAGGCATCCCCATGTATTGCCATATGACTTTCCTGTTGGAGGAGAATATGTCCCTAGGCCACTGACCTCAAGCTTGATCATAAGACTGGTTTTAGTCAGTGGAGAGTGGTGGAAAGATTATAAGCCACATCTGAGCAAAAGCCAGGAGAGACATTGTATAAGTTAGTTGGTGTTTTTTCCTCTCTGCCAGGAGAAAAAGTCTCAACGGGGCTAGATCCTGGGATGAAGTTATGTGAAATAGAGCTACCGTTGATGTGCATTAATACAAGCAAGAAACAAACCTATGTCACTGAAAATCATTAGGGACTGGGGACTGTTTGTTACTGCAGGATAACCTAATAAGATCTGTCTAATAGGTTGCATATTTTCTCATTCGTGATACTTCGCCTGGTATTTGCCTCTTCCCCATTGCTTCTAATTGATGTATCTGTTCATTAATGGCTCTAATTATTGTTCTTAATATTTCTGGGGGGTTCTCAATTTGCTGCATTAGAAACATCTGGATATAGTTTTAAAAACATGAACTCCTCATGTATACCTACAGAGATTCTGATTCAACATGTATGATTCAATCATTGCCTTCATATGGAGTCTGGGAATATGTATATTTAAAGGTTCCTAGCAAATTCAGAAACTAGTTGTATGATGAATTCCATAATCTTCAATTTGCTTTGGACTAATAATCTTTCCTGGTCTCTTGAACCTAGATGTATCATCACCTTTACTATTTGTCCTTAGCCTTGACTTGAACAACGGTCTTTGCATCCAAATTATTTTTTGTCGCATTTCTTCATCTTGCATTTACAGCCTGGTCAAACTAAACTTGGAATGGTACCTGCTAGTGTTTGAAGCATGCATTGAATTTCTCTTGAAAGAAATGTTAATATGTGTGTGTGTGTGTGTGTGTGTGTGTAAAAGGACATATATGAACCAAAGCAGATAGAGTTAGATTAAGTTGTTTTGTGCTGATAAGAAAGATAATGCTGAAATGAAACAGCAGAGTAAATTATCAGTCCGGGAAAAGGTTCAGACTCCATTTAGGTCAAAAGTAACCGAGAAATTGCTGATACGATTATTTTAGTAACTCTCATAAATGCCCATGTGCATTAACACATGCATAAATTTCCTCAGGTGGCTGTGTTACCAGGAATGGGATGACTGGCTAAATAAATCCTTAAAGCACCTTTTGTGCAGTGATGCAACAGAAATGAACAAAAGATGTTAGAAAAAAAATAACTGAAAACAAAGTTAGATTTCATCAAGTATATCACCTATGAGAAAGATCAAAGCGACAATCATCACAAACTGAAGATAGACCTTTCCATACCAAGACTGCCCCTCACATCCACTACCCCCTAGCCTTCCTCAAATTCTTTATCATTTTTCACAAACTTCTCTGTTTGGATAAGCTTCTAGTTTATGTCTTTATTGCTGTTCTTTAAGTACCACACACACACACAAACACACACACACACACACACACACAGAGAAAATAAAACACAAGCACTGCACCGTCTGCACCGTCTTGGGATACTTTTAGCTGAGATGTGAACACTGCCCCTTAGCCATCACGTGGACTCCATTCACGCTTCTGGATACTGTTGCTCTTTAGCGCACTGAAATTCCAGCCACCTTTATTGCAAAGATGGTACTCAGTGCTTAGTATCTGAATATCAATTGAAAATATTCAGAAAATATACATATGACATGTTTTGGGTTGAGTGGCAGGTTGTCATTGTTATTAAAGGCCAGAATCAAGAATCTAATGTACTTGTTAAATTCTTCTCAGCTTTATCTCCAGTGGACATGTAATTGTCATAAGTCTCCAGTTGAAGAAGGGAAAAAAATCTCATTTTTCATTATTGTTCCAACTGGAATGTTAAAATTATAACAAACATTATAATAATATGAAAGATATAAAATTCCATCATGTTATGAAGGCAGAGACAGCTAAAATTTGTTTTATTAAAGATCTGAATAAACTTAGATGCCTTGAAAGGTAGACTGAACAAGCTTCCAAAATTCATATACTCAGAGGCATTTTTTACCATTCAAACATATCTAAGAAAATCAGTCAAATATTTTGTAATGATGTTTTAAAAAAATTGTATTTACTCTTGGTGAATGAACTTCATAGATAGAAAAAACTCTAGAAAAATCTTCCTTTTAAAAGTTTACATTCACGTTTGTGTCCCTTTTCTTCATAAAGGAGTCACTATTTCTTCATAGCATAGACAGAGGCCCAAGAGTCATTTCCTAAATAATTGGCTGAATTTCAAAATTAGAGGGGATTTCTTATATTGTAATATTTTTGATCAAATTTTCCTATGTAAAACTTAAGAACCTTAAATTTGGAAACTTTGCATACCCAGAATCCTTATGAAGTATTTAGAATCATCTCAGGATCAAATGATATTTAAACTACACCTCTTTACTCAATGGTGCTGTTTTGTTCTGTGTGTCTAATTTCTTAGTAGAACTGTGTCTAATGTAACTGAAGATTCTGGAGGACTGAGAGAGGTTGACAATACTTTGACCAATTTAAGCAAATATTATCTCCTCCCTCCTTTCTTCCTCCTTCCCTCTCTGCCTCTCTTCCTTTCTTCTTCCCTTCTCTTTTTCTTTCCCTCTTTCCTTCCTTCCTTTCTCTTTTCCTGCCCTCCCTTTTCCCTTCTCCCATTTCCTTCTCTTTTTACTTCGTCTTTCTTTTTATTTTCCTTTTCCTTCTTTCTTTTTCTTTCGTTTTTTCTCCATCTTTCTTTCTCTTTCTTTCATTCTTTTCTTTCTTTCTTTCCCTTTATTATTGTTTGTTTCATTTTCTCCAACATATTAGGCAGATAAAAGCAGGAATGGTTTTGATGAAGTGGACAAGAGTCTCAAGTGCTGACCACTAGAACTGAATTACATGGCAAAGGAATCTATGAGTCATTGTCATGGAATCCTTGTTTACATTTTAAGCCACTGATAAGATTTCCCCCAAAGTAAAAATAAAGTGATTGAAGATAAGTGTGCTATGCAGTATTTTTTCTTTCCTTTGGGAAAAACAAAATTTAACACGTTAGTTAGAATGCTTTCCTGCTACTTGAGTTTGTTTCAAAAGGCAGCCTTTCACCAGACTAAAATGAAGATTTGAAATTTCCCTATTAGAAATATGCTCACGTGTATGATCTTGTAAATACCGGCTCCTTTTATCTTCATGTTTTCTTGGTCTGCTTTCTTTTACAGCATAGGTGGAGAAGTAGGGCGAGGCCACGAAGGGAGTTACGTGGGCAAACATTTCCGCATGGGATTCATGACAATGCCTGCTCCTCAGGACAGACTTCCTCATCCTTGCTCCAGTGGCTTTTCTGTGAGATCACAGTCCCTGCACTCGGTTGGGGGCACAGATGATGACAGCAGCTGTGGCTCACGGAGACAACCACCCCCCAAGCCCAAGCGGGACCCCAGCACCAAGCTGAGCACCTCATCAGAGACTGTCAGCAGCACAGCAGCCAGTAAGAGTGGGAAACCCCCCGAGAGGACTGAAGGTAAAACACGCCATGCCCACATCACCTAGAAATCTCTTTCAGGTAGTGTGTTCAGGTCAGCATACCCAGGAGCAACTGCCTTCCTCACTGGGCCACGTAATTCTGCCTCCAACACCCTGAAGTCTCAGAAAAGAAGAACTGAGGGGAAGGTTATTTATTTTTGTGTTGTCAAATTTCCAGAAAAATGTGTTTCTGATGGTTCAGAAAGGGAAGGCAATATATGAGGTTTTTTCTAATCCTTTAAAGCTCCAAATTATTCAAAAATTATTTTTCCCAGAAATATATCTAAAATTTATATTTTCTTATATTATTTGTACAATTAAAGGTATTATTCTTTGATTATTAGGTAAGCATTTTAATGCAGACAAATATTAAGAAGGAAAGGCTTGTAATCTTGTCTTTGAGAAATAATCATTTTCAGCATTTTGGTGGATTTCTTCCCAGTGGATATGAATTTATGTGTTTATGTGTGTATGTGTGTGCACACTATAATCTTAGACTGCACTTTACGTCTCCAATTTTTACCTTTACCTGTCTGTGTCTTTTCTCAGCTATGAAATATACAAATCAAATATAGCCTAACTTCCTTGCTGGTCTATGACTATAAGTTACATTAACACCAGATCTCACCAGCTCTACAGGCCTTACGTAATTAGTAGCGTCTCAGCTTCTCTGAGTTACTCTTGAGAACTCTTTGTGGGAAAGCAGCCTTAAGTGTGCCTTGACACGACTTGGTCATTTGGGGCTGCTATAACAAAATGCCATAGCCTGGGTGGTGTATAAGCAGCAGAACTTTATTTCTCACAGTTCTGGGGGCTGGAAGCCTGAGAGCTCTGTTGGGGTCCTCCTGCTGGTTGTATCCTCAAAGGGCAGAAAGGCCTCGCTGGCCTCTTCTTAGGAGGGTGCTAATCCCATTCATGATGACACTACTCTCCTTCCCTTTCTACCTCCAAATACAATCATTGTGGGATTAAAGTTTCAACATTCTAATTTGGGAGAGTGGGGTGCACAAACTTTCAGCTCATTGTACAGGCACATTCAGATCTTTACATGGCAATTGTGGAAAACACTTCAAGGTTCCCAATGCTGCCAGTGACCAGTTCGAGTGAGGAGTTCCAGCAGGTCCCAGAGCTTCTCTTCTGCCCCACTCTCCTTTCTCCACAGCAAGCTTCTCTGAGGCCCTAGGGTACCAGGTATCACCATAGTTTGCAGCAGAGAGCAACATCAGCTAGGCAGTGTTCATTGTCACATGGGCTCCCCAGTCCCTCATGAAAGTTCCCTGGACTTCTGGCCTAATCTTTCCATAGATTCTCATATGGAGTCCATGAGATCAGACACCTATGAGGCACATGCCATTTCTTCCATCCTTGTCTCTCCTTTCTCCCTCATTGGTGCCTAGGTGCCTGTAGCCAAAAACAACCAATATCTTCAGTCATATTGAATAACACCAATAAATGCCTGGAGATGGAGTCAGTCCATAAATTCTACAAAAATACCTCCTGTGGCTTCAGTTTTTCCTACTATATATATGCAAAAAAAGCCAAGCATGTAAGCAAATGTTGCTAAGGCACACATGTGAATAATATGTATCTGATTGCATATCTGCAAAATTGACAACATAGTGCATAGAGTCTTGTGTTTTGTATTTTTACTTATTCTATTGTAGCTATTTTCCATGGTGTGCAACTTGTCGAGAAACAACTTTTACAGAGAGAAGTATACAGCACAGTAATTTAATTATCATCTTGTTGATGAATACTCAGATTGGTTCTGTTTGGCAGCTACAATGCATAGTACTGGAATGAACATTCGTGTGTGTGTGTGTGTGTGTGTGTGTGTGTGTAAAACTCAGTTATTCCTCTGCCTTCTTAGAGTGTTAAACGTTTGATTCTTTTTCTCATGAGTAGGTCCTTCAACTTGTGACACATCCCTGCTTTTAGAAACAATGTGTTCATAGGTGTTTAGTTAACTCAGTAGTACACTAAAAGACCCCAGAGGCCTAAGTTTTGCAAATTTTAAATGTTGTTCATAGGTTTCCTTGATACATGGTGCTTTTCATTTCTCATTATTTTCTGTGATTCTCTGTGCAGAAGTCACCACTCACTGACTTCTACTGCCAGAAAACTACATAATAAATTCTGTTAGATTGTTTGCAAGAGAAAATGACTGATTTAAGAAAGTGATCTCTGAAAGATGGGAGGCATGAATGCAGCTGGGAATAATTTAAGAATAAAGGGGAATAAAAGAACCACCCATACAGAGAAGAGAGATGAGAGAGACAAAGTAGCCAGTAAGGGATGTGTTATCAACGTCATGCTGGCAGAAACATTTCTGAAAAGAGTGTAAAATATGCACCTCAGAAAAGCCCCTTCGTGGAGGGGGAGCTGGACTAGAGTGAAAGTATGGGGAAAATCATGATTACTGTCCCACAGAAAAGAAATTTGAGTGACAATTCACTTGTCTTAAAAATAGAAGGGATTGCTGGGCGCGGTGGCTCACGCCTGTAATCCCAGCACTTTGGGAGGCCGAGGCGGGTGGATCACGAGGTCAAGAGATCGAGACCATCCTGGTAAGCATGGTGAAACCCCTTCTCTACTAAAAATACAAAAAATTAGCTGGGCATGGTGGCGCGTGCCTGTAATCCCAGCTACTCAGGAGGCTGAGGCAGGAGAATTGCCTGAACCCAGGAGGCAGAGGTTGCAGTGAGCCGAGATCACACCATTGCACTCCAGCCCGGGTAACAAGAGCAAAACTCTGTCTCAAAAAAAAAAAAAAAAAAAAGGTAGAAGGGATTCCCATTCATTTGAGATGTTTCATAGCTAGTTCCTGGGGCAGAGAGTCTGATAATTCTCTTTCAGATGCCTTCACCATCCTAGGATGGTGGGCTCCCAGGGTCTACCTGTCAAACAGAAGGCAGCAGCTCAACAAGCTTTATTTCTTCTGAAGACAAAAAAGCAGATGTGGTTAAACTGCAGCAGCAAAGACTTGGTTAGACTTGGAAAAAATACTTGCTGGGTAGTGAGCTCATTAAACACCAACTCCAAATCCAACATTTCTCCACAAAAAGGAGCTCTGAGGACAGACGGAGAAACCCTCAGCTGCAATGGATCTTTGAGGGTGTTCAGTGGGTGACCTAAGTTATTAGGACCCAGTGCAGAAATGGTAGACTTCCACAGAAAAGTGATTCTTCATGGGAATTCTACTTTCTTTTCAGAACACTTAATAAAATGGCAATTGCAATAGTAGATAACATGCAAATCTCTTCTACCAAGTTATGACCTCTAATAGCATTGAGACAGGGCACTGTTCAGGAATGGGGAAAAAATCTAGAGTCCAAATGCATGTGTACATATGTGTGTACTCAAAGTCAAAAATATTAATATATAAATATGTAGACTGTTCTTTTATGAACTTTCAGTACTGTATAATTGTGTGACAACTGGAGTTCATTACAGAACATATGTTTTCTTTACAATTTTTCTAGTTATCAACAGTATAACAAAGATATAAAAAATGACTTTTTAAATCTTAGCATGTCTTTTCTTTTCACATTAAATGCCAGCAAAATCAAAATATTGATTCAGTGGCATTAGAATGATTACTGTGGTAACCAGCTTCTATTTAAGTAAGGGATTATGACTTCCCTGTGGATAAAAGTAAAAAGAATTGGACTTTACAAAATGGCTTTTCAGAGTAGAAAAAAATAAAACTGATGAGCAGAAACAAACAAACAAAAAATCACATAAGAAAAATACAATTTAGTGTTTAAAAATTTTAACTCTGTCACTTAAAAATATGTATTTACTATTCTATTTTCAGATTATCTCCAATAGTAATACCTTTAACAAATGTGTACAGCAGTTAGCATAAGCTAGCAATCAGTATACTATAAACATTTTAATTACCCCTTTTTATTGCTTCATTGTGGTTCCTGCTTCTTTTGAGGAAAGATTAGATGATATAAAAGTGGTTAAGAAGAATGAGTGGGGCCGGGCGCGGTGGCTCACGCCTGTAATCCCAGCACTTTGGGAGGCCGAGGTGGGTGGATCACGAGGTCAAGAGATCGAGACCATCCTGGTCAACATGGTGAAACCCCGTCTCTACTAAAAATACAAAAAATTAGCTGGGTACGGTGGTGCGTGCCTGTAATCCCAGCTACTCAGGAGGCTGAGGCAGGAGAATTGCCTGAACCCAGGAGGTGGAGGTTGCGGTGAGCCGAGATTGCGCCATTGCACTCCAGCCTGGGTAACAAGAGCGAAACTCCGTCTCAAAAAAAAAAAAACAAAAAAAAAAAAAGAAGAATGAGTGAGAGGCCCTGTGAACTGTGTCTCATGTGTGATCCAGAAAAAGGAGAGAGTGTGCAACCTCACATTGGTTATTCCCATTCCTCAGGTAAACACACAGCCGATTCCTTGATAATGTCATTGTTAGAAATGCTGCCTAGTTTGGGCAAAAGAGACTACTTAGGATCAATAGGCAAACATTGACTTTAGGCAAGTGATCCAACAGGACTATTCCTTTGCCTTTAACATGATTGTGAATAAATGAAAAATTGGTCAGAACCTGCATCCCTCACAGCTTTATGACAACCTAGTGAACTACTGCCAGTGATTGTGCATGGTACAAAGAAGGTGTCATACAAACAGAGCTTAATACCATTGAATCACCACTTCTAATAGGCCCGAATAACATGAAATTTTGGTCTGGTACAGCACATGTATTAAAAACAAAGAGGAAAAGAAAAAAGATGCACATCCACTTCACATGTTAGAGCCATAAAAGTTTTACATCTAGCTATTACCAAAATATGAGAGAGAAGCACTAGAAAAGACAACCCTTATAGACTGTTCAAAATACCCTTATACACCAGGGAAAAGACTACCCTTATACACTGTTGATAGGCATTAAGATAGCCATTATGAAATAGTGAACAGAGCAACAATTTAAATAGGACTACCATATGATCCAGCAATCCCACTACTGAGTATATTTCCAAAGGAAATAAAACCAGTATGTTGAAGAGATATCTTTACTCTCATGTTTATTGCAGCAATATTCCCAACAGCCAAGATATGGAATCAACCTCAGTGCCCATTAACAGATGAACAGATAAAGAAAATGTGACACACACACACACACACACACACACACACACACACACACACAAGCATACTATTCAACCATAAAAAGGAATAAAATCCTGACATTTTTGGCAACATGGATGGTCCTGGAGGATACTATGTAAAATGAAATTAGCCAAGCACAGAAAGACAGATACTGCTTGATCTTACATGTAAAGAGTAAAAAAGTTAAACCTATAGACGTAAAGAGTAGCATGGTGATCACTAGGGTCTAGGGGAAGGGTGGGTGAAAATATTGGCCAAAGGATATAACGTTTCAGTTAGAAGAAATAAGTTCAAAACATCTACTGTACAGCATGGTGACTACAGTTAATAACAACGTACTGTATTCAGCATCCTTAAGAGATTTTGAATTCTCACTACAAAAAAATGGTATGTGAGCTAATATATAAACTAGCTCAATGTAGCCATTATACAATGTATACATGTTTCAAAATAACATACATGGCAAATATATACAATTTTTGTCAATTAAAAATAAACAGGCCAGGCATGGTGAGTTACGCCTATAATCCCAGCACTTTGGGAGACAAAGACAGGTGGATCATTTGTGATCAGGAGTTCGAGACCAGCCTGGCCAACATGGTGAATCCCCAGCTGTACAAAAAATGCAAAAACTATCCAGGTATGCAGGCAGGAACCTGTAATCCCAGTTAGTCGGAAAGCTGAAGCAGAATTGCTTGAACACAAGAGGCAGAGTTTGCGGTGAGCTGAGATTGCGCCACTGCACTACAGCCTGGGTGACAGAGTGAGACTCTGTCTCAAAAATAAATAAAATAAAATTAGGGAAAAGAAGCAAAAATTACACAATGCCCCAAATAAACAGAAAACTATTCCTCAGGTATAATAACCTTTTAAAAATATTATGGCGTTAAGAAGTATTCCCTAGGCAAAATAATCTTTTAATAACATTGTGACATTAATAAGTGTTCCCAAGGCATAATAATCTTTTAATATTGTGACATTAACATAGTATTTAGTATAAAGAATATTCTATTAACCTTTAATTATCTCTACATTTTAAAGTCTTTACAAGAATCAGCTAAGTGTTCCTGTTTTCCATTTGTTAGGAACTCTTAAATTATTTTCAAATTTCTTTATGATAAAATTTCATGACTATCTCTTTATAAAACAATGAAGAAGTACTTTTGAATTGGGATAGTTCTCCTGATTTCTGACTTTATGTTTTAGACACGTTTAGTAGAGTCATGTCTTTGACAGCAAAAATTGGGATACCTGCTACAATATTTGCAGTCATGATTGTTGTTAAATCTTGGAATGTGTGGTTGAGCCAGAACCAAGTGAAGCTGAAGTTTGTTATAAGTCACTGCCTTAAAAATAGACACAAACTCTTTTTTAAGTATTACCAGAAAGGGTAATTTAGAGCCTTTAATGATGTTGTTTTTATGCCTCCATTTAATCAGAAAATACTTTGAGTGTCCACCCTGTTCTATTGGGATCCAGCTCCAGCAACAAAGAGAACACAAGTGGTTCTTTCACTCATGTTACTTGCAAACAATTTTGGTTCTACTTCCCCAGCACAGCCTATTTTACTCTATCTAGGTCACAGAGCCAGCAACGAGTTAAAGGAACAATTTCTAGAAACCAGAAAATCTGGCATGACAACCATGTGCCCTTCGTTCATGTAATCAGGTGTTTATCTAGGGAAGAAACAATTTAACACATTTTAATAGTGTGCTTTTTCCTACAAAGCACGTCTGTTGATTATGGCTGTTTGGTGTTGACCAACTTAAAGAAGCCAGAATTTTATTTCCTTCCAAGGTAAAACTTTATAAACAACGTGGCAACAGTTGAAAAAGGAGTGGAAACAAGTTGAGTGTGTTTATCTCGGGAAACTTACAGGTTTCCCAGATTAGAATCCTAGTTTGAGAACTTAAGTCAGCACCAGTCAGGGCCAGCCACATATTTGATTTTGCTCTCTCAGTTCCTAGTGCAGATCTGTGACACTTGTAAGTGGCCATAATATTTTTTAAAAGACTATTCCTGGAAGTCCTCACAAAAGCAGTCACACAAATAATATAAATAAATAAATAAAAGGCATCCAAACTGGAAAAAAGAAAGTCAAATTATCCCTTCTCACTAATGATTTGATCTTATACCTAGAAAAACCTAATGATACCACAAAAGAAAACCCCCTTATATTTGATAAGTGAATCCAGTAAAGTTCCAGGATATGAAATTGACATTCAGAAATCAATACCATTTTATATACCAATAATAATCTAGCTGAGGACCAATTCAAAAAGTCAATCCCATTTATAATAGCTATAAAAATATCTAGGAATATATTTCACCAAGGTGGTGAAACATCTCTATAGGGACAACTACAAAATATTGACGAAAGAAATCATAGATGACACAATGCAAAAAGATCCATGCTTAAGGACTGGAAAAATCGGTATGATTAAAATGACCACGTTGTCTAAAGCAATCCAGAGATTCAACACAATCCGTATCAAATTACCAATGTCATTTTTCACATAATGAATAAAATTCACATGAAACCATAAAAAAAGAAGCCTGAATACTCAAAGCAATCCTAAACAAAAAGAACAAAGCAAAGGTGGGGGAATCACATTATTATCTGACTTCAAATTATACTACAAGGCTACTGTAATCAAGACAGCATGGTACTGGCATAAAAATAAACATATAAGTCAATGGAATGGAATAGAGAACCCAGGAATAAAGCCACATACCTATAACCAACTGATCTTTGAAAGAGTTAAGAAAAATGAAAAATGTGCACTGGGGATAGACACACTATTTAATAAATGGTGCCGGGTAAATTGGATAGCCAAATGCAAAAGAATGAAGCTTATATTAGGGTTCTCTAGAGGGACAACTAATAGGATAGATGTATATATGATGGAGAGTTTATTAAGGAATATTGACTTACACCATCACAAGGTGAAGTCCCACAATAGGTCATCCACAAGCTGAGGAGCAAGGAAGCCAGCTTGAGTCACGAAACCTCACAAGTAGGGAAGCCAACAGAGCAGCCTTCAGTCTGTGACTGAGGGCCCTGGCAAACCACTGGTGTGAGTCCAAGAATCGAAAAGCGGAAGAACTTGGAGTCCAATGTTCAAGAGCAGGAAGCATCTAGCATGGGAGAAAGATGAAGGCTGGGAGACTGAGCAAGTTGAGTCCTTCCACATTCTTCCACCTGCTTTTATTCTATCCACACTGGCAGCTGATTCTATGATGCCTACCAAGATTGAGGGTGGGTCTGCCTCTCCCAGTCCACTGACTCAAACGTTAATCTCCTTTGAAACACCCTCACAGACACACCCAGGAACAATGTTTCACATGTTTCAGTCCGATTGAATTGACACTCAGTATTAACCATCACAAAGCTAGATGCATGCCCCTCAGCATATACAAAAATCAACTCAAGATGGATTAAAGATCTAAATATAAGATCTGAAGCTATACAAGTCCTAGAAGAAAATTCAGCAAAAATGCCTCTGGACATTGGCCTAGGTAAAGAATTTGACCATGTCTTCAAAAGCAAACACACACACACAAAAATAGACAAATGAGCTTAATTAAACTAAGAAGCTTTTACACAGCAAAATAAACAATTAACAGTAAATAGACAAACTACAGAATAGAAAAAATTATTGGCAAGCTATGCATCTGAAAAAGGCCTAATATCTAGAATCTATAAGAAAAACAACTCCAGGAAAAAAACCAGTAACCCCATACAAAGTCGGCAAAGGGCATAAATAGACAGTTTTCAAGAGAAGACATACAAGCAGCCAATAAACATATGAAAAATGCCGAACATCACTATTCATCACATAAATCCAATTTAAAACCATGATAAGATGTCATCTGATGCTGGTCAGAATGGCTATTAAAAAGTTTAAAAAAAATGGATGTTGGCAAAGATGCAAAGAAAAGGGAATATTTATACACTGTCAGTTGGAATATATATTAGTCCAAACTTTATGAAAAATAGTATTGGCATTTCTCAAAGAAGTAAAACTGGAACTACTGTTTAATGCTACAATCCCACTACTGGGTATATACCCAAAGGGAAAGAAACCATTTCATCAAATTATTTTGTTTTGTTTTGTTTTATACATTAAATTTGTGATAGTTCCTTAAACACTTGCATGTTTATTGCAGCACTATTCACAATAGCAGAGATACAGAATTAACTTACATGTCCATCAATGAAGGATTGAATAAGGAAAATGTAGCATACACACACACATGCATCACAGAATACTACACAGCCATAAAAACAAATGAAATGTCTTTTCTAACAACATAGATGGAACTGGAAGTCATCCTAAGTGAAATAACTCAGAAACAGGAAGTCAAATACCACATGTTCTCACTTACAAGTGGGAGCTCAACAATGGGTACACACGGACATACAGAATATAGACAACATTGAATAATAGACAACATTGGAGACTCCAAAAGGTAGAAGGATGGGTGGGGGCGAGGGTTGAAAAATCATCCAGTGGGTAAATGTGCCCGATTTCAATGATGGGTACAATGAAAGCCCAGCAAACAGATCTTGGTTTCATATCAGTGAGGCAGACATTAGCATTCTTTTTCTCCTTCAGCCTCAGTTTTCTCTCTGTAAAATGGAAATAACGATATTGACCGTATGTGGCAGGCAGAATTCTAAGGTGGTATCCAAGATTCCCCCACTCCCTGCTGTACTACTCCTGCATCATCCTTGGACCTGAGGCGCCGTTGCCAGCTTGAAAATAGAGGGGCCATGTGGTAAGGCACATGGGCATCCTCTGAGAGTTGAGAGCAGCACCATGGCTGAAAGCAAGAAAGCTGGGGCCTGGTTTTATAACTGCAAGGAACTGAATCTGCCAACGAGTGAGCCTGAAAGTAGGTTTTTCCCTGGAACCTCCAAACAAAGATTCAGCCTGGCCGCCAGCTTGATTTGAGCTTGTGGGACCCTGAGCAGAGAATGTAGTCTTTTGGGTTCTGGCTGTGCCCAGACCTCTGATCTACGGAAGTGTGAGCTAGTAAAGGTATTGATTTTTAAGCTGCTAAATTTGTGATCACTTACTAAGCAGCAATAAAAATATAATCCATCTTATAAAGTTGCTAGGCAGAAAAAAGTGGGATAGCAAAGTACCTGGCTTAGTGTCTGACAAATAGCAGATGCTTGAAAGCTTGCTTCCCTTGCCCTGTCTGTGTTGGGCTGTATTCTTAGGTAGGGAAGGGTGGTGAAGACAACAGCAGTGACTTCCCAAATGTCCCTGGCCAGACTTTGAAAATAAATGAGATGGAGTCTCAGGAAATACTGACATACATAGCCCTTTGAATAGCTGCTTAGCTTTTTCTGAATTTATTTGGCTCTTCTGAAAGAGTGTTTCCTTTTTCAGCAACATTTATTGTTCCTTCAAAAGGCTCAGTGATGGCTTTTCTTGTGGCTTTTTGACAGGCTTGTCTGACTGCAACTTGCCTGGTTACTGCCTTTGTTCACATAGCAAGTGACACTTGTACATCACAATATGCCCCCAAGAAGTGCTTAAAACCCTGTTTAGCACTATACCAATAAAGCACAAAGAAAGTGCAAAGCAAACCCTCAAAATCTCCACTGTTTCGGCACTGGATAGTGTTCTAATGTGCATTCTTGTTTGTTTTATGAGGAGAGGGTGTAGGAGGTTATCACTGAAGGCCCACATTCCTGGATTTCTCTTCCCAGGTTGGCAGAATCGGATGCTGCTAGGCTTCCTAGTGTAAGACCCATCTGTCAAACCAGGCACTGCTCAGATGGAGATGGAGTTGTACATCTACCATGTGTGATCTTTTTCTAAATGTACGTCGAGGCTCATGAATGAAACAGTTTGCAAGTCATCATGCAATGTGTCCTTCTCTCAGTCCTTGCCGTGGTTGTTGTCCAGTCCAAAGAATACTCTGCCTCTTTAATGATCTCGCCCAACACCCTCCTAGTAAGTTCAGCATTGGCCTAGTTTGTTCAGGGTCTTAGATTCACAATATGTCCCATTACCCATGTTTTTGGCACAGAATGGAGCCTTCCATGGTAAACCAACAAGCCCAATGTGCCTGTGTGTCTATTGTAATCAGGCTTTGATTTTGCGGTGTTTTATTTCTGTGTAACGAGCTACCATAAATTTAATGGATTAAAACAATATACTTCTGCTAGCCCACAGTTTCTTTGGGTTAGGAGTCAGCTCAAGATTTTCCAAGGCTTCAATCTATGGTGTCAGCTGAAGCTGGAGTCTCATCTGAGGCTCAGGGTTCTTTTCAAGCTCACATAGTTGTCGGCAGAATTTCTTCTTCTTGTTTATTTATTTATTCTTGCTGTTGTAGAACATGCAGTAGCTTGCTTTTTCAAGAACAGAAGAGTTTCTTGGATGCTTATTCTGTCCTTTCAGGGAAAGCCTGAATCCTCTTTTTATTGGAGACGTAGTATTTGCTCTTGTTGCCCAGGCTAGAGTCCAATGGGATGATCTCAGCTCACCGCAATCTCTGTCTCCCGGGTTCAAGCAATTCTCCTGCCTCAGCCTCCAAGAAGCTGGGATTACAGGCATGTGCCACCATGCCTGGCTAATTTTTTTGTATTTTTGGTAGAGACAAGATTTCTCAATGTTGGTCAGGCTAGTCTTGAACTCCCTACCTCAGGTGATCCACCCAGCTCGGCCTCTCAGAGTGCTGGGATTATAGGTGTGAGCCACCACACCTGGCTTCCTGGATCCTCTTTTAAAGAGTTCACCTGATTAACACAGGCCCACCCAGAACAATCTACTTTATTATTATTATTTTGTGACAGGGTCTCTCTCTCTATTCTCTGTTGCCCAGGCTGGGGTGCAGTGGCATGATCATAGCTTATTGCAGCCTCAAACTCCTGGGCTCAAGCAGTCATACTGCCTCAGCTTCCTAAGTAGCTTGGACTACAGGTATATGCCACCATGTCCAGCTGTTTTCTATTTTTTTTGTAGAGACAAGGTCTTGTTATATTGCCTGGGCTGGTCTCAGACTCCTGACCTCAAGTGATCCTTCTGCTTCTGCCTCCCAAAATACTGGGATTACAGGTGTGAGTCACTGCACTGGGCCTAATCTCCTTTCTTATTGACTCAGAATCAACCTAGTAAAAACAATAATTATAACTGGAAAATCTCTTCACCTTCTTCCATAAACCCTAACTTAGTCAAGGGAGTGAAATACCATCATATTCACAGTCCTGCTTCTGCACTCAATGAGAGAGAATTATACAGGGTAGAAACTCTAGAGGGCAGGAATCTCGTGTTTAACCTAGAATTCTGAGTTCTCAAGGTGATACTAAGGAGAATAGATATATATTGCTTTCCTGGAAACCATTCAACTCTGGTTGAATACTTCAAAAGTCAATTCATGCAAAGTTAATGAAAACCGTAAAAAGTAAACTAAAATTTCATGGGTTGATAGAAATATCACAATACAATCTAAATACTTGACAAATAGGGGACAAAATAACTCCCTTGCCTATTTTTCTCTTTGTCTTTCCTTTGCTCCACGTAATGAAAATCATCCCTCTGCAAAGTGCTTGGACTATTTTGTTGGGTGGAAAAATCTCATTTCCTTTGGCTTCACATGTGAGAAAATACACTCTTTATTTCAGCATTCCTCGGGCCACAGAACTTCTAGAACATAAAGATCCAAGTACAATACCGACACTAAAGTGGTATTAACATTAAAATTAGAGTGTACATAAATATCAGTCTGAATGATCCTCACTGCTGAGTTTCCTAATTGGGGAGCTATCTTGTTGACCTGGCATGGGAACTGGTCCCGTAAATCCCTAGATAGCTGTGGAACAGATAATACTCAGTGTCCTTGATACAGCAAATCCACTCCCTAGTGCTTTTACCTGTCATTCTCCAGAATCCCCGGATTGTAGGGATTGGTGATGGTAATTTATGCTGTGTACCTTTCTGATCTCTGCCTGTTCTGTAGCATATTGGTGACAAATATGACTCTATGTTTCCAAGTTACACAATTCCTTATTTTCAACAACTAGATCAATTTCCCATAATGGGTAGATGGACACAAAAAAGCATGTTTTCAAAAGAAGTGGAGAAAGAGCAACATACTAAATGTAACCCTCGTTGCAACTTTCCCCTTAGTCTCTGTTTTTATCTGGCCTCAAACATATATAAAGATTGACTTCTTTGCATTTATGTGAAAGCATTAGAAAGAATTGTACTAAATTATTGAATTACTAATTACTAGGATTTTATAAACAAAATGGAAGGAAAGAGTTCATAAACTGTCTTTATTAAATGACTTCCACCTTTTTATCTCTTTTCTCCACAAATATGGATGCTACCACCCTCAGAAGGCACCTCAGAGTCTGCGCCTCTCTTTCTCTCTGACTATGCATATATACATATATATGTGTTTATATATTTTTATATAGTAGACTATCTGCTAAATATATATACACATATATATACATATATACACACATATATATAGTAGTCTACATATATATATATATACAGTAGTCTACTGTATATGGAGAGAGAGAGACGCACTTTGCCCAGGCTGGAGTGCAGTGGCGCGATCTCGGTTCACTGCAGCCTCTGCCTCCCAGATTCAAACCATTCTCTGCCTCAGCCTTCCAAGTAGCTGAGATTACAGGAGACTGACACCACGCCCAGCTATTTTTTGTATTTTTAGTAGAGACAGGGTTTTGCCATGTTGGACAGGCTAGTCTTGAACTTCTAACCACAAGTGATCCACCCACCTCAGCCTCCCAAAATGTTTGGATTACAGGTGTGAGCCACTGTGCCTGTCCCACTGCCTATCCTTATATAAGCATGTTCCCTGGGAGTTAACCTGGCTTCATTCTCATCTTTCCAACTCAGTCAGTATTTTTTTTTCTTTTTGAGATGTAGTCCTACTCTGTTGCCCAGGCTGGAGTGCAGCAGTGTGATCTTGGCTCACTGCAACCTCCACCTCTCGGGTTCAAGCGATTCTCCTGCCTCAGCCTCCTGAGTAAATAGGACTGCAGGTGCCCGCCACTACACCAGGGTAATATTTTGTATTTTTAGTAGAGACGCGGTTTCACCATGTGGGCCAGGATAGTCTTGATCTCCTTACCTCGTGATCCACTTGCCTCAGCCTCCCAAAGTGCTGAAATTACAGACGTAAGCCATGGTGCCCAGCCTCAGTCAGTATTTTTTAGAGTATATCTGACAAAAACATTTTTTGCATTTGATAACATAAAGCATTTGGTACTGTACAAAAGTATAAAATGATTTTTTTTAATTTTAAGAAAGTGACCTTCTTTATGCTGCTACTCTCCATCTCATAGATTTAATAGCAATGGGAAGAAATCTTTCTAATGGGTGAATGTACCCCAGAGCAGATTGACATGAAATTAACTGATTTGAGACTGCATCCTTGAGCAGGTGGCTCCTTCAGGCCACCCTCTGCATCCCTCCCTTCCTGCTCAGCTGGCTGCATAAAGGCCTTTTGCACATGCTTGATCTACTGCCTCCACCCTCATTTGTCCACATCCAAAATCCACTGCTCTCCGATGCCCTCACCATGACACTAAATTGAATCTTGGTTCTCATCTCAATGATGTTCTTTTATCCCTATCCTTTGATATGTCTCTTCAGCATTTTAAACTATGAACCTCCATACTTCCTAAATCCCATGCTCCTTGGCTTTTTATGCCCGACCCTCTACTAATTTTCTTCCTCTTACTACTCTTTGTCTCCTTGGGGGTGTCTGTTGTTTCGCCTGATTCTTAAATGATGTCTCTGAAGTCTCACTGGTTCTCCTATCTTCTCACCCTAATCTTTGTTGAATAAATAAGTCATGAATTCCATATAATCTCCAAATGTCTGAATCTTTGCACCTACATCTACCTGTAGATATCACAGAGAACCTTCAAACTTGTCACATCCATGCTGACCCAGGCGTTTTCTCCATGTTTTTTATCTTGACACCCAAGTTAGACATGCAAGAGACTAGTCTGCTTATGCTCTTTCACTCACCCTGACCTCTCATCAATGATCAAGTCCAGCCAGTTCTGTTCCACTTGTGTCAGTCTCTCCACTTGTTTGCACTTTTATGCTCCTATCTCATTCAGGCCATTATGTTTCCCTCCTGGACAATTACATGGGCACCTAACTGGTCATCTTTCCTGCAGCTTCACTTTCACAAATCCATCATCTCTACTACTTTCAGAGAGGATTTTCTCACATGTGCATCCAATTATAGCACCATTCTGCTCACTTCATCTGATCATGTCAGTTTCCTGCTTATCATTTATCTGATAAAACTGAACTCATTAGCAGGACCTTTTTCATCTGCTCCTGCCTGCAGAGCCACACCTCCCACCAGCCATGCCTCTTACAGCCAACTCAGACTACCTACTTTCCTCCAAACAAACCGTGCTTGTTCCTGCCTCTGTGACCTTGTAAAAAATTTTTTCTGGAGTTTCTTTTCCAAGTTAGTCTCTGCAACAAATTTCCACTCATCCTTCAAGGAACAGGATCAACTACCTTCCCTGTAATAACTTATGTAAGCACATTTTTCTGTGATTGAACTATACTCTGTGTACAACGACATTACATCTGCAATTATATTTTATTGTAAATATCTGTCTACCTCTTTTGTATCCCAATGAGACTAAGTATACCTCAGAGACATGGACCTTATCCTTTTGTCATTGTACCTTTGATGCCAGCTACAGAGGTGGGCTTAATCAATAATGCTGAATGGGAACATTTTGAATCATGTGTGTTTTCATAAATAAATCTTTCAGGAGACTAATTGCTATGAAGAGTTAATGCATTTCAGGCACCATTAATGTAGAAAGAAGTTCCGATATTGGAGAGCTTAGAAAACAGCATGGTGATTCATAATCCTCAGAGAGCAAGTGCGATTTCACTCCATCCATCACTCAGGCTCTGCTTTGTTTATAAAATAGCAACCACTCTGAATGATGTAAAAGATGAGATTGCTTTGCTGGCTCTTTAGGTGTGTAAAACCTTGTCTTTCTTCAGTTGTTTTCATTTATGAATCTTGATAGGTACATAAACTAATTGTGGGTGGTCACAAAGAATGCTCTTGACAGACTGTAATGTGTTGTTGGCACCATGTACCTTTTAGTTTATCCAAATAATATAAATCAGAATGTTCACCTTGTGCCATTTATATAAGGTTAAAAAGTAATGTTCTCAAGATGCAAGAGAGTTGCGATTTCTTTTCCTTAAATGACTTTTGGATGTTAATTTTATCTTTCTAACTCACTTGGTTACAACACTTATGTCTGTATATTTCAGGGTTACACTTAGCCATTTCTATCATATTCTTAGAGGACAGGTATATATTTCCAGATTCATTCTTTTTTTTCCCCACTCTATAGGGATCTAGCTTTTAAGCAGTTCTTCACCCTACCTTAGAGTGTGTAAAAGTCATTTTTAAAGGCAGAGTGACTGCCTGTACATATAAATCTTGCTTTAATTGACCTCAATGAAGCATAGACTTATTGCATAAAGAGTGCTTTGATTTTATGACTCTATATCTGCACTAACGGTTTCTATTATATGAGTTGCTATCTATGATTTTTCTTGTTAAGTGGGAAGTCAGTGATTTAAGACCTGCTTTTTACAATTTATTTTTAGCTATTAATGTGTATTAAATTAAGTTGACTACATGGAGCAGAACACAGGAACACATTGCCCTTTGGAAATCTCTGCTTTCTGACAACTTTGTCTAACCAGAACAGCTGAAAACTAAGAATAAGAAAGAACTTAGAGAAGCCAAACTCCTTCTTCTTGCACTAAAGCTTGTGAATTTTAGTTTATTTCTTTCTTTAATTTTTAAGCTTATTATTACTTAGTATAAATTTGGTTTGGAGTCTCTAACCCTACAGCATATTAGAAACAGTGTACAAGCAGGGCAAAAAGGACCAGAAAGGACTGCTACCTGCTACCGAACAAACTTTAAAGAGTGTTTACATAGCACACCCACTCAAAAGGCCTTGATTATGATCTGCCCTGTGCTGTTTTCAGTGTTTGCAGTGATGTCCTTGAAGATGTCATTGGTCAACAGATATTTACTGAGTACTATGTGCATGGCACTATACTATGCTAGGCAATAGAGAAACAAGAAAGATTATCTCCCTTAAAAGTCATGACAACCCAGAGGAGCCCACTGACATCAACAGTGAAGTGGAATCTGTGCTTTGGAAGGGAAGATACCAGGTCTTTTGTGAGCAGAGATCAAGGGCACCTACCCAAAACTAGAAGAGGCAAAGATGGCTTCTCAGAGGAAGTGTCTTAAACTGTTGAAAATAAGGACGTAATGTATTTTAGAAATATTTCTTATAAAAAATGCTTAAAGTGAAAAAGTATATTGCTACTGAATAAAAATGCTCTTATGTCTCCAAAAATGTGGCTAACCAAACTGAGTAATGTCCTTGTAGTTCCAAATAACAAAAGTTCTGCTCTCCATATATAATCATTATTCAAGGAGTTCTGACGTTTATTTCATCTTCTATAGTCTTCTATCTCTGTGTGATACTAAGAGCTGCGCTATTTAAAAGAAAGCCAGCTGGGCGCGGTGGCTCATTTCTACAATCCCAGCACTTTGGAAGGCTGAAGCAGGTGGATTAATGGAGCTCAGGAGTTCGAAACTAACCTAAGCAACATGGAAAGACCCCATCTCTACTAAAAACACAAAAGAAATAGCTGGGACATGGTGATGTGCACTTGTGATCCCAGCTACTTCTGAGGTTGAGATGGCAGGATCACTTGAGCCTGAGAGGGTGGAGGTTGTAGTGAGCCAAGAAAGCACAACTACGCTCCAGCCTGGGTGACAGAGCAAGACTCTGTCTCAAAAAAAAAAAAAAAAAAAGTACACAGAGATGAAATTCAAATTAGAATACTTCCATATAGTAAAAAGACTGCTCTCATAAGCTAAATAGTAGCCAGAGAAATGAAAATTAGACTTCACTTGCTTCAATATTTGTATTTTATTTTTTCCCTAACTATGTCTAGGTAACTTGGCTATGGTTATTTACATACCATTTGCTATCCAATAAAGGAAGCCAGAGATATACAGATTTTTTTTTTCTTAACTGGCAGGTTATCCTATGTTTCTAACAAAAATTTGGGTTTCAATATCTGTGGAAATCTGTTTCAGCAATATGTGCAAACTGGCTTGACAGGGAATACAAATAGATTAATTGTAAAATTAATTGCCACCTTCAAAATAAGAACAAAAACAACAACTGAATAAGTATTTCTTGATTTGGTTAAAATGAATAAATGAATTTGGAGATGCTGAGAAAACATTCCTATATGATGGTAGAGGAAAAGATTGCATCTTAAGGCCTGTGTATACAGCAATAAGCAGCTTCTATAATTTACAATCTAGGACAAGTGGGAGGACTAGCATTTCCCTCATTTTCCAAAGGATGAGGAAATACTAACCGTAGCCACTGGCAACAAGTTAACTTCCCACAGTAGAGGCCAATGTAGGCATTCTTCAGAGAGACAACTGCTCACAATCCATATGATTGTTCCTTTAACAAATATTTATTGAGCACCTACTATGAGCCAGGCACTATTCCACAAGTTTCAGATATATCCATGAGCAAAAATGAAACAGATGTTTACCCTCAAGGTATTTATAGTCTATAGAAGTAAGCAGTTGATAAATAATAAACATAATCCATAAACTGGCTAGTATGTTGAAAGATGATCAGTGCAATAGAAGAAAGAAAAATCCAGAGCAAGGTAAAGAGAAGCAGAAGGAAATTTTAAGTAGAGAGGACAGAAAAGAGACATCTTGATATTTGAGCTAAAACATTGTATCAGTCTAGGCCCAACAGGAGAGAGATACTATACAGTAATTGGAATAGAAAAAGTTTACCGTAAAGAATCAATAACAATAACAGAGGATTGGAGTAACAGAATCAGCTGGTAAAAAGTAAAGCAAGCTGCAAATAATATAAGAATAGAAGGCATAAGGATCAGCCACTAACTCCCAGGACTGAGTCAAAGTAGCCTCTAGCCCAGGGCTAAGATCCAGACCTTGTTGGGAGGGTGCAGTTGTGGGTTATCGGAGCCAGAGACACTACTATGGAACTGTGCAAGGCAGGACTTGCTGGAAATCCAGCCTCTGCAACTTTTCAGAGAGTTACCCTCTAGGGTGCTGGGGAAAACTGTTCCCAGGAGTTTCTTGCCAGAGATACTCCACTGCACTACATGATGGCCTGAGGTCAGCAGGCAGCTGATAGCTCAGTAGTTTGAACATAGCCTGAGCAACACAGAAAGACCCCATCTCTACTAAAAATACAAAACAAGTAGCTAGGCATGGTGGTGTGCACCTGTGGTCCCAGCTACTTCTGAGGCTAGAACACTGCTCGGTTCTGCAGGAGCTGAGCATGGGGAAGCCACCTGCACTGCAGAAGCTTGGCCACTGAGATACAGGAACCAGGAAGCAAAAGTCTTTTCTGCTTTAATGTTTCTTCAATGTCTTCTATGGACAAAATTTAACATTGGACCAGCCAGCCCGGAAGAATATATTTAAAAGGTCTAGATCCTTCATCACAAGCAGGAAAAGAGGATGGGTTTGGAAGTGAGATGCAATCAATTGATGGTTCACAAAGATAGCTAGATGTGGGATGACGTATGTGGATATCTGGAAATAGAGTGTTACAAGTGGCAAAAATGTTGCTGCAGAGCCCAAAGGCACAAGAGTGCATAACAAGTGTTGAGGGAACATTTTGAATCAAAAGGATAAGACCAGGAAATATGACTGGAGAGGAAAAAGAAGGTGAGACCCTGTAGCTTTCCTTATAGGCTATCCTGTGGCTTTGGGATTTATTCTGAGAGAGCGTTGTTGTGGTCTGAGTGGAAGAGTGGCATGAACTATTTGAAAACAACTATTGTGGTCCCTGTTGAGTATAGAGGTACAGGGGTCAGATAGAATCAAGGAAGCCAGCCAGGCAGCTACTGTAGGAATGCCCCTTAAGACAGATGCTGATTGCTTAGATGCAGGTAGGAGCAGTGGAACTGTTGATAAATAAAGAGGAAAGTGCTCCTTTTCCCATGGAAGAAGCTACTCATAATCCTACTTCCATTCCTTCCTTACTGAGGAAAGATAGATATAGATATATCTAGACTATATCTTATCCATAAAAACTTTTCTGTGACAAGAAGATTCCAGTCTCTGTATAAACACTAATTACATGTTTGCTGTTGATTACATTTACATTTTTTCTTGCAATTCAAAAGATTCCAAACTGCCAATGAGCTTCAGTAAGAGGTCTATAGATGCTTAAATTATAAACATAGCAGCCAGAGCTATTTCATCAAATAAATAATTGTAAAAGGTTGTATTTAACTCTCATATTTCTCAAAGTTAAATCTAGTTCAGCGCTTATTTGAGATAAAGGCTACCCCTCAGTTGAGTGCCCAACCCCTCTCTAGCTGCTGCTGTCAGCCGGTCAAGCCTTCCTCCCCGTGTTCTCCCAAGGCTCTGCCACGTGATAGGTGGAGAAACAGTGTTCTCAGCCTATGCTGTTCCCTCTTGCCCTGAAAATTCACCTGCTTCCTTCCCCTTGTCATTACTTACAGCATTACCTGCATGAAATGGTGCCCTATTTCCCCCTGGCCTTTGGGAAACTCCTCCCATCCTTCACGCTAGGCATTGCTAGTGGCCATGTATTATGAAAGAGAAGCACATGGAAAAGAAAGTGCTGATGGGGTCCTTTGAGCTCCATATTTCTTTTTGTTGTTGTTGTTGCTCTTGTTTTTTATTTTTTATTTTTTTTTTTGAGTATATAGTAGGTGTGTATATTTATGGGGTACATGAGATACTTTTATATAGGCATACAAGGCATAATAATCACATCAGGTTAAATGGGGTCATCACCTTAAACATTTAACCTTTGTGTACTAAACAATCCAATTATGTTATTTTAATTATTTTAAAATGTACTATTAAATTATTATTGACTACAGTCATCCTGTTATGCTGTCAAATGGGTCTTATTTATTCTTTCTAATTTATTCTATTTATCGATTATTTATTCCATTAACCATCCCCACTTTCTCCAACACCCTACTACAATTCCCAGCCTCTGGTAATATTCTTTCTGCTCTCTATCTTCATGATTTCAGTTGTTTTCATTTTTAGCTCCTACAAATAAGTGAGATCATGTGCAGTTTGTCTTTCTGTGCCTGGCTCATTTCACTAAACATAATGATATCCAGTTGCATCTATACTGACACAAATGACAGGATCTCATTATTTTTTATGGCTATGTATTAGTCCATTTTCAAACTGCTGATAAAGACATACCCAAGACTGGGCAATTTATAAAAGAAAGGGGTTTAGTGAAATTACAGTTCAATAAATTACAAATTACAGTTCAAAAATTACAAAAAATTACAGATGGAAAAAATTACAGGTGGAAAGTGAAAGGCACGTCTCATGTGGTGGCAGACAAGACAAGAGAGCTTGTGCAAGAATACTTCCCCTTACAATAGCCACCTAATCTCATGAGACTTACTTACTATCAAGATAATAGCATAGGAAAGTTCTGACTCCATGATTCAATTACCTCCCACTTGGTCCCTCCCACACCACTTGGGAATTCAAGATGAGATCTGGGTGGGGACACAGACAAACCATATCAGGCTGAATAGTATTCCATTGTGTGTATGTACCACATTTTCTTTATCCATTCATCTATTGATGGAGACTTAGGCTGCTTCCAAATCAAGGCTGTTGTAATAGTGCTGCAAGAAACTTGGGAAAGCAGATGTCTCTTCAATATACAAATTTCCATTCTTTTGGGTAGATACTTATTTGTGGGAATACTAGAATACATAGTAACTCTATTTTTAGTTTTTTGAGAAACTCCAAATTGTCCTCCACAGTGGTTTTACTAATTAACACTCCCACCAACAGTCAATGAGGGTTCCCTTTTTTTCCATATCCTCACCAGCCTTTGTTATTGCCTGTCTTTTGGACAAAAGCCATTTTAACTGTGATGAGATGACATTGTAGTTTTGATTTGCATTTCTTTGATGATCAATGACGTTGAACACCTTTTCTGTTTGCTATTGGTATGTCTTCTTATGATAGATATCTATTCAGATAGTTTGCCCATTTTTAAGTCAGGTTATTAGAGTTTTTACTATGAAGTTGTTTGAGCTCCTTATATATTCTGGTTATAAATCCTTTGTCAGATGGGTACTTTGCACATATTTCATTCCATCCTGTGGATTGTCTCTTCACTTTGTTTATTTTTCCTTTGATGTTCAGAAGCTTTTAAACTTGATATAATCCCATGTGTCCATTTTTGCTTTAGTTGCCTGTGCTTCTGTGGTATTACTCAATAAATCTTTGCCCAGTCCAACGTCCTGGAGAGTTTTCCTAATGTTTAATTTTAGCAGTTTCATGATTTGAGGTCTCAAATTTAAGTCGTTAATCCATTTTGATTTGATTCTTTTATATGGCAAGAGATAGGCATCTAGTTTCATTTTCTGCATATGGATATCCAGTTTTCTCAGCATCATTTATTGAAGAGACTTTTTCCAAATGTATGCTCTTGGAACTTTTGTTGAAAATGAGTTTACGGTAAATGTACAAATTTGTTTCTGGGTTCTCTATTCTGTTCCATCGGTCTATGTGTCTGTTTTTATGCCAGTACTATGCTGTTTTTGTTACTATACCTCTGTAGTATCATTTGAAGTCAAGTAATGTGATTCCTCCAGTTTTGTTCTTTTGCTTGAGATAGCTTTAGCTATTCTAGGACTTTTGTGATTTCATATAATTTTTAGAATTTTTTTCCTATTCCTGTGAAGAATGCCATTGGTATTTTAATAAGGATTGCATTGAATCTGGATATTGTTTTGGGTAATATGGGAAATCTTAACAATATTGATCCTTCCAATCCATGAACATGGAATATTTTTTAATTTTTGGTGTCTTCAATTTCTTTCGTCAGTATTTTATAGTTTTCATTATACAGATCCTTAATTCTTTGGTTAATTCCTAGGTATTTTATTTTATTTTATTTGCAGCTACTGTAAATGGGATTACTTTCTTGATTATTTTTCAGATTGTTGTTGGAATATGTAAATGCTACTAATTTTTGTATGTTCATTTTGTATCCTGCAACTTTACTGAATTGATCAGTTCTAATAGTTTTTTGGTGGGTTTTTTAAGTTTTCCAAAATGCAGGGTCGTATCATCTGAAAACAAGGATAATTAAATTTCTTCCTTTCCAATTGGATGCCCTTTATTTATTTCTCTTGTTTAATTGCTCTAGCTAGAACTTCCAGGACTATGGTGAATAGCAGTGGTGACAGTGGGCCTCCTTGTGGTGTTCCAGATCTTAGAGGAAAGGCTTTCAGTTTTTTCCCATTTGTTATGAAACTAGCTGTGGGTTTGTCATATATGATTTTCTTACGTTGAAGTATGTTTCTTTTATATCCAGTTTTTTTTTAAATCATAAAAGAATGTTAAATTTTATCAAATGCTTTTTCTGCATCAAATAATCATGTGATTTTTATCCTCCATTCTTTTGATATGATATATCACATTAATTTATTTGCATATGTTGAGCCATCTTTGCATCCGTGGGATAAATCCCACTTGGTCTTGATAAATGATCTTTTTAATGTATTGTTCAATTCAGTTTGCTAGTATTTTGTTGAGGATTTTTGTATCAATATTCGTCAGAGATATTGGCCTATGTTTTTTTTTATTTTGATGTATATTTGTCTGGTTTGATATCAGGATAATACTGGCCTCATTGAATTAGTTTAGGAGTATTTCTTTCTCCTTTATTTTTCAGAATGGGTTGAGTAGAATTGGTATTAGTTCTTCTTTAAATGTTTGGTGGAATTCAGAATAAAGCCATCAGGTCCCAGGCTTTTCTTTGCTGGAATAAATTTTATTATGGCTTTGATCTCATTATTTGCAGTTTTTTAATTTCTTCATGGTTCAATATTGGTAGGTTGTATGTGTCTAGGAATTAATCCACTACTAGATTTTCCAATTTATTGGTCTATAGTTGCTCATAGTAAGTACTAATGATCCTTTGAATGTCTGCATTGTTGGTTGTAATATCTTCTTTGATTTTATTTATTTGGGTCTTCTCTTTTTTTAATATAGCTACACAAAATTGACAAACGTTTATCTTTTAGGAAACTAACTTTCTGCTTCATTGATCTTTTGCATTACATTGTTCGAATTTCATTTATTTCTGTGCTGATCTTTTTATTTTTTTCTTCTACTAATTTTGAGTTTGGTCTGCTCTTCCTTTTCTAGTTCTTTAAGATATATCATTAGGTAATTTATTTGAAGTTTTTCTACTTTGATGTAGGTGCTTATAGCCAAAAACTTCCATCTTAGTACTGTTTTTTCTGTATTCCAAAAGTATTGGTATGTTCTTTCCATTTTCACTTCTTTTAAGAAATTTTTCAATTTCCTTCTTAATTTCTTCATGGACCCAATCGTCATTCAGAGGCATATTATTTAATTTCCACGTATTTGTATAGTTTCCAAAATTCCTCTTTTAATTGATTCCTAGTTTTACTCCAGTGTGGGAATTGTGGTCAAAGAAAATGCTAGATATTATTCAAGTTTTTTTGAATGCTTAATATATGTTTTGTTACCTATCATATGGTTTTTCCTTAGAATTTTCCTCCTCAGCACAGGAGAAAAATGTGTATTCTGAAGCTGTTGTATAAAATGTTTTATAAATATCTATTAGGTCTATTTGTTCTATAGCACAGATTAAGTCTGAAGTTTGTTGACTTTGTGTCTGGGAGATCTGTCCAAGACTGAATGCTGTGTGTTACATTATCCAGCTATTATAGTATTAGGATCTAGCTCTCTCTTTAGCTCTAATAATGCTTGCTTTATATATTTGAATGCTCCAGTATTAAGTGCATATGTACTTACAATTGTTATATCCTCTTGCTGGATTCACCCTTTTGTCATTATTTAGTGACCTTTGTCTCTTCTTAGAATTTTTGTCTTAAAATCTATATTTGCTGATACAAGTACTGGAAACAGTTCCTGATATAAATATGGCTACTTCTGTTCTTCTTTGGTTTCCATTGGCATGGAATATCTTTTTCCATACCTTTATTTTCAGTCTATGTGTGTCTTTATAGGTGAAGTATGTTTCTTATACAAAACATGTCATTGGGTGTTTTTTTTTTTTTCCATTCAGCCACTCTATGTGTTTTGATTGGAGAGTTTAATCCATTCATATTCAATGTTATTGTTCATAAGTAGGGACTTATGCCTGCCATTCTGTTACTCATTTTCTGGTCTTCTCTTCTTTCTTCCTGTCTTCCTTTTAGTAAAGGTAATTTTCTCTGGTGGTAGGATTACATTTCTTGGTTTTTATTTTTTTGTGTATTTGTTGTATGAAGTTTGATTTGAGCTACCACAAGGCTTATAAATACTATTAAAACCCATTATTTTAAACTGTTGACAACTTAACACTAATTGCATGAACAAACACTGAAAAAGAAAACTAATAAAAACTTTACACTTTAACTTCGTCCTCCTACTTTTTAACATTTGTTGTTTCTCTTTATGTCTTGTACTGTCTATGTCTTGAAAAGTTGTAGTTATTTTTGATAATAAATAAAGGTTCATTATTTAGCCTTCCTACTTAAGATATGAGTAGTTTATATACCACAATTACAGAGTTATAATATTCTGTGTTTTTCTATGTGCTACTATTACCAGTTAGTTTTTTATGTTCACATGATTTCTTCTTGCTTATTAATATTATTTTCTTTTGGATTGAATAACTTCCTTTAGCATTTCTTGTAGGACAGGTCTGGTGTTGGTGAAATCCCTCAGCTCTTGTTTATTGGGGAAGGTTTTATTTCTTCTTCATGCTTGAAGGATATTTTTGCTAGACATACTATTCTAGGGTAAAAGTTGTGTTTTTCTTTTCCTTCAGCACTTTAAATATGTCATGCCACTCTTTTTTGGCCTATAAGATTTCTACTGAAACATCTGCTGCCAGACTTATTGGAGCTTCATCATATGTTATCTGTTTCTTTCCTCTTACTGTTTTTAGAATCCTTTCTTTATCCTTGACCTTTGGAAGTCTGATTTTTAAATGCCTTGAGGTAGTTTTCTTTGGGTTAAATCTGCCTGATGCTCTATAACCTTGTATTTGAATGTCAATATCCTTCTCTAGGTTTGGGAAGTTCTCAGACATCATCCCTTTGATTAAACTTTTTACTCTTATTTCTTTCTCTATGTCCTCTTTAAGGCCAATCACTCTTAGTTTTGCCCTTTTGAGGCCAGTTTATAGATTTTATAGGCATGCTTCATTGTTTTTTATTATCTTTTGCTTTGTCTCCTCTGACCATGGCTTTTCAAATAGCCTGTCTTCAAGCTCACTAATTATTTCTTCTGCTTGATCAATTCTGCTATTAAGTGACTCTGATACATTCTTCAGTATGTCAATTGCATTTTCAACTCAAAATATCTACCTGTTTTTCTTCACTGTTTTAATCTCTTCGTTAATTTCATCTGATAGAGTTCTGAATCTTGTTATGCTATGTTGAATTTCTTTGAGTTTCCTCAAAACAGCTATTTTAAATTCTCTCTCTGAAAAGTCAAATATCTGTGTTTCTCCTGGATTGGTCTCTGTTTCCTTATTTAGTCTGTTGGTGAGGTTACATTTTTCTGGATGGCCTTTTGCTTGTCGATATTTGTTGGTGTCTGGGCATTGAAGAGTTAGGTATTTACTGTAGTCTTTGCAGTTCGGGCTTGTTTGTTACCTGTCCTTATTGGACAGGCTTTCTAAGTATTTGAAGGGACTTGGACATTGTTATCTAAGCCCTTCTTGCATCAGGGAGCACTGTAAGCCCAATGACACTGTCGTTCTTGCAGACTCATAGATGTACTGCCTTGGATAAGATCTGGAAGAATTCTGTAGATTATCCAGCTCTTGTTCACTTTCCTTACTTCCAAACAAATGAAGTCTATATCTCTGTCCTGATCCACCTGGAGCTGGGTATGGGGTGACACACACACCCCTGTGGCCACCACCACTGGGAACTGCACTGGGTCAGACCTGAAGCCAGCAGAGAACTGGATCTCTCCTAGGGCCCATTGTAACCACTACCTGGCTACCACCTATGTTCACTGAAGTATCTAAAACTCTACCGTCAGCAGCTGGTAAGGCCAGCTAGGCTTGTCTAGAAAGGTCATGTGGGAGCTGGGGTCTGGAAGGGGGTCTCACTACTTTGTCTGGTGCCCTATCCTACTATGGCTAAGCTGGTATCCACAATGCTAGAAAAAGTCCTCTTTACTCTTCCTTCTCCTCCCCTCACACAGAAGGAAGGAATCCCTTTTGTTGCTGCAAGCTGTACTGCCAAGCAAACCTTTGGGTTTCCTGATTCTGGACCTTAGTTCTTGAATGGCATTTCTGGACCTACCCAGGGCCAGAGGGGAGAGATCGCCCTGAAGGGTGAGTCCCAGGTCTATCTGTGTACTCCACTATTTAATTCCATGGCACAAGCACCCCCTTGACCACCCTGGCTTGTGACTCTCTCACTAGATCATGTGCCCCTCAAGTCCACTGGCTTTGAGCCCAGCACAACACTAAGACTTGCCTAGAAATTTCAGTCCTCGTGGACTACACTACCTTTCAAGTTTATCAAGGACTCCAGAGCCCTTTAGCCTATAACGGCGAGGCTTGTGGGATCTCAAGTTCTGACTTCTGGGATGGATGATTCCCTATGGTTAGGGCTGGTCTAAATGCTCCCTCTGGGCATCAACTGAGTTGAACCTGGTTTTGCTTTCCTCAGTGATAGGACAGCACTGAGTTCAATCCAGGGACCCACAATCACTACGCTCTCCTTCTCCCAAGTCCACAGATTCTCCATGCCATGTAGTCACTTCCGTGGGTGGGGGAAGAAGTGGCATTGGCAATTCAAGGCTGTCTTTCTCACCCTCTTCAGTGCCTCTTTCAGTGATATGAAGTTAAAACCAAGTGCTATAATTGCTCACTTGATTTTTAGTTCTTATGAAGGTGCTATTTTGTGTGTAGACAGTTGTTATATTTGGTGTTCTGTGGTGGGGGGGTGGTGATGATTCTATTCAGCCATTTTGCTCCACTCTCAAGCTGTGTATTACTGAAGATCTTCCTCTTCTTTATATTCCTACTATTTCCTGAAACTCACCACATTAAATACATATACATTGCAATTGACCCTTGTTTATTAGGAAAGAAAGTTGCAAGAACTAATGTTAAGTCTACTAATTAGAGATACATTATCTAATAATAGCTTATTCTTACAAACTACTTTTTACCATTATATACCAACTTAGACATGTTACCAGCAATTACTCACCTCACTTGAGTATTTTTTTGAACTGGGATATATTATCTGTGGATAATTTTTATCTGGAAAAATATTTAACATTATCTGTGGCATTTCCCACTCCTATGGGCACAATAAAAGCCGCATTTTATTAATACTTTAAAAATATGAAGCATAATTATTTTCCCTTAACCTTGTGGTCAAGAGTTCAAGAGGTCATCATACTAGATATGCAAAATTGTTTCTGATCCTTAATCTTATAGCATTCCCGAGTGAAACATGACATGTAAAAATGTGCATATACATTTATTAATACTCAAATTGTAACAAAATGTAAGTACTTAGAATAAGAATGTCTGTGTGTCAAGCAATGTACCCCACTATTCAATTACATAATGCCATGTATCTCTGGAGAGTTGGAGGTTTACTGGAGATGTCAAGTTTCCTGAAACTCTAAAATTATGCTAGGCGGGAGCAAACAAAGAATGCAGAGAGAAGTAAGTAAAAGTAGGTTTTATAGCCATATTTTGTAGAAACATTGAGGGGAAAATAACTTGAAGGCATCTCATAAGGAAGGAAATAAACTAGTGCTACCACAAGAATCCACAACTTGACAAGAAAATTTTCTACATTGGGAAATGTTCCTGAAAACATTTATTTCAAACCTGATAACTTTTCATTCTAAGGGACAAGTTTGAGCCACTTGTTTGGTTATCTGAAAATAATCTGATAAAAAGAGGCACTACGTGGTTTTTATAATAAAAGCAAAATTTCTCAGAATGCAAAATTTTTTTTTTTTTTTTGAGGCAGGGTCTTGCTTATTGCCCAGGCTGGAGTACACTAGTGTGATTTCAGCTTACTGTAACCCCTACCTCCCGGGTCAAGTGATCCTCCTGCCTCAGCCCCCCAAGTAGCTGGGATTACAGGCATGCGCCACGACAGTGGCTAATTTTTGTATTTTTTAGTAGAGACGGGGTTTTGTCATGTTGGCCAGACTGGTCTCTAACTCCTGGCCTCAAGTGGTCTACCCATTTTGATCTCCCAAAGTGTTGGGATTACAGGCATGAGCCACCATGACCAGCCAGAATACAGCTGTTTGAAATAGTTTTCTCTACTTCCAAGAATGAGACACAAATCCTATTTCCTAGTTTATAGATGTGCTTTATCTTGTCTCCACTTAACATTTTAAAATTTGTATTGTAATTATCCATTTACATAACTGTTTTCAACTCTAAACAGTGAACTCCTCTAGAACAAAAATTATATTAATTGAATATAGTGTTTGGTCCTAGTAAGTGCTCAATAAATGCTTTTTGAAAGCCTAAGTGTGTCAAGCAAATCTCCTATGATTTTAGATTGAACAAATGAATACTTGATGGAGTCATTGCCGAGATGGGAAAGATCAGTGTGAAGTGCTGAGTTTAAGATGGTTGTGCTTGAGAGGGTTGTTTTATATTAAAGTGGAGATGACAAGTAAACAATTTGATATGTTTCTATGAAGGACTAGAGACAAAACTTTGTCATTAGAATAAAGATGACATTTAGCCATCGAGTTAGACAAAATCACCTTAGGAGAGAGTACAGTAGATCAGAGGGTCTAGAAAAAATCCATGTGGGCCAAGCGTGGTGGCTCATGTCTGTAATCCTTGCACTTTGGAAGGCCACGGTAGGTGGATCACCTGAGGTCAGAAGTTCAAGACCAGCCTAGTCAACATGGTGAGAGACCTCGTCTCTAGTAAAAATACAAATGTCAGCTGTGTGTGGTGGTGTGCACCTGTAATCCCAGCTACTCAGGAGGCTGAGGCAGGAGAATCACTTGAACTTAGGAGCTGCAATGAGCTGAGATAGCACCACTGCACTCCAGTCTGGGTAACAGAGCAAGACTCTGCCTCAAAAAAAAAAAAAAAAAAAAAAAAAGAAAAAAAGAAAGAAACAATCCATGTGGAATTCAGACTCAGTCAAATGCAAGAGAACAAGCCAAGAAAGGAAATAGAGAAAAAGCTCAGCAAGTCAGAAGGAAAATGCAAAATATTCTAAAAGCCAGGAGGAGAAAAGTCATTAAGATACGGTGATCAGAAAACATTTCTCATCAGTAAATGTCTACAATCTTGTGCACATGGATGGTCCCCTCAGGATGTGTGAAAGCAATACTCTGAGTACAAACTATACTTCTTAGAGTACCCATATAACCATTCTTTTTCTTCACCTTCCTTACAATATTAAATAGGTTACATGAGGTATTACAAAAAGATATAGTGATCAAGGTGACAAATCACTGAAAGCTTAATTAGGTTGAGGACAGAGATGAATCTATTAGATCTGGCAAAATTGAAGGCACTGGTAATCAGGGAAAGATAATCTCAGAAGTGGTGGAGGCAGAAGCCAAATTGGAGTGGAGGTTGAAGAGAAAGTGAACTGTGAGGGAGTAGAGAGGAGGCAAGCATAATTTTTTGATACAGTTGCCTATAAAAAGAAGTAGGCAAATGGGATGATAGCCGGAAGGAGATGAGGGATTAGGGTAATGTGTGTGTGTGTGTGTGTATATATGTATATATAAATATATATACACACATTTATATTTATATAAATTTATATAAAAATATAAATTTATAAATATATATATATATATATATATAAACATTCTTGTGTGAATTATGTGAGGGATGAGACCATGTTAGAATGGTGATGAGAAAGATCCAGAGAAGAGAAAACACTGATGGAGGTGAGAGAGAAGATAACTAAAGGAGGAAATCCCTTGACAAGCTGGCAAAGAATAAGAAATAAAGCTCATCAGGGCCTTTGATGAGATTGGAGCTTTCCCCAGTATAGCCAAAGAAGGGAAAATGAAGAACTGACTGTAAATTTGGGTTTGATTTTTGTTGGGTGATAAAAATAAGAGGAAATTGTCTGTAGTGATGTTCTAGTTATCTATCGCTATGTCACAAACCACCCCGTAACTATGTGGCTTAACAGTGAATTATTATTTCTCACTGCCTTGGGGTTTGCCTCAATTCGTCTGGAAGTTCTGCTCCATCTGGAAGCCTCAATTCATCTGGAAGTTCTGGTGTAGCTGAGGGCTCTCATGCTACTGCATTCAACTGGAAGTTTGACTCGAAGAGGTCTTTCAACTTCTAGCATCTCACTTCATGTAGTTCTATGGGATTCAATACCCTGTCTTTACAGCATGGCAACTAGCTTGCAAGAGCAACTGTTTCCAAGGAGATGCACCTGATATGCAAGTATTTACCATGCCTTGGTTTGTTTCATATTTGCTAATTTCCCATTGGCCAAGAAAGTCGTATGGCCAAAGCCAGAGTGGACATGGAAGAGACTATACTAGGATATCTAGTGAAATTCACTAAAGGTCCCTAAAGTAACTATCACAGGTTTCTTCCATTTTCTAAAACAAAGCGTTATTATCTGTTACATGTGAGTTAGGAAAGAAATACGAATAGTAAGACTGTCAGGAGAATTGGAAAATCGTAATAACATTTTGGGCCAATGCTGCATGCCTGCATGGACTGTATTCATATTTATAATGGATAATGGCCTGAGTCTTCTATTACTGTAATTTTGTGTAACATTATTCAACTGCTCTCCATTGCACACAGGAGGCAGGCAGATTGGCGAGGTCATTTATAAATGTATAGCTCTGGGAGAAAGAATGTGGACAATAGAAAAGTGACACTGTATGTAATATCTACCCTTTGTTGAGGTTTTAGTTCTTTTCTAAGAATAGATCAAACCATCAAAATAAATTTAGATGTTTATTATGTACAAGCCAGTATATTAAGGCCTAGGAGACTGATAAAAAAGGTATTAGACACTGGTCTTGACCTGAAACATTTTATTTGAAAGGTTGAGGAGTATACACTAGTAGTTGAAACATCTTTCTTCCATTATGTGGGCATTAATTGCTTCTTTTTTTTCTTTTTTGAGACAGAGTTTTGCTCTTGTTGCCCAGGCTGGAGTACAGTGGTACAATCCCCACTCACTGCAACCTCCACCTCCTGGGTTCAAGAGATTCTCCTGCCTCAGCCTCCCATGTAGCTGAAATTACAGGTGTGTATCACCACACCCACCTAATACTTGTATTTTTAGTAGAGACAGGGTTTCACCATGCTGACCAGCTGGTCTCAAACTCCTGACCTCAGGGATTCACCTGCCTCAGGCTCTCAAAGTGCTGGGATTACAGGTGAGAGCCACCACACCCTGCACTTCTTTCTTTTTGATTCATTTTTCTCATTATTCTGCCTCATTTGTCCAATTTCATGGAACATTGTCCAAAATTCCCTCAGATTTTCAAACTTTCCTACTTGCTTCCTCTATTAGACCATGTCCAGTTATAAATATAAAAACCATACATGATACTTGTCACTTGAACACATAGAATTTCATATAAAGAATGAAGTCATATAAAGAATGAATAAAGATATGGAAGGACTGAAGAAGCAAAAAGGGGACACAGAGGTAACCCAGGAATAGTGACTTCATGAAGAGACTACCATTCTGTGATGAACTGAGTGGTCATGTCCCCCCCAAATTTAGATGATGAATTCCTCATCCACAATGTAATGACATTGGGAGATGGGGCCTTTGAGAGGTAATCGGGCCATCGGGCCATGAGGATAGAGCACTCCTGAATGGGATTGGTGCCCTTATAAGAAGGGAGAGCTTTCTTTCTCTCTCTGCTTTCTACCATGTGAGGATACAAAGCAAGAAGAGGCCCTGACCAGAACTAACCACTCTGGAATCCTGACCTCAGCCCTCCACCTTCCAGAATTGTGAGAAATACATTTTTTGTTTTGTTTTGTGTTTTGAGAAAGAGTCTCACTCTGTCACTCAGGCTGGAGTGCAGTGGTGCAATCTTGGCTCACTGCAATCTCCGCCTCTTGGATTCAAGCGATTCTTCTGCCTCAGCCTACTGAGTAGCTGAGATTACAGATGCGCACCACCGCGCCTGGCTAATTTTTTTTTTTTTTTTTTGGTAGAGACAGAGTTTCACCATGCTGGTCAGGCTGGTCTCAAACTCCTGAACTTGTGATCCGCCCACCTCATCCTCCCAAAGTGCTGAGATTACAGGCATAAGCCACTGCGTCCCACCCACATTTATCTTATATGGAGAATGAAACAGCGGTTACTAGAGTTGGTATTGTTGGGGGTTCAGGGGGAAAGGGAGAAATGATATTGGTCAGAGGATAGGATCTAATGCACACCTTGAAGACTAGAGATAATAATAGTGTATTATATTCAGAAATTTTGTTAAATAAATAGATTATAGCTGCTCTTGTTGCAGGGGGTTGAAATGTGTAACGATGTGAGATGACAGATATGTTAGTGTGTTCCACTATAATAACCATTTTATAATATATATATATATATATAAAATACACAATGAAATTTATTTTATAAATAAAAAACAGCTAGTGAAAAGATCATTGAAGTTTTGAGCAGTGTTTGTGAAATCATCACAACTTCCTAAATGCAATATTATAGCAGCATACAGACACTGCAAGCATCTTCTAGTTTTTCTTCACATCCTTTCATCTTTGTTATCAAAACAAAATGTGCTAATACTTTTAGAATGATTTTTAGAAAATAATTCTGAGATTGAAATAATCATGTTCAAGCTTTTTTCCAGAAGGATTTGTGTTTTGATCAACCATTTGGAAGGAGGTGTGAGCAGCTAAAATAAATATTGGCTGGGGTGGGAGGGAAAAACAAGTATTTTGTTTTTTATGTTTTAAAAATACATTCTGTGCACCTGAGTTGGGTTTTTTATTTCATCTTTGTTCTCTTTTTCGAGTTACATATAGGTAGAGTCAAATTTGGGGTAATCAATAAAAAACCCTGTTTTCCCTTTCCTAAGACTGGTCTTTTTAGAGTTGCCATCACAACCAAAGATTCTATGTTGTTAAAATCTCTTAGTGGTAGTCTCAGGTTAATACATTACAAGGTAATGACTGCTTATAGAAACAACAGAGCAGAAAATCAGTAATATGTTTGATTTTTAGGGGTCACCAGCACCTCCAGACATGTGATCCATCCATCTAGTTATCAATGGTATATGAGCAACTAACAGGTCTGGCCAACCAATGCCAGAGTAGGCTTTTCTGACATATCACTGCCTTATCAACCTGTCTAAGCCTGATTAGATCTCCTCCTCTTCCTCTGCCCAGTAAAAACAACAGTCCAACTCTTTCAGAACTGAGATGAGGACAAGAGGAGTCCTACAGTTTCTAGAATCACCTTGGGAGCTGGAGAGGAATCTAGATGGAAGAAATTGTTTGGAGATGCTCCTCTCTCACTTTGCTTCCATTCATTTTGGGCAGTGACCATCTAAATATTAGTTAAGTTGTGCTCCCCTGCACCCCTACAGATCCTGATACTATACCCCACCAGTTCTTACTCTGCTCTGTTGTTTCTATAAGCAGTCATTACCTTCTAATGTATCCTACAATGGACTTATGTATTATGGTTGTTTATTGTCTAAGTCATTCTAATACATGTACTCTATGAGGGCAGGAATCTTTTCACCAATGGAGCCTCATCAGCTAGAACGTCTGACTCGCTGTTCCATTTGTTTTAGGAATGAATAGAAAATGTTACCGTATTGGAAAACTTGCTTTTTCTTTAAAGTAAACTATCTCTTCTCAGAAGCATTCTCATAAGTGGACATAAGCATTTTCTGATTCTGAAATAATACTGTGCTTATATTTTAATCACGAATACATATAATTTTATTACATTTGAACCACATGACATGGGCTATTACTAGCTGTTACAAACTAAATTTTACTGGCTTAACAAAATACAAATTTCATTATTGTTCACATAATAGTCCAAATGTGGGTGTTTTGGGTCTGGAGTGGCATTCCCCAGGTGGTAATTTAGGCATCGAGACTTCTTCAATGTTATGGCTCTGCTGTTCCTTGAGCTCCTCAATCATCATTGTCCACCTGGATAAAGTGAAAGAGATGGTTTTTTTATTATTTTGACCGTTTTGGTTACTTCAAGTGACACACATCACTTCCAATAATATTCCATTGATCAGCAATATTCCAACTGCTCCCCCTGGCTGCAACAGTTTATACAATCTCTGATTGGCAGCTACTTCCTACGAACAGCTCTACACTATGGGAGGGGAAGCATGAATTTTAATGGATTGCTAACCATTCTCTGCTACATTTCATGATCAAGCTTTCCTGTAGCATACATCCCCATTGGCTGGCTGTATTCGTGACACTAATGATTATAATAGTGTACTGTTATAATTATGCATAACAGTTAGAAGAATATAATGGCTAGTTCATGTCAATATCTTTAGCTGTGCTCAACTTCAGAACACTAGTCATGTTCAGGTTTATTTCAAATGTCTCTTTCTGAGGCCTAGACTAAGTAGCAACAGCACTTGGGGCATACTTTTATCATAAGCGTGATTGAAAGAGGCCAAAGCAAAACACATATCTAAATTCTTTTCTTAGATACAGAACAGAATAGCTCTGCTCTAATTTCATTGATCAAAGCAAGTATTATTATCTACATGGGTAATATCACCTGGAATGCTTGTTTTCTCCATCTGTCTACTTAATAGCCACCCATTAAAGATTTACAAAATCTTGTCATTTTTAAAAGATTTCTTTACTTCTGGACATTGAATATCTTGTTTCTGTTTTTCCTATTCAGCTATTCATCCATCCATCCTTTCAAAAATTATTTAACGCTTACCTACTATGTGTCAAGCATTATTTTACACAATGAAGATATAGCATGAATAAGATCTCCAAAACGTCTCCAATTTCATGAAGCTTATATTTTATTTTTTGTGTATGTCTGTTTGTATGTATGTTTTTCCAGGACTACGAGGCAAGAATGGAGCTTATAGTTTAGTGGAGAAAATAGATATGTGAGCCAAAACATAAATATAATTTCAGATATTGCTGTATTATGAATAAATGGAAATAGGGAAATACAACTGTATCAGGGAAGGAGCACTAAATAGTTGGTCAGGGAGAACCTTTCTCCATTATTGAGAATAAAACAACCATGTATTTATAATCAAATATGTCATTCTAATCAGGGTCATAATACCAAAAGAATCTGTTAAGCTTTTCCCTTTTATTTTATTTCAGTTTTCTTCCTGGCATTCATTTATCATGTTTAAGTTGTCAGGTTAATACAAAAAGGGCTAAGCAGAATAGTCTAGGCTGATTGCCAGGGTCTGCAGTGTGCTCAGTTATTTTAAAATTAGGTGGAATCACTTTGTTTGGAGGGCGTTTATGTTTCTAACAAAGCTACAATTGAGCAAGTAAAGTTGAATAATGTCGCCTAACGCATTAGAGTACAAATTTGAAAGATTCAGGGAGAAAGGAACACGGATCCTCAGAAATATTTCTCCCTTTCCCTGTTTTTTTTTTTTTTTTTTTTCTTTCTGCTCTGCCTCTGTACTGCTTTGGGAATTGATTGGTTCGGTCCCATGATATGACCCTCTAGGGAGTGGTCTGGCTGTGGAGGAGGGCTGGGTCTGTCAACCAACATTCAAGGTGTTTTGGGTTATGAAGAACTAGCAATGGATGTAATAAAGTGAATATTTGAGATTTCCAACCTTAGCTTCATATTAATTTCTCAGTGCCGCCATATAAGTATATATGTCACAAACTTAGTGGCTGAAAACAATACATATTATCTAATAATTCTGTCTAACGTGAGTCTCACTGAGCTAAAATCAAGGTATCAGCGTGTCTAGATTCACTTTTAGAGGCTTTAGGGGACATTCTTTTTCCATTTTTCCAGCTTCTTTAACTGAATACACTCCTTGTGGATAGCAAATGATAGCATTTCTTACTGGTTTATGACCCCCTTCTTCCATCTTTAAAGCCCAGCAGTGACTGGTCAAGTTCTTATGTCACATCTTGCTGAGTCGGCTTCCATTGTTCTCTTTCTCCAATAACAGCCAGGGAACAGATTCTCTGTTTTAAAGATTCCTGTGATTAGATTGTACTCACTTGGATAATCCAGGCTAATCTCCCCATCTCAAAGTCCTTCACCATAATCACATCTGTTGAGTCCCCTTTGCTTTGTAATGTAGTTACAGGCTGCAGGTTTTAGGCCATGGACGTTTTGAGGGGTGCCATTGTTCTGTCTTCCATAGCTTCTCTTTGAATTTATGGCTGTAGCTTCCTCTAATATGAGAGGCATCACCAGACGGAGCCATTCTTTAATGGTATTAACTTGATTTCTGGGAATGGGCAAGAAAGACAAACATGTTTTCTTATCACTGTGATACAACTTGGCTTTTGACTAAGAACTCCATACATCTGGGAGCTGAGTACCCTGTGACATGTTACCAGAAAGCTCCAGTGTGTTTACTTTTGGTAACTGGAGTTTTAGTCACCCCTTGAGGATATTTTATGACAACCTGGAGAAATTGTTTTTATTATATTAGGAGATGGAGGCTGACTTTTTTCTCTCTCTTCCTCTCCGTTTATGTTTTAGAATTATCCCCTTCTGTCTTTTTGATGGATTTGAAATTGTTCCTGGGAGGAAATGCTGGTGATAATTCTAATTTCAGCTGCTCTTGCTCTAGGGACTGATTTGAGCCTTGTCTTTGATATTGTGATTCTCTAATCATAATCCTGACTTTCTGAAATATGAGTGTCAGTAGAGAAAAGGCTTGCCAACTCCATCGCTCATTTATCACAGAGAGGATGCTTTTAAGGAAGGTCTTAAATGAAGGCATTGTACAAATGCCAAAAAAAAAAAAAGTGCTATGTCTGGGGATTAGGGGAAGCTTCCCATTGTCTGACCTCAATTAGAAAAAGCAGAAATATTTCTGAGGATTGCTTCTGAGATGACGGAAGTGGCTTACTCGAATGTTGGAGTTAACTCTCTCTTAAGCTGAAGATTTTTGCCTTTAGTGATCCAGTAACCTCATTCCTTTACTTCTTTTCAAACACTCTTCGTGAATTTTTGTAGGGCCCTTTCCTCAGGGCCTGTGGTTGGATTTAGACCTGCTTCTACTGGAAGTGAGGAGGAGTAATTATGCAGCAAGTAATGGAAGGAACTTTATAAGCTCTAAAAAATACACAAACATAATATTAAAATATTTGACTCGAAATGAAGTGGAGCTTCCTATTTTTTCATTATACTCCCATAAGGGGTTTTATAAAACATACATTCATATTTTTCCTAGTTACTCTATCATAAAAATTTAATACTCTAGATATACAGTATATCTGTTCATGTGCCATATATCTGTGCTTTATACATGAAAAGAATGAGATATTTTGCCCCTTTCTGAAGAACCAAATTCTATCCTACTGGGGAAAATACTTCCCCCATTAGGAATGCGTTATGTAAACTGAAGGGGCATATTCTATTTTATCTCCTCCCCAATTTCATATTATAGTTGCTTATTTTAAAAGTAAAGCCATATTATCATATGGAGGTAGTAATACATTACATATGCAAAAAAATACATAAAGAATATCCATTCCCACCTCCCTTTCCAAGTCATAGACAGAGTTTTCAATCCATCAAGATATTTTTCTATACACTTACATATATATGCATAATAGACACATACTTACAAAAATATAATTTTGTAAATTTTGACTTTCTTTCTATGTCAGTAGGCATATTATCACAACATTATTACAGAGTACTTTACTTTATAGTTATAAGGGTGTTGTTAATTTAGAGACACACTATTCTCATCAGATATTTATGTTGTTTCTAACTTAGTTTGAAAGAAACAACACTGTGATATAGAGCATACCATATCTTTGGACATATCTTTTCAAATATGACTGAATATTTTCTTGAGATCCATGCCTGCAAATACAGTCTTCCAGGTAAGGACAATGAACTTTTCAAGAAATTTGACATATGATGCTCAATTTCCCACCTAAACAGCTTGGCTTCTTTTAAAGAACCATAATCATAGCAAAATTTGGATAAGCTTTGGTAAATTCAGTGGGATCTTTCCTATCAATAGAATATCACATTTATATCCAGATGATTGGGCATATTTTTAGAGGGTATAATTGATCAATTGGAACAGAAGCAGAAACTGGAAGGATATTTGTGATGTGCTCAGAATTTTACATGTGTAACTTGGCTCAGCAAAACTATAGGGGCTTGGGGGAACAAAGGAGCAGGGAAAATGATTTTAATCCAAGTTGGTTTTGTGTTTGATCCATTCTAATTTTTGTTCTTTTTATTATTTTTAAATTGTTCACATATTTTATCCTAGCTTTTATAAATAAATTTGCTATAGAAGTCAGAGATGGAAGAGATGCAGGCAACAAAGGACCTTTCCAAAACATTTTTTTTTTGGTGGCTTCTCATTAATTCATCAATTCAACAAATATTTATTAAGCAATTAGTTGATGACAGCCACTGCTGACAGGCACTCCTGCAGAGGGAAGAGTAAGTACAAAGGTCTGAGATCAGAACATGCTTGGCAATTAGGAATAGGAAGGACGGCAGAGATGGCTGGAACAGAATGAACCTGGAGGAGAGGCACAAAAGATGCAGTTGGAAAGACAGGCAAGGGTTAGTCAACTCATGGCCTTATAAGACCCACTAGAGAATCCATGTGCCTCATATTTCAAGGCCATCCATTCAACACGTATTTTAAAGTTCCTGCTGCATTCCAGGCCCCTGATAGACAGTGGGTATCTACAGGGGATAAAGACAGTCAGGGCTGTCATGGAGTAAACATCCCAGGGGAGGAAACAGACAGGCATAGAGGCAGTTATAGTTTACTGTGGTCATGCTATTATAGATGAAAGAGAGGCTTTAGCTGGAGCGCAGGAATAACAATTCACCCAGATAGTTCCAATGTAAAAATCAGTATATTTTTAATAAAATGATTATTTTTTCTTTTAGTAGCCTGCATATATCATTCTATATTGCTGTATTATGTGTATCATGGTATGCTGACTGTAAATGTAAATCATGTGCTCATCTGAATGGATCCTGGAGTTAGGGGCTACATTTTTGTTTGTTTCATTTTGGCTTCAATTCATGGCAATGAACTTATGATTAAAAAGAAATCATTGAATTAAGGTCTGGCTTCCTGTTTCTCCAAAACTTCTGGAAAAAGTAACTGGAACTTAGTTAAATGATTAGAACGTTAAGAAAAGCTCACTACAAATCTGGAAGACAGAGTGGGGCAGGAGGGAGTGGGAGCTGCAATTTGGATCGACTGGTGCTTTTCCTGCTTGTTTTGTCAGTTGTGAGTCTCACTTGCTGGTAAATAGTTAGAAATTATATGTATTTTGTTTCCCCTTTAAATGGTAAATTCACTGGGAGAAAGAACAGTTTCTGCTATTGCTTTGTGTGGGCGTATGACAAATGATACATAAATGAGGAAAAACAATTCTTCCCATTGGGATCTGTTCACAGAAATACATAGAAACATTCTAGAAATCCAGGGCATGTGGCTTCCTGATCATTCTAAGGACGTTTCCCGTACTTGTTTAATGTCTCAATTATCTCTATGAATTTAGGAATTTCTGTTATTGTTTTAAACGGCTTGCTGGTGTATGCCCTTGAAAGCTCTTATTCTCAGGTCTAAGTACTGTATACTTTAGGGTGATTGCAGGAGAATTTTAGGACATGGGTTTAATTGCGAAGGATCTGAATCTCCAAGGTAACACCAAAATTCCTATTGGCTGAGAACAATTTGTCTTCCCTGCTTGGGTTTTTGTGCTATTTGAAAAGCACTGTAAGGGCAAATTTACTTGGAACATTCAGAGTAGAGGAAATGGAAGAGGCTGCACTATTCCCAATTACCTCCTGTATTTATTCTGTATAGTTTGTACCTGCTGAGCAACCCAAGACACCACCCCAAATCTCGTTCCTGTTAAGATTAACTTCCTCTCATGTTGGAGCTTTCTACTTGTGCATTTCCAGCACCACACTACTTTGTAGTTGTTTTGAGCTAAACTACCAGCTTAGCTCGGGTATACTTTGACGGCATCTTTTCTCTTTAATTGTGACAAGCCATTGCAAATGATCACAGATGATCATTTGTCCTTCCTATTTGGATAAGATGTCTGATGATGAGGTAAGATCCACCCACTTACCCACTTCATGGCAAAATATTTCTGAAATGAAATTAACAAAAGATGTTTAGAAGGAATTCAGTGTGAAAGTTCACATCTTTTTATTTGTGACTTTGCAAAAGATTCAAATTTTATTCTCAAGCAGGTGCTGTGCTTGGAGCTGGGGCTCCAGAGGTAAGAAAGATAAACACCATTTCCCTATCTAAAGGAGAATGAAATTAAGCAAGCAATAACACAAATAAACATGCACATAGAAATGGTGGCAAGAAAAAGGGGAGGGTTCCAGAGAAGATTATTCTTAGATTGACTTTCTGGAGAAGAGGTCCTTGAGTGAACATTAAACTAAGACCTAGAGATTAAATAGGAAGGGGGGTGAAGGGAAAGGTCGTCTAGCTGTAGGAAGCATTTGATGAGAGAGCCCTGAGTTGGGAAATCACTTTTTTCATCTGAATCACTGAAAGAGAAGCCTCTGGCTGCAGGGAGTTATCAAGGGGATGAGCATTGTGAGATGTGGCTGGAGAAAGAGAGGGGAGCCAGGTCATAGAAGACCATGTTTATTGTAACAATTGTGGGAGAACATTGTAGGGATAAAGGGATGTGGGTTCATGACATGGTCAGAGCTAATTGATTACAGTATTTGCAATTTTATATATGAAGCCTCTTTATATATAAGTAAGCATTTCTTGACATATAGGAGGGAGAGAGAAAAACATACATGAATATACACATGCATACGCATGTGTATTTGTGTGTGTGTATCCATATTCAAATTCAAATTCAAATTTGACTTTGAAAATATACTTTCAAATTAGTTTTAGAGCAATTTCTTTAAGTTCCTGTTATTATTACTCAAAATGTCAAAATGTCTATGGATTGACGTTTAATTTTTAGGTTAATATTCCATCCTGACCTTGAGTTAGATGTTTAAGGTATGACGTGGTGGTGGGAAAAGCCTCACAAGGAATCATCTAAGAACTGTAATATGAGAATAATGCAGACTGGGTGAACTGTAATATCTCTCTCCTTTCTTATATTTTAGACTCAGAATACACGTCATCCTGATGACATTTATTATAAAGAAAATAAACTTACATCTAAAACTAAAACCAAAGAATAGCCTCTGAAGTTTTCATAACAATTTAAACAATAATAAATTCACAAATAGCCCATGACTCCAGCTAAGGCAAGGAAGACCGAGGTCTCCTTAGGGTGTTGCTTCTGTGTGGCCCACTGTGGTCCTGACTGTTCAGAGCCCTGTCTCTGAGATAACACTTTCCTCTGAAATTACTGTGGATTAAATAGAACCTCTGAATAACATGACAAAAAAAAGAGCAAAACTGATTTAAGGCCTTGAGTTCGAAAGTCAAGCTTTAGATTTTTCCATTGTCCACTGTTACTTCTACTTGTGTTGTGTTTTTAGTTATCCTTAAGAGCTCAGAACCAAAAAATACCAGTATCTGCTCCTCGTGGTCAGTGAGGTTCTGACGTGGATCAAGCTACTCTGTCCTAGACGAAACCATTTTCCTCATCTGAATATAGAGAAAGGTAAACAGAACTTACATAAAAGACCAACTAAAGAATATTGGGTCATTGGGACTACATTAAAATTGTGCACAAACAAAATAATCCTTTCTCTCTTCTCTCCTAACTCTTCAAGAATGAAGGTACACTGCATGGGGATAATAGAATATCTGCAATATCCAAAGATGAACTTCATAAATTAAAAAAAAACGACATGCTCACTATCTGGATGTCCTCATAATGAGCCATCTCAGTTTTTAGAAACATTCTCTCTCCCTTTTCTTTTTTACAATCTAGTCACACTTTTCCTAAATTTGAGAAGCACAGAAAGTAACTCACCAATGTAATTTTGTAAAACCTAAGGGATATATCTATGGCACAGTGGCTCACTCCTGTAATCCCAGCACTTTGGAAGGACAAGGCAGGCAGATCGCTTCAGGTCAGGAGTTCGACACCAGCCTGGGCAACATGGTGAAACCCTGTCTCTACTAAAAATACAAAAATTAGCCAGACATGGTGGTGCATGCCTGTAGTCTAAGCTACTTGGGAGGCTGAGGCGGGAGAATCACTTGAACCTGGGAGGCAGAGGTTGCAGTGAGATGAGATCACACCACTGCATTCCAGACTGAGTGACAGAGCAAGACTCTCAAAAAAAAAGGTTTGAATACAAGGTTAAATTTTATCTGTTGAATTCTCTGTATTGCCGTGCATATGCTATGATTCCCTTCCTTCATTTTCTCGGTTTATTTTTCTTGTTGTTGTTATACTTTCAATTAAAATTCACTTAAGGAAAATCATGTTTAAAAAACTGCTAAGAAAACTAAAATTGTCAATACTAAAATGGTAATATCCTGAAAATACCAATAACTATATATTTTTAAAACAAAGGTTAAGTTTTTTTTTTCTCCCAAAGTAAATCTACTTGCATTACCTGGACGTACATGGGCTATAGACCTAACGTAGAAGGAAACTGACATATTGGTCTTATAGTTCAATGAACATAAAATCTGTATTTATTTGCAAAATCACTCATTTTACAACTTCCCAGAGCTGGTAGGTTCTTTGCTACTAGCACCATTAATTTTTATAGCTCTGTGATAGATAAATGTGAAATATGTGTAAAAGCATATGCGTTCATATCTTCCAGTGTAGTCAGGGAGAATTTTCCATGTATAGCAATAATAATGGATAATGATAATGATAATTATTCTACTTTTTAAGCCCTTCCTATATCCTAGGCAGTACCCTAAATACTTCAGGGAGAGTGTCTTCTTAAATCCTCACATGCATCTGTGAATAAGCAATATTGTATTCATTTAACAGTTGAGTTCAACAAAGCTTAGTAAGTCAGAGCTGACTTTCCCATTGTTATACAACTATTAAACTGACATTAGAATTCGGGATAATTTGACTCATGGAAGAGTATTGGTAACGTTTTGAAAAATGTTTAAAAAATGCCCTTAACGATATATTTGTAAATCAAATGTGCACCATCATATATAGAGGCAAATTATTCTTTGACAGTATGGCGACTAGAGCCAGCTCATGCATGTTCACACAGTTTCTGCCACTTGGGCAAGTAATTCAATTTCTCTATAACTAAATTTGAATGTCTGTAAAACAGAGCTTATAATAGTGCCTGCCTCACAGGGATGTTGTAAGAATTACATGAAATAATCCTCCAAAAGCACATTGCCTGATACACATAAAGCATTTGATAAATGGTGGCCATTATTACTATTATTATGCATTATTACTATTATTACTGAAGTTACAGTTCCATTAAAGGAGATGTTAGCACACAGCAACACTTCAATAAGGTTGGATGAAATGTTTTATGGCTCTATAATTCCATGCTGCTTCCTCTGTGATCTCAGGTACTTAAAAAGATCACAAACATTTCTATCTTTTTATCACAACTGGGACAGACTTCCAAAGGATAATCCTCAGTAGACTGTATCTATGAAACGGCAGGGATTCAGCTTCTACACAGTTGACTGCCTCAGGGACAGGAGAAATGTTCCAATCATTAATCGGATTTTTCTCCCAACTTACTTTTCTTTAAGATAATATCCCCCTGGGTTGAATCCAAATTAACTGCGCTTTTATTGGGTGCTTAGCATCATGCATTTTCCATGGACACTTTTATGCTGTCACATTTCTTTCCCTTAAGACTTAGGAAATCGACTTACTTGGTAACTTCCTATCACTGTAGATAGAAATACTGCAAGTGATAGTTACCATAAACTTGTAAAGAAAACTTGCTGATGGCTTCAAGATATTTGGGCAAAGAGAAAAAAGAGTTATCAACCAGTGGTTTAATAACTCAGTAATCCCTAAGTTTCAAACATGTATATTATTTTCCTTAGTATGGACTTCTTAGTGTTTGATTGACCACTGGGTGGAGGTGATTGATCTGCTGAGAGAAAAACACTCAGAGGGCTCTTGGTTTGAGGCACCTATAGTAGTGTGTGTGTGTGTGTGTGTGTGTGTTTGCATATACAGTCATGCATTGCTTAACAATAAGGATAATTTCTGAGAAATGTGTCATTAGGCAATTTTGTTGTCATGGAAACATGATAGAGTATACTCATGTAAACCCAGATGGCATAGCCTAGTATATACCTAGGCATAAGGTAGAGCCTGTTGCTCCTAGGCTACAAACCTGTACAGCATGTCACGATACTGAGTACTGCAGGAAAAGGTAACAATGGTAAGTATCTGTGTATCTAAACATATATACTCATAGAGAAGGTGCAGTAAAAATATGATATTATAATCTTATGAGACCACAGTTATATACGGGATCCGTAGTTGACTGCAACATCATTATGTGGCACATAAACTTTCATTTAAAAAAAAGAAAGTGGAGGAAAGAAAAATTTGAAGGATATATGAGAAATCTGAAAGCTTTGAATCATTATGCACTTATAGTTTATTATCCCATGAACAGTTATTTATAATAATTGTTGATTGATTGCCTATGGGGAGCAAGTCTCTGTGTAAGTTTGTGTGGGCTTTAAAAAAGATAAATTAATCCTACCTTCAGAAAGCTCACAGCCTTTAAGTTTGTGTGGGCTTTAAAAAAGATAAATTAATCCTACCTTCAGAAAGCTCACAGCCTTTAAGAGAGAAGCTGATAAACTGATAATCAAGTGCAAGGTAAAAGTGAGCAACTTTACAAGAAACAAAGAGATGAAGCCCAAAGTGAAAAAAAAAAAAAAGAATAAGAGGAGGAGAAAAGAGAGGAGTTGATGTTGTTCGAGTTGGATCTGAAAGGATGAGAAGGGTCTTATTTAGGATAAGATAGTACATGAGCAGGGGAAATGTCTCAGCAAAGTCTGAACACACACATATCTGATAAGCGTGGGGACCAGTGGTAGCTTGGTTTGGCCAGAGTGAAGGGCATATGAAGAAGCCAAGGGAAAAGAAGACGGAAACTATTCTGGTTATGATTGGGGGTCTGGAATCCTATTAGAGGAAGAAAAATCATACTGGTTGTGGCATTATTTTGCAGTAGTTCTTGACTACTTCAGAGAGATCCCGCTTGACATCACTTTAATACATAGGAAGGATGAGAGTTATAAAGGAGTTTTAGGATATTTTCATTTCCTGTATTACTAGTGATATTGTTTCAGATGGCCTTGCTATATTAAACTTTATACATACACAGAAGATTTTTGCCAGAAATGATTGTTTTGATCCCAAATTTACAGTCTGGCATTATGCTTACAAAGTCATTTGATGTTAAGTGTTTTATACATCGCAGGATCTAACGTGATTTCCTTCTGCCCTTCCCTTCATGCGTTCCCTTGACCTTTACTTAGAGTATAAGGGAACTGAAAGAGGAAAATTTCAATTTCTCAGTTAATTTTTCTAACCTTTCATTTTGGAAAGTAAAATATTTAACCTGCCTCCATTCTTCCACATGGATGATGTTGAGTATTCCTTCATTGACCACTCTCACCACTCGCCTTTTATTTCTTTTGCCATTATTACCACTCCTCATCCTGCTTCTTAAAGCACATGTGAGGAAACAATGCATTACAGGGTTGCTCATGACTCTTTAGGGTTATTACAAAATACCCCAAATTCTGAATGCTGACTCTAAGAATGTCAAAGGTTTATAAGTCACTCAGCAGTGAACAAATATTTACCAAGAACCTGTTATATTCTAGTCACTTTACCCTAATGACTTAGCAAAGATCAAGACAGACAAGAAACCATTGTTGTCATGGAGATTATATTCGAGTGGGGAAAAGGAAAATACCTACACAGGCGTCAATAAGCTCACATAAACCAATGGAGAGGAAAACAAGAGAAATGTCCAATACAAGTAAGTGCTGATTGGAGTGCACAGAAGACTTCTTTGAAGAGGTAACATTTATGCTAAGATCTGAGTGACACAAAGACGTCAGCATGGTATAGGAGACGTAGAGGTTGAGAGGGAATGCTTTCCCTTTATACTCTGAAAGTTTCCTGAAAATCAACTAAAAAAATGCAGATAAGAGGCACACAAAATTTATTTTAATGTGCACAGCACAAGGGAATCATGAAGGAATGATTACCTAATAACCCGATAGGATACAGATGTTTATATACCTTTCTTCATAGGGGAAGGGGAAATGGAAGAAATGTGGCAATATGAGGGATGGTAAGTAATTTTCAGGGGGAAAATGAATGAACTTGGAAAACATACAATGGCCTGGGATGAAGTCTGTTTGGTCCACAGAGCAGATAATGGCTGGTAAATGATTATCTTTGAGATACTGAATAAGACAGAAATAGAGGACAATGGCTTATGACAAAAGTCTGTTCAGGTGTGTTGACAGACTTCAATCTTTCCTTTTGCAATATGATTTGAGTTAATGAAAACTCAGGGAAGGGACCAGAGAAAATTGTTTTATTCTTTGGTAGGTATGGGCTTTAGGCAATAAGGGAACTTCAGAGAACAACTCCACTCTGTGCTTTCAGAGAGACAGGGGACTGAGAGACAGGAGGAGTGAGGGGGAGGTCAGAGAGACCTCGAACCTGCTTTTTTAGGCCAGCGTGTCACAGTGCTGTATGTTTGGGTATTGGCTTCCATGCTTCAATAGGTACACAAGTATTCCTGGGAGCAGGAATAAACTCAGTGTTTTAGATATATTGAAATATTAATAGGTATACATTTTGAGCCCTTCCAAGTGGCAAGAATTCTGCTAATGGTTTTAAATACACATACTCATTGTTTCATTTGATTTTCATAAACAGTCCAACAAATATTCCTTCTTATAGATGATGAAATGGTGGTTTGAGATTATGATAGGATTGGAACTGAGATCTGTCTGATTGCAAAGCATGTTCTCTCTATGTGTTCCCATTGTTCTCTTGTCTTATGCTCTGCTTTTCACATCTATTAGATTATTATGGAACCTAATATTTTAGCATATCCTCCCACTGAGATCATTCCTGCAGAATAGTTCCTCTCCTTGATAAACACATTGTCTCCAACTCTTTTCTCTACCCTACTAGACATGTGTAAAGGATGGAATGGCAGGTGCAATCTAAGAACCTGTAGTAGTAGAGCTGAGGAAATGTCTGCAGCACCACCACTGTTTCTGTTCTCTACAAGCAGGCTATGTTTATTGAGCATCCTATGTCTAGAATAGGAGGAGAGTGATTTGGAAACAAGATACTGCCCTGGAATGCAAATATCAAACTAGAACTTGTGACATACACTGTGAACAGGGGGCTGTGTCTTCTTGGGAATGCTGGCTGCCTGCCTGGATAGATTTCCACAAAATGGTGTTACTGTGCTGAATTTGCCTTGGTACAGGTTTGGTCACAATCTACAGGCTCAGAAACTCCCTCATCAGATGTCTAGAGTAACCAAACTCAAAATACATGGGAGTTTAGAAAACTAGAACCCCATTTCGCTTGTTTTTGAATAAGAAACTGTATTAGTTCATTCTCATACCAATATAAAGAAATACCTGAGACTGGGTAATTTATAAAGAAAAGAGGTTTAATTGACTCACAGTTCTGCATGGCTTGGGAGGCCTCAGCAAATTTATAATCATGGTGGAAAGCACCTCTTCACAGGGCAACAGGAGAGAGAATGAATGGCAATAGGGGAAATGCCAGACGCCTATGAAACCATCAGATCTCATGAGAACTCACTATCACGAAAACACCATGGGGGAAACTGCCCCCATGATTCAATTACTTCTCACTGGGTACCTCCTACAAGAAGTGGGAATTATGTGAACTATAATTTAAGATGAGATTTGGGTGGGGACACAGCCAAAGTATATCATTGTGCCCCTGGCCCCTCCCAAATCTCATGTCCTCACATTTCAACACACAATCATGCCCTCCCAATAGTCCCCAAAGTCTTAACTCATTCCATCATTAACCCAAAAAGCCAAGTCCAAAGTTTCATCTGAGACAATGCAAGTCCTTTCCACCTATGAGCCTGTAAAATCAAAAGCAAGTTAGTTACTTTCAAGATACAATGGGGGTACAGGCATTGGGCAAATACACCTGTTCTAAACAAGATGAATTGGCCAAAACAAAGATGTTACAGGCCACGTGCAAGTCCCAAATCCAATAGGGTAGTCATTAAACCTTAAAGTTCCAAAAAGATGTCCTTTGACTCCATGTCTCACATCCAGGTCACATTGATGCAAGAATCGGACTCCCATGGCCTCTGGTAGCTCTGTCCCTATGGTTGTGGATGGTATAGCCCCACTCTGCCCTTTGTTGCATATATAGCAGAAGTGAGTGTAAATAAAAATATACTTCAAAGTAATTTGCCAATGTTCTGCATCTTGACTGAGGCATAGAAGGGATTAGAACCATGTCTTCTAGTTTAGGCCAAGACCCTTTCAGTCCCACTTGACTTTCTGACCACACTGTTGAGCCAGTTCCATACCTTCATTTGGTTCCACCAAAATGTTCATGTGAGTTCTCTGAGTTCACTATCACCAGATCCAGGACTGTAACACAGGTCTTACACTTTAAACATGGTTACACTTTCTTGTTCTATGATAAACAGACTAAGAACATTTTCAACTTCCATTCCTTAACAAACATCTTTACTAAAAAAAAAAATAAAATAAAAACATAGTGGATAGTATTGTGGGGCTTGTGGCTGTGAAAATAAAAATATCCCTCAAAGTTGTGGAGTTGTGAGTTGTGAAAAAAGTTATTGTGAGCACAGTTCTGCTGAAAGTGGGAAATGTGTCTCTCACCTTCCAGAATCAGCCAGTTCCAGTATCACAGTGTAAGCATTATTTTCCTTCAATGGATTCACATTTATCTGTTTGAATTACTTACTTAAATATACCTCTAAAACAAGATATGCAAAGTTATAGTGCTGCTATTGAAAGGACTGTTTAAAATGATACTTTATGCCATATACAAAATAATGAATTGCATAGCTTTCTCCTTTGTGAGTTTCTTTGTTTCAAAGGGTGTGGAATTAAATTGAAGTTATGAGATTCTCTTAAATACTGTGGTTAATAAAGCATTCAAGGCTGGTGGCTCACGCCTGTAATCTCAGCACTCTGGGAGGCTGAGGTGGGTGGATCAAGAGGTCAGGAGTTGGAGACTAGCCAGACAAACATGGTGAAACCCTGCCTCTACTAAAAATACAAAAGTTAGCTGGGCGTGGTGGCGTTTGCCTGTAGTCCCAGCTACTTGGGAGGCTGAGGAAGGAGAATCACTTGAACCAGGGAGGAGGAGGTTGCAGTGAGCTGAGATCATGCTACTGCACTCCAGCCTGGGCAACAGAGCAAGACTCTGTCTCAAAAAAAGAAAGAGAGAGAGAAAGAAAGAAAGGAAGGAAGGAAGGAAGGAAGGAAGGAAGGAAGGAAGGAAAGTAGGAAGGAAGGAAGGATTTGTATTTTTTCATTGGTAGTATATGGAATTTGGGATGGATATCTCAAATTTTATAATCCCAGCCCTTCATATTCTGGGATTCTGTAGTCACAGTCTTTCTAGGAAGGGACAGGCTGACCTGTGTTGTATCTATTTTTTTCACCTCTTGGGTCAAGAACACCTAGATACTAAGGCATCGTTTTGCATTACACTTTTTCTTTTTTAATACGGAAAAAAGTATTTCCTAAAGATAGGTTGACAAGGCACGTGGTGAATTTCCAAAATTAACTGTGAAAGGAAGATCATCTAGGCATGACTGAAAGCCATGCATAACCTTTGTGCTCAGATAGCTCATTTCAAAAATGTCACTTTCTGCTTATTAAATGCTACTGTCATTATACTATTTTAAGCATTAAAACTTGTATTCTGGAGCTGAACAGGAATTATTGCTTCTATCTTTGGACTTATTAGAAATAATTTAAAATTTATTCAAGAGTGATAAAAATCACCTTTTTATCATGTTTGAATTTGGTTAAATGTTGAAATTTGCAGTACCATTTTATTGTCTTTTATTAGCAGTATTTTAGCATCTATGTATGTAGCTCAAGATTATTTTTAAGTACGTTATAAGGAAATGGTATTTTAAATAAAATGTTCTTTAATTTTTAAGTTCCTAGAATGAGGTTAGGTTGGAATAAATTATGAAACAACGTTGTCTGAAATTTCAGACTTTTCTTATATAGATAAACTGTTAAAACAGTACCCATGACAGTGACAGTTGAAATACATTTTCATTGTTATATAAATTATTTACTCAATACTCGCACTATGGTAAAACCAGATGTTTCATAGAAAATGAAAGTAAAAATCAGTTTATTGGAAAGAAAATTGTTTCCTCCTCTGATTATACCACAAAGAACCATGAGATTGCAAGGAGGGAAGGCAGGGAATAAAAAGCAGATTTTTTTTAAAGCTCCTATCCCCATATCGAAAGACTGGATCTGTTAATTCATCCTGATCATCTGTTTTACAGAAGATTCTATTCTCTAAATCTCCTCACACTCTCATTTAATTTAATTTAATTTAATTTAATTTATTATTTATTTTTTGAGACAGAGTCTTGCTCTGTCACCTAGGCTGCAGTGCAGTGGTGTGATCTTCGCTCACTTGAACCTCTGCCTCCTGGGTTCAAGTGATTCTCCTGCCTCAGCCTCCTGACATAGCTGGGATTATAGGTATGTGCCACTACACCTGGCTAACTTTTATATTTTTAATAGAGATGAGGCTTCACCATGTTTGCCAGGCTAGTCTCGAACTCCTGACCTCAAGTGATCCACTTGCCTCTGCCTCCCAAAGTGCTGGGATTACAGGTGTGAGCCACCACACCCCACCCTCACACCTTCATTTTAAAGTTGGATCAATATTTAAAAAAAGGACCAGAGGGAAAAGTGCTTGAACTTCATGAATCTGCCTGCGTTAGGCTCTCTTCACCAAACAGGGAATGGAAGAGGGAAGAACCTTGCCTAGATAAAGAGAGATTCCGCTGGGCAAGGCTGGCTAGAGATTAACTTCAGCTTGTGGGCTGAACAAGCCAAGCAGCATGAAGCAAGGAATAAGTATACCAGAACAAACAACAAGCAGCAAACACCCAGAAAATGGGCCAGATTTAAGTAGTAAGTGTCTTCCACAAATTAGGAACTAGATCAAGAAGAGAGAGTGTGACAGGCCACGTGGCAGAAGGGTGCTCTTGACCCATGTATGGGATGAGCAACTCTAGATATAGCCAGAATGTGCTCTCTGTGACATAGTTGAAAGAGCTGAGGAGGGACAGGGAGCAGGAGAAATTTAAAGGCCTTGGAAAGAGTTGTTTTAATCCTAAAATAACAAAGTTAGTTAAAGTTTTCCAGTGCCAGAGGATGAAATTAAAATGTTCATCGTTCATCTGTAAAGGGCTTTTTACATTAGGACTTAATACGCGTAATGTTGTCTTAGGTAGCTAAGCTCATTTTGCTGTAACAAAATTAGTGAGTGACTTAAATTAGAGAAATTTTCTCATAATTCTTGAGGCTAAAAGTTCAAAATGAAGGTAGTAGCATGGTCAGTTTCTGGTGAGGGCTCTCTACCTGGCTTGTAGACTGATTAGACTGATGCTTTCTCTCTGTGTTCTCATATAGCACGTGCACACACACACACACACACACACAGATAGACAGACAGAGACAAGGGAGGTGAGGGAGAGAGAGAAAGAGGGAGCATGTACCAGGAGAGAACCCTCTGCTGTCTCTTCTTATAATCAGTCACATCATGAGGGTCCTCCTTTCATGACCTCATCCAAGCCTAATTATCTCGCAAAGGTTCTGTCTCCAAATACCATCACATTGGAAGTTAGGGCTTCAACAGCTGAATATTTTTGCAGAAGAATGAGGACACAATTCAGTCAACAGCAACTGTCAATTCTGATAGTCTCACAGGCACCATAAGAACCATATGCTATATTTTGTTTCCCTTGTCATACAATATCTATACTTGGTTTATCATTGAAATTGTTCTTAAATGGATTGTCCTGACTCCTTCTCAATTAATAGTTGTTTTACTTAATTCTAAGTATACTGTGTTCTGCAATAGAAACTTCTTTTTCTTAAATCATTTGATGGATATAGAGGGGCTTTATTTCATTTTTTTTCTGATTCTTTTGGCAAAGAAAATGAAATGGCATTTGCTCACAATTGGAGCAAATCCAGTCATATCTCTCTTCCATTCCAAAGGCCACCTTCTCATCTGTGTGGGAAAGGGAGAAGTTGTCACCAGTGTTGTTCATCAACCGTTGCTTCCCTGAATTTTGTGCCATGCTCAGAGCTGCCACTGACAGCCTCACTGCCTGGGAATCCCACACTGTAGTCTCCCATCAATGCAGTGCAGCTACCTAGGCATAGGCTCAGCAGACGCTTAAGTTCTTACCCTGTTATTGCTCTCCATAGTCTATGTTGGAGTATCAGACTTTAGTGAAGGGTCAAAGAAAACAAAAGTAAATTATAATTTAAGAGGATGAAAAATGAAAATCTTATTCTAAATACGATTATTTCCATATGATGAAATTACCCATCTCATGGACACACACTAATTTCTAGCCTTAGGTTAACCCCTCCATTCTTAGAGCACCTCTCTCTTCAGTCTTCTTTCCTCAAAGAATTCCCTCAGACTCTCTCCATTCAATCTCTAGAACTCAATATTTGTGGCAAATAATTTCCTAGAGCCTGTATTTTGTCAACAGTCATTTCTTTCTGTTGAGGAGGGCGGAAACAAGTTTCAGAAGAATAATCTGGATGAACTTTGGTTCTTCCAAGTGCTGACCGAAACTGTTAACCTTGTTCTTTGATTTATAGTTTCACTTTATTGGGGCTCAGATTTTTGTGTATAATCTGATGACTTACTAAAATCATATGAAAATTGATGTACTCAGATTTCAATACCAGTATAATATATGCCAAATTAAGTGGTACAGTTATTCACTGCTTTGGGTCCCTCCTAAAAAGACTGACTGCATCATTTTCACCCCATTTTGTCTCTAGGCTTTTCACTTTGGGCATTAAAAGACTTTACTGCTACAACCCCCTGGAAAATAACATGTAGTTCTACCCGGTATGGGTTAATGCAAATTCTAGACACATTACAAAACTTCCCCTCAAAAAGCAGTTTGGTTGTAGTGAGTAAAACCATCATCATAGGTATGTTGGGACAGAATATTTGAAACAGGAGTGATCTAGAAAGGTGAAATACATAGTCACTGCTAGAATATTTGATTGATTCCCTGTTGCTGAAGGCTCGATTGATAGGTGGAGCAGCCATCTAAATTATCCTTAAGGAGTTTCCACTCCTTTACCACATTTTAGTAAAACTATTCTATATAAATTAGGCCAGTTAAAAAAAATAAGAAAGGTAAAAAAGGATAATTCAGGTGTTTCCCGATTTGTGCCTTGAGATCCTTCTCTTTAGCTTGTTAGTTCCTCATAGTCTTACAACTCTAAGCTGTACCATCAGCTCACAGTATATGCTACCATCTACTGTAAGCAACTACATTCTGCTACATTGCGTAATAAAGATAATCACTGTAATTGTATATCAACACAATGAGATAATGAGATAATAACAAGACTCAAGTACCTTCCTTGCATGTAAAACAATTGATTTTAGTCACAGGCATTTGCCAGCCTGTTCCATGCTACTATATGGTATCAGTTTATATTCTGTCAATAAAGGGGCAGCCAGCAGGCTGTGCAATGCGTTGGTACACATATCTGTTGTGAGTTTCCAGAAAGTATTCTTGAAACTTTCATATCATTCTCTGAGTTATTCTCTTTAAAACTCTCGAGGGTGTTCTGATGTGTCAGTGCAACATACCTAATAAATTCATTCCGAGACAGCATTTGGAGTATCATAAGAGATCTTAAGAACAAACACAAACAAATACACCATAATCAACAATACTTGGTGATATAAAGATTAACTTGTCTAGCCTCATAAGATTTTCACATCAATTTCCCCTGAAATATCAGACCTGTCTGTATGGAAGCTATTTATGTGAGCTAAGACAGATATTAAGTCTAGCAGGCTGGGAAATTTTTATCCTAAATGCAAGCAAGATGTGTTCACCTATAAAAAACCCCGTCAGTAGAAGGGTGCGATCTGTATGGTGTTTTTGACCAATAGTGCTAACAGAGACTCTGATTTTTTTTTTCCTCCTGCGTTTCTTTCTCAACTCTAGCAGGCTAATTTTTACAAAATTTATGATTGCTTTTATCCAATATGTTACATCTGAAAGCTTCTATTTAGGCATTCTAAGGCAAAGGGGTGAACAGCCCTGGTTTTAATGCACTTATCAGTGTTAGATGATTAATATCAGTTTAAAGATGATTATTATTCTGCCATCAGATTTTTTAAATATGGGAAATGCTTGACTCTTTGGTTGACTTTTACTCTGACCCTCAAACTAAGAATGAATCAGACTACTCCTCTGGTCTAAAGTTTATTGTGGTAAACCCATGTGCAAATCATTTTTGAAAACTTTCCTATTATACTCATCAATTTCACTACGTTTTTTGTTTTTTAGTGTCGGCCAAACCAAGACCCCACAGTGATGAATATTCCAAGAAGATTCCACCTCCCAAACCGAAGCGGAATCCAAACACTCAGCTGAGCACATCTTTCGATGAAACATACATCAAAAAGCACGGGGGGCCCCGGAGGACGTCGCTGCCCCGAGACTCCTCCCTGTCCCAGATGGGCAGCTCCATGGGAGACCCCGAGGAAGAGGAGCCCGTGTACATCGAGATGGTGGGGAACATTCTCAGAGACTTCAGGAAGGAGGACGACGACCAGAGTGAGGCCGTCTACGAGGAAATGAAGTACCCCATCTTTGACGACTTGGGCCAGGACGCCAAATGTGATTTCGACCATCACAGCTGTTCTTCGCAGTGTGCTACTCCCACGGTGCCTGACTTGGACTTCGCCAAGGCCTCAGTGCCATGCCCCCCCAAGGGGCTGCTTTGCGACATCCCCCCGCCCTTCCCCAATCTGCTTTCTCACAGACCCCCGCTGCTGGTGTTCCCTCCCGCCCCCGTGCATTGCTCCCCCAACTCCGACGAGTCCCCGCTCACCCCCCTGGAGGTCACCAAGCTTCCCGTGCTGGAAAACGTGTCTTACATGAAACAGCCAGCGGGGGCGTCGCCCTCCGCGCTGCCATCCCACGTCCCCAGCCATGCAAAACTGGAGAAAGAGCAGGCCACGGCCCTGGGACCTGCCTCTGCCGCCCCTGCGCTCTCCTCGTCCCCCCCCGCCCCCGTCCACGCTGTACCGAACCCAGTCCCCCCACGGCTACCCTAAAAGCCACTCCACGTCTCCCTCCCCGGTCAGCATGGGGAGGTCCCTGACTCCCCTGAGCCTCAAGAGGCCTCCCCCCTACGACGCTGTGCATTCGGGCAGCCTCTCCAGGAGCTCTTCCTCAGTGCCTCACTCGACCCCCAGACCCGTGTCGCAAGATGGGGCCAAGATGGTCAACGCGGCGGTGAACACCTACGGGGCGGCCCCGGGTGGCTCCCGGTCCCGGACACCCACGAGCCCCCTGGAGGAGCTGACCAGCCTCTTCTCCTCCGGCCGCAGCCTGCTGCGCAAGTCATCCAGTGGCCGGCGCTCCAAAGAGCCTGCAGAGAGTAAGTGTGCAGGGCCTGCCTGAGCCCAGAGCCCAGTGCCAGGCTTAAAACCAGGGTGAAGTCCATTGTGTGCGTATAACGCACGCAGTACTGGGTCTCAAGGCCTTGGAGTTGGAATCTTAGCATGCAAAATGTGTTAGCTCACTTTTGCCATGCTAGGCCAAATAGTGTATCCTGAAAGTATTAAAAATGGTAGTCTGCACAATGTACCAATACTTATTTAAAAGAATGATTTTGAAAAATGAGGTATAAAATCTAAATTCTTACAATGGTCCTGGAAAGCTGAAAAGTGAAAATAGGGACTGCTATGGAATTTTAGGTATGTGCAGGTAACACATGGAGTATATGGTCTTGAGGCCTTTTAGTTGCAATCTCAACATGCAAAATGTGCTAATTCACTTTTGCCATATTAAGCCAAATAGTGTACCTTGAATGTAAGCTGCAAGACTTAAAAATGACAAGCTGCACAGTATAACATTTCCTATTTAAAAGAAGAGTGATTAAAAAAATAAAGTATACAATCTAAATTCTTACAATGGCCCTGGAAAGTCAAACTGAAAACAGAGACCACTATTGAATTTTTAGGTAAATATCTTGAATTGGAGGTGGGGGGTGGGGGTGAGAATTAAACATTCAAACATGCAATTGTTAGATGTTAAAACTTACCCTCATCTTATATTAAAAAACTTCGTAAGCAAATTCGTATTAGAAAACCTCTGTTGGAAAGAAAGCAGTTTGATTAGCACTTAGGATTTTCTTTTTTTCTTTGCCATAACAAATTATTCTGTCTGTATACTTCATGTTCTTATATTTTTACCTTTACTATAAATGAGAATAGAACTGTAGTTTTCCTTGTAAAAGGCATGATTCATACCTATTTCTATGGTACTCTTCCTAGATCCATCAATACATAACTTACAGAAGAATCACTAAGGTGGTGAACATTATTTTTACTACTGAATTTCAAAGACCATGAAATTTCTATATCTGAACAACTAACCATTTTATGAGTTCCAAATCAATTAACAAGTATATGGTAAAGTCAAAACAGACCCAGATTAGTTTTTTCTATGTCCATTTCATTAAATTACACTTCTTTCTCTTACTTAAAAATGCCTTAGGCACCTAAGCTGATAATTAATCTCTTACATCTCAAGTAATCCCTCACATGATTTTTTATTTATCTATTCATATAGTCATACTGCGAACTTTCCTTAAAGGAAAAGAAATCCTCAATATTTTTGATGATGAAAATGATAATGGCATTTTTAATATAATTAATATTCCTTGACAGTTATAAGCCACTAATTCTTTTTTCCCTTTACACAGAGATTTCTGAAAATGTTAGCTATTTCAATAATTGCCCCCAAAACATTTTAATTGCCTAACTGAAAGGCAGACATTTCTAATATATTAGGTATGTCTGGAGTTATATTCATGTATATGTACATACATACATAAAATTCTTTTAAGAATTGAATTTAAAACTAGGAACAATCTATTTCTAGAGCAGTTGTCAACCAGGGAAATTTTGTCCCCCGGGATATTTTGCAATGTCTACAGATGTTATTGGTTGTTACAACTGGGGATGTTACTGACATGTATTGTGTAAAAGCCAGAAATGCTGCTTAACAATGTAGAATGCACAAGATGGCTCCCCCACCCCACACAGACACAAAGGATGATCTGGTCTACAATGTCAATAATGCCAACGTTGGAAAACCCTGGTCTAGAAAATTTATTGAAGTTTAAAGTTTCTTCCAGATAATTGATTGATTGATTTGGTTTTCACACAGATCAAAATAAGGTATTTAGAATAAGAGAAAATATTTTTTAAACATTTTACTTTTAAAATACATAATGGGTATTGTGAAATTAATAGAACTTTCATCTTAGAATTGATGAGATGATTGGATTTTCTCCCTACCTATCAGTTTCTTTGGAAGATCCTTAACATCTCCAGCTGGCAGCTATGCCAATTAGCTAGAAAAAAAAAAATATATGTAAAAGAAATGATTAACTAATGAAGCTATTTCAAGAAAAATCCATCTGTTAGAATCAGTCTATGTGCTATATGTCACAGACTTCCCCATTCAACTCCAAAAACAAGCTCTGTGTACTTCTAAAACAAAGCTTGTACATGGAAGACTGGTCAAGGCTCTTTACGGCTTTTAGGGAGCCAAGGATTGAATTATTTCACATGTGCTATTAACCGTGCATCACCTCTGCAGAGATAGGGCGTGCCCCTGAGTTACATTAACCTCAGTATTTTACTTTACTTAAATGGAAGGGAGGAAAAACACAGGTAATACAAATGAATAATCAAATAAATCAAATGGACAAATCAAATTGCTATTTATTTTTGACTCTCGAGGAAAATGGAAAAACACCTTTAGATGCTCACAAAGTCAAAGGAACTCTCAGAATGTTTCCATAATGCAAAAAGTAGAATCAAAATGGTTAATTGGGAGTTAACCAGTAATTTCTGTTGCCGTACACTCATGGACACAATTCTCCCCTTTACTTCTGCCAGACTGGATTTGTGGACGTGTTGATACCTTAGGGATAGAAAAAGTGATATGAAGTAGTATAACATTTGTGACTGTGAGTTTCATTATTTTTTTTTAAGTTTCAGGGATTTTCTACATTTCAGGAATAAAAGCAAAACTGATATCTCTGTTTTCCAAGACTCTCTTGATTTAGTGGAGAAGTAAATGTTGAGAATTTACTAATAATCAATCTAAAACAAATAAAATATTTGTTTTAATTAAGGAAAACTATGTCAAATAAAATTTATAACTTAAACTCATTTTTAATAATTTATAAAAGGCACACCTAATGTAACAATTTCATATTTTGAAGGTTTATAATTGTTGATGGAGATTGGTCAATAGAGAAGAAATAAAATGAGACAAAAGAGATAGATAAATTTCCTTTTGTTTCACAATTTTCTAAATATGGCCTTCACATTCTTTGTTATTGGAAATTTTTTTTTCCTGGTGGAAGGAACGTTGTAATGTTTATCTATGATTCAGTTAGGACATCTGATAGTCTCTATAGATCTAGTAATTTTTTATTTGGTGATTATTGTTAATATATATTTTTAAAATTTGTGCAGAGAGGTGAATGACATGAGACATGTAAGAAGTGATTAACTCATATACTATTGCTATAAATTTTTGTGTCTACATGGTAAGCAGGTCAGGTACAAATATGTTTTATGATAAACTTTGAAGACTTAAAATAACTTACTGCCTATCATTCTCATCTTTCTTTTACATGTTCTTCTTTAATATATTCATTATGATTTTGATTTGATTTTTTGGAAGATGTAGGTCACAAAAGGGCCATTTTGTTTTAATAAATCAGGTGCCACGAATCATAGAAATTAGTGATCACATCAAATATTTAAAAAGAAATGTTTAACCTGAATATCAGTCCATTTTCACTCTGTGATAAAGAACTTCCAAGACTGGTTGATTTATAAAGAAAAAAGGTTAAATTGACTCACAGTTTCATATGGCTGGGGAGGCCTCAGAAAACTTACAATCATGACGGAAAGAGAAGTGGGAAGCAAAGACCTCGTGACAGGAAAGAGAGAGCTCACAGGAGCGGGGAAGATTGCATTATAAAATGATTATATTTTGTGAGAACTCACTATCACAAGAACAGTATGGGGAAAACCACCCCTGAAATTCAATCACCTCCTCCCGGTCCCTCCCTTAACATGCAGGGATTAAGGGGATTACGGTTGGAGATTAGATTTGGTTGGGGCCACAGAGCGAAATCATATCAGCCTGTATTCAACACAGATGAGTAAATGTCTGTTTCAGTGAAAAAGTATAAGACCTAGTGAAGAATGTAATTAAAATTCACAAACTATTTGAGGGGAAAGAGTGAGATAGACAAGCAATAATGGAGAAATGTAAATTAAAAATGTAGAGAAAAAGTAGAAGAGGAAGCAGCAAAGGGAAGAAATTAATGAATAAACTAAGGCACTAAGAAATAAATGACATGCACGCCCAGGGGCAGAGGAGCATGTGAATAGATGTTGGCACCAAGAAGTGAGGCACACAGAAAGAGACTCGTCTTTATTTGAGATGTTTAAGAAAGCGAACAGGACTTGATCCTGCTAGAACTTTTGGAATCTTCCTCATGGTATCCTCTGAGGAGTCTTCAGCTCTTTGGGTATAGCTCAAGTCCAAAATACCTTTGAACAATTCCAGAGCACAAAAGCTTCCAGATCTAGACCCTAACCCTCTTCAGGTTGCTCCTTTCAGAAAGAGACAGGCAGAACAGGGAGGAAGACGTGGGGCGCGGTGGAGCTCCAGAAGCAGGGATGAAAACAAAGGTGCAGGCCCACCTATCTCCTGACATTATTATTGTTATTATTATTATTAAGAGTCTGGCTCTCCCGCCCAGACTGGAGTGCAGTGGCACAATCTTGGCTCATGGCAACCCCTGTCTTCTGGGTTCTAGCAATTCTCCTGCCTCAGCCTCCCGAGTAGCTGGGACTACAGGCCCATGCCACCACACTCTGCTATTTTTTTGTATTTTAGTAGAGACAGGGTTTCACCGTGTTGCCCAGGCTGGTCTTGAACTCCTGAGCTCAGAGAATCCACCCACTTTGACCTCCCAAAGTGCTAGGATTACAGGCTTGAGCTACCACACCCAGTCTCCTGTCATTATTATTAAAAGATAAATTATGTCTTTCTTGGTAGTACCAAAAAAAGGCTATATCATACTCAACCATATTCCACGTTGTTGGAGATTAATAAGTTTTTACGATTAAATCTCATTTTTTAGCCTTTAAAAAGTATTTAATACTTTTTTTTCAGTCTCACTCTGTAGCCCAGACTGGAGTGCAGTGGTGCGATCTCAGCTCACTGCAACCTCCGACTCCCAGGTTCAAGTGATTGTCCTGCCTCAGCTTCCCAAGTAGCTGGGATTACAGGCATGTACCACCACATCTGGCTAATACTTTGTATTTTTAATAGGAACAGGGTTTTACCATGTTGGCCAGGATGGTCTCGAACTGCTGACCTCAGGGTATTCTCCTGCCTCAGCCTCCCAAAGTGCTGGGATTACAGGCACAAGCCACTGCACCCAGCCAGTATTTGATACTCTTAGATGTCATATTATATTTTTTAAATTATAGATGTAAATAAGTCTTGTAGATCTGATGAAATAGAATTAGGAATCAGTTGTCATCTTTGCCTTTTCATTGACTTTCTTTAAAAAAAACTCCACATAGAAACCACAGCTTCAAACATACTTACATAGACACAAAACAAACCCACAAAATCCTAAAGACATCTAACCCTTGCCTCACATGCCACATGTAAATACAAGCCCACATACCTCTCTCCTTTTTTGTGCTATGTGAGGTCTAGTGATACTAAAAGATTAGGCATTGATTATGAAGGAGCTGCTCCAACTAACTCTTACTAATTTAATTTTTAAAGAATTTATTTTAAAAATTCTAAAGTTTATTTTTAAAATATGACAATTAAAAGAATTATTTTGAAAAAAGATTTTAAAATATATTTCTATTTTTCTATGCTATTTTTATATGTTGTTCCATTTGTAAGAAAAAAAGGGTCTACTAATGTATGCTGGCTGTCTTGGTAACTCAGGGTCATTGTTGTGACAGTCACTGTGCACCTGCCACAGGCTATTGCAAAGTGTCGAGCAAGGTGACCTCAACAGGGGAGGCTGCGCAAAAAGGTGGTATCGTTTCTGGTCATTCATAATAGCAGTGACACAGTATTGATAGCTTATTAATCTGCTGAGATGTCCTTAGAGTCTATTTAGAACTGAAGTGCCAGCTACTATTATATCCTTTAAATTCACTTAAATCGTTATGTGTTTCTAGTGGTTTTCCTACCTCCTCCCTTTCTTTCGGGTAGTTTTATTGATGCATCTAGCCTCTCCCGCCATCTCCACCTCTCCTCTTCTCTTTTCACTTGCTTTTTCATTGTAACATCAAACCAATAATTAGTTGTGGATTAAGAAACCAAATGCCCAAACTTGTCTGAGAAAACTCTCAACTAATGAAAGTATGTGACCTGCAACATAGCGACTGTGTGACCTGCACTTCCACGGGCCACTTTAATCCACCTACTAGATCTTGCCTGGAGTTCTAGATTCATATCTGAGCATTAGAAATATCAACTTCCCAAAAAATAGGATATCCTAGAAAACATGGAATAAATGTTAGGTTTTTTTAGGAGAATCTACACATTTTGTTTAGCCTATTTAAAATACATTTTGAGGTTGAATGTGATGGCTTATTCCTTAATCCCAACACTTTGAGAGGCCAAGGTGGGAGGACTGCTTGAGCTCAGGCTATTGAGACCAGCCTAGGCAACATAGTGAGACCAAATCTCTACTAAAAATAAAATATATATATATTAGCTGGGTGTGGTGTCACATGCCTATAGTCCTAGCTTCTTGGGAGGCTGAGGCAGGAGGATCAGTTGAATCTGAGAGTTTGAGAATGAAGTGAGCTATAATCACACCATTGCACTCCAGACTGGGCAACAGAGTAAGACCCTGTCTTAAAAAAAGTAAAATAAATTACATGTAGTTTTCAGTAAAACTTAGCAGGTGAAGTAGTTAAGGACTTTATATTCCCTCAGTTTCTTGCTTATGAAAGCAGATGCTGACAAAGAGTAGGACAAAAACAGGTATTGAAAAACCAAAGGGAAGGTTGGAGGAGGGAGTCTATAGTTCTGGATCTCTCTTTTGCGATGGAGAATGAGAGAACCCTCAGCCTGCAGGCATGTTGACTTCAGGCAGGACTCCTAGACACATGGTTATTTGGAGCACCCTGACCAGAGTTAGGGGCTAGATTTGGAACCTCTTGTACGCTGGAATTCTTCAAAGGCATTTAGGAGTAGAGTTACACCCAAAGACCTGAAGCCACCTCAGAGGATGCCATAAGGAAGATTCCAAAACTTTTGGCAGGATCAAAACCTGTTCGTTTTCTTAAACATCTCAAATAATGGTTAATCCCTTTTCAGGTCTCCTCTCCTGCTGTTTGTTGGTTGCTACCCCGCTAACAGTCCCACATAGGGACCTCCTGTGGCCTCAGACTGGCTTCTGCCTTAGCAAGGGTCCTTCCAGCAGCTCAGAAAAGAAATCAAGCCAGGACCTGTATAATGATGATTCTCCCAGGATGTGACCTTGGATGTGCTCAGGCTCCAGAGAAGTTTCTTGTGTAGTTCAAAGCATGGTAGGCAAGAGGTAGAAAGCTTAGGTGAGTGGTCCAAATGCCTGCATCATATTCACCTGGATGTTGTTTAAAATCCAGATTGCTGGGCTTTATTATAGACCTATTTAATGAGAACTGTAGGGGTTGGGCCTGGGATACTGACTGTTTAATGACAATCCCTGGTCATATTTATGCCTTCAAGCAAGCAATAATCTGGGGACATATCATATGGTTAAATATTAGCAACACCATTTACTGGTATTCAAGAAACCATTGCTTTCATGTAACAAGGTTAAAAGAGAATTTATATAAGAAAAACAAGAGAGGTGAGAGAAAGTAAAACAGACAACTCAAAATGAGTGACTGTTGGTTTCCTTTCCTTGACTAAGTTACTGATCAGTTGGCAGCTTACAACGAGGACAGGCAGGGTAATGTGGATTCGAAAGAGATGACAACGTCACTACCTGTGGATTCTCCCAGAGACCTTGAAAGTTTAAGAACAGAGTACATGGTGGGCAGTCTGTGAATTGCATCTATCCTTGTCTTAGCATCTCCGTCTTAGTCATGCCGAGTCTGTGCCACTTCCTTTATCGGAATTCCTCAGTACTCGAGTTTGAGAACCACTGATAAAAGCTGCTTCGACAGGAACTGGTGCTGCTGGTCAGGAAGGCGAGGAAGAAACCTGAGACTGGCTGGCAGCTGTCCTTACCCCAGAAGTCCATCCAAATGTGTCTAGGCTTTTGAAGGGAGAGGACTAGCCAGAGCACAGCAGGCCCTCCAGATGGAGCTGTGACTCTGAATGAAAGTGTGCTGTCTAGAGGACACCCTCTAGTCCACGTAGGAGAGCAGAGGGAACAGCGTAACTCATAGGCAATAGGAGAGAATGGAAGTCTTTCTTGTGGGGCACTGGAAGGATGGAATGAGAGCATTACTGGCAATCTGGGGCTCTAGTGGTCATGACTGGGCCAAGGAGCTCAGGAATTGGGCTCACAATGTGAGAATAAGGTGGTGAGAGTCTTAGAAAATGCCTTGGCCTCAAGCAGGTTTGTCTCAGGAACAATAGCAAGACCAACTAAGCCCAGAGTGGGAGCATCAGAGAAACTAGTGGTAAGGATGTGGAAGAAGGCAGTGGCCAGCCCCTTCCTCTAGAACACTTCCATATACTTAATCTTCATGCCATTTACTCCATACCAGAACTTTCTAAGAAATTTACAAGTAATTAGTCTTCATAGCAGTACTCTGAGGCATGTGATATTGACCTTGCCATTTTAAAGATGGAAAAAACACTGGCACAACTCACACAATCATGTGGGGAGTGAACCTGGGATTTGAACCTCAATTATTTGGCTCTAGAGTTTCTTTGCCTTAATGATACCTTATCAATACAAGGTCTCCCAAACTCACCAATTTTCATCAAAAGTCTAAGGACTTGTGATGTTATCATTCTCATGGATATCTGCCTAATCTGTACACAAATGGCATGGACTACTTAGTGATTGGTAGCAATTTAGGAAGGGGGTGGGAAATCTTTTGAGCACCCTTCAAAACTCACTTTGGAATATCTCAGTCACTGCAAGGAGCTCTGTATCCTAGGTTTCTGAGCTGCCCCTGAAGGCATATGGTCTGCCCAGTGGGCCTCAGAATCACCCAAATGATCTAAGCAAAAAAAAGTGAGTGCTCATCTTACTGCCTCTAAGCATAACTTAAGAATATATGTTCAGGTTTCTTTGCTAAAAAGATATGAGTGTTCATCTCAACACCTCTAAGCATAATTTAAGGGTGTATGTGCAGGCTTCTTTGGTCTGTCAGATATGCAATACTGAGCTACTATCCAGGGATACAGGGCTTTTGTCCTCAGTGCTTGCATCTTGGCCATAACTATGCAGCAATTTGATGGCCCATGGCTCCTCCAAGGGGAAAAATAGTTGATTAATTAAAAGCCCCAGCCAATGCACAAAAGCAATGAGCACGCTAGCAGCACTAATCTGAAAACCGACTGGACTAAAACAGACAAAACAACTCAAAGGCGCCCTGTGCAAATGCTTCTTAGCACTACCTCTTTTCTCTTTACATTTGAGGTACTATGTACTCGACAGAATCAGACACTCATCTTTTTCTTTTCTTTTTTTTTTTTGTGAGTCAGAGTCTCACTCTGTCACTCACCCAGGCTGGAGTGCAGGAGTGCGATCTCGGCTCACTGCAAACTCTGCCTCCCAGGTTCAAGCAATTCTCTGCCACAGCCTCCTGGGTAGCTGGGATTATAGGTGCCCGCCACCACACCCAGCTAATTTTTGTATTTTTAGTATAGATGGGGTTTCATCATCTTGGCCAGGTTGATCTTGAACTTTTGAGCTTGTGATCTACCCTCCTCAGCCTCCCAAAGTGCTGGGATTACAGGTGTGAGCCACCACCCCGGCCCCACTCATCTTTAAAATTAAACACACACACACACACACACACACACACACACACACACTTCTTTAGCTGGCCTATTATGTTTTAAAACTGAAGGGATTTTTTTTTAACAGGATGATGAGGTTAAATGGAGTATAATTCCTTGATTTCAAAACTTTGTGTGTCTCCTTGGTTAATTGGGACCATGACATTGTCTGTTTTTCTCATTTAGTTTCTCCTAGAATTGCAACATAGAATCACTGAAGAAGACATAATTTCATAAATAATTGCTCACCTTTCTGGGGGTAGACCGCAGCTGTCCTTGATTGATGCAGGCAGACGTGTTTATCCCCCGTGTTTATATTCTCTGGCTGCTGAATCTTTAAGTGCAATTTCTTGTCAGCAATTTAATCAGCAATTCTCTCCATTAAGAAGAACTCTCCCTGCTTTAAATGTATAAAATGCAGAAACATTTTCAGTTCAGAAATTAAGTTATACCGGTCTATTTTTTTAAACCGAGATTCTCTCAGTGGTAATTTTATACACGTGAAAAATACTAGAACTGATTTTTTTTCTTTCCTGTTCCATTACTTGGAATAAAACATGTAATTTCTGATTTTTAGAGACTACCATGTATTGTTGACTCTTTGAGAACTATAAGTAATTAAATATTTGTCATAAATGATTTCCTACTGGCTACATCAGGTTACCCTAGGCATGTCCTACATTTTAACTAAGTACGATGTTGAAGTCTAGCACAAGGCTGGATATCACAAGAGGTGGTTTCCATTAACAAGCTTTGAGACCTTAGATAAGTCAGTTCGACTCAGTTTTCTCACTTTTTGAATGAAAATATCAGATGCTAAAACTGAGTCCCTTCTGGCTTGGCTTCTTGCGTAGGGCTTCAGCAGATGACCGGCTTATCTGTAAATTTCCAGAAAGGACCCATTTCCTCCTTCTGATACTTTCCATCTGATGTTGTTCTTGCTTGCTGAAAGGACTTTGCCAGAAACCGCATAAAAAAAATGTCAGCCTAATCCTTGACTCCAGACTCAGTCTACCAATTTCTCCATGGTGTTTTCCTCATGCTATGGTCTTTGAGCACTTTCTTCATATTTTTGTAATGATATAAGACTTATTCCAATGCATTGTAAAGATTATTTCTGTCTTATTCTCTCTATTGAGACAAAGGACCAGGGAGAACAAGGTACAAACCTTTTCATCATTTTACTTTTTGTAATACTTGATCCAATGCAATCTTTCTCCAAGTTGGTACACCATAAAGATTTATTGAACTTGGTGAATTAATAGACAAAGTGACTTAAGAAGGCTATTGAACTTTAGGAAAAAAAGCCGTATAAGAAATGTTTGACCATTAAGTAAAAAAACAAAAATCATCTTCTATGTATGAGTTAGAGCATTCCACATTAAAATCAATATAGTCATTCAGCAAAAAAGCAGCTATGCTGAATGCTGAATTCATTGCTTCTGCTCTTAAGTGGTATGATTGAAAGGATGGCCATTCCATTCCAGGCAGATTTATTGGAGGGAAAGATATAAAGAATATAGCCATCAAACATTTAAATTTGGACCATTTTGTAATGTCAAATCATCTTCAGTTTCTGTACGAATGAATGAACTGTGAAAATTGATCTCTTTTCTATGTTTGTGGGAAGAAAGATACTTTTTTTAAAAGAAAATAACTAACATTTAAAAAAAGAAATTTCAATCTGCTTAACATTATGCATTATTGATAAAAAATAGTAAAGAGAATAAAAACATGTTCAATGGCTGGTGCGGTGGCTGACGCCTGTAATCCCAGCACTTTTGGGAGGCTGAGGCAAACAGATCACTTGAGGTCAGGAGTTTGAGACCAGCCTGGCCAACATGGTGAAACCCCATCTCTACTAAAAGTACAAAAATTAATCGGGCGTGGTGGTGGCTGCCTGTAATTCCAGATACTCAGGAGTCTGAGGCAGGAGAATCGCTTGAACCCGGGAGGCAGAAGTTACAGATTGTGCCACTGCACTCCAGCCTGGGTGACACAGTGAGACTCTGTCTCAAAAAACAAAGCAACAAGCAAAAAGATAAAGTAAACACATTCAAGTAGGTCATTTAACATCTTTGTTGGAAAAATGTGGCATAAATCCACAAAGCTGTCATTACGTGACTGGTGATCTTAAATATGTGTGATCCCAGGTGAAAAAAATGGGTTTGAATTTGAAAATATTTGAAAAGTTCTTCTCAGTTTTTGATAAAGTAAACTTTTTGGAATTTGGTAAATGGATGAAAATCCCAATTTTAATTAAATGTCTGTAGTGGTGCATGGTATTTCTTGGTTGAAGCAAACATGTTATTGTCGTTGCTGGTGGGAGCTAGATTAATTAAATGTTCCACCTCTAGTAGAATGACCAATCAGCTGGAAAATCTGAGCTCTTGCTGTTTCCAAATGGAAGGAGCCAAAATATTAAGGAATCTAAGTGGGAAGTAAGGAGTATTAGTTGCATGGATTTCAGCATATACTGTCTAGCCAGCTACAGCTAGAAAGGAATCCAGAACAGCTGAACTGAAAGGAAAAAATTCCAATCTAGAAGTCTGTAATATTCTTCTGATAATTGATGATGGAAAAACTTTCCTGTATGTGTTCTACTGGTCAACTTTCAGTTATAGTCAGTAAAATAACATTTTCCTCTGTTTTGCTTTTCCTATTGTAGATGAACTGATATAATTAAGGTAAGAAAGAATAATTCTGGAAAAACAATAGCTAGAAGCAGTCATGAAGTAGAGATTGGGATATTCATGTATTGTCCAACCCTAGAACCAACCTTAGTGCTACGGGTGAATAATTCTAATATGTCTTTTTATTCCCATGTCACAAGTTATAAATCTGGATTCCCAAGAGCTAGACGGATGGAAAAGGATTTAGTTGTTAGCAGCTCCCAGCAGAATGATCAGAGCTGAAATAAAGTACTGCTCTATTTAAGTTACACATTCTGGACATCAAAATTGTGTCTATGTCTACAAACAACTTTCATTCTTTTGACTATTAGTTATTAACCACTTACCAATAATTAATAACAAGAGATACATGTAAAAAATAAAAACCAAAAACTTCTTGTCAGTGTTGAAATGGTCAAAGAAAAGTTTTAAACCTAAGAAATTAAAACCGATTACCTCACAGTTGTTTTTCTTTGGGTAATTGATAATCTCACTTGTATCTTTCAGAATTCATTTTGGCATCTGAACCAAGCTGTGTGTATGCTCCTTAATTTAAACTATAATCAAATTGTCCACCGATGTTTCATAAAGCAGAAGCTTGATGCTATAAACAGCATGGTTCTCCATTTAGCTTCCATGGCCAATCCACTTAAGTGAATGCACTGTACTTGCTGCCTTCATTTCCTCTCCCTCATTCCAGCCTTAATTTCTTACAACCTGACTTCCTCTTCCACTCACCCCAAAATTACATGAGGCTTCCTAACTGGTCTCTGGTTCTAGCATTTTTCCTTCCCTGTTCTTTTAAACCTTCAGGAAACATCTGATATTGTTGATTATTCTGTGTAAATAATTTTCTAAGATATGAATTCTGGATATGTTGTCCAGGCTAGATGCAGTGGTTATTCACAGGCATGTTCATGTGCTCTACAGTCTCCAACTTCTGGCCTCAAGCAATCCTCCTGCATCAGCCTGCCAAGTGGCTGGGGACACACTCTTGCCTAACATGTTAAGATTTTTCTGCTTATTTTTATGCAATATGATATCCTCATTAGTAATCATTTTAAAACTGTGTGCCTTCTGCTTCCTTCTTTAGAGAACTCTGCTCCTTAATCTTTATAAAAAAGTTATTCTGACATGTGACTGACAGTGTTGTAATTTTGTGTTTAAATGTTTGCCTCCCCCACTAAATTGTTAGGACACATACGGAGTCTTTTTTATTGAAGCAAATAGCACATTTTCTAGCATAAAGTACATGCTCAGTATGTTTTCAACTATTTGACTGAGTGAATAAATATGCATCCAATTTCCCCAATTAAATGATAAGTTTTTGAGGGCAGGGGCAGTTTATAGTTTTGTAAATTTCCATGATCTCTATGACTGAATTTTGCATAATCAGTTTATGTTTGTTGATTTATTGATTTTTCTAAAGCTAACTTTTTAAAAATAGCACCAGACAATAGAGCTACCATGATTAACCAATATTGATTGTAATCTGAGTTTTGCAGAGAATGCAAAGATCAACAGTAGTTAAGATATTTAGGAATCAAGTGTTTCAAGGAATATCAATGGAGAATCCAGGTGTAGATGATTCTTACATATAATACTGAAAAGAGGAGCCAGTCCCATTACCGATTGGGGAAAACAAACAACAAACAGCGAGATAAATGAATATTATGTTGTAGACTGCACAATTATTAGCTGAATTGTGGTATTATTGAGTACAGTCCATTTGCAGTTAAATTTTCAGAAGATGAAAAATAAGAAAGAATAAAAGCGTACCTTCATTTTACATTTTTGTTTTTAAAAAGTCCTTTGTTTAACCAGCTTAAAAAAATAACCTCCTTATAGTGGAAGATAGAGTGGAAAGTTATTTGGTATTTGTATATGTATATGTGAAAAAAAAACAGACATAGGAGCTTAATATCCTGGGGTTAAAAAATAGATCTGCCATCTAAGAGCTGTTCTTTTTTAAAATATTTATTTCCATAGGTTTTGGGGGAACAGGTGGTGTTGGCTATGTGAATAAATCCTCTACTGGTGATATTTGAGACTTCGGTGTGCCCATCACCCGAGCAGTATACACTGTACCAAATTTGTAGTCTTTTGTCACTCATCCCACTCCCATCCCTTCTCCTGAATCCTCAAACTCCATTGCATCATTCTTAGGCCTTTGCATCCTCATAGCTTAGCTCCCACTTATGAGTAAGAACATACAATGTTTTGTTTTCCAATCCTGAGTTCCTTCACTTATGATAATGGTCTCTGATTCCATCTAGGTCAGAGCAAATGCTATTATTTCATGGCTGAGTAGTATTCCATGGTGTGTGTACATATACATATATGTTATATATACCGCAGTTTCTTTATCCACTTGTTGACTGATGGTTATTTGGGCTGGTTCTATATTTATGTAATTGTGAAATGTGCTGCTATAAACATGCATGTTCAAGTATCTTCTTCATATAATGACTTCTTTTCCTCTGGGTAGATACCCAGTAGTGGAAATGCTGGATCAAATAATAGCTGTTCTTTCAGGGAAAGTCTTAGGTTTTAAATATTTACCTCATAGGATTGCTGCGACAACTTAAAGAAAATCATGCACAAGAAAATACCTTGTAAATGTCATTGCTATGCAACTATAGAAGGTGATTTTTGAACCTTTAGCTACATGTAAAAAGAATAACTATTTTAGTAAAAGATAAAGTAAGGTTGAAAATGAAATAAATTTTCAGATATTCCATGTTGTTGTTTGCATAACTTTCTCTTCAATTAGGCTTGGGTAAAGGATCTGACATCTTAAGTGAATCATTCTATGACTGGAAGTGAGGAGCATAAAGAATTGGAGACAATGCAAGCCATTCTCCCTTCCCACAGGAGGCAGGATGTTTTAAGGCTGCTGAATGATATCTAAGCCTTGAAGCTGGAGGGCCTTCACATCCCATGCAGCCCAGTACCCTTGCCCCATAAAGAACAACTCTGAGAACAAAGAGGCCATCTTTATTGTAGAAAGGACTGAGCAGCATGACACTAGGATTGTGAAAGATGATTTACCAGCAGAATAAAAAGCTTCAATATCGCTGGGTTGTTGATATATTCTTCAAAAGTATTTTTTTTTTTTAATTTTCTGGTTACAAGCAATTTATCTTTTAAAATAAAAAGAAAATTTTTATTTTATTTTTTGACAGCTTTGCTGTCAATTTTTTCGTTTTTTAAAAATTTTTATTTTGAAAGATATATTGATGGTAACCAGAAAATTAAAAAGAAAAAGAAAAAAAATATAAGAATTAATCAAATAATTAAGTGGAAACCAAGAAGATTTGAAGTACTTAATATCAACAATAATTAGCATGTAGATGGAAGTCTGTTAAAAACTATGTGTGAAGTGTTGTGTCTAAGTACATTCAAGTAGAAGAATCTCATTTTCTTTTAAAGTGATTACTTAAGATGAAAAAAAGTTAAGGTTAGCTTTTGAAAAATGGAATGTCAGAAAAAAAAAACGAACACTCAAATGTTACTTTAAAACATGTGTACAACCACAAATACATATAAAGAATGCTAACCTCCTAAATACAGATGAGCTCACATAGTAAAAGGCACTGCACGAAAAGTGACCTTCATAATGGTTTTTTTCTTTAATGTGAAAGGTTACAGACACAAATGGCTTCATTGCCAATTTTCTCATTTTAAAAAAACTAACTCAAATGGCTTCCCTAGTAAAGACTTCATCCACATGCTAATTAAGCAAGGTTTGTTTTGCACATCAATTTTTAATATTCACTCCTCACACTTAAATGAAACCTGCAGCGTGGGGCTGCTCCAGTTAAAAGCAGTCCTGACCTACTTCCATGTGAAATCAATGGAGGGCTTCAAGAGACTCATGAGTAGCTGACATTTAAGGAAGCCAGGAAGCTCATAATCTGTGTTGGTGTAAAATGTGTGTTTCCCTGGGCTTCAGCTTCCTTCCCCGACACCCCGTTCTCTCTCTCTCTCTGTCTCTTTCTCTCCTCTCTCCCTTGTTCTTCTAATAATAGAGAAGACTGTGGAAGCTATTGAGCAAGATAAGTGAAGGCATACCCGAGTTCTCAAGTTACATGTTCAGGGGAATTGTGAGATGATCTGTCAGCTACACGTGTAATGTTTTCCAATTAACAGGAACCCATAGGTCTGGCATTGAGGAAGGAAAAGAAAGGCCTAAAGAGCACCTACTTGCATTCAAATATATTCCACACAAAAAAACAAAAAACAAAATTAAATTCACCAGAATATGATCTTCAGATACCTATGCGCTGAGGCCTATGAAAGTAAGAACATATGGTGTATGGTAATCTTTTGAAGACTGGTGTGTTAGGAACCCAAATGGAAGGTCATGAAATAGGAAGAAGAATCAAAACCAGCCTGACAGAAGAGCAGTAGTCATCAGGGCATAGCAGAGTACACTGGGCCTCCATTAGGCCAGGGTCCTATTAAAAACAGGCAAGTTCCCTCCAAAGTACAGCCGTCAAGAAGTAGAATTGCTGAGTCATGTAATAATTCTCTGTTTAAGTTTTTGAGAAACCTACATACTGTTTTCCATAGCAACTGTATAATCTTTTATTTCCACCAGCAATGCACAAAAGTTCTCATTTTTCTACATCCTTGCCAGCATTTGTTATTTCATTTTGTTTTATTTTTTAAATACCAATCCTAATGGGTATGAAGTGATATCTCTTGTGGTTTTGATTTGTATTTCCCTTATGATTAATCATGTTGAGCATCTTTTCACATGAGTATTGGCCATCTATACACCTTCTTCAGATAAATATCTATCCAAATCCTTTGCCCATTTATTCATTAGTTTATTTGATTTCTTTTTTTTTGTTTGTTTAGTTGTATAAGTTCTTTACATAATCTGTATATTAATCCCTTATCAGATACAATATGGTTTGCAAATGTTTTCTCCCATCCCATGGATTGTCTTTTTATTCTGCTGATAGTGTCCTTTGATGCATAAAAGTTTTAAATTCCTCTATTTTTGCTGTTGTTGCCTGTGCTTTTGTTGTTATATTCAAGAAGTTATTGTCAAATCCAAATGAAGCAGCCTTGTCATCTGAGCTGTTACCAGGATTTCTTTGTCTCATGACCACAAAAATTAAGGAGAATGGACACCAAAGTTGAGATTGAAGCAAAAGTTTATTATGCAAAAGAGGAAAGCTCTCTGCAGCCAAGAGGGAGCCCAAAAGAGGGCTGCCAGCTATGGGACTCAGTCAGAGGATTTTGTGGACTGGTAGGGGAGGGATGTGCTGACTGGTCTGTGGGCTGTCTTAGAGAACCAACTGGAGGTAGAGGTGAAGTCTTGGCCTGGGACATTAGCCTGGGACCAATCAGGGGCTGAAGTGATGATTTACCCTATGTAAATGAAGACTTAGCCCACAGGCAATTGCAGAAAGGTAGGCATATGTAAAATAGGGGAAAGTGAGAGACTAAGATGTGCCAAAGGGAGATAAATATGTCCGAAAATGGGTGGAATTTGTTTATCTGTGTTTACAGAGTAAGCATTTCCATTCACACGTGCAGGCTTTTTCTTATCTGGGGCCTACAGTTTGACTTTGAGGCTGTTCTTCGTTTGAAGGAGTTTTACCAAGGACCCACCCTAACTGCCTGCCTGACCAGTTTCTTACTTTCTCCTCTCTCACAATGTCATGAATATTTGCCCCTGCATTTTTTTTTCTAGGAGTTTTATAGCATTAGGTCTTACATTCAGGTCTTTGATACATTTTGGGTTAACTTACATGTAGTGTAAGGTAAGAGTTCACTTCATTCTTTCACATATAGATATTCAGTTTTCCAAACATAATTTATTGAAAAGGCCATCCCTATCTTAGTGAATGATCTTGGTGCTTGGTGAAAATCATTTGACCATATATATAAAAGTTTGTTTCTGGGCTATTTTATCCCATTGATCTATTTGTCTGTCTTATGGCAGTGCTACGTTGTTTTGGTTACTGTTTTGTAGTAAGTTTTGAAATCAGGAATTATTTTATGCTTTTTAATGCTATTAATATATAAACATTTTATCCACGTTTATGCATTCATTCAGTCTTTCATTCATTCAATGAATGTTTGTGGAACACCTACTCCTCTGTGCTAGGCATTATTCTAGGTGCTAGGATCTTTATTTTGAAATCTTAGAAAATAAAATCAGAATTCAAATGAGGATCAGAGATACATTAATAATGGAGAGAGTATTTTCTAAGTGAAGATGGGCAGTCAAGTTGTTGTTGTTGTTTTTGAGACGGAGTCTCACTCTGTCACTCAGGCTAGAGTGCAGTGGCGCATCTCAGCTCACTGAAACCTCCACCTCCCTGGTTCAAGCAATTTCTCTGCCTCAGCCTCCTGAGTGGCTGGGATTACAGGCACACACCACCACACCTGACTAATTTTTTTGTATTTTTAGTAGAGATGGGGTTCACCTTGTTGGCCAGGCTGGTCTCGAACTCCTGACCTCAGACAATCTGTGACCGTGGCCTCCCAAAGTGCTGAGATTACAGGCATGAGCTACCACACCCGGCCTCAAGTATATTTTTAACAAAGTTGTAGATAGTAATGAAGACAGGCAGATTCAGAACTGAACATTTTATTTTTGTTTTGAGACAGTCTCGCTCTGTCACCCTGGCTGGAGTGCAGTGATGCAGTGCTCTCTGCAACCTCCTCCTTGTGGGTTCTAAGTGATTCCAGAGCTGAGCATGTTAGAAAGGTGTTTTGTTTTCTTTCTTCTTTGCCTCCACACTGCTCCATTCTGGTTTTCCTGGCCCATGTGTCAGTATTATTTTAGGTTCTGAGGCTCACAAAGGCCTGGGCATCCTGGCACCCACTCCAGTGAAATGGTTCTCGTGACACTCAGAAGATAAATGTTTTTGTTTGTTTGAGGCTTAATCATAACCTTATCTGAAGAATCTTGTATTGCAAATAGAGTCCCTCTTCATTCTTCTCCCATTGCTTCTCTTTTTTCTTTCATTTGTCACTTTCTTTTATTAAGTTGATGAGCTTAATCCAAAACAATGGATATTGAAACCCTCTGAGACCTTCATTTTTCACTCAGATTGATTTTGCCACAAATAAGTCTATTACTGGGTAATTTATGAAAAAAGGTACAACAATAAAATATATCAGTAACATCAGAAATAAGGAATAACATCTAAGCCACATACTAATTTTTTTCATTTAGTTCACAAAAAATAAAAAGGAAATACCACTATCCCCAAGGTATTTTGTGGGTAAACAGTTCATACACACATGAGTGTGAAGAAAAGAGGATGACCAGAGCTCATTCAAGGGAACAGATGGCAGACACTTAACCAAAAAAATAAGGAAAACATAGGAAACAAATGAGGCAGAAATGCCACATGAAATTCGGCAGATAAGGATCTTTGTACATTTCCTTTTTGGCTTTAATGTGAATGTCTGGACAATAAGATCAGTGATTCCCTACTCTTCATCCTTAAATCACAGCTGCGGCTCAATAACTATTTCCTGGGTCTCAGAAATAATCATAGTTAACTCCCCGATATCACAGACAAACTGAAATCCAAAGAGGTTCAATTACTTGGGCAAAACCATAATATTATGAAGAAGCACAAGCTGAAACAGAGCTCCAGTTATCATATTAAAATTGCTAAGAGATCAATATTTAAATATATTTCCATTGGTTTTGCCTATGGATTTGCTTTGTCTTCTTAACTAACTCCATTTAAAATGTCATTTTGGAGAATGTGAAAAAATCTGGTTAATTGGCTTTCCCTAAACAATATCTCTCCTCCACATTTCCATGTGTATTTTCCCTCAGGAAGACTATGACAAATTCCATATTGGCCACTAATGATTCCTAAACAATCTTACTTTCTATAACCATATTTATCGAGAGCATCAGTGAAGAAATAGCAAAAAGTACAGTACTGAAACATTCAGTGCTATGGGCATCAGTTATAATACTCCTAAAAGTATTACTATTTCTCCCTTACTTTTTTTATTTTTTTGAGACAGAGTTTCGCTTTGTCTCCCAGTGTCACGATCTTGGCTCACTGCAACCTCCCCCTTGCAGTTTCAAGCAATTCTCCTGTCTCAGCCTCCCAAGTAGCTGGGACCACAGGCACCCACCATCACGCCTGGCTAATTTTTGTATTTTTAGTAGAGATGGGGTTTCGCCATATTGGTCATGCTGGTCTCAAACTCCTGACCTCAGGAAATCTGCCTGCCTTGGCTTCCCGAAGTGCTGGGATTACAGGCGTGAGCCACTATGCCTGGCTGCTGCCTTACTTTTTAAATGAAAATTTTATAGCTATGACATCTTGATCTCTCCCAAACATGTATTAGTAACTGTGATTCCAACAATACCAAGTTTTGCATTTACTCAAATATTCTCATTAGCCTTTGTAATGGAGGAATTATTCCTCTTAGCATTTAGTGTTTGCTTCAGAAACATTCATGAATGTATTTTCAGAATTATATCTTTTAGGAAGAATGGAAATGATATTTTTCTTCCCATGCATTAATATTTTTAGTGCCTGAATGCCTCTGATTCTTTTAAAGATTGAGACATTTTTCCATCTGCCTGTTAGAATGATTTGAGTCTTAATTAAAGTTGATTGCACCTGTGCATATATTCAGCTACCCACACACTCCCACCTGAGAGTGGAAAAGCTTGTCTTCCCTTCAAAAATTAAAAGTAGGAACTCTGATCCTTTTTTAAAAAAAAATTATAGTCATAGAAGACAGATAATACTGTGAAGTGTTAAATATGATGCCTTCTGGCTGTCTTAGATCAGTGACTTTTTAACCTTCTAATGATTGTTTGTCAGTTGATGCAAAAGAGTTGATTATCTTTCTTAATCTGCGGGTTCTCTTTTCATTTATAGAGCAGCCTAGCTGAAGTAGCTAAGTAAAAAAAAATCAAAATTTAATAACAAATTCTCACCCACCTACACGCTGGTTGGTTGTGCTTGTTCTTAGATTTGGCAGCCAAGCTTTTCCTTATTTATGAAGTTGGGGAATAATCATAATGCAAAGAAATAAATGGTAACGATCATTTTCAAACTTGGAGTAAAACATTTTTCTTTTATACCTATAACGTGTTTTCCCCTAAGGAATTCTAATAAATATAAAATAGATTCGCACCTAGTTATTTATTTCTACTCTTCTTTTCTTTCTGTTGGGGCAAAGAGGACAATTAAAATGGTTTCATTTTAAAATAGGGAAAACAATAGAATCACAGGACCTAGCCAGTTTACAGAATTAATAACCAAAAGTATGTTTAGTGTTGCTAAAAACTTTCTTAAATATAAAACAGTGCCTCTTAATCTGGGTTTTGATTGTGGCCCAGGCATGATTATTTTTTGAAAACTCCCATTTCTAATATGCAGTCAAGAACAGGAACATCTAATATAGAATTCATTCCGGTACTTACTAGAATCCTAGTAGAAGATTATTGAGTCTAAATGCCTCATTTACTGTTAAGCAAATAGAGGCTCAGAAGGGAGAAGTGATTTGCCCAAAGCCTCAGAGTTAATCAGGGCTAAGTCTGAACTGGTACCCAGAGGCTCATAACCCCAAAGATGATTGTGTACAATGAGGTGGCTGTGCAGTGCTATGACTGGGGCTCCCTGGATCAAAGTGTCCGGAGGCATGAACTTTCTGCACTAGGTTTCCAAATTGCTGGTATGAATTTATGCACCTCATTATTGGTACCAACTTTATTTTCTCCAACAACATCTAGACCATTTCTATTAAAATGTGGTAATAACCCATGCAACAGGAACTTTGATTTTGTTCCACAAATGCCTAATAGTAATTTCCTATGCATATTAACTCCAGTGTTGAGGATACATAAAAATCTACATTATGTCTTCCCAACCTATAAAATGTCTATTCACAGAGTATTGCTTTGACTTTTCAGTCATCTCTTTCTATCCTGTTGTTCAAAGGTTATTCTGACATCATCACTTAAAATAGATGAAACAGAAATGGTAGAGGCATTGTTAGAGTTTCACATTTTCTTTTCCTATAGAACGAAGAGTTAATTTGAATTCTTTGCATCCAATAGATAATTGGTCTACTTTTTCCCCATGGTTTTAGTAATCAGAGATTCAGATTCCTCTCTTAAAGCCAAATTCTCTTGAATTTCTTATAAAAGGGCCACTCAAATTATAGCCATGGTTTCTGTATTCTGTTTATACTATTGTTGCTTCTCCTAGGGCTTGGCATCGTTCTTCTGTATTTTGGCTGTCTGGTTGTTCATACTGCTGGCAGCACCTAGGGTTATTTTGTATGTAAAACCACCCTTCTTCTGTTCTATCATAAGGTATCATTAATTAGTCAGAAAATCTCCTTGAAACAGGACAGTTTTCTAGTTTTAAGAATATTGGGCTTCAGTAGGGGAACACTTTTCATTGAACATCATTTCTTGTCATGTATTAAGGCTCACACGAATCCCATTTCACTTTAAACTGAGAAAACAATGTATCATAATTTTACGTTTTGGACCTTCCATGTATTTTTTCCCATAGAATTTAAGATCCAGAAGGCATTTCAGAGACGGTATGGCTTAAATCGCTTATTTGAGAAATGAGTACACAGAGGCAGTGAAAGTAAGAAAATGTACCCAGTGTCATACAGATGATGGCAAAACCGTTACCACGGTCAAATTTTCCAGCAGTGAAATCCAGAGATCTTTGTACTATGCCAGTTTATTCAGCATTACCGTGATGGGGACAGTAGAAAGGAGAACCAATCTAAAATGACATATGTTTGAGTCCTGTGGCCTCCTTTCTTCAAGAGTATTCTTTTTTAGGTCGTTAGCTTTATGTTAATTTGCTGCATTGAGTCCTATTTAAGACTGACTCTAGCCGCAAGTTTTCTATAACTTTCGGCACATGATTTTGGAATTTGTCAAAAGATAAAGACATCTTAAAACGCCCTAAGTCAAAATTTGTATCTGACCCAGGTTATAAAGATTTTACAACCCTACAATCCTGTTAGGTCAAGATTGTAGAATTCTTGTTTTCTCTCTAAGAGATTTTCATCAGTTGTTTCTCTATCAAAAAAACTGTGAGGAACTGAATTTAGAGGGAATAAGAGGAGCTGCTGTACTGTCAGGTCCTAAATGGAAAAGAAGGACTAAAAGCATATCATTGTCATTACAGGGGACTCAGAGAACTATGGGCATACATATTTAATGCGGTAAATTATAGGGAGACATTTGCATTTTTATGCACTGTTTTGAAGTAAAAAGGGTTGTTGAACAATAAGGACACTTTCTATAATTATGTTCTATTTTTAATATGCAGAGAATTGACTCTGGGTTCAGAGTAGTTATTTAATGAATTCTCAATATACCCTTGTCTGGTATTTCTCTCACTAAATCTTGACATTAGATTAAGACCAGACGATAAGGTTGGTTAACAAGAAATGATTATCTTGTCATTGAACAGATGACAGATTTTGGAATCCCAATAAAATGATCTTCATCTGGTAGCTCGTCACAAATTCTGCTGCATTGGATGCAAACACTAGTTGTTTATAAAATGATACACTACTAAATGTTTTATATTTCTGCATTTTTAAAACTAGGTCTGTACAACACTTTGAAAAGGATGTTTTAGAAGTTGAAGGCATTCTAATGTTGAGGTGGTGACATCTAGATGTCTCTAGATTTCATGTGTCCAGAGATAAGGCAGCACTGACGATAAACCTTGGACCTGGGATAATTATTCTCACATCTTCCATCTGGTATCTCTCACACACCTCTCCTGGGTGAATCTTCCTTTAAAACTGGTGGCGTCATCATACCCTGCTCCTCGAAAATAAATACAAACTCTGTAGCATGCCACTTAAAACATTCAATTTGTTGCTTCTTTTCTATGTAAATTCAGGTTTCATAACATTCCAGAGAGTTTAGAATAGTAAATAGAAGGAAATATATTATAAAGAAATATATTCTTTGTAATATAAAGCCTTCCTTTCAGAAACAGGCTGAACTTATTATGGTGCCTGAAGCATTATTCCTCTCCATCTTTTAAATGTTTTAAGAAGTATTTGGGGTGCTATTTTGTCAGACTGGACATTTCTGGGCTTTAACTTGCTTATTGTCTACATGTCCGTGTCTTTGTTCTCTACCAGACAGTGACTTTCTGGAAAGGAGGGTCTGTGATTTGCATCTCTTTTGCCTCGTTCTTAGCCCTGAGCCACAACGCCATGCATGTGAATAAATGTGTCTAGGGAAGGAAGGATGTTAGCATAGTTGTGGCTCCATTCCCTAGTCCAAATGTCGCCCTGGACCATTCTCCCCCTCTATATTTCCAGCCTCATTCCTGCACTCACTTCTCTTCGTGTCTTCTCTTTTCATTCCTTCTGTCAGTGGGCCATTGTAATGACACTGGCCTGAAACTTCACTTTCTAAACTATGGCTGTTCCAATCCACCCTACAGATCGCTGCCTTTACTTCTTGTCATATTCTTGCTCAAATCCTTTAATTGACTCCCCATGCCTGTAAGATCTGTTGTCTTTCCTACTAGACTGGAAACCTACTAAAATCAGAGAGCAGCTGGTATATAGTTTTAAGTCTTTAAGTCTTCAGGAGAATTACAGGTATTATAGCATTTGTAATTTGAATGAACAAACCAAGGATAGGATGGATCAAGAGAGTAAGCTGTAGTCAACTCCAGTCCCAAGTGATACCACTCATACTCTTTTCACATGAGCCTACCTAATGATGAGGCCTATTGTAAGAGCATAAATAGAAGCCCTTACTTTTTGTCCTACCTCTCTTGTTCACCGTCCCTGCAAACAGCTTTCCTCTGGCCATTTCTTAGGCCTAGACGTGCGCGTAGCACATTCAGCATCAACTTTTGGTAGGACAAACCCAAGGAAAGAAGCCAGCCCAAGACCTGGAAGCCAGCATGGGACCAGCAATGCAGGGAGTTCATGGGTCCAGACTGCATACAGAGAGGTCTGGAAAAGGGGATGAAGGCTCTAGATGGGCACAAGTTCTTCATCTCATGGACGCCTTGCCCCATGTTGAGAGGTGACAGGATGAGAATCAGAGTGAGAGTCTCCAAAGTGAGGTATCCAGGGCAGGGACACTGGTTACCCAGAGCTAAGAGTGGTACTTTCTTTCTTTAAATCTGCCGCAAATAAAAGATGTGAAACTCAATGATATTAAAGTGTTAATAGCATCATAATATTTGAGATTTGGAAAAGGTCCTTAAAAGTGCTTTAATGTGGTATGATATCCACACTTTAAAAATGAAGAAATGGGAATCCAGAAAGAATGTGGTAAACTGCGGTCGATACTGTATTTAAATTCAGATGTATTGGGACTCACACCTCAGCTTTGTTGTTCACCAAGCAGGTGTTACTAGGTAAGTCATATAACCTCATTGTGCATCGGTTTCTTCATCAGTAAAATGAAGATTATGTGGTTACCTCGTAGTTCTTGGGAAACATTCATTGTCCTCCATTCATTTCTTCAAATTTCTTCCTACACCAAATAAAATCTAGAAAGTGGTAGAATTGGTTAAGATTTCATGTACAGTTGTATTGGTCTGCTCAGGATGCTACAGCAAAATATGGACTGGGTGGGGTAAACAGATACTTATTTTCTCACAGTTCTTAGAGTCTAAGATCAAGATGTTGGCAGATCTGGTCTCTCTTGAGGCTTCTCTCCTTGGCTTGCAGATGGCCACCTTCTTCTTGGGTGTTCACGTGACCTTTATCCCTGTGTATGCAGCCCTTGTGTCTCTCTTCTTGTGAGAACACCAGTCCTATGGGATTCGAGCCCCTCCCTTGTTCCCATATTCACCCATTACCTTGTTAAAGGGCCTATGTCCAAATAGAGTCACATTGTGGGATTGGGACATGAATATGTAAAATTTAAGGGCATTCCAAATTCTGTCTTCATAACATTCCAGAGGGTTTAGAATAGTAAATATAAGGAAATAGTAAATACATATAAATAATTGAGAACATCTGTTATATACCAGGGATTATTTTTCCCCAATACTATGTTACAGCATAGAATGGGATGGATGTTCTGAATTTCGGCCCCATCTCTGCCAATAACTGGCTGTGAGCGGGTCATACATTCATAGTTTTCAAAGTGCGTTCCGTGTAACAATATGTCTTTTGGAATTGTTCTTGGAATGTGGAGAGAATCAACCTAGAGAATAAAATTAAGGAATCTCAACATTATATGAACCTTCTAAACATACACAATGCCTAATAATGCATTAAAGACTTGAAGAAATCTTAAGAGCAGATTTCTTTCTGTTTAACCCTGTTTAACCAAGCATTTTCAAAAGTTATTAATGATAGAACCATTTTGTTAAGAACATCTATATTCCATTAACAGTTGTAGAGTATTTATGCCAAGTAGAATTTGTCTTTAGCTATATCAAAAGCTTAATTCATTGACTTCAAGGTTTCAGCAAGTTGGTTGAGTTTGGAATGCAGAAGGGAAGAGAAAGGAGAAGGAAGCAAATTTTGAAAATGTGTGGTAGACAGAAATCAAACAGGCAAAGAGATCTACATTACTATGTTATGGAAAGACGGGAATCAACCATCAAAACCTCTAGTTCCCAGGCATTTCCCTTCTCAGATTATATCAAGGACAAAGGAAAACTTATAACACTAGAGCCTAAATTTCTCCTCTATACTGCAACCAGAGTGATCTTTTACAAATCATCGTGTATGTTTGTGTGTTTTGTGTATTCCTACATAAACATTAAATTGCTTTTCTTTGTTCTCTAAATGAGCAATGAAATTCTTTTCGGAAGGAGGCCCTGTATATCTGACCAGCTCTGTCTCTTCACTCCTGGGAAGTACCTTTTTTTTACGGAGTTTCGCTCTTGTTACCCAGGCTGGAGTGCAATGGCGCGGTCTCAGGATCTCGGCTCACCTCAACCTCCGCCTCCTGGGTTCAGGCAATTCTCCTGCCTCAGCCTCCTGAGTAGCTGGGATTACAGGCACGCACCACCGTGCCCAGCTAATTTTGTGTGTTTTTAGTAGAGACGGGGTTTCACCATGTTGACCAGGATGGTCTCAATCTCTTGACCTCGTGATCCACCCACCTCGGCCTCCCAAAGTGCTGGGATTACAGGCGTGAGCCACCGCGCCCGGCCGGGAAGTGCCTTTTATCCTTTTCTCTCTCCCCTCCAGCTACACAGATCTTCCCCTCTTCCAACTTGCTATGGGCATTGCACAAATAGTGCCCCCTGCCTGCAAAACTAATCTAATCCACCCTCACCCTCCCCTTGGCCATTTTTGAATCACTATTTAATCAAGATTTCTTGACTTCCCTACTAAAAAAAATCATCTATTACATCTTTTCATTGTATCTATCATCTCTTCTTGTAGTTCTAATGAAAGCTCTAATTTCATATGAGTTCATGTAATTATTTTCTCCCTGCCTTACATTAGGAGTTCTATTCAGGTAGAGGTTGTGGTGTTTTAGTTCACTGTTCTATTCTTCCAGGTCACAGTACTTTGCATGCAAAATGTCTAGACAGATACAGTGAAGGCATATACCTTTTACCATTGGTTAAACAGAATAAGAAAAAAATATATACTTTTCTTCACTTGTCTTTTGTAAAAAAATCAATATAAAATATTTCAGAGTAAATTGCTAAAGCCAGTCTTAGAAAATTCACATTCTTTGTTTTCTGGCTTATTTCAATGTTACCAATAAATATATCTTGGTAATTATGGTTTGGATAACCCAGTACTGTGCCGGAGTACTGATCTAGTATGTGTCCCGTCTGAAAAGCACTACAGGCTTCTTTATGGCCATCTATTGAAGTGTCTCAGGAGACGAGTTGTGCGTATGATGTACTATCTAGATTTCCATTTCCCACGTCTCATTATACCACTCTTCCTGTTTATATAATCTTCAAATTTTCTAAAAAGGAAATTATGTTGTTTTTAATAACATGAATAATCCTCCTTAAAATAACCCAAACAAAAGAAAACAAAACAAAGTGAAGCCTCTCTGGAAAGGCTGTTTGTTCAGAGAGACTTACATTCATGTCCTGGTTCCTCCTGTCACCCACTTTTGACTGGCATTGGGGAGCTTACACACCATTGAAACCCTCAGTTTCCTCGGTGAGTGTTTTAGTTTTCTCAGGCTAGCGTAACAAAATACCTTGAGTGGGTGGTTTAAACAACAGACATTTTTTCTTGCAGTTCTAGAAGCTGGGAAGTTCAAAGTCAAGGTGCCAGGAGATTCAAGTACTGGTGAGGACTCTCTCCTAGGGCTGGAGATGTCACCTTCTTGCTGTATCCTCACATGGCAGACAGAGGAAGCTCTGTTGTCTCTCCCTCTTCTTATAAAGGCACGGATCCCTTCTTATAAAGGCCCCACCCTCACAACCTCATCTAAACCTAATTACCTCCTAGAGGCCCCAGCTTTGGATATCACACCCAATGTGTGTAATAACATCACATCTGGGTCTAAAACTTCAACATGTAAGCTGGGGAGGGAGTGGGACTCAAATATTTAGTCCATAACAGTGAGTCTTCCCAGTCAACAGGACCCTAAGTTTTGCTTCACAGGAAAGCCTGGAAGGGCTTGGTAAGTGTATTAGTCAGGGTTCTCCAGAGGGATAGAAGTAGTAGGACATATGTACATATGAAAAGGAATTTATTAGGGAGAATTGACTCACAATCACAAGGTGAAGTCCCATGATAGGCTGTCTGCAAGCTGAGGAACAAAAAAGCCAGTAGTGTCTCAGTCCAAGTCCAAAATCTTCAAAAGTAGGGAAGCCTGCAGTGCAGACTTTAATCTATGGCTAAAGGCTCGAGAGCCTCCAGAAAACCACTGGTGTGAGTCCAAGAGTCCAAAGGCCAAAGAACCTGGAGTCCACATCCGGGGCAGGAAGCACCCAGACTAGAGAAAGATGAAAGCCAGAAGACTCAGCAAGCCAACTTACCCCAGCTGATTCCACCCACTGTATTCCACCCCGGCTGTCAGCTGATTGGATGGTGCCCACCCATATTGAGAGTGGGTCTTCTTCTCCCAGTCCACTGACTCAAACGTCAATCTCCTCTGGCAACGCCCTCACAGACACACCCAGAAACAATACTTTATGAGCTATCCAGATATCCTTCAATCCAATCAAGTTGACACCTAATATTAACCATCACAGTAAAAACTGGGGATAGGGGATAATGTTTGTAAGGAGTCTAGTAGCCACTAATACGTGGTAGATCTAATAACAGTGTTGATGCTGCTGTTGATATAAGACATCATTTAGAACCGATATTCCTGACTTTGCAATACTAGCTAGAAAACATTAACATCTTTCTTTCTTTCTTTCTTCTTCTTTTTTTTTTTTTTTTTGGTAACAGCCAGGGGAAAACATTGAGGGTATTGCCTGTATTTTTTAAACCAAGATCCTTATTTTGTTCAAGTCTACTAATCAGATGACAGGAAAAAAGTTGGATCCTGGGTTTGTCAATGATTCTAAACAAATCATTAATATTTTTAAATAGCTCACATTCTTCGTTTATTATATAGTCCACTGTTATTTGATTGGGGGAAGGCAGTAGGAAGGAGAATTACATTAAACTACATATAGGCTAATTGAAGATTGTAAGAAGAATGTAGACACTCTCTGAAATGTAAAGTGAAGGTGTATTTTAAAACGTAACTAGCCAGGCGCGGTGGTTCACGCCTGTAATCCCAGCACTTTGGGAGGCCGAGGCGGGTGGATCACGAGGTCAAGAGATCGAGACCATCCCAGTCAACATGGTGAAACCCTGTCTCTACTAAAAATACAAAAAATTAGCTGGGCATGGTGGCACGTGCCTGTAATTCCAGCTACTCAGGAGGCTGAGGCAGAAGAATTGCCTGAACCCAGGAGCCGGAGGTTGCGGTGAGCCGAGATCCTGAGACCGCGCCATTGCACTCCAGCCTGGGTAACAAGAGCGAAACTCTATCTCAAAAAAAAATAAAAAATAAAATAAAATAAAATAAAATAAAACGTAACTAAAGATATTGTTGGAGTCTCATAAACTATGTTGCTTTTTTCTGAAACTTTGGTATCATAGAAGTATACAATTTTACACTTAGGAAAATTCTTACAGTTGGTTTCAAATCTATGATTGAATCTGAGAAAACCAGGGCCCAGTAAGAGTTGTTTCCTGAGATTGCCAAAGATTTTACTGAGCTGAGCTGAGAATGGACTATAGATCATCTCAACCCCAAGCCAAGATGTTTTACAGTTTGTGTATTTCTGGGAAAATACTTTAATTCACTTTTATTTATTCCTAAGTATCTGATTTATATCTGAATTATATATATTAAAAATAGTTAATCTTTTCTTTATAAACTGTTTAGATGAATCTATTTTTAAAATCATTCCTTAGAGATTTGGGGGCATTGCTACAATTTTGAATGAAAAACTACTTGAAAAAAAATTTGTTGGCACTAGTCCCATTCAAATATATTAATATAAATAAAATATAAAATATGTAAGCTGTTCAAGTGAATGATTACTCTAAAGATTCATCTACCTGTGCACTTAGCACATATTTTCTGAAGTCAGAGTATTTAAAATATCTATTCAATGCTCAGTAAATAGTATTAGTTTTATAAAGGCATTTTATTACAACTAGAGCCATCAAAAGCATCACATGTTGGATTTTTGACCTGTATTTGTCAACCTAATTTCTCTGTCTTTTAATTTTTCTGTCAGTATACCAATAAAAGTATTGTCTTCATTATGAGAAATAATATCTGTTAAAATCTGTATGAGGATTTGGGCAGAAGCTGAGTGCTATATGAATTTATAATTAGAATTAAGAGTTACATCTAGAGAATAGTCCAACTGCTTTTGCAAACAATTCCAAAACCTCAGCAGTGTACTGGAATAGGATTCATTTCTAGGTTAAGTCACAAGCTGTGATTTTTGTCACAGGCAAGGTGACACCCAATTAGTGAATTCAGTGAAAGATGGGCTACTCTTCCCCCTTATTGGGAGTTTTCACCTAGTAGGTCTGACAGCCTCTAAAATGTCAAAAAAATTCCAGCCAGCAGAAGAAAGTAAAAGGATGAGGATTTTACAGGAAGTTTGATGCCTAGACATGGAAGTAGCATATGTCATTTCTGTCCACATTGTAATGGCTAGACCTCAGTTATATGACTCTCCCTAGATGAAAGGAATTCTCATAAACATGGCTTCACTGGATGCCCAGAGAGAAGGACAAAGGGATTTGGTCAGCATGCGGCTAGTCTCTTGACTTCTGCAGTGTAAACAAACGAAAAGATAGATTGTGTTCTCTGAGAAAATTGCACTGCTCTGCCCTGCAATACTAGAATTTCTCAAAGAAAGTGTTACTGAAATATACCAACACCTGAGATCTCCTATTAATGTGGGTTTTTTCAGCAGAAATAATTTGGTGGCAATCTTTTTACAATCCTCATGTACCCTGATAGAAACTGAATGATTGCATTATCTGGATGTTTGGTGGAGAGTTTTTAAAGGCCAGACATGGTCTTAAAAATTCTATTTATTCTAATTGTTCAATACCCACTTATGAGTGGAAACATGGAGGGGAATATTACACACAAGGACCTGTCGGAGGGTGGGGATATGATAGGTGAGGGATAGCGTTAGAAGAAATACCTAATGTAGATGATGGGGTGATGGATGCAGCAAACCACCACGGCACTTGTATACCTATGTAACAAACCCGCATGTTCTGCACATGTACCCCAGAGCTTAAAGTATAATGGAATAAATAAATAGAAAAATATGTATTTATTATTCTATGTTATGAAACTCTGTTATTACTTGTAACTATTTTATGGAGAACGGTTGTGTATAAGTCATTGTGTGTGTGTTCCCCTGTGTTACAGTGGGAGGTGCACACTGCGTGGTAAAAACTAAAACTCTCACTCTCGCGGTCTCCCGGTCACCCTGACCTGTATTCTAATATTGAATGTCATTGTGTGTTTTAAAACTGTGGTGTCTGGAGCTGATTAGAGCCAGACAGGCAGAGAAGTTTACCTACAAGCCCTGGCAAGTGCTGGGGGCTTCTCAGTGCACTTCTATTACTCCAACCTCTAAGTCTCTAAGGAAAAGAGGGCAAAGGCCCTTGTGTTTCTACCACAAAAGAGCATGGCAGAGCAGGGACAATGTTTCATATTTCATTATTCTTTCTCTTTGTGTACACTCCGTTAAAGAAACTCTGATAAAGAAAAAACATGTTTCTTTATCAGGTCTCTGCTAATTGCTATTTGTGTAACCTTGGACAGGTCGTGTGAAGGCTCCATGCTGCTTTTACACCTGTAAAGTGATTAGGATTCTTTGCATATTCCACTGGACTTCAGTGTGCCTCATCTATTTGTAAACCATCATTTTATCTTGTGTGCCTTCTTCAACACAAACCTGGGTTTTCTTTCCAATCGTATTTAAAACCTTGGAATCTCCAAATGACTGAGCTATTATCCCTTCTCTATATATTTGAAGAGAAGGCATCCCTTAGATGTAAGAACTGACATAGCTGACCCCAAATAACAGAGTTTACTCAAGAGAGAAAGAATAATAAAAGATAAAAAAAAATGCCCCCACTCCTCCATGCTCTTTCGTGGTGGAGAAACAGGGCCTTTGCCCTCTTTTCCTTATAGACTTGGAGGATGGAGTAATCAAAGTGCAATGAGAAGCCTAGAACACATACCTGGGCTTGTAGGTAAACTTCTCTGGCTGGCTGGCTCTAATCAACTCCAGACACAACAATTCTAAAACACACTGTGACATTCAATTAGAATACCGGTCAGGGTGACTGGTAGAGTGAGAGTTCTAGATTGATATCAGGAGTATCAACAACTAACAAATGGTGGCACTGGAAAGAAAGCCGACGAGTTCTGTGTAAGAGGTGTCTAGAAATTAAAGATATTCCAAATTGAGCCAAGGTTTCCCATGAGGTAGAAACTGGTCTTCCCCGGAGTTATCCTCTGAGAGGCAGGACAGCCACCTCAGTAATGACAAACACACACACCTCACCTTGAGTGAGCTGTTGCAAGTAGCGATTTCCAAGGGCTCTTTCAGTTCTAAAATTTGATGACTGAATGTAATACCCATCTGATAATTCAACTTAGTTCAGCGCCTCCTTTAGTGCTTTAAATGTGTTGTATTTTCTGCTTCATTAATCTGCTTTGATCACTTCTCATTATTTTCGTTGTTCCGCAGTTGGAGTAGCATGGAGTGTCTTTGATGCTGTTGATTATGCCAATATGCGGCAACAACTTGGAAATATTCTTTATGTCCACAGGATATAAAGGAAGCTCAATGCTCATCAGCAACAGGCCTTTGGCCTCTCTGTTTCCAGGCACAGAGTCCATGTTTTGTAACTAAGGGATATCTATGTGAGACTGTGACATTTCAAAAATCACAGCAGTGGCTCATGCCTGTAATCCCAGCACTTTGGGAGGCTGAGACTGGTGGATCTCTTGAAGTCAGGAGTTCAAGATCAGCCTGGCCAACATGGTGAAAGCCCATCTCTACTAAAAAAAATACAAAAAAAAAAAAATTAGCCAGGCGTGGAGGTGGGCACTGTACTCCCAGCTACTTGGAAGGCTGAGGCAGGAGTATCGCTTGAACCCAGGAGATGGAGGTTGCAGTGAGCCGAGATCCCATCATTGCACTCCAGCCTGAGCAACAAGAGTGAAACTGTCAAAAAAAAAAAAAAAAAATCACAGCAGTCACAAACCGCACATATAAAAGCTTTTTGTCTAAATCATCTGCATCATCTACATGTTCATAGAAGCAATTAAGTGAATGACAGTTGAATTCTTTTAAATATTGAACAAAAAAAAGAAAGGAGAATGGAATCTTACATTTCCCCAAGTAAATGATGTGATTGTTCATACTTCCAAATAAAACTCATTTTTCCCAGGCAAATCGCTTGTTTTTTACGGCCTGTTAATAACAAGTTGTAATTGTGGAAACATTTATGGCTTAACAGACAGACAATTTTGACAACAGCAACTAACTGATGTTCTCCAGTTATTGAGGGCTATTGGTTTAAGCTCACTATGCAGGGCCAATGTGTGGGGAACCATTGGAGAGGTGAGTGTGAGCCAGAGATGGGACTAGAGCCAGAAGCAAACACTAATAAGCTATTATCCTGGGTGAAGCATGCATGCAGTTATTCATCCCACCCCTTCAATTCTCACTGAGGACTCTTAGATATTGAGCACGAATGTGAAAGATGCAGTCTTTAGTCTAAAGCTTGTGATCCAGTGGGGGCAACATGACATAAATCAACACCTGGGAGTGATAAGAGATGCCAGTGACGTTTGACATCAGAGCACAAGAAATGTGCCATGGAAGGCATAGGGTGGCCCAGCAATGACAGAAGGTTTTAATGTAATACATGTTAACTTAGGTTGCAGAAATACAGTTTGCCTCTAGACCTCACAGGTACACCCAGCAGCTACCCTATACACAGTTACCACACCAAGGGCTTACCACTGCTGGAATTAAAACCAAAGCAACCACATGTCACCTTGATCCAAAGAAGCTGCAGCCTTGGCTCACCACAAATCTTTTACTTTTGTCACATTGTCCCAAGGTCCTCATGCCACCTAGTAGTCCACCTGTCCAGGTGCAGATCAGCATATCAGGGCTTATGGTCAATAGGACAGGTGCAACATTACACTTCGTGTTATTGCAATTGCCAAGGTGAAAGTACTACAAAAGGCGGGCTCTAAGGTCACTTTCGTTAGGGCGGCCCACGCCTGATATTAACCCTTTACTCACAGCTTTAACTGAAACTAGGTAAAGGAATTAGGAGACTTCCCCGAATGACAACACTCAAGCTAAGTATTCCCAAATAAGGAGACCTGGTTAATTAGCTCATCATTTTGCTTTGGAGGAGAGGTGTGTCACGCTGAAGAAAGAGCAAATATAAAGAAAACAGCTCATCATCTCCACAATTAAAATAGGTAATGGAAAAGAAATGTTGAGAGCTGCCAGAAAGCAGTTTAGAAAGGACCTGATGTCTTAACTCAAAGCATTGGAACTTGGTTCTAAGGGCCTTGGGTGTCAGGAAGTAATTTCATTGGAAAATAAAGGGAAATGGATCAGGACAGGAGAAGGGAGACAGGCAGGTAGGGGTTTTTGCCATAATACAAAGAAGAAAGGTGAAGGCAAGAATAAAGCCATGACGGTGGTTAGAGAAAAGTGTGGAAAAGTATTATATGCTTCTGTTTCCTGTCCAGATCCCAAGACTGTTAAGTTGTAGAGACTCTCCATGCGAGGTAGTTTAGGATGATTGCCAAGTGTCTTCCTGGTGAACCTGTGAGAAGTGTAGTCTAAGTCACTGTAAAGAATAGTAGGAGAAAAATTAAAATAATTATTAGCATTGCTATGTAAGGACCTTTAAACGCATTATCTCATTTAATCTTCACAAGAACACAATAACAGCAATTATTATTATCTTTGTTTACAGATTTGGATATTGGGGTTCAGGAACTTTGACTAAGGTTAAGTAGCAAATACATGGCATGGCCAAAATGCAAAATGGAAGTTTGTCTGGCTCTGAAGATCCTAACTTTTTAGCTAGAAGAGGAGCAAGTTCAGAGAGAGAATAGTGCTGTCAGTTTTAGCAAGAGGTGTCCACCCCCAGACAGCCATATGCAAAGGTTCATTTATGCTATATTGTTTTATTTGTCTCTAGAGCTTAAAAGAAATCTTTAGGTGGTGAGGATTTATAATAATCCTCAGTAATCTTTTGTCACTGAGTGATTCAATGTTGATGAGGAAGAGCGAATACGAGATTCTGGTAAAACTCACTAATGTATGGGGTCAGACCTGATGGGAAAAGCCATTAGACCCAGGAAACCAAGTCTTTCTAGGTGGCCTAGGATCCAGGGCACAGATGGAGAGGGAGAGAGACAGGGAAGAAGCCAGAGAGACAGAAGTAGACCCACAGACAGCATAAAGAGGCAGGAAATGGGAAACTTCAGGTTTAGCTGCATGAGGTGTGATGGATTGGAATCCTGGAGGGAATGTTTGCTCAAAAAGGAATTGCTCCGGGTATTATCTTTTTTTTTTTTGTATCCTTCTTCAGCTTAAACACTGTAACAAATTTAAGACAATGATATACAAAACATGCAGTCTGAAATACAAATATAATACAAAAAATATGCATTTTCATTTTTGTAACAAACATTTAATTCAAGTTCAGATTTCAATGTGAGAATGAGATTTGAGAGCAATAGTCAACATTTACTCAGTCATTCATTCACTGAATAGAGTATAGGTGCATTCTATGGAGTTGGCACTGTGAGCTGCATGCTGGGCTGTGACTGTGAACACTTAAAATAACTCAGATTCCACAAAAAGCTTTACCACAGTATGTAAGATTGATCTTGTTCCAGAGAGTTTATGTTACTAAAATCAATTTTGTTTTCAACAGACTCTAAAAAGACATTGAGATACATGGATATGGATAAATATGTCCTTCTCCTCTGAATAGATTTCCTTGAGTTTTCAATATATCTTATTTACATACTACATATTACATGAGTCTAATTGTCCACTTTCATTGTGTCTCTTTTCAACAGCTACTTTGAAGATTTACGTATTTATTTGAATTAGAAAACACTTTTGGTTAGGAAGCAGTTCTTGAATACATGCACACACACGTACACACTCACACGTACACACATGCACAAGCACACAAAATGAAATACATTTGTGATTTTCTTACAGATTTTTTTCAGCTCTGCTTTCTATTTAGGAGGCAGCTATTAAGGAATATAGGCACAGGTCTGATTAGTACCATTTCTTCAGTCCTTTTGTTCAAGTTTTTCTAAATATACCTGCCAAAATTTACTGAAGGCTAACTTCTGGTACTTGAAAACAAAGAAGAAAAAACACACACACAAAAAACGTTTCCTTTCCAAAGCTGCAGGCTTTTATTTAGTTGAGGCTGGAGACCTACGTGACACTCCCTGGTTTGTTTAAAATCTGGAAGAGAAGGTGGGTTGAAGCAGATGGGTCATTAGGCTTTGAGGCTGTGATGTTTGGAAGCTGGAGTTACATTTTCCTTGAAACGGTGAATAAACAGCTTGGGAATAGCTTATAGTGTTATTTTCTGATACCAGTTTTATTCCATTTGTCTCAGGGCACTGAAAAACAAGTGTTGGTTAAATTGTCTTACTCGAATTATTATGTGGGAATGTATTGCCTTTAAAATATATTGACTTCTCATCAAAAGACAACTACTGTATGATGCCACTTACATGAGACACCTAATGTAGTCAAATTCTTAGAGACAGGAAGTAGAGGAGTGGTTGCTAGGGGCCAAGCGGAGGAGGAAATGAGGAGTTATTATTAAGTAGGTACCCAGAGTTTCAGTTTTGCCAGACAAAAAGAGCCCTGCAGATTGATTACATAACAAAGTGAATGTACTTTTCACTACACAACTATACATTTAAAAACTGCTAAGATGGGAAATTTTATGTTATATGTATTTAACTTTATGTTATGGTAAATTTTACCAGAGTCTTTTTTTTTTTTTTTGAGACGGGGTCTCGCTCTGTCCCAGGCTGAAATGCAGTGGCACAGTCTTGGCTCCCTGCAACCTCCACTTCCTGGGTTCGAGCAATTTTCCTGCCTCAGCCTCCCGAGTAGCTGGGATTACAGGCATGTGCCACCACACCTAGCTAATTTTTTGGTATTTTTAGTAGAGACAGGGTTTCACCATATTGGCCAGGTTGGTCTCTATCTGCTGACCTCCGCCTACCTTGGCTTCCCACATTACTGACATTATAGGTGTGAGCCACTGCGCCTGGCCTACCATAGTATTTTTTGGAAAAAATATTTTTTAATTGTGCTTTAAGTTTTGGGATGCGTGTGTAGAACGTGCAGGTTTGTTACATAGGTATAAACGTGTCATGGTGATTTGCTGTGACTGGCTTATTTCACTTAGCATAATGTCCTTTCAGTAGCAATAAACACTTATGCTAGCATGTGCCAGAAGTTCCTTTTTTTGTAAGGCTGAGTAATACCCCACTGTGTGCCTGTACCACATCGTGTTGACCCATTCATCGATGGACACTTGGGTTGCTTTTACCTTTTGGCTGTTGTGAATAATACTACCATAAACATGAGTGTACAAATACCTGTTTGAGCTCCTGATTTCAATTATTATTATTACCATTATTATTTGAGACAACGTCTCAGTCTGTTGCCCAGCCTGGATTGCAATGGCACAATCTCGGTTCCCTGCAGCCTCGACCTCCCAAGGCTCAAGCAATCCTCCCACTTCAGACTCCCAAGTAGCTGAGACTACAGGCTTGCACCACCATGCCCAGCTAATTTTATCTTTTTTCTAGAGACAGGGTCTCACTATATTGCCCAGACTGGTCTGGAACTCCTGAGCTCAAATGATCCTTCTGTTTTGACCTCCCAAAGTGCTGGGATCACAGACGTGAACCATCACACCTGGCCCCTGCTTTCAATTCTTTTTCCATGCTTTTTCTGCAAAGCACTGATTACCATCTAACTGCCCTCCTCCTGCCCCCAACTAGAGATACAAATGATTTCTATTTGGTAGAAGATAACACTAAAGGTTGTAATTGTATTGCTTTAAGGATATTAACCAGTTTTCTTTCTTTTTTTTTCTTTTTGACGAAGTCTCACTCTGTCGCCCAGGCTGGAGTGCAGTGGCTTGATTTCGGCTCACTGCAACCTCCACCTCCCAGGTTCAAATGATTCTCATGCCTCAGTCTCCCATTATAGGTGCCCACCACTATGCCCGACTAATTTTTGTGTTTTTAGTAGAGATAGAGTTTCACCATGTTGGTCAGGCTGGTTTTGATCTCTGGACCTTGGGTGAGCCACCTGCCTTGGCCTCCCAAAGTGCTGGGATTACAGATGTGAGCCACCATGCCCAGCTGCAACCAGTTTTATATTTAACCTAACAATTTTATTATAACATTCTTTTCAAAATGTCTATAAATACTTAGTTTCCTCCAAATGCTCTTTGGACCAGCTTTACCATCCTACTTGGTTCATCATTAATGATTAATAAATCTCTGATACATGTTCATTCCCCCCCAAAAAATTGACTTCATATACTTGATTTCATTGTAACTAAAACAAGTTTATATATAGGTCCATTTAAAAACCTGAACTCTTTCTGAGACTGTTACGGAACTACCCTCCTGATTTAAGTTAATTTCATATAATATTTTTCATGACATGTATTTACACAACTACATAGCATCTTAGATACTTGATTTCATTGTAACTAAAACAAGTTTATATATAGGTCCATTTAAAAACCTGAAATCTTTCTGAGACTGTTACGGAACTACTCTCCTGATTTAAGTTAATTTCATATAATATTTTTCATGACATGTATTTACACAACTACATAGCATCTTAGAGCTGGAAGAGACTATAGCAATGTGAAAATAAATGAAGGTCAAACAAAAGAGACACACAAAGGCTATTTATTCAGAGCTTGCATTTGGCAAAGACTCGGAAGCAGGCGGAAGAGTAGAAAAGCTTTATAGGGGGAAAAACGTTCAATTAAATTTGGCCTAAAGTTGCCTCCATATGTAGTGAATTGCAACCTAACTTAGTATGTAAATAAACTACAACTTATCATAAGAGTATATTATTGTAACAAATAGCTGAGTCTTGGCCAACCATAGCAGCTGAGTTTTCAGCCAATCACAGACTGCAAAATGTCAAAACGTGTCCAAATAAGGCAAAGGCTGACCTATAATCAATCAGGATATTTCTATTTGTCATTTCTTTCTTCTTTCTATAAATATTGCCTGACCAGGCAGAGATCTCTGAGCCTTTATTTGTTCAGGGTGCTGCCCAATTCACTAATCATTTCTTTTTATCAAATAAACTCAGCTAAATTTAGTTTGTCTAAAGTTTTTTGTTTATCAACAATAATGAAAAGGCTTTAAGTGTACCTTGATTAGCGACTGTTAACTCGGGGAAGCAGCAGGTCAGCTAACTAGAAATGGGGCATCCTATGTGATTGGTTAAAGGTATATATTTGGTTTTCCTCAGTTGGCCCTAATTTGGAAGCTGGGGCAAAAATTGGGGAAGATGAGTTGTTACTTAAGTCTTGACTGTTTGGGGCCGATTTTTACATGGGTGGTTGTTTAGCTTTTAGGATTAGTTCCTAGAGACCAGGTTCTGCTCTCCACAAGTATGTCTGGTATCTCATAGATTGACTTCCCAAGCTAGTTACTATAGATACTAGGCTAGAGTTCTGTTTCTAAATGTGATCTGGTGATTTTCCATTTGTATAAGACTCTTAATGATTATCTAGTCTGATATAGAAAAATTAAACTTATAAAGTCCCAATGACTATATTTAACTGATATTACTTTTTATGTGTGTGGCACTTTTTAGTTTTCAAACAATTTTTAAACGGTAGAATGTTATCAGATTTTTAAAATAAAATCAAGGAAGTTAGGCTGGTATAGTTTTGTTTTGTAGGTAAGAAAATGTAGGCTCTCCAAGAGGTGAAACCAAATGCTCTATCACATGGGTCACATCCAGAGATGCAAAGCTGAGGCCTCTGAGATTCCTGACCTGACTGTTCATTATATGACAACCTATTCTATATGTGTCCCATAGATTCAGATACTGGTGAACCAAAGTGTGACATTTGTGTTATCTCACTGCTGAAAGTTGATAAGGATTTTAACCCAAGTGTAAACACCCCCGAAATTCAGATGTTTTAATCATTTCTGTCATTTTTTTTTAAATGCCTTGTTTGAATTAAACTTTTAACCTGGTGAATTTTGCAACTTTTAGTTATTAGATAATCAGATTTTTGAAAATACTATTAGCTCCATGCCATTTTAATACACTTATTATCACTTGATTTTTTAGTTCCATTAGGAATGTTATGTTTCCTACGCAGATTAGAAAGATGTGTGAAGAGCTGAGAAATCTGTAATATAAATAAATTAAATTAAAAATTCATTGAGCAATATGATAGGTGGTGGGGTTCAACCACTTTAAAAGAAATACAAAACAAACAAACAAAACCTAATACCTGCCTTAAAATTACTCGAGGTCTTTTGGGAAGAGCAGATGCGTAGAAATATCATATAAAAGCAAGGTCAGTGCAGAGATGACCATGACCTTGCAAGAGCTATGTTATGGAGGGGGAGGGCTTCAGAGGATACTTAAATTGAGTAACCAGGACTGAGTAGAGTTAGTTAAGCAAAGAAAGACAAGACATAAGGGTCTTCAAAGTAGGGCAGGTAATAGCTGCAGAAAACAGCATTGTTTTTATTGGGGGTGGAGTAGGGAGGAAGTACCTACAACCAATGTAATACAGGGAGGTTAGCAGGGAACCAGAAAACTAGGGAAGGAAAGAACAGGAAGACGAAGATTCTTGCCAATGATATTAAAGAGCTTAGACATCCTATGGGCAACAGGGGACTTCTGTAAGCATTTTATTCAGGGTTACATTATGATCAGATTTGCATTTTCAACAGATCATTTTGGCAGTATAAGGAGCTTATATTTTGAGGAGTCAAGGATAGAGTCAGAGACAAGTTGCAGTAATTCAAGTGAGAGGATTAGAGCTGAACCAGAGCAGTTGAGGCAGACGTGAAACAAAGTGGAAAAGAAGGGAGTGCAAGACATCCAGAAATAAAATCTACAGAGTCTTCTGACTAATGGATTTGGGGAGTAGCACTTAAGGAAAGGGAGAGACAAACTTCTATCTTGGACAGTTGGTTGGACAGAAAGAATGAGTAGTTTAATAAGAAATTATCAGTTCAGTATCTGAAATGTTCAATCTGTGTTACTTATGGGGACTCCAGATGGATTCATCCAGCAAGCAGCTGGATAAATTAATCTAAAGATAAAAAGAATGGTCCAGACATCTGATAAAATATTTAGAAATTCACTAAGAATTAGATAATTGCTAGCTGAATCCCAGAGGATAAAAATCACAGAAAGAACATATGTAGAATGAGAAGCACAGTGGCTAAGCTAGCACCTGGGAAATGACCAGTGTGCCACAGATGAATGAAGGATGAGATGATACAAATGACAAAGGAAAGGTGTTATAGAACACAACACAGGAAGATGGACCATCCGCAAAGCCAAGAGAATTGAAGATATAAACGAGTGAGTAATCAAAGAACTGTCAAATGGCTGAAGAAGCAGGCTTATAAATTTGTCAAGTAAAAGGAACTAGGTAATGTTATCAGGAGCAGATTGGATAGAGTGGTTTGGCTGAATTTTTATAAAGACAAGAAAGTAAAGAGAGTGAGTGTGAAGTGCTCTTTAATAAGTATACTCAAAGATGAGCACAAGGGAAGAGTTACTAAAGATTCATTGAGGTACTCTCTCGAAGAAAAAGAAAACCGTAGTTCCCAGAGATACTAACCTACACAACTCAGAAAAAAGGTCCCGTGGAGTCTGTGTGTCTGTTATATTTAAATGTTGTAGTCTCCAAGTCTGAGTTTCCAACAACCTATGGAGACAATTTTAGGAAATCACACTAATTTTCTAAAAGCAATTTGGGAAGAACTTTACTTTTGTTTAACAGACTATAATTCTGGTTACTACACAGAATCAACAGAGGAACTGAAAGTCCGAAGCCACAGCACAGAGCCATTACCAAAGTTGGACAACAAGGAAAGAGGCCACTATGGGGCGTCTTCCTCCAGGGAGCCTGTCAAAGCTCAGGAATGGGATGGAACACCAGGGCCACCTGTGGTCACCAGTAGAATGGGAAGATGCTCTGTGAGCCCCACCTTGTTGGCAGGAAACCACAGTTCAGGTAAGATGGATTATGATCTCCCAGATGGTAATTCCTCCTGTCTCTAGAAACTACTTTCATGCAGTATCACTTACAGAATTATCACCACAGATATCTCTGTCTCCACTCAGACAGGTAACACAAGTAGCCATTCACATAGGTTACGTAAAAAGACATAACAATATATTGTACCATGCGATGGTACAACTATTCACAGAGACGATAGATACTTGAACAGTGCTTCTTGGAGCTGGGCAAGACAGCAGCCTTGACAACGTAAACAATTTTGTACTAAATTTCTTCAAAAATATCTAAAGGCCTCATCTAAAGCAGTTTTAACTTGCGAAGTTTGAGTAATTTAGAATTTATGCTTCCTTTGCTTCAAAAAATATTTTAAGCAACTGATAAAAAATGAACTCAAAGTAAAATTGAGAACAGAAATGTAATGAAGATAATCTGAAGGCACTAAAGAAAGTACATATCAGGAGGCATCTGAAATGGTGAGCTGAAGGTGATAACCGGGCATCAGGAATAGTACTAAATTCCCAAATCTAAGTCAAAGGAAATTTAAAAGCTTTAATCTAATGTACCTTTAAATGTCACAAGTTAAAATTAAAATCTGCAATGAAATTTTACATGGTTAATAGGTAGATATTATTAAACATCAACTTTTTAAAAACAGCATATGTTTGCTTTGAACTTACTAATCTATGTGTTGGACTCACAGAGAATTGTCAATTGAAATAAACAACAAATAATCAAGGAACTTCCTGTAGTTTCAAGTTTCTATTTCTTAAGTGTTAGAGCTCCACAGAAAAGACCAATCCTTTAATATTCTTTTCAGCTCTGATACTCATCTGAGAAAGCAATTTACATGAATTGTGGTCTCTCAGACAGTCGTGCACAAGTTAAAATTGGAACAGGATGAATGCTCTCTGCAATTGCTGATGGATCTTCCTGGGACAATACCCAGGCAGGAGCAAACTTAACATGTAACTGAAGCTTTGGTGGTAGAGTCATAGCACGTATGTGGATAATCAACTCTAAAGCATGAGTTAAAATTTGGCCAAATTTAACAGATTTCAAAATATATTTTTGAGAGTGAAGTATAAATTGCTATAGGTGTATCAGAAGAAGATGTTTGTACATTTTGTCACAAAGAAAAAGAAAGATAGAAAATAGCTTTTTTATGGGAAAAATGTCACTTCCCCAAAAAACTTTGACATCACTATTTAATTGGGTCCTATGATTGGTTTGAAACTCATTAGTAGTTTTTAAATAACTGTCAAAATTTGTACCAGTTCTATCCAAAACATGTGAACAATATATACTTCTATTGCAGCTAGATATATATTTTATAAAAACTAGAAATATTCTCTGGGTTTCTATTATGTCATGGTTACTCTTCTATGATCTGAGAGTACAATGACAAAAAAGATATCCTTACATTTAAGTTCTCAAAGTCTAGAGCAAGACAGACAAGTGATAACTGCACTATACTCTGTGTTTCAGTCAAGGTTCTCTAGAGAAACAGAAGCAATAAGATATATATAGAGAGGGGAGGGGAAAGAGAGAGATTTATAATGAAGGATTGGTTCCCATAATTATGGAGGCTGAAAAGTCTCATTATCTGCTTTCTGCAAGTTGTAGGTTCAGGAAAGAAAATGGTAGAGCTCTATTCCAAGCTCAAAGGCCTGAGAACTAGGGGAGTCAATGGTGTAAGTCCCAATCTGAGTCAAAAATTCCAAAAGCCAGAATGCAGATGTCCAAGTGCAAGAGAAGATGGACGTCCCAGCTCAAGAAGAGATAGTAAATTTGCCCTTTATTCTCCTTTCCATTATATTCAAACCCTCAACAGATTGGATTATGCCCACCCACCTTGGTAAGGATGATTTTCTTTACATAGCCTACTGATTCAGATACTAGTCTCTTCCAGAAACACCCTTACAAATACACCCAGAAATAATGTTTTACCAGCTATCTGGGCATTCCTTAACCCAGTCAAGTTGACACATAAAATCACATGTGTTACATAAAAATATGAATACTATGGGAAACAGAAGATGTTTTAATCCATTCTGTGTTTCTGGGAACACCAGGCTGAGGAATTTATAAAGAAAAGAGGTATATTTGGCTCATGGTTCTGCAGTCTGGGAAGCTCAAGAAGCATGGAGCTGGCTTCTGCTCACCATGAGGTTAGAGATTCTGTGCTAGGTCAAAATGTGAAAATTCCAAGGGGAACTGGATATGTGTGAAGAGGCAAAACTCAAGGGGCATCTGGCTTTATAAGAACCAACTGTCTCAACAACCAGTCTAGGCTAACCGAAGTGAGAACTCACTTACTACCTCAAGAACAGCAGCAAGCCGTTCATGAAGATTCACCCCCATGACCCAGACACCTCCCACTAGGCCCCACCTCCCAACATTGCTGCATTGGGGCTGAGATTTCCTCAGGAGTTTTGGTGGGAACAAGCCATATCTAAATCACAGCTGAAGAGACATTCGTCAGTTCTTCCTGGGACAGTGTGATTTTAGCAGCAATAATCGGGGCAGGGCAGGGGTTTGGTGGATGAAACAATGTTTGCTTGAAGAAGAAGTATGTGAGCTAGAACTTGAAACAAAGACTTGCTCACCAGGAAGTTGAAGAAAAAAACCTGCCTTCTAGATAAAAACCTGAAAGTCTATGGGATGGAACAAAGCGTATTTGGAATAAAGGATGGGGAAGATTGAAGAAACTGCAAAGGCAGGTGGTGACAAGATAGCTAAAATCCTGTAGGGCCTTGTTATTAACTAGAAAGCCTTTCAGCTATGAAGTATAAATGAGCAGAGGCTTAAGCAATAATAGCCTTTGTTTGTATCCATTGCATCAAACATTCGGGTAGTCAGTTCCAAGTGTTTTGCAGCTGCTCAGGGATGTCAAGGACCCAGGAACTTTGTATCCTTTAATTCTTCTGTTCTGTTACCCTTGATGATTGTTTTTATGATGACAAGGCTGATGGACTACACAGTTCTGGGCATTACACTTCAGAAGATTCTCAGTTCATCTAATTGCTCAGAACTGGGAAACATCTTCTCTGGTCCAATCTCTGAGTGAAGGAGAATGGGGTTTCCATGGGCTTGCAGAGAACCATTTTTCTTCTTAATCAAGGGTCCTTTGCCTTCCTTCTGGAAGTGAACAGTCTATTAGCAGGAATAAAGGGGAAACTATGTCGTATAAGGTGTCTGCCATGTTGTAATTAGGTTTTTAACTTTATGCGGTGAATATTTTGTAGCTATTTACTATTTTTTAAAGATAGGGATAATGTAATTCCACTTACATCATAGAATACCCAATGATGACTCTGTGGCTTTAAATGTAGGTATTTGGGAAGTCATTTACTGAAGTAGAGACAGTCAATGTGAGATGTGAAGCAAGGCTTACGAGGAAAAGTCAGGACTTACATGTTGCCTATGTTAGACTATGTTAAGTTAGAAATGCTCTGGGACATCAAATTGAGAAGCCAGTAGATTGTTGGAATTAGAAATCTGTAGCTAGGGAGATGTGGATTTGAGACCTAGACTAGACTCTTTTGGCCTGGTTAGAACGGTGAGGCTGGATGAGTCTAAACAAAGAGAGTAGGAAACTCAGATGACACCCTGGGGAATCCAAACATTTCACTGTGGGCAAAAGAAGAACCTGTGAGATACATAGAAATGAAATAGATAGTCCGTAATTAAACTTTTTGAACATGTAGTAAGTTACATATAAATTGATAAACACGTACCTTACAGTGTCTTTACACTTTGATATAAGTATTCTAATAAATTCAGAGTGTAAACAGAATTTATACCATACTTTCACTTTCTTCCACGTCAAAACCCTGAAGCAATCTCTTTTGGTTTACAGCATGTAAAATCTGCCCTCCTGAGTTTTTAAGCTCTGTTTGTAGAGCAGGAAATTGTCTACTGACCAGAAGAAATGACACACATATTTTTAGTCCCTCAGATTCTTTATCTTAGATTATGAAGGAGGTAGACAAAGATGAAAGAAGAAAGAAATTCTGTTAGGTTTCAAATAATAAGGTGTTTGTATTTATATTAGGAAAAATGCAAAACAGAGGGGCAAGTGTTGAGTTACATAGACAGCATCAGTGCAAGCCAGTGGCTTACGTGAAGCAAAACTCAGATTAAAGATACCATTACTCGAACTTCTAGTCTACTCTTCTACTACATTTCAGGAAAGAAAAGGAGAAAGGGAAAAATGTTGCATGGTTAGCTTTTTATTTTTCTGAGGAGAAAGAACCTAAATGGTGCCAGTTCTGAACTAGAAAATGCCATAGTTCCACTGGCAAAAATGCATAGAGTATCTGAAGTTCACACTCGCCTTTTGCAGTTTTTTGTTTTGTTTTTTTGAAGACAGTCTTGCTCTGTCACCCAGGCTGGAGTGAAATGGAACCATCTGAGCTCACTGCAACCTCCACATCCCAGATTCAAGCAATTCTCCTGCCTCAGCCTCCCACGTAGCTGGGATTACAGATGCCCGCTATCATGCCTGGCTAATTTTTGTATTTTTTGTAGAGATGGAGTTTCACCACATTGGCCAGTCCGGTCTCGAACTCCTGACCTCAGGTGATCCACCTGCCTAAGCGGCCTCCCAAAGTGCTGGGATTATAGGTGTGAGCCACGACACCGGCCAACTTTGGTGTTTTAAACAAACTATGCATTACTTGAATACTCATCACTGAGCTAGTCTTTGTCTGAAATAAGCCAATAGCTACATGAAGAGGGCATTTTAGACTTTCTGTTTTGGAACAGAAGACAATGAGTCAGTATTAACTGTTCCTCATTCTTCTCTTTATGCTTCCTCATCATTATTATCTCCTCGCCCCTAAGTACTCAACTCCATACCTTACACTAGAGAGTAAAGAAGATTCTACTTATAAACTCCTTCTTCCTCTGTCAACTTTCTGCTTCTACCTCTGTCTCTCTCTGTCCCCCGCTCCACACTGATATACATGAAAACTTCTACCAGTCACAGGCTATTGCTTTACCAAAAGTAGTTTAGCCACTTGAAATGGTTGTTCTTAACAGCTCTTTTGAGGAACGAAGGAATTGCTGAAGTAAAGCAAATGTGTCAGGAGATCTCAATTCTAATTAACATTACCACTGGTTGCTGGGGTACGTTATTAAAGTCACTGTTGTTTAGTAAATCAGAGATTCCCCAGAGGGACATTCTGGAAGGCAGTGGAAAACTGGGACCCAAGGGCTCATGAACATAATAGGAAAGAGTGAGGAGATTATACAAGTAAATATGGTATTGACAAAAACTCAGATTTCAACCACTGAAGCCATTAACAAATAGTTTCTACGCAGCTTGTATCTGACTCTGTTACGGTTACTGGGGACACACACACCTACCCCCCATAGGTTATGTAAAATATAATCTCTGGCACTCAAAGATTTTATTATTCTTCTTTATGACACAGAACTATTGAACACAAATTAATTAGGTTATAATTAAATGTATTATTTTCATTGTTATCTACTGCTTACTATACATTTAAAATCATTCAGAGAACAATTAATTAGTGTAGGCTTGAAAGATGGAGAGATTAATGGAAGACATGGAGTCTTAAACCAGGATTATTCCAGATCTTCTTATAAATCATTACGATTTATCAATTGAGTGGAAAGAGAATTTTCCACATGGGATGAAAAAGGTGAAGAGACACACCTGTCCTGGCTTGGCCCTGCCAGGTCACGCTGACAGAGTGTTTTTGGAAGTAAATTCAGCCCTTGGCTTATGAGCAAAGTGGTATCATACCCACATGTGCACACAAACATATACAGAAACACAGGGTTCACAGTGCATTTAAATCTAAAGAATAATGAAAACCCTATGAAGGGAAGGATCAACTGTTATTATAAAAACTTCAGCTTCTGTGTGTTCAACTTTTTGTGTTTCTGGTGTTCTGAAAAGATTCAAGATGAGATGCTAATTGAGATGCCTTCAGGACAGACAGGTATCATGAGAAAGTGAAGCAGGAATGATGCTTTCCTTCATGTGTTTTGCTTATACATGAAGCACATAGAAATGTACTACACTCCCACAAAGGAAAATGTTTTTCCCACTTTCCTTGAAACTTGAAGCCCTTTTGTTCTAAGTTTTATATTTCCACATTTGCCAGAAGCATTGCTAAGGAGAAATATTTCTCCATTACAAGGAAAATCTATTGCAAGCTGATGCACCTTCGGACTCAATGATGGAAATGTAGGTGACCTGGAAAGCTCAGGGGCACTCCAAGTGGACAAAAGCTACTCAGTACCAGCTGACGCTGCCATAAGAAAGGCTCACCCAAGGTTTTCAGATCTAACTGATATTATGTGAAATCTCCCAGCTTTCAAATGCAGTTCAATTGTTGGAAAACATGGAGTAGAATAATTCACTTCCTTTAGCTGGGTAAGACCTGAAGACCACACACTTGCATTTTCTGGTTTGCAGAATCAAGTGGTGACCGTTAGCTGGAAGCATGGATTTGACCCTGTGTCACAGAGAAGCTGCTTTCTACCAGAAGCAGCAGGTCCCAGTAGATACTTTGCCCTACTTGGCTTTTATTTTCCAGAAGCTGCTGCTCCTGGACAAGGATATGGTAGCAATAGGAACACTGATAAGAGGGAGGCATGCAGCCATTGATGATCAGGGGAGGAAGGGAGAATTGCTTAGCACTAAAAAAGAAGTAGAGATTTAGAATTCCACGAATAGTGAGGACTAGCAGACTAATCCTTCATAGCACACTTGCAAAGTGGCACGACCTCTAAAAGTTGGGTGGGGTCAAGTTAGCATAGGCTGGACTTTATGCACCATGGTTCTAACCTTCAAAATTTGGAATTCTGCACTTCAAGGGGCTCTTTGTGTTTGAACAATAGACCCCCCTGTGACAGCCAGTATGAGCTAAAGACTAGGAGGACCGTATTATATATTCTGCTCTGCAGAACAGTTCTGGGACTTCATGACCCATTGTAGGGAAGCATTTTTCATCATTTATGATTCAGTCCTTCATATCCAAGAGGAGTCTTACACATACAAATTCAGAAAACTGAAAAACAGATACAAATTTAATTTCATTTAAAGAAAAAAAATCCCATTTCTTGCACACCATGCTTGTAAATTCTATACTAATCTGAAATGCCTGCATAAGGTATAATGTTGTGGTTGAGCACCAAATGGTTAGGCAACCTGCAAATCTGGATTCAAATCCTGATTCTGTTTTGTTGAAGACAGTGAGAGCTCTGGCTCCAACATGACACTTTACACACCCAAACCATGGTTCACAAGACATTTGCAGCCGTAATTCTTCTTTTAGTCACCACTTTAAAGATTGAAGAGATCACAAAGACCTTAAGAGGTTACTCGAAGGCCCACAAATGGAGACCTGGGAAGACGTAGCGAAATGGGAACCATTTACAGTAAGCAACAGAGCTGTGATTCGGGAACGGAACTGCAACTGAACTCAAGAGCACAGTCTTTAGATACTGAATTTTTATCAGTTGATTTATAAGAAAGATGATTTTCTCTTGAAACGTCTAAAATGTGTTTCCTGTACTTTACTTGATAACACTGAAATGACTGGCTAACTCTGCTGATAAACTTCCTGACAGCAATAACGCAAAGCCATTTATGCTTCAGCCTTCATATCCAAGTAGACTCCCGTGCACACAAGTTTAGAGAGGTGACAAATGGGCAAGCCACGCACAATTTGGCAACAGGACTAGGAGCCGCAGAACAGTACTCATGATGGTTGTTCACGGTAGACCCTAAGAAATCAACATAGTTTTCTTTTCTTAGTGTGTAAGTAAATCATACTTGGCAATAATATTAATAAATTAATATTTTGGTGTCAATTATTTGATGAAATTACAAAACACTGCTGTGACCCACTTTCTCTGTCTTTACAGAAGAGATCAAGTAAATCTCACTGTGTAGCTATGATGAAGATTATATTTAAAAATATATGGAAATGCTTGGTACAAACTGGTTTATAGTAGTCAATAGACAAAGGTTTATTCTGTTTCCATTCAATTTTACTGGAAAAATACCTGTCTTTTTCTAGGACTAAGACTTGATACTTTCTTTTGAAAGATCAGCACGTTGCAAATATGATATTTCTTTAGCAAAACATAATATAAGTGGTTATGAGGCTACTATTAGTGCAACAACGTATGCTTCATTTACTTGTGTATTTTTCAACAAAGATTTGAAGCCAGCTGATGATCATTTTTGGATTTCCTTGAGTCTGCATTTATAGATGGAATTTGGAGAAAGAGTGAGGGCAGGCCTTAAGACTTGGTTGCTGCATTCTACACAGTTGTCAAAGAAGTAATTCTAATCTCTCACACTGCTTCTGTTCTGCTTAGTAACAATGAAGGGGATTTAAAACCAGGTTGTCAAGGATGTGGGAATCACAAGAAAACATTGATGTCTGCAAATGTATGCATCTTCTTTCATAAATATCCAGCTTGAGATTCATTCATCTATTCCTTTAGTTATTTATTCCCTTTGTGTTTATTTTCTAACTAAAATTTCTTAACATCTACTTTGTGGTGTGCAGGAGGTGGGGAGGACAGAGATATATATATAATATACCCTAGACTTGTAGTCTAGCAGGTAAAGCAGAAAACAAAACAACCAATTAGCCCAAATGCTATGAGGGGAAAATACTGAGTGCTGTAAGTAAGCCAAGCACAACTGGCTAAAGAGAAGGCCATTCAAACAAGCTTCCTGGAGAATGTGACACTAAATTTGACACTAGCGTGATGAGTAGGAGCCAGGCAAATCAGAGAGGTTGGAGTCTTCACTGCAGCTCACTCAGGAGTGTGGATAAAACCTATTTGCTTTTAGAACCTGGTTAATATTCAACTTTTTAATATATCTACATAATTTCTAAGCTGTATCTTCTTTTCTCTCTTTCATTTCTTCATGTGGCCCAGCTCTTTCGGGATGCCAACGTTGCTCCTAACGGTCCTAATTATTCCCCTCTCCCTGTATTCATGACCTTGGCAATGTGCTTTTATAGGTCTTTATCAGGAAGTAAAGTCTATTTCACATCCCTTGAATTTGGACTGGCCTTGAGTCTTGCACTGATTAGTAGAGTGAGATGGAAGTGACTGTGTGTCATTTCTGAGCCTTGACTTCATGAACTGTGAATGCTCCCATGGCTCTTTCCAATCCTGCCACCACCATGTGAGCAAGCCTGGACTAGCTTGTTGGAGGATGAAATACAATAAAGAAGAACCCCCCAAAATGTGGGAAAGCACAGCATGGACTACCAGAACCACCGACTTGACCCACATTTGACTACAGATGCATGAGTGAGCCTGGCTGAGACCAGAAAAACCACCCAGCAGACCCACTGACTCATGAACAAAACTAAATCAGTGTCATTTTAAGTCACTGAGTCTGGGTGTGGCGTGACGCCGATACCATGGTCTGTTTGAATTTTGCCATTTTTCCTCCAAGTGAAAATGCTTTATTATTATTAGACAATAGTATAGTAGTATAGTAACAGGAAAGTAAAGAATGCTCATTGACAAACAAAAAGTTAAAGTGAAAAATGAAACTCTACTGGCCCACATTTTCCTTCACCATCTCACTTTAGGAAGTATTTATCGTGTTGAACCACCATGTTTTCACAGTTTAGGGACTGAGTGCTGATAAGGAGTATGAGTTCTCTGTTACATTCATTTTTATTATGCAACAAGAACAACAAACCAATCTGGTGGAGTTCGGGTGTTCATTGTAATTTGGACTTTGCTATAGGCTGTGAACTAACTTCCTGCTTGGCTCTACTTCAGCCCCAGGCAGCTGTGAACTTCCACAGCTACGACCCTCAAAGCTACCATTCTGTGCAGTCGGATCATGCGCCAGAAGACAATTCTCCACATCTGCTCTCCTTCCCAGTTCTAATTGGGTGCCTGGTGACTTCCCCAGGGAACATTTGCCAGGTCCTGCTGCCTGGTTCTGTTCACTGTTTTCTCACTCTGCAGTGTAACTCTCACTTTCTGAGTTCGAGGAGTAAAGGCATAACAGAATTCTCATTTGGAGGGATCTTGGAGAGTGCTGTAAGCTGTATCCCCAAGAGTCCCACTTTTATTTATCTGTAGAAAACGATGACTTCTGTTGGCTAGAATGTGTGCTTATCAGAGAAAGTTTTATTTGGATTTCTCCTGATACTGGTAATATGGCTTTGAGAAACAACTAGAAAAGGAGAAATGGGAGGGAGTTAACTATTTTAAATGAATGTAAATAAACAGGGTACAAAATGCAAAAGGCTAATTGCAACATAATAGAAGATAATTACTCTCACGTTACAAGGCAAAAAGCTCGACTGCAGAAGAAAAACTTGCAAAGGAGATGATCAAAATGAATATTGTTATCCTTAACTGAACTCTCATTTCTCGCCTAGGAAAGTGATTAGAGGCTGAGACAGATACAGACTAGATATTAGAGAGAATTTTAGATGGACTGCGTGTGTGTGTGTGTGTGTGTGTGTGTGTGAGAGAGAGAGAGAGAGAGAGAGAAAGAGAGAGAGAAAGAGAGAGAGAGAAAGGTGAGTATCCATCCCAATGGAAGAAGGGTGAGAAGCGGAAGTGGAAAGTCAAGTAAGAGAGACTTTAATGAAACCACTCAGAAAACTTGACATTGTTTCTAAGAGTTTGAGGGATAGGGTAGAAGAAAACAGCACAAGAGACTGGCTGAATGATCTATGACCACAGAGAAAGGAAGTTGCTTAGCAAGTAACTGTGCGGCCGCTGATGGTAGGTTGAAGATGTGTATAAAGTGTGTTTCCCATGGACCAGATTTGGTCCTGGAGAGAAACCCTGGAGGTGGTCTAGATCATGAGAGTGCCTGGTGCAACCAGGACTCTAAGGACGTGTCTCATGGTGCCCTACAGAATGCCCAGTTGCCCACAAAAGGCATAGAGCAAAGAACCATGATGTCTCCAGGTGAGAGGTGGCCGACCAATCAGAGGAGGGATTCAGGGACACTGGAAAGCGCCCCAAGAAGACAGAGCTTCAGTGTCGAACACCTGCCCCAGCCAGAGCGTGAGAGATGCTAGCCCATGCCAGGCCCTTGAAGAACCTTTCCTTCTCCCATCTCTCCTCCTCTCTCCTGTTTTGGCCCAGATGAGAGTAGACATTGTGGGGACCAAGTTGGGAACAGAGGTGGAAGAACAGGGAGAGGAGGCCATCTCTTTTTTGTTTGCCAGGAGCTGACACAAAGTGGGCCATGGGAGAAGTCTTTCCTTGAGATAATGTTCATAGTTTTGATTAATGTAAGTAACTGGGCACTGAAATTATTACTTCAATAAGACTTTTTGTAACTTAAAGAAAATGAAAGATTTTTAATTATCAAAGTGAAAAAAAATGTCCTGGGACTCAGTGGAGGGTTTCTCCAAAGTGCAAGAAAGACCTTCGCACCCTAGAGCAGGTTGGTACAGCTCTGGCTTGTGGGGAGAAAAAAATAAAACAGTTTTCTGATGCACGTAAGGTCCTGTATGTTCAAATGAACAGTTAAATTTCACAAGTTTAAAGAGAACAGAATCTGGTATAATTTTAAAAAATTACTCTAAGGTTATTGCAGATTATATGTAACCTGAGTTGTGGAATTTAAGTTTATTACCTTTGTGGGTTATCTGTAACCTGTTTAAAATTATGCCTTATTTTTATTATACCAAAGCTTTTAAAATGGCTTTATGTGTGTTATCTCATTTGCACTTCACAAAAACCTGTACATTAGTGGGCTGGTATGATTATCTAACTTTTTTTCTTCTTCTTTTTTTTTTTTTTTTGCTGATAAAACTGAGGCTCAAGAGAAATCACGTCAATTGCCCAGATTCACTGATAAGTAGTAGATTAAAATAAAGAAACGAACTTTAGGTTCTGACACCTAGTACAGCTTTCTTCCTATTATTTAATTAGGCTGAGTTTCTCTATTTCCACCTCCGTGCTCCCAGATTTATTCATTTGTTCACCATTTACTTATTCACACTTTCATTTATTCATCTATTTTATTCAATATGAAATTACCAACCACTGAGCACATGCCAGTGAGGGAGACAGCTGTTACCATAATGACAAAAGTTTCAAAATGTAATTACAGTCTGTGATGAAAGGAGAGTAACAGGGCACTTCCTTTAGAGTGTGTTTCAAGGCATCCTAATAACCTGGGGATGGAGCTCTCAAGGTGAATTAGGAGGAAGAGCAATCAAGGAGGAGGACGTTGGAGATGCCTCGACCCTGTGATGTCATGATCTACATAATTGAGGGACTAAAAGGAGGGCAGAGAAGAAGCTGAGAACCAGACAAGGGGAAGGGTGAGCCGGCCACATCCATGACTCAGGTCTTACCTGAATATGACAGGAAGCCATTTATGGATTTTTAACCCAGGACTTATGTGATCACATATACAGAGTCAGCTAATTTACGATCATCCTAAACCAAAGGAAACAGATTTATGAAGATCAACATGAACAGGCTGCCCCAAATCACCTGCCTTGTAAATCCAAAGGAGAACTGTTTTTGCTGCTCTCTAACACGTGAGATTTCACCTTTCCTATACTTAATTGAGAGGTGTTTGTAACTGATCATTGGTATATATGGAAATTAATTGTTGAGCACCTGGGCAGCCGTGTTACACATGTGTTTTTGTTGTTGCTGTTGTTTTTTTTTTTTTTTTTAAATCAGCAACATTATATATGCTAGTCTTTCTTTGGTCCAGTCATTTACTCACTCTTGTAAGAACAGCACTGTGAGGTGATACAAGGATGAACTCTGCCCTTCAAGGAGCTTATTCATGCCTGTGATCTTAGTTGATTTTATAAAGCAAGGGGGTCTTATTGCCTCTGATTCAGTAAAACCGAGAACTGGTTTTTGCTGTTTAGTATTTTGTGGAATTTCATCAAACCCTTTGTGTTTTTTATTCCCATTTTTTTTTCTAGCAAGGTGGTTAGCTAAAGTTATGGGACCAGGCTAGGGTCAAGGAATTTGGTGATATTAACTGATGTATGTGTACATATATAAATCCATGAGGCTACTTACAGGTTTTACATATAAGTTCCGTATGATTATATTTGCAAAGTCAGCTAATTACCTATTACCATGTTTTATATATGCATTATGTTAGTACACACACATACTTGGTTTCTGCTAAACACATGCATAGAACATGATACTGTATACTATATAGATACCCTGAACACTGCTAGAAAAAGATTCAACTTGATAGTAATTTTATTTTCAATAGAGAAATCCTGAATTTCAACTATTTTCTGATCTATTGAGGAAAATAATTAGGTAGAAATCGTTCAAATGATGCAGAAGGTATCTTTCATTCTCTTGCCTCTCGATACAATATTAATTCTGCTTAAGAACCACAGTGACAGTGTGCTGGCTCCAGCTTTGACTGTAGCACCAGTGACCTGTGTCTGTCACTGCAGGGTGGTGGTTCCACCCTGGGCCCTCTCCCAGTGCACTCCACCCTAGCCTATACTGCAGCAGTTGGCTTCCTTTGGAACGGCCCCGTGGAGATGCTACAACAACAGTGTTCACAAAGAATGCCTTTTCTGTTTCTGTGAAAAGCCACAGAAGACATAATAAAATAGGAGACTCTGTCTGACTTATGCAAGGCATTTACAGAGACTAGTTCTGGAAGTTTTGGAATAGGCCCCGAAAATCCTATCAAATAATATGTTTATTGCCATCTACTGTCCAACACAGGAACTGCAATTCCTCAACACACACACACACACACACACACACACACACACACACACACACACACACACACACTCTTAAGGTTATAAAGTATTCAGTTGAAAACAGGTCAGTGTGGTCAACGTATTTCAGATTTTGGGAAGGTGAAGAGATGGAGAAACATGGCTCTTTATCCAAGTGAAACACACAAATCATCTTTTAGAGTGGTCTCATTCTTTAAAATATTATTTAGAATAATCCAGTCAGTAGGCCTGTGCGGTGGCTTATGCCTGTAATCCCAGCACTTTGGGTCGCCGAGGTGGGCAGATCACAAGGCAGGAGACCAAGACCATCCTGACTAACATAGTGAAACTCTGTCTCTACTACAAATACAAAAAATTAGCCGGACATGATGGCATGCGCTGGTAGTCCCAGCTACCTGGGAGGCTGAGGCAGGAGAATCACTTGGAGGCTGAGGCAGGAGAATCACTTGAACCTGGGAGGCAGAGGTTGCAGTGAGCCAAGATTGCTCCATTGCACTCCAACCTGGGTGGCAGAATAAGACTCCATCTCAAAAATGATAATAGAAATTCAGTCAATAAATGCTTAATGAGTCCTTATCAAGGATCAGTTATATTACTCAGGGACATATGCTGAGTAAATACACTGAGAAAAGAGATAGACGTGGTTCCTACTTTCAGAAAGCATGGAGTTTAGTAGAGGAGGAAAGGGGAGGAAGGAAGGACCACGTGTACCAGGCAGAGTGGAGTAGCATGATTAAAATCCTACAGTAAGGGAAGGCATGGAACTTAGGATAGCCTAGTGCAAGGCTACTAATGAGGCTGGTTGTATAAACCGAGCTGTGTATACCATTGTGAGGAAGCAGTGTGTAATTTATTGAAAGCAGAGAAGCTAAAAAGATCAGATTGACCCCTGAATAATAAAAACCACTAAAATTTTTTGAGATCTTAGTGCATGCTTTTTGCCATGGAAAAAGCTTAGCATTTATTATCTTATTTAATTCTTACAGCAATCCTGTGAATTAGGTACCTTTATTTCTCCTATTTTATCTGTGAACAAATAAGTGTAGAGAGGTCAAGCAGATTGCTCCTGGTCATTCAGCTAGGAAGTAATAAGAGTTCAGCAGACCTCATGAAAAGATGTACCTCTTTTTCAAAAGCTCCAGCAGAAGTTTTAAGGCCACTCTCATTGACTGACTTGGGCCACATGTCCATCCTTGTAGCAATCAATGAGACCAATGGGATAGAATGATTGACTGGACAGACTTGAGTCATGTGGCCACTTCTGGAGCTAGAGTTGAGATCAGGTCTTACCACAGAACCATAAGAATGGAGATGACTGGTGATGCTGTTCTCTGAATAAAAATCAAATTTTCATTCCAGAAAAAGAGGAAATGGATTTTAGATAGAGAAAAATGACAGATGATCATTACCTCTCCTAAATTTTTATTTTTGAATAAATTTTTATGGTTGTTTAAAAACTATTTACTACCAAAACTTTGACCAACAGTGTTAGAATATTTTAACAAAAAGCAGACTCGAGTTATACATAATTCTATCAACATTGTTACTAAAAACACAAATACATAGGCAAAAACAAAAATAAAAATGCTGACCAGAAAGGAGGAGTAAAAGAAATGATCTTAATAAATTAGCTCAGGCCGGGCGTGGTGGCTCACGCCTGTAATCCCAGCACTTTGGGAGGCCGAGGTGGGTGGATCACGAGGTCAAGAGATCGAGACCATCCTGGTCAACATGGTGAAACCCCGTCCCTACTAAAAATACAAAAAATTAGCTGGGCATGGTGGTGCATGCCTGTAATCCCAGCTACTCAGGAGGCTGAGGCAGGAGAATTGCCTGAACCCAGGAGGCGGAGGTTGCGGTGAGCCGAGATCGTACCATTGCACTCCAGCCTGGATAACAAGAGCGAAACTCCGTCTCAAAAATAAATAAATAAATAAATAAAAATAAAAAATAAACTAGCTCATAATTAATCAAGAATATCTTTGAGATAATTCAATTATTTCAACACATTTCGTTTACTAGCATCAAGAATCAATGAGTAGAACCTTGGAATTTGCTTCTTGTTACAGATGATTAAAAATGCCCTGAGAGTTTTTATAGCTTCCCTCAGGTCTCATGGGTAGAAAACAGTGTTTCTTGGATTTTGCCATAGATATTTTTCCAGGAAAGCATTTCCTAATTGGTGGTTCTCAAAGTCCTTGAAATTTTCAAAGAATTTCCCATGTTCCATGCGCTTAAACTTGACATTTTCCTATGTTTTCTTGTTTGTTTTAAAATATACAACTGGCATATTAATTGTATAAAAAGTTAACTTTTTAAGAGAACTCTTTGGGGACAGAGTGTGTAAAGCAATGATTCTCAAACTCTGGCCTCAGGACACCTTTTGTTCTTAAAATTATTGAGGACTCCAAAGACTTTCCTTTATGAGAATTAAGTATAACAATATTTATCATATTATAAGTTAAAATTGGGAACTTAAAATATTATCTAGTAATTAGAAATTTAAAAACAACTCATAGTATATTAACATAAATAATGTTTTTCTTAAAAAAATTGTATTTTTCAAAACTATATGAGCAGGTTGAATTTGTTTTACATTTGTGAGAATCTTTTTAATGTCTAAATCAACAGAATATAGACAGTATTTCTTTTCTCTTTTAGATTCAATCTATCATAATGTCTTGCTTTGGTTAAATATATCAAGAAAATCTGTCCTTATACAGATTTTGTAGTTGTAAAGGGAGAAATACTTAAATAGCTTTTTAATATAATTGTGGATATTCTTTTTTAATACCCTTCCAAAATTCAGTGACTGGTAGTGTCTGAAAGCTTAATTGCAATGTTAGCTGCATATCAATAAAGTCTCTTATATCTATTACTCTATTTTGAACTGTAAAATGCAGTCTTTTATCCATCATTATTTGTAACATTGTGCATTTAGAAAATAATAGTTCATTAAGTTATGTGGATCTTCCATGTGTTGGCACATTTTGTTATAAAAATCAATATATCACATTCCTTAATATCAGTAGTGATCTCCTAAAAACAGCCTTTAAGCATTAGGATGATCTCAAGCTCACAGTGATGGATAAAAACTTTATCAAAATTTTAATTTTTGCTTAAAATCTCAAGTTTATTATTGTCAAAACGCTGTCAGTTGTCTTCTTTGAAGAAACGGGTTCACTTCATTCATTCGAAAAAATATCTGCCAAATATCCAAGTCTATGTGTTAGTGGAAAACAAATAATTACTAGTATAGTTTGGTGCTACTCCTTTGATGTGTGAAAGTGACAGCGGATATATCCATTGCTTTGAGACTTTCAGTGCATTTGTCAATACAGTGAAAAAGCAAGTAACATCTTAATATTTTTATGAAATAGTTTTGGCTTTATGTCCTGTCCCCCAAAGTATCTTAGAGACGCTAGAACTTCTGCTATAAAGTGAACAAGCATACCCACTACTGGAAATCAGGTTGAAGTTCTCTGCTGTGGAGAATTTGAGTGAGTACAGCCTTAGATTAGGCTTATTCATAGCCAGACATTGGTTAGGTTATGTCTATAATAGTTGGCTCAAGGTAAAAGCATAAGGAACATGGCCATTGAAATAGAACATACTAATGAGGACTATCAGTGTTGTAATAACTGGTCACATGTTCTCTCAAAATGTTTGCTCTTTAACCAAGTAAAAAATTCAATGGTATAAAGAGGAAATGAAATGCCATTAGCATTATGTCCAGTTTTGATTTTCACTTATTAGGAGTAAAGAGTTTTCACCTCACAAGGTGGGTTATCTACAAAATGTAACCATGGCATTTCCTTTCTTATGATTTTGTTATTTAGAAGCAAAATATATTTTTAAATAGGTCAAGTGATTTTTGTAATGCATTCATTTATAATATCAGGTGACAAAAGGATTTTGTTTCTTTTGTTTGTGTATTGTTTTTCTGATGCCATAAAACAAAGTGAAATTTCTGTCTCCATCATAATATGCATTTGATCCTTTGCAAATACGACTTTTTGAGTTTATATTGAAGCTTATGGGTTTTTCTTACATAACAATTTTTAAAATAATTAAGGAGTATGTTTTACTTGTTAAATACAAACTATGTTGTTTTTTCATATATACTTTAATTCGTGTTTAATGTGAAAAAAAGTATTTTTGAAAATAAAGCACATTTTCATATTCAGCTAAAGTGATGGATACCCCAAGGTGTTTTAGAAATTAAATATTATTATGAAAGAGGCTGTCAAATAAAAAAATATTAATACTTCACTACACTGTGTTGCCATGGATGAAACCAGCTATGCATTGCAGCATCTTGGGCATCCCTGTGTTTTAAGTAGTATAATTTATATGCTCTGTACATAAAAGATGGAAGACAAGGAAAAATCCTGGTCCCTCAGATCACCAGAAGGAATGAAGGAATATAATGAATACATTGGATCATGAGCTGCCACCTCATTGCCACCTTACTTTTCTCTGGGTTTTAGGTCTTCAGCAGAATTCCAGTATTCCCAAGAAGAATCATCAATTATTCCAATACGCTTTCTGTCCTAAATAACACTAGGACCTAAGTCCATGGGCTACAGGATACCGGTGTCTTTCACAGCTATGCAAATCTCAGCTGTCTCCAGAGAAGAAAACTCCTTGGATAGCTGAGGGGTGGGCATGAGGGAGGGGGGAAGAGAGAGAGAGAGAAGCTACTCCTAAGATAGATTCCTACATCCTGCTGATTTTCTTTCCTTTCTCCATGGCCACAAAATGATCACAGCAGTTATCAGATTAGTTTCATCTTTTCATCTCCATAGTCACCATGCTTAGGTCTATCAGCTTTTCAGAGGTGTATAAAATATTTAATATTTTTTAAAAATCGTAGCACCAAAATTCCAAAACTGCCTCATTCACATGAATGAAAATTAAATCAGTGAAAAATGTGACATTAGTTCAATGTAATTGTCAAATTAACTATTAAAACAATTCCATTACATTTTGAAATAATCTGTAGACCACTTTGTCAAATCCTGTACGAATTCCCGAGTGTGTATGATTACTGTTTAGAAGTCATAGCCAATCTTGTATTAATTGGATTACTCACTGTCTAACAATTTCAAAGAAACTATAAAAATTCATTCAAATTATATACAGGAAAAAAATTACATTTAGTGTAGGGCACAAAGGCATCTTACTGTGTTTACCTTGACGTGTGATGGGAGCCTCAAACAAAGTGTTCAGAACCCTGGAAAATTTTAATATCGTCCTGGCAAAACTGCCACTTTTCACTCAGGTGATAGTTTATCTCAAAAGCATATGTGTTATTAAATTAAAAAAAAATCTTTTCCAGAAAGTAGAGTTTGCAATGAGCATACTTTGGTGTATTTTAAAAAGAAAGCCACTCTGAATTCTGTGTAACTCCAAATAGCTACTTGGAGGAATTATTATGTCTTTGCTAGTACAGCAAAAATATTATGTATTGGAAAAAAACAGAAAAAAGATATGTGTCCTCAGAATTTGACTGATTTTATTTCTTTAAAGCTAGATGAAATTTTTCTTTTGCATATGAAAATGCACCAATCTTATATGGTTATGCAGATACAGTGGTTGAGAATGGTCATTTGTCTTTTTTTCTGGAAACAAATAGAACTCCAGTACTCACGGTGATAGAAGCTGTAACTTGTAATTGTTAACTTGTAAGCTGTAACTTGTAAGCTTGTAATTGTTACTCACTGTAACAATACTAGTGACAATCCTAAACAAAAATTCAGTTCTCCTTAAGGCAAAGATGAGAAATTATGTTTTTCTTTGTTTTTTTTTTTTTTTTTTAAAGTAATGAAAGTTTATATCTATTAAGAATAAAAAGAAAGGCCAGGAGCAGTTGCTTATGCCTGTAATCCCAACATTTTGGGAGGTCGAGGCAGGCAGATCACCTGAGGTCAAGAATTCGAGACCAGCCTGGCCAACATGGTGAAACCTTATCTCTGCTAAAAATACAGAAAATTAGCTGGGTGTGGTGGCACAAGCCTGTAGTCACAGCTACTTGGGAGAATGAGGCAAGAGAATCGCTTGATCCCAGAAGGCGGAGGTTGCAGTGAGCTGAGATCCTACCACTACACTCTAGCCTGGGTGAAAAAAAAAGAGAATAAAAAGAAAAAAGTTAACTAATAGATTACATAGTCCTACGGGTATCTACTTAATAAACAATCTTATGACGATGATGAGTTACAGACCTGGAAACATCATGGTATTATTGTCTTGATAACGGTTTACTCAAAGGAGTTAAAATGACTGTGTTCCTCCCTCCTCTCTCTCCTTCCCTCTTTTCTTTTCCTTTTTCTTCTTTCTTCCTTTTCCTTCCTCTCTGTTTCCCTCCTCCACTACTACTCTCTCTCTCTTTCTGAATCGACTTCTTTCTCATTTTTTCTTATTCTCTTTACACTTGATCTCCACTAAATTGCAAAAGTGAGTCAACTTTTACTTCTAGGATGATACTAGAAAAGTTTTCAAAGGAAAGAATTTTTCCTTGGACGTAGGAAGAACAAGTGCCTTCTAGCTAATAATTAATCTATTAATTAGGTGAATTTTCCTTAGGATAGGAAAGCTCTATCTTAAGTCTTTTTCCAGCCATGTGCCCATTGTTGGTGGACTCTAAAACTCTTGGTAATGATTCTGTTAAAATTCAGTATCAGGCTGGGCATGGTGGCTCATGCCTGCAATCCCAGCACTTTGGGAGGCAGAGGCGGGTGGATCACCTGAGGTCAGGAGTTCAAGACCAGCCTGACCAACATGGTGAAACCATGTCTCTACTAAAAATATGAAAATTAGTCGGGCGTGGTGGCAGGCACCTGTAATCCCAGCTACTTGGGAAGCTGAGGCACCAGAATCTCTTGAACCTGGGAGGCAGAGGTTGCAGTGAGCCAAGATCATGCTACTGTACTCCAGCCTGGGCAACAGAGTGAGACTCTGTCACAAAACAACAACAACAACAAAAAATATTCAGGATCAAAACTTACTGTTTCCAGTGTCATAGCTCCTCAGCCTCATTGTTCAAGTCTCAAAGAGCATTGCATTTCCAAAGGTAAGTGAACCAAACAATTGCACTTTGATGTTACAGGCCTAAAGGATCTCTGAGAGGATTGATTATAATTCAGATCTTTTCTAGAATATCAGGATTGCTTCAGATAATTCTTTTGGTCAAAGGTAGGTGAGCTGAACAATTGTACTTTGATGTCACAGGACTAAAAGGCTTGGTTATAATTAGAGTTTTTTCTATGATTTTTGATGGCTTCAGATAATTCTTTTGGTCAAAGAAATGTTGGTGGATGCAACCTCTTAAGGATTTGTTTCATCAACCTGGTCTCAGAAACACCATAGGAAATTTCAAGTGCATTTAGGTTAAGAATCATGTGAAACTGAAAGAAGAGCCAAATAAGTGAGATAAAAATCTCACCATTTAAAAAATGTTCCTTCCATGCGTTACCTTAAGCAGTAGTGTTTTGTGTGTGTGTGTGTGTGTGTTTGTATCTGCCTGTGTATGTGTGTGTGTATTATGAATATATGGTAATGATCTTAGTCTGACCCTGCATGTGGAGTCATATTCCATGCTGGGATTGAACATTAGACGACCAGGTGACCTGACTCTAGAGCTAGCCCACACAGGGTGCTTGGCTAATTAGTTTAAGTTGCCATGTTCAATGGGTGGTTAGTGGTGTATATTGCAGTGCCTAAGGGGGCTTGATGAATCTAGATGTGATCTGGACTGACATCCCATGGGGGTAAGGCAAGGCCTTTCCAGGTCACAGTGAAATTGGGAGTTTGCTTGGATTTTGGCGAGGTGTAATCTGTGCATTGAAGATAATGCTGTCTACAATGGAAGAAACAGGTTAAGTTGGTCAGACCAGAAATCAACAAAAGGGAAAATTAATCTTAGGTAACTTAGGTGATATAAAAGCCTTTGATCCGGTTAGATAATCTTTTTTCATCAGATGATAATATCTTCAACATAAACTGGAAAAAAACTCTACAGTGAATACTTATTTGTCATCCTTTTCTAGGAAAAAAATACTGAATTTTCCCATTCCATGTGACCAAATGTGCTAAGCTAGGCATGGCATGTATGGAAACATCGGCTTATTATGGAAACGTGATGGATGCTTTGCTTGTTATTTTATATAATAAAGGATGATTCCTTGAGGGATGCAAGAATTTAGGCATCCTGGGAAATGAGGCTAATTTATAAGTTACCAGGATATTTTATCTGTGTCATCACATGATGCACATGTATTTAAACAGCCTCAGAGAGAATCCAGTGGTATTTTCAGGAATGAGCGGGCAGATATTTAACACCCACACAAAATCAAGGGAGAATTTTCAAATGCTGTGCCTCCTCTGTAGGACCCTAGAGGTTCATATCCCCTCTAACTGGAATCACTGCCTTAGTAAGTAGGGGAGATAGGCCTTAAAACTAGGTCTTATAACATATTCTTTGTTATGTCGTTGCCTCCTTGCTTTGAGGAGTTGCAGTGACGTTCTCTAGGTTAATTTCAGTATTTTCAGTGAAAGAAAAATACATAATAATTGAACGCTTACTAGGCGATTCCTACCAGCAAAAATGCTAAAAACCACAGCAAACAGTGCAACTGTTGCCTAAGAGCTGAGGCAGTTCAGAAGAGAGAAAGGAGAAAAGAAGATCACAGTATGCTTTACAATAAAAGTCGAATTTGAACTAAGTCTTAGAAAATGGTGAGATATGGTTTGATAAATGTTGGCAATGACTTGAGATGAAGGGTGGAAGCAGAATCAAATGTGGATACCAAGAGGGTAGACCAAATTGTGTATGTATGTGTGTGTGTGTGTGTACACATATATTTTTTAACTGTTTTGTTTTTTGTTTTTTTTGAAATGGAGTTTCACTCTTGTTGCCCAGGCTGGAGTGCAATGGCGTGATCTCAGCTCACTGCAACCTCCGCCTCCTGGGTTCAAGCCATTCTCCTGTCTCAGCCTCCCGAGTAGCTGGGATTACAGGTGCCCGCCACGATGTCCAGCTACTTTTTGTATTTTTAGTAGAGACAGGCTTTCACCATGTTGGCCAGGCGAGTCTCCAATTCCTGACCTCAGGGAATCCACCCACTTCGGCCTCCCAAAGTGCTTGGTATTACAGGTGTGAGCCACCACACCTGGCCCAGATTGTATATACTTTAGGAAGCAAGAAACAGTGGAAAGTTGAGTGGACCTGATCAGATGTGTCCAGGTCACAGAGGACCTCTGAAAATTAGGCAGCTTTTCATGATAATAAATGTAGAATAATTGAACATTTTTGAACAAGATGAGTGGCCTAAAGTAATCCAGGAAGCACAGTCTGCATTGTGTTCAAGTTAGATTTGAGCAGAGAGATTATGGAGAGGTTTCTGAGATGAGTTGAGATAACTACAGGAGTCATTGCAAGGGGAGAAAAAAAGCAAATTCCAGCAAGGCTAAATTTATAGAGAGAGGAAAAGGAAGTTCTGAACTGAAAAAGTGCAAGATTTAGACCTTAAGCCTCTAGGAAAATAGGAGGTGATGTTTCTACTATAAATAGGAAAAGTAAAAGGAAGATCTAAGACATTGAGAAGAAGTTAGAACCTGGTTTGCGTCCTGAGGCAAAGTAGACAGCCTAGTGTCCAGGAAGCACAGGGGCTCAGAATCAAACAGGAGCATGGGAAGGGGACAGAGCTATGGAAACCTGCATGTGACTGCAAGGGAAAACACTGCATTTGAAGACATGAGAATGCTGATGTTCTTAGGAGAGAAGGTGCAGAGGGAAAAGGCCAAGCAAGAGACAAGGAGATAAAGCTAAAAGGACATTGGGTTGGGAGAGAGATGAAGCCATGCCTGTTACAGATGGAAAGGGAGTCATTTTCTTGAAAGAGAATGTAGTCGGTGTCATTAAAACTAGGAGGAGGAATAGAGGCAAGGGTCACCATGCATGTACATGTGCAAGTTCATGTGTACATGTGTATATGTGTGTAGGGGGTGAGAGCTAGCATTCACTAAAAGCACTCATTATGTGTCTGGTGTTTTTCTATGAATTATATGTGTAATGCAGTTTATGTATTTACTCAGCCCTAGCTCAACTCTAGTCCACTAACCTGGAAACCAGGATATTTCACAATTACTATTTCCTTATAATATGCAAGCAATACATTCTGAAATGCTTCTGACTTCTGGATCGGTTGGAAAGTAAGTCTGTGGATCCAGGATCCTTCCCACTTCAGATTTTTCTGCCCATTCAGTCATGTTGGCAGGTGTTAATTACTGCAGCGTCTTCTTGATCTCTCCTTCCCTGCTCCCCAGAACACAGTGGATACTCTGATAAATGATACCATGGCACCCTCTACTTCTTCCTTCTAACACATTTTATAATTTTCGGCAAATGATTTTAGGTTTAATGTCTCTCCCCTGAGAACTCATAAACGTCATTAGAATATGGAGTGTCCAGCTCCTGGGCTCAAGTGATCTGCCCACATCAGCCCTCCAAAGTGCTGGGATTATAGACATAAGCCATCGTGCTCGGCCTATCATTTGTTGTTTAATGTCTATGTTTACTGGATAGACTGTGTACTCCCTTAGGACAACAGCAGGATTTTGGTCACAACTCTCTGGCAAGTTCCTAGCACATAGTAGGCATAAAATACATAGATGCTGAATGTTTAGTAAGTGACTACATTCATTTTATTTGAGAGAAACTGAAACTTAAAGAAATGAAAACAACTGTCTAAGATCATACACCCAAAAGAGTCAGATTCAAAATTAGTTCTAAGTCCAAAGCTTGTTTCTTGTCTTTTACTTTTTTCGTCTAAATCAGAAGTACAGAGAAAATGCTATTTGACTTACCAAGAAAGAAACTATTAGTTCCCTTAAGAGAATAATTGTAATAGAGAGGTGAGGCATTGTTTAATAGGTGGAAACAGGACTGAGAGAGGAAAGGTTCATATGGGTGAGTGTGTATGAGCTTGTGTGTAAGGAGGCATAAAACTTACTCATTCTGTGTGTCTGCATGTTGTGTCTGAAAGGGGTTGGGCGCGAAGGGGTGGAAGGCAATTGATGGAAGCTGAAGTTGGCAGTGAACCATTCATGCAATGCAGATACAGTCAGTGCTTTTCTCCGAAGTGCGATTCATATAGAAATGGCATAAGGAGAATGCACCTCCCCAGCGTGAGCAACACATTTTCTCTTCTTCCAACAGGATTGGGCACATTCTGGTTCCCTGGAATGTGTGTGAGTTCTCAGTACCGTGGTTATGTCATATCATTTAAAGCTGGTTGTTCAGTGAGTTTAATTTTCAAGTCAAGTTTATAAAGAAAGGCTTTTTGAGAGGCACTTGTTTATTTGTTAGGTAAAGACTGAACTTGGAGAACCTTAGGTTTCTAATTTGTAAGTTGAGGGTATTGATAGCTAACTCTGTAGCTCCAAAATGTGCTCTTAGGATTGGAGATAAGTTAGTATCTTAAATTATAATATAATATATGGTAATATATACTATAATATATGATAATATAATATAATATAATATACAATATATATTATATATAGATATTATATTTAAAATAAAATATAATATAAATATAAATATAATGTATTTATAATATATTATAAAATTATATTATAATATATTATAAAATTATATTATATTATAATATATTATAAAAGTATATTATATTATAATATATTATAAAAGTATATTATATTATAAAATTATATTATATTATATTATAAAATTATATTATATTATTATATTATATTATAATATAATATAATATAATTTTTGAGTGCCTAGTACATTCCTCACAGAAGCTGGAATGTCCTAGGCACTCAAAAACCGACAGCTGACATTGAAGTTTGTGATAAAAGTACAGATGTCCATTTTTCTTTCTATGACTTCTTTTTCCTTTATCAAATATCTTCAAATGCGTCTTTAAATTCACCACCTCTACCTCCCATATCTCCTGTACTTCTTGGATCAAGGGAACTCTTCCAGTCCTCAAATTGTGATCTCTAAAGCATCCTGTCAGTGACGTATGCAGCTAATTTGGGCTCCGCAAATTAGACATGAGGTAGAAGAAAGCTTTTGAACTTGGAAAAATAATATGAAAGATAGCAAAGGTCTTGGAAGATAGTTATAAAATTTAATGCAAATCAAGGTAAGTTGAAGAAATGTTACGTTGAAAACATGATGATAGTGTTCACGGAAGGAAGGAAGGAAAGCAGATCCTTTGGAGAAGGGGAATGAAACACAGAAATCCTATGGACCAAAGCTTAAAGTGAAACACTGAAAATAGTCATGGTATTTGCTTGTTTCCCTAATGGGTTGTTGTGGCTCCAGGGGTGACTCCATAGAAACCAACCCTAAGTGGGTAAAATGTGCGAGGGCACAAGGCCTTGCTGCTGAGATTTGTCCCCCAGAAGCCCATCTGGGAATAAGGCTCCCTTCAGAGTCAACTATTATGAAAGTGTTTTATTGCCTGCTAATTATTAGCAAACGTCAGGAGCATTTTGTATATTTCAAGAACAAGTAGCAAAACAAACAGGGAGACTGAAAAGCCATCTCATTACTGCAGATGTCAGTTAGCTAATATTGTGTCTTTTTCCCCTTGTTTCCAGAGCCTAAAGTAAGCTGCAAATTAGGCCGGTCTGCATCGACATCAGGTGTGCCTCCTCCGTCAGTCACTCCTCTCAGGCAAACCACTGACCTGCAACAGAGCCAGGTACCATCATCGTTAGCCAATCGTGATTGACTTCCTGTGATGCACCTTGCCAAATGCTCCCCACCTCTGTCTGTCCTGTGGCTGTAGACAACTTTTGCATTTGCTTTTATTTTTCTATGTGTGTATGGGGTGGGGGGAGTGGGGGATGAGTTCTGGCAGTCTGTGTTTTCGTTTGAAAAAGAATGTCTTTCTTCCTTGTGATTGGTGGTAAAACTTTCTTTGCTGTTTGTTACCAAATCATTTTTGTCTCTGGTTTCCATCATTCTGTAATATAAATGTAGTGAACTTGTACTATATGTATTAGCTTAGTGATTATTTTTTTAAATTCTTTCTCTCTTTCATGTTTTGTGTACTTTTATACTGTCTGAAAATTTATCAATATTTGATAAATTTATCTACTTTGTTTTATGTAGATTTCTTTTTAAATGTTTTGTCCACAACACTTGCACAGATGTTGTCAATGAATTTGTACATATCTCTTAGCTCTTATCCTATTATACTGTAATATTTTTGGTTGTTTTATTTTTATTTAGCTTGGAGCATGATTGTAAGACACTGTTGAATATTGATGTCCTTTTAAATATTCATATCCCAACTCATTTGGATTGAGTATGGCAGCTAGTCTTTCTTCTTTCTTAGGCTATAGAGACAAATTGACTGGCCATATAATCAAGATATTTAACAAAAACTGCAGATTAACAAGGCAATCGTTAAATAAATGATTTTTCTCTCTTATATCAACAATATCAGAAATGTTCTCAGAAAGGGAATGTAAGTGTTCATGCATGGTAAATGAGATCTCAGTTATCACTTGGAGAAAAGAGACAAGAAATAAAGGCATAAACTGAAATATCATTTAATCCTTTACAGTATAATATGTTGCTCTGATGTTCATTGGTACATGGTTGTGGACGGGGAATTAGTATGAGGAAAAATCACTACACATAAATGTCCTGTCTTTAGCTCCCGCAATAGGAATTCAGTAAGTTGACTTAATTTGTGAGGCTTAATTGTTGTTACTGTTAAGTATTATGGGTGTTAAGCAGGGTGGTGTCATTCTGGAGTGATTCCTCTCTGCTTCCCAGCTGTAATCTTTGCATTCATGAAACCCTTCTGAAATAGTAACTTATAAAACAGTGACGATACCCCCAAGGGAACTGCCCATTACTGATTAGCAAGTTACATATTCTTCAATTATTTTAAATGCCAAGCTGTTCTAAAAACATAACTAGGTAGAATAATTGCATTTTTTTCTAATGAAAGACATTATACCTCAGTATTTTTATCTGGCTTAAATATGCAAAGGATTTAATTTATAAATATATAAGGTATCTACAAATACAAGGAACGAGAAGCTTCTCTCAAGGGCATCTCAAGTACCATTTAGAATTTCTTGTGTCTTAATTTAAAATGTTAAATGCCTTTATAACTAAATGTACCAACTCAAACACTTTTTGGATATAAAAGAAGTAGAAACAGTAAGACAGTGAATAAAATAAATAAGATAAACTGCCATCTTAGCTGATGAAAGCTATTCCAAAAATATTGTATTTACCAACATTCAAAGTATAAAAACCTTGAGTACCAAAGAAGAGAAGTTTAGCTAATTGGCAGAGGATTGCGCTAATACAATCAAGTTTTTGAGTTTATGGTCCCTGCTAGCATAATGCCCTCAGACTCTCAGAGAGGTTTTGTGTTCTCGATTTTGTTTTGGTTTTTTCCTGTCTTTAGAGCTGTTTCACCCTACGCCACCTCAAACTCTCAATGAAAGCAGGTTCCTGGGATAAACTTCCAGAATAGACAAGATGTACTCTTTGTGCCTTCATATTATCATCCCTTTGCTCACCTGATGGGACATTCTTCATTCTTCAACATGTATCAAGGGAAAAAGCCTAGGGCACCATTTATATGCTGTTAGTTTCTTTACCTATTGACAGAGATTCTGACACACAGTCAAATCATACATGGGCTGTCAGAGCTACAAATTAGAAGGCTGGCCTCTGGGCTTCTTCTCTGCGGCTTACGGCCAGTTACAGTGTACATGTATTTCTATACTCTAGAGGTGAATTGGTAAGCATAGCTCATATGAACATTGCTCTAAACTCCTGTGACTTAGCATTCAACTAAAGTCAATAAATACATTAAAGGTCCTTTTCTAACCTAATTCCCGTGCCCTCAACCATAGAGTTGACTAAGATGTCTCTTTAAATTACAATCAGGATGGCACTGCCCTGTGCTCAGGAATGCAAGATAATGGTGAAAAGATGAGTAAAAAGGTTGAATCTAACAATGACTTTTCATACCTAAACAAGGATAGGGAACACCTAGTATTATCAAACATCCCTCTGGTCACTTTTTAAGCAGTTTTGCAACACTAAGACTCCCAGTAGTTATTAAAAACCCAGAATTCTTAATAAGAGATTAATAAACTTCATACTAGGAAAATCACTGGAAATCATGTGACCTATTTAAAACAAACAGAAGGCCAGGCACGGTGGCTCACGCCTTAATCCCAACACTTTGGGAGGCCGAGGCAGGTAGGTGGATCACCTGAGGTTAGGAGTTCCAGACCAGCCTGGCTAATATGGTGAAACCCTGTCTCTACTAAAAGTACAAAACATTAGCCGGGCATGGTGGTGCACACCTGTAATCCCAGCTACTTGAGAGGCTGAGACAGAATGGCTTGAACCTAGGAGGCAGAGATTACAGTGAACTGAGATTGTGCCACTGCACTCCAGCCTGGGCAACAGAGTAAGATTCTGTCTCAAAAGTAAATAAATAAATAAATAAAACAAAATCAGTAACTAATCTCTAAAATAATTCCAGTGGTGCTTGTCTGTGTAGGAATCTGGCCTTATGAAGGCTGTGACATTTCAGTCACATTATGAGCATTATCCTTCATGCAGAAAGATGTGTGTTACTTTTCAGACTGTTGTTCTCATCCCATCTCTATTCAGTTTTCTTGGTCCTAGTTTGCACTTACTGTTTCATGTTGTGGTTGGAGCTCTCTAAGGAGTGTTGCAGGTGGAGGCAGGTGGGAGTGCTTGACGTCACTCCAGCAGAGATTCTCAGAGGTGACCAGAGTGACTGGCCCCCATTCCCATGGGCTGGGGGCCAATAGTGACAGCCTACCACCAGAATTTGTGTATAAACAAAGGGGAGAGTAATGTTTGCTTGACTTTGCAATCAGTTTTAGCTTCAGGTAACTTCAGCAGACATAAGATCTGTAGAAATGTGCAATTGTATCTGACTGGAGCCTCAAAATATATAAGAGAAAATGGAAAACTTTAGAAAAAAATATGAGTTCTGAAGCATTTAGAGTCTGCTCCAAAATACACATTATTCTCTGACACTCAGAGATAAAAATAAAATTTTATTCTTTCTTAACTTACACCTGAGCAGATAGACTAGACATGGTGCTTTTAGGGACCTTTTCCTGGAACTTCCTTGCAATGCAGCCACATTTCGGCATTTGCCTTCATAGAAATCTTTGGAAATCAACTGAATTTTTGTGCCTATCATTAGAATGTTAATTTATTTTCTCAGTTATAAAAGTCAAAGTGTATCAGAGTCGTGTGTTGAACTTGGAGCACACGTTACTTTCTCTTTTTCATCCTCTGTAATAGAGTAGAAAGCAGTTTTGCAACACTAAGACTCCTGGTAGTTATTAAAAACCCAGAATTCTTAATAAGAGATTAATAAACTTCATACTAGGAAAATCACTGGAAATCATGTGTACTCAGAACAAAGAGATGTGAACGCTCTTAGAGACAGCAGAGGATGTTCACGTGATTCCTCCATCTCTGGCTGATCTCAGCCTCCTTCGTCAGTGATCCCATTGGAGGCAGTGCCATCTATACTCTTACTGCACAGGTGAGGGTATAGAAACTGAGGCATAGGCCATGTCAAACCATGCTTTTCTGCAAGAATGGAGCAGTTAAGGTGTGTCTTCAAACAAAACTGCAGCTCTCCTTGGAAAAATGTTCCCAAGACATGTTTGAATTCATTTCCCTAGGAAGGAAAGGGGAACCACAGCCTCCACTGCACACAAACACACATACACGCACACTCACTCACAAACACATTTTTGTTTTAATGGCAGATTCTCATGTCAAGGAATTACAAAGTTAAGAGTGACCCAAGTGTTGAACTGAAACCTCAGGTTCTTCGGAGGCTTGTTTATCACTCTAACCTGAATTGCATCTGATCATCTTTGATTTAGGGGAGGGAAGCAAGAAAAGGTCACTTGTAATTTCCTTTGGACACACACTCCAAAGTTTGAAGAACCAAATCTCTTTAGAAACCTACACAGAGTGCTTAGAAACCACATAGAGCTTTGCCATGATCTCTGTGGGTCCTGTCTGTCACGTGATACCCGTGTCCTCACCACCCAGGACAAAACTTGCCCAGTCCAGTCCCTTCTGCATACTTAATAGATGTTATCCAGAGTAGTAAGCCCCGATCCTTTCAACTTGCCCCTTTAGGATGACTTCGCAAATGCTTATCGCTTTTCATAGCGGTCCCCTGGTCTCTCACCAAGCTCCTAACTTTCCCTTTGTTTGACGACCTTGCTGGAGAATGAGAGCCTGCCAGGGCTGCCTCTGGAGCAGAGCAGGTTCTCCCTTCCCATGGACTCCACAGCTATGTCATTACACCAGCATCAGCCAGCATTCCTGGATAATGGAAGAACATATTAGGGGTCCATAGCTTGATGCATGTCTAGAGTATATTTCTGAACATGCTCACATGCCAGAGTTGTTTCCTACATACTTAAGAAAAGAAGATAGACAACCCAAACATAGGGATGTGGGATCAGTACATGTGAAGACTAAGGTGAAGGACTTATGTGAATTTCTTTGCAAGGACTGTGTTCAGTTCAGAGGTATTCCTCTGATACCCTGCACAAAGGGGGACACTCAGTCATCATTTGTTGACTTACTCAACCTCCCGTTCCATAAATGTCTTTCTCTATATACACTTCAAAAAAACTTTTTCTCAAACAATTTGATTTTGTTCCTGTTCTTCAGTCCTAATATTTCCAAAGCAGGGCCTGTGAGTTCTGAGCTTTCATTTAACTTTCCAGATGGGACATTTGCACATCAAATGTGCCTAGGAGGCTATAGAGGGTGAGAAAGGCTAACAACACAGGGAGGCAGGAGAGTTAAGCCTAGAGTGTGAAATGAGGGCATAGAAGGAAATTTAATTCCGTTTCACTCTTGTTGCCTAGGCTGGTGTGCAATGGTGTGATCTCAGCTCACTGCAACCTCTACCTCTGAGTTCAAGTGATTTTCCTGCCTCTGCCTCCTGAGTAGCTGAGATTACAGGCATGTGCTACCCTGCCTATGTCTGGCTAATTTTTTTGTATTTTTAGTAGAGACAGGGTTTCACCATGTTGGCAGGCTGGTCTCAAACTCCTGACATCATGATCTGCTCACCTCGGGCTCCCAAAGTGCTGGTATTACAGGCGTGAACCACTATGCCCAGCAAATCTAATTTCATCTCCTGGGTGCCTACCCTAGCTCTGAATAATGTAATCTGAAAGACTGCAAATCTGCATACTTGTTTAATTTTTGCCTTCAATAGGATCATGCAGAAAAACAAAAACAAGTCCTAAGGGCAATATGGGAAACCTCTTTCAGTTTTGCTATGAACCTAAAACCTCAAGAAAAAAAAAAAAAGAAAAAGAAAAAAACAGAAAAAAAAAGGAAAAGTAAGAACAAAACCCAAAACACTGTAAAGCGTAAGAGTAGAGAAACACCAAAAATACATTCTCTTTAGAACTCTCAGGCTACTACAGGCATAGACATGACTTGTTTTGCCAAAATCATACATGCTTTAGTTAAGCCCCTTGTCCTATAGACCAAGGACATTTTATCTGATTGGTTGGATGCATTTTCAAGTGCCTCCTACCTTGAGACTAAGGTTTTACGGTGGACAGGAGAAAGCAGTGCTGGAGTGAGAGAGCCACAGAATATGCAGTTGGGGAGTGTGTGCCACCCTGACTCCGTGAGATCAAAGGGCCCTTCTCTATCATCTGCTGCTCAAGTGTTGGACAAATGTGTTTTCTCTTTTTTTGGGGAAGGGATTCTGTGACATTCCAGATTTTCTTATCAGACCTGAACTGAGAACGTGTTTTCCATGCCGTTTGTACCTTTATACAGCTGATTTGATTGTATGCTCATGATTACATCACATGATGGAAATGGAAGAAAACCAGAAACAACACACAGAACAGAAACAGCAAAATCTGTACTCATTAACACACAGCATCTCACCACCACACAGCTTCCTCCAGGCTGTGCGATTGATGTTAAAGATGGCTATTATTTGCTTTCTTCTGCATACATGTCAACTTTACATATATTTCCAAACATGAAAATCCCTAACAGGAGGACTTGGAACACCCACACCAAGTTCACAGTACAGTATCCGCATCATGTTTGAGAAGTGTTTATCTGTACTAACTTCAAGTTGTAAAATAAACTGTTATGTTAACACAGATGATGTTATAAAGAAATTATGCTTATTTGTTATAAAAATGATATTTACCAAAGAATTTGGATCTAGCCCTGTGGAATGTGGAATAAATTCATATTACAAATAAGAATATCAGTGGCTAAGTGGCTCTATTACCAGGTATTATAGTATAGTTGCATTAAAACAATGCAAGTGCAAAAAATACACAAAAAAGCATTCTCTTATGTGTGGTTTCTACAGACCTGTCAGATTGTTTTATAATAATGTTAGGCTTTAGTTCTTTATGGCGCTCTCTATGAACTTTAATTAATGTCGTATTTAAGGCAGAAAATACAATTTGTTATTACTTTTAAATAGCAGCTGAATCCAGGAATATATAAAATGAAATGTTGGAATTATTTCCTTTCTACTTTCATACAAAGAATTCAGATGGTGATAACTCTGTACAACTTAGCTGCAGTATGGCCTGAGTAATTTACATATCATTTGGTCATTACATGCTTATTAACTTTTACACACTTTATGCAGCAGAGTATTTGGGGGTCACTTTTTTAAAGTCCAGTGGTCCCAAGATCAGTCTCTCAGAAACTCCATTGTAGAGTGGAATAAAACAAAACAAACTCACGCCTGTCCCCAACAACTTTGTCATGTATTCTGTCAGAGCATGGAGGGTATCAGAAGCAAGATGTTCTCTAAGAAGTCTTGAACCAATTGACAAATAAGGGTGGGGATTGGGCCCAGTGGACTCTGAGGGTGCCTGTTGTCTGACTCGGCTGTCTCTGGTACCTGTGTGTGTTTCTCTCTTCAGCGTCAGAGGTCAGAGTTATCAACTTAACCACCAGGGCTGCAGGTGTGAAGTAATGGATGTACGAACTCCAGCCTTCTTTACCATCTGGAAGGGACAAAACGTTATTCAGGGTTCTTAGGTGAAGTTTGCATAATGTAGATTATGTGCCATTTATTGACACCTCTGATGTGCGTACCATGTGCCAGGACTGGGCTCAGAGCACACCTGCCTCATTGTAGGTATGTTCTACTGTCCTCACTGATGGGTACTATTATTATCCCACATCACAACCAAGGATACCAAAGTGAGTGAAGTTACATGCCTCGTCCAAGGTTTCATATTTATTGAATGGCAGAACCTATGATATTAGCCACTCAAAAACCTGAGATTTACCACTCAAACCCTGATATTAACCTCTCAAAAATGTGATATTCACCACTCAAAAACCCGAGATAGACAAAAACCTGAGACTTACAGGAAGTAAAGATTTATTAGAATCCTGCCTCTATAAATTAGTGGCTGTTGCTGAACCTTTCTGAGTCTGGGGGTGTTGTAGAGGATTAATGAGATTACATAGGTGTGTAAAGTCCTGTACAGACATTATTTGTTGGAAAATATATTAATTCTTTCTCCTTTTCCTAATAGCTTTTCCTCTTTCTAAAAAATTCAACTCTCTGCTTGCTGGAAAATTCTAAAGAGGAGAGTTCAATGGTATTCCAAAGACAGTAGTCACTGAAGGAATGATTGGTCCACCCACTATCACCAAGCTGGTATAGAACTGCTAGTGCATGGTGATAAGAAAAAGCAGACAGATTTCTAGTTGGTTCTATCACTGATTTTAAGTTCTCCGTGGACAGTACATTTCTTTATTGCCTGCACCTGGGGAAAATTGATTCCCCCCTTGGTACACCACAGGAGCCGATCATATTCATTACTCCTTTCACAATTACAAAATTAGATGCTCACTTATTTACCATAATAGGGAGTCTAGATCTGGCATTTCTTCTTACCTCGCAGGTCTCATAGGTGGGTTGGAGGCAAAGTAAGTAGAAATTGGCTACAGGCAGCATTTCAGAACTGTCAGCTCTCCTGCCCTAATACTACTTATTCACCTCTTTGAATTAAGGTATGAGTAAATACAATGAAAACATTAAGTCTATATAGGGAGCTATTAACTGCTAGAGTCAGGACAGGGGTATACAGCCACAGGATACTTTTTTCTCCAACCTGAGCATTTACTTAAAGATTCCTCATGCCAGTTTTAAATACCTCTTTAAAAAAAAAAAAAACTGGAAGCATTCACATTATAAAATGTATAGATTTAACTGTTAAAATCAATGTCTGGCTTCAGAAGGGGTGGGCCAATCCAGCCTGTGAAAACGTAGACCGCTAGGTGGATACATGGCGCCACCTAGCCTCTGAAGTGCACTTTGCATGCTATACTTTGGCTTTCAAAAATTGAATCAAACAAAACTGTTTTGTGACTGAGAAAATGTATGTGTTGCTTGGGATAATAAGCAACTGCCTGCAGAAATCTATGACAACATTTTCTGATGATGTTTGTTTTAAATTTTTTTCATTACTTTAATCTTGCAATTTTAGGTTCTCTAACTTTTAAATAGTATGACTTTTAAAATAATACTTTAAGGAGGGGAAAAATGACTCACAGCTAGTGATCTCAGAGTGCTATGCATTATTTATGAATATGTGCAGCTGTTTTCGTTAGCATTTATGACATCTTCTGTGCATTGTAAATCCCTTAATTCAACCTGAGTTTCCAGGAAAGGAGCTCATTATCCCATTTTGCCGACAGAAAAGTAAAAGAACAGAAAACGCATGACTGGTTAAATGGAAGAATTCCTTCTTGATTTCTTTTGTTTTCTGTTAACATGTTTGAAACAGATAGCTTGAGAGTCGTTTCTGAAAAGAGTATTCTTTCCAACTTGTGGGTAAATTTACCTCCAACTTAAATTGCATGCGCGTTAGGAATAAATGTTTACATGCTGTAGAACTGGCTCAGAGTTGAGCTACACTTCATTGAGAATAATAAATACATCCTTGCCATGAGTTTTTTACTCAAGAAGAGCTAAAGATATTTAGCCCTAGCATCCAGCTCACCTGCTGGACAAACCTTTGTTCTTCATTCTGTGCTGCAAATGAGCATTATCCTTCAGGTCGAAAACACTTCTCCAAATAAATCAGATTCCTAAAATAGCTTTGGTTGAGGGCTTCTTATGTGCTTGGCAAAGTGCTTGGAATACTGTATTATCTAATGTTGTTCTTACAGCACATGCCCATTTCACTGATGAGAAAACTGAGGCTAGAGAGTTTCTGTTACCTACTGAAGGTCTTATAACTTGTGAGTGAGTGGCTATGTGGACGTGAGATATAAAACCAGGTACTTCTGTCTACCAAACCCCTGATTTATGCATAGTTGCCTCTTATATAGCTTCCTTTTTGAATTGGCTCTTTCTTTCTTTTTTTTATTTTTGAGATGAAGTCTAGCTCTGTCACTCAGGACGGAGTGTGGTGGCACAATCCTGGCTCACTGCAACCTCTGCCTCCTGGGTTCAAGTGATTCTCCTACCTCAGTAGGAGAATCTCAAGTAGCTGGGATTACAGGCACCTGCCACCACGTCCTGCTAACTTTTGTATTTTTAGTAGAGATGGGGTTTCACCATGTTGGGCAGGCTGGTCTCAAACTCCTGACCTCAAGTGATCTGCCCACCTCAGCCTCCCAAAGTGCTGGGATTACAGGTATGGGCCACTTCACCTGTCCCGGAATTTGCTCTCCTTCTAAAACTTACCTTCCTTCACTTTCACTCATCATTTATTTAATTACTCTTCCACTTCCCAGATCTTGCCTTTTGACTTTTTGAGACTAAAATTTCATAGGAGAGGACAAATTCAAGTAGGACTTCAACTAAGCAGAGTGCCACCTAAGAGCAAAATCTCCAAGGTTGAGATGAGGTTGGGAGTATAACTCCTGGAAGAAAGCTAAGTTTCGTCATTGGTTATTATTTTTTTGTGGACCATGGACTAATCCAATGAGACATCAGCCCTGCGGGTGCGCATGTGCACAAGTGTCTGTGAATATAAACACTTGAGCACATCTAACCCTTTCCACATTCTGAAAAGAAAACATCCGTGTCCATACGTGCACACATGGATATCAGCTTCCAGAGTACTGGTGTAGAGTTAACCAACAACGCACAAAAGACCAAGATGTATTCACCAAGATCTATCTGGCTTCTGGGCTTCTACAGCAATCCTATGAACAGTCGCTTTAAAGTGGGAGGGAAGATCCCCAGCTAGACTGTCACTTCAAAGCATTTGTTTCTAAAGTAAATGCTGCGTTAGAGCTAGTTAATGATCCCTCCTTGTCTGCTGTTTTGACAGGGATGGTGTTTGGAATGCTGCATTTAATGACTTCGTTCCCAGAAAATGGGAAAGTTATTTGAAGGACCAAAAGGTGTCAAGAGTAATCCTATCCAACCCAATCAACTTTGCATATGAAAGGGGTAGAGACTTTTCAGGAGAAACCAACAGAGCCAAAGTTGCTTATCATTCAAGGAACGATCTAGGAAGGAACACAGTCTGTCGGGTGGCTTGTCTGATATAAACCTAAGTAATGAAACAAGGCACCTACCCTCGGAGAAGTTGAGCACTCATATCCGATGATTGCAGGCTCCAAGCCTCGTGGAATTTCCAAGTATTTTGATTTCTGCATCCATATAAAATAAATAATGAATACAAAAGCACACTTTAGATCAGAAGGGTTAAATGTGTTTATTTTCAGTCATTTGTTTATTCCAAACATGGGCTATTTTTTTTTTTTTTTGGGACGGAGTTTCGCTCTTGTTACCCAGGCTGGAGTGCAACGGCGTGATCTCGGCTCACCTCAACCTCCGCCTCCTGGGTTCAGGCAATTCTCCTGCCTCAGCCTCCTGAGTAGCTGGAATTACAGGCACGCGCCACCACGCCCAGCTAATTTTTTGTATTTTTAGTAGAGACGGGGTTTCACCATGTTGACCAGGATGGTCTCGATCTCTTGACCTCGTGATCCACCCACCTCGGCCTCTCAAAGTGCTGGGATTACAGGCGTGAGCCACCGCGCCCGGCCCACATGGGCTATTTTTAACATCTTCTTTGAGTAAAAGAGTACAAAGCACTGTCTCTACTGTAAGCATCCATGGAGCATTAAGGCGAAGTAAGATGGGCACAGGACACTGGTACAGAAGGGGACTGGGGCCACTCCAACAACTTTGTGATTTCTGCTTTTTTTTTCCTCCTGAATCCAGACAAGCCTCACAAGATGACTGTGCAGCTTGATGACAGGTTTAGTGTCTCTCACCCATTTTCCCAGCTCCAGCCTCTAAACTCACCCTCTGTGCCCAGATCCATTCTCCACAGCAGCAAAAGAGTGATCATAGTTTACTTTCTCTATGCAAAAATGCTTAAAGGCTGCCCAGTGCCTGTAGCATGAATAATGAACAACTCTGCTTGGATTTCAAGGCCCCATGTGACCTGGCCCTGATCTTCCTGTTCAGCTTCCTTATCCATCACCTGCCTCCATTCACCTGCTGCCCCTCAGGTCATCCACACAGCTACCACAGTCTGTCTCACTTTTAAATATTCCTGGCACGCCTCCTAGAGTTGCCTGATCCTTCTTCTTGGAACACCCTCCCTAGTCCTTGACTCTTGGCAAACTACTGCTTATTTTTCAAGTCTGGGATCAAGTGTGCTCTCTCATCCGCAAGTCTTTTCTCTCTTTCCCAAGCAGCTCTCCCTTCTCTGTCTCTTCCCTGTACTTACCACCATCACCATGAATGACCTTATTTTTGTATCAGAGGAACATTATCTGAGGAATGTTACCCTTTGTTCTATTACACAGTAAAGCAGTGTGGGGAAAGTCAGGTTGAGTAAATTTCTTTACTGAGTTTCAAATTTGCTGATGTGCAGTGGAAATTGCAAAGCAAGGGATTTAATATTGCTCATGTTTCTCAAATATATTTGACCATGAAATACCTTTTTCATTTTCCCAAGGTGCATGTATTGATTCCAAAAATTAGGCTCATAATTGTCTACATTAGAATGGAGGCTTCTTGAGGGCTGGGAATGCCTATTTTTAGCCTGGAAATCTATTGCTGTCTCAATACATATTGAATGAATAAATAAATACTAAGGGTGGAAACAGATTCACATGACATTGTGTAATTGTTGTTATAACTTGCAGACACATTGGGACTGCTAACTGTAGCTCTGCACACAGTCCTCACATCTGCCCACTCAGTCAGTTACTTACCAGTTTTATCTACTCACTGAGGATGAGAGAGAAAAATTAGAGAAAAGAACCGAAATGCAAGTCTCACTGAGAGTAATAACCAATGACTGCACTTCACATTGGAAGAGAAATCTCTACTAAACTCATCCCTAAACATTTTATTATTATTATTATTTATTTATGTATATATTTGACATGGAGTCTTGCTCCATAGCCCAGGCTAGAGTGCAGTGGTGTAATCTTGACTCACTGTGACCTCTGCCTCCCTGGTTCAAACGATTCTCCTGCCTCAGCCTCCCAAGTAGCTGGGATTACAGGCACCTGCCACCAAGCCTGGGTAATTTTTTTTTTTTTTTCGTATTTTTAGCAGAGACAGCGTTTCTCCATGTTTGCCAGGCTGGTCTCGAACTCCTGACCTCAAGTGATCCACCCACCTTGACCTCTCAAATTGCTGGGATTACAGGTATAAGCCACCATGCCAGCCCTGATTCCTAAAAATTGATTTTTTTTAAAGCAGACTTAGGCCGGGCATAGTGGCTCATGCCTGTAATCCCAGTACTTTGGGAGGCTAAGGTGGGTGGATCACCTGAGGTCAGGAATTCAATACCAGTCTGCCAACGTGACAAAACCCCATCTCTACTAAAAATACAAAAATTAGCTGGGTGTAGTGGTGGGCACCTGTAATCCCAGCTACTCAGGGCAGGGGGCTGAGGCGGGACATTGCTTGAATCTGGGAGGCAAAGGTTGCAGTGAGCCGAGGTTGTGCCATTGCACTCCAGCCTGGGTGACAGAGCAAGACTCCGTTTCCCAAAAAAACCAGTTTACAAATATTAGAAGAAACAGCATGTCATAGAAACAATTCTAGAAAGACATTCCATACTTGAGTGATACAAGTATATATTTAAGACAGAACATGAACTGTATTTGGAGTAAATTAAGGCATTTATAGTCTTTGAGAAAAGAAGTGATTGTGAAGCCTTCTATCCACAAATAACTTAATATAGGATTTTATCTTTGTAAATATCACAAATCTTACATAATTTCACCATACATTTTACTTAATTTTATTTAATTTCCTCTTTACAAAATTTTGCGTAAATTTATTAAAGCTGAACTTTCTTTCTTTCTATTTTTCTATAGTTCTGCCCTGGCTTTGCTGAGCAGGTGCCCTAAACACATGGAGACCTCCTCCTTAGGTGATTTAGCGCCTGTTACATGCCCATAGAATCTTTAAAAATACTCTTGCAGCTAAATTCAAATACGAAGGTAAAAAAACATGTTTTTAAGTGTGAAAACCCTCAGTGACAAACAGCCGTTTGCTACTACAGTCTATTCAGTCTATTGAACCAAGAGAGGGTCTCTCTCCTTCCTGTCCTGTTGGTCTTCTCAATATGAGTCTCAGAAATGAGAGCGTTTTAACATAACTGATTAACACGCATGAGCTGTGTGACAATTTCTAAAGCTACCAGGAGAGGGCAGCACATCATCTTTCCCTAGCTCCTTTTTAAGTACGGAGGAGTCCTATGTATAGGTCACGGCAGGAGTGGGATTTTTAAATACCCACCACCCAGATAGACAGGAGGTGAGGAAGTGAGGCAAATGAGGCGGCCTGGAGTAGAGCACAAGACCTTCTTTCCTTTTTATCCCATTCCCTCCTTTCCAGGGGCTTCAGGAGGAGTGGCTGAACCTGGGGAAAAGGATACTGTGGAGGATGCTGTCAGGTGCAAACTTTCTAATACTGCATCGGCATCCTTAGATGCCACAGCTCTGAAAACAATCATCTGGGGTCTAGGTGAAAGGCTAGTGTGAGAAAATGTAACTTTTTGCCACTTCACCTTTTTTTTTTCTCCAAAGCTTCCATGCTCTAAAATCACCTACCTTAATGCAAAATTCTTCACCCCATGCATCCCATGTCACCTGTGTAGCCTAGCTTCTCTTGCACCATCAAGCAAACACCAGTAACTGAACTATATCCCTGTCATTGACATTTTGCCGTCATCATCATTCGTACTTGTTGATGAAAAGGGTCAAATTCTGTAAAATATTTGAAGAGATTTATTCTGAGACAAATATGAGTGACCATGGCCCGTGACACAGCCCTCAGGAAACCCTGAGAACATGTGCCCAGAGCGGTCAGGGTGCAGCTTGGTTTCACATATTTTAGGGAGGCATGAGACGTCAATGAAATGCATTTAAAAAATACATTGGTTTGGTTCAGAAAGACGGGACAACTCAAAGGCAGGGGGGCAAGGGGTTCTATTCTAGGCTATAGGTAAATTTCAACATTTTTTGATTGATAATTGGTTGAGTTTGTTTAAAGACCTGGTATCAATAGAAAGGAAATATTCAGGCTAAGATAAAAGACTGTGGAGACCACGGTTCTTTTGAAGTGTTAATGTGGCTGCCCTTAGAAACAATAGATGACGACCACTTGCCATTCAGACCTTAAAAGGTGTTAGACTTACTTAATCTCTTCAGGCTTGGGAGGGCCTGGACAAAAAAGATCTAGCTACTAAAAATTCTTTACAGATGCACATTTCCCCCCCCCCCACAAAGGACAGCTTTGCAAGACCATTTCAAAATATGGCAAAGAAACATGTTTTGGGGTAAAATATTTTGACTTTCTTCTTTGTAACGTAACGTTATGCCAGAGTCAGACTAGAAAGTAAGTCACAGTATATAGAGTTAAATAAATCCCATCTGATGAGAATTTATGGTTTGTAGGGCATGACTCTCCAGACCCCTTAGACAGGAATTTGTGCAAGACAAAAAAATTAGAGCTTACTCGGCATACTTCAGAGTTTACAAACTGCCTTCATGTATTCAGCCAACAAATGCTTGCTGTGTCCCTGCTAAACACCAGATATCTGCTAGATGCTTGAGTTTGAAGGTGGTTGATACAAACTCTTGTGTTCAAAGAAAATTCAGCCCAATAAAGAAGCCAAATATATATGTGTGAATATAAGTATAAATAATATATATGTATTTAATAAGAGAGGGTAGAAGGCCTTTACAGTCAGAAATAAGACAATTCACAAAGGAATTAGAGTCTGAAGTCATACAATTTGTCAGAGAAATGTAAGCAGTTTGGCATTATAGGATTAACAAATATTGAGGTGGGAAAAACCGTAGAAAAAAATGATTAAGGTATGAAGAGCATGTGGTAAAGTTCTGGGAGAATTAAAAACCATAAGCATGATCATTATTACTCCCATTTTGAGGAAGCTCATTCACATAAAAAGTCTAGTCAGCAGAAATTTGCTAAGGTGCTGTCTCTTTTTAAATCAAATTTTGATTCCCTGAGATCATCTTTCTTAAGCCTTAGATGACAAGGGGATTGTAGAAGACAGCCCTTGCCTCAACAATTAGCATTACAAAAGAGGACATTCTTAACCCAAATGAATCTTCAACTGATAGAACACCTAAGAGCAGTCATTCCTTTGTTTCACATTTTCTTTTTGAAAAATTTGTAATGACAGAAAAGTTGGAAGACTAGTACAATATGTATACTTTTAAACACACACAATTTTTTATGTCACGTCACTTCATCTCTGAATATTTGAACATGACTCTCCTAAGACCAAGTGTATTCTTCTAAACAATCAAACTCAAAAAAACAGGCAGGTAATTTATACTGATTCACTACTAAGATCTAATATAAAGGGAATTTTCAAATCTCTACAAAGGCCCCAATATTACAACCCCTCCCCAATCTGGGATCCAGTCAAGGATACGACATTATACATAGTTTCCACAGTTTCTTTCTTTGCTTCTCCAAAACCCCTTGAACCACAAATACTTCCCAGTCTCATTAGTCTTTCAAGATACTGACATTTTCAGGGTCTAGAACAATTTTGCTTTTTTTCCAGAATGTCCCTTAGTTTAATTCATCTGATTAGATTGGAGTTCACCATGCTTAGCAAGAAAACTACACGTCATGACCTTCTCCGAGAGTCACACAGCAGAAGACATCAGTTGGTTTCATCACTGGGACTGATGTTTGAACACGACATCATTAAGACTCTCCTCTAGATATGTCCACTTGTTATAAGTAAAATTTTCAATGCCACAAAAGAAGTAGCACTAGAATATAAATTTCCTCAGCAAGGCAATTTACTTCTAAAGAAGGGTGTTATTCACAGATGGAACAATGGTGAGCCCACACCTGGACAAGGGAGAGGAAGGAGTATGTATGCCTGATGGATGTAGCCCCTACTGCTGTGTTGTTCCCCTACTGGCTAGGGTTAGACCGCACAGTCCAGTCTGATTCTGTTTGGCTATTTTAAAGGGAGCAGGGGTACAAGCCCAAGTGGCGGGGTGGGTAGTTTGGTGGGAAGGACAGTTATGGGCAGGTCAGAGCAGATAAGCAGGGTTCCAAGCAGGTGACCAGAGCAGGGGACCGGGATGAGTTAGACAGGGCAGGGGACTGGGGGAACAGATGTGAACTACTGATTAGAACTGGTGGAAAAGTTTGTTTACTGAAACTACAAGGAAGTTAAACTTTAAAGTGGAGAATTAATAAGAGAGCTGAACATACTGACATACTGGTTCTTTGAAGAGAAACTTGGGGTTCACCATATCTAACACACTCTAAATATTTTGTGTACCAGGATGCTGCCTTAGGGTTTTCCATCAGAGGATCAAATCAGTTGAGTCTATTATGTTTCTTGTATTTTCTCTCAGAAAAGGAAGAAATCTATATTTTATTGAAGTCTGAATATATCTGACCATCACAACAGTCCTATAAATTATAATCATTATTCCATCTCTGATGAGAAAACTGAGAAACAAAAGGTCAAGTGAAATCCCAAGTTCACAGAGTGAGTAATGGCAGATCTGGGACTTGAACTCCTCTCCTCTCACTCTCAATGCACTGCTCTTTCCTGTGTGTGTCAGCTGCACGCTCATGGGTATTCTAGAGCAAATACATACTGAAAATTTCCTATGCAGTTCATCACCACTAGAGGGAGGAAGAGGATCTCCAAAGTTAACATGTCTACATACATCTGGGCTAGAAATTATTTGACAAGTCAAACTATTAATGCAGGGTGTACACAGGAATGAATAAAGAAAAAAATTATTGTGTCCTAATTTGTGTCCCTTGCTTTTTTTTTTTTTTTTTTGCTTCTTATAGCTTAAAACTAATTGCATTGCGTTAACTATAGACACGATAGAGGATGATTAAAGAGAAGTATGAATACCAAAAAACTACAAAATTAATGTCTGACTCATATTTTATTCACAGTGAGGTTTCAGGCAGGAACATGCAGTTGGCTGTTCTTTTACAACATATATTATCTACCTGAGGCATAAAGCATGTGGTACATGAACTTACAGAGCAGATGTTATTACTATTTCTCATGAGTCTATCTCTTCCTTTTTACAGTAAAGATCAAAAATCCTTATGGCACATAAATTTGACTTTTATTACCCAGTGTTGTTTCAAAATTAAAGGCCTCAACATAGGTTTCTGCATATCACATCTCTATCTACCACAAATAAGGTGTCAATATTTAATTCATCACTTAAAAGCTCATTTCTATGGAAAAAAATGGGCAAAGCTGTATATTTCAACTGACTATGTGTTATAAAAATACACCCTATCTAGAGATAAAACTGGAAGCTTACATTTTCAATTACTTATGTGGTTCATGCCTGTAATCCCAGCAGTTTGGGAGGCCAGGGTAGGTGGATCACTGGAGATCAGAAGTTCAAGACCAGCCTGACCAACATGGTGAAACTCTGTCTTTACTAAAAACACAAAAAATTAGCTGGCGTGGTGGTGGGTGCCTGTAATCCCAACCACTTGGACGGCTGAGGCAGGAGGATCCCTTGAACCCAGGAGGCGGAGGTTGCAGTGAGCTAAGATCGTGCCATTGCACTCCAGCCTAGGCGACAGAGTGAAACTCTGTCTCCAAAAACTAAAAACTAAAAATAAAAAAAATACAATCATTTAGTGAGAAAAAGAAAGAAAGAAACACAGTATTGTAATGTCAATCCTGTGAAAACAGTATCCAGACTTACTGAGAAGAGCTCTTGTTCTATAATTTGAAACCACTGGGAACTGCTAAAGTGAATAACAAAAAAATCAAAATTTTATTAATATTTAAAATGCTGAAATGGAGAAAATTCAAAGTAGCATTTAGTTCAGTAGTAGAAAATGTATAATTATGCTAGAATTGGTTTTTTTTTTTTTTTTGAGACAAAGTCTTGCTCTCATACCCAAGCTGGAGTGTAGTGGTGTTATCGCGACTCACTACAACCTCCGCCTCCCAGGTTCAAACAATTTTCCCTGTCTCAGCCTCCTGAGTAGCTGGGATTACAGGTGTGTGCCACCACACCCAGATAATTTTTTGTATTTTTAGTAGAGATGGGTTTTCACCATGTTGACCAGGCTGGTCTCGAACTTCTGACCTCAGGTCATCTGCCCTCCTTGGCCTCCCAAAGTGCTGGGATTACAGGCATGAGCCATTGCACCTGGCCTATGCTAGACTTTAAAAAGAGAAAAATAACAATTTTTATTTCTGTTCTGTTCAGCAGTCAGATGATGTGCAAAGGGCAAGAAGGTTAAATAAATAGATATGATTATTCAAAAGCCTCAATTTGTTTGAAACCAGTGTGAGCAGACCTCCTCTATGGAGAATCGAGTTGTTATGAAGCACACATGGGTTGCAGCGATTCACCTTACACGAGGGGAAGATGAAGAGCTCTTCAAAGGAAGACATTTGCTTTGCACATTCTGTCCCATTAAAACGCTTTCTGCTCTAAACAGAAATGGTATTTGCAGGTCCTACTTTGGAAGGTTTTATAGATAGGCCATGATGACTTCCTCTGACCAAATACGTTTCATCCAATCTTGCTATTGTTCTGCATCCTTGGCCTTTGCAGTTGCTGTACGTAGACGCCAAGGAATAGAAAGGATTACAGCCATCTGGTTCTCATCTCCACCAAAGAGGCAGGTTTAACTAGAGGAAATGGTTGCGTGCTGTGGTGTCAAGTTATTTTTATTAGACCTGAAAGCAGAACCCTGGAATGTTTTACAGGGAGAGATCATGGAATCTTTCCTTTGGAGACCTTTAAAACCACAGTAAATTTCCATATTGGTGAGATGATACTAGCGTGGTTCTGCCCAACGCAAGGGAAAGGATTACTAAATGAGTCTTTAAGCCGTTCCAATGTAATTCTGCAGGAAACTCTAAAAAAGACCCTTACAAATGAATAGTCTTGGTTATGATTTTTATACCCTTATGTCACCAGAAAGGGGTGCTATTGCATCAGTTATGTCCTTCCTAGGAAAATGTCTTCAGTATTTAAAAAAAAAAATCCTACATAGACTTTCAGCAATCATTTTGGCAGCATTAAGCAGTAATTCATTGTTTATCAAGTGTTTTGGAATGACAAGAATCTGTATTAACATCAATACTGCTAAGATTTCTTTGGACTGTTTACAGGCATACCCTGGAGATATCCTGGGTTTGGTTCCAGACCATGCCAGTATAGTGAATATTGCAGTAAAGCAGGTCTCAGTAATTTTTTGGTTTTCCAGTGCATAGAAAAGTTATGTTTACATTATAACACAGTTTATTAAGTCTAAATATTATGTCTAAACAATGTACATACCTTAATTTAAAAAATACTTTATTGCTAAAAAATGCTAATGATCGTCTGAGCCTTCATCAAGTCCTAAGTTTTTGCCAGTGGAACGTGTTTCCTCAGTGTTGATGGCTTCTGATTGATCAGGGTGGTGGTCGCTGAAGGTTGGGGTGGCTGTGGCAATTTCTTAAAATAGGACAACAGCGACATTTGCCACATCAATTGAACTCTTCCTTTTACAAAAGATTTTGCTGTAGAATGCAGTGCTGTTTTTTTTCTTTTTCCCTCCTTCACACATGCCAAAGCATGTGATGCTGTTTGATAGTATTTTCCTCATGGTAGAATTAAAATCATTTATCTCAAACCCTGACACTGTTTATGTGATATTCTAAGTCCTTTCTTGTCATTTCAACAATGTTCATAGCACCTTTACCAGGGGTGCATTTCGTCTCAAGAAACCACTTTCTTTGTTCGTCAATAAGGAGCAACTCATCATGTGCTCAAGTTTTATCAAGAAATTGCTGCAATTAAGACACCTCTTCAAGCTACGTTTCTCATTCTAGTTCTCTTACTATTTTTACCACATCTGTAGTCCACTGATGTCTTCAATGCCTCAAAGTCATCCAGAAGGTTGATATCAACTTCTCCCAAACTCCTGTTCATGTTGATATTTTGATCTCCTCCTGTGAATGACAAGTGTTCTTAATGGTATCTATAGTGGTGAATCCTTTCCAGAAGTTTTTAAATTACTTTTACCAAATTTATCAAATGAATCCCTATTGGTGGCAGCTATAGCCTCCTAAAATATGTTTCTTAAATAATCAGATTTGAAAGTCAAAAGTACTCCTTAATTTATAGCTTCAGAACGGATGTTATGTCAGCAGGTATAAAAACATTAATCTCCTTGTACATCTCCATGAGAGCTATTGAGTGACCAGATGCATTGTCAATGAGCAGTAACATTTTGAAAGAAACCTTTTTTTTTCTAAGCAGTGGTTCTCAATATGGGCTTTAAATATCCAAGAAATAATGCTGTACACAGATGTGCTGTCATCCACACTTTTGTGTTTTCATTTATAGAGCACAGGCAGAGTAGATTTAGCATAATTCTTGAGGGTCTTTAATGTTTTTGGAATGGTACGTGAGCGTTGACTTCAACTTAAAGTCACCAACTGCATTAACTCCTAACAAGAGAGTCAAACTGTCCTTTGAAGCTTTGAAGCCAGGTATTAACTTCTCTCTAGATAGGAAAGCTCTAGATGGCATCTTCTTCTAGTAGAAGGCTGTTTCTTTTACATTAAAAGTCTTTTTAGTATAGTCTCCTTCATCAGTTATTTTAGCTAGATGTTCTGCATAACTTACTGCTTCACCGTGCACTTTTATGCTATGAAGACGGCTACTTTCTTTAAACTTAATGAAGCAATCTCTGCTAGCTGCAAACTTTCCTTCTGTAGGTCAGTCACCTCCTTCAGCCTTCATATAACTGAAGAGTTAAGGCATTGCTCTGAATTAGTTTTTGGCTTAAGAGAATGTGTGGCTGGTTTAATCTTCTATCCACACCAGTAAAACTTTCTCCATATCAGCAAGAAGGTTGTTTTACTTTTAATCATTCAAATACTAACTGCAGTAACACTTCTAATTTCCTTTAAGAACTTTTTCTTTGCATTTGCAACTTGGGTAACTGTTGGGAACAAGAAACCTGGCATTTGGCTGTCTTGGCTTTTGACATGCCGTCCTCACTGACCTTAATCATTTCTACCTTTTGATTTAAAGTGAGAAATGTGCAGCTTTTCCTTTCACTTGAGCACTTAGAAGCCATTCCAGGCTTATTACCTGGCCTAATTTCAACATTGTCATGTCTCAGTGAAGAGGGAGGCCTGAAGAGAGGAAGACAGATAGGGGATATTTGCTTGGTGGAGCGCTGAGAACATCACGTAAAGCATTAAGTGACTACGTTTTCTATCTTATATGGGCATGGTTCCTGGTGCCTTCAAGTAATTACAACAGTGACATCAAAGGTAATCACAGATCACCATAAACAGATACAATCTATTAGTCTATTCTCACACTGCTGATAAAGTCATACCTGAGACTGGGAAGAAAAAGAGATTTAATGAACTTACAGTTCCACATGGCTGGGAAGGCCTCACAATCATGGTGGAAGGCAAGGAGGAGCAAGTTGTGTCTTACATGGATGATGGTAGGCAAAGAGGAAGCTCTGGCAGGGAGACTCCCCCTTTTAGAACCATTGGATCTGGTGAGACTTATTCACTATTACAAGAATAGCACGGGAAAGACTTGCCCCCATGATTCAGTTACATCTCACTGGGTCCCTCCACACACGGGAATTCAAGATGAGATTTGGGTGGGGACACAGCCAAACCATATCATATAATAATACTGAAGAAGTTTGAAATACTGTGAGAATTATAAAAGTGTGACATAGAGACAGTAAGTGATCACATAATGTTGAAAAAATGGTGACAAGGGACTTGCTTGACAGAGGATTGCCTCAAATCTTCAATTTATTTAAAAAAATGCAATGATGAAGCACAATAAAGCAAAGCACAATAGAATGAGGTAAGCTTGTATAACCATTTATTTAGAAAAAAAAAACCTTTGGATTATTGCCGTGCAGTCATTACAACCCACACTTCTAAAATTTTTCTTTAGGCAGTGATGGGTTCTTACCTTGACCACTGTGAATCAAATTAATATCTTATGCTACAGTCATATAACCCTTTTGGGACTAGAATTCTGGTATTAATGAGCAATTGTTATATCTGCAGGAGAGTCAGAAAGCTGAGTCTTCTTTTAGAAATGATATGTAGTAAAACAAGAACATTCAGTCTGTGACTCCGGCAGTAGTACTTCCTATCCACTCTTCCCTGGCAGGGAGTATGAAAAGAACAAAGCAGTCTTCAGCCCTGTGTGTACTCACTACCAACAGTCCAATGTTTCCCTTTTATCTTGGGTACAATGACAAAGCAGGCTCTCTGTTCCTGACCTAGATGGACTTCAGAACTGAAGCTCACAAATTTGCCCTATGATGAGCGGAGGACCCCATTCAGGGCTGAGGAAGTCAGGAGAAGCCACAAAGCTTACAGTCTTAAATCTCCTGAGCTGAGTCCAAAAGAGTTTCAGTAAGTAGCTTTCTGCTCTGAGAGCTGTGGGGTAGAGAGAGAGAAAAAAAAGAAAAAGTAAGTAAAAAACTTTCATTTCCTCTGGCAAGACTTTGATGAGGAGACTGGGGACTTGAAGAGAATGTCACTTGTAGAGAGTTGGGGCTTTGATTATGTGTTAGGTTGTGGTATTTGGAGTTGGGGGTTAAAAATGTGTTCTGACCTGCCGTGCAAAGAAGGGCTTTGTTTTCTGGTGTTTGCAAGTGACATTAATTTCAAAATAGCTGAGGGTTTGTTAGTGTCCCTCAGAAGAGTTTAACATCCCTTTATCTAGAAGCTTTGCTGAGGCTGTAGGAAGGGTTGGTGTGTTTGGAAAAATTGACCAGAAATCTTTGTGTTCATATTTGCCCATTGGGACTTTGGCGAGTATGTGAGGGGCAGCCATGTGTGAAGTGCTACAGTGATTAGTGGGGAAGCTAGAGACATGCAAAGTGAATCAGCACAGGGTTCAGGAAAACTGCCCTCAATCCAGAATCACCATCCTTTGACCATGACCCCTGACATGTCATTGCTCTGTTGATTTTTCTCCTTTCCTGGAGACCAGGAAGCCCCTTGATATTTGTCAGAAGTGAAACGTGTTTCATCATGTATCCTGAATCTCATTTATTTGTAGATTCTTCTGGAAGCAGTATGTTGAGAGAGAGGTTAAATTTGGTCACAGTAGGAGTGTTGCGAAGATCTGTCAATATTTGCCAAGGGCATGAGGTCACCAGTATTCAGGGAATTTGAAAAGGGGGTGTATTTTGAATGTTGTATTTCTAATAACATACTAATTTTAGAGTAGATCATGTGCCAGCAAAGTAAGGGGTAAGCCCCCAGTCTTATGTGTTAACAGGAAAGAAAGGATTAAATTCTTAATATCTATAGTAAAATGAATCCATTACCATGTTCTCAAATTATTTAACTAGACATTTTTTTAAAACCTACATATGTCATGTTAGTGATTTTTCAAAATTTGTTGTTTACTAGTGGTGACAGTTTCCATTGAACTTTTCGAAAATTTCAACTTTTATTATAGTTTAAAAGATACATGTACCTGTTTGTTATACCAGTAAATTGGCGATGCCGAGGCTTGAGGTCCCAGCGATCCCATCACCCAGGCAGTAAGCATAGTACTGAATAGGCAGTTCTTCAGCTCACACCCCCGCCTCTCTCCCGTCCTTGTCTAGTGATCCCCAGTGTCTATCATTCCCATCTATACATTCACGTGTATTCAGTGTTTAGTTCCCGCTTTTAAGTGTGAACATTCAATACTTGACTTGCTGTTATTGCAATAGGTTGCTTAGGATCATGGCCTCCAGCACCATCCATATTGCTGCAAAGGACATAATTTTGTTCTTTTTTATGGCTTCCTAGTATTCTGTGGTGAATTTGTACCACCTTTTCTTTATCAAATCCACTGTTTATGTGCACAAATTTCCTTGCTATTGTTAATAGTGCTACAGTGAACATATTGTGCATGTGTCTGATAGAATGAATCGTTTTCCTTTGGGTATACACCCAGTAGTGGGATTATTAGCTCAATTGGTAGTCCTACTATAAGGTCTTTGAGAAATCTCCAGACTGCTTTTCACAGTGGTTGAGCTAGTTTTCATTCCCACCAACCATATAGAAGCATTCTTTTTTCTCTGTGCCCTTGCTAATATCTGTAGCTTTGTGATTTTTTAAATAATTACCATTCTAACTGGTGTGAGATGGTAACTCATTGTGGTTTTGACTTGTTTTTCTCTGATGATTACTCATCTTAAACATTTTTATATATGTTTGTTGGTCACTGTGTGCCTTCTGTTGAGAAATGTCTGTTCATGTCCTTTGCCTATTTTATGTTGAGATTTTTTGCTTTTTTTTTTTTTTTGGCTTGTTGATTTAAGTTCCTTATAGATTCTGGATATTAGACCTTTGTCAGAGGCACAGTTTATGAATAATTTCTCTCATTCTATAGGCTGTATGTTTAATCTGTTGGTAATTTATTTTACTCTGCAGAAGCTCTTAGTTTAATTAGGCACCATGTCAATTTTTGATGTTGTTATAATTGCTTTTGGAAACTTAGCCATAAATTCTTTGCCAAAACCTAAGTTGAGAAAGTTATTTTCTGTTTTCTTCTAGGATTTTATATTCTGAAGTTGACATTTAAATCTTTAATTCATCTTTAATTAATGTTCATGTATGGTGAGAGGTAGGGGTCTAATTTCATTCTTCTGCATACTGCTAGCCAGTTCTCCCAGCACCATTTATTGAATAGAGAATTCTTTCCCCATTGCCTATTTTTGTCAATTTTGTTAAAGATTATATGGTTGTAGACCAGGCAATTTATAAAAAAAGGAGGTTTAACGGGATTTAGAACTCCACATGGCTGGGATGCCTCACAATCATGGCAGAAGGCAAGGAGGAGCAAGTCACATCTTACATGGATGGCAGCAGGCAAAGAGAGAGCTTGTGCAGAGCAACCCCTATTTGAAAAACCATCAGATCTCATGAGACCCTTTGACTATCATGAGAACAGCATAGGAAGGACCTGCCTCCATGATTTAGTAATCTCTCACCAGGTTTGTCTCACAACAAGTGGAAATTATGGAAGCTGCAAGATGAGATGAGTGGGGACACAGAGCTGGACTGTATCAAGTACTATGCTATTTTGATTACTGTAGCTTTATAGTACAGTTTGAAGTCAGGCAATGTGATACTTCTAGCTTTGTTCTTTTTGTTTAGAATTGCTTTGACTATTTGGGCTCTTTTTTGGCTCCAAATGAATTTTAGAATAGATTTTTCTAATTCTTTGATAAATGGTATTGGTATTTTCATAGGGATAGTATTGAATGTGTAAGTTGCCTTAGGCAGTATGGCTATTTTAACTATACAGGTTCTTCCCACCCATGAGCATGGGATAATTTTCTATTTATTTGTGTTATCTCTGATTTCTTTGAGCAGTGTTTTGTAGTTTTCCTTGTAGAGATCTTTCACCTTCTTGGTTAGATGAATTTCTATGTATTTCATTTTATTTGTGGCTATTATAAATGGGATTGTGTTCTTGATTTGGTTCTCAGCTAGAATATTATTGGTGCATAAAAATGCTACTAGTTTTTACACATTGATTTTTTATCCTGAAACTTTCCTAATATTATTTATCAGTTCCAGGAGACTTCTGGTGGAGCATTTAGGTTTTTCTATGCATAGAACCATATCTTTGGCAAAGAGAGAATAGTTTGACTTCTTTTCCTGCTTGGATGTGTTTTATTTCTTTCTCTTTTCTTATTTACTCTGGTTAGGACTTCCAGTACTATGATGAATAGGAGTGGTGAGAGTGGGCATTCTGCTCTGCTTCCAGTTATCAAGAGGAGTGGTTCCGGCTTCTGCCAATTTGGCATGGTGTTAACTACAGGTTTGTCCTAGATGTCTCTTATTATTTTGAAGTATGTTTCTTCAGTGCTTAATCAGTTCAGGATTTTTATCATGAAGGGATGCTGGATTTTATTGAAGTATTTCTCTGCATCTATTGAGATTATCATGTTTATGTTTCTGATTCTGTGTGGTGAATCACATTTATTGGTTTGCCTATGTTGATCCAACATTGTATCCCAGAAATAAAACCTTCTTGACCATTTTAAATTAACATTTTGAAGTGCTACTGGATTTGGATTTTTAGTGTTTTGTCGCAGTACTTTGTGTCTATGCTCATCAGGGATATTGGCATGAAGTTTACTTCTTTTATTGTGTCTCTGCCAGATTTTGGTATCAGGATAAGGCTGGCTTTGTAGAATGAGTTAGGGAGAAACTCATTCTCCTTGAAATTTTGGAAAAGTTTCAGCAGGAATAATGTCAGTTCTTCTTTGTACATATGATAGAATCCGGCTATGACTCCATCTGGTCCAGGTCTCTTTTTGGTTGGTAGGTTTTTTGATTCCTAGTTCGATTTCCAAACTTGTTACTGGTCTATTCAGGTTTTCACTATCTTCCTGATTCAATCTTTGGAGGTTGTGTGTTTTCAGGAATTCATTTATTTTGTCTAGATTTTCTAATTTTTACATAGAGGTGTTCAGAATAGTCTCTGAGGACCTTTTGTATTACTGTGGGATCAGTTGTAAGCTCATCTTTGTCATATCTGATTGCACTTATTTGGATTTTTTCTTTATTTTTCTATATCTAGCTAACGATCTATCAGTTTATTTATTCTTTTGAAGAACTAACTTGGTTTCACTGATCTTTTGTATCAACTTTGGGGTCACAATTTCATTGAGTTCCCTGATTTTATTTATTTATGCATTTAATACTAGCTGTGTGGTTGGATTGATCTTTTTCTAGCTCCTCTCATTGCATCCCTCACACTTCTCAAAACTTAGAACCAATTAATAGCAGTATCTTTGAAGGTCAAGTTCTTTCAAACCTTCTTCTAAAATTTTATGGAAAGAAGGCAATCTTTTCTTCAATATGTTGCATTTTATTAAAGAGAGTAAAAATAAAGAGAAATTTTTTGTTTCTTTCTTGGATGTTATATATGCATGATAAGGTATGAGATACAAGGTTGAGGGTCCAAAAGATATTTCAACTGAAATACTAATTTATGAAATGCATTGCCCATGAAGCAGTGAGATTGGATGTAAATGTGAAGATATATGAAATTTCTGGGTTTAATCCTGACTCAATTATCCCCTTGCTGAGTTCCATGGACAAATTATTTAACCTTTTTGACTCAGGTGCCTTATCTGAAAAATGGAGGTAATTAAGATGAGCTGTAATTACAGTCCTAAAGAATATGGGATAATGGTAATTTATGATAAAGTAGATTGATGACATCATTGGTTTTCTTATCATTGCTCAATCCTCAAAGGACAATGAATACATTATTTTATTCTTATCCCAGCTAAGAAAAAGAGATTAAATATATTGCATAGGAAACTTGGCAAGTGTTGTTCAAGGGAAAATGTAGCTTAAAAAGTATGAACACAATAACAATTGCTTTTGGAATCATGTTCTCACTTTTGAGGAATGCTTTATAAAAGCAAGTACTTTAAGAAAAAAAGGTAGAAAGGAAATATTAATAACACTATGTAATTGGGAGTCATGGTCCTACAACAAAATTAAAACTAACTACTGAGATGTTTTGCATTAATTATCATATATATATGATGCAGAGAGCATCTTAGTATTTTCAACAATATTATATATAATGTTCATTAAAGTACTTGATAATTACATTGAATTGAAGTAATTCTATTCACCACCCAACAGAATTTCAAACAAAATTTAAATATTGCAAACATGTTGGGAATACATTCTCATTTTCAGAGTTGAGTTTCTAATTGATTTCATTTTTAAATCTATTTTATTTTTGACTTTTATCTTTATTCTAATTTGAAATAATGTATTTGCATATAGAAAGATGACAGCCTTTGGAATCCACCAGCCCTGGCTTAAAACTTTCTGCCCTTTACCACCCAGCTCTAAAACTTTCAGTTTCCTCACTTTTAATATATAGTCATAACCATCTTGGTAAATACTGTTATATGAACATGTAAGATTAGATGAGATAATCTATGAGGCAGCTAGCACAGCGTTTAACATGCTACAAGTGTTCAGTTTCCCTCTTCACACTTTCCCTTGTGGCATATCTCTTGCATACAATCAGTGAGAACTTGGATTCATCAATGTAGCTACTCATTTGCTCCAATGTATCAAGTCAAAATGTCAGCAGAAGTCATTAAATGCTGTTTTTATGAAATTTGCAAACAGAAGTCTCTTTCTTGTTAAGCAAAGATATCTCTGGCAGAATGTAACATGTTGCTTAAGTTTAGAAGTATAGGAAAAGCTCTCAGTTTTCTTCTAAGAGGACACCAACAAAGCATAAGAGTATGTAGTTGATTCTGAGGTGTAATTACACCTAGAAAGGGGTTGCAATTTTGTAAAGTAGATTCTGTGCAACTATGAATGTCAAATATGGCACTGCTCCCTGCATTATTCTACGGACAATAATTTTCATTTTTCTAGAGTTCTAGTGTTCAGTGTTCTCAATGAATTCTTTTCAAAAACAATTAAGGGATGTTATGATAAGTATAAATCTTTTGAAGATTGTCATTACATATCATATTTATATAACTATTATAAGGATATATTTCATTGAACATACAAAATCAAATTTAATACAGACAAGTAGTTTTATTTTTTATGGTAGAAAGCTGAGGTAATTCATACTATCCCCAATATCCCCTCTAATGCAATTCTATTCCCCGAAAACAATAAGTGGATTATTGGCTATCAAAAGATGAGGGTTTGTTTAGTAATTCTGAACTTACGCATTTGGAAAGAAACCGAAGCATAGGTAAAGAGTTTATCTCATCACTTATGTTGCAGGGCAGTTCCATTTTTACATATTTACCCATCCATAAAAGTCTTTTTGAAGGTATTATGTGTGCTATTGAAAAATATTATCCTAAACTATTTTGCCCTGGATTTGGCTATAACTATATGAAAAAATTAAATAGACTACAGGTAGTCCAATAGCAATATATTTCCTTGCACTTTGTGTGTGTGCATTTTACACTTGTGATTGTGCGTTAGGTAAGTTACACAACAACTGTAACAAATATAATACAAGGTTTTAGTGCTTTTTTCCTTAAAAAAATGTTTCTTAGTCACATAAAGTGCAACAACGTTCTTGGTTAATGGATGTTCCAGATTGTTGGACAGACCTGTGCTCCTCCCAACTTGTGGCTCTGCCATTCCTGAGAAATTCTGACTGTTCTACTGAATCTGCTGTTTCAGGCTCATGGACGAGAGGTAGGGACAGAAAGAGGATCATATACGAAAAAACTTTAATCTGTCTATCCCAAGAGAGACAAAAAGCCAGAATTCAGTAATAAGGCCATATGCAACTGTAAGAGAGAAGGTCCTATAAATAATTACTGCAGATATAAATGCATAAACCCTGACAGCAGCAATAGGCGAAAAGCAGAGTGGGTGGTCACTGATATGTCTAATATCTTAGGGCTTGTGGATGAGTTACTATATTCAGAGAGAAGCAGTGAAGCTTTATGGATTCTGGAATGAGATCTGGCTGTTCCACTCACTGGCATTGTGTCTTTGGGCAAGTGATGTAACTCCACCAAGCCTCAGTTATTCAATCTGTGGAATGGTAAGAAAAAGAAAGTGAGCACTTTTGGTCACATACTGTTTTTCAGGAATGGTGGTAGATGCATATTATAAAATACCCGTAATCTCACTGCATTTATGCACAACTCCAATTGCAGAGCCACATTCTGTAAGACTTTAAAGTGGGGGTTTTGGAGTTAGTTCACTTGAGTTCAGATTGTAGTTCTATTTGCTTATTTGCACCATCTCTTTGGTCATGTTTCTTATTCACAGAGCCTCAGTTCTTCATCTATAAAGTGAGCATCATAATGTCAACCTTATAAGGCTGATGTGAGTATGAGGAGTAAATAGGTTAGCATATGGAAGGCGTTTGGCAGATTGCTTGTGCTCACTCTATGTTAGCCATTGTTTGTATTGTTTTTAGCATTTCAATTATTATTACTACAGAGAAATACAATCTAGTCCTCATTGTTCTTTGACACTTACTAAAAGAGCCAAACCATCTAGTCATTGCAGGGCTTGAACATGCCTTCTGTAGCCAACGTAGAAAAGCATTTACACTGATATCATTAGAGAAATTTCATCACATGTTGGTCTTGAAGAAGATATTACAAGAAAAATAAAATTATTATAAAATATAGGCTCTTTATTATATCCCACTGTGGTCCAAGTATAGCTGTGACACATTGTAAGGGCTTTAGTGGATTATCTTACCACAGTGTAGTGAACGCTTTTAGAATTCTCTTTATTTTGATAAGTGTGAAAAGCCATGAGTAAAAGCTGTTAAAATGAGGACGAAGAGATGAAAGTAGGAGAGTGGTAGAATTTTTTGCCTGCTTCAACTTCAGTTGAACTCTTCCAGTAGCTACAAACTATTACAAAACACCCATATCTTCCTGCTTCTCCATTGTCCTGGTTTTAATTTTTTCTCTTACTTGTATTTTATTTCTGACTGACTTATGGATCTTAATCTGAGAACTAGAGGTAAAGGGAGGAAAGGAGACTTGTCATCATGTTTTTTATGAAAGCATGGCTTTATGAAGTTGTGTTGTCATTTCTTCAGGCTGTTAGAAACTGGGTACAAACAGCTATCAAAAGGATTCCTCATATTTTCAAAAGTAGCAGGCATGTTTCTTCTTTGGAATGAGGCCTTGGAATCATCTTTCAATCTGAATCAGAAATAGGATGGGTAAAGAGAGTTCAGAGTTCTTGTGAGAGAACTGTAGACAATGAGATCATAAAGGCACATGTAGCTCTAAGGTCCATATGTTTTAATGACAGATGAGTTATGTGGATTTAATACTCTTGACGATGGAAGCCATTGACATTTCTAGGCAGATAAATGACATGATGAAAGCAGTTTCACTAGGAAGAAAACTGGGGTAGTAATAATAATTTCCTCCCATTCTGCTCTTCCTGTTCCCAATATTATTCCTCTGTTGACTCTTTGCATTGTCTGGAGCATACAATTGAAGGATATCATGGTGGGAAATGCTATTGTGCCTTGTGAACTAGGATGACATCATATGGAAGAGGCATAGGGACAAGCCTCAAATAATTTTCAGCAAGAACTTCTTGATGGCACTTTACTATTCTACTTCTGAGCCTAAGCTGGTCCCGGTCTACAGATGAGAATGATATCATGGCCCATAGGCAATGATCCCTTGAAAGCCTGGTACTGAGAGAGCCTGGGAGGCAGAGCCATTTTCTAGGTAATAACTTCAATCACCTTCAGGCTTACAGTGTATGTTTGTCACAACTATAGAAGTTTCATGAGTACTGATTTAGTGAGGATATTTTTAAGCCAACTGGCATCCTCAATGCTAAAATTCATAATCAGCATTTAATAAAAAAATTCCTTCCAGTTATTCTGAGTTGAGCAAATGATATCCTATTGTCTTAATGAGAAGTAGGTTAACAGCATATAACAGCCTTCAATTTTGGAAATTGTATTTTGTGACTTTCAATTGAGACACCAATGGAAGACCTGGCTAGATTCCTTCTACATACATGTCTTTTTTAGACAACACAGATGGGTCATGTCACCTCATTTTTAGGTGCTCAGAAGGATATCTTCATTGGCAATGGGTAAATAGCATGAGAAGCAGGAGAGAAACCATCAAAGAGAGCAAGATGGAAACTATAAAAGCAGCAGCAAGGAAGGGGCCTATCTTTTGAACTCTTGGCTTAGTACGTCACAAGCTAGAAGTAAACTGCTTGCTCCTATGCTGATTTTGGGTTTCTCATAAAAGGTGTTCATTTTTTTTCTGCCTTTCCATACTAACCTCATATACATTTGGACAAATTTGGTTAAAAGTCAAAATGATCAATATCTTTTGAGGAAGTCCAATTATGCAAAAAGTCTAGCCAATTTATGGGCAAAACTACAAGTGTTATTTTGATTACTTGGGGACTAAGTGTCGACTTGGAGTTTGGAGGAAAATTCTAAGGCTTTAGGTCAATGTGACTCAGACTTGGAGTCACAGGATAAAAGCAGATTTTATTTAGACGGTATGGTCAGAGAGACCACACCTGTGGCTGACCTGTGGCTGCTGCTGAGGAGAGAATGGAAATCAGTACTTACTCCTTTTGATAGAATCAAGTATAGCAAATGTTTCTTTCTGCTATATGAAATGTTTTATTACCAGTGAGATGAAGAATGGCAACCGGCACTTTGCCTCTGCCTGGAGATCACCACTGGGATTAGGTTGAACTGGAAAGGCAAGCCCACTTGAAAAGGGCAGAGAAATCTCTGCTCCAGCTCATTGTTGCTATGCTTCTCTGATATATATATCTTTTAATTTAGAGAAGCCAAAATTCAGGCTCTGTCAGCCTTGCCTTTTCTCCCCATCCCCCAGCTCTTACCTTTCTCTTCCTGTCTCTTAATATGTCATCTCCTGGTTTGTTTTTTCCACCTTGGCTCAAAAATCTTAAATATGGTGACTTTTGCTTTTTTAAGACAGCATTTCACTCTGTTACCCAGGCTGGAGTGCAGTGCTGTTATCTCAGCCCATTGCAACCTCTGTCTCCTGGGTTCAAGTGATTCTCCTGCCTCAGCCTCTAGAGTAGCTGGGATTACAGGTGCCTGCCACCATGCCCAGATACTTTTTGTAATTTTTGTGGAGATGGGGTTTCACCATGTTGGCCAGGCTGGTCTTGAACTCCTGGCCTCATGCGATCTGCCCATCTCAGCCTCCCAAAATGCTATAGACGTGAGCCACCACACCCATCCAAATATGGTGCATTTTATAAAAAACACAGCTGTGAGCATGATATGTTCCACAGTTTGGACCCACTGGTCCTTTCTAACCTAAGGCCAAGATAAATGACATGACTTGGCCCAGAGCTAGCAAAATAGAAAGCTGGCTCCAGAAGAGAATTGTTGGGATTGCCAGTGTGTTTCTCCTTTTATAATGCACTTACGCTTATTTTGGGAAATGCATTCTAGTGGAGAAATAAACATATTTTACAGGTAATTTCCAAGTTCAATTCAAAATTATAAAACCTAAAAATATATTTTTAGTTGTTTCAGCAATTATTATTAAAGTCTGTTCTTGAGTATTAGTATATTTTACTCGCCTCTGAACTTCCTTTTCTTTTACTGGATAAACCACGTTTACTGAGATGTGGTTCTCCCTCATTTATCTGTATATATGGGCTTTTAATAGTATATAAGTCCATATATACTATTAAAAACCAATATTTTATAATGAAATTTGAAATTGTATTAATGCTAATGTAAGTGATTAAGAGAATATACTTAGTGAAAAATATCAATACCTTTGTTATAATTGAATTTTATCTTGTAATACTGCGTGTTCCTTCAGGGAATATCTCTTTAGACAGCTTTCTACTTAAAGAATTCTTGCTAATTTAAAAAATGTATAAATTAGCTCAGGAATCTTCTCAGAGGATTCTTTCTTTATTACAAACAATTAGCTTAATCAATTAATAGGTGAGATTGTATTTGTAGTAATTAGTAGGTTTAATTACTGAGAAATTAGTTGTGCCTTCTTTATTGGAAACTAATATATCACATTTTTTTCTATAGTCATTTTTACTCTCCAAGGGCAAAGACTTTATAGTCATAAAACAGTAAAAAGTTAAATCAAGAATCATATATTGCTTTTTAAAGCTTATACCATGGTTCTGTATGTGGACATAAACTTTTTCTTAATATATTTTAGCATGAATCAGTTTTCTTCTGAAAAGCCTCATCTTACAGTGTAATATATAAGTATATTGCATCACATATCACTTATGCATAAGATATTATTCACAACTTTATACAAATTTTAATGCAACAAAATTTTTAGCCAATTTCAGGCACACGAGAATTAAGTTACAAATCAACTTTCTCATGCAACGTTATGATTTTTTATCTGTCATTTTATTTTTCTGTACCTTTACTTACAATAATTTACTTATTACACCTGTATGGAGGCTCTATATACACGCATAAAGAAGCAAATGCCATGTCACTCACACCTGGATGGATGGTGTCCTGTTGAGTGGGTAGGTTTTCATTGTATGTCTGGTCACAGTGTTTCACCAGAGAACATGTGCTACATCATATACATTTCCGATTTGCACTTTGCATCTGCTCCTAAGAGATACAAAGTTAACACTTTATTCTGTTTTGCATTAGTTGTCATCTTGTAATATGCAAATGTGTTGTATTTTCTAGATGTTGAAATTTTATTCTCTAAAATTTCGCTACAGCAAAGAGTTTGTAAAATGATGATGGTTTCATGCAATTAGTATCTTATTTCATGGTGGAATAAAAATCATTCCTGGCCTTTTTCCCTGGTGAAGACTTTCTCCCTGTCCTTTTCTCCTAATGCAATTCAGTGTATCAGCTAACATTTTTATGTAACTCAGTCAAGAGACACTAACATCTTACCATACTTGTGAATATACTTAGAGAAGCATAAATATATATGGAAGGATTACTGTACTATATTTATCTGCTACCATGAAACTGAGGAAAAGAGTGTTTACTGAAATGTTCTGCAGTGTGGCTGATGAAATAAAATTTTTAAAATTTACCTTCCAGACTTCTTTTGATGCTGTACCCAGCATGGGTAATGTATTTTCAGTACACAAGTATATGGAGGTTCTACCAGTGAGTAAGTGGTTTGGAGGTGAGCTAAGATGAAACAGACATAGTGCTTAAACAGTGACTTGCCCACTGTGGGGAAACACTGGTTATTTTGTCCAGGATTTTGATAATAATTAAGATGTAGACAATGGTAGTGACGACAACAATGACAAAAAGGTCTAAGTTTCATTTATCCACTGAAGTTTGATTATTAGTTTGTAAGAGATCTGTAAAATGATTCAATGATTTAATCATGAATAATATATGCATGTGTACATATGCATACAATACATGTATACATTTATAAATATATGCAGAATGATAGACTATACTTGAAATAATTTGCTAAGACAAAAATCTGTCTGACTTCTTCTCTCAAAATTTCAATTGATTCTTTACTTGCATTTTGTGCCCAGTATGTACGGACAGAGAATGAGAAGGGTCAGATCTTGAGAGAATGTTTCTGCACCCTCTTGAGTTAGTATGACCTCTTATCATCTTTAATAGTATTGGGCATCTCTCAAAATGTGGTACTCAGCCTATCATCCATCAGAATCTCTAGGAAGCCTAATAAAACTGTAGCTGCTTAAGACCCACCTTAATTTAGATTTAGAGTCAGATTCTCTGATATTGGTGCCTAAGAATTAGCATTTTAATAAACTCCCAAGGGAGTTGCATACTCCCTTGATTGAATGCATACTAAGGCTTAGGGAGCATTGATTTATGTCTCAACTTCAGCCAAAGGATCAAGGATTGATGTTGAGAGTTTGAAGAAGAGATGTTCTCAGCCATAGAACACCCAGGTATAACTCACATGATGTTGAGGACTGAGTTTCAGGTTAGATGCCTCCTGGGGTTAGTAAAGCCCAGGCAATATTTTTGTTAACTTTGTACAATTTGAAGTAATGTTGGATTCAGTTGGTCCAAAGTGGAATGAACTCATCCATGAAGTCAAGGATTTCAAAAGCACCTTTCCTGAAAACACTTAGAAAATGTTTCACTTAGTGTAACATTTGTTTATTCATTCATTCATTCATTCATTTTGTGAACATTTACTTCATAATTTTACTGTGTTAAAAGCTAAGAATATGAAGATTAATAACAGAGTCCCTGCCTTCAAAGAGTTCCTTGTCTACTGGAGTAGAGAAGCTTATATTTTTAAGAGTGTCCACTTTTCAGTAGATGCCAAATTAGGACATTTGATCTTCTCAAGAAACCTGAGGTTTTATTTTCATTTTACAGATAAAAAAAGAAAGGGTTAGGTGAATTATTCTGATCTCACATAATAAGTGATAAAATCATACATAGTAAGTGATAAAAACCAGGTCATCTTATCCATTTTATTCATTTTATACTGTCTCTTAAGAAAAGAGAAAATCAACTTTTTTTTTTTTTTTGAAACGATCTCATTCTGTTGCCAAGGGTGGAGTGCAGTGGCATGATCTCGGCTCATTGTAACCTCTGCCTCCCAAGTCAAGTGATTCTCCTGCCTAAGCCTCCCTAGTAGCTGGGATTACAGGCAGGCACCACCATGCCTCGCTAAGTTTTGTATTTTTAGTAGAGACAGGATTTCGCTATGTTGGCCAGGTGGGTCTTGACCTCAACTGATCCGCCCGCCTTGGCCTCCTAAAGTGCTGGGATTACAGGTGTGAGCCACTGTGCCTGGCCTGAAAATAGAAAATCAAACACACACGTACATATTTAAAAAGTGATGTGCATTGTATTAGGAGCTTGAAATAAGCTATAATTGTCACTATTTAGCATGGTAGTTGAAACCCACCTTCATCCCTGAAAGTAATTTGTGATGTGGGTTTTGCTTAAAGGACATCATCATAAAATTGAAGTTAGGTGTTTTCCTATTTTATAGGCAGAGAAAATGAGCAATAGATGTTAATTTAAAACTACTTTTTTATAATCATGTAATTGTAAGTCTTATTCATTTATAACTTTTAAATCTTCTTGATGAGTGAGTTTTATGTAATTGATAAGATAAGTAAGCCCAGACACATAAAAATAAATGTATACATAACTTAAAATATCAACATGTGATGTTTGTTATTATGTGCCTAGTAGTTGATCAGAGACTATACATCAAGGGTGATCTTTAGATTTAGAAAAAGAAGAGCAGGAGTTAACGTGTACCAGTGATTTTGCATTCAAAAACAATTCTGAAATCAAGACGTGGTTCTCATTTTCTCAATGTATCTATATCTCAAAACTAAATTTAGATATCGGAAATAAGTATTGCAATTCTAGGACCTGCTTCAGGTGTAGAATTGCCTAATAATTTTTTCATAAAATATGTTTTTTGAGTCAACAGTGCTGATAAATGAGGGAGAATTACAAGGGGATAAAGAAATACTTAATCAGTAGATCAAAATTAAAGATGGACAAAAATATAGGTGGAAAACTATAGAAAAACCTAAGGCTACAACAAATATTATTTCAAATAATATTAAAGTCAGAAAGTTAGGTACATTTTATATATAATCCCTAATTGTCATGTTATGCAAGAAGGCTAGATAAATAACTTGTACAATATCATTAAAGTGAGATTGAAAGCCTAAAATCAAATCTGACCAATGGAATTTGAAAGTCCCTACTATTTTGGTATTGCTCACTTAGATTATCATTCAAATAGCTTCATTTGGCCTTCACAAAAAGGAGAAATATTATTTAGTGCAGAATCATCTTCCTAGATTTGAACTCATACTTTCTAAAGTGGCATAAATGGTGTCTATAATTGTAAATCCTCATGAATTATTTGACTGTTCCTTTTAAACATTTAGCATAAAATATTATAAGAAGTTGGGTTGCCTCTATATGTTTCCAAAATATCAATTATTTTATAACAAATACATAAGTCAAATATGCTCATTAAAAAAGATTTTTTTTTTCTGTGTGATGATCATTTGAAAGACTTGTGATTTGTTAACTAAGATACCAATTTTGGCTGGGTGCGGTGGCTCACACCTGTAATCTCAACACTTTGGGAGTCCAAGATGGGTGGATCACAAGGTCAGGAGATCGAGACCGTCCTGGACAACATGGTGAAACCCGTGTCCCTACTAAAAATACAAAAATTAGCTGGGTGTGGTGGTGCACACCTGTAGTCCCAGCTACTCGGGAGGCTGAGGCAGGAGAATCACTTGAACCTGGGAGACAGAATTTGCTGTGAGCCGAGATTGTGCCGCTACACTCCAACCTGGCATCAGAGCAAGACTCTGTCTCAAAAAAAGAAAAAAAAACTAACAACAAAAGAAAGCAATTTTATTACTGAATATGCTCACAAGTACAGAAAATTATAATCCTTCCAGCTCTGTTATATCGATTTCAAAAGACTTATTGAGGGCTATGTTGTTGTCCAAACTATGTAAAGTTGACCCATACCTTCCAAAATATTATATATATATAAATATTATATAAAATATTATATATATATCACTAAAATTAGGGGAAAGTTCTCAAATTAAACATATTTTTCAGGTTAAGTCACCACAGTAACACATCACAGGCAATTAAATAACTTCTGCAGGGTTATTAAAAAGAGTTGACCTAGTATTAAATCTCTTATCTATACAATTTAAACCAGTTTATCTCTTTAATTCTAACATACTGCTTTTCCTTCTAATGATGGAATTATAAAATATGTAATTGACATGCCCAGATAATTTTTCTAAATTAATTTCTAGCACTGATTTCAAATCTAGGTTTCATCATTTTCTGGTTAATCTAATGGGCCAAATTCAATATGAAAGATATTGTAAGCACATGTGAATCAACACTCTTGATTTTGTTTTATAGTTCTTTATATAGCACGAATATTGACATTATCCTTTCTTCCTTCTTTCATACAATTCTAATAGATACTTATTTTAAGGGTCAAGTGATCATTTACTTATTTGAAAATACGTTTAGGAAAGAGTAGTTTGCTCCAAAACCCATTTATCAGGGTGCAGGTGAGTGGAAATTTAACAAGTTTTTGTATGTTTAATTCGATTAAATATTATTTTCTGACTTTTTACAGGTCTAGCATACCATTTATTTGAACTTTTCAGATAGTTTATGCATCATGGCAAAGTGGTTAGTTATAATTTTGTTAATTATTTTTTTACCTTACACTGATTCAGAATTTAGCGCTTTTTTTCCTGTAAAGGGCCAGGTTCTAAGTATTTTCAGCTTTATGAGCCTATGGTCTCTATTCTGAGTACTCAATTCTGCCTTGTAGACAGTAGGTCAACAAATAGGTACATCTGTGTGCCCCAAATCTTGATTTATATACATCATCATTTGAATTTCATGTAATTATCATGTGCCATGAAATATTCTTCATTTTAGTTTTTCAACTGTTTAAAAATATAAAAACAAATTCTTGCTCATGGATGGTACAAAAACAGGCGGTGGACTGCATATTTGGCCAGTAGGTTGTAGTTTGCCAACCCCTCTCTTGAAGATAGATATAAAAAAGCCATCCTCTTTGCCTACTACATGGGAGAGGAAGAACATTTTTAATGAGAGCAATAACACCTCTGGCTAACCTCATGACTCCTAAAGACAGGGCGAGCGCAGTTGCAGGTGACTTGCTACCTCCTATAATTTCTGAAGAAGTTGCTTCCCCTTCTTGAGTCACATCCACTGACTTTCATGCCTTTTCTTCCTTGTTTCCTCTCCAATGCTATCCATGGTCTCCTGGAGAAACTTCCCTTAAAGACAAAATCTAGAGAACTTTGAGAACTCCAGCTTCCTTTCCAGCCAGGTTGAACTTATACTCCTTATGCAGGAAATGATAATTTCTCACAAAATGGGCAATGCAGGTTGGAGAAATTGGCCCAGAGACTGCAACACAAGATTGATAATGTTGCCCCAGATCATCTGAAAATTAGTATTGATTGCTGGTTTATTGTTTAAGAAATTAAATTTTACTCTCACAAGCCTTAAGACTCCCAGCTGAAATTAATTCCAAGGCTAACAAGGCACTTGCTTGGCATTGGGTTCTGTCTGCTAGGCCTTTGATAAATTATTGTTTTTCACATGCTAACTAATGAGGCACAAAAATCAAAATCAATGGAGTTATGCATGCTTGTATCAGTTTTATTTTGGTATCATTTTCAATAGTAAAATGCTCCAAGTGCTTATTTCAGAGTATTTTTTTCTCTTTATGATTTATCTACTTTGGAAAATTGAATATTTTAAATAAATATTATGGAGATCTGTTATTGCACTGCCTTCCTATTCCTTTGTTCTTTCAAGAAAATATACTCTTAATCTCAGGAAGTAATTAATTTTGTTTCCTAGAGAAAGTAATTATTGAAGTGAACTAAAGACTCTTTCTCATTTATGTTACTCCTGATGCACTGAAGGAACATTAGATGAAATTGTTACATTTGGGGCTTTCTCCATGTATATGCTTTAGCTCCCTGTGTCCTACAACCATATAAAGTGTGAAGTGTGTAGCAATATGCATTATATATATAGTACAATATCCATAAAATGTATATGTGAAGTATATATAAATTTATATACTATGCATGTATGAATTATGTATCAATGTTCATTCAATATATAGTATTTAGGAAATTCAGAAATAATGACTTTTCAATGTCACACAATGATCAGTATCCCAATCAAGTCATTTAACTCTTTCCATAATACCATGTTGCTTCCTTTTAAAGAATGAAAGAAACAGTTAAATTAACATTTGGGAAGAATATAGTCTCTTCACTTGATTTTTAAACACACACATATATACATACATGCATTTACACACATATATATGTGTGTGTACATATATATATATATAATTTTAGAATAGTGTTTTTCATTTACTGAAAAGTTACAAAGAATGTACAGTGGGTTCCCACATATTCCACACCCATTGTTTCTCCCATTGTTAATATCTTATATTACCATGGCTCACGTGTCCTGACAAATGAATCAATATAGATACATCATTATAAGCTTAAATCCATACTTCATTCCGATTTTCTTAGTTTTTAATCCAGTGTTCTTTGCCTCCTCCAGAGTCTCTTTCAGGATAGCATGCAAATCGATTACACTTAGTCATTGGGTCTCCTTAGTCTTCTCTAGGCTGTGACAGTTTCTCAGGCTTTTCTTATTTTGGATGCCCTTTGCAGCTTTAAGGAGGGAGTACCGGTATGGTATTTTGTAGACTGTCTCTCAATTTAGGTTTCTCTGGTGTTTTTCTCATGATTTGAGTGGAGTTAACGGGTTTTGAGGAGAAAGATGGCAGAGATAAAAGTGCCTCTGTTCTCATCACATTATAACAAGGATACATACTACCAGTATAATTTACCACTGTTGATCACATGTTGGAGGTGGTGTTTGCCAGGTGTCTTGTCCGTTTGGGCTGCTAGAACAAAATACTATAAACTGGGTGGCTTATAAACAACAGAAAGTATTTTTCACAGTTCTGGAAACTGAGAAGTCCAAGAGCAGCATGACAGCATGGTTATGGTCTGGCGAAGACACTCTTCCTGGCTGCAGACTGTTGGCTTCTTGCTGTGTCAGCAGCATGGCGGAAGGGGTGGAGCTCTCTTGGGCCTATTTTATAAGAGTACCAGTCCTATGCGTCTCCCAATCACCTTGAGGAGGTCCCGCCCTTTAGTACCATTACTTTGGAGGTTAAGAATCTAACATAAGAATTTTAAGGGGGCAGAAACGTTCAGACCTAAAACCAGGTTCCTCCAATATATAGTTACTTCCCTCCTTGCTTTCCATACCATACTTTTTAGGAAGAAGTCACTGTGTGTAGCCTGCATATAAGAAGTGGAGATTGAAATTTCACCTCCTTGACAGGAAGCTTCTTTTGATTTTATTTCCATGAACTTATTATCCAAGAATATTGCTTCTGATGAATCATGGCAGTATAAAAATCTTGTCCTAGAGATGTGTGTTCATACTAATGGAACAATTGTCCTACAGTTATCTTTTGATGTGTACTTAGCTATCTACGTATACGTTTTTTCTTTCTTCATGGGATATAGAGTATAATAAATGCCTTTGGATTAAAGGTAAGAAATAAGGCCACTGAATTAAATAACTAAACTATAAGAGTTTGTTTACTGGGCTTGGTTTCAAATTTATTGTAATAGTCAATTCCTAGAGTTCTTTCAACTCCAGGGAGAGATGGAATGGGATTTTACACATATTTTTTCTTAAAGAATATGAAGAATTTTGTGATAAAAGAAAACAATAGAAAAACAATGCCATCTTTTATGGGTAGTATTCTTAACATACTTCATATGCTTGCTAAATATGCTATTTATTATATGCAAAACAGTGAATGAAAGCATAACATCTTACTATCAGAAAAAAATATTATTTAGATATATTTTTGGGAGGATTCAATGATGAAAATGGCCACAGTAGTAACATTGGAGTTTGATTTTGAGAATTAAAAAAAAATGCACCCAAACATGTGCTATTTAAAAATAAATATGGAAAACAGAGGTATCTTGCCATAATATAATTATATTCTATGTTTATTTGTCACACTTTAACATAGAAATATTTTTGGGGGAATTCAAATGCAAACAAATTCATAGCAGATTTTAAATAAGAAGATTCTATACTAGAATCTATATATTTGTTAAGATATTTTTAAATGTATATTTGTATTTTGAATTGGCAATCTTCCAGCAACTTGAGTTTGAATTATCATCTAATATCTAGCCATCTTTCATGTATTGAGCAATGCTTTTTTCATGGAATTTCCTATATTGGGCAACACTTTCTCACTCACCATACATGTCTCCAAAAGATAAGAGTTAAATATTATGGAGTCAGTCTGAAAAAAAAAGTGATTTTCTTTTCCTAATATTTTAGCGCGTTCTATCAATCAAGTGGATATATAACTATTTTAATGTAAAAGAAAAATGTAAAGAATAAAATTTCAAGCTTCATAATTTTTATCCTTATTCTTCTAGTCTTTAGAGTTTTAAGAAATCTATTAATAAATGTACAACCTATATAGCATGCATTTCTGTTTGATACAAAATACATATTTTATGGATAATATGATACACTGTATATACGTATATGAAATGTTATGCAACTATGAAATATACTGGTGACACTGTTGTCAAAGCAATGCAGAAAAATTATTTTTCAGTTGGACCTACCAATTTATACCATAAAAATATTAAAAGGAATTAAGTAACATATGACTTAATGTTTGTATAGACAAGTAAATAAATACAAATATGGAAGTGATGCTGTAAGCAATACTGAGCCTTAAAGAAATTTGGAGGTTTTGCAATGATGTTGAAATGTGTAGAACCCAGAAGATTTTACTAAGAAGATTATCTGGATTTTTTTTTTTTTTTTGAGAGACAACAAAAACTGTTCTATGATGGTGGCTTCTATTTAATTCATAACACTTTTATTGAGAGCCTAGGACTCTGTGCTACATGTTGGGACCACTGAGATGAGTGAGATTTGGAGCTTGTCCTCTGGGAATTCTGTGTTATAAATTCCATGATGACAGTTTGTAGTTAATAAATTTTGCTTGCGTTTTCACCAAAATAGAGTTGCTGCATTTTTATTGTACAGATTATCATGTTATAAAATATTGTCTGTTGAAAAATTTCTGAGCCACTTTGACAGTCTCCTGTTGGAACACACACTTATTCATTAGATTAACTCAGCAAATACCTAAAATTTTATTTAAAAAGTGAATGCTCATGTCCATGGTTATGAGCTAGGAACTAGATGACACCAGAGACATAAAATACAGCTCATCTTTTCAAGGAACTTTCTATTAGGCATAAGCAAGGCATTCATCTGAGAGTGTCATCTTCTGGGCTCCAAATCCAAGCTAGTAACTTTGATTTAATTATTTAATAAGCAGTTTTTATTTCCATTCATAAAACCACAAATATGGTTGTATTTTTGAGTAGCATCTGGAAACAGTAAAATATGCAACGACTATTATTTTAATTTTGAAGTAAAATTCAGTTGATGGAGCATACTATAGTAGAAAGAATATCAGCTTTGGAGTCAGACAGACCTGAGTTTGATATAGGTCTGTATCATTTATTAGCTGTGACCATGACCTAGTTTCTTAAACTTTCTGAGATTTAGTTGTGTAATTTTAGTATGAAGATAAATTCTTTCAGTGTGGCTGGGAGGATTTAATATAAAATAAAGCTCTTTGCACATGCCTTGCATAGCTTAGGTGTGAAAAACTACTAGTTATTTATCAGTGTTAGAATAATAAGACTTGAGAAATGCTTTACTGTTTTTAAAATGAGTTGACCTTCATTATCCTATTTAAACCTCACACCAAATTTATCAATTCATTCATTTAGATAAAGAAAACAAGAAGCCCAGTGACCTGTGGAAATTTGACACATCAGGATTTAAGTCCATGTTTTCTAGGTCTAGGTCCTGCCCTCTCCCTAAATGATTGGGAATTGTGAGAATTTAATTTAGCTTTGTTCACACAAAACCTACCTGCCTGGTTTTGGACTAGATATATAACTTCCTCATCTATGCTTAGAGTGTTATACTAATCCATGCTTCCAATCCTTTCTAGTTCTGTGTATACATTGAGAGGCAGCGTAGTGTAGTTGTTAAAGGCACAGGTGTTGTACATAAACTCTCGGGTTCAAATCATGACTCTGCCATTTGTTGGCTCTGTAACTTTGGGAGAGTTATCAAATCACTTTAAGTCTCATTTTATTCATCACTATGGGTTAAGAAATGGTATGACTTCAGGGCATTTTGATGAGGAATAAACGAATTAAACTATGCAAAGTTCTTAGAATGAAATCTGATATAGAGTAAGCATTACGTATTTGCTGTAATTATCACCCTAAAATTGCAAGAGCAATTTCAGTGACTTCAAGTGCACAATTTTAATGCTTCAAGTTACAGAGTAGATTTGCTTAAACAATTATGTGGAAGCTTCCCCAACCCAGTGGAGCTCATGGGCCCAATTTTATTGCTGCCCTTGTGTGACAGACTCAACATACTAGTTCTTTTCCAAAGAACAGTCACTGGTAGACACAGTGCCACATATACCTGGAAGCAGTGCTTAATGTGTGTGTGTGTGTGTGTGTGTGTGTGTATCAATATGTAGACCCCACTGAAATTTCTCCTAGTAACCACATTGACCTCATGAATCTATTTTTCTAATTTTTTGAAGTTGATTAGAATCCTTGTCAGTGTGACTATAGGGACCAATGATTCTAATGTAGACATTTGCGGAAGCATTCAAAACTATACCAAAAACTTCTTTGCAGAAGAAATATTTAAGCATTTACATTCTAAACCTATGGTGTACACTTAAAATCATTTTGATGAGAACAATTATTAATAATATCTATTCTACTATATTATTTTTATAAATAAACTCAAGTATTTAAAAATTATTTTGAGAATAAAATAAATGTTAACATCTTTAAAACATATCACGTTCATATTAGACCTCACTGAATAGTAATTCCAATAATTGAATTTAAAAATATGGGAACTAATAAGACAATGGAGCCAACATAATGTTATAGGTAAATATTTGGAAAACTGCTTAAAAGTATAAAACATTTACTTTTCGTATCATGAACTTTCAGAACATTGAAAATTTTTCACACCCAAATTATTGTTAAATATGATGTTTACTAATTTAAGTACAAAATTTCTTTCTAGTTTCCATGCTTTTACTTTTGTTTTATAAGAAATTTTATATTTCTATTTCCTAACTCATCTTAAGAGTTTTTGGACTGGGCACAGTAGCTCACATCTGTAATCCCAGCACTTTGGGAGGCTGAGGTGGGAGGATTGCTTGAGCCCATGAGTTTGAGACCACACTGAGCAATATAGAGAGATCTCATCTCTACCAAAAATTTTTTAAAAAATTAGCTGGACATGGTGGTATGTGCTTGTAGTCCCAGCTACTGGGAAGGCTGAGATAGGAGGATCGCTTGAGCCCAGGAGGTCGAGGCTGCTATGAGCTGTGACCACACCATCGTACTCTAGCTTAGGTGACAGAGTGAGACCTTGTCTAAAACAAAACAAAACAAAAAAGAATTTTTAAAAGAGATATAGAAACAGTGACATTGTTCTAATAAACTACTAGCATAGTGCAAAAGAAATATGCTTTCATTCCATTTTTTTCTTTTGTGTTCACTCTTTCTTTTTTGCTAGGTGGCATGCATGCAGTGGTTTCATGGAGATCATACAATGCTTGAGATGATTGAGAAAAAGCGTTGCTTGTGCAAGGAAATAAAGGCTAGACAGAAAACGGAAAAGGGCCTTTGCAAACAGGATAGCATGCCTATCTTGCCCAGCTGGAAGAAGAATGCAGGTGCCAAGAAGTACAGCCCTCCGCCCTATTCTAAACAGCAAACGGTATTCTGGGATACTGCCATATGAGTGTGCGCAGGATGGTGTGAGCTCCACATTTCTTAATATGAAGAGGGAGGTCGACTTGGACATATGATAATGAACTGTTATATGTCTTTTCTGTGAGAGTGGAATGCCACGGGAAGCTGTGCCTATTCGTGGCAAGTTCAAGATAAAATGCATATGTCCTTGCAATGAAGGCACACTTATTTAATCCCGGATTATTTTGAATCCAGAAGATATTAAAATGTAAATATTTTACTAGTTTATGGGTGACACCTGAGATAATACACACTATGCGTATATAAATTACAGAAATATCAAGAGTTTACTATATGATATAATTTCAGTATTAACTGGTTTGTTATCTATTTTATATGTAATCCCTTGATGCCTTTTATTATTAAGTTTTGCATTTAAAATGTTTGTTTTCCTTGCCCACATTTGGTTTCTGTATAAGAACTCACAACTATAAATCATGTTCAACCACATAATATATGATCTGGTGCTAGTAACGTAGAAGTTGAATATCACATTTGTTAAAAGTATCTCTGATTTTTAAGTTTCAAGGGTTTGACAGGAAATGAATGCAAATGTGATGCTTAATTTGGATGTACAAGTTGCGTTGACAACAATATTTTTGCTACATTGGCTTTATAAGAATTTCTCTTTAGTATCCTCTGGCAGCGGTTAGAATAACCATTAGTCTGACTTAGTAATAACTAAGCAATGGTTAGTCAGATTCCAGAGAAAGTTACTAGGATACATTGGGCATCCCAGCTGAAAACATTTCCTTGAGAAATGACTTTAGGGGCATGTGTCCTTGCATCATTGATCTGATTGGAGGAGACCAGGGTTCACTGTGACAATGGAAGGAACAAGGAATTAATAGCTCAAGAGCATGACTGCTTTCAAGAAGGTGGGACCAGTGGCATTGTAGCCACCATAATCACTATATTTAAGTAACTTTTCATGTGTATGCTTGTTTCCCCAAGAAAACGAGAAATTAACATTCAACTAGATCGGTTTACATATTTTAATACACTAAATGGCAATCTTTCTAAAAATTTAGATCCATTAATCAAAAATGTATTGCTTGTTATTTTTTTCAAACTGGTTATCACCACATTTCTGGGTCGTAATCTTCTGTATGTGATCATCACACCCATTCTTACTGATTATGACACCATGACCAAAGATTAATGACCACTTTTTATTTTAGTTTGTTTAAAGAAAGAAACAGGAAAGGCAGGGGATGAGGGATGGGGTGGATTCAATTTTGTGGTGGTGAAATTTAAGTTAAAAAAAATCATATATATCTTTTAAGAAGAACTTGTTAGTTGAATATAAATATTGTCACGAATGAATAAAAAAGAAACTATCACATATATTTTGTATATTTAAATTACTATTTATGCCTCCTAAAATTGATAGTATGTGGTTCTTTGTTAACAATCAATTTAGTATTATATTTCTGAGAGAAAAGGTGTGTTTTTGAAGTTATTGTCATAGCAGTTTTTCTTGTAAGGGTATTGACAGCAATAGTTCAGTGCTGCTCAATAAAACCAAATATAACAGGAGTTAGAGAATTTTTGTAATCTATATTGCTACAAATCTAGTAATGCTTTATCAGTAATAGTTTCTTTCAAAAGTCTTTTCAATGTTATAACATGATTTTCTAATATTTTATAATTAATATGTATTTTGATGTCCAACTTGAATTCTGAAAGAATGAGGAAAAAGGTAAGTGGAAGCAGTGTATGGTTGGTGTGTGTGAGCGTGTGTGTGTGAGTGTGTGTGTGTGTGAGTGTGTGTGTGCATGAATGAATACTCAGTGGGAACACTGTATACCTAAAATGCTTACTGAAGTTGTAGGTTCTGCTTATATAATTGAGGTGGTAGAAAACCAGGATCACAAATGCAGGAAGTCACAAAGAGATCTTAAGTAGCTTAAATAAATCCCGCCAGCATGTTTCACCAGCTATAGATTATGTTTCAAACCCAACAATCTATGGAACACAAATCTAAGGGTGATGAAAATGTGTTTAGATAAAATCAGAATGGAAATAAAATGTGTTTATGACCCAAGTTGTTATCCTGATTTAAGTTTTTATGACCACGTATACTCAAGCCTATCAGTCAGACACAAGATATCAATTCTCAGCATCTTTATGAAACATATATTCAAGATCAGTATGGTAATGATCAACCCTCCCTTAAAATTTATATTTAGGGAACATCTTTCTGTGGGGAGATGCAAGTGTGTTTTTCAGATGCCTGTCTTTCCCATATCACTCTGATTTAGGCAGAAGATTTATTTAATGTTGGCCATTTGTCAAGAAGGAAACAGAAGTACTAAAATGATCTGTGTTGGGTTAAACCATTCCTATTTGTTCTATAAAACTTATGCTATTGCCAGGTTCTGTACACTCATTTTTCAAATGCATTATTTTCTGAGGAGGTAACTTGTTTGAAAATTTTACTTTAGGCAACCATTTTAATTTATTTCTGTAAATGTCTCTTTAATTGGAAAGTGACTGAAAGATCTGGAAAAATGGCTTAACTGAGATTTTACTCAAGAACTGTTATTCTGTGCCTATACAATTGTCCATTGTGGCAATAATCATTGCATAATAAATTTCCTCTTTGTATAGTGTTTCTCTAAATGGAGAAAAGGAGGTTGTTAGTATGTAGAGACAAATAAGCTGACTCTCTGGCAGTAATCAACCAGGATACTTCAAAATATTAATTTGGTCAGGAGATAATGTACAAATAGCCAGAACACTATGCCACAATAAAGCTCATATTTCTAGCAATGCCAAAGAACAAATCATATCATGGCATAGTTATTAGGTTGAAAGAGCTCATACTTATGAAAAATGATCTTTTCACAGCAAACTTCTTAGAAACAGAATTTTTATTGGATGTCACAAGATGCTTTTATATGTGAAACACTCCTTAGCAGAGAAGATATAAATTTCTTTAGAACTGATGGAAAGAAAAAATAAAGATCCGCATTTTTTCCAATCACAGAAGCCAGCATCCTCTGAGGTATAAGAGTGGTCTTTAATATAAACACCACCCACATCTCTTCCCTGTTTGTGCTAATGAAGCAAGCTTGGAGTTAAATGTGATGGATTTGTGTAAATGAAGGTTAATACCCACCCATGCAAGATAATTAGGAAAGTAAAACATCTGGAGATTAAAACGTGTAGTTTTAAAGTATTATATATTCAAATACGTGTCAATGGTCTGGAGACAACTGGATACAACTTTACTTTCCAAAATAGTGACAAAATTGTCTTTGAATGCTTCTAGAGAATAAAAGAGTGTTTTTATTACTACATTTTGGTGTAGGATCTTGCCTATACATGGAATTTATTTTGATTCCTTTTAGCAAATTTAGTGACCAAGTCAAGGGTTATCATTTTAACTAATTAAATAAGACACCAACACAACGCACATACAAAAGGAGTTTTAATATTACTTTCATGTTAAGACAAGTCCGTTTCCTAAAGGAGAAGAGAGCTTGTAAAATAACTACACTTACATGTGAAATTAAGAAACAACGATTCCTATGATTTAAGCAGTAAGCAATCCAAGATGAGAGGTAATTCGCACTTGCAAAGAAATAGGAGTAGAATAGATAGTAATTCACAATTCATTGTGTCCCAAACTTAAATGAAAATAAAAGAAAAATGGTACCTACAGCATTTAACATTATCTCACTGTATCTTCCATGTGTGCAAATAGCTAATTGTAGAATGTGGAGAATTTGTTATTAATCCATTATTTATTTAACAATTCATTATTGAGCAACTTATGTATCAGGCATTAAAAAAAATTCTAAAGCAATTCATGTTAAACATTGAAAAAAAATGTCATTCTGCCCTTCAAGGAGCTTAATTATGCAATCATCAATATTTTCAAAATAAAGCCAATTGTTTTTAAGAAGATATACCATTGTGTTTACATATGGTATTCTCTTTTTTTTCAGATCAAGTGTATAGTCAAGCTAAAATGCTAAACATACTAAACTGAATGTCGAAGTATAAAATATGTTTATGTGTAAGCCTCGATGTCTGCATATATAATATGTATTGCTGTCTATGTAAATCATTAAAACGATAACACATTTTGCTATGTTGGACTTGAACATTATGACTTGGGGTTTGGGTGGTTTAAAACTCTTTGATATTTGGGTCAATTACATTGCAAAATGTGTGTAATATGAGAAAAATAATGTCTGATTACATTTCCCTTTAAATATTATGAAGTTTCAAATTTAAGCGGAATTTGTTTCAAAGAAATGCTGTTGGATTTATCTCAACTAAACATATGTGAAAATTCTTTGCAAGTGTTCAATTGTTCCCAAATATAACTGGGTTTGCCCACCCTAAAGCATCTACATTTACACATGTATTCACCCACGTACAGTATACATACTGTATATAATATATATGAAAATGTTTAGTATGCACTTCTTTTGATTGGAACTCCTTAAGTTAACATTTATAGTGTAGCAACTTGTGTAAAGTGCACTGTGATTATAAAAAACAAAGCACAGTAAAGTCACAGGTCTTGTTATCTTGCACTAAAAATGTGTTTACGTATTTAGCAATTGTATGTTTACTTTCTTGCTCTTTCAGAAAACTGGAACAAATAGCTATGAGAAGATGATATAAAATAATATGTTTTTTAGTGGATAATGGCACTACATTTTTAAAAGACAGGGTTTTTAAAGAAAACCATTTAACATCCATTCCAATATAACATGTTTACCATATCTAAAAATCTGAATGTCATATTGCATTTTTCATAATTCATTAGAAATGTCAGGTATGTGCCTGAAAAATTGTGCAAATAAGCATTAGATAACAGATTTCTCTACTCATGTGTTATTAGCCATTTCTATATACATAATAATATAAACACTGATGTTTTAATGTCTCTTAATTTTTGTACTTGATTTTTTTAAGTAACATGTAATTATAAATGTACTTTGATACTACTGAAGTAACCAGATGTTGTTTGAAAATAGTTTTCTTTAGTGCATTGACAATATTTTACAATACTTTTTGTGCTTATTTATTTGTGCTCCCGTGTAATTATAATAAAAGCAATAGTTTAAATTAGTTGACTTTGTTGTTACTGGTGTTTATTTATCAAGAAACAAAATAAGAACTTTTTCAAAGAAATGTACCCACATTATTCAACTTCTGCAGTTGACCATGAGATTGCGTGCATTGTAGAAGACTGATGCTGGTGAGTATTGAGGGTCTAGACTTCTTAATTTGTTATGTGACACTCAATTTGTCCTTAATCACTGCTTGTCTTCTCCTTCAAGGTGATCCATTAAGTAAGAGGAACACTGACACTTCTCTTTTTTCCATATGTACCTAATTCCAGTCAAATGACTCAGAGTGTATCTAAGGTGTCTGATGGCATGAAAGAGAAAATTCTGGCAATCCTAGACCTGTGTATGTAGACAAGATATTTATTGGAGGGGTACTTAGCATATTCATTCAGTCATACTTTTAGAGTTAACCTGGCTTAAATAAGGAGCAAGTCAGTGTGTATGATGTTGCTGGGATATCAATAACTAAAATATTATTGAGCATGATAAATATACGACAAGATTCTGGAGCTCAGTCAGTTGACAAAAAAAAATTGCTTGCAAAATAAAGCAGATACTTGTAATAGCTTCTAATGGCTACTACATCAGCCAGTTACATACTCTTTTTTATATGCAATCTCAAAATAATTAATTATAATTTCATAATTTCTCACCAATTATTTCTTTTCATAAAAAGAAAGAAATTTATTCTCACTGTTTGGTCCCACTCTTCCAGCTACTCAAATGTTCAGTGTGCTACTCTACCTTTTGGTTGAACAAGACTAACCCATCACCATCTCACCACCATCAACAGTCCAACCTTCCATCCGTCTCAGTCCATGAAAAAAAGCTCCCCAATGTTTGAAATTATTGGTTTCCTCCATTCTCCCAACCTCCATTACAACTCATTTTTTCCAGCTCAGTGATCTCAGAGTTTAATTAAATTATGTTGACACAGTGTTGTGAATGACTGATAAAACAATGTTCAACCTCCTATAGTGATTTGTATTTGAGAAGATTCTTATTAACATGCATGAGTGAATATCTATTAGTAGAATGTCAGGCAATGTGACAAACCAGGAGATTGGAAGAAAATAATTTTCGAGAAAATTTTGCATAACATCACCTCACATCATGTCTTGCAGAACAGTGGTTTTCTCAAACCTTGCTGTTCAAAAAAAAAAAAAAAAAATCACTTGGTCAATTCTTAAAAACTCCCAATGTCCAGAAGACTTCCTGGAGCAGTACACAGGCACTGGTAGTTTTAAAAAATCTACTGGATGAGTCCAATATGCAATCAAATTTGAGTATTAAAGCAGTGCTTCTCAAGCTTGAATGTACATGCTTACCACCTGAGAATCTTGTTGATTTACAGGTTCTGTTTTAGAAGAGTTTGAGAGTTAGAATCTCTAGCAAGATCTCGGGAGGTGCTGATGCTGCCTGTCCATAGATCACCCTTTGAGCAACAACTCCTTGGCAACTCGATTCTCTGCCTGTATTTAGGGAGCCTTTGGTAGCCATTGTCTAGAGCATTGCTACTGCAAGCCTGCTTCACAGACCAACAGCATAGCATAATCTTGGGACTTGTTAGAATGAAAAACCTTGAACTTTATCCCAAATAGATCTTTGGGCTGAGGCTCATGAATCCCATTTCAGCAAGCCATGCAGATGATTCTTACGCCCAGCAAAGTTTGAGATGCATTGTCTTAGACAAATGTGGCTTTCAATCATGGCAACATATTACATTCTTGGGAGATTTTTATTTAATGCTGAGGTCTTGGCCCCTCTCTCAGAGAGTATTATTTTATTAGTTTGGGGTTAAGGCTAGAAATTTTTTTCTTCTTTTTCTCCTCTACCTTTTTTTCTTTTCTTCTTTCTTTCCCATAACCCCTCCAAGGGATTCGAATATGAAGCTGGTACTGAGAAAGCTGTATTAAAGAATCAACTCTGTCCCATACATTGGAAATTGTATCATTTCCCCCAGAAATAACATTTCATCCACAGGGCCAAATACAAGAATGCACCACTTCATAACCCTTCTCATCAAAATGACTTTGAGGTACTTCAGGGTAAAGAGTGGTGTGAAAAAAAAGTCCCAGCTTTTGGTTAAATCAACTCCTTGTGATTGGGTGCCCATCTCCCATTTTAGGAGGCCAATATTTTTCATGAGGGCAGGTTTATATTAAAATTATTCTAAATACTGCTTAGAAATTAGTGTCAAGTGCCCTGAATTGTGGATAATAGTATTAGGATTCTGTCATGTTTTTCCCCAGTTGGAATTAATGTACACCCCTCAAGCACCCTCCCCGTCTACCTTGATACATGGTATTGTGCTCGGGTCTTCATTACAATGCCTTCTCACTTATAATGTTTATTTCTTTGGGAATTTCTCTTCTCTACTTACATGGTGAGTTCCAGAAAGAGAAACTACATTTATTTTTTGTAAATCTTATATTCCCCAAGGTGCCTGGCCAATGCTCTGCACGTAAAACTACTAGAAAATGTTCATTTATTTAATTTATGTATTTATCCAACAAATATTAACTGAAGTTCACCTGTATGCCAAGCACTGTTCTGGGCATAACAGGCCAAAATCAGTACACTTGTAAACTTCGATTCTAGTTGATTTATATATTCTTTAGAGGTTATATTTTCTGTTCTTCTCTCTCATTATATAAAACAAATATTGGATGAGACCCTGAGACACTTTATAATTTATAGGGCAGAATTGTTATATATAGATGTGAGCAATATTTAGGCAGTTTTATATCTATATTTATTTATCTATATATTTATTTAAACCCCACTTTTTATCCAAATACAGAAATTGTTATTAATGTGCAAGTATAGCAAGGTGACATACATTAGAAATGTGTGAGAATTTTAATTAGAATGAAACACAAGGTAGAGCATGAGATAAAACCAATCCGGAATAATTCTAATTCACAAAATGCATACAATGATACCCTAAGTATCACTACTTATGAGTGTATAATTCATTATAATGTAAGACTAATAACAATGACAATAGTAATGACCACTACAATTTATTTCTTACTTTATGCCATCACTGAACTAAGATTTTAAGATATCTTCCTTAATTCTCACCTCGACCCCACGTATATGTTCGTTTTCTGGGTAAAGATGCTGATTTAGAAAACTTTCCCAAACTAATACACAATAGTAATTGATTGTGGAAATTCAAACCAGGCTTATATGAATCGAAAACAAAACCAATGCAACATAGACTCTCATTTAAATTAATTTTTATTAGTTTACTATACATCATATGCAAAGACTCAAAGACATTTTAATCACTATGCAGTTCCATGTAACCTGAATGGAAGTGACCCATCTAACTTAGGTATATACACTTGTCACTAAAAAAGCAATATTTTTCTCTACAGTAGAATGAACTTCAATAGGTACCACAGATCAGTGTAGGGGACTTATGTTTGCTAAAATCTTTGTCATTGATAATTTCTTATCAACCTTCTAGCTGGTTTCAATGATGGACAAATCAGTTTGCTAGGGTCAAATAGTTAAGTTGGCTTTTTAAATGATTTTGTTTGCTGATTTTCCTTAAGGTAACGATTATTGCCTTCTGGAGGTATTTTGTGTTAAGGAATACATCAATCCAAATTTTTTTTGTCTTTCTTTGTGAAGATACCATATAATATCACATTTATTAATGAAAGGGAAAAGAGAGAGAGAGACTTGATATTAAGTTAAAATGTCCAATCCCACTGGGCACTTGTGCCTCAATACTCTATTCTTTAGTAATATTTTTTTCACAGGGTCCTTGAAAGGTGCTACTCATAACACTTCAATTAAGAAATCCACATTTATTTTTATTTTAATAGTTAAGAATTTTTTGTATGAATATAAATTTAACATATTAAACTACTTCATTTCATTCACTGAATAAACACTTCTTGAATACTTGTTATATACCAGCCATGGTGATCAGTGACCAGGCTATGGTCATGAATAAAGTATGGTAACCCTGCTTATCTTTGAGCTCATATAATGGATGTGATTATTTATATCAAGGTTGAAGTTGGTAGCATCAACTTAACTCAACTTACTCACACCTTAAGGACTATAAGGTTTGATGTTCAAGTGCTACTCAGATGTGACAAAATTCAAAAGTATTCAAATGGCTGCAAGGAGCCTGCTCTGAGAGTAGATTATACACTGCCAGTGGAGGCATTGTTTTGACATCCTCCTCATTCCCTTGGGGTTTGGCACCTGTTTGTCAAGAGATACATATGCAGACTTACTGCTTCCTTGGTAAGCATATGCTTTTCCTTTTACAGTATGAAGACTATGAAGAAAACTATACAGATCCCTGAGACCACTGAAGATCATTAGATATCTCTGAATATAATTCTCACAAAATGGTCTGCTTGACTGATGATCCTTAGACTTTTTCTAAGACTAGCATTGAACTGTTCTACTCTAAAATTTTTTTGACTTCTCATAGTCTTCAAATGTCAATTACATTGTCCAAGTTCTCAAGCATCCCACTCTTGTTTACTGAAACCTGTCAACCCAGTATTGTATATATAAGTCCCTAGAAATGCCTGCCGCCTCCCAGACTCCAGGATCATGCTTCAAAGATCTCAAATTCAAATGATTTTACGCATTGGATAAGAGGGACAAGTCTCTGTTGTCAAATACTGCAACAGGCAATAAACAAGGTAGAGCTTGAAAAAAACTGGAGCATGAGGAGAGGGTAGCCTGCAATACAATCCTGAACATGAGGGCATGGAGTTCGCTTGGGAAAAACACAAGGGTAGGGATCTTATGAAGCTAAAATATGATTAAAATTATCTAGTTCTGGGAAAAAGTGTAATTCATCTCAAATATGGTTGGGTGGAATCTTTGGAAGAAGTTTACATCATTTTTAATTTGAATGCATAGACTTTTCAAATAAATATTAGGATTCTGTAAAATACACTAATGGAGAACTTCATCAGAGTAGAACTTCATCAGGAACGGAAAGCAACACAAGTCAAGGCATAAAAATGAAGAAAAATTAGTACAAGGAAACAGTCAGGCTAAAAATGCATTGGTCTCATTATTTTCTGACGACTTCTCATAGTTTTTTTCTTTCTACTTTATCAATGCATCATTCACTAAATCTAAGAAGATGAGATGGGATAAAAACAATAGTCAACTATGCAAATACTTGAGGGAATATTTTAGATATCTGGGGAATTGCAAAGTTTCTGAGATAAAATGTACTTGATGTGTTAGGGAACCCTGCAGGTCACAAGTATAAAGATGAGGCCAGAGAGAAAGGCAGGGGCCAGATTATCTAGACACTGCGGAGTTTATATGCAGGCACTGTGGAAAATATTTTACTTATCTCTAAAAGCCAAAGTCCTAGGTGAAGTTTAAGAGTTCATGGATCTACTAAAGAGGATATTCATTACCCATCCCTTGACTGATAAACACATTTATTAATAAGTGTGGACAGAAGACCAAGGATTGTCAAACATTTCATGAAAACTAACAGTAAGAATAAAAGGAAATTAAATAAAATAGGCAAGTAAAGAACAGAAAAAGATCTTCAACAAATTGTATTTAGATTGATTGCCATAGGTGGGTTGAATGTGAAACTAATGAAGCTTAAATTTAATGTTAAAGCTACCCTGAGGGGAGAGACCCTACTAATGCGTTTGTGTGTGGTCATATGATTTGGTGAAATTTGTAAAAGTAGGCTATTTTGACTTTGGTCAGTCGAAAGTGATACCTTTTTCTACTCTAAATTACTTTACATTCTACCTCTCCTTGTTTTGGGGGCATTGGAATGGCTATGGGAATTTTGGAGATTTGGCTAAGAAGAATTTGGGTTGGATATACATTTATTTTAGCAGGGTATTTTCATGTGGATCACAGAATTCATAAGTTTGTAGGTTTTTTTTTTATTAAAAAACATCCCTCTTCCATCTATATAAGCTTCAGTCCTCACAAAATTTGGAATTGCCTCTCTTTCTCATATTCATAGATGTCCCAAGGGATATAATTTCTATAAAACTAAAACAAACTGAAAAGGGAAAAATAAATCAGAAAAATATAAAACTCATAAAATATAGACTACTTCAGCTGCCTCCCCTTCTCTCATCCCTTCAAACAAAAGAAACAAATAAGAAACAATGTACAGTTAAGAGATTAGAGCCATTTTACCAATGATTTCAGGGAAATATGATTTGGATATCTAGGAAACCCTTAGGTCATAGGCTATATTAAGCATGTTATATACATCACCAAAGTGGTCTCATTTCCTGAATATGCTCGTTTTCTTTACCATATGATTGCTGCAATATTTATGAGAATTGATAAAATTAATCTATTTGGAAACCTAAGCTGATATGTTCACACAGAAATGACTAGGCAAGGAAGAGTGTTAAATATAACTGAAAATGATTAATGTACACCTTCCCAGCTCCAAAAGTAAGCCTTCATTGTCTGCTGTATGAAAATCTAGTTGTGCCCTTTACATAGTTTTTTTATATAGCTGGTATGATGTTAAGCTTTATCATGACTAGGCAAGGAAGAGTGTTAAATATAACTGAAAATGATTAATGTACACCTTCCCAGCTCCAAAAGTAAGCCTTCATTGTCTGCTGTATGAAAATCTAGTTGTGCCCTTTACATAGTTTTTTTATATAGCTGGTATGATGTTAAGCTTTATCAGCAGAGGGTGATGGGGAGACACTGCAGGAAGAAGGTCCTCTTCCTGTTTTTTGTTTGTTTGTTTCTGTTTTTGTTTTTTATCACCTACTTCTTATTCTTATTGTGTAGCTGCCAGCAGGAAGTTTGTGAGTCATTTGTACATTTGTAGTGTACAGCACCATTCTGTTTCAATGGTACCTCAAAGGAGTATTTTTTGCTTTTCTAGGGACAGTGAACCAGGTCTGTCCCAGGGAAACTAGAAAACATCTCTGCCATCCAGTGGGCCACAAACACAGTTCTTTCATGTGGTTGGATCCCAGCCTTGAGGAAGGGACTCTCACCTTCCATATATGTATTTCTTTTTTGAGCAATTTCCCTCAACCCTAGGGAAATAGGATTCTCTTTACTGCTTTTTAGATTCTCTCTATTATAGTTAATAGTTCTTTACTTCAAATTTCCCCATTCAAATTGCTATGTAGTTTTTGTCTCCTAGTTGAATTCTGATGATACATTTTTTATTTTTCTTTACTATTATCATTGTGTTTTTCATTTTTGTGAACAGTTTTATAAACTATTTCTACTGTTCCCATAATATAAATATACATTTTATAAATCTTATACTCACTTTACTGTTGATAACAGCAAAGCATTGAAACTTATGATAAACTTTTTGAGCCAAAATAAATATTGGTCAATTTTGGTCCTACTTACTTGTTAGATGTCTTCATATATTTTGTATATATTTTATTGGGGTATTCTTGATCTTTTACTCTAAATAAAAGACATTTGAAATTCAGCCAGTTCTCCAGTTTTATTCCTCTCACTTTCATAATTTTTGTTAATATTAAATAAAATTAAATTTTATACATTTGATACTTTATAAAACTGAATGCAGGTAAGAGAGTTGGTCTAGAGGTGGAAGAATGGCTTTATAGCATCTGAAATTGGAAAGAAAAAGCAAAGGATAAAGATATGAAGAATTTTGTTGAGAATGAGACAGGATATTAGGTGAGTTCCTGTCCTATGTTCTTAATTATCCTCAAATAGAAAGAAACATGGTTGTCTGCTATCCAGAAAAGGTGGAAGACTTGATGAGAATGAGTACAACAAAGAGGGAGACGGTCATGGCTAAATAAACTATTTTCTAGTCTTCCTGAAAATGCTGTTTTACGTACAAGAATGCTGTTCCATAGTGTCCCTCAGCCCTCAAGGTGGGGCTGGTTAGGGAGAGCAGACCTCAGGATTCATCTGCCAGATGGTTATTACAGTGGCTGGGCAGCAGTTGTTTAGATCTGAGAAAGATCAGAGTTAATTCTTTTTGAAAATTCATTTTTTCTCTTCTCTCTGTGTATACCACTGAATTGCATTTCCAGAATCACTCTTGGATGTGACCCTTGACTGAATTTAAAATGTGAATAGGGAAGATGAGCATACATGCCAGTCCAGTCTATGGAAACCTCTTAGACATGCTCTGTGGTGACTTTGACTTCTGCAGGCTGACTATGGTGGGCTTCCTCAACTCCTACCCTAGGCAACTTAGGCAGCTGCATGCGGAAGATGGCATGGAGTCATTCCACTAGTTTCTGCATCAGTATATAAAACTGAGTTACCTCTTCACCATCTGTGTACATTTATTTCACTTAGAACTATCCTGAACTTTTACAGAAAGATAAAATAATCTATTATATTGACTTGTTACATGTGTGAATCTCTTTGTTGTAACAATGTCTTAGCCAGTCCAGGCTGCTACAACAAGATAACATAGACTGGGTGACTTAAATAACAGAAATCTATTCCTCAGCATTCTAGAGGCTGGAAAGTCCAAAATCAAAGCTGCCTGCTGATTCAACGCCTGGTGAGGGGGTTATGCTCTCACAAGGTGGAGAGGAAGAGAGAGGAAGCCAGCTCCCTCATGTTTCTTCTAGTAAGGGCACTGGCCCCATCATGATGGCCCCACACTCGTTACCTAGTTTTCTCCCAAAGGCCCTATCACCAAATTCCATTTCATTCGGAACTAGGATCTCAACACATATATTTTGGAGGGACACAAATATTCAGTTCATAGCTACCATTCAATCCCCACCCTAACGAATATAACTGGCTTGGTCCATAAGAGCCAGTAATACGGTAAAAGAGCTAAATATGCATTGTTTTCATTATTCAATAAGAAATAAAATTGTTTCCTGTCATTTTACATTGTAAATGGTTATAGCAGATAAAAACGAATGAATGAATAAAGAGTAGAGCTTGTATTCTTCTGGAGAAAAGGCTCCATGGAATGCCAAGAACTATACAACTATTGTTCTTTCTTATAAAATAAAATAATGTAAATATTTTACTACTTATAATACTTAAATACAAATGTGAAAGTTAGCTGTTCTGATACCTCTGGGTTTAAGCATATCATTATTTTCTAAAATATCAAATAGTATAATTACATTAATATAATGCATAAAACTTGTTTTCCAGTGTAATGGTTCCCTCTGTGTGAGGGATATCCAATAACTTTTTGGCCTCTCTCTCTCATATGCCTTCTCTATTCTTCCCTAGAGAAGGAGGAATCACATCATTTTTGGTTTGGGACAGATAACCTGGCTCAAATGCCTTCTATGTCTTACAGAGGGCATGCATTTTGATCTGCTTCTAGTTGAAATCTGACGAACCTAGCAGCAGACATTTGGCCTTGGTAATATATTGTCATCTTATAGCTCATGACTTTGAAAACAGGCAAATTGTTAAGGATAAATTAAAGTTTAATACATATTCAATACACGTTTGTTTTTTTTTCTCTGCTTCAGAAACCTTATTCCTTCTAGAAAAAAAAGGTGGTTGGAAACATATTTGTGCATACTAGATTAGGCAGCTAGAAAGAGTACGTAATACCTTGATATCTAGTATTCATTTGGAAAAACTAAAACTGGGGAAGCAACTGCCCTGGACCCAAGTGTCCACGTGGCAGGAAGAGGCTGGAGCTGAGTATCCCATCTGCACCCAAAGCGGATCCTCTCCCATTTGCTCAACTCTCTCCAACTCCCTACTGTCTTCCTCAGCCCCACTTCATTCAGTGACGTTACTAGCTTGACATCTGTTTGAACTCTGTTTCTGGTACTCTGCTAGTTTTCCCTCCTGGTGGTGTGTATCCTGAGAATTAATAAACTGTGATTACAGACTTCCTTCATGGGACTTGTTTTTATGAAGATTAAGGATGAACTATTCTTAAGAACAATATCCACACATTAGCAACTGAGTGCCAATAATGTAAATATATCAATGCTTTTCATATTTCTACAGATTCAGCCCCTCCCGAAGCAGGCACTGAGGCAGAATTTGGGATGCAAGCTATCTGTCTGGGATCAGCAAATGTGAAGGGAAGGGTGAAGAAGAGCACTGGACCAAGGATGAAGCTAAATAGCCATAGAGGCCCCACAAAGTCTTGGCCAACCTGGCAAGAGGTCCTGAAGTGAGCTTTGGAGGGTCCCACACTGAGTCTAGATGGCCTGTTTTTTCACACCTCTTAATTCCAGCAGTAGCTGTGGAAACAGCTTTGAGGAATGGATAGCTGGAGGCAGCAGCTGCCCTCACTCTCTGTAGCTGGGCTGAAGTCCTCTTGAAGGGGATCTGAGTGGCGCTACCTTGACTCCACCACACACATTAATCTAAAATTTTAATTTCAACCCCTAAGAAGATTCTGTATCAAACTTGATGAGCTGACTCTAACACTCATCTAGATTTAAAAATGTGTGAGAATAGGCAATACAATTTTGAAAATGAACAAATGGGTAGAAATTAACTCGATAGGTTTTCAAATACTCTATGAAACTCTAATAATTAAAATTGTGTCATTTTGAAACAAAAAATAGACTAGGTGAGGTAAAAATAACAGAATGGAGGTCAAAAAGAGCAAAGCATATTATTTTTATATATATGGAATAAATATGGAATGCGTGTGGCATGTCAAGTCAGCAGGGAAAAAAGATTATTCAACGAATAGTGGGCATAGTTGCTTATTCACTTGAACATAAAATCATTTTGGTCTCTACGTTTTTAAAATAAATGGCAGTTACATTTAGGAGTAAACATAAAATACCCCTCAAAACTGTAATGGCATTTTATAAATAATTTAAGTTATAATAAAATATAATATAATACTTTTTATAATGCTTTGCTGAGTGGGGAAAGAATTCTTACATGCAACACACTTCAGATTCTGTATCTGTTAAGAAACTGGTAGATTTACTCTGTAAAAGTAAAAACTGTGCGCAATGAAATACACACAAATCCAATCAAAAGGCAAAAGATAGACCAGAAAAAAATATTGCAAAATATACAACATACCTGAAGTAAAAATATGTAACATATAAGAGCCCCTAAATATCTATATGAAAAAGCAAAATAATAGAAACATACAATTCAGATAGACACAAATAACTAATACACACAATATATAGTCAAATCAATAATCAGAAAATGCAAACTAAACAACACTGGTAGATATTTTTAGATTGTCAGATCTTGCACAGATTAACATGATCAATAGGTCATATCTAATATTGGCTACACTATGAGTCAATGTGTATTCTCATGACCATTTCTTTCTTTCTTTTTTTTTTATTTTTATTTTTTTAGAGACAGGGTGTCACTCTGTGACCCAGGTTGGGTTTCAGCAATATGGTCGTGGCTCATGGCAGCCTCAACCTCTTGGGTTCAAACGATCCTCCCATCTCAGCCTTCCAAGTAGCTGGGACCACAGGCATGCAACACTACACCTGACTAAAGTTTTTGTTTTGAAGTTTTGGTAGCGACAGGGTCTTGGACTGCCCATTCTTGGACCAGTTCTAATAGTATAAATTGCTACAATCTTTTTATTTATTTATTTATTTTTAAATGGAGTCTCACTCTGCTGCCCAGGCTGGAGTGCAGTGTCATGATCTCAGGTCATGGCAACCTCCACCTCCCAGATTCAAGCGATTCTCCTCACCTGCCATCACGCCCAGCTGAATTTTGTATTTTTAGTAGAGATGGGGTTTTACCATGTTGGCCAGGCTGGTCTCCAACTCCTGACCTCAAGTGATCCACCTGCCTCAGCCTCCCAAAGTGCTGGGATTACAGGCATGAACCACCAAGTACGGCTACTACAATCTTCATAGCAGACAGTTTCAGCAATATTTGTCAAAATTGACTACACAAAAATCTGCCTGTGGATATAAAAATGTACAATATAAATTGGCGTATTGCCACCATTTTGTATTTGTGAACAGTTGGAAGCAATAATAATTCTATTAGGAAAATGATTAAACTAGCCCACAATACAGATTGTATGCCAGTACTGTGTATGAGTTGAGAAGTGTCTGAGTATGTTGCAGTAATAACAACTCCAAAATCTCAGTACTTAAAACAAAAGGTGATTTCTTGCTCACACAGGATCCTCTCAGGTCAGCTGGAGCTCTGCCTTATGTTCTTATCCAGGGTCCAGGAAGAAAGTGCCACCACCAATCTGGGGTTTTATACCATGTTCCTAGCAGAAGAGAGGGTGTGGTGCCTTGCAGACAGCTCTTAAAGCTTCTACTTGAAAATAGTAACATGTCTCTCTCACTCACATACCATTTATAGGGAAATAGCCAACCTCAAGGGCACTGCACATTAAAACTACTGTGTGCTTCTAAGGAGTACAAGAAACTAAGGAACCACCACTCCATGGAATAAAAATATACCTAAAAACAATGATGCAGATAAATATGTTCATATCTTAATTTAAAGGTTCCAATGTAGTTCTACAGTATATTTAAATTCCATTGCTATCTTGAAAACATATGTATTTGTATATGTACATATATATTCATGTAAATAAATTGACAAAGTTTTGAAATTGTAAAACCAACCATTAATAAGAAGATTGTGGCACAACGTTGTTTGGCAGTAGTGATGAGTTACTTTAACTTTTACTTTATACACTGTGATATGTTTCTCAAGAAAATGTGGCACATATACACCATGGAATACTATGCAGCCATAAAAAACGATGAGTTTGTGTCCTTTGTAGGGACATGGATGAACCTGGAAACCATCATTCTCAGTAAACTGACACAAGAACAGAAAATCAAACACCACATGTTCTCACTCATAGGTGGGTGTTGAACAATGAGAACACATGGACACAGGGAGGGGAGCATCACACACTGGGGTCTGTGGTGGGGGAACTAGGGAAGGGACAGCGGGGGGTGGGGAGTTGGGGAGGGATAACATGGGGAGAAATGCCAGATATACGTGATGGGGAGGAAGGCCGCAAACCACACTGCCATGTATGCACCTATGCAACAATCTTGCATGTTCTTCACATGTACCCCCAAACCTAAAACGCAATAAAATATATGTATATATACAAAATATAATTGTAGGAATGCATCAATATTGCTTGCTTGATTTGAAACTGATTTAAGAAAGTCACCAGAGATTCCTGGACCTTTTCGCCTATTTCTTTAGATGGAAAAAAGTAATTAAAGGTGAACTGGAAAAATAAAGTTACTGTCTACATCTTCCAAGAAATATTTGTGTGAATTTTCTATCTATATCTTGTATTTCCCCCCAAAAATGGTGTGAATTTATGCCTTATATTGTTTATATCCCAAGTAATATTTGTGTATATCGGTGAAGATGCATTCTATAATATTAGCTGTTCCCAAATAAAGGAGTCATTAATTTTTATCAGACCAAAATACATTTTACTAGGAAATTTTAGCCCTTGGTCTCTTTCCTGTGGCTATCCATTTCTTAAAACAAAAGAGTTATTTAGGAAAAAAATCCTGGTCCCTTTTTCTCAACAGTCATCACAGTCATCACTTTCTACTTATACACACACACAGAAACACCATCCCTACCACCACCCAACACACACCACACACACATACACACACACACAGAAACACCATCCCTACCACCTCCCAACACACACCACACACACATACACACACACAGAAACACCATTCCTATCACCCCTAACACACACCACACACCCCCAACACACACACACTCACACACACACACACACTGAAACACCATCCTTACCATCCCCCAACAACACATCACACCCCCAACACACACACATGCGGTTGTTCACTGTCCTAAGCTAATTCATATATATATGATACCATATATATATTCATATGATATATATGATACCAAATATATATATTTATATCATATATATATTTGTATTATATATATGAATATATATATTCATATATGTGGTATACCATATATATGATTACATATATATTCATATATATGATACCATATATATATTCATATATATATGATACCATATATACATATATATGTGTATATCTAACATATCTAGATAGCTACATATTTATTTATGTATGTGCATATCTATATTTGTATATATAAATGTGTATACAGATATCTATATAGATGTGTATATATATAGGTGTATATCTATATAGCTGTGTATATCTATATATGTGTATAACTTATATAGATGTGTATGTAGGTATACACATAAATGTGATATGCATATATATCAGGCACACGCACACACACACATATATATGATATGACTAGGTTTATTGTAAGAATTGGCTCAGGCATTATGGAGGCAGACAAGTCCCAAGTACCCAGATATGCAGGGTGAGTTGGCAAGTTGGAGACCCAGGAGGACTGATGTCGTTTAGTTCAAAGGTTGGCAGGGTGAGACCCAGGAAGAGCTTATGTTTCCATTCAAGTCTGAAGTCTGGAAGAAAACAATGTCTCGATTGGAAGGCAGGAGGACTTCCCTCTTATTCAGGGAAGGGTCAGCATTTTGGTTTTATTCAGGCCTTCAATTGATTGAATGGGCCCCACTCACCTTAAGAAGGGCAATTTTCTTTGCTCAGTCTATTGATTCAAATGTTAAATAAATAATTTTTTAAAACCCTCACAGAGACACCCAGGATAATGTTTGACCAAATATCTGGCTACCCCATGACCTAGTCAAGTTGACATGAAATTAACCATCACAGAAACCTCATAATACAAGGAACTTGCTTCTGCAATTGCTAGTTTATTCAGATGTTAACTTTGTAAAAATTAGATCGTGGAAATGTATAAGCCACCATTCTTATCCTCTTGCAATTTTATTATATGTAAGCCTATCAGGAACTATATTTTAATGTCATGATAAATCTGTACTTAGTTTTATATATCTTGGTCTCTGTGCAGTAATTAACGTGATTCTTAAATAAATTATAAAAAAGATTCAAGAACATTTTATGAAATTCCCCTTGGTGGCATTAAGCACTAAGGAAGCTAATTGATTCCTTAAATTTTCTGTTAAGCCAGTGTATTCTTTCTTACATATCGCCCAATTATCCAATCCATGTTTATCAAAATAGATCTGCCTTCTTACTTAGTAAACTTTATTTGAATTTTCAGAGAATAAATTGCCTTCATGAATTTTTCTTCATATCTTGTAAGCCATCTTAGGAAACTTTGTTCATAATCTAGTTAATTTTTCTTTTTGGATTATAGATGAATAGGAAAACCTCTGAAAATATAATTCTAAGGAAATTCGATGTGATATATTACAACCAGAAAACAGTTTTGTTGAATAAACACTGCTCAGCAAGACTGTCAGAAATGCTTATCAATGCATTTAGTTAAAAATCATCAAGGTGATAATTTCATGGTGCTTAATATTTTTAAATAGAATTATATTCATTAAACCTGATTAGTAGTAATGGACCTATGAAGCTTGAAGCAAATTAGTATCAGATTCATCAATCAAAGCATTAGAAGGTTAGAGGATTTTGCAAGATTATGTAGCCAGCAATCCTCCCATATTTTAGACCTCAATGGTTCCAGGTCATAAGAATCTATTCTATAATATTTTTAAAGCTCTCAGAATTCTCTAAGGTTTTATTACCAAAAAAAGTATTGTATGGCAGCATGTAGCAATAATAAAATAGGTTTATGATATTTTGAAGCACAAAGCTGAGACATTTTGAAGATTTACCTGCTAGTAACTACTTTCTTATTTCTAGAAGATTCTTAAAACTTTAATGAGAACTATTAGAGCATCTACTTAAAATAACCACAGCCCCTATTTAACCCATTTAAATGGTCTTCCAATGAGAGAAGAAAGCAAAACGGAGAAAACCAGAGAAAGAAAAAACAGAAAAAAATGTCTAATATTTGCAGGCCACCTAAGGACTGAGGGTGAGTTTGAACAGCCTTTAAGAGCTGCCAGTGCACAGGAGTTAGGAGCACCTGGGAATTCAGCCTCCCAAGTGGCAGAAACTCTGCCTGCTCAGTCATTCTCTTAAAAGCCCATTTTCTCCAGCAGATCCCTGAAGGGCTGAGATGAAAGACATGGCATAAGCAGGACTGGCCTTCAGATGCCCACAATATGTGGTAGACCTGAGGTTAGAATTAATAGACATGGGCATCTTTAGCTGTTTTTGTCTCTAAACATTTTGAGACAAGGTCGAATTTAGAAACAATTCTATTTCGGGAACTAAACCAGATTTATCAGCTAGGGTCAGGTTCAATTTTGAAAATATTTTTCTTTGGCCAGCTTTGCTTCAGGAAAGTGTGGATTTAGTGTTTGGTAAAACTCATTTCTTAATTAAGGCTATTCTGTATAACTATTACCCAGCTCAAGTTGGAATTAAGATTCTGACATTTTTGGAGTTATTGGAAGAATCAGTTTTCTGGAGAGGTTTGGTCTAAAGGATCTTCTACAGACAGGATAGGGTAGTTTAAAAAGAAAAGCAAAATGACACAAAATATGCTAATTATTGAAGAACAATCCTAAATTAGGGATTTGGAAGAATCATAGAGAATGAATCTTTCCAGCAGATAAGAATGCTCTGAACTGAGGGAAAAGGGTGAGAGTTCAGAAAAAGCAGCAAAGAACAAATCACTGATATTCGTCGTTGGTAAAAGGACTTGTGCCTCCCAATGTCTTCTAAAGCTTGCATTCTTGAGTGTGGTGGGGTTGAGGATCATGGTGGGGGTATTGTTAGAATTTCTGTGGAGTTTGCGTAATTCAAACACAGAAAATATTTATATGACATTTCTGTCAAAAACCCGAGTCTGACAAGCCTCATAGATTCTGTCACATATGACCCAGAACCAGAAGGGTACCATGGGAGTGTAAAGTTAAGGAAAAATTTCACTAGCATAACAGGAGATGAAAGAGCAAGGAAAATGCAGGAATATGGGGAAAGTAGGGGTAAGGGTTATAACAACTTCATCATCGGAAGTGAGGAAGGGTCAACAAATCCCATAAGAATGCTATGGAACAAGAAATAGTTTATGTACATTACTAGTGTCATAAATGGTCAATATAAAAGCTAAGAGCAGTAATCACAACTATCAGACTTTGGGGCCAGGAATGGAGAATGTGGGTTGAAGTGCATTTAAACCAACTCAATCTTCAGAGTGAGGGGAAAATAGGTGTCATCTTTATTAAAGAGTGTCAATAAGCATATCACTGACAATTAAAGAGGAAACCACCATAAGATCTTAAAAAAAAAATCAAGCTGAAAAGAGTTTCATAGAGCATGGATAAGGAAAGAAAAAAGGAGAACAGTGTTATACTTTAGCGTAATTTTCTTCTGTACAATTTAATGTTACTCTGAGCAAGAATTGCTATAATAAAGATGCAATGATAGTATTGATACTACCATTTGTGTAGTGGTTAAATCCATGGATGTGAGTATACCTGAGGTTTAAATCTAGCACTTATTCAGAGACTTGAGAAACTTTCTTTAACCTCTCTCATCTTAGTTTATTCATGTGTAAAATTAGAGAGAAATTGTAGCTTTTTCCTAGGATCATTGCAAGGATTTAATCTGTGAGTCTGTTCTCTGAAAGTTAATCTGTGTACAGCATTTAGCCAATGGTAAAGGCTATGGAAATACCTTTACCTTTACGCTTTACTACCTAATCCTTCTGACCCTTAACAGATTTGTGTTTGTCGACATAATGGTGATTCCTAAATCTACATAACTGGGGTTTGTGATGGTTAATTTTATGTATTAATTTGAGTGGACCGCAGGGTGCTCACATTAAGCATTGTTTCTGGTGTGTCTGTGAGGGTGTTTCCAGATGCATTTGAATTATTGGTCTTAGCAAAATAGAGTGACCTCCCTAGTGTGGGTGGGCATTGTCCAATCCCTGGAGTGTCAGAATAGACTGAAATGTGGAATGGGGACACTTCACTTCACTACTATAGGACACTACTATGTCCCTGCCTCATTACTTGAGTTGGGACATCTCATCTCATCATCTCCTGTCTTGGGACTGGGATTTACATCACTACATCCATGATTTTCAGGCCTTCAGACTAAATTATACCACCGGCTTTTCTGATTCTCCAGCTTGCAGATGTCCGATGGGAGACTTCTCAGCCTCCACAATAATGTAAGCCAATTTTTCATAATAAATATCCATATATGTGTGTGTTATATATATATATATATTTGTAGATATATGTGTGTGTGTATATATACATCTCCTAAATATATCTCCTATTGGTTCCGTTTTTCTGAAGAACCCAGACTAATACAATTATATCAGCTTCTTCCAAATGGGTTACTTCCTCTTCATCCCACAGCCTGAGTGCCAGGTTGAGATCCCACTGTCTCTCACTGGTTCATTGCAGTAACTCTCTTCCAGGCCTCCTTCCTCTCCCTGGGCTTTCTGCCCTCTAACTCCTTCAAACTTCCTCCAAAAGACCTTACTAACTTGACCAGATTCTTCTTTCTCTATTAGAGTCCTTAATGATTCTCAATTGCCTAAGCAGAGTTTCCACTTCTTGGTAAAGCAGCAAATCTATTCTATTCTTCCGCCTTCTGACCTTAACATCCTGTGAGCAAGCCATGGTAAATTTTTTTATTTATCCAAATAATCTATGAGATAATAATTTCTTTCTATAACAATTGAGCCTCATACAACATAGATACTAGGATTTCAGTACATGTTTATTGAATGAATGCATCAATGAATCAATGATAGAACTATAATAATGGTTTGATTCTAGAAATAGATAGCATTTTTTTTCTAATCCTGAAGATCTCAAAAATTGCATTTATATTCTTCTATGTCATATAAGTCCAATATGATAAGAAAATAAAAACCAATCTTTTCCCACATTTGGGGCTCATAGTCTTACCCAGAGTTGATCCTAAGTACATATTTGTTAAATAAGTTAATACATGAATGGCTAAATGCATGAATAAATCAGTATGTGTTCACTCTGAGCTCAATAATGCCTGTTAAACAAAATTAATTGAATTTAACTGCTAGCTGTATTTGTATTTTCACATTTTTAGAATTAAGAATGTCAATCCCTAGTATAGTTAAATGTCTTGGTATTCTTAAAACAGGTGATATTTAAATGCAAAATTAGAGCCCCAAATCTAGTATTCAATGTTTTAACTATTACAGTTCACTGCATAAAAGCTTTTTCTCTATGAAAAACATTCATCCCCAAATATTAGTGTCCTTTTCAGCCTTCATGTATTCTTGCTATGCTAATGACAGAGAATCCCAGCTCACCAGGTGTTGTAAAGGACCCTTAGTCCCATCACCTGTGAGCAAGGATGCTGTCAAGGCAGATCTTTTCAAACAGAGTGGACCAGGGCCCAGAGAGTTTAAAGCAGGTGTGTATGATTAATGTGGGATGGTGAATGGTAATGGCTGGGATCCGACAACAGCAGGAAGACAAGAAGAGAAGCTCAGTGGGAAGAACTGGTTGCATGTAAAAGGCCGGTAAGAAAAAGCCTCAGTAAATTGTTTAGTCTGTAAAATACCAGGTTAACCTGGAGAACTGGGTCGAAGCTTAGTGGAAATGAACTAGCCTCTGAGCTTCTTTCATTCTCCCTTACGTTTTCAATATCAAAACTATTACTAAAGACTGGAGGGGTACATCTCTTGCTTTCTTCTTGAGGATGGGGATGGTGGAAGTCTCTGAATGGAGTTGGCTTGATGAAAAACGGCTTGGACTTTAGAAAGGCGAGTGAGTTCATCTCATTTCAATTACAGGTTTTTATGTCTCCTATTTAGCTATAAGAAGACAGTATAAAAATCTAATTGCCTAGAGGCAGAGAACTGTGACAAACCTTATTCTTATTCCCTATGTTGCTTCTTGGATTTCGACAGCATGAGCTCTGGGTATAATTTCAAAGTGAACTAAATAACATCACCACCGAAAAGGGAGTGGTTAAGTCAGTCAGTGATAATCAATAGAAGTAACGAATGACTAAATTTGATCCTGAAGTCGAAAAGGTACTTAAAATTTATTTCTTGTTTCCAGATAAGAATGACAGTTAACATTACAGTTCTATTCCTGGGTAAGACCACGAGTTAATGCATACTTTAAAGTTTGGACCTTAACAATTTTAACACAGGAACTCTGAGATAAAAGAAGTTTCTTTGGGTCTCTCTGAGATTCTTTCATCTGGGCAAGGTTTTGACTTTTACTTTGACAACCAGCTAGTCAGTACTTTACATTCATTGCAGTAATCACATTTTAAAAGTATGTATTTTTCTTTTGTAATTCTCTGTTTACTTCCTCCTCTAGAAGCTGTTCTGCTTCATGAGGAAGGGGTTACATCAGTTCTGTCCACTCTAATCTATCAGCACATAGCATGGTACCTGGGATAACTTGTGCTTAATTAATGGGTGCTGAATAAAAGAGTGCTGATGTGCATTTGAAGACTAAATGTTCACAGAACAGATCATTGGAGGACAGGAAGAGTATTAATAGTTGGTAATTGCAAAAAAGATTTTGGGAAACTCAAGTAAAGACTGGCTAAAATTTTCCCAAAATGAAATAAATTCATTTATTCATTTTGGGAAAATGTGAGCTATTGAGTTCCCTTTTACTTAGAAAAAGATCTATACTGGATCCTGGTAACAATCAAGGAGCAATGCATTGCTCAGGACATACAAAGGCTTTGATGACATAACCTTCCACTGTCCCTGGGCTTCTCCCGACCTTTCAGGCTTTTCTTCACTCCCAGTCCACTTGCATTTCCCACTCTGTCCTTCCTGATTGTCTCCATTTCTTTTATCAGTGTGCTCCCTCTCCCTGGAATGCTTATCTCCTCTTTGCAAGTAATCTCACTACCATTCCCTAAACTTCAGAGTTAAAACTTTTGAATCTCCCGTCTGTGACTTGTGACCTCACCCTTTCTTTCTAACCTATTTTCTTTGGTTACTATCTCACTGAATTTTATGTATGCATTTTCCTTTTTCCCAAAGACAATGAATCTATTGAAGTCAGAGATAATTTCTTGTATCTCACTGAATCCCCATCATGTAAAATAGACCTCATGTTTCTCAGGATATTAGTAAATGATGGTAGAATGAATGAATAAGTGACTATTGGCCTAAGCTGTAAAGATTGCCTCACTGTTTGTGATGATTAATTTCATGTGTCAACTTGACTGGGCCATGAGGTGCCCAGTTATTTGGTCAAACATTATTCTGAGTGTTCCTGTGAGAGTGTTTTGTGATGCTTAATATTTAAATCAATAGACTGAACAAAGCAGATTGTCCTCCCTAAATGGGGTAGGTCTTGTTCGATCAGTTGAAGGCCTGAATGAAACCAAGATGCTGACCCTTCCCTGAATACAAGGAAATTTCTCCTGCCTTACTGCCTTTGAGCTGGGAGATTGTTCTTGTCTTTGAACTTGAATGAAAACATCAGCTTTTCTTGCATCTTAAGCCTTCTGACCTTTGAACTGGAACTACATCATTAGCCCTCCTGGGTCTCCACTTGACCCAAAACAGAGCTTGGGACTTCTCAGACTCCATAATCATATAAGCCAATTCTTTTTTTTTTTTTTTTTGAGAAAAAAGAAAGAAAGAAAAAGAAAGAAAAGAAGAAAGAAAGAGAGAAAGAAAAAAAGAATGAAAGAGAGAAAGAAAGAGGAAGAGAAAGAGGGAGAGAGAACAGGAATCTTGCTCTATTGCCCAGGCTAGAATGCAGTCTAAAAACAGGTATTAAAAACCTGTTTTATGCCAATAATTGTGCTTAACAATGAAGACAGGAAGGAATAAGGGAGGAAAATAACAAACAAGTAGCCAACCAATACTTCATTTAAACCTGTGAAATGCTATGCAATTGCTGAGGAGTGATTTACTTCCAATTATGTGGTCACTTTTAGAATAGGTGTAATGTGATACTGAGAAGAATGTATGTTTTTTGGATTTGGGGTGGAGACTTCTGTAAATGTTTATTAAGTTTACTTGTTCCAGGTCTGAGTTCAAGTCCTGGATATCCTTGTTAATTTTCTATCTTGTTGATCTGTCTAATATTGACAATGTGGTGTTAAAGTCTCCCACTATTACTGTGTGGGAGTCTAAGTCTCTTTGTAAGTCGTTAAGAACTTGCCTTATATATCTGGGTGCTCTTGTAATGGGTGCATATATATTTAGGATTGTTAGCTCTTCTCGTTGCATTGATCCTTTTACCATTATGTAATGTCCTTCTTTGTCTCTTTTGATCTTTGTTGCTTTAAAGTCTATTTTATCAGAAATGAGAATTGCAACTCCTGCTTTTTTTTTTTCCTCTCCATTTGGTTGGTAAATCTTCCTCCATCCCTTTGTTTTGAGTCTTTGTGTATCCTTGCATGTGAGATGGGTCTGGATGCAGCATACCGATGGGTTTTGGCTTTTTATCCAATTTGCCTGTGTCTTTTGATTGGGGCATTTAGTCCATTTAAATTTAGGATTAATATTGATATATGTGAGTCTAATACTGCCATTTAATGCTAGCTGGCTGTTTTGCCCATTAATTGATGTAGATTCTTCATTATGGTGATGCTCTTTAACTTTTGGCATGTTTTTGGAATGGCTGATACTGGTTGTTCCTTTCTATGTGTAGTGCTTCTTTCAGAAGCTCTTGTAAAGCAGGCCTGGTGGTGATGAAATCTCTGAGTACTTGCTTGTTCACAAAAAATTTTATTTTTCCTTCACTTATGAAGCTTAGTTTGGCTGGATATGAAATTCTAGGTTGAAAATTCTTTTCTTTAAGGATGTTGAATATTGGCCCCCACTCTCTTCTGGCTTGTAGGGTTTCTGCTGAGAGATCTGCTGTGAGTCTGATAGGCTTCCCTTTGTGGGTAACCTGACATTTCTCTCTGGCTGCCCTTAGTATTTTCTCCTTCATTTCAACCCTGGTGAATCTAATGATTATGTGCCTTGGGGTTGCTCTTTTGAGGAATATCTTTGTGATGTTCTCTGTGTTACCTGGAGTTGAGTATTGTCCTGTCTTGCTAGATTGGAAAAGTTTTCCTGGATAATATCCTGAAGAATATTTTCCAGCTTGGATTCATTCTCTTCGTCACATTCAGGTACACCTATCAAATGTAGATTAGGTCTTTTCACATAGTCTCATATTTCTTGGAGACTTTGATCATTCCTTTTTACCCTTTTTTCTCTAATCTTGTCTTCTCATTTTATTTCATTGAATTGGTCTTCAACCTCTGATATCCTTTCTTCTGCTTGATCAATTCAACTGTTAAAACTTGTCCATGCTTCGTGAAGTTCTCGTATTGTGTTTTTCAGCTCCATTAATTCACTTATATTCCTTTCTAAATTGTCTATTCTCGTTAGCATTTCGTCAAACCTTTTTTCAAGGTTCTTAGTTTCTTTGCATTGGGTTAGAATGTGTTCTTTTAGCTCACAGAAGTTTCTTATTATCCATCTTCTGAAGCCTGATTCCGTCAATTCATCAAATTCATTCTCCATCAGGCCTTGTTTCCTTGCTGATGAGGAGCTGAGATCCCCTATAGGAGGAGAGGCATTCTGATTTCGGGTGTTTTCAGCCTTTTTGCTCTGGTTTCTTCCCATCTTTGTGGATTTATCCACCTGTCGTCTTTGTAATTGCTGACTTTCAGATTGGGTCTCTGAGTGGACGTCCAGCTTGTTGGTGATGAAGTTTTTTCTGTTTCTTAGTTATCCTTCGGTGGACGCCCCTGCCCTACAGAGCTGGACCTTCTGGGGTTCAGCTGTGCTTGCTGTGAAACTCTCAATCCTCAGCATTTCCAATTGCTGTTTTTTTGTGGGGGTGGGACCAGCTGAGCCTGATCACCTGGCTCCCTGTCTCAGAGCCTTTTTGTTGTTGTTGTTGAATGGTCGATTCTCTCCCAGGTGTTCCAGTTGCCTGTTGAAAGGGCACTGGAATCTGTAATTTCCCTTGTGGCGACCCACTGCACCAGCTGAAACAGCAGTGTCGAGATTCATGGTGCTTTTTTGCCCAGGAATCTCCTGGTCTGGCTCCCTTTTTCAGTCCCCTTTTCAATCAGCTGAATGGGCGACTCTGCCTTCCTAGAGCTCCAAACGCCAACTACAAGGGCACCCAGTCCCATATACTCCGCACTGAGAACCGCCGTGCCGGAGCACCAGCAAAACAACCGCGCCCGCCAAAAGAGTCACGCTGGTGACCCGTGGGGCTCCTCCGCTGGGAATCTCCTGGTCCGTGGGCAACAAAAATTTGTCAGAGAATGTGGTATCCACTCACTCTCTGCGCTTTCACTGGGAGCTGCAATCCTGAGCTGCTGCTAATCAGCCATCTTGGATCTCTCTCCAAGCCAATTCTTTAAAATAAATCTTTTTCTTGGAGAATGCTGACTAATATACTTCTTGTCAGTCAAAGAAAAGTAATTTGGAATATTTCTTTTTGACTTTCTAATGCCTCCTGATATTTTTTTTGTTTGGATATAGTGATCTAGGTGACTGAGATTTTAAGGTGAACATTTGTTACCCATGAGTATTTATTTTCCTTTGCATGCCTTATCTGTGCCACTTTCCAGCTCTTCCTTATGATAAGTTTGAAACATATAGAAATTGAAAACATACAAGAGTAGAGAAAGAACATGTTTACCTTATGAATTTTATAAACAGTTGCAACAAAAAAACCAATGTTTAATAATATTTCTGGATATTTATATACAACCTATTGCCATATCAATTATTTTTCACTGATTCTAACTTACTGCTTTTTATGAGCTTTGGAGATTTGAAAGATTAGTTCTGTACCTTCAGTGGTCAATTATTTTTAAAGAGTTTCATAAAACTTTAAATGCATTTTATCTACTTGAATACAGGTTTATAGCTGTATAAAAAGTAAACGTTCATTGGCAGTCAAAGAAAGAAAGGCAGAAAATATTTTATAAAGAGAATTAAGATATTAAGGCTCATATATGAGGGAATACAAGTATAATAAAACTGTAATTATTTAAAATTATGTTTTTAGTAGCACAGAAAGAATGCCTAAGATTATAGATAAGATTAATGATTATGATGATGACTGAAAATAAAAATAAAATACAAAGATAGACTTTGGAATTTAAGTCACACTGAAAACTGCTAATAATACTTGATATGCTATTGGTTAGAAAATTAGTTAGCCAGAAGTAAAAGAACATTATTGTTTTGGAATTATTTTTAGACCTTAACATTGTTAGCAATATTAACAATATTGTTAACAATATTTCAAAAATATTAAGATCATGTCATTCTATGGCTTAGGAACCACCAGTGGTTTCTTGCCTTTGGCACAAAGTCCAATTTCCCCTTTTAATCCATACATTCACATTTGCTCTGGTTCCTGCCTATGTATTCCTGTATATGAAGTTTCAGCCCTCATGACCACATTCTTGCCAAGTTTATTTCTTCTTCAGTGTGTTTGTATTTGCTGTTTCTTATTATTCATCCACTTTTTAGCAAATCTTACTGGTTTTTATCTTTCCGATCTAAACTCAGAAATCACCTTCCTGGCCTTCTCTGAGAATCTGAGTTGATATGTGGTCCTTCCCTTCTGCTTCAAGCAACACTGTACACATCACTGTATTTATTTTCTTAAAGGCACTTATGAGAAATATTTTCTTCATTTATTTCTTTGAACTACCATCTTAGAATTCAAATTCCATGGGAGTAAGGATCCTATTTGTCTTATTCACTGCCACATTTCCGGCACCTGAGTAACTGCCTGACAAGAGGCAAGAAGGGAGCTAGAGTGATCAAATGGATTCTACATAAATAGTAATGTTGTCAAAGCCTTCTAGAAAAACCCTTAGAGTTAGCATTTGAGAATCTTTGCAGAGTGAATAATCTACTTTGTTTTTCCTTTTTTCCCCAAATACCACCACCAAATTCCACTCAAGGCATTTTCCCTTTATCCTCTCTTTAAATGTTTTAAGTTGGGTATATATTTCTTATTTCATAAATCTGCAAATTATTTAAAGATAAATTATATAGATATTTGACTCAGATCATGGACTTGAGATCTTATCCAGAAAAACCTTCACCCAGCAATAGGCAGTAGACCATTTGTAACAGGATTGAATTAAGGCACTTTAAGATCATAGGTGATGTTTGGCAAAGGATGCTGCAATAAACAAAATCCAATGTGTTCTTATCCATATTTTATAATATATTTAAATAATTAAGTGGATATTTAATAATTGGGAATGGGCTCATTATATAAAAAATAATCCTTAAAGATAAGGATTAAATTTAAGAAAGTTCAAAGATACATTTCTTTTACAAGGGGACTGAGATGAAAATCACTATTACTGGGAACTAGAAGTTTAATTTTTCATAGAACTAACTTGGTTGTGCCGAGATTCGTGGGTTGTCAAAACAAAGATGCTGCCTGTAGACACTTGAGAACAAATGCTTCCTTGAAGTCACTGAATACGCTTTTGATAATGTCATTTATACTTGACTCTTAGAACATCGAAATATGTAAATCATGCTTCAGAAACTAAATGAGATAGTTGTGGCAGAAATTCAGTTTTGGCTGTGCTTTTGGCAGATTTCGGGGACAGGTCTATACCTGGCCTCAGGAAGAGGACTGCTGTCACTTGAAGAGAACCTGAAGTAGCTCCTTGTCCAGATCGCCATGATCATCAATGGATTTGTATCATGATTGGATTGTAGAGGTGTTAGAAAAATGTCCTGCCATTATACTCTATGAATCACCCTTAGTTTATAAGGAAAAGGAACTCTAATTTACACTAAGGAAAAAAAATACAAATATGCATATAACTCTAGTATTTCTTTCTTCAATAAATTTACTGAATATCCACTATGTGCCAAACAAGCCACCTGAAAGATTAACAGGATACAGTCATACAAGCAACTAGCAACTTAGTGAATGGGATAAATATATCTGCTTGCAATGATGATATATTACAATACTTGTATTTTCTGAAACATGAATATTGTAGAGCACCAAACTCATCTTGAGGAAAACATGAGATAAATATTTCTGTAGAAGTCAGCTGAGTCTCAAAAAAATTAGGAGGGTTTAGAAGTCCAAAGCAGAGTGTAGAAACACAGAATATTTTATGCAAAGGAGCATACAGCAAAAGCACGGATCATGGTGTGGTGTTTCAACAGTGAAGTTTAGACGTTGTTGACAGTTCATAAAGTCTCAAGTAGTAGGTGGCAGAAAACGAGTATTCAGAGGCAGATTAAGACAGTGAAATGAAAAGCTTTGCTAGGAAGCTTGACTTTTCAAAAATTCATCATGCCTTTTCTGTATGCTTCACACTAAGAAGTTAGAATGGTACATCTCATGTTCACCTCCCCTCTCCAACAAAAAGGAGTGTACCCTTCATATGTTGAGCACCAAAGGCTACAGAGAATGGTTCTTTACTTCAGGTGCGGACTGGACAGAGTTTACTTTGGGGAGGGAGTTGGGAATGCCTCATGGATCTTTTCTTGCTTTCTTCATTCACTGCTCAGGTCCAAGGCAGGCCTTAATTTTCCATTCTCCAGTGCTACCTTCAAGATGGCTTCCCTTTTCTAGGGGGTCTTTCTATCACCATCCCTGGTCTGACCTGGGATATTCTCCATCCTGTAGCCTTGGATCCCTGCAAAAAGAAGAAAATAGATAAAGACATACGAGTTTACTATGTTTCCTCAATTTCAAGCAAATCTTACCTAGCCACGAGTGACTGGTTTTGAGAAAATTTTGCTTAAAGGATTTGTCTCCTTGCTGGGCACAGGGGTTCACACCTGTAATCCCAGCACTTTGGGAGGTCGAGGCGGGTGGAACATGAGGTCAAGAGATTGAGACCATACTGGCCAACATGGTGAAACCCTGTCTCTACTAAAAATGCAAAAATTAGCTGGGCATGATGGTGCAAACCTGTAGTCTCAGCTACTTGGGAGGCTGAGGCAGGAGAATTGCTTGAACCTGGGAGATGGAGATTGGAGTGAGCCGAGATCGTGCCACTGCACTCCAGCCTGGTGACAGAGCAAGACTCCATTTAAAAAGAAAAAAAGAAAAAGAAGAATCTGTCTCCATCTCCTATGTTAAAGGCAATATAAAATAGTCCCTCTTGTAATTTGGGAACTACTCTGGTTAAGCCATGAAAGAAGTATATACTTTGCTCTCAGAGGATTTTGCTGGACATGAGCGAAAACACTTTTAAACCAGTATGAGCCATTGAAGGGTTTAAGCAGAAGAATGAAGAAGACTTGTTATCTGGATTGTTTTGACAGGTGTTTGGCAGCATGTGGAGAATACATTGAGAAAGACAACCTTGAAGTCAGGGATAACCAGATGCAGCAATTTTCATCATGGCAGGAAACTCTCCTTTGGGAAAAGGGTGAGCCATCAGAATATCGAGGGGATGAGTGTGACTTTAAAAAACACAGTCATTTTACTTACTGTTTTCATTCAGCAAACTATATGAAAATTAACCTTGATAAGATCACATTTACTGTGGGTAATGTACTGTATTAGAAGAGAGAAGTAGGAGAGATATGATTAGAAAGATCTTCAGAAAGTTGATATGGGAAGCTGTAGGGTATTCAGATAGGAAGATAAAAGAAGCATTTGGATGTGCAGTCCTGAAACTTAGAAAAGGAAGCGGTGGTTTAAATTTAACTGGTCAACAGTTAATCTTCTCATGAGATCATATATGCAGGGTAGATGGAGGTACTGGGAGAACGGTGAGAAGGCAAGCTTGATTGGTGACACAAGGGAAAAAAATCAGAGAAGAAGGAAAAGAGGTATCAAAGAAAAGTCTTCAGTACTCAACAAGGGTTCTAAGATTACTTCCTGCCCAAAGCAATTTTTGAGATTCATTCTGGACTCCATGTCTAGGTACTGCATTAAGACTTGAGGTCTCTCCTTCAACAACAAGAATATTGAATTATTTCCATGAAGGGGGTATACCCTAAAGGATATTGATTGGCATCTTTTCCCTGACTTAGTAATCTAGACAATGGCCTATGCTATGTCCATAAGAGTGAAGGTTCAACTATCATATACCATATGTAGTAAATATGTGTATATAAGTTATATATGTACATATGTGTGTATACATATGAGTGCGTGTGTATAAATTTCTTGATTGACCTGTGAATTTGAGATAAATCTTACTTGTGATAGTCTCTTAAATATAATTTGGATTCCTTTCCAGTACCCATGAAAAACATTTGAGATTTCAAAGTTCTAAACCATAGAATCCAAGTGTATTAAATGTGCTAATAAGAAGATAAAATAACCATATAACGCAGCCATGACTATGAGAGGGACCAGCAAAGCTACACATCCCTTGGCATCATCCTCTCTCCCTTGACTAAAACACATCCCTTTAGGAATGCTTTCTATTATTTTGAGCAGGGAAAGTTCCTCCAGTCAGATCTTACAAGATTTCAAATGAAATATATGAGATACAATAAAACCCAAGCCAACACCATTAAACCCAGCTAGAAGGAGTGTTACATTCTGAGTTTGTCATAGCTGTAGTTTAAAATGTCTACAATGATTCAAATCCCTTAATTTTCATTTTAGTTAGTCACCTGTGGTGCTGGGACTTCCCAGAATGCCCCAGTTCTTAGGTATTCCAGTATAGCCCAAGAGAATGCCTGGGATAGTCTAAATATAATATGAACTTGCTGATGTGATTCCCTAATTATGGAAGGGAGGGGTTTTATATTGCTCAATAAGATGATGCTGCTGGTAAAATTTGCAGAGTGATTAATCAGTACTTTATTTCAAGTTCAGGCAAAAAATTTCAACTTGACATGGTCTGCCTATGCTACTCTGCTTCCCCCTGAGTTCTGTTTCTAGGGCTGTGGTCTGAGCATGTGACTGTAGGGAATCCAGTTGCAGCTACCAGGTGGTTTGCAGGGAGCATCCCTTTGCAGTGTCTTAACCCTTCCCCTTGGCCTCTCTCCTCTGTGAGGTCCTGTCTCTCTTTGTTGGACACCTTGTGTTAGGTACCTCCCTAGTCTGCACCAGTGCTGCCACTCCATGGGAGGAAGAGATGCTTTAGATCTTGATATAGAAAAGGAAAAAGGGGCAAGACCTCACTGTGACCTTATAGTCCTCACTAACCTCCTGTTTGCATAGTGCCTGCTTCTTGTTAGGTGTTTCCCTGTCTTGCTTTGTGCTGCGTCAAAGAAAAAGTGTTTACTATTGCCTTAGCCTAGATGGGGTGTGGATCTGTGTTAAGTATAGATAGTGCCTGTCTCTTGTTGGGTGTTTCCCTGCCTTGCTTTGCACTGCATCATAGAAAAAACATGTACTATTGCCTTAGCCTGGATGGGATGAGGGTCTGTGCTAAGTATCCAAAGGGATAAAGCCTACCTGCTCCGCCACTTAATCAGAACAATCACCACTTGTTCCTTGATCCCTGAGGTTTCCTTTGCTTGGTGGGGGATGGAGGTCTACACGAACATTTGTCTGAGATATTTTGAGAAAATATTATGCTTATTTTATTAGGTATGAAGATCAAGGGTATATTGATCTTCAAACAATTTAAACCTTTTGGTTTAGCAAATATGGTTTTGTTTCTGCATGAGTGTGTTTATACATATATTCCTCTAAGCAAATGTTTGCTAATATACATACATGCATATATATACATGCTTTATATATATGAATATACATATATAAGTGAATATATGTAGGTATGTACATGTATACCTATGTATTTATCTATCTACCATGCACAGATACATCCTGAGGCTTGGAACCTATCTTTGCATGGTAGATAGATAAATAGATAGGTACACATGTGCATACATACATACATACATATATTCACAGAGTTAAATTGGTTTGTATAGTTTTATAATGGTAGCAAGGAAAGTCAGGAGTAACTCATCAACCTGTATGAGGAGAAGGGTGAGCCAGAGAAGGACTCTTAGGGGAGAGAAAGAAACCTAGACCATGGTAGGATATCAGTGATTGAGGAAAAAGAGAGCTCACAAGAATTCCTCTGCAATGGAATTGGTCAATATAGCTAATTAATTTTGATGGCAAATATTCACAACTTGCTTCTTGTTTTGGGCTGAGGTGTAGTAATGATTTTCATCACCTCCAACTTTTAGTGAGAAGTTTCACCTGCACTGGCTGCATGAAGAGGATGGTAGCTGGAGCCCAACAGCAGGAAAGACGGAGCCAGCAACGGTGGAGTGGGTAGCAGATACTCCCTGAGGGTGGAAGGTGGGCCGGGTGGAGGCTGGATATTGCCTCACATGTGGAGGGTCACTCATGTGGCAGATCCAGGCCAGTTAGCCCAGTGGTTCTCCACAGGGAGTGATTTTGTCCCTAGGGGATCCCTGGCAATGTCTTGAGACATTTTGGTTGTCATAATGGAGAAGAGGACAACTGGCCTCCTGGGGGAAGAGGCCAGGGATGTTGCTAAACATTCTACAATGCATAAGGCAGGCTCCACAACAGAGTTATCCAACTCCGATGTCAGTGCTGAGGCTAAGAAACCCTAGGTTAAGTATGTGCATTTTCAATTATAGCAGGATGCAATTTAAATTCCTGGCATTGAACATAGAACTTTAGAAAATGTCCCTTCTCCATGTTCTAAAAGATTCCACATCCTGTGGTTTGAGGAACTCCCCCTTTTGTATTTTTCCCACTCAGCCCTCCTTTTTTAAACATCACAGCCCCATTCCACACTTCAAACAGTGAAGAGGCTAGCTGATTTGTAACTAAAGGTCTGACTTGGAAAGAAGACAATATTTCTGATTGCAAAAAAAAAAAAAAAAAAAAGGACTTGAGATGATGATGATGATGATGATTATTTTATTTTTGAGACAAAGATTTCTCTTGTTGCCCAGGCTGGAGTGCAATGGTGCAATCTTGGCTCACTGGAACCTCTGCCTCCTGGGTTCAAGGGTTGCTTCTGCCTCCACCTCCGGAGTAGCTGAGATGACAGGCATGTGCCACCACACCCGGCTGACTTTTTTTTTTTTTTTTTTTTTTTTTTTAGTAGAGATGGGGTTTCTTCACGTTGGTCAGGCTGGTCTCCAACTCACAACTGCAGGTGATCCGCCTGCCTTAGCCTCTCAAAGTGCTGGGATTACAGGTGTGAGCCACCACAGCCGGCCGAGATTGATATTATTAATGAACAATAAATAGTCTGGCATTTTTGTCTCAGACATACTGTGTGACTTTGATCTTTTGACATACCTCATTTATGTTAAAGAATATGAAGTGCATGTTTTGATTTTAAATTTAAGACTTTGGGAAAATTAGGTCATCCCGAGAGGTCTGCAAAAGAGTAAATAGTTCAGACAAAAGTTTTCATCTGCTCATCTTGAAATACACACACACACACACACACAGTCTGATACCTTCCCCTTGACATGTGATGTTTCAAAACAGCAGAAATTCTGCCAAGTAATTCATGGGACACAGCAGAAGGAGAATATGAGTCATTAAAATATAGGCATAAACTTTAGTCAGACAAACTGATGGGATTGCTGCCAAAGAAAAAAATCTTGCAGTTGGGCCACCCTCGTAGATTTCTCCAACAAACCCAGCCAGATAGTGCTGTGTTTAGTGACTAGATTCTGTGGCTCTGAATTACAGTACCTATCATTTCATTGTTTCAGAGGAGAACTATTTGAGTGAAAATATTGTTTCAGTGCAAATAATAGAAGGGTAAAGAAAGTGGCACTCATTTCTCTGAAAGTATTTACCTTGTATACTGGAAATAAGAAAAGGATATATTGAATCTATTTGGGAATCTGGGTCAAGATTCTTAAATCAGGATTTTTAAGCTTTATCATCCATAAGAATCACCTAGACCTAATATTGAAAGTGCTTACTGCTCCTATGGATTCTGACACAACAGGCGTTTTTCACAGGCTCCAAAGGGGTTGGCTAGTGGTATGTGGATTCCACTTGATAAAAGGGCTGTCAAATAAACCACGGCTGTTGAGCATTGTGAAAATAAGTGGGTGCATGATAAACGCTCAATAAGTATTTGTTGAATGAATTCTCTCTAGCTCTTAGATACATATTTTTTTTCTTTTTCTTTCATGTGAGTGGATTGCCAACAGGCTTATTTGGGTTTATATTGTTTCAGAGAAACCCAAATCTTTCCCATTTATTTATTCTCTGCTTTGTGTTATATGAATTTTAGTTGCTGTTGGCAGAAAACTCAGTTTACGTTAATTCTTCCCCTTTCTAGTAACCTGATTTTGGGCACTTCTTTTGATCTCCTTTGGCCTTTAAAATTTTAACCTCCTTCGATCTTTAAAGTTTTAAAATTTCTAACCTGGGAAAGTTAATAATTACTTTTCAAAATATCATATAGCACTGAAAAGAAAAAAATTATGTGAAAAATGCAGTATAGAGTTCTATACCAGTGTTACTTGTTTTGTGTTTTCCTAGAAATAAATTGTAAACCACAATTCAGAATTAAGTAATAAAGGCAGTGGGGATGAAGTCCCTCTAATCCTTTGCTCTAGGAAAATGTTTTTCTTAATGGCTGGGAGACAACTGGGTTTAAAGTGAATGCAAATTAAATATCAGTCAATGAGTTTAAGTTATTCCTTTCCCATATCTTTTGCTTTGTTGTTTCAAGAATCAGCATTATTGAGGCAGTGGTCACTTTCACGTTAGTTCAACTTTAAAAATAGAAGTTGTACAGGCTCCACTGAGGTCGTCAGTTAACCTCTAACAAGAGAATGGACGGTTTGTTGGATGAGAAAAGCTTGGTAGGACGGTCAGATCACTTCTGAGCCTCCCTCTCCTGAAAAGCCCCTATTACCATTCATGCATGTACACTCTCACACACACACAGGTACACACACACTCACACACACTCCTCTTTAGCAACATTCCTTTGAATTCTTACCCCATAAGAGTCAGATGTGCAACTCTTACCTCCCCTCTAACTATATATATATGCTGTATATGGTGAAAGATAGTTCTTTAAGAGTGTTTCTGAGCAATGAAATCTTGGAAGTGGGAAAGGAAGTGAGGGAAAGTAATTCCAAAGCTTTCTTTGTCTTTTCTTTCTGATAAGAGAGGTATAAACATTTCTGGGAAATGAATAATCCTGTCACTGCATGAGAAATGCAAGTGCTTCCCTGTTTTAACCTAACATATTAAAATAAAAATAAAGAAGAGGAAGAAAGTATGGCTGTGGAGAAAATGTAGTGGGAATTGATCATATTCACACAGTCAGCCAAACATTGCACAAAACCAGGCAGATTCCAGGGCAGGTGCTGCTTAACCTGAAGGGCATCATGACCCACCAGGATCTGGCTCAGCTCAGCTTGTGGTTATTTTCTGTATTAGTCTAGATTTCTTGCAGTCCCAAGGATCAGAAGCACTACTTGAATTAGCTGAGGAAAAGAGAGGATTGCACTGGAAGTTTTCTCCCTGAACATAAAATTCATTCTCGTGGAAGACTCTTCTCCAAGAGGAAGGGAGCAGGAAAACCACCTCCTAAACCTTGAATTTTTCATTTTCAGTACCCAGGAGGATACTAGCATGGTAGAGTAGGTCATATTTGAGATACAGATAAGACATAAAGTCGCAAAGTCTTGGTGTGTGTGATGGTGAGCACATGAGTGTGTGTGTGTCCAGGGGACAATCTGTGGTAGACAAAATGATGTGACTCACTGCCCAGATCCCTCTTCAGGAATAAAAACTCTTATTTAACTCCTGAGAGCATTGCTGCCGCCCTCTAATATAACCCTTTTTAAAGATTTCTCCCACTGGAGAGACCCACCTCTCCCAAGGTCAAACTTGCTTTCTAGCAAACAAGGCATCTGGTGACTGATTGACAGGAATGTCAAAAGCCTGCCCTTCCCTCTCCAACCTAGGGAAGCTCTGAAAGGTCCCTCTGGCCACTCCTGCTCCTTTTCTGTCCACAGGGGTTGAATCCCAGATAACACCTTAACAAAGCTCTGGTCCAGCACATCTATCTTTCCCTGGGAAAAGCCACCCAGTGACAATTGAAAAGGAAGACAGAAAAGAACAGAATTCTGTAGATCACCAAACTTTAAGATGCAGAAAGAAGAAAGACATCTGCTTATCAAAACAGAGAACTGAGGAGGAGAAAACTGGTTCAGAGAGAGCAGTATTATAAGACAGGGCGGCTTCTATCTGATACGCTTTATTGATTTATTTAGGTGAGTATATTGACTTAGAGTGAGAGGAGAGCATTTGGTGTAGGGTTTTTGAGGAGCACAGTCAAAGTTTAATGGAAGCAAGGTGGCTAATCACTGGCATAAGACAAAAGACTGACAAATGGTGTTGCGGATCCAGATGAGACAGAAAAACCTGACATATCAGCCCCAAGCTGTGCAATAATATAATTTACTCCTGTATCACTCGGTTTTCAAGACGTAGGAGTGAAGAGGATAACTGAAGGAATGATACATAGGTGTGGATTTATGTGAAGGGATGTAGAGTGGTCAAATAAAATCAGAGGCCAAGGTATTTAAAGTAGTAATTAAAAAAGAAAATATATATCACATATGTGTGTATTATAGATTACTGTTGATTTTTCTACATCAATGATATTCACGTTATTCATATTTTATTCCCAAGGAATAGTTACAAAGTACTTTGCCACATTTCCTTGACTGTTTTAAGTAGGTATTCATTTGCAATAACTTTTATATGATTATTAATATAATTATGTTATAACATAATTATGAAGCTATCATCCATTTGTCTTGCCCTATGTAAATAGTCATATATTAAAACAGATACAATATAAGTGTACAATTATACAAGCAATTAAAATAGAAGGTAAGGATCGAATCTTCTTTATCGATTGGCAAGACAGATTTGCAGCCCATAAAATATGAAAAGTATGCTTTAAATTTACTTTCTGTTGACATGATTTCACTTCCCTTTCTTATAGCGCAAATCATCCTTGGGGTTGGAGGATGGAGAATGAGAAGGGTTAGAGAATAACTGGACTCCTATATTTTGCTTGCCTACAAGATTGGTGGGGAATAGTCTTCTTACCTTAGGCTATGGGGCTTGATCTGCCTTGCGATTCTTGCAAGCAGAGTCCTGATGAAATGCAAGAGTAGCCATCTGCAATAAGACAAATAGATGACAAAACAAGAAGACAAGGGAAACTCACCAGGTTCTGATAGAGTGTATGGTTCCCCTCACCCCAACCTCCTGCGCCTCATTTAACATCAACCACAGTCTTCTATCAACTTTCCTACTTGTTTACCGGTGTGTCTCTACCATTAGTGTGGAAGCTCCTTAGGGCAAGATTTGTGTGTCATTTTTCTTCTTGTCTCCAGAACCTGGTCTAGAGCGTGATGTGTTGTACAAGAAATGTAGGCTGAAGGAAGGAGCTCAATAGATAAAACTGGCAATTATTTTATAGATGTTGAACTAAAATGTCTCAAAACATAATCATACTAGAGGAAAATTGCTTATATTTAAGTTATCAACATTTGTAGCAATTCATTACAGAAAGACTTCACATCCCTGCACTCCAAGGCGAGGAAAGAGTTGTATCCTTCCTGCCTGGCACGATGTTTGGCGTTTAGCTCAGCAGAAGGTTATCATAGCTCCACTCCTTACTCCATATGCTGGGAAAGCTCCACGCAGTTCATTAGGAAGGGTGGGGGTGGATCAACGCCAGTATTTAGATTCCCAAACTGTTCTCAGTGAGGAAATGACTTCTGTGTTTCCCCCATTCAGGTGCTTTTGATTAGCAAGAAGCACAAATATGCAGTCATACAGATATGTGCTCCCACAGTCAGAACCTACGAAAGCGAATCGAGTGCTTATCTGGCTTACATTTCTATACATTCCTTGACACTCACAGATGCTTCTTGAACCTGGATGGCCTATCCTTGTGCAGGGCTGCCAGGCTCCACAAGGTTAACTAAGGAACGCCCAAGGTTGTTTTCATTTTTATACTGGGGTCATGGCCTATACGATAGTGACATTCTGCTGAACAGCTGTGTGACCTCACTAAGCCTAGGCCTTGCTGTCCTTGGAGTTGCTTTTAGATTGTAGGTGGGAATATTTTCCACCACCAACTAATGTTTGTGGATCAATTCTAGGTCTTCAGAAGGAAAAACTGATATACATATATATAGAAAACAGTATCCACAATTGACCCCATGTCGTCCATTGCATTTGGATGCTGAGTTAAGATAAGAGACTTTGAGAACAGTGGGGTGGTGGAGAAGCTTCTCTTGTGCTTTTATCTTTGATATTTGCCCCCTCCACAGCCAGATGGATTTTCCAAGGTCTGCTCGGCTGATCAGTTTACGCTGCCACTAAAGGGCAAGGGCTTCCCATGACTTTTCACATGAAAATTGAAATTCCTGATGCATTCGACAGGCCCCAGCCACCCTCTATGGCCCCCACCTCGTGTCAGCCCCACTGAGTTTAGCCCTGGCCCTTAAACCTGCTATTCTTTGTACATGCTGTTCCCTTTATCTGCTTCCCTCTCCCAGATTTCCAGATGACATCACCTCCTCCTAGCACAGGCTTTAATCTCATCACATAATTCTCCTTTAGAGCATTTTTTGCAGGTGTAACATTTATTAGAACTCTGATTGTTTAATCCATATCAAGACAGTGCCACAGACAAGACCCATGCTTAGTTCATTCTGTACTTTGCTCCAGTGCCCAGCTCTGTGCCTGACACATGGGTAATGGGTGTGTTGAGTTCAGAAAATGGCCAAAAAAAGCTCCCTCATGCCCACCCTGTGTCTACATATGTGCTTTGGCTGTGCCTTTTACTGTTATCCATCCTTTCTACTGAGCCAAATAGTCTTTCTTTTACTTTGAGACAGTCTCGCTCTGTCACCCTCACTGGAGTGCAGTGGTGTGATCGCAACTCACTGTAACCTCTGCCTCCCAGGCTCAAGCAATTCTCCCATCTCAGCTTCCGAAGCAGCTAACACAAGAGGCATACATCATCATGTCCAGCTAATTTTTGTATTGTTTTGTAGAGATGAGGTTTTGCCATGTTGCCCAGGCTGGTCTTGAACTCCTGGGCTCAAACGATCTCCCCATTTTGGCCTTCCAAAATGTTGGGAGTACAGGTGTCAGCCACCGTGCCTGGCCCGAATAGTCTTTCTTAAAATTTGTTTATTATATTTTAAGAAAATTAGTCATGATTATTAGGTATTAATTAAAATCAATTCAAGGATATGTTATGTCTAAATAATGTACAAATTTACAACCTGGCCCAAAAATGAGTGCCTAGTTTCTCCAACTACCAAGGCATATGTCATATTCTCTTGATTTGAACTTACTATTCATGCATAATAGTTGCTGAATAAAACGTACTACCTATATCAATCTCAATATATGCCTTTTTCAGCTTTATTCAGCCACTATAACTATTCCAATGATTATACCAATACACCCTAATCCTTAATGTTCTTTAAAAAATCCCACTTCAATTGTTTTATATTTCCCAGGCAATACAATCTCTATCACATCATTCACAGTCATCTGTAAAATAAACACCTTCTATCACTAGGTCCAGTAGATGCAAAACCCTAGAAAAATTTAAACAAATATTTTGATTTTGTTTACATATGTGCCACCAGCTGCTTAAGAAAATCTGCACTTGGGATAAACAGAAATTACAGAAGAAACCCATATTATAAACACCTGGATTTAAGCACTCAGCAAAAAGCCAGAAAGTAAACACTGCAATATTAAATACAATCAGCTGGGATAAACCTACTTCCCAGTGGATCTGAGAAATTGTTTAATTTCACATAAAAGGGTCTCTGAATAAATGGCAGGCAAAGAGAACAGAGCAGATGGAAAGGGTAGGCTCCCTGTTGTGGAAATAGCCATCTTTCATTAGAGTGGGTGTTGGTGGATTGTTGGAAAGGTTGGAACTCTCCAATTACACAGAACTTCTCCTCTGACTACACTTTTCCCAGCTTGTAAAGAGGACCGTTTGACCACACATTCCATTAGCAGGAAGCCCACTTAGTAAAGCCAGCAGCTTCAGATAAACGCTTACTGAGAGAGCAGTGAGCACTGGGCTAAGTATCAGGAATACAGAGATTAGTAAAAGGAGTTCCTTCCTACAGGGATCTACAATTTAGTGAGGGATGAACTGCAAAGGGTTGTATAATATTCATAATATATGCTGGAATAGCAGTTAGTGCTCAAACTAGCAGTGGCTTAAAGTACGAAATAATGGACTCTTGCAGGCCTGGAAAAGCCTCCTTAGAAGAAATGAGGGCCCATTTGAGTCTCGGAGAATGCCTAGGAGTTTCTCCAATATTTAGCAGAGGATTGATAAGTTGGCAAATATGAAGGGAGTTGCAAATTCACATTTTGGGCATAGAAAACATCACTGCAAAAACAAAGAGGGGTTCCCAGGACTGCCCTGGAGTCTGCGCTTGCATGTGGGGCCAACTGCTATGTGTTTTGATACCAGCATCTGCAGTTTCTGGACCCGACTACACGAGCACATGGTGCCGGCTGGGTTATCTCCTCTACTTACACATGTGCTCCATTGTCCTATTGGATTTTACTTCCAAAACACAAGGTCAAATATCAAATTTTTAAGAATTCTGAAATGGTGAGAGTGAAATATCAGACCTCGTGCAGGGTTTTTCTCAGAACAGGGCTACTACACAGGTTTCAAGCCCATGAAATCGGCCCTGCACTTAGCTCAATGTAAATCAGCATATGATCAACACACTTTCAGTTTTCCCTTCTACCATCCGTACATTTAGTATTAACTAACCTTGGGACATGGAAAGACATTTGGAGGTTAGGTAGGGGAAAGTGGACAGCAGTGGGGTGAGGCTGGTATAAGACACAGAACCCAGATCAAGCCAAGTTTTATATGGCATGTTGAATTTGGTGTTTACCCTATAGGTCAAGTGGCATCATGGATGGATTTGAGGCAGGAATGTCACAGATTGAATTTGTCAATTAGGAAATTGAATCTTGTGTTTATGTGGTGGATGGATTTAATGTCTGAAAAATAGGAGGAAGGTGAACCAGGTTTGAGCACTACAGGTGGGGGAATCTTTTACCTCCCCCTGTGGCTGTAGAGATGAATGCTACCAGTTGGTACCTGCCATCTGTTCTAGTTTCAAATGGACATAACCTGTTTCTCACACAAGAGTAAAAATTCTGAGGGTGGTAGTCGTGGTAGTGATGGTGCCTTTTAAATACAAGATGATTAGTATGGTATTTCCTGTTAAACCAAGGTTGCCGTGGCTATTTGAGTGATTACATCAAAATCTTTACTCACATAAAGGTCTTAGTATGAATTGAACCAAAATTATGTGTTATCATAAGGTGAATGGATTTAGTCTGGTGCCGTTGTGTATTACATAGGGACTACCAGTGTTCACCATTGTCTTTGAATAAAGTTAAATATTATACCTGAATGTGATCCTCACAGAGGAACGATATTTTTAAAACCGCTGTATTTAGTCATAAGTGCGTTATAAATCAATCAATGTACGTTCATTGATATGGGAAATTTTATTATGATTCTATTTGTAGAGAAGAGGTGATATTATGTAGAGAAGAGGTTTATGTTATGAATATTTCAGGTAGCTGTCTTTTTTTCATAAGATTTGTGATACCACAGTCACAATGGTTTGGGATGTCTAAAATTAACACAGTGAAGTGATGGTTTTTGTTTCCAGCACTAGACTCACCTGGGGAGTGTTTAAATTTTATCCTTGCCTGAGTTCCTCCACAACTGAGATAGAATCTCTGTAGGTGGGACTTGAGCATCTGAATTTTGCCCAAGCTTTGTTGAGTTATACATATTTTAACTACAATAAAATCTCATTTGAAAGTGATTTCTATCCCTATAGTTGCCTTTTCCAGAATGTCATGTAAATGGAATCAGAGACCAGTCTTTTTTGCCTGGTTGCTTTTACTTAACATATTTCTTTCAATATTCGTCATATTGCCTGTATCAGAAGACCATTCCTTTAAACTATACTGAGAATATTCATCAGTATTGTATGTATGATTATACTACATTTATTTCTTCATTCACTGGTGGATGCAACCATCTGAACTCTTTAAAAGCTTCTGATAGCACAGCAAGTATTGAAAACCACTGCTATAAAGGAAATTATATGTGAATATTAATTTATATTCTACCAAATACTTTTACAGGCTTCAATCATTGTAATTGCACTGAATCATTTAACATGGTCTATGTGGAAGAAGTTAGAATTATCACACCCTAATTTATAGACCACACTATCTAGAACACATAACTTGATTATATCTGCTTAACAGTTGTTTTTTATTTGACATTGTCTAAAAAAATGCATGTACTTTTCAATGGCAGAGTGAATTAATACCACACATATCCAACTATCTCTGTGATGAGTGGGGCCTGAAAATGCTGGTGGAAGTTTTATTTTAAAAAATACACATTCCCAATCATCTTCTCCTACCCATAAATGGAAAATTCTTGCCTATAAAAGACTAGCTTCCTGACTCACAATTATTAAACTGCCTAACATGTACATATTTCTGACCAAAAGCATTGGAAACATTATGAAGATATTTCAGTATCCAAGTTTATAAATTATGGTTAAGAACAATGTATAAGAGCACAGTCATTTCTTTTGTGAAAGCTTGGTTGTAAGGATTTATCTGTGCCTTAGCCATCCTTTAAAGACAAAATGCAGAAGTCATAGCATCAGAAATATCTTGGAAACTTCAATATAATAATGAACAAGCATGCAACTGGCTCTCCATATCCATGAATTTCACATCCAAAAATTCAACAAATCTTACATTGAAGGTATTCAGAAAAATAAATAATACAAACTAAAAGAAAAAGAGAAAATATAGCAACCATCTACATATCATTTACATTATATTCAGTATTATAAGTAACATACGGATGATTTAAGGTATACAGGAAGATATACGTGAGGGTGGTCCTGGAACAAATGACTCCTGGATACTGAGTGACGACTATAGGTGTCAGTGCTTTTTTGTTAAATGTGAGTTTCTGGGACAGTTTGTGAGTTTCTGGGGTGTAATAGATTATGGTGATGTTGGATACACAGAGCAATTGTGAGTCACAGGAGATGGCTGCAGACCCCGAAGACTCCATGGAGGCTTATACAAGAGACATGCTGCTTGAGAAGAAAGGCTTACAGAAATTAAAACACACACTAAGAGAGTTTCTCTGAGTTAAATGAAGCTTCAACTCTATTCTTTGAAAAGAATGAAGTACATGAGGTTATGTGATACTGAGACAAAATCAAGAATAATTAAGGTTGTGAGTAACTTTTATAGCTGTTGCAGATTACCACCTCTCTCCACCCTGAAAATGCTGCCATTGAGAACTGAGCCTTTTGAAGATGACAGTATTCATGACTATTGCAGTCTTTTGACTTCAGTAAATAAAATTGTTCCCTGGAATTTCAAAAGTTTCCCTTGTCTGCCCTAGGAAAAAAAAATAATTCTTTTTCAGAACTGCTATGACTTGACTTTGCTTTTTCTCCTAGAAAGTTAATGGACAATGCTTATCAGGCTTGCATTGTTAAACAAGGTTTGGGAGATTTATTTCTCACTCTTTTGAAGGTCATTCCATTCATCACATTGCAAAACTTTCTTCTTTTGGCAACCAAGGATAATGGAGCATTGATTTCCCTGGGGATTTTTATTCTGTTCTCCCAACATGCATGCACACACAGACATATTACTGAAGCAATCCCTACTTTCTAAGGATGTGCCAAATCTTGCAGAGACAGCAATGAGGTAATTCTAAAGTGAATGATAGCTTTGTCCTCTGAAAAACAGACAGAGGGAAACAATTTTAAACACAACTATCACAGGAATAAAAGATAACGTTAATGAAATGATTTCTCAAAAGAAGACATACATGCAGCCAACAAGCATATAAAAAATGCTCAACATCACTAATAATCAGAGAAATGCAAATAAAAACCACAATGAGGTATCATCTCATACCAGTCATAATGGCTATTAATAAAAGGACAAAAAATAATAGATGCTGGAGAGGTTCTGGGGAAAAGGGAATGCTTATACACTGCTGATGGGAGTCTAAATTAGTTCAGCCATTATGGAAAGCAGTTTGGAGATTCTCAAAGAACTTGAAACAGAGCTGTCATTCAACCTAGCAATCCCGTTACTGGATGTATATCCAAAGGAATATAAATCGTTCTACTATAAAGACCCGTGTGTGTGTATGTTCATCACAGTACTATTCACCATTGAAAAGACATGGAACCAACCTAAATGCCCATCAATGATAAACTGGATTTTTAAAATGTGGTACATTTACACCATGGAATACTATGCAGCTATAAAAAAAGAATAAAATCATATCCTTTGAAACAACATGAATGGAACAGGAAGTTATTATCCTCAGTGAATTAATACAGAAACATAAAATCAAATATTATATGTTCTCACTTGTTAGTGGGAGCTAAACATTGAGTACACATAAACATATAGAAGGGAATGATAGACACTGAGGGCTATTTGAGGGTGGAGGATGGGAGAAGGGTGAGGATCAAAAAACTGTATCTGTAGAATACTATGCTTAGTACCTGTGTGATTATGTAATCTGTACACCAAACCCCCATGACATGCAGTTTACCCATGTAACATATCTGCACATGTATCCCCCTGAATGTAAAATAAAAAGTTGGAAAGGAAAAACAAAATAGCCAGGTGTAGTGGCTCACGCTCAGCACTTTGGGAGGCTGAGGCGAGCGGATCATCTGAAGTCATGAGTTTGAGACCAGCCTCGCCAACATGGTGAAACCCTGTCTCTACTAAAAATACAACAATTAGGCAGGCATGGTGGCGCACGCCTGTAATCCCAGCTACTCAGGAGGCTGAGACAGGAGAATCGCTTGTTTGCAGTGAGCCAAGATTGCACCACTGCACTCCAGTCTGGGCAATGAAGAGTGAAACTCTGTCTCAATAAATAAATAAATAAATTAATGAATTAAAAGAAAGAGAATTGGGAGATTAAGGATATGTTCTCATTTTCTTGTGAAGAACAACATTATTTTAAGATAATATCTAATTAAATAGTTCAGAGATTGTAGACTGGGTTGAATAGTGTCACCTCAAAATTCATATCTTTCCTGAAATGTCAGAATACGACTTTATTTGGAAATAGGGTCATTGCAGATATAATGATAAGAATCAGTCACATTGGAATAGGGTGGGCCTTTAGTGCAATATGACTGGTGTCCTTATAAGAGGAGAAACAAGGGCATAGAGACACTGGCACAGAGAAAAGACAGCCATGTGAACACTGGGGCAGAGATTAGTGTGATGCATCCACAAGCCAAGGAACACCTGAGACTACTAGAAGCTGAAAGAGGCAAGAAGGGATCTTCCCCTCAAGGCTCAGGAGGGGGCATGGCCCTGCCCATGCCTTGACTTTGGACTTCTAACTTCCAGAACAGTAAGAGAGGACATTTCTGCTTTTTTTTAGCCATCAGTTTCTGACACTTTGATATGACAGCCCTAGGAAATTAATTTGGCCTGCCTCCGAATTTTTGGCAAAGTGAGGATTAAGAGCTGACCATTCTATTGACTGGTGGTCTAGAAGGAGTTGAGAAAAATTTTAGGATCAAACAAAGGAAACAGCCCCTTACTTTAACCTGCGTATTTATCACTTCTTCAGAGTCACATATATCATGAATTATCAATATGAGGATCCCTTGGGATTTGCAAATGACAGACGCTCTGCCTAAATCCAATGTGTTGGTTAGAATATCTTTGGTTAGAAACAAGGAAACTGCATTTTACTAAGTTCTTAAGTCATTGTGATGAATGCTATAACTTTAGAATCATACAGAATAGCTTCTGTTACTATCTTTGAAGGATAATCAAACAAAAACCCATTAATCCATTGAGGGCCAACAGAAGGCACAGCAGTATCCTCAAGTGTGTAGACAGGGCCAAATGAAATTCACACATCAGACAGAATTAGCAGGCACCTAGGACCACACAGTCTCTTATCAGGACATGGAATTTACCAACAGCATACACCCCAATGGCCCTCCTATTCCTGCTCCCATCCTGCACAACAAATAATGACAGCAAGTAATTATTCCTCTTACCTTATGCCAGACCATTGCAGCTGGGACTTGGAAAGGATGGAGGAGAAATGGAGAAACTGGTGAATGTATACCTTGTTACCTATATGGTTTTCTTCTTTACCTTTTGATAAAATGAAAACTATACAGTTTCAAAATAAATTAAAAATTATTACTAAGATCAAATTATGGGAGGGGGAAAAATTTTCTCAAGAGAAATTCCATTTAAGAAGACTTTCTCAATTGCACAAATTGAAAATTACATTTATATTAAGTAAATGAGGGAGATAATTCATTAAAGAATTTGAAATGGGAATTGTAAGTCACTCTTGCTCTGTTTTAGATTATCAGTATCCTTGTGTTTGTACAGTGCACATATAATTTATGAACGTGAGATAACTCATGTATCCTTCATATAAATATAGACGTTTATAATTATAATTACAGTTTTTCTTATTTCCTTTACCAATTATTTTGAATTTTCAAAAATTTATGATGTACAGAAAAGATGATAATGTAACGATTACCTATGCAGCTATGTCAAAAAATTAACAAATGCTAAACTGTTTCTCTATAATGTTACTATAAACAAAAAGTATAGAGGTCTTCTTTATCTGCTTTTTTTTTTGAGACAGAGTCTTGCTGTGTCACTCAGGCTGGAGGGCAGTAGTGAGATCTCGGCTCACTGCAATCCCCGCCTCCTGGTTTCAAGTGATTCTCCTGCCACAGCCTCCTGAGTAGCTGGGATCGCAGGCATACACCACTATGCCCAGCTAATTTTTTTATTTTTAGTAGAGACAGGGTTTCACGATGTTGTCCAAGCTGGTCTCGAAATCCTGATCTCAAGCGATCTGCCCGTATTGGCCTCCCAAAGTGCTGGGGTTATAGGCATAAGCCATGGTGCCTGGAGCCTTATCTGCCTCTTGATAGCATTCCTTCTATTCCCTCTATAGAGGTAAGTACTGCCTTGTCTCCCTACAGTCTCTGTTGTCTTTCTCGCCACCTGTCATCTAGATTTACATGGATGTGTATAGCTACATATGATTTTGTTTTAATATGAACAGTTATTTCAGTTGACCTCTATGGGTTAAGGATAATCTCAGCACCACCTCTGCCTTTCAGCCCAAATGAAGGGAGTAAGATAGCATGGAGAACAAGCAGCTTCCTAGTCACTGAGTCATGTGACCACAATTAGCTACAGAGACAGCAGCAAATGTGTCTTCTGCTCAAAATCATGTACATAACTGAAACTGGGAGAGATAAGAAAGATCTTTATTACCAAAAAAAAAAAAAAAAAAAAAAAAAACGTAGAGGAGAGAATATATTCTGGGGTTACTAACAGACCCTGCCATAATACATGCCTCTGCCCACCCAAGAACCTGTGTTCTCATGCAAGCACTTGCTTACCCAAAAGAGAAAACCCTAAAAATCTCCCTGCCCAAGGACAGAAGTGAATGGATCTGTCCCTCCCCACACCCAGTGTACAATGGGAATAGAAGTAGAAATACCCATGTTTAATGAAATCAGACTCATCATAAGATATTTTGATGTCTCCCATTTTCTGGGAGTAGAGTTTTTTACTTTGTCGTTGTATCGCAAGATAGAGCTTCATAGCTTCTAGGCATCTGGGAACCTCTACGCAAAGATCTATGGCTCACCTCATCTCTCGCCAGGAGGGTTGAAATCCAGCCGTGACCTATTAAAATCTGTACAGAAGCTGGGTTCTCCTACATCTCTTCAATTTTAGCTTATGTGTGCACCACTGACTTTAAATCTCTGGTTTGTATCTGGCATGTAAAGATTTTCCTTTCTTTTTTCAGAGTTCATAGTATATTAAAATTTTAACTGTTATATATATTCTGTATTTTAATATGTTTCAAGTAGTAGGGGTATTTTCTACTTTAGCCTATATATCTGGAAGTTTGCTGTGTCTTTTTCATGTTTTCTACATATGTAGGTAACATAAATTTTAATAATCTAGTTTATTCAGTTCTTTAATCTTTTTTAGCCTCTTGATGATACTTGGATAATGTTGAAGATTCCAAATGAAAGGAATGAGAGGTATTAATTTTGAAAAAAGATAAATATTTTGTATTCTGAGTGCTTCATAGCACGTTAACTTTGGTAAGTTGAGGCTCCTCACTCTGCTTTTGCTGTTTTGGATAAGGTACGGATGGCCACAGCTTTCTCGATGGTGTTAGGTTGGAGGAGAGCAGTTATTTTCTAAAAATTTTCTGTCTTGCTAAGTTGACTCTTTTCTGGTTGTTTGGCTAGAAAGAGAAGGATTTTGTTGTGACTTCTTTTTTGTCTGCTCCTGTTGGCATTTCTGGGTTACCTGCTTCTTCCACTTCAAATGGGCAACGTATGAGACGAAAAGCAAATCTAGGGATCATTAAGGATTGTTTCCTATTCTAATACAGCACACTAGTTGAGAAATTCAGCATTTGTTATTTTATAAATAATGAAAAAGTATATGCTATAGAAATATATACACACACATATAAATATATTTTATGTATATTTATATTTTACATAAATTATACATTTATATAAATTATTTTAATGTTATATATTATATAAATATAAATTATATAAATATGTATTTTATATATACATGTATTTTCCCTTTCTTCAAATTACAATTTAGTCACCAAGAACAGAGATTTTCAAAAGATGTGGACTTAGTATGCTAATATGTTTAGATAAAATGTCCTAGTATTGAACACATTGGTCCTCTTTGTGAAAGCTGGTTTCCCGGTAGTGAATTTGATTACTTCATGCCACAAAAATCCTCCTCAGTCCACCCTAGTCTGCTGAACAATTTGTGTGTGTGCACGATGGTGTGTAATTTTTTTCTCTTACCAGAAACCTAAGTGAATTCCAGTTTCTGCATACCCTCACCAATATTTTAATGTTAGCTATTCTGGAGCTTGTATGTCAGTATCCCATTATGGTTTCAATTTTCATTTAATTGACCAATAGGTTTCACATTTTGTTACATGTTTCTTGGTATTTATTTATTTTTCCTTTTCTTTTGGTGTGCTCATCTTGTTCTAATTGATTTTAGTTGTGACATATACCAGATACAAACATCGTGCTGCTTTTGAATTTTTTTTCTTGTTTCTCAATATGCAGTCTCAGATTATTCATTTCAACACTTCTTCTTTGCAAATATATGAATTTAAGATCACAAAATTTCTTTGCATTTACACCATTAGCTATATTTCACAAGTTTTGATATATTGTGTTTGCATTATCATCTAGTTCAAAATATTTGTAATTTGTATTGAATATCCTTTTATTCATGCATTAATTAAAAGTATGTTACTTAATTTCCAATATTTGATTGTTTTAGCAATTTTTATTTGTTTTATTTCTAACCAACTTATGTTGAGATCAGAGAAAATACTTTGCATAATTTCAATCCTTTCAATTTTATTGAGACTTGCTTTATGACTCAGAATATGGTCTTTCTCTATATCTAATTAATCCTTTTTCTGGATAGATTGCTATGTTCATTTCTTCATTCATTTATTAAACTCTTTCTCAGGGTATTAAAGATGCAATAATAGGCATAAAGCAAATATTTTGAAGTTCCACAGGCTGTCAAACATTAGCAGGGTAAGACCGTATAAATATAGTAATATATGTGCTACATTTATAAAAATATGTTTGTTATATATATGTTTATAAACATATATATTTGTTGTATATAAAATACATATATACATGTGCATGTATATTTATACATGTGAGACTATATATATAGTCTATATTTATATAGTCTATGTATAGTCACTATATATAGACCATATATAGTCATGTATAAATATATATAGTCCATATATATTTATAATATATATGTATTATAAATACATGTATAAATGTATTATAAATACATATATGTATTATAAATATATATATTTATACTTATATATATAAATATGTTTTATATATATATATACACACACACACACACACACACACATATATATAGTCTTAAAAACCCAAATTATCTCCTTATCTTAAGGACAATCATGTACATTAGTTTCCCATTTTATTTATTTTGCTGTCTGTCATATAGGCTATTTTATTCTTTTCTATTGTACAAAAAATTAGAACAGTTGTTATTTATCATCCCAATCTCACAAATGATGAAAGAGAGATTCATTTACTCCATGGAGTGTAAATCCTGCCTTCCTATGTCACAGAGTTGGTGACAAGATAAAATGAAACATCATAGGTAAGATTGCTATGTGCAATTGCAGGTTCTGTGCCTATGGATGTGTGTGGTGCCCTCACAAGTACTTCTTAAAAAGAAGTAGCTTAGGTGCCATTTAAAACTATAATGCTCATTGCCAATTATCACTCCTTTTTACATTAACTTTAATATGCAGACATGCTTCTCCTTACTGACAACCCTTTTAACAAATGTGGGATTGCTTTTTGAGAATTTTAAAGCCTAACTGAAAATCAGCTATTTACATGATATATTTTTCCAAAGGTTTTGAAAAGTTCATGTTTGGGTTTTCAGCCTACTTTTGCCACAAATTTTCCTTCATTCTTTGTAGAGGAAGAAACAAAGGACTCCAAAGCACTCCATGAGGCAGTAGAATAGGAAAGCCTACAACTTAGATGCAAGGGGGCTTTTTGGGTGGAGTCTTCGCCATGGTCGCATGCTTTAATCTTGACCTACACTTCCTCTTCTTTTTAAAAATAAACTCTAAGCATTGTTTCTTGGATATAATTGTAAATGATCTTTCCAGAAAAAGAGCAAATCTGCTTTGAAAGAACCTAGTAAATACTAGTGAAACCTGCATGATTGAAGGTTTGTCAAACTCTAAGTGGCTAGAACCGGAAATTCCACAAGACCATAACATTCTTTCATTGCAGCCAAGTGGCCCACACTGAGGGAAGACTCCTTTCTAGCTCTACACAGACAAGACATTTCATAGAATTTAGATTATTTTTTTGAAATGACTTTAAAGTCCTCTTATTTTAAGGAATGGCATTTAAGTTAATGTCATTGTGAACATAGGAGTTTTGTTGTTTTCTTTTTCTAGTAATATACTCATTTGAGCATAACTGGAAAATTCAGAATCAGCCAATATTAATTTTATGGCATTTACCTAATCTAAATGGGAAAATGTTGGCATACCTTCTTTAAATGCAATACATTGGTCCATGCTCTCTAACATAATGGGCATGTTCTGGATTTTAAAGAACCTTTGTTTACAAGAGGAAAATAATGGCCTCAGTGCCCTGTAATTGATTTTCAGGGCCCAATACTGAAACAAGTACTACAGTATTCCATTACTGCAGCCAGTTTCTCAAATCAATCTAAATAAATGTGTTTTCTTTGCAGACCTGAATCAATAAAAACAAATCTGCAAACTTCTTACACGGTGAGGAGAAAAGTGCCAACGATTGTATGAGCTTGAGAAGGCTTTTTTTCTTCTGAAATATTATTTTTAAAAGTTCTTGGATCTTTAGTTTTAAAAGTAAATCTTTAAAACATTTCTTTACCAGGTAACATTATGTGCTAGTTGCTTTAGGTCATCAAAAAATACATAATTTATCCAACACACACATCATTATTGCAATTTAAAGCTGTCATAGTTTTACAACATATAATGTTTAAACTGAAATCATCCAAAAGACATTCAAGTATTAAGATTTAGCAGAATACAAAGTTATTGATGATTAGACTCAGAAGAATCTTTTATCCAGTTGTTCTTGTCTATGTCTACTGTCATCCTAGTCTATGTGCAGAGAGCTTTTAACACCAGCACCAGGACATTTGCATGTGCCTGTCTGCCAGTTTTTTTTTTTAATTCCATGAATATTTATTGAAACAATATTTTGGGCTAAACAATGTGCCAAAAGTTGATGACATAAAGATGAGTAAGACAGGCTTCTGCTATAGCGTATGAGGAAGTGTACATGTAAACAAAAAGTTCCAGTATTCTTTGTTATGTTACATATTATATATTATATGCTATATTATGCAGAGATTTGGACAAAATGCTGAAAAGCAAAAATGCATAGAATAATTTCAGAGATATTAAAAAGTGACATCAGAGAAGAGGGCTAATTTAAGCCAGGCATTGAAAAGAGAGCAGAAAAGCAGAAAAATAAGAGAATGACCATAAATATTAAAAGCACACAGTAGCCCTTAATTCAGAACAAAAATCCCAATTCAATGTTGATGGGCACTAGGATTAACTGTGAGGTCCTTTCAGATGATATCTACTCCTCTTTTGACTCATCTCAAGTGTCTCCTCTGTTTACTGAAGGGAAAAGTCGTTACAAATGATATAAAAGCATTATGTCCTCAGATACATGGACGACAGAAAATGGTTTAGAACCACTGGTTAGACTCAGCTAGCTATAGAAGAAGGATCTATATGCAATAATTGATATTAAGCAAGTATACCTGTCCCAAAAATGAAGACAGCTATACAAGGTTTCTGCAGTAGTATGTAGTGAAATTTTTCATGATGGATATAAGGACAGTAGCTTATTTGGCTTACCACCTGTATCTCTGACACAGTATCTCATCGGAATCACCAGACATATTAAAATTCCTGTGCTACTCACGAGATTTATGGAATCATAACAACTGGGTATGAAAGCAGTTAATTTTAATTTTAATCAGCTTCTCAGGTGTTTCCTTGGCTGCTAAAGTCTGAGATTGAATGAGCTAAGTTCTGAACATGCTAAGTTCAATGCTCCTTCACTCCTGCAGTTTGTCTTTCATTTGAAGCAGACTGTGATGAAGTTAAGTCAGATACAAGCATCCATCCTAGACTGAGTTCCACCACCAACTTCCCTGAATCTGCTTCTTGGTCTTCAATTATCATTCAACTAAAAGATTGTAATTCACTTAGCTATTCATGCTTTCACCCAGATAAACATCTTTTAATACCTATTGTGTAGTAAGCACTGCTTCATGAGAACCATGAATAACATATTATCAGGGAAAATCATGGTTTCAAACTGTGCTTAGTTGTCAGATGGAGTGTAGTGTAATGTGGGTGCTGTATATGGAACCAGCACTCTCAGAAAGACCATCCTTCTCAGTGAGGCCATTTTTCACCTCTGAGTAAGCCGAGAATTAAATTTTCCCTATGCTGAAAGCTCTGTCTAGGTAGATTTACAATAATTGCCCTTTGGTGCTTTGGGGGAACTCTCACTCTCAAAGAATCTTAATGGATACAAGAGAGTTTATTACTCAATTCTTGAGGCCACAGAAGTCAATTCCTTGAAATAACTTTTTGTATAGTGCAGATAGTTAAAAAGTAAAATTCCCTTTTGGGTCTTAGAATGAGGAAACTTTAGACTGATTGTAAACCTTTAGGGGATCAAGAGGAATCTATGTTATAATAGAAGCTTGTGGAATTCTGAAGGTAAAGGAGAAGATTACGCTGATTTAGGATGTTTAAGAGACCCTTTAGGCATTTTCTTGATTCAGTAGATGGATGTTTAGTTTCTTCCTTTCTTTGCTGACTGCTCACAGTGACATTTTGGATGATCATGGGATGTATGTGTGATAAAATAAAGGTGAGTACCTTTCTAGCCTTGTAGAAAGTAAAATAATAAAAAGCACTTTATAGAAATTGTCATACAGTAACCAATCTTGTGATATTCTGTTTGCTTTAGTTATGATTTATTATGTATGAGATCTCTGTAAGCATTAACTCTAGTTAAACATTGCAATTAATGTTATGACAGGGTCAAAACCACCTTATTGAGAAAAGAAAAAAAAAAACCACCTTATTTCTTCATTTGGGTCCACGAAGGCCTTCTCTTTTGTTAGTAACTTCCCTCAAAATTGGAGCTTCCTTTCAACAGAGGTTTTTGTTCTACCATAGAGCATGAGGGTCTTTGAGAGTTCCTGTTCAACTTTGTTTCTCCCAAGTTCCATGCCATTGGTTTTTCTCCTTCTACCCCAGTGCTTTCTGAATGACTGTGTTCATCGGTCTTACAGCCTCAACTCTCACCTCTATGTTGAGATGACGTCCTGATGCTACACATTCAGTCCTCTTAGAAAAAGTGTCTTCCTCTTGGTTTTTCCACCCTGGGGCTCCCTATCACCCTGTGGAGGTCATCTCAAACCTCTCTTTGGGGTACCCTTCTTCAATCCTCACAGTCCAGTTAATGACTTATTTTTTTTGGGCCTCCTCAGGCCTTTCCATGAAGCTCCTTCACACACAATTCAGAGCAAATCTCTCTCTCTTCCCCTAGATTGTGTGGACAGCAACCATCTGTTATTCATTTTCCCCTGTATAGTAGGTGGCAATGAATGATTATTCTTAAAGAATTGGCTGAAGAGTGTGTTTGGATGAAATGGTGGCATTGGCAAAGGCAAAACTCTAATTCTACCAAAAAACACATAAAAATGTTGGAGAAACTAATGAAAAATGACTTTGAAGATTCCAAATAAGCACAAATGAAGAAGAAAGCTTAATTTTATGAGTTGGCAGATACGGAAGTGGCTTACCATGGGATTGAGCCATGAGAGGCCCTTGTTCTAGTACCTAAAATTTTAACCCCTAGGAAGGGAGAAGAGAAATAACCTTGAGCTAGAGAGAAGGCAAGAAAACAGAATTGAGACCTCTTCCCAAAGTAGGGATCTTGGAAAGATTGCCTTTACTGAGCAGGCAAGCCTGCACCATGAGTTGTCATGGAACCAAATTTACATTAAGTACCCATGTAATTACCCAAGAGGTTCTTTCTGTCTCTCGCACAGACCATAGTATTAACATAAAGAAAGAATTTAATTGACAGTAGGTCAGCTATGCCATGAAAGAGAGGCACATTTTACTCAAATCAATCTCCCCTAAGGCTTGCAGGTTAGGGGATTTCAAGGATAATTTGGTGGGCAGGGGACTAGGAAATGGGAAATGTTGATTGGGTGGTGATGAAATCACAGGGGTGTGGTAAATATTTCTTAAAATTCTTTCAGAATTTTCTGTTAGAAATTGATAGATTAGAAAAATATTAATAAATATAAGAAATTTGAACAAAAATAATAAGCTTTACTGTGCATGTACGTATAGAATATATTTATGTATGTGTTGGTACATATATGATACACATGTATATCATATATATAACATAAATATAATGATACATATGCATGTGTGTATATATAGTGAGTTGCACTAGAAAATTAGAAAATACATATTTTCAAAGAATATGGCACATTCATAAAAATAATTTTCTTCTATACTTCAAGTCTTGGAAGTCTTAAATATAATGATCTTGATATCTGAAAAAAAGTGATAACATTAGACATAGGTAGGAAAATAATTCCAAAATATATTTAAAATTTTAAAATCCACTTTTAAGCTATTTAAAATAATTTGAGAGATTAAAAATCATAACTATAAGTAGGTGGAACACAGTGATATTGAGCCATCTTTTCAGAATGTATGACACAGCAAAAAGCAATGTTTGCAGGAAAATATGTCCCATTATATCCACATGCTTGAAGAAGAAAGAGAAAAATTGAAAATTATGAAGTTAGAAAAGATTGCTGAGTGCAGTGGCACATGCTTGTAGTCCTAGCTCCTCAGGAGAGTCACTTGTGCCCAGGAGTTCAAGCCTGTAATATGCTATGATCATGCCTGTGAATAGCCAGCCTGGCAATATAACAAGACCTTATCCCTGAAAAACAAACAAAAAGAGGTTAGAAGAGAAACACAAAGTGTGACGGTTAACACTGAGTGTCAACTTGACTGGATGGAAGGATACAAAGTATTATTCCTGGGTGTGTCTGTGAGGGTGTTGCCAAAAGAGATTAACACTTGAGTCAGTGGACTGGGAGAGCCCGACCCCCACCTCAATCTGGGTGGGCACCTCAATCCGCTGCCAGTATGAAAGCAGAAATGGAAACAGCAGACTTGCTGAGTCTTCTGGCCTCCATCTTTCTCCCATGCTGGATGTTCTTGCCCTTGAACATCAGACTCCAAGTTCTTCAGCTTTTGGACTCTTGGACCTACACCAGTGGTTTGCCAGGAGCTCTCAGGCCTTTGGCCACAGACTGGAGGCTGCACTCTCAGCTTCCCTACTTTTGAGGTTTGGGGTCTCAGACTGGCTTCCTTGCTCCTCAGCTTGTAGATAGCCTACTGTAGGACTTCATCTTGTGATCATGTAAGTCAGTACTCCTTTATAAACTCCCTTTCATATATACATCTATCCTATTAGTCTTGTCCCTCTAGAGAAGCCTAATATACAAAGTAAATTCAAAGAAAATCATAAAAGTAAGATCCCTAAGCAATGAAACAGAAAACACATCCTAGAGAAGCTAAGATGACCACTATATGTGTTAACTTGCTTAGGCCATGAGAGGTCCAGATGCCTGGTGAAACATGACCTTCCGGTATGTCTGTGAGAGGGTTTCTGGAAAAGATTGGCATTTGAATTGGTGGGATGAGTAAAGATCACCCTCACTGTTGTGGGTGGGCACCATCCAATCCTTTGGGGGCCTCAAGAGAACTAAAAGGTGAGGGAGGGCTAATTTCCTCTCTCCTCTCAAGCTGGAATTTCATCTTCTCTTGCCCTCAAACATCAGAGTTCTCAGTTCTTGGGCCTTTGGATTCCACTGGAAGTTACATCATTGGCTCCTCTGGCTCTCAGGCCTTTGGACATGGATTGAGTGACACCAACAGCTTCCCTGGTGCTCCAGCTTGCAGACAAACCAAAGACTTCTCAGCCTCCATCATCACACTAGCCAGTTCCCATTATATATATTTCCTAGTGATTTTGCTTCTCTGTAAAACTCTGACTAATACAGGACCCAATAAATATTAGAGACTGATAAAATAGTCATCTTCTGCCCAAATTGATTCATTACAAAAAAAAAAAAGAGAGAGAGAAGCACAAAACCAGCAGTGGGAATAAATGTGTGTAGATACGGGACACCATAGACATACAAAATATCTTTGAAACCTTAGATTACACGAATATGAAGAAATCTGACCAAAAAAAAAAGTTTGCTACAAGTGACCAAAAACAAACAAACAAAGAATAACAACAAAAAAACCTTAACCTATTGACCATATGTTTCCATTGAAAATAATAAAATGTGATTTTCATCTCACAACTACACATAAATAAAGGATACAAAAAGTGGCCGGGAGTGGTGGCTCATGCCTGTAATCCCAGCACTTTGGGAAGCTGAGGCGGGCGGATCACCTGTGGTCGAGAGTTTGAGACCAGCCTGACCATATGGAGAAAATCTGTCTCTATTGAAAATACAAAATTAGCCAGGCGTGGTGGCACATGCCTGTAATCACAGCTACTTGGAAGGCTGAGGCAGGAGAATTGCTTGAACTAGGGAGGCAGAGGTTGCAGTGAGCCAAGACTGCCCCATTGCACTCCTGGGCAATAAGAGCAAAACTCCGTCTCAAATGTAATTGCAGTTTTTTCCATTACTTTCAAATTTTAAATCTTGTAGATTTGTACCAATCTAATACTTGAATGGCCTAAGTTAAAAAGCAAAATTTTAAAATTATAGAATAGCATATTTTTAAGAATACAGAGAAAGGAAAGACTTCTAAATAAGACACTGAAATCATAAAAACAGAAAACAGAAAAACATATCAACTTATTTACATGTGTTCTTTCTGATAGTATTTAATAATAGTTAATAATACTTATTAATACTTAATAATAGTACTTAATACTTTACCTCTGTGAGTGGTGTGGGCAGATAGGCAGCGTTAAGGGATAATTGGAAAAGAGGATGCTTAAAAACATAGTTAAACTTTGATTTCTGTTGATTATGGGCCCTAGGTTTGCTTCTCCTAGATTCCAGAATAACACCATGCCCAAGGGCTATGGATTTTAGCCACAATCAGCTTCTCTTACTTTGGGGTGGAGGTGACTTCCAATTCTACAGGGCACTTGGGAGTGCGGGGTGGGATGAGCATCTTTAGTTGTCCCTGGCTTTATAGGTGGCAGGCACAGGGCAAGGAGGAAGTGTCTTGCACAGTGCACTCGGAGAGAATCAGGGATCATTTTAATTAAAAACAGCTATATGACAAACACAGCTTCAATACAATTATTTCTTTGAGGAGATTACTGTCCATGAGCATCTTTTTTTATATACAGAATGTGGGATAGTCGCTAATAAGAACCGTGATTGGGCATTCAATTTGAAATCTGAGGCATGGAGAAAACAAACCAGGGATGACGATCAAAATATTTGGTAGACATAAACAGGTGGAAAGCTCTGTAACTAAGGGGACTGAGAAAATGTCAAGATTGTAGGGTGTCGATCATCTGATAATGCTGGGTTTCAACAAAAGGGTTCTTTTGTGGGGTCTGTGAGTACTGACTCGGCATCAGAAATGTAAAAGTTGCAGCAATATGCCAAATGCAAAGGGTGACGGATGGTCCCCTGTGTGCCGGTGACACACTAGGCTCAGAGAGATTAAGAGCAAGGTTTAACTAGGGCCTTTCTGACCGCAAAGCTCATGTTCTTCATTTTCTAACATGACTTTAAAATAAGTGTTGGGATATTTAATTTTCTGTGTCAGCTTGACTGGACTAAGGGATGCCCAGATAGTAAACACTATTTCTATGTGTGACTGTGAGGTTACTTATGGAAGAGATGAGCCTGCCCTTACCCATGTGAGGCATCATCTAATTTATTGAGGACCTGAAAAAAATAAAAAGGCAGAAGGAGGGTAAATTCCTCTCTTCTTGAGATGGGGTGTCCATCTCCTCTTGCTCCCAGACATCAGAGGTCCTGGTTCTCAGGCCTTCAAGTTCTAGAACTTACACTAGTACTCCCCTTCTTACTGGGTTCTCAGGCTCTCATCCTTGGCCTGGGAGTTACACTATTGGCTCCCCTGTTCTTAGGCCTCTGAACTCAGACTGAATTTCACCAAGGGCATTCTTGGCTGTCCAACTTGCATAATGTGGAACTTCTCAGTTTCCATAATCGTGTAGCCAGTTCTTACAATGAATCTCTCCATATATCTATAACTACATGTCTGTGCCTATATTATTGATTTTGTGTCTCTGGAGAACCTTGACTAATACAGGTGTTATCCTAATTTCTCAATTGAAGCAGTTAAGAGTCAGGGAGTTTAGGTGCTATCTATTGAATGTTCGTATGCCCCCAAATTTATGTTGAAACCTAGTTCCCAATGTTATAGTATTTGGAAGTGGAATCTTTGGGAGGTGGCTAGGTCTTGAGGGGCTAGTGCCCTTGTGAAAGAGACCCCTAAGAACTCCCTCACCCCTTCTGACATGTGACGACACAGCAAGAAGAAACATTTATGAATCAGGAAATGGGCTTTTTCCAGACACTGAAACTACTGGTACCTTGATCTTGGACTTCACAGCCTCCAGAACTGAGAGAAATAGATGGTTGTTGATAAAGCTACCCAGTCTATGATATTTTTATTATAAAGAAGTGCAAAGGGGTTAAGACATTAGGTTAACATCTAAAAGCCATGGAAATTTTAACCTCGGACTTTCTTTTTCATTCCAAATATTCTAAAGACTGTGATTTTTATATTCACTTTTATTATGGACTCTGTGTATATCTGTGAACACACGTGTGTGTGTGTGTTGTGTGTGTGTGTTTGACAGAGAGAAAGACAGAGAGAGACAGAGAAGAGAGAGAATAAAAAATAATATTTGCAACTTTGGCCTAGAATTTTTTTTTCAGTTGGAAGAGTTCCTAGAACATTATGTTTTCCCATGCTTTACATTTTAACTGACATAAAAGCTGTGCATACTTCACAATGTTATAGAAACAAATCATCTTTTCTTCAGCTGATGACCCACTAGGCCGAGGTAGGCACTGCTGACTAACCACCAGCCAATCTTTCCAACTCAACAACAAGAAAATATAAAGCAATCAGGTGATGATCTACATTGTGTCCTATCTTGGGAACCTCTTAACCCAAAGTTAAGATGATCAGCTGTGTGTAGTTTTTGTTTTGCTGTAGAGTCAGTCAAGGCCTACAGTTTCTCAGAAATTCAAACACTCATATTTGTTCTTCTCAATTTTAATTTTTTTAATTTGAAAAGTCTGCAATTGTGGTTCAGAATGATTTCTTTAGTCAAGCTATTTTCTTTGGATTCTAATGAAGCAATGTGGAACACATTTAGACACTGAGCGGAATATGCATTTAGTAAAGTACATCTTTGTAAATAATACAACCTCATCAACGATCGACCAGCCATTTGGTTGTTTCCTGTTGCATAATCCTTGTCTCTGATGAGATAGTAGCTTCGCAATAACATTTGTTTCTCCAGGTTTGTGGTATAGCTGAAAATCATGTTCCCGTAACTTTGTATTTTGACTGGCTAGCTTCACGGCGAAGTCAGGTTAAAAAAACTGTGGAAAACTGTGGGTGGTTTCTTTCTAACATATTCTTAGAATGGGAGAAAATATTCAGTTCCTCACATTACAGTGACATGTTTCTTTTCATGTGATAATTTCTTCCTTGTTATAAAAAAGTTTTGATTGCCGCTGCACTTTTTTTTATTAGTTAACATCTTTGCTTTTTTGAAATTTTATGTATATTTGTGAAGAAAGTAGGTTGAATTAACAGAATAGATTTTTTTTTCAATTGTAAATGTCTTAAATGATTTCAAGGCTATTAATTCTTATTAATTGTACATAATGAGAATATGCTGGCAATTACCTTCATCTCTTAATATTAGGTGTCAAAGGGCTAGTCTTGACTATTCAAAGGTCCTATTTGTTTATTTTCCATGTAATTAGTTTCTAGTGAGCTTCATGACAATGCATTTGTATAACAAACATAAATATCTTAAGCTTTGCACTTCTTTAATTAATATTTTTATGTATTATTTATGAGACACCTGAAAGAATTAGTGTGGATCACTATTTTTTACTTTATGATTTTATAACATTTTCTATAGTTAACTTTGCTGTATAAATTAGAATTGTCAGTAATGTAAACGATTACAAAAATAAATGCAAATATTTTGATTTAGAATTAAAACTCTCAGCTTTTAATTGACACTGGATATTTGCATTACCTAAAATAACAGTTTGTCATTTTCTCTAAAGGCAACCAGAGGAATGTTATAATTTATTAACTGGATGCCTCTAGGGCTCATCTCCTACAGTGGAGACTGCTGGATGCAATTCTAAGATCTATTTCATTTTTCTCTGTCACAGAATACTGATTTCAGTCAACACATCACTGCCTAAAATAAGAGTCCACATATTGCAGCTTCCTATACACACAAGATGTGGCATGTGGCTAATATATGGCCACAAAATTTAGGAGTAGTATTTTCGATGGGATACTTTTCAAAGGAAGGATAATCCTCTTTTTTCCTTATTTCTCTAGCCTATAGCTTGGAATACAAATGTGATAGCTGGTGCACTAACAGTTATCTTGGACCATGAGGCAATAGCAAGACTAGTAGTTTCCTGTATTGAAAGGTACCTAGTGCCTTCATGGGCCTGCTATGCCATGGCAGTAAAGGATTACCCACCTTTGGACTTCTTTTGCAAGAAAGAGAAATTAAGTTCCAGCTTCTTTAAGCTAATTATTTCAATTTCTTACTGCTGTGTGAAAACAAGCCTAATCTGAAGTAAAAAGCACCATATTAATACAATAATTAATTATTATAATAAAAACTAACATTTATTCAATTTTACTATGCATCAGATAATATGTTAAATACTATACTAATTAATTTGATTATCACAGCAACCTTACAAGGTAGTTAATATTCTTACTTCCCTTTTAATAGATGAGAAAACTGAAGCTCAGAAGATCAAAGTGGCAGACAGAGGATCCAGCCTCCAAATATGGGGAATCTGACTCTGAAACTCTGTTCCTACCGAAGGGTCATGTGCCACCATTGGAAAATTAGCACTGGTCACTTAGTAGTTGGAGATCAGACTTTCCATGTATATCACACCATCCTATAGTCTTCTGCCATCCTCGTGACCCTGCAACACTTAGATGTATATGCAGATTGAAGAAAATTAACATTCATTGATTATATACTACATTCAGGCACTGTGATAGACATAGGGTATACATTCTCCTCTAACCTTAACCATTGTCCTGTGAGGGAACCAGAGTCATGAGATTAATCCCAGGAAGCCTACTTACTAGGTTTGGGACCTCGGGAAAACTAAATGATTTCTGTGTCTATATTATAAGCAGGTTGAGCAATTAAAATAGTTAATCACTAAAAATGCTTAGAACAGAGCCAAACACATGGTAACTACTGAATGCAATTAATTGCTCAATGAGCTATTAATATCTCTGTTACTTTACAGATGAGGGTCCCGAGGCTTGGATAAGTCAGTGAACAGGCTGTTGTGAACCAAGTTCTCTTGAAAACTAACTCTGAGACTGAGGTTCATGTGCAGAGAATTTATTAGAAAACGCTCATAGCAACAACTCCTGTGGGGGAGTTGGGGGAGCTGGTTTGAGCAGAGGTATTAGCTGTGATGCAGAGGCAGTAGAACTCAGCTGTTGCCACAGGGAACCCTGAGCTGGGACAGCCTTCACAGTTGTCTCCCATGGGGACAGACGTCTAGGTCTTTGCACCTGTGCTTTGACCAGTCACTGTATATGGAATGCTCCAGGAAGGGGCATAACACAGGGCGAAGTAGCTCCCTCTAGAGGAGGGCAGTTTACAGGGCATTCCCAGGTGAGAGCCTACAAAAGCCCACACTTAGCAGCTGCTGGGAGAAAATGCCTTGGCCATAGGGAGATATCCAGGTGTCTCTCCATTAAGCCAAATGCATGAGCACAAAGTCTTAAGTGAGAGAGCTGGGTTCAGTCAGATCCGAACTCCTTAAGCCACTGCCTCCCTGGTGCTGTAGAGCCTGTCACACAACTTACGTAAGAAATTTGTTGGGCGGTAACTACAGAGTGACTTTAAAGGGAGCTTACATGAGACCATTCCTCATCATGTGACTGTTTACCAGGAGAATGTGCTATAACTCGCTTCATCATTTAGCATTATTCATTTTTTCCCTTCTGTTTTCTTGCGGAGGCATCTAGCTTAGACTACTTTTTCTAGCAGCAAAGAAGCAAAAAAATAAAAGGAGTATAAGAAAAAACTACTGAGACGAATGGGAAACTCATATATTATACAATTACTGGCAGATGTTTTCACATTTTCTTCTTTTACAAGCCAACTGCTATCTGTGCTATAAATTGAATAATTGATTGAGAGACTGGTAAGGCAAATAAACAATCAGGGCTTACATACATGCACACATACATATGTGTGTGTATGTATATAGACACACATACATATATGTGTGTGTATGTATGTAAATAGGCACATGTACACATTTAGATGAAATCTATGTCTGTATTTTTTTTTAATTTTTAAAATCATTCCCTCAAATACTTTCCTAGCAAATAATGGTGGGAGGCAATGCAGACGAGCAATACTGCTCCAGGGAACCAGAGACTTGCTGCATGTATGCCATCACTCTACTTCCTATCACTTCCACGGGTCCAATGTGCCTGAGGCAACATTTCTACACAAGGTCTGTTCTATTTAGAAATAACGCTGTAGTGTTTTACTGCATAAGAGAGCTATGTCATGAGATAGTGCACATGGGACTATTTAGTAAAAAAAAACTTAATTTCGTTTAACCTAGCTTTTCCAACATTTACTTACCACTTTCTCTATTCTTCTATCCTGAATATCCTAAAGAATGCTTATAGGGAAAGCCTACTCTCTTCTCATCTTCTATCCATGAACTTCTCCATTCCTGTTTTATTTTGTCTCTTAATATTTCTCAGCTGGGGATATTATCAGGTTTCATCTCTCTGTCCAGGCCATCGCAGTTCCTACATCCATCATCGTAGGTTCAAAAGAGCCCCAGCGGCTGTTGCTGCACTGCATTCAGGGCTCAGATCGCATCCTGATTCCCCTCATTATCTAGTGCTTGATGAATGAGTCTGTTCTTGCCTTGGTGGTAGCTTTGCTCACTCTCTCCCCTCGCCTACAGTGTTTTCTCAGTGGTCTGGGGTCCTGCTTTGATCCCTGGTCCTTATACTAGCCTAACTACAGCAGTCTCTGATATGATTTGGTTCTGCATCCCCACTCAAATCTCATCTTGTAGCTCCTATAATTCCCACGAGTTGTGGGAGGGACCTGGTGGGAGATAACTGAATCATAGAGGCGGGTCCTTCCCATGCTGTTTTCATGATAGTGAGTAAGTCTCATGGGATCAGATGGTTTAAAAAAGATAATTTCCCTGCACAGGCTCTCCCTTTGCCTGCTGCCATCCACATAAGTTGTGACTTGCTCCTCCTTAACTCTCACCTTCCACCATGATTGTGAAGCCTCCTCAGCCATGAGGAACTCTAAGTCCAATAAACCTCTTTCTTTGGACACTGCCCAGTCTCAAGTATGTCTTTAGCAGCAGCGTGAAAATGAACTAATACAATCTCCTTCCTTGGGGCACCTAAGCCAGCTTTTTCTCATGTAGTTCCTGTCATGCAGTTGCTCTTCTCCTAGTCTCTCTGGAGTTTCACCTTGATCAACATTTGGGACCACGTTTTACTGCATTCTCCTGATCCATGCTTGAGCTTTCTCTGGGTCACCTAGAATCCCTCTTCAGGGTTGGACTGGGCCCCTGGCTGGATTCTTTTAGCCCTGTACTGAAGCGAGATCAGGAGATAATAACAAAGAACTGCATTTCTAGCTAGGACAACTTTTAATCTTCTCTTATCCCTTCAGCCCTATTTTATGCTTATCCCAGTGTGTCTCAGACCAGAGCGTCTCCCCTTTACTGTAAGAGCTAGATATATGACTCAAGATGAAGTTGGTTCTGTGTCATCTGGGCCATTTGTACTTCAATTGACCTTGCTAGATGCTGCTGCAATGGACTTGTATGTATGCTAGAAGCTGCTGCATATGACCTGTATGTCAGTGTGATGTTGCTGTGAGTGTTCAGTATTAGATGTTTCCTAGCGTCACTAGATGTAAGTGCAGTGAGAGGCACTAGAGATGGGAAAAAGGATAAGACATAATACCTACCCTCAATAGCCTTGTCATCCAGCTGAAAAGATATCACACTGTGTAAGGCAATCAGTATTGAAATGTGAAGTATTGCTCTGTTTTAGCCAGCAGCATTCACAGTCCATAAGAGGAGGAGTACTTATTATCTCTGCTTTGGTTTGAGAAGACCTTATAGTAGAAGAAAGACCTGAATGGGGCTTTGAAAATATAGGAAACTAATAGAAGAGGACTACTGTTTGAGCAACTGTTTTGAGGGAACTGTTTTAGTCTTTAGGGAGGTTTGAAAAGAGCAAAGTGCTTGGTTTCAGGAACTTCCAATGTAATTATAGCAATAGAATTAACGTACAAGTGAATAATAAATGTAATATAAATGTGTAGAACTGATTATAAGAGTTGCAGAGGCATAAACAAGAATAATATCTGAGAGAGCTGAAGAGTTTGTGAAAGTACTACTGTGACAGTAGGAATTAAACAGTGTCTTAACAAATGGTGGTGTTTGGGTAATGGAGGGGCATGAGGAAGGATGAATAATGTGCTAAGTAAGAGAGACTCACGTTAAGGCAGCCACATGTCTTGGTTGGTCTGGAAGAGTCAATTATTAATAGCACCAACTTTCACTTTCCAATATGCCTCAGTTTGGATGATAAATTAGGTAGTCACTGACTTTTGAGGAACTTTTCCGTAATCCCGTTCAATGAACATTTCATGAGTGCATCTACTAGAGATCTCTGTCTTCAAAGATACCTACTGTTTCTTGGTTTCTGTTTTAGGCATTTAAAAAGTTTGCTCATTTGGTGGTATTTCTAATATAACTTTTCGAGTGAAAATGGAATGTACAGCCCATGCCATTTGTCTTTGGCCCACAAGACTCTATTACATGCATTATATATCACCTTGTTTTCTTTGGAGGGTGATAGAGTGCAGGAAGCTGATTTTCTGTGGTTCTGATTTCATTCTATTTTCCCCTATGGATTTGTTACATTACACAATAGCAGGCAGGTCTATTTCCATTACTTGGAGTTACAAACTCCAAAAAATGAGCCTGAAGAAAAGGTGTTCATTATAAAAGTGGTTTCCAAATGTGTTTTCTCTTGTAAAATACATGTATTTGTTGCACCGTAAACTTTTGAGCATAGCTAACAGATATATATGTGCAAAACATGATAGAGATTAATGGGGCCCAATAGCCCAGAAGGGTTGATAATTTCTGTGGTGAACCCTTTTAGAGATGTACAATTTTTACAGTTATAGGAAATCCACAAATTTAATTTTTGTTTCGTATTCAAGTGTGTGGTAAGTGGGTAATGACATCTAAGAAAATAGGCGATTATGAATTCATGTAGCTCAATTTGGAATATAATATGTTCTATTCCAAACCTTATGACTTACAGGAAGCAAAAATAATAGGTGTTTGCTGGGAAAAAAAAGAACAACTTTTTCTCTATTTTTAAAAATACTATTTTTTTTTTTTTTGAGTCAGAGTCTCACTCTGTTGTCAGGCTGGAGGGCAGTGGGGTGATCTCAGCTCGCTATCTCTGCCTCTTGGGTTCAAGCAATTCTCCTGCCTCAGCCTCCCAAGTAGCTAGGACTACAGGCAAATGCCGTCAAACCCAGCTAATTTCTTGTATTTTAGTAGAGATGGGGTTTCACCATGCTTCCCAGGCTGGTCCCGAACTCCTGAGCTGAGGCGATTCATCCGCATTGGCCTCCCAAAGTGCTAGGATTACAGGCATGAGCCACTGCACCTGGCAAAAAACCTAAAATTCTTATCTTATTTTCTTCTTACATGAAAACCCCTGTTCACAAACTCTGAAAATATCCGTTTTTTATATGGTGAGATTCCTACCCAGTTTGAACCTCAGATTGATATAAATAAAACCATTTTTTTCAGACTCAGCTAAACAAAACAGTTTTACTGACATTGTTCTGTCTGATTCACTTTCTCTGTCATTCTGTCTTCTTCCTCATCTGGTAAATTTGGCTGTGGACCTCATGAGTGCTGGCACCTTGTTGAGATATCTGGCATTCACCCATCATTATTTCCACTCCCAGATGGAATCCTGTGAAATCAACCTTACTTTGACCCTCTGATTTTTAAACCCAGACAAAACCTTAGAGAGAAAAATCAAAAGACAAAGCCTGGGCAAACTTAAGTGAGAAATACAATTTTGTTTGTAATTCAATGGTAATCTTTCATCCTTATGCCAGATGAACTCCAGGAATATTGAAAACTAACACTGTATTGGCCCTTCTAACATTGATCTTTTATGAGTTTGGGAGGTAAAAGCAGGAAAAATATTTCAAATCCCTAACCTATATCTGTGCTGCCCAATATGGTAGCTACTAGCCATGGGTATGTATTTAAATTTAAATTGATAAGATTAAATGAAGTTAAAAATTAATTTATGTAGGTATACTAGCCACATTTCAAGTGTTCAATAGCCATATGTGGCTAGTAGCTACCATATTGGACAAATAAAAATAAAACACTTTTATTATTGCAGAAAGCAATAATGATTTATCACTGGTCTATGATCTCTAATCATAAAGATCATAAACATTTGTTAAATATTTAAAAATGTTTAATAAAGTTTATATTATATTCAATGTGACTATTATATGTTTACTTAAAAAATAAAATAACATGAATGGTGTAGTCAGAGTGATGATAATTTGGGATAAGAAAACTGTTCAGTAGAAAATAAAGTGCAGAGCTGTACAGTAAGAAAAATAAGTTTCTCACTACCATCACGGTTTATACTGAGAAGGTTTTAATTCTTTTTTTTTTCTGTAAATTCTTTAAACATCCAGTTCCAAATTCTTGAAAATTTACCATTTTTTTAAATTTAAGAAAAATTTTAATATTACAAAATATTAAAGCTGAATGCCTTAGGGAAGTTTTCATTCCTATAATCATTACCTTTTAATAAAACCATATTATTCATAGTTTTATTGTCTAATAGTTTATTTTAATATATCAAAATACACTGTCTTAGTCCATTTGGGCTGCTGTAAGAGAATACTATAGATTGGGGGACTTATAAATAGCAGAAATTTAGTTCTCACAGTTCTTGAGGCTGGGAAGTCCAAGGTCAAGCACCAGCAGATTCAATGTCTTGTGAGGGCCCACATCCTGGTTCACAGACAGCCGTCTTTGGCTGAGTTCTTCTGTGGTAGAAGAACCAAGGGAGCTCTCAGACGTCTTTTTCATGAGGCCACTAATCTCATTCATGAGGAGACCTCATGTCCTAATTACCTACCTAAAGCCCCACTTCTTAATACTATCAAGTATGAAGAGGTTAGAATTTTAATATATAAATTTTAGGGGGATGTTAACATTCCATTTATAACACTCCTCTACTGGACTCCCAAAATTTACATCATCACGTGCAAAATATCCACCTAATCTGTAGCGTTTTATTACAGCTGCCCAAACAGCATAAGACAGAAATTGGTACAGAGTGGTTATGCTTCTGTAAAAAATTCCTTAAAATGTGAAAACAGCTTTGGAACTGGGTGATGGCTAGTGGCTGGAAGATAATAAAGTGCATGCTAGAGAAACCCTACATTGCTGTGAATAGACCGTTAAAGGAAATTCTGGTGAGGGCTCAGAAATAAAAGAGGAGAGTTGTAGAGAAAGCCTTAATCTTCTTAAAGAATACCTAAGTAATTGCCTTAGTCCTGTTCCTATGACATAATACCTGAGACTTGGTAATTTATAAAGAAAAGAGGTTCATTTCTCATAGTTCTGGAGGCTAGGAAGTACAGACTGGGCAGCCCCAACTGGTCGGCTTCTGTGAGGGCCTTGTGCTGCATCATAACATAATGGAAGGCCTCACGGGGCAAGAGGGGTGCACTGAGAGCCAGACTGGCTTTTGTAACAGACTTACTCTCTTGATAACTAACCCACTCCTGTTGTAACCCATTAATCCATTAAGCCTGCCCTCATGACCCTGTCATCTATTAAATGTCTTATCTCTCAACATGGCTGCACTGGGGGTAAAACTTCAACATGAGTTTCAGAGGGGACAAATCAGATTCACACCATAATAACAGTGATGAACAGAGTGTTGGTACAAATAGGAACAGTCATTCTGATGAGTTCTTAATTGAAAAAAACATTATTAGAAAGTGGAAGAAAGGCAATTCTTTTTATAAAGTGGCAAAAAGTTGACTGAACTGTGCTCATGTTCTAGTGTTTTGTGGAAGGCACAATTTGTGAGTGGTAAGATTAGATATTTAGCTGAAGTGATTTCTAAGCAAAGAGTTAAAGGTGCAGCTTAGCTCTTCCTAACTGCTTTTGGTAAAATGAGAGAGAAGAGAATTGACTTAAACGCAGAATTGCCAAGCAGAAAGGAATTGGAACTTTAAAATTTTGAAAATTTTTAACCAATTCATATTGCAAAACATGAGAAAAATGTCTCCGGAAAAGGACATTAAGGATGTGGTTAATTGACCCATTGATACGAGTCAAGTATGAATGTGAACCATGGGCCTAATCATTCATCTCAACAGAAAGCAGATGCTATTACTTAAAACAAGGGATGAATGAGCCCAAAAGTGACTTAGAGATCATCAGGGCTACCTCCTTAGTTTCAAATGGAGGGACCATTGCCTTCCTTTCAACAGACCAGATGACTTCTGCTCAAAACCATTGAGGGCAGGGCTGCTCAAACCTATGAGTGCCCAACTCTAGCCAGCAAAGCTGCAGGCACAGGATTGCCGCCCTAGTGTATCTTGACGGTAGGAACTTAGCCTAGTGGCCCCGGCGAAGAACATTTCAAGGCACAAAGGATTCTGTTCAAGCTCTAGTGCTCATGGAGTCTGCCTTGTCATTTGGACTTACTTGGAATCTGTTACTTTTCTTCTTTCCTATTTTTCCGTTTTGAAATGAATATGTTTAAACTACACCTGTCCCAATATTATATTTTGGATGCACATAACTTTAGTTTCACAGGTTCACAGCCGAAGAGGAATTTGCCTCAAGATAAATCATACTTTGAGTCTCACTCATATCTGATATAGATGATATTTAGATTACACTTTGGATTTTTTACTTTATAGTTGATGCTGGAACAAGTGCTGGAGCTGTTGGGATGAAATTAACATATTTTCCATGTGAGAAAGACATAAATTTAGAGAGAACAGTGATGGAATTCTGTACACTGAATTTTGTATACTCCGAAAACCCAAATGTTAAAATCTTAGTCCCCTAATATGATTGTCTTTGGGGGCGGGACCTTTGGTAGTTGATTAGATTATCAGGACTTCACTGTCATGAATGGGATTAGCGTCCTTATTGTTCTTATGAAGGAGACTCTAGAGCGTGCCCTTAGCCTTTCTGCTATGTAAAGACTCAATAAGAAGATGGCCATTTAGATATGAACCAGGAAGTGAGCCCTCAAAAGACACTGAATCTGCTGACACCTTCGTCTTGGACTTCCCAGGCTCTATAACTGTGAGAAATAATTTTCTATGGTTTATCTGATATACACTCTTCTGTCATAATAGCCCAAATAGACTAAGACACGAACGAAACTGAAAAAAGCCAACAGTGAATACATATAATTTTTGCCCTCTTTCTGATTTTATGTGTTGCTTCTTGCAGTTGAACTTTCCTCTGATCATTTTCTACACATTAAAATTTTTAATTACAGCTACTTAGATGCATTTTATAAGTGTTAAGGCAAATGTAATGAAGTGTTTATCTCAGATATTTCTATGCTAATGCAAATTTTTGTAGCTTATTTTAGTTAACAGTTTGAACATAGTACATATAACAGAGAAAAGTCTTATTTATTAAAACAAAATAACAGAAAATGAAATAGGTAAGTTGAGATGAAATCTTAATGTTTGTTTCATGTTCTGTAATAATTTATATAACCTTAAATATCATGGGGATATAGTACAACTTAAAGCTATTTTGAAGACCTTTTTCTATTTTTTTTTTTTTGAGACAGAGTTTCACTCTTGTTACCCAGGCTGGAGTGCAATGGCGCGATCTCGGCTCACCGCAACCTCCGCCTCCTGGGTTCAGGCAATTCTTCCTGCCTCAGCCTCCTGAGTAGCTGGGATTACAGGCACACGCCACCATGCCCAGCTAATTTTTTGTATTTTTTAGTAGAGACGGGGTTTCACCATGTTGACCAGGATGGTCTCGATCTCTTGACCTCACGATCCACCCGCCTCGGCCCCCCAAAGTGAAAACCTTTTTCTAAAATTAACAAATGAATGCTAACTTTACTGAATGAAATGTTTTTTTTTTTTAACATAAAAATTGATTTATAACCAATATTTGTTAAGCTCTTATGATGAGTTCAGACCTGTGTTAGATACTGGCAATAGAACAGTGAATGAGAGAGGCTAGGTCCCAGCTCACTGAAACCTAGCGAACTGCATTTCAGTGGTGGAAACCAGCAATAAACATGTAAAAGTTTCATTTTCTATCACTCTAAGTGTGATGAAGACAGAAAAATAATTAATACAATGGAGAATAAGTGGAATGGTAGGGGCAGCAGTGAATAAAACAGTCAGAGAAATCTTGAAAACTTCTGAAAAATAACAGAAAAAATCTGTTAATGGCACGATTTTAAGATGGAGTAAATAAATGGAAGAAACCTTCCAAAAGAATTTTATGTCTGCTAATAATAAACCATGTCTATTCATAGCTTTATTGAAATGCTTTTCGAGCTAGCACATGAAAAGGAAGCAAAAAAAAAAAAAAAAAAGGTCACACTTGAAGACAAGATCCTAGTGGCTTTTATTTCATTTATTCAAAAACTATTTACTGAGTGTGTGTAATATTTCATGCTGTGGACTAGAGGCTGGAAACAATGCTGAGAAAAATAGCCCATTCATTTGTCTCTGGGAGGAGCCTTTGAGAATTACTAACCCTCAGGAATGAAGAATGTGGTTCAGTGAGAAACAACATCTTTGAAAAAAAGCAGTCAGATTTTAAAAACAAACACACATGCAAATAACACAAGTGAGAGAGAAAGAGAGAAAGGGAAGTCTTAAAATTATATGACACTCAAAGGTCTTCCTTTTTAGTTTGACATTTTAGTTTTATCACCTGCTCCAAGAATCTCCATGATTGGAAGTACCATATTTATAGCTCCAAGATGAAAAATTTAAAAAGTCTTCTCTTTAATTAAACATTTGCAAAAATTAGGAATGGTCAGAAAAACAGGAGATATGGCCAAACACGGATTTTGTTTTTGTTCATCATTCCTCCACCTGCCCTTTAAAGATTATAGTTTGTTTCCCACTAATTGTATCCGGCATGGATTTGGCAAGCTTATCTGCGAGATCTTCTCTATTGTGGTCTAGGTCAGCTTCACCCCATGGGAGAAAAGAAGGATCTGGTTCATTGAATCAAAGACCTAAAAAAGTCACGGAGGAAGTTTTCCTATAATCTTAAAGTTTGTTTTGTAAACAGTCCTCTTTAATCATGGCTTTCAAGCTATTCTGTCACTTCAAAGTCCTTCCAAACCAGCCTCAAGTCACATTTTTGGTGCACAGACAAAAAATGGGCCTGGCAAAGGCAGCCATCATTACCACTCATTATGCTGGTTGGTCTTTTTTAAAAGTCCAAGAAGCTACAGCAAGTTCCCTGAACAATTATTAAGAACAGATTTTAAGAAGAAAATTAATCTAATCCATCTGTTTATTTCAAGATCTACCTTTACAAAGCAACTGGGGACAGAACTCTGTCCTGTAAAGAGTGATGCAAAATGATATTTCTCCTCAAAAAATCTACAATTTGTCCAAGTAGTATGAAAGCCCAGGGGATCAGAGACTGAGGATGAGAACCCTTGGTATTTACAGTAAAACAAAGGGTTCCCATTCCCAAAGGATGTGACGCCATCCAATTCCATGTCTATTCTACTGAGCCAGTACAGGTAGGCTTTTAAGTTAGCTCGTGTGAAATAAAATGTCCTCCATTGCACTAGCAACGGATTCTGATTTATCATATTTTATGTGCCAGGTACTTGTCTAAGCTCTTTACATATGTAAACTTTTAATCCTCACAGTGTTGCTACTCTTATTATAATTCTCTTTTCTCTGAAGGCGAAACTGAAGCAAAGCGAGTTTAAGTAATGCATCCAAGATTGCACAGCAGGTGGGTGGTAGATTTAAACAGCTTCTTTGACCTTGGTGACCATCCTCTTAACTTCAAGCCAAATTGCATTTCATAGAGGATTGTTAAAGAAGTAAACACTTCATAAAGAAGGCATGTCTTGAATGAATATTTATTGATTTATTAGATCGCATCATGCATTCAGTCATTATTGTACTGAGTACCTAATATTGCTGAAGAGCCTTCTACAATGTGTCTCTTGTCCGAAACAAACAAATAAAAATGCTGGCAAAGATCTATTCAAGTGAAAGTATGTAATGATTGCCCACAATTCTCTGCATGGGTATGGATGAGGAGGGATGGGTGTCAAAATGTTAATTTCCAAAGTAGCCTCTGAGTCAGCAGAAAGCAAGGACTTTGTTTTCCTGGTGACCATCTTTGAAGCAATTTGCAAGGTTCTCATGAGCAGAACATGCATTCCCTAAAGCAAAAACAATGCCAACTTGGAACTCTTTAAAAATGAAAGACCTAAATAAAAGTAATTTATATACATGTGAGTTGGAATGTGGAACCCATGCACTCTAAGAGAGTGGTTGCTCTGTAAGGACAGAAGTGCATTGATACCATTATGAGATGAAACCAGAGAACAATCCCAAGCATATTGGTTTCCTGTGGTCATGCTAACACATTTCCACAAACTGGGTGGTTTAAAACAATAGAATTGTTTTTATCTTACATTTCTAGAGGCCAGAAGTCCAAATTCAGATTGTTAGCAGAGCCAGGCTCCCTTTGGAGTCCCTAGAGGATTCATTCCTGGCCTCTTCCAGTTTCTGGTGGTTGCTGGCATTCTTTGACTTGTGGTCACATCACTTTAATCTCTGCCTCTGTGATCACAAGGCCTCTTCCCCTTCTGTTTGTGTCATCTCCTTTTCTGTCTGTCTCATACTTCTCTCTGCCGTTTTCTTATAAGGTCACTTGTAATTTAAATTAGGATCACTCACATGATCAAGAATGATCTCCTCATCTCAAGATCCTCAATTTAATTACACTTAAAAAGATGCTTCTTCCAAATCAAGATAACAGTAGCAGGTTCTGGGAATGAGGAGTGAACCTATCTTTTTTGGGGTCACTCTTCTACCCATTATGCCAATTAATGGCAAGATCAGTCTAAGGGAAACTTACTGGGGAAATAACTCTTTGTGAAACTGCTGATGTCACAAACCTCTCCTCCACCTTAATCACAAGCCCAGGAAAACAAACTGCGAAGCCATTTCTGTATCTGAATAATGAGTGCATGTAGCATTGGAGTGAGGGTACCTGGTTTGCTGGAGTTAATAAATCCTGAAATTGCAATACTACGTGAGTTTCCCATCTATCAACTTTTCCTGCCCAGTCTTACGATAATACTTTGCTAGGTGTTAGTATGTAAAGATAAATAGAATAGGGCTACTGTCCTTGAATTGATTGGCACATTGAGAATATGGCGTTAGATTAATTCACGGAAAGCACTGAAGATTTTGCACTAAATGATTTTATATTCTTGTCTGTTAAAGTGTTTCTTATCCAATCAGTTTGTGCATTTCTTGTCTGTCAATTCTGTATCATCATTCTATCATGGGCCTGGAAGTCTTGGAAGTCCATCATGAGTCTTAAAGGCAAGAGCGCTGTGTGAATTAGTGAATGTTTGCTCTAGAGATCGTCCTTCTAGCTGGAAATCAGTAACTGGACAGTCCACCTTTCGAAACACAACTCAGAATAAATAATTTAATTTAAAAAATCTCCCAGCATCTAAGTTAAATATGATATCTGGGTATTATAATTTGCCTAAATGCCCACTGCTAGGCAAGCTTCCATGTTATCACTAATTCCTAGTTATTCTTGTTTGTATATGATTCTAATAATCTCTATATAACAGTTTTCTGAGTAAATAAGAAATGGTAAATTAAAGTGGACACATAGAGAGCAATACAAAACTGAAGATATAAGCCTAGTAGAGAATGATTAGAATGAGGATTTATGCTTTGCATAATATTCTCTGGGAATTTGATAGACGAGAACCACATTTTTATTAAAAAAGTCTTGTTTACTTATCTATGTGTCTAATTATTCAATAAACTCTTGTTATAGTTCAGCAGACAGACTCTGAAAAGTACATTCTGACTGGCCATTAAAAAGACAAATAATACCTACACATGCAGCTTTTGAGATAGTGTAAGTGACAAACATTGAAAAGATTGTAAGGTTACAAGACAGTGTCAGCCATTGTTCTCTATATCCCTAACATCACTTTGGGTTAATAAATACTGTTTCTGATCACCAGTTTGTCTTGTAGCAGAGTCTGCCTGGATTGAGACTGATAAGCTATTGGAGAAAGCATCAAAGTGATTTGCACATCTCCAAGTAGTGTGGACTTCATCAGTCAGGATATAAGAATGCAAACCAGATTAGTGCACCGAAGAGTGGTATTCATTGTGCCTGTTCTACCTTTAATTGGTTAGTTCCCACATATACGCAGATGTTCTTCAGGGAAAGATGTCATGAAAGCTCCCATGTGGTTTAATTCTTAGCTTCCAGAGGATTATTTTCTCTTCGGTCTTTCGAAACAGCTGATTGACTTGTATCCCTGAAAATCGTCTCTCAGTTTGCTGTTTATTTTGTTTATTCATTCACATCTATTCTACCTATCTTTTGAAATAGATTTGAGGCAGCCAAGGTATAGTTTTGATGGAAAGGAAGCAAAACAATTTCTAATGGGTACCATGAGTGTTAAGCTGTTTTAGGCCAAGTTTATTCATCGTTAGGACATAAAGCAAAACTTGTATTATTAATTGCCTGCCAAGATGAAGAGGCAGTGTGAAACATGCTATATTAGGTTGTTATCAGTTTGGCTGCATATTTTAATAAATGACTTTGTTGTGTTTGTACTTCAGGCTTTTTGGAGTTAGGGGAATACTGAAAAAATAATAAGAAAAAATAATCTTGTGAATCTGATTACCTGCCCATGGGTGGCAGAAGTAGACTGTCACAAAGGTCACCTTTATAAAGAGACCTGGAATAGAGGGACTGTGTTAAAGAAAATTCTCTTTCTGGGTCCACAAGGGGTGTGGTTTCAAAGGCAGGAATTTCCTGGCTCCATGCCTCCATTCGGAGACCAGACGGGTTTCAAATGTAAAGTTTTTTGTCTGGGTTTCCCACATGTGGGCCAGGTAGGGAAAGCCAGGTGGGGATCCTTTGTCCCGAAATCCCTCAGAAAGCTCTGGGAGGAGGGGGCTCTGTAACTTAGGGCTGTCAACCAAGCAGCCAGTCTGGTATCAGAGTCAAAGATCAATCACTCCAGAGGAAGTCTGAAGGAACTCCTCTCATTGGACTAGAACATGAATGGGGAGGGAATAACTCAAGGGTTAAAACTTCAGCTGCTCCTTACCTGACGAATCTCTCTCTCTCTGTCTCCCTCCTTCCTTCCCCTTTCCCTCCTTCCCCCTTTCCTCTTCCTGCTTCCTTCCTCCCTTCCTCTGTACCTCCCTTCCTCCCTTCTTCCCTTCATTACTCCCTTCCTTCCTTCCCCTTTCCTCCCTTCCCTCCCCCTTCCTCCCTTCCCCTTTCTTCCTTTTTTGCTCCTCCCTTCCCCCTCCTTTCTTCCCTCCTACCTCTTCCTCTCTCCTTCCTTCCTTTCTTCCTTTTCTCCTTACGTCCTTTCCCTTTCTTGCTTTTCTTCCTCCCTTCATTCCTCCCTCCCTTCCCCCTTCTCTCCTTCCTGCCTCCCTCCTTCCCTTCCTTCCTTCCTTCTTTCCTTCCCTCCTTCCCTTCCTTCCTTCCGTCCAGAATAAGTGTTGTACTAAGCTCATCCATGTAGCATTCCTATTCTATTTATGATAACCAGCTCTTATATTTTAATTTTCTGGAATGACAGAAAATTCATTTTTATACAAGGAAGAAATATTATGTAATAAAACAACAGAAGACTTTTTTGTGTGGGGATTGAGCACAAAAGACTTTGTAAACACTTAAGTAAAAATAGTCAATATAAATATTTACAGCAGAGTTTGAAAGATGACAAACTCAAGGGTAGATCTGAGCTGAGATATTTTTTATTTGAGCTTTATGGGGTTTCTGAATTTGAATCAAAACTTAGAAATTTAGAGATTCAATGTGCAAATCATATATTTTAGTTTCTCATCTAAATATTAGCAATGGGTAATAGTAATAGTGCTAGGGCCACATTTTGGCATGGCTATAAATTCTCTCTTACAGTCCATATGTAACACTCATGCCACATAGGCATAAGATCTTAGTCATGGTCACTTCACTTATCAGTGATATATGCATCAACGTTTGTGATCCCCATTGAACTGTTTTATGGACACTAAATGGCAGAATATGTATAACTGAAGCCCTTTCAATTGCTGATTTTTTTCCTAAGGCACTCATAACATGTGTCCCTAGGCAACACAATATCTATAAAGAGAAAGCTCTATTACCATTATTACCATATTTACCATTAAATCAATCTCCTGTATTAGCCACAAGAGAGCATAGGCCAAAAAATTCCTTTCCTAGTACTTGGTACAGTTGACCAACTTAATGTCATTGTTAATTAAACAGGGCTGTTGAACTGTGTGAGGCCAAAACTAATCACATAATCAGAGGTCTTATTCGGTTTCCTTAGTGGTGCTCAGAGTATAATTTATAAATTAAATCCTAGAATTTATTTTTCTGGTGGTTTATCCCTTGTATCTAGTAGAAGTGGTACTTTGTAAGTTCGCCGACACTAAAAATTTTAGTAAATCCTCAGTTTGAAACCCTTGAAAAGTATCTAGATCTTTAAACTGACATCACCAAGTACTTTATTACTGGGTTGTACACACACTGACCACCGAATCCAGTGCTTAGAAACCTAATGTCTTTAGATGGTCGGTGCAGAGGATGAATTCTTGGTCATGAAGGACATATTACATAGCCCCTATGTCAAGCTTGTCCAACCCGCAGCCCATGGGCTGCATGCAGCCCAGGATGGCTTTGAAAACAGCCCAACACAAATCTATAAACTTTCTTAAAACAGGATGAAACTTTTTGCCAATTTTTTTTTTTAGCCCATCAGTTACTGCTAGTGGTAGTATATTTTATGTGCGGCCCCAGACAATTCTTCCTCCAGTGTGGCCCAGGGAAGCCAAAAGGTTGGACACCTGTGTTCTACATAAATACATCTCATTTATTTTACATTAATAAATGTAAAATTATTTTATGTTATTGATTTACTCATTACTCTATCTCAATTTACTCATTACTCATTATCTGATTTACTCATTCATTACTTATTTATCTCAATTATTTTACATTAAAAATTTTGCTTTTGTTTGAGTGGTCATGACCTGCCTTGTCCATAGTTTCTTCCAATGAACTTCCCTGCAATTTGTCCTCAATAATTCCAGGCTGCCATGATACTTATGGCCCTCTTAGTCATGCCCAAACATTTCCATCAAGCCTACATTTTCCAGTGATCTCTACACTCTTTTGTTATTTATTCTATTTTTTACTCATATCTTGAATGTACTATGTAATAAATCTGTAACTACCATTCAAAGCAACATAGCAAATATTTCCTTCAGGACGGAAATTTTCTTTCCCTGCTGCCTACCCACCCAAACCCATCCACAACCACTTTTACTCAAGTTCATTGAGGTTTAATTGACATTCCTTAACTCACATACACTTCACATGTGCAATTTGATAAGTTTATATATGCATACTTACATGCACTCATGGTCACAGTAAAGATGAGATTGTAGTAGAGTACTTATCAGCTGAGAGCATGTGTGGTATTGTAATACCCATTGGGCAGGAAAGTATAACATAAGTATTAAAATATAATGATACCTAAAAATGTATAACATATGTTACCCTGAGAGCTCTCAATGACTGAAAGTTCAAAGTAGTCGATATGCATGTGAATACACACACATATTATATATGCATACACACACATACATATATAGGCACATATTTGTATGTATAAAAATATAGAATGATTTTATATATATATATATATACGTATATATATATATAAAATCATTCTATATTTTTTTATATATATATATATATATATATATATAAGAAAAAGCTTTCAAAGACAAATTACAAAGCAAAATTGCCTAGAGCAGCATTAAGAAGGTATACTCACATTGATTACGAGACATAGATAATCCACTCTAAAGGTATGTTTTATTAAGAAATGCATTGCTATATCTAAAGGTTGAAACTTTCCTAACTCTATTACAAGAAGCATATTATGACTTCTCAAAAACACGCACTCTGTTTAGGTGGACTATGGGAGTGCATGCATAATGAACAAGGGAATATTTTAATGTGAATGACCAGGAAGATGTTAGCAATTTCTTGGGTTCAAGAGGAAATAAATACCAACTAAAATGAAAAGAAAAACCTTCCTGGAAAAAAGCAGTGGAGGACCCAGTTTTAGTCTTTAATTTAATGTTCAAAATTTATCCATTATGACCAAAAAAAAACTACCAGAAACAATAAAAAAGGAGCATCTGCAACTTCTCATTTCAGGAGCCTGTTTTGCTCCACTATCTTACAATAGAAACTAATTATTTTTGGAGTAGAGTGGAATTCCAGAACCTACATGAATAAGATAAGCAGTTGCTTGAACCATTTCTTAAGTATATCTATCAAAATTGTTGAAATACCTCTTGCCGCTATTAATAATTCCCAGAAAAGATTTTGTTTTCTTTTAAAAATTAGTATGAATAGTGTTATTTAACTCTCTCCTGGTACACTATATTTTAGCACCTCCTTATCTGTTTGTCAAAAATCTAAAATGTTTTTTTACTTTTACTGTCAATTAGAAAAAAAGATATTCTAAATGCCCCCATTGTGAGCAGTTTACAATGATTTCTTGGCAGTAGCTATTCTGAGGCATACACTTATTTATTAGTGTATCACATGTTAGCACTCTGAGACAAAAGACACTACAGACATTTTGCAATATGCAAATATTCAGCTTCGTGTAGGATCTCTCTCTCTTTCTTTGAAAAGCAGTAGGTGAAGCCAAACTTCACAGATAAACACATGTATGGTCTGAAACCTTGAACCTGACCATAAAACCACTATGGCCCATAATAATATAGTTTATTCAAGTTCAGTAGAAATAAATTCATTTCTTATAGGTTAAAAATTAGTCTAATGCTAATTTACATCATGTTAGCAATTACACTTACAAGTTTTTTTTTACAAATGGATGTATTTCAGAAAATATGAATGCATTGACATTTTAAAGTCAGAAATCTTTTTATACATATTTAAGATCCTTTAATTAAAAGAACTCTCTTAGACTTTTATGAAAGAAAATACACCTAAATTTGTTGCTTTAAAAATCAGTTACAAAATGTTCCCTTAAAATTGCTGTTTTATTTATTTATTTGTATATTATAGATCATAATTATTTTATGTAATTCATTTTCAAAGCTGGTTTTAAAATTAAATTTTTAAAATTGTATTTTAATTGACAAATAATAATTGTGTATATTTAAGGGGCTATGGTGTGATGTTTTGATCTATGTATACATTGTAGAATGATTCAATCAAGCTAATTAGTATGTCCATCACCTTATCAACACGTTTTGTGAAGAGGAATATTGTACATGCATTCCTCTAGCATATTTTAAATACACAATGCATGATTGTTAACTGTGGTTACCATGCTGTGCAGTAGTTCACTAAAACGTCTTCCTTCAATCGAACTGAAACTTTGTACCCTTTGATCAACATCTTCCCTTTCCCCATCCCTCCCTTTCATCTCCAGCCTCTGGCAACCACTCCCCTGCCCCCGCAAAGATTATAAAACTTTAAATACATTTATTTGTATTTATATATATATGTATTTATTTGAGACAGAGTCCCACTTTGTCGCCAAGGCTGGTAGTGCAGTGGCGACATCACAGCTCACTGCTACCGCAACCTCCTCTTGCTCAGGCCATCTTCCCACCTCAGCATCCCAAATTGCTGAAATTACAGATACAAACCACTACACCCAGCTAATTTTTAGATTTATTTGTCAAGACGGGGTTTCCCCGTGTTGCCTAGGCCAGTCTGACATTCCTGGGCTCAAGTAATCCTCCCACCTTGGCCTCCCAAAGGGCTGGGATTGCAGGTGTGAGCCACTGCACTGGGCCTAAATGAAGTTTTAAATAAAATTGGTACAGGCTCCATATGGATGACAGATTCTCCATGGAAAAACATAGAATTCTATGATTCGAATATTGAATTTTTTATTTAGACAAACTATGAGGAGTTCGATTGCTCCTTTGTTTATCACAGTAGCTCCAGAACCACATCATTTTCCTTTCTGTTCTTCTTCAGTTTAGCGCCTTTCTTAAAACGGAGATGAGTAGATATTAAAATATCTGGGCAAAGTTAAAATAACATGTAATTATGTCTTTCCTTTGAAGGATTCTTAAAAGAAAGAGAGCTGCAAAGAGAAGCACAAACACCAATATTGGTTTAAACAGAAAACATACTCCACAAGACTTGTGGACTTGAGGAGATCACCAGGGATTTTTCTTCCTTGAAAGAAGATAGATATTCTGTAGTATGACTAGTTTAATATTCAATTAAGTAGATTTAGTAATATCTTTTAAAGTTTCCTTCTGGATTTTTTTTTTTTAGTTTGATAATTGCTTATCTTTAATCATGTACTAAGACTCCATATTTTTGCTACCCTAAACTTTGCATTCTATTTTTTTTATTATTATACTTTAAGTTCTGGGGCACATGTGTAGATCGTGCAGGTTTGTTACATAGGTATACACGTGCCATGATGGTGATCTGCTGCATCTATCACCCCATCATCTACATTAAATATTTCTTCTAATGCTATCCCTCCCCAATCCCCCCACCCCCGAGGCCCCAGTATGTGATGTTTATCTCCCTATGTCTATGTGTTCTCATTGCTCAACAACCACTTATGAGTGAGAACATTCGGTGTTTGGTTTTCTGTTCTTGTGTCAGTTTTCTGAGAATGATGGTTCCAGTTTCATCCATGTTGCTGCAAAGGACATGAACTCACCCTTTTTTATGGATGTATAGTATTTCATGGTGTATATGTGCCACAATTTCTTTTTCCAATCTATCATTGATGGGAATTTGCATTGGTACCAAGTCTTTGCTATTGTGAGCAATGCCGCAGTAAACATATGTGTGTATATGTCTTTATAATAGAATGACTTATAATCCTTTGGATATATACCCAGTAATGGGATTGCTGGGTCAAATAGAATTTCTATTTCTAGATCCTTGAGGAATCACCACACTGTCTTCCACAATGGTTGAATTAATTTACACTCCCACCAACAGTGTAAAAGTGTTCCTATTTCTCCACATCCTCTCCAGCCTCTGTTGTCTCCAGGTTTTTTAATGATCGCCATTCTAACTGGTGTGAGGTGATATCTCAGTGTGGTTTTGATTAGCATTTCTCTAATGACCAGTGATGATGAGCCCTTTTTCATGTTTGTTGGCTGCATAAATGTCGTCTTTCAAAATGTATCTGTTCATATCCTTTGTCCACTGTTTGATGGAGTTATTGGATAAAAAGTCAAGACCCATCAGTGTGTTATATTCAGGAAACCCATCTCACGTGTAGAGGTGTAGAGACACACACAGGCTCAAAATAAAAGGATAGAGGAAGATTTACCAAGCAAATGGAGAACAACAACAACAAAAAAAGCAGGGGTTGCGATCCTAGTCTCTGATAAAGTAGACTTTTAAAACCGACAAAGATCAAAAGAGACAAAGAAGGGCATTACAGAATGGTAAAGGGATTAACACAACAAGAAGAGCTAACTATCCTAAATAGATAAGCACCCAAGATAAATAGAGGAGCACCCATATACATAAAGCAAGTTCTTAATGACCTGCAAAGAGACTTAGACTCCCACACAATAATAGTGGGAGACTTTAGCACCCCACTGTCAATAATAGACAGGTCAACAAGACAGAAAATTAATGAGGACATCTTTCTCAACTTTTTTTTAAATAAACATTTTTATTTTAGATTACATTTAGGTTTCCAGAAAAGTTTCAAAAATACTGTTGAGTTCCTGTATCTATCCCACACCCAGTTCCTCCTATCATTAGTCTTACATATTTACCACAACTAATACTGATATGTTATTATTAACTGAATTTTCATAGTTTTTATTTCATTTGTCCATGCCAAAATTTCATCCAGAATACCACATTATATATGGAAGTCATGTCTCCTCAAGCATCTCTTGGCTGTTAACCATTTCTAAGACTTTCCTTGTTTTTGATGACCCAAATCAAGGTCACATTTTTTTTTGTATAAATTCTTTTAAAGGTTATACTTTTAGAAGTTTACATTTAAATCTATGATCTATTTTGAATTAATTTTGTGTAAAAGCTGTGTCTAGGTTCTCAAGATTTTCAGCACAGTTTGTTGAAAAGCATATGCTTTTTCAACTAAATTACCTTTGCAGCTTTGTCAAAAGCAGGTAAGTATTTAAGTATGATCTTTTGTCTCTTATTAAATATTTGTTAATAAATTTGTCAGAGTCTATTAAATTTCTCACTTGGATTTTTATTAAGATTGCATTGAATCTATAGATCGAGTTAGGAAAGACTGACATCCTAGCAATATTGAGTCTTTTAATCCATAAACATCTAATCTTTTTACTTTTCAGATAATCTTTTTTTCATGTGCATAATAGTTTTCTGCAAATAGATCTTGGGAATAGTTTGTTAGATTTATGCGTGCTAACTTAATTCTCTGTTTTTATCTTTGTTTTGGTATTCTTGTAATGGTAGTTTTATTTAATTGCAAATTCTAATTGTTCAATGCACATATGTAGGAAAGCAATTGACTTGCATATGTGAACTTTTTATTCCATGATCTTGCTATACCTGCTTATTAGTTTATTAGTTTCGGGGTTGTTGTATTTTCTTTTCTTTTCTTTTTTTTTTTTTCGGTATATAGTATCACTAGCAAATAAAATTGGTATTATAGCTTCCTTGCCAATGTGTATATGTATATGTTTTTTCTTTTTCTTTTTTTAATTTTATTTCCAGAAAGTTCCAGTACCATCCTGAATAAGAGTAGTTAGAAGAGACATCATTACCTTGTTCTAGATCTCAGGGGAAAAATCTGAATGGGAACATTTCCCACCATTAAGTATGATATTAGCTATAGGCTTTTTGTAGATGAGATTTTTTTTTTGTCAAGTTGAGCAAGTTTCCCACCATTCCTAGTTTGCCAAGGGGTTTTTCTTAATCATGAATAAATATTGAATTTATTAGCTTTTTAAACATCAAGTTGATATGGCCCTCTGCTTTTTCTTAGCTTGTTGATACGGTTTATTACATTGACTAGCATGTTTTTTTTTTCTTTTTTTTGAGACAGGATCTTGCTCTGTCATCCAGGCTAGAATGCAGTGGTGCAATCTCTTCTCACTGCAACCTCTGCCTCCCAGGTTCAAGCAATTCTCCTGCCTCAGCCTCTTGAGTAGCTGGGATAACAGGCTTGTGCCACCATGTCCAACTAATATTTGTGTTTTCAGCAGAGAGGGAGTTTTGCCATATTAGCCATGCTAGTCTTGAACTCCTGGTCTCATGTGATCCACCTGTCTTGGCTTTCCCAAAGTGCTGGGATTACAGGCATCAGCTACCACACCCACCACATTGACTAGATTCTAAATGCTGAATCAAGGTGCATATTGGAAATTAATCCCTCTCATTTGTGGTATGTAACTCTTTGTACACATTAATGGGTGCTGTTTGCTAATATTTTGTTGAGAATTTTTGCATCTTTACCCATGAGTGACATTATTCTTTAAAGTTTTCCTTTCTACTCATTTGTTTGTCTGGTTTGGTTGGGAAAATGCCGAGCTCATAGAATAAGTTAGAAAGTGTTCCCTCTGCTTCTTCTTCTTCTTTTTTTTTGGGCGGTGGGGGGATGGCATTTCCCTCTTGTTGCCCAGGCTGGAGTGCAATGGCACAATCTCAACTCACTGCAACCTCTGCCTCCTGGGTTCAAGCGATTCTCCTATCTCAGCTTCCCAAGTACCTGGGATTACAGGCAAGCGCCACCATGCCCGGCTCATTTTGCATTTTTAGTAGAGACAGGGTTTCTCCATGTTGGTCAGGCTGGTTTCGAACTCCCAACCTCAGGTGATCCGCCCGCCTCAGCCTCCCAAAGTGCTGGGATTACAGGTGTGAGCCACCCACCGAGACCTCTGCTTTTACCTTCTGGTAGAGTTTGTGGAGAGTTAGTGATAGTTCTTTTATAGGTGTGTAGTAGAATGCACCATTGAAACCACCTGGTTCTTTCTTTTTTGAAAAATTATTATTAAATATTGATTGAATTTCTGTAACATACATAACACTAGTTAGGTCATCATTTCTCCCTGTATGCATTTTGTATTTTTAAGGTTATTGCCCACTTTATTTAAGTCATTAAAAGTTGTAGTCATAGTTTTGTTTGACGATTTCCCTTATTATGAGATTAGTAATGATGATGCTATTTTCATTTCTGATACTGTCAATTTCAACCCTCTTACTATTTGTGTTGGTTTGACTGACTAGAAGTTAATTAACATATTAATCTTTTAGAGAATCAACTTTTGGTTTTGTTTTCTCTATTGTTTTCTTATTTTTAATTTTATTGATTTCTACTGTAGTTTTATTCTTTCCTTTTTTCTGATTTTTTGGGCTCAATTCATTCTTCTTTCATTTCTGAAAGTAAAAACACATTATTGATTTTGTATCTTTCTTTTTTCTTTTCATTTTTTTAATTATACTTTTAAGTTCTGGGGTACATGTGCAGATCTGTTACATAGGTATACACACGCCATGGTTTGCTACCATCATGCCGTAGTGGTTTGCTACATCCATATCGCGCCCCCCACCCCGTCACCTACCTTAGATTTTTCTCCTGATGTTATCCCTCCCCAATCCCCCCACCCCCTACTATCCCTCCCCTAGACCTCCCACCTCCAACAGGCCCAAGTGTGTGATGTTCCCCTCCCTGTGTCCATGTGTTCTCATTGTTCAACACCCACTTATGAGTGAGAACATGTGGTGTTTGATTTTCTGTTCTTGTGTCAGTTTGCTGAGAATGATGGTCTTTCTTTTTTCTAATGTGTGCATTTATTGTACCAAATTTCCCTCTAAGCACTGTGCTCACACATTTTGATAAATTATGTCTTCATTTTTATTTAGCTCAAAATATTTTTTAAAAAATTTATTCTAAGCCTTCTTAAATAGCCCATGATAGTTTAGAAATGTGTTGTTTAATTTCCAAATATTTGAGTTTTTTCCAATTATCTTTCTAATACTGATTTTTAGTTTAATTTCACTGCTCTCTGGGAATATACTTTCATTATTTGTTTTTTTTTTTAATGTTCTATTTTTTTGAGAAGGAGTCTCACTCTGCTATCAGGCTAGAGTACAGTGGCATAATCTTGGCTCACTGCAACTTCCACTTCTCAGGTTCAAGTGATTCTCCTGCCTTAGCCTCCCAAGTAGCTGGGATTACAGGTGCTCAACACCATGATTGATTAATTTTTGTATTTTTAGTAAAGACAGAGTTTCAACATTTTGGCCAGTACAGCCTCGAACTCCTGACCTCAGGTGATCTGCCCTCTTCTGCTTCCCAAAGTGCTGGGATTGCAAGGGTTACCCACTGTGCCTGACAGCATTATTTGTTGTTGTTGTTGTTTTTAATTGTGATATGTGTTTATGGTCAAAAACATGAACAAACAGTGAATATTTTATGGCTGGGAAGAATGTGTATTATCTTGTTGTTGGAATGGACAGTCTGTGTCAATTAGATCAATATGATTGACAGTACTGTTCAGATCATTTCTATCTTCAATGGTTCTCTACCAACTTTATCTGCATTTTACATTTAGGTTTATCATTCATTCTGAGTTGACTTTTGTGAAAGGTATAAGATCTGTGTTTAGATCTGTTTGTTTTTGCATTTGATTTTCTAGTTGTTCCAGCACCATTTGTTCAAGAAAACCTATCCTTTCTTCATTGACTTGCTCTTGATCCTTTGTCAAATATCAGTTGACTATATTTGTGTGAATATATTTCTGGACAGTTTATTCTGTTCCATTCATCTATTTGTCCATTTCCCCCCCTGCCCCAGCTTCATACTCTCTTCAATACAGCAGCTTTACAGTAATTATTGAAGTCAGTTCTCTGACTTTATTCTTCTCTTTTAATATTGTTTTGGCCATCCTGAGCATTTTGCCCTTCTGAATAAACTTTAGAATAAGTTTGTTGAAATCCACAAGATAACTAAGATTTTGATTGAAATTTTATTAAATAAATGGATCAAGTTGTGAAGAACTCACATCTTGACAACTCTGGAGTCTTTCTGTCCGTGTTCATGAAACATCTCTTTACTTACTTAAATCTTCTTTGATTTCTTTCATCAGAGTTTTATAGTTTTCTTCATAAATATTTTAGAGTTTTTAAGACTAATACCTAAGTATTACTTACTTGGTACTAATGTAATAACAATTATTTTCTTATATACCAGGAATAAAAAATTGAAATTCCAATTGTCAATTATTTTCTTAGACACCAGAAATGAACACTTGGTATTTAAGGAAATAATTGCCTTCTAAATATTATTTAGGAAATAATTGCCTTCTAAATATTATTTAGAAGGCAATAATTCCTGTTATATAAGAAAATAATTGCCTTCTAAATATTAACCTTGTATCCTGCAAGCTGGCTGGTTATATCATTTAGATCAAGATTTTTGGTTTTGCTTTTTATTCTTTAGGATTTTCTACATAGACATTCATATAATCTGTGAATGAAGACAGTTTTATTTTTTCTTTCTAGATCTTCTGTTTACATTTTTGTATGAGTCTGGGTTCTCCAGTGAAATAGAATCAATAAGGCATATGTCCATACATGCATACACACATATATCCTGTCAATTCAATGAGCGTTTTCCTGTCCTTATAATCGAACTGAAATATCTACTCTTCTTCAGATGGAAATGACACCATTGGCTCTCTGGGTCTCCAAGATCAGCAGCTTGTCAACGCACACTGGGGATCACTTATCTGCATGTATATGCACATGTATGTGTGTATGTATATGTATGTGAGTGTATATGTATGTATATAAAATAAGGAATTGGCTATCATGTTGTCTTAGTCTGTGCTGCTATATAAATACATGCAAAATACTATAGCTTAGATAGCTTATAAATGACAGAAATTCATTTCTGAAAGTTCTATAGGCTGAGAAATCCAAGGTCAAGATACCAGCAGATTCAGTGTCTGCTGAGGGCCCTTGTGATAATTAATACTGATTGTCAACTTGTTGGGTTGAAGGATGCAATGTATAGTTCCTGGATGTGTCTGTGAGAGTGTTGCCAAAGCAGATTAACATTTGAGTCAGTGGACTGGGATAAGCAGACCCACCCTCAATCTGGGTAGGCACCATCTAATCAGCTGCCAACATGGCTAAAATAAAGCCAGAGGAAGAAGGTGGAGAGAGCAGACTTGCTGAGCCTTCCAGGCTTCATCTTTCTCCCATGCTTGATGCTTCCCACCCTTGAACATCAGACTACAAATTCTTTGGCTTCTGGAGTCTTGGACTTACATTAGTGTATTGCCAGAGTCTCTCAAGCCTTCAGCCACAGACTGAAGGCTGAACTGTTAGCTTTCCCACTTTTGAAGTTTTGGGACTTGGACTGATCCAATACTGGCTTCCTTGCTTCTTAGCTTGTAGACAGCCTATCATAGGACTTTGCCTTGTGATCCTGTGAGTCAATTCTCCTTAATAAACTCCTTTTCATATACACTTTCATTCTATTGGTTCTGTCCCTCTAGAGAACCCTGACTAATACAGTCCTCTTTCTCATTCATAGGTGGCACTGTCTAGCTCAGTGTTCACATTGTGGGAAAAGTAAAAATCTCTCTTGAGCTTCTTTTATAGGGGCACTAATCTCATTAGTGAGAGCTATTCTCTCATGCCCTAAGCACCTCCCAAAAGCCACACCTCCTAATACCATCATCTTGGGGATTAGAATTTCAACACATGAATTTTGGAGTACAGCAACATTTAGACCATAGCACATGGTTATGGAGGTGGGCAAGTCTCGAGGTCTGCAGTGTGAGTTCACAAGCTGCAGATCTTGGAGACTCAGGAGAGCCAATGTTGTAGTTCTATCCAAAAAAAGAGCTGACATTTTAGTTCATGTCTAAGGACAGGAAAAAGCTCTTGTTCCAGTTTGCAGGCTATTAGACAGGAAGAATTCTATTATTCAAGAGAAGATTGGCCTTTTTTTGTTTTATTTGGGCCTTCAACTGATTACATGAGGTCCACCCATATTATGAAGGGCAATCTGCTTTACTCAGTCTGCCAATATAAGTTAATTAGAAAAAAAAAAAACCTCATAGAGACACCCAGGATAATTTTTGTCCAAATATATGGGCACCCCATGTCCAAGTGTCCAAGTCAAGTTGACACATAACATTAACCATCAAGCTTTTATTTACTTTTCTTGTATTCTTGCACTGTCTAGATCTTCCAGTACAATGTTAAATAGAAGTGGTAAGAGAGGACATCCTTGCCTTGTTCCTTATCTTAGAGTGAAACTGGTCAGTTTTTCACCATTTAGTGTAAGGTCATATAGATACTTTTTGTATTTGAGAAAATCCTTCTCTGTTCTTAGTTTGCAAGAGATTTTTGTTTTTCATGAGTGGGTGGTGAATTTTGTCAAATCATTTTTCTGCATCTTTGACATGATCAAATGATTTTTCTTCCTTGTGATAGATCATATTGATAATTTTTGAATGTTGAGCCAATATTGCATGCATAGAATAAATTCCATTTGTTTGTTGTATATAATTCTTTTTGCTATGTTGCTAACATTCCTTGGAGAATTTTTGCATCTGTGTTCATGAGAAATACTGGGCTGTAGTTTCCTTGTATTGTCTTTGGTTGTGGTATTAGGGGTTCTGACAACCTTTGCTTCATGTATTTTGATGTTCTTTAAGGTACATACACGTTTAAGATTATATGTCTCATTAGACAATTGAATCCTTTGTCATTAGGTCATGCTTCTTTTTTATCCTTGATAATCTTCTTTATTCAGAAGTTTCCTTTGTCTAAAATTAACATAGCCATTCTACTTTCTTTTATTAGTTTTATCATAATATATTTCTCCATCCTTTTACTTTCAACTTTTAGAATCCTTAAAATTAAATTAGATTTCTTATATGCCACATATAGTTGTATCTTATTAATTAATTTTCTGAGCAATTTAACTTTTAAAAAACAAATTTAGCAATATTTAAATTAGTGAAATGTTAACCTTCTAAAATGCAATCTAAATGAAAAGTATTTATAGCCAAAAGTCAGGTAAGAATTACTTTGATTAATAGGATACATTTGGAAGTGCTAAACACCCATTTGATCTTTTAAAATTCACATATACATTGATATTAATTTTAATTCCTCTTGTGGTATTTGATTTTTTAATAATTAATTTTTAATATGCTTCCAAGGATATTTGGGGAGAAATCAGAATTATAATTGCTTCTAACTGACATCAAGTTAAAAGAATTTATTAAAATAATTTCCTTTGAGGTTACATTAGAAGTGTACATAGAACTGTAGTGCATAATTTTATTAATTGTCTTTTATTATAGATAGATGATCAGATGTATTTAAAGTTGATTGGATATTAGTATAATGTAATGGGTTCTAGCAAAAGATTTGTAATCACTTAGACAAATTTAGATCCTTTTGGCAGATAAACTTTACTCCCTTCCAGAAGTTATTCAATGACATCTGTTAGCTATTTGATGCTTATCACAAATTTATTAATAATGAAAATTTGAATTCAATTCACAAATTAATCAGAAAAAGAAAAATGCAATCAAATATAGCAAGTGGCTAGGTTCTCTCTGGTAATTTAAGGTTCTAGAATTCACTTAAACTAAAATAAATTGTCAGATGTGTCCTCCTGGGTGTCCAATAGAGCTTTATGGCAGATTTAAGGACTTGGAATAGCCTCACTCCAGGCCCAGGAGGCCTGAGTGTCTCTTTGATCAATTATTGCACTTCCATTAAAATATTTTTACTTCAAAATACTCAGGAGGCATCTTGATTACCCTGAATCTTGCCACATCTATCAGATCATCTAGGTCTTTTACTTTTAAAGGTTATCACTCCTTTCTGCTAATGCATCCAATTTTTAAGGAGTTCAACATGCAGGCTGATGAAAATCTTTCCGGCTGGACCAAGAATTGACTTTTCCTTGCAGTAAAAGGTGTTTGTCACAAAGTATCCTAGTGAAATTAATGTGCTATCTCCTTAATAATTTGGGTGACAGAATAACAACATAAGTAGTAGCCTTGATGGCTCAGCTATGTTGATAGCCTTCTATGGTAATAGGAGGGATTGATATATGCTGTAATCCTGTACTGTGATTTTGTAATATTTATTTGCATTTTATGTTGATGTGAAAAGTCTACTTAGAAAATGACTGGTCACCACCACCACAACAAAAAAAGAACAAAGAAACAAAGAAAAACCATTAACCCTGGGCAGCAAACCTGTTAAACGCTCACTAGACCAGTTTTTTAAAAATCACATCATATAATGAAGTGAATGCCTGTTCCTTCTCTACATTAAAGGAAACTTACCAAAATTAAGTACAAATCTGGAAAATATTTTGATCTCCTGAAATGTACAAAATACCTGTGTAGTAATACTTTGATAGTAGTGCATTTAGTAATCGTTAAAAGAAATTCTTACTCATAGAAACTTGGTATATTTACTTTTATTTCTAATTTCTAGTTATTTGTTTATTTGTTTTGTATTTGTAATAACACTTCTATACAGAAAGTGTATAGATGTCCAATTATTTAACAACTTTGGATTCCTGTTGATTCATTCTATTTGTTACTTTTAACATTAAGCATATTAATGTTCAATTTTTTAAACAATTTTAGATTCTTTAGCTTAACATTTTTTTTGTTCAGAATCCTCATTAGTAGAATAAAAATGTTCATGCTAACATCTCTTTCTTGCAGGTTACCAAAGTGCAAACATCACTATCTTTGGAGGAATATTCTTGAACTAACCAGTGTGCAGTTAAGTGGCATGGATTCAGGTCAGTCCTAGAAGTGAAACTTTATGTATACTTGTATTTCATTATTGTAATGGCATAAAATACACTCAGTATAAAGCTAAAAGAATAACAATGTTATATATAGTGGAGGAGAATAGTAGTAGTAAAAGAGGAGATATTCATAAATAGTCTAAGAGTTAGCAAGAGAAAGGAAAGATAGGTTTTCAACCCAAAGAAACCACCATTACAAGTTATTAAGAGGCCTGAATAATGCTTGAAGAATTATTCACCCTGATCTGCAAACATCATGAATTAATGATAACATAATAGTTGCTTTCACAGAAATTTGTTCTTTTCTGGCCACAAAAGTGTACCTTGAGCTTGACATATGAAATAATCATTTATTTAAGACATTTGTGAATGTTGTTTAACCAATATTGCATTAAAAACCTAAGAGACTAAATATTTATGGAAACCTTTTATCCTACCTAACTCAATATAATCTCAGATCAAAATCTTAAGAAAGAAGGATTGTAGTCTCTAGGTATCTTCTATGATCAAAAGATAAAGTTATTTATTTATATACTATTCGAAGGCTGCAAGCAAAAAGAAGACAAGCTCATTCACCCATTCATCATGGTCAAAATTTTGTAATTGAGGTGAAGGAGTGTGTACTTGAATGTGTTTGTATTTTTAGGTTGTCAATTTAAAACATTTAATACATACACATTTACATACAATTACTTGGTTCTTATTTTCTAAAATCCCCATTAATTTCATTTTTGCTGTATTTCCTTTTTCTTCTTCCCCTGCATGCCTTCTCCCATGGTCATATGGAAAACTACAGGGTATTTAGGTGTTCTGTTGGTTTCCTAGGATTGGGTGCTTAAAACTACAGAAATTTATTCTCTCCCTGTTCTGGAGGTAAGAAGTTCCAGACCCAGGATTGTTCTCTTACAGAGGTTCTGGAGGAGCATTTTTCTCTTGTCTTCCTGCTGCCTTCTTGTGGTTTCCTGGAATCCTTGGTGTTTCTTGACTTACAGATTCACCACATCAATCTACGTTTCTGTCTTCACATAGCTTTTTCCTTTGTGTGTGTATGTGTTTCTTCTCTTCTTGTAAGGATATTGGTCATATTAGATTTAGGGCCCATTTTCATCTAGTGTGACTTTTACTACATCTGTGAAGACCTGATTTCCAAAGAATGTCACATTCATAGTTTTGAGGGTTATGGTTTCTATATATTTTCACGGGGGACACAAACCCTTAAGAGCTGTTTACAGAACATATATGTACATGCATACACATGTAATTTCTGCATCTTTCTTTCTTCACAGAATAATACCTCATGGAAATTCCTTAAAGCCAATTGTTATGGCTTGAACACATTTATTAATGTCTGTATAATATTCCATGGTATAGGTGCTTGATAATTTATTCACTGCTCACCAGAGAAGGGCACCTACTATTTTCTATGTTTCATCACTACAAACTAAAGTGCCCTAATTACCTTAGGACCTTTCCCAGTCAGATCTTTGTATCTATCTAATAGATTTCAAGGTGTGGGATCAAATGGTGTTATGTGTTTTAAATTTCTTAGGTGTTACCAGATTAATTTCCAAAAAGTTACAACAATTTCTCTTTTCCCCAACAGTAAACAGATATAGTCCCTTCCTTGCATGTCTGCCAGAATAGGTATTGAAGCTTTTATTTAATCTTTCAGCACAATGGATATGAAGTGATATCTTACTCCTATGATTTACTGTTCCTTACTAGTGGGTTTGACCATATTTTTATGCTTCTTTGGCCATCTGGACTTGTTTTATATGGTGATGGTTGCCTCTTTCTTATCAATTCACATGAATCAGTTGGATAGTAAATATATTTAACCTTCCTTAGCATGTATGTTGTACATATTTTTCTGCAAATGTATTTAAATTTAAATTTTATTTATATCTTTTTTTTCTGCAAATGTATCATTTGCTAATTGATTTGCTATACAGTTTTATAATTTTATGTAGTCAAATACAAACTATTTTTTCTTTCAAGATCCAGAGTTGACAATTTTGGTTGAGAAATGTTCCCCAGGAGCAGCTAAACACATAATTTATAGCAAACAATTGCTATGGCCACTGTGACCTGTCTCCCACGATCTCTGCTCTGCTCTTTTCTGGTAGTAATAGGGCCTTTGGGTCTTTGCTATGCCAATGGCTGCTCAAGCAAGAGAGCACTTGACAAGCTCCCTTATAGTCTGGTTTATCCATGTTACTCAACTCTACAACATGGGAGGTGAACAGAATGAAGTCATACCTTTTTCAAAGGGCACATGGCGTCCTCTTACATTTCCTGTTTCACACTCACTGAAATGTTTTTGAGCTACTTTGAACCATGAGAATGTGGACAATACCCAAGTATTGAAGAGTAATTTGATGGAAGGAGGCTCAGTTCTGATTCTTTACATCATAGAACCACCACATAAGCCTGGTGCTCTTCTCCCAGATACATTTCATAGGAGAAAAAAATAAACTGTCTTGCTTAAGCTATTGTCATTTGGAGACCCAGTTTTAGCAGCTACAATTATACCCTAAATAACACAGAAACCAAATAATCTCATGTATTCTACATTTGGAAACAGTATTAGCCATCTGGCAAAAGCTCTTTGACCAGAATAAATTATTTGAGATTCTATTCACACTAAAAGATTGATTCGCCTATATAATTCTGTCTGTTTAAAAAAATAAAATATTTTTCCTGTTATTTTCCCAGCATACTATTGAATGATTCATTAATATCTCTGTATTTATTCAGGCACCTTAGTAATTATTTTTTCTGAAGCAGTGCTTACAGAAGGGCAAAGAAGTTCAAATAATAACTTGGTAAATATGAATTATAGACTCAAAACTGAGTTTGACATTTTCAATGGTGGGTGTGAGAATTCTTGAGGCAGCAGGAATGACTGGGTGTTTAACACCTGTTTGCTTTATTTAATAACAACATGTACTATACTCAGCAAGAACAGCAGCTCTGCCCCAGACTCTGAGCAAACATAGCTTCATGCATGCTAAAAGAATAGTTTGATCTAAAAAGTATTTTTAGTCTCTTAAAGAGTAATTCTTATCAGTGTCAATCCTCTTTGGGATTGAAATATTTAATAAAAGTTATTTGGCCTGGTCAATTTTTTTTCTTTTCTTTTCATGAACATGTCTTTCTCATCCTATTCATTAAGTGTTAGCCTTTTCCAGGTTACACCTTCAATCACTTTCTTACCTCCCCCTACATTTTCATTTACAATAATTGTCCTCTTCCACTCTTTCTATGATCCAGATCTGGACTTGTTTCTCCCCTATACAAGAGGAAATACTTTCCCCATTCTTGTCACATTCCAATATCAGTCTATAAAAGAGAAGTATTCTATCACTACATTAATAACAGCCTATAGAAGAGAATCATTCTATCACTACCTCACCCTTCTCAGAAGTGCTCAAAAACAACCTTTCATTCCTATTTACTCAGGGAAAGTAGATGGCTAATTCACGACCCCTTGTGAGGCAAGACTGGATCAACATCTTTTATTTCTCTGAAGCTGCTCCTTTTGTGTTCACGTTGGAAGAACCATTGACTGTCTCATTCTCTATGTGACCCATTGAGTCAAGGCTGAGAGCCTGGCTTTCCAAGGCAGGCAGTGAGGCCACGTGTTGATGCTCCCTGTCTGTTTGCAATTGGGTTTGTACACTAGATGGTGACTCTTTGTGGGAATGGTGGGGTGTTTGAGACAGAGGCATATTCCAATGTCTAGAATTGTTGGAGAGGTAATAGAAAGCCCCAATTTAATCTCAGATCAAAGCCATGCTTTTTCCCCTCTTATTAAAGTCACTGTTTCTTTACTTAATATTTTCTGTGTTACACTATTTACTAGATACTAGTAATAAAATAGTGAACATACAGATTAGTTACTTATCCTTATGGAATTTTCAGGGAGAGGGGAAATGTCAACTTAAAAAATAACTATGTAAACATGTAGCGGGTGCGAAGGAAAAAATTAGAAAGTACCAAATGATTAATAGTTGAAATACCGATTTGTTCTGGGTAAGTAAGAATCCAGATAGAGGTCATGGGGCCTCCTGGTGAAAGCAACATATGGTTGAGATAAGTAAAGAAGCATGAGAGGACTTCACAGGACAGAAAGAATACCTGACCTGAGGATTTGGAGGGGCGAGAGATTGTCGTATTTTCACAGAATGGAGGGATTCCATCATAGTTGGAGTGAACACAGGGACAAGGATAGAGGTGGCGTAAGAGAGAGGTGAGGATCAGATTAATATAGGGTAAATTAAAGATTTTACATCTTATCCCAAAGAGGCTGCAAACAAAGGAAAGTCTTACCTGACTTGCATTTGAAAAAAAATGTCACTCAGAAGGCAAAGGTGAAACAGACAGGAGAAAGCCAGAAAGAAGAAAATGGTTTTGAGTGGAGATCATAGAGGCTTAGACTCACCCATGGTGATGAGAATGAAGAGGAGCACAGAATTTAAAAGATATCTAAGAAGCAGGATGAAAATATTTACTGCAAGATTTCATACCTGAGTGAGGAAAGTGAAAGAGATGAGACTGTATTCCAGGCTTCTGGTCAGTATGTAGGTGGAGGAGGATACCATTTCCTAAGCAGAAAAAATAGAGGATCATCATTTCTTGGATGAAGGAGTGCTCCTTGCATAGCAGTCTACCCTTCCAATATCCAAGCTTCAATGAAATTTCTCCTTCTCTATTAATTTGCTAGGGCTGCCATAACCAAGTACCATAGACTGTAGGCTTCAACAGCATAAATGCATTTTCCCACAGTTCTGGAGGCTGAAAGTCTAAGCTCAAGGTGTTGGCAGGTTTGGTTTCTCCTGAGGTCCCTCTCCCTGGCTTGCAGATGGCCACCTTTTCACTGAGTCCTCACATGGCCTCTCCATGCAAGTGCATCATCCAGGTATCTCTTCCTCTTCTTATAAGCACACCAGTTGTATTTGATTAGCGCTCAACTCTTACGACCTCACTTAACATTGATTATCTCTTCAGAAGTCCTATCTCCAAATTCAACATATTGGGGTTTAGGGGTTCAACATATGAATTTTGGAGTGACACGATTTGGTCCAAAACACTCTCCCATGATGCACCCACTGGCTAATAGAATTTTGCTTCATAAACTCAATATATGTGGATCCAGTATTACTCATGTTGAAAGTAAATGTCCAAAAATTTCATGACCCATTTTTTCTCTGTGTTATCAGAATGCAGAAACAATGTCTTGTAAGATTCTGTATCTCCTTGTTGCACAGGGCTTGTCCCATAACCATTCAAAAAAAGGATTAAATAACCACTAATATTTTAGAGGTTTATGCTTTTTAGGATTAGGTTATGAGCATGAAGAGGATGAAATATATGTCAAAGATATTAATGGTCTAGATATTTATTAATGAGAAATATAATTCATATTTATAAAGCTGGGTAACAAATTTACCCAGGACTTAATATTTTGGTTCTATTGTCTTTTTAGATTTGCCATAGATCTCTGATACAGTTTGACTTTGTGTCCCTACCCAAATCTCATCTTGAATTGTAATCTCATAATCCCCATGTGTCATGGGAGGGGTCAGTGAGAGGTAATTGCATCATCAGGGACAGTTTCCTCCATGTTGTTCTTGTAACAGTGAGTAAGTTCTCATGAGATCTGATGGTTTTATAAGCGTCTGGCATTTCATCACGTCATCTGAAAATAGAGACAATTTGACTTCCTCTTTTCCTAAGTGAATACCCTTTATTTCTTTTTCTTGCCTGATTGCTCTGGCTAGAACTTCTAATACTATATTGAGTAGGAGTGGTGAGAGAGGGCATCATTGTCTTGTGCCAGATTTCAAAGAGAATGCTTCCAGTTTTTGCCCATTCAGTATGATATTGGCTGTGGGTTTGTCATAAATAGCTTTTATTATTTTGAAATTCATTCCACTGATACCTAATTTATTGAAGGTTTTTAGCATAAAGCGCTGTTGAATTTTATCGAAGTCCTTCTCTGCATCTATTGAGATAATCGTGGTTTTTGTCTTTGGTTCTGTTTATGTGGTGGATTAAGTTTATAGACTTGCATATGCCTTGCATCCCCGGGATGAAGCCTACTTGATCATGATGAATAAGATTTTGATGTGCTGTTGCAATCAGTTTGCCAGTATTTTATTGAAGATTTTTGCATCTATGTTCATCATGGATATTGGCCTGAAGTTTTCTTTTTTAGTTGAGTCTCTGCTCAGTTTTGGTATCAGGATGATGTTGGTCGCATAAAATGAGTTGGGAAGGATTCCCTCTTTTTGTATTGTTTGGAATAGTTTCAGAAGGAAGGGTACCAGCTCCTCTTTGTATGTCTGGTAGAATTCAGCTGTGAACCCATCTGGACCTGGACTTTTTTTGGTTGGTAGGCTATTGATTGCTGCCTCAACATCAGCCCTTGTTATTGGTCTATTCAGGGTTTCAACTTCTTCCTGGTTTAGTCATGCGAGAGTGCAAGTGCAATCAAATTACAACTCAGGATTAAGAAACTAACTCAAAACCGCACAACTTCATGGAAACTGAACAACTGGCTCCTGAATGTCAACTGGATAAACAATGAAAGGAAGGCATAAATAAGATGTTCTTTGAAAACAACGAGAATGAAGACACAACATACCAGAATCTCTGGGACACATTTAAAGCAGTGTCTAGAGGGAAATTCATAGCAGTAAATGCCCACATAAGGAGCAAGGAAAGATCTAAAATCAACATCCTATTATCAAAATCGAAAGAGTGAAAAAAGCAAAATCAAAAAAACTCAAAAGCTAGCAGAAGACAAGAAATAACTAAGATCAGAGCAGAACTGAAGGAGATAGAGACATAAAAACCCCTTCAAAAAAATCAACAAATCCAGGAGCTGATTTTCTGAAAAGATCAACAAAATAGATAGACTGCTAGCCAGACTAATAAAAAAGGAAAAAGAAAAGAATCAAATAGATGCAATCAAAAACGATAAAGGGGACATCACCACCAATTCCACAGAAATTCAAACTACCATCAGAGATTACTACAAACAACTCTATGCACACAAACCAGTAAATCTGGAAGAAATGGATAAAATGTCTCTTTTCTTTATAAATTGCCCAGTCTCAGGTATTTCTTCATAGCAGCATGAGAATGGACTAATACAGTCTCATTTATTAAAACTAAGCCTTTAATTAACAAAGGAGGCTTGTATTAATGTATTCTGAACTAATCAAAAGTGTTATATCCAAACAGGATGCTAATTAACAGATCACTTATTATCCATATCAAGTGCAGGCCGAATCCGTTTTTGCAACAGTTTCAATAATGTTTTAAAATATTGTAGTGAACTTGTTTCTTCAGACCTATTCTCATAAACATATTAACGATTATTCACATTTGCAGATTAACACAGCTTTTCTAAACCACTGGTAAAAATATAATTTGGGTTTTTAATGCAATTTTCAAGTTGGTTATATATGCAAAATACTATTACATTTGTGTAAAATACCTTAATAAGACATTAGACTGGGAAAAATATTCTTTAAGAAAGTAGGTCTTAGATGAGGATTTAATTTCTACAGGTAAAATATGATTTTTCCATTACCTAAATTTAAACAGTCTGTGAGATAACAGTCCATCTGTTGGGTAATCCATTCATTTAGTCAACTAATCTTCAGGAAGCATTTACCAATAAATTACTATATGTAAGACAATCCACTTAAAAATAACAGACAGTTCTGAAACAGATAAGAAATCACACAGACACTTAAAAATGGGATACATAACTTGCTACAACATATCATCCTGTGCATAGACTAAGTGTCAAGGAAACATGTTTATTTTAATAAATATGTAAGAGAAACAAATCAGTTAGCTTTTAAAGAGGAGATCAGTCAATGAAAAAATATATAAAGTATTAGAAAAAAATTAATTTGTTATATATCTTTAAACAGTATATGAAAACACTGAAGAAAACAATGAGTCCGTAAGTACCAAATTTGAAATGATGGTAGAACAGTATAATTATACTTCTTGGTTAATTTCTATAAGCTGACATTTCTTCATATTCAATGTTTATTGAGTATTGTATTACATTAGCCTATTAATCATGATATAACAGTTCCATAAAAATAATAAACCATTTAAAATGCATTTAAAAATATTTTACTGTTCTCATTTTGTTAACTGTATTTTGCCTTAGAAACTCCTTGTGGTTTTATTCCACCCAAGACATTGATTCAATCATCCAATATTATAGGGCAATAATTCTAAAACTATCTCAGGGGAAAGATCAGTTTAGTTTAGTTTTGGTTTATAATTTTAAATTTATTTCCAAAAGTACAATAAAACAGAAGTATTTTTAAAAGTAAATCTAAAAAGACATACAAATTATAAGCCTCCTTTAAAAAATTATTGGATTCAACAAACATAAAAGTGCTCTTTCTAAAGGCTATACCATCTTTTTAAGTGTTTCTTTACACTTCTATGTCCTGGACCAGTAACAAACACAAAACTTTGAATATCACTGTTCTGAAAGTTACAACAGCGGACAAAAGAAACAAAAATCCCTGTCTAAAGTAAAGCAATGGTGAAGGGGGTGCACTCAAGGAATGCAATGAATAGATTTATTTATATATTTGGGAACTCAGCCTCCCAAGTAGCTGGGAATACAGGCATTTACCACTATGTCCAGTTAATTTTTAAATTACTTTTTGTAGAGATGGCGTCTCACTATGTTGTCCAGGTTGTTCTTGAACTCCTGAGCTCAAGAGATCCTCCTGTCCTGGCCTCCCAAAGTTCTAGGATTACAGGCATGAGCCACTCCACCCAGCCAAAGTATAATTTTAAATAGAGTGGGAATAAAGTTCATATCTGCAAAGGTAACATTTGATCTAATAAATGAGAGACCCGACTATGTGAATAACTAGGAAAATATCATTCTTGGCAGAAGGAATGGAAAAGGCAAAGGCCGAGTAGCTTAAATAGTAAGAAAGAAAGTGGCAGAAGATTAAATCAAAGGGAAAATGGAAAGCCAGGTTATACTGGGCCTTTGTGAGGAGTTTGGCTTTTGCTGTGAATGAAATAAGGAAACAGTTACTGGCGAGTTTTCAGTGGAGGAGATGCATCATCTAACTTTTGTTTGAAAGACAATCCTTCTGGCAACTCTGCTCAGCAGACCATAGAGGTCCATGGCAGGAATAAGGGAACCTCAGTAATTATGTGAGAGCTACTAAAGTCCTGCGCCACTTGTGGGGGTGTTGAGAAGATGTTCATTTCTAGATAAATTTTGAAGGAAGAGCTGAGAATATTTGCTAATGGGTTGAATATTCAGCAAAAGAGAATAAAAGATGATTCCAACTTTTATTTGTTTGTTTTGTTGTGTCTTAAGCAACTGGAAAAATGGAATAGCCATTTGCTAAAATTGGGAAGACTGGATAGATTAACTCTGGACAATAAATCAGGAGACTGATTTTAGAGAGAAGTTTGAGATGCACATTTAACACACAAGTAAAGATGTTAAACAGGCAGTTCAATCTCTGGAGAGAAGAAATTAGAAGCAAAAAGTATATTAAAAAAACTTTTGGAAGAGTGTTGTTATAAAGAGAATCAGGAAGAGAGAATATAGGAGTATAGAATACTAACTGGGGTAATACAGATTTTGTTTTAAAATGGAAGGCAATAAAACAGAGTATTTTTATACTGATGTCAAATATACAATAGCCAAGGAAAGCTGGTGATGCCAGAAAAACAGGAGAAGACTTGCTGAATTGACTTTTTATTTTTTTTTTCATAAAATGAGACAGGAGTTAGTGCACAAATAAAGAGGTAGCCAAGGATAGAAACATGAAGAGTTTATCCACAGTAAGAGGAGAGAAGCATATATAATGGTATACAGTGGCCATTACCTGTGTGCACGTAGGTAGGTAGTGGTGGTGGTAGGGTATTGTGAAAGTTTGCACTGATTGTTTCTCAGTAAAATAGGAGGCCAGGTTGTCAACCGGGAGTGATTATCAAGGTGTGTGTATTAAGAGACTGAGGAGAGAGGTGAATCAGCAAAACTAGCTGTGGAGAATGGAAGCGAATAAACCAGGTAAATTTGATATGATTGCCAGGTAGTACCAAGGTCTCACTTGAAGTTACTTGCCACAAAATTTATCTGAGGAAAGTCATTATGGCAATATGTTTTCTCCAGCCATGTTCAGCTGCATAGCTGCAGACACAAATGAGCAAAATCATGTTGTTTTGCCATCAAGTACAATGAAATGACATAGTAGCAAGATAAATAAGGATTTATGCAGTGCATAAGTATGATGACAGACTCTGGAATTTAGACTGCATAAAAAAGCAGTGAGAACATGAAAGAAACTTAGAGAGAATAAAAATGTATAGAATCAATGGATCAGAGATTCCAGGTAGTGAATGGATTTTCAGGATTTAGGGACTAGAAAGAGTAAGATGGAAAATAGAAAATGTTAGTTGGCTACTTAAAACAGATTGTACAACATTGAGATTATGTAGGGAATGTAGTTTGTAATGACACAGTCTAATGGTATTTCTATGATGCGTTGAGATAGGACTGGACAAAATTCATTGAGGAAAATCTGAACAGGCAAGATATAGGAAGAACTGTCTATGCGGATATTAAAACCACCAAGTCTTAGGCTAGGAGTGATGGTTTAGAGACTGATAATGAACAAGAAACTCAAATATGAGGGGAATGAAAGGAAGTTAATGGAGTTGGCAGATAATTGTAGTAAGCAAGACATAATAATAAGAGATTCAAATCTGGAATAATAAGAGAGGACAGGGAAAGCAAAGGGGTCTGCCTCTGCCAATCAAGAGCATGGAGAACAGCTGCCCACCTCCAGGCAAAGGAGGAATGTTAGAGATAAAAATACTTGCACTTCCAGGGTGAAGAGCCAGAACTGTCTAGTTTTCAGTGACAACAGTATAAATGGGACATTCTGTAGGAAAGGTTGAGTATGTAGAGATGTTGCTAATGAGCCTGGTATGCATACTGTTTCATACTTCATTCATTCTCAGTTAATTATGGGCTTAATATTGTGCTTATTTAAAAACAACATATTCTGCTACAGTTGGCAATTGCTGTGTGTAGTTCGTTGAATGGTGTCCCCAAAAATTCATGTCTGGAACCTCTGAATGCAACCTTATTTGGGAATATGATCTTTTCAGATACTATTAAAGGATATTGAGATGAAATGCTTCTGAATTTAGGATGGTTCCTAAATCCAATGACTGGTGGCCTTATAAGAAGAGGCATGACACAGAGAGAAAGAAACAGAGGAGGCAGATACACAGGGAACAGGGTTATGTGACAATGGAAGCAGAAATTGAAATGAGGCATCTGTAAGCCAAGTCAAGGATTGTTGGAATCACCAGAAGCTGCAAAGAGGCATGGAACAGATTCTCCCTCGGAGCTTCCAGAAGGAACCGAATATCAAAAGACTTTGGGGTTTCTGGCCTCCATGAATTGTCAGAGAATAAATTTCTGCTATTTTAAGACACCCAGTTTGTTATACTTTATTAGTGCAGTCCTAGGAAGCTAATACAACAAACCACCTCAAAACTTCAGAGCTTAAAACAACCCTCTCTTGTGCACCCTTTATCTCTCTCTCATGCTGTTGCTCTAGCTCTTTCGCTCTCTCTCTCTCCCTCAGGAGCTTATGGGCTGAATAGTCTGTTTTGCTGATCTGCGCCACTTTGCTGTTCTAACCTTGACCTGCTCAATGCAGCTGACTTAAGATGACCTCAGCTAAGAGGAAGCGGATTTTCTTCATGTTGCCTGTCATCCTCCAGTAAGACAGCCAAAGCTTGTTCACGTAGCAGGGGTTGAAGGGAGAGTGGAAAAGTGTAAGTGTGTTTTTAAAGTTCAGTCTACAACATGTGTTCTAATGCCAAAGCAAGTCAGATGGCCAAAACCTGAGTCAGTATGGGAGGGCATTACCAATGGACATGGATTCACAGAGGTGTGAAAATCGAGCCATTAGTGCAATCATTTTACAAAGAGTGAGTTACCATTTATGATGTTGGGTTACATTTTTTTTTCCAACTGTCAAGACATAGTTGATATTTAGACCTCTTGTACAGACTTTTAATATTTATTTGTTAAATATTGACTTTAGTCCGTGGAGAGGAAGGAGCTAAGGTGGCTAGTCTACAATCTATACATTTTCTTTAATGGAGGACACACCCTGAGGAAAGAAAAAAGTCAACTGACTTTATCCAGTTGCCTTATCAATGTGACAGGCAGACTTCCAGATAAATAGACTAATAACATTTTTAGTAAGGATTTCATATCTATGAACTATTCCTAGTTAAACACTGTTTACAGTAAATAAAGAGGAAATGTATGAAGCATGACTCCCTGGAAAATGTCATGTAAACCGGGATATAAAACAGATGAGTTTCATAAACTAAATGTTCTCTATGGTGGGAGGTAACGACCTCCACTTAGAGACTGGACCAGAGAGTCTGTGTCTGATGCAAGAAGGAAGGACTGGGAGAGATGCCCTCAATGTTCCAAACTTCCTCCCGCTCTTCTGACCCTCTCAGTTGTTTATATCCTTAATTGCAAGATATCCTTGATTGCCTATATTAATGAAGCTTGATATCCTGTGAGAGCTCCGATTTCTGTATGACTTGGCAATCCAGTCCTGTGCAGCCATGCTGTCTATTAGCTTAAATAATGAATTAATCACATTATTTAAATCGTTAAGGAACATAATCTCCTTCATATCAGTTCCAACTAGTACAAAATTAAACGAATTTCATTTCAGTTAAAGATGAAGTTCTATCCTGTTCCTTTGGTAGTATTTCACATTTTGGTAGAATAATAACTGCATGGAGAGGCTTTAATTTTCTATATGTAAGAGTATATATTCATATTTATTCTTTCCACAGATATTTATTTAGTGCCTACATTGTATTAGTCATTGTTTATGAGTCTGAGTCAAATGCTGTATTTCTCAAACTGTAACCATTGGATATTCCCCCCGACAATCTGTTGTAGGCTGATAATTTTGTAAAATACAGTGAATATAACCTTTGTTATTGCAACAACACAATTGCCATTACAGGTTCTAAATACCAATGCTAAATTTATGCATCCTGGTTGCAGATCGGTGGTAGTTTATCAAATGGTGAAGTCCTTACACCACACTTTGAGTATCACTGCAGGGGGAGATACGCAACAGTAGCCCAAAGGCGCTAAATTTTTATTCCAGTAAAGAATTCATTAAATAAACTAATAATTTAATTAAGATATAACATATTATATCATGGAACATTATGAAACTTAAATATTATAAAATAAGTAGGTTTCCTTTGTACTGACAGGCACAGAAAATCTCTGCAAGTCAAAGTCCAGAATTGGGAACAACAGTGTTGCCCAAGGATGAAGACTAAATGCAGGGATTGAGGGGTGAGGAGGGCTGGAAGGCATATTGGTAGCAATTCTTTCCTCTTTTCACCTTAAATATCCTTAAATTTTTCTTTTAATAATATATATTTATTACCTATTATGTCAATTAATTTTACAACTATAATAATATAATAGAGACATAAGGAGTTTCAAAAGTTCATGAAAAATGAAATTAAAAGATAAAAGTAAAAATGTAACCTTTTCAACATAAGCTCCATCAAATGCAGGACACTTTTGTAAATGATGATACCAGATATTGAGTCTGTCCCTAAAGAACTGAAGGTGCTGGGAATTTAACCATATCAGTGCTGTCTTTCTTACATCGTTAACAGAAGGAAAATGAGTTCCTTTTACAGATTTTTTTAAGATTAGGAAACAAAAAGAAAAAGAAATCAGAAGCAGCCAAATCAGATGTTGAGGTGGATACTTAATTATTTCCCATCAAAAGTCTTGCAGAATTTCCCTTGTTTGATGAGAAGAACGAGCAGGAGCATTGTCCTGGTGGAGCAGAACTCTCTGGTAAAGCTATCCTGGGTGTTTTTCTGATAAAGCTTTGGCTAACATTCTCAAGACCCTCACATAATACGCAGGTGTTTATTGTTTTTTGATCTCCCAGAAAGCCAACAAGCAAAGTGCCTGTTGACTGGACACTTCCATCTCTTGTTCTGAGTGTGCTTTGCTCTCAGGGTTTTACTGGTAAAGCCAGGTCCCATCTCCTGTTACAATTATTCAAATAAATGATTCAGGATCTTGATCACACTTGTTTAAAATTTCCATTGGAAGCTCTGCTCTTGACTTCAGCTAATCTGGGAGCAATAGTTTTGGAACCCATTGAGTGGAAAATAAGCTAAACTTTAATTTTTCAATGAGATTCATGTAGGCTGAGCCAATTGAGATGTCTGTGGTGTGGCTGTTGTTTCTGCTGTTAATCATCAGTTCTCTTCAATTAGACATGGAACAGACCGAGCTTTTCCTCACAAATTCATGTGGATGGTCTGCCATTGCAGGCTTCGTCGTCAACATTTTCTTGTCCTTTCTTGAAACAAATTATCCATCTGCAAACTGATGATTTCCTGGGGCCATCATCCCTATAAACTTTTCATAAAGCATCAATAATTGAACCATTCTTCCACTGAAGCTTCATCCTCAATATGATGTTTTTTCTTGTTTCTATTTTATCAGAATACATGTTGCTCAGATAGGGGTCCTTTTCAAACTGATATCTCATTCTCCTTGGTGCCTCAAACTAGATCCTGTTCAAGCACGTTATAACAAGGTAGTTTGAGTTTATTTTGATATAAAAAAATTTGAAATCCAGGCATAGTTTCCTCATAATACACATCTTACAAGGACTTTTTGAAAAGCCCTCCTATAAAGGTCCACATACCATTTAGTAAAAAATATGTATGTTCTTCAACCCCTCTTAAAATATGAAAACCTTTAATGATAACCATGTTAGTCTGAATGCATTTAATGTCCCCTCTGTTTGTGTGTTTTATATCTAACCTGCTATTCTTATAGCACACATCATAACACACACACGATATATATATATACACATATGACAATTACTGTAGTTTGGCCATTGATTTTATTTCTTCTGTTTAAAAGAAGGTGGTTCACATTAGATGTTTTAAGTATTTGTCAAGTAAAATTTTTTCTTAATTCTTTTGGAGACAATACATTCATTCAAGTAAACCATCAAAGCACTCAGATATGGTAAGACTTGGGCATGGCTGTTTCTCTTGTTTTAATCAGATAGCCTAGTCATGTGTGTACTGCATGAGAAGGCCAACTTGTACATAGAGTTAAGTTTTGCAGAAGGAAATTTCAATGCTTATTATTGAACTTTTCCTGTTATGAAGACTTTCATATACATGAGCAGATTTTTTCTGAGTGTTAGAGCCTGGTAATCCAAATAAAATTAATAAAACAGAAATTATAAAAACTTCCCGTGTCATACATTGGGTGATGTTATCATGAAGATTCATAAGAATGAACTTGGCCCCATCATATACTGATGCCATTTTTCGACATTTTGAAAATGGCTAATACTCATAAGCATGCTAAAACTCCCAATCACTACTACTCTTGGTGTAGTAGTCCATTTCTCACACTGTTAGAAATAACTGCCGAAGACAGGGTAATTTATAAAGAAAAGAGGTTCAAATGACTCACAGTTCTGCATGCCTGGGAAGGCCTCAGGAGACACATAATCATGGCAGGAGATGAAGGGGAAGCAAGGCACCTTCTTCTCAAGGCAGCAGGAAGGAGAATGAATGCAGGAGGAACTACCAAACACATACAAATCCATCAGACCTTGTGATAACTCATTCACTATCACAAAAACAGCATGAGGAAAACCACTCCCATGATCCAATTACTTCCACCTGCTCTCTCCCTTGACAGGTGGGGATTATGGAGATTATGGAGATTGCAATTCAAGATGAGATTCTGGGTGGAGACACAGCCAAACCATATCAATAGGGGTATACTTCTTGGCCTATCATCCATTTTCCTCAACTCTTTGAACATGTTTATGGCATCGGTGAGCATAGCACCACCATCATCCATGCCATGAATTATTCTACTAAAATGCATAGAGACCTGCTACTTCTGGAACAGTGCCTTGACTATCGTATCTTTGTGCCAAACGTTTTGAGTTTTATCTGATTTGATGAATATTTACTTACTTAAATATTACTTAATATTTAGTGGCTTTGGAGTTAGGTGGCCTGGATTTGCATTTGGCTATATCATTTACTACCACATGACTCTCACAGTTTTATTCAGAATACCGGTTATTTCAGAGAGGTATCTGATGATGAGTTTTCTCAAGAATTTCTAAACAGTATTGATAGCACTGATGTCCATGGTACATTAAAATTTGCCATTTCTCTTTCCACAGAGAGTGGATATTTGTTATGTTAAGAAGACAGGAACATTGCTGATAGGTAAACAGCATAATTAATCTAACAGTGAGCTAGGACTTTGAATACTTCTATATATAAAGTGAATCTTATCCAGCTAAACATGGGCGGTTGCCTGTCTCAGCAGTTTTCTCATCACATTCACCCCCAGAGATATACAAGGCACTCCACTAAAATAAAATGAATTTGCATTTCCAAATAGTTTTCATAAGAGTATGACTAAAGCTGATATAGACATTTAAATTTTCTCTAATATGCTCCTGGTAAAACAACTGATTTCTTCATCTTCAAGTCAATACACAACATCCCTCCTCCTTCTCTAGTCATAGTTCAACCCTACAAAAGTACTGTTGGAAACCGGTTTGGTTTGGCTGTGTCCCCACCCAAATCTCTTCTTGAATTGTAGTTTCCATAATTCCCAAGTGTTGTTGGAGGGACCCAGTGGGAGATACTGAGTCATGGGGCCAGCTTCTCATATACTGTTCTCGAAATAGTAAATAAGTCTCATGAGAGCTGATGGTTTTAAAAGAGGAAACCCCTTTAGCTTGATTCTCATTCTCTTCTCTTGTCTGCCACCATGCAAGACATGTCTTTCACTTTCTGCCATGATTGTGAGGCCTCTTCAGCCATGTGGAACTGTTAGTCCGTCAAACTTCCTTCTTTTGTAAATTGCTCAGTCTCGGGTATGTCTTTATCAGCACTGTGAGAACAGACTAATACAGAAACTAAATAGAAAGTAAAAGTGAGTTTCCAGGAACTTCGTTAAGGCTGGTCATCCACAGCTATTAGATTGTACTGTATATCACGTTGCTAGTAAACTGTAAGGATGATAGACTTATCTTATAGAGATTGGAGCTTTAATATCTGTATTCAATCACTTATTTAGTTGCTCCTTAACATAATCAGTTAACATTTACTGAGTGGTTATCATGGCCCAGGTCCTATATCACGTGATAGTAAAAATAAAATAAAATTGAACAGTTTGTTTTGTCTCCACATTAAAATGATTTCCACTGTAGGTGTGGACTGAAAAATTTGCACCAGAAAAATGCCACATATAAAGTAATAGGGTTGGGAAATATAAACATGTGGTCTACCTTCTGTTTATTACATAGTAATACATGAATAGATGCATAAACTACCATGAAATACAAAAAATTGGTCAGGATACGTAGTAGAAAGTGAAACTCCCTTCAATTATACCCTTAACCAGTGTTCCACCAAAAATTTTGTGCATTCTTCATAATTTTTGCTATATTTACACATACCCCCCACTTTCCCATATGTATAAAATACATGTTTGTGTATGTATATGCATATACATATGTAGAGTTTTAAGGATTTGTGGGTTTGTGTGAAACATAATTCAGCTTGTGCAATAATATGATGCTGTAATTTGTTTTCTCTCTATATATATTTTGGGGATGTTCCCCAGTCTGTGTATTTAGCTCTACTTTCTTCTTTTAGCTGAGGCATGGAAGACCAGTGTAGAGAGGTGTTCTTTAAAGTCAGTCGTTAACCTTAACTCACAAGAAAATAATAATTTATAAAACATCAATTTTTAAAAAATAAGGCCAGAAAGTTGAAGAAAATTTTCCCCATTTCTAAAAGTAGTTAGTATGAGAAACTAGATATGAATTTGTCCTTTTTTGCCTTATTTTTACTTGTTTGTTTTTAAATTTTCATTTTATATCTCATCTGTCAGAGTTGGAAAAAGGTATCATACGTAACTGTGTTCCTTAGAATAGGAAACCAGGCCACTGTATTGCACGTTCTAGAGAAACTGTTAGTCACATCATAGTCTGAGTATTGCCCCTGAGGTTATTCTGCATGCAATGCATAGCCACATATTGTAGCCTTGATGGGAAAGAAGACACCTTGAAGAAGAGCATTCTAGGCACAAAAAATAGCAAATATGAAGCAAATGTGTTGAACAATGATAAGTTCAAGGCTAGAGATGAAGATCATGAGAAATAAATGGGTTGAAGGAGACAAAGAAGAGCCAATCACGAAGAACCTCATAGATCATCAGTAAGGGATGAATGAAAGTAGGAAGAGAGAAAAAAGACAAGAAGGAGAAAGGAGGAGGAGAAGAGGGAGAAAGAGATATAGAAAAGGAGAAGAAAATTAAACAGGTGTTAACAATATAGAGAAAGAAGGGTATTAATGCTGTTAAATGATAAAATTAAAGACCCTCCTCACCCCAGTGATTTAGAAGAAATTACCGAGAGGCAGAAAACAAAAATGGTAGAATTTACCAGTTCCTCAGAGAAAGGAATACCTGAAAAACCTTGGTGGTATAATGGGTATAGTTTCAGGTATATAAAATACAAAAATAGGTATAGTTTCAGGTACATAAAAAACTAACATGGGTATAGTTTCAGGTATACACAAAACTATAATCTGGATGGAGCAGTTGATGAAGAATTACAAATGTTTGCTTTACTTTACTGACATTTTAAAGCCAACTTCATCCAGTAATCTTTATGGAGACAAGTCTGAACAGACAGTCTTAGAGAATCTGTAAAGAAGATCCCAGTCTCCTGTATTATGCTTTATTTATGCTGAGTAACCCCAGGAGACAGATTTTCCTCTCATACTCTTGCATTGGTTTAATTTCAAATATGTCTAAAAGGGAAAGTATGAAGCAGTTACACAGCTTGACAGGAATAAACAAGTTTTGTTCTGCTACCCACATTATCTGTAAGATTGTCATTCTTTTTGTCTTTCTACTTGGCATTCACAAGGTACAGTACCAATTATTTAGTTATGGAGAAATTCCTGTGTTATTTTGAAATGAGTTATAATCAGTTACAAAATTTGACATGCATGTAATTTAATGTCCAAAGACATTAGAACTCTTGGATATGTTTCTATTTGTAGTGGTGAGAGGGACAAGAAGAGAATTTAATTTAGTTCTCACTCATCTGAAAGGTGTCAAGATTTGCTCTTGCATTACAATTTTTTTCTTCTCTCTTACACTTTTTTTGTGGATAAATATTAAGAAAAATAACTTTGCCTGAATTCTGACCTGTTATTCCATTGTGTGTCTCATGTTTGACTTGGTGGAGAGAATGCTAGATTAAGGCAGTGCCTACAACAGCATGCCGAAGAGTGCAATATATGAAAGCCTATCTTGCCAAGTGTGGCTGGGCTTAACAATGGCTGTGCCGGTTAAAGAAGGCTACCACATCCAGATCAAGTATCTAGTATGTGAAGAATCACAATGTATATAGAGAGGATTGCTTGACCCTGTGTTTGCTACTTGTACAATAGAATGGCCAGCATTATCTCAGTGCCTTGAACATAATTGGTGCTCTTTAAAGATTACTGCAAGCAACCGAGGCTCTGCTTCCTGGAGGAGCACTTCGGCATTAAGCATGGAAAGCACCTTGGTGTTATGTTCCATTATTGCTCAGCCACATCAGAGAGCAAAGCTCCAAATTCCATAGAATCTCATATCTGTATCAACAGCTGTTTCTTTTTTATTCATTCCATTTAATAGTTTATTCAACAAATATTTATTATGCACACAGGTTGTGTCAGACACTATGAGACTTCATGTAGACAAATGCAATCCTCTAAGATTCCCTCTGAGCAGTGTGAGGAGCCATCAGATCAGACTGCTCCTGAGGTTGCTCCCCAGTGATCTTAAGTCTTTAATATCATTGCAATCCTAAGTGTCCCATAAGAAGGTTAGTTAGATGCAACTTTTTACTTCTCATTATATCTGGAAATAAAGTGTATAAAAACTCATGAGATGAAAGCCTGAATACCTGAAGTTAGATGGTATCTTTGTATTTAGAAACACCAAATAGGTAGAAAAGCTTAAATGTGTTCTTGGCAGAGTGCTTCCTTTCTTAGGATAACTAATTTGTTAACCATTTGATGTGGATTTTCTAGTTTGAAATGTTAGTCTTTTTATAAAGATTGATCTCTATCATGATGCCTTCAGAAAATAATGGGGGAGCTGGCTGCTTATTTTTAAATGTAAAATGTCTAGTACCTGATGCTGGAAGTGACCTGTGTGGGGGCTGAACTCTATGCGATTACTTATATCATATGCCAGAGTCAGAATTTCATCTGATAGCCAGTTCTGAACTTTCTTGTGAAAATATCAATATACTTATATCTATGTCTACATATTTATCAATCTTAGTAAATGTACATGTCTTCATAATGGAATAAATTATATAGCTTAGGACTTCATAAAAAATATATTCATTGAAAATTATATGTGTGTATGAAACCATCCTTGCAAAAATCATAACAGTGAGAAAATTATGACAGTGAAAGAAATCTGATCTAACCAATCCTCATCTTGCCCTTAATCTCCAGACTTCCATTGGTTATTCCTGTTGTTGGTCCAAACTAACTTTGGGAGGAAATTATACTTTAAATGATAATAACCCTTCCTCCAAACTAACCACTTTTGTAAAACTAATGAAACACCACCAGGTCAGGAGGATGAGAGGGGCCTGAATTTTGCTAAGATATAGGTGTAAATGATTACCAGCCAGTATTGCCGAGGTCAAAAGATTTGCAACTTCCCCAATTACTCCTGCAGATAACATCACTATTCTAAGATTGACCTTTTGAGATGTCCTTTCAGGCTTCTGCATTTCTGATGACTGGATGGCCCCACCCAGAAGCAGACTCAACATATGAGGACCCTTATGATTGCATCCCCAACCAATTAGCAGCACCCAATCCCCTAGCTCTCTGCCCTGCCAAACTAGAGTTAAAAAACCCTAGCCTCTGAATTTTTGAGGAGGCTGATGTGAGTAATAATAACAAAACTCCCATCTTCCCTTTGGCCTGCTCTATTTTCATTAAACTCTTTCTCTATTGCAATTCACCTGTTTATATTGACTCTATCTGGGCAGCATACAAAATGAACCCACTGGGCAGTTACATATATACGCACATACAAACACATTTGCAAGCATGTGCACATGTACATATGCACACACTTGTACATAAGTGTACACACACACACACACACACACACGGATTTAGGCTTCCACTACAGCAGGGCTTTTTGTGATGGGTCAGTGACTATATGGTTTTTACTTCAGCTTCTAGACTTCTTCTCACCCCCATTTCCTCACACATTTGTCCCAGGTCTAGCCCTTATAATGAGTCCATTATTCCCATAATGCCCTTAACGACAGGGCTTTCATGATTAAATCCTGATTGATAAGTATGTGAGGTGAATGGAAGGATGATAACCTTTATTTTTAAAATTGATCACTGGCTGCTCTCTAGATGGTGAATGAAAAGGAATACAACTGGAATCTAGAGGATCACTTAGGGACTATCCCAGGACATGGAAGGAAGTGCTTGAGCAAGAATTTTGGAGAAAGGAGTAACAGGGCTTGGTGAAACATTAAAATATGAGATTTCTTATACAATGGTATTTCTGGATCTCTTTTCAAATGGAAAGTTCTGACAATATTGGCCATTTGTGATCTGAGCTGCGGTTTCCTCTAGTTGAGCTGCTATGATCTGGATGTGGCCCCAAAGTTCATTTGTTGCAAACTTAATCCCCAGTCAGCAGTGTTAGGAGGTGGGGCCTAATGGGTGATGGTTAGGTCATGAGGCTCCACGATTGTGAACAAATTCATGCTGACTATAAAGACATCTGAAGCTATGCCTTCCATCTTTTTCTCTCTCACCTCTCTTACCCATTTAACTTCCACCACTGGATGAGGTAACAAGAAGGCCCTCAGGAGACACTTGCACTTTGATATCGGACTTCCCAAACTATGGGAAATAAATTTCTTTTTGTTGTAAAATATCCTGTCTGTGGTATTCTGTAATGGCAACACAAAACAGAGTAAAACAAGAGCCCTTTATGAAGTGCTGGATAACCAGTAGCCCTTTTCTGTGTCATTGATGTTAAGAATTTGCATGGAAGAATAGAAAACATACTGGGCTTCCAGCTAGAATTACTGAGCTCACTTAAAGTACCACCAATTAGCGCAGGCACACTGGATGTTTCTGAATCGCCAAATATGTAACGATGAGGATAACAGCATTTATTCTACCTCCTTCATGGAGCTATTGTGAGAATCAGGTGGGGGCAACAACCTCTTTTCTCTAGCTCTAATGTTGTGCAGAGCTCACAACTAACTTAATTCTGCCATCTATTTTAACATCTTGTATAGTTTTTTTTTTCTTCTCTATGAAGTCATTAATTCTTTGAGGACTGGCAATGTGCCTGATTCATTTTTGCATCTCCTACAGCTTGAGCAAAGAGATTTGCACATAGTGGCACTAAGTAAAAAATTAAATTTGCTAAGTGATAAATATGAGATATTTTATATATTGTGAGTAGATCCTGACGTATAAAAATGTAGCACACCTCTGAGTCACTGTGTCCTGATTCTCTGGCTATTGCTCTAAACTAGGATCACCAGAGCAACACCTTCAATCTGAATCTACAAGCAGGTCCCATTTATAGTAGTTGACCTTGTCAGCAAGTTTCAAGAAATCCGCTGCAGTGTTGCTTAAATTCTAAAGCTCTGAGAAGCTCACAGGTAGGAAATGATACAACTGTGGCTTGATTAGATGTGTAGCTTAATTAGAGAGCTACTTTGCTCCTCTCTGACTCTTCTGGTTTGGCTCTGCTCTCTGTTGTTTCTTTGCTCTTAAACTGGGTTGCCTTGTCTTGAAATGATGTTCATAAAACACTATAAAGAGGTCTTAGGCTTCACAACTGCTCACTACACTGTATATGAGAGAGAACATTGATGGCCATGATTCCCAGACATGTCCAGAAATCTGTGCTGATTGGAGACAGTGTTTTGGCTAAGGCCTAAAGTGCCTGAACATGTGGCAAGCTGGGCTACGCTACCCTAGGTGATGCTCATTGGGGGAGCTCTGGGCTATTTTGATGGGACATTTCTCTATTGTGCATAATTATCTGCATTTCTGCTTGCTGCCACTCAGTGTCAACAGCACCCTGTCACTGAGACAACTAAAAGTACCCCTCTCTAATTGACTCAGAGGGAAGGGTGTCCCTACTAAAGACTAGCCAGGTTTCTTTCCTAAAACTTATGGAACCAAGTGTTGCTACATATTGGAGAAACAGTGCAACTGCTGCTGATAACTCAACAACAATATCCAACACCACCGGGCAGCCTGAAACCTCGGGGAGATTGGTGGCCACTTCCATTATTTAGAATCACAACAGAGACCAGAAAGTACTTCCTTCTCTCCCATTTCCTTCAGAATAGAAATGACAATCATGTGTTGCCATTATTTTAGGTTCTTTATGACAACTCATCTCCTGTAACATTCACGACAACCCCACATGTATTCATATACATTTACAAATGGGAAAGCTGAGACTCAAAGTATAGTGTCTTAGTAAATTACCCATTACCACAGCTGATAAGAGGCTGCATCAGATGCTGGCAAACATTTTCTTTAAAGAGTCAGTAGTAAATATTTTAGACTCTGTGGATGATACAGTTTCTGTAACAACTACTGTATCATTGTAATTCACAAGCAGCCATATACAATATGTAAACAATAGATGTGCTGTATTCCAATAAAACTTTATATAGCAACTATGATTTAAATTTCATGTAATTTTCAATGCCATTAAATATTCTCTTCTTAAATGTTTTAAGGATGTTAATAATTCCTGATATTATATATAGTTAACAGTAACTTTTCACGCTTGAATCCATTGTTTTTTTTCCCCCTGTTTAAGACATGCAAAGAAATGAACACAGATTTAGATGTAGATATAGAATTGTAAGATATGCATACATATTTTTGTACATGTTCATGTGTAAAGATGAATACATGTCTCTATATATACATATACATATATATTTTAAAGAAGCTTATTTTATTTAAGATGAGAATTTTATGGTTAACTTTAAAATAGAGCTTGTTGTCTTTTGTTAATATAGTCTTCCATATATGAAAATAAACAATGTGGCTTGAAAAAAAAAATTCTTCTTCTTTAGATTCTTTTCAAAGTTGCAAAAATATTTTCTTAGATACGGGTGATATGGTTAGTGTGAGGTTTGTTCTTCCCGAGTTTAAAAGGAAGAAACTGAGGCCAACACAAGAAGATCCAATGTGAAGGAATTTATTCAGGCTTCTGGGCAAGGTTCTGCGGTCCGACAGGAGGGGCCAGAGAAGTCGAACGAACTCCTTTCAGACGTGGGGTTTTATAGGGAGTGAAGGAGCTCGATTGGTTGTGGGAGAGCAGGACTACTATTGGGTAAGGTTACAAGTCTTTGTTTGCATACAGGACTAGGCTGCTATTGGCTAGAAAAACTTGGCTGCTATTGGCTAGAAAGACTTGCTACTATTAACTAGAATCACAAGACCCCACTTGCATATTGGGTCCTTTAAGGGAAAGCCAGGCTGTGCGAGAAAGGGAGAAGGGAACATGCCCGAGCATGTCTGAGCTTTCAGACAAAAGTGGGGGGTGGTGTGCGTCCGAGCTCCTGGCAAGGCAACCGGCCTTACAGTTAGGCTCTGTGTCCCATCCAAATCTCATCTTGAATGGTAATCCCCATAATCCCTACATGTCAAGGGAGAGACCAGGTGGAGTAATTGAATCATGGGGTTGGTTTCCCCCATGTTGTTCTCATGATAGTGAGTGAGTTCCCATGAGATCTGATGGTTTTAGAAGGGGCTCTTCCCCCTTTGCTTGCCACTTCTCCTTCCTGTCGCCTTGTGAAGAAGGTGCCTTGCTTCCCTTTTACTTGCTGTCATGACTGTAAGTTTCCTGAGGTCTCCCCAGCCATGCTGGATCATGAGCCAACTAAACCTTTTACCTGTATAAATTACCCAGTCTCAGGCAATTCTTTATAGCAGTGCAAAAATGGACTAGCACAACGGGCATATAAAACAGGCAGTAGACTGAGGTCAGGAGTTTGAGACCAGCCTGGCTAACTTGGTGAAACTGCATCTCTACTAAAAGTACAAAAGTTAGCCAGGCGTGGTGGTGGGTGCTTGTAATCCCAGCTACTCAGGAAGCTGAGGCAGGAGAATTGCTTGAACCTGGGAGGCGCAGATTGCAGTGAGTCAAGATGGCGCCACTGCACTGCAGCCTGGGCTACGAGAGTGAGACTCTGTCTCAAAACAAAACAAAACAAACAAATAAACAAAAACAAAAAAAACAAGTGGTAGGCTGGATTTGGCCTGTTGGTCATAGTTTGCTGATTCCTGCCACACAGAAAAGTCCCACTGGGTTATGGGATGGAAATGGGAGTGTTACATGGCCATCTGGTTGTGGACTCATCACTCTTTAGCCTCACACCCTTATTGAGAGTGCTCTCCATGCCATGTCATCAGTGGCCCACAGTCTGAAGCCTGGAGGCAGACACGTTGGGATCCTGTAGCTCTTCATGAGTCTGGACTGTTGGGTTCATCATCTAGCTGGATTCAAGGCTTTCATGTTCACAAAGGCATATCCTGTGAGCTATTGGCTCTTACAGAATGCCTCAAATCCCACCAGCGATGTCAGCTCTTTGCTTTGCCACAGTTGTCCATAATTTAATTTTCTTTTTAAAAACGTATTCTTTAGGCCTGATATTGGCCTATTATTTTACTAGTGTATGCTTTTATTTTGAGCTCACACCTTAAAAAGCTGGGTTTGGGAAGCAAGTGTTTGATGGCTTTCTTTTCCTCTTTAAGAAACATGCCACGCTGTTGAAGGCAATCAGGACCCACACCTGTCAGTGAGCACCAGCTGAACTTGCTTATCAGCGATGCATCCTGGACCACGTTCAGGACGAGCCTGAGGCAGAGGCAAGTGAGGCAGCTGCCTGGGGTAGAATCAGCACAAACTTGAACAGGTGCCTGGAGGCCTGAATACTTTAAATATTTAAGATGGGAACCTTGCCCATGAGTAATTTTAAACGCGTACATTTATCTTTTGGTTTTGCCTTCAAGCCCATTTTGTAAAAGCATTTGAGTTTCCTTCTGTAGGTTCACTGTTCGTTTTAGAAAGGTTTCATGTATTTTTCTTCATTTTGTCCTTTTTTTACATGAAAAGTCAGTATATTGTCTCACACTTTGCATAGTGATATGTTTTATACATCCAGCTTGTTAGCATATGAATGAATAAAAATACAATTCTCCAAACTAAGGGGAAAAAAGCCTGCTTTTTATAAAATATTTTAGCATAAAAATAGAAGAGACATGACAATTTTACCTTTAAGCTTTTTAAATTTCAGTTCAGTTCTGAATTCAAGTTGTAGAAAGGGGGGTCACAGGCAAGAACCAAGGATCCTACTGCCTTGAAGACATCACCATATGGAAGCCATTTGTGAGCATTTTTGAGCAGTGGCTGTACTAGACAAACCTTTATCCCCTGAATGCAATTTAATGTGTGATGTAGCTGTTAAAGATGCTTGGTAATCACATATGGGGATTTTCTTCACCTTCAACTCTCTGGAACAGGGTTGGCCTCCAGAGCATGTGGTTCTGAGAGTTTTATCTCATGGCGCTCAGACAGGAACAGGGCGCTGGGAAAATGTCTTTTAAACATCTTGCTTTGTGATTTTGATTGCTGGTTGTTGTTGTTTGGGGTTTATTTTTCTGTTAGTTGTTCTGATTTTCACCACTGTAATTCATATTTTTATCTCAAAGGAAAAAATAAACATTGATTTGGCACATTAATAACTGAAGAATTTGCCAAATGCCTTTGTTTTTCCATTTGTACAATTTTAAATTTTATTTTATACATTTCTTCTAGCTCATTTGTATTGCTATCATTTCTTGGAAATTCTATCATTATGATAGCATGCCTGTTAATGAGGCTACATTTACAGCACATGTTGTTGATTGTAATTTTATAGGTGGTAGGAAAACCATTCGCTCACTTCTTTATCACATTATACCTCTGGAATTCCTCCCGCTTTCTAGGTCCTCTGTGGGCTTTGGATAGAATTTAGAATAGATCAGACACATTTTCTTATGCAGATGCAATGACCAGTGTAATGAGAGATGTGCAAAGTAAATAAGAAATATTGGGACATGTTTTAGAATACAATATGTGTAACTGTATTAATGTGATTAAATTACTAGTATTCATGCCATTAAATACTAACTCTAATAATGTTGGATATGCCACCTTCTCCAAATACATATATGATTTGGAATCAAAATTATGGTGGCAAGGTCCAGCTGAAACTTGAGTGTGGCAGTATTTGGAGAAGGAAACATTGCTGGGCAGATCTGTCCCTGGAAGATAATCATAAGAAACAGGACCATCAGAAAGTGTCATATGCACTTTGACAACTGACACTGGCTGTAGATACTGTTCTTGTTTTACAAATGAAGAAACTGAAGCTCAGAAAAGTTAAGTGCCCAGGAAGACCTGGCCACTAGGTGGTTTGGCTAAGATCCAGAGAGTCAGTCTCAGGTACATCACGGTAAAGATCACATACTCCAACCATTTTTCTTGGATCCAGCCTCTGGCACTTGCTGGCTTGTGATCTTAGGCATCTTCCTTAACTCTTGTGTGCCTTAGTTTCTTTTTCTATGAAATAGATATATGAAGAGTACTTTCGTTATTTGAATTATTATAACAATTAAATTAGTTCACATCAGCCAAGTGTGTAGAACTGTACCAAGTATGTAACTAGCATTGTATAAGTGTTTGCTATATAAAATAAACTTTAAAATATGGGTACCAGGTCTGTGTTACTGCAGGCCTTGCTGTCTTTATGCAGCCTCATGCTGATTTGGGGGTGCAGTTACAAGTGCTAAGTTTATTTCCTTTTCCTTCTCTTCTATCAGCTGTGTAGCTTTCTGATATTAGAAGAGGGGCAGTCAGAGGTAGAAGGAAGTGGGAAATCACAAATCTTTCATTCTGTCATTATAGCCACCATGATCCCTTTTTCCAAAAGGGACCAAATGGGTTTGTTTGCAGGGCAAGTCAGGAAAAAGGTATTGTTACTCCAGGGCCTGCATGAAAAAGAAAAAAAAAAGCATACAAGTAAATCAACAGTAACAAAAACCGTCTCTTCTGGTTTGTGGATGCTTGACATTCCGTTAGAGAGACAATTTCTTTCATCTTCCAATTGATGTTTTAGGATAAAACAGTTCAGCTGATATAAATGATCCTGAGCCTTCTTCCCAGAGGATATATTAATCAAGGTATCACTGCAGGGTAGAAGTTGAATAATTTAGCATCTTTTAGTCAAGAATTGAATAAACTCACGGTTATTCATTTTATTTAAGTTCATTTAAATGAATACAAAATTTCTAACCATTAGTAACACAGTAGATGTTGCTGTGTTATATATATCTTTTGGATATATCTAAAATTATTTTACACCATAGGGCACAATTATATACTTGGCTATAAAAATTCTTATGAGAATTAGACTCACTTTATCACCTAAACATAAGAACTGTCAAATAAATATCAGCTTGATCTGCTTAGTTATTTATAACTGCTAATAAAATAAACTACTTACCACTATTTCCTTGAAGACTGAAAATGCTACTTTTTAGATTTAAAAAAATGTGTTTGCTTATCAACACTCTAGAGAACAAATAAATCTTATAATTAATTTCTCACTAATACCCTGATTCATGCCATTCTGTGAGTGTAGGAGTGTGGTTTAAATCAATCTGTAAAAAAAAAAAAAGCCTAATTCACAAAAACCAGGTTGATTTTTTAAATCAAATTATGTTAAATATTTAAGAATTGAGAAAGTATATGAGGAGTCTTCAAAATGTTCATGGAAAATGTGTATTATGAAGAAACTATGCATGGATTTCAAAATATTTTTGCACTGAAATAAACTCATATTAACTGATTGTAGTATGCCAGAGTATGATCTAGTTTGAGGCAATGAGAAGGATAAGACATCAGTTTGAAAAAAGCCCCTGTGAAAGCAACATGTATTCTGCTACAATTGAATAAAAGGGAAACCTCAAATTGATGGTGAGGGTTGGATGGAAGAATGGTGAAATCACTGATGCTTTATGAAAAGTCTATAGGGACAATGCCCCTAAGAAATCAGCAGTTTACAAATGGAGCCATTAAGTCAGAGGTGGGGCCAAGATGGCCTAATTGAAACAGCTCTGATCTGCAGCTCCCAGTGAGACCAACGCAGAAGGCAGGTGATTTCTGTGTTTCCAAATGAGGTACCCAGTTCATCTCACTGGGACTGGTTAGGCAGTGGGTGTGACACATGGAGAGTGAGCAGAAGCAGGGTGGGGCCTCACCTGACCTGGGAAGTGCACAGAGCTGGGGACCTCCCTCCCCCAGTCAAGGAAAGCAGTGAGGGACTGCGCTACATGCCCAGGGTTCTAGGCTTTTCCCATGCATTTTTGTCACCTGCAGATTAGGAGATTCCTTTGTGAGCTTACACCACCAGGGCCCTGGGTTTCAAACACAAAACCAGGTGGCTGTTTGGGCAGGCACTGAACTGCAGGAGCTGTTTCATACTCCAGCAATACCTGTAACTCCAGTGAGACAGGACAACTGTCCACTGCCCTGGAAAGGGTGTTGAAGCCAGGGAGCCAAGCAGTCTTGCTCAGTTGGTCCCACTTCCACAGAGCCCAGCAAGTTAAGAACCACTGGTTTGAAATCCTCACAGCCAGCACAGCAGTTTGGAGTCAGCCTGGGACTATTGAGTTTGGTTGGGGGAAGGGTGACCGCCATTACTGTGGCTTTAGTAGGCGGATTTCCCCTGACAGTGCTAAGGAGACTGGGAGGTTTATACTGGCTGGAGTTCACCAGAGCACAGCAAAGAGGCTGTGACCAGACTGCTTCTCTATATTTTTCCTCACTGGGCAGGGAATTTCTTCCGGAAATCCAGCAGCTCCAGTTAGGGGCTTATGGACAAAACTCTCATCTCTCTGGGACAGAGCAGCTGGGGGGAGGGGTGGCTGCTGTGGCAACTTCAGCAGACATAATCTTTCATGCCTGCCAGCTCTGAAGAGAACAGCTGATCCTCACAAGAGGGGTTCTCCTAACACAGTGCACCAGGTCTGCTAAGGGACATGCTGCCTCCTCAAGTGGGTCCCTGACCCCTGTGCCTCTTGACCAGGAAAGACCTTCTGACAGGGGTGAACAGACACCTCATACAGGAAAGCTTCAGCCAGGGCCCCTCTGGGACGAAGCTTCCAGAGGCAGGACTGGGAAGCTATCTTTGCTGTTCTGCAGTCTCTGCTGGTGATAACCAGGCGAACAGTGTCTGAAGTGGACCTCCAGCAAACTGCAGCAGACCTGCAGAAGAGGAGCCTGACTGTTAGAAGAAAAACCAACAAACAGAACAACAACAACATCAAAAAAACAACAACAGCAACAAAAAAGACCCTCCCACCAAAACCCCATCCAAAGGTCATCAGCCTCAAAGATGGAAGGTAAGATAAATCCAGGAAGATGAGAAAAAAACAGCATAAAACACCGAAAATTCCAAAAGCTAGAATGCCTCTTCTGCAAATGATTGCAACATCTCTCCAGCAAGAGTACAGAATTGGATGTAGGATGAGATGGATGAATTGACAGAAGTAGGCTTCAAAAGGTGGGTAATAACAAACTCTGTTAGCTAAAGGAACATGTTCTAACCCAATGCAAAGAAGCTAAGAATCTTGATAAAACGTTACAGGAGCTGCTAACTAGAGTAACCGGTTTAGAGAGGAACATAAATGACCCGATGGAGGTGAAAAACACAGCACGCGAACTTCCTGAAGCATACACAAGTATCAATAGCTGAATCGATCAGTAGAAGAAGGGATATCAGAGTTTAAGACCATCTTGCCAAAATAAGGCATGCAGATCAGATTAGAGAAAAAAAGAAGAATGGAACCAAGTTGGAAAACACAATTCAGAATATTATCCAGGAGAATTTCCCCAACCTAGCAAGACAGGCCAACATTCAAATTCAGGAAAGACAGAGAACACTGGTCCTGCTTTCATGTTTCTAATAAACCAAGAGAAATTCTGCAAGAGCTTTGATGAGAAATCATTAGGCATCCACCTTGCAAGCTTGATTTGGTTCCTTCTGACATTTTTTTTTTTTTTTGTAATCTTAAGAAAATTTTTAAAGGGGATCCATTTTTTTTCAGTTAATAATGTAACAAACATCGCATTAACATCTTTGCTTTCCTGGTCCCCTAGTTCTTTTAGGGATTGACAGAATGGTTGGTATTATTGCTTACAAAAATGTATTGCACCTGATAGAGCTTATATGGAGACATAAAGTTTATATTTTCATTACTTTTAATTTCATTTTTCTACAAACTTTTCTGAAGCCCTCTTATTTCTTCTAAAATCTATTTTGATGTTGGCCTCAATGAAACTATAACAGATTTAATGAAAAGCAATTTAAAATATATATAAAATATGTTTTTCGGGGAATAACTCATATCTTTACCTTTCCTTTTACAGATGAATTAAATTCATTTTAAATGTAACCATTTTTCTGTTATTTGCTGTCTTCTGGGAAGTTTAATTTCTCTAGCATTTACACGGTCTAACTGATGATTTGGGAATACCAAGTGTTTCACTTACAAATATTTGCTACCTTAGCTTCATCATCTGTGCAATGGAGCATAATTGTATCTACACCATGGTGTTGTGAGAATCAAATAGAAATCTATATGTAAAGATTTCAGAATAGTTCTTGGCACATATGAAATGCTCAAAAATGTAGTCATTATGGTTAGTAATAAAACAATGTATATTAAAGCATTTACATAAAGAGGACTCGAGAAATTTTTGTTTCTTCCTTTCCTGTATTATTATTTTCTTTTTGTGCAGTAATTTATAGTTTCTAGACTCTACTTCCAAGAGGATACTATGGGTTTAAAAAAAAATTAATACATTAATAATAAGATACTCCAAGGAAGTGAAGTGCAGCAAATATCAGCTAACTTCTCTGTGACAAAAGCCACAGTGATGTTTAGGTTATACAAAAAAAGATAACATATGGATTGATTGTACCTCTGAGTCCAAGATCTTTGCCTCTGAGAGAGGGACAGGATACAAAATGGTTCTACTATTTTGCCATTTATGGGTAAAGTATTGTAATGGAGCATTAGATAAAATTTGACAGAACTCAGAGATTGGTGAGTTTTTTAACCGATGCCAAATGTGTTCTAAGCAGATGTTGGATATCATTTAATTTATAACTGCGTTGGTTTCTTATATATACCTACTTTTACAAGGTCTGGGGTTTTAGTTCCCTGCCTTTGTAGTCCTAATAATCTGATTGTTGAAATAAAGGCATGCAAACAGTAAAAGTATACAGCATTGAATGTATAATAATACATCAACGATATAAGTAATGTCAAATTGCAATGACATAAGATTTCAAAGAAGACAAAATCAATTACAGCAGAATTTTCTGGAAAGACTTCTGGTAGAAGAAAGGGCTTAGTTGGGCCTTGACAAATAGAGAGGATTTAAATACTTAGAGATCACAGAAGGGAGATTTACTAGGTTTGTGTAAAGTTTTGAAGCTTGCAAAGGAACAGGTATGAGAAATTGCAAGTGGTGTGCTATGACTGGCAAGTACCACTTCTTGGCCATACAAAGCAATGTTTTATGGGAAATTCAAAGGACATGAGGATATATTTTGAGGTTCCTTGAATAACACATAAGGGTTTTTTCTCCTGTAAGCATAGGAGAGAGATACAATACCCTGAAATTATTAGGCATTCAATAAATAATTCAAAAAGAAAGAATGTATATAGGCTTATATTCACGCTTTCATAAAAGGCATTTGAAAATGGAACGTACTAAAGCGGGGACTCAGGAATTTAGCTACTAACCCAATAGGAAATGAGGAATAACTAAAGGTACTTAATGCATATGCAGTTAGGAAAACCATACTCGTTTTTTAGCTATTTAGATATGTCTAATATTACACAGTCAAAATATCTGAATTTTTACTAAAAATGTCCACTTTTGTTTTCTATTTTATTTTTTTAAGATTTTTCTTTCTTTGTGATGATAGAGTCTTGCTTTGCTGCCCAGACCAGTCTCTAACTCCCATCTCCACTTCCCAAAGTGCTGGGATTATAGGCGTGAGCCACTGCACCTAGGTACTTTTCTTACTCATGTTTTTAAACCTTTACTATAAAAAAAATTCTAGAAAAATCTTGTATGTTTTGAATAATGCATTGTGCAACTGAGCTGTAAAGATAATAATAAAATTAAATGGTATTTTGCTTCAATTTGCTATTATGAATAAAACTAAAATATCATTAAACAATTTGGGAAATTACTATCTTAAAAGTTGTTGTATTTGTGTTTTTTTTTTTTTTTTTTTTTTTTTCTCCAAAACAATTCCACCTTGAAACAGATCTAGAGAAGCCATCTTTTTGGATATAATGTATCTTAATGTTTCTTTGAACATAAACTTTGTAATATCATACTCTTACTTTAATGTAATGGAATTAAGCTTAAAGTGATTTATGATGCCCTTTGAAATAAATGTAACAATCACACATTTAAGAGTTTGCAATACAGGAGGCTGAGAAGACACAAAAGAAAGAAAGAAGGAAAGAAAATCCATACTCAACGTTATTTATCCTAATAAACCAAATAATTCAAAATCACCAAAATATAGAGGGTAGGTTTTAAAGTATCTCTGCCATGAATACTGGTAACCACAGGGCCTTTGTTGCAGGCCTCTGATAAATACCACAGAGGCAGGATAAACACATAAGAGCTTTTCTGTTTTTCAGTTATTGCATACAATTTGCTAATAGCATTAAGAAATGATATGCTGATAGGAGACTGATTTTGCCCTGAATTCCACTGTCATGATACACAACTGTTTTCCTTTTCTTGCATGTCTCTTAAAGTCTTTATCCAAGTGTAACTAACTTCCTTTTAAAAAGGGTTTAATCACTAAATATCTGCAATTTGGTAGTCATTATTTTCATTAAATCCATTGCAGATCTTTTGTGTGTTGCTTCAGTCTTCATAATTGCAATTGTAATTTTGGCTATTTTTTTAAAATTTAATGTCTCATAATTGACTATTCTTCAACTGTTTGATTTTTAGATTGTGTTCTTTTTTCACAGGTAGAGTTAATGCTGTAATTAATAAGTTTATGCATACAGTTGTATTATTTTTTAAAAAACATTTCCTAGTATAAAATCTTAGGAGAGGTATTACTGGGTTAAAAGGTATAATGGGTTTTATAGCTTTTCAAACAAGCTGCCAAATTGCCTTTTTAAAGGATTTCACTACATCAATTTATAATTCCCCAGGTGCCTCTCCTGATAATAATACATGTATATCCACTCACTATCCCTTACTATTCATTGCAGTATCTTCTATGAGTATTCAAGCTGTGGATTGTATGGATCGTTCTCATTTCATGTCTACTTTCCCAAAGTAATCATGTCTTCTTTAAAGTATTTAAAGTATAGTATCTAAAATTAAATACTGGGAGAGAACTCCTGTTCCTGCCTATGGCATCCTGCAGAATCATTAACATCTAGAATTTTCCTGACAGCAAGCAGTGGATAATTGGAGTTTTTGTCTCATTGAGGGAAATTTTTTAAAATGCTTTGCAAAGTTAATAATATTAGATTACGGCAGAATCAGTGACACCAAGTATTTGTTGAAATAATTAGGTTTACCTGCTCTCCCAAGGATGCTGGAATCCAATTTAGTATTTTATCTTTTCAATAAGCATGTATAGATTTATGATTACTTATGATTTTGCCCATCTCCTTTATTTCAGTGTGAAATTAATGTAACTTTTCCTTCCCAAACACTTCAACCACAAAGCTCATAAGAACTTTTGAATGGAGCAAGAGTTGGCCTCAGATTCCAATTCCTCAGCTTACAAATTGCATGGCCATGGGAAGTAACTTGGCTTCTTTGATCCTCAAATTTCTCATTTATTAAATGAGAGTGGTATTAACTCCCACTTTCTCATACTGTGAAGACTGCATGAGATAGCACATGTCCAATTCCTAGAACACGGTATGCCTCCAATAAATATTAATTTTTAGAAGACATTTGCACAGATTAACTATGTCTTATTATTAATGCCTGTTAATATATGCCAAGAAGCCATGTTCAGACAATCTAACATCCAAATATACTGATAGTACTTCCAAACCATTTTTTTTTTTTTTTTGAGTCATGAGGTTATCTGGACATTTCTTGAAAGCTATCTGTATTAGTCAGGGTTCGCTAGAGGGACAGGACTAATAGGTAGATGTCTATACAAAAGGGAGAAGGGAGTTTATTAAGGAGTATTGACTCACGTGATCACAAGGTGAAGTCCCACAAGAGGCCATCTGCAAGCTGAGAAGCAAAGAAGCCAGCCAGAGTCTCCAAATCTCAAAAGTAGGGAAGCTAACAGTGCATCCTTTAGTCTGTAGTCAAAGCCATCATTTCCTAAATGGAGGCACAAGGGAGAATAAAGGGGCTGGAGAGACTGAGAGGAACCCATCTGGGGTACTCAAGACCCTCATCTACCTTTAAGATTGTAACCAGGCAGCTTAACTTGAAAATGCATTTTAAAGCCTTTTTTTTTTTTTTAATCCCATTCTCTTGGGTTTCAAGATGTAACCTTGAAGCAAACTATAGAAGCCTTTTCATTTAGCCTTAAATTCCATGTTCCTCCCTTTCTCACCACATATACTCCCTTCACATTTATCTAACTGTAGGCTGGTATCTAATGATGTGCTGTCTTAGAAGTTCCAGGGGCTAATCTTGAGACAGTTGGACTAAGCCTGGAGACCCAGCCGCAAAATTCCAGTGATTACCTCAAGGCAGCTAGTCAACAACCCAGCCATTGTTGAGATGATTCCAGCCCATGCTCCAGGTGATCCAAGATAGCCACCAGAACAAAACACACAAGCATTGTACTTGGCATAATTCTTGCATGCCTTGAATATCAAGCTTTCTCTTTCTAAACCCTTGCCTTCGTCCCCAAATGTGAAGTGGTTGCTTTGAATGGGAATTCAGCCACTTCTCCTTTGCTAGCTTTGAAAATAGGGTCATTTTCTTTCTACCATACCTCACTTTTGTGCTTTAGATGGGAATTCATCCACATCCCCGTTGCTAGCTTTGGAAATAAGGTCACCTTCTTGCTGCCATACCTCACTCTTGTTAACTGGATTCTGCAAATGGTGAGCAACCGAACCTGTGTTCAGTTATGACACTAGGGCAGGAAAAGAGAGTCAAGAGAAAGCAATTTGAGACCCTCTAGCTTTCATCTACCAAGAGCAGGAGCATGGCATAGGAGAACTGGGGAAAACTTCTGTAAGGAGTTATGAGCACTCAGGGATTGTAAGGCAGTTCCTTCATAAGGCTTAGAGCAAAAAGTCAGAGTCAGAAATTGGAGAGCAAAAGGAAGTCTCTAGCAACCAAAAAAGCAGGCTTCTTCATTGCAAAGCACACAGAGATCTCTGGGAGCTTAGCAGTGCTCAGGCCCCCAGCCTTACTAGAGAGAAGGTCCTGCCTGACACTGGCCGCAAACATTTGAATCTAGTGATGAACTGAATCAAACTAAAGCTATAGGAAATTCTTCAGTCAGTTCCAGTAATCACCCAATTGGCCTGAATGGAAAAAAAAGTGTGACTTTTTCTGGAGACAAATTTTCAACATGACATAATTTTTTTTTAACGAGAAAATGTGAAATGTGGTAAAGAAAGGAAACAGTCAGCCAAAGAACATTCAGAGGTAACCCAGAGGTTGGAATTGTAAGATAGGAACTGTAAAATAACTTTCATAAAATATGTTAAATGGTATACTTGAGAAGATTCACAATATTCATGAAAATATGAGAAAGCCAAATGGAAATGTGGAAATAGTAGAAATGGAAAATACACAATCAAAAATAAAGAATATTAAATAGTCTTGATAGCAGATTGGATGCAATACAGGAAAGGATCGGTGAACTCAAAGATGGGTCAATGAAAATACCTAACTGAAGCCCAAGAAGAAAGAAGGGTAAAAAGATGAGGTAATTTTAAAGCATGTCTAAAAATTTTTTGACACTTTCCCACCAAGAGGAGGTTTTGTAGTTTCTTTGACAGACAGAATATGTTTAAAGTGACACTTCTGTGGCTTTTGGGACAAGGTTAAAAAATGACCATGGCTCTTCTGCTCTCTCCCAAGGGATCCTCATGCTTGGAATCCAGCCACTACGTTGTGAGGAAGCTCAGGCCAAATAGAGGAGACATGTGTAGGTGTCCCAGCTGCCAGTCCCCACTGAAGTCCCAGCTGAAAGCCTGCATCAGGAAGCATGTGAGTGAGGAAGACCTTGAGATGACTCTAGGTTGATTAAAATTAAATGAGACATACTTAGCAAGATCTTTGAAGAGCCATCCTGGTTTCAGAACTTCTGTGGATCTGACTAGGGTTTTCACTGAGACATTATGGTGATCCAACTCCTCTCTCTGCCCAAATCTATTTGTTCCTCCAGCCTCTGCCTTGCAGGTAGTCATCCCAATAGTACTCCCTGACAAAACTTGTACTAGTGGTTTTCAGCTTAGAGTCAGCTTCCTAGGGATTCTAACCTGTGACAGACCCTAATCTTAAACTCTATTTATCAATGGATAGGTAAAAAATAAATAAATAAACAATACAAATAAAAGTGTAGTAAGAAAATCTGAGGCTATATTTACCTATCTAGTAATAGGAGAAAACTTCTTAATCAAGCCTAGAAACCCAGGAGATATACTTTTTTAAAAATGGACATATATTAATATAATTTAAATTCTTCTGTATAAAAATTACTTTGGCTTATTTATTTTTCTCCTTTCATTCCTCTATAAGTCTGTTTCAAACAGACTTTTGTCATGTTACAGACTAAGTGATAGCAAAATTAGTTCTATAGACAAACATTTGTTTAGAGGAGAAATATTTTTGATGCAGAGACCTCAATGTATAACATTCAAAAGGCTCTTATTTTTTGAATAAAAGGAGACAATCTAACACAAAAAGTGTAAATACAGAAGAGCGAACCTCAGGAGACTACAGATGTATGAAAAAATGAAATGTGACTCGCAATAAAATTAAAGGAAATATAAACTATAGTTTAATAAGTGTTTATATTCATTGCAGTAATTTAAACAAAAAAAGATGAAAGATACCTATTACTGGTAAGAATTGAATTGTTTCAGCTTTCCATAGAACATATTTGAAATGTTCTAATAATATGAATTAAAAATACATATTCCTGGGCTGGGCGCGGTGACTCACGCCTGTAATCCCAGCACTTTGGGAGGCCGAGGCGGGTGGATCACGAGGTTAAGAGATCAAGACCATTCTGGTCAACATGGTGAAACCCCGTCTCTACTAAAAATACAAAAAATTAGCTGGGCACGGTGGTGCGTGCCTGTAATACCAGCTACTCAGGAGACTGAGGCAGGAGAATTGCCTGAACCCAGGAGGCGGAGGTTGCAGTGAGCCGAGATCGTGCCATTGCACTCCAGCCTGGGTAACAAGAGCGAAACTCCGTCTGAAAAAAAAAAAAGTACATATTCCTTTGGACACGTTATTTTATCTTAAGACTTTATTTGACAGCTAAATGTACCAGAACACAGGAACACAGGTATCTAGAGTAATAGTATCATGACAAGAAAAGAAAAGTGAATGACTTTCAGTAGGAAAACAAGTTAAAGTTTAACAAGCTATAGTGAAGTCCTATAATTTTATGTTGCCTTGGCATGCATTTTGAATATAGTTTTAAATTTTCTGTACCAGAAGCAGGGCTTATTTACGCTTGACAGTTTTCATTTCTCCACCTCCTCCCAGTTCCTTAGTATATTCAACCTACTTTTACAAAATTGCCTCCTGGTAACCATCTCTCCGTGGGACAGCCAGGTATAACCTGCTTAGTTTCTACACCCCATATAGACTGTATAGATATGCCACAGTCATTGTGACTCCATTGATCATGTGCCTGCTTGCTCTAAACTCACCATGTAGAACTTCCTGCAGGAAACCTGCATGGGTAATACCCCAGACCCCAATAAAGGTCGTGGCTCATAGGTCCATCTCTCTGGCTCCCCCACCCACTAGCTGAGTGTGCATGTCCTGAATGGCTCTGCCCTTCACTTTGGCCCCGTGAGGCATGCTGCTCTCTTCTTTCTGGGATCTCTAAGTAACAAACTACCCCTCTTGCTGTATTTGTTTTGTTGAGTTGCCTCCCATGTGTCTAATCTGACTGATGCACACAAACCTAACATTTTTCAAGATCAGGGTTCTCTTAGACACTGGTTATCTTGGCAGGAGTAAACTGGACACAGATCAGACAAGAGCAACATGGGTGTCTGCCAGTATAAACAAGTTTTCTATGAAAGGGACACCTGGTCACAGGTTGAACACTTAGGCATTAGGCCATCCACCAGGTTAAAGAAATATCCAATGAAAAGCACACTGTAAACATTCATGACCAAATCCTCTGGAGTCAGGGCAGGGCTAGAGTTTATAGCTACTTTCAAGAAAGAGACTTCAACACCAAATTAGAGGAAAACACAACATAAGTTATGAGATATACATCTAGGAATCTTATGCAGCTATTGAAAATAATGAATGAGAGCTAAGTGTACAAAGTAGATGGGAGGAGGTAGTGAGAGCAATCTTCCTAGTTAACGGTTATAAGGAGGCTTTCTGTCTCTAAAACATTTATTCAAGTAGAAGACACTCTGCTTTTTTATATCAAGATACACTGCTGGTAATTCTAAATACTCTTATTGATAATATACTTCTCAGCCAGGACCTGTGGCTCATGCCTGTAATTCCAGCACTTTGGGAGGCCAAGGTGGGAGGATCACTTGAGGCCAGGAATTCAAGACAATACACTGCTCCCCACCAGTGTAAATCCTTCCTGCCACACCCCTGCCCTTGGCGTCCCTCTGTGAACCTATTAACTTGGAGATATGTAAATAAAGTACTGTGGAGTGAAAAAAGGAAAATGTAAAATAGGTCTGGCATATTATCCTATTTTTCTTTAAAATGATGATCAAAACCCTGTATCTATATGCGTGTTTATAGGAAAATATAAATCATAAATATTCATAACACACATACATATATATTCATGATTTAATATCAATTGAATCAATTGAGATCACATTATCAATTGAAATGATTATTGAGCACGAGAAAGATGAAAGTATACTTTCTATGTTGTTAACACGGGCTATGCGGGAATAGAGAAGTGGAGATGGACAGGAAGGAGAAAGAAAGACAGGACATAAGCAAAAACATATTTTAAAGTACTGCATTAAAAGCATATGTATGATTTGACCACATCCACACAGTTACATACATATAAGGGTGGAAATGTAACATCGCTTTTATAATTTCAAAACAAACAGAAAATAACTAAGTTTAGTACTGGCTAGCTGAAAATTTGGGATCCAGGTTTCAGAAATCTATGCTGTCTGACGATAAGAGGATCTGAAATCCTATGGGAAAGGACATGCTAAAAGCTCAGCCTTGGAAGCTAGCTGGTAAACCTACAACCACTGCTAAAATGCAAAATTTACTCCATCAGGAAGCTCTTACCATTTGCTTTAATTGCAAGTTGAGATCTGACCCTTTTAGTACAATACAAAAGCATACACGTAATAGTCACCCACCACTCCACTGCAAATTAGTATTCAGAATGAAGGCTCACTTTTAAAATACCGTTCTTTGGAACAAACATAATCAAGTGGTTAAAAGAGCATTCCAATGATTTTGACTTTATTTCCTAGTTTTGTTTGCTTGTTTGTTTAGTTATCCAGAAAACTGTGACACAAGTGACTTATTTTTTTACTGTAATCTTTATAAACAAAAAACTTGAATTTCACTAATTCCAAGAAAGCAGAGAAGGGGTGGATATGAGGGCGTGATGGTTTGTACCTGACACAAAACAAACTTTTTAATTGTAGCTAATCAGAAACAGATTTTGTTTTGAATTCCAATGTTAAATCCAGCAGTTCACATTGAGAAATCTGTGCAGAGGCATCACAGATTTCTCTATTAGTCATTCATGCTCCTTTGTTCATGTCATTGTGACCTTGCAAAGAATGCCGTGTCCTTAGAAACATCAAAATAATGTTTTAGGTGAACCTCACAAAGTACATTAAAGTTATAACTTTATCCTGTTTAAAGGTCTATGAATTTACTAAAAGATATAAAAAGTCTTTTCTAAATATATAATCTAGATTAAGGTACATGTTAGGATTTGGGGGATCTATTGCTTGTGTCAAAGTCACTAGATTTATAGTATCAGCAACTTATTATAAATTAATAGGATCAGGTTAGTATCTTTTAAACAGTTCTTTTAATTTTAGGCAAAAAGAGGGTATAAAGAATCAAACAGAACATTGCCAAGCAAAGCCTTCCATTTCCAATTCTACTTTCGTCACCAGGTACTATTTAACTATTTCCAACAAACAAAATTAAATATCACTTTTCATAAAGAGCCTCACATTCAATCTCTGCAATCAAAGCAGTTTCTATAAAACAGATTATTTAGATAATTGTCTTTATCTCATTGAATAAATAAACATTGAATTAGACAAAGATTTTGTTCCAAGTTTCGAACACTTGCTGGTCCTAGATGGACCAATAAAACACAAGCCTATTCTAAAAATGTTGACAGGCTCAGGCAGAATATAAATAGAAGGGCATCCTAATTATGTTTGTATAAGGAATTGTGTAAGCATGGAAAATTATGAAAAACATAATTGTGATTAAATTATTTATACAATTTTTATGAGTAGTTCCAAGATCAGGGTTATGGCTACACATTGCTCTAATTAAACACTTAAAGCTCATGCTATGGGACCACCTACAAGGTCTTGTGGCAATCAAGCAGCCAAATCGATGTGCATGAGGCACCATTGAGATCACGTTTTTTTGCCAAATTCTGTACCTTAACAAATAGAATTATGTCAAGTGCCATTTTGCTTTTAGAAAACCTATTATTGTATTTCTCAGACGTGGAAGTATCATTAGGAATTTGGATCTGTTCACTGTGGAATAGTGCATGCCACTTTGGAATTTAATTTCTTGTTCATGTATGAAAAACGAATTATGTAACCTAAGCTGACATCTGACCAGGTACTTTTCTCTCCAACTCTCTGTCATTAGATGATGACGAATAAAGGCAGTAAAATATTTTTTTCAAATTCTAGGCAGATAGCCTGGAATTGTTGATGACTACTTAATAAAGAATTTTGACTTGTAGATTTTCTTAGTAAGCTGCTCACAAAGTATTAAAGTTGTTGATTTGAAAGATGTTTCATTTTTGTTATCTTTTTTTAATACTCATGAAATGAGTTTTTAATTTCAATTTTAATTTGTTTTAATTTTATTTTTTGAGACAGGGTCTGGCTTTGTCTCCTAGGCTGGAGTGCAGTGGCATGAACTCAGTTCACTGTAACCTCTGCATCCCAGGCTCCAGCCATCCTCCTACCTCAGCCTCCCAAGTGGCTGGGACTACAGGTGCACACCACCACACCCAGCTAATTTTCGTATTTTTTGTAGAGGTGAGGTTTCACCATGTTGCCCAGGCTGGTCTCGAACTCCTGAGCTCAAGTGATCCACCCACCTCAACTTTCCAAAGTTCTGGGATTACAAGGCATGAGCCATGGCACGCAGCCCCATGGCATTTGTTTAAAAAATAAAAGTCCAAGATTATTTACTTATGACTTATTTTCATACCAGTTTCCCTTAATAGTTAACATTATCAATCTCTATATGAAGTTTTATTTGGATACAAATAAAGAAAAAGGTATTATAGTCCCAAAAGAATTTTTGGAAGAAATTTTTGGAATGAACTATGATGCTTACACTTTTTTTTAAAAAAGGTAACTCTGGTTTAGTTTGATACTTTGACTTTTTAACTCTTTGTAGTTGTAAACTTAAGCATTGGCCTCAGATAGCAAACTTAAAATAAATTAACTATTTATTCAAAGAAATAAATCTTAATAATGTTTTGGAAATAATTGGATATGATTTGTCTTCTTCCTGTTCAGCTAAATATGGATTATCTAGTCATAGCAATAACATTTATTGCAGGTCTTAGTATGTGTTGGGAACTCTATGAAGCTCTTTGTGAGCACCACCTCAATGAAGCCTTGTAACACTCCTATGTAATAGGCATTTGCATTAATTAAAAGGAAGATGACTTCTATAACAGGGAAACCCCATGATTTGAGTACCTTAACACAAGATATTTTGTTCTCACTTATGTAAAGCATAATTATGTGCTTGGGAGCAGAGCAAGGTATCTTTTCTATATAGTCTTTTGGCTGACTCAAGCTGAAGAAGGAACAGCCATATGGAAACTATGTGGATTCCAATGATCATTGTAGACAATACAATCCACAAAATGGATGAAGGAAGTAAGAGTAGAGAATCAAATGGGATAATTTCACTGGCCAGGGTTTCAGGTGGCATATATCTTATAACTCAGTTACATCACCTTATCTTATTGCACAGGAGGCTGGAAAAGTGTTGCCTAGTTCTGCCCTCAAGAGGAATGGGAAACTAGTGTATTTGGTGAGTAGCTAGACAGTCTGTACCAAAGGACAGTGAATCTAATCTACTTCACTGCTAAATAAAGTAAGGCATGAAGACATTTCAACTCTAGCATATGATGGACTACAAAGCACTTCTAGTAAATATTGTCTATCTGTAAATAGCTTAGTTTATTATCTGTTTATGACATTAATATGCTGCACTCTGAATGTAAAAGTCTGTGCTTCCTGATGTCATATGAGTTTGCAGATAACAGAAGCTCAATGACTTGACTAAAAATTTTTTCAAATAAACTTCAATTTTATTCAGCAGTAGGTTACATCCTTGTAGGTTTTCAGTAACTAAATATGTGATAAAACTGCAATAAGACTAGAGACAAAACAATCTTGGTTGAATAGTGGACTCTATTCAGTAAGTCTAAACTGAGTGACTATGGAGCTGGTAGAAGAAAGTCAGAAGGCAATGTGAAGTGACTTGATGTAGTTAAAAGAAGTCTGACATATATTCAGAGGTACAAATGATACCTTTCCTCTATTACATGTAGCTCTAAGGAACTACCAGTAAAGGTGCCCAAGAGCCCCACTAAACAGTGGGCTGTGAACAGGTTGGCTCAGCAAACTCTCTGCCCTGACAGTTTAAATCTTGACCTAAACAACACAAGAATGTCAGGGAGGCAGGTGGCAGGGGGCGGGGTGGGGGAGGGAGGGATGGAGCAGACATGGAAGAGTAAAGCCAATTTTTCTCAAAATTTAAGACGCTAAGAGAGTAGCTATTAATTTATGCTACCTGGATCTTGGGCAAGATCCAATTTCTTGTTTTCTCTGAGCTTTCAAGCTTTAAACTTCATAAGGAAGTCTTGTTCAAACATAAATATTCCCAGCTATGGAAGACTAGAAAGGTATATTTTCAACAGATCTTTGAGGGGGTAGCATCTAAGCAGATTTTTCCTAAGTGCAAAAAATCTCTACACCTTGTAGTCTATTTTTGAAAAATTAACAGATACTTGTATTCAGCTCTATGAAAGATCTATGTTTGTTCTTTATTTTATTTCTGTGTTAGCTACTGCTATTTTATAGGACCTTGGGAAAATGCTCTAGGAGACATGTAATGTTTACTCTGTGGTGTTGAGACACCCCTAGCACATTACCATGTTCTCCTAAGAGTACTCATAATATGAATGTGAAGCAGGCTTCAAACTTGCCACCAATGGTCATCTTTAAGTGTTCACCTTTTGAGATACATCATTACCATTATCATTTTGTATCATCAGATTATTTGTTGAGCCACATGTAAGCCATATTCTTGGCATATACACTTATTTTATTCTAAAAATTATACATATCCACTAAAGGTCATCAACATGTTAAAAACAAAATGTGTGAATGCATTTATTCATTAAAAAATTTTAAAAATCTGTTCAGGGAGGCTGTAATTGGAATTGGAGAACATATTCCAGCCTTACTTCTGCTCAATAATGGGAGCTCAGTGCTGCTCAGAATTTAACAATGCTACAGGCATTTTCTACATCTACTCTCACAGAGACTGTGGGTTTGGTTCCAGACCACCTCTATAAAGAAAATATGGCCATAAAGTAAGTCACAAACATTTTTAGCTTTCCACTGAATATAAAAATTATATTTACACTGTACTATAGTCTATTAACTATGCATTAGCATTATGTCTAAAGAAACAATGCATATATTTTAATTAAGGTATGTACTTAATACTATATTGCTAAACATTGCTAATGATAATCTGAGCAATACATTTTGCTGGTGGAGGTTTTTGCCTGATGTTGATGGCTGACAACTGATCAGGGTAGTAGTTGCTAAATGATGGAGAAGCCATGGCAATGTCTTAAAATAAGACAACAATAAAGTTTGCTGCATTGACTCTTCTTAACATGAAAGTTTTCTCTGTATCATGTGATGTCATTCGATAACATTTTATCCACAGTAGAACATCTTTCAAAGTTGGAGTCAATCCTCTCAATCTTTGCCACTGCCTTATCAACTAAGTTTATGTAATAGTCTACATCTTTTTTTTTGTCATTTCAACATTTGTTCACGTCATCACCAGAAATAGCTTCCATCTCAAGAAACGACTCTTATTGCTCATCTATCAAAAGTAACTCACCCGTTAACATTTCATCATGAGATTGCAGCCACTCAGTTACATCTTCAGGCTCCATTTCCATTCTGTTCCTCTTGCTACTTCCACCATATCTGCAGTTACTTCCTCCACTGAAGTTTTGAGTCCCTCGAAGTCATTCATTAGTGTTGAAATAAACTTCTCCCAAACTTCTGTTAATGTTTATATTTTGATCTCCTCCCATAAATGATCATTGTTCTTAATGGTACTAAGAATGGTAAAGCTTTTCCAAAAGGTTGTCAATTTCCTTTACAAAGAACCATCAGAGGCATCACTAGCTATGACAGCTGTAGTCTTACAAAATGTATTTTTCACACAAGACTTGAATGTTGAAGTTATTCCTTGATCCATGGGCTTCAGAATGGATGTTGTGTTAGAAGGCATGAAAACAACATTAATCACCTTGTACATTTCCATCAGAACTCCTGGGGGATGAGGTACATTGTCAATGAGCACTAATATTTTGAAAAGAATCCTTTTTTTTTCCTGAGCAGTAGGCCCCAACAAAGGGCTTAAAATATTCAGTATACCATAATTTCATCTCATCTTTGTTATTCCATTTATGGAGTACAGACAGAGTAGATTTGGCGTAATTCTTATGGACCCTAGGAGTTTGAGAATGATAAATGGGCATTGGCTTCAACTTAAAAATCATCAGCTGTATTATCCCCTAAAGAGAAAATAAACCTATGCTTTGAAGCTTTGAAGCCAGACATTGACTTCTCCTCTCTGAAATTTCTAGATGGTATCTTCTTCCAATAGAAAACTGTTTTATCTACACTGAAAATCTGTTATTTAATAAAGCCACTGTCATTAACTGTCTTAGCTAGATTATCTGGGTAACTTACTGTAGCTTCTACACCAGTATTTGCTGCTTCACCTTGCACTTTTACGTTAGTGAGGATGGCTTCTTTCCTTCAATCTCATGAACCAATCTTTGTAGGCTTAAACCTTGAAGCTTTCAAGTGTTTCTTCTGCAGCTACCTCATTTCTCTCAGCCTTCATAGGATTGCAGAGAGTTAGAGTCTTGCTCTGGATTAGGCTTTGGTTTATGGGGAGGTTGTGTCTGGTTTGATCTTCTATCCAGACCACTATAACTTTCTTCATATCAACAATGAGAGTGTTTTGCTTTCTTATTATTTGTGTGTTCACTGGGTAGCATTTTTAATTTTCTTCAAGATATTTTCTTTTGCATTCATGAGTTTGCTGTTACAAAAAGACTGAGATTCAGTCTATTTCAGCTTTTGACACGCCTTACTCACTTAGATCAATCATTTTTAGCTTTTAATTTAAAGTAAGAGCTATGAGACTCTTCCTTTCACTGGAACACTTGGAGACCATTGAAGGGTTATTAACTGGCCTAATTTTAATGTTGTGTCCTGGGGAACAGGGAGGCCCAAGGAGAGGGAGAAAAATGGGGGAACTACAGTAAATGGGACAGTCATAACATACACAACATTTATTGATCACATTTGCCATGGATGCAGTTTGTGGTGCCTCACAACCATTGCAACAGTAACATCAAAGATCACTGATCTTTTCTGGTTTCCACATGTTAATTGCTAGGATATAAAAGTACAGTTGATGTTTGTATGTTTATCTTTTCTCTTGGGAACTTGCTGAACTCACTGGGTCCTAAAAGATTTTTGTAAATTTTTTAGGATTTTCTACATAGACTATCATGTTATCTGCCTAAATATAGGCAGTTTTTAAAAATTCCTTTCCTATCTATGTGCTTTCTATTCTTTAAAATCTTATTGTGCTGGATAAAATTTCTAGTATTATGTTGAATAGTAGTGGTGAGAGAAAACATTCTAACTTCCTTACTCTGATTTTATAAGGTTTTCTGTATTCTTTACCAGGTTGAAGAAATTCTCTATTTCTAGTTTCTTGAGAGTTTTCATCATGAATGAGTGTTGAGATTTGTCAATATTTCTTTGCATCAATTGATATAATTTTATAATTTTTTCCTTTTAGTTTGCTTATATTTTGGGTCACACTAATTTTCAACTGCTACACTAGCTTTCTATTTCTGCTACAACTTGCACTTGGTAATACATTACTGAACTATGTTTTATAACGTTGTGTTAAAATTTTTAGATGTTTATTCATGAAAAGTATTGGTCAGTGGTTTTATTTTTGTGTGTGTGCTATCTGTCTGGTTTTGATAATAAGGTAACATTAGCCATTATAATAAATTAGGAAGCATTTCTTTCTTTTTTGTTTTTTTGAAGAGATTATATGAAATTTGTCTTAATTTTTATTTAATTATTTGGTAAAATTCTTCAGTGGAACCACCTGGGCTGGGAAATTTTATTTCATGATATTTAGAATTATAATTAATTCCTTTATAGTTATAAAGCTATTCAAATTACTTCATATCTGGTAAGATGTCTTAATTTGTATTTTCATAAATTTGTCTATTTCACATAAGTTGGCAAATTTATGTATATAAAGTTGCTCTAAGAATTTTTCTATTATCATTTTGATGTCTTAAAGAACTGTAGAGACATCTTGTTTTATTTAGGATACTGGTAATTAGAGTATTCTTTCTTTTTTTCTTGTCAGTCTGTTAGAATTTGGTCAATTTTCTTGGTTTTTCTCTATGTTTTGTTTTTAATTTCAATATTTCTTTTTCTTATATTTTTAAATTTCCTTTTTCTGCTTAAGCTAATTTTTGCTTGTCTTTTTCTAGGTTCCTGAGGTTAGTGCTTAAATGATTAAGATTTTCTCTCTGTGCTAATGTATGCAGTTAATGCTATTTATTTTCCTCTCAGTACTTCTTTAGCTGTGTCCCACAAATTTTGATATGCTGTATTTCTATTTTCTTTCAGTTTTTAAAGTTTTCCTTGAGACTACCTCTTTGACCCATGGGTTACTTATAAGTATATTATTCAGTTTTTAAGTGTTTGGATATTTTTCTTTTATATTTTCGTTATTTTCAATTAATTGTAGTCAGATAATATACTATGTATAATTTCAGTTTATTTTAGTTTTTTGAAGCTTATTTTAGGGCAAATAATGTGTTCCACCTAGGTATACATTCTAAAGGTTCTTTTAAAAAGTGTATTTTGCTGTAATCCCAGCTACCCAGGAGGCTGAGGCAGGAGAATTGCTTGAACCTGGGAGGTGGAGATTGCTGTGAGCAGAGATTAAATATTGTACTCCAGCCTGGGTGACAGGAGTAAAACTGTCTCAAAAAACCAAACAACAAACAAACAAACAACAAACAAAAACGATCAATAATGTAGCAGCCAGGGAAAGAATTAAGGGCATGGAGAAGAAAGCTATAATACTGAAGAAACACTTGTGGAGGTCATAAGTCTGAGAAAGAAAAATTCTGAAGATTTAATTATGGCATTATAAAAGCTTCTCCTCACCTACACTTTACTACCATGTAACACAGCTCAACTATCATAAAAACAAATTGCAGCTGAAAGAGCTGGGATAATCTGATCTTTGACAAACCCAACAAAAACAATGGGGAAAAGATTCCCTGTTTAATAAATGGTGTTGGGAAAACTGGCTAGCCATGTTCAGAAAACTGAAACTGGACCCTTTCCTTGCATTTTATACAAAAATTAACTCCAGATGGATTAAAGATTTAAACATAAGACCTAACACCACAAAAACCCTGGAAGAAAACCTAGGCAATACCATTAAGGACATAGGTATAGGCAAGGACTTCATGACTAAAACGCTAAAAGCAATGGCAACAAAAGCCAAAATAGACAAATGGAATCTAATTAAATTTAAGAGCTTCTGCACAGCAAAAGAAACAATCATTAGAATGAACTGGCAACCGACATAATGGGAAAAAATTTTTGCAAGCTACCCATCTGACAAAGGGCTAATATTCAGAATATACACAGAACTAAAACAGATTTACAAGAAACAACCAAGAAAACCCACTAAAAAGTGGGCAAAAGATTTGAACAGATATTTTTCAAAAGAAGGCATATATGTAAGGCCAACAGACATACGAAAAAATGCTCATCATCACTGGTCACCAGATAAATGCAAATCAAAACCACATTGAGATACCATCTCATGCCAGTTAGAATGCCGATCATTAAAAAATCTGGAGACAACAGATGCTAGAGAGGATGTGGAGAAATAGGAATGCTTTTACACTGTTGGTGGGAGTGAAAATTAGCTCAACCATTGTGGAAGACAGTGTGGTGATTCCTCAAGGATCTAGAAATAGAAATAACATTTGACCCAGCAATCCCATTACTGAGTATATACCCAAAGGATTATAAATTGATCTATTATAAAGACATATGAACATGTGTGTTCATTGTGGCACTGTTTACAATACCAAAGACTTGGAACCAACCCAAATTCCCATCAAAGATAGACTGGATAAAGCAAATGTGGCACATATACACCATGGAATACTATGCAGCCATAAAAAAGGATGAGTTCATGTCCTTTGCAGGGACATGGATGAATCTGGAAACCATCATTCTCAGCAAACTGACACAAGAACGGAAAACCAAACACCGCACGTTCTCACTCATAAGTGGGTGTTGAGCAATGAGAACACATGGACACAGGGAGAGAAATATCACACACTGGGTTCTGTTGGGGGGTAGGGGGCTAAGGGAGGGATAGCAGGGGATGGGGAGATTGAGGAGGTATAGCATTAGGAGAAATACCTAATGTAGGTGATGGGGGTATGGCGGCAGCAAACCACCAAGGCATGTGTATACCTATATAACAATCCTGCAAGATCTGCACATGTACCCCAGAACTTAAAGTAAAATTTAAAAAATGAAAGAAAATTCAACTTATTGAAATCTGCGGGATTCAGTGAAAGCATTATTCAGAGGGAAATATGTCTAATGTGTATATTAATCAAGAGGATAATAAGAAAGATCCTAAATCAATAACTTAAGCTTTGATTTTAAGAAATAAGAGAAAGAACAAATTAAGTCAAAGAAATCAAAACTAAGGAAATAAAAAATAGAGCAGAAGTTAATGAAATTGAAAATAAGAAAACAATAAAGAACATCAACAAAATCTAATTCACTGCAAAGATAAAACAATTAATAAAACTCTAGCTGGGAGTGAAAAAAGAGAAAATACAACACACAAGAGTAGAAATGAAAGATGACCCATCAACATAGATCTCATGGATAATTAAAAATGAAATGGATGAGAAAATACTGGCCAGGCACAGTGGCTCATGCCTGCAATCCCAACTCTTTGAGAGGCTGATCGTTTGAACCTCTCAAATGATCGTTCAAGACCACCCTGTGCAACACAGGGAGATCTCATAGCTACAAAAAATACAAACATTAGCGAGGCATGGTGGTCCTTGCCTGTAAGTCTTAGTTACTCAGGAGGCTGAGGTGGGAGGATTGATTGAACCTGGGAGGTTGAGGCTGCAGTGAGCCAACAGTGCACTCCAGCCTGGGTGACAGAGCAACCCTGTCTCAAACAAAGAAAAGACAAGACAAGTCAACAATATGAACATTTCTATACCCACATATTTGATAACTTAGTGAAACTTAAATGAAATGAACTTATTTACTGAAAGACACAAAATACCAAAATTCACACAAAGAGAAATTGATAACCTGATTAGGCTAATATTTATACCATCAATAAATTATTTAAAAACTTAAGAAAACATCCATCAGGCCAGATGGTTTCATTCTTGAACTGTACCAACCATTTAAGGAAAAAAAGACACTATTTTTCACAATTTGTTCCATAAAATAGCAGAAGTGGGTATACTTCCTAACTCATACTTTAATTTCAGCATTACCCTAACACTAAAATCAAGAGAAAGACATTACAAGAAAAAAAATAAAATAAAATTGTAGACCAGTAACTATCATGAATATAGATGCAAAATTACTAAAATTTTTGCAATATTGAATCCAACAATGCATGAAAAAGTTTACATCATGACCAAGAAATATTTATTTAGGTACAGAAAGTTAGTTCAATTTTCAGAAATTAATTAATTTCCTTTGTCTATTGACAAGCTAAAAAAGAAAAGTTAAAGTTATATAGTTATATTAACTGTCATGAGAAAAACGTTTGATACAATCTCATACCCATTTATGAAACATCACTTAACAACCTAGGAATAGAGGGTTCCTTTCTCAACTTCATCAAGAACAAAAAACTCTACAAGTAACATATTTAATGTGAGAGAATGGATGCTTTCCCTCTAAGTTTGGAAACTAGGGAAAGCTATCATCTCTAACAATTGTTATTCAATATCATACTGGAAGCCCCATGATAACATAAAAAATTAGAGATTTGAAAGAAATAAAACTGTCTTTATTTGACAATGATAACATTGTCTATATAGATAGCTTCTATTTACATAAATACATCTTGAATTAATAAGTGACTATAACATACAAGAACACTATACAAAAGTGCACTGCTTTCCTATATACAAGCATAGAACAATTGAAATTTGAAATTTTAACTATGTATCATTTATGATATCACCAAAATAAAGTATTTAGGTACAAATATATCAAGAAATATGCAAATATCTGTTTTTAGATTTATTAGTCCATTTTCACACTGCTATGAAGAAATACCCAAGACTGAGACTGGACAATTTACAAAGGAAAAAAGGCTTAATGGACTCACAGTTTCACATGGCTGGGGAGGCCTAACAATCATGACAGAAGGCAAAGGAGGAGCAAAGGTACATCTTACATGGTGGCAGGCAAGAGAGCATGTGCAGGGAAACTGCCCTTTATAAAACCATCAGCTTTCATGAGACCTATTCATTATTATGAGAACAGCATGGGAAAAGTCTACCCCCATGATTCAATTACCTCTCACTGGATCCCTCCCTGGACATGTTGGGATTATGGGAGTTACAATTCAATATGAGATTTGGGTGGGGACATAGCCAAACCACATCATTAGAAAACTACAGAACAATGATGAAAGAAATCACAGAAGATCTATATAAATGGAGAACAATTACTTGTACATGAATTGGAAGACTCAATATTAAGATGTCAATTCTTCCCAAATTGACCTATAGAGTGATTGTAATTCCAATCAAATTTCCTGAAAGATAGTTTGTAGATATCAACAAATTGATTCTTAAATTAATATGGAAAGGCAAATGAACTAGAATAGCAACCACAATTTTGAAAAAGAAGAACAAAGTTGGAAACTTACACCTCAACTTCAAGGCATACTATTAAGCTATGATAATTAAGACAGATTGGTAATAGTGAAACAATAGACCCTTAAATCAAAGGAACCCAACAAATTGACCAAAACAAATAGATTCAAAAAATAATTGGCAAAGATGCAAAGGCAATTCAATGGAGAAAAGATAATCTCTTAGTCAAATGGTGCTAGAACTATTAGAATCCACATACCTAAATAAAAATTTAAAAAGTAAATGAACTTAGACACAGCCTTTGCATATCACACAAAAATTAACTGGAAATAGATCACAGATGTAAATGTTAAAGCTATACTTTTTTTTGGAAGAAAACATAATAAAGTTTAGTTAACTACTTTCAGTTCGGTGATGGGTTGTTAAATACAACACGATGTCACCATTTATAAAATAAAAATGGTTAAAAACAAATAAAGCAGGAAGAACTAATTACAGTATTGACTTTAGTTAATAACCTAGTATGATTGGTTTATTACTTGTGAACATATATTACACTACTTTAAGATGTTAATAAAAGGAAAACTAGGTGTGAGACAGGTGGGAAGTCAGTACCCTCTTCAGAAGTTTTCTATAAATCTAAAACCGTTTTAAAATGTTTTATTTTTAAAAACATACTCTTCCAAAAACTTAAATATATGAGTCTTTGAAAAGTGTGGATGTGACAGTAGTCAAAATAATATAATTGTACATTTTAAAATAACTAAAACTGTATAACTGGATTGTTTGTAACACAAGAATAAATGCTTCAGGGGATGGATACCCAATTTTCCAAGATGTGGTTATTATGCATCACATGCATGTATCAGAATATCTCATGTACCCCATAAATAAATGCATGTACTATGTACCCATGAAAACTAAAAATAAAATATATTTTTTAACGTGCTGATAGGGACCGTGGGAAGCTGGGATATTATTGGCAGCACAGGTCCTTACAAAGTAATTAAGATTCCCATTTTTTATTTTGCATTGTATGTTGATGCTTTGTTCATTATTTTCCACCAATATGTCAGTTAGGACTCCCTGTTCTTTCACCATCTCACTTGCTTATACAAACTTTGCTGTCACCTTTCAAATTATAGTTACAATTGATGAAAAAGAAAACTGAGACATTTAAGCCAAGGATTTCTAAGGAGGAAAGGAGAAAGAAATAGCAAATAAATTAAATGAGGGCAATCTGTAAAGGTTAAGATACCTAAGTGGTAATCAGTTTCCTAGGTGGTAATATTTCCCAGGTAGTACAAGTTAGAAAAATCAAATTTCCAACAATAGGTGAAGTGTACCACTTAGTGTTACAAATATTGTTATACAGGATTTTTAAATATTGATGTTAGCAACAATGTTGGATTAGTACACTGATTGCTGTCTACAACTCCGTTCTTAGTATCCATGCTGTGAGATCACTATATTTGTGAAATGTTTTTTAATCAGAACAAGCCCCGTTTGATATTTTAGAAAAAGACTGTCTTATGTAGGCAGTAATCTAGGATAGATTCACTGTAGTAAAGTGTGTTGTGCATCATGATTAGATCCAATTCTTAAACTTTAATAATACATTCCTAGATCAGCACTATGATTTAAGTCTCTAAAATGGTAACTATATCCTAGTTAGTCTGGCAGTTTGAGTCTTATTAGTGAATTTAAGGTCAAGATAAAACAAAATCACTCTTGGTTTGAACCTGTAAAAATAAATAGAAATTGGTTAAGATTCACCATCTGTAGGAAGAATCCCCATTATGCAATGATGTGTGTATCTGTTGCTAAGGAGATGGGGAACAACTAAGTTCAATCTTCGTGATGAGAGCACAGCATCCAAAGTAAAATGAAACAAAAGGAAGCTGCAACTTAATCAACTCCATTGTCACAGCACGATTTAGAGTTAGGAGGTATATATTGGTTGTGACCATATGGTGTTGATATTTGATCATTTTTGACCAAAAAATGGAAATGTTATGTGGTTCAACCTAATATATTTAATCTTCTAGAGAGGCAGGGTGACAAGAGCAAGAAAATTTGTGTTTTTCTAATTTTCTCAGGGAAGCAAATGCTCTGTCTTTTGCTGAATACATCAGTTATTTCCATAGCAATATTCCTGAGTGGAAGATTATCCATTAGGATATCGTACTATCTATTAGAACTTGACTTCCAAAAAATTTAGTCTCCTTTGGGACATGGTGCTCCATGGTAATATTAGGATCCATAATTTGGCCTCCTCAGGCAATTTGCCTATCAAAAATGATTTGGGAAACTAGACTTCAAGTTTTCAAGCCAGACGTGACTCCTATCTTAAAATGCCAACGTGGAGTCCTGGATTATTAACTAGCATCTTGGAATTTCATTACATGGGTCAATGCCTCTGAGACAAATCCATTAAATATATATTGAGCACCCCTATAGTCAAGCAACTATGTTGGGCGATGACAAAAAATTGTGGACTCATAAACCCCAAAGGGGTCATAATCCATGCTAGGAAATGGATATATACACAAAGACTAAAGTGCTATGAGATCTAGAAGAAAAGGTAGTTCCTTCTGAATGCTGGAACCATAGGCAATTTCCCAGAAAAGATGAGAGTTGTGCTGTGCTTTAAATGGAGATTCAACACATAGAGAGTTGGTGCTGGAATTGGTAAAGGAGAGAATGTGCATGGCAATATCACATAAGAAAGTATACAACATGTGAGGGAAGAGCATATTTTTGGTAAGGGAATGTCTTAAGATCTATGGTCAGAAGATAGAAAGGTGGGGTTTTTGATAGCTGACCAAGTGTCTTAAATATTGTGCTTACTATTTCTGTAGATTGATTGACCTTTTCTGCCTCCAAACACCACCCATGAATAATATTCTCCCATCAGGACTAACTCTCATATGGACCATGACTGTCTCTGTGGGAATAGAAAGTACACTGGGATGGGTGAGTGAAATTCTAACTTGTAATTGAGAAGTTCTTAATGTGTCCATCAAGGTTCAACAAACAAGTCCACCAGGAACACTGTTGTTGCTAACCAGTCAGGTTTATTTACCTGACTGCAGCAATGGTGAGGACATCCCAGAGGACACCTGACAGGACTATGCAGGGGGATTAAGGAGGGATAATTTATGAGTCTTGGATTTATGTTCAGTGATTTTTGAGGAGGAATTAGGGAAGCCAAAGTCAGTTCTGAATAGGGCACTGTCAAGTAACAGGGGCTAGTTTGTGACTGGGTATCTTAATAAATGTGTCACTGCAGTGGGAGGATCAAAGTGGGGCTCGTGTTATAATGGAAAAAAGACAACAATCACTTATGTTGGTCAGAAGAGGGTAATGTGTAGTCAGGTCGCAATGCTGCCATGGCTTTGTCTGTGTCTGGCTTGAGCATCATTTATGTTCTGATGGGAATATTTTCAGCAAGGCTTATCCTTACTTTCACCAGTTGCTGATAAGTCTGATGTAACTTTTTAGTTCATTGTGCCACATCACCAATATCTCCTTTGTTGATTATCTGCTGAAAACACATCAAAGTTTATTTTTGTCTGTTTGTTTGAACAAGACAGCGATACATTTTAATAACTTGAAAATCGTAACTATGATAAACTTTGTAAAAGATATATTAAAAACAGAAATAGCTGAAAACATGTAAACTAGTCAGGAGACAATTTTTTTAAATCTAGGTAAAAATTATAAGCATCTTAGACACTGAGATTAGAAAGAATGAGAAAAAGCCATGGGACACTTCCACAGAATTTATAATTTACCAGCCAAATGATGTGGGTTATCCAGGAGGTGTTCTGAAAGAATTTGCCAGTAAGCAAATATAATTGAATATGCATACATAATTAAGCATCTCTTTGAAAATACACATCATGCTAATGCTTTTATATATGCATCGTGGTTATTAAACAATAATTGGAAGATGAACAAAATATAGTTTGTATCTGCCTTTGTGCAGTTCACTGTCAAGAGAGATATGCAGATATCTCAAAGACACCATGAATATAAGTGACTTAACAATTATACAGAACCACAGACAGTGGGGAATTAGGACCTTTCCCAAGGAGGTAACCTGGAATTTGGGACTAGAAGTATCACAATAGAAGAGACAACAGAGGCTAAGGCTACATCGTGAAAATAAATTCAATCTCTAAGGCTACCAAGGAGCAATATGAACAAGTAAATATGAAGAACTAATCATTAAGAAAACACGATGCTATTATAGAGTAGTTATGTGGTGTTGGAGATCAAAGAAAACTTGAGGAAGAGTTTAGAAGATTGGAAAAACAGGTTAGGATGTGAGTCTATGCTGATAAAATGTGGCTATACATTGTAGGTACTGAGAGCCATAAATAAGATAGGGGAGTGAGCAACTGTGGTCTATCATATACATTAATTTGGGCTTTTTATATTATCAATAATTAAAACTAAATTGGCCATGGAGAAAACCTAGAAGAGTCATTTAGTTTATAGTCTACCTTATTCAGAAGTACACCTCTACTCTCCTGTACATAATAAACCCTCTGCTGCTTATAAAGACCTCCATTAGATTACACCATTTTACTTAAAATTCAGTTCCAGTATTAACAGTCATCATTGCCAGGATGTTTTGGTTTTTCTTCTAGCAGAAAGGTAGCTGCTTTCTTCTCTGGCTTGCTGGTTCCCTCATTCTAGTAACCATGGAGCTGTGATCACTGTACCTTGAAGTCACAATCTCTACCACAGCCTCAGGAGCACTGGAAGCAGGCATTTTAATTTGCCTTCAATAAATTAGGAAAGTATACTTTGTGGATGCATATTAGCATTCCTTACCTTTACAATTTTGCACTCCTTTTGTCTACAGTTTCTGAAAAACTTCTCATCAGGCTCTCAGTAAACAGATTTGCTAATAAACTCTCTACATCTCAGTGTACTTCATGTGGAGAGAGAGAAAAACTCCCGCCAGGTATTTTAAAAGTCCAACTCAAAGACTAACAAGTCATGAAGGCCCTGGTAGTACTCACTATCCATGAATAGTAACAGATAGGGACATGTAATAATCAAAACCGGATGTGATGCTCAGCTGGAGGAAATATCATGGGCACCTGACATTCACTTAGGTAGTTAATATTCAGAATATTCCAACAAAAACTGCTCAAGCAGTCTTCTATAGATTTTACTCTGTGGTGAAGCCATTCTAGAGACTGAGTATAGAGTTTTAGTGATGTGTTCTGTGGCATTTTAACACCTTCTTGTTTCTTCTCCTTCCTATTATCAGCCCTCCCTCCACATCTTCCTCGGCTACCTCCACTGTCGGTTGGTTCCTGAAACCACATTTGTATCTTACTAAATTAATCTGGTTAGAACGCTCTCTGACCTTCATTTCTTAAGCTCCCTCAGCCACAACTCCAGATCTTCCATAATTTTAGACAACTAATTAATTTGTGAAAGTAATTTGTGAAAGTAATTTTTTCTAGTTTTATTGTAGTTTTCTAGTTAATCACTTTAGTTAGTTTTATTATTTGTTCAACTGGAAGACTTTTCTACAAAATATTATTTTAATCTGGTAATATCTTTGCTTTGTATCACACTTTGTAAGCATTTTTTGTATACATGTATATTTATATCAAAATATATATGTATTCATATACATAATATATATGTATATTCATAATATATATGTATATAAATAATATGTAATCTACATTTGGTTCCTACTTTATTCAAAATATTTATTCTTTTAAAATAAAAATTGCTTTAGGATGGGGATTAAATTCCTGCCATACTTGTGTTTTATGATCATTATTTTATGTAATGTTGGTATAGTGAGCAGAATCTCAAGAAGGGCATAGTATATAAAATAAATTAGACACGCATTTATACTAAAGCTTATATGCTTTAACTTTTAAGAAATTTAATTTAATATTACTTAAGTAAAATGCACATTTGTATTAGTCAGGGTTCTCCAGAGAAACAGAACAAATAGGATATACAGATACATAGTTTATTATAAGGAATTGGGTCACTTGATTATGGAGGCTGACAAGTCCCAAGATCTGTTTCCAGGAAGCTGGAGACCCAGGGGAGCCAATGGTGTAGCTCCAGTCCAAATGCCATCAGGCTTGAGACTCAAAAAGAGTGGTTATTTCCATTTGAGACTGAAGGCAGGAAAAAAACAATGCCCCAGTTTGTGGCAGTTAAATGGAAGGAAATTTCCTCTTACTCATAGAAGGGCCAATCTTTTTGAGAAGATCGAAGATGGCTGATTAGACACAACTCCAGCACACAACATCCAGCGAGAGAGATGCAGAAATCCAGAGATCTCCCAGCTCCAACCAAGGTACCAGGTGCATTTCAACAGGTCTGGTCCGATGGTGAGCAAAGCCCACTCAGGGCAGACCAAGGTGGGGAGGGGTGCTGCTTCACCCAGAAAGTGCATCTGACCGGCAAGTTGGAGGCTCCCCCTCTGGTGCTCCGGTCCAGATAAAGTGCTTCCCCTATAGCCTCAGCAATACACAGAACAGGGGATCTTTGCCAGTCAAGTCCTGGAAATTACAAGCATGGAGTTGAGTAAGAGCCTGTGGACTGAGCTATTGCTCCATTCTCCCACCCGGAGAGAGAGGGAGCTGAAAGGGGGAAATGGCCCAGTGCGGCTGGGCGGGTCCCTACCCTCCCCCACAAACCCCAGAGGGCTGAAGCTCTGACTCTAGTGGGTTGCACAGCAAGTGCCATAGTCTTGAGATGAACCCTGAATGATCCAGCCCAGTGGAGGAAGGGCACAACCCACCACTAGAGGGGTGGGACTGGGCTACATGTTTTAACAAAAAACACAGGAAGCCTACATAGCAACGGGACAGCATTCTGACAACCCAGCAGTGCCTACAGGTCAGTGGAAGAGGCGGGACTAATCTCCCAGTATAAACAAAAAAGACACAGGAAGCTTCGCTAGTAACCTGAAGGAGTCTCTAGAAACCCAGTAGCACCTCCACAGGCAGACAAGCGACCTCATCAAATATCTCCCTGACATCACAGCCAGGTAAATCCACAAAGATGGGAAAAAAACCAGCACAAAAAAGATGAAACCATCAAAGACCAGAACACCTCTTCTCCTTCAAGGGATCACAATTCCTCAACAACAGAGGATCACAACTTGACCAAGGAGTGCGATGAATTGACAGAAACAGGCTTCAGAAGGTGGAGAATAACAAACTTTTCTGAGCTAAAGGAACACATTCTAACTCAATACAAAGAAACAAAAAACCTTGAAAAAAGGTTAGACAAAATGCTAACTAGACTAACCAGCTTAGAGAAGAACATAAACTACTTGAAGGAGTTGAAAAACACAGCACAAGAAGTACATGAAGCAAACACAAGTTTTAATAGCCCAATCGATCAAGCAGAAGAAAGGATATCAGAGATTGAAGATCAACTCAATGAAATAATAAGAGAAGGCAAGACGAGAAAAAAGAGTGAAAAGAAATAAACAAAGCCTCCAAGAAATATGGGATTATGTGAAAATACCTAATCTATGCTTGATTGGTGTACCTGAATATGATGGGGAAAATGAATCCAAGCTGGAAAACATGCTCCAGGATATTATCCAGGAGAACTTTCCAAGCCTAGCAAGGCAGTCCAAATTTCAAATCCAAGAAATACAGAGAACTCCACAAAGATATTCCTCAAGAAGAGCAACCCCAAGGCACATAATCGTCAGATTCACCAGGGTTGAAATGAAGGAAAAAATGCTAAGAGCAACCAGAGGGAAAGGTCAGGTCACCCACAGAGGGAAGCAAGTCAGACTCACAGCAGATCTCTAGGCAGGAACCCTACAAGCCAGAAGAGCATGGGGGCCAATATTCAACATCCTTAAAGAAAAGAACTTTTAACCTAGAATCTCATATCCAGCCAAACTAAGCTTCATAAATGAAGGAGAAATAAAATCCTTTATGGACAAGCAATTATTGAGAGATTTTGTCACCACCAGACCAGCCCTACAAGAGCTCCTGAAAGAAACACTAAGCACAGAAAGGAACAGTACCAGTCACTGCAAAAGCAAACCAGCTGGCAAAGACCAAAAATACAATGAAGCAAATGAGTCAACTAATGGGAAAGAAAACCAGCCAGTAACAAAATTGCAGGATCAAATTCACACATAACAATATTAACATTGAATGTAAATGGCCTAAATGCCCCAATCAATAGACACAGACTGGAAAATTGGATTAAAAAGTCAGAACCCATCGGTGTACTCTATTCAGGAAACCTGTCTCACATTCAAAGACACACATAGACTCAAAATAAAGAGATGGAAGATTTACCAAGCAAATGGAGAACAAAAAAAAGCAGGGGTTGCAATACTAGTCTCTAATAAAATGGACTTCAAACCAACAAAGCTCAAAAGAGACAAAGAAGGACACTACATAATGGTAAAAGGATCAATCCAACAGGAAGAGCTAACTATCCTAAATATATACACCCCCAACACAGGAGCACTCAGATACATAAAACAAGTTCTTAATTACCTAAAACAAGATTTAGACACCCACACAATAATAATGGGAGACTCCAACACTCCACTGTCAATATAGACAGATCAATGAGACAGAAAATTAACAAGGATATCCAGGACTTGAATGCAGAGCTGGACCAAGCAGACCTAATAGACATACAGAATGTTCCACTCCAAATCCACAGAATATACATTTTTCTCAGCACCACTTGCACTTACTCTAAAGTTGACCACATCACTGGAAGCAAATCACTCCTCAGCAAATGCAGAAGAACAGAAATCATAGTAAACAGTCTATCAGACCACAGGGCAATCAGACTAGAACCCAGGATGAAGAAACGCACTCAAACCCATACAATTATTTGGAAACTGAACAACTTGCTTCTGAGTGTCGACTGGATAAACAATGAAATGAAGGCAGAAATAAAGATGTTCTTCAAAACCAACCAGAATGAAGACACAACATACCAGAATCTCTGGGACACCTTTAAAGCAGTGTCTAGAGGGAAATTTATAGCAATAAATGCCCACCAGAGAAGAGAGGAAAGATCTAAAATTGACACCATATCATCAAAATTGAAAGAGCTAGAGAAGCAGGATCAACAGAACTCAAAAGCTAGCAGAAAACAAGAAATAACTAAGATCAGAGATGAACTGAAGGAGATAGAGACACAAAAAAACCTTCAAAAAATCAATAAATCCAGGAGCTGGTTTTTTGAAAAGATCAACAAAATAGACAGATGGCTAGCCAGATTAATAAAAAAGAAAAGGGAGAAGAATCAAATAGATGCAATAAAAAACAATAAAGGACATATCACCACTGATCCCACAGAAATACAAACTATCATCAGAGATTACTACAAACAGCTCTACTCACATAAACTAGTAAACCAGGAAGAAATGGATAAATTCCTGACACTTGTACTCTACCAAGACTAAAGCAGGAGGAAGTTGAAACCCTAAATAGACCAATAACAAGGGTTGATGTTGAGGCAGCAATCAATAGCCTACCAACCAAAAAAAGTCCAGGTCCAGATGGGTTCACAGCTGAATTCTACCAGACATACAAAGAGGAGCTGGTTCCATTCCTTCTGAAACTGTATCAAACAATACAAAAGGAGGGAATCCTCCCTAACTCATTTTATGAGACCAACATCATCCTGATACCAAAACCAGGCAGAGACTCAACTAAAAAAGAAAACTTCAGGCCAATGCCATGATGAACATCGACGCAAAAATCTTCAATAAAATACTGGCAAACTGATTGCAACAGCACATCAAGAAGCTTATCCATCACGACCAAGTAGGCTTCATCCCAGGGACGCAAGGCTGGTTTAACGTACACAAATCCATAAATGTAATCCATCACATAAATGGAACCAAAGACAAAAACACATGATTATCTCAATAGATGCAGAGAAGGTCTTCAATAAAATTCAACAGTGCTTCATGCTAAAAGCTCTCAATAAACTAGGTATTGATGGAACATATCATAAAATGATAAAAGCTATATATGACAAACCTACAGCCAATATCATACTGAATGGGCAAAAGCTGGAAGAATTCCATTTGAAATCAGGCACTAGACAAGGATGCCCTCTCTCACCACTCCTATTCAACATAGTATTGGAAGTTCTAGCCAGGCAAGAAAAAGAAATAAAGGGTATTCAATTAGGAAAGGAGGAAGTCAAACTGTCTCTATTTGCAGATGACATGATTGTATATCTAGAAGACCCCATCATCTCAGCCCAAAATCTTCTCAAACTGATAAGCAACTTCAGCAAAGTCTCAGGATACAAAATCAATGTTCAGAAATCACGAGCATCCCTATATACTAATAACAGACAAACAGAGCCAAATCAAGAGTGAACTCCCATTCACAATTGCTAAAAAAAGAATAAAGTGCCTAGGAATACAACTAACGAAGGATGTAAAGGACCTCTTCAAGGAGAACTACAAATCACTGCTCAACGAAATAAGAGAAGACACAGATGGAGAAACATTCCATGCTCATGGTTAGGAAGAATCAATATTGTGAAAATGGCCATACTGCCCAAAGTAATCTATAGATTCAATGCTATCCCCATAAAGCTACCAATGACCTTCTTCACAGAACTGGAAAAAACCACTTTAAACTTCATATGGAATCACAAAAGACCCTGCATAGCCAAGACAGTCCTAAGCAAAAAGAACAAAGCCAGAGGTATCACACTGCTGGACTTCAAACTATACTACAAGTCTACAGTAATCAAAACAGCCTGGTACTGGTACCAAAACAGAGGCATAGACCAATGGAACAGAATAGAGACCCTAGAATAAACACCATACATCTACAACTGATCTGATCTTTGACAAACCCGGCAAAAACAAGCAATGGGAGAAAGGACTCCATGTTTAATAAATGATGTTGGGAAAATTGGCCAGCAACGTGCAGAAAGCAGAAACTGGACACCTACCTGTCACCTTACACTAAAGTTAACTCCAGATGGATCAAAGATTTAAACATAAAACCTAACACCATAAAAACACTAGGAGAAAACGTAGGCAAAACCATCCAGGACATAGGCATAAGCAAGACTTCATGACTGAAACACCAAAAGCAATGTCAATAAAAGCCAAGATAGACGAATGGAATCTAATTAAACTCCAGAGCTTCTGTACAGCAAAAGAAACCATCATTAGAGCAAATCAGCAACCAACAGAATGGGAAAAAATTTTTGCAATCTACCCATCTGACAAAGGGCTAATATCCAGAATCTACAAAGAACTAAAACAGATATACAAGAAAAAACAAACAACCCCATTCAAAAGTAGGCAAAGGATATGAACAGACACTTTTAAAAAGAAGACATATATGAGGCCAACAAACATATGAAAAAATGCTCATCATCACTGGTCATTAGAGAAATGCAAATCAAAACCACACTGAGATATTATCTCATGCCAGTTAGAATGACGATCATTAAAAAATCTAGAGACAACAGATGCTGGAGAGGATGTGGAGAAATAGGAACACTCTTGCCCAGTTGGTGGGAGTGTAAATTAGTTCAACCATTGTGGAAGACAGTGTGGCGATTTCTCAAGGATCTAGAAATAGAAATTCCATTTGACCCAGCAATCTCAATACTGGGTATATACCCAAAGAACTATAAATCATTCTACTGTAAAGACACATGCACATGTATGTTCATTGCAGCCCTGTGTACAAAAGCAAAGACCTGGAACCAACCCAAATGCCCATCAATGATAGACTGGACAAAGAAAATACGGTACATATACACCATGGAATACTGCACAGCCATAAAAAACAATGAGTTCCTGTCCTTTGTAGGGACTTGGATGAATCTGGAAACCATCATTTTCAGCAAACTGACACAAGAACAGAAAGCCAAACACCATATGTTCTCACTCATAGGTGGATGTTGAACAACGAGAACACGTGGACCTAGGGAGAGGAGCATCACACACTGAGGGCAGTTGAGGGTGGTAGAGGAGAGACAGTGGGGGGTGGGGAGGGAGGGGAGGGTGGCGAGGGATAACATGAGGAGAAATGCCAGATATAGTATGCACCTAAAGTAAAATAAATAAATTTAAATATATATATATTAAAATAATTTTAAAAAAATAAAATAAAATAAAGAAGGACCAATCTTTTTGTTAATTAAATGAGGCCCACCCACATAGGGAGAGAAATATTCATTACATGCTCTACCAATTCAAAAGTTAGTCTTATTCACACACTCTTACAAACACATCCAGAACATTGTTTGACCAAATATCTGGGCACCCTGTGGCCCAGTCAAATTAACATAAAATTAACCACTACAACATTCAAGTTATACACCTACCTAAAGGGTACTTGTTTTAGTTCAGATAACAAATATCCTGTGGTTTTGGAATTTAAAATGGGTTGATTGACATCATGTTAAAAAGTATTTTACGTGAGATGCTATCTCAATGTGGTTTTGATTTGCATTTCTCTAACGACCAGTGATGATAAGCATGCTTCATTTTTAAAGATGTGAACTCACAAATCACATATTTATAACCTATGTTCATTTTTCTTTTTCTATGGATATTTTAAAAAGGATTAAAAATAAAAGTAAAAAAGAAAAAAGCCCCTTAATTTTCAGTAATCATATTACATATGCATACAGAATTAATATACGTATAGACAAAAAGAAAGAAAATGTCTACTGGGAAAATTAGTTGCAAACAAAAATATTCCATCACTGTCATACGTGACCAAGGAAAAGAAAGAAAGAATTCCCTATTGGTTGTTCTGGTAAATGTTATTTTTAATTTAATTTAGTCAAAAGACATATAGGCCAACAGATTAAAAGTCATATCCTTGGAATATTAAAATGTCTCTACCAGTTTTTGTTGCCAAGTCTGATTCCAGCAATATTCTTTAATGTTGGTTCCTAAAATTTAATATTTTATAAAAATTTTATTTTGGAGTAATTGTACAATTTGCATGCAATTGAATGTTAATACAGACAGTCCCTGACTTATGATGGATCCACTTATTTTTTTTTTAACTTATAATGGTATGAAAGTGATATGCTTTTAGTATAGTATTCAATAAATTATGTGAGATATTCAGTACTTTATCATGAAATAGGCTTTTTGTTACATGATCCTGCCTAACTGTAGACTAATATAAATACTCTGAGTATGTTTAAGGTAATTTAGGCTAAGCTACAATGTTTGGTAGTTTAGGTGTATTAAATTCATTTTTGGCTTACAATATTTTCAACTTACCACTATAAGTTTATTGGGCTGTAATACCATTGTAAGTTGAGGAGCATCTGTACAGAGGAATTCTTCTGCCCTTCACGGAGTTTCACCAATGAAAACATCTTGCATAACTCTAGTAAAATATCATAGCAGGAAAATTAACACTGGTACAGTCCACTGATTTTATTCAGATTTCACCAGTTTTACATGCACTTATTTGTAGGTGTGTGTTTGTGTGTGTAACTTTGTCACATAGGGAGATTTTTGTAATTGTCACTACAGTCAAGATCAAAGATTTCAATATTTTTAAGCTATCAGTGATCATCATGACGTTACTTCATCAAAGAAGCTAACTTAACAAAAATAAACTAGCTTAATAAAGATGTATTAATGTTAACAAAAATGTATGAATGACAAAATGTATTAGTGATAAAGAGAGAAAAAAACAGATAAAATTAAGAAAGTGCCAGCTTGCTGGGGAGTGGAATCAGGGACTTGACTAGAGTTGCCTGAGTTAAAGGACCACTAAGGCTTGTGGGCTGAGCCTTTCCCATGACCACTCCCCATTCCAATGAATACTCACAATGTGAAAGGTGCTATTCCTTGGTGATATGGTTTGGCTGTGTCCCCATCCAAGTTTCACTTTGAATTGTAATCATCTCCATGTGTAAAGGGCAGAGCCCGGTGGAGATAATTGAATCATGGGGATGGTTTTTCCCATCCTGTTCTTATGGTAGTAAGTCTCATGAGACCTGATGGTTTTATAAATGTTTATCAGAGTTCCTCTGCACAAGCCCTCTTGCCTGCTGCCATATAAGGCAACCCTTTGCCCCTTCGCTGCTTCTTTGTTTTCCACCATGATGGTGAGGCCTCCCCAGCCATGCAGAACTGTGAATCCATTAAACCTCTTTCCTTTATAAATTACACAGTCTCAGGCATGTTTTTATTAGCAGCATGAGAACAGATTAATACACTTGGTTTGCAGAGATTCCCAACTTTTTAATGGCTTGCAATTTATTTTTCCTTATTTGAGTCTGAACTTCATTAGCACACTGAACCATATGCCAGATAAAATTATCTACCCCCCCAATATATGCCCTTTATAACTATTAAGAAAGTTACCTCTCTCTATTCACTGATTTTTCCTTTGAACATTTTAGCATCATAGACATCATATCTGAAATTAATCATAGCATCATCTAGCATCATACAAAGGTTTGAGTTTGAAACTCTACCCTGCAAGTGTGTGTTAGTAACTTTTGGACTCCCAGTTTATTCATCTCTAATATTGTCATAATTTGGTAACATTTCTAATTCATGAAAATAAATACATGAAAATTGCCTAGTATAGTGCCTTGCATGTAGAAATCCTAGTAAACATTTGTCCCTTTTCTGCCATCTTAAATTCACACATACACACATGCACACATAAAGTGAGACAGAAGAAAAGACTCATCTAACAGATTAAATATCATTTTGGTGCAAAGCTGAAAAGGCAGAAAGAAATCACCATATCCTCAATAATCAAGAGTAGAGCTGGTTTAGACAAGCACTGATGGCATTACTAAAAAGAAAATTATCTTGTATAGTTTGTACTCTTGGTGCCCTCCATCGAGACAGCTCATCAGGATGAACTGTGCAATGTGCATGCACAATATCACCCTGCCCTTCATATTCAATGGATAGCCCATTGCTATCATGCTTGAACCACACTCTGGGATTTTCTCATAACCCCTCAAATTTTTCAGGCAGATTCCTGCCTCAGGAATTAGCATTGTTTTCTTCTCTAATTAAATGCTCCTCTCCATGTGGTAGGCTAATATAATTAATGTGCTTTAGAGTTTTGCTCAAATTGTTGCCTTTGTAGCTAGGCTTTTCTTGGACAAACTATTTAGAAATAAAAAGCAAACTCCCAATCACTACTATTCGTGGTGTATTGGTCTGTTTTCACAGTGCTATAAAGAACTATCTGAGACTAGGTAATTTATAAAGAAAAGAGGTTTAATTGACTCACAGCTCCACATGGCTGGGAAAGCCTCAGGAAACTTACAATCATGACTTAAGGTGAAGGGGAAGCAAGCCCTGTCTTATGTAGCAGCAGGAGAGAGAGAACAAGTGAAGGAGGAAGCTCCACACTTTTAAAAAACTAGATTTCATGAGAATTCATAAACTATCAGGAGAACACAGAGGGAGAAGTTCGCTGCCATGATTTAATCACCTCCCAGCAGGCCCCTCCTCTGACACATGGGGACTACTCTCCGAGATGAGCTTTGGGTGGGATGCAGAGCCAAACCATGTTACTTGGGACGCCTCATCACAGGAAATCATTTTTCACAATTCTTACTGCAATCTGACATTCTAATATATATGTCTGCCCCTCCCTCGAATCCCAATTAGATCACTCAGCTCCATGAAATGTTGACTGAATAAATGCATAAATGAATGAATTATCACTCACAGATAAGAGAACACAAAACGGCTGAGCAGTAAAATGCTAAGAAGTCACAGGAAGGAAGTTACTGGAACATATTTATCAATGCATCAAGCCCAATACAATCATCTTTCACTTTCCCTTCTAGGGTGACCAACTCATCCAGGTTTAGCAGGGATTTTCCCAGTTTCAGCACTGAAAGTCCTTCATCCAAACTAACATTCCACAATCTCCCTAAGTTCCAGGAAAACTGAAATGACTGGCCACCTGATACCCAACCCATCAAGAAGTCTATTGATATTACCTCACTAATGCCTCTTGAATCCGTCCACCTTTGTCAATCTCCTTGTTTCTATCCTAGTTCTACCTACCACTCCTTCTCACAATGGGTCTTAAATAGCCTCCCTCTTGTTCTAAGCAGGACCACCTTAAATATCCTCTAATTTCTTGCACTGCCCAGCACAAAACTATATTGAAGCATGTTACTTCCCCTGCTAGAAACTCTTGAATGAAAGTCCTATTGCTCTCAGAATTATGGAACTTAATATGGACTTACAGGATCTGGCCCGCAGCTTCTCCTCCAGCCTCGTCCTATACCATTGCTTTCACCCCAGGGCTACTCTCAGTTCCGCATCCTTATCATCACGCTCCCTTCTACCACAGGACTTTGGCACATGCACTGTCCAGTGTGCATAATGTTCATCTCCCTTCACTTAGCCTTATCCCTTCTTCTCACCTTTCAGACCTACTTCAAACATTCCTAACTCAGGGAAATGCAGCCGACCCATCTGACTTGGGCAGATTGTCCAAATGTAAAGCCGTGTACTTTTTTTCTGATAGCTATTGCCACAGTCACAATTTATCCATTTTTGTATAATTTTTTTGACTAATATCTGTCCCCTCTTCTAGTTTGTAAGCTCTACTCTTGAGTCTGTATGCCTATATTAATCTCCCTTGACACAGAGTAGGCTCCTGAAACATATTTTTGAATAAACGAATGAAGTAATGAAGCAAGCACACCAAAGCAATGTGAACAAAATGTAAAGCCCCATAATCATGTAAATAGACAAAATATCTCTGGGCACACGTAGGTAGCCTCAGGCATTTGGCAGAAGCCTGGATAATGGATTACATATCATTTACTTGGCCACATTGTAGTAACAAATTAACCAGTTTCTGAGTGAGAGTAATTTTAAATGTTAATGACACACCTCCTTGTGTTATCCCCTCCTCTCAAGTATGGGTGACACCTGTCACTTGCTTCTAACCAATGGATTTTCACAACAATTGTGAAAGAAATTTGCAGATTTAATTAGGGTCCTAAATCAGTTGACTTTCAGTTAATCGAAAAAGAGATTATAGTGGGTGAACCCCTCTCCCGAATCACGTGAGCCCTTTAAAAGAGGGTCTAGAGGTTGCACATAGAAGCAGTCAGATCCTGTTCCTGGCCTTGCAGAAGCAAACTGCCATGTAATTGTTTATGGGGAGGGTTACGTGGCAGACAACTACAGGTGTCTTCTAGCTGCTAGGAGTCTCAATCTTACAACCACAAATCGCTAATCAGCATGAGGATTTATTATTGAACTCTATGAAATTACTATTATTTTTTGTGTCAAAACATGGTCAAACATCCAAAAGTTTGTAGATTAAACTCATGTACAAAAGAATTCTATATTGCTGCATTGCATAAGAAATAATAACACACTTCATGGCTTAACCTAGCACCCATGTGTTATATCACTGTGTCTGTAGGTCAGAAGTCCAGGCACAGTTCCATTGGGTTCCCTGCTCAGGGTGTCACAAGCTAAAATCAAGGTATCAACTTGGGTGAGTCCCTCATCTGGAGCTCAGGGCCCTCTCTCATCTCACATGAATTTGTTTTTGATTATCATCCTAGAAATTTTTAACATTTTATTTTCTTTATTAGGCATTTAAAAACCACTTTAGATAGATATATGGATTAAACGGACTCTATCTGATCATAATAAATTATATTATTTTAATTTAAGCTACAAAAGCCAGGTAAATAGCATCCATTAATGAAAAGTGCCTTAAGATGCACTCCAATAAAAATGAATCACTTGCTGTATAGTGGTATTGGCTATTTAATAAAGATACTAGGAAAACTAATTGGATCATTTTATAAAGTATCTGAATCCCTATGGGAAAAAGAACAAGTTATAATAATATCTTTAATATTATCTGGAAGACATTCTGATCATAAATATCAACAATTTAACTTCTCTCTACCCCCTTATTGTTTCACATAAAAATTCAAATTTACTGTATTTTACAGATGGTTACAAAACTAAATTGAAAGCTACCTGTCAAAAGTCATGTGCTTCTCTAATCCTTTACACAAGGGCAATGCGTTTTTCTATCACCGTACACGCCATGAACATACCTAACCTAAAGTGTATGTCAATAAGAAAGAAGATAAGAAATGCTGTTTTAGTGGTTGCTTCAGCATCTGGCAGAAAAATACCAATTATCACCATGTTTCAAGTTAATTTGGTTTTTTTGAAGTATTCTTTGACATTACATATAAAACATGTGAAAGGAAACTGATTGCTTAGTAAGGGTAGCTGTATCTCCACTATAGAAGTAATTTAGTTTTGATTTCTTTTCAGGCAATCATTCAGAAAGGCATTCAGATGTAAAACAAATTAAATTATTTTTAAAAAGTGTAGTAAAATATTGTGGAAAAATAGATATCATTACTTTTATGTGGAAGCCTAGAATTTTCTCTTATTCCAGAAAAGCACACTAAAAAAAGATTCTCCACTTATTTGCATTTTGTTTCATTTCTCCCTCCTTCCTTCCTTCCTTCCTTCCTTCCTTCCTTCATTTCTTCCTTCCTTCTTTCCTTGCACAAATGTTTGTTGAATCCCTACTAAGTGCCAGAGGCCTGGGGACATTGTGAACAAAACAGACATAATCCTTGCCCTCATGAAGTTTATACTCTTTTAGGGAAGACTGTTAAAAACAATAAATATATAACATTGAAAACAAATAATATAAAGAAAAATTTTTGCAGTTAAGGGGGTTAAGCTTATGGGGGTGGGTACTTTAGATACTGAAAGAAATACCTGTTGTAACATTCTAGGGATGAAGTGAAGCGCACATACTCACTTTGGTTCTCCCAATACACTGAGCACAGGAAAGGCGGGCTACTTTTCTGTCCTACGCCAGGAATGGTGACTCCCCTTCCCAGCTTTTTAGGCTCCTACGCCAGGAATGGTGACTTCTCCTTCTCTAGCTTTTTAGGCTCCCCTCTGCTCATTCTAGAGCAAGCTTGGCCAACCCATGGCCCACGGGCTTCATGCGGCCCAGGACAGCTTTGAATGCAGCCCAACAAAAAATCATACACTTTCTTGAAATATTAAGCCCTTTTCTTGCAATTTTTAGAAGCTCATCAGCTATCATTAGTGTTAGTATGTTTTATGTATGGTCCAAGACAATTCTCCTTTTTCCAGTATGGCCCAAGAAAGCCAAAAATTTGACACCTGTTTTCTAAAGTAAGAAACCTTGAATTTGCAGAGAACCAAAAGCCCTGGGCCACCAGCTGAGGTTCTAAGAGTCTCTCCTTACCTAGGTGTACTTGACTAGGCAAAACATTAATAAAATTTTTTCATGGAGGGTACAGGAGAGGATGCAGAGATAATGATAAAAAGTATACCTTACAATAGCCAGTGAGAGTGCCTGTTGAGAAGGAATATTACAGGAGGGCATTTGGAGAGGGCACTGGAGGACTCAGGGCAGAGAAAGAAAGGTGAAAGGATCTCAGAGGCTAAATTTCCATATTTTGCACTGCAGCTTGCTGGTGGTAATAATGTTTTCAGTCTCTGAAAATGATCACAGGTTGTCTGTCTTGCTACATGTAAAGCTTTAAAAGTGGTACACATATGAAGTCATGTTAATGAAATTTATCTAACTGGGACGTCCACAACTAACCATATTTTAAAAACTTGATCAGTTTGGAAAAAGCACTGACTTTCAGCTGCAGGAAATGTGGTATAAGTTCTAGTTATACGATTTATACACTCTGTGATCTTTGACAACCTGTCACTTTAATTTTATATTACTCAGTATGTGCATGGCTAGTATTTCTTCATGGTGGAGTGTGTCTTTGATCAGTATAGGTAAGCCCTTTGGTGATTGAATATATTCTTTCCCTAATTTTTACCATGACATGTTTATTTTACTTCATTTTTTTCTTTATATTCCTGTAGTGTCTTATTTATTTCATCATGCCTTCTATTTTTGAACCATGTTGGATTAGCTATATTTCTTATAAAGAGTAACTAGGGATTTTGCCTTATGATTGAATTTGAGTGTTTTTAACTTTAAAAATAAGGTTCAAACAAACCAAAGGGATTATATAGTAATACTTTTGAATCACAATACACTTGGTCATTTTTAAGTGTCATTCCATTTTTCTATTGTTTCTTTGTCACTTATTTATTGTTCTTTTCTCATTTTTTTATTTCTGTATCACACAAATTCTAACTTTTGCTTTGTTACAGTGTTGTTCAAATTTATCTTTTCATCCTCATGTAGTATAGATATATGACTTTTTGCATAAAAGGTCACCTCCATTGGACTTGTGTAGAAGGCTTGTTTCATACTGAAAAAAATAGATTCTTAGATGTTTAATTTCCAAATAATCACAATATGGCATTAGAAAGTTTAAATTTAATCTTTAAGGATGTGTGATTTATATTTGGTGATGTGTAAGACATCAAGTATGGCAATCTTTGACTTCAATATGACAATGAATATGATAATATAAATTCAGATTAAAACTTCACAACCTTCTTTTATAGCTTCTTACATGGTCTACTTTCATTTTATTTTATTTTTTAGGGATGGAGTCTCACTATATTGCCCAGGCTGGAGTGTAGTGGCCTCCCATAGTCATGAATATAGTTCACTACAGCTCAGAATTGCCTGAGCCCAAGATTCCCAGGTAGCTGTCATCATGCCCAGTCCTATAGTCTACTTTTAATGGCATTTTCTTAGATTATTGTCCTATTTCCTGTCTTAGGAATTATGAGATGAAGTATTCATATTTTTTTCCTTAAAAATGTGCCATGTCTCCAGTGAAGTTCCTTAAAAATGTGCTTTCTTCTTCACATACTTCTTAAATCCATATTTTTAATTTATATGACCTTTTGACTATCAACAAAAAGCAATATGAGAAAAGCATTAAAGAAATGACAAATTAGATACAGGTTATTGCGGATATTTTCTTATCCTCTTGACAGCTCAAAATCACAAAGACAATTTTCTGAGGTTAAAACATGGGTCCATGTAAAACTGGAATTGTGTTCATCATTGGTGTCGCAGTTGGCAATGGAGTGTGACGGGAGGCTGTTAACTCTAGCAACTTGTCATGTGCGAGCTGTTTTGTCACGACTCAAAGGGCCCACAGGCAGATTCTAAGCCGAAACAATTAAATGGCAAAGAAACAGAATCATATAAAAACAAGACTGAAAACCAGAAGACCTTCAAGTTCCAGCAATCAATAGAGAAGGTAAACCCTCGTGGGAAAGTGGGCACCACAGGAGAGGTGAAGACTTACTTGCCTTCAGTATCTTTAAACAACAAAACCAACCTCTGCAAATTTTCATGACAGCCTCTAGATTTAATTCACAAAATTCTTGGTCTAATAAATCTATCGTTCTTTGAAAATTTCACATCCAGATGCTATAGTACAAGATTATTTCGAAGATATTTGTTAAAATGCAATTTCCTAAGAGAAATGCCTAAATTTCTCTTTAGTCTATACTCGTTAAGAATTTTAAGGTTAGCACATTGAAAAACAGGAAGATTTTCAGGACATATCCTTGGACATCACACTTTCAACACCATCCCTATTCTAATACAAGTTTTATTACTTCAGAGAACATGAAGAAGTGATTTTCTAGTTCTTCCCCTTTCTTAAGTCTTTAAAATTAATGGACTCAGCATTATTTGGTGGGGCATTCACCACTAATTGACTCCTACATCATGTGGCTTAGAGCGTAAGTGATAATTAACAGCTGAAGGTAAAAGGATTAAGAAGCATGGAAGAAATTTCCCACCTGCAAGGGTTTTCAGAGGCCCCTGGGACCACCCTTGGACTCTGTGATTGGATTGGACCAGTCCTTGATAAGACATTGGCCCTCATGCAGTCACCTCCACTTTGTCAGCATTGTCAGCATTAATGTAATTCTGTTATGATGGTTGGAGTCCTAGGACAGAGCAAGCCAGGCCAGTTTCCTTCCATCAGTGCTCCTAGAGCCTAGAACAGGGTGAGTGTGGGACACTTTGAGAAGGAAGGAGCATTAGATGGAGGCAGGGAGACAAGATGCAAGATGATTGTTCAAGCTCTAGGACAAGATAAACCTGGGTATGAATCCTGACTCCCCCATTGCTATCTGTGTAACTATAGACAAGTTATTGCAGCACACTGGGCTATAGCAGTACTTGAACATAATATGAAGAAAGTGTACCTCCTCTTAATGTCATTATGAGGATGTAATCATATGATCTTCATAGGATTATTACTGGAACTCATAAGTAATACTATAATAAACATTCCTTATTATTTTAGCTGTCTCTGTTTTTGCTTATTTATCATCATCATCATTATCATCACCATTTTGAGTTTTTAACTTCATTAGGGAAATCTACTTCAATTTTTATTTCCTCCAGGAAATACTTTCAGTTCCCCTTCCCTTACAATGTAGGACCTCTTCCACCTTGAAACCCATCCCTACCTGTTGATGCTTGCCTTGTCTTCCGAGACAGTGCCAACTCACGAGTATAAAGAACAGATTTTATCTGCATGTCCCTATCATATTTCACATGACATTTTCATGTTTGTAAAGCCCAGTATCAGAGTTTAGTATTGTTTGTGGAATTGAATTTCCACCAGGTTTGGATGTAGCATGTTACTGGGCTTAATGTCTTCTCATGTAGTTTCAAAAGCCACTATAGTCATGTGCCATATAAAGAAGTTTCAGTCAATGTCGGCCTGCAGCTAGGATAGTGGTCCCATAAGATTATAATGAAGCTGAAGAATTCCTACCACATAGTAATGCTGTAGCCATCAAAACGTTTTAGCACAATGCATTACTCATGTGTTTGTGGTGATGTTTGTGTAAACAAGCCTACTACACTACTAATTATATAAGATTAGTACATATAATTATGTAGAGAACATGATATTTGATAATGATAATAAATGACTATGTTACTGGTTGATATATTTACTATACTATACTTTTATTGTTATTTTAGAGTGTACTTCTTCTACTTATAAAAAAATGGGTATAAAACAGCCTCAGGCAGGTGCTTCTGCAGGTATTTCAAAATGAGGCACTATTCTCACAGGAAATAGAAGCTCTGTGCATGTTATTTTCCCTGAAAATCTTCCAGTGGGATAAGATATGGAGGTGGAAAACTGGTACATTTTTATCTGAGGCTAATGTGTATGTTTGTGTCTTCATTTTTAATTTTAAGAAGTTTAGTAAAATGAAAAAAAGAATTTCAAAAATAGCAAAAAAGAAAGATTAAAGAATATGGATATAAAGAAAATATTTTTACAACTGTACAAAGTGTTTGTGTCTTAAGCTGCATTATTTTAAGAGTCAAAAAGTTCAAAAAATTAAGTTTATAAAGTATCAAAGTTGCAGTCAGCTAAGGTTAATTTATTGTTGAAGAAAGAAAAATACGTTTCAGTAAATTTAGGCTAGCCTCTTCACTTCTGGGAACCAGGCTGATGGAGTAGTCTTCCAGCAGAAGTACTGCTGGTCGTGACGGCAGAAAGAAGAGAAAACTTGGCTCCAATAACTATATAACAATAAAAGTTCCAAAACTATAAAGCCTAAGAGCAGTGCTATATGGCTGTATTCAGGAGCCCAGGCATTTTGTAAGGGTTTTGATTCTCTATACATCTCAGATCAATAGTCCCCTCTTCCCTATGCTGGGCTTCACCCTTGAGCTCTGAGCATGAGCATGATGACTGCAGCAGCTTCCGTTTCACACACTTCAAGGTCCAGGTCCCACAGGAAAAAGTTTTCTTTCATTTTACCACCTACCCATGGCTTCACAAAAACACAACAATTGCTTTAACTAGACCTGCTGTAGATAAAGTCTGCACTTCTGACCCAATCCTCATGGCCAGGAGAATATAAAGTAGTGATTGGCTTAGATGGCATATAAAGTGGATATTTCACTCTCAAAGTTGGAGATGGGATTTAGATCTCCTGGGCTAAGGGAGAAGGAGGGACCCGCAGAAGCAAAAAAGGAGTGAGACATCACAAGGAGAAAGTAGATTCAAACTGAGGGAGCGAGTAACTGTTAAGAACTAATCCAGACAAGCAGCCAGTGTGTTGTTTTCACTAAAATTTTGCATCCCTTAGAGTCTTTATATAAAAAAAATATATACTTCATGCATATGGTAGGCAGTATATCTATTCTCCCATACTTGGTGCCTCTCCTGGCAATAAAACTATACTCAGGTGAAACCATGGACTTACCTGTGGGCAGAGATACGTGACACATCTGAGTAGACACATCAAGGGCCAGCACCTGGTCCACCAAGTTTGCTCTTCTTTCTGCCATCATGACCAGCAGTACTTCTGCTGGAAGACTCCTCCATCAGCCTAGTTCCCAGAAGTGAAGATGAAATGAGGTACAGCCACAGGCAACCTATGGAACGCATGGGACATGAGAGAGAGAGACCTTTCTTGCTGTGTTGTACTAAAATTTTAGCATTATTTGTTATCAAAATATAACTGAGCCTGACTGATAAAACTCCTGAAAAGGATTACCAAATTTATTTCTCTTTTGGCATTTGTAAAAGGAGAATCTTTTCTCTGCTGCTCTTATAATCTCATTTTACTCCAGAAAAGCTAGGCAAATGAAGGCTTATTTAAATTTAATACAGTAGTATTTTTGTAGATGAAATTTACCGTCTTTCACTTCCAGTTCCGAAACAGTGGCACAGAAGCCAGCCAGTTTTACTGCCCCCACCAAAAACCAAAAACAAATGTACCACATGAATATCATCACGAGCAATATCGCAGCACTCAAATATGAGAATGAGAGAATTCCTGGGGATCACAGAGAGATGAAAACTCTGAGCAGACAGGAACAGAATCAGACTCCCATATCCACAAATCCTCTATCCCTATTCTGCCCAGGAGAAAGTACAGTGACAATTTCCTCCTGACTCATGGTTCCTACACTGGAAAAAGTAGGATCAAGGTGAACAATCAGCTTCCCCACCGTTTTGGACTCCCTAGCAGAAGACTTGTCCCTATCTCAACCCACAGGAATCATTGTTAGTGCCGAAGAGAGAAATATCCCTGAAGACATTCAGAGACAAAGTGGGGAGTCAGCACTATCCAAGTTCCAAAAACTTTGCTCTGTACCTTCGCCAAAGGAGAAGTGAGAGCAGAGTGGCCGTGCAGCAGCAGCACGATGCAGGAAGGTTGTTCTATAGGCCCCTCGGCAGAAATGTCTAGCCGACTTTCCCACACTACCAGGATATTGGCTTTGGAACCTCCCCCACTTAAGATGGGCATAGCCTAATACTTTACTAGATCCTAGGCAAACCTGGGCTTAAAGCAGCATCTAGGGCCTAAAAGGAGGCATCGACCTAGTAGGAAAAGAAAGTAAAGCAACAGGCAAATTACAAAAAATCTGTAAGTAAACAGCCAATAAAAATCAAAACAAGCCAGACAGAGAAGACTGGAATAAATAACCAATCCTTTAATAAAAGACATAGGCATACATCCGCAAGAAACTACAGCAAACAGGGACCTCCTTAAATGAACAAAAAAAGAAACCAGTGGCTGATCTTAAAGAGACAACAACATTCTAAGACACAACCCACAGAATGGAAGAAAATCTTTGCAAACTATCTGTCTGACAGAATTAATAAGCAAAATATGTAAGAAGCTCAAACAATTAACTACAAAAAAGTCTGATCCTTTTAATTGGCAAAATATCTGAATAGATATTTTTCAAAAGAGGACGTGCAAATGACCTGCAAGTTTATGAAAAATGTTCAACATCACAAATCATCAGAGGAATGCAAGTCAAAACCACAATGAGATATCATCTCACCCCAGCTAAAATGGCTTTTATCAAAAAGGCAGGAAATAAGGGTGCTGGTGTGGAAATAAAGACAGGGGAACACTTGTACACTGTTCGTCGGAATGTAAATTAGTACAGTCACTATGGAAAACTGTATGGAGGTTCTTTACAAACTAAAAATGCAACTTCCATATGATTCAGCAATTCCACTACTGGTTATGTATCAAAAAGGCAGGAAATAATGGGTGCTGGTGAGGATATAAAGGCAGAGGAATACTTGTGCACTGTTGGTAGAAGTGTAAATTAGTACAGTCACTATAGAAAACTATATGGAGCTTCTTTAAAAATAAAAATGCAACTTCCATATGATCCAGCAACTTCACTACTGGGGGTGTATCCAAAAGAAAGAAAATACATAGAGCACATACCTGCAGTCCCATGTTTATTGCAGCACTAGTCAAAATAGCCAACATATGGAATCTACCTCAGTGTCCATCAACGTAAGACTGGATAGTCAAAATGTGGCATGCGTACATTGGAACATTGCTCAGCCGTAAAAAAGAATGAAATCCAGTCACTTGCAGCAACATGGATGGAACTGGAGGTCATACATTAAGTGAAATAAAACAAGCACAGAAAAACAAATATTGCATGTTCTTACTCACATGTGAGAACTTTAAGAAAAGTGGATCTTATGAAGATAGCAAGTAGATTGGTGGTTACCAGAGGCTGGGAATGGTAGAAGGGAGGAAGAATGAAGAGTGGTTGATTAATGGATGCCAGTATACCATATAATAGAAGAAATAAAACCTAGCACTGGATAGATGTGTAGCGTGATTCTATTGTTTATTTCAAAATAGCAAGAAAATAATAATTTGAATATTTTTAACATAAAGAAAAGACAAGTATTTAAGGTGATGGATACCCAATTACACCATGTGGCAGTTAATATTAGGTGTCAACTTGATTGGATCGAGGGATGTCTAAATAGCTGTTATTGTTTCTGCGTATGTCTCTGACGGTGTTGCCACAGGAGATTAACATTTGAGTCACTGGTCTGGGAGAGGAAGACCCTCCCTCAATGTGGGTGGGCACCACCCAATCAGCTTCCTGCGCAGCTAGAACAAAGCCGGCAGAAGAAGGTGGGAGAAAAGGGCTTGCAGAGTCTTCTGGCTTTCATCTTTCTTCCTTGCTGGATGCTTCCATTCTTTCTTCCTGCCCTTGGACATCAGACTCCAGGTTCTTTGGCCTTTGGACCCTTCGACTTACACTAGTGATTTGCCTGGGGGCTCTTGGGCCTGGAAGCTGCGCTGTTGGCTTCCCTACTTCTGAGGCTTTTGGACTCGGACTGAGCCATTACTGGCTTTTTTCCTCCTCAGCTTGCAGATGGCCTATTGTGGGACTTCGCCTTGTGATTTTCTGAGCCAATTCTCCCTAATAAGCTCCCTTCACATATGCATATATCCTATCAGTTCTGTCCCTCTGGAGAATCCTAATACACACTGATCTGATCTTTACAAATTATATGAAAGTATGATACTACTCCATACACCCCAGAATTATGTACATCTATTATGTCAATCAAAAAGTTAATTAAAAATTTTAGGACTCTTCTTGCAATAAAAAAAATCAACTTTCAATTTTCTCTATGTCTAATTTGATGTATGTCCTCTATTAGCTATGTGACCTTGGACATAGCCCGTTATCACCTTAGACTATATATTATTTATTTGTGAAATATCATATTTGATCACTAGGTGACTTCTAAAGCCATTGTGTCAATTAACATCTATTGTTCGATGAGTTTATATTCTGCTTTCCTTCATAGCAATTCCTGTAATTGTAATAATCCATCCTGTGGTTATCTTTGCTTTTTGAAGTCTCTCCCTCCTCATACTAGATTAAAAATTCCATGAGGGCAGAGACCATCACTGGCTTTTTTACCACTATAAGCTCAGTATCCAGTAGAGCGCCTCAGATGTAATTAGACAAAGTTTTTATTTGTTTGTTTGATTTTTATTACAAATGTTACATATGCCTTTGGCTTTCATAAAACATCATGTAGAGTCATAGCTTTAAACAGGGATTACCTTGCATTTGTCCAAGCTCAAATGTTTGTGTGTGTACAGACATAACACATAACATGTATTCTATATGTATATATTTTCCTTGAATTGGAAATATGCATCAGCTTTGGTGTTGATAGCTGAAAATCTATGCAAATCATTATATCAAATCACTGTAAATTAAAAAAGAAAACTACTAAGCTCATAGGCCTGGCATGCTAAAACATGTAAGGTTTTATGAGCTGAACAGAGGGAAGTAATTCAGTGATGGGTACATAGTCTGTTAGATGATTTTTTTTAGCTCAAAATTGATAAGAAACAAAATACTACTACTGAGAGTTGAATTCTTAAGCAGTTCCGCCTTTTACCGCTAGATGTCTCACCTGGAATTCCCATTGGATATCAGAAGCTCTTCTGATGCAATACCCCATATAGGGCTTGGCTGAAATGTCATCTGGGGAACTAAAAGAGTAAACTATGTGAATTTAACTGCAGTTGGGGCAAAACAGTACATCAGCATTCTTTTTAACTTTCTGGAAAAATGCAAATAACAGATGGGGGAGAATAGGCAGATTTATGAGAAAGTAACTTTGTATTAGTCATTCTGATGAACCACATCCCAAGGAGCCCTGCCTTTTTGGCTATGATGAACAGTTTCCAGGTGTAACCCTTGCTGTCGGGAAAGTGATATTTAAGACAATGGCCATCAGCCCATCTTAACAGCTTTTTTTCCACTTCAAACATAATTTGTATCATTTATATTCCAGTTGGTGAGGTATGGAATTCAACATATTAATATATGTCTTTAGGATGTGACTTATGTAAGAAAAATAATGATTTTGCCCTAAGGACAAAAATATTATATGAGTTCAACCAAAAACAAAGTAACAGTTTTATTTCTTGAGAGGATAGGAAACATTTTGGCAATGGGCAGAAATAGGAGTTTATTAAAATTTGTGAGCACAAGTAATGAGATATAATTTGCTTGTAAATATCCCTATTAGTAAAATGTTTCCCAATACCATATATTATATAGACTGATATATACTATATGTATTAATACTATGATCATCTTTAGTCTCTAAGGGAAAAGTGAAAAAAAACAGATGACCTGAAATGGATTAGAAATAATACCCCATTTCAAGTGATATTCAAACGACTTCAAAGTGGCATAGAATATATTCTATTTGGGTGTGTTTAGATATGCTGAGCTTCTACCACAAAATCTGTATTTACCTAAAGTAAGAAAGAAAAAGATACCTTTTCATCCCCAAAATAGTTCTGGCCAAAGTAGACAATTAGTATTTATTTGTTGAAAAAAATGAATGAATGAATGAATGAATGAAAGGTGAGCAGAATTTGATTATTTTCTTGCCTATTTACTAAATAAATGTTTGCTTTCTCATAGTTTTTAAAATTATACGAAGCTTAAGTTTCTATGTCTTTTAAATTTCTATTGCTTGTATTTTAATTTATAATTTTTTTATTTTAATTTTTGGTAAAATGTATGATTCTCAAAATATGTTGTATAACTAATCATTTTGGTAGATGAAAAACAAAGAAACAATGAACAAGCAACCAAACAAATGAGTGCTCCACATTCCATCTGTTTTCGTTTTATTTTCATGAGTTAATTTTTTTTAGTTGATTCTAGTCAGTTTGGTCACTTAAGTTACATATAACAAACACTGTATGTCACTTTTATATTTAAATGTGTTTTCAAAGAATCATCACTAACTACCTAATCACCTCTGAATTTTGGGGCCTGGCATGGAAATCTATCCCCAAACTAGTTTCATCTTCCTTATCTAGTCTTTTCTTCCCCTAAGAATTAAAAACAATCTAAGGTCTGTCCCCCTAATTACGTATAGTGGTAAATAATTGTTCAGTTTAAATATTACCTACTTACTTCATATGCTTGTTCTGGTTCACTCAGGTAGATGTGATCAAATCTATTTCTACTTGATTGAAGAACCATTATTTATTTGCCTAGGGTCTTAAGCATCTGCCTAGACTTTAAGGTCACTGAGGTTAGCAACTGTGACTTACTCCTAGAAATATTGTTTGGGCTTCAACAAAAGTTGGTTAAAGTAAATTGAATTCCATTTGCCAATCTACCAGTTAAAGGGATAGATACAGCTGACATTATCAGTGGAAGGAGTAATGGTACAGCTCTGATAAGCTCTTAATGAGAAGTAGGATGTCAGTGATAAGAGGGAAAGAGAGGCACCCAGAGAAGTCTGCGAAAAAGAGAGATTAGAGAGATACAAAAGAAAAAGAGGAACAGAGGGACAAAGAAGAATGGAATGAGCAGAAAAAAGGGTAACTGGGCTTCTCCCTTACCCCAAATAGTATTGTGTCTGGGATCTTCTGTCTTAGCTCTCTCTCATCTTGAAACCCCTGACTTCTTAGCAGTTCACTGGGAATCAATCAGCCTTTAAAGTCTTTGGGAATCTAGCCAGGAGCCAACCAGGGATCAGCCCCTGCTCTACAGGTTCAGAGAAGAGAGGAGGGTGAGACAACTCCTCCAACCTGTGTCCCTTCCCTTGCACAACATGATATGCTTGTAGCTTCAAAGGTCCTTTTCTCCCAAGTGGCATCTACTTCTCAGAGCATAGACTGAGTGTTTGGTCCACGAGGCAGCAGGAATTCTCTAGGAGACTACAGATCAAAATCCAGGGGCTTACATTTGCCTGTAAAATTGGAAGGTATTTAAATTTTAAATCATTTGTGATCTTGGATGATTCGCTTAGATTCTCTTGGTCTCAATTTTCAAATTCTAAAGGGATTTTCTAATTTTATGCTGGATTTCTTGCAGAACTCTTTTAAGTATGAGGTCCTATTATTCAATTCTGGAAATCAAAATAGGATATTCACTCTAATCTACTTATCATGATGGCTCAATTAAATTTGTTTATTTCTAATGTAATAATGCTTATATAGAGAAATTTTTATCACAGATAGGTATAATCTAGTTTTTAAAATAAATATATTATGTAAAGTAGTTGTTAGACTCTGATTTTATATTTTTACATTATTTTCAATTATATTAGAAAGTAAAGTAAGTTTTGATTTCTTTACAAATTCAGTACATATTTACTGAGAATCTACCATGCGCCACCCGCTGCTAAGTGCTTGGAATACAGCAATGAAGAAAACACTTCATGTCCTCCACATGATGCAGACACTTGAACGGATGGAAAGGCTAATAGTTCTAACTAAATTGTATGTTTTTGTGGACACACAGATGGAAATAGTAGACCCTGAGAACTCTAAAATAGAAGAAGGGAGGAATGGGGAGAGGGTTGAAAAATTATCTATTGGGTATAATGTTCACTATTTGGGTGATGGGTTCACTGGAAGCCCAAACCTCACCGTTACACAAAATACGCAAGTAACACACTTGCACACGTAGCCCTAATTCTAAAATACAACTTTAAAAATAAGACAAATAAAATAAAATAAATTGTATATTTTGGAGATATTTCGACTCCACTGCTTTTACAGCCTTTCTCCACAGCATTTAATTTTTTTCTTTAACCGAGTAATAAAATCTGCTTTTTAAAAGCACTATAATGATGCCAACCATAGCTAATAGAATATATTTTTATTAGAACATGAACCATTTCATTAAAAAATATAACTAAGTGTTGATAAATGTACCTAGGTTGTTGAGAATATAGAAGAAATAACTAGAACTAATGCAAAGTTTCTATTTTTTTTCAAACTCTGTAAGAAGATCTGCTTGAACTTAATTCTAATAATCAATATGTCTGTTGTGATAAGGTTTGGACAGAAACAAATGGCTGTTTCAAATATCATAGATAAGAAATTTTTAATAAAGATAAACTTTTGAAAGAGGTAACCCTTTTCTTTACAAGTGGTTGGACCAGGGTTTAGAGAAACCAAGGGATGGCTCAGCATACACAGGGCCAGTGGTGGGTAGCTGTTATTACCCCTGTGAAGTAATAGCAGGGGTTACTACTACAGTGGAGAAAGGGGTCACCAGAACTTAGAGAAGTTTGATGTAATTGATAAGACTGCCTAAGAAGCTTCTGGCCTTTGGCAGAGTGACACAGCTAACCAGTGGCCACTTGGTTAGAAGGGTGACCACAGTCGCCTCCTCCAATCTGATCTGCTGCCGGGGCTTCTTACTGATCAACCCACTGGGTAGCCAAAAGGCGAGGTAGCCTAATGATGCAGTCCATAACGGTCAGCCTTCTACAACATAGGGTAGGACTAGGAAGGCTGATACATGGACCTAGACAAGAATACAGATGACATCCAGAATAGTATGACAATCAGAAGTTATCAAAATTATCTCTTGATAATCTTTTTACTTTAACATTGAAAAATGACTTTCCTAACAGAAAAGTATGTTAATTTCTATTGAATTTTGATATCAGTTTTCAGAATTCAAATTATTATTTTAGTTACATTTCTACAAGCCATAAAAATATATGAATTCATCTTCCTGGACATAATTTATATTATCACAGGGAAGGTAGTACTTTCTCAAAAAGTAGTTTAAATAGGTCACCTTTCCAATTATTGGATGATAAGGGAGGTGTTTCAAAGACTTTGCATTTCTACATGGCATATAATGAGCACTTTGGAATTTATTTTTAAAAGGCATAAAGGAAGAAAGAAGTGTATTTATATACAGACTTCATCACCAAGCAGTTTTCTGTGCTTCATTTTAGAAGAGAATAAACAGATACTTGGACTTTTATAACATGAAAAGTTCATTCACCCCGAAAAACAAAACAAAATATGTGGCCTTAATAATGCAAACCTCTAGGAAATAGTAGTAGAATCTACAGTCTGAATTTCTTTTCAGGAACAGATCATTGTAATCATGTTTATTTTATTTTGCTTCTCTGTATAGCTTTCTTCTCCCCTAATTAAAACAAAAAAAAAACAAGTGTTCTGTTATTTTTTAAAGTAACATACTTACTGATAATAATTAACAACAAATTAATAAGTAACTATTAATTAGTATTGAATGAATCACTGTTTTCCTTTGCTTCTATTTTAGATCTAAAGCTGAAAATAAAAGAACAAGATAAAGTTGTCTAGTTTATTAATGTTTCTTAATAAACGTACATACACTCTTATGCGTATTTAAACTGGCTTAGCTCAAGCTGCCTGCTCTATCAAGGGCAATGTATTCCACAAAGGTACATGACATGTATTAAATATATATCAAATATTTGGTACAATTTTGCCAACTCAGCACAACTGGCAAACCCTTCATAAGAAAGGCCACAATGTCATGTTGGCATGAAAATAGAATCTGGGCTGAGAAGTGGAGAGAAAAATAAAAGTTCTCTTAAGGTCAAGGGCAACAGCTGAGCAGCTCTGGGGGCTCCAGGGGCTACCTGCTTCAAAGGATACAGTGTCTTGTGTTTATAGATAAAATGTTGGTTTCTATGGGGGGAGGGTGGTCACAGGAACAAATATCCCTGACACCCAAACAAAATAATCCCAAATAAAATGGATGATGTAGTCCATAGTAAAAAGGGAGATAACTATTCATGGGAAAAAATGCATGACCTCACCCTTTCAGAATACACAGTGATTCATCAGCATTTTCCAGCTTTCTTTCTTTCTCGCTTGCTTACTTTGAATCTCATAGCTCAGTCCCTTTCCCGTTTGCACCTAACGTTGGCTCACTCAATTGAAGATGTTAGGGGTTTGGGAAGGACAATCAACTGTAAGAAAGGCTCATGGTTTGTGAAAGTATTTCTTGTCAATAATGTAGAGGCACCATCTTTGCTGATGACACATGTTTCTCAAAAGCTAAATGTGACACTCCTTTATTTCTTTTCTTTTTTTTCTGTCTCAGCAAAGCTGCATGTTAACTTAGATGATAAAGATGCCCCTGTGATCATGAGGAAAATGTTATGGGAATAATATATGGAAATGTATTTATAAGAAGGAGGAATCAGCTAAAAATATCATTACAAGCAAGCAACGTTATAATTTTCAGTTGTGGTACTTGCAGAAACCTTCAAGGGCTATCAGTCCATCTCCTTCTTATAAAAACGCACCACAGTTTAATCAAGTAACTGTGAAACCACTGCCTCAAAATTGTAACCAAATTGTTTGGGCAGTGTTATGTATCTAAGGAAACAAATGTGGACTTCTAGAATTACATTATTAGTTTCTTTTGAGCCATGTGCACTCCAAAGGTTTTTTAGAATCTAGTAATGCTATGTCACACAGAAGCCAACTACTACCCAGGGCCTCTTGCTGGTCCTGTGCTCTCATCTACCTGCCTCCTGGCGATTTCTGATTTTTGTCTCCTGCAATGTAGCGGGAAAAAGAGTGAATCTCTATCTGGTTTGTTCTACCAGACATCTGTAAGTTAATACAGGGGATGATAAAATGCTGTTGGTGAAAATGTTTTTGACCAACCTGCTTCTTTCCATTGCACTCTACCAGTGATTCTTAGCATACACAGTAATGTGGATTCCTGTTAAAATGCAGCTTCCCAGGCCCAGCCTCCTGAGATTCAACAGCACTGGAGCTGAGATCTATATTAGATACTGGGAATCCCTGCGGTCTGGGGAGCCACACTTTGAGCAACACAGCACTACATTTTCCTGTGTCCAAAGCCTGATCTTTTTTTTTTTTCACTCCAAAATATCCTTTATTGTTCTTGACTGTTGACAGATTGAAAGGACCAAGGCCTGCTATTAGATTCTCATTTGAATAGATGTTATTAGTTTTTATGGATCCCTGGTGCTCTTATGGCTGGCCTTTGCTTATTTACTTTTTCTTTTATTATACTTTTAAGTTCTGGGGTACATGTGCAGAACATGCAGGTTTGTTACATAGGTATACATGTGCCGTGGTGGGCTAGGTGAGGGAGAGCGGGGAGTGGGGGGATTGGGGAGGGATAGCATCAGGAGAAATATCTAATGTAGATGACAGAGGGATGGATGCACCAAAGCCTGATCTTTAGAAATCAAGTCAAACCAATACATTTTTATCTGTGTTGATTGAACAGTTTCTAGAAGAATCATTTAACTGCAGCTCAGAAACTGGTGGTTCAGTGCCATCAAGGCAGCAGGTACAGCCCTGATTCTCAAAAGTTTCAGATCTCTAAATAGCCCATTAACAAGAAATGTTTCAAAGAGGGTATTGGGGATGGCTTAAAAATTGCATATTAATATTGTCACCTCATTTGATGGACTAATGGCTGCAATGTAGATGTAATTCTCTAGTTGTGAGCATCACCCATTCCCTTCAAGGGTCTGGGCAAGTGATGAGCTCCTCATGCTACTTAGTCATAACTTTGGAACAATCATAGGTGGCAGGGGTGCAGGGTTTTGCACAAGCCCTTCTCTTGCTTAAGAGGTATCTGTGCATGCTTACATGGTGTGTGAGTCTTAGTGACCTGTGCTCATCCACTTGGATCCTGGCCTTGGCGTTGCTGGCTGAGCAGATAAAGCATTTTGTTTTCACTCTGAGAGCTTTTCTTTCTGCTTATTTGCACTTCTATCATTCTGTACCCAGATGATAAACCCCATCTGATTCAGGCCAGTTGCTTACACTTTATGCCGTCAGCATTATATTCACTTATACAAGTGGGCTGAGTGTAAATGTCTTTAGGGCTTTTCATGAGATGATTTGACCAACCAAATTGCAAACAACTTATCTTGAGGAGAATTATTTTCTTAGGGAATTCAAACCTAGGGCTCCTCCAATAACTAATCAGTGTAATCGATCAATTCATTATTTAGTAGTTAATGACATCCTTGTGCATTATTTAATCAATAGGTATAATTTACATACAATAAAATTCCCATGTAAAATGTACAGGTTGATGAAATTTTCTGATAAACTATATTTTAGGGCAATTTTAAGTTTACAGCCAAACTGAGCAGAAAATTCAAAGATTTCTCATATACCCTCTCAATTGTATGTAATAAATGTACCCCTCAACTGGGGGACACTGATAATAAGGGAGGCTGTGCACATGTGGGTGCAGGAGGTATAGAGATTTCTTTTTAAACACTTTAAAACTTTTGCAATTAGTATACATTCACAGGAAGCTGCATCAGGCTACTTCTCTGCAGTCACACCGGTACCCTAACTTTTACCACCTAATACCTGACAACCATTAATCTGTTGTTTATCTCTATAGTTTTATCATTTCAAGAATGTTATATAAATGGAATGATACAGAGTGTGGATTTTTTGTGACTGGCTTTTATCACTCAACCAATGCACTTGCAATTGATTAAAATAATTTATTCAATTTGTCGTGTGTTCGTTTTTTCTATTGCTGAGTAATATTCCAACTTATGCTATTTATGTATTGAATTTATTTATATGCATTTGTTTCCAAAGGCTTTAATGTGACGTATATCAACATATATACTAACGAGGCTCAGAAAACACAAATACAAAATTAGGAATATTGAAAACAGAAAAGGATAATATGCTAAGCTTGCTAATGGTCAACACAGCCACTATGGTTAAGCTTCAGAACTGGCTCTGAAACTCCTGGCATCAGAGTCAAAAGAGAACATGATAAATGGCATTGTACTCATTATTAGAAAGAAGAAAGCAAGCCAGCACTTAAATAGAAGTTTTCTGCTGGTGTTAAATGTAAAATAAATAACTCATGAGAAGTTTTACATAGACCATACTGATGTGATAAATAACATTCTCAACAATATTTCTATGGTAAATGCAACCATGAACTTTACATAGCTGGCTACTTTTCATGAGGAGCATTGTTGGTCACAAGGCAAAAACCAAACTATTAAAGTACAACTCAATGGGTGGAGCAAAACGGTGGAATAGAAGCTGACACTATTCAGTCCTCCTGCTAGAATTACAAATGTTAACCAACTGCACACAGAAAACACCGTGCTAGGCTCAGCCAGTGTCCATGTATGAGGGGAGCCATGGGCCAGCCCTAGCCAGTGATTGCCCATCCCAGTAGTTAGAATTTGAGTTTCTCAGGAAGCCTCACCACCATAGGGTGAAGTGCTCTGGGGTCCTAGGTAAAGATAAAAGACAGTCTAGGAGACAAGGACTGCAATTCCCAGGTAACTCTTAGGGACAGGCTGGGCTTAAAGCCAGTGGACTACAGTAATACCTAACCCTCCAATGCCCAGACACTGATGAACATCTACAAGCATCAACACCATCTGGGAAAATGTGACCTCACCAAATGAAATAAATAAGGCATCAGGGACCAATACCAGAGAAATGGAGATATATGACCTTTCAGTCAGATAATTCAAAATAGCTGTCTTGAGGAAACTCAATGAAATTCAAGTTAACACAGAGAAGGAATTTAGAACTCTATCAGATGAATTTAAATTGAAAAATGCAATTGACATGCTGAAAAATGCATCAGAGTCTCTTAGTAGCAGAATTGATCAAGCAGAAGAAAGAATTAATGAGCTTTCAGATAGGCTACTTGAAAATGTACAGTCAGAGGAGACAAAAGAAAAAAAAAGAAACAATGAAGCATGTAAGGTCTAGAAAATAGCCTCAAAAGGGCAAATATAAAAGTTACTGACCTTAAAGAGGAAGTAGAGAAAGAAATAGGGGTAGAAAGGGTTTTCAAAGGGATAACAGAGAACTTTCCAAACCTAGAAAAAGTTATCAACATTCAAACACAAGAAAGTTATAGAACACCAAGCAGATTTAACTCAAAAAAGACTACCTCAAGGCATTTAATAATTAAGCTCCAAAAGGTCAAGGATAAAGAAAGAATCCTAAAAGCAGCAAAGAAAAGAAACAACTAACATACAGTGGCGCTTCCATATATCTGGCAGCAGATTTCAGTGTCAAAATGTGAGCAGTATTAAGTGATAATGATGTATAATAACTAATTACCAATTCCCGAAGAGAAATATATTTTTTTCTCAAAATATGTCTTATTTGAATTAAATACATGATTTTCTTTAACCTATAGCTGTTAATCTCTTAATCATTCCCTATGATATTTTCTTGCTCAAAATCACCCACATTCAGAGTTCTAAAACTGGTTGAATCTTATGTCTCTCCAAATATATTCCTCATTGTTTTTTAAAATTTAGATTGAAGAGATTTATACATCCTTAAACTTTTGTTAAATGTCATACATACAGCTAAACTTTCCCTTACCATGCCTTCCCCATTTCAATTAAAAATATTCTTCCTTGTTAATACTTTTTGTACATACTATATATACTTCTTTTTAAGAGTTCTTACCCCAAGCTGACCACTATTTGTATCCTGTATTTCTTGTCACCTGTCTGTAAAACCCGTGAAGGCAGAGATAATATCTGAGACAGTCATCATTATAGGTTTGTGAGAGTAAATGTTACAAGAACTTGTTGAATGAGGAAAACATTGCCTTTCAGCTCTGATATTCTCCGCTTTACCATTTGTAGGTTCATCTTCTTAAATACAGAATAAATAAGAAAACTTAGGAAATGATATTGTAGTTAACACAATGTAAGAGATCACACAACAGACCCCAAAGAAGGCATAGACTAGTAATATAAACAGTAAGTCCTGGAAGAGATAAGGAGGTAGCTGTATCCCTTGGAGGAGGTGTTCAGATAATTCTTCAAGTAGAAACTGGGACCTTGAAAGATAAATGGCAAGAGAAGTGGGAAATACATTGACAGTGGAAAAAAAAATTGGTGAAAACAAAATCAAAAAGAGAAATGTGTACACTCTTCACAGCAGAAGCAGTTCCATCGTTCTGACCTGTCTAGCCGCATAGTAAAGTGATGAAATATAAACTTGGAGAGGTAATTTGTAGCATCTGTGGAATTACTGGATATTTTTTAATGCTAGAGTCTAGGTCCAGTGTCTGTCCCATAAATGCTGGAAACAACTCATTATTTGAACAGTTAAGTGGCAAGATGAAAAAGTTGTAACAGCAAGATGCATTGGTAGTTTAATGGAAGATGTATTGAGGAGAGGAAGTCCAGAGGGAGAAAAGCTACTTATTGAAATACCATAACCAGGATGGAGGTAGATGGCATTAAAGAGAAGGTTATATGTGACATGTATTATGAAATATGATGAGATATTAAGAGTCAACATGGATTGCAGATAGAGATTACTGGTAAGGGAAAGGAGTAAATAAAAAAATACATGACAACTGGGTAGACTACAAGAAAACAGAAGGTGGGAAATCAGGTAGAAGAAATGATTTGTGTAGATCAAATGGTAAATTACAGATACTAAACTATCATTGGCAATGAAATCTCCAAGAGGCCATTTGCTGTAAACAAAGTTCTTATAACATGCAACTTGGAGGGTGAAGTCAGCTGTGGAGATCATTGAGTTTATTGAGACCACTTTCGTGACTTATGCACTGGTCAGATTTTGTGAAGGTCCCATATGTCTTGAAAAATAATCAGTGTTACATAAAGTTAAAGTGAATTTTTCTTTATGTTTGTTTTAAATCAAGAATATTAATTATGTCATCCCAAACTTCTATATTTTCACTAGTTTTGTTGTTGCTTGACTTGTCAAGCTTCTGAGAGAGAAACATTAAAACATTTTTTGGAAAGGGGTAAAGATTCCACCATCCTTGTTTTAAAATAATTTGTGTTTTTTAAAACTGGCATGTAAATTTGATATATTTCCTTTAAATAAATGTTAATCATTTATTTAAAATAAAATACAGAGTTATTTACAACTCTATCTTTCTATTACTATTTTGCTGCTTATCCTGTCAACCTTCTGAATTATGTTAATATCTCCACTGATTTTGTGTTCCAATTTTTAACTATAATTTTGTTAAATTTTGCCTCGCATATTTTAAGATTATGTTGCATTCAAGTTCGAAATTATAATTTCCCAGTGAGTATTCATTTTATCTTTAAATTAAGAACTATTTTATTCATAATGAAGTTATTTTCATCTAACATTAATATTAATTTACAAGATTTGCTTTATATCTTATTTTCATCTTTCACTTTCTGTGTTTGTAGGTCAACTTACCTTAGACATGTTTCTTCTAAGCAGCTTTCAGTCCAACATTTTAGCTTCAAATTATTATTGACTTCTCCTACTTCTTAGCCATTATTTTCTCTCAAAATGTTCTTTTTATTTTACTTTTAATTTTTATAGATACCTAATATTTGTACATATTTATGTGGTATCTGTGATATTTTGATACCAGCATACAATGTGTAATGATCAAATCTGGGTAATTGGTATATCTACCACCTAAAACATTTGTTATTTATTGTATTAGGAATATTCTAAATCTACTCTTCTAATTATTTTGAAATGTACAATAAATTACTGTTAACTATAGTCACTTTGTTGTGCTAGTGAACATTAGATCTTATTCCTTCTATTAATATCTAATTATAGTTTTATACCCATTAACCAGCCCCTCTTTATCTTCCTGCTCCCCACCACCAGGCCCACCCAACTTTGTTTCCCAGCTGTTTCCATCAATGAATGCATGGATTAAAAAATATGTGGTACATATACATGATGGAATATTATTCTGCCATACAAAAGAAAAATAAAATTCTGTTATTTGCAACAACCTGGATGAACTGGAGGGCATCATGTTAAGTTTAATAATCCAGGTGTAGAAAGACAAATGTCTCATATTCTCACTCATATACGGGAGCTAAAATGTTGATCACATGGAGGTAGTGAATAGACTGGTGGTTGCCAAAACATTCTTATTTCGATTTATCAATTAGTTTACCAACCTCTTTTCTTGTTACAACTTTTTGCATCACATTCCCTTATGAACTTAATTTCTTACTAAGTGTGTTCTTTAACAGTTCCTTCAGAAAGGGTCTTTAAGTCATAAACTTTCTCATCTTTACCTGATAAATGTCAAAATTTTGCATTATCTTGAATGATAATCAAGTTAGATGAATATAGATTTCTGCTGGGTTGAAATCCTCTTCATTTATATACATAAACATATCTTTCTTTTTTTCTATAATATGTCTCTTAAGAGTAGTAATAACATCCAATTCATTTTATAATTGCCCACTAGGTAATCCACAACTATCTGTGAAGAGAATAGCCAGTGTCCCACTTCTCATCAATGGCAGTGTCTTGGATAAACCTCATTTTAAAGAAAAGTAATGACATATAATTTATTCTGTCTTTTGACCATAGGTAAAGGCAAATTCTGGAATTTTTTTACAGACTTGGGGAGTAACTAAGGTGTAACTCATAGTCACTCTTTAACTCCTTCCTGAAATCATTTTGAGTTATTACAATATAAAAAATGTTAAACCTAATTCTTTCATTAAAATAGTAGAGATTGACAACAGAGCAATGAACTATTTTGTCTATTTTGTTTTGCTTTTCTTTAAGTTGTATCAAATGCCCTGCAAAAATACAATGAGGTTAAGGCAAATTTTTAACTTTTAAAATTTGAGCTACTTTAAAGTTACATTCTCTGTTAGTACTGGTATTTCTTTTATGTACTTAAAAAATAAATTTCTAATAGAACTGTGCCTCTGTAAACATGCTTAAAGAACAGTACATGTACAACCAAGATAAGCTAGGTTGGAGTGGATCTATGTTGAAAAAGAAAGTGATTCTGCTAACACTGTACACTTAAAGAGCATTTTATTTTATTTTATTTATTTTTTTAATCTGATTTTTTTTTCTTTTTTTTATTGCATTTTAGATTTTGGGGGGTACATGTGAAGAACATGCAAGATTGTTGCATAGGTACACACATGGCAGTGTGATTTGCTGCCTTTCTCCCCAACACCTATGTCTGGCATTTCTCCCCATGCTATCTTCTCCCAACTCCCCACCCCCTGCTGTCCCTCCCTTATTTCCCCCTGACAGACCCCAGTGTGTGATGCTCCCCTCCCTGTGTCCATGTGTTCTCATGGTTTAACACCCACCTATGAATGAGAACATGTGGTGTTTGATTTTCTGTTCTTGTGTCAGTTTACTGAGAATGATGGTTTCCAGGTTCATCCATGTCCCTACAAAGGACACAAACTCATCATTTTTGATGGCTGCATAATATTCCATGGTGTCAATATTAGACAGATCAATGAGACAGAAAATTAACAAGGATATCCAGGACTTGAACTCAGACCTGGACCAAGCAAACTTAAGACACATTTACAGAACTCTCCATCCCAAATCCACAGAATATACATTCTCCTCAGCACCACATTGCACCTACTCTAAAATTGACCACAAAATTGGAAGGAAATCATTCCTCAGCAAATGCAAAAGAACGGAAATCATAACAGTCTCTCAGACCACAGTGCAATCAAGTTAGAACTCAGAATTCAGAAACTAACTCAGAACTGCACAGCTTCATGGAAACTGAACAACTGGCTCTTGAATGTTAACTGGATAAACAATGAAATGAAGGCAGAAATAAAGATGTTCTTCGAAACCAACGAGAATGAAGACACAACATACCAGAATCTCTGGGACACATTTAAAGCAGTCTCTAGAGGAAAATATATAGCAATAAGTGCCCACATGAGAAGCAAGGAGAGATCTAAAATTGACACCCTATCGTCAAAATCAAAAGAGCTAGAGGAGCAAGATCAAAAAAACTCAAAACCTAGCAGAAGACAAGAAATAACTGAGATCAGAACAGAACTGAAGGAGATAGAGACACAAAAAACCCTTCAAAAAATCAATAAATCCAGGAGATTGTTTTTCAAAAAGATCAACAAAATAGACCACTAGCCAGATTTATAAAAAAGAAAAGAGAAAATAATCAAATAGATGCAATAAAAAACGATAAACGGGATCTCACCACAGATTCCACAGAAATACAAACCATCATCAGAGATTATTACAAACAACTCTATGCACATAAACTAGGAAACCTGGAAGAAATGGATAAATTCCTGGACACCTGCATCCTCCCAAGTCTAAACCAGCAAGAAATCAAAACCCTGAATAGACCAATAACAAGGTCTGAAGTTGAGGCAGCAATTAAAAGCCTACCACCCAAAAAAAGCCCAGGTCCAGATGGATTCACAGCTGAATTCTACCAGACATACAAAGAGGAGCTGGTACCATTCCTTCTGAAACTATTCCAAACAATCCAAAAGGAGGGAATCCTTCCCAAATCATTTTATGAGACCAACATCATCCTGATACCAAAACCCGGCAGAGACTCAGCAAGAAAAGAAAACTACAGGCCAATATCCATGAAGAACATAGATGCAAAAACCTTCAACAAAATACTAGCAAACCCATTGCAACAGCACATCAAAAAGCTTATCCAACACAATCAAGTAGGCTACATCCCGGGATGCAAGACTGGTTCAACGTACGCAAGTCTATAAACGTAATCCACCACATAAACAGAACCAAAGACAAAAACCACACGATTATCTCAATTGATGCAGAGAAGGCCTTTGACAAAATTCAGCAGCCCTTTATGCCAAAAACCCTCAATAAACTAGGTATTGATGGAACGTATCTCAAAATAATAAAAGCTATTTACGACAAACCAACAGCCAATATCATACTGAATGGGCAAAATCTGGAAGCACTCCCTTTGAAATCTGGCACTCGACAAGGATGCCCTCTCTCACCACTCCTATTCAATACAGTACTGGAAGTTCTAGACAGAGCAATCAGGCAAGAAACAGAAATAAAGTGTATTCAAATAGGAAAGGAGGTAGTCAAATTGTCTCTATTTGTAGACGACACGATTGTATATCTAGAAGACCCCATCGTCTCAGCCCAAAATCTCCTGAAACTTAAAGAGCATTTTAAAGATGATAGAACAAAGATGTTTAGTTACCTTTAAAATTATAAGTTGCTGAGCACATCTGCAGAACCTTTATAGAATGGATGTCAACTTTCACAGTGTTTGATTAGAGAAAAAAATGAAATCTATCAAGCCCTATGAAAAATGAAAAGATGAGTGAAAAAAGTTGACTGTATACAAAATATCATCCATATACTTCATTTATTCATTCATCTATTATTCATTATTAGGTTATTCATTCAGGAACATTGATTAGGGACCTACGAATGTGTCAGAGATTATGCTAGCTGCTGGAATTATGAAGACTGTTAAGGGTAGGCCCCTGCCTCAAAAAGTTTATAATTTAAGTGAGCGTATCATTTAATAATATAATATGATAAATACTTCACTAGAAGCACAATTACAATGAGAAAAAGTATCACATTCTAGGAGCAATCCCAGTGCTAATGCATATCTATTTATCCAGAAAATACAGCATAAAGATTTTCTAGCATAGAAATATGCAAATCCAGGTAGAGTGGCAAGTGCACCCCTGATATGAAGATGGCAGTATGTGGCTGTTAGATCCTGATGCTGTTAAACATTGGAAGCATTCCCATGACCTCATTTGCTCTAATTCCAAGCTTATCAAAACCACTTCCCTTAATATTCAAATTTTGGGTTGAATACCCTTACTAGAAGAGAATTGTGCTGGGCATTGCAATAAAAATATACCAGTGCCCCTGACATTATATTTTTATTGTAAATTTACATTGATGTGTAAATATGTGTAAATATATTTCCAGGTGCTTGATTACTGTGTAGTTCCCTGCCCTGCTTCTTCCCAGAGATGCAGCCCCTCTTTATCTGCTGCATAAATCAGGCTTCTGAGATGAAAGCAGAGTTCCAACCCTGAACTTCAGAGAATTCATCAAAGCAAATGCCATCTTGTTTCCTTGATGACACTTCTGATCTCACAGTATGTCCTTCTTTTTCAAACATCTACAGGTACATGTGTTTGTCATGAATATTTTACTCACAATTCTTTTGCACTCTCCATTTGAGATCATGATTGAACTCAGCCGATACCTAGAACATCCTTGTCCAAGAACAAGGATGTTAATTATTCCTGGGTACAAGGGGCTCTCATGCTTCTCTGCACTGGCCCCATCCCAAATTTGAAACCAATATTTGGTCTCTTCATTCTCACCATGGAGTATTCACTTGCTACAAAATCCCCTTAAAGCGATACAGATTGTGCAAAGACTTTGTGGAGGAAACCTGGAGAGTCAGTGTGCAAACCACACAGAAAAAAACAGTATTTGACTTGTTCATTATTTTTGTACCCCTCAAACTTCCATGTTGGCTGTGCTTAAATAAGCCTTTACAGAATCCAGGTACCCACAATGCTTTGCCTTCTGAAGACCAGCACTCCTGACTCATGATCCTGAGCTGCTTTCACATCCATAGGGAGCTGAGTCCAGTCTCCATACACCCACCAGTTAACCCTAAGCCAAATTTATTTGTAGTAAATAAAATCCTCTCCATTTCATTTTACTATGCATTCTCTCTCACATCCTGGTTTTGTTGCATGTATGATTTTGGATATCTCCAACTTATAACCTACTTCTTGTGCCTAACTCTTGCTAAGAGAGGCATTTAAAGTTACCACAAACTTGGCAGCTTAAAATTAGCACGAATTTATTACTCATAGTTTCTGTGAGTCTGAAATTTGGGCATAGTGTGGCTAGATTTTCTGCTTAGGATCTCACTGGGATAAAATTAAAATATGATTTGGGGCCATGATCTCATTTGAACTCAAGTTTCTATTTTGAGCTCATTGATTGTCAACAGAATTTATTTCACTGAAGCTACAAGACAGAGATCCCCATTTTTCTTCTAGGTGTTGGCCAGAGAAAATTCCCAGCAAGTAGAAGTTGCTGTTAGTTCTTTGCCATTTGGTTCCTGTAGGTAGAAAACAGACCTATGTTTATTTCCTTCCAGGTCAGCTAGTGTATGTCTCTCTGACTTTCATTTCTGTGCCTAGTCAGAGAAAAGATGCAACTTTTAAAGGGCCTGTGCAGTTAGCTCAGGCTTACCTGAATAATCGCCCTTATCTCAAGGTTCACTGATTTAATACCTAAATAATATCTGCAAAATCCCTTCATAGCAGTACCTAGAAAGTATACTAATTAACTGGGAGAAGAGTTATATACCAGTGGGTGAGAGTCTTGGAGAGACTGTTTTAGAATTCTGCCCACTGCAGTCAGGTTTATTGTGAAATACATAAAGAATAAGCTTCAAAGTTGCTCACTTGTAGAACATTTTCCAGGAATTTAGGATGAGCCCTACCTGTGTATTCACATGGTCTTATGTTTATATGTTTTTTTGCAAAGGCCATATATTTTGTTAATATTTAGTTAAGAAAACTGTTACCACTCCAAATTCCCTCTGCTTTTTATTTGGCCATGGTATTTTGGAGATTCAGTTAAGGGAAAGTTGAGTTAGGGATATTTTAACTTCCGTTCAGTGGGATGTTTTTATGTGGTCCCTGTCACTTCTGTACTTTAGCTGGGGACAGTTTCTGGGAATAGTCCCACTGCTGTCCATTCCCACTCACTTATTGGGGGAACACAAAGCCAGGGCCTACATCGTTTTATGAATGGGAATCATGGAACCCAGTCCCAGAAGCAGGTGGGAAGAGGCAAATGAGTTAAAATGTATAGAGCTAGAAGCTAGGCTGTTGAAAATTCTTCACAAAAATCAGAAATATAAAATTACAGTCAGGAAATTTGTTTCTCATCGAAGCCTTGTTGAGAGCAAAAATTTCTATTTTCAGCAATATTATTAGTAAGGCAGTATATTCAATAAAAAATTCACAGCACTTTTTTTTTTACTGGAAACAAAATACAATTTAATAAAGTTTGAATACATCATTTGACTTTGTATTTGGAAAAATCGTTGAGAGAATTTTGTTAAAAAATACACAAATTTGGCTCATATATATGGTGTGTATTATCTTTATCAAATGTAAATATGTTGATTAAAGAGTTGAAAGAAATTTCTTATAAAAATAATGATACCATCCTGGTCAACATGGTGAAACCCCGTCTCTACTAAAATACAAAAAATTATCTGGGCATGGTGGCACGTGCCTGTAATCCCAGCTACTCGGGAAGCTGAGGCAGGAGAATTGCCTGAACCCAGGAGGCAGAGGTTGCGGTGAGCCGAGATTGTGCCATTGCACTCCAGCCTGGGTAACAAGAGCGAAACTCCGTCTCAAAAAAAAAAAAAAAAAAAAAAATGATATTTGAAACAAAAGTAATAAAGCAATTAAATCAATCGAAATTATTCTCATACTGAGAACAAATTATAGCCAAAATATACACAGATTTTATCAAAAGTAATTCTTTAAGAGAGAGACATATTTCAGTTGCAGTAGTTAACAGTTTCTTTATTTACAGAAAATAATATTTTGAGTTTTTTTATGAAGATGTGTTCAAAGAGTGTACAGTCAAATTACGTATAAAAGCCTTTCATTATGTTATTTTAATGGATTTTGTTACATTGTAAGTTTTTCAGTATTTTAAAATGTATAATTTTCTGATATCTTCTTATTCTAAATAAATATTCACATTGGTTCCTAATTTTATATTCAAAATATTGTTTTTATTTTTTAAAGAAGCCCTCCCACACTGTAGAAGCTTCAGGCACCTTAGCTCACATTCTGCTGTCTCTCAGGTCTTCTTACAGGTATCAGTCATGTCTATATACACACAAAGAGATTGCATCACTATCCCTTCATAGGCAACACGAGATCCTCAGAAACTGTCTCGTTCTCATGCTTGAGTTCTAGGATATTACTGGTGATAATGTTGGCACTATGTGAGTATATATATGTATATACAGGTTTTCCTTGAGGGTGGATAGTTAAAGACAGCTTGCTTCTACACTGTCATTTTGTAACCAAAAGTCTATTCAATTTCTTTATAAGGCTAAATACTATTCTAAATATATACTACATTTTGTTGATCCAGTCATCTGTTGATGTACTTGGGCTGTTAGGAGCTAGATTTGGAGCCTGGATCCTCTACCTCCATCGCCATTGTCAGAGCCATCATGGTGTCCCCTACAGTCCAAGTGCATCAGTCTTTGCTGGGTACCTGCTCACTTCCTCCCCTCCCTCCAGAACTCTTAGCTCCTCAACAGTGCTGGTGTCCACAAAAATTTTCTGTTCTTGGGGCAGAATGGCTAGTTACTCTTAGTTTCCCTCAATAACAGGCTTTAATTTTGGAGGAAGGCAGACTTCTCTTATACAAAGAGACTCAAGTGGTAGACCATTGCCACGAAAATAATAAATAAAAACAAATGGATGAGTATTCTCACTCCACAGACAGCTAGACAATAGTTTGCTTCTTCTGCAATCTTGCTGTAATCACTCTTGGGCAGGTAGACATATTCTACTTGTGGTACCTGTTCTTCTGTTTGTTTGTAACCCACCTTCCTACCCACTCCCCACATGAGTAAATGGTCATATTTTATTTATTTTTTCTTTTTTTGAGATGGAGTTTCCCTTCTGTTGCCCAGCCTGGAGTACAATGGCAGATCTCCGCTCACTGCAACCTCTGTCTCTCAGGTTTCTCAGCCTCCCAAGTAGCTGGGATTACTGGTGCCCACCACCATGTCCAGCTAATTTGTATTTTTAGTAGAAAGAGGGTTTCACCATATTGGCCAAGGTGGTCTCAAACTCCCAACCTCAGGTGATCTGCCCACCTTGGCTTCCCAAAGTGCTGGGATTATTGGTGTGAGCCACTGTGTCCTGCCTTTTATTTTATTTTATTTTATTTTTATTTTTGAGATGCAGTCTCGCTCTGTCACCAGACTGGAGTGCAGTGGCACGACTTGGCTTACTGCAACCTCTGCCTTCCGGGTTCAAGCAAATAACCTGCCTCACCCACCCAAATAGCTGGGACAACCAACAGGTGCCACCATGCCCAGTTAATTTTTGTATTATTATTACTATTATTTTTTTTTGTAGAGATGAGGTTTCACCATGTTGGCCAGGATGGTCTCGATCTCTTGACCTCGTGATCTGCTCACCTTGCCCTCCCAAAGGACTGGGATTATAGGTGTGAGCCACCGTGGCTGGCCTGGTCAATGTCTTCAACTAAAGTTTCAGATGCATTCTCAGGAGACACCTGAACAGAGGTGAGAGACCTGAATTGTCCTGCAGCCCCAATGTTGCTCATCAGAATGTGGCATCTGAGAGATAAGTCCTAGCCCAATTATTCTAGTTCTCCATGTTTGAACCAATTTCCAACCTCAGGGATTGGGTCTTACACACTGAGTGTATTATTGCCTTCTTCTCTTTCTTGTTTCACATTTAATTCACTAAGAGCAGGATTTCACAGAGTGGTTCAACTCTCTTCAGTGAATTCTGAATTTCTACAACTGGGCTTCTCCATAAGGTCCTTCTTCAATAAAGAGTTTCAGCCACCCTACCTTGTTTTACAGCATTACACACACACACACGGACATTAGGTGTTTTTTTTTTTTTCACTACCATATCTCCTACAATTGTAATATTGTATGCCATAGAAGACACTCGATAAACCTCTGCTGAAGTAAGGAATAAACTCACATGCAGTTCTTTTCTCTGTCATAATTTAGTGATCACAAACTTGATAGAAATCGCAGCAGCTGTCTGCATAACCGTGTACCATGGGAGTGCTGTAAGGTATTCCCCACAGAGGAGAGGCATTTGTAGTCACAGATCCACATATTATTCCTAAAGACTGAACCTCTGAACATTATATTAACCCCATTGCTTCTCTGTCTCTCCTGCAGGATTTTAGTGGTATTCTCTTACAATAACCATTTCATGCTTTAAAAACGGCTTTGGTCACTGGTGGCAAGTATTGACAAATGGGGTTTTCCATACATATTTGATGGACAACTCCACGTTTCAACTCAGACTAGAGGAAATCCTATCAAATCACGTGAAGTGAATTCTAAGTTCTAAATCCATAATAGATATTTCTTCTGCTTCTAGGAAGAATTTCATCTTATTATATTGAATAACCATCAATACCGAATGAAACATTGACTATTAGTTGGTGAGTTTATAAGATATGTTTTAAGACTTGCTCACACAATACCACATTTGTTCTACTTTCTCTCTGAAACAACCAGTCAAGGGTGCAACAGTTCCAGAAGAGATCATTAGCAATACTATATCGTACACTTAAAATGTTAAGGAGTGCAACTCATGGTCTGTGTTCTTGCCACAAGAAGAAATTGAAATACTGATCTCAGAATTATTTCCCTGATTGCAACCACCTTTGTACATGAGTAGAGCAACAGCTTGAAGGTGACAATGGAGGTGCACCCACGGCTCAAATAGAAAGGGAATACGTCGTCAAAGATGGAACTTTCACTGTATCTTAAATTAAAATCCTTGGATAACATCTCAAAATGTGGGTGATCTTATACACAGCCTCTTTCCTCACTTGATACTATCACTGAAAACAGACTCAACACATTTTTACTTTCGATGTAAAGAACATGCCCACACAAAAGCATTTAGGAGTAAAGTGGATTTTACCAAAGATTCAGTAGAGGTAGGGGGATTCACATTATAGAGCAAAACACTGAACAAACAGCCCATTTGACAATTCTGTCCATCTCAGCATTCCTCTGACAATTGGGTTCCTCTCTTTTGCACTCTTTCGTTCTTTTTCTAGGATTCCATTTATATTCCACTGTCTTTGCAGGGATGTACTGACAGTGGATAACCTTCATTGTTTTATGTCATCTCTAGAAAGCATGGCCATTTAGATTATTTGAGCTGTTCCCTTCTCCTCTTTGAAGATAAGTGCCAATTAGCTATCTTTCCCTAGCATTCCTATAATTACAATAAATTACATATTTTCTATACTGTTCAAACGTATCTAGAGAGAATGTCATTATATCCACTTCTGTAAAGAAAGATAAAAATCCAAGTGTGCTAAAGTCCCAATACAATCAATTTTATCTTATCTTTCCCACAAAAAGCATTTAATGAAAAAAATTTAAAGCAAAAAAAATTCCAAAATTATTATACCTATACTAACTCTTTCCAGTAGTCATGAATTGTTATTTTTTGTGTTTTCCTATTCTAGTTAAAATTAATCTACTATACACATTAGAGACTTTGCTATGCCATAACATTTCAAGAGGATTATTCTTGACTACTTGCCCAGTAACCATGGGATCAGATATTGTAGTCAGCTTTGTATGGAGACTTCCTTATACAAAAATTTAATATCTTCCTTCATCATATGAGTTCTTCAAATGGAATTAACCATTTTTAATTTTTTTTCAAGGAAATTAATGATTTTAACAATTTTTTTAATAGAAACTATAATAGAATCAAAATGTGTCTTGCAAATGCCCAGGGTAAGTTGTAAAAGATAATATACAGAAAAACAAAATTGGTAAGAAAATTGTGTCAACCTATCCAGCATTTAAGAATTCTTGCTATTGTTTTTTAAATCAACCTTCTCCCTACTTGTAGTTTTTAAAGAGCATTACTATCTGTGATAGTTCACCATGATCGAGAATCAAAACCTTGATTGACTGAGCTGTTACTACCTGTCTTGGTTTGCCAGCATCCAGAATTGGAACATTGTTAAAGTGGACAGACTTCCCACTGTTTACTGAAACGACTTTCTTGCTAACCATGGCAAAATGTCCAGCTCTGAAAACAGTCTTCTGAGAACCCCCATGAACTCACTGTGACTCCAGTGTAATGCACATTTAGAAAGATTTCTGTGAGTCTTTTAAAATGTTGTGGTTTATCACAAATTGCCAAAACCTTGCCTGCAGTGCTGTTTATCAGCACTAAATTATTTCAAGCGCTCTTCCTGTTAAAGCTTTTAATGTTCTGTGTGACTCCTTATGCTAATGTTACATGTATCAGTGGTGTTTCTGCTCACATGAAACAAAGCACATTCATAAAATCTGGATTTCACACAAAGGTTGCTTTTTCTTCAATGTTGCATTTAAATTGATTCACTCTAAGCATTTCCTCTGTATTCCTATAAATCTGATACGGAGACTGGATGGATCAGTCACTGAGAGGAATCCGATAATGCATTACACATTAAGGTGAAGTAAATTTAACCCACTGCTATTAAAAATGGATTTAGATGTGTGTGGTTTTTGTAAAACATGCAATCTGTTGTGTTTGATCTCTTTGGAGGTGGGGATAGAGGTAGTCTATGCACAAACACACAGAATGAATATATGTTTATGCAGGCAAATAAACGATGCTTTTTTCTTCTAGCAGGCATCCAAACCCACCTCTCATTCCAAGTAAGGTCATGAGCTCTGGGTGGAGTTCGCCTACATAACTAGGCACAGCCCTTTACATACATTTCTAAAAGAGGTATTGATTATATAAATTTGAGAGAGAAATACACACCGTTGATTCCTATTCTTACAAAGGCCTATCACATAGGATGGCTTTTGTATTCAAATAAATGATTTTGGATACTTTTGAAGACTAAATGCACATACATTCTTTAGAATTCTAAGTATATCCTCCATAAGACCTAAAATATTAAGTATGATATTAGTCCTAGTGCTCTATAGTGCTGTAGGGTGGATTTATAACAGACAATAATTTATTGTACATATTCAAAAACTAGCAGAGAAGACTTTGAATGTTCCCAATACAAAGAAATGACAAATGTTTGAGGCAATTGATATGTTAATTATTCTTATTTGAACATTATATATTACACATCTCAATATGTATACATGTATTGAAATATTGCTCTGTACCCCATAAATATGTTTAATTACTATGGGTTTACCAAAAATAAAATAGTTAAAAGTAAGTTTCCTTTGATTCGAAATTTGATGTGACAGATGCTGTCTAGAACAGAAAGCAGTACATGCCTGCAGAAACTAAATGCTCTGCTAGGGAATTTGGGAATGTATCTCTAAACTACAGACCTCAGATGCAATAAGTCATTTGCACACACCAAGCTTTTGATACATAAATATAAGTCCATTTAATTTTATCTTTTCATTTTTGTTTTGTGTTTGCATGTATGTGTATGTGTATGTATTTATTTGGCTTGTCTAGTTACATATATGCATTTTTTAAGAAAAATTTCAACATGTCTAACTGGCTTTTACATTCCTCTAATGTCATGTCTCTTTTGGTAAAAGAAGTTTTTCCCCTTTGCTCATGTTTTATAACTGCTTTTGTCGAACTATCTGTCATTAAATTCACAGATTGAGGTAACTTTGCCAATACAAACCTATGAAACGCAGACTATAACAATTATGTAGCCAGCATCCATTTCACCTTTGTGCACACAATGCTACATTTCATAGTCTTCTTGCATCTGGCTCCTGGAATATAAGAAGAGGTAGTATTTGTTTCTCTCAGGCCAGACCTGGTCATAAAACATCCTGCACAATCTTCCATGCCATCCCTCCCCAGATTATGTGGCTGGAAGCAAAGGATTCCAAGATGGTGTAGACATATGTTCACAAATCAGTGGCTGCCCAGGAAATCTGTCCAAATTAAGAATGGGTTTGAGCAAGAAATAAGCTGTGTTGAGTTATGCTCCTCAGCTCTTGATGTCTTCTTTAACTCTGTCTTGAAATTATGATTTTACTCTTTAGGCGGCTGATTTTGGGGGCAACATTTTCTGATTACAAATGTGTCTTCTAAAGGTAACTCAACAGAACTTCCAGAGCTTATGTAGGTAATTGTGCAATTGCATTTCAGGGAGAAAGGTGTTTAGTCTTCGGGTGTTCATTCACAAAGCATCTACTTATTAAATACCTAGTTACTGTGTTCTTATTTTGAAGATACAGAGCACTGCCCACATGTCATTTCACTAGAAGAATAACTTTATTACTTCTATATATACAACTTTGCCCATGGGTCTTGGGCTAGGGTATTTATGTTTGTGTCCCCTCAAAATTCATGTTGAAATCCTAATCCCCAAGGTGATAGTATTAAGAAGTAGGCTTTTTGGGGAGATGATTATGTCATAGGGCAGAGCCCTGATGAATGGGATTAGCGCCCTTATAAAAGAGGCCCAAGGGAGCTCATTGGCCCTTTATACCATGTAAAGATATTGCAAGAAGTTGTTGTCCTTGAGGAATGGGTCTCAACAGACATGTTAACTCTGCCACCACCTTTATCTTATACTTCCTGGCCTCCAGGACTGTGAGAAATAAATGCTTTTTATTTATAAGCCACCTAATGTATGGTACTTTGTCCCAGTAGACTTAAGACATTTTGTGAATTAATAAACTCTTAATTTTACAAACTAAGCATTTTACAGAGACCTGCCTGGTTTATTCCACAGTTTACTATATTGAGAATGTCTTTTCCCTATATTTTAGTCTTAATACTCTTCAATGTTAGTTGTAGAGTCCTAAAATTATTTCCTCATCCTGCATAAAGCAGTAAGAAGCTTCACATTCTGATAGATGCCTGACAGTCGAGACTCGTTGGAGCCAAACAACTCAAAAATGTCTCCATCTCTTGGCATTTCTTTGAGTCCTGAGTTTTATACTAAAGATGGTAACTCTCTATCATTTCAGATGTCATTCCTGGACTGTGTGCTTTATACCACTGGACACAAGCCGGTCCACTGCAACTCAAGGCCTTTCCAACAATTCCCCAACTGAGTAGAGTTACACAGGTTTGAACAACTTCACTTTACCCCATATCTTGGGACTTTTACTAAACTTACTGTTTTTACTTGGTGAAAATGTGAAAATAGATTGAAAAACATATTTTTATTATTGTTTTCAATGTTTTTTTAACTTCAGACTATTTGTGAAACAGCCAACACTCCTTCAGTACCTTTGCATGTTCTAAAAATAGAGAGGTTCTTTTGCTTATTTATTAAAAAGAGTTAACCTTCCATGACACATGGCAGGTTTAATTTGCTGAATTTTGGAAAGTGCAATTATTCAAACTATAGTATGGAGTTCTACATGGTACACTGTAAGCACACATGTCATTTTATTGGGTTTAGAATTCATTTTCAGTCATTTGATAACTAGATGGCTATCTCAGGCAATAAGCAGGGCTTACATTAACAAGCTACCCAAATTTTATTGGTCCTAATCCCACTTACATCACATGGAAATTTGGACCCCACAAACTTTAAGAAGTAATGCTGTTCTTCTTGTACTATAGAGAATGGGCAGTTATTTTCTTTGTTTCTCTGCTAAAGGTGATCCCCTTTTCTGTCATGCCTGCTGTGGCTGTTTGTGATTGCTGATGCTCACAGCAAGGATAATATTTACTAGGACTTCCAACACTGCCGACCTCACTGGTGAAACCACTCTACTCTCTTGCTGCCTCACTGAGTCAGAGCCAATTACACTGTTTGCATTATTAGCTTGCTTGATCACAGAGAAGTACAGAAGCAAAGCAATGGGACACCTGCTTATCCCTGATTTCCCTCCCTCAGTCATGGGAGTCTCTCCATGAAGCAATCCCCCATGCCAATCTACCCCTGAGGCTCTTGGTAAAATGCTTCTCTTCTTTTTCTGCCTTTCTCCAGTCACTGATTTGCTCTGTCCTACACTCTGGCAATAAATGTATTGATTATGAACAAAAATATTATCAGTTTCAACTAGAACCATAACTAAGACCCTACCTTCCCTCTACCTTAATCACAAATACACTGATGGTTTTTTCTTTAGTACCAACTATTCCTTCATAGATGATAAGTCCTGTGCTGCAATCCTGTCAAATGTATGACTTTTAACTCTCAGAATTCAAACTTCAGGTTGCAAAAACGATTATCTGGGAGCCTGTTCAAATTGTCAATTCCACAGCTCCACTCCTAGCTCTCTCATTCAAGGTCTATTGCTCTTGGGTTTTCACTTTTGCAAAGCACCCAGAGGATTCTAATTCAGGTGATTCAAGCCTTCTTCTACTTTTAGATATAATGCCAGCTGCCATATTAACATTCTTGACTGTTCTGAACATAGTATAAATTTTATTAATAATTTCTGTACCTCTTTTTTCTTTTTTGGTAACAATGATTTTGTCTGGCAGTCTATGCTGTTATTGATGCAGACATGTGTAGAATTTCTATGTCTTCCTGGTAGATTGGTCCTTTTATTTGTCTCTAGCCATTTTATTTGATCTGAAATGTACTTTATCTTTTAATTGGTGTATTTAAAACATTTATATTTAAGAAAATTGTTGATATATCAAGGCTTAGGTCTACCATTTTATTATATATTTTCTGTTTCTAATTTATTTGTTTCTCTTTTCTTGCCTTACTGTTGGTTTCTTGAACATGTTTTAGAAATTATTCCCATTAATCTACAGTGTTTTTGAGTATGTCACTTTGTAGAGTTCTCTTGGTGACTTGTCTAGAAATTACAATATACATGTGTAGCCTATCATAATCTATTCACATTGATGTCTTATCACTCAAGTAAAGTGTAGAAAATTCATTCATTTCCTTTTTCCCTCTCTACTTTTTAAAATATAGTTGTTTGTCTTAAGTATTTCCTGTATATCCTATAAGTACCATGTAAGATGGTGTTACATTTTTGGATCCAACCATGAAATGTGACTTAATAAACTAAAGGAATACACAATTACTCCCATTTTTATACATATCCACATTTTTCCCTCCTTTCTGAAGTTTCAGGTATTCTTCTGTTATCATTTATATTCTATTTAGAGAACTTTGGTTAACCATTTACTAAGGGTTAAATTGCTGGCAAAGAAAATTCTTAGTTTCTCTTCATATAAAAAGCTCCTGATTTCCCCTTTATTCCTAAGGATAGTTTTGATGAATATAGAACCTTGGATTGGCATTTCTTTTCTCTGGAATATGAATGACACAGTTATTACCCTATTTCTGTGAATTTTTTAGAGATTTTTTTCTTAGAATAGAAAACTCTGAAATCAAGATCATAAATATTATTGGAAGAGTCATATATTCATAGACTTCAGGGGAGGATTCGGTGGATAGTGGATAACAAAGGTAAAATCTAGTACAACCACAGAGAGTGAAGAGAGATGGAACAAGACCTGAGAGGAAGTGTAAATCATTATTGTAAGCAGAAGTGGATAACCTTCCTTCTCTGAGACTAGAGGGGAGAAAAGGAGGACAGGAAGAGATTTACATGGAGATCAGAGCATGTTTTCTAAATAGATTTCTCCCTGCATGCCACTCTAGGTGCAGTTTGAATGTTTAAAGATAGATGTTTTTCATAAACCAAGACACTAAACTGTAAGAAAACTACTTAATTTTTTCTCATCTAAAGAAATATCTATGTGTTCTACTTCAGAATAAAAAAATGAAAGAAATGAAGTACAACACATACACAGTTACACAAGCAATGGTGTTGGCTTTTAGATAACTTATGACATTGTGAAACATGGAACCATCTCAAACAATTTTCAAGGGGGATCTGACCCCATACAATGCTTGCCTGATACTCTGGCTTTGTAACCCAACCTTGGCTTAGATGAGACTGCATTTCCTTCTGGTGCATTTCTTACATTTCCTTCTGGTGCCTAACTTGAGGAATTCTGCCAACTTTTTTGGAGATATTAAATAGGCTAATTATAATATATTAGCACTGAAAAAAAGGAAAGAATAGATCACTTTTTCTTGCCTATCAATAAGGAAAGATATAAAAAATATTTTAAGCATTACCCAGAAAACCTTTCTTAGAATAAAAATATGACTGAGATCTACTTATTCAATTTTTAATTTTCTTTTTTGGACCATGCAGCTTCTAGCAACAGGATTGGTAATTTTAAAAAGTCAACTTAACATAATGTACACATCAAAAATGAACTATATTTATTGTAACCTCACTTACATGTCTATCCAAGTTTGCTGCTAACGTGAAAAACCTTTTGGAAACTCATTTTTGGAAAAGTATCTGAAATCTGCAGCATGGTCTTTTAAGGAACACTGATGCGGCAAAGCAAACCAGCTGACTGTGTTGGTAAAACTTACAGAAAACTGATTCGGTAAGTAAAGGTGAGCTCTGTCAGTTTCCACAGGGACAAAAGAGTAGTGAGTCCTCATCGTGTGTCTGTCCCTCCCAATCCCTAAGCTCACTAAATGAAGGTGCCATATTTTATTTATTTCAGTGTTCCCAGCACAGTTCTTGATACATAGCAGGTACATAATCAAAGATTGTTAAATTCAATTTTCTTAATTCAAATCATAGTTAATGGGTCCTAATGATTTGAAGTGACCCCAAATGTTTCTCTGGCCATTTGCAAATAAGCATGAAATGATTCTGTTTTCTCATGTATGCATGCCATTTCCACATGTAATATATATGCAAAATGTATTGTAAATGTTTACAGAATCGCATTTTCTGACCACATCCTCCCCTTGCAGTGCAATAGTCTTATGGGGATTATTCATGATTGATAGTTGGATTCATTTTTCATCTAGATACCTGTATCCAAATGAATACTTTAATATTTCAACCACTTAAAAATATAATGAAAAACCTGTCATGGATAATAAGTTGCAATGAAGTACCTGAGCACCTTAAATGACAGGCACTCTGTGATTTCAAATTCCAGTTCTCTTGGATTTGAGTTATACAGGTAAGTAAGTTAAGGATGGATGGTATGTGTAAAGAATAATGTGATCATTTCAATAAATATCATAATCAACACTAATAAACTAATAACCAAAAAAAAAATCCCACTTTGCTGTGTGTTAAAATAAATATTTTCAGGAGACTTCATACCAGAAATGAGGCACAACCTGAAAGTGATTTCAATTAGCTGATTTCTCATCTACTTTTTTTTTTTTAGCCTATTTGCTTTGTTTTGTCTTAATTCATTTTTTACTCCACTCTCTTATATAGTAATCAGAAATAATGTAACACTTTCGAGAAACCTGGATTTCCAAGGCAAAATATCTCAACAAACTTTATTATCAATTGATGTGTGTTTGTGTGTATAATTCTAAAAATGTAAAATGAGTAATCATGAAAGTTAAGTTTACCTTTCTTTATTATGTTCATCCAAATTTATATTTACAGAAATACTTTCCCAGATGTCACCCAGAGTCAAGGGTTCTATTAAACTGATAAATGTGAATTTCCACTTCAGAAAAGTTCTTTTTTCTACTTTGTGTTTTATGTGGCTGTTACTGAAACAAACCAAATGGCTAAATCAATACAAACGGCCCTTGAGGCCTAGAGAGAGCACAAGAAAGTGTAGCATCATTAAACTAAATTACAAACAAGCACTTAAGAAGACGAATAAGTATTTTGTTACCATAAGTCTTCACTTTTTTATGGTGATAATAATTGAAAATGTTTACAAAACATGCATGGTACCAGGAACAAGGCTTCTGTGACTATGTCCTAATACTTAGGTATACCAAGTTGCTGTGGCTGTTTTAATCAGATAGAAAATTGTAAAACTAGAGGTGAAAATCTGATAGCATTTTTTTTTAAGCCCCAATCTCTGTCTGGTATTAGGAAACACATAAGTCAGGAGGAGTGACCATCAGGGAGGTGAGCATTGGAAGAGTAATGGGGTCAACTAGAGAGCATGAATTTCACCTTGCTACTCTAAAAATATGAGTTGGGCTGAGCAGGAAGAAAGAAGACACAGAAGGGGATAAAAGGAAATAATGCTTTTGTCCTTTGGATATTAGTCCTTTGGACAAAAGCATTATTTCATTTTATCCCCTTCTGTGTCTTCTTTCTTCCTGCTCAGCCTGAGACTAATATCCAGAATCTACAAAGAACTAAAGCAGATTTACAGGAAAAAGAAAAACAAACAAACCCATTCAAAAGTGGGCAAAGGATATGAACAGACACTTTTCAAAAGAAGACATTTATGAGGCCAACGAACATATGAAAAAATGCTCATCATCACTGGTCATTAGAGAAAAGCAAATCAAAACCACATTGAGATACCATCTTATGCCAGTTGGAACGGCGATCATTAAAATGTCTGGAGACAACAGATGCTGGAGAGGATGTGGAGAAATAGGAACACTTTTACACTGTTGGTGGGAGTGTAAATTAGTTCAACCATTGTGGAAGACAATGTGGTGATTTCTCAAGTATTTAGAAATAGAGATTTCATTTGTCTCAGCAATCCCATTACTGGGTATATAACCAAAGGACTATAAATCATTCTACTCTAAAGACACAAGCACACGTATGTTCATTGTGGCATTATTTACAATAACAAAGACCTAGAACCAACCCAAATGCCTATTAATGATAGACAGGACAAAGAAAATGTGGCACATATACACAATACTATGCAGCCATAAAGAATGATGAATTTGTGTCCTTTGTAGGGACATGGCTGAATCTGGAAACCATCATTCTCAGCAAACTGACACAAGAACAGAAAACCAAGCATCGCATATTCTCACTCACAGGCAGGTGTTGAACAATGAGATCACATGGACACAGGGAGGGGAATATCATACACAGGGGTATGTTGGGGGATGGGGGGCTAAGGGAGGGACAGCAGGGGGCAGGGAGGTTGGGGAGGGATAACACAGAGAAATGGCTGATGTAGGTGACAGGGGGATGGAGACAGCAAACCACCATGCATGTGTATACCTATCCAATGATCCGACAAGATCCACACATGTACCCCAGAACTTAAAGTACAATTAAATTAAAAAAAGGAAATAATGCTAAGGGCTCAGGTAAGTGACGAGGACAGAACACAGCCAGGATAGGGGCTGCCCTTCCTGTTTCCTAGGAAACTGCTCCCTCCCAGATACCCAGGTTTATATCATCCACATGCTTACAGCAGATGAAAATGAAGGAGGACTAAGCCCAAGATTCTACAAACAGAATACAAACCCAGGAAATAGATCCAATGAAATGATATACAAATAAAAATTATTTTGGAAAAGTCTGGAGCAAATGCATTTCAGAAGAAAGAAGAATAAATTATCCAGGGTATTTAAAACTCAGAACTCAGGACATAAGTGACTTTTGGTCCTGAGCAAAACTATGTGTGATAAGCACTTCATAAGTCACAGTTTAGGGCAATGGTCATTATATAGTGGATTAGAACCACCCCTGGGAGCAAAATGAAATACATAATTTTAATTAACCTTCTTGTATAAGACATGTAAGTTTAATATTGGGAAAAAATTACCTGTATTATAAAATAATTTAATAATGATGTTTGAGATATTCTAACCAAGATAATTTATTTTGCTTTATATGAAAAATTTTAAGTATAAACATAGGAGAGGTTTTAGGCAAAAAAATATTACATAAATTATTTTCATGACAGATATACAGTTTTGGATTTAAATATAAATTCTATCTGGAAGTTGAAATTCTTTACTGTCTTTGTGAAGATAGTATTCAACAGAACATTATGCTTGTTTGCCCATACTAGCTACTAGGATCATGAATCTGAAGAAATTATACACACACACACACACACACACACACACACACACACATATATACAATTATTATAATAGACTATATATATACTTGCCAGTTGTTATTTTGACAGATTAAATGGAAACTGAGTAGATAATTTTTACCTCACTAAATCAAAAATGCTCTTTATTGGTTATAAATGACATTGAAATACACTCATGCAAAGCACATCAGAATGGTTTATGACTTTTTAAGGAAAAATATTTTATTCAATAGGATGACTGAAAATTTGCCTTCAACATAGCTACTCTATTCTATGTGAAAAATGATATAATTTAAAGAGACTGCCAAAACATAGATAAATTATTTTTATTTGTCTTTGACAGCCATGGTACAGCCCTTAGTACTCACACATATGCACTTATCGTCCCTTTCCAGGTTTCTGGAATGGTTAGGCTTTGTTACCCTTACATCCAGGTAGCAATGTGCAACTGGTTCTGGTCCAGCAGCAACCAGTAGTGATGTGGGTCACTTCCCAGCTAAAGTGTTTTATTGCTGATATGAATCTCCAAGCACTCTTTCCCTCTACGATAATCATGGAGGAAGACTCATATTCTACTGGTGGAACTATGGATTTGAAAGTTCATGGGTCAACAAAATCTCCACTTGGAGGAAACCTTCCTGAGAGGGTTACTTGGATGCACAAAAACTTAGCATGACTCAGAAAGAAACCTCTGGGCTGTGAAGCTGCTAACTTGTTTTGGTTGCTATTTCAACACAACCTAGAATATACTAATGAATATAACTTTAGAGAGCACTTTTCATGTCATGATATTCCATGTAGAGCTTAATATACAAGTATTTGTGTTCAGACCTATTAAATTTAATTCAAATAGCTTATTAGAAGCTGAGGCCAAACTAAATGAAAAAAGGGAACAACATGCCCAAATTTAGTCAAATATAAGAGTCTTCATCTTTATACAATAATTTGGAATATCAAAGAATGATGGCAGAGAGTTAATACTTCAAAATTGCATTGTAAGCTATATTTCTCTTAGAAAATGATTTCCTGACCCATATAAACAGGTATTTTTTAAGCAGTACCTTTTACTATGTAAATATCCTATAGCAGTCAGTATCTCTCATTTACAGGGTATTATCGCTGGCAGCAGGACATGAAGAGAAATCCTAAGGGTGTTTATGTTTAGGTGTCTTATTTCTCGAGGGCAGGAAATGACAAATACAGCCAAAATCCCATGCCAGCAATCCTTAGAGACTTTAATAAAGTTCAAAATTTTTATGTTAATGTTACTATTCTTTTCTTAGTGCATTTAAAAATAGCACATTTCAAGAATTAAATGTTCTTTTCCTGAGAATGAAATATTTTTAAGAGAAGAACTTTGATAGAGATTTTCTTTATTCAGGAGACTATACTTATGAGAACTAGAGGGAAGTAATGAAGGTCATAAGAAAGATAATATTTGAATACCAAAATTGCTTGTCACTTTTGGTTGCCTTGTCTAAAGAAGAAAACATATTTGGTTGATTCTCCTAACATCTTTTTACAACTTATTCAAGGGAAATTTCTGAAGTGATGACGTTAATGGGAAATCCTTGTAATAATCACTTTTGTATTCTAACTGCCTTCTCTTCTTGGTCTTGTGTCATCTTGTCATCTACTTCTTCACATCAACAACCTGTTAGGTGGAAATACTGATATTCTAAAATTGACTAAGCATAAGCATGAGGAATATTTTCACTTTGTTTTAAATTATTTAAAAAGTTATGAGGGGTGTGTGTGTGTGTGTGTGTGTGTGTGTATGTGTAGCACTATAAGGATAGAACAGAAACAAACATTTTTAGAGTCATTTGTTAAAGGCAGAATAACACACTCTCCACCAAAGAAAAGGTGTCTACATCCTAAAACTCAGAACCTGTGATACTATGTTACATGGCAAAGGGGAATTAAAATAAAGTTGCTAATTTTAAGGATGCTTATTTCCTTAAACTAGGGAGATTATACTGGATTTTTCAGATGGTCCTAATGGATTCTTAAATGTAGAAAAGAGAGGCGTATGAAGGTCAGTGTCAGAATGATACGATGTGAAAAAGACTCAACTTGCCATTGATAGCTTTGAAGAGAGAAGAAGACAACTTAAGAGCCAAGGGATATGAATGTCCTTTAAAGCTGAAAAAGGAAAGGATATGGATTCACTCTTAGAGGCTCCAGAAAGAAATGCAGCCTTCCTGCCACCATGATTTCAGAGTTCAAATTTCTAACCTAACACAACCATAAGATAATAAATTTGTGTTTTAAGCTGGTCAATTTGTGGTCATTTACTACAGCTGTGATAGAAAACTAAGACCTTTATAACGGTTTATTAGAATAAAACAATTTGAAAACCACTGTTCCTTAATTCTTTGAAAAAGCACTGTATACAGTAACCAACTGTTCCTAATTTCAACCAACAATCAAATAATAATAACAAAATAGAGGCCAGGCATGGTAGCTCATGCCTGTAATTCCACCACTTTGGGAGGCCAAGGTGGGCAGATTGAGGCCAGGAGTTCGAGACCAGCATGGTCAACATGGTGAAACCCTGTCTCTACCAAAAAATAGAAAAAATTAGCCAGGCATGGTGGTGCGTGCCTTTAGTCCCAGTTACTCGGGAGGCTGAGGCAGGAGAATCTCTTGAACCTGGGAGGCAGAGGCTGCAGTGAGCCAAGATTGCACCATTGCATTCCAGCCTGGGTGACAGAGAGAGAGACTCTGTCTCAAAAAATGTAAAAAAATAAAAATAAATGAGTTTGAATAGGAATTTTACTGGAAATGAGCATCGTTCTCCAGACTCTATTTTGGGAAATAGAATCTAATTCCTTAAAGAAATGAATGAGCATGATAGATTTCCCCAATGCTTGAATTTTCTCTGATGCATCTCTGCTGGGAAATTGAGAAATGGACTACACTCTCTTGTAAGATCTTTCTATGCAACAAGTTCATAACTGAAGAAGAAATTATAACAAGTGAGAATCCTGAAAGGTCAAGCCATAAAGTTCACCACTGAGTTGGACTTGGTCACAAGCTGGGAATGTTATTTAATACTGAGACAGATTGTTAACTTGCCAATCCAATCAAACTTTACTTTGATGCTATGCTTTCACTTTGTAGGCTCTGGTTTATGGCAGTTGATGTTTATTTTCACATATACTTTCCTTTCTTCCTACTTTATAAAATTCTTGGGATTGATACTTCTGCATCCTACTTAAGGCAAGGCATTAATTCAAGCCAGCTAGTAAGCTCCGACCCTCTCTTGGTTCCAATTTCAACCCCATTATTGTATAAAATTTCATGTTTACAACATTCTAACTCTGTGTTAAGAATAACAACCTCAGTCACCAAGGCTTATGGGGCTTTCCACATTTCCATATCAGTCATGAAGAAAACATGCACTAAAACCACACATTTTTAAATGTATTGTGTGGAGTAATAACATTCATCTAACTGCGGATAGAAACTTTTTATTCAGCCCAGAGATCATTGCAGTGATTCCAAATGTTTAGTCAGGACAGTGAAGACAGACTCTTTTCAAGCCACTTAAAATCCTGGTGGGGAAATAAACATGGCAAAATATACATTTAAGTCTCAAAAACATATTAAAATATGATAGACCATTGGAGAAGTTTAAGGGACATACTAAAACTATGACAGGTGTTTAGTAATGATAAATAGGATTTTCAACACCATTTCAATTAACTAGTTCTTTGAGATTATGCTCATCACTAAATTAGCTAATTGAAATAGATTGTAATAAGTTATTAAATACTTAATTCTGGTTTTCTTCAGTGTGAAATCTATTCAATTAGCATTTAAAAATATCTGAACATTTGGTATCACATAACTGAAACATTAAAATGGTCTCAAAATTTTTCATAATAAAAATAGATATTTTGCTGTTAAAGAAACATATATTTGGATAGACTTAGGTATCTTTTTCCTTCCTCTTCTTCTTAACCCAGATAAGAAAAGGCAAGAATCAAGAAATTTGAAACCTTATCACTACTTTGTCACTACAGAGTATTACATTGAGCTAATTGTTTTACTTCCTGGGTCTCAATTTCCATAAGTATAAAGTAAAATATTAGACGATAATCATTCAATGATTAAAGAAAAAAAACTGAGAACTTCCTAGACTTTTGTATAGGCAATTGGAATACAAAAATAAACAGATTAATGCACAGAATTTATAACTCAATTTCCCTTGCTGCCTAAATGGCATTTATTTACATGCTATAAATCATTACAACATAATACTTAGGCAGTTTAATATTGGCAATTATATGTCTTTTATATATTAATGTAAGTTGTCTCATGTTTCAAATTAAAGTTTATATGATGAAAAAAATCAGAACTTACTTGAAAAATAATACCTGGAACATTGGTAAACAGCTGATAAAGATGATGATTTTTAAAATGCAATTTTAATGTGAAAAAAAAACCAAAATGCTACTAATAGGTCAAAATCCAGAGTGGAAAAAACAATTATATAAAATTAGTCTATTAAATTAATGATTTATGGACAGGATTACCAAATCACTTTTTACAGTGGATGCTAAATGTTTTTATAGAACTTCTAGTTTATGAGACAAAGTTTGAAGCAAAGAGAAGACTCATTCTAAAAAAAAAAATGTTGATCTGATACTTTTTGCTGTTGTTTTTTTTGTTTCAACTGCTAGTATGAAGCAAACCATAATTACACCTAGATGTCTGAAAAGGAGAAAATAATATAATGAGGTTTCTAAATATTTAAACATTTTTAAATATGTGCAAATTTGATTCTATCAAATCAACTTTTGCTTTGTTCTCTCTTTCTTTCTCTCTCTCATCTTCCCCCAACCTTGCCATTTCTCTTCTTTGAACTTTTCCATTTTTTAAAAAAATATATTATTATTTTATGTATTTATTTTGCCATACATTCTCCCTTTTAAATAAAATTATCTTTCTTATACCCTTTCCTTACTCTCTCATCTCTCCTATCATCCTATTCTCTAATTTTTTTTTTTTTTTAAGATATTATTTACTCATAATTCCTGGTCTGAAAACTCACAAAACCCTACTACCAACAAGGAATAGGAAATTTGATCCTCCTTAGTAAAATCCTAAAGAGTATTTGTGGTATGTCCATAATTTTCCTACCCCATTCTTGAGAATTCACTCTTTACTCATCTTTACTCACCTTCATTTCACCTCCCAATTGTCATTATTGCTGTCCTGCCTCCAAACCATCATTAACACTTGATAGCTCACACTCTAATGAAATAATCCATCAGTTCCATTTCATAACCCTGAAGCGTCTGTTCCCAAACTGTCAAAGAGTTTTCTTATTAATGTCTCTAGAGTCGACCTGGGTATAGTTTGGACAATTTACCAACATTTGCTAAACACAGACACTGGTTGAGAAAAAGACTGTTACTCTTACTAACATTCTGTTGTTCAGAGGCCCTTTCTCTTATTAACAACTGACATATATTTCTCTAGCTTTGGAAACTACCTTCCCACACATTCTTCAGTTTGTCTTTTATTGCTCTGTATTAGTCAAGATTCATTCAGTTGAAAGTGAAAGATCTGTATTTTCACCCATGTTAAACCATAGGAAAGGAAAAAAATGTTGCCTAGATAAACAAAAGTCCAAGAACAGACTATCTTCATATTCAGTTTGATCAAATTATGTCATCACATAATTTGATCTCTTTTTCTCCTTCTTAATTTCTCAGCCCTACATCCTTCATGTATGTGCTTTTCTGTTACATGAACTGGATTTCTTCATTATAACAGTTCTAAGACAATTTTCTATAGATTTAAAATCCAAAGGTTAGTCTTTTTTATTTTTGGAAGAAATTTGAAGACAGGAAGTTTCCCTTAGGCTGATGCCTTTCTCTTAAATAACTCAGGAAGATTTGGTATTCTATGTGGCCTAGTCTACACAATGCACACATCCTTGTAATGGTAGGGGTAGAAGAGATGGGAGATTATGGTACAAAGCTTTGATTGAAATTTCTACCAAAATTATATGGAATGGAGAAGATATTCCTAAAGGGAGACAGAAAATAATTCTGAGCAGACAAAAATTGCATTTGGAGTAGTCCAATCTATATAAACTCCTTCAAAATGATACAATTTGGGGGGTAGCTTTATAAACTTCAGAACAACTGAGCTATTGTAGATATCAGAAGAGTGTAGAAGGCTAGTTAAATTCCAACAAATAGAAAATGCCTGTAAGTATAGACTGAATAATTTAATCAATTTTTATGTGTCAATATTTTTCCTAGATTATTAAAATTAGGCTGCAGTTCTCAAATTTTTTCATATCACATGTAGTTAAAATAAGTTCACATTTATTAGTGAATCAAAAGCTGGGAATTTCAATGACTTTTATTTTCTTTCACAATATTCACTCTTCCCCTTTTAGCACTTAAGTTTTCTTTCAGGAAACACATTTAGTTCATTCTCAGTCTAAAATCATAAGCTGTCTGGGCACAGTGGCTCACGCCTGTAATCCCAGCATGTTGGGAGGCCGAGGTGGGAGGATCACCTGAGGTCAGGAATTCGAGACCAGCCTGGGCAACATGGTGAAACCCTGTCTCTACTAAAATTACAATAATTAGCTGGGCATGGTGGCAGGCGCCTGTAATCCCAGCTACTTGGCAGGCAGAGGCAGGAGAATCACTTGATCCTGAGAGGCAGAGTTTGTACTGAGCTGAGATTGTGCCAATGCACTCCACCCTGGGTGACAGAGTGAGACTCTGTCTCTAATAATAATGATAATGATAATAATAAAAATACCATAAGCTATAACAGTATCTGCCCAAGGTATCCCAGCTCACTAAGAATGAACCGTAGAGCCCTTAAAATAACCTTCAAGACTTGCCTACAGAACCATGTCCAGGTACCTCTCTGACTTCGTGTTCTCTCACTCTAATCCACCAGCTCTGCTCCAGCCATGCTACATCCCTATACCAGTCCCTTACAGATATGCCAAGCACACTCCCATCTCAAGGCCCTTGCACTTACTTTCTCTTCATTCTGGGACATTCTCATGTCCATAACCACATGGCTCACTCCCTCACATGACTGAGGTCTTTGTTTAAATATCTCCCTTTCAGGGAGGACTATATTAACCATTCTATCTAAAACAAACAAACAAATAGACAGACAAACCCTCTTATCCTATTAGCCTCTCTAATTTTTAAAAATTATTATTATTTTTAATTGACACAACTTTACCTATTTATAGAGTATGAAGTGATATTTCAATATGCGTGTACAATGTATAATGATCAAACTGGGGTAATTAGCATATCTATCACCTCAAACTTTTTTTTTTTTGTTTTGGAAACATTTAAAACCTTCTAACTGTTTGAAAATATACAATATTGTGAACTATAGTCACCCTCCAGTGCTATAAAATGCTAGAACACATTACTCCTATCTAGCTGTATATTTGTATTTATTAACCTACTTCATTCTGCCTCCACTTTTCTCCACCTTTCTAAGCCTCTAGTAAGCACTATTCTACTCTCTACTTCTATGTGATCAACCTTTTTAGCTTCCACAAATCAGTGAGACCATGCAGTATTTGATTGTCTGTGCCCAACTTATTTCATTTAACACAATGTCCTCCAGGCTCATCTGTATTACTATGAGTGACAGGATTTCACTCTTTTTTATGGTTGAATGGTATTCCATTGTGTATATACACTATATTTTCTTTATCCATTCATCTGTAGACAGATATTTAGCTTGATTCTATTATCTTGGCTATTGTGAATAGTGCTACTATAGGAAGATAGCCCTTTGACAGACTAATTTTCTTCCCTTTGAATATTTAACCAGTAGTGGAATTTTTTTCACAGCCCTTATTACCTCCCAACACATTTGATGTTTGTTTGTTTATTTTCTTTCCTTTCCCACTGGTATTTGGTATACTTGACAAGAAAGACTGATTTGCTCATTTGCTCATTTCTATATTTCAGCACCCAGGACAGTGCCTAGCATATTGTTGGTGCACAATAAATAGATGTTAAATACATCCTTGAAGGAAGAATGAATGAATGAATATATGATTCTGTCACTCAGATCCAAATGTTGACTCCTGATCTAGGCCTAGCCTGTCAGAGTCTCATATTGCATGGCCACAGTGATGCTTTAAGTTTAGCCATGAGAACTGTATCAAGCAGATATGGTGATATGGTTTGGCTCTGTGTCCCCACCCAAATCTCACCTTGAATTGTAATAATTCCACATGTCAAGAGCAGAATCACATGGAGGTAATTGAATCATGATGGCGATTTCCTCCATGCTGTTCTTGTGATAGTGAGTGAGTTCTCACTAGATCTGATAATATTATGAGGGGCTTCCTCCTTCACTCAGAACTCATTCTCTCTTCTGCCACCCTGTGAAAAGGGGCCTTCTGCCATGATTGTAAGCTTCCTGACTCACCACCATCCCACTATTTTTCTTATGCTAGCTGGAGCTTGTATTTTTCCCTGAAATCAAAATGATTTGAAAGTTTTTAAAATTTATTACTAAAAGATAACTAGTGCCTGCACTGTAATCAGTAATTGATGAGCATATCGATTTTAGTACTATAATTTGCTATAATTTTTTTAAATGTTGATCATTTAGAAAATAATGCCATATTACTATGTTTAAATTCTGGTCATGTTTGCATGACTTTTTTGATCATATCATTTATCCATGTTATATACTGAGTCATTATCACTGAATTGGGAATTTCAATGCACCTTCTATATAAAATTACTATTGCCAGTCCAAAATTATGCTTAAACCAATTTCTTTTCTCCATCTTTTAATGGATCTAGAGAATTTCAGAACTGGAAGAATCTAAGAATCAAGTCATATCCACTTATTTTATAGTTTAGGACCCTGAGATACAAAGAAATGTAATAATAAATAAATAGTAAATAAAACTTCACACATGGTTCATCTTACAGAAGCCTTGTCCTTTCCCTAATTAAATTTAAGTATTTAAATATTTACATAAATAGAAATGCAGCTGTGATGTTGAAACCAAATTAGCAGTCAGTGGTGACTAAAGACTTCATAGCAGGTGCAGCCTTTAAATTTATCTCATCTCACATTTCAAATGATGCAACAAGTGCGATATCCCCAGCTATATTCAATTGCTAGAGCCTAACACAAGTGAATGCAAATACCTAATGTGAAAGGTCAAGATTACTGTCAAGAAATCAGTGGCATGACTAATGTTAACACATTTTCACTTACATAACAATAATAGCATTTAATCATAATAGAGATAAGACTTGACTTATTAATTTGGTTAATTTGATTTGGTGTTTAAAATGTGACCTGGCCTTTCTCCTTAGCATCTATTCACTCAGATCTTTCAGCTGCAGGATTATATCACAGGCCCAAAGGGTACTCAGAAACAGAGGTTGTAAATTACTAAACCAATGTATCTAGTTTGGAGCATCAAATAGAATCTTACCTAATTTATTTACAAAATCTGATTTAGAAAAACCACCAAACACTGGGAGAGAAATGTTAGTGAACTGAATGATGCTATATGTAGTTGTAGTATCTTAATAGATTGTAAGTCCTTCTTTAGGGAGGTTACACAATATCTTATTGTGTGTACAGTTTTATGAGCTAGACATACATTAACCTACTGACACCTGTTAACGGCTCTGTGAGACAAGTACAATCATTACCTCTGTTGTACAGATATAAAAACCGAGGTCAACAGAGGATTTGTAAAATTGCTCAAGGTGACTATCCACTGAACTGCCCAGAATTATTAGAGGATGACTAAACAGTCTTAATACAATTGAATATGCTGTGTTGTACTTGAAATCACTATTTATTTGCTAAACATAGGTTAAGCTTCACTATATCCAGGACTAATCTCAAGCCAATATGCAGATATGAAAAAAATAAGTAAGTAAGGTCCATATTATCATGGTCTTACTGCGAAGGGCAGAGAGGCAATAAAGATGATTATCCTTTAGTCTCTACAGTGTTCCACATCACTGACTGCTAATATCAATTTTCCATTCTCAACCCTGTAGAACAGGTATCTGGTAAGACAGGTATTGTATCACTCCTCCCATGTAAAACCTAGCTTTTGGTCAAGTACTCATGGGGAAGTCACCATAGACCTTTGAGGTAACCCTGATTCAGTCTCCCTTTTTCCTCAGGTCCTGCCCCACAGAGTCAGTGGCATCATTTGCCTTGAACTCTGATATCTACCTTCTCACTCATTAGGATGGTCAGAATCACCTCAGCCTCCAGAAATCTGTTCTTCAGTTGGAATTCCCTGGCAGAGAGCCAGAGAATTTTCCTTATCTCCCTTCTTTCATGGATCAGTCTTACAGAAGGTTTTTTTTCGTATATTTTGTGTGTTTTTTTATGGTTGTTAAAAACATAAGGTGTAGTCTGCTACCAGTTACCCTGGCATAAATATTAAAACAGAATGGCCACAAATACTTCTTCAAGCCTCTACTTGCATAAATATTGCTACATCCCATTGGCTAAGCAAGTCAGATGGTGAAGGCCAGAGTCATACTGGATGGAAATAAAAATGTCTTAATATAATCAACCTTGCTGCAACCTGTCTACAAAATTGCTATCTGTATAGTTGGAGCCTAAGAAAAAGAGAAGAGAATGAGGATGGCTCAGGACTAATAACTGAAAAGATAATGGTGGAAAATTCTTCAAAATTGAGAAGAGATATTAAAGAAGTGATTAGAAGGAATCTTCATCTCTAATGAGATTAAAAATATGTATTAAACCTTCTAGATACATCATAATAAAATAGTAGAATAATAAGGGGGGAGAGAAGAAATCTTAAAAGTAGGTAAAAAATATGAGTACCTTCATAAGAACAACTGAAACAACCTAATATTTGACTTCTTTGTGTAGAAATAGTGAAAAAAAGAAAACAACTATCAATGCAGGATTCACTTTCAGGAGCCTTAGTCAAGTTAAAGCTTTCTAATGTAAATTCACTGACAAATAAATAGTAAATGTAGATTTATTGTATCTATATTTATATTTTGCCTACACTAGTAGCTAGTTAATATATAAGAAATTAGAAGAACAAGATATTTAATAAGTTATAAATAAGGAAAATGAAAAAGTAACATGGTATAAGTAGAACAAATATAAAGCAAATAGTAATATTATTGATTTAAATTTAAATATTGAAATAATTACATTTAATGTAAATGAACTAAATTCTCTACTTAAAGTATTGCCAAAATGAAATTTTAAATTAGCCTATGTTGTTTACGAAAAGCTAAAGCTGAATATAAAGATTAAAGTGGTAAAATTAAAATAATAGATACCAGATGTGGATACCAGGTAGACAGTTAAAAAAAATGCTAAATGAATATCAAATGCTTTAAGGAAAGAAGAATTCGTAGAAATAGAAGAATGTTTTATAATAATAAAGGTCAAGCCAACAAAAAGACATGAGAATTTTAAATGAAGTTTGCATATTACCGAGACTAAAATATATAGAGAAAAAATTGACAAAAGTATAAGAAAAAAACATCAAACTTTTAAGTTTGGAAAAATTTGCTAAACATTATTTTAGTAATTTATAAAACAAGCAGATTAAAAAGTAAGCATATAAATGATCCAAACTACAGAGTTACAGATTTGTTGTAATTCATACACTTCACCTAATAACTATAGAAAATAGGTTTTTTAAGTGACCATGAAATATTTAACAAAAATTATTATTTGCTAGAAATAAAGTCTCAACATGTCATAGAATTTATAGAACACATAATACGTTTCTAAATCTCAGTGAAATTAATTTAGAAATCAATTACAACAAAAAATAACTTTAAAATTCCCATATGTTTGGAAACTAAGGAACATATTTTTAGAAAAATATGCTTTAGAAAATAAATTATAATGAAAATTTAAAATATATTGAACTGAATATGAATAAAGCTACCGTATATCTCAACAAGCAAGATGCTGCAACTGTGCTTACTGAGAAATTGTAGCCTTAAATTCATTTAATATATAAAAGGAAAGGCAGAAAACAATGATCTAAGAATCCTTCTCAAGAGGTTATAATAACATCAAATTAAACTCGACAAAGTAGAAGAAAAATTTAAGAAAGAAGAAAAAATAATAAAATAGAAAACAAATATACAATATAATAAGCCAACAAAACAAAATGTTAACATATTAAAAAGATAAATAAAATTGATAATTCCCTTTATAATGTTGATAAAGAGGGAGAAGTGGTGAGGTGGGGAGAGACAGAGAGATATGGAGAGACAGAGAAAATGTCAGAGAGATATCTCAAATAGCCAGTACGGAAAAGAGTTGCATTATTAATACCATAGACATTAAAAAAATATAATATGAAGCTATCATGATTAACTTCAAAGCAATAAAAATAAAAATCTAGAAAATAATAACAAATTACTAGAAAAACACATATTATCATGACTAAAAAGAATTCACCAGTGAATTCTGTCCAACACATAAGAAAGAAATAATGACAAACACATGCAAATTCTTCCAGAGACTAGAAACAGGAGAAATACTTTCCAGCTCATTTTATAAGGTCAGTGTGACCTTTATAACATATCTGAAATCAAAAGAACTTTTAAAAAGGAAAATTATAGGACAATTTTACTCAAAAATATAGATGTAATGTTCCTAAATTAAATATTAATAAAATAAACCCAATAGTATAGAAAAGGGACATTATATTATAGCTGGGTTGAGTTTATTGAAGACTGGAATATAATCTACTATAATAACAGAATAAATTATTTAAATGATAGCATTTCAATAGACAGATGATTTATTCCATATATGCAAGGTTTGTTCAGTATTCAAAGAACAATCAATATACCCCATCATATTAACAGGCTAAAGAAGAAAACCACATATTCATATAAGTTGATGAAGCAAAATCATTTGGCAAATAAAAACCTCATTAATTACACACTGTCATTTATCCTTGAAAAATAAAAACATATTTATACAAAAACATGTAAACAAATGTTTATAACATCTTTATTAATAATAGGTCCAGATAGAAAACAATCCTAATTTCCTTCAAGGAGTAAATAAACTATTGTATATCCATACCCTGAGCTACTACTCAAGAAGAGAAAATAACTGTTGATAAATATAACAAGCTACATGAATCTCCAGAGGATTGTGGAAAAGTCACATTCCTAAAGCAAAAATAAATAAATAAATAATAAATAAAATAAAAATAAAGCCAATTCCCAAAGATTATATACTGTAAGATTCCATTTATCCAGCATTCTTGAATTGCAAACATTGCAAAAGTAGCAAAAAGATTAGAAATTGCCAGAGGTTACAAAGTGTGTGGGGGTTGAATGAAAGACATTGTGGGCTGTACAGATATGACTGGTGTGGCAATGGAAATGTCTTGCATCTTGACTGTATTAATACCAGTACCAATATACTGGTTGTGATATTGTCTGTAGTTTTGCAAGATGTTATCATTAGAGGAAACTGGATAAAAAAGAAACGGAATCTCTTGGTTATCTCTTATAACTGCCACTGAACCTACAGTTATCTCAAATTAAAAAGTTTTAACAAAAACATGGTTTCTCAGTAAGTTCAGAAAAATCATTCAATAAATAATATCCGTTATTCATATAAACATCCTTAGAAAATTAGAGAGAAAAACTTATTTTGGAAGATTTTCCTATAAGGTCAGCAATAAAGCAAGTGTGCTGCTATCACAATTCTGTTCAATATTGTACTTGTGGTACTTACCAGTATAATAAGGTAAGAAAAAGAAACTCTAGAAGTGAAAAATGTATTAATCACAATTTAAATATAAATATATGTGTATACAAAGGTATAAAGATAGACTAAAGAGTAGAATGAATGACATTAAAAGTTAGTAAATTTGAATATATATCTATGCATTTTCCAATTAGAGGCACAGAGAGAAAAAAATTTGAAGAATAAATCTGGACCTCTATCTGTCACCATGTACAAAAATTAACTAAAGATGGATTAAAGACTTCAACATAAGACCTGAAACTATAAAACTTCTAGAAGAAAACATTGGAGGAACACTTCAGGACATTGGTCTGGGCAGAGATTTTACTGCTAAACTTCCAAACCACAGTAACCAAAATCAGAAACTGGCAAATCAGACTAATTAAACTCAAAAGCTTCTGCACTGCAAAAGAAACTGTTAACAGAGTGAAAAGACAACCTGTTGAATGGGAAATAATATTTCCAAACTGTTCATCCAACAAAGGACTAAAAATCCAGAAAATACAAGGAACTCAACTTGAGAGAAAAAAAAAAACCACCAACAACAAATAATCCCATTAAAATACCCTGTAGTGGGTATTTATCCAAAAGAAAGGAAGTCAGTATATCAAAAGGATACCCGCACCCCAGTGATGTTTATCACAACACTAGTCACAATAGCAAAGATATGAAATCAACCTATGTGCTCATCAATGGATAAATGGTTACAGAAAATTATATATATATGTATATTATAAATTACATATATATATATATATATATATATATCTCCACATACACAAACACACACATGAGTACTATTTGGCCACCGGAAAAAAAAATTGTCATTTGTAGCAATATGGATGGAACTGAAGGTCATTATATTAAGTGCAGTAAACCAGGCACAGAAAGATAGACATTGCATGTTCTCACTCATGTGTGAGAGATAAAAATCATTGATCTCATGGAAGCAGAGAGTAGAATGACAGACATCAGAGGCTGGGAAGGGTATGCTAGGGAGAAGAGTAAAGAGAGGGTGGTTAATAGGTAAAAACACGCAGTTAAAGAGAACAAGTAAGTTTTAGTATTCAATAGCAGAGTATTTGATAGAGTAGTGTGACTATAATTAACAACAATGTATTGTGTATTTCTACTACTACTATTACGTAGTATTCAACAGAGTAGTGTGATCATAGTTAACAACAGTGTATTTTATATTTCCAAATAGCTGTAAGAGGAGATTTGAAATGTTCCCAATACAAAGGATTAATACTCGAGGGGATGAATACCATAAATATCCCAACTTGATCATTACACATTCTATGTATATAAAAAAATTTCACATGTACCTCATGGATACGTACAAATATCATGTATAAATAACAAACACAGATCTAAACATATAGGTAAAATACAAACTAAAGTAAAGTGAAAGGAAAGTGGTATTCCATGCAAACGGAAAACATAAGGCTAGAATGGCTAATACTATAAGACAATACATTTCAAGATAAATAAACAGTGTGAGTATATCCAAAAATATCTTTCAAAATCAGAGGTGAAATAAAGACTTTGAAAAACCAAAAAAAAAAAAAAAAAGAAAAGGTAAAAGAAAAACAACAACAACAATATATAAAAAAAAAAAAAAACACAAAAAAGAGAGTATCATTAGTAGCAGACTTCCAGTAAAAGAAATGCTAAAGACAGTTTTAAGCCAGAAGGAATATGGTAACAGAAACTTGGTTCTACACAAATAACTCAAGATCTTTGAAAATTCTTAAGAAGAAGATCTTTTCTAACTGCTTGAAATAGATAAATGAAGACAAATACAGCCCTCAAATTCATTAAAGAGCCCATAAGGACCTTTACCAGACTCTAGACTTTGTTTTAACATTTTGCTGAATGTTTAGGCTCTTTTTAAGTATTTATCAAATAACATAGATCATATACTAATTCACCTTGTATCTCTGAAAACTGTAATGCCTAGCCTATCAAAGGCATGAAAAAATATCTAGTTGAAGGAAATAAAGATGGTAAAAATGCTATCTTTTAAAATGATTCACCACTGTAACTTCTGCTTTTGCTGATAGTTGATATTAGAATCATCCACCTGAGCAATATTTTCTTCTTGTGAACCTGGAGAGTGAAAACTTTCTCTTGGCCCCATATAAAACCATAAGATAAACATTTGACTTAAAAAAAAAATAAGAAAAAGCAAATCACAAAATCCAAATTTTATCTTTGCCTCTGCTTCCAGAAAATCTAAAGAATGAACGGTTAGGAATTAGCTTATTTCAAATACCTCTCTTAAATAGGCTTCTTATATATGGACTTAAATTCTTTTGTTCTCCATGGGAAATCATTCAAAAAGTAGGCTGAAAAATTACAAATAAAAAGTCCAGTGATAAAATAAACTGAAAATGGTGGTTCAGTGGTACCTGTATGCCCTTATTTTCTTCCACAGTGTTATGTAATGATGCCAAGCTAAGCACTTCTCCCAAGATCAGTTGTCAGAAGAATCTAATACTGGAATTCATGGAAGAGACCTTAAATCCTGCTTTGTTACTAGTGCTCACATTATATGTATTACCAGCTTTTCTTCATAACAGCTCCAACCTTCAGAAATTTGTGGAAAATACTGTAAAGCGAAGACAGGAAAGACAACTATAAACATTGGATATGATATTGGGACTACATATACAGGATGGGTGATCATTCTCCCAACTCAGTATTTCCACTGTAACATGATTGTCATGATCTTAAGTCAATTAATCCATGGCTATCTAAAGAAGTGGTCTCTTTGTGTACTCGTGTGTTAGCAAATGCTCTTTACTGGTACCATACAGAATAACTCATTTAAGTGTTTCATGAGCAAATGTTTTCTGTTAAATCTCTCTCTCTCTCTCTCTCTCTCTCACACACACACACACACACACACACACACACACACAGCCCCCCTAGTATAACCTGCTTAAATGGATTGGAAATCTCAATTTTAGGAGACTTAACAAAATTCCTACCACATTAAATGAGATAAATGCTTAGTGCGATACTGGATGTACAAGAAGCCTCAATTTGTTTCTAACACTCAGGGTCCTTTAATACCCCTGCTTAATGTTCATCAGTGATTTCTCATAGCACTGAGGAAAATTTTAAGCTTTCTAATGTCACCTTCAACACCTCATTTTTTGCTTTCTCCTTTTCTTCCTAGTTCTCTATCTTCCTTCTTCCTTCCTTTCTCTTGCTTGTGACCCCACTTTCATTTTATTAAGGTTTTGAGACCTGTATGCCATTTCAACATAAAGAGGTTTCTCAACTACTTTTACATAAAATTTATTTCCACCACGACAGCCTATTTACTTCCTTCAAGCACTAACATAAATCTATAATATTCCAGGTATTATTTAAATTCATTTATTCAACAAAGATTTATGAAGTTTCCACTGTGTTCCAAACATTGGACATGCAGAAAACAATGTAGTAACAACAATAACAAAAAGAGACTTCCATGGAACATTATTTATTGGGAAGAGAGAGATAATACACAAGAAATAAATCAGAAAATATCGTCAGTGATCTTACATACTGCTAAGACCAATGATGAAATAAAATAGAGTGATACAATGTGGAAATACTTGATTATTATTGTACCACACTGAAAACTGTAGCCTTCATGATGGCAAGAAGCAAATTTGATATGTTCTTTGCTATTTGTCCAGCAAATTACATGGCACATAATGCTCATTCAATATCTATTTATTAAATTACATAATGAACTAATGGAAAAAATACAACTGGTGGAACATGAAAACTGCATTATCAACTTCTCAAAGCCAAGTACCTTGAAATGATCCCAGATTACCTTCAGAAATTCACAACACTTTTCCAAAACCATTTTATTTAGAAAGGTATTGTTTTGGTAGACCAGTAATTGGAGACACCATTTAGTATGATGAAAGATTGCTTTTTAAAAAGTTATCTGGGACCAGATTTAGTAGTTGCAGAGTCTGGTAGAAAATGCCAAGGAGTGATTGAATAGGGAGGTTTGATTTTTTGCCTAATTATATTCGTCAGGGTGAACAGTTTTATTTTGGGCTCTGAAAAATGTATTTAACCTATTCCCTTTGAGTAACTGTATAGCTATAAAATATAGCAGTGTGTTTCTATGAGTAGAAATATCAATATTATAGTATATATGTCTATTAGTTCATTTTCACACTGCTGTTAAAGACATATCCAAGATTGGGAAGAAGAAGAGGTTTAATTGAACTTACAATTTCACATGGCTGGGGAAACCTCAAAATCATGGCGGAAGGTGAAAGGCACTTCCTACATGGTGGCAGCAAGAGAAAATGAGGAAGAAACAAAAGCAGAAACCCCTGATAAACTCATCAGATCTCATGAGACTTATTCACCATCATAAGAATAACACAGGAAAAACCGGCCCCCATAATTCAATTACCTCCCACAACATGTGGGAATTCTGGGAGATAGGATTCAGGTTGAGATTTGGGTGGGGACACAGGCAAACCATATCAGTATGTGAATATACATATGTAGATACAGATATTGATCTAGGGAAGGAGAAAAGGAGAACCCATCAATGCAACATTTGCAATATGGAAATCTATGGCAAACTGGTTTTAAAGTAATACTTTAAAGAGAATTCTTTTCTATTTTGATAAACCCATTTCTCCCTCTATTCCTTTACATTCTCTGAAGTTTTGTTTTTAGTTCTCTATTTCTATCTGGGCTCTTACTACATGAGTTTTTTTAAATGTTATGACACCTACCAGGTACAGAATTCTGTATTAGCTGCAGAGGCAGGATAGAAAAGTGCCAAATATACACAGACTTTGCCTAGAGGTGATTCATATACCAGTATATCACCATTAATAGCTTTGGTAAAACCACTCATGAATATATATGTTCAAATTACTCATAAATATAAACATATTAAATCCATATCACAACATTTTCTTGAAGCTTAAGTAAAACACTAAGAATTAGATATAGACTCTGGAATAATCAGCATTTTTATTTATTTATAAATCTATATTTTTTAAAGTATTTGTGGAAGCACATAACAATGAGAACAAACATGTATACAAATTTATAGATAAGAAAATGATCTGGCTGAAAATCAGTAAAGTCTGATTTAACTTCTCCATATTAAACATTGACACATATATGGAAATTAAAAAGATAAATGCAATTTCTCAACCACCATGGAAACTAAAATGCTGGCATAATTTATATATGGCAGATATAGTTTTTATCAAAGGAAATGAAGACAAAGGCTGGTCCTCAGGATCATTGTGGAAGAAGAGATTGAGAGTTTCCCCTCCTCCTATCTTTACCGTTCCACCATCTGCATCTCTATTTCAAATTCAAAGGCTCTCTTCCAACCAGAGGCAAGAAAGCAATCTCAGAAGGATATTTTTTCTGCTGCAGCCAAGACTGGTTCATCTCCATAGCCTTAATCAGCAATTTGTTCTGGGACTGACATTTCCAGAAAGACAACATAGACAGGGGATTACAATATGCAATATCAGAGATTTGAGGTTAGCCATAAAATAACCTAGAGTACTCTGTTACAGTGTTATGTCTGGAGCTGGATTCAAAGAGCCAATTACTCACACCTCTTCCTCCATGGGCAGTGATGTCAGTTGGTAGCTTGAAATAGACCACAGTGGCAGCATTTATACCATAGAAATTAGCAAATACTACATATCGGGCTTCTTTTCTTACCACTCAGGAGAGCTTATTGTTAAGCATTTGCCAGTACATCAGCACATTTTCCTTCAGTTTTAAAATTCACTCTTTCTGGCAAGAGAAGGAATAGAACTAATTTCAGATTATCCTCAAGGAATTTCCACCCAGGTAGGGTCATCAGAAGTGTGTTTGCATAAGTCCGCAGACTTACTCTAGATAAAAGACTAAAAACTACCAGGAATTTGTCCAGGAGGTATGTACATCAGTTTTCCAAAAATAACTAACTAGATCCAAAAATACTCAGATGGATGTATGAAGAACTCAGGACAAACACCCTCAGTAATTTGGACTAACACCTGACCTGGAAAGATCCAGCATCCCTTAAGAACAAATAATGAGGCTGGATGTGGTGGCTAATACCTGTAATCCCAGTACTTTGGGAGGCCAAGGCAGGCAGATTGCCTGAGGTCAGGAGTTTGAGACCAGTCTGGCCAACACGGTGAAACCCCATCTTTACTAAAAATACAAAAAAAGATAGCTGGATGTGGTTGCATGTGCCTGCAATCCCAGCTAGTTGGGAGGCTGAGGCAGGGGAACTGCTTGAACCAGGGAGGCAGAGGTTGCAGTGAGCTGAGATTGCGCCACTGCACTCCAGTCTGGCAACATAGCAAGACTCAGTCTGAAAAAAAAAAAAAAGAAATGAAAAATAATCAAATATAGCTTATGAAAATATTCTACAGTTTGAGAGCAGTAAGATTCAGCACAAATAAAGGCATGGGAAAACTTTTCAAAACAAGTTTTTAAAAAGTTTTTCTAAGAAGCAGAAATACATTTAGAAAATGCCACATTGTACTGTCAAAATTCAAAGAAATCCCATGCTGTCCATACAAAACAACAGATAAAGGAAAATATTTTAAATAAGGCAAAAAAAGACAAAAAAGAAACTGAGAGACAAATTAAAAATGAAAAAAGTGAGAAATGCACCAAAGAAAAACTATAAAGAAAGAACAAAAAAACCCAGAGGTACTTAAAATGAAGCATTGGAAGTGGTAAATAAAATAAAACAATATGAGCAGTGCATCGGAGAAAGGAAGACCTTAATATTTTCTTCAAATACAAAGGAAAAGTGCAAGAAAACCAACTTGGTGAGTAAAAAGATAGCAACAGATAATAGAGACAAAAAAGCATATAGTTCATTGCTATTTGTAAGAAGAGACCAGAAGTAAGAATACAGGGGCAAAAACAAAATATATACTACAAAAATGCTTTTTGTGAATGGGCAAAATATTTGCTGAATATTTGAAGAACCCTCTGGGCATTAAGCAAAATTAATGAAAAATATGCCAATGTGTGCCAAATTCTGGAGACTTAGAAAATTTCTAGGACATTGGAAGAACGGCAGATTTTCATCCAGAAGAAAAAAATAACATTAGAAGCATTTATTTACAAAGAGCTAAGTAATATCTTTAGATCATTAAACACTAGGTGGTGGTGATAGTGGGGTGTGTGTAGGGCAGTGCTTCCTATGAATAAAAAGCAAAGTTTCACCAATCCCAGTCCTGCTGGCATGTGGGGAGAGTCTGACAAACACTTTTTTATATTTGGTTCTTTTCTATTGCAATGAATAAAAAAATTATAGCATTATTTCTTTTATTTATAAAATGAATATGTATTATATTATCTTCTAATATACTAGGTTAGATTTAGCAACTTATACCACTAGTTTCCCTCTGACTTTCTAGTGTAAGTATAAACATTACTGCCGGTTTTCCACTTGTCACTTATTTTACTAAAGGGCAAATTATTTCTTCCTTTCTTTTTCAGTTAAACTTACCTAGAATTTCTTTTGTAAGATGAAGCCTTTCATGCTCTCAGCTTTCCTTTTACCTATTCTCACCTTCAACCTCTTCATTGCTGCAGCTACGTCTATACTTTTACATTACAGGTACACCTCAGAGATACTGGAGGTTCAGTTCCAGACCATTGCATTAAAGTAAATATTGCAATAAAGCAGGTCATGCATTTTTTTTGTTGCCCAGTGCACACTAAATTATATTTACACTATACTAAAGTCTATTAAATGTGCAATAACACTATGTCTGAGGAAACATCATGCACACCTTAATTTAAAAATACATTATTGCTAAAAAATGCTAGTAATCACCTAAACCTTTAGCAAGTCATAATATTTTAACTGGTGAAGGGTCTGGCCTCAGTGTTGTTGGCTGCTGAATGATTAGAGTTGTGGTTGCTGAAGGGTGGGGTGGCTGGGACAATTTCTTAAAATAAGGCAATAAAACTTTTGGCATTGATTGATTCTTTTTTTTTTTCACAAAATATTTCTGTGTAGCCTGTGATGCTGCCTGATGGTGTTTCACCTACAGTAGAATTTTCCAAATTTGAGTCAGTCTTCCCAAACTCTACCACTGCTCTATCAACTAAGTTTTTAGAATATTCTAAGTCCTTTGCTGTCACTTCAACACTGTTCACATCATCCTAAGGGGCAGATCCCATCTCAAGAAACCAGTTTCTTTGTTTATCCATGAGAAGCATCTTTCCATTTGTTAAAGTTTTATCCTTGTAATCCCAGCACTTTGGGAGGCCGAGGTGGGTGGATCGCGAGGTCAAGAGATTGAGACCATCCTGGTCAACATGGTGAAACCCCGTCTCTACTAAAAATACAAAAAATTAGCTGGGCATGGTGGCGCGTGCCTGTAATCCCAGCTACTCAGGAGGCTGAGGCAGGAGAATTGCCTGAACCCAGGAGGCGGAGGTTGTGGTGAGCCGAGTTCGCGCCATTGCACTCCAGCCTGGGTAACAAGAGTGAAACTCTGTCTCAAAAAAAAAAAAAAAGTGAAGCACAATAACATGAGGTATCCCTGTGTAAGGCTGATAATATTTACATGATGTTCAGTAAATATACTTAGGCTTTATTTGACTTATCTACAAGTGGAATCTAAAAGTTGAGAACCATTGAAGGATGCTTGCATTATGATAAGCACTTTGAGTGTTTACTCCAGAGCCAAACAAAACCAATGGCACAATGTCTGTGCACTGAAAATAGGATATAATTATAATCAAGTTAGAATGGATTCATAAATGTTTATTCTCCATCAATCATTTTGACAATATTCTCACTTTTTTTTTAAAGGACTCATAATTTTATTTCTGTTTTAATGCTTACTTCCAAAAAAATCTCCCTCCTAGAATTTTCTACCTTCATATTTCAGTATCAACTTGTGGCTTTGCAAGTTTGCTATTTTCCTATTATACAGAGGATAGCTCACTGCCCTCCTAAAGCACTTTCATGGATTCCATGTCTTCCTCTTTCTTAATCTTTTCCTAAGTGCTACCAGAATATGTCCTTATCTTTCTAAAGAAGGCAGCAAAAAGAGAAAGCATTTCTAAAATCTTCTATATCTTCATAAGCCAATATTCTGATTCTTTATCTTTTTTATCTTTAATATGAGAAGTCATTTTGATGTTATTTTCTACTTCATTTTTGATGAAAATCATATTTCAATTTCAAGAAACTTGTTCATGTTCTTTGCTCATTTTTCAAAGTCATACTTCTTGCTTTATCAGTACAGTATCTTCTTGAATCTGACAACACTATTAAGACATCTTATAATTTATTTTCTGTTTCTCGATCTATGATTATTTACTTTTTTATTTGTCTTGTTTTACTTTTTAATATTGCTGGTATTCTTCAAATGTATGGAAGTCATTGATTGCTCCTATGTAAGACTGTAGCCATAAAAAGATGACTTTAAACCCATATGAATCTAGGCAGAGGTTGTTGTCTGGCATGCTTTGCTTTATAGAATTGGGCAATGAACCAGCCATTGTACCAGGTAAAACCTACATTCTGCAGTGCAGAAATTTATCCTGTGGATATCACTGGTTGCAACAGATGCTTGAAACTGAAAATCAGGCTTCTGAGTCTTGGTAGCAGAAAATAGGGGAGAGAGCAGTCTGGTCATGGCTATTGTATTAGCTAACCACTTTTTTTGTGTCTCTTCTCTCCTCAAATTTATTCCCCAATTCCCCATCACCTAAAGGTCCAATTTTAATGTCTTTACATATCAAACAAACTCTTTTATGGTCAGGTTCATGCCTATTTAACCAGCTTCCTTTCCCATCTCACACTCTGTACTTTATTCGTAATGAAGAATTTACAACCTTCACTACCTTTAAGGCTTTTTCGAATCTGTTTCTTTTCCTTTCCTTTCTGCCTATATGGCCCCTGCATGCTACTTTTTCATTCTAAATTATCTCTGCTAACTTTGTACATCTCATTTCTCTAATTCCACTAAGAAGACAAGTGTCAGCTTTTCCATTTAAATGCTTCATCTAAATGTCACATTCTTTAGTGATATTTACCAGTTGGAGTACTCTACCTTTTATGGAAAAATTATGCAATAAATTATAATGAATGAATGAAAAGTAGTAATAATGACAATCAACATTTATTGACTATTGCCCTACATACCTTAGGTGTGTTTTCATTTAATATTGACAACATGTTGTTGTTGTTGTTGTTGTTGCTGTTTGTTTGTGTTAGACGGAGTCTCACTCTGTCACCAGGCTGAAGTGCAATGGTGCAATCTCAGCTCACTGCATCCTCTGCCTTCCTGGTTCAAGCGATTTTCCTGCCTCAGCCTCCCAAGTAGCTGGGACTACAGGCATGGACCACTATGCCCAGCTAATTTTTGTATTTTTAATGGAGACGAGGTTTCACCATGTTGGCCAGGATGGTCTCAATCTTTTGACCTCATGATCTGCCAGCCTCAACCTCCAAAGTGCTGAGATTACAGTCATGAGCCACTGGCCCAGGCTGACAACACCTTATGGGGTACGAACTGATCAAAAAGAGGTGAATAGTGGAACTGGGATGTGAACCTGGGCCCTCTGACACCAGACCTACAGCTTAATTCTACACTATAAATTAATGAATGAATAAAACTGTGATTTGAAAACCTCTCTTCTTTTGGCTTCTATAATATTGTCCTCCTCTGGTCTTTCTCTCACCTTTTTGGCCTTTTCCTCTACCTAATTTGTAAATGTCAAAGTGCTTCAGGTCTCGCAGATAAGACTTCTATTCTAGCTTTAAACTACGCCACCATTTCCACAGTTTTTCATCACATTCATATTCTGATGGCTGTCTAATGTCATGCTTCCATCTGACCTCTAGACATGTACATGTGAATGTTTCACCTTTCGTTTCCATCTCAGACTTAAGACATTTCAATATGAAAAATTGACCTATTTCTTCATTTTTTTTCCTTGCCTAGCCTTCAATATGGCATCATGCATTTGTTTAAGCCCAAGATCCAGGAGTCAGTCTTAATATATCTCCCTTGATTCTCACATCCAGTCATCTGATTTACAAGTCTTAATGTATCTATAGGGCATATCTCATATCTATCTACCTCACTCCAAGTCCATCTTAGTCTGAATACTCATCCATCCAACATTAAGGGTACTGAAAGAGCCTGCTAACTACTCTCTTACTGTGAGGAATATGCTCCTTTATATTGGTCAATTTTCATACTGCTAAGAAGAAACACCCAAGATGAGTAATTTATATTATAAAGAAAAAGAGGTTTAATGGGCTCACAGTTATACGTGGCTCAGGAGGCCTCACAATCATGGCGGAAGACAGAAGAGCAAAGGCATGTCTTACATGGCAGCAGGCAAGAGAGTGTATGAAGGGGAACTGCCCTTTATAAAACCATCAAATGTCGTGATCATGAGAACAGCACAGGAAAACTCTCCCCCATAACTCAATTATCTCTCACTGTAATCTGTGATAAGTATAAATTATCTCTCACTGGGTCCTTCCAGAAAACATGGGGATTATGGGCACTACAATTCAAGGTGAGATTTGGGTGGGAACATAGACAAGCCATATCACTATTCCTAATACTTTCTCACTTAACAGCCTGAATGACCTCTTTAAAGTGAAAATTAAATTTTTACACTCTCTTGCTTGATATCTGCAATTGTAATTTATTGCACTTTGAATAAATATTTGGAATAAAATTTTTTATCACGGCTTCAAAGACTTGCATGATTAGGCTGCTGAACTTTTCTCATGCCACACTTTCTCGTTTCCTTTGTGAACGAAGCAAGCAACATTCATATCAGCCTCCTTGCATTTTCATACAACCTGTTTATCTACTTTTCAACCTATGTCTACTCCATCATCTGTTTCCTCAACCTGGAAGTACTTTCCAGTACTTTGATATGTTTAGTTATATCTTATTTTTTAGAAATTTGCTTAAATGTAGTCTCTGTAAAAGGATCTTTTTCTACCATATAGTCTTACATAAGTACCTCTGTTACTCTTTCACTAAATCTTGCTCCTTTGTTTTGTAGCAATTATGAAAATCCCCTTGGAGTTAGAAATAAGAATGAATAAAAGTTGATTCTTATTTTACATAAATTTAAAATGTAACTGAAGAGAGACAAGCATACCACCATAATACAATGTGAACAATGCTGTGAGAGAGAGATTAACAAAGTTCTACGGCAAGACAGGGAGAAGATATATCAATTTGGCCTTTAACTGTGCAAGAAGTGAAAGCTTCACAGTGTAACAGACAGTTGAGTCAGTTTAGTTGTGAACTTCAGAGTGACTGTGAATTCATGTGAGAGACATGTTTTGATCATTGAAAGAATTGCTATTTGAAAATTGCAGATCACTGCTTCCTTCTTGAACAGCGCCATTGTTTACCTTTATCCTAAAATAAAGGGTGCATTGTCTTTCGAGTGGATATTTTGATACAGAAGAAATGTACATGATACGACGTCTAAAGAATATGAAGTCTTATGGAATTCTGGGACAACAGAATGAAAAAGAAGATTATGATATGATATAGCCTCTGTTTTCAGATTTATTAATCCCCTATTTGTGTCTACATTTCTAAGCATAACTTCCCATTAGCAGTTTAATTAATAGTCACGCAGGGTAAGCGATTAGTTTTATGGCTAGCTGTTCTCTGCTCCAGAAAAAAATTAAGAGCTGTTGAAGGATGCAATCTACTAGTAAAGCAACAAAATTAAAAGATTAGATGGAGATAAGTAAAATAGTTGCATGTACTTTTAGGCTTATGTTCTCTTCCTCATCATTCCACAGTTATTTTTGAACTCATTTTGTTCCTAAATCAAGCATTAGCAGTAGTTTCTATTCTACTGTGCTTTGTTGATAGAGTGAGTTTGATTTAATGTGGGGGGAAAGGCATTTTTAACTGTGATTATAATACTAATGCTTTTCAAACATTGCCATGACATTAGCTTTGGGGTCCAAATTGCTTGTAGGTCAACTCTCTACAGTAATTTCATTTTGATATTTATAAAATACTTCCAGGTAGATGAACTTAATCTATATAATAGTTCATAAACTAGTAAGCAGTATTAGACAATGTTCAATATTTATGTCAAAAATATGGATTGCATATAAACACTGACCTTGAGCTACCAGAAACAGAGATACACTTAAATTCTGAGCAAATACAATGATTTAGGTCAGGTAGATTTATACATATAATGTAAATACCTGTTTTTCACATTGATGACTCCTTAAATTCCTAAAGTATTGATTATACTCAATACAATATAATGTGATTATATTCCATAAAACACAGAATGCTGTCAGGATGTTAGTGAAAACAGAGAAGTAAGAACCTCTGAAAGCTTACCCTTCCATAAAAACAATAAAAGAAACTAGCAAAAATTGCCAAAATTGATTTTTTTTAGAACTTGGAGAATTAACAAAAGGCTCGCAGCAACTAGAGGAGAGTTTAGTCAAGAAAAACTGTTGAATATCAGCAAGAAGAGTGGGCTCTGTCATGTTTTAACTTACTCTAGTTTCATCTTGTTTTTCATTTCAGTGGTAGTCTGTAAAAAAACATCGCAGCCTATATTCCTGGCACTTGAGGGAGAACAGACTTGATTCCCAAATGATTGCCATTATTTGACCTGTCTTGTGGTTCCCTGGAAAACCTCACTCCAAAAGCTTATCTTTATTCAAACTCACTTGAACTCATTAATAGTAGATGCCTCAGGGAAGTGTGTGTGTGTGTGTGTGTGTGTCTAATGTTTTAGCATCACAGTCGCCCAAGGCAGTGGATAAAAGTTGGAGCAAATAATAAACCAGCCAAAAGGCTTAAAAGAAAAAGCTCTGAACCCAGGAGGCGGAGGTTGCGGTGAGCCGAGATCGCGCCATTGCACTCCAGCCTGGGTAACAAGAGCGAAACTCCGTCTCAAAAAAAAAAAAAAAGAAAAAGAAAAAGCTGCAGGGCCTTTGAACAGCTCCAACATATCCCTGAAAATCTAGAAAGTATTTTGCATGCACGGGCTGTACGCAGCTGTGTGCATGCTCACAAAAGGCATGAGAGGTCCTAAGCTCTTATTCCTCACTGACCTTAAGGCACAAATGAAAGTACATTAGGTAACAACACCAATTCACATAATGGAGTCAAGAGTACCAGTAAATGTAATTATTTACATTTGTATACATGTAAAACTCAAAGATATTATAAATATTTTTTTGTATCTCCTATTTTGCTCCTACCTGAATTAAATGACAACTGCATAATGCAATATTTATAAATTTAAGTTAATCGGCACACAATATGTAAAGCTGTAATCTGTGATAATAGCAAAAAGTAAGAAGATGGAGTCTAATGGGACCAAAGTATTTGTATACTACTGAATTTAAGTTGGTATTAATCTATTGAGTTATTAATCAGATATTAATAACTCAAAAATATATCATAAAAAATTACTAGAAAATTAAAATTGTGCACTAGAAAAAATCTATTTAACACAAAAGGTAGCAATGAAGAGACTGCAGAAGAAAAAAGACCTAAGATATAGAAAACTAATAACAAAATGTCGGATGTAAATCATACCATATCAGTAATTACGTTAAATGTAAATTGATTAAACTCTCCAATTAAAAGACCAAGGTTGGTATTATAACAGCCCAAGGAGTTCACTTTGCCCATCGCCTACCCAGAGCCAATTTATGAAAATGGGGAATTGCGATAGAGAAAAAGTAATTCACGCAGAGTTGGCTGTGTGGGAGACCAGAGTTTTATTTTTACTCAAATCAGTCTCCCCAAGAATTTGAGGATTAGAGTTTCTCAGTTTAATTTGGTGTGTAGGGGCCAGTGAGTTAGGAGTGCTAATTGGTTGGATCAGAGATGAAGTTGTAGGGAGTCAAGGCTGTCTATTGGGCTGAGTCAGTTCCCGGGTTGGGGCCACAAGATCTGATGAACCAATTTATCTATGTGGGTGGTGTCAATTGATCCATCAAGTGCAGCATCTGCATAATATCAAGCACTGATCTTAGGTTTAACAATAGTGATGTCATCCCCAGGAGCAATTTGGGGAGGTGTCAGAACCTTGTAGCTTCCAGATGCGTGACCCTTAAATGATAATTTCTAATCTTCTAGCTAATTTGTTAGTCTTAAAAGAACAGTCTAGTCCCCAGGTAAGAAGAGGTTTGTTTCAGGAAAGGTCTGTTACCATCTTTGCTTAAAAGTTAAACTATAAACTAAATTACTCTCAAAGTTAGTTCAACCTATGTTCAGGAATGAACAGGGACAGCTTGGAGATTAGAAGCAAGATGGAGTTGATTAGGTCAGATCTCTTTCACTGTAATAGTTTTCTCAGAATTTTGCAATGAAGTTTTCAGTATAATGGGGGAAAAAACAGGATCTAACTATATGCTCTATATAAGACATATACTTTAGATTCAATACAAAAATTAGCTAAAAGTAAAAGAATGAAAAGATACACCATGCAAATGGTGATGAAAAGGCTAAGGCAGACATACTAATATCATATAAAATAGGCTTTAACACACAAATTGTTACTAGAGACGAAGAGGTACATTTCATAATGGTAAAATTAAGCTGGGCACAGTGGCTCACGCCTGTAATCCTCACACTTTGGGAGGCTGAGGTGGGCGGATCACGAGGTCAAGTGATTGAGACCATCCTGGCCAATATGGTGAAAACCCATCTCTACTAAAAATACAAAAATTAGTTGGGGATGATGGCATGTGCCTGTAATCCCAGCTACTCAGGAGGCTGAGGCAGGAGAATCACTTGAACCCGGGAGGCAGAGGTTGCAGTGAGCCAAGATTGCACCACTGCACTCCAGCCTAGTGACAAAGCAAGACTCCATCTCAAAAAAAAAAAAAAAAAAAAGGTAAAATTAAATGTAGAAATAGACAAATAATAGTGGACTTCAATATTCCATTTTCAATAATGTATGGAAGAGCTAGACAGAAAACTAAGAAAGAAATAGAAGACCTGAACAATACTATATAAAAAGTTGACAACAGATATCTATTGAATACTTCACCCAACACCACCACAATTTTCACACATTGTTTTCAAGTGCACATGAAATATTCTTCAGGATAGACTTAATATTGGTGTGTAAAAACTGTTACACTAAATTTTTAAGAAATTGAAGTCATACAAGGCATGTTCTCTGGCCATAATGAGATTAGAAATAAATAACAAAAAAGTAGGAAATTCTTTAAAATGTAGAAATTAAATAACACATTGCTAAATAACCAATGGGTCAAAGAAGAAACCATAAGTAAAATTAGAAAATGATTCGAGGTGAATGAAAACAACAAAACAAAATGAAACATACTGAAACTGGTGGGATGCTGTCAAAATGGTGTTCAGAGGGAAATTTATATCTCAAAATGCTTATATATTGGAAAGGGGGAAATACCTCAAATCAATAACTTAATCTTCTACCTTAAGAAACTAGGAAAGGAAGAATAAACTATCCCAAAGCAACCAGAAAGAAGAAAACAAATATTGGCATTGAGATAAAGAAATTGGGAATAGAAAAACAATCAAAAGAATCAATGAAACAAAAAATTATTCCTTTCAAAAGATAAATTTACATTTAGCTAGATCAACCAAGAAGAAAAACAGAAAAGTTTCAAATGATTAAAATAAAAAATGCAATAGGAGATATTACTCCTGAAATTATACAAACAAAAAGGATTATAAGGAAATAATATGAATTATATTATTCCAACAAATTAGATAACCTAGATGAATTGAACAAACTCTTAGGAGACACAAATTATCAATACTGATTTGTAAAGAAGTAGAAAACTTGAATAAATTCATAACAAGTAAAGAGATTGAGTTACTACTAATAAGAAAACCTTCTCACAAAAGCCCAAAAACCAGGTTGGTTTTACTGATTAATTACATAAAATGTCTAACATTAATTCTTCCCAAGCTCTTTTAAAAAGATAGAAGAAAATGGAGAACTTCCTCCCTCATCTATGAGGCCAATATTACCCTGATATCAAAACCAGACAGACATATTAAGAAAATATAACTGCAGACCAATATCTTAATGTAGATGTAAAAATTCTCAATAAAATACTAGCATATCAAATTCAATAGGATATTAAAAAAGTGGACACCATGGCCCAGTGGTATTTATCCCCGCCCTGCATAGTCTGTTCAACATATGAAAATCAATTATTATAATACACCATTTTAATAGGATAAAGGAAAAATCCATATGACCATCACAATACACACAAAAGTTATTTGAGACAATTTAACACACTTTCACAATAAAAACACTCAAAAAACTGATAATAGAAGCGATCATCCTCAACCTGGTAAAGGACACCTATAAAAAATCCACAGCTAATGTTCTACCTAAGAATTAATAATTGAAAGCTTTTTCTTAAAGATCAAGAATAAAACAAAATGTCCACTCTCACTACTTCTGTTCAACAATATATTGGAGGTTCTAGCCAGAACTAGAGATTTTTCTTAGGTAAGAAAATTTAAAGGCATCCAGATTACACAGGAAGAAGTAAAACTATCTGTCTTTGAAAAATGACATGATCTTATATATAAAACACCCTAAACATCCACAAAAATAATAATTCTTACAATTAGTAAATGAGTTCATCAAAGTTACAGGACACAAGATCAACATACAAAAATCAGTCATATTTCTATGTACTACCAATGAATAATCTAAAAATAAAATTAAAACAGTTTCATTTACAATAGCATCATGCAAAATAATATGTTTAGGAAAAATATGCAATCAAGAAGTGCAAAACTTGTTCACTGAAAACTATCAAGCATTGTTAAAAGTAAAGAAAATTAAAATAAAATAAAAAATATCCATGTTTATGGATTGGACAACATAATATTATTTGGTGGGCAACGTTCCTTAAATTGATCTACAAATTCAACAAAATTCCTGTGAAAATTCCAACTTTACTTAAAAAAAAAAAAAAGGTTATCCTAAAATTCCAATGAATATCCAAGAAACAAAGAATAACCAAAACAATTGAAAAAGATCAACAAATTTGGAGGATTCATGTTTCCTGATTTCAAAACCTACTAGAAAGCTATCATAATCTAAACACTGTAGTACAAACATAAAGATGACGTATAGATCAATATAATATAACTGAAACTTCCGAAATAAACCCATACACCTGGGGTTAACTGCTTTTTGCAAGACTACTTTATTAGTTTTCTAGGCTTGCCATAAAAAATGTACCACAAATTGTGTGGCTTAAGCCAACAAAATTTTCTTTTGTCTCACAGTTTTGAGAGCTAGAAGTCTGAAATAAAGGTATCGGCAAGGTCACAATCCTTCTAAAAATTGTAGAAATATTTTTTCTTGCCACTTCATGGCTTCTGATGGTTTTTCTGGCAATCTTTAGTATTCTTTGGTTGAAGCTTCATGACTCCAATTGCTCCCAACCAAGGAAAAATAGATGAATTGGATGTCACCAAAATTAGAGCCATTTGCGCATCAGAGAACAGAATGGAAGAAAATATGTGTAAACCATATATCTGATTAAGTGCAGTAACCAGGATATGTTTATAGAAATCTCAAAACTTAGGGCCGGGCACGGTGGCTCACGCCTGTAATCCCAGCACTTTGGGAGGCCGAGGCGGGCGGATCATGAGGTCAAGAGATTGAGATCATCCTGGTCAACATGGTGAAACCCCGTCTCTACTAAAAATACAAAAAATTAGCTGGGCATGGTGGCGCGTGCCTGTAATCCCAGCTACTCAGGAGGTTGAGGCAGGAGAATTGCCTGAACCCAGGAGGTGGAGGTTGCGGTGAGCCGAGATCGCGCCATTGCACTCCAGCCTGGGTAACAAGAGCGAAACTCCGTCTCAAAAAAAAAAAAAAAAAAAAAAAAAAAAAATCTCAAAACTCAACAATAAAAAGATAAATAATCAAAATAAAAATGAGCAGAACAAATTTAATAGACATCTCTAGGAAGAAAGTAGATAAATGGCAAATAAACATCTGAAAAGATATTCATCATTATCTTCCTCACTAGGAAAATGTAAACTTAAACCACAATGAGATGTCACTTTACACCCAGTAGAAAGACTATAATTTTTAAAAATGAAAAATGAAAATAGCAAGTATTGGTGAGGGTGTGGAGAAATTAGAACCCTCATACATTGCTGGTGGAAATGTAAAATGATGCAGCCACTGTGAAAAACAATTTGGCAGTTCCTCAAAAAAGTAAAATCGAGTCACCATATGACCCAGCAGTTCTATTCCTAGGTATATACCCCACTCAAAGAACTGAAACTTAATGTTCATATTATACAAAGGTTCATATATGATGTTTATAGCAACGTTATTCCTAATATCCAACAAGCGACAGCAACTGAAAACTCCATAAACTGATGAATGGATAAACAAAATGTGGGGTGTGTGTGTATATATATATAAATATAACACATAATATACATAATGAATAATATGTAATATATATTATATGATGTATAGAATATATATAATAGTATTATATATTATATATTATAATACTATATATTTTATGTAGTATATATTATGTATTATATATTATATTAATATACTTATACAATTATTTTATATATAATAAATTATGTAGAAAATGTATATCATATATAAAACCTATATGATATATTACATATTATCTATAAAACATATCTAATAGAATATTAGTCATAATGAGGAATGAAGTGCCAGTACATGCTACAACGTATTATATGATTTCATTTATACGAAATCTTAAGAATAAGAAAATCTGAAGAGACAAACAGTAGATTAGTGATTTCCAGGGCATGGGGTAGGTGGAGAATGGAAAGTGACTGACAATCGTGTTTCTTTTGGGGGTGATTAAAATGTTCTGGAATTAGATGATCATGGTGGTTGCACATCTCCATAAATATACCAAAAAACATTGAATTATACACTTTAAAATGGCAAATGTTACAGGCACATGGATTGTATCTCAATTTTTGAAAAACATATTTCACTATTAAGTATTTGATTTAGTGTTTATTGAAAGCATTTAAGTAGAGGTGTTGTCATCATAGTATTTCCAATGCTTTACAATCCATGGCTGAGAATAGGGTCTTAATGTAGAATCATGCCACAGTACAACTATATAGGACTCTAACTGCTGATTTTTGCTAACTATTCTATATTTAGAGCCAGGTAAATTTTTAGACTCATTGAGCACTAGTGCAACTATTGCTTCTAAGTTCCAAGGAACTCAGCAGTAAATAAACAAATACAATTTTTAAAAGGCAAAGTTTATCTTCAAAAGTAGCAAATCATAAATATATTAATATCTTCCTACCATTTAACAAAAAAATGCTTGAACTTAATTTTTACTAATTACAAGTCACAAAATTAATGCATTTCAAACACTTAACAGGAAATGTTATTCATTCATTCATTTGTCCATACATGTTTTTTATGAGACAGGCCCTCATATAAGTCCTAAAAATACAGATACAAAACAAAACAGAAAAAGAAATCTCTGTTTCTATTGAACTTACTCTGAACTAAGCATGAAACAGAAAATAATTCTTAAAGCAATACATATAGATCTGACAAGACACAGAAGCCACAATCAGAATACGTGAATTTTAAAAAGGGATTATTTACAGAGGTATAGAAAAAATTGAAGAGGCCGGATGCAATGGCTCACACCTGTAATCCCAGCACTTTAGGAGCCCAAGGTGGGCAGATTACAAGGTCAAGAGATAGAGACCACCTTGGCCAACATGGTGAAACTTCATCTCTATTAAAAACACAAAAAATTAGCTAGGCATGGTGGTATGCACCTATGGTCCCAGCTACTGGGGAGGCTGAGGCAGGAGAATCATTTGAACCCAAGAGGCGGAGGTTGCAGTGAGCCAAGATTGTACCACTGCACTCCAGCCTGGCAGAAAAAAAAGGTTGAGGAAACAAACACAGATGGTGAAACATCCAGGGACCTATAACAGTAGGAAGCTGTTATATACCTAGGCAAGAAGTGGCAGAGCGCTGAAACAGTTTAATTGGAATAATACAAGTAAGAGCTGGGCTGTTCTGCCCAACACATGTCGTAGTTTTGAGGCTGTGGCTACTGCCTGAACTTTGGGGTGAGGCAAGAAAGAAGTAGGGAAGACTTCTCTCTCCTGCCACCCTCTGATCTCCTGACGGTACCTTCCATTTGCTCAAACCAACTCAAAGACAGAGAGAAAGCCAGTGGCGATACAGCTCACATTTGTCTGCACTCTGGAGCATGGAAGAGTGAAGAATGAATGACAGGAGGGAGGCCGGGAGTGCAAATGAAAGATAACCAACACAGACTGACACATAGCGAATGCTCGCGCATTATTTATCAATGAATGCTTGACAAATGTCTAATGGCATATGTGCACAAATATTAATATGCTTTGGCTCTGTGTCTCCACCAAAATCTCATGTTAAATTGTAATCCCCAAGTGGCAGGGGAGGGACCTGATGGGAGGTGTTGGATCATGAGGGCAGATTTTCCCCATGCTGTTCTCATGATAGTGAATTCTCAGGAGATCTGAAGATTTAAAAGAGTGCCAGTTTCTCCCTCACTCTCTCTCTCCTGCTCCAGATATGCTTGCTTCCACTTCGCCTTCCACCATGATTTCAAGCTTCCTGAGGCCTCCCAGTCATACTTCCTGCTAAACCTATGGAGTTATGAGTCAATTAAACCTCTTTTGTTCAGAAATTACCCAGTTTCAGGTAATTCTTACAGCAGTGTGAGAATGGACTAATATAATACACACACACACACACATATATATATATATATATATATATATATATATATATATAATTATATAAAGATAAATATGGTCACAACCAATTTTTGTGTCCCTGGCCATGTATTATATACACACATTTACAGATACTTATATGCCAGTGAAAATTAATAAATACTTCTTGTCCACTTAAAACTTACATACCTCTATGCTGAACATTATATACCTTACAAAAGCTTAAAAAAAAAAAAAAAAGGATCCCTGACCTCACTGAGTGTATTAGTGAGGTTGGCAAAGTAACACATACAAATAGTAATTTTGGTGTGAGGCAGAATACTCTAAGAAACAAGGTGTGAGAGTCTGAAATATGGAAGATAATTTCTCACACATAAATAAAATGACTATCATGGATGGGGTGTCAGGGGACAGTGCGGGGACAACTGTTTTCCTTCTATACAGATAGGTATTAGGAACAGCACAGAGAAAGGTGTTTGCTAGGAGGATTAGTGGGAGCTGAAACCATTAATAACGATCAAAGGGATTTATATGCCAATCAAGTAAATAAATGATATTTTAATCTGTAGGCAATGGGGAACCCTTGATTTATGTCTTAGTAATCTTAAAGAAAGATGTAGTCATGAAAGAAGCTGCTTTCCATAATCCAGGTGGAAATGCCAAGAGTCATAGTTATGTTAGTTATAAAAAAAAGGAAATGACTCTAAGAAACAATTTAGAAACGAAATAACATGATATGCTGCCTAATTGGATACAAAGATTATGGAGATTCAGGGAAAGCTAGAGCTTAAAGCATGGTATTCCTCTTAAGAGAGGGAAAGATCACAAAAAAAGAGTAAAAAAAGAATTGGTTTTGCAAAAACTTCCAAGATGAGTATGTTTTTAAGTAGGATACCTCTTCATACACTTTCAGTTGTATATTAAGCATATGCCAGGCATCATGGTATGCACTAAATTTGCAAAAACAACAGTATCAACAATACCTATCAGGAGCAGATCTCAGTCTGGGAAGTCAGAGTTTCAAAGCAATATAGGAAACTAGCAATGTACTTATGCAGAGTATCTTACACGTTGAAGTTAGTAGGTAGGTGGGGTGCTTGAGGAGGTGATATCTGTGCTGAATCAACAATACTGAAGGTATTCCAGGCAGGAAAAGCAGCACCTGCAAATATCAAGGAGCTGGGCAGCGTGTCAATTACTGTGTAACATTTCAGTTTAAGTGGACAATTGAAATCACTGGTCAGGCTTAAGAGAGAAGTGATATTCAAATATGCAGTTCTAGATGCCATCTTCCAATGGAGCTGTTATGAAGCATAATGGTAAACTAGGATCCCAAGAAAAGTGTGGAGATAGAGAAGAATTCTGGGGGAAATTTAAAGACCATTCTTCAAATGCCGTCTCCAGGCAAGGAGTTTCATCGTCACCTAAGAATTTGGTAAAAGTGCCTTTTTGTGTGCAACCCCTTACCCTTTCTCTGAAAAACCTATTCTCAGGAAGGATCTGATAAACTCATTCACTCTCAAAAAAAAAAAAAAAAGGTTTTAAAAGCAAGATTTATTTAACAAGTTTCACTTAGTACATCTAAATGGAAATCACAATACAAGGAAATGTTTAAACCAAAACTTCAGGATTTCATATAAATGACATGACCAACTCCTGAAGTATTGGTATTACATCTTAAAATTGTCCTGTATTCTTTAAAAAAAAAAAAAAGTAGTAAAAGTGTATACTCAGATGCCTTACCAGATATTAAACCAAAAAAGTAGAATTAACAAACATGCCAATGTCTTCATTTTGAATCGTAGACACAGTTCCTATATTTGAATTTTACAGAAAAGCTTATTTCTCAACATTCATCTGAAGTTTTCAATGCATACGTGGTATAAGAGCAACATTTAACGTAAGTGAAACTTCATTAACCTAAATATGCTCACTGCTTAGATACACTCCTACAACCTAACTTACTGGAGGAAAGCTGAAAATTGTTTTAACAGTTATGGTCAGTATTGAACTTTGTTACTATATCCTAGATGACATAATTATATAATTGTTCAAAATTACTGAGTTTGAAGTTTTAAAATAATCTCCTCTTCCACTTTACAGTAAGCATGAATCACAAGCCTGTAACACAAAACTTTTAAACTTAATTTTTGTTTTCTTAAAAAGGAGAAAGAAGATAAAGAAAGAAAAGCTGATGAAGAGTGATCAGAATCAATTATATTTCCCATCTACCAATCATATTGGACATACTAGACATCCTTCCCATTCCGTTCACCTCCCATAAATGCACAGCTTTTGTATCTGGAGTAGCTGTTTGGTGCTCCTTCTCTACCCAAGCAAGGTTTGACTGATAGTCACTGGAGTTTTCCTGCAGAACTTGGTCATAGCCACTCATACTGCTCTGACCACCATAACCACCTCCAAAACCACCACTCAGCTGCTGGCTAGCAGGACCTCCATAACTAGACTGGTTGGATAAGCCCATCCCTTACATCATTTGGCTACCATAAGCACCACCACTTGCCCTTGCTCTAGAATTCAAAGAAAGTTCTACAAAGCTGTAATTCCACTGAGTCAAATACTCTGGAGTAGGGGCCCGGCAAGATGAGTTTTAACCATTAAGGTTAACGGCCATTCAGGTGATAGTTTTGAAGGTAAAGTTTGAGATCGATTGTTGCAGAGATTCAGGGAAACAAACCAGTAAAACAGGCTTCTAAATAAGCAGTGAGGATGGTAGGAGAAAAAAATGGCAAGTGAAACTCTTTTAGAAACGCTGGGAAGAGTTTCAAAACGTGAAGACAACTTACCAGGGCATAGAACTGAAGAGTGGATGTGATGAGTACTTTAAGAGATCTTTTCTTTTTGGTGTTTGGTGATCTATGTAAGAGAAGTTTCAATTGTGAGAAGATGGAAACTGTAAAGAATTTGTCAGGAAGAAGACAGTTGTTAGGTGGAGGCAGGAAGGGAGGATCCTGCTCTGAGTTAGTGGTGGAGAGAGCAGAAAGGGGAGCATATCTTCAGGGAATGAGAAGGCAGAGAGAAGGTTTACTTCGAAGAAGGAGTGGCTTTTGGCAGCAAGGATGAATCTCTGGCAAGAACTTGATGTCTGATAAGAGAGAAGAAAGGATGTGATCAGAACAAATGCTGAGAGGAGAGGAGAGAGGATTCAGCGACAAGAAGAGGGGTTAGCCTCCTACTGGCATGAGCTAATATCCTTCCAGGAGGAACAGATGACTACAGCATGCCAGACTTGATGTTTCATTTAAATTTGAATTAAATCTGTAGATGATTTAAAGGATTGACACAGTCTCTACAGAATCCTTTAAGTATACGAAAAAGTTTTTTAGTAAACCTGGGGAAGCAACAATGCATGTTTGTGTTTACTTCATGTCAATAAAAGATAAAGTTTAAAAGAGGGTTTGATTCATAAAGATCTCCTGGTAAGAGTTTTTAATTATTAAAAAGCCATATTATTTTAATTATAAAAAATGTAAGCAGAGAAAATCGATTTTCTGAATATTCAGGGCTATCACCTAAATCAAGATTTTTTTTCTATAAAAGCCATGTGGGATTCATTCATTCAGTAGAAGCTTAGTAAAAGATTACTTTGTGTCAAGCATTGTCCTGTTTTGGACACGTAGTTATGAACAATAAAACAAGCCATTTTTGTCAAGGAGCTCACATTCTAGTTGGGAGACTGAACAAAAAATAAACAAGCGGATGTAGTAAACAAACAGGAAACGTATCAGAATGATGAGTACTCTGCATAGAAACAGGATATGGTCTGATAGAGAGTGAGTGACTCAGCAGCTGCAGTAGATGGGGAATTGTATTAGGATAGTGATGTGATAGATAAACCACATTTACATAATAATCCAATAGGATTCCATTACAGAGAGGACAGAAGCACTGTGCCCTCATGCAGTTATTCAGAGACCCAGGTGAATGCCAACTCTGCCATGTGCAACTCTTGGCTTCCAAGTTTCTTCCAAATGACGACATCCAAGGAAAGGAACATGGAGGATGGTACATTGGAGGTGTGTGCTTTCCTGGCCTGGAAGTCACATGCATCACTGCCGCTGACATTCCACTGGCTGATAGCCATATAGTTACCCCAGTTCCCCACCACTAGGAAACAGCCCAGCTTAGTGCCAGGGAGAATAGAAAAAACAACTTTTTGATGAAAAGGTCAGCAGTCCTCCTTCGAGTTGTCAGATCACACAGACTATGATGAGAAACCAGTGGATAGTCTTAGGGATAGGGTGATAATTCTTTATTATTTACATGGTTCAAAGAGCCCTGTGACTATGAATGATGGATCAGAGAAAAACAACAATGGGAATGTGGAAGCCAGTTAGAAGACTATTGTAAGAGAAAGATAATGGTGGCTCAAAGGTTTCTTAGGCTACAGTGCAATTCTAGTGAAGATAGAAAAAGGAACACATGAATACAAGCTTGAAGCTCTTCAAATGAAAGATACAATTTGGAAAAGGGTCTAGACACAATTAATGAGTACTTGAATACATATCTTCTCCACACACAGCCTCCTTAGGCCTTAACTCTTATCAGAGATGTGTGTCTTCACTTTAAAAGTGTTGTATTAATTCTGCACCCAATTAACCTCAGTGGCCAGTTTTAGTTTTGCTTGATAACATTAAACAAGTGTGGTTTTTGCCCTTAGCTGCCATTACTGGATGCTCGGTTGATGTCTCCTTTAAACAAAAAGAACAAGCATTTCAAAGAGCTCTTACAAGTTAAATCCTCTCTCCAGTTCTTCAGTAAGGTTGGAGCTAAACCCAAGGGTGAGAATCTCCAACAGCTGTGGATGGGCAGAGGGAAATGAAACTTATTTCAAGCACATGTGACGGTCATGATTCATAGTGGGAATCTGGGTCAGAATTTGCAGCTGGCACCAGGAAAAGATTACTTTTATTATAAACACATGTACTTAATTACAGCTCAAAGCTGGAGGTGGGGGTGAATTGCACAGCTGGAAGAAGAAAGCAAATTAATTTGACTTTTAAAGCCCTCTTACAGTGAAATATGCCCCCTCCTGTTTTAGCGTTGGGTTATAACTGAAGAATTTTCAGAGTAGCCTCAAAGCAAGAATAGGCAGGATGCAATGTAACAGCAAACAACTTACATTAGGCATTTCCTCAGGCTTGTGAACTGTAAGAGCTTTGGGCTGTGGTTTCTTTTTACAAAGTGAACAAAGCCTGGCTGACCATCAGGACTGTTTTTCTTAATAGGCAATATCACCTCCAGAGATGGTGATACCCTTAGAAAACAATGCTCTTGATATTATGATACAGACTCAGTATTGATCATTGACCCCCTTAGAAAGACCCTACTGACAGTAGCTGGCACGCTACTATCCAGGAAATAAAGACAGTCAGATATATATTAAGTCAATATGTCAAAATGTTAAAATGGTGAGAGTTGAATTAAAGCTTCCAAATATTAGCATGTTAGTTATTAAATAACCCTGGTGACATAAAAATCTTTGCAAATTTCACAATAACTAGGTTGTGTCTTTTTTTGGTTATTGCTTTGAGGACACAATAAAGTGCAAAACAAGCTCGCTATCATAAAAAGTCCAGCAATCTAGGTGAAGCTAAAAGATGTGGCTACATTAACAAATAATTAATAATCAAGGCTACCTCCAGGAAAAATTCATAAAAAATAAGTATCTTAAAGGAATTTGTATCTGGATAGAGACCTCGAGTTTGGAATCATAAAAAAATGTCAGTTGAAAACAAAAGCACAAATGTGGTAGATGCTAGACTTGTCAATAACCAAATTTTTAATCATCAGCAAGGCTCAGAGGATCCAAACCTTAACAAAAATCATGAGTCAGAATTCTGTCACTCACTATATTTGAAGATTCAGAAAACATTTTAAGGAAGAACAAAATATTTTAATTAGTGCATTTTAAAACTAATACAATGTGTCTTTTTATGTCCCTGGAAATAAACTTTGAATAACTGTTGAACATTTGGAACAATTATAATACAGAAAGAATATTTACAATATAAGGAATCTATACTTCATTGACTTGTATAGTACTAATATTACATGATTTCATGCTAAGACACTAAGATAATGTTAAATTTTTAATTTTTTCTTTCTAAGCGTTCATTGAGAACTTAGTATGCAAAAAACACTGTGCTAAATGTTGTTAACAAATTCATATATGCTAGTAATTTTAGGTAAGTGCCATATATGTAGCCAATTTACAGATATTAATGTCTTAATATGTTAAGTCCTAAGTCATTTTCAACCATTTATATTTGGATGATCTAATGATTAATCCTGATATCATAGATTTCTTATGTGGCTAACACATTTTAATTAATGCAAATTATTTACAAATATTTACAACATTGAGACTCTGTTTGGCGTTGGTGTGAATTACAGAATAATAGAATTGACATTGACTGGGAGGCCAGCCAACTCCATTCTCGGCCAAATTCTTCAACTTAACTGGGTGCATAAACTTTCACAGACTACTTAGCTGTGGTTTTCTAGTCTAGAAAATGGGTCGGTAGACAAGATTGCCTTTTTCATTCCTTCTGTCTCTGAAAGCTATAATTTTTATTATATGTTTCAAAATGGTAGCGATGGGTCATGTGTCTTTCTGGCCTCATATACCCATCAAATATGCAAGCCAATGCAGCTTGTGCAATAATTCCCCCTGCAAATATGACATTGTAGTCTGACTTCTAGATATCAACAGGGACAGACTTGGAGCTGTCACCCTGTCTCCAAGGTAGGTCCAGCATTCACTTTTAATGGATCCTAGGTTCAGACTTACAGAAGAATGGGAAATGCCACAAATCCACTAGTCACTAATTAATTTAACTTCACCTCACATCACTGTCATCACTCCTAAATCTAGCCAAAGAGCATGAAAAAAGGGTACAGACATGAATGTCCTCTCTATACTAGAGAAAATTAACTTTCAATTTGTGTATCTTCAACTTCTCTAGAATAAAGAAAAACCAGTTAGCCTAATAAGATAGAATGTATCCAGGATTCAAATCTAACTTTGAAATTTAATACCTAAGTTTCATCAAGCAGATGAAACAGCAGGGCCAAGGAAATAATCCAAAGTATCACGGCTCTCAAAGACAAAAGCTGCTGGTAATTATAAAGCCAATAATAATTACAGCTAACATTGCATAACTTACTACGTGTCAGGCCCTGCCCTAGGTGCTTTCCATATATTAACTCATTAATTTAATTCATTTAATCCTCCTGACAAATTTGAGAAATGTATCATAATTATCCATATTGTACAGATGATAAAACTGAATAACAGGTTAAATAACTCACTTATTATCATATAGCTAATAAGAGGGGAAAAAATGGTATTCAAGTTAAAAGTCTGGCTGTACAATCCAGACTCTTTTTTATTAATTTTTTTATGCCCATAGGTTATTGGGGAACAGGTGGTGTTTGGTGATATGAGTAAGTTCTCTGGTGGTGATTTGTGAGATTTTGGTGCACCCATCACCCAGGCAGTAAACACTGCACACAACTTGTAGTCTTTGATCCCTCACCCACTTCCCACTTTTTCCCCCTGAGTTTCCAAAGTCCATTGTGTCATTCTTATGCCTTTGCATCCAGCATAACTATTGAGAAAACAGAACAAAAAACAACCACAGGACAGCTAACAACTCCAGCAGGCAGTTTTAAAGCCATATTTCTGGATAAGCCTAGGCTGTTAGTAGTATAACATTCTAGCTCTAAACTGCTCCCATTGTTCCCATGGACAAATGTCCAAGGAACCTTAAAGAATTCCAAAGAAGCACAAAAGTGGATCCTTGCCATCAAAACGATGGCAGTCAAGTTTTGGTGACAATATAAGAACAGAAAGGCAAGTTCTTGTCCCATAGTAGTGGGTACGGGCCTGGGCTGAACAGGAAACAATGTTAAGAGCTAGATAAAAGGGATACAAGCACAAATGTCTTTATTATTGCAACTGATATGGTGCTTGAAAACCTCACTCTTCACTTATTTCAGTCAAAGCATTATATAAAATACATATTTTATACAGGAATGGTATTACATTAAATTTTCATTAGGAACTAATCAGCTCTTTTGGGTTGATTAGTTTCCTTGATTATCATATTACCAGACCTGATGCTTCCATGCAAGACCCTCCCAACACAGGCGAGGCTTCTTAGACAGAGGCCCCCAAGAGAGCATGGGTACCCAAGTTTAATAGGAGGTACAGTGAGGCGGAGAACTAAAGTGGGCTAAAAATCATTATGGGCTTTATAATTCCACATGGTAGTCTTCTTGCTATAATTAGAGAAAAGATATTTGAGAATGAAGTGATTGAGAGGTCTATATTACATTTAGATTCGCTGATTGGAAAAAACAAGTTACTTTATTTCTCTTTACTGATCCCTAAGGGAAAATAAAAATTTTCACTGCACACAAGAGCAAAAGCTTTACTGTTTTTTTTTTCCCCCCTTCTTTTTCCATAAAATTCATTTTGAGTATCTAGGATCTTTTATAAAATATTCTAAAGGGCATCGCTGATCTTGGCTGCACTGTCACCACAATTTCTAAGGCTTAATGCCCAGAAATTGTAGAGACGCCTTGAATGTCTAATGAACTGTTTTAGAAATCTGTTCTATTTAGTTTTCCATTTGCTGGTTCCTTCTGCCATGTCCAAAGTTATTGTAAGCAGTTTGACTTCCAGAAACCAGATGGATGAAGTCTCTGAGAACAAAGGCTCCCTGGCTAAATAAATAAGCTTGGGAACCTATTGTCCTTTGCATCAACACTTTGCCCACAGACTGGTTTTGTGAGGTCAATACAATTCCCAGATGTATTACTAAATGTGTGAATTTTAGAAAGAGTAGGAACTAAACTATTGCCTTTAGAAATAACTACTTGGAAAAAATATGTTTCCATATTTCATATGCAACTCCTCTGGTTAGGACTGCAGACTTAACATTATTTTAAAAGTATGCACACACATATGTGTATGCATAATATACACACATACACATACACACACATAATATGGGTTTTTTACATTATTTGATACATTATATTTTCTTTGTCCCTTTATTTTACTTAAGATAAATATTATTAAACATGTAATTATTATTTTATTTATTTTATTTTAATGTTGGCAAATAAACATTACAGTCAAAATTAGAGATATGGTTTGAGTTTCTTTACCTCTATCTAATGGCTAAAGAAGAGAAAGTTAATATGTTTGCAAAATTTAGGAAGCATACAATTTCAGGATAGGTACTTTAAAAAATGTGGTACAACATATAAGTTACTATTGGGACTGCTGAGTAGAATATTTGGAGAAAAATAATTGTAGCAACCATTAAAAAAAGTTGGGGATGCCTGGCAGGGTGGCTTATGCCTATATTCACAGCACTTTGGGAGGCCAAAATGAGAGGATCACTTGAGCCTAAGAGTTTAAGACCCCCAGCCTGGGCATCACAAGAAGAATCTGTTATTACTAAAAAAATCAGGTGTGGACCACATGCCTGTGATCCCAGCTACTCTGGAGGCTGAGATAGGAGGATCACTTGAGCCTGGGAAGTTGAGGTTGCAGTGAGCCATGATCATAACACTGCATTCCAGGCAAGACCTCGTCTTAAAAAATCTTTTTCTTTGGAATGCAAAATAAAATGGAGATATGAGCCTACTGTTAAAATTCTCCATTTTCTTTTTATTCTCAATTCATAGATGAGATACCCCTTTCTCAGAAACCTTCCTATTAATAAATATATTTTTTATCATTTTATATAATAAATCATTAGCTCTCTGTGGAAGTAATTCGAGAAATTGCAAAATGTGACCGAAAAATAACTCTGGGGTAAGGTTATACAATAAAATATGTCAACTGAGACTTATGTTGCCAATCATATATCTATTCTCCACATCAGAGCACTAAGTTACAGGAAGAAGTCCCAAATTGCTGGGGGCCAGTTTGCTGGCTGTACAAACAATTGCCCACACAAGTCTAAAGTACATGTGTCATTTATAAAGCTGAATTTGAGAAGATGCCTTAAAGTAACCCTCCACCATCATGTGTTGTTTAACAGTGGGGACACATTCCAAGAAATGCATTGTTAGGCAATTTTGCTCTTGTGTGAACGTCACAGAGTGTACTTACACAAACCTAGGTGGCACAGCCTACCATACACCTACACTGTATGGTGTAGCCTATTGCTCCCACGCTATGGAGTTGAACTGTATTGAACTGTACCACTGTAGACCTCATAAATGCTATACACTTGGGCTACACTAAATTTATTTAAAACAACTCTTTCTTCAATAATAAATTAGGTTGGGCACAGTGGCTCATGTCTGTATTCTTGGCATTTTGGGAGGCTAAGCAGGGAGGATTGTTTGAAGCCAGAAGTCTGAGATCAGCCTGAGCAACAAAGCAAAACTCAGACTCTGCAAAAAATTTAAAAATTAACAATTATTTAGTCATGATGGCAGACACCTATGGTCCCAGCAGGCTGAGGCAGGAGGTTCACTTGAGCCCAGGAGTTCCAGGCTACAGTGAGCTATGATCATGCCATTGCACTCCAGTTTGGGTGACAGAGTAAGACCTGTCTCTAATGAAGAATAAATAAACAATAATAGTAACAATAATGATAAATTGACCTTAGCTTACTGTAACTTTAAACTTTCTTACTTTCTTATAGTAACACTTAGCTTAAAACAAAAACACATTGTAGGCCAGGTGAGGTGGTTCACGCCTGTAATCCCAGCACTTCGGGAGATTGAAGCAGGTGGATCACTTGAGGTCAGGAGTTCGAGACCAGCCTGTCCAACATGGCAAAACCCGGTCTCTACTAAAAATACAAAATAGTTAGCCCTGTGTGTGTTGTGCTCCTGTAGTTCCAGCTACTTGGGAAGCTGAAGCAGGAGAATTTCTTGAATCCAGTAGGAAGAGGCTACAGTGAGCCAAGATCATGCCTCCATACTCCAGCCTGTGCCAGAGTGAGACTCCATCTCAAAGAACACACACATTGTACAGCTGTATAAAATTTTATTTTCCATATATCCTTTAAGATTTTTAATATTTTTATACTTTTTGAAACTCTGGCTGTTATTGTTAAAAACTAAGACACACACACATTAGCCCAGGCCTACATAGGGCCAGGATCAATGTCACTGTCTGTCACCTCCACATCCTGTCCCACTGGAAGGTCTTCAGAGGTAGTGATATGTATGGAGCCGTCATCTCCTATAATAATGTCTCCTTCTGGAATCCCTTCTGAAGGACCTATTCTTCTTGAGAATTTGGTTTATTTACACTAGCATCATCACAAATGCATGAGTAACGCATTATGCTATAAAGTAACCATGACTACAATGTGATAGAAGGTGATAGAAGCCGTAAGCTCCATTTATTATCTTGTGGAACTACCATCATGTGGTTCATTGTTGGCCAACACATTATGTGGCAGCTGACTGTATTTCTAAAATGTGGGCTAAAACCGTGAGGGAAGTTGGTTCTTAAAAGCAGATTCATTCACTGTTGAACAATTATTTAGGCTACACTAAATTCACAGTGAGAATCACAGACTTGCTTCTCACCTCTATCAGAAACAGACCAATATAATGAAAATCAATTTGTTTTCTCAAAAGTGTAATTCACCAAAATGACATTGACATCCTATTGTTGTTTTACCATGATCTTGTTATAGCCCATCAATGGCATGTCCTCTGAAGGACAAACTCTCGGCTCTAACCTACCACACAATCATAGCGGCTTCACGCATGAAGAAAAACCCACAAATAGACTGTCTCAAAAGGTTATTGCATGGCTTTTCCCACAGTTATTTCATGGAGGCCCTTTCCTTCAGAGCATATAGATGAACTAGCGGAACACATTTTGGGAGAAGATAACCTAGCACATAGGAAAAAAACGATCCTCCAAAGCAGAAATTAGTAGAGCCCATTCAAACACTGTCTAAGGAAGGGTGTCTTGGTGCTCAAACTCTGTGACATTCTGGTCTTATGGGAGGATTGTTCTTGTTGAGTCATCCAACTATCTCATAAGATTGTAACTTCCTGCTTACTGAGCAATCATTTGGTTACAATTTGGTTCCCATGGAGCTCTGCCTGTGTGAGGGATTGTGCTGGTGGGCCAGCACGGTCACTGCAGCCCATACTTAGACTTCACTAGGACTTCCAGTACTTTCAGTCCCTCAGTCTTTTCCTTTCTTTGTTTGCTCCTCATCCAACTTGGATTTCATGAGTTATTCCAGAATTTTGATTTGCCTTTGCCAAGATTCTAAACTCCATTCCCTCATTTTTATCTTTTCTTCTTCTTCATATGTTGAAGTCACAGATCTCAATGAACTATCTGTTCTTTTGACACTTGCAACCAATCTACTGAATTCTAATGAAGGAAATAATTCTGATTTTATGGTTATTGACTTCAACTAGGCCCTCAAGACTTCCTAGAGAACATCATGTTTCTTATTGCACTCAGTCTCCAAAACTCCACAGTGATCTGTTTAAATATTTATTGCTGTCAGATCTCCAACTCCCCCACCCTTTGCTTTCCTCTATAGAGAAGATGAAGGGTATCCTGACAGGGTATGGTCATCCTCCCACCAGAATTATATTAGCCTACTACATTTGTATGAATCTTGTCTTTCTTCCTTTTATTACAAGGAGAGAATGGCATCACTTCATATTTAAGGCCAATCCAATTGACATGAGTTAGTTCGCTGTTCTTTTCAGAGAGCTTATACTACTAAATATCAATGCTATTCCTCATACCCATTTTTACTTTTAACCATAGCCTTTCTTCTCACCATAAAATATGCTCACATCTCTTCAATAAAACACACACGTAGACACACACACACTCTGTACCTACTTCAGAGACCTCTTTTTCCCCAACAGCTGTTGTTCTGTCTCCTCTTCTTCCCTTCCCAACTTCTCTCAAAACTCTCTGTATTTAGTGTGTCCTTTCTTTAATTCTCTTTCATAATATCTGGTGGCTTTTTATTAATAAGGATTGATTTAAACTAGCTTATTGACTTATCATTTTCCTTTTAAATATGTTTTTGAGTCAATTTTAATTATTGACATTTTCCTAGAACTATCAATTTAACCTCAAATCTCCAAATGGAGCTATATAAAATTGTAGTATGGATCTCTCATAATTATTATGCAATTTTGATAGTTTTAGCTAAGACTCCTTTCTCATTCATGACATTGGGTTTTTATTTTTTTATTTTTTGCTTATTGTTTCATCAGACTTTTCAAAGATTTGTCCAATTCAATAAAAGTTTCAAATAACTGGGTTTGAATTTATTTATGTTTATAGGTCTAATTATTAGTTTCTCCTACAATTGTTAATTCTTTTCTTTGATCAACTTAAAGTCTACTTCATTGTTCATTCTTTATCTACATCTTTATCTTTCCTTTTAAATTTAATGCACTTAATAGCATAAATTATTAACTTGGTACCATCTTGTCCACTTTTCATTGGTTTCATGATATTACTTTTTAATTGTCATTTATTTATAAATAATTTCTTCTTTTGGTGTTAGCTTTTGCTTTAAGCCAAAAATTATGTAAGAATGTATTTTTAACTCTTTTTTTTTTTTTTTTTGAGATGGAGTCTGGCTCTGTTGCCCAGGCTGGAGTGCAGTGGTGTGATGTCAGCTCACTGCAACCTCGGCTCCCAGGTTCAAGTGATTCTCCTGCCTCAGCCTCAAGTAGCTGGGACTACAGGCGCATGCCAGCATGCCCAGCTAAGTTTTGTACTTTTAGTAAAGATGGGATTTCACCATGCTGGTCAGGATGGTTTCCATATCTTGACCTCCTGATCTGCCCACTTTGGCCTCCCAAAATGTTGGGCTTACAGGCTTGAGCCACCATGCCCTGCATATTTTTAACTCTTTATATAATGCTTTGGTTTGTAATTTAGAGAATTACTTGATATTTTTTTCATAGTGTAAGACCTTGGCCAGTTTTTATAATATTCATGGGCGTTTGAAAAAAATGAATCCCTTTAGAGATTGTCTTAGTTCATTGTGCTGCAATCAAAAATATATTAAGTTGGGGAATTTATAAACAACAGAAGTTTATTGCTCACTGTTTTAAGGACTGGAAAGCCTAATATTAAGGAACTGTGTTGAGGGTCTGGTGAGGGATCTCTGCTTCCAAGATGGAGATTTGTTGCTGAGTCCTCATATCGTAGAAGGCGGAAGGGCAAAATAGACAAATGGCTCCTTCGTACCTCTTTTATGAGGGATCTGTTCTCATGACTTAATCTCTTCTGAAAAGCCCCACCTCTTAATACTTTCATATTGGTAATTAAGTTTCAACACAAGAATTTTGAGGGACACATTCAGACTATAGGATCTCATGTGTAATTCCCCAAATTCATTCTCATATATATCCCAACAGCTTCAAAAGTACTAACTTGTTCCAGCACCAACCCAGAAGTCTAGAGTCTCATCTAAATACCAGCTAAATCAGATATGGGTGAGACTCAAGGTATGATTCATCTAGAGGGAAATTTCTGTCTAGGTCTAACCTATGAAATTGAACAAGTTATGTCCTTCCAAAGTACAATGGTGGGACAGGCATCAGATAGACATTCCCATTCCAAAAGGGAGAAATATGGAAGAAGAAAGAGGTAACAGGTCCCAAGAAAGTCTAGAACCCAACAAGGCAAACAACATGAAATCTTCAGCTTGAGAATCACTTTCTTTGACTTCATGTCTTGCTTTCTGGACACACGGGGAAGGGAACTGGAGCCAGAGGTCTTGTGTGGGCCTGCCCCCATGGTGTTGCCGAGTGTAGACCACGTGACAGCTCTCAGGTGTCTGCGTCTCCTCTAGGCTGGTGCTGCATACTGGATTTACAGTTCTGAGGTCTCAGGGTGGCCTTGCCTTCATGACTCCCCAAATCATTGTCCTACTGGGGATTCTTGCAGTGCCCCTGCCCCTCTGGCAGTTCTCTCCCTGGTCCACAAGACTCTCCAAGGAATCCTTTGAAATCTAGATGGAGGTAGCTATTTCTCCACAGCTTTTGCAATCAATGTACACGTAGAGTTGGAATCATGCAAGTGTCACCAAAATTTATTACTTATGCCTTCTGGAACAGCTACCTGAGTTGGACCTGGGCCACTTGAGCCATAGTGAGGGTAGCCAATAAACACTACACCAGAATGCAGGGAGAAGAAACTTGAAGTGAGCCTAGGCATCAAGCCCCAAGTTTCCATGGGTGTCCCAGGCCCCTCCTTTGAAATTGGTATGCCCTCAATGCCCTGGTACTCTGGGCCTGTGATGGGAATGGCAGTCATGAAGATCTTCAGAATGCTTTTGGGGTCATCCTTCTACTGGGTTGATGAACAGAGTCCTGCTTCCTAATATCATACTAATCCCCTCATCAAATGTTCATTTGACCATACCCTTGGTATTCTTTTTCCAATGTATTTTTTTTTATTCCTAACATGGCTAGGCTGAGAATTTTCCAGATCTTTAAGTCCTAAGTCCTCTTTGATTATAAATCCCATCTTTATTTCCCTCTTCTCACATTTCACTATAAGCAGTCAAGAGAAGCCATGCAGCACCCTCAACACTTTAGAGATTTTCTCCTCCAAATATTCTAGTTATTTTCTTAAGTGCTGCCTTCCACAAATCACTAGGATGTAGACACAATTCAGCCACGTTTTTTTACTACTAGATATACAGACTTATATTTAGTGTCCTGAGAGAATATCCATGTTCACATTAAGTCAGATTGTAAAATTGTGTGCATGATGGTTCCATTTGGTTGCATGATATATTTGTCTGTGTGTATATATAATATACATAAATACCTATATATTTATATTTGATAACATATATACACATATGCAAACACATACATTGGGCTAGCCCTGAACCTCATTGGTCTCAGATTCATTTTTCACATTTTCTTGAAGGTCAGAATTATTTTCTTCTTATTTCATCTGGTTTATGTTTTTTTGTTTTTTTTTTTTTGTAAAGTAGCTGATGTTTTCCCAGGGCAGAGTCTTAGAAAGATGCTGTGCCTTTTCATGGCTTCAATTCCCACTAGACATACCTGCTACAACCCTAGTTTTCTCTATTATGATTCAAGAATTTGAAGCATGACTCTCACCTCTGGCTGGGCCCCTCTAATTGCCTCTCCCTTTGTTCCTTTCTACTAAGGATAGTAATCACTTTCTCCTATTGTCAATATCTGCATGCCATATTATCTGCAGTTTGGCTTCTCCATCCTTCCATCATAACAGCCAGCATTAAACTCCCTTGGTTTTAATTCTTAAGAGTTCCTACATTACTGGTCGGGTCCTGAGAAACACTCAGGCAATCTTACTCCAGAATCTACTCTGTTGGGCACCATCTTAAATCTTTCTCTCAATTAAATTCACTCCTGCCTGGAATGTTTACATAAATTTTGGTTAAGTCCCTTAGTCTACACTTTGGGAAGACGGATGTGCACCCTGAGGTTTCTGCATATTTCTATAATCTAATAATCTTGTGTCTTCTTGTTCTGGAGCTCCTGTTCTCAGTGGAATTAATGTCATTTATCTTCCTGCTCTACTTTTAAGAAGAGCTCTTTAGTTTCTTGGTCTCTTCTCTTGAGATCCTGCCTTCTGGGCCTCTCTTTTCTCTTTCAATGTGACCAGTTAAGATACGTCCCTAAATAAAGATAGTTCCCTACCTTGAAAAATCTCTAGTGCTAACTGCTAAAGTAACAATTTCACACTTATCCATAGGGGTTAATTCTGGCTAGTGAGATGATGAATGACTGCTTTATGTTAATTTTTAATTTTATAGTACTCTCATGGGATTAAAAAATTCTGCCAGTCACAATAACTGTTTGCATTTTTCTAAAGAAAAATTTTGCTATTAGTTCAGAGCTACATAAACTGAATTCACCATTGCCAAGAACTTGTGATACATTTTTCAAGCAAAGGAGTAAATGATTTAATACATAGGCTTTAAGAATGAATGTTAAAAAAAAAAAAAAGAAGAGGAGGGCTTTATTCATTTTCATGCCCAGAAAGAGATAATTATTCTGATAGAATAATTGTTTAGGTTCTATAGAATAGTCTTCACTCACAGGCTTTGCTTCAAGACTATTTCTTAATTTTTTTTTTTTTTTTTTTTTTTTTTTGAGACGGAGTTTCGCTCTTGTTACCCAGGCTGGAGTGCAATGGTGTGATCTCGGCTCACCGCAACCTCCGCCTCCTGGGTTCAGGCAATTCTCCTGCCTCAGCCTCCTGAGTAGCTGGGATTACAGGCACGCGCCACCATGCTCAGCTAATTTTTTGTATTTTTAGTAGAGACGGGGTTTCACCATGTTGACCAGGATGGTCTCGATCTCTTGACCTCGTGATCCACCCGCCTCGTATTTCTTAATTTTAGAGTTACACAAAGGGATAAGAAAAGAACAGAGAAACTGTCATGGCTGTATTTTTCAGAATATAACTTACTCTTTTACATACAAATTCCCCCTCAAAAAAGGAAATCTACTGCTGGAATTGTATAAAATCTTAGTTATTGTAAATGGACCACTAAAAGAGGTTTATATATTTCAAAATCCAGTAATTTCATTTTAATGGTGTTTGTTGTAATGAGATTTCACCTGTATAGATCCCTGTACAAGATAAATGCATAGCGGCGTAACAAGAACATGGAGAATGAATACCAGTGGTTCGCATCCACCTTAGGAATACCTAGGCCAAAAAAAAAAAAAAATCCCTACAAATAACAAAGATACTTTACTAGAAGCAAAAGAGACCCTAGAAGAATAGAAAATAAAAGATAGGGCATGCCGGACATGGTGGCCCATGCCTGTAATTTTAGTGCTTTAGGAGGCTGAGGCAGGAGATTGCTGAAGGCCAGGAGTTTGAGGCCAGCCTGGGCAACATAGTAAGACTCCATCTCTACAAAATATTTATTTTAAAAGAGAGAGGATGTATAGACAGATAATTTTACATTCTTCTTTCAGTTCACACACAGTTGTTACTTAACAAACATTGTTAAACGTCTAGGTGACAGGCAATGTGTAAAAGTTAAGAGTCTAAATTTTTTCTCTGAGAGAATTTTCACACTAGAGGAAGAGCAGACAAATTCTCATAATACAACGGAATGTGACACATGGATTGCAGAGATACTTAGAGTGCTATTGAAACCTAGAAAACTGCAAGAAGGAGTGGAGAGCGAGCTCTGTCTGGGACTTAGGGAAATGACAAAGACTCTCTCCCTGACAGGCTTTAGTCAGGCTCCTCTGAACCATCTTCTCAACTACGCCTCCATCTTGGCACTAACCCTGTCTTTGGCATGATCAGCCAAGTCTTAGCAAAGAATCCTGCTAGTTCATCCCTCAGCCTTTAATATCTAATCATCCTTGATATTTGATCAAGTTCTTCCTCCACCTTTGATACATAATTCCTTAGCCTGTTTTTAGCAAGAATCTTGTTAGATCAGTTTTATAAGAATCTCTTTCCCCTTGATTTCTCTTTTTAGCACTTGTTCCATCTACTGACCCCCTTCCTCTGCTCCTTGGCTGTAATTCCCCACTTGCCCTTGTTGTATTCAGAGTTGACCCCAATCTCTCTCCCCTATTGCAATATCCGTTTGGTAAGTTTTGTATATAGTCTTCTTTACCACTTCAATGAGTGTCAGAATATTTTTTTCTTTAACAGAAGGCTTCCTTGAAGGTGCTATAATGACACTAAGTCATGAAGGATAAGGAAGAGCTGATGGAGAAGGGGTAGGGTGGTGGGGAAGAGCAGTGAATAGCATTCTAGGCTGAGGACAGGCATTTGCAAGGGCAGTTGGCTGAGAAAGTCTGTGGCTGGAGAATAAGATGCATCTGACATAATAGTACGGGATGAGGCTGGAGACCTTGGCCAGAGACTGCTTATGCATGAAGGGCCTTGTGTGCCATGCCAGGGAATTTGCATTTATAGTAAACGATATTTTATCCCCTGCAGGATTTTTTTTTTTTTTTTGAAATGGAGTCACACTCTGTCACCCAAGCTGGAGTGCAGTAGCCTGATCTCGGCTCACTACAACCTCCGCCTCCCAGGTTCAAGCAATTCTCATGCCTCAGACTCCAGAGTGTCTGGGACTACAGGTGCGCACCACCATGCCCAGCTAATGTTTTGTATTTTTAGTAGAGACAGGTTTTACTATGTCGGCCAGGTTGGTCTCTAACTCCTCACCTCAGGTGATCTACCTACCTCAGCCTCCCGAAGTGCTGGAATTACAGGTTTGAGCCACTATGTCCAGCTCCTACTGCAGGATTTTAAGCAGAAATGTGACACTGCTAGATTTGTATTTTATTTATCAGCTCACTGCAACCTCCACCTCCCAGGTTTAAACGATCCTCCTGCATGAGCCACCCTGTGTGGATAGATTTACATTTTAGAGAGACCTTTGTAGCCACTATGCTGAACATGTAGTAAGGGCTGTATGTTTGATGAGTTACATACCTCATGAGGAGGCTCAGAGACTAGTGAGTAAGCGGGAGCAGATGGTGGGGGAGATGGGTGAGACTGGGCCCATTCACCTAGGTATTTATGAGGCCATGAGTATTGAAGTAATGAGTAGGTGAGAGAAGCTGAGGTGATTCCTGGGTTTCCCTGACTGGAGTGTCTGGAAGGGCGGTGGCTCATTTATTGAAATAGAACATATAAGAAGAGGAGTGAGTTTTAGCAAAACCCTGATGATTTCATTTTTTCATTAAATCCCATTATGAGAAATTTAGAGAATGGAAATTGCTAAACGGGGCGGTTCAGTCTTTTGGAATTAGCTGTGTAAGAACAAATTACAGTAATTCACAACTATAATCATTCTAAATCCACTTGATTTTAATATGTTTCAAATATTTTTTACTGTATAATTTACAAGAAAATTGTTCTATATTAAAATGGTCATTTTCTCTAATTGCATATTACCAAATCAGGATAGACTATGAACAGAATTTGAGTAAATTTGCAAGGCAGTATTAGCTAGAATTGCTGAAGCAGCTTACTGCCGAGCTCCCCTGGGTAGGATAGCAGAGAAGATACCAGGATGTCTTGTTTTTGCTTGTTTATTTACACTGATACATACAGTAAATTTAAATCGTCGTTATTTAATGAACCTCTCTCCTTTTTCTCTCTCATTAAGATGTTAAATGTAAGTCCTTCATAGATGAGCTGATTCAAAAGAATGTTTTCAAGTTGTCTTTTGACAAAGACAATTTTAACTAGAAAACACAGTACTAGAGAGGTTTCCATAAAAAAAAGAAAAGAAAAACAATCTTGCTCAAATATAGATAGAAAATGGATGTCAAAATAAGATTTAGTAAGTCACTGGAATATGTTTTAAAATGTATGGAAATACCAACATCTTTGTGCCAATACCATTGGCTAGAATATGCAAACATCCAAAGACGGCTGTTTTTCTAGCAACTTTCAAATGCTCCTCACAAAAAGACAATTCAGACAACAATGCTGAATGAAAACAGGAAACATGCATACATCCTCATTTTCATCTTAAGGAGCTACAAAAGCAATATTCTCTTATCCCTTAAAAACACTCAGCAACACAAGGCATTTACCAATTATGTGATAAAACCGTAAGATTGTTAATATGCCAGGTGATAAAATTATTCACTAAGTATATATTGCTGGTGAAAGGAGTCTTCAGAAATATATTTATATAGATATGCAAATAGAAAAAAATCAGTAAATACTAGTTGTTGGAATTGTACGAAGTACAAGTGGAAAGAGGCTAAATGTGTGAAGGCAAATTATCAAATACTAAACACAGTATAAACTCCTAGTGTTAATTTAGTCATAAGAAAATGTTATATTTATACCCAGGAAAATGGGCATGTGGGGAAAAACATCATTGGTCCACCATGCAGTATCACCTTGGATGAAAGAAAACACTTATTAAAATTCAATGGAACAGAATCATTATAACATCAGCTTGGGTTTTACATTCTAATCCTAGAATTATGCAAAATAGCAATAGGAGATTTTCTTTCCCAGTAGTAGTAGAAAGTGTAAAAGATAATAAAGATAATTTATCATCTTCTATAAAAATGATTTTTAAAAATTAAAACATAATTTCAAAGGGCTTTTCATTTTTGTTTTTTTAATTTTTACTTTTAGTATACTTTAAGTTCTAGGGCACATGTGCAGAACGGACAGGTTTGTTACACAGGTATACATGTACCATGGTGGTTTGCTGCATCCATCACTCCATCATCTACGTTAGGTATTTCTCCTAATGCTACAGGTTGAAGTAGTTTAGTTCCTTCCATCTGATAAAATTGACGATATTTACATTCATTTTCAAATTTTAAAAATCTTTGTATTACAAATAAATGTGTAGTAACAAATGTCCTGGAACCTCAGAATATGTACTGGCATCCAACTAATATTAAATTTGATAGTATAGGAAATGCATCTTAAAAAGTTCTTCACAAGGTAGCATATGACCTATTGGAAGATCAGATTTAACCTAATTTTCTGAAATTTTCCCCAAGCAACTAGTAGACTGGAGTAGATTTAATTGTTTTTTTTTTTTTTTTTTTTTTTTTTTGAGACGGAGTTTCGCTCTTGTTACCCAGGCTGGAGTGCAATGGCGCGATCTCGGCTCACCGCAACCTCCGCCTCCCGGGTTCAGGCAATTCTCCTGCCTCAGCCTCCTGAGTAGCTGGGATTACAGGCACGCGCCACCATGCCCAGCTATAATTGTTTTTTTTTGAAAAACTAACGGACTCAAATTATTAGTAGCTTTTTTAAACTAAAGGAATAATGAAAAATACATACCACAGGATTGAGAAAAGTCAAGTAGTACAGGAAGTAACCACAGCATTTACTAACATGCTCAGTCAAGAACATAATTGCCAAAATAACCTTGAAAAGGGGTGAAAGTACTGAATACTGCAGTGGTGATTATGCTGATTTCAATTACTCCAGTTTAAATGGAATGAAATAGGGCTCTAACTCCTTTAATTAACAAGCCTATCCACAGGTGATCTCTAAATGCTCCGCATATAACTCCTATTAATGCAGAAAACGTGCATGCCTAGAAATGGCACGTCTGCATATTAAAACCAATTATGCAGTTTACAAGAGAATTGGCATTCTTTTATTTTTCCACAAGAAAATTATAGTGAAGAGTAGAGAGAGGAAAGAGTGTGGCAGAGGGAATGTTGCATACATTAATGAATAATGATCTAGAGGCAGTGCCTTTCTTGAATTAGTTCATTTTTAAGAACAAAGGGGCCATCCTGCTGGGTCCGTTTTCAGCAGGGATGTCTGACTGGCTTATTTTTGATCTGCACCATGACGTGGTTTCAATTAGCAGTAGCACTTACAAAACTAGTAGCAGTCATTGTAGCAGAAAATATGAGCCTAAAGGGGTTGTAAGGCACTTTAGCTGTATGCAGGAGATGTCTAAGAGCACCATGCTTTAACTTCTCCATGGATAACCATCCATGTCCACAATAGTCCTTTCAGCTTTTCAGAATTTGAGGTTGGTGTCTTTTCACATCTATATAATGTCCACTAACTTTGTTTCTTTTTTTCCTTGCCTAACTCTGGGGCAAAGTCAAGAGAGGCTTTCTACTTTCATATTAAAAAATGTAAGTTTAAATGTCTTCAGCATTAAAGAATTTACAACACACATAAATTAACTCAAACACTACTGACACCTTGTTAAAATTTTTCCAGATAGGACATGATTAAACCAAAAAGCTTACGCACAGCAAAAGAAATAATCAGCTGAGTAAATAGACAACCCACAGAATGGGAGAAAATCTTCAAAATCTATACATCTGACAAAGGACTCATATCCAGAATCTACAAAGAACTCAAAGAGATCGGCAAGAAAAGAAACAAATACTCTCATCAAGAAGTGGGAAAAAGACAGGAATAGATAATTCTCAAAAGAAGATGGACAAACGGCCAACCAATATAGGAAAAATTGCTCAACATCACTAATCATTGGGGAAATACAAATCAAAACCACAATGAGACACCACCTTACTCCTGCAAGAATGACCATAATTAAAAAGTCAAAAAACAACAGAAGTTGGAATGAATGTAGTAAAAAGAGAACACTTTTATTTTATTTTTATTTTTTGTGAGATAAAGGTTCGCTCTTGGTTCCCAGGCTGGAGTGCAATGGCACGATTTTGGCTCACTGCAACCTCCACCTCCCAGGTTCAAGTGATTCTCCTGTCTCAGCCTCCCGAGTAGCTGGGATTACAGGCATGTACCACCATGCCCGGCTAATTTTGTATTTTTAGGAGAGATGGAGTTTCTCTGTGTTGGTCAGGCTGATCTCAAACTCCCTAGCTTAGGTGATCTGCCTGCCTAGGGATCCCAAAGTGCTGCGATTACAGGCGTGAGCCCCTGCACCCAGCCAAAAGAGAACACCTTCACTGCTGGTGGGAATGTAAATTAGTACAACCACTCTTGAGAACAGCATGGAGATGCCTTAAGTATTTAAAAGTAAAAGTGGAACTACAATTTGATCCAGCAATCCAACTACTGGGTATCTACCCAAAGCAAAAAAAACTCACTTTATGAAAAAGACACACATACGTGCCTGTTTATAGCAATACAATTCACAAATGACCATTATTCTAAATGAAGTAACTCAGGAATAGAAAACCAAACATTGTATGTTTTCACTTATAAGTGGAAACTAAGCTATGACGATGTAAAGGCATAAGAATGATATAATGTACTTTGGGAACTTGGCGGGAAGGTTGGGAGAGGGGTGAGGGATAAAAGACTACATATTGGGTACAGTGTACACTGCTCAGGTGATGAGTACACTAAAACCTCAGAAATCACTGATAAGGAATTTATCCATGCAACCAAAAATTGTTGAAATAAAGAATTTTATAAAAAGACACAAAACTTTCAAAAAATAAATTTCTAAATATGAAGGAATGCTAAGGAAAGAAAAGATCCATGGAGCAACTGCTTTTCTGGGACGTGGGCAGAAAACAAAACAAGAAAAAACCCAGGAGAATGGTAAGGACTCTTTTCAGTGTTAGTATGCCCTTCCTGAAATGCTCCAAATCACTGACTAGGAAAACCCTGACACAAAAGAACCACTAACTGAAACAGCAGCTCAGCTTGTTGGTGTCTCTCAAGATGCTTTATGGGTTTTACTATTTGGGCTTGCAAGTGTTAGTACCCAGGGATAATGATTTCCTTTTGAGTGTTCCATCTTAATGAGAATATTACCTACTACCAGGTGTGCAGTTGCAACTTGCTTATGAGCTTCAGAACCAAAGGGTTTTCACAGGTAAGACTAATGGAACTGAAGAGAAAGTCACATTTTTCCTATATAGTTATACATAGATGAAATCTTTGAGAACACAGTAAGTGTGAATTATAAGAACAGAATTAACAATATAAAATGTAATTACAAAATTCAAATACTTATGCCAAAATTATTTACCTGTTACCAATAACCAAGCAACTCATGGGTTGGCAAACTATGGCTCTATCTGGTCTACTGATTGGAAAACAGTCACACTTACTCATGTGTGTAGTATCTGTCTGCTTTCCTGCTAGAATAGCAAAGGTGAGTTACTATGATAGCAACTGTATGGCCCACAAAGCCCAAATTATCTATCATCTGGCCCTTTATGGAAAAGGTTTGCTAATACCTGGGGTGGCTTATTCTTAATACAGAGAAAAACAAAATATTTTCATCAACTTCTCCTGAATCATTAATGCCTCTAGACAAAGCTGAAGAAAAAATTTCAAGGATACACATTCAACTTTTATATAAACAGGTATGAAATGAAGTATTGACAAACAAAAGCCCAATAGAACCATACACAAATATTATTAGCTGCTTTGCAGTTGATGAGGAAGCTGTAGATGTCAGAAACTAAGACAAACTATAAAGCAGAGCTTTCAAAGAAATAAGAAACCGAACTTCCAGATGATCCCCTTTTTTTCTTCACCTAAAATATGACATTGCCTTAAAATCCTTCTTCTCTATGAACCAAGAGGTAAACCAAGAAGTATTTCTAGATAGAGAAAAATATTCACAAGCCATTGCCTTCATTAAATTTCTACCTTAATATATTATAAAAATAATAAATATTGTTTAAAGTAAATCAGTGGTTTAAATAAAAAATACAATTAATGAAGCCTTGCAAGTACAACAGAAAAATGTCTCTATTTAAATGATTAGAGGCAAAAAAAGAAAAAAAAAAAATCCAGCAAAGGGCAAGATCTCAATCTAGAATGAGTAAGGACAGAAAACTCTCCTGAGAGCTATTAGCAAGAAGTTATTATCATTAATATTGATTTATTGGTAACTTACACCTGTGTATCAATTGTGAATGACAAATGTTTATACACAAATATTCACATTTATGTCTATATGTGTGTGGGTATGCATATATATACTGTTTAAAATGTTATCTATATAGTTTTTAATATTGATTAAAATTTTTCTCAACTAGTCCTTTAAACCTCTCTATAAATTCTCAAGTAAAATAATCCTTGAAGTTATTTTAATGGTAAGGTAATATTATAAGTATGATAGGTTATAGCTTCCATTTATAAATTATACAAGTGACAGAGCTATATTATTTTTCTGACTACATAAATTAATACAAATAATTGTTTTCTTGCCACTCATTCATATCTATTGTTGATTCATTTATTGTATTTAAGGTATTTGTTGAACACCTAGTATGCCAAGAACTAGTTGAGGTGCTTTGGATTCAGCAGTGAGCAAAACAGAAATCTCTGTCCTCATGGACTGAACAATCCAGTCCATGAGAAAGATGACCAATGGGCAAATTTAGCTGGTCTACCTTCAAATATATATTCTGATCTAATCACTTTTTGTTACCTCTGCCATTAATATTTCAGCCATTATCTCTCATCTGGATTATTTCATGATTTAATTAACTTTCTCATTGTTCTACCTGCTTCAGTCCTTTCCCTTACATTATATTTTCCATATGAGAACTGGAATAATTCTATTAAAACCTAATTCAGATAATATACCTTCTCTCCTAAAATCCCCCAATATTTTTCCATCCCATAAGAATAAAATGAAAAATCCTACTCTTGTCTCTGAGTGTCTACTCTCAGCTTCATCTCTGACCTCATCACCTACAACTCTTCTCATTCATTCTACTCAAAACCCACAAGCTCTGGGCTTGCTCCCTGAAAACACCAGACATAAAGAAACACCTGCTTCAGGGATGTTGAACTTGCTACACCCTCTACAGATAGTCTTTCTCCAGAAATTAATATGCCTTGTTTCTTCCTTTCATTCCTGTTTCTGCTCAAATGTCACATTATCAGACAGAACATTCTTGTTATCACATTTAAAATAACTAACACCTCATACATCATGATCATCCTCTTCTGTGTCATTGTTATTCATGGTATTTATGAATACCTGTCATGATTTATGTGTTAATCATTCATTTGGTTGTAAATTGGATTATTGTAAATATTAATATCCATTTTCTCCTTTCTGCTTTTTCTAGATCTTTATACTTTCTATATATCTTGAATATTGACTGTTTTGCTCAGTAAGATTAAATGTCTTCATGACCCAATTTTGACTTTTACACAATCTGTTCCCAGAGTTCACTGAAATAATAAAAACTTAGGAAAATAGAAGATTTTAAAATCATAAAATTGTGATATATCGCCTATTTCATAACTTTTTATGTACAATTGATTTAAACTAAGGAATAATTAATTTTGAAAGTCTTACCTATTGCCCCTCAAAGATTTATTTTTAGTAATTTGCATTTTTCAATGTCTAGTTATGCTTTATCAAATTTATTAAAGGTGATATATGGACATCTCTTTGTTCTCTCATTTTAAAAGGTATCCTCAGATATAATACATACACTGTATCAAGAAAAATTATATAGATATACACACACACATATACATGCAAATTCATGTAAACTAAAGAATGAAAATGCTTTTATTTTGAGATAGGGTCTCACTTTGTCACCCAGGCTGAATTATAGTGGCATAGTCGCTGCTCACTGTGGGGAGCCTCCACCTCCCAAGTTCAAGTGATGCTCCCACTTCAGCTCCCTTAGTAGCTGGGACTACAGATGTGGATCATCACACTTGGTAGGGATGGGGTTTCACTATGTTACCAGGCTGGTCTCAAACTCACAGACAGCTGGGACTCAGGGCACCAAGTCCCTAGGCTACACACAACAAGTAGGTCCAAGACCCAGCCCACAAAACCATTTTTTTCCTCCTAGCTCTCCAAGTCTGTGATGGGAGGAGCTGCTACAAAAGTCTTTGACATATCCTGGAGACATTTTTCCCATTGTCTTGGTGGTTAACATATGGCTCCTCATTACTTAAGCAAATTTCTGCAGCCAACTTTAATTTCTCCTCAAAGAATGGGTTTTTCTTTTCTATTGTATCCTCAGGGTATAAATTTTCCAAATTTTATGCTCCACTTCCCTTTTAAACATAAGTTCCATTCGAAATCATATCTTTGTGAATACATAATGAAACTGAATGCTTTTAACAGCGCCCAAGTACATCTTGAATCCTCTGCTGCTTTGAAATGTCTTCCATCCAGATACCCTACATCATCTCTCTCAAGTTCAAAGTTCCACAGATCTCTAGGGCAGGGGCAAAATGCCACCAGACTCGTTGCTTAAACATAAAGAGTTTAACTCTTTGCAATGAAGAGTCACCTTTATTGCAGTTCCCAACAACTTTCCTATCTCCATCTGAGACCACCTCAGCCTGGACTTCATTATCCATATCACTATCAGCATTTTGGTCAGAGCCATACAAGTCTCTAAGGAGTTCCAAACGTTCGCACATTTTCCTGTCTTCTTCTGAGCCCTTCAAACTGTTCCAACCTCAGCCTGTTACCTGTTCCAAAAGTTGCTTCCACATTTTCAGATATCTTTAGAGCAGAACCCCACTACCCAGTACCAATTTACTATATTAGTTTGTTTTCACACTGCTATAAAGAACTGCCCAAACTGAGTAATTTATGAAGGAAAAAGGTTTAATTGACCCACAGTTTCACATGGCTGGGAAGGCCTCAGGAAACGTACAATCATTGTGGAAGGAATCATTATAAGTCTTTTCCTGCTCTTTACAAGGCAGCAGGAGACAGAATGAGAACCAAGCGAAAGGGAAAGCCCTTTATAAAACCATCAGACCTCATGAGAACTTACTATCACAAGAATAGCATGGGGGAAAAAACTGCTCCCATGATTCAATCACCTCCCACAGGGTTCCTCCCGTGACATGTGGGAATTGCAGGAACTACAATTCAAGGTGAGATTTGGATGGGGAAACAGCTGAATCATATCAACCACTTAATATTTACCAACAGGTTTCTCAGGTTTAAGACTACAGAATTAATATGCATGAACTTGAATTCTGACTAGATGCTTATTGTAGCATTCTGATATGCACCCCCAGGTAGAGTAAAATCAGTGCAAACTCTCTTGGTCTTTATTTCTTGAGAATCATTTTCATAATTATTTGATTTGTTACTATTTTTACACTTAGTAAATGTGCATCTTTACTTAACAAAAATCCAGTATCCAAAATTCCAGCACACTTTGCCTAGTGTAAACTAGGGTTAAAAATAAATACCACCAAAGTTTGCTTCGCTAGTTCAGCTAATGATAGTAAACCATAAGTGAAAACCAGACTAACAAGTGACAATGACTGTGAAAAATAAGCTGATTAAACACTCTGTCTTAACCTCCTGCTTTCTCAATCTCCTACTTTCTATTGCATCTTTCCCAATAACACTCATACAACTCTGGACTCTCCCATCCCAAAACAAAACACACAAGGAAGCAAGCAAACAAATGGCACCTTTTCTCACAAGGGAGAAAAGTGAAGCTGAGAGACATCAGAGCCTTGTCAATATCACAAGCCTTCAGAGGCTCTCGCTTCCAGGTCAAAAAATGCCAACTCAAGAAAACAAGGAAATTACGTTTAATCCTGCCTATTCTGTCTACCAGTGATTAATTAACTCTTTATACTATGTAACCTCATACATAAATGAGTATTATAGAAATAGAACCTACTTCACAGAGTCATCATGAAGAATTATAAATAATGCTTTACAGGTAGTTGCCCTAGTACCTGGAATTTGAGACGTGATCAATAAATACTAGTATTGTTATTAATCCTTATTCTATGTCACTACTTCACCTCCTGACTGAGTTCTTTAAAATACAGCTCTCTCTTATGTTTCACCTGCAAAAATCTATGTGTGACCTGAAATCTCTTCATTCTCACCATTATCATTGTGATGAAGGGCTTCATTCTCTTTCTGAAAAGGATGCCAGCTAGTTGGAGAACCTACCAATCTCCTACAATTTTGCCTAATCAATATTCCTTAAATACTGTCTCTACCATGTTAGTCCTCTGCTCTCAAACCTTCAGTGGTACCCTCCACATCACCACAGTATGACTAAATTTCTCAGCCTAACTTTCAAATCTGCCTACACTCAACACTCCTCACTTCATGTTTTGTAGCACTGGTGCTCTCACCAACAACACTATCCCTCATCCTGTTACTGCGTGGCTCATGATGGCAGCATGGTGTAATATCTCCAGAATCAGGATGGTTGAGTTGAAGGCATGGCTTTCCCAGTATCTGCAGTAGGCATGTTACTTAATCTCACTAAACTTGAGTTTCTTTCTGTGTAAAATGAGACTATTAATAGTAAAATAAGTTTTGGAGGGATTAAATAAAATAAAGCTATGCAAGATCAAGTGAGGAGGCTGAACTTTATGAAGCACACCATAAATATCCATACCTCTAATGGATAGTGCTTTTGTTCAGCTTTCTTCTCTCCTCTACCTAGCTAGACCCTTTTCATTATTTAAGACTGCCTCTGGTCTACCTCTTGGGCAACCTTTGTTAAAAAGCTCTACACCATTACCACAATGCTCCTTAGTGCTCATACGTTGTACTTTATTTCCCAATAGACTGAAAATCCTTTAAGGGCAGAGGATTATATTTAATCTTCTAGTATGGTCCACGGTGCCTGATGAAGCACTGCACAGATTTAAGAGTCTGCCCAAATGATCTAACCACACTGTTTTCTGAAGAGCTATTAGACTAGAAAGTGAATAGGTGTTCGTTATACTTCCCTGACTCATATTACGTGACACCATTTGTCCACATGTATAGTACTTAGATGCTAAACAACTATGGGTGAGACCTACAATTAGAGCAAAGATGAGGAGATAGTACATCAACATCAGGCAACTGTCCCCAGTGATTTTGGCACCAGGGACTGGTTTTACAGAAGACAGTTTTTCACTGGTGGAGCAGTGGGAGTCAGGGGATGCTTTCAGGATGCATTGTTCTACCTCAGATCATCAGGCATTAGATTCTTATAAGAAGTGCATGACCTAGATTTCTCACATGTGCAGCTCATGAAAGAATTTGTGCTCCTATGAAAATCTAATGCCACCACTGATCTAACAGGGGACTGAGCTCAGGCAGTAATGCTGACTCTTCTGCTGCTCACATCTTTTGCTATGCTGCCTGGTTTCTAACAGGCCATGGACCAGTCCATGACACAGGGGATAAGGACCCCTGATATAGAGTAAGGTCAAGATTTTATCATACTTGCTGAACCAAACCACTTTTACTATGTATTTGTCCATAACTTCTGTTCTATGAACAACATATGTAAATTTCAAGGGTTTGTTTTCTCAAATAATAATTATGTCTGTTCAGATGGCATACATGTTTACATCTTGACAGGATAAAGGGCAAAGAGAAGTTGACCAAAAAATCTACTGATTTTACTGAGAAGTATAACATTTTGTAGGTAGCAACAGATGACTCTTCTTTCCTTGAATACTTTTGTTCCACAAACAGAGATTATAACCTAATGCAGCCCTAAGATGACTACTCATGATAGGCATGTTAAAATTGACATTTAACAAAATTGGCATTAAAAGAGGTATTATATTAATTGCTAAGAAATATCAACCATTTACCTTTTTAATATTGATAAAATAGTGCATGATGTTAGAAACTGACGTAAACTTGCACTCAGAGTAGTTCATTTGAATATGCTTATGTTCTGCTGTATAAATTTAATAGAGTAAAAAATAATGCTATTTGGAAAAAAAATCTTGAAGAGATATGCAACGTAGAAGTAGATTAAAACTGTCCATGTCTGTAATCCCAGCACTTTGGGAGGCCGAGGCAGGCAGATCACGAGGTCAAGAGATTGAGACCATCCTAACCAACATGGTGAATCCCCATCTCTACTAAAATACAAAAAATTAGCCAGTCCTGGTGGCACATGCCTGTAGTCCCAGCTACTCAGGAGACTGAGGCAGGGGAATTGCTTGAACCCAGGTGGCGGAGATTTCAGTGAGTTGAGATCGTGCCACTGTACTCCAGCTAGGAGACAGAGCAAAACTCCATTTCAAAAAAAAAGAAAAAAAAACTGTTCATACGTGTATATGTGTGGCAGCTTTTTGCCTTGGAAATAGATGTATATGTAATATATAATATAAATGTATTGACAACATACATTGCAACATATATATGCCATACAAATGTTATAATTTATTAAATATTTGTGAAATAAATTATAAAAACAGCTGCTTAAATAAAACTTTTTCAAGAATAAATACAGTAGAAATTATATTAAAAAGACACAAATATGGTGGTCTTAGATTGGTTTTATTATCGAATACACTTAATTTTAGAATTTTAAACTTTTACCTTATATAAAAAGTTTGGGGCCAGGTGCAGTGGCTCACGCCTGTAATCCCAGCACTTTTGGAGGCCGAGGTGGGTAGATCACGAGGTCAAGAAATCGAGACCATCCTGGTCAACATGGTGAAACCCCGTCTCTACTAAAATTACAAGAAATTAGCTGGGCATGGTGGCGTGTGCCTGTAATCCCAACTACTCAGGAGGCTGAGGCAGGAGAATTGCCTGAACCCAGGAGGCGGAGGTTGCGGTGAGCCGAGATTGCACCATTGCACTCCGGCCTGGGTAACAAAAGAAGTCTATTCACCTGTGATAGACCATCTTGAAACAATATAAGAAAAAAATGATTTATCTGATATTATTAGTGTTATCTCTCACAGTAAAGAAAATCAATCCAGTTTCAGGGAGATTTGTGGGAGGAATAGACTCTTTGATGCACTTCTCTAAGCATGCTCACGTACATACATATCAACCAGTTGTTTGATAGGGGTGACCCCCAAGAAGGTGGCATGCCTACCGCAAGGTGGCTTTCCTCAACTGAGGGAAAACCCTGGAGCTGCACTCAACTGAGGAAGTCAGCCTCCAAAACCCCAGTAGCTGAGGGATGAAATGTATCTGGGAGACACACCACAGCATCCACTACACTGATCTTGTGAGGTGATTTCTTAAGAGGTGTCAATTGAGGAAAGTAATGAGTCAAGTCTCAATCATTTTAGGAGATATATTTGCCAAAGGTAAGGACACACCCAGGAGACAGATCTAAGCCTTTCTCCAAAGACGATTTTGAGGGCTCCAAATTTAAAGGGGAAAGGGTGGGAGATTGAGAAGTACATGTTTTTCATGTAAGCCAATCTGCCTTTTATATGTAAGATGAAATAAACAACAGGGTCAGAGGAAAAATGCAGGGAATCTGTATTTTACATAAAATAACACAGACAAAATTGGGTAGGGGAGCAATCAGATATGTATTTGTGTCTGGTGAGCTGGAGTGACTGCTCCTGTAAAGACAAGCTATCAATTTCCACTGCCATGGGGAAATTTTAACAGCTCACTATGAATTTCCTTGTGGGCAAAATATGGGGAGGCATGTAGCTTTTCATCTGGCAGCCGTCTTATTTAGGAACTAAAAGGGGGAAACAGGTTTGCGTGACCCAGTTCCCGGCTTGACTTTTCCCTTTGGCTAAATGTGTTTGGGGTCCCCAAATTTAATTTCCTTTCACAGAGGTAAACCTTTATGTCTGCTCTTTCTTCTTTTTGCTTAAACTGAAATGTGACTCACCTCCAAGGATACAACTTTCATCTCTAGTGACGACTACATGTTTTCCTCTACCATGCTGGCACAGGGCAGTTCACATGGATCAACATTGTCCTTTATCCTCACTGCCAGAGCTTTTTTTCTTCACTCCTTGGAAACTCCTAACTAGACGTTTTCTTCTCTACTCTTCCTTCTTTCTACCAGCTAATGAAGCCCTTCTAACAAAAATGGCAGCACATGCCTCATGGTATTATTCTATAGGCCACATCCTGGCCCCATCCAGGTGACTTTGTATCCACAAGCACAATTTATAAAAATGTTTTATTATTTTTATACTCAAAGAGTGGTCCACAGACCAGTGACATTGGCATCACCTTGAAACTTTGTAGAATTCGGAATTCATCACCTGCAGGGCTACAGACTTAGAAACAAAATTTTAATAAGATCTTGAGGTGCATGGTACACACATTGAAGTCAGAAAAGTTCTGTCTGAGACTCTACTCCTTGACATCTTCGTCTATGACCTTCACATGCCCTCTGCTTTAGGACATCTGTTCTTTGACTGTATCAAGCTCCTCATTGAGACGTCTAGACCATTGGTCCTTTAATTTCTTCTCACAAATTGACACCCTTTTGTTGTTGGTGTTGTTCTTCATGAAACTCTTAGAAGGACCTGTAACTCTAACTTGCCAGGTGAGATGTTCCCTACATTTCCAAAGAGCATCTGTATTGCCATTAGTGCTATAAAAAATTAGCAGAATCAAGTGAAGCTGGGGTGGTGTGTACAGTGCTTCAGCTTGCCCCATTTCTCATCTTCGACTTTAGTGTCTGACTTAAATTGAAATAGATGACTAGTATTTAAATCATTGTTTATAGTTTATGAAGCAATTTCACACACATTACCTTGTTTGGTAATAAAAATAAAGTTGTGCAGCAGAAAAAGCATTCCATTTCACAATCAGGCAGTTCAGATTGAGAGAGAAAAGGTTTGTAAGGTATTCAGATCTCATAACCAATCAAGGACTCAACCTCAGTTCCTCTGATTCCTACTTCAGCCCATGTTCTATGGCACTTAAAATATTGCCATTTATTCTAGAATTTCATATCCATTAGAACTTCATGCGACTTGACATGAAAACAAGTGAACTTATACTTCTTTAATCTGAATTTATATTCCCTGAATAAAGGAATAGGTTTTTACCTACAAATCCTTTTACATTGTAATATAATTCTATTCAATGAAATATTAGAGTGAATTATTTAAATATCATAACATTAAAAATGGCAAAAAGCAGTTTTAATAGAATTGACTTATTCCATCATTTTTTCTGTAATTCTTGAGAGGATATATATTTATTTCTTCATCTTGTTTGACTGTTTAGCAGTAGACATGCTGTTATTTTGGTAAGACTGACTTATTTATAATTCTTGACACAGATGGAATCAAAGTCTTGGTTTTAACTATTTTACAAAGCGAATTTCTAAATTTTCTGTGATAGGAACCAAGAATCACAAAACATAGTCTTTGTTACCATTCAGATAGACTGCTTGGATATATCCAAGTTATCTATTTCATTTCCACCATTTGTGATAGAAACTATTAGGTACTATGACCCAAATGTTTAATCCAAATGACCTTGTTTTTGAGGAATTTACAACTTAGTGTGGGAGACAGCAATGCAAGACAATAACAGAGTCTTTGATAATGATAACAGAATAGAAAGTAATTTAAAATATGAGACTGTCAGAAGAGGGAAGGGCAAATTAGGGGAAGAAATTCACAAAAGAAAGAGCATTTGACTGGAATCTTGAAAAGTCAGAGCCATAATGAAGGGCAGGGCATGTTAGTCACTGGGGAAAAATATGATAGTGGCCCCACAGCAGGTAAGTAAAATGGAGGGTGATGTGGTTTGGCTGTGTCCCCACCCAAATCTCATCTTGAACTGTAATTCCATAATCCCCACAGGTTGTGGGAGGGACCAGGTGGAGATAATCAAATCATGGGCATGGTTTCTCCCATCCTGTTAGCATGATAGTGAGTGAGTTATCATGAGCTCTGATGGTTTTATAAGATCTTCTCCCCTTCACTGGGCATTGATTATTCTCTCTTCTGCCACCACGTGAAGAAGGATGTGTTTGCTTCCCCTTCCACCATGATTGTAATTAAACCTCTTTTCTTTATAAATAACCCCATCTTGGGTATATCTGTACTGTAATAGCAGTGTGAGAACAGACTAATACAGAGGGCTTGAGCCATGATATGGCACTGACAAATTTGAGGAGGGAAGGAGGTTAGCATAGAAGTTGATAATCTGGAAAAGTCAGTTGAGGTAAAATCACAAAGTTACACAATGAATGAAAAGAGTGTGGCTATTCAGATGTAGGTTTTCAGGTAGTGGTAGGATGAATAAATCTGCTTAGAAGCTTTGGAAAACATTAAGATGGGGAGCAACAGAGCTTCAGAAAAAGTTGGGAGATCACTTTTCATAAGGAGACTATGGAGGCCTAAAATAGGGGAGTAGTAGATAGAACGGAAGGATAATATGAATTGAAAGGCACTTCAGGAGCAAAATCAATAAGATGTATTCATTTACTTTATGTGAGGAGAGGAGAGAGAAACCATGTGAAAGAGAAACAAAAGAATCCTACATATTCTAAATAACCAGGAGAAGGTGGTTCCTAGTGCTACTTTATGAGCAAGTGCCCAAAACTATAAATCTCAGAGCCCCCATGTATTAGTCTGTTCTCACACTGCTAATAAATACATACCCAAGACTGGGTAACTTATAAAAGAAAGAGGTTTAACTGGCTCACAGTTTCACATGGCTAGGGACGCCTCACAATCACAGCAGAAGGCTAATGAGGAGCAAAGACTCATCTTACATGGGCAGCAAACAGAGCTTGTGCAGGGCAACTCCCCTTTATAAAACCATTAGATCTCATGAGACTTATTCACTACCAGGAGAACAGTATGGGGGAACTGGCCCCATGATTCAGCTATCTCCACCTGGCCCCCCACTTGACATGTGAGGATTATTACAATTCAAGGTGATATTTGGGTGGGAACACAGTCAGACTGTATCACTCCATTCCTGAAACTATTATTCAGGATGTTTGTGATGGTGCTAGAAATCTCCATTTAAGAAAATTTCCCCAGGGAATACTTTCTGTGGTCATTTCTACCATAGGCCTGGTAGGTGGTAAGCCATGTTGTTAACACTGACCTGTTCCATCAATGACACCTCATGTCCAGTTTTATAGAGAGGATGCGTGTTGCTACCTTAGGAGAAAGAAGAATGATGCCATCATTTATAACTTTTGACAGTGGCTATGTCATAGATTCCTATGAGAAAATAAATCTTGAGTATATTAATGTTTCTAAAAACCCAAGGAACCAGGAGGTCCGATGACTTTTATTTAATAAGCTGTTTTTCTTTTTAAAAACAATTTCAACTTTTATTTTAGATTCAGGGGGTACATGTGCAGGTTTGTTATGTGGGTATATTGCATGATGCTGAAGTTTGGGGTACAAACAGTTCTGTCACCCAGGTAGTGAGCATAGTACACAACAGGTAGTTCTTAGCCCTTACCTCTCTGCCCCAACTCCCTCATTTAATAGACTCGTGTCTATTGCTCCCACCTTTTTGTCCATATGAACCCGATGTTTAGCTCCCACTTATAAGCAAACACATGCAGTATTTGTTCTTCTATTCCTGTGTTACTTCATTTAATAAACCATTATTTTGATGCTTTTTCTTCCCTCCACAATCCATAGACATTTGTGGAGTCTATTTACAGGCAAAGCCTTAGTTTAGTACAGGGGAAGATGTACTCAGTGCTTTGGTAAAGAGAACATATGAATGTAGAGTCCTACTGATTTATTGATACAGTGTACACTTATTTTAACATAGAATGGTCTTAAAGAAATAGAAACAGTTTTAGACAGCTAATCTGCCATCTGGAATGCAAGATAAAAGTACATGTTCTTATTAAATTTTAATCAGGACACAACCTGGAGTCTATAAAAGAAATTGCTGACAGAATTGGCTACATAAAAATTCAAACGTCCCTATGATGAAGTTTCCATAGGTTCCTTCCAAGTTAAAAGATAAACAACAGACTAAGAGAAACATTTACACTAAGTAAAAGAAACAAAGGTGTTCATCATATGTAAAGAATTTCTTGGAATCATAAAGAAAAAGAAAGATCCAAAGAGAAAATGAGGCAAATATGTAAACAGGCAACTCAAAACAAACAAATAAACAAAAAATACAAATGTTCAATATAATTAAGACTTGTTCAACCTCAGTAGCAATTACAAAGGCAAATGAGAAAACAAGTTTTGTTTTTTTTTTTTTTTACAAAATCTTGACAAGATTTTTTTAAATTGATAACAAATCATGATTGAGAGACTGGGCAAAACAGTAGTCTAGTCATGGACAACTTGGTGGAATATAAATTGTTTTTGCTCTTTGTTAGAGTATTTTGGTAGTATCCATAAATTTAAAATGCATATATCCTGGGCCGGGGGCGGTGGCTCACACCTGTAATCCCACCACTTTGGGATGCCGAGGTGGGTGGATCACGAGGTCAAGAGATCGAGACCATCCTGGTCAACATGGTGAAACCCTGTCTCTACTAAAAATACAAAAAATTAGCTGGACATGGTGGTGCGTGCCTGTAATCCCAGCTACTCAGGAGGCTGAGGCAGGAGAATTGCCTGAACCCAGGAGGCGGAGGTTGTGGTGAGCCGAGATCATGCCATTGCACTCCAGCCTGAGTAACGAGAGAAACTCCATCTCAAAAAAAAAAAAAAAAAAAAAAAAAGCATATATCCTTTCACTTATTTATTTCAATGCAATCTGGCCCATAAAAGTACTAGCATGTATGGTTAAAGATGTACACCTAAAAATGCCAGTTTCAATATTATGTATAATAACAAAATACTGGAAATACCCGAATTATGTATCGATAATGTAATAATAAATGATGAAATGTTATGTAGCAGTGCAAAAATGAGATAGATTTATAGGTCTTGATTTTTTTTAAAGATCTCTTTGGTATAGTAAGTGAACAAAATCACTTCACAGAATAAAATATAATTTAATGTGTAGTTTTTAAAAATTTATATGATTGAATATATACATATGTACATATAAAAATATTTTACAAGGATTTTACAAGGGTTGGATGAATACTATTGTGAGGAAGTATGAATTTACTTCTGGGGAAGGGAATAATTTGGCAAAGTGGGAATTCATAAGAGATTTTCATTGTTTATATAGCCCTCCATTATGTAAATATTCCACGATAAAAATATTTTCTTATGTAATTGGAAAAATAAACAATAGATATTAAAAACCTCCCTAACTTTGGAAAAAACAGTAAAGTTAAAGACTCCTTAAAGGGAAAAACAAAGCACACCTGTTCTAATTGTAAGAAAAAATTCTAAACTTCCTGTCTATGCTTATCTTTGACAAAATGCTAGTACTGTGTTAAAAGAATACATTAAAATGTAACACTTTATGATTAAATGTAAGATTTAGGGTGTGGAGATTTCAAAGTGTGAATTTGGGTAAAATTTAGTTTGCTTGTTGCAGCTGTTTTTTTTTCTTGCAAAGCATAGCTGATAAAAGTCTTGTGTGAGAGGGAGGAAAACGGAACTTAGGCAAAATTCTTAGGCAAAATAAAGTCATTATCACATAAGAAAGTACTTCTCATTCCATTCAATCCCTTAATAACTTTATTGCATCTCTAGATCTAAAGATCATATCTCACTAAGGGAAGAAAAACTGCATTATATACGCTGGGCAGCTGCCTACCTCCCATTCTCATGCATTTGATGTGAGAGCAACATCTGTTGATTTTTTTACATGTAGGACGGTTCCACTGCCATCCTTCCCAAAACTTCTGGAGGTCATCCTTTCTACAACAGGAAATTTCCCGCACCAGTGACCTGCATTTTAACACTTTGCCCTGTTATCGATGGAAAGAGGAGTTCTTTCCAAGCCCCAAGAGTGCGTTAAACTTTATTTCTGAGGTTACTCAGACTCACACAAAGTGCACTTTCCCCAAGGTTGGGGCGGGGGGCTGCCTCTGCATAAAAATGTCCTCCAGTGGATAATTCATCATGTGATATTTCAAGCACTGAGAAAGCAGAAGTGACATTTGGAAAGGGTGGAACTTCCTTTCTTTACATGTGTGAGGAGCGCGCGCGCCTGTGTGTGTGGGGTGGAGTGGGGGGCCTATGGGAAGGAGGGGGTCTTGTAGTGGGCAGCATTCTTTGAATATAAACATACATGTAAACATATAAATATAAATATATAAATATATATGCGGGTATTTTTCTCCTGCATAAAGAAGTCAGGTCTATCTCTTTCTATTTGATCTTAATCCCTCTCCCCCGCCAGCATGGCCCAGGAGCACCCCTCTCTTTCTAATAAATGGCTGGCAGAGCAAGCCGTTCACGCAGTTGCCTTTGATCACCTTGGAGCTGTCAGCCCTTGCTGCTGTTTTCCTCACAGCTCTTGTTCCTGCCTAAAAGTGGAAGTAATACCCCCTGAAAGAAATACCCTAGGTGTCCTGCAAAGCATTAATCTATTTCTTCTTTTCCTTCTTTTTTCCTGAGGCCCACCCTCCCAGCTTGAACAAATCCCCCTCTTCCTACCTCCTCCCCTCTCTACAGAATCCCAGTTCCTTTTGAGACACCCTCCACTGTGCTGGCGTGACCCCCTGGGCCCTCGCTGTCTGAGAAGCTACCACCCGGCCAGACAGGGGAGGCGAGGCCCCGCCCCACCCCCGCACCCGGCTCCCTTTCCCCCCCTCCCCATGGGAGCCGGGATCCCGCAGGCATCCGGGTTCGCAGGTTCTGCCGTTTGCTTTCGAGAAGGCAAGCATTGTCTTCCTCTGGATGCAAGCTTTCGCTGACCCACGCCCCGCTTCCTCAATGCCTCCGCTTCCCTTCCCCCTCCGGGGACTTGGGATTGCCCTGCAGACCCCCTGGACTTGCATTTTGGTCTCTGGCTGCAGTGTTTGGGAGGAAGGCTGAAGGTGCGACCCAGCTCCAGCTCAGCTGCGCACATTTGCAAATGTGGATGCGTCCAGACAGGGCATGGAACACATTTCCAAGCTCACGTCCCCGTTTCTTGTTTACAGCTGAGATTATAAGCAATCTACGTCCCCTCTTATCATGGTGTCACGCAATGATATATAGATTGTAAATATTATTCAAAGGAAATCATTTGCACGGGCAAACAATTGCAAGCAAAGTATATGGACCATGAGGTTTGTCTTTAATGTACTTACCAGAAGGACAGGGAAGCGGGCTGGGAGACGGGAAAATTATGGGGTGGGGTGTGTGTGGGGGCGGGGGGAAGGTGGTGAGGATGACTCAAAGGATTCTGGTGATTCGATGACAGTGACATAACTAATTAAATGTAATGTTGCTTAAAAGCCTTGGCTCTCTTTCTGAAATTGCTCGAAAGTATGCATTATTAAAGAAAAAAGATAATGTAGAAGGTGGGGCGCTTAGAATGACTGAATACAACTCATTGTGCTGGCTCAGAAATGTCAAATTGCAATGGAAAGAAATACAGCATTACAGGCTAGTGTGCTGGGGCCCCAGCTAGGGAAGGGGGAACTGTTAAGTGGAAAATTCCTGCAAAGGACTCGTTTCCATTTCCAATGGGAAGAAAGAGAGTGTTGTTGGAAGCTGGCAGATCTTTGGAAAATACAGGGACGCACAGGGAAAATGACAAAAATGATCTCATTGAACTCCCAGAAATCAAGCAAACAAATAGCTTTAGTCGACCTACCACATTCTTATAGTGCCTGTGTCTGCATACTTAGATTGAAAGAGGCTGAAGTCTCAGCTCTCCCTCTCCCTGGTCCCCCGTGTCTCCTGAGAGGAAAGGAATGATGTTTGAGAAACTGGCAGCAGCAGAGGGTCATGGCTGTAGAAGTGTGTCTATGAGTACATGTGTGCTCCTCAAACAGACTTGTGTGCCTAGAGAGATACTTACTTTGCATCCTGAATACTAAAATGATGGGGCAGCTGTATTTGTTGGACACCAGAGGATTTCAGTTTAAGGAGCATTTTTCTGTCCTTAAGAACCACAAATCCTAACAGGAGTCACCAAGTTTTGCCACCCAGGGGTGCCTCTGTTTGTGGGTTTTGTATCTAAGGATAGCCTAAATTGCATCAGAAACAGCTAGGTGACGGAGCAGAGAACGAGAGCAAGCACATCTCAGAGTCTGTGTGCAGGCGTATTTGTATCACCGCAGCCAGGAATGTTAGAATTATCATTTCATGTTCCAGTGGAGAAAAACAGATACTAAAAAGAAGACATGTTTTTTGTTATTCTGTAAAGCTTCTGTCACGAAGAAAGAAAAATTCCAGGCGGTGAATATACTGCATGTACACAAACGAAGTTCAAAGGATCTTCATTTGCTCTGCTGATATTTTTCTCTATCAGATCCACAACACACTGACAAGGTAAAGAAAACTTGTTTTTTACATTTGTGAGTAGGCTATGTGTGTATATATGTTGAGTAACACTTTCTATTTTTTTCTGAGTTGTGTCTTGCTCTGTCACCCAGGCTGGAGTACAGTAGTGAGATCTCAGCTTACTGCAACCTCTGCTTCCTGGGTTCAAGAGATTCTCCTGCCTCAGCCTCCCAAGCAGCTATAACTACAGGCTCACTACAACTTCTGCCTCCTGGGTTCAAGAGATTCTCCTGCCTCAGCCTCCTGAGTAGCTGGAACACCACACCTGGCTAACTTTTTGTATTTTTAGTAGAGATGGGGTTTCACTGGATGTTAGCTAGCCAAGATGGTCTCCATCTCCTGACCTCATGATCTGCCTGCCTTGGCCTCCCGAAGTGCCGGGATTACCGTGCCCGGCCTGAGTAGCACTTTTAAATCCAATTCCTGTCCATAATAGTCTGATAATTTAATAACTTTTGAATTATACTGAAAACACTTTATGAAAACTAATTGCCATTTCAAGTAAACTTTATTAAAAATTACAGATGACTGAATTTACGTGGTCAATATTCCACCTACTGACAAACCCAAAGCATAGATCAGTGTATCTTATATCATTCCAATGTGTCCTCCAAAAATTTAATTTTACTTGTATATGTAAATTCAAAGCTGTGATGGACCTTGGGACTTGTAAATTTTACATAGAAAACAATATTTGGTTCAGAACAATTCTTAAGCTATGTCCAATTGCCAGGTCAATTCCTATAGTTAATTGAAGAAATACACTGTGAGTTAGTAATAAATTTAAGATATGAATGTTCTTGTCTCTTCTTACAAACAACTCACTTACATAGTTTTAATGAGATGTAAGTCATTTCCCATAACACTCACTTACTTTAAGTGTTCAATTCAATGGTTCATAGTATTTTTACAGTTATGCTACCACTACTACAGTTTCATTTTAAGTTATTTTCGTCACTCTACAAGGAAAGATTGTGATTATTTACGATCACTATCCTTTCCACCCCAGCCCTAAGTAATGTTTTTGAGGCCCATCCTTGTTCCTTTTAATTGCCAAATGGTTTTCCATTGTATAAGGTATACCACACTGCATTTATCGATTCATCAGTTGAGGAACATTTAGATTGTTTCCATTTCTGGGCTATGGTGTCTAATGCTGCAATGAACATTCACATAGAAGTAATTGTGCAGACATGTTCTCATCTCTTTTTGGTAGATACCTAACCAAGGATGGAATTGCTATGTCATATGGTATGCTTACACTTTTCAGAAACTGCCAAATTGTTTTCCAAAGTATCTACACCATTTTACATCCTTACCAAAAATGTATAAAAGTTCTAATTGCTTCAGGTCCTCACCAATACTTGTTATTGTCTGTCTTTTTGATTACAGCCGTTCTGGTGAGTGAGAAATAGTATCACATTACAGTTTTCATTTGCATTTCCGTATGTTCAATCACGTGAATCTTAATCTGTGTTTATTAATCATTTGTATATCTTCTGAGAAGAAATATCTAAATATTCAAAACCTTCGACCATGTTTTTAGCTGTGTTCTCTGGTTTTTATTACCAAATTGTTAGAATTATTTTTATATTCTGGGCACAAATCTTATATCGGCTATATGATTTGTGAATGTTTTCTCTCAGTTTGTGGGTTTGTTTGTCATTTTCTTCATGGTGTCTAATTTTTTTTTTATTAAATTTAATTTATCAATTATTTTTATTTTATCACTTGTGCTTTTGTTGCCATATCCAACTTTTTGATACAGTCTTAAGATATTTTATTTTATTTACTCAATACATATTTTTAACCTACCATGTGCCTATCACTATATTAGAATGGAAAGATAACTCAACTACAATCATGCTGGTGATTTATAGCTTAAAAAGTTTTAGAAAATCATGCATAAGGGGCTTAGATTTGAGGGCAAAGCCAGTAATACACATTTATCATCTTAAGGATTCTGATGATAGAGCTTCTCAAAGTTTCAGAAAGAATTGAGCCACTTTTAAGTTTTTCAATCGCTTCTCAGCCTTTTGGCTAAGATCAAGTAAAGTTTTTGAGATTCCAAGTATATTTTTTTAAAGTGCAAGTGTTGTGAAACCATAGTATATCTGAAACATACCGTAACAATTTTAATGCAATATATCTATGCAGTCTTAAGACAAATTTCATGAGTCCCAGGACAAAAGTTTGACATTGATGATGAATATCTTTCAGTCTAGTTCCTGAATGTCTGGGACTGTATGTACAACTTTTTGAAAACTACATCACAGGTCTAAATTTCATGCCGTAAACCACTTCCTTACCTCAGGAAAGATATACTACTTCTGAAGATTGTTTTCTTAATTTTTTCTCACTCAAATACTGCTGCTTACATGGGTGTCCATAATTTGACATGACTTTGTAGGAAAGCTGACTTTTCTTACACATGGAAAGAGGTAGAGAGAGATGATTGTGTTAGGTCCTTCTTGTGTTGCTATAAAGAAATACCTGAGACAGTAATTTATAAAGAAAAGAGGTTCTGCAGGCTGTACAGGAAGCATGGCATGGGCATTCGCTTGGCTTCTGGGGAAGCCTCAGGGCCCTTTTATTCATGATGGAACACGAATCAGGAGCAGATCCCTCACCTGGCCAGAGTAGGAGCAAGAAAGAGACAGAGCAGGAGGGTGCCACGCAGTTTTAAACAACCAGATCTCAAGAAAACTCCCTCACCATCATGAAGAAAGCACCAAGCCATGAGACATCTGCCTCTATGACCCAGAACCTCCCACCAGGCCCCGCCTCCTACACTTGGGATTACATTTCAACACGAGATTTGGTGGGACACAGATGCAAACCAAATCATAGGTCTAAAATATCGACAACAGAATATATCATACACTGGAATCAGTGTGAGCTGCAGTATGCAGTGGGGATAGTATTGTTACATAGGCATACTATCTTTTATTGTGCTTCACTTTATTGAGCTGCACGGCTAATGTATTTTTTACCAATTGAAGGATTGTGGCAACCCTGCGTTAGGCAAGTCTATTGGTGCCATTTTTCTAATAGCATGTGCTCACTTTCTGCCTGTGTCATATTTTGGTAATTCTCATATTTCAAATTTTTTCATTATTATATCTCTAATGGTGATTTGTGATCAGTGATCTTTGATGCTACTATCATAATTGCTTGGAGGTGCCACAAACTGTACCCATGTAAGACAGTACACTTAACTGATAAATGTGTATGTCTTCACTGGTGCATCAGCCAGCCATTCCGCCATGTCTTTAACAAGACAAACAATGTTAAAGTTAGGATAAGTCTTTTTTAAAAGAGTCAATCAACTCTAAAATGGCCTCCAAGTGTTCAAATGAAAGGGAGAGGCACATGCCTCTCATTTTAAATCAATAGCTAGAAATAATTAAACATAGTGAGACAGGCATGTTGAAAGAAGAAGGGGGCTGAAAGCTAGGCCTCTGGCATCAAATAGCCAAGTTGTGAATGCAAAGGAAAAGTTTATGAAGGAAATTAAAATTGCTACTCCAGTGAACACACAAATGATAAGAACATGAAAAAGCCTTATTGCTGATATGGATAAAGTTTGAGTGGTCTAGATAGAAGATCAAACCAGCCACAATATTCCCTTAAGACAAATCCTAATCCAGAGAATGGCCCTAATTCTCTTCAATTCTGTGGAGGCTGAGGGAGGCAAAAGAAGAGTTGGAAGTTAGCAGAAGTTGGTTCATGAGGCTTAAGGTGAAAACTTGTCTTCCTAACATAGTCCAAGGTGGAGCAAGCAACAAATTATTTGGAAGATCTACCCAAGATCATTGATGAAGGTGGCTATGCTAAACAATACATTTTTAATGTAGATTAAAAACACCTTATATTGGAACAAGATGCCATCTAGGACTTTATAGCTAGAGAGGTGAAGTCAATGCCTAGCTTCAAATCTTCAAAGAGTAGACTGACTCTCTTGTTAGGGTCTAATGCAGCTGGTGACTTTAAGTTGAAGCTGGTGCTTATTTGCCATTTTATAAATCTCAGGACCTTTAAGAATTGTGCTAAATCTGTTCTGTCTGTGCTTTATAAATGGAACAACAGGCTGGGCACAGTGGCTCACATTTGTAATCCCAGTATTTTGGGAGGCCAAGGTGGGTGGATCACTTCAGGTCAGGAGTTCGAGACGAGCCTGACCAAAATAGTGAAACCTCATCTCTACTAAAAATACAAAAATTAGCCTGGTGTGGTGGCATAAGCCTGTAGTCCTAGCTACTCAGGAGGCTGAGGCAGGAGAATTACTTGAACCTGAGAAGCAGAGGTTGCAGTGAGCCAAGACGGTGCCACTTCACTCCAGTCTGGGCAACAGAGTGAGGCTCCATCTCAAATAAATAAAAAAAGATATAATAAATGGAGCAACAAAGCCTAGATGACAGCACATCTGTTGACAACAAAGTTTACTATATATTTTAAGCCCACTGTTGAGACCCACTGCTCAGGAAGACATAAGTTCCTTTCAAAATATTACTGTTCCTTGACAATGTACCTAGTCAGCAAAGAGCACTGATGAAGATGTAGGAGAATAATGCTTTTTGTGTCTGTTAACACAATATGCCTTCAGCAACCCATGGATCAAGAAGTTATTTCAACTTTTGAGTCTTATTATATAAGAAATACATTTTGTAAGGTTATAGCTGCTGTAGATAGTGATTCATCTGATGGATATGCACAAAAGAAATTGAAAACCTTCTGGAAAAGAGTCACCATTCTCAGTGCCATTAAGAACAGTTGCTATTCTTGGGAGGAGGTCAAAATATCAACACGAACAGCAGTTAGGAAAAAGTTGAATCCAACCCTCATGATGACTTTGAGGGGTTCAAGACTTCAGTGGAGAAAGTAACTGCAGATGTGGTGGAAATAGCAAGAGAACCAGAATTAGAAGTGAAGCCTGAAGATGTGGCTGAATTGCTTCAATTTCATGATAAAACTTAAACAGATGAGGAGTTCCTTCATATGGATGAAAAAGAAAGTGATTTCTTGGGAGCAAAACTTCTGGTGATGATGCTGTGAACACTGTTGAAATGACAGCAAAGGATTCAGAATGTTACATTAATTTCCTTCATAAAGTAGCAGAGGAGTTTGAGAGGACTGACTCCAATTTGGAAAGAAGCTCAGCTGTGGGTAAAATGCTGTCAAAGGGCATCACATACTACAGACAAGTCTTTTGTAAAACAGTCATTCAATACAGCACACTTCCTTTTTTTATGTTAAGAAGTTGCCATAGCCACCCAATCTTCAGCAACCACCATCCTGATTATTCAGCAGTCATCAGCATCAGAGCAAGACCCTCCAGCAGCAAAATGATTATGACTTATTGAAGTCTCATAATCATGATCACTTTTAGCAATACAATATTTTTAAATTAGGTATTTTTAAAAGTACATATTTTTGTTACACATAATGCTATTGCACGCTTAATGGAGTACAGTAGAGTGAAAAGTAACTTTCATATGCACTGGAAAACCAAAACATTTGTGTAACTTGCTTTATTGTAGTGGTCTGGAACCAAACCCACAATATTTCTGATTTATGTCTATAATACTAAAGTGATCCATTTTCATTTCTCCTTCAAAGTACTGAACACTTACATGTTTCTCCTTCTCAGAGGGATCGTTTGGGTTACCATCCTAGAGACGGAGAGAGTAGTTAAGAAACTTAACAAGAAAATAGGTTCACTGACAAGTCTGGATGAAAAGGATGCCATGCTTAGCTAACTAGACTGTTGGAGCTTATTCAAAGGCATTTCAGACAGGAAGAGCAACAGGGAGAGCTCCATTCTTTCAAGTTGCTGGGGATTGAAGAGGAAGAAGGAAATGATGTAATAAAAGGTTCTCTCCTCATTTCTATCCCCTCTTTCTTAGTAGATCCAATCCCCAAAAACATAAGGTAGCTTCAGAAAAACCTAGACATGTTGGGAAAGAGTGTCGGAGGGACACCAAGGCCACTAGGAGCTTTCTCCCTTCCAGACTTTGGGCTCTAAGAAAGACCATCTTGAAGATTGCCCCCACACCAATTTGGGGCATTGCTATATCAAAGTAAGGGGAGTGTGTTGGGAAGAGGAGGGCTCAGTGTTTAACCGTCCCAACTACCCTCAGTTCCTGTTTGGCAGGGATATGGCTCCCAAATAGATCAAAGCCTGTGCAGAGCTTTCTAGCAGCTCCTACCATCACATGGAATAAATGGACAGCAGCTGTAGGGTGGATGCCTGGGCCAAAATGGATGGAGACCATTAGTGCTTCCAGGACCAAGAACACATTGCAGATTGAAACAAAACAAAATAATAGCAAATAAAACAAAAATAACTTATTCTGTTAGAGGTGGGAGTGGACACAGAAGGAGAATCTGTCTCAATTATGAGCAATGCCAATGGGAGTTTAGAATCCCCAAAAAGCCAGTTTAAATTATAGGATTGTTTTCTGATTCCCAGATGGAGAATGTGTAATTCAGAATTCAATCAGAGAAATGGAACCAATAGTTTATGTATATTAGGAGATTTATTGCCAGGAATTGGTTTATGAAATTGTGGGACTGGCTGAGAAAGCCTGAAGTCTGTGTTGCAGGATTTCAGGAAGGATGATCTGGAATTCTTAGGCAGGAGCAGAAGCTCCTGTTCACAGGCAGAGTTTCTTCGTCTTCAGGGAAGTCTCAGCTATGCTCTGAAGGCTTTCAACTGCTTAGATCAGGCCAACCCAGATTATTTAGAATAATCTTTGCATAAGTCACCTGATTATGGACCTTAATCACTTCCATAAAACACCTTCATAGCAACATCTAGATTACTGTTTAGTTGAATCACTGGGTATTTTACCTTTACCAATCGGACACACAGAGCTGACCATCACAGGGAAGTATGTTTATTCTCTCACCATACTTTTTAATCTATCAGTGGGCTTCAAAGAAGACTGGGTACATTTCTCCAAAGAATGTAAAAGCACTCTTTCTTTTTGCAGTTAAGTTGTCCTGTGAATTTATTAAGTGCAATTCTGTACAAGAAAGTTAGAGAGGTGCTTAATCATGGTCTGAGACCTCAAGGAGGTAATCTTCCTGTTATTCTCCACCTGGAACAGAGCCAAAGTTAAAAAAAAAAAAAAAGTGGAATCTGTTCTGTAAACTGGTTCTAAGGGAATAACCTTGATTTCAGACTTCTGCCACCAAGTTCATGGTAATTTGTGACAGCAGCCATCAGAAATTAATACAAGCACACTGTAAATCTTGCTTTAATTAAAAAACTTGGAAAGCTTCTTGGAACTCTGACTTCAGGACATTCTTTGGGCTTTTTTACTTTTATTTATTTATTTTTTTTAGCAATCTTTTCTTCTCCCTAAATAAGAAAACAAGCATGACTCAATAAGTGCTCAAAGTGAGTTTTTAAAATATCTTATTTTGAGTAGTCTCTAGGATTTTGGCTTTGTTATATTCAGATGGCTTTTAAACTTTTCTCTGATCATCGAGGAAGCACATTCTTCACTCCAGTGAATAGTACCACTGAGCATGAAGTCATGCAAAGTCTTTTTTTTCCCTCTCCCTGAAGAGCTTGCTTTCATGTGTCTGTCTCTTTCCACCTTTACAACTCATAGCTATGGTCTCTCCTGGCATCCCTGCTTCAGTTCTTTCTCCCCTAACAAGTCATTCTACATATAAAAGCCAGGGTCATATTTTAAATACCTCAGTCAGATCTTGTTGCTCTACCTCTCCTTTCCCAGCTTAAAAACCATCACTTTTCCATTGCCCTTAGCATAATATCAAATGCCTTACCAGGCCCTGGAAGGCCCGGTGTGATCTGGCTCTTGCCAGCACAGCCACCCCATCTCACCCTCCCTTCCTCCTGCTCACTGTGCCCCAGTCACTCTGGCCTAATTCCTGTCTGTGAACATGCTTACCTCTGGGCCTTTGAATTTGCTGTTGGCTCTTCTAGAAAGCTTTTTCCCTGTCTGACCGACATCTTCTTGGCTTTCAAGTCTCACCTTAAGTGTTGCATTTTCACAGAGGCTTTCCCTAACACATCCCAATTTGCTAACTCTTATATTCACTTACCACAAACTATAAATGCCAGTTTATTTGTTCATTTGCTTATTTTCTGCCTAAATTCACCAGAAGGCAAACTCCTTGGAACTGGAATTTTGCCAATTACATTTATTTTTGTATCTTCTCCATTTAGAACAGTGCCTGGTACACAGATATTCAATAAATATCTGCCAAAATTTTCAATCAATAAATATTAAAATAAAAGATGGTGTGCTATGCTGTATCTATATATGCTATGAACTATATACAGCTTAGTATATAAACTACTCATTAGATTCTGTTAACTTGTTTCATTTGGACCTTTAATACTGTAAGGCTGGCTGCCTCGCCGGGAGCTAAATGGACACACTTATCTCTTCCCGTGCCGGATAATGAAGTCATCATTCCAGACACATCACTCCTATCAGGCCTCTCCATGCTGGCTCCCCACACCCACTCCTATCAGGCCTCTCCATGCTGGCTCCCCACACCCACTCCTATCTGGCCTCTCCATGCAGGCTCCACACACCCACTCCTGCATTCCTCACTCAATCCCTTCAAAATTTAAAAAGCCCGCCAAAGATTTGTCCAACGGCAGCTTAACATTGACCTCGCCAGCCGGTCAACCCACCAATGAAACTGTCTGCTCTTTGTTTCCCTAATGATTAATCAAACCCCCTCACCAATGAAACTGTCTGCTCTTTGTTTCCCTTAGCCCTGCCTGGCTACCAATGGCAGCTCTCCCCATTGGCACCTTGACTTCCCCTGACCAATGAAACTGTCTGCTCTTTGTTTTCCTAATAATCAATCAAACCCCCTCACCAATGAAACGGTCTGCTCTTTGTTTCCCAATGACTAATCAACTACCTCCACTCCTTATAAAACCCCATGCCCTGAGAAGCCCAGCGCGACTTCTCTGGCCCCTTCTCGGACCACAGAACCTCGCCCAAGAGCTGAATAAATTGGATTCTCATTTTCTCACACTGGCCTCAGTTTCCTCATTTTGACTCAGCAATATACCTTACAAATACCACCATTATTTTCTATATACAATGTTGATAACAGTTTGTAAAACATAATACATTTAATAACTTTTTAATGAGATCACCAATCTCACTAATGCTAACACTGTATTTAGCTTTGGATCCAAAAGCTATAAAAATGGCACCATTTTTTTCTGTGCCTCACACTTCCAATGCCATTTGATTTTCATGTCTGAAGAGTCCTATAGGGCAGCAAAACCTTTACATGGGCATAGATGACATCATGACCATGGTATAGGTAATTTAAAATAATATTTGCCAGTTTTAGAAACAGAGGGTAACATAGATTAGAACAGAATTTCCAGGTAATTTGAGGGTTATTTTCTTACTTTTTGGGAAGAAAGCAGCTAGCTATGAAAACTAAACACAAAGAGGAAAACATTCATTTCTGTGAAAAGACCCCAGCTTGCTTGAACATGTTTCTAAGAATGTTTACTTTGGAGATCTAATATAACAGATTCCTTTCTAAGATATATTCTTCAAGCTTCTGTCATCAGTGCCATAATTTCTGCTATAAATAAGTCTGATTATTGTAGGAAATAACTACTTTTCAAAGCACTCCATACAACTCACTCAAGATGTAAACCACCATAACTCCCTAAATTTATATGCACAGTGCAACTGACATGCCTTCACTATGTCTTCACAATTTAGACAACCAGCACACTACTGGTCTATGTCCAGAAAGCTTAGCACTCTTCTATTAGATATTAAAAGTCTGAAAATTCACTAGAAGTCTGAACTGCTTTTATATGGCATTTAAAAGCAGGAAACAATTGTATAAATTCATATTAAATTTGTTAAGAGACTCCAGGGTTTCAGGAGTTATTTGGATGAAACAGCTAAAACCTTGGCAGAAGAATGAAGGCTGAGCTGCTTTCTAAATAAAGATGTTATGACACACAAAGCAATAGGCATGATTTAACATAGGTGAAAATATGACTGTGACCCTGGCATACATAACATCTTAAAATTCTCCTTTGATGGATGGAAAAGCATTTTCCTAGACCCTGACATTAGAAACTGCCATTCTATATAAATTCAGCTGTAAAATTCTTTTTAGGATGTATATTCACCTCCATGACTTAATCAATTCCTCTTTCAACTCTTATAGATGTTTTCATTGAGCTAAGGTAGATAAATTCATAGAGTATGTGCTAGAATGTTAACTATAGTTTTTCTTTATAGCTCCTGGGTGATCATGCCTTAACTCATCTATAAAAAAATTCCATTTTGGCCAGATGGGAGTTTGGTGTCCCTGGGGAAATGAGATTTATACAACTAAGACAAAATTCTAACTTGCCCATCTGAGATGCCAAAGCCTCATTTAAAACCTTTGTTGGGGAGAAGGGCAGTTAGCTTGGGGGAAAGCCTTCTTGGGTACCTGTAAAATGTTCTCAAAAGCTTAAGACCAAACTCTCACTCCTCACAGAAGTTACTGGTCTCAAACTCTCCACCGAAACACTAGAATATTTTGGGAAATTTATAACTATTAAAAATCACTTGGCAACTGGGGAAATAAAAATGAGTAAACCTCATTATTCTTCATATTTTACCCTTAAGTTTAAACCATCTGGGTATAGTGGGTGGGCTCACAGGGCTTTAGTCTTCCTCTGTCCCTGGAGGTGACAGGATGCCATCTATCCGACTGCCTTTATATAATACCAAACCTGCAGGGTATCAACACTCCAGTCTCTGAGCCCTGAGTTCAGGACTCCCTAGAAATACTGGCCAATGATGAATGAAGTGCACTGAAGTCCCCTTTGCAGTCAAACTCTGTTTTAATGAAATTACTTCACTTTCCAGTATTTAATTTTGTGTAATGTAACTAACATAAATAGTAGTAAATCTCTCCAGATTAAGCCTAATTTTGAAAGGCCAGTGGGTAGGAGAATTAGAAAGACTGCATTGGAGGTTAAGAATCTTAGATGCTGAAATAAAACTATTAGCAGCCAAATTATAAGGCAATTTTTTGTTTAACAGATAAGAGTTTTCATCTTAAAAATTAAACACAGCCGGGTGTGGTGGCTCACACCTGTATTCCCAGCATTTTGGGAGGCCAAGGCGGGTGGATCACAAGATCAGGAAATCAAGATCATCCTGGCTAACACGGTGAAACCCCATCTCTACTAAAACTACAAAAATTAGCTGGGTGTGGTGGCATGTGCCTGTAGTCTCAGCTACTTGGGAGGCTGAGGCAGGAGAATAGCCTGAACCTGGGAGGTGGAGATTGCAGCGAGCTGAGATCGTGCCACTGCACTCCAGCCTAGGCAACAGAGCTAGACTCTGTCTCCAAAATAAAAAACAAAAAAACAAAAATTAGCTGGGTGTGGTGGCAGGCACCTGTAATCCCAGCTACTCAGGAGGCTGAGGGAGGAGAATCACTTAACCTGGGACACGGAGGTTGCAGTGAGCCAAGATTGTGCCATTGCACTCTAGCTCTGGGAGACAAGAGTGAGACTCCGACTCAAAAAAATAAATAAACACACTGTTATTAATATATTCAAATAAAGGATGGTCAGAAAACTTAGGGTACGCTCACACACACACAAACACACACACATACATATGGTATATTTAGTGATTCAGTGTTTGAAATTTTTATTGAATGTGTTTTGGTGATTTATAGCAAGAAGGAGAAGATGACATCAAGAGTTTGTGTGTGAAATTGAAAATTATCTAAATTTAAATATTTTTAAACGAATTTATATTTTTATAAGCACTTTCTACTCTCCAGAAGTTTAATTTGGGAGTAATAAGAAAAAGTCATAGGGTAAGCCTTCTGTAAGAAACGTGGACTTAGGAAAAGCTTTGAAAATATAGCCTAATAGCACGGCCTCAGTGGGAAACTCTTTTTCAGTAAAAGATTCATTTTTAATCTTTTGCAGTGTATACATATAGATACACAGCACACACACACACAAACACACACATACATATATACAAGTAAAATATATCATTTATTGAAAACTTGGGAATTTTGTCTTAAAGGTTTCTTGAATTTGAAAAGGTGGTTAGAAAAATAAAACATTAAAAATTATTAACTTTATTTTAAAATATATGTTTTACTTTTACTTTGCACATTGGTAGATGAAGTAACTGAAGAATGCAAAATAGGGAATTTTGGGCTTGGCATATTTAATTCCATGGAAGAGTTTGGATTTCCTCATTAAAATTACACAGGTAATGTTTGATATAAGTACGAGATTTCAATTCAAATGTGATCCAATTGGGTGAAAAAAATTATCTTTATGAATGGTTCTATCAGGAACCAATCTGAAGATTATATAAATTCTGCAAAAGACCCCAGCTGAATTATTAGGTGTGGCTTAAACTTGTAATATCTTACACATTTTCCAGTCATTTTAAAAAATATCATTGTAATTTATTTTGATAAACTATGGCTGTCTTTTATAATATCTCTAGTTATCTTTGGAAAGTTGGAATTCTCATAGTTTTATTTCAGCAGATATGTGTATTTTTCAAAAAGCTTATGTGAATATGGAGTTCTGTATTATGTTTACTTGTCATTAAAATGAGGATATTAATGATGCATACAAAGTTAAAAGAGGATTTTTATCTAAACCTCAAGTACATTCTATATTTATATAGATTGTTCTTTGAAAATTATATAGATATATAAGGTACTAGGAAACATCCTGATCCTGCTACAGAAAAATTAAATAACAAGTTTGGGAAAAAAAATACTAATTGGGATAACTATTTGGTTTCAATACTATAAACGTTGGTGGGTGATAAAGAGATGCATCATACTATAAAATTAAGAAGAGCTAATAGTACCCAAGAAAGGAGAAAGTTAAATGAAAACTTTAGATAATGAATTTAGTAAAGTCAAACTTTCCAGACAGTAAAGAAGCAAAAATTATATATATATGACATTATCAATTCATTGCCATCAAAAGAAATATTGATGAAATGAAACCGTTAGAGTAGGTAGATAGGCAGACATGAGCAGGGCAGGAGAACCACCCCCCATCTCCAGGTGTGAAGAGATCATCAAGTGATAGTCGTGAGGTTGTTGAACTGTCTCTCTAAAATAATAATTGATGGCAGCCAGCTCCAGGGAAAGACAATCTCTCAATAGGTAGAAAACACCTGAAGCTGGTGATCTGCAGCTTCCCTCTAAGATCTCAGGAGCTGGACAAGCCTATGCAAGCATGCGCACTAAGAGGCAAAATGGTGGAATTTAACTGGTATACAATCTTCCTCTAGGAATGTGCAACTGGTAAGAGAAAACTGCCTCAAGTGAGCATGTACACAACCTCAGTAAACACACTACACGTACACCCAAGTCTTTGTCTCAGACTCTGCTTTCAAGAGAACCCAGACCAAAAGACACAGTCCTTCTATTACACCTCACTTCAGCAATACCATAAAAGTGATGTGTTAAGAACTGAGTTAGCCTTGGCTTTTGGCTGGTAGTTAATCTGCCTCATTTTAACCTGCATGAAAATTGTTTTAGAAAAAAGCAAAAAGATATTGCAAAAATCTCCAAAACTACTAATTTATTTCCTTAACACTATTTTTTTTTTTTCCAGAATTACTCGTCTATAGGTTTAGCATCCTATTTCATTGCTTATTTACAGGTGGATCAGCATTACGATGCTGAAGAAATGTGATTAGTATCATGTCCTGCCCATCTTTATGTACTAGGCACAACTTCATAAAATGTTAAATAATAGGGGAATTGATGAGGACAGTATTTATCTTCAGTGGAGGATTTGCATATGTATTTAAAGTATTTAGTGAAATTTGATGGCAGTTCTAGATGGGTTAGGAGAAATGAAAGATAAGCTGTAACTACCTGAAAATTTTTTAGTATCTTTAGGAACAGATTAAATGAGAGGGATTCTTGCAGTGTTCACTACCTTATTATTGGAAGCAACTGATATTTACCCAAAAGATTCTAATAACAATATTTTAGGTGCAGTGACTTAGATAAATCAACAACAAACATCTGGTTAAATATTTTGTGTTCCTTCAAATATGTTTACCAGGCCTTAAATAAAGGCAAAAATGTCAAATGATAAACCAACCCCATTACAGAGAAATTACACTGGGAAAAAAGTAAATGTCAGTTATATATTTTAAATGTATCTTACATACTATGTAATATATACATTTAAATAATGTGCAATATATCATATGCCATATTAATATACAATAAGATTAATAAATGATTGTAGAATTTAAAATAATTATATTTCTCAGATTAGAGGGAAAATTTGCTTTGCTATTTTGCACATATTCAATAATGACAAAAGTATATGATCTCACTTGGTCAATTGTGGTATGGAAATAAGATAGAAGTGTTTACCACTCTGTGTGTATGTAGTTGATTTTAAATGTTTGGGATATATAAAATAGAACTATAATATACATATATATGTACATGATTTCTGAACAAAGGTGAGAGACAGAGTTAGAGAAAGAGAGAGACATTTTTCTCTCTGCACAAAATTTGAATAAAAATTATTCATGTTTCCTTTGGCTTCATGTCATTTGGGTAAGCATTTTGAAAGGATTTACTAACCATCCTGTAGAATCTAATTATGAAAATATTTTGAGTCAAGCTTAAGCAAATTACTACTATTCTTGGATATTATTTCAGAATTCTTCATAATTTCTATTTAATTTGGATATAAAAATTTCAAGAAAGTAAAATGAAATTAAAAATTTTTCGTAGATATATAAAGCAGAGGAAATCACAGAACTTCCACCTCCCACACTCTAAAACACCTTTGAAAACAACACATGTTCTGATCTGTCATATACATTCAGTCTTCTAATCTCTGCAACACAAATCCATTTCTTTAAATGTTTGATAAAATATTCAGATAGCGAGCTAATGTGCATGTTTAAAAAACAATCCATATAGGGCATTTAGGGGAAAAACATTAAAGGGACTTTTTTCTTTTTCTTTTTCTTTTTTTTAATAAAATCAATTTTTTTTTAGTTTTGAATTACCCTTCCTGTGTTTCAGAAATAAGATGCAAAACTGAACACTGCTCTGAGAGCATGGTGTGCCCCTGCGCCAGCACTGTTAGCAGCCAGGGATTCTGACCCTGCTGGAAACCCTACTGCAGAGCTGTGATGGCAAGAACTGAGAGGACATCAAAACCTCAAACAAGCTACACTCCTGTGGATTTGGAAAGAAACAAGACACTTAAACATTCCTGCTATGGTTTCCTTAGCAACATCCATAAAAACAACTCTGTAATACTATGAGGTTCTGTTTTCTTAACCCTTCAGGGAGTCAACTGAATGAAAACTTCCTTGAGGAAATATTTCAACTCACTAGGTAGACTGGCATAAATTAAACTCAGTAATGCATGATCTTCTAACCCCTTCCCTTAGCCTGGGTGGGATGGGTAGGAGGGAAGTAGGGACAGGGAGCAATGTACAAATTCTACCTTGACTGCCACGAGAGTTTACTTCATAAAAGACTTGGATCGGCACTGTTTAGAGGTGACTTGTGCGGAAAAATAAAAACACATTCCAAGGCAGTATGAAGTTAAATTACCCTTGGAAGTCCCCATCAAATATATTTAGTAAAGGAGAAAATCCAAAGCCAAAAGAGTTTCTCTAACCACATTCTCTGAAGTGACAGAAAACAGTGAATGGCCCTAAGTCATGTGAATCCAGAATAAACGAAGGGTTTAGGAATATTTTATTGAGCCAATTTTATGTAACATAACTCAAAGGTAATAATTCAGAGCAATCATCTTATATTAAATTAGTTAAGAAAATCATGCACTTAGGAAACTGGGATAGGAACAAATAGATAGCAATATGCCAATCATTTAAATATTTAAAGTGTGTAATAAGAAATTATTTTTATTCAAGAATTTAATTATTTGGCATGCACTAAATAATTTGATTATAATAACTCATAATAATATAATGATAACTGTAAGAATAATAGAAGGAAGATGAGAAAGAAGTAAAGAGAAAAATATATCTTACTAAGTTAAGAAATTCATATATTTCTGAAAGTATTATCATTCAGGAATATTGTGGAGCTGGAGTAAATTAATGCACATACTGCTAAAAAGTGCAATTATTTCTTTATCCCAGGCTAATATTCTTTATCAATTGTTACATAATCCATTAATTCAAATGTCTGTTTAATTAATACATTAAAATTTAAAAGCTTCTTGTCTACATTGAATAGCTGATATTTGACAATCAAAGAAATCAAAGAAAAATATAACCAATGTTTATAGGTAAATAATTCCAATGGAGAAAAATCTTTCAGGTATTATATCACTGATGAGTGTTTTGAATTAGTAGGAATTTATTTTCTTTCTTTCTCATCTTCTTCCTATTATTATTCTTATAGTTGTTATTATTATATTAGTTATAATTCTTATTTGAGAATCGATGAATTCAAAATTAAATGAAATCTTGATTTTAGGGAGTTTGGAAGTAACTGTGCTCAAATAATTTCAGTTTAAAATACAGTCATACATCCCTTAATTATGGGGATATATTCTAAAAAATGTACCATTAGGCAATTTCATCACTGCGTGAGTATCACTGAGTGTATTTACGCACACCTCAATGGTATAGCCTCCTACACACCTAAACTATATAATGTAACCAATTGCTCTTACGCTACAAACCTATATAGCATGTTATACTACTGAATACTGTAGGCAATTGTATCATGATGGTAAGTAATTGTATATCTAAACATATCAAAACAGAAAAGATACAGTAAAAATACAGTATTGTAATCTTATGGAACTGTTGTCATATATACAGTCTGTTTTTGACCAAAATGCCATTATGTGGTTCATGACTGTGTATAAATTATACACATTATTTAGGGTCAGTTACAGGGTCACAATATTTGTGTTTTCCTTAAAGTATGACTAACACTAGTAAAAATTATTAGTAATAATTAATAATTGTTAATAATAGTATATATTCTCTACATGCTCTATTCAGAGAGGAATTTATATTTTCAGTGAAACTTTTTTCAGATTAATGTAAAAACACTACAGGCTATATGATCTATGTTATGAGAAAACAGCAATACTGTAACATTTTAATGATACACATAAAATTAAAATATGTAAATACTCTACATGAACTGTAATCTTTAACTTCCTGTTTTATGCCTTTAAGTTAAGTCAGGCCTGTGACCAGCAAGAAGGCAGCTTTTGTTTAAGACATAAAAGATGTCAGAATATCCTCTTGACCTTTCACACATGTAGCTCTCACTACTGCATCAGTAAGATCCAACACATTTTCATTGAAGTTATTCAGGCTGCAGAAATATTAAGGTTGCTTTCTTGAGGAAAGGCAGGTGGGAGGGGAACATGTTGGGAAGAAGATGTTGCTTATGTTTTATTGGAAAGCTATTAGTTAATGGAATCCAAATGATTTATCAATTTGATGCAAGTAACAAATTCATTGATTCCGTGAATTGTTTAGGTAAATGGGAAAATCACAGTTTCTGAACATATCTGATTATTTTAGTCTAAGAAAGGATCATAGTGTTCATTTAATGCCCATTTCCCACCTTTTAAACCTCAAGCTATCTCCTATATACCTGCTTTTTTATGCTTCTACTTGATATGAGAATGATAGGCCCAAAAACAAGTTGAAAGAGAAAAAATAAGTAAGAAGTAGTAATGAATTACATTAGTGCAATTAATCTTTTCAAAAAAATCAAGTTCGATCAGAAGAGTAACAGTACACCCTTCAAGAAATCATGGAGATAACCAAGTTGAACTTGGATAAGGGAAATCTGGATTCATCACATTTTTTTTCTTCTGGGTCTGCAAAGAAGATGCATACCCCATGAAACTTCAAAATATGCAACTAGATCTTTAGATAATGCAAGTGTTGTTTTTTATCCAGATAATGAGCAGTGTACCTAAATCCCACAAAAGAGGAAATAGATGGGAACATAGAGTCAAACAATGAGGCTGATGGTCCTAACACTACAACTCTAAGCAAGGCTCACCCATCAACAAACAAGAAGCCCTCTACAATCACAGCCCTCCTGGGAAACGATCCAACACCTATCCATGTGTGCTGTGTGGTTGTTATTGTTATCTTCTTTTTATTATTATATTTCTTCTTTCTCATGACCCATGAAAACATATTCACTCATCTTGCAGATCTTGTTCCGTCTCTGTTCAAGATCTGCCTGATTCCTGATAGACTCCTGCTTTTCAATCCACCAACTCCTTTCATTACTGGCTAGGACAGGTACTGACTTCATCCTAACACAGTTGTCAGTAGACATAAACTCCTGGGCCTACCCACACAGTCTCAGAATCCCAGCCTTCACACATGAAGTCTATGCCAAAGACTACGGTGTCCATGCTGTTGATCAGTTTATAATGAAATCTGCAACATAGGAGGTAAATGCAATAGGATGGTGAAAAAAATATGGTGGAAGATGGGCTGATCTGAGGCATAGCTCAGCAGATTACAATGGTAATAATCAACAAATAAGCACATTATTGTCTCCAAGAAAAGTTAAAACAGGTATCAAACATTCTGAACCTAGGGCCATACAAATAAAAGGAAAGGAGTGGGTGGGGTAAAGTGAGTAGAAGAGAAAGTTCCTCAAAAATGCAGTGGTGAAGATGGCCCTATACAAATAGTCTTGGAAAGCAGGTCTTACAAGAGGGAATAAACAACAAAAGAGGAGGAGAAGAAGAACATGAGTGAAGGTGTAACTACAGTCAGACAAAAGGATAAAACACATGGAGCCTTTTAAGCTGTCGATACTTCAATTATTCTTAGTATTAGTTATATAGATCTCCCAGTACGGAGCCTCTTCCCAGAGAAAAGTTTATTACTTTTGTCTTAATCTAAAAAAACACAGTCAAAAAAATGAGCACACATCTTCAGTCTCTACCCTTTGCTCATCTCCCTGGTCACAACCAGCCAGAGTCATCTTCTAAAAACACAGTTCTGATTATGTCCCTTTTCTGTTTAAAACTCTTTCATTCGCTGCTGTTAAAACTAGGTCATACCCCTATTCCTGGAATGCAGTTCTCTGATATTTGGCTTATAACTCTTTCCGACATTTATTTTTTCTTCTAATTCTACTTTCCACATTTTCTACCCTAGCCAAGTCAAACTGCCAATCACTCTTTGTGCACGGACTTCTGAAAGTTCCCCAGCTTTCACAGCTTTTTCAGTACAATTTCCTATTTAGTCTCGGTATCATTTACGGCATGTTTCAAATGCTACTTCTTCCATGAAGAAAAGTCCAAGTAATTCCTGACTTTTCCTAATGCCTACAAAATTTCATATGCATGTTATAAATTCTCTTTCTTCCTCTTCTGTATTAAGTATAGGTGAATGTAGATGAGTGGATGGATGGGTAAATTCACACATCCAAAGATATTCTCCACTACTATGCTAAATGAGAGCCAGAGACTATCTAAGATGCATAAATACATTAAAAGTACCTGCTCTGAAGCTAGAGAAAGCTGGGTTTGAAGCCAAGCTCTGTTAGTTTGTAGCTGACACCTTCAGTTAGTTATCTATCCTCTTTAAACTTAAGTTATATTACCTGTCAAAAAAAAAGAAGTGATGATGAAGTAGAAGGAGGGAGAGAAGGAGGGTGATAAGGAAGAAGAAGAGGAAGAAGGAAAAAGAAGAAGAGGATGAGAAAGAAAAGGAGGAGGAGGAAGAAAAACAAACAATGGATGAAGGATGGTAATTACATATTTGGCATAGTTTTTAGAAAATAAAATATATTCACTTAATATTAGCAATTAACAAGATTAATATTATCAATTAGCATTAATATATTAGAATTAGTCTTTTCACACCTTTTACTTTTGCACACCTCATGATGCTTAGCATGTAAAAGGCACTCTATACTGGTTAAATGAGGGCATGCCTGTTTTACGATTCATTATGAGAAGTCAGTAGGGCAAGAAGATAACCAGAATTAAAGGACCTCTGGGTAAGAACATCAGAAATGAAAGTTGAAAATGAAAGGATGTGGTAAAGAAGGTGGCAGAGTGGATAGCAAAGGCCAGTGACACAAAGTCAATCATGCTTGAAAAACGACGCACAGTTCAGTATCTGAAAAATACAAATCAACAGATCAGAGCAGGTGTTTGCAATATTTGGTTTATGAATGAGCCTCAGAGGCCTGTGAACTCCTAATATTGTATGCAGTATTTGGAAATGAGCAAGAAAACATGGCTTTTATCAGACTCTCAAAAGGATGATGACTCTACAAATATTAAGCAACACATTTTAGAGATGGAGCACATCAGAAAGGTCAATTAGAGATCACAGAAAATAAGGTAACATAACTTGTGCTTCATGTAGGGATGTTGTTTGGATGTTCAGCATAAATTTCATGGATAATATGAGGCTCCTAACAGAAAACAAAGGGAGGCATGGTTTTAAGGCTGAAAAACACCTGCCTTTCATCTCCCCCTGGGAGAGGAAACATGAAGTCCTGGAGGGTGGAAAGTTATCAGGAGATAATTCACCAAAAGGGTGAAGCTCACTGGAAGCAGAAGAGAGAAGCAAAAGAGAACTAAAAAGAGGAAAAATGAAAACTTGTCATGTATGTGGGAAACTGGCATGCAGTTGATAGAGAATAGAAACTGGAATGAACTTAAAAAAGAAATGCTGGAAACTTTTACATATAAACAAAACAGAGCAAACAAAAGACAAATAAAACACCTTGTTGTAATAAAACAAAGCACTGTTTCTTAAAATGACCGTGTGGTACAAACTTGTAACGCCTCGTTTACAGTTTACTTCTTTTACATGTTTGCTTGGGTTGAGTTTCAACGGAAGAGACATTATCCTCAACTGCCCATTCACATTAACCACTGTTCATTGGAGCTTTTTTAAAAAAACACTTCCATAGAGATTAAATTGCATCATTTTCTTAAAATTATTTAGAATACCAGAGCATCAAGGCCACTATGGACTTGCACAATACTAGTGATATTGATTTATACTGTACATTTTCCAAAGAACGAATCTATCTCACTCAGGAACTAATTGAGAAAAAATAGAACCTTGCAATTTATCTCAATATCTAACAATCCTATATTAGTTAGCTGTCCATAAAAACATATTAGTTTTAGCATTTCAGTTATTTTTGCATCTCAAATATTATTCCGCTCTTAGGGTAATACATGAACACATACACTTGTAGGATCCAAATTCAATCTCAGTTTACACAATGTGCTTAGAGTCTGAATGAAAGAGATTTAATTAAATTGCATGAAAAAAATCCTCAGTATTTTTATCTTCTTTGAAATACTGATTATTATATTTTAAACTGGAATTGCAATTAATCATGACTCTTAGATGTGTAGAGGAAAGAAGAGAAAAATGGTTTATATAAATTAAGAGAATCTGTCTGAAATAAAGTAATTGTTTCCATGTAGAAGGTGATTTTAAATAATATGCAGATGCACAAACTTTAATTTTACTGTAAAAGACAAAGTCAATTATAAAACACTGTATAAATCCAAAACCCTAAGGGCTTATTTGCTAATGTAATATTGGAATCCTAAAATAGAAAGTCCATTGGGACACTTTACTTCCAGAGACCGAGCCTCTGAAAATCAACTTATCATAAGAGGAGTTATGGTTCCAACTGAATAGAAGTAGTCAAAAACTGAGCCCAGGACCAGCAACATAATTTGCAAGGCCCAGTGAAAGATGAAAGTGCTGAGCCCTTGTTCACAAATTAAAGATTTCAAGATGATGACAGCAGAGCATTAGACTAAAGCCCAGAGCAGGGCCCAGTGTGAGATTGCATATCCATGACATGGGTTCTGCCAAGGCCTTTCTAAGTCCAGTCTGAGCTCTCTAGAATTAGATACCATGATTTATATAAAGCCTTAGGTGCCAATGGAAAATTTAAGTTTCCATTATAAAGAGCTTAAGAATTACATTGATGAAAAGATTTAACAGCTTATTTATGACCATTTGTTTTTACATATTATGGAAGAATCAAGTATCTACATACCTTGGTAGGCCTAAAGATAAAAAAGAAGACATTACAGAAACTTTTACAATTTCTTGACCATGGCACATAATCTTTTCCACTATAACCTTTTTCAATTATGGACAGCAATTGCCTAGCAACATGCAGATCAAAGCTAAAGGCAGTACTTAGGAAGAGGGAACTCTGTAGAAGTAAGCCCTAGAAAGTGTTTGACAACAAGATGGTATAAAATATTAAGCCATAGACAGGAATGTTTCATGGTAGAACTTTTGGAGGAATCTGAAACCAAGCAAAGTTGAAAGAAGGAAGGGAGGAAGGGAGGAAGGGAGGAAGGGAAGGAGGAAGGGAGAGAAGAAGGAAGGAAGGGAGGAAGGGAGGAAGAGAGGGAAGAAGGAAGGAAGGGAGGAAAGGAGGGAAGAAGAAAGGAAGGGAGGAAGGGAAGAAGGGAGGAAGGGAAGGAGGAAGGGAGAGAAGAAGGAAGGAAGGAAGGAAGGGAGGAAGGGAGGAAGAGAGGGAAGAAGGAAGGAAGGGAGGAAGGGAGGAAGGGAGGGAAGAAGGAAGGAAGGAAGGGAGGAAGGGAGGAAGGGAAGGAGGAAGGGAGGAAGAGAGGGAAGAAGGAAGGAAGGGAGGAAGGGGAGGAAGGGAGGAAGGGAGGGAAGAAGGAAGGAAGGAAGGGAGGAAGGGAGGAAGGGAGGAAGGGAGGGAAGAAGGAAGGAAGGAAGGGAGGAAGGGAAGAAGGGAGGAAGGGAAGGAGGAAGGGAGGAAGGGAGAGAAGAAGGAAGGAAGGGAGGAAGAGAGGGAAGAAGGAAGGAAGGGAGGAAGGGAGGGAAGAAGGAAGGAAGGGAGGAAGGGAGGAAGAGAGGGAAGAAGGAAGGAAGGGAGGAAGGGAGGGAAGAAGGAAGGAAGGGAGGAAGGGAGGAAGAGAGGGAAGAAGGAAGGAAGGGAGGAAGGGAGGGAAGAAGGAGGGAAGGGAGGAAGGGAAGAAGGGAGGAAGGGAAGGAGGAAGGGAGAGAAGAAGGAAGGAAGGAAGGGAGGAAGAGAGGGAAGAAGGAAGGAAGGGAGGAAGGGAGGGAAGAAGGAAGGGAGGAAGGGAGGGAAGAAGGAAGGAAGGGAGGAAGGGAGGAAGGGAGAGAAGAAGGAAGGAAGGGAGGAAGAGAGGGAAGAAGGAAGGAAGGGAGGAAGGGAGGGAAGAAGGAAGGAAGGGAGGAAGGGAGGAAGAGAGGGAAGAAGGAAGGAAGGGAGGAAGGGAGGGAAGAAGGAGGGAAGGGAGGAAGGGAAGAAGGGAGGAAGGGAAGGAGGAAGGGAGAGAAGAAGGAAGGAAGGGAGGAAGGGAGGGAAGAAGGAAGGAAGGGAGGAAGGGAGGAAGGGAGGGAAGAAGGAAGGAAGGGAGGAAGGGAAGAAGGGAGGAAGGGAAGGAGGAAGGGAGGAAGGGAGAGAAGAAGGAAGGAAGGGAGGAAGGGAGGGAGGGAGGGAGGAAGGGAGAGAGAGAGAAGGAAAGAAAGCGGGAGAGAAGGGGGGGAGAGAGAAAAGAAAGCAAGAAAAAAGAAAGAGAAAGAAGAAAGAAAGAAAGAGGAAGAAAAAAAGAAAAGGAAGGAAGGAAGAAGAAAAGAAAGATTAAATTTTGGGAGAAAACTAGCATTTGCTTGAGCTGTTAATTGGTGACCATGAGAGTTAATAATAAGTCATTGTCTTCCCTTAATTTTAGGGCCTTGTTTCAGAAGTACTATGTGTTCAGTTTTAATAGACAATGGATCTCATTTCAGCCCAAGAATTTATAGGCATGTATTCATGGATATACACACATCCACATGCATGTGTGTTAACCTATGTGGCCACAACCAGGGGAGTTACCCTCTGTGCCAGCAGTGTACATTTGTTGCAAGATGAGATTTTCAGTTAGAAATATTATAATTTTATATCACATCTGCAATTACAAAAGTAAATATGATAATGATGAAATCTTGAATAGAATGGATTCAAATAACCCTCATAATTTTAAAAATTTAAGATACAAGTTTCTTTCATCCCAATAATCTGCTTTTGTCATACAGAATGATGTGGAATGGATTTGGCTGACTTACCTGGATATATCTTCATTTTTTTCCTCAAATTTTACAAATAAGAGTTAATAAGAAAAAAACTCTAATGTATTTGCAGTGATATTTTAAAAAATATATATATTCCACTCTCCTCACCCACAGCCTATATTTTCCTGATTTAGAATCTAAATTGGCTTTAAGAAATATTCATTCTTATATGGAAAGAAGTAGTGATCTTATATTTATTCACTACAGTACACCAGGAACTATGCTTAATACGCTCCACACATGGTATTTTTTTAATCTTCAAAATATTTCTGAAATGGGTTTGGTAAAATTTCCATTTTACAAATAAGGAAACTGAGATCCACATATATTATGAAACCTGCCCAAAGTCTCACAGCTACTACAAAATTTAAGAATAAAATTTGGCTGTAAAACAGACCAAAAAAATGCTTAAACAAATGAGGGTTGACATTTTTTTCTTGTAACAAGAAGTCTGGAAACAGGTATTTAAAACTCAGGAACCTCAATTGGAAGGCCCTGTGATTCTTTTGGTTGTTAAATTATTATTGCAAGATGGCTGCTCCAACCCCAGTGGCCAGTTAGTGGTCCAGGCTAGACGGAGGGAAGAGGAAAGTGCCAATGGCTGAATAGCCTCTTAGGTAGTTTTCTTCAGAAATCCAAGTCAACAAGTGCAAGGTGGATTTCATTGACCCATTATGCAAATTAGTCTAAGACATGCAAGTTGGTTTATTTGCATGTTTGTTCATTTTCTAAACTGGGCTTCTTGCTGCTGCCTTCAAAATCAAGTTTTTTAGAAAGAAGAAAGATAGCTACTGGCTAGAAAACCATCAGTCTCCCCAGCCGCTCTGTGACCTTTCCTCTCGGCATTTTTCTATCTAGGAAGGATTCCCAGCCCAGAAGTGGTGATAAGGACGCTTCCTTCTTCTTCAACCTTTACCATCTCCTCCATTTGGGATAAGGAGATGGGAATCACATTTGTTCTTAGTGCCATGGGTGCTTCCAAAGAAAAACAATGCCTTCTTTCTCTTCTTTTTTTTTTCTGCTCACAAATGGAACAAGCTCATGAAACTAAATGTTAAATTGAACTAAGCCAACAATAGAAAGGCTAAGAAAGGCATGCTTTTAAGTAATTCAAAGTAGGTGACAGAGAGCAGTGAGAAAATCAAATGTACATCTCCTACACCAAATGTATAAGATGACCAACGTGGTGATGATCAGAACAGATCTTTTTCCTTCCCAAAGAAATTACTGGGTAATTGGCAGAGTGCTGTGAGTCCATCTTCCAGTCCAACTCTTTGTCCCTCATTTCACGACATAAGCTGCAATACAGCCAGCAGTTTGGTGGTATATAGTAGACATATGCCTGACAAAAGCCGAAACACTTTAAAGGCAAGAATCTGCAGCTACTAGTTGTAAATTGTAGGACAGAAAGTGCTCGGCATGTTTGTGTTAGCTACAATTCTACATTAATTCATGAATTTTTCTTATTGTCTAGAAATGGACCATGCAAGAACAGAACCACCTGACACTCCCTACAAAGACCACCTTAAAGAATGATAAGGCCAACAGTGAGACATGGTGTAAAAGGACCATCAGGAATCAGAGGCTGATGGGAGTCCAGAGGACTAAGGTTGCAACACCTGTATCATAGAGAGTACAGTTGACTCCTCCAGTGGAAATGCTCAGAAACTCAGGAAACTCCCATGACAGATAGAGACAGGTTTGAAAATCTGCCAAGACCTCAGAGCATGAAGCCATGTTCACATTATCAGTTACATAAGAACCTTCTTCACCTCTTGTCTCTCCCCTTGACTCCTTCCGCAGTGTTCATCTGGAAACCATTCACAATAGTAACCAAGGAGTGGTGAGGAGGTGAGCAGCAAAGAGAGAAGATGCTTGGCTTTTGAAAAGGTTACCAGCCCAGGATAGGTAAAGTGAAAATCTTTCCCTTCAATAAATATTGGATTATAAATTAACACGTTATACTGAGCAATTGTAATCAGGTTGGTGCAAAAGTAATTGCGATTTTTGCCATTAAAAGTAATGGCAGTCTGGCCAACATGGTGAAACCCCATTTCTACTAAAAGTACAAAAATTAGCAGGGCATGGTGACGGGCACTTGTAATCCCAGCTACTCAGGAAGTTGAGGCAGGAGAATCGCTTGAACCCGGGAGGTGGAGGTTGCAGTGAGACGAGATCGCACCACTGCACTCCAGCCTGGGCGACAAGAGCAAGACTCCAACTCAAAAAAAAAAAAGGTAATGGCAGTCTCGATACTAAATTAAGACTGTTTGCCACTTAAGGAAGCCATTGGATCTTTGATTACGTAAAATAACAGTAAGCATAAAAGGCATGCACCTGCCTAAGTTTTTAATCCCTGAATTTCCATCTCGGTCAGAGGAAGAGCTTCCTTCCACTGAAGAGATTTAAAGGAAGCAGTGAGAGACAATGTACTTGCACTGAATTATCCTCTGGGAACCTTGCTTGTTCCCCATGCTGGTTGCATTCACCAGTTGCTTTCTGTCTTCCTATACTGGGCCCACCAGACACAGTCTGACCCTGGCCAGCTCCTTAGTCTCCTCTCTTGCTCTGACTTCCTCCCAGGTCATGCTGGCAGGTTGCTTTGACTCAACTGGGAAGGAAAGAAGAAGGAGGTGTTTATCTTCAACTCAAGTGAAGGCAGGATAATTGCAAATTTCTTCCCTGATGCATTAGACAGTTAGGTCCTTCATTAAACTGTTACCATAAATAAAACTGATTTTCTCATTCCTCTGTGTTCATACCATTGAGTTTATACCATACAAATATGAATCCTGAAAGAAACAGTGGTGGTTAGCTCAATAAACCTAAGCGTCAACTGTGGCAGAGCCAGGATTTAAACATGGAGCTGCTGCTGAAGACCAAGCTCTTAACCTGTTCCCTTTATTCTCTGTCTCTGGAGAAAGAGAGAGCTGACTGGACCCTCCCTATCCTGCCCTAAATTTGAGCTCTCTGAGGAAACAGCATTTACAGAATTCACCTGGAAAATGACTACCCTGACTATCATTAGGTATGGGTTCTAGTCCAGTGGTGATTTCTGTCAAGCTAAGCTGAATCATTCAGTACTACTACCTGAGCTAGAGTAGAGAAAACAGGTCAAATGAGCTTCTTTGCAGGTTTTCTCTAACCCACCACACATATTCGACCTTACATCTGTAAAACCTGGAATACCTGGTGCAGAGGAATAATGATGGCCAAGAACAGGAGCACTAAGGCAAGAACACACTAAGTTGTAGGACCATTTCTTTTTCTCCCAAGTTTGGAGCTATTTGAGAAACAGAAATAGTGCTTAAGCACATGAAAAGAGCAATGTTAATAATTATGCTGATTGAAGAATACAGCTTTAGATGGGCTGCCATTTCTATCCCACATCAATGGCTTTAGGTGGACTGCAATTTCTATCCCACATTAATCACCAGTAAGAACATTGGACAGCTTAAGGCCTCCCTCATGGTAGAAGCACTTACTGCAAGGAGAGGCAGAGAAGAAAAATGCCCTGTAGAGAGTTTTTGAAAAGGAATGACCCTGGAGGAGCTGAGCTCAGGGCACTGAGTTCCTCTTGTTTGACTCACCAGGATGCAGTCATTTTTCCACCCTGGGAAGGGTGAGTGAAGGCACAGTTAAGCCGAATGTGCTTCCCCCAGGCTTTCATATTCTCTCTGCTTTATGGAAACACAGAACACGAAGAAAAAATCATTCCCCCAGCATCAATGCTGTTACTTTTTAGAAATGAAAACTGGAACTACAGTGACTAAAAGCAAAGATTTAAATCCTGACTCCCACCTCCAAGCAGTGTGATCTTCAGTACATTGTCTCTTCTTTCACATGGGGATAATCAAATCTATTTCATAGACCTGTTAGAAAGACTAAATTAATTGAGAAATATTCAGCCCTGAGAATAGTGCTTTGAAGATATTAAGTGCTCAAAATAGCTTAATTACAATGTTAATTATCTTATTCCAATGCAAACTCTTATTTCTCTGCATGTGTATTTCAGCTTTGAATCATCTTTGAAACATTTTATAAATGCTAGTGAGCTATCTCGATTTTGTTATTTACATTATCTGAAACACCATCACTTGGCTTCCTCTATTCTATTTTCATCTGAGCATAAAGAAGGATATAAGTTTGACAGAGATAGTATGCTGTATCTGTAGATTTTGGTACAGGTTTTCATGTGTTTTTTTATTCTTTATGCTATCACGCTTACCTAGATTTGAACTCAAAGATGTCTGATTGGGTAATTAATTGCAACTAAAACTGAAAATTAAAACCATATAAAACTATGCAAATTGTAAAGTTGGATAATAGTACCCAAATTCTCTATTTGCATACTTTCATTTAACTGCTCATAGAGCCTTAAATAATTTTTCTACTATGTCTTAGTTTGTTCCTACTGCCTTAACACAATACCAGAGATTGGGTAATTTATGAAAAACAGAAATTTATTTCTCACAGTTCTGGGGGCTAAAATTCCATGGTCAAGGTGCCAACAGTTTTGGTGTCTGGTAAGAGCCTGGTTTCTGCTTCCAAGATAGCACCTAGTTGCCGCGTCCTCAAGTGGGGAAGAGACATGAGGGCCAAAGGGATGTATGGCTCCCACACCTCTTTTAAAAGGTCACTAATCTCATTCATGAATCAATCATCTTCTAAAAACTCCACTTCTTAATACTATCACCTTGACAGTTACATTTCAACATGAATTTTGGAGGGAACAGAAATATTCAACCATGGCACACTAGTACAGTACTTTCTCCCAGAGTTTATGCTTAATCCTCAACTGCACACACATCAAGTGGCCCATGCAAATGCATGGTGAAATCAACAGCTTTACTTGCTTTCAGAGGAAAACACCATTAAGACAATGTTAAGCTCTTTTTGTGGTTGAATCTGGGCTAAGAAAGATGTGACATCTTAGTTGTTTTCTGTTGCTTGTAACAGAGTCTCTGAAACTAGGTGATTTATAAAGAAAAGGAATTTATAAGGCCAGGTGCGGTGGCTCACACCTGTAATCCTAGCACTTAGGGAGGCCAAGGCGGGTGGATCACGATGTCAGGAGTTCAAGACCAGCCTGGCCAAGATGGCGAAACCCTGTCTCTACTAAAACTACAAAAATTAGCTGGGCATGGTGACAGGTGCCTGTAAACCCAGCAACTCGGGAGGCTGAGGCAGAAGAATTGCTTCAACCCAGGTGGCAGAGATTGTAGTGAGCTGAGATTGCACCACTGCACTCCAGCCTGAGTGACAGACTGAGACTCCATCTCAAAAAAAAAAAGAAAAAGAAAAAGAAAAGGAATTTATTATTTATGGTTATTGTGGCTAGGTCCAAGGTCCAGGGGCTGCATCTGATGAGGGTCTTCTTTGGGGTGGTGGCTCTTTGCAGAGTCCCCAGGTGGTAAAAGGCAGCACATGATGGGAAGGCTGAGCATAGTCATGTGCTAACTCAGGTCTTTCTTCCTCTTCTTATAAAGCCACCAGTTCCTCTCCCAAGATAATCTATTAATCCATTAATCCATTCATGATAGCAGAGCCCTCATGATACAATCACCCCTTAAAGGCCCCACTTCTTAATCCTGCCACATTGGGGATTAAATTTCAACCTTAGTTAAGGGGGGCAAATATTCAAACTATAACAATCAGAAGTACTTTGACACTCTTAAACTAATAAACAGTAGTTTATTAGAGCTCTTGATATTTGCAAAAGGTAGCTTTCCGAAATCCCATACCCCTCCTATACCCCTCTAACATGTATGCACATGTAGTCATGTATAGGCCTGTGCGTACACACACACACACACACACATTTTTACATGTCAATGACTGTGAAGAGAAGATATACTTGCATTTTTCAAGAGGATAATTTTTAATGGACTTCAAATAGGAAGAGAATACCAAGAACCAAGCCAAGTCCATCAGAGAAGCTGAAATTCAAACCCATGGAGACCAGGAACCAACAACATTCAAAAGCCAGCAGCAAGATTGAGGCTCCATCATGGAGAAGTTAGAGCAGCAGCTTAGGAGATGATGCCTGGGTTCAAACCCTACTTATCAATCTGTGTAACTTTTGTGAAAGTTACTTAACCTGCCTGTGCTATAGTGCACTTATCTGTAAAATAGGGGTACTAGGAGTACCTACATCTGTATAATGGGGGTAATAATAGAACCTGCCTCAGATGGTTGCTCATTGGTAAAAGAGCGATGATAATACGATTTATCTAATAGGGTTCCCTTTTTTTTTTTTTTTTTGAGATGGAGTTTCGCTCTTGTTGCCCAGGCTGGAGTGCAATGGTGGGATCTCGGCTCACTGCAACCTCCACCTCCCGGGTTCAAGTGACTCTCCTGCCTCAGCCTCCTGAGTACCTGGAATTACAGGCACGCACCACCACACCTGGCTAATTTTTTGTTTTTAGCATAGACGAGGTTTCACCATGTTGCCCAGGCTGGTCATGAACTCCTGACATCAGATGATCCACCCACCTCGGCCTCCCAAAGTGCTGGGATTACAGGTGTGAGCCACTGCATCTGGCCAGGATTTCCTTTTTAGGATTAAAAGAGTTAATACATATAAGCACTTAGGAAACTGGCATGTAATGAGAATTAATTAATCATTTACTCTTATTGCTATTATCATCAAAGCATCAAAAATGAGATTGGCACAGCAGCTGCTTAGATATAAGCATAGCAAAGAAAGGAGAATCGGGTAACCTACATGGTGACTGAGGAACCGGGAGAACTGGGACTCATGTTTATGAACTGGAGAGTGCTTGGTGTGTGTGTGGATCAGGCCCCCCAAAAATACCATCAATGAGGTAGACAGAATACTTTTGTTTCTCTAAAAGTCCAAAGCATAGCTCCTGGGTAGATTTGACTTACAAGTTAGTCAGTGTGGAACCAAATAACTTAAGGTTAGCATTGCCAAATGCCTTTGGTTGAATTTGTCTTCATATGAAGACTTGGTCATGCCAAGAAAAAAGTTTTCTTTTTAAGTAAATCTTTTGAACTCCCATGAACCAAAGTGATCTGTGCACTACAGTTATACTTCACAATCAATAATTTATGTATGCCACTTCCTGCCATAGCAAAACTTATAGCCTCACTTTCACCAATAATACAATCACATAGATTTTATTTCACCAGTAATAAAATTACATAGATGTGTTAACTGCTCTTTCTTAAACTGTAAAAAATGTATATTTTTGTTCATTCTAGAACATGAATTTGTTTTCAGCTGAGGATATGCCCACTGATTCTCAATGACTTCTGTATGAGAAGGCAGGATCTTTTCTCTTACCATATCAGGTATATATTTCTACAATTTCAGATGCTACATATATTCAGCTCTTTGTTAATTTGTTCCACATGACACTTAATGGAAGTTAGGAGTTTCAAGACACCGTCATCAACTTTTAAAATATATATTTAAATATTTTCTATCAACCTATACAAATCCATCTGAAGTACCTCTGTAATGTTTGACGTTCTAGCCTTACACCTATAACTTAAATATAGAAGTGATTGCTTTATATGAACATGAGTGTAGTATTTTGCAATTATTTTAAGAAATGCTTTGTAAGTTAGCCATTTTGATAAAAAGTGTTTTTACCTCAGCAGGTATTTAAAAGTGAATTATCAATGACAGAAAAGTAAGGGGCAAGAAACAGAGATAGAATTACTATTTTTTTCTCATTTATAAGGAATAAGTAGATTTTTAAATTTTAAAAAAAGGTTATTATTTCTTTTTTATTACAAATGGAAAGACAAACCAGAAGGGAAAATAACCTTAAGCGCTACATCAAATTTATTATCCTCAGTGGCGAAGTGAGTAAGTGAGTGTAGAGGTGTGAAATTCCGGCAGACAGAAACATGCTGTTTGAAGAGGAAGTGGTGATATATAGACTACAATTAGACAAAAAATATGATTGCTGAAATTGACAAATCATTCATAAAAAGAAAACAAGGTGGATGATTATATCATCATCTACATAGTTCACAGCTTCTCCTGATCTAAATAAAGTGTATATATTTTTAAATATAATTCAATTAGCATCTACAGCAATCTAAGTGATCAATTACAGAAATAAAAAACCCCAAACAGGAAATTAACATATTTTTACACTCTCGTTTTTCACTACATCATGATTATGATTTTACTATAAATTTACAAATTCACTAATTCAGGTTTGTTAGTACTTTGTTTTAGTTTTATTTGTGGTTTGAGAGTTTCTACAACCCTAAATGGATTTATAGCATAGCACAGATATATTTAACGTAACTCTGAAAATATTAAAAAATACTCAGAGATAATTTATATCTTCTTGAGATAACATGAGGCCTTAATATTATTAAAGTATTTCAACAATATGGACAAAAATGCACACCAATGACAATAGTATTTTCTTTATGAAATTTACTTAACAGTAATTTAAGAACAAAATAATTATTATTGACAAGAAAACCATGATTTAAAGGCTTTGTGATGAATGAAAACAGCAAGTATTGGTGGGAGACTATTAATAAGTCCAATGGAAGACCAAGTTGAATTTCTATCATAAACATTAAAAACAAATATTTCAGTGACTTTTGGTTTCCAGTCAAGCATGTAAGAAGCTTAAAAGGCGTCATTGCAATCCTCACAAGAAGAAAGAAAGTCGTACCTACTGAAAATAGACAACTTTTCTTAGATCTGCCAGAATTGAGTTCACAGGGCAAACCAGTACACCCTAAATTGAAAAGGCAGGAAGATATGAAGAATCACAACTTACCTGAGTAGAAACCTTTGAGGGAACCAATATGGGGAAGGAAAACCTTAACTATAATTGACAAATTGCTGGAGCTCAGTGTTGACAAGTCTGAGAGTTAAAATCTCTAAAAGGGGCCAGTCTTCTGGGGGTTGCAAACTTTTACAGAGTTTTAACTCCAGAAAACTTACGAGGGTCTCACAGTGAAGATCTGAGAAAAATCCCCTTCTGCTTTCAGCAAGAGAAAGGGAAAAGCAGCCATTTTGAAATATACCAGGGCATTCTACTTTTCTTGATAAGGTCTACCCTCAAGAGAAACCATTTTGCCATAGTTAACCTATGGAGGGTTTATTGGAAACTAACCGATTTGGGGAAAGGGAAGAGAAACATCAAACTCCAGCCCTCTGTTACCACCTATCCCTTCTAAGGTAGAGGCAAGGGAATGAGATGGAGAAGGTGTGTGTGTTCACAATCCAGTTCACAATGTGGAGGCACAGGCATAGTAAAAGACTAAAAGGCAGACCTAATAACAGAAGTATAGAAGGCATCTCTTCCCCCAGTATCTTATGGTCATATCACCAAAGCCCTACATATCACAGTTGTCAGTAAGAAAACAATCCAATCACAAAACGGCCAAGAGATCTGGACACCTCACCAAGGAAGGTATACATGTAGAAAATAAGCCTACGAAAGATGATCAACATCAACATGAGATACCACTAGAAACATAGTAAAATGATGTAAATCCAAGGTGCTAACAGTGTTAGTGTCGGAAGGAGTGAGTATATGAGAATTCTCTGTATTCTGTATTTTCTGCTCAATTTTTCTGTAAACCTAAAACTGCTCATAAAAAAATAAAGTTTCTTTAAGTAATAAATAAGGCCAAATGCTGGTGAGGTTGTGGAGAAAAAAGCAAAAGGAATAGTTGACCTAGAATTTTAAAAATATACATAAATGCATATTGAAAGATAGATTAAATAGATGAATAGATGATTGATAGATAATAGATAAATACACAAGCTGGACTATCTTATTTTCCTTTATAAAGCATTTTTAGCATAAACAATAATGCTAGAACTCTTGCTTTTTCTTCTAATATTTTTCATGTACTTTAATTTTAAAAATAAATCCATTCATTAGGACTCCTACTAATTGCTAATAAAAATGTAACTGATTCATTTCTTTTTTATTTTTAAATAGTATGGACTAGGTTCAACATTTGAGCATTTGTATACAGTTTGTTTCTGTCTGAAACAAATCTTACTACTATAATTTGTGAAACGAACATTGTGTGTCTGGCTGATTCCTTTTAATACTTTAAATAATAAAATTATTTATGGCTTGGGCTATTTCCATTAGTTATAACTGACAATGAGAAATGTAGTAAAATATAATGTGGTTTGAAAGGTACTAATTAAGCTATAAATGACAGCAACATCATGACTCTGAAGCTCATGAGTCATTTGTAATTCAAGTACAGGAGTATTTTTTCGTAAGGCCTCAGTTGTGGAGCAATCCCAATGGAAGTATATCTCATCTGTCTGGAATTACCTAGGTGTGGTTCCGCCCAGGGGCAGAGGGATGGATTGATTGATCTCTGGGAGCTACTTCCCAGTCCAGAGTCTCAGATAGTTAAAGCCTGCAATTGAAATAAACTTCCTGCCATCACTCAGCCCTTAATCCCCCCGTTTCTATCCATGATAAAATTTACCCTGACTCCCTTGTACTTTCCCAGCCCCTTTCATGTCCACACTTGTCAGGATGCCCAATCCTCACTTAGTCTCCTTTTAGCAATAATTCAAATGCTCATTCACTTGAATCAAAAAAGAGGTGAAAGAGGGTACACAACTGGAACACACTAAAGAATTTTTAAATTCTAGCCAGTGAATCCATTTCCTTAACAGAATTCAAAAGGATTGAGACAGAGAAAGCTCTTAACTTAGAACATATGCTGATGAAATAAGAGTTTTGATTGCCATGGTCTATGGAGATGCCACATAAACACATCCACATACCGGAGGCCACATAGACATAATATCTCTCTATATAAAATATTATATTATATATATTTTTACATATATATTATGTGTGTGTGTGTGTATATATATATGTTCACACACATTCCTGTGTGTGTGTGTGCGCACGTGCGCACACGCGCCTGTCTGCCCATTCCACCTTCTACCTACCCTTTTCAGGGCTGAGTGACTGATCTTCATGTTTCATATGGTTTGGATCTGTGTCCCTGCCCAGATCTCATGTCAAATTAATCTCATGTCAAAAATAATCCCTAATGTTGGAGGTGGGGACTGGTGGAGGCAATTGGATTACGGGGGCGGATCTTCCCCTTGGTGCTGTTCTTGGGATAACGAGTGAGTGCTCATGAGATCTGGTCGTTTTAAAGTGTGTAGCACCTCCCACCACCTCCCTCCTGCTCCTGCCATGTAAGGCTCCTGCTCCCACTTTGCCTCCTGCCATGAGTAAAAGCTCCCTGAGGCTTCCTCAGAAGCAGAGGCTGCCATGTTTCCCATACACCCTTTGGAACAGTGAGACAACTAAACCTCTTTTGTTTATACATTACCCAGCCTCAGCTATTTCTTTATAGCAGTGGGAGAATGAACTCGGGCAATGTCCATATTCTGTATTCACACAGTTAATCAGTTCATTAGTTCTCATATCATTCTTTATATTAATAATGATAGTTATTCCTCACTATAATTAGCAGCAGTTATAGTTCTCTTTATAGAGATAGGGTCTTACTGTGTTGCTGAGGTTAGCCTTAAACTCCTGGGCTCAAACAATCCTCCTCTTCAGCCTCCTGAGTAGCTGGGACTGCAGGTGTACACCACTACTCCCAGATAGTAATAGTTCTTATATATTATATATAATATTTTTACATATTATATATATAATTGAACAGTGGTTCTATACACACACACACATATATACACACACCACATATACACAAACACATATACATACACACACACACACACACATACACACCCATGGGAGCACAAAACCACTGTTCAATTATATATATATGTATAGATAATATATAAAAATATATATGTATATATATACATACTGATGAGTATGTATATGTGTGTGTATAAAACCACTCTTCAATTCACAAGGCATCCTGTGACCTAGGATCAACCTTCACTTCTAAAAGTCAACTTAAAGTTTATGCTTCCACAATTATTTGAGAGATGTAGCCAGAGAAAGCAAGCAGCTATGTGTAGGAGAACATATTCTTGGCTTCATATTGAACAGCCACAGCCTTTAGGAGAATTGCTGTCATTTTCAGCTGGGTCATAACTAGCAGTCAGCTCACACTGTGAATGCAGAACAGCCAATTGTGCCTTGGGATTTTCCAGCCTAATAGATTCTCACTTCATCATGTGCTTGGAGGCAGAACTAGTTAAGTGGATGACAAGAGAAGTGGCAAAAATAGGAAAGAGAACTTCGAAGGAATCATGAAAAGGAATATATATTTTCTTCTGCCTTCCATTCTGTTCTTTTTTCTACCTACTTTATTAATTTCTTCTTTCTTTTTTCCTCTCTTTTAAATTAAAGACACTCTGCTTTGCAATTTCAGTAACATAAAGCAGATACAAACATATTTGCAAAATCAGAGTTCCCTCCAGCTAATAAAAATCTCTATTTTATATTAAGAAACATGAGATATATGGCACCAACTTCTATCTTTCATTTCATCATGTCCAATCTAAATCATAATTGTAGTAAGAAAGAGGTAATGGAAATTCAATTTTATAATAAAAAATAGGGAAATAGGGCATTGTTTTGTTACACTGGGAAGAGGCCCACGTCTGAAACAAGACAGAGTAAAGCAAAGCAAAACAAAACAAGACCACTTCTAATCTACTAGTTGCCTGCCCTGTGTGTTACTTAAAATTCAATTTGTGAATTGCAAATTAGAAGTTGGGAGGCCATAAAAGGCCATTTAGACATATCATCTCCCTCAAAAGTATTTTCCTACTTATTCTCCCCATTGATTTCTGCCCCTCTACCTTTAAATATAAATAAAAAGATCCGCACAAAGTTTTTATATCTGTCTGCTCAGACTCAGGCTGTCACAGCAAAATACCAGGGACCAGCTGCTTAAACAACTGGTATTTATTTCTCACAGTTCTGGAGGCTGGAAAGTCCAAGATCTAGATGCCTGCAGATTCAATTCCTCAGTGAGGGTGCTCTTTCTAACTTGTAGATTCTGTGTCTTCACAAGGTGAAAAGAGAGAAAGAGAAGGTAAGCTCTCTAGTGCCTCTTCTTATAAAGCCACTAATCTCATTATAAGGGCCCCACTCTCATGACTTTATCTAAATCGAATTGTCTCCCAAAATCTTCATCTTCAAATACCATCACATTGGGATTAAGGCTTCAACATATAAATTCGGATGGGACACAATTTAGTCCACAGCAGTGCTCATTCTCGATCAAATAACATATCCTTTAAACTAAAAATTCCTAGTCAAGACTTCCAGCGATACAGTGCCTAGGATCCTTGCAAGCCCTTTTTGCATATACCTGTTTAAAACTCACAACAACTAACTATTTGAGGCAATTACTATGATCATTCTCATTTTTCAAAGGAGGAAACTGAAGAAGAGAGAGTCTTAGCAACTTCTCTTGGATTATAAAGCTAGCAAGGTCTAAGGTCAAGTTTCAAACTCAACTGAATTGTCTCCCAAACCTGCTAATCTATAAAGCCAAAAACTTAAAGAAGAAACCTGCGCGTATTGCCTCTTCTTCCTAACCTTCACCACCACTGACATAAGTAACTCCATCTTAAGAAAAGTCTCTGTCTTACATTCATAAGGCAGTTTGACAACGGGGACCAGATATTTTAGTTAATAAATAAAGATAGCATTTAACCAGATAAGGACATAACCAGCACACTTGTTCACTATCAGTCCTCACCAGAGAAGTCTGAGGCCATAAAAAGAAGAAACTGACACAGTCTTGCTGTTACTTGTGATAAGTACCAGCATCTTCCGCTGAGGGCTCTGCCCACATCAAAGGCTCTTCCTTGCAAGACCAATGAACTGCCTGGCCCAGACCAGAATATTCCTTTTGTCTACCTTGCTCTCCCTGGACTGGCTCATTTACCCTTTCTCTTGATATTCAATGTCACTTTATTATGGAATGTTTAATCCATAAAGTTTATTCATATGTTGATTAAGTATACTATTATGTATAGTTTGCAATTTCAACTGACTTGTTTCACCATGTTGGTCAGGCTGGTCTTGAACTCCTGGCCTCAATCATAAGGAGTGGCTTGAGTCTATGTGCCATAGGCTCTGACTATCGAGTGAACAGGAATTACTAAGGAGAATTGCCTCCTTGGGAACTCCATATAGCTTCTGGATTTCGTGATTGAAATAGCATCAACGAAAGCCTGACATTGCGGAAAGACGCAAATGTTCATGAACCTGGTTATATCTGATCTTGCATCACTCATGAGAATCACTGTGTTAAAACTTCAAACTTTGATGGTTTTTCACTCCATAGATCTATTTTTAAAATACAGTATTCTTTGTGCAATTACTCTTTGCTTTCTTTCCTGCTGACCACTGTACTTTCTTTGCTGGCATTGTATAATGTTTACATTTCTCTTTTATTTTTTCTTTCCTTCATATTCCTTTTATCCTTTCCTCTTTTGTCTGTCCTTTCTTCTGTTTTTATACCATCCTCAAATGACTGACTCTCCTAAGCATGAAATCTGAAATCTGCTCTATACATTTTCTGGGTTCAAGTTTTTTTGACATTTTATTTTGTTTTTTAGTTTCGGTCACTTAATTTCTTTCCCTCCTTCCCTCCCTCCCTCTCTCTCTCTCTTTCTCTCTCTCTCTCTCTTTCTTTTTGACAGAGTTCTGCTCTTCTTGCCCAAGCTGGAGTGCAATGGTGTGATCTTGGCTCACTGCAACCTCCACCTCCTGGGTTCAAATAATTCTCCTGCCTCAGCCTCCCAAGTAGCTGGAACTACAGGTGTGCGCCACCACGCCCAGCTAATTTTGAATTTTTAGTAGAGACAGGGTATAACTAATGTTGATCAGGCTGATCTCAAACTCCTGACCTCAAGTGATCCACCAGTCTCGGCTTCCCAAAATGCTAGGATTACAGGCACGAGCCACTACACCCAGCAAGTTACTTAATTTCTTCACTTGACTTAAAACCTACTCACAGTTACCTCAAAATCAGTGAAGAACTATGAAGCATGGATCTATATTTAATAACAACAGGGGAGACTTAGATACCCAGGTCTTTTGAATGTGGATATACCACTATTTTATTTGACTCCAGATTTCTTATGATTAAAATGGGGAAGTAATATCTTACCAAGTTACTTTTCCAGGTTGTTAAGAATATCAAATAATATAATGCATAAAGATAATTCTTTGTAAATATTAAAGTGTTTTATAAGTAAAGATGATAAAAACTGGCATGTCTAAAATACATACATTATCTTAATTTCCTATAATTTAATCTCATAATTTTTTTTTTTCTCTTTCCCCAAACCAAATCTTGCCACAACTGATAGTGCTGCTTTTATTTATTCAGGTATCCATTGTTCAATTATTCAATCAATAAATGTATATTTATTCAACTACTACTATATCTACCTCTCCTAAGAATGCAATACCCAGGGTGTAAAAAATACCCTGTCATGGACCTTTAAAGAACTAACAATATAGAGGAAGTAGTAGACAAATACAAATACGATTATAAGAGGCAGCAGCAAAAATTCCATCACTAAAAATGTTCAAGGTTGTCATCTTAGGGCACCCAAAACTTCCAAGTTTATATTCACTTCCCTCTCCAAACCATAGTCTTCTTGTTTTAAGGAAATTGAGGTAGTTCCTCACATAGAAGACAATCCCATTTTGAAGAGGCTCTAAATTCTAACACTCAGACATTCATTTATTTTGGGTGACTCTGAAATTATAAAAAGGCTCTTAAAGTCAAAGGTAACAAGAATTTATGACTTTGTGCCATATTGGTGGCATGGCAAGATACCAAGAACTTGGTGATAAGTCACTGATAAAATAGTTATCAAAATCATTGCAATGATAAATTCAAGAATACCTCCAATGGGAACATACAAAGAAGTGCATATGATCATTTTGGCCTATATCAAGTCAATTGCATGTATACCAGTATGGTTACTTTATCTGAGGCATTTTAGTATCCATTCTAACTTCTAAATATGAAGATTGTTAATTTTTCTAAGGAATATATGTAAATTTTATACAGAAAAGTGTCTCAGCTATGCAGAATTTTCTTATTTAAAAAAAAGTAAAGTACTATTTTGAATAGAATCAATCTTTTGACAAAATCTAACACATTTTATGTCTTCCACTTAAAATAGTTTAATTACTAAAATTAGAAATGACACATCAAATTACTACTAGAACAAGGCTTCTGCATCAAGATATTTTTATGAATACTATTACTCATAATTTGGGAAATAAATCTTTGTTTGAAATGTTATAACATAGCCCCTTAATGATTTTTAGTGGAAATTTCAGTGTTACATGGCAATACTTGATTAGGCTTTTGATGGTAATAGCTTGCTAACTTCTATATTCATATTAAATCCTGTATGAAAGTCACTTGAAAAGAAATGTTGCATCATGTCTACAACCGTGTCAGGAGCCTTAGGGAAAACCACAGACTCAGTTCAATAAAGCAGTCAACATAGATCTTAACACAATATTGGCCCCCAGTAAGTGAATAATATCTGGTAAAATGATCTAGTTGGTTAAAGAGAAGTAATTAGGTACTTCCTGTTGTGATTTGGCATGTACTTTTAGAAGAGAAATTGTAAATGTGGATCATTTGAAAGAGATAAAGTGAAAATTAAACAAGTCAGTAGATTGAAATTTTATACTGTATCTTCAAGGCTACAGGTTTGAAATCTTACAGGTAAATTCTTCATACAATTTGCACATCTTATCATGTCACTAACACAAATTCCTGTGTCTGGTTTAAATATGGGAGAAGAGTATAAAAGAAAACAACATTTTATAGAGCTACTTAGAAAATCATATGGTTTGGCTCTGTGATCCTACCCAAATCACATCTTGAATTTGTATTTCCCACATGTCAAGGGAGGAATCTCCTGGTGGGAGATGGCATGCCCAGTGCCATAACACACAACCAATGAGAACAAGCAATCCTCAATATTCACTGACCTCTTGGCTTTTGTCTTCCTGGTTTTCATCCAACTTCATCTACTCTGGCTTTTCAACCTCCCTTTTTCTCTGCGTGTCATTTAAACACAGATAGTATATATCTCTGATTTCTGCTCTAAATTCTTCCATTCATTTTCTAGACACAGGTCTTTTCCATTGCTGATCTTATTTAATACCATGGGCTCATATGCCATGCCATTGCTAATGATCCTCAAATGTGTAAATTCAAGGTCTTTTCCTTGAGCCCTCCACCTAAAAGTCCCCTGGCTCCTTGGTCATTAATATCTTAAACTATATTCATCCTTCCCAAAACTTGTTCTGTTTTCTTATGATTCTGATCATTAAGGAATAGCTTCACCATTCAGTGTCCAGCATGGAAATCTGTGCATTATATTTGGATGTTCCCTTTCCATATCCAATCAGTGCAAGCAATCACCCCTCGATGTCTGAACTACTTTCAAATTTCTAGAGTCAGTCCCTTCTCCTTACGGCAGATTTTAGGTAAATGTGATTCCTTTTCAGGATTACTGCCATTTTCTTCTAAAAATAATACCTTCCTTCAGTCCTTGTGACTTTGTGATTTATGCAAGCCCCCTTGACACCAGCACAAAATACTCAACTACTGATCCTCAGAATCTGAGAATGTGTTATTTTATATGGGAAAGGTAGTTTGTAGATATGACTAAGATTAAATAACTTAATTTGGGGAGATTAGCCTAGATTATCCAGGTGAGCCCAATCATATCACATAAATTGTTGAAAGCTGAGAATCTTTGCCAGAACTGTTCTATCAGTAAGTAAAAAGTATGATTATTACCACTTAGAGTTGGGGAAGAGGTCAGGGAGAGACTGGGCATTCTGTCTCTTAAGAAGATTAGATCCAATTATTTTTTAACCACACCTTCCTTCCCATTTCCAGAGTCATCTGATCATCTGGGGACTCTAGAGTCTTTCCATCCTGCTGATTTAGGATTTCCTGTCCCTGTCTGTTATTTCACTGGCCTTTGCTTTCAGGCATTCAAATAATTTATTCTATCTCCTGTCCTCTCTTTTTATACTTGTAAGTGTATCTCTTTTATTGTTAATGTATCTTTAGTATGGTTCTAGGAGGTTTGAAGAGGGAGTTTGGCTAAATGTGTATCTTCAATCTGCATTCTTAAAATAAAACCCCACTGTCTTTAATTTTTTTTCCTTTCTAAGCTGTTTAAGAAAATCAGTCTCTACTGACTTGCTTCTTTCTACACTGGCACATCTGAATGATGCTCTCTTAACGTAAGACTTAGTGAAATCAGGACAAATTTTATAGAACCAATGCAATTTTGAGATATAATGACTTTGATATATATTGAAAATTTATATAAAAGGCAATATCAAAAATAGTACCTTTTTGGAAACCAACAAGAATCCCAAACCTGTATTTCATTACAGAGGTTGGAAACCCAAGAGACACTAACAGAACATACATTTTTTAATTTAAATAAAGGAAACACCTCTACTTTTGTTTTGCTTTGTAATGTGCACAGTTTTCAGTTTTAAGCAGGAAATTTAAGGTCAGATGTCAAAAACCAATTTCTAATAACTGTCAAGTGTTACCTTTTCCTTAGCTCCATATTTTGTACTCAGTAAATATATTTATATAACTTTAATCTTCCCTAATTTTTTGGAGAGGAGTCAGACTTAAAATGCACATTTTCAAGGGACTCGAATAGAATCTTATCTAATATGCAATTAGGGTTTCTTTTTTAACGTCTGTAGTGTGCTTTAATATTTTTCCTTATATCCTCATGGTTTTGCTGGCTTCTTGGAAAAGGGTGGAAACAACCAAGTTAAAAAACAAAGAAGAGAAAGAGAGACAGGAAGTGTAGATATAAGTCACCAATAATTATCATTTTATTTAAATGTCAACAAAGTCTTCTTAAATCCCGTCCAGACTGAGTCTTAGTTCTCCCTATAATTTTTTAAGATCAGCTCAAATTTTATTCAAGTAAGACATTTGTCCTTATTTTGGCCCCAATCATGGGTGTTATGAAGTCACCATTAATCTGTTTCAAGATTCTTTCAAGAAAAGATATTTGATTTTAAAATAGAAATGTGTTTCATAGAAGCATTTAATCATAAATTATAAATTTTACAGAAAGCAGAATTTGCAGTGAGACCAATCCGAAATTACTCTTAAGGTCACTCTGCCGCTTGAGCCAATAGTCTTAGGAGTCAATGATGATATTGTTTGTTATAGGAAACGTGACACTTTTCAAGGAAACTTTCTTATGACAAACCCAATGATTTGCATGCAAGTGACAGTCAATAACTTGAAAAAATAAGTATGTAGATGGAATGCAGAGAAGAGATACAGAAAGTAGTAGCAAAGCTTTGATTATATTTTTAAAGGGTAAAATTAAAGCACTATAAATGTTCTTCCCTCAACGGTAACCAAATATGTTGAACAATAGCTTCCAACTTTGGCATATGATCAGACCTCCATGAAAAATATTCCCTGAACTCAGTCTGAGAATAAAAGAAGAAAAAATAAACAAGCATTGCAACCAATTGAAAAGTTATTTGTGAGCATTCACAGATGATATTTACTGGAATATGAGAGGAGCTAATAAAGTTTTGCCTTGTATATATATTACGTAGAACTTCAATCTGCCATTTTTTCATAAATAAGAAAATAAAAGTTGAATATGATTCGTTCACAAGGTGATAATGACAAAATGTTCTGACACATTTATAGCTTGTCTAAAACACACTGATCAGAGGATGAACACATTTGGACATACTGTAATTTAAGGGTACAGCTATTGCACCCCTGCTGTGAGTCCAGTGACGGGGCCAAGAAAAATCCTGCATCACTAAAATAATTGGTAATTTGGACATCTTCTTCCAGGTATATGTCTTTATAGAAATCTCAGCAGGGGATGTGTATAACATCATTCATCAGCTATTTTTAATCACATGATACAGGTGTCAGGTTAATAAAATGTAGAATTTGGATTTTATGGATGGCATGAGGTTTCTATTTCATTAGAAAGTTTTCATTTAAATTCCTAAAGAATCCTTAAAATAGCTGGTTACTGGGTTTTGAATTGAGCCATTGCTTGGATGTTGAGTTGCATTCTGGTATCACACTATTCCCCTTCCCTGAATCTCCTGCTCAATCCAGCATAGGAGGTTCTAATGAGGCTAACAGGCAAGGAGAGATCTGGCTTACTTAGGAGGCTACTAGTAGCATGCAGTATACATGGATTGCCTTCCTGTGCTTTAAACCAGGGTAATCTACATGCCAGCTGACATCCATTTGTAAGGGAATAGTATTATTTTGCCATTCTAGATGGTTCATGGCAAAAGTCTTAAATTCTGTTGATTCATTTCAGCTTCTGTTTCTACCTTCTCATATCCCACTCCTGCCCTTATATGATTTTTTACTTTTAACTTCCCTTACTAATTCAGGTTCTTCATTCCTTTGATTTTTACTCTGGATATTTTTCAGGGTCAGAATCTGCACTTGGCCTTGGGCAGTCTTGCTCTTGCCTGCTCTAAGTTACTCATCTACATTATCAACACCTGGTTTGGGTCACTATCCTATTTGACCAGTCCCTGGATCTACTTCTAGGCTTATATTAAATACTCATGAGGATGGACATATAGGGGTCTCCTTCCAAATTATTATAAATGAAACTTAGAGATTCAGGTGTTTTTAAATGCCAAATAATAACAGGTCATGTGTTCAACTTGGAATTCTTACAATAAGCTGATAGTGCTGGGTGCTTTATTTGAGTGTGATTTCCTGGGTCCCATTATCTACCAGATTAATATCTAACTGTATAATATTTTGGAGACTTTCAACGTCTTTTGACTGAATGTCACAAGAATTTGAGCAAGAACAATGATATGACTACCTCTGGCACGAATGTGGCCATTTATCTAAGCCAAGCACACAAAGCAGGGTTAGTTTTTGAACCTGACTCACAGATTTATGAGAAAACTTAAGTGGGTATAATTTTACGTGCAACTCTATCAGACGAATGCTTAAGCACAATATTTTCCTAGGAGAAATAATCCATTTTGAGAATATTGAGATAAGAATTTAATGAAAATTAAAGTAAAATAGAAAATCTTAACTTTAGTATTTACATAAGTTATAGGAAAATTTACATGAAAAAGACCACTTAAAAAATGAATATAAAGAAAATAGAAACACATTTCTGTGTTCATGCCATATAGAGGATGAATTTGTTTCTGGACAGGTTTAGAGAGCTCTCTAACCTTCTGTCTTCTAAATTTCCAATTAAAATATGAGCACAGGGAGTAGGGGAACGTGTTTGTTTACAGTTGGCAAAAACTGATTTCCTGTTTCTAAGAAAAAAAAGCTTTTCAAAGCTTTTTTGGACTTCAAATAGCTCTTGCAAAACAATATTTTGATGAGCTAAGTGTAAATGAATCAGGAACATATGGATTGGATTTCCATTGAGATACACATGGGTTTAAACATAAGCTGAAAAGAATGCATGGTAAGTTATACTTAGAATTGATAAAAACCAAAGTGTAGTACATTTTTCAGAACTTGTTTTGAGACACGTTATGTCCCACCTCCCAGCCCAAACACTGCGAATTTCTTTTCTTAAGAAATCTTTTATGAATGGTGCATGAAAAAAAAAAAAAAAAAAAACCACCACAGAACCTAAAGTACAATAAAAAAAGAAAGAAAGATGCATGTTACTTGTTCATTACTGAAAAAGAGTCAAGTTTTAAGGAGCAGGCTTCCAAGCAATGTTCTTACATGCATCTAACTTTCAGGAGTAAAGAAACCCTCAGGGCCAGCAACACAAATAAATTCTCATTTTGATAATTTTTCTTGCCCTTGCTCCTTTCTATTCCACATCCCTGTCCTCAAATAGAAGTCTAAGCATGGGAGGATAGAGAATGAAATCTTGTAATTGCTAAAGCATGCATATCCAGCTATAGCAATAATTGCATTTCTAAAGGTGGCTTTACAATAGTTCTAAAAATGTTTAAAGTGAATAATCTCAAAAATATGCCATCCTCTCTCCTGGGTGATATTTACATTGCATTAGGGACCATCTTGAGACAAGACGTTATAACACTAAATAATTTGGGATTAGAAATTCTTACCCATAGAAGAGATGATTACATGGTTAATGCTATTTATATAACCTAATCCTTCAAGAGTCTCTGGGGTTTGTGAAACAATACAAGAGATATCTCTGTTAGTCACTCATCAACAAACTTGCACCAGATGTTGTTATGAATGTTGTTTGTGTATCCTAGGATTCAAATGTTGAGTCCTAGTACCTGGGAATGTGACTGTATTTTAGAGAGAAGGCCTTTAAAGAGATAATTTTCTTAAAATAAGGTCATGAGGATGGGCTCTAATCCAAGATGACTGGTGTTCTTGGAAGAGATTAAGACACACACAAGCACAGAGGTTAAGACCATGTGAAGACACAGGAAGAATGTGGCCATGTACAGGCCTCAGAATAAACCAACTCTGCCAATAACTTTGTTTTGGACTTCCAGCCTCCAGAACTGTGAGAAAATATATTGTCATTGTGTAAGCCATCTGGTCTGATATTTTGTTATAGCAGCTCTAGTATATTAATAGTAAACATATTTGCTCTTCACCATTTACAAATAATTATGAGTCTTAACTACAGGCCACTGTCTAGTGTTGTCCCCTATTACACCTGGAAGATACCTTCCTAGAACCTAAACTTTTGACCATGAAGGAAGTCATCAGCCTTGAAAGCCAGGCCCTCTATAATCAGCAGCATACACAAAAAGGCATACTTAAGCCAAGACAAGGTCCAGTTCTCAAGGCACAGCATAATCCGTTCTTAGTACTCCTCTGACAGATTCTGAATCCTATTCCTTTCCCTGATCAGCTCTGTTTTCTGCCCATTTCCCATATGCTCAGTTCATATTTTCAATTCTATTCTTTTCTCCCAAAGTTAGGCCTATTTCCTCAACTATGGCCTGATACCTCTTTCTGTTCTCACAGTCAAGCAATAGACTCGTAGTAAGTCATGTTTTCCTTATTAATAAAAAATACTGGTGACATTCTTGCCATGTGATGGCTTAATTGCCACACTTTAGAAGCACATCTTCCCTCCTATTCCTTCATCAGCTCGGCCTTACCTGCCTACTCAGGCCTACTGTCTTCTCTAAACTAAGTTGAATTTCCCTGCAGGCCAATTGCTCCAGGCTCTGGCATCAGAGTGCCTATGTTCTTATACTGACCCCCTTTCATACAAACTAGGTGCCAAAATTCCTTCATCTGAAAATAGGGATAATCATAGGATCTATTTCACAGGGTTGTTGAAGACTTGGATAGGATGGGTAGAACAGGACTTAGGATTTCTCAAAAGCTCCATAAATGTTAGATAAATTGTTAGGAATTATAATAGCTTCTCTAAAATGTGAATATGCATTGTTCATTGACAGCAATCCTATGAAGAGGGAATTAGCTCTATCTTTTAGAGAAAAAAAAATGATGAGTAAAACTTGACTGAGTTCAAAACCGATGATTTTCACGCATTTTCCAGCATGGTTCCACCTTGGAAGAGAAAGCCAGATGTGCCAGATACAATGATTCAGTGTAGCCTAAATACATCATGGTTTCATCGGGGGCCATCTGGGGGAACAACTCACTTTGGAAAAGGGATTAATATGTTATAACCAGGAATATGGAGACGCTTTTAGACCTTTCTTTTTAAAAAAATTATTTAATTTTATTATTTTTTTTTTAGTGCTTTGAGTTTCTGTTTTATAGACCTTTCTTAAGAAGACAGTTGGACCACATCCCTACAGTTAGAAGCAAACTCATTATATGCGCCGAAGGCCCAAACTTAATGTTCTGACTAATGAATCTGATATAAAAAATTATTTATATCCATATTATACAATGAATGAATTGGCCAGGAAACTGCGGGTGTGTTGATAACTTTGAGTCTTAGCGAGTAGAGTGATCTCATGACCACAGCATTCCAGAGAGGTGCATTAGTGCACTTTCATGTCATCTGTGGGAGCCTTGACATTGAGAAACATGACAGTAAATTACATCATTCAAGTCTCCAAGCAAACCCGTGGAGTTGGGTTCATTGTATTTTGCTGACCACAGTATTATCTCTGTTTGGAGTGGGGGTGGAGGCAAGAAGCCACAAATAGCGTAAGCAGCAGTTGATTCTTCAAGGGGTTATCATGATTGGAGCTGTGCCTTCACACAATTTGTTGCACTGTTATCTATCACTTGTTTTGCAAACTGCTAATACACAAAATCATTTGGAAACTCCATCAAAGACAGGGGCCATGATATCATATAAGGCCATGAGATTAAGGGACTGGCTTCTCAAGGGCCAAGTGCAGGAGAATAGAAAGCTGATTTTAAAGATCTTCCTCCTCTATTTTCACCTTCTCTTCTAACTGATTTTAATTGTTCTCTAAAATGATAGGTAGTACAGTTTATAGCAATTTCCACACATTAAGAAAAACACTACCACAAACACACATAATTAAAGTGTGGAAAGTGTCAGGCTATGAACATTTTATTCCCAAAAAGGCATGCAAAGGTCTTTCTGTGTGGGTGTTCATGTGTGTAACACTGAAGGGGAAGAAGGCTGTGGCAGGAAGTGTCTCCCGTAGAGAAGAGTGGGAATGTAATCAAGTGCATTTTTATTCAAAGGAAATGCCTACTTTGACTTCAATATTTTTCACGTGAAGGTTGCAGGACCTTGTACTGACTATTCAAGTTTCAGCTCAAAGTTACAAGGCAGAAAGGCTGTCCTCAGCTGTACTAGCCTGCATCTTCACACTGAGATATGCTTCTCTATTATTCATTTTAAATTTTGTGTAATGCATACCATTATCTGCAAGTTGTTTGAGCATTTTAGTATTTATTATCTCACTTTTCTCACCAGAATGTTGGCTATATGATAGCAGGAACTTAGTTCATCTTATTCATTATTGTGTTTTCAACACCTAGAATACAGTCTGCCACAAAGGAGATGTTCAATCACGATTGCTTAAAGAAGAAATAAATAATTGATTGAATATCCATGTTGTTAAATGTTTTCTGTTGGCCATTGAAATTAAAGCTAGCTCTGCACATTAAAGCATAGATTATCAGGGAAAATCTCTTTTCAAGTGGACTGCCATTACAGCTAAACATGTGAGAGGGCAATTTTTTACAAATACCATAAGTTTACTTCTAAAAATATAACAAGATGGAGTATATAATGAAACTTTAGGCTAGAAATAGTTTTCATGAACAGTTGAGCATCAGTTAAGATATAATCCAGTTATGCTTTTTAATATTACCACCTCCCAAGAAGACACTATTTCATAAGGCAACAAGTTTGGCCTGGGAATGTGGATGAATCTCATGGTACTTTACTCAGAAAAGTTTCAAAGTGAGAAGGTATTTCTTACTATCTCTTCCCTGCTCCTTGAATCAGAGCCCAAGTGTTTATGACAAGCAGAAACTGAGCATATATTCTTTTTTTCCTTTTGATTACTCTCTTCTGCTGTCATGGTTCTATTTTCTCACTTTTCACCACCTCACTTTTTCTGTGTCTAGGCTGAAACTGTAAACTTTGGAAACAGTAGGATAAGAAGTTAAGAAGTGTGAATAGTGGGACAATAGCAGATAACAAAATAAGGTTTTACATGGTATTTTCTCTGTCCAGAGTTTCAGAGGTGAGTAAAGAAAATAGAAATGGAAGAAAAAAGCTACCCTAAAAGAACAAAGACACCTTCCATGAAATCAACTGGATACAAGCAATTGATCTGTGTTCTGCCTGAGGCCCACAAGTACTCAAAGACTTCAGAAGGAGACTGGTTAAAAATCTTAGTGAAAAACAGCAGAGCCACAGGTGACCGATTTATTCTGTCTGTTCATAAAAATCTTAGTCTGGATCATTAAAGAGGACATATATACATATATATGTGTATACACACACACATATACACACATAAACATATACATACATATACATATATACATATATAAATACATATATATATATGCTAGGTGATATATCAATTAGAAAGCACACTACAGAACAAGACAAGGGATACTGCACTAAAAATACTTGTAAAAACCAAACTAAAATATCTAGAATAATTTTTCAGCAGAATTCCTACATATTTCAGCAAAAAGTAATGAACAATAAAGAGAAAAAAATGCCATAAGAAAGTTTAGTTCAATGAATGAAATGTATGAAAAGATAAAAATATAAGATGAAAGGAAAGAATAATAAAATTATAAAAGAAAAAGAAAACTAAAATCACAGGATCAAAATTAAATATGTGAGGTAAAGATAGAAAACAGCAAATTTGGTGTTACAGAAAACTAAAATATGGAAGACAAATTTCAATAGAGCTTCCAAAATTTGGAGGCAAAGACTTAGAGATCGACATTAATGAAAGAGAAAGAAAATGAAATACTGAGGAAAATGTTGATATCAAAGAACTGGGAATACACGGAACAGAGGTTATTGTTCCATATCTCACTGAAAACAAATTTTGGAGTTTAACAGTTTAATATGGCCACATTGAAAGGGAAAAATATTGCTACATAAAATTGATTTAAAGATTAAAAATCAGAAAACATAGGGGATGTCTGTAAATCAATAAAATTAAAACAATGTGTGTAAAGATACAATTCACAGAAAAGTCCTAATGAAAATATGCTCAACTTCACTAGTAATCAGGATAGCATTAAATTTAAAAATTAGATACCATTTCAGATGCACTAGATTGGTAAAATTTTGAAATTATAACTTGTAGTAGCAAAGATTCAGAAAACAAAAAATTTTAAGAGTATTCACATGGATATACACGGTGACAGTACACTTTTATTTCATTTTAATTATCTTATATATAGATATGTCATGATTATTTCATACATTTATCTACTAATGGAATTTGAATTCTGCCTATTTTTTTTTCCTTATCAATATCATAAAAGGTTGTTATGCCTAGATGGTAAGCTTGTGAATGAAGATTTTCCTTAAAAGAAAACTCCTTCTGACTTGTGAATTATAAAATGATCAATAAAGACATACCCAAGACCAGGTAACGTATACAGGAAAAAGGGGTTAATGGACTTGCAGTTCCACGTGCCATGGGAGGCCTCACAATCATGGCAGAAATCAAGGAGGAGCAAGTCACATCTTACATTATGGCAGCAGGCAAAGAGAGAGAATGAGAACCAAGCAAAGGGGTTTTCCTTTATAAAACCACCAGATTTTGTGAGACTTATTCACTACCACCAGAACAGAAATGTTATTTGTCTTAAAATCCACTTTGAGATTAATTTAGTAAAATCAACATTCTATAATTACTGTTTACCTAACACACATTTTTCACCCTTTTCTTTCAATCGGTTTGTGTCTTTATATTTAAGAGATATTATTTTAAAGAGCATATAGTTGAGCTCTAACTTTTTAAAATTCAGCTGAAGATCTCTGTCCTTTCTTTGATTATTTTACTAAATTACATCTTATATAACATTGATATCTTTGGTTTAAGACTAACATATTAGTGCTTGTTTTCTCATTGTCTTATCTGTTCTTATTCCTCTACTCCACTTCCTCTTTACTTTTGTCTTTCACCTTACGAAACCAGAAAAATAAGAGTAATTAAACACAAAAAGTACAGGGAAGAAAATAAAAATAGCAGATGTCATGAAACATTTTTTTTTTCGAGATGGAGTTTTACTCTTGTCACCCAGGCTGGAGCGCAATGGCACAGTCTTGGCTCATTGCAACCTCCACCTCCTAGGTTCAAGCAATTCTGCTGCCTCAGCCTCCCAAGTAGCTGATATTACAGGCACCCGCCACCACGCCCAGCTAGTTTTTGTATTTTTAGTAGAGACAAGGTTTCACTATGTTGGCCAGGCTGGTCTCAAACTCCTGACCTCAGGTGATCCATACCCCTTGGCCTCCCAAAGTGCTGGGGATTACAGGTGTGAGCTGCTGCACCTGGCCAAAACAAATTTTTTTTTCAAACCCAGTACAAAAAAAAAAAAAAAAACCCAATAAAACCTAAAAGTGACACTTTTAAAAGTATCAATAAAATTGATAAAACCCTTACCAGACTAATGACAAAATAATTAAATAGAGAGAAAACACATTATCACTATCAAAACTGAAGGAGAAAAATCACTGGAGATACCAAAATATTAAAAAGATAAAAGGGAAATGTTATAAATAACTTTATTTCAATGAATTTGTAACTTAGAAAACATGCAGAAAGTTCTTAAAAGGTGAAAATCACCAAACCTGATAACAGAAGAAATAGCAGACATGATTAACTTTGTCAATTATGTATTGAATTAATAATGACAACAAAAAACTCTTCTCACAAAAAACTCCAAAATTCACTCATGAATTCTATCAATCATTTAAGGAAGTAATAATACCAATCCTACACAAACTATTTCAGAACATGCAGGAGAAAACATTTCATAACAAATTTAATGAGGTTAGTATTACCTAACATTAAAATTAGACAACTTACTTTAGTAGAAAAGGAAAACAATAACATTACTAGAAAAAGAAATAGACCAAGGATACCTGTCATATACAGAGACCCCAAAATCACTAACAAGATATTAGCCAATCGAATCCTACAATACATAGAAAAGCTAACACTTCATGAATGAGCTCCTTTTACCTCGGGAATGCAAGGTCAATTTAACACTTATCAGTCAAAAAAAGTCATCATATTGGTAAAAAACAAGATAGACAACAAGCACAAGCAAGAAGTGTCACTCCCTCTGAGAGAGATCAAATTATCAAGTAAACCATCATCATTTGGGCAGGTCTTCAGAGAGAAAATGCTGAGAGTGAATGGAGAGGCAATGCTGAAGCTGAGGCTAAAGAGAAAGGCAGCTGGGAACCATGCACGGGGTATCTAGATGCTAGAGCTAGTTCCCTGCCCGCAAATGGCTTCTGGGAAAGGGATGAGTTCAGGCACTGAGAGTCAGCCCACTCTCATCACAGACCTCTGGGATCCTATAACAGCTACAGAGGACCCTGTATCCCCTATGGACATGTCAGCTGGCAAGGGGATCTCCCCAGGGAGCAGAAAGAGACAGGCCTTTGGACAGCAGGGAACAGTGCTTTTGTGTGCTGTGCATCTCTAGCTGAGAGCAGCCATACACATCCATTTCTCAGTGCTCTTCATCCCACTGCAGGAGGCTCTGGCTCCAGCTGAACTCAAAGCCAGGAGAGAGCAGGGCTGGCTTCCCCATGGGCCTGGGGTACAGCTGTTCTACAAGCCCTTCTGCTTTCTGGCCTTACCAGGAATTATGCCTAGCTGCCCTGAAAAAAATAGGTGCACAGTACAGCCTCTGCATCACAACCCGAGTGTGTTGCTCCACTGGAGTAGTTTCCTGGTGACTCTGGAACACACTGGATTCCCTAGTACAGTCAGAGCCCAATGTCAATCTGCAAGACATCCTGACAACTCCTCTCCAGGGCTGTGGCACACATCTCGGTAGTAACAGCCAAGAGCTATGGCCAATACTTGAGCAGGGTAGAATCCTCCATTCCCAGAGCACTGACAGGGGTTAGACATACAGGTTTCTGAGCCAGTACAGGAGTGGGGCATGCCTCCCTCCACAGAGCCAGTCCTGAAAGAGTATGGTTTGTATCCCAGCCAGTCTCTGCCCAAGGGGAACCCATGGCCTGGAATACTTAACAAAAAAATGTGGGTGTAGTGCAAGTAATTGGAGGGGGCTCCCCCAAAGCCCAGGAGCAGACTTGGTGAGGGGGCTATCTCTCTCCCTGCCCCACCACATGGCATGCCTATGAATGTGAAGTACAAAAAAGCCATGGCTGGGTATTATCCTAGCTACCGGCCATTATTCTTAAGCATCACCTACTGGATTGCAACCCAAATGACATCACCAAAAATTATCCTGCTATTATCTATACCTGTGAAACCAGTGCAATAATTCATCCACATATGAAGATTCTGTACAGAGACTCGGCCCTCTGCAGGCATCCGGAAACAAAGCCAACCAACTATATTCCACTTCTACCACAGTTAAAGGAGCACCAGCTCTCCCAGATGAGAAAGAATCAGCACAAGAACTGTCACAATTCAAAAAGCCAAAGTACCCCCTTACCTCCTATCCTCTAGCTACCTAGCACTGACTCTTCACCAGTATGAAATAACTGAAATGACAAAGAATCCAGAATGTAGATGGCAAGGAAGCTTCTTCTCATTCAGAAGAAAGTTGAAACACAATACATGGAATCCAAGGAATCCAGTAAAACAATCCAAATGCTGAAATACAAAATAATCATTTTTTAGCTCTGTTATATATATATATTTTTTTTTTATTGCACTTTAGGTTCTGGGGTACATGTGCAGAATATGCAGGATTGTTGCATAGGTACATACATGGCAATGTGGTTTGCTGCCTCCATCCCCCCATCACCTCTATCTGGCATTTCTCCCCATGTTTTCCCTCCACAACTCCCTACCCCCAACTGTCCCTCCCCTAGCCCCCACCAACAGACCCCAGTGTGTGATGCTCCCCTCCTTGTGTTCATGTGTGCTCATTGTTCAACACCTGCCTATGAGTGAGAACATGTGGTGTTTGATTTTCTGTTCTTCTGTCAGTTTGCTGAGAATGATGGTTTCCAGATTCATCCATGTCTCTACAAAGGACTTGAACTCATCACTTTTTATGGCTGCATAGTATTTCGTGGTGTATATGTGCTACATTTTCCTTGTCCAATCTATCATTGATGGGCATTTGGGTTGGTTCCAGGTCTTTGTTATTGTAAACAGTGCCTCAATGAACATATGTGTACATGTGTCTATGCTACGACAATTTATAATTTTTTGGATATATACCCAGTAATGAGATTGCTGGCTCAAATGGAATTTCTATTTCTAGGTCCTTGAGGAATCGCCACACTGCCATCCACAATGGTTGAACTAATTTACACTCCCACTGACAGTGTAAAAGTGTTCCTATTTCTCCACATCCTCTCCAGCATCTGTTGTCTCCAGATTTTTTAATGATTGCCATTCTAACTGGCATGAGATGGTATCTCAATGTAGTTTTGATTTGCATTTCTCTAATGACCAGTGATGATGAGCATCTTTTCATATGTTTGTTGGCCTCATATATGTCTTCTTTTGAAAACTGTCTGTTCATATCCTTCACCCACTTTTGAATGGTTTTGGTTTTTTCTCATAAATCTGTTTTAGTTCTTTGTAGATTTTGGATTTAGCCCTTTGTCAGATGGGTAGATGGCAAAAACTTTTCCCTGTTCTGTTGGTTGCTGGTTCACTCTAATGATTGTTTCTTTTGCTGTACAGAAGCTCTGGAGTTTAATTAGATCCCATTTGTCTATTTTGGCTTTTGTTGTCAGTGCTTTTGGTGTTTTAGTCATGAAGTCCTTGCCTATGCCTATGTCCTGAATGGTTTTGCCTAGGTTTTCTTCTAGGGTTTTTATGGTGTTAGGTCTTATGTATAAGTCTTGAATCCATCTGGAGTTAATTTTAATGTAAGGTGTCAGGAAGGGGTCCAGTTTCTGCTTTCTGCACATTGCTAGCCAGTTTTCCCAACATCATTCCCAACAGGGAATCCTTTCCCATTGCTTGTTTTTGTCAGGTTTGTCAAATATCAAAAACAATCCTGTCCCATTGCTTGTTTTTGTCAGGTTTGTCAAAGATCAGATGGTTGTAGATGTGTGGCATTGCCTCCGAGGGCTCTGTTCTGTTCTATTGGTCTATATCTCTGTTTTGGTACCAGTACCATGCTGTTTTGATTACTGTAGCCTTGTAATATAGTTTGAAGTCATGTAGCATGATGCCTCCAGCTTTATTCTTTGTGCTTAGAATTGACTTGGCTATGTGGGCTCTCTTTTGGTTACATATGAAGTTTAAGGTGACTTTTTCCAGTTCCGTAAAGAGGGTCATAGGTAGCTTGATGGGGATAGCATTGAATCTATAAATTACTTTGGGCATTATGGCCATTTTCACAATATTGATTCTTCCAAACCATGAGCATGGAATGTTTTTTCATCTGTTTGTGTCCTCTCTTATTTCGTTGAGCAGTGGTTTGTAGTTTTCCTTGAAGAGGTCCTTTACATTCTTTGTTACTTGTATTCCTAGGTATTTTATTCTCTTTGTAGCAATTGTGAATGGCAGTTCATTCTTGATTTGGCTCTCTTTAAGTCTGTTATTGGTGTATAGGAATGCCTGTGATTTCTGCACATTGATTTTGTATCCTCAGACTTTGCTGAAGTTGCTTATCGTTTCAGGAGATTTTGGGCTGAGATGATGGGCTCTTCTAAATATACAATCATGTCATCTGCAAATAGAGACAATTTGACTTCCTCTTTTCTTCATTGAATACCCTTTATTTCTTTTTCTTGCCTGATTGCTCTGACTAGAACTTCCAATACTATATTGGAAAGGAGTAGTTAGAGAGGGCATCCTTGTCTAGTGCCAAATTTCAAAGGGAATGCTTCCAGTTTTTGCTTATTCAGTATGATATTGGCAGTGTGTTTGTCATAAACAGCTTTTATTATTTTGAGATACATTCCGTTGATACCTAGTTTATTAACGGTTTTTAGCATAAAGGGCTGTTGAATTTTGTCAAAGGCCTTCTCTGCATCTACTGAGATAATCATGTGGTTTTCATCTTTGGTTCTGTTTATGTGGTGAATTACATTTATAGACTTGCGTATGTTGAACCAGCCTTGCATTCCCGGGATGAAGTCTACTTGATCATGATGGATAAGCTTTTTCATGTGCTGTTGCAATAGTTTGCCAGTATTTTATTGAAGATTTTTGCATCTATATTCATCATGGATATTGGCCTGAAGTTTTATTTTCTTGTTGAGTCTCTACTGGGTTTTAGTATCAGGATAATGTTGGTCTCATAAAATGATTTTGGAAGGATTCCCTCTTTTGGGATTGTTTGGAATAGTTTCAGAAGGAGTGGTACCAGCTCCTCTTTGCATGTCTGGTAGAATTCAACTGTAAATCCATCTGGACCTGGGCTTTTTTTTTGGTTGGCAGGCTATTAATTGCTGCCTCAACTTCAGCCCTCTATTCAGCCCTCTCTTCAGCTCTATTCAGGGTTTCAACTTCTTCCTGGTTCAGGCTTAGGGGGGTATAAGTGTCCAGGAATTTATCCATTTCTTCTAGGTTTACTGGTTTATGTGCATAGAGTTGTTTGTAGTAATCTCTGATGGTAATTTGTATTTCTGTGAGATCGATAGTGATATACCCTTTATCATTTTTTATTGCATCTATTTGATTCTTTTCTCTTTTCTTTTTTATTAATCTGGCTAGTGGTCTGTCTATTTTGTTGATCTTTTGAAAAACCAGCTCCAGCTCCTGGATTTATTGATTTTTTGAAGGGTTTTTTGTGTCTCTATCTCCTTCAGTTCTGCTCTGATCTTAGTCATTTTTTGTCTTCTGCCAGCTTTTGAGTTTTTTTTTTTTATCTTGCTCCTCTAGCTCTTTCAATTTTGATGATAGGGTGTCAATTTTAGATCTTTCCTTGCTTCTCATGTGGGCATTTATTGCTATAAATTTTCCTCTAGGCACTGCTTTAAATGTGTCCCAGAGATTCTGGTACATTGTGTCTTCGTTCTCGTTGGTTTCAAAGAACATCTTTATTTCTGCCTTCATTTCATTGTTTATCCAGTCAACATTCAAGAGCCAGTTGTTCAGCTTCCATGAAGTTGTATGGTTTTGAGTTAGTTTCTTAATCCTGAGTTCTAATTTGATGGCACTGTGGTCTGAGAGACTGTTTGTTATTATTTCCATTCTTTTGCTTTTGCTGAGGAGTGATTTACTTCCAATTATGTGGTTAATTTTAGAGTAGGTGTGATGTGGTGCTGAGAAGAATGTAAATTCTGTGGATTTGGGGTAGAGAATTCTGTAAATGTCTATTATCTGACCAAATACTTGGTCCAGATCTGAGTTCAAGTCCTGGATATCCTTGTTCATTTTCTGTCTCGATCTAATATTGACAGTGGAGTATTAACGTCTCCCACTATTATTCTGTGTGAGTCTATATCTCTTTGTAGGTCATTAAAAACTTGCCTTATGTATCTGGGTGCTACTGCATTGGGTGCATATATATTTAGGATCCTTAGCCCTTCTTGTTGCATTGATCCTTTTCCCATTATGTAATGCCCTTCTTTGTCTCTTTTGATCTTTGTTGGATTAAAGTCTCTTTTATCAGAGACTAGGATTGCAACTCCTGCTTTTTTTTTTCTCTCTCTCTCTCTCCATTTGCTTGGTAAATCTTCCTCCATTCCTTTATTTTGAGCCTATGTGTGTCCTTGCACATGAGATGGGTTTCCTGGATACAGCACACCAGTGGGTTTTGGCTTTTTATCCAATTTGCCCTCTGTATCTTTTAATTGAGACATTTAGCCCATTTACATTTAAGGTTAATATTGTTATGTGTGAATTTCATCCTGTCATTTTGATGCTAGCTGGTTGTTTTGCCCGTTAGTTGATGCAGTATCTTCATTGTGTCAATGCTCTTTATCATTTGGTACGTTTTTGGAGTGGCCAGTACTGGTCGTTCCTTTCTATGTTTAGTGCTTCTTTCAGGACCTTTTGTAAGGCAGGCCTGTTGGTGATGAAATCTCTGAGCAATTGCTTGTTCATAAAGGATTTTATTTCTTCTTCGCTTATGAAGCTTAGTTTGGCTGGATATGAAATTCTAGGTTGAAAGTTCTTTTCTTTAAGGGTGTTGAATATTGACCGCCACTCTCTTCTGGCTTGTAGGGTTTCTGCTGAGAGATCTGCTGTGAGTCTGATGGGCTTCCCTTTGTGGGTAACCCAACCTTTCTCTCTGGCTGCCCTTAGCATTTTTTCCTTCATTTCAACCCTGGTGAATCTGACGATTATGTGCCTTGGAGTTGCTCTTCTTAGGAATATCTTTGTGGGTTCTCTGTATTTCCTAGATTTGAATATTGGCCTGGTTGCTAGGTTGGGGAAGTTCTCCTGGATAATATCCTGAAGAGTGTTTTCAAGCTTGGGTTTATTCTCTCCGCCACATTCAGGTATACCTATCAAACATAGATTAGGTCTTTTCATATAATCCCATATTTCTTGGAGGTTTTGTTCATTTCTTTTTACTCTTTTCTCTAATCTTGCCTTCTCATTTTATTTCATTGAGGAGTTGACCTTCAATCTCTGATATCCTTTTTTCTGCTTGGTTGATTCGGCTCTTGAAACTTGTGCATGCTTCAAGAAGTTCTCGTGTTGTGTTTCTCAGCTCCTTCAGGTCATTTATACTTTTCTCTAAGCTGTTTATTCTCATTAGCATTTTATCAAACCTTTTTTCAAGGTTCTTAGTTTCTTTGTATTGGGTTAGAACCTGTTCTTTTAGCTCAGATAAGTTAATTATTACCAACTTCTGAAACCTGTTTTTGTCAATTCATCTGACTCATTCTCCATCCAGCCTTGTTCTCTTGCTGGTGATGAGTTGTTATCCCTTGGAGGAGGAGAGGTGTTCTGGTTTTGGGTGTTTTCATCCTTTTTGCACTGTTTTTTTCCCATCTTTGTGGATTTATCTACCTTTGGTCTTTGTACTTGGTGACTTTTGGATGGGATCTCTCAGTGGATGTCCTTTTTGTTATTTCTTTCTGTTTTATAGTTTTCCTTCTAACAGTCAGGCCCCTCTGCTGTAGGACTGCTGGAGATCCACTCCAGACTCTGCTTGCCTGTGGATCACCTGCGATGGCTGCAGAACAGTTAGGGTTGCTTCCAGTTTCTTCTTCTCTTATCTTTGTCCCAGAAGGATACCCGCCAGATGTCAGCCTGAGCTCTCCTTTATGCAGTGTCTCTTTGGATATATGGGGGTCAGGGAGCTGCTTGAGGAGACAGTCTGTCCCTTATAGGAGCTGAAGTGCTGAGCTGTGGGCTCTGTTGTTCCATTCAGAGCTGCTGAGAAGGTTCATTTAAGTCTGCTGCAGAGTAACTCATAAGCACCTTTTTTCCCCAGGTGTTCTGTCCTGGGAAGGTGGGGCCTTATTTATAAGGTCCTGATGTGCTGCTGTCTTTTTTCAGAGATGCCCTGCCCAGTGAGGAGGTAGTTTAGTCACAGTCTGCCAGCAGAGGCATTGCTGAGCTGCCATGGGCTCTGTCCAGCTGCTGTGTGAACTTCCATGTAGTTTTGTTTGCAGAGGTATAGTTAGAACTGCCTCCATAATGGTGGTCTGCCTCAGTAATGGTTGACTGCCTCTATAATGGCAGACTGCCTTGGTAATGGTGGATTGTCCTGGTAATGGTGGACTGCCTCAGTAATGATGGACTGCCTCAGTAATGGCAGACTGCCTCAGTAATGGTGGACTGCCTCAATAATGGAAGACTCCCTCAGTAGTGGTGGACTGCCTTGGTAATGGTGGACACCCTTCCCCACACAGAGCTGGATCATCCTGGGTCCAGCTGTGCTTGCTGTGAAACTCTCAATCCAGAGCATTTCAGATTGCTGGCCTTTGTGGGGGTGGGACCCCCTGAACCAGATCACCTGGCTCCCTGTTTCAGCCCCCTTTTTTTTCAGTTGAATGGGCGACTCTGTCTCCCAGGCATTCTAGGCACCAACTGAAATGGCCACCGAGATTTGTATGAGTTTTTGTGCAGGGACCCTCTGTGCCAGTTGAAACAGCCATGCTGGAAACTCATGGTGCTTTTCCGCCCGGGAATCTCCTGGTCTGTGGGCAGTAAAAACTCATTTGGAAATGTGGTGATAACTCACCCTCTGCATTCTCACTGGAAACTGCACTCCCGAGCTGTTCCTAATCAGCCATCTTCCAAAATAATCATTTTAAGAAAGAATCAAACTAAACTTCTAGAGCTGAAAAATTCATTATAAGATTTTCATAATTCATTTGGAAGTATTAACAGTAGAATAGACCAAGCTGAAGAAAGAATCTCAGAGCTTGAAGACTGGTTCTTTCAATCAACTCAGTCAGACAAAAATAAAGAAAAAAGAATTTCTTAAAATGAACAAAACCTCTAAGAAATATGGGATTATAAAAAGAGATGGTATCTGCAACTCATTGGCATTCCTGAGAGAGAAGGAGAGAAAAATAAGCTACTTGGAAAATATAGTCCATGAAAATATATTTAATCTCCCTAGAGAGGTAAACATGCAAATAAAAGAAACACAGAGTAGCCCAGCTAGATACTAGACAAGGTGGCCGTCACCAAGGCACATAGTCATCAGATTCACCAAGGCCAATGCAAAGGGAAGAATTTTAAAGGCAGCTTGAGAGAAGGGTCAAGTTATGTGCAGAGGGAATGCCATCAGGCTAGCAGCAGACCTCTCAGCAGAAACCTTTCAAGTCAGAAAAGATTGGGGCCTACTTTCAGCACTCTTAAAGAAAAGAAATTTCAACCAAGAATTTCATATCCCACCAAATTAAGCTTCATAAGTGAAAGAGAAAGAAAATTCTTCTCAGATAAGCAAATGCTGAGGTAATTCTATTCAACTAGACCAGCCTTACTAGAGGTCAGTAAGGGAGTGCTAAGCATAGACTTGAAGGAATGCCATCTGCTAACATAAAAATACACTTAAGCACATAGCCCATATTCACCATAATGCAACTAACTACACAATCAAGTATATATAACAAAATGATGACAACAGTCAAATCTCACATATCAATTCTAACCCTGATGGTAAATGAGCTAAATGTCCCACTTCACTTAAAAGACATAGAGTGGCAAGATGGATAAAAAGACAAGATTCACGACCATCTATTGTTGTGAAAAGAGCCATCTCACATGTAATGACACCCAAAGTAAAGGGATGGAGAAAAAATCTATTATGCAAACAAAACAAAAAGAGCAGGAGTCACTATTCTTATATCAGATAAAACAGACTTTAAACCAATAAAAAATGAAGAAGGACAATGAAATGTATTACATAATGATAAAGGGTAGAGTCCTGCAAGAAGTCTTAACTATCCTAAATATATATGCACCCAACATTGGAGGACCCAGATTCATAAAACAAGTTCTTCTTGGTCTATAAAAAGAGTTAGACTGCCACAGAGTAATAGAGGGAAATTTCTAAATCCCACTCACATCATGAGACAGATCATCAAGGCAGAAAACTAACAAAAAAACCTTTAGCCTTAAACTTGGCACTTGACCAATGGGGCCTATCACCCTCTACAGAGCACTTCACTCAACAGCCACAGAATATATAGTCTTCTCTTCTGAACATGGAACATATTCTAAGATCAAACACATGCATGTTTATAAAGCAAGTCTCAATAAATTAAAAAAATGAAATCATATCAAGCACACTCCTGGACTAAAATGCAATAAAAACAGAAATTAATATGAAGAAAGTCTCTCAAAAACTACATAAATACATAAAAATTAAACAATTTGCTCCTAAATAATTCCTGGGTGAACAACAAAATTAAGGCGGGTATCAAGAAATTCTTTGAAATTAATGAAAATGAGGTTGCAACAAAATCTCTGGGATGCACTGAGGCATGTTGAGAGGAATGCTTATAGCCCTAAACACCTTCATCAAGAAGTTAGAAAGTTCTCAAATTAACACTCCAACTTTGCACCTAAAGAAACTAGGGGGGAGAAATTCTAAAGCTAGTGAAAGAAAAGAAAGAACTAAAGAACTGAATAAAATAGAGATGCAAAAATCCATACAAAAAAAAATCAGTGAAACCAAGAATAGATTATAAATAAATAGAATTATTACCTGACTGACATCTAGATTAAAAAAATTAAAAAATGAAGATTAAAATAAGTGCAAGCAGAAATGACAAAGATAACATTATAACTGGTCCCACAGAAATACAAAAGATATACAGAGAATACTGTAAACAACTATGCACACAAACTAGAAAATCTAGAGGAAATGGGTAAATTCCTGGAAAGACACAATCTCTCAAGACTAAATCAGAAAGAGGTTGATACCCTGAATAGAACAATATTGAGCTTTGATATTGAATAAGTAATAGAAAAACATACCAACCAAATTAAAGCACTGGACCAGATGGATTCCAACTAAATTCTACCAAACATATAAAGAACTTCTGCCAAACCTACTAAAACTATTCCAAAAAATTGAGGAGGAGGGATTCCTCCCTAATTCATTCTCTGAAGCCAACATCAGCCTTCTACCAAAATCTGGCAGAAACGCAGTGAAAAAAAGAAAACTTCAGGCTGATATCCCCAATGAACATAGATGAATAAGTCCACAACAAAATACCACTCGCAATCTGAATCCAGCAGCACATCAAAAGATAGTTTACTATAATCAAGTAGGCTTTATTCCTAATGTATGGCTGGTTCAACATATATAAATCAATAAATGTGAGTCATTACATAAATTTAAAAGCACACGCTATATAACCATCTGAATAGATACACACAAAGCTTTCCATAAAATTCAACATCTCATGATAAAATCCCTCAACAGGCTAGACATAGAAAGAATATACTCCAAAATAATAAGACACCTATGACAAACCCACAGCCAACATCACACTGAAGAGGCAAAAGCTAGAATCATTCTCCTTGAGGACTGGAATAAAACAAGAATGGCTACTCTCACTGCTGCTATTCAACATAGTGCTGGAAGTCTTAGCCAAAGCAATCAGAAAAGAGAGAGAAATAAAAGACATCCAAATAGAAAAAGGTGTCAAATTAACTTTCTTCACTGACAATATGAATCTATACTTAGAAAACACTAAAGACTACACCAAAAGGCTGCTAGAACTGATAAATGATCTCTTGATATATAGAAATGATACTGATTTTTACACATTGATTTCAGAAAACAAAATCAATGTGTAAAAATCAGTATCATTTCTATATATCAAGAAGATCCAGGCTGATCTTCAAATCAAAAACACAATGTCATTTACAATAGCAACAAAGAAAGTGAAATTCCTAGGCATATGGCTAACCAAGGAAGTGAAAGTTCTCTACAAGAAGAACAACAAAACTATAAAGAAATCAGAAATGACACACAAAATAATGGAAAAATAATCCATAGTCATGTATTGGAAGAATCCCTATTGTTGAAATGGTCATACTGCTCAAAGCAATTTACAGATTCAACACTATTCCTATCAAACTACCAAGGTCATTCTTCACAAATTTTTTTTTTTTGAAAACAAGCTATCCTAAAATTCACATCTAACCAAAAAGACCTCAAATAGCCAAAGCAATCCTAAGCAAAAATAATGATGCTGGAGGCATCACACTACCTGACTTTAAACTACACTATAAGGCTACAGTAACCAAAACAGCATGGTGCTGGGGGAAAATAAAAATAAAAAGACATATAGACCCATGGAACAGAGTAAAAAACTACTACCTAATCTTTGACAAAGTCAACTAAAGCAAGCAATGGAGAAAGCAAGCCCTATGCAACAAATGGTGCTGGGATAACTGGCTAACCATAGGCAGAGGAATGAAACTATACCCTTACCTTTTACCATATATAAAAGCAAAACTGAGATGGATTATTGTATACTATACTCATTACCTGGGTACCATATACCCATGTATCAAAACTGCACATTTATCCCCTGTATCAAACATAAAAGTTGAAGTTTAAAAAAAAGCCATCCCATCAATAATGAAAACAAACCATATTTCAATGGATGCATTAAAATTGCAAAAATTCAGCATTCTTACATAATAAAATATTTTTAAGCAGTAGAGAAAGAAGAAAGCATCCTCAATTTGATTAAGGGCATCTGTGAAATTCCTACAGATGTTATCATGCTCAGTGTTTAAAGGCCCACTGTTTCTAGCTTAAAAACATGCAAAAATGTCTACTATTTCAAATTTTATGCAGTGTATTATCGAGTGCAACAAAGCGAGGAAAAATAAAATCAATACAGATTGGAAAAAGAGAAGTAAAATAATTAAAACTCTCCTGTGCAGACATTATTATATTTGTAAACATCTTGAGGAGTCTACCAAAAAAAAAATCTTAAACTAATAAGTGAATTTAGCAATGTTATAGAACACTAGGTTGCTATAAAAAGTAGGTGCAAAAATAACTGTGGTTTGTGCCATTAAAGGTAATAATTATAATTCCATATACTAACAATAAATAAATATAAGATAAAATTAGAAAACCAGTTATTAAAAGAGCATCAAAAATTAAATATTAGGAATACATATAACAAAATTTTGCAAAAGCTCTGCAAAGCAAAGGGAAATTGGAGAAGACTCAAATAAAGTAAAATATATATTTTGTCCATGGACTGGTGATTTGATCTTAAGATAACAATTCTACTGAAATAAATTTATAGCTTCATGCAATCAATGATTATTTTTAATTTTTTTATGTTTGCATCTCTATTTTTTAATTTAAAAATGTTCATAACTAAATTCTAACACAATTCATTAAAGAAATTGATAAGCTGTTTTTAAAATTTATAACTAAATTTTAAGAAGCAGGAATATATAAAATAATTTGAAACAAACAAACAGAAGAATCTGCCTGATTGAAAGCTTATTGTAAGTCTACAGTGTTAAAGGCAGTTTGGAATTGTGTAGATACACATAGAAATTAGTAAAACATGATAAAGAGTTCAAAAAGTAACCAATACTCATGGTCAAACAATGTTTTAAAAAATTGCCAAGGCAATTATACAGGGACAAAGTGAGTCTTTTGGTGCTAGAACAACTGTGTATCTTCATAAAAAAAATTATTTCCAGCCCTTGCCTTACATCACACACAAAATTAACTCAAAATGAGCTGAAGTTATTCAACTTCTAGAAGAAAATAGCAGAAAAATATTTGTGACATTTAATTAGGCAAACAATTTTCAATCTGGACACAAGTATAAACTCTTAGTGGAAAAACATAATAAAATTGGACCCAAATTTCTGCCTTCATTACACATTTTGCTCTTCAAAAAATATGGTTAATAAAAAGTAAGACAAGCCACAGACTGGCAAAAATATTTTTGCAAAACACACAAGAAAAGGCTTTTCCTCACAGAAAATACATATAATTCTTAAAACTAACTAATAAGAAAACAAACCACAGGAAAAAAGGGCAAATGATTTGAATACACATTTACCAAATGAAATGTCTGTGTCAATAAGCACAAGGAAAGGTGTTAAACATTATGAGTCATCAGAAAAACGCAAAGTGAAATCACAATGACATATCACTGCGTACCCACTAGAATGGTTGGTTTTAGAAATTCTGACCATACCAAGTGCTGGTGAGAATGTGAAGCAACTGTAAATCTCATTATTGCTGATAGAAATGCAAAATGGCACACATTACCATATAAGTCATCAGTTTCACTGGTAAGTATTTACCCAACAATTGCACCAAAAAAAGTCTATGCACATCTTCTTAGCAATATTATTCATAAGAATCTGAAGTAAAAGCAACTCAAATGGCCATCAACTAAAGAATGAATAAACAAATTGAGGTAATTCAATATGATAGAGTGCTATTCCACAATGAAAGGAAAAATATTAATATATACAACAACATGGATGAATCTCAAAAAATTATCCTATGTAGAAGACAAATACAATCAATCAATCAACGAGATAACATACATATGGTTACACATGTATGATATGCTAGGAAAGGCAAATACAATGTGACAGGACATCAGGTTTTACCTGATGCTGAGATTGGTGGTGCAAAGGTGCTAACTACAAAGATTCATGAAGAGTAAGCTTTCCTGTATTTTTTATGATGATTAAACAATTATATATAGTTATCAAAATTTATCAAACTGTACACTTAAACACATGAATTTCACTGTTTATAAATGATAATATAATTATAACAAAATGCCACAGTGCAGAATGTCTACTGATGTAGAAAGAGCTGAGAGAGATCCAAGATGGCCGATCACTAGCAGCTCGGGCTCCTAGCTCCCAGTGAAAGTGCAGAGAACGAGAGGACGCCACACTTTCAGATGAATATTAATTGCTCACGGACCAGGAGATTCCCAGCAGAGGAGCCCCACGTGTCGCCAGGGCGACTCTTGTGGCCGGCGTGGTGGTTTTGCTGGTGCCTTAGCATGCCAGTTTTTGGTGCAGAGTCCAGAGATTCCCGGGCAGAAAAGCACCATCAATCTTAACACTGCTATTTTGGCCGGCACAGTGGACTGCTCAGATTTCGGCGCTGGGAATCAACAAGTTGGACGTCTGCTCAGAGACCTAGTTAGAAAGTCGGTAATTACAAAGACAACAGATGGATAAATATATAATGAAGGGAAGAAATCAGCGTAAAAAGGCAGAGAATACTCAAAATCAGAATGCCTCTCCCTCTACAGGGGATCGCAATTCCTCATCAGTAATGGAACAAGGCTTAATAGATTACGAGTGTGTTCCAATAACAGAAGCAGGCTTCAAAACGTGGGTGATAAGAAACTTCTGTGAATTAAAAGAACTTGTTCTAACCCAATGCAAAGAAACTAAGAACCTTGAAAAAAGGTTTGACGAAATGTTAATGAGAATGGACAATTTAGAGAGGAATATAAGTGAATTGATGGAGCTGAAAAACACAACACGAGAACTTCGCGAAGCATGCACAAGTTTAAACAGTCGAATTGATCAAGTAGAAGAAAGGACATCAGAAGTCGAGAACCAGCTCAGTGAAATGAAACGAGAAGACAAGATTGGAGAAAAAAGGATGAAAAGGAATGAGCAAAGTCTCCAGGAAATATGGGACTATATGAAAAGACCTAATTTACGTTTGATAGGGGTACCTGAATGTGATGAAGAGAATGAATCCAAGTTGGAAAATACTCTTCAGGATATCATTCAGGAAAATTTTCCCAATCTGGCAAGGCAGGGTAATATTCAACTCCAGGTAATACAGAGAACACCACAAAGATATTCTTCAAGAAGACCAACCCCAAGGCACATAATCGCCAGATTTATTAGGGTTGAAATGAAGGAGAAAATACTAAGGGCAGCCAGAGAGAAAGGTCAGGTTACCCATAAAGGGAAATCTATCAGACTTACAGCAGATCTCTCAGCAGAAACCCTACAAGCCGGAAAAGAGTGGGGACCAATATTTAACATCCTTAAAGAAAAGAACTTTCAACCCAGAATTTCATATCCAGCCAAACTAAGCTTTATGAGTGAAGGAAAAATTAAATCCTTTGCGAACAAACAAGTATTTAGAGAGTTCACCACCACCAGGCCTGCTTTACAAGAGCTTCTGAAAGAAGCACTATACATATAAAGGAACAACCAATATTAGCCTTTCCAAAAATATATCAAAAAGAAAAGAACATTAACACAACGAAAAATTTACACTAACTAATGGGCAAAACAGCCAGCTAGCATCAAATGCTAATATTAAAGTTATATATATTCTAATTGGATAAAAAGCCAAAACCCATCGGTATGCTGCATCCAGACCCATCTCACATGCAATGACACACAAAGACTCAAAACAAGAGAAGGAGGAAGATTTATCAACCAATCAGATAGTAAAAATAAACAAATAAAAAGCAGGAGATTGCAATTCTCGCCTCTGATAAAGTAGACTTTAAAGTAACAAAGAGCAAAAGAGGCAAAGAAGGACATTACATAATGGCAAAAGGATCAATGTAATAAGAAGAGCTAACGATTTTATAGATCAACGAGACAGAAAATTAACAAGGACATCCAGGACTTGAACTCAGACCCGGAACAAGTAAACTTAATAAACATTTATAGAACTCTCCACTTCAAATACATAAAACATACATTACCACCTCACACCTATTCCATAAGTGACTACATAATTGGAAGTAAATCACTCCTCAGTAATCGCATAGCATTTCATAGGTTTAAATGAAATATTGGTTGGCTGCTCATTTGTTATTTTCTTCCCTTATTCCTTCCTGTTTACATCAAGTATAATTATTGGTATAAAAGAGGTTTTCAATACCCATTACTAAACTGCATTCTAGCCTGGGCAAGAAAGCAATAATCCCATTCTCTCTCTCTCTTTCTCTTCCTTTTTCCTCCTCTTCTTTATTCTTTTTCTTTCTTTCTTTCTTTCAAAAAAAAAGAAAGAAAGAAAGAGCTGTACTAGTGTATGGAAACAAGATTGTTTGGGTTTGAGAGATTATCTGTCTGTATTAGTTAGGTAGTGCTGTCATAACAAAATATCACAGACTGGGTGACTTAACAGACATGTATTTTCTCACAATTCTGGAGGATAGAAGTCTACGATCAAAATCTCCACAGACTGGGGTTCTCCTGAGGCCTATCTTCTTGGTTTGCACATGTTGGCCTTCAGGCTGCAACCTCACATAACCTTTTATCTGTGCATGCACATCCTGGTGTCTTCCTCTTCTTATAAGGACACCAGATGTATTGCATTAAGGGTCCACCCTTATGACTTCATTTAACTTTAATTACTTCTTTCAGGGCCCTATCTCCAAACAGAGTCACATGGGGAATTAGAGCTTTAACATGTGGACTGAGAGAACACACAATTCTTCCATAACATTGCCAGTAAATCTTTAAGAATACATTTGAGAGAATTAAATCTGTATTTTCTAGTGCTTGCATAACTGGTGCATTGGAAAAACATTTGAAACACTAATTTGGTAATTAAGTTCCAGCTATCATATAAATTCTATAACTTTACAGGTCATGTGAGGAGTCACTACAAAACCAAGTATTTATAAACAAGATAAAAGGTAAATTTTAGATTTTGTAATGAAGTGGAACCCTAACAATCAAAATGTACTGGCACTGTCTCATCAGAAATCCTTAAAAAAAAAACAAAGATAAGCAACTCAAGGTTCATGGCATTTTGAATTCATAGCAGGGTCTAGGTTACTATATTTAGTATTATCACTATGAAATTTGGCATAGGTTTTTATCAATTATTTTAAATATTTAATTTATCAACCATAAAACTAGTACTAATGAAAGAAAATGTTTATTTCATATTTTTGTGTATGTCTTATGATTACTGACTTTAAAAATTAGTATTTTTTATAAAACATATACTGTAGGATAATGCTAAATCTGGGAAAAGAAACTGTTTTCAAGACAGTACTCTTAAAATTACTTAGGAAAACCAGTAATATTCACAGAAAACAATGGTAAAGTAAGAAAAAAATTCAGATAGCATACTTATGACATTATAGATGTTTCAATCATTTAAAAATGATAAATTAGCTGAATCTCAAAAGTGATAGTAAAGACAAATTGAATGCATGGTATGATAGAATAATGAATTAGATGACACAAATATTTTGTGTCATATTACTATATTCCATTTGTGTAATTTTAGCACAAAAATTCGACACTTAAAATATTCAGAGAATTTTTGAATAATAGCTATAATACTTTGTATATACCATTTAAAATAGCTTCTGATATAAATATATGGGTTGAATAATAATCAATTGACAAGTTATTTTAGCAAGAAGAAAAATCAGTTTTATATGTTTTACAGATTAAACGCAAAAATTATTAAATATACTTTTTCACCAAATTACTTCATGTTGGTAGAGACATATTTAATGTATCTCTTAATTTTTGTATATCAATTCACATTATTCAAAATATGAATGTCAATTTATTCACATAATATCTCTCATTTACAGCATCCCCTATTTACTGGGTGGATTGGTTTATACAAATTTTATTAAGCTTTAAGAAAATTTTGAATTTGACTACTTTTGGTTTCTAATGAACTACACTGATGTTTTATGGCAACTATATTCTTCTTCCAACTGAGGCTGGAAAGAAAAGAAAGGAAGGAAGAAAAATATTAATACTAATACTGAATAATATTAGAACCTGCTTGACTTGATAACCTACATCTGTGCTGTTCAATATGGCAGGTACTAGCTACATACGGCTGCTGAGCACTTAAAATGTGGTTTGTCCAAACTGAGTTCTGTAAGTGTAAAATATACACCCAAATTAGAAAACTTAGTATGAAAAGCAAGAGTAAAAAGTAGCCTGTTAATAAATTTTTCATATTGATTGCATGTTGAAATGAATATTTTAGATATATTTAAATACATATGAATAGAATGTATTTATTGATATATTGGGTCAAGTAAATATATTATTGCATTGATTTCAGCAGTTTCTTTTTAGTTTTCTTTTTAATTTGCCTATTAAAAATTTAAATTTAAATATGTGTCAAGTATTACATTTTTATTGGAAAGCACTGACCTAGAAAATACTTATGTCTACTTCATTTAATTCATTCAGATAATGAACTGCTAAATTATGTTTTTATAAAATCTTAAAGAAAGTCAATGAATTACCTGACAGATGAGTTTGAGAGAGGAACTGAGCAAGACCCTTATCCCTTTGGGCACAAAATATCTACCTGCAAGTGGCATGCATTTTCCCCTCTTCTTCAAGACTACAAGTCTTATCTGAACAAACTTACAGATTCGCCTGTCTTGGTCCAGTGCTGCAATGGTAGAGTAGACACATACACCAAATTCTGGGGTTCAGTATGAGGTTCCTTTAGTTTTCTCTAATTTAGACTTTATGTATCATAAATCTGTTACTTGTTTGTTTGTCAAAACACTTGAAAAAGAAAGAAAATTTATATAATATAAATACTTTGAGTATTTATAGAAATTGCCATAATTATTTATTTCTGAGTTTTGGACTTATTTGCTCAAAATGTATTTCTGATACATACAAAAATTCTTATTTATTCTGCATGAATTTCATTTGGGACTTTTACTATATATATATAGATAGAGAGTAAATGTATATATACATATATATATAAAATAGTCATCCTAAAAGGTGTGAGGTGATAAATATCTCATTGTGGTTTTGATTTGCACTTCACTGATGACTAGTATTATTGAACATCTTTTTCATATATCTGTTGGCCATCTGTATGTTGCCCTTGGCAAATGTCTTTTCAGTCCCTTAGCCCATATTTTTTAATTGGGATATTATTGTTATTGAGATGTAGGAGTTCCTTATACTCTTTGGATATTAATCCTTTATGAATATATGGTTTGCAAATATTAGCTCACATTTTATAGGTTATCTTTTCATTTTGTTGATTATTTCTTTTGTTGTTCAGAGATGTTTTTATGGAATTCCATTTGTTTGTTTCTGATTTTCTTGTGTTTGCTTTTGCAAAACCCAATGTCAATTAGCTCTTTCTTTTGTTGTTTTTTTTCCCCAGGAGTTTTGTCTCTGCAGATTTTTTGATTAGATCTTTAATCTATTTTGAGTTGATTTTTGTATAGTGTAAGATAAGGGCATGTGAATATCCAGTTTTTTCATCAACATTCATTAAGTACACTATCCTTTTCCCATTGAGTAGTTTTGGTATCCTTTTTAAAAACTCAGTGAACAGTCTATGCTTGGGTTATTACAAGGCTCTCTATGTTGTTCCATTGATCTGTATGTTTGATTTATGCCAGTACCATACTGTTTTGATTACCATAGTTTTGTAATATATTTTGAAAAGAAGAATGGGGTTGCCACTAGCTTTCTTTTTCTTCCTCATTTATTGGGCTATTTGGGATCTTTTCTGGCTTCATATGAATTTTAGGACTTTTTTCTGTAAAAATGACTTTGGGATTATGGTAGAAATTATATTAAATACTTAATGCTCTTTGGGTAGTATGGACATTTAAGCAATATTAATTCTTCCAGCCCATGAACACAAATTTCTTTCCATTTATTTGTGTCTAATTTAATTTATTTTGTCAGTTTTTTATAGTTTTCAATGTACAAGTCTCTCACCTCCTTGGTTAAATTTATTCCTGAGTTAATTATTTATTTATTTATTTATTGTTAATATTATTGTAAATAGATTGTGTTCTTAATTTCCTTTTCAGATGGTTAATTGGTATTATAAAAAACACAACCGATTTTTGTATATTGATTTTTTTATTCTGCAATTTTGTTAAATTTGTTTATTAGCTCTATCAGGGATTTTTTGGTGTGCAGTTTTAAGGGTTTTCTATGAATAACACCATGTCATCTGCAAGAGATAGCAAGTATTCTCAAGAATCTGGAGAAAAGGGAACCCACGTACACCGTTGCTGAGAATATTAACTGGGGTGGCTATTATGGAAAACAGTATGGATGTTCCTCAAAAAACTAGAAATAGAACTACCATATATATAACAATCTCACCTCTGTGTATATATCCAAAGAAAATAAAATCAGGACCTTGAATATGTGCACTCCTACATCCATTGCAGCAGTATTTGTGATAGCCAAAATATGGAAGCAACTTAAATGTCCATTACTGGGTGAATGAATAGAGAAAATATAACATATACCTAGAATAAAAAAGGCACAAAAAAGAAGGAAATCCTGTCATTTGAAATATGAATAAACCTGGTGGATATTATGGTAAGTGAAACAAGCCAAACACAGAAGGATGAATAGTACATGATACATTTAAGAAAATGTGACATATACCTACAATAAAATATGAAGCCACAAAAAAGAAGGAAATCCTGTTATTTGCAATATGGATGAACTTAGTGAATATTATCCTAAATGAAATAAGCCAGACACAGAAGGATGAATACTACATGAAACATTTATATGAGAAATCTAAAATAATCAAACTCATAGAGAAGAAAGGTGGTTGTGTTGGACTGGGAGGAAGGGGAAATGAGGAGGTATTAGTCAAAGGATGCAAAGTTTCATTTACATAGTACAAGTAAGATCTGGAGATTTATGGCATAGGATAGTGCCTATAATTAACAATACGGTGTTATTTACTTAAAATTGTGCTAAGGGGAGATAATATGTTGTGTTATTACAATAAACAAACAAGTTGAAATAAATAGAATGGGAGAAAACCATATGGAAACATATGGCTATGTTTATGGCATAGATTCTGGTAGTGGTTTCATGAGGTGTATCTTTATCTCCAAATGTAAATATGTATAGCTTTTTGCATGCCAATCAAACCTCAATAAAGTGGTTTAACAACAAAAGAAGTACATTAGCTGTTTTTCCCATTTTCAATAACTTACTAATTGAACAGCTTTAGCATTCAGGGAATATATTGAATTTTTAATTCTCTTCATTCTCACCTATTGTGATTGTGATGGTTAATGCTGAGTGTCAACCTCATTGGATTGAAGGATGCAAAGTATTGATCCTGGGTGTGTCTGTGAATGTGTTAGCAAAGGGGATTAACATTTGAACAAGTAGACTGGGAAAGGCAGACCCACTCTTAATCTGGGTGGGCACAATCTAATCAGTTGCCAGCTCAGCTAGGATAAAAGCAGACAGAAGAACATGAAAAGACTAGACTGGCCTAGCCTCCCAGCCTACATCTTTCTCCCATGCTGCGTGCTTCCTGCCCTTGAACATTGGAGTCCAAGTTCTTCAACTTTGGGACTTGGACTGGCTTCCTTGCTTCTTAGCTTGCAGATGACCTATTGTGGGACCTTTGATTGTGTGAGTTTAATACTCCTTAATAAACTATATATATAGTTTATTTTATATATAAAGAGTTTATTTTATTTATATATATATATAATTTATTTATATATTATATGTATATACACCAATGGGATATATACTCCCAATGGGAGATATATATCTCCCATTAGTTCTGTCCCTCTAGAGAACCCTGACTAATACAGAGATCATTAGTTAGGATTTTCAGAAAGTGCAGTTTTTTGTATGACATATGACAAACTAGGCTGAAAGCAACGACGTAGCTGTTGAAAAATAACATTGACACAATCCTATTTTTCTTTTAATAAGTTATATGTATTTTTTCCATTGGTGTTATTCTATCTATATTTCATACCCTATTTGATACACATAGAAAGTATATTCTCATTGAGCCTCAGTGTCTGTCATCTCAAATTATATAAAATCAGCTGGTATGTTTGCAGCCAACTTGACAAGCATTTTATTAATCCCCACATTCTTATAATTTTAGCTCAAATTATAGATGAGTTTATCTAAAAATAAATGTCTGGCATTTAAATAGTGAAATAAAAATATATGAGCAGTCAACAATGAAGCAATAGGCTTTTTCAGTGTATTAAATAGATATCTAACTCTCCTGAACAGAGAGGATTTTTTTTTTGACCTACTTATTTTAGACAAAGACACATTATTTATTACCCTAAGTATATAACAGTGTATTGGGGATGAATGGGAATGCCAAGATGAAAATAATACAAACTCTAACAACAAAAAGCTCACAATCTAATGTGTAGCTAAGGGGCTGCATGTAATTATAGTGATGAGATAAATGCATAAATAAAAAATAAAGGCTAATTGTACTTAATGAAAAATGAAAAAATGAAAGTTTCTATATATGGGCATGTTGCTAAGAAGATGAAAGTTTATTACATGTAAGAATTAAATAGAGAAGTGCAGGTGGTCAATTCGTGTATTTTGATTGTGATATTTATTGACATATTCTCTCAAAAAGATTTATTATAAAGAATGAGCTTACAAGATTATGGAGGCTGAGAGCTCCCAAAACCTGCTGAAGACACAGGAGAGATGGTGGTATAATTCCAGTTTAAAATCCAAAAGTTGGCAGAGACTGGAGACTAGGACAGCCAACATTTTGGTTTGAGTCTAAAGGTGAGAAAAGACTGATGTCAGAGCTCATGAAGTCAGGCAGGAAATTTTCTTCTTATTTGTGGGGGGGGCAAGCTTTTTGCTGTATTCAAACCTTCAGCTGATTGGAGGAGGGCCACCCACATTGGGGAGAGCAATTCGTTTTACTCAGTGTACTGATTCAAATGTCAGTTTTATCCAAAAATCCTCATAGACTCATACAGAGTAATGTTTGATCAAATATCTGAGTACCCCATGGTTCAGTCAAATTGACACATGAGATCAACTATCATGCATTCTTTGTGAATTACAGCTCATAATTGGTGAGTGAGATAGATATGCATGTATATGAATACATTATATTTTTATTTATAAATGTTACATAGACACATTAAGAAGCTTTCCCTCTATAGTAAATTCTAATCATTCAAAGCATATGACCATATCTTTATTCTGAAAAAACTGAATCACAAGAGCCAGCCAATTACTAGATGTGTTGAATGATTTCTTAATATAGCTTTGAGAAAATACAGTTTTGAAAAATACAGCTTTGAAAAACATACAGTTCAGAGGTATAGTCCATGGCCTCAAGAGATTTGTATGCTGCCGAAAGTAAGCTTTACACTAGCATCCCAGATGGACAATCATACAAAATCATAGAATAGCATTTTTATTCTCAAGCAATTATTTTTGTCTCATAGAAATTTGGCCATATTCTGCATTTTTCTCCTTCAAGATTACTCGCTATGTGATATGTGTTGTTGAAGAGTTTTGTCACCCAGATCCTTTTCAGAAAAGGACTGTTGCCCCTAGTGCTGCTGCTGATGCTGACCACATGCCTGGTCTAGCTATCAGTCCTTCAGGTGCCTCCTCAGTGACAGATGTGGCTGAGGTCACATCCTTTCCATAATGGCCCACATCCGGTGACTGACCTCCCGCAGGTGCTAAAGCGCAGTCATTCTGACTCCTGGTGGGACAAGTCTGATAAGCCCTATGCACTCCAAAACTCCCTGCACACTCGGCCGAGGCTTTGCTGGGCTTGCCTCAATGTTTGACTTCTCTCTTTGGCTACTCTTACTCTTGGTCTCCCCTTCCCTAGTTGGTGGTCCCTGATCAATATCCTTCATACCAAACCATGCTCAACCTCTGCCTTTAAAGATTACAATCTGTGACCATATAGAAATCAGAAGTGAAAAATGTTTATAAAATGGGGAAATATGTGGTTTATTTTTCATGTTAGTTTACTGTGTCTAATGTTACGGGGTTGTTGATTATTTTTAAAAGTCTACACATGCTTTCAGATACTTATGTTTTCAAAGCTACACAATGGGGTATAACTTCTATCTGCCTCTGCAGCCCCAAGTACAAATTTGAAAGTGATATTTCAGACCCTGTTGCTATTGCTGTAACCTGGTCTCCAGTGAATCAGAATAATGGGAGTTGGGTACATCGTCTGTGGCAGTAAAGTTGGCTCTGCTGGTACATAGGGTATTATCTTCTTTGTAATTCTTGCAAGAAGAAGATCAAAGGTAGCTCTGATCTTCATCTTAAACCATAGATTATGAGTCAGCCAGGGTTGGCCCAAGATAAGTATCCGATGTGTGATTAGTCATAGGGTGAGTCAGTGTTCTAATCAGGAGTAGAGTTAATCAGTTGGGGTTACTCACTTACCATGCCTAACTTTTATGCACTCCTAGAGGGAATATGTATGCATTCTTTTGGCGTATTTGGTTTTGCTTGTACATTATTATGTTTCTCCTCCCACCACCACAAGAGAAAGATACTAATTGTAGTCAAAAAACATTATAAAACTCTGGCAATCTAAAATTGAGAACAAGTTATCAAAGGGATGTCTGCCTGTGCACTTTTAGAAGTGTAATAGGTCTTTCATAGCTGGGGAAGGACAGAAATAGGGAGATAATGTAGTTCACCTCGGATCACAAGCTAAATGGGTGGCAAAGGTTTGACTAGAATCCAGATGTAATGGGTAACTTTCACCCACATTATTTAGTCCATCCCATTTAGGCTTCCTTGGTTGATATAACCAAAAAGACATCTACTCAAAATTCAATATTCGAACGGTAGTTATTGAGAACTTACTATGTGTCTGGTCCTATTTTAGGAGTAGGATATACAGCAGCAAATTAGACACCTTTTTTTTTTTAATCAAGAAGTTTACTTTCTTGCAAAGATTTTTCTTCCTGCTAGTGGCCGTTTGCAGCATGTGAATAGCAAGATAAGCCTTAAACACACAAGGTAATAAAAAGAACAGTCTTAGCTACTCTTTTTGTGATTTAATCTAGAACATTTCTCTCTTGGTACTTAGGTCATCAGGGTGGCGTAAGGACTTGCTACTGAATTCATTGTCAGCAATGGTCACAGCATGCCTGAATATTTTTGTTGTTGTTGTTGTTGTTAACTGTATTTAAAGGTGTTGTACTATTCACTTGCAAATAAACTGTTTTTATCAAAGGCGATTTTGCTTTGGAAAAATTGCAGTGGAACTCAGCTGTATTTTCATCTAAATTAATGTAATATTTGCATAGTAATATTTTAAAGCAATTGCTTGGACCACTTTTTTTTTTTTGGCAGAAGAACTAGCAGGTCACTATTCATAACAACATTTGTTAAATTTCCAAATCATAATATATTGTCGGTGGTGAGAGGAGATCAGTAAAGGAGTTAAAGGCATTGTGGACTCCACAGAGCATGGAGCACAATGAGCTCTCAAAAAGTCATTTGTTAACAGATATTGTTATTCTATAGCATCCGGTGTATCTCCTTTATGTCACTTATTACAATTAGAATTAATCCTATTGAATTACTTCTGGAGAAACCCCATGGTTAAGTGGCTAAGAGGATGGACTCAGCAGCCTGTCTAGCAGGGCTCATTCCTGGATTTCTGCTCCCATCACCTACTAGCAATGTATAGCTTTAGACACATTACTAAACTCCTATGTGTCAATTCCTTGAATGTAAAATAAGAATAACATCTTACCTATAGAATTATGATATTTAAATTAGGTAATTTTTCTGAAGTACTTGGAACAGTGCTCTGTATATAATATTATGTAACTATTTATAAAATGAACGAAAATTTAAAATTTTCCTTTCCTACTAGTCATACCCATAGAAAGCTGAACATATCAGTCTTAGTTACTGAATTTCATCTTCTCATCTTCTGTAGTTATGGTTGCAAGTTGATGTTGTTCAATAAATTATTATTGAATGAATGAATATAGCAAAGTTATGAGGCCCATACATGGTAAAAAAAATCCATCAAGATCATTTGTCATGGTTCTACAGATCTTCAATAGAATAGTAGGGCTAGTGCTCCCACTGATTCTGTGCACTGTTGCTGCACAAATATTATTTCATTTGACATTACAACAGCCTTAAAATGTAAATATTAAATCTCCACCTCACAGGTGAGGCAACTGAAGTTTGAAGAGGTTAAATAACTTATCAAAAGTTTGGACAGAATCAAAGCCAGTTCCTTTTGATACCAAAGTTCATTTTCTTTCATGCTACACAATCTTACATCAAGAGAGGGTGTTGGCTGATATCAGGTAGGGTAGGCTAAAATTCACAAGGGGAAATTTATAGACATATGAGAAAAATATTACAAGATGTATTGTATGAAGATTTATCTTTCAAAAGATGTGTCTCCTGGTTTTCTTTCCAGGCAAATATCAAGCCCAATGATTTTAGCAATACTCCACATTACTTACTAACATTTATTTACCGATGTCATTTTATTACAAAAGTAAGGCCTAAGTCTGAGGTCACTGTAGTTCAGTTCATAAAATACAATTAAGTAAGCTATTCATATGTTTAAAGTACAGGACTAAAAAAAGTGCTTATGAAATATTTTACCAATGATAAATTAACGAGAAGACCACTTGAATCTGATGTAACTCAAGTGCAATAAAACCAAGTCAAAAGTCATTACATTCTTAGTCATAAACTATGGTGTATAAACCATAATGCATAAGCCATATGCTCAGATAAGATGAGTTTGCAAAGTGAGGGAAAATGAGCAGAAAGCCTGGAAAACTGTTGGAAACAATGCAAAGCTACCCAAGGAATCCTATGATGAAGCTAGGAATTCACTGACCCTGGAGAAGTTAAGTAGCAATGTTGCAGGAGGGATGGAATAGACTGCCATCAGCACATCTTATCTGTTCTTCCTGAATTGAGCTTTGTATACTATGAGATTCCATTGTACCAGAATGTCTTATAATTGGACTATGTAGAGTATATTGAGCTGAGGGCAATAAAAAGTATGAGACCCACAAGGATTTTAAAAAAGATTAATATGTCAGCATAAGGTGGCAACCTGATCCACTTATTACCTCCATTAAACAGCTATAATTGATTCTTTATCATTTCAAAAAAAATCTCCCAAAAATTAATAGCATGTTTACTCTATCACATCTGGACTTTGAGTGCATTCTACTCTATTTAGAAACATTATTTTGAATTACTTTTATGTTACAATCACTTCACAAAATCTAAAAGAAGCCAGAGATACTACCAGGGGCAAAACACACAAGCCCTTTGCATCTCATTTGCCTTATTTATGACTGCATCCATTTTTTTCTGTCTTGTTTATGAAAGTAAAAATGGGTGCTTAGAAGTCATAGACTGTAGTCAAAAAAAAAGCAAAAACAAACAAACATAAAACCAGACCCTAACTCAAAATTTCATCAAAAAGTAGCAGAACTCTTTCATAGCAAGAAGAGAGCAAGCTTGTCCTTCGGAAATTCTTCTGAATCAACAAAAGAATGTGTGACTGAATCGTGTGGCCAAGATGGAATGCTGTGGCAATATAAATTACAGAGAAGATGCACAGCTTTTCATCTCCTGCCTCACCCGCAGATGTCTGTGGGATGAAAGTAGTACTCACTGCCAGCCACCCCAGTCCTGCTGTTCTGACACCCTATAATCGTTTGCTGTATTCATTACCACCCTCATCATCCACTAAGCCTCCTCTTAGGGGCACTTTATTGTACACATTTCACTTTAAAAAATTAACTCACATCACGATTAATTTTGCCTCAAGGATTTCACAACATCCTTTGAGCTCACAGTAACCCTCAGGATATTGTGCAATTGGGGTTGGGACTCTCTTGCCTAAGTTATAACTTTGTGAAAGAAAGCAGGTGAAAGTGGGGGAATTGAACTTGCTTAAAACAATTGACTGGGCACTAAGTGAACTACACAGGGCTAAGTTTTAGAGTAACTAATAAATCTGGTAAAACTTTATAGAAAGTTATCATTTTTAACATTAGTATCTTCTTAACAGTATTTTTACAGACAGTGTGCTTTTGCTTGCCCTAAGTAAAATAGCATGTTTGTGTGTGTGTGTGTGTGTTTTTCTCTGGGGCATGTCTTCTGTATGCTAATCTGACTCATCATTGTTAATTTAAAATATTATAAATAAGCAAATACATGACTCAATAAATGTGATGAGTAAGGATAAATTGGTGTTTGCCTAGCCAACTCAGACCTACATTTTAATTAAAAAGCATGTCTCACACACCATCAATAAGTTTTGAAGTGACCTGTCATAACCAGTTCTAATCGCAAGCATGTCATTCACTCTTTCATAATAAATTGGCAGATTATGCTAATAAAAGAAAGGGAAGCTATCTATTTTATGCGTGCCAGACAAGCCATGCCATTGATTTTATGATTTATGATATGCACTTGGAAAACAAAGAGGGCTAAGGAAAGTTTCATAAACAGAATAAAACGCTACAGGACAATAATCAGTTAGATTAGTTGACAAATTGATGGATAAAAACATCACGAAAATATGCTTTGCTAATGGTCAAACATTCAGGGATTCAGTGTCACATTTTATCTGTATAATCTCACAGCATAAAGGTCTGTGTTAATGGCAGCTACATGTCAATTATTGAGATTGGATAATTGATTTTTTAAAAAGTATTCGGCTGGAAAAGTCACAAAGATTCAGTTGATTGGGACACAAGAATTCTTTGTTCAAGAGAAAAAGAAATCATAATACAAGTTGCTATTAATTACACCAATAAAATTTTAAAAATCACTACATGGCATTGTGTTTTGTTATTTTATGGTCTTTGTCTATGGACAAAATTATTTAGGTTAATTCACATTTTTATAGAAAATGAGAGTTTGCATTGGAAATAGGAACTTAGGAGCTCACAGAAAAATCTGGGGTAGACTTGGGATCAGATAAGATATTCTATCTAAATAGGCATCGTTAAATACACTTTATGTCTTATATTTAAAGCCAAAACTAGTTGTTTGCTTTCAGTAAAAAGATTACATTTTGTTCTGAAGTCCAGTTTCAGTAGTTTTGTTATTATGTTTCTACATTGTAAAACTTTTGATAAAACTAGAAAAGTTAAGTATATTTATGCTATATTATTTATTAATATGAGCAAAAATCAATTTGTCTAAGCTTTGCTCATTTAATAAAATTCAATCAACAATCTTTATCTTGTGTAAAGTAAATGCATATACACATACATATGTATATGCACACACACACTATGTACATGTGCACACGCACACACACACACGCACATCCCTAATACCTAAACACAAGTCAATGTTCGTCCAAAATATAACAGATCATCAATTACTTCTAGAAATTTCTGGATATCTTTGTTATACTGATGTTTATCATATTGGATAAACGCTTGTCTTGTGGTACTCATAGCACTTTGCATCCAGTCATCGTATATTTGGCCACCATTCCAACAGGGTGTAAAGTTAAATATGTTATTGATTACGAATGGTCTTATTTAGGTAATTTCAAGAATATTAAATGTTATTTTCCCCCCAATTGTTATATCTCAGTTAATGGTGAAGTGATATGATTTAAATGCTATACAATGGCTTCATAATACATTTTTTTAATAAACATAATCTCTAGATAAGTTATTAAAATCAGCTAAAATTTGTTGTTTTCAGGTAAAATTGATAGTTTTTAAAACATTCTAAAATAAGAGCTTTTGAAAGTTGTTCAATTTTCTTAGGAAATCCCTTGCTGAATATTTGTGAAATATTAAATAACTTTTGCAAGCATAGTATCCACTCATGTTGCAGGTTATCCTTTCTTGCTGTGGTTTTAATCACCCCACAAAACTTAAAAAAAAAAAAAGTTATAGATTTAAAGTGACATTTGTTTTGCATATGCAAACTATGGGACTCAGCTGATAAATAAGGATGTGCATGCAGTGTTGTTCCATTAATCATCAAATTCATTTCTCAACTTCTTTTTTTTATAAGCAAAATAATAGTTTTAGATAAAATGCAACTTGACGATATACTATCTGTAACAATTACCAACTAGATTTGCATCCCTGGTAGTAGCCCCTTATTGGTTCCACTGGTTTCCTGGTGGGCACATTTGTAATTCTGGATGAAAGGACTTTCTATGAAAGAATCATTATTGAGTGTTTTTACAAAAGCATTTTTCCTGTTCAGAGTTAGTTCCTCAAAATGCATCTTGGCCACACAACTCTAATGCTGTCTTGTATTTTGACACTTTAAACAACCCCCTCCAGATGCATCTAGAGCCTGAAATTAGATTTGTTTTTCTCTGTTTATTTCAACCACTAAAATAATAAGTGATATTATTAACTGGTCTGAAATATGAGCCTGTAAAAGCTATGCGGCATTAACAGAATTCTACAGTGCAAAAGTACAAAGAAGACTCAAAGAATAAGGGCAAAGGAGAGCAATCATTTGCTTCAGCCTTGCATTATGTTGAACTTTGGTGGAATGGATCCAAGATGGAATTAAATCCAAATGTTTCCTGGTTTCCTCCATCTTAATAGTCTCATATTTCCTTCCATTTCATCTCATCCACCGTGTTCACATTTCAAATTGTCATCTTTGAAAACACTGAACATATTTATGGCATGTCTGCTTCCTGATATATATTCTGAGTTATCATATTGTTATAGTTGCTAGATGATAAAAGAGATTTCAGATTTATATACAACATGGAAATTTAAATTAGGGAGGAAATGTGACTATCATGACATCTTCAAAATAAATCTTCCCTCTTACTCTCAAAGATATGACAATATTTGTAAAGCTGTTTTTCCCGACCTTTATAATATGTTTGGCCATTAAATTGAAGAAACCTATCAAGTTGTCCAAGTTCATAATATAAAAACAATAAAAATTGAAGATAAAAACACAAAAATAGAAAAGAAAAAAATACATGGCTGTAATGATAAAAAATTAACATGCAATTCCTGCTTCTAGCTTCATATGGTTCTTATAGCTAAGAACTATATTAAGAGCTTTATTTATACTACCTTATTTAAATATTCCACAATATGATAAGACTAGTATTCAGTCCCTACAGTGTTGAGATGTTAAGAACCTTGCCCTATGTCACACTGCTACTAAGTAATAGAATCAGAATTAAATTCAAGCAATTGGATTCCCAAGCCACATTTTTTTCTTTCTTCTTTGAGTAATCTCTGCACATGTTACACTCAGCACTGTTGCAAAATAAGAAAGTGAAGACAAGATGTGAAAGGGGAAGGAGAGGAGGAAGTTAGTGTGATTTCACATTTACACCATCTTTGTGCAGCTTCTCACTATCAGTATCAAGTTAGATTGGCATTTTCTGATTCAGTCATTGTATTAGGGTTCTCTTGAGGGACAGAACTAATAGGATATATATGAGTTTATTAAGGAGTATTAACTCACATGAACACAAGGTCCCACAATAGGGCATCTGCAAGTGAGGAGCAAGGAAGCCAGTCCAAGTCCCAAAGCTGAAGAACTTGGAGACTGATGTTTGAGGGAAGGAAGCATCCAGCACGGGAGAAAGATGTAGGCTGGGAGGCTAAGCCAGTCTAGTCTTCTGGCCACACTGGCAGCTGATTAGATTGTTCCCACCCAGACTGAGAGTGTGTCTGCCTTTCCCAGCCTACTGACTCAAATGTTAATCTTCTTTGGCAACACCCTCACAGTCACACCCAGGATCAATACTTTGCATCCTTTAATCCAATGAGGTTGACACTCAGTATTAACCATCACAGTCATCATTATTTTGGTTACCTACTTCTCAGCAGGTTCCTTTTCCAAATAATTTCAACTTTTATTTTAGATTCAGGGAGTACATATGCAGATGTGTAACACGGGTGTATTGTGTAATACTGAGGTTTGGGATATGACTGATTCCCGTCATCTAGGTAGTGTGCACGGTACTTGGTAATTAGTTTCTCAATCTTTGGCCCAGTCCTCCCTTTCCACTAGTGCCTATTGTTGGCATCTTTATGTCCATGAGTACCCAATGTTTAGCTCTCACTTATGAGTGAGAACATGCAGCATTTGTTTTCTGATCCTGTGTTAATTCACTTAGGAAAATGGCCTGCAGCTGCATCCATATTGTCTCAGCACGTTTCTGTACAGAAAAAGAAAAAGAAAAGGAGAGCAAGGAGGAAGAAGAACAGAACAGAGAAGAGAGGAAGAAAGAGCAAAAAGAGAAATGGCCATTCTATCTAAATAAACAACTCTACCTAAATCATGCATCAGCAGGAAGATGTTTATGGCCTCTGCACATTTCTTTTACTGCACAGTAGAGACACTTGGCTCTTCCAATTCGAATGTGAGTGGAATGGATAACTCATGTGAACAGGCTTTTTTTCCCAGGGAGGAGCCAGTCACACAATAAAATTTAAATGGAAAAAAGCTTCCTGATGTTCCTCTGCAGTACTTTGAATCATGCCAACTTCTAGACCAGATTAATTACACAATTGAAAGAGCTGGAAATAAACTGATTGTGGACATTATCCTCCTCTTTCTTTCTGAGAAATACTATTTTGTCTTGATATGAGCTCTCTCCTTCACCTTGACTTGTTTTTTCAACTCAACCACTTCTCAAACTTTTCAAGAAGGGACCGTGTATGACTTGAACCTAAGTTTTTCCCAAATGAGAAATAGCAATTACTTTAGTGCTTGCCTCCTCAGTAAAGGAATTCTTGATTGCTTTTGAAAGCTTCCTAGCAAATAAAAGGCAGGGGGATCTTTCTGCCAAAAGTAAAATCCTAATTTAAGAAACGTAAAATGGGTAGGGACCTGGTCCAAAAGAATGAGTCCATATTTTCATACTTTAAATCAATTTCTTATCTGTCAACCATTGTTCAGAGGAACACAGACTTCGGAAGTGCAAATTTTCCCAGCCTAACTCTATTATAATAATGTATGTATTCAAATATTCTATAAAACTATATTCCAGCAAACGTGGGAAAAAATTGAGACTTTATTTTACAGGAAAATTGCCACATTTCATCTTATTTTTGAAGCTTACACCAAAGATAATATATTTAGTGATTCGCTAAATGATAAAAAAAGAAAGGAAAATTACACAAATGTTGGTTGTAACATAGTTTTCCTTGAGGAGTAAAATATATGTTAGTCTAGTAGTCTATCATCAGATTTGGAGAGAGATTTTCATCTCTATCATGCCAATTCCTTTATTGACATAATGTTTTCCTGTCTACCTTGTTTAATCTACAGCATTCCTCTCAATACTACTGCTTTTGTCATTCTCGGGAATACACAAACTTGAATCTTAATCTGTACTTTGTAATAAAATTATATTTATAACAGACCTTGAGAGAACTGTACGATTCAATGATAATTAAAGAGGTAAAACTGTGTGGTGTTTTCACCCCAAATTGCCTCCATGAAAGATCCCCAACTATCTTTAAGCCTTTGCTAGTGCTAGAAAAAAACATCCCATATTACTCTTTTGGCAGAGCAGGGTCTCTTTACTCTTCCTACATCTCCTTCCCATTTTATAGATTGTGACAAAGCTTTTCCTCAATTCCAAAGCTACTTAATATCAAAGGTCTGGTGGAAATCTCCCCATTTCCTGAAATGCCCAGGAGACCCCTCTGCATCTGAGTAGTCCTTTCATTATGGGAAAGGCAAGGGGTGAATGAGGCTCAGATTAGATCTAAAAGAGACTTACTGTGTCCCACAGTCCTTGTTGGAGAGAGGGGTGTTACAGATGTTGGACTGGGGCCCTGGGTCAAATTCATCAGTCCTCATATTCTTCTTTTCTCTTCTTAGGAAAACTACTCCAGATGGTATATATTAATGTGTATTTGTAATACTTTTGGCACAGGATAGTGGCAAGATAAGAAAAAGTGAAGTAAACAGAGATGAAAAAGCAAGTTACCAATGAAACAAAACTGGAAGCATTTAAGTTTCTAAGTAAGAGACTTTGGAGGATTAGATATAAAAAAAAGGCCAATTGATTTATCTCTCATTTTGTCTCCCAGTTGGAGGGAAAAAAAGAGAAATTTCATAAGATCCACTTTTCCTATTTGATGGAGTTGTTTGAAAACAAATATTTTCCAAAGTTAATAAATTTAATGTGGTAAACTTACAATTACATGTTTCTCTTGTTATTCGTCTTAATCATTTTCTGATTCCCTTCACTTTCACTCATCGTTTTGTTTCCAAAATTTGCCTGATATAATTTAGTTCAAGCATGTTGTATATGGGAATTGCCAGGCGATTGCTAAAGAACTGCATCTCTCTTAAACTTGAACATAGAGATATGCATTTTTGGTCATGGACTTTTAACACAGTTAGGCTTAGCCTTACTTCCATGGTAACCTATCCTTGATTGGCAGCCATAGCAGCAGGAGTCAAATTCAGTGATCAGAACCTCTACATGAATTACTCAATTCACTGAATGTAAACGTGATTCATGTCTGTTCCCAGCCTCCTGCAAAACTGAAGACTTTGCTGTGTTGTTTTTCTATTTTCCATCCTTTCCTCTCTCTGGACCTTTATTTAGGCTAATTCCTCTTGCTTAAAGTCTCATAGTCCAGCTTGTTGAGAAACAATTCCCTAAGGGTCTTTTGTGTTCCTACACACTTTACGAGCAGAAACACAAACTGCTTCTTTTCCAGGCTATCTTTCCAAAGATATTTATAGGGAAAACAGTCTAGAAAGACAGGACTGCTGTTTTCCTCTGGAGCAAAGCTCAGGTTCTTCCGTCACATAACCCACTACTTATGTAGGCATTACGTGGCTCTACTGTATCTTATCACTCTATGTGAATATGGGATATTTCTGTGACCAATACACTTTCCTTTGTCTCTGACACAGGAGTCTGTGTTTTCTGCCAGCATCTATGAATCTCTGGAAGACTAAATTCTTAGCTTAAAAATAGAGTAAAATCTCAGACCATTATACTTCTTGATACAGTTTCAGTTTTTTTTTTTTATTCTAAGAAGTTTTATTTACTCCTCCTTGGTATAAATATTAAATATATAATAATTTGGTGCTTCCAAAACTTTCTCTGAAATTAAAGCTCCTCTACAATATGGTTAAATAAACAGACTCTTAGATAAACTTCCTAAAAACTCCCATTTATGGTTCTAAACACGAACATGGAAATCTGTTCATTATTTTATTTTATTTAGACAGGGTCTCACTCTGTCACCCAGGATGAGTGTACAGTGGTGTGATTACAGCTCACTGCAGCATCAAACTCTCAGGCTCAAGCAATCCTACCTCAGCCTCCAGAGTAGCTGGGACCATAAGTGTGTACAACCATACCTGGCTATTTTTTTATTCCTTGTAGAAACAGGGCCCTTGTTATGTTACTCAGGCTGGTCTTGACTCCAGACTCAAGTAATTCTCCCACCTCAGCCTCCCAAAATGCTGGGATTATAGGCGTGAGCCACCACACCCAGCCTCTGTTTCTTTTTAAACAGAATTCCAAATAATTATTATCTCTGAGCATATAGTGTATCTAAAACATGTATCACCACTCCAGTTAAACAGTAAACACTCAATTACAGTTATTGTTATAGTCTTCAAAAAGTATTTGATACATATTAACACTTTTATTCACCTCACATCTAAAAAGGTTAAAAAAATGATACCAAAATACCACTTTTATTACTGATGAAGAACAGATTACAGAACACAGCTTTGGTCAATTGCCCAGGTGAACCTACTAATTACATCTTACAATTAGGTAGATTCACCATTTGGTCTCAGGCAGAACTCAACTAGGGCAGAGCTTCCAATATAGAATATTTTCAGTTAGGTGAGATTAAAACAGCATAGAAGACTTTGGAAGCCTATCATAAGTTTTGACTTAGAAAATGAAGAATAGAAAAAAATAGGTATATATATATATATATATGAGAATTATGAAGTATTTAAAGTAGGAAATACAGTAATCTGATGACATGGCCAATATTTGTCTTTTGACTTCGTAAGTATTTTTGTTTATGTTTTTATTTTTGTTTTTGTTTGAGATGGAGTTCCCCTCTTGTTGCTCAGGCTGGAGTGCAATGGCAAGGTCTTGGTTAACTGCAACCTCTGCCTCCTAGATTCAAGTGATTGTCCTGCCTCTGCCTCCCTAGTAGCTGGGATTACAGGTGCCCATCACCATGGCTGGCTAATTTTTGCATTTTTAGTAGAGACTGGGTTTCACCATGTTGGCGAGGCTGGTCTCGAACTCCTGACCCCAGGTGATCCGCCTGCCTTGGCCTCCCAAACTGCTGTATTTAGAGGTATGAACCACTGTGCCTGGCCAGTTTTGGGGTTTCTTAAAAAACTTTAATTTTAGGTTCAGGGGTACATGTGCAGCTACGCTATATAGGTAAACTCACATCACGGGAGTTTGTTGTGCAGATTATTTTGTCACCCAGGTACTAAGTCTAGTACCAAATGTTATTTTTTCTAATTCTCTCCCTTCTCCCATTCTAGGTTTTTAAATGACCCCTTCAAATTATCTTATGACTCAAAGAAGTTAAGGAAATTGCTAAAGATCAAATGGTTAATAAATGTTACAGCTAAAATTCCAACTGGTAACTCCAAAACCCTATTATATTAATACAATATTGCTAAGGAGTGATGAATGGTATATTGGAGGTGAGAAAGGACAGAGCATATAGAGAGGTTCCCTCAATAGTATACAGATAAAACAATTTGATTCTATAGCGAATTTGATAGTCATCCTTTTTCATTTTGATTTGTTGAGACCTTAGCGAATCTTGACCCTATGTTATACACTGGGGTAAAAATACAATAAGACCTACATCTTGTATTGAAAGGTAGATGATAATTTAGTGAGAGACATAAGCCAATATAAGACGACAATAAACTTGGTCATTGCCACCTCAGGGTTGGACATTAAGTAAACAGTGAAAACCTATTCAAACATGGAAGAGGAGAAGTGAGAATCAGAAGCTTTTCCAGAAATAGTTACCAGGGATTAGCAAGTTACTCAGTAAACAGATTCTGTCCTAACACAGAATCACTAGTCTTTATCTTTTAATAATGATGCATTGTAATTTTATAAAATCAGAAAATAAGATAATATTAAATTCCTATAAATAGATAGAGACATCTGCTAATCCATTAGTATTTAATAACTCCCATTAGTATTTGAACTTTTCATATGGGTTTTGCCAAACTATTTTTCTATGCAATAATGCACCTCAAAGAAGAATCATTAGCAGTAAACAGGATAAGCATATCTTTGGGTAGGAGTAAACCTTGTCATAGTTGAATAACCTTCTCAGGGACACTGAGTTTTCCATTACCCTTAGCCATTATCAAGTGGATAAAATTCCCACAAGTTTTCACTCATTCATCCATTTATTCAATCCACAGTGAGGCTTTCCAATGTCCAGGTGCTGAGCTACCTGCCAGGAGAACAGGACCCCGTTCTACTAACGGATTATCCAATAAAGTAAGGGATAATCAGTCTACTGAGAGAAAATCCATTAAGTTCTAGCATCTGGAGTGCACATTCCAGGCGATATTATTGTTCATACCAATAAATCAATGGAAAGCCTTTTCCATGGTTGCAAACTTCCCAGAATTCAATGTTTAAAAATATAAAGAGTGGGTGACTACACTCTACAAGCAAGACACTCTATAACTTTTATTATCCCTCTTTCTGGGATGAACCTCTCACTGTTTCTTTCCATGACTAACTTCTCTTTTAAGTCTCAGCTCCAAAGCCTCTTCCTCCTCAGAGAGGTCACTAGTAATCATCCTGTTTGAAGAAGCACCTGTTAACCAAATAAATCACTCTATCATGTCATTCTATTTATTTCCTTCAGAGGATTAATTATAATCTAACTGCATTTATTTGTTTACCATCTATTACTTGTCTACATCACTAGAATCCAAACTGTTTAGAGCAGAGGCCTTATTTATATTCTTCACAGCTATATGCCTAGCACTTAAACCCCCACACTTAATAATCACTTAATACATCATTTATTAAATAAGCTAGCCCTAGTTTTCATGTCTGCACCAACACATAAGATAGTAGTTACATCACTTAGGATGCTTTAAGCTACAGAAAACTGAAACCCAAAGCCAAATGGCTTAGACAGTCCCAAACATGTATTACCTTACAACAAGAAGTTCAGAGGTTAGGATGCACCAGAGTGCACTTGGCCTCTCAATGATATCATTAAGAAGCTAGATTCATTCTATCTCTCAGTTTTGTCATATTAGGAAGCTGACCCTTCCCTAGAGTTTTTGTGTTTGCAATATTCTGCAGCAGTTCTGGATTATCATATCCATTTATGAAAACATACAAAGGAAGAAATGGGACTATCACTTATTCAGTGATTCCTACAATCCATAAATAAACTTTTCTGGATGACACAGCAAATTTCTCATCAAAGCTCAGTGTTGACAATTTTGTTGCACATTCACAAATAATCCAATCACAAGGGAAACGAGGCCATGATGACTGATTCACACCAAAGATTTCCAAACTCTTTGATTGTGACCCATGATAGAGTCGTTTTTACATTGACACCAATACACACACACACACACAATTGGTATTTTAAAAAAAGTTTTTATAAGATTTTTCCTACCCTGTTTCTAACCTATATATAATCTGATATTTTCTATTCTATGAAATTTGAGACACAATAATATGACCCACCAATTTGATTTTAGGATTTACTAATGATTATGACTCATAGTTGGAATAACATTGTTCATGACCAATAACAATCTACTTCTAAAACTAGGCTGTGAATCATTTGAAGTAAGAGTAGATGTCCAAACCAAATTAAAATTAGGGAAAAGAATAAAGTGGCCTTGGTGGAGGCAAATAGCATCTGCTGAATTTTTACTTAGTAATTTTTATTTATATTGTTAATTTGAATTTTCACATTACTTGCTATATCATATGGTATATCTAATAAGAATTGTAACAAAGATTCTCAAAATATAAAACTATGGAAGACAATATGTTAGGAATCAAATACATTCTAGAATCACATCAAAAGGTAAAGTATGTAAAGATTGTTCCTTTTTGTTATTTATTTGTTTTGAAAATGTTACTTAAAATGGCAGATATTAGAGCTTAAGTGTTGGGCCCCCGAAAAATACCAAGTAAGTAGGACCTTCTCAGTTTCTTTGAAAGTCATCATAAACCATGCTGACTTCCCCAGGAGGCCTCTGCAAACCCTCCAATTGGCTCTCTTGCTGATAATGAAGTGCACTACATTGATGTTCCCTATGTTGATGTTCGCTGTCCAAGGTATTCTTACCAAAATACTGCAGGGAATGGTCTCCTCCCTGATGTGTCTGAAATAGACAAACTCAAGTCTTCTTGACTAGTCCTGTGAGCTAAGAAGTTGCAACCTTCTACACACTCTCTCAATCTTCTCTTCAGTTTTATTCTTAAATATGTATCTATCTCCATTTTCTTCTAGCTATATTTTTATTTAAGAAAGCCCATAATTTCAATATGTACAGTAGATGTTTTAATTCAACTACAATATTTTGTCATTTCTTTATCATGGAACAGAATCAAAGAGTGCTACAAAATTGGATTATTTAGATAATGGAACATAATCACTTCAATCCCCAATATTTTATTAAATTTTAATCACTTCTATGAAATATAAACTGTATTATTGAATTACTTGTCATAATAAAATATGCCAAGAATCTAACCTTTTGTTGATTCAATATGATTATTAGAGACAGAATTTTTTCTTAATACTTTAATACAGAAATCCTGCATGTGTTTACTGAAAACATTTTGATAAATAAGATAATGAATGCAGCACTCAGCTCACACCAAAATAAAGCATGGCCAGGGAAGGAGGAAATAGCAGAAAGATAAAATAATCTACAGAGAGAAATTTGAAGGATTAGTGCTATCCCAAGGAGACTAGGATTTCTAAATTCGAATATTCTCCTTTTTCCCAGTCTTAAGCAAGTCATACATGCAGTCTATATACAGAGATGTATTTGTGTGTAATGTTCTAGCATAGATTTTCATCCTATTCTTGTACTTATACTCTCAAATGGGTAAGCTGAGGCATGGCTTAACTGAGAGAGTTAAATGATAATATTTTAGAGTCAGTGACAGATTTGGTTCTGTATCCAAACCTACTTTCTGTGACCTCATATGTTCCCTTTGAATCAGGCCTAAGAATAGTCTTGATACCACAGAGAGCACCCTCCCTGCCCACGTGATAACCAGGGCAAGGAAAAACCAGGCTCACCTTGAGAGGAATGTGGCTTTGCACCAGGTATTTCAGGGTCACTCAGCAGGGTTATTTTTGCTATTCTGCTGGCCTTTCCTCCCTGGCCGTGGCCCAGAACACTCCAGGCTCTGTCATCGTTTTGCACTGCACAGAGCAGCCCATTGGCCTTAATACCTGAAACCACAGCTGCACTCCAGGACCTGTTATAATCAACCCAAGGCTTCATAAGGCATTACTTTTCCTCTCTGCCTTCTACATAAGGTGACAGATGGCACTATTACATCACATTCAGCTTTTGGGGGAAGTAAGCTTAATAAACTATGGAATAATTTCTATCAGAGCCCAAGAAAGCAATGGGCCAGGGAGTCAGAGATTGGCTGCCCAATTTCTCAAAAAGGAAATAGATTTATTCTAGCAAATCTATCCCTATGAAGACAAGAAAACATGGTATTCTTTATCACCCTCATTCAGCAGCATCAGCAATTTGAGCTTTGTATTTTCCTATTATCTTACCAGGAGGGTCATTAGTAAATACAGATGGACATTAAAATAGTTCATGTTCAGGGTAACATAAAATAATAACATGAACAAGAGTAGATTAAATGTAAATGTAATAAAATCCGGGTGCCAACACTCTATCACACTACATGGAAAGAAGCACAGTATACTTGACATGTTTTCAGGGTAGGCATTGCAAATCCTTAAATTACAAAATATTCCTGTATTATGATGTGTCATGGAAATTAGAGAAAATATTATTTGAGATTAGAAAACTTGAATTTTAATCCTGGCTTTGCTATTAGTTAGTGTTGACCTAAACAACAGAGACTCTCTAAAACGGAATAACATTTATTCAGTAATGGTTATTGGAATGAAAATACCCATGCCATAGTAAACTATATGTATATTCAAGGAGGTAAAGGAAGACAAAGTTTTTAAAAGAAAATAAAGTTACATAGCTCTTTTGAGAAAATTATCCTTGGCTACAAGGATCAGCAACAAGGGTGATGTCAGCCTGATGTTGGACAGGCAACTGCTGAGCAGATGACTTGGTGAGTTTGTTTTTGTTTGTTTCTTTTTCTGTTTGTAAGGTTGCAATGGCTTTTGTGCAACGTTGCGGCATTTGCAGTCTTTTGTGGTAGCCTTGTTATCAGGCATTCGTGCATAGAAACCTTTTTCATGGCCCTTCTCGACCCTATTTGTCAGTGTTTTTAACACAAGTGATTTCATTTCACTTTCACATTAGCTACCTTGCCTTTGGCAAATCATTTATCTTTCTTGGTACTTCAGTAGCTTTATTACAAAATGGGAAGAAAGAGTTCTCACTAGATAATCTATGAGGTCCCTTCCAATCCTTAAACTTTTTATTCATCTGTAACCCACCAAGGCGTCACCATCCTGCAAATATAAATGAAGTCATGTATACATTGGCATTGTAGTTACTTAAGCCTACTAGCCTCCATTTGCAGAACAGCAGGCCCTCAGCACCCATGCTATTTTCTCCCAAGTCAGTCCCATCTATTTCTGGGTAAGGTAGTGTAGCAAGTGTTGGTTGGCTTCTATCTTGATCCCCTTACGTTTCTTTTACTGTTTCTTGTGTCTATCCCCAGCTTCTGAGAGCTTTGTTTCTCAGGTCCTACACCTGCAGTTTTCTTCAGAGGATTATCCTTGGGCTAGCTGAGCTGTTTTGCCTGCTCACAAAATTTCCAGAGCCTTGAGACAATTGCTGACTTAAATTAATCAGGCAGTTTCAGAGCCCAACTCCCTTGTTGCAAAAAGCACAAATTCTATGGTGTCAGGAGCCTTCTGTGAAGGTCCTCATTCTCATCCTGAAGACCACCACAGAACCTCATCTGAGATCCTTTTCTGCCCTGTTTTCCCTATTTCCTGGGATGTTTCACGTATGCTTAGGAGAAATCCCCCTCCTTCTCTTCTCAGCTGGCATTCTTCTGGATGCTTACTGTCTGCTAGCCACTTGAGGGCTGTGCCTTGCTGGGTCATGGTGGAGGTAACCTCACTGAGCACACTGGTACTCTGCCAAGGATGTGGCCTACCAGGGCATCCCCAGACTGCAAGGGGGCACTGCCTTCTCTCCAGCCCATTTTGTACCACTTGAATCATGATGAGCTCTTGTCAGAAATGAGATGTGTTTCTCTCCAATTATGTTCTGTTTTGCTACCTACACTCAGAGCTGAGCCGCTGGTTCTCTGCATTTCATAGAGCCTCCTGTGTATCAGGTCTCCCACTTTATTGTGCTCCTATTGGCGGTCAAGCCTAGTCACTGAGAGGAGGCAGGTGAAAAGAAACATCATTGTCGTTTCTCCATCTTCCCGTCTCTGTCCCCGACACGCTAAGTTTTGCAGGTAGATTCCTGAAGAGCTACTGGCATCACGTTCAATCTAAATTCTCGTTGCTTACATTTGAAATCATCTTCTGATAGATCAGAACTCAAAATCTTGCACTTCATGGTCTCTCTAGAGCTATCTTATCACCAAGCCAATCAACTTAATAAAAATGGCCCAACCAAAACAGGTGAGTGGAAAAACCACTTCATTTATAGGACGGCTACATTGTTTTAAATCTGATAATATAAAGTGATGAGTGAGAAATGTATTTTCATAGATTTTACCTAAAATCCTCATCTGGATGTACATTTCCTTTTTTGTTACATTCTTCAAAAATCCATGAAGTAATAATATTCATTAATTTTATATTTATTATTTGATAATAACCAGCAAATGTTCATTAATTAAAATCTCCTCCTGGAGATGCTTAATCTAGTAGTGAAATAATACCAATAGTCCTATTTGTTCTGGGGCTCGTCAGGCAAACTTTGGCAAGGTGGAAGACATCCAGCTCAGTGGTATAAAACCTAAATTAGAAATAGCACCATTAGGCAGGGCGAGGTGGCTCGTGCCTATAATCCCAGCACTTTGGGAGGCTGAGGAAGGCAGATCATCTGAGATCAGGAATTTGAGAACAGCCTGGTCAACATGGTGAAACCCCTTCTCTATCAAAAAAATTCAAAAATCAGCCAGGTGTGGAGGCTGAGGTGGGATCATTGCTTAACCCGGGAGGCAGAGGTTGCAGTGAGCCAAGATTGCACCACTGAACTCCAGCCTGGGTGACAGAGTAAGACCCCTGTATCAAAAAAAAAAAAAAAAAAAAAAAAAAAAAAAAGAAAGAAAGAAAAAGAAAAGAAAAAAAGGAAAACGAAATAAATGGCACCATTAAAACATGACATGCCCAGGAAACATGACTTAATATCTCCACTGTTAACTTTCTTTTAAATAAACCACAGTATTGAAGAATAAAAGGGCCAACACATTTGCCTCTTGGCAATACATCCAATGGTGCAATACATCCATCACATGAGATCAACTCCCTTATTTATTGTTTTGTCTTCCTACATCTAAAATAATACGTGTGTCAACGTTTATTAACTAGGCAATGGAATAGAAAATACAAGTTTTATTTTCAGTATTTTCATTGACTTCTGAATGAACTGAGTTAGACAGTTCATCAGCAGGAACCAATAACATTTATTATGCTCCATCCTGCAAGTAACCTGGTTTTAGGTATTCTGATAAAGGAAGTGTTCTGGGGAAAAGGCATGGTTTCTGTTTATAATCTAAGAAAGCAATGTAGAGGCAGACAGAACAAGCATTGTTCAAACACATACAACCTGCTTTTTAAAACACATTCTTCATATGGCTTTTATAAAATTTTCCTTTTATAAAGGAGGCAAAAAATTGGCAAGAATAAGATAAAATCAAAATGCCCTAAATAATATGGCCATAGTAACTTTAGAGAAATGGTTCTTAAGCTTGGGTAAGGGGGATCATCAATTCCAGAAAAATCATCTGTGTGTATAAATATTGACATTTGGTAGAAAATCTTGAGATTCTCAGATCTCCTTTTTTTGAACCCCAATTTAAGAACTCCAATTTCAGTTTTTTAGAAACAGGGTATAAAATGCTCAATCTTGCTAAAATAGAAGAGTATTTACTCAAACTGGACGACCTTCCCTTCCTTTTCCTTTTCCTTTTTTTTACTTTTCTCCCTACAAAATTTCTCTCTGTCTCTGTCTCTCTCTGTCTCTCTCTGTCTCTCTCTGTCTCTCTCTCTCTCTCTCTCTCTCTCTCTCTCTCCCTCTGTCTCTGTCTCTCTCCCTGCCACATCTCTTTCGCCTCTCTCTCCTTTTGGTCTTCTGTGAGTTAACAGGAGTTTTGTAGTAAGAAAGCAAAGATGAAAAAAAAAAAAGAACCACACAAAGCTTTTCATTTCTCGTCTCCCTCCTGCATGTGATGATACTGGATATGACCAACTCTAATCTGTATTATATGATCTTGTCTCTAGGCCTTGCCCTACAGACCACACCTACTGGGAAGCTTTGCTCTGATGTATAAAAACTAAGTGGGTGTTGAACAATAAGAACACAGGGACACTGGGAGGGGAACATCACACACCAGGGCTTGGGAGTTGAGGGGCAAGGGAGGAATAGCAGGGGGTGGGGGAATTGGGGAGGGATAGCATCAGGAGAAATATCTAATGTAGATGACAGGGCGATGGATGCAGCAAACCACCACCATGGCAAGTATATACCTATGTAACAAACCTGCATGATCTGCACATGAACTTAAAGTATAATAATAATAATAAAAAGATACATCTTCTGTAAGACATAATCTGAAAGAATAATGGTGACACAATAAACTTATTGACAAAAAATAAATAATATTAATAATAAACCTTCTGACTTCAGCCTCTAGATGTTGCTAAGTATGTGTGTGCTCACTCCCCATGAGGAGTATCTTATTTTAGTGTTTCAAGCTATGCACCTGTATTCCTGTATTATTTAGAGTGACACTAGATTCTGTAACAAAACACCCAAGCCCCAATATTTCACTGGCTTAACCCAGGAAAAGTTAATTTCTTGTTCAGAATAGATGTTCTGTTCACAATAGTTCAGAGAAAATGCTCCTGTCCTCTATGAGTGAGTCAGGATTGTTCTTTCTGGTCATTCAGCCCCAGGATGGCAAAGAAAGAAAGAGAGAGGGCAGAATTGGCCCATCTGTGTCTTAACCCCTAGGCCTGGAAGTGCCATAATCACTCCCACACATGTTCGTAAGTAAAAACCAGTCACATGGCACCTAGCAGTGAACAGATGGGCTGGAGATAGTGGCTCACTCCTGTAATCCCAGCACCTAGATAGGCTGAGGCAGGAGGATGGCTTGAGGCCAGGAATTTGAGACCAGCCTGGATAAGAGCAAGACTTCATCTCTACAAAACAATTTTTTTTAAATCAGCCAGGTGTGGTGGCACATACCTGTAGTCCCAGCTATTCAAGAGGCTGGTCTGAAGGATCACTTGAGCCTAGGAGTTTGAGGCTGCAGTGAGCTATGACCATGCCACTGCACTCCAGCCTGAGCAACAGAGTGAGATCCCATCTTTAAAAAATAATAATGAAAAGGTAGAGGTGGAGCTGGAAAACCTAGTCTTTGCTCTGACAGCGACTTCCAGCAATAATTCTACACTGTAGAAGGTCACTATGGATTTCGGTGGACTACCAGCCATCTTTGCTTAGCACCTTTTTGATACGCAAGGTGTTTTTCATCCTGCTTTGCTTAGGTATTACTGTTATCCACTACCCAGGTTTATATTTGTTTGTTTGTTGCTATGAAGAACAATTTCCCAAAATTTCATGACTTAAAACAACAAATACTTTGTATCTCATGTTTTCTATGAGTCAGGAGTATTGATAGGAGTATTGATAGTGGCTCAACTGGATGCCTGTGGCTCATGGTCTTTCATAGGTATCAACAGACACTGCAGGGAGCATACACTTCCAAGTTCACTTTTCTGGCCATTTGCAGGCCTCCCTTCCTCACTGGCAGTTGGTTGGTGGCAGATATGGGTGCCTGGCCACTTAGGCCTTTCCACTGGGGAACTCACAATTTGGCAGCTGGCTTCCACTGTAACGAACCATCAAGAGAGTGAGAAAGGAAACTCACGATAGAATTCACTAGATTTTGGTGCCTAATCTTGTCAGTTTTGTCCTGTGAAATTAAGAAATTCAAACTTAAACCTGTCAGAACTTTAAATTATTTTAAGCCTTGAGAGAAATGTGGCTATGTAGCCTGATTATAGATCATATATCTTCCTCATTCTTGCCCTATAAATGATTAGGAAAGGCTGAATGGCACATAAGACCCATCAAAACTATCATCCCTCCCTACTGGAAGCTAAGGCAATTTTCCTCAGAATGTACTATAGCAAGATATAACCAATCAAGTCACTATAACATATGGACTAACCTTGTACGGAAAATGTTGGTCCTTGTTAAGCTTCTCGGTCTTTGCCTATATAAATGAAATCTTACGTTCTCCACCTTGGAATGCTGATCCATTCTTTTGGAGTCTGTATTTTCCAGGTGGCTACTCTTTTTTTTTTTTTTTTGAGACACAGTCTTGCTTTGTCTCCCAGTCTGGAGTACAGTGGTGGGATCTCAGCTCACTGCAACCTCTACCTTCCTGGTTTAAGTGATTCTCCTGTCTCAGCCTCCTGAGTAGCTGGGACTACAGGTGCGTGCCACCACGCCCAGCTAATTGTTTGTATTTTTAGTAGAGATGGGGTTTCACTGTGTTAGGCAGGATGGTCTTGATCTCCTGACCTCATGATCCATCCACCTCAGCCTCCCAAAGTGCTGGGATTACAGGTGTGAGCCACTGTGCCCGGCCCCAGGTGACTACTCTTTAGCTCTGCACTCGAATAAACTTTATACTTAGTCATATTTCCCAAATCTCATTATTTAAGGTTGATGATGTCATCACTATTGCTGCATATTTTTCATTTGGAGCTAGTCACAGGTCCCATTCATGCTCAAAGGAAGATCAGTACATAAGGATATGAGTAGCAGGGGGCAGTGATAAGGGGCCATGTTCAAAGTTGCCCACCAACCACAGGTATGAGCGGAGAAGGCTCTCTATCTGTAGTCTCTAGCATTTAAAAATACATAAACATCTCTTGACTTGTTTTGGTAACAGGAATGTAAGAAGGTGGCTAGATATCTAATTCTATTCCAATATAGAGCTGGGAAAAGAGCCCGCCTGGCAGAAAGTAGTGGGTGGTCAGGGCGGCCAGTTCAGGAGCCTGCACAGATCGGAGGCTCTTCTGGAACATGTGGCTGAGGCTGGGTTTTCTTGTTGCTCTCCTGCATGTCCCAGTCTCAAGTATTTATTTTCTTTAATTAAATTTATGTATTTTTGCTTTATATTACTTTTTCTTTTTATTTACCTCAACTTTAACAATGAAAGTTTCAAGATACAATAAATGGTCGAAGACAGGAGAAAATGATAAAATATTTATATTCAACGTAGAGGCCCATTGAAAGCTGTGTTTTTTTAACTTCATAAATAATTGACATATGCAAATTTTAAAAATACCGTAATTGCTTTACATTCTATTCTATTATCAATTTTATTATTACTTTTTCAATTCTTAATTTTACAACATTGTTTTTATTCTAGTGAAAGAGACAACCTACAATTTACAATTTTAACTGTTTGGATTTTTTTTTTTTTTGCTCTTGTTGCACAGGCTAGAGTGCAATGACATGATCTTGTCTCCTGCAACCTCTACCTGCCAGATTCAAATGATTCTCCTACCTTAGCCTCCCATGTAGATGGGATTACAGGCATGCACCACCACATCGAGCTAATTTTGTGGGGTTTTTTTATGGGGTTTGTATTTAATGGGGTTTGACTATGTTGGCCAGGCTGATCTCAAACTCCTGACCTCAGGTGATCCACCTACGTCAGCCTCTCAAAGTGCTGGGACTATAGGTGTCAGTCACCACAACCGGGGATTTTAAACATTTTTAGGCACACAATTCAATGGCATTAAATACATATATATTTTGTGCAACTATCACTACCAACCATTGCCAGAACTTTTTCATCTTCCCTGAGTGACACTCTGTACCCCTCACTGATTTTTAAAACAGAGTTCTTATCACTTAACTGTCATTTTCTTCTCTCTCCTTAGAAATCTTTTTGACTTTTATTCTTTTTCTTATTTATATTCTTTGGCTTCCTTTCTAAAAAAGCAGCTGTTCATTCTTCAAAATAATCCAGAGATTAGAGTTTTATTCAGTTTTATTTAAGGAGATAAGATGGCTAGGAGTTTTGTTCCAGTATATTCAAGAAGCTAAGATAGTTTAACTCCTTGGCTGCTCCTAGCACCTCAAATCCACAGAATGGGTTTATTTTAATGGCACCTGCAGGTTTGACTTACTCTAGATTGTGAGACCTTATTAAACTCTTAAGAACAATAAATAACAAAAATCCACATGTTTAGCTGAGCCACTCCATATTCATCTCTTTTGTAGCTCATCTAAGTCATTCTTTTCATCCTGATTCCAGTGAATAGACCTGTGCTTTATTCTTGGTGATCATATATCAAGCTTCTAGCAGCCAGGCATTTTCTTCCAGAACTAATTTTCAACCTGTTGCTTTGGTTCCCAGGACCAGCTCCCTGACTGTATCTCTACTGCTTGTCATCAGAGTCCTCTCTTATCCTCTCTACAACCTCATAACTTGGATCCTTCTGGATCATCTATCTTGTCAAAATGGAGCTTTCTCATCTCTGGGTCCTGACCATTCTTTTACGCCCATCCTGCTGAAGCCCAAACCTATGCTCTGTTACTTTCTGTCTCTCATATTCTTCTGGGACAGCAAAATCATTTTGAGTTTGGACCAAAAGACCAGTACTTTTGGTTACAGCATTCAAAATGGAACAAGTACTCTTCCTTCTAGAAGGAAGAGGTAAGAACTCATTTTTGATGCATGTGTCTAAATTCTAATTCTATATGTCCAATGGAGACTGTTTTTTGCCCAACCAAAATCTGTTCTGCTTTTTCCAGAGTAATGGTGTACACCTGGGTGCTCAGTTGCTCAGGTACACTACATCTTCCTGCCTCCTAGTAGTGAGATATGGACATGCCACTAAATTCTCATCAATGGAGTATGAACAGAAGTAAAATGTGCAGCTTCTGCCTTACTTGCTTAGATAACACTTGCTCAGAAACAACTCCTCACTTGTCTTTCTGCTAGCTGAGAATGAGAACAAGAGTTCCCTTGGAAGCTATGTTATATATGATAGAACCACATTTCTGTCCAAGGCATGACTTCCTGAAATAGAAGCCACCTTCCTGCTCTGTGCCATGAAGAGACACAAAATAAACTTTTATTCTGCTGAACCACCATCTTTGGGTCTCCTTGTTACATCAACTCAGATTTCATTCTAGTGATTACAACATAATTGATGTAAATCTTAAAATTGTTCATCGGTTAACAGATCCAAATATTTCTCATTTTTTCTATAGGTGCGGGTAGCTGATTGAAGACTAATTGTATTTAAATAGGAAATAATTAAAATATTGTGTATGCTAAAAATCAAACTTCTGCTTTGCTATTTGCCCTCTCTGCTACTTCTTTCTCAGTAGGCAGGGTCGGGGACAGGGGAGACCTTCAGTGACACCTACTCTTCATGGGTTGCAGTCAATTTTATCTTCCAGATATAATAATGATTATCACTCAGTTGTCAAGATATGGCAGTATGCTGACATGAGAATCAAATCACTTGTTAAAGGAACCTGATTGACCATATTGCATTCTCATGGACAGATATTGCATATATAATTTTCAAAGCAGTTGCTTGCATTTTTTTAGGCATCAGACATTGAATGAAACTGAGGAAGCAGGTACAGAAAATGGCAAATGTCAAAGTAATCTGAGCCAATTATTATTTTAAGGGCTTCAAGATTTTTAGACAATGATGTTCTTAGAAAGTATATAAGGAATTTTTCTATTAATGGTTCCTAATCTGTTCAAGGCCACAGGCTGTCCTGGGAAGTTGATGAAACTTTGGCCTCTTTTCCTAGGCAAATGTAAAAGGTAACAAATTTTGGAAACAATGTGAGATGGCTCACAAACACCCAGCAGCCTAGACACATCCATGGATCACAGATTAGGAACACAATTTATAAGGGAAAAGTAAAGGAATAAATCAATTTCTTCCATTCAATCACAATTATATCAAACTAGCATTTATCACGTATTTGTTTGCCAGTAAAACCTGGACCCAAAGACACTGAGAGAATAGGTATGCCCTCATTATTGAGTAGCTGACAGTCCAATGGAGAAAATAGGCCTGACAATTGATATTCATAATGAAATGTGATGCAATGGATACGTGAGCAGAATGCAGAGACAACAGAGGACTGGTTAAAATCTCTATCCATAGGAGCTAGAGAAAGGTTTCTTTTTGCACAAATAATGCTCGAGGAAGATCTGAAGAAACAAAGTGACCAGTCCTGTGGAAGCAATCCTTCCAAATCTTCTTTCATACATGGTAAAAATAACCATCTTAATGAGCCACTTATTATGTGTTAGATACTATTTTAATAGATGTTTAATCCTCACAACAATTCAAGTGACAGGTTCTCATTACCCAGCTGGTAAGTGGGGCCAAATTTAATCAGAGCTCTGGAACCATGAACTCATCATATTGTCTAGGATCCATACGTAAAACAGTGAACTAGAAGACAGTGAGGAGTGTGTTATTTCTGTCAAGTGATTACACATATACATATACGTATATGTCTGTCAAGTGTGTTATTTCTTTCAAGTGATTATACATATAAAAAACAGAGATTTTATGGACCAGGCATTTGATTGGAGCACAGCACAGTGGCATGTGTATTATTTTCCCAATTTTATAGATGAGGCACATAGCCATGGGCAAAGGATATGAACAGACACTTCTCAAAAGAAGACATTTATGTGACCAAAAACATGAAAAAAATAAGCTCATCATCACTTGTCATTAGAGAAATGCAAATCAAAGCCACAATGTGATACCATCTCAAGCCAGTTAGAATGGCGATCTAGAAAGTCAGGACACAACAGATGCTGGTAAGGCTATGGAGAAATAGGAATGCTTCTACGCTGTTGGTAGGAATTTAAATTAGTTCAACCATTGTGGAAGACAGTGTGGCTATTCCTCAAGGATCTAGAACCAGAAATAGCATTTGACTTAGAAATCCCATTACTGGGTATATACCCAAAGGATTACAAATCAATCTACTACAACGACACATGCACACGTATGTTTATTGCAGCACTGTTCAAAATAGTAAAGACTTGGAACCAACACAAATGCCCATCAATGATAAATTGGATAAAGAAAATATGGCACATATATACCATGGAATACTATGCAGCCATTAAAAAGCTGAGTTCATGTCCTTTGCAGGGACATGGATGAAGCTGGAAACTATCATTCTCAAACTAACACAAGAACAGAAAAATCAAACATTGCATGTTCTCACTCATAAGTGGGAGTTGACCAATGGAACACACAGGCACAGGGAGGGAAACATCACACACTGGGGCCTGTCGGGGGTTGGGGGCTGGGGAAGGGATAGCATTAGGAGAAATGCCTAATGTAGATGATGGGTTAGCAAACCCATGGTGGTGCAGCAAACCATTATGGCATATGTGTACCTATGCAACAAACCTTCACATTTGGTACATGTATCCCAGAACTTAAAGTATAATTTAAAAAAAAGAAAAGAAAAGAAATCTGCACAAGTATTTTCTGCATAAACCAACAATCAGTCTTCAGAAGGTCTCTATCATATATACATCTAACATTTGGGGGGTGTTGTCAAGTTCTATTAAAATGATGATATAGCTAATAAGGAATGAATGATGCAGCATTAAATATAGGACACAGTCTTTTTTCTTTTAAATTTGCACTCTTAGAACTGCTGAGATATTCCTTGTAATGTCACTGTGCCATTTCAGAAATTATCATGGAAATTATATATATTTCTTTTTATCAGACCAACCACCACAGGATAAATAGTTGTAGACTTCCTCTCGTTTAACTCACACTTTGGGTTTTAGACAAAACACACTATGCCCACACAGTTAAATGTACATTAACACTTGCAATAAAGAAACAAACATTAGTAGATTCAGTCATCTCCCGTTGACAGACCATAATCATTTTGGTACAGAGAAAGATACATTTCAGAAGCCCATGGCACATTTCCTCCTTGATTCAGGTTCCTTGTTTATTACCACATGAATATTTCTCTGGTATATTTTTAGTACAATGTGTTATCCTAGACTGATCATATGTTCACAGATTGTGAGGAGCCTGTGAAAGACTTTTTGCTGTACTTGCTATTGGGCAAAATTCCGTCTGCTACCTGGTATTCATGTAGAGTAAACTGCAGCGTGCAAACAGATGGTATGACCAAGTGGGAGAGAGACTCTGTCTGCAAAACTGGGAGAGCTTCACTCTGGCTTGGGGTGGAAGAGGAATGAACAAGTCCACCTCAGCATGAAAATACCAAAGAATGTCAGTATTGAAGGTTATTCCTCTTGATTTTGCCAAAATCCCTGAACTATGTGTGCACATGAACATTCCAAATAAGAAGATACTACCAGGTTCTTCACATGGTGAGCGGAGCCTTACTGTTCAAACCACTGTGGCTTAATACATGACGCTTTGCATGAGATAATTTGACCAACTCAAGGTGCCCAATATATCCTTTTCTGCATTTGAGAATCAAAGAAGCAATGTGTTTCCCTGTAGGTCGTCTGTGAAATTATAAATGAGCTCTCACTAGTATTTTATAGTTTGTGTTGTCTCAATTTCATCCAGTCAGTAAAATTAAGATCAAATTATATTTTCTTCTTTTGAATTCGAAAAATGAAATCAGTTTTCTCTTCACAGCCCAAAGTTCTGAGTATGGTTTAGCACCTTCCATGGGGTGAGAGGAAGTTACATAAATTGGAATTTGTTTCCTTTTCCCATGTGAACTGCTACTTCTGTTCATGACTCTCCAGAATATTTACTTATTTTTTAGCATTTGTCCATGTTTATGTTTATAAAACAGGCATCTTAATTGAATTTTTTCAGTTTTAAAGTTTTTACTTTTGTGGGGACATAGTAGGTTCACATATTTATTGAAATGTTTTGATATAGGAATGCAATGCATAATAATCATATAAATTTTTATTTATTTTATTTTAGTTAGAGAAACGGCCTTGCTCTGTCACCAAGGCTGGAGTACAGTGGTGTAATCATAGCTCACTGCAGCCTTGAGCTCCTGGCTCAAGCAATCCTCCTGCTTCAGCCTCCCAAGTAGTTATTAGTGTGCGTAAATTGGATTTTTAAAACACAAAAACGCCCTATCAAAATCAACCCAGTTCTAAAGAAGTCACTTCTATATTTAATCATTGTATTAATCAGGTTCTCTAGAGGGACAGAATTAGTGGAATATATATATATAAAGGGGAGATTATTTAGCATTAACTCACATGATCACAAGGTCCCAAAATAGGCTGAGGAGCAAGGAGAGCCAGGCTGAGTTCAGAAACTGAAGAACCTGGAGTCAGATTTCGAGGGCAGGAAGCACCCAGCATGGGAGAAAGATGTAGGCTGGGAGGCTAGGCTAACCTCTCTTTTCACTTTTTCCTGCCTGCTTATATTCCAGTCGAACTGGCGGCCAATTAGATTATGCCCGCCGAGATTAAGGACGAGTCTGGCTTTCCCAGCCCACTGACTCAAATGGTAATCTCTTTTGGCCACACCATCACAGACACACCCAGGATCAGGACTTTGTATCCTTCAATTTAATCAAGTTGACACTCAGTATTAACCATCACAGTCATGCATCTTCATTTCTCCCAATTATATGCCCAGGTCACTAACCTGACTAAATCTGGGTTATCTAACCAAGGTACCATGTCAATGACAAAAACAAAAAAAACAAAAAAAAACCAAGGTTGAGAGAAAAAAAGTTTGCTTGGTTGTAGGTCATTATAAGTGAATACTTATTGATAGAATAATTTATAAGTGAATTAAATGTTGTTTCTTACACTGTCCAGTGGTGTATACAATACTACATTATTCTTGGCACCAGGAAGCTGCTAAAGTTTCAGATTCGGCCAATAGACTGATGATCCTAGAGCAGACCTGGCACAGTGGAAACAGTTCCAGGGCCTGCTGGAGCACCTAGCCCTGATTATCCTGGAAGCAACTAGAGTGGATGCTGATTCCACTCATGCCAACTTAATCTGTGAACCCCCAAAGATCTCACAATGTAACTCATACATAGGTAGAATTAAATAAACATACATATTCTGACCGTATGCAACTGGTTCAAAATGCACTAAAATTATTACATTAAGATGAAACAAATGTATAGGTTCAGGATGTCATTGGTATCTGCTTTTATGTGCAGATGCATAGAATAGCAGAGAGTGTGAAGAACAGCTAACTCTGTTGTTTTATAGGATCATCCGGGTTAGTTGAATGGTCTGGTTATTTGGAAATCATCCAAAGATGCAGTGTTGAACAGCACAAATAGCCAAGACAAAGAGGCAAGATCCTACTTATCAAATTGTGCTCTCCCTTGCTTAGCTTTCTAGTGTGGGACCCTTCTCTTTCTGGTACACCTCTATTTCTTCATCCATAAGTGATGACCTGTTCTATTTTCAGAGATTTTCTGAGGATGTATGTTCGCAATACAGTAAATGTTAGTGTGCCCCCAAAATTTACATGTTGAAACCCTCATCTCAGTATGACGGTTTGGGATGGGAAGCTGTTGGGAGATAACCAGGATGTGAGGGTGGATCACATTAGTTCCTTTATAGAAAGAGGCCAGAGAGCTAGCTAGTTCCTTCCGCCATGCAAGGCTATGACAACTCATCGGTCTGCAATTTGGAAAAAGAGCCCTCACCAGAACCTGACCATGCCAGCACTCTGACCTTGGACTTTCACACTCCAGAACTGTGAGAAATAAATTTCTATCGTTTACACCCACTTAGTCTATGGCAATTTGTTACAGCAACCTGAACTGACTAAGATGGTATTCTGACAGTACTTTGTTGTTTCTTAAACCAATTAAAATTTTGAAATGTTTATCTTGCTTAATCATAAAAATATCCATTATGAAATGCACGAGAAACACAAAAACATAAAGTAGATGATAAAATTCATATTGCATCTTATTGTCCAGAAGTAGATAATACCAAATAAGTAATGGTTAAATACCTGAAATAATTTCTTTTAAAGTAAGTTTTCTTTTCTGTGGATAATTTTTTCATTTGAGAAAGTTAGGATTATAGTAACCATACATTTTTAGTTCTGCTTATTTTATTTCCTTAGGTCTATGTTTCCCTAAAGCCTGATATTTTAATGACAAAATGATATTTGACATTAGTTGATGTACCATTTCTATTAAAATCATTCCTTTATTTTAGATTGCTCCTTATTTTCTAAATTATTAAAAAAATGAATATTCTTATATATGAATTTCTCTCTCCCTCACTTGAAATGAGTACATAAAATGGAGTTGCTGGGTCAAAAGACAAGTCTTTCTTTTTCATTTTTCATATACACATTACAATGTTGCACTCAGGTAAATGACACCAACTTGTTGTTACAATTAGCTGTATATGCATTGTAATCAAGATTGAATATATTCACTTAAAAACACTGCCATTTTTGAATATGTGAAGGGGTACCTCAATCATTTTTTACTGAAAGTAAGGTGGCCATGTTTGTGTGTTTGGGGTGTGTGTGTGTGTGTGTGTGTGTGTGATGTGTTTTTCTCTGATTTATCTGTTAATGCCTTTTGTCCATTTTATTCCCCCATGAGTTTTAATTTGTAAGAAATACATTATATGAATATGATTCCTTCATTATATTTTTTCATATACTGTTTGTATTTTAACTAAAAAACAGCTTAAAAGTCTTTTATTCAGCCTTATTTCAAGACTTACTATGAAACACCATAATAAAAACAGTGTAGAGCCAAGCGTGTGGCCCACACCTGTAATCCCAACACTTTGGGAGGCCAAGGTGGGCAGATCACCTGAGGTCAGGAGTTAGAGACCAGCATGACCAACATGGAGAAACCCTGCCTATATACTAAAATACAAAATTAACCAGGTGTGGTAGTGCATGCTTGTAATCCCAGCTATTCTGGAGTCTGAGGTAGGTAAATTGCTTGAACCCAGGAGGTAGAGGTTACAGTGAGCCAAGATTTCGCCATTGCACTCCAGCCTGGGCGATGAGAGTGAAACTCCATCTCCAAAAAAGACAAAACAAAACAAAAAAACAAAAAGAAACAGTGTAGCACTGACAAAGAATCAACAAATTAACCAATGAAATAAACTAGAGATCCAGAAACGTATTCACATTATATGATCCTTTGATAGTCAACAAAGGGACAAAACAGTCTTACAAGAAAAGGAAAAGCTTTTAAACAAATAATCCTGGAACAATTAGCTATGCAAATTGAAAAATAAACTTTGACCTCTAACTCACACCATATGCAAACATTAATTTGAGGTGGATTCTAGATCTCAACATAATAGCTAAAACTATAAGCTTCAAAAAATAGTATATTTTTGTGGATTCCAAACAGGCAAGTTTCTTTAAAAAGCGTAGAAAGCAATATCAATGAAAAAATACGTATAAATTATATTTCATAAAAATTAACAACTTTGGTTCATCTAAAGACGTTAAGCAAATGAACAGGCAAGCTGTAGACTGAGACATGCTTGCAGTTTACACACCTGACTTAGGACTGGTAACCAGAATACATTTTGAGAAAAAATAAAGAAAGTTTATAAGGTAATAATAAAAAGAAAAAAATAGAAAAAAGGATTTGAACATATACACAACAAAGGCTAATTTATAAATGACCAATAAGCACATGAAAAAACACTGACTATTATTAGATATTAGGAAAATTCAAATTGAAACCTCAGTGAGATACCACATATCCACTAAAGTAGCTGAAATCAAAAAAGAGATACTGGTAAATGTTGAAGATTTGCGACAACCAGAACTTTCACATACTGTTGATGGCAGTGAAAATGCTGCAATTTTAGAAAAAGCTTCCTTAGCATCTTAAAAAAGTAGATTAACCTCTAGTATAAGACCCAGTGATTCCAAAGAAACATATGTCCACAAAAAGACTTGTACAAAATCATTTATTGGAGCTATATTTATAATAACCCCAAAAAAGAACAGCCTAGATACTCAGCAATAGGAGATTGGATAAATAAAATATGCTTTATTTTACAGTGAGATACCAGACAGCAATAAAAAGAGTAAATTACTGATATATACAATAACATGGATGAATTCAAAAAATCTTACGCGGAGTGAAAGAAGTCTTACACACTAACGTTTATGATTCTACCTACATAAATTTCTAGTTCAGGCAAAACTAATTTACGGTGTGAAACAATCAGAACAATGAATGCTTCTGTGGAAGTGTGGGTGAGGATTAATTGGGAAGGAACATGAAGAAACTTTCTGGAGTGACAGTCATATTTTGTTTATTAATAGTAGGTTGGTTTTCTCAGGTAATTAAGTGGTCACATGATTTGAGTATTTTATTATATGTAAATAATACTTGAAAAGAAAGCTCATAAATACATATTGAATTCCAGTGATATGTATGCCAAGGTATTTATAATATGTGCTAAAGTCTAAAACTTATTTTCAAATACATTTTCAGAAAAGGAAGAAGAAACAGATGTGTAAGAAAAACAACTATAGAAAAATGTTAATTGTAGAGTCTACTTGGTGGGCATATGGATGTCCCTTCTGAAATTCTCTCAACTTTTCTAAATGTTTGCAAATTTTCATCATAAAACAGGACAGGAAAAAAGGAAAAATATTCTGTTATTATTGTCAGAATGCTAAATATGAAATTGATGAAGATGAATTATTTTAACATCATTGGTGATATTTATAAATATGATTTACCAGTATCTTTGGTCACTTCCTTTTTTCTGATTTTACTTTTTGGTATATACCTTAGAAAATACCAGTAGTTAGTTACTTTCTACTCTTTGTATGTCTGGAAAAAAAACTCTATCTATAAATCTATCTATCATCTATCTATTATCTATCTTCTCTTTTTCAATTTAATAGTTTAGCACTATGCAGAATTTGTGGATTATAGTCCCTTTGTCATTTGGAAAACTTTGTTGATGAGAAACTTACTGCAACTGATTGTAATCATTTTTTTAGAAAATCCATTTTGCTTTTTAATAACATTTACTATCATTTGTGTATACTCAACAATCTATAGTTTCGTCTGGTGTGAAGTTTAGATTTATTTGTATTTATTCTTCTTTAGATGAAATACATTTTAATCTAAGGGCTTACATTTTTCTTCAATTGCAGAAAATATCTGCCAATATGCTGCATCTGCCATTTCTTCTAGAATATTCTAGTGAAGCAACTTCTGAAACTTTGTTGGAGTTTCCCATCTTAATTTCATAATTTTAACTGCCTTTTGAATACTTTTATCTCTTTATTTCAGTTGTTCTAACTGGGGGCAGGGTACTTATCTGAACATTGGACAATCAATGCAGCTTTGGTTGTCACAACTGGGGAGGAGGAGCTACTAGCATCTAGTGGGTAGAGGTTATAGATGCTACTAAAATTCTGTAAGGTACAGGACACTCCCCACAACAATTATTTGGCCCCAAGTGACAAAAGCGCTGATGAGAAATCCTGCTTTATTTCTGTGCCCCACCTTCTAGATGAATTCTTTCTCACTATTTTTCAGTTCACCAAATCTTTCTGCTGTCTTGAGACTATTCCATCTATTGAGATTTTATTTTAAATTAAGATTTTTTAAAATTTCTATTCTATCTCATTTTAATATCCCCTGGGTATCTCATATCTACCCATGAATGCTTCATAAATTCTTGTTAATTTACTGCATTCTAAGTTCTTTATTCATTATGGGATTTAAAGTACCCTCATTTAAAAACTATTTTTGCACATTCTATTATTTTCATTTTCATGAAGTGAATTAACTTAATTGTTGGTTGTCTGTCTTAGCATTAGTTTACTTTCTGTGTTTTAATATCTTAGGTTGCAGGCTGATATTAAACGGAAATTTTAGTTTCCCTTTTTTCCTCCATACCTTCACCCCAACCCTTTTATTCTTTTCCTTTAACAATTTTTCACAGTTGCCTGAAGTCGGATAGTGGTCTGGGGCTAGATCTTATGCTGGCTATTGAGACCTTTCCCACAGTGGTACTGAGAACAGTGTTGATCAACTCATGAAACCAGAGGGCAGCTTGATCCAAACCTTGGTTGCTAGGTGATGCCCGCTCCTTTAACGGCCCTGGTTTATAATTAAAACTACATTATAGCTTCAGGCTCTAGTTAGACTTAGCTTGTTTTTTTCAACCTCTTTTCAAGGAAATGAGCTTCCTCAGCCCTCAGTTTTAAGTAAAGAGACTGTCTCAGTGAACAGTATTTATTCTGGTAATGCCACGTGTATCATTTCAGAATCCCTGCATACTTGAAGTTTTAAGCTCAGTTTTTGTTTTTTCATTCACAGAAATAGTTAACTTTTACTTGTGGCTCATGTGCATAGTCATTTCTTCTTTTTATATATTACCATTATGCTATACGTCTGGGGCAGATGGGGCCCTTAAATCCCTGAAATTACATTATCCCTACTAGAAGTCCCCTGGTTTCTAGTTCAAATAATAAATTAATATTTAACTATTTTTATAGTCATTTTAAAGGTTTTATTTTTAATAAAAAATACGAATAGAATTATATCAGTTAACTTTCCAGTGGCACTTAAGATTATTTTGTTAAGTAGCCTATTTAGGTGATACAGTTTTATATGACCAAATTTTTCTTTATAGTTACATTTTTGTCATAAACTCTTTGCTATTCCTATTTCAAGATATTATATTCAATATATTTAACATAATCTTTATACCAATATCTAAAATAGAGATTAGTTGTCATTTCTTATTTTACTCTATTCAATTTTACTTTAAACTTTTATTTATAAGATAAATTGATAGGTCCACTTGAAATATTTTTCTAGGTTATTGAAAAAAGTATGTTAGACTTATAAATACTGGCTATTTAAAAATTTGGTGAATAAATCCATCATTCAATTTGGTTCAGGACTATTTGGAGGATTTGTTCATTTGAAAGCATCTCAATGATTTTGGCAATCTATTATAGGATTATTAAATCACAATAATCTTTACCAAGTAAGTCATTCAAACATATTTCCCATATGTTATGGGATCCACTACTCATCGATTTCTTTTTTTTAATCTCAATATTTCCTCTTAGACTGTGTAGTAAACATTCTGAGGTATTTTATGCTATTATAAAAGAATAAACACATATTTAAATAATAATTTGGCTTGAAATAAAAGTGAGGTAGAATTTCCTTTTCTTCATAATTTAAAAATATTTCTGTGTTTCTACTTTATATCCAGCATTGGTATTGAAAAATTTGGCATCAATCTGATTATTGTTCTGCCATGATTATTCTTCCTCTATTGAGACTTCTAGAATAATTTATTTCTCTCCAATGTTTTAAAATATTGCTGCAATATGTCAAAATGTAGGTTTTCAATTCTCTCCAAATTGATACTCGATGAACCTTTTTAATGCAAGATATGTCATCTTTTTAAATTTTTAAAAATGTTATTTATTATTTCTAAAGACATGTTCTCTTTTCTGTTTTATTCCTTTCTCTCTGAGACTCCAATTACAATATGTTGATTCTTTCTCTATCTTTTAGCCTGGCTTATTATTTTACTTTTCTTCATCAGTTTCTGACCCTATGGGGTTTTTCCATATGACTTTTCAGCTGGCTAATTCCTAGTTTTTTCTTCAGCTGTATCTATCCTGGTGTTTACCTTTTCTATGTGTTCTTTGTGTTAAGCATTATATTTTATTTCTAATAAAGTCAAAGGTAGATTACACACACATACACACATATCTGTCCATTTTCTCTTATCTCTGTGCATATTTGTTATATTTCTTGGTTTGTCTGTTCCAAAATTCTGCTCTATTTTATATATATGTATACACATATATATTTTATACACACACACACACACACCCCTATATATGTATATACATCTGAGTATCTATTTAATGATTGTACCCCGCAGGTGTCTATTAATTTTGGTATTTCTGATAACATGTTTTGGGGTAGATCCAAAGGCTAGCCCCTTGCCTGTGTCTCTCCATTGTGTTTATGGAAAGGGAAAGAGACGTGCCCCAGGCCCCACAGAAACCCAGAAAAACATAGGCCTCACAGAATCATGTTAACCACTACAGAAGTCTTCTAATCAAAGATTCAACTTTTAAACTACTTTAAATAAGCAACTTCCTGTTTAGTCTGTAAACCCAGTCTACGGGGGTTGGAGGAAGAGGACGCAAAAAGGGAAGGCCTGAGAGCAGCGGCGGTCCAGACCCACCGTCATCTGCAAACCCACCGTTGGACAGCTTCCATGGCCTGAGCCGTCCTACAGTTTTCATGGCAAAGAAACTGATCATGCCAAGGTGACATGGAAAAGGAAAAACAAAACTAAACAGCTTTCCTTCAACCTACTCATTTTTATCTGCCTCCTATTATTCTGTGTCCCTGCTGCAGACACACCATAGCCCTCTCCACACAGAGACTGCTCCTTGGCAGTCTTCAATCTCAACTTCTTTTATTTTCTTATCATTATTTTCCTTTACCTGTGCTTTCCTTGAGCTTCTATAGTCTCTCTAGGATTGATTCAGAAGAATAAAGTGAGCAGTCCCTTCAGATTTACCATTACAGCAGACACTGGAAAGTCTTATAGCATTCTTTCTAGCTATTTAGATATTTTTCTACTTATAACCTTCTTCAAAATGAAAATGTATAATATTTGCAAAATTTTTCATAAATAATTTTAAGATCTATTAAACCCAGTATATCTTTTTTTAAAAAAAATCTATACTTATTTTTACTTTTTATTGCTACTTTTTCTTGTCCTCCTTAAGACTGAGAGGATTCTTTGGTTGCAGGTTTACTTTACACGTTTTCTATTTTTCTGTATGGGTTATTCAACTTATACAGAATTTGACACTAGGGATTTTCCTCTGAATACTTCTTCAGACAGATTTTCTGGGTTTTAATATGTGCTATTTCCTTTATTATAAGTAACTTGTTCTTTTCATTACTAGTCATCTCCATTTGTCCACCCCCACCCCCTGCCATCAAATAATAAAACATTTTGCAGATTAAAAAAAGAACAAATTTCCAAGGCACTTACGGCTGGGGTGCTAGGCTTTATGTATAAACTCAGAAACCACCAATAACTAGGCGTAACTAGGGAAAGAAAATTAATCACCACAGAGCTGAAGCTCCCTGACCAGATAATAGTTTCTAACACCGTTGATTTTCCTCCTAAGTCACTTTTCCTATTTTAGCGCAATAAGCAGCTTTTCACAAGGGATCTGTAGTGTTGTGTTCAAACAAGCATGGCTGCATGAAACACTTCCTCTCTAGTTGGAACGTGTCAATCACTTCATGTAATTAATTTCCTAATGATCCTGAAACATTTGCTATATACCTGAATGATCTCATTCTGGCACCAGGCAATTTTCTGGGACATTTTAAATGTAAAATTTATAGGTAAACCCAAGCAAATACATTATGGACAACACACAGAAGAAAACTCAGGATCAAACCTTTCGCCAGTGAAGTATATAATATTTTCTTTGACAGAAGCAACGTGATATATAGTGTGTCACAGCTAAGCTGTAAAAATACCACGACCTTTCATCAGTCTCAATTATTAGGAGTAATAGCCTCAGGCTGAAACTACTTGAGAATCCCTGACAATATTTAAGACAGAAAAACTATAGAATCTAATGCAAAGTGCACAGCCAAACTGTGCTGGGATGGGCTTGCCTAGTGGTCCATTTATCATTTTTTTTCTGCTTACACTGGGGCTGACATCTACTTATTAAGTATTTCCCTGGGTCATTTCACACTGCTGAAGAGGCAAAGTAGAAATCCCATCAGGAGGCCTGCATTTCCAGAGGGAAGGGAGGGATTTTATTTTTGGTGCCATCATCATCTTATTAGGCAAATGGAAAACTGTTGGTCCTGATAGATCCCTTCCTGTTCTTTCAAAAGTCATTTCCAGTGTGGATGAATGCCCCAATGTACAGGAAAATGCTAAGAGAAATAAAAGAAAAAACTGCTGTCCTGTGAAATGGTAATATTTTTCAATAGCTAGGACCATGCCTTGCTGATGAGGGAAGCCAGGCTGCACTGATCATGGTAAACAGACTGCAACCATCTACCAGGGGAAAAGAAGGGATAGGAGGAATCAATAGATGGAGGAATCAAGGAAAGGGTAAATCTTTCATTAAATTCTATAGACTAAACTTCCTCAATGGAGCGACTAGCAATATTTCACTGAAACAGGTAGTGACAATACGAAAGCAGATTGCTTTTTATCCAGGATGGAATTCAGAAACCTTTGTTTTCCCTGCTCTCTAACATTTGGCAATTTACTTAACTAGGAATTTATGAAACAAACTGCAGCAGTATTTGCAACACCTCCAACTGTATCACCAACACAAATCATGTATGTCATCTCACATACCATATTTCAATTGTAGCAGATATTATGGAATACCATTTTCATGGACCAATACTTCAAAAATATAATATTCTTGGCCCTGATACTAGCTCTTATTATATAATAAAGAAACATGTTTTGTTCATGTCAAGTGAAGGCAAAACAAAAAGAGAAGAAAAAAAGAGAAACAGACATTACATATCACTTTTTAATAATTTCATAACTATACTTCATTATAATTTATTTCCTTTGGAATACTTTGTATTTTATTTTATGCATTTAGAAAACATTTTTTTTTCTCAGAAAGAGGTCTATAGTCTTTACTATACTTCAGAGTCCATAGCACAAAAAGCTTACGAACATTTGCCCTACTCTAAATTTGTATTCATTAGGCAAAGTCACTCCCCTCATTCCTGCAGGGTTTGTGTGTGTGTGATCTCAGTACACAGGCATAGACAGATTCAAGTCACTGTGATGAACCCAGTCAATTTCCAAGATGCTTTTTTCTATTACCAAAAGTCTAGATAAAATAATGACATTTAAAATCATCTTATGTGTTTTTAAATATGTCAATTATCATTATGACATGTTATATTTTTTAATATGTCCAAATATGTAATTTACTCAAGGATAGAGGCTCAACATAGACCCGAGATCCTTCCTAGGCCTCCTATCAGTTCTGTAGAAACTTTGGCTCAAAAGTTAAGAATCGGATTTTACTTTCTTTACAGTAATCTCTGAGTTACTGGTGAGCCATTCCACCATCTGCTTACCCCAGAATAAAAATCCTAGGTCATGAACAACTAGATGAGTAATGAGATTCAAAAGGGATAGTCTGTGCTGGGTGGGAAGTCATGAGGGGTGAATGGAAGGTTGTGGTCTGCATCAATGCAGCACAGTCACATATTTTCCATGGAAACCTCTGCATAAACCAGGTGGGTATTTACAAAGCAAGGGGCAGTTTGAAACACCTGCTGGGCCCAGAACGTGCAACACAATCACACAATTGTGTGATCAACACAATGTTGATCAAGGGAAACCTTCCTCTTGCCTTTATTTTTGCCCTTAGTTCCCACCGCACTCCTGCTGCTAGGGTGGATCAGAATCCAGTCTCAGTAAGATGGGGAGAGAGAGATGGAGGTAATGAGGACCACATCTCCACTCCTGGCTTCCTGTCTGAGGCAGGTTCCAACTGGAGGAGGTGAGAAAATTTAACTTCAATCAAGTTTGGAGTTTTGCATATTAAATCCATTGGACATTCTAGTTTCTGAACCAAGATTTTGTATGGTGACTTAAGAATCCATGGAACTTATTAGCATAGTCATCTCATAGATATAGCCCAAGATATAGCACGGGCAGGGAAGGAAATTCCCCTCAATGAATTTCAATGAGACAGAACACAAAATTAAGTGGCATTATGGTTACACTCCATGAGTCCTATACATTCAGAATAAAGCTTATACTGATGTTTGACGTGTGTCTCAACTGCACAAAACTTCTGTGTCTAGTTTGCTTTACCCCAGTTCCCCAGTGAGTTCCTGCTGTTCTTTTCCAGGATTGTTCTTATGCAGAAAGTCTTCTCATTTCATTCCCTGGCAATATAAACCCTGCCTACCCATTTGGTCCGCCTCAAACCCATTGCTTCAGCTATGTTTTATTTAAATGCACTGTCTACATTGATTCCTTCCTAATTTCTATTGCTTTTTGCAGTACCATTTATTTACAATTGCCATGTTCTATTTTTATATAATTTTGCGTCTTTATCCAAGTGTTTGTCAATGAATTGAGGGCTACCATGAAGTTGTATATCTTAAGCTGTGTATCTATTGGGCACTTTATATATCCAAAGTACTATACACACACACACACACACACACACACACACACACATATTCTTGCGACACAGTCTCACTCTCTCTGTCACCCAGGCTGGAGAGCAGTGGTGCAATCTCAGCTTACTGCAGCCTCAAATCCCTAGACTCAAGTGATCCTCCCACTCAGCCTCCTGAGTACCTGGGACTACAGGCATGCACCACGTTGCCTGGCTTTTTTTTTTTTTTTTTTTTTTTTTTCATTTTTAGTAGAGATAGGGTTTTACCATGTTGACCAGGCTGGTCTCAAACTCACAGCCTCAAGTCATCTGCCCACCTTGGCCTTCCAAAGTGCTGGGATTACAGGCCCCACTGTGCCCAGACCTTAGTATATATTAAATTGAATTCTAATATAGTTCACCAGATACCTTATATGTGAATATCATTCTGCAAAGCAATTATTGTTCACTTTTTTCACTTAAAAATGTTATTTAATATAAAAGTGCTTTGCTTCATTTCTATGTGCTTGCCTTTCAATACTAATAGAATTTTTTGCCATCTTTTTTTTAAAAAAAAAACGATTAAAATCAATTGAGATTCCTTTTGGAAAAGAGTTGTTGGGCATAAAATAGAATAAATTTCAGTATGAATTTGTGATTTTTTTTGACTTTTTTTATGAAACACAGAAATATATAATAAAAATGGAAAACAGTTTATCATTATATGCTCTGTAAAAATTAAATAAAAATTCCTATCATGTGAGAAGATCTTTTAAAGAATTTTATTTATTATTTATTATTTATTTTTTTCTTTTTCAACATTTTGGTTCAGGGATTACGTGTGCAGGTTTGTTACATGGGTAAATTGCATGTAGCTGAGGTTTGGGGTACAAATTATTTCATCACTAACATAGTAACTGACAGGTGGTTTTATGACCCTCACACTCTCCTCAGCCTCCACTCTCAAGTAGACCCTGGTATCTATCATTCCTCTCTTTTTGTCCATGTGCACTCAGTGTTTAGCTCTCACTTATAATCGAGAACATGCGGTATTTGTTTTCTGTTCCCACAATAATTCACTTAGGATAATGGCCTTCAGCTGCATCCATGTTGCTGCAAAGGACTGATTTTGCTCTTTTTTTTTTTTATGGCTGTGAACCACATTTTCTTTATCCAGTTCACTGTTGTTAGGCATCTTGGTTGATTTCTTTGCCACTGTGAATAGTGTTGTGATGAACATATGAGTGCATGTGTCTTTATATCTATATAGACAATTTATATTCCTTTGGGTAATGGGATTGTTGGCTTGAATGGTGATTCTGTTTTAAGTTCTCTGAGAAAAGGCTTTTAATAAAATCCAACATCCCTTCATGTTAAAAACCTTCAAAAGACTGGACATTGAAGGAACATACTTCAAAATAATAAGACCCCACTAAGACAAATGCACAACCAACATCATATTGAACAGGCAAAAGCTGGAAGCATTCCCCTTGAGCACTGGAACAAGAATCAGAATACCCACTTTTACCACTCATACTCAACACAGTACTGAAAGTCTTAGTCAGAGAAATTAGGCAAGATAAAGAAATAAAAGACATCCAAATAGGAAGAGAGGAAGCCAAACTATCTCTCTTCACATATGATATAATTCTACACCTAGAACCCCCCATAGTCTCTGCCCAAAGGCTCCTGCAGAACTGATAAACTTCAGTAAAGTTTCAGGACACAAAATCAATGTAAAAGATCAGTAACGTTTCTATACATCAGTAACGTCCAAGCTGAGAGCCAAATCAAGAATGCAAGACCATTCACAATAGCTACAAAAAGAATAAAATACCTAGGAATTCAGCTAATCAGGAAGGTGAAAGATCCCTACAATGAGAATTACAAAATGCTGCAGAAAGAAATCAAAGATGACACAAACAGATGGAAAAACATTCCATGCTTATGGATGGGAAGAATCAATATTGTTAAAATAGCCATATTGCCCAAAATGATGTACAGACTCAATGCTATTTTTATCAAACTACTAACATCATTTTTTACAGAATTAGAAAAATCTATTCTAAAATTCATATGGAACCTAAAGAGAGCCCAAATAGCTAAAGCAATTCTAAGCAAAAAGATCAAATCAGGAGCCATCATACTACCTGGCTTTAAACTATACTACAAGGCTGTGGTAACCAAAACAGCATGGTAGTAATACAAAAACAGACACATAGACTGTTATGAAAGGGGTTAGAGAACCAAGAAATAAAGCTGTATACCTACAACCATCTGATCTTTGACAAAGTCAACAATAACAAGCAATAGGGAAAAGACTCCCTATTCAATGAATAATGGTGAGATAACTGGCTGGCCACATGCAGGTGATTAAAACTGTACCCCTTCTTTCACTATATGCAAAAATCAATCCAAGATGTATTAAACATTTAAATTTAAGAATGAAAACAATAAAAGCCCTAGAGGAAAACCAAGGAAATGTCATTCTGAACATAGACCTTGGCAAAGATTTCATGAGAAAGTTTGCAAAAGCAATTGCAACAGAAACAAAAAAAAGACAAATGGGACCTAATTGAATGAAAGGGCTTCTATACAACAAAAGAAACTATCAACACAGTAAACAGGTAACCTACAGAATGGGAGAAAATATTTGCAAACTATACATCTGACAAAGGTCTAATATTCAGAATCTACAAGGAACTTAAACAAATCATCTTTTTCTGGTTAACAATACATCATATTTCTCTTTTTTTTTTGAAATTGTGGGCAATTTCTAGTCTTGGAAAATATGATGGTCCATTTCTTTCCATTTCTAGTATAAATGTAAATAAAAATCTTATTTTCAATCATACCTGCATCTACAGGACATAAATCTGGGACTATCATCTGTTTACATGTAAATATTCAAAACCTATGCTTTAAAGAGGTTTCAGTTTTATTCAAAATTCATGTAAGGTTGAAAGCAGCAAAAAGGTGTCTCAAGGGTCTTGTGTATTTTAGAGAGGAATGTCAGGAATGCAGGCTTCCCAGCTTGTAAAACAATAACTTCTTTGATTGAAAGTTCAGTTGTGCTTTGCCTGACATTTTCTGTTTTTAAATCCAAAGGTAAATTTAACTTAGGGAGGAGATATTTCTGTTTGTCAGCTTCAAAAGCGACGTGTTTTTGTTTTGTTTCTTTTTTTTCCAAGCAGTAAATCTTTTGAAATTTGAACTCTCTCCTTGTTTATCACTGCAGTTATTGCTTTAGAGGTTAAAGTTTGTAACATAGTCCCTTCTCTACTCCCTGAAAGACGAGAGACAGAAAAGTCTATTTGAGAAATTCTGTTGGTAAAGCTATTCCCAGTGATCCTATTTAACACAGATTATGCTGTTCAAAACATGCCACTAATCTATATTTTCTTGATGTCATAATAAAAGAAGTTGCAATCAACAAAATAGCCCTTGTCAATCAAACACTTGTTAAAATAATACTCCATTTTTTAACTCACACAAAAAGTTTTCCATTGTTTTGTGCCTTTCTCAAATGTATATCAACCAACATTAATAATTAATATCCTCTTGACATCCTTTGTATTTTTGTACATTTTTTAACATTTGGGTTAATTCTTTATGCATATTCCTAAAACATTTTTTAAAAAAGAGAATTCTTGATATCTATCCTCTAGTATGATTCTATTATTAATTTTTTTTTTTCCAATTTAAAAGCTTATCAGGCCAGGTGCAGTGGCTCATCCCTGTAATCTCAGAACTTGGGGAGGCCAAGGCAGGTAGATCACCTGAGGTCAGGAGTTTGACTCCAGTCTGACCAACATGGTGAAATCCCATCTCTACTAAAAATACAAAAATTATCTGGGTGTGGTAGCAGGCACCTGTAATCCCAGCTATTTAAGAGGCTGAGGCAGGAGAATCCCTCGAACCTGAGAGGTGGAGGTTGCAGTGAGCTAAGATGGTGCCATTGCCCTCCAGCCTGGTTGACAGAGTGAGACTCCATCTCAAAAAAAAAAAAAAGAAAAGAAAAGAAAAAGAAAACTTGTCAATTTATACTTTTTATATATTTTCTTCTGGCAGTATTTAAAAAAACACAAACACCTCTTTGTGAGTCAGCAAACATGTAGAAATGAAAGCTAAACCTGAATTTTAATACTTTAAATATACCATTTTCAAATGATTCATTGATTAGCAAAGAAGTAAAAGTTAGATATGGGAAAATAACTTTTTGGTTTACTGAGAAACTGAGGACCATGGAAGGCTGGACTTGCCTTTAAGATAACAAGAGTAGGCAAATTATGGCACTTGGTCCAAATCAGCCAAAAGGGCCCATCACCTGTTTTAGCCTGAGAGCTAAGAATGCTTTCTATATTTTAATATGGTCAAAAAAGATCAACAGAAATTTAAAAGAAAATAGCACTTCATGAAATGCAGGAAACATGAAATTAAACTCTCAGTGTCCATAAGTAAAGTGTTTTTAGAACACAGTCATGCTCAATCATTTGCATATTGCCTACTCCTGCATTCACAAGAGTGGTGGAGTTGAATAGTTGCAACCAAGACTGTATCATCTGCAAAGCCTAACATATTTACTAGCTGATCCTTTACAAAGAAAATTCAAAATTATGTCTGTTTTCTGGAACGATTCCACTGATAACAGCACATATGTTTATGGACCATTAAGTTGTGATTAAATATGATTGCCATAAATCAAGTCTTGGAATACCGTCTGTCTATTCTTCCAGAAGTGATGATTTTAACAGCTCTCTGGCACAGTAGACAGTGATTTATTCTAATTCTTTTATTCAGTTTCCCTTTGACCACTCAAATATTTATTTTCAAAACAGGAAAAACTATGAAATTTTCCCTTGAGTATGTACTGACATATACATTGATATTATTTTGTTGAGAATAGATACCAAAATTTAATATATACCTAAACTGGCACTACCAAGAAGTGTTTTTATTCATGTAACTTAATTTCTCCCTTTAAATCACCTAATAAAAAAGTTCCTGATAAATTTCCCAAATACATACTGTTAGAATGTCAAGAAAAGCTTCAATGCAGTCTACAATGATTTTTTCAAAATGAGAGACATACACTATTTATTAGGCTATTTATTCAATCGCTTGCAAGAAAATAAACTCAAAATGAAAGAAAAAGAAAATGTATTGGCCCATTTGATTGAAAAATCCCTGTATTAAAATTATGCTAATTAGGACTAGATTTCTCTCATTCTTTCGGTTTAGCTTGTCTCCACCCTTCTCCAGGTGTTGCCTTACTCTTTAGGCTGCATGTGATGGGAAGAAGCTAGCAGTAGCTTTCTATCCATTCTCGCAACGGAATAAGAGAGCATCCATTCCCAGTACATACAGCACAGAAACACCGATTCACCGTGATTGGACCACGTGGGAGACACCAGGCACTTACTACAAGGGGGTTTGGGAGTTCTCATTGGCCAAGCCTGGGTGCTATGCCCCACTCTGGCCATCACTGCCATCCCAGCCAATAACTGGCTAAAACATGAGAAGAATAGGTCCCCAAAAGAAAAGAAAATTGAGTGTTTTTGATTGTTTGTTTGTTTTAGTCAGAGTGAGGGAGAAGAAATGTAAGACCAGGAAATTTACTATTCAAATTAAATTATTCTTAACTACATTTAGAATTTTCCAAAATACTGTTTATGATTTTTTACTGCTAATTCATTTTTATTTTTCATGAAGAAAGCTTTAAAATGTTATATATTAGATGAGACCGAGAAAAGAGAAACTAAAAGGAGTTTTGAGGAAGCTTTTGACAATGTTTCACATATGCCTATCCCTTAACTACTTTCAACATGAGGCCAGTCAATGGCAAATAATTGTTAATCATCTACTTACTGCACTTGCCATGAGTCACCCTCCAACGTGCCTCTGCGTCTCTGCAACACAACACTAAGCCAATGAAATGCTGCATAATGGGCTCTCAAAGGGAAATGATAGCTGGCCTTCCGTAAGCTGATCCCAGAAAAGGAATTTAATGAGCTCTAAGGTCAACCCAGACCCAGTTGATTGACTTATGGGTAAAATTCAGCTTCCATCTGCTCTTTGCGGGTCTCTTCAATTGTCATGGTCCTTTTCTCTAGAGCTCCATTTGTCTAAGCAAAACAACAATAGAAGAGAACGTTTTCATAATTTTGGACTGAGGTAACATTCATGTTCTGGTCTTCTGTCCCATCTCGGTATTCTGTGTCTTTCATATCATTCCACACATGGGCATTTTTTTAAAAAAAAATTCTACTTTTATTTTAGATTCAGGTGGCACATGTGCGGGTTTGTTACCTGGGTATATTACATGATGCTGAGGTTTTGGGCACAATTGACCCCATCACCCATGTACTGAGCATAGCACCCAATGGTCAGTTTTTCAACCTTGGTCCCCCTCCCACCCTCTCCTCTCTAGTAGTCTCCAGTTTCTTTTGTTGCCATCTTCAGAACATCACGCACACAGAAAAAGCTTTGTGAATATAATCTGTATATTTTGGGTTTGAAGTATCATTTTAGTAGACAAAAATATAAAATAAGTTACTATAAATATATCCCTGTTTTTAAAAGTTTAAAAATATCTTCACTCATAGATTGGGCCAGCTCTCTCTTTTTTAAAAATAATAATAGGCCAAGAAACAGCATATTCTTATTTTTATCAAAGATTATAGCATTTTATTTTACTTAATACTTTGTGATGTAAAAGAATTGATTGGCCAGGCGGGGTGGCTCACGCCTGTAAGCCCAGCACTTTGGGAGGCCGGAGAGGGGGGTGGATCACCTGAGGTCAGAAGTTCAAGATAAGCCTGGCCAAAATGGCAAAAACCCATCTCTACCAAAAATACAAAATTAGCTGGGCATGGTGGCAGATGCCTGTAATCCCAGCTACTGGGAAGGCAGAGGGAGGAGAATCACTTGAACCCAGGAGGTAGAGGTTGCAGTAAGCCGAGCTAGGAGCCAGGGTGACAGAGCAAGACTCTGTTTCAAAAAAAAAAAATTGATGAATCTATGTTCCCTACACGTCTTATTCGACAGAATTCAGTTTCTCTAAGGTAGTCAGACTGCAGAACATAGTCCTCTTGTGTGCCCAGAAAGAAAATGCAAAGGACTTCAAGAACCACTCAGGATTGTCACTGCTATAGGAAATAAGGAGAGGCTCTCTGGAAGAGGACAAATTAATCAAGCCTAGAAAGATTAAATAAGCACATTTCATCTCTGCCCTGGAAATTCTAATAGCTCTTTCAGGAACAAGAATGTCTAGTACTCTCTTAATATTGACTCTAGGATGTGAGATGATAGTTATGACTCCATATTCAGAAGTGTGAGCAATCAGTAGCAGCTCCGTTCCTGGAAACACAGTAGAGCCTGTCAGGTGTAGCTGACGGAGGTAGTGACTGATGGAAACCTGCTACCGTCACTTGAATCTGTCATAAACTGTCTGCAGCTAATCAATTCCACTACATAGTGAAAGCTGTAAGGATCCTGAATCCATTTTGTTTCTGAATAGATATGTCTATAATCACACTCAACCTTTAAACTTTCTGCTTTCTCTGACTGTGCCATATATATTATGTATTTGGAAGCATTTTATACATAGATGATATAGATGGATGGATGGATGAATAGATAGATGATAGATAGATAGATAGATGGATCAAGTAAATGATGGAGTGAAATAGCAACTAGGGAAACATAAATAAAAACCTACACTTCCCAAGAACATTTTAATTTCCTTTTGTTCTTCTTTTTAAAATTATTTATCTATTTTTATTTCCTATAAAGGATTTATTAGGATTAGCAATCAACAGAGCAGTAAAATTTATGTAGAATTGTGAAATATGTATCAGTGGGATTATTCTAGTCTTGCCTAATTATCTGACTGTTATCACTACAACTGAGTGATAAATATTTAGAAGATGCTATTTAAATATTTGTCACTCTCTTGATAAACCCCTTCCTATTCCATAAGCATATCAAAATATTAAACAATGTCGTCTTAGGAAAGATAAGAATGGAATTTTGGAACTTAAGCTAAAACTGCCATAAAGACTGCTGTAACTTTTCAAGTATGCTATAGTTGTTTGCATAGATTGGTATAATTTAATTTTGGAAAAATTGCTAAACAACCAGAGATCAGCCCTAGTGCATAAAATTACCTGCTTTCAAAAATTCTGACCACAGATGTTCACAATGGATGCACAAACAAATTTTGCTAGCCACAATACAAAGATTTTTGGAATCTTACCTTGTCTTGGCAAAATATTGATGCTTGATTCTTCTTGATTGCCTGGTATTGAGTACTAAAATTAAAGGCGCAGGAGCAGCACATTTTATTTCTTTTTCTAACTTCACTATTTTTTGTTTCTTGAAAAAAATGATTGCAAAGCACTTCCTTTGTGATAAATTTTAAAACTGCCTCATAACATGCTGCTTGTGTAAAAAAATGCAAAAAACAAAAAAATAAAGAATGTGTAAAATTGCAGAAGAAAGTGAGGTACAATGGTTAAGATCACAGATGCAATGATCAGACTTATGGAAAAAACTCACCACCACTTAGATGGGCCCCAGTGGGAAGATTATTTTTCTGCACCTACTTTTATCATTTATAATGATGTAATAATTAAAAAAATAGATAATCTTTAAAATACTGGCTGTGATATGTGGCAAAGCGTAAGTCCTCTATAAATGGTATCTACCATTATTTGATAAAATATATTCAGACATGTCTCCAAAGTGACCTGGCGATGATCAGCTTATGATCAAGCACAGTGACATGAAACCATTATGCCAGACTTGTGTTAGAATCTATTCCACTTTCCACTAACCTGTCTATGAAATAGTCTTTAGAGAAACATAGAAGACATGATACACATATTATTAAGAATAATCTAAGTCCTCAATATTTACTATCAGTCTTTTGAAATATTTCAGGAGTAAATACACCTTAGACAATGTCCCAAAAGACTGACAAAGTTTGTCTTGAATTTTCCACACAATCCTTTCTACCTTAACCCCAATAAATTTTGTTTCCATCTGGATCATGACTTTAAAAAATTGATCAGTAAGATTCCCAGTAATCAGTTTTGCCAAATGGACATTTCTGAACCCAGCTCTAACTTGATCTTCTTGGTCTTATTTGTCCTTCTCAGTCCCACTTTATGCCACTAAGTCAAGTGAACTTAATACTTGTTGGCTACCATTGACTGAAGTGCACTGAGTCTTAAACTTATTTCTCCTACTTTCTTTCCTACCTCTCTGACTAGAGCATTCCAGTCTCCTTTATAGATGCCTCTTCCTTTGAACGCCCTTTAAGTAAATTTTCCATATATGTAATCCAATTTCTGCTTTTTCTTTTTACTCTAGATGTATCTTATTTACAGCTCTGATTTATTACAGGACAATTTATCGAGCACTCTCCAATAGAAATAACTATTCCAGCACTTTCTACTGAACTCCTACAGCATATTTCCTTGAATATCCACTTGCAACGATGTTTTGAACCACAATTTCAACATATCTCACCCTGAATCAATGATCTTTCTTCCAGTTCGGCTTCCTCTCCATTATTTCTTATTTTCATTAACAATAAAATATCAACCTTATCACTCATTAGAAACCTGGGAACTCTCTAAGCATGTCTCTCTCACTTTCTAACTCCAGTCCATCGAAAGTTCATCTTGATTCCCATTTCCAAGTATTTGTTCATTTCAGTTGTCACACTTCTCCTCTATCAGAACTGACTTAGTGCATTGCTTTTCACCGATACTACTACAACAGCATTATAGCGAATTTTCTCTCATTCATTTGTCTTTGGTTAATTTAATCACCATAATACCTCGTAGTAGTTTGTCTTAAATAAAAATGTGATCCCTTCAACATCTATTTTAAAAATCCTTCATTGTGTTCCCAGACTTTTTGGTGAGGCTTTATGTGTGTGGGGCCATGATCCTGTGGCTTGACTCCCCAGTTTCGTCCCTGACCACTCTTTCCCATGGAAAGATTTCTTTTCTCTAAACTTCATCTCTTTCAGCCTCACCTGAAAAACAGGACAAAACAACACTTTCATCATGCTTAGATCTTCACCTAATCACTAAAAATTTCCACAGTTCAACATTTCAAAGCGAGTTAGAAACATTTGGTTGTTCTAGCTCCTCACCTTCTATTCACTCATAAGTTCACCAAAAAATCTGGATGCTGTCACCAAGATCATAAAAGCCTACCAATTGTCAAATTAAATGGAGATCTCAAAGGGTTTGTGTTGCTTGATGTACCAGTAGCTAACACCGTTGCTCACGATTATTTCTTGAAACTTTCAATGCCACAGTTTTAAGGACATTTCTCTGGTTTTTGTTTTGCTTGTGTGTAGGATCCTACATTTTTCAGTGGTCTCAATCTTCTTCCTGAGTCCCTCTTTGTGTGCTAACTCTTAACATTGTTTTCTTTTTTTTCCAGGGTTCTCTTGTTAGACTCCGTGTATCATTCTCAGCCCAGTGGTTCTCAAGTGCCTTTCAAGCCGGGCACAGTGAGGGCCCCAGTATACAACAGCAACAGCAGCTCATTACATTTGCAAAACTAAGTTGGAGGTGGGATATTTTGTCTAATTTTAAAAAGCACCTCAGTAACTGTCCATGTTGGACCCATTATTTTGTTTTCTCCAAACTGTTTGTTAAACAGCATTCCTGTCTCTATAATTATCCATGCAAAAAAACCTGGGGTTCATTTACCTCCTTTCCCCAATATTATTACACATCCAATAGATCCTCTAGCTCTGTCATTTTTTTCTATTTCTCAGTCACTCTTGTTACTTTGTACTTCTCTCTCTTCTCACTGATACTGTCATTGTTTAGTCTTCTTTCTAATCTATTATTATCATTTTCTAACTAATTATCATGCCTACAGCTTAACTGTCTGCAATCTATCTTCCATTCAGCTCTCAGAGTAAATTTTCAAAATACCACTCCTATCATGTCACTATCTGAATTATAACTCTTTTGAACCCCACCATTTACAGAAGAAAGTCCAAATTCCTACCCTGATGTTAGATCTCCTCTGTCAGATGAATAAGAACAGAGTTCACTGACTCAGTTTCATTTATTTATTCTACAAATATTTACTGAGTATCACCAGGCAATATTCTAGACACCAAGGATACAAAATGGAAAAGGTTCAGGGAAAATAAAATAAACAAAACAAACATAAATACAAATGTATAAAAAATTAGTGATGTAATTGATATTAACTAGATGGCTGTTCTTTTTTGTTGTTTTGTATGTTTCTCAATTACAGCACACACTGTTTGTGTTATTTAAACAGTGTATCCTACACTACATTCTCAATGCCTTAAAGAAAGACAAGTATTACTGAGTTTTCAGCCTCAGCACTTAGCAGTGCGAGCACAGAGTAGGAACGTCATCAATGTTAGTTGAACAAACTCAGGAGTATTTGCAAATGTTAATGTTGGCTGGCTTTGGAATGTGTAAAATATTTTGCAAGGTAGCGGGGAAAGGAAAAAAACAGTAAGGGTGTTTTACCCTGTAATTCTACTAAATAGATCAGGATACAGTAAGAAGAGTTTCAATGGCAAAATATATATTTCTAATTTTATAATTTAGGAAACGAAGCTCAAAAATAAGCCATTGACATAGTACTTTTTTGTCAAGTTGAATCTGTCCATCTGCCAGGTGGGCCTTGATCTTTCATGCATTTCATGTGCTAACTTCTACTTATCTTCAACTACCAGCCTCTTACTTTGTGTACATGTTGTTCAGGGTGTGTAACATTAGCTGCTGTAATAGAGAAGCCCTCAAATCTCAGTGATTTAACAAATCACATGTTTATGTCTTGCTCATATCAATTCTACTGTGTATTAGCAAGGAGCTTAGCTTTCTATAGTCATTTCAAGGCCAGGATTCTTCAATTGTATGGCTCCTATACCTTTTCAGACTTTAGCATGTTCCACTAGCTCTCCTACAGTCAACAAATATTGGGAAAGATGGAAGAATGCCCAAGAAGTTCTAGAAATTGGATCTAGACATGGTATCAATGTTCTATTACCCACATTCTTTTGCCCAAAACTCAATAATGTGGCCACAACTAACCTCAAGGAGCCTGGGAAATAAAGTCTGATTGTGTGTCAGGGAACAAGGGAAAAAAGCATGGCTACTGATGGGCAAGACTTGATAGGGAAGGAGTACTTTGTCTAAGAGTGATTTCTTGCAGATTAGCCACTCAAAAAAATGCCAGGGTACCATCTACAGTCAAGCGTTTAAGACATTCAATCCTGGAATAATTCTGAGCTGATGAATTCAGTTATCCATCCATCATATCATGTGAATTATATCCACTTGCCTTATTTCCAGCCCACTGATGATGGCACAGCAGGAACTGGGGCTGCTGCAACCATGGATGCTAAGCCAATGGAATTAGGCTGGAACCAACGTTCTGCCAAATGATCTAATGTTGATCCCAACTTCTGATTACATCAGAAAAGGGGCCTGTGCTCAAAAACTCCATAGCCCAAAGTTTAGGGTTCCTTCTTTGGAGTTTGATGCTGGTCCTGCTAGTTCCAAGATTGCATCAGAGGACTTACATTCTTGTGAATGCTCCTGTTTCTTTTATTTTACCCCTGGAAACCAGACCTGCGGAATATTGTCTAGCCTTTTGTCTTTGCTTACTCAACACAGGCACTCTCTGCCACAATATGTATGTTTCATCTTGGGCTTCCACATAGTTTCTGGTTAAAGCTGCCTTTCCATGTCTGTCTGTGTACAGCCAGGTCTGCTCAACCTACACTTTCTTCTCACATTCAGTCTCCAACCAGCCTCCATACAGCCCTGTATGACCACTCTTTCAACACACTCCATCCTTTTCCATCCAGAGAGGCACTAGGGCTCAAACCTAAGAGAGTTAGGCTTTGTGCAGACAAGTCCCCCAACTGATGGTTTGAAATTGCTTTGATAGCTTGTGATTTGTGATTATATTTTTTAAGCTGAAAGACTCAATGTCTGGTAGTTGAAAACTCATTTAAAAGATTTTACCTTTCACTGTACTGCTGGTACAAAAATTTATTAATTCTATCATCAGCATTATCAAAAATAATGTCCCATATTTATAAATTTGGTCATTTTTAAGCTTATTTAATAAATATTTACTGTGTATTTATAATGCACCATGCACCGAGGAGCATTGGGACACAAGATATTTGGGAAGATAATAATGAGGTACAGACAGTTTAGATGAGTTAGCTAAGGGAGATTTTTTTCTTTTAAGAAAGGGAAGTTGCATGTATGTTGAAACATGAAAGATAAGTATGAGTTTTTCAGAGAGCAGGGAGGAGGGTATCTCCTCCCTAGATAGGGTATCTATCTAGGATAGAGGAAAGAGCATGTCAAAGTCCATTGGGAGAATTGGGAGAATTGAAAGATGGCCACAGTGGCTGAGCTGAGTCTGTAGGTATGGTGGGGAATGTATGAGGGGTTGATGCAACATGAGGGCGGAGAAGGGACAGGTCTTGAGAAACGTTGCCACTCATTTCTTTAAAATTTAGATTTATTCTTAAGGAAAGCAAAGGTCTTTAAAAATAAAGTGTTTAAAACAAGTGTCTCAGATAATCAAACATCATAACTGCCTCAAGAATAATGGATTGGCAAGAGAAAGTGTGGACATAGTGTTATGGAGTCTGTTGCAGTGGCTTGGGTAGGAGACGGTATATTTTGTACTAAGGCTGGGGCAGTCAAGTTGGTAAGCTATTCACTTATTTGAGATATTTTCTGGTTATAAAATGAACCATGATTAAAGAAAATAGGTCACGTGAATCCTTGAGAATAAAGGCACCATTAGGAATAAATTTAAGAATTACCATAAAAATTGGCCGGGTATGGTGGCTCACACCTGTAATCCCAGCACTTTGAGAGGCCGGGGTGGGCAGATCACTTGAAGTCAGGAGTTCGAGACCAACCTGGACAACATGGTGAAACCCCATTCTACTAAAAACACAAAAATTGGCTGGGATACTTGGGAGACTGAGGCAGGACAATTGCTGGAACCCAGGAAGCAGAGTTTGCAGTGAGCTGAGATTACGCCACTGAATGGGTGACAGAGGGAGACTTCCTCAAAAAAAAAAAAAAGAAAAAAAAGTCATAAAGAATAATGATACTAGAAACACATAAAAGACATTGTAACATACATAACTACATCATTGTCTATTGGTATTGCCACTTTTTATTCCATTTTTCTCCCTACCTAGGAATAGAAAACAATTCTTTTTTTGTTTTGTGAAATGGGGTCTTGCCTTATCACCCAGACTGGGGTGCAATGGTGTGATCTCGGCTCACTACAACCTCTGCCTCCCAGGTTCAAGTGATTCTCCTGCCTCAGCGTCTTGAGTAGCTGGGATTACAGGCACCCACCACCATGACTGGCTAATTTTTGTCTTTTTAGTAGAGACAAGGTTACACCATGTTGGTCAGGCTGGTCTCGAACTCCTGACCTCAAGTGATCCTCCCACCTCAGCCTCCCAAACTTCCGGGATCACAGGCGTGAGCCACCGTGCCTGGCTAACAATTCTCATAAATATGCTACCATCAAAAAATCTGAAAAACTTATTATTCCAAAAAAAAAAATTACAGTCAGACCTGAACACAATGACATATAACGAATGACTCTCTCTGAATGGTACACTCCCACAAAAATGCTGTGGTTGAGAGTCTGAAAGAAAAGTCAACCAACTGGGCTTGGGATTTAATCCGTGTTTTCAGTGACACTTGAAGGTGAAACTCTCCCTTGTAACTAGAGAGTTACAGATCCTTAGAGAGGCACTTCAGTGGTTTCATTTAGTGGTTACTGCAAAAGTTGTCCAGGTAAATCCCTTGACAGCCTCATGGGGTCCTTTGAAGGATCAGTCAGTCCACAGGATCAGAGACTACTTTGTCCTCAGCATTTTCAGAATTTCAGTGACAGAGCATAATACATTATTTTATTATCTTAGCTTAGTATATCAAAATCTCAAGCTCTTCAGTTCCTAACAATATGGGGTTTTTGTTTTTGCTTTTTTGTGTGTGGCAATATTACTTTACAGGAAAATTCTGTCTCCTGGCATTTTGCTTATCTCCACTGGGGCTGGGATATAATAGGTTGGAGATGTTCATTTCCTGTTTGTGGAATGTCTGACTTTCCAGCTCACTTTGCCCACAAGTTTAAGCCTGATACTCAGTTTCCAGGAAAATAGAAAGAATTCCGTTCAAAAAACCATAAAAATGGAGCAGGCTACAAGACTTTTGAGAAGAAAGATGTTCTAAACCTGAGAGTCTCTTCAGTTTCATGAAGTGTCCTGACAGGACACTGAAGGCTACGAAGAGCCCTAACTGCTATTATATCAGGTGGTACCTTATTGCTATGTCAAAGCATCTTCTACTTTCTGTCTCTCAGGGAGCTAGCTCAAAGGTGTATCTTGGCTCCTGTTTTCTGAAAGTCCATGAATGAGAGAGAGTATCAGTTTGCAATGATTGTTCTTTATGTGGCACTTTTATTTTAGTATTCTCATGGAGTGACAAAGCAGGGCACCTTACCTGCAGAAAATCAAGAAAGGGGAGGGGAGATGCTATTGTCTTTGAGCTGGGAAGGCTTCTCTGTTGACAAGTTAGGCTCCAAAAATGTGAGCCCTGGATTGAGGTAGACTAAGGAACCATAGTCTGTGCCTGTTGTCCTATAAGCCCAAATAATTTTACAAGAACAATTCACAATAAGCTTTGTTGAAGTAAAATTGTATCCTTCTGTTATGATTTGTAGTGCTGTTAGCCCAATGATGTTAGTTATAAAACTCACCCATTCCAAAATTTTGTATACATTATAGTTCCCTTGCTAGTAAATTCTTAAGGTGAGTAATATCTCTTTTCCATCTGTTTCTTATATCCATTAAATAAAAACCATATTTAGTATGCTTACTTACCTTTTTTTCTAATGATACTCACCTATACTCCTTTGCTTTATAATCTACCCCATGTGTATCTGAATTCTTTTTCTATGAAAGGCCAAACTTTCATAACACAGCATCATACAGTTAAGAGTCAGGAAAAAGCAGCACCTTCACTTCAATAGGTAAACTGTATGTTTCCACGAACAGACATTAATTTGCTGGGTTAGAGTTCAGTGGTACCTTATTGATTACTGTGTAAAACTCCTTCCTTTTAACAGATTAGGTAACTTTAGTTTTTCATTGATAAATATTTATTTTTAGCCAGCTCTGTTCCAAATGCCATACAAATGTAAGTAAGACATAATTCTTGTCCTTTAGTGTCTAATACTCTACAACAGTTTCTCAACCTCTGGCTAGATAATCCTTTGCTGTGGGACACTGTCCTGTGCATTATAGAATGTTCCATCACATTTTCTCCACCTCAAAAATGTCTCCAGATTTGTTAACAAGCCCCCAGTTGAGAACCACTGTACTAGAAGCAAAAACAAACCACGCACACAAATACTTAAAATACAAGCAGAAAGTGCAATAATAAGACACAGTAGATACAAGAATAGCTTCTGGAGTCAGTTGGCCTGAACTTGAATTCTGCTTCTACAAAACAGATTATTAAACTCTCCATTCTTTAGTTTCTTTATCTGTAAAACTGGGCTATATGGTAATACTATCATATCTTCAGTTCTAGTGAAAATTAAAGGCTAGTGTGTGTGTGAGAGAGAGAGAGATTAGGTATTTGCACCACATTGTCAGCACTGAATAAATGTTAGCTGTTATTTTTCCAATAAAGAAATATTCCACAATTCAAATTTAAAAGAGGTATATGGAAGTAGCAGGGGAGAGTCTTTCCAGACAGCTGCATCTTCAGTTAAGGCTTTGAGTTAGAGAATTGCTGAGTCATCTATAACTTTATAGATAAATGTCGATGTGAATGGATGATTCTAATTGAATCTCTTTGTTTTTGAAGAGTGAATGGAAACTGCTTTAAGTAATGTATCTAATAATTCATCACCAAGCTTCTTCCTCAAATGTTCATTTGATCCCTGTTATTTATTATAGATAAGAATATGGCATGGTCACTCCACATTGCTTGTGAAAATCTTCAGATTTATTTTATTGAACAAGATAAATAATGGAATTGTGCTCTTGTCAGTTTCAACAGAGAAATCACACATCAGTTGTACACGTTCCTTCTTGCCTTCTTTGATCACTCCCTTCTTTCCTCCTTCCCTATTTATTTCATTCCTTTCTTCTTTCCTCCTTACCTTCTCTCACTTAAAAAATGTTTATTGAATATCTACTATAGCCACAGTGCCAGGTGCTAGGGCTATAATTTGATCAGAAAAGACATAATCTTCCTCCTAGTCTTCTGCAGTCAGATACCATATATATTAATAATTTAAATAGTCAAAGAAACACACATTAATCAATTCATATAATCATGGATTTTTCCTTATTTTTCTTCAAATCTACATTCTAATTCTGCCACTCTTTCTTATAAAAACAAACAAAGGCTTTTCCGTTTTTGATCTTTAGATCAAAAAGCACATTTCTCTCTTGCTTCTCCCCCATCCCATTCTGATAGAAAGATATTATTAATGAATGGAGAAACATATTCTAAAGCCATGAGAATGAACTAATTTTCCACAGTAGGCAGTTTCCTTCCTGATCAGAGAAGAGTTGCAGGAGTACCAGGTGGCCAGTTGCTGCTCTCTTCCTTCCCTTCCGGAAAGAACAAAACATCTGTGCTTCCAAAATAGACTGTCCAGGGCATACATCTGGTTGTGTATTCTCCTAAAACTCTGTCTCCTGATCTTTCGGTGTGAAAAAATTTTCAACAGAATACTCAGCACCAAAGAAAATACTGAAAAATATTGAAAATCAAACTGGAACTAGCATTCCATCCTTCACTGGAGTATTGTATGTCTTCACCTCTTTATAGTGTGATCATGGTGAATTAGAAAAATACAGGTGACAATACAGGTAAAAATATAAGGTAACAGTAACCTTTAAATTCAATAATCCAATCCTTTACCATTTTTTCCAACACGTGATGCTGAGGGGAAAGGGAATAAGAGAATAGGGGAGCAAACACTCTAAGCAAGTTTGTTTGTTTGTTTTTTAATGTATAATAGCCAAATTTCCAGAAAAAAAAAAAAAAAACACAAAAGACCTAAACTGGCACATGTTGGAGCCTGATGAATCTTAGACCCTGGTTCAGGTCTAAGCTTGCAAAAGGGTGAAATAGCCCCAAATGTGGGGGCTAACATGGTGTGAGCAGAGGAAACCAACCAATTTTTAAAATGGCCTTTAAAACACAGCAGACAACAACAACAACAACAACAATCCCTTGCAATATACTTTTTAGTACATCTTCTTAATTATTTTTAAGTTTTATGAGGTGTTATCCCTGTTTTATATGTAAGCAAACCATGTGCCGGAGAGTTAAAATGACTTTGCCAGGTCATATAAGTAGCCAACGATATAGAACCAAGACCTGGCATTTAATTGTGTTCATTACAGCTTTCGCTTTTAGGGGGATTTTCTTCCCCATTCTGTTTTCTAAATCTGTCTTTCTATGATAATTTCCTTACAAGTTTAGATTATTTCATTTGTTTTTCTTTGAAACTTACAATACCTGGGCTGGGCGTGGTGGCTCACGCCTGTAATCCCAGCACTTTGGGAGGCCGAGGCGGGTGGATCACGAGGTCAAGAGATTGAGACCATCCTGGTCAACATGGTGAAACCCCGTCTCTACTAAAAAACACAAAAAATTAGCTGGGCATGGTGGCGCGTGCCTGTAATCCCAGCTACTCAGGAGGCTGAGGCAGGATAATTGCCTGAACCCAGGAGGCGGAGATTGCGGTGAGCCGAGATGGCGCCATTGCACTCCAGCCTGGGTAACAAGAGCGAAACTCTGTCTCAAAAAAACAAAAAAGAAAAAAAAAAAAAAAAAAAAAAAAAGAAAAGAAACTTACAATACCTAAAACCCTTTAATGGATCCTAGTCTTACAGCTTTACAGGTAAGCCCTTTAGCATGAGATAAAGGCTCTTTATGATGTAACCCAGTCCAAATATGCTCCTAAATAGGTAATGCAGCTAAAATTCACACCCAAGCAGTCAAAGTGCAGATTCTACTCTCCAAACCCCAAAGGTATCCTGTCCCACTGTGTGTCACTTTTCATACCTCTAGCAGCAGTGCCTGGCACATGGCAGCATGGAACAAAACCTGCCTATTTGCATGTATGTTTGCATGAAGGAAGAAAGGAATGATTCTCTATGGACTATGTATATTCCCCTGCCCCTGTCTGAACTCTGAGTTTTGGCCTTGCTCAGTTTACTCATCCTTCTCCTAGCCAGACACCAGCCTGAAAAGCCATGCTGAGTGGCATTATGTCATGCTGGTCAAAATTCAGAAATTCTAACTTGGAAAGCTCATCTAAAATAAATGCCAGGAAGCACTGAAACTTCATTTTAAAAATGGGCAAAACGCTTGAATAATGACACTATCGAAAAGAAAAAAACAACAGAGAATGACAAGTGCTGGTGAGGATGCAGAGAAATTGACACCTTTGCACACTGTTGGTGGGAATGTAAAATTGTGCAGCCACTGTGAAAAACAGTATGGAAGTTCTTCAAAAAATCAGAAGTAGAATTGTCATATGATCCAGCAGTCTCAGTTCTGTATATTTATCCTAAAGAATCAAAATCAGGATCTTGAAGAGATATTTGCATACCATGTTCATGGCAGCACTGTCTACAATAATGAAAAGTAAAAGCAACCCAAGTTTCTATCCATAGCTGAGTGAATAAACCAAAAGTGGTGTGTACATACAATGAAATACTATTCAGCCTGAGCAAGAAGGAAATTTCTGGCATGTGTTAAACATGGATATATCTTCACGACATTAGGTTAAGAAAAATAAGGCAATCACAAAAAGGTAAATGTTGTATGATTTCAATTACATAAGGTTATCTAGATTAGTCAAATTCATAAAAATAGAAATTAAAATGGTGGTTGTCAGGGGCTGGAAGTAGGGGAAAATGGGGAGTTGTTTAATGGGTACAGAGTGTGGTGAAGCCTAGACCTGACCTTTAAATGACTTCTGTTCTTCATTTTTCCACTGATATTCTCTCTATTCCCAAAGCCAATGTTTTCTCAGCATTCCCAAAGCCAACACTGGATTTAGGTGTGTTTCTTGAGTGGAAGGATCAGCCAGTACTGGTAGTCACCCTATCAAAAAAATTACCACAGCAGGCTTTGCCATGGTTCCCTAAAATGTTTATCTAACCAAGTCCTTCAGGTTTAAGGACATTCGGGATTTTTTTTAAAGCATAAAATGAAAATGTTATCCTAGAAGGTCAGGAACAACTAATAACCATTAACCTTAAAAATAACAATTAACACCTCAGTCCAAATGAGTTTATAACATTTTTTTAATAGTGGATGGATCAGTGGTTGTTAAATATTCAGAGTTACTAGCACTAGAGCTTAGGGTGACATTGAAGGAATTAAAAGGTGAATGCCAATTCTTTGGAAAAAATGTTTAAAATATACCATTATAATGCTATTCATTTGGAATTCTTTCAGTACTATTTGGGGATTTGAGCAGAGATGCTTATTTCCCTGATCTTGTCCTATAAAAGAAAATACAAACACAAAAAAATTAAAAGTTCTAGTGGATTGTGATAAACAGGTTTCTTTTGGTGGCACCAGCTTACCTCGGACCTAAAGGGGCACATTCTGCCATCCCCCACCTTGCGCCTCCCAACTCAGTGATTAGACTCAGTTGTTCTGACCAACATTATAACATATAGTATGAATCCTCAGCTATTACACAAATGTATTTCCATGTTGATGAAAATGCATTGAAAAAAAAAAAAACTATTGTATTGTTTTTCTATATTGTTTCAGATTCCAATGGAAAGAACTATAATAAACTATAAATCCTTCCAGGACAAAAAAAAATCTGTCTGTCATCTTCTGCCACCAGAACTCTACAATTCTTGGCACAAGAGAGACACTCTAAATTATCCTTAGTAAGATAATTTAGCAAGAGTCTGGTAATAGAGAAGTTTAATGGAGAGAAGAGGTTGAAAAGTCTATTGCTTGAGGTAGTGAAGATGATGGTAGGACTGACCTAATGTGTTGGGAACCAGTTTCTGTATTTCCTGTCAAAAGAACTAAAAAAATTCAGAGGGGTGAGGTGGTTTTCATGATCATGTGGAAAGACCAAACACAGAACAATACAGAAAATCAACTTTCTTTTCCTTATAATTTACAAACAATTTTATTTTATAAATTTAAGAGAAGCTTAAATGGGGCTCTTTCTGAGATAGGTTTGAATGAGGTCCCAATAAAATTAACATCAGATAATAAGATGTGTATGAGAGAGTTAACTATAAACAGATTTTACAAAGGTTAAAAAAAAACTGATCCATAATTCTCATATCTCCTCCTTTCCTTCAAGGCTATAAAAGTTTTACAGATGAGAGAGAAATGCTCTCTTTCTCTCTCAGTGGAGAGATGCCTTAGGAGAGAGGTGTTACTGGCTATGGTGCCATTCTTCTTCCACAGATAGTGGTACCCCTTCTACCCCATGCCTAGTGAGGGGTGACCATGTAATGATTCAGAGGGCCATGGAATGCGTGGGAAATATGGGCTCAGTTTGACTCATGACTGCCACAGGCTCAGTGGCATCAGGTAGAGGAGTAGGGGTCACTGCCCTGGGGAGGGTCTGCCCGCATTTCAGAGGGCTGGAATAAAAAAGCAAATATGTCTCCCTTCCGTGTTTTATGTGGGAGAGAGAACTAAGGTAGAGCCCTTGCATCCTGCTAAGAAATTCAACTAGATGGGCCAGGAATCCCCACAGAAGAAGATGGGAATGAATGCTATGTCCCTGGGAGCTGCAAAGCTTTGCAGTCTACCACCATAATTAGATGCATCTGCCCAGGTGAAAGGGACTAGGAGTGGAGTCTTCTGCAAATCCGTGAAAATGACTCTTAAGAAGAAACATCAACTTGAGTCATCTGTTAAACCCTGAAAATGTGAAGCCTGATAAGGAAAGTCCAGTTCAATAAAGGCTTTTCCTCTGTTTCCCCGCTGCCAGGATCTGGAAGACAGACACTGTCTGGTGAGCTGCTAGAGGAAGGATAAGGATCACAGTGTAAAAGATAGAAAGGCAATCAGGTGCCTCTCAAGCCCTACCCCCACAGCACTTTCCCTTTGTAGATTTCCAGCAAGCAGGTCCAAACTGAGAAGGGAGAAGATGTGATATTTGATGTCACAACAAACTTGAGTTTTGATTAACATCTTGGACAGGACATTCTATGTTCTAAATAGAGATTGTGTGTTACAAAGTGACTATAGGGCCAAAAGTCAGCAAATTCATGAGCCTCTTAGATTTTTCATTTAGACCATGATGAGATTACTGCCAGTGATTCAACTTTTAAAATACAAGGGAATAACTAAATAAGGTAAAATTGCACTTTTAATTCCCTTCTGATGCCATCGTGAGCTGCGATTCAGTCACTTCATCTCATAGAACTTCTGCTGGCGGTAATCACATTTAATCTTGTTACAATCACCCCTTCCTCTCACCTTGTTGTGATGTATGTCCCCCAGCCTCCTTCTGAAAGGTGAGTTAACACAGCTCATTAGGGTGTTGTGTTAGAATCACTGTTTTGGAAAAGCCAAGCATGGTGTGGGCTTCTGGTGTCACATGTGAATGAGAGAGGTGAACAGCCAAGCTCTGCAAATAAAAACACAGCCTCACTTATTCCCCTTCCCTCACATGCACCACCGCCACATCTTCAATGTCAGGGCTGCCTTAGCATGTCACAGGAGGCAGGGAATGTCATCTTGTAAACACCAGCAATGAGCAAGAGCCGAGACCCCCAGTAGCAGAGGATGCACACCGTCCTCCTGAATCAGTATTTAATCACATTCTCCGTCAGGGAAGGAAGCTGGATCTGCTTCAGTGGAATTGCATTTTCTACATTCGGGTGATTTGTTTCTTCTATAAAACCATTTCCCAGTACCACTACTGTAATGCTAGCAACTATGTACTTAGAAACCTGTGTGGCTCACTCTTAGACCAAAGGCCACTCTGGTCCCGGTGTTTACATTTCTACCTTTCAAAGCCTGGCGTTCTGAGAGGTCTTTGTGAAAACAGCGCAGAGTCCTCGAGGGAAAGTGCTCAAGATTGGTGCTGTAAATTCTGCTCTGTGGCTCTGCTACTTCATGTTCTATAGTATTCTCGAATTCCCATGTTTCTGAGGTCAAGGGTCCTGTCTTATTGCCCAGTATCTCATACTGAACCAAATTCTCATCTGACTCCTTTGCCCTATTTTGTTTGGGGCGGAGGCTGGTTCTCTGATGATCTCAGTCACAGCCTCCTCCATCTTCTTCAAAAACAGCAATTTTATGGATGAGTTGTGTGCTGGTGGTATTTTCTTTAAACAGTTATGTTAAAAATGTTGCCAATCAGAATATCTTCAGATATAACAAATGTTAATGTACACAAGAAATGCTCACTTCAGGGCTTCAAGGAACTCACCCGGATGCAAATCAAAGAATGAGTTGTCCAACTGGACAAAGTCAAGAGGAAAAGAAGTGGACAATTTGAACCGAGTCCTTAAAGAATAACCATATGGTTGATTTCATGCTGAAACGTACCCCAATCTATAGCACTTGGGAAATAATTGAATGTAAATGAATATTTGGCATCACATCTTTGGGAATTTCTGAATATCCTCACATTGTTGAGATTCCAGTCATGTGGGTACAGACCCAAGCTGTGAATATGTGTGTTTAGAAAAGGGAACATTTCTGCCCTAGTCCCAGCCATTGTTTCCGGTGAACCCAGCAACATCCTCCTTCCCCTTCTCCCTGATTCTGTCTTTTGCCACCTTCAGCACATTCCAGTGGTGCTCAACCAAAATGACTGGGGCAATGTCTGGAGACAATTTTGGCTGTCGTAACTCCGGGGTAGGGGGTGACGTTTTAGTGTTATTAGGGAGAAGCCAGGGGTGCTGGTAAACATCCTACAATGCAGAGAAAAATCCGTTACAACAAGGAATCATCAAGTCCAAAGTGTCAGTTGTGCAGAGAAACCCCAGTATATTCCTACACTGCAGCAGGAACGATCCTTTCAAATGTACAGTAGATCATGTTACTCCTTTGCTTAGAACCTCCCAGTTGTTTTCAGTTTCCACTGGAGTATAAGTCAGAGTTTCTCACAGGTTATGAAGGCCAAGATGACCTGTTCCTGCTCCTCCCTGACCTCACCTCCTGCTGCTGTCTTTTCGCTCACTCCACTCTAGCCAGGAGTTTCTCCTTGTTCCTCTGACCACTTCTCCGATCCATTCATGCTGCTCAAATGTAATTTCCTTAGAGAGGATTTCCCTCGCTAATTTATTTACAACAACAACAACAACAACAACCAAGCAACTAACCCATAACTTTCCCCAACCCTGCACCACAGGGAAACACAGTTAGATGAATTATAATCCATGGTTCATGTCGTATATTCAATGTTAACCCTGTAAAATGTCTGCCTTTCCTTCCTTCCTTCTTTCCTTCTCTCCCTCCCTCCATCCTTCCTCCCTTCCTTCCTTCCCTCCCTCCCTTCCTGTAAATAATATAATTAAATCCAATGATCCAACCTCCAACATGAAGCTAGAACACTCACAGAAATCCATGTGACTACCCCAGGAATTTCCTTGCCACTCCTCATTCAAGACAACTACTACCCCAAATCTTGTATTAACAATGTTCTTGATTTTATTTGATATATGTTAACATATCTATTTGTATTTCTTTAAAAGTATTATGTTTGGGTTGTATGTATTTGACTTTATAAAAATGTAATGTTTTCAATATAAAATAACTTATTTTTTTATTCCTATTATATTACTAGGATCCATCTGCAATGTAGCATGTAGTTATAATCATTCATTTTCATTGCTATATAATAGTCTCTGTTTGAATATGACACACTTTGGTTCTCCAGCCCCCACTATGTAAGACTGTGTTTGTTTCTAGGTGTTTGCCGTCATGAACTTTGGAACATGTTAGGGTTTCTCTAGATATAACTTATCATCACCTGATATTTTATATATACACTGGCTTATTTGTTGATCATCTGGCTCCTTTCAGTAGAATGTAAAGCCCATGGGAACAGAGCCTCTGTTTTCCCCCTACCGTATCCACAAAGCCTAACGTAGTGCCTGCTACATAGTAGGAATTCCATTTATATCTATTCTCTCCACCTTTCCCCTTTTGCCTGGCTTATGATAAGAGCCTTCTAACCCATCTCCCTGCTTCTTCCCTTGCTGCCCTTGAATCTCATCTCTCAATGTGACAGCTAGAATTATCTTGTTAAAAGGTATTTGGGATTCTGTCATTTTTCTGTGCAACCATCTCCAGCAGCTTCCCCTATCTCGAAGTTAAAGCTGAAGTCCTTATGATAAACTATGGCTTTGTAAGATCTGTCTTCCTTCAATTCTCTAAACTTATCTCCTAACATCTGCACTCCGGGCACCTGGCCTCCTTGGTCTTCTTGAACACTCTAGATTCACAACTCCTAGGACCTTTGCACTTGCTATACCCTTCGCTTGGACAGTTTTTCCTTCAAATATCTACAAAGTTTATATCTCACTTCCTGTCTTGTGTGCTCAAAATTCACATATCGAGGTCTTCTCTTTTACTCCGTGTAAAATAGAAACTCTCTCATCACATTCTGTCCCTTTACAGTGCTTTTTGTTCTTAAATCTCATTGCTATTTAACTTTTCTTACTTTTATAGTTTATTTGTCTGTCTCCTCCTACTAAACTATAGTCTTTATAAAGCTGAAATTTTGTGTTCACTACTGAACCTTTGGTCCCTAGAATATGCCTGGCACATACGTGTTGTTCAATTAATACTTACTGAATGACTGAATAACCAGGAAAGTGAATGTGATAAGTAGTTGTTATTATGCAACTATTTATTTGGGTATTCATTAGATCATATTTGTATTTTTCATGGTCTAGTAGATATCAAAATGACTTAAAACTTTAAACATAAAATACTCCCAAAGCTACTGATGCAACCATCTGAAGAAATAGAAGACAATGTAAACCATGCACATGACTAGAGTCAGACTAATTCTGAAGATCCTAATTCCCAAAGCTAGTTTTAAAATAGTAAACATAATTTTTGCTTTGCAAAAGAAAGACACAGTGATTTCCTAGAGGGCAAAATCAGATCTAGATTTGCGTGTTATATTTGTGGAGGAGTGAAGCACAGACCCCTTTTGCTGGAGTTTATCACACGAGGAGCTTCTCAGGACTTCAGAAGAACAATAGTGTGTCTTTGCTGCTGGTGCAGTCTTGTGGCTCTTGAGGAAAGCAAACGTTTTGCCAAAGTCATTACAAACATTTAAAAATTATTCAGTTCTAAGTTTAAATGTGGTTTATTTGTTTGTTTGTTTGAGATGGAGTCTCGCTCTGTCACCCAGGCTGGCATGCAGTGGCACAGTCTCAGCTCACTGCAAACTCCACCTCCCAGGTTCAAGTGATTCTTCTGCCTCAGCCTCCCGAGTAGCTGGGACTACAGGTGTGCTCCACCATACTGTGCTAATTTTTGTATTTTTAGTAGAGATGGGGTTTCACCATGTTTGCAGCACTGGTCTCAAACACTTGACCTCATGATCCACCCACCTCAGCCTTCCAAAGTGCTGGGATTACGAGCATGAGCCACCGTGCCGGCCTAAATGTGTGTTTTTAAAACTTACTTCAATCTAGCCTAATAACGTTTCCAAAAAAAAAAATCTCTAAGAAAAAACAAGACTTCTAGAGGGAGCTAGATAACAAGGGCTGAGGAGAAGATAGGTGACTTCTGCCCACCATGTCATTATTAACCACGAATTGAAGAAAGGTAATACACAAGGAATAAAACTAATGTTCTTAACAGATATGGATACATGTTAACGTCAAAGAATTTTGAGCTCAGGATATATATTTTATAATTTTAGCTAAATATTAATTATATGAATCTTTAAAATGTCAAGATGTGGCAAATCCACTTCACAATCATGGTTTGCCATCGTGTCAATGTCCTTGGCTTTTGAGTTTTCATGTCAAGAAGACATTCCTTTTGCTATCATCCTTCTGATAAAATTAGCTATGAGTGTTGTGTGTGTAGTAGTATTTCCATCCACACACGAAGATTTGACTTGGCATTCTTTGTTACAACTGCTACTAAACCATTTATTTAAAATAAAAGTCTAAAACTGAAATCTTCTAATGAGTTGGAAAAGTTTTGCTTTAAAAATAATCCTTTCAGAGTGATTTCCAGTGCTATTTAGGGGATATAAGGATGGAAATTCCAAGGTGTCTATATTTTATCTACAAATAAAATGATCGTGTGAACATATGCCTGTTTGATCTGTGCCTGGTAGCTTAGCATGGCTACAGCAGAACATGCATTTGTTGTAATCAATTCATCCCCCACCCAACCCCAACCATCCACACTTCTCATCAAAGGAGAAAATTTACATGCTCCGAAATACTAAACGAAAATAAGTGAAACCTCTTCAGGTATATGTTTTAAAAATCCTTTGAGAGTACATAGCGTTTGGATCATGAAAGCAGAGCTCAATTTGTGCTTTTGATTCTTGCCAGTTTCACATTAAAAAAAAAATGTTCTTTTACCACCTCCATGTGCAGAAGGCGATGAACTTGCTTTGTTTCCCAACTGACCTATTCATATCAAGTTAGTTACACCCACTTAAGTCTCCCCACCACCTTTGGCCAATCCCATAGAGCCCTCCTATGGAGCTGGAAACTCATATAGAGACTTTTGTTTTTTATAGAGAATTCAATCGCTCAATGCCGCAAGACACCCTTTCTTATTAAAACGAGAAAGAAATGCATGGAAGTTGTTAAAAACAAATCATTTTCCATTAGTAAAAGTTACATGATTGGAAAGAGAAGAGCACATTGCTGTAATTACCGGTACATTAAGCAGGGGATGAACAGCTGCGTGAACTTGGAGTTAGTAGAATAACAGCCACTGAGCCAGCTTCCCCATATGGTCCAAGCAAGGAGGTGGGGCCTCTAGCTGCCTGGGGGCAGGGGAGAGGTGAGGAGGGGGCAAACTGGAATTCCATTCAAGTAGGAAATGTACACCAAGAAATGTCTGGCTTCCCAATCCAAACCCAGCTTTCTCTGTGCTGCAGTGGAAAAATCCCCCTGGCCTCCATAGCAGAAACCTCTAAAATCAATGTTGTCTTTTCCTAAAGAGAGAGCAAAATGCAAGCGTTTTCAGACATTTGGCTACATTGCTACTAATAGAAAAGAGGACCTCAGAAGGACTGAGTCACTTCCTCAGCTTTCTTGGGGTGTGGCTATGACTTGGAATGATTGGTATCACTTAGTAAACACTGTTTTTGATCTAGCATTTGCCTTGTCTCCCAATTAAAAATAGAGTTCAGCCAACAGCGACAGGTCCCCACCACCAGGTACGGGCCTCAATCTGTTTCAGTGAAAAGCATTATAGCCTTCTAATTGGCATTCCCTTCAGAATTTGACAAATTTGGTCAAAGCAGACCAGCACTATAGTAACCTTTCATTATCAATGCAAATCCTAACAGAAAAGCATTCCATTCTTCTTACATTGTACGTCATAAATTAAACACAATAAATTTTATTGTGAAACCTCCTAGGAAGTCATTCCTGAATAGACAAAGCAGAAAATGCTTGCATTATACTAAACAGAGCTAAAATTTGATAGTTGCTGGAAGGGTTGGCTATAAGGAATCTAGCTATTTACAGGGGAAATACCAAATAGGCTACATCATTTGCAAAGAGATGTTTTTGTAAGCACCATGTCCAAAACCGTTTGGGTTTCAACTATATGAAGGTTATTACTGCAGAGAATGATGACCAGCTGTTCTTCATTGCCACCGAAAACAGAGTGAGAGAAAAATGGCACTAAAATGGAATTGGAAGAATTCAAGCTTCCTGAAAATTTGAGTTTGTTAACAGGAGAGGGATCGACACTAGGGAGTTATAAAATGAATGCCTTTCATTTTCTATTGCTTTTAAAAAATAAAAAGTGGCACTTTTAAGATGGGTCAGGTACAATTTTGTCCATCAGTAAAATACTGAATTTGATAATCTTACAAATTTCTATTAAAAGTAATTTCAAAAATATTTAAGAGATATGACTATGGGCAATTAGGATACATCTGGAGAATAATTCATGCAGTCATGCTATAGTGTCAGGGAATCTTGTAAAATGAGAGAGTATTATTAAAGGAATCCCATTGGAAATGTGTGCATTTCCTGCCATAGATTTATGCAGGCATATTCCAAGAAGAAAGATAATGACTTCTCTGTAAAGTAATGTCTTCAGAAATACCTAAATTTATAAATTAAAGAAAAACAGGCCATGTGTGGTGGCTTACACTGTAATGCTAACACTTTGAGAGGCCAAGGCGGGCAGATCACCTGAGGTCAGGAGCTGGAGACCAGCCTGGCCAACATGGTGAAATCCTGTCTCTACTAAACATACAAAAATTAGCTAGGTGTGGTGATGCATGCCTGTAATCCCAGCTACTTGAGAGGCTGAGACAGGACAATCACTTGAACCCAGGAAGCAGAGGTTGCAGTGAGCCAAGATTGTGTCACTGCACTCCAGCATGGTGACAGAGCAAGACTTCATCTCAAAAAAAAAAAAAAGAAAGAAAGAAAAACAATAGTATTCTACTCAATAGAATAGACACACTGCTATCTCTTAGAAAATTATTAGATTGATGGATATATAGATGTTTTAAAAACATCATTTGGTGGGTATTAGGATTTCCACTGATAGTTGAATTGTGGACTCTCTAGGAATTTACACCTATATTCAAACAGGAGGTACTGAGACTAACTTGCAGAATTTCTTAATAAACCAACTGTGGGAAGGATACACATTCCCAGACTTTCACTCACAGGGCAAATCCACCGTTGCCAGACTTCTGCTTTCCATAGAACACTCACTTTTCTGTTTTCCATTCAACCTGAATGAAAATCTCTACTAGATCTCATTCCAGATCCTCCCATGGGACAGAGCTACCTTTCAGCAATCAGTGCTTTACCAAGGGCCGTACTCAAATTTGAACATCTCAGTAGACATGGAATCAGAAATGAGGGTTTACTGAATTTCACTCTGAAAGCGTTTCTTCTCAGATACCATAATAAAAAAGCACCACCTTCATCTTAGATGATTTGCAGCTTTTCTGACAGCTAACATTTATCTTTGTGACCCTAGCATTCTAGGGGAAAAATACAATTTGTAGATAACTTTAAATATTTAAATTTTTTTTTTCAAGCAGGAAGAAAAGGATAAAACAATCACACACACACGCACACACACACACACAAATAGTTTCAGTATATAGATATATCTTGATTTAAAATTCCTGGCACTTAGGCTGTATGCCATAGCCCTCTGCATGAGTTAAGTGGAGTCAGAGATTTCTGCCAAGTTACAGAGCTGGTTACTTACTTCAGGAAATATTCAGTTATTTCATTTGAAGTATGAAATTGCAGGAGCATCCAAAAGTTTACCAGGGTCTAAAACTACAAGTGAACTTACTGCTTGTCTCTACTCTTTATCCTTCTATGGAGTAGTTCCAAGGGATCCTTTGAATCAGCTGCCCGGTTTTCATCCCTGTAAATAAATTTTCCTTCACACAGTACAGGGTCAACTTCTGAAGAAGAAATAGTTTATCATGGTAGTTAAAAGCACAGACTCAACCCAGACTCTAATGGACTCTATTACCAGCTTTGCCTCTTAACAGCTATGTGCCCTTTGGGTAAGTTACTTAACCTCTCTGAGCCTCTGTTTCTTCCTCTGTAAAAATGGGATTTAATAGCATCTTTCTTAATTGGTTGCTTTGAGTATTTTAGAAAGTACTCAGAATCTTACCAGACTGTTTGCCTACAGCTCAGTAACATGCACAGAGGTTGAGAACAGATAAAATGAAACAAGGATCAAAAATCACCACTTTCCATACTGTAAGACAGATACTATACTCTTTAATATTTATCTTGGTGCACCAGTGTATTAAACCTGATTTTATTTTGAAGTAGAAATAAAACTTATTTTACTTATAGAAATAAATTACTGGATAAAACGGTTCATGATCACCACTTGCTGGGAAGTCGGGAGGATGTCATACTAGTAATTGTCCACACCTTCTGAATACAGTAATAATAAATAGATGGGAAGGAAAAAGTTACATGAAAGGTGTGATAAGTCCATTGTAACCAATTAGTGCTATGTCCAAGAAAACAAGCCCCTAAAATTTGGAGCCTTCCTTATCTTTCATTCATTGACCCCCTTCCCAGAGTTTAGAGATTGTCTTTATCCTCCCAAACCTTTCAAGACCAATTATCAGTATGGTTTTCTTCACTCTTCACATATTTATTCAATCATTCATTTAACCAAAATTAATTGAGCACCTGCAGAGTCCAAGACTCTGCAAGGCAGAGCAGGGGAGGAAGTTCAGAAGGGAAGGATGTAAAGAAAGCCCTAGATTCACAAGCGTAAGATACAGTTCTCACCTTCAAGGAACTCCTGGCTTACGTGTAAAACAAATACTCCAAAACAAACAAAAATTAGAGAAAGATCACATGACATGTGTTAAAATGGGGTATGGGCATGAAACCAAGTAGGAAAGAAGTAACCAGCTATGCTTAGAAAAGGCAAGAAGTTTTCTCAAACAAGAAGGTGTTTGATTTTTAGGGCTACAATAAAAGTCGTGATTCACCAGGTTGCGACAGGGAAAAGAAGACACAGGGAAGCAGCTCAGGTAGGGGAAATGTCACATGCAAAGACACCAAGGCCTGGAAGAACACCAAATGCACAGGACATGCCTTACCATGTTTGTGGTTAGAAAGCAGTGTGTGTTGGGTAGCACTGGGTTTGCAAACATAGCAATGGCCCAGGTCTCTTCCAAGGGTCACAAGTAACAGCAAGGTAAGAGGCCACTTATGAAGTCTCACTGCTATCCAGGCTCATCTATTTCCTGTCTGAAGGAAGGGAGGAAGAGGCCACAGATGAAACAGCCTTACGGCATTTACATGAAGAACATGCCAGTTTTCCTTAAAAAGCAGCTATAGGGAACTCTCGAAGATAAGGAGCCGGATTTTGTCTCCTCTTTGGCCTATGTCTCATCCAAACATCTTAAAGGAGACAATTCTTAAGGTTAAAAACAAATTACATAAACTCATAGCCACTTTGTTAATCTCATAGTTTTACTGGATATATAGCATTTACTTACACATTACCTAAATAAAATCAATTAATAAATTGTACTAATGACATATAAATTTGTATTAAATAGCCTTTCGTCTAATACTGAAAAATATTGCTATCCATCTCAAATCTGGCCAGTCAGCTATCCTGAAAGAGAGACACTATAGTAAAATAATTAAATCAGCCTTTTACACTTGTGACTCTGTCAAACGAAATGCAAAAACATGTCTCCAGAACTGGAAAATTATATTCTCATTTATTTAATAAATAGTTACTGCTGGCAGAGGCACCACAAGGGTGGGTCAGAGACCTTTTCCCTGTCCTCTTGGAGTTTATAGGATAATGGATTTAAACAAAAGATGATGAAAAGAAAATAAAAGAAAGGCCCTTGGACAGATGTCACTGATGCCTTTGCATATCACCGAAGCTCCTATCCAAGCAGGCGTTTAAGAAGCTGGGTCTTGAAGAAGGAAAGATGGAAGCACATTCAGGCATAGAAAAAGTAGTGAGCCAAGCCTATGCAAATAGGCCCAGAGAGTTGAACAGGTTGCTTCTGAAACACTGCTGAGGCCACTCAAAGAAGGCTTTTTATGGCTAAATTTCAGATTAGGAAGAGAAACAAACTCGTGCAACTTAGAAGTAGAGTTGCCCAATTAGGAGAGGTAAGAGTGGGTCGTGGTGATCTCTACCAGACAGACCACATCTTGGACTCTTAAGCATCCTTCTTTAATGAAAATCGTAAGACTCTTCAAAGTCATATTTGAAACAACAGCAAAATCTGTTGTAAACACTGTGATATTTGATCCTTTTTCATCTGCATCATAGAGCTATAAAAAAATGATCTGGATTAGCCCTACCAACTTTAAGTCTGATAGAACTCAATCAGCACAGTTTCCGTGGCTCTACTATGTGGATGAAAAAGGGACAGTTATCACAGCATTTACTTTACTTCTCCAGTTTCTCAGAAAGCAGCATGAGTCAGCATTCTTCAAAGAGTGAAGATGGAATCTGAGTCAGTAAACATATCGTGTGGTGGACTTTTGAGCAGCCCTGTGCCTCTTCTTGCCCATTAATAGAGGGCAAACAAAAACAATAAAAAGAATGTGGGCTAAATTTGGAAGTATTGTTCATGAAGCTAAACTACCAAGCAGGTGAAGCACTTTAATCCCAAACTCTGCCGCCTATAAAATCTGCCCAATTCCTTCAGCATTTGTGAATAACACTGTCAGAGGAATTCTTAGGACAAATAAATGGGGGTAGTGTAAATGAAAAGAGAATAACACCTGTCTCTGCAGCTGGCCAACAGACCTCACTTTAATGTGCTGTCTACTGGGAAATTGAGGCGTCTCATGTTACCCGGAGGCCTTGGCCTACACTGGAGTCTGCAGAAAGGAATTCTGTGACCAGAAGATGTGAGGCTTGGTCCGTGGCCAAAAACAATGGTGAAAGGTACAAAATGAAACGTTCTGTCAGGACAAAAGCACTCAATCACAGAACAACACACAACTTGGCTGTTTGAAGAAATGAACCCCAAACCAAAGTCACAACTGGATTAGCAACTGGTTGATCCCCTTTTCCCCTCTAATGCTTCTCTGGCTGCCGATCACTTATTGAAATCAGAATGAATAGATTATAGCCGCCAGCAGCCTACAGTGTCTTCATTTAGGGCTGGTTCTGGCTGGTCATGGGAAAGCAACTTGCAAAATTTATGCTCCTCTGCCTTCAATCCATATTTTTTTTCCATTAAAGGGGAAATTTAGAGCAAAGTTACCAATGTAACTCCAACCCAGTGCTGGAGAAGTTCTCGCTGACTTGCAAAATAACTGTGGCTTCAGGAGAATTGTGTGCCCAATAGTAACAGAGGTGAAGCCCATAAAAATTGTGTGCACATATTTTTTCAAGACAGGAGGAAAGACCCTATTATTAGGTCCACATTGGCTCTAGTGGTTGGCTTGTCCCATAGCATATGTAAGTTTGAATAATGGGAACGAATAAAGTAAAGAGGGATTGCTCTTTCTAAGAAACACTTAAAAGGGTTTATATCTATACATGTAGAGAAAGATGTTTATGTGATGTATAGACCACAGATCAGAGAAGCTATTAAAGTTATCTGAAGAAATATGGTCTATGAAAGGACTAAAAGGAGAAGAGTGCTGCTGGTGGTTTTAGATCACAGGGACTTGAATGTCCACTGCAGGCCTGGGAGTGAAGAGGCTTGTGTGGGTAAAACATGGGCCCATGACTTCTACAGGCCAGGAAGAGATGGTTGCTTTCTCCCATGGGCCCTGATGCCTGGAAATCCTCTAATAGGGACAGAGCTATATACGTACCTACCAGAACTTGGATAAAATGCAGAGATGTTAGAAAGGTATCAGTAAATAAAAATCACAATGACCCCTAACCGACTGAAATTGAACTGAAGTGCAGAGAAGGGTAGTACAGGAAATCAGGAATGCCTCAGCCTCCTGAAAGGATGGAGCTTTAGAGGGAATTCCAGAGTGGGGTCAATGAAGCAAGAAGTGAAGCCGGAGACACCAACATCAATTTTTTTCTGTTTGACTTTGGATAGATGTGGGTTCTGACTGTAACAGATGGAATTTATTGGGTCAACACTACATGAATTGAGAAGGAGGCCTGCACAGAAGGAGGAAGCAAGTGCCCCAGGTGTCCAGTCCCAAATATTTTGGCAGTGAATTTAGACAAAGGAAAAAAAATCATTTATTCATGGAAAACTCTCAATGAACTGTTTTAAAATGCCAAAATATCTGTTGCCATTTTCCACTGTAAAAAGATATAAGCAAAGTTTCATTGTTAGCTTGAAAAAATGATGTCACTTCATTACAATTTTGAGACCATACAAATAAAATTACATTTTTAAAAGGTGTAAGATCAGCAGGAAACATAAACCTCATTTAGTCACAAGCTTAGAATTTCTTTCCTTAGGAGCACAATTTTGTGACTTACTTAGACCCAGTGTGTCCTTGAAGGATAAGATTGCAAAGTAGACCATCACCCTTAGTAGCAAGTCATTTATTTGTTACATCGTTATAGCTGACTGTCCAAAGCAAAACCTAATTTGCAGGCAGACCCAAGATTACTCTGCAGTTTTCAGAATGCTGCTCACAGACCACAGTCACAAAATATTAAGTATTGAGTCTAACTTCCTCCTCCCCATTCAAGAAAGTATTCACTAAGTCTTTCTCAAACGCAAAGACTAGAGCTTCAATTTCAGAGCTGTATCTGAAGAGGTCTTCATAGTATGAAGGAAGCAACTATCTCACAGATTTTTCTCCCTGTGAAAATGTAGTTCTCCCTGTTGAAAAACTAAGTCTGGACTTTCAAAATAATTTATTGTGATCAGGCAAACCATGGCATGTAAACACTTCAATTCCATAAACAAAGATTAAATACCTCAACTTACTAGATAAAGTCTGGGATACAAACAGGGGAAGACAGACCTACATATGTAACTATTTTGTGAAGGAAAATGTTTTACATGGTTTTTGAATTTATACACAAAGTCCTCTGAGAACACAGAAGAACGATAATTCTCTGTTGAAGTAATGACATTTTTAGGAGGAAGTAACATTTGACCTGTCTCTTGAAAATGAATAAAATTTCAACAAAGAGGAGATAGAAGAGGGTCTGTGCCAACCCTCAGTGGCAGAGAGCCCAAGATAATCACGCTTGAAAGGAGGCCTTGCTGCTGCCGTCTTTTATAGGATACTTGGCACATCAATAGACGCAGAAATGTCAAAGTTGCCTTGTAATAAAGCTCCAAGAGAGAAGTAAAGTGTAGTGGGCCGTGGTCTCTGTACCTCCCTACCTCCAAAGCCAAAGGCAAGGCTAAGGCTGCTGCCTAGGTGGCCTGTCCAAGGGGTAGACCTAACAATAGGTAAATGAGGAAAACAATGTAGCTTCTATCTCAACCGTCCACTGAAAGTGCCTTTACCAAACTCACAGATGATCTTCAACACTAACCCCAATTTTTAAAAATGGGACTCCTATTTCTACCATTGACTGCATTTGACATTTCCAACTTTCTCCTTATTTCAATAACTTCTCTGACTTTCCTAGGATCACCTAGCCCTCTTCTTTCGACTATGCTTACAATGCTGGCATTGCTGCAGGTCCTGTCTTAGGTACTGTACTCACTCTACATATCCTCTCTGAGTGATCTCATCTGCCTCCATAGCTATAGCTAAACCTATATGCTAATGAATCTCAAATCTGCATCTCTACTCCTGATCTCTTTTCTGAGCTCCAGACAGTATAACTCCTGCCCATTGGCCATCATCAATTCTACTTAATCTTGTATCATCAACAAGAAAGCAATCATGAAATCTGGCTTTTTATGTCTGTTTTCTAAATCAGTCCATATTTCTCTGTTCATGTAACAAAGAATCTGCTTTTAAGAATTTCAGCAACTGTTTCTAAACATTTTCACTTTCTCTGGTTCTGTCCTTACATTTTATCCTTCACACTGCAGCCAGAATAATTCTTCCTAATAGAAATAGGAGGGGTTTTTTTGTTGTTGTTATTTTGTTTTTTGATGGAGTGCGGTGTCATGATTTCGGCTCACTGCAAACTCCACCTCCCGGGTTCAAGTGATTATCTTGCCTCAGCCTCCCCAGTAGCTGGGATTACGGGCGTGCACCACCATGCTTAACTAATATGTTTGTAATTTTAGTAGAGACCGGGTTTTGCCATGTTGGTCAGGCTGGTCTCAAACTCCTGACCTCAGGTGACCAATAGAAATATGATTCTATCATTCCCCTGTTTAAAACAGATTTCCAACTGTTTGTGTGTAAGGTCCAAAGTACTTGTGTTAGTTTCCACCTATCTTCATTATCTAGTGTTTTCTTACCTTACCAATTTTACTATAGTCAGTATTTTCCCATTCATACTCTGAGTAACCACAATATTGAATATCTTTAATTTTTACATTTTATGTAGAGATTTTCTCTTGCCTGGAATCAGTCCACTCAACTATCTTCCCCTTCTTTACTTGTCTCAATTTAGATAGTGTCTCCTTCTGTTACCAGTCTTCCTGCTTCCCACACCAAACCAAAACCATCATGAACAAGAGGCAAGGTCCCTTATTGCATATATTTCAGAATCCTGTATTTCCCTTAGCACAGCATGTAAAGGCTTAAAAATATGCATTTGGGTTCTACCTGTAAAGAAGAGATGATTGAAGCTATAACATAATGAAAAAAATGAGAAAAGGAAAGCAGATTGTTCCTTTAGGGCATTCCTGCATATAGGGAAAGCAGAAGAGGAATAAGTGGAAAAGTAGGAGAAGGAGTGCTGGTAGATACAGGAGGAAAAGTGAAATGGTGCACTGTAGATTAATCACATTAGAAATACTTTCAGAAAAGAGAAATGTGTATTAATCACAATTGTTTCAGAGGGATTATAAAGGATAAGGACAAAAAGACAATCTTTGACTCAGTCAGCAGAGTACTCATGACTTAAAGACAGCAATTTCAATTATGTGCTGCTATTTGAAATGACTTAAAACATACTGAAGAATACATAGAAGGTTACATAATTGAAGCAGCAGATGTAAGCTACTCTTCTTTCTTTCATGGATGATAAAAGAAAGAAAATAGATGAGAGTAGAATCAAGGAAAGACTTTAAAAACACTTGAAAAGAAAGGACACATTTGGAGACTGAAGGGAAACATCCAATGGAGCTGGAGATCATGCTTGTGTACAATAGCAAGGAATAATTTCAGAAGCCAGATCTTAGGGGAGAAGACATAGGCCTGAAATGAGTCTTCTATCAAGAAAAAGAACATGGAGCAAAGAAGAGAATAAAATAATTAAATATGTAGTTGTATGTCACAGTAGTTGAAGTAAAAGTGAAAGGCTGAGAAACTTTGACTCTTCAAGGATAAACAGAAATTTTACACATGTGAGAATGTAGCATTCCAAGGAGAAGTATTGATATTAGCAAAAACCTAAAAGCAAGGAACATCATGTTGGGCATTATAATTATAAGTGCATCATTGTGGATATTGATTAAGTTCAAAGTAGATGGTTAAAAGAGAAAACATTAAGCATGATAGGGATCAAATTATATTGGAGCTGTGAGGAAGCATGGATTTCAGTCTTGTAGGCAAGCAGAAATTATTGAAAAGGCTTAGGCAAGTGGATGAGTCCCTTTTCACACTGCTATAAAGGTATTACCTGAGACTGAGTAACTTATACAGGAAAGAGGTTTAATTGACTCACAGTTCCACATGGTTGGGGAGGCCTCAGGAAACTTACAATCATGGCAGAAGGCAAAAGGGAAACAAGGCACATCTTACACGGCGGCAGGAGAGAGAGAAAAGGGGAAAGTGCCATGCTTTTGAACCACTGGATCTCATGAAAACTCACTATCATGAGAACAGCAAGGGAGAAATCCGCCCCCATGATTCAATCACCTCCCACTAGGTCCCTCATCTGATATGTGGGGCTTACAACTCGAGATGAGGTTTAGGTGGGGACACAGAGCCAACCCGTATCAGCAAGGGAGTGACATAGATGGTTATATGCTGGGAAGATATTACTCTGGCAGCTATGGGGAGGAGGGATTGAACAAGTATAGGAAGAGCACATATCCAACTATAAGTCCGCATAGTAGTCTATAAAGAAGCAATAAAGAATAGAATGGCACAACAGAATCAACAAACATTTAGGGAAAAATCCATAAGACTTTGTGATTGATTAGAGATTCTGGAAATGTGAGATATCAAGAAAAATCTTGAGTTTCTATGTCAGATTATTAGACAGAATTTTATTTCACAAATTAAAGGAATAGAAGAGCAAACCAGGTCTTAGAGGACAAAGATGAGTTCAGTTTTGAGCATGTTGCATTGGAAGTTCTGGCTTTTGGATGATAAGGTTTAATAGGCTGTTGGTCTATAAGTCTAAGTTTTATAAAAGTGGGTAAGATCAGAGAAGTAAAGTAAGTTGGTAGGCTAACAATGTAACCAACAAAACACCAAAAATTAAGGAGAGTAAATAGAGGGAAATTAGACAAAGGATTTGTCAGATAAGGAGAGAGGGAAATCAGGAGCATGGTAAGTCCAACAACCCAATTAGTGTAGAAAGATCCCTGGATCTGCTAGGTGGATTGAAGAGAAGGCTTTACAGGGGAGACACAAAAAAGCACAGAGGCATTACACAGCTTGATTTGCTTCAAACATACAAGAAGTTTAGCATTGTCAAGGCATTAGTGTGAAGGGAATGGTTGGGTAGAACGAGAGATATTCTGTGAAACAGAGACAGGAATCAGATCAGAAAAGCCTTTTATGCCATGCTAAGGAAAAGGAATTTTATCCTGAGGCAATAGGGGGACATTGAAAGACTTCAATCATTCTATTTGTGACTTGCACTAGCAGAATAAGAAATGAGACAAGGCTGGGGGCAGGGTGAGCAGAGTAGGAAGGCAGATTTTAGTAGTAGAGGAGGGATATGACCACATAAATCAATGGGAGAGACAGGATAGAGTAAGAATTATCAAGAGTTGGTGATTGTCACATAAAGAACATAGTCTGGAAGTAGGAATCAAGGAAAATACCAGTATTTCTGGCTTAGTTGATTGAAGAGAGGGAAATTATTATCAATAATGAAAGTGAACAGATAGGGAGATTGGGTTTGGAACATGATAAATTATGATTTCAGTTTGGAACATTTTGCATTTGAGATTTCTCTTAATATCCAAATGGAAAAATCCAGGCAAGTCCTTGAACCTAGTATACCTAGTGTATTGGACAGTTCATGGAAACTTACAGCCTGAGATAAAAGATAACTAGAAATTGGGGTGGAGGTCTGGGATTTAATTCACTGCCTTGAAGATCTTCCCAGAGAAAAAGGATGGCAATGCTTAACTATCCTGGAAACAGTTGAAGCTAGTTCAAACTCCCTCTGTAGGGTCGAAGAAGCGGTTCTGGAAACTGAACCTTCAATAGCAGGTGCAGGGAGATGGAATGAGATGAACTGTAGGTGGGAGTAATTGAAAGACTTGGAATCAAATAGGACCTAATCAGTCCTTAAAATCTCTCTAGCTCTACTCCCTGTGGCTACTTACAACAAAGGTATAGGAATTGGATTGTGACTCTGAACCCAGAGCCTTTGAGAACTCCATAGACAAAGAGGACTAAGGGGGTGCCTTGAGGAGGTAATCAGTAGAGAAGAAAGTCTCCTCGTCACAATATATTGCCAAAGCAGCCTAAGATTAATCTACCTGCCATCACCAAGGCAAAGCAGGTCATTCTGCCCTAGCATTTCCACATAGCCTCCTTATGCCACGTTGTGACCCTGATATTCATATTAACCTGATTTCAACTGCACACTCATTTTGGGAATGAAAGACTCATGTCATGAATTGGCTTTTACACCATATTTCTCTTTCCCTCTGGCTTTAATCCTTAACGACCAAATTGTTTCCAGGCCAGTGTGAACCCCTACGGTGAATCTACAGATAGAGGGTATAATTTACTTGGAGCCTAGGGATTGAGCAAGAAAGCAACCTCTTCTCCATTTCAAACACAAGTTGTCGTTTTGCTCCAGAATAACTCAAGGCAATTTCTCATGTGTTTTTCTCCAGGCATCCCTCTATCCACATGCCCTGGTAGCATTACTAGTGGGAATTTCAGAGACTCTAAGTTGCAGTCACAGAGTAATTTTTCATTTAGAAGGATGAGAATCACTGAAAGATTTTGGGCCATCAAATCTAAGAACAAACAAGGGTCATATGAGTGAAGTAAGAACATCCCAGGGAGATGTTTTAGGTCACTGAGCAGAATAAAATTCATTTTAGGTTTAAGTTCTTTGCCTTATCTTGGCATTACCTTTATAATTAAAATAATAATGGAAAAAGAAATCATGAAAATGATATTATCAGGATATGTTAGCAGTTGAGGAAACAAAGCTCATCTATGCTTTTACCTGTTTCAATACAAAATTTAATGTATGTACTCAAAGAACATCACTGTATTTTATACTAAGCATGGCAATATGAAATTTTACAAACTTAAAACACATTAACTAATTCTGGCAAGAGCTAAAACTTATCATTGCCAAATACTTTCCACTCTAACCTCATTTCTTCTTGGTTGAAATTTGTACAAATGCTTTCTCTCTCCAAGGGGCAGGGGTTTCTCTGCTCAGAGGTGAGATGACTGTCTAAAAAGATAATTTAAAGTCTTCTGAGCCACTTTTTAGTCATATGCACAAAAAACAGTCACCCCTATTGAACCTTTAAAATACCAAAATTCTTGATCTTTAAACACGAAGATCAATGGCATGGGAATTATTTTATTTTTCACATGAAATTTTAAAAGTTTTAAGAATGGCTTAAAATTATGTTAGAATATTAGATGTAGTTATGATAACTGAGTTTAATTTTAAACAGTTTATAGAGATTGGTATGTACATATACTTAGCAAAAAATACTATGTGAAACACACTTTAGTAGATCAAAATTTCATTGAAGTGAAAAATAAAAATACTAAATTAGACTGGCGACTTTCATTATGTTATTTTATACACGTACAGAGTTTTTTTTTATGTCAAATTATTTTAGGAACCTTTTCCAGAAATCAGGAGTCTCTGACTTCATTTTAATCTGGCCTGCTTCTCACCAGAAGTAACTATTGACAATTCTATAGTCAGGTATATACTTCCACAATTCTAAATAATGTACTTTTCCTATTACCTCTTGACTTATAATTTTTAGGCACTATCTATTGAATTTCTAAGGAGAACAAGTAGCACCCTTACCTCCCTCGTGCCTCAAATCCCTTTCTCTACATCCTCCAGCAGTCATATCATACTTCTGTGATGATCATTTGAAGCATGATTTACTTCATTTTTTCTGCAGCTAATAATCATATCATTGTTTGCTTTCATGATTTTCTGTCATTGTAATCAATGCTTCCCAAGCTCTTCAAGCAATTAAAAAAGACCCTTGAATTCACCTTGTCACATAGCCAAGCATATCCAGGAAGCTAACAATTCAATTGTTTTTCTTTGTTCCTTAGAGCCTCTTCCTGGTCCTCTGTCCTTGTCTAATCTGTAAATTGCTCTCTCTATCTGCTCATCAGTTGCTGTTCTATAACTTCACTTACTCTGGATTCTCTTAGACCTGGTCTTTCTCATTCTTCCTTTGCTTCCTTATCTTGGAGTACGTCTTCTAATACATGCCACACAGACTAGAGAGGTATGCAAGCCATTTCTGGTCCACAGACTATCATTGTTCTGTGATGAGAGGAATCCAGAAATCAGTAGTAAGCATTCCAAGGCTTTTACAATACTTTGATAGTGCTATGCCATGCATACATTTGATCAAGGGCCACGTTAGCAATTAGCACATAGCAAATTCTAACGTGGAACAAATCAAGCCAGCAAGTGTTTTCTAAAAAAAATGTTTAGTACAAGTTTAAAACTGGCCATATATGGCTAATGTGGTGATTATTTTAAAATATGTGAAATTTGAAGAAAGATTTTTCATTGTAGAAAATAATTTACCTAGGTTTCCAGTCTACAATATAAACTATAAAAGATTACATTGTGTATCAATATGTCTATCAATTACATCATCTTTTACTCAAAAAGTCTTATTGCCAAAAAAAAAAAAAAGCTATCAGCAGTAAGGCTAATGTTTTATATTCAGCTTATTCTAATTATGGAACAATATGGAAAGTAATTGCAAATGGCTTTTTTCTATGCTAGAGTAAAATGGTTATAAAGGGGAAAAAATCACTCTAGTCTAAATTGAAATAGGGAATCAACTCTGGTGCTTCTGAGAAATAAGAAATTAGTCGGGTCCTCCAAATTTAAAGATATAAATTGAACACAAATTTTACAGATTTGCTTACATGTTTATTACTGATATTTCTAGTTATCTGACTACTACATGAAGAAGGAATGCAACTTTAAAACTTTTCAGTGGTAAATCAAATTGAAAGACAATGGAAAAATATACAAGTTAGAAAATTTTTGCAGGTTGTTATTATATATTTCAAAATTTAACACAATTTTCAATAAAGTAGAAGGTAATCTTGATATTATATATTTCAAAAAATTAACACTGAACACCTCACAAATTTGATAGAATATTTAAAGTTTTATTTTATGTCACAAAAAGACAATGGGACATTCATGAGTCTAGAACCCTTTTATTTCATTGGGAAACAAATAATTTATATTTTAAGGGATAGATTGCTGTAACTTTCTATTGGTGGACGATTGAAAATGATTATTGAAATTACAGCATCATTTGCTTCATTTTAAATAAAAGGTAAAGCTGAATATCCTGAGCATGCTGAAATTGCTTTGAAATTTCTTCTTTTGTTTTTGTCACCTATTCTAGAAAACTAGTTTTCTATTATGAATGTAATTTTTTAAAAAGATAGAAACATTTTCGGGGGAGGATCCAAGGTGATCAAATAGGAACAGCTGTGGATTGCAGTTCCCAGAGAAAACTCAGAGGGTGAGTGATCACTGCATTTCCAAATGAATTTTTACTGCCCACAGACCAGGAGATTCCCTGGCAGAAAAGTGCCACAAGTCTCCAGCATGGCTGTTTCAGCTGTTGCAGCAGGTGTCCACACAAAAACTCAACAAACCTGGGCTACTGGAATGCCTAGGAGACAGAGTAGCCTGTTCAACTGAAAAAATAGGGGTTTGAAACAGGGAGCCAGGTGATCTGGCTTGGCTGGTCCCACCCCTACAAAGCCCAGCAATCTGAAATGCTCTGGACTGAGAGTTTCACAGCAAGCACATCTGAACCCAGGATGGTCCATCTCTGTGGGGGGAAGGGCATCCACCATTACTGAGGCCATCCACTACTACTGAAGCAGTCTGCCATTACTGAGGCAGTCCACCATTAATGAGGCAGTCTGCTGTTACCAAGGCAGTCTGCCACTACAGAGACAGTCTGCCATTATTAAGGCAGACCACCATTACTGAGGCAGATCTGACTATACCCCTATAAACAAAACTGCAAGGAAGTTCACACAGCAGCTGGGCAGAGCCCATGGCAGCTCAGCAATGCCTCTGCTAGCAGACTGTGACTAGGCTATATCCTCACTAGGTGGAGCATCTCTGAAAAAAGGCAGCAGAATGACAGGAACTTGTAAATAAAGTCCCACCTTCCCAGGACAGAGCACCTGGGAAAAAAAGGCAGTTATGAGTTCCGCTGCAGCAGATTAAACGTACCTGCCCAACAGCTCTGAACAGAACAACAGAGCTCACAGCTCAGCACTTGAGCTCCTATAAGGGATAGACTGTCTCCTCAAGCAGCTCCCCAACCACCATATAACCAAAGAAACACCTCATAGAGGAGAGCTCAGGCTGATATCTGGTAGGTATCCCTCTGGGACAAAGATAAAAGAAGAAGAAACTGGCAGCAACCCTTACTGTTCTGCAGCCACTGCAGGTGATCCCCAGGCAAGCAGGGTCTGGAGTGGACTTCCATCAGTCCTACAGCAGGCAGGGGGCCTGACTGTTAGAAGGAAAACTAAGAAACAGAAAGAAATAACATCATCAGCAACAAAAAGGACTTCTACTCAGAGACCCCATCTGAAAGTCACCAACCATAGAGACCAAAGTTAGATAAATCCACAAAGATGGGAAGAAACCAGTGCAAAAAGGATGAAAATACCCAAAACCAAAATGCCTCTCCTCCTCCAAGGGATCACAACTCCTCACCAGCGAGGGAACAAGGCTGGATGGAGAATGAGTCTGATGAATTGACAGAAACAGCCTTCAGAAGGTGGGTAATAAAAAACTTCCTGAGCTAAAAGAACATTTTCTAACTCAATGCAAGGAAACTAAGAATCTTGAAAAAAAGATTCATGAAATGCTAATGAGAATAAACAGCTTAGGAATAAAAATGAATTGATGGAGCTGAAAAACACAACACAAGAACTTCGCAAAGCATACACAAGTTTCAATAGCCAAATTGACCAAGCAGAAGAAAGGGTATTAGAGACTGAAGATCAACTCAATGAAATAAAATGAGAAGGCAAGATTAGAGAAAAAAGAGTAAAATGAAATAAGCAAAGTCTCCAAGAAATATGGGATTATGTGAAAAAACCTAATCTACATTTGATAGGTGTACCTGAATGTGACAGAGAGAATGAACACAAGCTGGAAAACACTCTTCAGGATATTATCCAGGAGAACTTCCCCAACCTAGCAAAGCAGGCCAACATTCAAGTCCAGGAAATACAGGGAACACCACAAAGATATTCCTCAAGAAGAGCAACCCCAAGGCACATAATCATCACATTCACCAGGGTGGAAATGAAGGAAAAAAAGCTAAGGGCAGTCAGAGAGAAAGGCCGGGTTACCCACAAAGGGAAGCCTATCAGACTCACAGTGGATATCTCAGCAGAAACTCTACAAGACAGAAGAAAGTGGGGGCCAATATTCAACATCCTTAAAGAAAAGAACTTTCAACCTAGATTTTCACATCCAGCCAAACTAAGCTTCATAAGCGAAGGAGAAATAAAATCCTTTATGAACAAGCAATTGCTCAGAGATTTTTGTCACCACCAGGTCTGCCTTACAAGAGTTCCTGAAAGTAGCACTAAGCATAGAAAGGAACAACCAGTACCAGCCACTCCAAAAATGTACCAAATGGTAAAGAGCATCAACACAATGAAAAAACTGCATCAAGTAATGGGCAAAACAACCAGCTAGCATCAAAATGGCAGCAAATTCACACATAACAATATTAACCTTAAATATAAATGGGCTAAATGCCCCAATCAAAAGACACAGACTGGCAAACTGGATAAAAAGTCAAAACCCATTGGTGTGCTGAATCTAGGAAACCCATTGGTGTGCTGAATCCAGGAAACCCATCTCACATGCAAGGATACACATAGGCTCAAAATAAAGGGATGGAGGAAGATCTACTAAGCAAATGGAGAGAAAAAAAAATCAGGAGTTGCAATCCTAGTCTCTGATAAAATAGACTTTAAACCAACAAAGATCAAAAGAGACAAAGAAGGGCATTACATAATGGTAAAAGGATCAATGCAACAAGAAGAGCTAAAGATCCTAAATATATACTTGCCCAATACAGAAGCACCTAGATATATAAAGCAAGTTCTTAATGACCTACAAAGAGACTTAGACTCACACACAATAATTGTAGGAGACTTTAACACTCCACTGTCAATATTAGGCAGATCAGAGACAGAAAGTTAACAAATATCTCTAGGACTTGAACTCAGATCTGGACCAAGCAAACCTAATAGACATTACAGAACTCTCCACCCCAAATCCACGAATATACATTCTTCTTAGCACCACATCACACCTACTCTAAAACTGACCACATAATTGGAAGTAAATCACTCCTCAGCAAAAGCAAAACAATGGAAATCATAAAAAACAGTCTCTCAGACCACAGTGCAATCAAATTAGAACTCCGAATTCAGAAACTAACTCAGAACCGCACAGCTTCATGGAAACTGAACAACTGGCTCTTGAATGATGACTGGATAAACAATGAAATGAAGGCAGAAATAAAAATGTTCTTCAAAACCAATGAGAATGAAGACACAACATACCAGAATCTCTGGGACACATTTAAAGCAGTGTCTAGAGGAAAATTTATAGCAATAAATGCCCACATGAGAAGCAAGGAAAGATCTAAAATCGACACCCTATCATCAAAATTGAAAGAGCTAGAGGAGCAAGATCAAAAAAACTCAAAAGCTAGCAGAAGACAAGGAATAACTCAGATCAGAGCAGAACTGAAAGAGATAGAGACACAAAAACCCTTCAAAAAAATCAATAAATCCAGGAGCTGGTTTTTTTAAAAGATCAACAGAATAGACCACTAACAAGATTAATAAAAAAAAAGAGAGAGAAGAATCAATTAGATGCAATAAAAAAAGATAAAGGGGATATCACCACAGATTCACAGAAATATAAAGCACCATTAGAGATTACTACAAACAACTCTATGCACATAAACCAGTAAAACTGGAAGAAATGGATAAATTCCTGGACACTTGCACCCTTCCAAGCCTAAACCAGGAAGAAGTTGAAACTCTGAATAGACCAATAACAAGGGCTGAAGGTGAGGCAGCAATTAATAGCCTATCAACCAAAAAAAGTCCAGGTCCAGATGTGTTCACAGCCAAATTCTACCAGACATACAAAGAGGAGCTGGTATCACTCCTTCTGAAACTATTCCAAACAATCCAAAAAGAGGAAATCCTCCTCAAATCATTTTATGAGACCAACATCATCCTGATACCAAAACAAGGCAGAGACTCAACAAGAAAAAAAAACTTCAGGCCAATATCCATGATGAACATATATGCAAAAATATTCAATAAAATACTGGCAAACTATTACAACAGCACATGAAAAAGCTTATCCATCACAATCAAATAGGCTTCATCCCGAGGATGCAAGGCTGGTTCAACATATGCAAGTCTATAAACGTAATTCACCACATAAACAGAACCAAAGACAAAAACCACATGATTATCTCAATAGATGCAGAGAAAACCTTTGACAAAATTCAACAGCCCTTTATGCTAAAAACTCTCAATAAACTAGGTATCGATGGAACGTATTTCAAAATAATAAAAGCTATTTATGACAAACCCACAGCCAATATCATACTGAATGGGCAAAAACTGGAAGCATTCCCTTTGAAATCTGGCACTAGACAAGGATGCCCTCTCTCACCACTCCTATTCAATATAGTATTGGAAGTTCTAGTCAGAGCTATCAGGCAAGAAAAAGAAATAAAGGTTATTCAATTAGGAAAGGAGGAAGTCAAATTGTCTCTATTTGCAGACAACATAATTGTATATTTAGAAGACCCCATTGTCTCAGCCCAAAATCTCCTGAAACTGATAAGCAACTTCAGCAGTCTCAGGATACCAAATCAATGAGCAAAAATCACAAGCATTCCAATACACCAATAACAGACTTAAAGAGAGCCAAATCAAGAATGAACTGCCATTCAAATTGCTACAAAGAGAATAAAATACCTAGGCATACAACTAACAAAGGATGTAAAGGACCTCTTCAAGGAGAACTACAAACCACTGCTCAACGAAATAAGAGAGGACACAAACAGATGGAAAAACATTCCATGCTTATGGTTAGGAAGAATCAATATCGTGAAAATTGCCATACTGCCCTTATAGATTCAACACTATCCCATCAAGCTACCAATGACCTTCTTCACAGAACTGGAAAAAACCACCTTAAACTTCATATGGGACCAAAAGAGAGCCCTCATAGCCAAGTCAATTCTAAGCACAAAGAACAAAGCTGGAGGCATCATGTTACCTGACTTCAAACTATAATACAAGGCTACAGTAATCAAAACAGCATGGTACTCGTACCAAAACAGAGATATAGACCAACGGAACAGAACAGAGCCCTCGGAGGCAATGCCACACATCTACAACCATCTGATCTTTGACAACTTTGACAAAAGCAAGCAATGGGGAAAGGATTCCCTGTTTAATAAATGATGGGAAAACTGGCTGGCCATGTGCAGAAAGCAGAAACTGAACCCCTTCCTGACACCTTACACTAAAATTAACTCCAGATGGATTAAAGACTTAAACATAAGACCTAACACCATAAAAACCCTAGAAGAAAACCTAGGCAAAACTATTCAGGACATAGGCATAGACAAGGACTTCACGACTAAAACAGCAAAAGCATTGGCAACAAAAGCCAAAATAGACAAATGGGATCTACTTAAACTCCAGAGCTTCTGCACAGCAAAAGAAACAATCAGTAGAGTGAACTGGCAACCAACAGAATAGGAAAAAATTTTTGCAATCTACCCATCTGACAAAGGACTTATATCCAAAATCTACAAAGAACTAAAACAGATTTACAAGAAAAAAGCAAACAAACCCATTCGAAAATGGGCAAAGGATATGAACAGACACTTTTCAAAAGAAGACATATATGAGGCCAACAAACATATGAAAAAATGCTCATCATCACTGGTCATTAGAGAAATGCAAATCAAAACCACATTGAGACACCATCTCACGCCAGTTAGAATGGCAATCATTAAAAAATCTGGAAACAACAGATGCTGGAGAGGATGTGGAGAAATAGAAACACTTTACATTGTTGGTGGGAGTGTATATTAGTTCAATCATTATGGAAGACAGTGTGGCGATTCCTCAAGGACCTAGAAATAGAAATTCCATTTGACCCAGCAATCCCATTACTGGGTATATATCCAAAGGACTATACATCATTCTATTATAAGGACACATACACATGTATGTTATTGCAGCACTGTTTACAATAGCAAAGACTTGGAACCAACCTAAATGCCCATCAATGATAGACTGGACAGGGAAAATGTGGCACATATACATCATGGAATACTATGCAGCCATAAAAAAACGATGAGTTCATGTCCTTTGTAGGGACATGGATGAACCTGGAAACTATCATTCTCAGCAAACTGACATAAGAACAGAAAATCAAACACCACATGTTCTCACTCATAGGTGGGTGTTGAACAATGAGAACACATGGACACATGGAGGGAAGCATCACACACTGAGGTCTCTGTGGGGGGGACTAGGGGAGGGACAGTGCGGGGTAGGGAGCTGGGAAGGGATAACATGGGGAGAAATGCCAGATACAGGTGATGGGGATGGAGGCAGCAAACCACATTGCCATGTATGTACCTATGCAACAATCCTGCATGTTCTTTGCATGTACCCCAGAACCTAAAATGCAATTATATATATATATATATATATATATATATAAAGATCGAAACATTTTAGATATTCATTATTTCCTAGAGTACTATTGCTACCAATTCAACCTAGAATGGATAAAGAAGAAAAAAGCAAGCACATCTGTGGCATTAAAAACATTAAATATTCATATACATAGTGTTTATTTCATTATACATACAGATGTTTAAAATAAGGAATTACTATTTCAGTAATAATTTTAAGTTACAACTGTGGAGCAACTAAAATTCTCAAGTGTAATAACCAGGAAGTATGATATTTCCAGCTTTGTTGTTCTTTCTTAAGATAGCTTTAGCTACTCTGGACCTTTTTGTGGTTCTACAATGTAAATTTTAGAATTTTCTTTTTCTATTTCTGTGGAAAACACCATTGGAATTTTGATAGAGCTTGCATTGAATTTATAGACTGTTTTGTTTAGTAGACATTTTAACAATATGAATTCCTCCAATCCATGAACATGGAATCTCTTTCCATTTACTTGTGTCTTCATTTTTTTCATCAATGCTTTAGTTTGTAGTGTACAGATCTTTCACCCTCTCAGTTAAATTTATTCCTAAGCATTTTACTCTTCTTAATGCTACTGTTAATGGAATTTTTTTTCCTTTTTATATCTTTTTCCCTTAGTATATAGAAATGCAACTGATTTTGATATGCTGTTTCTATCCTGCAACTTCACTGAATTTGTTTGTTAGTTCATTTTTTTTAACGAAGTCTTTAAATCTTTCTATATATAAGACCATGTCATGTGTAAAGACAATGTTACATCATCCTTTCTGATTTTGATGCCTTTTATTTCTTGCCTACTCTGGCTAGGACTTCCATTACAACATTGAATGGAAGTGATGAGAGTAGACATCCTTGTCTTGTTCCTGATCTTAGAAAAAAAGCTTTCAGCTTTTCAACAGTGAGTATCGTGTGAGTTGTGGGCTTGTCATATAAGGCCTTTATTATGTTGTGATAATTCTTTCCATGCCTAATTTGCTGAGACTTTTTATCACTAAAGGATGTTGCATTCAGTCAAATGCTTCTTCTGCACTTATCAAAATGATCACATATTTTAAAAATTCATTCTGTTAATATGGTATATCACATTTTTTGATTTGCATATTTTGAAGTATCTTTGCAGACCAGAGATAAATTCAATTTGATCATGATGAATGATCCTTTTAGTGTGCTATTGAATGCAGTTTGCTAGTATTTTGCTGAGAATTTTGCATCTACATTTATCACAGATGTTGGCCTGTAATTTTCTTTTCTTGTAGTGTCCTTGTCTGGCCTTGGTATCAGTGTAATGTTGGCCTCATAAAATGAGTTTGGAAGTGTTCCCTCCTCTTCAATTTTTTGGAAGAGGTTGACATGGATTTGGTGTTAATTCTTTTTTAAATTTTTGGTACTATTCATTAGTGAAGCCATCTGGTCCTGGTTTTTTGTTGTTGTTGGGAGGTTTTTGATTACCGATTTAATCCCCTTACTTGTTACTGAACTATTCAGATTTTCCATTTCTTCAATATTCAGACTTAGTAGATTTCTAGAGATTTTTCCATTTCTTCTAGGTCATCCAATTTGTTCATGCAAAATTGTTCAGTGTAGTCCTAACATCCTTGGCATTTGGGGGATACCAGTTATAACATCTCCTCTTCCATTTATAATTGTTTTTACTTGAGTCCTGTCTCTCTTTTTCTTGATCAGTCCAACTACAGATTTGTTTATATTTTCAGATAACCAACTCTTCATTTTGTTGATCTTTTCTATTGTCTTTTAATTTTCTATTTCATGAATTTCTACTCTAATCCTTATTTTTTCTCCTTTTTGCTACCTTTGAGCTTAGTTTTTTTTTTATTATTATTTATTAGTTCTTTGGAGTATAAAGCTAGATTGTTTATTTGAGATTTTTCTTCATTTCTTAATATAGGCATTTTCATTAATCAGCTTTCCTCTTATAACTGCTATTGCTTCATTGAACATCTTTTAGTATGTTGTATTTCCATTTCCATTTTTTAAACAGATTTTTAAATTTTCATTTTGATTTATTCTTTTTTATTTTACTAGAGTTTGTTTAATTTCCATATATATATGATTTTTCAATTTTCTTCCTGTTATTAATTTATACTTACTTTCAATGAACAACAAATACAGATACTGAGATTCTTTTTTCCATATGTTAGGTATGTTCAGATCATATTTATCAAAATGTAATTTAATGTGTGTTGAATCTAATAATAAGTATTTGGGCTTATGTATTAATAAAACTTTAGTTTTCCAGTAATTTTTTTTTTTTTTACTGTATTTCACAAAAGAATCTTATATTTGAGGCACTGCTGTAATAATTTTGGTAGAAGAAAGGGAGAAAGGATGATGGAGGATGGCAGGTGAGATCACATGAGATTAAGTGAATATTGGAAGACTACACATCTGAAAATATTTCTATTATATTCTCACAACTTCTTGATATTTGTCAAGGTATAGAATTCTAGGAGAAAATAATTTTTCTTCAAATTTTGAAGTGATTATTGTATTTATTTATTTAGTATTTTCCCCCCTATGGTGCTCTTAGAAAATCTAAAGACAGTCTGATTCTGAGCTTATATATTCCCTTGTTGTTTATGTCTTTTTTTCTTTCTTTGGAGATGTTTACAATTTCTATTCTAAAATTCCACAATGATTTGCACTAGAGTGGGCTTTTAAAAATTCACAGTGCAAATCAATTCATGGATCTTTTCTTTTTTCTTTTTTTTTTTTTTTTTTTTGAGATGGAGTTTCGCTCTTGTTACCCAGGCTGGAGTGCAATGAATGGCGTGATCTTGGGTTCAGGTGATTCTCCTGCCTCAGCCTCCTGAGTAGCTGGGATTACAGGCGTGCGCCACCGTGCCCAGCTAATTTTTTGTATTTTTAGTAGAGACGGGGTTTCACCATGTTGACCAGGATGGTATCGATCTCTTGACCTCGTGATCCACCCGCCTCGGCCTCCCAAAGTGCTGGGATTACAGGCGTGAGCCACCGCGCCCTGCTCGTGGATCTTTTCATTCCAAAAATTCGTGTTCCTCATTTATAGTTTCTATTTGCCTGTTTTAATCTTGTACATCACAAACTCCATACATATGTTTGATGATATTTAGCTATCCAGTCACATTTGAGAGGCAGAGATTTTTAAAAATTTGATTAAATGGTTTAAAAATATCTCAGCATCCCAGGAATCTAATGGACTATCCTAAATATAATATTATCTATTTTAAAATCTAAGCAAACATTATACTTATTAATAAAATATTGCAAATATTCCCCTTGATATTGAGAATGAGAGAAGGATACCCATTGTCACTACCTCTATTCAAAAATATGCTACAAGTTCTGGGCAGTGCACAAAGGCAAGAATGCAAACTAAAGTCATAGGGACTAGAAATGAAGAAATAAAATGAAGTTCTGATTATTCATGTATGACATGAATATTTAAATTAAAACGATAAAATAAATCTTCAGATAAACACCTAAAATAAATAAATTTCCTAAGATGCTAGATACAAGGTCAATATTAAACAGCACAATGTATCTCTATATACCAGTCAGAAAAACTAGAAAGTAATATTTAAAATTTTAAAAATTCATAAAAACTTTAAAAAAACTGAATGAAAATAAATTTATGAAAACATATGTGGGATCCCCTCACTGGAAATTATAAAACATTATTGTGAGAAATCGATGAAGTCCCGCATAAGTGGAGTGATATTCTATGTTCTAGACTGGAAAACTCAGTATTGTAAAGCTCCAAATACAGCTAGGGCCATTCAGAAAAGAACAAATTTAGTAGACTAACACTACTAGGCATCGATAATTATTTTAAAGCTATTTACTTAATTTATAGTAATTAAGGCAAGGCAGCACTGGAACAAGGCTAGACAGACTATTGTAACAGAATAGAGTCCTAATACAGACTTGTAGCTATATGTCACCTGACTTGCTACAAAGGTGACACAGCAGAACAGTGGGAAGGGGGTTAGTTAGCATTCATTTAAAAATAATGGTGCATCAACTGGATATACTTACTGGGAAAAAAATCTTCACCCTCTAGTCTCATAAACAAAAATGCATTTCTAGATGGTTTTGTGAAAACCTCATAAGAACATAAACTGAAAATTCTAAAACAAACTTGATTTTACATATTATTGACAGTAACAAAAACACTTCTACATATTATTTCATTTCATTATTATGCAAACCCAGTGAGGGACGTATGTTAGCTATTATTATCTCCATTCCACAAACGAAGAAACTAAATTTTAAGGAAGTTAAGATTCTTGTTGAAAATTAGTCTTAAATAAATGAAAGAGTGTCACCCAGTCCAATCATAATAAGCTTTGAGAAAAGAAAACAGCAGATTCAAATAATCTGCCTACATTTGCACACTATACTTCCATTTCTTCTTTTGTAGTATGTTAAAAAAAAGATTATAACAGCAATAAATAATATGATAAATGTGAACATGTCTCCTAAAATGCCTTCCACTTAGCAGCCACTTAATAAATGCCCTCATCTCATCTTGGCCCATCCTAAAGTGCAGTGGCCAGTCAGGAGTTTAGATAGCCCCAGAAAGAATGTCTCCAGTGCAAGGTAACATTCCCCACTGCTTCTGATAAATGATACTGATAAGGCTCAAGAACTATTTTTAGTGAAATTGGCCACCTGTGCAATGTGAAACTTGTCACTTATCAAGCAGCAAAATGGAAAGTTGTTAGAAGGTGACAGGATATTTTATAGAACCAAATGTTCCAATTTTCAACACATTTCACAAAGTGTTTTCTTCATGTGTCTTCATTTTTTTGTGTGTGCATGTGGGTCTAATTTTTTTTTTAATGTGTCCTCTGTCACTCTTGTTCTGGCTTAGACTTCAGAGCTTCTCAGCTTCCTCTCCTGACCTCTCAGTGACAGCGTCATCATTGTCCTGAGACTGTGATTAGGACTCGTGATGGTTGCATGACAAACTATCCCAGGGGAGGAACGCTCACTTGTTCCAGAGCATTTGTTCTACTTCAGTGAACATGACCAAGAATGACTTCAGAGCAGAGCTGACCATTATCTAGAAGTGTTGACTTGTTTTTAAATGAGAGAGAAAAAAGGAAAGCTTTTTTCCCCCTTAAACCCAACATATGAAAATCACATGTATACAGATAAGTCTGGGGCATTTTCTGGAGATGTACAGACCATAAAATCGTAACATTTAAAGATTGAAAATGACTTTAAGAAATTTCTAGTTCAAGGTTGTAAACTCAAATGCCTATGAGAGCCAAACAAGTGACATGCGTGAAGCCAACTGTGTGACAATCACAGCTTTCTGGGAGTCAATGTGTACAAAATGCCCAGCATAGCCTTCTTTATTAACAAAAATCTTATTTCATTTAACATAGCAACTTACTTGTTAAAATATTCACCTGTGTGGAATCCCTTGCAGCTGTGACAGTCACGTGACACATGACTCTCATTTCCCACTCAATGAGAGAGAAATAGGAGTCAGCAGGGTGGACCCACTTGGAAAATAGTGGTTTTCCAGACAGAAAGGACAGACCCAGTAGGCACGTGGCTTTTGCCTTTTGCCTGTTTTTATCTAGAATACAGTTAACAGTGCCTGGAGACAGGGTGGGAATCTTGTGAACTTGGGGACAAAAGTCAGAAACAAACACAGGCAACAAATAGTTTTTCAGCATTTACTATGCAGGAAGCACTAAAGAGACAGCAGGGCTCTATTCGGATAGACCCTAAATTCCAAGTGCAAGTGAGGAACAGTCAGTAAGAATGCCAGGTACTGAGTTCTTTGAAGAAACAAAGAAGTGAGATGAGAGGATAGAAATTGATATAGGTGTAACAGTACATTAGGTAGGTAAAATCAGGGGAAAATCACTCTGATAGGGTGGCGTTTGAAGCAGAGACTCCTTAAGATGTGACAAAGATCCGCAGGCCTGTATTCCTGATGGCTCTGAGAAAACAGGGGTCTGTGGTACCATGTTTGAGAAACTGAATAAAATACCCTTGAATACCTTTGACTGCGGAGGAAGTCTTCATAGTGTACACTAGTATCTTGAAGACTCTAAGTCATGATGAGGAGAAAAAAACATATTTAACTTTGTTTAATCTAGAATTTCCCAGATTCATTGACCCTAGAACACTTCACTGGGGACAGGCCTAGCAGTCACCTCTGGAGAAGTTCCAAGTCATAGTCTTTGGGAAAGGCTGTCTGTGATTAGCATAGGAGGGAAACAGTCACTCTTGCTGAAGCCCTCTCAGGAATTAAGTGAAGCTGACTGATTTGTTTTTAAGTTCTTATACATAAACATTTTTATGCAAATAAAGCTAAGGTTCCATTTCATGGAGTTCTGTTATTTAGCAAACAAAAACAGACAAACTAAGAGAAAAAAAAATAAATGAAAGCTAGTAATACTGTAGTAAATATAAGACATGTAGGGAGTTCATTGTGGTAAAAATAAATACTACTAAAATATCTAACATTTCAGGGAGAATAATACGCTTCCCTAATTGTCACCAATACTCTGCATTCATTTCCTCCACTGCATTTGCTATTGTTCCAGCTTTCAGGGAAAGCTCGACAGGTTTGACTACACACTAAATATAATTTCTCTATGATGAAATGCATTATAAATAAAGTCAAATGATAATATGGGGAATCATTTGCAACGTGTTTGAAAGATAAATGCCTGATACCCTTAGTATGAAAATATATTTTTAGAAATCAATTTGTAAAAATATAAACCCATATTAAAAAGAAAAATGTCCTACAAATATAAATATTCAATCCATAAAGGAAAGTATAAGTAGCCCATAAACACAAGGCAAACTTTCAAACCCAGTAGTAATTAAATACAACATCTTTAAGATGAGATACTAATTTTAGTCATCAGATTGCCAATGATGAAAAAGAAGAATTATGTCTAGCATTGGTAAAGATCTATATTTTCTAATTTGTCTCTAAATATGCATTCTTGAATATATATATGTATCTTTTTAAATACATGAAAATTATAAAACATATAAATAGCAGCAAAATCTATAAGTGTTTATAGGAAATAAGAATTAATGAATTAGCACCTTTGACTTTAAAAAGTGATTTTTTTTTGCATTCTTATATAACCTTTTCATCCATATTAAAAAAAAAAAGATTGTTGAATGCAGGAGTAAGAACTATAAATTTTTCAGTGAATTTTGGTTGCTTATGGAGCCAAGGGTAATAGATATAAAGTTATTAAATCCATGCCCAGGAAATGATGCTTCTGTTAGTATGCATGAAGGGAGTATAATAGTGGATTTAAATTCCCCTATTTCAGTACCAGACTTTTCTGATTACCATGGCTTATCAATATATTTCAAAATTTCCTTCAACATTCATATCTTTCAGATGTTTTCCTATAATCAGATATTTTCTTTTCCACATCAACTTTAGAATCATTTGATCACATTCTAGAAAATAAACAAAATATCTTTAGATTTTCAAAAGGATTGACTTAACATAGATTCATTCAAAAAAAGTGACATCTTTGGAAAACCAGCTGTCCATATTTTAAGTCTTATGTACTTCAGGAAAACTTTTGTAGTTTTATTCATGAAGTTGTCATGCGTTTCTTGCTCTTCTCAGAATACTTTGTTTCCAATATATTTCAAAATATTGTTGTCAAAATAGAATAAAAATAGTTTTATAAATTAATTTTTAAATGGCTTATTTTTGCTGAACTCTGGGTAGTTCTAACACTCCTCCCTCCACCTGGTTGATTATCTTGGGATCTATAGACATATAATCAAAAAATAAAATATTGACAATGTGCCTTATTTTTTTCTGTCCTTATGCTACTTTTTTAAATTCTTTTCTAATGGACTGGTGAGCTTTTGAAGAGTTATGTCAAAAAATAATGATGAGAGTGAATTCACATTTTATTCATTATTTTATAATAATCCTAGTGTGATATAAGACATCAGTTGAATTTTATTAGTTTTATCCTATTAAGAAAAATAGAGGATCACTTTAATAAGTTTTAATGGAAATGGTTATATAATTTTATCAAATTTCTTTATTGAGTTACATGTTTTTCTTCTTCAACCTATTAATATGATGAGATATGTAAGTAGATAAGCAGATTTCCTAACAGTAGAACATTTTTTGCATTCCTGAATGAACTTTACATAATCATATTTTATGCTATTTCAATGTAATACTGTATTCTAATTTCCATAGCTGTATTAACATTAGAATATATGTTCCTTGCGTTGTTTATATAGCACTGTGTTTAAATGCCCAGAATGGTGTATGGAATGCTAAATGATTTTTTTTGATGATGCTTGTAATGAAACTGTTGAGGCATTGAAAGATTTACCCTGGTAAGATCATAAAAGATGCAACTTGGCAGTGGCATCTTTTTCTATCAGCAAGTTCCTGTAAGTCTTGGTTCATGCTTTTGCTCTCTTACCACACTTTAAAGATGTGATACAAATTCTTCATATATTTAGGATAATGTGAGATCACCTAGATATAAATGAACTATTCAATTGATACTGATCTTTTTCTTCCCAAATTATCTTGGTAGCTGCCTACAATAAATTTAAAGGAGAACACAGTAGAGCTAGTGCTCACTGTAGACATATATAAACATTTTTTACAAACTCTTCTGAACAATGGAGAAAAGAAAGTTGGCAGACAACCAAGGCATTATGTTCCAGAGCCAAGAATGTGATTCTGGAACTTTTCCATTGTGACTTTCACTTCAGAGTAATTTGTACAATTTGGAAAACAGACCATAAAACTCTATGTGGGAACAGGTTATCCAAGGTAATTCCTCTGTCAAATGAGAACAATATTAATAATCTTAGGCCCGTAAGAGGTCATGTGTTACTAGTTATTAAAGTGAATAAAAGACCAAAAGCTCATTTCACATTTCTGTGTGTGTATTTGTGTATATTACATATGTACATATGTGTGTTTATGTGTGTTTATATATGTATATATTGTATATATATAAAATATGTTATATAATTCAGTGACATAACAACAATTTATTTATGTAATCTTAAAATATCCTGCCAATAATATGCTAATGGTATGGGCAAAGAATAAATAATAACTCTTCCTCACCTTAGGAATCTGTTTTTAATAGGAACACTGACTGTTCATATTCAGATTCTTGCAGAAAAGCCCTGCCTACAAAAGACGAAATGAACAGTTTACCCGAGAGGCAAGGTTTTAAATAAGGAAGTTTTTACAATTGAGTCTATCTGGGATGATTGCATTTTATCACTGTGTATTCTTGTGACCTAATAGTTTTTTATTGAGTGGTAGGTGTTCTCATTTATAATCATGTCTTTTTGCTGCATTTTGAAGGTTGAGGTGAGGTTAAAATGTGGGCTGGCAACTATAAACAAGTTGGGTGGCAGTAACTGAAGGCTTCTGCCAAAGCTGCTTTCAGCAAAATTGTAAAGCAAGTAAGTTTGTTTCTACTCAGTGTCTGTCTCCTTCTGTGCCCTTGAACCTCTAATGTGGCACCATCACCTGCACCTGCACTTCAAGTGGTTAAATCCTCTTCCTGAACCTTCTACTGTTTTATCAAAACCACCCAGATTCTTCATTTAGAAGGTGAAGATGCATTCCATTTTAATGAGGCTACCTCCTAGGCAAGAAAATCTAGGCCAGGCAACACCTGAAGTTGCTATTAATCATCATCACACTCTGCAGTAACCATGGTGCTATCTCTGCCAAGTAAATACATTCATTGTTGTGTTTTTTTGTTTTTGCAAAACAAGAAAAAGAATGCTCTTGCATTTTAACAGGACTTAAAACCATACATTAAGAAAAGGTAACTCAAGTGAAGAAAACAGAGTTAACCCACCATATAGACATGTTTCTGTATAGGGAGGAGTAGATAGTTTTGGAAAAAGGAGCAGGAATCAGAACATTCCAGAATCCTTTTAAACCCATCACATATTCATGACTTTACCTGCCTATTTTCAAGAGTTTAGATCTACGCTATCTGTTTTCTTCAATTTTCTCAAATGTGATAAAGATATAGGTCTCTCAAGAACAAAATGACAACTATAGCTCAAGCTAAACCTCTAAAAATTGATAGGATTTTTTCTCTATCTCCTGCATAGAAGCGGTTAACATTCCTGAATATCCCAGAAACAAACCTTCTACTCGGGACTAGAATGAGAAAGCTAATATATATTTGTTGCTTTATTTAATACAGAAAGATGGCCAAATATTTCATATCAGTTCTTGGTGTTTTCTTGAAGAGACATTACATTTTTCTAACATTTTGACAATTTTGCCACTCTCGAGAAAATTGAAAGACATAACAAAAAACAATGTCTTGAAATTATGTAATCAAAATGTTTCAGCCCCCAAAAGTACAATAATTCATCTCTCTTTTCTCCCAAATAAAAGTGAGGGCAAATGTTCTCCTCACTAGAAGAGCACCAGAAATTAACAAGTACAGAATGTGGAATGTAGAAGGGATCCCTTGCAAAGACATAGTAGATTCAAGCTAGCATGAGGGGTAGGAAGAGAGAAGACATTGTAAGAGGCTTAGATAATTTTAACATGGGAACTGTGAGAATCATTTTCAAAGGCTACTTAGCACTAATTTTGGGGAAAGTTGATTACCACTCCAGCTGAAAGACTGTGAGAAAGAAATTCATAATAAAGCTGAAAACAAAAAATATCACCAGGTATAAAAAAATCAAATTAAGAATTCCAAATATTTTCAAATATAAGTATTAGCCAAATAACATATTATTCATAAATTGATACTTGGGGTTATACCACAAAAAAATTTGATGTTTCATCTAAAACCACAGCATATTTCTGTAGCTTTCATCTTAATTCCCAGTCTGTCTTGCAGCCCCATTTTCTATTTTCATGTCTATTTGATCAATCTGGCATTTGTCTGGCCTGTCATTTTAAATTGATAAATATTACAAACATCTCTGATTGGCTTAAGATCAGTGAGAAAGGAGGACTCAATTCAGTTTGGAATCTCTGGCTAAAATGTCATGTTTGTGGCATTAGTTGAGAGCTTTTAGGGAAAAGAATTTATTCTCAACGCAATACTAACTAATTAATCTCTGTCAGTGGAATTTTTCAGGAATGAGATGCAGAAAAGGCAGCCACACTACCTAGTGTTCCCCCGAGATCTTAAAGAAAAAGCAATTTCATTTTGGGGTGAGAGAAACAAATAATAAATTTGCCTACGTTCCTATTACTGAGTCTTAATTATTAAAGTTTGGAGGCTATGGTTGCTATCACAATAGTGAATTTGGAAGGAGAAACTGTGATAAGTAACAGAAGCTGTCTTCAATAAATAGGCCAGGGAAATTTATGAAAGATATTCTAGCCTAAGACAAACATGGTTTTCCCAAAAAAGCTAACTTTGTGCTCAAACCATGAGAAAGTTGAAAAAGTCTCCCAAATGGGGATGGTGGGAAAAAAGCGAGTTGAGCAGAATGGGAGAACAGAGCTGAACGTTTGTTTTTTTCATTTTTCTTCTTTCCCATTTTATTTTATTTTGATTCAGTTGGGATTTTCCCCTTATAATGCATACATTGGGGAGTTTTCTCAAATCCTCAGAATGGTTAGGATGTGTTGTCCTTCAAGCTTAGTAAGTTCTTAGAGCTGAGTGGAAGGCCATGAGGCAGAACAGAATAACCATCAAAGGGCATGTCCCATTGAGATGACATTTATAATTTTCACCAAGAGACAGGCTCCACTCTCCTTTCCATTTTCTCCTTCAAGTTCTGAATTCAAACAAGAATTATGGTAAGAATGTGTCTCTTTTTTTAATGCAAATGTCGGCTGACAATGTTAAAGAAAGTAATTTCTATATAATGACATCCAGTTTAGTTAATCTAGTGGGCTAAGGAACCAGAGAGATCTGAAATATTCAACCTCTACTCTTTACCAGCTGTGTGACTTTGGACAAATTACTCAACATCTCTGTGCTACAGCAACTCATTTGTAAAGTGAAAATAATGATACTTGTCTCATGTGGCTATAGTGAGTACTAAATAAAATAACCAGCAGACCCGTGCTTGGCACAGAAGTTGGCACATCCTAAGTGATAAATAAATGTAAGCTATCAGTATTATTATTTTGGAATTTATATGTGATTTTGATTATTAGAGACAGTAATGATAGAACAAGCCAGTAATGCTTACCTTTTTTAAGGAACTCAGAATATTTCAGCTATAGGAATTTCTTAATCCTAAGTGGTTTTCATTTAATTGTGAAATATGAACTTGTTTTTCTCCAGTGGAATTCAATTAAAATTCACGTTATAGACATATTTTTTTTTTGTTCAGGGTTTAATAAAAATCTTCCTAGAGTTATAAATCTCACCTTGGAATTTCAAGTTCCAATTTGCACAAACCAATCAAAAAGCAATTATCATAAACAGCCAATCAACAATGTGAACTAAAATAAATCATTTATCACCCAGTTATGAGTGGGTGATAGATGATTTTCTCTAAAAAGTCTTACATTTATTTTTATCATTCTGTTATAAGATAGAGAAGTTACAATAAAATTTAGAGTATACAGCTTTATAAAACTACTATTATTCTTTAAAAGATAATTATTGAAGATCTAAAGTCTATACCAGACACCAGTAAAAATATGCTGACATTTATATGTATTTTTCTAATATTCACTAAAATAAAATAACAAAGAAGCATTTTGATATTTCTTACATGCTTCATTTGCAGTATATGCTAGTGTTCAGTTATTTTTAACATACCATCTCTGGATTGGTATATTGCTAGAATAGTTCCAAAATTTTTATCCCTAGAATTTTCAATAAGAGCTTTGACACAACTCAGATGCATATCTGAATATTTCTCTTTTCTTGTCTGGAACATAAGAGAAACACACTGTTTACTCAAATAATGAGTAAGTGAATGACTGAGTGAATGAATGAATACTTTCTTCTAATGTTTAAGGCCTGTATAAGCTTCAAACTTGTCAACTTCTTGACTCTTGACCACAAGTGATCCCAGAGACGTAAAAGGTTTTCATGCTCGAGGGAAAAAGAAGGGATAACTTTTTAAAAATAATCTATGCAGATCTGCATTGCAGTGGTCATCAGAATATAGCCATTCTCTGAGGCCGCCTTTGCCTATTCTCTTCCATCACCCCCAACCTCCTGCAGGCCTCAGCCGGGCTGTGCTATCTTCCTTTCCTTCATTTTTCTCAAGGGGGCGCTCCAGCCTCTAGTCGGCTCAGCTTTGCCTTCACCTCCATACAACACCCAAGTCGTCATGTTCTTATTATCCTGTCTGGAATGCCTAAAAAAACTCTATAAGCAACCCCAAAGTCACAAACCATGGAGGGAAACATTCAGAAGTACATAGATGATACAATTTGGCATGAGGTGGATGGCAGTGGGTGCGGGCGTGGGGGGTGGATTATGATACAGTCAGCATTTCTCAGTGTTTCTCTGCAGCATCTAAATATATAGTTTGTTCCATTTTCTTCACTTAAATATTCCACCCCTTAGCTAGCTGTTATTGTGATGCATTTTTTATTTATTTAGTTGAAGGATAGGATCCTCAGGCTGAGATTTCTTTTAATCATAATAAAAGGGCTGGGGCTTGTTACCTCACTCCTTAGTACTCTCTCTAGAGGTTCCTTACGCAAAGGACAAAAATGGCCAAGTGGAAAATGAAGTCCAGTTTATTGAGAGTTACCGAACACTCTATACCGCTCCTCATGCAGAATTGCAGGACTCAGGCTGAATTTCACAGAGCTGTTTCTTACTCTTTCTATGAATCCAGAATGGCTGTCCTGTGGGTGAGGTTCTGGGTCCAGTTACAGAGTGAATCACATAGATAAAGATGGCGGGCCTGGCCTAGGGCCCATGCCCTGCCCCTGGAGCTCCGAGGGCAGGGAGGGAGGGAAGCAGAGGGCACTTACAGTGCAGACGTTTGAAGTGATAAGAGACTTGCCTGGTGTAATTCCTATTTACAGAATAACAATCCTACCAAAAACCTGGGTTTGGGCCCGTAAAACTTTCTCTGTAGGCAAGAATAGCCAGATGAGATGGGAGAGGGGCCTCCTTCCCTCCCAGCTCACAATTGTCGACTGCTTACCAAGTGTCAAGCATTATTCTAATCCATATATCTACATTGCTTCATTTAATTTTCATAACAATCCTGATAAATAGTACCATTCTGTCCATTTTACAGATGCAGAAGTTGAGATTTAGGGGAGTTAAATGACTTTACTAGGGTCGTAAAGCTGACAGCAAGCAGAACCGGCTTTCCCATCCAAGTCTGACTGGCGGAGCCTGCCACTTCTAGACCTTATGCTACATGCCCCGTTTGGCAAATGGTTGTCAAGTATCTATGGTGCATATGAACTCATTTTGAAAATTTCCACTGTGTCCACCCTGGCAAATCTACTGCTTTATTTCATCATTCAACAAATAAATTTATTAAAGACCTCCTCTTTGCCAATTACCATGTGAGGCCCTGGGGAACCAAGGTTGAGCAAGAGAGAAAAAAGCCCTGTCCACATTGAAGCATGGAAAAATCAATCAAATAAAATGATAGTATCTAACAATACTTTCCCCTATACTGGGCACTTAGCAACCATCTCTATGTCAATCTACAGTGCTTGAAATGTATCATTCTTAAAATGCATAGAATATTGTTTTCTTAAACACTGAAATTACTGTGCTAGGTAATGAAAGGACATACAGATAGCCTCTGCTCTACAGAAAGCAAAACTTAGTTGGGGAAAGAGAAACCAACCACATGATTAATGGGAACAGAAAAAAGGAAGCCTTGATTCTACAGGTGGAAATTGAAGGCTCTTCAGGACAACTAACTTCTTGATTTCATGCATTCCTCAGAGAAACAGTGTTTAGTGAAAATGAGGATCAGATCTGCCTCCCATTCCTATCTGGGTTTCCTATACCCCTGCTTCTTTTTAAAATCAGAGAATTGAAAAAGAGGATCTTAAACAATTCTTCTGACTCTAACATGCCATGATACTAATCTTTTAAAAAAGCTGATAAAGTCAACATTTCAACTTTGATATTTTTTTTTTTTGCTATGTTCATCAGAGCCCTATCTTTGTATATGAAAAACTTCCATTCTTCTCCTGTTAGAAATATATCTATTGAATCATCTCTGAAATTTCTCAGTAAGTCAGTATCTTAGCATTCCTGTTTGTTTTGGCTTCAGTATTTAATACCTTGAAAAAAAACTTTCTTAGACCACTAACCATATTACTAAATATCAATCAATTAATGAATTAAAAGATAAATATTAATTCTAATCAGGAAGGAAAGAAAAATTCGCGTTTTCCAAAAAATGCAGGAATTAATATCATTCTACTAATATTAATTAAAGTCATGGAAGCCTTTTATCCTACCTAAGTAGAATATCACAGCTATTCATATGGGGAGTTCTCAACCAGGAAAAATATTACCTCCCAGGAACAGAACGTCTAGAGGCATTTTTGGTTACCATATCAAACTGCTATTGGCATCCAGTCAGTAGAGGCCAGAAGTGTTGGTCAACATTCTACAATGCCCAAAACAGCCTCCCACAACTACAAAACAATCATGTTTCAACATGTCAGTAGTGCCGAGGTTAAGAAACCCCAGTGTAGGGAGATTATGCATTTCGAATGGAGGGCCATTATTCTAGGCTAGGGTAAAATATATGCTAAGATTCTTTACTTTTGTTTTTCAGGTTTCTTATTTGAAAAGTCCTGTCTGTCTTGATAAGCCCTCCTTCTTTACGTTTAGCTTTCAAACAAATGTTAGTTGTGTCTCCCCTTCCTCTCTCCCTTCACAAGGTTCATAAAACTAACCCGATTGCTACCAACTGCAACCAAGGCAGGAAACAGATAGTAAGAGGGTCTGACCCTTGTGGAAGGATCCAGAATAACCACTAGAACCTTAAGATGCAATTGTTCTTCCAGCTTCCTGAGCCAATATGAGTCCAGGCAGTGTTACAACCCAGCCAGAGCAAGAAGGGTAGGAACCAACTTCCGTTCCTGCATAGACCTGTGGCACAGAACACAGACTCCGGAGTCAGATGTCCTGGATTCAGATCCTACCTCTTCTGCCCTCTTGCTGTCTAGTCTTGGCCATGTGATTAGACTTACTCTCTCTGTACTTCAATTTCATCATTATTAAAAAAGGGATAACAACAGCAAACCTACCCCAGTGAATTATTGTCAAGACTAAATGAACTAAAATATGCAAAGTGCCTGACACACAGTAAGCCCTAGATTCAAGACAGTAGTTGTTATTATCATGACTCAACTCTGTAACGGTGCCACATAACTTTAAGTTACAAGAGGAGGTTGACTTTTGTCTCATTACTTTCTGAAAAAGAAACTTTTTTCTCTGAATTTTCATTAGAGGTTTCAGATTTTCCTGGAAGGATCCTTGTTTCTGGAGCCCCACCTGCACCCCACGTTCCCAACACTTTTCATGATTGTTTCACCTCCAAATCTTCCCTTACTAAGGCAATTCTGTTTCTGCTATTAATGTCATTGGCCTTTGACTGTGCACATGAACTTTCCAAGAGTCAAGACTATCAAAAATGATGCTTTTTTTCCTATGAGTTTCAAGTTTTAAATTACATCTCAAACTCTAAGAAAATTTTATTTCAACAGAGTTTTATTAGCCTTACATAAATATATACTCTTCTATTCTGGGCAAATAAATGCAATTAACTGATAGAATTTTTAAAAACTATTCCATAGATGAAGGGAAATTTTCACACACTTGTTCAAACAATGTGTGATTATTCATGCTATCATCAGGGGTAAGAGAGAATTTTGTATTTAGATCTCCAATTAATCTGTGCTGAGAGTTTTTTTGTTGGTGTTTTGTTGTTGTTGTTGTTTGTTTGTTTTTGGTTTTTTTTTTGAGACAGTTTCACTCTTGTTGCCCAGGCTGGAGTGCAGTGGCACAATCCTGGCTAACTGTAACCTCCACCTCCTGAGTTCAAGCAATTCTCCGGCCTCAGCCTCCTGAGTAGCTGAGATTATAGGCATGCACCACCATGCCCAGCTAATTTTGTATTTTTAGTAGAGATGAGGTCTCTCCATGTTGGTCAGCCTGGTCTCAAACTCTCAACCTCAGGTGATCTGACTACCTCAGCCTCCCAAATTGCTGAGAGAGAGATCTTATAAAATTATTTAGATATATCTCTTAGTTAATAAAGTTAAGTAAGAGTCAGTGACGTTTTATTGGGTTTCTCTGCAAAATAATGGGGTTAGCAAAGTGGATATCACTAACTCCCACACACCTTATTTCCAACTTTGCGATTAGAGCTTCTTGTTTTTCAAAAAACCTAGATGTCCACAAATTCATCTCAAATAACCATAGGATTGACTCTTTGAAACAAATAAATGCAATATTAACTCAATAAAGGCTTACCAATAAAGGGCCTGAAATAATGGGCCTGAAAATCATTTAATAAACCCAACAAGGGGAAAAGAATCAGCAAATGAATTCTTCCCCTTTAAAACAAATGAACAAAAACAAACAGCCTTACACCAATTCACAAAACAGTTAAGCCACATAAAATGCCTTACAAAGAAATTAATACTACACTTCAGTTTATTGGCTCTTTTACTTCCTCATCAAGCTTTGTAAGCATTTCTAAATAGAGCGTCATTTTCACGAGTAAACATTTTTCACTGGAACATAATTTTAGCAGTACAATGAGTTCCTTCCATTAAAATGATTGGTTTCACTTGAGGAAGTTTCTCCAATGCAAGCATTTGTTTTCATCATTATGGCTCAAACATATATTCTGTTAGATCTTGTTAACTAGCCTTGCTACATATATGTAATATGATAATGTATTTTCGCATCTTTAATAGGAAATCAGTGTGTGCCTTCAACGTGTTTGCATGAAGTCAGTGTACTTGCAAGGTTGTACAAAAGATTCTAAATCATTGTTTTAAATATCAACTTTCAACTATGTCAGCCCTTCTGAAAACATATGGCTACCATTTGTCCAAGAGTTTGAAAATCGTCATACTGGCACTGGACTGTCATATGAAGGAGGTCTATTTCAAGAGGGTCACGATTTCATGTCTATGATCAAGCAGTGAGATTGGCCAGGATTCATGGGTCAATAAGGAGATAGCAAAGAAGCCATTTAAAACCCCATTTTTGATGAGAAAGGCAAGTAGTAATCCTATCAAAACATCTTTAATCTCTAATTAGATGTCAATGTCTACTTAGTATGTATGATTTTAGACACCTTAAGGCATCACAAGTTTTGATTATAATATTATGTTATGATATAGCCTAAGATAAATTACTGAATACCTAAAATGTGATTCTGATACACGAATAAGTTAGCAAGGCTGATCTAATAAGTTAGTAAGGCTGATCTCCAACAAATCAATGAAAAGATGGAAACCTCCTGGGAGGCCTCTTACATTTAGGTAAGAAGGAACCACCTAGAAGGAATTTGAACTAGTAAGGAAACTCTTGACAGTGGGAGAAGGATCAATCCTAAGTATATTATATTTGACACTTGAATGTTCCTCCCACCTCAACCCCACATAGACTGAACAGAAGGATTAAAAATACAAGCTAAAAGAGCTGCCCTACGGACCCTTGTTTGATCTAGCCCCTGCCTTCCTTTCTGGTCTTATATTATCCCCATCTTCCCCTTCAAGTCCCATTCTTTAGGCTCTACTACATCATCACACTGTGCTGCCTCAGCCAATTAAACTTTTACTCTTGCCATTGACATCACCAAAACCTCTTTGCTTGAATCTTGCCCAATTCTCTTTTCGATTCTCAAGCACACTACAGTAGGGAATTTAGAAACACCTGCATGAAAACAGTGAGATTCTGGGTCAGCAGGCAAAGAAAAGAGCCTGTAAAACTTGGATTACTTTGTGACTCTGACCCTAGTCTGGCCCCACAGGAAAACAAGGTCTGGAAAACTGGAGTTGTACTTTTTTAAAACTGGGGTTATATATATATTTTTAAGATATGACTTAGAACTGTCACTGTCTTTTCCTTCCTTTCTTTTTCCCTCTGTCTTTATCAGAAAGCTGTGTATAGGATATAACTAAAACACTTCTTCACATCTAGGTTGTAACCCCAAACCAGTTCCCTTCATTAATGATGACATACAGAATCTTTGTATCTTGTAGGTGTAAGGATGGACCCTAATAAATCCTATGGCTAAGCCAAAAAACTCAGGTCCCAGGAGGCTGAATAATTGCTCAGAGTTGCACATCTAGTTGCTGGCATTCAGATTCACATTCAAAGGTTAGTTCATTGCACCTTTAGCTTTCAGTTGAAAGAAAGAAAGAAAGGTGATGTTTCACACAATGGAATTAAGCTGGGAAGCTGAGTTGACCTATAATTAAAAATCAAAGTCATGCCACTCAGCCTATCTACACTGCTTAACATTCATGACTGTCACAGGTGTATCTCATAAATTACAATTATTTCTTTGGCCCCAGAAATCAATTTGGTAAATAGATGCACCGTTTATATACAGAATCCCACATTTACATTTATCTGAGGACTAGGTGTGAAGGACAGGGTTGAATATAGCTAAAGGGCATACATTGAGGGAAATGAATTACATATGATATTACATATCTTACTATAATATCAACAATAATCTTTCATTTTTCAAGCATATTGCATATAAAGTGGGCATTATGAACTCCCTGCACCACAAGCAAACAACAGAAGCTTATCATATGGCAAATGATTAATGCTGCCACCTCCAAGTTACCTTGGGCACAGCCAGGATGCATCTCAAAGATGTGTTAAATATCTATCAACACCTTCTGCAGTGATTGCTATAAAGAGAAGATAATGATGAAGGCACCAAGCTTGTCTTTCTTCAGGGTTAGATTCACAGGAGGGGAAAACAGGTTAGATTCACAGGAAAAAAATAATAATTAGCAAGAATTTCTGATAAATTAGGTAACTTTTGACACTTGTAAATTTATTTATTTCTTTGTTCATTCATAGAACAAATATTTGTAACGCAAAAAAAAAATCTTGTCAGGTACTCATCTGGATTTTAGACATAGAGTAGGATTCAGAATAAAGCTCTTTCTTTTAAAGGAATTTGCATTCTTTTGGAGGTCTTAGAGAAATGGATTTAAAATATCTGGCTGTGAGAGGTAAGATACAAGGGAACAAGTGAAAAGTTTATGGGAGAACAGGAAGGAGGGAGTGTGGCTCTAAGCTTCTATGATAGTCACTTGCATAGGATGGCAGCATGGCTCCGGGAGTCCTGTCTGATAAGAAAGCATTTCTTTAGAGCAGTGAAAGTAGTGAGGCACTAAGGCTGGCAGATGTTTAGAGGGAGACATTTCTAAGTAGAGGGAATAGCACGTACAATGACTTTGACAGAGAAATGTGGCTAGCCTTGGTATTTTCAGAAACCAGTAAGTGGGCAGTGTGGCTGAAGACTAGTGTGTGTGAATGTGGAAGAAGAAGAGAGGTTATTTAGGGCCTTATAAGCTGAGATGAAAACACATTACCATTGCATGGAAAAAAATAAAACTTGCCAAAATGGTATGATTTGTAGACAAATACAAATTTATAATCTTGATTATAGGGGATATCACAGAACAGCAGGATCTTTTTTTATACAGTTTTCTGAAAACACTGCAATCCACAACTGCTATTTATTAATTTAATTTCATGAAAATATATTCTTGAATCAGACTTCCTTACTTTAAGGAAGTAACTAACTGTCTGGCTTTGGTTAATTATTTAAACTCTCTATACCTTAATTTCCAAATCTGCAGTCTATGGATCATAAAAGAAACTAACAGTAATCTCTCTCATGAGCATAAATGTAACTACATGTACATACCAAAGTAACTTATAGCAGTCAAATTCAAAATAATGTATTTTAAAAATTGCATTTATTCAAGAAATGCAAAGTCAGCTAATAAAAAACTGATTCATGTGATTTACCCATATTATCAGAAAAAAAAGAAAAGTCATATGATTATCTCTGTATTTTTTTTAAATCAATCAATCCCTATTAATTTAAAAACCTAGCAACAAGAAATAGAAAGGCCGAGTTTCCTTAACCTAATAAAGAGATTCTAGAAAACAAATCCTAACTAACATATAGATAAGACAAAACTGTTCATTGTTCTTATAATTAGTCATTTGTGACTCCATTGTGCTGGAGATTCTAGAACACAGGAAAAAGTTTTTTTTTCTTTGTTTTGTTTTGTTTTGTTTTTTTTTGAGACAAAGTTTTGCTCTTGTTTCCCAGGCTGGAGTGCAACGGCACGATCTCGGCTCATTACAACCTCCTGGATTCAAGCAATTCTCCTGCCTCAGCCTCCCAAGTAGCTGAGATTATAGGCATGCGCCACCATGCCCGGCTAATTTTGTATGTATAGTAGAGACGGGGTTTCTCCATGTTGTTCAGGCTGGTCTTGAACTCCCGACCTCAGGCCTCCTAAAGTGCTGGGATTACAGGTATAAGCCACCAGGCCCAGCTGGGGATTTTTTTTAAATAAAGGTTATAAGAATTGGAAAGATAGGAATTATAGGGTCATTATTTTTATATGAAATAATTGAGTAAATAATTCAATAGACAGTATTGATATTTAAATATAGAAAATTACAAGATGAAATATCTATTTTAAAAGTTTCTACATATACTAAAACAATTGAGATACAATTTTTTAAAAAGATATATTTACAATAGCACTACAGAAACATCAAATACCTATGACTAGATCTAACTAAGGACATCTACATGACAGAAAACTACAATATTCTATTGCGAGAAATTAGAAAACTTAAATATATAGAGGAATACATTATGTTCATAGATCAGAAGATATAATATTGTAAAAATGTTGATTCTCTACAAGCTGTTTTACAGATTCAATGTATCCCAATCAAAATTTCAACAGAAATTGTGGTGATGATTGACAAGTGAGTTCTAAAACATAGATGAAAGAACAAAAGATTAAACTTGTGAAGTCAAATATTTTGGAGAATTTGCACTACAGGACATCAAGACATTATTGGCTCGGTGCAGTGACTCACACCTGTAATCCCAGCACTTTGGGATGCCAAGGAGGGGGGATCATTTGAGATCAGGAGTTTGAAATCAGCCTTCCCAACATGATGAAACCCCATTTCTACCAAAACCAAAAAAATTAGCCAGTTGTGGTAGTGCGTGCCTGTAGTCCCAGCTACTCAGGAGGCTGAGGCAGGAGAATCACTTGAACCCAGGAAGCAGAAGTTGCCATAAGCCAAGATGGTGCCACTGCACTCCAGCCTGGGTGACAGAGTGAGACTCCATGGCAAAAAACAAAACAAAACAAAACAAAACAAAAAAAACATATTATTAAAGTACAATAATTATGATATATTCCAATCTCTCTACAGTTAGTCACTTGTTTTATGCAAAGATCCTACTGCAAAATGGAGGAAAGGATGTCCTTTTTAGAAAATGATGCTGAATTAAATTGGTATCTTATATATTAATAGTTTGGATATTTATCCCCTCCAAATCTCATGTTAAAATGTGATTCCCAGTGTTGGAGGTGGGGCTTAGTGAGAGGTGTTTGGATCATGAGTGGAGGGATCCATCATGAATGGCTTGGTGCCTTCCCCATAGAATGAGTTCACACAACATCTGTTATTTAAACAGGAGCTGGCACCTCCCTCTCTTTCTCTCTCTTGCTTCTTCTCTCACCACGTGACCTGCTGACTCCCATTTGCCTTCTGTCATGAATGTAAGCTTCCTGAGGCCCTCACCAAAAGCAGACATCAGCATTATGTTTCATATGTAGCCTGCAGAACTATAAATTTAGTAAAGCTCTTTTTTTCTTTATAAATTACCCACTCTCAAGTATTCCTTTATAGCAACAAAAATGGACTAACAGTATCAATATAGGAAAAGTATGCATTTCAGTTGCTATCTTAAGCCACATATAAAAATCCACTCCAGATAGACTATAGAGCTAAATCTGAATGATAAATAATAAACCTTCTGTAAGATAAAATACAAACATATCTTCATCATGATGAGGTAGTATTTGGACAGGAAAGTAAAGCAATATTCATATATCTTATACCCTCAAGCCAGCTTGTTACACCATACACTGGGGCAGCTAATGAAAGTTGTCACTAATCTGCCAGCTCTCCTGGTTGGCCTGGGGCATAAGTCAGACCTTCAACTCCTTCTGCTCCCACTAAGTCTCCTCTGTCAGCTTCTTAGAGGCATGAACCAAGTACATGAACATCTCCAAGGCAAATACAGCAGAAAAGTCCAGATGAAAGCCTGTGAAACTGCCTCTACCTACCAAAATACTAAACCCAATGCAAATAGCATATTTTTTTAGGGATTTTGAGGATAAGAGCCACCAAGAAGTTGTAAAGAGTGCAGTATGGTGACACTACCACACCTGCATTCAACACACCCATTATTTTGGCCTGTGCAAAAGACAGATGGGACTTTGAAAGTGGCAATACATTATCGTAAACTTAATCAGGTGGTGAAATCCATTGCAATTGCTGGCCCAGTTGTAGTCTCATTACTGGAACAAATCAACACACCTCCTGGCATCTGCAACCTGAAAATGCATCTATCTCTCTTTCTCTGTCTCTCTGCTCTCTCTCGTGTGTGTGTGTGTGTGTGTGTGTGTGTAAAGAACTTCAGAAATGATTTTCTTTTCCCTAACAGAGCCAGTATCATATTAAACCTCCAGTCCTATGCCATAATCCACTCCACAGGGACTTCTATGGCATCTTCATTCTACAGGATGTCATTACTCTGATAATCCATTACATTTATGATTCACTGATTAGATCAGATGAGCAGAAAGTAACAACTGCTTTATGCACCTTCCAAAGATATATGCATTTATTTCCTTTTTTTAGGAAGGAAAAAGAAAATAAATCCTACAGAAATTTAGGTATCTGTCACCTCAGTAACATTTCTAGGGGCACAGAGGCATGGTGTGATATTCTCAAAGTGAAAGATTAGTTGCTTCATCTGCTCCTTTTAATCACTAAAAATGGACCAGATTGCCTAGTGTGCCACTTTAGAGTTTGCAGAATCATAAACCTCACTTGGACATGCTGTTCTGACCAACTCATTAAGTAACTTGATAATCTACCAATTTTGAGTGTGGCCAAGGTAAAAATAATAATAACAATAATAATAATTCTTCAGCTGCCCTAATAGTTGGACCAGATGACCCTTCATATCCTCATGATGCTTGACATGTCTGTGACAGATAGGCTGCTTCATGGAGATTCTGACAAAACACTCTAGGAGGCTCACAGTACAAACATTTAAAATTTTGGATCACAGCTACATCATCCTTTGCAAACAATTATTATAGTTTTGAGAAATAACTTCCATTTTTTCTGGGGCCAAGCAAATGATGGTGTTTTATCATAGCCTACCAAATTACCACATGGCCTTAGCTGCCTATCATAAACTGGTTGCTGTCTGACCATCAAACCAAAAAGCTGGGGAGCACAGAAGCACTTCATATTCAAATGGCATGTAGGAGATTCAGCTCAGTCACATCCTAAAGGCAAATGTAAGTTGCATGAGCAAGTGGCTCACAGGCCATATTCCTGATCCAATGCCTCCTTTCTCAACCTGCCTTCTGGCCACATGGAGATTTCCCTAGAGCTGGTTGACTAAAATAATATGACTTCATTTAGAGGTGGGAGCACCTTACAGACTTATTTGGGGTGGCCTTGGAGGACAAAGGTGAAGGGAAGGCCTCCAGTGGACAAAACTTTGAACAGTGAATCTGGCTGTTTGCTTTGCTTGGAAGGAGAAAGACATAGCCGAGTTGTGAATCTATACCACTTAATGGACAGTGGCTAAAATATTAGGTAAGTGGCGAGGGACTTGGAAGAAACATATTAGAAAATTAGTTCTGTAACTGGGCACAGACTATGACAATATCTGCTCTTCATCTGAACACCTCCCAAACAACAACCTCAAACAAGAGAATTTAAATGATCGTCTAGACAAAATGCCCCATTCTCTGAAGGTAAGTCAGACACTTCTGTCATTGTCATGAATGAGCTTCATGAACGAAGTGGTGATGTTTTAGGGCTAGAGTTGCATCTTGGGTTCAAAAACATAAACTGTCACTCACAGAGGCCAAGTTGGCTAAAGCCATTGCTAACCTGCCATTAGCAGAGACAAATGTTGAGCCCCCAGTATTGCACCATTCACCAAGGAGCTTGTTGAGCAACATGGTGCAGGTTGATTGCATCCAAGCTTGTCCAACTTGCCTTATTTTGTTGTTGTTATTGTTCTGTTTTGTTTTGTTCTGCTTTTAGCAGCTTGAAGCCATAGATTTTAGTTTCTGCCTCTAGTGATATGCAGAAAAGAAGGATGAAGAAGGGGCTTTGCTGGCCCAACCAGAAACAGAAACTAAGAACCCATGGCTGTATTCTCTCCCTTGGACACTCCTGTGAGACCTTTCATAATGCAAGATGTAGCATTTTGTTCCCACTGGAATAGATACTCTGAATATGAATCTACCTTACTTGTTATAATGCTTCTGCCAAAACCATGGCTTCTGGCCACAGGTGTGAATCTACACCACTTAATGGACAGTGGCTAATAGATGAGATAAATAAACAGGGACTTGGAAGAAACATAATGGGAAAATTGGTTCTGTAACTGGGCACAGACTATGACGGTATTTGTTCTTCATGTGAACACTTACCGAAGAGCAACTTCCATATTATTCACCGTCATGATATTCCATGCAGCTTTGCTTCTGACCAAGGGACACAGTCTTGTATTTATGCAATTCACTGGTCTTCCAACGTTTCCCATCATCCTGAAGCAGTGTTATGATAGAATGGTGCAATAGCTTTTAGAAGACTCAGTCATGGCACCAATTGGGTAAGAACCCCTTATGAGGCTGAGATAATGTCCTCCAGGATGCAGTATATGCTGTAATTCAGCAACCTGTATATAGTGCCGTTTCCCCATAGCCAAAATTCATGGCTCCAAGGATTGTCATATTTGGAAATGAGAGGAACTCTTCTAACTATTAGCCCTGATATTCCCCTAGTAAAAATGTTGCTTGTTAACAAAACTTTGGATTCTAGTAGTCTCTAGACCAGATAACACTGTTCCACATTTGTGTAATTCAACACAGTAGCCACTACCTATATGTGGTTATGGAACTTTTAAAAGATGGCTACTTCAACTGAGATAATATAATTTTTAATTTATTTAATTAAAAATAATTTAATTTAAGTAGCCACATATAACTAGTGACTACCATATTTGATTAATTTTTATCTCAAAGTCTACAGTTTTAAAAGATTAATACTTCAACCAAGGTATTGTAATGTTTCCATCATACTAGAAGTTGAAATTGATAACTGTCCATTTTCAGCTTCTATGACAATATTCAACAGTTAGTAGACTGCCTGGAAGAATTATTCCTGATTATCAAGGAGAATTGTACTACTACACGATAAGGATAAGGGAGTATACTGAAATGCAGAATATTCTTTGGGTGCCTCTTAGTACTCCTAAGTTCTGTCATTAAAATAAATGGAAAATGATACCCAACATAGGTAGAAGTTAAGTCACCCAGATCCTTCAGGAATAAATGTTTGACTCACCATACCAGGAAAGGAATTACAACCAACTGAGTTCTTGCTTAGGAGAAAAATAATTATGGGATTGACACTGAGAAAACTGAATATTCACAGATAGAAGAATGAAATTGGGTCCTTATCTCACATTTTATACAAAAATCAACTCAAAATCAGTTAAAGACTTAGATACAAGATCAAAAACTACTAGAAGAAAACATAGGGGTGAAACTACACAACACCACTCTGGATAATTGTGTTTTTTATTTGACTTCAGAAGTGCAGGCAGCAAAAGCAAAAATAGACCCAAATGGGATTACATTAAGCTATAAAGCTTCTGCACAGCAAAGGAAACAACAACACGAAGAGACAACCTGTGGAATGAGATAAAATTTTGGTAAACCACACATTTAATGAGGAATGTATATCCAAAATATATAAGGTGCTCAAACAACTCAACAGCAAGAAAACAAAAAACTCAATTAAAAAACAGACAAAGGACCTGAATATTTCTCAAGAGAAAACATACAAATGATGAACGGGTATATGAAAAAATACTCAACACTGCAAATCATTAGGGAAATGAAAGTTAAAATGACAACGAAATATCATCTCACAGCTGTCAGATGGCTATTACCAAAAAGATGAAAGATAACAAGCGCTGATGAGGATATGAAGGAAAGGGAACTCTACTATGCTATTGATGGGAATGTAAGTTAGTACAGCCACTATGGAAAACTGTGTGGAGATTCCACAGAAAACTAAAAATAGAACTACCAGACGATCCAGCAATCTCACTTCTGGATATTTATCCAAAAGACTTGAAATCTGTTTGTCGACCAGATGTCTGCACTCATGTTCAAGGCAGCACTATCCACAATAGCCAAGTTATGGAATCAGTGAAAGTGTCCATCAACAAATGGGCAAATAAAAGAAAAGGTAGTGCATATAAACAATGGAATATTAACCAGTCTTCAAAAAGGAAATAAATTTTGTCACTTTCAGCAACATGGATGAATTTGGAGAACATCATGCTAACTGAAATAAGCCAGGCACAGAAAGACAAACACTGCAGGTCCTCACATTATGTAGGATCTAAAACAATCAAACTTATAGGAGCAAAGAGCACATGATAGAGTTACAGAGGCTGGGGGCTGGGGACAGTGAAGCAATGATGATCAAAGGGTACCCAGTCTCAAACAGGAGGAATATAGGTTTTTTTTTAATAGTTCTATTGCACAGTGTGGTAAATATAGTTAATAATATTGTACATTTCAAAATTGCTAAGGAAGTAAATTTCAAAAGTCTTCAAAAAATTTAAGTATTTGAGGTAATGAATGTGAACTAGTTTGATTTAATTATTTACATTGCATTCACAAATCATAACATCACTTTTACCCCGTAAGTGTATACAAATTATAATTAACAATTATCATTTTAAAAAGAATGATACTGGCTCCAACTGTGTGGCTAGTTGTAGAAATGAGGACTAGAGTGGCTAAGGATATTCTTCTTTATTTTGATATAACTATATTTTTATTTATATTAATCATTTTTTTCTTTTGCCCTCCCAATTCTCTACCATCTAATATAATATATACTCATAGAAATTAAATGTAAATTCAGGAGTTAAAAAATGAGAGTTTGACTTAGCTAAAGGGGTAAATACTATAATCCAAAAATAGATTCAAGTATTTTATGTTCTCTTTTGAAGAGAAGATAGCATATTTGGGGTTATATGAGAGATAATTGCATTATGTTAGGTAGAAATATAATTTTGCTTCTCTTTTTAAGAATTACGGATAGTTGAAAGAGAGCTGGAATGTAGTGGATATTTCCTTTGTCTATACAAATAATCTAGAACTGCATTTCATAGTTCTTTCTCCATGTGATTCCTTGTTAGCCCTGGCTGGAAAAGACATTCTAAGTGAGATCTAAAAGGGGGCTCACCAGCGGCTATCAGTTATCACTTAATCTTCTTGTTTCTACAAGCCTTAAGCCAAATACACGTGCAGCCCCATAGCAAAGAACAACAGCTTCTCCTGCAGATGACCCACAGCATCAATGTTGGTGGTGTCAAGGGACAAAAGCCATTTAGAGTTATTCTCAAGGGTTTCAGTTTTCCTCAAGCATTCTAGTTCTGCCTTGTGAGTTTCAGTTTCTCATTGCTCTCTTTTAAAATCAGTGTTTCCTCCCAACTTCTTGTCTGGCTGATGTGGAATAATTTTAGTTTTGATACTAGACAGAGGGGCAACATCCTCAATATACAGCTCCACCAGTTTCCACAATTGAGTAAAGTTGAATCATGGTAATAAATGCCTTATCATATATGATTTATAGTGGATTGAGGTTTCTGATGAAATCTCAACTGACAGAAAATTTTTGTCAATACCTGCTCAAGTGGAACCTATGCATGCCCTATAAATCAGCAGCTACATTCCTAAATATCCACCCTTAGGAACAAGTTCCTATGTGCACAAAAATGCACAAACAAGAATGTTGATAGCTCTTTATCCATCATAGCCCAAAACTGGAAACAACCCAAATGTCTATCCACAGAAAAAAGAATAAATCCACCAGAACATAGACACACATTACAATACATGTCAGTGAAAAGGAGCAAGCTTCTGTTTTGTGCAACAACATGAACGAATTCCAAGACACACTACTGAGAAAAAGAAGCCTAACACAAAATAATACATATTTATAGGAATTTCATTCATCAATTATAGTAAAATTCAGAAAAGTGATTGCCTTTGCGGGGAGGCAATGACTAGATTCAGTATGGCGAGATCTGGAAGGGGCTCACCAGCATTATCTGGGAATGGATAATGTCATCTGGTGGAATTACATAGGTATATTCACTTTGTAAAATGTTGTAAGTTGTAGACTTAAGATTTGTGAATTCTACTATTTGTATATATTTGCACAAATGATTAGAAATAATATCTACCTACTGCATAATATGTGAAGATTAAATGACATACCTCATGCTTAACGTAATAGCATTTTAATAAATACTACATAGCGTTACTTTGTTCTTACAAAAACTAGTAAATGAAGTTGAAAAGAAAAATTTTCACTAGGCAACCTTACAATTAAGAAACATGATAATTTTACACTAGAAAAAGAGTTGGACCTAAAACTATTACATCAGAGGTGTGGTGTCCATTGTTTACATAACATCACAACCTCACATTCTAATTTGAAGGGTTATTTTACAAAAAAGACAAGAACAGAGAAACGAGATTAATGCAGGAGGATGTCTCTCTGCCTGATCTCCATTGTTCTCAGCCACAGCTAGCTCTCTCTATTTTCTTCAGAGAACAATTAAAAAAGTTTTGGGACATATGTATTGTCTGATTTGTCCCATTAGTATGTAAACACTGTGAGGACAGGTACCTTCTCTATATTTTCTATTTTTTCCCAGTACTATGGCTAATGACTGTCACACAGTCAGTTCCCAAGTAAGTGAAGTGTAGTAAGTAAAGTGATACACAGAGCTTGAATACCCATAACCTGAACATAAAGAGCTGGCACCCATGACATGTGGGCCAGCCTTCTTGATAAGGTGACTTACCTCTTCCCTAGCTCCTTTCTTGTGGAAAGCCTGTTTGTCATAGTTTAAGTTTTAGCTCTGTAGAGTTCTAAGGGTAATTTCTTCAAGGTCGACAATTTCTGAATATTTGACATTTCTGATACAGTTGCCCTTGTACTTCTCTTAATGAAATGACAACATGACAAATTCTTTCCAAAATGAGGTGGAAAATGAAGGTGAATAAATAAATAAATAATGAAGGGGCCACAGATCAACTAATTATGATCACAATATCAGAAAGTTTATGTTAATAAGAGGTGTGTGTCATTTTGCTTTGCATTTTATTATAATCTGGAAAATGTTGACAGGACATTCTTGTGTCATCAAAAAATTTATCTAATAATCAATGAGACATATCACTGTAAATAATTTAAATTCTATCAAGTAAAAACAAAGATTTAACTGAGTTCTGCCAACTAGGCTTGGGGCACTTAGACATCCCCACAGCAGATGGGAGCTGTCAAAGCACATAAACATTCCAAGTTGTAAGACACAACTTTCAGATGACAGAAACCAGAAGAATTCATGCAAATCAGTGAGCCCAACACACCTTATTTAAAAGAGAGCGTTTGACAGGCAAGAGAGTAGACCATTTTGAAGGTTTGCTTTTGGAGATATCCCAGGTTTTAATTATCAAATGTCACCATTTCCTAAGCAGAGATTTTTCTACAGATAATCCTTTTAAAAAATCTATTTAAAAACAGCCTTTTTTCTGCTGATCTTGGTGTTAACGCTTTGCCAAATTATGTTTTCTTCATCATTCAAAACTTCACTTTAATGATATCCAATTTTAGAATAAGGTGACTAAAATATTTCCCTAATAGATTTGGCCAATATAATTTTAAGCTAATCTGTTTGGGATGGATTTTATTTACTACATGCTTGTAGCTATAAGAATTGACCATAAAGGTGGTGATGTCCCTCCAATTTCATTCTAAGAGGAGCAGAAACATATTTGGAATTAGGTGTTCGGGATGTATGACAACGTACTTGCCGAGCAAGAATGCTATTTTTACTTAGTTTGTACATCCATTTGGTGTTCCTTGTTGAGAGATGATGATAGAGCCTTAGGAAAGTGACAATCGAACCACCACCACTGGGAAATGAGATTTCCACTGAAAATATGGTCAATAAAATAACTGACATACACATGGCACTTTCTCATTTTAAAAAATGCTTTCATATGCATGAGTTAATTTGTTCCTGAAGTTAATCTAAGAAAGAGATTAAGAATATCTTTGGCTGGGTGCAGTGGCTCATGCCTATAATCCCAGCACTTTGGGAGGCCGAGGCGGGTGGATCACGAGGTCAAGAGATCGAGACCATCCCAGTCAACAGATCGAGACCATCCCGGTCAACATGGTGAAACCCCGTCTCTAACAAAAATACAAAAATTAGCTGGGTATGGTGGTGCATGCCTGTAGTCCCAGCTACTCGGGAGGCAGAGGCAGGAGAATTGCTTGAACCCACGAGGCAGAGCCTGCGGTAAGCCGAGATCACGCCATTGCACTCCAGCCTGGGTAACAAGAGCAAAATTCCGTCTCAAAAAAAAAAAAAAAAGAATATCTTTATTGGCCCCATTTACAACTGAAGAAACAGAGAGTTGAGAAAGTTGCGAAATCAATTACAGATCACTTTAACAATTAACTCAATATCCAAGGACAAGAAACTTTTCAATTTCAAATTCCTCTCCCACATATCATAGTGAGGAAAGAATCACATTCATCTTCTGAAAATAGCATAATATTTTAAAAGAAACTGCAATGATACTGATCATTGCATTTTCAATGTACACTTCTATACTTCTTTACATTAGGACCAGGTGATGCCATGGGGAAGGAGACACTTGGTCTCTCTCCCCTATCTAAGTGGAAAAGTGATTTGTATAACCATCCTTCTAAAAAGTGGTACCATGTAGTTCCTGCAAGAAGTGGGATGTTTCAGCCCAGATCTCAACTTTGAGTAGGAGTTGGCCCGAAGAAGGGGCAGGATGCTATAGGCATAGGAAACTGCACATACAGAGGTGCAGAGACAAGAAAGTGTGACATGATCAAGTGACTGAAATAAAGCCAGTTTGATCTGAGTGTACTGAGAGGCTGGGGAATCATAAGAGATGTGACCAGGGGAACAAGCAGGCAGTGGATCCCAGAGGACCTTATATATCATTTTAAAGGTTTTAAACTTTAAGAGCAATGGGGAGCTTTGTAAGAGGTTTGAGCATTTCATGTGTATTAACAACGTTGTTTTAAAGTTTATTTGCATTTGTAAGGGAATACGTCTCTTGGAGCATGTTGGATCTTTTTTTGAAAGCTGCCAATGAGTAAGATTGCAAATGGCCAGCTGGGCTTTAGAAAGAATAAGATTTCTATCCCAAAATGATGTAAATTTTATTCTCAAGGTAATGCAAATGCATACTGACATAATTGGCCCTAAGGAGAATTAATAATATAACAAGCCCATAGGTTTTAATAATGTAATTGACCTATTTCTACTTGGGGTATCTATTTTTTTAACTCTACTTGGTTTTAAAGACTAAATGGTCTCGGTTATTAGAAATAACTTTTAATAATCTCACAAATCTAGACAAGATCCCCTGGGCAATTAGGAGATGAGATATTTACATGCCAAACTCTAAGGTTCAGCATATGGTCCTGAATATTTGCATAAATAAAATCTTAAGATAGCATTTTCTGTGAGGTACTTTTATTTTTGTCTTTCATTCACAACACCTAGTGTTTCTTTCATACATAGATTATCTCCTTATACATTGTCCTAAAGTAATATTTTGTATATGTTAATTTTTCTAATACAGAAAATACTGCTGGGTGCAGTGGCTCACGCCTGTAATCCCAGCACTTTGGGAGACCTAGCTGGGCGGATCATAAGGTCAGGAGATCGAAACCATCCTGACAAACATGGAAAAACCCCATCTCCGTCTCTACAAAAATACAAAATTAGCTGAGCGTGGTGGCGCATGCCTGTAATCACAGCTACATGGGAGGCTGAGACAGGAGAATCACTCGAATCCAGGAGGTGGAGGTTGCAGTGAGCTGAGACTGCACCATTACCCTATGGCCTGGGCAACAAGAGCAAAACTCCATCTCAAAAAAAAAAAAAAAAAAAATACTACCGAGTGTGGTGGCTCGTTTCTGTAATCCCAGCACTTTGGGAGGCTGAGGTGGGTGGATCACCCAGGTCAGCTGAGATCAGCCTGGCCAACATGTCTCTGTAGAGACAGAATTTTTGTTAAATGCAAAAATTAGCCGGGCATGGTGGCAAGTGCCTGTAATACCAGCTACTAGGGAGGCTGAGGCAGGAGAATCACTAGAACCCAGGAGGCAGAGGTTGTAGTGAGCGGAGATTGTACCACTTCACTCCAGCCTGGGCAACAGAGAAAGACTCCATCTCAAAAAAAAAAAAAAAGAAAAAGAAAACATATTAGATGTTAAAAATAGAAATGTGCAAAAAGAAAAAATCTCTTACACTAGGCAAATATCTTAATTTGTTGATTGTTTTACAAAAGTAAACTCATTTCCCATATCCCAATTTATAGTGTTTTTCAATATTTTCCATTTAGTTACATCTCATGAAGCTTTTTAATGTGATTATTCATCTGAATACATTTTAATGAGTGTAGTTTCCCATCTTAGCAATGAAACTTCTTAACCAATTCCATATTGCTAAACATTTAGGTTTCTTTCTTTTTAATTATAAACAACACTGTGATTTATGGTGTATAATTTATTAACATCTAGTGGCATAATAAAAGTAAAAATATACTAGCCACCAAATACATATATACATATATATATACACACACACGTAAACATGTATATACTCACACACACATACACACACGGGCACACACACATACATAAGTCTCTGTGTGTGTGTGTGTGTGTGTGTGTGTGTATTTTTTTTTTCTTTTTTGAGATGGTGTCTCACTCTGTCACCCAGGTTGGAGTGCAGGGGCACAATCTGCAACTTCCACCTCCAGGCTCAAGTGATTCGCCACCAAATAATATATTTATCAGCCCCAAACCTTTTCTACCTTTTCCACATTAATATGACAAAGCAAAGAGGTATCTTTTGGCCATAATCTGCCTAAATAAAGGGCTTAATAGAGCATATATTTCATTATTTTAATAAATTGTATTTATCTACATTCCAAGGTCATTGACCAACAGGACAAAACTGTCAATCTGCGTGAATGTATGTGGCTGCCATAAATAATCAATGCAAGCAACATAACCTTTAATGTTGCTTATGAAGCTAAGTTAAGTAGCCTTAAGAACTTTAAAATATATATATATACATATATATACACATATATATATACACACACACAAACATATATATATATATATATGTCTCACTTAGTTTCCAGGATAAAACATCTTGAGCTTCAAGGCAGATAAGAAATTTTCCTTAAAAGATTACCCTGAAACCACAGCTAGAAGAGTAACTTAGCAGTCTGAATTTGGTCTAACTGGATGTCCTTTTTCTTGGTTGGAGTCTATACTAGCCTCTCCCAGTAGAGAAACTGTCAGTGGTCACAATGACAGACATCTTCAGGCCATTGTGGTGATCTAGAAATACTGGTTTTCCACCTGCAAAGTTATAATATTGAGCCTTGACCAAATTTAGCGCCCAGGTTTTTTAGAGTCTGGTCTCTGAAATCAGACAACCTGCATTTGAAACAGAACTACCTCTTGCAATCCGTTTGAATTTTTGAACAAATTCTTTGGGCCTCAGTTTCCACAGGAGACTCTAAGCAGTTGATGGGAGGTTCAAACAAAACAATCAATATAAATCACTTAGTTCAGTATCGGGCTCACAGAGCATACTTGGTAAATGTGAGGTATTGATTTCTCAAATTTGTAAATGTAAATAGAGTAAAGAAAATGCCAAATTCCTATCAAGACAATGTCTTATTTGTCTTACTTGTTACCCAATTCAAAACGAAGTGTAGACAAGATCTTAAAATAGCCTGGTATGCCAAATCTTATTTCAAAGTGGAGGAGGAAGTAGAAAGTTAAGAGAAAGAAGAGGAGGAGCAGGAGGAAGGATGGGAGGAGGAGGAAGAGCAAATGCATTCTACAATATACACTTGCACTTAGATATACAGATCACAAATTTATATAAGAAAAAAGAATAAATGATAGCTATTGAAATAATGCCATTGATAGAAGGAATGTCTAATATCCTGAGACATCACAGCATACAAAGTTATTCTAGAAAACAGAATACCAACTTGAAGGTGAGAAATTTAAGTAACAATTAAAAAAAAATGATTATCCAAAATACCTATGATGATGAAACAATATTAAATATGATAAATTCCAATAAAAGTAAAGAAATTAGAGCTCCTTTAGGAAATTATTCACTACAAGAAGGTTTACTTAAAGGAAGATAATAACAAACATTTTTCCTTCTGCTTGTATAAAGATCACTGAAGGTAAGAGAAGCATTAACTGAAAAGAAACATATTTTCAAGGGGCAATGGCATAGTGTTACAAGAAAATGAGAAAATGTGGTAGAATTTTGTATCTGAAAACAGGCTATATTCATAATAGCCAAATTGATTTTAACTTATTTTAAACATGTTTATGGGCCTTTTAGTGTAAAAAGAAATACATTATCACTACAAACAAAACTACTTGAAAAGTGAAAAAACATGATAGTTCAGTGATATAATTAAGAATTCTAAACTACCGTAAATATAAAACTATTACTAATTTCCACTTGTAATGATTAGAACTGGGATGGAATGACACATTCCTGTGTCTCTGTATGATAAGCTGCTCATCTCTGAATGTAAGGTATGTATTTACAAAGTAAAACCATCTATGGCCCCACCATCTACAGATAATCACTAGTAACGGGTTTGTATATATCCTCCCCAAGCTTACTCATTCTCTCCCTCTCTCTTTCTCTAACATTTTGGGGGGGCCTGTAAATTGTTAAGCATTATTTTTCATGTAATGATTCCATTCCAAAGGAAAGATTAGCTTAGGGAGAAAAGGACATTTGAAACAAAGGATAGGGGACCTTTCAGAAAATCCAAGGATGAGAGAACAACTGGGCATCAAGACACACCAGCATGAAGAAGAAGAGATGCTGGGAAAGCACCGTCTTCCGTTACAGTCTTCTCTCCTCCTCTGGGGCCGCTGAGCCTCACGTCTGCTTCTTTCTGCACATTCGCCTTGTCACTCCTCTCACGATTCTGGCTTTCTCACAGTTCATTCTTGTGACTATTCCAGATAAACTAGCACCTCTTACCCCAATTCCAAATTCTCAGAAGGGAGAATTTGATGGGCACCATTTGTATTAGGAATTGAGAGTAACATGCTGCAGTTCTCAAGCAAAGAAGCATCTGGTCTTGGTAGGCGCTGTAGCATTAGTCCGTTGTTCTGTGAATATCTTCTGTGTGAATAATTGTAAATCTACCACTCTACATTATTATTTTATTGATTTCATTTATTTGTTTGTTTGTTTGTTTGTGAGACAGGGTCTGGCACTGTGGCCCAGGCTGGAGTACAGTGTCGTGATCCCAGATCACTGCAGCCTCAACTTCCCAGGCTCAAGTGTTCCTCCCACCTCAGCCTCCCAAGTAGCTGGGATTACAGGCATGGCACTATCACACCTGGCTAATTTTTACATGTTTTGTAGAGACAAGGTTTTTCCAGGTTGCTCAGGCTAGTCTCGAACTTCCTAAGCTCAAGCAATCTGCCTGCCTGAATCTCCCAAAACGCTGATTACAGACATGGGTCACAGTGCCAGCCTGATTTTTTTTTTTTTAATGTTAGTTTCATTGCAGAATAATTGACAAAAATAACTCATATGTATTTAAGGTGTACAACATTTTAACAGTTGTGTTTTATATTTCAAAACATTGCTAATACATTTTGAACTTTTTTAAATCTATGAATGCTTTTTCTAATTTTTTAAATTAAAACCAATGTTGCATAAAAATTTATGTATATGAAGGCTTCTGCTCCTATTTTTATTTCCCTAGCTTTACCAAGTTATAATTGACATAAGATTGGACAAACTGAATGTGTATAATGTGATACTTCGATATTCATATGTATTGTGAAATGATTACCACAATCAAGTTAGTTAACACATCTAATACCTCATTGTTACCACTGGGGTGGAGGGAAGGTGGTAAGAACATTTAGTATCTACTCTGAACAAATTTGAAGTGTACAATACGGTATCATTAATTACAGTCACAATGTTAAATACTAGTTTCCCAGAACACATTCATCTCATGACTGAAAGGTTGTGCCTTTGACCAACATCTACCATTTTCCCCCAGCTCCCCAGCTCCTGGTATTCCATTGTTTCTATGAGTTCAACTTCTTTAGATTCCACATATAAGTGAGATCTTTTTTTTTTTTTAATTATATCGCTTAGCAGGAAACCCTCTAGTTTTATCCATATTGTCAAAAGTGTAGGATTTCATTCTTTTGCATGGCTAAATAATATTCTATTGTTTATATGTTACTATGTATCCATAGGAAAGAGGAGCATTATAATTGTTAAGTTAATATGAAGTCATACTTGAGCAGAGTGAGTCCTAATCCAATATGACTGGGGTCCTCATAAAAGAGGGGAGTTTCGACACAAACATGCTCATGGAAAGAATGTCATGTGGAAATGAAGGCAGAGATTGGGATGATGCTTCTCCAAGCCCAGTAACACTGAGATTACCAGAAGTTTACCAGAAGCTAGCGGAGATGTGTTTCATCATAGTTTCTGCCTGTCAGCCTCAGAAGGACCAACCCTGCTGACACAATGATCTCATCAGACTTTCGGACTCCAGAATTGAAACACAATAAATTTCTGCTGTTTAAGTCACCTAGTTTTTGTGACTTTGTTACTGCAGCCCTAGAAAACTAGTGTAAGATTCTACCATGTTGTTATATACATCCATGATTTATGTGACAGCTAACATTGAGTGTCAACTTGATTGTATTGAAAAATGCAAAGTATTATTCCTGGGTGTGTCTGTGAAGGTGTTGCCAAAGGAGATTAACATTTGAGTTAGTGGACTGGGAGAGGCAGACCCACCCTCCATCTAGGCGGGCACCATCTAATAGTTGCCTGTGAGGCTAGAATAAAGCAGAGAGAAGAAGTTGGAAAGAGCATACTTGCTGAGTCTTCCGGTCTTCAACTTTCTCTCGTGCTAGATGCTTTCTGCTCTTGAACATCAGAGTCCAACTTTTTCAGCTTTTAGACTCTTGGTCTTATGCTAGGGGTTTGCCAGGGGCTCTGGGACCTTTGGACACAGACTGAAGTCAGCATTGCTGGCTTTCCTACTTTAGAGGTTTTGCAACTTGGACTAATCCACCACTGGCTTCCTTGCTCCTCAAATTGCCGATGGCCTATCGTAGAACTTTACCTCGAGATCATTTGAGTCAATTCTCTTTAATAAACTCCCTTTCATATATACATATACTCTATTAATTCCGTCCCTCTAGAGAACCCTGGTAATACAGTTTATTTCTTTTTATTACTGAGTTTTATTCCATTGTATATCTATACAATGCTCATCCATTCACCAATTGAGGGCATTTTGGTTGCTTCCAGTTTGAGATGATCACAAAAAAAGCTGTAATAAACATTTCAGCACAGATTTTTTATATGAACATAATTTTTCTCACTTTCTTTAAATAGGAGTAAGATTTCTGGGTTATATGACAAGTAGATATTTAAAAGTACAAGAAACTATCAATTTTCTAAATAAGCTTCCCCATTTTGCATTCCTACCAGCAGTATATGAGTATTTTACTTTGCATCTTTGCCAGAATTTTGTGCTATCATTTTGTTTTGATTTTTGCTATCATTGTGTATGCAGAAGGATAGCTCCTTGTGGTTTTCCTTTGCTTTTCTATAATTATTAGTGATGCTGTGCATCCTATCATGCGCTTATTTGCCGTTCTTTTACTTTCTTTGATGAAGAGTTTTTTGGATCTCTTGCCCATTCCTTTATTTGGTTATTTGCTTTCTTATTGTTAAGTTTTGAAAGTTCTTTATATTTTCTGAAAACAAGTCCTCTATCCAATATTTGATTTGCCAATATTTTCTCACAGTCTGTAGTATGTCTAGTATGTTTTCTTTTCTTTTCTTTTCTTTTAACTTTTTAAGTTCAGGATACATGTGCAGGTTTGTTACACAGGGAGATTTGTGTCATGGGGGTTTGTTGTAGATTATTTCATCACCCAGGTATTAATCCTAGTACCCATTAGTTACTTTTCCTGATTCTCTTTCTTCCATCCATCATCCTCTGATAGGCCTCAGTGTGTGTTGTTCTTCTCTACATGTCCATGCCTCCCTTCCTCCCTCCCTCCCTCCCTCCCTCCCTCTTTCTCTCTTTCTTTCTTTCCTTCTTTCTTAGTCTTACTTGTTGCCCAGGCTGGAGTACAGTGCTGCAGTCTCAGCTTACTTCAACCTCTGCCTCCCAGGTTGAAGTAATTCTTGTGTCTCAGCCTCCCAAGTAGCTGGGATTACAGGCGCCAGCCACCACACCTGGCTAATTTTTATATTTTTAGTAGAGACAGTGTTTCACTATGTTGGCTAGACTGGTCTTGAACTCCTAACCACAAGTGATCCACCTGCCTTGGCCTCCCAAAGTGCTGGGATACAGGCATGGGCCACCACACCCGGCCATATCCATGTTTTTTTAACAATGTCTTCCAAAAAATAGAAGACATTGTTCCTAATTTAATGAAATTCAGTTTATTAATGTTTCCTTTATGGGTCATGCTTTTGATTCTAAATCTAAGAAATCTTTGCCTAATTTAACATGAGGAATATTTTTCTCCTGCATTTTCTTGCAGAAGCTTTATAATTTTTGGCTTTATATTTAGGAATATCCATTTGGAGTTAATATTTTATATGGTAAAATATATAATTTAAAAAAATGTAAAAATAATTTTGGCTTGGGGTTTTGTTTTAATTTGTAGTTAGATAACCAATTGTTTCAGCACTATTTCTTGATTGGCTAAATCTTGAGTTGCTGTAGCCTTCTTTTAATGGTTTTTTTTTTTTTTTAAATTGAGAAAGAGTCTCACTCTGTTGCCACGCACCAGGCTGGAGTGCAGTGAATCTCAGCTCACTACAATCTCCGCCTCCTGGGTTCAAGTAATTTTCCTGCCTCAGCCTCCTGAGTAGCTGGGACTACAGGCACGCACCACCACACCCAGCTAAGTTTTGTAATGTTTTTTAGTAGAGACGGGGTTTCACCATGTTGGCCAGGATGGTCTCAATCTCTTGATCTCGTGATCCGCCCACCTCGGCCTCCTAAAGTGCTGGGATTACAGGCATGAGCCACCGAGCTCGGCCCTTTTAATGTTTTTATCTGGTTGTGCTATCAGGCCAATGCTGGCCTCATAAAATAAGTTGAAAAATGGTCTTTCTTTTTTAACTTTCTGGTGAAGTTTGTGTAAAATTGGCATTTCTTTTCTTCTTAAATGTTTGAAAAAAATCACCAGTAAAGCTATATGCGCCTGAAGTTTTCTTTGTGAGAAGATTTTGAACCACAAATTCAGTTTCTTTAATAGATACAGACTGTTCATGAATCTATGTCTATATGTATCTATCATCTGTGTATATATATATGTATCTATATATCTTCTTCAAGAGCTTTAGTAGTTTCAGTTTTTCAAAGAATTTGTCTACTTCACCTAAATTGTAGAATAAATTGACATTAATTTATTAATTTATTTGTAATATTTTCTTATTTTCCTTTTTCCATAAGTGTAAGTTCTACAGAGGTCTTTCCTCTGTTATTCTTGATATTGACAATTTCTGTCTTACATTTTTTTTTCTGATCAGTCTGACTAAAGATTTATAAGAGTTACTGATTGTCTCAGAGAACCAGCATTTGCTGTTATTGATTTTCCCCATTGTTATTCTATTTCATATTTTAGTAGCTTCTGCTCTTATATTTAGTATTTCCTTTGTTATGTTTACTTTAGGTTTAATCTTCTCTTAATTTTCTAGTTTTTAAAGATGTTACGGGGTTTTCTGGGTTTCTGTGTTCCTATAAATTTCCCTGTAAGCAATGCTTTAGCTGTATAACAAAATTTCTTTTATATTGTTTTCATTTTTCATTCAGCTCAAAAGACTTTCTAATATTTTTTATTTCTTCTTTAACTTTGTTGTAACTTTCTTAATTCTCAGACTTTGGTGAATTTTTAAAGAGAACTTTCTGCTATTGATAGCTAATTAAATTCCATAATCATAAAAAAATTTATTTTGTATTACTGGAATACAGTTGTCCCCTTTTATCGACAGTTTCACTTTCCACAGTTTTATTTACTCATAGGCAACCACGGTCTGAAAATATTACAGAATTTTGACAGCAAAGAGAGAGACCATATTCACATAATTTTTATTACAGTTTATTGTTATAATAGTTTTTTATTTTTGTTAATTTCTTGCTGTGCCCAATTTATAAATTAAACTTTATTATATGTATCTATACATAGGAAAAACACTGTGCATATAGGGTTTAGTACAATCTTCAGTGTTAGGCACTCACTGGGAATCTTGGAACATATCCTCCATGAAGAAAGAGGGACCACTATACTTTTAAATTTATTAAAGCTTGCTTTGTAGCCTAGAATATGGTCCATCTTGAAAAATGCTCTATATGGAGTTGAAAAAAATATGTGTACAATGCTATTTTGGGAAGGAGTAATAGTCTTTAAATGTCAATTAAGTGAAGTGGATGATGACATTGTTGAAGTCTTCTATGTGTTTGCCAGTACGTTTTTTGGTGTACAGTTTCTAGCGATTATTGAGAGACTGGTATTATCTTTGTCTATAATTGTGAATTGCTTTATTATTTCAGTTCTGACAGTTTTTGCTTTATGTGTTTAGAAGTTTGTTATTAGGTACATAGACATTCATGATTGGTATCTTCTGATTAACTGGCCATTTCATTTTGAAGAAATGACTTTACTTATCTCTATTAAACTCTGCCCTGAAATCTACATTATATACTAATATGTAAGCATTCCAACTTTCATTTCATTAGTGTTACTTTTAACTTACATGTGACATTAATGTAAAGTCAGGTTCTTATAGGCAGCAAGTAGTTGAGTCTTGGTTTTTAAGCCAATATGGCAAATTGACAATCTATTTTAAATGAGATGTTTAGGCCATTTACATATAATGTGATTACTGACATGGTTTTATTTAAATCTACCATCCTATTGTTTTTTTGTTTCTTCTTTGTTCATCTGTTTCCTTTTTTCTTCTCTTTCTACATTCTTTAGGATTTAGTATCTTTTGTAATTTTATCTCCATGTTGGTTTATTAGTCCTTTGTGTGTGTGTGTATGTGTGTGTGTGTGTGTGTGTGTGTGTGTGTGGGTGGGTGGGTGTTTACTGCTACCTTTTAGGGTTTCTAGTTTATATGTCTTTATTATGGTCTACCATCAAATTATATTATATAACTTTAAATACAATTGAATATTTCCATTTTGCCTATCCCAGCCTTTTTGATATTATCATATATTTTAATTCCGTATTTGTTATGAACTTTACAATGTCATATCATTTTTGCTTAAATCATTATTTTTGAATTTCAAAATTAAAAAAGCAAATTTATATTTATCTGCATCCTTACTAATTCTGTGCTCTTTTCTTTTTCGTTAGATCCAGATATCTACCCAATATAATTTTCTTTCTGTGAAAGACTTCCTTTGACATTCTTATTGTGCAGGCCTACTGGTAATTAATGTTTTTCATTTTTTTTGTATTCTAGAAATACTTTTCATTTTGTCTTAGTTTTTGGAAGGCTTTATATTATAAATAAAATTCTAGGTGGATAATATTATCTCCTTTTAAAACTTTAAAAATTCTTTTCCACTGTCTTCCGGTTTGTATTGCTTCCTAAGAGAAATTGTTCATCATCCTGATCTTTGTTTTTCTATATGTAGTGTGTCTTTTTTCTCTAGCTACTTTAATAATTTTCTCTTTATTTTCCTTACTAAGCTATTTGATTATGGCACATCTTGCAGTTGTGTTAATTTTCCTGTGCTTTGTTCACTGAATTTCTTGGATAAATGTATTTCTACTCCTAATCAAACTTGGGGAAAATTTTAATTATTTCTTCAAATAGTCTTGTCTTTTTAAAAATATTCTTGAGCTTTCTTTTTCTGGGCTTCTCTAGTAATTTATAAATAGTTTCCTGTTTTTGAAACCTGCCTCTAAGCTTTACAAGTGGGACCAGAAAGGTCTTTAGTTCAGGCCTCATTTTTCCTCACTACTAAGGCAATATCATTTTCTAATAATCTACTCAATGTTCCATGTTTTACAAGTGCTTTCTATTCTGACTATTGAGAATATAAATTTTTAAAGGCTTGGTGTGAGCCCAAGATTATTTCACCTGCTCTTTATAGGTAGTTCTTTCCCTGGATTTGGTAGTTGCCACAAATGCTTGCACCAATTTTACTCAGCTGAAGGCAGAGGAGGAAACCCTTAGCAGGTCTTTGTAGCTCATATTCTCTTCATGTAACTTTCTGTTCACCATTAATCTGTCATGGGAATTCTAGCTCCTTGTCCTCCCCAACCTTTCAATGCTGTCTTCAAAATGCAAGTAACCACCAGATTTTTGTTGCATTCTCCTCCCTGGAAAATCTCAAGGCAGTAAACTGAGGCAATTGCAGGACCTAGCTTGCTTGCTTATCTTTCTCTAGTGTTACATAAATTCACTGCCTGTATTCCAATATCCGAATGCTAATATTTCACATATAATTTTTAGTTTTTTCCTAAACAGCTAAAAATGTGCTTAATACTGGTGGATAAATCTGATCTCTTTTACTTTTGCTATGAGAAGTCCAGACATTGACTTTAAAAATACCTTTTATAATGTAGAAACCAAGGAGCTTTAACAATTGATTGCACACACCATTGCTGTGTAAAGGAAGCCATACATGAAAATTAGTTTCTTTTCTTAAAAACTACTTTGTACTGTCAAAAAATGTAGTAAACAAAAACATTTGATTCAGTAAGTCTGTAAACATTCTTCATGTTAAACATCTGTCTGGATTTTAGGAGAATCTTTGGGTCCCCAGGCTTGAAATTTAAAGATGAGATTATGTGGTCATTTGCAATTTAAATAAAATAATATTACTTATGGGAACAAAGTCTGAAATCATCTGAATTTAAGAAATTAAATGTAATCTTTTATGAGTGTAAGGCAATAAAATGATAGAATACAATTAGCTCAAATTTAAGTACAAATATTATCTCTGCCTACAAATCACTTACATATATGTCAGTTTTTTATGTATACTCCAAATGATTCAGCATGCACAATCAAGATAATTCATTTAGGGGATGTTGGAAAACATATAGATTCACAAGTAGTTTTCTGGTACATTTCTTCACCTTTTGGTTAGTAGTTTTCAGAAAAACTGCTATATTTGGTTTGTCCATAGGGTGATTACAGAGTTTCATAACTTTTGTTTAGAGGGGTTTTAGTTCATTTGTTCTGTGAAAAATTTGAGATGGATAACTGAAGCCAAGCTTTGGAGGGGGAAAAAGGCAATTTGATCCAAATCTGGCACATTCTGAAGATGGCTTGGGTTGAAAGTGAATCTAGCATATATATTCGGCTATGAGATGCTTCATGTCAAACTTTCCTTGCTCACACACAAACTTCTTTGATCTATCCTGAAAAGTCTTTTTATGCCAACATCCCATATTGCTATTTTATATATATATATATAAAGTTTTGCAGGAACTACTGGTGGAAACATGACTCTAAATACATTGGGTGCTGTGTTTACTTAGACATAGATATGTGAATTAGGTTCGATGATTCAGTGGCAGCCAACATACCAGGTTTGGAAGCAAATCAGAACCATCATAAATTAGCTGTGTCCCATAAGCAAATAGAATGAATAAGTGAAAATTATCTATTAAAAATTACCTACAAAACCAGAGGCCAACTTGGGGATCATAATATTGCAAAGAGCATTTATTTTAACTTAGAAAATTAAGAGCTGTGAGAACTACAAGAAATGCATTATGATAGTGAACTTTAGTTAATAATGCCATTCATAGTAGCCAAGACTGACAAACAAAATGTTTGCCCTCAAGAAGTATTTGATAATATGTCTTCTGTGTTTTCCTGTTTCCTGGCTAGAACTGGATATTCAATATGATTAATGCTTCTTTCATTTAAAAAAAAATACAGACTTGGAAATATTTACTGACTTCTTCAAGAATGTGGAAAACACTTAATGATAACATTTCTGTTAGCTGTGGTGGCAGAATTATGTATTTACATCTAACACTTTTTTTTTTCTGTATAACAGGGATTACTTAATTACAGAGTACTCCTATCCAAGGAAATTAAAGTTATTTTAAAATCTGAGGAACATTTTGAAATGAAAGTTGTATTTACTGTTTCTGAAGCATATACTAAATGTCAAAATTGCCAACTTTTTAAAAATTGTATGTCTCATACACAATTTATATGTGTGTGTATGGGTGTGTGTGTGTATATAGTAATTTTTATCTTTAAAAATCTAATGAATATATAACTTACAAGGCAAATTCTAAAAGACACTGAACTGTTTAGTTCAAACAACTTAAGATCTGTTATGGCTATAATTACAACAGTGGAAAATTGGCGGTCTTTAAACTATGAACCTAACGTGAGTTGGTATAAATAATTACATGTTTATATAGCCCAGTTGAACAAGGCTACTCTGGCAAAAGCCATTTCAAAATACAAAATTAAAAATTGAAACTCTAAGTATACTCAAGCAACTGTAGCAATTAATTCAGTAATTAAAATCCATGTTAATTACAAATGATCCAGAAATATTCTTAAAGAACAAACCAGCTGGACAACTACATGTCAATATCCTTTTAGACATATATGGAGATAGTATTTGAAATCACAAGCATGTTTATAAATCCTAGCTCCCCTCTAAATATATGAAATTATATGGTATTATCTATTATTAAATTATAATATGTGCCAGTTAATTTTTATATGTTACAATATTGATGTACATTTTGTAGTGCTGTAGAATGTACAAACCAGTTCCACATAGATTTACTAATTCAATTCCCTTAACAAGTCTACAAGCCCGCTTTTAACTTAGTTATTATTATTCCCTTTGCCAGTTGAGGAAACTTGAGACTCTGAGAGGCTATGCATGCCACAGATTGTTGAGTTATAATTGGCAGAAGTTAACTAGAATTCAGTCATCTAAACCTATTATTTAATTAATAAAATATTTCAGACAAAGTACATAATTATATTGTATGGTTGTTATTGTCTAAAAACAGTGTTTGTGAACTGAATAGTTAAGAGGAAAGAGCCTGCTTTATAAGCAGTTTTAATGAAAGCCCTGTTAGAAGGAATTTATTCATAATTTTCTGGTTGCACTCATCATGGCACAATTTGAAAAGTGATCTGAATTATAAAACGAGCTTCTATTTTGTATGTGTTATATATTTTTTGTTAAAAACATGTTTTTAAAAGTCAGACATTGCTTTTTAATTTAGGCATAAACAAACAAAAATATCAAGGAACAACCTCAGAAATAATCTAGAGTATTTTTTAAATGATGCCACTTTATATTCTGACACATCCAGCAGGAAGAGCGAAACAATTTGCGTTAAACAATTAGATGTGCCCTTTGTTTCCTTCTTTGAGCTTTACCTTTTGAATCTGCCTTTGTTTTATGTACATATCACTCTAGACACGTGCTAAGACACAACCTTCTGACACTTCGCCAGAAATCTAATATGAATAAAAAACCTGAAATCTAATATGCAATAAATAGAAAATAAATGTGTCAGGAGATTTAGCACAGGCAGCGCATAAGGGGGCACCTTCTTTTCTTAATCTGTAAAAGGCAAATGTCACGGTTGAGGCATCTGTCAAACTGCCATGGAGAATGTGTTCACTGTATTTGCTAAGCCAGGGGCACCAGGGCTGTCAGCAGTGAACGAAGGATGGGGATACCCAACTTTTAACTCCATCTTGAGAAAGAAAGAAAGATGACTTTCTCAGGACACAGCAACAGGGTAAGTAAAAAGGCTTTGGGAGATTTAAAAATAAAATTTGAAATCCCCAGAAAAAATACTTCTCCAAGAGTTGCCAGACTTCCAACCCTAGAGGCTTACAGAGCCCTGAAGATGGATTGAATACACTGAAATTAAAAACTAGAGGTTACTAAAAGGATTATCAGAATAAAACAGTGCTGAAAGCATGAGACAGGTTCTACTGCTAGGATATTATTATTATTATTATTATTTTTGAGATGGAATTTTGCTTGTCATACAGGCTGGAGTGCAATAGTGCATGCGATCTCAGCTCTCTGCAACCTCCACCTCCTGGGTTCAAGTGATTTTCTGGCCTCAGTCCCAAAGTAGCTGGGATTACAGGTGGCCAAGCCACCATGCCTGACTAATTTTTGTATTTTTAGTAGAGACAGGATTTTGCCATGTTGGCCAGACTGGTCTCAAACTCCTGACCTCAGGTGATCCACCAGCCTCAGCCTCCCAAACTGTTGGGGTTATAGGCATGAACCACCGTGCCCAGCCAGGATATTATTTTCAGTGGCACACAGAAAGACTGACTTGTTGCTTTTATTTTACTTGTTAAAAAATTGATTATATATTTAATGAATACTTATTAAAATATAACAAGCATATTAAACTTCTGTTTGAGGACTGCTAGGATGAAAATAAAATTAAATTTCAAAGAGTTAATTTGTGGAAAGTAGTGAAAATAATGGTTTAGATAATATATGGATTTGAACAACAGTGTTAAAGCTGGCAATCAGAGGACGAAGGTTGTGGTAATGCTGGAACAGAGAGTACAAGTATTTATAAAGCAATTGCCCCTCTTTACTTTGGTCTTCTTTAGGTGAAGATGGGGGTATTGAAAATCTTCCTTTGGCTTAATTCATCACATTAATATTCCTTGTCTGCACCAGCATGCCTCCTATTTTATACTCTGTTCCCATCCCTCATAAATCCTCACCTGTACTGGAATGTAGGCTCCAGCAGGGAGATAGTGCCTACCACATAATTAGCACCTAATACATGGAAGAATGAATGAATAACTGCTTTATCCCTGCACACTTCTGGACTTGATACTTTCCCTGATCACAGGATCAGTATCAACCCTGCCCTTTAGATCAAAGTGTTTCCCCCTCAAGTCACCTTTACCTTACTTTTGAGCAAGAACTTCAAATTTTGGTTCCTTTAGATTTACAATTGGATGCACACAAGCCCACTGTGGGATTAAGAAGGACTGCAGAACTACATATAGGGTATGTGGTGGCCTTCCCAATGGTCCCCTTGTCATTGTATAGCGATGTGATTTGAAAAATCTTTTTATGCAGCAGGCTTGAACATCATCATTGATGTGGTCAGGACATCTTCATGTTGAGCAATTCTGACTACTTTACTCAGAGAAATCCCATGACATTTTCTATTAAAACCTACATTTATATTTTCCCAGCATTAAACATTGTTTGACTGTACTTGCTTGCTGCCTGCCTGCCTGGCTACCACAAGCATCGGAATTTTTAGAGGAAGAGGTTTGTCAGTTTACTTCAACACCTCAGCCAGTATCTAGCATAACAGATGCTCAGTAAGTATGGACTGAATCAATGACCAATGAATTAATGAACAAGCAAAGAAACTTGCTGAAAGCTATGGAAGTAGTAAGGCTCACAGCTGACTCAAAGGCTGACACTGTTAGGTGTTATGATAGCCATACACGTGTGGCAGCTGCTCTATTCTGACCACTTCCACCAGAATGACATCTGCATTTTTATTAAGTGTATCAGACATTTCTTCTGTTTAAAACCCATAGCCATAGACTGAATCTTCACAATAGAGAAAATCATACAGCACCTGGGAGGATGTGCTATAAGTAGAGACTGTCCAAAAGTTCAAATGGCTTAGTTCACTTTCTTGTGGATTTATGTTTCCTAGATTTTTCAGTTTTCCAAATCAATGCCTTCAAATTAGCTATTAATACAATTGTAATCCTACACCTTCCACCTGTACAATACTCTGTAGCCTCTAAAGCACATCCATATGTATTTTCTAATCTAAGCCCATTACATTTCCTGCAACCAGAAAAACAGATACCAGTTTACATGCAAGGAGGATAAGACTCAGGAACTTGAAATGACTTGGTTATTAGCACATAGAGAGTAGCTGATCAGCTGTCCAGAGGGCCCACTTCTTACACTTGTCTTATTTTTGGCAGCTTCTCCATTTCCATGGAGTGTTGGAAAAATATCCTGTAAGCCAAATCTTTGAGACCACCTGCCCTGAGCAAATGTTGAGCTGACATATGAGAATTGAACCTGAGCAGAGGTAGTCATTACTATAGCAACTCCCTCTGATTCATGCTTGCCTGTAATCTCAGACACATTGCTTTCACCTAAAATTTTCCTCTAAAAACAAAAGTTGAAGCTATGGTAATGGAGAGAGAGATCCCTGCCAAGGCAGTGAGGGAGGGCTTTGCTCCTGTCCTTTATCATGCCCCAGCAAATACATGACCCAGGTCAGTGTCACCTGCCATCCCTACTCAACTAAAGGGTGCAGCCAATTTAGGAAGCATGTAGAGTGCAATTCCTGCCATTACATCCAAATCTGTTTCAAGTTTGCTTTAGCTTAATTCTCTTTTTTTTTTTAACCATTTTTTGCTTTCTTCCTCTCTCCTCTTTCTCCCTACCTTCTGTCCTTTATTTTCTTTATTTTCATTCTTTCATTTCTTTCTTACAGTGGAGCTCACTTTTAGTGAAACATGATTTTGATTAATATTAATAGTTTATAAAATTGATAATCTATTCACTTTTGAGCTCTTATTTAGTAAGTCTCAGAAACACACAAAATAAAACACTACTTTTGTTAGAGTGGAAAACTGATTTTAGAGGTATTTTAGATTGCATGTTATCATAGAAAATTAAACATTGATTTAAAAACAAATTATTTACCTTATAAATTATAACAAGCTTAACTACAAACATGTCTCTAGATAAGCGTATCTCTCTTGGCTAAAACTGCAATATATAATACCAATGAGAGAAAGTTTTTATTAAAAATAGGCATTATACATGTTCTTGTTAAGCCTTCAACACATCAAAAGTTATTTTTTTCTGATGATAAATAAGTAGTTAGAGGTCTTCAGAATTGGAGGTTTGAAAAATGCTGTGCCAAAGCTTGTTCTAATTAAGACTCTCAGCTCCTGTTAAATTTGATAGAAATTAAAATGTGAAAATTGAATGAGAGAATACATCCATAGAGCATTCTTACAAACAGTAAAAGTGCCAAAGAAGAAATCATAGCTATGCTATTTTTGATTTTTAAAAATATATTAGTCAGATTTGTTATTCCCTATCACCAAGGCACCTGACTACATTCAAAATGCTTAATGAAAAGATCAGTCTGTGTCATATTAACAAAAGAATTGTGTACAAGCATGTACTGTGGAAGAGATAAACAAATTACTTTCAGAAAGTGCTATGTCAAAGAGATTAATATTGGCACCGATGTACATGTTGGCACTGGCTATAATACAAGTATTGTATAATTCTTTCAAAATTGCTACCATTCTACCAAATAGATGCCGTTTTTAAAAGGCTACATATTTTTGAGTAAGACTTTGAATGTTTCTGGCATAAAGAAATGACAATCATTTAAGGTGATAGATATTCTAATTACGTTGATTTGATCTTTACTAATTATATGAATATGTTAAATTATTGGATGCACCTCAAAAATATGTATGCCTATTATGTTTCAATAAAAAAATGATAATAAATGCTGGAAACAGAGTGCATTTATTTATCTGGTTATTTATTTTTAAATTAATAGGTTAATGTGCATTTATATAGTAGGTGGTACCACCGTTTTTACTGTTTTTATGGGCAAAAATGGCCAATTATCAGCAATTCAGATGTTTAAACTTAATAGAAGGTCTATTATCAAGTAGCATCAATGTTGATTAATTGTCCAATTAACATAGATGACATAGGACAACCTTAGAAATTTAAACTGCAAGATAATGAGGCTTGAGTTACCGTATTAGATGCATTCCAATGTAGAATTAAATCTTATATGCTAATTACAAATGTTTTTATTGGCTATTATCTACCTTTTGTTTTCTTGCCTTATCCAATCAATTTCATTTATGACTTAAAACATGTATCGGCATCCATGTGATATTATGAACCCAATGTTAACTATTTTTTTTTTTTGAGATGTAGTCTCACTCTGTCGCCCAGGCTGGAGTGCAGTTGTGGAATCTCTGCTCACTGCAACCTCCGCTCCCCAGGTTTAAGCCATCTCCTGCCTCAGCCTCCCAACTAACTGGGACTACAGGCACGTGCCATCATGCCCAGCTAATTTTTGTATTTTTGGTAAAGATGGGATTTCACCATGTTGGTCGGGATGGTCTCGATCTCTTGACCTTGTGATCCGCTCACCTCAGCCTCCCAAAGTGTTGGGATTACAGGCATAAGCCATGATGATGTCAGTTTCATATTAGTCATGTCTTCATAAAACCTCTTTCTGTGTCTTATTCATATAATGATCTAATAAAAGTTTTCATGGGGAAAGTAATTTAAGAGTTATACTTTTCATGAAATGTCCTTATTTAGTGATTTTACCTGCCTACTTTAGCCTGGTCCAAAGGAATCTACAGAAAAAATATTAAGGTTTATACTAGAAATGAGAGAACTAAAATCTTACTATTGGGCTACTGGAACAGATAAAACAACAGACATGGGGGAAAAAGGAATTGTAAGATAAGAACCCATCTTTCCACAATATTATGGAGGAAAAGAGATGTACTGGGTATTCTCTGAAGCTCCGTCACCCATACAAACTCTACCCTCTCTCCCCCAGTGTTCTCTGGTTTCCTGTTTGGTTTAAACCAATGGCAAGCATAGGCAAGGGGCTTAAAGATGGTAATGGGGTGAAGGTGAGGGAATTACCCCTACACACACACCCTGCTGCTCGTCCTATCCAGTCTTGCTGCACATAGGCAGTGTCCTTTCTCCTCTATGTTATAGCTTCAGGTGAGAGACCCATCTTTCATTGTTTTAATTCTTGTCAGATTCCAATCTCCCTTTTCCCTTCCCTTTGTTCAGCCCTAGAGATCACAGTGGCTTCACAATACTACAAGTCCCTGGGTGCATCACCATCCCTTGTTGGTTTTCTTCCCCCTGCTCACGTCTCTGTAATTTAGATTTGATTCAGTGAAACTCTTTGTTGATGCTATTCGTTTATTTACAAGATCTTGATAATCACAAAAGCACAACACTTCTAATCTATTTGTTATAAGTTTCTGATACTGTTTTCAATATTCACAATTCAGTAAATAAGTAGGCAAATGAACGAAAGATATATACATGAAAAAATGGACTTCACAAATAGTTATGAAAAGCTCTGAAAATTCCTTAACCAACTGGGAAGACTTTAAAAGCAGTGTTTTTATATTAGTTATCAGACTGATTGTTTTTCAATGAGATAAATCAAGAAGTTATTACAAAGGGGATATTTGTTTGGAGTATCTTCATGCATTCAACAAATAACTAGCGATACAGCGATAAGTAAGGCAGGTAATGCCTGGTCTCAACTGTAAATAAAGCAGATAATGCCTGGCCTCATTTTGCTAACAAAATAGTCTATAAACAAATAATTATGCAAAAAATTACATATATGCCAATTGTGTATAACGAAATGGAAGTATGAGACTTGTGATTAAAAATAAATGACTTGTAAGTGAGAAACTGAAACATGAGTTATCCAGGTGAAGAGGCAGGTAAAAAGTTGCCTAGGCAGGACAGATCAGATGTGTATGAAGGCTCCATCGTGTGAAGGGGCACAGAACAACTGAAAGATTAAAAAGAGTTCAAGGTGACTATGTCACAGAGAATAGGGTGGGGAATGGTGAGAAATTAGGTTCACAAGATCAATACAAATGATATAATTTCAATACCTGTAGTCTCTGTTAAGGACTTTAAAGGCTTTTCTAGGAGCAATGAGGAACCATTGAATAGTAGAAGAGGAATGACATGATAAAAGTTTGTGTTTGTAATGACAACTCTGATTGTTTAGAGAAGAAAAAAATAGAGGTGGAGGTTGAGGGAGCAACAGTGCACAAGAGGAGACCAAGTAAAAGACATTGTTGATTTAGAAGAGCATGTTACATGTGGAGAGAGGTAAGCAAAATGGAAAAATTAGTGATTAATTCAATGCAGATGCGAGGAGAGGGAGGTATTAAGGTTGATAACCAGAATTCTATATTGAGCAAAATGCTGGTTGAAGGTGTCATTTTCTGAGATGGAGAATCCTAGGACGAGATCAGGTTTGTGAAGAAAAATAATTAATTTGGTTTTGAACATGTTGAGTTTGTAGCTCTTAATACATGGATCAAGTCAGCAGTTGAGTTTGAGAGATAAAAGGATAAGATCTTGCCTGGAATGAACACTAGAGAGAGAGCACTATAGACCCAACTTATAGCACTACATTGGGTTTATAGCTGGGTGTGGTGGTGTGTGCCTGTAGTCCCAGCTGCTCAGGAGGCTGAAGCAGGAGAATGGCTTGAACCAGGAAGGCAGAGGTTACAGTGAGCCGAGATTGTGCCACTGCACTCCAGCCTGGGCGACAGCACAAGACTCCGTCTCAAAAAAACAAAAGGGTCGAAAAGAAAGAGAGGACAAAGGACAAATGAGACTGTCAGGAAGTGGTCAGTGTGGTAAATGAAATCAGAACGTTTGGGTGCCAGTGAAGTCAAAGCAAGATATTGTTTCAAGGAAAATCAAATGCATTGAATGTGATTGAGATGTTACTTAGAAAATAATGAAACATCATGATTTAGATTTTATGATACTGAGGTTGTAGTTGGCATTACCATGGACAGTGTTGTAGTTGGCATTACCATGGACAGTGTTGGAGTGGAAAAGGGGAGATAATGTGCCTGGACAACTCATAAGAAGTTTGATTGGGAAAGGAAGAAGCGTGAAAGGCAGGAGTAGGAAGAGATTCAAATCAAGGAAAGGCTTTTTTATTTTAAGATGAAAGAAGAAAATTTAGCTGAGATAAGAAAGCTCAGGTAGTGAGTCACAAGTTGAAGACACAGAAGACAGAAGATAATATAAAGTGCACACTTACTGAAACAGGAGGAAGAGAAGGACTTGAATAGAGTTGGAGGAACTGGGCTTGAATGGCTAAATGTGTATCACCTCCATTTAGCAGGTAGGCAAATTTGGTCTCAGAAATTGAAAGCCTTTCTCCCTGATGACTTACACTTTCTTTGTAAAGCAAGAAGCAATTATCTACTGACGGTGAAAAAGGGAGGAAGCCTAGAGGTTTGACAATACTGTGGAATATTGAAATAGGCATTTATGTTCAGTGGAACCACAAGCCAGTTTAAAAAAAAAGTAGCAAGATTGACAATTTTGAAGGTGCGTGTAACACTGGGAATCACAAATTTAGAGTTATCAATCTGCTAAGTTTTACATAATACTTCTTCAAGTACAGTGTGTCTGACAATGGAGCATTATTTGCTGGATGACAGAGAACATCTCATCTCTTGCGATATCTCCAAGAAACTTTGTGTATAGCCCTTGTTCTTAGTTCAGACTGCTAGAACAAAATACCTTAAACTGGATAATTTGTAAACAACAGAAGTTTATTACTCATAGTTCTGGAGGATGGGAAGTCCAAGATCAAGCCACCAGTAGAACTGGTGTCTGATCATGGCCTGTTTCTCTCAGGTGGCATCTTCTATGTATCTTCACATGATAGAATGGAGAAAGGGCTAATAAGCTCCCTCAGGCCTTTTATACAAAGGACTTAATTACCTCCCAAAGGCTCCACATCTTAACATCACCTTGGGGCTTAGGTTTTAACATAGCATTAGGTTTTAACATAGACATGTTGTGGGGACACAACATTCATACTATGGCACCCTGTAAATTATCAAGCCTGTCCAATACACCCAGGCATGGGCATCACATAGAAGTGAGCCCCTGTTCTTGTGTCATTCTCAAACGCAGTCTTGAAGCCACTTTCTTTAACCCGTTTCATGTTCACAATCCATTTTCTGGATCTCGGGATCATTTTGTGTTTACAGCCATGATTTATCTCTGAAGCAGTAAATTTTCATTGCTTTTATCTTTGATAATCATTCAGATTGTCCTTCACCATATGCTGTCTTATAAATAACTAATTTTCATTTGGAAATAGAAATATTATTCACGACATAAGCCCCTAATTATTGTAAAACCCCCATTACACTATCTATACAACCTGGAGCAGACTTCTTGTCTATCCTTTTCCAATACACCCTCCCTGATACTTTTGTAATAATCGTGTTAGTTATTGTTTCTAACAACAAAGTCCTCACACAAATGCCCAATCAAACACAGATTTTCCATATTCTGAAGTCAAATTTCTGACAAACACAAACTTATCTACTATTAGGCGAGGGAAGGAAATTCTGTAGAAGATTTGAATCAAGTTATGCTGATGCATCCTAGGAGATTTCACCCACTAAATCCTAGGATTAAAAAGGATCAAAGAAGGGGAGGGGAGGGAGACCTATTAGCAAGTATACCTAAATTGTTATGAATGTTAGTTTTTTAAGCCTTTTCGAATAAGTGGACCTTAAACATTCAGTGACCACAGTTTCATATTGAAATCTGATGAAATCTATGAATACCGTTTCTGAAAAATGCACACACAAACACATGCACATACAATATTATTACAGTTTTAAGTTTTCCTAATACCTTCAGTATCATCCATGATACTCTATGAGCTTCGTTCATAGAGTTCCAAGTACATCCTCACTATCCAGAATGAAATAATCATATTCTTTGAGATTCTTTCAAGTAGACTGGACATTCTAGACACAAACTGGAGCCAATTAAATTTCTCACAAGGAATGTTGGTGAGAAAAATGATCACCATTACACATTTTAGTAGTACAGGTTCTTAAAAAGTAGCATGTTGTTATTAATCTAGAAGGAGAACATTTAGAGTAAACCTTTATGTTCTTCAATTATATATATTGGAAGATTACATGTATTTTTAAATTCAGAAGTTACTCCATAGAAAAAAAATCTATAGACACAAAAAGGAGATGAGAGAATCACAGATCAAAGCTGGAAACATGGATTCTGGGTCAGATTATCAATCATCCTGGTTTGCTCAGGCATAAGGAGCTTTCAGCACTAAATGGGCATGTCCGTGGAAAACTAGGACACACTGGCCATTCACAGATGCAGACAATTTTGTTCATTCTTAACCAACACAACAAAGTGATATGGTTTGGCTGTGTCTCCACCCAAATCTCATTTTGAATTGTAGTTCCCATAATACCCACGTGTCATGGGAGAGACCTGGTGGGAAGTAATTGAATTTTGGGGATGGTTAACACCAAGCTATTCTTGTGATAGTGAGTTCTCATGAGAGCTGATGGTTTTATAAGGGCCTTTCCCCACCCCTTCACTCTGCACTTCTCTCTCCTGCCGCCATGTGAAGAAGGACTTGTTTTCATCCCCTTCTGCCTTGATGGTGATTTTCCTGAGGCCGCCCCAGCCATGCTGTACTGTGAGTCAATTAAACCTCTTTCCTTCATAAACTACCCAGTCGTGGGTATGTCTTTATTAGCAGCATGAGAACAGACTAATATACCAAGAAAACAAGTTCTGTCTGCATAATCAAATGTATGCCATGGAATCAATTTAACTAACAATGACTAAAATTTGTTGTAACTTTACTTTGTAATAGGCAGAGAGATGAACACCTTCAAGTGTAATACTTCCTTTAAACTTATCCTTGTTTTAAAAATCTTCCAGAATACATGAGGATCTTCGGGTTTGTGCCAAAGGCTGGTTAGTTCAAATGATTAGGACAAAAAGACAGCAGAGGATATCATATTTCTAATTAATTCATTCTTGTCCCTTGAAAATGTTTTCCAACCTAACACAACATGGATCTCATGTATATTTTGAAAGACTTGCTATTAGTGTTCAAATATAAACTGAACGACCATTTTCTGGGTTGTTATATGTGAATTTATATATCAGGTAAGAGTACGGACTGATGAATACTAATAACCTTTCCAATCAGGTTTTCTATAAGCCTATGAATTTCTCAACTTATACAAACTCTACATTTTAAAAACATTATTTTCAATTCTACACATAATGTAAGCCCGGAATTAAGCCCTAAATGGCATTTATGAATTGGACTAGAGCATTGCATTTATTTCTACATCAGCAAGTATTTGAAGTGTTGGAAAGGCTTGGGAAGTCTGTAAAATTAGAGGAGCTGTTTTTTTACCCCAGATAAAATATGGGTTTTCTTTTAAAGTAAGGCCAACAAAAAGGAGACGTCATCTGTGAATTTTTAAAATCAAGTATTCATCATTGGGCTTCAAAAGTATATAGGCAACCCAGATGGACAATTCACTGGGACAGCGTCACTGAAGGCAATCAGGTCTCATACTGAATACACCTGCTGGAAGTAAAAGTAGGAGGGAAGACTTTTGAAAAATCTTGTATTTCAGTATTATCCAGCAATATGACTATAAAAATACCTGGAGACTTTTCCGTAAGTCCAAATTGACTAAAGATGGAGGGTTCGACTTCATTTTATTTCAGTTTGTATAATGTGCCCACTTTTGACTTCACCCAATTCACAATTCTAGCTGCAATGTTTCAAACAAATGTCATGATTCACTAAATAAAAGAAAGCAGGGAGCTAAATTTTTTTTTACCTATTCATTCAAAGATTAAACTCATCTATCACCCAGTGGAATCAATCACCTATGCATGCAAATGTAGCTTTTATTTATAAAATTCTCAAAGAGAATTGAGTTTACATGAAGAAAAAAGATGGCAACTTTGATTAAACATCATCAAGAAAAATACAACTTTTAAGATGAGTAATGAGCCAATTATCAGGAGTAGGAGGTGGGACAGGAGGAAGAGAGGAATTGGTTTTAACTTCCAACTCCGATTTGACTCTCCTTTTTGGTCATTACTACTTCTCACACCCCTTTCCTTTTCCTACTATACAGAAATTAGAAGGAAAAGACAATCAGGATGATAGGAGCAAAGAGGCAAGATGCTTTAAAGAAAGAAGGAGAAATAAAGTTGGAGCCTTGTCCAGGAGCTCTCTCCCAACATCAAAAGTGAAGGAGCAGTATTTTGTCCAAGGAAACGGCATTTCCTCAGCTTGTTCCTCCCCGGTTATTTTACTGCTAGCACTTCGGTCACCACTGCTGCCATCTAAAGTCCGTCCAAAGCTTAGTTTTGCCCCGGAATATGCTAAGCTATGACGAAGTTCACCTGCAAGACTCATTTACCTCCCTCCATGTTAGATGTAGACTACTTGGAAAGCTGTGATAGAATTGCAGTCTCAGTTTTGTTCCTGAAAATTCTTCAAATTACAATTTACCTGCATTGTCATCTCCTTGTCTTGCTTCAGATTATTGCAAAATCACCTCATTCACAGGAAAGTTTTCTCTGACTGACCCATTTAAAACAGCAGCACCAGCCTGCACTCTGGGCTCTCCTACTTTGTTCTCCTCTCACGTTCATCATCAGTTAATGTAGCATGTAGTTTATATATTTCATCTTACCTATCATCTGACTCTCCCTACTCTACCCATTTCTGTTAAAATCTGTGAAGCAGGCATTTTCTGCTGTTTTGTTCATTGTTGTGTCTGCATTCCTGGTACATAGTAGGCACTCGGTATCTATTGCTTTGTCTTGATCACTATACCTGGTCACCTCAAAATGTCCTACTTTGCCTCTATTTCTTTGAGGACAACATATAATATAATGGTTAATTTAAAGTTCATGTGACAGAAGGGCTTAGTGTGGATTTGGAGGCTGGAGATGTGGGTTTGTATCATAGTCACACTACAACTTGAGCTTTGGACACTGATCCTCAGTTTCCTTTCCTGTAAAGTGAGAATTAAAATAAGACCATTTGTTGGTGGTATTGTAAATAGCCAATAATTAATGTGGAAAAAATGCATACAGTTGACTCGTGAACAACATGAGTTTGAAATATGCAGGTCCACTTATACATGGACTTTCTTCTACCTCTGTCACTCCTAAGACAGCAAGATCAACCCCTCTCCTTTCTCCTCCTCCTTCTCAGACTACTCAACATGAAGATGAAAATAAAGACCTTCATTATGATCTTCTTTCACTTAATAAATAGTAAATATGTTTTATCTTCTTTAGAATTTTCTTAATATTTTCTTTTCTCCAGCTTATTGTGAGAATATAATATGTAATACATAAAACCTAAAAAATACATGTTTATAAGTTCTGTATGTTATTTGTAAGGCTTCTAATCAACAGTAGGCTATTAGCAGTTAAGTTTTCAGGGAATCAAAAATTATACAGGAATTTTCTACCGTGCAAGGGGTTGGCACCCCCAACACCTACACTGTTTAAGGGTCAACTATTCATATTAAAATAGATATTATTACTACTTAACAAGAAAATCTGTCCAGTTCATCTGAATTAACAGGGAGCAGAATGGGGACTGAAAATGATATTAAGACATTTGTACTACCTGGATATAATCTATACTACTAATTGGCTAGACGTGAAATAATTTAAATGATTTACTTATATTCCCAGGTAGTTCTTTCTTGAGTCTCTAAGTTTGGAGACATAGTTGGTCATTGTAGCTGAATTATAATAGCATCTATCTTTTTTATATAATGTTACGATGAACTAAAACAACCACAACTTTATATGCAGTATGCATTTTTCATATCATGTAACTTATTCTTCAGCAAATGCACTTAACTTTAAAATCTGAAGAAGGAAACCATTCTTCTCATTGGTATGTTTATTGTCACTTGGGAAAACTGATGTGGTAAGTTTATTGTTTGGAGAGAAAATTGTTATTTGACTCCATAAAATAGCCTGCTTTTCATACCATTGGTATAGCACATTTTAGAAATGTGGTTTTTTACCATTATAGGAGCATAAAAAGGAGGCAATTTTAGTAACCACTTAGGAATCATCAGCTCAAAGGACATCTGAAAATCAGAGGGGAACAGCTGGATACTTTTCCTTATTTGAAGTCCTTCTGATTTCACTTCTTTCTTGATTCAGATTCATTGTATCATATTAATTCTGAGGCGAAGCAAAAATGTTTAGACTATAAGAGAAGCTGCAACAAGCTGGTAGGCGTATGTGTGTACACTCTTATCCTAAGGAAAAATTCAGAGTCATTGTCTTTCATTAATCACAGTGATTTCTCTTTAAGTTACTCCCTCAAAACCTAACACAAACCAAGTGTCTTGCTGGAGCTGATGCCTTTGCCAATGACTGCATGTGCTCTTGATTGATTCTTGCTATTATTTTAGTCACTCTTCTTGCTTTGGCAACCCTTCTCAGAAAGCTGATAGGGGCTTCAAATTCAATCTGATTGTATTAATCTGACAGGATGTGGAACGTCCGAAAGAAAAACAATCGTAGGTAATGTAGGCTGCATATAGGTTAACTATCTAATTTGCTCACTTTACATAAAAGGAAACAGAGTTCCAAAGTTTGGCTCAGAAAGTGAGAAATGGAGATTAAATGAAGTGTGAAGTCTCTATGCCAAACTTAAAGATCTTTCCATATAATATTTTTCTCTACCTGAAGTGTTCTTTTTAAACTATTTGAATATTTGTAAATATTAGATTACAGCAACAAACCAATTCATTGGATATTCATCAAATAAAGAAAGGGCAAGGTACAGAATTACAGCAGTTGAGGCAGATGTTTATTTCTGAAATGGGAAATTACACAGAAAGTGTTTAGATCACTGGCTGGCATTCACTAGTTTCTTTGTGAGTGATAATTTACATACATTTATTCAACACTAAGGTATGGTAACAAGATCTGAGGTATTTGTGAACTATCTTTGAATTGGACAACATGAATTGTTTATAAAGCCATGTTAGCACCTGTAACATTAGATAATCCATACAATTTCTGCAACTCACTTTCTTCATCTATGAAAAGAAAAAGTCAATATTAACCAACCAGTGTTACACAATACCTTGAAATTAATGGACTGTTCTAAATGGTGGTTTTCATCATTAAAATATCTAGTATCCTCATCATGATAGCAGCTAATGACTCAATGCTGTAATCCATCTTTGAGAAGCTGAGATAGTCTGAGATTGACTACTATCTGGCTTCCCATGAGGTCTTAGCACAGGCAAAGATTCTATTTTCCTGACCCTCTGGAAGTTAAGCTTGGCCATGGAACTTTCTCTGGCCACTGACATGGGGCAGAAGTGACTCATGTCATTCCTGCATGGAAGCATGTAAGAACCACTGCATGATTTTTTACCCTCCTTTTCTTCTGAAGTGTTGACAGACATTCTGTGTGTTCACAGCTTACTTCAGCCTTGGCCCCTCAGCAAGAACTGCGTGGAGCAGAGCACCCTGCCAATGCAAAATGGACATGTATCATAGCAAAAATAAGCCTGTCTTGCTTTCTGCCTCTGAAATGTATTTTCTCTTATTGCATTTTAACCTGAACTATGTTGATTAACACAAGAAGAAATTTCAAAATTAAGTCTTCACAACTATTCACCCAATATCACCCATGTAAATCATTACTAGTATTGAACTTTTGCTACAATTCCATGTAACATTAAGTCTGCTCCTTAAATAAATCAATGAATTCACTCAATAATATTTTCTGAGAGCACCTGTGTATACAGCACTCCATATTCCTTAATCTTTAAGACAGTAACTTACACATGGCAGCCATCCAATAGATGCTTGTTACACTGAATTGTTGAATTGAAGTAGGTCATCCATGATTACTTCAAAGACTACATATTATTCTGTTTCATTTAGGATAACTCTTAGCCAGATCTTGAGATCTAGAAACAGGAGACAGACATCTAACAACCTGAAATGCTTAAGCACAGTTGCACCTGTAAACAGAAATGTGCCACTGATGTCACCAGAATTCCCCTTTGTAAACTTTGAGGTCTGTAGATGATTGGGTTGAATTCAGAGTTAAAATAGAAAGTTATATAAGGCAGATAAATCTTAGGCCAAAGTTTTAAGTTTAGGTTTAACTCTTTCCCGACCCTCTAATGTCACTTTCTACCTTCCTAGTCTTCCTCAAATTCTAGATATTTATGCAGTGGATTTTATCTTTCTGTCAGCCACAGGGCACTCTAGGTTTCCTTGCCCTTGATCCTGGATTTAAATCCATGCAGTTCAGCCTCAGCATTGGCCAATCAAAAGTTTTCTACTAACCTGATCTATATGACTGTTTCAGAAACAGTTAATTCCTGCAGAGCCAATGAATCCTTGGATGTATGCTATAAAAATTAGGAAAAAGAAATTATCTTGCTGCTGGGGGGCTGAAGCCCAAGGTTTCTCCTGGCAACTTGCCACAGTGACATAAAAGCTTACCTAATGAGTCAACTAATGCAAGGAAATATGGTGTGTGTGGAGGGATAGGGTAGAGAGAGAGAGAGAGAGAGAGAGAGAGAGAGAGAGAGAGAGGAGATCTTTCTCTATCCCCTTTTCGGTCCATCAATTTATTTTCCTTCCATACTTGGAGATCTGAAGGTTTGCCAACCCTTCTTGTCCTACAATGTAAACCATTAAGCAATTTTTTCTGCAGTTCTTTTGAGAAGTAGGGTTACTCTTCCTACTGCTTTTACAGAACAGCAGGGAGGTGCATGGACTTGCTCCTAGACTCAAATCAGTCCCTTCCCCTTCCTGTGATACTGTCTCTCCACTGGCTATTGCAAGTGTTCTCTATTCCCTCCAAGCTCCTCCTTCTTTGTTCTACTTCTACTTCTTCGATCTCAGGAGATGGTTTACCCTCCTAGTTTAGATAAAAGTCGAGATGCTTAGGAATAAATTATTTCAAGTTCATATTCCCAAATTGAATATATTTATATGTGATCCATTTCTTTTTTCCTTGTCTCAATGGAAAGAACTGTCTCTTCTCCTACTTCAAGTTGATTCCCCCAGCATGGGCTCTAGATTTTATCCCTTCCAATTGTTTTTGTACTCCATATTTATTCTCTCTCTTTCTCTTTCTCTCTCTCTCTCTCTCATTTTAGGTCATTTTCTTTCTCTCTCTATCTTCCTGTGTCTCTCTTTTTCTCTTCCTCTTTGACCCCAAACCCCATCCTTTGTCTATTAACACACATTCACTCGGCTATTGAGTTACTAATTTTAGCAAATAAATACGCAAAGCAATGTATTAAATTTCATTTAAACAATGAAAAATTTCTTAATACAAGTATGTCCCAAATATTGCATGATATATTTCTACAAAAAAGTATTTGATTTTTTAATCTAAAATTCAAATTTCAAATATATTTCTCTCACAAATATTAATCTCTCAGAGCATCATCTTGATGTCACTATATCAAAAGATCTATTTCTTCTTAGGAGTGAAGACAGATAAGGAAAAAAGAGACTATAGAAAGCAGAAAATCTGTCCTAATGCACACATATATACAAGTGCTTTACACACACATACATGCACACCATACACACACCTCACTAACACACACACCTCACAACATTCATCTCTAGATCTCATTCTAGTCATTGCCCTCACTTTTTTCTCTTGACACTGTTTGCTTACGTAATTCATTTCTCAACCCCATCTATTCTGCTGTTGTTCCTATCATTCCCATTAGTCTGTTGAAAATAAGGTTATGAACCAAATTTTAATCATAAAATCCAGCAGACACATTTTGCCTTGACCTTATTCTGCTCCATTTCTTGTGTTTTACCTTCCTTTCTTCCTGAATTGTTCCCACCCAAAAGATACGCTGAAGTCATAATTTCTAGAACCTATACATACAACTCTATTTGGAAAATATCTCTTTGTAGATATAATCAAGTTAAGAGGAGTTCTTTAGGGTGGATCTGAATACAATATGACTGAAGTCCTTATAAGAAGAAAAAATTTCAGGCAGGGCATGGTGGCTCATGCCTGTAATCTCAGCACTTTGAGAGGCTGAGGTGGGTGGATCACCTGAGGTCAGGAGTTCAAGACCAACCTGAGGTCAGGAGTTCAAGACCAACCTGACCAATATGGTGAAACCCTGTCTCTACTAAAAATACAAAAATTATCCAGGCATGGTGGCGTGCACCTGCAGTCCCAGCTACTCAGGAGGCTGAGGTAGGAGAATTGCTGGAACCCAGGAGGTGGAGGGTGCAGTGAGCCGAGATCACACCATTGCACTCTAGCCTGAGTAACAGAGCAACATTTTATCTCAAAAAAAAAAAAAAAGAAGAAGAAGAAGAAAATTCAGACACAGAAAAAAACAAAGAATACCACGTGAAAACACAGACATGGAGGCAGAGAGCATGTAAAGGTGAAGGCAGAGACTGGAGTTATGCAGCTGCAAGCCAGGAACCTCCTAGAGTCACCAAAGGCGGGATCAGGCATGGGAGAATCCTCCCTTAGTGGTTTCAAAGGGAGCACGGTCCTACTGACACCTTGATTCTGTACTTCTAGCCTGAAAACTATGAGAGAATATATTTCTCATGCTTTAAGCCACCCAGTTCATGATACTTTGTTATGGCAGCCCCAGGAAACAAATACACTCAGCTTCTTTAACGCTCATGAAACTATTCTCTAATTCCTCCTACTTCTTTTCAGGTTTTTAAAACCTTATTCCTTCACTGAATATTTAAATGTTGCTACATACTGGAATTTGGCTTTCAGCTCTTTTTTTCTTCTCATTTTCCATAATTTACTTAGATAACCCCATCTACCACAAAGCTTTTACTACCATCTACATACTATATACCACATATACATACAACAGTTTACTACAATTAATGTTAGTTTATTGGACAACAAAGAGCAGAAATTATGGTTCTTTTTATGACTCAGTCTTCAGCACAAATGATGCTATATTGGAAACAGGTTACATTTTATTTATCTTGAAGAAGTGGAGGAATCCATGATTGAAGAAATGCATGCACTTTAAAAAGATGCCCATTTGCTTTTTTTTGTCCAAGAAGAGAGCCAGTCAGCTTCCCCAACCTAGTTGTGCTGATAGTCATTAAAATATTTAATTCTGAATGCACTATAAACATTTAGTCTGGTAATTATTGTGTGGCATAATGAGTCACGGAATGAAAACTCTTGACAGAGACTAATTCTGAGTATCTTCCTAACAGGCTTGAGCAACTGATTGCAGCACCAAAGAGCCTGAGTCCTAACTATTATTATTTTATTACCACTATATAGGCAATATGGGTTAATTGACTGATTGATTCACATTTCATTTCTTTACAGTATTGAGGTGTTTTACAAGAACATGTGCAATAAAACAATAATGATAATTAACAACCTTATGAAGTGCACTTAATAACTAGGGTTTCTTGGAGTACTGTGTGGGTGAAAGAAGAGAAAACATGAAACTAGGCTTAATAATCTAAAGAAATAAAAAGATGTAAGGTATTGAGTTTGAGAAAACAGTAGCTGCTTTGCAGAGAAACAACAGTCTCTTTGAGTTACTTAGGACTAGATCAGAGTACTCCAAATCCAATATGACTGCCCAATCTGTGTGCGACTGGTCTGAATTTAACAAATGGCCTCACCTCTCCATTTGCTGAGAGGAAGAGGGACACAAGCCGAGATCAGCTAACCTTCAGAAACAGCTGGAAAAGAGAATGAAATGTGAAAAACAATAGCCAGAAAATGAGTGTCTCTTTTGTAGATGACATTTTTATATTACTGAAGTTCATGAGGATTATAGAGACATCCCCAATCTCTATTATATCAAGTTGCTTAGTCTTCTGATTTGTATTTTAACTTAAGGAAGTGCTTATTAACCTGTTACATAAGTATATATAACAGGTTATATATATTTGAAAAATACTATCATAAGAGAGCCAATGCACATTGGTCTTCATGATGAATGCATCCCATTCTCAGTCACCTGTTCACACCACCAAGCACATGATTCCATTATCTCAGGTGCAATACACCCCGTGACTCTCCCAGCATTTGGCACAAAACTTACCTAGTATGTTTTGTATGAGTGTATTTCTAAATGGCTCGTTTCTTTTTTGCTTCTTTTCTATCAAAGTGTTTTCTTTTAGACAAACAGAGAAACATATCTAGAAAAACAATGAAGCACTCTGCCATGAAAGACCTTTAAGCAAAGCACGAGCCAGTCAAGATCTGTACGTGTTGATTACGGCCAATACATTCATCCAGCAAACAGATGCAAATGGGAGTTAGAGGACACAAAGCAGTAAAGTTTTCTCTTGTGCTGTGCTGCACAGCACCGCAATTATAGGCACATCTGCAGTCAATCATATTTTCTGAGAATCGAATGGAAAGGCTTTCATTTCATTTTTCTACCTGCACTGAAAACCAGATATTGCTATTGCATACATCTCAGCATCCTGATTTTAGATCTTTCAAATCTAGTCACAACATGACTTCCTATTTTGACAGACTCCCCTCCTCTTACACAGCGCTACCACGTGATGGCCAGCAAACAGATCATCAACGCTCTTTTCACAGATTCTGAGAAAAACTGCTGACTGGAGAATATTTCTTCACAGCAGGCAGATGAACAACAACAATGAAAAATGGATGGAAATAATGAAATATAGGATAAAGGAATTGGCAACCAGGAGCTTAGCTAACAGAAAAGGATTTGCTAGTTAAGAAATGGAGGTTGAACATGACAGAGTCGAAATGTAACCTTTACAAGTAGAATCCACAGGAATTCAAATTTGAAACGTTGGAAAATACAATGATAGAGCTGCCTTTGTTTAATGGTCATCCCGGTGTTTTAAGGAGAATTGTAAATTTTATGAAAGTGGAAGAGAGAGATAAAAACAATATAGTATCTTTTCTATTTTTTTCTAGAACAAAATGGATTCTAAAAATATTTGTGAGAATGCTTAGATAAATTAACAAGATAAGATACACAGATATGTCTACCTTCAATTTACTTCAACTAAATGATTTTTAAAATCTATACAACTCAAATAACTTTTGGTAGATCTGCCCACATTTCTAGATGAAAAATACTCTCTTCTGCTAAGGTTAAGGTATACAGTATGACCTTGAATTATAAAAACAACTCCTCAGTCAGCTTCTTTTATGTATGTGCTTCCTGTTGACTTTAAATTTGCTGTTTTTGTAGATATTTTCCTACGTTCTTGAGTAGGTCATAAAGGCTTAGAAGGTGACTAAGTCTTAGCTAACTGCCCTGTTTTTCAAGCAGAAGAATATGTTAATTTATAATGGTCCCATTAGTACATTGTATAAAATTGCTAAATATCTTCTCTCAACTGTAAACTCTGAGACTGATAGCAGAACTATGGAAACATGAAATATTTTATCTGAAAAAAAAAAAAAAAAAAAAAAAAAAAACAGAATCTGTAATCTAACATCCAAAAGTGGAACCCGGCCTGAACCCAGGAGGCGGAGGCTGTGGTGAGCCGAGATCGCGCCATTGCAGTCCAGCCTGGGTAACAAGAGCGAAACTCCGTCTCAAAAAAAAAAAAAAAAAAAAAAGGTGGAACCTGAAATCCCAGAAGGATATTTGTTACAGAATATAGCACAAATTGACATTAAACATTTAAATTTCATTTAGACAAAAATCTTCCCACCACAACTCCTTCAGAGGCCTGGTCAAGTTTTGTCCATTTTATTTGTGAATTGACAAAAATAAAGATGTCTATGACTCAGAGAGGAAGGGCCAATTAGAGACCAAGTGAGCCCACTGATTAATAGAGACATTAATATATTTAGAGACAAGAAACTTTTTGCTTAAGGCTGCATAATTAGTTAACTAGCTAAAGGTGGAGTTGATGAGCTTTTACCTACCATTCTAAGTTCATCTGGAGCGGATAGAATTCAGTCTTATTCTCATTTCAATGAACTTTGAGAAATGTGCTTACTTTTCATGAAGACTAACCTATTGAAACTGTAAGATCAAACTAATTTATTATATAAATAAATGTGAGACAAATAATTACTTCTCTGTGTATGTGTCTGTCTTTTTCTCCCTCTTAAAATAATAAATTAGGTAAAAGGTTTCTAAAGTACCACTTTTTGAATTAAGCTTTGCAAGATTTCCCAGAGTGTAACATGGGGACCATTGATCAGATGACATATTCTGTGACGACAAAAGGTCCTATGATTAACTACATTTAAATAAACAGGCTTAAAATGTTAGATACTATTGTATAGTCTTTTAATATTGTATATCCTTTCTATCTTATTGTTTGTCTTTTTCAATAGGATATAAAAAGCTCTGAGTAAGAGTCTTGCTTAACTTTATATGTTCCCAAATTCATCTGACTATGGAAGCTTTTTTTTTGCCTTACTCCTATGAGAATAATTTGAAATTATTGTTCAAAGAAACAGTTTCTGAGAAATATGTAGCTAAAAATTATGAACTGGGAAACTACACATCCAATCTCCTTGTGTCTATTGCTTAATTTCTGAGATGTCATATAAATAAATTAAAACTTAAAACCCAGCTGTCTCAAAACCCCTTTTCAGGATGATGCCAAGTTTTCCCAGACATTAAGGCACCCTGCCTGTGCTCTGATCTGGTAGCTGTGACTGGCTAAGCAGGGTGCTTTGTTGATGAAGATGGTCTCTTCAAGGAATAATCAAATCTGTCCACTGGAGGCAAGCATATTTCCCAATAATGGAAACACGATAATGCAGGAATAAAATAAAATAAAATAAATAAATTCTCTGTTTGTATGTGAACAGAGGAAAGAAAGATGGACACCCTGTTTGTCATGAGTAAGATTTTATCACTGAAATGGAAGAAGTAAGCCCACAAGCACAGAGCAGCAACAAGAGAGGGCAAGTATCAGAGCTCTCATCTTTATATCAACAGCTCTCAATCAGGGACCACATTCCCCTCCAGGAGATGCTTAGAAACGTCTGGAGAAATGTTTGCTTGTTGCCGCTGAGATGGGGTGAGGTAGGGGTACTATTATCATCTACTTGTAGAGGTCAAGAATGTCACTTATCCTGCAAGGCACAGGACAGCCCCCACAAGAAAAGAATGTTCTGTCCCAGATGCCAATAATGGTGCCATTGAGAACCCCTTGTCTATACTGAGCTCATCTATTTTTCACTTGGACAAAGTAGAACTTGTCAACTGAAGTATTTTTGTGTGATGGCAAAGGCACACACAACATTGCTTCATGAGATGTAACATGAAGACTTTCCCACATGTTTTCATGTTTCTATGTGACACTTTTTGTATGAGAAGGCTTCTTCTCCAAGGGAGTCATTATTAGAGACCGCACAACCGAGCCTAAGAGCAAACATGCATGAAACAACTAATAATATGAAATACAAGCAATGCCGTCAAGTTCTCATGGTGATAAATCACTGCGTAGAGGAGAAAGTTTAAATGCTCTGGGAGGATTTTGCAATTCTTCCATTGATTTATTGCCACTTCCTCAGATTGTCTTTTAAAAAATTGAAAGAAATAAGTCTATAAATAATCTGATTACAAATAAAACATATTTGATTAATGTCTATCAACAGTCTAAATAACAATAACCCCTCTTATTTTTAGTATTATGGATTTGTGTGTGTGTATACACACAAATATATGCATGCTATTCTTAAAATATTTCTTCCTTGAGTCTCCCAAATTAAGTTTGGTGGTGGACACAAAAACTATAACACTGCCTGATCTGGTTCTAAATGGATGTAAAATAAATATTTATGAAAATTATATTATAAATAGAGGAAGATAATGAAATAACAGTTCTATATCTCACTTGAACTGGCAATATGATGACACTGATAACACACACATATATATATATGAAACTTTATATAAAATCTTTATACACACATATATGTATACACATATATACATATATATGTGTGTGTATACATATATGTGTATATATATGTGTGTGTATTAAGATTATGCACACACATATATATACATACACATATATATTATACACACACACATATATGTGTGTATAAAGATTATATATTTTTATATAGTCTTTTTATATAGTTGCTCAAAGAACTACTTTATATGTATATGTATGTATATACATATAAAGTATACGTATATATATATATACACGCACACATACACATATATACATATAAAGTAGTTCTTTTAGCAACTATATAAAAGCTATATGTCTTGGTTTGTTTGGGCTACTGCAACAAAACACCATAGACTTGGTGGCTTATCAACAACAGAAACTTATTTTCTCACAGTCCTGGAGGCTGGAAGTCCAACAGTCACTGGCAAATTCAGTATCTGGTGAGGTTCACAGACAGCATCTTTTCACTGTGTCCTCACATGGCAGAAGGAGCATGGGAGGTCTCTGGCATCTCTCTTATAAGGGCACTCATACCATTCATGAAGGCTCTGTCCTCATGGCCTAACTCCCAAAGGACCACCTCCTAATACTATTACATGGGGAATTACATTTCAACACATGAATTTTAAGGAAACACAAACACTCAGCCTATAGCATTCTACCCCTGATCCCGCAAACCTTATGCTTCAAAGGAAATTTTAAAAATACATTGAACCGAATACAAATGAAAATACAACATATGAAAATTGGTGGGACACAGCTAATGTGATGCTGAGGAAATCTGTAGCACTAAGTGCACACATTAGAAAAGAGGAAAAGTTTGAAATCAATCACTAAGCTCCATCTTCAAAAACCAAAAATGAAGAGCAGGAAAAAATGAAATAAAAGTAAACATAAAGGAGAAAATAATAAAGAGCAGAAACCAATGAAACTGAAAAGAGAAAAACCATAGAGAAAATCAATGAAATAAAAAATGGAAAAGATCAATAAAATTGTCAAACTTCTAGCAAGATTGACAAAGGAAAAAAAGAGAGAGAATACACATGCTATCAATATCAGAAGAGAAACAGAGATATAACCACAACCCTTCAGATATCAAAAGGACACTGGAAGAATACCAGAAGCAACTCTAGACACATAAATTTGAAATTGTAGAGGATATGGATCACTTTCTCAAAAACCAAAAACAACCAAAACTCACCCATTATAAAACAGATAATTTAAATAGCCTTATAGATTAAAGAAATTGAATTTGTAATTTAAGAAATCCTAAAACAGAAATCTACAAGCTCAGGGGGTTTCACTGCAGAATGCTAGCTATAACGGTTTTGCAGATGTTCTTTCTAAAGCTAAGGAAGTTCCCTTCTGTTCTTAGATTTGCTTTTTAAGAGAATCAAAGACATGCTACAGAGTGGGAGAAAATATTTTCAAATTGCATATGGAGATGACCATAATATCTAGGATATATAAAGAACTATCAAAACTCAAGAGCAAAAGAAATGAAACAATTCAATTAGAAAATAGTCAAAGACATGAAGAAATATTTCACTGAAGAGAATAAAAAGATTGAAAATAAGCATTTGAAAAGGTATTTAGTATCATTATCCATTAGGGAAATGCAAATTGTAACTGCAATGAGATATCACGACAAACCTATCAGGAAAACAAAAGTAAAATATATTGACAACACCAAATGCTCTGAAGGATGTGGGCAAACTACATTACTCATGCACTGCTGGTAAGAATGGTAAATGGAACCGCCACTCTGGAAAATAGTTTGGCAGCTTTTTTAAAAAAAAATCTATCGTGCAACTACTTTATGATCCAGCAATAGCACTTTTAGGCATTTATCCCAGAGAAATGGAGACTTATGTTCACACAAATCCTGTATGCAAATGCATATAGAGATTTTATTTGTAATAGCCCCAAACTGGAAACAACTCAATTGTTCTTCAATGGGTGAATGATTAAACCAGTTGTGGTACATCTCTGTCACAGAATACTACTCATAAACAAAAAATAATGAACAATTGACACACAAACAACCTGAATGAACCTCCTGAGATTTATGATGAATGTAGAAAGTCAACTATAAGTTACATACTCTATCATTCCTTTTGTACAACATTCTAAAACTGACAAAAATTGTAGAAATGGAGAACAGACCAGTGGTTGCTAAGGATTAAGGAAGAGTGCAGATGGGATGGAGGACAGGGTGGTTATCAAAGTGCAACATGAAGTATCTTTGTGGCAGAAATGTTCTCTATCTTAATTGTATCAATGTCAATATACTGGTTGTAATTTTGTACCATAGTTTTGCAAGACATTACCATTGGTGAAAACTGGGTGAAGGCTACATGGGATTTCTTTGTATTGTTACTTGTAACTATATGAATCTACAAATATCTCAGAATAAAAATTTTAACAAAAAGCCCTGTCTCTAGGGCATGTCAGAGAACTTTTCAGTAGCCCCTTTCATCACAGGCCCAGTCCCAAATGCCTAGGATGGAAAAATGGTTTCCTGGGCCAGGTCCAAGGCCACCTGTAATGTGTAGCCTCAAGAATTGGTACCCTGTGTCCCAGCCACTACAGCCATGGCTAAAAGGGGCAAAGGTCCAGTTCAGGTCATGGCTTCATAGGGTGCAAGTCCCAAGCTTTGGCAGCTTCCACATGGTGTTGAGCTTGCTGGTGCGCAGAAGACAAGAATTGAGATTTGAGCACCTAGATTTCAGAGGATGTATGAAAACACCTGGATGTCCAAGCAGAAGTGTGTTGCAGGGGTGGAGTCCTAAGCTAGTGCAGAAAGGAAATGTGAGGTTGGCACCCTCTCACAGAGTCCTCACTGGGGCATTGCCTAGTAGAGCTATGAGAAGAGGGCTACTATCCTCCAGATCCCAGAATGGTAGATCCTGGAAAAGCTGTAGACACTCAATAGCAACCCATGAAACCAGCTAGGAGGGGGCCTGTATCCTGCAAAGCCACAGGGGTGGAGCTGCCTAAGGCTCTGAGAGCCCACCTCTGGCATCAGCATGACCTGGACGTAAGACATGGAGTCAAAGGAGATCATTTTGGAACTTTGACGTTAATGAGTGACCTATTGGATTTTGTACTTGCATGGGACTTGTAGCTCCTTCACTTTGGCCAATTTCTCCTATTTGGAAGGGGTGTATTTACCCATTGCCTGTACCTCCATGCTATCTAGGAAGTAACTAACTGGCTTTTGATTTTACAGGCTTCCAGGTGGAAGGGACTTGCCTTGTCTCAGATGAGACTTTGGACTGTGGACTTTTGAGTTAATACAAAAATGAGTTAAGACTTTAGGGGACTGTTGGGAAGGCATGATTGGTTTTGAAATGTGAGGACAGGGGATTTGGGAGGGACCAGGGGCAGAATGATATGGTTTGTCTCTGTCCCCACCCAAATCTCACCTTGAATTCTCGCTCCTATCATCCTCACTGTCATGGGAGGAACCCAGTGGGTGGTAATTGAATCATGGGGGTGGATTGTTCCCATGCTGTCCTCATGATATTCAATAAGTCTCATGGGATTTGATGGTTTTATAAAGGGCAGTTCCCCTGCATATGCTCTCTTGCCTGCTGCCATGTAAGACATGTCTTTGCTCCTCCTTTGCCTTCTGCCATGATTTTGAGACCTCTCCAGCCATGTGGAACTGTGAGTCAATTAAACTTCTTTTTCCTTTATAAATTACACAGTCTCATGTCATGTATTTCTTCATAGCAGTATACAAATGGACTAATACATCCAGGGAACTTAAAAAAAAAAAATCTCAATTCCTAGGCAGGACTCAAAATTTATTAGATAAATCTCTTAGGGAAGACCTAAGGATACAGTTTTAAGTTCTCAAGTAGTCTCAAAGTTGGCCAAGTTTGGAAAGCACTGTATTAAACTTTAGGCTTGTTATGGGCTAAAGTTTGACCCCTCAAAAGTCATAGTTAAAGCTCTAACTCCCTGTACCTCATAGGTAACCATATATGGAGATAAAACTTAGAAAGAGGTAATTAGGTTAAAATGAAGCTGCTAATCAAATATTACTAATCAAATATTACTGGTGTCCTTATAATAAAGGGAATTTGTGCACATAGACACCAGGGAAGGCTAGCACACAGAGCAATGACCACATGAACACACAGTGAGAAGGTATCTGACTGCAAAGCAAGACTACTCTCAGAAGAAATATGCCTATTGGACTTAAAAACTTCAAGAAAATAAATTTCTGTTTGTTTAAGCCCCCAGTCCTAAGTACCAGCAGATATTTTGTTATGGCAGCCCTAGCAAACTAATACAAGGCTGAAGCCCCATACATTGTTGAATAAAATGATATCAGAGTGCTTGACCTAGAGGCAAAAATGAAGATCCTAGCAAAAGTGGAGAAAACCCTGCAACAGCCATAAGAGGAAAGAATTGGGAATCATCCACTAGCACTGGGGTGTGCAAACTACAGCCTCCTGGCCAAATCTGACCCCTCGTCCATTCTTGCCAATAAAGTTTTGTTAGAAAATATAGCCATACTATTTAACTTATGAATGGCTGTGTCAGTTTTCAGCAATGTTTAATAGTTGAAACAGAAATCATTTGGTCCATAAGGCCTAAAATATTTACTATGCAGCCTTTTAAAGAAAAAGTTTGTCAGTTCCACACTAGAATGTCAGTTCCACACCAGCATATTAACAGCAAGGGAGCAGAGACTTTATCTTTTTAGTGCAGCCCTGTCAGTATGATTGTCTGCAATGATCAAAATATTCTAAATCTGTGCTGTCAGATAGCCACACATATGGCTATTTAAACTTAAATTAATTAGAACTAAATAAAATTACAAATTCAGTTCCTTAGTCTCATTAAGTACATTTCAAGTTTTCAATAGCTGCATAGATGGTCAGACACTACCACATTGGGCAACACAGGTGTAGTCTCACTTCACCCTTGTATTCTGAGTGCCTGGATCAGTGCATAGCAAATAATAAATGGGTATTTCAGAAATAATTGTTAAATAAGTATATGAGTAAATCAGTGAAAGAGAATGACACTAATTTTTTATTCATATATAGCATTACAAATACTCACATTTAATTAAATTCCAAATTATGACATCATAATATGTAGACTTGCAAAAATATATCCCTGATTCCCATTCCCTAGTTATTCAGCACTGATCTGGGTCCTGCTATGAAGGGACTTTGCACATGTAATTAAGGCTATGGATTTTAAGATAGGGAGATGATATGATTTGGCTGTGTCCCCATCTAAAATCTCATCTTGAATTGTAATCCCCATAATCCCCACATGTCAAGGGTGGGACCAGGTGGAGGTAATTGGATCATGGGGGTGGTTTCCCCCATGCTATCCTCAGGATAGTGAGTCTCAGAAGATCTGATGGTTTTGTAAGCATCTGGCATTTCCCCTGCTGGCACTAACCATACTGCCACACTGTGAAGAAGGTGTCTGCTTCTCCTTTGCCTTCCACGATGATTGTAAGTATCCTGAGACTTCCCCAGCAATGTGAAACTGTGAGCCAATTAAACTTCTTTCCTTTATAAATTGTGGAGTCTTGGGTATTTCTTCGTAGTAGTATAAGAATGGACTAATACAGATTATCCTGAAACAGCCATGTGAGCCCAATCTAATCACTTAAATCTTTAAAAGCAGAGAAATTTCTCTGGCTGGAGTTAGATGAGGGATGTTGCAGAAAAGGATGCTAAGAGACATGAAGCAGAAGTGGGAGATCAGAGAAACTAGAAGCATGAAAAGGACTTCTCGACCCCAACCCACCACTACTGTTTTGAAGGAGTTCACAAGCCCTTCCAATGTAGGTGGCTACCAGGAGCTTAGAGCAATCTCAGCAACAACCAGTGAGGAAACTGGGACCTCAGTCCTATAACTGCATGGCACTGAATTCACCTGATTAAGCCTGAAAATGAATCCCACATTTGCAGCCTCTGAAAAAGGATGTGGTTATGTTGTGAAACTCTAATCGGGGAACCAGCAAAGGCTCATTATACCTGAACTTCTGACCCATGGACACTAAGATACCAAATGAACGTTAAGCGGCTATGTCTGTTGTGTCTTACTCACAATGCAGACATTAGAGACTCCAAAAATTAGGTTTTTACAGAATGATTATAAATAAAACATAAATATATTCGAGAGGAAAATTCACCTCTGACCTAGCCTCCATCTATTCCTTCTGAAGACATTTGGGGGAAAGGCAACTATTGAGTACATGTTAGACAATCCTGCCTGGTACAAAAACACATCTTCAGACAGTGGGAAAGAGGAAAGTTGCAGTGCAGACCAAGGCAGAGGGGGCACAAAGGTACCAGAACACACCTCCTCGCATTCTCCACACCCTACCAAATCTGATGGTAATTAGGGCTTTGTAAAGAAAACCTCAAGATAAATTGGACTGGAGAACCTCTTTCTCAGGTGACACATACACCAAAAAAAAAAAAAAAAATCACAAACCATGTCACCGAGTCCCCTTCTCATCTTTCATCTTACTTCCTCTGGAGTCATCAGTTTTCTTTCATATATCTCTTGAGAAATCCAGTATATTATGTTTAACACATAATTATGTCATCCCCAAGGGAGGCCAAACAAATATATATCTGGCAAAGTTATATATACCAAAAACACGTAGCATCTAGTAAATTATTTTCACATGCCATTAAGATAATTACAGACATTTAGAAATAGAAATTACTTTAATGATAATCTAGTAACCCATCACCCTCTTCAAGGGCACATACCTCCCTCCAGGACAATGTCAGACTCATAACCACCTTCTCTTGCTCTGTGTCCAGGGATTTTTCTACTATTCAACTTAACCTTTGGGTACTTCTTGATCCTCACATCTTTGTGGATATTCTCATATAACTTTCAAAGGAATTGCCAAGGTTTCCCTATAAAACACACCTATTACTAGTAAAAGTACAGAGATATTTATAAGGTCATTCCCAAGAAAGAAAACTGACTTTTGTATTTCTTACATGATGCATGTTGCAATTTCATATTTTTCTCTACTTTCTTTTAGTCCTTGTTCATCGTCTTCTTTGCAGTAAACTTCAAACCAATACCATAAAGGGAATTTCTATATTGTAAAGTTCTGCCTATCTGATACATAATCAAGCTGTTATTATCTTTCTATCATGTGAATTATCATAAATTATGAATTATATAAATTATTATGCAATTATACAACCTTATAATATATTTAACCTGGTATCAACATTGGGACTATTTAGTCCTGTCACTGATGAGTGGCAGGTACTTTTTAAAAGATTAGAGAAGAGTTAATTTCTTGCTCTTCAAGATAGAGTGATTTATAATATTTCTGATCGTTGGTTTTATTTTTTCTCTATTATGAGTTAATTCATATTTTTAATAAAATATAATGTTCTCTTTTCCCATCTCTGAAGTGTCTTTTTTTTTTTTTTTTGAGATGGAGTCTCTCTCTGTCATGCAGGCTGGAGTGCAGTGGCATGATCTTGGCTCACTGCAATCTCCACCTCCCAAGTTCAAGAGATTCTCCTGCCTCAGCCTCCTGAGTAGCTGGGATTGCAGGTACGCACCACCACACCTGGCTAATTTTTGTATTTTTAGTAGAGTCGGTGTTTCATCATGTTAGTCAGTCTGGTCTCAAACTCCTGACCTCATGATCTGCCCGTCTCATCCTCCCAAACTGTCGGGATTACAGCTGTGAGCCACCGCACCTGGCCCTCTGAAGTATCTTTTGATGTATTCTGACATTCTTTATTGGTTCATTTCCAAGCAATAAAATAAGGAAGTAACTTACCATAAAAAAAGAAAGCTCAATGTACATGGTCTTAATAATTACAAATATAAAATCCAGTATGATATATATATATGAGAATTACAACAATGTGATTGAAGTAGAGCTTTTGTTGGTGATAAGTATTCATGTCATGATTTTAGTAATCAGGTTATTGATGGGATTTATAAGAAAAATCATTAAAAAATCAGGAGACAGATGCTGGAGAGGATGTGGAGAAACAGAAATGCTTTTACACTGTTGGTGGGAGTGTAAATTAGTTCAACAATTGTGGAAGACTGTGTGGTGATTCCTCAAGGATCTAGAACTAGAAATACCATTTGACCCACCAATCACATTACTGGGTATATACTCAAAGGATTATCAACCATTATATTATAAAGACACATCCACACATATGTTTATTGTAGCACTGTTCACAATAGCAAAGACTTGGAACCAACCCAAATGCCCATCAATGATAGACTGGATAAAGCAAATGTGGCACATATACACCATGAATACCATGCATCCATAAAAAAAGGATCAGTTCATGTCCTTTGCACAGACATGGATGAAGATGGAAACCAACATTTTCAGGAAACTGACACAAGAACAGAAAACCAAATACCACATGTTCTCACTCATAAGTGGGTGTTGAACAATGAGAATACATGGACACAGGGAGGGGAACATCACACAGCAGGGCATCTCGGGGAATGGGGGGCTAGGGGATGGATAGCAGTGGGGTGAGGGCCTAGGGGAGGAATAGCATTAGGAGAAATACTTAATGTAGATGACGGGGTGATGGATACAGCAAACCACCATGGCACATGTATATCTATGTAACAAATATGCACATATACTCCAGAACCTAAAGTATAATAATAAAAAATTATTCATGCTTAGATGAAAATCATTTCTTAACGTATCTGCCATAGAACACTCATATGAGACATGTTAATGGGTGCTCCTCATCAATTGGAACTCATGCTTGGATAAATTTGATAAATTATTCAGGCTATATTCTATTCTTAGAAAGTTGCAGTTGATATTAATGCATTAAATTTCCTGAATAGTCTGTAAGGAAGAAAAACTCTTTCATTTAGTTAAATCCAGAGTTCTTCAAATTTATTTAACTGAAATCTTTTTCCCAAAGAACATCTACTAATAGGTCAGAGACATAGTCTTAAGCAGTTATGTTCTACAAAAGTGATCTTGTGTACATTTCTTTCTAAACTCAGTTATATTTCCAATTTCAAACTCTACAAAATAGTGAACATTTCCTATTATACATGTTCCAAGTGGTCTGTATAAAATGTCTTAGGTAATTTGCACAGATGCATGAAATAAAAGTGTTCCCACTTTGGGAGGCTGAGGCGGGTGGATCACAAGGTCAAGAGATCAAGACCATCCTGGTCAACACGGTGAAACCCCATCTCTACTAAAAATACAAAAATTAGCTGGGCATGGTGGTGCGTGCCTGTAATCCCAGCTACTCAGGAGGCTGAGGCAGGAGAATTGCCTGAACCCAGGAGGCGGAGGTTGCGGTGAGCCGAGATCGCGCCATTGCACTCCAGCCTGGGTAACAAGAGCGAAACTCCGTCTCAAAAAAAAAAAAAAAAAGTGTTCCCAAACTTAAAGCACTTGGAAGAGAAAGGGATGGGTTTTCATCAGGAGGCATTTCATCCATCACTCTCATTCCGATTCCCCGTGGTTCCCTTCTATGCACACAAAAACAAGGTGAGGGAGCTGCAGTGTTCACCAGCAGAAGAGAACTCTGCTCCTTGTGAATGTATAAAAGAGGCTTCTGAACTAAATTTGTAAGAAAAGAGAACACAAAGAAAAGCCAGGGAGGAAAGGAAGCACCAGATTTCTATTTTGAAGATTAGACATGATTTTTATTTTGAAGTTTAGACAGGATAATGCATGCTAAGCTCTTAGAAAAATACATCCTGCATGCTATGGTTAAAATTATTATTACTAGTATTATTTTCAGAGAAGAGTTCCTTTTTTCTCATTCTCCATTCCATTTTTTTGACCAGAGTAAAGAAACAAAAAGCACGGCTCCCTCTGGGAGACTATGTCTGATGCCACTGCAGCCTCTCTCGCACCCTTACTCCTGTATCACAGGAAGTAGGAGTAAGTCACCTGATGCAACCATGCATGGCCTTCACCAGGGCAATATGCCCTGGTGCACAGTCAGTGTGCCTCGCGGGAGAACCTTCCCCTGCCAGTTCTCTCTGGCTGCCTGTGTTCAGGCATGGAGGAGCACCTGCTGGGACTCCTCATTAGTTGTACTCTTGAGCTTCCTATTTCTGCTTAGTATAGAAACTGAACCATTGATCTCTTTTATTTTCTCTTGTGAAACAGGCCCACAGCCCACATCTAAGTAGCTGGCTGGGTCCAGCTGCTGTCAATACAGAGAGGAGGGAGTAGGAGGATCCATATAATTCTTAGCCATTTTCTCAATTCCAGCTTTTACCAGAAAGTTTCGTAGTGTAGGGTGCTTTCAGCTGTACAGAACAAAATATCCAACAAAAATAACTTAAACAGTGGGGATTTGTTTAACTCACCTACGATAACACACGGCCATAGCAGCCCAAGGGTTAATTCAGGAATTCCCTGCCAGCTGGGTACCAGTCGGACTTTCCTGAGCGTCTGTGGGCTTTGTTGTTGGATTGTAAAGTTTCTGAGGCAGCGTGAAGCATCACATCTATATCTTCACATGATGTTGTCCAACAGCAGCAAGGCAAGGGTGAGGTCCTCCTTCAATGAGTCCTCAGAAGACTTCTTTAATCCTCTGGCCAGGGCTAGGTCAAACACCCATGCCGTGGCAACAGGGGAGGTTGGGAAAGATTGTATTCAGCATGTCTAGTCACTGGAATGGTGTGGGTCTTGTCCACCAGAAAGAAGAGAGATGGAAATGGTGGTTGGGTAAGCAGCCAAGAAAATCTACCTGGATGTATACATAGTCTAATAAATGTTGTTCTGGTTTACCAATTGTCCAGAGAATCTTAGGGTGACCCATCAGCTAGGTCCCGGAAGGGAAGGTTAAAGAAGTGGTAGATTCTTAAACCCTAACATTACAAAGGAGGAGAAGGGGGAAGTAAGTGATTACAGGGAGCAGCAGAGGGAAAGATAACAAAAGAAGAAAGTGGTATCCGAGAGTGAAGGCAGATCCTAGAGCCTTCCTGCTGGAGCCTGTGAGTGCTCCACCCAGATTCCCTTTACTGGGCTGGTGCATCCACCTCCCAGCTGCAGTGAGTGTTGGTGATAGGGGCTCCCAGCCACATCATTCCCTGGAAAATTGCCCTTGGCTGAAGGGGCCCACCTCAGCTGATGCTTAGGATCTGCAGTATGGGTGGTGGGCTCTAACCACTGATAAAAGGGTACAAAGCTGGCCTCTGCCTCAAAGTGGAAAAATTTCATGGTGCCATTCATAATCCAGACCCCCTGAGATCAGACTCAAGCTAGACGACAGCTGAAACCGCATCTAGTGGTTTGCTCAGTTTCCTCCCCTGTGCTCTCCTGCTTCCCTCTCTTCTTTGAAGGCTTCTGCTGGGAACACCTCCATCATTTACTTGCACAAGAATCCTTATCTCAGATCTGGCTTCTGGGGGACCTGACCTTAGACAGTCAGGAGTACCTAGCTAACAAGTGTGAATTGTATTATATACACAATGGAGGAACTATGGAGGTTTTAGAGCAACTGTGTTCTGAGGTGACTAGTCTGGCAACAGACAGGATATAGAAAGAATTAAGGATAACAGATGCCCCTCCATTACGAATTACCACACAAAAGGCATGGTCTTAAAATTAGGGGCAGGAAAAGAGAAAAAAGAAGGGAGAGACAAAGCCAAAGTGTTAAAGATTCCACCACTGTGATAATAGATAAATTTACCCAATAGAGCTGTAATGTTTTTTGTTACAAAGTATCTGACAACAATCTCTATAGCTATTATTTGGCAGCAGCCTATGGGTTAAAAGGTTGCTTTTGTTTCCTGCAGATAGCCTTAAAGTACTTTTATTTTTCTCTCCTTGTGACATTGACCACCCATATCTGCTAAGGATTAAACAAAATAAAATAAATTTACCGTTAGCAAGAATGACTTAAGCTAGATATAGATCTGTTTAAGGCATGATTTAGACTCAGGAGTGACGGAAGGCCCTTGTAGATTTTCTAACCCTGAAAATCCTTAAAAAGAGACTATGAAAATACCTGTGTTTGTTGGTTTAGGTGATCATTAACATGAGTCCATGACCATACTCAAGAGTTCCCTTGGAAATGTCCTTAGACAGCTGATTCTAGGCAAATTGACAGGGCTTAAAGTTACAAGGCAAAAATCTGTATCAAGCAGAAAACATATAAAAAAGGAACATATACTTTTAACATATAAAATGTTTGCAGTTGATGTTAAATATTTCTATATAATGTATTTGCTAGATATTGAGGGAAAACGTATTCATGTTCATAGGGGTTTCAAACAAATGTTACTATCATAAAAATTGAAAAATCAAAACAAATCTATTTTGATTTATCCTTCCTACTCCCACTTCAGTGAAAACTATATCTATTTAGTAAAAAAAAGTTGAGTTTAGTATTTGCATCAAGAAATATTATAAATTATTTGCAAAGGTAGCTATCTACTTGGGTAACTTTCAAAGCTAAGGACCTAAGAACAAGCCCTGAATGAAAGGAAAAACAACAACAACAAAACAGTTACTTTCTTCACACAGGTAGTCATGGAGTGTGATATTTAAAGTAAGAAGGTGCAGAGAAGGCCTTTGACAAAATTCAGCAACCCTTTATGCTAAAAACTCTCAATAAACTAGGTATCGATGGAATGTATTTCAAAATAATAAAAGCTATTTACTACAGACCCACAGCCAATATCATACTGAATGGGCAAAAACTGGAACCACTCCCTTTGAAAACTGGCACTAGACAAAGATGCCTTCTCTCACCACTCCTATTTGATATAGTATTGGAAGTTCTAGCCAAAGCAATTAGTCAAGAAAAAGAAATAAAGGGTATTCAACTAGGAAAGGAGGAAGTCAAATTGTCTCTATTTGCAGATGACATGATCATATATTTAGAAGACCCCATCATCTCAGCCAAAAACCTCAAGCTAATAAGCAAGTTCAGCAAAGTCTCAGGATACAAAATCAACATATAGAAATCACAAGCATTCCTATACACCAATATCAGAAAAACAGAGAGCCAAATCATGAGCAAACACCCATTCACAATTGCTACAAAGAGAATAAAATATCTAGGAATACAACTAACAATGGATATAAAGGACCTCTTCAAGGAGAACTACACACCACTGCTCAAGGAAATAAGAGAGGACACAAACAGATAGGAAAACATTCCATGCTCATGGTTAGGAAGAATCAATATAGTGAAAATGGCCATACTGCCCAAAGTAACTTAAAGATTCAACACTATCCCCATCAAGTTACTATTGACCTTCTTCATAGAAATGGAAAACACCACTTTAAACTTCATATGGAACCAAAAGAGAGCCCACATAGCAAAGACAATCCTAAGCAAAAAGAACAAGGCTGGAGGCATCATGCTACCTGACTTCAAACTATACAATAAGGCTACAGTAATCAAAACAGCATGGTATTGGTACCAGAACAGCATGGTACTGGTACCAAAACAGAGATATAGACCAATGGAACAGAGCAGAGGCCTTGGAAGCAACACCACACATCTACAACCATCTGATCTTTGACAAACTTGACAAAAACAAGCAATGGGGAAAGGATTCCCTGTTTAATAAATGGTGTTGGGAAAACTGGCTGGCCATACACAGAAGGCTGAAACTGGACCCCTTCCTTACACCTTATACAAAAATTAACTCCAGATGGATTAAAGATTTAAAGTAAGAACTAACACCATAAAAACTCTAGAAGAAAACCTAGGCAAAACCATTCAAAACATAGACATAGGCAAGGACTTCATGACTAAAACACCAAAAGCCAAAATAGACAAATGGGATCTAATTAAACTTAAGAGTTTCTGCACAGCAAAAGAAACAATCATTAGAGTGAACTGGAAACCAGCAGAATGAGAAAAAATTTTTGAAAACTACCCATCTGACAAAGGGCTAATATCCAGAATCTACAAAGAAGTAAAGCAGATCTACAAGAAAAAAAAAAAAAAAACCCATTCAAAAGTGGGTGAAGGATATGAACAGACACTTGTTAAAAGAAGACACCTATGCAACCAACAAACATATGAAAAGAATGCTCATGATCACGGGTCGTTTGAGAAATCCAAATCAAAACCACATTAAGATAGCCTCTCACACCAGTTAGAATGGTGATCATTAAATAATCTGGAGACAACAGATGCTGGAGAGGATGTGGAGAAAAAGGAACACTTCTACACTGTTGGTGGGAGTGTAAATTAGTTCAACCATTATGGAAGACAGTGTGGTGATTCCTCAAGGATCTAGAAATAGAAATTCTATTTAACCCAGCAATCCCATTACTGGGTATATACCCAAAAGATTATAAATCGTTCTATTATAAAGACACATGCACACATATGTTCGTTGCAGTGTTAATTACAATAGCAAAGACCTGGAACCAACCCAAATGCCCATCAATGATAGACTGGACAAAGAAAATGTGGCACATATACACCACGGAATGCTATGTAGCCATAAAAAGCGATGAGTTCGTTTCCTTTGTAGGGGCAGGGATGAATCTGGAAACCATCTTTCTCAGCAAACTGACACAAGAACAGAAAACCAAACACAGCATGTTTTCATTCATGGGCAGGTGATGAACAATGAGAACACATGGACACAGTGGGGGAACATCTCACACTGGAGTAGATTAGGAGGTAGGGGGCCAGGGGAAGGGAAGGACAGCAGTGGGGGTGGGGGTTTTGGGGAGGGATAACACCAGGAGAAATGCCTGATGTAGGCGACAGTGGGGACGGAGACGGCAAACCACGATGGCATATGTGTACCTATGCAACAATCTGCAGGATGAGCACATGTGCCCCAGAGCCTAAAGTACGACAACTAAAAAAAAAAAAGGTGCTGGGAGAGGTGGCTCATGACTGTAATCCCAGCACTTTGCGAGGCCAAGGTGGGCAGATCACTTGAGGTCAGGAGTTCAAGAACGGCGTGGCAAAATGGTGAAACCCTGTCTCTACTAAAAATACAAAAGCTAGCTGAGTGTGGTGGCACGTGCTTGTAGTCCCAGCTACTCGGAAGGCCGAGGCAGGAGAATCGCTTGAAACTGGGAGGTGGAGGTTGCAGTGAACCAAGATTGCACCAGTGTACTCCAGCTTGGTGGACAAGAGTGAGACTCCGTCTCAAAAGAAAAAAAAGAAAAAAACATAAAATGGCAAGAATTTGCAGTTTCAAAGCCTAAACAAAATTTTACAAAGCCCCTAATATGTTAATCCTTTTAATTTGGTAGTGTGGGTTTATGTTACAGCAAATATTTACACATTCTAAGTACTTAAGTATTTATTCACCAGTTTTAAAACATTACACATAAACTACAAGGAGTGTTGTTTTTCAAATCTAACAATACCACACTACGAAGCATAAGAAGTTTTTAATGACTCCAATTACCCTAGAACTTCTAATCTTATAATATACAGTGGTAAAGAGAGTTCTTTATTTATCCATTTATTGCACATGTATTTTTTGAGCAGCTATATTTCTTAGGCACTAGAGATGGAGTAGTAAGCAAAGAAAACAAAAATTCCTGCCTTCATAAAGATTGCATTATGGTAAAGGAGACAGACATCAATCAAAATAAATAAGAAATACATATATATAGGCAACACATACTATTAGTACAAATATTAATGCAGGAAAAAAAGGTAGGTTAAAGCTGGGATTTGGAGAGGGGAACAATTTCATATTCAAATGAGGTCCCAGAAGTAACTCAGGAATGGAAAACCAAACGTTTTATGTTCTCACTCATAAGTGGGAGCTAAGCTATGAGGATGCAAAGTCATAAGAATCATACAACTGACTTTGGGGATTTGAGTGACAATGTGGGAATGGGGTGAGAGATAAAAGACTATGAATTGGGTACGATGTATACTGCTCAGGTGATGGGTGTGCCCAAATCTCACAAATCACCACTGAAGAATTTACTCATGTAACCATATACCACTGGTTCCCCAAAAACCTATGGAAATTAAAAATAAGACTTCATTAGGAAAATTCAGTCTTCTCAAATGAAATACCTAAAGAAGGTGAAGAAGTGAATCAAGCAAATCTGGGGGAAGTAATTATCCTAGCAGAAAACCTGCAAGAGGGAACGATAATGCACAAAGGCTCAAAGAAAAACCAACATAGCCACCCTGGCTTTAGCCAGTGAAAAATGTAGTAACAAAAAAATTAGAGGGATGTTGGAGGCAAGATCTAGTCCGGCCTTTTAAGGAACTTTGATTGTTACTTGAGTCATCAGAAGCCATTGGAGACTTCTGAACAGGTTCATAACCCATCTGTTACTTTAATAGGGTAAATCTTTACTTTAATAGAAAAACCAGTGGGGTTAAAAAAAAAAAAAAGAGGACTATGGTTTTTGCTATAGTTTAATAAAAAGATGACAGCAACTTTGACTAAGGTAGTGGCTGTGGAGGTAAAAAGAGATAATGATATTCTACCAAATTTGAATGTAAAGTCAAAACAATGAGATTCTAATACATTTGACAGTAATGCTGACTAGCTGTAGAGTGGGAAAGAAGTCGTCAAGGATAATGTCTGAACATCCAGAAGGTAACACTTTCTGCCTGGGCTTTGAAGGATGGACTTACCATTAACTGGGATAGGGATGACCATTGAAGGAGCAGATTCAGAGTGGATATGAAGTGGATGTGAAGATATCAGTTTTGGATATTATATTACTTTGCTAGGGCCACAAATAAAGTGGCTTAAACAACAGAAATTTTGCCTTACAGTTCTGGAGGCTGTAAGTCCAAAGTCAAGGTGCCAGCAGGGTTATTTTCTTCCAAGGTCTGTGAGGGAAAGCCCTATTCCAGATCTCTTTCTTTAGTTTGTAGATGGCCATGTTTTCTTACATTTGTTGATATGGTCTTCCCTCCTTGCATATCTCTATGTCCACATTTCTTTTATAAGGACACCAGTCATATGGGATTAGAGCCTAAGCTAACGACCTCATTTCAGCTTGATTACTTCTGCAAAGACATATTCTCCAAATAGGGCCCCATTCTGATGTTCTAGGGGTTAGGACTTTGGCATATGAATTTCAAGGGACACAATTCAACCTGTCACTGACATCGAAAGAAGTTGACAAAATACTATGCTATCTGCGTCCACTGCAGGCTGAAGATTATTTTGAAACCATAATATCAATTCTGGAAACAGAGTGTCCACAGTGATGTTAAAAGGCATTTCTTAAAGACAGAATTCATCGTTCTTTTTGCTTGTTTCATTGGCTTTTAAATTCCATACACCAAATACCATTGTGTCTTGCAAATAGTACAAAATACTATCTAGGCATTTCTAGAGGTACAATTCACAGAAAACCTTGCTAACAGAAGCCTTTTTTATAAGGGCATTTAATCTTTCCTAACAAGATGTATGAAGTCAGGCAGCATAGGATTGAAGAATGCAGCCACACAGGCATGTCACTGCAGACACTGGGATGTTCATTTTTCACTTCTGCCTTTCAGTGTGGCTGTCATCCTCTGACTGTCTCTTTATCACTCCTAGATGCCTGCAACAGCTCCAGCTGTTATATGCTCACATGATAATGGCCACAGAGACGAAAGAGAGTGATATGATTTGGCTGTATCTCCACCCAAATCTTACCTTGAGTTATGATAATCCCATCTGTCAAGGGTGGGGCCAGATGGAGATTATTGAATCACGGGGGCAGTTTCACCCATATTGTTCTCGTGGTAGCGAATAAGTCTCATGATAACTGATGGTTTTCTTAATGGGAATTCCCCTACACAAGCTCTCTTGCCTGCTGCCATGTAATATGTCCCTTTGCTCTTCCTTTGTCTTCTACCGTGATGGTGAGGCCTCCCTAGCCATGTGGAACTGTGAGTCCATTAAACCTCTTTCCTTTATAAATTACCCAGTCCCAGGTATATCTTTATTAGTAGCATGAGAACAGACTAGTAAGAGAGTTACTCCTAAGAGTTCCTTCTCATCATGGCATCAAACCTTTTCCAGAAGCTTCATATCCTCCCACTCTTGCAGTCTTCTTTTCAGTGAGTCAGAATTCTTTCACATACCCTACTTTCAAGGAAAATGAGGAATTGAGTATCTTGTCATTTCCATCTTTAACAAGGGCGAGAGATTCTGCTCTCAACTCACAAGAGATGGAAAGCACAGTGTTTTCCACAGTAGATTCTCCATAAATCATCAAGGAGTAGATGATACATAATTATGGTGATGGAAAGTCAGTGATATCAGTATTACTATTTTCTTAGAGATAACTCTAGACTCCAGGAAATATTTCTTTAATATCAGATATTTGACATTATGATTTCCAATCAAAGAACAGATCATAAGCACTACCTCTAATATACTTTAGTTGTGTTCTCCATTTAGAATTGCTGGAAAAAAATAGCATAGGCAGAGAATCAAGAATGAGGTTGGACATCATACAACAAATTTTAAAAATGTCAACAGGCATGAGTACCATGCTTTTTCTAAATACTACTGCCTTTCAAAAGCCCATTTCTAGTTAATGATCATCTTCTACTTTGCACTGTTAATAATTTAATTGCCTAATCTATGTACTATTCCTTTTCTCACTGGAAACAAAAATCTTGCAGCATCTCAGTTGGGGTTATTTTGCCTCTCAGGAGGCATTTTTAAAAATCTAGTGACAGGTTTTGTCATTGCAACTCAGGGATAAGGAGCACTACTGGTATCTAGTGTGTTTTAGGCCAAGGATACTAATAAATATCTCTCAAAGTACATGATACTTCCTTCAGCCTCTGAACCATGGGGCTGAGATTGAGAAACTATTTCACAGTCATCTTCAAAATTCATCATTTAACATGACACGCATTTGGATTTTGCCAATTCTTATAATTAAGGACTTAGCTGTGAATAGCCACTAATGTCTCCTTTAACACTGCATTAATGTGAACTATTCAGGCTGAACAGATTTCTTTATGCATGGAAATTTCAGTACTCCCCAAGAATGTAGATACCTGCAACTTCACTCAGTTCTAAGCTGACTGTGTATGTTCTGGAAATATTTGCTGAAAAGAATTGAAATTAGTTTGATTCAGGCTAATAAAATTATCTTTGGCCCTTTGCAAATATCTCTGCTACTGGCTCAACTTAGTTGAAAGGGATTGAACTGAATGAAAAATTATGTTGTGAGATTCTAACAGAAGTGCTTTTAAAAACTGTTAAATGATTACAGATGACACATCTCTTTCAGTTTCCGTAAGAACATCTGAGAGAGATAACAAAGTAGTTTCAAGTGATTCCCACCAACAATTTGAGGAAATTAGAAAAGATGCCAGAAAGCCACATGGCAGCAGAGAGAAATGCAATGCATGGCTTTCCTAAAAGACCAGGAAAGGGAAAGTGCTGTGTTCTCTAGCTGTTCTGAAGGCCCTTTCAGTAATCAGCCCTCTATTCTTTAAGTTCCATATAAATAGTATTTAGACTTCTCATTCTGACCAAGTGCCTGGCTTTTTTCAATTTCCAGCAGAGGTTGATAAGAAGGATACTTGTTGTATGAGTAGGTGTTCTGTGTTACACTTTCTGGTAATTTGCTTGATTTGTTTGCAGTTTTCTTAAAATGTGAAAGAAAAGGGTGGGGGAGATAAGAGTGAGGTTTTTCTCCATTATGTTAAAGTGTTTGGCCAGAAGCTCCCCTGAGATTTTGTGATAGCTCATTTATAATACGGTGCAATTGGATCATCATTATACTTACACGCCATCTGTTCCCTTCTCTTTTTTACCCACTTGTTTCAGTTTTAACTATTTTCATCTGAAGTGATACACATTTGCTAAGAAAATCCCAAGCATATTTGGTGTAGGAGGACTTCTGGACAAGTGGCTTTCAGAGTATTGGAAGACAGCATTTCATCTAGCACACATTTATCTATTTCATTTAGAGCTGGTTTTTTTTTTTGAATGCTTGTATTTAGGAAGTTCATTAACTGCACATTTCACAGTTTTGCTGTTCTTTTCTCTTTAAGGATGCTATTTGGATTCAGGCGCACATTCAGGAGAGTTGGAATGGAGCCAGTTTGTGAAATTTGGTATCTGAATTTCTAATCATCTTAGATTATGAATTCTACTCCACACATCCCTTTCTATCCCCTGATACACATACATTATCATTGCCAAGCCTCTATGCCACAGACTGATCTTTCTCAACCAAATTTTAAATACCAAGATAAGCTAGGATGTATTCCTTCATGGTCATGCCTTCTGGTGCAAATCTTTTCTCCCACCCCAACAAGAAAGTCATTGGTACTGCTGTATCTTTCAGAGAAGATCAGTATTTTTTTGCTCTTGCATTCAATAATAGTAAAGTTGAAGAGCTTCAGTATTAAGCATTACAACAGATGTGTTACCCAGCCATTATTTAAATAATAAACATATAGTGATTTATTCAATATATTGGGGCTTCTACATGGTTGATATTATGCTAAACACTTCACGTGTTCTCTGATTTGTTCACACAATAATTTTAGGAGTTAGCTAATGATAGTCATCATTTTTTTTCAAAGAAGAATATTGAGATTTAGCGATAAATCATCAAGCCTTCACAGCTAGTAAATCTTGGCACTAGAGTCAAAATCAGATTTTTCTAACCTCAAAACCACACTCCTAACAAGTAAGTAAATTTGAATTATCTCACATGATGCAAAGTTTTCATCAGTAGCAATACTGCTGTCACTATCTCAGGGAATCTGCCCCACAAGATGAGACTAACTTGGTCTCTCTCTTTCCCATAACCAAGAAAACAAGCATGACAACTCCCCTGAAGTAAAGAAAGCAAAATGGTAAAAAAGAATGTCCTTAAGTCAGAAACTTACCTTAATAAATTAGATGCTGAGTCATATGTGTAAGTGAAAACAACTGAATTCAAAATGCTGAGGCTGTGGATTCCTTTTCAGAAAAACTATTTGGTCCTGCAATGGATTCTAAAATTCTATATATTTTTCTGAAGCTGTGAGTTAAATCAGAATTAAAAGTTATTGGATGCCTGTAATCCCAGCACTTTGGGAGGCCAATCTCCTGAGCTCAAGGTGGATCTCCTGAGGTAAAGAGTTCAAGACCAGGCTGGCCAACATGGAGAAACCCCGTCACTACTAAAAATACAAAAATTAGCTGGATGTGGTTGTAGGCACCTGTGATCTTAGCTACTTGGGAGGTTGGGACATGAGACTCACTTGAACCCAAGAGGTGGAGTTTGCAGTGAACCAAGATGGCACCACTGCACTCCAGCCTAGGGCATACCACAAGACTCTGTATCCAAAGGAAAAAGAAAGTTATTGGACATTAGTGTGATTCTGTACACTAACAATGAATAATCTGAAAAGAAAATAATTCCATTTAAAGTAGCATCAAAATGAATAAAGTGCTTAGAAATAAATTTAAGAGATAAAAAAATTGTACACTGAAAACTACAAAACATTTCTGAAAGAAATTAAGGAATACATAAATAATGGAAAGATGTCCAATATTCATGGATTGGAAGACTTAATATTGCTAAGATGTGAATACTACCCAAAGCCATCTACAATACCTATTAAAATCTTAATGACATTTTGTTGCAAAAATTAAAAACTTCATCACAAAATTCATATGGAATCTCAAGGAACCTCAAATATCCAAAACAATCTTGAAAAAGAACAAAGTTGATGGTCTCACACTTCCTGATTTTACAACTTACTACAAAGTTGTGATTATCAAAACAGCATGGTACTAGCAAAAAGGTAGACATATAGACCCATACAATAGAATGGAGAGCCTAGAAATAAACTCTCATGTATACAGTCAAATATTTTTTGACAAGGATGCCAAGATCATTCAATAGGAAAATAATTTTCTTTTCAAAAATAATAGTGTTGGGAAAACTATATATCTACATGTGAACAAATGAAATTGGATCCTTAACTTACAATATATAGAAAAATTAATCCTAAAGGGATCAAAGAGTTACATGTAAGAGCTAAAACTATAAAACTGTTAGAAAAAAAAATAGAAGGCAATCTTCACAACATTGGATTTGACAATAATTTCTTGTGTATGACACCAAAGCATAGACAACAAAAGTAAAAATCAATAAATTGAACAACATTAAAAGGTGAAAACTACTGTCTATCAAAATACACAATCAACAGAGTGAAAAGAAAACCTATGGAGTGGTAAATATTTGTAAATCATATACCTGATATGTGATTAATATTCAAAATTTACAAATAACTCCTATAACTCAACAACAAAAATCCAATTTTAAAATGGGTAAAGGTCTTGGATAGACATTTCTCCAAAGAAGATATACAAATGTCCAATAAGTATATGAAAAGATGTTCATCATCACAAGTCATTATGGAAATACAAATCAAAATCACAATGAGATGTTACTTCACACCCATTATTATGACTACTATCAAAAACAAACCACCATCACAACGAAATAACAGAAAATAATAATTATTGGCAAGGATGTGGAGAAATTAAAACTTTTCTGTACTGGGAATTTAAAAAAGGCAGTATGGTGGTTCCAAAAAATTAAAAATAGAATTTTTACACTCATTTGTAAACTCATATTCATAGCTGAATTATTCACAATATCCAAAGGGTAGAGGCAACCCAAGTGTCCATCAATAGATGAATGAATAAAGAAAATATGGTATATACATACTGTACAATTGAATATTTTTAAGACATAAAAAGGAAGAACATTCTGACAAACGCTACAAAATAAATGAACCCTCAGAGCATTATGCCAAGTGAAAGACGACAATCACAAAAATACAAAAACTGTATGACTCCACTTATATGCTGTATCTAGAGTAATCAAACTCATAGAAACAGAAAGTGGAATGGTGATTGCCAGGGGCTAGAGACATAGAAAAAACAATGTTGCTGCTTAATTAGTATAGAATTTCAATTTTGCAAAATGAAAAATTTCTGGAGTTAGGTTGCACAACAATGTGAATACATTTAATACTGCTGAACTGTAGACTGAAGGAGATAGTTGAGATGGTAAATTTTGTGGTATATGCATTTTTTTCACAATTAAAAAGAATTACTGGAGTTGATAAAGCACTTCCCAGCTGAAAAAACTAAATAAAAATGCCCCACAATGATGGAGATACGTCAAAGGGATACAAATGTCAACTAGAAGAGTTCAAATTGAAACAATTGGAGCAACAAATAAGCAAAGCAGTATTGGCCTCTAATCCAAAGTACAAAATAAATATTCATGAGTCCACTGTGAAGATAGAAGATCTACATAAATTATTTGAAGTTCTTTGCACAGAGATTTGTCTATTCTCCTTTATTTGTTTATTCATTTATTTATTCATTCATTCATTGTTGATTAATTGTTGTTTTTGTTGTTGTTAAAGACTTTGACCATTTTGAGGCATATTCATTAGATATTTTGTAGATGGACCTTCAATTGATATTGTCTAATATTTTTCTTATCATTAGGTTAGGGTATCATGTTTAGGAGAGAAAAATCACAAAGGTAATGTGTGATTCTTATCATATCATATAAAGGGTACATACTATTAACATGACTTATCACTGTTGGTGTTGACCTTGATTTTCTGGCTTAGGTAGTGTTTTTCAGGTTTCTTTTCTGCAAAATTACTCTTTACATGTAGGGACATTCTACAAAATACTGTACCAGTACTCCTCAAAACTATCAAGGTCATCAAAAACAAATTAATCCTGAGAAACTCTCACAGCCAAAAGGAGCATAAGGGAACATGATGGCTATATCCAATGTGGTATTTTGGAGGGAATCTTGGGACAGATAAAGGACACTAAATAAAAACTAAGAAAATCTGTATAAACTATGGACTTTAATTAGTAGTAATGTATCAATATTATTTCATTAATTGTGACAAATATTCCATACTATTGTGGGGGTATTTGCAGTGGGGGAAACTGGATGTGGTATCCAGTGGATGTGATATGTACTGGAACTCCATACAACTTATGTAACAATTCTATAAGTCTAAAACTATTCTAAAATGAAGTTTATTTTAAAAGATAAAAAAAAATGTGATTTAAGTGTGAGGAAAAGGCGAACATTGTTGTGCTAAAGTAATACTCATCAACTCAAGCGTCTCGCACAACATTTTGCCTACCCATCTGCCACGAGATTCAGAGTGAAGGACCTTTGACGGAGGGGAGAAAAAAGGCAGTAAATTAAATGGAACTTCATGTTTTGACAGGAAAGAACAATACTAAAAATTAAATAATCTATATTTAATGACAATGGTGGAAGAATGATCATATGTTTAAGTCGTCTTTAGACACATGTCAAAGTCTTTCTGAGTTTATGAGTGAAGACTAGAAAAGAGATTACTATTCCTGCTGTATAGAGCTGTTTTGTGAAAATCAGCATGTTCAGCAGCCTTTACACATGACTTCAGTTTCAACAAGGAAGTTAAGCAAAAGCCGAGTGTGAGCATTGTGGCTTTGGACAATCTGTATAGTTACAATTCTGAAAAATTGGCTGAAACATTCATTTCCTTCATCAGCAAACCTTCACAACAACCCGCAGTACACCTGCTTTCTACAAACTGTAAGATAATGAGGTTTAGCATCAGGTTATCAACCACTTCCACCATCTAGTTGTGACTCTTCAGTAATCCAAAGTGATGTCAAACACACTAACTACTACCAAAACAATTTCAAGATCAGCTAATGGCCTTTCGGTTTGCAAAAGCCATTTAAGGACTGTATCCATTGGCATTTCTCTTGTCCTTGTCTCAAGAAACAGCTGCTTTCCCATTTGCCTGGCAGCTTGCCAGAAAAACAGGCAGTTAGTTAACACAGAGCTGTCAATAATCCATGGTAGCTAGATTTGATAAAGTAATCAGGAGGGGATATCATTTAATCAAGGTCTTCCAAACATGGAAAAGCAATTGGGATTGCTAATCAGGTAATTGCAGGGGAGAATTGCTCAGAAATAATTTGTATTGAACTAATGGAACAGCAAGTCTAGGCTACAATGGGGAGCAAGAATTTTTATGCTAGTGTCATCCTCACTATAATTGCTAATCTTTGTGCAGTGCGCAAATGAGATGGGAATCCATTCCTCCATGGCACTTGGCTCCCTAAATGTCACATTTCTGGCTTCTGCAAGTCACAGATATTGAATAGGCTGTCTCTGGAGAAAACAGACTTTGCTGAACCTTTGAAAGAAAATATGGACACAGTGGATCACATTCAAAGTCACTAACATATTGACCTGATTATATCAAAATATGTGATTATGAATAACATGAGCTTCTACCCCAACAGGGAATTTAACATCCTGTAGACTTTTCTCAAAAATTCTAAGGAAGTGTCTTATGTGGATTCTTCTTCATTCACTTGATTCACAATACATCCTCAATAAGGATCCCAGGGAATATGAAAATTGGAAACAATATAATATTAAACATATTCTGATTTATTATTGACTCACATGATTTGTCAAGACTGCACATAATTATGACCCCTTCATCATTGCAAGGATAATTTAAGAGTTTCCAGTGCTTTATAAAATAGAGCAAGATAGAATAAACTCAAAATCAGCTAGCCTATGAAATAAAATAAAATATATTAACAGTACTAATGATTAAGAAAAGTTGTCATTTCATTTATTTATTCTTTTCACTGGAAAAATAGTGAACATTTGCTCTGTAACTAGAAAGAGTATATACTGTTACTCTCCACTGAACTTTTTGTGGATAGTTCATAGTAGTTGCTTTTACTCTTCTATTTTCCTAATTTATAATATTCTACCAATTTTGCTGTAATTTGCAAAGTAATAAATATGAAGTCAGAGACTCTATAGTGGAAGTCCTTACAGGACTCTAATTTACCACTTGCTAGTTATCTGCCTTGAGGAAAGTTGATTATATTTCTGATCATTTGTTTCCTCCTTGAAAATTTGGGATAAAAACAAATACCGACATAAAGTTCCATTGTTGTTTTAGGATGTAAAGTGCTTGACTCCACCACATGGAATATAGTCATTAGTTAATAAACCATAGCTATTAACAACTCTTCCTATTTTTATTTTTTATTTTTTTTGCCTACTTCATTTCTAAGGTGTACTGTAGAAAACTGCAATTCTTTCCTTAAGTAAAAAGTGAGAATAATTACTAATGTCTTCCTCCTTTGATAGATGCCAATCCTAATTCCACAACTTGATATGACCTAGGCAGAATTTTATCAATCTGTACAAATGTGACAGGAAAAAAGTTATTTAGTATAGAAGTACTCTCAGCCTTGAACTATCTCTACTCTGGTCATCCCATCTGTCAAGGAGAATCTCATATTTTCCCACTAAACTCCTTCCTCCAATCCCTGATATTGATTCTCTAAAGAAGAGTTCTATATGAATGGACTATAAAATCATGTGATGCAAACTTGGGAGTATAGAAAAGACTAAAAATGAAGAATTAAAAATTAAAAAGTAAGGAAAGAGGAGAGAGGCATTTTGGATGCAATAGTATCAAGAGAAAAAAAATGTTGATGGAGATTAAAGACTATGAATAATGAGAGATGCTGGAGAAGTCTCTGTGCTGTACAGAATAGATGAACAGAGAAAAAGGAAATTTATAGTTGTGTCTAAGATTATTTACTGAATGCATTTTAAAATTATTAGAAAAATAAGTAAAGGTTGAAATTAATTTTTAATAATGCTGGTTATTAGAAAGTGTTTCTTTCAGAAAAACATACTGCTAATACTGAACCATGTGGCATCTTGAATTTTATTTGGGTTACACAATACTGAACCATGTGGTATCTTGAATTTTATTTGGGTTACAGAAAATCTCCCACTCATTCTTTTCTTTTCTGCATAAACTGATTGTCATTGAAAAGAGCTACTGATCTCAAAGAGAACTATAAGACTAGCTCTTAACTGGTGGTTTGTTTGCAAGGGAGGAGGAAGTTGAAAGATAGTTGTTATCTTGCAAATTGAGTGTTAATAATATTCTGTGTTATTCTGTGATTTATAGGAACATAGTCTTTGAAATAAACTGTTACTATTATGCTAAATTTAATGTCCTATCCTGGATATCCTGGACTTGGATAGACTTAAAGAGGTACTGGTTTTAAGTCCCTCTTTGAAGACTCATGCATTCATTAGAAACTCCTCACACAGTTTTCTATTCATTAGCCTACAAATATTTATTAACAATTTTGTGGTGACAGTGAAACTTTTAAAGAGGGACTTAAAATTAGAATGCAGCTTTCCTCTTTAAAAAAAAAAAAAGTCTATAAACATACCAGAAATAAAAAGTTATAAATGTCTTTCACTGTTATTCAGACTGAATATTGATCTAAAGCAAGGGAACTTACCTTTTCAAAAAAGTTCATGTTTTTCCATAAGAACTTACTCTATGATATCTCAAAAAGCCCTACAGAACTTCGAAGTCTCTATATCCAAATAACACATGTTGCTCCTGGCTGTATAATTATACATACTTAGATTGACAAAATTATTCTAAATGTTATCTGAAGACTAAATATAAAAATAGCCAAGAGCATTAAGAGAAAAGAAATATAATGACAGGGACTTTACCAGCTTTTTATGAATAATCAGATATTAAAGTATATTATAATTGCACAGCAATCTTAAAGGTATAATAATGGCGCAGAAACAGACAAAACAGAAAGAACAGAAGCTCTATCTCCATTGTGCAAGAATGTTGACATTTGAAATCAGTGACTGAAGAGTACATAAATGGTGCTGAAAATAACTGGGTAAATATTGGCAAAAATAGATAATTCCATTTTCATGCCTTTCATCACAAATAATTCTTGATGAAAAACAAAGTAAAATACACATTCACACTAGTAGAAGAAAATGGTTTTCTTTCAACATTGAAACTTTAAGTGAAATATTAATAAATTTAACTATGCAAGTTTATTTTAAGAGGCCTTTTTGAAGTAATGAGAAAAATAATTGCTTATAAGATGTAATGACACAATTGACTAACATATGGAGGAGAAAATGAATCTGATCTCTGCCTCATTCCTTATCACAAAAAGCCTTTGAAATGCACCCAGAAATGTAACTAAAAATGAAGATAAAAAGTAATGGAAGGAAATATCAGTTTATGTTTCTATAGTCTTAAAATGGGAAATAATTTCTATTTATAACAAATGATTCAGTAAAGACTGTATTTTTAAAGAAATATTCTATATTGTAACACTAAAGGATAAAAAGGAAGTGACAGGCTGGGAGAAGTATTTGCAATACACGTTCAAGTCTACTTTTATTTTTTAAATTATTTTATTGTACTTTAAGTTCTGGGGCACATGTGCAGAATGTACAGGTTTGTTACATAGGTACACACATGCCATGGTGGTTTGCTGTACCCATCAATCCGTCATCTATATTAGGTATTTCTCCTAATGCTCTCTCTTCCCTAGGCCCCCAACACCTGACAGGCCCTGGTGTGTGATATTCCCCTCCCTGTGTCCATGTGTTCTCATTGTTCAACGCCCACTTATGAGTGACAACATGTGGTGTTTGGTTTTCTGTTCCTGTGTTAGTTTGCTGAGAATGATGGTTTCTAGCTTCATCAATATCCCTGCAAAGGACATGAACTCATTTTTTATGGCTGCATAGTATTCCATGATGTATATGTGCCACATTTTCTTGATCCAGTCTATCACTGATGGGCATTTGGGTTGGTTCCAAGTCTCTGCTATTGTGAACAGTGCCACAATAAACATACATGTACTACTTTTATAATCAGAGAGTAATATTCATTTTGTAAATTACTAATGATGACATCAATATTTTCATTTTGTTAACTTTTATTTGAGATGTTGATATCTTTGGGACCTGGCTTGCTCCAGACAAGTCATTTGAATTGAAGATATAGTTTTTAATTGTGCTAGAGTTTCTTTTCAATTCTGTAAACTTACTACCCTTATTTAATTAGTTTATTTATTCCTGTTATGGAATTTGTGACTTGATAGTAGATAAAGAGGAACTTAATTTCAAAAGGTTCCAGTATATAAACTGTCCGCTCAACGTTCTTCTTTACATTATCACACCTATCTTTAATTTCCCTCACTGTTTTTTTCTTCCCTCAATCTTAGAATAAGAAGGTCACCTTCATTTTCTCTCCTATTCCACAAGTAACGTTATTTCTGTTTGTAGTATTACTTTTCTCTGAGGGTCAGCTCACCAAATTTGAATAGTTCACTATTTTTCATAGCATTTCTCAGTGTGAGTCTAGTCTCTGTAAAATTGAATAGACTGTGACCTATCAAACACAGTGATCTAGACCATAGAGCTGGAGACCATTGAGTCCAACTTTACTATTTTTCAGATAAAAACTGAGAGGCTTGCAAAGGTTCAGTGAGCCAACAGTCATCCGGCTTGTTAGTGACAGAACTAGAACTTGACCCTGAGGTATCCTGGCCTTGTCCCCTTCCTCATACGGCCGATTGGCAGCATGTAACACAGATAATCAAATCCTCAAAAGAAAACCATCTTACACTTACTTCCTTTTATAGAGGGAAGAGTTGAAGCCTAAAGATGTAAACAGGAAATTGCTTAGGGTCAATTTGTTACTGTTGGTAAAGACATGAACAGAAATTTCATGTTCTATTCTCAACACACAGAGAGGTTGTGTATAAATCAGGGGAAAAGCTAAACCTGGTGCAATAGGGAACCCTGCTTCCTAGTAACAAATCACTTGGAACATTCGGAAAACTCGGTGCTGCCCTCTTGGGAGACTCACAGAACTCACTGGTAAATTAAGGTACTGATAAATCCTGAAGCAAATGAACTTATGTTTTGCATAACCCAGAATTTTCCAAATGCACATGACCAGAAAACCCTTTGTCTCAAAAAAACTGTCATCATCCTGTAGAAATAGTGTTTCACTGACATTTTACGGTATTTTTTAGTTGAGAGCAAAGAAACCTGAGCTTTAATCTCAGATCTGCTAATCCCTGTCTAGGTGCCCAGGGGTAAGTCTCTTAATTCACTTCACTTTCTTCAAGTGTAACAACAACTAATGGGGGAAAAACAAGTTCCATAGTCGCTCTCATCTTTATAGGTGCTTTGTAGCCTCATCTGTTACATATATGCTAAGGATACACACACACACACACACATATGTACATAAATAAGATTATTAGCCAAGATCCACAAGAATGAGTGTTTATGTACATACATGAAATACTTCTGGTTTCAACATGTCCCCTTTTCTCTTCTTCCAGTTAGTGGAGGAGGAGACAGAATTGTACACGACACAAGACAATTCTGCTCACATCCCACTGGCTAGAACCCATGCCCATGGCCATACCTGACTTGAATAAAGTGGTCTAATTTTGGATCCAGGAGGGGAATATGGATCTTGGGAGCAGAGAGGAGCAGTCTCTGAAGTTGTTTAACTGGATCTGATGTCCCATCCAATTGCAAATCCCAATGATCATAAGATATCCTAGAGTATGCTAAATATGTTCAGTATACGGCTTGGGGAATTATATATATTTAAAAATAATGCATAATAAACTAGTTATTGAATAAATGGTGTGAGGTGCTATATGATTTAGACTCATACAAGACTTGAAACATTAAATGAGAATTCAGAGACCCAGATCTTCATGTTTGCTATGTAGTCATGTAGGTTGCTTAACCTTTCTCAGTTTCAGTTGCTTTAAATAGAAAGAAAGGCCAGATGCAGTGGCTCACACCTGTAATTCTAGCACTTTGGGAGGCCAAGGCAGGCAGATCACCTGAGGTTAGGAGTTTGAGACTAGCCTGGTGAACATGGCAAAACTGTCTCTGCTAAAAATACAAAATATAGCCAGGTGTGGTGGTGGGCATCTATAATACTAGCTGCTCTTGAGACTGAGGCAGGAGAAGTTCTTGAACCTGGGAGGCAGAGGTTGCAGTGAGCAGAGATCACACCATTGCACTCCAGCCTGGCCAACAGAGTCCATCTCAAAAAAAAAAAAAAAAAAAAGAAAGATAATAATAACTATTAAATAGGACTATTCTGAAGACACATATGAAAGAGATTTTGTCACTGTAAAGCAACTGTGAAGAAATCTTTATGCTATCATATTTCTAATAATGGATATAATATATACTGGCTTCATTAGTAGAATTTTTGACCCCATTAACTAATATCTGAATACTAAATTATAAAAGGATGGCTTTATATATACTATATTAGCAATCATCTGGTAAAGCTTTAACTAAATTTTTGTGTTATATTTAACATTTGGAGGGATTAATAAAGTTTGTTAAGAGGACAAAATGTGCTAACCCATATGGATTCCTTAGAAGAGCAACTGCACTAATAAGGTCTGAATAAATATTACCATTGTTGTTAGGAGAACTGACAAGTGCTGAGAACGCATGATGTCTCCAGTGCAATGCCAAGCATTTCATATATTATCTTATTTAATTATTACAACAATTCTATAGTATAGTTATTATTATCCCATTTTCTGGATTAGGATAACTGAGACTCAAGTAGAATAAATAACTGAAATTTGAATTTTAAACTCCAAATAAATATTTATACCCTTTATTTTGACATTGCTGATAAGCAAATATTTTTTCACCAACTCACAACCAACACATCTAAGCCCACTTGGATTCCACAATGGCACACCACTGTCCTGTACTCTGATCTCTTTGCAATTTAGATTGTGATGAAAACAATTCAGTAGATGCTTATTGTGAATGATTTCTCCATTGCTTTTCCTAATCAAAGACTTTTATCTACCTTGCCCTGGGTCTCCTGGAGCAACTGATAAGGGGCACAGAGGACTCAAGAAGTTACTAAATAGCTGTAGGAGACAAACTTTTGCTGATGAAAGTGCTTTCCTATTAGTGCCTGCGGTTGCGTGTTTAGCATGTGAAAGTCAGGAGGCTGGACAGGATATGGAGAAATAGGAATGCTTTTACACTGTTGGTGGGAGTGTAAATTAATTCAACCATTGTGGAAGACAGTGTGGTAATTCCTTAAGGATCTAGAAATAGAAATACCATTTGACCCAGCAATCCCATTACTGGATATATACCCAAAGGATTATAAGTCATTCTATTATGAAGACACATGCACATATATGTTTACTGTGGCCCTGTTCACAATAGCAAAGACTGGGAACCAACCCAAATGCCCATCAAATAATAGACTAGATAAAGCAAACGTGGCACATATACACCATGGAATACTATGCAGTAGTAAAAAGGATGAGTTCACGTCCTTTGCAGGGACATGGATGAAATTGGAAATCATCCTTCTCAGCAAACTGACACAAGAACAGAAAACCAAACACCGCACGTTCTCATTCATAAGTGGGTGTTGAACAATGAGAATACACGGACACAGGGAGGGGACCATCACACACCAGGGCCTGGGTGATCGGGAGCTAGGGAAGGAATAGCAGGGCTGGGGGTACTGGGGAGGGATAGCATTAGGAGAAGTACCTAATGTAGATGATGAGGCGATGGATGTAGCAAACCACCACCATGGCATGTGTATACCTATGTAACAAACCTGCATGATTTGCACATGTACCCCAGAACTTAAAGTATAATAAATAAATTTTAAAAAAAAAGTCAGGAGGCTGACAGTGATTTTCTTTTTGCCCAACATGTCAGCACAAATATTACACCCATCATAGACAGAATCTTCCTGAACTCTTTTTTGGGATGTGCGTGTCTATTTACTATTTTTATGTTATTACAGCAGAAAGCCATAGTTCTTGGTGACATAAACACTTTTCATTTCTGTTCAGTCATTCACTTGTCCTCTTTTCTCCATTATGGTGCTATGTGACACAAGCATTAAAAGTACCAAATGAAATGGTACTTTATATATTTGCACAACATATTATGCAAACATTTGGTCAAACTGGGACAGCACATTTGGAAGTGAAGGAGAAAACTTCCCCTGAACACTCAGGAATTCACCTTGAAGCTTTATCACCAAGTGTCTGTGCTATTTTCCCTTTACCTATGTACTGTGTAGGTCCAGATTGGACACTCTTGTTAAAAAATGTGTTTAGGTGATTCAGAATAAATATAGACTTCTAGAAGACATAGGTTACTTACATTGGAATCATAGTCAACAGCAATTAGCTGTTCACAATAGTGTCCTCTGTTCATTTTAAAGTTAATCATTAAAAGAATAAAATTAAATTGGTTTGCAAGAAAATCATGTGTTCAGTTACCCACACAAAATATCCATTTGTTTAACAGTCATGTAGAATCTCCTAGTTTTAATGTCCTGTGTGAATCTATGATATATTACATAAATACATGATACAAATGTATAATATTTAACATACATATGCTTGCATATTATACATATTCGTATACACCCAACACGAACAGCAGTAAATGATGGGATCAATGACCTCTCAGCAATGTCAGCAATGTTCAGTGGGAGTACAAAGAAGGAAGTAATTACTTCTGATTGAGACATGGGAGTGCTTGCTCATATCTCTTGAAGACACTGCCCTGGGCTCTATCATTTGAAACAATTCTAATAAATGAAAAATCCAGAACAAGAATCCCAGAGTGGGAGCAGTATGAGTAAAAGCCAAAAAAAAAATATGCCCACTGCAATTGAATATTGGGAGTTATAAAGTATAGATAGTAAATTAAAAGGGAAGAAAACTGTAGGATGTTAGACTGGAGAAACAGTTTAGGAAAAAATTGTCAAAGACAATATAAGTCCCCCAGATAGCAACTTCAAATCTCTTGATAAACCTACAGATGGGAAGCCTCTTGATTGGTTACTGTCCTTACGTTGGCTTACAGAGTTCTCCCATACAATCATAGATGTATATCTAATTTAAGTATTTTATTTATCATTATCATTATTTGTAACATTATTAAAATATCATTGTAGGCAATGAACCAGGGGAAAAGAAAAAGACACCCATACAGAAGAACAGAGAAGGATCTCAGAAGCTCTTGACTGTCAGTGAAAGGTATCAAAAATGCAATTTGCATGAAATACACTCAGCTGCTTGGAAGGAGGAATGTTCCCTGACCATTAGAGTAAAGACTCAGTGCAAACAAGAGAAGCTAAAGGTTGTCTTTCAGCCCCTCGGGAGGGTTCCCTGGAGAGTCAAGGACACAGAGAGGATAGGAAGGACACGTGCAACAGCTGTGAGACACCAGGCATGTGTCATGGGGAGCAGGATCCAGTGGAGCTGCCCTGAATAGCTACCAGATGTGCTCCTTTGTCAATGACCTCATCTGAAAGAGTTCCAAACCAGATATGTCAAGGCTATCTTTTTAGGACTGATTGGATGATTGGATCATATGAGTTGAACGAAAAGTTTGGTTATTTGGATCATTGGATCACCCTTGTTTTTTTTTTTTTTTTTTTTTTTTTGAGATGGAGTTTCGCTCTTGTTACCCAGGCTGGAGTGCAATGGCGCGATCTCGGCTCACCGCAACCTCCACCTCCTGGGTTCAGGCAATTCTCCTGCCTCAGCCTCCTGAGTAGCTGGGATTACAGGCACGCACCACCATGCCCAGCTAATTTTTTGTATTTTTAACATGTTTCACCATGTTGACCAGGATGGTCTCGATCTCTTGACCTCGTGATCCACCCTCCTCGGCCTCCCAAAGTGCTGGGATTACAGGTGTAAGCCACCGCGCCCGGCCAGATCACCCTCTTTAGGTGACTAACTTATAAACCAATAATTCTAATTTTATTTCAGCAGTTGGATTGGTGTTGGCCTTCCCTTGAAGTTTATACAAGAGATCTGAGAGAGATAATTCTTTCTCATGGCAGAAGTTATTTTTAACAGAAGTGTAGAAACCATTTCATTACCCTTGGATATGTGAATACAAAGAAAATTATGAACTGAATCTTGTTGGAAGGAGATTGGAGTCCCCAGGGCTCAAGGGACAAAAGAAATGGGGGCAGAGAGCTGAGGTAGAAGTAACAAATTGTTCTGGAGACCCAAAGACCCTAGGTCTGTGCCATTTTCCCTTGTGAGAAAGCAGAGAGTACAAAGTATTTTTTTCCTTAGCTCTTGGAGGGACAAAAATTGCAGCCAGAAAGACTGGTAGAGATGGAATTCTCATAAAACTGGTTAGAGAATTGATTGAAATCCAAGTTCTTATTTTTCCCCTCACAAATGTAATCTAGAAATCAAGGCCTACCAATATTAAATATGTTATGCTTTAGTTCTCAAAAACCTCTACAGAATGAAGTGCCAAATCATTATATTTTGGAAAAACTGCCATTTGCAACATATGGGTAAACAATTACAAACTCAAAAACTGATATTAACTCTATCAGCTGCAATGCATACATCTGTTAGGATCAACATTGATATATATTTATTTTAATCTTTCAGCACCACTGTATAAATATAGCCTGTCAATGTTACGACACACCACACTGAATACCAACTGAAGCCCGACCTTTAGTTTGCTGACTGCATGAACCATGAATGCACCATAACGTTCCAAAGGACATAAGGATGTTAAATCTCCTCTACATTTTAAAGTTTAGACAGATTTAACTTCTCCTTCAACTTGTATTCATTCCAGCCAGGCAGATTCTGCACAACCCAATGGAATGTGTGAGGAAAAGGGTCAAAGAAAGTGCATCACAGTGAAAAGAATCACTGAGTGTACCAGAAGTAGATTTTACCTTCTGCATTACCATTTGGGTTAACTCAGGCAATCATGACTTCGGGGAATTTTTGTCTTTATTTATAAAGTGAAGAAAGGTAAACTAAAGCCGTGGGTTAAAATTTTAATTTTGATGATGTAACTTCTCTAGAAAACAGAAGTGTGGGAAGCCAAAGAAAAGTACTGAAGGAGCTGGAGTAGAGGTAAGAGTGGACCTAAGCTGTCAAACCTGTGTTCCACTAGTTTGCAGAACACACTGGGTTAGCTAATCCCAGAGGTTTACGCCTTGTCTAGAATCCTATAACCATGAGATTATAAATTACTTCTTTTTTTTTTTTTTTTGAGATGGAGTTTCACTCTTGTTGCCCAGGTTGAAGTGCAATAGTACAATCTCAGCTCACCGCAACCTCTGCCTCCCGAGTTCAAGTGATTCTCCTGCCTCAGCCTCCTGAGTAGCTGGCATTATAGGCATGCACCACCACGCCCAGGTAATTTTGTATTTTTAGTAGAGACAAGGTTTCTACATGTTGGTCAGGCTGGTCTTGAACTCCCGACCTCAAGTGATCCACCCATCTCAGCCTCCCAAAGTGCTGGGATTACAGGCGTGAGCCACCATGACCCACTGAGACATTTCTACATTCCTGGCCCATGAATTCTCCTGGTAACATAGGAACCTATCTTTACTGCCAAAAGATCGTGTCCTTCATTTTGTTTGTTTGTTTTTAAATCTGCTTATTCAATGCCTAAAATAATACCCAAAAACTGTAAGTGGCTCTTTGTAAAATAAATTCTAAACAGGGTATTTTTAAAATTTTTATTTAACTTACTTAGGGAGGATATTGAAGCCCAGTTGACATGCCTATTTGGCAGATGCTGTTTGGTTATTTGGATCACCCTCTTTAGGTTGCTAACTTATAAACCAATAATTCTAATTTTATTTCAGCAGTTGGATTGGTGTTGATCTTCCCTTGAAGTTTATACAAGAGATCTACAGTGTAGAAACCATTGTAACTAGTTTGAACATTCCAAAGTGAAGGATGGACCTAATATTATCCTTTCCATTAACTCCATTTATCTTTATCCTGGGACAGGGGACCCTCACAAAATCATCCTTTCCCCATTTTCTCATGAATTCAACATCTACATTCATTTCTTTTACATCTATTAGTTGAGCACACACTGTGTGCCAGATGCTGAGCTTTATGCTAAAGATGCATTGCTTCACAAAACCCAAAACACATGTTCTTGGCCCTCCAACAACATGGAGTCCAGTGAGGAAAGCCCCAAAAGAGGTGATAACACCAACATATAATGAGTACTTGAGAAGTGATATAACACCGACATCTTAAGTACCAGAATGTTATGGGTACCCAAAGGAGAGTCACACACCCAACCTTTTCTTAGCAAGGTTAAGTAAATTTTCCAAAGGAGATGATTCCTAAAATAAGAACGAAAGGACAATAGAAACCTACTTTGCTGGGAGTGGAAGAAGTCTGACCAGTGGCACAACCAAGGCCCAAGACTGAGATAATATGCTGTCTTCGGAAATATAAGTACAATTTTAAGAAAAGTATAGTTTTAGGGTATAGGGGTAGAAAAGATGAGGTTGATGAAATAAAGCCTAACTAAAGTAGGGCCATTTAAGTATGAGCATGATACAATTGGTTATACATTAGAGAGATTCTAGAGAGTTCCATGAAACACTCAGCTCATGCTCAATATCAGTTTACATTGTCACAATAATGCCAAATAATCAACTATCCCAACATTCAGTGGCTTACAATGGCAAGTGTTTATTTGGCACAGAAGACTTCAGGTGGGCAATTTGGACTGGATGAGGTTGCACATTCCCCTAGGCTCAGTTGGGTTCACCATGTCTGGAAGGGTCACTGACCATCAGTTAGCTGATCTAGGCTGGCTTAGGCTGGGGCAACCGGGAAGACTCAGCTCTGCTTCCCATGTCTCAACTCTGTGCATGTTCTCCTGGGAAGACAGAGGAGCTAGAAGGGAAGCAAAAATGTGTAAGAGCTTTCTCAAGTTTCTAGAGTCATCTCTGGTAACACTCTTTGGTTCAAAAAAAGATGCTTGTCTAATATAGCAGACTCCACCTATGGCATAAGAGGCTCCACAAAAAGCATGGTTTTGAGGCTGGCTGAAGTACTGTGGCCAGTACTGCCATCAATCCGTCATACATACAATCGCTCCTGGTGCTAGATTCTGTGTTTCCTAAGATGACAACAAATCTAAGTCCTGAATAATTTTATTGAATGGGGTCATTCCTTAAATTGATCACTCACCTACACTCCACCACCAGCACACACATGAGGTGCTCTGTCTTCAATTTTCTGGGACAGTGGCTTTCAGTCTCCAAAAGAGTAAAGGCAGTGGCTGCACTTTGGGGTAAATTAGGGAAGTAGCAAAATTAAATAAGATATAAATATAAGGGAAATATGTTCATACAAAGAGATTTGTTTTAGTAAACTTAGGAAATAATTTCATGTAATTAAATCTAAATAAAAGTGCATTAACTGAGGATAAATAATGTGCCAAATAATGTGCTAAGTACTTTTACAGAGATTATCTCAGGGCTCGCTGTCTCTGTCACACACACACGCACGTGCGCACACACACACACCCCCCCCCCCAGATAAATGTTATTGTTATATGATCCTCCCAATTTTACTATTGAGAAATCTGAGGCTTTGTGAGTTATATGATAAGTTAGCACCTGAAGTTGAAACCCAGCAGTTTGAGTCAATAACCCATTTGCTTAAATAATGTATGTCAAATTGTATGTTAAAGTGTCTTAGCCCAAAATGTTGTAAATCCCACCCTTAAGAAAAGCGTATGTTTGAAAAGATATTACCAAAGACTATCTCTTTCTTATATACTTTTCTTAAAAGTAAATGCCAAGACCCATGAACACTTTCTATAAATGAATAATTCAGTGAAAACCACAGAAATGTATAGACTAGTGTCATGGAAAGTCTGCTTTCCTAACAAGTCTATCTTTGATCAGTGATTCATTTACATAGATTCTGTCTACATGTCAATCCTCATGATTTGTGGCACTGCATATTTTAGAACTTGACATATGTATTCTTTTCACAAGCCACGTTTCACAGCAGCCTCCATTGTCAATGATAATGAAGAAAGCACGTCAGTAATAAAGCAAGCCCAGTTTCTTTCGAGACTACGTTAAGACAGACATTCAGGCAAGCCTGACAATTATTCTACCTTCGTGTGTATCACCAGCCTGACAGGTTCATTGTCCCTTTCCCTATGTGTTAGATATTCATTCATTCATTCATTCAAAAGGATATCTATTGAGCATCTACTCTGTGTCACGCATTGTGCTAAGCATAAGAGATATAATGGGGAACAAGTCACAAATTTATAATCAAGTGAGGGAAACAAAGAACAAAATCAAGTAAACAAATAACTAAGAATAATTGCAAGTTAAAATAAGATGTATAGGGCATACCTATACTATGTACCTATACCTATATGCCTATAACAAACTTACTTTCATTAGAATGATCAGGAATTGGAAATATCGGAGCTCACTCTGACATGCTGAGAAGAATGAGACTTGTGCAAGGAGTTGTCTTTAATCAAAATGCTCAGGGAACATAGGATCTGGGTTATTCAAATGTTCTGCAGTTGAGAGTTGACCAGGAGGCACTCTTATTTTCTCCTATATTGTTGGAATATAACAGCCCTCTTTCCTGCTTTGGTTACATACACTCAATCAGGATGAATTATGTTCACAATGCCCAAGGTCATGGTTCCCATCTTCACTCAAGACTTGATCATATCTCTGGGTTTCCAGAAACCTCCAAAGTGACAGATACTTCTTCCCACCCAAATGCTGGACTCTGGCATAGACTTAAAGACATAACAGGCAGAGACGAGCAACAGCTCATCCTAAACCGTATCATGGAAGTTGTCAGGCTTTCCACAATCCTTTTTTAATATAGGCTTTAAAAAAAAATAGCTTCTTTCTCTGAAAATTTAAGTACATTTTTTAAAACAACTTGAAAATGCCAGTTGAGTTTGGGTTAACAGACATGATAAAATAAATCTAAACATGTACACTGGTCAAATTTTCAACAGTTTTTTTTTTTTTTTTTTTTTTTTGCTAGTAACTAAGGGAGTTTTTTGCTTTGTTTTGGTGGGGATTTTTTGGTTTTTTTTTTTGGAATTTTTTTTTTTTACACACTGGGCTAAGCATTTATATTTATAACAGCCCATCATGATTTTTTCCAGAGTTCCCCATTCACTTCAGCATAAATATATTAGAATATGGTAACAGAAAACACCAACTCAATTGAGAAGGTAAAGAACAAGTAGCCGGCAGCATTTCATCCCATTTTAATTTTCACCAAAGTTTTAATTTCTCTATAGGCTATTTTTCAACTTTACCTATTTTTATTTAGTGCCCAAGCATTCTAACTGGACTTTGCTTAAATCTGTGTGTTTACCAGCGGGCTTTAGTTACAATGATGCTACACAACAAAATAAACAGGCCAACAAAGGAAAAGGAGAGAAATGCAATATGTAAAACATCATTGATAAACCATGTGTAGGCTTGCTGAGAAAATATATGTATCATGTCGCTTTGGTTTGCTTCTGTCTGCACTTCTGTGTCCTCTCTCAACTACTGTTCACCTTGTTCTCTGCCTGGGGACACTGACCTGCTCGGATTGGCTTCTGGTTGGGTTCCACCAGATGGAGGCATCAACCAGGAGAGAAGAGGAAAGAAGGAGGATGTGGGCAGGACATTTGTATGCCAGGGCCACTTTAGTTGTGTCCCTGGACTGAAGGGCACAGCTGTTCTTGAGGCAGCTTCCTATATTCTCTTCCCCTTCTGGGTCTCAGGTCAGTAAGTTCTGAGGTTGCTTCTCCCACATTACTGCACCACCCTTGTAATTTCCTCATATTTTGTCCACACCTTTCTAAATAGCCCTTGTGTGAAATCCTAAAAAAGAAATCTTAATATGTGTGTTGTTCATCTGTTTCTTATAGGGTCCTTAACTCATCTACTTATTATTAAAGATGTGTTTTTCCATTTTCCTCAAATATTTTGACAATTGCTGTGCCATAAAATTAAATTAATTGCACCTTATGGTGGAAAATAACTATGTATTCCATTCCTTTTCTTATATATTTCTTTATTTGATTCTCCAAATAACTCTAAGATTGGTAGAACAGTTTTCAATGGCCTTATTTATGGTTTGGAAAATGAAGGTTTAGAGGGATGAAGTAACTGGACTGCAGTCAACATATAGATCCAGGACCCCTGAAGTGTATGATTTCTTCTTCAAGACTCACTTCCTTAAACCATGCTATGAAAGAACTCTGCAAACAACTAGATGACATTTTATTACGACCACAAGATAACAACCATAAATTCTGTGTATGCAGAATCTAAACAAGAGGTCTTCAAACTACGGCCCAGGCCAAAGGTACCTGTTGCTTGTATCTACAAACAAAATTTTGTTAGAACACAGCTGCACACAGTTCATTTACCTATTGTCTACGTCCGCTTTTGCCGTTTGGTTTGGTTTGGTTTGTTTGTTTTTGAGATGAAGTCTTTCTCTGTCTCCCAGGCTAGAGTGCAGTGGCGAGATCTCAGCTCACTACAACCTCTATCTCCTGGGTTCAAGTAATTCTCCTGCCTCAGCCACCTACAGGCATGTGCCACTGCGCCCAACTGATTCTTTATAGTTTTAGTAGAGATAGGGTTTCACCATGTTGGTCAGGCTGGTCTTGAACTCCTGACCTCAAATGATCCACCTGCCTCAGCTTCCCAAAGTGCTTGGATTACAGGTGTGAGCCACTGCGCCTGGCCTGCCACCTTTTGGAGTAAAGCTAGAGAACACATGACCTGCAAAGTCTAAAATATTTATTATCTGGTCCTTTATAGAAAACATTTGCTGACCCCCAACTTAAGAAGAAAACCCAAAGTTTTTTCACAGTTGTCTGACTGTGCTGCTCAAATTAAAGAACCTAAATGTGTCTTAAGCCTCTCCTAAATTACATATTAAACATTCAATAATTTCAGGCTTTATTTTTGTAAAACATCCATGAAGGGTATTTTGGGTAACTCTAAGTTAACCAGAATATTAAAATAATCATAGTGTGTCATTCTCTGATTAATCTGGAAAATAGGAATTTCTCGCCTTGTTATATTATTTTTTAAAAAACTTTTTAAAAATAACACTTTGAAAATCCCTTTACTCTAAAGGGATGCTAGAGAGTCAGTTTAACTTTCTTTTCTACTGCCAGAAAATATACCAAGTAAAATACGGAACACTGAGCCCAAAGACCAGAAATTTTTAAGTTAAAAGTTGGTTTTAACTTAAAGAAAAGAGAAAATTGACCTTGATGGTATTTTGCATACAAATCATTAATGAATACTGCATCAAATATTTGCTTCAATAAAGGTGTTCATCAGAAAAAAAAAAGAGGTTTATTGCTACATGCAACTTAAACTATTTTAAATCAGCAGAAACAAGTAAGAGAGAGAGGCTAGAAATCTATTTCTTATTGTGAGGCTTCTGGAAGCCAGAGATTATAGTGAGCAGCTCTACTTTTCCACCAGTCCCATTTCCACTGAGCAGGAACATGAATCATATGGCTGGGCCTCCCCCTCCAGGGGGAAGCTGAGTATGTTATTTCCATTGGCCAATTAACATAAATCACTTCTCAGCCACAGAGACTGATTCACAGATGGGCCTGTTAGCCAAGCAAGGCCAAATCAGATTTTTTTTGTTTTTTTTTTTTTTTTTTTTGAGGCAAGAGTCTCGTTCTGTTGCCTGGGCTAGAATGCAATGGCGCGATCTTGGCTCACTGTAATTCTGACTCCCCGGTTCAAGTGCTTCTCCTGCCTAAGCCTCCTGAGTAGCTGGGATTACAGGCATGTGCCTCCACACCCAGCTAAGTTTTGTATTTTTAGTAAAGATGGGGTTTCAGCATGTTGGTCAGGCTGGTCTCAAACTCCTGACCTTGTGATCCACCCACCTTGGCCTCCCAAAGTGCTGGGATTACAGGCGTGAGACACTGCGCCTGACCAATCAGAGTCTTTTGTGGGGAATGGATGTTCATACTGACAGCATAAGACATTACTATCTTCTGAACTTTGACTTTTAAAGACCTTATGAGCTTGAAATGACCACTGGTCATTTTCACCACACAAGAAAAATCTGCCTGAGCATGGAGTCAACACAAAGCAAGCAGAGTTGAAAGAGGGGGAATGAGATAGCCTCCTGGTGGTCTCTATCTAAGTGCTCAAATCAAGGCCAGAATGGAAATGATCCAGCCCCTCGATTTCCCTTTTATGTGACTCACTACTTACTTCCACCTTCCACATAGTTTTTGGTAAAGTAGTTTGAATAGGGACTCATCTCATACAACTGGAAGATTCCTGACTAGTTCATGGTACAAAGATAAGTGTATAAATACAAACGTTTATTCACTGAATAATAACATGTGTATATATCCAATGTCTATCATGAACAAAACCTGAAAACATTTCCACTAGAGTGATATAAGCACATAGGGAAGGCTGGTGGAAGAGGATGGAGCTAGGCAGACAGAGCTGCTATTCAGAGAACCTTGTGGCATGTGCTGAATGGCACTGCAGTGTCAAAGAGGCACATTTGCTCAGGTATTCAACAAAGAATTATTCATATCAATGCCCACTCTGTGTTCTTGGCACAGAGCAGAAAAAGGATGGAAAAATGAAACATTGCCCCTTCCCTCATGAAGCTTACAGGCTCATAAGGAAGGTAGAATTCAATCAAATAATCTCATGGAGTGGAATGGAATGGAAAAAGGAAAGGAAAGGAATGAAAAAAGGAAAAGAGAGAGAGGAGAAGAGAGGGTATAGGAGGGGAGGGCAATGCTATATTTAAAAAAGTGAGAACGGTCATTTGACCTAGTTCAGGAAGTCAGGGAAGATTTGTGTGAGGACGTGTCTATAGCCATCGGCCAGGTGAAGATGAGCTGGAAGAGCTCATGAGAAGGGAAAATGAGTAGCAAGAGTAAAAGAAGGTTGGCATGTCTGGAGCACTGAGAATGTGGAGTGGAGTTGAAGGTAGAGGAGCCCTGTCTTCCTGCATTCTAAATAAAGTGACATGGGGCAATTCCCATCTACACCTGCTGTCCCTGGTAATTATTAATAGCACCTCTTTTTCTCAAAAAGAAAAATCATCCCAGATTGAAAATTAAATTCTATAGTCCCCTGGATCAAACCAAATTAGGTTAATGGCAACGTGGTGAAATTCTAATAATGTCTGGAGTTTAATGATTAGTAATGCACCAATGCTAATTTGTTAGTTTAGGCAATGCACCCCAGAATAATTTAAGACGTTAACTGGGCAAGGGGTATCTAGGAATCATCCGTACTATATTTGAAATTTTTATATGAATCTACAAGTATTCCATTATTGTTTACTTAAAAAATAAAACACCAGCAACAACAAAAAGGTAGACTGACCAAAGGAAAGAAAGTTAAGGAGTTTCGTTTTTATCTTTTTATCTTAAGGAGAAGAGAAAGGTACTAAAGAGTTGAAGCATGGTGGAGTGGTGAGGAGGAGGAGGGTAGTCCTCAGATCTGTGTTTAAACAAAGCCACTCTAGCTGCAGGTGGGGAAAAAACTGGAGGGTGCCTGAGTAACTACAGTGAGATTGATCTGGGTCCATCTTGGTACCTCAAGGAGTGATGACAGTACATTGGACCAGGAGATAAAGAGAATGGCTAGATACAGGGTTATGTTAAGGATGAAATAAGCAGTTTTTGTGGATTGCATATGGGATGCAGGAGAGTGAGGAGTTTGGAATGAGCCCTAGGTTTCTGTACATTTGTTAATGACTGGGAGTCTGGAGGGACAACACACAGGACCCTTCTGTGAGCAGACCATCCAGGGAAGTGGAGAAGGGTGGATGGATCCCGATATGGAACTGAAGGATGAGAGGACACCCATCAAGCCCCTGCAAGGATTGGCAAGAGCCAGACAGCACCTCAGTATAAGCCCCAGTGGAACATTCAGCAGCTTATCAAGACAATGTGTCAGGCTCCTCAGAGCAAAGTGAGGACCCAAAGGAGTTACATCAAAGTCCTGCTCCTCAAATGGGAACCCAAAGCCACAATACCATTTGCCACCATAGAAACAGGGTTCTGTGTGGTGATGAGTCCTGCTCTGTGAACTTCTGTCCAGCCTCAGCCTACAAGTCCAGCATGGAATGGGGCAGACCTACCTGGAGAAAAGAGGTTCTGTGAAGAGAGCCATTACCTGGGGGTGAGGGACTTTGGAGACCCCTAGACCTCTAAATCCCAGAACAGTGCCTGGGACATAGTAGACACTCAATATCAGTTGAGAGGAAGAAGAACTAGATGAAAGATACTGAGCACTGATCCCCTCACCTGTGAAATCAGCCCAATAATACATAACTGATAGAGTTAAACAAGGCTTAAATTAGACAGCAGTGTTGCCTGCAGGGCTGAGTTCATAAAAAGTACTAGGGAAGCTATAACTATGAAGGGATGAAGACCTGGGAAAAAATATACGTCATTTATATTTATTTATCTGCAGGGACCAGGACATTGCCTTTAATTAGCAATCTAATTATATATTGGCACATTAAAATCATACACATGGGGCATGAGGATTTTATTCCTTGTGGACAAGGCCACAAATGATTATTCACCATTGCATCTCAGGCAATGTAATCCACTACACGCTTAACAAATATCTGATACAGAATTTGTTTATTTAATTCTTCTCCTGCAGCCGACAGAGTATCTCTTTGGGAAGGTGACCTCTGTAGTTTTCTTCCCCACCTTGGCTAGGGTTATGTTTTTCTCACCAATTATAGTGAAAGTGAGTAGAAAGTATTGGGTCTCTCTGTCCCTGAAAGGAATTCACTTACTTCACTGTCATGGTCCACCAGTGACCAAGCTGTCCCTGATAAGCACCACAGCTTCCCCCAAGCCCTAGGAATGAATGAATTACCCTTGGGGTGCGTTGTGCAAGAAGAAAAGCCTGCCCATTCCAGGAATAGCCTCCATATCCAGGAAAGGTGGCAGCAGCTGTTAGTGACTCTCAGAGAGTTGGCTGGGATATCAAGGCAGACTGAGAGGCATAAATTCCGAGGCTGGTTTTTGAGCCAGTTAAGCTCCTGAAGGGGAAGCCCACTGGACGGAATGGGCTGTGATTTGTTGCTGCCTGGTCGGAATATGAGTTGGGCTCCCTGGAAGCAGCAACCCTGCTTAATTTACCTGTCAAATAGCCTGATGGATTTGTCCATAGAGTTTTTAAACAGAAGATAAAGCTCTTCACTCTGGAAGGCTTTCCTCTTCAGTAGGGAACATAACCATCACTTGCGTGGATTGATGTGACTAATTCAGGGCTCTTCAGCTCCACCCTGTTAAGCACTCTATCTCTACTCTCTAAATATAATTATTTGGAATGGAATTTAAAAGATTGCCCATTGTGTGCTCAGTTTATTTTCCAGTGAAGGCTCCAAGAAGCCAGGCCACCAGTAGCCGCTAGCCGGTGCTCTGCTAGCATGCCCCATGGCAGTAACTGAGTGCCACTCATTGAAGGTGGCTGGACTCAGGGATCCAGAGGAGCTCAGGGGGCAAGGAGAACTCACACAGCTAGAGTGTTCATCCCATACCATGACTCTTCACTAATTCTCAGTCTTCTTTGGCTCACTTCCCTAAGGGTTCTATGCATCATTCCAGTCCTTTTACTAGTAAACATCTTTTTGGGATAAAGATTAAAAAATAGACAATTGTTGGAGATTACTGTTCTCCTCTATCCTGCCACATGAGAGATACGGAAGAAGAAACATGGAATTCTAGGTTCAGGGTACCCATCAACCGGCAATACTTGGACTATGCCTTTCAACAAAAACTGAAGAATCTAGTATAAAGCCACTAATAAATACGAGTAAGCCTGTTTGATTCATGATTCTATAGCAACTGTCAAGTATTAATGTGAATTTATATAACATCATTTTGATCTTTTCTTTGCCAGCAATAATGTATAATTCTACTCATCTCAACAAAGTGAACTGGATACAGAAATTTTCCCATTTAATAAAATATTAATTTTGCCTCTTTTAAAAACTGCTCATTTTTTTTTCAATAACAGAAATGGATAATTCAGTTTCTTCTGGTGGAAAAAAATATTAAGAACAAAATACTTATGTTCATATGATCAGTGTGTAATTATTTTTAAACATCTACATTGATATAAAATAAATAATTTTAAGAGGATAAAAAAATACAAAGTATTTTTTAATCCTCTTTAAGCAATACATAAGTAGGCTAAGGGATTTCCTGAAAACAGTTTATATTTTAAAATTTTATAACAATTAAAAATATGCTCCAAAGCATAAACACATGTTCTTAATCAACATTCTTAATCTCAATAATGAACTAAGACAGGATATTTTTTCTTTTATTTTTAACCATGATTTCAGTATCAGAAATCATAAAACAAATATTAAGTAGAATAAAATGAAAAGCTTTATAGGAAAGAAAAGAAAAAATACAGTCAAAAATCAAATGACACTCTAGAAAAGCACGGGCAACTGAAGATAGAGTATTGCTATTTTAAATATAGAATTAATTCTTACATAGTAATAAGAAAAAAATATATAGTTAGCAATCACAATATAAAAATAGCATAGAAAGTTGTAAAGGCAATTAACCAAGAAAGTGAAATAGCCAACATATTGTGAAAATATACTTCTACTCACTAATAAAAAAACAGTTAAAATTCAGATTTGCAAAAATGTGAAGAATTAGTAATTAGAACGCATTAAAAAACACAATTAGTACACATGTGAAGGATTGGTCACTTTCATGAATTGGTGATACAAGTTTCAATTTGATGTGTTTCTGAAGAGCACTTTAGGAAACTGAATAAAAACTTTTACCTATCTACCTTGTCACAGAAATTTAATTTGTAAGAATATGTCCTTTAAAAAAATATGTGGGCAAATAATAGTCAAGGTTGTTCAGTGAGGTATTGTTGAGTACATTGTGAAAAACAGCACAAATGTCCATTAAAAGTGATTTGATCGGGCCTGGCGCAGTGGCTCGGGCCTGTAACCCCAGCACTTTGGGAGTCCGAGGCTGGCGGATCATGAGGTTTGGAGATCAAGACCATCCTGGCTAAGACGGTGAAACCCTATCTCTACCAAAAATACAAAAAATTAGCCGGGCATGGTGGTGGGCACCTGTAATCCCAGCTACTTGGGAGGCTGAGGCAGAAGAATCACTTGAATCCCGGAGATGAAGGTTGCAGTAAGCCAAGATCTTGCTACTGCACTTCAGGCTGGGTGACAGAGCAAGACTCCATCTCAAACAACAACAACAAAAAAAATGACTTGATCAATTAGTTATAATACTATATGATACACAAGAATATATGTAGCCATTTAAAATGTCATGAATCTACAGCTATTGAAACAGGTATTTTTTAAGGTTGTAATGCCAAAAAAAAAAACTATTAAGAAACAGCATGTGTTACTTTTGGTATCAGAAATTAAAAACTATGACTTATCAAAAAAAATCCAAAAATTATTTAAAAACATTTAGGGGAAATACCATAATCCAAGAGAGCTTAGTTTCTATTATGCCCCAACCTCAAACAAATATACATAGTTATTTGCATGTTCAACTTGTATTTATTTCTTAAGTATATACCTTATTTAAAAGATATTTACTTATCTTTTTGGCAGGGACAGATTTTTAAAGGAGATTTTGATTTATATCTTGTTTGTAATGACATTTAGTTTTTATTTCTAAGGGCACTGCAAATGGCAACCCTGCGCTTTCCACTTGAGAGTGATGCTGCTGACCTCGTCACCAAATTTCACCCCCAGGGAGGTGAAATCACCATGGATGCTGTTTTTTTTTTATTTGTGAACTAATGTTGATTCACTTATATTTTCTTAAATGCATGCATACATGTATAAATAATTAAACAGAGTCAATAGGATTTAATCAGGTGATATAGTTTCCCTATAGTGACTAAAATAGAGTGAAGGACATGAGGACTTGGTGTGTAAGGACAACGTTCAGAAAGAGTGGCTGGTATACTCTTTTGCTCTGAAGATAAGTGGGCCTAAAAGCAATCATATCCCAGTAGCAATAAGCATATCCACAACCTAAATGTTGATCTATCTCAGTGTCCATTACAGAGAACCAAAGGTCCTCAGAGAAATGACTGATTCTAGGACTGGGGCAAGAAATGTATATGGTAAGACTGAGACATTTTGTTCTGCCAGAAAGTAAGAAAGTGTTAAACACACGAACATGCACTCATGCAGCACAATGGCTGCATATCTCAAAGGGATACAGAAGACAATTGAAAAAACTCCCAATGGCTAAAGCTGGAACAATTTGAACAACAAATAAATACCATAGTATTGGATTATAACCCAAAGTATAATATACATAGCGGTGAGTCCATACTGATGTAAATATATGACTGAATAAATAGGAAAAAAGAGAATTTCCTATGCAGAGGAATTTCAAACAACTTAGGTAGATACTCTGTACCCCAGGAGAGGAAGCATAATTTCCCACTCCACCAGTGTGAGCTGATCACAGTGACATCTTTTTGAAAAATACAGTTTGGAAAGTAAAAGTAAAATAAAAATAAGGAGTAATTTTACAGTGGAGAAATCTGACACACACTACCTCAGCCAGGTGATCAAGGACAACACAAGCCATGATAAGTCATGTTGATAGAATGTGTCCTCGGTATGATGTGATGAGATGGAACTTTAGCTCTGTGCTTTTCACCCTCTAAACATATTATCGCAGCCTAATATTGAGAAAAACATCAGCCAGATCCCAAAGAAGAGACACTCTACAAAACAACCAACCAGTAAGCCTCAAAATTTTCAAGGGCATCAAAAATTTGGAGTGTCTGAGAATTTTTCATAGTCAAGAAGAGCCTAGGGAGATGAAGATGAAATGCAATGTGGTGTCTTATAGTAGATGCGAGAACAGAAAAAAGAGACTTGGTAAAAATTGATAAATCTCAATGAAGTATAAACTTCGGTTAATAATAATGTAACAATATTTGCTCATTGGTTGTGACAAATGCACCATATTAATGTAAGATGTTAAATTAGAGGAAAATGGTGTGGGGCATATAGGAACTCTGTGTACTATCTTAGCAACTTTTCTGTAAATCTAACATTACACTTTAAAAATTTATTTTTTGTAGGAACAGCATGTATTTTTTTGGTTTCAGGAATTAAAAAGTGCAACTTACCAAAAAAACAAAAATTATTAAAAATCATTTAGGGGAACTATCACACACAGCCCAACTGATTTTAATTTCTATTATGCCCCAACCTCAAACAAATATGTATAGTTATTTCAAATATGAAAATATGCATATTCAATTTGTATTCATTTCTTAAATGCCTTATTTAAAAGATATTCACTTATCTTTTTGTCAGGGACATATTTTTAAAGGAAATTTTTATTTATATCGTTTGCAATGCTATTTAGTTTGTATTTCTAAGGACACTGCACATGACTGCCTAAATGAAGTATAAATGAAGTCTATCCCGACCACTCTAAAAATTAACTACCCTGACCACTCTTTAAAAAGCCGTTATTTTTTAAAAGTGTTATCTTTTAAAGAGTGGTCAGGGTAGACTTCATTTAGTTATTCATACTGAGCAGAGATATAAAAACAGTAAAGAGGCCGGTCCTGTGGATATCCAGGGGCAGCCCATCTAAAGGCAATGTGTGACTGGCCCTTCCCTTTTGAGGTGGAACAGAGAGACCAGTGTCCTAGCAGTGGTCAGGGTTGGAGAGCTGGGGAGGGTAGTGAGAAAAGAGGTCAGAGAGGACCGAGGGCAGTAGGGTGTAGCATATATAGGAGCCCTAGCATATAGGGACCCATAAGCTATTTCAACGCCTTTGCCTGAGTAAGAAGAATGGCCACTGGAGGCTTTCAAGCAGAGGAACAAAACCCAACTCGCTTCGAAAAGATCCATTTTGGCTGATGTGACTGTGAGAGGCAAGGATGAAATAGGCTGTTTCAGTCATTCAGATGAGAGGTAATGGTGGCTGGGTCCAGTTTAACAGTGGAGGCGTGAAGAAGCAATTATATTTGATAAAAAGTAGCTATATTTCAAAGCTTTTTTTTTTTAATACAATGAGATATAAAGTAAGAGAAAGAGAAGTATCAAAAATAATTCAAAAAACCAACCAGGCATGGTGGCTCACACCTATAATCCCAGCACTTCGGGAAGCCAAGGGAGGAAGATCCCTTGAGCTCAGGAGTTTGAGACCAGCCTTGAGAATATGGCAAACCCCTGTCTGTTCAAAACACACATACACACACACACACACACACACACACACACACACACACACACACACAAAATAAGCTGGGTTCGGTGGCATGCACCTGTGGTCCTAGCTACTAAGGGGATCACCTGAGCCTGGGATGTCAAGACTGCAGCGAGCCAAGATCATGTCATGCCATTGCATCTCCAGCTTGGGTAACAGAGTAAGATCCTACCTCAAAAAAAAAAAAAAAAAAAAAACGTGCAGAGCGCAGTGGCTCATGCCTCTAATCCCAGCACTTTGGGAGGCCAAGGCGGATGAATCACAAGGTCAAAGAGATTGAGACCATCCTGACCAACATGGTGAAACCTCATCTCTATTAAAAATACAAAACTTCACTGGGCGTGGTGGCATGCACCTGCAGTCCCAGTTACTTAGGAGGCTGAGGCAGGAGTATTGCTTAAACCTGGGAGGCAGAGGTTGTAGTGAGCCGAGATTGCGCCACTGCACTTCAGCCTGGCGACAGAGCAAGACTCAATCTCAAAAAAAAAAAAAAAAAAAAATCAAGAAACATATGTTTTTTGTTACATATTTACACCTTAACTCATATCAAAAAACTTTTGGGGATTTGCCATATTTCATAAATCAACAACATTCAAGTCCCTTCATGAACATGATGGCAGTTATATTCTGTCCATTGCTCCACTCCGTGGTTTGGTCTTTCCTGCATCCAGTCTGAGGGCTGCTTCCCGCATGTCACGTTTCATCCTATTGTTTAGCCTTGAGGCTCCAATAAAGTGACAAATGGGCTGAAAGCAACTTTCCCAGAAAGGACAAAGCTTTGGGGTGCAGAGAGATCTTATTAGTGGGAAGCTATTCCTAGGAGAGGAAAGCACTATAATGCAAAAAGCATGTTTTCAGCTTTTTCTGAATAAAACAATAAGCTACATGTCATATTTTTAAATGCAGAAATACATGTAGATGTAATTTCAGTAAACCATGTATTTATCCATTGAACACTCAATTCAGGCCAATGACATTTATTCTTGTCTTAATGACCATACTAGGAAATTTTCTTTCATTATTATTAAGTAATAGAACTTGTATTTTTTTCAATTATCATTTTTATTCTAAAAATAAAGAAAATATTTTAAGTTACACAAATAGACACTGCTATATGGACAAAAGTTCCAATTGTCCTGAAATGGAACTGTAAACATATGTTTGGCACTGCCATATTATAGTTTAAAATAATCATTGACCACGTGAAAAAAGTCTGACTGTGACGTATGAAAGTGACCTAAGGTAACAGTATGAAATGTATAAAAGTAGAGATTACACAAAAGGAAGCTACACAGAAGTTGAGGGTAGCCTATGTGAAGCTGGAGAGAAGTTCATCTTCGGTAATGCCAGGTGAATTTTAGCTCCTTCTGGCATTTTTACCTCCTCTTGGATGGGTCTGACAAATTAGGAGTGACAAATTCACATTTCCCAGGAAAATTTTAACACTGGCCACCTTAGCACAAAGAAACCGATTTAAATTGTTTATGTAGTCTCCGTGTTTTGAAAATGGGCATAATCATCCTCAGAATTTAAATCATTTTAAGGATTCAGTGACATTACATATACATATATATAAATATAAAGTAATGCTATGTCAGGTACATGTTCAACAATTAATTACAATAGCAATTGAACAATTACCAATTACAATAGAAATAGAAAAATTATCAATTATAATAATAGTTGATATTACTGTCAATAATAAATTATCAATCATTATTATTAGTGGTGAAATTTAGGGTACTTTGAGAAGACCCCAAAAGACTGTCATAATGTATTTCATAGACAAGAGAAAAATCCTTCTAATTCTAATAAGACTATCCTCAATGTAAACTACAACCCCTCATTCAGCTACACAAGGACACAGAACAGTGACACGGGAGACAATTATGTAAATATAGCCACCATTCCTATTTTTGAAAGTCCTGATTTCAGACATTGCCTTTGCTTGTTTCTGTATACCATATTTCAGTGCCAAACAGCAGCTCCCAGCTTGCCACTGACATTCTGAATTAGCATAAAATGCCTTTGTCAAATCATATGTTCCCATTTTTAATTGTCAAAGAATTGTCTGCAATAATATTAAGTTTAATGACTGCACGCCAATCACATCACCTGATATATCTGTATTCCATTTAATATCCCATTGCCTCTGCATTGCAGAAGTAGACTCCATGAAAGAAAGGAAATCAGCCCGTACATCTGAGCTTTCAGTCCAAAGGCAGAGAAGCAGTGCAGGGCAAGCAGGAAAGGCAGGGTGCTACTCTCAGCCTAGAGCAATCAATGCAAATCTATGCCACCGTTAGAAGCTGTTTTAATTCCAGTAATAGACATCCTGTGATTGATAAATCTTTCATAGCTGCTTTCTATGTAACTGCTTAATTCAAGCCTGCTGGCAGAGGTGGTTGCTCACTTCAGCAAGTTGCCAAACCCAGAGTATCCTGCCTGGCTGCCAGCAGATTGAAAGGACTGGCTAGGCCATAAGTTGGGGCATGAGAGTTGGTGTGAAGTCAATGCATAATGTGATGAGTCAAATTCCATCAGCTTCCTCATAACACCAACACACTGACAAATACAACATTAGGTGGTGGCTGATTCCATGGCCATTTCTGTCTTGTCTTTGTTATGGTCCCCTAGAAATGTTTCACCAGGGATCAAGATTAATCCCATGGAAAGGCTTTGTCAAGAACTTCAAACTACCTGGCCTTAGATAATATCATAACCACATAATACCATAATCAGTCATAATAAATGACTGTTGTTTGCACGTGAATTTATTTGAGTACCGTCCTGTACTCCAGATAGGAAAAAAGGTTGACACAGCCATTCTGAAAAACAAATTTGAAAATACATACGCCTCAAAACTCAGAAATCTTAATTCTTGCCATTTACCCTAGAGAAAATATAGCACAAATTCACGGAAAACATGTACACAGTTGCTTGTTAGAGTATTGTTCATGCTGTAGAACTTATAGTAACAAAAATTTAGAAATAATCTAAATGCTGGTCAGTGGAGGAATAATAAAATTGTGCTGCAACTATGCTATGGAATACTATACTGCAGTTAGAAGAATTAAGGTATATTTTTTATTACAAATGTCAAAAACATTAGGCTAAATGATTCTTAAAAGTTGCAGTATGTATAGTTCATACCAAATAAAATACTGGTGTTAACTTAAAAATTATACACTAAGCAATACTTTATAAGTTTATGGAATATGTGTATTTTAAGTCCTCGATAGGAGACAGATAGTTAAGTATTCAGATTAGGTGCCAATGCACAGAAAGAAGTGGGAACTGAAAAAAGAGACAAAAGGAGACAATAGTAGCCGTGGAGTTATTATTTGAACAGTAATGACATTGTGTTAGTATCCTGGAAGATGATTGATTGAGTCAGTTTGATTCTGTGCACCCAAGGTCCAACATGGGGACAAGAAGTTAAGAAACGTCTTGTGAGGAGTGTGGCTTTAAGGACAAATGTGGTACAAGAAACTTGAGCTCTGCCTCAGCTCTTCCAACCAACCTTCCCCCCTGTGCCTGCTACAGTCTGTCCTCAGAAAAGGGAGCAGGAGGCTCAAACTTCGTACACTGTTTAGGCATTGGCCTCTGTGTGGACACTGCCGAGGAGGACTCCAGTTTCCAGAACAGTCTGGTGATACTGTCACCCTGTGCTGCAAGCACATCCAAACCATCCACTCACTGTCACCCCTGCCAACACTGAAGATGTTTCACAAACAGACTGGACCCAGGCACTTAGTAATCCATTATGCCATCATGTCCTCTGTAATGCTCTTCTACCTGGCTCCTAGACCAGGCTGACCAACATGGCAAAACCCCAATCTCTACAAAAAATACAAAAATAAGCCAGACGTAGTGGTGCACACTTGTAGTCCCAACTACTCAGGAGGCTGAGATGTGAGAATCGCTTGAACCTGGGAGGCAGAGGTTGCAGTGAGCTGAGATCACACCACTGCACTCTAGACTGGGCAACAGAGTGAGACCCTGTCTCAATCAATCAATCAATGGAAACAAAGGTGTCTCAATTTGCTTCCATTGACCTAGTAACAGACAAATTTCTAAAAACAGCCACAGTGGTTTAGTGGCTGTCTTTATTCACCTTTTCAGCAATGAGGACTAAATGCAGATGACATTCATGTTGAGATAATTCGAGTGTAAATTACTTTTAAATACTTCTTTCTTAAAATAGAGAAGGGTCTGTCCTTCATATTTGAAGTTGACATTCATTCTGGTTATTCATAAGGCAGTGTGGTGAAATGACTTATTAACACTTATTTAGTTTTGTTGGAATGTCTTGAACAGTTAAGTCCTTATAAAAGATAAAATAGATTTAACTTTAGGGTCTTTACTGGAAATTTGCTTGGCTCCAAGCTAAGTTCACAAAGTAGAACAGTAATAGTACCAAATGAAAAAACTCATGGGGAAACTCCATAGAAAGGAGAAAAATTTCCAAAAGTAATCTCTGGTCTATAGCTTCTGTGTGTTTCTTTTTGAGGGGATGGGGGGCAGCTCTTCCATTTTACTTCATGCATTAGGTGAGACACTTAATTGCAATTTTACAGAACCGTGAGGCTCTTATGCAGAGGCACCTCTCATAGCTGCAAGGATACTTCTAAAAGCTTGCCTGCCTTCTCATCATTGACCCTTAGCCAGCCTGTTCTCTTTTAACCATTCTACGGCTACCAACTTATTGGATCATTTCCTAAAATAAAGCAGAGGAGATCCCTGTGCTAACTAGACTTGTAGAAAGGGTTTTCCAACAGTGGAAACTCTTGGTTCATCCCTTTGGCTGCTTTTGATTCTGATAATGTGCAAGGAACTTCATGGACCCATCTCTATTACACCCACATGGTCAGTTCCCTGACCAAAGGCAACTGGGATCTTTGGCATTCTTCCAGGTTAAGGCTAAGGAAATTCAAATCCTGATGGCCTAAAAGTGTCTAGGTATAAGAATAGAATTAAGACAGAAAAAGCTGAAGGAGAAAGTCAGACTTGGCCATAAAACAGGCTCATCCTTAGCTTCTTGTGGGAAGACAAGAGTCCATTAGAAACCAAAGTAGAACCTCTGCACATATGCACCAAGAGAAAGTGTCTAAGAAATGGAGCAATCAGCTCTGATTATTCAAATAATAATAATTATAATGTCTGTTTAATCATTAGTTCTGAATAGTGTTCAAATCACTAGTTCTGAATAGTCATCAAAATAACAAAGTATTATACAAGTTAATACTAATTCAATCATCTTTAGAGTCATTAAATTGATTTCAGTAATAAGTAGAAGGGTAGGGGTATTTTATGACCAAATTATGAAAAAAGGAGAGCCCCAGGAGTGCTGAAAACAACAATAAAATCTTCTCAATTTTACTCCATGAAATCCTACTTAAAATACCTTTAGGAGGTTCACTACATTCTCTGTTCTCCTTGAGCAACATCCAGGAACTTATTCCCATTGGCAATCTGCAAACACGTGGAGGCGTGTTTGAACAGCCTAAAATGATGATCCATACAGATTCAGGAACTCCCTAATTATTTCCAGTTAGGCCCACAAAAGTGAAAGACTCGAGATGGCCCATAATTTGTATTGTTCTAGGGCTTATTTTAACTTTCCCAAGCAAAGAAATGGCTATAATTCTGTGTATACTACAGAACTCCATCTGCCATGGCCAGGACAGCCATATTATCTGATTATGTTCAATTTTATTAATGCATTTAATTATTAATAATATTTAATCATTTAAATAAAGGTGGCTTTTTAACTCAGGAATGGAAAACCAAACATCGTATGTTTTCACTGATATGTGGGAGCTAAGCTATGAAGACGCAAAGGCGTAAGAATGATACAATGGACTTTGGGGACTTGAGGGTCAGGAGTGGGAGGAGGGTGAGAGATAAAAGACAACAAATATAGTGCAGTGTATACTGCTTGGGTGATGGGTGCACCAGGATATCACAAATCACCATTAAAGAGCTTACTCATGTAACCAAATACCACCTGTACCCCAATAACTTATGGAAAAAATAAAAATAAATAAAGGGGGCTTTGAATTATTGACTGTATATAATTATTGAATGTATATAATTTCCCATTACACTTTGGTGAGGTTGGAGGATGCTAACCACAGGGCATTTTGCTAAGCACTGTGTAAGTTAGGAGAGGCAAATCCCACATATAATAAAGATGAGGAATTTGTAAAACTTGAGAAACATTTGAGAGCAGGAGATTACTTTTAGGAAAATCTGAGTGCCTTATGGAAGGAAAGATGAAAAAAGACAAAAGGAACCCAGGAACAACAAAAAAGGCCACTATATGAACTTTCCTAAGTTCTAAATTTTTTTAATGACACAACTCACTCATCTGCTTTTCCTGACAGATCTTCAGTAGATTCTACACTGACCAATGCTTGATTTTCTCTTACCAGAATGGGGCAGAACGTCGATAGATAGTTTCAAGATGATAATGAAGGGACAACTGACATCTGAGTTACCTATGGTGTGTTTCAGTAGTTCCCACCATACACTGTGTATGATACTAAGCCAATTTTCCAGTAGATTAATAGCTGAATCTCTTTTTCTCATCCATTATCTACATTATCTACATTGGTCAACTCTTATGTATTCACTCAACAAATATCCATTGAACACAAATTTTTAGGGAATACTTAGCTAGATCTTTGAGAATGTCAGAACTGAATCAAGCATTTATCTTGCTTTTGAAAGGAATGCAATCCAACAGAAACAGTGAGACCTAGGCATTGGTAATTATAATACAGTGTAGAAATTAAAGACGCTATAAGAACGGGAGATTAAAGCATTTTGTCAAAGGGAAAAAAGTTAATAAATACTATGTGGAAGATTTAGGACTTCAGTTTATTCTGAGATGAGATTTAAAATCAATAAAAATCAATGAGTTAGATGTTTCCAATAAAACAGTGATCCACAATTCAGAATTTTGTTGTGCTAATGGTTGCTGCAATAAAATCTTTTGCCCCCTTGCAAAGCTCATACTCGAAAGGTATAAGATTTGGATAACAGAACTAATCCATTATGTAATTCATATTCCTACCTATAGGAACCAAATGTGACATGAAGAATAACAGAAAAAAACCCTGTGCTTGGAGACTTTAAATGTACATGTTTTATTCTTCCATTTTTATAATGCTATAGCAGTATAAAATACCCAAGACTGGCTAGTTTATAAAGTAAAAATGTTTAATTGACTCACTGTTCTGCAGGCACAACAGGAAGCACGACTGGGAACCTTCAGGAAACTTACAATCATGGCGGAAGGCAAAGGGAAAGCCAGCCAGCACTTCTTATCATGGCAGAGCACTAGAAAAAGAGAGAGCAAACTGGGAAGTGCCACACACTTTACAAAAAAAAAAAAAAAAAAGCTCATGAGAACTCACTCATTATCAAAGAGAAGAGCAAGGAGGAAGTTTGCCCCCTATGACCCAATCACCTCCCACCAGGCCCCTCCCCTGACACAGAGGGATTACAATTCCAGATGAGATTTGGGTGGGGACACAGAGGGATTACAATTCCAGATGAGATTTGGGTGGGGACACAGAGCCAGACCATATGCAAGGTACTCCGTATTTCTTTGACATTTCATTATTTCTAAAAAGTGGAGGAGGCCAGGCACGTGGCTCATGCCTGTAATCCCAGCCCTTTGAGAGGCCATGGTGGGTGTATCACCTGAGGTCAGCAGTTCAAGATTAGCCTGTCCAACATGGTGAAACCCCATCTCTATTAAAAATACACATTTAAAAAATCACCCGGGCGTGGTGGCGCACGCCTGTAATCCCAGCTACTCCAGAGGCTGAGGCAGGAGAATTGCCTGAATCCGGGAGGTGGAGGTTGGAGTAAGCTGAGATCACGTCACTGCACTCCAGCCTGGGCAACTCCATCTCAAAAAAAAAAAAGAATAAAAATACTCATCCTCTATAATCACCTAAAATATGATATTTTCTCTTTCTAAAACTATGGCATTGGCCTTCCAAACTGGAGCTCAAACTAGGGAACAGGGACTTATAGAAGCTGAAAACTGGTAACTTTAGGATAATAATTCTACTAAAATTTTTTTAATCTATCATTTTAATTACAAAATTAAAAAATAATTAGATTACACAGAAAAAGATAAACTCCCAACTTAAAATACAATTGTAATGGGGGAGAAAGCAGGTTTTTAACAAAGAATATTATTCTAGGCCCTTACTCAATAGTGTGGATAGCATTTAAATTCCTTTATCACAGCTTAATCTGGTGCTGCTTTATGGAAGTGTTCATATCTGCAATGAGTCTCGAACCCCAAACACTAACACTTCCAACCACAAGCTAAGTGCAATTGTTGAATAGCAATACATTTATTGTAGGAGGAGCTACTGAGTTTTCACACATTCTCTTATCCAAAGCTGACTCTATTTCAGCAGAACTCTGCCACCATCTGTCATGATACCAAATATGACTGATCACAAAATAAACAAATGACTGAAAAAATATGTTCAATTACTTCCTTTTGAGCTTCCCATAAAGAAAGGGTCAATCCAAGCCAATGTTAGTTTGCTACTATTTCTAGCTTTCTATGCTTCTCACTGCCACTTCTTTCCTAATAATTATATATTTTCTAATATTGTTAGACCTAATTTTGTGTTTAAGCAAAACAGATATGCAGGTCATGCAGAAGTGTCTCACATTATATAAGTTGTAGATAAATTAGGACTGATTATTAAGTCCTGCCTTCTTTTCCTTCATCTCCCCACCCACAAAAATACACAACACACACAGACACACACACACACACACACACACATCCTAATCATTACATTTGGGCATGCTAAATAAAATAAACAAATGAGTCAATAAAATTTAAGCTCCTTATGCTTCTAGGTAGGACCTAGGAGTAAAGGGTACAATAAAGGATAAGCCTGGATCATGGGAATATCTTGCCTGGAGACCTCATATGAGGTCAGCACTTTCACTGGATTACTTTTTAGCTGTCATACCATGAGCCTTATCCTATGAAATTCCTACTTTTTGCCACTCAGATGTTGTTGAGAATATTTTTCATGATAAGACACAAAGATCTCTCTGTGAGCAACCACTGGAGAATTTTTTTTTCATTTCCAGTTCAAACAATAGGTGTATTTCTCGTAAGTTACTAGCTTTGCCTACAGGCGATGTGAGTTGTGAAATTCATCATGTTTCCTTTTTTATATTTACTGCTATGAAGCCCAACCCTAGATGAGTCCATGATCCATCTGTTCTTAAAACAGTCTCCCAGATACCTGGAGCACAAGAATCAAGGATGCCTTGCTAGTCTCAGATTCTGGCCTCACAGCCTGGCAGTGTGCAGCATGGATGCTAACTTAACTCTCAGTTCACCTTATTTTTCCTTAGTTCATGATCTCCTCACTTACATGTATTATTACCTTGTAGGCAGTTTTAATATATCTATCTTCAATCTGAAGGGTCTAACTAGATAGTTTAAAGCTGTAGAAAACCAAGCAGGTTTTAGAGCCCATCTAATGGAGTTCAGCTTCCAGCTCCGTCATTTAACAGCTGTGAGACCAAAGGAAAATTTCTTAACCTCTCTTGGTTTTCTCATCACATAAATTAAGAATAAAGGTAATAACTACTTCATAAGGTCATTACAAAGAGTAAATAGATTAAGTGAAAAGATTTAGCTATCGTGCCTGGAGGCTAGTAAATAATATAAAAGCATTTATGTCATTGGTGTATCCAAACTAAATTCTTCTTTGTGTTGTATCTGGTACATTTAAAACATCTTCTTAACATTCTTACCTATTTTATAAGTATTAAGCATCATTGTGAATAGTTAAAAAATGACAGTAATCTGCACAGAAAATAAAACAATTCCCCAAATTAAAAAGCAAGCTACAGAATGGGAGAAAAATATTTGCAAACCATGTATTTGATAAAAGGTTATTATCCAAAATATACAAGCAACTCCAGAAAACAAATAACCCAATTTTTTAAATGAGCAAAGAACCTGAATAGACATTTTTCCAAAGAAGACACACAAATGGCCAACAGGCATACAAAGAGGTGCTCATCATCACAAATCATCAGAGAAATAGAAACCAAAGCCACAATGAGATATAACCTCACACCTGTTAGGATAGTTATTATTTAAAAAAACAAAGAAAGAAAGAAAAAGAGATACCGAGTGTTGGTTAGAGTATAGAGAAAAGGGAACTTTTTACACTGTTGGTGAAAATGTAAATTGGTATAGTCATTATGGAAAACAGTATGGAGGTTCCTCAAAAAATTAAAAACAGAACTGCTCCAGCAATCCCACTTCTGGATATATATCTACAGGAAATAAAATCAGCATTTTTGAAGTCATTTTATATTATAAAATATTATCTTTTATAATATAGATATTATATTATATATAATTTTATAATTTATTTATAATTTATAATTTTATAATATATTACATATTGAAATATTATCTTTAACATAAATATTATCATTTTATATGATAAAAAAATTTTATCATATAAACATTTTATCATACCACCATGTTCATTACAGCATTATTCACAGTCACCAAGATGTACAAACAACCTAAGTGCCTATCAATGAATAAAGAAATTGTAATATACCAAGAGGTGAATTTTTTGTTTTCACCTCTTAGCATAATGCTATTCTAAAGGCTTGTATTTTCTTTTTATACAATTTTTAACCTTTACTTTTAAAGTGTTTTCTTGCCTTTGGCTATTGCAGAGAGTGCATCGTCCTGTCATTTGTAAACCTAGTCTGCTTTCTATGGTCATGCTATGAAAACGATGTGATTTTTGTACAGTTTATGCTGATGTTCCTTGTAATGTAGTAGAGTCTATTTTGCCTTCCCTATTCTTTCTCAGCCATTTTGTAAACCCCATAATTATGAAGTGATTGCTTGAGAAAATAACATATAAACATAGAATAGAGTAGACTGACCAAGTTGGTTTACAATTTCTTCTTCTAATGTGGTTATTTATAAGTATTTCTGAACCACTTGGCAGAGAAATTCACAATACTTAATGTTCATATTTTGAGTAAAGGAAGCTAAAGCCATATTTGCTTTTTGGTACTACCTGCATTAGGAAAAGGCTATGTAAGTTTGGTTCTCTACTGAAGTAATATGTAACATCTCAAAAAAAGTCTTGTATGTTTCATAGTTTTGTATTCAGTCAGTCATGTCATAGCACTACATCAAATACAGACAGGTAGTTCACTTGTTTACAGTAGTACAGTAACAAATTCTCCCTTGCAGCTTCAGACTGGTATCTATAGACTTATAGTTCAAATGCCTGAATATCCCAAGTAGTTCTTTATAAACCCAGTTGAGCAGAGAAGAGAGGTAATAGGGAGGTGCAGTGTGTGGAAGCTGCAAACAAGTAGGCCAAAATTAAAGTAATCTGCACAGAAAACAAAATAATCAACACAATAAAAAAGAAACCTGCAGAATGGTAGAAAATATTTTCAAACCATGTATCTGATAAAAGGTTATTATCCAAAATATGTAAGAAACTCAACATCAAGAAAACAAATAAACCAGTTTTTTTTTTTTTTTTTTTTTTTTTTTGAGACGGAGTTTCACTCTTGTTACCCAGGCTGGAGTGCAATGGCGCGATCTCGGCTCACCGCAATCTCCGCCTCCTGGGTTCAGGCAATTCTCCTGCCTCAGCCTCCTGAGTAGCTGGGATTACAGGCACGCGCCACCATGCCCAGCTAATTTTTTTGTATTAGTAGAGACGGGGTTTCACCATGTTGACCAGGATGGTCTCGATCTCTTGACCTCGTGATCCACCCGCCTCAGCCTCCCAAAGTGCTGGGATTACAGGCTTGAGCCACCGCGCCCGGCTATAAACCAGTTTTTTAAATGGGCAAAAAACCTGATTAGACAGAGTTTGCATCTTGCGCTGTTAGTATACCAGAGTTCCTATTAGTTTAGTGGTTAGATATGGGGATAGAGAACACTTTTTGTAATCATATGAACAAGCTGAACAAACTTAAAGTGAACATTTTTTCAGACCCAAGAAGAAGGAAAGAATAATCACCCAGAGAAGGCTCCACAACAAAGGCCTAGAGAAAAAGAATTTACCAGAACCTTATTCAAGCCAAGAAGACATCTGTCCCCAGCTAGCCCTCTCTAGCTTTCCTGTCTCACTAGGGCAGGAAGCCGCAGAAAAATACTTGGGAAGATCACAGCCCAGACACAAGTCAGGAAAAATACCAAATGAAGGACACTAGAGAAAGCCAAAATCTCTGGTCCTACAGCTACAGCAAACAATAAACACAGCACAGTTACCAGCCACATTAACATAAATCTTCACGCTAAAGGCCAGTTATCTCAGTTCCTATTACCCAATGCAACATGTCCAGCTTCCAACAAAAAAAGGATAAGGCATTCCAAATCAAAAAAAAAAAAAAAAAAAAAAAAATGGTAAAACAGTCTTAAGAGACATAGTAAACAACAGAAACAGACTCAGACATGACACAGATGTTTGACTTATCAGACAGGCATTTAAAATAATTATAATTAATGCATCAAGAGCTCAGTGGAAAAAAAGGTAGACAGCATTCCAGAACAGAAGAGTAATGTAAGCAAAGAGATAAAACTCTAAGAAAGAAACAAAGGGAAATGTTAGATATTAATTTCTTTAATAAGCACATTAGTACTCTAGACATTAGGAGATAGAATTGCTAAGAAATAGAAACAAATTCTAGAATTCAAAAACAATATGAGAGTAATATAAAATGCCTTTAATGGGCTCACTGATAGACTGAGAAAAGAATCTATGAGCTTGAAGATATATCACTAGGAAGTTCTCAAACCGAAACACAAAGAGAGAAAAAATTAAATGAAACAGAACAGAGCATCCAAGAACCCTGGGACAATTTTGAAAAGTATGATGTGCAAATAATTAAAATACTAGAAGAAGAAAAAAGAACAGAGCATAAATATTTGAGGTAGCAATGACCTAGAACATTCTAACATTAATGACCAACACCAAATCACAGATCCAGGAAGCTGAGCAAACACCAAGCAAAAAAAATATTAAAAAACCGACACCAACATATGCTATGTAGATTGTAGCAAACTAAAAACAGAGACAAAGTTCGAAGAAACTAGAGGGAAAAAAAAAATCTTACCTATAAGAAACAAGGATAAGAACAACAAATGTACCGTAACTCACCTACCACGAAATATACAATTTGAACAGCCCTCTAGCTATTAAGGAAATTTAACTCATAATTTAAAAACTCTTAAAACTGAAATCTCCAGACTCAGAGTTTCAGTGAAGTTTTTATCAAAGGTTGAAAGGAGGATTAACACCAATTCTACATAATCTCTTCTAGAAAATAAAGAAGTGAACACCTCCCAATTAATTTTAGGAAGTTAGAATTACTTTGATACCCAAAACAGACAAACATAGTACAAAAAATGAAAACTATACACCAATATGTCTCATAAATATAGATATAAAAATCCTTAGCAAAATACTATCAAACAGAATTCAGCAATATATAAAATAATTATACACTATAACAAAGTAGGATTTATTTCAGATAATTTAAGCTTATTAAACACTGGAAAATCAACCATTGTAATTTACCTCATCAACAAGGTAAGAAAGAAAAGTAATATTATAACATCAGTTAATACCAAAAAAGCATCTAACAAATTCCAACATTCATTTATATTGTAAAACTTCTCAGCAAACTAAGAATAGAAGAGAATTTCCTCAACTTAACAAAAAGATCTGAAAAAAAAAATCCCTACAGATGACAACATACATATAATGAGAAACTGGATGTTTTCTTCCTAAGGAGGGAAAGAAATTAGGCAAGAATGGGGTTTGGCTTATGCTCCCAAAAGACACAATCCCAAACTCCATACTCTGTAACATTGAAATCTTGGAAGGTCAAAATTCCTAAAGATCAAAATCTCTGAAGCCCAAATCCCTGTAGTCTAAAATCCCTAACATGTAAAATCCCCAAAATCAGAATCCCAAAAGATTAAAATCCCAAATGTTGAAATCCTAAAAGCTGGATTCTTGGGGAAGATTAGTGTGTTTTCTGCTGTATACGAGATTGGCTGCAGAATGTTAGGCACAACTATTACTTTGTTGTTGTCTTTATTTGCCAATTAACTACAAGTTAAGGAGATTACATGGGTGCCAAATTGACAGTAGGTAGATTTATGAACTTGATTTTAGGTGTCAACTTGAATGGATAAAGGAACACCTGGAAAGCTAATACAGCATTATTTTGGGTGTAACTGTGAGGGAGTTTCCAGGGAAGATTAGTATGTGAGTCTGGGTAGACTAAGTGGGGAAAGATCTGCCCCCAGTGTTGGCAGGTGCCATCCAAATGGCCAGAGTCCCAGTGAGAACAAATATGGAAGGCCAACTGGTCTGACAGCTAGGACAGATTTCTTCTGCTCCCTAGAACATCAGAAATTTAATTCCATTAAAGTACATTATCACAATGATGACTTTGTATGCAAGCATTGTGTGGATACATGAAAACACTGAAACTTTCTCAATAAACAGAGAGATGTTCTTTCTGTACAGTTGCATTTGTGAAAGATAAAATTTCTGGAGATCTTATCTCTTTGGACAAAGGGTGGTGACACACAGCAGTTTTTGATCATCCCCTTAAAACATTGTTCAGTACAGTATTTCAGATGGCCACGCTTATAAAGCTATGTGCACGCAATTACCAACCACAGTGATATGTTTTTATACATTTGTTTTTTGACTTTTTTTTTTTTTTTGAGACAGAGTTTTGCTCTGTCACCCAGGCTGAAGTGCAGTGGCATGATCTTGGGTCACTGAAACCTCCGCCTTCTTGGTTGAAGTGATTCTCATGCCTCAGCTTCTCTAGTAGCTGGGATTACAGGCATGTGCCACCACACCTGGCTAATTTTTGTATTTTTAGTAAAGATGGGATTTCACCATGTTGGCCAGGATGGTCTCAATCTCTTGACCTCGTGATCTGCCTGCCTCGGCCTTCCAAAGTGCTGAGATTACAGGCGTGAGCCACCGCGCCTGGACTTTTATTATTTTTTTAAGAGACAGTCTGGTTCTGTTGCCCAGGCTGGAGTGCAGTGGTGTGATCATGGCTGACTGCAGCCTCAAATTCCTGGGCTCAAGGAATCCTCCCACGTCAGCCACAGTTCATCTTCTCTTAACTGTTATACCTGTGTGACTGTTGTTAATATGCCTAAGCGTTTATGCTTGCAAAAGTATGTCTTATTATTGCCTATTTTATTCTGCAAAGTGGACTATGAAACGTTCTGTCATGGTTTTGTTTCTCAAATAAATTTCCTTTAAAAGTGGAAATACATTTTAAATAATTTTTATTTTTTATTTCTATTTTTTTCATAAATTATGATTTTATTTTCGCATCCATATCTTTCCTCCTGAAGAAACCAGGTCTCTGACAATTCAATATATATTTGCACAGGACATTTACATCATGTCCTGATATGATGTTGTGTGTCTTCAAGGACATGATGTCACACTTCAGAATCAATTTTTCTTTTTTATATAGTTCTCATTGTGAATTTTCCCCCTACCCCTTGCTATCCCTCCCCTGCCCAGCCCCCACACCCCAACAGGCCCCAGTGTGTGATATTCCCCTCCCTGTGTCCATGTGTTCTCATTGTTCAACACCCACTTATGAGTGAAAACATGCGATGTTTGGTTTTCTGTTCTTTTGTCAGTTTGCTGAGAATGATAGTTTCCAGCTTCATCCACGTCCCTTCATCATGTAAAGAACATGAACCCATCCTTTTTTATGGCTGCATAGTATTTCATGGTGTATGTGTACCACATTTTCTTTATCCAGTCTATCATTGATGGGCATTTGGGTTGGTTCCAAGTCTTTGCTATTGTAAATGGTGCTGTAATAAACATACATGTGCATGTGTCTTTATAACTGAATGTTTTATAATCCTTTGGGTATATGCTCAGTAATGGGATTGCTGGGTCAAATGGAATTTCTAGTTCTGGATCCTTGAGAAATTGCCACACTGTCTTCCACAAAGAATTTTTAATATTTTATTTCCAAAATTATATTTATGGGGTTTTCATCTTTCAGGATTTCAGCACTGGGGATTATGGTATTTGGGTTTCTGCCTTTCAAGAATATAAACAGCTCCCACAAGGATGTTCTCTTCACTGTTCTTATTAAATGTCATACTGGAAGGCTTAGCTATTATAATAAGAAAATGAAATAAAAAATATACAGGTTCAGGCCAGGTGCAGTGGCTCACACCTGTAATCCCAGGACTTTGGGAGGCTGAGGCAAATGGATCACTTGAGCTCAGGCGTTTGAGACCAGCTTGAACAACATGGTGAAATCCCATCTCTACTAACAAAAAAAAAAAAAAAAAATAGCCATGTGTTGTGGTGTGCATCTGTGGTCACAGCTATTTAGGAGGCTGAGGTGGGAGGATCATTTGAGCCTGAGAGGCAGATGTTGCTGTGAGCTGAGATCCTGCCACTGCCCTCCAGCCTGGGTTACAGAGTGAGGCCTCATCTCCAATTAAAAAAAAAAAAAAAAAAAAAAAAAAAAGAATTTGGAAAGAAGGAAATGAATTTGTCTTTATTTGAAGATGACACAATACTCTATATAGAAAATCTCAAAGGATCAACAAAAATCATTCAAAACTACAAATCATTATAGCAAGATCACAGGGTAAAAGGTTAAGACATAAATATTAAATGTTTTTCTAATACCAGCAAGAAACAATTGGAATTTTAATTTTAAAAAATAAAATTTACTGACAGTGGCTCATGCCTGTAATCCCAGCACTTTGGGAGGCCACAGGAGGGCAGGTGGCTTGATCCCAGGAGTTCAAGACCAGTCTGAGTAACATGGTGAAACCCAATCTCCACTAAAAATACTAAAGTTAGCCAGGCTTGGTGGCACATACTTGTGGTCTCAGCTACTCTGGAGGCTGAGGTGAAAGGATCACCTGAACCTAGGGGACGGAGGTTACAGTGAGCCTGTTTATTCCACTGGACTCCAGCCTGGGTGACAGAGTGAGATCCTGCCTCAAAGGAAAAAAAAACTACAATTTACATTAACACCAAAAGGAAATCAAATGCTTAGATATAAATCTAACAGTATATGTATAAGACCTATATAGAAAAACTACAAAACTCTGATTAAAAGCATCAGCAAAGAACTAAATAATTGGAGAGTTAATCAGTTTTTATGGATCGAAAGACTCAGTATTAGTAACATATTAATTCTATTCAACTTAATCTATATGTTTAATATAATCTCAAACTCCAAATAACCTGTTTTATATATATTGACAAACTGATTCTAAAGTTTATATTGAAAGACAAAAAATCCAATAGCAAAAGCAAGACTGAAGAAGAATAACATTGAAAGACTCACAGTACCTGATTTATTAAGACTAACTATAAAGTTACAATAATCAAGACAACGTGGCATTGGCAAAAGAACAGATACAAAGATCAGTGAGACAGAATAGAACATGTGGTATTAGACCCACACAAATGCAGTCACCTGATCTTTGACCAAAGCATAAAGGTAAATTAATGGTGCTGGAAATTTTCAGATAGATCTCAATTGAGCGACAGTCTAAAAAAGTTCTAACCAGTTTTCCTCCTAACGCTCAAGGTCATCAGAAACCATCTGAGAAATTGACAACCAAGAGAAGATTTAAGAGACATGGTGACTAAGTGTAATGTGTTATCCTGGATTAGACCCTAGAAAAAAAAAGAATTTAGGTTCAACTAAGGAAATCTGAATAAAAATGGATTGTAGTTAATAATAATATATCAATATTGGTTCATAAATTGTAACAAATGAACTATACTATGTATGTGGATTATAGAGAAAACTGATGTGGTATATATGGAAACTTTCATCTTCATAATTTTTCTGTAAATTTAAAGCTGTTCTAAAACATTTATGAAAATATCCTCTAATAATCAGCAAAAAATCAGTTAACATTTTGACATACATATATGATTTGTCTATACAAAAATATATTTTTTCACAAAAGGTCTTTTTATATGTACTGCTTCATACTCATCTGTTTTTTCACATTTCAATATATTATAAATATCCTTAATTTCAATAATCATGGCTATTATCATTTCATTGTACTATTATACAATATTATTACACAATTGCCTCATTATATTTATCTCACTACTTCTTGACATTTCTGTTGTTCCCAATTATTTTCTAAACAACTCTGTAATTTATTCTACAAAATGTTTAGTCTGTCACAATTAACTCTCTAGGAGCATTTCCAGAAGCAAAATTTGTGGGTAAAATTTGGATTTTTTCATATTAGTCATTCAAAAATTCATGTTCTCTTATATTTATTAGGAATTTTGCTGTAATACTATTGATAAAATAAAATATCTTTAAAATTTGTAAAATGTACAAAGAAGTATTTTTTTTTAAGAAATAAACATGCAATACTTAGGTGAAAGTTATCAGACATAAAAATGCTAATTGTCACCCATACAGTGTATATTTAAGCATCTTAAAGGAAGCACTCCAGTGATGCTCACACTATTAAATTAAAAAAAAAAAAGAATTAAAACAAGGAAGTGAGGGAAGAGGGAGGGAAGGAGACTAGGGAGAAATGGAGGAAACACCATGAAAAATTCATTTGCAAGGGATTTTGGCCTATGATCTTATAAAACACTGAGATTCCACTGAACAAAAGAAAATCTAAACAGTTTAAGAAAATTACTGATTGCATTCTATTTAACATCCAGAAAATAGTTATGGCGATATATTAGCACGTCTTTCTTATTGTCTTCATGGAGATAAATGAATAACCAAAAGGAAAATATCTATTAACTATTTATGTCTCCAAAGTGTCTTTCTAGTATTCCATATAATATTTGTATTATGATTTAATTAATATACATATTCACTTATTCCCAGGATAGCCATATTTTAGATAAGTGCATATTGTAAAGACACAATTTTGCATAACTTGTATATGGGTCTATGTGTGTGTGTATGAACATTAAAATGTTGGCTATGCAACAGTTCCATCTGTAGCTCCTCTTATTTGGAGCATGTATTGTTTTCGAGGTATATACATACACTGTACGAGGTGATTGATGTCATTAGGGAGGCAATGAGGCAGGTGCTTAAGAGCCAGTCTGTCTTGGTCCATACCCTGGTTTCACCACTCAGTAGTTGTACTACCTAACCCCTGTATTATCAAGGTACTTACTTAACTTTCCTGTGCTTCAGATCCATAACCTATAAAATGGGGTCATTAATAGTAACTACCTTGAAGGGAGTTGCTGTGAAGGCTTATAATTACATGTTATACAGTATATAATATGAGATTGTGTTTAATGTAATATATATTTTTATATATAACATTATGTATTATATATAACATATATGATTACATACACATATGTAGACACATGTACGTATTAGTAAAGTGCCTGTCAAATGGTAAGCACTCAATGTCTGTTTGTAGTTCTTATCAAATTTTCAAAAACATCTTGCAAGTATTGCTATCTCTGTTTTTCAGAGGAGGGAGCCAAGCTCTGAGAATCTATGATTTTCCTAAGGTCTCACAGCTAGTAAAGGACTCAGGTTATGTCTGAAAACAAAGCGTATGGCCTTCCTTTGAAGTACCACATTTACTGTCAATAGTAACTAATGTGATTATAGCATAGGGATGCATTTCTTAGGTTTATTATTAGAAAAAAGAAAGGGACTCTCATCACAAATATTTTCACCAAAATAAAGCTCAGTAATGATTTGTTATAGCATTATTGACAGCTTAAGGATGTTTGCTTCAATAGTCAAAAGAAAAATAACACTGGAAAAATTCTGTACAAGTAATAGGCACCAGAGCCAGAAACCAGGAATTCTTCAACATACTGTACAGACAGATGTAAAATTAAGGGGATGATTAGCCAACATGCAATTACCATATTAATTAGAGAAGAAAAGCCCCTATACATGAGAGAGGGAGCAAACTGACTTGATCACATTGGCATATCACAACTTGCAGAAGAAGTGTCAGTAAAGCAGGGCTGGGGGCTGTTGATGGGGCTGAGAAGGTGGCATACCAGAGCCCAGGAGTAGAGCAAGTACCTACAACTAGATAAGGCATTTCCTCAAAAGTGTTCATTCAACCAGATGCAAATTCAGCCCAAGCCAATTTATTAGACAAAGAATGGGAGCAATGCCACAATATATCCTAATGATGAGAGCTAGGGCAGAGAATGGAACAATTGTGTGAGTCAACAACCTCAACGAGAAAGAGAAACACAACAAAACAAACTCCTTGGCGGTGCTGAAGTTGTTACTTTCACTACAACAAAACAAACTCCTTGGCGGTGCTGACGTTGTTACTTTCACTACCTACTCTCACAATACATATTACTACCCGGTAAATATAATTATTATACATAAAAATTGTTCCTCTCCTCTTCTCTGAGTCTAAAACATCCAAGAAGGGACCACAAAACGTCAGGTAGAATGCACCAGAATTTTCAATATTAGGAAACCTTGAGCAGGAAGGATGAACAGAGAAACATAGCCAGACACATAAAAGGGGCTTCAATACAAGAGAAATGAACCAATCCAAAAAATCGAATAAGTATTCCTCAGTTTCATCGATCAAACTTTCTGCAGTAAAAGAAAAAAAATATTTGGGGAAAAGTAAAAGAGAACATTACACCTATGAATCTATATTAGTCAAACACTAAGAAGCAGTCCTCTGAGATCTGAAATGACTATTTTCAGATTTAAATTTATGATGGAGGCAGTGAAACCTTTGTTAGAATCACTTAAAACCCTAATCTATTAAAGCAGATGTGGTTCACAGATTAGTCAATAACTGAGAATTAAAAATGAATATACAAAAATGAGAGAAAAGATAAGAGACATAGAAGAGATAACTTGGAACTATGGCACACATGTAACAGCAGTTTAAGAAAAAGAAGACAGAGGAAAAAGATGAGACATAATATTCAAAATAGCTTGAGAAATCTTTTCCTGAATTCAAGGCTTGTTTAAAGTTTTAAGTCAGAGAGATTCTAATTGCCACACAATAGAAATAAAAAAAACTTTTTTTTTTTTTTTTTTTTTTGAGGTAGTATCGCTCTGTCACCCAGGCTGGAGTGCAGTGACTCACTACTACCTTCACCTCCCAAGTTCAAGCAATTCTCCTGCCTCAGCCTCCTGAGTAGCTGAGATTAAAAACATGTGCCCCCATGCCCAACTAATTTTTATATTTTTAGGGTTTTGCCATGTTGGTCAGGCCGCTCTCGATCTTTTGACCCCAAGTGACCTGCCCACCTTGACCTCCCGAAGTGCTAGGATTATAAGCATAATTACAGGCATTACCATGCTTGACCTGGTATATTCTTATAATATGTGTGACCATTAATTTTAAGTGTCAACTTGACTAGGTTAAGGGATGCCCTGATCATCGGTAAAACATTATCTCTGGGTATATCTGTCAGGGAGTTTCTGGAAGATTTGCATTTTAATTGGTAGTCTAGAGTAATGCAGATGGTCTTCACCACTGTGGATGGGTATCATCCGAGCCATTGAAGGCCTGACTACAACAAAAAGGTGGAAGAAATTTGAATTCTCTCTCTGTCTTCTTAAGCTTGGGCATCTATCTTCTCCTGCCCCCAGACATCAGCACTCTTGGTTCTCAGGCCTTTGTACTCAGATTTACACCAACAAGCCCCTCAGTTCTCAGGCCTTTGGATTTGAACTGAATTACGCCACCAGCTTTCCTGCTTCTCCAGCTTACAGATGGCAGATTGTGGGACTTCTCAGTCTCCATGATTGCAGGAGCCAATTTCCATCATAAATATCCTCTTTTATATAGATACATCCTATTAGTTCTATTTCTCTGCGGAACCCTGACTAACTCAGTATGTTTTATTTCAAAAATAAAGGAAACAATAACCTGTGAGAATGCAGGCAGAAAATAAAAGGGTTGTCTATACAGGATAAAGTATTAGTTTTATATTAAAATTCTCTTCACAATACAAAATGACAGAATGCAATGAAGCAATGTCACCTATGTTGATGAAAAATGGCTGTGAAATAGGAAATTCGTAGCAAGATGGGAGAAGAGAAACAGGAAGACATTATCAAACAAGGAAGCCCTCAGAAGTTATTTTAATTAAATATACTTTCTAAAAATATATCTGTAAGTCTAATTAACCTAAGAAAATAAAAGACGACACAAATACTAAACCTTACATATTACATTAGCTGTCTAGGGCTTCTGTAGCAAAATACCACAGACTGAATGGCTTAAACGACAGAAATGCATTTTCTCACAGTTCTGGAGGGTAGAGGTCTGAGACCAGGTATGAGCAGGATAGGCATCTTTTGACATCTCTCTCCTTGGTTTGTAGGTGACTCTCTTCTCCCTGTGTTCTCTTGTTCTTCTCTATGTAATCTGTGTCCCAATATCCTCTTATTTTCTTAAACAGCTTTATTGAGGTATAATTAATATACATAAAACTGCACATGTTTAATGTATACAGTTTGCTGAGTTTTGATATATGCGTAAGCCCATAAACTCACCATAATCAGGTGATAAATAGATCCATCACCTCCAAAAATTTCCTTGTGTTTTTGAGTTTTATTTTTTTGTGTGTGGTATCAACATTTAACAGGAGATCTACTCTCCCCTTAGGCACACCAGTCCTATTGAGTTAGAGCACACTCTAATAACTTCATTTTACTTTAATAATCCTTTAAAGATCCTATCACACTGGGCATAGTGGATCATGCCTGTAATCCTAGCACTTTAGAGGCCGAGGCAATTGGATCAACTGAGGTCAGGAGTTTGAAATCAGCCTGGCCATCATGGTGAAACCTTTTCTCTACCAAACACAAAATATTAGTCAGGTATGGTGGCACATGCCTGTAATCCCAGCTACCTGGGGGGTGAGACAGGAGAATCGCTTGAACCTGAGAGGCAGAGGTTGCAGTAAGCCAGGATTGCACCACTGCACTGCAGCCTGGACAACAAGAACAAAACTCCATCTCAAACAAAACAAAACAAAAAAAAAAAACCCTATCTCTAAATACATTCACATTTTGAGGTTACTGGGTTAGGACTTCAACATATGAATTGGGAGGGGACAGACCACCCAATAGCACATAACAGACATAAACAATTATACACAGAATAAAAGTCTAAAAATTGCCAGTTCAGTCATGAACAAACTTTTAAAGAAAATATAAATGTTAAAATTTGACTCAAAAAAATTGAGAACTGAGATTAATAATGATGAAAACTGTGTCAAGCTGTCAAATGAAACACAGCGGACTTTACTGGTGTTTTTCTGTGTTTAGACTTCCAAGTCACAGAAAAGGATTAAACAACAAAAACCATTTAAGATTACAAAATGAATAGAAAAGCTATAAATGCCATTCTATAAAACCAATGTAAGCCTGGTCCTAAACCTGTCAAGAGGGCTAGAGTAGACAAAAGACTGGGCTGCCCTCCTCTCTCTAGTCACAGGCAATGCAATTGGGGGATCCAAGCCCCAGGCCTGACCACTCAGAGACAGTATCTTTATTGCCATAAGGATTGGTTAGAAATGCTTAGATGCTCCAGTCTAAGTCAGTCAGCCTCCCAGGAAGACTTTTGCTGTAATTATTTGAAAAAAAGTCACTCTCTCTTAAGATCCAAGATTTTAAGGGAGATTAAAGCCTGGAAGCAGAAGGTCAGAACTAAGACTGGCTGTACTGTCTGTGGGGTTTAGTGCAAAATGAAAACTACTAGGAATTTCAAGATGTTCATCACTATGGGATGATCGTATCTCCCCCAGAATTTATATGTTGAAGATTTACCTCTCAGTATTCCAGAATGTGATCTTTTTTGAAAACAGAGTTATTGAAGGTGTAATTAGTTAAGTTACAAAGAGGTCATTAGATTGGGCCCTAATCCAATATGACTTTATCCTTCTAAAAGGGGGAAATTTGAACACAGAGATACAAAACACCATTTGGACATTGTATTAGTTTGTTTTCACACTGCTAATAAAGACATACCCAAGACTGGGTAATTTGAAAAGGAAAGAGGCTTAATTGACTCACAATTCAACATGGCTGGGGAGGCCTCAGGAAACTTACAATCATGGCAGAAGGGGAAGTAAACACGTCCTTCTTCACATGGAGGCAGCAAGGAGAAGTGCTGAGCAAAAGGGGGAAAGTTCCTTATGAAACCATCAGATCTCATGAGAACTCACTCACAACCAAGAGAACAGGATGGGGGAAACTCATTAAATTATCTTCACATGATCCCTGCCACAACACATGTGGATTATGGGAACTAGAGCTCAGGATGAGATTTGGGTGCGAACATAACCAAATCATATCAAACACGAAGGCAGAGATTAGGGTGATGCATCTACAAGGCATGTCAAAGCATGACAGCAAACCAGCAGAAGCTGGGGGCAAGGTACGGAACACATTCTCCCTGATAGCTTCAGAAGGAACGAACCCTACCGACACCTGTGAAACCATCAATTTCTGTTGCTTAGGGCCTCCAATTTCTGGTACTTCATTGCACCAGTTCTAGAAAATCCTAGTAACAGCAGAGCATTAAACCAAGCCCTGTGCCCTTCTCAGCATGGGGCTTGGTGGCAGTGCACAGGTTGCATGCCCATGAGGCCAGCCCTGCCTGCAGCTGTCCATACCACCGAGTCCAAGGAAAGCACACCTGAGGGGAAGGGCCTCAGGAGAGTGAGAGGAAGTCTTGAAGCCAGGAGTTAAGCTTTAAATCTAGTGTGTCACTTCAGGTCTCTGCAAAGGAAATGCCAAGGTCTGATTGGACGTGCAAGTGAAGTAAGTCTTCAGGGAAATGTCTCTGAAGGGTAAACAAGAGTGGAGGGGGCAAAACAGGAGAAAGCAGGGAGAGGCTTTCATCTTCATTGCTGGCCTAGCACCCTGAAAGCAGTGAGGGAAAGGAAAAGAATTGGGTAGAAGACTCATGTTTCAGAGCAGCTTAGAGAAAGTCCTGACAAGGCTGATGAGGAGCTCTAGAGCGAAGTACTCAAAGGAACACTGCGTGAGGTAGGAATCACCCAGCTCACTACACCTGCCCTGCTCAGTCATTGGCTGGGAGAGCCTAGGAGAAATCACGGCCACCACATGGACACTGTGGGAAATTCAAAAGGGTGGCCGCTGGAGGCTTTCAGTCAATGACCCTGGATCTACCAGCTGCTCTTAACGTGAGATCTGAATGATACAGCTTAATGACAGCCAGCAACCACATGTCAGATGTAGCTACTTCCATACACATTTGGGAAACAGCTCCTCTACAGTGTCTAGAACTTCTCTTCCTAAGAGAAACACAGAAGGAAGAGGTTAGCAGGATAAATTGCAGCCCCCATCTCTGCATTTGAACTTGAGACCATACCTGGTACTCATTCTCTTCCCTTTTCACTAACTATTTAAAATTTTCCTCTCCTGTGTTATCACCTCAGTAGGTCTTAATGGCTTACTTGGTGGTGTGACCCAAACCCTTATTCTCTAGGGATCTCAGCCTGGGGGTGCCAAACAAATCTGTTCTGGTTACAATGGACCAAAAAACACTAGTTGGTGCCCAAATGAGTCACCTGGGTTCCATATACATTTCTCTATTGTGTAAAAGCCTTACCTCCTCCTCCTGATCAGAATCAGTTACCCATGGAATAAAGACTTCCCTTCTCCCCTGCTCATCCATGCACACATGAACTTCCCAGTGCCCTGGAAGAAGCCATAGCTTATCATCTGCTGGACTGTATGTCCCAAATGGCAAAACTGCTTATACCACAGCTTGACCTATTATAGAGTCCTTTCTTCCTTGAAGCACCACTCACAGTCACCAGCCTTCCATGTCACCCAGTATATGAGCCGAAGAAGCAGTCCAAAGACCCAGGTACAGAATATGATGCTTCCAGGACCTGAGGTGGTTTATAAGGAGCTGTGCTACCTGCCATCTTAGTAGTAGGTAATGCAGGATATGACCATTTGGCTTTTACTTTGGAGGTTATGTTCTAGAAATCCCCTGACACCTGGATCCCTAAAATGTTTACTGAAGTGACAGGTCCTTGACTTGTCACTGAGTTCACCCAAATGCATGCATCTTATGAGGGTGTCCAACATACTAACAACTTCTTGCTCATCCTGCCACATCAACATCATGCCATCGATGTATGGTGTGAATGTGACGCTCCTCAGGACATGCAGATGTTCAAGATCTCTTCAGGTTGTATTATGACAGAGGAAGGGAGAGTTAACGTAGCTGTGAGGCAAAAGTGTAATTATTGTTATCTGTTCCTATAACTATGAACTGTTTCTGACCATCTGTTCTGATTGGAATAGAAAACAATACATTCAGCAAATCAATGGCCACATGTACTATACTTGAGGCCTGGATAAATCTACTCTAGCACTGATACCACATCTGTATAGCAGCTGCGATTAGGGCTACTTGGCTGACTTTATCTGTAGTCATTCTTTAGGGTCCATATAGTTTCTGCCAGGGCCAGACTGGTGAATGAAGTGGGATATAATGGGGGCCACCACCCTTGCATCTTTCAGGTTTTCAATGGTAGCATTAAGCTTTACCATTCCATTGGGCTGTAATTTTGTTTTGATTTACTCTTTTGGTGGAGGATGGGAGGGAGCAAAAACAGCCCACACTCCTGCCACACTCAGACACTGGCTGAGAGCAGACCAGGGAGAGGGTGGCCACTGAGTGAATGAGAAGAATTCAAAATGGTGGCAGGTGACGGTGTCTGCTAGTTACTCATTGTAGCCTGAACTCTCAGTGGGAGAACTGATTGACACACCTCTACAGTCACCACTGCTAGACCTATCTACACTTATACATCGAGCTCTACATCTCCATCTGTATTGAAATATGTCTATTTATCATACTAAAGTAAGATTTGTCACAAGAATTCAAAGATATTTATTCACCTTAGAAGATATTTTGGTGAAATTCACAAAATCACAAGGTAGGGTTGGGGCATATAAGCAAATCAAAAAATGGAAACAGTTTTTTATTTTCTTTGGTGCTTTTCTGTATTTTTAAAATTTTCAACATGTAAATCTTCTGAGATTGCATAGAAAGATTCATAGTTATTTTCAAAGAGAATTAAGAAACTTAGCTACTGGTTCTTTGCATCTAGAAATAATGCTTTCAGAACCTGCTGATAAGCATACTCTTTGGCCAATCAGACCAATCAAGTCTCCTGGTTCTTTCCAGTTCTGCCACATGCACAATGACATGCCTGCCACGAGGTTACTGTCATCTGCACCTCCTCGGTAGCATCCCACCTGTAAAGGATAATATGCAACTTCTCCAAGGGCCCCAGCGTGGTCTCTTTCCCTCTGAGCAACAACAGAAAGAGTCATGATAGATAGTATCAAGAAATAGTCACCTCCTTTGAACAGTCAAGGACTCTATAACCTGGAATAATATTGCCTTCACATAGACAATAAGATTTAATTTAGTGTTGTGGAGCCCAGCAACTCAGGCAACTTGCACATACATGAACCAAGAAGGCCTGGAACATTCAACAAGCTGGATACAAGTTGAGCCACAAAAGCAAACTAAGCACACTTAAAAATAACAATATGGATAAGAAGGATAATAATTATAATCTCTCTGGTGAGATAGAAGGTCACTGTGACCACCAGACACAATGCCAAATATCCTGTTGGCAGGATGTTTCCTTGGCCCTTGTGCAATTGTGAGCTCAGAGCCAGGCTGCAGGCAGGCACCAGCCCCAGCTTTCACTTGCTTACCATCAAGTGACTGCCACGAGCTCAGGTTGCAAATTTGTTTATATTTAGATGAACAGGTGTGTGGCTCCATTCTAAATCAAGTCAGTGCCCTGCTGTTGTCATCTTAATGCGCTTCATATAGCTGGAATAATTTAATATGGAAAAGGGCGACACTCCTACCCTGACTTACACTTAGGGCTGCACCCTGCTTGTGGAAATTTTGTCATAACTTCTGTTCAGATTCAGTGCATCGTTCCCTTTTAGCATAAATCTGCAAAGGTTCTTGTGCCAGTAGGTGGTTTCCTGCGAGAAAAGGAATGAGAAGGCCAGGTTTCTAATGTGGCTTCATTATAAGAGCAGGTTACCTCTTCCTCCTTGCCTTTGCAACCTGGGGATATTTTATAATTGCTGATTTTCAGTTGGCTCCTCATTAATATACCAACATTGCTGTGAAACTCAAATGACACTATTTAGGTGACTGTGCTTCATAAACACTAAAGAACTCCACAAATGCAAACTCAATATGATGCATGTAAAAGATCTTTATGAAGCTAAATACGCTCTACAGATAAAAACTAGTACAGTGGATGAAAGTGTCCTGCAAGCAACGTTATAAACGTCAGAAACACGAGAGAATTCAAGACCAGGAGTTCTCAAAGGCAGTGGCTTTTCAGTCACCTTCTTCAATTGTCATTTTATCAAGAATTCTGATGGAAATGTAACATATAAGGAAGTGGAAATGCTGGTTACACTGTAGTTATTCTGCTAAGTATTTAAGCTCTGGTATTTACACAGGTTTTCATTCTGATCATAAGAATTCTACAAACCAGGTGACAGGGATAGACCGTGTATCATTTTTTGACATCCTTAAAAGAAGTAGCTAGCAAGTGGGAGGATTTTCAAAGAGGGAAGGAAAAGAAAATTTTGTTTCCATTCAGATTTCACTTCTGTTTATCATAGGGATCATCAGGTGTTATTAAAAGTGATATAAATATTTTATACAAGAAATATTTTTGACTTTTTATTAAGTAGCTTCCTCATAGGTATCTCTTAATAAAAATTTTCCTGTCTACCAAGTGACTCCTTTAGCCCGTATTCTAGTGGACCTTCCACTAAATAAATGAACGAACGAATGCACAAGGACATTGGCCTTCAGAAGCACACATGACGGCATGGGCAGTTGGAATGCATTTGAGTTTTTCTTGGTCATTCTATCCTCATTCATGTGTAAAGTCTCCTTAAATGCTCTGAAGTACAGGCAGGTAAGATAGACGTGTCACTACAAATATGCTTACCTAACAAACACAAGATTCCCGCATCATAAAATCCAGAGGAGGAAAAGCCCTGGAAGGGCCTCTAGTACTCCCACTCCCCTGGACAGGAAATCTCTCTGCAACTGCCTGGCCATGGCCGCCCTCCAAGTCAGACCTCTACTCATCCAGGCCTCTGCTTAGTGCTGCGAGCTACCTGGGGCATCCGGCCCCAGAGTCTTGTGCACTGATCAATTTCTTGTCTTTTGTGGGGTTTTTTGTTTATTTGTTTGTTTTGCTTGGTTGGTTTTGAGACAGAGTCTTGTTCTGCTGCCCAGGATGGAGTGCAGTGGCATGACCTCAGCTCACTGCAACCCCTGCCTCCAGGTTCAAGCGATTCTCATACCTCAGCTTCCCAAGTAGCATGCCACCACATCTGGCTACATTTTTTTTTTTTTTTTGGCATTTTTGGTAGAGATGGGTTTCACCATGTTGGCCAGGCTGGTCTCGAATTCCTGATCTGAAGTGAGCCGCCCACCTCAGCCTCCCAGCGTACTGGGATTACAGGCATGAGTCACCACGTCCAGTTCAATTTCCTGTGTATTTGAGCAAAGTTCAAACTGCAGGTGCTAATCTATTAGAGCCTGTAGAAATCCTAACTCCTTGTCTCTCTTTCCTGCTCGGAAGTACTTGATGTTTTATCACAGTGAAAGGGAAGAAATCTCCACTTGTTACTGCCAACCTGGGCAATGGCATGTCTAAAATGGTTTAAGTTAGATCGAGGGATTTGTTTTTTAAAAAGTAAAACATTTCTCCTGTCTACTTTTACTTTTTTTTCCAATACAGAGATTTAAAAATTTTAGATTATTTAAAACAAGTGAGTAATGAAATAAGCATTTTAAACAGATCATAACAAACTGAAGAACACTAATGAGATTGATGGGGATGAGTGGAAGATGGTGGGGAAATGTCGAGGTGGGGAGATTGAATGGAGACAGAGGAGTGACAGAGTAAAAGCAGTAAAGGCCAACAGAAAATAACATGCAAACAGAGGAGGAGGACAGAGTGGGAATGAAGGAAGAAGGAAGGAAAGAAGAAAAGAGGGAGGATAGAGAAGGAGGAAGTAAGAAAGAAAGGAAAGAAGAGAGGGAGGAAGAGAGGTAAAGGCCAACGGAAAGACAGGATAACTTGCAAACAGAAGAGAACAGAGTGGGAGTGAAGAAAGGAAACAAAGGATGGAGAGGAAGGGAGGGAGAAAATAAGAAACAAAGGAAAGAAGGAGAGAGAGAGGAGAGAGAAGGAGAAAGGAAGGGAAGGAGGGAGGAAGGAGAGAATGAAGGAAGGACAGAAGAGACAGAAGGAAGGGGGAGGAGCAAGTTTGAAGGGAGTGATTGGTCAGAGGTAAATTACTCAATAGACTCCAGGTTACTTGCTATAATAATAATTGTTAATAATATTTATTGAATGTATACTATCTCCCAGATACTATTCTAAGTACTTTAGATGTAATCCTCATCACAACTCTATGAGTTTGACTCAATAATTATAATTATAGCCATCACTCTCAGACATGAGAAAGCCCCATATCTAGAACTCTAGGTAGTGACTGGCAGAGCCAGGATTCAAGCCCAGGTGGACTGGCTTCGTACTTCTCAGACACTTGTCTCTAGTCCCCTGCACCTGCCTCTTATTCTCCAAGCTGACCAGGCATTGCACTATCCACTAAGATTTCTATGAGCCTTACAGAAGTTGAAAGCAACACTCTATTTAGTGGTGTTAGCAGATTACAAAGTCCGTTGTAGAATTTAAGTTTATTTTCTTCAGTGATGTTTCAAAACATACTTTAGAAGTTTACAGATGCTTGGCAATTTTCTAGCTGTTTCAAGCTCCTTCAACAGTGCCAAGATTTTTAATTGCCTTATTGTTTTGGTTAGAGTGACTAGAGTGGCTTTATTCCTTGTTAACTAGAGGCTTTAAATAAAACCAGCATTTATTTCTGCTTCAGATCAAATTCTTGTTTTGTGGTCTAGTTAAGACTAAGTAGGAAATATGAGAGAAAAATGTTAAAAGCTAGGAATAAATATAACATGTACCCAATCAACGCAACCAGCAAATGTTTAGTGAATAAATGAAATCGATTAATCATTGCCTGATAACAGCTTTTCAACTACTTATAACAGTTTAAAGAAAACCTACTAAAACTCATTCTAGAAACCCCTTCTGAAAGTACCTGCCAGTAGAAGAATGGTTCCTAATGATTAAGATCAAAGAAGTATCATTTATTTTCTATGAGTCTGCTGAAATTAAGCTTACCATTCATCCAGGAAAATTGAGTTATTTTAGGTGCCTTAAACAGAGGAGCATTAATGGAAGAAATTAATTATTTAAAGAGATGTTGCATAAACATGAGCTGCAGGAGTGAAAAGGAAACAGGGCTCATACCCAGACAGTGAGAACAGATGCCCACCACTGCCCTTGAGCTGGAGTTCACAGTCTACATGCACTGCTGAGCTGCTGGAGATGCTGTCAGTTTCCAAAAGCAAGCAAAGCAGGGCAACTGTGGATGAGATGAGAAGTCATTTAGATCTCACTTGTATAGAGGGTGTCTAGATGAGCACATTACTGCAGCAGAAGTATGTACACACCACCCTGCCATCTATTCCAAGCCCCTTGGTTTGACCTTCTAAGTAGTCTGTACAAACCAACTATTCTCAAAAAATAATAATAAAAAAATGGAAGACATGCAGGAATTTGGTAAAAGGTATTTTATAATTGTCTAGTTACTTAAAAATAAATCTAGGGAGCATTTTTCACTGCCTACAGGAGTCTTTAAATGTCTGTTTTCTTGCCTCTTCTATGTTTGATTTTTAACATTGTCATTATTATTATTATTACTATTATTATTTTTGCCTTAACCTTAACCACTTTTCAAATTTGGTGACTTACCACATTTTCCTTCAGCTTATAAAGATAATAATACTTATCTGCCCTTTAAATGGATTACGAAATAAATTATTGAGTGACGGGTATTTAGCTTTTAGGAAAGAGTTTATTAAAGAACAATTCTGATTGTAAAGTGCCACCAAGACTCTAAGAATATCATACTAAGTCACTTAATGCAGTCAGAGATGATGTTCACATGTTTTATTATAGCTGTTACAGAGAGCAGTTATTTCAAGGAGATTGCTTTATTCTGAATCCTGCAGCTGATTTTGAGGTTGATGGCATTTAATTTTATGTATGTATTCAGAGAGAAATGAAATGACTTGATGGTGACATGCACTTCAGGATTTCTCTTTTATTGGATTGAAAAGCAGGTACTTAGACTTGCATTAACGTCTGAAGCAAAGAAAGCCATGATTGGCCCAATTTCATGTTAGAAAAACAGCGACATTTTGGAAATTAATTAATCTTATCTGGAACTGCAGGTGCATTACGTTAAATTTGATCAAATGCTGAATGGCATCTGCAGTCAAGCTAATTTCACTAAGGGCCAAGAAGATGGTGTTACATTGAGGCGGGGCTAGTCAAGTGAATCTTGTCCATCAGCACAGTGGGGAATCTGCTGAGCTTATAGATTTAAAATCCTCAAAACAATTTCCCTCTCCTTAGAGGTTTTCCTAAGTGCATGTGGATTTGGGCTGAGATTCCTCCCCGCTGGACCCACTAAAAAGACTTTTCCTCTTTCTCGTTGACAGCTCTCAACCTGTACATAAAATACATTCAAGAAAATGTGATGTGAAGGATTAGGTTAGTTCATGGATCATGGCATTTAAGAGGAAGAATCACCCTTGAAAGGTTAAGTTCAGGATTCACTTTCATGTGTGAGATATTGACTAGTAATCAGGAAGTAGGCAACATTAGTAAGATTGTATTTAAAATACAGTACCAAATGGGGGTGACTTTCAGTGAATTCTTGAAAATTCCTTTGCCATGGCATAGTATCATGGTTAGAAATATGGGAACTAGACACAGGTGGCTTGGGTTTACATCCTTACTCTATCACTTAGCAAATGTAAGATTTAGAGCAAATTGCTTAACCATTCTGGGGCTCAGTTTCCCTATAAAATGAATCCAACAACAGTACCTATTTCATAGTGTTATTGCAAGGATTAAATTAGTTAAAATCTGTAAAGAGCTTAGAATGTTCAGCACATAGTAAGCACTTCATATGTGTTTATTAAGTAAACAAAGTCCTTTCTCAAGACAAGAAACTCATTCCTAGCTTTGTATACATAATGCACGCAAGCAAGTTACCATGCTGAAGCAATCAATCCTTCTGAGAAAGAAAATCATGGATTCCCAGAGGCTTATTTTCAGAATCACTCATGTTGCTTCCAGACATTGGCTATTTAATCCTTCCAGAACAACCGAGAGAATTTACGCAAATAAACTTCTCCTTTTACAGAAGAGAATGCTGCTGTACAGGAAGATCAAGTGTTTTCCTTGAGATGACCCACAGAACTCAACCCTTTCTCCATGTTTATTCCATTACTAGATGCCCTTGCTGTTTGGCATGAAGTAATCCTAAATTGATATGAGATTAAAAAACAAAAAACAAAAAGGACTTAAAAGTGTAAGATTCAAACCAATTTTAAAAAGTCAGGGTATATATAGAGAAATGAATCCACTGTATGGTATTTATGCAACTTTTCAGAAGCTGGATCTTTTCTTCTGACAGTTGTGGGAAACTAACGAAGTAAGTACTGCCGAATGGACTTCAGTTTCCACTCAAATTCCCTAAGTGAGAAAGAAACTGAAACATGTAGCTGGGTTTTTAAAAAATAATGAGTTATGCATGTAAGTTACATTTAAATCCATAGAAACATGATTTGACTCTGCCAGGTCAAGAAAGAAAAATTATTATTAGGGTGAATCAGGGAGTGTGGAGAGCTTCAAGGTCTCTCATTACTGTGAGATGTAAAACCTGGTCAAGGTAGAAATGAATGTGAGAAGAGTGTCTGGTGGGGATGACAGACATGTTCAACTCTCCCCTCCAAATAGCTCCTTGTCGAGTTTTGAAAAACAATCTTTGCCCATAAAAGTTTCTTCATGCCAAATCCTGTTTGTGCAAGAGTCCTTGAACTTCACCCAGTCCAGCAAAATGTCTTACAGGCAGGAGAGAGGAAAGCAGGGAGAGAGAGAAGAAAAAGAGATGAGGAAAAGAAAGAGCGAGAGCCAGAAAGTGAGGGAGAGGGGGGAAGAAACACAGATTTTCAGTTATTTCCATGTTAAGTCATGGTTTGAAAAAAAATTGGTAACTTCTAATGATAATAATTTCCCCAAATACCAAAGCAATATATGCTCATTGCACAAGACTAGGAATTTTTTAAAAAGACAAAAGAAAATCAAACTTACTAAAAGTATTTCACTTCACTGTGAGTATGTGAATATGTTGGGCTACATCACTGGTGCTTCTTCCCAATACACACACACACACACACACACACACACACACACACACCTGTTTCCTGTGCCTATGAATTCATATAGATTTTTAAAATCACATTAGTATCTAAGAATATAGCTTTTTAGCTTAGTTTTACTCTTTTTTTTTTTTTTTTTTTTTTTTTTTTTGAAACGGAGTTTCACTCTTATTACCCAGGCTGGAGTGCAATGGCGCTATCTCGGCTCACCGCAACCTCTGCCTCCTGGGTTCAGGCAATTCTCCTGCCTCAGCCTCCTGAGTAGCTGGGATTACAGTCACGCGCCACCATGCCCAGCTAATTTTTTGTATTAGTAGAGACGGGATTTCACCATGTTGACCAGGATGGTCTCGATCTCTTGACCTCGTGATCCACCCGCCTCGGCCTCCCAAAGTGCTGGGATTACAGGCGTGAGCCACCGCGCCTGGCAGTTTTACTCTTTATTATATCATGAGTCATTTCCTATGCCCTGCAATATGTTCCATAGATTTTGTTTATCTCTAGCATATTTTATGCAATGAGTTAATGTAATTTATTCAATCAGTTACACACTAATGGATATTGTTTCCATTATTTTCTTAAAATAAATAATGTGTATATTTGAGAATCTTGATGTAATTCTAGAGTTATTTCCTTAGGAAAATTTTCTGGAAGTGGAAATTCTGAATCAAAGTGTATGAGTATTTTAGAGCATCTAATATATAATATTGTGTTTTGTGTTTTCTCTGGTTTTAGTGACAATTGAATATTAATCTCTTCCCCCAATATAAAAATTCCAGTTTATTAGGTAAACTGTTTTTCTGTTTAATTCATAATTTTTGCTTTGTTCTGCATTATGCTATTTCCTATACTTTCCTCTGGGTTCTATTTTATAATTACCTGTTTGAAGGATTAGGCAATTCATTTTTATTCTTTCTATAGAAACATTGCTAACTATTTTAAGTGAAATATCTAATTTAACCCTAAAAAGAACTCAGTAGATATTATTCTTAGCTTCAGTTTATAGATGATAAAATGGACTTAAATAAGTTAAACAACTTCCAAAGTTCACATAGCTAACAGATGATGGTGAAATCTGGACTTGATCTCCTCATATAGTGCAAAGATTCAAAGACAGTGCAATTCCTTACCTGTGAGCACAAAGCTGTGGGAACAACCCATGAGATGGATGGGTCCTATTCTTTCCTGATCTTCTCTTAGAATGAAGGATACTTTACATTTTCTAGCTAGGATAATGTTTTCTGTTTTATTTTGCTAGAAATAGCACGTATTAATTGAAAATTTAATGGCAATTTCTAACAGTATCACATGATACAATTTATCAAGTATTTTCCTACTGAAAACTTACCAAGAGTTTTCCTAAGAATGCTATTTTTAATGATTCTTACAAATGTTATAGAAATATTTGGAAAGATGCATTCTGTTTACACAATAGAACATCTATTATATATCAGATAAGTTGAATTAAATTTTATTCACATTTATTTTATTCAATTTTTACCCATTTTTAAATTTTACTCATTTTCAGTTATTTTCACAGACTTGTTTTGCCCCAGCCTGGGAATAGTGTGATGTCTCTCTTTCAATGCCTTCTTACCTTTAATTCTTCTGTGTATGATATTAATAATGCCTCCCCACTCTCTACTTACCTAATTTACTTTGCCTTTTCTTTTATTTCCAAGATTTTCCTTTCATTTGACTTTATAATTGAATTCCATATGTATTACTATTTGGATCTAGATTTTTTTTTTTGATACTCAACATTAATCCATTCACATTTATTCTGGTAACTAATGTGCTTGGTTTTTACTTTTGTTTTTTCTTTTTCTTTTTTCCTTTTTCTTTCCTTTTCACATTTCCCAAATGATATGATTCCAGCTTTTATTTACATTACATACAGAAGAAAGCTCCAGCTCTTTAGTCTGGGACCTGTCTTAGTCTGTTTGTGATGTTATAACAGAATACTTGGGACTGGATTATTTATAAAGAACAGAAATTAATTTTCTCACAGTTCTAGAGGCTGGGAAGTCCCAGGTCAGGGCACCAGAATCTTGTAAGGACCATCCTGCTGCATAATCACATGGCAAACAGCAGCAAGTCAAGCGTGCAAGAGACAGTGCACCCTCTTCTAGAAGCTCTTTTAATAATGGCATTAATCCATTTATGAGGGTGGAGTCTTCATAATCTAAACACCTCCTAATAGGTCCTGTCTTCCAATACTGTTGTATTGGGGATTAACTTTCGAACACATGAATTTCTGCAGGACAGATTCAAAACATTGCAGTATCTGTAAGTCTTTCTGGGACCTGGTCCTAACTATTTCTACAACCTCTAGGCATCCGTGCTTCCCGCCATGACTTCCAGTATACCTGAACTGCTTTGCATTCTTGCTTACACAATGCTGCTTCATGCTCTAACTTTGTGTTGTTCCTCTTATCAGTAATGCTCTTGCTGTATTTTTTCACCTAGCTAAATTTCATTGTCTTTCCCAGAACTATTCTGTCATCTCCTCCAGAAGTTTTCTCTGAAATATCCTCTGAAACTTCTAATGTGTTCTCCTAGCACCTTGCATGCCTCTCCCTGGGTGCTCTATCAGAATGTCTCTTGCCAGGAGAAGTTTATCAATTATAAATAAACGAATGTCAAAGAGACCTCTGTTTATAGTTACAGTATTTCTGCATGAGAGGTTTAGCAATTTACTAATAAAAATGTGGGGCTTTCTTTTAAACTGAAAAACAGCTGCTGTTACATAAATGGTTCTATCAATTCAGACAATGGACATGATCATAATAAAAACCATGGACACAGCATTGCAGTGATAGCCACTTCCATGAAAGTATGAAGAACAGCATCCCACACACAGGAATCGATTTAGATTTGGAAGCCACCTGTCTGTTGAGCCAATATATTGACGTCCATAAAGGTGACATTCTACATTATCCTTAAATAGCTCCACTCCTCTCAGCAATTGCTCTAACAGTCACCAGCTGCTGTGTCAGAGGTGTGCACCAAGATCTTACATCTATGCCAATAGCTCAGCTCCAGGATAAACAAGAAAGCCCTGAGAAGCCCTTTCTTAACTTTTTCTTTCTTAGTTCAGCTATGTCTCAGATCATGGCCTTAGCTTGACAAATCACACTTAAAGCAGGGACTGGGAGCTTTAGCAAAAATGACAGATGACACTGGGTCCTCACAAAAGCCCATCTTGTGACCCAGAATGTTTCAGGCAGGTGCCATCTGCACACAGGACAGGTACTTGTGCCTTTATGCATTGAGTTCTTTATAGCATAAGTGAAATAGAACTTCACAAAACTCCACACCCAGAGGGAAACAATTTGAAGGGTCTTGCCAACTTGGCAAGTGAATCTCACTAGGACGCTGTGCTGACAGACATCACCTCTCTCTGCAGGATTCCCACTTTTCAGTGCAACAGTGAAAAATATTTGTGACTTTTGAAAGAGTAAGAGCATCTGTCAAAGCAGGCACACACAAAAAAGAGTAAGAAGATGATACAAAGGGCCACGTCAGAGAACAACAAAGATTGGACATAATCAATCAAAGTTTGAGGTAGGGGAGAGGTGGGGATGCAAACAATAATACCAGATACAGCATGTGCCCTCTGGGTGGAAAGGAGAAGACAGGGCTCCCTTTATGCACTGTGGCCAAGCTTGAATTCACAGAGACCAATCAGGGACTCTGCTTTCCTCACTATTTTTGGGGTGGAATTTTCTCTCCCTCTCTCCAACTTATTTAGCTGGGATTTCTTTGGTTGCAAGTGACAGAAACTACAATCCAAACTTGCTCAAACCAAAAGAAGACAAGAAAAAAAAAGGAGAAAGAGAAGAAAGAAGGGAGAGAGTCGGGGAAAGAAGAGAGATGAAGTAAGGAAGGAAGGAAGGAGGGAAGGGAGGGAGGGAGGAAGGGAGAGGAGGGAGGGAGGGAGGGAAGGGAGGGAGGGAGGAAGGGAGGAAGGGAGAGGAGGGAGGGAGGGAGGGAAGGGAGAGGAGGGAGGGAGGGAAGAGAGAGGAGGGAGTGAGGATCACTCACTAAAAAGCTCAGTATTTGGGTCAGATCTGGGACACAAATGTCATTACAGCTCAGTCTTGCTCTCCTCAGTCCTGGACTCCGATTTTATCTTGTGTGGGCTTTACTCTCAGTCAAGCACTTCATTTTGTGTAGCAATAGATCTTCAAGAGTTATAACCCTATATTCTTGGAAACCTCCAAAAGAAAAATAGTGTTTTTTCCTCTAATATGTCCAAGGAACCTGAAGCTCCTTGGTCTGGATTTGTTTGGCTGGGATCTCCCATGCATTCCTGGAGCTCCACTGATACCACATGTCTGTAGAGACCATTGTCCAAGGAGTAAAGAGGCCCTGATACCAGAAGAGAAGGATTTTAGAAAAGCAGAAATAACAGAATAAATATTTTGTTGCATCACTGGTTTGAGGATGAGCTGACATGAAGTGTTTAGAGGAAGTTGGCCTGGTTGTCTGCTGAGCATCTTCTCTCTGTCTATGGGGAACACCATCTTTACTTGTGGAACTTCCCTACTTCACAAGCTCTAGTGGAACTGCCAACCACAAGACTCTGACTACAGCATGAATATGTGACTCAAGTTAGCCAATCAGATTTCCTCTCTGGAAAATATAATATTTAGCTCTGAGACACAAAGGGTAGTTGTAGCTGTGTTATCCAAAGACAGAGCCTGAAAGGGAGGGCAAGAGAGTCTGTTTCCAAACTCCCAGTCACCCACTGGTGCCTCAGTTCCTGCCCTTCCACAAGGCTCACTGCTCAGCTCTTCCTTCAATTCTGTGGCTTACTCAGTGTGTACCCACAAGTGTCCTATTGCTGCTTGTGTTAGGGCCAGTTTCTGCAGAGTCAACCTCAAAGCCTGACTGCAGTGGGGCTAAATTCAGAGGCTCTCATAATAGTCCACATTACCTTAGAGTTTTTATCCTATTTGCCAGTCTGTGTCTTTTGACTGGGGCATTTAGCCCATTTACATTTAAGGTCACAAGAACAGAAAATCAAACACTGCATGTTCTTACTCATAGGCAGGTGTTGAACAATGAGAACACATGGATACAGGGAGGGGAGCATCACAAACTGGGGTCTGTTGGGGGAACTAGGGGAGGGACAGAGCAGGTATGGAGGTTGGGGAGGGATAACATGGGGAGAAATGCCAGATATAGGTGACAGGAGAATACAGGCACTAAATCACATTGCCATGTATATACCTATGCAACAATTCTGCATGATCTGCACATGCACCCCAGAATCTAAAATACAATATAAAATACATTTTTTAAAAAAAGAACTCACACACTATCACAAGAAGAGCATGGGGGAAACAGTTCCCAGTTTCCATGATCCAATTACCTCTACCTGGTATGGTCCTTGACACATGGAGATTATGGGGATTACAATTCAAGATGAGATTTTGGGTGTGGACACAGCCATATGATATCAGTGATCAGTTCCTAGGAGCTACTCACACTCTGTCACATGGTCTCCACCATCTTCAAAGCCAAAAACAGAGAACCACCCTCATGAAGTATTTCTTACCTGCTTTAAATCTTCTTCTTCTGGAAGAGCCCAGATCCTCTTTAGAGATTATTTGATTGGGTTAGGCTCACCAAGGATAATCTCCTCATTTTAAGATCCACTGATCTGGGAATTTAATTATGTCTGCAAAATCTCTTCACAGCAGTACCTAGCTTAGTTTCCCTAAATAACTAGAAGATGCGAGTATACCAGGGGCCCAGGTCTTAGGGGTCTATATTAGGGTTCTCTAGAGGGACAGAACTCTTTAGAGGCATATATATATACACACACACACACACACACACGCACACACACACACACATACATATACATATATATATACACACAGAGGGATATATATATAGAGAGAGAGGGATATATATATACACACACACATATATATATATCTAGAGGGATATATATAGATAGAGAGAGAGGGATATATATCTAGAGAGAGGGATATATCCTCTTGATATATATATAATACATATATATATCTCCTCTTGATATATAATATATATATAAAACTCGATATATAATATATATATCAAGAGTTAATACTACTTAAACTCCTCATATATATATATATATATATATATATATATATATATGCACAATCATAAGGTCCCACAATAGGCCATCTGCAAGCTAAGGAGCAATGAAGCCAGTTCGAGTCCCAAAGCTGAAGAACTTGGAGTCTGATGTTCAAGGGCAGGAAGCATCCAGCATGGGAGAAAGATCAAGGCTGTGAAGCTAAGCCAGTCTAGCCTTTTCATGTTTTTCTGCCTGCTTTTATATTCTGGCTGTGCTGGCAGCTGATTAGATGGTACCCACCCACATTAAGGGTGGATCTGCCTTTCCCAGCCCACTGACTCAAATGTTAATCTCCTTTGGCAACACCCTCACAGACACACCCAGGATCAGTACTTTGCATCCTTTAATCAAATCAATTTGACAGTATTAACCATCGCAGGGTCATCTTAGAATTTTGCTACCAGAGTAGATTAAGGAAAGCTTGCCTGAGGAAGGGATAACAGAACTGGGGCCTAGAGGATGCCTTAGCTAGATGAGGATGGAGAAGGAACATCAGAGGCAGAGTAAGAGTATGGGGGAAAGAGTTGCTCTGATGAAACTGAAAGGAGGCCCACAGGTAAGACCACAGAGAATGAGGGCTGGCGAGAGGTGTGGGCTGCTGAGAGGTGTGGACGGATCAGCTGGACCAGATCCTCAGAGCCACGCAGGTCACAAAAGGACACTGGACCATAGGCAGTTGAGTTCTCCCCTCTGCAGGGGGCTGTCAAAGCCACAGGATACAGGAGAATCACTGCAAGCCATCTAGAGAATTTGTGACTCTGGGAAACACCAAGCCAACAGGAGTGATACTGAAAATACTTAATAGCTGCTTAGACCAGGACACCAGCCTTTGTGTGGGTCATGCTCTCCTCCACAGGCCCTGACTATGCGGGCCGTAACCCTCCTCCAACTACTTGCTAGTTTGTAAAGAGGTCTGAAGGGGTGTAGGGTATAATTTATCACCCAAACTGGGACAGTTTTGAGAATGGCAGGTGTAATCCAGAACTTTCCTGGTGAAAGCAAGAATAAGAGTCACCTCAGTCTTTTGGAACTAAAGCAGTGAATATTCACCAAGCAAAAAGGAAAATTTTTTAAATATCTCAACTAAGTCTCACTCATGCATAATGACTCTACACCAGCTCTATGCACTGCAAGTGAATACAGTTGAGTTCAGTAACTAATCTGGCACTAATTGTCACTCTGAGAAATTGTTCTCGCACCTCAATTTCCCTACCTCGAAAGTAAGCTTATTGCTGTTTCTAGTTTAATTCATTCCATGTGAATTTCATTTATATGGATTTATGAATAAGCGTTTCTTTCTTTGTCAATGTGTAAACTGCAAAATATCTCCTATGGCTTTACATTGTAATGCCACTGGGGAGAAATTTGATCAGACAAATAAAAATTCCTGAATGAACAATAGTGAGAATTGTGCTGAGAGATTCCATATCTTTAAGGTCTGAGGTTCTTTAATCCTAGACTATAAGCCTCGACCGTGTCTTTAGTCCCTGTGTAAAAGGCCGTTCTCTATAGGAAGTCAGCCAGCTGTTGCTTAGCTCTGTTCTAGAGAAGAGGAAATCCCCACTCATTTCACAAGGGTGAATATTTACCGTTCTTTATATATCCATATTTTCCCATTCCTGAGAGCCTGTCTCAAATCCCATCCTTCTTGGGAATTCCTGGCTCATGACACCAGCTGGTGGCTCTCCCTCAAGTTACATATTTTATACCTTTTGTATGCACCACATGATGGGTATTTTATCCCATAACACCCTGTTCAGTAAGTGCCTTTGTTTAACAGTGTCCCGTTTTTGTATAACTTCCCACCGCCACATCCTCAAGTATAACAAATCGGGCTAATCAGCTTGAGCCCCTAGCTCTGGGAACCCCTCACTGCTGCTGGGGCAGGTGGCTAAAGTTTCATGTGGCAAGAATGAAGGGAAAGCTGGCGGGAAAGCTGGCTGGAAAGCAGATCTGAGGCTGGCGAACACTCGGTCAGCAAATCGTAAGGATCCTACAGACAGCAGCTGAGAAACAGCACACCGGGCCCTTCCCCTTCCACAGGCACCATTAGAACACATAGACCTTTTTCTTGTCATCTTTCAACCTACACTCAAAGTTCATCTTCATCTCAACAGTTCCCAAAGACTATGTGTTAATCCACTCATTGAATTCTACCCTATGACTGTAAATCTTTAGGAATACCTCTAAGTATTGCAGCCTTCAACTATCTAAAGCAGGGGTTTATAAACTTTTCCTGCTTTAGATGGATGGGTAGTAACTATCTTAGGCTTGCAGGCCATATGTTCTCTGCAGTTATTCTCAACTCTGCCATCATAGTGGGAAAGCCCCATAGAAGATATGTTACCCACTGAGCATGGCTTTATCCAATAAAACTTCGTTGACAAAAACAAATGCTGGGTTGGATTTGGTCATTGGACCATAGTTTCTTGATCCCTGGTATAAGCTGAGCTTAACATAATATCCTACCAGTATGTCAGCACATGAAGTACAAACTGCCTGATTCATAAAATGCTTCAATTTTGCTTTTCTCAACCTCTCCTTTTTCCTCCCTACGTTAGGTCCTTTATCTCTCCGTAACAGTAAACATACATTTTACTAGCATGTCCTTCCAGGATATGCAAGCTTATTAGGAAAACTGTATACTTTTCTACCCACAATTCATATTTTCCCATTTCTACAAGCCTTAATGCCACTTATAAAGAAAGAAGTAATACAAATAATTTTTATCTCTGGAGCCATTTGAAACTGCAAACATACGCAGAGAAGATTGCCAGTTTTGAGCATTCACTGCAGCACATTTGTTGGGGGATGTAACCCCATTACTGCTGACTTGGTTTCCCATGTGTTTGTTGCCTTATCACATAGGAATGTGTGTGAATGCAAACATTTGTTTTGCTGTCTTTTTAATAGTATTTTTCGTATGACGCTGGATGAATGGAACAATCTGAATTTCTTTTTTTATTGAAGCGGCTAGCAGGGTTTCTAGATTTCAGTAAGTTCGTGTTACTGGATTCATAGAAAAATGTTGAATCTCTGCTGGAACTCCTTGGAGTTGGGGAACTTTTGTGTTCTTCCTCCCTTAGTGGAAGTCTGGGAATCAATGTAAGTGAATTTCTGAGTGTCCCCCAAAGCCTCTAATTACTTGGTCTTTTCTCCATCACCCTGAATGCCTCAAGTCTCATTCTTGGGGAGACTTATTTACAAGGAAGCGAAGCAGTTCTAAGATTGCTTCTCTGTAAACCTAATAATTTTGTCCTCTTCACATGAGATCAGGCTCGTTACTGTCATCTTATTAATCTGTATTTTTTGCCCCTTTATCCTTGTACTTTAGCCCAGCATAGGCTATCTCTTTCAACTCCCTGTTTCTACCTTTTTATCCCCCTCACATTACCCAACTCCTATTAGATGGCTTTCTCCCTACCCCAAAACAGTGTCCCTCCACCTTAGGACTCTTTTCTCAAAACTCTGCTGTGCTTCAACCACAGTGCATTAAACTTTTTATCATAATTATGCACATGTCAACATTCTCTATAGTGACAAACAGTCAAGCCTGGAATAGAATTTACCAGGAAGGAGCATGAGTCTCTGAGTCACGTGTTAAATACACCGAAGAGCTACTTTTCACTAAATTACTCCCTCCACTAGCTCTCGCTTTAGGGGTTGCTTAGCTCCAGGGTTAAAGGTGAAGCATTCAAATCACCCTTGCCTTTGATAATTCATACATATCTCTCTGCTGGTGAGCAAGCCAAGTACAAAAGCTAAAATCAGCAACAGTAGCACTTTCAAACGTAAAGCATAAGCCCACACCACTTTGAACTCCCTATGGGAAAAAGTGTTACTGAGGTCAAATGGGTTTTATTGTGGACCCAGGGAATTTTATGCTTTCTTGAGAGACATAGAAGAAATTTTACTATAAGGAAGATTGCATAAATAATGGTTATTAAAGTGCCAAAAATAGTTAAATGATAGTCATACAACACAGAACCCTTGTTTAAATTTTAAAACAAGCCGCCCTCATCTTAATAGGAAAAACATGTGTTTGCTAAACCCATGGGACCAATTCTGCTTTTAGTGAAAATTTAGAATTTATGCCTAAGTCAATAAAGCCTGATCAGGATTGTGTGCATGTGTGTGTGCAGGTGTGTGAGGTAGGTGGGTGTTCTCAGGGTAACAGAGAAGAAATGGGTGAACAGATAAGTAAAGTAACCTTTCGGGGAAAGGTTAGAAGCTGGAATGAGGACAAGCCTGTGTTCGGTAAGTACCTGCCACACCAGTATGGCCAGATATCAGTTGTTGAAGGGCAGCATCCTCTCTCGTTGGTCAATACTCATGTATTACATTCATTACCTATTTTTAATATCACACTCAAAGGATATCCTAAAATTCTCAGCACTGTAAAGCCTAATTAGTCTAATAATTTAAATTTGCTAGAGAAGGCATCAAAAGCAATTCATTATTTAAAGAGGGGCTTTTAACCCCATTTTATAGGTACTATTTCTCTTATTCTCTTTGAGTCATGTATTCCTCATATCTTTCTTTCACATTTCCACTTGTTGTCAATCAAGAAAATTCTGTTGAGTACTGGATTATTAAATGCCAAGCAACAAATAAAATTTTACTTGTACTAGTACAAAGAAATAAGATAGTTTGGAGTGGAGTCATTAGATATCATTTCATTTAGCATAATTATTGTTATACCTAAAATATAGTATAATATATAGTGAAAATATAAATTTTTAAAAATTGAACTATTCTAAGAATGAGGAAAATATTCAGTCAAATATTCAGAGCTAGGCATACAAAGTACCCAACTCTGTAGGTAACTCAGTCGAGAAAGGGATTTGGTGGATTCACACAGTTAGGTATTGGAAAAGCAAAGGGTCTTCTAAGCAAAGATATGGCAAGGACACAATGTCTGGGGCACAGTCAGACCCTTCTCTCTTCAAATCTCATCTCCATATGTCTTTGCAGGTACATCCCTACTCTCACGCCTGTGCTTGGTGAAGGTTATGGCTCCTGACAGTTCTAAGGTTGTATCTTTACAGCCTTTTGCCAAAGAGCAAAAACAGCTCTTTCTTTCCCAGGTTCAGTCTTTAATATCCAGGGGAAGGATGAGGATTTGTCTGAATAGGCTTCCACTCCAAGTGCTACACCTGAAGCACAGTAAGAAGACAGTTTCTTGTCTTAACATGTGCTCTTCAATTATTTTATTCATTAAGTCTTTAAGTTTTAACAAGTCTGGGTCTATTGGCAAATATCAGTAACTTACAATTAAACAATACAGCTACTACATTGACTAAGGATGCAATGGAACAGAAGACAGGTCTAGAGAGGAAAATGCCAGAGTGGTTAATGTGAGTGAGGTGTGTTCAGGAGATAAGTTTCCTGGATGTGAAAGAAGCTTTGCTGTTCGCCAGGTGTCAGACTCTGGGACAAGTGCTGAACCTCTCCAAGCCCCAATGTCTTCAGATGGCAGGCAGTGGTACTGCTTACCCCAAAAAAGCATTGTAAATCCAAATACAGAGCCTCTATCCTTTTCTTACATAGGCTATCTCTTTCAACTCGTTTCTAGATTATTTTTTCTCCCTCACATTATTCAATTCCTATTAGATGTCTTTCTCTCTACTCCAAATCAGTGTCTCTCCACATTAAGACTCTTTTCTCAAAACCCTGCTGTGCTCCAACCACAGTGTATTCATCTGTAAAACCTCCCTGAAAGGTTGATTGACTCCTCTGTCTAACCATAAATTTTCGATTACCCTGAGAACACCCAACACACACACCTGCACACACACATGCACACAATCCCGAACAGGCTTCATTGACTTAGATATAAATTCTAAATTTTCACTGAAAGCAGAAAACTTAAATCCCAGACCAGTACCTGATACTTGAATCAGACATACGTCAAAATATCACATTAATTAACCCTCCTTTTAAGTGTTAGAACTTTTGTCTTAAAAGCTATCCAAATGCAATAGGAATAATCACCTCCAGGGTAAATTTTAGCAAACCTTAGTGGATATATGATGTTCATTGTGTTCTGATCCACCTCATCCCTCATACACACTCATATGACCACACCAAATTACCAGCCCTTCTCTGAACCAGACCTGGGTTGACTTCAAGCCTCTGGGCTTTTGCACTTAAGAATCCTCTACCTGCATTGTCCCCTCATGCCTGAGCTCCCAAGCATATCCCTACACATCTTGGAAGTCCTAGCTCCTATGTCTTCCTCTGGTTTCCCAAAGGAAGTGCAGATTGCCTTCTGCATTTGCTGCATCAATTACAACAATCATCATCTTGCATTACAATTGTTGAGAACTTTCTCATCTATTAGAATGAGAAAGAAGACACTGTGTCATATGTTTTTCACTTTATTCCTAGAGCCTGAAATGACCAGAATATAGTAGGGGATTAATAAATACCATTGAAAAAGGGGAGGGATTCATTTTCTTTCATTTCAAACTTCAATGAAGTATAGAGCAGTGACTGTATTTTTTGCAAATCAAAAAAATAAAAAAACTACAAGATTATCAGTTCCAAATTTATTGGAGCACAAAGGTGTTGTTGAACAGTGGATGTTATTATCAGTTACCCTCTGAAAGTCATAGATTTTCCTAGAGTGCACATCTAAGATCTTAGTACATTATTCCACTAGTCCTTAAGGTAATATACTCTTTAGTCTAAGAGGAATTTCCCCCTTGTTTTAACAAGTGTGATCAGCCCCTGGAAATATTTGCAAATCTCAATCAGAAAGGGAACTTGTTATAGCACACAGACAAACTGCCATATGTGTGATATTTCATGCAGTAGAAAGCAAAATATTATAGGGCTGACTAGCTCATATTAGTGCAGGGATGTTTCCTGCACTAATGTATTCAACAGATGTTAGGAACCTTCCCTCTTTCTATAGTGTGCTTTAGATTAATGTGTTATGCTATTCCTTAGAATAAAAAGACGTTTTAAACTTTCATATAAATCTATATTTGTCTTACATATAATTTCTGCTAAACTCCTATTTTGACTCTGTATAGCTCCTTGATTTATTTTTTCTCTGTCCACACTCATAACCTAGGATTAAATGTGAGAACTTTCAAGTAATTGCTCTGAGAATACATCTAAATTTCATTTACTCTAGGCAATTTGAGAACTTAGCATCTTTATAAGGTAAGCCTAAGATCTTACAACACTTGCCTAATCAGTATGAAGCAGAGAGGAATAAACAGCCCACTGCATTTCCAGAGTGTTTTAAAACAATTTTCCTCTTCAACAACTCCAAAGCAATTACACCTGAAAAGATCCCTAACCTCACAGAGTATGCATTAGGTTAAAACTCCTGAAGGAAAAAAAAGCTTTAAAATGTAATATACCATATCAACCACGTGAAATATTTGTAGTATGTGATACTAAATGACCATCAAGACTTCTTAGAATAAAATTGTTCTTTTCCCCACAAAGAAGGCTTTGTTTCTAAAAGTAGTATAATGTTAATTCTATGATTAAAGACATAAAATTTTAGCTATGTTTTTCACATATATGCTAAAGTAATTTCAACTAAAATCTTTTGAAATACATGATTTTATTCATACAACTACTTGATTTTGTATAAGAGCTATTCTAAGACCCCATAACAGATATTGCAGTTATGCTTACAATATAATCTAAAAAATACAGTCTGGCTTTCAAAATAGTAAATATAAGACCTATCCAGGCTGGGTGCGGATAATTCCAGCACTTTAGGAGGCCGAGGGGGGCAGATCACCTAAGGTTGGGAGTTCAACACCAGCCTGGTCAACATGGTGAAACCCCATATCTCTACTAAAAATATAAAAGTTAGCTGGGCATGGTGGCCCACACCTGTAATTCCAGCTATTCGGGAGGCTGAAGCAGGAGAATCACTTGAACAAGAGAGGCGGAGGTTGCAGTGAGCCAAGATCATGCCACTGCACTCCAGCCTGAACAACAGAGTGAAACTCCGCCTCGAACAAAACAAAACACCAAGACATATCCAAAAATAATGATATGGCAAAGGATTTTGTGAGCCTCAAATAAAAGGCATGAATAGGAAGCACTATCAGTGGTGTTCAGAGGAGGTCAACACACTGGAGCAAGGGAGACTCTGGTGGCCCCTGCTCTGGGTACTGAAGGGCAGGGAAGATTTCTGAAAGAATGAGATGGTGACAGAACATTCTACACAAAAGGAAGAGTATAAACAAAGACAGATAGCTGGAGGACTGAATTATACTCAAGATTGAGATAAGAAGTCTCAAAATGGAAGCTCACAGACCAAACCCAACCCATGGATATATTTTTTAAATTATGCTACAGATTTTTTAATTCAATTGACAGCATTCAAAAATTGAAAAATTTCATATACAAATTCAAGTGCCTAGCTTTATGTTATAAAGTTAAAGATCCAGCAGTGGTCAGCAAACATTTTCCCATGAACACCATTGGTAGGAACTTAGTAGAAGTATTTACACCCTCCCACCACCAACCACTGCGTCTTGCCAGTTTTTGCCTATCGTCTCATAGTTCCCAGCGTTCACGTTTTCATGACCCAATGGCCCCTTAGGTGCTGTCTGAATGGATGACTTTACATAAAAACCAATTCACCAGAAGGGATGACTAGGGAAATGATAGATAATATTTGTACATAGGAGAGAATCCAAGTTACAGAGAGCATCTAACACCATGCTAGAGAGTTTGGATTTAATTAACAGAAACCAGAAACAGAAAGATCTTAGGAGTAACATGATCAAAGTTGTGTTTTAAGGAATTCCATCTGGAGGCAAGGGCAGGATGTCTTGGAATGCAGAGAAAGGAAGCCAGTAACAACAATAACAAAAGATGTCATTTACTGAATTCTACCAATATTTTCAGAAACTATTAGAACTTAATACATACCATCCTCAAGAGCTTGAATCCAAGCTCTACCTCCTACTAACTATGTGACATTGGATCAAATTATTTGACCTCTCTCAGTCTTAATTTGCAACCTGTGAAATAGTGGCTAACATAAATGTATTTGTGAGCATTAAATGCATTCACCCATTTAAAGTGCAAAGAACAATGCTTAGCCCATATAAACCAGTCCAAATGTTTGTAACTATTTTTTTCTCTTTCACTCTCAAATATGGAAGATATTAATTTTCTCATTTTATTGGCAAGAAAAATGATATTCAGTAATTCAAAAAATTTTGCCCAAGAGAAATAGCTATGACATGGAAGAGGCTCATGTCCAAAGCAAGCCATGATCTGGCCTCTTTACTGTATTATGCCACTTTTTATTGACAAAGCTTTGGGAGACTCACTGAGTCTCATTTTCCAAATGGCAGGTTGATCTGGCTCACTGGATGATCGAGAAGATCCATTGTTACCCTCATGCTCTGACTATAGTTTTTTTTTTTCTATAAATTGGCACATTCTGGATCATAGAACAAGAAGAGAAAGGAAAGAACTAGCCCACCTCTTATAATTAGGTGGCAAATTTTATTGAGTCTACCTGTCATCAGCCCCTCCATTGACACTCTGGATGTTATGGCCCTACTTTAGATCTTCATTACCAATCACGGAGCCTAAAAAATATAAGGTAAAATTGTGACCCTCTCTTCCTTAAATATTTTCAATGGTTACCCAATTTTTTTTACAGAGAATAAAATCTAAACTTTTAAGCATAATACTCAAATCTCCTTGCAATCTTGCTTACCCTACAATGCAGATTCTTAACCATGTTCTTCCTTACTTGGACATTCAAATGACTTTATACATCCTTCTATGTTTATTGTAGTACCCTTTTCTTTATACTGTCTATAAGAATTTTACCCACTCCTCAAGAACTCACACCCAACATGAGCCCTTTACAACCTGCTCCCTACATCCCCAAACGCTAGCACCTTTTTTCCTTCTCCCATTGTCCATAGCATACCATCAGAACAGCCACAACAGTCTGTGTAGCTGAGATACATATGTACAACCATCCCATCCCCACTTTCTCACCACCAGTCTGTAAGCATGCTAATGATGGGATAAGATGTCAATCATCCCTATTTCCTGATAATCTTAGTGCACTTTATTGCACATGCCCAAGTGGAATGCCAGGTGCCACTAACTATAGAATAGAAAAAGAAAGAAGGAACCTATTGGGGTAGCAGAAGTATAAAGATAATTCCAGATTTTATAATGTCTTATCCCACTAATATTTAAACATACAAATATTTTAGATAGAAAATAGATTTTGCAAACCATTAATAATCTCACAGTTTTTAACAACAATAAAGGGGTAAGAAAGACCTAATGAAAAAAATTCATGTGTGAGTTGTGATACCTATTTCATTTCTGTGGAATCATACCTTATCTATGTGAGTTAGAAGTGTTTGTGTCTGCATGTGTGTGTGTATGTGTGTGTATTTGCACAGTGATAGGGACAGAATTTGTTATGACTCACATGAAAGAACGTGCATCTCTGAACAACTTGGCTGGATCAAGTACACAAATAAATATTTTAAAAGGCATCACCAACCCTGCTCTAGAAGAAATACACTGAGAGTTTGTTTATCAGCAGCCATCTATCCTTCAAAGTGAATCTGGATGTGCAGTCAAGGGAAGGAAAATATTAACCTATTATGATAAATAAACAGAAGATTTAAGTTTAGTGTTGGTCCCAAAGAGATAAAATAGATAACAGTATTATACGGTAGCAAAAATTATTCCTCTGGTAATTATAACCATCTCATCTATTGCAGATTCATGATGCCTAGGGTTATGAGTTTACAAAATGGGTGGTTCCATATATTCAGCCCTAAATCCAAATATTGCATAGATCCTAAAAGAGCAAAGCCTTCTCTGATGCATGTGTGTTTATACTTCAAAGCAAAAAACGCATTTTAACCAACTTTAATGGAGCTCACTTTTGTTACATACGTGCAGCTTATTTTGACATACAAGCCATGCAACTGCCAAATTTGTCTTCCCAAAATAGAATCTGGCTCTGAAATCTAACATGGCAGCAATTAACCTAAGCTGCACATCAGATAACTTTGCATGGTCATAAATCTTTGTCATTTGCTTTAAAAAGCAACAACTGATAGCTAATAAAACTGGATATGTACCTAGCTGTAAACATTAGTTGTTTATCTTGCTATCATTAGCCCTCTTTCCTTGAGCTACATCATCTAGGACTCACAGATTCTTCATTGGCTATATCTCTGGGTATTACTGGGGCAGCTGCAAATGTCACTTTTTATCCCCAAATTATCTTTACATCTCTTATTTATTTATAGTGAAGGATAGAAGAGAAATTTTTTTCAAATTATTTGAGAGTGATGATTGTCTGCTTCTTAAAATGCATGGTCTCATTGGGTCCTCTCCTTGCAACTTTCATTGCCTAGCTCAGTGTATTCTCTGAGATTCTCTGAGATTCTCCTCTACTACAAAATGCCAGTCCCAGGGAATGCTCCACTGGACTATTGTCGAGTAACTTAAGGAATTGCTGAACGTTGAATATTCTTATAGGGAACATTCTCATGGGAGAGAATCTGAGAAGTCCTACCATACCGAAGCGAGCAAACAAACAACAACAAAAGCTGAATTGCCTTGGTTTTATCTGATATCTTTGTAGCATATTTGACCATAGAGCTCTCTCTTTCTTGTATTCATTTATTTTTAGGTGGCACCTATTAACATCCTGGAAAAATCTGCATTTCTCAAATCACATGCTGGGAAGCGCTGCTCCCCATTGGAGTCTAGCTCCTCAAGTTAGATGTCCAGCATTATCCTCTCCTTCTCCCACGTGCTCTTCCCAAAAAGAAGCCCAATCGGCCACCTTTCCCAAATAATTTCAGCAGGGCTGCTATTCTGACAGGTTTTAGGTTAGACATCTTGATTTTTGCTTTCTTGATTGTCTATAATCAGTCTCTCAGGAAGGCTTATGTTTCCACTTATATGAAAAGATTCCCTGGACTCACCTTTCCCCTCCCCATCTCATGACCCCACAGTGATTTTCAGCCCTGTGATGATTAATTTTAGCTGTCAACTTCACTGAAATAAGGATTACTTAGAGAACTGGTAAAGGATTATTTCTGGCTGTGTCTGTGAGGGCGTTTCTGGAGAATAATGGCCTGGAAGTCAGAGAACTAAGTGGGGAAGATCCATCCTCAATGTGGATGCACACCATCCAATCTGTTGCGGCCTCGAAAGAAGAAAAAGGTGATTTTCTCTCTCTCCCGCAGCTAGAATATATTATTCTCCTGTCCTTGGACATCAGAACTCCAGGCTCTCTGGCTTTTGGATTCCAGGACTTATGCCAGTGGCCCCTTGAGTTCTCAGGCCTTCAGCTTCGGACTGAGAGTTACACCATCAACTTCCTTGATTCTGAAACTATGGACTTGTTTAAGCCATGCTATTGGCAGTCCAGGGTCCCCAGCCTGCACACAGACAGTCACAGGACTTCTCAGCCCCATAATCACATGAACCAATTTCCCTAGTAAATCCATTCTTGCATCTTTCTCTCTCTCCCCCCATATATGTGTGTATGTATATACACACACACATACACACACACACACACACATATGTATATACACATACATGTATACATAAAATCATATGCATCAATTTCCCTAATAAATTCATTCTTGTATCTCTCTCTCTATATATACATATATGTGTATATGTATATATATGCTCTCTTTATATATATGTGTGTGTGTGTGTGTGTGTGTGTGTGTGTGTGTGTATGTGTATCTTCTGTTTCTTTCTCTCTGGCAAACCCCAGCTAATACAAGCCCTCACCCTCTCATCAAAGCCTAACGGTTGAGGCAACAAGCCCATAGCAGCCACTCTTGTCCATTCTTTAGTGTCAGGCTCACCTGGAGGCTCAGCATCTCCATGTCTTTTCTGATACTACAACCCAAAGGAATAACACCTTTACCTAAATTCCTATGTAGGTGGTTGGTACCACAAAAGCTTACCTTTAATCATTCTCTGACTGGGAGGTTGGAGGGCTGCATTGAGCATCCTAGGTAGATTATAAATTTCTTGATGCATCTGAGCCTTTATTGTCTGTATTTCACAATATATGGACCAGTGTTGGGCACAATATTTGTGTATAATGAGACAATAATCAGTGAAAAACAAAAATAATTTAAAATCAACAGAGTGGGAACATGAAACTCTCACTTAGGATGCTTTCCTCATTCCTAGACAAGTAGGCTTTGTTTCCCTTATTTAGACACTCTCCTGGGAGGGATTTCTACAGAAATAGACTGAGAACGCTTCAGGGCTTCAATTTCCTCAAAGGTGATAAAACAAACAGAACCTGAAACAGGTATCAAGGCTAAATCTAGAACCAGAATCTGAAAACATTAGAAATTACTGTGGGGGATTCATGATGATCCATAAAAAATCAATAAATGATATAGACTTTTTTTAGAAGGTGGTACCAAAATTTCTCTCAAAGCCTATTAAGGATGATCTTCTTCCTCCTTCACCCTCCCCAGGGTTCTCATCATCCATCAGTCCTGGGTGCCTGTGTCAGATGGCAATGCTTTCTTCTAAGTCCATGGGTATATCAGCTTAAGCTCAAAAGAAAACTAGTAACTTCAAATCAGTTTTCCTTTCACAGTAAAAGTTTGAGCTTTATAAACTGCTTATAAACAAAGTTTTGACAAGGACTCTATAAGAAACATTTCAGATTGGTTGAAACTATACTGAAATACTTGGGCTTCCTTTAGCTCAGAGATTACACTTTATGTAAAACTATCCAGATTCTATAAATACTCGAGAAAAAATAATTTTATTATAAAAAGTGACCATTTTCAATTCACTTTAATCACGTCCTCACAACGTTCTCTGTTTTGTTGTTCCTTCCATGAAGTTCATTCACCTATTCTGTGACAAGGACTCTCCTCAATGATGGAAGCACAATGTTTAATACAAAAGTCTCTGTCCCTAACTCCCAATTAAGTAACGTTTCCAAAAATCACAACAGAGTACAGGTGAAGCTACAGGAAATTGGAGATGTTCAACCATGGCTACAAGGGCTACCAAAACAGCCATTTTGATGGCATAGCCTAATACAGTATTTGCTTTATATCTTTAATAAAGGTGTATAACAAGTCCTGAGTGCTGTAGAGAATCAGATGATCAATTGTCTTCAGGAAAAACCAGAGAAAGTTCTGGAAAGTCTTTTCCTAAGAGGACATGTTTAAGCTATACCATGAGAGATAAGGAAGGAAAGGGCAACCCAGGAATGAGGACTATCAAGTGCCTATGCATGAAATGGTCAAACCGGTGTTCATTTCAGCATGGCTGGAAACCTGCACAGATACAGAGGCAGTGAAAGATGCAGCTGAGGAGGCAGGCGAGTGACAGTGTTCTGAGAGCCTTGAAAACGGTCCAAACTTTATTCCAACAGGAAATGGAAAATCATCGAAGGGCTACAGGAAGAGGAGCAGGATGAACAAGTACACTCTAAGAGCTGCTTCTGAAATAATGCATAGCACCAATTATGGGAAATTGTCTAAGAGCTACTTCTGAAATAATGCATAGCACCAATTATGGGAAATTGAGACAAGAAAGAGGGGAAGAGGAGACTCTATAGTAATCAAGTAAATGCATAATGAGGACCTAAATAAGGACAATGAAATTTAGTGCAGAAGCTCAAGTGGGGTTTAAGAGAGAGAATCAGCATCACTAATTAGAGATGGAGGAAGGGATAAGAGGAACACAGGAAGGCAAGGAAAGCGGCAAAGATGACTTCTAGGCAGGAAGGGCTATGTGATGTGTGGGGCCCAGTGCAAGATGATATTATTTGAAAATTATTAAGAATATAAAGATGGAGATGGCTGAGAAGAAGCCAAGCATAGGACCCATGGCACCTGGGCAGTTGCACAGTTCACGTGTCCATGAAGCTGGCCCTGCTTCCAGGTTCTCACTAAAGTGCCTGAATAGATGGTGGGATCGTTAAGCAGGATCCAGAGCACCAGAGAAGGTGTAGATGATGGAAGAATAAAATGAGACTTGGTTAGTTATGCTGATTCTAAAGTTCCTGTGGCATAGCGAAGTGGAAAGCTAGTATAAGGTGGTGACTGAAGCAAGGGCATTGGAATCAGACAGATCTGGGTTTAGGTCACAGCTGTTGTGAGCCATGAGATCTGGGTGAGTTACCTACATTTAACGTGCTTTAATTTCCTCCTCTGTAAACCCCACAGGCTAATGAGGATCAAATGGGATCACGTTTTAAAATTGTTAGTCAAGAGCCTGATATATGGTGTGTGTAAGCCATTTAGAAAAAGCATTCATTATTATTTATTACTATTATTATATCCAATAGGCTGTTGGTTGAGGGAGTCCAGAGCAGTCGATGAGGTTTGGAGAATCATAAATACACAGTTGGCTCGAGATAGTGGCAGCAAAATAAAATACATAGTAATCAGAACAGAGGTCTGAGGTAGAGGCATCAGCACTGAAGAGCACTGACATTTGATGAAGAAAGAAAGAAAGAGAAGGAAAGGGAGACAAAATGAGTTCTGGACCCTACACAAGCACAAAGCTTAAACAAAGAAATAAGTTACTAATAGTGGAATTTCACAATAGAAAGAGACCTGGGAGGAAATGTTTGGGGACAAGATCTCTAGTTAGGCAGTCATTTATTCCATCAATAGATTCCTCAGCCCTGCTTCCCAGATACATGCTGCAAAGGTTCCAGATGCTTCTTTTTCCCTCAAGTCATTTTTATGCAATTTTCTAGCATGTTTATTAAATTATAAAAATCTGCCTCTGCTTCTAAGAGAAAATAGCATCTGATCAGTTTTACAGCACTCTACAATCCTAACCATTCAGAGAAAGTTGTCCATTTTTCAATTCATCAAGAGTATCAAGAACCCTTCATATTACATTAAGCAAGTGTCACCGTTTAAAGGTTGCCTCACTCTTTTGACAATCTAACTTCTAATATAATCTTTAACCTACAAGATACATTTTTAATCTGTTTTTCTGAATCACCTTAGTGACTTATGAATATATTCATTATCCTAAGTAAGGGAAAATGGAAGAAAAATCTTCAAACGCTCTGCTAACTCCCTTAAATTTATTTAAGAACATAACTTGGGACTCCATTCTGTAACTGTAATACCCTTTCTGCTCAAGTTCTTCAATTATGCAAGTTCATAGTTTTCCGGGTCCTTTAGTAATTTAGCATCTGGTTTTTTAGTTATGTGATTTTTTTCCATTAATAATAAAAAATTTTAAGTTAAGTATCAGTTCGCAAAATGTACAAACTCAACAGGCAACCTTCGATAGGAGTCAAGTGATATTTTCCACTCAATGAGTGCAGCAGACAGTGGTTGGGTAAAGCACAACCGGAAATAATATGCAAATTAAAAGCACATTGCTGCGTCTTTAGTGCAGGGTGAATAAAAACATATTTAATTAATTTTATTGATGGCAATATTTTGACTTTCTACAGTGGACCATCCCTCCTTCAAACCCACTCAAACCTTCTGCCATACTCATCATCCTCAGCACAAGATTTTTCCAAGGCAACAAGTATCATTAAGAATGAACTCCTTCAGTGTCTCTCCCACCTCCATAGTTGTCTGATAGCCACTCCTCTCTAGGACTCTCCCCTCCTTCCTTCACCTTCTCATTGAGATGTCTCTGGTCACCTTATCTGAAATTAACAACCATAACACCACTGTCCTGTGCCTCTGAAACTTTCCATCCTCCAGCTGTGCTTTCTTCTTCTCTCTTGTACTTACATTCTGTAACATGCCACATATTTTACTTATTTATTTCCTGTCTCCAATGGCAAAATGTAAGCTTCATAAAACCAGTTATTCTGTTGTACTTATTGCTGCATTCTTAACATCTAGAAAATGCTGGGCACAAATAGGTACTCAGTAAGTACACTTGAATAAATGGATGCCTGACTTTCAGAATCAAAGAAAAACTTATATGCACTTTTTTCTCAAGGCCTAACCCAATGCTCACATCCGAAATCCCTGTTTTTCCTTTGACCTCTGGAAATTGTATCCTTGATGACCTCTGTCCCTTCCCTTCTTCACTCTTTTTCTCAGTAGCAAAACTTCTCTTTGCAAGTATGTTTCACTCTCCCATCCCAAAAGAAAAAAAAACCCTTCTCTTAACACTACCGCTTTACTATAGTCTAATCTTTCTTCTTTTCCCTTCTACTGTTTCCATTTGTATATCACCCATTCACATCTAACTTCTTATGGCAATTAGTGAGTTTTTCTTATAACCTGCAAGACCTCTTGTGGAAGGTCATCCCTAGGCCCCACCTCCTAGCACTCTGGTTTCCTTTCTATCCTTTCTCCCCTTCTTTCAGTGCTTCCTTACATCTTCTGTAAGTACCTTCCCACCGCACCCCCAAACTTCTTATTCTATAATGTTAGGGCAATACAGCTGAACTTCCTGCTCTAATAGAAATTTTCTATCTCTGCTTTCTAATACAACAGCCACACGTGTCTACTGGGTACTTGAAATGTGGCTAGTGTGATGGAGGAATGAAATTTTGAATTCTATTCAACTAATTTTCATTACCTTATATTTAAGTTTGCATAGCAACATGTGGTGGGGTCTTCCATACTGGTCAGCAGTGCCCTAGACAATATCATCTACCCTCATATCCTCTGTCACCTAAAGTCATTGTCAACTCCTCCTTTTTTTCAGCTAAATCTATGTTGAGCATCAGGCACTGTGCCAGCCAATTAAGAAGACAGACATCAACAAAGAGTTCCCAGTCTAGCAGTGCAGTTGGATTGGTATTATGAGACAGCAATTATGAGACATATAATGTCACTGCTGATAGGATACGCATGGGTAAGAACAGAGAAAGAGCATTTACATCAGTCTGACAGAATTAGGGAAGGAGCTTGTTATTCAGGTGGACACGGGAAGTAAAATGCCCCAGACATACGGCAGCACAGTATGAAGCACAGGCATAAAAGAATGCAGCAGACTCAACATCACACATTCGTAGATTCCCCATTCAACCACGACTTTCAGTCTTCCAATGTGCTTGCTTAGTTATCCTCATGAAAATCATTATCTGACCTCATTACAGCCCCCAGTTCACCAATCTTACTTTCTCTGTCTCTGGTCTCCTTTGTCTTTCTTTTTTTTCTTTTCTTTGAGACAAGAGTCTTGCTCTGCAGTGATGCAATCCCAGCTCACTGTAAATCCTGCCTCCCAGGTTCAAGTGATTCTGCTGTCTCAGCCTCCAGAGTAGCTGGGACTACAGGTGTATGCCACCACATCCAGCTGATTTTTGTATTTTTAGTAGAGACATGATTTCACTATGTTGGTCAGGCTGGTCTTGAACTCCTGGCCTCAAGAGTGATCTGCTTGCCTCAGCCTCCCAAAGTGCTGGGATTACAGATGTGAGCCACTGTGCCTGGCCTGCTTTGTATTTATTTCCCTTCTTGTTCAGATTAAATTCTGTGGTCCATCAGTATGACGTCCTAGTTGCAGTATTACTAAAACTTCCTTAACTTCCTTGACCTCAGTAGCCTGGGATAATATATCCATAACCTTGAATTAACCCAAGAATTCACCTTCTCCAATATTTACATTCTTGAAGCAAATCTCTGCTGAAGAAAACATGCATGTAGTCAAACTGGTATCAAATTCATGACAGTCAATCACAAAAGGACACTCAAAAATTATACTTTGTTTCTAAGAAAGGTTCTCTCTCTCCCTCTTTATAAAGTTTCTTTCTTTTCCTTCCCTCACTGCTCTAAGCTCTCATCTTTCCTTCTCACAACATTCATTTGACAAATTTGCCTCATTCCATAGCACAGGGTTCCCTCATCTGCCCTAAGTTCTAGAATAGATTGCATTAATGGCCCAGGTTCTTCACTGGTCCCTGTATTCACACTATTTGCCACGTAACTTTGTGTGCTCTAACTCTGCCTCAACCTTGACCATGTGGCTTATTTGGCCAACGAGATATTATCAAATATTACACAACAGAAATGTTCTCATGATTGGACTCCTGCTCTTACTATTTGCCACGACTGTGAGAAGATGACTGAACTAGCCACTAGAGGATGACATACGTGACCCAGCTGCCTCCAGCACTCCATCGAAGAACTAGTCAACCACCAGATATCTGAATTAGCCCAGCTGAGAGCAGAAAGAGCACCCAGTGGAAGCAGCCTGCATCTGCTCCCAACTTCAGATTCCTTCCTCAACAAAGTGTTCCCTCCGGGTGTCATTCTTTTATTCCTGCCTGGCCAAGGACTTTGTTCCTTTGGCAAGCCTCTCTCTGCTGCATCAGCTGTAGCTACCTTTCTACTCAATCCTCAGAATATGTACTAACATATTCTACTTTCTTCAGTACAAAAAAAAAAAAATGCCATGTGCAGTGGCTCTTGACTCTAATCCTAGCATTTGGGGAAGCCAATACAGGCAGATTGCTTGAGCCAAGGAGTTTGAGACTAGCCTGGGCAACATGGGAGATGCCATCTCTACAAAAAATACAATTGGCTGACCATGGTGGCACATGTCTGTAGTCCCAATTACTTGGGGAGCTGAAGGGGGAGGATGCTTGAGCCTGGCACGTCGAGACTGCAGTGATCCAAGATCATGCCACTGCAATCCAGCCTGAGCAACAGATTGAGATCCTGTCTTGAAAAAAAAAAAAAGAATAAACAAATAAAATGAGTAAATAAAAATCAAAAACAACATACCTGTAGATACCACCTCCTTTCTTAGCTCCCTTTCAGATCCTTAATTCTCACCTTTCATCCACTCTCCACCTCCTTGCAATATGATTTTACTCAACACTTCTCTCCTCTTAAAATGCTACTGTTAATGCCCCCAGTAAGTTACTTTTTTGATGCACATGTTTGTCCTTGTCTTACTATTCTAAGAACCTCTGGAAAACACTCTGTCCTTCTTAGGATAATTTTTTCTCTTTGACTTTTCTCCTTCTTCCTAGTTGCCAATTGGTACCATTCATCTTGGCCAGTGCCTACAGTTCAACCCAAACTCTAAGGAGCATAATTAGGTCCCTTCTTTCATCTCTACACTTGCTTCTTGAGTGTGCACAAACATTCTTGTGGCTTTAAACAATGCATTTATGATGATAATTCCCCAGTTCATATCCCTACCCTAAATTTCTCCTCTGAAGTCCAGACTTGTGTTTTCAAATGCTGACTACATATGTCCAATAGGAAGGTTCCCAAAACATTTCAGAATTAACATGGACACAAAGGCACTCTTGATTTCCATCTAAAAATGTCATTCCACACTGCTCTTATAAGTTAAAGATGAAAGTACCCATTTAGTGCTTGGGGCTTTAGAGGAAGGTGGAAAGAATCATTAATTATTCCTCTCTCTCTCTTTCTCTCTCTCTCTCTCTCTCACTCACTGTATCCCTATCTAATTCCTCACCAAGACTGTGCTTCCTATATACAAAATATATTGCAAATCTTTCCATTTCTCACTATTTCTACAGTCACCACCTCACTCCAAGGCATCATATTCTTTTACAGAAACTTTAATAGATTTTTTTAAAGTCTTCTTGCCTTCTCTACTGCTGGGATTCTCCACTCAGAATATTCTTCTGCAAATATAAATTTAAACACACTGTTCCCCTGGTTGGAAAATGTTTCTTCCTGCTCTCCTGGAAAATCCAAAGACCTGACTTTGGCTGACAAGGCCCACAGAGGATCAAGGCCTCTGCTTAGCCTTTCATCCATCCTTCAGGGGCCATTCCCTTTTCCCCCTGTGTCCAATCCACAAGGACTTTTTCCAAGTTCTTCAAATGAGAACTATCTTCTTTGCATTAGATTTGATGCTCATATTGCTGCTTCCACTTGGAACATTTTTCCATCGTCTCCTTTAGTCTATGTTGACAATGCAGTTGACAGTTAATCTTTAGTGAGGCCTCTTCTGGCCATCCCATGTAGGGTAGGCCTCCCTTAACCTGTTAGCCTTTCTCTTGGTGCCTTGCTTATATATTTCTCAATTCTGTATCCAAAATTACTTTTTTCTTTTATTCTCTTATTCAATCCATATGTATGAAATGCCTACTGTGGGCCATGAGATGGGATAGGCACTTGGGACACAGTTATGAACAGGTCAGCAAAACTCCCTGCTCATATATAACAAATTATGAGAGGATATTTCTAATAAACATCAACAATAATAATATATAAAGAAATTACATAGAACGATAGAAGCTTGTAAGTACAGTGGAACAAAACAGAGCAGGTTAAGGAGCAGTCAGGAGTACCAAGGTAGGGAGGTGGGAAGAGCTACAGTTAAGTAGAATGGTTAGGATAATCATAGAAAGGTGATATTTAAGGAAGGCTTTAGGATGCAGATGGAGTGAGCCAGAATAGCTATGGAAACATGCCTGGGCAGAGGCAGAAGGAACAGTCAGTTCAAAAGTTCTCAGGTAGGATGATGGCTTCTGCAATCAAAGAACCAAGGATGCCAGAATGGCTGGGATGAAATGAGAGATGGGGACACCAGCAGAAAGTGAGCTCTAAGAGTTAAGAGGTGAGGGGGAAGGCTTTTCAGGACCTTGGAGGCCTTCATAAAGACTAGTCTAGCTTTTATGCTAAATTACATGGGAAGTCATTAGAAGTTTTTGAGCAACATGATCTGATTTGTTTACAATGTCTATTTACTTATTTTTGTTTGTTTCCATCATTAAATGATGCCCCTTTAGCTTGTCACTGAGCATTCAGTGACTATTATAGTACAAAATACATAAATATTTGTTTAGTGAAAAAAATAAATGCATGGCATTACCCTATGATATTTAGCATGTCTACGGAATACAGAGTATATCTAAGAGAATATGAGAGGAGAGATAAATGAAAATTAGGGATACTACTTTAATGTACACTGTACATAAAATGGTAAGTCAAAGCACATTAAATATTTTAAAAAATTATTAACTTGCAGCAACCAGAAACTAATCAAAAGTACATATGTAATATGTGATAATTAATTTTATGTGTCAGTTTGGCTGGGCTACAGGGTGCCCAGATATTTAGTCTGGGTGTTTCTGTGAGGGTGTTTCTGAAATGCATTAACATTTAAATCAGTGGTCTTTGAATAAAGCAGACTGCCCTTCATAATGTATGTGAGCCTTATCCAATTAGTTAAAGGCATGAATAGAAAAAAAAGATTGGTTTCTTTTTGAGGAAGAGAGAACACCCTAGCAAACTGCCTTCAGACTTCATCTTCAACATCAGGTCTTCCTGTTTTAACAGCAGACACCATTCAGACTTGGATGGGAGCATGGGCTCTCCTAGGTCTCCAGTCTGCCAGGCTTAGACTGGAGACAGTAACTGAAAAATATAGTAACTGAGATAAAAACTCATTAAGTGGGCTCAATACCAGAAGACAAAGAAAAGAAAGAATCATTGAACCTGAAGATAGAATAGAAATTACACAATCTGAACTGGAGAGCCAGGTTGCCAATCCATTGACCCACCCTGCAGACATTGGGCTTTCCAGTTTCCATAATTGTGTGAGAAAATTTCTTATAATAAACCCTAGTCTCTCTCTCTCTCTCTCTCTCTCTGTCTGTCTACACACACATAAACATGCTATTGGTTCTGTTTCTCTGAGAGTTCTGACTAATACATAACATATATTTTCCCTATCAGTCACATGATAGATCTCACTGGGTAAACTTGGAAACGTTTTAATTTTTTATTGAATGAATCCAATTCTAAGTATCTCTGTCACATATATTTGCTGAAGATTTCCTGAATAACTGAAAAATTAAAAGCCAGTGTAGAGATCTCCACTTCCAGTCATTACAGGATAAGTGGTACTACATTACCCACATGTAAATACGTTTGAAATTGGACAAAAAATAAGAGGCAGTTGTTTTCAGGCACTGGTCTACTGGCATCTCAGAACCATGACCCTCAAATAAAGGAAATACCATGATCATTAAAGAAAGGAAATGTGGTAAGCCCCATATTTTTCCAGCCTTCCTATCTAGGGCAATAGTTAAACCACAATGGAGAAAAAAAGGCCTAACAAGGGGGCAGTGATCTCCCTGACCCGAGGAGGCAAAGACTAGAGCTTGAGGTTGCAGAAGCATCTAGAATTTGTAGGCAAAGTACAAGAGAGCCAAGAAATATACAGAGGTAGACCTAAGGGGCCTGTACGTGGAATTTCTAACATTATTGACCAAAAATCAGGATATACATACTCATGGCAAAACTATGGTTGGCCCAGCACAGAATGACTGGTATGGAACTGGGATCTGAACCAACATAACAGAGGTCATCCAGAGTCAGGAGGTTATAGGAGTCTCCACCCACTCCATATAGGGGAACTTACTGAGTCTCTCAGGCATTTCGGGAAAACCCTGGAAAGGCCACAAGTAGGAGTAAGAACTAGGCCTGAGGGTAAAGGCCTAAGACTAGAAACAAAGTTAAAAGTGACCTGCCCTGCCTACTTCTGCGTCTGGAAAGATGGAGTCAATGCACTTTTCCCTCTTCCTCTATCTAAATACAGCCTAAAGCCCTAGACATTATATATGAAGTAAACATAAAAAGACATTAAGAGGCGGAGAGTAAAAGACAAGCTGACTAAAGACCCAAGGACAGAATGGCAGTGAGTTCCTTAGGTTTTATTTTTATTTCACGTATCCAGGCTGGGTGTTGGAGAAACTAACAATGTGGAATTGTTAATGGACACAGACAGAAAAAAAAAGAAAAAAATTCCCAAAAAGTCTGCTTTTTAAAAGACCAGAAATGGGACAGCCTAGCAAGACAGAAAACTTTTAGACCATAATCAGTCTACTCCAAGCATATACCAAAGAATAAAAACTGCAATACCACACCCAACGCCATCATCAAAAGGTGAATGGAGAGCCTACACTGACATGGTCACCTGACTGTAATGAAGTGTCCATCCCCTCTTCATTCAGGTGGTATCAGAGGAGGCCTAGTAGCACCTCCAGGAATGAGGTCAACCATCTGCCACATCATTAGAAGCCAGGTAGACAGCAGTAAAAAGTCACTGCTACTCATCCCAGCCAGGGTAGTGGCAGGGAAGAATAATGAGGGGCCTGAAACTCCACCCCTACCCAGCAGTAATGAAGCACCTCTTCCCCTTTGAGTGTCAATGGCAGCCAAGTGGGGAAGCAGGAGTTCCATCTCTGTCTGGCAGTAAGAAGGCAGTGAGTGGTCTCTTCTCCCACCAGCACAGTATAGAGGGAGCCTATTAAAAAAGGTGATTTTAATAAGATCCAAACTCTTATACCAAACTTATACCAAAATACTCAAAAGCTCAAGATTCAATTGAAAAATCACTCATCAGATCAACAAACAAGAAAAAAAAAAATCTCTAACTGAATGATAAAAGACAAGCTATAAATGCCTACACTGGGATGACACATATATTTTAATCAGCTGACAAAGATTTTAAATAAATTATTATAAAAATGTTTCAGTGTGCAGTTACAAACATGCTTGAAACAAATTATTTAAATGTTTCATAAAAAACAGAAGACATAAAGAACCAAATGAAGATATTAGAACTGAAAAATATAGTAACTGAAATAAAAACTCATTGAGTGGACTTAACACAAGAAGAGAGAGAAAAGAATCAGTGAACTTGAAGAGAGAATAGAAATTACACATGAACAAAAAAGAAAAAAATAGACAGAGTATTTGAAATAAACAGAGCATCTGCAAAATATGTATCTGCCAAAAGACTTAGGTCAACAATGTAGTTAAAAGTCATATGAGTCATTAATAAAATACTAACAACTTAATAAAAAGTAGGCAAAACCTGGAGGGTTCATAAAGGAAGATATTCTGATGACCCAGGTAGATAGAAAAAGGTGCTAGCATCCTTAATGATCGATGAAATGCAAAATAAAACCAAAATAAAAACTTTGGAAAACCATCTGACCATTTCTTAAAAAGGTAAACCCTATCATATGACATAGTTACTCTATTCCTAGGTATTTGCACAAGTTTCAACATATGTCTACAAATGGAATTGAGCCATAATGCTTATAGCAGCTTTAATAATAATAGTGAAACAACAGAAACCTTCTAATTCATCAACAGAAACATATCAATAAATTGTGAAATATTCATACAATAATGTACCTGTCACTAATTAAAAAAAAATGAAGTGCTGATAAATAAACAATATTGGTAAATCTAAAAAGTATATGTTCAGTAAAAGAAGCTGGATGCAAGAGTACATACTGAATTAATCCATTTAAATGAAGTTCAACAACAAAAAAAAACAAATCTATGGTGATATAAATCAGAACACTGATTGCCCACAGGCTGTGGAGGTAGTGACTGACTAGAATAAGACCTGTGGGAACTTTCTACGGGGGTGGAAATAATCTAGGTATTAACGGGGTGTTAAGTATGCCAATGTTTTACACTTGCCAGAATAATAAATTGTACACAGTAAATGTGTTTTTCACTATATGCAAATTTTATCTCAACAGAAAAAACTTTTTACCATAGTAACCATTTCACTATGTATGTTTATCAAAACATTATGTTGTACACCTTAAATATACAATTTTAAAAATAAAAAAGTTCACTGTGTTGTGGAAACAAAAATCACATATCTGGCAAGGAATGATGTCAACAATGACCTGCTTAATATGAAATGTAAAATAAAAATGGTCTGTTGGCAACACTATTTGAGTTTTGAAGGACTGACACCATGCATCAAAATCAGAGGAGTCACATAAAAAAAGAAGAAAAACTAATCTAACACAGTATATGGAAAACTCACATGGTTTTTTGTTTGAGATCTTAAGATGTAGCAGTCAAAGTGGATGGAATCTGTGAGGTTTTATATTGATTTGACTTTTGAGTAAGAGACACTTATTAGAATGTACTTAAAGAAATGTAAATTGTATAATGTTTATTATTTCTGTGTAAAGTACCTAAGAGAAAATACAATTTCAAGATGGTATTTTTTGGCTGGGCATAGTGGCTCATGCCTGTAATTCCAGCATTTTGGGAGGCTGAGGTGGGCAGATCACTAGAGGCCAGGAGTTCAAGACCAGCCTGCTCAACATGGTGAAACCCATTTCTCCTAAAAATATAAAAAACTTAACCAGTTGTGGTGGTACGAACCTGTAGTCTCAGCTGCTTGGGAGCCTGAGGTATGAAAATTGCTTGAATCTGGGAGGCAGAGGTTGCAGGGAGCCAAGAGGCAGAGGTTGCAGGGAGTCAAGATAGCACCAGTACGCTCCAGTGTGGGCAACATAGTAAGACCCTGTCTTAAGAGAAAAGAAAAAGATGGTATTTTTTTGAAAATGGTTTCTATTATAATCACTATTGTTATTGTTTGAAAAATGGCAATTAAAAGAAAACATGGATGAAGAGAAAGTAAAAATGATGTTTGATGACAACGCCCTTTCTCTATCTTTTTATAAAGTTAGGTTGCACTTCAGATTTTATTTGCATTCAAAATTGGAGCAGATTTTCTCAGTGGTAACATATTTATAACCGTATATTTTCATCAATTAAAATACTTTATAATTGAAAATTTACTTGGAAGTTTTTTTAAAAAAATATAGCATATTTCTCATTTCTAACTCTACTATATAAGAAATGATGATTAATATTAGGAGAGGAAATTATTCTCATGCTGATTTCCGCTCCAACAGCTCTTACCTAGGAAAGCATTAATATCTCTGCCATGCTTCTTTAAATTTGTGTGTGTGTGTGCGTGTGCATCCGTGTGTGTGTCTTTACAAACATGACCTTCTGTTGAGTTCCTTTTATGTGTAATGCACCGTTCCAAGTTTTTAATCATATTATCCCATTTAATTCCTAAGAATTCTGAAAGGTAGCCATTTTATCCCCATTTAACATTGGGAACTCAAGCTTAGATAATTTCAATAACAACTCTAATGACATACATGTGATAACTGATGAAGCTCAAATTTCAATCTGATTTTGTTTGACTCTAAATCCCTTTCATCTAAATTTTCAAATTGTTCTCACACATATAATTTCATTGGAATATCCCAGTAACAATATGAAGTAGAAAAATGAAATAAAATTCTCATCAGTGTGGGAATTTGAGTAAGAGACACACACACGAGAGAAAACTGAAGCTTGATGAGCTTAAGTACCTAAGATTTGCTTTGAACCCGGGTCCTATACTCCCAAAATGTTTTGATTTTATTAAATACTTCAGAAATTGGAGATTTTTTAATTAAAAAAAAAGAAAAGCATGCTAAGTAAAATAAAAATCAAACTCCACTGTGCAGACATTTTTTATTCCTTTAGATCATCTTCCCTATGTCCAGGCTACATGTCTGCCTTATGGAAAATACTACTCCTCAACATAAAATCTGAGAAGCTATGGCACAGACTTATAACCCAGGCTCCCATAATCAGATATATCTTCCCTGAACATTGAATCTCATGATAAAGATGCAAGAAAACAGAGTCCATATAGAATCAATTTTTGTGGGCTGGGGACAGGGCAGGAGTAGCAGAATGAACACCTACATTCAGTTTGTAGGGACAGAAATACCCAGCAGTGGTGTTGATGGCACTGGGTGCCATGATTGTGTGCAGTGGTAATGCTGTAATAACTTTATGTGTTCTTCAGGGCATTGCTCCTGGTTGCATATCCCACAAGTCAGATCTCTGTCCTCTTGAAGAGTTTATGAGCTGTTGCCTATTTTCTAACAAATTTCTTTATTACTTAAATTAGTTCATTTCTGTTGCTTGCCATTAATAACACTGTCTGATACACCCATGATTGCAACACATTTCTTATGGGAGTCATATTTGGCTGTTTAAACGAGTATAACTCCTGAGTTTAAATATACATCAGAGCACTCCTTTTATTTTAAATATTGGTGAGGAAAATGCCTTTGTCACAAGGAGAAAGGAATAAACATCACAAAGCAGCCAACTTCTTTAATTTCACAGATCTTCTGTAGATGTTTAATAAAACCACTTGCCATTTCTTTTGTAACAGTGTCCTAGCAAATATGTTATTACTATGGGGAAATTTTTAGGCGGGAATGATTGAAATGACTACAGGATTTACTGGCATCTTGAAAACAGTAACTGAAACCAAAAATATTTTGAAATTAACAGTAATATCCAGTCACCCTCAAGAATTTCTACTTTTTAATCTTCCACCTTCAAAATTATGACATTTAGTGGTCTGCTGTTTATATATGGGTGTGTATTCCTTTGATATTTGGATAATATTTTTATCCAAATACTATTTAAAGACTATTCATAATGTACAGAATATGTTTTGAGGATATCTGCTTTATCTATGAACTCAAAATAGAGTAAGTATGAAAAATTCTACTGACCTGGAGGATTTCTTTTCCCTGACTGCTCTCAGGGGCAACCGTTCAGCAGGTTGTAATACTGGTGCCAGCATATCATGTTGAATCATCTCAAATTAATCTGTTTTTATCTCCACTGTCATTTGGAAACTGCTTTTGAGACCATAGGAGTATTTTGCAGTGTGGCAAAAATAGGCATTGTGGGACTATTAGCCACCTTGTGCCACAGGACGTGCCTAAGTCATGCTCCATGAATTCAACCTCTACTTGATGAAGAAGCACTTATGGAAACACTAGGCTTCATGGCTGTGTCAATCATATGAATCTGAATGCATGATGGACACAGCTTGGATAGCATGGTCACCTTGTGTTTAGTCTCTGTGAAGTCCCAGTAACAAGCTAGGGTCTGTCTCCTTTAAAAAGCAATTACTTGCTGAGGAAATATGGCTTTGCTCCAAACCTCTATAGAGCTTGCCACATGCTCAAAACAACAAACATAGTTTCCACAGATACTGTATCAGTTAGGTAAGACCATTGCTATAGTAAATAACTCCCAATTCTCACGAGTTTAACACAATAAAAATTCATTATTTAATGTCCCACTGCAATGTGGGTTATTTGAGGGCAGTGAAAAGAGAAGACTCTGCTCGATGCTCTTTTTGCCTCTCACTCCACCAAGTCCTCAGATCTCCCTATTCCAACAGCAGTTAGGAAAAGGGGTTTTGGAAATGTTAGGGGGCTAGACCCATAAGTGATATACATAATTTCTGTCAACCCCACTCGGTGGAACTCAGTCACCTGACTGCATCTAACTTGGAGGAAAGACTGGAACATGTAGTCTAGATGTGTGCCAGGAAGAAGGGAATGTGAACACGGATGGGCACTAGCAGCCATTTGGCAAATATTTGAGCTCATTAGATCCAATGGGTCATAAATGAATTGGTGACAACATCTTATTAGGTTCTGATTACATTAGCCTTTTTAAACAACTCTGAGCTTTGCCAAGTCAAAGACATTGTATCAATGTTCTATGTTCAGGATGAGCAAAGGCTATCTGCAGACTGCTGATCAGACCACACACAGGACAACATCCTTCCCTAGGCTCAGTGTCCCATTAGCACACAAAAATAACTTTACACCAAAGCTCCACTCCAAGCTTTAGACCCATCAGTGCCCATCTCTCTCCTCCTTGCCGTTTTTGGCTTCTATCCAACATACAAGTCCTGTTGTGATTCACTCCCTCCTAAGCTTGCATTCAAACCCCAATTCATCAAACTGGTCTTCCCTTTGGTCTAGTACAATGCAGCTCTGACAGCTATGTAAGAAGAGTGGGAAGATAACTGGGTAGGAGGAGTCTCAGACCATAGTGAAGTTCTGAAAAAGTCTTGGTCAGGCTAATAAAAGCCCCTAAGCAAAGGATGACCAGGAGAGGACCCCCACGTCTGACAGAACTGGTCTGGATCTAGTTCTGTCATCCTGCTTAGTTACTGGTTGTGAGCAGCCAGGGGCAAGAGTGAGCTTGCTGTGAATGTCTCAGTGGATCCTAAAGTTCTGGTAGCCAGAGGCTGCTAGGTGACTCTGTTTCCTATAGCAATTCTCTTGAAAGAAGAGATGAGAAGTACAACCCCATAGCTACCATATAGATCTTCTCGAATTCTAGTATCTCTTCTGTTTTGTTATAGTCAGAGTCAATACAAATCTCTGCCTCTTCTTTACACCTACCCCATATTTATTATGTTACATCGAAACTGCTGCTGATGCTGTTCATAATATCAGCTAAGACCAATTACCAAAGTTCTCTTACCTGGAACTCTGCCTATGGTAGGCCAATGAAGCATATCTCCACAAAGACCAGATCAGTCTTTTGGAAGAGAATAATTGCCTTAATTTCTAGTTGCCTTCATTCTATCTTGAGAGTGGAATACAGCTGATTCTCAATGTTTGAGAGATCAGAAGTGTAACTCAAGAGGCAAAACAGGTGAAGTGGGAGCATCTAAGCTTTCAAGGGTCTTATTCCCCTTGTCTACCTGAAGTTCAGTGAGTCAAGATGCAAGAAGATACCTTCAAACCCATATGTAGGTCCTAAACTACTACCCTGAATTTTAAAAACATTCAAACCATCCTGAGCATGACTACTTCTCCCTTCTTGTCCTATCCTAGCTAATGATCCTACCATCCATTTCCAATTGCCCAGGCTAGAAACCTAGGAACCACTCAAAACCATACCCTTTCAATCCTCTCCTGCCCTCAAGCAATCACCAAATCAAAAGTATTCCATCTTTCACATATCTTCTATCTACCCTCCTCTCAAGCTCTTATCACAATACACTCGGATTAGTACAGAAGTCTTCTCTCCATTCTTGCCCTCAAGATGGGCAGTTTTCCTTTACTATACTGCCGCAGTGATATTTTCTAATTGAAAATCTGGTAACATAACTGTGATACATCCTTCAATGACTCTCTGCAGATTTTAGGATCAAGTTCTAACAGTAGGCAAGTGTCCAAGGTACTTGTATTACTATGTTCTCATGCTGCTAGGAAGAAATACCCAAGACTGGGTAATTTCTAAAGAAAAGAGGTTTAATTGACTCACAGTTCTGCATTGGTAGGGAGGCCTCAGGAAACTTACAATCATGGTGGCTCTTTACAGGGTGGCAGGAAAGAGAATGAGTACCAAGCAAAGGATGAAGCCCTTGTAAAACCATCAGATCTTGTGAGAACTCATGCACTATTATGAGAACAGTATAGAGGAAACTTCCCCCATGATTCATTTATCTCCACCAGATCCCACCCTTGACATGTGGGGATTATTACAATTTAAGGTGAGATTTGGATGGGGACACATGGCCAAATCATATCAGCACTAAAGGTCTAGACCTGCCAATATCACTAATCTTGAATCTTCCTGCTCTCTCATAAGTCCCTCATTCCAGGCATACTAGATGCTTCAGTCTCTCAAATGGCAAGATGGTTCTTATCTCTATTCCATTGTACAGGCTGAACCTTTGGACAGAACACCTTTCCACCCCACCACTGCTGTGCTGCCTTACTCGTCTCTCAATCTCAGATCAAGTCTCACCTCCTCTGAGAAGCCTGTCTTAAAGACTCTTCTCTTTCCTCCAATAATATCCAACTATTGCCATATTTACCCAGCCAATAGTACAAAAAAAGCCTAAAGATCTATCTGCAAACATGCTTCACTCTTGAGGGAGTTAACTTGTTTTATTCATTCCTGTCACATTACTAACAAAAAAGGATCAGGGAAATACTGGGCTAAATAGATGTTTAAATGAGATTCTTTTTTTGAGTTGTCATCATATCCCTCCTAATGAAATTGTCAGTGGCAGACCTTGAAAGTTTCTGAAGTTATCACACACATAACCTTAAGATGCTTGGAGAAATAGAAATGGATCAAATTGATTATTTTAACCAGGGAAAGAAGCCAAAATATTTATTACAGTCTAGTTGTCTGTAAAAGAAAAAAAATACAAATTCGGTAATCCTTCAACAACTCCTAAGGGTCTCCAGGCATCTAGAGTGGCTTCATCTTAATTGGACATAGAGTTTTCATTGACTTCCACTATCAACAACAACAGAAACTACAAAGAAGTGCACATTTTCAGTGCAGCAGAAGCAGGATGCGCATGCCTTGAGTTTTGTATTAATAAAAATTTCTCCTTCAAAAAAACCTTATGCAGATTACAAATAGCTAATCTTATCTTAATGGCTCTTTTAAATCACCTGGTGAAGTTTATATCATTATTCCCAGCTCATATATGAAGAAACCAAGACCAGAGAAATAAGACCTGAACTAAGTAAAATGCCCTGTAAATGTAAAGTTCATACCTGTCTCCTCCATTTTTCCATTGGTCACAATCCTATATATACTTCTCTATTACTCATTAAATTTTCCTAAAATACACAGCTAATTTAAAAGGAGCACTCTAATTATATTTCTAATTACCAAAAATAGAGCTCAGTGGTTAATAGCAGAAACTCTGCAGAGAGCTGACGCTGAAAGCCCAGTTTGGCCACTTGCTACCTATATGACCTAGACCTAAACCCCTCTGTGACTCAGTTTCCTTATCTGCAAAACAGAGGTTCATAGTACCTTCCTCAGAGAATTGTTTTGATTGTTGAACAAGTAGATAAACATAAAAAAGACTTAGAATGAAACCTATACAAAGTAAATGTTAACTATTATATAACATTAAAAAATTAATGATACTATGGAAATAAGGATCTATGAGATTAAGTTGCATCACACAAAAAAATCATGCTTACAGTGTACAGTTTTTTTCCAGCTAAACAATGCCACTGAATTTAAATGTACATGCCAAACTAATCACTCCTATTTAATTACATTTAAATATGGATACGAAATGGGATAACTTAAATATACCATTTAAAATATGATTGACATCTAACTGTTTTATAAACATAAGGACTTTTTAAAATCTTTGATTATATTTTGAGAAAGTATTTTTTTTTTCTAGCTAAATTAGTAGGCTGTACTCTATTTCAAGTATTTAGGAATTTGTAAGGAAAGTGAAAATGCAAATGTTTCATTCGTGGAAATGAATGTTGATGGACATAAGTAATAATTGTCATAATTTAAGTTTAGATTTGATAAATATTATAAACATAAAAATATTCTGCATAATAATTGTTTTTCCCTTTTCATCCTCTATGTGTAAGTGTATGCTGATAAGCTATGTGTAAATATTAAAATTCCATTGTATTAATTATGATTTTATGGTGTTATACTAATTTAGAAAGATGTGGTAAGACAAATTTAACATTATTATAAAATAATGTAAAACACTGTTATCATAAAAAGGAAGCATTGTTATTAGTACTTCCATGCAATGAAACACTTCTATTGTAAACCTAAAACTCAAATGATTATATTTTCCTAAAGCATTAAGCAGGAGTAACCAGATTTTGAAGTTCAATTTAATTTTATCATATCTACAATATTGAGTAAATAATAAGGATTAAGAAAAACCAAGGTCCTGGATCTTGGCATGGATGAGCCTGAGCTCCTTTTGGGGGAATGGGAAGAAGGTGATGGGAAAAAGGTGAAAGCAGCTGAGAAAGGAGCCAAGAGGTCAGAAAGAGTGAAGGGAGCAAACAAATATCTGTACAAAAGAATATATGAGTTGTCCTAACTGTACAAATATTTCTACCAAGCAACAGTTGAATTCCCATGAAGTAATGGCCAAACCACCCAGGAGGTAGAACAAAGAAAAGTGGGAGATATTAATCAAGACATTCCACCACCAGTAATGAGGAAACAGCAGCATTTCAACCATGGGAGGACCAACTATCATGAATATCCATCCTGGAAATGCTTACAGAGCATTTAGGCTATTTAACTGGCCAGTCAGTAAACACATTGCTTCACCATAGTGATCCAAATAAATGATTCCCATTGAAAATATTTCTCCCTGACTCTCTGGTTCTAATCATCTGACTTTGCTTACTGGAGACTCAGTTGAGCTAGACATGAAAAGCAGTCATATAATTGTGAGAAGAAAATTTAAGATTAGCATTCAGGATAATGGTGTAACAACCTTTCTCATGAACTAAGAAAACACTGCATATTTTTGACTTGCTCTTTTTCATTTCAGTTGCTGTAAGAAAAGCCATTTCCTTTTATTCAATATGTTCTCTCCACATTGTCTTGCTGAAAAATCCTCCTTATTCTATACAGCATGGGTGGAATGCCACTCTCTGACAAAAGTCTTCCCTAAATTTTGCAGGCAAAGTTAACCAAATCCTTCCGTGTGCCTCGTTCACATTTTTGTTAAGACATTTGTTATATTGCTGTAATTATTTCCAGGTTACTCTGTCTAGTAGGTGATGGGCTCTGGTTGAATAAACGAATGAATGAGTAAATGAATAAATGGGATGTGTTTCAGAAGGGGAAATTATTGCTTTTGCCTCGTGTAATTCTCAAAATAGCTTCTCATAAGCTAGGATTTCTAAAGCTTTGAGTTTTTTTTTTTTTTTTAATTAAAGAATTGGAGACAACAGGTGGTTTCAGTTTAACTAACCTAAAATTCACTTTTCCGAGTCCATGTACTCATTTTTTTTTTTCTTGGTGGTGTCAATAGCATGCTTGGGATCAGTGACCCTTTCCTGTAAGAAAGAAAGGTCATTCTGATTTTTATTAAGTCCTGGCAATTTGCTCTTTAGCTCTCTTTGTTGTTCGGCTTACTAGAGTCTTGTGAATAGCACATGTCATGTTCTTCTGGAATAAAAGCTTCACAGAGTTCCCCCATCCTGCTTGAAATGTTGAACAACTCTTGATTTGATTTACTGGAAAGAAAGAAATGCTGCTCAACATGCACTTCCACCTGAGCTAAATCTAGTTAAATATGAGGAAAGAAAGGAGTGTTTGCCACTCAAAAAGCTCAAATTATACTGAAAAAAATCAAATTTGTGGATATTTTAACTCATATATAAACCAAATCAAACCTTCTTCTCCTACTACATAGGTAAAACAGAAAGAAGTATGGTGGTAAAAAGAATAGACACAATGTCTTGCCTCTTTCTTAATGAGGAATTTTTAAAATAAGAGAATAAGAGGCCCTTTATATGGGATCATTTAATTACATACCAGTGGAAGCATAATGATTTTTTAAGTGCACTCTCTCTTATTCATTAGAATCATAAGGTTGACTTTTTGCATTCAAGCTAACTTAAGTATCTTCTTATACTTTTCTTAGTTCCCATTCCAAAATAAAATCGTAATGTACAGATAATGTGCACTAAACAATGACAAAATGAAGTTCAAGCACAGTTACCGATTTTTGTTGAATTGTAATTTGTTCACAGATTCACAACTTAGAAGTAGAGACAATAAGAAGTCATTAATATTGGACCTGCTTTTCTGACAATAGATTAAGTAAAAAGAACTATCTAGAAATCATGCCTGAAAATACTCATTTATTCATTAAACAATCATTTTCAGTATTTCTACTATGTGACAGATACACAGTAGACACACAGAACATGGGTGCTAGGCATCCAACAGGGAACTATCAAACAAAAATGGAAACAGTCTTTGTTGTGGAAATTATAATGTACTGGTGAGAAACAGAAAAATCAAGATCAATAAATAAATTGTGTGTGTATGTATGTGACGTTAGATCGCAGTAACTTGACATGTACCCAGGAGAAAAGTAACATGAAAATGGAATAAAAAGGGCTGGGTTCCTTATCCTATTTTAAACAGTGTTATTAAGATTATTTATATCTTAAGAGTGTGTATGTACAGCTATAGTTGGATTAAAGAAAAGTGAAGAAAAAGTCAGTTGTCATCTATTTGTTTTAGTCACTTGAAATCTAGGCTTTAAATTCTGAGTCATGGAAAAATATAAAGAATAGGTATTAGTGATTATTTTCAAGAATGAGTCCCAAGTGTCACTTAGAGTAGATGAGAGATTCAGTAACATCTCTCAAGCATAACTTCAGTGGCACTAAGTCAAATTTGATTAGGTCCTGACATTGTGTCACCAGAAATAGGTATTCTTTTAACCAGTGACCTTTTATCTTCAGAGCATGATGTCAGGTCAACATTATAACAGAAAGTATCCACTGAGAAAAAGTATAAATCTGGACAATTATCTCTCAAAAGCAAAGTAAAATAGTAAGTTGACTAAAATATATTTGCAGCCAGACACAGGGGCTCACGCCTGTAATCCCACTACCTTGGGAGGCCAAGGGGGGTGAATGACCTGAGGTTAGGAGTTCAAGACCAGCCTGACCAACATAGTGAAACCCCATCTCTACTAAAAATACAAAAAATTGCCAGGTGTGGTGGCTTGCGCCTGTAATCCTAGTTACTCAGGAGGCTAAGGCACGAGAATCACTGGAACCTGGGAGGCAGAGGCTGCCAGTGAGCCAAGATCAAATCACTGCACTCTAGCATGGGAGACAGAGTGAGATTCTGTCTCAATAAAAATAAAATATACTTGAAAACATCCATTAGTAAAGTGACACAACTAATAGGCTTTCTTACTATAAGCAATACTAATTAAGTGGAATTTCCAAAGTTAAAGGTATAGCACTTCTCTACCTTAAAGGAACTTTTGAAATCAAAATACTTAACTCTATGTTTCAAAAGAAGATGCAAGGTGAATGGGATGAAATAATATGTTCAAGATTACACATGCAGTAAACTGCAGGGAAAATTTTATTTCTAACTTCAATTCATTTGTGTATTGAATTTATTCAACTATTTAGTGAATATCTACTGCATACTGAGTCCTGGACTGTGCTGTGAAGATACAACTGAAAGCAAGGATGTCAGGGCTGCCCACACAGAGGTTTCCTTCCACTACGATACAGAAAATGACAGAGAAAATAGGTAAGTAAGATCATTTCAGATATTGACAGAAAAAGGAACGTAATAGAGAACAATATCAGGGTACAACCTTAGAAAGTACTAGAAAGGCCTCTTTGAGGAAATGGCATTTGAAGTGAACTGAGAACGACAGAAAAGACCCTAGGAAGTAAATATTTAAAGGCAAAGAATTCTAGAAGAGTTCCTAAAAGAATAGAGATTGTAAACTGTAACTTCTCAAAGCAATATTTAGAACACTAATTTTCTAATTATCTACTTTATTGCCAGGATTTCAGAAGAAAACAATTTTTTGATTTAAGTGGTTCTGATTCAAAATGATCCAAAAAGGGCTTTCTTAAAAAGACAAAAAAAAGTGAAATGCCATAAATTTGAAGCTCACCTGTCTCCTCCTATCCCTTATATCCAAAATAATATTTTTAGATCCTATTTTTAGAAATAGGCATTAAAGAAATAATATGCCTATAATCACTGCATCATCAACATTTCCTAAAAAGGAAACACAAAGAATAGGGGAAAAAATAAAACAAAAAGCTTAGAGGTTAGCAGATCTGGAATCTTTCGTGTCCAGACATGATTTATGTCACAGACAAAAGCAGTAAGTTTGGACCACAATACAGAAGTGGAAGCTGGGAGAACGCAGAGCTTTGTAACTTCCCCAGTAAATCACAATTACCAAAACACCAATGATAAATAGCTAGAATCTTAGAGTATTTAATGGCTTTTACCATTGGCTGGCTTGCTGATCATTTGGTTCTTTTCCTTAAAAACTGGTGTTAGGTAGCTCAACCCCAACACATTAGTGTTTAATTGTGAACCCTTGGAGATACCAGCTATAAAATTGAAAAAGAATTTACTATTATAAACAAGACTGGAGCACTGGGGAAAATTCTCTTGCATGAATCCATCCTACATTTTTGGAGAGGAAAAAGACTCCAAGATAGCTTTAGATTAAAGAGAGAGAGAGAGAGAGAGAGAGAGAGAGAGAGAGAGAGAGAGAGAGAGAGAGATGCTTAAAAACTCAAGAGAGAACTTTAAAATAAAGAAAAGAACATTGCTGATTTTCAATTTTCAATGAGAATGTCTCCAAAAGAGCAATAAAGTAAGTTATTGGTGTGTCTATAAAAAACATTACTCAAAAGAACAGGTAAAACATTAGAGTTATCAATAAATCCAATGAAAAATGTTTTTACATAGACATAAATTCTTCAAAATTTTAATATTTTCTTCTTGCAGAATGACTGCAGTAACATTTACATGGTTTCTTCTAGTATCTTTATGAAGCAGCATTGGTATCCCTATTTCTGAGATGATAACAACTGAGACATTAAAGTTATTGAGGATAAAATAAAATGAGGAAATGCCAGAATCAGAATTACATCTAAAAATCTTTGTTTTTAATATTTTCTTTATAACTTCTTAACCAAAGTTATTTCTTTTACACTACTAAACTATATTGGTTGACCGTAATTTTAGCATTGGCTTGACATAGTAACACCTGAATATAAATCAATACTCCAATAGGATTTCCAGTTCTTCCAAAAGTTGAACACAACACTTAGAGTCAATGCTGCTTCCACAACTCATGCAAATCAATCCTTCAGTCATCGTGAATGGGATTCCATTCATAGCAAGAGCCTGCTCACCATCACTCTAAAATCCATTTCCATTTTTGTCCTCACTGACGTCAGTGAGAACTACAGGCAGAAAAAAGGTTTTTAATGAACCATGAATTGGTATTGTAAGCTGCTGTGATTTTATGTAAAAAATGTGTCAGACAAAACTCATCCTGAGCAGCAATGTACATACAAATGTTTATCACCATCATCTTTGTCTATCCTTTCTGGTTCATTTTGTTCTATTTGGTTAAGTTGGTGAGTTGATTTGTTGGTGACTTTAAATCCAAACATTACACACAGTAACCAGAAAAGAAAACACAAGTAGGAAGAGCCCTATCATAGTCATTACCACATAAAATTTACTTCACATTTTACATACAAAAAGTTTGTTCATCCTGCCAGGTTCATTCCTGAATTTGAACTACACTGCTAAATGTAGCAAGAAACAGACAGAGTTCCACACAGCCCCAAAAGTGGGTGGATTACAATTTATTTTAATTCTCCAAGAATTCTCTATTCTAGACTCACCTCACACATTCAATTTTATGAGTTGAAGTTTTAACTTAAAAATTAAACACAAATTATGAATAATGCATAGTTGAAACTAGTTGAAATAAAATGTTTCCTTCTATTATATAAGATGACTGCTCACCTGATCACCTGTCCTTTCCAAAACACATAATCTAATTTACCAGCATATAAAATCCCCAAGCAAAATATTCTTTTTAAAATATAAGTCTTTGATTTTTTCCCATAGGTAATATATCATTTCACAGGTGTAAGTGAATGTCTTCCTTCCAACCCTTTTTCCTTTTTGCCTAGTTTTCCATCACCACCAACATTATGACTAACCAAATAATCACGAACCACCATTATAGATTCTTATGAATCTTTCTAGAAGTTATATATATTGCAAAGTGTGCATTTTTTATTTTATGTAATTGCTATCATACAACTACAAATACCCCAGGGCTCTGTATTTCCTTGGTTCTATTCTGTGGAATCATTCTCTACACACACAAAGAGCTTACTCATTTTTTTAAACAAGGGCTTAAGGCAACTCATCCTGAAGGTTGCCTCTTGTCTTAACAAGAACCAAATGAAAACACCTAACTGAGTTATTTCACTTATAAAGTCCTGCATCCTGCTTTTACACTGGGTTCTTACAATTTTCCCCAGCCACGTGCTAAAGTCCCAACTTTACCTTCTCCCTCATTCTCCAGCTGCCATTTTTGGTCTTGGTTATTGTCTGTACATGCTTTTTCTTACTGCTGGTATTAGTCTGTTCTCACACTTCTATAAAGAAATACTTGAGGATGGGTAATTTATTGAGAAAAAAAGAGATTAATTGGCTCACAGTTCTATAGGCTGTACAGGAAGCACAGTTCCATAGGCTGTACAGGAAGCATGGCCAGGAAACTTACAATCATGGTGGAAGGCGGAGAGGAAGGAGGCAGGTCTTTATATGGCCAGAGAAGGAGGAAGAGGGAGGGAGTGGGGAGGTGCCACACACTTTCAAACAACCAAATCTTGCGAGCACTCACTATCACGAGAGCAGCACCAAGGAGGAAATCCACCCCCTTGATACAATCACCTCCCGCCAGGCCCCACCTCCAATGCTAAGGATGACAATTCACATGAGAGTTGGACAGGGACACTGACGCAAACCACGTCACTGCCTAAGCACCCAGCTGTCTGGTCTTCTGATCTCTGCCTGAATTTGACCCCTATTAACTATGAATATTCTTTTTTTTTTGATTGAATTGTAATGACCAATTTATTCTCTAATTTACTTAATTTAATTACAGTTCATTAATATGTTATAGTGCTTTTAAGAAGTTCACTTTTTTAATTATTATACTTTAAATTCTGGGATACATGTATAGAACATGCAGATTTGTTGCATAGGTAAACACGTGCCATGGTGGTTTGCTGCACCCATGAAGCCATCATCTACCTTAGGTATTTCTTCTAATGCTATCCCTTTCTAGCCTCCTGCCCCACAACAGTCCCCAGTGCGTGATGTTCCCCTCACTGTGTCCATGTGTTCTCATTGGGTTCAGCTCCCACTTATGAGTGAGAACTCGTGGTGTTTGGTTTTGCATTACATGACCCATTAGTTAATCACTGTTCCAGAATTTTTCCTATCTTTCTAAACTATTAACTTGGAATACCAACTACCTTTCAGGACGTCTTATCTCGGTTGTTGATTCTAGGTAAAATGCCAGGGTACACATAGGTATCTTTTTTCCCATGGGCACAGATTATCATGTTGCTTCTTTCCTTTTTTTATTTTATCTTTTTTTTAGTACTATTGTTAACTTTAAGTGGCATCTTTTCTCTCATATATTTCAGTTTGGTTTTAAACAATTCCCAGAGCCAAGTCCCTCTGCTATACTATGAAAATACTGCTAGGAGGGTTTATTAGTTAAGGTTCTCTAAAGAAATGGAACCAATATAATATTTTATATATTATATATATCCCATATTGGTTCTGTTTCTCTGGTGCATGTGCATGTGTGCATGTGTATATGTAATATATATGTACACATGCATACACATACATATACATATGGGGAGAGAGATTATAAGGAATTGGCTCACATGATCAAAGAAACTGAGACGTCCCTGAATTTGCTGTGTGCAAGCAAAAGGTCCAGAAAAGCCAGTGGTGTAAGTCCAGTTTCACTCCAAAAGCTTGAGAGCCAGGGCACCAAAGGTGAAGATCCAAGTTCAAGGGAAGGAGAACAATACCTGAGCTCACACAGACGGGCAGGAAGGGAGTGTGTCTTCCCTTCCTTCTCTTTTTGTTCTATTTAGGCCCTCAATGAATTAGATAATATCCTCTCACCCTAGGGAGTGCAATCTACCTTACTGAATCTACCATTCAAATTTTCAATGCTAATCTCATCTGGAACACCCTCACCGAAACACCCAGAAATATCATTTAACCTGGGTATCCTTGGCCTAGTCAGGTTGACACACAGGAAGCAATTTCTGTAACTACCCCCTTTCAAAACTTGTATTACATACTTCTTGAAAAAGCTTTCATCACCTCTTAGACAGTTTATGACATCATCTGAAACAAAGAAAGGATGCTTAAAAAGCAGCCATTTACCCCAGGACTTTGAGTCCACCTGCCTCATGAATAATTCTATGCTCTTGTTACTTACTATCCAGGAAAAGATAAGAGGTGGTGGGCATCCTTCCCTTTTTCTTAACACTATAATATTACTTGTCAATCAACTTAATGCTCCGCTTACCCTTGACGTAGCCTCGGGATACTAGAAGATGTGTTTTGTTTAAAGGGTACACTAGAACCACAAAAAAAGCAGAAGTTATCTTAGCCTCTTGGTTGCTTCTCTCAGTTAACGGCAGCACCATGCTCCCAGACACAGAAGACGAGAAACTGATAATCATCTTCAGTGTCTCTACATCTCTCACTTCAGCATTAAATCAGAATTCTCAATGCCTTTGAGATCAGACAGTGTTCAGTCCCAGGACACTGACCTAGCTCAAATTCCCTCTACCTCTAACATTTGTCCTCTTTAACCCATCTTACAGGTAGGCCTCTGAAAAGACAAATAGCTGATTTCCTCATTATTTTTATTCATCAGTCTAAGACACTCATTGAATGAGTCAGACTCCAAGCATGTGCCTGGGCTGCACATGCATGGTTACTGTGGATTACTCATCACACCCACAGGTGTGGCTCTTTCTTTCTCTCTCCTTTTATGGCCAAGGAATAGCAAAGTGGCCCAAGTCTTTCTCCACATGGAGGAGATCGTGTCATCCAGTTGTCTTGCTCTTCTCATTCATGTATATTTGAGCCACTAGACTCAAAAGGTATCGTGCTTGAGACAAGTTGGAGCACAGCATCCAAGTGAGGGTCTCAGCTTAGGAATAGCAAGAAGGTTTCTTGGGATTCTTGTATACATGCCATGTTGCAAGTCCATCTTACCAAAGTTCTTGGAATTGGGGAGTTGTGGACAAAAAGTCCAACCAACAAAAAAATATTATTTTGCTTTTCTTTGCATTATCCCCAAGTATGAACATTTCCCTTGGCAACTTTATGAGATGAGTGGTTATGGTCTTGTGAAGATTAGTATAGCAGACTACCAGTCCTGACAGTCCTCAGAATCATAAAAACATGATCCTATTGTTCATATCCAACCGTGCCAGATTCTTTTGTGAACACCTGATGTCCTGCTCACCTCCACTGGGTACCACATGGCACTTAAGCCTAAAGGATGTCATTCAAGATCATCCAATATCTAGGATGAAATCTGTCTTTACGATTTTTTACACATTGACCCTGAACCCATGAATCCACTACCATGAACCTCCTAAATGGATCCTTCTTATGCCTCCATCTGTATCTGTTATTTCTGCTCCCAGAAAGCTTTCCCTAAATCTTGACTTTCACTTGCTATACTCAATTCTTCCATATATATTCACTGAGCATCTTGTGCATGGCAGCCACTGAGCCAGGTTTCATGGAGGTTTAAGACATATAAGATATTCAAAGTCCCACCACTGCTAGAAATCTTACCAGATTCTTCTAGCTATTGAGAAAGTCTCCTATCTTTGCATGCTAGTCTTACAGTATTTACTGTGCCTTGACTATAAAAATGTATATATTTTCCAATTTTCTTATTGAATGGTAGACCTCTTGGGGAAAGATACCAGTTTTATTCATCCCTGTATTCTTCCATTATCTTGAAAAGAGGCATACATACAGATGATTTTTACATAATTAGTTAAATTCCATATTGTCTCATGGGAAAGTCAGGCTTGGAGTCTACAGTTAATGGCAAATTTGTAATATTAAGTAACAACTTTACTCCCTGTTTATTTTATTCCAAACACAGTCTGTTCCAAACAACTTGCATGCATTTCCCTCTCAACATCCCTAAAAGATAGGTAATATTATTATTTCCATTTATACAGATGAGGAAACTGAAACAGAAAGATGTTAAATAATTTGCCCAAGATGACACAATCGGCAAGTGGAAAGCCAGATCATCAGTGTTTATAGCAGAGGGAGGGCAGTAGCTTTCTGGAAAGCGCTAGTCTATTTCTCTTGCAATTTCTTACAAGAGTAGAGATCTAGGGACATACCAGACCAACCAGTCACAATATTAGAAGGAAGAGCACCCCTGAAAAAAATGATGAGAGAATCAAAATTACTGACTACAGTACAAAGAGCCTTTAAACTGAGATTCCAAAGACTTTAGGTTTTGGCCTGGCTTTGCCACTTACGAAATGGGTAATTTTGGATAAGTCACCACATGATCCTCATTTTTCTCATCTGGAAATGGGATAATAATGATGGCTTTGTATGATCACAGAGAAGATCAAATATGATGTTAAACAGGAAAACATTTGACATTAAGAGATCATTGCATGTATTAAAGAAACCACTGTTGCTTCACAGACTCATAGCAGGACTCACTCTGGCTGGCAGGGCTATTAGACAGGGAGTTTGTTAAGAAGTCCTAGTGAGGAAGCTACAGCGACAAGTTTACTGCAAGGAGGCCTCCATTTGCTTCTACATTCTGGGGATTCAGCTTTTGCTACACTGAGATAGTGAAGGAGAGGGTGAACAGAGTCTGTTTAACTCCAGAAGTTTTTAGTTGAAAGTCTTTTTCTCTTCATTTTAAGTACCGACCGAGAACTTCTTCCGGTAAATAAAGTGATTTTCACCTAAGTTTAAAATCTAAGTTGATATTTTGTTCTTTTTTTAACTTGCAAGACTTGGGAATCACAGGCCAGAACTGACAACATTCAATGTTCTAAGTAAGAATCTTCATAAGAGATGCAGAAAGCTCCCTAGCAACTTCTCCCAGTTCTTTATGTTGAAGCTGAATCTCTCTAGTTGCAGCGCTTGTTCCTGTGGCTTGTTTTAGGAGGGAACAGCTGGTCTGCAATCTCCATATAATATCCATTCATGGATGTATTAAATCGTCATGCATATTATCTGTGTTATGTATTCTGAAAGTAGCAGGCTCTTAGCATTACCAGCAGTCATTTTTCAGTCCTGTGCAAAATATACCCCCGGGAGCTCTTAGCAGATGTTTGGTAAAAATTATTGAAAGAAACAAGTAAAAAGCCTTTCCCCTGTTTTGAATCCACAGTGAGTCTATCATTCAAAAACAGCCACAAGGCATCTCAAAGTCTCTAAAAATTAGAAAAGATACTCTTTTGTGAGTATCCTTGTCCAAGTAAAATGACACACCATAATTAAATTCCAAACAAATATGCCATTTTTTTTAACACAGGAGAACATACTCATATTGCAGCAGTTATGTCTGATGCATGTTAAAATACTGTTTATGAAAACTAAAGATTTTGTCTGTTTTTGCCTCTAAAGTAACAAGCACGATCAGATTTTATGTAACAACCCAAATCAGGAAGCAAAGAAAGAAAATATAAAAAGAGAAGAAGAGAAGAAACAGCAAAAGGAAGAAGGGAGGTGAAGAGACAGTGGGAGGAAGGAAAGGAAAAACTATTTCTTATTGTTGCTGTGGTTTAAATGTGTCTCCTCCAAAGTTCAGGTGTTGCCAATGTGGTAGTTTTAAGAAGTGGGATCTTTAAGACGTGATTAAGTTTTGAGGGATCCTCCTTTATGAATGAGATTAAAATGGGATTAAAGCCCTTATAAAAGAGGCTTTATGCAGCATTTGGTAAGCTTGCCCTTCTGCCTTCTGTCATATGAGGATGCAGCAGTAAGGTGCCATCTTATAAGTTCATCAGACAATGAACTTCCCAGCACCCAGATCTTGGACTTCCCAGCCTCCAGAACTGTAAGAAAATAAATTTCTAGCCATGTGCAGTGGCTCACACCTATAATTCCAGCACTTTGGAAGGCCAAGGTGGGTGGACCACTTGAGGTCAGGAGTTTGAGACCAGCCTGGCCAACATGGTGAAACCCTGTCTCTACTAAAAACGCAAAAATTATCCAGGCATGGTGGTGCACACGTGTAATCCCAGCTGCTCGGGAGGGTGAGGCAGGAGAATTACTTGAACCCGGGAGGTGGAGGTTGCAATGAGTGAAGATCCCATCATTGCACTCTAGCCTGGGTCTCAAAAAGAAGAAAATAAATTTCTGTTCTTTATAAATTACCCAGTCAGCAGTATTTTGTTGTGGCAGCACTAAGACACTTTATTCATAGAAAACATATGGCAACTTTTCAGCATTTCATTTCTTTCATTTTCTGAATCATGTTCGGTAATACCTATGCTAGGAGAAAACTTAGGAATAGTGAATCAAAATGAAAGGGATATGTAGAATCAGATGAAGAAAAACATTTCCTTAAAGAAATACTAACCCCTGCATCCTTACACTGCATTCATCATTGCATGGGTTCCATTCCTAATAACTAATCGTTTCTTTTCTAATTTGGTTGACACAGACACCATGAGCTTACTATTGTTTTTTCAGAAGTGGACATTTTGTCCTGCCACTCAGTGATGTTCAAATTCCTTACTCATAAATATCCCCCTGGGTGTAAGTCAAAAATTCATGCCATAGCAGTTAAGAAAGACTATGGGCCCTACAGTTCTGTGCTTTGAATTCTGTGCTCTAAGCCCTCCCCTTGGGCTTAGAGCTTAACATGTTTGCTATTTCTGAGAAGAGAAGTAAGTTTCTAAATTATACATTGTTATAAGCATTTTAGTAAATAATCTTCAAGAAGAAAAGACATCAATTTCCATTTGTACCCTACAAAAGAAGAGATTGAACTTTAATAATATACTCACAATAAATACATGCCAAAATAAGCCCAGGACTGAAACTTTGCATGTAGGGCAAAAGATAGTGGGCATTTAATGGAAAGGAACCTCACATACCTTCTTCGTTACATGGTACCACGTGCATACAGAATGTTTTCCTCCTCACCACATAGAGCCACAAATGCTATCACCAAAGACAAATATCCTTTATATAGGAGTACTTCTATTGTAATTTAATAATTTTAAATGAGACATAGTTACTGTGAAACATTTTAGAAGCACGGAAATTACAAAGGAAAAATTAAAACTCCTCTTAACTCTGCTACATATTGATCACACGTTAGTGCATTGTCCTCCTGGATTTCATTCATTCATCCATTCATTCATTTATGTATTTATTTATTTTTTGCCTTTAACAACAGGTATTTATTGTTTCACATTTCAGGAAGTTAGAAGTCTGAAACCAAGGTATTGTCAGAGTTGGTTCCTCCTAGAATTTCTTGTTACACCTATAAAGATTATTCCTTTCTTACAAAATTTGGATGATTCTGTAAATGTGGCATTTTTCATTTAATGTAATATCGTAAGTACCTTCCATGTCGTATAATGTATTTCAAAAACTTTAATTGAGGCATGTTATTCCATAGTATAGCCATGACATCATTTGTTCAACTATCTCTCTATTGCTACACATTTGGGTTGTTTCTAATTCTCTAGTATTATACATAAATATTCTATAGGTATCCTAGTACATAAGTCTTTGCCTCATCTCTGAAGTTATCCTTAGTAATTTCATGTTCAGAGATTTATCCTAAGAAGAAAACCCTTATATTAAGGCTTTTATCTCAAATTATCAAGTAACCTTCTGAAAGACTAGGTCAATTCAGTCCCACAAGCTGAGAGAAGAGCAAGCATTTCCTGTGCCCATGGAAACCACTGTTATAGTTACCCTTGGCAATTTAAGAGTCATAACATGGTACATCATTGTCAGTTCTACATTCATTTTATTAACATTTCCATGATTGAACATTTGATTTCTATTGGTCAAATATTCACTTCTAGTGATAGAATCAAACTGTTGTCACCTCAGATCTACTTGGCATTTCCCTTACTCATCTCAGGGACAGATGGAAAAGGAGAAGGTTGGTATTTGTGAATTCTGGATTTAATTTGCTTTTCAGCTTTTTTCTTTTTTTTTTTTTTTTTGGTAACCCTTTCATTCATAATACCAGCTTCATTCATGAAATCTAATTCACAAGGAATTAAGGTATTTACTTACAAGTGTTGACACAGTGAATCACTGAAGCAAGTGAGTATTATAAGTAGATTCTTATGGATGCTAAAGAAGACATTTATAAATTTCAAAATATAAAAGGAAACGTAAGTCAGTAGGCCATGAGAAGATACTATAAATTCCCCCTCACTATGACCTGTGTGGTCAGTGATGAATTTCAAGGGTCTAATGTCAATGTTACATTGTAAATTATACATTTATTATTTTGTGTGTCAGTTATAGTGAATGATTTCATCAACACAAACAACAATAAAAACAATTAGTAATGTTCCACACACAGAATAGTATATTAGATTCTAGATTCAAAAAAAAAAGCATTGATGTTGCTTTAGTAGAATTTTGAAGGGCAAGGACATACTCATTACAATAGAGTGCTAAATGGAATGAGACTGTATTTTGAAATATTATACTAACTGACATTTTGTGGGCATTTCTGAGTATAGAACCTCCCAACCTTACCAACATGGATATCTTCTAAAACTCCCAGAGGATGCCTGAAACCACAGATAGTACCAAACTTTATATACACCCATACCTATCATAAAGTTTAATTTATAAACCTGGCATAGTACTCTTGCACCATGGGGCCATTATTATGTAAGATAGGGTTCATTGAACACACGAGCACTGTGGATGCCTCAACAGTCGATTCTACAACCCAGTCGGCTACTAACTCACTCGCAGGCTTGGAGCGTCTACGGCATGGAGGTTCAAACAAAGACAGAATTCATGCCCTGGGCAGGACACAGGAGGATGACACCAGATCAGAACAGCAGGCAATTTGAAAACTTATCAATTGTTTTTTTCTGGAATTTTTCATGTCATATTTTCAGGCCACGTTTGACCATGAGTAACTAAAACCATGGAAAGCCAAACCACAGACACAGGATTCTTTCTCCACTTTTCACTCTTTGCCCAATCCCACCAGCCTGAGTCATTGCCTTAGGGCAGGGCTGCAGCCAGACCTTAAGCATACAGGCTGAAGACCACCAGCCTCTTTTCTATTTTAAAAGACTCTACTATTTTAAAAGTTCTAAAGAGCTTTCTGATTTCATTGAATCTGAGGGTCTGAGAAGTGAATTATTCTACCAAAGCCTCACTCTGGATGGGGGAAAGAAGAGAACAACAAAGAAGTGATCAGAAGAGAGAAGTAGGTGATACTCATCATAGGGGCTCATCAGTCTCCTAAGAAGAGCCTAAGACAGTATAAAAACAAGAGCTGAAGCAGGCAGCAAATCAGAGACACACAGAGAGAATGGGGATGGCCACGCAGTAAACCCAGGCATCCCAGGTGAGAGACTGCTTTATACATTCTGGTGCTCTGGTGCTGCACAGAAGTAACAGGATAGTTCTCATATGCCCAAGAGGGAGCTCCTCAAAACCTAAGGCCATGCAGATGAAACAAGGGTATTTTCACAGTTTCACGGGGGGAATGGTTACTAATGAGAGTAGGATGGGCATCTATTTGCAGGTGACATTGTGGACTTGAAGGCTTTATACTTCCTTCACTGAAAGCACTTTGGCATATCTTAGATAAGATTCCCCAGCAAACAGTCTCTAAGATGGAGATTGAGACAGGGGCCTTATTGGAAAGAATATTGCCCCAACAGAGAAGTGAGGGAAGCTGAACTGGACAGAGAGAGAAGTTGAATTGAACTGTAATGTAATTACAGTGGAAGTCTCAGCCAATTGAGGCAAGGAGGCAAGGCCTAGGAAACCTTCCATCATTCAGTCTTTGGGTCTGAGCTGCCTCTGGAGATAAGAAGGGGCATAACCTTGGGTAAGGTGGTAGCCAGTAGCCAATGCCCCCAGCAACTGGAGAATGAATGAATCCATCTCCTTTATGATTGTGAAAAAATAGAATGGTATTCATTCTGGCCCACCCCTCTTCAACTTAGATCCACTTATTTCTTATAGCAAACTTATGCCATTTGGGGAAAACTTCTCCAGGATTCTGATTGGTTTTGTTCCTTGGGAAAGCATGGAAAAAGCTGCTTAGTGAGAGAAGCTGTAACTCTCGTCTCTGCAGGTGGTCTCAAGGCTGCAATTAACACTCATGCTTCCCCTCCTCTACTGCTCATACTAGATTCCCCTCACCCTTGGTTGGTGACTTTGATAGTCTAGAAGGCTTACCTGGAAGAGTGATACTAATGTTCTTACCTGAGAGATCTAAGGATCTAGTCACCTTGCCATTCCCAGGCCACACATGATGCATTTATCCATTTCACATCAAACTGCACAAGAGACTACCAAGAGATGCTCACATGGTTCACCTGTGTAGCAAACCAATTTCTCTCTAGCCCTATATTCTAATAGTGACCCTACTTCCTTGTAGTGACTGGGATCAATAACTCCTGCCTGTCTTTTCCTTATCTTCTGGTTTCTTGAACAAGTTCTGTGGCAACCATAGCTTAAAGTTCAATGAGACTCTCAATGTGGTTCCTGGTGAAAACATTTTCTCTCTGGGAATCAGGACTTTGAGACACACACATTCTAAAGTCCACCATGGACACAAATTCCCATTGTGGGCACTAGATATGATGGTTAGTGAGACCATCTCTAAAACTATCTCTTGCTTCCCAGGCCCATGTATTCTACATAATGGGGCAAAGCACATATATTGGTTATTGATTGAGGATATACCCCGCATTCTGGAGAATGGGAATCCATTCTGTATTTATCACATATCCATATGTGATATGACCAGGAGTTTTCATCTCTTTTGAGGTTAAAAACAATGTTATGCAGAACCCTCTGTCAGTGGGTGAAACATTCTTTAAGCCCTCAGAGAGCAGTGTTAGGAAAGACAACTTACTCCCAGAATATTCTGTGAACCTTGGCAAGATGAATTGCTACTCCTTACAGGATAGAAGAAGTTCAATGTAATCAACTTGCCACCAAGTGGCAGGTTGATCTCCTTAAAAGATATGCTAATTCAGAAGCTTATTGCTGGTCTCTGTAATGAAATCAGACTTAGTGAGAGGGAGCTCAGGGCACGGGGCCCAGGTATAGCCTCCAACCTTAATCCATTGCTACATCCTTCATGAATCCATTTTGCCAGCACTAGGCGACTGATGACAGAGGTGGTTGAAGTTGGCTGGGTAGTTACTCTACTAGCCTGTCTTTCATTATTGATGCTGTTAAGATGGACGCAGAGATCCACACACTGTGATCAATCCCCAAAGCCCATCCATGAACCTACTTGACCTGATGTTCTAGTCTTTTGCCTTCCAGGCCCCCAGCAAACGAGACATGTCATTCTGCTCATAAAACCATGTTTATTCCTAATTTTACCTATTTCTCCTTTTCACTGGGAGAATCTACCCTCACCACTGGGTTTCAGAACCATCCCAAATGGAACCATCATAAGCACAGTTCATTTTCAACTCATCCTCACAAACCAAGCTGACATTCTGTAAACCAGGCATGGTTTAGAGATAGCATTAGCTGTCATAAACCAGCAGTGTGAGGTGAAGGAGAGGCAACAGTTAAACCCTGTAGGCAAAAGGGGAATGAATCATGGTAACCTTACATTCAGCTTACATAGCTTACATTTTTATTCTCTGTCTTTTTTTTTCAGATAGAGTCTCACTCTGTCACCCAGGCTGGAATACAGTGCCATAATCTTGTCTCACAGCAATCTCCATCTCCCAGGTTCCAGCAATTCTCCTGCCACAGCCTCCCAAGTAGCTGGGATTATAGGCACATGCCACCATGCCCAGCTAATTTTTGTAATTTTAGTAGAGACAGGGTTTCTACTTGGCCAGGCTGGTCGCGAACCCCTGACCTCAAATAATTCACCCACCTTGGCCTCCTCTTCTCATATATAATCTGATAGATTCAGCTGTCTCTTGCTTTCAATCAGTGAAATTGACCTATCCATGAAGAGGTGGATATAAACAAATAAGATGAGAAGACCCTATGGAGCTTTAACAGCACTACCACATGACGATGCCCTGCTGCTGGATCCATCCTATCTTACAACTTGGTGGTTCTGCAAGAACATAATCATGATATGTTCTGGACACGAAGTCACAAGTATCTCCACTTGAGCCTAGTATCATGACAGCACTAGAGGTATCAGGAATGGCACAGTCTTCTGCTGCAGATGCTGTGACCTAGTTCCAGGCTCCTTGGGTCATTGGGTTTTGCAATAAAATGTGTCTTTTTCCCTGTGGTGCCACGTGATCTGCTGACCCAAGTGACACATTTCTTGCATGGCAACCGGGACTTACTGCAGGACCTTTTCCTGCGCCAGGCCCCACTCAAAGTTGTCAGTCTTCCATGTCACCCAGTAAATGAATGAGAACAGCATATCCAAATGTGACATATGCTAGTATCAGAAGATATCTATTAAGTATTATGCTTCTGTCTTAGTGGTAGGAGATGCAAGCTAACTAGCCCTGAGAAAAGACAGTAAATGTATGCTTTTTTTTTTTTTGAGAGTCTTGCTCTGTCTTTCACCCAAGCTGGAGTGCAGTGGTGTGATCTCGGCTCACTGCAACCTCTGTCTCCCAGGTTCAAGCAATTCTCATGTCACAGCCTGCTCAGTAACTGGGATTACAGGCGCATGCCAGCATGCCCAGCTAATTTTTATATTTTTAGTAGAGACAGGTTTCACCATGTTGGCCAGGCTGATCTCAAACTCCTAACCTCAAGTGATCTTCCACCTCTGCCTCCCAAAATCCTGGAATTACAGGCATGAGCCACTGCTCCCGGCCAATGTATATAATTTTTTGTCTCAAATGAATGCAAATTTCTTCTGATCCTACTTTCCAGTAAGGATGGGGGTAATACAAATTTACCAGATTACTAGCTGCATACTATGCATGATGGCTGTGTTAATCTACTCTAGTAGATGACTAACTGCTCTGACCTAGCAACTGTAATTGGGCTTGTTTCTTGGCATTTGGCTGCCTGAGTTGAAACCCAAACTTTATCACTAATTAATTTAGTGATAAAGTTTGGGTTTCAACTCAGGCAGCCAAATGCCAAGAAACTTTTAACCTTTCTGGGCCAATTTTTACATGCATCGAATTGAGATTATTATAGTATCTTAATCATATAGTTTTTTGTGATTATTAAAACTACAAAATTTACACGAAGTAGTTAGCACTGTGCCCGGCACATAGTGATCACCAAGTAATCAACCTTCATACGTTTGTTTCGCCACCAGAGTTAAAAGGTAGTTTGATATCAAAATTCATCAAACATAGAGTTTTCTGTTATATAAAGCACTTGAAGTAAATCTGAAATAATTTAGATTAGGGTACAATCACGCAGAAGTGTAAGTGAGGGTTAATTTTGATAGCACCAACATTGCCATTGATCACAAATTATTAATGCAATTTACAAATCAAATACATAATTATCAAAGTAGAACATTGGCTTAGTTATTCACTTGTCTAAATTTTACACCACTTGCAATGATTATGCTATCAAGAATTTAGTAATCATGCATATGGGATAGCTTCCCCAATATTTGTCTTTAACTCTAGCATGAGGTCTAACTGCTAACCCATGCCACTATAAATGTACCCATATAGGCTTAGCAAATTTCCCCATCCAGAATCACATCTATCAATATATCGTCCCTACTATGCTGGAAATTTGACAGTTATATGGGAAAAGAAATCATACGAAGAAAATGAAACTTCTTGCTCATCACAGAAAAGAGAAACTACCTCCCCATCATGACCTCCACAGTCTCTTAACCACAAAGCAATAGTGCTCTGCCCAGTCTGGGCTTCCTCCTTCTTTCTATATCACTGCGACTGTCTTAGCAGGGGAAAACAAAGCAGAAACAGAACTCAGCAGTTCACATTAATATCATCGTCTTGCTACCTGCAAGACAGAGTGGGAAGGATTGTGTGTATGCATCATGGTCAGCCTCCTGGTCCCTGGACGATGGCAGATTGCTGATCACACACAAATGGTGAGCATGCAGCTTGCAGAGGAACTAGCTTGCTGCAGCAGAGGCTTAGCGCCTGGCTGTGCCTTGAGCTGGCAGGGGCAATCTTCATATTCTATACTGCAAAATCACAGGAAGGGCTGTTTATAAACCTGTGAAAGGAGGAAGTTGATTTCAAAGGAAAAGGCTTTAGAGGAATTCCAGCTGCCTGGCACATAGTCTGTTTCTCCTGCCTTCATCCTCGTGGGGCTCCTGCAGCAAGCAACACAGAAATGACCATTGTAGGGAGAAAGCACCACAGAGTAAGCGAGAGAGATCAAGATTCTTAGCAGGCAAAATAATACAGTCAATTATTTCCCAGCAACTTCATTTGGGGGCTGGTACATGCATTTTCTCCTAAATTGCTGAATATCTAGACTTTATGTGAAGCTTATCAGATGAATATCCTTTAACCCCATTTCATTTGCAGTCCTTGAGTACTCTGCAAGTATTTCAGTGATTAATAAAACATACTGGTAAGGTAAAAGAAAGGTCCGTGCTGGATTTTCAAAGAGCTCTGAGTCAAACATTCTATGCAAATTCAGACAGAACTCAATCACAGCTCCAATCCACAGTCATCAAATACCTTGTTAATGTGCGATTTACCAACAAGATAAAGATCGGTCACACCACGGTGTAACTCTTCAGCATAGAGAAAAACCAGTGAAACCACTAGGGAAATTAGTTTTAATCGTAGCACATAACTGTAAATCATTCAATGGCTGGTCACAAGTTTAATCTGTTTTCCAGTTTTTCTGTTGTTTTGCTCCACAGAGCTTAGGGTGCATCTGAATTATGGCCAAAACGACCATGGTTTTACATTAAACTACACATACACACACACACACACACACACACACACACACTCACTCTTGATTTGAAACAAACATCAACGGATCTTACTGCCAGAAACCTGACAGACCGAGTAAGAGAGAGAGAGATTGAGAGAAAGAGAGAGAGAGGAAAAAGTACAAAGACACTCCCGGCACTCTGAGTTTAAATAGTTTCTCCTCACCTTTCTTTTCTCAAGTGCTAAGGATATTATTTTGGAATGCTTCTGCAGGACTCCAAAGATTATTGCTGCCATATTTCAAAATCACACCTAGAATTACAATCTCTATTCCAAGAGGAGTGTGAGCCTGAGCCCCAGGAAATGCTTTGCTCATGCCATTAGTAATAGAAACCCCATTAATAAATACCTAACATGGAAGGAGTTGCAGATTTGAAAGAACTAAACACAATACTGCACCCTTTTAAAATCCCTCCCTGTGAGTCACATTTAAGCCAACTTTTCTTACCTACCTCAGTCACCTCTAGACATGCTTAATCCCAACCTACAATATTGAACATTCCTGACTCCTACATTCCACTGACCCTCTAATCTTTTAAATCTCTGCCCCTACTCCCCTTTTCTACATTCCTAGGACTTATCAAACTTTTGTAATTCAGGATTACTTTGCATATTTACTGTGGGTCACCCTGGGATACACAAAGCTATCCTAGGACTCAGGGTCACTGCAGTCCCCGAAGCTGGAGGTAGGTGACATAGAAACCCAGATACTGGGACACTATCAAGTGTCCTAAATGCTGAATTTAGGCTGCCGAATTTAGCAAACAAAAATATAGGACATCTAATTAAATTTGAACTTCAGATAAACAATATCTTGTATAAGTGTATCCCATGCAAGGCTTGGGCCATAGTTACACCAAAAGGTATCTGCTGCTTATCTGACATTCAAATTTAATTGGATGCCCTATATTTTACCTACCAACCTTAGCTGTATATGAACATGGGAAGGAAGATGCCAAAGCTTAATTATCAATTACATCCCAGAAGGGCACCTCAGTGTAGATGTACGGGGTGATAAAGGATCCATGACCTGCCCCAATGTTTAGGAAAAAAGAGCCCACAGCAGCGACAACAAAACCAGGCATCGCTGCCCTTCTGCTATCCAATGCCCATGGCCAATATCCTTCATCAATCAAGACACCTTTCTGGCTTCAACACAGCCACTCAGGCATTCAGTACTAATCATCAGACTAGGCTTGTGAGGTGACACCTTTTAGCTATCCCTGGTCTAGACAGGAGTAAGAGTGTGGAAATATGTAAAATTACCCAGGCTTGATTCAGGCAAATCTCAATGGGTTTTTTTGCATTCTTCGGAAATCAGAAAATATATTTTTTAAAAAAGAACTAAAAACCTATTGCCTTAAAAAGCTGTGAAATTTCAGAGTCATCACTAGATAGCTCAGTTGGGGCCTTGATAGTTAATGATTCTATAGTAGTGATTCTTAGAGTATGGATTATAGTCCATCTGGGGCCTCCTGATAATGCACCTTCCTTGGTTCTTCCTACTATTATTTTTAAATGCATTCAACGGTTACCTATTGGCCACCTTCTAAATGGATGATTGTTACTTAATATCACTTAATGTTGTATGCACAAAACTAAACTCTTTAGTAGAGGCTGCTGAGAACTCTGATTCAGGGTCCTACATTACCATGTAATGCTGGAGAGGTTGCACAATTCTAATGGTGCACAACTTGTGGGATTCCTGTTGTTTTCAGGAAGCACATTTGATTATCAGTGTGGTCTTGGTCATGGTTTCCAAATGCTTTCTACTTATAAATTACTTTTGGCTTACTTTTTTCATTTACATTGGACTTTGTTGTGGATTGTTTGGTTAACCCCAGAGTGTGTAGTGATATATATTTCCATCAACGGCATTTGAAGACTGTAATTTTGCAATCACTAGCCTTTGAGGCATGTATACGTTGTGATTCGAATACGTATCATCTCTACCGCTTTGCTAAGGCAAACCACAAAAATGTGCTTATACAGTGACACGTTCCCTCTTCTTATTATATTCTTTTCCCTCTGAGGACTGGGAATGGATAAGTGGTCTGTGAGGTCTTCTGCTTTCTCAGTCTCCACTATGGTTACAAAACATAATTTGAGAAATACTTTTCTAGAGCAATAATATTCAACTTTGATCAGATATTAAATATTAATATGTTTAATGCATTTATTGATATCACATGACCAAACTTTTCTCATATCAAGAAATATTTCATGTCAAAAAACATTTTTGATACATATAATTTTAACCAAAAGCATGTCGCCTATTTTTTTAACCTTTAAGCTAAGCATGATTGACTCGGACCAATTCTTTTTCCATGAATATTTGTCTCCTTTTCTTTTACTTTTGATTATGCTTACTGGCACTCAGTTGCTAGCAATCAAGCAGTGGCACAAGCTAGACCCTTAAAAAAATGTGTAGGAAAAAATATCTTTAGACAGACAAATGGTTTTTCATTTAATTTAATTTTCCTGCAAATTGGGAAAATATTTCCAGTATTCCATTTTACTGCTATGCCACTTAGGGTCTTTAGGTGCATAAACCACATATTATGAACTATTAGAGAATTACAAAATCGATGCAGTGAGTCTTGGCCGGTATTCTTTTCTTAAAAATAGAATAGAGAATAGATCACATTTTGCCTCCTGAAAAGTTTGCTTTGTGTGTGTGTGTGTGTGTGTGTGTGTGTGTGTGTGTCTTCTAGGACACAATGTAAAGCATCTTTCTTGCCATGTGGGAGGGTGTTGGTTAAAAGTTTGTAAAACAGTGCTGTAGAGCAGAGTTCCTCAATCATATATATATATATATATATATAATTACAGGGGAATCTTGTTAAAATGCAGTTTCAGACTCCAATATATATCTGTCTATCTATCTGTCTATCTATCTATCTATTGATGGGGTAGTGTCTTACATTCTTCATTTCAATAAAACTCCAAAGTGATTCTGATGCTGCTATTCCAAAGGAACACATTTTGAATAGTGATGGCCAAGAGGAAGAGCCACAGCCACAGGCAGAGAATGACTAGCCCTCTGGAGGAATGGTAACTGAAACTCTTGACCCTGAATATCCTGCTCAGGATACCATAGCTGCAAGAGGCATCTTCAGCTACAGCATCTGACCAAGGCAGTCCTTTCCAACAGAAGACTGCACCTGCTTGCCTTCCCTTCTCTGCTGTCTCCTTTCCTCTCTCCCTTCCTAGTATGAGTATCAAAAAGTGAGAAAAGACTGTTAGCCACATATCACCAATAACAAAGAGCTCGAAAGAGGTATCGATAATATAATTGATGAAAACTCCAGAGATATAGTTGATGAAAACTATGGAAGAAAATCACCCCTGTATCTATTTTCTACCCTGCCACTCAAGTGATCAATTCAAAACACAAATCTGTGTCTCATCCCTCCTTAACACTCTGCAGTGGTTCCTCATTATCTGCAGATGAAGTCCCATCTTCTTCTTATAGACTTGGGACTTGCTCTGCTTCCCTCCAGCCTTAGTTTCCTCTAACTCAGTGTGCCTTTTCAGATCATGCTTTATTCTCGCATGTTCTCCATCTGAATAATATCTTCTCATCCTTCAAGATGCCCCTTTAAGAACTTTCCTAACTGTATTTGGTTCAGTGGTTCCTATGGTAATCTCAGCACTTTGGTAGGCCAAGGCAGGCCGATCTCTTGAGTCTGGGAGTTCGAGACCAGACTAGGCAACATGGTGAAACCTCATGTCTACAAAAAATAAAAATAAAAATAAATTGGCTTGGCATGGTGGCACACACCTGTAGTCCCAGCTACTTGGGAGGCTGAGGTGGATTGTTTGAGCCTCACCTGGGAGGTCGAGGCCTCAGTGAGCTGCGATTGCACTACTGCACTCCCTCCTAGGTGGCAGAGCCAGAAAAACTTTCCTAACTACTCCTTTCCTGTGTGAGTCAGTCTGGGCTACTATGATAAAGTAGCATAGTCTGAGTGGCTTATAAACAACAGAAATGTATTTCTCATAGTTCTGGAGGCTGGAAGTCCAAGATCGGGACGCTAGCTTGGTGGTTCCAGTGAGAGCCCTCTTTGAAGTTGCAGATGGTCAGTTTCTCATCGTACCCTCACTGGGAGGAGAGTAGGCAATGGAGTCTCTTTTATAAGGATTCTAATCCCATTAATGAGGGCTCCAGCCTCCACTAAATTACCTCCTAAAGGCCCCATCTCTTAATATTATCACATGGTGGGTTAGGATTTAAGGTATAAATTTGGTGGGGGACATAAACATTCAGGCCATATGCTCCCTGCATACATATGCATGCGCACACAAACCCTTGGTTAGATTAGAGCAATGGTTTCCAATTCTGGCTACATATTAGCAACATCATTATGCATGACTTTTTAAAATACTAATTCAAAATATTGATGTCTGAGCCCCACCCTTCCCTTAGAGATTTCATTGGACCAAAAGGTATCTGAAGCATATATGTGTGCACGCTTGCATACATATCTCTGTGTGTGTGTGTGTGTGTGTGTGTGTGTGTGTGTGTGTTTCCCCAGGGATGGCTCTGTTCCTTGGTAAAACAGAATTTCAAGTTCCCACATTAATTATTAACCACCTCCATGGAGTTTGCCTCATGCCCTGGTACTTAAATACACCTAACACTCTGGGATTTTCAGTGTTGGTCAATTATATTTCTATTTTATTTCTTCCATCTTAGGTTGCATTTATCCTTCAAAGAATTTTCCAACTAAACAACAATGCCCTTTTCAGTGAATGATTGATTTGCCTCTGAACAAAACTGTTATATGTCTCCTTTAATGGCTGCCCTACAAATGTCTGGCCCCTGGATATGATATTTTTAGTGTTTCTAAAGCAAACCTCAAACATCTGGATATACCTGAGTCAAGTACAAAGAGTATGGAAGTGGTATGATTATTACATTGTTTAGGAATAGCTGAAGAATAATTACAAAGGGAATGTGGTATGTCACTCTAAGAGTATTTTCTCCTTTGCTAAAAAAGTCCATCCAAGAATTGCATTTCTATATTCTGTTTATCTGTTATTATTAGAAAATTATGTACTCTATATCACATTACTTTCCAGGTAACTGAGGCTTCCCTTTTCATGTGTTTCATTAAATAGATTCTCAATGTTTTTTTAAAAAACACGCATGACATTTCAATTTTAATCATTTTTATATTAAATATTTCTAAGCCATATTACCTACATCTTTGTTTTATTAAACATGGAATTTTAAACTTGATTTACCTTTCTCTAGATTGTGTGAGCATTATGACTATGAATTTTTATAATAAAAATCCAGAGACTGGTTTTGTTTTGTTTTTGCTGTTGGCTACCTTTTGGCTAATGGCTTATCTATTTTCTTCAGATATTCCTTTCCTTATTCACTTCTTTATTTCAAGAATTTTAAACAAGAGCAAAATGACCAAGTCATTAGAATTGATGAGAAAGGAAGGCAACCCAACAACCATCTATGAATCAGAAAGCCTGGGCTCTAGTCCTGAACCTTCACTGAAACTCTATTGGCGTTATTTGCCTCTCCTGGGTATTCCCTTAATAATATTGCTACCTTTATCACGTGCTGTATGTAATTGTCTGTATCCCTTCACCAGACTGGGTACAGCTGGAGGGAAGGGGCTTCCCTTCATTGTCCCATAGCCAGCACAGGCCCTGGCAGGTAATATGGAATGAGGTGTTACGAGGAGGCTTAATGACAGTCAACAGCTTCAATTATTCTGGGAGTCAATAAGTGTAAATGACAACCATGGAGCTCCCTTACAGTATGTTGCAAGAATTTAAAGCAATAGCTTTTTTTTTCATTGCCCTGTTCTATTGGGACTAAATTTGCTCGAAATCTGCTCTGGATAAGCTTCTTCTCTGAATGCATTTTTCTAGACAAGTTATTCTACGCAAGTTGAAAACTCTTCATTTGATTATAATTCATCCAAAAATACAGGGTGAGATCTTACACATTTCCCTCCTTTCCTTTCCGTTCCTGGGCTTTTTAAGATGAGGTATTCAGACCCATGCAGAGGCATGTGGGAATAGAAGTGACCTCACAATGGGCGGAGTCCAACTTAACTCTAAGGATGCCCCTAAACCCTGCCTTGATGTACATATCCCATGATCCCTCTCACAGGTGTAAAGCTCGCCTCTGCTCCTGCACCCTTTAGAAGTAAAAGGAAAGAAAAACACACAAAAAAAGCTCTCTTAGGTTAGAGCTCTGCCAATAACTACAGAGCACTGGGCTGATTATTGTGGCATCTTACGAGAATTTCTCTCATTTTACATGTAAACCTTCTGCAGTGTCGGACTGTACTATTGTGGATTCATGTGCAAATAGATGAGATGCATCTAGTAACAGGACGGACAAGTTACTCAGGTTAATTTTTGTATTTTGATCCTTGGCAGAGACTGTTTCTGAAATTTGATAGGTTGGATTCTCTGTATTTCTCTTTTCTAAAAGTGCTTAGAGGGCACTAAATGTTAACTGGATATGAAGAGACCCTTAATTCAATTTTAATTGACTTTTCTTAGGACATACCACAAGAACTCTACCTTCCAATGAAAGATGTGAGATGAGTATATTTTATCTTTTTCTGTGAGGATACATTTTTCCCCTCTTGGATTCTTCTGAGTTCCCCAAGTCTATTTTGCCTTAGGTTGAGCTAAACTGCCAAGTAGAAGCCCATTGTTTTTATGCGAATGCTAATTTAGTTAGGTGATGGAAATTCTACCAGCCTGCTTCTCTTATTATTCTATAAATATATATGAGAGAGAGTTTGATTTGTTCAAGCTCTCAGTAATCACAGAACAGAATTTGTCTTAAATATCAAATCTGACTTGGGAAAGATTCCTCAAGGACTCACTAAATCCCTGTTGGACACCACTAGGTTATTGGTTTTATAACAAAAAGAGGTAGGAGAAAAATTAAGTGAAAAGACAAATGTTCATTTAAAAAAAACACAACTCTTCCAGTTGTACATTTAAGATACATCAGTAATCATAAATATGGGAAAGACATAGATTTGTAGTCATTTGTTTTGTAAATGATGTCTCCACATATAAGGAGACAGACGAGTGGCTTCCTGTGCAATTGTCCCTTCACTCCAGAAGTTTCATTATCTATATATGAATGCTAATTAATATAGCCCAGAATTCTTAGTAATGCTTGATTTACATATCTACCCTGGGGACCTATTTACCCACATTCTTTCTGAAACTCAATTGCACATTTGTCCTTGTGGCATATGGGAGAAATTCAAGAGGAATTTGGGATTTTTGCCAAATTCTCTAAATTCTTGAATTCAAACATCTTAAGCAAGATGAAACAGGAAAGCCAAAGGACATTCTCTGAGCAAGAGAACTCTCCCTTAGTCGAAGGAAGGTGATAAAAGTGTGCTTTATTTCAGGACACTTGAGTGGGCTGTGAGAAAGGTGGTGTACTGGACTGTTAGAAAAATTTCCTTCACAAAGCAATTTGAGAGAACGTCGAATAACCGTTTCCTTCCTATGGTTCAACAGGGATGTTAATTTGTCCAGAGAGTAGAACTAAGGTGGCCTTCCTTTATCAAGGAACCTAGGTCAGTGCTATTCAAAATGTGGAGACTGGCGCTGGTCTTCAAACTATTTGTTACTTTTCCATAATTTTATAAGTATGGGAATTGAAATGAAATAATTAAAAACTTTTCAGCGATTTGACTTGTCTCAACATCCAAGTGTAGGATCAGCAGACTGGTGTTTACACGTCTTTTCTTTCTTGATAGGTTTCTAGCAATTCATTTTTATAGTCTCTTACAAAAGCATGTCTCTGACAGATTGGAAATGAAGGATAAAACCTAATCTTTCACCTGGTCTTTCTACAGTTAGAGAAGCCCTGATAGAGGCTCTTCTAGATTGCCACTATCAAAGATGTCCCTGGTGATGAGCATAACAGTGAAGAAGAGCTTTTCGGACACAAAAGCAGTGGCTGCTCTGAGTGCCCCAATTGCTTGAAGTCTTGTTCCCAGATTGAAGTTAATCAATAGGGAGAAGAGATATTACTACTGCCAGCAAATATCAGACAGAACGTTGGAGTTTTTTTTATACTATACTTCCATGAAAAAAAGATATAATAATATTTTTTCACTAGGAAATGGTACCGTACTCCACCCTGACCCCAAATTACACAGGATCTCCAGATATTTAATAATTTGAAAAGCCAAAACTCTAAACTGGTATCTGGCTCTCACAGTTTCAACTGGGAGAGAGGAACATAGTAAAAGATGATTCATTTTGTAGGTCCATCATCCAGAAGAATTATAAATAGGATTGTGAACATGGTGGGACAATATATCTGTTATTTCACCAAAAAGTTAGATGAACTTAGATCATGTAAACGATTTTCAGATAATCACCCTAAGATAGAGGATCAGGGACTATCATAAAAGAATTATCGCTTAGGGATATTTCTTCAAGTTCCTTATTCCTTTCTTGAGAATATAAGAGAAAACCCACAAAACAGAATATGTATGAACTAGAACTAGCTAAACCTACTAATAAAGGCAAGCCATATCAGCATAGTCTGCGACTGGCAAAGTCTAGACTGTTTGTTGAAAGCCAAGCAGTTTTCAGTATTAACTTACCAGTGAATCAACTATAAGATACTGTCAGAGAAAACTAAGAAAGACTTCTGTTTGGCCTCATAGGACAATTTCCTATTCAAAATGACACTACCAAGTAACTTTAAGTCCACCTTTAAGTACATCTTCCATTCATGAAAGTACATCTTACATGCATTTAATTTTAGTTTCATAAACAATGAGAGCTTCCCAAAGGTGAAAGTCCTGATGACTGAGGTTCTCCGTCATATTCTTAAGCTCCTGAAAAGGAAGAGGATGCTCAGTCTCTTCCTTTTGAAGAGATGGAGAATGCTCAGTCTCTTCAAACCTGCTCAGCCTTCTTGGTCCTTGTTGCCTGGAGGTGGCAAAGCTAGCCATGGAACTAAATACCTTGAGTTTGATGAGCACTGACTTTCTATTTTGGAAAGTAGAACAGCAATGAGTGAGCTATATTTTAATTATTTTATTTAGATGTATACTTAGGGCTTCCATAAGTATGTTGCTGGGGCCTATAAGAGAAATATTTTGTATTCAGCAACTTCCCACCAAGGTAGAATTTGGTAAAACATTCAAAGATTCAGCATTCCTGTTGAGTCCTCAGCAGGGATTTGAATAGCACTCTGCTGAATTTGCCACAGACATACCTTTAACAGCACCCAAAATTGCATTTCAGAATTTACTCTCAGTTTTTGATGTTTGATTGAGAGCCTAGATTGAACACTGATGTGTGCTCTAGCATGAGCTGTGAAGGGTAGGATAGCGGGGTTCCTCCTCAATGTGCCACAAAGCTAAGAAAATAAAACTCTATTTCTCTTGCTTGTCTTTGTCTATAAATGTGTCCAATGCTCGATGGAAAGAGCCACATAATGAAATGAGGGTGCAGTGTCCAGAATACTAAAAAGGCATTTGTTAACTTCATAAACTGGACACATTCATAAAGCTTAAAATAGCAAACAAGTAAGAAGCTATTCCCTACCAAGTGATAGAAAAAGTCAAGAGTCCCTGCTAAACGATGTGCAATAACTTCTACCAGTCAGGAAAGTGGTGAGATAAATAATCAAAAGGTATTATCTTTATATATGGGTTGATGATTTAAACATCAGTAAGGCCAAAACCCATTATGCCAAATTCAGCAGGGCAGTGATCCTTTGTTGTTCAGTGACGCTGATTGAAAAGAACACACTCTGATTAGATTACCCAACGATTTCTCCCCTAATACTGGAGATAACCCCCAAGCCAAAGCAGGCACCTCCCATTAATGACTTAACCTGTTGTTCAAATGCAATTGTGGTTGAACCTGAAATATTTAAAGTGTCTTTTCATCCCAGAAGGAAAATAATAATAGAAAGAAAAAATGTGATATTTCCATTTTGCTGAGGTGTCTTGTTCAGCAATTATTTAGTAAAACTTATTTTTCTCCTCTTCCTCCTCCTTCTCCTCCTCCCTCTCTTCCTTCTCCACTTTCGTCTTCTGTTGCTACTTCATTTTCACTTTGAAGAGTTGTAAGAGCCGGCAATGGCAGCCCTACAACTTTTCTAGGGGGTTGGATCTGCTGAGGGGGAAGATCTGCTGAGAAGTTATACTTTTAGAAAATAAAAGTGAGTATTCATGACAGTTGTGAAATGACACCCCCACACACACACACACACGTACACACACACACACACACACACACACACACCCAAGCTTTCAGAATCTCTCTACAGGACAACTAATGCTGGTGGCTGATTCCCAAGGAAGTCTTTGCAGCTCCTGTCATTCCAATGACTTTATAAGCCATCATGGTAACTGGCAGCAATAGACCCACAGCATGATTCTCCCCCTCCTCCCCTCCTGATGCCCTGTGTTCAGTAACAAAATCTCCACCCACCAAACAGAGGACAGAATTAGACAAATATTGTAAACAAATGTCATTTCCTTCTCAATAAAGAAGACTTACAAATGTCAGAGAAGGCATTTGGTTCCAGGGAAGGCCAAGAAGGAGGAGAAAGAAAACAAAGCAAAACAGGCAACAAAGGCTGAAGTTTTAAACATGAATCTCTGTCTCAAAGGCTCTGTGTTTCTGAACTTGAAAAAGGTCATTTAACCTCACCGCTTGCATTTTACCACCCAGATTGGAGGGGCTAATTCAAAACAGAGCTAATCTGAGAACCCCACTGAGGTTAGTATTTCTAAAATGCTTCACACTGTATGAAAAAGAGATCCAGGTGCCAAATGCTATTACTGTCCACTCCTGCTATGTTGTAAATTGACCTCTAACCTTTGATACAATGGAGTGTGAAACCAGCTTTAAGATCTATGTAATGCCAAATGGGCTGTAAGAGAAAATTTAAAATAGTAAGCCTGGCTAAGTTAAGCTCTAGCATACCACAATTTCACAGTTGACCCAAAAGCAGTACAAATTCAAATTGTAGGGTACAGAGAGCCTAAACTTTGAAGTCAAGTCCCTGGAAAGTGGAAAGTGGAACGTGGAAAAGGGAGCTTGTTTATAATCTGCAAGTTAACCCTTCGATGGGGCACGACCAGGCAACAGAACTCCAGCTATTACTCTATGGACGTCTCCCAAGTTATTGAGTCCCACTAACTATATTAATATGGATGATGACAATTATGGCAGCTAACTTTTAGTAATCTCTACTACATACCTGGCAGTGTGCTGTGTTTGACATGTCTTATCTCATATACACCTCAAAACTACACAATGAGGGAGAGTCTGTTGCAACTCCTGTTTCACACAGAAGATAAATAGAGGCTAATTACATTGTTTGGGGGTCACTCAGAGAGTAATCAGAGAAACCAGGGAAGCCAGGGTCTATATTCATGGAGCACAAACCACTACAAAGTGTTTATTCTGGGGCAAAAAGATCTGGTTGGCAACCAGAAGGCAGCCAGTAAGATGTTGCAGATACAGTACTTTCCTCACTCATCTGACTCTGAGGCCATTTACCTTTCAACATTTCATCACTCTTTCCAGCTGGAGCTGAGGTTTTTATTGGAATGTGCAAGTTGCAAATGATCCTCTGGCCTTCCTTGTGTCTTCTCTGTAAAATTCTCATTGAAATCCATCATACCCTCAGCCAGGTCCCTTTCATGTTTTATTAGTCCATTTTCATGCTGCTGATAAAGACATAGTTGAGAATGGGTGATATATAAAGAAAAAGAGGTTTAAGGGACTCACAGTTCCACCTGGCAGGGAAGGACACACAATCATGGCAGAAGGTGAAAGGCACTTATTATATGGCAGCAGGGAAAACACAATGAGAGCCAAGAGAAACGGATTTCTCCTTATAAAACCATCAGAACTCATGGGAGTTACTCACTACCTCGAGAACAGTATGGGGGAAGCCGCCCTGATGATTCAATTATCTCCCACTAGGTCCCAACCACAACAAGTGGAAATTATGAGAGCTATAATTCAAGATGAGATTTGGGTGGGATACCACCAAACCATATGACATGCTGCTCAGGGTTTTTCTATGGAGCTGTAATACCCTGGAGTACCCCAGGCTGTATGCCCACTGTCCTCTCTCATCCTTGTTCTTGTCTTGTAGGTAAAGAAGATGGAGCATATTTTCCCCCTGAGGAGGACAACTGGTTTTAGAGTAAACCTGTCCAGTGAGTGTCTAGCAGGCCTAACTGAGCAGGTGCAGTCTTCCTCCTTCTGCTGTGGAAGACACAGTCCCCATGACTTCTGCAGTGGCGCCAAACTGTCCCAAACACTGTTGACAGTTGAGAAAAAGACCCCAGGAAACTCAGTACTCTAGCTTTTTTTTTTTTTTTTTTTTTTTTGGCTTTCAGATACTTTCCTCATCCTCTCTGAATGGCACTTTTTATTCTCAAAAGGTCCTAGAAAAAGCTATTTCTGGGTAATTAGAAAGCTGGGAAAGGTTTCCATCCAAAGCCAAAAATAAATTTATTTAAAAAAAAATAACCTGTCAATTGAGTTAGAGCCATCTTCTTTTTACATAGAGACCAAATTTATGTGGCCAATAGCTTCTTTTCTAATCGTGACAATATCCCTTTGGTGAAAGGTATTTGGGATTTTTTTTTTTTTTTTTTTTTTTTGCTCTGCTCTGGCTACTACAGACACCAAAATATGAGACAATGGCTCCCTATACTCCCAGTTCCTTATAAAGTGATGCTGAGAAATTACTAGCAGTGCCTCTATCAGAAGTTTCCCTGCTTCTTCTATTAAAGAATCTACCTTTACACTCATGAGCTTTGCCATTGTCTAAGTGCCTAAAGTTAAGGGAAATGAACAAAGCAAGACCTGAAAAAACTGGATTAGAACCTGACCAGGTCAGCGAGACCTAGCAGAGTTCCACAGGCCTTAAGAAGTATCACATGTAGGAGAAAAGTAGCAGGAAGGTTTAGAATAGAGGAAAAAAAAAGATTATTGAAAACACGATTCAGGGTAACTAATGAAGCAATAAAGATAGGCAGACCTCAAAGAGCTGAGTTCAGGACCCAAGTCCAAACCTCCAGGTTGGGGAGAGGGGAAGAGGTCAAATTCGAAGCCTGAGTATACAGCTAGAATTCTGGGATTCAAGTGAAAAAGTGGGAAATTGAACATTTAAGAAAACTTTAAAGCACATCTCAAAAGCAAGAATGAGAAGGTTGTGCTGAGACAATGAACAGCTAGGTCTGAAACAGTCCAATCGGGGTTGGTAGGAGGTGCTCCTCCTGCAGATGGGCAGGGCTTGGCAGGTGCTTGAGCAAAAGCAGAAACACAGAGGCCTGGAGGACCCTCTCATGGATCAGAGGCCTGGAGCATCCTCCCATGGACCAAGGTCCCAGAGCCTCTCTCATGGACTAGAGGCCCAAAGCCTTCTCTCATGGACCAGAGGCCTGGAGCATCATCTCATGAACCAGAGCCCCGGAGCATCCTCTCATGAACCATGTAATCTTCTCAAAGGCAAACATGCTGACAAATTTCCAGTGTTCATGCAGTGTCATAATTTGTAAAAACAATTATAATGTATTCATTGACTAGGACCAAAGAGTGTAGTCAGTGAATGTCAAACCTTTCTTTTTAGGGCTACTAAGCTTGTATTAGAAAAGAGCAGTCTTCTGGGAATCCTATAGACCAAATATTTTGGCTCTAATCTGATTCTGCAGAGAATCCTCATGCAGACCTACTCTGAAAAAAGATGCTCAGGGTTGGAGTGAGGCTCCTGAGCACTTACCCAAGAAATACCATTTCACCTATGCTAAGATCAGCTAATGTTTGCTAATTCAGTTACATTAGTTCATTCTTACATTGCAGTAAAGAAATATCCAAGACTGGGTAATTTATAAGGGAAAAAGTTTTAATTGGCTCACAGTTCTGCACACTGTACAGAAAGCATGATGCTGGCATCTTCTCAGCTTCTGGGGAGGCCTCAGAAAACTTACAATTATGATGGAAGGTAAAGTAAGAGCATACCTGTCACATGGCCAGAGCAGGAGCAAGAGAGAGAGATGAGGGAAGATGCTACACACTTATAAACCAGCCACATCTCATGAGAACCCACTCACTATCTACCATGAGGATGGTATCAAGGAAGATGGTGCTAAACCATTCATGAAAAATCGATTCCTATGATTCTATCACCTCCCACCAGGCCTCACCTCCAACACTGAGGATTATAATTCAACATAAGATTTGAGTGAAGATACAGATCCAAACCATATCACCAGTTCAAGAACACAACTTCCATCCTTCATTGGCTAAATCTGAGATGGAGGAGGGTGTAGTAAGCAAAATAATGGCCTCCCAAAGATGTCTATGGCCTAATTCCCTGGACTCGTGAATATGTTGTGTTATATGGCAAGGGAGAATTAAGGTTGCAGATGGAATTAAGTTTGCAACTCAGCTGATGCTGAGATGGAGAGATTTTTCTGGATGATCTGGATAGGCCCAATGCAATCACAAGGGTCTTTTAAAAGTCGAAGAAAGAGGCAGAAAAGGAGCAATAGTCAGAGAAAGCAATGTGATAATAAAAGCAAAGATTGAAGTGATAAAATGTGAGAAGAAATCAACCCATTGCTGACTTTAAAAATGGAAAAGAGGCATGGGGCAAAGAATGGTGTAGCCTCTAGAAGCTGGAGAAGGCAAGGAAACAAATTCTCCACTACAACCTCCAGAAAGGAACACTTATCTGCCAAAACCCTGGTTTTAGTCCAGTGAGACCCACTATGGACTTCTAGCCTGCAGAATTATAGGATAATAAAGTTATGTTGTTTTAAGCCACTAAATATGTGGTAATGTTTTAAGCTTCCATAGAAAACTAATATACAGAGTTTCTAAGAAGTTCTGAGCCATCAACCACACATGCATATGCAGGACAAGGGAGGTCGGCTGTGCAGAGAGAGTTTACTATATTGAATAGAAGGATTGCAATTGCTGTCTTCACAAATGTGTAGGGTGACTAGGCCAAGGCTATCCCTTTGGGTAGAAAAAGTGAGTGGCAGGCTGGGCGCGGTGGCTCACACCTGTAATCCCAGTACTTTGTGGGGCCAAGGCAGATGGATCACCTGAGGTTGGGAGTTCAAGACCAGCCTGACCAACATAGAGAAACCCCATCTCTACTAAAAATACAAAATTAGCCCAGCTTGGTGGTGCATGCCTGTAATCCCAGCTACTCAGGAGGCTGAAGCAGAATTGCTTAAACCTGGGAGGCGGAGATTGCAGTGAGCTGAGATGGCACCATTGCCCAGCCTGGGAAACAAGAGTGAAACTCTGTCTCTTAAAAGAAAAAAAAAGTAAGTGACTATGTGACACAAGAGTGAAGAGTCTAGGTTGAGAAGTCAGACAAAACTAGTTAGCAAGCACTTGCCATGTAAAATTATCAGAAAAGAATGATCTATGCTCTCTATTCTGGGGTGTGAATTGTTTGAGGAATGGAACTTTTCTCCCTCTGCATTCTTGTTTTCTACCTCTCAAATATAAGAGGGAAAATCGACCTTCTTCCCCACCCAAACTCAGGCTCACTTCTCTAAACCTATCAAGAAACAAAGTGTTCTACATGGAAGACAACATTGTTATTACTCTTCAAATTCACTCATTGTTTGGTCAAAGGGTCAAGTAACTCAAACCTTCCAAAACAGAGAGAAAATTCATAATTCCCAACTAATACAGAAATGTGTGTATTAAATGCTGCTTTTAATATTAAAGAGTCTTACTTCTCAAGCCATGTATGAAGAACACAGGTATCCAAATACATCACCATTTCCTTTGCCAGTTTTGCTGCTGGAAGGGAAAAAGGAAGTGGGGATGATCAATCCAAATCAGCTAGGATGAAACCCAATACTCTCTGTATGTTTTTCTACCTATTAGAAAAAAATATATTTGAAAGATATTTTTCCTAAGTGGACATTAATCACTCTTACTAAGCAAAAATTCACTTTGCATTATATTATTCAACTTTTTTCCTCTAAAGAAATACAGAACAAAGGGGATAGAAATATATTTCAGAAAAAGTTACAAAAATTGTCAAAGAATATTCATAGAAAAGGAGGATCATGGTGCCACGCAAGCTGCATAAGGCCTCTTTGTATCCCAGGGGCATCTGGGGAAGCCACATATGTGTGTTGCAATGTAATTGAATCATTTCTCTGAATCTGAGGGGAGGGTTTCGCTCTACATAAATTGTGGTCACAGAAGCTAAGTTCACTTCTGCTGCGTTTGTGGCCAGGAGAAGAATTACACACAATTATACATATTTGCTGGCCGTGCATAGAAACAAATCCTAAAAATAAAACCAACTATTCTATCAAGTTCTCCCAGCACACATCTATCAAATTTACAAGACCTCAAGAGTGTGAATTTGGAAACTAAAGAATTGCACTTCCCCTAAAATGATTCCCTAAGGTGTGTGGGTCAACAGAGAATGGAATCCTTCACAGTGGGACAGGGAGCCAGCAGACAGTATCTGGGTATGACATCGTCAATGAAAGACTGTTTCGATCACCTAACACATCTGCAACAACTGTTTTGGCACCCAGTTATTGAGTCCACAAAGGTTTAATTTAACAGTGCAAATACACAACTTGCTGTGTGTATCTGTGTATGTTTTTAATGAATTACATACAGGCTACTATTTTATAGTGGCTTCCAGCAGAGAGTGGGAAAAACAAGATTCAACTATAGAAGCTGTCTATATTTAATATTTCTGTTAGTTTTCTGTCTGCCAGTCTGGCAGATTGGTCCAATTGGAAAAACAACATCTATGATTGCTGAAACGGTTCCTGGCTACATTTGGCACCCTTAATCACTGAATGACACAGAAATCCCTGTCTGAAAATTTAAGGCAAAAGAGGCCAGCCTTTGTATATCACCAAGACTTATCTGTTTGTCTTCATTTCAAAGTCCAAAATCTAATGTCATTACTCAATTCAATAGCATAGCAGTCCACAAGATTTCACAAAAACAATGAAAACTCTATGTAAATCCTTGGTAAACTGATGTCATCAGTCTCATGTCACTATAAAAAATGAAACTGTCTCCTCTTTTGTTTTGTTTTGTGCTATGTTTCTAGGTCAAGAAAAAAGAAAAAAAAACTTGCATTCACTTCACTCAAATTCTATTTTTTAACAGTAAAAGAGTTAAAGTAAATTTTATATATTGATAGGTAACAAACACAATAAACAAAAAATAACTATTGGCATCATGTGCTTTAGACCACTATTTGGCTTACAAAATTCCTAAATGTGGTGAAAAAAAGGTTTTAAGTACTGAACGTGAAGTTAGAAGTGCCAAGTTTGAAAGCTGGTCCTGACTCTTAGTAGCTGGGTGAGATTTGACAACTCACTCCGCCCTCTGAGTCACTCAGTCTCACATTATTGCAAGATCAAATAGGATTCCATGCAAAAAAGCTGGCAAAAGACAAAGTGTTATTCAAACGTAACATTATTATACTAGAAAACGAAAAGAGGACACAATAGCTCGCAGGTAGTATTTAAATCAAAGTTTAACATTGAATAAATATATAATTCTTAAAGGAGAGGAGAAAGAAGACTGAGAAATCTTATTCCCAAACTTCATCAGTGCTCATCTGCACCTTTTGGTCCTACATATAATTAGTTTCTGAGAACTCAACAGAATGCTAATGGAAGTTTTGTTTCTATGCAAGATCCTGGCAATATGAACATCTCTTTCTTCCTCAACACTTCAACATTACAAACCATAAATTACTGCCTTAAACTGCTGCCTGTAGGGCCAAGTATCTTCAGCCCTTTGGTGGCAAATGATAGGAAGCACATATCATCAGCAGTGATGGAATGGCCGAGTGACAGGCACAGGGGACAACTGATAGCACTTCAGTGAGGCTTTGTCATGGTCGTCAAAATGAAGCATGATCTTTGAAGTCAGACTGTTGAGATTCCAATCTTGGATCTACCATTTTTCCTTTTCTCACTGTAGACTGGCATAATCATACTGCAAGATAATCATGTAGCTGTGAGGTTTAACAGGATAATTTAAGATAAGTGTCCCAGTCCTTAGCACATAGAAAATGCCCAATCAGTTCAGGCGCAGTGGCTCATGCCTATAATCTCAGCACTTTGGGAGGTTGAGGCAGGTGGATCACTGGGTCAGGAGTTTGAGACCAGCCTGGCCAAGATGGTGAAAGCCCATCTCTACTAAAAATACAAAAATTAGCCAGACATGGTGGCAGGTGCCTGTAATCCCAGCTACTCAGGAGGCTGAGGCAGGAGAATCACTTGAACCCTGGAGGTGAAGATTGCAGTGAGCCAAGATCACACCACTGCATTCCAGTCTGGGTGACAGAGCAAGACTCCAGAAAGAAAAGAAAAAAAGGAGAGGGGAGGGGAGGAAAGGAAAAGGAAGGAAAGGAAGGGAAGGAAGGAGAGAGAAAATGCCCAATCAGGATACTAGTCCTTTGTCAGATGCATAGTTGCAAATATTTTCTCTCACTTTGTGGGTTGTCTATTTATTCTGATAATTGTTTCTTTTGCTGTGCAGAAGCCTTTTAGTTTAATTAGGTCCCATCTATTTATTTCTGGTTTTTTTGCATATGCTTTCAGGTTTTTGGTTTTTGAACTCTGCCTGAGCCAATGTCCAGAAGAGTTTTTCTAATGTTATCTTCTAGAAGTTTTATGGTTTCAGGTATTAAATTTAAGACTTTGATCTATCTTGAGTTGATTTTTTTATAAGGTGAGAGACGAGGAGCCAGTTTTATTTTTCTACATGTAGCTTGCTAGTTTTCCCAACACCATGTATTAAATACCCAACGAACATATGTAAAAATCTTCTACATCACGAATCATCTAGGAAATGCAAATTAAAACTACAATGAGATACCATCTTAATACTGCAAGATGGCCATAATTAAAAAGTCAAAAAACAATAGTTTACCACATCCACTGGTGTGGATGTGGTAAAAAGGGAACACTTTTACACTGCTGGTAGGAATGTAAATTACTAAAACTACTATGGAAAACAATATGGCAATTCCTTAAGGAACTAAAAGGAGAACTACCATTCAGTCCAGCAATCTTACTACCGGGTATCTACCCAGAGGAAAAGAAGTCATTATGTGAAAACGACACTTGCACACATGTGTTTATAGCAGCACAATTCACAATTGCAAAGATATGGAACCAACCTAAGTGCCCATCAACCAACGCGTGGATAAAGAAAATGTGGTATATATACAACATGGAATACTACTCAGCCATAAAAAGGAACAAAGTGCTGTCTTTTGCAGCAACTTGGCTGGAACTGGAGGCCATTATTCTAAATAAGTAACTCAAGAATGGAAAACCAATCATTGTAAGTCCTCGCTTATAAATCTGAGCTAAGCCATGAAGACGCAAAGGCTTAAGAATGATACAATGGACTCTGGGGACGATGGAGGGAAGGTTGGGAGAGGGGTGAGAGATAAACGGCTACATATTGGGTACTGTACACTGCTCAGGTGACAGGTGCAGTAAAATCTCAGGAATTACCACTAAATAACTTATCTATGTAATGAAAAACCACCTGTATTACTAAAACTATTAAAAATAAAAATAAAAATGTATCCCTTTGAAAAAATTTTAGAAGGAAAATGCTCAATGAATGATTGCTATTATTCTTATAATCAACTGTGAGCTGATGTTCTGGAGTATTTTAATACCTACCCAAATTTTCAATGCCTAAAAAACTCTTAGGATGATATAAGTGAACATGTGAAAAATAAAACATTATGTTTTTAATAGTATATTGGTATGTTTGTTTTAGAATAAATGTATTTTTGCAATAAGAAAGAATTTCACTTCACTCTGCTCCCTCACAAGCACATGAGTTCAAGCTGTTAGCACCACATTCTAACCAATGGAGCTAACTATCCAGTTCACATTGTCAAATTGGAAGACAAATTCATTCTAACTAGCTTCATTCTCACGTCCCTTATCTGATCAGTCTTTGAACCCTGTCTGTCCAACCTCGGAACCCTCCCTCAGAGTCCCCAACCCTATGCCTGTGCTGACTCTGCTCTGCCCTGCACCTCACCACCTGTCTCTTCCACAGCTTCTTGCTCGCTTCATCTGTGTCCACACCTCCGGTCTCTTCCTCTTCAATCCACTGTCTACACTGCCACCTGTGTACTGGGTTAAAACAGTGAGCCAACCCATGGATACCAAGGAGAATAAACTTCCAATGGTATTTCATTAACCAAAAAGTTCAACTTTCTTATTGTGAAGTGCAGCTTGCTTCACAACCGGGCCCCAGACAACCTGGCAGTCTCACGCTCAGGCACTCCCTCCTCAGCGTCGTTTTGCACCTAAGTACAGTCACACCCTATGTAATGAATACCAGAAGGTGGGTGTCATGGGGACCAGGTCAGAAGCTGCCTTCTACAGCCCTTATGACCCATTGTTAGCCAGTTTTATCAAAAAACATACATGTGATACTTTTATCCCCAAAGTCTGACTCTAGTGCCCCTTTCTCCACTGGTTACCATATCAGGAGGGGAAGAAGGATGCTAGTTAATCGGGCTTCTCAAGTAACTAACACCACCACTGAAATTATTCAACTCCCAGCTGGGCAACCTTTCCATGGAATTGAACACTGGTTGATCTCTAAGTCACTTCTCTGACTACACATTTACCCAATGTGGAGCAGAATCCTGCTGAGGATATTAACGTCAACCTGTAGCCAGTATGCTCTGCACATATCCTTACAGAAACTTGAGAGAATTTACCTCATGTCCTTATCTGGCCCAGTGATCTCACATAACCACATGCTAAGGCCAAGTGTATACTTGTCATGCCAGCTCTCAGGAGACAAAAATATTAAAGACTCATGTGACTCAGGAGGAATGACACCAGAGATCATGTGATGCCAAAATTTAAACAACGTCTCAGTCACAGAGAGGCATTGAGAAGTTTGCCACATACTTCTCACCACAAAGGTCCTGTCCACGTTGAAGCACATCCAAAGGATAGGATTGCCTGAATTGCACAAGTCCTCCTGTGCTCAGGAAGTATTCTCCAGTGCCATGCAAAAGAAAAGGCTCCAGAGCTCAACTGAAAACAGCTAAGCATCACTTGGGACACCGGTATACTCTGCCCTCCAAGACCTTGAAGTCAGTAGGTTCTAATTAAACAAGAGCTAACCGTGTATAAATTTAAAACTACATAAGCCCACCATGAAGGCAGAGACTAGATTATTTACATGTCACCAGGACATGCATATTGTCATATGTGTAGGATATTTTATAGACACGTGGTTAGTTGTTTAATGAATTGCAAAGTCTTTGTTGTTTGTTATCATTGTTGTTGTCATTTGGCTATTGACAACCTTTGCAAATTCTTGGTTTGTACTTTTGTTATCATATATGCAATTGTCACATAAGAGTTCTAGATGGACAAAGAACTAGTCTATAGGGGTTTTTAAAATTCTTTAATCAACAACATGTAATCAGGAGTACCCAAATGAGAACTGTAGCCATATCAATTACCTGAAGGACTAAATTGTATATATGTTTCTTTCCGGGGTGTGCTGATGGACAGTGGACACAATGTGTGCAAATAAGAAGATAAAGTCTCAAGAGAAATCTCATGTAGCTGGGATTACACCATGGCTTAGGAAATGCTAGACCTTTTGGTTATGCACTTTCTGAAAACACAGACCATTTATCTGGCAAACAGTGCTACCTTGATATTTCCAGAAAAAATGAACATGTTCTGTTTACAGCTTTGTACTCAACTGGAGTTCAACTCTCCATCTTCCATAACAGAGTTTTCCAATAGATGTGTCTGAGATGATAGAAATGTTCCCTTCTGAATAGCCCCAGATGGGAGCCACTAGTCATGAGGGGTTCTGGGCACTTGAGATATAGCTAGTGAGACTGAGAAATGGAATTTTAAATCTTTATTAATTTAAAGAGCCATGTGTCTCTGGTGGCTGCTATATCAGACAACACAATACTAAAGGTTTGCTACTCAAAGTGTGGTCTGGGGACCAGCAGCTTTCATATCACCTGCTGCATTTCTGTTAGAAATGAGAAATCATGAATCTACAAACAGAATCTACATTTTACCAAGATTCCCAGGTAATTTGCATACACATCACAATTTGTGAGATGCTGCTCTGAAATATTCCTTGATAAGGCTGATTAGCTTCTGGCTCTTCAAGGGAATAAAATCCCAGAGGTCATGTGTTCAATGGAGAAACTAGAGATTATAATATTACTCCAGTAATCTTCCTAGAAAGATACGAAGATAGATAAATGACTACAGAATTCAGTCCTCTGGAGTCCTTTTAAATGTGATCTGTATAAAACCTCACTCAACTTTGTAAGTATATTCCTTAAAAATTGTCCACTGATACTAGGGAGAGGTCTTTTTACTGCACCTGATAGCTCCCCTAAACTTCTTGCTGATGTTGAAATTAGTTTGCCAACTTTTTTCATAATTAGAGATAAAGCTTCAAAAGCATATTCTCCTGAAAAAGAACATATAATGTTTACACAAGGCTAGTGGAAACAACATTATTTACCGTAGTACTAAATGCGATAAGGAAGGGGTTAGAAAGGGGACCTCCCTGGGAACTTAAAGTGGAAAGAAAGAGAAACAGCAGAAGTGAAGTAAGAGAGAAGAAAGAAAAGCCAAGGTTCCATGCAGCATGATATATAAGCTCCTATTCTGGACTGAGAAGCCATCATGGTTCCGAAATCACATCCTACAGAGAATGTTAATAGCCACTCCAGCAAACTAAATCCTTGGAATATTAGAGACATGCATTGGAAAGGTCAGAGTGCCTTCAACTGATCCCCATGTTGAACCGTTTTTCAGCAGTCATTTGTTCCCCAATGTGATTTGTCACCGGCAGGAACACCAGTGTTCCTTCTGTAGTGGATATCTTGTTTTCAGGGCCAGCATGCACCTTCCCTTTTCCCAATATTAGCTGTAGAATTTTATCTAGGGATTTACCTTCCAGTCTGTTTCACATCAGGTAGGGTGCTTCTCCTACTCAAAAGTAGAAAAGATGGCAAATTCTAACCATTAGCCTGGTGACTGTGATTGGTTCAGAGGATTGCACATTAGTCAATCAAAACAAATCAGAAACATGGACTTCAGCTTGGACTTCTAAGAAAGATACCCTTGTTCTATTTAGTTGGACTTGAAGCTATAAAGCATGGAATTGTGCCAGCCATTTTGATACCATAAGGAGAGAACCTCTATGAAAATGAATCCAAGTGGAACCTGAGTTCAGTGACTGAAAAGATGAAAAGGGTCCTAATGACCTCTTTGAGTATCTGACTCAAATCTCACCTGAAGCCATTGCTACACATTGTGCACTGTGTGAGTCAATAGATGGCTTCTTTGCCTAAAAAGGTTTGGGTTCAATTATGCATCTCTTTGAACCAAATGAATCCCAACAGATAAATCTACTCTCAAACAAATATCCTAGGAGGAAAAGAAGAAGCTGGCTGAATGCATTAACGTAAAAAATTGGTAAATGCAATGCTTTTAGTCTAATGTGAAATAAGAGTTGTCTTGTGAAGACTAAGCTTTCTTTTCTCCTTTTCTACTATGCACAGATTTCTGTAAATAAATGTATGGCAGGAACAAACTAAAATAAGCTCTGTAGTAAACAAAATATAAAAATTAACTTGTAATCATAAGCTCTCTGTTGTTCCCATTTACTTAAGACAGTGATAACACTATTCATCACGAATGAGAAATTACAAGATTTTCAAATGTACAATTTAACTACTTACTATCTATATTTTACAGATTAAGCACAATTTAATTTTATTATACAAAAAGCAATAGATGTTGGAGTACACACTCGTGGCTATCTTGTCTATAGAAAAATCTGACCTCTATAGGGAAAGCTGTGAGAATAGAAGAAAAAAAAGGAAGACAAGTCAGTGATATTTTCCAAAATGTTGAAAGCAGAATTTTATAATGGTGACCACGATTATTCTATGGCATGCGTTAAGATGTCTGGGTCATTTCTTATTAAACAATGTTAGCAATTAATTTGGAGTCTATTTCACGTACGACATTAAGTCATGTAAAACACATAAGTAACAACAATAAATCACTGTCAGGGTTTCTGACAGTGCATAATGTAATACCAGGCATAGAGTAGCATTCTATCTTGAGCCACTTTAACCCCTCGCACCCTGAAAGGAAATGCCAGTCGTGTGTCCCAAATCAGAAGTTCCTACAATACCAGAAACTTCCAGCATGTCATTGGTCTTTGGAGACTATGTGCAAAAACGCATCTGTACATAGACTCATTTTAACATGAATCCTTTTTTAGAGGAAGCTAAGTGCTCTGTATCAAATCGGGAATGAGAGTTGCAGCCAATGAAGATGGAAAAAAAAAAAAGATAGCTTATCCCTTACGGCTGGCAAAGCCAATTAGGCCTATCTTTGCTTCATGACAGCTATATAAAGAATTGGGGAGTTGAGAGTGTGGGCATTTGATATGGATGTGCAAACTAATTCTTTCTGTTGGCTTACATAAACAACATTTAGGAGAATATCCGGTAGATGTTTTTTTGGCCTCATTTCCCCAAACCATGTAAGGCAACACAATTTAATACACCCAGTGGTTTTCTGTCTTGTATACCAAAAAAAAAAAAAAAAAAAAAAAAATACAAGAGTTTCTTCAGAGAATTTAAGATGAGTTGAGGAGTCAATTCTAATTCTTTGGATTATTCCATTTGAAACTAAAATTAAGCTCACATTTACATGATATGCTTGATGACTGATTTTCTCAGTTTCTGTCATGTACTAGTGATACAGTAATTGTGCAATATGCAAATTCAGCACCAACATAAATTTTGTATTGTAATTTAATTTATTTGAATGCCTTTGACCCTTTATAATTTATCAATCAGTCTTTTCTACTAGGTTGTGAACTCCTAGAAAGCAAAAGCTTCATTTGTGTCTACTTTGTCAGTTCTTTACACATAGTGGAATCTCAACTGTGAAATAAATTTAGTATTGGTTTCTACAGAGAAGTATATTAAGCATTTCAGTTAATATTTTATGAAAGAAGCCCCACAAATAAGGTTAAATATGATTCTTCTGGACAGCATTCATTCTTATCTCACAAACGTATATTTTTAGACGTTCTCTTAAGCATAAGACCTATAGCAATAATATCTAGCATTCCCTGACTGCTCCCTCTGCGTCAGGCCAAACACTAGCACTCTGATTCCATTATTCCTTCTTTCTTCACAACTACCGTATGCATGACTGTGCTATCTAAATGTCACAAATAAGGTAGCTAATGCTTAATGTTTAAAGAACTTTATGTATCCAAGGTCATACAATCTGACACCTGGATTTCTTGATCTTAACTCTCACTCTATGCTCCAAAGCCAATAGGTTTTGCATGTTGATAAGTATGAGAAGCAGTAGAAAAGTGCCAAGTCTATCGGAGCAATAAGGAAGTACTTACCTTTAATACAAACTTTAATTTTTTTTAATGCATTTAAGCCCAAGGGCATATATAAGGATGATTGTATGAGATCTTAAATCAGAAAACTGTTTGGCTCATAAAGGTTGACATAAGCCCGCACCACTGAAAAAGCATTCTGCTGCATTCTCAGAGAAAACAGGTGTGCAGAATGGGGTATGAATCATGCAACTGGCTTGGGTTGGTGGGTCCACAAAGTTAGTTGAGCATGGGATATCAGCCATTCCCTGTTACATCAGCCACTTCTCCCACGTTTCAAAAGATGAACAAAATTACATAAGCCAAAAAATATTACAAGCATTTACTATGACAATTGAAGATGCTTGGCTGGACAAAAGTTACCCTGAAAATAGTTAATGGTGACTCATGTTCATTCTGACACAAAATGTTACTTACTTGATATTTTTATATAACTGTTACAATAACTTCATTCCCTTTAAAGGATTTTTGTAATGTAAAATACGAAAAATAGTCTGTCTAAATTAGCACTAGAAAAAAAACAACTTTTGGCCAGATGCAGCGGCTCAAGCCTGTAATCCCAGCACTTTGGGAGGCCAAGGCGGGTGGATCACCCAAGGTCAGGAGTTCAAGACCAGCCTGACCAACATGGAGAGCCCCTGTCTCTACTAAAAATACAAAAAATTAGCTGGGTGTGGTGGCACATGCCCGTAATTCCAGCTACTTGGGAGGCTAAGGTAAGAGAATCATTTGAACCCAGGAGGTGGAGGTTGTGGTGAGCCAAGATCACACCATTGCATTCCAGCCTAGGCAACAAGAGCAAAACCCCGTCTCGAAAAAAAAATAACCTTTTATATAAGGTTGAATCCATTTTATTTATTTTACCAATAGTCTATATTGCATTTAAGAGCTAGCAAATAGGGTGTGAGATCAATTAGGAGTATATCAAGAGGGCTGCATTATTAAAATATTCCTGAAATCTCTATCTATTTTCTTAAGGCCTCTTTAATAGATCCAAGGAGAAATATGTGGATATGTAAAACTAACTACTTGTCAGAACAGGGAGAAAGTTAAGGTTAGTTTTCAAAAAACCAATAGTAGGAGGCACTTTATCCAAACTAAATCCTTACCTAATGGAGGAAAAAATAAAATCCTCTTCTCCAATCATTTCTAGCTTTCCAAAGATTTTTTTCTGCCAAAGGCCCAGAACAAAAGTAAGAGAATAGCAATTTTAGAAACTGTTGATTCTGAGATTTGAGAGTATGGTTGGTACAGTTGGGGAAAAAAAAAAAAAACATTCGTTTTTCTCTTTGGGGTAGGAAAGAAAGGAGTTTGGGTAGATATTTGACCTATATATACCTATTAGGCACATTTTAAATTAGACCCTCCATTTTTCACCCCTTTCTTATTCAAATCTTTCATCATTCCTCAAGTCTAAGACCTGAATTCCTTGTTGGCTGCATTTTTCTCTCAGAGTACTCAAGTCTACGGTTATTCTGCTATTCTATATTCTATATTTCACATCCAAAAAAATTTTGAAATACATTGTTTCATTAAGTTTGCCCCAAGCTACATTTTTTTGGAGGATCATACTTGGTCTTTATTCTGTTACTGTCATTTCATTCCAACTCTGGATGCAAAAGAAATAAACCTGTGTGTGAAACTCACCATTATCAATAGGAAGTCTGTTTATACTTAATAATGGAGAATTCACTTAATCAACCATTCATTCAGTATTCAAAAACCACTTATTGAAAATATTCTAACAGCCAGTGTTCTAAAAGTCTAATAAGCATATTATGTATTCACTTAACATTTTTTTTTTAATCCTATGTCTTCTGTGTACCAGGCATTGCAAAAAACTTCATGACTTAGTGTCGAGATACCAAAGGAGATAGCTAAGAGGAGACCTAAATTTTCTGTTCTCAAAAAGGTAAAGATGAAGATGAAACATTTTTCTCTCTCAGAAGCATGAAAAATAAGGGGTTCTAGAATGTTCAATTATTCTTAGAAGTTCAATCTACATGGAGACTAAATAATCTGAATTGCCAGTTTTGATAATGAGGTGAAGATCACTAATCATGCCCTTTCTTAAATAACTCTTCCTAATGGTAAGGTAGTTTCTTCCTTTTGTTTTGGCTGGAATCATAGGCAACCTGCTAGAAACTGCATCTTCAGCTTCCTTTGCAACAAAATATGAGTAGAAATAATATCTGCAAAACTTCCAAGTTATTTAAAATAAAATACATTGTCTGAGTCCTCCTCCCTTTTCCTTCATCATGAGCTGTAAATATAGATAAATCATGGCCAATTTTGGTCATGCAGAGTTAGTCAGTGACCTAATGGGTAGAGGAAGACAATATAAGTGGAATCCAAGTCTCTTAATGGCCCCAGGGAATAGAGCTTCCTCACCAGGCTAGACCAAGCAGATGGTTTCATGAGGAATAAAAGACTACTTTCTTATTCAGACCACTATTATCTTGGGATCTCTTTGTGAAAACATCTTAAAACCTGTCCTAGGCGGGGCACAGTGGCTCACGCCTATAATCCCAGCACTTTGGGAGGCCGAGGCAGGTGGATCACGAGGTCAAAAGATCGAGACCATCCTGGTCAACATGGTGAAACCCTGTCTCTACTAAAAATACAAAAATTAGCTGGGCATGGTGGCATGCATCTGTAGTCCCAGCTACTTGGGAGGCTGAGGCAGGAGAATTGCTTGAACCCAGGAGGCGGAGGTTGTGGTGAGCCGAGATTGCGCCATTGCACTCCAGCCTGGGTAACAAGAGTGAAACTCTGTCTCAGAAAAAAAAGCAAAACAAAACAAAACAAAAAAAAATTGTCCTAAATAATACAATAGCCTTATTTTGCCAAATAATTGTAAGTTTCTCTATCAGTTTCCACACATACATTAAAATTATTATTTAAAAAGTGTCAACCATAGTTTCCAAATATTCAAATTGTATTCAAATAAAATTTCAGGTGCTACATTGCTAAATAAAACTTCAGTAAGCAAAGTTCCATAATAGCAATTACTCTAATCTTAGACAAAGCAAAGAAACAATGGCTAAATCATACAATGGTTCCTGAAGGACCTACTCAGACACCACACACAGTCACTTCTACTCACATTCCATTAGCTTAAATCAGTGATGAAGCCTGACTCAATGGGGTTGGAATGTATAAACCCCAGCCCCACCAGAAAGACACTGTCGCTCTAATCACAATGAGTAGGAATATGCAATCCTCTTACAAAGAAAACAACAAACAAATGGGCACAATATCACAGTCTCTACCACAACCAGACTTTAAATAAGTTTCAGCTATAAGGCTAATAATTTAAATGGGCTTAAATTTCATTCATATGTCTTTATCTCCTTTGTGTCAATTGGATCTCATAACTAGAAGAAAATGTATTCTATTTAGATATACTTTTAATAACATTTTAACAATAATGTTCTGGCCTTGTTACCTTCTATAAATAGAACCTATGGTTAGATATTAAAGCATTCATGCCTTCATTTCTGATATTCTCATTCCTTTACCTCTGGAATAAAAACTTACTTGCTATAGAAAAGATCTCTACCATTTTAGATCAAATTTACCTTTAGCTTTGGGAAAGGCAACCTTAATCAATTCATAAATTCCATCTATTAGAATTCAAAACAATAATTTTAATTTTATCACAAAATGATGAGTAAGTATAAGGACATAAAATATCCCCACATCATCCTAAAAAACTTTGTTTTTTATCCTCTTAATTTTTACTAAAGTGAAATCAACAAAACTTCTAGTGAGAAATTTTTTATCCTTGAAAGGCAAAAACAAAAACAAAAACAAAAAACCTACCTTTATTCCATTTTTAGTAAAGATTTGGTACATGACTATATTAACTATATGTTACCCTGTTCCTTTTTCAGCATTAACTACATCAGCAAAATAGTATCAAGTTGATCAGGTTAAGTTTTATAAAATTACTTATCTGTCTAAATTGATTATGCAAAAACAGCTCTAAATAATTATTTTATTTAAAACATAGAAGATTAAAAGGAAGCCCTATGTTAGTAAACATGAGGCTTGTATCTTAAAAGATGACTCAAATTTACTGTTTTAAGAAGCACCTAAATAGAGGAGTTTGGGCTTGGGTTAGAACATAGAAAGCTGCAAGAGACTATTGCTTTTACCTTAACAACCAAAACCAAGCCATGTCAGTTATAAAATCATAGTATTCTGAACCTACTACTGATCTGAGGATGCAAAGAGAACTAAATTCCAGAAGGCGATTAGTATTTTATAAGAGAACTATAGCTGTTCTCAACCCTGGTAGGCAGGCAATAAAGGAATCCATCATTTATGCAGGTAAGGAGAAATCAATTGAAATTTTAAGAAACTTATGACAACTTTATGTGAGCTAGCAAGGCACATTAGAATCCCAAGGAACATCAGTCACAGGGCACGTTTACAGACACATGTCATGCTTTTTTTGTGTGTTTTTACAATTCTCTATCATTAAATACTCAGGAACTCAAAGGCTAGGGGCAAGGCAGAAGAGCTAAGAGAACTCTCCCTGATACATTCTGAGTGGAAAGATATCTCCCTAGGTGCAGTCTGGAAGTTTGGCGGTAGCTTGGCAGTAAAGCACAAAGAGGAACCTTACCAGTCCTCAGCCCTGCAGAAGGGAAATTTCTGACACTGTTTAAAATATTTGAAGTGAGTAGTAAGTTACATTCAACTAAAGTTGCAGTCAAGCCCAGATCAAGCTTGGCTACAGATGAGGTTGGCCCAGACCCCAAATCTATCAGTTTATACCTGAAGGGGTATGATATTTTCTAGAGAAAAATATAATTTACCTTACACTCTACTGTTATGATATGCAAGATGTTTGCTATAAAATAAAAACATTATAAAGCAAAAAAAAAAAAATAACCAATAAAACATGACTCATGATAAAGAGAAGAAACAGCAAAGCTGAAATATGGCCTAGATGTTATGAATCAGACTTTAAAATAATTATAATAAAAAAGTATAAAGGATGTAATAGGAACAGTATACCACAAGTATGAACAGCTAGGGAATTTGAGCACATGCATGGAAATTTATATGTGAGCATAGCATGGAAACTACGAAAAAGAATTAAATGGAAATGTTAGATGTGAAAACAATATATAAAAAATGAAGGATTCAATCGACTTAATAGCAAACTGGATTCACCAGAGGGAAAAATCAGTGAAACTGAAACCAGGTTAGAAAATATACCAGTTAAAACACAAAAAAAAGGTAAGAAGAAAGAGGAGGAGAAAGGAGGAGAAGGTGAAAAGAAGGCACAGGGGAGGAAAGAATAAGGGGTGGGGAGGAAAAAGAAAGTGATAGAAGTATAAAAATGAGGAGGAGCGGGAGAACAAAGAAGGGAAGAAAGAAACAGAAGCGGGGGAGAGGAAGAAGAATGTTCAAGATTTATGCTATAATATTAAATGATGTAAGACTACCATAGTAATTGGCATTCCAGAGGGGGAAAGAGATTAAACAAATATTTGAAAATATAATGGCTGAGATCTTTCCAAAACTAATAAAAAATAATTCAACACCCAAGAAGTTCCATCAACCCTAAGAAAAATAAACGCAAAGCAAACAAAACCTGGACACATTATAGTTTAACTCCTGAAAACCGAAGATTGCAAAAATGAATCTTAAACCAGAATATATATATATATATACACACACACACACACACACACACACACACACACACACTACATAGAGAAAGAATAATATAATGAATGAAGACTTATCACCAGAAACAATGAAAAGCAAATAATAATATTGATAGCATGCCAAAGAAAAACAATAGTAAACTAGAATTCTGTATCCAGTAAAAATACTGTTTCAAAACAAAGTGAAGATGTTTTCAAACAGGTACAAACAGATAATCCATTTTCAGCAGATATTTACCATGAGTGATAAAAGAAATTCTTTAATCTGAAGGAAAATGATACCAGAACTCAGAGTTGTACAAGAAAGGAAGAGAACCAAGAAGAATAAAGCTGGGTAAATATAAATTAGTAATTTTTACATATATATATATATAGTATATGTATACACACACACACACACACACATACACACAAACATATACACACACACACACAGCTTTTAATTTAAAATACTATTGACGAGGGGGATCTGGCAAGATGGCTGAATAGGAACAGCTCCAGTCTGTAGCTCCCAGTGAAAGCAATGCAGAAGGTGGGTGATTTCTGCATTTCAACTGAGGTACCCGGCTCATCTCATTGGGACTGGTTAGACAGTAGAGATGCAGCTCCCAGAGGGCGAGCCAAAGCAGGGTGGGGCGTTGCCTAACCCGGAAGTGCAAGGGGTCGGGGAACTCCCTTCCCTAGCCAAGGGAAATTGTAAGGGACTGTGCCGTGAGAGACGGGTGCTATCCAGCCCCAACACTATGCTTTTCCATGGTATTCACAATCCACAGACAAGGAGATTCCCCCAGGTGCCTACACTACTAGGGCTCTGGGTTTTAAGCACAAAACTGGGCGGCTATTTGGGCAGACACTGAATGAGATGCAGTTTTGTTTTTTTTTTTTAATACCCCAGTGGCACCAGGAACACCAGCAAAACAGAACTGTTCACTCCCCTAGAAAGGGAGCTGAAGCCAGGTGGCCAAGTGGTCTTGCTCAGCCGGTCCCACCCCCATGGAGCCCAGCAAGCTAAGATCCACTGGGCTGAAATTCTCGCTGCCAGCACAGCAATCTGAAGTCAACCTGTGACTCTCCAGCCTGGTAGGGGGAGGGGCATCCACAATTACTAAGGCTTGAGTAGATGGTTTTTCCCCTCACAGTGCAAACAAAGTTGCTGCCGGGGAAGTTCAAACTGGGCAGAACCCATGACAGCACGGCAAATCTGCTGTAGCCAGACTGCCTCTCTAGATTCCTCCTTTCTGGGAAGGGCATCTCAAAAAGAAGAGCAGCAGCCCTAGTCAGGGGCTTATAGATAAAACTCCCATCTCCCTGGGACAGAGTGCCTAAGGGGCAGCTGTGGACACAGCTTCAGCAGACTTAAACGTTCCTGCTTGCCACCTCTGAAAAGAGCAGCAGATATCCCAGCACAGTGCTCAAGCTCTGCTAAGAAATAGACTGCCTCCTCAAGTGGGTCCCTGCTCTTCATGCCTCCTAACTGGAGACACCTCCCAGCAGGGGTCAACAGCCGCCTCATACAGGAGAGCTCCAGCTGGCATCTGGTGGGTGCCCCTCTGGGACGAAGTTTCAAGAGGAAGGAATAGGCAGCAATCTTCACTGTTCTGCAGCCTTTGGTGGTAATACCCAGGCAAACTCCAGCAGCAGACCTTTGGTGGTAATACCCAGGCAAACTCTGCAGCAGACCTGCAGCGGAGGGGCCAGACTGTTAGAAGGAAAACTAAAAACAGAAAGGAATAGCTTCAACATCAACAAAAAGCACTTCCACAGAGAAACTCCTTCTGAAGATCATCAGTATCAAAGATCAAAGGTATACAAATCAATAAAGATGCAGAAAAAACAGCACAAAAATGCTGAAAATTCCCAAAACCAGAAGGTCTCTTCTCCTCCAAAGGATCACAACTTTATGCCAGCAAGGAAACAAAACTGGATAGAGAAAGAGTCTGATGAATTGACAGTAGTAGGCTTCAGAAGGTGGGTAATAACAAACTCCTCCAAGCTAAAAGAACATGTTTTAACCCTTCAGAAGGTGGGAAATAACAAACTCCTCCAAGCTAAAGGAGCATGTTCTAACCCAATGGAAGGAAATGATGAACCTTGATAAAAGGTTACAGGAACTGCTAACTGAAAGAATAAGAGAAGAACATAAATGACCTGATGGAGCTGAAGAACACAGCATGAGAGCTTCATGAAGCATACACAAGTATCAATAGCTGAATCAATCAAGTGAAAGAAGGGATATCAGAGATTGAAGATCAACTTAATGAAATAAAGCATGAAGACAAAATTAGAGAAAAAAGAATGATAAGGAACAAACAAAGCCTCCAAGAAATATAGGGCTATGTGAACAGACCAAACCTACGTTTGGTTGATGTAACTGAAAGTGACAGGGAGAACACAACCAGGTTGGAAAATACACTTCAGGATATCATCCAGGAGAACTTCTCCAACCTAGCAAGACAAGCCAACATTCAAATTCAGGAAATGCAAAGAACACCACAAAGATACTCCTCAAGAAGAGCAACCCCAAGACACATGATCATCAGATTCACCAAGGTTGACATGAAGGAAAAAATGTTAAGGGCAACCAGATAGAAAAGTCAGGTTACCCACAAAGGGAAGCCCATCAGACTAACAGCAGATCTCCCTGCAGAAACCCTACAAGCCAGAAGAGAGTGAGATCTGGTACTCAACATTCTTAAATAATTTTTCAACCCAGAATTTCATATCCAGTCAAACTAAACTAAATAAGCAAGGAGAAATAAAATCCTTTACAGACAAGCAAATGCTGAGGAATTTTGTCACCACCAGGCCTGCCTTACAAGAGCTCCTCTTGTAAGCACAAATTATGGAAAGGAAAAGCTGGTACCAGCCACCACAAAATATAACAAAATATAAAGACCATTGATACTATGAAGAAACTGCATCAACTAATGTTCAAAATAACCAGCTAGCATCATAATGACAGGAACAAATTCACATATAACAAAATTAACCTTAAATGTAAATGGCATAAATGCCCTAATTAAAAAACACAGACTGACAAATTGGATGGAGTCAAGACCCATTGGTGTGCTGTATTCAGAAGACCCATATCATGTGTAAAGACATACATAGGCTCAAAATAAAGGGATGGAGGAATATTTACCAAGCAAATGGAAAGAAAATAAAAGTAGGGGTTGCAGTCAATGCTAACCTCTGATAAAACAGATTTTAAACCAACAAAGATCAAAAAAGACAAAGAAGGGCATTACATAATAGTAAAGGGTTCAATGCAACAAGAAAAGCTAACTATCCTAAACATATATGCACCCAATACAGAAGCACCCAGATTCAGAAAGCAAACTCTTAGAGACCTACAAAGAGACTTAGACTCCCACACAATAATACCAGGAGACCCTACAACCCTACTTTCAATATTAGATAGATCAACGAGACAGAAAATCAACAAGGGTATTCAGGACTTTAACTCAGCTCTGGACCAAGTGCACCTATTATATATCTACAGAACTCTCCACCCCAAATCAATAGAATATACATTCTTCTCAGCACCCTGTAGCATTTACTCTAAAGTTGAGCACATAATTGGAAGTAAAACAATCCTCAGCCAGTGCAAAAGAACAGAAACTATAATAAACAAAAGTCTCTAAACAACAGTGCAAACAAATTAGAACTCAGGATTAAGAAACGAACTCAAAACTGCACAACTACATGGAAACTGAACAAACTGTTTCTTAATGACTACTGGGTAAATAATGAAATTAAAGCAGAAATAAATAAGTTCTTTGAAACCAATGAGAACAAAGACACATGTACCAGAATTTCTGGGACACAGCTAAAGCAGCATTTAGAGGGAAACTGATAGCAATAAATGCCCAAATGAGAAAGTGGGAGAGATCTAAAATTGACACTCTAACATCACAATTAAAAGAACTAGAGAAGCAAGAGCAAACAAATTCAAAAGCTAGCAGAAGACAAGAAACAACTAAGATCAAAGCAGAATTGAAGGAGCTAGAGACATGAAAAACCCTTCAAAAAATCAATGAATCCAGGAGCTGGTTTTCTGAAAAGATTAACAAAATAGATAGACCCTGATAGTCAGACTAATAAAGGAACAAAGAGAGAAGAACCAAATAGACACAATAAAAAGTGATAAACGGAGTATCACCACTGATTCCACAGAAATACAAACTACCATCAGAGAATATTATGAACACCTCTATACAAATAAACCAGCAAATCTAAAAGAAATAGATAAATTTCTGGACACATACACCCTCCCAAGACTAAACCAGGAAGAATTCAAATCCTTGAATAGACTATAACAAGTTCTGAAATTGAGGCAGTAATTAATAGCCTACCAAGAAAAAAGCCCAGGACAAGATGGATTCATAGCTGAATTCTACCAGAGGTACAAAGAGCATCTGGTACCATTCTTTTTGAAACTATTCCAAACAACAGAAAAAGAGGGACTCCTCCCTAATTCATTTTATGAGGCCAGAATTATCCTGATACCAAAACCTGGCAGAGACACAACAAAAAGAGAAAATTTCAGGCCACTATCTCTGATGAACATCAATGTGAAAATCCTCAATAAAATACTGGCAAGCCCAAGCCAGCAGCACATCAAAAAGCTTATCCACCACGATCAAGTCTGCTTCATCCCAGAGATGAAGGCTGCTTCAATATATGCAAATCAATAAACATAATCCATCAAATAAACAGAACCAATGACAAAAATCAAGTGATTATCTCAATAGATGCAGAAAAGGCCTTCAATAAAATTCAACACACCTTCATGCTAAAAACACTCAGTAAACTAGGTATTGATGAAACATATTTCAAAATAATAAGAGCTATTTATGACAAACCACAGCCAATATCATACTGACTGGGCAAAAGCTGGAAGCATTCCCTTTGAAAACCAATACAAGATAAGAATGCCCTCTCTCACTTCTCCTATTCAACACAGTATTGGAAGTTCTGGCCAGGACAATCAGGCAAGAGAAAGAAATAAAGGTATTCAAATAGGAAGAGAGGAAGTCAAATTGTCTCTGTTTGCAGATAACATGATTGTATATTTAGAAAACCCTATCATCTCAGCCAAAAATCTCCTTAAGCTGATAAGCAACTTCGGCAAAGTCTCAGGATACAAAATCAATCTGCAAAAATCACAAGCATTCCTATACACCAATAATAGAGAGCCAAATCTTGAGTGAATTCCCATTCACAATTGCTACAAAGAGAATAAAATACCTAGGAATACAACTTACAAGAGATGTGAAGATCCTCTTCAAGGAGAACAAAAAACCACTGCTCAGAGAAATAAGAGAGGACACAAACAAATGGAAAAACATTCCATGCTCATAGATAGGAAGAATCAGTATCATGAAAATGGCCCAAAGTAATTTGTAGACTCAATGCTATTCCCATCAAGCTACCATTGACTTTTCTCACAGAATTAGAAAAAACTACTTTAAATTTCATATGGAACCAAAAGAGACCACACAGCCAAGACAATTCTATGCAAAAAGAACAAAGCTGGAAGCATCAAGCTACCTGACTTCAAGCTATACCACAAGGCTACAGTAATCAGAACAGCATGGTACTGGTACCAAAACAGAGATATAGACCAATAGAACAGAACAGAGCCCTCAGAAATAACGCCACACATCTACAACCATCTGGTCTTTGACAAACCTGACAAAAACAAGCACTGGGGAAAGGATTCCTTATTTACTAAATGGTGTTAGGAAAACTGGCTAGCCATATGCAGAAAACTGAAACTAGACCACTTCCTTACACCTTATCCAAAAACTAACTCAAGATGGATTAAAGACTTAAATGTGGCCAGTTGTGGTGACTCATGCCTGTAATCCAAGCAATTTGGGAGGCTAAGGAGGGCAGAACACCTGAGGTCAGGAGTTCAAGACCAGTCTGGCCAACATGGTGAAACCCCATCCCTACTAGAAATAAAAAAATTAGCTGGGTGTGGTGGTGCACGCCTGTAGTCTCAGCTACTTGGGAAGCTGAGGCAGGAGAATAGCTTGAACTCAAGAGGCCGAGGTTGCAGTGAGCTGAGACCACACCACTGCACTCCAGCCTAGGCAACAGAGTAAGACTATCTCCAAAAAGAAAAAAAATTAGACCTAAATGTAAGATCTAAAACCATAAAAATCCTAGAAGAAAACCTAGACAGTACCATTCAGGACATAGGTATGGGCAAAAAGACTTCATGAGTAAATTATCAAAAACAATAGCAACAAAAGCAGAAGTTGACAAATGGGATCTAATTAAACTAAAGAGCTTCTGTACAGCAAAAGAAACTATCATCAGAGTAAACAGGCAACCTCCAGAATGAGAGAAAATTTTTGGAATTTATTCATCTGACAAAGGGCTAATATCCAGAATCTACAAGGAACTTAAATTTATAAGAAAAAAACAACCCCGACAAAAAGTGGGCAAAAGACATGAACAGACACTTCTCAAAAGAAGACATTATGCAGCCAACAACAATGACCAGTCATGATGAAAAAGCTCATCATAACTGGTCATTAGAGAAATGCAAATCAAAACCACAATGAAATACTATCTCACGCCAGTTGGAATGGCAATCATTAAAAAATAAGGAAACAATAGATTCTGGCAAGGCTGTGGAGAAATAGGAATATTTTTACACTGTTGGTGGGAGTGTAAATTAGTTCAACCATTGTGGAAGACAGTGTGGCAATTCCTCAAGGATCTAGAACCATTACTGGATATATACCCAAAGGATTACAAAACATTCTACTATAAAGACACATACACATGTATGTTTATTGCAGCATTATTTACAATAGTAAATACTTGGAACCAACCCAAATGTTAGACTGGATAAAGAACATTTGGCACATATACAGTATGGAATACTATGCAGCCATAAAAAGAATGAGTTCATATTCTTTGCAGGGACGTGGTGAAGCTAGAAACCATCATTCTCAGCAAACTAACACAGGAACAGAAAACCAAATACCACATGTTCTCACTCTAAGTTGGAGTTGAGCAATGAAAACACGTGGACACAGGGAGGGGAACATCATATACTGGGGTCTGTCAGGGGGGTGGGGGTAAGGGGAGGGATAGCATTAGGAGAAATACCTAATGTAGGTGATGGGTTGGTGGGTGCAGCAAACCACTGTGGCACATGTATATCTATGTAACAAATCTGCACGTTCTGTATATGTATCCCAGAACTTACAGTATATTAAAAAAAAAAAAAAAACTGACCTCCTGTAATCTTAGCACTTTGGGAGCCCAAGCCAGGAGGACTGCCTAGGCCCAGGAATTGGAGACAGCCTGAGCAAGATGATAAGACCTCATCTCTACAAAAATTAAAAAAGAAAAATTATCTGGGCATAAAAATAAATTAATTAATTAAATAAAATACTATTGACTCTATAGGATGAAAATAACATCTGTGTATTGGAGGTACTTTACTTATATAGTGAAGTAAAATATAAAACAAAAATGATAGGAGAAAGAAATTGAAACGATTCTCTGTTAAAGTTCTTACAGTATCCATTTTATTTGCAAGTAAACTGTGAAAACATAAAGATGCTGTATTAATCTATTTTCACTCTGCTGATAAAGACAAACCCAAGACTGGGTAATTTATATAGAAAAAAGGGTTTAATGGACTTACAGTTCCACATGGCTAAGGAGACCTTACAATCATGGTGGAAGGTGAAATGCATGTCTCACATGGTGCCAAACAAGAGAAGAGAGCTTGTATGAGGATACTCCTGTTTCTAAAACCATCAAATCTCATGAGACTTATTCACTATCATGAGAATATCATGGGAAAGTCCTGCTCTCATGATTCAATTACCTCCGACTGGATCACTACCTCAACTCATGGGAATGCAAAATGAGATTTGGGTAAGTCCACAGCCAAACCCTATCAGATACATATTGTAACAACTCAAATACCTAATAAGTAAACAACTCAAAAAGTTACACACAAAATATGTGATCTCTTTAAAATAATGCAAGAAAAAAGAAGGTAGGGATAAAAACGAATGAGATTAATAATCCAAATAAAATTTAAAGACCAAGATGGTGGATTAAATACAACAATATCCAAAGGAAAAGACTATGAAACGAAAATGATAGAAGCAAGACTAACTGCATGAGCTTCACAAAATAGACTTTAACTATAAAAGTAAGTCAAGATAAAATTAAAAGATAAAAAAGGGCATACCGAACAAACACTAAGCATAAGAAATCTGGTATGCTTTATAAACATAAGAGAAAGTGGATTTAAGGCAAGCAGTATTATAGAGGATAAAGGGAAACATTTCATAGCAATAAAATGATAAATTAATCAGTTAGACATAGCAATCCTAAATGCACGGGCACCCAAAACAGAGCTTCAAAATACACAAAGCAAAAACCAATAAGAGTAAAAGACAACTCTTGCTTCAGGCCAAGAAGTAATAGGGACTAGAGTTACTCTCCCATGTAAGATAACATTTTTAACAAAAATATATGAAGCAACTATTTATTTTAAAAACTGTAGGCTGGGTGTGATGGCTCACGTCTGTAATCTCAGCACTTTAAGAGGCTGAGGAAGGTGGATCACGAGGTCAGAAGTTCACGACCAGCCTGGCCAAGATGGTGAAACCCCATCTCTACCAAAAATACAAAAATTAGCTTGGCATGGTGGCAGGTGCCTGTAATCCTGGCTACTCGAGAGGCTGAGGCAGGAGAATTGCTTGAACCTGAGGGGGCGGAGCTTGCAGTGAGCTGAGATGGTGCCATTGCACTCCAGCCTGGGCAACAGAGTAAGACTCAGTCTCAAAATAAATAAATAAATATTAATTTTAAAAAACTGTAAAAATGCATTAAAGTTTCACAATCTCTGAGAGACAGGAAACAAATGAGTTGAGTTCCAAAATTACTCCAAGCTTACTGGCTTCAGGTTGCAGCATAGGGACCAAGCAGGACCATAGGGATCATAGGGACCAAGCAGGACCTGGTAGAGGCCAGTTGGCTGTCAGAGTTGCAGAGAAGGAGCAGAGAACTCAGGGAGACCAGCACAAACTATAAGCCCTCTGGACAGAGGACTGGAAAAGAAGAGAGTTGCCCAGATAAAGATCCCAGGGGGAAGGAGAGTCCTCAAAGATCTCCCTCAAATATTCAGCAGACTACTGATAAGCACATGCTTATAGGGAAACTATCCAAGCTGGAGGCAGAATCACCCAAAAGGATTAGAGAGAACAATTATTCACATTCACAAAGGGCCAGCAATAGTGCCCTTTCCCACCACATTGGAAAAACCTCATGATTTATGGGGCATTGGAGAGAGTGTGTGAAAGGTCTTGCCTCAGTAATGGAGAATCATTAGGCCTTGACTGAGCACTGCTCCAGCTTTCCCTAAATTAATCTTAAAAGCAAGACCGAAAAGTATCAAATTGTTTCTAAGTAACTTAACTGCATCCCAGAATAAAGCTCTAGAATTTTCATAGGAATACAAAAAATAACCAGCACTCACAAAGTAAAATCACAATGTCTGGTATCTGATTAATAATCACAAGACATTCAAAGAAGGAGAAAAGTATGACCCATAATGAGGAAACAAACAGGCAATCAGAACCAACCAAGAGCTGACACAGATATTAGAATCAGTAGAAAAAGACATTTAGACATTTATTATAAAAGTGTTTCATGTATTGAAAACTTAAGTAGAGGCATAGAAGATATAAAAGAAGACTCCGAACTATTAGAAAAGAGACTACAATGTGTGAGATTTAAAATACACTAAATGAAATTACCAGCAGATAAATAACTGTAGACAAAAAGATAGTGAACTTGAAGTCAGAACAATAGAAAGTATCAAAATTAAGGCACATGTAAGAAGTTTTAAAAAATGAACAAAACATTATACAGCTATGAGAAAACAAAAAAGTTTTATGTATATGCCTTATACATGTGGACTTGGATTGAGCAAAGATGTTTTAGACACAAAAGCAAAATGTATAGAAGTATAAATTAACAAATTGGAATTCAACACCAAACTTCTGCAGTTCAGAAAACATTTTTGAAGAAAATAAAAAGGCAGTTTATCATCTAGGAAAATAAATTTGCAAATTATATATCTGAAAAAGGACTTGTATCAAGAGAACTCACAAAATCCAGTAACGAGAAACCCAATTATAAAAAACAGGTATAAGATTTGAACAAATATTTCACAAATAAGTATGTGAAAACATGTTCAACATCATTATTCTTTAAGGAAATGCAAAGTTAAAACCACAATAAGGTACCACCACTCACTTATTGGAATAACTAAAATTAAAAAACTGATCATACCAAATGTTGGCAAGGATGAGGGGGAACTGGGGCTCTCCTACCCTGCTGGTGCAGATGTAAAATGGTACATTGACTTTGGACAACAATTTGGCAGTTCCTTGAAAGGTTAAATATTCAACTAAAACATTATTCAGATATTAAATTCCAGGTATTTACCCAGGAGAAATTAAGGCCTATGTGTATGTAAAGATTTGTACATAAACATTCATAGCTGCTTAATTTACAATAATCCAAATTTGAAAATAACCAAAATGGTATTAACAGGTGAGTAGATAAACAAGCTGCAATATTTTCATACAATGGAATATCATTCAGTAATAAAAAGAAATGAACTATTAATCAAGCAACAGCATGGATACATTTCAAAATAATTCTGCACCAACCTAATACATACCTATAGTCCCCTTTATCTGAATCCGAAGAACAGGTAAAATTACTATCCAGTCAGGAAGTAGTTGCCATTTGCCCAAGAAAGGTGGGAATGGACAAGAAAGGAGCACAATTGACTTTTCTAGAGTAATGGAATCTTGATTTTGGTAGCAGTTATTTACATGAATATAAGTGTCAAACTTCCTTGACCTGAATACTGAAGATCCATGCATTGTATTATATGTAAGTAATGCCGGAGTACTTTGAAAGATGAATCCTGAAAAAGTAAATTCCTTTTTATACCACCCTTCATGTAATTTTCTGTTTTTTCACATTGCTATTGAAGATTGAGCATATTTTCCATATACATAAAAACAAGCTCCAGACATAATTAAAATATATCAGATACTATAGAGAAAATATAGAAACATTTTTTTTCAAAACACTCTCAAATGCAATTCCAGGAAAAGCAGAGAAAAAACCCAAAGTGATTTTCTAGACCAGAAACCTTCTCCAAGTTTAGTTTAAACCCCATGTTTTCCTCATGCCCAGATAATTTTCCTAATTTCAGTTCATCTGAGGATATTATGAATTAATATTGATTTTCATGGTCATTTGAAAATAAATGTTCAAAACCTGTATTCTCAGGCTTTTAACAACAGTCCCAGCCCAGCCAATTTAAATCACATTCCTAAGATCGTTTCCGTGTGTTTGTTGTTGTTGTTATTATTGTTGTTATAAAGTAAGTCTGAAAGTAAAGGCAAGATTTTTAAATTACGAAAACAAAAGTCCCGCTTTACTCACCAACTCTGGGCTGTCATCTAACACAACTTTGAATCTTCAGAGAACCACACCCTCCAGCAGAAGAGACCACACCCCTAGCCAGAAACCACCTCACTTCAGGCTGCTGAACCCACACAAGATACACCTGACCTCACTTATCTTTCCCACCATCAGAGCTACACCGAAAATGAGTAAAACTTGGACATTTATCAATTCATTTCAATGGACGATGGTGTTGGCTAAAAGATAATTAGGAGGGAAGAAAAGAGGAAAGGAAGGATTTAAAGAAGAAAGCAAGCAAGCACCGGGAACAGGCCAGCAGACTCAGTACCTATGCACTGCTGTTATTCGAGTCTCTAAACAGTGGAGAGAACACACCTGCCATACAGGATTGTTCACTGGCTTTTTTAGATTAAATAGCACACAACAAAAAGTGTGAGACTTGCTTGCGTTTCTTCACTGGCAGGATTTTGTGATATGCTTTGACATTTGAGGACCCTACCTTAATGAATTTAAAAGTTAGAAGAACTAATTTCCGTTTGGACACAGTTGTGTGCGTGTGTGGTGATTATGCTACATTGGTTCCTTCAAGGGAGAGTAAAGCCACACAATTTTAAGCAGGCCAGAGCATTCTCCTTTTAGGGCAGAAATAATTAAAACATATGTACAGCCTACCTATCTGTGGGCTTAGGATTGAAGAAATTTGTTCCTTATGTCTCAATGAAGCTTACAGGGCCATTCTCTTTCCGAGAAACCACGATGTGGACAGCACTTTCTAGGGTATGCCGAGTACCACCTGAATGATATTCCATAGAGACCAGGAGTTCCTTCTTCCTTCATTAAAGCATCCAAATTTGAATCTCAGATTGTTAGCCTATCCCACCCGGCTCCCATCCCTATTGCAGCCACCTCTCATTTCTCAAGGGCTCTAACTTCTGGGCCAACAATTCCTCCTCCTTTGGTGTTTCCTATGTCCAAACAGATGATTCTTCCATTATTCTGGTTTCTTAGATCTTTGAACCCATTCATGCTTAATGATCATGTTCTTCAACCTATCTTAGCCATTTCCTTACCATGCTCATACACCAGACCAGTGGTTCTCAAAGTTCCATTTTGCTATCACTGGAGAACTTACTAAAAATTAAAACTCTCATCCTCACCTCAGCCCTGCTGAACCAGGAAACCTGGGATATGGCCCAGCAATCTCTATCAAATAAGCCTTCAATAAGATTATGGCACCCAAGTTTGTTCCCAAGTTTGTTATTACCAAAAAATGCAACCCCTCTGTAATTTCAATTCCAAGACTCCCACATTCTGACCTCAATCTGATTATAGTACCCTAACTCCAACAACCCTTGTACAACAGGACCTCATATCTCCCCTAAATATGCCTTGAACTCACTTTCTCATTAATATTACTCATATTTAGGTTATTTTCATTTTACTCATTTAGCAAAAATTCAACCCTTGTTAAGAAAAAAACTTTATCCCATTTCTGGCCTATATGCAGTCCTTACAGTGACCTGCAATGCCTACATGATCTGACCTGCTTTCCATTGTCACCAACCAATATGAAAAGAGCTAAATATGTATGACTAAAGAAAATCGAGTATCTCTTTAAATGTATGGACACACCCTCATGGGCCTTTTGTGCTGCCAGGCAATCATCCTATGTTATTGAGAAAGAACAACTATCAGTACAGAACTTCTACCCTCACTTCCACCCGCCTACCTGCACATGCACTCTTACACTCTGCCTTCCCACCTGTTCCCCTGGACTCTGTGTGCTTCTATCTAGGTCAACCTCTTCTACTTGTATATCAGATTTCGTGCCCTCTTGCCTATTCAGGAATGTTGTCCTAGCACCTATCCACTCTCTTTTGCTTCCTCATTCTTCTCCCACTCTGCCAGATCCTTCTGACTACATAAAGCATGCTGTTATTCCTCCCATCCTAAAAAACAGTATCTTCCCCTTCTAATTACTGCCCTGTTTCTCCTATTTATAACACACTTCCTCCAAGAGTTGTTATCTATGCTTTTTTAATTTTTACAATTTGTCCTCTCCCATTTTCTCTTAAACATACTCATTAGGCTTTCACTCCCACCACTCCATCAAAATGTTCCCGAAAAAGTCATCATTGAGACTCCTGCTGCTTATCCAAGGGGCAATCTTCAGTCTTCCACCTGCTTGAGCAATCTAACATACTCAACACAACTCTTTCTTCCTTGTAGCACTTCCTGCCCCTGGCTCTCCCAGTATTCCTCCCACCTCACTGTGACCCTTCTCTGTCTCCATCCTCATCTCCATAGCAACTGTATACCAGAATTCCCTATTTCTCAGTCTTTGCTTCCATTTTACTTCATTCTTTACTCACTTCTTCAGTGTTTCCCTCAGAGGTTTTAAATACCTTTTGTCCTGACAACCTCAAGATTTATAGCTGTGGCCCCTACTGCTTCACAAACTCCACACAGGTATAGTCCAACCACATACTAGACATTTCCACTAACACACATTGAAAACTCAATATGACCAAACTTGAATTACTCTTCTTCCTCAACAAATAACACTCTACAGCTTCTCACCTCTGTTCAGGGTGGCCTCACACTTCTAGCTCCTAAAGCTAAAAACTTTCAAATCACTGTTGACCTGCTTTTTATCTTCCACATCTCCCATCTAAATCCATCAGCAAACCTGTGGACTCAAATCTGATGCCACAAAGTCCAAACCATCTTGTCTGTCTCCTGGATTATTGAGACAGTTTCCCAACATTATAACTTCCCTTTCAGTCTAATATTAACCAGTCAGAGTAATCCTCTAAAATCACACGTCAGATTATGGCATTCCTCTCCTCAGAAGTCTCAGTCTCTTCGCACCTTATCTAGTCAAAATTCCAAAGTCCTTACGGTGACCTGCAATGCCCTCCATGATCTGATCTGCTTCCTATTATGTCACCTACTGCAATGATCGCCTTCAATCATCTTGCCTCAGCCATGTTTGTCTCCTCGCCGTTCACAGAGCATGTCAGGCACTTCCTTCCCTCAGGGCCTTTGCACTTATTGGAAGGAATGACTTGCTTCCTCACCTCCTTTAAGTTTCTGTCAAAAATATCCTCTTCTCTGTGAGACTTACCTTCCCACCCCTTTTCTAGCAGTGCTTACCCTTCCTTTGCTCTATTTCTCTTCCCAATCCCTATTTCCTTCTAAAATGCTATGTAATTTACAAGGTTATGGGTTCCCTAAAGGCAGAATGGCCTACTTCATTTGTTTGTTTTATTGTTGAATACCAATTATGTAGAATAGAGTGCTGGAACAGACTAGTCATCAGTAAGTGGTTTTTGAATGAATGCATGAATAAATGAGTCAGGTCTCTAAACGGGAACAATAAGACAGACACTGTGTTTGCTGGAGACAAGAATAGGTCACAAAAGCTTGGGCTGTCATGCATCAAGACTCATGCTTGCAGAAATTATACAAAATTATACAAAGCCAATAATTGTTGCTTTTGCATGGGGAAAAAAATTTTTAAGTGTCCTTTCACCTAAGCCAGCTTTGCAATCAAAGAAAATATACAGAACAGATCACTTTTAACAGAGAAAATACAAAATGTGTTCCCCTGCATAGCACTACAGAGTGTACCAACGGGGCAAGCTAATTTAATGATTTCTCAGTGCTTCACCACTTATCCCTAAGTCTTGGCATCTGAGATGGCTCTCCCCTAACCCCAATGTTAACATCAGTCTCCTTACGCTATATAACTTCAGGTTCCTAAATTTTATCCCCCCAAATTTAACTTTTCTTTTCCATTTTGTCATCACATAACACACACAAAAATTAAGCTATTTCCTAAAAAAGACACGGATATTAAGGTCATGAATCCAAAAATATATATATAAGAAATCAGAACTAGGACAAAAAGAAGATTTACTTGACACTGTGCATAAGGTGTCTTCAAACATTTTGTAATGGACCAGATAGTATTTAGTTTAGATTTTGTAGGGCATATAGTCTCTACCTCAACTACTTAACTCTGCTACCATAGAGCAAAAGTAACCATAGACAATATGTAAATGAGTGAGTATAGCTGCGTTCCAATACAGCTTTGTTTGTGAAAACAGGCGCATGGCAAATCAAGCTGCTGGGCTGGTGTTTGCCCGCTCCTGCCCTGTGTCTTCCCTATCCAGCCAATCATTATTTCAGGGGTCAACACTGCTTCTTGAGTGAACAAAACTGTCTACATATTTTGTATTCAGAACAATTTGTGGGCAGTTATAATGACATTGTTTCAGAGTTTATGAGTTCTGAGTTGTGCTCAAATCATTTAACTTGCCTTCCCAGAGAAAGTGCTAAAGAATATTAGAGACAGCAAATGGGAAAGCTGTAAGAATTCTATGGAACATTCTTAAAAGGAAAATGCAATGAGTCTATTTATTCATATAGATAGCCATATTTATGTAAAGTGGGTACTCTGAATTTGTAGAGTGTTCAGAAATGTGTTTATACATCTTTGTCTAATTTTCTGTGAATATAATCATTGGGACTTGGCAGTTAAAATATAAGGATCAAATTTGTAACCATTAGAAAAATTGTTGAAAGTCACTGTCCCAGGTAGATAGAAACAGTAAAGATGGCTTAGTCATCAGAAGTAAAGATGAATTAAAATAGATTTGGGGATTATGTCACACTTTTACACCCACTGACCTTTGCTTCTTTAACTTTCACCAGGATATGTGGTATGACAGAAAGTGGCATGAAAGAAAACATAGCAGAGCCCAACATGAGAAACATTTTGTGAGTCCAATGCAGTGGTTTCAGGAAGTAGCTTTTTTGTTGTTGTTGGCAGTAAGAGAATGAAAGTGAAGAAACAGACTGGCAAACTTACCATGTTCCAGGCAGTTCCCCAAGTGCCATATATATATGTGTGTGTGTGTGTGTGTGTGTGTGTGTGCGCGCGCGCGTGTGTATAAATGAATATATATATTATATACCTAATTCTTAAGCAACTCCATGAGGCAAACATGAAGTCCCAAGTATCCAATGTCCCAAGTTTCCAAATGAAACAATTGGAGAACAGATATGGTAAGTAATTTCCCAATGTATCCTGCTAATTAGAGACAAGCTGATATTTAAACTTACGGAATATGGTTCTGGAGCTCATGCTTTTATTAAACTTCACTATACTGCCTCTCAACAGTTAACAGATTGAAAGGACAATTTTAATTAGGAAAATGTCAGCCCACCAGAAAGCAAAATTTTAAATACTAGTAGAGGAAGTTAGAAAGTAGATAAAGCAAAATTTCTACAAAGACATATTCAGGTGTAATTTTAATTTTAATATTGGAAGAGAAAGGAGACATTTTGAATTAAAACAGAAGGAAAGACATGCTAGGATGAAGATCAGGGAAACTACAGTTCCTTCCACCCAAGTAGAAGTGGAGAAATTAACAGCTGGCCAGTGGACACAGGTCAGGACCCTGGAGAGTACGGAAATAGCTTAAAGTAGCTCCTGTGGAAAACTCTACAGCATCCCCAAAAAGCTAAATCAGATGACCTGCTCAAGGCCCAGTGGAGGCCAGGTGGCACAGATTTATAATGGGCCCAAACAAGGAGCATATTCTGACACTAGTAAAATGTACCAATTGTAAATCAGTTATCTATTCATTAAGGCAATTTCTCTAGTGACCTGTTAATTTAACCTATTTCATCTATTATAAATTCAAAAGTTAGAAATTGTATCCCTTTTTAAAAGATTCTACACATCTGATTGACACTAATTCAGACTGACCTTCTCCCTAATCAGTCCAAATCTTTGATATTTTCTCTACTTACTATATTTCATCCATAAGACATGGATTTCTTTCAGATTTTGACATCTCAGAAATCTAGATGTCTTATACTCAATGATGAAATTGGGAGCATTTTTCCCCAGTGGTAAATGAAAGAATGATATATCTGACAATGTATGGTGACTGAGATTGGATGAACCACATCATTTACTTTGCCTCCAATTAATGCGAACACTTCCAAGCCAAGGAAAGGCAAGACATTTAGCCTCAACACTACTCAATATTCCATAGTGTCTTATGCTACCTAACACATTTCTATATGTTCTTTCCATTCACATCAATTTTAAGTGATAGATATTTACTATTTCTTCATTTCACAGATGAGCACTTTCAGAGAAGTTAACTCTCCTGCACAAGGCTGCTGGCTGACAGAGCCAGCAGCCTAATGAGGTCTTCTGGCACCAGCCTCTGCTCATCTGACTACCCACTATGATTATTCTTAGGCTTTTGCTCTGAATAAAAGTCTCACTACCCTACATTTCAACTAAGGTCTGAAAACTACCTGTACAACTTTGGTTGTAGCTGGCAACCTTTTACTCAACAATATAGAGCAGTAGCATATATAAGAATCTTACTCCAAATCACCTTTTAATCCCAAACAATAATAAGAGGCATAAAAGCTGCCTGCAAAACCACTTTCTACCCTTTTGATTTTATAAGTCACAGACAACAAAAAAATTTCAGATTCTATTTTCTGATAGGTAGAAGCCTCTTGTGTGCAAGAAAACAATTTATTTAACAACAAACAAACAAAGATCATGCAGAAAAACTGCTCTGCAGAATTGGGGCAATATTTTGAGCTGATGCAATGAATAAAGATAGCCAATGTCAGTCAACAGCCAGTGGAAAAATAACCCTCAACTTCGGATTGATTTGAAGCCTACCAGAATGACAGAGTGAAACATAACACAAAACTGTCACAAAAGTCTGTTATTTATAGAGAATTGAATTAAATATGACAATTGACCAATAAAATTACACAAGTTAATTCTTCTTTTCAGGCATCACAAGATGGTGTTTACCTTATATTACCCAGAAAATGGACTGCAGATGATGATGAACTTTCCTCAGATTAACAAGCAGCCAACCAATTTGGATGTCCATGCAAACAAAACAATCAAGCTTCCAAATTACAGTCTGGCTGAAGAATCAGAATTATTTTGAGAGTTTGGCAACTAAAACAAATAGACTCAAAGCCATAGGGTTAGCAGGATGCACTTGGAATGAGGGTCTGATTGCAGCCAAAGAGAGAGAGAAAAGGCCAAAAGAGATGCTAGAGAAAGAGGCTAGTAAGGAAATTTTTGAATACACTCAGTGACATGGACACTTAACCAAGTTCTATTATAGCCTCATACTATTAGACTCTAAAATGTATTGCTAAGGAATAGTAAATAAAACAGTGTGGCACTAAGGCAGGGATAGATCCAACACAGGTGGAATACAGTAATTTAGCCAAATCAGTGGAGACGATATTTACTCATGAACAATTGGTTTTGGAACAATTGGCCAGCAGCTTGGAAAATAAGGTAAAACTGGATCACTACTTATTTCCTTAAAACAAAACAAATTCTAAACAAATCAGAAATCAAAATGTTAAAACTAAAACCAGAAGAATACTAGGAGAATACATAGGAAAATATTTTATAATCTTGGAAAAAAGGGCTTTCTAATAATACCAAAAATCAAAAATAAAGCAGTTATTTATCTAAGAAATGACCACTACCTTTAACTCCATAAAATTGTAAAGTTTCTGCAGAGAAAAACATCTTCACAAACTTGGCTGAAGGATAAATGACAACATGGAAAAGAAATTTTTAAAACATATATCCAAAAAAACAAAATACCTACTTTTTATAGTTTCTGCAAATAAAAAAATCTCAAAATAAGAAGGCAATAGCTATTTAAAAGGCACTTTCAAAAGAAAAACTAAAACAAATGAATCTGTATGAACAATCTTAGGTGGGTGATAAAAATGTTCTAAAACTGATTTAGGATGATGGTTATACAACTTGGTAAATTTAATTTAAAAAAAGACAACCATTGAATTGTACACTTGAAATGGGTAAATTATATGACATGTTAAATATGCCTCCATCAAGTTGTTAATAAATGACTAATAAAATTTAAAATAGATGTTCTTCCTCATTAGTATTCAAAGAATGTTAACAATGCTTCTTCAGTGGTCTCCTCCCTAAGCCTCAAGGACACCACATTGTGCAGGTTTTCTTCCTGCCTCTCTGATAGCTCCTCAGTGTCCTTTGTTCATTCCTCTACTCTAGAGATGGCCATTCCTTGGGCTTCTCTGTGAGCCTCCTTTCCACTGTACCACGTTCCCTCCCTAGGAGTTATCACCTGCAGAGGTTCTGCAGCAACAACAGCAACATAGTGTAAAACAACATTCCAGATCTTCTTTCTAAGCTCCAGAATTATGTATCCAACTTTTTGCATGGCTGCATGCCACTTGGTCGAATCACCAATAATCTTCAGTGCCATTCCTGCCCCTGCTCACAATTCTTCTCAAGAAGTCCCTCCTCTATAAATGATATCTTTATTTTCACACTTGCTCATGGCAAAATTCAGATTTAGCCTAGGTATATTTCTATCCCTTGTGTACCTCATCTAATCCATTTCCTATTCCTATGAAATCTATATCAAAAATGCCTTTGAGTTCCATTTATTTCTTTACCATTTTACAGTCACTCTGCAGTTCAAACCATCATGATCATCTTCCATTGATCCAAGAGCATTCTAATTGGTTTCCACTCTTAGTCTGTTCTTCACTGAACTATTCTCCCAAAACTGAAAACACGATTTTTTTTTAAAGCAATTAAGATTTTTGAGGCAGACACCAAAGTACACCACTCAGATCCCACTTCAGTAAAGACTTGTTCAGGGGCTGAGAGTATTGCCAGCCCCTCCAGCCTTGTTCTAGCTGCAAAGAACTACCTTGCCCCAGGAGGTCACACTCCCTCCTGGGGAGGCCCTCATCCAGTGATTGATCAATATGAAGTTATAAAAGCCCAACCATCTCAACCCAACTGGGGACCCCTCTGGAGAATCATTCTAATTCCACTGCCTGTGGGGGCAACCAAGGCTGTCATTGGGCCCAAACCTCAGGGCGCCTTATCTCTCTGCCCAATCCTTCTTCCTTCTCCTGCTTCCACATGTGTTAATCCAAGACTAGTCCTTAGTTACATCCTTCTCTCCAGACTGGCTCAGATTGCGTCCTTGGGAATACTATATACAAGACTTTTGAAACCATGCGATGGCTTTATTTGGGTCCTACTGATCCAGACAGATTCCTCTCTTCCACTCTCCTACCCTATTCTGCTGCATGTTTGTTTTCAAACATGCCAAATTCCTGGAGGCCTCAGAATTATTATGCTTGGTGGATCCAAAATAAGGTTTTATCCTGATGATGATATCCAAACTACTGCAGACTATGGTACAGAGACCCCTCATAGATGACACATATTTTCACTTTACAAGCTTCTTAGTGGAATGGCTCTTAGAAGGCTTGACATTCTCTACAGCACCTGGCACAGAGCTTTGCTCACAAAAGAAACCCAATAAATAAATAAAATGTGTATGGATTAGGTTACTTGGCAGCAAATACTCTATTGCAGGACCAAATCACTGTCAACAAGAGCTTGCTCAAAACAGCTCTTCTACTAGCACTAAAGCAAAACTCCAAAGAGACAGGAGACAATTGACATATAAAATTTACAACTGTCTTCTATGGTTAAGATCAGAAATTCTTCCAAAGCAAACTAAAGTACAACCTCAGCAGTGACTCAGACTCAAGAAGTAGCAAGATGTACATTGGGCTATCTTTTTTCAGCTCCAGTTTATCACATTTCAGAAACTCCCCTTTAGGAAAGATTCCTTCTCAAACAATTCCATACTAAATTTGTCCTCTTCTCCTATTGAATCTTTGTGCAAGTAGATTCAAAGACAAAGAATTCCTTTTTCCACCTATTCATAGTATATCCTTTCTAATCCCAAGGCCCCTTACTTAATGCTATTTTTCTTTCCATTCAAGATCCCTATGAACAAACTCCTATGATTCCAGTTTGTGTGTAAATACACACAGTTAATTATGATGGACTATACATCCCTGAAGCTAACTGTGACCCCTTTAAGAAGAACCTCCTTCTTTAAAGGCCCTTGGAAATAAGTATGGTGATTTAAATAGCTGGGTGTGGTGGCTCACACCTGTAATCCCAGCATTTTGGGAGGCTGAAGTGGAAGAATCACTAGAGCCTAGGAGTTCAAGACCAGCCTGGGCAACATAGGAAGACCCCCATCTCTATAATAAATGAAAAATTAGCCAGGTGTGGTGGCACATGCCTGTGTTCCCAGCTACTCAGGAGGCTGGAGGGGGAGGATCACTAGAGTCCAGAACTTTGAGACCAACCTGGGCAACATAGGGAGACACCATCTCTACAAAAAATATAAAAAATTAACCAGGTGTGGTGGCACACACCTGTGTTCCCAGCTACTTGGGAGGCTAAGGTGGGAGGATCATTTAAGCCTAGGAATTTAAGGCTGCAGTGAGCTGTGATTGCACCACTGCATTCCAGCCTGAGAAACAGAGCAAGACCCTGTCTCAATAAATAAATAAAATAATTAACTAAAAATTTTGGAAAAAAAAAAATAACCCATTTGTTCCCAAAAGATCTCCAAGAGAATAGTACCATGATCATACAGGCAGGATAATGTATCTTTGATCATGAGTAATACATTTGTCTTCGTATTTTAGTATTGATAAATAAACAGCTCATATGATAAAAATCATTATTAAACAGCTCTTAAAGACTTGAGGAAGAGGAACAAGGGAAAGAAAAAACAGTTAATAGAAGTTGGTGGGAGAAAAGGGATAACAGATCACCTTTAAACAAGCCAGAAACTTAATTATCACCTTTACTTAAACCCAAACACCCAGTCTCTTGTTTCAAGGAGACCAACTCACAGAATATTTTTCATGACTAACCTTATGCTTGCAACTGAAGATTAAAAACTAAATATTATTTGACAAGTTTTTATATGATGACATAAAGAGTGGCTAGCGCCCACTGTTGACTAAGACATTTATGCCAACCTCCTTTGCCTGCCAAAATATAGCTTCAATAAGCACACATAAATTTTATTTTTAATAAATAACCACAAAATAGTTTCATAAACACACTAAACTGTGGATAATTGTAGCTTACAATGAAGATGTGTTACAGTTTCGGTAAATAGAAGTTACACAGTCTGAAGCTGGCACACGCTAACCCCATCGTATGGATTGATGTCAAACCAGCTCATGCTGGAACACCCTGGTGATTTTCTTGGTAAGAGGCCTACGTGCTAACTACTTGGGTTCCTGCCTTCTTCCAGCAGCCCTCCTGTTTGTCTATGCAGACATTAGGTTTCAGAGTCCTGAGAATTTAAAAGGATAGCTGAGGTCTCTGCTCGGTGTCCCAAAGGGTCTTTGCGGTAAGAAAAGTTCTTTATGCCCTGACCAACATGTAGACACCTATGATACTTTAAAATAAATAAATAAAGGGCATTTGGGGAAATAAATGCTGATGTGATGAGAAGGAACCAGTGAGAATAAACTGTTCTTTCTAACTAACTTTTCTTGGAATTTACATGTTCCTTTTACTCAAAAGATCCTTTTGGAAGAGTGTATTGCCTTTTCCTCTGTTGGCAGACATTTCTTTCTCTCTCTTTTTTTTTTTTTTTTTGGTATTCCTTAAAAAAAGCAACTTATTGAAAGCTTAATGATTTTTTTTCCTCTGTTAGAAATCAGCTTTATTTTTAAGCTTCTTTGACCACACGTGTGCTTTGATGAACTTCCCTCCCATTCGTGGAAAAGAGCTCTGGGTTCCTAACACTTCCAGCTCCAATTCCCCACATTCTCTTTCACTTCACATCAACCCCTGGGAAAATTAGAGTGAGAAAAGTCAAAGGGGGACTTTTTTTTTAATGTGTTGAGCTTCCTTTTGAAGACGAGGAAAGAGAGTTTTATCTCTAGTAAAAACAGGCCCTTTTGTGAAAAGGAGACGTGATGATTGATCAAACAGCATTCAGAATTCCAGGGATGCCAAGATATTGCTGGGATAAATGGTGGAGATGACCCAAAGACCCTGTGCTGTTTGAAAGTGAATAAAATTACTCCGGCGACATGTTCTGCATTCCTGTGTGTACTCCGCAATTTACATGCTTTACATTTTGCCTGTGGTTACCTTTCACTCAGGTCTTAACTCACAGTTGAATTTACTCAGCCAGAAATTTACTGGGAACCTCCGTATGGGATGTATGAAACTGGGCCCTAGGGCAGATGGGGCGGGCAGTGTGCATGGTAAGAAGGTAGAATAGAGTAAGAGGGTGGCCCTGACATCAAGGAGTGCTCAGCCTGAGGGCTCGGGATATCAGAGCCATGGATGAAGGGCCTCACGAGCACCCGGAGAGAGTGACTCACTCTGCTGGAGGTTGACCTCCATCAGGAGGAATGCCTCATAATGTTTTGCAACCTATGAAACACTGGCAGCCTGCAGTGCTGCCGCACAATTCTGTTATGTTTTTCAGCACTGCCAAGGGTAGATTTCTCATCTTAACCTCAGTCCTCCTCCAATCTGCATCCTTTACAATCCTAGACAACCCCCAGCAATAGCTCTCTAAGCAAACTCTCCCTGACTCCAGTTAACCGCTGTTTCTATCCTCACCCCAAATTAAATTCAACACTTTCCGTATGTTTCTTATTAAACAGCTATGCTTAGAAAGCTATGGAGGTCACAGAGGTACAAGATGTTGTGCATCAAAAAGCTTATCACCCGGCCGGGTGCGGTGGATCATGCCCGTAATCCCAGCACTTTGGGAGGCCGAGGCAGGCGGATCACGAGGTCAAGAGATCGAGACCATCCTGGCCAACATGGTGAAACCCCGTCTCTACTAAAAATACAAAAATTAGCTGGGCATGGTAGCACACACCTGTAGTCCCAGCTACTTGGGAGGCTGAGGCAGGAGAATTGCTTGAAGCTGGGAGGCGGAGGTTGCTGTGAGCTGAGATCGAGCCACTGCACTCCAGCCTGGCACCTGGTGACGAAGCAAGACTCTGTCTCAAAAAAAAAAAAAAAAAAAAAAAAAAAGACTAATCACCCAACGGGAGAGTTGGACACGTAACAATTTAAGAGGGAAAAAAAAATGTTGTAATAGAGCTGCAAGCGCTGTGAGCACTTAGACAAAGTAGTGACATGTTTTGGTTCAGCAAGATTGTGAAGTTTTCACTAAGGTTCTGGCAAGTAAACTGAACCAAGATGCACGGACACATTTCCTAGAGCTCCAAGGAACAGCACGAACAAAAGACCAAAGGTATGTGGGTAGGCAGCCAAGAGTGTTCGAATTTGAACGTGGCCAGGGCACAGGATACATGAGAAACAGAAAAAGAGAGAAACAGAGAAACAGAAAGAGAGCTGGAAGGGCGAGTTCAGGCCAGATAAAATCCAAATCAAGAAAAGTAAAAGTTACTCTGTGGGTAATGGGGAAGAGTTGAAGTTTTCCTAGGAAAAAAATAACTTCCACTGCCTTGTGGTTAAGAATGCTAACTCTGGAGGCGGTGAGGATTAGACAGGATCAAGCCAGGAGCTGGAATGGACCCATGTTAATGACCAAGTAAGTGAGCATAGAAGACTTTTAGGTAAGAAGCCCTGTAGAGGCTGAAATAAATATTTCCTAACATGGACGAGCAAGGCTCCACTGTCCTGCCATTTTTCCTTTTTTAGTAATCAAGGCAAGTAAGCAAAGATATCAGATGTCAATAGAATGAAATGACTATAGACAGAACTATACAGAACCAATAGAACCTTCTACAACAATGGATACTGAGCACTTGATGTGGAATCACTCTGACTGAAGAACTGAATTTTTCATTTTGTTTGATGTTAATCACTTTTAGTTTACACAGCCCTATGTGGCAAATGCTATCATATAGGGCAGCGTAGCTCTAAACAACAAAATTGTACTGACTGAACCAAGAGATTCAAAGCATTTTGGAAAAATTTACATTATTCTTCTACCACCCATCAGACTTCAATGGTGTTTCTGAATTTAGAAGATGGTGTCTATCAAAAGCCCCATGTTCATATATAATAAGATGCAGTGCCTGTACTTAGCTCAGGCATGAAAAAGCTTCAAAACATTTTCACTTTTAAAAGGGATCCCTTTAAGCTGTTCAGAAGGGCCATCTCTTACCCTGGTCTACTCAGGATTGCCTATCAGTGGGCACTAAGATCACAGAGGTCAGGAAGAGGTTGACTAGTTCTCTCTGACTTCGCAGAGAGGAAAATCTGCCCCCTGACTATCTATTTTCCAATGAAAGTTTCCCAGTGAGTCATTGCCCCATTATAACCTAAGCACAGTAGAATGACCATGGTGTGTCGTTGAGTGTTTTTGTAAGCTGATTTGTGGTGTTAACTTTCTGGATCATAGAAATGGTTTTGTTCAATTTTTTTTTTTCCGTAGGTTCGGAGTCAAGAATTATAATCAGCTGCTAAGACTTTGAATTCTCCAGGTAGTTATTTCAAGAACATCCTTTTGCAGTTTTCTTGGAAACTGATTCCTTGTTGTGTGAATTTTAATACATTATATGTCATGGTTATTGGCCAGCTATCAGGACACCTGAACTTTTTGGCAATTCACTATTTATAATCCATTATGGAATATGGTAAAATCTCTTATACACTAAGTAAAACCAGGATTAGATAACTTTTTACTTGCTTATCTCGCCAACAAAATATATAAGAGAAGCATTGGAAGAAATTTAGCAATGAGAGACTACTGAAATAACACTTAATTTACACATTGGTTATTTCCAGTAGAACAAGTATTTTGAAGATGGCTACAATAATATGAATCTTTGATAACCTTTAAAAACAGAACAGATTGCTTTGAAACCAGAATGAAAGAAATAGATGTTCCTAAAGCCACAAAGATGAAATAATGCTTTTCAAACAGTGGGTCACAACCAACTAGGTTATGAAATCAATTTAGTGGGTCAAACCAATTTTTTTTAATCAGAATATTATTTTTTCTTTCTTTTTTTATTATACTTTAAGTTCTGGGGTTCATGTGCAGAATGTGCAGGTTTGTTACTCAGAGTAAATTTTAAAACTAGAACAGAATAGAAAATATCAGTGTACTTCACACATATTAAAGGTAGAAAATGTTGTATTCTAAAACTATCAATTGTGTTTATGTCAGTGTGTTCTAAGTCGTGATATAAAAGAAGTATTTTTTATAGAGCATTACTTTACCAAGAGCTTAAAAACCATTGATGACCAAATGACAGGACTTGAAATTTCTTGCTGGATAGATTGTAGGTAACAAATATTTATCAAACATTTGTTCCATGCCTGATATTAAATTCATTTATAAGGTGAATACATGCCTACTTCTTTCAAATAATTTACCACCTAACAACATATAGACACAAATAATTATAACACAATGAGTACCATAATAGACATGAAGAGGCATGTTAGAAACATGACAGAGGGAACTTCCACTTCTGCATGTGACAGAATGCAGACAGGAGACATGAGAAATACTTCACAGAGAGAGTGGCATTTGATGTCATCCTTGAAAAGTGACCTGCAAGAACAAGAGAAAGGCATTCCAAGAGAACAGAACACTTGCTATAAAGGTTGCGATGTGACTTGTGCTATGCCTAGAGTCTGGAGTGGTACTCTAAATGTTATTGTACATTTTAGTCACTTAAGATAGGCTTCAAACTTAGAGGTGCAGTGAAAGTAGAGATAGTTTATTTTCATTAAGTCTGAATTATTAGCAATATGCTCGTGTTTGATTCAGATCTTAAAACCATTGCTTTTAGGAGCAAAGTTTTTCAAATGAAGACTTCCTCTCAAATGGGTCAAATGTTAGGCTTCCTAGGGAAGAAAACAAAAGTCATTTGCATTATAACGGGGTTTAGCAAGAAGTCACCTATGGCTCAGACTGCTTTGTTTTGGTGGTTTGAACAAAACAAATATTTATTAGAAAGCAAAATCACTGTACATTGTAAGAAAATCAAGAAAATTAGGTCATGCTTTGTTATAACCGTTATGGGACACACATCGTTTAACTTAATTTCACACTTAAAAAATTTACATTCCATGGTAGAGCTGGGAGTAGAAATTGAGGCCCAGAACATTAGGTATGTGTGTCATGAATAATCATAAAAGGCTTTAGAACCAATTTAGGCAATATTGATAAGCATGAAATTATAGAATAGAAAGCACTAATTCAAAATAAAACTTTTTGTTAATTTTTTTCTTGGTATTATTTACGTTGAGTGTGACTATATTTGTTATTTATTTCAAATCATTCCACTTTCTTTCCTTTTCCATGATTCCTAACAGAAGAGCTTTTCCAATAGTGTTTCAACTCACAGGCACTAAATGATATAGCAAGATATAACAGAACTTTATATATTAAGCAAAGTAATAGCTAAAAAGAGATCAGCAATAAATTATTGCAGACTAGGTAAATAATCTGTCATTCTTTTAAAAGTAGCATGTGTATGAGCATTCTTTCTTTGTGATAGGAAAACTATTTTAGTTATTTTTCAAACAATCTCAAAGAGTGAAGATGACTCTTGTATTTTAGATTTTGAAAATTCCATGAGAATTGCCACTATGAAGATGTAATGGCGTTCCCATGGCCTCTAACTTCCCGAAAGTGGCTGTTATTTTGTTTTGTCTTTTGAAAATAATGACTTGGATTTGAAATGAGAAAATGAATAGTAATATTTCTAAGCTTTGCCATAACAGAGTTTCAAAACAAAAATTAAACTGTCCTGCTCAGGTACCTATTAAATTTTTCAGGTCTTAGAAGAAAGAAGCACAGTAATTATAATTGCAGACTCTACGAAAGACTTAAAAGTCAAACAAATCCAAAAGAGTCGTAACTTTTTAAGGCGGTTCTCAAGTGGTTTCCAGGATAAAAAAAGTGATTATGAGTTTGTGTTTGGATTTGATTTTCATCCTGTGGGAGCAAACATTAAACCATAAATACATGTATCTTGGAGGAGAAACCCCAGCTTCTTTCCCCAATTGTCTGAATGCTCTAATGTCAGATTTTTCAAATTCTTCTCTACCTTGGAGAAAGCAGATATTTCCAGGAGCACCAAGATGGATGCTTTTCTTTTCAGCAAGACTTCAATTGTCTACCTGTTTATATAGGAGAAGCTCTGTAATTTCATCTCCACCACAGAAGACAATCATTATGATTACATGAGGCACTGGTTTAACAAGGTACACCTAATAGGCACTTCTGCTCATGAAATCTTGCACAAACAACATTCTTTCATTGTGCAACATGTAAAATAACTTCTTCATCCTGTTGTAGCCTCTGACAGTAAGGCACAGCATGCTACCTCTTGACTGACTTTTCACTGGAAAACAGAAAAGTCATCACTCTGTCTTAGAGACTGTGGCCTCTGTTCATGTAGTCTATATGAAAGCAGAAAACAGAGGCATTTTTCCCATTCTTTGCACTCACTGAGGGATTTGGGGTATACCACGCAACAGAGGACATGTCTCTCTAAGCACTTGGTGAAAAGAATGTGCCTCAGAGAAGATAGATAGCTTTTTGCAAACTCAATTGATTTCCCCAGTTTGTAAATTATAAACATCCTCTCCCTTATCCTCTTATTCAAACAGATGCATGTGCATGCGTGCGCATGCGTGCGCGCGCGCACACACACACACACACACACACACAATTTGAAGAAAGCAAGGCAAAACCAAAAGACCCCGTAGAGCAGCAAAAGCAAATGAAAGGAAGACAAAGCCTTAAAAAGAGGAGAAACAAATGTTAAAAGGGAACACAACCCAGGGTAAGAATCCTAGAAAAGGGAAAACGAAATATTTGAGCACTGCAAAAGGGAAAATATTTCAAAGGAGTGAACAAACACCCAGCAGAACTGCAGTTCATGAGTGAATTTATGAACTATCATTTCCTTTCAAGCCCGAAGGTGGAACACGTGGATCAGCTTCTCCTATCTTTCTCTAGTGCCTTGGCTGTTTCTGTGTTTTTCTCACCATATCTCACATTTTACTTTTGTTTTTATTTTTTTTCAAACCTCCCTCCTTCTCAGGAGGTGAATAGAAGGTGGCCCCTCTATAAATGACTATTATCCCTTCAGGGTGAGGAATGTGTAAGAACCATGTCAGGAATTTCAAGCAGCCCAGCAGCGTTAGGCTGAGGCAGAGCTGTTGTTTGCAGAAGGGAAAGCAAGAGAGCCTGGACACAGGAATAATGGAGCTGATGTCCTCTGAAATCACTGCAGCTTATGTTTCCCATTTAGGTTAAAAAAAAAAAAACTGATAGAGTCACAAAGAGGCACTATGAACTTGTAGCATTTCGCTTATATACAAAACTTATTTTGATGTGTTCCTTCCATCCATTTCAGACTTTGGGGCAAGAGAAGCAGCCATCTCCCAGAGTTTTTCAAATCCTGCCTTGTGCAGCAAATATCACAGCTGCACCCTTCCTGTATTATGCATTCATGAGGTAACTCACAGAGGAATACATTCTTTCCCACGAGTTGTTTTGCCGGAGTTTCTAGAGTAGAAAGGAATTAAGTGTAGATATGGCAGAGATCCCCAAATCTTCTAAAAGAGAAACCAGAAACCAGACTTAGCTGCTGCTTTTGTGTGTGTGTGTGTGTGTGTGTGTGTGTGTGAGAGAGAGAGAGAGAGAGATAGAGAGAGAGAGAGAGAGAGAGAGAGAGAGAGATGGAGATAAATAAAAACATAAATAGGTATAGATAGGTAGATTAGATAGATTGATAGATCTAGAAGAAGATCAACTATGTATATGTCAGAGGCATGTGAAACAGAGCAACTCCATCTTGAATAAGAGCTGGCTAAAATGAGGCTGAGACCTAGTGGGCTGAATGCCCAGATGATTAAGGCATTCTAAGTCACAGGATGAGGTAGGAGGTCAGCACAGGATACAGGTCATAAAGACCAAACAGGCTGCAGTAAAGAAGCCAGCTAAAACTCACCAAAACCAAGATGGCCATGAGAGTCGCCTCTGGTCGTCCTCACTGCTACACTCCCACCAGCGCCATGACAGTTTACAAATGCCATGGCAACATCAGAATGTTACTCTTTATGATCTAAAAAGGGGAGGCATGAATAAACCACCCCTTGTTTAGCATATCATTGGAAAATAACCATAAAAGTGGGCAGCCAGCAGCCCCCAGGGCTGCTCTGTCTATGGAGTAGCCATTCTTTTATTCCTTTACTTTCTTCATAAACTTCTTTTTGCTTACACTGTGGACTTGGCCTGAATTCTTTCTTATGTGAGATCCAAGAACCTTCTCCTGGGGTCTGGTTCAAGACCCATTTCCTATAACATATATATGCATATACATACACACACACACATACATACATATATATGTGTGTGTGTGTGTGTGTATATATATATATATAAAATGTTTCCCCATCTCACCTTTTTAAAGCCCTGTGTCTATTTTTGTGTGCATATGTCTTTTCACACAAAGGCGATATTTATGACTCACCATCAAAAAGTCACACAAAAAGTTACCTAAAGACTATTATGGATTGCCAATGACCAAATCATGACCCAAATTTTGGTCTTGTCCCAGAGGACTATATTTAGGTAGCAGTTCATCAAGAAGCAGCAAATACATCTGCAGGATTTAGACTCTAACACTAACTTATTTGCATGTGGTCCTCAACTTTTAGAGCCCATGTGCACTGATATGAAATCTCCTCTTATCCTACCCTCAAATTCCAGCCTAAATAACAGAACAGCTGTTTTTCATAAGACGGTGGAGATGCTGATGCTGATAATAATGGAGATGATGATGATGATGATGATGATGATAATGAAGTGATGGTCATGGTGACAGTAACAGTAATAGCAATAATGAAAACCATCAACTACGAAGAGTTACCATTTGACAGGCATTAAGCTAAGCATGTTTTATGGATTAATTTATCAAATCTTCCAAACAACTCCATGAGCCAAGACCTATCCCTATTTAACAGGTGGAGAAGCTGAAGCACCAAGATGTTAGGTAAATACTAAATTTCATACTCAAAGCCACACATTGGTAGGTGACAGAACCCAAACTTGAATGCAGAAAATTCACCTTTAGAACTTGTGCTGTTCATGTCTACTATCTGCTGCACGATGCCCATGCGTGTTCTGAACCACTGAGAGCTTGGGCTCATCCACCAGATGTTCAGGCCAGGCGTAGCGGGGATGAGGTGTGCATGTGTCTAAGTGTGAAAATGTATCCAGCTGACTATGGGCAAGTTTAGAGCCAATTGCTACACAATTGATTGGGCTTTGGAAGGCTCCAAAAATGTAAGGGGCCAACACAAGCAAACTGTTTCACAGTCTGGCTATTCCTTTCACACAGACAAAATCAGCAAGACCAGCCCTACAGCAATGCAGAAACATCCCTGAATGGATTCCTCATGGCTTTCCCAGCCGATGCACCCCAAACATCGATGATCCAAGACATGTCATTTGTGTTCTGATACTCCACCTGAGACCAAAAATAAAATGACAATACAATATACAGACCCATGACCACACTAGATAACAGACACCTGAGGAAAGAGGCAGAAACATTTTGATACTAAAGAGCTCTAGGAAGGTCCAAAGTTCACAGTACCCCAACCCAACCTCTCACAACTGCTGCCATTCACACACACATACAATACACACCACCACCACACACACACACACACCTGACAAGAGCCATCAAAATGGCAGACAAAATCAGTCATAAAGCACTAGACAAAATTATAAGTGCTTCAAAGGGATAATGAAAGTGAAAGAGGGAGAAATCCTTCATTCATTCTATACAGCAATCACTTATTCAACAAATATGGTCTATCAGTACTTACAGATATAAGTTAAGGAACTGCCACTTTAGTGCAAGAGATAGACAAATGATAAAGTATAGAATATTCACCATCTTTATACATCAGCCTTTTCTGTGAATGACTGTGTGTTATGTACATACACATAAGTTTTTTTAAAAGCAGGTTTGAATCAAATAACCTATCTTATATATGGATTAGCTACTGTTTGGGGGTTCTAAATATGTCTCTTCCCATGTAAGAGTTAGTGGTCAACTCTTACATATGATTAATTTCAAGTATCAACAAATCTTGACTACACAGTTAGTTTCTTTACCTGATTTTTGGCTCAATTCCCAAATTTCAAGCACCCACAACCTGACTTCAGACATATCTTCAAGTAACTTTAATTAATGTATGCTGGTGTGGTATAAGAGAGGACCAGGTACTATATTCCAATATGTACATAGATCTCGCCTTTCTCAAAAGGACTTTATAATTTGTTTTGGTAATGAGGCAGGTAGATAAATAACTTTGCCACAAAAGGCATATAAATTATAGTGAGAGAAAGATAGATCATATTTGGTAGAAGGAACTCAGACACAGTTTTTCTTTTAATTTAATCTAAAATCTTCAGAGAAAAGTTTTTAAAAAAAAAAAAAAATGAGAAGCTGAATTCATAACAGTTCTCAAATTTTTTTTTTTTTTTTTTTTTGAGACAGAGTTTCGCTCTTGTTACCCAGGCTGGAGTGCAATGGCGCGATCTCGGCTCACCGCAACCTCCACCTCCTGGGTTCAGGCAATTCTCCTGCCTCAGCCTCCCGAGTAGCTGGGATTACAGGCACGCGCCACCATGCCCAGCTAATTTTTTGTATTTTTAGTAGAGACGGGGTTTCACCATGTTGACCAGGATGGTCTTGATCTCTTGACCTTGTGATCCACCCGCCTCGGCCTCCCAAAGTGCTGGGATTACAGGCGTGACTCAAATTTTTAAAAATATAATATTCAATATCCTTTATATCGAAAATCTCAGCATTTTCTTGGGTTTCAGATGTTTAAGCAGCTGATGGACTTAGCCAGAGCCTTTTTAGAGGGTGTGAGTTTCCCCACACTTAGTAATGCCCACACTTGTAACACTTGTGGAAGAGAGAGCTAGTTTCAGGTATGGTTTGATTCAGAGGCTCAAATAATGACATTAGAATAAAAATGTCTCCATCTCTGTAATCTGCCTCCTATTGTGTTAACTTCATTTTCAGTCTCCATGCTGTGACTCCTGTCAACTCCAGGCTCCTTCTCCCAAGCTCAGTCTAGCAGAGAAAAGAAAGTGTTTTTTTTTTCCAGGAGCCCTTCCACCTTCTCTGGATTCACTCTTTCCCATCTCTACAACAATCATTGTGGTTAAGGGGCTTTGATGCACTAAGTGACCAAGCTTGAATCACAGATTCCATTCCTAGTGTCAAATATGGCCACCTACCGGAACCAGATGGACAGAGTAGAAGAAGATGATCCCTCAAAGAGAACAAAATGCATCTGATGCTGAGTGTTTCAAACAAATAGCCTCTGCACATCCTTCATTCTCAGGGAGATAATATACACATTCATCTTATTTTTCAGTTATGCATGAAGCATAATGAGGAATTCCTCCAATGAGGAATTTAAAAAAGCAAAAATATACTTGTGGTTTTTGAACCAAAGCTTCAATCTAAATAACTATTTCTTAATTCTGAGGTTGACTTTTAATGAAGGGGGTTCCGCAGCCCCTTGAAACCTTCATCTTCTCTTCTGTAAACTCTAGTCTCTCCTGCTGAGTTCAGTTATGCATTCCGCTCCCCTTCATGAGGCTTACCTTTCATTGATGGGAAAACGACTCTAAAAAGAAAACACATGTGACTCTCTTCAATAAAACACATGTCGAGAAATTGGGAGAAACAGCACCCTTCAACCTTGTCAACACATTGAAGCTAAACAGGAGAATATATGCAGAAGCAGGAAACAACCAGACTACACATTGGGTGCTTGTCTACCAGCCCTGCTCTGTTCTCAAGGCAAATTCTTACTGCAGAGACTGTCTAACTGCAGAAACTGTACCATGACTCTGAGAGCACTGTTCAGTGACAGAAATGTAGGAAAGGAAGAAAGACCATAAATGCATATTAATGAATTTATTCCAGAGCAGATCATCCTTTTTGCTAGCATAATAGTAAACCAAGACCAATCACAAGTGTTAAACACACTCAAACACCCCACCAAAACATACTCTTCCCCATCATCTGTCTTTTCAGGTGATTATCATTATATTTCCAGTACAAAATTTTTTGCAAAGGCATCTTAAGTTGCTTCAAATTCTCTTTGGAAGTAAGTGTGGTTATACATGAACTCCAACTGTTTCCTCATAGCAGTAAGGAAGATAGCCAGCCCTTAATAAACATCTTATGAATTGAATTAATAATGATGGCTAAAAGGGTACATGTGCCCTACTTGGGCAGAATGTCATAATTTTAACAGGGGCCTGCAGAAGCCTGTCTGGAGACAATGCCATGACTCAAAGGAATGACTAATATTAGGTATTTCAAACACCATGGTAGATGCAAGGGGGGAAACCGTCAGCTTGTACTGTATTTGGGACTTCCTGATTCCACTATTTATCTTGCCAATAAGTAGAATGAGTTTCATCTGCATTAAATCTGCTTACACTAAAGTAGCAACCTCTGAAATAAGTTTTGTCGTATCCACCAGCCTCATTCAAATTAGACTGATTTTCTAAATACAGTTAGTTTTTTGGCAAGATTATTTCACTCATAAAAAAATTAAACATGAGAACTTACATATGATTAAGAAGTTTTCGAAGAATCTTAAAAACATGCTTGATGAAATTATACATTTATGTGATGACAGCTCCTACATATTCAAGTTTAAACGCCGAGCTCCACGTATTACACAAATCCAGAGGGTGTTCCATGCATGTTGAACTTCGTATAAGTGGTACCTCCTGGAGACGGACAATGACGTGATCCAGCACATGAATCATTCTCTCAAAATGTGGTGTGTTTATGAATGTGTGCTTGTGGATGCAAACACATCCTACACCCACATCTTTATCTGTCTATACATCTCAAACTAGATTTGGTCTTTCCGAACTTTTCCTCTACACAACAGATAACAAACTGACTTGGGATTTCTCAGTGAATTTGTAATGTGGAAGCTTCCTTCAAGCCATTCATATCCCCCTACTGCCATTCTACTTTTGAGCAACTGTAAATTACAACTGCAAATGAATCATTTAGCCATGTAGGCCTTGTCCATAAATGTATTTAGGAAATTCATTTCATCCCTTTCTTCCTATAATATTATTATATACTTAATATCAAGACTTTTGTGTATGTGTGTGTACTTATGTGTGTGCACATGCATGTGTGTGTACATGCACACATGCGTGTGTCAGAGAGACAGAGAGAAACTAACCAAAGTATCCATTTATCTCAAAACCATGGCAACCATAAACAGAGTTCTTTTCCATAAATCAGGAGAACAGGTTGTGCAACACATGTCAGGAACCAAATACGTGAGCCTAAGCAAGGCAATTCTGCTTCTGAATCTTCCTTTCATTTTAAAATTGCATATTTAGTTTCAAATAAGTTATAATTTATTAGTTGGTGAAGGTCTACTTGGTAGGCTCAAAATATACAGACTATCCTCAGTAGATTCAACAGTGAAAATAAACTGTATACTTCTGTCAAGACTTACAAAAAGTCATAAGCTGAAAACAAAATTGAGAAATCTGACAGAAGGTGTAATATTTTCTTTTAGGTGAAGTTAATGTGAATTAATTGTATAAAGCTTCCCAATTCCAAAAATGAAAATCAAGCTGGACTGTAAGAGGAATAACACTTAGCTAATCTATTCAAACTGGATCTCAACCAAGTTTCCAGGGTAGAAGAGACGTATGACTGGATACTAGTTCCCAGTACAAGTTTCCATTTTCAAAATATTTCCTTTAAAAGAAAAAAAGAAAAGGGCAGAATACCAATTTTAAACTTTAAAGAAAAATATCATTGCCGTATATATTCCTGGAACCCTGCTTAGTACTGTCTCACTTCTTCCCCTTACCTTAGCATTTTTCTAAAAAGAGACATTGTCGAATTAACATGATCCTTTCTGTGGACAGGGCCACCATCATTTACTATCCCAGAGAAAGAAAGAGCAAGCTCCTACAACAGTATAGCATTTCACACACTTAATCCTTACCACTAAGGTAATCTGTTTATTTTCCCCTTATTTCCTCCTATATAGATTTTCCTATGAAATGTGTATTTACACTCTGCTGATTTATATCTGTGGGAAATCAATGTCTTTCTTAATGCAGAGACTTGAAATAATCCATTCTTAGTGGCAACAAGAATTACATTCATGGAGATAATTTGCCTGTGAAATACTACCCAGCAGTCTTTTGAGCCTGTGACCCTCACTTTGCTCTGTGGTGCATTTTGCCTCTCCTGATTGAACAGTGTTTGCAAACAAAATATATCCACTAGTAAACCAGGTAGGAAAGCCATCTAGTGCTTGCTAAGATGGTGACAGACAGAGATATATCATTCATTTCTGTCAAATTCAACTTCTTCCTACTTCTCTAAAAACAATTGTTTTGCAGATGAGTGAGTCGATGGTTGACACCAAGTTAACCAAGAGTTTCCTTACTGCTCTTAAGATCCCAGGGCTCATTAAGAGGGAGACATTGAGCCTGGAACTATGCACCTGGTATCACCTTTTTGTTTTGTGTATAACAACACTGATATCCTAAGTGTTTAAAAGACATATCCAACATACCACAGATGATTAGTGCCAAATTAAAACAACAGCCCTAAGTCTCTGGCTAGTGTTGCTGGTTTTCCAGGAATCTAGTAACGTGTAACATGTACATCATTTCAGAGTTGGTATATTCATCATTTTGCTACACATATACAATAAAAGTCACTTCAGAGAACAGTTTGGCAAAATCATCAATAGCTTACCAGGAAAAAGGAAAAACTTTTTCTCCTGCCCCATGAACTCACAGAATGGGGGCGCCCATTATACAGAGTGAGCAGAGGGTTGCTCTATCTCTATTAACTGCATTTTACTCCAGAAGTCTTTCTTAGTGGTATGGTCTTGGGGAAGAGTCAAAACACTCTGAATGGCTTTTCTATGGGAACAGCAGGGGAACCTTAGAGGTGTTCTGAGCAAAGAGACTCACATGAAGGCCATCTTGAGACCTTTTATTCTGATGAATCAAATCCTGCCCGGGTCTATAAAACTGGCTCTTCTGCTACCTCCTTTGCCTTCCCAAGAAAGGATCCAGGAAGGAAACCTTCTTCTCTCCCCCTTACCCATTCTCTCATCCACAGTGAAAAGGAAGATAAGAGCCTCACTTGGGAGAGTTGATGGGACCCTGCACCTTTGCTCATGGACCTCTCTTGGAAACGACTTGTCCTATAGGGCAAGTGCTTTCTTCCTCCTGTCTCTCCATCTGCCCTGAGAACAGCTCCCTTCACCCCACTACCCAGCTATACAGCCTATGACTGGGCATGTAGGTGGTCAGAATGACATTGTAGCATTGGGTCCTGGTTGCATCCTTCTTATATCCATTAATAAAATGTATAACTCTCTCCTGACCCTCAGAGGCTATTTCTGAATTGGGTCAGAGTCTGGTGCAGGGAAACGTGGAGATGGGATCAATTAGCCCCTTCAGAAGCTTATGTGAGGAGAACAGAGAAGAGTGACAGGTCCCAGGGAAACTCAGCATTAAATTGGAATGTTAACAAAAGAAATTGAAGCCAAGACCAAAGTGTTGCTCTTATGCCTTGGGCCAAGACTAAGTGGACATTTCATCAAATTTCAGCAGGGACGAAATAGAGTGTTACTGGGCCTACTTGGATTAAGCTGTTAATAGATTCACAGAAGAGGTAAAAATTGTTGCAGGTATTTGGAGAGAAGCCACAAGGGATTGTTACTGGAGCTGGAGAGGGAAGCTGGGCTTGAGGCAATTTAGCATGGTGGACAGAGCCCAGAACCAAGAATCTACACCTGGCTTCTAATCCAGGCTCTGCCTCCTCCTTGCACTGTGCCCTTAGGAATGCTCTCCCAGCTGTTTTTCTGTGATAATAGTTTCTGCATGCAGTTGTTTTTATGACAATGCATGCGGAAGCCCTTAGGAAACTGTGAAGAACCATGAAAAGGATTATCCTGTGAGGAAAAAATAAACTAGAAAATGATTAAAAAGAGACAGATAAATGAACACTTCAGTGTTTTTAGGCGAGTGGGTCTGAAATGAAAAGAAGACTATGACTTGGAAAGGAGAAGAGAAAGAAGAGAACTCTCTTAGGGCAGGATACCAAAACAGGAAGAGTGTGAAGAGACCCAAGTTCATTTCAGAGCCACCTTTCAATCTCTCTTTGCAAACTGGGAAATGATACCCCTGCCTCCAGGTAAATAAGCCCCATGACAAGCTGTACAGTTTGGGGAAACTGACAAGGTTTGCATTTCACCCCATTTGTCCTTTTAGCCAGTAACCCTGAGAGCTGTGAGACCTGCCCCACTTGCCCAACTGGGCATGCAGTCCTAAGGCAGCTCTGGCTTTGGGGTAATCATAAGCATCTACATTTCTCCACCTTCCGGGGTCTCCCCGAAAAGCTAAAATTGCAATCATACATGCCATTCTCACCTGGTTTTAAAGATGACATGATATACATAATACAAAAACACTTTGGAAAACATGCAGAAATTATTACAGAGCAGCCTAACCCAAGTCTCCGCAGCCAGGCAGGAGGAAGGAGGGGGACTGGGAGGCTCAGTGCAGTGTGACTGCGCTTTAGGACACGCTGCGTTTGGTATAAAGACAGACTGCAGCACATCAGGAGGCACGTGCTAGGCAGAACCATGAGGAATGCCATGGCTTTCCTCTTGTCATTCTTTAAGCTGTGGAAGTTTACTGTTGTATTCATGTTTTGTACCATTACCCAGAGGCTATGGTGACATTTTTGCATATTTAATCAATCTAATAACCAAAACCTGAGACTGTGTGCATATCACCTCTATTAAACCTCTTCACTCACAGCTATTCACTCATCCTCCCCCTCACAAGCCTCTCAGCCCTTTATTTCTTTTCTCACACATTGCCGTAATTTATTCATCTCAAGATGCACTTCTGTCTCATTTAATCATTTAAACAGACCTTTGGTGCCTATTTAATTGATTCTTCCTGGGTTTTAATTTGCATCTTTTGACTTTGCCATCCTGATTTCTTTGACTACCCCTCACTCTGCGTGACATATGTTTATGATTTAACAGGTTTCCAATATTCTGGAAGACTTCAGAGGACAAGGTTGAAAAAAAAAGGCTATTTAAAACAGAAATCTATTTGATTGGCCAGGAAACTGAGCAAAACCGAAAGCAAATGCTCTGTGGCTTCAGGAGACAGATTACTAGGGTCATGCTCAAATGTCAGCTACCCAGAGCTCACCTGGCCAGCTCCTGGGCCAGCAGAGGGCCTGGCTTTCCCCTCTGAGGATCCCTGCCAGGATGGGGAGGCAGGTCCATTGATGAGAAAAGGTGAGGGTTTCCTGTGAAGGGTTTCACTTTGATTTTGCATCTATGAAACGTAGGGAATGACTGTTTGCTTCTTTTGTGTTTAGATTTGCTTTCCGATTTGAGAGAAAAGGAGGGTGATTGGTATGGGGAAAACACACAAGTGAGTTAATAAGCTGGTATGTTCAGGAAAGCAGGAAGGAGACAAGTTATTCAGCAACAGTGTATTCTATAATGCCCATTAAGAACAAGATTTGTGATTTTAATTTTGTGCAGATTAAATGTAAGTGAAGATTCGTATAAATTAATGTCACCCATGGAAGTCCCAAATGATAGGATGAAGGAAAGGGAGGCAAGGTGCTATGAATCTGACTCCATAAGCTCATCGTGCAGATGATCCAATAAAGTGTTCCCAAGTCCCCAGAGGGGAACATAACCCTGGGTTTGGGTTTCACAGGTGATTGAATTTTTAATGGGATTCTGCCACTGACCTGACAAAAAAAATCCTTCTATTTTCATTTTCTCCTTGATATAATGGGAGCTATAAAGCAGAAATTATTCCCCAGCAGTATTATGCAAAGAAGTTAATATTTTTAAGAACCCAGAAATTTTACCATATGACAGAGAAGTGCCGAATATTATGGTGCCACATGCATTTATTATGTTCTTCAAAGGAAAAAATTACTCAAGTTTTAATCACAAGCATAAAATCATTAAACTTGCAATGTGGTTGTATAATTTCTGCCAAAAAAAAGAAAACATTCCAAGTCTTTCATTTGTTTTAATGAGCTTCAGAACCAGCTATTGGCACCCATTTTCTAATCAGTCCAATGGTTTGAATATGCATCCACTCTCTTATTGCTATATTTAAAACCTCCTTCATGAAAAGTGGTAAATTTACTTAAAAAGTATAATGTGCTTTTTAATAAACCAAGACCTTGTTATAAGAGAGAGGATGCCTTAGTATTTTCTCTCATATCAATTGTAAGACCGAAATCCTGAGTGTACATGTGTAATGTTATGAGTAATATCAATACCTCCTTTATGTTTTTTATGAAATCTCAGCCATTTGTGGGTATTAAAATGATATATGAGAACTGGACCCAGTCTGTCAATATATCCATATGTTTTGCACTTTGGTCTCAGACATAAAATTTTCCATCTATGATCCTCAGAATTCTGACTGGCACCACCAACATGACCAAATGCCAATTTCAGTTGCTCTATGATTATTTCTAAATCCAGCATTGTGACTAACTTTAGTAGCAGAATGGGCCTGAGCTAAGGAGCTTGGATCTGGATGTTCAGGAGATAAACATTTATGGAGATTTATTTAAAAGGAAGCCTGGAACCATACAATAGGAAAAGGGAAGAGACCCAGGCACAAGCCTCTCTTATTCTCTAGGATGTTCTTTGTACCAAGATACTGGAGAAAGCAGCTGAGGTGGGGTGGACCTCACTCCACTTACCACTCACCAGAGAGCGAACAGGTAGATGGCTGCAACCACCTAGAAGAGGTACCTTTTTCTATCCCATTAAGCCTACTAAATCCACATTTGGAAGAAGGTAGCCAAATTCCAGTCCTGAACCCTGAGGCTCACGGGGAACACTTTAGTCTAGAGGTGTTGACTCAAGGTTAGGAATAGTTCAACTGCACAGCAGGTGTAGAGCTCCAGTGAGTCCTGACAACTGCTGGCCGCAGAGCTCAAGTGATGAAATTCAAAGGAAAAGAGAAAATAGAGAGTGGTGAAAGTGATGGCACCACTCTAGAGGCAATGATAAACAGGTATATTTTGGAAACAAGGACAGAGCAGTTAAATGAGGCTCATACACAGAGGAGATATCAAAAGATATTTAAGCAAGGAATATCTGTTCAAGAAAGTCTGGGTAGTCCAGCCACAACAAGCAAATATCACGGTGAATAGCTGGCCTGGGCTTTTTTCAAACTCCCATTCCTATGGGCAAGATTACCTCCATAATTAAGTAGCTTAACAGAAGCTAAAGGAGTTTGGAGGGAGCAGGAACTGCTAGTATGGAGCATATTCTCAGTTTCAATGGTTCAAGCATATAAGGTCAGGGAGCCAACTGCCTATGTTGAAAAGAAGCAGATAGTGGCAAGAAAACGAAGATAGGAGGAGCAAGTGACTAAGCTGCAAAAGAAAAGCCCTTTGGACAGGATCTGTCTTATAAATCTTATAAATAGTTGCAGGCAATTCTGGGAAGGATAGGAAAAGAAACTAAGATAGACTTTTTTTTTTTTTTTTTTTTTTTTGAGATGGATTTTTGCTGTTGTTGCCCAGGCTGGAGTACAATGACCCAATCTTGGCTCACTACAACCTCTGCCTCCCAGGTTCAAGCAATTCTCCTGCTTCAACCTCCTGAGTAGCTGGCATTACAGGCGCCTGCCACCATGCCCAGCTAATTTTTTTATACTATTAGCAGAGACGGGGTTTCACCCTGTTGGCCAGGCTGGTCTCAAACTCCTGACCTCAGGTGACTCACCCGCCTCGGCCTCCCGAAGTGCTGGGATTCCAGGCATGAGCCACTGCACCCAGCCAATAGCTGTTATTACTCAGTTAGAAAACAAATAAACATTCACCAGATATTCTTATACCCTGATGTTTAACTTTTGCTTGTACATAGACTTACACATGATAATGAAGTAGGACAATTTATGCTATAATAAAATATAAAAATAAATACCATACATGATAATAAAATATCTGATTCACCAGTGTTCCCACTTGAAATATCACATACTTCTGGATGACAATGTGCTCTGATTTAGCCCCTCACTTTATGTTACGAGTTGTGTTCCCTGAAAAGATATTGAAATCCTAACCCCAGTACCTGTGAATGTAACCTTATTTGAAAAAAGGGTATTTGCCAGTGATCAAATTAAGACGAGATCATTAGGGCAGGACCCAATTTAATATAACTCCACTCCTTATAAAAAGGGGAAATTTGAACACAGAGACATACATACTCACAGAAATTAAACAACATGCTCCTGAATGATCAGTGGGTCAATGAAGAAATCAAAAATGAAATAAAAAAAGATTTCTTAAAACAAATAAAAATAGAAATACAACATACCAAAACCTAAATAATACAACAAAAGCAGTATTAAAGGGGAAATTTATAGCAATAAACAACTACATAAAAAGGGAGAAAAATTTCAAATAAAAAAAAACTAACAATGCACCTCAAGGAACTAGAAAAGCAATAATAAACCAAGCCCAAAATTAGTATGAGGAAAGAAATAATAAAGATTAGAGCAGAACTAAATGAAATCAAGACTAAAACATGCAAAAGATGAACAAAATGAAAAGTTGCTTTTTGTAAAGATTTTTAAAAAATCAACAAATCATTAGGTAGACTAAGAAAAATAGAAAACCCAAATAAATAAAATCAAATGATGAAAAAGAAGATACTGCAACTGATACTACAGAAATACAAAAGATCATTAGAAACTATTATGAATGACTATATATCAACAAATTGGAAAGCCTAGAGGAAATGGATACATTCCTAGATGCATATAACCTACCAAGATTGAATCAAAAAGAAATAGAAAACCTGAAGAGACCAGCGAGAGGTAACAAGATTGGATATTCTCCCAACAAAAAAAATTCCAGAATTAGATGATAACACTGCTAAATTCTATCAAACTTTTAGAAAACTAATACCAATTCTTCTCAAAATATCCCCAAAAAATATTAAGAGGAGGGAATTCTTCATAATGCATTCTACAAGTCCAGCCTTATCCACAAAACGAGACAAAGAACAGCAAAAAAAGAAAAAACAACAGCAAAAAGCAACTACAGGCCAACATCTCACATGAATGTAGATGAAAAAGTTCTCAACAAAATACTGACAAACCAAATCCACAGCACATCAAAAAAAATTCTACATCATGTTCATGTGGAATGATCATGGATGATTCAACATATGCAAATCAATAATGTGATATATCACATCAAGTGATGCAAGGATGATTCAACATATGCAAATAATGAATGTGATATATCACATCAACAGAATGGAGGACAAAAACCATATGATCACTTCAATAGACACAATAATCATTTGATAAAATTCAACACTCATTCATGATTAAAAACTCATGAAAAGAGAAGAAAATGGAACTCTTACTCACTTTTGATGGGAATACAGTACAACCTTATGAAAAACAATATGGAGGTTACTAAAAAAACGAAAAATATAACTACCATATAATCCAGCAATCCCAGCCTGGGTATTTGTCTCAAGGAAAAGAAATCTGTATATCAAAAATATCTGTACCACACTTGTTAACTGCAGCACTATTCACAATAGTTAAGACATAGAGTTATCCTAAATATACTTCAACAGGTGAATGGCAAAAGAAAATGTAGTATATATACACAATGGAACACTATTCAGCCAGAAAAAAGATTGAAATTCTGTTATTCACAGCAATTTGGATGAACCTGGAGGATGTTATGTTAAGTGAAGTAAGTCTGGCCCAGAAAGCGAAATTCTACATGTTCTCACTAATATGTGGGAGCTTAAAATGTTGAGCTCATTGAAGAGCATAGAATGAGTTCAAGACCAACCTGGCTAATACGATGAAACCCCATCTCTATTTAAAAAAAAAAAAAAATTAGCTGGGTGTGGCAGCACACACCTGTAGTCCCAGCCACTCAGGAAGCTAAGGCATAAGAATCTCAACTACCCTGGAGGTAGAGGTTGCAGTGAGCCAAGATTGTGCCACTGCACCCCAGCCTGGGCAACAGAGTGAGACTCTGCCCCAAAAAAATAAATAAAGAAAATTTTTAAAAAAAAGCAAGAACAGAGAGAAAAGGAAATATAGAGCAAGTAGTATAAAAAATAAGATGGCACATATAAATCCAGATATGTTAATTATATTAATTGTAAATGGATTAAATATTAAAAATAGAAAGACTTTAAAAGATAAAAAAATTATATTAACATATTCCATTTGCAAGATACAATGGAAAGATAAAGACTCAGAGATGTTAAAATTAAGGGGATAAAGATATACTATACAAATACTAACATGACAGAAAAATACTAGCTATAACAAACAGGTGTAGCTATACTAATATCATACAAAATAAGAGAATGATATTGTCTAATGATATTGAGGTCAATACAACAGAATATACAACAATCTTAAGTATGTATGCCTCTAGCAGCATAGCTCAAAATATATAAAGCAAAAAATGATTTTAAAAAAATCAACAAATGTACAAGCAAAGTAAAAATCTTTAACATACTTCTCTCAATGACTGTCAGAAGACACAGATCAAAGATTGGTAAAGCTAGTGAATATTTGAATAAATTGAACATATACAGAAAATTTTACCTAGAAACTCTAGAATACATTATTTTTCAAGTGCATACAGAAAATTTACCAAAATTGACCATATGCTAGGCCCTCAAGCAAGATTCACTAAAATCAAAAAATTGAAATGATTATGTTCTTTAAACACTGTAGAATTAAGCAAGAAACGAGAAGCAAGCATTTAGGTAGAAAAATTCCAAATGTTAGCTATTAGGTAATATAATTTTCAATGATCTATGGATCAAAATATCACCATAAAAAATTAAACAAATGCATACATTATCACTAAATCAAGTTCATTCCAGAAATTCAAGATTGATTTAAAATTCAAAAATTCAATATAAAAACACCAGTGTAATTTTTCATATGAACAGGTCAAAGGATAAAAATAATTTGGTCATCCACATTGTGCTTTAGCCAAGGCAACCAAACAAAATTTAGAATGGTGAGGGGAGAAATACTGTCCTTATTTTTAGATAACATGATATGACATATGGAAAATCCAAAAGAATCTACAAGCTACTTGAATTAATAGTTTATCTACCAAAGATGGCATATGAAAAGTAACTATGCAAAAGTCATTTGAACGTCTATATACTAACAACAAAAATTCAGAATTAAAATTTTTAAAAGGATAGCATTCACAGAGGTAAAAACATCAATTACCTAGAACCAAGTCTAAAGAAAAATGTTAAAGACTTTTACACTAAGAATTACAAAATACTCGAAGCCTGAGGTAAGAGGATAGCTGGAGGCCAGGAGTTCAAGGTCACCTTGGGCAACATACTAAGGACCCTTCTGTATTAAAAGAAAAAGAAAAAAAAGAATTACAAAATATTGCTGATAAAAAATAAAGGGGACCTAAACGTAATGCAGAGACACCATATCATAGAATGGAAAGATGCCATAGGTTGAAGAACTCAATATTAAGGTATCAATTCTCCTCAGACTGATGCATTGATATAAATAAAATTTCAAATAAATTCTCAACAGTAGCTTGTTTTTAATGGAAACTGTCCAAAATCCTGCAGAAATGCAAATGAATTAGAGGAGGCAAAATAGTCTTGATAGAAAGAGAACAAAATTAGAGGACTTACATTATCCAATTTTAAGACTTACTATGAAGCTAAAGCAACCAAGACAAGACAATCAATTTATCTAAGGATAAACAAATAAATGAAACTTATAGGGTCCAGAAATAGAACTTACCTACATACAGCCATCTATTTATTGCAAAGGTAACATTGCAGTACAGATCGGAAGTGTTCTTCTCAATAAATAGTACTAGATCAATGGATACTCATGGGGGAACAAATGTATTTGACTCCTATTTAATACCATGCACAAAAGTCAATATCTGATAGATTGTAGATTGAAATATTAAAAATCAAGCTAACAAGACTATTAAAAATAAGATAGAGTAACTTTATGAATGTGAATTAGGCAAAGATATTTTACACAACTCAGAAAAGAACTAACCATACAAGACTGATAAATTATACTACATTAAAGTTAAGAATAATTAATTGCTTAATATTGAACTAACTTCCATTAATTAAGAGAATACACAGGTAATCGATACTGAGGGGAAAAGTTTTTTTTGCAATGTAAAAATATTCCATGTGGCTTGTATCCAAAATATTTTTTAAAAGTCTATAAATAATAAGAAAAAAAATTAATATTCCAGTAGAAAAATGAGCAAAAGATCTGAACAAGCATTTCACACAAGAGGAAATCTAAATGCTCAATGAACACATTAAAGGATGCTAACAACCATTAGTCCTGATGGAAATGCAAATTAAAATCACAGTGAGTCATCACCACACACCCACCAGAATGGGTAAAATTAAGAAAGATGATCACACCAAGTTTATCAGAATATGTGGCAACTGGAACACTTAAATACTCATGGTAGAAACATACACTGATACAACTTAGAAAATAATATTTACTAAACACGAAGATATTGATATCCTAAAAACTTGTGGCAACTGGAACATTTAACTACTCATGATGAAGACATACATTGATACAACTGGCTTAGAAAATAATGTTTACTAAACACAAAGATATTCATATCCTAAACTTATCAATTCAACTCCTGGCAATACCTGTATAAGAAATGCATACATATGTGCATCAAAAGATTGGTACAAAAATGATCAGAGCATTTCCATTCACAGTAACTCAAATAAGAAATAACATCAATGACCATCAACAATGAAATAAACAAATGTTAATATATTTGTACAATCCTGTACAGCAATAGAAAAGAACTATTCTATTGCTATAGAAGCCTGTACAGCAATAGAAAAGAACAAAACACAGGTACTCACAAAAGTATGGATGAATTTCACAAACATAATGTTGAAAAAGGAATCAGGTACAAAAAAATACTGATTATTCCACTTAAAGTTCAGAAACAGGCAAACTAATCTATGGTTGTAGAAGTCAGAATACTTGTTACCTTTAGATAAAGGCAGTTATTCAATGGGCAGAGCCTAAGGAATACTTCTTGACTGCTAGAAATGTTCCATTTCTTGATCCAGGTAGTGATTACATGAGCTTGTTCACTTTTGAAATTCACTGAGCCATTGACTTATGATCTGTGAACTTATCTGAATACATATGTCAAGTAAAAATGTTTTCTCGCCAGGTGTGGTGGCTCACACCTGTAACCCCAGCATTTGGGAGGCTGAGGCAGGAGTTTGAGACCAGTGGGCAACATGACAAAACCCTCTTTCTATGAAAACTGTAAAAAAAAAAAAAAAAAAAATCCAGGTGTGGTGGAGCACGCCTGTAGTCTAGCTACTCAGTAGGCTAAGGTCGGAGGATAGCCTGAGGCCGGGAGGTCAAGGCTCCAGCAATTGTACCACTGCACTCCAGCCTAAGCAAACAAGTGAGACCCTGTCTCAGAAAAAAAAAAAAATTTCTTTAAAAAATTATACAACCACTCTAACCTTCAGTAGCACTTGAAAATATTACATGTATTTTGTATTTAATGTGCTTATTACCTTATTTTTATTTGGCATTTTACTATATCTTTTAAGGACAAGTACCATATTATGCATTTTGGTATCTCTAGCACCACGTACTTAAAGAAATACTCATAAACATCTATTGATAATGAAACACTCAGAAATCGACAAGCATAGATAGTTATGAGAGAATCATTAACCCATCCATGCACAGAAGAATATACTTATAGACATTCATATTTCCTAAACCATATACCAATCCTTCCTTCCAAAGAGTAAGAGAAAGAATACTTATTAAATGTTTACTATGTTCCATTCATCAGCCTAAAATTTAGAATTATATCAATGTATACTCTCAACAATTCTTTGAATTAAGTGCTATCGTTACAGATGAGGAAAGTGAGGTACAAATGATTTTAATTAGCTTTCGCAGGATAACATAACTATCAACACTCAAAGCCAGAATGGTGCTGTAAATTAACTGGAAAGTGACCAGAATAATATACATTTCTTCTTCTGGGTCTTTTTCAATGAATATAGTTTGAAGGGTCTGTCAAACAAAGTCTACAGCCCATCACAGCCTTTTCCAAGTGACCCAAACTAGGCAAATCAAACTGTCTGCCTGAAAGCTGGTCCTTGAGCAAAAGGTACGAACACCGGATTCACCCAGGAGAGGGAGTGTTAGGGGGAAACAGTCTTCCTTTTGTACATTCTAGACTCGCGTGTTAGTTCACCCAGTTCCTTCAGCATTCTCCTAAATTCTGTAAACAACGATACACATTTACAGTAAATTGCTTTTCTACTTAAGCAGGCACGATTGGTGTCTACAGTTGTAAGGCAAGTACCCTAGCTGAATAATCAAGAAACATACAGCAGCAAAAAAAAAAAAAAAAAAAAAGAGAGACCCAGAGCGGACCAGCAACTTGCTCAAGCTCCTCCGCGGCAGATGAGACGCCCCACGACTAATCATTTCTCCACTCTATTTTCCTAGCTAAGGGATAGCTTTTGTTCCTGGGTTGCTAAAATATAACTGGAGTGTCTTCAAGGTTCCCTTCACAGCACCTCGGCTTTCTAGGCTTTTCCTCACCTGCAGCTGACTTTCCCAAGTACTGTGATCAATGGACCAGCAAGCTCCAAATGCAACCTCCACGGCCTTTTGCAGTTGAGCACCGGCGGCTTTGCATTGTTCTGTTTCATGAGCCACTTTGCCCACTTGTTTGCTCCTCTAAACTCCTCATGTTGCTCAGCATAAGGCCAGCGCTCTGAGGCTGATCTGAAAGTACAAATATAGAATAATGGCTTCCTGTTTTCCAATTTAATTCTGGTTGTCTTTGGGTTAAGGAAAAGGAACCCTTTGTTGATGTTAAGTATGGGAGCTAAAGCATTATGCGATCCTCTCCACCATCCTTTTCACAAATAAACCCATTTCATAAAGGCACAGAGCAAGGGCGTTCTACCTGGCTTTTGTAAGTGTTAGCTACTTCATTGGCTCTGTTCACCATTCCAAACCTACCCTAACGTGTCTGTGTTGAAAACTATGTTAAATATCTTCAACTATCTGTTCTGCTCTTCATCTCGATAGTTAGCTCTTAGATTTAATATTCCAAATAATATTCTAATTAGACTAAAGTCTAATTCCAATCGGGAAGAAAACCTATTTATATTTGCATTTCTAACTTTATACCAAAACTTATATTACTGGCTAGAACCTAAGCAGCATTCTTACATTCTGCTTCTTGGAATCCCTCAAATACTATCAGACGCTCAAAAACTAGCATGTAGCGACCCAGGGGTTTGAATAACAAACTTGGAAAAGGACGGCCAAAAACAATAAATTGGCCTCCTTGATCTGAGCCAGACTCAGTCATGTATAACTACTGAGCTGGAATAAATAAAACCTCTGTTTTAAATGGTAATAAGAGTATCTGAAGCATTCAAATAATAAAGTAAAAAAAAAAATCACTTAAGTTTGTTCTAAAATTCCTAAACTATGATGTTTCTAAAATACCAAAGCATCAATTTAATTAATGGTATTATAACCCATGTGGAGCTAAACTAAATGCTAATGTAAATAAGGAAAAGATCATTTTGATTCAGCCTGAGAGCTCCTTGACTTTGATACAGAATATCTGCAGAAGAAAGTGTTTTTCAAACATTTCTCCATTAAGTACCATAAAAGTAAAGGGATTGGGAACATGAGCCCACTGGTTGGATGGTAAACACAGTAGAAAGTAGCATATCTCAAGCACTGAATGTCTTTTAAGCTTTGTGTCTGTCCTAAAATATTATGGTAATTTTGAGTTATTCCTTAATATCTATCTATATATAACTATATATAGTTATATATAAAATGTAATATATGTAACATATATAGCCATATGAATATTAAAATTATTTATCTTAGGGAATTTTTGTAATTTTTTTTTATTAAACTCTGAGTGAAGACAATACTTGGGGACAATATGTCATATTGATCCTATAAGTAATTGGACTCTCTGGCAAGCTATCAGTTACCCATAGGAGCACATATAGCCCATGTTAATAAACATAATTTTAGAAAAATTTATATATTTCCTAACCTATTGGCAAGCAATTCCTGATTATATGAATGTAACATCAGGAAGCATCTTGCAGATATGCATATTTCTAAAGGATTAGTTAAAGAATTAATTTGGCTCCTATTAGACAGACTCAAAGTAATAAGGGCTTAAATAAGATAGATGTTTAATTTTTTTTTTTCCTATGTAAAAGTCTTGGCTAATATGGTGGCCTGTGTTGGAAGTCAGGCCCCATCTGTTTTGTTCTGTCATTCTCAACATGGTCCACTCCTCTATCTTCTGCCATTGTGAGTATATCCAAGAGCAGATATTTGTTCTTCCCTAGAAATTTCAAGCATCATTCCCACTCACATTTCAAATGCCCAAAATTTAGTCACATGGCCATACCTAGCTGCAAAAGAAAATGGGAAGTGTAGTATTTAACAAAGGAGGATTATGCTCTCCTTTTCAAAAAAGAATCTATAACTAAATAATAAAAGGGAAATAGATATTGGAGAACAACCAGCAATTTCGGCCACACTCAGCTAAAGTTAATGACAGAAATTTGTGTTCAGTATTCAGTAAAAGAATAATAGAAATCATCTTCTAGATATTGTGGCTAACCAGGCACATGTATTGACTAATATTCCGTAGAGGTATCAGGCAATTAGAAATTTAATTTAATAAAAAGAAGCTCAAAGATGAAGGTACAAGTTTTTGATAATTGAAATTAATAAAGAGAAAATATTACACACACATATCCTAAACCAGGTGGCATTATCAGCAGACCTTTAAAAACTAAACTATGAACATTGGAGGAAACTGTCTTTTGTGGAAAGCATTAAAATATATTTAATAATTTATTTCCAGAGTCAAATAAAACAATGAACCTTTACTAGAGTACTTTGTTAAGGTAAAAATTGATATTAAAAAATTAAACCTGGGATAGCAAACTATTGTAGGATAGGTTTCACAGGAACCAGACACATAGATGGACCTTAACATGCAGAAGGTTGACTGAGTGCCCTTGGAATCACACCCGTTAAAGAAAGGGAAGGTATGGAAAGACAACTGGACACAAGGAAAAGCTGGGTTGCAATGCAGTTTCAAATAGGGCGTCAGCAGGGAGATTTGAATGTGATTGTCCTACCAGAAATTTTCCAGGGTAAAGCGAGGATGACTGTATCAATCAGTCATGAAACATGGGCTGTCCCTAGAAGGAGCTATGACTTGATAGAGAAAGTTTTCTTCAGCTGAGACAAATTAAAGGCAACTGACATTTTACAGCTGTCTGCTGGTAGCATTTACTGCACCTGGAGGAAAAAGTCTTTCAACTGTTGCAGGTTGGTTTCCCCAGAAACAGACATTGAAACATAGATTAACATAACGGACGTTCAGGAAGTTTTCTTGAGCACCTGTTAAAAGGAAGGAATGAAAGCAGAATACAATATTAATGAAGAATTCAGAAAACTCTGTGGGAAGCTCTGGAACTTAGACGTTCAGACTCATTCCCTGCTGGAGAGAGAGGGTCAGGTTTTTACACCCTATATTAATCAATCACTGGATGTGGGCCATCCAGAAAGGCTATGACCTTGGGTGAGGTGAATTTCTTCAGCCAAGACAATCTTCAAAACGGAATGACAGCTAGAGTGTTTTCTGGCAGCATTCCTAGCAGCTGGGGAAATAGGTTCTTCAATCCAGAAGGAGAATCCTGTTGTGCATTACAGTGTCCACTATACAAGATACACTGTGCTTTCACTTTATGGCCAAAGAAAAACTTAAATCATGCTTTACATGGAGAACAGTTTCAATAATTTATCCATATGAAACTGAAGGCATGTTGTCTTTTATTTTCCCAAAGCATATTTGGTAATGTTCACAAAAATTAAATGTGGGACTGATATATGAGACTTTATTATATAAATATTTCTATTCCTCACTCCTCCACTCTATTCTTGCCGACAAATTCCTGCCCTTATTTTCCTGAAATAATAATAATTATTATTATTATAAGGCCATAAACCCTTAATTCCCTCACCTAACCTCCTTTAGACCTTGCTCTTGAACACTGTGAAATAAATTTAATCCTTCTCTAAGGTAATAAACCCTCCACCTGCATTCTCAATTCCTGTCGGTGCACAGTTCATATACTCACTCCATCATCCCCAGCCATCTTCAAAAGCTCCTTTTCCCCTAACTAAATTCCCATATTTTGCACATTTCACATATTTACCCATTTTGAAAATGTCTTTGTTTGACCCTTCTGTTTTCCCTCATTACAGCCATGCCTCTATTCTTTTCCTTACCAAGTTTCTTAAACTAGCGTCATGCAATCATCAATTCATTTCTACAACCCCAGTTCTCTCCCCAGTGCCTTGCAGTCTTACTTCTGTCCACACTCTTCTACCCAAATATGCCTCCTCACAAAGGCTAAATCGCTTTCTTTTTGGCAAATTGAAAGTGTTTTTCTAACCCTCAGATTTGACTTTAAGCATCATGGGCAGGGAACACCTGTTGTTTCTGACACTCTACTTGACTGACATTAGGTTTTGTCCCTATCTCCCACCACCCATTTCCACTTTTTCCCCCTCCCCAAGTAACTGACTGGGCAAATTCTCCAAAGCTATCTTTATCATCTGTCTAGAGCATCAGAACTTTATCTTTACAATTTATCTTCATTTTCATCATTGCCCCTCTGCTGACCATTCAGATCTGTGTCTCTGTTCTGTCTTCTTGGGCAATTTCGGCCTGGATCTCCAGCTGTGTCAGGGACATTTCTATTTGGACAACCAAATAGAGAATGGCCACTGTATTAGTCCATTCTCACACTGCTATAAAGATATTACCCAAGACTGGATAATTTGTAAAGGAAAAAGAGATTTAACTGACTCACAGCTCCACGTGGCTGGGGAAGTCTCAAGAAACTTACAATCATGGTGGAAGGGAAAGCAGGCACCTTCTTCACTAGGTGGCAGGAGAGAGTGAGTGTGAGTATAAATAGGGGATATGCCAGATGCTTATAAAACCATGGGGGTTTTATAAGCATGGGGGATAGTGAGTGAGTCCCCAGTGGATGCTCCCATTGGATCATGGGGGAACTTGCCCCCATGATCCAATCACTTCCCACCAGACCCCTCCTTCACCAGGTGAGGATTATGGAGATTACAATTCAAGATGAGATTTGGGTGGGGACACAACCAAACCATATCAGATGCCTCCATCCACTTCCACAACTGTAATCCTAGAATTGTCACTTCTAGAATATACCATATGTACTCTTTCTGTCTTTACTCCCTCTATATTCCTATTTATTCTATGTATTGCTTCCAAATTTAATTAAATTTTAACATTTTCTTTCCTTTTCCAAAGTCCCTTTTCCCAGTCTAAAAACTAGAATCCCAACTCAGAAGCTTGGATCTCAAGACCCTTCAGAATTTGGCCCACCGTTCATGGCCAGCTTCACCACAGCTTAAGTTTTCTGCCCTATATTCACTCTTAACTGAAAATCTTTGCTCATCCTGTTTTCCTGAGTGGAAATGCCTTCCCTCTTTATTTCTTTTATTTAAACTTACTCTTCTCAAGATCCATATTAGGTTTAAACTGTAGGGCATACTTCATTTCTTCTAGCCTGCGGGGATATTCCTTTTTTCTATGCTTCTATAGTGAATCTCAACTGTTCACTAGAATAGCTTGTCACACAGTGCTTTATGAGGACACATAATTATTCCACATGAATACACCTTGTCTTGGTATTTATGTTATAAAGTTCTTAGAATACTCCATAAGAAATTACACACATAAAAAGAATTTAGTACATACTTTGTGAATTAAAAGTAGTTTTTGTCCTATCTACCTATATACTAGTATTGTAAGAATAACCTTAAGGTATATAGAATTTCCCAAAGTTTCAAAACAGTTGAAACAAATCCACACCTATGTATTATTAAATAGTGAGAGACAAAGTGCTAAAGTATTACATATAATTATTCACAAAAAGTAAAATTATTCTCCTTTTGTTGGATGGTTTTAATTTTTTCTAAATGAAAGGAGGCAAAGTTGTAATAAACAGCTAGAAGAGTAAATGAACAAAAAGAAATGGTCTCTTGTTTTTTCTTACTTAGAACTCTTTCATGAATTATTCTTAACGCTAAGTAAACTGCATATACATATATATATATATTTCCCCCTGAAAAAATTCTACTTAGTTTTCTATGTATAATTTTTATTAAACAAGACCACACAAATGAGTAGGAAAGAAAACATTTTGTCATCCTTATGCTCGGACACTTACGCTAAAATATTTTTGCCAGGAAGGAATAGACTAAACATGCATCAAGCCAAATGGAGACAATTACTTTAGAGACTTGAGGTACTTCTTATGATTTAAGACATTAGACCATAATTTGAGAATGTTTGGAAAAAGCATGCAATGGCTTTATGTTTCTGACCATCACTGCATAAAAGTCTGCATATCCAAAAGACTGTACAAACACATATGAGTGACTAATACTATTGTTTGAAGCTACATTTTAGTTTTTAAACTAACTTTACAAACATTTTTGAGGGTAGCCTCAATTTCTAATTAAAATAAATTGTGATCTCTCTTCTTTATCATCTCTATCTTAGCATTTCTCAGCCTAGGATGTGAGTGCAAAAAATGCATCTCTTCGCCACATAAGTTACTGTCAGTCATAACTCATTTATCTGGTCAGGATTTTTTTAAAAAAATTAGTTTCTGCTCAATGCTAGTATTCCTCTGAGGCAGGAATGTATTTTAGGGTGTGGCATGAGAGTGGATAGAGACAGTGGTAACATTTTCTCATTCATTTGATGCATATGATTTGAGCACTTAACTATGAGCAAGACTCTGTGTTAGATGCTGGAGATACAGCAATGAAAGAAACAGATACAGCCTTTATTCTCACTGAGTTTTTATTAAAAGATACCTGGACATTAAACAACTAGTAATTTAATCATAATAGTGGTAACTATTAAAAAGGAGAGGATAGTTTGGCAACCCAGAAACCCTCCAGAATTAGATCCCTTTTAAACCATTGTTTTTCTATTCTTTGTTTAGGAGAGATTTTATTTAAACTACTAGTAATTAACAAACTCCAGACCGTCTCTAGTGAACAACTCAGCATGACCCTGCAAACTTTTCAGAGAGATCAGAGTACAAGATTTTGAAATATAACCAACATGTTTTGACCAAACTTAACCTATGAAATTCGACCAGGATAAGTTAAATATAAACAGGTTTCTCTAGGAGTAAACATACATGAGACAAATATGAAAAAAATGTATGGTGAGCAGTTCCCAGCACAGCCTCCCCCAACTTCTCATTAAATACAAATGAACACTGGGCAAAAGAGGACACATTGACAACACACAGAAAAACTAAGATAGACAGTCAAACTAAAACCAGAATCTAGAAGGAATTGGCATTCATTATAAGGGGGTTGGATCTGGATTGTGAAACACATATCGAGACTTATACATGGCCTTGTGAATGAATAAAGACTCCTTGACAGAGAGGCTTTCCACCTCTCAGAGAACAGGCAGCTGGCACATGGACCCGTGGGAATTTCTCTGAAAGGGCAGAATCTACTTCCAGGCACAATCAACGCTAGGAGTAAGCAGAGCAAAATGCTATGGATGAGGCAGGCATGAACCAGACTTGGGAGCAGTACTGTTTTGTTTTATGTTTAATATTATTATGAAAAACAGTGGAGTAAGAAGATAACACCACAGTAGAGTAGAGGTACACTAAAACACTAAATGAAGGCCTTCTAGAAATGGGGTAATGTGTAAAACAGCCTGTACCTCATCCGAAAATCCAAGAAAGATATGAGACAAGGCCAAGGAAAGGAGCAAAGACAATAATTCACCCTTCTACTAAAAACTCTAAGTCTTGACTGTTCCTGCATTGTAAAAGTACAAGATAAAAGACAAAGGGGGAAGAAAAACTATTATAACAGAATGAAACGATTAGAACAGCATCTGTGAAGCTGGAAGGAAGAATATGCTTTGATTATGAGTTAGACGTAAGGATGTCCCTATCACTGGAACATGAGATGTGTTTCCATTCAAATCAGAAATAAAGCTAGAAGGCCCACTGTCACCATTATAAGCTAATTTCTGAAAGAGGCAGCTAATAAATCAGCCATGTAAATCAAGTAAGGCATATAAATATTTGAAAGGAAAATGTAGATTCATCATTTTCAACTAAAATCAACATAAAATAAACAAAATTAGTACTATCTAAAATGTTGGTAATAATCATTTTAAATGTAATAGATAAAATACGCTCTTCTAAATAAAAACATCTTAAATATTTTCTATTAAACTTAAATATTAAAGGCCCACATTAAAAAAATTAAAAACCTTAGAACTTTACTCATAGACTCAAAATGCTTTTGTATATATTATATAAGACTTATATAACGAATGAGTCTTCCTGTATGGGAAGTTTCAATATTATAAAGATGTCAATTCTCTTCCAACTATAAATATCAGATACTCCAAATAAAAATTAGGAAACTTTTGTCATAGATATGAAAGGCAGAGAGTGGGAACTTAAAAAAAATCCAAAATTCATTGAAAGAATAATCATGAGTACACAGGAAAAACAATTTAGAAAACCAAGAGTAGTAAGTAGATATTTTTCAAGTGATAAAATGTGTCATAAAAGTATATGATTCTTGTACTTTTCAAGTAAATGCAAATGACCTTTGTTCCGAACCATAAATGTAAGTATGCTCAAAACTGAAGCAGTGTAAAACCCAGGCCTGCGTTCACTCCAGGTCCCAGACTGATGAGAGTAGAAAGTGCAGAGGTTATAGTGGAACAGAACACAGTCTGCTTTTAAGAGACCCATCTTCTCCTGTAGCACCCAACATCCCTATTTCCCAAAAGGAATGACTGACAGAGCCAGTCCCTCCCCATCCTAGATGAACTGACCCTAATAGACAGACTACTTTATACTCAGCCTATAGTTAACACTGATGGGCATTTAATTCAAAGTCCAACAAGTAATAACTACATTAACAGACTTAGTTTCACTTGATATATCTGTCAAACTTATGAAGAAAGAAGTACTTTCTTCACATAACACATAAAACATACAACAAAATGTGGAAGGCTGTATTCTTCTCTCCAGGAAACCGTATGTAAAAATAAATTCTAAATAATCACAATTTAAATGACATAGGTGAAACCATTAATTGTTTAATTAAAGGTACATTTGTAAACATTCTAAAAATATCTTCAAAAGCAAAAACACAAAAATGATTGAGAGCTTTGGGTAAACTAAATTAGTTTCTTGGTGGAAAAGAGAAGGATGACTAGGCAAAGCACAGAGGATTTTTAGGGCAGTAAAACTATTCTGTATGATACCATAAGGGTAGACATCTATCACTATGCTTTTGTCAAAACCCATGAGATGTATAATTCCAAAAGTGAACCCTTATGTAAACCATGGACTTTTGGTAATGGCATACCAGTGCAGGTTCCTCTATTGTGATAAACTGACCACTGTGGTATGGGATGAGAATAGCAGGGGAGGATAGGCATGGGTAAGGACAGAGGATATATGGAAACTTTCTATACTTTCCTCTCAATGTTGCTGTGACTCTAAAACTGCTCTGAAACATAAAGTTTATTACATTTTTTAAAAGACCACAGGAGAAAAAAATTTTAATTTCTACAGAGAAATATAAACATAAACAAAATTTTTAAATGAAAAATTAAGAGGAAAATATTTGTCTCATATATAACAGAAAAATGGTTAATAATCTTAATATACAAATTGTGGTCAGTTTTTTAAAACATCTGTAAATACGCTGTTATTTTCCTGAGGCCACCATAACAAATTACCATAAACTGGGTAACTTAAAACAACAGAAATATATTCTCTCACAGTCCTGGAGACTAGAAGTCCAAATCAAGGTATCAGCAGGGCCCTGCTCCCTCAGAAGGCTCTAGGGGAGAGATTCCTTACCTCTTGTCACTTCTGGTGTGGCTCCAGGGGTCATTTGGCTTACGGCTGCAATACTTTAATCTTTACCGCTGTTTAATGGCCTTCATCTCTGTGTCTGTCTCTTCTACTTTTATGTGTCTTACAAGAATACTTGCCATTGGATTCAGGACCCACCCAAATAACACAGGATGATCTTATCTTCAGCTCCTTAATAGAGCTACAAAGGCCCTTTTTCCAAATAAGTTCATATTCACAGGTTCTAGGGGCTAGGACATGAACTTAACCTTTTTGGGGGCCACCATAGACCTACTACATGCAGCAATTTTTAAAATGGGCAACCGATATAAACAGGCAATTCCCAAATAAAGAAATAAACCTTTTAAAAAGTCATCAATCTTAACAGAAATCAAATGAATGCAAATATAAGTGACATTGAGACATCCTTTTTCACTCTCCGATGTTAAAAAAAATTTTAAATAATAAATGTCAGTGTTGATCAGGGTAAGGGATATAGACATATGCATAGGCAGCTGGTAGAAGTATAAATTGACACAAAATTTTTAGAGATCAATTTCTTAACATATATTAAAAGCATTGAAAATTTTTAAATGTATTAATTCAGCAATTGCTATTCTATGAATTTAGTATAAAGAAATGATCACATAATTTCTCAAAGACACACATACACATGTTTATACATATCTACACAAAGATGTTTCAGAATTCTTATACTGACAAAAAATCAGAAATAACTTCATCTAAAATTAAGGGATTTGTTGAATAAACTATAGTTACATCGTAAGACGGAATACTGAAGTGTCGATATGGCCAGGCATGGTGGCTCATGCCTGTAATGCCAGCACTTTAGGAGGCCAAGGAGGGAAGATCACTTGAGGCTAGAAATTTTAGACCAGTCTGGCCAACATGGTCAAACCCCATTTCTGCAAAAAATACAATAATTAGCCAGGCATGGTGGTGAGTGCCTGTAGTCCTAGCTACTCAGGAAGCTAAGGCAGAGAATTTCTTGAACCCTGGAGGTGGAGGTTGCAGTGAGCCAAGATAACACCACTGCACTCCAGCCTGGATGACAGAGAGAGACTCTGCCTCAAAAATAAAAGTAGATATATATTTACTGGCAGTGACAGATATTCACAGTATATTATTAAGTAGAAACAAGCTCTGACACATTATACATGCATTCTTATTAAAGATCTTCATATTTAATTTAGATTTTTATTTATAAATTGGAAGTCCAGTTATTCTAGTAGCATGGTTTTATACAAGCATCTTATTATAAATTCTATTATATATTACAGAGAAATGCCTGGAATCCCATTAGCTGTGATTTCACACATTTAACACAAATTTTCATGTTTATGCCTAACTAAAATTGTATCTTTTCTTGCTGACACAAAGATCCCCTAGGTGGGCCTCCAGTGCTGATGAAACTTGGTAGGCAATGGTGGCAAAGCAGCAAAGGACTGGGAAATAAGATGAAGGCAAGTTTGAGTTTCACGTGTTGGGCTCATTTCCTGGATAAATACTGATATACTTGGAGTTCATTTCCCTACTGTGTATAGACATGTTTTTTTTCCCCCATTGTAGTCAAAGATGGCAATGCAAACTGTCTTAGTTCATTCTTGCATTGCTATAAAGAACTACCTGAGATGGAGTAATTTATTTTTTTAAAAAAATGAGAGCCGGGCGCCGTGGCTCACGCCTGTAATCCCAGCACTTTGGGAGGCCGAGGCGGGTGGATCACGAGGTCAAGAGATCGAGACCATCCCAGTCAACATGGTGAAACCCCGTCTCTGCTAAAAACACAAAAAGTTAGCTGGGCATGGTGGCGCGTGCCTGTAATCCCAGCTACTCAGGAGGCTGAGGCAGGAGAATTGCCTGAACCCAGGAGGCGGAGGTTGCAGTGAGCCAAGATCGCGCCGTTGCACTCCAGCCTGGGTAACAAGAGCGAAACTCCGTCTCAAAAAAAAAAAAAAAAAATGAGATTTAATTGGCTCACGGTTCCATAGGCTGTACAAAAAGCATGGCTGGGGAGGCTCCAGGAAACTTACAATCATGGTGGAAGGCAAGGGGGAAGCAGTCATGCCTTATATGGCTGGAAAGGGTGGAAGAGAGTTGGGGGAGATGTCACACTTTTAAACAGCCAGATCTTGTGAGCATTCTATCATAAAACAGCACTAGGGGAATGGTGCTAAACCATGAGAAATCTCCCCAAGATCGGATCACCTCCCACCAGGCTCCACTTCCCACAGTGGGGATTACAATTATTCAACAAGATATTTGGGTAGGGACACAGAGCCAAATCAGATCACAAACAACAGGAAAAATCCTTTTCCTTTTTCTAAATTCAGAGAGAGATTGATGTTATTCCATGCCATTCTGTACTTGGTTCACTGTTACTATATAAAGTTGCTCTTTATATAAGAAAGTTTATATTCAGTTAAAGGTAGAGAAAATTGGACAAGTTCAGTTTTGTTTAGTGTCTTTCTCTCATCTTTCATGGTATCTGGTTGCTAAAGACATTTGGAAAGTCCTGGTCTCCCAGTAATGATAAAGAGTTCAACCCAAATAAATAATTTCATTGTTTCATATCGTGCCAAGTGCTCTTCTCCTACATTTAACCTCTAAAATAGGTTGGGTGTGGAGAATACCTGATTAATTTGCCATCTTTCTTTTGTCCCTGTTGTTGCTTATTTTTCAGACTGGGTGCTCCATGAGGGGAAATTGTGTGTCTGCTTTCCTTTCCCAGGTGCAATACCACTGCTCAGGCAATCTATTTATTGAATGAAAGATAGACGAACAAGGACTCAGCAGCCCCAGCCAGAGGCCAGGCCTGCATCATGAGTTAAGACCGTGAGCTCAGAGCAGATCATTCCCTTGACATTCAGACATATTCCTGTGGCCTTACAAACAGCCAGACTTTTGAAAGCTGGACAAAGGGAGGGTTTAGGGGAGAGGTAGTGGTCCAAAAATGTGTCCCTGTCCTATTCCTGGATTAGTCTAAGAAGCAAAGTGCACTCTGGAAGCATCGAGGAGTGAAGGGTGAGCACGGAGGATATAGTGTTAAGATACAGTCTCCCTTTCCACAAACACTCCCTTCGTGGAAGCCTCTCTTCTCCTCCTAAGCTCTATCTCTATTCCCTTCCACTCAGTGTGGAAGCTGCTTTCCTCTCCTCATTCCATCTTTCTGGATTCTCTCACTCAGTGTGAGAATTAGCTGTTTCTTTCTCTCTCCTTCTCCTGTTTCTCTCTAAATAAATAAATAAATCACTTCCTACAAACAAACAAAAAAAAGATCCAGTCTAGGAACAGGCAGGCAAGAAAATGATTTGCCTCTTCTTGAAGTACCATTTTGTATGTGAATCCATGTGTTAGGCCATTTTTTCATTGTTACACAGAAATGTCTGAGTCTAAGTAATTTATAAAGAAAGGAGATTTAACTGGCTCACAATTCTACAGACTATAGGAGCCTGGCACCAGCATCTGCTCAGCTTTTGATGAGGCCTCAGGAAGCTTCTAATCAATGCAGAAGACCCTAGGAGGAGGAGCAGCAGAAAGAGAGAAAGAGTGGGGGCGAGAGGTGCTAGAGACTTTTTGTTTTTTGTGTGTTCACAGATCTCCTGTGAACTCTGTGGGGGAGTTATCACCATCACTTATCACCAAGCAGATGGCCCAAGCCATTCATGAGGGATCCATTCTCATAATCCAAATGCCTCCAGATTACATTCAACATGAGATTTGGGTGAGGACAAAAATCCAAGTCATGTTAACCCATTTTTGCATAATAAAATCTCTCTGTATACCAGAAGACCCAATTTACTTATACTATACACGAATGTCAAAAATTTTAATCAGATAGTTTTTTTCCTCTATAACTGAAAAATATAATCTAATCTATAATCTGATCATTTGTGACACTCATCTAATGGGTAAGATGGGGGAAAAAGAAACTATGCTTTAGTCCACTCAATTGACTTGGTTTGAAGCATTAACTTAAACAATTCCTTGAGACCAGTGCCTACATTCTCAGGTCCTCATATTCTCCCCTGCTCTTCTCTAAGCTGGCCTCCAACTACATGAGGCAGGAGCATAACCAACAGCACCCTATGACAGAGAGGAAGAGACAGGGTCTTAGAATTCACATAGTGCCCCCTGTACAACCCTGGACTCTGCATCTGAATGGGTGAACCAAACAGCCCCTACCCTGGTGCCTGCTGCTCTGTCCCTGGCCTCATCCCTGGGCATCTTGCTGGCTGGTCATGGCCTGGGATGCTGGCTGGATGGGACAACTTTGTTCACCTCTCAGTTATGCTGAATGAAGCATCTTCCATGTCCCCTGGCCAGCCTGTAGCCCTTCGATCTCATCACTGAGAGCACTTGATGCCGCCTTTATAAATAGTTAAGTCTGTACCTTGTACCATCTACCAAGATGTTAATGTTTCTAATACGAACGCCTCTCACCTGCCCCCCTTAAATCAGTATAACTTACTTTGTTTCTCTCTTCCCCGGCTCATGTTTTGACATTAAAACCAAAGCATGTTACACACAGCAGTCACATCCTTCTTGGATTTTCTAGGTATGATTTTCTAAAAACAGTGTTCCAGGAATAAGCCTTTTTAATTTCCTTCCAATCTTTTAAGCTTCTAATAATATCACTGAGTATTTTTCTCAGTTCAAGAAGATTACTTCTCTGATATGTAGTAAGAATTTCCCCTCTTCTTGATGTATTCACGAATTCACAAGGTTGACCCTTCCACAGCTCCTTTCTCATCCCTCAAAGTAGTTCGAAATAAGTCAAAAATAGATAGATTTGGGGCAGGTCACCTTGGGCTACCTAGTCAGGATAAATACTAATTAAAGAGTTGAAAGCTTGCACACAAGTTTTCTGGGGTTCACCGGAAAGTTACCTGCCTTTACAGTTTAAAGTCCTGGGTAAAAATAGACTAGATAGATAGATAATAGGCAGGCAGATAGGAAAAATTTCCCAATCGGTGACTAAAAAGCCTATACAACATACTGTCTGTTTTAAGGAAAGACAGCTACAAATAAAAATCTCCTTTTCCAAACCATTGTACACTATTGATGGGAGTGTAAATTGGTGCAGCCATTAGGGAAAAGAGTATAAATGTTCCTCAAAAAATTAAAAATAGAATTACCATATGATCCAGCGATCCCATTTCTGAATATATATCCAAAGGAAGTGAATTCAGAATCTCAAAGAGATATCCGCACTCCCATCTTTATTGCAGCATTAATCACAATAGCCAAGACATAGAAACAACCAGTGTCTAATAACAGATGCGTGGATAAAGAAAATAATATATATGTTATGTAGATATAAATACCCACATATACTTATAATGGAATATTATTTAGCCGTAAAAAGGAAGGAAATCCTGTTACTTGCAACAACATGAATAAACCTGGAGGACATTATGCCAAATGAAATAAGCCAGACACCAGAAAGAGAAATACTACATGATCTCACTTACATGTGAAATCTAAAAAATCAAACTCATAGAAGAGAGCAGAGTAGGGTTGCCAGGAATTGGGGGTGGGAATGGGGGAAGAAACGGGGAGATGTTGATCAAAGGTCACAAACTTTCCATTATAAGATGAATAAGTTCTGGGAATCAAGAACAAAGGGACTGTAGCAAAGTGACTACAATTAAAGTTATTAATACTGTATTGTATTCTGGAAATTTGTTAAGAGAATAGATGTTAAGTGTTCTCATCACACAAAAAAATGGTAACTGTAAGGTGATGGATGTACTTGTGTTGATCATTTTATAATGCACACCTTAAATATGTTTATTTGTCAACTATACCTCAGTGGAACTGAAAAAAAATCTCCCTTATCATATGTAACCAAAGCATGCCTTCTTTGGTCAATATCAGCTGCGGAGGCCATGGAAGCCACACTTGCTGAAATCTAAGCTACATCATCTGCATGCCTACTTGGACACTAGCCACCCCAGCCAAAGCAAAGAGCTGGGCATCTCCAGGTGTAATATTGGCACCAAATGTCAGTATGCCCATGCCTTCTGGAGGTTTTCTATTCTAGGCATGACCTATGAAGATTTCTAGAGAAAAGGGCACGGGAGATCAAAATATCAGCTTTAATGAAGGCATGACTAGGTTGGAGAAACAGGTTCAAACACAAGGCCCAAAGAGCTTCCTCCTCCTTCTTCCTGAAATAAGCAATCTACTTGTCACAGACAGATCAGTCACGAGGGAGAAAGCATTTGCTCTGATTCGAGCTCCACTTGAAGGAGAGCAGAGTGGGCAGAACCCATGGACTGTCCAGCTTCCGAAGAGCCAATAGTCATTCATGCCTGCATTAGCTTCCTGGGGTTTCTGTGACAAAGTACCACAAACTGCATGGCTCAAAACAACAAGAAAATATTACCTCATAGTTCAGAGGCTAGACATCTGAAATCAAAATTGACAGGGTTCTGCTCTTTCCAAAACTTCTGTGGGAGGATCATTCCTTGCCTCTTTCAGCTTCTGGTAGCCCTAGGCATTCCTTGAATGGTGTCTACACAATTCCAGTCTCTGCCTCCATCATCACGTGACTGTCTCCCTCTGTCTCTGTCTTTACTTCTTTCAGGAACAGTCACACTGGATTAGAGCCCACAATAATGACCTCATCTTAACTTGATTACATCTGCAAAGACCTTATTTCCAAATAAGGTCATGTTCACAAGTACCAGGGGTTAGGATTTCAACATATCTTTTTGGAGGACACAATTCCACTCATAACAATGCCTGTGACCTTTAGTATATTTATTTCATCACTTAGAGAATCTGGATAAAGGGATATCAGAATTTTGCCCTCCAATACATCAGATAATGTGTGCCTTCCATGGAGAAGATACAGTGAGGTAGAAAAGAAAAGCAGAAACCTTCAATAAAGATAGGCTCTTATTCTGTGAGCAATACTCAAAGGAAGCAAGATTTAAAAAGAAACACAGCTAATTTTTACCATTACAGTGGATGAATAAGGAATTACTGGAACAGTTTTGATAGCACCTCTGTGGTAATCTAACACTTTGTGTTATATCAATATCACTATTGATATAAGTCATTTAATATGCCAAAATAAATGTGCATGTTTCCCTCATATACAAAATTATGTTCACCTGAAGGAAACAGCTGATTTATGGTTACATATTAAACATGCAAGAAAAGGGAAAATATGTTCAAGTTCAATAATAGTTAAAAAACACAAGTGAAAAAAGTGCTTTTGCCTTTCAAATTGGATATTTTTATGTCCATCAAATTGGTAAAAAATTTTAAGAACTCCATAGTATGCATCATTAATAAGGTTGATATATAAGTAATGGCGGTTTTTGCCAATGAAAGTGATACAAAACTGCAATTACTTTCGCACCATTCCAATAGCAAGGGCATGGATAAAGACACTCTCCTCGACACCATTGGTGAGGATGTAAGCTACAATTTTGTGGACAGCTATTTGGCAATGCATGTCAATCAGTTAATAAAAGAACTTTCCATTTGATTCAGAAAGTCTTCTTCTGGGAAATTACCTTGAAAGAAACTAAGTGCATGCGTAATAAGTTTTCATTATAAGATTTTCAACACAATGTTGTTACTAACCAGACACAAACTAAATAAGGTCTATAACTAAATAATAATATAGCCATGGAATAAACTACTATTGGTGACATTTGAAAAAGTGATGCTGTAAAATAAAGATCAGCAAACTATAGCCCATGAGCTAAATCTGACCCACTGCTTATTTTGTAAATAAAGTTTTGTTGAAACCCAATCATACTCATTCATTTATGTGTTGTGTGTGACTGCTTTCTCAAAGGTAAGTAGTTGTGAGGAAGATTATATTCCCCCTAAAATCATAAAGATTTTTCCCAGCTGACCCTTACGAAAAGAGTTTTCTGCTACCCGGTATAGAAAAATAAAAATGATATGGAAGAAGTTCCCAATTAAGTCTATAAAAAAGAAAGTTATGGAATAGTGTACTCAGTGTGAGTCTATGGTTTAAATGTAGATGTATTTATTTAATATACATGTACATATGTGTATATAGTCCCATACACCAAAAATTAACAGTCATTATCTCAGAAAAATAGCATGCTGAGTAATTTTTCTTTTTTTTAATATTACACCTTTTCCAAAATTCCTTCAATGAATATCTGTGTTTATGTATATACACATAATCTTTAAAATAGCTACTCTTAATCCAAAAATTTAATTTTTTAACTTTGAGCAAATGTCCTCACTGAGCTTTAGTGTCAGCCTCTGTTAAATGCAATTAATAATAGTACCTACCTCACAGGTCTGTGGTGATTAACTAAAATATGATACATGTAAAATGTGCACAAGACTGCCTGGCACCTTCTATTTATGAATATAGCATCCTTGAAGAGTCCTACTACAGATGTTAAATGCAGTAGGAACTTGTGCAAAATCAACTTGAGAAAAAAATATAAAGAAGTATTCACATCTGGCAAAGTAGCATCAAAGTGGACCTCAATTCTTATTTTAGCAAAATAAAATCTGACTTACAAACATTGAGGGGGAGCTTTTTGCAGGAATGGAGCCTAGTTTTTGTAAAAAACCTTTTACACATCTGTGTTTGGACACAGATCTCACAACATAAAATATTTAGCCAATTTGGCCCAATTTGGCTTATTATTTGGTTATAATAAGAATCATGAGATTCTTATTACAATCATGAGATTCTTATTATAACCAAATAATAAGTCAAATTGGGCCAAATTGGCTAAATATAAAGACACTACTTTTGCACAAAGACACTACTTTATTCTCTATTAGTCATTTATGTCTTTAAAACCAAAGAACAGAATCACCCTAAATGAGAAAGCAGTATCCATGTTTGACTTGCATATTAGGCAGGCCCCACAAAAATATCATAAAAGAGTAAGGTATAAGATGTTATTCCAAAATTCTTCAATTGTTTCATGTCATATATTTAGAGCGATAAACATTGTTTTGTCTATTTTGAGGTTTGATTTCTCTCCTAGAAAATATGATATTTCATTAAATCAGTATGTGTTCATGGTTTCTTTTCATCTCTTTTTAAATCTCCTCCAGTCATTATGTTGCCCAGAAGCCTTTCCAGATAAGAAAGCAAAGGATATTTGAAAATAACTTAAAACCAGACCAAATTCCTATGCACTCAAAAACCTAGGAATGCATAAATTATATAAATTGTGTGTTCTTGTTACACACAGTTAAAATTACTGTCGGTGCCAGCTGTCTTTACATCAGAGAGGATATTTTGATCTCTGCTGAGTCCTATCTATCTGTATAATTATTTAACTGTTCTTTAACCCTCTCAACTTCCATTCATCAGAGCCAACATCCAGGGTGCCTTCTAGAAAAACGTAAAACAGTCATTTTTGTTTTTGTGATTTATTTATTAAGACTTTTATATTAATGCCCCAAAGTGTTATACAATATGTAAAACTATTGAAATCTATGGGTTATGTTAATAGAAATTAAAACCAAAACAAAAATGTATCAAAATTGGGTAAGAGTACAAATAGGACATAAGACTATGATGTGTATTATTTAGACTGAAGCTGACTTTGCAGGAAGCCAAAACATCCAGCTGATTTAATTAAAGAAAAGAGAAACTCAGTTAATCCAGATGTCTGGCATCATAACATCCAAACACAGGAATGATTGATTGAATCTTTGACGTGATTCACCAGATGTTTTAGCCTCTTGGAGACAGACTAAAGGGAAAGAATTCGGATGGATTTAAAATTCCTCCATTTTTCCCTAGGTACCCAGTGCGAATCTTCTGTGTTTACAATTTACTTACCTTCTCCAACAAATCTCTGCACCCTTTGGTAATGGTATCTCACATTTTTATTCAGACTGAATCTTGGGATATTCCAATCAAGTAACAAATTGAGAACCAAGTGGCAATGTAAACAATTTGGTTTTCTTTCTTTCTAAATATATGGCTTCATGATATCTTACTCTTTTTTTCTAGAAAGACCACAGTGCATTCAGGGTCCCAGGAGCACTGTACCTGTAAAATCTAATAGGATCAGCTGAAATGATAGGTCCAGGAGAAACACAGTTGACCCTTGAACACCATGCTTTAGAGCATCATAGTTCCACTTATACATGCTGAGATAGCAAGACCAACCCCTGATTCCTTCTCTTCCACAGCCTACTCAATACGAAGACTACAAGGATAAAGATCTTTGTGATGATCCACTTCCACTTAATAAACAGTAAATATATTATCTTTTATAATTTTAATAACATTTCTTTTCTCCCACTTACTTTATTATAAGAATACAGTATATAACACATATAACATACAAAATATGTGTTTATCAACTGTTTATGCTATTGAGAAGGCTTCCAGTCAACAGCAAGCTATTCATAGTTAAGTTTTGGGGATGTCAAAAGTATGTTACATGTGGATTTTCAACTGCACAGGGTGGTTGACACCCGTAACTCCCATGTTGTTCAAGGGTCAACTATATTCTTGATAGGGATTATTAGCTTGATTTCTCTGCAGTGTGAACATTGGCTGTTCAGATTGCCTATAATCAGCTTACTTCGTAGTAAATCATTAATGAGTTGATGGGGAGATAAACTGTTTCTCAAAGGAAATAAATTAGAGACTGGCAATTACAGAAACAATAAGAAGTGAGTCTAAGAGGGCCTCTTCATAGAACCACCCACGAGGATCAGCAGGTTTGCCTGAATTCTGAATTATAAAGCCCAGCTTTTATTTGGACAATGCTAAAAGGCAGAAGCCATCCAAGGTGTAGGCAGAAAAGATTCTATCCTGTGCATAATAATTTGAAAGAAAGAAAACTGATGATTCCGTTATATCCCCACCTTTGACCTGAATTTCCCATCCCTGAGAGCAATGTGATGACAATACTCACATTTTATATCTGAATACAGCATCCCCTGCATTCTCTCAATTGATTGGCTTAATAATTCTTTAAGAAACGTATTATTAAACCCATTTTCCTTAAAAAGATAAAGTTTTGCCTAAGAACACACAACAGCGAGCCGTGATCCAGAACACAGATATTCCAACTGCTAGACTTACTCAGTACTATGAGTGACTCTGCAAATTAGTTATAAAAGACACATTGAGGCTTGTTCCAGGAAGACAGTAGGTAAAATACACACCCAAGAAGTTTCTTTTCCAGAACATTATGAACATAGCACCCAAGAGTTTTATTCATCAGAATAGTCAGTCGACACCTTGAACTTTAAAGGGGGGAAAAACAGAACAAGCCTACTTGGGATCCAAAAACTACTATAAAATCTCATGTGTTTGAAGACAGACTTTGCAGAGCCAAACTTACTAATTATAAACTCAAATATTCTGGAAAACAAATTTTAAAACATTCTACCCCAAAGAGCAATATACTTAGAGAAATGCCCATGGTATTTCTCTCTGAATTTCTAGAATTCTGTTATCAGCTTAGGTTTTCATGTTCCATATAATTTCTATTCCTAGAAGGCATCATGCCTGAAGATATATTTTGATGTTCTAAATCATATTGCAAAGAGTAACAGCAATGCAGTGGGTATCAATATGCAATCTCCAGACTTTATCCTGCCTTAAAGGGACCCAAATCCAACACTCTACCACTGATTTCATCTGCTTTCTCAGTCAACATCTTTTTAAAGCACTGTATCCTCAGCCAACCATCAAACTTCTTAGCTTTTTCACCCATAATCAACCCATCTCAAAAATCACCACCATCACTGAAGCTTTGAAAAGAAAAATCTCCTCTTTGGTGAACACCTTTGTTTACCCAGCATCATTCTGTTTGTTTTTGTTTGTTTGTTAGCAAGTGTTGCTCCTCCACTTGGCTGGGTATTTATGATTTGATTCTACTCACCTCTCCTGGCATAAGGCTAAACACATGGCTAAATTCAACCAATCAGAGAATAAAGTTCTCAAGTCAAGCAGTTGGTTTTGGCAAGGAATTTGATCCAAACTGAGCCAAATAGTGTCCGTCCAAGGGCTTTTGCTGGCACTATCAGAGAGGAAGGTTTCTCTCTTCTCTGGTGTTAATAACTGTAAGGAAAACATGTCTAGGAAACAGCATGTGAAACATATATGAGGAAAAGCCAATAAAGTGGAAAATAGAGCTGAAGATGGAACAAAAACCATCATCTGACCTCCCAGCTCGTTTATCCCTAAAAGAAACCACAACCACCTTTGATTCTTCAATTACAAACATAAGACAATAAACTCATTTTCTTTTCCTTAGGGTACTATGAGCTGGGTTTCAAGTTTGTATAATCAAGACTTCTGTCCAACATACTCCTCAACCTAACCTTTAAACATTTCCAGTACTCAAATTCCTAATCTCTTTAAATTATAGTGAGGCCAACCTCATTTTTAACAATGGAGTTTTGGAATCACAGAACTTCTAATTGACAGGGCAGCCGTGAAAATGTACCTCGATCTCCCACAATATGGAAAGTACTTGATTGATGTCTCCAGCTGCTATGTCCAGAATCTACCACCACTTTTGATCCAAAGCCATGCTTCTCACAAGCTGCTCCCAGCCAATGACTGAATGATGCAGGACTACTATAGTAAGCCACTCTTACTAGAGGTGGAACAGCTCTGAAGAGAGGCACTGGTTGTAAGGTTCACTGTCAGCCTTGCCAAATACTTTCTTATTACTGCACATTGTTGAAAATTCTTCCACCCAGCATTCCTTCCTTTCTTTTCTCTCTCTTATACAAGGGTCAGACCTATATGGTGGTCTAACAGCTGACCCAGGCTATGCTAGTGTCCTCTCTATTTTCACAAGTATTTTGTCAAGAATTCTGGCATGGTGGCACATGTTGTAGTCCCAGCTAGTTGGGAAGCTGAGGCAGGAGGACTGCTGAGCCCAAGAGTCCAAGGCTGCGGTGAGCTATGATTATGTCTTCGTACTCCAGCCTGGGCAACAGAGCAAGATCTCAAAAATAACAATAATTAATTAATTTAAAAAAAAAAAACTTAAATTCTGGTGAGTTCAACACTTTCACCCTGCTTGCAAGTTGGCCTGCATGTCATCCATATCATGGATATTGGTAAAACAAGAGCCTCTTGGATCAAAGAAAAAAGATAGATTTTTGCTCATAATACCAGCACCCAGAGCATCAGCATTTGCCATACTTATCTAAGCCCCAGATCTCACAGAATGACATTAAAAGGGCCAGGTGATGCTTCTACACGCAGTGAGGGAGGGAGAGTTATTTTTGTTTTTATGGGAGAAGTCCCCAGGCTTGGGAGCCTGAATCTCTTCTAATAAGCATCCAGCCTGCCTGATCTTTACCTTGGAGAAAGGTATTATCTTTATTATCCTGGACAGAAAACAACCTTTCGTGTGCTGCTTTGGAAGGAGACATGATCTTTATTTCCCAAGGATATTCACTATGTAAGCATGCATGAACAGACAGTCCAGCGCAAAAGCAGCCAGTGCCTCTGCTTATGTGTGGAAATGTACAATACATTTCTTGCACATCTTATCCCATCTTGGTCTCTAAGTCTAGGAGACCCAGACTAACACAAATGATGCTACTACTAGTTAGATTGTGTGGCCTTCAAATGTAAAAAAAGTATGCTTTGCCTTTGTTTTCAGCCTCCAGAGTGCTTAGTTTGGCAATTACGTGTTTATAGTCTGAGCCATGGAATTGAGACTAACAGTCTAGCTAATGAACAGTAGACATGGACTTTGAAAAGGCGTAAGGCATTCTTAAAACAGGTCTCCATATATAAATTCTGTTTTCTTGTCTATATTTGCTGAACAGGGACTGCTGCTGGATATTGATGCCACTTAGCCATTTCTTTGTCTCTGCCTGCTCTAAACAGCCACAGCTTCCCATGGTAATGACATATAAGCTGGGCCCATTCAGAACTGAGCCAAGAGAGATCCTTAGGAGCTCTCAGACCACTGGAAAATCGAGCCTAAGAGATGTACTCTTATTTTCTGCCCGCTCACTACCTAAATAAGGCTATATGTCTCAAAATGTACCCACAGGATTTTAATTTATGGAGGTGACTGAGTGACATCATGGAGGAGCCAATGCCATTGATTGAAAGAAGTTTATTACTTACATTTCCCAAGAGGAAGGGGCAGCTGCAGCCTGCAGGACCACAGGGGGAAGCACCAGTTTGGGTCAGGATGCAGAAACAGCAAGAGGAATGCCTAGGCCAGAGCCCTTTGGGGAGTTTCCACAGGAACAACAGGACAGGACAGGGTGAGCAGGTTAGGAATGGTTCGTTTATATCATCCTGGTGGCCTTTGGGGAATAAGAGCTGTCCCTAGTTGTGTAATTCCTGGAACTGAGTTGATAGACCAAGGTAATATTGGCTTGGTGTGTGTATTAGGATTCTCTAGAGGGACAGAACTAATAGGATAGATAGATATATAAAAAGAGAAGTTTATTAAGTAGTATGAACTCACATGATCACAGGGTCCCACAATAGACCATCCGCAAGCTGAGGAGCAAGGAAGCCAGTCCAAGTCTCAAAGCTAAAGAACTTGGAGTCCAGCATTCGAGGGCAGGAAGCATTCAATATGGGAGAAAGATGCAGGCTGGGAGCCTAAGCCAGTCTGATGTTTTCACATTTTTTCTGCCTGCTTATATCCTGGCCACGCTGGCAGCTGATTGGATGGTGCCCACCCAGATTGAAGGTGAGTCTGCCTTTCCCAACCCACTGGCTCAAATGTTAATCTCCTTTAGCAACACCCTCACAGACACACCCAGGTTCACTACTTTGCATCCTTCAATCCTATCAAGTCGACACTCAGTATTAACCACCACAGTATATGAGAGTTTGATTTAAAAAGATGGTTGCGGGCATGAACTCTGGATTTGTTGGTTTGCATCTGAAAGGCAGGCCCTCAGGGGAGAGTTTTGCTGTCTCTCAAATTTGGCTAGTCCTGGGAGGGGCAGTCCCTGGCTAGTTGACAAGGCCACAAACACCAGAGCATCAAAAATACAGGAAGATAATAAGATAGAGTTAATTGAATTGACCCTGCGATGAACGGATGCTAAACAGACAAATACAGAATTTAAGAAAGCACAATTAGAACATGGTGCCTCTCTATCTGTCTGAACTACAGATAGCACATACTGCTCACTACAGCTTTCTCCGAGTTTGGAAGCCCACCCTCAACTCCCAGTCAGTTGAATGGTGGAAAAGGGTGATCTTTTTTCAATAAAGTCATTCCAACTTTTCTTTCCCCAGACGTAGACTTAGTTTCTGGTGTCCTTTTATTCACTTTGACCTTCACCTTCACCTTCCTGATTGTTGGCTCAAACAGGCACCAGTATTCATTGACAAGGCTACATGATCTTTTGAATTTCACTGGACTGTTGAGATCAACTCAAGGGTCGAATCATAACTGCTCTCATGGCCACCTTCTTCAGCCTTGGTCCACACCCACCTTCCCTTGGTTTTCTTCCCTGTGCAGCAGCAGGCAAAGCCAACATCTCATCCTAGATTAAAGCTATCATGTTCAGCTCCCAAACATCACTTCATTACATGTGTAAAAAAGAAGCTAGTGATCATGGCTTTTGTGGGAGCCTAGAGGTGGCACTTCCATTTTCTCTCTGTCATGAGATCACATTTTATGTGAGAGTTTACCTAATAAGACCCATTTAGTAATAAAATGTCCTCATGATGAATTATTCAGACAAAATTGATTGAATGTTCAAATAATTCTGTTCTGTAGTGGATGTAAAGGCACTGAAGCAACACAGGGTTACAGCAAATCAGTAAACTTCAAGTTGGCCTATAGGTGCCTGACCCTTTTTGTATATTTAATTTTAGATCTTATCATGATTATTTCCCAAAATGCAGTGAGAAGGGAAAACACAGATCAGTATCAATTTTATCCACTTTGGAGGTGTCATCTATCCTGCCCTAGCCCTGGGCTTTTTGGGTTTTATTACTAAACAGTCATACTGATTTCTATTACAGATGGTTACAAACTGTGTTTTCCACCAGAAAATGGCAATGTTGTTCCAAAGGCGAAATAGAGCAAAACATAAGGACTAATGAAGGGGCCATTTGTTGTTATCTCAAGGGGTTCAATGCCAAAATGCAAGAAGGAAAAAGAGAGTTGCTGCAGGTATTGTGCAAGGAGTGAAAACAACGTCTGCTTTTTCTCCTTTCTTATTGCCTTCTTTGTTTTCTTTCTTTTCCACTCAGTGTGGTGGCAGGAGCAGGTTAAAGCTACATGTGAAGAGGTGGTTAACGTCATGTTAGGAGCATGCCTCCAAAGAGAGCTTTATTTGGTGAATATCCACATATGCGAAACACATGGACTTCACCTTGCCCTGTAGAAATGTTTTTCATTCCACGTTTATATCCTTAATGGAACAAATGAAATCTTATAATGAAAATTACACGTGTGCAAATTAACTACTGTATTGATATGCTATATTAATTATACTATATTAAATTATCTCAAAAATATAGCTGCTTCCATATTTTAGTGTGAGTTAAGCAAGATATGCCTATAATTCAGTGTAGATATTGGGAACTGAATTTCTTTTTTAAAAAGATGGTATTTTTCTACCAAATCATTCATTTTCATAGCTTCAAAATTACCTGAGCATAGATAGCCAAAATAAATACCTTATCCGTTACAGTGGGAGTTGAGGGAGAAATAAATGGAAATTTAAATTTAAATTGAGAAATCCTTGTCTGTTAAAGTTGTGTTTGTGAAAATAAGTAAGACACCTGTCATTTACATGCTTCAGTATGAAACACTTTAACCTCTCTCTATTGCCAAAATCTAGTGAGTTAAACCCATAGTCACAAGTGGCCAATTTGATCATTCTGTTTATGACCTAAATGTTATTTGAAATGATAAAGAGCATCCCATCATGGCTAGTATTTCAGTTTCCTATGGCTAAGTGTGTTTACTAAACATATACTAAAGTCAACACATTTATTGTCATGGATGGGACCTCTATTATGAATTAGTGAATAAAATTCAAATTCACTGGGGTTCTTTTGTATGCTGTAGGGGTAGGGGTGAAAGGCTTCTCACAGAATACTCTGACATCTGCTTGAAAACTAAAAAATACCAAAACCGTCAAAAATCTTCTGAGATTCCAATCATGGATTTAAATAAATAAATACTTATTAAAATGCAAATTTTCAAAATGACATCTAATTTGGCATATATACAAAAGCATCTAGGAAAATTAAAATCAAAGTTTGAGTTACATGGGCTCCAGTTGACTTTATGCTGCTGAAAGCACTGGTCTTTAAACACTTCCTCGAAATGCAGCTACATGATGTAATTAATAGTATTAGCAACGCAGTAAAATTCACTGTATGAAATAATAGATTTTTACAAGGACAAAGGCAATATGTAACAAACCACTTTTTTCCTAAATTCCTCATGAGCTCCATTGCCCCATGGATGAAGGCACTCTGTAATCATTCGTGCTAGTCTGGAGACTTCACTGCCTTGCAATACCACATGATCCCCTGTTTTCATTTATGGGAGCCAATGATTCACAGGGTGCATTGAGAAATCTTTTACCAATTAGATATGAAGGATCATACTCCCATCTTGATTTGTATCAGTCCTGGGTGGAAACCATTTTTGCCAAGCACTATATAGTTCATCAAAATGTGCTTTTCCCCATCCCCCACAACCCCACTCAATTCTAGCTTCGTTTCTCAAGACAAAGTACAGCTGTAAGTGGAATTCAAGAAAACAAGGTGGTTCTAACTTGCAGTAGATTCTACTGGGGAAAATAAATCCTGCAATCTATTGCTGTGTTAAGATTAAAGAACATCAAGACTAGGGAAAAAATATACTCTGTGTCTAGCTGGAATCCATTGCTGTCACACATGATAAAATATAACTCAAAGTAAATATGCTTTATTTGGCATATATATGGAATTTTGGCTTTACTACACAGAGTCTTTTAACTTTTAGCCAATTGTCATGCATAATACAGAGATATAAGTATAGTAAAACCAGCATGATATACAATTTCACAAAAACAGAAATATTTCCAAACATGCCAGGGTATGACAGAGCTGTAGTATTTCAAGGCTGCTTTCTATGTAACCCTGTTTACCACACTTGATTTTCAAAATGACAAACTGCTTCCAAAACTAGCAATTTTTCCTTTCCCCACTAATTGGTGGGAACACACTCTTCTCCATTTATGGAGCTAATGCTGCAGATTTGCCATTTTCCAGGCCCAAGTAGGTAGATCATGAATGAGTTTGTCACTAGTAGGGATACATTTGTGCTTGTAGAGACAAGAGGCTATTTGCCCCTTGTCCTCAACCTTGTGACCATCAGCACCTATCAGTAAGATGATGAACTGGGAATGGGGGGTACAAGCAGTGGCCATGGCTCTAGACTTGTGGATCCTCCTACAACCTTGACCTTGTGAAAGCCACTGAAGACAATATCCATAAGGCAGTGGATACTGCAGAACTAGAGCCAACAGCAATTTTCTGGGTCACTGCCCTATCCCATCAACAATTCAAAACATGACATTACAACATATTTTATGCCTTCTACTAAGTTCACTTTTGAAAAATGGTTATATACAGAGAGGCAAATCTGTTGACACCTTCTCAGACTTAGAAGAAACTTGATTACCTGTTCAGACACCTTATACTATGTTCAAGAATATTAAGGCAGCTATGATGACAATATAATAGAATAAGGAAACAAATCACTCTGCAATAATCAATTCATAGGTGCTTACTAAACATATTATATATATACAGAAACATATACACACACACACATATATATGTATACATAAATATATATGTGTATATATATAGTCACTTCTTCAGATATTGGTCTAGGTAATAAATATAAAGAAAACTACTTTTTTCAAATTTTTTAATTTAAGTTCCGGGATACATGTGCAGAATGTGCAGGTTTGTTACACAGGTATACATGTGCCATGGTGGTATGCCACACCTATCAACCTGTCACCTAGGTTTTAAGCCCTGCATGCATTAGCTATTTGTCCTGATGCTCTCCCTTCCCCTACCCACCTCAACAGGCCCCGGTGTGTGTTGTTTCCCTCCCTGTATCCATGTGTTCTCATTGTTCAACTCCCATTAATGAGTGAGAACATGCGGTGATTGATTTTCTGTTCCTATGTTAGTTTGCTGAGGATGATGGCTTCCAGATTCATCCATGTCCCTGCAAAGGACATAATCTCATTACTTTTTATAGCTGCATAGTATTCCATGGTGTATATGTACCACTTTTTCTTTAAATTTAAATTGAGAAATCCTTGCCTGTTAAAGTTGTATTTGTGAAAATAAGTAGGACACCTGTCATTTACATGCTTCAGTATGAAACACTTTAACCTCTCTATATATGAACTACTATATTGATATGCTATATTAATTATACTGTATTAAGTTATGTCAATAATATAGCTGCTTCCATATTTTAGTGCGAGTTAAGCAAGATATGCCTCTAATTCAGTGTAGATGAATTTTCTTTAAAGATAACTACTTTTGAAGTCTTGTTGAAATATAAACAAACTAGTACAAAGAGTTTCTAAAAATGAATATGATTGCAGGGCAATAAATCTATTGCTAATGAAACATGCATCAAGAATCAGTACCCCTTCAATGAGAAGTTCTCAAATACTCTATTATATTTAGGAATTTGTATGCACTGATATTTAGAAATGCTTTTAGTTGTAAAAACCATATTATAAGAAGAATAAACACTCTAGCAATATATAAGCATCTATTTATACTTTTATGTAGAACCTTCAAATCATGAAGATCATTGTCTAGATACCATTTTATGATTCTACTACAAACATGAACATACTAGTTTTGTTCTTTTGTGGCATGTGAACTACTAGTTCTAAAGAAAATACAATAGACTATCAGAAAAGGACAACTTGATCATTGAGACAGATGTAAGCATTGTGCAATACAAGATTTTATTCCAATAAAAATGTACTTGCAAGGAAAATACTTGGAACCTTAAGACAGAGCTAAATGATGCTTCTCCAGGAAACATTAAATACTAAAGCATTTTAAAAAATGTTTAGAAAAACCTACTTCCAATGAATATTACAACATTTACCATGGAGTAAATCTAGATTTTGTGGAGTCTTTAAAAAAAGAATCCAAAATTGTAAAAACACAATTAAGTATAAAAGTGAATATTTATAATGAGAAAATAAATTACAGGGAATCAGGGTTTTTTTTTTAATGTGACAAACATCACAAAATCTGAGGAAAAGCATTAAATTTTTAATTATCAAACACCTGATATACCTATATTAGAGGTTTTTCCTACATCTTGAATGCATACTCTTCCATGGCTCTTCACATGGAAATTATACTATTTTTCATGGAGAGAAGAGAGAAAAAGGCACTCTTTCTTCTAGCATGACTCAATTTGTTTTGGGGGTTTTTAGGAAGTTTTGTGTTATTGTTGAATCATACTCTCACTCTGTCACCCAGGATGTAATGCAGTGGCACCATCTCAGCTCGCTGCAACCTCCACCTCCCAGGTTCAAATGATTCTCCTGCTTCAGTCTCCCAAGTAGCTGGGATTACAGGTGCAGGCCACCATGCGGGCCTAATTTTTGTATTTTTTTTTTTTTTTTTTTTTTTTGGTAGACATGGAGTTTCACCATGTTGGCCAGGCTGGTCTTCAACTCCTGACCTTAAGCAATCCACCTGCCTTGGCCTCCCAAAGTGTTGGAATTACAAGTGTGAGCCACTATGTCCAGCCTATTTGCTATCATTGATAGGTTGTAAATACCCTTTCCAGATTTGTAGTGCTTTTTGTAATATCAGATAGGTTTCTGAACCGTCACATTTAGGAAAACCTCTGTCTCTCAATCTTCTCAAAATGTTTATATACATTTCAAGCTTCTCTCCTATGTGAACACAACTCAGTGTTGGTCACACTGATAAATGTATACCCTTATTGTGAATTACTAATATATTGCTGACAGTGGGGAAAGACCCATAAAATAGAAAATGATTCTCCATTCCACTTTGTCTCACACCAAAACATGTCTATTCATCTTGATAAACTCTATAAAACTATCAAGAGAAAAATGACATTTAGTTCACACTAATATCCTTATAAGTACTCTGGAATACTTTATGAGTGATCAAACTAATCACAAGTGAACATGATATTTCTAAAGAAATTTATAGTGAAATTCATGTTCCTATCTTTCATTATTTCTCTTAAATTATCTATTGAATATATTTATTCATGTCTTTTTTTTTTGAGACAAAGTCTTGCTCTGTCGCCAGGAGCCAGGATGGAGTGCAGTGGCGCAATCTCAGCTCACTGCAACCTCTGCCTCCCAGGTTCAAGCAATTCTCCTGCCTCAGCCTCCCGAGTAGCTGGGAATACAGGTGCACGCCACCACGCCCAGCTAATTTGTGTGTGTGTGTGTGTGTGTGTGTGTGTTTTTAGTAGAGAAGGGGTTTCACCATGTTGGCCAGGATGGTCTTGATCACTTGACCTCGAGATCCGCCCGCCTCAGCCTCCCAACGTGCTGGGCTTACAGGCGTGAGCCACTGCACCCGGCCCCAGGTCTATTTTTAAATTAATAAAATGATCTACTTTTGTAATAAAATCAAGAAGTTAATGACTTTTGAAGCCAAAAATTTTTTAACCTTGTAGGATAAAAATTATGATATATTTTAATAAGAACACATAGTGAAACTAAATAAAATGGAATGCTGTATGACAAGTTTGAACCAGTTCAAACCTCATGCTCAAGACAGTTGAAAAGTAAAGAGGATGTTAACAAATTTCTGACATTGAAATTGACCCAGTGAACATCTTATATATTTTAAGAATATCTCTCATTTGATTTTATTCTGAGGCAAAGCCAATCTGAAAGCAAAATATAATCCATTAAATATGATTACAATGATAAAAGTTATTACAGTACTTACACGGAGTATTGTGTCAATGACTACAACACCTCCTATTATTTTGTAATGTCTTGCAAAATATATCATTATTTGGTTGTAATAAGCAGTTTTAAATCTGTAGAGTTTTTTTTTTTTTTTTTTTTGCTGCTAATTCAAGTTCAATCAAACTGCTATGCATTCTGATCCAAAACTCAGAGATCTTTAACCTCCAGTGGATAAATGTCATGGCTGATAAATATTTATAGAACGCCTCAGCAAAGCTTCTGTTTGTTACAATTTTCTCCAAGAATGACATGACCTAGGAATTTCCTGGAATCATGTTTCTGTTATGATCTATAGAGTTCAGAGGTCTTTGCCTCATTTAAATATAAAACCCTAGGGAGGACCTCTCAAAATCAAATTAAGTTTTGATGTTTGACATTCATTTCACATTGAAGCCACATTTTTTTGTTTTTTTCTTTAACTTTTTATCTGATAAGCTAAAAGTTCACATATGAGATAATGTATTATAGAAGATGAATAGTAAAGTGATCAGGACTGACAATTTTAATGACATCAAAAAAGTTGTTCATCTTTAAATTTGTATTTTACTACTCTGTTTTCCCCTAGGTTTCTCCCACCCTACCCTTTCTCCCCTACATACATCCAGGCATACTCTTACATTTTTCATTTAGTTTTGAAAGAAAAATCTCCTTCCACTTGTTTAAAGCTAATTTGAGACCAAAGAATGAACCCTGTGCCCTCCTGCCCTTGTCTGGGATCTTGATCCATAATTTATCCCTTCTCTACTTAATTTTCAATTCCTCCTTTCCTTAGTCCCTAAATATCTTCAAATCTCTCTCATTTGTGAGTACCTGCCTTTTATCTCATTTGCCTCCCTGTTGACTTCCCCCTCTCTCATTTCCATCAGAATCAAGGATCTAGGACATGTCACTTTCAGATTTCATCTCTTATAACTTCTTCATCTTCAACACATTCTGAGGAGGTTTCTGCCCCTACCAATACACTCAAGCCTTCTATATCGCAAGACCCAAAGGACATCTTTGAGGCTGTATCTTATGTTGGCTTTCCACGACAACTCTTGACCACTTCCTGAAATTCCCTCTTGATTCCAAGCACCTCTCTCTCCTGATTCTGTCCCTATGATTCGCTCATCATTCCTTCAGTCTAAAAGTAGGATGAGCTACATATCTCTCCTCTTCTCCCTTGTCATCTTCTCTGTCTGCCATCTCATTCATCTTTGTGATTGCAACTTTAACCTATATGCTGATGGACTGTAAACTGAATCTCCACCCTAAACCTCTCCTGTATATCTAAGCTATACTTCCCCTTTCCTAACAGACATCACACCTATAATCACTGTTTGAAGCCTCCCTTTATCACTATTAGTAACTCCACAAGGACAGAGAATATCCCTGTCGTGTTCATTGCCGAGTGCGTGGTACCAAGCCTGGGATGAGCTTCCGAAAGGGACTCAATACAAACTTGCTGAGTTGAATGAATTGATGTTCCATAGACACATTACACTCAATGTGTCAAACGCAGACTCCTAATCTTGAGAAAACAGTCACCCCTTAAAACTGGTCTTCCTTCTGCATTTCCTGTCTTGATTGAATTTAACCAACATCCTTCCATTTTCTTTTTTCTTTTTCTTTTTTGAGACGGATTCTCACTATGTTGCCCGGCTGGAGTGTAGTGGTACAATCTCAGCTCACTGCAACCTCCACCTATTGGGTTCAAGAGATTTGCCTGCTTCAGCCTCCCGAGTAGCTAGGACTACAGACATGCACTGACATTCCCAGCTAATTTTTGTATTTTTAGTAGAGATGGGGTTTCACCATGTTGGCCAGGATGGTCTTGATCTCTTGACCTTGTGATCCCCCTCCACGGCTTCCCAAAGTGCCGGGATTACAGGCCTGAGCCACCGGGTCCGGCCCATCCCTCCATTTTCTTAAGCCCAAAACTTGAGGGCAGTTTTCTGACTCCTCTTTCCCTTACCTCCCATGTCAAAGCATTCATCAAGTTCTGGTAATTCAACTCCTTAAGCAGTTCTTTTGAATGAGAATCTGCTCTTTCCTTTATTGCCTAGGATCCTAACTGCTTCCAGGTCACCAGATGTTTCCATCTGGTCTTTCTTCCCTTGCACCTCCCCATGACGACCTCAGGGCTCTTTATAAAATGCAAATCAGGTCATATCACCTCATAGCTATAAGCTTTACAGTGGTTCTCCAACAGGTTTAAATGCCTCAGTCCTTTATAATATGCTTATATGCGTGTATGTATGCATGTGCGCATGAATGTGAATGTGTGTGTATGTATATGTGCATGTGTATGTGCATGTCAGCCTTTCCTGACCTCACCCTGTTTCTTTGTTCAGTCTTTCTTCCTATTGCTCTTCCCCTACTGCTTTGACTTTTGCTCAGCAATACCAGATACTTTACAGTTTCCCAAACCACACGTATTGCTGGAATGTCTGACAGGTTTGTCTTGATACTCACAATTCAGTTCAGAGGCCCTACTTCTCAAAGGCCTCCCCTGTTTCCTCCTATAGCTAATTGTTCCCTTTCTGATGCTGTCCCACTTCTCAGTATTTACTTCCACTGTTGCCTTGATGACAGAACTCTGCCAAATGTGTCATCCATCAATCCCAAGTCTTTTTTTTAAATAGTCTTTATTTTCTAGAGCTGTTTCCATTTCACAGCAAAACCGTGAAAGTACAGAGCTTTCTCATATCGCCCCTACCCCAACACATGCACAACCAACCCACGATCAGCATCCTACTCCAGAGTGGTACATTGGTTTAAACTGATGAACTAACATTTACACATGTATTAGTCTGTTCTCACACTGCTAATAGACATACCTGAGACTAGGTAATTTTATAAAGAAAAAGAGGTTTAATGGACTCACAGTTCCACATGGCTGAGGAGGCCTCATAATCATGGCAGAAGGTAAAGGAGTAGCAAAGTCGCATCTTACATGCTGGCAGGCAAGAGAGCATGTGCAGGGGACCTGCCCTTTATAAAAGCATCAGATTTCGTGAGACTTATTTACTATCACAAGAATAGCACCAAAAAGACCCACCTCTGTGATTCAACCACCTCCCACTGAGTCCCTCCCATGACAACTGGGGATTATGGGAACTACAATTCAAGATGAGATTTGAATGGGGACACAGCCAAATCATATCACACTGGGGTTTACTCTTGGTGTTGTGTACTCTATAGGTTTTGACAAATATATAGTGACCTGTATCCACCATCACAGTTCACACAGAGTAGTTTTACTGCCCTAAACATTCTCTGTGCTCTGCCTCCTTCCCCACAACCCCTAACAACATCGATCCTTTTCCTATCTCTATAATTTTCTGTTTTCCAGAATATCATATAATTGAAATCATACAGCATATAGCCTTTCCAGATTGTCTTCTTCCACTTAGAAATATGTATTTCAGTTTCCTTCATAGAGTTAGTGGCATTTTATCTTTGCTTTCCTCTTATCTAAGATAGTTCTGGTTACAGAACAGGTATCAAATAATTTTAGTTGCATTAAACCTATAATTTGTTGATATTGTATAGTTATTGGCATTTTCCCTTCCTTGAAAATACACTATTCTATGAATTCTCTGACTTTTATCTCTTATTTTAAAAGAAGAAAAGAGTATCAAGCAAAAAAATACTTTAAATCTACTTAATAGTCTCTTCCAGGTTTTTACACACAATTTTAAAAGATGATGGATAGTATTTTCCAAGTGTAATCCTGAGATTTGCAAATACACTTGTACTTTCCTTTGATTTAAAAGCAACTGTGTTCATTGACAATTGAATGCCTTGTTTCCTTAAAACTATACCTTCTGTTGCACTTACTTCCTTCTATCCTGACCATCTTTCCCTAGTCACACCTTTCAGAACGAAAGATAGCCTTAAGATTGAACTGACAAACTAAGTTTTTATCTATAGCAGTTATCTTGCCATCCTTCATGGAATTCTCTGAACTCATTTCAATGAGTTTTATTCTCTGTTTTCACACTGATATGAAGGCACACCCAAGACTGGGTAATTTATAAAGGAAACAGGTTTAATTGACTCACAAGTCAAATAATCATTCCACTCTCTGTCAAAATTAAGAGTATTTTGGCCTAAAATAAACAAGAATGCTTGGCTAATCCTACTTATTAAAACTGATTATTTGTATCACCATATTTTATTGTCCTGTTAATACACCTCAACTACCTGAAAGCATACATACTAATCTATTATTTATCCACTGTTGGTGAACATCAGAATTATGAAGAATGCCTCTAAGGTTAATATTCCCTGGCCGCAGATCAGTAGACATCCAGTGGGAACCAGCAAAATGCATCTTTAAAAAGTATCCCAGGTGATTTTGATGCAGATCATGTGAAGATCTGCTTTCTGAAATGCCATACTTCATATCAAAATACTTGCAAGCTAGTGGCTACTAGCAACAAGAAACTTCTCAGTGAAAGTAATGAGATTGATCATCTGTTAAATTTAATGCTCTATTCTAAATGAAAATTGCAGAGGCAAACCTAATTGATTTCCATGCATTAACAGGAGGAAAATAATCAAAATGTCTCTAATACCTCAATCTGTAGGACAGTTTGTACATAAAAAGAGAATAGTTACTTCACTAGTGCAGCACACTCTGGGTGAGAAAAATTTTCAAGAATCTGAAACTCAAGAAAATTGCATGTTCTAGAAGTAGGTTGGAAATTTTGAGAATGTGTTCAAATCTGGAAAGCCCCGATACGTTATTTTTCCCATAAGATTAAAAATACGCTTACTTTGTCAGAGAATCGACAATTGCATTTAAATCTACACAGGGACCAGAAAAGTTTGTACGGCTGAGACCGATGAACTGAAATCCAAATAAGAAAGCTATTTTTGTTATCTTCTCTGTTGACTCCACTGCCTTTCTCGGCACAAGCTCAGGCACATATAAGTGATATTATTCTTAATATCTCATACTGTTTTACTAACTGGTTATGCCAGTGAGATAATCTTGATATGCTTGCTCTCTACTCTTACTTAAATTGATAAATAATAATGAAATTATGTTCTCAATTAAAAGAAAGTAACTGGTGATTGATGAGATCACAATGGGATCTGTTAAAGCACATCATGACTTTGAGCTGAAGGCATATCATAATCAAGGTTCTCAGTAAAAACCAGGAACAAGATAATGGTCTCAGGGCTTTCTGAAAGTACAATTATGTTTGTTTTTCTTCTTTAATACAATAATGCTAGTGGAATCTTTTTTATTAGTCTGTTTTCACACTGATATGAAGGCACACCCAAGACTGGGTAATTTATAAAGGAAACAGGTTTAATTGACTCACAGTTCTACATGGCTGGGGGCCTCCAGAAATTTATAATCATGGCATAAGGCAAAGGGGAAGCCAAGACCTTCACATGGTGGCACGAAAAAAAGAGAAAGCAAAAGAGGAGGAGCCCCTTATAAAACTATAAACTATCAGATCTTGTAAGAACACACTACCACAAGAACATCCAATCACCTTCCACCAGGTCCCTCCCTCAACACCTGGGGATTACAATTCGAGATGAGATTTGGGTAGCGACACAATGACAAACCATATTAATCTTTTAAAATGCTTACTCAATAAGAAGACAAGAAATAGAAAAATCTCATGATACAAGAATGAAGCAGACCAATAATTTAGACCAATGATTAGAGCAGGACAAATATGTAAGAAAGTAGATGCATTGAACATTAATCTACCAAGCAGAGAAACTATCTCAATGAACATCAAAAATTTAAAATAAACCCCTAATAGGAAAGTCACGAATATTTTTAGCAGGTGAACTTCAGACACTTGTGTAGTGGTTGGAAACAATGCTATCTTTAATCAGGTGCCAATCAATTATACTGCAGGATCAAAGTCAACCCCTTCTCCCAGGAAGGACCTTTCTCTTATCACTATTCCCCCTCTCTAAACATCTCCCAAATTTAAGACACCCAAAAGAAGGAAAAAACATACAGAGAGGTGAGAATACAATGCATTATTTGTTTTTCAAATAAACAGTTATTAAGTATTTTGAGGGGAGAGATGAGAAGAAAAATAGGTAGTTTTGAAATATTTATAAGAATATTTTATATTTTAGTAATCTTTTGTTCATTGACAGTAACCTCTCCCGTCTCTTCCACCACTGTGACTTGAGTTTAATATGTAGGTTTATCCACAGAAGGACAACATCTTTTATCTGCTTGCTCTCTACAAAAACATCTTATCGTTTCTTATCTTCACTTAGTTGGACAGTAAATAGTTAATGAGCACCTAACCTAACATTTGTAAGTAACTGTGTCAGCACTGTTCAGATTGCAAACATATTCAAGAATAGCCTTTATCTTTATGAAATTTAGATGTTCTAGTAGGGAGAGAAGACAAAATGTGCAAAGCATCATATATTAGTCTATTCTCATGCTGCTGATAAAGACATACCCAAGACTGGGTAATTAGAAAGGGAAGAAGTGAATTGACTCATAGCTCCACATGGCTGGGGAAGGCTCACAATCATGGCAGAAGGCGAATGAGGAGCAAAGTCACATCTTACATGATGGCAAACAAGAACACTTGTGCAGGGGAACTCCCATTTATAAAACCATCAGATCTCATGCGACCTGTTCATTACCACAAGAACAGTATGGGAAAAACCACCACCATGATTCAATTGTCTCCATCTGGCCCTGCCTTTGACAAATGGGGATTACTACAACTCTAGGTAAGATTTGGATGGGGACACAGCCAAACCATATCACCCTATCATAGTAAAAAGAATGTGTTAGGTTGTTTATATGGAGATACCCCTCACATTTGTTTAGGAGAAGAGAAGACAAGTTTTCTGTGATGCGGTGACACTAAAGTTAGGCACAGAGAATAAAACTAAAAAGATTCAGATTGACAAAGATGAGAAGGAGGCAATCTGATTGAGGAACTTCTTGAAGAAAAGCAAAGTAACAGGAAAATGAGATAAATAGTTGTGAGCAGATATTCGGAGGGTAGAGTACACAAAGAGAGAAAGAGAAATAAAACTGGTATGTTATAGAGCAGATAAACAGATAATCTTCCAAATTAGGCTAAATTGTTTGGCCATGGAAGGATGTGGAAATGCAGCAGGATATAATAATTTCTGAGCCTCTGCAGTGTGCCAGGTAATGAAAGAGAGGCTGTGTGAAACCTACATCCCTAAACATCAACAGGGAGCGAGAACTGTCCTCGAAAATGTTAGCATAGCGCAGCTTGTCAGGGAAGTTTGAGAACAGAAAAGCCAAAATTTCAGGGAAACAACCAACAACCAAAGATCATTTCAGAAATAAAGGAAAGCTTAATTCAAGCATTGGTGAGGAGGGGGAAATGGAGGAATGCTTCATTGTGCCATTTTGATATAGTAGTTTTTATTACATCAGCATTTTCACCATGAGGACATTCTGAATGTATTATCAGAATACACAACAACTGGAGGAGTTTGAAAGGAGAAAGTGTTCTCTAGGGCATAACTACTCAATCACCTTAATTCCTTGATCAACTTTCTGTACAGAAGAAACTGTTTCTAATTCCCCCCTTCTTTTCTTTTTCCTTCTTTTTTTTAATTTTTATTTTTTAAATATATTTTATTGCACTTTCGGTTCTGGAGTACATGTGCAGAACATGCAGGATTGTTGCATAGGTACATACATGGCAATGTGGTTTGCTGCCTCCATCCCTCCATCACCTATATCTGGCATTTCTCCCCATGTTATCCCTCCCCACCTCCCCACTTGCTGCTGTCCCTCCCCTATTCCCTATCAACAGACCCCAGTGTGTGATACTCCTCTCCCTGTGTCCTTGTGTTCTCATTGTTCAACACTCGCCTATTAGTGAGAACATGTGGTGTTTGATTTTCTGATCTTGTGTCAGTTTGCTGAGAATGATGGTTTCCAGATTCATCCATGTCCCTACAAAGGACACAAACTCATCATTTTTTATGGCTGCATAGTATTCCATGGTGTATATGTGCCACATTTTCCTTGTCCAGTCTATCACCAATGGGCGTTTGGGTTGGTTACAGGTCTTTGCTATTGCAAACAGTGCCACAATGAACATATGTGTGCATGTGCCTTTACAATAGAATGATTTAGGACACTTTGGATATATACCCAGTAATGGGATTGCTGAGTCAAATGGAATTTCTGTTTCTAGATCCTTGAGGAATTGCCACACTGTCTTCCACAACGGTTGAACTAATTTATACTCCTACCAACAGAGTAAAAGTGTTCCTATTTCTCTGCATCATCTCCAGCATCTGTTGTCTCCAGATTTTTTAATGATCCTCATTCTAACTGGCGGGACATGGTATCTCAATGTAGTATTGATTTGCATTTCTCTAATGACCAGTGATGATGAGCATTTTTTCATATATTTGTTTACCTCACATGTTCTCTTTTGAAAAGTGTCTGTTCATGTTCTTCACCCACTTTTCAATGGGTTTGTTTGTTTTTTTCTTGTAAATCTGTTTTAGTTCTTTGTAGATTCTGGATATTAGCCCTTTGTGAGATGAGTAGATTTCAAAAATTTTTTCCCATTCTGTTGGTTGCTGGTTCACTCTAATATTGTTTCTTTTGCTGTACAGAAGCTCTGGAGTTTAATTCAATCCTATTTGTCTATTTTGGCTTTTGTTGCCAATGCTTTTGGTGTTTTAGTCATGAAGTCCTTGCCTATGCCTATGTCCTGAATGGTATTACCTAGGTTTTCTTCTAGGGGTTTTATGGTGTTAGGTCTTATGTTTAAGTCTTTAATCCATCTGGAGTTAATTTTAGTGTAAGGTGTCAGGAAGGGGTCCAGTTTCTGCTTGCTGCACATGGCTAGCCAGTTTTCCCAACACCATTTATTAAACAGGGGATCCTTTCCCCATTGCTTGTCTTTGTCAGTTTTGTCAAAGATCAGATGGTTACAGATGTGTGGCATTGCCTCTGAGGCCTCTGTTCTGTTCCATTTGGTCTATATCTCTATTTTGGTACCAGTGCCATCCTGTTTTAATTACTGTAGACTTATAGTATAGTTTGAAGTCAGGTAGCATGATGCCTCCAGCTTTGTCCTTTTTGCTTAAGATTGTCTTGGCTATGTGGGCTCTCATTTGCCTCCAAATGAATTTTAAGGTGGTGTTTTCCAGTTCTGTGAAGAGGGTCATAGGTATCTTGATGGGGATAGCATTGAAACTATAAATTACTTTGGGCAATCTATAAATTACCACAAATTACTTTATCATTGAATCTATAAATTACTTTGGGCATTTTCACGTATTGATTCTTCCTAACCATGAGCATGGAATGCTTTTCCATCTGTTTGTGTCCTCTTTTATTTCCTTGAGCAGTGGTTCATAGTTCTCCTTGAAGAGGCCCTTTACATCCTTTGTTAGTTGTATTTCTAGGTATTTAATTCTCTTTGTAGCAATTATGAATGGCAGTTTGTTCTTGATTTGGCTCTCTTTAAGTCTGTTATTGATGTGTAGGAATGCTTGTAACTTTGGCACATTGATTTTGTATCCTGAGATTTTGCTGAAGTTGCTTATCATTTTCAGGAGATTTTGGGCTGAGATTATGGGGTCTTCTAAATATATAATCATGTCGTCTGCAAATAGAGACAATTTGACTTCCTCCTTTCCTAATTGAATATGCTTTATTTCTTTTTCTTGCCTGATTGCTCTGGCTAGAACTTCTAATACTATATGGAATACGAGTGGTGAGAGAGGGCGTCCTTGCCTAGTGCCAGATTTCAAAGGGAGTGCTTCCAGTTTTTGCCCATTCAGTATGATATTGGCTGTGGGTTTGTTGTAAATAGCTTTCATTATGTTGAGATACATTCCATCGATACCTAGTTTATTGAGAGTTTTTAGCATAAAGGGCTGTTGAATTCTGTCGAAGGCTGCCTCTTCATCTATTGAGATAATCATGTGGTTTTTGTCTTTGGTTCTGTTTATGTGGTGGATTATGTTTATAGACTTGTGTATGTTGAACCAGCCTTGCATCCCAGGATGAAGCCTACTTGATCATGATGGATAAGCTTTTTGATGTGCTGTTGCAATCGGTTTGCCAGTATTTTACTGAAGATTTTTGTATCTATTTTCATCATGGATATTGGCCTGAAGTTTTCTTTTTTCATTGAGTCTCTGCTGGGTTTTGATATCAGGATGATGTTGGTCTCATAAAATGATTTGGGAAGGATTCCCTCTTTTCAGATTGTTTGGAATAGTTTCAGAAGGAGTGGTACCAGCTCCTCTTTGTATGTCTGGTAGAATTTGGCTGTGGACCCATCTGGACCTGGACTTTTTTTGGTTGGCCCTTGTTATTGGTCTATTCAGGATTTCAACTTCTTCCTGGTTTAGGCTTGGGAGGGTGCAAGTATCCAGGAATTTACCCATTTCTTCCAGGTTTATTGGTTTATGTGCATAGAACTGATTGTAGTAATCTCTGATGGTAGTTTGTATGTCTGTGGAATCGGTGGTGATATCCCCTTTACTGTATTTTATTGCATCTATTTGATTCTTCTCCCTTTTCTGTTTTATTAATCTGGCTAGCAGTCTATTTTGTTGATCTTTTTAAAAAACCAGCTCTTGGATTTATTGATTTTTGAAGGGTTTTTTGTGTCTCTGTCTCCTTCAGTTCTGTTCTGACCTGTTATTTCTTGTCTTCTGCTAGCTTTTGAGTTTTTTGATCTTGCTCCTCTAGCTCTTTCAATTTCGATGATAGAGTGTCGATTATAGATCTTTCCGTGCTTCTCATTGGTCATTTATTACTATAAATTTTCCTCTAGACATTGCTTTAAATGTGTCCCAGAGATTCTGGTACATTGTGTCTTAGTTCTTGTTGGTTTTGAAGAACATTTTTATTTCTGCCTTCATTTCATTGTTTATCCAGTTAACATTCAAGAGCCAGTTGTTCAGTTTCCATGAAGTTGTGTGGTTCTGAGTTAGTTTCTTAATCCTGAGTTCTAATTTGGTTGCACTGTGGTCTGAGAGATGATTTGTTATGACTTCCGTTCTTTTGCATTTGCTGAGGAGTGATTTACTTCCAATTATGTGGTCAATTTTAGAGTAGGTGCAATGTGGTGCTGAAAAGAATGCATATTCTGTGGATTTGGGGTGGAGAGTTCTGTAATGTCTTTTAGGTTTGCTTGGTCCAGATCTGAGTTCAAGTCCTGGATATCCTTGTTAATTTTCTGTCTCAATGATCTGTCTAATATTGACAGTGGAGTGTTAAAGTCTCCCACCATTATTGTTTGGGAGTCTAAGTCTCTTTGTAAGTCATTAAAAACTTGCTTTATGTATCTGGGTGCTCCTGCATTGGGTGCATATATATTTAGGATTGTTGGCTCTTCTTGTTGCATTGATACTTTTACCATTATGTAATGCCCTTCTTTGTCTCTTTTGATCTTTGTTGGTTTAAAGTCTATTTTTTCAGAGATTAGAATTGCAACTCCTGCTATTTTTTGCTCTCCATTTGCTTAATAAATCTTCCTCTGTCCCTTTATTTTGAGCCTATGTGTGTCCTTGCATGTGAGATGGGTTTCCTGGATACAGCACGCCAATGGGTTTTGACTTTTTCTCCAATTCGTCAGTCTGTGTCTTTTGAGTAGGGCATTTAGCCCATTTACATTTAAGGTTAATATTGTTATATATGAATTCCATCCTGCCATTTTGATGCTAGCTGGTTGTTTTGCCTGTTAGTTGATGCAGTTTCTTCATTGTGTTGATGCTCTTTAGCATTTGGTATGTTTTTGGAGTGGCTGGTACCGGTTGTTCCTTTCTATGTTTAGTGCTTCTTTCAGGAGCTCTTGTAAGGCAGGCCTGGTGGTGACGAAAGCTCTCAGCAACTTCTTGTCCATAAAGGATTTTATTTCTCCTTCACTTATGAAGCTTAGTTTGGCTGGATATGAAATTCTAGGTTGAAAGTTCTTTTCTTTAAGGATGTTGAATATCGGCCCCCACTCTCTTCTGGCTTATAGGGTTTCTGCCAAGAGATCCGATGTAAGTCTGAAGGGCTTCCCTTTGTGGGTAACCTGACCTTTCTCTCTGGCTGCCCTTAGCATTTTCTCCTTCATTTCAACCCTGGTGCATCTGATGATTATGTGCTTTGGGGTTGCTCTTCTTGAGGAATATCTTTGTGGTGTTCTCTGTATTTCCTGGGCTTGAATGTTGGCCTGCCTTGCTAGGTTGGGGAAGTTCTCCTGGGTAATATCTTGAAGAGTGTTTTCCAGCTTGGATTCATTCTCTCCCTCACATTCAGGTACACCTATCAAACATAGATTAGGTCTTTACACATAATCCCATATTTCTTGGAGGCTTTTTTCATTTCTTTTTACTCTTTTTCCTCTAATCTTGCCTTCTAGTTTTATTTCATTGAGTTGATCTTTAATCTCTGCTATCCTTTCTTCTGCTTGGTCAATTCAGCTATTGAAATTTGTGTATGCTTCGCCAGGTTCTTATGTTGTGTTTTTCAGCTCCATCAATTCATTTATATTCTTCTCTAAGCTGTTTAATCTCATTAACACTTCAGCAGACCTTTTTTCCAAGGTTCTTAGTTTCTTTCCATTGGGTTAGAACATGTTCTTTTAGCTCAGAGAAGTTTGTTATCATCCACCTTCTGAAGCCTGTTTCTGTCAATTCATCAGAGTCATTCTCAATCCAGCTTTGTTCCCTTGCTGGTGAGGAGTTGTGATCCCTTGGAGGAGGAGAGGCATTCTGGTTTGGGGTATTTTCATCCTTTTTGTGCTGGTTTCTTCCCATCTTTGTGGATTTATCTACCTGTGGTCTTTGTACTTAGTGATTTTCAGATGGGGTCTCTGAGTGGACATCCTTTTTGTTGATGTTGAAGCTATTTCTGTTTTTTAGCTTTCCTTCTAACAGACCCCTGTGCTGTAGGACTGCTGGTGGTCCACTCCAGACCCTGCTTGCCTGGGGATCACCTGCAGCAGCTGCAGAACAGTAAGGGTTGTTGCCAGTTTCTTCTTCTGTTATCTTCATCCCAGAAGGATACTCGCCAGATGTCAGCTTAAGCTCTCTTTATGAGGTGTCTCTTTGGATATACAGGAGTTGGGGAGCTGCTTGAGGAGACAGTCTGTCCCTTATAGGAGCTCAACTCTGGGCTCTGTTGTTCCATTCAGAGCTGCTGGGCAGATACATTTAAGTCTACCACAGTGGTAGACGTGGAACTCATAACCACCTTTTTTCCCAGGTGCTCTGTCCTGGGAAGGTGGGGCTTTATTTATACTTTCCTGACATGCTGCTGCCTTTTTTCAGAGATGCCCTGCCCAGCAAGGAGGTAGCCTAGTTACAGTCTGCTAGCAGAGGCATTGCTGAGCTGCCATGGGCTCTATCCAGGTGCTGTGTGAACTTCCTTGTGGTTTTGTTTACAGAGGTATAATCAGAACTGCCTCAGTAATGGTGGTCTGACTCAGTAATGGCAGACTTTCTCAGTAATGGTGGACTGCCTTGGTAGTGGTGGATTGTCTTGGTAATGGTGGGTGCCCTTCCCACCACAGAGCTGGACCACCCTGGGTCCAGCTGCGCTTGCTGCGAAACTCAACCCAGAGTGTTTCAGATTACTGGTCTTTTTGGGGGTGGGACCTGCTGAGCCAGATCACCTGGCTTCCTATTTCAGCCCCCTTTTTTTCATTTGAATGAGTGGCTCTGTCTTGCAGGCATTCCAGGCACCAGTTGAAACAGCCACCCAGATTTGTGTGAGTTTTTGTGTGAAGACCTACAGTGCCAGCTGAAGCAGCTGTGCTGGAAACCCATAGCGCTTTCCAGCCTGGGAATCTCCTGGTCTGTGGGCAGTAATAGCTCATTTGGAAATGTGGTGATAACTCACCCTATGCATTGTTCTCACTGGGAACTGCACTCCAGAGCTATTCCTATTTGGCCATCTTGGATCCTCCCAGCTAATTTTTCCATTTTTATTCTTATTTCCCTAAAATTATCTTAAGATAAATTCTTTTTCCATAGAGACAGTTACAAACCAATAACTGATTTATCAATCTATTTTCTTTAGTGTGTTTGAGAGCTTTTTGTTCATTTATTTTATTTTGATTTTTGAGACAGGGTCTTGCTGTGTTGCCCAGGCTGGAGTACAGTGGCACAGTCATGGCTTGCTGCAGCCTTGACCTGCCGGGGCTCAAGGTGATCCTCCAACCTCCACCTCCCAAGTAAGTGGAACTACAGGTGCACAACACAATGCCCAGCTAATTATTATATTTGTTTGTTTTGTACAGATGGGATCTCATTTCATTGCCCAGGCTGATCTCAAGCTCCTGGCCTCAAGTTATCCACAAATCTCCACCTCCCAGAGTGCTAGGATTATAGGTGTAGGCCACCCCACCTGGTCTGTCTTGTTTTTAATAACAAATTTTTACTCTTCTGGGTTCTATTAATGTGAATGTGCTAATTGGTTCTCCAGAGAAATGGAACCAACAGGAGATTAGATAATGATAGATACAGAGATATATTGAAATGCATCATAAAAAATTGGCTCACTTTGTTATGGAGGTTGAGAAATGACACAATCTGCCATCTACGAGGTGGAAACCCCAGGAAAGCTGGTGATATAAATTCCAGTCCACGTCCAAAGGCCTGAGAGCCAGGAGTGCCCATGGTTGGTATAAGTTCTAGTCCAAAGTCAAGAGAAGACTCAGGTCTCAGCTCAAGCAGTCATACACAGAGACAGAATGATAATTCAGCTGTCCTCCACCTTTTTGTTCTATACAAGCCCTCAATGGGTTGGATGATGTGCACCCACATCGGCCATCTGCTTTACATAGTTCAAATGCTAATCTCTCCTGAAAATACTTTCACAGACTGATATGGTTTGGCTCTGTCCCTACCCAAATCTCAACTTGAATTGTATCTCCCAAAATTCCCATGTTTTGTGGGAGGGACCTAGAAGGAGGTAATTGAATCGTGGAGGCTGGTCTTTCCCATGCTATTATCATGACAGTGAATAAGCCTCATGAGATCTGATGGGTTTATCTGGAGTTTCTGTCTTTGCTTCTTGCTCATTTTCTCTTGCCACCACCATGTAAGAAGTGCCTTTCACCTCCTGCCATGATTCTGAGGCCTCCCCAGCCATGTGGAACTGTAAGTCGAATTAAACTTCTTTTTGTTCCCACTTTCAGGTATGTCTTTATCAGCAGTGTGAAAATGAACTCATACACAGACACATCCAAAAATAATGTTTAACCAGATATCTGGCCATCTCATGGCCCAGTCAATTGGTCACATTAAATTAACTATTACATTGCTCCTTTCAGCAGCACATATACTAAAATTAGAAAAATACAGAGGAGATTAGCATGGCAATTTGATTTATAAAATTTTATAAAACAAATAATTAATAAATCATTACAGTGAATTTTCTTTTGTGGCCAATAATTCTACCAAGTCCCATTTACCCAGGTTATATTTTTAAGAATCTAAAAATTGTGTCAAGATTTGATTTGCCATCAATTTGTTAGAAATATCAAAGTTTACCACTTGCCCTTTAGCTATGGCTAGATTTATTTTCCATTAATTACACTACTGGTATTGTTCATTATGATTTCTACTAATAGACTGATGGCTTGTATGTTTTTCAGGAAATTCATTAGAAATTTATGAAAAAAAAATCTTCAGATATCTCAACATTGATAAATTGACAAAGTTATTTAAGGGCTCAGAAATCTTATTTCAAAGGTGTCCCTAGTTACCTTTCCCCTCAAACGTAATGTTCTTGGTCACAGTTTTCTTAATCCCTTACAGATTAGACAAGAACAATGGGATCTAAATGAAGCCACCTTCACAAAATAAACTATGACAGTGAGAGAAGTCTAGTCTGGCTAACTCCCCCTTGCTTCTAGCCTCACAAGTGAACTTCCTTTGCTCATTCCTGTGTCTAGGACAAACTAACTATGGTAGGAATTTTATTTATAGTTTAACTATAAAACAAAAATGATACTAGTTCCTTCCCAAAACTAACCCCTTCCTTGCTTGGGGACCAAAACCACCCTTATAAAACCTAATGAATTGGCCACAAGTTTAGAACAATGACTCAGAAGTCATGTAGCTAGAGGTCACAAGATTAGTAACTTCCCGGATTGCTCCTATAGGTAACATTGCTATTGTAAAACCTAGAACTGCTATTTGAGGTATTTTTCAGACCTTGCATTCTGATGGACCAGCAGGCACCACCAAGCCCAGTAACCCATACCCAGAAACTGACTCAACCAGTCTTGTGACCCTCACTGAGGAACTAACTCAGCATAAGAAGACAGCTCCAATCCCCTGTGAGTTCATCCTGACCCAACCAATAAGCATTCTCCATTCCCTAGACCCCTGTCCACCAAGCCCATCCTTGAAACACTCTAGCTTCCAATTTCTCTGGGAGGCAGATTTACATAACACATCCCATCCTTCTACTTGAGTGGTCTTGTGATTATTAAACTTTCTTTGCTGAAACACCTGCTGTTTTCTGTGCATTAGCTTTTCTGGGAAGTGGACAAGAAGACACCATCAGGTAATTACAGTCAGTTTCATAAATTGTGGGTTTAAAATGAAAGTATCATGCTGGACACGGTGGCTCATGCCTGTTATCCTAGCACTTTGGGAGGCTGAGGCTGGTGGATCATTGAGGTGAAGAGTTCAAGATCAGCCTGGCCAACATGGCAAAACTCTGTGTCTACTAAAAATACAAAAAAATAGCAGGGCATGGTGGCATGTGCCTGTAGTCCCAGCTACTTGGGAGGCTAAGGTAGGAGGATTGCTTGAACCTGGGAGGGAGAGGTTGCAGTGAGCAAGATTGCACCATTGCACTCCAGCCTGGGCAACAGAGTGAGACTCTGTGTCAAAATAAAATAAAATAAAATGGAATGATCAAAACACTCCACTCCAATGTGAAAACCACTAAACTAGCAGTGCTGAAAGAACTTCCAGCTGGCTAGATAAAGTTGGGAAGAAGAAAATAAATAAAAGATTAACTCATGATTTTGAAACTGGGTGACATGTACTATTAACAGCATTAATGAAATTGAAAATTCCTCATCATGAAATCTGGCATGAATTCAATAATAAAATCTTGGTCATTGTTCCTGACAATGTGTCCTCAGAACACCTCAGAGGCAGAGAACTGGAAATCAGGTAGCAGTCAAGATTGGAAATAAAATGCAGATTAAAGGTCTAAAATTAACACACAGAGAATAGCTAGGGAAAGAAACAAAGAATGGAGCATAGCAAGAAAGTAGGAATGAGCATAGAACTTTAGAGTCATGGAAGAGGAAAGCTAGTGAGGAAAGCTACAGAGGAAGTTTGGTCAACAAAAAGGCAGGAGAGTTGGGAAGTGTGTCATGCAGAACCCAAATGTTTTAGTCCGTTTTCATGATGCTAATAAACACATACCCAAGACTGGGTAATTTATAAAGAAGAAGAGGATTAATGGACTCCCAGTTCTACATGGCTAGGGAGGCCTCTCAATCATGGCAGAAAACAAGGAAGAGCAAGGGGCATCTTACAAGGTGGTCAGCAAGAGAGAATTTGTACAGGGAAACCGTTCTTTATAAAACTGTCAGATCTCATAAGACTTATTCACTATCGCAAGAATAACACTGGAAAGACCCACCTCCATGATACAATTACCTGTCACCAGGTCCCTCCTACAACATGTGGGAAGTGTAGGAGCTTCAATTCAAGATGAGATTTGGTTGGGGGCAGAGCCAAACCGTATCCCCAAGGGAGGAAAACATTTCTGAAGGAGAGGAATGGCCAACAGAAAGAAGCACAGAATTCATCGTTTACTCATTAAATAACAGTCAATCACAGCTATGACTTGGGAATTTTGATAAGCACTAGGGAAAAAAAGGTTTCTGCCCTCAATGAACTCAGAGAACCAACAAATACAGGAAGAGGAGTATCATTATACATGAACACAGAGAAGGAAGGAGTAGCAAATAATTTATTTACAAGTCTGTGAACTGTAAAATGACATGCACATAAAATATTATTAAGAAAAAAAGCTGAGAAAAGGCTTCTGGACTTGAATTTGAGGAGACAGATTATCGCTAACTTTCAAATAACATTTCAGTCAAATACTGTCTTTTTCCATACCTATTTTGCTTTCAGTAAATCCACAGAAAGTCTGCATTGCACTATATCAAAAGAACAAAAGAATAACTGATTCTCTTGGAACTCATCTGAATTAATAATCCTTGTCATAAAGATTAAGAATCATGGTACCCAGTGATGAGACTAACTAAATGTTTGATCCTAAAATGATTGGTTTTGACATAACTTCTGAATTTTAAAGTTCTGCGCCTGGTGACACTGCTCTAGCCCTTTAATATTCTTTCTCAAGGAAACGCCACAGAACACTAATGATTACTAATTGGAAGAAACAGAAAGAGCTCTATTGAACTGTTTCTCAAAGGAAAATATCTAATGAGTTACATTAATAAAAATAGACTTCGAATATTTACGTTAAATAGCTCTTTTACATTTTGTAAAGTGAACTTTGCTATGTTATCATGTTCTAGATTGGCTTTTTTTTTTTTTTTTTTTCTTGGTGAGTTCAATTTTCGAAGTTTGACTGAAGAAAGATGCAGATTTCAGTATGGGAGAGTTGTTCTTGGCCGATTAGAATGGATAGAGGAAGAGACAGGAGAGTGAGCCAAGCAATGGGTGGAACACTAGCAAAATTCAAGGTTCTTTAAGAACAAGTATCATAGCCTAGGAGAGTGTAGGACAGGCTAGTAGCACAGGAGGTCATGCTACCTAGGTTAATTGTTCTGAGAAAGCAGGAAAGACTCAAACAAGGATGGTCATGGTACCAAGGACAGTTCCAAGTAAGTCACAATTCTTTCCTGCTGATTGGAGACTTTCATTTTGGGGACCTGGGTACTTTCTCATCCAGTATTAATTGTCCTAAATGAAAATTTCCTGGCCAAATGCAAAGTGCTTACATTTTAAATCTCAGTCTTCCTGCGGTAACCATTCCACCTCCTTTATATGGAACTCTTATCCTTCCAAAATTAGGCCAACCATATGTACAGCCTTGAGATTCAGTCTGAAGGTCTTCAAAGTCTTTGTAGAGTTGGCAAAAGAGGTTTCAAGCTCTCCATGAGCAGAAATCTTATTCACAGTGATTAAAACACTCTGGAGGCCAGAATGGGGTCCCCTACCATGGTGGTCTCCTCTTCTCAAAGCTTGGACATTTTTTCTATTAGTCATTGATCAATTAATCATCAGAAACAGCATATGTACTGCATTTTCCATTTACCTTCTGGCTCTTATCTTGGTCTTCTCGATGTAATCAGGGACAATTCCTTAAACATACTTTTTTTTTTTATAAAGAGTCTCTCTCTGTTACCCAGGCTGGAGTGCAGTGGCATAATCTTGGCTCACTGCAACCACCATCTCTCAGTTCAAGTGATTCTCATGCCTCAGGCTCTGGAGTAGCTGGGATTACAGGCTTGCACCACCATACCCAGCTAATTTTTGTATTTTCAATAAAGACAGGGCTTCACCATGTTGGCAAGGCTGGTCTCAAACTCCTGACCTTAGGTGATCTACCAGCCTGGCCTCCCAAAGTGCTGGGATTACAGGCATGAGACACCGCGCCCAGTCCTTAAATGCACTTTTGCCTTCCCTTGTGTATGTGGTCCAGAGCTGTGCACATGTTGATATTCCACTGATATCTGTCAATTTTATTTTAAATTACTGACATACCTCAGAGAAGTCTCCATGTTCTCTGATTCTGCACTTAGTTTAATTCTTATGAGATGATTAGATCTCAGCAAATCTGATGATTTCTTTTTACTTGTAATTCTAGTAAATATTAATGAACTCAAATACATAGCTTTTAATTATAGTGAAGATGTTTTGAGATTTACTCTTCTATCAGCCAAGAATACCAACTGATTCTGATTCAGTAAAAGGTCGAGGTTTCTTTCTCTCTTTCTTTTCTTTTCTCTCTCTTTCTCTTTCTCTCTTTCTTTCGAGATGGAGTTTAACTGTCTTTGCCCAGACTGGAGTGCAATGGCACAATCCCAGCTCACTGCAACCTCTGCCTCCCAGGTTCAAGCAACTCTCCTGCCTCAGCCTCCCCAGTAGCTGGGATTACAGGCACCTGCCACCACGCCCAGCTAATTTTTGCATTTTTAGTAGAGATGGGGTTTTACCATGTTGGCCTAGCTACTCTCAAACTCCTGACCTCAGGTGATATGCCTGCCTCCCACCCCATCAAAGATAAAAGTTTCTATCAATCAGAACAATGAAACTTATACTATGTAAGCAGTAAGCTTCCTATGCATTCACTGCTTTACTCAACAAACAATTATTAAGCACCTACTACATAACTGACATGGTAAATTCAATCTCTCCACTCTTCTACTTTCTTCATGAGGAGGGTTGTTCAAGTGCAAAATCTTAGGGGAAGAAAGGAAAATATATTAGTTTCCTATTGCTACTGCAACAAATTACCACAAATTTAGTGGCTTAAAACAAAACAAATTTATCATCTCACAGCTCTGGAGATCAGATTTCTGAAATGAGTCTCACTGGACTAAAATGAAAGTGTTGGCAGGGTCGAGTTCCTTCTGGGGACTCTGGGGAGAATCCATTTCATTGGATTCATTCCAGAGAATTTTACTGCCTGCATTCCTTATCTTCTGGCCCCCTTCCATCTTCAAAGTCAGCAATGGCAGACTGAATCCTTCTCATATCAAATCATCCTGACTTCTTCCATCATTACATCCTCTTTTCTGACTTTGACTCCTCTTCTGCCTCTCTCTTCTACATTTTAAAGACATTGGGCCCACCCAGATGATCTAGGATAACATCTCCATTTCAAAGACAGGCCGTTCAGAACCCTGATTTCATCTGCAACTTTAATTCTCTCTTGCCATGAAATTCAGAGTGAACATATTCAAAGCTCCCAGAGATTAGGATATAGGCATCTTTGAAGGGTCATATGCTATCTAGCAAAAGAAAATTAGGGAAAACTTAGATTTATTGCATCCCACTTGTATCAGGCACTATGCCAGGTGTTTTTAAATTTATTTCATATCCAGGACAACCTAGTAAAGAACTATTCTTATTTCCACTTTTGCATATGAAACTGTAGTGCATAGAAAGTAAGTCGCTTGCCATGTACCACAGCACTATCAAGTAGTAGAACTTGTATTGAAACCTGGGTCCATTTGACTCCAAGATCCATGATTTTCTCTCTATCACATTGCTTCCCCAGCACAGTCATTTAAGGAACGAGCCATCCAGCATAACTATTGCCAACTATCTACCTTCTCTATTGAGCATGAGGTTCTATCAATGATGTACAACTGAATTCTGAGTTATTGACTTATTTATTATTAGGTAGAAATACAGCTTTTATCTTCAAAGAAATTGCAATCTGGATTACTAAGTTATGTAACATTACAATAAAATTAATGGTATGAAAGAGTAAATAAGAAGTGTTTAATACAAATGCTAAGGGCTTGAGGATTTCAAAGGAAAAAGAATCTACTTGAAACAGAAGTTTTGCTGAAGGATGCTTTGGTCTTGATCTGGAACTATGGGGAGAAATTGGGTGGCTCAGGGTGGGAGGCTGTAGGTGACATAAGGCAAAGCAAGCCCAGTGACATGCTCAGGGAATCTGAATGAAGCAATCCCTTATTAACAAGCAGCGAATGAACACCTACAAATGTGCCAGAAAGAGAGAAAACTAAAACAAGAAGCAGGGACATAAAAGTCTATACATGTAAACAACAGAGTAAACAAGAAGGTAACATGTTGAAAACCATTTGGAGATAGTATGTAGAATCTGGAAGAGGGGAGATGATCTGAGAAACTTATACAGGAAGCCAGGAATGGCATACTGTGAAGGCCTAAACCACAGTGAAATAACAGAGAGGCAAGACACTTTGGGCAGGTGGAGAAGACGGGGAGAGAGACATTACAGATGGAAGCGACATGTCCAACACTTGAACCTACAAAATTATAGAGAATATTCTACTAACAAAAAGTCAGGCAATTGAGCTGACCTGCAGTTATATGTGATGAGGGATTTGATGGGAAGGGTCTTAATGCCATCAAATGGAAGCTTCCAGCTGCAAACAGACACACAGGGTTAAAACTAGGTCTTGCAGCTTTTGAAGAAAAGCCAGAAATTGAGACATTCATGCAAAATATCAACATCTGATTTTTAATCTTGGCCACTAATGAAAATTTTCAAAGACAATGTAAGTCAAAGCAGACCTAGGCATGGGCCAGAACTGGCCTGAGAGCAGACCCTGTGAGGACACCGTGAGAAGGTGGGCATCTATCTGCAAACCAAAAACAGAGGCCACAGAGAACACCAAACCAGCTCAGATCTCGATCTTGGACTTCCAGCTTCCAGAGCTGTGAGAAATACATCTCCATTGTGTTAGCTACCTGGTCTGTGGTATTTTCTAATAGCAGTCATAGCAAACTCATACAGGGATGTGTTAACCAACTCTAATTTTAACAAACTAAGGAGGACTGCCCCTCCACAGGGGGATAAGAGACTGGGCATTACAGAGAAGAAGGGGAAGGCAGAGTCAATTCATTCAACAAATTTCATTATCAAAGGAAAAATCAAAATAGCATGCTAACCAGTATCTATGCTCACTGACTCATTCATTCATATACATATATATAATTTCTGAGGCTCATAAAAACAAACCTGAAATATTACCTGTCTGCTTAAGCAGTCTCTCAGGGAAATAGCGTATCCTTCCACCTTCATAAATACTGTTTTGTTTGCAATGGGTTTCGGCTCACTGGTTCTCTTCCTTTTGTCCCTGGGGTCTCTCTCCGGAGTCCGATGCTCCTTCTAACTCTTCTGGCATTTAGGCCTCAGCAATCCTAAGACTTTCCTGAATCCCCAGCCACGCCACCTCCCCTTATCTTCCGTGAAGGCATCTCTGCCAGTCTCTGGTTCATCCCTGAAGCTAGCTCTTGTTTAAGCCAGTCCAGGTTCCCCCTCCCAAACAACGCTGGAGGGTTCAGGAAGCTAAAGGAGGAGCACCGTAAGGAAGTGTGTCTGAGCATGTGCGTGGCGTCCCAAGGGAACCCCAGGTGTGTTTGAGGACTTGTCTTTTAAACACAGCTGAATTCAAGAATTCCAAAAGGGGATGGGCTGCATGAGATCAAGGGCACAGGTAAAAGTGTTGATCCTAATGAGCTTCTCACTGGAAAAAAGATAAAGGGGAGTGCACAGAAAAAGCAAACTGGGAGATTCCGCTCTGCCTGGTGAGTTCTCAATTTTCTCAGCAAAGTCTAAGGGGACTGACTGTGAGTAAGCTGACAGCAAAGACTCCAAGAAGTAAGTGGCAGGGTGGGGGGTGGCAGGGAGAGCTGGAGAGAGTGCTGCAGCGATGTGTCCAAGTGTAGATGGGGCAAGGGATTAAGCCTAGCCAGAGAGAGGCAGGAGAAGATAGTTCCTAAACAGGGTCAAAGGTCAGGTTGTCCAAAAGGCTAAGACAACTGGCAATCAAAAGCTGTGCATTAGCTTCTGTGATGAAAGGTGAAAGGCCAGAAAAAAATGGCTCCTACCTTGCCCTGGTCCTGTCTCCGTACACGCGATGTGTCACATTTTATCCCAGCATTAAATACCAAGGCATTTATTATGTAAGGAAGGAATCAACTACAATTAAACGCACAACCAAGATATATTGCAAAAGACCATCCTCATTACAGATACACTTTTCTTTTAAACTTAGAAGTTATTCTAAACATACTTTCCTAACTACCTGCATTCCAAATTCCAAACTCTATTTCTTTGATCCACTTAAAAGTGGAAGCATTCTACTCTGAATCAGAACACGCAAACAGTGCAGCAAAGCAGCCTAGAGACCCCTGAGCACACCTCTAGGAGAAATGTTAAAGCTTGTGTTTTAATACAACACACCTGAAACTGCTGACAACAAAAGCCAATTTTCTGCTGTATTACTGAGTAATTAAAATTATATAGATAAAACCATTGTTACAGAATGATTTGGCAAATGTCATCATATTTGTTATATTTTACTTTGGTCCTAAATTGTACAAGGGCACTACATATTAACCTAATCACAGACTTTCTTGTTGTTAAATCATTCTATTAGAAGATGCCATTTTTCTTTTGAAAGAAATCTTTTTAAAGACTTTTTTAAATGATGCATTTATCAAAAATATGAAAATTGCAAAAAATCTAATTGTATACTGCTTTTGAGAAACTACATCTACTATAGAAAATAAGGTAATGTATTCAAAAGATTATAAAAAGATTATTATGACAGCTTACACTTGTCCCTGCTCTCTACTTTCCTTCCTTAAGTCGGATCATCTGCCTTTGTAAAAGAACCAGAAAATAACATCCATGTTTGAGTATCAGTGAGGAGATTTATAACTTCCTTAGGCATAATCCACTCTGCCCTAATTGAGTAGCGTCTGGCAAACTGGCTGGATGGAGCTCATGCAAGGATACATCCTCAGACGAGGTTTCTTGATTCTCAAATGCTGTGACCTGCAGACAAGTCAGGGTCATGTCTCCACTCCTGACAGCGAGACACTTGGCTTCAGGCATATGGTCTCATATCCGAAGCAAATCCATTTAATTTTTTATTCCTGCATTTTACTTACCCCATCAAATAAGTAACAATTTCCTATGTCCTAAAGATTCTTTTTTCTACTCAAGTTAGAACAACCTTTTCCAAAATGTGTGGAGGTCTTTGCATGCTTTCTAAGAAAAGGAATACTCCAGAGAAGAATGCATATTTGTTTGTTTGTGTTCCTGTCTGTCTGTCCGTCTGTTTTGTTGGTAATTTGCTTAATCAGTACAACATGTTAGAACTCTGTTAGACCAAGTTCCGATCTAAACATTGTTATTTAGAAAAACTGCTTCCTTGCACTTGAGCAGCAAAGCAAGAACAGATTTGTCAAAGTACTGGGTGTGTGAAGGATTCCTGCTCTCCTGTTGAGCTGTGGATCCAGCTTCATCCGCATTTCTCTCCCACCAGGCATCCCCTCACCCTTTGTTGTGAGTGAGGGTATGAATGAGTTTGGTCTGTTACTACAGGTACAGTTGCCTGCCTGGAACCTCAAAAGCAAAGCCATCTGGATTGTAAACATTTTTCAGACGAGGTAGGGCTGCCTTTTGACATGTACCATAAAAATCAAAGCATATTTTTTATAAGGCCAGGTGATATGCAAAAGAGGTGTGGATTCAGAATATGAACCAGGTGAAGCTAAAAGGTTTTTCTTTTTCCATTACCACATACCTGAAGCTCAAACCCAAGTAAAAGGTAAGACTCCTGCAAATCTTCCTGTGACATCTCAGAAGTATCCCCATTTACATGGAACTACTAATTTTTAAAATACTTTTATATAGTTAAAAACTCATGTAATTTTGCTTCCATTTACTTCTTAACAGATTACTGCCACTAGTCAGAAACTAACTTCCTAGAATCTCCTGATATTTGAAGATTCTATTTTTTTTTTTTTTCTGATTTGTATCACTGTTAGTAGAAACTGTAAAAAGAAAACCTCTTATGGAGGTTAAGACATACTCCCATGGTTTGGGTGGGTATGGCATTAGGTATGGTATGGTGGTCTACCAAAACCAAGCAAATATACACAGGAGCCAGATGTTAAGAAAATGGGCTTGGGAAATAATCAGACCCAGACGTTTGTCCTTTCTCTATAAATGTGTGCAACTATTTAAACTCTCTAAACCACAATTGTCCTATTTGTAAAATGGCAATTAAAAATACTGCCTGATTCCTAGCAATAGCAATTCTTCCAACTGTTATTGAAAGAATTTGCAAAGACAATCCATGTAAATAAAGCACTTAGCTCAGTCCCTGGCACATGATAAGCTTTCCTTATAATTTTAGCTCATCATTATTAGACACCAGAGCCCTGGACAGTTACCATGGGGCTTGCTTCCATAATAATCTTATATCTAGAAAGTTGACCTTTGTGAAACTGATATAAAAGTGATGCTAATACCAATGGTACATTGAGTCTACTACTGAAATAAAATCCTTCAGTAGGGGAGACTTAGGGAATGCACATTAACAAAAACAAATCCGAATTTGGAAAAATTTAAAGCAGTTGGAGTGATTGATTTCAAAGTAAGCAGTACACTGCTTATCAGTGAACAAAAAATGATATTCAGAAGAAATGAGATAATGTACAAACAACTTGGTTTAAAAAGAATTCAAAATATGCTTTACGAGGTACTTACATACCACGGTCACATGTCTGGTTTTCTCCAAAAGGGAAATGTTCAATCACTGACGTGGAATCCATGGCCCAGGACTTGGCCACTAAAACCATAGAGGTTTTGTGAGAATGAGCTTTGGCATTATGGCACAGACATAAGAACGTTTTCAAAGAGTGGTGCCACATTCTATATCATGGCATAAAGTACAAAAGAGCAAAGAGAAGGCTTCAGGGTAAAACTTTAAGAATTAGAACTCAAAACCAGTACAATAAACATTACCCTATCACTTACAAACATGTAGTCACCTAGTAAATATTAATTCTGTCTACTTCTTGCACTTTGGTCAAACAGGATGGCTGTTTGAGGATGGCTGTATAGAGAATTGCTTCCCTACTATGAACACCACATAGTTTGAATATGTCTATTTCTTCACTACCTTAGTTGGGACAGGTTAATAGAGGAAATAGGAATGATAAAAACGAGATAGATCTGAGTAAGTTTTATACCCCAGACAACTTGACTCCTCTCTCTTCCTTCTTAGTTGTTCAGTACAAAATTTTTTTTTGAGACAGAGTTTCACTCCTATAGCCCAGGGTGGAGTGCAGTGGCTCGATCTGGGCTCACTGCAACTGCTGCCTCCCGGGATCAAGCTATTCTTCTGCCTCAGCCTCCTGACTAGCTGGGACTACAGGTGCCCGCCACCATGTCTAGCTAATTTTTGTATTTTTAGTAGAGACGGAGTGGGGTTTCACCATGTTGGCCAGGCTCGTCTTGAACTCCTAACCTCAAGTGATCTACCCGCCTCAGCCTCTCAAAGTGCTGGGATTACAGGCATAAGAAATGAAAACCAGACAAAACCCTGGGAAATGCCAGTGCTGTCAGGATGAGGGTAACGGCAATGTCTATTTCCATGAACCCTTAAATGGAAATGTTGTCATCACCCTCCTAGATATTAAGAAAAAAAATCAAATCCAAATAATACCAAGTAATAGAATTTGAATTACTGGTGTGGATTGTACAACCCATCATTGCTATAATAAATGTGGAATTATAATACATAAATTATAGTTACATAATAGCTCTAATTTATTTTTATTGTTAAATAAGCATTTTTTCTTTAAGCTTATACTTCGTTCAACTGGTAATGCAAGCTTACTAAGTAAAATCTTATAAACTAGAGAAACAGAAAAAGTATCACCACAATGCAAAGAAAACACAGATCTACTGATGCGCATTCCCTGTCTCCTAGGGTTTGTGTATTAACATGTTTTACCACATTATACATGTTGTATATTGATGTCTGTTTTTATTAGCAACAACGTTCTGGGTACAGTTCTAAGTATCTTATATGTGTTTTCTTCATCCTCACAAAAATGTCATGCAGGAGTGTCTCCAATATTTCCATTTTACAAGTAATAAAACTGAGGCCCCTAGAGATTAAATGATTTGCCGAGGAAGATGCAGGGAGTGGTGTGTGGAGTCGTTAATGGAACAAAGAATAATATCCAGGTACTGTGACTCCAGAACCCACATCCAGTGGCAAATTTCATCTAAAACACACTTTTTCAGATAAACTTGTGGCTAGTTCAGAAGATGCCTCCACAACACTGAGCAATCATTTGCAGTAAAAATACTTAATTTTAGGCTCCATCCAGATGACATTGTGGAAAAAAGGAGCAAATTCTTTACATTCTTGTAGCTTTCTTACTGTGGCCAGCTTAATCACATTTGCTGGGGTGTCAGCTCACCTCGAGACTTGGTAAGTAAACTGTGTTCTTGCCCTTCTCTTAACCCACTGGGCATTGTGGCAGTCATGCTGTACCTGGGCTTACTTCTTGAATTTCATGTATTAAAATATGTCACTAACAGGTAATTTTGTTTTCAGAAAAATTAGATGGTTGGCATATTTTTAGTATATCTGTAAAGTATCTCTGTAAATGTCTTGCTTTTATATCAATAGATTTTTTTTAAACTGGGCTAAATATGAAATGATCATGTAAATGTTTTCTTTCAAAATGCTGTGGACGTTGCTCCATTGTGTCCAGGGAAAAAGTCAAGCTAAGGCGAGCTTAGCTTTGTTCTTTTTGTTTTTCACCATTTTTTCTGCATGGATGCTTATAGTCTCTTTTCCTCCATCCCTGTAATTCAAATGTAACAAAGTTCTCTTTCCATTTAATTTACTTTGAACATGGTGAGCTCTTTTGATATACTTGTTCATTCTTTTTCAACTCAGGAAACTTTTACTGAATGATATATTTGAATAATTGCTTCTGTTCTACTTGTTATTTATTTTCTCCTAGAACACCTATAATTCTCAGGTTGGCTTTCCATTCTCTGTCCTCCAAACATATCATTTTCTTGCATTCTTTTCTACCCTTGATTTTTTTCTTCCTCTGCATCCTAGTAGAATTTCTCAAGTGTGTCTTTTTGATGGCTTATAATACCGATTTGATTTCTTACAATATCACTTCTGCTCTCTACTGCTTTAATTCTATTTATGTACCTTTATTTTTTCAACAATATATTTCTATTTTTCTTTTCATGTTTCATTCCATTTATATGAAGTTCCAAGTCAGGCAGAACAATTTTATGGTGATAATAGAAAGAGGGTTGAGGTTGGGAGGACGTCACTGGAAAGGGCTGCCAGTTAGCTTTCTGGAATCATGAAAAGTTTTTATGTCTTGATTGGGGTGCTAACCACATGGGTGTATACCTATGTAAAAGTCCAACAAGCTGCATAACTAAAATCTGAGTGTTTTATTGTATATAAATTATAAGAAGTTGGGAAAAGACCACCACAGCAAACTTCAATAAATAAGAAGGAAATAATGAACAGAAATTGATGATATAGAGAACAAAAACTTGACAGATTAATAGAAGCCAAAAGCAGATTCTGAAAAAAAGTAAGAGGAAACATTTTTGGCAAGACTGGTCAGTTGAAGAAGACAGAAGATGCAAATGTAACCAAGCTTTTAAAAATAAAGAATGTATCTCAAAATCTAGATGAAATGAACATATTCCTAGAGAAATATCAAATGCCAAAACTGTTCCATGGAGAAACTGATTACTTAAATGGAGCAATTAGTAATATAGAAATTGAAATGGTAGTCAAGACCTTCCCCTTCCCCACCAAAGAAAAAGGGGGGTCCAGATGATTTTTTTTTTTCTCTCTGTCATCCAGGCTGGAGGGCAGCAGTACCATCTCTGCTTATGCAACCTTCACCTTCCAGGTTCAAGTAATTCTTCTGCCTTAGCCTCCTGAACAGCTAGGACTACAGGTGTGCACCACCATACCCAGTTAATTTTTTTTTATTGTGCTTTAGGTTCTGGGGTACATGTGCAGATCATGCAGGATTGTTGCATAGGTGCATACATGGCAAGGTCTCTAATATCCAACTACAATTTCATCTAATATGAATTCTTGCTTCTATTTTATGGTAACCCTGCTTATGCTTTTCTTTTTTCTTTTTCTTTTTTAATATCCCAGTAATGATGCCAGTTTTCTACTTTTTTTTTCTCATTCCTGTAGTAATTCTTTTTCAGAGGTCTGCTCTTCATTGACGTCTTCTGGATTGCAGAGTCCTAATTAGGTAAAAGGAGTCATGCTGAAAAGACCAATGGAAAGCAAAAAGAGAAAGCAGATAAACTCTAAGTCTGCCTTTCTTCATGGTCCAGGACACATAGCCCTCCTGCGCAAATAACTCACAATCCTCCCGTGCCCAGCTATCACCAGACACCTGCAACTTAGCTCACTGCAACCTTGGTGTTATCAGTACTACACAAAGCTGTCTTCAGCATACAGCTTAAACACTGTTCTAGATAATCCCCAGCAAGCCTTTGTTTCCATGCAGACAGCCCCTTCTCTGTCCTCCTGCCTCTTACACCCTTCCCCCAAATTTTCGTACTTTCTGTAATAAATCTGCCTTTATTTACCTACAACTGTCTTAGGAAATTCTTTATCCACTCACGCGAAACTGGGCCCAAAGAGTCATACTCACCTGCGACATGGATGATAAACTATTTCCCTTGTTCTATTGTGTATGTGTGCGTGTGTGTGCATGTGTGTGTGTGTGTATACATATATATAATTTTTTTCTTCTAATGAGAGATCTGCCAAACCCAGCATCCAAAAGACAGGATGTACATGTTAACTTTGGCTCTCTCATTTGTCCAGTTGGGTCTTCATCAGATTCCTTTTTTGGAGCTATGTGTGGATGGCAGACAGATGTGCACAGAGATCCTAGACTTATTCTTCTACTTGAACCGACAAAACTGTCCTCAATGAGATGGCATCTTCCCAGCCCCACTCTTTAGCTCTCTGACTCTGAACAAGTGGATTATCTAAGAAAACACAATACAGCCAGGATTCCTCTTATCTCTGCTCTCACCGACTATCATACTGTTCTATCCCCTGCCTCATTTCTTTTTTATCAAGTTGCTGTCTAGGAGTTTTAGGTTGAAGTGGAAAGAGGAGTAAAAAGATTGAGAAGCTCCTATGACACTAGGGCTGTTAAGTTTTATGATTGATGAAAACCTTAAGTTCTACATTGGTAGCAGACAGTGGGAAATGGTGAAAAGGCTGTCATGCCCGCATGCAGGACTACTGACAATTGTGTTCAGACTCATTCAGCCAGCCTTCAGTACTTAGTGCAGTGTTCTAGCTTCTGGTAATAGGTAAATGGTCAGTTTCAGGTTTCCATCAGAGGATAAAATTTTCACCTTTTCTGTGTAAAAGTTTACGTTTGGGGGCTGCTAACTAAATGCTATTTTCAAACCAGAAGTTCTAAAGTGGATACTGAAGAAGGAGATTCCTTTGTCCTCATTACATTATTATTGGTGACAGGTGGACATGGCAATACATTGGTCAGAGCCACGAAATACTCCCATTTCTTCTCTGCGAGTGTCATGGAGAATGATAAAAACCCAGGCAACTGAAATGCTCTAGCAGCACGTCATGGAGCTGACAAGGAATGAGAGGTAACATCGCCCCAAATCTCGAGCACCATCGCCTGTCTTAGAAGTGTCCTGGGAACAGTTTCTCATCACTGGTCCAGGGTAATTCAACTACTTTTTAGGAGAAAATTCAACAGAAAACCAGATTTTTTTTTTTAATCTTTAACATAAGAATACAAGTTTAACCCAGTATAATAGGATAAAAAATTAATTTAGAAAGGAAGACCAAATACTTAGAAATGTGATTAAGTGATAAGTATCAACTGACACGAAATGTTCAATTTTGTAATTTGTTACGGCAATCTACAGTTTCCTTCAGAAAAGATTCTAGGATTCTTCCATTTTGTGTATATATGAAAGTAATCAGGTCAGTTTGAGAAGCATAGTTGCTATAGTTTATAGCTTATCTTTTAGTAATTTCATATAACATCTAAATACTGTACAACAATAATATGACTCTGACTGTTTCAATAAGATATTTTTAGATAGAAAAATGGCCTGACAGCCTCAAATATCTGGGGAAGGGAGCTATTGTCTGTGAAAATTGAAACAAGGCCAACACACACATGTGTACACATGCACTCACATGCATACAACCTTCTCAGAGGAAGTTCCATCTCCACATTCAAGTACGACTTTGATCCCCTGGACCCTGCCATGTAAGCAGATTTGAACTTGGCTTCCTTTCCTCATTTAACTTTGATTTCTAGTATCAGAAAACTAAGCATAAGCTGTAATTAAGAGAATAATGCAGGAATGGAGGAGACAAAATAGAAATTGAAAATTAATTAAGATTAAGTAAAATTAGTTTCACTTAATAGACACACACTAGCCTGCGATGGTAATCACACACCAGCCTGCGATGGTAAGCTTATTAGTTCTACTGATGTGAATTCATAAGCGCTTAAAAGGTCTATATTAAGATTCTGTCTTTGAAAACGCTTCTCATTATCAACCCAACTGCTTGATGAAACATCCTAGAGGAAAGTCATGTTCTTATTGACTTGAGTCTTTTAACACCATGATCATCTCCCAACATGTATAAATGGAGTGGTCCCAAGAAAAGGTGAACTACACCCAAAAACGTCCCAGTAAATATTGCCTCATCTCCCCATCCCCAAGGACATGTTAACCCATGCAAATTTCTAAGTGATTAAAGTATAAGGTCTTTGTGAAACTTTTAAACTTTAATGACTCAGGTTTTGGATATGATAGGAACAGGCTGTTATCTTTCTCATAATGAATGATCAATTTTCTTTTCAAGGCTGATGCCTATTGTGTTGAACATTCAAGCAAAATTTACACTTTCATATAAAATAAGCATTTTTTGTTTTTTACAAGAGCTGAGATTTTGAAAAAATCATGTGTGCTACTGTGTAATGTAACCATCCTACAGTCTAAAAAAATGGCTTTAAGTGCTCATGGTAGAAATGAATATAATGAACTCCTTTTTGAATCCACAATTTCTTTGGAATTATTAATTCAATATCATATTGTTCTGCTAGGGCTACCATAAAACACCACAGACTGGGTGGCTTACACAACAGAAGTTCATTTCTCATAATGCTGAAGGCTAGAAGTTCAAGGATTTGCTTCTCCTGAGGCCTCTCTCGTTGGCTTACAGATGGCACATTTTGCTGTGTTCTCGCATAGCCTTTTCTCTGTTTGTGTAGAGACTTTCCTCTCTACACCATCTTCCTCTTCTTTCTTTTCTTCTTCTTTAAACACCAGCCCCATTGAATTAAGACCTGCCCTTTGATCCCATTGAACCTTAATTGCCACTTCAAAGGTCCCGTCTCCAAAAACAGTTGCATTGGAGGTTAAAGCTTCAACACAGGTATTTGTGTTATGGATACAATTCAGTCCATGCATAGTCCTATTATATAAACCAGTGATTCTGCATGATAAGTAGAACCTAAACTGTAAATAACATGACATTTCTGCTCCGACTACACTGCATAAGAACACAACGTTTAAACTTTGTTTTTCTAGCCAAATGCTAATGCTGGGTTGCTCCCCTTTCACCAACATAGAGGCTGACTCAGTGCCCAGGTGTGTGCAATGCTCACGCTGATCCACAATGCAACCTTGAAGGAATGGGACAGAGAGCTATCAGCTAGGGATGTGGGCGCATCTGACGATAATCCAAAATGTGAGTGATCCCATGTGTCCAAATCTCTGCTGTGCACCTCCTCCCACCCACCAACGACAGTTCTGCCCTCTGACAAGGAGCAACCCCTGGATTCATACTCTGAAAGCTCACATTTGCCCCAAAATTTATGAGTCATGAATCCTATTTTACCACTTTTATCAAGGATGTTTGATTTTTGACGATTAGGAGTGTCCTCACTTGGATTTTGCCCATTACAAAGATCAAACAACATAAGCAATTATGACAAATAGAAGTGAAAGATTTCCACTGGAAAAAAAAAACCCTCTTAGAAAATAACATTGTATCTGGTGGATTTGAACCCAGAATAGATCTAGAAGGATTAGGTCTTGAAGGAATTTAAATAAAAACTAAACTGAGAAAGTTATTAGCTTCTGTAATTTAACTACCTTTTTTTTTCCAAAGGCATCCTTGTACACTGAAACCACAGAAAATTAAAGTAAAATAAATGCCTCAGTGAAAAAATTGACCCTTATTTTAATGCTAATGCAAATACCTAAGAAGCAATGTTTATCTAGGAACATCATTAATACATCACCCACAATTCCCTGTAGGTTTACCTTTTGTGAGATTTGTAAACTTTTGTTTTTCTTATGGTTTTATTGGAACCAAAGACACTATATACATGCACACATACACACACACACAGACACAGTATGGGGACGATACTGAAGGCACAGATTGGTGAATCTATCTTTATATAAAGAGCATGTTAATTTATAACTTAAGTACACAGTCAATTGCTTGGCTTTCTAGCAAATTTCATATCTACCATGAGTTTTAGCCCTAAGGCTAGCCAACTTCACCCTTCAAAATTAGGTACTTGGAATTTATTTCCTCTGTGGATAAAGAACAAAGAAAAATACAGCCAAAGGGTGTTTTCATTGTTGTTATTCAGTTGTATGTATTTTTAATGATCTCTGTGGTAATATAATTATGACTTTCAGCCTTCTGGTTGAATCAATTGAAAGGAATTACTTTTTGGCTATACAAGATATGAAATGCAGAGGAAAATGTCCTAAGTTATAGAAAGAGAAAAATACCACAAAAAAAGAGACTTGACATGAATATGGGTATTAGCCTGTGTAAATTTTTCTAATATGGAGAGAAAATGATGAACACTTAGACATTAGTCTAGAATTACTTCTTGTTCCCAAGCATAAGAGAAGAATTATCTCATGTGCCCACAAAAATTGATATAATTCAAGCATTGTACGCTCTAGGTAGAATTTTAGTTTAAATGTTTCAAGTTACCATACATATACAGAAAAAGATAACTTATAAACCCTGAACTTATAAACAGTAGATTCTCATAAACAGCTTCATCTGAATCCCATCTCCCTCCCCTGAACTCAGAGCACACATAAGGGAGTGTTGCCGCTGTTCCCATGAAGAAAGAAACGGAAGAAATGTGGAGATTTTAAGAAATTATAAGGTTTAGAACATAAAGAGAAAGGGGGAAAAATCAGAAACAGAATAATGTCTTCCCCTGGCCCCAGACTCCCAGATGACATGAGCTCCCCTCTATTGGTTCCCGATATTTATTTTAAAAATAAGTAAATAAATAACAAAGAGGGAGGATAACAAAGTTCTGTGTTAGAAAGGAAGAAACCCTGGTGTCTCTTCCTCTTCTTATAAGGACACTAGTCCTATTGAACTAGGACCCCACCTTTGTGACCTAATTTCACTTTACCTCTTTAAAGGTAATTACGCTTTCTCCAAATACAGTTGCACTAGGGGTTAGGGTTTCAACATATAACTTTGGAGGGGGCACAATTTAGACCGTAACAGATGGAGTAGAAGGAACCTAAAGAATTTCTTTGAACTAACTGAAGTTAATAATAATGTATTGTGTATTTCAAAATTGCTAAAAGAGGCTTTAAACATTTTCACCGCAAAAAAAATTAGTATGTGAGGTGATCGACGTGTTAATTAGCTTGATTGTAATCATCCCACAATGTAAACATATATCAAAACATCACATTTTACCCCATAAATATATACAATTATTATTTGTCAATTAAAACTAAAATTGTATTAGAAAAGAATTTTTTGAGGAAATCACACAAGCAGTGAGACAGCTTTTCTCTCTAAAGGTTCTTGGTGTGAAACCACTGGGTTACACCTGCCATGTGGTCCAAACTGGGACAAATACCAAAGGACAGAGAGAGGCAGGAATGCATGGAGAGTGGGAAAGAATCAAGGGTTCAGATGACTGCAAGAATCACATGTAGCAATAGCATGGTGTGGATGCTAAAAACAAAACAAAGCAAAAAATCTTCCAATCTTAGGCCATAATTCCTTGCTTTTGGCCTCGTACCATCCTTCAGCATATATCCCATAGTGGTGAGTAACAAATCAACCTGTATGAATGAAAGTCACTGAGATGCAGGAGCTGTTTGTTAATGTGGAGGTCGAAAGTTGACTGGCAACAGGACCATGAAAAGAGTATGAATTTGGGAAGATTAAAGGAATCTCAATCCCTCCCCTAGGTTTTTTTTACCTACGTAGATACTTACTACATGTCTATTAAATCACAATGGCATGAGCTCCTCTATTTGGGGTCCTTCAATACATACAAAACTCCATTACCCTGGTTGTCACATAGTCAAGAGTCCAGATATTTCATAGAACCAGAAAGGCAGTAAGAACTTTTTCCTCCACTGTAAACTCAAGAGGTGACATTATTGGATTCTCTCGTGTAAGAAAGTAAAAAAGATGCTTATGGTTAACTAAAACCCTCCTCCGTCATAAAACCTGGGAGTAGACATTTGTTACTTTAGCAGGTACAAAACATTTTTGAACCACCTTTCTATATTCTGGTAATTTCCTACACATTTAGTTCAGAAAATTTGGAATCCCTGACTTCTTTATGGCTAAAGACCTAAATTCTTCCTTGTGATGCAGGTTCTCCAAATGAAATGCATTTGCACAGCATGGGATTCAGAAGTGAGTGACATGGGGTGGGATGTGGAGGACCTGTCTCTTCCAGAGCATATTGGTCATTGAGGGCAACAATAGAGGAAGAGCTTTAAGCCCAAGGTTTATGAAAATCAGTGGCTGTAATGTTTCCATTAAGGAAGTCTCAGCGGTGTGCTGTTCAGGATTCTGATTCTCTGATATAATCCCTCATATTACAGTTTTCCTCACTACAGGGAGAACAAGTTTATATGATGATTGCCACCAATGGTTTCTCTTAGCGTGTGCTCACTTAAAAATTTACAATCCTATTTAACCAGTTTCCCTTCTTCACACTCAAGTCTCTTTTTTCAAGCTATATGTATATTTCCGTCTGCTCCTGATATGATCTCGATCTGTGTCCCTATCAAATCTCATAAATCTCATGTTGCAATGTACTCCCTAGTGTTGGAGGTGAAGCCTGGTGGAAGGTGATTAGATCATGGGGGTGGATTTCTCATGAATGGTTTAGCACCATCCCTCTGGTACTGCTTTCACGATAGTGAGTGAGTTTTCACAAGATCTGGTTGTTTAAAAGTGTGTGGCACCTCCCCTCTCTCCCTCTCTTGCTCCTGCTCTGGCCATATGACATGCTCACTCCCCCTTCACCTTCTGCCATGATTGTGAGTTTCCTGAGGCCTCCCCAGAAGCCAAGCAGGTGCCAGCATCATGCTTTCTGTGCAGCCTACAGAAACGTGAGCCAATTAAGCCTCTTTTCTTTATACATTACCCAGTTGCAGATATTTCTTTACAGCAATAAGAGAATAGCCTAAAATAGCTCTGCAAGTACTTTCCACTTTAATGAGGCCAGTATTTTGATTGTAACCCATATACACACACATACACATAAACACAAACAAACACAAACACACTCATTGTGCACCCCCTTCCTTTTCTCGTATTATTTTCACCCTCAGTCACACTTGTCCATAGCAGGAAAGCTCCTCTGCTCCTCTCAAAAATCCTGATTCTGTCTTTTAAAAGTTCGACTTAGATATTAAGTCTACAGAATCTCTAATCACTCCAACCTTGAATCATCCATTTTCTGACCCTTCTATAACACTGTTTTCCACTTAATTACTTCCTAGAGATTCGATGTGTTAGTTTTGACTGCTTCTAACTAAAGCACTCTGAAAGTGTGTATTTGCTTTTTCATTGATTGCTGGCAAGTGTTCTCCTCAGCCGTGTGACAAGATCTTCACAACCAGTTTGCCATTCTTTCAATCTGCAATAATTTTCCATGGATAAAAATGCAATAAGTGAAAGGAGTTTAATAAATTGAAAAAACTGTGGCATATTTTAGATTGTGCATATTATTGGATTAAGTTTTTCTTTTCTCTATTTTTATATCATTTTTCTTTTATCTCTACTGCTATTCTGTACTTTTAATAATATTTTCTAGGGTGAAGAATTTTTTAAATAGTAAAGGTTTCTAAAGAAACAAAATATGCTAAATTATAACAACTTAGTAAAATATGTGATGGAATATTATGCACTTGGCAAAAATGATTATGTTAAGTGTATGCTAATTTGGAAAATAGGTTATAATATTGAATGCAAAAATCACAACTCTAATAAAAAGTCAGTTTTAATTAGCTACCCTGCTAAGCATAATAACATAATTTTCACATGTAAGCTCATTTAATTCTTATAATTACCATATAATATAGATATTTTTAATCTTCATTTCATATAAGAGACAGAGACTCAGCAAGGCTAAGTTATTTATCTGTGTTCACATAGAAGCTAGGTAGGAGAACAGGTACTTGAGTTGAGATTCACCTGATTTTAAAGATATTATAGTCTTCACTACTATATTGTACATAGATATAAAAACAACAAAGCCTGAAAAAGACAAATAGACGTTAATAAAGGCTTTCTTTGGATAACAGAACTATGGGAATTCTTTCAGGGATCTGTTTTTCTTTCAATATTCTATTTTTCATACCTTCATATATATAATTTCTTAACACATTGTAAAGAATTTTTTACTAAATTTTAGTAAAAACAGACAATTCATAAATGCCTACCATGTACCCATGACCTATCACTGCAGAGATGTCTGAAAAAGAATTCCAAGACAGACACCTGAGAATGATGATGCTTCTTAAAATCTAAACAGGAACTTGAAGCCTTTAGAGTCAGCTCACTGTCCTCAACAAAATCCTGTCCAACTCTGCAAGAAAAATCCTTTTAATTCCCTTGTGAGAGGTGAGGAAATGCAGCTTTTTCCAAACGTCCTTCACAGAAACACACATGTCTGGCTCGGTTGAGATGAGTTTCCAAGGATCCTGGTACTCTCCCTTGAGCAAAGTTGCCTACTTTCTATCTCACAGGGGCTTGCCCAGATGCCCATGGATTCTGTGGTACACACACCTTGCTAAGGTGTGGCCAGCCTTCAAGTGATACATGATGGTTGCTTCTTGAAGTGGACAAATTAATAAACCACTAACTTTTTTTTTTCTTCCAGACAGGTTCTTGCTCTGTCATTAAGGCTGGAGTATAGTAGTATGATCATAGCTCACTGCAGCCTCAAACTCCTGGGCTCAAGAGATCCTCCTGTCTCAACTTCCTGAGTAGCTGGGTCTCCAGGCATATGCTACTATGCCTGGCTAATTTAAAAAAAAAAATTGTAGAGATGGGGTTTCATGATGTTGCCCAGGCTTGTCTCGAACCCCTGGCCTCAAGTGATTCTCTTGCCTCAGCCACCCAAAGTGCCAGGATGACAGGTGTGAAACACCACGCCTGCTTACCTCTAACAGTTCTAAAAAATCCATTGAATATAAACAGCAAAATTTTGGGCACATCAAAACAACTACTGAAAAAACATTTTGTCAGTAACATGCCCACTTCTCTGTTGTATTGTTTTCCTCTTTTCTTCTCCCTTTTTAATCAGAAGCACCAACAACTAAATTCCCTGTATTTTCACACCGTGTTTCTAGCTTATCATATTACTTTGGGGGAGGGTAAGTAATTGATTGGATCCGTTACCTCTAATTCCTATCCTTCCATTATATATGGTCTGATAAGATTACACATAAACATGGACAAATTGCGTTTTATACCTGGCTTCCCAAGTAACCTAACTGTGGCATTCTTTGAAAGAATTTAAATGATTGATATACAAGTATGGTAAAAAATGCGGACGATAGGTGAACTTACTATAATGAGTTCCTCAGAGGCATCCAAGTGAACATTTGAGTCTTTAGAATGTTTCCCATCTAACAGCATCTACTTTCAGCAGCTGAGAAACCTGCCCCTTCTTTTCAGGCTCTCAGTATCAGAGATTTTTATTATGGAAATAGCTATTGGTAGGTTTAAATGATGGTTATTGTATCAAATGAACAGTATCCAGAAAGAAAAAAAAAAGTTTTCCTAATGGCGGCAGTAACAGCATGAGTGTTAACCTGACTTACAAACCCAGGTCAAAGCCAAGTTAACCCATATACTTAGTGAGCTGTTATCCAGACTGCACATCAGATTCTTGAAGTTCAGTATCTCCTCTCTTTGTGGCTACTGGCTTGTTGCAACTGGGCATGAGAGAATGGTTTCAGTGGAAAACTTCAGTAATTGCATTAGTTAAAGTCCTTGGTGATCAAGAATTTTGATTCTGACATGGGTGTAGAAGTTTTGTATAAATGTAAGCAAAGGTTACCCTCTGAAATGCAAAGAAAAAGGAAACTGAGTGTCCAAAAATAGGAGAAAAGTTCATAGACGGTGATGTAATCACTTTAACCAGTTAATGGAATAATGTTTTCCTTCAAAGTCATATTTTTGAATATCTAATGACACTGAAAATATTAAGGCATTATATTAAGTGAAAGAGGCAAGATTCAAAACAATATATAATTAGGATTCAAACTTCAGAAAAAGAAAATATGTGTGTGTGAGAGAGAGAGAGAGTGTGTGTGTGTGTGTGTGTGTGCACGTGTATAAAACTGAAAGGAGAGTTGTCAAAATCTTAGCAAATGCATCTTCTGGGAGGACATTTTTTTTCTTTTATATGTCTTTTCCAAATTTTCTACAAGAATGTGTATTACTTTTTACAGTAATAAAAGAATGTCCTAAGAACCCTTAGGAAAAAAAGCAGTGTAGAATAGATCTTATTTCTTACCTGGCTTATCCACTGCTAGTCTCTTTCCCAGAGATTTCTCAGGCAATCCCTACCCCACTTTATTTTTCACTGAGCCAGCAGATTTTTATTTCCAAAATACAAATGCAATTTTATCACTGTCTTTTTAAAAAATTTCAGTGATATCCCATTTCCTAAAAGAAAAGAGCCCAGACTCCTTTGTCTCCTTTATAAAGCATTCCTACCCACCAATCAGCCCATCTTCCTAGTATCCCCTCCCCTCATGGCCTTGCCCCCACCCCCATCTCTGGCTGGGACACACGTCAGCCACCGTGAACCTCCACGTTGCATTCTTTCCTTATGGAATTTCCTCTGCCAAATATCCTGCTCCAGTTTGCTACCTGTCAAACTCCTACTTACCTTTCAATCATTGTATTATGTAACCAATCTGTACTTCAATCTGTCGGCTAGGTATAATAGTCATAACTACTTTGTACAATTGTTGAGTGGACTTAATGTGTTAAGACATACTTGAAACAGTCCCTGGTTGATAGGACATGGCTGTGTTGCCACTCAAATCTCATCTTGAATTGTAGTTCACATAATTCCCATGTGTTGCGGTAGGGACCTGGTGGGAGATATTGAATCATGGGGTGGCTTCCTCCATACTGTTCTCACAGGTCTCACAAGATCTGATGGTTTTATAAGCGGAAACCCCTTTCACTTGGTTTTTATTCTCTCGTGCCAGTCGCCATGTAAGATGTTCCTTTTGCCTTCCACCATAATTGTGAGGCCTTCCCAGCCACTTGGAACTGTGCGAATCTATTAAAACTCTTTTTCCAGGCCGGGCGCAGGGGCTCACACCTGTAATCCCAGCACTTTGGGAGGCCGAGGCCGGTGGATCACGAGGTCAAGTGATCAAGACCATCCTGGTCAACATGGTGAAACCCCATCTCTACTAAAAATACAAAAATTAGCTGGGCATGGTGGCGCATGCCTGTCGTCCCAGCTACTCGGGAGGCTGAGGCAGGAGAATTGCTTGAACCCAGGAGGCGGGGGTTGCGGTGAGCTGAGATCGCGCCATTGCACTCCAGCCTGGGTAACAAGAGCGAAACTGCATCTCAAAAAACAAAAAAACAAACAAACAAAAAAACCTCTTTTTCCTTATAAATTACCCAGTCTCTGGTATGTCTTTATTAACAATGTGAAAATGGATTAATACACTGGCACATAACAATTGCTCATAAATGTTATCTATTGGAACTTGAAATGTCCTGTGGTCACCCCTGCAGCTTCCTGCAGGACCCTCTACCTGTGTGCCAGCTACCTGAGATGCACAACTTGGTGATCACCTTCCTTGCGTCATACACATTAAAGTACTTTTTGTTGTGTCTGTCTTCTCTGCAAGACTCTGAACACATCCAGGTCAGGGACTAGATTCTATCCATCTGTGTTGCCTCTGCTCCTGGCCCATAACTGGTCCTCAGTCATTATTACCAGACTAAAGGGTTTGAAATAAAACAGGCACAGATATTGGATACTGATTCAAAGAAAGTAAATAAAAGTAGACATTTAAAAATCATGAATAGGATGAGAGGCAATTAAATTAAATTAGATTAAATAATTTTGTTAATTTCATTAGGAGTGATAATGGTGTTATGATTCTGTTTTTTTAAGGTCATTATCTGTTCTCTGAAGCATTTATGGGTAATATGTCCCTGCTATCTATGATTTGCTTTAAAATATTTGAGCAAACAAAAATCCAAAAGAAAACCAGTGGTTGGTAGAAGGGATGAAAGTGGCAAAACGTTGCTCGTTGCTGAAAGTGGACGTGAGTGCCTGTTCTCACCATACTGTTCTCTCTGCTTCTGTGAAGGCTTGAAAATTTCTGTAGTAAGTTAACTAAACATGCTAGCAACAAATGGACCAAATTTTCCCAAAAGACTACCTATGTAGAAATTCATCCAGTGAGGAGCTGATTACCTGGCCTGTGTGAGAAGGCCCTGCTCCCATGCTTAGGTGAGTCACCAAGGCCCAACCTGACTTGGATTTGGCAACATGCTGTCCTTAGAAACCTGGATCAGTTGGAAATGGAGACCAGAGAACCCACCTTTCAGGAGAACTAAAAACAATAGATAATTAATGGCAATAAGCACCCTGCTAATATAAATGTAAATGATGGTCTGCCTACCTCCTCAATTTACATGCAAATGTCCTTTTTAAAAAAAAAAAATCTATGGATAGTGGAGAATCAATAGTGTTGGTGATGGGAAAGTGATTTCCAAAGCTTTTTTGAATGTTTTTGGCATAATTATCAGTAAAGCACAGTTTTAATGGTTACCTAGACCCCCTGAGGCCAGAGCCCTGTGAAAAAAATAGAATCTCTAAGTAGATGTTGACTCACTCTGTGACCTCAGGCCACGCATCTGCGTCCCTGTTTCACCAGAAAAGGAGTGAGGAAGGTCCAGAGGCTGGGATATCCCAAATCATCTAGACCTGAGCAGATGGGGGCACATCGAGAGCCAAGGGGCTTCCAGGGAAAGGATCCCATAATCTCCATAGATACCATCTCGTCCTAAGTTCCTGTGCTCCCCCACTTCTCTCTGGCTTCAGGAAAAGCCTATTTTCTTTGTCCCAGGGTACTAGACAATAGCCAATAGCCATTACCAAAAGGGCCTTCTGTGTGGACTCATCAGTTTGTATCATGTTACATCAACAAAAAAGGTCAGGTCAGGTCACATTCTGGCTGGTAGCTGTTAGATATTGAAACTAGAATTATGAAGCATTAACTGCATGGTGTGTTCAGTGATAAGCTGTGCCTTTATTGCATGATGAGTACAAAACAGCTATTATAGTTCCATTTGTATTAAGTATTGCAAAGTGCTAGGCACCCCGTAACACGAATGAAAGCCATAGCTCTCTTCTAAAGCACTCTTCATTTGAAACACACTTTAGAACTCGAATACTGAGAATCTTCCGTGACTAAAGGACTGAAACTAACTTCGTTTGATAAGAAATAGTTCTAAACAAAGAGAAGAATATTTATGTACAAATATATAAACTGACTCAAACTCTCAAATTTGTTATTGGAAAATTAAGACAATTTTCTATAGAATCAGTTATTGAGTATAAAAGGTCAATCTCGATAATAAAATTAAGTTTCTCCACATCCCGTGAAACTGATGATCTGAGCTTTACCAAATGTGGAATGCATGTTTGCAACCAATTGAAAATTAGTAAGCCACTGCAAAGATACAGAGAGTCAGTTGCCTCCCATAGCTGCTGGGAAAAAATCCAACTCATCTTCCAGTTTGAAAGGTATATTTGAGCTGCTCTGTCTTAAAACAGAGGCTATGTGGCACTCACAAAAATCCATTGTGAGGAACCCAACCAAGGGGTTACTTTCAAGAGACGTTAGGGAGATCCTAATGTCTAAAATGCCCTGCAAGGAGAAAAGCTCAGGCAACAGTAATTTTGAAGCTCCCAGGTGATGACAGTATGCAGCCAACATTGAGAACAACTGATCAGTATGACTGAGCTTTATAGCAGTCATTACAGACCCCTAATGGAACACACACCAGTCCAGAACGCTAGATGATTTCACTGAGGCCTCGATGGCCTCACACCCATTAACTCCTCCTACTCTACCACCCTGCGTACTTTGACTTCAGATCACATGACCACTGCTTACCCATAATGCTTCTCCATATCCCAAATTTGCACTTTCCTCAATATCAATATTATCAAAATAGATATGAGCTTTGTATGTTTCTTTCCATATTCCACCTTTCTCTGCTCTTAATTTTGAGCTGGATTAAAAAGGACGGTTAAATCTTTTTTACCTTTATACTGAATCCCCTGTTATTTTCAAACCCTTCCAGAAAACTAGTTATATAACTTGAAATACTCTGCCGCTGTCTATATAGAAGGAAATATATGTTTTTCTGGCAAATATCACTCTGAGCTTAGTGGTATATGTAACCCAGTCTATTCATTCAGGCTCCCATATACTCTGCAGAAATTTCATGTATACTGTCAGAACCAGGTGTCTCCTTATGCAGCCTCTAGTTATGAGTTATAAAAGGGAGACTTACCAATGAGCCATAAATGTCTAGGGATATGATAAAAACTATGAGCAAAGTTGGTTCAGAATAAAGTTGAGACCTGGCTATCAACTGACATTTCAGGTTCTGTTGACTTTTATGGCTGGGCCAATTATATCTTTACCTATGGAAGGAGAAATATGAAAGGGAAGCTCCTCCTGCCTTCATTTCTGAGCCAACAAAAACATACAAAAGAATGAACTGTGACTTTTCAAACCAAGCTGTAAACGCAGTCAACCAGCCAGCCACAGCCCAGAACAACATACTACTTCAATACTTTAAAGTACCATTTACTATGTTAACAGTGTTTCAGTGATTTTTCTGGTATGTAACTCAGACAACACGGAATTCATCATCTTCCTGGATACTCACACTTTATATCAGTTAGGTATGTTCAGTCTCTCTCTTTAATGAGGCAATTGAAGTCCATTAAGTGGTTTGCCCACGGCCTTTTTATGTGTACCTGGGACTATATAACCCAAGCCTTTATCAGACCCCAGATTTCCACACACAGAAATATTTGGGTTTTATTATTCCATAGTCCATTTTACTCCAGATGTCACTGTTACAATATAGGAACTAGGGGTGGGTCCTCCCTCACCGCTTTAAATTTATTGACCTTGCTGGGTTCTCTTTGTACATTTACGGGACACCATGGAGATGGGGTGACTGGGCAGTGGTTAAGCATAGTCCTTGGAGCCACTTTGCCTGGGTTGATTCATGACTTTCTAATCCCCAGCCACGAAACCTTAGCATGTTGCTTAGCCCCTGTATTCCTCTAGTAGCTTTGTCTATGATACGTAAACGATAAAACTTCCTTTCAGGGTTTCAGTGAGAATTGACCATTGCACATACAATTCTTAGAACAGTGCCAGATGCACAGTAAGGGCTAGATACACGTTAGCTAGTCTGAAGCATCCCTGAGATCCCTTCCAGCAAGCCATTTCTATACTTTTCTGAAATTAAAGCACCAAATTAATCTCTTAGATAATTTATAAAATTTGGGGGTCTGTGGTATTTCCTTTGGGATAGGGACATGAAAAAGCAGATAGGCATAGGTAAAGCAGGTGGCCTCTTACATAATGTGATGCAGTGGGTGACCATATTCTGTACTGAAGACATCAGGACCCTTTTACAGGGGAAAGGGGAAGGGGCACTATGAATAATTTCATTGGAACAATTGTGATCTGGTATTGTACAAGACCAATCCAGGATGTGTTGTCTGCACTCTCTATGGGATATTACGGGACTCCCATCTGAGTAAATATCTCGCTTACTGTTGAGCTGAGGTTGTCCTCTTTCCTCATACTGAGTTTGAATTTCCCATACTTGAGATTCCCAATATCATAGTCATCCCTTAAATTAGAAATAAAACCCATGTTTAAAAAATCCCATATACCTCTACTTTATTAATCCTACTCCTATTCTAAGTGAGATTCCACTAAATTTTTTAGAAGCTACATGAATCTTTACCTAAACCTTATACCATGTACAAAAATTAACTCCAAATAGATCATAGGCTAAGATGTATAATATAAATTATAAAGCTTTTAGAAAAAAAAAAACAGGAGAACATCTTCCAAATTTAGATCTAGAAAAGGAGTTCTTAGATTTGACAGCAAAGATATGACCAATAAAAGGATACATTTTTGCTCTGTGAAAGAGCATGTTCAAGATAGTGAAATGACACATTACAGAATAGAAGAAAAATTTGCAGATTACATATCTCACAAACAAATTATATTGTAAAAACTCTCAAAACTCAACATTAAAAAACAACAATCCAATTTTAAAAGTGGGCAAAAAAACAGTTCACTGAAGAGGATACACAGATGACAAATAAGCACATGAAAATATGTTCCACATCATTAGCCATCAGGGAAATCCACACTAAAACCACAAAGACATATAACTGTAGTGGGTATAGGCAAAGTAGGTGGCCACGTATATAATGTGCTCTAGTGTGATGACCACATACTGTATTGAGGAAACTGGCAACTTTAAGAGTGGAAGAAGCACTATTAATAATTTTGATGAAACAACAAGCTTCATCTGAGACTATTATGGACAAGCCCATTAGAATGAATAAAAATAAAGAATAGCAACTAGTACAAATACCAAATGCTGATGAGAATATGGAGAAATTGTTACCAAAAAGAGGTCTCAGTCCAGACCCCAAGAGAGGATTCTTGGATTTCACACAAGAAAGAATTTAAAGCAAACCCATAGAGCAAAGTGGGGGGAAATAGGGGAGGGACAGTGGGGGGTGGGGAGTTGGGGAGAGTTAGCATGGGGAGAAATGCCAGATATAGGTGAAGGGGAGGAAGGCAGCAAATCACACTGCCATGTGTGTACCTATGCAACAATCTTGCATGTTTTTCACATGTACCCCAAAACCTAAAATGCAATTAAAAAATAAGTGAAAGCAAGTTTATTAAGAAAGCAGAGGAATAAAGAATGGCTACTCCATAGGCAGAGCAGCAACATGGGGTGTCCAGCCAAGGATACCTATAGTTATTTCTTAATTATATGCTAAACAAGGGGTGGATTATTCATGAGTTTTCAGGGAAAAGAGTGGGCAATTCCCAAACCTGAGGGTTCCTCCTCTTTTTAGACCATATAGGGTAACTTCCTGACATTCTCATGGCATCTATAAATTGTCATGGTGCTGGTGGGAATGTCCTTCAGAATGCTAATGCTTTATAATTACTGTATAATGAGCAGTGAGGACCATCAGAGGTCACTTTCGTCATCATCTTGGTTTTGGTGGGTCCTGACTGGCTTCTTTATGCATGCTTTTTTTTTTTTTTTTATCAGCAAGGTCTTTGTGACCTGTATCTTGTGCCAACCTCAGATCTCATCCTGTGACTTAGAATGCCTAACCTCCTGGGAATGCAGCCCAGTAGGACTTAGCCTTATTGTACCCAGCCACTATTCAAAATGGAGTCACGCTGGTTCAGATACTTCTGACATAGCTGGATCACTCATGCATTGCTAGTGGGAATGTGAAACAGTGCAACCCCTCTGGAAAATAGTTTGCCAGTTTTCTTTAAAACTAAAAATAGATTTATCATGCAGCCCAACAATTGCACTCTTGGGCATTTATCCTGGAGAATTAAAAACTTATTTTTATGAAGAGAATTGTTAAACCTGATGCCACCAACACAGTGAAATATTAATTGGTCGTTAAAATAGATAATTATGATGTTTGTTTAGAAATAGATTTTAAGTGACCCTGGAAGAATGTTAACTTTAAAATGCAGAAATTGGAACTATACCCTAGAATGAGGATTTGTGAGGAATAAGCAGAAAGAAAGCAGCTATTGTCAGGGTGGTGCAATTGATTAGTGTGCTTACTTCTATTCTTTTTTCAGAAGCTTCTTTGCTGTCATGTTTATATCTTCCATTTTTAAAACATGAAACAAAAACTGGAAAATCATGAACAAAAAACAACTCATGGAGAGACACTGCCTGGGAAGGAGGGGCTTGCTTGGAGGGCCCCCTGCTGCTCTGGTCTTCCCCGAAGACAGCATTCACCAGAATGATCTTTATCAGATTAGCTGGGGTTGGTGCCAAGAGTCTGAAGGTTAGGACCCAAGAGAGAGGTATCAAGGGAAGCAGAAGAAAGCCAGAAACAACACAACAACTGCCTGCATTGCATGATTAATTGAGGAGATAAAGAAGGAGACTTTTACGCAAAAGGAGTAAAAAGATGAGTAGGAAGAGAAACAGGAAGTTTCAACCATGAAGGACAAAGTTAATCAGAGTGTTATCAGTCAGATCCCTAAGGCAGATGGGTAGGATGTGAAAGAAATCTGGAGCCCAGGTAGGAGACAGGAAGAATATAAGAAAAGGGGAGAGACGGGGTGGGACAGGGTGAGTACATAGACAAGTAATTTCTATCTTTGGCATTCCAGGATCATCATAGCAAATCTTATGTTCAACTTTCTAACAACATAAATAATTAGAAGAGATAATAACATCCTTTGTTAGCACAATTTCATTATTCTTTTAGTTATTTTGATTTTCATGTGCAGCCCGTAAACCCATAGGGGATCTTTTTAAAACCAAGCTATTAATTACTCCTTCCAAATGAGGGAAGGAATGAAAGCACAAATTCAGAAACAAAGAGCACCATTCCAATGAGATGATCTGTCCAAACACACCACAGGCCACTACTTCAACTATGCCCACATTAACACCCCACATTTACTTGCTGAATGGTGGGGTAGCTTGATCTTTAGATGATCTAAGAAAGAACTGGGTCTCTGTTGCTCATTGCAAAGTTACTTAATCTCTCTGAATTTCATTTTCTTCAAATGAAAATTGTGAGGATGACATGACACTGAAATATACGCACATGCTAACGTATGCAGTATCCCGCGCGTATTGAGCACTCAGTAAATGTTAATCTCTCACTCCTTTCCTTTTCTTAATGTCCACCTTGTTTTCTTCCATCTCTGATTATAGCAGACCCTGGCCACTTCCCTCTGCACTCACCATAAACACTAACAGTTTTGTATTGCACACAAGTGTTATCCTATCTGAGGTTTGCTTTTTTTTTTTTCCTCACTCTGCAGACACAGGCTAGGTTTCAGAGGGGCCAGGGGTTGACACTCAGAACAATTTTCAGTCAATACAAGTAAGAATTAGAGAATAAAGACTTTCAGTTACCTTACTGCTCAAAGAGCTTATGTCCAAGGCACGTTTTACATTGTCTCCAAGATGTCCCCAGCAGATACAAGCCCCAATTGCCCATATCAACTTAATGATTAGCATCCTGTATTTTTTTTTTCCTTCTCTTTTGTCCTTCTCAAGTCCCTATTCCTCTCTTGGTTCTTCCTGGCATCACTTTCCAAATAAACTACTACTTATCAAATCCTGACTGGAGTCAGCTTTTGGTGGGACTCAACCCAAGACACCAAGTAACCCAACCAAGCAGCCCCTCCTGCTCCTGAGCGGGTAATATACACCCAAGATTTTACCTGAGATTGGACTGAGTAGAGCTCATTCCCTGGCTCCAGAATTTCAACACTAAATCAAACCATAGCCCTGTGAAATGTGCCTTCAGCCCTCACTACTCTTCAGAAGCTCTTTTCTACGAAGTTTTCAGCAATCTCATAATTGCAATCCACGGTTCCTTGATCCTTGTCATCCCTATAGAACTCAACGCTGATGTCAACCTTTACTTCAAACTCTCTTCTCCCTTCTTTGTTCTGAAATTCATTCCCTAGTTTTTCTTTTCCTTTTCTCTTCTCTGGATTTCCTTTAAATCCCTGTTCTTTAAATGTAGGGTTTCACAAGACTCTAGAATTTGCTTCTGACTTAGCATTTTCCCCCTTGACAATCTCATCCACTTGGACATCTCAAAATATCTACTTTCTACTTTTGGCACCTAAACCTACAACTTTAACACTATCTTATTTCCTCTTGACCAAACTTCTTCTTAGCTATGGAATGATTTAATGCTGGTTGAGATGCTGATGCCAGTCAATGAACACTGCTCAGACCAATATCAAGCGAAATCTTGAGCATGTCTTATCAACTCAAGAGCAAGATGGAGGTATTGATTGGGTTACTTGGTGTTTTGGGTTGAATTTCACCAAGAGTTAAATGGAGCAAGAATTTGAGGAGAAGTGCATTCTTTGGCAAAGTCCTGGTAAACAAATCTACACAGAAATTCTCCCCCATTACCTCAAACCCACATGTTCCAAACTGAAGTCTTCATCCCCCTCCCCTGTCCCTTGTCCTGTGATTCTTGCCTCAGTTAAATTGCCTCTACCTCCCAGTGATGCTTCCTGTTGAAGTCCTCTCTTTCATTCAGGTCCCTTTTCAAAGGAGTTTCTCTCATATATATTGCCTCCTTTCAGGTGTCTTTAGTTCAGAGTTTCATAATCTCTCATCAAGAATAACACAGTTGCTTGCTAACCACATTGACATAGCAACTCACAATTAACCATCCATTGCATGTATATTATCACATGGCAAAATTCCCATGTGCTGGTTATTATTACCCCCATTTTAGAAATGGAGATATTGAACCTCAAATGGGGTTAAGAAGCTTCTTCAGTATCACCCTAGCCAGTATTCAGTGTAATCCAAACAGACTAGAAAATCAGCTAGAAAAATCTTGAAAATTTTCACTATGCTAGATGACTCTTTGGAGTGGATTTTAAAGGCCTTCCTGCATTTTATGCATCAGAGGAGGATACATTTTCTACTGCTACAGTAAACATAGTATTTGAGAGGGTAAATATATTAGCTGGAACATGGACTCTAGGCATGCACTCTGGATTTACTCTAGCCTGGGTTTAGATTTCAGTTTTGCTACTTACAAACTCCATGACCTTGGGTAAACTAGCAACTTCTCTAAGCCTTCATTTTTCCCACCTATAAAATGGAACTAGTCAAATGTACTTCAAATAACAGTAGTGAGAATTAAATAAAATACTGGAAGAAAAGCATCTACTATATGCCTGGCATGTTACAGGTGCTCTGTAAATACTAATGATCATAATAATTATTCTATGAAGTTGCTCTAAACCAAGGAAGAAAACAGAAGGAAATATAGGGAATGATGTAAAGATGTAAAAAATCAATTGTTTCTTTTTGAACAAAATGTTAGAGCAAATAAAACAGGCAAAACATCTCAAATTTGAACACTCACTTAGCAATGCCAAACTAAGGAGTCATTTTCATAAAGGTAGAATGCACTAAAGCAATACTTTATTTAGCTAAACCATCTATTTACAAATCATCACCACTGTCTCTGAAAATGAAGAAATATGGCCTTCATTTTGTTTGGATTCTACCTATCTTTGCAATTTTCACAAAAGATGCTCTATCCTTCTGCTTACAACAAGCCATTTCAGGTCAATCCAAAAGAGCAATGACAGATCAGGACAGTAATAGATCACTAAGGCCTTGAGACTGGTCTCAGTGCTTACTTGCATGAGGGGGAAGGAGAGAGACTTCATGGTGCTGTCATAGAAGAGCCATGCTCACCTGAGAATCCTTGGTGGAATCTGTGGCCACATCATTGTGTCAACCAAATCCACATTCCAGAACCCATCAGTGATCAATGCACTGTCTGGGTAGCGTGCTGGTATGAGAACAGGCATTCAAACTGGAAAAATGTTGACACAGTAATTTTCTCTATGTGGTTTAAATAAGAAGTAAGCAGAGATATTATAAAGATGTGAGATTCCAGTGAGACAGAAAAGTGTGACTAGAACCACAGTGAGAAGTGTCAATCTCAGGAGACAGTGACTGAGGCCAGGGTTCTGGTCAGCCAGGGTGGAGACAGTGAGTAGATGTTACTGAAAATGACTGACTTGAACACTTTCTCATGATGGAAAAGGCATTCTGGGTTATACAAAGGTTTGGAGTATAAATCTATTACACATATGCAATGCTCCCCTCCTCAAAAAAATATCTAAAGATAAGTAAAAAGTTTGACCTCAAATGGGCTGGCTATATTTTGGCAAGTCCAGGAAAATGACTTGCTTCCTCTGGATCTATTTCATAATCCACTGCAAAACCTAGGCCTGTTGCTTTAGAAGTCCAGTGAACTATCCCTACAAGTTCAAACAGAGTCTCTGCCTGGGGGTAGAAGGTAGAGAGGACCATGACAGTAAAATCTAGAGACAGGGAGAAGCCTAGAAATGTGGTGGCACTAACAAAGCACTTTCATCTTCAAAGCTCTTTATGTGTTAATTAATTCATCCTTCCCACACCCATATAAGGCAGCAAGAAGAGATCAAAGAGCTCTGCACAGAATTTGGCAGGATGACCAGAGGGAGGCATGTAGCCCACACATTGAAAATAAGGGAATAAGTAACCACTTGGTAGAGCTTTTCCCTCTAAGCACTACCTCCTCAGCACCACCTCCAACATCCCCAAAAAAGTCACACTGAGGAGACATTCTGGAGGAGAGAGATAATGTACTATTAGGAAAAACACATTTAGTGACCCCATGCCACCTTCTAAAAATATAATTAGGGAAGGAGATAAATAAGCTTTAATCCGAATAATCCAAGTTGTTCCTGAGTTCATTAATACCACATCTGTTAGTAAGAAAAAAAGAATCCACTACACCAGAAATCGCTAGATGATCAAGGAGAAAACAGTTCTGCAGAAAAACAGAATCTGGACCGTGTGGCCAAACCTGCAGATGTTAGTAAACCTGGTTATTTCATTGTTCTGATTTTGTCTGTTTATTGGTTTACAAATAAGTGAAAATAGATCTGGTTATTTCCAGTTAGTTTAGAAACTGATCTAAAAAACCTAATTCTTTTATTTCAGTGGAACTTAACAGAACATTCAAATCTTTTTTAAAGAACTTTTAAAAAATATTCTAAAATTTCAAAGTTAGGTACCAAATTTTTTTTCAACTTTTAGTTTAAGTTCAGGGGTACACGTGCCAGATGTGCAGGTTCATTACATAGGTAGACATGTGCCATGGTGGTTTGCTGCACAGATCATCCCATCACCTAGGTAGTAAGCCCAGCATCAATTAGCTGTTCTTCCTGATGCTCTCCCTCCCCCAACCCCTACCTCCAACAGGCCCCAGTGTGTGTTGTTCCCCTCATGTGTCCATGTGTTCTCATCGCTCAGCTCCCACTTATAAGTGAGAACATGAGGTGTTTGGTTTTCTGTTCCTGCATTAGTTTGCTGAGGATAATGGCTTCCAACTCTATTATGTGTCCCTGTAAAAGGACATGATCTTGTTCATTTTTATGGCTATATAGTAATTCCATGGTTTACATGTGCCACATTTTCTTTATCCGGTCTATCACTGATGGGCATTTAGGTTGATTCCACGACTTTGCTATTGTGAATAGTGCTGCAATGAATAGACACATGCATGTATCTTTATAATAAATAATTTCTATTCCTTTGGGTATATACCTAGTAATGAAATTGCTGGGTGAAATGATATTTCTGCCTCTAGGTCTTTGAGGAATCACCGCACTATCTTCCACAGTGGTTAAACTAACTTACACTCCCACCAACAGTGTAAAAGCATTCTTTTTTCTCTTCTACCCTGCCAATATCTGTTGTTTTTTACTTTTTAGTAATAGCCATTCTGACTAGCATGAGATGGTATCTCATTGTGGTCTTTATTTGTATTTTTCCAATGATTAGTGATGTTGAGCTTTTTTATGTTTGGTGGCTGTGTGTATCTTCTTTTGAGCAGTGTCTGTTCATGTCTTTTGCTCACTTTTTAATGGGGTTGTGTGTGGTTTTGTTTTGCTTTGTTTTTTATAAATTTATTTAAGTTCCTTGTATACTCTGGGTATTAGACCTTTGTCAGATGGATAGAGTGCAAAAATTTTCTCCCATTCTATAGGTTGTCTGTTCAGTCTGATGATAGTTTCTTTTTCTGTGCAGAAGCTCTTTAGTTTAAAAAAAATAGCAATTTTGGCTTTTGTTGCAATTGCTTTTTGCATTTTCATCATGAAATCTCTGCCTGTGCCTATATCCTGAATGGTATTGCCTAGATTTTCTTCTAGGTTTTTACAGTTTTGGGTTTTACATTTAAGTCTTTAGTCTATCTAGAGTTAATTTTTGTATATGGTTTAAGGAAGGAGTTCAGTTTCAATTTTCTGTATATGGCTAACCAGTTCACACAGCAACATTTATTAAATAGGGGGTACTTTCCCCATTGCTTTTTTTTGTCAGCTTTATAAAAAATCAGATGATTGTAGGTGTCTCGTCTTATTTCTGACTTCTCTATCCTGTTCCATTGGTCTATGTGTCTACTTTTGTACCAGTACCATGCTGTTTTGATTTCTGTAGCCTTGTAGTATAGTTTGAAGTCAGGTAGCATGATGCTTCCAGCTTTGTTCTTTTTCCTTAGGATTGTCTTGGCTATTTGGGCTCTTTTTTGGTTCCATATGAATTTTCAAATAGCTTTTTCTAATTCTGTGAAGAATGTCAATGGTAGTTTAATGGAAATTGCATTGAATCTGTAAATTTCTTTACAATATTTTTACAATATTGATTCTTCCTATCAATGAGTGTGGAATGTTTTTCATTTGTTCGGGTCCTCTCTGATTTCTTTGAGCAGTGATTTGTAGTTCTCCTTGAAGAGATCCTTTACTTCCCTTGTTAGCTATATTCCTAGATATTTTATTCTTTCTGTAGCATTGTGAATGGGAGTTCATTCATGATTTGGCTCTCTGCTTGCCTATTATTGGTGTATAGGAATGCTAGCAATTTTTGCACATTGATTTTGCATTCTGAGACTTTGCTAAAATTGTTTATTGGCTTAAGAAGCTTTTGGGCTGAGATGATGGGTTTCTAGATATAGGATCATGTCATCTGCAAACAAAGATAACTTGACCACCTCTCTTCCTATTTGAATACACTTTATTTCTTTCTCTTTCCTGATTACCATGGCCAGAACTTTCAGTATTATACTGAATAGGAGTGGTGACGGGGGAAATCCTTGTCTTGTGGCAGTTTTCAAGGGGAATGTTTTCAGCTTTTACCCATTCAGTATGATATTGGCTGTGGGCTTGTCATATATGGCTCTTTATTATTTTGAGGTATGTGCCTTTAATACCTACTTTACTGAGAGTTTTTAACATGGAGAGATGTTAGATTTTATCAAAGGCCTTTTCTGCATAAATCAAGATAATCATATGCTTTTTCTCTTTAGTTCTGTTTATGTGATGGCTCACATTTATTGACTTGTGTATGCTAAACCAACCTTGCATCCTGGGAATTAAGCCAACTTGATCATGGTGGATAGCTTTTTGATGTGCTTCTGGATTTGGTTTGCTATTATTTTATTGAGAATTTTTGCATCAACATTCATCAAAGTTATTGGCCTGAAGTTTTCTTGTTTTGCTGTATCTCTGCCAGGTTTTGGTATCAGGATGATGCTGGCCTCATAGAATGAGTTAGGGAGGAGTCCCTCCTTTTAAATTGTTTGGAATAGTTTTAGCAGAAATGGTACTAGCTCTTCTTTGTACCTCTAGTGGAATTCAACTATGAATCTATCTGGTCCTGGGCTTTTGTTTTGTTTGGTAGGCTATTTATTACTGCCTCAATTTTTGAACTAATTGTTGGTCTATTCAGGGATTCAGTTTCTTCCTGATTCAGTCTTGTGAGGATGTATGTGTCCAGGAATTTATCCATTTCTTCTAGATGTGCTAGTTTATGTGCGTGAAGGTATTTACAGTGTTCTCTGATGGTTGCTTGTATATCTTTGGGGTCAGTGGTGATATCCACCTTATCATTTTTGATTGTGTTTATTTAATTCTTCTCTCTTTTATTCTTTATTAGCCTATGTAGCAGTCTATCTATGTTATTAATTTTTTCAAAAAACCAGCTCCCAGATTCATTGATTTTTGAAGCATTTTTAGTGTATCTCCTTTAGTTTAGCTTGATCTCTTTGTTATTTTTTGTCTTCTGCTAGTTTTGGGGTGTTTGCTCTTGGTTCTCTAGTTCTTTTAGTTAAGTTGTTAGGTTATTAACTTGAAACCTTTCTAGCTTTTTGTTGTGAGCATTTAGTGCTATAAATTTCCCTCTTAACACTGCTTTAGCTGCATCCCAGAGATTCTGGTATGTTGTCTCTTTGTTCTCCTTACTTTCAAATAACTTGATTTCTGACATAATTTCATCATTTACTCAAGAGTCATTCAGGAGAAGGTTGTTCAATTTCCATGTAGTTGTGTGGTTTTGAGTGAATTTTTTATTCTTGAGTTCTTATTTGATTGCACTGTGGTCTGAGAGACTGTTTGTTATGATTTCTGTTCTTTTGCATTTCCTCGGGAGTGTTCTACTTCCGATTATGTGATCAGTTTTAGAGTAAGTGCTGTGTGGCAATGAGAAGAATATATATTCTATTGTTATGGGGTGAGGAGTTCTCTAGATATCTTTGAGGTCCACTTGATCCAGAGCTAAGTTCAGGTCCTCAATATCTTTGTTAATTTTCTGTCTTGACAATCTAATATTGACAGTGGAGTGTTGAAGTCTCCCACTATTATCATTTGGGAGTCTACATCTCTTTGTCAGTCTCTAAGAACTTGCTTTATGAGTCAGGATGCTCCCATATTAGGTGCACCTACATTTAGGATAGTTAGCTCTTCTTGTTGAATTGAACCCTTTACTATTATGTAATGTCCTTCTTTGTCTTTTTATCATTGTTGGTTTAAAGTCTGTTTTGTCAGAAACTATTCATTGCAATCCCTGTTTTTTTCTACTTCCCATTTGCTTGGTAAATTCTCCTCCATCCCTTTATATGGAACCTATGTGTATCTTTGCACATGAGATGAGTCTCCTGAAGATAACATACTGATGAGTCTTGACTCTTTGTCCAGCTTGCTATTCTGTGTCTTTTAATTTAGGCATTTAGCCCATTTACATTTAAGGTTAGTATTGTTATGTGTGAATTTGATCCTGTCATCATGATGCTAGCTGGTCATTTCACAGACTTGTTTATGTGATTGCTTCATAGTGTCACTGATCTGTGTACTTCTGTGTGTTTTTGTAGTGGCTGATAATGGGTTTTCCTTTCCATATTTAGTGCTTCCTTCAGGAGCTCTTCCAAGGCGGGACAGGACTGGTGGTGATGAATTCTCTCAGCATTTGCTTGTCTGAAAAAGATTTTATTTCTTCTTCACTTATGAAGCTTAGTTTGGCCAGGTATGAAATTCTGGTTCAGAAATTCTTTTCTTTAAGAATGTTGAATATTGACCCTCAATCTCTTCTGGCTTTTAGGATTTCCACTAAGAGGTCCACTGCTAGTCTGACAGGCTTCCTTTTATAGGTAACCTGGACTTTCTGGCTGCCCTTAACTTCTTTTCTTTCAACCTTGGAGAATCTGATAGTTATGTGTCTTAGGGTTGATCTTCTCATGGAGTATCTTCCTGGGCTTCTCTGCATTTCTTGAATTTGAATATTGGCCTGTCTTGCTAGGTTGAAGAAGTTTTCCTGGATGATATGCTGAAGTATGTTTTCCAACGTGTTTCCATTCTCCTCATCTCTTTCAGGTCCCCCAGTCAGTCACAGGTTCAGTTGCTTTACATAATCCCATATTTATCAGGGGTTTTCTTCAGTCTTTTTCATTCTTTTTTCTCTTTCCTTATCTGCCTATCTTATTTCACCAAGATAGACTTCAAGCTCTGAGATTGTTTCCTCTGCTTGGTCTTTTATGCTATTGATACTTGTGATTGCATTGTGAAGTGCTCATGTGGTATTTTTCAGCTTCTTCAAGTCAATTATGTTTGGCTATTCTGGCTATCACCTCCTGTATTGTTTTATCATGATTCTTAGCTTCTTTGCATTGGGTTACAACATACTCCTTTAGCTCAGCAAAGTTCACTATTACCCACCTTCTAAAGCCCACTTATATCAATTCAGTCATCTGAGCCTCAACCCTGCTCTGTGCCCTCGCTGGAGAGGTGTCGTGGTCATCAGGAGAAAAGACCCTGTGGCTTTTTGAGTTTTCAGCATTTTTGCATTGATTTTTTTCTCATCTTTATGGGCTTGTCTACCTTCCATCTTTGAGGTTACCGACTTTTGAATGGAGTTTTTGTGAGGTCATTTTTGTTTGTTTGTTTTTCTTTTAATAGTCAGGCTCCTCTACTGCAGGGCTGCAGTTTGTTAGGGTTCTACTCCAGACCCTAGTTGCCTTGGTTTTTCTCGTACCTGGAAATATCACCAGTGAAGGCTGCGAAACAGCAAATATGGCAGCCTATTCCTTACTCTGGAAGCTCAGTCCCAGAGGGATCACCGAGCTGTTGCCAGCCCAAATGTGCCTGTAGGAGGTGGCTGCAGACCTCTGCTGGGAGGCCTCACCCAGTCAGGAGGAACAGGATCAGGGACCTGCCCAGTGAAGCAGACTGGCTGCCCTTTGGTAGAACAGGTGTACTGTGTTGAGGGGAACCCTTTCTCATCTGGACCTTTTGTATTCTCCAAATCTAGCAGGCTGGAATGGCTAAGTCCACCAAACCACAGAGATGGTGGCCACCCTTCCCCCCAGGATCTTCATCCCAGGGAGAGATCAGAGCTTTGTCTGTAGAACTTTTGGAAAGTGACTGAAGCCCCCTCAGGGAGGTCTTGCACAGTGAGGGAGAATGGATTGGAATCTTAAAGAAGCAATCTGGCTGTGATCTGGCAAGGCAGCTGTGCTGTGCTATGGAGGACCCCTACTTATCCACCTGTATTCCTCATAGCTGGCAGGCTGAAACAACTGAGTCTACTGAACCACAGAGATGGTGGCCACCCCTTCCTCCGGAAACTCAGTTCTGACTCAGGCAAACTCCAGCCTGCTGCTGCTGGGCAGCTGGAATTTCAAGCCAGTGGGTTTCAAACCATGAGGCTTATAATTGAGGCCCACAGAATGATGCCGCTTGGCTCCCTGGATTCAGCCCGCTTCCTAGGAACATGCACAGGTGGATCTCCTGCTTTGCCATGGACCCCAGGTCCAGAGTATGCAAAACTGCTGGGTCTCTATGTGTTCCTGAGCAGCCACTCTGCCAAGACTCCACACAGCTCCATGTGTCGGACTCAAGACCCTGGGGGTATGGGCTCACAAAGGGATCTCCTAATTCATGGATTACAAAGATCCTTGGGAGAAGCACCGTTTCCCAGGTGGAGTCGCACAATCACTCACCACTTCCCTTGGTTGTGAGTGGGGGTTCCCCTTGGCTCCGTGCTGTTCTTGGGTGGGCCATCGCCCCACCCTGCTTCTCTTCACCCTCCATGGGTCAAGCTGTTTGTTTAGTGAGTCCCAATGTGAGAACCTAAATATCTAAGTTGAAGATGCTAAATTCGCTTGCTCCTTTCATTCATTTCCATGAGCACTGCAGACCACAGCTGCTTCCAATCGGTCATTTAGCTTTCCCAGAAACCAAGTATTTTAAAAATTGCACAAAACAACCATTCTTACTATTGCCCTCTTTCAAAAATTAACTTTTACCATATGTTTTTATAAATGAATTAGAAGAGCTCAGTCAATTCTCAATAAGACAAATTTCCATTATGATTTGGAAGAGTGTGAAAAAAGTAAATTAACAAATATTGGCCTAGAATAGCCATCTGCTCCCTCTAACCAAAATCAAAGGTTGGACTTTTGCAGGAGTGCTAATGAGCAGATACAAGGAAAAGGGAATGGAAAAGGGAAATACATTTTTGAAGAACCTTCTTTACAAAAGGCACTGGAATAGGCAGCTTATTGACATCACACAAAATCCATACAGCTTTCCAGGTCTGCTCATATTTTTGGAGGTCTGTGGACATAGAGTCACTTCTCCAACCTCCCACAATTCACTCAGAGAACCAGATGAGTCTTAATATAACAGCTTTATAAGTGGCCCTTCCTGTTCTGAACCCTGACCTTGGGACTTACCCTCCCCATTCACCCCACTCTCCACTCCCTACTCCGATGCTGAGCCTCCATGCCTCCTGTTTCTGGGAGCAGCAGACTTTCCCATGGGAACCACCATTTGCTCCATCACTTTCCAAGTGGTTCTGTAGAGTAAGCACCCTCCAGTAACCCTCCATATCTAGAGATGGGCACATTTCCCAATGTGACCAGTTGCTCCATCTCATTCTCTCGGTCATGTGATTGGTTGAGAACTGGGACTCAAGTTGGTCCACCAAGAGTCCATTATGGGACTTAAGAATAAAACCTGCTTTTCCACTCATGTCTGCTGTACTTTCCCTGGGAATGGAGATGCAAGACAGAAGCAAACATGACATACTTTTTAATTAGAAAGCAACTGCCAGAGGTCTCTCTAAAGCAACCTGTGTGACTCATTTTATGTTAGACACATGTTCCATATTTCAGCAATGAATTTACTGAGGAACTGGGTAATGTGTGAAGTAAATAGCATTACAAAATTATCATAAATGTTAACATTTTAGTAAAAGAAGACAGTAAATATGCTTGCAGGTTGGTGACCTACATCTACACTTAGCACCAATGTGTTGGTACAATTATTGATTATTCTTCCCAATTGAGAATCACAGTCATTTTCTCTTTGGTTTGAATGAAATGAAAATTGCTAAAAGTAGCTTTCCCCACATTACTTGTGGCTAGGTACTACATACCAAGTCAACAAAAAAAATGATGAAGAGGATTATTTTTTTCCCCAACAGACGACTTCATTAAGTACCTCAATTTTGTGGGCTTAGAACCTATGATAAATGGGAGGACAGTAGGCAATTGGGGTTTGGCTGTTTGTTTGCAAGTACCTATTATATTTTGTGTTTAATAAAAATATTCATGGTATGTATCCCAAATCCTCTTTCTTTGGCCATTTAAATACATAGATGCCAAATAAAATGTAATTAGTGTTTTCTTGCATGTTTAATCAAAAAGAGATGTTTATAAGAGACATTAATAATTACTAAATAATCACAGCATATTCTATTTTGAACTGAGAGTGGATTTTTGTGAAAGAGAAGCCAAAATGGAAGGTCAAAGATATGGTCAAAATCATAGCTAAGTTTTTGTTTTAAAATAGGGCCAGTCCCTGGGGAAGGGAAAATGGGAACCTTACATAGTAACAGAAAAGTTGCATATCCTGGTCTGAGTAATGACTACGCAGCTTTATTTATGTAAATATTTATCAAGATTTCGGTGAATTCATTATACTTCTAATATTTCAACTAAAAAGTTTAAAATCAGGCCATTCTAGCCATCTCTACATAGCAATTTCAACACAAAGCCTTCCCAGAAAAAGGTAAAAATTCATAAAAACATTGAAAATTTAAAATTTTTTTTCTAGGATCTAGGAATAGAGAGAATTGGGAAACATGATCCATTTCCTATAAGCACCTTACCCTTTAAATGAAATCACAGCCTTCAAGGAAGTTGATGGGAAGAAAGTTTAGACACACACGCACACACACACGACCCTGCAACCCACCCATCTCCACCCCAGCTTATCCTTACCATAGTGATTAGATTTGTACCACCAGAAACCTGAGTGTGATCAGCCCTTGATGTTGCTGAAACAAGAACTTTCTATGACTGAAAATCATGACAAGTTCCAGTTCCCAACCTATTTCCAGTCCGAGGAAGGACCACAAACATAAACCTACAATCTTCATTAATGTGTTGATGAGCACCATCATCTGTAACTCTCACACTTCCAATCTTGAAGACATGCCATTTTTGGTTGAAGCTATGCTGGTTTTGGTTGAAAGAGAGGAGGAAAGGAGAGAAAGAAAAAAATAGGAATTTTGAAGAGTCCCCTTTTTTCTTAATTATTAATTAGCCCTATATGTTCCATATAGTCATGCGAGCAGTGGGATGTGATGGGGACAGCTCCAACTTGGATCTTGCAAATGGTTTATTCTGGTACAACTATTCATTAGTGATAAGATGTCAGGACAGTTGTTTTAACTTCTCTGAGCTTAAGTTCCTTCATCAAAAGGAGGAGTTGTGTAGCATTTTTTGTGAAAGCATTTTGCAAACTACAAAGTTATGTAAAAATATAAGTTCTCAACACAGCTGTCAAGACTCTTTGCGAACACCGTTGGATCGTACCGTGTCACATCTGTGTTCAAACCCTGATTTTTTTTTCTCATCTCCCTCAAAGTAAAGGCCAAAGTCTCACCTCGACCCCAAATCATCTCCCCAGAAATCTCCTCCCCTCACTCTCACACTTGAAGCAACTCCTTGGCTCCCACAGGCTTGTTTCCACCTTGAAGACTTTATATTTGCTGTCCTTTCTGTCTAGAATGTTCTTTCCCCAGAAACCACATGGCTCATTCCTCACTCCCTTCAGCTTTCCATTTAAAATGTTGGTTCCTGGTGATAACTTTTTTGTCCACTCATCCAAGGGTCTCACCTCTCTTTCCCTCAAGACTTCATACTCTCCTCTTCCACTTTATTTTTCCTTCTTATAATTTACTAGTATTTATCTCATTCTTCATCTTCCCCTAGGTTTCTTGAGAGACATATATATACTTATGCCAAAACACTGCTAGAATATTCTGAAATAGTGCCTGGCATATGTTATGCACTAAATATATATTTGTTGAGTGAAAGGGTTTATTATCATCCATATCCTCCCCTCTGCTTAACTGTCTCCTTCATTTATTGGCATTTTCCTTAAGAATCTTAAATACTGGCCAGGCACGGTGGCTCATGCCTGTAATCCCAGCACTTTGGGAGATGGAGATGAGTGAATAACTTGAGGTCAGGAGTTTGAGACCACCCTGGCCAACATGGTATAACCCCGTCTCTACTAAAAATAAATTTAAAAATTATCCGGATATGGTGGCACATGCCTGTAATCCTAGCTACTTGGCGGCTGAGGCAGGAAAATTGCTTGATCCCGGGAGGCAGAGGTTGCAGTGAGCCAAGATCATCCCACTACACTCTGGCCAAGGTCAGAGAGCGAGACACTGTCTCAAAAAAAAAAAAAATGTAAATCTTATTCATGATTCAAGGCTCATGCATTCACCTCCTTTGTGAGGCCTTTTCCAGCTTCCTCCCTTCTTCCTCTTCTTCCTCCATAATGTGATTAATTCATCCCTTTTCATTTTCTCTGTAGTGCATGGCTTACAATTCTTACCTAGCATTTATGTTTTATCACATTGTATTACAGTTTGTGTGATCATTTGCACACACACATCCATATATTGTGTTCAGGATAGACTGTCCAAAATGATCACTTCAACTATTGCAGTCCCTAATATATAGAACTCTCTCAATAGACAATAATTAAATCTATATATATACGTTATACATTTAAATGTTATTTCCATTAACAATGAAGAATGTGGTTTTCAGCCAAATGTCTATTTGCATTTCTGTTTTAGAGAAGATGACAGCAGCCTACACATTTGCTGTCCTCTCGAAAACTCAGAGCAGCAAGGTTGAAAATCACCACCGTTTTCCATGATGACTGTTATGCTCTCTAAACACTCTCCACTTTGCTTTTATTCTTACCCATTCCTTTTTACCAGCCCCATTGCAATCAGATACAGACAATTTGGGGGTTTAATAACTTGCATAGCAGATGGAAATATGAAAAACCATAGAAATACGTACTTCAAAAAACAAGAAAGCTAAGATCTTCTTTATAAACAAGAAAATAAAGATCTCTTCAAAATAGACATCTTTATTTGAACTCTTCAGAGAATTCAAGGCTCTCAAATATTGCTCTCATTTTCAATGACATTAATTCTCAAATTGTAGCCTTCTCTCTATCCATATACATAATAACCACTATGAACAAGGGAAATCAATGACTCTTTTTATAGCATCTTCACACAAAATCTTCAAACCATTTGTTCAGATGACTGATCTCAGCAAAGTGGGTGAAGGGCATTAATAGACATTTGGAAATCCCTGTAAATCCATCATCCTGAAAGACAGCGCAGTGTTCATGGCAACTCCAGAGGGAGTGAAATGAAATATGCCATTGACTCTCTGGAGGTTAATCGATCATATTTCTGGTGCTACTTGGTTTGACATAACCAAATTTGCACTGAAAATCAAGTCATCTATCTTTGTTCTGGTCAACTTAAAAAATTTAATCCTATTTGACCTTTCCTGGGGTGTAGTCAAAGAAAAACAGATTTGTTTTTGAGCTAGGCAACCCCTTTTTATCTCTATTACAGTCACCTGAGAGGGTCCATCTTTCCTCTAACTCAAGAGCACTGAGTAGCCCCTGACAAATCTCATCACTGGCTTTTTGGCCCCCAACAGCAGGAAGACTCAGAGATTTTATTTCTTTTACTTCGAGATGGTTAAGGAAATGTATTTTAAGGAAAATCAAAGAGAGAGAAAGCAACAGAGAAAGAGTAACATGATGCTTTGATTTACCATATGACTGAGGCAAAAATAAATCCAGAGAAATCATTAGGTTCCCACAATCAACTAATTTTCTCATGGAAACTATCACCACTGCCTGACTCTTACTGTGGCCTCCAGAAAGCAGACTTGGCCCTCTGCTTTTCAAATTGTTTTTATTAACTTAATTTAGAACTTAATGGAGGGATGCTGCTTTTTACACATAGAGGCTCTCTTCCCAGAAACGCGAGTGTATTTGAAGTTGTATTTCAATGACTTTATAAAGGGATTTTTCTCTCTCCTCTGTTTCTCTATTTCTCTTGAACACTCTCTTGTTCTCAAATATTGCTTTGCATACCCTTTGTTGGATGTCTGAAACCGCTAACGTTCACTATTGTTGCCGAGGGTCCCTTGTTATGAGAGAACTATTTTCCAGGAAATAAAAAAGCAGCCCTCGACTCTGAAGATAATGGGTACATTTGATATGTTTAAAGTGGGGCTAAATTTCTGCAGGAACTATTCAAGGGGAAGGCAAGTAAAACTTACAACAAAGAACACGTGTATCCATTCATGATGGTGGCTGGAATGTGAACCGAGCACGAGTATCTGGAACCAAAAAAATTTGCCTATGAAAAAAGCCCATTTGAATGAAATACTGTAATGTCCATCTCATCGTCTTTGGGGACCTCAGGCTCTTCACACACATGATGTATGAGTGCATAGTGACCAGAAAAAAAGTTCTATTTAATATTTGATACTTAAACTTGATTCTTTGTGTGTGTGTGTTTATGCACACGTGTGTGTAGAGGCTAAGCCAAGCTCTTGGTCCTTGTAGCAGAGATAGGAGAATGTGGGTAGGTGGCCTTAGGATTTCCTTTTCTTTGTCAATTTTACTTTTTAGGGTTTTTTTAAAAAAAAAAAAAAAAAGACAATATTTTTATTTGCATCACACTAATACGTATTGTCCTCAGTTTTCACTGAGAAACAATTCAAAATGTCAGCTAATGCTTTAAAAAAAAAAAAAAAGAAAGAAAGAAAAAGCTTTGAGAAGAAAAGCCCTTCAGTCAAAACCCCTCTCCTCTAATATGTGGAAGCTCAGCTAGGTGATGGCATCCCTCACCTCATCCTGCATCATAAGGTAATTTCTGTCATCATCTGTAGAAGAGAGCAACATCTGCAGGTGATTTAAAACCCAAGCAAACATCCACTTTAGAAAAGTTGGTCCTATATGTGTTCTGTGATGCATAGGGGAGCATTTTTACCTGATAAATAAATGTTAGCAAATTCTGCACTAGAAGTCTAAGAGTCTCGGAAACATCCTTATCTTGAACTTCTCAATAATATAATCATATGGGACATAGATATATAATAGCATAATATATGTTATATGAATAACACAATGTAAGAACTTATATTAAACTTTTATACTAGGTAAGGGTCATCTAAAACAGAAACAAGCACTAATAAAAAGAAGGTTAATATGTGTTTACGTTCTTCATGTACTTAGCACACACATGCTAGGACTGTTTAAGTACTTCATAAGTTTAACTCATTAACCTTAATGGCCACCCTGAGAAGTAGCTACTGTAATTTCCTCCATTATCTAGATGAGGAAATAAAGGCACAGAGAGTTTACACAAATTTTTCAAGGTGCTATACTAAGAAAACTGTAAACTTCACAACTATAACAGCAAGCATTTATTGAGTATGTACTATGGGGAATCACAGTGCTAAGCAGTTAACATGCATTATCTTTCTTGAACTTCAGAAAAAAGTTCCATGAGATAGGTTCTGTTTTTAACCCAAATTTATAGAACTATAAAGAGCAAGTAGTGTGCATGGCCCCCAAATACTAAGCTGTATCACAACTCTCAAGCTCAAAGAGGCCTACCACGAAGACAAAATTTTGTCCTGATTTTTTCTATGGAATATTCCATTATTTGAAAAGGAAGACAGAAATGCCCATCTGCTGTGACCTTTCCTCTATGGCAGGGATTGGGTATTCTCCTTTACATACATCATCTTGCTTAATGCTCCCAACAACCTGTTATGCAAGAATTAACAGCCCCATTTCACATATGAGGAAATAGTTTGAGTAACGTTCAAGATCCCTCAGCTACAGAGGTGTGGAAACAGCATTCAAACCCAACTTCTTCTGATACCAAAGTCCAAATTGGACCACTTCATGGATTTCTCTCCAGGCTTTTCATCTAAAAGAATGCTGAGGATCCTGCAGCACTTCCTGTGAGCAGTTTCCCTCTGTGTGCCTCAGCGTGGGAGGACAGGAATGGAAGAGGGTGGAGGAGGTGGAGGTGGGTTTTCCACACTTTATCCTCATCTGCATTTTAGTGGTGATTGTGTAAACTACAGCTAAACATGAAATGACATGACCTAAAGTAAACGGTGCATTGTGATGAACTCTAGCAAACCAAAATAAATAAAGTTTCATGTATGTTAAATATGTGATGACTAGGACAAGGCTTCCATGGTGGACCTTCTCACATGGCCCCCAAGAGTTCCTGCTTCCCGGCATTCATGGCCTCATGTGGTTCCCTCCTGTTGAATATGGACTGTACCTAGGAACTTGCTTCTAATGAATGTGAATATGGAATACGGCAAAAGTGATGGGATGTCACCTCTGAGATTAGGTAAGAAAGGACTGTTCCTTGCAGTTTGCTAGCATTCTCTCTCCCTTGCTCTCTGTTCACTGGCTTTAATAAAGCAAGATGTCACGCTGAAGAGCCCCATGTGGCAAGGAACTGAGGGGGCCTCCAGCCAACAGATAATGAAGAATGAAGGCTCTCAGGCCAGTAGGCCACAGCATCCTAAATTCTGTCAGTAACCATGTGAGTGAGCTTAAAAGGAGACTCTCCCAATTGAGCCGTTAGATGAGACCACAGTCCTGGCCAACGCCTTGATTGTAAGATGCCTGGAGACAGAGAACCAAGATAGGATATTCTCAGATTTCAACCCACAGAAACTATGAGATAATAAATGTGTTTTAGTTTAAGCTGTTGAGTTGTAAGAAAATTAGTTATGAAGTAATAGAACTTACTTACGAAGTAATAGAACACTTATGAAGTAATAAAGGATATATAAGTTTCTTCCATAAAAAACTCTCCCAGAAAAGTATTTGCTGTCACTTTAAATTTAGCAGGATGCATTTACATTTACAGAGAATGAAGAACACTGATTTCAGAATTCTCGAGAAACAGAGAAAGCCATCTTGTTTTGCTCACCTCATTATTGCTGGAGCGGTCATAAGTGGTAGTTATAGTGAACAGCACCTAGAACTTAGAGTCAAAATACCCGATTCTGCCATGAGTTCGATGTCAGTTAATCTATCTAGGACTTGCATTGTTATTTGACAAAATGGGGTGAAGGTGCTTGCTGGAAATTACATCTGAAGTTTGTTCCAGCATAATGCACACAGAGAGTATCCTCAACAGCACTGGGGTCTATTGAAAGTGTTACTATTCACCAATAAACAACTCCATTAGGGGTTTCATACACACACAAAAAATCTTATTTAGGAACTGTTGCTGCCTAATTAATATAAAAGACTGGCCTTTTCCCCTTAAAATGGATTGCAACCCAAAATAGGGTTCAAATGAGCCATAGCATTGAGTTACCACCTTGCTAGGGTCCTACCTCAGGCCAACCCGATTCTAACAATGAGCCAATGGGAAGGCTGGAAGTCAGAATGGATCTCCTCTCGACCCCAGCCTCCATGCCTGGTGACCATGCGTTCATCAGAGAGTTAATTTATCCCTCTGAGACATGATAGTATGTACAAAAGATGTCCTCAGTTGTAAGTTATATGCTTTGCTAGAAATCACATTTCCAGGCCACACAAGGTTGATGGAAAAAGAACTGACTCGCTAGAAAACCATGTATGGCTAAGAAGTTAAATAATACCTAAACAGCCATATGTTTTTTAACAGTCTTACATCAGCAGACATAAACAAGGGTCTTGTGGGGAATCACTGGGCTTTAATGATTTTGAGAAGTCTAACTCTGCAATTCTGAGTGACAGGAAACACCACCTGAAACAGTAGCTTTAAAGGACAATACTCTTTTTAAAGTGGAAAATAATTTGGCAAAGATTTAGGGAGCTCTATAAACGATTTGTAATCTATCTGGGAAAAAAACTAATTAAAAGCTAAAATTAGTTCCTTATGATTTTCACAGGCTCACAACTGAAGAGCCATCCAATAATTCACCAGGAGGGAGTGGTGATTTGCTTTTGTTTCTATGCATGACCATATATGCCTTTTCAATGAAGAGACAGCTTGGCATGTGACTTTGAGGCTCACTATCTGTTAAGCATATCATTTGTATTATTTTGGCAGGAGTTGTTCGATTGTCTTATTAAATCTAAATAGTTCTACAGTGGAAATAAAGACAACACACAAGCACACATACAAACAAATAATGTCTGCATTGTTTCTTAAGTGAACCATAAACTTTCATCTTTCAACTGTTGGGCAATTATGCAATGAATCTAATCAATATAGATAGCCAACACAAATAAGTCAGACATAACTGATTTTGTATGAATTAGTACGTATGTAATGAGCCTTTACTGCTTGTTAGCATGAGTTCTGCAGATAATTGACTTCGTTCTCCATTTTCCTCTTGTGTCCAGAAGCAGCTCAAAGCAGTAGCCAAGAGAAAAAGGTATGGCAAGTATGGTTTGGTTGGCAACCATTTATTTTGGAGACCATTAAGGAAATAATTTGGGCCGTGGTATTTTCCACATTACGGTTCTGCAGCTCTGGCATGCATGTCCCCTCTAGTATATAAGTCTCTGATATTTAAAACCTTGGAATCAGTTGTTCCTGGTTCTGGAATCTTTGAGTGTTCATTTGTCAGTCTTTTCTTCCTTGAGGCATGAATGTTTCTTACATGCAATCACTCTTTCAGACATGAGCAAGTGGTTGCAGTATTAGAAAAAATTCATGGGATCAAAACTGCCTGGAAATATGCTGGAGTCTGATCTTGTTCCAGAAACTAATGCTTTGTTGAAATTCAATACCACATATTTTACCAGTATATATTTAATGTACAGCAGTGGAAAGGATTTGAAATAGCAAGTTTTAATGCTAATCCATAAGGTGCTATTTCCAGACACTGCTTACGGGATCTTTTTAATACTACCTTAAATTCCCATAGCCATAAACACTACCAACAATAGCAGTAACATCCCTGAGAGCACCTTTGAATCTGCAAAGCACTTCTGTATGGGTATAAAAGCTCTGTGAGAAAGACAGGACAAGAATAATTATTTCCAATCTGCAGAAGAGGGAATGGAGCCCAGGAAGGGTAAAATAACTGGTTTACAGGTAGCAAGAAGTAGAAATAGAATTAGAATCCAGGCTCCTAGAGTAAGCCAATTCAGTATGCTTTGGGACATAAGAAGACCAGATTTAATCAAAAATACAAAAGTAGAATAGCAACAATAATCATGTTGACATTTTTATCATAACCGGGAAAGCCTAAAATAGAACCTGGGTAACATTTGGAAGTAGCAATTGGGAGGAGGTAAGGTTCATTTGGAAATATGAGCAGAGATTTTCTATCTAAAAAAAGAACTGAGACTCATCTATGGACCTGTTGGTCCTCTCAATTTCCATCAGCTGCAAGGGTGCCAGCTACCTGAGGTTACCAATAAGCATCTCTCAGCAAGACAGATGACGCCAATGTCTTCATTGAAGAATGTCTTTAGCTTTTGTGATCCCAGTCCCCAAGCTGTGTGTGGTTCTTTAAGACTGACCAAACACTGCTCACCACACTACTGGATTGTGTTTCCACCACAACCCTACAAATGGGCTAGAGCAGATGTCATCCCCTCAATTTGCTTCAGAGGACTGTACCTTACAAAAACACCTCATCACTCATCTGTGCATGCAAGAGTTAGTGCATCCTGGGTGGTGGGATTAGAATTTGGGATTGATAATATCCTGTTTGAAATTGATCTTTCTATACCAAGCTTTATCTTATTAATCACTGTTTCAGAGTCAGAGTCCAGTCAGCAGGCAGCAGAAAAAGTTTAGTATAAACATTTTTAACTAGATAAACAATGAAGACATCAGCTTCATCCGTTTCACTGAGAGATGCTTATAGATAACCTCAGGTAGCTGGTATCTTTGCAGCAAATGGAGACTGAGAGGACCAACAGGTCCACAGATGAGTTTTAGTTCATTTGTCAGACAGAAAATCTCTACTCATATTTCCAAGTCATCTCCGTGATACTCTTCATCTACCTAGATAACTGAAAAGCCAGAAAGAGATCGCTAAATTATCACAGAGATAGGAGCTGCAGGGGCTGGGAGAACTGAAGACTAGAATTATTAGATTATTAAATTTCTAGAAACTTGAAGAGGAGCGCTGCAGAAGAAACACAGATCCCTGAGGAAAGACATGGCTCACCAAGGTGCTTTTATCCCTGAGGGGCAGATGAAAAGAGCTCTGCAAGTGTTGCAAATGCTGCAAGCAGGACTCACATGCTGCTCCAGGAAGGCACTCTCACTCATGAACTGAAGAAGCATAACCAGGGTCATTTTCACAGGAACTAGAAGCATCCGGGAAGGAGCAGTCTCTCTTTTTCTCCTCTAGCCTCAAAGCCCCCATTTAGTGTCTCCTGTAACAGAGCATAATCAGAAACCATCTAGCTAAACAGAAATATGGTTTGCACAGTCCTAGCCCGGCAACACTCAAGAGAGTGTAAAGGGGTAGGTCTGGAGCTAAGAGACAATATCAAGAAATGGGCACCGTCCACACTTTTGGGTACTCAGCATCCATGCGTATCCTTCTATTATTTGAACTTCTGTACAGTGATAAAAGCAACTTTGTGTTTCAGCCTAACACGATGCAACTACTCTTCCTACAAATAAAGACATTCTCATCCTCTTCCCTAAATGAGGAGATACAAGTCCAGAGAGTCTTTGTATCCATCTGGGAACTATGTCAGTTACTCCTCAAATTCAGCCAAGGTCCTTTCTGGATCTGTTTTTAACCTAAAGACCAATCTGTGAAGTTTACCTCCAACAAAACATGTATAAAACAGTAAAAGAAAGAAGAGAGAAGATGATAACAGATAATACATACACAACAAGCAAGGGGAAAGCATGCATATTTCCTGTGACCCTAAGTGGACATGAGGCCATAATGGAATTTGAAATTCTTTATTTCACTATTCTTTCCAAGTTTCCTTTGCCCCTAACTGGGACCTCAGCCAGCTGGGATTATTTCCATGGTAGGATTATCTGAACCTTCTTGAAGGTTCTATATCCTCAGTGGTCCGGCCTCTTTATGGTTACTCTGGTTGTTCATTAACTCTTCATACTGGCTATGAAAGTACTAAAAGGCACCCCTAGAGAACCTCCTAGGTTCCAGGTATATTATTTGTCCCCACTGTGAGTAACAATCCAGCTTCCCTTGCTAATCAGCGTCAGTCACACTGGCTGCTAGACTAACCCTTTCTAGATTTGCTGATTCAGTGGAGTGAGTAGCCCAAACTGGTCAGACGGCAATCTCTCATCTTCTAATTCAATGGAACACCTGTTGCAGTCCATGGATGAAGCATTTATCCAAAACCAAATGGAAAGCAAACAATAATAGTAATAATAATGTATGGGTTACTAGTGAGAGAAACCACTCCTAAATACACACCCAAGATCTGTGTCTTCTGGCCATAGGAGAGACAGTTCCAATGAGTTTCTGATCCCAAGCACGTAGAGACTCTTCCATTCAGGATGTTGTCTCCTAACTGACAAGGTAAGTCTAATTTTAGAGCAAGATAATAGAATTGCATCCCTTCGATGGCCCCATGGAACAAAATGTTTGTATGAAAGGCATCACTTCCTGTATTTTGTTAAACTGATCCCAGAAAAAAATCCTCTCCTAAGTTTACATTGTCAAAGTAAAGGTAGTTCCACTAGAGACAAAATGCAGATGATCACTTTGTACTGTAAAAGAAACCGCAATCAAAGCCAATCTAAAAAGGCTACATATTGTATGATTCCAACACTATGACATCTGGAAAAGGTAAAACTGTGAAAATAGTAAGAAGATCACTGGTTGCCAGAAATTGGAGACAGAAGAGAATGAATAGGTGGAGCACAGAGGAATTTTAGGGCAGTGAAATATGTTGCACGACACTATAACAGTGGACACATGTCATTATATGTGTGTTAAAAGCCTTAGAATGTAAAACACCAACACTAATGTAAACTATGGACTTTGGGTGACAGTGAGGTGTTAATGTAGGTTCATCCATTGTAACAAATGTACCAATGTGATTCAGGTTGTCAATAGCAGATGAGGCTGTGAGCGTGTAGTAGCAAGGGGTATATGAGAAATCTCTCTAATTCCCACACAGTTTTGCTGTAAATGTTAAAAAAAAAACAAAACTGCTCTAAAAATAGTCTTTTTTTAATAAAAGACATTAATCTAATTAAAGAAAAATCAATAATTATGCAAAAAGGAGACAACTTTGGATGTGCTATTCATTTTGAAGAAGGGGTAGAAAAGTGAAGTCAGGTGGTAAAAGAGTAATATGGCAATAGCCCTGAAGATCTTTGGATGGCTGCTTCACTCTGCCATTTTCTCCTTCAATTCACACCCCAGAACACACTACTCACCTCCATCACTCCCCTTAGTGACCTGTAGCCCCTGCAGCTGAGATAGCCCCTTTGATCAGTGCCACCTGCTTCTGTAACTGCATTTTCAGGAAACTCTAATGAAGAGAGAGCATTCCCCAAACCTGATAGAGGTTGGCATCATTTGCATGTGTGATTTAGATGTTTTGAAGGTGAATTTTTGTATTTAGATATTTATTCTCTACTATTTATTTAATCCTCAGTCCAAATGCTAGGTCCCTATAAATATGTAGAGAGAGAGAGCAAGTCCTGGGAAGAAGACATTCAGAGAAAAGCACAAGGTATTATCAGGGAGGGGAAAGTGAGTGAGATGGAGAGGGTATGTCAAAGGCTTTGCTCCCTCTGTGCTTCAGGGAAGATGCTCTGGATTCAGAATCTCCACTTCCATCCAATACTGCCTGCCAGAGCCTCCACATCACCCACACCCTTCCTTCTTACAGAAAGCCAGTGGCTACGAAGTCTTTTCCCCTATAAGATGATACAAAGCCAGGTAGCCAGTGGCTTACAGAGAGGCACCTTGGACAGGTGTGAAAGGACCATGCCTACATTTGAGAAAAACACCAAAGGGCAGACATAAGAAGGACCATCCCAACCCTACATTAAATCGCTACTGCGAACTTTCTAGCTCACTCACTTTCTTATCTCACACTCTTTTGCCGGGTTGTTGCCACAATTTTTGTAATGCCTAGGAAAGAGTAGATTCTGACTAAATTTTTGTTGAAAGGTGGATAAATGGATGGATGAGTCACTGTGTCTCCCTGCATACAATCTCTTTTCTAATTCATCCTTTGCAATATCAAGTAAATTATCTTTATGTATCATGTCATATTTCACCCAGCAACACACTCTACCCCACAAACAAAGACTTTCAAAAGCTCCCCTTATTTCCAGACTATTAAATTAAATTCCTTAGCACAGAATTAAAATCTGAACCCTACACCACTTCCCAGTACATCCCTCCACATTCCTTCACTCTCCTTAAGTTCCTGTCAGGCCAGTCACTAACTACGTTACCTTGGGAAGTTACTTACCTTTATGGACCTCCATTTTCCAATGCTTCATATGGAGGGTTGAAAGCACTGGCCATACTTCCTCCTGCTCTTCCCTATCCCCACCTGCCTCTGACCACTAGCCCACTTTCACGACTTTCATCATTTAGAAATAATCATTTTCTTTGGTGGGGCTCTCATATAGTATTTTGTGTATGTTTTAGCTATGATTTATTCTGTCTTACTTTATTGTTGTCAGTTGCTGTTTCTTCTCTCTTCTACCAGACAGTGAGATGCTTGAGGGTGGGGACTTGTTTTATTATAATTATTGCATGCTCCACAGCACTTGGCTTTGTGGCTTAAACATGGCAGACTCCCTTTAATGACTCCTTCAATGGAGACTTAAGCAGTCTCTTAATTCAGGATGTGATTAGAGGGAAAGTAAGATGGCAACATGTTTTCTCCCCTTCCCCTGTCTGGAAATTCTTTCACACTAAATTACTTTTTAGAAAAAATACACCCCCACAGAATCATTCCTGTAGCTTAAAACCTTGTCTCTCAGAAGTAAAATTGATATCCTTCTTGGAAACAATTGCCCTCTTCTAGGGGTCATACTTCTAAGTAAGAACACGTGTATTTGATCTTTTCTGGAAAGCAGATTTTCACAGAAAAGTGGAGAGCCTGGTGCTACTGAGACATGAAACAGATTGAAAGACACAAAGATGGGAGGCTGGGAACACCAAGATAAACTCCAACCACTTCATAATCCTGCCCAAACCGATCCTGACTGGTGGTCCCCAAGTGCCTCCTAGGTGGTCCATAGATGGGTTTCATGAGGAATCCATGTTTATGATGTGACTGTGTCTTTGTTTTTGTTTCTGGAATGAATTAATCATTTAGTTATAACAGTAAATGAGGATCAGACGCCGCCTTTTAATAAATGCAGTTCCTTTTGTCTCATTAGTCCTTGAGAAAATGTTGGCACTATAGAATGTAAATAGGTGAAATGTGTCAATTATAAGGTCTTCTCCCCTGATAACACGATACAAAAGAAAGACAAGTGTGGTATGCCTGTTACTGTTCCTCCTCCTAATTTTACAATTTCTCTCTAAGCCATCAAATTAAAATTGTTGTCAATATTAGGTTATCAGTTCACTTGAGAATGTCATATTATTTCTGGCCTCCAAGTCATCTTCTGGACTATTCATTCCATCTAAAAGACTCCCCCCATTTTTCCAGAAACATTTTCATTTCTCAAAGTTCAAGGGAAATATCATTTCTCCATGGAAGGCTTTTCTGATTCCTTCATATAAGAGTAGACAGCTACCTATGATCTCTCATTTGTCTATTTTATAGCCAGTGCATTGAATTTGTACATTTATTCGTCTATCTTTGTTTTAGTTATTTATAGCTGTAGAACATACCATCTCAAAACTTACTAGCTTAAAACAATAGGATATTTTTCGAGTTTTTATAAATTTATGGCCAACCAGGTTCAGTGGGGCAGTTCTTCTGCTAAGTGTTGTAGTCACAGAGGTCATTCATGCAGCTGTATTCAGATGCTGAGAGCAAAATATCTATGATGACATTTCATTATCTAAGGCCTTTCACCACATGCTGATTAATCGCTCAGTGGTCAAGCTTGGGCTTCTTATGGCACAACAGCTGCACAAGAGGAAAAACGTGGGAGTTGCCAGTCTTCTTAAGAGCTAAGCCTAGAGTTTGGATGGCACCACTACCTTTACTTTTTATTGAACAAAGCAGGTCACAAAGTCATCCAAGATTGGGGCAAGGTAGTAAGACTGTACCTCTTGAAAGAGGAGTAGCCAACTATTAATGAATATCTTTATTCTACCACCCTTCTCCACCACACAGTGAGCTCTTTCCAGGCTAGAATACTACTGACATTTCTGGGAGAATAATTGGACATAGTCATCTTTGAGAGATTAGGAAGACTATTTAAAGATGTGTCCAAAGGAATTTAAAGTTAAAAGCAAAAAAATAGGTCCCATAACCCACATTCTGAAGTTTCACAAAATTCTGGCTTCAAGAGGGTTCAAGAAGAACAATAGGAGAGGGAGTAGCCACCTGTATCATCTGCTGTCTCTCCAGATGCCTAAGAAAACAAGGCACTTTGTACCTGAACTGCTATGAAAAAATGCACTTCTTAAAGCTCCTTAGAGCTCAAAAATCTTCCATGTTCCACTACACTCCAAAGGTCCAACCAACATGAGATTAACCTGACATCAGGACTCAGGCCACTTGATATATTTAAATAAATTTTCAGCAATAGTTTTATCCAATGAACCATTACGAATGAACTAGTAGGGCCTAACCACTAGAATTTCAGATGTTAGTTCTGAATATGAAATTGTGTACTTCATTTGTTAAAGGCAAAGTTCATGCAATAGAAGGAAAATAGAAGATTTAATCTAGTTGAATCATTTATCAGAAGAACTCATATAGTCAGGTGCATGGCATAATAAGGAATTGATTCCTGATTGTAATTTTGGGGAAATTTTTGCTGGAGTTAAATTTGACAACATAAATAGCAAAAATGTTGAAATTTTTGCATCTCCTTTGACCTAGAAGTTCTCTTAAGAATTAGTCCTGGAGGAAATAGTCATAAGTAGTCACAGGGATATAATTATAAGATGTTTGCTGTAGCATTATTTGTAACAGTAAAAACAGTGGTAACAAGCTATATTAAAGCAATATAACATTATAAATTACAGCACACCTGTAAGATGGGATTGTAGGTAGCCATCAGAATTATACTGTAGAAATATATTTAATATGAAAAGGTAATTTACGATATGATATATAAAAAGTAAAACGTGAAACAGTTACTCAGCATCAGTATATATGTATGAGAATCCGGAAAGCTGTAAGTGATCAGCAGTGATTATCTCTGGGTAGTAGAATTTTATTATTTTTAATTATTTACATTCTACATAAGGAACATATAGCTGTAACACATGTAAAATTGTGCATTTAAAGTTTTTTTTAAATTTTACATCACCCATTGTGGACTGTTTGGAAGTTGTTAAAATAGAGCAGTTTAACTCAATAAAGTTGGGTGACTAGATCATGGAAGCTGTTATTTACTAAGCTATTTCTTGACATCAAAAAGTTCTTTGTTTAATGAAAAGCCATTGAAACATGCAGTATGTCAGACGCACCATACTACACAACAAATTGTGTTTTCTTATTGATATGTGACTTCAGAACACCCTGAATCTGAAATGTCTCTGAGATTTAGGACTAAGAAATGAAACTGTAGTTATAGACTGTAAATTCCACAAAACTAGAGATTTCATTGGTTCCATTAACTAAATATGCTTTGAATGGATGCATGATGAGATCACATGAATAATTAATCTCCTAAAAGATAGTCCTTAAGATAGCTTCCTAGATGACCTGAGGTCACATCATTATGTCCTCTGCTGTGGCGGCCACAAACAGACCACATCCCAAGAATTTCTGAGGAAAGGTTTTGATAGATAGTTTTATACACATACAGAAAGAGAGTTGGAAAATGTCTCAGTATCTACTGAGACCATGAGGAAGTTGAAACCAAGGAGAGTTGAGAGAAAAATACCAAGGACAGAATGTTGAGGAATAAAGATCTGGATGAGCTTCACTGTCTTCTCTGCCCACATGTCCATCCCATTTTCAGATGTGGGATTTCACAGCTTCTCACAACAGACAGAACTAGATTCAAAAGAGCACAAAACCAAAACTCAAGAGATCCCTGCCTGGCCAGACAAAGATGCTGCCTTGTGCCTGAGATCTAGACATCACATATTTATCCAATTATCTCATATTTGACTTTTATTCTTAGTGTCTTATTCCCTACTCTATGTTTTTTTTTTAGACAACGTGTTCTTGCTTTCTTTGACCAGAGCTCTCAATTCTGGACTCCTGAATCCTATCTATCTGGAACCACCTGCTTCTCTGTATCTCTGCTGTTTGCCTATTGCCAACTCCCAATTACTCCCATCTACCTATCCAAATTCCCTCTTACTGCTCATTGCCAAACTTGATCAGACTGTTTGTGTTGGCAGTTTCTTCACAGTGGATGTCCTTGAGCTGTCCACCTTCCGTCGACCAAGCCTACAGTCTGACGGGTAAATGAAACATTTCCACAGTGACCCCCACTCTATGCTTCCCTCTTTTGAAACATGAGTCATTTAACTCCTGTTATATGTATGGAATCGGAAAAATTCTAGGTTGGTTATTTACTGGCTCAGTGTTGAGTCATTCTTGATACTTTAATTTTGGATTAACTAGATTCATGACTTTTTTTTTCCTTCACTGAAGTTCTTTTCCTTAGAAGGGAAAAGAAACACAGGTCTTCCTAGGCCCAGGTCTCCAACACTTGCTGGGTGTTTGGCCAGTCCTCTTCTGAAACCTCAGTCTGTTCTTCTGTCTGGGATCTTCTTCTTCTTTTTTTTTTTTTTTTTTTTTTTTTTTTTTTTTTTTTTTTTTTGAGACAGAGTCATGAACTTGGCTTATTGTAAACTCCACCTCCTGAATTCAAGTGATTCTCGTACCTCAGCCTCCCGAGGAGCTGGGATTACAGACATGCACCACCACATCCAGCTAATTTTTGTATTTTTAGTGGAGATAGGTTTTTGCCATGTTGGCCAGGCTGGTCTCAAACTCCTGGTCTCGAGCAATCCACCCATCTCGGCCTCCCAAAGTGCTGGGATTACAGGCATGAGCCACCTCACTCAGCCCAGATCTTCTTGATCCTACATAGATCTCAAGTCTCAAATCTTAGACTTATTTTTAGACGTTTGCTGAAAGTATTTGTGATGCTTTCCAATTGTGTTCACTGTGACTGCCTTCAGGATGAAAGCACTCAGTTTTGGTTGAATCCATTAGATGTATATTCTAAATATCTGTCCTTACAATATCTTTTTGCCTTTTTTCTCTCTGTAAATTTTTCAGTTACCATGGCCTGGACTTTCAAATGATTTCTCTTGCTCCCATCTATGAACAGACTAAAAAAAAAAAAGTTTTCACTAATAAAATAGCTATATGTTTCCAGTGGATGTTCAGGAGCAAGATTGATGATAAATTCTTGACTTTCCTCCTAATGCATTAAAACTCTTCTTCCTTCAAGTCTGCCTTTTGACTTCTAGACAATTCTCTAGATATACTGCTTTTCCTCCTTCTCCTTTTTCTTCACATTAAAATTTTGAACAAAACCAACTCACCAGTCCACAGGTTGAGCTACAGCACTAGTTAACGTCTACCCCCTCATGCCCACCAGTGTACCCAGCAGTGCAGCTGTCTTGATTATTTCGTGTCAACACATCAATCAATCAATCAGTCTTCCTTCAGAGAACATTAACAAAGTAACTGTATTTAGAGCTTTTGGGTTCAGTGTTGTTCAGATTTTTTAATAAATTACATTTACTGGACATCTGATAGTAGCCCAAACACACAGGAACTAATCTGAAATATCACAGTGTCTAATTTCATCATTTGAAATATCACAAGAACTCAAAATAATCTGCTTTGCTAATAATCTGCATTAAGGCTGATGGTATTCAATATGTAGAGCAGAGTTCTTACCCAAATGGTTTAGAGCTGCCAACGTGCGTACAATAGAAATGATGTACAGCTTTCAAAGCCACAAATCAAAGAACTCGCTTGCTGTTTTAGAGAATAGCTAATATACTATTTTATTTCATCTGTCTTGAGTTTTCTAGATGAATTCGACCCTAAGAAAAAGGATGGTGGGCAGCTGGTAGACAGCACACACACACAAACACACACACACGCACACACACACACACACACACACACACACGCTTTTTCTATTGAGTTATAGAAATTTTTGTGCCCAGATCAGCAAAGCAATTATTCCACAGTACTTTATGCTTCTCTGTTTTATCTCAATCATCAATTACAATTCAACTGGAAGTCTTTGTTTTGAGAAAAATATATATTTGCCCCTATAAGTAAAAATTCCATGGTTAGTGCTGATTTGAACATGACAGCATTTAGGGCTTACATTATACCATCAGATTCCCTTGTCCTCTATCTCTGGGCTTAGCTTTCAACCATTTTAATAAAGCCAATGTAGAGGTAAGATGGCAACAGAAGCTCTAGCCCCACCTCTTCTCAGGCTAAAGACCCAGTGGAAAATCTCAAACAAAAGTCCCAAAACTCAATCATATTTATCCTGATAGGTATGACTTTGGTTACATGCTGGTAACAAATCCATCCTCCTAGCCAGTGGGATGGAATGTGCTGACTGCTTTGGGCTATGTACGCACATGCTTTCCAGGCTGAAGTCCGGTGGCTATCATTTTTTTAAAACAACAGGAGTTAATAATTGTTGGCAAGGATGTGGAGAAGAAGGAACTCTTGTACACCTTTGGTGGGAATGCAGTTGGTGCAGCCATTATGGAAAACAGTATAGAGTTTCCTCAAAAAACTAAAAATAAAACTGCCATATGATGGGTAGATACTGGAAGGAAAGGAAATCAGTAGCTTGAAGAGATATTTTCATTCCCATTTGCACTCTCATTAAGATCTTATTCATAACAGCCATAACATGGAAACTATCTAAGTGCCTATTGATGAATGAATGGCTGAAGAAATGGTGGTACATATACAATGAAATATTATTCAGCCATGAAAAAAGAAAATTCTGCCATTTGCAACAACACGAATGAACTTAGAGGACATTGTGTTAAGGGAAATACGCTGGAAATAGAAAGACAAATACTCTATGATCTTATTTGTATGTGGAATCTAAAAAGGTCAAACTCACAGAAACAGAGTAAGCAGAACAGAGGCCAAGAGGTGAGAGAAATGGGGAGATGTTGATCCAAGGTAACACATTTTCAGCTGTAAGAGGAATAAGTTCTGGAGATCTAATATAATATACAGCATGGGTAATGATGGATGTGCTAATTAGTTTGACTGTGGCAATCATCATACACAATGTGTGCATTTATCAAATCATCACATTGTATAACTTGGATATATATGATCTTTACTTGTCAGTTAAATTTTTTAAAATTTAAAAATAGATATATGGATAAAAAAGACTGAAATTCAGGGTGGCATCTGCTTCCCTGGAAATAAATGGTCAGAAGAAGGTTGATGATTTTCTAGAGGAAAATTCAGGTAGGTGCCAGATAGAACATAAATAGCATCTCATTGATAGGCAAGGCCTTGCCCTCAGAGAGTTCATGCTCTAGAAGGGAAAGAGACAATGAGCAAAATTCTTGAATAAGATAAACGTCAGTCCTCTAAATAAACAAATCATATGATGAGAGACCTACGAGTATAATAAATTAGACAAGATGGTTAGAAAAAGCCTATCCTATCCCAGGTGGTAAATTCTCCATATAAGATTGTATTGAGGCAAGTGAGGCTTTGATTTATGTAATTCTTCAGTAAATACAAATTATTTCTTTTCAGGTTATTTAACACAAGTGTTTCTTAAGCATTGTTCAGTTTATTGGAGATGATTTATACAGATTTTCAACAGATGCTGGCAAATCTAAATATTTGTTCAGTTCTTAAGGTTGTTTGCTGAGGGAAATATTTTGTATTTTTAGATAATTGCATTTGTTTGTATGTGACCTGGGTTTGTTGCAGCTAATTGTCTGGTGATCTCATATTTGTCTGCAATCAGTACAATGAGAACCCTTTTGTTGTCTTTTCCATTTTAATTCTTTCCTTCATCTGATAATTACCATTGTCTAAAGAATTACAAAAGGGACCACACTAAGAAAAGATACACATGGGGATTTTTTTTTTCAAAAACTAATTTGGACTACTAATTTATCCCATTAAATAAGTGCTCCCCCGGAGCTGGGGCTCATTTTTGTAGACCACATCTATGAGCAGAGGGGCACAACCACATTTTGTGGGAAACGCATCTCAGCATCAGGAGGCAGTTAAGTTTTCACAGGTCATCCAAGGACTGAATGGGCAATAGCTCACAAGTCTTTGCACCTCCCTTCCACAGAAAAGCTCTGTGCAATTACTGCCGTCTTACAGCTGTGGAGACTGAGGCACACACTGGCAAGAAAATTGCTTTAGGAACTGTCATCAAGCAGGGTTAGGAAAGAACCGGCCCCTGCCGAACGCTGTACTCGGTGAGCTTGTGTCCCAGGTATCAGGATATCAGTCTGTCTAGGTCCCAGCTATATTCCCAGTAACTGGCAGAGTTCCTGGGACAACGCAGCTACCTGCATTCAGTTTCTATTGTCACAATAACAAATTACCACAAATTTGGCAGCTTAAAACATTTACTGTCTCACAAGTTCTGTAAATCCAAGGTCCAGGATAATCTATTGTGGCTCAGGGAGAGCCCTCAGCTTAGAGTCTCATAGGCTGAAGTCAAGGTGTCAGCAGGACTGTGTTCCTTTTGGGAGACTGTGGGGAAGTACCCATTTTCAAGTTCACTCAAGTGTTAATCAAATTCAGTTCCTTGTGATTTTAAGACCAAGATCCCTGTTTGTTCTCTGGATATAAACTGAGGGCTAATGCAGAAGAGGCCATCTGGCTCATGGCCTCCTTCATCTTGAAAGCCAGCATTGAGGCACTGAGGCCCCTCTCATGCTTTGACTCTCCTTTGCCTCTTCTTCTGCTGTGTTTCTCTCGGGCTCTTCTCCCTTCTTCCCTTTAAGGGTCCATGTGATTATATTGGATAATCCAGAATAATCTCCCTATTTCAAAGTAATCTGCAAAGTTCCTTTGCCACATGATACTCACAGGTTCTAGGGGTTAGGGTGTGAATATCTTTGGAAAGGGACATTATTCTGTATGCTACACTTAATATATTTTTTCTTTTTTAAAATTTTATTTTACTGTATAAGTTTTGGGATACATGTGCAGAACATACAGGTTTGTTACATAGGTATATATGTGCCATGGTGGTTTGCTGCACCTGTCAACCCATCATCTAGATTTTAAGCTGTGCATGCATTAAGTATTTGTCCTAATCCTCTCCCTCCCCTTACCCCAGCCCCCAACAGGCCCTGGTGTGTGATATTCTTCTCCCTGTGTCCATGTGTTCTGATTGTTCAACTCCCACTTATGAGTGGAAACATGCAGTGTTTGGTTTTCTGTTCCTGTGTTAGTTTGCTGAGAATGATATTTTCCACCTTCATCCATGTCCCTGCAAAGGCCATGAACTCATTCTTTTTTATGGCTGCATAGTATTCCAAGGTATATATGTGCCACCATAAATGAAGAATTAACACCTAACAGCAGATGCTAATAATATTGTCTAGGCCATGCAGCAACATACCTGGAGACTGAATTTGATGCATCAGGTACTTGTGTAGACAGAAGAGGAAAGAAGAAATATTGAACACACGCTCTGCACCAGGCCTAGACTTAGGTGCCTTCTCATGAAAGTCTTCTTTGAACACAGTCTTTGTAGGCAAGCATATCATCCTACTTTTTAATGAGAACATTGAGACTCAGATTAATTAAGTGACCTGTCCAGTAGCAGAGCCCTCTAAATCCAAGTTCATGTGGTTTTCTATCATGCAGTATTTTCATGCTTCGATCTGTGCATGTCATATGTATTAAGTACACAGACTGTGAAGCAAGAGTGCCTGGGCTCAAATCCAGGTCTAAAACTTACCGACTGTATGACCTTGGGCTAAATGCTTAATATCTCTGTGCTTCCATTTTCTCATGTGTAAAAAAATGAAGATAATAATTGTACCAGGCTTATACAGTTACTGTGAGGATTAAATGCATTAATAGAAGCAAAGCTCTCAGTGTTAGTTATTACTATCTTACGTGTTTGAGCAATTGGATTTCATCCACATTTGTTACCTTTCAATTGGTAGTTTTTACTATCTCACCCATGAATAGACTTTTTTCATTTCTGGATATATTTGTGTTTGCACTGCCACATTGTCGTTAGTCTTTCTCCACAAGTCCTACTGAATGATGGAGGAAGTGATAGTGGTAAGACAATAGTTTTGAAATGACGACCATACCTAAATAATGTATTAGGAAGGATAAGTGTTGCAGGGGTCTGCCAGACACTGGGAGGTTTCTCCGGCATGACATAAGATGGCACAACCTGAGAGAGGTCAGTGGATCTCAGACAAGGTGGCCGAATGTGAGGAAACCACAGAGATCAGAGTGGTGTCACTCTCCAGACACCAACCAGCCTCCAACCCCTGCACACTCACACAAGCACAGGCTTGCCAGGCTCCATTTGAGAAATAGAGTGCATGGCCCCACTCAGGAGCAATGGGGTGGTATCCACAGATGACTTCCTTTCACTGCAAACACTGCCCATGGGTCACGAAGCATGTTCATCCATGATAGTCTTAGACCCCATCATCCTCTTTCTCTTCTCTCCCCCTCTCTTTCTACCCCTTCTTCCTACCCCCTCCTTTTTGACACCAAGATTATGGGAGCACCACTTTTCATAGCAAGGAAGACCACTGTCAAGGTCACGAAGCCCAGGATGAGCATTCAGGCCCCACCCAAGCTGACCACTGCTCCCAATCATTTCACAAGTGACACCAGACACAACTTCGTTCTTGTCTTTAGACATCAGAGAGGAAGAAGTCATTATTAATTCGATCTGAGTGCCAAGTAATCACCATCAACATGAAGCAGAAACATGAGTCCCAATGGAAATACATTACTGATCACTACAACCTAATGAACACCAGAAAGGAATCCACATGGAGGCATTTATTCTTTCACTCACAATGAGTGAGATTTCGCTATATTGTAGGAGCACTAAGAATGGTGTTTAAAGGAAGAAGTTATACAAGGAAAGCGAAATATTTTCATGCTGTCAGTAGTGTGTGAACATTCATTTGATCATTCCATTCTGTGATCTCTTCATAGCAACTGTTGGATCATATAGCTGTCCAGCAAACAAGTCTCTTCCATGAATTCTATTTCCCTCTTGGGCCACATGCCAAGAATAACAGACTGAACTTTAACTCCAAGTCTGAAAAGTTTCCTTTTACTGACTAGAGTTCAACCCCAGTCTATTATCCTAAGCTAACTGATAAAGCAATCCTTTGATGCTGTCCTTTGAACAAGTTGTGTAAGCTCAAACTCAGGGAGAAAGAAAAAAGCAGCACATAAAGGAAGCTTTTGAGTTAGCAGCTATGCTGATTCTTAATTGCAGACACAGTACAAACATTTCACACCTTAAGGTTGCAATAACAAGACCCACAAAACTTCAAAAGTACTGGCGGATATTTCTGAGTTCATTCCTTCATCTCACACAAAAACCTAAGCGGCCATATGTTACCTTATTTTTCCTGAGAGCGATGATTTATGTACATTCCATTTTCCCCTGAATCTGGAAGCAATTACCCCTGAATATGAATGTGAAGGCAATAGAGGAGGGAGGGTGGGAAGTGCTGTGTTCACAGAACAGTGTTTACACTGGCACTCTGAATATACTTCTAATATAGGGTGTGGCTGCTTATGTTGCAACTATTTATTTAAATCTGCCTACTTGTTTATTGCTTCCACGAACCATAGGCTACATTACCAGCCAAGAAAACACGTGTGAGCCTTTGACAAAAGAGAAGAAACAACAGCAACAACAAAAGAAGAAGAAGAGGCAGAAACGGAACTATTTTGATAAATATTTATTTTAACAAAATTATTGAAGTAATCACTATAGGAAAAACTAGCAGTTTGTTGGACTTCTTCTGCCTAGTTTAGTGTTGTTTGGGTTTGAATTGTATTAGGATGGGAAAGAGCCAAGGTAATCTTTTCATTGCCTGGAGCTTTTCAAGGAATTGATCTGGCCCTCCTTCTCAGTTCCTAGAAAAGAGGGAGCCTCCAGTGTTAATCCTGGGTGAAAATGTTCAAGAACGGGTCCTGAGCCAGAGTACTGCCTGACACATAGTATGAGTTCAACTGTGAACGGACAGACGTTGCTACCCCTAGTACTTGGCACATGTTTTATTTTTTAGTAAGCATCAATATTCAATCATTAATATTCATTTACCTATGACAATGTGGTGGCAAAGCTTAAGTTTTTCTTTTAGAAAGCCAAGTGAACAAATAAAAAATCAAAGTATTTGCAGATAAATATATCAGGTTACACACACACACACACACACACACACACACACTTCGCAACATGCCTTATATCCAGATTCTTCTGAAGCCACATAGCTGCAGCCTGCGATGTTTCTTTATATCAGTAAGTTATGTTATTTTCTCCTCCATGTGTTTTGTTTGATTACATTTGTTGTATCTAATGACTTGGCCAGATTGAAGAATGATTGCTGTGGGCTTGGATGGTTAAAGGTGCCTGCAAGCCAGGCACGGTGGCATGCACCTGTAATCCCAGCTATTCCGGAGGCTGCGACAGGAGAATCCTTTGAGCCCGGGATTTCGAGATCAGCCTGGGCAACACAGCAAGATTTCATCTCAGTAAGCTTTTTAAGAGGTGCCAGTAAGTTGAACTAGCTATGTTCCCTGAGGTGGCCCATGAATTGCAGTAAGGGTTAGGAAAGAATTCAGGGGCAGCAATGGTTAAGTAGAGGAAACATCCTGACCAGGCAGTGATAAGCAGCAGCTAGAAATACCACAAACAGCTATCACTGGTGAGGCCAGGAAGGGGTCATGGTCTCTCCTGATGGACTACAGAGCTTGAAAACAGGAACCTGGGAGCAGGCACTATTTAGTCACTCTGAAAAATGGCCAAGGTGTCTGAGATTAAAGAGTATAGCTCACAACAGGCCTGGGCTCAAAGATGCATGAAGTGTTCAAAATACGGGCAAGACAAATTCTGCTGTGAAGAACCTGCCGTGCTCCTGTCTTGGGGGGTGACAAACACTGCAGCTAGGGTGACAAGGCAGGAATTTAGGCACAAGAGAATTCATAGCCATCTACTAAAACTAGAGTTTGGGGTGGTGACTCTGTGCCATGAACAGGCCAGAAACCCAAGTCAGAACCAAACTGTTGCTGGTAGATGCCTTCCGTTCAATCTCCCCACCTCCTGATGACAGCCTGCAATGAGACTGACCAGAGGTGGAGACAGAGGTGTCTTGGCAGCTCTTCACTGATTTGTTCCTTCATTTAGAAAACATCATGTGGCTGCCACCTCTGTGCCAGGCACCAAGAACCAGTGGGGAAGACCATGACATAGCCCAGCAGAGAAAGAGAAGAGGGAGCACATTTCAAGCCCTAGGTGTGCTGCAAGGAAGCCCAGCAGGGAAGGGAGGTATTCAAAAGGAGAAAACTAAGAGAAGAGGAGAAAAAGGAAACAGGAAAATTAAAACCTTTCGAGTTACACTATCTTTCCGCCATAATTTAGGTTTTCCTTTACACATGATATTCAGTGATCTGATCTTTAATGAGAGTGAACGTACACTTGCAGTAAATTGTCCTTTCACTATGCTGTGTTGAATTACATCAAACTCTACAGACCATCATGAAGGGTGAAACTAACACAGCCAAAACAATGCATGTGGTTTCGATCCCCAAACCTGTTTCTCTCCACCTCCCCATTTCTGTAATGGTACCAATCATTCACTACTTGGACAAACCAAAAACCTAGGAGTCATCTTTGTTTTCTCTCTTAGTCTCATCACTTCTGCTCGCAACAGCTAAACCATCAGCAAACTCTTCCACTCAAAGGCTACTTCCAAAATATATCCAGAAATCATTCACCATCTGCGTGCCACCTCCTAGCCCAGGACACCCATCTCTTACCTATACCATCTCAACAGCTTCCTAACTTATCTTCCTGCTCTCACAGCTGCCACTCCCTAAATCCACTCTCTGCCAGAGTAGTCACTTCATTACCTGCTTAAAGGCAGTCAGGGGTATCCTGCCCCATTTCAAGACCTGGCTTGGACCTACCTGTTCCTGTGTTCTGGTGCCTAATGCCTGTCACCCCATGCCTCTCCCTGCTTATCCGCTATATCCCAGCCTCACATTGCCTGCTTCTTGTTCCTTAATCACCAATCCATCCCCATCTTAGGGTATCTATACCTCCTGATTACTCTGTCTAGAATGTTCATGTCCAGTCTTTGCATGGCTGGCTTCTTCACAAGGCTCAGCTTGAATTTCCCCTCCTTAAAGAGGTTGTGTTCTCTTAATGTTAAATCGTAAAGTGTGATCACAAAAACAACCCTTTTGTTACTGAATTTAAAAATCTTCCTCTAGCGTTGTATACATCATTCTGAAGATGGTATCCACTTTCTCCAGTTAAAAATAAATGTAAAGAACAGTGAGCTCACTGAAATCTTTCATCTTAGCAAACTGCTCAACTCAGTGGCCAAAATGAAGGCATTTTGACCTCAGAGGTCTTTAGCTGGTTAATTTTGCAAATCTCCCTCTGCTGGAGTTACTGTGGTGAGTGAGGTCACCGGGAGCTCTGCTAAGTTCCAATAGAACCTATCTGGTAGACATAGTCATTTATTTTTTAAACAACAGACACCTGAAGCACCATGTCGGAGCAAAATCGAGTCCTGGAGTTTGACTTTGACAATCACTGCATGTTGATCCATGAATTGCAAGTTTTTGATTAGTATGTGATAGCAAATGTAACACTTCAATTTCAATGCTTAGAGAAAATCGCAGACCTGGACATACTGTTCCTACAGTGAGAGCCACAGAACAGAGATGGAGGTTAAATTCAATGGTACTGTTAAAGGTCTTCAGTAAAGAGTATTTCACTCCTCTTCGTGATAATTCCTGCCTCCTTAAAGAAAATGAACCTCTGGCTAACAAACCTAAATTTGGTTGTCCAAGATAAGAGTAAGCACTCTTTATTGGGCCAGAAATCACTTTAAGCGTTTCACGTTCATAATGTCTAACTATCACATTATGAAAATGTCTGCCTCATGTTTTATATGAGGAAACTGAGGCTGAAGGGCCACCCAGTGAGTTAGGGGATGAGCCTGTATTCAAATTCTGGTTCGTCCAGGTCTAAGCCCCTGACTAGTCCTACTGCCAACATCGGCCCCCAATCTCTTCCACTAATTAAGCTAGGACTGAGACTCACCTAACATCACTAGAGAATAAAATGAGTCTTGTAATATGAAGGAAGTGAAACAGAAAAGAGCATAAAAAGAGAAAGGGCAGAGACGGTAATAAAGGAGAAAATTGGTACAAACCCTTATTATTCTTCGAAGTGGAGCGAGTTTATTGGATTCTAGCAAAATCCACTTTATCTTCTCAATTCAATCAGATTGATAAACCCTCTGAAGATTTATACCATGCTGTCATTGTTTTTCTGACCCATCTGGTGACTGTGATCATGTTCAAACATTAAATGAGAGGAAAATAAATGTGCATTCTTTTTGGAATGACAGACACATATGTTCTCAGCCTGACAAGTCAGATTCAGCTGAAGAAGACACACACCGAAAAATGGATTTGCTTAAATGGGAAAGGGCTCAAATCAGTTCCCAAGCAGCTGCTTTATTTTGAGCAAAGCTGCATGTAATACTAGATGGGATTAAACCTCTCTTTTTCTGATGAAGAGCCAGCCAAATGTTTCCTAGTTTCTAAGTTTGTAACCTGGTTAGATCCCGAAGAGGAACTAAGAGGACCTTCCAGGACATCGTCTGTTGAAGATGTCATTAAAGATTCTCCCTCACCAGACCTTTAATAATGAGAGAAAAATGTCTTTAGGTGAATTGCCTGAGAATAAATCACTTCGATCTGCAGAGCACATTAGTCTTTATTTAAGCACTCTGAGGCTTCAGTAAAATTCTTTTTATTTTTTTTTTCCAGTCAGGTGCTGATATTTACTGTGGTTTTTAATGGTATGCCAAAAAACATTCCCTCACTATGTATGTGTGTGTGTGTGTGTGTGTGTGTGTGTCTGTCTGTCTGTCTGTCTGTCCGACTAAAGATACTGATTAGTTGGTGGTAAAGACTCTCTTTTTCATAAGAGAATCACATGAATATTTTGTTTTTAAAGAGCATGGATTTCTTAGGCACGAAAATTATTTTTCAGGAGATAGATGATTTCATGTAAAATTCCTGTGAATCACTGAAGGGACATACAGCCTTTTGTACCCACCTCACAAATACGAAAAGAGGCCAGAGAGGCATGACATGACTTTACTGGGTGGTAAATTCTAGCCTCAGAGACTAAGCCAGACCACAAGCCAGCAAGTTCTTAAAAACTATGTTTCATTCCTTAGGTATGTTTTACAACTTTTTAAAAAGATTGCTCTACATTTTTTTCTAAATCCCTTTTTTAGCACATCCTACTAGAAATGACTGTGTTAGTCCCTTTTGTATTGCTATACAGGAATACCTGAGACTGGATGATTCACAAGGAAATGAGGTTTATAAAGAAACTAATCCCAGCACTTTGGGAGGCCAAGGTGGGCAGATCACTTGAGGTGAGCAGTTCGAGACCAACCTGGTCAACATATTGAAACCTCATCCCTACTAAAAATACAAAAATTAGCGGGGTGTTGGAGTGTGAGCTGTGAGCCTATTAATTCCACTACTCAGGAGGTTGAGGCAGGAGAATTGCTTGAACCCAGGAGGTGGAGGTTGCAGTGACCCGATATTGTGCCACTGCACTCTGGACTGGGTGACAGAGCAAGACTTGAAAGAAAGAAAGAAGAAAGAAAGAGAGAAATAGAGAGAGAAAGAAAGAAAGAAAATAAATTATTTTAGGTCATGGTTCTGGTTCTGCAGGCTGTACAGGAAGCATGGTGCCAGCACCTGCTACTGATGAGGCCTCAGGAGGCTTATGATCAAGGGGGAAGACAAAGGGGAGCCAGTGTGTCACATGGTGAGAAAGGGAGCGAGAGAGAGAGGAAGAAGTGCCAAACTTTTTTACACAACCAGCTTTCACATGACCTGAGAGTGAGAACTCACTCCATCACCAAGGGGATGGTGCTAAGCCATTCAGGAGGGATCCACCTCTATGACCCAAACACCTCCCACCATGCCCCACCTCCAACACCAGGGATTACAATTAGACACGAGATTTGGAGGTATATTAGTCAGTTTTCATGCTGTTGATAAAGACATACCTGATACTGGGTAATTTATAAAGAAAAAGAGCTTTAATGGACTCACAGTTCCACATGGCTGGGGAGGCCTCATAATCATGGTAGAAGGTGAAATGTGTTTCTTACGTGGTAGCAGGGAGGAGAGAATGGGAAACCTCTTATAAAACCATCAGATCTCGTGAGACTTATTCACTACCATGGAGAACAGTATGGGGGAATGACCCCCCATGATTCAATTACCTCCCACCACGTCCCTCCCACAACATACGGGAATTATGGGAGCTACAATTCAGGATGAGAGTTGGGTGGCAACATACTCAAACCATATTAAGAGGGGACAAATATTCAAACCATATCAATGACAGAGTGTTTAATTTTATGTTTGTCTTCAATTCCACAGGATAAAATTCACTTTCCTCTTGTAATCTCACATTTTGATTTCCGATGTTTTCTGAAACTTCTGTGAATAAAACATGCTTGTGATTGAGCGTCTGTCAGTAAGGGGGCAGGTGAGTGCTAGAGCATGCACCAGAGGCAGGTGCTGCATTGGGAGGAGTCAGGAGGCCAGAGATGTCCGTTGGTCTTTCCTTGTCACCATCCTTTCTGCTTATTCTTGTATTCTCACAGCATGAACTACCAACCTTTAGAACTTGAAGATTTTGCTTCAAGTGAGACCTTGTCTTTACAATAGATAAACAAAATCATCCAGGTATGATGGTACATGCCTGTAGTCCCGGTTACATGAGAGGCTAAGGCAGAAGGAGCACTTGAGCCAGGGAGGCAGAGGTTGCACTGAGCCAAAATTACACCACTGCACTCCAGCCTGGGAGACAGACCAAGACCCTGTCTTAAAAAAAAAGAAAGAGGCCGGGCGCGGTGGCTCACACCTGTAATCCCAGCACTTTGGGAGGCCGAGGCGGGTGGATCACGAGGTCAAGAGATCGCGACCATCCTGGTCAACATGGTGAAACCCCGTCTCTACTAAAAATACAAAAAATTAGCTGGGCATGGTGGCGCGTGCCTGTAATCCCAGCTACTCAGGAGGCTGAGGCAGGAGAATTGATTGAACCCAGGAGGCGGAGGTTGCAGTGAGCCGAGATCGCGCCATTGCACTCCAGCCTGGGTAACAAGAGCGAAACTCCGTCTCAAAAAAAAAGAAAAAGAAAGAAAGAGGAAAGAAAGAAGAAAAGAAAGAAAGAAGGAAAAGAAGGAAAGAAGGAAAAGAGAGAGAGAGAAAGAGACAGAAGGAAAGAAAGAGAAAGAAAGGAAGGAAGGAAAGAAAGAGAAAGAAAAAGAAGGAAAAGGAAGGAAGGGAGAGAGAGAAAGAAGGAAAGAGAGAAAGAAGGAAAAGGAAGGAAGGGAGAGAGAGAAAGAAGGAAAGAGAGAAAGAAGGAAAAAGAAAGAAAAAGAAAGAAAGAAAAGAAAGGAAGAAAGGAAGGAAGAAACGAAGGAACGAAGGAAAGAAGGAAGGAAACTAAATGATCCTACTCCTACTCAAAAAAGTTCCGTATTAGGTTGCAAATCAAAGCATGGTGGGAGATTGGCATATTCTAAGACGTTTCTTAGCTACTGTGACTATATTCTTTAGAGCACTAAAATATTAGAAAATATCTCTGGTCAGAGATGAACTTGGTAGCTTAGAAACAGACATCCTACCCTTGTCCCAGCATATCTCTTTGTTTTATGAGTGCTGTAAAAACACCTTGCCTTTTGAAAATGTGGCTTATTAACATGCCATCTCATCTGGTTATGTTTTTATATGGGTTACTTTCACCAAGGCTTGCTTCAAAAACTTGAAGTGATGGGAATTTTGTTTCTCTGGTTGGTTGGTTGATTGTTTAAGATACATCTTTTCTGCATTACAGGTGCTACACATAATAGAAATGATTAATTATTGGATAGTATCACGCTTTTATTGCTTACACTAACATAATTTTGCTTGCTTTTCAACTGGAATTTATTGGCAGTTATTTAATTAGCTATTATTTTGACACAAATAAGCAATTTTTAAATCATTGCTTCAGATATTTTACTGAAAAGAAGATAAATTAAAGAAGAAATGAAGATACAGAGTTTTAGCAAAAGGACTGGGTTGGTATCACATGACGGGAAACAGAATTAGAATACTGATATGGTTTGGCTGTATCCCCACCCAAATCTCACTTCCACTGTAGCTCCCATAATCCCCATGTGTTGTGGGAGGGACCTGGTGGGAGGTAATCGAATCATGGATATAAGTTTTTCCCTTGCTGCTATTCTGATAGTGAATAAGTCTCAGGAGATCTGATTATGAAGGGCAATTCCCCTGCACATGTTTTCTTGCCTACCACCATGTAAGACATGTCTTTGCTCTTCCTTCATCTTCTGCTATGATTGTGAAGCCTCCCCATCCGTGTGGAACTGTGAGTCCATTAAACCTCCTTTTATTTATAAATTACTGAGTCTCGGGTATGTCTTTATTAGCAGCATGAGAGTGGACTAATACAAATACATGACTTGATTTTGCCTAGCACTAATCTGTTTTCAGTGGTGGAGGAAGGAGGATTACCCTAGGTGAAGGGATTTGCAAAGACAAACCTGGAAGAGAGAGAGACTCTTCCCTGAAGCTGTTAGGAATGTCAAAAGAGGTCAAAACCAAAAATTATGCAAGCATGAAGTTCAAGAAACCAGGGAGTTCTGTGATGGAGGAAGCTGGCCAGGAAGTGCAGGTTGAGTGAGGCCAGAAGATCTTGGACCTTTTAACTGGAAGTAACTTTATGTTCTACAGCCAGTGTTTATGTGCTAGCTGCTGCATGCAGGGTGAGAGGGCTCACTGTAGGTCAAGGCAGATGGCATCAACTGCAAGTTCTAGGTGAATGTTTTACAGCTACAGGTCTCTATCCATTAGTGGGTCATAAAATAAATTCTTGAATGGCAAAAGGTGTTTGTTATTTTCATGGAGTAATAGAATGTGATAGAATACATAGATTAAATAGAAGAAAGAGCATTGTACATGGTAAAGGAAGTATTATTTGGAGGAATTGTGTGTGTGTGTGTATCATGATATAATTTGTTTTTTAATGTTTTTTTGGGTACATAGTAGATGTATATATTTATGGGGTAACTGAGGTGTTTTGATATTGTCATACAATGTGAAATAAGCACATCATGGGGAATGGGGTACGCATCCCATCAAGCATTTATTCCTCGAATTATAAACAATTCGATTAAACTCTTTAAGTTATTTAAAAATGTACAAGTAAATTATTATTGACTATAGTCACATTATTGTGCTATCAATGTAATGTGATTTGTATTTCTTAATATATATCAAGGTCAAGAAAGGCTCGAAAAGCGCAACTAGTGTTCCAGATAGACCCTGCTTGCTCTAATCCTGATCACAGAAGGCATTGAACAGGCAACTTTCAGTTATAGTTGGGTCTGTATCCTGAGTTTACTTAGCTAAGTATTTGGTCAGCACCACTACCACCATCCCATCCCACCCACTCCTTTGGGCCGTCTCTGGCTGTCTTAAGCCTAGTCAAGGTCATCTTGTTAGGAATCCACATAGCCTCCAGCTCCAGCCTTTCCTGTGAGCCCAATACATACACAAGGCCCTTTACTGAGACTTCTATCCTAACTGGCACTGAAATTCCAAGCCAGTCCTGAAACCTTGCTCTTAAAACCCAGAGTACTTGGCAAAATTCCTAACAACCTTCCTAAATATTGCTTGACGTGTCTTCCCAAGGATTTAAACTCTGGAATTTTATTCTGCAGATGAGCTAGAGTCCCATGTTATCTATATGCTTCCCTCTTGGAATTTTGCCTGTGCCATGCTAGGAACATCACCACTGATAGAAACCCTAGCTATTATGTACCCAGGGCAGCCTCAACCCACCTCTTAACTGAACTATGAATTATAACTACTTATCTGAGCTTAGCGTTGGGATTCATCTAGAGGAGTGGTTCTCCAAGTCTAGTCTCAAATGAGCAACATCAGCATCTCTTGGGAACTTACTAGAAATACAAATTATTGGGCCCACCATAGACCTACTGAATTAGAAACTCTAGAGCTATGGCCCAGCCATTTGAGTTTTAACAAGCCCTTTAAAGTTTGCACACTAAAGTCTTTGGACTATTGTTCTGGGCAAAGACACATGGACTAGAACATCTATTGATACATGATAACTGGGATAGTTTTTTTTATTCCCTCACATGGATTGCTATGTGATGGTGCCATGCTCAAATGAAATGTATTCATTTATTAACTTTATTATGTTAGAACAGGAATCTTGTCACTGCTGTCTTTGTTCCTATAGTTTTACTCAATTGAAATATGAGGACAGTTAAGTAGCCACCTGACTAAATAAAAATGGAGCACATAGTAGCATAACTGTTTTGAGGTTTGCAATTTTCCGTAATGCTAAAAAAAAAAAAAAGAAAAGCCACTTGTTAAGTTTCACTAGCTACACGTCTTTCTTCCAGCTGGGACCATTGGTAAAAACATGTGAACTTCATGAGGCATCTTTTTTCCTCAGGAAAACACAAACCAGTGTTTGCTTTTTTGTTTGTTGTTTGTTTGTTTTATAATGTCTTGGTCCATTTTCTGTTGTTATAATACTATAGACTGAGTAATTTATAATAAAAAGAAATTTCTTATAGTTCTGGAGGGTAAGAAGTATAAGGTTGAGGGGGCCACATCTAAGAAGGAATTTCTTGCTGTCTAACATGACAGAAGGCATTACAGGGTGAGCGGAGCAAGCATGCTGGCTTTTATAACAGAGCCACTCTGAGAGATAACCAACCCGCTCTTTTGACCACCCATTAATCCATTAATTCATTCACCCAATCACCTTCCATAGGTCTCCCCTGGTCCCACCTCTTTACACCATCACAATGGTAGTTAAATTCCAACTTGAGTTTTCAAGGGGAAACTCAGATAAGAGTAAATGTGGTTCTAGACATCAGCTTCCTTATCACATGTGCATTTTTTAGTTTGCCCATCAGACATTGCTTTAAAGCAATTACATAAAATGCAGATTACTGCTGCATTTTATAGTATTGTAATTCAAAAGTAAACACCTTGAGACAGCAGCATACCTTAATGGAGAACAAACTTTATTCATATTTTTTGGTCTATGATGCACTTAGGAACTTTCTTATAAAGAGACAGCTCCTTCCAGGCATTAGTCTACTTCTTTACTAATCCTTAGCCTTCCAAACCCAAGCACAGATGCATCTGTGTATGCTGACAGTTACACACTTACACACATACCCACAAACTCTGGTGTTTTTGCTTCAAAGACTGGACACACTGATTTGGGAGAGAGTAGAAACTACAAATCAACCATTACAATAAACATGAAGTCGGTATTCCTGTGATATGGTCTGGCTCTGTGTGGCACCCAACTCTCATCTTGAATTGTAATCCTCACGTTTGGAAGGATGTGATTGGATCACGGGGGTGGTTTCCTCCACGCTGGTCTCATGATAGTGACGGAGTTCTCACAAGATCTGATGGTTTTATAAATGACTGTTTCCCCTGGGCTTTTCATTTTCTTCTCTCTCCTGCCACCATATTAAGAAGGTCCTTACTTCCCCTTCACCTTCTGCCATGATTGTAAGTTTCCTGAGGCCTCCCTAGCCTTGTGGAACTGTGAGTCAATTAAGCCTCTTTCCTTTATAAGTTATCCAGTGGAGGGTATTGGGTATTTCTTTACAGCAGTGTGAAAACAGACTAATACATCCTGAGTTTCCATTTGTAGCCCTGTCAATGACTAGCTGTAGTGTGCAGGTATTTTTCTGGTCTATCCAGCATCACATTCTTTGGGGAGTCACCCCTCTACCATTTCACCATTTGGGGAGTCACCCCCTACCATTTCACCATGGGTCTCCTTAGACCACGTGGTGCAGGTGAAATTGAAATCGCCTTCCTGCTGAAGAAGCACCCATGACTGGGTCACTCAGAGAACTGAGCCCACACCCTGGGCATGGTGATTAGGACAGGAAAGGGTCTCTTCCCCAAACTAAGCCAAATCATAATGTTCCCAGTAGTCTTGCCATGACAGGTGGTTTCCATTTCTCTGTGATTATGAACATTGAAAGCTACATGCAACTGGAACTCTTGAGGGCCATTGTGCTGCCTCCTAGGGAGAGGATGAGAGGCAAGCCAGGCAGAAGAAAGCATCTCCAAGAGGCCTGAAACCACAGATGCCCAAGGTCAAGTGCATGTCTTTGCCTCCCTAGTTACCCATGTCAATCAACTCCTCTTTTTCACAAAATCTAGTTTGAGCTGAGTTTTGGTTATTTGCAATCAAGAGCCTCACAGAATTAGCTGGATATGCCTGTAAAACTGATTTTCTAATTGACTTAATAAATGGGCAAATCATTCTCAATGGCCTTTTTCTACATCTATGATTCTAAAAAAAAATCTATTCCCTAACTTGTGCATGTTATTTTCTCATAGAGCAATCAATTTATTTCTGGACCAGTTTTCTGTTGCTTAAACAACATTGGATTTATCCCCCCTTAATATTCTGCAAAGATGAATTAAGTTCAAATATATGGATGCTGTGAAGAGAAAGTCCCACTCTGGACTGCTGCAAAACAGTTCACTGACTGGTGCACAGGCACTGGAGTCTGCGAGTCCAGCTGCGTGAGGTTCGTCTTCTTGCCATTGACCTTGTTTTGTAACTGGTACATCAGTCCCTTATTTGGTTCTGGTGAGAGCAAAGGCAAAATGCGCTGATCATATTTGCTGACATGTTATGAGCAGTCAGAGCATAAGCACTGAAGTATTGGCGGCCCTGATAAACCCAAATGAACACAGGAAAAGGTTGCATTGTTCTATAAACAGCTTTTATATATAAATGTCACATGAAAGGCAGTGGGATTGAAGATTTATGTCGTGGGGCTGCCTGGAAAACATCACTCGAGCGCTGTTGTTCCTTTGCAGTAGATGTTGTGGCACTTACTGCTTCTTTAATCTGGGCTTCTCTTTCTTAGAACTCTACACTGTCAAAACAGTTCTTTGTTCTTAGTTTATATGTGTAAAATTTTATTAAAATGAACTGAGGCCATGTTATTTATTTTTTATTAAAAAAAAAAGACCAGAGGTAAATAGAAGAAAATGTTAACAAAGTATCCTTCTGGGTATTGGGAACCCAGGTGTTTTTTGTACATAAAAATGTACTTAGAGCTCTAATGGTTGCAGCAAATGATCACTTACAAGACTCCAGAAGGGTTCATGAATTCATTTTCTGTCCTAATAATAGCACATTAAAAAGTTCTCATCAAATAATATTATATTGAGCCCACAGATGAAAAATAAACCACATTGAGATGAGAATACTTGAAAGCTGCTCAGAACTCAGTTGCTAAACCTGGAATCTACCTCCAAACCTGTTTGAGTGGCAAGGAGCAAAATCTCACTCACCATTTATTAAAAGCAGCTTCTTCACCTTTAAGAAGAGAATTTAGGTTGTGGGGGGACTAAAACTACCGCAAGAAGAATGCTGCAGAAGGCCAATAAAGAAATTTTATATGCAGAGGAATTTGCCATATATGTGTAAATGATACAGTTATTGTGCAGATCATATGCATTTTTATTGCTTTAGTATAATTCGTCATTTTCATGATTACTTGCCAGTGTTTAATGGCAAGAAATTGTGGGGGGGGGGGTTGTAGCGTAAAAGCAATAGCTGTGTTCCCTTATGCATATTTATTTAATCAATGTTATTAACATAGCGCTTACTCTAGGAATGTAATATAATTATACACCAAAGGAATTTCTCAGAAAAACTTTCCTTTCATGTCATTTCATATATCACTTATAGGACAATGTTATTTATTCATGGAATCTGGCATTATAGTCACTCAAAATATATTGTTCTAAGCACAACCTGTTTCAGAGAGATACTGAGATTCCAATGTTCCAAATCTCTCACAGTGATCATTAGATTTGCTCAAAGAAAAGATCCCTGGCCTTACCTTCGAATATGGACAAATAAACACACATTTAAATGTGTAAGGTCAGTACTATTTTTTTATGATTCCCCAAAGTAAAGTGCCACTTTCATCAAATAGACAAATTGACAATCACAAGTCTTATTTCAGCAAAAACTTATTATACTTATCATTTTTCCATTGTTACAGCCAACCTATAGACACAGAAAGGTACAAGAGGCTTAATTACATTTACAGAACATGATGTAAGTGCTAAAATGGTGACTAAAGCAATGGAAAGATAGAACTGGCAGAAGTCAGCAGTCAGAAGAGAAAAGGTTACCTGATGTATAGGAGGCTAATTTCCTCCACCCAGGTAGTGAGGAGTCAAAGAAATACCACCTCAAGTTGAGAAATCAAGAACTAGAGATGTAAGCATAAGCAAAGTGCATAGAGTAACATGGGTTATCATGAACATAAGATAGCAGAACATATAATGAAGAGGGTTAAATCAAAAATGGTGAATAAACATAGGACAAATCCTTATCTTTAAGAGCAGAAATCAATACTGATATATTTGATGAAACAAAGAGAAGTACAAATATATTGCTTTTTGTGACTGTAAAAGTATTTAAAAATGAAACTAGAAATGGTTCATCCCCAGTACTCCCCTTACTTGACCTATCAGCGTAACTTTTCCCGTGACACCTGGCCTCTCAGTTTTCAGCACACACTCCTGTCCTCCCCAGGCTTTCTTCCTGCTGCACTTGCTTCTTGACAGTCCTCCTGGCTGCTTCCTCCTCTCTAACTGCTTAATGTCAGGGTGTCCCTGACCAGTTCTTGGCCCTCTCTTTTTCTCTTTCTGCACTCATTCCCTTGGTAGTGACAGTCTCTTGGCAGAGGACCATCTGCATATTTCTCTGAGATGTTGAAAAATGCAACCAGTTGTAATAATTTTAGTTGACAAATATTTATTAGGCACTTAGGATATCAAAAGCACAGTATGAGGTTCTCAAAGAGTGTTGTTCACTAGAACTTTCTGTTATGTAGAAACATTCCATATCTGCACTGTCCAATATAATAGCCTCTAGCCACGTGTGACTACTGAGGGCCTAAAATGTGGCTAGCATGTATCTGAGAAACTGAATTTTTAATTTTATTAAATTTTAAGGGCCACATGTGGCTAGCAGCTATCATACTGTACAGTGTATTTCTAGAGACTTGGCTATGAACAAGAAAGAGATCCCACTAAAGAAAAGATAGTTTGAGAAAATAGAGGGTAAAACATTCTTTAACTCTACTAAAAGTGGTCCAAGTTCACTCAACTATATTGTGGAAACATTTTGGAAAACTAGTTCTAATTTTTACTGGTGAAAGATAAAGATAGACAAATCAATTTTTATCATTCTTACCATTATTTTGTTTCTGATTTTAGAATATTAATCCCATTTTTAACTGTAAATTTTGGTGGTTAGGGAATGCAAAGTTAAGAACTAAACTAAAATCAAGGCACTAAATTTAAGCCAACTTAAATTTTCCATCTCCCTTGTGTTTCAGCATTGTCTCTTCAGTTTCAAAGCTCTCACTAGAACAGTTGTGATTTCATCAGTCTCTAATTCTGGGCTTCTTACTCTGATTTTGTTTCCTGATGTTTATCATATGCATTGCGAATATCTCCCTGCATCATTGATACCTGCCTTTTATCAATGCCAGTCTTCTGTGTTTATAGTCCACTAAGAGCTGCAATAATCTCAACTCACTCCTGGTTTGGAAGGGAAATATCTGATATTTCATTCTGATTTACACATCATCACATTAGAATTCCTATTTTTTATTGTGTATTTTCTCAGGGCAGATTTTCATATGGTGTATATCTAGGTTTTAGTTACTTAGTCATTTTGAGTTTATTTTGTAAAAGCTCCTTGTTTAAAATTTTTTAAACTACTTTTAGATAAATAAATGTCTGCTGTACCTTCATAATGTTAACTACTCCTGTCGATTTCATATTTCCAAAGCCACACCCACCATTATTTTTGAGACATGTCTCTCTCTCTGGACTTCACTCTTGGCAGTGGAGTATGAGGCTACTGTGGGACCACGGACATCCATAAGCTTTCTAAGATAACCTTCTTTTGTCTGGCTGAAGGAGTATTCTAGTTACCATTTTATTCTTTCCACAAGTTTTTAAAAGTTGTTAACAGCCTAACGTTTATTTTGGTCTTAAGCCTTGGAGCAAAGGTTAGAGTGAAAGGCCATGTCTTGCTGGGGTACCTGAGCTTGACTGTGGTCAGGCTGTATCTTCACTTAAGAATCTCCTACTGAATGGGGAGATGGTCTGAGAAACTCATGTTTTTCTAAGGGGGCAAGTTCTGGATTTTCTATAGTCCCTTGAAATTCTATTAGCAAACCAGTTGGTTATTTTCTGAGCCCATGATATATCATATAGCTAATATGAAATATTAGCTGGCTAAAAGAAGCCAGCTAATATTTCAACGTTCTCATAGAAACCATTTTTCCCATGTCCACAAGTTCATTGGTTACTTATCTACCTTCCAGTTTACCACAGTTACAGAACATGGGTCATCCCTCTTGCAGGCTGCTATGATGCTTTCTTCAGTATTTTACCAACCTATGCCACCACCCAGTCCCACATAATTTTGGTTTTTCTTATAGCCAGCACACCACTTGTTAATCCAAATGTCTATATTCATTTGCAATTGGTACAGAAATCTTGCATAACAAACAGCTTTAAAAAGCCTCGGTGGTATGCAACGGATATAGTTTGGATGTCCTCTCCAAAATCTCATGTTGAATTATAATCCCCAATGTTGGAGGTGGGACCTAGAAGGAGGTGTTTAACTCATGGGGGCAGATGCCTCATGGCTTGGTGCTGTCCTTGCAATAGTGAGTGAGTTCTCTCAAGATCCGGTTGTTGTAAAATGTGGCAGCTACCCCCCAGCTCTCTCTCTTGCTCCTGCTCTGGCCATGTGATGCGCAAGCTCCTGCTCTACTTTCCACCATGACTGTAAGCTTCCTGAGGTCTCTTCAGAAGCAGATGCAAGCGCTATGGTTCCTATACAGCCTGTAGAACCGTGAGCCAATTAAACATCTTTTCTTAAAAATTACCCAATCTCAAGTATTTCTTTATAGCAATATAAATATGGCCTAACACAGCAACAATAGACATTTATTTAGCTCACATTATCTGTAGATTGGCTGGGGCAGTGTCTGCTTATCCATGCAAATATGGCCTAAAACAGCAACAATGAACATTTATTTAGCTCATGTTATCCGTAGATTGGCTGGGGCTGAGTCTGCCTATCCAGGCTGGGACAACCCAGCTGGGTGGCTCAGCACTATGCATCTCATTCCCCTCCTGGAACCTGCGAACTAATCTGGTCATGTTCCCTTCATGGAAGCAGCACAAGTACAGGAACCCAGGACTTACCATACAAGACCATTTTCAGCCTTTGTTGAGTCACAACTGCTAACATCCCATTAGCCAAAGCAAATCACATTCTAAGTCCAAAATCAAAGAGTGGTGAAATATTTTCTATCCACTATGAAGACAAAGAAAGCCATATGGCCAAGTCCAACGTTAAAGGACAGGGGGAGTTTACTCTTCCCAAGAAAGTGAGAAGGAAGGGAATATATCTGACAAGAGGTAATTCTCATACACGCTCACACACACACACACACACTTCTTGTTTCTAATTTACTTTTGTAATTCCTATATAAGTTAGGTACACTTTAGTGTAAGCAACCAAAATAAATCTGGTTAAGCTAATCACAAGGAAATTCACTGGAAGAGTATGGGGTAATTCATAGAATCAAAGAAAAATCTGACTGTACAGACCTCAGAAAGGATTAGACCCAGAAAATTCAAAATATCAGAGTAGCAGAAACTAGTAGACAATCTCAGGGGGATTCTGTCATGGAATGGGGACAACTTTCCATCAAGTCACTCAGCTGAGGATTCCAATTCTCAAGAGAGAGAGTCTAATTGAGCAATTCTGCCTAGTCCTGGGCCAGTGAGGGGTCAGAGCACTGCCCTACCAAATCTGCAAATAACAGGGAAAATTTGGTCCCAAAGGAAAATCAATGTTTTGTTATCAGGAGTTCAGGGGACTGCACACTAAGAAGACAAAAACAATGGGTGTGCCCACCAGCTACCTTACAAGCCAATCTATTAGGATTTAAGAACTTTAAACTTGTCAAAAGTAGTATATTGTGCAAACCCACTTACATATATTTATCCAATTAAAATTTGTATGAAGAAATAAACCTATGTTACTGTACCAGACACAGTGGCTCATGCCTGTAATTCCAGCACTCTGGGAGGCCAAGGCAGGAGGATTGCTTGAGGTCAGGAGTTCAAGATCAACCTGGCCAACATAGCAAGACCCCCATATCTATTTAAATTTAATAAAAATAAAATAAAAAAGGAAACAAGCCTATGTTAGTCTGATAATCATTGTTCATCAGAGATCTTAGAATCAAGACTAATCAGAATTTTAAAGTTCCAAGTCTACCTTTTACCACTTATATGACCATGGGTAAGTCACTGACCCACAATCTTCTCATTATAAAATGGGAAAAACCTGCTTTATCAATTTCAGTGCATTGTTATGAGGCTTTAATGTTTTCAAAGATACATATACAAAAGTGCTTTAAAACTTGTGAAGTTACTCCCAGGTGACACCAACCCTTATGTGTCTCATGACACTGGTATCAGTTTACAATCTCTTACAAGACTTATCACCACAACCTACACCTATTTATTATTTCATCTAGAAACACAGGCAGGTCAGAAAAACTTTTCCTATTTAAGTTAATTACTTACAATTATAGGAAAAAGACACTCTCAATGCAGTGTTCCCGAAGAATGAAGAAGGGAAGAGGGAATGGTTATTTGCATGCCACTGTTGGAATACAGTCTTAGTGAAGCCCAGTGCTGGGGTCTATTACTGTATTCCACTATCATAAGAAGTACTTATGATACTTCAGGTAAGTATTCCATTATCACAAGTACTAGGTTGGGAAAGTATTCAATAGTCATACAAGGTGAAATGGCAGAGGCAGACAGAGACTGACAAAGAGACAAAGAAATTCTTTTCTCCATGGAAAATTTGAGCTTATACGATCACACCACTGCACTCCAGCCTGGGAAACAGAGCAAGACCCTGTCAAAAAAAAAAAAAAAAAAAAAAAAGGAACAGAAAAGTCAAGTTCAGAGTTGCTGAGTGAATAGCAGAGACTGTGTATATACTAAACAGCACCTTATTTAATTCCATACTTAATGCCTTTCACTCTTTTGTATGTTTGTCATTGGCAAAGACTTGCAAAAGGAACAGAAAATAGCAGAATATCCAAACAACTTGCGTGTAGTCTTCTGAGGGAGCATGAAATATACAAAAGTGACTTAGTGAGGCAGCCCTTGAAAGATTCGCCCCATCTGGGGCAACACAGCCTCCCTTTAAACAGCAGCTCGAAGTTGATAACTTAGTGAAGACTGTACACATGGAGTGGACATCAGCACCCCCATGGCCCCACACAGAAGCACTGGTGTCTTGAATTCCTCCTTGAAGGTCTAGCCACCTCCACATGTGCGCAGAGGGATGCTCAGCCCTCACTGCTTAAAGATGGAGCCTCACCGGGCTCTTCCTTAGCAGGTGGCTGGCTCATTCATGGCTGCTACTTTCTACAGTCGGGTCCTAGATATGTCTTACCTTGTAACTGATCTCTAGTTGTTCTCCCATTCATGTAGCAGAATAATATTTTTACAGCATTATCTTACTTGGTTTTATCTCATGGTAATTTTCCCCTACACAAGCGAAGAGTAGGCTCATGGTCCCTTGCACCCGCAGAACTGGTGTGGCAGAATCTCCTAGGCATGTGCAGCTCCAGGAACTTCCTCCCCTCAGAGATCATGCCGGAGCCTCTGATATGGACATCACTGCAGAGGGCTGCCTCTAGGAAGAGGGAACAAATCAATGGGGGGAAGGAGTTCCCTGAGGGTAGAAAAAGGTTTCCTGAGCTGAGGTAAGAATAAGGGAGCGAGTTATGGGGGCAAAGTCCTGAGTGTGTCTCAGGAAGAACACCCCCCACACAGACATAAATGGTCACACAGACCCAGATACACACAGACACACATGGTTACACAGACAGACACACATATACAGATAGATACAAAGAGACATGTATGGCCATAGTAATACACATGGACACATGGACACAGACACACAGATATATATAAACACAAATATACAGCTAGACACACAGAGACATACAGACACATAGAAGCACATACATATTTATACCAATGGCACATACTGACATATACAGAAAGCCACACATAGACACACATGGACATATATACATGATCACACATACAGAGAGACATGTATACACATACACACATGGACACATATAAACACACAAACACTCATGGACACACAAACACAGATAGACACATGGACACACATATGCAGATAGCCACAGACACGGATTCCCATGGACACCTGGGACACACACACAAAGACACACATGTGTCAACATCCTCCTCTCCTGTTCTAATTCTTAGGTCCTTGGGGGCTGTGTCCAGTTGACTGGGCCATGGGAAGCCTCGCTGAAATCCCCATGTTCCCTCCCGGTATCAAGCTTACAGTCCCTCCGTTATGAGACTTAGAGGGGCTCAAAAGAAAAAGAATAAGATGATCACAATCCATGGGCAACCAAGGACCAGGCAGCCCATGCAAGTCCCAGAGGATACCACAATGAATAGAGGAATAGGTGAGCTCACTGTCCCTTGATCCCAACAACTTGCTATTGAACCAGAAGAGAGAGAGGGAAGCTTTAGATAATCTGAAGTAAAGTTTCCATCATCCCAGCAGTATAAAACTGGGAACTAACTTGAGTTATAGGAAAAGTCAAATCAAATTTTGTGCATATCAAGGCTTGTGGACTGAGATCCATACCAGCAACCTGTGCACATTTTTGTCTCCTGATTAAACTGTGAGTTCCCAGAAGATGCCTGACAGATATCCTTCCCTGTAGTATTCTTACTTGAATCACTTGGATCTGGTTAAAACACAGATTCCAATTCAGTAAAGCTAAGATAGGTCCAAGATTCTTCATTTCTAACAAGTCCCCAGACATTGCTGATCATGAGTAGCAAAGCCACAGAGATTCATAGTAATCTGCCCATGTACTAGATGCTGGGGTGAGGGGTGAGGAGAAGAACAAACACGCAAATAGAAAATGGATCCTGAAAAATTTGAAGAATTGTGGAAGTATACTCACTCTATTCATCACTCATGTTTTGACCTTTTGGCTCAGCTAGAATAGGAGAGATAGATGGCACAACACAGGAAGAATACTATGCTAAATGAATTTTCTTCTAGTTAATACCATTTCTTCAGTAAACCAATACTTATTAAATATAATAATAAACCAATATTTATTAAAGGTTGGGGTGTCAACAAAATGTTCACTCTTGTGATATTTGCATTCTAATTGGGTTAATTAACTTTTTTTTTAAGACAGAGTCTCACTCTGTCACCCAGGCTGGAGTGTAGTGGTGCCATCTCAGCTCACTGCAACCTCCACCTCCTGGGTTCAAGTGATTCTCCTGCCTCAGCCTCCCTAGTAGCTGGGAGTACAGGTGTACAATACCGCACCCGGCTAATTTTTATATTTTTAGTAGAGACAAGGTTTTGCCATATTGGCCAAACTGATATCAAACTCATGACCTCAAGCGATCCGTCCACCTCAGCCTCTCAAAGTGCTGGAATTTCAGGTATGAGCTGCCATGTCCAGCCAGGTTAATCAACTCTTTGTGCATATATCCAGAATTATACCCAGATAGACACACCTGGAGACATATCCAGATCTACACATATAGATGCACAGACACACATGATCACACATGTTGGGTACATGTTATCTCATTCGACCCATAAAAGAACTACTTTTATAAGTGAGAATACTGAGGGCCATGGTGATAGTGACTGATCTAAAGCCAGACAGTCAGTAAAAGACTAGGAATGGATTTGAACCTGATTTTCTTTTATGTTCTATTCTCTTCCTAATATCCTAGTGAACCAAATTTGCCATAAAGGCATTGTTATAAGTGATTATTAGGGCTTTCATTCAGGCTACAGTATTTTATTGCTAGACAGGAACTGGCAAAAGAGATTCTTACCTTATTGGTCAAAAAGATCATTTTTATTTATGAAAAAGATGTTCACAGGGTGATTGCTCATCAGAAGGCATCTGATTTCCATTTGGAAAACAGGCAACAATCTCAATATGTGATTTAGTTTAAATATCCTTCTTTATATCAAATTCTTTCTGGATGTATTTGCCTTTGATGAAAGGCAGACTTACTCTCCCAATGGTTATTGCGATGTCACTGAAGACATTGTAAGTGCTCAGGAGGCAACTTCTAACAAAATGAGGAAAAATAATTTATTAAAAAATGTATGGAATGAATAATTCTGGTGGTTTGTTCATGCATCTTCTAAATGTTTGCAAAGAAATTTCTCTCCCAACCCTACAATTAAATTGTAAATGAATTCTAGAGTAAAATCGATTGTGTCATCTTTCAGACAAAATTTTTAGGACTGTCATTATGCTGCCTTGGGGTTAGAGAAGTATCAGGGAGCTAGGGGAGAAAAACAGGTGAAATAGGTTCATAGTACTGCACCTGAAGCCCTCATTAAATTGTGAGTTGCATGATTAAAAGAGACCATGTAATGTCTCTCCTGCTATATCTGGGAATTCTCTTCAACATAATATGCTTAATTTAGGCAACACAGTGCCACATTTAGACAGAGGTAAAGAAACGTACACATTAAATTGCATGCTGCAAAGTGCATACAAAATTCAATTAGTCTTGGCCGGGTGCAGCAGCTTACCCCTGTAATCCCAGAACTTTGGGAGGCTAAGGCAAGTGAATCACCTGAGGTGAGGAGTTCAAGACCAGCCTGGGCAACATGGTGAAAGCCCATCTCTATTAAAAATGCAAAAATGAGCTGGGCATGGTGGCATGCCCCTGTAATCCCTACTTGGTAGGCTGAGGCAGGAGAATTGCTTGAACCTGGGACACAGAGGCTGCAGTGAACAGAGATCACACCACTGCACTCCAGCCTGGGTGACCGAGAGATACTCCATCTCAAGAAAAAAAAGAAACACACCGCAAATTCAATTAGTCTTGTAATTGCTTCAACGTAGTAGCAATGCAGCTGGTTTGTGGTGACTGTCACAAGCAGAAATAACCTTGGTACCCATCTGCCATAACCAGGATAATCTGGGCTTGCCCTGGACAGCCTTGGTTTCTGCTGTGGAGCCAACACAACCATTAATAGCTCTTCTCTTCACTTTCAAATATGTCCTCATTCGGACAACAAATTATATAGTCACTTTATTTCTGAGTGACTTTCATTTCTGCACAAACATCACTGTTTGCTCATTTGCCAATTGTGCTGGGAATCCTGCCATGCAAAGAGAGGAGTGATGAGTATAGATCCAAGTTCTCCAGGTTAAGGAAGTCATGGAGTAAATCAATAGTAACAATAACACCACCTTAGATCTCCATCACGAATACCTGAGGGGATACGGATTTTTAAATAACTTTTCTAATTAATTTCTTACAGAGGGGGAAATCCTGTCATTATCACCACATGACAGGTGAATTCAAGCAAAATTAGTTAAAAAATATCTGACCACCTACTACTTGATGATGAGCATGATTATAGGTGATTGAGCATAAAAGCACCTAAAAATAAAACATGTTGTTCTATCCTCAAGGTGCTCTGAACCTATTGTGAGAGAGCCCAGATCAAAGAAGAAAAAGTAAGAAGTATTAAGTGACAGGTACAGACTATTATGCCCAAGTATTGAAAGATTCCCTCTCCGGGTTACATAAGAAATATGTGTCAGGGTTAAGAATAGAAGGAGCAGAAAGAAAATAAACATTTATCAAGCACATACTATAAGCTTTATGTCTACCCACTAGCTTTATGTCTTATCACACTAATTCTCATTACAAGCCCTAGAAACAGATCCTAAGGGAAGGAACTGGCCTGAGGTCACCCAGAGTCCACTCTAGATGACAGAGGCCAAAGCCTATGTTCCCTCCCCTGTACTATATGAATTGCCTTTATTTTTCATATCCCAGGGCAGAATTGGCCAATAACAAGAATCTATCAATTGTCTATTCTCAGGAGAAATCAATACAAAATTGTACAAAATACAATACCAAAAATTTAAAATCAGATATTTTGAAAAAATGAAAGAAGACTGCTATACCACATTTCCCTCATTCAGTTTCAAAAGCAAATTCCCATGCAGTTGTGTATGATTAGGAAAAGAAAGAAAAAAGGTGGATTGCGTAAAAAGACGTAGTGATCCAAGAAGTGTTTGTTGAGCTCGTCATGTTGAATTCCCTGGGAAGACTACCCTATGGACTATATTATCATCTACTTCCTCTTCTCCCAATGCTAATCAGAAGAAAATCCCCTATTCTGTGCTGCCATCATTGTGCAGTGGGTAAGGAATTGCTGAGCTGCTGCTGCTGAAGGCTGCGAAGGCTTTGTCCTGCTATTGAAATTCAACTCCCCACCCCTCAATTTATTAAATACTTTGGATTTGCAAAGCAAGGTGCTGGATGGAGAAAGGGAGTTGGGAGGATCGTTGAGACATAATTCCTGACCACTAGTACTATCCAGCAGGGAAGCGGAACACGTGTGGGTACAAGAGAAGTCACAATGCAATGAACCAAGAGTGAAGTAAATCACGTCCCCTGGAGACACAAGTGCCCAGTCACAATGAACTCCCCTCTCTCTTTCTTTCCCACTAATGAGCATGGATGTTCTTATTGAAACAGGTTACCTAACACCATCTATGACTTCTTCACTGGCTTGTTATAAGATTGTAATGTTTTAATAAAATAAAATCACTGAAAGCACACTTTGAAAACTCTAGTATACAAATGAAAGGTATTATTTTTAAAGAAATCTGGGGCCCACTTAACTGTTTAATGCAAATCCATACTGTCCTCCTAAATCATGAATCAAACAGGCTTATGTGCATCTGCTGAGAACTGTGAGTGCACTTGGAATCTCAGGTTCCTCCCATCTCTGCAGCCTCCCTGCCTGGTCTCTGTCCATTCTCCTGCAGCCCAGCCGAGGCCCTCTTTCACACTGAACTGCCTTCTCTGATGATCTCATGCAGACTCATGCTTCAATTCTCTGTTGACCCAAAGTTACGCCTCCAGCCCAGATGTCTCTGAACTCCAGACTCATACATTTGCCTGCCTGCTGGAGATTTCCACTTAAAAGTCTCTAAAGCCTGTCCAAAAGGAGCTCAGTATCTTCCTTCTCCTCCATAGAATATGTCCACTTGCCATGTTCCCATTCTCAGGGAGTGCCGATTACCGTTTACTAGTTACCCAAGTCAGAAGATGGCTGTCAACTCGGCACCCCCTGCCTCTTCTCCCTCTATCCAGGATTTTCTTCTTCCACTTAGCTTGTTTAGGATATAACGTAAGAAGGAGGGAGGTTGGAAAATAACATTTCCTATGCGCTCTTACTCATCATGTTCCCTCATGATTAAATGTTCATTTCTGATTTTGGTATTCCAAGAATGTCTTTTGTTTCTATAAAGAGAACAAACAACATTGAGCTCTATACAGACCAGCATTTTCCTCACTGGGTTCCCTGAAATGTTATTTCTAAATGATTTTAATAGGAGATGTTTCTTTAAAAAATAAAAAGGTTGAAGTGGTTCCAACATTAGATTGTATATTGACTGTGTTTCCCAGGCCTGACCCTTCACCTCTGGTTCCCAGGATTTGGGCTTCTAGGCAAATGCTATCTATCTTTTTTTTTTTTTTTTTTTTTTTGACAAGGTCTCACTCTGTCACCCAGATTAGAGTGCAGTAGCACCATCACAGCTCACTGCAGCCTTGACCTCCCAGGCTCCAGCGATCTTCCCACCTCAGCCTCCTGAGTACTGGAACGACAGGAGCATGCCACCATGCCTGGCTAATTTTTGTAGTCTTTGTAGAGACAGGGTTTTACCATACTGCCCAAGCTGGTCTTAAACTCCTGGGCTCAAGCAATCTGCCTGCCTCAGTCCCCTAAAGTGCGGGGATTATAGACATGAGCCACGTGCCTGGCCCCCAAATGGGATTTTCACTCTGGCTACAAGAAATGAATGAGATGATTATATCTGCTTAGAACACACTGATGACAGTATAATTTGTGTACAGATGTGATGTTTGAATTTAAGACAATGACTGGTTTTTTGCTGTTGTTGGGCTTGCTTGCTTTTTGATGTACATGAGCAAATCATGAGCTAAGTGAGTCTACGCACCTTAGCTTGTATGAGCTTGGCTATTTTCATTGGCAGCCCTGACTCTACCTGTCTGACCTGCCAAAGGATGAGGCCTCAGGTCCTTTCCTAAACACAGCTTGATGTAGCAGGACCCACAACCAACACGTTGCTGTTGCCCTGCTGGGACCTGCCGCCATACTGGCTATCCCCACCCTACTCCTGGTGAAGTAGTATACATTAAATGCAGACGCAGCTGGCTCCACCTGCCAGCAGCATGCATGTTACCCTGCCCAGGCTCTGAACGCAGTGACCCTTCCCCTCTCCAAAACTGGACTCTCCATTTAGCCCCAGTAGGTGTAGGGGTGTTAAAGACAGCCACAAAGTTTTCTGTGATTTTATTTTATGAGTCTGTATTCTCTGAGAAAGGCCCAATCCATTGAAAGAAAGTACCTATCCCTTGTTCCTTCTTTGGCATTAGCACTTAACCAGCTTAAAGCATAAGAGAACCCTCCATTCTTGAGCCTCATTATAGAGCCACAGTATGCAGCAGCATAGCCGTGTATCTGAGAAGCTCTGCAGCCAGGAACCTGCTTGCTTTCCTTTAATCTAGTTTTCCAAACTATTTTGAACATGGAACACTTTTGGACAACCTGCTTTGTAGGGATGCATGTTGATTAGGACTGGCAAAAGCCCTGGGGGCTTTAGAAAGAGCTCATGTGGCAGGATGCTCTGGGCACGCCCAAACTGATTCCTGACCCCAAGCCTTCAGCTGGGTCAGAACAGGTGGACTAGGAAGGGTTACCTGTGTCCCTTGGCATGAAAGAAGCTTCATGTGAGCTACAGAGCCTGCGCTGGTGAAGTGGGCGGAGTTGGTGCAGGAGAACCTGAAAGGAGGAAGGGAACAGGGAACAGGGAGGCCAGAAGGAACAGTGTGGAATCTGCCTCCTTCTGCCACCCCCACCCTTCTTACATACCTTCTGTGGGCTCCAGCTTGAGCACCTGGATAGAGAAAGCTCAGAGTAGCTCTGAAAACCTTGGCACGGTAGGTGCAGTAAGACTGTGAACTCGGTGGGAGCCACCTGAGGCCTAGAACCATGCTAAGTTGAAGAGAAAAATAATCTTTATTTTTTTTTTTTTTTGAGATGGAGTCTTACTTTGTCACCCAGGCTAGAGTGCAATAGCACAATCTCGGCTCACTGCAACTTCTGCCTCCCAGGTTCAAGCAATTCCCTGCCTGAGCCTCCCCAGTAGCTGTGATTACAGGCACCCACCACCACATCCAGCTAATTTTTGTATTTTTAGTAGAGATGGAGTTTCGCCATCTTGGCTAGGCTGGTCTTGAACTTCTGACCTTGTGATCCACCCATCTTGGCCTCCCAAAGTGCTGGGATTACAGGTGTGAGCCACCACGCCCAGCTGAAACATTTTTTTTTTTTAATTTCAACTTTTATTTTAGATACAGGAGGGACATGTGCAAGTTTGTTAATGGGAGTATTATGTGATGCTGAGGTTTGGGTATGGATCCTACCACCCAGGTAGTGAGCATAGTACCCGACAGGTTGTTTACCCACCCACACTCCCCTTCTTTCCTCCTCCCTCCAGTAGTCCACGTGTCTTTTGTTCCTATATTTATGTCCATGTGTGCTAAATATTTAGCTTCCACTTACAAGTGAGAACATAGGGTATTTGGTTTTCTGTTCCTGTATTAATTCATTTAGGATTATGGCCTCCAATTGTATTCATATTGCTGTAAAGGAAATGATTTCATCTCTTTTTATGGTGTTTAGTATTCCCTCATGTATATGTACCACATTTTCTTTATACAATCTACCACTGATGGGCACCTGGGCTGATTCCATGTCTTTGCTATTGTGAATAGTGCAGCAATGCAGCAATGAACGTACAAGTCCATGTGTCCTTTAGGTGGAATGATTTATTTTCCTTTGAGTACATGCCCAATAATGAGATTGCTGGGTTAAATGATAGCTCTGTTTTAAGTTCTTTGAGAAATCTTCAGATCTTTTCCGCAGTATTGAACTAACTTACATTCACACCAGCAGTGTATATGTTTTCCTGCCTCACTAGCATCTGTTATTTTTGGACTTTTAAGTGATAGCCATGCTGACTGGTGTGAGGTGGTATTGCATTACAGTTTTGATTTGTATTTCTCTGATGATTACTGGTGCTGAGCAATTTTTCATGTTTTTTGACCACTTGTATGTCTCCTTTTAAGAAGTGTCTGTTCATGTTTTTTGCCCATTTTCAATGAGGTTGTTTTCTCACCTTGTTCATTTGCTTAAGTTTCCTGTAGATTCTGCATATTTCGCCTTTGTCAGGTGTGAATATGGTTAGTTTGTGAATATCTTCCCCCACTCTATAGGTGGTCTGTTTACTCTGTTGATACTCTGTTTTGCCATTTCATTCCCTGTCCCCACTTTCTTGCCACAAATTGCAGCATAACTTTGGTATCTGAGCTCAAAAGAACAGTCTTTCCAGGGAGGGCAGCAGCAGCTACAGAACAAGTGAAAGGCCAGGCCAAGGAGTCCAGAGGGGAAGACAGATACAGAGTTATCACTGAGCACAGGAAAGACATGAAATGCAGGAGCATGGAAGGGTAAAACCACCACCATTGGACTTGAATGTGCCCATAATTATACCCAGGGGCTGGGACCCTCCCCCACCCCCAATCCTGCACTCTGTTAGCCTTCTGGTTTCTTCCTTCCCTTTTTCCCCAGGCCACACTTTCTCCTCCCTCAAAGTCTCTCTGAAACAATCAGATTCAAGAAGGAGGTAACTGACAGGCAGGGCCTTTCCTATTTTATTCAGGCAACTCAGTGGGTGGCAGTGTCAAGGCCCCCCATGGGGTTACTGTACATGAAACAAGTCCATAAAACAAACAGTCAAACTCAGGTCGGGGCTGCTGCTAGTAAAGGGAGTTCCTGTTGTCTTAAATCACCCTGGATTGTTTACTGCAAAAGACAGCCAGTTAATCTGAAACACAGACAGAAATAACTGCAGCCTTGCGCCTCTGCATGTCTTGGCTGAGCCCAACTTTTGCATTCTAAGCACTGTAAGTACCAAGTGGCTAGGATGGCTGGAAGCCAAAAAGTAATGTTTCCTTTTGCTGTTGTTGAGAAAGGCATTCAGGAAAACAATTGAGCACAATAAGGACCTTCCTGTTCCGGCAGGCAGGCAGGCGTGTGAATCACCCAGCAAACGTGGAGTGAGTCATCCTGGTGCGCTGTGAGTCCCTTGGCCTTTGTCAATAAGCCCTCTCAGAGCCAGCTGCATGGACCATGCAGGACACAGCCCCGGCAGGCTACAGTACTGCGGATTGCTCCCACAGATTAGCATTTCCGAAATCCATTTCTCCCTTCTCTCCAGGCACCGCCGGATTTTCCCCCAACAAAGTCAGCGTTTACACATGGAAATGTCACAAACATGTCTTGGTTGGGAAAGGCACTGGCCATGCATTTCCCTCCAGCTGGGAAGTCACTTCTGCGAGGGAAGACCCACTGAGGCTTGCTCTCGGAAGATTCAAACTGCCTGAATTTCATGGGTTTTTCATTACTGGTGTACACAAACTGTGTTGACTAACATGCATTTGGCTAATTGTAGCTGCCCGTAAGGAGCAAATGACAATGCTCGAGTTCAAATGAAACTAGCTACATAAAAAATTGATTAGAATGAGACAGGAAAGAGACAACACCTTAAAATGTGTTTTGACCTTCAATATTTCAGGCAATGAGACTGAAATACTAAGTTGCACTGACATGTCCTGGGTGGCTGAGAAAGACCTAGAGAGACCTAGGTCGGTCAGTGAGTCCTTGATAGGGGTAAAAATGGTGCATGTTTGCTTTCTCTTTTCCTTTCCCTCACTCTCAATCTCCCTCCCTTTCTTTGTGCCTCTCTCCCCTACTTCTAGGGTATTCCATTTTGCCATGAATGGAATCTAAAGTCTAAAAGAACTTTCAGAGCATGACCCAGTAGAGATGGTAGACTTGACATCATTCCTCGTACCCTGTTCCAGGACCCCACCTACAATGCTGCTTAAGCCAGAGTTACAATGATTGACTTTGAGTTTTAAGCATCCATTTTGACTGCTCAAAAAGAGTTGCCACTAGCCACTCATGTTTTAATAAAGTGAGATAATCTATTTAGGTAAGAGAAGTATGCCGTATAGTATTTTGGAATGACTGTGAGTTTTGAGACAAATGACACTAGTTGGGCCTGAACTATTCTATTTTCTAGATTTATCACCTGGAGAACTCATCTGACTTCTCTGTGCCTCAGTTTCCTCATCTTAGAATGGGAATAATAGTAGTATCTACCTCACAGAATTGCTGTGAGGATTAAATGAGATGATCTACACAGCTAATTTTACTTAGAGTCTTAGCCAGTGCCCAATAAATATAATTAGTAATACTACTACCACTACTACCATCATTACTACTGCAAACACTAATACACTAATCAAATAACCATTGAACCAATTATTTTAATTGAAGGTCTAATAAACTGGGCTTGGCTGAGCTAAAAGCATATTGTCACCCCTTAAAAAGGTATAGCCTCTCTCTTCTGCCAAACTAAAACTAGACTTCTTAGGGGAAGATGTTTTTGATGAGGATGAAGATGACTTGTCAGTTGAAGTGTAGTATCTTTTTGCCATCATAGTAGAAAATATTTCAAAAACGTGCAAGGTTATAGGAGAGTAAAGCTACCAGATTTCTCGGAAAAAAACTGTTGATCATTACAATTGATACATAGTTACTAGAAATTCACATTTAAAACACATTTAAGGTTCAACTAAACAAATCAGGTAAAGTAAATAAAAACATTAATCTGTATTACACTAAAATATCTGTGAGATCTGTGCACTAACTGGATTAGGCTTATAATTAGAGGAAATTGTAGGCTAAGTATTCTCTTCAGTCAGTATGAAGTAATCTAAAAAACAAATACACTTGAAAATCCATTCTTATAGGTCAGGAAGCAGCCACTTGCATATCTGAATCAGTCAGTAAGAAAACATTTTAAACTGAACTGTTCCGAAGAAACTCAGACATTCTTTAAGTTAAGACACATCTCATTTCCCAGCTACAATCTGCATCCCTAAGGGAGACGCAGATTTGATCCCAACAACAGTCCCGTGAAAGAAATATTTCCACAAAGTCAAGAAAACCCAAACTTCAGCAAGATTTTGGCAGTGTGGCCAGAAAATTAAGAATAATTCTGGTTAATATACCCTAAGTTTTTACCAATGGTCTTCTTGATGAGCACGGTACGTTTTCAGCTTAGTCAGATGTTTGGGAAACTGAACCACAGAAATAACGTTGATGCTGAGTAACTCAGACACATCCCGTGGTTTTGTGCTTCAAAGGTAGCCACAAATTCTTAAGGTATGATTCATAGTCATCAAAATGTATGAATAGCCTCTGAAATTGTTCTTCCACTTCCACTAAATGGCTCTGTAATTCTTCAAATCTATGACGCCATTGAGGTCAAGGAAGTTCAACAGTTAAGTTCTGAATGGAATGGGAAATGAGAGTATCTATCAACTGCTCGACCAGTTGGCCAGTTAGAACCTGTGTCTCCTTGAACGAGGAAAAAAGAGAAGTCAGCGTTCACGGAAGAGCTACTGAAACAGATATTCGAAGCCCACGGTCTTATGTCATCCAGGCTTCCATGCCGAAATTGGAGAATCCTATCAACCAACCAAAGTCTATACATATGCCAGTCAGGAGAATTTAGGAGCTAAGCTATGTAAGGAAAAAATGCTAGGGAGAAGAAACCTATTGATTCTGCCAGAAGAAATACTCTATGAATTCTTTACTCCAAAGCAGGGAACCATAAAAATGCTCAGGGAACCTATATAAAGAACGTCACTCCAGGCATTCCTTATCAGTTAGTTTTTACTGTGTAAGAAACCACTACAAAACATAGTGGCTTAGAACGGTGGCCATTTATTTAGCTCACAGTTCTTCAGGTTGGTAACAGGGCTATGATCTGTGATCTTCTGAATAGTTCTTCTGGTTTCAGCTGGGTTTATAAATAGGTCTGTGGTTGGCTGCTAGGCCAGTTGAGGTAGGCTGGTCTAGAAGAGTCTCAGCTACTTCGGCTAGTCTTTATTCCACAAAATCTTTCATCCTCCAAAGGTTAACCAGGGCTAGTTCATAAATTATCTGAGCAGGTCTCCAAAAGGGAAGAAGAAGAGTGCAAGACCTCTTGGAATCTATGCTCAGAACTAGCAGCACTTTGCCATTTCCACTGCATTTCGTTGCCAAAGCAAGTTACAGAGTCAACCTAGATTCAAGAAGTGGGGAAATCAATTCCACCTATTGATAAGAGGAGTTTCAGAGTCAAATGCAGGCATAAAAAATTGTGGCCACTTTTGCAATCCACCAAAACCCTCTCTCCCATGTGCTCCTTAATGCCCCACTAGCTAAACCAAGAAGACAGAGCACTGTTGGCAATAACTGAGTGCAGCATTCCTGTTTAGGACAAAGCAGAGCAGCAGCAAGAATGCCTGATGTTCCTTCATGGCAATCCTCCCGCTATTCGATACTCCGAAGATGGGAGATAATCTTTTTTGCATGAATAGTAGACAGCTACTGCTTCTCAGAGTAGTAGACAGCTGTCCCAAGTAACTTTGACTGTAGTAAAGCTCAGCTTTGTGTCTTGGGCAAATAACCAGAAGTGGAGGCATGAAGGAAAGCGGAGTTGGAATACCCTGAGCTGAGAGAGCCAGAGGAAAAACACAGGGATCCTGAGAAAAGAGGATTCGCGCTCCTCTGGGGAACTGGGATTTTCTTTTATGCTTGGAATAAACGAAAGCTACCGTGATAGTTCATTTTATGTGCCAAACTGACTGGGCCATGGCATACCTAGATATCTGATTAAACATTATCCTCAGCATATCTGTGAGGGTGTTTTGGGATGACCTTAATATCTAAAGCAGTGTGCCCTCCCTAACATGTATGGGCCTCATCCAATCCATCGAAGACTTGAATGGAACAAAAGGTTGACTCTCTCCCAAATATCAGGGAACTCCTCTTGCCAGATTGCCTTTTAGCTGGGACATTGGTTACTTCCTGCCTTTGGACTCAGAGTGAAGCATCAGCTCTTTCTGGGTCTCAAGCCTGCCAGCCTTCAGATTGGAATCACACCATTGGATCTCCTAGAACTCTGGTTGCTTGCCAACTTACAAATCTTGGGATTTGGCATTCTCCATAACCATGAGCCAATTCCTTATAATAAATAAATAAATACACACACCCACACATACACACACACACGTGAAATATCCTATTGATTCTGTTTCTCTGGACAACTACTTATTGGGATATTATGCCAGGCAAAAGGGCAAAGGAATATTTGATGCCTGGTAAAGGTAAATGGCTGGTCTGTACCCAAGCTTGCCATTCCTTGCTTCCTTCATTGTTAACAAATAATCTTAGTCATCATGGGAAGAATACAAACCTTGAACTAATAACTCTCTAGTTGCTGTTGAACTTGTTATGCTGTCGTCACGACAGTTGTCACGTATTATTTGTGTTGGCTGTTTTTGCTTTGTTTTGCTTTTGCCTAAAATGGTTAAACACCTCAAGTTCAACTGTGAGATGTGTCCCCATGCTGTCTATCAGCAAATACTCCTAATGTGCAACTTCTCTGGGAATCTTCCAAAAATCCAGTCCACAAGATCCAGTGTGCAAAGAAGCTCTGTCCTTGGAACCTGATAGCAGAAATGCTAGGAGTAAACTCACGGTGACCAATCAGTTTTTCCAGTTTGTTCAAGTATGTCTTGCAATGACTAGAAAGTTTACACAGGTACTAGATAAACACATCACTAGAGACAGACATTTCAGTGGTGGGCTTTGGTTTGTTACTGTGATGGCTTTGTGATCTTTCAACCTGGACCAATTGAACTACAATCTTCGGAATTCTCTTTCTAGTCTGTTTCTGGCTAGCATGGATTACAAAGAATATCCTTTCCTGGAAGGAGGATGGAAAGGGGGCAGCAGCCATATTATAGCATGTATCCATCTTCTCCCAGTGATTTGGCAAACTCTAATCCAGGTGCCAATGTGAAGGGATCTGGCAGGTGTAATTAAGGTCCCTACACAGTTGACTTTAAGTTTATGAATACGGAAGTCCTGTTGATCAAGATGGAAGTCCTTTAATCAGTAGGAAAGCCTCGACCTTCCCTGAGTCGAAAGATTCCACATTCCAGCTCATGCTTCTGGGCTTCTGGCATGTTCATTACTTCCCTTCCAACCATCCGCCCAATGGGCCCCAGGCCCGCTTAACCAGTCACCACACTTGCATAAACCGATTTGTTGTGATGAATCTCACTCTGGTTCTGCTTCTCTGGCTAAACCCGGACTGATATAATTGTCATCTGAAAATAAGAAGAATATATTCAAGTTTGCCATTTGGATCTTCCGCAAAACCATGGGCCCCTACAAAGTATGGTGTGGAAACCACAGACTCAGGGACCAAGTGGTGTACACCTTCTCCCAGCATCTTTCTTCACCAGCCAAGTGGCTTTGGGCTACTAAGTCTCATAACCTCCCTGAGCACCATCTCTTTATTTGTAAAATAGTGTTAATACTAAGTCCAAGCCTACCAACTTTCCAGGGTTGTTTTGAAAAATTAAAGGAGATATTGTATGTGGACGCACTTTGTAACCTCCCAAACAAATGAGAAGAGATTTTTTTTTTTTTTGAGACAGAGTCTCGCTCTGTCGCCTAGGCTACAGTGCAGTGGCACAATCTCAGCTCACTGCAACCTCCGCATCTCAGGTTCAAGTAGTTCTCCTGCCTCAGCCTCCCAAGTAGCTGGAACTACAGGTGTGTGCCACCACGCCCAGCTAATTTTTGTTTTTTAGTAGAGACACAGGGTTTCACCGTGTTAGCCAGGATGGTCTCGATCTCTTGACCTCATGATCCGCCCGCCTCAGCCTCCCAAAGTTCTGGGATTACAAGCGTAAGCCACCACGCCCGGCAGAGATGTTTAGTTTTAAGATCACCTAGCCTAGCAATTTTAGTTAGGGGAGGCGGAGAAATAAGAAACATTTACTACTTGCCCACTGTGTATAGGAAATAGGAATATATTCTCTCATGAAATCTTCTAGGCTTTCTCATGAGGCAGACAGCGTTCACCCCACATGAGAGATGAGAAAACTGAAGTTCTAAGAAATTGACTAACTTGCCTAGATCACAGAATATGATTTGTTGTCCAGTGGGAAAATGGTTCTTACAACACTTGAGTCCAGGCTCTGTGTGTCACACCATGCCAGCCTCCTTCAAAAAGAAAGACATTTCTTTTCATGTGATACCCTGATAGTCATGCTAACTCCCAGAAAACTTTCAAGAAATACTTCTAGTATCTCTTTGGAATTTACCAGTTTAATTAGGAGCAAACAATCTGTTTTGATTAGTGAAGAAGTTATTTCATCTAATATGCTCTGAGTCACAACGCTTAAGAAATCAATAAAAACAAAACCTTTTTTGCTTTTTGCATCCAGCAAATCTTCTTTTCCTAATTTACAATAGAACTATTCCTAGAATAATGAAAGTGAAACCTCATTATTTACTGATTTTGATTGCTTCAGTCTTTAAATACTCAGAAAAGACACTTTACTGTTGGTGCCAACAGGGAAATTATTGTGGTTAGAGGTTAAAGTTATTCAAAAACAAACAAAAAATATTAATGTGCCTTTTCCTCAAAAATTTAAAGCAGCCAGGATAATTTATGGGTTAGGCATTTTCTGAGAGTTAATGATCAACTATCTGAAAAGTCCTTGAGACAGTTAGTTTGTAAATGGCCAGGAAGTCCCTTCCACTGGGCACTGAAGATTTGGAGACATTTGTTATGCAAAAATAGAACCTGAAGTAAGAAAACACATATCACAGAAGACTGGGATTTTTTTCAGATCACTATAATACATGTAAAATTAATTCTACTCAACTTTAAAAATACAGGGAGAAATCATACAATATTTATTAAATACCCATCAATTATTATGCTTGGCATTTTAAATCACTTTTCTCCTAATTGTCACAAAGTTTTCATGTTTCTTAACCCCATTTTGATGATGAGGAAATTGTCAGTTCATGGACCCACCTAGCTAAGTAAGAGCAAAGCTGGGATTCAAACCCAGTTCAACACAAAGGACTTACAGTTTCTACTTTTTGCATACCTGTAGGATTTTATTTAAATGATTTACCTATTGTGATTGTAACTTAAGAAAGAATTCTATTTTAATAGATAATGTGTTAACCTTACACCTTGGCTCAAAAACAAAATGGAACCCAATGGCCAAAAAAAACATTTTTTTTCATGAATGCTATTTAAAGCTTCGTGAAGCTATTTCTATCACAGAATTTAAATTTTCATTACTTTTTATATGAGGGCCAAAGAATTTTAGTTCCTTCTAATTTCATGAGCTTCTCCTAGTGCAATCCTTGATGGCAGGGACCTTGTTTTACCCTAAACCTTGTCTGTTAAACTTGGATTAAACTAAGGTTGTCAACACACAGTTAAGTGCTCAATAATTATTGGTGAATGAATGCAATCTTACATATACCTGGTGTTTTGAAACTTACAAATCATTTTCACTCATTATTGGTTGTGACTACCACAATCAGGCTGTGTGTGAGTTAGTGACAATCACTGTAGCATCACTTTAGAGATAAGAAAACTGAAATGTAGAAGAAGTTGAGTAATCTGTTCAAAGCCTCTTGGGTTTGACTGCAAATCAAGGTCTCTTGAGTACAAAGAACAAAGTTTCTGTCCTACTACAAACACTCCCCCATTAAGGAATATCAATTTTTGTTAATGTTTGGTAAAACTATGCCTCTTATTTAAATAAAACACTGAAATGAACAGACTCAAATGATACCAAACTGTGTGTTAGAGTTGGAGGTCACCAGTTTATTTGAAGTGCTTGAATGTGCTTTTATCAAGCTGATCATCTTATAAAGTAGATCAGCTGTTGTCAACCATGATGTTGTGTCAGCAGAGTATTGCTGCATCTGAGATTAACACATGAGAAAGGAGAGGGTTTGGAGCTGGAAATTGCAGAATTATCTATGCAGCAACTCGATATGAGCGGCCATTTCCAACAGGAAGGTTAGCCATGAACAGCGTCCATGGGGGAGAAAGGTGGGGAACTAGTGAACTAGAATGATTATCAAAAGACCAAAACAAAGAAAAGATAAATAATGGAGGTGATGAACATCCCAATTATCCTGATCTGATCCCTATACATTATACACACTTATCAAAGAAAGAAAACAAAACCAAGATAAACAATGGAGTGACAAATAACACATGTATCAAAATCACATATACCCCAAAATGTGTACAACTATCATGGATCATTTTTTATAAAGGCCCAAACAGTAAGAATCGCATTTACTTGTTTAGCTGTGTGTTGACATGGCCTTTTTTGAGATTTTATATTTAGATCATTTTGATCAAATTGGATCATTTTTAAGAAAAATTTCTAGGCACTTACATAACATCAGGTTAGCAAAACTACAGTCATAGCAAAAGCAATACAAGCCAAAAACTAAACATGTGAGTGTGTGTATGTGTATCTCTTATAATATAGAATATACTGAAATTAAAATGTTTAAAGGGATTCATTTCCACTGGAGCTATCCCCGTGTGTGAAAATAAGCACATTTTCTTTTCAATTACCCATGGTCTTATTGGCTGTCCACAAACACTTGAAGGACATGACTAAGCCAAGTTATGCATTACTCAATGCTTTTTAGCAGTATCTCTTAAACTTTTTTTACTTCCATCTAATCCCTGGTCATAGCCTCTGGGAAATTCAACAGTATGTAGAAAGGGCCATTTGCTTCATGGTCTTATATAAAAGAACCTATCACCCAAAAGTCATGGGCTATGTTGCTCTCTCAACCTACAGAGGGATTTCAGATTGGATCAGCAACATATCCCAGGAGTCGAGGCCGCCAAACCTCCTCTCAAGGCCAAGTCATAGCAAATTTACTGAGATGACTGGATAGATACCCGAAATGACTGCTGGAACTCACTCCAAAACCAACATCTATAAAAAGAAACTTCTCTTGAATCTCCGGTCCAAATAATCAAACCTATGTGTTTTCCAAATGGAGAATAAACTACTTTTCCTCTTCACTCTGGCCTGTCTTGGGAAAGAATCCAACTTCTGAATATTCAGGAAAAGAAAATGCCTTTTGGTGTTGCCCATTAAAAGTCAGGTATCTTAATGTGGCAATGTAAGCAACTCTCTAAGTCCCCAAGGAGCAGGAAATGTGTAGAGAATGGCCATCTGAGTGTATATTACCTCTTTCCAGGCACTATTTTTTGTTAGCTAGCCACCAGGTTGCAAGTAGATAGTATGTACTTATCTGTGCACCATTTGAGGTCCACCAGATAGTTAAGTCACACTCACACTGAGATATTTCTCATCTGTCTCCATCCTCAGTTCCCCCACACCAGCCTGGGAGTTAAAATATCACCACAAAATAGAGGTAACCCTATCTCCTTGACTGTCAACTTCCCTCGCATATCTCTAGTCCCAATGAAAGTTCTATCTACTCACTAATAAGAGTGTTCCCAGGGGTGACCTCAGGTGCATCAGAAACAATCCCATCCCCTCTGTCCCATCTTTACTGCAGCTGTCTCCTACCTTCTTTCCATGAGGCCTCTCTGAACTGTGAGGCCTTGGAAGGGGCCTCATTGCCAGCCCTGCTCTGGGCCTCACAACAAGAAAATTGCCCCCCCTGCCAAGGTGTGTGTTCTCTGTGGAGGTCCTGAAGCTCCATGGTGGCTTCAGCCACTTCCACTGCCTTCTCCACCACCCAGGCACCACCCAAGGCAATGATCACAGGAGTCCCTGGATTCAATGCTAAAGTGAGAAGAATAATGACTGTAGTCGTCTAGTAGTCAGAATTCTCCAGAGAAACAGAGACAATAGGAAAGAGAGAGAGATGAGAAATGTGTGTGTGTGTATTTGTGTGTTTGTGTATTTTATATATATATATATATATACACACACATATATTCAGAGAAACAGAACCAGTAGAGAATGTGTTTGTGTGTATGTCTGTGTACTTTATACATATATATTTTATATATTTATATTATATACGTAGTGTATTGGTGTCTGTGTTTTCTGTGTTTGTATGTGTCTGTGATACATATATACACATACATACTGAGAAACAGAACCAATAGAGAAAGAGAGAGAGAGTGTGTGTGTGATATTCATATAGATAGAGAAATAGAGAGAGAAACAGAACCAATAGAGAAAGAGAGAGAGAGTGTGTGTGTGTCTGTTTGTATATGTGATTGATATATATATATGTATAATATATATATATTTCATATATTATATATATATATAGAGAGAGAAACAGAATCAATAGAAAAAGACAGAAAGGGCCAGGCGTGGTGGCTCACGCCTGTAATCCCAGCACTTTGGGAGGCCGAGGCGAGTGGATCACAAGGTCAAGAGATCGAGACCATCCTGGTCAACATGGTGAAACCCCGTCTCTACTAAAAATACAAAAAATTAGCTGGGCATGGTGGCGCGTGCCTGTAATCCCAGCTACTCAGGAGGCTGAGGCAGGAGAATTGCCTGAACCCAAGAGGTGGAGGTTACATTGAGCTGAGATCGCGCCATTGCACTCCAGCCTGGGTAACAAGAGCGAAACTCTGTTTCAAAAAAAAAAAGAAAAGAAAAAGAAAAAGACAGAAAGAAAGAGAGAGGATAAAAAGGGTTGGGGGTGGTATACTATTTTAGGGAATTTGGGTAAGTCCTAAATCTGCAGGGTAAAAAGAGATGACACTGCAGAGTCCAAAGGCAGTCTATTGGCAGAATTCTGTCTTCTGTTGGGGGGTCAGTCTTTTTTCTTTTAAGGCCTTCTACTGGGTAGATGAGACGCGTCCATATTATGGAGGGCAATTTGCTTTCCTCAGCGCCGCCTCATTTAAATGTTAATCTCATCTAAAAAAATTTTCATAGAAACACCCAAATGTTTAACCAAATATCTGGGTACTGTGGCCCAGACAAGCAGACACATAAAGTTCCCCATCACCTCTTTTGTTTGACATTTTAGTAACTCTCCTTGGGGTCCCACCTTCCTTTTGGTGGGCTTACAGCCAAAACCAGTCCTTCTCAACTCCACAAGACATCTGTGGCTGTCACAGCTGGGGGGAACCTACTTGCATCTAGTGGGTAGAGGCCAGGGATGCTGCTGCAAAACATCTTCTAATACACAGCGTGGTTCCCAACAACAGAATTTTCCAGTCCCAAATGCCAATAGTAGCATTGCAGTTGGGAAACCCTGCTCCAAATGACCAGTTCGCTTCCTGTCTCTAACCCTGTTCCTTATTGCTTCATCCTCTCTGGCCTCCTTTCAGGTCACAGAGCATGCCAATTCCTTCCCTCCTCGGGGTCTTTGCAATCATCATTCTCACTGCTTGAAACACTCTGCTCCTTGCAGGGCTGGCTCCTTGTCATCTGAAATTTCACCAAGAAATCCCACCCCCACATGCCCCTAATCCCTGTCAGTTTCATTAATCTGATTATGTCTTCATCACCAGCTAACGTTTGCCTGCTTTGCCTCATACATCTGTGTCTCGTTCCCCTCAAATGCAAGCAAGATGAGTACCTATCACTATGCTCCAGGGGCAAGTCCCAGGCCTGGCACAGAGTAGGTGCTCAACCAATAATTAGGGAAGGAAAGGAATTAAGGAAGGAAAAAATGTCTTAGACATTTTTAATGAATGCCACTCTCCCAAGTGTTTAGTTTCCATACACACACACCCCACTACCACCAGCTCAGAAACACGTTTATAGGATCCGTTTTTAAGGAGTCACCATGAGAGAAATTCCTGTACACGAACCCTGCCTGCAGAACTCTGAGTTGTTTTTATTGAGCTTAGAACATAAATCCAGCCTTTTTCTCAAGGACAGCCTTCTCCCAAGACACAACGTGGTTCCTCATGCCAACATGTGTGAACTCTACTCCCTGTCCCTTAATCTTCCTAACATGCAGAGATCCCTTAGATTCAAAGTGCAACCCCTACTATGAATCAGTAACTTTAGAAGGACTTACTACAAAAAGAGATTAGCATGAGAAAGCTAAGCAGATAGCATCAAAACGTTCACTTTAAAACTACCACCAATCATTCTATGACCACAGATGCCGTATTCTATCTGTGACTGCAGATGCCACCTCACAGAAGTGGGGCAAAGGTCATCTAGCCAGGACCATCTAGCAGGTCATCTGCATCTCCCCCATTCACCCCGATTCCATTCCTCACTTTTCTCATGTGTTAAGTTCTCCCATGTTCTTATGGCGTCAGCGAAGAATTTATAGATGCCTCTAAAGTGACTCACTGCGTGAGTATTACTATTTATTTTTAGCCCCTTGCTGTTTTCCCTATAAATCCCTATAAATGCCATTTCTTACTGCCTGGCCCCTTTCAGGACACATGGCATGCTCCTTGAAATGTCCTCTCACTGGATCCCTCTGTTCTCAGTTCTGCCCACAAGACCACTGCACATGGCTGCCCATGATGGAACTGACCTGCCTCTCCCATCTCTAAATCTGGAATAAATCCCCTTCTTGACTAAATATCCATCTATCAAGTGAGCAGGATAACTATTTCCTCCAGCACACCCACTGTTCAGGAAGAGAGATGGAGATCTTTGAGATGGGGCCACCAGGCAGCTCTGACCCTGGACTCCCTTGCTGCCTCCATTCAAAGCACCCTGTCTGACTATAAGTTGAGATGAGAGATCATCTGCCTTGTAGGAGCAGATGCAGAGCCAGCAGCAGAGCCAACTGTGTTTTCCCTCTGCCTTGCATGTAGGTGACTGCAATACTCTGGATTTCACAGTTGTAGTTTGGATTCACTGGTCTAGTTGAAGACGGTGCCAAGAATGGGTGGCAAAGGCCCATGTTTCCCATGACACCTGTAAAAATGAGGGGCAGAAGGATCCTCTGAAGTACCTCTCAGTCTACCTAGGAAAGAGTAGAATCTGTCCAGTTTAATTTTTTATCATTTTATGACCAAACAATCTCAAAGTTTAAAAAGTCATTAAAGACCATCTAAACTATCTCATGGTACCAAGGAGGCAAGGCCCAGATTGGGTAAAGTACCAGACCCAGGACTGCATACTTAAGTTACGGTACAGCCGAGTCTGGAATCCAATGCTGTCTTAGTCGATTTTCTGTTGCTATAGCCAAATAGCGGAGACTGGGTAATTTATAAAGAGGAAACATTTATTTCTTATAGTTCTGGAGGCTGGGTAACCCAAGGTTGAGTGGCTGCATCTGGTGAGGGCCTTCTTGCTGATGGGGACTCTGCAGGGTCCCCAGGTGGTACATGGCAAGGATTTCATGACAGACAACCAAATTGGCTTTTTAAACAGACATACTAATGTGATAACTAAACCACTCTTGTGATGACTAACCCATTCCTTCCATCGTCCATTAATCCATTAATCCAGTAATGACTCCATCACCCCTCAAAAGCTCCACCTCTCAGCACTGCTGCATTGTGAATCACATGAACTTTTGCAAGACACATTCAAACCATAGCAGATGCATTGACTTCTAGGATTGATCCTGTAACAATTACCATGCCATCTTTTCTTTTTCCTCCTATCCCTTCTTTCTTCATCTTATAAATTATCTATTCCCATTCCATATATTTCTGCTAGAGGTAAAAGTCCCTACCTCCCCCCAACTTCTTGGAAACTCTGATTATTCCAGAGAGTAGCCAAGTGACCCAAATTGAAATAATTAAATTTTTTTGAGAATTGATATTGATATATGGATTATGAGAAGTGTGTTAGCCAGGGTAAGCTAACTGCTGTAACAAACGACACCATGTTGAGGTTGCTTTCTGTTTGTCTGTTTACTCTCTTAATGGCCCAATGTGGATATTTGCCATGTGGTCTTCCACGAAGGCTCCCTGTATCCCCTGGGCCATGGAGTCCTCATTAAATCCCCTGCAGCCTCCTGGCAGCTGAGAGAAAGAGACCTGAGGTGAAGACTCCTGGGAGACAGTGACACACATCTCTTCTGCTCACCTCCCATTAATCAGAAACCATCATACACTCCCACCTAACAGCAAGGAAGGCTGGGAAAAAAATAGTCTAACTGTATGCCCAGGAGCAAAAGGAAAGAGTAGGACAAATGACCTAGTGGGAGTTACCATGACCCATATTTCCTGCCATGTGGAAAAAGAGCTGCTGGTAGATGAAAACAAAACATAGCAAAGCAGACATTTAAAGAAAAAAAAAAAAGACGTGAGAAGCATTTTCTTATCCCCTGGATAGGCCATGTTTGATGTTGGACCAATTCCTGTACCTATTATTTCAAAGAAAGCATTCTTAAGTTTATCAAACATAATCAGCAGAATAACAATTCGACTGGGATGGCAGATTAGAAAGGTTAAAGCTTAAACAGGGCCGGGCGCGGTGGCTCATGCCTATAATCCCAGCACTTTGGGAGGCCGAGGCCGGTGGATCATGAGGTCAAGAGATTGACACCATGCTGGTCAACATGGTGAAACCCCGTCTCTACTAAAAATACAAAAATTAGCTGGGCATGGTGGCGGGCGCCTGTAGTCCCAGCTACTTGGGAGGCTGAGGCAGGAGAATTGCTTGAACCCAGGAGGCGGAGGTTGTGGTGAGCCGAGATCACGCCATTGCATTCCAGCCTAGGTAACAAGAGCAAAAACTCTCTCAAAAAAAAAAAAAAAAAAAAAAAAAGAAGAAGCTTAAACAGGTGTCTGGATTGGCCTACTCTTGTGGACAACTTGTGCATCCTCTTGGGCCCACCTCTTCCTCCAGCCACTTCTTTCAGAGTCCAGTTCTGCCAGGCTTTGACCAGGCTTTCCCAGGTGCCAGCTGGCAAAGCCTCATTTGGCCCAGTGCCTAGAGCCTCTCTCTTCCTGCCTTGGGCTTCTCTGACCCTGCAGCCCAGTTATTCCCTGGGAACTGCCCAGCCATCATGGAGGGGCTACCCAGAGTTACAGGGAGTGACAACGCACATGGCAACCACCCTTGACCAAGGTGGTTCAGGAGCCAGTGGGTATATGCTCCCCCTTTTGCCTCCTATGGGGACAATTCCAAGACACAGTTGATAGGGCCTTAGTCAGAGGCTCAAATGATAGTTCCCAAGATGCCAGTCCCTCTTGCTGAACTTTTCGTCCTGCTTTCCCAGGTTTTGTTTTTATTTAGCAGAAAGTCCCACAGCATTGAGCACCAGGTGCCCTTCATGGTGGCCAACTCAGTGACACATTCTTCTGTTGGCTTTTTCTCCTTCCCTTTCTCGCTCTCCTTTGCTTCTTGCCCTGCCCTCTGCATTCACACTTCCTAATAAATTTCACACAAGCAATGTTTGGAAGTCTCTGCTTTTGAGAGGACCCAGGAAGCTCTACTGAAAGAGGAACTTTAATATGCTGATATGTGCTGTGATTCTCCTAGAAGAAGTCGTATGCAGAATTTCCCAAAGGTATCTGACTGGTCCACTCCTTTTTATTCTTCCTAGAACTTACATAACTAAAATAAACTGCCTCTCTATTGATCTTGCTTCTTGATTATAGGGTGTCTGATTCTCTAATTTTTTAGTATCTCCAACATTGAGGGAACAGACATGGACCCATTGATAAGCCCAATCTACCGCAACAGGAACCGGCACAAAGTTAGACACACAGTAAGTATTCAATAAACACTTGCAATTAGGGCAACAAGAGGCTCACTGGTTGAATAACACTCAAAGTTTGAACTATTTTCAATGATGCTTTAAATCAAAATGTTTTCAATTTTTATTTTACTTGATTAGAACAAAGTGAAATATCATTCTTTCAGTCTCTGTAACAGCACACTGATTTTTCTCTTTTCCCTTCGCTCTCCTTTCTCCTCCTCTCCTTTTCTTCCTTCTCTCTCATTTCTTTTTTCTCCCTCATTTTCTTTTTTCCATGCTTTGCATCTCTTCTACCATGGTTTATTTTCTCTCTCTCTCTGTTTTTTTTTTTTTTTTTGGTTTAAAATTCAGAGGCAAAGACTCCAGGGACAGTGACTCTGACTCAGTAAATGAAAACTGTGTTGACTCCCATGGTAGAGAAAGTTGTAAACCACTGAGAATTCCAAAATAGATGTATTTCTTGTGGGAAAACCATCACCATGTCTTCCACTCCCATAGATTATGATGTTAATTTGCCTGTATTCTTCTTCAGTGTTTATAATTATCTTGGGCAAAGGATTTTTTAAAGAGTATCTTTCCTACCTCCCAACTCCCACCTCCCCCAAACTCTGCTTTTTATTGGTGGTGCTTGCACAACCCAAAGACTAAAACCTCAGTGAGAAAGTAATAAAGTGCTTAGAAGTAATAATTGATGGTCAGCCCATCTTACATTTGGGATGTAGTTAAAGGCAGAGTCTTTGTAAACTCTCCTAATCCCATTTATTAATGGTTAGCAAATTGTAATTATCAATCAAAATCAAAATGTGTGTGCTGGCTCCTTGAGCTTTGGGTGGTAGACTTTCTTGTTACTCATTCAACCCCTGTTTGTTTATCTGTATGTATTAGGAGCTTTGATATGTGTAACATGTGGTAAATTTATTATTAGTAAGAGCCACTGTCTATTAAGAAATGACTATTTGATTCCATACCTAGTCTTTTACATATATCATTGTGTTTAACTTTAGTTTCACAAAGATTCCCTAAGGTAGGGATTGCTATCCACATTTTACAGGGAGGTTAAGTAACTGGCCTCCCATCACACAGCCAGTTAGGTGCCACAGATGGTATTCAGACCCATTTTCATCTGAATTCAAAACCAGCACTCCCTGAGTATACATCCATTTGACCGACATCAGACAAATCAGAGCTCTGAAAGGTTAAATGATGTAATATATGTGCCTAGCATGCTCCATAACACATAATAAAGTCTCAAAAATGTTTGCTGCTAGGATTATTATGATTATCATTATTACTGTAATTATTACTGCTACTATTATTATTTTCATTATCCAAGGCTCTAACCCTTCAGATCTAATTTCCAGGACTTAGAAATATCTACATTGTTAAAATGATAGGTACAACTTTAAATTCCCTAAACCAATGACAAAAGGTGAAGTGACAGGAATCCAACACATTAATAAACACATTACCAAAATGCAGAATAAATGAATGAATTTAAATAACAACTATCTCTAAAGGCCTCACAATTATTCACAGAACTTCACCTCTTTAACTGATTTTTAATAAGCTATCCAGATGAGAAGTTTACTTATTTCCATTGAATAGAAAATGTTGAAGATGGAGAATTGTGTGAGCAAGCTATGGTAAAGGCAAGTGGGTAACACGTTTCTGGAACATAAGAGACTAGTGTTTCTTATTGTACAAATGAAAGATCATATTCCAACTTCATGATGGACATATCCCACGTTGATGTGTACACCAAATAGCAGAGAAATTGGTGATGAAGTAAATCAACTTCTGCAAGCTATTAAACACTGAGTCACTTTACCTAGAAAAATTGTAAATTTCCTTTTCTAAAAGTGCAGTTTCTGGTTGGGTACAGTGGCTCAGGTTTGTAATCCCAGCACTTTGAGAGGCAGAGGCAAAAAGACTACTTGAGCCCAGGAGATCAAGACCAGCCTGGGTAAGATAGAGAAACCTGTGTCTGTACAAAAAAAGTTATAAAAATTACCTCGGTGTGGTAGTGCACACCTGTAGTCCCGGCTACTCAGGAAGGTGAGGCAGGAGCACCCCTGGAGCTCCGGAGTTCAAGGCTACATTGGGCTCTGATCGCACTGCACCACTGCACTTCAGCTGAGGCAACAGAATGAGACTCTGTCTCTAAAAAAATAAAAATAAAAAAAACAGCACAATTTGCAACTCACAAACAATCTGTGTTCTGAAAACAAGTCAGCTAGTTGGTGTCTGGTGCTCAGAGTGCTCTTTCCCATCTTCACATGATGCCGTCAGGTCCAGGGCCAACCCACAGATATTTGTTATAGGCAAATATAGCAAAAGAGCCCTGTAATCACAGTGACCCGCATACTATGGACAATGGGAAAATGCTCCTGGGATTCCAACCCAGGATTTCAAGAATGTGTCTGTCAAGCTGCAACCCTAGAAGCAGATGAAAGTTACCCTTCACTGCTTATGTGCTAGCTGGGAAATAGCACAGACAGAGACAGTAGTAGATCTCTGTGGATTGTGACTTTGGTGGAGAAAAGATCAGAGTGATGGTGAAGGGCTCAATCAGGGACTCCAAATGAGAGCAACTAGGAAAGGCTGCAAACTCTTGGATAGCACTGGAACTACTTCCGGTTCTGTGTGCTTCCCTAGCACAAGCCCACAGGGCTAATTTCTTCAAGGGCTTCTGATGGTATTTCCTCTTCCCCTATACATGCAGGAGACAGTCTCAAGTTTCCTTAACCTTCTTTGAGATTCTCAAAGACTTTCCTAAGGTGTTTGACTGCATATAATGTTTCTCAAAATGTGAGCTATACACTCTTCAGTGGGGCTCTAGAAAATGGTATGAGGATAGGCAGTTAGATTCCAGCCCCAGGTAATGGATCACGCCTTGCTCCTTGGCTTCCTCTGAGTCATTCCCCCTTGCTTAGTTACAATATTCCCAACTCCTTTGTGGTAATTACCCCCCCTCCCCACTGTTGAGACTCTAATTAAAGGTGCCCTGTCCTACTCTGGCCAAGAGGTGGGGCTGAGATCCACACCAGGCCCAATCTTCCCTGGAACATTGATTTTTGGGCAGTGTTACAGAATGAGAGGGCAAAACAAAGTAGTGCCTTGGAAAAGCTATAAGAAATTATTCATTTATGCTGCATTTATTCAATAAGTACTCTAGAACGCCATGCCAGGACGTAGAGATTTTGAGGTGAACAAATCTGTAAAAAGCCCCTACCTTTGTGAAGTTGACATTTGATGGGAAGGGTGAGGGAGGCAAACAATAAAAAGTAACACAAATAAAATATGTAATAATGTCTTAAAAGCAGTAGGAAAAAGATGGAGCAAAGAAGGGAGACAGGGAGAGAAAATGTGATTGCAAACAGTTCTTGAGGTTGTGATCACAAACAGTTCTCATTGAGAATGTGCTGAGACAGCAAGCCACGAGCATTTCAGGGGAAGATGGCTATAGGCAGAGGGGAAAAAAAATGCAAAAGCCTGAGCAGAGTGGGACCAGCAAGGTCAAGGAAAAGTAAAGAGACCGAGTAAATGCAGGAAGAAAGAGAGTTGAAAGGAAGCGCTTAGGGTGATTATGGGACAGAGTATGCCAGGCCTCGCAGGCCACTGGAAGCACACTGGCTTGCCCTCTGAGCCTGTCTCAATCAACTATTGCTTTGTAACAATCATCACAGACTTTCTGTGGCATACAACTACCAGCATTGCTTTTGCTTACATTCCTACAGGTCAGCTTAGAGCCAGCCAAATCCAGGCTGAGCTCAACTGGGCAGTTTTAACTGACAAGTTAGGTCCATGCCCACTCCATAAGTCTACCATCTTCTTTGGACAACTGAGCTCACCAGGGCATGTTCTCACAGGGACAGCAGTATGCAGAAGGCAACTGGAAACACATGACAAGTCACAAGGACTAAATTCTTTAGCCGGACCTTGTCATTTTGGATCACCTATCCCCACTCCTGTCCTCTTGCTCAAAGCAAGGACATGACCAAGTCAAAGTCAAGGAGTGGGGCAGCAGACTTCACCTCTAGTGGGAGGCACTGCAAAGCCACATGGCAAAGGGATGGATGGGGAATGGGGACTGATCATTTTTCTTAGAACCAGGGAACCATTGAAGGCTCTAAGCAGATGAGTGACTTAGTCTGGCTTTCGTTTAACATCAGTCTGGCTAGTGTGTTGAAAATAGGTGGTAAAAGAGCCAAGATGGAATCTGGGAGACCAGTTAGAAGCTATCACGTTATTCCATGAGAAACACTGTGGTGGCATGGAGCTGAGAAACAGCAGAAGAGTTAGTGACAACTGGGAAATTCCGGAAATATTTTAAAACTAGAGTCAAGGGATTTGCTGATGGATTGAATGAACATGAAACACAACTCAATGTTTTTGAGTTATGCAACTGTAAGGATAGATTTGTCATTTTTCAGATAAAAGGACTATAGGGAGAGTCCATCAGAAGAAAGGGAAGGTAGAGAGTCTAGTTTGGGACATGTTAAGTTTGCAACATGCATTTGACATCCAAGCAGAGATATCAAATAGGCAGTTGGCTATCAGGCTGAAGTTCGGGAGAGAGGTCTGACCTGGAAATATAAATTCTGGAGTCATCAACATGCAGATGGTATGTTAATTTTTACTGCTGCATAACAAAATAACACAAACTGAGCTTCTTAAAACAATACCCATTGTCTCACAGTTCTGGGGGTCAGAAGCCTGGACACAGTGTGGCTGGCTTCTCTGCTTAGGCTCCCACAGGCTGAAATCAAGGTGCCGGCTGGGGCTACAGTGAGACATTGGTCCTCTTCCAAGCTCACTGACTGATGGCCAAGTTCAGTTCCTTGTGACTTTGAGGCTGAGATCCTCATTTTCTTGCTGGCTGTTGGTCAGGGGTCTCTCTCAGCTCCCAGGAGCTACCCATAGTTCCCTGTCTTCTTGTCTTCTCTACAACATGACAATTTTCTTCTTTAAGGCCAGCAAGAGAATCTCTTTCTCATAAAGTCGTTCACTCCAGCAAGGATCCAGTTCCTCTTTTCAGAGTTCAGCTGATCGGACCAGGCAAACCCAGGATAATCACTTTTTTGATGAACTCAGTCAACTGATTAGCAATCAAATCACAGAGGTGATGCCCCATCACATTCATATTCCCACCCACAGTCAGGGAGAGGGGGTTCCACAGGGGGTAGGAATGTTTAGGCACATCTTAGAATTCTGACAACTGTAGAAAGTTATCAAAAAACTTGGGATTTGATGCAATCACCAAGTTGAATATAGAAGGAAAATAAAATTAGTTTCTTCTACCCAGAACCCCTGAGCTGCCCAAATCCTGGCCACTTACATCTAGAACAGGTTTCTGTTACTTACAACTAACAAACACCAATGAATTCATCCTTGGATGAGTCTTAACTCACACTGAGGTTTAAGAACCACTGACTCAGACCATCAGAGCAAAATTGATGCAAATAAATGATAATGAGTATTTTGCACCCCAAATTCAGAAATGAGATTTATTTTAGCTACATTTCAGAGGAAATCCCATCTAAATGATCCTCTTGATATTTGCTCAATAGAAAGAGAGGAGCCTCTGCGCAGAGAATGTAGGAACATGGCAGAATTGTGTTCTCAAGTTTACTTTAATAGACTAATTTCTTTTACTTCAAAATCAGTGACTAGTGTCTTGGTTCATCCTGCTGTTTTCTGCCTGGATGTGGTAGATAGAAAACCAGGGGGGAACTGCAACAGAGGGAGAGTGTGACAAATGTAGAAAGACCATGTAACCAACCAGTGGCCTCCATCACATCCCTACCTTCTCAAAACTTTGCTTTTAAAAAGGTTTTTAAACGATGGTAACAAAAGCACAGGCTTTAGTGAGAGGCAAATCTGGGTTTAAAGTCTAATGCTTCCATTCACCAGCTAGGCAGCTTTGAGCTCATTACCTAACTTTTTCTGCATCTCTTTCTTCTCATCTGTCAAATACAATAATATTACCTTCTTCCCTGGGTTGTTGAAAGGATTAAATGAGATAATGGATGTAAACGCATTTCTATCATGTGCTAAGTAACTATTTCGGTGACTATTGCTGTGGCTATTGTGCCTGTTTTTCTCTTTGAAACAGGAACTGGAGTGATGACCTCCCTTTGTCTCTTAGCATTGCCAAACACCCGCAGATCAGAAGCCTTAAGAGAGAAAAGCTGCAAATAGCATGAGGCAGCAGCACGACTTGTTCATATCCTTTGGCCTAATTGTGACTTGCTAATATTATCCGGCCCTCATCTAAGCTTCACTTTGGATTGGCCAGAATATTAACAAGCAGGTGGGGTGGGGGAGGAAGGGAAACCTGCACCATTGAGCTATGCCACGTGAATGAACACCAAGGCAACGAGGTAGGAATGATAGAGTCCAAAAAAAGTAAAAGCAAGCTAGAACATTAAAAATCTTTCCTTACACAAATGCAAATTCTGAATGATTGCAAAATTTATGACTTTGTTCCAGTTAACAAGTTCCTCAGGATCAATCTGGAGAAGCAACACTTTAGATGTGCATGCCATGGTGTCTTTATTTGAACATTTTTTACTACATAAATACACAGTATGACAACTGAGTGCTATATGGTTAGATTTTGAAGATGTTTTTCCACATTTACTACACCATAACTCTCACTTCTGGTATATTTGAAATCTTTATATTGCCTTCTGCCTATGAACAATTGCAATTTGTGCCAAACCCAGCTATTAATTTTTCTCAATAAATCTCACAGTTCTACTAGTGAAACTAATGAGATGTGCCCACCATCACATAGTTTATTCTAACGTTCCTTGATTGCAAGGATTCTCTTCATCCTAAGAGATAAACATCAGTCAAACATTCCTCTCAGAGTCCCACTTATTCATCAATGCTTTAAACAAATCAACTGCCACCTGATTCTAAAAGACAGGGTTTGCATGTGCATGATACTCACCCTATCATTTTTCTAGGGTATAGACCCTTGAACACCCAAATTTCTCTCATGTCAGGGGATTTGAAGACATCACAAGCAACAGAGAAGGGCCAGAGAGAGCTAGAGCAAATATGATTGAAACTTCTCTTGACCTAATGGTCCCTGGTTGACATGTTCTAATCCTCCTCCAAGTGTCACCTTAGCTAAACTATCATATTTATAGGACAGAATATAAAACAATTGCCTCTTCACTAAAGCAGGGAGAGGGGGATTTTGACAATCAAAAATGCAATTGAGCTGGGTGTGGTGGCTCTCGTCTGTAATCCCAGCACTTTAGGAGGCCAAGGTTCGAGGACTGCTTGAGTCCAGGAGTTTGAGACCAGCCTGGGCAACATAGTGAGAAAGTGGCTCTATTTTGAAAAAGTTTAAAAACTAGCTAGACATGGTAACACCTACCTGTGGTCTCAGCTACTCAAGAGGCTGAGGTGGGAGGATCCCTTGAGCCTAGAAGGTCATGGCTGCAATAAGATGTGGTCGTGCCACTGCACTCCAGCCTTGGTGATAGAGGGAGACCCTGTCTCAAAAAAGACGCAATTGTACACAGGGCCAAAGTTAAAATGATATTTAACCTATGAATTCAAAACTTCTACTTCTCATTTTAATTTGTAAGTGCTTAGGGTAAGGAGAAAAAGTAAACAATTTATAGAAAATGATCAAGGCTATTTTATAACTCATCAATATCCTTACATGAGATTCAATAAATAAACAAAGGTGTTTTGGGGCCAAATCGACTGGGTTTGTGAGTCAGTAGGTTATTGATTTCATCTGCCATCTTGTCACGTGTTACTGTTGTACTGGCCCGAGCATAGAAAGTCAACACCAAGACAAAAGTATGCCAAATTGCAGGGTCTTTATTGTCGGCGGCCATGGAGGACTCGCGTCTCTCCAACCCGTGGCCCCGAAAGGAGGGTATCAAGACCTTTTATACCTGTAAAACCACCTCGGGAGTGAGGGTGAGGGGCGGGGGTGGGGGTGGGGGTGAGGGGCTTCAGACATTCCGAGGGCTAGTGGATTTTGTAAATCACCTCCTGGGCAGAGACGAGGGTGAGGGGCTCCGGACATTCCGAGGGCCAGGGGACTTTGGACATTCTGATTGTTACTTAAGTGGTTCACAAAAGTCAAGATTAGCATTTGTTTACACATTGTCTGGGTAGGGTGGAAATTACAGTCCTTAATTACTTATTACAAGTCGCAGGGGCCAAGATGGCATGGGTTTGGACTGCTTGCCTGTCACATTTGGGTTACAGAGAGCAGTTTCAATAGAAAGCCGAGGTATGGTTGAGGTATGCAGTTTTATGGGGCTTTTACCATGTCACATTAACCCAATGTTATCATCACACAAATGACTGATGTAATACATTCAGATATACTCAAGGGCCTTGGTGAAATAACTAATTGTTCTCATTAAACAATGCCTAAATTAACTCAAAGATGGGAGAAAAACGTTAGAGGTCAGAGAACTATTGCATATGTATACTCTTTAACTCCCGATATTTACGTATATATTTATTTCTTCCATCTCTGCCTCTTTGCCTACTTTTTCTTCCCTTTTCATTTTTTCTCCCTTTTTTCCATATTTATGGTGAGACATCAGTAGTCTCACAGATGTTATTAAAAGCCAAAGAGTTTATTAACTCTTAGCTCATATTATTTAGGATTGCTGATACCTTTTCTATACTTTCATCGCATTTCCTGGGAATTACTTAAGATCCGCTAGGTTCACCATTGTGTGGAATTCATTCACTTGAGTTTCCTTTGAGTCAAATGCGGAAATTGACTCCAGTTGTCGATCCAGGTTGTTCATAACCTCAAAACCAACAGAAGCCTAGTAGAAGAGAGAGTGGATAAGGAAGGGGATTAGACGCCAAGAAATAAAGCCCTTTTCATGGTAAGAGAAATCTAGCAACCACAAACTGATAAGGAAGGCCCTGAGGCAGGCTTCCCAAGGAGATGCCAATTAGGAAAGCTGATAGTGAATTCAGAGGAAGCAGCTGCCAGCCAGGGAAGGATGGAGGCCAAGTGGAATGGCAAAGAGATGGCAGCAGCAGCAAAGCCCCGAGTCAGAATCTAGCATCAAGTCTTGCATGTGATATTACAGGCTTCATGGCTCCATGGCTCCATGCCAACCATTTCATCTCCCTGAGTCTTAGTTACCTCTTCTGTACAATACACATCATAAAAGTTTACTCTAGAGAATTGTCCTAAGGCTCAAATGAAATCAGGTAGTAGCAGTCCCTTGCAAAGTAGAAAGTGATTTATAAATGTCAGTGTTAGCCCTTATTATTATTTGCTGGACTCATGGTCCAACCTCATGATCTTTGTCTGGAAAAAATGCAGGACAAGTTTCTGCATCAGTCTGGTGCAATTTGGAGGGTTTCAAGGAAAATTTCAAAAAAAAAAGTCTTTATCCTTGATTAATGGTAAAAAAATAATTCTATCTCGACTACTTGGATTGAGTACTGACTTTCAGGCATATTTCAAAGTACGAAAAGTTCATTTTCTGATATTCCTAGCTCCCTTTCCTTATGTCCCATTCTATACAATCCTCCTCTGAGAAATACTTTCCTTTTTCCTCCTTTCCTCTATTTATTCTCCAGTACTAAAACCTGATCCCAGACAAAAACACTAATAACTTACTGTATTGGTTACATTCGATATTTTAATCCAATGGTTTTAAACAATGCAGAGGCGTATGATTCGCTTATCTGGAAGTCTTGACAAGGGCTGGACAATCCAGAGACTGAACAATGTCATTGAACACTCAGAGTCATTCTACCTCTGCTCTGCTAAACTCAATGTCAGCTTCATTCCAAGGTTGTTTTCCATGTGGTTATAGGGTTGTTATGTGTATCAATTAGGGGCCTATGCTTCATTGTTCATGTCCAAGGAGCAACAGGGGACTGTGGAGAGAAGCAAGAGGAACAGGAACGTGCTTTTCCCCAGACATTGAATCAAAGCTGTCTCTTCTGTCTGATTGGATCAACATATGTCACTTACCCCTGGGCTGTCAGACATAGAATATCACACTCTGTCTGAGTTCTTGAACCAATTACTGATAAAGGAAAGAAGATTACCATGATTGGCCAAGACTAATCAGAGTCCCTTTCTCCCTGGAGCTGGGTCAATCTCTGATCCCCATAGCTGCTACACACAGTGGGGACAATAGAGTGAAGACTGTGGAGTCAACCCCAATACCCAGCACATGCCAAAGGAAAACATTATTGATGAGATTTCTTTTGTCACTTCTCCCAGAGTTATCTGCATTCTATCAATGGTAGAAAGAAGATGAAGGAATGAATCACTGAAATAATCATATTTCAAGGATCTGATTAAATAAGGCTCCCTTAATGACTCTAATATCATATCCTAGAGATGATAGTTGGGATTGGGGAGGCACAGAAATTTCTCAAAGTATGTGTGAGGGAAAGCATTCTCACTTATAAGTGGGAGCTAAATGATGAGAACACATGAACACATAGAAGGGAAAAACATACATTGGGACTTAACGGAGGATGGAAGGTCAGGGGAGGGAGAGGATCAGGAAAAATAACTAATGGGTACTAGGCTTCATACCTAGGTGATGAAATAATCTATACAAGAAACTACCATGACACAAGTTTACCTGTATGACAAACCCGCACATGTACCTGTGAACTTAAAAATTAATATAAAATTACTCAATAAATCAAATAATCTAATTTAAAAAAATAATAATCATAGAGCATAGGCCAGTCCAGTTTTACCTTAAGAACTGTTTTTAGGTATGTACAACCCAAAGGAGAGAGGACAGTTTGGGTTGGGGTAAGAGGACATAGAAATGAGGTCAAAGCTAAGAAATTGCAAAATGAAGATGAAGGTATTAGTGTTGACCAAACATAGAGGTGGTGGCTCAGCTGTTGAGGTCAGAAAGTTTGGAATTAAGTCAGAAAGAGCTGGGTGTAGGGTCTTTGGGGGAAAGCCTGGTAGTTGTAACGTGTTCTTAGAGGAGTCACGGAGACTTGGCCCATTCCAAGGTAATATTTATGAACACCAAGTGAAAAAGGAAGATGTTCTCCTTTTCTCTGACTCCTAGTGTGCTTTTATTGCTTTCCAGGTTACCTTGTAAGTATGCATAACTCAACAAGCTGAATGAATTATCTCTACCAAGAGGATATCCTATATAAATATACAGTGTTTCATTGAAGCAGAAATCATAAAGAAATGAGGTACAAAATTGTTTCTGGAGATATTTAATGACATTTATCAATATATTTTGTTGAATTACAGGACTATCTTTCAAACCGTATCTTCCACCTTAGTAGAATAGACACTGTTTTGGGGGGATTTTTGAGTCGTGATTACACTTAGTCCTTCTAGTCAAGAGAAGTCTGCTTCGGAGGTTGCCTAACATACAAGTTACTCTCTGTATTCATCATGACTTTTTGGATTTCAGATGATGGAAACTCAACTCAAACTAGTTCTTGCAAAAAAAACACAATTGCTTATTTCTGGAAGGTCTAGAACGAACACTAGCTTCAAGCACAACTGGTACCGGGACGTATGTAATATCCTCAGCACTTGGCTTCTCCAGTCCTCATCTCTCTTGACCTAGCTTGGCTGTATTCTTCAGACCAAGTCTCTCCAAGGTGACCTCCAGTGGCTGCCAATCACATACTCTCAGTGTAGCAATTCCAGCAGAAAAACAGCTAACTGAAAGTTAACAATTTTAGGAAATACAATGATTGACTCAAATTAGCCAATGAGTCCATCTATAAACCAATGACTATAGCCATGCATAGGGGCTATTCTGAGTCATCTGCCCCACTGCTGGTCAGGGGAGGATTGGCACTGTGACCTCCAGCCCCACCAAGTTCACGTTGAACACACGGGGTAAGCACCAAGGCAGAACACAGGGCTGCTATCAGAAGGACCCTGAAAAATCACGTAGGGTAGAGAGGCCACATTTACCACTGTCCCTCCTGTTCTCTGGGTCTTAATCTTTACTCCATGACTTCCTGAAAGGTCATTTAAATATGTTCAGTGCCCCACTTTGAATATAAAATCATGGTAATTCCCACTCACCCACATCAGAGTAATATTGTAAAATCACCTAATAGATTAAGAGTTCAGCGAATTTAAAATAATAAAATGTTTAATAATAAACATGACAGAAGAGATCAGGAATACTACCGTGATGAAAGTGTTTACTTACCTCCAGTGGAGTTTGGCCTAATTAGATGGTAATCACACTTATCTGGTACACAGTGTTCATACATAAGAAACAGGCACAATGAATGTTTGATCTGAGTACCGATAATCCTGGCAAGGTTCTGCTTTTACACATATAAGTCTTCAAAGGAGGAAACTTTTTACCTAAATATTTTTGTATGTGCTTTGCTCTTTTGTAATTAGCTTTGAAGGATTAAAAAAAGAATTCTACCAAATCATATGAGCATAGATGTGTTGCAGCGTGCCTAAATAATTTTCCATTAAGATTCTGCCTTCAGCGTTCTAACAAAGTGAGCAGAGCTGAGGAGACATAGCAGTATTTGTTTGACTGACAGATTCTACTGCTCTCTGTTACCCTGCCGTGAGTTTCCTTTGTAGAATATCACGGGGCAATTAAAGACATTGTTCCTTAGATACACAGCTAGATTCTTTATTTAAAAGTCATTTTGCTAATTAGAAATTACAATATCAATATGTATTACTCTTTGTAACTATCCTACCCATCCAAACACTGACTTCATATTGAAAAATTTCTGAAATTTTCTTCATTCTGAAAAATTTCCCCCATCAAGAGTATCTTGGAACATGAAGGTCTACAAAGTACTTCATATATAATGTATTCACCGAGTAATAAATAGCAGTTACATTACTCTCACTAATAAAAGAACTACTTACTTACATGCAACAGAAGACCACACATAGAAAAATCAACTTCATGGCCAGGCGCAGTGGCTCATGCCTGCAATCCTAGCACTCTGGGAGGCTGAGGTGGGCAGATCACTTGAGGTCAGGGGTTCAAGACCAGCCTGGCCAACATGGTGAAACCTCGTCTTTGCTAAAAATACAAAAATTAGCTGGGTGTGGTGGTACATGCCAGTAGTCCCAGCTACGTGGGAGGCTAAGGCAGGAAAATCGCTTGAACACAGGCGGAGGTTGCAGTGAGCTGTGATCGTGCCACTGCTATCCAGTCTGAGCAGCAGAGCAAGTCTCTGTCTCAAAAAAACAATAAAATTAAAAAATAAAAGTCAGCTTCACAAAAATGGTTGCAAAAGTCAGCAAAACAACAACAAAAATCTCACTTCCAACCCAAAGTTCTTCTAAAAGAACTTTCAACCCAGAATTTCATATCCAGCCAAATTAAGCTTCACAAGCGAAGGAAAAATAAAATCTTTCACAAACGAGCAAGTACTTAGAGATTTCACCACCACCAGGCCTGCTTTACAAGAGCTTCTGAAAGAAGCACTATACATATAAAGGAACAACCAGTATCAGCCTTTCCAAAAAACTATGAAAAAGTAAAGAACATTAACATAATGAAGAATTTACATCAACTAATGGGCAAAACAGCCAGCTAGCATCAAATGACAGTATTAAACTCACATATATTATTATTAATCTTAAATTTAAATCGACTACATCCCCCAATCAAAAGATACAGACAGGAAAAAGCCAAAACCCATCGGTAAGATTTACCAACCAAACGGAGAGCAAAAATAAATAAATAAATAAATAAATAAAAAGCAGGAGTTGCAATTCTCACCTCTGATAAAATAGACTTTAAAGCAACAAAGATCAAAAGAGGCAAAGAAGGACATTACATAATGGTAAAAGGATCAATGCAACAAGAAGAGCTAACGATCCTAAATATATACACACCCAATACAGGAGCACCCAGATACATAAGACAAGTTCTTAATGATTTATAAAGAGACTTAGACTCCCACACAGTAATAGTGGGAGACTGTAACATCACATTGTCAATACTAGACAGATCGACGAGACAGAAAATTAACAAGGATATCTGAACTCAGACCCGGAACAAGTAAATTTAATAAACATTTATAGAACTCTCCACTTCAAATACATAAAACATATATTCTTACCAGTATTATATCACACCTATTCTAAAAGTGACTATATAATTGGAAGTAAATCACTCATCAGTAATCGCATAGCATTTCATAGGTTTAAATGAAATATTGGTTGGCTGCTTGTTTGTTATTTTCTTCCCTTATTCCTTCCTGTCTCCATTGTTAAGCACTATTACTGGCATAAAAGAGGTTTTCAATTCCCATTTTTAGACTGCATTCTCGCCTGGGCAATAAAGCAATACTCCCATTCTCTCTCCTTCTTTCTCTTCCTTTTTCTTCCTCTCCTTCATTTTTTTCTTTCTCTCTTTCTTTCTTCAAAAAAAGAAATTTCTTTTCTCTAGTTTACTTTAAAAAATAATAATAATAATAATCTGAAAAAAAAAGAAAAGAAAAGTTGATGACCAGAACTAGCACAGTGAGTATCAGGATGCTTATGATGAAAAAAGGAAAGAGTCAAGAAGTATTAAAGATGTAAAATAGTCAGTAGGTTATGAATGATACATGTTAGAATATATGCTTGCCTTTCGATTTTAAAATTCCAAGGGATAGTAGACCTTACAAAAATAAGGAATAGGAAAGAATGCAGCCTATGTGAGGCATATCAAAAGGAAATAACCTACATACAATAGTATTTTTAGAACATAATAGTTCTCGTATTTAACATAATGATATCAATGAAATTATATTACCTGTGAATGTTCAATAAAATGTCTATCTAACAGATAAATAAGTTTACACTTTGACACATACAAGTTTGATACTTAGTAGAGCATTCAGGGATAAGAGAATATATTAAAATTCAAAAACATATGACAAAAACTCACTTCCCTTCGAAGGCTGTAAAATTCAAAATGGTTCACATTAATAAAAAGCTCAGGCCTTTTGTTTTTTTGGGAAATAATATTACAATATAATTCCCCTGAATAACATTGGCCCCATGCCCAAAAGAAAGCAAGATGCAAATTGCAACCTATTTATGGAGCTGGAATGAGCTGCCTTTTTTGTAATTGTCTGTGCCCCCCAGGGACGCCTGACCTTGCTTATCTGAGCATGAGCTCACTGCTGAGTTCAGTCTGGAACTCTTCATATCTACACACGCTGGCTGGTAAACTAAGCTGGCCTCCCCACGCAGGTGGCCCAGCTTGTATATATGCTGCCCTCGCGTCCCAGTGACACTTGCTTGGTGTTACGTGGGTGTTACACACCAAAGGCCACAGAGACATTGGAGAAGTCAACGCTTCTGAAGTCATAAAGGAAGATAGGCACATGCCACCTGAGCTCTTTTATTTCAGTGTGTTTCTACGACACTTTTGTTTTATATTACTGTATATCAACGTAGGGGTGGAATAATCATCACAATTGTTTATTTGGAGGAGGGAATTTTACAGTGGAACAAATACATTTGGTTATTATTCCATATATATTTGTATTTGTGTGCATTATCTTCCAAAAGAAAAGACTACCAAACAATCTAATTTAAAGATCGTGCTTCAGCCAGGCGCGGTGGCTCACGCTTGTAATTCTGGTACTTTGAGAGGCCAAAGCAGGCAGATTGCCTGAGCTCAGGAGTTTGAGACCAGCCTGGGCAACCTGGTGAAACCCCGTGTCTACTAAAATGCAAAAGAAATTAGCCAGGCATGCCGACGTGTGCCTGTAGTCTTAGCTATTTGGAAGACTGAGGCAGGAGAGTTGCTTGAACCCAGGAGACAGAGGTTGCAGTGAGCCGAGATAGTGCCACTGCACTCCAGCCTGAGAGACTCCATCTCTCAAAAAAAAAAAAAAGAAAAAAAGAAAAAAAATGCTTCATAAAAAGAAAGCTCTCTAGATTTAAGTACCTTAGGGACTGTCTCTCTTTGAGGATAGGGAATGTGTTCTACCTATCCTTCTGTCTCCACTGCCTAGGACATGCCTACCGCATACACATTTGCCCTGTGAATGATCAAACAATAGTTCTCAGAAGTATTTGATTCATTGCAGGGTCTCAATCTGTGTTTCTCTCTCTCACTCAAACCTCTTCCTTCTACCGTTCCAATCTTTAGAAGAAGGAAGTTCTAATCTGTATGTTCCATAATGAAAGGAGCATGCATGATCCAGCCACCATTCTTAAAGCCTCACAAGACAGGCTGCATACCGTCTTGTGAGGCTTTAAGAAGGATGTGGCATTTCGGCTGGGTTGCACATTTCCACTGTGAATGATGGAAAGGAAAGGCTCTTCAGGAGGAAGAAAAGGTACTAGGAACACAAAGGTGAAAAACTGCATGCGACAACCTGTTGGAGAAGAGACTAGGAGATAGAGCCCGATCCTAGAGGTTCTTAACTGCCAAAATAATTCTTCTTCTGTGTTCTGCTCTCCCGAGTTAGCTCAGCTGTCAGATGGGTTGTGTGCATGAGACGACCTACCTCAGTGCTGGGCAGTAACACTGTCACATGATCCCCCCATTCAGTCTGTTTCCCTTTGCTGGGCTCAGGGACTTCACAATTCAGGGAGGCTATGCTCAGCTGGTGGGCTCTTGGAGCCATGTGCCTGCTGATAATCCTTTTAGAGCCTCTGCTAAATTAGTCCTCGCTCCGTGCTTCTCCTAAGAGAACTAGACATTAAATCTTACATGTTTGAGAGCTGAGATAATTAGACTTATAGGGACACAACACGAGAGTTTTAAGAAATGTCATGGATGATTCGATTTTTTTTTTTGTACTTTAGATTCTGGGGTACATGTGCAGATCATGCAAGATTGTTGCGTAGGTACATTCATGGCAAGGTGGTTTGCTGCCACCATCCCCCATCACCTATACCTGACATTTCTTCCCATGTTTTCCCTCCTCACGCTCCCTCCCACTATCCCTAGCACCCCCAACAGACCCCAGTGTGTGATGTTCCCCTCCCTGTGTCCATGTGTTCTCATTGTTCAACACCCACCTATGAGTGAGAACATGCAGTGTTTGATTTTCTGTTCTTGTGTCAGTTTGCTGAGAATGATGGTTTCCAGGTTCATCCATGTCCCTACAAAGGACACAAACTCATCGTTTTCTGTGGCTGCATAGTATTCTATGATGTATATGTGCCACATTTTCTTTGTCCAGTCTATCATTGATGGGCATTTGGGTTGGTTCCAGGTCTTTGCTATTGTAAACAATGCCGCAATGAATGTCCATGTGCATGTGTCTTTATAACAGAATGATTTATAATCCTTAGGGTATATACCCAGTAATGGGATTGCTGGGTCAAATGGAATTTCTATTTCCAGATCCTTGAGGAATCACCACACTGTCTTCCACAATGGTTGCACTAATTTACACTCCCACCAACAGTGTAAAAGTGTTTCTATTTCTCCACATCCTCTTCAGCATCTGTTGTCTCCAGATGGAACCTTTTTTTTTTAATGATTGCTTAGGAACACTGAAGTCCAAACTGTAAGTTGAAAGTCTTACGCAGTCTCAAAACCTAGCCCAAGTCATCAAATAATAAAAAATAAACTCTCTTAGGACCGTTCCCTTGGATAACAGTAAGGGCACCAAATGATGTCAGTACTATAGCAAGATCCTGGGGACCCTTTTAGTTGGAGAAATCCAGAAAATCCTGGGGAGGAGGTGGAGTCTCTTAAGGACTGAGAGGCAGTGGTTGGCTATTTAGCAATCAATATGGAAGTAGTAGGTTAAATCACATGAGATTACTGATATTTAACCATTTGGGGTTTAAACTACTGTCAATTTCATGGGTTTCTGCCTAATACCTCACTATGTTAATAACAACACAGCCATATCAGTACATACATACCAAAAAGAAAGCAGAGATTATGTCTCCCTAATAATGGGCAAAGTTCAACTCTTGGGTTGTATTTAAGTAGCACAAATAAATATGATCTGGCAGGTATTTAGTTCACCTTCTCCATGCAGGCACTCAGAATTTCAGACCATAAGTAGAAGGTGCTGAGATTGGGTGCTGAGATTGGAGGCATACCTTTTCTCCACACCCCATGCAGAAGCAGTTAATCTTTTGGGGGCATGTTTCAGGTTCCCAATATTGTTCTAAGACCTTTCTGTGAGTTTACTTACTAACTTCTTACACAACCCTACACGGTGAGTTCTATCATGACCCCCATTTTACAAATGAAGAAACTAAGAGAAAGAGTTTCCAAAGTCCAATGTGAGTGATGGCAGAGATTGGTTTAGCACCCAATCTGTCTCCAAACTGTGTGTTTGTATTAGTCAGGGTTCTGTAGAGAAACAGAATCAACAGGAATATATGCATATATAGAAAAAGTTTCTAATCAGGGATTGGCTCACATGCTTATGGAGACTGAGAAGTCCCACAGTTTGTTTTGTACAAGCTGGAGGCCCAGAAAAACCAATGGTGTCATTCTGGTCCAAGGTCCAAGAACCTGGAGTGCCAGTGTCTGTGTCAATGTCTGAAGGCAGGAGAGGATGGATGTCCCAGCTCAAGCAGAGAGCAGTCTGCCTTTCCTCCATCTTTTTCTTCTATTCAGGCCATTAACGGACTGAGCATGCCCACCCACACTGGGGATGACAGTCTTGACTCAACCTACTGATGCCAATGCCAATCTCTTCTGCAAACATCCTCCCAGATACTCCAGAAATATTTTACTAGATATCTTGGCATCCCTTAGCTCAGTTAAGGTGACACATAAAGTTAACCATCACAGTAGTTCCACAGCATTCTAGAGCTGACTGGGGAGCCAATGTGAGGTCAAGGTGTAGAGAAGGCAGGGTGTAGCAGACATTTGAAGATCAAAATGGCAAGGGTATTACCAACAAAAACTGGGTTGGAACACAAGGCTTAGTGCCACTGTGGAAAATGGTTGACATCCACCCCTGAAAGAGACAGATTTGCCACTTGGTCAACTGCAGGGCCCCCTTAGGAGAGTGTGCTGCTCTGGCACAACAGAGAGTGGATGGGAAGGTCAGCATTGTGCAGACAGGCTGGAGAGGATAATGGAACCCTGCGAGAGAGGCTGAGCTGAACAGAGTTCCTTTCCCTAATGTCACCAGTCAGATACTGTGTGAAGGAATAAGGAAAGGGTGACCAACAGAGGTCCCTGGAGAGAACTCAGGGTGGCCTATGAAATTGGAGAGGGGAAAAATTGCTTCTTTATTGTCTATCTGTTAAATTGCTTCTTTAACCTCTATCTGACCTACTAACCTGTAGCTGAAATTTAGTGTTTCCTTCAGTTACGAAAGGAAGCTATAAGCCAGGCTTACAAGAGCAGAGCTTGTGACTCTCAGCAACAGCCGTCTCAGACGGTTTCATGCTATGCTATGACTGTGCCAAGATCTGGAATCTCCCTTGTGTACATCACAACTTCAAAATATTGGAAGTTCAGACCTGCTGCTAAATCTTGTTATTAGTACATTAAGAAATACATATATAGGCCAGGGGCAGTGGCTCACACCTGTAATTCCAACACTTTGGGAGGCTGAGATGGGCAGATCACCTGAGCTCAGGAGTTTCAGACCAGCCTGGGCAACATGGCAAAACCCAGTCTCTACAAAAAATACAAAAATTAGCCAGGCATGATGGCGCGCACCCGTAGTCTCAGCTACTTGGGAGCTGTGGTGGGAAGATCACTTGAGCTCAGGAGGTAGAGTTGCAGTGAGTCGAGATCAGGCCACTTCTCTCCAACTTGGGCGACATAGTAAGACCTGGTCTAAAAAAAAATACATATATTACTGTATGAAAAATTTAGATTTTTTAAAAGTATTTTGATCATTGTATTCTGGGATAATTAATCTCTATAATTCAATGATTGTCTTGCATAATTTTGAAACATTATTGTGAGAAGAAATTCATAGGCTTTGCCAGAATTTCAAGGAGATTTCAAAAAATGTAAGAACCTTTGCTCCAGAAACAAGAGTCCTTCCTCCACTGCCCTACCCTAAAAGTTGTTTCTTTCACATTAAATAATCTTGTTTCTCTAGGTTTGATGTCTCTTCCTTCCACTTCATGAATCTGGTCACGTCTCTCCATTAGTCTTTAAAACACAGGGCTCCAAATGGAAGTCTCTCATGCTAGACTAGTAGATTGGAGTTTTTTTTTTCTTTCTATCCTGTCTGCTCTTAATCACAAATTGCTTAAACTGTGCAAAAGTGTTAAGTGTATATTTTTATTTTTGTTTTATGTATTCACGTCCTGTCTCATTCCAAAAATCTTTCCAGAGATTATTAAAACGATGCCTTTTAGGATCATCATGCTGCAGTATGACTAATTCTAGTGATTGACTGTTCCCACTTACAGCTGCCCAAACACCTTGCCCTGAGTTTCCTTTTAAGCTCCGCTTCCAGTCCAGGCACAGGGCAAGGCAGGGGCTCCTCCCAGAAAAATGCCTAAGAAACTGCTGCCACCAACAACGAGGGATGATTCACTTCTAGTTTATGAAAAATAGAATTAAAATTCTTGTTCCAGATACCGCTTTAAAAGTTGAATTGCATGTGCACATCAGGAAAGTTTTCACCAAAATGGGTTTGTGTCTCACCCTGAGGATAGCCCACCTCATTGTAGGAGTCTTGGTGGGGATCACTCAGCTTTGCCTGGAGTAGAAAAGATCAAGTAGAGTTCATGCTTTCTTTTTGTTAGCACAATTTCTCATTGTCCAACTGGAAATTGAAATTAAGAGAGAAAAAGAAAGAGAGACACAGGCTGTTGATTTAATGCTGACCTAATTTTAAATCTTCAATTAGATTGTATTGGTCTTCTACTAACGTCCTTTATGGAATTTCTTTTTTTTAAAGTAGTAGCCCACATATTTGCTCCGAAAACTCAAGTCTTTCTCCATATTCAATCATATCATGACATTCAATTCACCTTGTTTATTTCTATTGCTATTTTGAAAGCCTTTAGAATTTGATTCTCTCTCCTGAAACTTCTTTGAGGAAAAAAAATGTATGCAAATGGATTTCCTTCCCCATCTCTGCCAAATATAAACAATCAGTACAGGACCACTAGCAAGAGTGCTGCTGTGCTCATGTAACATGGACTCTGCCCAGGCTGGAACAAGCTTATCTGGGCACACTCTTGGAGGAGAGCTATCTATATGGTCAGCCTCCTCAGAGGATCTGAAAATCATATGAATTTAAAGTGCATCCCACCTGGTACAGATATGTGTATAAAAATATCTGAACGGGTTCTTTAACTCAGGACTTTATAAAGAGTTTAGTAAAGTGATGAAATAAAAATCCAGAGGAAGATTTCTAATTAATATAAGCATGTACACACACACACACAAACACAGACACACCAGCCACAGCTACCACCACCACACCCAGGAAACAAATTGCAAATACCATACTATAAAGCTCTGGTATTCACTTCCCAACCTTTCTTACGAAGGAATTGATAAAAATTCTTAGCCAGGTGGAGAAAAGGGTATTGCCCTGGTCTAGCCTGTCCACATCCTTTCCTGCTGTCATGGTCTCAGTTCTGCTGCCTAAAGACCCTTTTCTAGTGGTTCTAAACCTATTTGTGCCAGTGGGTTCTTTCTTTGTAGCAAGCCATTTAATGTTGGCTGCAAATGATTGTCAGTCTGCAACTGCTTTGAGTGGCAATTTTAAGTACAGTCTTTAGCAACCTCATTCCTACCGTGATTGCTTTCATTCAACGCCATCTGAAATGCTAGCCACCTGTCAACATGGGCATAATGGTTGTGCTTACAGGCACTCGAATTCTGCCTTTATTCTGCACCGAGAGTCACTTCATCACTGGAGTCCTGTCCAGCCTCTGAGAGGCTACAGAATCTCAGAGGGCTTTAAAAGCAACTGACATTAATTTCCAGATTGTATCCAAACTGAAAGAGGTCTCCCATACATGTGGAACTCATGGACCTCTTGATAGTCCCTTAGTCCCTGGGTATCCCCTTTCAACATGCTCCCCAGGGCCCATGCAAAAGTCCATAGAATTACACCGTTCATTTCCAGGGTAAGGTAGGCAATACCAGGATTTCTCAACCCTGAGGCTGTGACACTACATATATGAGTCGGGCACAAGATATTTTGGAAACAAATCATTACTGAAATTAGAAAATGATTGGCTTCTTTCATAAGTCGGAGCCAATTCCTTACCCTTCTTTTTGTACAAGAAAAAGCTACAGACATCTGCACTAGGAATAAAATGTAGTGATCTAAAACCTATGTTATCTATGCCACAGGCCCTTAATTCTTGTGATGATAAGAACTGTTATTGCTGTTAGTTCCTCCGTTCCCCCCTCCCATTTCGGGGTTTCAATGAAATCTGAGTATATTCAGAAAGTGTGTGGTGTCAAAGATGAACAAAGCCGGACACTAGTCAGAGTGGTAAGGATAGATTTTAATCAGTACTATGCGACTGCACTGAACTCCACCTCTATTTGAACAGCGGTACCTCAGTGTTTTAAACCGAGAAAGAGTGAAAAAGCAGAAGGGTGAGCAGGGGCCCAGAAGAGTAAGGAAAGTGAAAATTACAAAGAGCAGGGAGGCAGGGATCATTCCATGTGAAACCATCTGGGTTTGCTAGCTGACACTTACCAAAGTTAGACTCCTACCCTCCCACAGAGACTGGGAGACAGGGGCCATATCTTCAGGTATTGGCTGGAAAAAGATAGCAAATTCTTGGCCAGGCATGGTGGCTTATGCCTGTAATCCCAGCAATTTGGGAGGCCAAGGTGGATGGATCACCTGAGGTCAGGAGTTTGAGACCAGCCTGGCTAACATGGCGAACCCCATCTCTACTAAAAATACAAAAATTAGCTGGGCATGGTGGTGGGCATCTATAATCCCAGCTAATTGGGAGGCTGAGGCAGGAGAATCACTTGAACCTGGGAGGTGGGGGTTGCAGTGAGTTGAGATCACACCATTGCATTCCAGCCTGGGCAACAAGAGCAAAACTCTATTTACAAAAAAAAAAAAAAAAAAAGTAAATTCTTTTATTAGCCTTCAGTTTCTCAGGCGACACTTCAAGGGTAACTGGGGTCATCCTAGGGTTCAGCTTGCATGTTAAAAACTATGTTATTACTTGTGCAAATCTTCATAGGCCAAGATTGAAGCCTAGTTGCTAACTAGGCTCAGAGGAGGCTGGCTAGAGTTTGGCCAGGGAAGGAATCTTTGTCAGTAGTTGTGTCAATGTCAATAACTACAGTAGTAAAGTGTGTGCGTGAAGGTGGTGGCAGGTGTGGCACAGAGAAGATTTCAAATGCCTGATATAGTTTGAATATTTTTCCTCGCCCAGATCTCATATTGAGTTACAATCTCTAATGCTGGAGGTGGGGCATGGTGAGAGGTGTTTGAGTTATGGGAGCAGATCCCTCATGGCTGGGTGCTATCCTTGTCATAGTGAGTGAGTTCTCATGAGACCTGCTCGTTGTGACGTGTGGCATTTCCCATCCCCTACTCTGTCTCTTGCTCTTGCTCTGACGATGTGATGTGTCTATTCCCACTCTCTATTCCGTCTTGGGTAAAAGCTTCCTGAGGCTTCAGGAAGTAGTAGCGGAACAAAGGTCAGCACCTGCTTCCTATACAGCCTGGAGAACTGTGAGCCAATTAAATCTCTTTCCTTTACAAATTACCTAGTCTCAGGTATTTCTTTCTAGTAATGCAAGAACAGCCTAATACAATACCTGAGCCACTACTCCTCCCTTTTTCAATAGCTCTGGGCAATACAAACCTAGAAATAACCATTCTAAGTAAGACTATCAGAAATAGCCAATATTTGACCATTTCTGATTTCATATGGTTTAATTTAATATTATTCACATTGCATTTAAACATTTAAATCTGGAAAACAGATTGACAAAAATTACCCATATCTACCCAAAGGTAGAGGAAGCAGACAGCTTAAAAATAGTTTTATTTTGTTTTGTTTCATTCCATTTTAACCAAAAAGATTGCAATAATGTGCATTGTTGTAAATTCTTCCTTGTTTTCACTCATGTTTGGATAGCTACATCTGAGAATAACGATGGAGTTTCTTCCTCAGAAGAAATTGCAAGGAGAGTCCTTCAACACTACGAAAAAGCCCATCAGTAGAATTTAAGAATAATTGGCTTAAATTCTGCAGAAATGAATAGCTATTGTTTTAAAAGTTCTCAGAAAACATTTAACACAGAGGAATAAAGTATCTCAACTTGAACTTCTCTGATTGAGTGTCTCCCTGAGTAACAGGGAGTTATACCTGCCGCTGTAAGTTGACCCCAAAATACAAATTAAAATGACATAATGTGTGAAATAGAGAAATGATTATATTCTTTTTAAGTTTTCATTGCATTTTAATTTCCCAAGATAATTTGGTGGTTGTTGGTGTTTTTGCAAGAAAGGCATTAGGCAAAAACATTATAGATAAGCTTTACCATGCTGTAATTCCTCCTTAATGCATTTATCTGTGTGTATGGAACTAGGTCATGCTCCATTTTGCCAAGATCGTAACAATTCTTATTTCAAAACAAAGGTGTGGCCATAAGTAGTTCAAACATTGGCAGCCTAGATCTTCCTTTTTTAGTACTTAATTGCCATAAAATCAGAAATGCTCAGCAATTCAGGTCTTGCCTTTTGATCAAAAATTTTAAATCTATGCATTGTAAAAATGCCTTAAACATTTTATCAAATGCAGGCCAATTAGGATCAGAGAATGTATTCAGAGATGTCTTTACCAGTTGACATTTCCAAAGGATTTCAACCTCTGATAAAGGAGGAAAAAAGAATATGGAGAGGAAAAAAATGTTCAGTTGGCTATTCCTTGATTACTGAGCCATAACCATATAATTTTTTCAATACAACAGTGGCAATGCAGGTTTTGTTAGTCTGCTCAGGTTGATAAAACAAAATACCACACTCCAAGTAGCTTAAACAACAGATATTTATTTCACACAATTCTAGAGGCTGGAAATCTAATATCAAGATGCTGGTGGATTTGGTTCTTGGTGGCATCATCTTTCTGGCTTGTAGACATCTGCCGTCTTGCTGTATCCTCACATGAAGGGGAGAGAAAGTGAGAGAACCCTGGTTTTTCTTTGTCTTATAAGAGTACCGGTATCCTAGATTTAAGTCCTTGATCCATCTTGACTTGAGTTTTGTATAAGGTGAGAGATGAGGATCCAGTTTCATTCTCCTACATGTAGCTTGCCAATTATCCCAGGACTGTCTGTTGAATCGGGTGTCCTTTCCCCACTTTATGTTTTGTTTGCTTTGTCAAAGATCAGTTGGCTGTAAGTATTGGGTTTATTTCTGGGTTCTCTATTCTGTTCCATTGGTCTCTGTGCCTATTTTTATACCAGTGACTATAGCCTTATAGTATAGTTTGAAGTCAGGTAATGTGATGGCTCCAGATTTGTTCTTTTTGCTTAGTCTTGCTTTGGGATGCTGGCTCTTTTTTGGTTCCATATGAATTTTAGGATTGTCTTTTCTAGTTCTGTGAAAAATGATGGAAAATTTCTGGAACGTAGCATCGGAAAAACCCTTCTAAACATTAGCTTTAGCAAAGACTTCATGACCAAGAACCCAAAAACAAATGCAACAAAAACAAAGATAAATAGGTAGGATTTAATTAAACTAAAGAGTTTCTGCACAGCAAAAGGAACAGTCAGCAAAGTAAACAGACAACCCACAGAGTGGGAGAAAAATCTTCATAATCTATACATCCAACAAAGGACTAATATCCAGAATCTATAATGAACTCAAACAAATTAGCAAGAAAGAAAACAAACAGCCCCATCAAAAAGTGGCTAAGTGCATGAATAGACAGTGCTCAAAAGGAGATATACAAATGGCCAACAAACATATGAAAAAAACACTCAACATCACTGATGAGCAGGAAAATGCAAATCAAAGCCACAATGTGATACCACTTTACTCCTGCAAGAATGGCCATAATTTAAAAATAATGGATGTTGGCATGGATGCAGTGTAAAGGGAACACTTTTACCCTGCTGGTGGGAATGTAGACTAGTACAACCACTATGGAAAACAGGGTAGAGATTCCTTAAAGAACGAAAAGTAGAACTACTATTTGATCCGGCAATCCCACTACTTAGTATCTACCCAGAGGATAAGAAGTCATCATCCGAAAATGATACTTGCACATGCCTGTTTATAGAAGCACAATTTGCAATTGCAAAAATATGGAACCAGCCCAAATGGCCATCAATCAACAAGTGGATAAAGAAATTGTGGTGGGACACACACACACACACACACACACACACGTATGTATGTATATGATGGAATATACTCAGCATAAATGATGATGGAATACTACTCAGCATAAAATGGAACAAATTAATGGCATTTGCAGCAACCTGGATGGAACTGGAGACTATTATTCTAAGTGAAATCACTCAGGAATGGAAAACCAAACATCATATGTTCTCACTTATAAGTGGAAGCTAAGCTATGAAGATGCCAAGGCATAAGAATAATACAATAAACATTAGGGACTCAGGGGGAACGGGTGGGAGGAGGATGAGGCATAAAGACTACAAAGTGGGTTCAGTGTATACTGCTCAGGTATACCAAATCTCTGAAATCACGTCTAAGGAACTTACTCATGTAACCAAATACCACCTGTTCCCTCAAAACCTATGGAAATAAAAAATTTTAAAAAACAAGATATATAAAACTGACAAAAAGAAAAAAAGAAATAAGGTCACTAGTGTCATCCTGAGGATCTAAACCTTATGACCTTATCTAAAGCTAGAGATCTCCCCAAGGTCCCATCTCTAAACAGCATCACATTGGGAGTTAGAAGTTTTTTCAACGTATGACTTTGGAGGGTAGACACAATTCAGACCAAAACATTGATTAACAGAAAAAAAATTTTAAAGATGTAATTCATCTTAGAATGCAGCTTTCTATAGATATTACTTTAGGAATTAATAAAACACAGAGATGAGCATTTTAAAACTAAGGTCCTGAATGTCCTTCTGTACATATATTGCATCTTTAGTAAACTATGGCTACACACCAAGAAGCTTACATTATCTTTTCCCTTGAGCAGTTATATTTCCTTTCTTTTTACTTACTCTCTGTAGCTCTGTGTGTGTGTGTGTGTGTGTGTGTGTGTGTGTGTGTGTGTGTGAGAGAGAGAGAGAGAGCGGGGGGTTGTTAGTTTAACAATTTGGCTCAGTGTGCTAAAAATAGCCTATGTGCTCTGTTTTTCCTTTTAGCTTTATTGTTGCACACTGATTTTTAATTGTCTTTGAGACTAGGAAAATCTCCTGTGAATGTAGTAAGTACAATTGATGGAAGCTGATGAGCAGATTAATACAACCCTAGATGTGAGACCACAGTTCTGATCGCTTCAGCACTACCACTTCTAAATCATATACCCTTTTAGAATTTATTTCTGCCCATGCAGAATCTGGATATTAAATGCTTGAGTTGCTATAGTTAGATAGACTCTATTTTTAGTAACAAACTGTTTCCCTGAGATACATACAGCTGCTCATTAACACTAGAAGCCTTTTTTACAAAGCCGTATTCTCGTCCTTCCTTTTTAATGCCCAATAGGCTTAGGAGGGAAAATACAAACACGGGTTATATTTAGTTTTCTACTCAGCTATGTCAAGCCCTAAATCTAGAGGAAGTTATAAATACACTACAAGGAAAACGCTCTCATTTCCTTTTAAGAAGCATTTTAATACCACAGAGCATTATGGTATAAAAAGTCGAGAGGAGCCTGTATTAAAGTAAGAGGGTAAGTAAATTAAAGTTTGACTTTTTGAAAACATTGCCTGTATGTGGAGCTGACGTTCACACTGGGTAATATGAAAGCCCAAGACGTGGTAGGTGCCCATTAAATCTTTGTGGAATATGGTAGGATTGATGCTGTGTAGCAGGTACCCAAAAAGGGTCAATTGCTTGAATGAATATATCATTTTGTATCATTTACTCTTTGAGATCACAGAGAACACTCTCTGAAGCAAATTCCCTGAAAAGGTGAGCATTGCAAAACCACAAACTATTGATACATCCCCAGCAATGGTTCTAACAGTCAGCATTTGCAAATTGTCTCAGCTGCTTCCTCTGTGGTAAGGAGCTTTCATTAACACCAACAGAAGAGGCATTCCTTGCATTTGGAACCCCTGGCTCCCCACTCAAAAACCTCCTACCAGCCAATGGTCCTGCAATCAATCGCACCTCACTCCTCACCTGCTTTTAACTCATTTCCTAAGCTCTCTTGGGGACCTGGTGATGGGCACCAGAAATCAAGTTAACACTCCCCTTCAGCACCTCTTTTCATCCTTCTCAAATGACTCCTACACTCCATGGTCACCCACCTTTTTATCTCTCACTCCACACAGGGTAGCACAAAGTCTATCATAATAGAAGGGGCAAGGGCTTTGGCATTCAGGAGGCTTGGTGTAAATGCAGACTGGTTGTACCTGGAGGGGGTGGGATATACATTGAGTGAGTTGTTTAATCTCTAAACTTTGGTTTATCCATCTGAGAAATAAAGAGAAAACATCTACTTACTTCAGATGGTTGTCATGAGAATTATGTGAAATAGTTAATATAAATTATCTAGTCCAGCTCCTGTTGATGGGTGGAAGTGGGGATGGATAACAAGATTGGAATATCTTATTATTCACAAGACTGTGAATTTTACCTCCAGCAGTCATCCTAAATTTCAACATTTTCCTTTTTTCTATCTTTCATCTCCTGTCCATTATATATGAGTTCCTTTCTTCCTCTCAATTTTTCTTTCTCTCCTCTTTGTTCCACTCACAAATCAAAATAAGGCTGCTTAGTGAGTCTGAGAACAGCATTACTAATATGCCTACAAATAAGAAAAGCTAAGCTATCAACTTTGAAATGAAATATTTGGAGCAAAATATAGGATTAAGATAAATAAATACAAAAGCCCTTCAAAATAAGCCCAGATTATTCAAAATTTCTTCTTCAGAATGTACCCAGAAGTTTCTCTCTAATTCTAAGCTTAATCTGCTTTTCACTGAGCAGAAAACACTTAAAAACAAAACAAAACAAAAATAGTTTCTATTTAATGTTTATATCTTTTTGGAGCATAGTATTGGTTAATTAATATTGCTGGGTTTTGACGTGGACTTCCATTAACTAGTATTCCACAGAAGTGTTTTCTAATATTTTTATTATAAATATGCCACTCTTCAGCCCCATCATGGGCAAAATAGACTACCATGGATTAGCCTTGGAAACTAGCAAACTACGAAAGTGCTTCCATAAGATAGCATGTTCCAAATTCCAAAAATGACTTACCGTCACATATGGACTTACCTGGTAGCAAGTTGGGACCTGCCTTATTAAACGTTTTCTCACACTGAGCACATCTTCCTCTATCTGTTATTGTTTTCCTAACATGTGGCTTGGAAGGGAGTTAGACAGCTCTCCAACACTGACGAAAGTGCAGAAACCCAGCATCCAAAAATGACTGGCAGTGGTAAAATGGTCCACTGGCTGAAACATACCACTTTTCATCACAGCAAATGTTTGGCCAATAAATAATCATCAATCTTTCTCCAGGAACACCTGTAACCTCAGGGTTGTTTTTCTCTTGTCTTTTCTTTTTTTAATGAGAGTGTTATTATATTGCAGAAACATGTCTTATTTTATGATCAGCATAGCAGCTTCACGAAAAAAATTAATCGAAACTCCCCATACATTAAAAACATACACTGGGCATTGTCTCCATAATTTTAAATTGTACGTGAAGCAGGTGCTCACATTCCTGCTGCTATTTTTTTAGGAGTGTGCTATCCAATATATACTCCACCAAACCTACATGGCTATTTAAATTTAAATGAATTATAAATAAGTAAAACTAAACATTCAGTTCTTCAGGTTCGGTAGCCACATGTGGTTTGTGACTACCATGTTGGACAATGTAAATATGGCATATTCCCTTCATTGAGAAAAGTTTTATGAAGATCTACACTGTCCCCATATGATACACTCTTGCAAGGAAACTTTACTGTTCTTGACCAGTGTTCAAATAAAGCCTTTTTGATTGTAGTACATGATGACTTTGAATGTCTCAGTTTGTCACACAAGAAAGCCATACTCTGCTCTTCTAACTTATCAGCTGTTTGCTTCAGAAAGAGGTAAAGCCACAGATTCAGACTTCTCTCTTGCACAATGCAGCAGGCAATGAGCAGGCAGGGAGTCAACCTTTGTTCTAAACCACTTTGTTAGCAGGCAAATTGGGCAAGGACAACGATCTAGTTATCATGTTCTCCCTAAATGCAGCAGGGATTACGTGTATAGCCAAGGTTATAACACGGCTCTGCGAATAAAGCTTCCCCAGTTTCCTGCATGGCATTTATGACACTTATAAAAATGACTCTTGACATTTTCCAAAACTTCAGCACATGGACCACCTGCTCAGGAAGGGAAGTCAGATAACAGAAAACTATTTCCACAAAAGACTGGGCCAGTCTTTTGCAGTAGTCATCTCAGTTCAAGCACAAGAAATATTCTGACCTACTTCCCTTTATTATTTGGATACAAATTACCACCTTCTAAAAGGCATCTATTAAATCTGGTATCCCAGTAAGTGTTTTCATTAAATGTGGTTTGAGCTGCCTTTCACTTAACTCTACCATGAGCATATTAAATTAAATAAAAATTGTTAAGAAGATCAAAGTTCCTTCTTTTAATTCCTTTAGATCCTTTGGGGAGACCACTGTTTATCTCTGTAAAGTTCAAGTCTGCATAACTCTAAGTCAGCCAAATCTAACATCCAACCATGGAATCTTGTGGAGACCATTTCCTCCTCCTTTCTCAGTCTTCATATTCCCATTCCCTGCCCAGACTACAGTTTGGAAATTGCTGAATGAATTCACAAGTACTACCATTTGCACTTTCACACACTGTTTAAAGGCAGGAGTATCAGATTTCACAGCACTGTGAAGAAGTTGGCAACTACTTCAAAGCAATTTCGAAGCATCTATTACATTATTAAGTAAGGGCAATAATGATCTACAAAATGCCAACTAGCTCATGTTTTCCTGTCCTTTCTGCATTTCATTGCAAATACCACAGTCTCTATTTTCCTGTTTAAACACCAGTTATTACATTGCCTCTGAAATTATAGATCTGACAGCAATCACAAATCAGAGCTAAAACCACATAGCTAAATGACTTGCACAGCTATGAGAGCTGTGGTGAGGTGGAAAAGTCTGCTGTAAAGTTATCTGTCTTTTGTTGTTTTGTGTGGCAGTATGTACTCTATTCCCCCACTCCTTCATTTCTGCCCTCTGTCTATTTCTACAGATACTGTTTAATAGCCCATTACAAATGGTCAATCTCTACAGTAACTCAGCAGATATTTAACTGAGTGTTTCCATTGGTGCAACGTTTGCTAACCCAAGTAAAGACGGTATGAGTACAAATATGCTGTCCTATATTCAAGGAATGCGCAACCCAACCTTAGAAACAAGTCTAACCCACATTAAGCAGCAATGAAAAATGCTAGAATACTTAAGTGTGAATTTGGGAAAATGAATTATCCTCCTTGGCCCCCTTTCTGTTTTAATGCCTTATAAATTCCAGGACTGGAGAACTAGTGGGCTCGTTTATGCCTTACAGGCTTTAAGTTGCAGATGTTAAGAGCTGAGGTGACAATTGAACTGCCATTCCTGAAACTTGACCTTGTCACTTTTCACAAGGCCTGTTCTTACCAAGCGATCCCTTGCACTTAGAACCTATTTGTCAGCAGCTAGTGAAACTCTACCCTAGCTGATATCTACACTTACTTCTCCCCTCCCTGATAGTCCACACTGCGTTAGAGACATGGAGATGAATGACTTTCAAAGCCACAGTAACCAAGTTCGCCTTTTCAATGTTATCCATTAGGAAAGAAATTCCCTGAATTCCAATTCCATATTTTTAATCTATTATTGATGTTTCTTTTTTTTTTTTTTTTTTTTTTTTGATACAGAGTTTCGCTTTTGTTGCCCAGGCTGGAGTACAGTGGCACGATCCGGGCTCACTGCAACCTCCACCCCCCAGGTTCAAGAGATTCTCCTGCCTCAGCCTCCTGACGAGCTAGCTGGGATTACAGGAGCCTGCCACCACGCATAGCTAATTTTTGTATTTTTAGTAGAGACAGAGTTATACCATGTTGGGTCAGGCTGGTCTCAGACTCCTGACCTCAGGTGATCCGCCCGCCTCAGCCTCCCAAAGTGCTGGGATTACAGGCATTAGTCACCATGCCTGGCTCAGTCTTTCCATTTATATGTAAAATAGGCACAGTTTAGCAGTTATAATCCCTCTACCACATACACACACACACACACACACACACACACACATTATATATATATACACATTTATATATATATGTATTTTATATATATTATAAATATGTATTTTATATATATAATGTATATATATAATGCTGGAGAATTTGGAAATAATATCTACCGAGGAAAGCAGAGGCAGGCAAAGTATAGGGATTATCTATCAATATAGCCAGTCATATGAGTAATTGAGATCTCAGGCCTGAGGCCAATGACTATTTGATGAGTATACTTGGGTAGGGCAGAGCATAAGGGGATGTGAGAAGTGAAACGGGTCACTGAGTGTCTTCAAATCTCCTATTCACAAGATGGAGCCACCTCCCAACTGCTCCCTTTGATTAAGGTCAGAGTCAAAGTTAAATACCTCCTTTGACCAAGCCAATAAAGCTTGGTATTTGAATAATGACTTGCAAAACTCCAATGGCATTCTATGAAAAATTGGAGTTAAAGATGAATTTGTGTTCTTTGTCCTACATTGTTCTTGAGTCATAGGAATAATTTCTTGCCATCACAACTTATCTAAATTCAAAGAGAGTAAATTCCAATAAATATGGAAACAGAGGAAACATTTCCATATGCAAAGGACTAGCGAAAGGAGTTGAGAGAAATGATAAATGAGAGCTGGAGTGTGAGGCCCTGAACAGTATTGCCTGGCTTGATCAGTCACTTTATTCACCCAGCTTGACACTTAGCTACCGTTAGCTTTTCTCAAAATATCATATATGTTCTCAGGCAGCAAGAAAGTTTGGAAGAACAAGCCACAGTCTCTGAAGATCATTTTTAGAGACCCATTTCAAAATGGTTGAGGCAAAGATAATATTGTTGAGATGAGTTTTTAGTTTACAGTTTCCCAAGAAAACATCTCTAAATAACCCACGTGTAAACACCTAACGACTGTTTCATGCCATGGCATGCCTCCCAGTGCCACAGCTTTGCACAGTCTTCCCCATAACTGATGTGCCCTCAGACATACCACCCTTCTACCACCATCATCTCTGCCCCTTAGGTCTCATTCTCCTTAAGTCTTGCACCCAAGGTTAAGTCCTGTGTTGTCCAGGAAACTTTTCCTGATGAAGAATCCTACCCTTCGTCAACTCATAGCCAAAGTTGATTAGATATTTGTTATGGACTGAATGTTTGAGTCCCCCTAAAATTTATATGTTTAAATCCTAACCACCAATGTGATGGTAGTAAGAGGTGGGGCCTTTAGGAGCTAATTCAGGTCATAGTAGAGCCCTCAGGAATGGAATTAGTGCCCTCATAAGAGTCCCTAGACAGCTCTCTACCCTTCTTTCCACCACATAAGGATAAAATAAGGAGATGAGGATAAAATAAGGAGGATAAAATCCTGCCTCAGCCTCCTGATAAAAAAAATCTTCCTTGTTTTATCCTCATGTGGTGGAAAGAGGGGGTTAGAGAGCTGTGTAAGAGGACCCTCACCAGAACCCAACCATACTACCACTGTGGCCTCAAATTTCCAGCCTCCAGACCTATGACAATATATTCCTATTGTTTAGAAGCTACCCAGTCCATAACACTTTCATTATAACGAACCAAACAGACTAGAACAATATTCCTTTAGCTAGTTCTCTGTTTCTACTGGAGATATCTCGTATTCTTTGTCTATATTGGTCCTCAAACCGTCTTATTTATCTTTTCATACATTGTTTCATGTCTTCTTCCCCAATTAAATTGTAAGATATTTGAAGGCAAAGATCTCTGGTGGGCTTCATCATATTCACCATACAATCCAACACTCTACCTAGGATGCAGAAGGCACGCGATAGATATGTATTAATTTATGAGTTGCAAGATGACTCTTTTTTCACCTAACTTGTATCTAATATTTTCTTCTTGAATTTTTTTGGCTATGTTAAAAAAAAAAAAGAAAGTAAAACACATAGGCCATTGGATATATTCTTAACTTTGCACAAATGATACAACATTCATCCTTGCTTTCAGTCAACAAATATTTATTGGGCACCTTCTCTATGACAGCCGTGATTCCAGGTACTGAGAATACAACTGTGCAAGACTAAAGATTATATTTTCAGTGAGGGGAAGAGGGAGATAGTCGATTAATAATAATAATAACAAATAAAAAGTAAAATAGATATGATGTCAGATAGTGATAGGTGCTAGGGAGAAAGAAAAAGACGTGGAAGAGGATTGGGGAAGATGGACTGGAGTCCCAGGCAGAGGGTAAGGTTTAAAATAGGGTGCTCAGGGAAGGCCTCGATAGTAGGGTGATATTTGAGGAAATACCTGAAGGGAATGGAATATCAACCCATGTAATATGTCGAGAGCATTGAATATGTTCAAAGAAACAAGGATCCATACGAGTGGTTGTAGAAGTCTTTGGCATTTCAGTGGGTTATCTTCTAAGGCTGACTTTCCTTTTCTGGAATCCCCAAGGTGACTTCATATCCCCTCGTGCTTACTTACACCCAAATATGAATCACTCTGTGATATTAATGTTTTATCATGTGTCTCCCTCAAGAGACTCGGAGTTATTTGAAAGCAGGAATTATCTCATTTATCAATCCAAATCTCATAGGATTTAACATAACTCTAAGCCAGCAGTGAGAAATCAATAAATGTTTGTTGATTATTGAATAAATCTTCATTCAGGTAAATAATTCATCTCTAAATTCAAAACATAGCTTGTGCTAATTTGAGTAAAATGGTATTTGTTGTAGATATATTTATTTTTAATATAAACATTTGACAAACTTTTCTTGAAAAAGAATTAAATTTATTATCAACAGTTAAGTAAAACTGGCCCCATTACCTCTTTTGCCACTTCTGACTGGAACATAGAGAAGTCACCAAATGTGGTGGATCCTTTAACACCCTAATGTTAAATGTAGAAGTCACCATATTTGGTGACTAACGCCCTAATGTCAAATGTAGGGTGAACATGTGGACACCTTGACAAGTGTTTCTTATTATCTCCGACTAGTAAGCTCTCTTGGTTAAATTATTTCAGCAAAGTCACAGTTTGATTTGAAACTGGTTAGCATATTTGCTACTGTTCACTAAAGGAAGGACAGCTAGTATAAGAAGAGATGGGCCGGGCGCGGTGCTTCACGCCTGTAATCCCAGCACTTTGGGAGGCTGAGGCCGGTGGATCACGAGGTCAAGAGATCAAGACCATCCTGGTCAACATGGTGAAACCCCATCTCTACTAAAATATAAAAAATTAGCTGGGCATGGTGGTGCACGCCTGTAATCCTAGCTACTCGGGAGGCTGAGGCAGGAGAATTGCCTGAACCCAGGAGGCAGAGGTTGCAGTGAGCCAAGATCGCACCATTGCACTCCAGCCTGGGTAACAAGAGAGAAACTCTGTCTCAAAATAAAGAAATAAATAAAGAAGAGATGGTACAGGTTTTCATAGGAAATTGTTAAACGAGTACACACAGTACCAAGTTAACCCTAGAGTTATTAACATGAGGAAAGAGTAAAAGTTCAAGTTGTCCAAACACACAAGGGCAAGTGAGATGACTGCACAGCCTCCCCGGCATGATCATGGTTGTGTAGAGGCATAACTTTCTTGCTGGCTTTTAAGTGGGTGGGGAGGGTGGGCTCAAGGAAGGAAGGGAATATGATGAATGCCAGTTTCTTCTAACATCTCATGAAGAAGTTTTCTCTCTTTTAACTCATCTTCACTCTTTCTCTTAATGATTATGAGAACCTCCAAACCAGAAAAGTCTAGCAGTCTGTCATCCTGGTCAACTTTCCAGAATGGTTGGAGAAAGCCTATTATTGAGCAGCCCTGAAGGCTGATATCAACTCCCCTGTTAATGAGCTTCCTAGCAACAAAGAATCCTAAGGAAGTTGATTCCAATCAAGTAAAATCTATTGTAATTATAGTTTATTACAGCAGGTCAAACAAAGTCTTTTGGTGTCACTCGATACCCAACTGTGAGCATTGCACAATATCTCTGGAAGTGCTTCAAGAGAACACAGATGACGCAGGGCCTCCACGGTTTGCTCCTTGGCCCTGAGCTGGTGTGACAGTTTCGGGGAAGTCTGCTACTGGCTTCCAGCCAGTCAGGATCCCGCCAGCTAAGACTGTTCTAGTCAGTTAATAGTTGGCCTGATCCAGTTGTTGTCTTAATGGTAGCTCTCTGCCATCCCCAGTGGTGATAAGGTGGCTGGAAAAGGCTGCTACAGAGACACCCCCACTGCAACCAACAGTCACTCTCAACCTTCTTCACTCATCTGGTTCCCTTTCTATTGACTGGACTATTTTCTGTGCATGCATCCTTCAGATTGGCAAATGAAGCTGGATAGTTTTATCAGATTTTATTTCTGTTCTACCCTAGATGCTACTTCCTTCAGTTACTAAGCATTAGCACCAAGGGTATGGGATGGCCATCCCTGGCCCTCTCAGTACCATCCAACAAGTGTCCCGGGTTACTGCTCATCTAGCAGGGGACATGCATGAAGCATCATCTGTGGCCCCATATCAGAAAAATAAACACAAAACAAATGACATACAATGTATCGGCCTGCGAGGTGGCTCACACCTGTAATCCTAGCACTTTAGGAAGCCGAAGCAAGCGGATCACCTGAGGTCAGGAGTCCAAGACCAGCCTGGCCAACATGGCAAAATTTTGTCTCTACTAAAAATTACAAAAATTAGCTCAGCATGGTGGCATACACCTGTAATCCCAGCTACTCAGGAGGTGGAGGCTCGAGAATCTCTTGAACCAGGAGGCAGTGGTTGCAGTGAGCCGAGATTTCACCACTGTACTCCAGCCTGGGCAACAGAGTGAGACTCTGTCTCAAAAACAAACAAATAAGCAAATAAGCAAGGAATGTATCAATATCGATACAACAGCAGAAATCTGTCATCCTGTCATTCTAAGACACTCTCTAAGCCAAGAAATAGTGTACAGAGAATCATCTATATGCTCCTAGATGCTCTAGGCTGAGTGTGGCCAACACATCACAGAGAAACGGATGTGCTGTTCAGATGAGTCGGCACAAGGCAGATGGGGACATGATTTTGCCAATTTATTCTAAAGACAAATATTTTGAAAAAGGTAATCATGGGGTAGCTCAGGAAGATTCTAAGTCTCGTTTGTCTATGAACTTGAAATTCTGCCTTTAGGGAGCAGTGAATATTATGAGACAACGTGTAGATTATCTCTAAACCAGTAGGCAGAGACCCCTGAAATTTAGATTTCAAAGAAGGCTGGAGCTGGGTTTGAAATTTTAATTCTTTATTTTATAGATGAAAAACCAAAGCCTTGGAAAGTTAAATGATGACCACCAAGACTTCTGCTAGAGCTTTTCAGTCGTTCTTTCTCTCTTTTTTCAAACACAGAGTCTCTCTCTGTTGCCCAGACTAGAGCTGCTGGAGTTTTTCTTGTTTTCTTTTTTTGAGATGGAATCTTGCTGTCACCCAGGCTAGAGGGCAGTGGTGTAATCTTAGCTCACTACAATCTCCACCTCCCGAGATCAAGTAATTCTCCTGCCTCAGCCTCCCGAGTAGCTGGGATTATAGGTGCCTGCCACCATGCCCAGCTAATTTTTGTATTTTTAGTAGAGACAGGGTTTCACCACGTTGGCTAGGCTGGTCTTGAACTCCTGACCTCAAGTCATCCACCCGTCTCGGCTCCCAAAGTGCCGGGATCACAGGCATTAACCACTGCTCCCAGCCAGCTGCTGTAGTTTTTCTACTGAGCCTATTCATACCTCTGTTTCTGTTTATTTGAATTCATTTGTGATTAACACTAACTGTCATTCCTCTCCAAATTCTAATGATGTTGAATATCCCTTCCCTGAGAGAAGGACCACTAAATGTTATGAAATAAGCAAATTACACCTGGTTTCCCCAAATTACTCAAAGAAATGAACCCTGAGGTCTCCCTCTGACTCAACACTCCCAGATGGAGGCCTCTGTCTCAACTCAGCTATAAACCTCATAAAGCCAGAGATAGTCCTCGTTGTGGTTTTCCCAGGGCTTAGCACATAATTCATTATTAGCACTCAATATGTGTATCAAATAAATGAATGAATCCTCCTAATATTAAATGTAGGGTGAACATATGGACACATTGACAACTGTTTTTATTATCTCTCACTAGTAAGGTCTCTTGGTTAAATTATTTCAGCAAAGTCATAGTTTGATTATCTTATTAACTGGTTATTTGTTTTCTATCTATAGAGATTATTTTCACCCATTATCTTCTAGTCTTCTTGAAGCCAGACACCATAACTGAAAAACCATTTGCATCAAAGGCCATAACAAAGTTTGTGCTGTATGACTTGGTAGTTATAATTTTAGGACATCAATTTTTAGGAAAGAATCCCCAAAGCAGGTGATTTATAAATGTACCCAAAAGTATTCACGGTAATATTATTTATTTTAAAAAATTGTCCACAACTAAAGAAACAAGTTAATTAAAGCTCGTTCATTAATATATAGAAACATGGGGTTACTCTCTATTAAGTACCTACTATGTCCAGGCGCTACCTTAGTCACCTGATAAACACTGGTTAGAAAAACACACAAACATCTCTAATATTTTAAATAATTATGTCCTTGGGAGCATTTAGTTAAGTAGAAAAATGCTTGACATATTATTTTAAAAAGTAAAAAAAGCAGGATGCAAAATTATATATTCAATACAACCTTTATATATTTATATAGAGATATTTATATATCTACAGAAAACATATATACATTTATATATTTATAGATCTATATATTATATTATATATCTATATATTATATCTTTATATATTTATATATAAATATCTTTATTTGTATATCTACAGAAAATAATTAAAAGACAGGTCGAAGTATCAATAGAAGTTGTCTCTGTGTGCTGAAATTGAGTTGTTATTTTTCTTTATGCTTCCCTATATTTCAATTTTTTTCAAAAAGTTATTTCTGATGAGCAACTTCCATAATTAGATAAACACTGGAGTAGGTAGGAGAGTGAGTTACACAATCACCTGAGTCACGGGAATCTGGAACTCTTGTTCTAAAAAGGCCTACTCTGTTTCTTGTAGGTAGTATCATTTTTTTTAAAGTAAAGGTTTCCCAATCTACAAAGGCCCTTTTTAGCATTCCTTCTTCTGGCAGCTGAGAATGACAAGCAGTAACCTGCCATCGATGGGGCTGATAAGTTAATGAGTTGATTGGGCAAATGTAAACTGTGTTTTGAGATATTACATATTCTAATATCCATGGAATTATTTATATAATGCTACTTGTATACAAAGTAGACCGAGCATCTGTGAACATAATACACAGGCACACACACACATGCTCATCTGATGAAGGGTAACAATCCAAGAGTCGGGTGCCAGGGATTTCCTAAAATGATCTGAATGTTATACGATTTTATTATCATCAACACAATTAACTTTTAAACTAAATATACTTTAATTATTATCTCTTATTAGTATTTTGACCAAATAGATATTTAAACATTAGGGGAAAAAATGCTTTATCAAACTACATGTCCTAATTTTTGTTTCAGAATCTGAAGTCACCTAAAAGAAGAGCAATATAGAAATGCTCATGAAATAACTTGAATAAACAGTTTAACCTTTTTAATCCCAAAGAGATTATCAAGTGTGCACAAACATATCTAATTGCTCTGCTATTTGCCTGTGCAGCTGTGTGTTTTAAACACACACACACACACACAATTATTTTGAGCAAGAAACTAAGTTGAGCAGGAGGAAGGTGACTTGAAGGCATAATAAGTTAGGTTAAAATGAAGAATTGGAACAACAATACAAGGATCAGAAATTATACAGCATCTTAGCTCTGGTTAGTGGGATTAGGGGAGATAGGACATGAATTAAAGGGAGAGTTGAGTATCTGAGGTTTTATTATCATTATTATGGGGAGCTATTCAATCAATACCTTTGAAGGGAAAAAGAAGCTTCAAATCTTGATTAATACCCAAAGTGGAATAAGTTCAAGATTATTTATTTAACCAAAACAGTAGCTTTCCGGGCAAAGTTAATGACTACATGTAAGGAAAGAATGGCATGTCACAATCTATTGCAGTAGGTACAACTACTGAAATCGCTGTACTACAAGCAGTTGCAATTTATTGCTGCCCTCCCAACTAAGTGACTTGTAGAAGGAGGTCACTATGGAAGCAAAGAAAATGAATACAAGACTGCTCAAATTTTTCTCTAAATTAGTAGCTAAAAGAAAAGCAATCACTTTCAGCCCCGAGAACCAAAGAGTTTACTGACATGTGAACAAGCCAAGCTTGGAGAAACACCGTGGGGTCAGAAAGTCTGCGAAGCAGATGCCATGAGGGCCTTGATTCAGAGGGGACAGCTGGTAAGAAGAGGGCTGTCTTCCCTGGGGAGTACGTATGGATTCCATTCCCTAAATAGCTTAACCTTCTACCATGCAAGGAACACTGCACAAGGGGAAGGGATAAGGACTCAGATTGTTTTTTTTTTCTTGTCACTGTGTTCACTTTTTGTTCGGAAAAATACAAATTGCCTTGTTGTGTTTGTTTCTTAATATAACAGCAATACACATTAATACATGTTTATTATAGGAAATATAGAGAGGCAGAACAATACAAAAATGGCAATTAATACTACTTATAATCTCACTACTCAGAGATACTAAACTTTAACATACTGACACATATCCAGCTGTCTCATTTTTCCAGTGCTTAAGACGTTTTTAAAAAATTGGGAATCAATAAAAACACACTTCTTCGTAACCTACCTTTTAAATTTTAAATAATGTCATGGTATCTGGCAATATCATTAAATACTCTTTTAAAACATAATTGTTAATGGCTGCATGGAGTGCTATATCATATGGACACCCTCTAATTTATGCAGCTATTCCCACTCTCATATTTTGACTGATTTTGACTCATGCAATTTTTGTGATACATATTCTCATGTATAAGACTTTCAAAGATAACTTCCTGGAGTTGGAACTGGGTAAGTGGCTATGCACATTTTTCAGGCACTTGAAAGCTGACATCAGATTATTCTTCAGAAAAGTCAACTGATTGGTATTTCACCAGCAAAGTGTGGGGTTTCCTATTCCCCCATATCCACAATAACATTAAATATCACTAAAAAGAATCTGCTGGAGTGATATTTAACAATTATATTACTTTGTGGTTTTCATTTAAATTTTGAAAATTATCGGTAAAGTTTCCCTTACATTTATTCATGTCTTATGTTTTAACATGCAAGACAAAATCAAAATGTAATTTTCTATTGCGTGAATCTTTCTACGTGAAAATAGATGGGGCACACACTTATCTCCATTCCTTCCCAACTCCTGAAGTACCATGTTCCTCACTGTCATTTTTCTACTAACATGACAGTAAAATGGTTAACAATGAAGAACAAAAGGAGAATTACAGGAAAGGATATCAAAAAAGTTTAGAAGCTGGATGCAGTGGCTCATGCCTATAATCCCAGCACTTTGGGAGGCCGAGGCAGGCTGATAACTTGAGGTCAGGAGTATGAGACCACATGGTGAAACTAACATCTCAATTAAAAATACAAAAATTAGGCCAGGTGAAGTGGCTCACGCCTGTAATCCTAGCACTCTGGGAGACCAAGGCAAGTGGACCACCTCAAGTCAGAAGTTCGAGACCAGCCTGGCCAATATGGTGAAACCCCATCTCTACTAAAAATGCAAAACTTAGCTGGGCATGATGGTTTATGCCTGTAGTCCCAGCTACTTAGGAGGCTGAGGCAGAAAAATCACTTGAATCCAGAAGGCAGAGGTTGTGGTGAACTGAGATCGCAACTCTGCACTCCAGCCTAGGTGACGGAGTGAGACTCCATCTCAAAAAAAGAAGGAAAAACAAAAATTAGCCAGGCGTGGTGTTGTCTGCCTGTAATTCCAGCTACTCAGGAATCTGAGGAAAAATCACTTGAACCCGGGAGGGGGAGGTTGCAGTGAGCTGAGATCACACAACTGCACTCCAACCTGGGTGACAGAGGGCAACACTGTCTCAAAAAAAAAAATTTAATTAAAAAAATAAAAAATAGGCCGGGGGCGGTGGTTCAAGCCTGTAATCCCAGCACTTTGGGAGGCTGAGGTGGGCGGATCATGAGGTCAAGAGATCGTGACCATCCTGACCAACATGGTAAAACCCCGTCTCTACTAAAAATACAAAAATTAGCTGGGCCTGGTGACGTGCACCTGTAGTCCCGGTTACTCAGGAGGCTGAGGCAGGAGAATTGCCTGAACCCGGGAGGCAGAGATTGCAGTGAGCAGAGATTGTGCCACTGCACTCCAGGCTGGTGCCTGGTGACAGAGTGAGACTCTGTCTCAAAAAAAAAAAAAAAAAAAAAAAATTAGAACAGGAAAAGCAGATGATCAAGTGAAAAGTGACTTGGATTTCAACTTCTGTGGTCTTGAAAGAGAGGACTCAACAAAAAGAAATTGAATTTTTGCAAGAGATCATTGGGAAAACTCAAAAATAAGAGGCACTAGTGCCTCTGACAGTCTGTATTAAGAATGGTTCAACCGTAATCCTAGCACTTTGGGAGGCTGAGGCAGGTGGATCATGAGGTCAAGAGATCGAGACCATCCTGGTCAACATGGTGAAACCCCGTCTCTACTAAAAATACAAAAAATTAGCTGGGCATGGTGGCGCGTGCCTGTAATCCCAGCTACTCAGGAGGCTGAGGCAGGAGAATTGCCTGAATCCGGGAGGCGGAGGTTGCAGTGAGCCGAGATCGCACCATTGCACTCCAGCCTGGGTAACAAGGGAAACTCCGTCTCAAAAAAAAAAAAAAAAAAAAAAGAATGGTTCAACCTCCACATTCACTGTTTCAACCCAAAGGTCCTACAGCTGTTCCCCATCCCTCCCAGGGAAAATGAGTGGAGAGTGACTAGCTAGAGGGCAGCCACACAGCCCACTGTGCCTCGGCCTGGATACTTACTGTGTGACATTCTGTCCAGTTTAGTATTTGTAGATTCCAATCATGTCTTAATCTGGAAAAAAAATATATGTATTTATTGTATTGGGTTGAATTGTATCCCCTGCAAGATATCTATCCAACTAGAACCTCAGAATGTGACCTTCCTTGGAATAGGGTCTTTGCAGGTGTTATAAAGGCAAGGATCTCAAGATATGATCACTCTGAAGTAGAATGGGCCCTAAATCCATTGAGAAAAGCTCTTATAAAAGACAGAAAGATGGGCCCAGTGTGGTGGGTCATGCCTGTAATCCCAGCACTTTGGGAGGCCAAGGTGGGTAGATCACTTGAGGTCAGGAATTCAAGACCAGCCTGTCCAATGTGGAGAAACCCCGTCTCCACTAAAAGTACAAAAATTCGCCAGGCATGGTAGCATATGCCTGTAATCCCAGCTACTATGCCCTCAGGGAGGCTGAGGCAGGAGAATTGCTTGAACCCGGTGGGCAGAGGTTGCAGTGAACCAAGATGGCAACAAACACTGCACTCCAGCCTAAGTGACAGAGCAAGACTCCATCAAAAAAAAAAAAAAAAAGACAGAAAGATGAAGACAGAGACATAGGGGAGAAGGCCATGTGAAGATGAAGGCAGAGACTGGCAACTGTGCTGCCCCCAGCCAAGGAACACTATGGATGGCCAGCAGCCACTTGAAGCCAGGAGAGAGGCATGGAACTCTCCTTCAGAACTTCCAGCAGGAAACCACCCTGCTGAAACCTTAATTTGGAACTTCTGTCCTCCAGAACTGTGAGAGAATACGTTTCAGTTTTAGGCCGCCCAGTTTGTGGCACTGTACCCTGGGAAACTAATATAGTCACCCTGATTTGAAGAGGTCATCCCAGGAGCTTGAGATGATGAGGCAAGTTTCTGGACACAGGAAGGTGAAGTGAATGGGCAGACACCTTCAGCAGCCTCCTTTTCCTACTTAGCTTCAGAACTCCGTTTTCAGGTTGTTACATCCACCTCCTCCTGGCTCAGGCAGGAGAAGGGAAGAGATTTCTCTGGAGAAGCCAACTGCCCTGGCTGGTGGTCCTACTGAACACTCTCCTGTGAGGCCTGCAAGTCAGTAAGCTCTGTCCTTGAGGAATCAGCTTCCAATCACCTTTCCAGGTAGCATCCTTCGCTATACATGGACACCAAATGATCACAAAAGGAAACAAATTCAGAAAATCAGAAGAATGGCATGCACTGAGACATACAAGTTGTTGGAGCACTGCATTCCGTAGGAAACTCTCCTTCCTTCCCACCGCCCTACACTCTGGTTTCCTTTCAATTCTTACAGCGTGACCCAGCTGCCTTAAGCTTGGGACAATTACAAAAAATGTTTTTTCAATATTTATTTTACCTTCTCTTTCAGATGCTATGTACCAGGAAGATTGCATCTAAATTTTATTTATTTCTCCCTTCCCCACAGCATTGCCTCCTGTCAATAGTCTCTGTCCACAAGACTAAAGATGAGACTTGGTACATTTCTGCTCATACACATATTGTCAGTATAACCTTGATGAACCAACCAGGAAATCCATGTCCTAAGCATTCCCATGGCGGGACACATTATCCACAAGAGCCATCATGAGTTGAGTGCTTCTAGATGCCAGGCACCGTGCTGGAAGCTTGACTCCGATTATCTCGTTTAATCTTTGCAGCAACCCTAGAACTAGGAACTGCAATTGTTTCCATTTTATAGATAAGGAAACTGAGACAATCAAAGGTTTTACAATTTGCCCAAGATCACACAGTCCAGATTTAGACCCAGACAATCTAACTTCAGGATGCTTAGCCCTTGTACCTGCTTGTTTTCACACTGGTGATAAAGACATACCAGAGACTGGGCAATTACAAAAGATAGAGGTTTAATGGACTCAGAGTTCCACATGCCTGAGGAGGCCTCACAATCATGGCAGAAGGCAAGGAGGATCAGGTCTTGTCTTACATGGATGACAGCAGGCAAAAAGAGAACTCGTGCAGGGAAACTCTTCTTTGTTAAACTATGAAATCTTGTGAGACTTATTCACTATCGTAAGAACAGCATGGGAAAGACTTACCTGCATGATTCAGTTACTTCCCACTGGGTCCCTCACACAATGCTTGGAAATTCAAGATGAGATGTGGGTGGGGACATAGCCAACCATATTAAGCATTAAGCTAGTTCTTTGTTTAACATCATCCCGAGTTCACAATATCCAACTACAGGTCTCACTCACCCCTCCTCCATATAGCATCCCTATAGCACCGTAGGTCACAGGCACTCAGCTTAAATCTAAGGCCTTGTGCCAAAAACCTGAGAAGGAATGTATAGTCAGTGTCATAGATGGTGCTCTAAGTTGAGGAGTGGAAAGTAGCCAAGCCCACAGCCTCATACAGTATCCCTGGAGGATCCCACCCAACAGGGCTTCTGGTCAGTGCTCCTGGAAAAGGATTGGAAAAGTAAAGGACACGAGAGAATTGAAAGGGAACACCAATCATCTTTCTTCTCTTTCCCTCCATTTCCACACAAACTCAAGCAAACACAGCTTACCCCAGATAGTAGTGCAGATTGAATATAAAATAATGGTAGTAGGTGTTATGGATAACAATCTAACCTGGTTCCCAATCCCCTCTGTGGATATAATTAGCCCTTCAAGGAAGTAGATGGACTCCTCCTTGGGGCCTCTAGAATACCACAGCTTACTGGCACAGTGATTGTACCCAGTGATAGAATTAATTATGCCTTAAAAGAGAGGTTCAGATGTACCAATGAGGAAACTTTTGATCTTGCAAACAGTGGTTGGCTGAATAATGGTCTCCCAAAGATGTTGAGAATGTAACCTCCAGAACCTGGGAATGTTACTTTATGTGGCAAAAAAGATTTTGCAGGTATGATTAAATCAAGAATCTTGAGATGGGAGGATTATCCTGAATTATCAAGGGGAGCCTTTAATGTTATCACATTGTTCATGCAAGGTAGAGGCAGATTTGCCTCCAGATGAAGGCAATATGAAGACTGAGGTAAGATGCAACGCAGCTGACTTTGAAGTTGAGGAAGGGTCCACAAGAGGAGAAATGCAAAGAAAACTCTAGAGGCTGGAAAATACAAGGAAATAGATTCTGCCCTAGACACTTGGAGGGCACATGGCCTTTCTGACACCTTGATGTAGGCCCAGTGAAACTGATTCTAGACCTCCAGAACACTGATGGAGTAAATGTGTGTTGTTTAAAGCCAGCAAGTTTGTTACAGCAGCCATCAGAAATGAATACACAGACTCATACCTATTCATGAACAACAAACAGCTAGTGTATTCTGCATTCATTTCATAGCCCCATTTTCCTTTTTATGAATTGAGCAGCAAAACTGGTCATTAGGTGCTTTGTGAACAAAAAAGGGCAACAGCCGCTCAGTCAAATGCCACCACTATCTGCTAGAAGGCTTGCTTCTCACTTCTTCTGACCCTTGGCGTATAAGCCTGGAGGAAAGTGTAAGCACAAGGCAGTTTTCAGGAGTGTTCACTGTATAGCAGAGGCACCTGGTAGCCCTAACCAAAGCATACCCTGATAATGGCCCTATGGTATAAGAAGAATGTGTGCTTGGAGTCCCGAGTTAAGGAATTCAGGAGTGGCCAACCCAGAGTTTCACACCTTGTCTATGAAGGACACCAAACCCTTGGCCCATCCCTTAGAATGCAGTCTATACAGGGGATCAAGGCCCTTTGTTTTGGGTTAAATGGAGGTTGCTAGGTGGAGGGTGCTAAGTGAAAATGCTATATAAACTGCATGCTTTTTTACAAATAGTAGTGGCTCTTCAGTCCAACCTGCTGCATTGGACTATCCCTGGATGTAAATTCCCCCAGTAAATCCTATGTCTCCTTCACTGTCTTGGGTCTCTCCTTTAGCCTCTCAAACATGGTGCCATCCCTCTTGGAGTCAACAGAGGTCCGGCACAACATCCACGCATCCCAAAGCTCATTAAGATTTTCTGGCTTTTCTCAACAGCAGGTAGCAAAGCAAAAAACTGCAAATTGACCTGTTATTATGATGCCTCAGTTCTAGACCACTTCTCCCTTTATCACCATACCACGTAGGTGTACAGAGGCTAAATCACAGTGTTATGATGATGTCCGCAGATCAAGGGCAATGTATAACGTCCCTCTCACTTATTTTCAAAGGAGGACAACAAAAATAGAGGACAAAATGGACTTAGCCACTGTAACCCAAGGTCTGTTGTTTGAGTGAAGTTACCTTTAAGCAAGAGGTTTGAGAAAATTGCCCAAGACATTTGATAAACAGTGTTTGGTCACATTCTGGGCACTTCAGATCTTCTGGAAGCATTGGGTAGTAGAAGGCAGGCTGGTCTTAGAACAAGGCAAGTTCACATTTGATACTTTGCATTTGACTCACAGTACTTTCACCTGTAAAGTGAGAGGGTTGGATTAGATTGGTGGTTGCACTTTAAAATTTCTTGTTTATTGATTTTATTGGCCTGTGTTTTCTAAATAGCTTAAATATAACTACTTAACATATCAATTAGAAATAGTGCTGCTTTTCTAGAACATAAAGGCAATTCAAAGCATTTTCCTTTTATAGATTAAAAATCTGAAGAATATATAGCCTTTTAAATGCTGAATAGAGATGACTATTTTTGAAGGGAGTATTTCAAGAGAGCAGCCAAAATAATGACAGCCGGCACTATAACTATCGTATTTGTGATAGTCAAGTCTTATGATATTTAACCAAATATCTAACCAAGTAACATGTTTACTTCAAAACCCCTCATTTGATCCTAGGCATAAACATGTGTCTGTGATGTTAGATCCTTTGCTAAACTTTAATGAATGATAAAAATTTTAGAAGCTATCACAACACATACTTTGTCTTTAAGCACCTTCTGAAATAAACTTACGAAGTCTCTAAGATCAAGATACTCTGCAGAAAGTGCTGATCATTACTTGTTGAAGAAATTAATTTATGCAGTACCATAGGTGTCATAGGTGAGAAAGTGCTTATCGGTGAATATTTTCTACAATCGTAAGGCTGCTAACAAAATGCATTTGCGGTCCACGAAGCTGTTAGCTTTGTGTTACTTATATGGCAAGAGCTTCCCCTTTCTCTTTGATCTTTGTAGAGGAAAGTGTTTAACTTGCTGGAAGGCACAGCTGGAAGGTTGAAAAGACCCTCCCCATAAATGAACACTTCCCTGAAGGCTGGGAGATTGGAGTGTGACATGGTTTGACTATGTCCCCACCCAAACCTCATCTTGAATTGTAGCTCCCATAATTCTCACATGTTGTGGGAGGAACTCTATGTGAGATAATTGAATCATGAAGGCGGTTCCGATGGTTTTGTAAGGGGAAACCCCTTCGACTTAGCTCTCATTCTCTCTTTTACCTGCTGCCATATAAGACGTGCCTTTCCTCTTCCACCATGATTGTCAGACCTTTCCCAGCCACGTGGAACTCTGAATCCATGAAATCTCTTTTTCTTTATAAATTACTCAGTCTCTGGTATGTCTTTATTAGCAGTTTAAAAATGGATGGCTGCAGAGTGATTCTGTGGGTCCACACAAAGCTAGGCTTCCTTTCTGTTCCCTTAACATGAATGCTCTTCCTTCCATATTACACCAGCGCCCTGCCTTTTGACTGCCCTAAATTAACTGCTAGGAATAAAAAATACTAATGTCTACAGAAGGGAAGTCCACCATCCGTCTCTGTACAGCAACCTGGCTAAGGGCTCTGAAAAAGAATTCTGGCTCCACCAGCAGCTGATAAGGTGACCTTGAACAAGCCACTTAGTTTCCCTAAGCCCTGGCTGGGACCACTTGAAACGGAGAATTGGGTGCTCTCCATTCTTTTCTGCGCCTTAATGCCGCTCTGACTTTCCAATTGCTGTCTTTGGACTTGCCAAAATCCAAAAAGGATAGGAGGAGAGGTAACCAGGCAAAAAGTTCTGACGTGCTTAGTACTGCCATAAAGTGGTCCCATGCCCTCTGGGAATAAGAGAAGTTTCAAGCTGACACTTTCAGGTGTGGGGACTTTGGAAGCCAGCTCTTCTGTTACACCAAATATAACTTTTTCAAGAGCAGAGCTTCCTTCATCTGTCAGCTTGTGTTCCCAGAAAGGCATTCCATAGCTGGGATCCTTAGGTTTGTCTCAGGCACCTAACCACTGTGCTCTACAACTCCTGGGGAACACAGTTCTTTGAGTGAAATTAGACTTAGCTTGAAAAGTATCTCTAAATCCCAGTGCTTGAAGAAGACTGGGCTTCCAGCAAGGATCTCTCCACAAAATCCTCCTGACAAATCATCTATAAAATTCTATGTTCTTGACCTTTTTATGGTCTTCATCTAGGCAAAGGTCATTTGAATAAGATATCCAAGAGATATATAACTGGCTCTAGAATATATCTTTTGAATATACGTATATGAATGACTTTCTCATAGATAAATTTGGTATCTGACATTTAGAGCGCCTTTACAAATTGAAATATAATGTATTCACCTATGTAAAGTACACAATTTAGTGCACTAAAATGTATATTCATGAAATTGTGCAACCATTGCCACTGTTTAATCCTCAGAAGAAACCCAGTTCCCATTAGCAGACACTCCCATTCTTTCCTCCACACAGCCCCTGACAAATACTAATTTACCTTCTGTCTCTATGGGTTTGCCTATTATGAGCATTTCACAGAAATGGCATCATGTGATTTTTGTACTTGACATAGTATTTTCAAGGTTCACCATGTTGTAGCATGAGTCATAACTTCATTCCTCTTTATGGCCTCATAATACCATGGTATAGGTGTGCCACATTTTCTTTATTCATTCATCAGTTGATGGACATTGGGTTGTTTTCATTTGGAGGCTATTGTAAATAATACATAAGAGTTTCTGTGTGTATGTATGTTTTCAATTCTTAGGTATATACCTAGGAGTGGAATTGCTGGATGGCACGATAATTTTATGTTGTGATTTTCAGAAAATCCCAGTTCGTCTTACATGGCTGCAACCATTTTACAATCCCAACGTATGAGGATTCTGACTTCTCTATATCCTTGCTAACAATTGTTATTGTCTGTCATTTTTATTACAGCCATTGTCATGGGTGTGAAGTGAAATCTGGTGATTTTGATTGGCATTTCTCTAATGACTAATACATTGAGCATCTTTTCGTATCCTTATTGGTCATTCATGTATCTTCTTTGGAGAAATGTCTAATCAAATTCTTGAATCATTTTTCAATTGGGTAATCTGTCTTTTTATTGTTGACTTAAATGTCCTTTACGAATTCTGAAGACTAGATTAATCATATACATAATTTACAAACATTTTATCTTTTTCTGTAGGTAGTCTTTTCACTTTATTGGTAGTGTTCTTTGAAGCACAAAGGTTTTAAATTTTGATGTTGTCTAATTTATCTATTTTTTCTTTGTTTGGGCTTTAGGTGTCATATGTAAGAAATCACTGCCTAATCCAAGGTCATAGATTTATACCTATGTCTTCTTTTAAGAGTTTTATTATTCTAGCTGTTAAATGAAGGTATTTGGTCAATTCTGAGTTATTTTTGTATGCGGTGTGAGAATTTATTATATCTTGACACTGCATTAAAAATTCCAAGTCAGTACCCTGTTGTATCAAGACAACAATTATATTTTTATAAATAGGAAGTAGAAAAAATATGCCACTAAATAAAACTATTTAAACATCTTAAATAGCTATTAGTTACTAAAATTAAAATATTCATTTGTATATACATTATAAATCATCCTATGTATTGAAAGAGATCTCCTAAGGTCCTTACAAGGGAACAAATTATTGCCTCTATTTGACTTACTATTTTTACTTGAAAGTAATACAAGTGATATTTCTTTGTTATTAATTATTATTCTAAAAAACAGAATGCTTTCACAGGGTTTCCAAATTGCCAAAAATTGTTGGCTTCAGCAGTTAAATTCCTATTTCTTGAAGTTATTATGTGATGCATAATTTCAGGGTAAGACCGTAAGCAAAAGGTTTCTGCATGCAGGTAAATTTAGTTGCCATTCCAGTCTTTGGTCATGAAATTCAGGGATCTAATTTTACACTCGGGAAAAAGCTTGCAAGACCCACGGAGTAGTTATTAAACCATGAACACTGAGGAAGAGCCACCTAAGTAAAAATGGGGGAGCCAAAACAGCAGAAAACGAATCCCATAAATTCAGTGAATCAGTAGGAAAAAGCAAGAAACCTGAATTCTAGCCCAACTTTGACAATAGGCAAGACAGATCACTTACCTTATCTTGGGATTTCATCAAATGATCATTAAAATCAACTCCAGACAAAAGGTCCTATGGTTACAATTTCAAAATGATTATTACCATTCGCTTATTTTCAACTGAAGGCAACACTGCATCAGAGAAGAACACTTTGAAGGTTATGACTTAGAATGAAAGCACATATAGTCATCTTAGCACAGAATTTTTAACTTTTTATCTATTTAATTTTTTGAATAGGTAATACATTAATGTGACTCAAACAAGAAAACATACAAAATGGTATACTGTAAAAATCATTCTTTTCTCCCAGTTCCAAATCTTTTGGTGACTCCCAAAACACACACACACCAGTAGCCATGATTTCACTTTCTTACTATCCTTCTGGACACTGTTTATAAATTTAGATATGCAAGGCAACACAACGGATCTCTTTTTCCTCCTTTTCTACACACTGACGATATATAACATACTGTCTTCTGCACCTTACTGTTTTCAAATGATGCATCTTGGAGCTCTTTCCACATCAATAACAAAGATTTTCCTCATTCTCGTTCTTATAGGGACATAACATTTCATTGTGTGTATGTATCGTAATTATATAACTAGTCCCACTGATGACTAGATGGGTTTCCAGTCCTTCTTTATTACATGCAATGCTGCAGTGAAAAATCGTTTACATACTCTCATTGGCAAGTGGATCTACTACGTAAAATTCATGAGACGGTATTGTAGAATCAAAGGTATATGTATTTGTAAGTTTAATACCTAATGCCAAACTGCTTTTCACACAGTACCAATTTATGCTTTCTTCAGCGGGGAAGGATGCCTGCTGCCCATGTCACTGCCAACCCATTGTGTTTTTGACTTTTTTTATTTTTGCTAATCTGATAGGTGAAAAATCATTTGTAGAGTAAACCATATATTCCCCATGGATTTGAAATGCCCTTCATTCGTAAACTAAATTTACATAAATACATTTTAACTTTTTATAGTTAGCCCTTCCTCCATTATTGATTCCTGACAGAAATTCCCTGGCTATTTTTACTTACATACATTTCCATGTAAATGTTAGGGAAAAAAAATTCCTACATAGGAAAACAAACAATTGATATTTTTATTGGGACAATGCTAAATGCACAGGTTAATTTCAGGAGGATTGACACCGTTGTGAGGTTGTACCGTCCTGACCCAAATGTAGCGTGTCTTTTAATATATTTCAGTCTTATGTTGTCGTCCTCAGAATTTATACGTTTTTCACACAGTTGGCTTGGGTATTACTTGTTAAATTTACACATAGGTAATTTACCTTTTTAGAAGCAATTTTAAATGGTATCTTTTCTTTCATTATACTTTCATACTGGTTTCAAATATCTATAAAAAAGCTATTGGTTTTCCTAATATAGTTATGTGTGTTATAATCTTATACATAACATTTAATGATATCTTTTCATCTTTACTGGAATTCTTCTAGTGTTTCTCCACTAGGCATAATGATGGCCTGTGTGGCATGGGTGTGGTGTGGGGTATGTGTGTGTGGTGTGTGGTATGTGTGGTGTGTGTGTATATGTGTTGGACGTGTTTGTAGTGGTGTATGGTGTGTGTATGTGGGGGGTGTGTGTTTGTGTGTTGTGTGTGGTGTTGTGGGTGCTGTGGGTGTGGGTATAGAGGAAGTGGGTTGTGGGTGTGTGTCTGTGGTGGTGTGTGTGGTGGTGTGTGGTGTGTGTATGTGGGATGTGTGTGTGGTGTGTGGCGGTATGAGTGTGGTGTGTGGCTGTAGGGGGAGTGGGTTGTGGGTGTGTGTGTGCATGGTGTGTTTATGTGAGATGTGTGTGTGTGGTGGTGTGGGGGGTGTGGGGTGGGCGGTGGGTTGTGAATATGTGTGTGGTGGTGTGTGTGGTATGTGTGTATGTGGTTAATGTGTGCGCATGGTGTATATATGTGTGTGGTGTGTGTGTGTGGGGTGTGTGTGTGTTGTGTGGTGGTGTGTGCGTGGTGTGTGGGGGTGTGGGTGTGGTGGTGTGTGTATTGGGCATGTGGGGGGTGTGTGTGTGTGTGTGTTGAGGTAAGCTCCTATTTCTATTTTATTACAGGATGTTTTTCATTTAAAAAATGTATGTTGAATATTATCAAAAACATTTTCTGCATATATTGAGACAAATCACCTCCATAGTTTCAGCTACTTGTTTGCTAAATTATGTTAAATGTCTTGATTTTAAATAACGCTATGTTTCTAAAATAAACCCCACTTTATCATGCTGAATTATTCTTTTATGTGTTACTAGAGTCTATTTGCCAATATTTTACATAGAATTTTTGCATTGATAGCCATGTAATATTGTTTACAGCACTCTCTTTCTGCGCTCTTTGTCAGGTTTTGAGATCAGTATTATCCTGGCCTCATAAAAAATCATTTAGGAGCTTTCCCTTGTTCTGCTGTAACACAACCTGGGTAACGCTGGAGTTACTGCTCTGGGACGGTTTGGAAGAACTTTAGGAAACCAGGGCCAGGGGCTTTCCAAGGTTGCATTTTCACAAACTTGTATTTTATTGATAGAATTGGGCCTGTTTTTATTTTATTTTAGTTTTGTTTTTCAAGCCTCAGGTACGGAAGGTTGGGTTTTTCATACATGCCCCTTAATTCATGACACAGTATTATCATTCATTTTACAAGGATTTTTTTACTTTTAAAAACACCTATTTTTTCACCCTCCTTTTCCCTCACGTTCTCTTTCTTTCTTATATAGGCAATCATTCTAATATGTGTAATGCATATATTTTAAAAAATATATACATCTGTGCAACCTGCAAAGATGTATATATTTTTATTTACATAAATGTTCTTTTATTTACATAAATGACACTATTATAAACATCATTCTATCTGTTACCTTTTCCCTCAAGCACTGTGTTTTAAGACTCATTCACGTCACTTTGTGAATATCTAATCCATAGCTTCCAGTTGGTGCAGCCAACTCCAAGGAGTGCATCCACTTCCTTTGATATATCACTCTTCTTCCTGTGATGGGCGACCTTCTTGCCACAAGTGGCTATGCAACTAATAACACTGCACATGACTCCTTAGGAACGCATGTGAGACTTCATCCAGTGGAATTGCTAGATCATAGCCTATGTATCTATTCAATCTGAGCCCTGTCCGTGACTCCTAAGGAACATATGTGAGAATTCATTTGGTGTAATTGCTAGATTATAGCCTGTGTGTCTATTTAATCTGACCAAGTAGTGCCAGATTGTACTCCGGATTAGCTGACTGATCTCTCCCACCAGCAGTATATAAGGATTTCTATTCCCCAAAATCCACGGATTATTTAGTTTTCTAATTATTCTGAGTCTGGTAGGTGCACACTGATATACCACTGCTATTTCAATTTTGAATTTTCTTCAGCTACTAGTTACTTTTGGGGGTCACCTCATAGGTATTATATCCATTCATATCCTTTGCCCACTTTTCTAATGAACTTGCTGTATTTTTCTTTTTATTTTCAAGGGTTCTTGATTAATCCAGATGTTAATCCTTAGCTTTAGACAGTAAAGATCTTCTCTCATTCTGTCATTATTCTATCCACTTGAGCGATAATGATCATTGCTGAACAGAAATTCTTAATTCTGGTTTAATCAAATTTCTAAGGTTTTTTAGTTTATGATCTTGTTTTTGAAGTTTTATTTTAAAAATCTTTCCCTGCTCTAGATAACAAAGACATTTTTCTCTATTTTTCCTATTAAGAGTTTTTTTCTTTTAGATAAAATTTTCTAATTAAATCTATTTAGAGTCCACCTTTATTTGAGATATCAGGGAAGGAACCAGTTGTATTTTTCTCCAAGTTTTTTTACTACCACCTTAATTGGATATGTAATCGTAATACTAGGTTAACTTTACATGTCAAGTTGACTGGGTCATTGAGTCCAAATATATGATCAAACATTATTCTGGATACTTCTGTGATGGCGTTTTGGATGAGATTAAGGTTTAAATTGGTGGCCTTGATTAAAACAGGTTGCCCTCTATAATGTAGGTAGGCCTCATCCAATCAGTTGAAGGTCTGAATAGAACAAAAGCATCACCTCCCATAAGTAAGAGAGAATTCTGCAGCAGGCGAACTTTGGACTTGAACTGCGGCACTGATGGTTCTTCTGTGAGTCCTCAACCTGCAGTCCCATCCTGCAGATTACAGACTTACCAACCTCCATAATCTCATGATCCAATTTCTTAAACTACATCTCTTTCTATATAAACACACATCCTGTCGGTTCTCTTTATCTAAAGAACTCTGACTAATGCAGGATCTTCGGCTTTAAATATAATTTATTAAGGACCATACCTTCCAGTCTTCGGCCTTGAGCTCTTTATTTGTGTCATTGTTCTATTGGTAAGATTTCTTTTTTTTCACTGTCTGTGTAGTATGTCTTAATACTTTATAGGACAAGTCTTACTTCTAGTCCCCTTTTTTAAACTGACAATAATTTATAGACTTTTATTTCTATATGTACATTTTAGGGTAAGTTTATTAAACTTCTTTTTCAAAATATAAACGTATGGCCAAGCGTGGTGGCATATGCCTGTAATCCTAGCACTTTGGGAGGTCAAGTCAGGTGGATCACTTAAGATCAGGAGTTCAAGACCAGCCTGGCCAACATGGTGAAATCCCCTCTCTACTAAAAATATAAAAATTAGCTGGGTGTGGTGGTGCATGCTTGTAGTCCCACTACTTGGGAGGCTGAGGCAGGAGAATCACTTGAACCCAAGAAGGGGAGTTGCAGTGAGCCAAGGTTGTGCCACTGCACTCCAGCCTGGGTGACAGAGTGAGACTGACTCAAAAAAATAAAATAAAAATAAAAATGTACTTTTGATTAGGTTTGCACTGAAATTTTAGGGAAATTTGTCACAACCAAGAGCATAGATTATTTCTCCATTTTTCTTCATATCTTTCATGTCTTTTATTAATATTTTCTCCACAAAGATCTTGTGAATTATTGGTTAAGCTAGCGCCTAGGAATTTTGTACTTTTGTTATTGCGAATGGGTGTTATTTTTAATTACATTTTCTAGTTGGATATTATAAAATGCTATTGATTTTTATAGAATGATTTTGTATCTAGAAGTCTTGTTTAACTCTCTTAATAGTGGTTTTAAAAATTTTTCCAATTTTTAATTTTTTCAGCTTTGTAATCATACCATCAACAAATAATAACAATTTTATCTCTTTTCACTGTATAGACTTTGGTTTTGTTTTGTGTTTTGTTCCTGGGATTGGTGAGAACTTCTTTCTAATCCTGTAGGACTACTCTTTTCAGAGCATATTAGTCCGTTTTCACACTGCTACAAAGAATGCCTGAGACTGGGTAATTTACAAACAAAAGAGGCTTAATTGACTCACAGTTCCACATGGCTGGGAAGACACAAGAAACTTATAATCGTGGCAGAAGGCAAAGGGGAAGCAGGCTCCTTCTTCACAAGGTGGCAGGAGAGAGAGTGCTCCCAGGGGAAACTGCCACTTTTAAACCACAAAGATTTTGTAAGAGCTCCCTCACTATTATGAGAACAGCATGGGGTAACAGCCCCCGTGATCTAATCACCTCCCACCGGGTCTCTCCCTTAATATTGGCGATTACAATTTGCAATGAGATTTTGGTGGAGACACAGAGCCAAAGCATATCGCACAGTAAATGGATATTAACACACATGGGAAGTTTCATTTACACCTCCTAAGATAAACACCTGATTTTTCTTTAGTCTATTAATGTAACAAATTACACTTATAAGGTTTACAGTGGCAAACCTCATTGTTTTCCTAAGTTAAAAATCTCCTTAACCATATTGTATTTTGTTTTAAATACATCATTTGATTCCTATGTTATTTAGGACCTTTGCATGACATTACTTAATAAAATAGACACCACTTTGTCAAGGGTGTATGTATATGTGTTTGAATTATTTTTATCCGGTTTTGGAATCAAGGTTACATTAGCCACTTGAAATAAGCTGGACAGACTTTGCTCATTTTCTTTCCTTCTTTGTTTCTTTCCTTTTAAAAAACCACCTCTGTAAGACAAAAATTAACTGTTTCTTAAAAGTTGGATGAAACTCACATGTAAAACCATCTGGGCCAAGGGTTTGGGGAGAGAATTAAGGTTTTTTTTTTTTTTCACTATCATTTTAATTTCTTCAGTACTTGCTAATCTATTCAATCTATTCATCAATTTTGACATTTTATACTTTTCCAGAAATGCATTTCACCTGGGCTTTCAAACCGATTAGCAAATAATCGTGTATTATATTTAATTTTTTAAAAAAATCATCCCCCTTATATCTAAAGCTATTTTTCCTTTTTGTTCTCCCTCTGAATTCTTTTTATCTGTATCTTCTCCTTTTTTCCTTCAGCAATCTTACCAGGGATCTTTTTAATCTTATTAATATTTTCTAAGAGCCAGATTATGCTTTTGTTAATCGTTACTATTTTTTGTCATTAATACTATTTTCTTCCCTCTTGTTTCTTTGGATTTGTACCGTTGTTCTCTTTCCAACTCCTTGACTTGATTAGCATATTTTTTTAATCTTTCTCATTTTCAAATAAATATATTTAAACCTATACAATTCCTTCAAAGTACTATGTTTTTGTTGCATACTTTTTAAAGCCAACTTTATTGAAATATAATTTACATAAAATAAAATGTAGTCATTTTAAGAGAAGGAGTTGATGAATAAGCGTAAGAATAAGCCTGAATAACCAAACCACAGTCAAGTTACAGAACATTCTCATTGTCCCCCAAAATATTCTCTCATGCCCCTTTACAGCTCATCTTTCTTGACCCTTCAGTGAAGCTATCACTGATCTCCTTTCTGTTGCTATAGATTAGTTTTGCCTTTCTGGAATTTTGTATCAGTGGAATCATACAGAATGTATTCTTTTGTGTCTGGTCTTTTTTACTTTTTTGAGATAAACACATGACTTTTCTTTAAAAAAAGAAAGGGGGGCCAGGCATGGAGGCTCATGCCTGTAATCCTAACAGTTTGGGAGGCTGAGTCGAGCAGATCACTTGAGGTCAGGAGTTCAAAACCAGCCTGGACAACATGGTGAAACCCCATCTCTACTAAAAATACAAAAATTAGTTGGGCATGGTGGTGCATCCCTGTAATCCCAGCTACCCAGGAGGCTGAAGCACAAGAATTGCTTGAACCCAGGAGGCGGAGTTTGCAGTGAGCTGAAATGGTGCCATCACACTCCAGCCTGGGTAACAGAGAGAAACTGTCTCAAAAAAAAAAAAAAAAAAAAACAGAAAAGAAAAAAGAAAAAAAATGAAAAGTGGGCATAAGTCTGACTGATTTGAGTAGGGAGGGACACTGAATCACTAAAACTTGGATTTAAGTGGTAACGTGGTCAATGGGACCCCCAGGCTAGACAGGCTTAGGAACATTTAGACTACGTCTGAAATTAAAATGTGACTCAATGGAAAAATGCATTTTTGTATATTAATAATAAGCTTGCTTGAACAGAAATGTGAGGTTATGGTTGTGTATATGAAGCTCTTACTCTAACACATACAAATGTGCACTTTTGTCTTTAAATAAGAATCCAAGTTAGAACTGTACAAAATAAGAAAATACTTCCTACTACAACTACTACTTTTGAATAGAATTTAAATTCACTTTGTCTTTCTCTCTACTATACCACCCTCTGCTATAATGCACAGATACATACAACATGAGAGCCTTTGGGCCTTCTCCATCAACATGCATTGGGATTTCACATTCCTCCTCCAGCAGTCCAGATCCCCTCACCATAGTTCAGAAAAACAAAATCACCTCGTCACGAACCCTTGTCCAGAGACCACTTCTTCCTCCTTCGAATTCCCATGATGCTTTGTCTGTACCTCTCATGAAGCTTATCTCTTCCTGTCTTATATTATAGTTGTTTACGTGTGTTACATGTCATGGTCAAGAGGGAAGAAAGTCTGCTGGCTTTAGAGTCAGACCTGTCTGAGGACAGATTCCAGCTCTATCCCTCGCTAAGTGGGTGGCCTTGGGAAAATACCAACTCTTGGGAGCCTCCATTTTTTGTTTTGGCAAAATCTAAAATTATTCTCTCTCTCATAATTGTTTTCAGGACAGTGCTTGGTAAAGCACGAAAACGAAAAACTCGACCATTATTATTGCTGTCATTACTAGTGATGTTATTTTTGTTTCTTCATATGTCCCCTGCTAATGTATTTGTTTATCCATTCATTCAGCAGATATTTCTTGAGGACAAACTATGTGCCAGGCACTTGTTGACTCTATGGAAAAAAAAGACAGAGTTTTAGGGGTAAAGGCAGCAAATAAGCAGGCAAACAAATAAATGCAGAGGTAATTTCAGATAAAGATATGCTGTGAAGAAACGAAAACAAGATATGCAACAGAGAGTGAGAGACTGGGGAGATAAGGGAAGGCCTCTGGGAAGGGAGCATTTGGGCTGAGACAAGGATAAAAGGGAAGCACCTATGAGAAATTCTAAAGCCAGAGCATCCCAAAGGTGGGGGCAGGACAGCAAATGGGAAGCCTCTGAGCGGGGAATAAGCCGACAGCGAGTTAGTAAGCAAAGGAAAACATGGTATGTGGGATGCAGAGATACAGGCAGGGCCAGACACTGCGGGGCCCAGTTGGCCCTGATAAAGAGCATGGATTCTATCCTCAGTGTGATTGGAAACCTCCTTGAAGCATGGTTCACTGAGTGACATTCTGTATTGTATCTGCCTCCTGGAGAGATGCTACCCAGCAGCCAGCCCACAGATTTTTGCAAGAGGTAGAGATGGAGGGAAGGAAGGAAGACTGAAAAGAAGAGAGAGAGGGGAGGAGAGCTGGAGGGAGCAAGGAAGGAGGGAGGGAGGGAATATCACAGCAGACAGACATCCACACAGATGAATCTGATGGTTCTCCCCACTGTCAGGGACTCAGGTCCAGACTGTGGCTGGCCTTGATGGGTGGAGACATTTTCCATCCTCCTGTGAACATTTGGTGTCACACTGGCCTCGTTCCTCGGGTGGTTCCAGATGGCGATGGGGGCTGGGGAACTGGGAGGTCTTGCAGAGGAACAACTCATCACGGCCTCTGGCACTCATCGCTGGCAGTTCTGTCTCTCAGGTCGCAGATAACAACTGTCAGATGGTCTCACTGTGAAGCAATAAGCTTCCCCAAAACACGGAGGCAGGCCAAGCCCCAGAAAGCTGCAGCCTGGACAAAACACACAGCCTGGAAAGAATCAAAAGTTCATGTGCGATGAACAAAGCACCTCGGGGAAATGCAAGGGGTTAAATATAAGCACACAATGTTCCCAACGCTTTTGAACACACAAGCAGGAAAATCATCACACATCCTTGGTAAAGGGGAAAAGAAGCAAGGAGAGAAACAAGTTGGTGTTCCCATATGAGAACTAAATACTGCTGTGAAACGTTGACCCAGCCCAAAAATGGAGAGAGAAAGAAATGAAAGGCAGTAGGGGAAGGTAAGAAACAAGACAGGAGGAAGAGGCAGAGGGCAAGGCCTGCTCAGTGCAGCCCTGCTCAATGCTCCAGGCTCCTTTCTGGTGCTCAGGGCACTCCCTTCATCTGGGTAACAGAGCCTGGCTTGGTAGCGTTTCTCAGGACACCCTCCCTGCCAATCTCCTTTTTTAAGAAATTTTATTTTTATTTATTTATTATACTTTAAGTTCTGGGGTACATGTGCAGAACGTGCAGGTTTGTTACATAGGTATACGCGTGCCATGGTGGTTTGCTGCATCCCTCACCCCGTCATCTACATTAAGCATTTCTCCTAATGCTATCCCTCCCCAATGCCCCCACCCCCTGCTATCCTTCCCCTAGACCCCCACCCGCTGACGGGCCCCGGTGTGTGATGTTCCCCTCCCTATGTCCATGTGCTCTTATTGTTCAACTCCCACTTATGAGTGAGAACATGCAGTGTTTGGTTTTCTGTTCTTGTGTCAGTTTGCTGAGAATGATGGTTTCCAGCTTCATCCATGTCCCTGCAAAGGACATTAACTCAGCTTTTTTTTATGGCTGCATAGTATTCCGTGGTATATATGTGCCACATTTTCTTTATCCAGTCTATAATTGATGGGCATTTGTGTTGGTTCCAAGTCTTTGCTATTGTGAACAGTGCCACAATGAACATACGTGTGCATGTGTCTTTATAATAGAATGATTTATAATCCTTTGGATATATACTCAGTAATTGGATTGCTGGATCAGGTGGTATTTCTAGGTCTAGATCCTTGAGGAATCACCACACTGTCTTCCACAATGGTTGAACTAATTTACATTCCCACCAACAATGTAAACGTGTCCCTGTTTCTCCACATCCCCTCCAGCACCTGTCGTTTCCCGACTTTTTAATGATCGCCATTCTAACTGGGTGAGATGGTATCTCAATGTGGTTTTGATTCACATTTCTCTAATGACCAGGAATGATGACCTTGTTTTCATATGCTTGTTGGCTGCATAAATGTCTTCTTTTGAAAAGTGTCTGTCAATATCCAATCTCCCTTTTTTAAAAGCACTGTGGTGAGGGGAAGCTAACCCACGAATGAAAGAGAAACAACAGGCTTTTCTTAAATATTTTTCTTCTTACATTTTGATCTGAAATATAAAAAGAACTGAACTCAAGCCTGGCCAACCCCAGTGGCCAAATGGTATATGAGGTGTTCTCTAATGGACCAGCATCTCCAAAAGAACCCTTTTGGCTCAGAACAAAACAATAGCACTTACCTGAGTAAGAAGTGTGAGGTGAGAGAGTATGGAGTCATATATGAATGCACCTTAAAGGTTAGCAAGCCTGGATTGATGGGAGTTTCTAGTCGCAGCTCCTATCTGGAGGAAGCAGTGCAGTAGTTAGAATTAAAGGTAGAACTAGCTGGCTTGCTCATTATTCCTACCTTTCCATTCTCTTGTCAGGGTCAGTTTGGTGCTCAGAAAACTGCATGCGTTCAGTTCTGAGGAGCAGTGCCGTGATCACAAAAATCCCATCTTGGCTTCCTCCTGAACTTACTTTGAACATTTTTTTATTAACCAGAAAGATAGGATAAAGACTACCAGCAAGGAATTTTTCCTCCTGTCTAAGGCCTTTTAAACTTTACAGTTACAAAAAGGTAGAACAAACTGGAATGAAGGAAGACATTTTGTCCGAAAGTTGTAAAGCTGTGTAGAATTAAAATTATTACATAATATCTACAGCATACTCAGGGCCAGCTATGGATGAAGCATTTTCCAAATGCTTTGCCTATCTCGAGGTGCCTTTAATAACTTCCCAAACCTCTGCAAAGTATCATCATTCCCCCGTTGCGGATGGTAAAACTATGGCATGGAGAAGTTAAGCAATTTTTCCATCGCCTCTTCGTGCGTTAGTGGAATTTCCAGGTTGGCCTACGGCTGCTGAATTTCAATGCCAAAGCCCATTTTGAGAATATAAACTCATCTCTCCATAACCAATAAAAAAATTAAATGGCAGATTTCAATGGCATGGTCATCATTGGTGAAAATCTTTAATGACTGATTATGTTTTCATTGGGAGCTCAACACTTTTATGGAACAAGCACACAGTGGGGAGGCGTCTTATCTGATATGCTGTAATGTAGGTTCTCAGAGAAGATATTTCGAGCTCATAATCTCCAACAAGTAATGTACTTTTTTTTTTCAAGACAGAGTCTCACTCTGTCACCCAGGCTGGAGTGCAGTGGTGTGATCTCAGCTCACTGCAACTTCTGGGTTCAAGCAATTCTCCTGCCTTAGCCTCCTAAGTAGCTGGCATTACAGGTGCCCCCCACCATGCCTGGCTAATTTTTGTATTTTTTTTTTTTTTTTTTTTTTTTTTGTAGAAATGGAGTTTTACCATGTTGGCCAGGCTGGTTTTGAACTCCTAACCTCAAGTGATACACTCGCCTCGGCCTCTCAAAGTGCTGAGATTACAGACATGAGCCACTGCACCTGGCCCGTTCTCTTAAGATTTTTGGCTGAGGGTTTCTTTGTGTCATGAAGATCAACTCCATCACTGGGGTACGGAAGAGTAAAAATAGATTTCCCATTAGTAGCAACAAGGAGTTGTTTGTCAGCCGGAAGGAAATTCTTTAGTTCTTTTCCTGTTTCGGTTCTTTTTCTGCCAACATAATTAAGCAAGGTTCATTTTGGAGTAGGTCAGAACCAGCTGCATGTACTGGTGGAATAGGGGGGTCATCTATAGCAGATGACTTCAGAGGCATAAGCAAAAGGGTGTAGAACTCAGACGGGACTTGAAAGCACCAGTGAATCAGGGACACCCCAGTCCCCAAAAATAAAGGAGAGAAGAAGTATATCTTTGGTGAATTTATTCAGAATTAAAATTATTCTAAAAATTTAGAAAAGAGCTTTTTTCATTTAGAAAATATGTGAATTCTACAAGTAAAGTTTTATTTATTCATTTGGTTAGTTAGTTAGTTAGTTAGTTAGTTAGTTTTGAAACAAGTTTCTTACTCTGTCCCCTAGGCTGGAGCAATCATAGCTCACTGCAGTCTTGACTTCCCAGGTGCAAGCGATCCTTCCACCTCAGCCACCCAAGTAGCTGGGACCACAGGCACACAACACCACACACGGCTAATTTATTTTTATTTTTTACTTTTTGTAGAGGTGAGGGTCTCAGTATGTGACCCAGGCTGGTCTTGAACTCCTGGGTGCAAGTGATCCTCCCAACTTGGCCTCCAAAATTGCTGGGATTACAGGCATGAGCCACTGCACTGGGCTCAAAGTATAGTTTTTGTTTGTTTGTTTGTTTGTTTGTTTGTTTGTTTTTAATGACATGAAAAGGAAAAGGGCCACTTCGTCATAATAGTTTGCAAGGCTCAGTGTCTATAATATGCTAAATGTGTCTCAACTCTCCCCTTAAAATATGTCCCCACACTTATACCTAAAATGCCACGATTAGCAATCAGTCCCCTTTTGCTAAAGTGTTCTTTTTCTTCCCTCTGGATAGGTTTTCTTTTTGAGGCAAATACCTGGGAGTTCATCCATTAATTTCATATACCGCTGGGAAAAAAATAAGAAGCTTATCAGATATATATTCTCCATTCCAGAAGGACTCTGCATCCCAAAAGCATTTGGCAAGGGGGAGTACCCACTCTCAGCCAAGGTGTAGCAATGAGGGGACAAAGAATAGGGACGAACTTCCTTGACCTAACATTCTTGTCCTAGGGCAGTCCCTAATTCTAAAAAATTTGCTAGGGAATCACAAAAGTCATGATTTTTTTTTTTTTTTTTTTTGAGACGGAGTTTCGCTCTTGTTACCCAGGGCTGGAGTGCAATGGCGCGATCTCGGCTCACCGCAACCTCCGCCTCCTGGGTTCAGGCAATTCCCCTGCCTCAGCCTCCTGAGTAGCTGGGATTACAGGCACGCGCCACCATGCCCAGCTAATTTTTTGTATTTTTAGTAGAGACGGGGTTTCACCATGTTGACCAGGATGGTCTCGATCTCTTGACCTCGTGATCCACCCGCCTCGGCCTCCCAAAGTGCTGGGATTACAGGCGTGAGCCACCGCGCCCGACCCAAAAGTCATGATTTTTAAAACTCAAACGCAGAATTTTATTGCAACTACGAACTACAAAAACCAACCACAGCCTTTTTCCTCTAAGCAACATGTCTAAGGAGCTCATACCAACAACCTAAAGAAACAACTAAACTAACACTTCTCCTGCTTGAGCCTGTGGCCTCTCTGGGCCTGTCCCTGTAATGTGCTGGAAGGGATGCTGGCTCACAGCCTGCTGTCCTAGGGAGGATGACTTCTTTCTCCCCTTGGTGTCTCAGTTGACCCCCTCAGGAGGTGTGGCTCAAAGTTTAGCATCAAATGTCAAAACCATGAAATGTTCTGCTTTTGCAAACCATTTCTCTGCAATCACAGAATCCTTGGTAAATTCGCTGCAAGTCACAATCCCTTTCCCCCAGGAATCAAAAATGGACACAGCCACACCCACGAAAAACACTGCATTCAATTTGAGAGAAAATTCTCAACCCCAGGTTAAGATCAGATATCCTTCCTATTTTATAAACAACGAGCTAGAGAGCCAGAGAAGAAAAGTGCTTTGCTTGAAGTCACAGTTAGTTAGTGGCAAGACAAAACTAAGATCTGAAGTTTTCACACGGTCATTAAAAGAAATGCTCCCCATCAGATTTCCATCTGTCAAACATTTTGGCAAACAGAAATAGGAGGGTTACTCTATTCAGGAAGAAGTTTGTTTAGCTCAGCCAAACTTACTCTATTTTTCAACAGATGAAGTAAACCAGACTCAGAACTCTACATCCTTTTTTTCACATATGGGGGAAGGGACTCTCCTAACTGGGATAGTTGATGTGTGGTGGGGAGGACAGGAGGATGTAAAATTAAATGAAACGTTTGAATTTAAACTAAAAACACCCTGCTGATGTAAAAAAAAAAAAAAAAAAAATGACTATTTTAGATGAATCATTAACATTTCCTCCTGAATGTGTGTGTGTAGGAATGGGCTGTGTTTGTGGGTGTGTGTGTGTATGGGTGGAATGTGTTTGTGTATGTGGCTGGCTGTATTTGTGTCTGGGTGGGGTGAGGGGTGTGTGTGTGTGTGTGTGTGTGTGTGTGTGTGTGTCTGTGTATTTGGCTTCAGTCTTTTGTGAAAAGCAAATGAGAAGCTGCATGTACCCCAGTAGGGTAGGGAAAAACTTTTAATTAACAGTTGAGTGTGGTCAGGCACAGTGGCTCACACTTGTAATCCCAGCACTTTGGGAGGCCAAGGTGGGTGGATCACAAGTTCGGGAGTTCAAGACAAGCCTGGCCAACACAGTGAAACCTTGTCTCTACTAAAAATACAAAAATTAGTTGAGCATGGTGGCAGGGGCCTGTAATCCCAGCTACTTGGGAGGCTGAGGCAAGAGAATCGCTTGAACCCGGGAGGTGGAGGTTGCAGTGAGCCGAGATGGTACCACTGTACTCTAGCCTGAGTGACAGTGCCAGACTCCGTCTCAAAAAAAAAAAAAAAAAAGTTGAGTGTTAAGAGGTTGATAAGAGACAACCATGGAGCACTTCTATCCTGACTCAACCAAAGGCCTTCGGAAGCGCTGGAGAAAGAGGTGGGACTGAAGAGTGGGACCTGGGGAGGGGCACAAGTTGGGTCCGGAGTATCAAAACTGCAAATCAAGAGATTCTCCGTGGCATTTTTTGACAACCACGTGTCATAAATGTATACTCAGATTTTAAAGGACATGGACTTCTTTTTCAGTTTCCATGTGTTTGGATTATTAATGCAACTAAGTTGGAATCCCACTTTCCAACTGGGTGAACTTGGACAAGGCCCCTTCTAGACCTTACTTAGGGTGTGATGAAGGAATATTGGGATTTTAAGATTAAAATGTCAAGGAAATACCTTTCTATTTTATCCATGATTCCATTTAGAACAATGTTTTTTTTAAATCCAATAACCCCCGGATATTTTATTTTCCTCTGATAGGTTACCGTGCACTGTCTTTCTGGACAGAATCCATGTTCCTGGAACTCATCTCTATTCTCAGAACTGCAGCTGATCATAAGTTAGAAAACAAGAATGGAAAAGACCTCCCTGTTTGTTGTCCTTCCTATGAGTTGAGGTTCTGTCACTCTGGGTGCCGCAATCTGCTCTGAACTTCCTGTGGACCCTTGAGGAAACCCAATGTCTATTCGAAAAGGACAACTCTAACTGATTACTACTTTTTTTTTGTTTTTAATCTACAAAGACGGAAGTATCAACAAAAAAGTATCATCCTAGCTCTACTCTAATTCAGCTCAACTGTATTTACTTGCCCGGCTGTAAAATAGTGTTCTGGTGTTTGTAGATAAACACTTGTAAGAAGTCCTATGAGCACTTCAACAATCAATTGCATAGGGAGCCAGAGGAAATCATAAACTCTGTCCAGAAGCACTGTAATTGCAGCAACAAAACTCCAACATCTATAGCTTTTTTAGCAGGTCCAGGAGAATTTCAGAAGCCCGGGGCAAGGGACTTCGCCTCAGATCCCAATTCTGTCTTGAAAACATCTATGGCAGGAGCCAGAAACATTTTCTATGAAGGGCCAAATAGTATTTAACTTTTCAGGCCATTCAGTCTTTGTTGCAACTACTCAATTCTGCTGTCCTAGTGCCATAGGCAATATGTAATTGAATGAGTGCAGTTAGTTCTTGTTTAATAAAACTTTATTTACAAAAACAGGCAGCAGGCTGGATTTGGCCTCCAGGTCATAGCGGGGAATTGATCTTTGATTTATAGACTATGGAGTAGCAAGATTAAATCTGGAAATTCACTAAGATTCTCATCCAACTCCCTTTGTACTTTTAAATAATATTTTATTATTTTCTTTCTCCTGATAAAAAGTGATACTATTATTATAAAAATTTACAAAAAAATTGAAAAGAAAAATTATCCACAATGCCATCAGACATGCCACTTTTTAATATTATGGAGCAGAGCCTTCCATTTACATATATATATATATATAATCTTATTTTATAGAATTAGAATCTAAATTCTGCATGGTGCTATATATAAAAATTTACTTAATATCCTTATTTTCATGCTATTTCCTATATAAGTTTAGACAAATTTTGCTAATTTCTACTGTATCATTTCTTCTCTCACATTTACAATTATGGAACTTTAGTCCTTGAGATTTGGGGCAACTAACAGAGAAATGGGAGCAGATAGGATATTGACCAATGAACTCCAATAACATGTTCCTCTAAGGATATTGTCTAATGAACTCCAATAACACGTCCTTAAAGCACTTTGGGAGGCAGAAGTGGGTGGACCACTTAAGGTCAGGTATAGAACAACCCCAGAGAAAAGAGGTGTGTGCGTGTGTTTGTGTGTCCATGTGTCTGTGTGTGTCTGTGTGTGTGTATGTTATTGGGAAACCATTTATTAATATAGTTTCCCATAGCCCTTGTTAAAATCTATATTGTTTCAAACCCTTTAGAAAACTCTGATACAGGTGGTCTGCAGCTCAAGCTTTGAGAAGCACTGGGTATATATCAGAGAGAAGACTTCAATCATTCATTCACTTCAGGTGAGGGCTCATTCTCCAATTCAGATGATACTCAAGCATCCACCTCCCCATTTTTCCCGTTGCCAATCTTGGCATTTTTCTCATCATTTATATCCCTAACAGATAATAGTAAAAGTTCTAATATAAAAGGGTTTACAGGAGGTAATACATAAAACCTAATGCCTAAAATCACAGCTGTTAGGATTCCACGTGGCTTTCACATTTAACCTACTGTCCTTGTGTGTTCCTAAAATAAAGCCAGATATTTCAATGCTGTTGATGAAAAGAGGTGCACTTATTGGGAAAATAAATAGGGAACCAGAAAATGACTTTTGACACAAATGACCTAAGCTAGACACCAAGACAAAGAATGGAAATAAATAGAAAAAGGCCCTGTTACCTCATAGGGTGAAAGTTATCAGTTGGCTAGAGCTTTACTTTCAGGCTCATGTGAGATGATGTTTGCTCAGTGAATTTGTTACACAAGGCAGCTGGAGTAACAATGATTTTAATTAACGGAAAATTATTTTTTAAGTACTTGGAAACCAGAGATTTGCAGTGGTGTCAATGAGAATATAAATCATCAGGAAGTCCTCAGACCAAGCACAGTGGCTCACGCCTGTAATCCCAGCACTTTGGGAGGCTGAGGCAGGTGGACCACTTGAGGTCAGGAGTTCAAAACCAGCCTGGCCAACATGGTGAAACCCTGTCTCTACAAAAAATATGAAAATTAGCTGGCATATTGGCATGCACCTATAATTCCAGCTACTTGGGAGGCTGAGGCAGGAGAATCTCTTGAACCCAGGAAGCAGAGGTTGCAGCAAACCAAGATCTTGCCATTGCACTCCAGACTGGGTGACAGAGTGAGACTCGTCTCAAAAAAAAAAAGTCCTCAGTGTGGAAAGCAGTTCCTCCATTCAGCAGCCTGTGACCACAGACTTACCCCTTATTTACCTCTGGATTGCTGGGAAAACAAAATGATTGATATAAATCCTGGTAGCTAACCTACAATAAATGCAGAATAAATGTTGCTGTTTTTTATAATAGAATCACTGAGGTAATTACAAATTCTGCTTGGCCATTATTTCTCAAAGGCCTTTCATTGACAACATTTTACTTGCTATTGTTTGTTTCTGTATATGTGTAAAGGTAATAAGACAATTATGCTATAAATTGCACTATTCATTCCAACTAGACTTTCCTCAAATTAATACTAATTAGTGATGTTTACATGTAATTTCAATAGAGACTAGAGTGATGTTTGCTTTGCAATACCACTGGGAGGGAAAAATCAGTGTTTAAGTATAAATGGAGGAAGCTAATATAAAGTGAAGATCAAATAATGACTTTAAGCATTTACTAAATTGTGATGTGTGCTGCTTCTAAACAATAAAACTATCATCACTTACACGGGCAGACAGAAGGAAGATCCCTCTAGCCTGGTGCACCAAATAAGGGTGGAAAACTCAGTCTTTATACTCTCAGTGGAGCATTACACTCATAAAAATTTTTGTAATAATATTAAATTTTTTTAATTAAAAATTTTTTTCAGATGGAGTCTCTGTGGCCCAGCTTGGAGTGTGGTGGTATAATCATAGCTCACTTCAGCCTCAACCTCAGAGGCTCAAGCAACCCTCCCACCTCAGCCTCCCAAGTAATCAGGACTACAGGTGCACACCACCTCATCTGACTAAATTTTTAATTTTTTTGTAGAGATGGGGTCTCACTATTTTTCTGCAGGCTGGTCCTGAACTGCTAGCCTCAAGTGATCCTCCTGTCTCAGCCTCCCAAAGCATTGAGATTATAGGCATGAACCACCATGCCTAGCCTTAAAATACTAAAGTATCCAATAACATGAGTTTGCCCTAAAGCATAGGACACTTCAATCATCTTCTATTTTAAGTTGTTTAAGCAAGGTAGCTAAAGGAAGCAGGGGAGGACTTGACTGCTTTCATACTGGCAACATGATTTATTATTTTCAAAAACGGTAGGTGTTATCATCCCTTCTAGCGGTGAAATGACCCATAAAACTCCAGTTGTACAGAAATCAGGATTTCCTCAACTTGCCAAGCAGAAGAGTCTCCTTCTTAAAACTACACATTCCTAGATCACTCTAGAGAATGAGGATTTCTAATAGCAGCTCTAGTAATCAGACAAGTTTGGGTAACTCTTTCCAGCACTGGTTCTTAGCACTGACCACTTGCTAGAATCTGCTGGGAAGCCTGATCTATCATGTTGGTGCAGCAGCAACAACGATAACGGATGTCCAGGCCCCACCTCTGACCAATTCAATCAGCATGCATCCCCTGAGTTGGCCTGGCCATGGGCATGTTTTCTAAAGCCACTCAGATCATGCGAATACGCAGCCAGCCCTGAGAAACACCAGTTGCTTTGCCTCAGTACTCAGTGTCATCAAGACTAGCGGGACTGGTCTCCTCTGGGAGCTGGTTAGAAATGCAGGCTCTCAGGCCTGGCCCCAGACCCTGGGATGGCAATCTGCATTTGAACAAACTCTTTTATTATTATTATCATTATTTGAGATGGAGTCTCACTCTGTTGCCCAGGCTGGAGTGCAGTGGGATAATCTTGGATCACTGCAACCTCTGCCTCCCGGGTTCAAACAGTTCTCTGCCTCAGCCTCCTGACTAGCTGGGAGTACAGGTGCCTGCCACCATGCCTGGCTAATTTTTATTTTGTATTTTTAGTAGAGTCAGGGTTTTACCATCTTGGCCAGGCTAGTCTTGAACTCCTGACCTCGTGATCCACCCACCTCAGCCTCCCAAAGTGTTGGGAGTTACAGGCGTGAGTCACCACGCCTGGCCGAACAAACTCTTTAAGAGATCTGTGTGCACATTGAAGCTTCAAGCATGCATATTAAAGAAACAGAAAACTTTCCACCAAGAGGATGGAGTCTTACTCCCCTCTCCTCCCTCCCTTTGCCAGCACCACCATCAAAAGCAGCTTGAAGTCTTAACTGAGGTCTTTTTCTTCAAACACGTGGCCATTGGAAGCCAACTGAAGAGTTATAGGGTGAGGCCAACTTATCTGTTCCAAAATCATTTAGGAAAGTATGTTAAACAGCATACACTGCTCTTACCCAATCAAATGTCCCAGCAAAATTTAATTGGCAGTTTGTTTCATGTCCAGCAATCAAAGACATTAAGGACCACTAACATTTACATCCATGAATTCATTTAGACAGTTTTCTTTAATTGATGATGAAGACACTACAATTCTAAGTACCAGACAGAATCAGGGAAAAAAAAAAAAAGAAAATAAGCATAACACTATAAAGAAAACTTGGAAAAGTGAAACACTTCTAAATAAAAAATATATACCTGGCCTGGTACCCATTACATATATACATAATACATGTTATACACATATATACAGTAAATGTTTTGGTAGCAATACAGACCATGCATTGGTCTTTGTGTACACATACGAAGTAGCACCGGGAGCAGCACCACCATCTTAAGATGATAAACCAAACTCCACACACATTAAATGAAAATACATATGTGTTTAATTTGGCCCACCCTGTAGCCAAGAGGTGTAAGGAAAGTACTTTGCAAGAAAAAATTGTTTTGGGAACTACATTCTTAAGCCAATGGCGAAGTTCTAAAAAGATTAAAAAAAAAAAAAAAAGCTCTACAAATGTCTATGCACATACAGACAAGTTTTCCTGTTTACTGAATTTGTCCTATCATATGTCATATTGGTTAACACTGGAAAAATTAACAGCATAAGCAAAGAGAGATTTAAATGCCAGGTGAATGGCAGAACTCTAAAACACCAGATCTTTCGGTGTATACGTCACAAATGCCAAGTCATTGACAAACTAGAAAAGAAAGATAACTCTCCACCTAAGTTACGTGTTTTCTAAACATACTAGCTAATTATAAGCTCTTTATTCATAATAAATTCCTCGAGTAGGGTTAAGCACCTCCAATATCATTCCACCTCCTTCCTGCACCTAATCTGATGCTCTCTTCACAAGCTGAGACACACAACAGGCTACAAACACATTCTCTACCCATACTTAGGAAACTAACTTATAGAACTATGGAAGGACCACGAGGTTCTGTGGCACTGCCTTAGAAATGATGCACGGCACCAGTGTTTATCTTCAGTTCTACTGACTTGGACGTTGTTTTTGTTCTCCATAACTGAGCTCACAGTATGGAGGTCTTTCAGTCTTGGCAAGGTCATATTTCCTCACGTTTCTAGAATAGCATGCTTCTTCCTCTCAAGTTTCTTACCAGCCTATACACATACACATGTGCACGCGTGCATGCCCCCTATATAGATATACATACATATACAGCATTACCTCCAACTAACATTCATCATTGATGGCATCCTAGGAACGTTAACTGCCCTGTCAAGTCATTGCAAAGAAGAAATTTCATATTGGCTTCCACCCATTCTCCTTCCCATGCCTACCAAAAGGGTCATGTCTCTTCCCAGTCAAGGTCTTAATTCACAGTGTCTGGATTCAGGGCCTCCTTGTGTGATGGACTGACCTACAGAGCTCTCTGCAAAAGCAGCATGAGACCAAATATGGGATCACTGTCACCAGCAGTTGGGACAATGCATATGGAGACTATATTTCATGGTTCTCATTGTCTGTGGATAGTGAAACCCCATCCCCCCTTTTTTTAACCACCTGCAGTAAATAAAATTAAGGTTTCCAACTTCGTGGTATATTGCATTCAGGATGCAAGATGGAATAAAACAGCACTTCAGTATTGTAAAATACTATTTCTTACTGTACAGAAAAATTATTTCTTAATACTTTAAATGTCTCGAATTTAAATGACAGCTAGAATACAAAAGCCAGAAAAGAAAGAAAGGTTAAAAATCTCTACTTCTGGCTAGATGATTTTTAGTAGCTCCATTTTTGCAGTCACTAGATCAGTCAAGGGAGTCCCTGACCTTTGAAAGTCAGCGAGAAATAGCCACAAATGTAACATCAGTACTGATTTGTCACTATTGACTCAGATGGTTGATCATTAATGGATTCTCTTCACTTCTAGCTGGTTCTAGGGCCATTCTTTTGCCGAGAATGAAGATATCATCAAAGTCATGAAATATATTTGTTCTTTTCACAAAAGAGAATTTTTAAACTCTACCTAAGCCTCTAAGAAAGAACGCTGTGAGAGGTTGGTGTCACGAAGAAAAACCCACTAACTTCTAGGTTAAACAGAGGCCACCAGAAGCCTCAATAATGAAAGCCCTTGGCTGGCCTACAACCCTTTGAAATGGATAAAAGCCAGCTCTCCTCAATGGGAACTGAACACAAGGACTTAGCAGCTGACGTTGCTCAAAGTAAACCCTTCCTGTCGCCAGAGCATGAGTTTTTGGTTTAAGTACCAGCAACTTCCAGTTTTAAATCGGTAGTTTGATGCCACCATAAAAACCAGGTCAGGCACCACTAGAAGCAGCTTAAATAAGAATTTCTATCTTTATGGTATTTGACTCAACAAAAAAGTCAGAGAAATAGAGACGGATTTTTCCAGTCTGTTCATTCCTTTCCTCATCCAAAACATGTTGATAATTACACATGCAGAGGTATCTCGGTAACACATATTCAGAATGTAGGTTCCTTGAGAAACAATAACCAGCTTTACAGGAAAATGGTTGGGATTGACTTTGTTCATTGATCTCTCTTTAACTGTTTTAGTCCTCAAAAGAAAAGATCAGGGCAGCTTGCTCTCTTCTTCCACTAGCAAGCGTATGTATCAGACTACTTGAAAAAATGAAAAGTTAGTTTGACTAAGAAAGTCTTTTTTACAAGAGTAAAAAACAACTTTCCTATCAGATTTTCCAAATGGGTAGTGCTCTCTACTAATAGGAAATGACGTCATTCTGCAAGTTCCTTGAAGACAATGGATTCTTATGACTCTAGACCCTATTTATCTTAGAAATTGATGAGCATGCAAATGATTAAAATCTGCAACAATGAACATTGCACGACAGTCTATGAGGTACATGCCATCCGGTTGAATGAACAGTAACGTGGGCCTCAGCAGTGTGAGGGGTGCCATGTATCTCCGCTCCCTTTTGAGTAGAGCTAGGGTCCCCTAACAGTTCATCAGGAGGCAGCAGCTGCTACAATGCCCTCCAACCCTGACCCCTTCCTTGTAGTCCCCACTCCCACCCAGGGAGCTTAGGCACTCAGAGAAATAAAATGTTGCTCCTTCCAATAGTAGGGCTGGGAATTCCTGATAGAGAGTTTACATTGACTCAGTGGGAGCCTGATATTTGCATTATTTCACTTAACCTTTTTGGAAGTTTCTAGGTAAAAAGATTTAAAAATCTGTCAGCAATATATTTAAATGCATTCATTGCCATTTCTTTTTCTCATGGAAAAAATTCAAAGACGTGTATACTTTCCAAACAAGAAAAGAATTAACATTTTCACTGCTGGCCACATGTTTCAGTGGCAGGTCATTAAGCTTTTACGTGCTTTCTGTACACTGTGTTTTATTAACTAATCACTAATAGGCCAGCACCCACCAAGGCAAAGGGGCCAATTACATTCAGTTAACTAATGTAACACTGGAAGTTCTCAAAAACATGAGATAAGGGTCTTAGGGAAAGTGACATGTAGCCCTGGTCATGATGAAAAACACTTTCTGGAATTTTAATTTCTGGTTAGCAAGCACTCGTCTTACCATCTTTATCAACACAATGCAGGAAACGAAATATAATGTGTACACAGAAAAAAAAAAATGGTGGGAGTAGAGTGGGAAACTAACAGAAAGTGGGGGTGGGGAGGGGAGAAAAGAAAAGATCAACAGCATCTAGTTTATTATGAATAGAAAGACATTTCCAGAATTTACAAACACCCACATTGTTCGTTCCAAAGAGAGCTTTTGATTTGAAGGAATCACCCATGTCTCCTTCTCTTTACAATATATACAATGGAAGACTTTGATTTCCTCTTCTTGTAATTTTGCTTCCATTCAATTGCTGATTTTAAGCTGACACTTGAAAACACCCAGTCGAATATATCCTTCTCAGTTTAATTAACATAGCCTATTGTCTTACAGGAAAAAATACAAAATTAAGATTAATTCTTATAAGGAACTCAGCTCAACATCAGGTTGATATTACAAGAAATAGTATCAGCAAATATAACTATACAATTGAGAACCATCTATGGCACTATGATTCTTATTATTTTTTCTGAATTACAATCTTAAAACAAGGATCACACCCTACTCTACTCTTTTAAGCCTTGTTTTAAGCATTTGCTCCACTGTTTACAACAGAACATTGTATACCTCAGTCCTACATCCAAAAAAAAAGATGTGCTGTAAGAAAAGTTACATTTTCATTAAAAAAATTACACATATAAATCAAAGCCTATGTTAAATATTTAATACTCTCTCCACCCAATGTCAACAGTTTTGTATGAAATAATTTACAGCGATGCTTTGTTGTACACAATTTCAGCAGCAGATGAAATGTATCTTGTAAATGCATTGAGAGTAAACTCATTCTCTCAAGACACGGTGGCGGGCACATCAGCTCATTGTGGCCAGCTAAGTCCTTAAAGTTGAAGACGAAGTTTATGCAGACTCATTGTTCTGGTGTCACAGTGCTTTTTTTGCTTGGCACAATATAGAATGTGCAGTTCAGTCAAACTCCTGAGGATTGGATAAAGTAAACAAACTGAAATGGATGCATCGTACCATCTACTGACAAGAAAGATATGAGGTCCTAGTTGTGAATCATGAAATATTTAGAGTCTGGGTACCTATGAGTTAGAGGATTTGCTGAGGTCATTTAGGTCTTCATTCTGAAAAGAAAAATGAAAGAATTCATCACCATAGGCATCTCAAAATGAACAATCACTACTTGAGAACCTTTCTTTTAAAAGGGGCAGTGTCATATAAACTGAAGCCACAGGCACAAATAGTACTGTGCACCTAAATAAGATCAACAAACTGTATTTAGCTTTTTATTTATTTCAAAATGCAAGTCTAAAGAAATCACTAACTAAAAGTAGTCAATATGAAATCTGTAAACAAATCAACATGATCTAGATGTTTCAGAGGTTCAGCAAAGAAAAAAATGGAAAATTCTTTGGTGTTCTGACTGAATCATAAACATACATTATAATTGCTATACAAAATGACCATCAAATATGAGCAGGTTGTAGTCAGTCTACATTCCATCTCCTCCTGGTTAAAAGTCACTGCAGATTTTAGAATGTGAAGTTGCAGAGCTTCACATTACAAAGTTAGAAATCAATGTTTAATGTGCACAAACATTGTTTGACATGAAAATTTTAGATGCAAAGGGAGACCCAAGGAAACCAGACCTACTTAATCACTAAATAAGAAAACAAAAGGATTCAGATTTACATCTGATAGAAATAAGTTATTTAGGCAGAAGCACAGCATTTCTTCTTTGCAATTCAAGAAGGTAAATATTAAAGGGGCACTATCCATGATTCCCCTTTCGAGTGAAGACTCTTTTCTAACCTCATAAAGCATCTTTTACCCAAGTATTACATTGCATAGTCCTTTAGAGGTCCTTGTTTTTCATGCATTCAAAATGTATCTATAAATAACAGTATCTATAGAATGCACTGAAGGGTATTTAGCAGAGAGCATAGATAAGAAATACTTATTGAATAAGTACATGGTTGCAGTAAATACTAGGAAGTATACAGAGTTGGAGTCTGTTACCAGCCCTGCCTTCTAGCAATCCTAGAAAGGAAGGCAAGTTCTGTTCATAAATACGTGGCATGGGAAGTAGACATCGGTACATGTCATGATACATGCATGGGAGTAAAAGCTCTAGACACATGGAGGATGGAAAGAATCCTCCCAGCTAGGGGTGTAAGGGTATCACCTCACTGATACACTTGGCTTGGTTTGGGAAGAAAAACAATAATCTGGGGATGTGGAAACAGAGTCGTGTCTATGTTGCTTCAGTGTTACAGCCCCAGAACATAGCACAAGGCTTGCCACATAGTGGTACTTAATAAGTAGGGGTTAAATAAATGAAAAGGAAAAGGACACTTCCCCTTGAGGACATATGACAAGGTCCTATGGGGTGAGAGGGTAGCCATAAGCAGGCTAAGTAGAGGATGTGGCTTCACTAGACCCCAAGATATCTGAGGAGGGGTAGAAGGAATTAAGTCTACAAATGTAGGTTGAAGTAGATGGTGAAGAACCTTCAATGACAAGCTAAGAGGTCTTTATCTAATTATAGAGACAATGAGGACATCCTACACTGTGATATGGTCAAGATGTAGCAGTAATAATACACATCATCTACAAGGATAGTGACAGCTTCTAAAATACACGAAACCTAAGTGTGGACCAACATATCAGGTTGGTGCAAAAGTCATTGTGGTTTTTGCCATAAAAGAAATTGCAAAAGCCACCATTACTTTTGTATCAACCTAATATCTTTTTCCCCGTCTCCTCTTGAACGGAATCATCATGGCTGGGATCAGTCACCATTCATTATACAACAGTTTTCTGATTAGTCAAAGTTTACCAAATGAGGACTCTAGTTTTAGGAGATTTCTGTTTATTTTTAAATATTAACCCTGCCTCTAAAAGGCAGGTAAACAAACTATTGAACTGACTAACGAAGACCTGGCATGAAGATCCCAATGTAAAAACAAACAAAAAAGAAAGCATTCCAAGTTTACCCCTTTAATCGCCAGAGAAACAGGATTTACTCTGTGTGGTGTCTACAAGTGAAAGGAAAGCCCATCCCTACGCAAGCTGCTGGTAAGCCAGGAAACTCCTCACAACAAGCTCCAGATCTCTTGTTTACTGTCAAATTTCTCCTGAATGCATATAGGAATGTTCCCACCAGAACATATAGATTAGAGCTCAACACTGTTTCACACCTCTGGGCATATAATTAGGCAGGAAGGCCACATTTTATTAAGGGACTTGTGACAAGCAAACAAACTGCCGAATATAAAATGGGGGAAAGGCAAAGGGCATATGGTATGTTTTTCATTTCATATCTGGCTCTTCTCCAGAAGGGGTGGGTGAACAGCTTCGTACAGGAACACACTGTACCCTCTTTTATCAACACACGTGCCAACCTGCATGGATGCATAACAACAGAGACCGGGGGCCCGTGAGGAGATGGAAACAAACGCTGCTTCACTGGGTGCTGTAATCTATTAGTTTGGGCCACTTGGAAATGATCCCTGTCATTATCCACAAGTACATTCAAAGAGCAGGAAATAAAAGGACATATTGATTTTATGGATACCTTCCTTCTGAAATCTTACTTAGCACACTACTTTCCAAAACCCTTCATCCTAAGTCCTCATCAACACTTGTCTAAGCCACAAATGCTGCCCGTTGGTGGCATCGACATAAGAGACTATGAAAAAGTGAAAGCAAGTGGTAAAAAGTGTGAGGAAATGCTGATGAGGGGGTGGCGACAGGAATGGGCAGTAGAGGGCTGGACAAATGTAACGGGAAGGTCTGAAGTTCACACCTGTTTGACTTTGTACAGGGTGTGTGTACGTGTGTATGTACATAAAGTTGAGTTGCCAAGTAATGACACGGACATCCTTCAGTGAGAGCTGTCCTTCATCACAGCCACCTTGGGAGCTGCATACTTATTCCAGTCATGCAGCCATTGTTTGCAGCATTTTTGGAATGCCTGCTCAGCCTTGGGCATATTCTTTTGAATAGTCTCTATAACAGCCAGTCTTAGCCCTCTGAGGACACGTTTGATCTTTGGAGACAGCCAAAAAGCTTTGAAAGCCAAATATCGTGAATAATGGGACTGATTAAGCCGGGTAATAGTTCCCAGCGAGGTATTATCTAAAGCCAAAGAGCTCCAAAACCAAAGTTTGAAAAGCAGAGTTGTGTACAACAGTGCTCTGATGAGTTTGTTGGAAAGGAAGTCTCCTCACTTTAGAGACAGGCCTCAGCATATGCTTAATGAGACTAAAGTTCATCTGTCCATATCTCCCTAGCTCTACATACTGGCAATCAAGCAAGGCTGAACTTCAATAAATTGACTCACATAAAAACAGCAAACATTGGTGTAACTTAATATATTTTTAAAAAGAAAAAAAGCAATGCCCATACTAGGATCTTGCAGTCAGTCATTCAATAATAAGCATAAATACAATGATAAAGACTAGAATAAACAAGGGAAAAGCCCACGTAGGCATACATATGTAAAATACACTTTATATATACGCGACTTCAATTGACTGAAGAGAGACAATTGACTGACCAGAGGTAGCAAATACTGCTACAAAATTTTACAAATGCAAAAATTCATTTGTAATAAGCAGAAACTGGAAACAAAAAAGCAAAACATTTCCCTAAGAGAAGACACTGTGCAAATATCAAGTGGTGATGTTCCTGCAGTACATTCTCTCCAGTTACATCATTGGGGAATAACTTCTGAAGGCAGAAATACAATGCACCTGTCACAAGATTTAGTAGCAGGAAATTACATTTTGACAAAATTTCATCACCACATCAGTATCTACTATACCCTTCTGTGTGTATCTTCTCATAAGATAAAACCCACCTAATCCTGTTGCTAGTAATGAAAAATGTAATTTTTAAAGCATTATCAAATAAGTCAACATTTGAGCAATGCTACTTGAGACCTATGGATTATTGCATTATTGCATCTAGTAGGAATTTACATCTTCTGGACTCTATCCACTTAAACTATGCCTACAATAGCTGAAAAACAAATAAAGGCTTTGCTTCCTTTTACATTGTCTCAGCCTACCGATTGTTCTCACTGGGAAAGCAGCTGGAAACAGCGCAAGGGTATGATAAGTGTGATGGAAAGATCTGTACACTTCCAGCAATGCATTCTTGGACAAAACCATTGACAAATGTTTTCATCCTGTATTTATATGTTTTGAAACTTCTTGCCAGTATGTTGAGTCAAGGGCAATATAGTAATAAAAACCTAGTTGGGGCATTGCTAGTAGTTTCTACTTTTACTAGGGAAGTAAGAGTAAAATATTTTAAGTTGCTTGGCTACTGTCATATACTCAATTGTTAGAAAGTAACTCTTCTTTATCCAACTGTGCTTTAAAAAACGACTGTAGTGATGACTTTTTCTTCAAAGAGATCACTTTGAAATCTTATATTGTAGACTGAACTAGAAAATTCATATAAATTAAATTCCTCCACTTAAAGAAATGCATCAAAACAGCATATTTCTCTTTCAGTTAACATAAATAGCTGTGTTTTTTTAATGTTATCTTGAATATAACACAGAAAATGTATAAAATACAGGAAGATGTAAAGAAGGAATAAACATGACTTATATTCCCCACCACCCAGAAAAAACACTACTTAGCTGTGGTTGTAATTTCACAATTTACTTAAAGGATTTGAACTTTTAAAATGTTACATTTAATCTCCCCCCAAAAAAGTCTAAGTAGGAAAAAAAAAATACTGTTTTAATCGTACTTAGATCTTTCCCATTCTTAAAAATCCATGACGAGAAAATTTTTTGAAATGTTATCCAATTTTTTAAACCCTCCTGGTATCCCATCCCTTTTTCATCATCCCAATGCATTGTATAATATGGGGAGAGTAGGAATTTGAAAGAAGGAAAATCTTCTGGCTCCCTGGCTTTCATTTCCAAAAGCCTAAATATTTAAGGGAATGGCACAGGCAAAATATTTGGAAGAGCCAGGAGAGCAGAAGGATTCCTCTCAGGTTAGAAAAGATTACCTTCGTGACAGCAGAGGGCTCAGTGGGTAGCTCTATACCTTGCAAGATTCTGACAATGATGCCTGTGACCTCTCTATTCTGTCTTCCCCCGTCTGCTGATTTCTTATTTCACACAATTACTTTAAACTGCATACCCATACTACGTCAACTCGTTTCTTCAGTTACCTCGCTGCTGATACAATTAATTCATAGTACCACTAACTGGAAGCAAATCATGTCTTCTAGAATGCTTATTAATAAAGCACCTTATAAAACATTGCAAAAGTATTCTTTTTAAGCATACCTGAATCTGGCAAATGAGCCCAGTAAATATATATACACACACACACATATATATATGTGTGTGTGTGTGTGTATACGTATGTACATATACAGTATGCATATATATGCATATACATATATGTACACACACATATATATGTGAGCCCAGTAAACATTATGTGTATATATAATATGTATATATAATCATCAGTCTCAAATACCTTTATAGTTCTGGTAGTAGACGGGTGTTCCTCATTAAAATTCCTACCTCAATAAAATCCCACTATAAAAATCTCAGATGAATAAAAAAGACCACTGACCTATAGACTGTGAAACACTTATTAAAGGAATTTCCCAGCTTAAAGCCTTGGTTCTAGCATCTGAGTTAGTAGCATAGAAGGAGGAAGCTGCATTCTTCTGGTCCAGCGCTGTTAGCTATGGTCATCGCTGATACAAAAAGAAGACCTAAATCCAGAGAGCCACTAAAGTCTGAGGCATGGGATAATCTCCCTATTCTTCACAAGGGAGAGCTGGGAAGTGTAGGGGCAAGCTGAAGCTTGGAAAAGGACAAAACTAAGCGGTGAAGTCTCAATGCTCAGCTCGAAAGCCTTCAGACCATAATCACACACATATACACAATCAAGGGAAGATTGAGCTGAAGTTAGAGGTAAGACCAACATGTTTGCTACTTGGATGTTGAAAGGAGAAAGCCATTTTAGCTAAAGAAAGGAAACCAACTTCTTTTAAAACAGGCCAGGATTGAGCTGGAAAGACTTGGTTTTGTGGTCTTAAATGGCAAAGGGTAAGCCAAACAGCCAAGCCAGTGCTTTCATGGAGCTGCTTAAATAGCACTTTAGCCTGGTGCAAGTCACATGGGAGAGGGCTGGTGAAAATAACAAGGTTGCTGGCCAGACCTTCCAGTGCACAGGGTTGCCAAGGAAGAAAATTCAGGGAGAGTCGCCAACATGTGAGAGGCCATCTCGCTCCAGTTCCCCTTTTGTCCCAGTGAAAGAGCTTCTGGCAGGGCTGGTGACTTCAGGAGACCACCAATGAAGAAAGGCACACGCATTAAGAAAAGAAAAGAAGACCGAAAGGCGATCATCAAGCCTGTCAACTCAGCTGAGGCCTGTGAGGCTGAATTCTGTCACTCCCATAAACTTCTCCTTCCCCAGCTACCAAAGGCAGAAGGGGATTCTGGAAACTTTTCAGGATGATTAGGAATTTGCAGAGAAGACAGACTATAAAAGAACATTTAGTTCTCAATAATTAAAAGTATTCTGTCAATGATATATTAAGGAAATATGAATAAATATTAATACATCTTTTAAGCCAAAGAATATCCACCTCCATTATTTCCCATTCTTTTCATTAACAGAAAGCATGCTGATAAAGAAAATGAGGTCAAGACTATAACAGCTCCTCCCCTCAAATGTAAATCCAAATGTTTCCAATCTCCCTTTTACCAATACTATAATTTGTTCTATGTATATGACACAGTCAAGGTAAAAGGACTCAGGGAAAAAAAAAGTCTCTCTTCATTTCAAGTCAGACCGCATGCACTGTCAGGCAGGAAGGTTTAATTTTTTTTTTTTTTTTTTTCTTGAGACAGAGTCTCACTCTGTCGCCCAGGCAGGATAGTGGTGCCATCTCAGCTCACTGCAACCTCCTCCTCCTGGGTTCAGGCAATTCTCCTGCCTCAGCCTCCCCAGTTGCTGGGATTACAGGTGTGCACCACCACACATGGCTAATTTTCGTATTTTCAGTAGAGACAGGGTTTCACCATGTTGGCCAGACTGGTCTCCAACTCCCAACATCAGGTGATCCACCCACCGCAGCCTCCCAAAGTGCTGGGATTACAGTTGTGAGCCACAGCACCCAGGCAGGAAGCCTTAATTTTTTTTTTTTTTTTTTTTTTGAGACGGAGTCTCGCTCTGTCACTAGGCTGGAGTGCAGTGGCGTGATCTCGGCTCACTGCAACCTCCGCCTCCCGGGTTCAAGCAATTCTCCTGCCTCAGCCTCCTGAGTAGCTGGGACTACAGGCTCATGAGGAAACCTTAATTTTAACAGAGCTCCACCAAAATAAACCTGTTACAAAAAGACATGAAGGTAATATGACAGAATCTTTTCTACCAAGTGAGAATGGCATACCAATCAGTCTTTCTTCTGCTTTCATGGGCACTGTTTCTGCAACATCTTCCCGCACAGGAATTACATTTCAGTTCTGAGGTTTCTATTGTAATTTCACATCACTTTTGGGTTTTGGGTTTTGCTTGTAATGGTTAGAATACAGGATACAGGTTTTATAGGTCTGGCATTGATACAAACCAGTAGACTTACATTACAATCACAACTTCATTTAGCGTATGGATGGTGAAAATTGGGAGCAAGACTGTTTCTATAATTAGACAAAAGGGAATCAGGCAGATCCTATTTTCACTACCTTTACTTTTTGTTAAAAACTAATAGATTTCTCATTCTTTGCCTCTCCCTTGGGTCAAATTGCTTCAAGAAAGCAAGAGTCTGATTCTATATTTGAGTAACTGTCTGACTTACCCAATTGTTTCTCAACCATCATCAGTTTTTCCATAATAGCACGGGAATCAGGCACTGAACAAGCATTTGCATAGACATCCCCGGTCTGCAGTGGACTGAGGTAAGAATCATTAACACCACTGACATCACTTTTGGCAGCTGGAGAAGTGGGAAAACCTGTGTTTAATCTATCTCCTACTCGCCGCAAGTTTTAGCTGGAGTCCCCGATAATATGGGTTGTGGTTGACTTTATGGAAGAACTTGGTCATGTAAGAAAAATCTACTGAACTGAACAAGCATCTTCCAAAACAACCATGAGGTACCCTCAGCTGTGGGGCCCTGATCTTCCCATACGTTTTTCTGATCCTTAAACAGGCCTAACAAAGGACAATGCCATTCCCAATAGTTCCTAATAGGGGCAAGCTCAAGCTCAGTAGAAGATTTTCCCTACAACATACAACTAAGGCAGGGGTACTCAATTCCCAGGCTGTGGACTGGTAGAGATCCATGGCCTGTTAGGAACCTGGCTTCACAGCAAGAGGTAAGTGGTGGATGAGCATTATTACCTGAACTCTGCTTCCAGTCGGATCAGCAGTGACATTAAGATTCTCACAGGGCTGGGCGTGGTGGCTCACGCCTGTAATACCAGTACTTTGGGAGGCTGAAGTGGGCGGATCATGAGGTCAGGTGTTTGAGACCAGCCTGGCCAACGTGGTGAAACCCTGTCTCTACTAAATATACAAAAAATTAGCTGGGCATGGTGGCACGTGTCTGTCATCCCAGCTACTAGGGAGGCTGAGGTGGGAGAATCGCTTGAACCTTGGAGGTGGAGGTTGCAGTGAGCGGAGATTGTGCCATTGCACTCCAGCCTGGGTGACAGGGCGAGATCCCGTCTCAAAAAAAAAAAAAAAATTATCACAGGAGTGTGAACCCTATAGTGAACAGTATATGCAAGGGATCTAGGTTGCATGCTGCTTAGGAGAAAATAATGCCTGATGAAACCATTCATCTCCCCTACCCCCAGTCACGGAAAAATTGTCTTCCATGAAACCTGTCCCTGGTGCCAAAAAGGTTGAAAACCCCTAATCTAAGGAACACCTCCAGGAAATCATCATCTTACAGAAGCAAAAACGTTTTAGCCTTTATTTTCCTTTTTGCTTTGAGGAGAATATCAAGGGGAAAATGTTGAGAATAATTTGATCTGGGATTCTTTGAGGTGAACTGTTCCTTAAAAGGAGGTCTAACTATTGAAGAAACACTCCCTCTCTGAAACCAATTGAAATTGATTATAATACAAGTTACAGCAACATATTTCAAATATATTTGACCCACAATTCTCTTTTGTTTTACCTGAAGAATATTTGTTATAGAAATGCAAGTCATAAAGATTGCTGGTCTATTCTAGTAATTCTTAAACAAAAGTCGATATAAAAGGAGCATGGAAAAGTATACCATCCAACTTAGATTTCAGAAGGCCATATATAGGCAGAAACCATATTAATTAGCTCATGTTAAAGAGAAAGCTATTAACTGTTGCTTACAGTAAAGCAATATGGCAATAAATGTGTGTTTCCTTGAGTTGCCACTTCCTGAGTGTTAAGTGAGTAATCTGTAGGCAATTTTGAATTCAAAAATGTACGTCAGGGAATTCAACTCCAAAAAAGGTTATTTTGAGAATGACGATGGAGCTATTGCATGGTTATCATGCTTTTTAAAGACTGATAATTTTGTTGAAGTCAAACTTATTTCTGAATTAAAATTTGAAATGAAACTAAGACAAGTTCCCTTATCCTTTGTCTCAATGTTCTTTTCTCTGTGATTTCAGGCAAGTTGCTCACCCTCCAAAATCCCAGATGTTTTCATCTGTAACACAGGAGAGCAATGCCCATTTCATAGGGTTCTCATTGAGATTAAATGAGACAATACATGACATTTTTGTTATCATTGTGCCTGACACATAATAAGCCCTCAATCATTAGCTCTTAGGGTAACTACTGTTATGAAGAACTAGAAAGCCTTGGATCCCACATCTCTTCCTGTTGCCTGAAAACACACCAGTCAAAAACACTCTGGTGGAACTAGCAAACAAGGATGAATCTACCGACCAAATGCCAGGCAAGGACTGAATCTCAAGCCAACGTTAGGATGCATCTTGGGAAGAGAGAACAAAGTTATTTCAGAAAGGAGGAATGGGAAAATGCCAGAACAAAGAGAAAAAGTAAAAATAGCAGTAGTAGTAAAGATATGATGTGTAATATAATTTTATACAAGGACCTGTCTACCTACACAGAAAAGAGTACAAATTAAATACTGAGACAGTAGCATTCACGTATTTTTGGGAAGATCCCAAGTTAATGCTTTCTACAGAAACATCAGAAATGGCACTTTCATTGCTTGAAAAAAAATCAGAAACTTGAAGCCCCCACTACTCTAAGTCTGCTAATCAAAGACTTCTAATACTATTAAAAGTATTTACAAAGAAATCACAGGAATATGCTTAAATGGGTGTTCAGTGAGATTCTCATGCATTATTCCTAGGTTCTAAAGCATGTTTATAATTGATGGGGGTGGGGGGAAGGAATTGGGTGGCTTTTGTTTCCAAATTCTTTTCCCCAATCTCTCATCTGAAGGAACCGAACAGGAGTGTGATCCAACAGTCAAAGCTGCCTGAGAAACTTGATGAAAAACTGAAATTGCTGCCAGATGCACATCTAATCACTGGCAGCTGGAAGAGGAGAGGAAAAAAAAATCTCAGAAAGATAGTCTAAAATAATTGATAATGCATCCACTGCTCCCAGCTCTGAGGTCACTGAAGCAGACAATGGTGCCAGTTTCTAACTGACTGCAAACACTTCTTTATTACCTTGTGTAAAGAGGCAAAATTTTTCCAATTGACAAAGAGGGGTTGACCTTTCACCTACTGACCCCAAAGCTCCTGGTCCTTTGCTTTCATCTTTCGAGTCTCACTTCCACTTTGCTCCTGCCCCTCTCTGTTTTCTCCATTATCTGACATTTCAGCCTCTTTCTTTTTAATGTGGAAAAAGTCACTTGCTTAAAAGTTCCCTAACGGCATTCTTTTTTTTTTTTTTTTCTGAGACAGAGTCTTGCTCTGTCACCCAGGCTAGAGTGCAGTGGCATGATATCGGCTCACTGCAACCTCCGCCTCCCAGGTTGGAGTGATTCTCCTGCCTCAGCCTCCCGAGTAGCTGGGACTACAGGTGCACTCCACCACACCTGGCTAATTTTAGTATTTTTAGTAGAGATGGGGTTTCACCATGTTCGCTAGGTTGGTCTCTAACTCCTGACGTCAGGTGAGTCACCCGCCTTAGCCTCCCAAAGTACTGGGATTACAGGTGTGAGCCACCGCACTTAGCCTCAACAGCATTCTTAAATGAAACTGCATATCATGTTATTGTAATGTTGAGCCGTCTGTTTGGCTGAGCTACAAGCATCCCGTGGACAGTTGTGCCCCATTCTTAATGAATAGGTGGTAGCAACTTTTAGCTAAGGAACTCTCATTAAAAGATATTTATAGTGACTGTTATGGTCTGAAACGTGTCTTTCCTTGCAATTTATATGTTGAGATCCTAACCCTCAACATGATGGTATTAGAAGATGGGGCCTTTCGCAAGTAATTAAGTCACGAGGGTGGAGCCCTCATGGGTAGGATAAGTGCCCTTATGATGAAACATGAGAGCTTGCTTTCTGCTCTCTACCATAAGAGGCTGCAATAAGAAGACAGCCATGGCAAACTAGGAAGACGGCACATCAAACCTGGGTCTGCGGTGCCTCATTCTTGGATTCCCCCGTCTAGAGAACTGTGAGAAATAAATGTGTTGTTTAAGCCACCAACAACTCCATTCTGTAATAACAGCCCAAACTAAGACAGACTCTGAGGGGATTGCAGTCCCAACAGAGATAAAAGGGATCACCCTCAGGGCCATGGAAGAGCCACACAGAAGCCATTCATCTGGCCTTTGGCAGAAACATGCTCAGGAGGCTCAACCGACTTCTCTTTGCAGACATACCTTCTAGTCTCAAGCATTACACTAAATCTCTAGGATAGTAGTTCTCTATCCGTGTGGGCGAAAAAACTTTGCCCCACAGGGGACATTTGGCAATATGTGCAAATATGTCTGGTTGTCACAACTGGGATGAGGTGGGGCAGGAGAGATGCTACTGGCTTCTCAGGGGTAAGGGCCTAGAATACTACTAGACACCTTATGACACAGTGGATGGCCTCTTGCAACAAATTAACAGTTTAATAAAATGGAGAAAAAAAATACCTGATTTTCAGTTATTTGCAAAGCTCAGGGAGATAATGAGATAAAGTTGCAGTGAACAAGGAGACAATGTTATTTATATGACCCATTCATCATGCTCATTGCCCTGAAATCTGTAAGTCAGAAAAAAAAAGCCCTCAAGGGCCAGATGTGATGTGAGAGCTCACACCTGTAATACTAGCATTTTGGGAGGCCAAGGAGGGCAGATCACATGAGGCCCCAAGAGTCAGCTTTGCCAAATGATGAAACCCCATATCTACTAAAAATACAAAAATTTGCCAGGTGTGGTGGTACACATCTGTAATCCCAGCTACTCAGGAGGCTGAGGCACAAGAATCACTTGAACCAAGGAGGTGGAGGTTGCAGCAAGCTGAGATCTAGCCACTGAACTCCAGCCTGGACAACAGACGAAGATTCTGTCTCAACAAAACAAAACAAAACAAAAATTCTTAACTATTAGATTACCTCTGTTCCAGAATTAGTCGACTTTAAAAAATAAATCCACTACCTTTATTCTCTAAGAGGCTGTTCTTAAATCAGAACATTGTTTCATAGAGGTTTTCTCTACTTTGTAAAATAAATATCCACACCTAGAAAGATAATTTATGACAAAAAAAAAAAAATCCAACAGTCAAATGTCAAATGCAAGACTGAGATACAAATTGTAGTTGCTGTTTCTGTGTTTAAAATGTCTTTTTGGGAAGACGCGTTTAGGTCTGCTTTCCCAAAATTTAATCTTGAAGAAAAACAGCAAAGGAGGGAAGCACAGGGCACATATATCATCATCCATGAGTACACAGGGTTCCAGATTCTAAAAACTAGACAATGAACAGAACAAGTTGATTTCCAGGTATTTAAATACCAAAGTTTTCAGAATGAATCCTAAGGCAATGGTAAGAAGAACAGATCCTCCTTAAATATATCCACAGGAGCTGCTGCAGGTCCCAGAGCACACCAAGAAAGCAATGGCTTCTATTCCTTCTAGACCATAGCCTGAGACAGGATGCCTTCAATATAAAAGGGAGCCATACAACTTCACCTCACTATCAAACATCCACAGGCTATAATTAACGCTTAATTAACAGCGTTATGATGAAATCTGCTTATTCTCCTCAAAAACTGCCTGAAGCTTTTTTTTTCCCAACAAAAGATAGAAAACAAGGTGATATTCAATATAAGGGCCAAATTATTATATGTCACAAGTGGGCCATGGCCTACCTGTTCATTTGGTTTCTCCACACTTTTCTTCTTAACAATATAAGAAAGAGTTGTAGCCAGGTAAATGCCTTTGGAAAGCCTTACCCTTTAGAGATAGTTTTCTTCCTTCCTGAATCTCATTCCCAACCATGAGCAATACTCACCAGGGTCCCTAAACACAGCCACTGACTTGCCCCACATCATTTCTTTCAGGATCCTCTTTGTGGGAATTTCCAGTAGAAATGAGACCTTTCCAGGGACTCTTGAGCAGAGACAGGAGGACTTCTAAATCCTTGCTAATTTCCCACCTCTCTAATGCATAGTTAGAAAAAGTCAGTAAAAAGTTAGCTTGAGAACCATTTGCCATAAATCAATAAGCTGCGACCCTTCCCCATGGTGTCCTCCTCCCTCTGCCTTCGACCATTTAGTGGTTTACTTGCACTTTTTCCAGAGATGGATGCAAGAAATATAATGAAAACTGAACAAAAATTCAACTTAGCCCATTTTTTTCCACCTGAGAGTGGGAAGAAAGATGGTCTGATGACTAACCAAAAGATGCATGTGGATGTCAGTTATTCCAGTGTTTGTTTTAAATCCCCTAATCTCATTTCTACAGGTGGCATGACCACCACATGACCAAGTCATCATGTAAAAAGCTCATGAATTAATATGGGCAGAACAATCAAAAAAGTCCCAAGCCTAGTATTATGAGGGTATTTTTTTTATTATGTGGTATTGTTGACTTAGACATTAAATGAGCAGTCAGGCATGATGGCTCACGCCTGTAATCCAGCACTTTGGGAGGCCGAGGTGGGTGGATCACCTGAGGTCAGGAGTTCAAGACCAGCCTGACCAGCATGGTAAAACCCTGTCTCTACTAAAAATATAAAATTAGCTGGGTGGCTCATGCCTATAATCCCAGCTACTTGAGAGACTGAGGCAGGAGAATCACTTCAACCTAGGAGGCAGAGGTTGCAGTAAGCTGAGATCATGCCTTGCACTCACTCCACAAGAGTAAAACTCCATCTCAGAAAAAAAAAAAAAAATCATTAAATGAGTTATCTGGGTTCATGCAATTGGTTAGTAGTAGCACTGGGGTAAGACTAGGGCGTCTTCTTACTCCCAAATCAGTAAGATCTTAATGGCATAACTATTTAGAAAAAGAGCAAGATCCCAACAAAAGACAGAAAACCAGGTGATATCCAATATAAGGGTCAAACAAGATCCCTAGCAGCCAAAGCACTCAATTAAAAAAAGTGGGGACTTCCACAGGTGAGGCAGGTAAACATATAGCAGTAAAAAAGACCAAAAAAGTCTTCAGTGACTACCTATTTATTGTAAAGGACAAATACACATGAAATTTAGTTCAAAATGTTTTAATATCAAGGGTATTAAATTAATAGGAAGTTGAGGTTCATAAGTACTTGCTAAAACATTTCCACTATACTTGGTAATGCCCAAGTCATCATTACAGGACCACGTCTAGCTTTGTTCTCCACTGGTAAGCCATACTAGAGAAAAGCACAGAGAAAATACCCAGATTATAAGGATATAGAATGAAGTGACACTTCTCTAACTTGAATGTGCTTAGATCTCCTGGGGATTTTGTTAAAGTGTGGATTCTGATTCATTAGTTTTGAGGTGGGATCTCAGATTCTGCCTTTCTAACCAGCTTACAAGTGACCCGAATGTTGCTGGTCTGAGGACCATACTCTCAGTGGCAAAGGAGTAAAGAGCCTAAAAGGAAAGAGGAAACCTACTATTTGATTTCTATAAATGAACACTAAGAGGGCTTAGTTGGGGGACCAGTAAGGAGGGTGACACTGCAAGCCATCTCTGTAGGGTTAATGGGTTTCGACTTCAGAAATAGTTTTGAATTAAAACATAAAGGAAATTTTCCAGGTGGATAAAGTTCTAGAAGAGTTAACTAGAGAAGAATGAGAAACTTCTGCCCCCCAGGGCTCTTGAACAATACAGCTTTGGATGACTGCAAAGAGGACAGTGAGGGAAACTACAATAGTTAGAATTCTTTAAAAGACTCCACACTTGGGTATTTTTTTGAAAACCCTGCTTAGTGTTCAGGCTAAGGAGAAAGGAAGGCCCTGGGACATAGGCAGATGCACGGGGGAAAGAGGGATCGAAACTGTGCCCAATACATTTCTATCTCTTTACAAAATGAATGTGGATGACTGACACCTGAGAGGCTAAGTCAGGAGGAAATGAGGTAGGGCTATGTATGTTAGCTCAAAAGTGACAGGACCGAAAAGAAACAGGAATTCTCCAAACTCAGTGAAATACACTACCCTGCCCTATAGCCATGTTTTACCAAATAAACCACAAGGCACAAATTGGAGGCTAATTCCCAACTCCACATCTTTATTACTCAAGAGGACTGCAGGTATTCAAAGGCAACAAACTGCCAACTCAGATCTCATCCCAAATAAATGAGTAGAACTAATATAACAGTTAAATGACTATCATGGTCTATGACATCTTCAACTTTGAAATATCAAAACTAGTGATAATAAGACATGCTCCTATTTTCTGCTGAGTATTAATTCGTCCTCAGAATCTTTCTTTTTTCTTTTCTTTGTTTTTTTTTTTGAGACGGAGTTTCGCTCTTGTTACCCAGGCTGGAGTGCAATGGCGCGATCTCGGCTCACCGCAACCTCCGCCTCCTGGGTTCAGGCAATTCTCCTGCCTCAGCCTCCTGAGTAGCTGGGATTACAGGCAAGCGCCACCGTGCCCAGCTATTTTTTTTTTTTATTTTTAGTAGAGACGGGGTTTCACCATGTTGACTGGAATGGTCTCGATCTCTTGACCTCGTGATCCACCCGCCTCGGCCTCCCAGAGTAGAATCTTTCTTAAGAGCAAGAAGGATTCTGTGTGCAGGTAGCTCATCCCCAGAAGCACAGATGCTTGCACAGAATGATCCCAAAGTAATTTTGTAATTTGTAATTTTGTAATCCCAAAATCCCATTTTGTAATTTCAGGGGAAGCACAGAGCCATAATGACTCAAAGGTACCAACATTTAGAAAACACTAAAAAATAAAAAAGAAAGGATGGTCCGTGTATGCTAATTTCCACTGAGACCAGCAGACAGTAGCAAACTGGTCCCCAATTTCTATAGGAAGGCAAACAGGTCCTGAATCAAAGCACACCCTTCAGCCCTACTCATTAGGAAGTCAGCCACAAGATTCTCTTTTCCAGTCAATGAAGTTTGATGGCAGTGAACAGGCCTTAATTATTCCATGGCAATTTCATTCATCAGGCCTAACTCGGGTCTCTAACCCCAAGGTACAGCTTTACTACTGGTCTGCAAGCATCGGCTACTAAAGGCTTTAGGAAATGACAGGAAAATGATGAGGTGGCCAGAGATACTCCCCAAGAGCTAATTACAAAACCACTGCTGGGCAGTGCAATTCACATGCTGTGTAATTCACATGAGTTGTTTTCCTAACCAGTTGAGACAGTGAGAATACATTTCACCAAGAAATATGGGATACAACAAGAATATACTATGTAACCTTTCAAATGGTATCCAGTATACAATCCCACCTATAAGGCACTCACTGCTGGACCCATGGGACCACGGAACAGCAGGAAGACCCCAACTCCACATACTGGCGTGGGACCTCGGACACTTGATCAGCCTCACTGAGCTGCAGTTTCACGGTAAAACAGTAATAAAATTACCTAACTGACTGTGTTGTTGTGGGGATTAAATGAGATGGTGACTGTAAAGCATGTGGCACAGATCCTGACAACTAAGAAATTACAAGGCAATCAATTCATTCTAACCAGTAGCAAGAAGACACCAGAAACAAAACTGGCGTCGAGGAGGTGGCAGAAAGAGGAACTGAAAAGGGATGGAAGGGACTTGATATTGAAGCTCTGTCTCTTTGCAGTTTTATCTGTTTACAGAAAAAAGAACCTCAAAACATCATGCCATTAAAACCCAGACAATTACATTAATCAAGTGATATCACAGGCCTTCAATAAGGAATATTGCCAAATTACCACTGTTTTATCACTGGGTATAAAGACACTTCCTATTTTGCTTTAAACTTGTCATTTTAATCATCGACTCATTATTTGAAATGGATTGCCCTTAACGAAAAGGGCAATTCGAAAGCACCCTAAACTTGTAACCTGCATCATTACATTTCATTAGCTGAAAGGTAAAATTATGTCTAGGCACAGTAGAATCATATATTCCAAATATGCCATGAAATGTGATTTTCTGAGACTGCAAGTAAAATTCCATTTGATTACAATCCTTTACTAAACTGTTTATGAGGTTTCTTATCTCTAACTTTCTACCTGATCCATCACGGTGTTTTATACACAATTGGTACTTAATTAATAAATGTGTATACCAAGAAAGGAGCTATAAGAAAATCATATGCATTCTTACATATAGTCTAAGGTCCATATGACTTGATTAAGGATGAGTAATTTCAGCCTAAGCAAAGATAATGGACTCTGAAGTTTTTGTGACGAGATCTTCGTAGTTGGCAGTGTTTCAAGTAAGGGGTTTGTCAACCTTTTGAAGGTGTTATTTTCTTTTGATAACATATTTTTTAAAACTCAGCACTGATTGATTGATTAAGACAGGGTCTTGCTCTATCATCCAGGCTGGAATGCAGTGGTGTGATCACAGCTCACTGTAGTCTAAACCTCCCAGCCTCAAGCAATCCTCCCACCTCAGCCTCTGAGTAGCTGGGACTACACGCACATACCATCATGCCTGTCTAATTGTTTTTTATTTTTTGTAGAGATGGGGTCTCAGCATTTTGGCTAGGCTGGTCTCAAACTCCTGGGCTCAAGTGATCCTCTTTCCAAAGTGCTAAGATTACAGGCATGAGCCACTACCCTTGACCTCAGCCTGTCTTTTAATGCTAGAAATTAAATATCTCTACTAAGAAAATAAAGCAATTTTAGTATTGATGATAATTGATTTCAAATTACACTAGTATCCTCCTCCCTCCCAGTATATTTCAGTAAACCATTCCTGGAGTGAGGTTGGGGTATGTAAACTAACCCAACCCACAAACACATACTCAGTAATTTAGAATCTCCAAAAAAAATACAGCCATCATTTGTTACATGTCAGGCACTGTGTGAACAGCATTAATATGCATTATGTCATTTCATTCCCACCACAATCCTGAGACTGCATTACCATTCCTGTTTTAAACAAAAGAAAACCAAGGTTTAGAAAAGATGAATAAATAAATTCCTCAAGATCTCAAACTAGTAAAAAGGCAATTGGAATTCAAAATCCATGCTTTTAACCACATATTCATAGACAATGCTATAAAAAGCACGGGTGGAAGTATTGTCAAACTTTTTATCTAAATAGAGCCCACTGGAATATACAAAGTTATTTTTATAAAAGGAAACAGGGTAAGCTTCATGTTTACAAAGGTAATGAGAAATTACATACTGAAATGCCATTCTGTTACATCTAAACTAAATCAGCTAAAACAACATTTCACTTAATAGGCACTTGGATATCAGAAATAACTTGACTTCTAGAAAAAAGGCTGCAAAAGAGATTGTCTTTATAAAAGCACATTTTTATCTCTTACTATATGTCCTCCTATAAAAATACTAAGTATGAAATCTCATTTCCAGAACAGTCTAGACAGTGGTAGACACAACAAACTGGGTGTGACTAATAGATTTTGACAAACACAAACAGCCAAAAGGTAAAGCGTGAGGCCTGACATTTATTGATCCCATAAAATAGAAACCCTTTTAGCTCTCCTGCCACACTGCATGACCTGCTAGACGTGGGGATATTTTTATCCAACAACTTTCCTTCAGTCCTTCCGTCCTTTTTTAGAAAGCCAAAGTAAAAACCAGAAAAGGCATACTTACAAAGTCATAAGCCATACGCCATAATAGGTAAATAAAAGTCCTTTGACATTAGAAGCCATGAAAGAACAGAAGATTAAAAAGTAAGTCATAAACAGCTGCATCTCCCCTCCCAATGTTTACATTCTTAGACATCCACTTTTTAAAAATATTCCCTCTGTAGATCAAAACATGCTGTACTTTGAGAAGGGGACAACAATGACGTTAACTTTAAAATATTGTACAGTTTACATATAAACAGAGCTAAGTTTATGCACATCATTCTGGTTGGCAGCGACTCCTCTGAATGGCTCAAACGGAGAGCTATAATTAAGTGTGTTAATTATCTGTCTACACAGAAATCTCAAATATATATGTTCCCTATTATAGAGCATAGAATACAACTGGTTTAACAAATCAAAATAATTCAAAAAGCTTTTTCAAGTTAAATTTGGGTGCTCTGAGCCTGGATGAAACCAGGTTCAATTGTTGGGGAACTCTGTCCTCTTCATCCCCTCCTTCCCCTCCCCACAGTTTTTTATTCCTTTCCCTCAATATCTTTTCCCTTTCAACTAGTGCCACCCATCAATACTGCTCAGCTCATTACTGATACTCAGCCTTCAAAAACTGGGTGGCCCGATACCAATAACCATTTTTAAAATCACTGCCTTCAAGCATTAAAATACTAATCCAACAGAAAGCTAAGCTTAAGAGCATGGAGCTCCTCCTCCCGACAACATATATGTATGTGGGAGAGAAGCAAGGATGAGCCACATCTTTAAAACTCTAGTTTGTGACATTTTTCAAGAGATAAGCCTTTGGCAGAAAGTTTTCAAAAAACATATCCATTCACAGACTTTATGCACTCACTTTCAACCATCCTTATAAAGGGAAATACTTCATTCTAAGAAGGATCTAAGTTTTAACATAATACAGGCCAACTTCTATCAGGAGCAGCAAATTAATATCATTGGTAAGAAAGACAATAAGTTCAGGCAGACACAAGATTTGGGTGCCCTGAATTATTATTAAGAAAGCATTTATCTTATACCCACATGTCTAAGGTACAAGCCAAGATGAATCACCAACTCATCTGACTGAGAAAGTTCTGTTGCTAAAATCTGGTATTGCTGACCTCACTGAATCAAAATATATATGATCCATTGAAGGGGTTAAAACATCCCTAGTCAATGAATCACTGTCTCTCAGAAATCTCCAAGGATTATAAGTAAACATGAGCCCTGCCACTACAAGTCAAAGTCTTGACATCCAAAGAATTGGCTCTGGTGTTAATGCATGCCCAAGGTTTAATGAGGATAAAGAAAATTAAAAAAACAAGCAAACATATTTTCCCTTTAGAAGACAAGTAGGGCACGTGATTTTTTAAATCAGATGACTTACTGATCAATTATACTATGCTTATTGATGCAGAACAATAGCAACATGAAGTAAGGCTCAGGATTCAATCCACAACTGGGATAGGTTATAAGGAAGAACAGAATTGTCTCCTTTAGAATACAATGGCTCCAATGGGCACGATGGCTCATGCCTGTAATCCCAGCACTTTGGGAGGCCAAGGTGGGTGGATCACAAGGTCAAGAGCTCATCCTGGCCAACATGATGAAACTCCATCACTACTAAAAATACAAAAATTTGCTGGGTGTGGTGGCGCATACCTGTAGTCCCAGCTACTCAGGAGGCTGGGGCGGGAGAATCACTTGAACCTGGGAGGCAGAGGTTGCAGTGAGCCCAGATTGTGCCACTGCACTCCAGCCTGGTGACAGAGCAAGACTCTGTCTCTAAATACATACATACATACATACATACATACATACATACATACAACGGCTCCTTTCCCTAATGGGCCATATGTAGTCAAAGAGAGGTTTAACTGCCTGTGTGCTTACTTCCAATGACAAAGTACGTGTGTAAGAAGCACAGATATGCTTGACTGTTTATAAACTACTGCAATTAGTAATTTATGACAATGACGGCAAGTCATACAAGACTTAAGGATACCTATAATATACAGAGCAAGAAGCTTTCACTACTAGAGGATGGTATGTTTTGAACTGTCCTGGAGCCCTGGCCCTGGGCATTCAGTAGGCCAGCAACTCCCCAACATCTTCTACGGAACATGAACTCCATGAGAAACAGAATCTTGTGAGGTCAGGTGTGGTGGCTCATGCCTATGATCCCAGCACTCTGGGAGGCCAAGGCGGGCAGATCACCTGAGGTGAGGAGTTCGAGACCAGCCTGGCCAACATGGCAAAACCACATCTCTATTAAAAAGACAAATTATCTAGGCATGGTGGGGTGTACCTGTAGTCCCAGCTACTCAGGAGGCTGAGGAATCGCTCAAACCTGGGAGGTGGAGGTTTCGGTGAGCCGAGGAAAGAAATAGAGTCTTGTATCTGAAGACATTTAGGAAATATCTCCCTCCTGATGTCACCCATCTCATATTAGAGCTTTGACATTTTGTTTAACCACGTGTTTCCTCATAATCAGAGAATATGTAGTTTTCATTTCATATCTGTACTAACTACTCTAACATCTTGTAAAATGTATTATGAGAAAATTAAAATTTTCCCTCAAAAAGCATTTTCCCTTGAACTTTGCTATTCACAAAGAATGCTGGTAAAATATTAGACAAGATATAGACATAAGCAAAAGAAGTATGTTTAAGAATAGAAAAGTTGATTTAAAATTTAACAACAAAATACATTTTATTTTAAGAATATCATATTTGTGTTTTTAGCCCTAAATTCCTAATATGGTTTGTAGTCAATGAGAAAGATATTAACACTTCAATAATTTACAATTTGCCAAAACATTTTTATGTCCAAAGAATTCTTCACTTCTCTGATTTTGAAGGAAAAGAAAATGAGAGAGGCAGAGAGAGAAAAAATGAATTCAAAAGTTGAGACAAGCTTCTTCCCTAAGTATTCACAGGTTCCATTTGAATTCAGAAAACCATTCTTCATATTTCAGGACTCATGTACGAAGGTTGTTTTGTTTTTACTTCATGGCATTGGTATATAAATGTCATGTAAATTATTACCGCAAAAATAATTTTAAATAGTATTTGAAGAATTAGGCAAAAATAATTTTTTACCTTTCTAGAAAAACAGCTATATCATTAGTCTACTATCATGACCCAACACGAGTACATCTAAAATCATAAAATACCATAAATGAAACCCGAATACCTTTATTTTCTAAAACATACTAAACAGAATGTTATATTACCTTTTAGCCTAAATACTTTCCCAATATACAGTTGTCTCTATCAGGAAAATGTAAAAATTGAATGCCTAAATAGGAATATTTAGACTTGGGTAGAAATTTTCCTCTTATTAGGGAATTAAACTTTGATATGATACAGAAATAATTGTAATGAATCAAACAATTACTTTGATCCCCTTCTTGGTTTCCAAAATCCACAATATTTTCTAGGATATCTCTATGTGTCTAAAGTATATACTGCTGAAATGTGGAAATAAAACACAAAGGGCATCATGTTTACAGGGAGTTTTAAAAAAAAAAGGGCAGGTCGCGGTGGCTCACGCCTGTAATCCCAGCACTTTGGGAGGCCGAGGCGGGTGGATCACGAGGTCAAGAGATCAAGACCATCCTGGTCAACATGGTAAAACCCCGTCTCTACTAAAAATACAAAAAATTAGCTGGGCATGGTGGCGCGTGCCTGTAATCCCAGCTACTCAGGAGGCTGAGGCAGGAGAATTGCCTGAACCCAGGAGGCAGAGGTTGCGGTGAGCTGAGATCGCGCCATTGCACTCCAGCCTGGGTAACAAGAGCGAAATTCCATCTCAAAAAAAAAAAAAAAAGGTGTCAGTGAAGGGATGAGGTTAAATGACTGGATGCAAATGGAAACAACCTCCCAATTAGCCAGACAGGACTCACCCAATCTCCCCTTCCTAAAATGTCCAAAGAAGTGAAATTTGTGATGCTCTAGAGATAGATATGGGAGTTGTCTATCAAGACCTTCTTGTAAATTCCTTTAGCAAAGATGCTCATTGCACATTAGAAATTATTCTGGCCAGTAACTGTGGAATAAGTGGTTGTGTGATTATACATTCACTTCTATTTATGTCCAGAGTATGATTCATAGAGGCCCAATGGGAGATAATAAAAAAAAAAAATCGTCTCTAATATCCAAAACTGCTTGTGTCCAGGGCTGGAAAGAGGGATAACACAAGGCTCAAAGCACAAATAAAAGTCACAACTAGCAGGTAATATTCATTAGGCACCCATGTGGTTTTGAAAGACAATTCCAAATGCTTACTTACATAAATGTGAGACTTGGTTGCTAGATTTTTACAATGCCATGTTGGAAAATGGAAAAGTTCTTTCTACAAAGAACAACATTTAGTCTAGAGAAAATTTTACAAAGGTTCGCAGCAAACAAACTTCTAAATATATAATAGTACCTGCATTTAATAAAGGGACAAATACATTCTGGGTTCTTGCTCCTGAAGTTTCAGGGATTTTGACACAGTGCCAATGAACTATGGCAGCACCATGGCAGCTGGCAGGTGCCCTGATCCATTAACCACTGAACAGCTGCTGAAGCAAGTCACATTCCACAATTCTGTAGCACTTCCTATCATATAGTAAAAGTTGGTATGTGCTCAAATTTATTTTCTCACTAAAGCTGAATGAAGATCATGCAAGCAGAGAAAAGCTTTTATAACTAAAGCAGATATACATTTTCAGAGGTATTTTTTAAATGAATGGAAAACAACAGAAACTTTTTCAAAATTCATGCAAAAACAAATAAACACCCGTTTTTGATATAATTTAAAACTAGGTAGTTTCTTTATAGCAGAGGAAATACCAGAGAATCACAAGTCATGATAAAATGCAAATATGCCACGAAAACAAAGCCATGAAAATGCACAAAATGTTTTGTCTCTTAGCACTCTGTTGGAACATGTACATAGGCTTAGCTGAGAAAGAAGAGTTATGGGTTGGGTGCTGTGGCTCACACCTGTAATCCCAACACTTTGGGAGTCCGAGGCAGGCAGATCGTTTGAGCTCAGGGGTTTGAGAACAGCCTAACCAACATGGCAAAACCCCGTCTCTATTTTTTAAAGTACAAAACAGCCAGGTGTGGTGGCACATGCCTGTAGTCCCACCTACTTGGGGGGTGCTGGGGCTGGAGGATCAATTAAACCTGGGAGGTTGAGGGTACAGCGAACCGTGATTGTGCCACTGCATTCGAGGCTTGGTATCAAAGTGAGATTCTGTCTCAGGAAAAAAAAAAAAAGGAGGAAGAAGAAGAGTTATGCCTAGAATAAGTCCACCATCCAAATGAGTCTTTTAATTTATATGCACATATTAAATTTTTTTCATTATTTTTTGTCTTATTGCAAGATTAAAAATTATTTTAAAACTACAATTCAGTAAGTGGCTTTACTAAAATGTTCCTTGAAATATTATTTTGACAAAAGCTGGCATTAAGAATCTCCTTCTTACCCCTCGGAGAGAGTTAAAAATACCGTTACTTTATAACATGTCAATATAAGAGGATCTCAGATAGCAAATCTAATAGTGTCCGGTCCACACTTCCCTACAAATACACACAGTCATACTTCTTTTACCCTCTTAATCTGCTGTGGCTCCATTAGTAAGCCCCTAAAAATGCAACCTGGCATTTACACTATTGTCCATCTGGAATGTCTCTACATCAGAGGAAAACCCTCAACTCCACCCCCCTCCACAAAAGAGGAACAAGTGCACAGCTGGTAGAAATCTGGGCACGTAAGAGGGCAACCACTTGCCTGCATGCATACACAAGGCTAAACGTTTAATCCCTCGAGCACCTTCTTCTACCCATTTTCAGATGATGCCAAGAAGGATATGATTTGATTTTTTAAAAAATTGAATTATGTACTTTTATTAGACACCAAACAATCCTTATTGAAAAGATACTGCAAGAAAAAAAGTTTGAAAACTTGCCATCAAAGCTGTCTGAAGTCCAAAGTGCTGTCTTTTCCTGTCACCAGAAGACTTGGAACCAAATAGGCAGAATGCTAAGGCCAATCTTGTGAAAGTATCATTATGAAACCTAACCCTAGACCTTTCTCCTCCTCAGAGCTGCAGACACATATGTGCATTTCAGCAGAGACGCAGGAATTGCTGAGGTTTTCTATACTGCTTCCATGAAAACCAACACCTGTAGGTTTCACTGTCGGCTCATGATGTGAAGCTAAACTTAGAAATCAAGCTGGGTTCTATATCGAGCTTAGCACTTATACCACCTAAGTAGCTGTGGGCAGGAATATGACTGTAGAGACAACTCCAATTCTCAACTATTGGTTTTTAACGAGCAGAGCGGACCAATAAAATTCAGCTCTCTAAAACAACAACATAATTGCTTTGGAATGCATGTTGGTATTAAATTTGGCTGCTGTAACTGAGGTTTTGAGAGGACAACCACGGGGGCACGATTTTGCACGATTTACACCATTCTGTGTGTGAAAACAGTTCCATGGAATTGTACTATATACACAGCCCAGGTGATGGCAGGTTTTATTGTCATTCTATACCAACTTCCAAGATCTCTATCTCAGGGAAAAAAAAATCCATTGTATCCCTGATACTTTCCTATTTTGCTATATTTCTCAATTTCTTTCTGGCCCCCTTCTCCACATGGTCAACTGTCACTTATAGTGAGTTTTGTTTCTTATCAAACTTTAAATCAAATAAAAGCTAGTTGAGGTTCCAAAGAGCTTTACTCTTCCCACAAAGAATCCTAAGTTGCAGATGATTCAGGTGCTAAAATGTGAACAGAAGTAGAATTTTATAGGTACCTCAATAAACCTGAAATTCCTCAAATCCAGAACTCTGAAAGAGTTTCCTGACATAAGTAAGCTACAATTTGTCAGTCTTGAAACTTAAATGACTGTTTCATGAATGCAGGTTGGAAATAATGACAGAGCAGTAAGTACGGGCAATAACAGAGGTTGCCAGGTGACATTACGTTCCATCATAAATTTTAGAAAAATTAAAGCATTTCATTATTTTTAGTCAAGACCCTTGATTACTGGATTGCACGGGCACTGCATTCTGGTTATCCAAAAAGCAAGTAAGTGAGACTAAAATGGCAGTACAGAGGCTGAGCTGTCGACCTGCCACAACATAGCCCTTGCTCATAACAGAAGCACTAAATGCAAATTAGAAGGCACCCTAACATTCATTTTGTTCGAACAACCGAGATGTAAGTTTGGTTTGATTTATTAATTTGGTTACTTAAAATCTTGCCCTTAGTGACTATAAATATGCTCTATCACCATTCAAGGGCAGCATCCTCACTTGGAATCTCTACCCAGAAGTCTTCGGGAAGTTAGCATTAATATCTTATTGTACTGACAAAGACAGATAGCTCATACCTCCTGAGATTTTTTTCATATTATTTTTGAATTTGCATTTCTTTTTTTAAAATATATATTTCATTGCATTTTAGGTATTTGGGGTACATGTAAAGAACATGCAAGATTGTTGCATAGGTACATACACAGCAATGTGGTTTTCTGCCTTCCTCCCCATCACCCATATCTGACATTTCTCCCCATGTTATCCCTCCCCAACTCCCCACCCCCCGCTGTCCCTCCCCTAGTTTCCCCCCACAGACCCCAGTGTATGATGCTCCCCTCCCTGTGTCCATATGTTCTCATTGTTCAACACCTGCCTATGAGTGAGAACATCAGAACATAAAAATGCAAAAAAACAGAAAAAAAAAAAGAGAGACTAAATCTTTATCTAAACATAAGCTTTACCGACCACAGGTAACACTAGTGAAGCATCTGTATAACTTACTTACTGCGCTAAGGGTTTTAACCAGTGAAGCGCTGGCAAACTTTCTAATAGGGTCAGATTGCGAATATCTTGGGCTTTGTGGACCACACACGTACAGTCTCTTTTGCAAGAACTCAACACTCCCATTATAGCTCAAAAGCAACCAGACAATACATAAAGAAATAGGTGTTCCAATAAACTTCACACAAACAAGTGGCAGCTGGATTTGGCCCTAGTTTGCCAGCTCTTGGTCTACTGTAAAATCAGTAGAACTATAGGTTGGTGCAAATATAATTGCAGTTTTTGCCATTACTTTTAAAGTGCCAAAACCCATAATTACTTTTGCACCAACCTAATACATATTTCATTGTAAATCAGGAATAAAAATCCAAATGGGGCCGAACGTAAGCACAAAATCATCTCAAAGTTACAAGCCTACAAATGTAAAACACCTTCCCAATGGAAGGAATCGGATAAAAATATTAGCTAACAAGAGCTCTGCCAGAGCATTAACAGGTATGCATTTGTTATTTTTACAAAACAGTATAATATCTTACGATCATCCAGAAGAGAAAACTCACTTTGGAAACATTCTATATCATCATCTTCCTTTGAATGCTTTTACAATAAAGAATGTACAGTAACTTTCTGAACAGAAAGATAAAGGGGGAAAAGGGATGAGACGGTACCTCCAAAGGCAAGAAAGGGAAGATGGTTGGTTTCAGGAAAAAAGAAACTGAAGAGAATGCATTGCTGAAGGCCTTGTACTGCTGGAGGGTTATCTTAGTTTTAATTCACCATTCCCTAAACACTTCCCATACCATCCTATTTTTGGTTTCTTTTTATTCAAATTACTATATTTTTGGGGTTTTTCTTTTTATACCATGTTATGATTTCTACAGTCTCGAATTACACAAGATTCTCAGAGTCTTGCATTAAGGCTCTCTTGGAAGACTACTGTCCACATTTATGACAAAAATATTATAACAAAATCCACAAAAACTGCCATTCATGCCACATCTCAGATCCTGGTGGCTACCCCTTTGAATGCCAACGTGAAAATGAAATGAGCAATCCAGGAAGCTTGAATTTCAAGGATATTTTTAAAAAGATGCCATCTGCTTTCCAAAAGCAACACAGGCACAGAAATAGTTTTCTTCTTGACTAGCACCAGCACTACAAAATATTAGATTATGGTGAGTGCATCCTATCACCAATGGCCCAGGTACCCACATTTTCTGGTCTTTCTCTCTTGGTTTCTGTGATACTAGTCAAAGTTTATTTCATCTGGAATTATTCACTATCTTCCCAGTAATTTCAAATCAACTTTACTGCCATCAAAAAAAGACCCTACATAAATCTTCCATTCAAACAAACAAACAAATAAACACAAAACTGACTTTTGAATCAAATTTCCCTTTGGCAATACCCAAAATACTCTTTTCTTCATTGTGGAAATCTAGATTGAATCTCAGGGTATTGATCTATCTTATGATAATCTTTGGGCCAATCACTTAGTAATCAGACCTTCCAAACTCACTTGTATCAGTATTGTATAGTAAATGAACTTCAAATCCAGATAAAATGAAAATCCCTATACACAACTCTGTAGTTCATGCCAAATGATGAAAAATGGAACATGGATGAACTTCAGCAGCACACACTCCAAGAATCATTCCCATTCAGTCTGAAAGTAAGTTTTACCATTTCTCCCCATACTAGATTTCCTAAATAATATTTTTCTTTTGCTTTTACTGCATTGTTAAGGGATATGTTCCTTTAGAAACATCGAACGATCACTAAAGGAATGTGGCAAGAATCAGAGCTAAAAATATAGGTTTTTGGCCAGGCACAGTGGCTCATATCTGTAATCTCAGTACTTTGGGAGGCTAAGGTGGGAGGATCGCTTGAGGCCAGAAGTTTGAGACCAGCCCGGGCAACATGGCAAGACCTCTTCTCCAGAAAAAACATAAAAAGTTAGCTGAACATCATGGTGCTCATCGTAGTCCCAGCTACATTGGAGGATAAGGCAGGAGGATTGCTCAAGCCAAGGAGTGTGAGGCTGCAGTGAGCCATGATCACTTTACCATATTCCAGCCTAGGCAACAGAACAAGACCCTGTTTCAAAATATATATATATATATATATATATATATATATATATATATATATATATATATTTACCTAAAGAGAGACTTTTAAAATTGTCATGAAAGGTATCACAAAGCATGAAACATATGTCATCAGTCTCAATGAAGACCAGAAAAAGAAGACAGAATTAAAGAGGATGACATTACCAGTCCTAGAAAAGGGAGTTAAAGCAGATCGCAGTGATGGTGAGTCACAGTATAATCCCTGTGAATCCTCGCGCAATTCGCCTCTTGGGTTGCTGTCATCAAGGTTTGATTGCTCATCTATATGTGAGCAGATCAGAAATGGACCAGCTGCCTAGCTGGTTGTTCTACAAGATTATGTACCATAAGACGCTAATCAACTGCTCCCTAAAGACAACAGTGCACCTGTATTGAAGTGGTGGTTATAGAAATGCCGTCAATAGTGTGCTTAAAAGTCTATCACACAAACTTTGTTTCTTGTTACTCTCCTCAGAGCCAAGAAAATCGACTTATACTTCCATTTCACTCCTTTTGAATTATATCCCTAGCTGCCCCAAGCTTACACTATAGCTTTATCAATTCATATTCTTTTTATAAATACTACTTTTCATTCATTCATTCATTCATTTGAGATGGGGTCTTGCTATGTTGCCCATGCCAACTCAAACTCCTGGGCTCAAGCAATCCTCTGGTTTTAGCCTTACAAGTAGTTGGGGCTACAGGTATATACCACTATGCCCAGTTCACTAATTCATATTCTTTTCTTAGAAAAAAATCTGCTCAGATTTACCTCCCTCAGGAAATATACAGTTGAGCTGCAATGGAAATTAGACACGAGATAATGCCTTTACATTTTTATCGACTAGCAAGTAGCAAAAACTGTTACTGAATCACTATTTGTTCAGATAAGCTTCTCTGAAGGGTACTCTGTGCAGCCTACTCCAGGACTGGTCCATATCTATCTATATGGGCCAAGATTTTTACTGGGGCCCTGTGGGGAACTGACAACTTACTTGGATTTCCTACAAAGTTGACTAATATTGCTGTCTGTGAATTCTCTAAAACAACCCCATGAGCACTAATGGCCTTTCCTAGGCTCACAAGAGTAAAGTATCCATGGAGATTTTCCACCTGCCTATTCAACAGCTGGCCTCATAGCTTTGGAGCAATGAGAAAACTCCAGTTCCTACTGTGCAAAAACTGGGGAGGAACAGGAAAGGCCTTCCTATGTTTCTCTGCTGCCACTTCCATAAAAGAACTATGCAGGATGTCTTCATCAGCTGAACACAACAGGAATCAAAGAGAAGCCGTTTAAAAAAGTAAGTCTGTTGAAAACATGGACCTAATTTTTATTGTAAATGGATTTAACTGAAATTTTACATTAGGAAATAAAACTGAAATAAATGAAAAACCTATCTTACCTTATGTTTAACAAAACATGTTTTAATTTCATCTACTAGAAAGTTCTTATAATGAACAAAGTTTGATCAAATGTTCATGTTTTTGGATTACTTTTCCATCACGTTTCAACTTTGACTTCTTGCTTGGTTTTCATGAAACAATTATAAAAAGAATATACACCATGGAATATTATGCAGCCATCAAAAACGATGAGTTTGCATCCTTTGTAGGGACATGGATGAACCTGGAAACCATCATTCTCAGCAAACTGACACAAGAACGCAAAATCAAACACCGCATGTTCTCACTCATAGGCAGGTGTTGAACAATGAGAACACATGGACACAGGGAGGGGAGCACTACACACTGGGGTCTGTTGGGGGGAAATAGGGGAGGGACAGCTGGGGGTGGGGAGTTGGGGAAAGATAGCATGGGGAGAAATGCCAGATATAGGTAATGGGGAGGAAGGCAGAAAATCACACTGCCACGTATGCACCTATGCAACAATCTTGCATGTTCTTCACATGTACCCCAAAACCTAAAATGCAATAAAAAAAAAGAAAAATAATAAAAAATAAATAAATAATAAAAATAAGTAAAAAGAATAATTTCTGTAGAAATATTCAAAGGTTTCATCAGTTTTCCCAAGGCCCTCTCTTAATCATATATATATATATATATATATATATATATGATTATATATAATCTATATACCTCTGCCTCCCAGGTTCAAGTGATATATAATTATACATAATCTATAACATCTACCTCCCAGGTTCAATTGATTCTTTTTTCTCAGCCTTCTGAGTAGCTGGGATTACAGGCATGTGCCACCAACCCTGGCTAATTTTTGTATTTTTAGTAGAGATGGCATTTTGCCATATTGTCCAGGCTGGTCTTGAGCTCCTAGCCTCAAGTGATCCACTTGTCTTGGCCTCCCAAAGTGCACTGTGCCCAGCCAATCCTACACTATTTTTATCATGCATTTTAGAAGTACTAAAGTAGTCATTATCTTTGATTTGTTTCTTCAACAGTTGACTCATCTAATTCTGCTAGATCCTTACTGGTCATTGACTACTTGTGAAACCCAGCAATCCTCCAGCTTGACTTTCATTGACTTTATGAAATGCTGCGTCTTTCACAAAATGTGTATTTCCACATTGAAGAAAATTAGATGAAGGATCACTGGTGTTAAGTATAAAGAGATAATAAGCAAAGGGAGAGTTTAGAAGTGCTTAGTTCATTAGTGAGTATTTTTATATCTTCTACTAACCTACTAAACCCTTATAATTGCAGGAACTCAAATAATGAAGATCACTCTCTTGCCACCATCCCATATGGTAGGATTTGGTTTCATCAACCCACTAGCATGCCTTCATGAAACCACTAGAGCCAGTTGTCCAGAGAAGCTCAAAACAATAATGATCACAGAATTAACACCTAAAAGCACACGGCATAATAAAAAACATCATCAAAAGTTTACATAGCCAACATAATTTTCCAGGAAGCAAGTAAAATCAAGTTTAAAAAAAGAAAAAAGGCAATGAAAGTCAAAGCTAACTCATATTTACCTTATTAGTGCTAAATGTTTCTACGATGGGTTTTGAATGTTACCAAGAAAAGTCTCTCATATTTAGGTGTTAGAGCAGAATAGTATCTAGCCTACAGGAAGATTAAAGGATTAAAATGAACTAATGCTCTACTTCCTAAAACATACAGAGTTCCGCACAGTGCCACTCAAATGGCAGCCAAGTGTTATCAGCAAGGCTAAATTTGGATCAAATAACCTAAAAACCACTTAAGATAAAAACAGTGCTAAAACAAGCACAAGTCATAATAAGGGCCAGTGAGAGAACGGGGCATGTCAGGTGACATGGTTTCCAAAATTAAAAAAGACCAACTCAAGATACATAAGAACTGGGATACATTCTTGATAGCTAGAATGTTTGGTCGAGGTTTAAAATGAGGACCTTACACCCCACCCCCAACAAAAGGGCCCTTAGCCAGTCTTTATAGAATTGAGATCCTGCTTTAAAGAAACCAGAGCAGACATGTCTTGCAAGGAATGCATCAACGATCCTAACATGGGTGGCCAAGCATCCAGACAGGCCCAGAACTAGGACTAATCTCTGGTGGCAATACCCAAAGGGCCTGGTTTGACCAATGGGTATCTCAGAAGCTAGAGCAGCCTGCCACTGTGGCAAGACTAAAAAGGAAAGCTTTTGGAGCCAACCCTAAAATATGCCTGGGTGATGACGGTAATGAATGTATGAAAATCTAGGGTAGAGGTGGCTTTAGTTCATATCTAAGAGGTCTCAGCTGATTGGTACTATCAAACTCAAAGGCATGAGGATTAACAGGTCACACAGAAGAACTCCACGTCCCTCTAGAATAAAACTTAGTAGGCATGGTGAGTGGTCCAGGCACACACACTGACATTCCTGGGCTTCAATCATACTTTGAATGAAATTCAAGCAACTTCCCATGGCCTGTGAAGCCCTGTGAGACCTGGCCCTAGCCTGCTACCCCAATCATACCTCCTACCCCGTGCCTGCTACCCCAGATGCGCTGGAACATAGGATTGTTCCCAGCATAGGATTCTTCATCTGCTGCTTCTACTGGGACACTTCACCAGCACAGAGCCTCACCCCATCAGTCTCTCCCTCACCTCACTCAGGTGTTTGCTCAGTAACTGCCTCCTTTCTGGCTACTCTCATCAAAAGTGGCCCACCCTACCCATTCTTCTCTATTCCTTTACACTATTCATTAATTATCATTTGTTTCTTCCCTTGGAATAATATAAACTCCATGAACACAGAAACCTATCTGCCTGATTCACCACATAGTCTGTTTTCCAAAAACGTGTCTGGGCACACAGCAAAACTCAACAAGGAATGAGGTTTGGAATAAATGAATGGACATATACTCATTGCATTGATGCAAATATATTTTATAAAATAATGAAATATTAAACAAAATAATAAGCAAACAATTATAAACAAGACTACAATAAACCAGACCAAAGCCAAAGGGCTAATCAAAGATTTGAATGTTTGTATGCAAAATATTGTACCAAGAGCAGCTTGGTAAAACCACCCTGAACTCTCCTCTGTACCTGCTGACCTTAAAATCCATTTGAAACCAGGTTCTGGCTGTTACTAAAACAATCTGAATGCCAAAGGAAGTTCTCCAAGATCTTGATCCTTCTTTAAATTAACCAGAACTCACTGAGGCAAGAGAGACTGTACCTTCAATGACCCATTCTGTAACAACAGTGTTGTAACACTTGTTTGCAAAATAGGAAATCATGTTCAATATGTTTTATGTAACTATATTAAATATATTGCAATATTGTTTATGCAACTGAAGAAATAATCAGAACTTAGAAACTAGTAATAGAATTCTCCTAATTCAACACTCCCACTATCACTGAATAACTCTGTGACCATAAGTATATTATTAAAGCACAGAATACATGCCAAAGATGAAAATCCACGAAGCAGAGTCAAAAAAGAGTTATCAACAGATGACGAAACTGAAGACAACTAAGGCCACCAGCCTTGCCCTGCCAAAGATGGTCACTGGCGGTGCAGTACACATGGACACTGAACTCAGGACAGTCCAGGTTCAAATAATCAGTGACCAGCAAGGAAATGGAAGCTGCCGCAAGACTACCCAAAATGTCTTTAGGAAGCAATTAGGTCTATGGAAGACTAGACCAAGGCAATGCAGGCCTGCAGCACCCTACAGAACCACAGAGCCATTTCCAGGCTGTCCTTCCAGCCAACCAGACATGGATGGAAGACCTAGACATGTAGATGTCATTTTATGCTTCCTATCAGTTTCACAGGAGGCTTAGAACTTAACTTTCTTTTGAAAAGCAACAACTTATCAACCGATCATTATAGCCTCAAAGTTGTTTAACAAAGCTATTGTTTTCATAGGAATAGGGCAGATAATGGGGAAGGACTACTCATCATTATCTCCAGAAAACTTTCTATTTATGACTCCAGAAAAACAGGTACATACAAAAATAAGTCATAAGCCAATGGAATGGAGTCTTCCAACTTTTCTGAATGCATCAGGCCATTCACTGACACAAGTATACATTCACCTTAGTTAAGACACATCATCCATTGATCGCCTAACTGCCATATAAGGTATGGCCCTTCAAGTCTTACAAACTGTAGCCTTCCAGTTTCAGCACTCTCCTGTCTGGTAAGCAGTGGAGGCACTGGGAAATCTACTCCTCTCCCAGAAAGGAAATAGGAGACTAAAAAATAAAGAGCACTAATAAAGTCCTAGCAGTCATAAATGCATTTTGAAAACTTTATGACTAGGGTTGACTATGTCATAGATACAGGCAATTGATTACCAGTGTTCGGAAAGTATTTTCAGGCAGGGCTAATAATCAAACACTCTACATATGAAAGAGAAAATTGAATTTAACAAGCTACCTTGTAAAGCCTTTAATTATTCTAATAAATTATGATTTTCTTATCAAACATATGTATGAATCTCTGAATGCCATCTTGCCCAATATAATTTTTCAAAAGAAATTTCACAAACAGTAAAACTAAATGAGTGTGGTCTACTTAGACTCTTTGATAAACGTATGATGATACATTGTTCACAAACTCCTCTACCCTGCCTGATTTGTCCTAAGAATACTTACCACATCTGAATTAATTTGATCTGTTTAGTGCCTATTTCTCCCACTAGAACATAAGCTCCAGAAGGGTGGAAACTAAATCTTATTCCTAGCCCTATTCCCAGCACCCAAAATAGTGAATGCCTTTATAAATATTTGAGGATCAAATGAATGAACAATAACATCTATAACATACAGTGTTTGGACACACATATATGTGAATATGCAACATATATGTTCAACATGTTGTATATGTAGATACAAAACAGACAAAGCATTTTACACATGTGCAATCTCATGTAGTATAGCATGGGAGAAAACATTAACTCGGAGACAGAACATTGGGATTTTTTTTTTAATTTGCTAACTCTACCATGTAACAGCTGTATCATCTTGACCAAGTTAATTACACTCACTGGTCCTGAGTCTATTTGTCTGCGGAAAGAACGTTCTCAGCTTTATTATCTTTAAGGATATTTTTAACTCTAATATTTTTCTCAATAAACTCAAGACACTCTGGAAGGCTGAGGTGGAAGGATTGCTTGAAGCCAGGAGTTCAAGAAATATAGTAAGACACAGTCTCTATAAAAATGCTTTAAAATAGCTGGTCTGGTGGCATGTGCCTGTAGTTCCAGATACTCGAAGTTAAGGTGGGAGGATCCCTTGAGCACAAGAGTTTGGGGTGAGCTATGATCACACCACAGTACTCCAGCCTGGGCATCAGAGTGAGACCCTCTCTCTTTAAAGTAATATATATATATATATATACATACTGTGAATTTCACCCCTCCTCCAACCTACCCCTTTGTTCCTCTCCTCTCCTCATTTTCTACTTTCCTTTTCCTTGAATGGTGGAGCAGAATGCTCTGAAGTAATTTTGGAACACAAATGAGCTTACTGAGCCACCAGAGAGCAGCTGATACCATATGCTTGGGCACAGGAAAGGGGTCCCAGCTATAAACTCCTCAGCAGCCATGCAGTGCCCCATCACCATCATCCTTCCCAACACCTTCTGACCTCAATGAAGTCAGTCAGGACCAAGAACGAGCTCATATTTACATACACCACTCCCTTCCATAAAAATAAAAATAGGGTAACCTTTAAAATCACAAACAACACAGCCCACACTGCCAAAGTGACAGGGTTTAGCTAGTTCTCACTCTCCAAAGGTTTCTTTCATTGGGACAAGTAAACCGCATCATTTAGATTCTGTGACCTACCTCCAAGAGCAGATCTAGCGCACTCGTTAAGTTGGTGAGTCATGCCATTGGCTTTCCTTTACCCATCTCTATAAGATGGTCATGCCTTCCACCCGGTAGAGCACACAGCACTGGATCTCTCTGCCAAAGAGTGCTGAGACTCAAGAGCAGAGACATTTATCTACAAGAATTCCATGGAAGAAGACATTCGGCACTCCCTAGTCATGCTTTTATTTTCTATATATTATATATAATTAAATCCACAGGAACTATAAAATGCATGTACCTACCTCCTTTTAAAATTTAATAAATATATTTCAGCCTTTAATTCTGATTTATACTTACAGCTTATCACATAATTTAGCCCACATGTAGAACTTTGCTTTTTCTATGCCAAGCTAATAAATGCAACCCAGTTTCCTAGAATTTAACAGTACACCATACTCATACTTCATAAAATAAATATCTGAACGGAAGAGTCAACATTGTTCTATCTTTTCAGGCACTCAATCATGATATATTCTTCCAGCCAAGAAATCTAGGAAGCTGACTGAGTTCGAAAAACATTTTTAATAAGGAAGGAACAAAAACTAAAAACACCCCTATGTTCTAAGGGTGAAAGGGGTGTTGATGGGATATAACTCAAACCATGACAAACTATATGTATGAGAGGCAATTCAGAGTTTACAATTTTACTTTCATTTATTATTTCATTTGATCCACAAAACAACATTGTAAGACAGACCAGGGAAATATTACTATCCAGAAAATCAGGTCAAAGAATGACAGTTTCCAGGAGGTGGCAGAATAGGGAATAAAATTCACATCTCCTCATTTCTTGTCTGTGATGGTGGTTCTATACTTTCATTTGATCTTTCACTTATAATAGTCAAGCTAGTCTTGCACTAAAACAAATATAGAATCAATACTATCCACACACAATAGATACAGCTAGTGAATGAGTGAACAGTGGTATATAATTTGTCTCTTAGCTAAGCAAATACTATGAGTGGTAGGAAATGAAAGGACCTTATCAAGACAGGACAAATGATGTTAATAAATTATTTCTCTTCCCTCTACATGGATTTTTTTTAAAAAAATTTTTGAATCCTCTTATAGAAGATGATTACAAAAAAAGAACTCTTGGGATCAGGAAAGCAGAACTGAAACCTAAAGTTTATCATGCTGATAAGGATATTTACACAGGAAGTAATAAGTTACCACTGCTTCCTGTTTTAAGTATCTTATCTGTAAGACACTAAATTTTTTTCCACCACAGAATCTCACATTTAGGACACTTCCCAAAATAGCATCTTCTGATCTTCAGCTGTCAGCTGAAGTTGTTTCATAAATAGCCCAGCATCTGTACCCCAGAGAACTGGTCACACTCTAAATGCAAATACAGTCCGGTAATACCAATTCCTTTTAGGCTTTGGTGACAACATGAAACATGCAAAATCAAACAGCCACAGAACTTCTAAAGAGAATACCACAGAGGTCTATAGTTAATGACCTATGGAACTCTAGCTGAACTATTTCTGGACACTTTGAAACAAAGGCCATTAGCAGATATATATTCCTGTTTTTTAGTATTGGTTTATAAAGGAACACGAGGTTTGTTTCAGCTTAGTTAATCTATAAACAATTAAAAACAACTTTTTTGCAAAGATTCATTTTGGTGAATAGGATGTATATACAGAAGCAGCTGGGCTCTCTATTCGAAACAGCTTTTCTGGAGGCCTTCATAGTCAACAAGTACAGACAGCAAAACTGATTATAAGGAAGCCTGTTTGAAATATTAGACATGTAACTCTAAATATGTGGAGAAAACACACACATACACACAAGTATAAAAGAAGCCTAGCTGTAATCTGTATGATCTAGGATGTCAGGAATTCTACTACCAGAATTATACAACAAGCTGAGACAATTTCAGCGAGAGAGAGAGAAAAAAATCAATGTCTGTGTTTTTAAAAGAAAAAAAAAGATTGTGTAGAATGGGACTCTATAACTTGTTAGCTTGCAAGTTAAAAAATAAATAAAAAAGAATGAGACTGTGGAGCCTAACCTGGGATTTTATTCTTTTCTTTTGCATCTTGGTCCTTAAACAAATATGTGTGCTTTTGTGACCTCCTTCCTAAACCACCCTCTTCCCCTTTACCTAGCAGGCCCTCCCCATCACATCTGCCCCGGGAAGGTAGAGAAGGAAGGGGTTTTGCTTTGGTTAACTGTAGCCACTCCAGGAGCGTAGTCTTAAGATTGATTGCATGCTGTATGTAGTAATGATTCAAAAATATTTGTTGAGTGTTGAAATACTATATAAATATGATCCTCAAGCCCTTTTAGCTAATTGGATAGTAGCTGCTTTTTTTTTTTTTAGATGGAGTTTTGCTCTTGTCGGCTTTAGCAGCCAGGCTGGAGTGCAATGGCAGCGATCTTGGCTACGCCTCCTGGGTCAAGCAATTCTCCTCCCTCCGCCTCCCAAGTAGCTGGGATTACAGGCGCCCACCACCATGCCCAGGTAATTTTTGTATTTTTAGTAGAGACAGGTTTTCACCACGTTGGCCAAGTTGGTCTTGAACTCCTGACCTCAGGTGATCCACCCGCCTCAGCCTCCCAAATTGCTGGGATTACAGGCATGAACCATCATGCCTGGCCAGTAGCCACTTTTTTTCACATAAAGTTGATAGGCAGTGAGGCATGGCAGCATGGCCCCCTCTTATGATCCCAGAGATAATTCCCTGCAGTCCAACAGAGAAAGCCCTATTCCTACACTACAAATCCAGACAGGGACGCTCAGACCAGGAAGTCCAGGCAGTTTCGGCTTCCCACTGGATGTCCAGAAAGGACAACAACCAAGCTTCAGTGAACTTCATTAACTTAATTCCCTGAGACTTGAGAGTCCATCATAGTAAGAAAGAATAAAAACGTTATAAATGTCTATACTGAATCAAAATCACAAAATACTCAAAATACTTTTTGAAAAAGACTATGGTAGATGAGTTCAAATAAATCTCTTTTAAAAATGCAAATAACTGTCCTTCAGAGAAGAGTGCTTAAAAAGACTCCAAGGTGGTATATAAATCTATAAAGTTCTACTGTCAGTGAAAGAGTAAAGCACTAACATGGAGCGAATTAAAATGGGGAGAACATGGGGAAATCAGGAAGCAAATGTCTAACTATGTCCAGTCCAGGGTTGGTCTGAAACAATGTACTATAGAATGTTGAAGGTTTGGGGGAGGAAAATGATACAAAACAAACAAACAAACAAACAAACAAACAAAAACTCAAGGTTTTGGAAAGATACGCAAAATTAATTGAAGATTTGAAAATTAAGAATGATGAGTAAAGCCTAAAAATGATTAGTATTAAAGGAAAACTGAGACCTGATTTCACAAATGTCTTCAAACACATGCAGGGGAACATTCCATAAAAGGTCAATGGCTTAGGTAAATAAACTGTGTTTCATCCCTCCAAGAGTATTAACCAGCAATGAAAAGAGATGAGCTATCAAGCCACAAAATATGTGGATGAATCTTAACTGCATGTTGCTAAGTAAATTAAGCCAGCCTGATAAAAATATATACTATAATGATTCCAGTTTGATGGCATTCTGGAAAAGGCAAAACTATAGAGACAATAAACAGAACAGAGATTACCAGGGGTTGGAGAGAGAGAGGAAGTGTTGAATAAGTGAAGCATAGAGCATTTTTAGGGCCTTGATACTATGCTGCATGATACTATAATGGTGAATACAGGTAATTAAGCATTTGTCAAAACCCACAGAATTTATATCACAAACAGTAAGCTTTAATGTATGCAAATAAAAAATACACCTAGAAAGCTACTGATCCCAGGATGGAATTCAGAATGTAATAAAAGAGTCTAAACATGTTACAAATGCATGAAATGACTTCAATAAAAGAGGTAGGAGAATAAGGTGCTGATCTATTTAACTCTGGAAATGAAGGGAACCTATAAGACTAAATGCAAAACAAATTCTACAGAAGCATTGTACTCTAGTTAATAAAGTTGTTTCCCATGGGGCTAGAGTTAACAATCCTGATAGTGCTATGTATACATATGTAGTGAAATGGAACAAACAAATGAATCAAGGATAGAGTAGTAGCCAGACTTCACACTGTTGGAGTGGGAGGTGACAGATAAACAAGGAAGCGAGAATGGTCCATGTGGAAATGGATGGGAATTAGAGACAGCAATATGAACTCATGTTTAGCTTAGTACAGATACAGATGGTTACATATAGAAATATTTATAGATATGTGTGTGTGTGTGTGTGTGTGTGTGTGTGTGTATGTATATATATATGGGTTAGTATACACTTACATTTCCTTGCTCTGTCAGCTGAGAAGGCAAAAAAGAAATGATATCTCAGTAGCAACAAACACTGCAAGTTCCCAGATCTTACTTAATTTCTAATATAATTGTCCCTCAGTTATCTGTGGGGGATTGTTTTCAGGACTCCTGTGCCTACCAAAAATCCATGGATGCTCAAGTACCTTGTATAAAATGGTGTAATGTTTGCATATAACCTACGCACAACTTCCGGTGTACTTTAAATCATCTAGGGATTACTTGTGATACATAATACAATGCAGATACTATGTATAAGTGTTATACTGCATTGTTTAGGGAATAAGGACAAGGAAAAAAGTCTGTACATGTTTAGTAAAGATGCAACTATCCTTTCTTTCCTTTGAATAGTTTCGATTCGTGTTTGGCCAAATCCATGAATGCAGAACCCAAGGTTACAGAGGGCAGACTGTGAATTTTCCAATAAAAGGAAGCAGCTCCTTGAAGAAATGGATGATTTTAGAACTGGGGCAAGAAATAAACAAGGTGATCCTGTAGTATCTTGGAGTGTCGAAAAGTAAGGGAATGCGATATATATATATACACACACACAAAAGCAAGAACCTGCAATGATGGGAGTATGTCAAAGGGACACAGGTGCCAACTAGAAGGGTTAAAGCTGGAACAATTTGAGCAATAAAATAAAGTGTTATTGGATTATAACCTGTAGTATAAAATAAACAGCCATGAGTCCATACTAACATAAATAGAATTGACTAAGAAACAAATCTGTGCAGAAGAATCGTGTGTGTGTGTGTGTGTGTGTGCATGTAGACAATTGTTCACGCCTTAATTGTGGATTATGTATCGTCACTTTCTGCCAAAGAGCACATTATGAGAAGGGGGAAAAGGTAAACTTACAGTAGAAAAACCTGACAAACACTCCCTCAGTGAAGTTATCAAGGTCAACATCGACCTTGAGAAATCCTGTTGATAACAGGTACACTTGATAGGTGATGAGATGCCACTTCATCTTTGTGGTCTTCATCCCCAAAACACATTATGCAGTCTAATCATGAGAAAAACATCAGACAAATCCCAATTGAAGGATGTTCTACTCCTCAAAACTGTCAAGATCATAAAAAACAAGAAAAGTCTGGGAAACTGACACCACTAAGAAGTGCCTAAGGAGACACATAATGTAATGACTAAATGCCATGTGGTTTCCTGGATGAGACCCTAGAACAGAAAAATAAGGACATTAGGGAAAAACTGAGGAACTCTGAATAAAGTACCGATTTTAGTTAATAATAACATGCCACATTAGCCCATTGTGACAAAAATACTAAAGCAAGATGTTAAAGGTAGAAACTAGGTGTGGGGTACACATCTAAATCTCTGTACTGTCTGTAATAATACTGTAAATCTGTAACTGTCTTGAAATAAAAAGCTTATTTTTAAAACGCTATTGAGTTAAAAATGAATGATAACACAAGTTTAGGTGACTATATAAATATTCAGGTATTTTGTTTTCTACGGGATTTTCAAACCTATTTAAATTTCCTGACCACTTACAGAACCCCAAATTGTAACCTGTATTTGATGAATTATTGTTTTCCATAGAACAGTTGGATGATGCAAAGTTTCTTTCAGAGGAAACCAACTGACATGGTTTGGCTCTGCGTCCCCATCCAAATCTCAGCTTGTAGATCCCACAGTTCCCATGTGTTGTAGGAGGGACCCAGTGGGAGGTGACTGAATCATGGAGTGAGTCTTTCCTGTGCTGTTCTCATGATAGTGAATGAGTCTCATGAGATCTTATGTTATAAAAATGGCAGTTTCTCTGTGCTCTCTTTTTGCCTGCTGCCATCCACACAAGATATGACTTGCTCCTCTCTGCCATGATGTGATGCTTCCCACCCACCCCCCGCTCCCTCCCCATCCCTTACCCCAACTGTAAGTCCATTAAACTTCTTTATCATGTAAATTGCCCAGTCTCAGGTATGTCTTTATCAGCAGCATGAAAATGGACAAATATACTGACCCTATTATTAAATTTCAGCAAATACATATATGTTATATTTGAAACCCAGAAAAGTCATAGTCACTTTAATTAGTAGTGTCTGATCTATTATAAAATATTTTCTATTTATAAATACTTTTTCTAAGAATTTCTTAGAAAATTCATTTCCTGTCTTATTTCCTCTTTTAGCAAACTGATGAGTTGCAGTACCAAGGTTATAATTTTCCATTTAATCTTCTGCACATTTAAATATGTTCATTGTATTTTAAGTTTGTTTTTAGAACTTAATAGTACTTTACAGTATATTTCTATAATATAATTTAAATCTTCTGATAAAAATATAATTTATAGCCTCAATTTTTTAAAAAATGCCACTTGTCATGACTACTAAAATCAGAATGAAGGAAATTCTCTCACATGTAAATGACAGATTTAAGTTAGCAATAAAGGAATTTCCTCACCATAAAAGCTCTTATCCACTAGAAAAAGCAACCTTAAAATGGTGGGATTTCCTCTTGTGATGTATGGATTTAACAAGAATATGCCTGAAGATCCTTACTTGTAAAATACACAGCAATACCAAAGTAAAAGCTTTTTATATAAGAGCAGTTTCAAGATAGTCTTTCCTCCCAAACATCAAATACTTTTCTAACAGAATTTTCAAACAAAATTTTGGAAAAGAGAGATTATATACATTACCAGTTTTGCATAATAGTCTTAAGAAGAAAATGCTTAATAATATCCAGTGAAAATTACTATCATCCAATGTTGCAACATAAGCTATGGTTCATGACACCCCTGCTCCCTCCAACACCCATGGCCCAGTACACATAGGTGGCCACACTTGTTGCCAGCCCCAGTCTTCTCTAGGGCCTCACAGATACACCACATACTCCTAACATCCTTCTCTCAATATGTCACCTGGTCCAGATCTTGAGTTTCATGTAAGACAATCTCTCTTAAGCACATATACATTAACTTAAACTCTTACTTCCTTCTCTTTTATATTTTGCCTTATTACATCACAAAAATGTGCCCTAGGGAAGCTGGTCCTCTACAGCTTTCTTACTCACATGGCCCTCAAGAAAGGAAGTTCTATGAAAGCCTGAATTTTTGTCTGTTTTCTTCACAGTTGTAATTCAAGAACTTAAGAGTATGCCTGGTACTGAGTAGAAATTCACTAGCTCCTTATTGTACTACTTAACCAGCAGGCTCTCTCATGTCAGGTCTACAAACATTCGAGTCTTCAGCAATTCCCCACCAGGATCTTCATGATCAGTTATAATCTCTTTTAAATTTCAGGTTCGGCAATTATAACAGCTTAATTCTGCAATGAATGGAAAACTCTAAGAAAATATTCAATACCTACCAAGTGTCAGGAGTAGCAATGTAGTTAACAAAAACTCTATTTTCCTGAATAGAATATAATTCTGGTCTACAGATAAATGAGGTGCTGGTATATTTCCCATACTGTGCTTTAACACCCTATGGTCCAACATTCATTCATTATTTAGATACAACAAATAGTATCTACCAAATGCCAGACTCATTCCACTGAGCATTCAAACCTACTCAGCCACACTGGTGGAAAGAGAAATAGCCTAGCTCAATACTAGGCACATACCTATGAGGACATGCATCTTCAAGCTTTAGAAAGCAGCATAAATGTGAAATGGCTGTGAAGGGCTAATAAAATTGAAGTCTTATTTAAAATAAAAGAGAACTTATTTATACAGATCTTGTGGAGTTGTGGGTTTTGTACCCAAATGTGACAATAATCTGCCATAACTATTATAAAAGTGCTTGTATCCTAAGTTTCAGCTCAATACTTCAAATGTCCAACAATGTTTAAAAACAATTGCCACAATGGCTGACACACCAGTTTAGAATACACATACCATTACTTTGGCCATCACACCAGTCCAGCCTCAGTGAAGTGTGGAAACAAAAGTCAGGGACTGCAGGGGAAAAGTCTCAAATCTGAGCAATTAAGTTCAATTTTCCAGACCAAGGGAACATTTTAGCAGAGTAGCTACCAAGGGCTAAACTGGCAAAATTGACTCATTTAAATTTAATTCCTTTTCCTAGACTTTACCCATATTTTAGTAGAGAGGCTAATTAGCAACAATATTCCCAAGAGGAAGAAAAAGGAGGAGCAATGGGAGACATGACAAGGGAGGTCTATAAATCACCAACTTTGTAACTGGCCTCTTTAAAAACAGAAGTAGCAGCTGGGCGCAATGGCTCATGCCTGTAATCCCAGCACTTTGGGAGGCTGAGACAGGCGAATCATGAGGTCAGGAGTTAGAGACCAGCCTGGCAAACATGATGAAACACCATCTCTACTAAAGATACAAAAAATTAGCTGGGCATGGTGGTACACACCTATAATCCCAGGTACTTGGGATGCTGAGGCAGAAGAATCACTTGAACCCAGGAAGCAGAGGTTGTGGTGAGCCGAGATTGCACCACTGTACTCCAGCCTGGGTGAAAGTGCAAGACTCCGTCTCAATAAATAAATAAATAAGTAAATAAAAAGAGAGGTAGCTATGATATAATGTTTATTTTTCAGATGATTTTCTCATTGCTTTTGATATCTGAAACCTCAGTGAAAATGCTATGCTATGACCTAGATCAGTAAGCTACAATTAACATCAGAAGAACTAGTAGAATAAGTTGATGAGCTACTGTTGGAAGCACAAAAATGAATCTTGTCAAAACAAAGCAAAGTTTCTGTCAGTCTTCAAAAGAATGGTTTGGGGGAACGGAGGAAGTGTCCAAGACTTAAGATACATAGGAGTTGCAATTCATTTTATCCAAATTTTCATATCCAGTCATACCAGATTACAAAACTCTTGTAATTTTGATTGACTATTTTTAATGTATCTGATATTGTTAAATCTGAATTTTTAAGATATTTGGCAAATGAAATGGCTTGAGGTACTCAAAAAAAAAAAATCCATATTATTGTTCTTGTTTGAAACTTTTGTAAAGCCATCCTCTCTCTTGATTCAAGACTCTTCCCCGAACTGTTGATAAATACGTTTTCAATGTGGAAAGTATTTTGTGAGCACCAACTTGGGTAATGGAGTCATGAAATGAAGACTGAGCCTACTCTCAGGTAGCTCACAATTTTTAGTAGGAAGGAGTGCCATAAAACCAGTAACTGGAGCAAGGACAGGTGGTGTTACCACTTCCATCATCCTTCATGAAGGGGTAAATTTTCTGAACTAAAAAGAGAGACAGGGTGGAAGAGAGACAGGGTGGTAGGTACACTTGGACCCAGCTAATAAAAGATTTGGGCATTTTCTTTGGTCAATGCATTTAAATGCATTGATTTTACATTGCAATGCAATTTTACTTACTTTTGCTGGAACTTCATTCAGAACTCTTCTTAGATAGGAGAATTGATCCTAAATAACTTCTGCCATTATTTTTAAAAATAATATTTCCCATGCCACAAAAAAGGAAAAGAAAAGAAAAGGCTGAAGTTTCCTAAACTGGTGAGTAACAGTAAATCCTGTGAGTTGGGGTAGGGAGGAAACAGTGGAATGGGGCTCTATTCTTAGAGAGGAGACACATTAATTAAAAATCCACCTAAAAGGAGCCAGTGAATTAGACTGAATTGGGTGGTATGGGTTTTTGTTGTGTACTTGACAATGCAAAGACACTTTCCATGAGCCCATGTAACTAATACAGCATGGTGGGAAGCAGGCTTTGAAGATACAATAACATTCCTCCAGCAAGCTTCGAGCTGGAGGCTAAAGCACCAGCCATTCATTTTTCCATCTTGAGACACATTCTTCACCCAGTTCAAAGGCCCAAGAAACAACAAGCCTGCACACTTTCTGAAGGTCGGTCTTTGTAGGGACTTGTGAAGGACTAAAGGCTCAGGCTGCAAAATATTTGTAAAGACCAAGTTTTAGGAATGTAACCTTTTTTATTGGACTACAGTTTCCACTCCCTAACCCTCCTCCCCACCCCTAAACACACACACACACACACACACACACACACACACACACACTTGGGCAAAATGGAAAGTTTTAATTATACTCTTGGTAGCTTCCAGGGTACCCTACAAATGGAAATAAAATATTTTTAGAAATTAATTCATTACCCATTCTTTTAAAAATGTAATATTAATATCCCTTAACCTAACCAGAAGGAATGGGATCTGCTTTGAAAGGAAGTTATTGTTTAGCTGTGCTTCAAAGAGTATGCTGGAATTGGGAAGGGGGGCAGAGGGAGCTAGCAAGGGGTGGGTTAAGGGGGCGGCCTGAACTGCCAAGATCACAATATAAATACCACCACATTCAACTTTCAGCCTCTCCCTCTGGGCTCTCCTCCACAACATATTTTATACAGTGTCTTGTTTTGTTTTTTTCTATAACCTCGGGAATATGTAAGGTATTTGAGATTCTGGTAAAAGAAAAATGTAAATAATAGCTGATGGGAGAGCTGCATGGAGTTAACTAAAGAACTGCCTTTGCTCTGAGTGGAATGTGGCAAACCATTTGTATTTGCTTTCCAATCATCAGCAACTCTGTGTTCCCCAAACCTAGATTTCTGCTCAGGCAGCGAAAGCCCTTTCAAACCATTTCAAACTCTCTGACTCCATCTCAGCCCTTGCTCTCCACCTCTCCCCACAAAATGTCCAGTGCCCTGCACCACTTCTCATATGGCCCAGCTTGTTGTGTAAGTGGGGATAAGCAGTCAGTCATTGGTGAAGGGACAGCGGAACTATAACCCCTAGCTCTGGGTTCCCTTCCAGTACTACATTCGCTTTCAGGTCCTGTATGAGCCACCTGAGGACTATTACAAAGTGTAATCCCTGGTTGGGTGCAGTGGCTCACGCCTGCAACCCCAGATTTTTAGAGGCCAAGGCGGGCAGATCACTTGAGGTCAGGAGTTTGCGACCAGCCTGGTCAACATGGCAAAACCCATCTCTACTAAAAATACAAAAATTAGCTGGGCATGGTGCTGAGGTAGGAGAAACACTGGAACCCAGGAGGTGGAGGTTGCAGCCAGCCAAGATCTTACCGCTGCCCTCCAGCCTGGGCAACACAGTGAGACTCCATCTCAAAACAAAAAACAAAACAAAACGAAGTCTAATCCCCTAACCTAGCTCATAGTAGGCATCTAATACAAATAATGTATTTTCACTAGCCACCAATGGCACTAAAAGTAGAGACAAACCATGTCTACTACTAGAAAACTCAGTAGTCATTTTTGAATGTTTTACTCAGAGGTGAGCTTTCAGCCTTCACTCATCTAATAAGAGGTATTCTTGAGGAGATCTCACTCTTAAAAACATGCCATCAAGACTTGAATCTGTACCTGGCCCACAGAGCATGTAATATAAAATTTTTGTTTCTCCTTTACAAACCTGAATAGTAGAAGTACATTATGTATTTTCTGAAATCATTTCCTGCCCCCACATTTACAGTAGTGCCTGTTATTCTACTTCATAACACTTTGCCTTTCCTCTTCCTCATGCCACATTTTGCAGTAGCGTATTTCTTTATTTACTTGTTTATTCTTTGGCCCCTGTAAAGTGACACAAAGTCAGGGAAACACCTATTTCAGTCTCCACTGGCAGGCTCACAGAATAAACTCAATGAATATTTATTTAAGGGAATATAAGTGTTCATGTTTTTCCAAAAAAAAAAAAATGATGGAAAAATTGTACTATCCTAATATGAAGGAAATCACTGATATTTCACCCAAAGGTAGAATTCTTCATGATAAACATCTAAATATTTACAAGAAATGACTGCATTTAGTATACCATGGTATCCTAGTAAGTCAGACAATCTGGCTTATCTAATAGTGTCTCTATTTTACCCTTTAATACTCCATGTGGCTATGTCACTTGCTTTAGGCAATGGGAAAGTAGCAAATCTGATGTAAACAGAGGCTTGAAAAGTATTTATGTATTCATTGCTTCCCTGCTCTTGCTGCTGGGAATCTGTTTAATACCACATGAGGACTGGGTCAGCCTGCTGGGGATACGTATACCAGTCAATAGCAAGCACCAACTGATAGCCAGCATCATCTGCTAGATATGCGAGGCAGAGCATCCTAGACAACCAGCCCCCAGTCAACCTTCCAACTGACTGAACCATGTGCATTTGCCCTGATGAGACAAGCAGAAGAACTGCCCGGCTGAACTCAGCCTAAATCACCAACACACAGAATTGTGACCTAGTAAATGACTGATGTTTTTAAGCACTTCATTTGGTTGTGGCTTGTTACATATCGAAAGCTAAATGTTACATATACCTGAGAAACCAGATAGCTTCATATATAAAACTCTTTAACAGCTTTTAATCCTTCATATTGATGAATTTCATTCATCCTTACTTTAATCTGGATGAAAACTAATTCTATTGCTATTAGCAAACTCTTACTGGTAAGTCACACACACACACACAAAACAAACACTAACAATTCTAATTCAAATGTTACCTGTTACCACATTCTTGAAAGTTTCTGTTTTGTAACAGAGCTACCTCACTCTATTCATTCTCTTCCTGGACCACAATCAGCAAGAATAGCAGGGTATCAGTCATAAATGTTTTTGACCAAGAGAAGTTCCTCTTTGCTTCAAAGAAGTCATCTCAGCAATACACATCTTCCTTAGGATACAGGGTAGATTCTCTAAATTCTATTCCTGGCCAGTGCTAATAACTTTAAAGAAAATAAGAGAGAAGAAATCACTAGTGTAAATAAATTTCTTTACTTAGTTGTATGTAATCTTATGTATAAAATAAATTGCTCCTAGAATTTTGAAATGTTGAAAGACTATTCCAATAAAAAGCATTAATTCTTTTGAGCACTGAAAAATATGAGACATCGGTATCCAGAAATTCTTCAAAAAGATCCTTAACCTTCATACTTAATCCCATTACACTATATTAAGAACTAAGCTATTCACTCAGTGTTGGGAGAGCAAATGCCTGAGTACCATGAAAGTGAACAGGAAAAGAAAATAAAGTAATAAAGATTGGAATTGGTGGTGTTTAAAAACTTACACACTTTTCTGGCCAGGTGTGGTGGCTCACACCTGTAATCCTGGCACTTTGGGTGGCCGAGGCCGGAAGATCACTTGAAGTCAGGAGTTCAAGACCAGCCTGGCCAACATGGTGAAACCCCATCTCTCTACTAAAAATACAAAATTTAGCCAGGCATGGTGATACACACCTGTAATCCCAGCTACTCAGGAGGCTGAAGCTGGAGAATGGCTTGAACTGGGAGGCGGAGGTTGCAGTGAGCCAAGATTGCATCACTGCACTCCAGCCTAGGTGACAGAGTAAGACTGCCTCAAAAAGCAAACAAAAATAAATAAATATATAAGAAATAAAAACTTAGAAGACAATTTTCTTAATATGAACAAATGTTTCCAACTTGAAAACCAGATCATTTTTTAACCTAGGCTTTTCCCCTTCACTGCTATGCTAGATTAATCACTAGCAACTTTTTGAACCTGGGGAATGAAAAGAGACATGGAAAGTTAAATGTCCTTTTTTTCTCTTTTAACAATAACAACACCATCACCACCAACAACAATAAATCCAGTAAGTCTGCTGTACTAGGTTTATTAGCTGCTGTGCCTCTTTAAGTGCTGAAAGCATATTCTTCCATAGAAGACTTTGAGCAGTTGGGTATTTAACCAACTTTCTATTACAAAGCTTCAAAATTTATAAGCAGTTTATCTCTGGAAAGATAAAACCCAGCAGTGATGGTGGCCTATAAGAAACTGGGAACAAAGGTGAGAGGAAGCATTATTTTTCACTCTCTATCTTTTTTTAAAAGACAAAACAAACAAACAAAAACACTTGAAACATAGCATGTCCATGTATCACCTATACCAAAAGTACAGAGGAAAAAATAGCGTGAAGAGACCCAGCAAGCTATTATAAAACTTGGTAGTCTAAAAAAAATATTTCTTTTAATGTTTGTGTAAGAGACTACCGCAAACTTAAAAATAAATATGACCACATATCATCAAAACAGTGGGAGAGAAATCTCAAAAGTGATTATACTTCCAGGCAGAAGCAAGCTAAATACCACAGTTCAAAGTGCTAGAGCCTTTCTATATTAAAAATAAAACCACCCACCCAAAGGAAAAAAAGAAAAAAGTCCTTGAATAACAAAGCTAAGAGAGCAAGAACAGACTTTAAAATTTCTTTTGTAGCCCCTACTTTCACCCCACATTTCCTAACACTGATCAGCTCATAACAAGTTCGCATTCAGTCCCTCTTCATTTAACAGCTGGACGCCTCTTCTTCTGGCTGCTTTTACTGGGACTAAAGATCCAAAGCAAAGATAGCTTTTTCCTGCTTCTTGTCAATATTATGTTTGCAAGCTTAATATCCAAAATGGGCTGTTCTTCCAAATGAGAGTTTCAACAGCTTTCCTGATTATTTAGTATACAGATGGTATTGTCAGACAGGTAGCCATGGTTAGAAAGATTCAGAAAAACACAAACCTTTAAGGTAGATGGGCACTTTTGCCCTTTAGATTTATGAAAAATGCCAACTTTTGTGAACTCCACAATCTGATTCTTGATTTGCTTTTCCCAGATAATTTATGCCATAAGAAATCCGGTAACTAATTTGGTGACCTCCTCTTGGCACCATTTTTTCCCCTCCGTTTCCATGAATCCACCTTCATCCCCTTTTAATAAAAGGTATGCTATTTGGAACATGATAGGTGCTCAATAGTGCTTACTGAGTAAAAGGAAGAAGAGAGGAAGAACAAGAAAAATTGTCTTAGGGCCTTTTTGACCAAAAGAAGATAATTTACGTCAGGGTTGAGAAATAGGTGGCCTTGAATAGTATTAACGACACTTAAAGATCTTCTGATCTTCTGATGTCCCCACAACCCCTAAAACTCTAGGGTAAATATAATTATTTTTCATATCCATAGACCCCTCCAAATAATTTTCAAATGAACACGGACATGATGATTGGAGAAGATCAGATAAATGACAGTTGACTATATGGCAATTACTGATTATTCCAGTGGCCTTGAACTAACTGCTAAATGTTTATAAATGCCTTTTAATACTTTGCCAGCTCACTTAGATCATATCCTTCCTAAAAGTAAAAACCATGACTTTCTGCGCAGAACACAATTTGTTTGCCACATTAAATATATTTGAAAAAAAAAAGTCTCTTTGATCATTTCAACAAACGTTAAGAAAACTTCTCAAGATTAAGTGATACTGTTCAGCAACATGACCTAAATATGTCAGGGAGGATCAGAGAATGTGCATCAAAGTATTCTTTGGTCAACAATAAAAGCGGAGTGCAGGGATACATATGTAATATGCAATACTTAAAAAACATGGGATGGTCAAAGGAATACAGTGAGTGCAATCCAACTCAGTTTATTCAATAAAATGTTCCAGGTAGAGTAATAAAACCACAAAATCTCTACTCTGCTCTAAGATAACTACAACTAGAATCGTAGTCTGACCCATGTATTCAACTCTATTGCCATTATGAATGGAAAATACAGAAAAGAGGTCAAAAATCCTTTTCAACATAAACACATCATTTTTTTAAAAGCTCTATTATTAAAAGACTCATTGAATAAACACAAATAACATTTATCCAATCAAATTTACTTTAACAAATAGATTATAGCAGAGCCTGCTGCAAGAATACTATTAAAACAGAAAGTGTTCCTTTTACCATACATAACAATACCTTACACTTATCTAATCCATCTTCTCCATTTTTCTGTGAATTAAGAATGGGAGAGGTACTACCATTTCCAAAGTGTAAGACCAAAATAGAAGCAAATAGATGATACTTACTAACCTATCCTCTTAAAAAGCTTTCCAATAAATTTCAGTAACTATGTCATGCTGTTTTGAAATTAGTTTACAATTATTATACCATACTAATATTAAAATATAATTTTAAGTTAAAATTCAATATGATTACACTTTCTAAACATGCTTCAATAACATTTTAAAAAGAGCTCTTAAAATCTGCTGCATAGCTATGGACTAATAAGGTAACGAAAGAATAAATCAGTTACATAATTATAAATGTGGTAGAGCCAGGATCTATTCTTTTACATGCAAAAAAAAAAAAAAAAATACTGGTATGAAAAAAAAGTTACAGAATCTTTAGTGTGAAACTGACTTAAGCATGATTCACAAGAAGCTATTTTCCTTGAATACAACTTCCAGTAACTTTGTAACATGAGGAAATAATTGAGGAAATGGCTTTCTTTAAAACAAAACAAAATCTTAAAACTGTGTAATGTTCCAATAGACTACATTACCAGCCCATCAAAATAAAAGGAACCATTTATATACTATTCAGCTAAGACACATATCTGATTATAGTGAGAGGATTGATAAAGAATAAGTCCATGGAGTTTTTGAAGAGGCAACAGACTATTTTAATGATTTGTGAAATCCACGTGGAGGGAGAAAAAAGGCCGGAGCTTCTGAATATATTGAGAACTCAATAGCCAAGATAACACAGGGTTGGTAAAGCAGTGTCGGCTCAACTACCTAATCAAAAATCCTATAGTGGACAACACTAATTTTGCCAGCAAGAGAAATACTAAGTTGTTTCATATACCTAAGAGAGAAAAACAAAGCTCAACAAGAAATTGTGGAAGACCTCCTATAGTCTGCAATTGGCTTCTCACATTTCCTTTCCATTCACTTAAATGGCTATCTCACTGAAGAACACTGATGGTACAAATGAGAAACATTATCCACAAACATACCACCTCTAAAAAAGTGATTTCCAACAGGATGCATGTGTTGATTTCCACAGTGTGCACTGGTTAAAGCTTAATCTATACTGTGGGGAGGGGTGGGATGTTTCTGACAGTTGACCTTAGGATGCAGGAACTAGCAGGTGCCTTGCATTCCCACAAACATTTTATTTTTAAAAAGGTGGGAGGAAGAACAGCCTAATCCAGTCTAGAGATAGTTCCAAAAACTTAGACTGGTGCATTCAGGAGGGTTTGTTTTAAGGTCTGTTAAAACTTGAAAATGTCCCCTCAAAGCAAGAAAGGTTAAAATCAGCCTGAATCAAACAATATTTTCCTTCCAGGTCCCTAGTCTGGCCATAAACAATGTCTGATCCAAAGGCTAGAACTGGACAGAACAGGCTATTCTAATCCTTTACGATGACCCTGTCAACAGCTTCTTCGGAAAGAATCCTCATTGCAACTGACCCATTAAATAGTATCAGTCATTTTCTCCACAACATTCCTATGTTTAGAGCTGCAAAGGAGGTTAGAATAATTTAGAACAAAATCCTCAAGTTACTGATGAGGAAGTAGGTCCAGAGAAATTAAGCGACTTGCCCAAGGTCACTCAGCTAGTGAAGGGTACAGGCTGTGTTGGAGCCCAAGATCTCTGGCTCCTAAGAACTGCTTTTTCCATTGCATCATTTAAGATAGCACAAAACTATTTTCCTGGAATTCTGATAAACTAAAAAGAAAAAAAAAAAAAAACGGTGGCATGCCCTTTTGGATCCCAAGTCCCTTCCTGTAAGGCAATGCTGGGATAGTATTTATTGAGAGGGAACTCAGAGAAATAACTACAATATATGCAACATTTTATGGATTTATTTTTTTAATATAAAAAGCTACCTAAACAATTGTAAACATTAAGCAAATTATTAGATGCTCAGACTTTTCTGGAACAACAGAGAAACTCTCTCCGACTGCTCAGTAGCAGTTTTGGGGCATAGCATTTGCACCTGCTTGGTACGTTTCTACCTGCGATGTTTCATTTGGCCCCTCAGAAAAAGCGCTGCCCTGCGGTCTTATGATTCAGTGATGCACGAAGGATGCTAGCTGGTCAGAAATGCTTATTTAAGAGGGAAGGGGGAGGAGAAAATAATCCCATAGCACTTCTCTTCCTTATTTTCCTTGTTTTAGAAAGGCCAAATCTGAACACATTTTCTATCCCATGTAGTAATATATCTCACATAATTTTGGTTATTGGAGGGTGCACAACACAAATCTAGCAAGCTTTCAAAATCGGTGTGCCCAGCCTGACTCGACGAGCTGTCACTGAGACTGTCAATGGTGGAAAAATGAATCTGTGTCTGAGAAGGCGACAGCATTTCCTCCAAGCCTTTAAGGAACACAGTACCCAAACCCTCGTCATACGGGGTTCTCAGGATCTGCACGCAGATCATTTCTCTGTTAACTCCCTTACAGCCCAGGAGGCTGCGTCTTCCTAGCTCTTACCTACCTCAAGCGCTTTACTAGTATATGGAGCCTAGGGCACTTTGGAGCCAAAGGATTTCCCCCTCCCCCGATGACCCAAAACGACCTCAGCGGCAGCACTCGCACGTCCCTCTCCCTCCCTCAGTGGTGGGGGCCAACCCCACCCGACCCGCAGCCACGTGCGGGGCTCCCTCCTGCTCGCGGATCTCGAGACAGGAAGACGAAGGAACGTGGCCTCGTAGTAAACCATAGTAAAGAGAGAAGGGAAACAAAATGGGGCTCGTCACATGGTCTGGCCTGGATTTTTCTCAATTAAAAATAAGAGGAAGCGTGTGTTTCCGGCCCCCGTCCGTGGGCTGGTTGGACTTTTTCATTCTTAGGATTCTGGTCCAAATGCAGGAATACGGCTGAGGACACAAGGTCCTCAGTCGGCGGGCGCGGTGCGAAGGGGGTCTGTGGCTCAGCCTGCAGGCACTCGCGGGAAAAAGGTGCAAGGCGTGGGGTGGGAGAAAACGGCTCAGGGACGCCCGCCTGCCACCGCCGCCAGGGGATCTGCGGAGAGCCCCGCCCCGCACCCGCCGAGGCTCGGCCATTTCACACGCTGATTGGCTGTGGTGAGGGCCAATCAGCGCCCAGCCGCCCCGCCCCGCCCGCCCGGGGGCCCAGAGCCGCGCAGCTGTGCCCGAGGGCGGAGCCTCGCCCGCCAGCGCAGACCACGCGGCCCAGGACCGGGACCGGTCGCCCGGGGGGACCCTAGACGGGGGCGGGGGCGGGAGACCCAAGGGTGGCCGGGCTGCAGATTCCCCACCCCGGGTGAAAGGGGGCTCGGAGGAGAGAGGAGAAGGAATGCAGGAAGCGGAGGTGACCCGGAAAAGGGAAAGTGCCAGGGCCGAGGGGGTTTGCGCCAGCCAAAAAGGCCACGCGGTGCGGGAAAGGGGAGGGAGAGGAGGCAACCTTGGAGGTACGGAATCTTTGACATCACAAAAAGGAAACAAAATGAAAAAGAAATGGAAAGAGGCTTTTTCTGTTTTTCTTCTTTTCTTTTAAAGGGGGAGGGCATAACAAAGAATGACAAAAACAAAAAACTGAACCCAAAAGGCATGGCTGGGGTCTGTGTCTTTGTCACCTGCACTTTCAAAACTAAAAGACAAATCTGATGCCAGGTAAAGGTGGCAGGGCTGCCATGACGCAGTGTAAGAGGCTCTTTTTGCCCTGCTTCTTGGGCTCTCAATTTACTCTCTGCAGAGAGTGGGCCACAAGTACTGCGAAATTCTGAAAAGGAGCAACAGAAAAAGAAGGACAATGTCAAGAACCTGAAATAAGAGGTGGAAACAAAGAGAGAGCAGGGGATAGTACGAGAAAACGAGCAGGTCAGAACTAAGAGGCGATGCAAGAGAAAGGGCAGGCAGAAAAGGTTGCTGGACTAGGTAAACCAGAAAGGCTTCCAACAAGTTGAGCTCCTGAGCTCAGTGCTTCACAAGTCTTCTCCTCTAACAGACAATGAAAATTTTTAAACAACTCGAGATGCTTCAACAGAGCACACCCCTCATCATACCTCTATTCCTTTCACCGTGTCTCAGGTTTTACCTGAGAAATGAGGAAAAGAAGCAAAGACAGCAACTGCTGAGGCAGTGAGGAAAATAATGTTTTCACACATATACTCATTCGGAGCAGAAGCTGTTTGTCACTCACAGGTCTGACTTCTGTCTGTTTCAGATAACTATGGAATAACATCTTTGGACTCAACAGGGCACAGGCAAGCAAGCAGAATTGGGGATGTAAATGTGCCGGATAGCATTTGGTGCCTCACTTTAAACACAGACACAAACATCTTAAATATGCATTGTAGAATTTTCCTGGCATGGTGCAAAGCATGGTTTATTGCTACTCCAAAATTATTAGAAATAGGATTACATGATTATTCCAGAATATTTTATTTTCCCAAAGAAGGCTAAGGATAGAAGGTTGTAGGGTTTTTTGTTTTGTTTTTTAATGCATCCAAGACATAAGGAGAATTTTATTTTAAAGCCCTTTTAAAAAATGAAAATTCTAGTTGGTCATCAATTTTCTTTAGAGCAAACATCATTTATTCTACTCTATAAAAAGAAACCTAAACAAATTAAGATAACAGAAACTTATTCTCTTCATCTCCTTTAAAACTAAAATTTTAGTTCTGCTGGGCTTGTTTTCTTCAAATTCTCATTATTTTACCAATGAGGCACTTTATAATACAAATGCTTAAAGTGCTGAGGGATTCTGACTCCCAAAAACATCATTTGATATAACAAGATGTGTACTGCTGACGTTGATATACACAATTCAATCTTCTAGTGAATGATGAAAATAAATGCTGAAATAAATACTGATCAAATAAATGCTTTTCATAACATATCACCTAAAATCTTCATTTGAGTGATCACATACCTTTCACTTGTTCTACAAAATAGAGAATGATACGGATCAAATACTGGAAACAGAATCAAGAAGACTATGAACACATGATAAACAAATACCTATCAATAGGAAACCAGGGCACAAATTAATTTCTTATGAATGAACACACTTTAAGAAAATCAATGCTTTTAAAAGCTCATTCTGTGAAGCATATACAAAATTCACAAGATAATCAGTTTGTCAGAATAAAGTGTTTCCAAATGCTGGAAACTCCTGCATTGCCAACTCATCACATTATTTGCAAACTGAACTCCTCTCTTCTACCCACAATTATGACCACCAGAAAACAGGATCAACAAAATGAAGGGCAGGCTAATTTCCTATTACAAATGTTTTTCATTTTCAATACGGCATTAGCCTCAGAAGACCTAAAGCCAACTTTCAGCATTTACTGGGCTGCCTACTCTTGAACTTAAAGGCACACAACAAATATCCTAAAAGTGAAGGGTATAGAGTTTAGCCACTCTATTCAATGCAAAACAAAACAAAACATATTAAGGCATGTTCCTGACTTAATATGCCTTAAAGTAATTTTACAGAAGATGTATAGTAGCCCCCAAATGATATCTGTAGTATCTCAGTGCAAGAAGAAATAACTGTAAGGCAGACATACTGAGATGAACTCCCATAACTCGTAACTAATAATGGGTCCCAGACACAGAGTTTCCTGCATATCCTGTGTAAGAGAGTCCAGGTATGTGAATAGTATTTCACAAATCCTGGTACAGGAACAAAAGGACAATGTCTCCCATAATTACTTTCTTGAGAGATCGTAAAATAGATAAGTACTTCTCTATAAATATGTATGGCTACAAAGCTCTTACTCCTGAATCTTTTTAGGGCAGCATGAATAGAAATCAATGTTTCCCAGTGCTGTTTATGTTGCCTTGGTATTATGAAATCACAGAACAAAAGTACAGAGAACAACTTGATAAGATCACCCTTAAGGGCTCCCAGAAACTATCTTAAAGGAAGGGTTTAGGCCCTGTGTTAAGAAATAATTTTGTAAAACTGTCCCTTCCAGGGGCTGACCTAAATATATAGTGACAAGACAACTTCAACAAATAGATCAAGGTTCTTATGTAGGAACTTTACCAACCTCAGGACTGGCATAGGATATATGTTTTAAAAATACAGTAACTACTTCACTTGGAAATTCTCAAATGAAAAAGCCCTCCTGTGGCTGATTCTACATGTTTATTTGACTCTCTGCCAGATGTCATTGTTGGGTGAGCATCTTGTGTGCCCTGAGAATGTAAGTGCATTCTCCCTGAGGAAGCAATGGGAAGGACCAGGAAGGGGCAGAGGCGAAGAACAGAATTCAAGCACAAGGTTAAAAGCAGTTTTGTCTTCTGACTTTGTCACCATGAAACGCACCTGCTGTGATGTCCAGTTGAGCTACTGACGGTCCTCTGGCTGCTTCTGGAAACTGATGCTGGCATAGGCGCTTAAATCCTCACTGGAGCGGGGGGTGGAACTGTTCTCACTGCTGCCCAGGGGTTGATGAGGGGGTGGGGATGGGGGTGGGGGAGGCTGTGGTTGAGGGGTGCGCTCCTGAGGGCATTGTTTGAAGTCCTTGACCAAATCCAGGTCTATGTAGTTAAGACCATTCTCCAAATCCCCAGCAGCCCCGCACAGTTGGGCTGGCTCCTTGGGGGCTCCCCCAAGCTCCCCAGGCCTCAGCCACACGTTCTCAAAGGAAGCAGAGCTGTGGCGTTTCACATCCTTGCTGCTGCTGCTACTGCCACTGCCCCCTCCTGCTGCCCCTGCTCCAAAGGGCACCGTGTTGCCCACCCGGGTGGCACTGGGTGTTGAGGAGAAGGTCTCGGAGCTATGCCTCCTCCGGCACCCTTGTGCGTCTGCACGGATCACTTTGGCACTCTGGTTGCGGTTAGGACTGAGGTTCACCCGGGTGAAGGCGCTCATGCCCCCAGATCCTTGCAGTTCCCCCAGCAGGGATGAGCGGGCAGCCAGCTCTGCTGCCCCTTGAGGCCCAGCGGGGGAAGCAGAGGCTGCTGAGGCTGAGGCAGCAGCCATGGTGGCCCTGGGCAGGCTAACTTCCTCTGCAGCAATGCCTGTCCGCATGTCAGCATAGCTCACAGGGGCAACTGGTGAGGTGTCCACGTAGCTCTGACGGGGACAACCCATCTGCATGGTCATGTAGTCACCCCGGCTGCTGGGCACTGCCCGGGTAGGCCTGCAAATGCTAGCAGCCCCGGGAGGTGCGGGGCCCACTCTGCCCACCTCAACCCCAGTGCTCTCCTGCCAGGCTGCCCTCCGGCCTGGCCTCAAGTCCATCTTCATGTACTCCTCAGTGCCAGTCTCTTCCTCTCTGGGAGCTGGCTGGAGTTGGGATGGACACCTGACAGAAGGTGAGCTGTGGGAAGCCACAGGGCCAGACAAGTAGCCAGGCTGATCACTCCCAAATTCAATATTCACATATTCCCCTGGGCTCTTGGGTTCCGGAGGGTGCAGCAGGGGCTGCTGCTGCTGTTGCTGCTGCTGCTCTCCGGCCCGAGGTAAGGTGCTGGCCTTGGGATCCCCCAGGGACAGCCTCGTGGGCCGGGCCAGGCGGCTATTGGTCTGAGCAGCTGAGTCCACCTTTCGAGGCAGATGGGGCTGCAGAACCTGATGGTGGGAATGTGGAAGGCTGGGCTCCATCCTAGTCCCACAGTATCCCCCACCCAGGCTATCGCTGCTGGTGGAGGAGGAAGAATCTTCCACTGTTGCAGCATAGAGAAGGCGACCAGAGCTAGCGGAAAGGCGAAGGTGCTGATGCCGGGCACCCTCCTCCAGCTCCCCGGGGAGCTGGGTGTGCTTAAAGGATCTTGGCAATGAATAGTAGGAGAGGACTGGCTTGTGCTGGGGGTCCTCAGGGCCGTAGTAGCAGTCGGAGGGGCTGCTGGTGTTGGAGTCCCCCACTGGCGACATGTTCATGTAGTCACCTGTGCAAGGCAAGAGCTTGCCACTGCTGCTCTCCACTGGGGGTTTGGGGTGAGGCAAGACATGAGCGTGGTGGCCCCCTACCCCGTTTGTCCACAGCTTTCCATAGCTGCTCCCGGAAGGGACAGCCCTGCTGCTGCTGCTGCTGCTGCCGGGGCCACCTCCAATGTCAGGGGAGTAGCTGCTGCTGGGGGACATCATCATGTAGCCATTGGGGTCCACTCTCTGGGGATGGCGTCTGATGGGGTTGATGATCTGCTGTGGGGCAGACACGCTCTTGGGGCTCATGGGCATATAGTCTCCACTGCCCTTTCGGCTGCTGGGCACTGGGGCCACCCCTGGGGACATGGGCATGTAGCCATCATCACTGTGGAGGGTGGAGCTTTCTGGGCGATGGTGGCCCCCCCGACGCTCCAAGGGGTGCATTTCCAGACCCTCCTCAGGGTAGGAATGGGTGGGCACAAAGGCGGAGTGCCTGTGTCCCGGCAGTCGGCCTCCACTGCCACCTCCTGGTGGGTAGACAGGCATCATCTCTGTATACTCCTCAATGGAAGCCACTGAGGACTGAGACGGGGTCTTCTGGTGGGAAATGGAAGGGGATGTGCCTGCCGAGTGAGTTCTCTTTCGGAACCGATTATCCAGATCGGCAGCACTGGCTGCTTCATCCCCAGCCAAGGCTGGACTCGTGCCCAAGCCTGTTCCTGGGGTGTAGCGGTGGCCATTGCCACCCCGAGACAAAATGTAGTGACCGTTGGGGGCGGTCAGGGTGGAGGGCCCCTTGCCGCCCATGCAGATATAGTTGCTTAGCTCCTCCTCACCGCGGGCCGGTGGGGTGTGACCCACGGAATCCGGAGTGACACTGCGGAAGGAACTCCGGAAATCGCAGGGACTGGAGCCATACTCATCCGAGGAGACGAAACCGCCATCGCTGGGGGAACCAGACACCGAAGCACTAGACCGCCGTGGGAAGAGACAATCTGAGGTGGAGCCATGGCCACTGGTGCTGCTGGATGACAGACTGACCGGGCTGGTGGCCGAAGGCGAGCAGCGGGAAGCTGGCATGGGGATGGAGCGGCTGTGGTTGAGCGGGGGGTGCAGCCGCGCGCTGCCCCGATGCCGGTGGGCGTGGGTTCTGTTGGTGCTGGGACTCACAGGGCTGCCGTCCACAGAGGCCGGGCGGGACATGGTGCCTTCACCGTCGCTGGAGGCGCGGACACGGAAGGAGCCTGGCTTCCCGCCCACCATGCTGGCCGGGGAGGTGGCGGTGATGCTCTCGGTGCGTGATCGGCGGGTCAGCCCCACCTGGCTGGGCGGGAGGTTGTTGAGATGGTGCCGGCGCAGGGGGACGCTGATGGGGTTGGAGCAGTTGGACGAGGACTGGCTCTTGCTGCGAGGACGGAACTCATCGCTCATGGCCCGCATGGCCTCCAGGATGGTCTCGTGCATGTTCTGGGCCACCACGGAGTCATCCACCTGCATCCAGAACTCCCCGGGCCCCGTCACGGCAGAACGACCCACCTCGATAAAGAAGAAGTTCTCCGAGTGGCCACAGCGCCTGATGTTCATCAGCTGCAACACCACAGCGGCTACCTCCGAGTTCAGCTTCACGAAACTGATGGTCTTGCTTGTCAGGCAGAGGCGGTAGATACCAATCAGGTTCTTTGTCTGACCCAGGCCCTTGGGCTTCAGGATCACCTGCCAGACCTCTTTGAACGTGGGTCCTGGGGGCCCGTCCACGTAGCTCAGGTCCTCCCCAGCCTCACCAACTCCCGAGCTACCGCTGCAGCTGCTCCCGCAGCCTCCCGCCCCGAGGGCCGCAGCTCCATCGTGGTGGCCTTTGGCGCGGTTGTGCAGCTGCAGGAGAGCCTGGTACCAGCTGTCTTGTTCGGCCTCGCTGTCCGCCGCGATGGCAAAGTGCTCGTCCCGGGTGTAGAGAGCCACCAGGTGCTTGTTCTTGGAGTCAGCACGCTTGTTGATGTTGAAGCAGCTCTCAAGGGGGATCGAGCGTTTGGGGGCGCTCGACTTGTGCCGCCACTTCTTCTCGTTCTCGTAGTACTCGAGGCGCGCCGGGCCCCCAGCCTCGCTGGCCGCGCGCAGTACGAAGAAGCGTTTGTGCATGCTCTTGGGTTTGCGCAGGTAGCCCACCTTGCGCACGTCCGAGAAGCCCTCGCTCTCCGGAGGGCTCGCCATGCTGCCGCTGCCACCACCGCCGCTGAGCAGAGGGAGGCGCCGAAAAACAACCGGGTGGGGGGCAAAGGCTCCTCGCCGCAGCACCACACATGCAAATAGGGCTGGAGGCAGCAGAAACCCCGGACTCCGAAATCCACACCGTCCCCCGCACCGGGGAGGGGCAGCTGGAGGAGGACGCAGCTGCTGCGCCAAAGAGAGAGCCGGACCGGAGTTTTACCGGCGCTTCACGCCCGGGGGAGAGGCAGTGAGTCCGGGGCGAGGGCAGCCCTGATCCTTTGAGAGCCAAGTCTCTTCTCAGCCACTGCCGCTGCCGGGAAGGAGCGAAGATGCATCTCTCGCCGCTCCGGCTGGAGTCCGGCGCAGGGAGGCGGTGGTCGGGGTCCCCGCGGTGCCCCTCTAGGCGTGCGCGCGCGCCTTCCCTCCTGAGTTCCCCTCTGGAGTAGAGATTCCCGAGGCAAATTAAATATCCTTGGGTAGGGGGAGGCGGGTTGCCAAGTCCCAACGTTGGGTTCTCCCTCCTCCTTCTTCTCCTCCTCCTCCTCCGCCTCCTCCCACCCCCCAACCGTCCCAGCCGCCACCAGCCGTCCAAATACCAGCTCAATCGCAGAGACCGCGGCGCTGCGGCTGTTGCTGCTGCTGCTGCTGCCGCCGCCCGCGGGCGCGTCCTCTGCAGCCCCCATTCGGGCCCATCTCGGCGGGCAGAGAAAGTGGCTTTTCCATTCGAAACGCTACTGGGCAGCCAGGGCAGCTGAGGACCGGCCGGAGGGACAGGCTCATCCCTGCCCCTCGCTCCAGTCGGCAGGGGAGAAGGGCAGGGGACAAGGGCGGCAGGCGAAGGGGGAGGTTTGGGAAGGGTTCGGGGAAGACGCCTGTTCCCTGGGAGGCGCTGCCGCTGCAGTTACTTCTCCCCTCCTCCCTCCTCCTCCTCCTGCTCCTCCTCGGAGAGTTGCCGAGAGCCCCAACCAAAACAAGCGGCGGCGTCTGGCTCTGCGCGCCGGCCCCCTCCGACCGCGCCGCCGTCTCACTCAGAGGAGAAAAACACGTGACGGAGCCTCCGCGCTTGGCAGCCGGGCCGCCGCCGCCGCCGCCGCCGCCGGGAGGCTCCCGCCCGGGTCTCTACATTCCGGGCCGAGCCCGCCCCGCGCCCGCCCTTCTCCGCCCCCCGGCCTTGCCGCAGCGGCGCCCGCGCCGAGCCCCAGCGCAGCGCTAGGACAGCGCCCCTGCGCGGCCGCCAGCCCGGGCGCAGCGCTTCCCTCCCCGTGCGCCACCCAGGGCGCCCCGGGCCCTCAGGAATCCCCGCGGCGGGCGCGGGCGGGGGTGTTTGGGTGGCTACCCGAAAGCACGAGGGGAGTCTGGGAAAACGGGAGGGGGCGAGCTCGGGAAGACGCAGGAGTGAGGGTGGGGGCGACGGGGGGGCACTGCGGCTGTGGAGCCCCTAGTGGGAGGCCCGGGGGAGGCGGGGGCGCGGGAGCTGGGTTGCCTCTTACCTAGCAGGTAAGAGCGACTCGCGGGAGGGAGGTTTCTATTCAAGGCTGTTTCTCCCAGGAAATATACAAGCTAGATTTCGGCTTCGGGGCGATAGGCCATCATGGTGAAGGGATCTGTATTTTTGTAAGGTTTTCCAAAGGACTTCTGGGCCAGCCTTCCACCTTGGAATCCCCGGATTTTCTGCCGTGAGGTACCTGGAAGGAACAGAGGGACGCCCAAGGGCAGTGACTGGGGGCAGTTATGGTCACTGCCAAAGGAAAACAGGGATTCCCCAGGAAGCTGCTGATCAATTAGGGAGAAAATGTAAATAACACCTTTTCTCCTGCTCCCCTGGCCCATCGGATTGAGGGGGATTCACACCTAAGCCTGAGGGCATGGGGGAGGGGAAATGAAAGGTCCCTTATCATATTACAAGTCTCTCCGTGACTTTAAAAAACTGTTAGGGACTTACAGAGGATTCATAAGGCCAAAACCCTACTGTGCAAATATTGGCTGAAATGTTTGTTTCACACACAGCTTCCACACCCATTGAACCACCCTATAAATGTTTAACCTTGACCACAAGTATAATCGGGAGAAAACAAGGATGGTGCCAGCCCAACAGTACAGGAAAATGGGTACTTCATGAGTGGAGCAGGTCTGCAGCCTGGGTCTACTTGAAGCTCCTCTTTCAGGGTTACCTTGCGGTACCAGTCTCCCCACAAGCAAACGCTCCCAAGTTTTTGGTTGTTTTAAGCTGACCTATAAACAAACAGTTTGTCCCTGCTTGCTCTCCTGGCACTAAGGATCCACAGAGATGTAACTTAATGTTGTCTCATTTTGATGCCTGACTCGTTTGGGGTTGCCGCCCCTTTTCCACGCCGGGACCCTGCTCAGCCTCCGGCTCCCAGGCACTGCAGGATGCTGGTGGGGCAAGTAGCAGTCCAGGCACTGGGCATGCTCAGTGGCCGGGACTCGCCGGGCCGCAGGGGAGCGCGCCTCGGCCCAATGCGGGCTGAGGGGCGGGGCGAGTTTCCCGGGGTGGCCTGCTGATTGGTGGGATGGTCTGTTTTTCAAGCCTTGCACTGCAGAGGGAATGTGAGGAGAGGGGGTGAGGGTACCAAGGTAGGTTACAAAGCGTAGTAAAAAAAGAAAAAGAAGAAGATGATGATGAAGGAGAAAAAGAACCATAGGCTCCATTCAGAGGCGTGCGATACGTGAATTAGGGGGATCCGGCATCTGCAGAGGGGCTCCTCTACACCCAAGCCTGGGAGCCTCTCGTTTCTCCTCTCCCCTTCCTGTTCCCGGTGGTCATGCAGCCTCATCTAAACCTAGTTAATCTATAATTTGAGTACACATGTTGAATTGAAAGCCCTCCCTTCTTTTTCTCTGACAGCTTAGTGATGTGGGCACACGTGCCCACTACAGCAAGGCTATTAATAGCAGGTATTAGGAAATGGAAGCGAGGCGGCACAGTGACCGAAATTCTGGGGGTATAGAGTGCCTTATGGGGGCGGGGCAGGGAGGTGCGGAATAGAGAGACGCCTGAAGTTGGTGGAAAAGTGTAACTGTGTAACTGGTTTTACCCTAGACAAGAAAAAAGCGAGATAATAAAAGAGTTGTTTACTAGTAACAGTGTAATCCAGATAAGGCCAAAGGGCTTTTTACAGGTTTGACACTTAGCACTGAGATGGGGGTAGTGGAGTATTTCACATTTTGTATGACTACAAATCAAATCCATAGACATTTACTTTTCAAATGGCCCCGTCCCTACCTCCGTCCCTCTAGCCCCCCAGAAAAGCTAAATAAAGGTACTGTACCTCTATCTGTGGGAGAAAAATACTCCTTTCTGGAAGGAAGGAATGGTTGGAAAATTTATTTACACATATTTTACAATAATCTTCATAGAAAGGATTTTGATCATAAAAACCTAATTATGATAAAACGTTTTAAACATATAGCTCTCAGTGTTAAAGCATTTCTGCTTTAAAAAAAATCACAATTTCAGTTGCTAAATATTCGATAAAAATTATGAAATAAACCACACGGTGCGCTGAAAAATTATGTTCAGACCAATGGGTTTCCTTGGAAGATAATCACTGATCATAGGATATTAGTGCCATGTTTTCTACTTGCTGATGTTTTACTACCAATTTAAAGGTGGCTAATATTTGTTATAATTATACTACAGTACCTTCAATTGTTCGCTGCATTTTTTACTAATGGGCTGAGATAACTGGAAATGTATTTACATTTGGTTCATGCAATATATAGAATAGAAAAAGACGCGTTTGTGGGATCTCGCTGAAGTAATGCTGAGCAGGTATGAGTATTATTCTGTCACCCAAGCTAAATTAGTCTTTTGGTGTATTATAATGAAATACACTGTATGAAAAATTTACTCCTGACTGAAAATTCACAGAACAGCAAAGCAACCTATAACGGAAATGTGTTGCTCAATGCTGCCATCTATAGGAGAGTTAGAGCCGATTTGTGTAATACGCTAAGGTGCATTTTAAAAGAGAGCTAAAATAGTGATTGATCACAACATTGCAACAGCTATGTTGATGTCACTAATACAGTTCTCATTCGAGGAGTTAAGAGTTTACATGCTTGGGGCAATACATCTACAACTAGCTTTAAAATTGAATTATTGGTTTATGTATGATATATATCCGTAAAGTGCTTGAGCTGGGTGGATGTAAAACTAAACATTTGAAAATGATAAAGCACATCATGTCTTGTGTCAAAACAAATGTTTTCCTTAAGATGTATGGGTCATAACTGGAGGAGCTATTTAAATACTGGCATCTCTTAGAATTACTTTTGGCGATTTAGAACAGTGCTTGAAGGACAATTGAAATGTGGATTTTCTCACTTTAATGTCTATTTTTATTTTAAGATGGTTCAATAGTAATAGGCATTTGAATGCCTACTCTAGAAGGCAATATGAAATATATAAAAAGGAGACAGCTTCTTACAGCTTTGATGGAGTAATAAGAGAGTACAAAATAATAATTAATGACTAAAATGTGTATGTGTGTGTGTGAGAGAGAGAGACAGAGATAGAGAGAGGGAGAGAGATATCAAATAACAAATAAGTGGTGTTTACTTCCATGATGGATGAAATAACTAAATACATCTTTACAGAAGAGAGGAGCTTTAAGCTTGAACTTAAAGTGGGCTATAACTCAGATAAATGATTGGCAGGTTTTTTCCCACACAAGTTTTTTGGAACGCCTACTTGTGTTAGGCATTAGGCTGGACACTGAGAATTTAGATACCAAAGACATGCTGCCCACAGGAAGCTCACATTGAAAATAGCAGACAAATGAACACAATTACAGAGCACTATGATCTCATTTGTGGAAAAAATAGGCACAGGGCAAATGAGATCACATAACAATCAACTGTCTTCTGACGTAAACATTATCATTTACAGACAGTACAATTTGGGAGTCTGAAAGGTGCCTCTTCCCTTAAAAACTTTGTTTTCTCATGTAATTAAAATCTTTCATCTATTCTATTTTAAAAATATAAAATAGGCTAATTAAAAGTGAGCTGGAAAGTAACACTTGGCTTGCAAATCTGCTAGATCAGGGCTTCTCAAAGCCGAGGATCTTGTTAAAATTCAGGTTCTTGTTAAATGCAGAAGGTCGAGGGCAGGCTGAGATACTGCATTTTTAACACACACTAGGTGATGCTGATTCTGCTGGGTAAGAGGCAGAGTTCTAATGACGATGATTAATTAAAAGGCACAATAATTTTGTGCTGTGATATGAAAGCGGGACACTTGTATTTTAGTATTATATACATACAAAGAGAACAATAGCAAGAAAAATTCTACTTAGGCATCATTGTGTTTGGGCTTCTCTCTTTTCAATCACAGGCATCAAATCTTTCTGATAAGCATGAAGAGTTATTCTCAAACGGTTGTGTTAGTGTTTTCCAAGGTGTGATTAAAAATGGAGATTTCTTACCTCATCCCAGTCCTACTGAACCAAAATCTCTTAGGGAAGGATGGGCACCCCTGAACTTACAGTTTAAGCAGCATTACAATAGATTATTATTTACATTAATATTTAAGAATCATTGGCTTAAACACAAAGAAAAAAATGTAATTATATACTTCTGGAATTGGCAAATGCACAGCCTTAACCAGTCAACAAAGATCTTCACCTGTGGGCTGTTTACTACAGTTGAGTAGTAAACCAGCTGTGACCCAAACCTGCATGAGTCTCCCAATATGAACTGATTTTCCTTTGAAGAAAATCAATTACTGGCAATCAGCTAGTGAGAATCCAGTTCTGCTCTCATCTTGATTTCATCCCTCATCTATTCTAGAGAACTGAGGGAAAATAAAGGCACCAAGAACTAACATGGGATTTCAGAAAGACAATAATGCCCTCAACAGATGATTTCAAAACATTTGCTGTTTTGGGAGTAAATAAAACATGAAATAAACAGATGGATGAGGTTGGAGGAAATGCAGGAGGTGAAAACTCCATGCCATTGTTTAATTCTTTCACTTCAGAAATTCTACTGATTGATTGTTGATTTTGGGGGGTTAAATCCATAACTGATATTTGTCTAAAAGACTTGGTCCTGGTCCAGGCATGGTAACTCATGCTTCTAATCCCAGCAATTTGGGAGGCAGAGGCAGAAAGATCCTTGAGCCCAGGAACTCAAGGTTGCAGTGAGCTATGATCATGACACTGCACTCTAGTCTGGGTGACAGAGTGAGACTTTGCTTCTAAAAATAAACAAAGACAGACTAGCTTTTTCTTTTTTAATTTTCTTGATTTCCTTAACTATTATATTCTCTTTTTCTTTTACAGTCTTGTTTGATAAGAATCAGGGGTCTGCCAGTCAATTTACTATCTTAGACAATGCCACTAATTCGTTTGGTTATTTAATTGAGAGAAAGAACCCCAAATTGTTTCTTTCTTTTTTTTTCCTCTTTGAGACAGAGTCTCACTATGTCATGCCAGCTGGAGTGCAGTGGTGTGATCTCAGCTCAATGTAACTTCCACCTCCCAGGTTCAAGCGATTCTCCTGCCTCAGCCTTCCTAGTAGCTGGGATTACAGGCACTCACCACCACACCCAGCTAATTTTTGTATTTTTAGAGATGGAGTTTCACCGTGTTGGCCAGGCTGGTCTTAAACTCCTGACCTCAGGTGATCCACTTGCCTCAGCCTCTTAAAGTGCTGGGATTACAGGCATGAGTAATCCCAGGCCCAGAAGATGTTTCTTATATTTGAGGAGTCAAGTATTATATCTAGATAAGCATAGAAAGATTTGCAGACTTTACAACACCTTTTGCTGGTTTTTTCCCCCTTCTTTATCTTAAATTTGTCTTTTTGGTGCAGTGTACTCTAAACTTTGTAAATTTAAATTTATTTTTGATAGCCCAAAAATGTCTTCACAATAATCCCTCAACTTCATTTGTTTATATGTTAATGAGAATTTCAGTAATGTTGAATGTCCCGTGCCCTCTATTCAGTTGGCAGGATCTAGAGGTAGAACTAGTTGGTTTTACTGTTGCTCAAACTAACAAAGAATTGCTGGGTCACCATGGCCCCCGCATTCTTCTCACATCCCCTCCTCAACGCAAGGCTAATAAGCATCCCTTTTTCTCAGTAATGACGGATGTCCCATGCTGTCTATTCACTTGGCAGGGTTTGGTGGTAGACTAGTTGGTTTCACTAACAAAGAATTGCTGGGTTACCATGGCCCCCTCATTCTTCCCACAGCCTCTGCTCAACTGCAAGGTTAACAACCATCTCTCTCTTCCTCCTCTTCCTCTTCCTCCTTCTTCCTCTTCTTCTTCCCCACTGAGTCTCATCATTACAAGGTGATGATTTTAATAAAGAAGAAAAAAACTGTTTAGAAGCTTAAGGACACTAGCTTTGTGTGGATTAGGAGGATACAAATTAATTTGAACTTACTTAAGAAATTTGTAATTGCATCACTACCTGTGGTGTTGTCTGGTGTGACTCTACAGGTGGGCAAAGGGTTACCCATATCAGAATCGCCTGTGGAATTGTTCAAATTGAAGCTTCCTGCATCCCACCTCTAACCCTTCTAAATCAGATCCTCTGTAGGTCAATGTGTAGATCCCCCATTTCCCATTCTCAACTCCATGAGTTTTATGTATGCTAAGATTTGAAAACCACTGATTGGCCTATCTGTAAAATCCTAGATTACAAATGAAGATGTTAGGAAATATATGCAATATTGACCTCCAGCCACTGTCACAAGTGTGGTCAATGGTTTATTCTGAAATACTTTACTGCAATGACTTTAAAACTTTTGTCATGAGTGAGAGAGGTAAGGGTAAGTTCTGTTAAAGTATTTGCAGTAAATGACTTTAAGACTTTTGTAGTGAGTAAGTGTGGTAAGGGTAAGTTGTGTTTAGCCATGAGTCCACACCCAGACTCATGAATAAACACAACTTACCCTTACTACTTGCAATGCACTCAGATCTTTTTACTCTTTTTCTCTCTTTCTCTCAATCTCACACTTTCTCTTTCTCTTAATGCTTCTAAGACCCACTAAATTAATTTCCCAGCACACTAAGGTGTCATGACCTACAGTTTGAAAACACCAACTTTCTATGTGAATATTTCTGAATTCAAAAACTGAACAATGATCATCTCTAGATCCTCGGATGCACCACCCATAGAACCCGTAAGGAGGAAATTCACAATGCTTCCAGTGGATTCTGGTTTAATATTGTTTCTGATTCTGACCAAGAATGATTTTTCCACTGCTTTTTTTTCTTAAGCAGTTGGACACAGTCTGTACTTGCTAAGCAATGAAATCTGATGCACTTACAGTTTTCATACAGTGGAACTCTGAAGACAGGTAGAAGGCAAATTAAGAACAATGAATGTGGTTCAGTTACTATTTTTAAAAATAAACATTTATCATCACTTCCCAATATCATTTCATTGTGATATTGAGCTAATGTTGTTTGCTATATAAAGTACTGGAGGAAAAGAAGTTAGAGATTATAAATGCACTTAAAATATGTTATTGTAAATTTGTATTTTATTTTTGCATCAGTTTTGGATTGGGGCTAAAGGAGAAAGTAACTGTTCTCTTTTATAAAGAAGACAAATTTTTAAAAAACTACTTACAAGTAATTTAAATTATTAGTTTTATTAATAACATTAGTCTCATAAAAACTAGATAAAATGTTGCTATTTTGTATTTCTTAGTTTACCAAACATAAATATCTTTGATTCCTAGGAAATTAAAATTTTAAGGGCTAGTTCCCCTTCATTCATTCAACAAATATTTACTATGATGAAGAAATGGTCCATGCAGAGGAAATGGCCAATGCAAAGAGCCCCTGACAGAAGAGTATTTGACACATTCCAAGAGAGTGAGGGGGTAAGTGCAGTGGGAGCAGAGTGAGGAAGGGGAAAAGAGGAGAACGGATGCTTAGTGAGATAACAGTGATCATAAGATCATGTAGGCCTTTTGTAAGGACTTTGGTTTTTATTCTAAGAGGGGAAAACACCGGAGGGTGTATAACAGAGCAGTGATGTAATCTGACATATTTTAAAGACACTCTGGGCCGGATGCGGTGGCTCAGGCCTGTAATCCCAGCACTTTGGGAGGTGGAGGTGGGCAGATCACTTGTCAGGAGTTCAAGATCAGCCTGGTCAACATGGTGAGACCCCCGTCTCTTCTAAAAATACAAAAATCAGCCAGGTGTGGTGTTGGGCACCTGTAGTCCCAGCTACTCCAGTGGGGCTGAGGCAGTAGAATCATATGAACCCTGCAGGCAGAGACTGCAGTGAGCTGAGACTGCACCACTGTACTCTAGTCTGGATAACAGAGCGAGACTCTGTCTCAACAGCAACAACAATGACAAAAACACTCTGGCAGCTCTGCTGGAATAGACTGTTGGGAGGAGGACAGGGATAATGGCAGAAGCAGACCTGATAAAAGGCTACTGCAGAAATATGGTCAAGAGATACTGGTCATTAGTAAAGATGGTGAGAAGTAGTAAAGTTCTGAATAATTTTGAGGGTGACATCAGCAGGGTTTGCAGGTGGTTTGGATGTGACATGAAAGAAAAAGAATGAAGGATGACTTCAATATTTTTTTTTTTACTGTACAACTGAAAAGATAAAATCCCCATCAACTGAGACACTGTGTCAGTTTCCTATGGCTAGGTTAAGAAACTACTCTAAAGCAATAATGATAAAACATCAACTATTTTATTATGCTCTAGGATTCTATGGGCCAGGAATTCAGACAGTATACTGTGTGGATGGCTTGTCTGTGTCCCAACTGGGATGGTGCAAATGGCTAGGGGACTATTTGACTTAAAAGGCTGGAGCCTGGAGTCATTTGAAACTTTGTTCACTCATGTGTCTGGCACCTGGGTTAGAATGACTGAAGGCTACATCAACTAGAGTACTTACATCTGGTCTCTCCATGTGACTTGGACTTTTCACAGCATGGAGGCTGGATTTCAAAGGTGAGTGTCTGCAGAGAGACCATCTCAAGAGTTAATATACCAAGAGGGAGCTTCTAGAGAGGAAGTGTTCCAAGAGAATCAGACAGAAGTTGTGTAGTCTTTTATGACCTTACCTCAGAAGTCAGAGCTTCATTTCTAGTGTTTGTGTATTCTATTGATCAAAGTAGACACAAGCCCACCCAGATAAAAGGGCAAGGAACTTAGACCACAGATCTTGATGGAAGTAGTATCAAAGAACTTGTAGTCGTTGTTTTAAACTGCCACCAATTGGAAGAGTGTGGCTGAATAGGAATGGGGAAGATGGGGTAAGATCAGGAGTTTGGTTCTAGACATGTTGAATTTCAGGTGCTTATTGATCCTTCAAGTGGAGATATCAAGTAGGCATTTGTATATACGAGACTAGAGTTGAAAAGATGAGTCTGGGCTCAAGCTATAAATGTAAAGGTTGTCAGCATATGAATGGGATCTAAAGCCCATGATACTGAATAAAATCATCAAGGGAGAGAAAGTAGATAGAGAAAAGAATAGGACAAAGATGCCAGCAAGATGGACAGAAGAACCACCAGTAAAGTTGCTCTCTTTTAGGCAAAGGGAAGCCATTGTATCAGGAAAAAGAGAGTGAACAACTGAGTCAGTTGCTGCTAATGGTCAAGTCAGAGGAAGACTTGGAATTGACATGAGATTTAGCATCATGTTTGTGTTATGTGTAAGATATTAACATTGATCTCAGATGCACACAATGTTTATGATCTGATTGGATTCTTTAGGGGAATCATAAGAGTTCAACACACTCCGATGTGTATAGTAGGTTAGTAGTGTTTGCATAGATAATTATGGCAACATATTTTATATTTCCTAAATAGCTTTAACTTGAAAAATTGCTGTGGGAATGGAGATACTGAAGTACAATGGATATTACATTTAGTCTCACTATGCATTTTAGTCTTCTTGTCTCTGAGATTAGACTTCTAAACATTGTTAAGATTTTGAGAAAGAGAGGGAGAGAGATGTATTCATATTAATAGAGAAAATTACCAAGATATGTACTAATTTTTAAAACAAATCTTTTAAAATATTTTAGAAAAAGTTTATTTCTAGGAATCTACTTCTAGATTTATTAGCCTTTACTCATCTAAAACTTTACAAAATAACAAATAATAGTTTTCACCTTTTTAAAAATTATTTTAAAAGATTAATGTAAGGTAATTTAGTGCAAAAGACAAATATCAATACCAATACTACTTTTAAGTTGGAAAATGTAAAATAAAATCTTATGTAAAATACCTCAATACCCAACAATATAATAATGTAAAATAAAATTACCATGTCATTGGTGGGACACACAATTTGCCAAAGTATAAAAACCATAGCATAACTCTTGGAATCTCTATGGCACTATGAAATATAGTTGATGCTTGAACAATGCAGGCATTAGGAGTGCAATTCCACAAAGTTAAAAATCTGCATATAACTTTGACTCTCCAAAACTACCACTGACCAGAAACTTTACTGATAATGCAGTTGATTAACACTTATTTTGTATATGCATTATATGCTGTATTTTTAAAATAATATCAGCTACAGAAAAGTGCATGTTGGCTGGGCACGGTGGCTCATGCCTGTAATCCTAGCACTTTGGAAGGCAAAGGTGGGTAGATCACCCGAGATCAGGAGTTCAAGAGCAGACTGGCCAACGTGGCAAAACTCCATCTCTACTAAAAATACAAAAATTAGCTGGGTGTGGTGGCAGGCATCTATAATCTCAGCTACTTGGGAGGCCGAGATAGGAGAATCGCTTGAATCCGGGGGTGGGGGCGGGGGCAAATGTTGCAGTGAGCCCGGATCGCACCACTATTCTACAGCCTGAGAGACAGAGGGAGACTCCATCTCAAAAAAAAAAAAAAGTGAATTTTAAGAGAATCATAAGGAAAATAAAATATATTTACTACTCATTAAGTGAAAGTGGAACATCCTAAAAATCTTCATCCTCATCATCTTCAGATTGAGTAGGCTGAGGAGGGGGAAGAAGAGGAGGGCTTTGTCTTGCTGTCTCAGTGGTGGCAGAGGCAGAAGAATATCCTAGATAAGTGGACCCATGCAGTTCAAACCCCTGTTGTTCAAGAGTTAGCTGTATATTTACACACATCCATGTGTGTTGTAAAACTAATGTTACCATTGTTTTCATTTTGCAATTTTTCCATCATGATATAAAAGCGAAAGTAAAGCAAATCCACGTGCAATTTGTTATAGGTCAACTGAGAATGGCAGGCGACTCATCCCACCTTTGCCACATGGTGACTTGCCCTACTCCCCCAGGTGACCTTGCTCGACCATGTGGACATTTGCTCAGATTAACAGTGTTTCCCACAAAATTGCTTACTCTCTTTCATTCTGTCCGTGGTTGGTTGTGGCCTATTTGTTGATAACTGAGAGCATTTAAAAATTGCCGAAACAAAAGCCATTTCTTTTCTCCCCCAACAACCTTGTCACTTTTTCTATTCCCTGTTTCCCCTTCCTATTACATTTCAACGGACTCTAAAACAGAGCATAAGATGGTTCAGGACCACGGAGAGCGCAAGGAAGGGGAACTACCAACGTAGTTTAGTCATGCAGGTGGAGAAAGAGATGATCCTGGAATTGGTTTTATTTTTATTTTTTTATTTTTTGAGAAGGAGTCTCACACTGTCACCCAGGCTGGAGTACAGTGGCACGATCTCGGTGCATTGCAACCTCTACCTTCCGGGTCCAAGCGATTCTTCTGCCTCAGCCTCCCAAGTAGCTAGGGTTATAGGCATGCATCACCACACCCAGCAAATTTTTGTATTTTTAGTAGAGACAGGGTTTTGCCATGTTTTCCAGGCTGGTCTTGAACTCCTGACCTCCAGTGATCCACCTGCCTTGGTCTCTCAAAGTGCTGGGATTACAAGCATGAGCCACCAGGTCTGGCCAATCCTGGAATTGTTGCTGGACAATTTTTATTTAAAAGACATTATTGCAAAGAATAACAGTGGAATTCTGGCTTCTTGAAATTTGGGGGGAATGATTTTTTTTTGGACATTTGGCCAGTGCTTTCTGAACTTCTCCATTGAATTCTATCTAATGACAGATGAGAGAACACTGAAAGTAGGAGTAGCCATAAGTGGCCACTGCAAAATGTCTTCTCAAGTTTTGTGTTTATTGATTGCTACCATTTATGAAAAGTTTTACAGTTTTGACAGTTGTGGGGTACACCAGTCCACCATAGAAGAGAATTAAGTCATGCAGAGACAACAGGGTTTACAATGGATGAGTAGAGGAGTAAATGCAGGCTCCAGTTCCCAAAGTTTCTAGGACTATCCTAGAACCTTCAGCTCATCTGTCAATTCTTTCAACTACCCAGAATCCTCTCAACAATTATCCACCCACCTCTACCTTTTCAATTTCCTCCTGCTAGTTTCATCTGAGTTTTGTCACTTGCAACTGAATGAGCCCTATGAATGCAGATAGATTCAAATGAGAAGGGGAATTCTAGGTTAGGAGTACAACAAGGTTACAAACAAAAAGATAGGAACATATCTTGGGGCTTCCTGGGGCAGTGAGAAAACTGACTTTAAAAAATGCAGTGGTTTCCAAGAAGTTTAAACAGCTTCTCTCTATGACAATGGGGTAAGAGTATAAATTCTTTCAGCTTCTTCTGAGGGCAGTTGAACAAGAACTATAAAAATTTTAAATGCTGATAGAATTTGACCTAGCAATTCCACCTCTGAAAATAAATTCTGCAGTAATAATCATAAAAACATATTCATTGAAATGTTATTTTCTCGTAGAAAATGTCAAAACAGCATACATGTCCATCAATAGAGAACTTGCTGAATGATTTATACTACCTTTACATATTGAAATACTCCCTAGCCACGGAAGATAATTTAGTAGATCTATATGTCCCATTATGGAACAATCCCAATGGGAGAAAAAAAGCAAGGTTCAGAACTGTATTATAGATGTTCTCTCTCTCTCTCTCTCTCTCTCTCTCTCTCTCTCTCTCTCTCTCTGTCTCTCTCATTTTGTTTTGGAAAGTACATATATCCTTTTATATACACAGAAAAATTCTAGAATGGCAAACAAGATATCTTTGCAATAGTTTTTCTGAGAGAGGACTCATTTAAAAGTTATTTTATATTGCTTGTTTTGTTTTGTTAAATACATCCATGTATTCCTACTTGGGTTAAACCATGATAACTAAATATTATTAAAGCATAGAACAATAAAAATCTTAAAGATGTGTACATGGTTATCACTTGCTTAGAAATTTCTAGGTAGGTACTATTTTAAACCTTCTACATATATTATCTCATTCAATCCATGGAGCAACTCTAGGAGGGAGGTGTTATCCTCAAATTGCAGATGAGGTTGATGAAGCTTAAAGAGTAATGATGCCATAAGTCCATCCTCTGGCTTCAAAGCCCTTGTGTTTAACTGTTCTCCCTTTTGCATCCCTGTGCTGAACTGACTTTGCTATAATACCCTCAAGGAAGAATTCCTGTATAAAAACTAGATTTCCTTGCAGGCAGTCTATCAGTGATATCCAATAAAGACTGAATAATGGCTAAAAATACAAACCATATACACACACAAAAACCTTTTCCTTTTGTACCAGATACTTAGATTAGGTGTAGTGGTTTTCTTAAACTGACCGTCAAGGTAAACACCACCTCATACATTTCATCAGAGAGCAGTATATAACAGTGGTTTCTCGCCCCAGCAGTGGCAGCCATTGAATCAGGGCAATGCCACACAGTTGGGCTTTCATGTTAGATAGATCACTCTTGTAGTTTTGGAGAATGGAATTAGAAGAGAGGAGATTGGAGGCAGAGGGTCTATTGTCATGCAAATTTTGGGGTGTCCACCTAGCATTCATTTTTCCATCTTTTGCTAGGGAATACTCTATACGATATCACCAGTCATTTCATAGAATGGCAATTAGATCAGGCTTGGGTCTGGACTGCTTTCCTTCACTCAGCTCTGCCACTTGCCATGATTGTAAAGGTAGACAATTTAGTGTCTTTCATGCTTCAAGTATCAATAAGATAGAAATAGTAATTAGTATCACATTGAATTATTGTGAAGTTTTAAACAGATGATACTTGTGTTACAAATGTTAACAGATATTAGCTGTCCTCTTCCTTATTGTTGTCCTCAACCATGTATTTTGAATGGGATTAGCCTCACCACTCTTCACATCCCCCACCCATTAATCCCTGACTCCTTTGCACAATGGGGCTTAGCACATAGTAGTGGGGACTACAACATCATTACAGAAACTTCATATGTAAAGAAGGGGCAAGAGTTGGCCACTTTGACTCTTCCTTAACCTATTTTATTTTTCTTAAATATTATAATATCACCAGATATGCTTTCTGTTTATTTGTTCTCTGAGAGTATGCAATTTATCTGATTTGTTACCTGCTGTCTTTGGGTGAGTGTTAAATATGAGTTCAATAAAGGGGATGAAGAAAGCATCCCATGAGTGGGACTTATGAACAATGGAGAAAAATCATGAAGGAAAGATGGCATTCCATGTGGACTGGAGGAAAGTGAACAAGAGGTCTTGAATAGGTCTTATTCAAGGTCCCTCTTGAATAAGAGGGATCATGTATTTAAAGCATTCAGCATCCTGTACCCATCACAACAGTCATTCCAAGAAGAAGAGAGTATGAGCTCTTAGAGGGAAGAAGTGTCATCTTCCCTTGAGAAGCATTCACAGCATCTAGTACCACAGTTGGGATATAGCAGGCATTCAGCACTCACTTTAAGAAAAGAATGTTATTAAATAACTTTGAGGGCCCACATGAATGACTCTGAATACAGATCAAAAGTTTGGACTTATCTTTTCAGTAATGAGAAGCCTTTGGTATGATCAACAGGAGAAGTAACAGAAGCATATGTGAGATATAGAGTAAAATGGAAAACTTGAGCAAGGGTAGGCTAGTTAGGAGTCTGTTTCAATAGACCAAAGGAGATGGGAGCATGAGGGGCTCAGTTAGTCTTCTGGTGGTGGAAATAAAGAGGAAAAAAACAGGTTCAGGAAAAAAAATTCAGAGGAGGAAACAATGGGCTGTTGAAACAAATTGGATATTTGGGACAATGGCAAGAGAAAAGTCAAAGATGACTGGGATTTTAATCCTGAGCCATTGGTAGGCTAGTGAGACACCTAACCACTCTCCCTATCTCCTTCCCCAGAAAGTTAATTACTCACAGAAAAAGCATTAGCCAGAAGTCAGCATATTTATGTCGGTTCCTTAACCCTGCAAGTCCACAATGGCGATGCAGGTGGCCAAGATGGGTTCTGCACACACTGAATTACAGCATGGAAGAGGAGCCCAGGGCCACAGAGGAGCCCAGCAAGTGGCATAATGTGGGCACCTTGACCTACTGGATTGCCTATATGACCAGCTACAGAAGCCGCTCATTATCAGGAGATGGAGCTGCCTGCAATCTGGCCACTCAGCAAGAATTTTCAGACTGTTTCTATCCCATGGTGGATGCCCCTTCCAACACCATTCTTTTAAAGTGCACACACCTAATCACTTTCCAAGTAAAAGTGGCCTGAATTTATTTTCCTTTCTTTACTAAAATCTAACCTAATTAGTTTTTTCTTTCCATACTCCTTATTCATGAACTCTATTTGTTGGTAACTTTGAGAGCATTGGTCATCTTAATTTCTTACCACTAATGATATGGCAAGTTAATTTCCGTAATGAGTACAGCTGAAATTATTTTTCCATCTTCTAACATAATATTTTGTCATGAACACTTTCCTAGAATCTTCCATCTGGAATCCCACTTTTCATCTAGTTTGGAGATTCTCTTTTCTAAAATAAAGATTAACATGTAAGGTAGTAAAGTTATTATATATTTCATCCAAACTGTAAAAATACATTGAATATTTTACTTCTTAATCCCTCTAGGTAACATAAAAGTATTTTAGACATTTTTATATTTTATTAATTGAATCATATCAAAGTTGATTGGTTTCTAAAGACTGTGAACTTAACCTACATAAGAGGAGGCAAAAGTAAAGATTACAACTTGCAATTTCTATTCCAGTCCATTAATTCTAGCTTAAGCTATTTCCGGTAAGTGTGTACTCTGGAGAAAGAAAGGTTATTTGAAGAGTGTTCACTATATTTGTTCCTAGCAAAACTAAAGTTTTAAAATTCCAGTTCCTCAGCAAATGAAAGATAGAACTTTTTAGGAGTTCTTCAAAGTACGATTTTTAGGACTTGCTACCAAAGGTTAAATTTTCTCTCTGTGTGTAATAATATATTCACGGATCCTTTAGACATTAATGTAAAGGTGGAGTAGGAGGAGTAGAAAATAATAGAAGCCACTCACAGCTTTAGGTTTTCTTATGAATTGCCCCTGCTCTGTCTCTAGTTTGTGACATGATCCTAAAAGCATGTCTATTCTTTTTTTTTTTTTTTTTTTTTTAAAGAGAAAGAGAGAGAGAGAATAGGAAGGAGAAAAAAGGAAGAGAAAGAGAGAGAGAGAATGGGGAGGAGGGAGAAGGAAAAGAAAGAGGGAGAGAGAATGGGAGTATTGCTTTCTTGCCCAGGCTAGAATGCAATTTAGTAATGGGTATTGAAAAGCTCTTTTATACTGATAATTATACTTAATGATGTAGTCAGGAAGGAATAAGGGAAGAAGATAACAAACAGACAGCCAACCAATATTTAATTTAAACCTATGAAATGCTATGCGATTACTGAGGAGTGATTTACTTCCAATTATATAGTCACCTTTGGAATAGGTGTGAGGTGGTAATGTATGTTTTGTGTATTTGAAGTGGAGAGTTCTATAAATATTTATTAAGTTTACTTGTTCCGGGTCTGAGTTCAAGTCCTGAATATCCTTGTTAATTTTCTATCTCGTTGATCTATAGAATCGTTAGCTCTTCTTGTTGCATTGATCCTTTTGCCATTATGTAATATCATTCCTCGCCTCTTTTGATCTTTGTTGCTTTAAAGTCTACTTTATCAGAGGCGAAAATTGCATCTCCTGCTTTTTGTTTATTAGTTTATTTTTACTCTCTGTTCAATTGGTAAATCTTCCTCCTTCTCTCTGAGTCTTTGTGTATTGTTGGATGTAAGATGGGCCCGGATGCAGCATACCGATGGGTTTTGGCTTTTTATCCAATTAAAATATATATTAGTTTAATACCGGCATTTGATGCTAGCTGGCTGTTTTGCCCATTAGTTGATGTGAATTTTTTATTGTGTTAAAGTTCTTTGCTTTTTGATATATTTTTGGAAAGGCTGATATTGGTTGTTCCTTTATATGTATAGTGCTTCTTTCAGAAGCTCTTGTAAAGCAGGCCTGGTGGTGGTGAACTCTCTAAGTACTTGTTTGTTCGCAAAAGATTTAATTTTTCCTTCGCACATAAAGCTTAGTTTGGCTGGATAGGAAATTCTGGGTTGAAAGTTCTTTTCTTTAAGGATGTTAAATATTGGTCCCCACTCTTTTCTGGCTTGTAGGGTTTCTGCTGAGAGATCTGCTGTAAGTCTGATAGGTTTCCCTTTATGGGTAACCTGACCTTTCTCTCTAGCTGCCCTTAGTATTTTCTCCTTCATTTCAACCCTAATAAATCTGGCGATTATGTGCCTTGGGGTTGGTCTTCTTGAAGAATATCTTTGTGGTGTTCTCTGTATTACCTGGAGTTGAATATTACCCTGCCTTGCCAGGTTGGGAAAATTTTCCTGAATGATATCCTGAAGAGTATTTTCCAACTTGGATTCATTCTCTTCATCACATTCAGGTACACCTATCAAACGTAGATTAGGTCTTTTCACATAGTCCCATATTTCCTGGAGACTTTGCTCATTCCTTTTCATCCTTTTTTCTGCATTCTTGTCTTCTCGTTTCATTTCACTGAGCTGGTCCTCGACTTCTGATATCCTTCCTTCTGCTTGATCAATTCGACTGTTTAAACTTGTGCATGCTTCGCGAAGTTCTCGTGTTGTGTTTTTCAGCTCCATCAATTCACTTATATTCTTCTCTAAATTGTCCATTCTCGTTAACATTTCGTCAAACCTTTTTTCAAGGTTCTTAGTTTCTTTGCATTGGGTTAGAACAAGTTCTTTTAATTCACAGAAGTTTCTTATCACCCACGTTTTGAAACCTGCTTCTGTTATTGGAACACACGTGTAATCTATTAAGCCTTGTTCCGTTACTGATGAGGAATTGCAATCCCCTGTAGAGGGAGAGGCATTCTGATTTTGAGTATTCTCTACCTTTTTACGCTGGTTTCTTCCCTTCATTATATATTTGTCCGTCTGTCATCTTTATAATTACCGACTTTCTAACTGGGTCTCTGACGTCCAACTTGTTGATTCCCTGCGCCGAAATCTGAGCAATCCACTGAGCCGGCCACAACAGCGGTGTTAAGATTGATGGTGCTTTTCTGCCCGGGAATCTCCGGACTCTGCACCAAGAACTGGCGTGCTAAGGCACCAGCAAAACCGCCACGCCGGCCACAAGAGTCGCCCTGGTGACCCGTGGAGCTCCTCCACTGGGAATCTCGTGGTCCGTGAGCAACTAATATTCGTCTGAAAGTGTGGCGTCCTCTCGTTCTCTGCGCTTTCACTGGGAGGTACGTGCCCGAGCTGCTAATCATCAGCCATCTTGGATCTCTCTCCGCATGTCTATTCTTGTGTAGGTGAAGCTGCCTTCAGCTAGGATCTGGATTCAACAACATTATGCTGACTTGCAGGTTACAAAGTCTCTAAGGTCATCACATCTGGCACCTGATTTGATGTCAGGAGCTGATGTTCTTTTCACCTTCTTCCCCCATGAACTTCTTAACTTAGTATTTCTAAGGGTATTATACAGTGGCATCTTGCTGACTTAGGCTAGGCAGTGACAAAATTAATGTTACTTCACCTCTGCTAGGGTGAATTCAAGGCCCATCACAGTGCCCAGAAACCCAATAGCATATTCGAATATTCTGAACTGCAAACCTGTTTGCATTAACAAGAATAGTATGGGACTTGTGAAAAAAAGACAAGCTGTGCAGTAAATTATCAGTTTATATTCTAAAGAAGGTTACTTTGAAGGTCATTAAATTTCTTCTGTCTAAGGATGCTTGGAATGGTTTTAAAAGCAGCCTACTTATGGTCAAGGTTAAAAAATGAACAATCTCTTAAACTATCCCTCATATCCAAGACTGTTGTTTACAGATTATACGAAGAAAATATGAAACACAGATCTAGGCCAGGCGCTGTGGCTCATGCCTATAATCCCAGCACTTTGGAAGGCCGAGGTGGGTAGATCACCTGAAGTTAGGTGTTCGAGACCAGCCTGGCCAACATGGTGAAACCCTGTCTCCACTAAAAATACAAAAATTAGCTGGGTGTGGTGGCAGGCCCCTATAATCCCAGCTAATCAGGAGGCTGAGGCAGGAGAATTATTTGAGCCCAGGAGGCAGAGGTTGCAGTGGGCCGAGGTTGCACCACTGCACTCCAGCCTGGATGACAGTGCAAGACTCTATCTCAAAAAAAAAAAAAAAAAAAAAAGAAGAAAGAAAGAAAAGAAAAAAAAAGAAAACACAGGTCTAATGCCTTTTTCTGAGGGAAAACTTGCATTTAAGTTCATTTCTCACTGAAGCAAAATAACAATTTACATTTAAATTGTGGTTTTCCTTAGACATACTAAAATGTATAGTTCTTGAAGACACCCGCCTATGGGCATTTTCTACAGTTAATGCTTCCAGTGTCTAAAGTGGTGTCACGTCATCTAGACCACCTTCATTATACTATTTTTGTCTTGTGTAATAGTGCGTAATGAGCTATATACTCCTAGTAATACGTTTATTCCTCGTGTTTAAGGTCAGGCGAGGTCGGAAGTTATACTAATTCTTTGGGGATGAGTTCATTGGTCAATGTCATCAAATAACTTTTCTGAGAGCTAAATATTAGTCTAGTTATTGGCTTAATTAAAATGCCTAGAGTGTTAAAGTAAACAATTGTTCACTTCAGTCACAAGCAGTTGATCTGCTAGGCCTAGTTGATGGTGTTCTAATTAATGCTTTCTAGTAGTCAATCAAAAATTATTGGGCACTGATCAGGTACCTTACACTGATACTCAGTGGGGAACCAAGAGGAAACAACCCACTAAGGCATTAGCTAAATGAAGACATACACTGAGCAACCATAAACTGGAAGCTAATGAAGTATCAACCTGAAACTATGTAATGAAATGACCCGAATGCACAGACGAGTTCTGAATCACCCAACCAAGCAGGGATCCAAAGGATCCCAAACTTAGCCTGCTTAAATGGAACTGTCTCTGCCTGGAAGAATGGGGAAGATATCGGAAGTTAAGGCTGGCAGTTAAATAACATTGTAGCCAGTATATTCTCAAAGGGAGAAATTCCAGTCATGTTTGCATGTGAATCATTTGGGGATTGGGGTGCTCATGCAAAGTTAGATTCCCAGGATCAACGTGATACTTAATAAATAGAAATCCAGCATGCACCTTTTTAACAAGCTCGTCAGTGAATTCCCCAGTCTGTGGTGTACAGTTCACACATTGAGAAATACCATTCATGGTTTCACATAGATCCCTAGGTCTTTCCTTTTTCTACTGGTAAAATCTAACTTAACTGCATTTTTAAGGTTATAAAAAGGCTAATTTGGAGGTATAAGAATTCAGAATAATATGATAATTTGAGGAATGTTCTTTCTCCTATTACTTGTTTAAATCAGGAGTTGTAAACTTCTGGTCTGCTAGCCAGATGTGGTTGGTCCATGGATAGTCTTTTTAAGTGGTCCAAACAGTATTTTTTAAATTAATTGCCAACGTTAAACATTAGAAGATGATACAAACAAAATCCGAACTTCTAGTTTCTCTTTAAAAACGAGATGACCTCGCTGAGGGTGGTGGCTCGTGTCTGTAATCCCAGAACTTTGGGAGGCTAAGGCAGGTGGATCACAAGGTCAGGAGTTCGAGACCAGCCTGGCCAACATGGTGAAACCCCGTCTCTACTAAAAATACCAAAATTAGCCGTGGATGGTGGCAGGCACCTGTAATCCCAGCTACTTGGGAGGCTGAGGCAGGAGTATCGCTTGAATTTGGGAGGTGGAGGTTGCAGTGAGGTGAGATGGCGCCACTGCACTCCAGCCTGGGCAGCAAGAGTGAGACTCTGTCTCAAAAAAAAAAAAAAAAAAAAAAAAAAAAATCAGATGACTCGAGAGCACTGAGCCTTGATTGCTGCCACAAGACCTCAGTCAGCTAGAATTGAAAAGCAGCTGCCCCTTTCAATGACCAGCTTGCCATAGTCCCAGGACTCCAGATCATCTCCCTGACACCATGGCCAAATGTCAGGTGCCATTTGTCACCAGGATGCTTCAGATGTTCTCTTCTACCCGGCCCACTTGATTCATTTGTATCACCTGCCTATATCCTCTAGGCACTTGAGTTTATAACCCCTGTCTTAAGGGTACTTCAAAATCAATTGCTTTTGAACAGTATTTGATGATGAAGACAGATATTCCACATTCAGACTTATTCTGCTGCATTCCCCTGAGACACACATACTATGCTCTTGGGCAGAATCTCGGCTAATTTATTTAAAGAATGCTCATTAATCAAAAGAAAGTTCAATCTAACTCAAGTCTTTCTAAGAGACTACACAATTTGCCATGTCTAATTGATGTACATATTTTAAATTCTATTTTCTACAACAAAAGGAAAGATACTGCTTAAGAGACCGTTGTTTTACAGAAAACAGCTGTTTGCAATCATTTACAAAAATTTAATCATTATAGAAACTATTCTAAAATATCATTCTTGTGTAGTTCTGATGTGTCAATGTAGGTTCATCAATTGTAACAAATACACCCTCTGATGGGAAGGTTGATAGTGTAGGAGGCTATGTAGGGGAAATCTCTGTACTTTCTGCTTAATTTTACTGGGAATCTAAAACTGCTCTTTTAAAAAAAGGCTCAAAAAATTTATCTGAAATCAATCCCAGGTGCTTAACAGACCAAGAATATTCAGTGGTCAACATTCCGTATGTTTTTTCCACTTCATAAAAAATATAGTTTAAAATATTTCACATTATTTCTCAGCAGAACCTTGAAAACTGAACATGCTATCTTTTTTCCTAGATCAAATATGACATGGCATTGCAAAATAAGCCTTTCCCCTCATTACTTTGACTCCCTTGATTACGTGCACTAAAAACAAGTCTCAAAAAAATCCAAGGTAAAAATCTTGGTAAAATATTAAATTCAGGTTTAAATGTGAAAACTACATATTATGGTATTATTTTTCTGCTGAAATTCAAATCTCCCTTTTAGCTAGAGCAGCGGAAGATCTGTGGGTGAATTCATGGTATTTTAGGTTTGGGTTTCAAGTCTCTCCCGTTTTGGCACTGTGAACTTGAACTAGTTACTTTGTTTCTGACCTTCTCTTTCCTTATCTGTAAAATGAGATAATAATCCTACGTCATAGACTCATTAAAAGGATACAAGTAGTTTGATGAATGAAGTACGTGGCACACACTCAATAAATGATAGCCCTTATTTTAATTAGTGACAGTGCTGTACTGACCAAGCAGTATTTCCCAAGACCTAAAACCGTGCTATAAATAGAAAGTCATAAACCCTTTTTTCAACTTTTCTTTTAAGCAGCTTTATTCACCCAACAAAAGGAAAGGTAAGTGACTTTCTTTTCCATGACAGCATTGTTTAGGCTAATAACCAGTTATCACTCCTACCTAAGACTCCACTTTGCTCAGTCTTATATTTTTCATGTAAATACTCCAAAGAATTCCACAGAGAAGTAACTCTCTTTTAAAACTTAACTTTAACTGTCCAGGTGCAGTGACTCATGCCTGTAATCTGAGCGCTTTGGGAGGCCAAGGCAGGAGGATCGCTTGTGGCCAGGAGTTCAAGATCAGCTTGGGCAACACAGCGAGACCCTATCTCCACAAAATAAAAAATAAAAATTAGCTGGGCATGGTGGCATGCACCTGTAGTCCCAGCTACTCAGGTGGGAGTATTTCTTGAGTCCAGGAGTTTGCACCACTGTACTCCAGCCTGAGAGACAGAACAAGACCCTGTCTGTAAAAAAATTTTTAAATTAACTTTTACTTTAGAAAGTAGTATCAGAAAAGCTATTAACACAGATCAAAAAGGGGTTGTCAGAAATTTAGCTGGTGTGTCAAAGAATAGTGATGAAGAAATGGGGCCTGTAACTGGCCCAGGAAGGTGAGCAAACAGCATCCTGGCACCAGTCAGAGCTTTCCTCTGTTCCTCCCGGCCTCTGGTACCCCCATCCTCTCCTGTGTCTGTCACTCAAGCTCTTCCTTTTTTCCATCCAAAGCAGAAAACTGAATATGAGTGATAGTAAGTTTGATATTATAGTTAACATTTTTTGAGCCCCCTTCTATGTTTCAGTCACTGAGCTATATGCTTTGTTTGCCTTAATTAATCTTGACAAAAAGCCACAAAGAAAATAACTATTGCCCCACTTCAGAATTTGGTCAGACCACCCATTCTCTAGGCTAGAGCTGAGACTGAAGCTTGGGTTTATCTGATTTCAAGCTACTTCTAAATGCAATAGTGACTAGTATTTTTTTTTAAAGCAGTGAATTAACTTTTTAAATATTTTTCCTATTAAATGAAAAATAACCAACTTGTTCTTTGCTGGAGTTGCTTTCCACAGATATTGACTTTGTCACATTTTTTTCTCCCCAGCCCCCATGACTTAGTGGCTCTCAATAGGTGGAAATGTGTTTCAGTTTTGCTCTAATTTTTTAATTTTAATAATTATTTGTTATTCTGTAATGTAGGAGTTTTGTTTGTCCAGCACTGTCACTACCTCTTATAGACATCATAACATGCGACGTATTTATTAATTGTGAGTTGTATTTACCTACTGATTACTTCTTGGTTCTATGTCTTCATTCCAAAATATAGCAAAGTTATATATTTTATTCCTTCCATTTTCTACACCATAAAAGTTTTAATCAAATATATATGAATTTTTTAAATATGAAAAATTATAGTTATTCTTATTTGCATCTCAAAATTTTACCTTTCCTTTTGCTCAGCAACTCTTATTTCTAGTCATATTTTAACATCTTTTTGTCATCTTTGAGTTTTTTCTAATATGCTATTCACTTTTTACTCTAGATCTTAGAATCATAAAATAATCTGGAAGAGATGCTTCTTAGAAATAATTTCATGTTAGTATGTCATCTTATAGTTGAGAAAATTAAGTTTCAGGGGGTCTGAATGACTTACTCAAGGCTACATATCTAGTGGTAGAGCTGAAAATCATATTCCGTGAACTTTCCAATATTCTATGCTTTCTTTCTCATTGTAAATTAAAAGCATTAGAAAAAAAAAAAAGAGAGAGAGAAACTTCTGTTAGGCCCACAAATAGCTTTATAGCTTTATGTAACAATAATTTTTACCACAGCCTGTTAGACCCATACTTCCCCTGACTCTTCTCATCCCACTATGTAATAGCTTGTTTCTTTGGGCTTATATTATAGTTGTTCAAGCAATTAATTTTAAAGCTCTGGGCTATTATTTAGTCAAATGAATTTAATTTTGTTGGGATGCTTGCTCTTTTGTTTACATTAAGAAGGAAACGTTTGAGTCATGTTGGCAGTTCAACTCAAAGAGTGACAATGTTTGTGTCCCTCCAAAATTCATACGTTGAAATTTAATCCCCAGTGTGTTGTTTTTAAGAGATGGGGCCTTAGGGAGGTGACTAAGACATAAGGATGGAGCCTTGTGAATGAGATTAGTGCCCTTTTAAAGAGGCCTGAGGGGCCGGGTCTGGTGGCTTACACCTATAATTCCGGCACTTTGGGAAGCTGAGGTGGGTCGATCACTTGAGGCCAGGAGTTTGAGATCAGCCTGGTCAGCATGGCAAAATCCCATATGTACTAAAAATACAAAAATTAGCCAGGCATGGTGGTGTGCACCTGTCGTCCCAGCTACTCAGAAGGCTGAGGCAGGAGAATCACTTGAACCCAAGAGGCAGAGTTGCAGTGAGCCAAGAAGATTGCACCACTGCACTCCAGCCTGGGTGACAGCCAAACTCTGTCTCAAAATAAAAGAGCCCTGAGGGAGTTTGTTTGCCCCTCTTTGCCCTTCTGCCATGTGAAGATGCAGCAAGAAGTCACCATCTATAATGCAGAGAGCCCTCACCAGATACCAAATCTGTTGGACCTTGATCTTAGACTTCTAGGCTTCTAGAACCATGAACATTTCTGTTGTTTATAAACAAACCACCTAGTCTAATGCATTTTGTTATAGAAGTCCAAATGGTTTAAGATACAGTCAATTTGCATTCTGTTTCTTAAAAATCTGGTTTGTATTCTGCTTAATAGTTGGATGTATGGTCTAGAGTAGCTGTCAGCATTTCCTCATAACTGAGTCTCATGGCACTTCAATACTGCCAACTTAAAATGGATAAAATAGTGCACTAGACTTACCCTGGAAACTTATGATTAAGATATTTTTCTTAAAAGAAATCCTTGTTTTTATAAGTAAGTGCATACTGAAACAAAGAGACATCTTGTCTCCAATGTACATAAAATGATTCAGAAAAAAATGTGAAGAGACAGATGTACCTATCTTAGTCTAATTTGTACTGCTATAACAGAATACCACATACTGGATAATTTATTATAAACAGAAATTTGGGTAATTTATAATGAACTGACATTTATTTGATTCATGGTTCTGGAGGCTGGGAAATCCAAGATCAAGAGGCTACATTTTCTGAGGAACTTCATGCTGCATCATAAATCATGGAAGGCATCACATGGGTGAGAGACATCAAGATGGGGCTGAGCTTGATTCTATAACAAACCCACTCCCACAAAACCACATTAATTATTCATGAAAGCAGAGGCCCTGGTGACTGAATCACACCCCGTTAGGCCCCATCTCCCAACACTGTTGCATTGGGGATTAAGGTCTCAACACATACTTTTTGGGAACACTTACAAACCAGAGTAATACTTATCAGAATTATAATTGATATAATTGATATACCTACATTTTTTTCCTCTGCCTATATCTCTCTCTCTCCATATACATACATTATATACATATAAACTACATAAACATTTTATATGCACACACACGTATATGAGACAGAATATGATAAAGCAAATGTTTACATTTAGGACATTTGAAGAATACACAGGAATTCTCTGTACTATTTTTGCAACTTTGAAGTTTGCATTTATTTCTAAGTAAATTTGAAGAAACAATTGACAGCATTAAAACTTGTATGATTGGACATTCACTTAAAGACTAGCATCCTCAAAACTTAAGAAAAATAAATGAGATTGTAAAAAATCTTTTCCACTTATATATATTTAACATTCTCAGATAAGAGGCAGCCTTTACTTAATTAGCTCTCAAAGAACAAATTCCCTGGGAAAGAAAGGTTTGAGTTAAGTCAGGTGTGTTAAATTAAAACAGAAAAGGAAGAAATCTAAATTATGTAAAGTGGAGCTATCTGTGATTGTATGGGATGTCAAAAAATTGCCCCCACTCCTTGCTTCACCCCATGGCTTCTATTTTCCAAGCCCTATGCTAGTAATTTGGCTAGAATCTTAGCAAAACTTCTGCAAATTTTCCAACTGTGTCTTTTGTCCAGGCTCCCTTCACTCAAGATTTCTGCCTCTGGTTCCCTCCAGTCACTATCCAGGGCTGAAAAGATTGACCTTTAACTGAAATCCATCCTGTCTTGTATACAATGGTATGTCTAATTGTAGATGTAAAGGACTTTTTGAAGGGATTTTTAATCATTATTAAGCAGTGGCAGAGATACAGCTGTGTTTATGAGGTTATGGATGTGCATACATGTGCATAAAGGGGGTCCTAAAATCACTTTCAGGCTATAGGCACACTGGAACGCAAAGCCAAAATGCCTATGAGTCATCTGCTACTGTCACTGTCACAGACTGATTTCCCACATTTTGATGCAAGCTCCTTTTTGAACATTTATTTCAAAATAAATAAATGTTTATTTTGAATAAACATTCTAGCAGAATATTCACTGCTTCTTCTTTTCTAAAAGTTCATTATCTACATTAGTTTTTCACCAAGTACGAGTCTCCTATGAGGTCTCCAATGGCACACAGGGATTGTGATTTGGCAGCTGCAGCAAAATTGTTCGTTACACTCATGGAAGCATCAGAATTTTAGCTGAAAAAAAAACAGAAGTGGTAGTTGCAGATGTAAAATAAAATTAATGTTTATTACAATAAACTACTTATTTAAGATGTATTATTTGAAGGAAATAGGAACTGTCAAACAATATTCCACTATTATCCTGTGACCATAAGAACAATGAGACAGCTGTAAACCAAATTTAATTTTTAGATAATACTCATAATGGGTTAAAATAAGTTCAAGAAAGATTTATCTAAAACACTCAAAAGATAAATACTTCCTAAAATAGAAAAATGTCAAAAATTGGAAAGAAACACATCATTCAAAATAATTCTGAAATAGATAGTAAATGGTTATTTTCGATAGGTTAGATAATTAATAAAACAATGGAAATTTAACGCAAACATGCATGAGTAAAAACAAAATTAGCATTTATATGGACCAATGATTCATCCAATGACACCCAGTGCTAGATATTTAATATTCAGAAATAGAAATAATGTATTAAAAAGAAAGATAGAATCATTAATCCCTTTGCCCACTAGCTACATAAGCTTTGGCAAATTACTTAGACTTTCTGACACTCTGTCTCCTCACTTGTAGAAGGGAAATAAAGTGCCTCGAATGCAGCAGACACTTGAAAATGGTAACTAATATTATTAGCTAAAATAACAGTTATTGGATATCAAGAGTTTATTGTGTGCCAGGCACTTTGATAATATCTCCCAATGGATTATCTTATTTAGCTAGTAGGGGTTATACTGCTGGGTAATACTGAGCTCTTATAGGATGTCAGATAGAGGAGTGATAAAATTTTAAAATCTGTGATAATGAGTTGTAAGAAAATCATGGAGATTTTTCTAAGAAGATTTCTACTTCTTAGGAAAACATGTAAATGATGCATGAGTAGAGAATGAGGTTTCATTGGTTTAAGGCCCAAAATAGGAAATAAAATGATCTATTTATGGTATGATTGGAAATCAGGGAATGGCTGATCTAGAGGCAGGAGTTTAAGCATTAAAATTGTTTAAGTATTAAAACACTTGCAGTGTAACACAAATTACTTTATTGTTATCTCAGCTCTTCTCAGTTCCATTAGATTAATTGAGAGTTGATTAGTGAAAATTGATATGCAATTATAATGATGCCCTTAAATATGTCGGGATAATTACCCTTGGCAGGTCTACTTGCAAATGCATTGCTTCTATTTGTAGTTTTGGTAACAACTTATTACTGACATGATTCTCACTGGCTGTAGAACAATCATGATAGATTCTTAATTCTACATTCTTCTCTTACACCAATGAAAAACCATTTCCATATAAAGACTCAAAGAAAAGATCATTACAAGAATTTCTAAGACACCTTAATAGATTGTATTTTTTAAAAATTATTATTATTTCTTAAGACATGGCCCTTAGCATTTTTTTCTTCATTTCAACCCTGGTGAATCTGATGATTATGTGCCTTGGGGAAGAATAACATGGGGAGAAATGCCAGATATAGGTGACAGGGGGATGGAGGCAGCAAACCACATTGCCATGTATGTACCTATGCAACAATCCTTTATGATCTGCACATGTACCCCAGAAGCTAAAGTACAATTAAAAAACATTATCTACTCTATTTAGTCTGGTGCCCACATTGTAATGCTCACATACCAGGAGTATTGCACATGATGGCATACTTATGCCTCTCATTCCTTACTATTGATCAAAATGACATCCTGCTAAAATACTACATAAAATCTTATACATCACCATAATGATTCCTCAAAATATTGTTCTCACTTTGCCTTTTTTTGTTTTGTTTTTATGTTTGGCCTGCAATGCTCTTCCATTTAATTCAGTAAGTCCAATACCACCCATTTACACATTAAGTATTCAAATGCCAGCTCCATAAAGTATCCTCCCATCTCTACAGCTCTAGTCAATGTCCTCATCCCATAAACTCCCAGGTTAATTTAAACTTCACTTAAAGCAGATCGTTCTATCTGGTTTCATTGATGGTAACGTAGAGCCCTTGGTTTCTTTACAAAGCTAGAAGCTCTTAGGGCATGAGATCCACATATAATGGTTATCCTTCATCACAAGAATAATTTCTTGAGCACAGCATGTGGATGGCTAGGGCCTGGGTAGGACTGCCATGGTCAGTCTTTACTAGGCCTTGTACATAAGTGACCATCCATGTACAGACTGGTTATCTTCTTTAAATAGCTTTGTTAAGGTGGAATTTACATAGCAAAATATTCATAGATTATCTGTGTGTAGTTTGTGATTTTTAATAAATTTATAGTGTTAATAAATTTATAGGCAACCATCATCACCATCCAGTTTTAGAACATTTCTACGATTCCAAAAAGTTTTCTCATGCTCATTTACAGCTAATCTGCTCCCACTCCTGATCCCAAGCAACCATGGATCTGTTTTCTGTTTCTATAGATTTGTTTTTTCTGGACATTTCATATAAATGGAATAACACTATCTGTAGACTTTGGGGTTTGAGTTCTCTCAACTAACATAATATTTTTGAGGGTCATCCATGTTATAGGATGAATCAGTAGTTTATTTGTTTTTCATTGCTTAATCATTAACTGTTGATGGGCATTTGGATTGTTTATAGTTTTGCCTATTATGAATAATGCTGTCATAAAATTTGCAGGCAAGTCTTTTATGGACATATGTTTCATTTCTCTTGCGTAGATTCCTAAGAGTGAAATTGCTGGCTTGTATAGTAGTGTATGTTTAACTTTCTAAAAAACTGCATAACTATTTTCCAAAGTGGCCACACCACTTTATAATCCCATCAGAAATGTATGAGCATCACAATTACTCCACATTCTTGCCATAATTCTGTCTTTTTTTATTATAGCATCTTAAGGGAATGTGGAGTGGATTCTCATTGTGGCTTTCATTTGCATTTTCCTAATTACTAATGATGTTGAGCATATTTTCATATGTTCATTACTCATAAATCTTCTTTGGTGAAGAATATATTCAACTCTTTTGTCCACTTTTTAACTGAATTGTTTTCTTCTTGACTGGTAAGAGTATTTTACATATTCTAGATGAAAATCCTCTATTAGATATAATATTTGCAAATATTTTCTTCCAATCTCTAATGTGATTTTCATTTTCCTAATGTTAAGTATTTTTTTTTAATTTTGAGAAGGCCCAATTTATGAATTTTTTCTTTTGTGGATTATATGTTTCCTGTCATATGTAGAAGTATTTGCCTAATGTAAGATGACAAAGATTTTCTTTTGTGATTTCTTTGAGAAATTTTGTAGTTTTAGCTGTTATATTTAGGCTTATAATCTATTTGGAGTTAATTTTTCTGTATTGTGTGGGCCCAAGTTCATAGCTTTTTTTCATACAGACATCCAACTTTGCCAGCATTCTTTGTTGAAAAGACTATCCTTTCCCCATTAAATTGCCTTAGCAATTTTGTTGAAAATCAACTGACCACATAGTGGGTTATTTCAATTCTGTTCTGTTGATCTCTATGTCTATTCTTACAACAATAGCACATTCTCACGATCACTATAACTTTGTAATACATTTTGAAATTAAGTAAAATAATTCCTCCAACTTTATTCTTCTTTTTCAAAACTGTTTTGGCTATTCTAGGTCTTTTATTCTAGATTATACGGATTAGCTTATCAAGTTTCTACCCCAAAAAAGCCTGCTGAAATTTTGAGAGGGAATGTGTATTGAATTTATAGGTTTATTTAAGAAGGAGTGCCATTTTAACAATATTGAGGCTTCCATTCCATGAAAGTGGAATGTCAATTTCTCTCCGCCCTATTAAGTATTTTTTGGTGTACAAGCCTTACACTTCTGTTCTTAATTTCTTTCTAATATTCCTAAGTATTTTATTCTTTTGATGCTACCTGGAATGAAATTGGTTTCTCAATTTTATTTCAGACTGCTAATTTGTAGTATACAGAAATATGTTTTTTTAAAATTTTTTATCCTGACGCTGTGCTAAACTTGTTTATTAATTTTAGTAGTTTTTATCTGTGTGTGTGTGTGTGTGTGTGTGTATTTTCTACATATAAGATCAGGTCATCTGTGAATAAAGACTTTCACCTTTTCCTATTCATTTTGATCCTTTTCTTTCTTTTATTTCTTTTATTACGCTAGCTGCAACGTCCAGTACAATGTTCAATAGAAGTGGTGAGAGCAGACATTCTTGTTTCTAACCTTAGGACAGAAGCTTTTGGTGTTTTATATTAAGTATGATGTTGACTGTAGGTTTTTTATAGATGTCCTTTATTATTACTAGATTGAAGGAGTTCTCTTCCATTCCTACTTCCTAGAGAGCTCTTATCATAAATACATGTTGGATTTAAAACAATGCTTTTCTGCATCTATGGAGATGATGCTATGAGCTGAATATTTGTGTTGTCCCAAAATTCTTATGTTCAAATTCTAATCTCCAAGGTGATGTTATTAGGATGTGGAGCCTTTGGGAGGGGATTAGGTCATGAGGACAAAACTCTCAGGAATGAGATTGTGCCCTTATAAGAGACCCCAGAGAGCTAGTTCTCCTTTCCACCATGGAAGGACACAGTGAGAAGGCAAGAGGGCACTGTCTATGAGGAGGCAGGAGCTCATCAGACACAATGTGTCCATGATGCTTCATTTGTCAACTTTCCAGGCTCCAGAATTGAGACATAAATTTGTTGCTTATAATTCACTCAATTAATGGAATTTTTGTTATAGCAGCTCAAATAGGCTAAGACAGATGCTCATGTGGTTTTTATCCTTTAGTGTATTAATATGGTGTTTTATATTAATTTTTTGCCAAGAGGGTCTTGCTATATTGCCCAGTCTAGAGTACAGTGGCTATTCAAAGATGCGAACATAGCCCACTAGAGCTTCAAACTCCTGGCCTCATGTAATCCTCCTGCTTCAGCATCCTGAGTAGTTGGAACTACAGGTGCATACCACAGTGTCCAGATATGATTTTTTTTTTATTTTTTAAGAGATGAGTTCTCCCTTTGTTACTCAGGCTGGACTGCAGTAGCACAATCTCAGCTCACTGCTCCTTGAACTACTGAGCTCAATTGATCTCCCTGCCTCAGCCTCCTGAGTAGCTGAAACTACAGGTGTGTGCCACCATGCCTGGCTTATTTAACTTGTTGTATAGACAGGATCTCACCATCTTGCCCAAGCTGCTCTCAAATTCCTGGGCTCAAAGACTCCCGCCTCGGCCTTCCAAAGTGCTTGGATTACAGGTGTGAGCCACTGCACCTGGCCTTTTTCAATGTAAAATCAAATTTGCATTCATGGTATATGATCTAGCCTTCATATATATTGCCATATTTGGCTTGCTAATTCTTTATTGGGAATTTTTATATGTTCACAAGGGATGCTGATCTTGTAATATCTTTGTCTGAATTTGTTATCAGGGTAATAACATCCTCACAGAAGGGAGAACTGTTCTATTTTCCAAAACAGTTTGTGTATGATGGTATTATTTCTTCCTTAAATATTTGATGGATTGACACCAGCGAATCCATCCAGACCTGGGCTTCTCTTTGTGGGAAGATTTTCTTTGTGGAAAGTATTAAATTTCTGTACTTGTTATGTCTGTTATGGGTTGAACTGTGTCATCCAAAAAGATATGTTGAAGTCCTAACCCCCAGTCCCTCAGAGTATGTTATTTCAAAAGAGGGTCACAGCAGATGTAATTCGTTAAGATGAAGTCATACTGGAGTAGGCTGGGCACTTCAACCTCTAGGACACAGGCACGTGAGGGAACAACACATGTCAGTGATGCAGGTAAAGACTGAAGTGCGGCAGCTACAAAGCCAAGGAGCACCAACAAAGGCCAAGGATTGCTGGAAACACCAGCAGCAGGAAAGAGACAAGAATTCTCTCCTCTAGGTTTCAGAGGAAGCATGGCCCTGCCAACACTTTGATCTTGAACTTCATGTCTCTAGAACTGTCAGATAATAAATTTCTGTTGTCTTAAGCCACCTAGTTTGTAATACATATATATATTTTACAATAACCATAGAAAATGAAGTCTCTTTGGATTTTTTATTGAGTCAGTTTTGACAATTTGTGTCTATCTAGGAATTTGTCCAATTCATCTGCATTGTCTAATTTATTGGTACAATGTTATTTACAGTCTCTTACAATCTTTTTAATTTTGGTTGGTAATGATGTACCTCCTTTGATTCCTAATTCTGGTCTTTTAAACTGTTTTGGTCAGCTTAATATAGGCTCATTAATTTTACTGATTTTTTTTTTCAAAAATTGATTTTCATTTTCTCTATTTTGTTACTTATTTCATTCATTTGCAATATGATCATTACTTCCCCCTTTTGCTAAAGCTTTAAGTTCTTCCTCTTTTTCTAGTTTTCAAGGTGGAAGTGTAGATTTGAAACTCTTTTTCTTGGTGTTCAAGGAATGAATACCCTTCTGATCACTGTTTTGGCTGCAGTGCGTGACTTCAATATGTTTTCACTTTCATTCATTTCAAAGTACTTTCTAATTTGCTTTAGTACTTCTTCCTTGGCCGATAAGTAATCTAATTTCCAAACATCTGGGGATTTTCCAAATTTCTTTCTATTGTCAATCCCTAATTTAATACATTATAACTAGAGAACATACCTATATGATCTCAATTCTTTTAAATTTATGAGACTTATTTATGGCCTACCATAGGGCTATCCTGGAGAGTATACTTAAAAAGAACATAAAATCTGCTGTCATTAAGTACGGTGGTCTGCGCATATCAGGTTGAGAGTCTTGCTCAAGGCTTCTATGCACATAGTGATTTTCTGGCTAGTTGTTCCATACATTTATTGGGAGTAGGGTACTGAAATATCAAACAACTGTTGTTTGTATATTTCTCTATTCAATTCAATCATTTTTGCTTCATGAACTTAGGGCTCTGTTACTAGGTGCATATACATTTATAATTGTTATATCTTCTCAATGTATTGACCCTCTTAACCAGTATGGAATTTCTGTCTCTAGAAATATTTATTGTAGGCCGGGCACACTGGCTTATGCCTGTAATCCCAGCACTTTGGGAGGCTGAGGCAGGTGGATCACCTGAGGTCAGGAGTTGGAGACCAGCCTGGCCAACATGGCTAAAACCCATCTCTACTAAAAAAAAATAAAAAAAATTAGCTAGGCATGGTGGTGGGCGCATGTAATCCCAGCTACTCAGGAGGCTGAGGCAAGAGAATTGCTTGAAATCAGGAGGCAGAGGTTACAATGAGCTGAGATCGTGCCATTGTACTCCAACCTGGGCAACAGAGACAGAATCTGTCACACACACACAAAAAAGAGAGAATAAATACTTCTTGTCTTAAAGTCTATTTCATCTGATACTAGTATAGCCACTACAAATCTCTCATGGTTAGTGTCTGCATGGTCTACTGTTAAGTATGTTGTTCTTATTATCATTATGTTACATGAACCAGTTCTCACTTTTCAGTTCTTAAATTGAGTCTTGAATTATTTAATTTGCTATAAATCTTTGATCAGTTTTACACATATTTTGGTAGTTTTGGGTATAACAGTAATCAATATTTGCTTCATTAAAAGCAATGAGAAATTCAAACAAGCTTCTCCCTTTAAAAGATAATCCAGGTGTATATTTGTTGCCTGGTGTTGTTGAGTGGTATTGTTGCCTGTCATCCTCTCACTTTCTGGCTGAGTTCTGAAAACTGAGAATGACACTTGTTTACCTTCCTGCCAGTTCCCATCCTGGATTTGTGAACTGTACAAGTGTTGTTACCGCAACTCCTCTGCTTATGTGCAAGCACCACATCTTAGAAACATTCATTTAAGTCAGGTGACTTAATCATAGGTATTGCTGCTTTTCTGTAAGCCTTAGTAAAAGTTAAAAAATTATTTTAGACCATTAAATGTCTCACATATTACACACAATGTGCATACTGCTACCTCGTCTCATGATTGAGATATATACTTTTGAGCATTTAGAAATCATTGTTGTATATGGCAATGTAGTCATTACATATCTTTTATGTTAAAGAATTTCTTCTGGCATTGATTCTTTGGTATTTTTAAGTCTTGCTCAGTGAAAGGACGGTGCTGCTTCATATATTAATATTTAAGATATACAGTTATTATCCAAGCGATGTTTGTCAATTTAAATGGGATATGAGCATGTTACAACATGCTCATTTCAATAAACTTAAAAAAAAAAATCCAGTCTGCTCAACAAATCACATAGGACAAAAGAAAAGGTCATTTTTAAAATGGTGGATTTTTTTTCTACCTGTCAAATGTCTTCTACCTCTTAAATGTCTATGAAATTTTTCATTGATAATATTTGAAACAGAACATAATTACCTAAGTATATTCTTAATTCCTATTATTTCTACATTTTAATGGAATTACTGAATTGAGACTTCTTAGTTAGTGGCTTCCTTAAAATCACCTCTGTATTTGAAGCATTATGATAAAGACAAGAAAATGATGCAATTATAGAAAGGTGTAGAGAGTGATGGAGAATAGACGATATGATTAACATTAACTGAATGGATTCATATGATTGTGGATCAGAAGGATAAATGAGGACTTCTTCCTTTTGAGAAATTACACATTTCCCCCTCTAGGGAAATATAGAAAATACCTCTATAGACAATTTACTTTTCCCCACATTCATTTGACTTTTCATTTCCAGAAATGCAGTTTCTCATTGTCAGCTGAGCTTTTGGAGTATATTGTTTTTCTAGGAAAGGGGTAACTGATAAGTCTTAAGGAACATATTCAATTTGCTAAGAATCTTCTTTGTCACTTGAAAGTCATATGTACACCCACACCTATGCATGAGCCACATTTTCACTTACATTTCAAACTCCAAAATAAATATTTCTATGAAGAGTTTTAATACACAATGGCAAAAAGAAAACTCCTGGTTTAGGCAGTTTTTGTTTCAGCAGACTATCTAAACACAGCTGCTACAACTTCCAATAAACAAACAGCAACACTAAACCACCTGTACTCGGATTCAGCCTCGGAAAAAGAGCATCTTTACCCGATCAGAAAATTCCATACCAAATAAGAAGACAGTTTTTGGTGTTTTTCCTTTTTTTTTTTTTTTTTTTTCCCCGGATTCTCACTCTGTCGCCCAGGCTGGAGTGCAGTGGAAGGCTCTCAGCTCACTGCAACCTCTGCCTCCAGGGTTCAAGCGATTCTCCTGCCTCAGCCTCCAGAGTAGCTGAGATTACAGGCGTGCACCACCATGCCTGGCTAATTTGTGTATTTTTAGTAGAGACGGGGTTTCTCATGTTGGCCAGGCTGTTTTTGAACTTCTGACCTCAGGTGATCCGTCCGTCTCGGCTCCCAAAGTATTGGGATTACAGGCGTGAGCCACTGCACTCGGTCTGTTGTTTTTTAAATAGAGACAAGGTCTCACTGCTATCCAGGCTGGTCTTAAACTTCTGAGCTCAAGCAAGCCTCCTGCCTCGACCTCCCAAAGTGTGGGGATTACAGGTGTGAGTAACCGCGCCAGCTGTAAGATAATTTTTATATATTTTATGAAATAAATATAGATAGCACTTGCAACATTTAACTTAGCCTGACTTCTACAACTGAACATAAAACTTGCTTCCGAGTAGCAAACAATTAAAATTGTATCAAATGATCTATTAATCAAAATTTTATGAACTTTAATACGAAACACCTAAAACGCTCAAAATGGGCAAACGCTGCGTGGTGCAGTTCCAGACCCAAGCTTTTGGGAGTGAAAGGTGCACCCCGCGACCTTGCCCTGCTGGCCGGCTCTGGGACTCTGCGATAAACCGCCCTCCCGCGGTCTGCAGATAGCTCCTGAAGCGGGAGAGTGTCCTTCCCACCCTCCGCCTCACAGGTGCTCCGGACAGCAGCTCCCCAGCCTGCCTTTGCGCTGGGGCCGGGAAGGACGAAGCTTCCTGGCGGAGATCCTGGGCAAAGGCGCCCGGGGCAGGCGGCCAGGACCCACTCGCCGCTTCTCCCCTCGTCGTCGTGTCCCTCGAACGCAGGTCGCTCGTCTCTGCTTTGCGTGTGGTAAGCGGCCAGTGGCTATTTATGGCAGTAAGGAATATTATTATCCACATTTCACATGGAGGTTGGAGGACAGGGCGAGGGTCCACGCTCTCCCTACTGCGCTCTTGCCTTGCTGTGCCCTCGCGGCCCCTTTTGGGCTACTGCAGTCACACGCAGTCCACAGATAGCAGAACGCGGGCGCGCACAACTGGGCATGCGCTGCGGCCGAGCCGTCCGCTTTAAAGGCCTCCCCTCCCGCACCTGGCCCGCAGTTACCCGAAGCGCTGGGTATCGGGAACGTGCGTAATGACGCACGTGCACGCAAAGACGTGGGGACGCAGGCTGGTCGTACAGAGCGTGAGTTTCCGCGTCTGTTCGGTCCCGCTTCTGTCGTCGGTTCTGCGCGGCGTCTCTCGCCGTTTCTCGGGGCTGCGGGCGCCGGCGGCCGGGCGGGGGCTGCTGGGCGGAGGTCGGCGCCTCCCGGGGAGCCAGGGCGAGGGAGGCGTTGCGGGGTTGGAGGTACAGCCTCCCCGTCCCGGGCAAGTCCGAGAGCTAGGAGGGGGTTTCCTGGGGCAACTCCACCCGGGGTCCCGTACGTTGCCCCGTCTCCGCCGGACCGCTCGGGAACGACGTACTCACACTCGGAGGAAGGGGTTGGCGCTGAGCGAGTATAAGGAGTTCCTTTTGAAAGCAGGAAGTTTGAAGTGACGTTGCATCAGCAGCACAGCCTGCAGTTTCAGGTGCCCTCGGGACAACTTTCAGTTTCTCAGAACGAGCCCAACCCTCACCGCAGTAATTAGGGTACAAGAAGTCCACCAAAGTAAACCCTTTCTGCCCAAACCCTAAAAACCTTTGGATAGACCTTTGCAAGAAACGAATCACAGGCTTATTTGTTTTTCCAAACTGAGCATAAACTCTCTTAAAGACTAAGCGTTACTGTCAAAATGAATGATTGCCTGCTTAGTTATGATTCAATTATCGAGGTGTTTAGGTTTCTTTACAGTACGCCCAGACTTTTTTCCCCCCTTTGAAATTGCTTGTTAGTAGTCTTTGTCTGATTTCTCACAGTTGTGTGTCTTTTCAGGGATGGTTCTAATAAACTTTAAAGACTCTGATTTGCTGCGGGCCTGGCATCGCTGTGGAAAGCAAGCACTCTTTCCAAGAATAGAAGTGCATTGGTTTCTAAATAGTCCCAGGACTCTAGCATCAGCATCACTTGGGAACTTCTTGGAAATGCACATTTTGGGATCTTACCCCAAACTTACTGAATCAAAAATATATTTTAACAAGGCTTTCAGTTGCCTGGATGCTAAAGTTTGAGAATTACTGGCGTAGTGATAACACCCATTGTGGAGTCATATATAATGGAATTTGAATTGAAGTAATTCCTAGATGGAGAAACTTGGACATGTTACTTTATAGGGTTGTAATATGAAAATGTAAGAAAAATGTTTAATGCTTAGTATTTTGTTCACCGCAGGGTTCTCAACTCTGTGTAGTCAAGGTTGTTGGATGCAGGATGTTCAAAGTTATAGCAGTACATACTCTATTGTATTTTTAAGAATAGCATTAGTATTCATGTTGAAGAGTAGTTTTTGATTTTTTGGCCCTCTGATCTCTTCAGTTTTATTTATTTATTTGGAGACAGTCTTCCTCTGCTGCCCAGGCTGGAGAGCAAGGGCGCGATCTCGACTCACTGCAACCTCTGCCTCCCGGGTGCAAGCGATTCTCCTGCCTCAGCCTGCCGAGTAGCTGGGATTACAGGCGTGCACCACCACGCTGGGCTAATTTTTGTATTTTTAGTATAGACAGGTTTCACCATGTTTGCCAATCTGGTCTCGAACTCCTGACCTCAGGTGATCCCCATGCCTCGTCTTCAGTTTACTTTTACCTTCTTTTGACCCGGAATTTGGTAAAGACCAGTTGAGAAGTATTGTATCTTAGTGACTTGTAAGCAAAAGCCAAGGCCGAAGATGTTCGTATCCTTATCTTTGTTTCCCATATGTCACACAGCTCCAAGATAGCGAAGACGGTCTCATGTCTCTCTAGATCCTCCATTTGCAGGAAGGATCACAGGAGTGCCCTCAACCCCCTGTGTTTTTTGGATGCATTGTTTTCTTACAACTTTACCTCTTTCAGGGGCTCAGTGTAGGGGGAGAAATAAATATTCAGGATTTAGGGCAGCTGCTCTAAAGGCTAGGTTCATTGCAATGTTGAGAAGGTCAGTGCCAAACCATGGCCTACACATGTGGTTTTCATTAGAGCACACTGCCCCCAAGGCTACACCATTGCTCCTGGATATTGAGAGAGTTTTCACATAAACATGAGTCACTTTGGATGGATTATTACTTCTGCAAATAATTTCGTTAGCTTTGCCACCAAACTGGCACTGTCTCATCATGAAATGTTTATTTTTCAAAGGCCTCAAATACGTTTTTGTTCTCCTTATCAGAGAGGCAAATCTCTGGTTTTCGGTCAGACAAGTCCTGCTCTGAATCTTGCCTCTGCTACTTAGTGATTGTTTCCATTAGACAAATTAACGCCCTTCCCAATTTAATTTCTCCTGTAAAGTAGGAGTCATAGGATGTGCTGCTTCAGGCCATTGAATTAAATGAAATAATGCATAAAACATGTCCACCTTGTTTTAGGCATAGAGGCTCAGTAAATGTTGCGTGTCGCACAAGGGGAAAAAAAGGTGTTTATCGCCCCAAACCTAACTTTATGCCATTCATTTTATAATATTTTTATAAGTGAGGTAATTTTATTACCTAACTGCACTGCTTTTCTTTTTAACCATAAAAGATGAAGAGTCAAAACTTTAACATTATTGTGAATGAGAAAAAACAAACACCTGAAAAATGTTAAAACTTTAACATGGAAAAAACCCAATCTTGAGTCTTATCACTGTAACAGAGCAACTTCTGTAAATTGTTTATGGGTGTTTATGGGAAGGTAAATATCCAAAGGTCGGGGGATGAGTAATAAAGTACCTTCTGTTAATGAGGATAGTCAGCTAGAGAAGGGGACACTGTTACAGAAAATGAGACCTCATTGAAGGTATGCACTAAAGGATAAGAAAATGAAAAAAAAAGAAAATGCCGTTAGCCCTGAAATTGCTAATATTTTTTAAAAACACAAATGCTTAATGATAGCAAACTGAAAACTTTTGCATTCCATTTTAATTAAGTGATAACATCTATTACATGTATTTTTGTGTGTATATATTGCATATTAATGTCTGAGCACAGAAAATACTTGAAAGAACTCATACTAGGTCATAATTTTACTTGTCAATGTATTAGAATACAGGGGTGGGGACCAAGTATAAAATGAAACAATCTATACATTTATGTAAAGTTAGATAAATACATGTATATGTAAAGTTAGATAAATACATGTATATGTAAAAGTTCTTTTAAAAAAACTATTAAAAACAGAAATGATTCTTTAAAAGGTAGATTTCCTTTTATGTTGCAGTTGTAGTCGTGTAAACAGTGGTCCTCATATCTTTTTTCAACAGGGAGCCCCTTAATCTTATCTGTAAACCTCAGGAGCTGAGGAACGTGAAACTCTGTGGTGAAATAGAAATCGTCAGGGCATGAGCTATGCCTAAAAAGTAATGGCATTAAGAATTCTGGTGAGTGGGATTCACAAACTTGTTCTGAAGACAGTTTCCAAGGTTGGCAGCCATGTCACCATATGGATGGCTTCTCATGCAGGGGAGTGAGTGATTATTGAGAAAACAAAAATCTACCTGACCCGTACTTTACAAAGTAGGATTCTGTGCACTTTTTTGAGGAATTAGCTTTAAAAAAAATCCCTCCAAGTTGTGACAGCTCTATCACTATTGAAAGCTATTTGGTATTTTAACTGTCATTTAGGATAACAAATGACTCAGGGAAAAAGAAACAAGAAGTCAAAGGAAATGTGTTACTTGTGTTTATAGCCCTATCATTTTTTTGTTGTATGAAAGCAACTACTTTATATGGTAAAGTGCTTTTTTTAGAGAGTTAATTTTAAGTTAATAATGAGCCTTCATAAGAAAATTAATTTCAAATGCTAAGTATTTGTTAGATTGTTATTAATAGTGGTAGTTAGTGATACTATATTGTCTTTTTCACACATTGAAGAGGGTTTCCTGGTGACACCTGGAGTGTGGGGGAGGGGTAGTCACTTTCAGTCAACCAGCTGCTTTGTGCAGTATCATGATGGTGATATTTCAAAGCCCATAGATAATTTTGGCTGTATTCAGGAAAGAAAACCAGATTTCTGGGAAGCAACAGATAGTGTGCAAGAGCCCTTTGGGATCTAGATGATAGCCAACTAACATTGAGGTTTGCATGTTGAGGTTACTTACCATCTAGTTTCTTGGACGTTGTTACCTGCACCTCATAATTACACAGCGATAAAGTCTAGTTCTAAGGGCAGGAAAGGCTACTTTAAGGAGAGGAAAGGAGAGTGAAAAACTTGGTGGCACAACACGCTATTTCATTTATTCTTGACAGTGATTCTAGAATGTAAGTGGAAAGTTTTTCCGTCTATAGATAAAGAAACAGAAGCTGAGCAGTACCAATTATATGATTTGTCCAAGGCCACGTACTAGTACATGATGGCATCCATATTTGACCCCAGATCTTTTGACATTAGCTCCAGGATTGTTGTCATTCCACCAACAGCTGTTTCTGTAAGTAAGTTAACAGGTGTTAACTTACTTGTGCATTTTTTAATGCAAAATCACAGTATCAGGATAGCAATGAATGAAATAAGTATAAATGTTACTTACACTGACTTTGGTTTTGTAAATAACTTATAGGGGTGTGTTTGTGCACTTGTGTGTGTATATATGTGTTTTGGCAACTACATATAATTTGGGATTTTTTTCCTCGAATTAAAAGTCTCTTGGGCAATACTGTGAAAAAAATTCACTACCTTTTAAAAAATACTACCAATACCAGCAATTTTGCAATTATGTATGTTGTAATGATTCAGTTATGATTCTAAATTTGAACAAGTGTAGGAATGAATTTTGTGCACACTGCCCATGTAGTCCCCTCATCTCAACATATTGAAGGAAATTTTTTTCTTTCAAGGCATATTCATTTTTCATTTATTTATTTTTTTTGAGACAGGGTCTTACTCTGTTACCCAGGTTGGAATGCAGTGGTTTGATCTTGACCCACTATAGCCGAGAACTCCTGGGCTCAGTTGATCCTCCCATCTCAGCCTCCTGAGTAGCTGGGACTACAGACATGCATTACCACACCCAGCTATTTTTTTTTTCTTCAACTTTTAAGTTAAAGGGTACATGTGTAAGATGTGCAGGTTTGTTGCAGAGGTAAACATGTGCCACTGTAGTTTGCTGCACAGATCATCCCGTCACCTAGGTGTCAAACACTGCATCCGTTAGCTATTGTTCCTGATGCTCTTCCTGCCTACCCACCCCTCTGGCAAGTCCCAGTGTGTGGTGTTCCCCCACCATGTATCCATGTGTTCTCATCATTTAGTTTCCAGTTAAAAGTGAGAACATGCAGTGTTTGGTTTTCTGTTCTCATGTTAGTTTGCTGAGGATAATGGCTTCCAGCTTTATCCATGCCCCTGCAAAGGACATGATTTCATTCCTTTTTATGGCTGCATAGTATTCTATATGTACCACATTTTCTCCATCTATCATTCTTGGGCATTTAGGTTGATTCCATGTTTTTGCTATTGTGAATAGTGCTGCACTGAACATACACATGCATGTATCTTTATAATAAAATGATTTCTATTCCTTTGGCTATTTACTCAGTAATGGGAATACTGAGTAAAATGGTATTCCTACCTCTAGGTCTTTGAGGAATCACCACTCTGTCTTCCACAATGGTTGAACTAACTTATAACTTACACTCCCACCAACAGTGCAGTAGCATTCCTTTTTTCTCTGCAACCTCGACAGCATCTGTTGTTTTTTGAGTTTTTTATAGTAGCCATTCTGACTGGCATGAGATAGTATCTTATTGTGGTTTTGATTTGCATTTCTGTAATGATCAGTGATGTTGAGCTTTTTTTCATATGTTTTTTTGGCTGCATGTGTGTTTTCTTTTGTAAAGTGTCTGTTCATGTCCTTTGCCCCATTTTTTAATGGGCCTGTTTTATTCTTCTAAATTTGTTTAAGTTCCTTGAAGATGCTGGATATTAAACCTTTGTCAGATGGATAGATTGTACAAATTTTCTCCCATTCTGTAGGTTCTCTGTTCACTCTGATGATAGTTTGTTTTGCTGTGCAGAAGCTCTTTAGTTTAGTCAGGTTTCATTTCTCAAGTTTTACTTTTGTTGCAGTTGCTTTCGGTGTTTTTGTCATGAAATCTTTGCCCATGCCTATGTCCTAAATGGTATCGTCTGGATTTTCTTCTAAGGTTTTTATAGTTTTAGGTTTGACATTTAAGTCTTTAATTCATCTTGAATTAATTTTTGTATGTAGTAAAAGGAAGGGTTCTAGTTTCAATTTTCTGCATATGGCTAGCCATTTTTCCCAGTACCATTTATTAGAGAATCCTTTTTTGCTTGTTTTGGCTAGGTTTGTCAAGGATCAGATAATTTTAGGTGTGCAGTCTTATTTCTGAGTTCTCTATTCTGTTCCATCAGTCTATGTGTCTGTTCTTATAGCAGTACCATGCTGTTTTGGTTATTGTAGCCTTTTAGTATAGTTTGAAGTCTGGTAGTGTGTTGTCTCCAGCTTTGTTCTTTTTGCTTAGAATTGTCTTGGTTACTTGGGCTCTTTTTGGTTTCATAAAATAGTTTTTTTCTAATTCTGTGAAGAATGTCTTCTGTGTTGCACCCCAGTGATGAAGCCAACTTGATCATAGTAGATAAGTTTTTTGATGTGCTGCTGGATTCAGTTTGCCAGTATTTTATTGAGGATTTTTGCATTGATGTTCATCAAGGATATTGGCCTGAAGTTTTCTTTTTTGGTGTTGTGTCTCTGCCAGGTTTTGGTATCAGGATAATGCTGGCTTCATAGAAGGAGTTAGGGAGGAATTAGAAAGTTTAATGGGAATAGCATGGAATCTATCAATTACTTTGGGCAGTATGGCCATTTTGACGATATTGATTCTTCCTGTTCATGAGCATGGAATGTTTTTCCATTTGTTTGTGTCCTCTCTGATTTCTTTGAGCAGTGGTTTGTAGTTCCCCTTGAAGAGGTCTTTCACTTCCTTGTTGGCTGTATTCCTAGGTATTTTATTTTTGTAGCAATTGTGAATGGGAGTTCATTCGTGATTTGGCTCTCTGCTTGCCTGGTGTTGGTATGTAGGAATGCTAGCATTTTTTGCACATTGATTTTGTATCCTGAGACTTTGCTGAAGTTGCTTATCAGCTTAAGAAGCTTTTGGACTGAGACGATGGGGTTTTCTAGATAAAGGATCATATCATAAGCAGACAAAGATAATTTCATTTCCTCTCCTCCTATTTGAATACCCTTTATTTCCTTCCCTTGTCTGATTGCCCTGGCCAGAACTTCCAATACTGTATTGAGTAGAAGTGGTGAGAGAGGGCATCCTTGTCTTGTGCTGGTTTTCAAGGGGAATGCTTCTAGCTTTTGCCCATTCAGTATTATATTGGCTGAGGGTTTGTCCTATATGGCTCTTATTATTTTGAAATATGTGCCTTTAATACCTAGTTTATTGAGAGCTTTTAGCATGAAGGAACGTTGAATTTTATCGAAGGCCTTTTTTGCATCAATGAGATAATCATGGTTTTTGTCTTTAGTTCTGTTTATGTGGTGAATCACATTTATTGATTGGTGTATGTTGAACCAACCTTGCACCTGGGTGATGAAGCCAACTTGATCATGGTAGATAAGCTTTTTGATGTGCTGCCAGATTTAGTTTGCCAGTATTTTATTGAGGATTTTTGCATTGGTATTCATCAAGGATATTGGCTTGAAGTTTTCTTTTTTGTTTTTCTATCTCTGCCAAGTTTTGGTATCAGGATAATGCTGGCTTCATAGAAGGAGTTAGGGAGGAGTACTTCCTTTCAATTGTTTGGAATAGTTTCAGTAGGAATCGTAACTGCTCTTCTTTGTACCTTGGTAGAATTCAACTGTGAATCCCTCTGGTCTTGGACTTTCTTTGGTTGGCAGGCTATTTGTTACTATCTCAATTTCAGAACTCATTATTAGTCTATTCAGGGATTCAGTTTCTTCCTGGTTCAGTCTTGGGAGGGTGTATGAATCCAGGTATTTAGCCATTTTCTCTAGATTTTCTAGTTTATGTGCATAAAGGTTAGTAGCTAAGTGAGCTCTTAGGGTTTGGGCAGACTTGGTAGATATGGAAAACTCTTCAAATTCATGCTCTGAGAACCAGCTCCAAAAGTTGTTGGTCACATAGTTTCTCAGCACAAGTTTTAAATTCCAGGGAAAGAGGAGTTATTCCAACTTTGGTCACTATCACCTGGGATCAGTATTAGAAATGGCACCCTTGATTAATAGCTGCCCCACCCCCACCCAAAGACCACATCCAATGATAGTGGGAGACAGATTCTTGTTACTGAAAGAATGAAGTATTGATGCTGTGTAGGCAAAAAGCCCTAAGTTGTTACCTATCACCTAATAATTTGTGGCTATCCCATGTGGTTTGTGGTAACATAACTTGTATTTGAAGCGTGGCATGCTTTCCCCTCTTTTGTTGTTGTGCAGGGACAACTTGAGTTACATAAATAATTCACAAACAGTTCCTACACAGAGATTAATTTAAATCAGAGCAGGGAGTGGTGGTAGCTCTTATTTTTTCATTGACGTTAGGTAGACAAAGAAATGGTGCAGAGTAAACCTGAGAATGAAACCACTTAAATCTTCTTGAAGGAGCAATCATGGGATGCTGGCATTGCTGTTCCCTGTGTGCCTCCTGGTTTAAAAGCCTAGGTCTGAAGGGCTGTCAGTTGGAGAACTTTAATGAGCCCTCATTACAGTAAACCTTGTGGTCTCTGAGAGAAGAAACTGGTTTATGATTAATACTGGAAATCATAAATGGTGATGGGATAGAATTGGAGTTGGCACTAATTCACCTAGCAGTGGGGCAAAATTTAAGATCATATACAAAATCTAGTAGTTTCATTTTTTAGCCTTTATTTTTTTGTGTATAAAAATAGTCTAATCATTTCTGTTAATACTATATAACACTTTTAAAAGGTGGAGAAAGAATTTTGCCAGCTGACACTTTTTTTTTCCCTAAAATGGAGGCTCATTAAATTCTCAAATTACTAGAGAATATTGACAGAGATCTTGGTTTGAGGTTTTACATAAAATTTATTTTAATGAAAAAAAATAATATCTGCTTTCAGGTTTCTTCTCTGTATTTGTTATACTTTAAAAAAAAGTATGTGTAAATTAATCACATGATGCAGTTTTAAAAAAATGTAGGGTCACAGAAAGTCTTGGAAAATGCTAATTAGTTATCAAATGCTAATGTTATCAAAAACACTTTAAAACTATTTTAAGCCTTAATTTATTTGTTTATATGGGCGAAACCAGTGTCATGTAACAATTTGTGATTTTGTATGTGTCTGTATACACACACACACACACACACACACACAGACACACATAAAATCCCATTTAATCCTCATGAAACCAAATGAGCCTATGTTACCTTCTTTTACAAGTGAGACTGAAGGTTAACTTTCCTGATGGCACATGGCTGGTGTATGGTAGAGCCAAGGACCATACCTTTAACTGCTGTCCTATACTGCTTATGTTAATATTGCTACCCCGTACATAATTTTGATAAAAAGCACTGGGACATTTCTTTTCCCAAAGCCCATCTCTTTACTCTCAGTTCCCTGACAACTTCTTTATGCTCTGAAACTGTTAAAATGTGTCGTATTATCCATCATCTTGTGCTTCTGTTTGCTGCGAATGTGGCAACAGCTCCTGTATTGCAGCAGTGTGCCCTGTGAAGCTGTTTGTCCTTTATGTCTTAGAGCAGCCTGACAGCCTTTCATGTGGAGTTCAGCAAGATTGCTTTTCATTTAACAAAGCTGAGTGTTGCTTGCTAGGTGAAAAGTAATTAAATGCTTTTAAAGATATATTTGATTAACAGGAAGCTGATCTGTGTAAATTAATTGTAACTGTAATGAAGTCATAGCCTTGTCTTTTGTTATTAACCAGGTAATTGACCAGAAGTTTAGAAGCTTATTGTAACTGACAGTTAGTAGTTTGACCTTGTATGCTGTCTGGAAGTGAAACATGCACAATGAATGTAAATGCAGTTTGTTCACTGAGCTGCATGTGTTGTCAGAACATCTGATTTTGGGTTCTTGTTTTTATTCTTCCATTACCTCTTTGTTGAAATTGGTGGTCAGGATTATATACTCACAGTGAATACTATACTTATTTCTCTTACTGAAAGCATCTGGCCAAGGACAAATGTTGCTTGAGTCCTTGGATAACTATAATCAGACATGAAACTTTGGCACATTTAGGACATTTAGGACATGCAGTCAAGTAAACAAATGCCAAAATTAAATGAATCTCGTTTTCAAAGTCTGTATGAAGGATAGTAAAGCAACTTTTGATAGAGAAATCAGAAAAGGAAAAATAGAAGCATAGTCGATAGAGAATTTATCCCCTCTCATTCTAATTTGTCTAAGAAAATGAAAACCATGTGATATTTTGAATATTTGAGTAGTGAGAACTTCTAACTTTGGTAATTTTGATTAAAGAATGGAAGTGTAGTCCAGGCATGGTGGCTTGTGCTTGTAATCCCAGCACTTTGGGAGGCCCAGGTGGGTGGATCACCTGAGGTCAGGAGTTCAAGACCAGCCTGGCCAACATGGTGAAAACCCATTCCTACTAAAACTACAAAAATTAGCTAGATGTGGTGGTGAGTGCCTGTAGTCCCAGCTACTTGGGAGGCTGAGATAGGAGAATCACTTGAACCTGTGAGGCAGAGGTTGCAGTGAGCTGAGATTGCGCTATTGCACTCCAGCCTGCGCAACAAGAGCAAAACTCCTTCTCAAAAAAAAAAAGAATGGAAATGTAAGAGTAAAACATGGAGAACATGGAGTAGAAGTGGGATAATAATGGTTGACAACCAGCCATTATTAAATGTTTAAAAAATAGGTAAGTACTATGTATGTAAGTAAATATGGTATTTTACCTTCAAAAGTCCTGACCTTTGCTTGTGGAAGTAGTTCTCAGGATTGTAGCTTATGAATTTTTGTCAAGTAGTGGAAGGAGGGTTATCTGAAATTGGATAGAAAGTTGTAACTGCACGTGTGGATAGGTATAGCTCATAATGTACTCCGTGAGCTGGGGAACTGATAGATGTTTGAAATGTATAAAATTGCTCATTTTGTTAATTTCTATACAGTTTGCTTCAGCAGGTTGCAGTTTTCTGCATGCATCAAATGTGAAATTTGTACTTTGCTCAAATTATTCCCTAATATACAAGCTTCATTTGAGCAAATTTTTTCATTTCAAAACAACCATTATAGCAGAGCAGAATGGAGCATACTAATGACTTCTACTTCCCTAAACATTATTGTATTTTATGTCTCTATGGTAATAGCACATCATGCTATTTTCTTCAAATTCCTTTCTTTTATCTATTTTTATCTTTCAAAGCCTGGCTGGGGTGAGGAGACTTCCGTAAGGTCTTCGCTGAATTAGACCGACTTAACATTTCTATATTGACATATATTTTTACATTATTTGCCCATTTCCAAAAAGTATCTGTTTTAGATGACATAAAATAGTAGTAAAGATTGTTGTAAAGAAGGAAAACAACAAACCCAAATGGGTGAGTGGCTCTCAGCAGAGCAAAGCATATTCATTTATTAGGCAAACTTAAGCTTTTTCTAGCTCTGATGGGGTTTTGCATGAGAACCATTGTCTGAATGGTGTTTCACAACACTATGAAGATGATTCTTTGGGTGAGATCTGTGTCAAGGCCTCTCGTATTAAATTAAATCTCTGCAAACGTCATTCTACAAAGGGAAAATGATATGAACTAACCATGCAGCTTTTAGTGATCTGGCAAAACACAGGGATAGTGATCTTTTATACTAGTAATTCTTAAAAGGCAGAAAAGCAGTTTTTGCCTCTCTGTGGCTTCTCTCTCAGAGTAAACCTTGCTTTGCAGGTTAGGGCTTGGGGGTGAAGGAAAGCCAAGCATGGAACGCCTTGCAACCCCCTAACCCCCATAGTCCTCCTAACCAGAATCCTAGCCAGCCAGATGCCTGGCCCTGGTAGGAGAACATTGGAGAAGCTATGGGCGCTTTTGTTCCTCAGCTTCTCTATTTGTATAGAATACATTCTAAGATGAGGAAAATGACATTTGTATGATTGTTACTTTTTTGTTTTTAACTTGATTTTAAAAACTGATTTTTTTTTTTTAGCTGTGACTGTGATAACGATTACTGAAAGAAGTTGGGTATTTGAACATTACTTGGTACTATTCTCTATAGTATTCTATGCTGTATAGATCTACAGATTGACTTGTCCTCAAGAAAACAATTACAATTGATGTAGAGTATAAGTTTTACATAGTGAGATTTTGTTTATTTGAAATGTTTTAAAAATGCATGTATGTTTTGTGTAATGGAAGTCACCACTTACCTTTCTTGGGAAAGACTATTCTTTATGCCAAGATGATGTTCTCCCTAATTTTTTGTAGTCAAAGTGTCATATCTTATTAGAAGACAGTGGGGTTGACTTCTGATCTCAGCTCTGACACATAAAGATCTTGGAAGTCATCATCTGTCACAATAAGAAAAACGTTGGACAAACTGAAAATCAAATACTTTTCTTAGGTCCATCAGGCAATTGAGGTCACAAGTCAAATCACCACCCTGAAATCTGGAGAAAGACTAATATAAAAAATCAGCCAAGATCAACTTACTGGAAGCCACTAAAGGCAGTAACCAGTAGGGACACTTAAATGGCAATTTTGATGAGTTGCTGGAGTCTGAGTGTAGACTAGCTTGAGAATTAAGAACTCTTTTCTGCAGACAAACCGGACCACAGTTTCATTTTAAGGACAGTCTCGGGAGTGAGATTAAAATCACTGCTTATCTGTAAAATCGTTAATAACAATGCCTACTTTATAAAGTTTAGAGATTGAATAGGGTAATTATGTAAAGTTTGAGAGCAGTACTACTACAGATTAGCTAGAAATGTGGTTGTATGTCACTTTGGCTGGTGGTTTGACTTCCTTTTGTATTTTAGAATAACTATAAATCAAGTAGCAAAATGGGATTTCTTTTTCAGTCATTAAAAAAATAGCTGTAATTTATTGAGTGATTACTGCATGCCTGGCGTTATTCTAAGAATTTCAATGCTTCAAGTTATTTAGTTTGTTTAAGAACTTTAGGATCAGATTTAGCTATTATTACTACTCCATTTTACATGGTGGGAAACTGAGGCTTAGATTAAGTGACATGGGCAAGGCCACATAGCTCTTCATGCTAAAGCCAGTCAGTAGGACCAATTTAGTTTCAAGAGTGTATGCTCTCAAACTCCAAGGTATAAGGAAAACACACCATTTGTAAGAGATGATGAAGGTTCCCTGGTGATATCCTGTTGACACCAGTGGAACGAGCGTATGTGCAGGAAGCATTTGGGAGGTTAGTGAGCACTGGCATGGGCAGGGAGCCTGTCAGGAGGGAGGCAGGTCAGGAGCTGGCTTTGAGGATTGGGAAGGAATTGAATGGGCTGATAGAGGCAGGTGTGTGTCTCAGGCTAGGGTGTGATGGTAGCATTGCCCTCAGGCTCTGCTCACATCGTCTTGCCCTTTTAAGGGACATTCCAGCAGGCTTTTAACCTCCAGATTCTGCATTTCTTTGACCAATTGCTTTCTCAGGCAATGCAGAAATGCCAGAGAGCCAGGGCAGACTCCCTTGCCCTGTGGATATAGCACTGAGGCATATCTATATCTATACTAGCTTTCAGAGTTCCCCAGTGAGATTAAGCTCTGGTTATTCACAGTGACAGCTCTTTTGAGAATATATATATATACACATAAACTGTCTCTCTGTCTTTCTCTCTCCATATATATGTGTGTGTGTGTGTGTGTGTGTAAATATATAAATATATATATATTAATTTTTTTATTTTTTAGGTTTTGTCATCCCTGTCTTACTTCCCTACTCCCCAGACAGTGTATTGGTCACCTATCAAATAAATAACTTCCACAGGGACTCTTGTATCAGAGTCTGCTTCTTGGGGAAGCCTGGACTAAGACAGTAATGCACAATAATAATATCAACAGCAAAGAGCTGCATTTGTTAAGAGCATGCTAACTGAATCTCTACTGACCTGTTTTACAGATTGGGAAACAAGACATAGGTTCATGAGATAATTTGCACAAGGTAACTAACACAATAAATAGACTAGCCAAGTAGTCTTGAGTCAAGAATGGTTTGATTGTAGTCAGCCATCTTAACCACCTCTTGGCACTGAGCAAACACCTAAAGACAAACATGATCTGATTGGGAAAGTAGTTGTAGGAGTGTAATAGAAAATAAGGTTAAGTACTCAGTGTTTTAAGTTTAATTTCTGTGGTTTCAGAGAAGTATTTTAGCAAGGGTTCTCTATCCTACCATTACAACAGTGTACAAAGGGTTTCATTCTTTTAAAATTGCTTGGGTTGGATTTAAGAAATTAGAATAACCCTAGTTAATCTGGAGTTTTGAATTTGTTTTTCCCAGTTGGGAAAACACAGAACAGCAAAACCTCCCTGCCCTTCTAAGGTGGTGTCATCCTGGTCTCGAATGTGGACATGCAGGATTCTAGGTGGGGTCTATAGGGAAGATAACCTTACACTATCCTCCTTTCCAGAAGTTTTAATCCAAAACAGAGTGATTTTTAAGAGGCTCTGTGCACATGCATGATTTTCTGAGGTCCCTTATAGATTCCAGTGAGATTGTGTGAAATCCACCCAGCAAATGGGCAATAGTAAATGGATAAAAGTGTTTGTATGCATAAAAGGACTCCTATCTGCTACAGAATCTTCTGTGAGACTTCTTTGGTGACCATAGGAAAAGGAAAGCTGAGGTAGTTGGGTGCAAATCTTACGTGTGTTTTTCTAAATCTACGTCCTTAATCACCCAAGGGAGTTGAAGCATTGTCTCCTCTCTGCTTATGTTCAGGAAATAAAGCAACTTAACCCCTTTGAAAAAAGTTACAATAAATGTGCCCTATGCCTTTTTTAAAAAATCTTTTTTTCTGAGCCTAATAACTTTGCCTCACCTGTGGAAGATGGTCAGTATGTTATTTGTTTTGGGTCCCAGTGATGACCTTGTTAACATTTAGCCTCTTCCAGGAAGGAAGAAGCTAAACTTTTTTCCATCAGGGAGAATTGATAAATTCCTCTCCGTTTCTCTCTCTGTGTTTCCATGTCTCTTTCTCCATCTGTGTCTCTACATTTGGGTGTGTGTGTTGTGGGTTCCAAACACATCCCCAAATGCAGAAACACAGATGGAGAAAGATTTTCAATCTTAAGACTAGAATTGTGGCCGAGGCGGGTGGATCACGAGGTCAAGAGATCGAGACCATCCTGGTCAACATAGTGAAATCCCGTCTCTACTAAAAATACAAAAAATTAGCTGGGCACGGTGGCATGTGCCTGTAATCCCAGCTATTTGGGAGGCTGAGGCAGGAGAATTGCCTGAACCCAGGAGGCGGAGGTTGCGGTGAGCCAAGATCGCACCATTGCACTCCAGCCTGGGTAACAAGAGCGAAACTCTGTCTCAAACAAACAAACAAACAAAAAAGACTAGAAGTAGACTTTCTGAGCTCTGTGTGTGACAGAGCAACTTGATGATCCAACTGAGCCTAAATAAACCAGTCATTCAGGAGGTTGATGACCTTGTGTATCTGAGACTGCAAAACTAGGAGACGAGTCAAGATAAGTAGAACCAGGACAGCTGGCAAAAGTAGAGGTGGAAGCATCACCTCTCTGGGGAATAGGGCCTCCAGTTATTTTTTATTGTGTTTGCTTTTTTTAACCTCAAGTTTCCAAATTGCCTGGGGATCCCCTGCACCTTGCTCACCACTACCAAAGTTTTATCTTTTCCTCTCACTTTGACAAAAGTCCCTAGTCCCTTGGAATGAATGAACTGTAACTCTTAGGCCTTCACTCTGTGCAATTTAGTTAAACTGACACATGAGCCTTTTTGTTGTTGTTGAAAGTAGTTTAGAGCATTTTATAAATTTGCAGTTCCCTTCCTCAGCCTTTTGCCTTTACCTGAAACCAACACGTATTTAGTTCCTTTGGACTTTTTACCCTCAGCAGCCAGACTTCAGTGTAGTAAAGCTGGGTGTTTGTTGTGGTGGGGTTGGCGGCTTTTTGTTGGCTTGTTTTATCTTTTTAGTTCTTCAGCCGGTCTATCCTCCTCCTCAGTGGCAAGGCCAGTGCAGTTGCTGAAGTCTTTTGTTTAGCCATGTGTACTTTCTACCCTGCCATATTTCCTCTTCGGTGAAATTGATCTCACCTTTCCATAAACACTCTGAATCAATCTTACTGCTGCTGGAATTTTGTTGAATCCCTAGGATTGAACTGATATCAAGTCCTGACTTGACAGTTTCTTCTGATGATTCTATTTATTGTCTTGAACATGCATTTCTGTGGCTTAGAATAGATGATTTTATCATTTGAAATCACTTTCCCATAGTTAATGTAAACTTCCCTTTTTATAGCTACCACCTTAGTTTTGCCACAGTAATTTTTGTGTTTACAAAAATAAATTTTATAAAAATATCGGTGTGCAATGGCTCCAGAAATTCTGGTGACTCTAGAATACCTAAAGTGATGGTATAAGGATGTGGAGCCTTTGGGAAGTTATTAGATCATGAGAGTGGACCCCTCATGAATTGGATTAGTATGCTTATGAAAGGGACCCCAGAGGCCAGATGCCTTTAATCCCAGCACTCTAGGAGGCCAAGGTAGGTGGATCACCTTAGATCAGGAGTTCCAGACCAGCCTGGCCAACCATGGTGAAACCCCATCTCTACTGAAAATTCAAACAATTAGCCAGGTATGGTGGTAGGCACCTGAAATTCCAGCTACTCGGGAGGCTAAGGCAAGAGAATCACTTGAATCCAGAAGGTGGACGTTACAGTGAGGTGAGATTGTGCCATTGCCCTCCAGCCTGGGCAACGAGGGCAAAACTCCATCTCAAAACAAACAAAAAAAAAGTTGAGGGGACTCCAGAGAGCGGTCTTGCTCTCTTTCTACCATGTGAGCATATAACAAAAGCAGTTCACAATCCATAAGAGGGACCTCACCAGAACCCAACCATTGTAGTACCCTGATGTCACACTTGCAGCCTCCAGAACTGTGAGAAATAAATTTCTATAGTTTATAATCATCCTGTCTATGATACTTAGTTATAGCAGCCTGAACTAAGACAGTTGCCAGAAACAATATCGAACTCAAAATTTATTGCTCTACCTTGTCTCTTTTAGTAAGATCTTATTTTTTAAATTTTGTTAATTTTATTTTATTTTTAGAGACAGGGTCTCACTCTGTTGCCTGCTATGATAGCTCACCACAGCCTCAAAGTCCTAGGCTCAAGCAATCCTCCTGCCTCAGCCTCCTAAGTACCTAGGACTGTAGGTGTGTACTACTGTACCTGACTAACTTTCTAATTTTCTGTAGAGATGAGATCTTGCTGTATTGCCCAGGCTAGTCTTGAATTCCTGGCCTCAAGCAATCCTCCTAAATAGTCCTTACAAAGTACTGGGGTTATAGGTGAGAGCCACTGAGCCAAGCCTGCAGATTTTCTTTCTTAAAATAAAGGAAAGCCTTTTGCTAAATGATAAGTATTGAAATCTTCACACTTGTAATCACTTTTTTCTCATTATTAAATTTTAATTAAAATTTACACTGCATATTACAGATGTGGCTGAGCTAAAATAAAGCATTGTTTTGGTCCCTTTTAGTACTTTTAAAACATTCAAACTTCATCTTATCCTCCAGGAAGCATTTATGTGAAAGAAAAGTAACTGACATCTCTTCTAAAGGTTCCTAGTCTAGTGACTTAAGTTAAAAAATATTGGCCATGAAGCAGAACATTGAACTATTTCCTGGCATTCCTCTAGATCACAGCCTAGAATTTTAGAAGATTTTTCTTTAACTACTTATAGCCATTTGAGGCATCTGTTACATGCTGTGGAAGTGTAGAATGTGGAACTTGGGCTTTCTTGACTGATGGGCAGGCCGAGCTGCTGGGGCCTCTCACAGGCATAGAGGCCACCATAAGGTCACAGCTATGAGTCAGGAAACTGCCAGACTTCACAGTGGAGCAGCACCGTCTGGGTGGAAGAGCTGAGTTTGGGTGCTTATACTCCAGCATCTGGGCATCGTCAGTTTGGTTTCTTTATCAATGTAATAAAAAAAGTGGAATTTCTGTCTGTCTTTCATAGTTTGACACGAAAACTGCTGGAAGGCCTTTTGCTAAATTGGGCACAAGATGTATGGGATGCGTGTGAAATTCACTTTGGTCACCTCTGGTGGTGAGAGAGTCCATGTGACTGCCCATCTGTGGGAATGGCCTTGCTTATTAAGCACCTTGGACAGAGAAAGTGAAGGCCTGAAATTTCAACATTTCCAGAAAGTCTGACGGGCCGGAGCTCCATGGACGTACATCTCGCGTGGGCAACTCTACAGAGTGCTTTAGAATGGGCAGCTGGACAGTTAAGTGATTTTCTTGGCAAGTGGTGGGTAGACCAGCTAGTGGATAAGGTAGAACTAATTTTGTCTGCACAGGATTGTGAGAATTAAGTGAAATGAAGCAAATTATATATGATTACTTTTAAACTATAATTGCATAAAAGTTATTAGGAGTTATGTAAATATTGTAAGGCGTTGATTCCTAGAATAAATAGCTTGAAGTTGATCAGATGATGTTGATAAAGATTTAATATCTACTAATATTCATATAGTACTTACTGTGTTTCAAGAATTATCCTAAGTGTTTTAATTGTATGACTCATCAACAACTCTATGAGGTGGTCCTCATTATTACTTAGTGTCTGTTTTATAAATGAGGAGGCTGAGGTAGAGATTGATTAAGAACTTACCTAAGGGCCGGGCATGGTGGTTCACACCTGTAATTCCAGCACTTTGGGATGCCAAGGCGGTCGGATCATCCAAAGTTAGGAGTTCCAGACCAGTCTGGCCAACATGGTGAAACCCTGTCTGTACTAAAAAATACAAAAATTAGCTGGGTATGGTGGTGTGCAACTATAATCCCAGCTACTCAGGAGGCTGAGGCAGGAGAATTGCTTGAACCCGGGATGTGGAGGTTGCAGTGAACCAAGATTGCACCACTGCATACCAGCCTGGATGACAGAGTGAGACTTATTTTCAAACATTAAAAAAAAAAAAAAAAAGAGAGAAAGAACTTACCTAAGATCGTGTAGTTCCCAAGCATTAAGTCAGGATTTGAACCAAGTCATTTGACTCCAGAGTCCATTCCATTAATTATGACACTATTCATCATTTCTTTTTTCTACTTAAAGATATTTTTTTCCATAAAGGGTATCACTATCTGAAACACTATTCAGTGTTGTAACCATGAATATAGAAAGCCATTAGGTGGATTGTGGGAGGGGCATAACATGATGAAATTGGATTCTAAGCAAACTGAGTCAGGTCCTGTGTAAGTAGAGTAGGGGAAGAGTATAAGGTGATAAAGGCCCGATTTCTGTTGAGTTCTTTCAGCATATAACACATGCTTTTAGTAATGGCTTATCTCTCTGGAACATTATTCTTATGTCTGTTTAGTGGTCTTAAATCCTTACTCCTCAAAGGTCACATATTTTACCTATACATGCCTTCCACGTGGGTGGAATTGATACTAAAGGTAGGCTATTACAAAGGACAACTGGACATTATCCCACTAAGGGATCAGAAATTTGTGTTCATATTAATCTGGGAAGATGGTGTATGAAGGAATAAAGGAAGGAGGAGCTTTTATGTCTTAAGAACTCTAGGTTTGAGCCTGGGTATGGTGGCTCACACCTGTAATCTCAATATTTTGGAAGGCCAAAGCAAAGGGTTGCTTGAAACAAGGAGCTCAAGACCAGCCTGGACAACACAGCAAGACCCCGTCTCTACAAAAAATAAAAAATAGCTGGGTGTGGTGACACTTGCCTGTAGTCCCAGCTACTTGCGAGGCTGTGGTGGGAGGATCACTTGAGCCCAGGAATTCAAGGCTGTTTTGAGCTATGATTGCACCACTGCACTCCAGCCTGGCAGCAGAATGAGACCCTGTCTCTAAAAAACAAAAAACCCTCTAGATTTGATAAAGTCAAAAAGATATAGCCAGTTGTCATTAGAGAGATAGTCTAATGGTGTGTCAAGCTGGGTGAGACAGTTTCTTAATATGGTTATAACAATAAAGTGTATGAAGTTGGAGAACCGTTGTATTAAAGGTCTTAGTAGCCTTCAAAAGGAGAAAATACTCTCAGTTCCCAATTTCTTCTGGAATAGAGTCTAAGTTATAGATATTTCCATGAATAGATGCTGAAATATAATTACTGAGAGAGTGTCACAGTAGTCATAATGACTAGATTCCCATTACCTTCCTAATATAATTTGATTCTAGTTTTCATTTTTTATTCATGAAATCAGTTTTTATTCATTTGATTGTCTTCATTTCTTTCTATCTCTGCCATTAATGTGAAGGAAGAAAACAGAGATCCCTACTCTAATGTCCTCTGATTTTATCATTGATATAGCTCTGGAAGCCATTTAACAGATTTAGATGACCGGAAAAAAATATCATTTATGTGCAACTAGTCATCAAATAATTATGCTGTCTAACCAAGGTTCCACACTATACCCCCTGGACTCCCTATTTACTAATCGACTGAGGTAGAATATGCATCCTGGTAAATTGAACATGGTGTAATGATGTGAAGCCATACCATCTGCTATTACATTAAACATTTAAATATTAAATTTTAAAAGCACAATTTACATGTTATTCAAACAACTATGTTTTGCATATAGCAAAGCTTTTTGAAATACATTCATGTATTTGAAAAGAGAAAACAGATTACTTTGCAAGTATTCAGTTAATAAATTCTTGCTTTTCACTAAATGCAGATGTTATACCATTTTCATATTTTCAGTAATATCTTGAAAATCTGCATTTCGTAATTGAATTCTCTTGGAACCGAAGGAAGCTAAAGCTTTTAAGAAAAATTATGCTAAGAAGTTTTGCTGGAAAAGCAAATAATTTTTTTGTTATTGTGTTGGACGAAAAAGTTCTCAGTTTTTGGCTCTGCAATAACAATAACAAGTGGAGCAAACAGTTTCATAAGTTTGGACTAGAAAAGCTATGAATGAACAAGATTCCTGAGAGAGTTACAGGGGTGGGAAGAAAAGCTCAAGTTCAGTTTATCCCTAGAGAAAGTTGACTGTGATGAAACAAAATAAGAGAAAAAAAAATGCATCTAGTGTTTCTGTATATTTTGACCAAGTTAATGTGCTATTTGTGATGCACTAATTTGCTGTCTAGCTCTGTAATTAAAACAGAGGAAGTTTTTATGTTTAATATAGATAATTTGCTATTTTCATAGCATTTTTGCTTTGTTTGCAGTAGTAAAACACACTAACCCTGTTTTTTTCTAAATAATTGTACAGAATTTGCAGTTAAATGTGTTGACCTAAGCAATAATCTTGCCATCGAAGTACATTTGCATTCCCTTCCAGCATATTATAGCACAGGGGGATGGTGGGGCTGCAGTCTACGGTTTAACCAGGATAGGTTTTTTTGTGGTTTCACCTTTCTTGAGATTTCTCTTGACCTGAGCTTGTTAAATAATTTTCTTTAGAAAGAGTGTGTGTGTGTGTGTGTGTGTGTGTGTGTGTGTGTGTGTTTGGGTACATGTGTGCTTGTCTGTGTGCCTGTGAACGTGTGTGTTTATATTGTATTTGAAGCAATGAAAATCTAAGCATTTTCTCAGTATCATGAGTCATTATGGAAATGAAAATCAGTATTACTTCACATCCACCAGGATGGCAACAGTAAAAAAGATGGATAAGTACAAGTATTGTTGAGGATGTGGTGAAACTGGAACCCTTGTACACTGCTGAAGGGAATGTAAATGGTGTAGAAATTTGGAAAACAATCTGGCATTTACTCAGAAAGTTAAACATAGAGTCACTGTATGAATCAGCAATTTCACTCTTAGGTATATACCCCAGAGAACTGAAAACATATGTTCATAAAAAATTGTACATGCCATAACATTAGGAGAAATACCTAATGTAGGTGATGGGGGAATGGAGGCAGCAAACCACCATGGCATGTGTATACCTATGTAACAATCCTGCAAGATCTGCACATGTACTCTAGAACTTGAATTAAAAACAATTGTACATGAATGTTTATAGCAGCATTATTTATTATAACTAGAAAGGAAAAACAACTGAAATGCCAATCAGCTGATGAATGGATGAACAAAACATGGTATATTCACACAATGGAATATTATTTGACTGTAAAAAGAAACAAAGTAGCAATACTTGCTGCAACATGGATGAACTATGAAAGCATTATGCTAAGGGGAAGAAGCCAAATACAAAGGGCTACATATTGTGTGACTTAATTTATATCAAATGTCCAGAATAGGCAAATTCATAGGGACAGAAAGTATGAATAGATTAATTGTTGCCAGGCACTAGGTGGGGAGTGACTGACTGCTAATGGGTATGGGGTCTTTTTGAGGTCATGAAAATTCTAGAATTAGATATGTACAACCTTGTGAATATACTAAAAAACATTGAATTGTATTCTTTAAGATTGAATTTTATGATACGTGAGTTATATTTCAGCTTTTTAAATATGAATGCTAAATCCCATTTATGCCTATTGTTCCATTATTGGAACACTAAGCTTGTGGGAGTTATTTATATCTTGCTCAAGGTCATCGCCAAGGTCTGATTTTTCACAAAAAAAATTTGCAACCTCCGGCATAAATGGATTAAGCATCTGGAAGATCAGGTATTAGCAAAGTACGGAGTGTGAGTGATAAGAGGGCTCTGATAAATACTTGCCAAATGGCTTGAACAAACCTTAATTTTCCCTTATTTCTTAGAGCATATACTTCAAATATTCGAAACTGTTAAATGAAACTTATCAATGGCGTGAAAGTAGCGCTAATGACACAGCATTCATCTATCTCAATTATATAGTGACAGACTTCTTGAGTCTTAAAGGGAAAAAAAAGCATACAATTTAAGAATGTTTTAGTGGATATTTTTGGAATTTGTTATACTTTTAGTAATATGGACGTCTCAATCTTCTGAACAGCATTTGATTACTCCTATTAAAACTTTGTAGTTCCTGTCTTTCTTGTGAAATTAATTTGGTTGGTAGCAGACACCAAATTGGGAATAGAATTTATAACTGATATATTCTTGCAATTTAATGGTCTCAATTCTTATTGAACATTTAAATCTGGAAATTGAGATATATACTGCCTTAGTAAATGATAACAATGAAATATTTTCTGCTTTGTAAGTAGAATTGAAAATCACTGTAATTAGTTTCTTTTCCCTTTTTACTCCTTTCTCTTCCCCTTGAGACACATTGGTTTCCCAAGTTATGAGTTCAGTTTCTTTTGTTTGTTCTAGCAGCTTAGTCTTTCTTATAACATACCTGTTAAATTTTTAATTTCTCATTAAAAGTAAATATGGCTAATTTTCCTACCAATATTTCAAGAAATCTTCCATTTCTCTCTGTCACAGCCTTGATATAGTACTGTCTAGTCTACATTATTGCATAATTAAAATGCGATTTTTTTGTCAAATAGTTCTGGCAAAGCAACTTATCAATATATTTTTAAATGAGTAAGATATTTATTTCTATAATGTTGAGATTAACGTTATAAATACTGTTGTGGACCTAAAAACACTAAGTGGAATAATATGTATAGTGCTACGGGCAAAGTTGTTACAGGTGCAGGAAAAATACTTAAAGATGAACATATCATAGGTATTCAGACCTTCTTAATCAGTTTCGTTTATCATATAATGTAGATACATTAAAAATATACTAATCTTGGGTCACTTGAGAAATACAGTTGGCCCTCCGTATCCATGGATTCTGTATCTATGAATTCAACCAACTACAGATTGAAAATATTTGGGAGGGGAGGGGTGGGAAATGGACGATTGCATTGGTACTGAACATGTACACACTTTTTTCTTTTCATTATTACATAACAATACAATAAAACAACAATTTGTATAGAAGTTACATTGTATTAGATATTATAAGTTACCTAGAGATCTGAAGTATATGGGAGGGTGTGCATAGTTTATATGTTTTATATAAGGGACTTGAGCATCCATTGATTTTGGTATGTGTTGGATGAAGGTCCTGGAACCAATCTTCCATGGATACCCAGGGACGAGTACGTTTACTTAAGTATGGACCATATGCCAGTCACTGTGTATTCGTGGTGATCCTATGGTGGATCTGGGTATTGTTGGTGATCAAAATGGATAAGGTTATTCCTGCCCTCGGCCATTTATACTGTAATCCCAGAGCTACTGATATGGGAGGCTTGAGATGAGACCATAGCGGTGGGCAGGGGAACTGGTGATATAAGCATACAGTTATGGGAAAGAGTTTGGACTTACTCTTGCTGCAATGGCAAGCCATCAAAGGCTTACTTCTGGGGAGTCCAACTTCAGTTTTATAAAAGATTACTCTAAGCAATGGTGGAAATAGTTAGTGGGCATCAGAGGAGAAGCAGGGAATTCAGTTGGTTGGATTTTATAGTAATCAGGCAAGTTATGATGGTGACCCAGACTAGAGTAGTGGCCCTAGAGCTAGAAAGAAGTAGATTGATAAAAACTATTTAGAAGAATTAATAAAATTTGATGGATAGGATTTGGGTGTAGCAGGGTGAGAAGGTTAAGGTTGAAGGACATGTCAAGGATCTTTCTACGACTTAGACTTTGACTTGAACAACTGGATAGATGGAGATGCCGTATCCTGAGGTGGTGAGCATGAGAGGAGGAGCTGATCTGGAAGGGACAGTTCAGTGTTCAGTTTGGGGCATGTTGAGTCTGATGGTAGGGTATGTTTGTAAGGTAAGGGAGCATAGGGACTGCCCTTTCTTAAACTCTGGTAACTGTCTTGTGGTCTGGATACCAGTTAGAATACATAAACCACTTCCAAAACCCAACAGATTTTACAGGTATTCAGTTCACAGATAAGTTGCTATAATTGATGATGCCTCTGTGGTCTTTCAGAGAGTGCAGCACTCTAAAAATTTCTGTGGGTATTATCTGATAGGCAAGACATTAACAATATTCCTTTTATAGTCAGTGCTCTCTTATTATGGTCTTTCTTCCTTGGTGTTCCTAGAACTGTGCCTCCCTGGGCCACATGGTCAGGTTACAGATTTAATCTTTACCTGAGTCAGTTGGATATTCTAAGTTGTCTTGTGACAGGCTACATCCCTCACCTTGGGTGGCTGACTTGGTAACTGATTAGGAAGGAAACTACTCTACAGTTGTTATGAACTAGAACTGATTTGTCTTTGCTACTTAAAACTCAAAACGTATGTTCTACCTACACTGACACGCTAAGTGGCCTTTGTTTATGAAGGTTGAGCCCCAAAGATATGCACTTATCACATTGGCTATGGTTATATCTCCTTTCACATTAAGTATGTATTCATTGAGAAGTCAAGCCATACAATTTTACTTCTTTTTCGATTTCCTGTGGACAATGTTTTTATTTCCTTCATCAAATAGAAGTAGGCCATTTAGGGGCTGAGAATATAAGTGTTTTGTTATTTGCTGTGACTCCAGTGCACTTGGTAAATATTTATCGAATAGATGAGTGAAATGACACTTGGTAAATATTTATCAAATAGATGAGTGAAAGGAGGAATGGCTGAACTGTTGTTCTATAAGAAAGGATAATTCAGTTTTCAGAAAGCAAGACATCAGGCAGACTTTATTTTCCTCTAAGATTATGTACCTGAAAACTGCTGAGAAATCAAAGCTGAAAAATAGAAATGTGGGAATCATCCTGATAAAAAGAATTATAAAAATCATGAAAGTGGAAGCCCTTGAGTGTGTGCAGGAGAGAGTAGGGATAGAGCAGAAGTGAGCGGCAGAGAAATGGATTGGAAGGAGGATGGAAGCCTCAGGAGAGCAAGGCGTCCCATGGAAGCAGGAGGAGTCAACAGAGGAGAGCTGGGAGGTGCGAAGGGATCCAGACAGAAAGACACCTTTGCATTTGGCCAGAAATAACTTAGGAAAGTGTGATCAGAACCTGGGACACAATGTGAAGTAAGACTGAGAATTCTGTTCTTTTATCTATGCTCTTCATCACTAATGATTCTAATTGAGGGGCAGCTTTTTCTGAAGCAAAAATGTAATTAGTTTTGAATTTCTGCTACATAGAGCCCAGTGTCATAAGACACTGTTGGCAATGGTATTGAATGGTTTATTTTGTGATTTCTTTTAAGTGGATGATTTATTGATCAATGATCAAGGCCAGTTTTTTCATTGTTCCTATGAAAGGTAATAATGTTTGATATGTATAATATACATATTTATGTGTGTGCGCACACACATGTGTGCACACATATTGATAAATTTAGGAGAATTGCAAAAAAGTCACAGTAGGTAGAAAGTTGAACATTGACATGAGTTCTAATGTGAAAAATATAAATGTTAGTAGAGACCGGGTTTCACTATGTTGGTTAGGCTGGTCTCGAACTCCTGACGTCAGGTGATCCGTCTGCCTCAGCCTCCCAAAGTGCTGGGATTACAGGTGTGAGCCACTGCGCCTGGCCTCATGTTGAAATCTGATCCCTAGTATTGGAAATAGAGCCTAATGGGAGGTGTTTGGATAAATAACATTTATCCAAAGTTATGGGAGCATTTCAGTTTAAATTTCATTAAATTTTCTAGCTCATAAGAATTCCTCAGAGCTACAGTAATAAAAATATAGAAGCTTGGGTTGTGCTAATACAAGGAGTTGTGCCAATAATATGTGTGTGCATGCACTTGTGTATATATGGCTAATTTGTGTGTGTGTGTGTGTGTGTGTGTATGCATACACACATATATACGTATGCGTAACTTTTTTCTGGACATTGCTTTGGTGTGATGTTGATAATAAGAATTCATATAGGGGCATAGGAGTACATTTGAGTCTTTTAGGATGTTACCATTTGCAAAGGAATTAATTCTCACATAAGTGAGTTTACTTTATAGAAATGAAAGTAGTAGCTACTGTTTATTCTAACTGTTTTATTCCAAGCATGTTACAGTAATCCTGGGAAGGAGGTTTAATAATTCTTAATTTAAAGCAAAGAAATTGAAGTTCAGAAAGTTTAAGTGATTTGCCCTAGGTCACAGAGCTAGAAAATTAGAAAATCCTGCCCCCTTTTCACTTTAAAGCTCATGCATTGTCCAGTGTGCAGTCCATATTAGAATCCTTGGGGTATAGGAGTGAGTTACCTGTTTGGTTTGGGTCAGGTAGTCTCCATAGAGAAAACAGAAACATTAGATGAGAACTTTTTCAACATTTTGCCCCTAATCTATTTAATATCCACAGATACACCTAATTTTTTTTTTCTGTTAAGAGGAAAAGACTCTTCCCTCCAAGCATTGATTCTTTTTTTTTTTAATCTCTTGCATCTTTAATCTGTGTCTCTGGCTGCATCTCTTCCATTACTAGCTTCTTTTCATGAGCATAAACCAGTCTTTCCCTGTCTTGAGTCCATTTAGGATTGCTATAAAGAAATACCTGCATCTGAGTAATTTATAAAGAAAAGACGTCTATTTAGCTCACGGTTCTGCTGGCTATAAAGTTCAAAATTAAGCATCTGGTGGGAGCATCAGGCCACTTCCACTTGCAGTAGAAGGCAAAGGGGAGCTGACATGTGCAGAGATCATGTGGTGAGAGAGGAAGAAAGGAAGTGGGGAGGTGCCAGTCTCTTTTAACAACCAGTGCTGGCAGGAACTAATAAGGGTGAGAACTCACTCACCCTTGACCTCAGGGAGGGCGTTCATCTTTTCGTGAGGGATACTCCCCCATGACCCAAACACCTCCCATTAGGCTCTATTTTCAATACTGGGATCAGATTTCAACATGAGGCCTGGTGCGGTGGCTCACGCCTAGAATCCCAGCACTTAGGGAGGCTGAGGCAGACAGATAATCTGAGGTCAGGAGTTCCAGACCAGCCTGACCAACATGATGAAACTCCGTCTCTATTAAAAATACAAAAATGAGCCAGGTATGATGGCACATGCCTGTAATCCCAGCTACTCAGGAGTCTGAGGCACAAGAATCACTTGAACCCAGGAGGTAGTGGTTGCAGTGAGCCAAGATCATGCCACTGCACTCCAGCCTAAGTGACCAAGCAAAAAAAGAAAAAAAATTCAACATGAGGTTTTGGAGGGATAAACACCTAAACCATAGCACTCCCAAAGGTAGTAATTCCTGTATTAGTAATTGCTGCCTAACAAACCACTCCAAAGCTCAGTGAAGTAAACCAAGTACCATTTATCTAGCTCACTGTTTTGTGGGTCAGCAAATTAGACTGGGCTCAGCTGGAATCACTTATGCACGTGTGGTCAGCTAGACAGCTTCCCTTCTGGGGTGGTAGCTGACTAGTGGCCAGGACCATCAGGGTGACTGGAGTCTGTGCCTTTCTTACATTACCCAGCAGGCTGGCCTAAACTTGTTCACATGGTTGCTTAAGATGGTTTCTAGAGAGAGAAGCCTATAAATCATCTTAAAGTGTAGGCTGGGAGCTCATGTGGTATCCCTTCCTCCACATCCTGTTAGCCAAAGCGTGTCACAATGCCAGCCCAGGTCCAGCAGCATGGAGAAGTGGGCTAGTAGGCCATGGAACTTCTCATTGTCATTAACCCCAGATCACCCTTGAAGACCATAGTCAGATCACCACCTCAGGCTGTGTTGTGTGCCTGTGCTCTGGGTTCTGTCTCTTATGCATTTGGAACATTGTGTGGTGGCTGTTGGTTTATTTCTTGGTGGAAAGTGAGCCTCTTAAAAACAAGGTCTGTGTTTCAATCCAGGATTTGGCTTGTCGTAGGTAACTAAAAGCGTAAGTTGTTGTGAAAATAGAGTTCAGACAGTTGATATCTGGCAGCATGGAAATTGGGATTAAAGGTAATGTATGCTTGTGTCTTAAAACTTGTTGATGTTTAAAAACTTGGGAGCAAGCTCATTCTAACATATCAAAATCAAATATTTATTTTAAAAAAAATGGAGAGGGTAAAGAATCCCGGCCAGGATTCTGAGTAGAAATCATTAAATACTTGCACACTATCTTTATAGGCTTTTCATGAGGTTACATGTTTGTATACAAGGAAGTCAAATTAATTTCATGACATGTTTGTCAGAGAAAAACATACCTGTCCATTAACTGATTCATTGGGATTTGGGATAAAATTTCTATTCTAGAATGTAAAATGAAGGAAGGGTGTCAGTCAGCATCTTATATATTACTCTTGAAGATGTTGAACATAAATATTTCTGTTAAAATGAGAAGTAGCATTTACCTCATGGGAGTTTATCTTGAAGTGAGTATGTCTTATCCATGTAATAATTCTTAAAAGATGGTTTTTCACATGTATTTTGTGTTTTAGGTCTATTTATCTCTCCGGATACCTAAAACCTGACCACCTGACCACATTTTCCCATTGCTGAGCTATTTCCCTGATATCTGGCCATGCAGCGGAGATCAAGAGGGATAAATACCGGACTTATTCTGCTCCTTTCTCAAATCTTCCATGTTGGGATCAATAACATTCCACCTGTCACGCTAGCAACTTTGGCCCTCAACATCTGGTTCTTCTTGAATCCTCCGAAGTCACTGTATAGCTCCTGCCTTAGCGTGGAGAAGTGCTACCAGCAAAACGACTGGCAGCGATTACTGCTGTCTCCCTTTCACCATGCTGATGATTGGCATTTATATTTCAATATGGCATCCATGCTCTGGAAAGGAATAAATCTAGAAAAAAGACTGGGAAGTAGATGGTTTGCCTGTGTTATCACCACATTTTCCATACTTACTGGAGTGGTATACCTGCTCTTGCAATTTGCTGTTGCCGAATTTATGGATGAACCTGACTTCAAAAGGAGCTGTGCTGTAGGTTTCTCAGGTAAGGGAGATGAAATTTTGAGATTGCATGCATAAAGGAAGCAAGAGAGGTGCAGCTGCTGTAATTTTATGAAGTATCCCTAGTTGGTGAGAGGACCAAATTCTGAGTGGTCAAGGGCTGCTGAGACTTGCATCTTGGAGAAGAGGCTGGAACATAGCAGGGACTAGTTTTTGCATTCTACATTACACTGCATCATTCACTCTTTGACAGTCTACACTAGGACCTGCTGGAAGGTGGTTTCGTAAGAGACATCATATTGGAAACATGTACCAGCTCCATATGGTAGGGTCACAGAAAGACCCACAGATGTATTTGCAATAGGGAGTTCTCTAAAAAGATGAGTGTGCCCGTGAAGCAGACTCGGTGTGCTCTCTCTGGTCACCAACTTGTCTGCACCAGACGAGACAGAGCACACTCATATGCAACAAGTTACATGAAGCAGATTTAATATATACAGTTAGGCAGCAAGGGACAACAGAAACCTAGATTTCATTGTAAGCCCATCCTTCTAGGCTCAAAAAGCTGCCCAGGGCTGTTGGGGTCTTGACTGTGTGTGCCCCTTACATGAAGATAAGGAATCTCGAAGAAGCAGCCAGGTACAAACCTGGGAATCACATGAATCACTGGGCAAAGCTTTGAAAGACGTCCTGTTCGAGGAGAGTACTAGGCTGTTTCAGCCAGCTCCTTTTTATCTCAGGGTGTTAGATTTCCAGCACATTTCCACAGTTATTCTTGTGAACTACAAGCAAGAAAGGAGGGGGAGAACTACATAGACCCAGTGCCACCTGGAGAACTGTCCTGCATATGCCTCCTGATGACTACATTAATAAATGTACCATACCCTGCCATGGCATGCTTGCCATGTTGCAGGAGTCATGATAGTCACTCTGCATAACCTAACCTATTTCACTTATGCAGCAGATCCATGTGGAGATGGGATTGTCTTGATTTTATTTTATTTCTTTATTTTTAATTTTTTTTCTGATCACCTGCTGCCCATTGAGGGATTGTCTTGATTTTATAGTTGAGAAAACCAAGACCCAGAGAAGTGAGGTTACTACACAAGGCTGCACAGCTAGGAAGCGTTAGAGCTTGGATTTGAACCCAGTCTGAATGACATTAGCCGTGTGATGTGTTGTCTCTCATCTTCTTCCTCACTAGTTCTTTTTTACAGATATTTAATGGAACCAAAATTGCCAGCAGGATTAAAATTAGGTGTTCTAAATATTAGACTATGAAGGGGAGGAGAGAAGTAGTTCTGAAACAAGGAAATCTAATCCTTCCTTCTGCTTTTCCTGACATCCTTTCCCTTTCCTTCCAAGATGTGTCCTTATGCATCTAATTATGGGAGAAGAAAGAATATATGCCCTGCCTTCAGGATGTTTTTTCATAGAGGTTAGAAAAATGCATATTACTGATTTTTTTTATTAAGTTAAAATTTATATAGCATAACTATTTTATAGTGTAAAATTCACTGGCATTTAATACCATTGCTAGTATTTTATTCACATTTTAGGTGTTACATATTTAGTAGCATACTGAGCACCAATATGAACTTCCATATTTAGAAACATCAAAGGAATGACTGTCTTTAACGTCTTTTTACTGAATGCAGGATTGTAAGGAATAGGGTATGTTTCAAAGCACAAAGTTGGATGTAATCGAAAATCATTTTTACTTTTAATTAGCTTTCTTTGTAAATGTTGATGCTCCTATATTTGGATTGTTGATATTTGTGTGTTCTTTATTCTTTTTTAGGAGTTTTGTTTGCTTTGAAAGTTCTTAACAACCATTATTGCCCTGGAGGCTTTGTCAACGTTTTGGGCTTTCCTGTACCGAGCAGATTTGCTTGTTGGGTCGAACTTGTGGCTATTCATTTATGCTCGCCAGGGTAAGTGTTTTCTTTTAGGGAATACAGTTGAAGAACCTGATGTTCCATGGAGAAAACAATTGCAGTAATAATGAAGTAACCAACTGTTTTTCACGGTGAAGTTTATTCTTTATCTATTAGGACAGAATCAAGCTTAATGGTTTTAATGTCAGACATTTCTGGGTTTGAATCTTGTCAACTATTGGGCTGTATAATTTGGGGTTACTTGTTTTACATGAGTTGCAGATTCCTCATTTTTTAAGTAGGAGAACCTGCTATACAGATTTGAGGATCAATATTAACCGGCCAATCAGCTAGTTAATTCTGAAAGCGATATTCCAAAGAAGCACATAGAAACCACATAACTCTAAAGATTAAAAAGCTGTAGGGTATGTTGATCTCATGTTTTTAATTTATTTTAGCTGTCAGTAGTCTTGGTAATAGAACTTTTTAAACCAAAGGCTTTACTTAACTCTTAGAATGTGAAATGGATCAGCTCTGAGGTCTTCTGGGTTGAGTGGTGGCATGAGGCCCTTTTCATCTTACTCCGTGTTGCTGCGGCTTCCTTAGAGGAGGCACTTCCATAAAACCCTAGAGCTTAAAGAAGTGCAGTTTCAGAACTGCTGATCTAGATGAATTTTTTTTCCTTACCGAGAAGGACTTGGAAGGTCAGAAGGTTAAGGAACTTATCAACCAACAGTTTGTGGTAGACACCAGCCTCATGAGGATTCAGGCGCCCTGACTCCTGTCTGGGGCTCCTGCCCATTCATGCTGCACTTCTCTCCTTTGGTTCCTTTCCCTGCTTTTTGTTTAGAAAAAGGAGGATAAGTTTCTTTCTCTGCTTTTTGTTTAGATAAATTATAAGTTGTGTTATTTTTTCCATCTCTTTCACCAGCTTGACTTTCCTTAATCTGTATTGTCCAACTGGAAATGCATAATGTTTGCTTATTTTCACTATGGGACTGGACATTGGCAAAGGGAGAGATTCAGGAAGGTTCAGAAAGAAGGAAGATTTCTATTTGCTACTGTTCTTTTTAGACAGTTTTTATTTTGGTTTTGATTTGTGTGACTGTGCTGGGTGTCATACCTTATTTGAGAGTATTTTCATTGGGCTGTGTGTCAGCCCGGTAACTCCTGGTCCTTCTTTGATGCTAATTTCCCATCATGGGCAGCCACTGGCAGCTGGCCTATAAATGGCAGTGATGTGGCCCCTGAGTATCACTCATTTACAATTGTATTGCTACTTTTGACAGTTCCACGAAGAAAGCCTCACAAAATCTTCAAAGTTTTCTTTGAAAAAGCATCCAGTAATGTCTGTCCCTTATCTGAACAGCCCTCTCTATACCTTGTCACTCACTGCTTCCCTGACTTGCTTGATGTCACTTGGTTCTCTGTGTCCATGATGGGCTCTTGTATGCGACTGGAAACACCCAACATTCATATGAAAATCATTCCCTCTGCTATTTGAACTTTTATCCTGTGATGAATCCATTGAATAATGGTGCATTTAATATCCTTATGCAACTGCTTCTGAAGAGCTTATTATGCATTTCATTTTTTAGGGTTCCCCCCACTTACATGGAAAAGGCATGGTTGCATTTTTGTGTCATAACGCATATTCTTCATGGAGGAACCTGTAATTCTGAGCCTGGGAAGTAAATGAAATTTCTTGTCTTTGAACTTGAAGTTCTTTTGATTTTTAAGATTTGACTGCTTTGAATGATAAACTTCTAATGTCCAAGCATAATGTGTCCAAATAAAGACTACACTAAACACTGGTCCAGGAAACCTAAGCAGTGAGTGCTTCTTTGAGACGGATCTTGGAAGAATGGCTGAAACTAGAGCTCTCTTTGCCATGCATTGTTATTTGCCTGATGGCTGTCAATTAGAATTTTCACTGAGAAAACACTGTAAATCTTTAGAACAAAGCTTGCTTTATTGCAGGACTGTATGGGCTGCCCTTTGGGAGGAAAAAAAAATCTGCCAAAGCAAACATTTGGTAGACCTCTGTGTTTTATGAAAGCCACAGAATTAGTAATTTCCCCAGATTTTTATTAAGGGAAGCCACTCCAAATAGGCAGCTGTTGGGCATTGTGAGGAGTGCGAGGGGCATGGACTTGACGCAGAGTGAAGCAGTCTCACCCATTCACGTGGTGCTTTTGCTTCTCACAGTCTCTGTGTGTACTTACTTCAGTGGTTGCTCTGTCTCATACCCAGCTTTCCATGTTTCTTCATGTCCTGGGACCCTGACAGGTGATAGTGTCTGAAGAGGTGTCCCAGGAGGGAGATGTGCAGGCCACCTCTGCTGCCTCCTTCCTAGACCTGGCTCCTGTCCCTTCCCACCTCCTACCCCGACCAAGATTCTGTTGATGGGAGGAAGGGGAATCTGTTGCCTGGTTTTACCTTCTAGCCAAATTATGAACCTCTGAGTGTTCTCATCTGAGCCTTAGGCTATCTAGGCAGAAAACTGAAGTTCAGAATTGTGAACATCACCAGAGTAAGACAGCCACTCAGCGACCATGCTAGAGGATAGCAGTTAAATGTGAGGGGGCCAGGCTCACATACTGACCGTGGGACCTCGGGCAAGGTACACAGCCTCTCCGAGACTCATTTTCCTCATCTGTGAAATGGGATATTACTCACCTTCTCTGTTTAATAAATCAGTTTTAAGGAGTCATATGCGAAAGACCTCTTTGTGAACAATAAGAAGTACTCAACCCTTTTATTATGAAATAAATCACTGAATGTGTACACTGTTCCTAAATAGAATCATACCTAATTTCTTTTTCTTTCTAAAATTAATAGATCAGCTGTTATTTGTTTGTTTGACTTCTACTCCGTACTTCCCTTTGCTCCTACTTGATTTTTTTCATCCTGAATGACAGCAATCTAAAAATGCTCATAAGCCACTTGAAAATATGAAATAAGCAGGGCATGGCTGCATTTGGGCCCTGGGGTATTACAGTTAACCCTTGAACAACTTGGGGTTTAGAGGTGCTTAGCCCCTATGTAGTCAAAAATTTGTGTGTAATTTTTGACACCCTAAAGACTTAACTATCAATAGCCTTAATGATAACATATACAGTCAAGTAATGAACATTTTGTATGTTATGTATATTATAAACTGTATTGTTACAGTAGAGAAAATAAAATATGATTAAGATCATCATAAGGAAGAGAAAATGTATTTATTATTTGTTAAGTGGAACTGGATGATCATAAAGGTCTTTATCCTCATCATCTTCACATTGAGGAGGAGGAGGAGGAGGGGTTGGTCTTATTGTCTTATGGGTAGCAGAGGTGGAAGAAAATCCTCATGTAGGTGGATCTGCATAGTTCAAACCCATGTTGTTCAAGGATCCACTGTATTTGGTAAAATATGGCAGCTGAAAGCACTACCCCCTAGGCTTTAGATACCGCTTCACTGATAATATTTGGCAAGAATAAAATTACTTTGACTCAACTAAAAACTCTGGTTAGATTGATTAAATGAGAGAAAAATATCTTTATTCTTCTAATTGTTTCAATTTTTTACCATAAAATTTTCAATGTACTTGTTTTTCAATTTCAATTTTTAAAAATTTATTTTTCTACTAATTTCAATTTTTTATTTTCAGAAATATTTATAAATTTTCAAACATAAAGAAAAGTTGATGCACCATTTGAAAGTAAGTTGTAAACATGGTAACTTCACCCCTAAAAACTTCATCAGGCATTATTTAAACATAAAATTAAATTTTAGAAAACCACATTACTGTTGTTGTGCAAGAGAAAATTGACAGTAATTCCTTAATGTTGTTTGGTAATTGGTTAATGTTCAAATTTTCCTAGTGTTCAGTTCTCTTTGATAACTGTTGTGGCCAAAGGAGAACCAGGATCCAAAAATCACATATTACCTTTGATTATTATATTTCTTTATTCTTTTACTCCAGTACATCCTTTCCACTGTTTTATTTTTCCATGAAATTGACATTTTAAAGAGATCAGGCCTTGTGTTGTGTAGAATATCCCACACTCTAGACTCATCTGCTATTTCCTTTTGGGCTTGTCTAACTTGTCCCTCTATCCCCTGCATTTCTGGAAGGGATAGAGGGACAAGTTAAACAAGTTCGCATTTCTGAAAACTGAAAGTTAGGTCTAAAGCCTTAATTAGATTCAGATTAAACTTTTTTTTTTTTTTGCCATAATACTCCATAAGAAAGATACATATTGCATTACATCAGGAAGGACATAAATGCCAGGTTGTCCCTTTGTTAGGAATTGTAAGTTTAATCACTTGGTTAAGGCAGTCTCCATTGTAAGGGCACCTTTATCCCTTTGGAATTAGCAAGTACTATATGAGATGACACTTGGACATCATGCAACTAACTTCTTTCCAGTAACTTTTTGCCTTATGGTTTTTGTATACATCAGTGGTTATCCTTGTCTGGATTGTTTATTTTAGGGGGAGTTATAAAGGATGCCTTTCTGATCAGTTAATTGTTTTTACATTTGTTTGATGAGATTAATCCAGAGTTGGGGGTTAAGACCTCAAAGCAAGGAGTTGAGGAAGATGAATGTTTGTCAAAGACTGATCTTAATTTTACAGACTTCAAGCTTATTTGGTTTTGTGGGTTCCTCTTAGGAAAAAAGTACAAAATTACACGCAAAAGTAAAAGTTTTAAATGAGAAAGGAAAAGACAATAAAATTTTAAGAGCTGACAAATATTATAAACATTATGAAATCCATAAAAATAATATAATACTAATTCTCTGACACACCTCTGTAATATTTTTCCTCACAGGTTTTGTTGCATGTTCTTTGATCTCTTTGTCATATGAAAATAATCTGGAAATAGTATTTCCAGAGAGAGAGCATCATGGTGACTCAAAATTAGTTTTCTATTATTAAGAGTTTAGAAGAGCTTTCTTCACAGCTCATCATGTAAATTTTTAGAATCATTGTCCAACTTTGGAAAGCCTCTGTGAAGGTGTTTTTACAAGCAAGCTATAAAATTTCCGTACTTTTCAAGTTTTTTTGTGAAGTGATCAGTATCAAATGTTCTTTGAATTGAATTGAATGTTGTCATTGAACTTTAGTGGTAAAGTGCAGGTTTTATGTTTTCTGCATTGATATACTTTGTTCTTAAATCAGGAAGTAATTTAAGTACTTTATTAATGTTCTTATGATGCAGTCCTCTTCATTAATTGCCAGAAATCCAAAGTCCTACTGATTATTTGTTTACACTTTTTGATGTGATTTGCATATAATTTTGTTTGAGAATTATAAACTTAGGAATTCTGATAAAGTTAGTTTGCAGGATTCTCCAAAATGAAAAGGAACATAAGGAAAGGTACATTTATAATTGCATATACTGCATTATCATGTATGTCCCTGATGTGGGAGAGCCCCTAATTTCATTTTTGACTGTGTGAATGAGAAGTGAATCCTCTTCTTACAGTTTTACATGCTTGATGATTGGAAGACTTTTCCAGACATTGGGTCCTGATTCCAGAATGCTGATTCTACTGAGAGTGCTTGCCATAGGACACTTGAGAGTGCTGTGGCATTGCTGCTCTTACATCTCCTGTTAGCATCCGAGTTACAGATGCATAGTGGGCATTAAGAGTGTTTTTGGAAGCTCTTTCTGCACTGTAAAGACTGGCAGTGACTCAGCTATGCACAGAAATGACCACAAACCACATAAATATACCATGCTGGACACAAACCAATTGTGTCCTTAACTCAGCTTCCCTTTAGCTGAATTTCAAAAATGCCTGTGGCCACTCCAGTGGTAACTGCCATGGGAGGAAGTGTGACAGAGAGGAAGTTAAAGTGGAAAGAGACAGCAGGTTTAGTAGATTGTGGTTAAGATATCTCACTTCCGCAAGTTTAAAAGAAATACAGCCATGTGAACACATTGCTGGAATCCCTCCCATAGCTCTGAAGGAGCCCAGGCAAGTGAAAGACCTGATGCCTCATGAACTTATTGGCAAATCTGCATGTTTCTGTTGAGAGGCGGTTGGTGCAGTGATGACTCTGGGGAAGGGAAAGTAATGGAGCTCAAGAGCCTTGTAGACTGTGGGATAATGGAGGAATTAAAAATAGGAGGTTTTGTCAAGTTTGAAAACTGAGAAAGCTGTGGGAATAGAAATTGGTAGTCAGAGGGGAGGATACTGGAATTGGTTTTACTGGTAACATGGCCCTGAGCATGTCTATGGTGGTATGAAATTGAGGCACGGAGGAAGAAAAGGTCCTGGGAGTCAAGGAGTTGTTCAAAGAGTTGTGAGTTTCAGGTGTTGGGTGGGTCTGTTTTCACACAGCTATAAACAATATCTGAGACTGGATAATTTATGAACCAAAGAGGCTTGATTGACTCACAGTTCCCCATAGCTGAGGAGGCCTCACGAAACTTACAATCATGGCAGAAGATGAAGGGGAAGCAAGGCCGTCCTACATGGTGGCAGGTGTGAGACAGAGCACAGGGGAAATACAAGACCCTTATCAAACAATCAGATCTCATGAGAACTCACTATCATGAGAACAGCATGGGGGAAACTGCCCCCATGATCCAGTCACCTCCAACCAGAACCCCTCTTGACACATGAGGATTATATTCAGATTACGATTCAAGATGAGATTTGGGTGGGGACACAGAGCCAAATCGTATCAGGTGGATTATCTGCATGGACAGGGACATTACCTAGGATGACTGTAGGAGGTGGGGTTGGTGGACAAAGTATGAGGCTACTCCAGTGTTCTCTACGGATGTCAGCAAATGGTATTGGAGGCAGATAGTAGACAGCATCTTTATTAGTTTCTTATTGCTGCTGTAACAAAGTACAACAAATGGGGGCATAAAATAACACACATTCCTTCTACAGTTGGTGTTGTCAGAGTGGAGTTCCCTTAGACTCTAGAGCAGTTTGTAAGGGAGAAACTATTCCTTACTCCTTCTAGCTGCTGGTGGCTGCTGGCATTCCTTGGCTTGGGGCTGCATCACTATATGTCTGTGTCCAAGGTCATGTGGGCTTCTCCTTTTCTATCTGTGTCAAATATCCCTCTGTTTCTTTCTTACAAGGACACTTGTGATTGCATTTAGGAGTCACCCTGGTAATCCTGGATGATCTCTGCATCTCGAGATCCTTAATCACACTTGCTAAATCCTTGCCATATATGGTTACATTAATGAGTTCCAGGGATTTGGATGTAGATGTCTTTTGGGGAACCATTATTCTGCCTACTACAGCATAAAAGAAAAGTAGAAAGTGGTGGAAATTCACAGTGAGAATGCCAATCACATGTGCCTAGACCTGTGCTTGTGCATCTCCCTTCCCTTTCCCTGGCATGCCTTTTATTCTCTCCTTGTGACTTCCTGGTTATTCAAAACCCAAATCAAACACTGTCTATCGTGTGCTACTTTCCCTGATTCCTCCAGGCAGTGTTAATTACTTCTTTGTCTTTGCGTCTAGAGCGTCTGTAGATTTGTCTACCCTAATCACTTACTCCATCATAATTTATCTGTGTTTTTCACTTTCTTTCTAAGCTGTGAGCCTCTTTAAGAGCTGTTTCTTATTTACCTTTGTATCTTAACCATCTGCCTGACACATAGTAGGCACTTAGTAAATATTTGTGGTTGAATGACATAAGTTAAGGAGCATCAGTTATATCCATGGTTGCTCTTTGGCTTGAAATGGCTTGCAATGCTTTGTGACCTATCGCAGGTATTTTGATTTTCCTTTATTCTTTCCATTATAAGGTGGACTGATAATCTCATTGTTTTAGAACTCAGTATCTCACTCAAATGTAAGGAGGTAGTAATCCAGAACAATTTTGAATTAAATCTTTAGTAAAAGAGTATGTTTATTCGCCATGTGCCTGTGCTTTTGAGATCCTTGTTAAGTGTTAACCTGAATCAATACAGTATTTCCCTACCCATAGAGACTTCACAGTTTAGCAAAAGAAACACTAACTACCCACCAAACCAAAACAGAAGGTGGGAATTTTAGTTCAATGAAAGTAGAGGAACACAAAAGGAAAGTATCTCTGATTTGAGAAATTAGGAGGCTTTGCAGAGAAGAGGGGTATGTATGTTGAGTGTTTGGAAATAATAGGGCAGATGATGAGATAGACTATTCTTTGAAAGGTGAATAGAAGGCACAAATACCAGGAAGCATGGCAAATTTATGAAATTACTATTCATAAATGCTGGGAGATAAAACTAGTGGTGTTCCTTCAAACATGTTCCTTTGACCACTAGTTCCTTGAGACATATCCTGAAACAGGACTTCCTGGTCAGCAAACTTCAGCTCATGTGGTGTTCTGTGTTCTTGCAAAGATACGGTGCCCATGAACATGTGAAGGGTTCTGAAAAGACTGCAGGATGGAAATCAGATTAGTCAATTAGTTTCCCAAATTTACTTGACAATAGCTCCTGTTGTTTTAGCACTAGCATGAAGTAATATGCAGAACCAGTGTTCTTCCAGGTACCCAAATCATAGAGGGCCTTGGATGGCAGGTTAATGAATTTAGGCCTTGCTTGTAGTCAGAATGGACACATGGCTTTGGTTTCTGAGAAGGAAAAGCCATGAATGAATCTGTGGCTTAGGAGAGGAGGCCACAAATAGGATAAAAATTTGCAGAATTGGTGGCAGGTATCCAGTTACACTGTTGACATAGACTAGAGAAGAAACTGAAGACTAGAATTAGTGCAGTGACTGAGAGAATCAAAAAGAGCAGGGTCATGGGAGAGGGGTTTCCAAGGCTCAGTGATAGTTCCTGGGCCGTAATAGGAATGACTGGTGTACTGGGAACTTCCTACATGCCAAAAAACCATTTAAGCACTTTATGTATATTATCTCATATCATCCTTTTTACACCTACTTTGTGAAGAAGGAATTATTATTCCTACCACTTAAGAGATGAAGAAACTGAAGCACAGGAAATCAACTTACTTAAATATCAGCTAGTCCGTGGGATAGTAAGTATTTAAGTTTCTGCAATCAGGCCCCTAAATTCATACTCTGAACTAGTGATTCTTAAACTTTTGGTAATAAAACCTATTTAGAGTCTTGAAAATTATCGAGGACCCCAAAGAGTTTTGGTTTCTATGGATTATATCTATCAATATTTACCATATTGGAAATTAAAACTGAGAATTGAACATATCAATATAATTCATTAACATTTATAACATAATTTATCAATAATTCATTTTAAATACCAGTAGTAAGCACAATATGTGTCCACATAAATAAGTTTATGAAAAATTAATGTTTTCCAACAAAAAAATGAGATGAATGGCAACATTTTTGTGAAACTTTTAATGTTTGGCTTAATAAAAAAATCTGATTTCCATGCTTGCATCTATGTTAACTCCTAGAGCTATATCATTTTGGTTGAATGTCAATTTGGACTCACACAGCTATGTACTAGGGAAGGGTAAGAGGGATTGTTTTAGTAGCTTTTTCAGATGATCATGAGTATTCTTTGCACTACATCAAAAGTTGGCATTTGGTAGTTTCTTGAAGGTTAGTTCCGATGTGGAATCTGAAACCATATCAGTAAACCTGACCACGTTCTGTAACATTAAAAGCTGTTGACCTGTCTTGAAGTTTGAATGGATCTTCCCCCCATATATGATTTTCTAATATTATGCATTGATTATATGGAAATAGTGGTTTACTGATTATGTAAACTTCGTAAATATTGACTTAATTATATAATATCAAAATACCACATTTATTTATATCACCACCGATCTCATCAGAAAACTCTTAAGTATTGGGAAGCTGTTAAGCTCAGAGTGCCAGATAGAAGTTTTCTAAAATTCTAATTTTCATGTCAATGCTCAGATCTTATCATTGACAATAAATTCGTTATCATTGACAATAAATTCATTAGTTGTTTCCCTTAAATGCTTGCTTTATTTTTTAGAAAATGTGTGCCATTTTCCATTTTTTTAACCACAGTTAATTAGTTTTTCTTTTAAGTAAACATGGCAGGGGGAAGCAGGGAGGGTCCATGAAAACAATGGCTCGTTCATCTCACAGCTCAAACAACCCCACAAGTGCTTTTCTTTTTCTACAAGCGTCTTCTCTGCTATACAGCTGAAGTGCTTTATGTGTATTTCATATTTCATCACACAGTGTATTAAAAAGGTATGTACTAATCTTGGTGTTTAATAAAATTAGGAATTTTACTGCTTTGTTGGATATATATATATATATATATATATATATATATATTTTTTTTTTTTTTTGTCTAACTTTCATGAATTTTCTTTTTTTTTTTTTTAATTGTACTTTAGGTTCTGGGGTACATGTGCTGATCATGCAGGATGGTTGCGTAGGTACATACTTGGCAATATGGTTAGCTTCCTCCATCCCCCCATCACCTATAACTGGCATTTCGCCCCATGTTATCTCTCCCAACCTCCCCACCCACTGCTGTCCCTCCCTTAGCTCCCCACCATCCACCCTATCATTCTCAGCAAACTGACACAAGAACAGAAAACCAAACACTGCATGTTCTCACTCATAGGCAGATGTTGAACAATGAGAACACATGGACACAGGGAGGGGAGCATTAACTGGGGTTGGAGATATTCTTAAAAACCGTGAATATGTGGCTGTGAAAAATACAATGAGTATTGGTATTGTTTGGGGCCACTGCCTTACGTTTGATTCATGTTAAGGCATTGGCAGTTGTCTCCTTGCTTTTGTGCCATTAGTGTAAATGTCAACATGGTAAAAAGGCAGATAATGTCTTAATGTTGCTATGAAAATAATTTTGACTTTGTGAACCTCTAGAAGGGTCTTAGGAGCTTCTAGTGATTCATAGAGCACATTTTGAGAATTGCTGCTTCAAATTCTGATGCTACCTCTCTAGTCATGGGAACACTGCTTAGCTTGTATGAAAGGAAAGATGGTTATTTGCAACCTAGGAGCTTCCAAGGGAGCTTCATGTAGTTAGGGATGAGAGGGAGAAAGAAGCAGTGGAGTATGTAAAATTATATATAATCACTGAAATTGCTATTAAGAACTGTGGAGTTGAACTGTTAACTCTTTGTACAAAAGAGAATGGCTAATAGCAATTTAGAAGATAACTGTCACAATATCTTCAGTACCACATGTTCTTTTCGAATCTTCCCACTCAGCCATTAAGAGGTAGAGTCCAATTCACTTGTCCTCTAGTTAAGTGGATTTGTGACTTGCTGTAACCAATAGAATCCAGTATTAAGTATCATATTGCTTCTGAAAGAAGTTTCTTGCCTTGTGAGCTGGGATGCTTGTCTCTGGAGCCCATGTCAAAAGCTTGCAGCATTCCTGATGTCACCATGCCGTTAGGAAGAGGTGCAGTCATCAGTGGCATCAAAGCCAGACATGTGAGTGTGTGGCCTTTGATGTAGCCACCAAGTTACCTTCAGTTTTCTCTGCCAAGGCTGCTGACATCATGGAGCAGAGACTGACCACCCCATGTGCTCCTTCTGAATTCCTGACTCACAGACTCTGAGAGTCTAAGAAAACGATTTCTTTGATTCCACTATATTTGATGAGACTTGTTCTGTACAAGTGGTTTGGCAACCATGAGCTGAATGAATATAGGAAAAGTAGAATGAAAAATGTGCAAAGGACAGTGTTGAGGAGTCGGGAAGAGTAGAGTGAAAAGAAAACAGAGTGAAAGTCTTAGGGACAGATCCATACTGAGTTGTTGTGCTACTGTGAGTCCTAACAACATAACCCGTTAAGTAACAGGACTTTAAATCAATGGTTTTCAACTGTGGGTTCTAACTCATTAAAAGGATGTGAAATCAATTTAGTGTGTCACAACTGGCATTCTCTCCCCACAAAAAAACAGACATAGAAATATTAGTATTACATATTAGAAAGGGTAAGTATTCTTTCAAGGACCTTTGATATCAGCTATGTTTGTATATGTGCCGGGTGAAGTCTAAAATAAGTATGTGGGACACAGTACAAAAATTTTGAGAGATGCTGCTTTAAACCAACTACTAGTTGCCTGAACTAGATTTAAATATGTGTGTGGGATCAGCATCATTTATTGCCTTTGGTGGAAGAGAGAATTCAGTTGCCAGGACTCTAGTGGCAATGAGAACAAGCCATGATCACAGATTTCTGCTAATTTATTGTCTTCTGTTAGAACAAGTACTGTTTGTTCACAAGGCTTACTAATGAATGTGCCAGCTCTCAAGATAGTTGTCTATATACAGAAATGTGTGCTAATGGATTTAGACTTCACCTGAGCCAGAAATGCTAATAACAGTTGTTCAGTTACAAACAAAGTTATTAATAAAACCCTTTAAAATGCAAGAGGAAAGAGTTATCTAGAGCAAAGGAGAAAATGAGATATAAAATTTAATATATTTTCCCAAATGAAAGTATAACATTCCTTTCTAAATTGAAGTCTAAAAGTATTTCTGACAGCTTAGTAGAAAATAAAAACCAATGGATCAAGAGATACATTGGGAGTTTATATAAATAAGCAAGTGATAAATATATAAATTCAGTGATACCCGAATTAATCAATCTTGGGAGAGAAACCTCCTTTAACAAAAATAACCTGATGGATGAGGACTCCAGAAGGAATTTTGGTCTTCTCAGAGTTCAGTTGGTGTCTATGGCAGCTCTTTGAGAAGGGAGAAGGTGGCCTGTCTCAGATTTAGGTTTTTAAAGGATGGCAGTTTAGGTTATTTTTCGAGAAATTTCAATTTACTGTGTTATTTTGGTCACGTTGAGCACAGATTGACCTGCATGTGCATGTGCATATGTGTATAAACACACATTTGTTTATTGTCTAGGATGAACATTTTCTGAAGCATGGTTTTCTGTTTATATTGTAGGATTGCATCCTTTGTCTTTCTACTTGGACTGTTGCATGTTTCTAATAAGCTTGGATGACAAGTCTATATAGAATGATACTCACCCTGTCTTATTTCATGGAAACATGTTTTCCTAGCTTACTAGAGTTCAGTTTAAGTCAACATTCCAGGACTGTCCCGAACAGATTGGTGAAGTAGGGGAAATTTTTCTTCTGCATTCCTTGGATGTTCGTTTATATGTTTCCTCCCTTTCCTCTTTACAGATTCCCATAAAGGAAAGTTATTTGAGTCATATGAAAGAGTTAGTTAATTTGTCCTGCTTCCCAGCAGGACTTAAAATTGAACAGAACCCAAGGTGAGAGCAATACTTAACCCAAAACAATGATTCCCTTGAGTTAGATTTTATGAGATGAGAAGGAGAAATTTTGAGGCAAGGGACTTTCCCTCTCACTACAGTTGGAACTCTTTGAGGGAACGGAGATGTATTAATCATCTCTCTGCCTCTGAAGTCCAAGTCTGTGGAGAGAGAGAGAAGCCCCAGCCCTGTCCTGAACAGCTGGACAATGACCCTCCCATTCCCTGACCACCGTGGGAAGAACTTAGAGCACAACTAGGGGCACATTCAGAAGAAGAGACAGTTTCATCTGACTGCTGAGTTTTCTTTAGGTATTCCTTTCAAAGAAATTTAGTATAACAACTTTTAAAAATGGGTTGAAGTAAATAAGCTGAAAAGAAAGTAGTGAAAGGCTAAGTGAAAACTAACCTTATTTCTGAACCTCTAATTGAAGGAACAATATATTCCGTGTGGAGAAGCTGCAGATATACAAATGTATGATGAAGAAACCAAACTGCCTGTATTAGTTTATTTTTATACTGCTACAAAGAACTATCTGAGACCAGGTAATTTATAAAGGAAAGAGGTTTGATTGGCTCACAGTTCAGCATGGCTGGGAAGGCCTCAGGAAACATAATCATGGCAGAAGGCAAAGGGGAAGCAACGCACCTTCTTCACAAGGTGGCAGAAAAAGTGCTAAGAGGAGGGGTAAGAGCCCCTTATAAAACCATCAGATCTTGTGAGAACTCATTAAAACGAGAACAGCATGGGGGGAACCACCCCCATGATTCAGTTACCTCTACCTGGTTTCTCCCTTGGCACTTGGGGATTATGGGAATTATGGGGATTACAATTTAAGATGAGATTTGGATGGGGACACAAAGTCTAACCATATCACTGCCCAGTCTCTCACCCAGAGAAAATTATTAGCATTGTTCTCTTACATCCCTGACTCTTGAATGCAACTGTATTTTCATTTAACATGCTATAAGCACAGATAGAGAAGCTTCCTTTTTAATGACTGCATAATGATTTCTCCTGTAGTTCCTTAGCTTATTTTCTGATTCACTAATTTTACACACTAATTTTACCACTTTGTCATTCAGATTATAAGTGAGGATGTCTATCAGAGCGTATTTGTAGGTCTTGGCTCCCAGGTCTGAGTATGTCCTTGGAGTAGAGTCCCAGAACAAGATGAAGTGCTGGGACTATTTTCATGTGTCTTTATACACACTGTCACTTGGTTTTTGTACGTTTATTCTAGTTTATAGGTCATCAGCACCATATGAAAGTGCTGGCTTTCCCGTCCTGGCCAGCCTGAATATTTTCTGTAAGTTTTTCTGGGAGTTTGATATGTATTAATAACAAAAATTATTCCACTGCTGTTGCTTACAGTTCTTTTATTAGTAAAATGGGACACTTTTAACATTTCCTGTTTAGTCAGTTCTATTTTCTTGTCTGTGATTTGTCTGTTTGTGTCCTCTACATGTTTTCAAGAAGCTGTGATCAGTATTAATGAGTGGTGATTATAAATACCAAGTGATTCTTATTAGATTATATATAGTAATAGACCTTAACTACACAGTACAATTTTAGGTTCTATAAGTAATAGCAAAGACAATGCATATGGGGATTTTCTTTTTTGCTGACATTAATGGATACAGATTTATCATACATCATAGCTAATAACAGAAAGTGTTTTATACTGAAAAAGATATGGGCCAGGTGCAGTGGCTCTCACCTGTAACCCCAGCACTTTGGGAGGCCAAGGCGGGTGGATTGCCTGAGGTGAGGAGTTCTAGACCCGCCTGGCCAACATAGTGAAACCCTGTCTCTACTAAAACTACAAAAATTATATGGGCATATTGTCAGATGCCTATAGTCCCAGCTACTCAGGAGGCTGAGGCAGGAGAATCGCTTGAAACTGGGAGATGGAGGTCGCAGTAAGCTGAGATCTACTTTAGAAAAATAGAATTTACTTAAAACATGTAAGTAAATAAATAAAGCCTGTGTCTTCCATCTCCCACAGAAAAGCAGCCCGTCATATCATTTTTTAATTAATTAATTAATTTGTTTTTGAGATAGAGTCTTGCACTTGTTGCCCAGGCTGGAGTGCAGTGGCCCAAAATCCCACACCTAATTTTACCCATTATCAGTGTCTTAACATTAGCATGATACTTTTTATATATATAATTAATGAAACCAGTATTGACATATCATTTATTAACTGAAGTCCATACCTTATTCAGGTTTTCGTAATTTTTACCTAATGTCCTTTATCTGTTCAGGACCCCATCTGGGATATCATATATTAGTTAATCCTTGTGTCTTAGATTCCTGTCTTAGTCAGCTTGGGCTGCCATAACAAATACCATAGACTATGTGGTTTATCCAACAGAAACTTATTTCTCACACTTCTGGAGGCTGGAAGTCTGAGATCAGGTTGCCATCATGATTGGTTCTTGTTGAGGCCTCTCTTCTAGGCTGCTTTCTCACTGTCTTCATGTGACTCTTATGTCCCTTCTTATAAAGGCACTAATCCCTTGATGAGGGCCCCACCCTCCTAACTTCATCTAAACCTAAATATTTCCCAAAGACCCCATCTCCAAGTAGCATCACATTGGGAGTTAGGGCTTCAACATATTAATTTTGAGAGGACACCATTCAGTCCATAGCAGTTCCTCTTGGCTATGACACTTGTTTTTATTTATTTCTAATGAAGAGTTATAAAATCATTCCTGAATGTCTGCATGTATGAACATTAACTCTCATTGACCCTCACGTATTTCAGAACAGTGTTCAATTAGCCACATGGCGTGATTTCTAAGCAAGTTTTAATTTAGGTACATGAATACATATTGTCTTCTGTAATTAGGCCTGCTGTGGTTCCATTTAAAAAGTACACGTCATACACAGACGTGGAATTAAACTATATGGATATGAGACATTTCTGTACCAACCAGAGGGGGCCAGCATGGAGGATCCTGCTGTCTATACATTAGTCAGACCTTGTTTAGGGCCTGTTTTACCCAATTGGCCTGCTCAGAATAACAAGAAAAGTGGTAGTTTGAAACAAGGAAGCAGCTGGTTTTCTAGTTGAACAGAGTTATAAGGTTCATGACCCAGGTTGAAACTAATTGGCCATCATGCTGGGATATAATTGTGGGTGTGTGGATGATAACACCTACCTAATCTGTACTTAACTAGGCTTGTTAATGATCACTTTTGGTGACTTGGTGACAGGTGCGAGACTTGAGTGCTAAGTTGGATATCTCAGATAATGATGACTAGAGGTTATTTTAAAAAGGTAAAATTTTTTAAACTTAAAAGGCATATGTCATGGGTTAGTAGGTGATAATCAATAAATGCATCTAGTTCAATTGAAGAGCTCTGTTAACTGTATTTTACAGGAAAAGGGTGTTTTCAATATGAGAAGTTAATTACAAAGTAGCAATTATTTTGACTTGATTTTTTTTCTTACTAATATTGTTTCATTAAAAAAATAATGAAGCCTCTCAACAATGTATTTCCCTTGGGAGTATTTGGAATGTGCACTTTGGCCGGTTTGGAATTTTTTTTTTAGAAGACACTACTGGAGATAAATGTTATACAATTAAATATTCTCAACTAATAAGATGATAAATCACATCTCTGGAGATTTCTAATGTGCTTACTTAATTCTTCGTATTTCAGGAGAAATACAAAGGAGAAATGTTTTAAAATAGAGAGTTCTTTTTATTTTCTAATTTCCTTTTCCTCTTCTGCTTCTGCAATATTAAGTGATTTTTAGTTAAAAGTCATGGGAGTTAAATAGGCATGAGGACTGTTTTCCATTTACATTCAGGTTTGGTTCAAATTATGTAAAATGAAGACAGTTGGTGCTATGAGTTGAAATCATTAGTACATCAATTATTCTGTGATAACCAGCTGAGAACAGGCTGCAGCCTGCATAAGTGTTCCCTCCATTTAAAGTTGGCTTCTCATTAGCTTATATGAGAGATAAAATAATTTGATTCTAATTTATCTCTGTTTAAATGGACATTGTTCCCCTCTGAATTCAAGAGGAGAGCATTTTAATTTTGTAGTCATTTATAACACATGGGTCAAATAAATAACAAGTTTTATTTCTAGCAATATATGTTGCGTCTGTAATTTATATTGCCATAGTTTCTTGATTCTAAGACACACATCTTTTTATGACATAATTGACCACAAACATGGTAATGATAACATGAAAAATCAGTAGAGAAAAGAGTTTTTAAACAAGGTTGCTTAAAGAATTTTTTAACCATTTGGAAGAAACTAAAGTTAGAGCATGCCTCACTATACTCTAAAACAAATTGCTGTTGTTTAGAATGTGTAATAAGCCAGATAAGGAAAAATATCTAAGAATGTGTGAGGAAAATTTTAATTTCTAAGCATGAAACAATGAACATAATTTCCAATGAAGACAAAAATAACAGGCTGTTTTTCATAAATTAAAATAAAGGGCAAAAATTAGAAATAAATGAGAAAAAAATGAATTATGTCTTTAGGATGAACAATGCTAACTACAGGAAAAACACTGACAGGCAGATTGGCAAAGCCTATCAATAAGCAATTTACAGAAAAAAATCTATCAATAGCTAATAAATGTCTAACATAAAAGCTTAGTTTTGTTTGTTTTTCTTTTCTTTATAACACTGGGTAACCAAAAGGCTCATTATTACTTAAATAAAGGAAAATTAAATTATTTTTAAACTGTTACTGTTGAGGGTTTGGTTAAATGGTAATTTACATAAACTTTTGATGGGGCTGTACATTGGTATAAACATTCTGGAAAGTAATTTGGGCATGTGTATCAAGATTTGTAAAAAGGTTTATATCTTTTGATTCAATAACTACCTTTCTAAGAATTATTGCCTTAAGTATAAATGGCCAGAAATACATAAAAAGATTGATGTCAGCATATATATTGTCATGAATTATCCTGTAAACATTCAATAGTACATAAACTCAGTATATCATGTTATACATCATGATAGAATATTGTGCAGCCATTAAAATGGTATTGTCGGAATATATTAGTAGGCTTAGAAAACATAAATAAGGGTAGAAAGAATACAAAGTATTGCATATAAAGTGATTTCAATTTTTTTCAAAGTAAAAATAGTCATACAAAAAGGACTAGAGAGAAACACATCAAATATTAACAGTGGTTAACTCACGGTTGTGGAATTATTAGTATTATTGATAGATTTTTCTTTAAACTTTTTCCCCTAGATTCTCTACAGGGAGCTTACGTTATTTATAGTAGAAAAATTTAGTTTTTAAACTATAAATATATATAATAGTCTCCCCATTATCTGCAGGACATACTGTTGAAAACTCCCATTGGATGTCAGAGACCACCGCAGATAGTACAGAACAATATATATGCTGTGTTTTTTTAATCCAATAACTGAGATGGCTACTAAGTGATGAATGGGCAAGTAGTGTATACAGCATGGATCCACTGGACAAAGGGATGATTTGTGTCCTACCTGGGACAGAGCAGGACAGCGTGAGATTCATCTCACTACTCAGAACAGCGTGTGATATAAAACTTGTTTATTTATAGAATTTTCCGTGTAATATTTTCAGACCACGGTTGCCCATGGGTAACTGAAACCATGGAAAATTAGACAGCAGATAAGCGGGGACTACCGTCGCACCCTATTTTTACAAGCCTTAACTTATTTGTCTCTTCCAAGTTTCAGACGGTAGGGATGTTGTCTGTTAGTCTTGTTCTCTGCTTATCCTCAGTGACTAAAACAGTGCTTGGTACATTGTAGTTACTCAATAAATATTTGTTGAATAAAGCCAGCGTTTGGGGTGGCTGGCCCACCTAAAGATAAATAGCAAAGTTTAAAAATAACTGAGTTAGTGACCCAAGTCCCTAAGTTTGAGGTGGGCAGCAAGGAAAGATGTCAGATCCAAAATTCGAGCGTAAAGCTAGAAGGCAAAATGTGAGATTCAAACAAGAAAAAGTAAAACTGAGCATGTAGACTTGAAAACACAGCTAAGCAGCTGGAGTAGGACAGTGGAAGCTCCCACTCCAAGTGTTGTGCGGGGCATGGCCCCGCCTCATCTCACACAAAGATGACGAGATTAGGCTGCAAAGGCAACTTCAGTCATCTCTAAAAATACAGAAATTTTATAGGGCATATTCTTATCACAAGGTAGTACTGATTTTAAAAAGTAAACATGAAGTAAAGGTTAAATAACAGTCATAATCACTTGAAAATCTAACTCCCCAGTTAAGAGGAATTTTTTAAAAAAAGACTTTAGAAATAAACATTGAGAACACTACATATCAAACCTGTGGGCTTTGTCAAACTTTTCAGTGCTTTTTATTATATAGTAAAGAAGTGGAAAGAGTAAGTAACCTTAGTCTTTAAAAAGCTAGATTGGGAGTCTGAGGTGGGTGGATCATGAGGTCAGGAGTTCAAGACTAGCCTGACCAACATGGTGAAACCCCACCTCTACTAAAAATACAAAAAATAGCCAGGTGTGGTGGCACTGACCTGTAATCCCAGCTACTCGGGACGCTGAGGTAGGAGAATCACTCGAACCTGGGAGGCAAAGGTTGCAGTGAGCCGAGATTGTGCCACTGCACTCCAGCCTGGGCGACAGAGTGAGACACCATCTCAAAAAAAAAAAACAAAAAAAAATCTAGAAAAGTAACAAATAAGTAGATAAGAGGAACATGGAATTGATCATGATAAAGGCAAATTTTAATAAAGTAAAAAAGGAAAAAAATGATAGAATTAATAAATGAAGAGCTGTATCTTTGAAAAACAAGTAGATGAGCCTGTGGCAGGTTTAATTAAGAAAATTAGAAAGATAACTGTAGATTTGAAAAAGATGTAGTCACAGATGTGGAGGAGGCTAGGTCAACTTTGAAGACGATGTGTATTGGCAGGTTTAATTAAGAAAATTAGAAAGATAACTGTAGATTTGAAAAAGATGTAGCCACAGATGTGGAGGAGGCTAGGTCAACTTTGAAGACGATGTGTATTTTGAGAGAGAATAACTTTTTCTGCTTTAAGACTGTTTTAGAAGAGTCACTGTTGGTTTGGATTTTTTAAAAGTTATTGACTAATATTATTTTTAAGAAACTTAATTTTCATTTTAAAAGAAGGCCTCAAATATCATAATCCTATCAGTATTTATTATATAATTATTAAAATGTCTTTTAAGTTTCTCTGATGTGTTCTAATTGCATCTGTAGTTGTAGATTTCATTCAATGAGTTCTTATCCAGAGAACTTTCAATTATAATGTCAGTTTGTTAAGGGCTTCCGATCCTGTAATTTTTGAGGGAGGATTCCTCAGTGTAACTGACTTTGAACAGATTTTGATGAACCAGTTAATTTTACTTAAAGGGTTGTATAAATTCAATGCGTGATATATACCAAGTACTTTGAACTCTGAACAGAGGGTCACATTTCCTCCTCTTTCTCTCAGGCAGTTTTGTGAAGTGTGATGCACCACTAGGTAAAAATACTTTAGGACTTGCTAATGAAAGACAGTGTGTACAGAATCTGCTTTTCTGGCACATATTTTTATAGATGTTGAAAATGCTCTTGTCAAACAGTATTTTAAAAACTGTCAGGTATGTGTGTGTTTTTCAAATGAGTTTTAAATAATTCAGTACTATGCAGGCAGCAGAAAAATGACTTTATAAACTTGGAATGCTTTTTGTATTGAATGTGCAGGTAGAGTCTATGAATTTAAAATGAATGCTATCTGATCCATCTTTTTACTAATAACCAGTGTAGTGTTGATGGAAATTTACCGTTTACTAATGTTTGGTATTTTTCCGTTAGAGAATAACCTTAAAGTCGTTTCAGCACAGATACAACATGTACACAGATGGTGAAGTAGGTTACTAATAGAAGCCCTATCTGGTTTATATAGCTCGATGGCCGACTCAGGGTGGCCTCCTTCCCTTTTCTTCCCTCCTATGAGCTGCTGAATCAGAAGTGAAGATAGAGTCGACATGGAAGATAGTTTACTTCAAGTGAGTAAGTGTTAGATTCTTAGTGCTTGCCCATCCAGTCACGTAGTGGGTGAGCAGCATTGGTGGAATATTTAAAGTTCTCTCCCTAATTACACTGAAGAATTCTCCCTCAAAAGTTACAGGATCATAAGCCCTCAGCAAACTGATGCTATAATTAAGTGTTCCCTGGGTAAGACCTTGCTGAATAAAATCTGCAACTTCAGATGCAATAGTGTTACAGTAGTTAGAACACATCAGAAACTCAGGCCTTAAAAAATTATATATTAAATACTGTTTGGATTATTAAATCTCAGTGAGGTTTTCTTTTTAAAACTTCCGTTTTAATAATATTAGTTAAAAACTTAAAAATCCAAACCACCAGTGACTCCTGTAAAAAAGGTCTAGAGTCTAACTGGGAGTGAAAACCTAAGGATCACATAATGAGTCTTACCACAGTTTGCATGGACTCATTTTTCCTAATTCTCATTATCCTGACCTTTCTTTCTTTTTTTTTCTTTTTAAGGTGTAGCAAGGGAAAATCTTGTTTTTGTGAAAAGGTGAGGTGTAACGCATAGTACTGTGTACATTTCTTTCTTTGCCAAAGGACAATGAAGAACTCTGGTTTTTCTAAAGTCAAAAACATTTTCTTCTTTATTGTTGTTATGACTGTAATTTGGTTTTGTTTTCCTCAATCAGATATTTTACATGAATAATAATTGTGTTAGTCAGGTTCAGGAGTTATCAAATCTCTGGTCTGAGAATCTGCACGTTAGAAATTAAATGACTTCCATGGCAAGTGATTTAAGGTGTATTTGCAGGAATTGGGAAATGGCAGAAGTTACAGCCACAGGGAGGGTTGTGGTTAGATACAGAAAGGGTGGAAACATGTCTGGAAGCATTAAGTGCAAAGCTTTTTACCTTGCAGTAGTAATTTTAAAGATTTGCCCTAAGAAACCATAAAAGTTCATTTAAAATTCATAAATTCCACTCCAGTGTCTCTGAGTGCACTGCCTGTGATTGCTATCAAGGGTCTCGAGCAAGCTGATTGTATACTGTTTAACACACATTGTCTGTCATGGTATTTCCCATGCTGCAGGACTGACTTGTTTTGCTTATTCAGTCTGAAAGGACTCATCAGAGCTGTTGTCATCCATATGGCTAGAGGTGGACTGCCCAAGTAATGAGAGAGGTGTTCTTTATGTGCTCTGCATTATTTCAAGGTCCTCTTCAGAGATCTTTATTTTTAACAATGGCTTGAGGTCCCCCTTTGATCTGGGTTTTATACATTTTTGCATGTTAGTTGCAATTGAGTTTTCTTAAAGCTCAGCTAAGAACCAATAGTAAAATAAGAGTTGGAGGGGAAAAGGACAGCAAAAAATCTCAGAAAATAATAAAGGTGATTAAAACTATCTGGTGAGGCAAACCTTTTAGCAGGCTTGAAGGCATGTAGTGTTTTTGAAAAACTTTTGTTGAGGAATACAAATTAGAAATCAGAGTGGATTTCATTTTCTGGAAGTGTCTTGTGGGTCAAGACACATCATTAGACTTGTGTTACATAAACAATTATATGGCTTCTAGTCAGACTGTTGCTTGTTCTCATGTTCTGCATTACAGATTATAAATCCTAATTATACTTTTCCAGACATATAGATGCTGAGCAAAGGCCAGCTGAAGGTATATCCATCAGGAAGGAAGTACTGGGGATGGCTTCCTTACTGAATTTTCCTTCTTTCAACACACCTTTTTTGAGTGCCACTCCCTCTTCCCCCTAGCTCCCTACTTCATAGTCCTAGGCCCTTGATTCAATTACTTTTCTAAGTATCAGTCCCTCATCTGTAAAACGAGACCAGTAATAGTACCCATGTCATGGACTTGTTGGGAGAATTAAAAGCTTGTGCAAGACAAATGCTGACGTCTGTGTCTGGCTGATGGGAAGGCTGCTACCATTTCAGTGCTCCTGGCTCGTCACCTGCAGGTACAAGGAGAGGGGTTGCTAAACCTCAGCCCAGTCGGAGCATATCCAAGTCTTCCAGAACTTTGTAAATCGTGGAATTCCCTTGAAAGTATTTGCTAACAACTTACTAAATAAAATAACTACAGATTTTAAAGAGCTCTTTAAGAGACATAATAAATGAGTACTTAAAAATCATGTTTTTGTTTTTGAAAAAGTGAGATGTTTGAATTTTGACTCACATTTTGTTTATGAGCAATGTGTCAGGCATTCTACAGGATTCTTTTATATGTATTTTCTCTTTTAATTCTTAATGGTATTTTTATCATCTCCTGCACATGAGGAAGTCGTATATTATAAGGGTCTGGGAATTCATTCAGTGATGAGCGTCTGTGTGCTAACATTCTTCTTGACTCTTTTGTTAGAATGATCAGGTCCTCCATTCCACCTGTAGTCTGCTGACTCTGGAGCTGAAATAGAATGTTCAGGCAAATTTTCTTTGAGAGTTTGAGGCCTGCTGGATTCTGTAATGCCTCAGTCGTCTTTTCCTACCTTGGCTAGGAGTCTTTTGGTTACAATTTAAGGAAACTCAATTCTTTGTGTTACATACATTCTAATTATGCTCTTTTAGTTATTTTTAAATGCTTGGGGTGAATGATACCCCCTTTACCCTGATGTGATTATTAAGCATTGTATGCCTGTATTCAAATATTTTATGTACTCTATAAGTATATACTCCTATTATATACTCATAAAAATTAAAAATAAAGTTTTTTTTTAAAAAAAAAAGTAAAAAAAGAAACCCAGCTTAAGCAAACCTGATCAAAGAAAAGGACACTATTAAAATTTCCAATGGTGTACTTTAGGGTTCCAGGAACTTTAGATATGATGAAACTCAGGGGCTTACTGTCATTAAGATCCTGTTTCTCCCTCCTGGCTCTATGTCATTATCCACCTACCCCCAACCCCTCTTTTGGCTTTTGTATTTATCTGTTGCTATGTAGCAAATGATCTCAAATCCAGTAGCTTAAAACAATCACATTTAGTATCTCACAGTGCTTAATAGGTCAGGAATCTAGGCGTGGCTTGTCTGGGTCCTTGGTTTCAGGCTCTCTCAAGGTTGTAACAAAGGTGTCAGTACAGAAATCTCATCTGAAGCCTTGACTGGGGAAGGATCCAATTCTAGCTCCTATGGTTGTTGGAAGAATTCAATTCTTGGTGTGTCGTTGGACTAAGAGCCTCACTGTTGGCTGGAGGCTGCCCTCAGTTCCTTGCCACTTGACTCTGTCTTCCTAGGGCAGCTCATAATGTAGTACCTTCCTTCAGCAAGGAAGAGTCTGTTAGTAAGGCAGAAATTACAGTCTTGTGTAATATTGATAGTGTAATCATAGAAGTGACTTATATTCTGTTGGTTAGAAATAATTCACAGGTGGGGGTTATCTAAGGCATGAATACCAGGAATCAGGGATCACCAGGGGTCATCTTAAAGTCTGTCTGCCCAGTTTCATTCTCAGAAGAGCACTCTCTCCGCATGGTGACAGAGCTGACACCAGCAGCTCCTACATCCTACTGCTAGCAATCCTGAAAAAATGCAGCCACTGTCTCCCTGGCATTTGTATAAATACCTGTACCCTACAGGTAGAATTCTTGGTTGGAAACCCTAGAAATAAACTCTGGCAAACTGAGCCATAAAAAGACATATTGGAAGGATATCGGGTAGCTTCTAGAATTTTTGAGAATACTGAAGACCTGGGCCGGAAGAACCTGTAAAAACTGGCAGGATGCTTGTTGTCATTGGTCAGTGCTTCATTAGACTGTCATCACTATACTCTCAGTATTAGATACAAAGGGTATCTGATTGGCCAGTGCAGGTCGCATGCCTGTGCCTTGGCTGCCAGGAAGATGAGGGACTATCTGCACCTCATGAGCCTCCACTGGAGGTGGGGCTGTGTTTCTTTGACTGTGATCCTGCTCTGAGATGAGCCCATATGAGTCACCTGGCTTCACTAGGGTCTCTCTTGTTAACAGATGTTCAGCCTAGCAGCTCGCATTGCATAAGCAGATTCAGCTCAAATGGGCAGTTTTTAGAATTTTGTAGCTAGTGATTATGTACTCTTTGTTTAACTATGCCTTACAGACATACCAGTAAAGCTGCCACAGAAGCAGTATGTGATGTTGATGGCATCTTTAGGTCTCTGAGTCGTGTAGTAGATGGGGCATGTCTGTTTTTCATAGTCAGAATTTGTATTCATACCAGATTTAACCACAAGCAGAATTTACTTTTTCTGAAATTATGGGCTAACTTTACAATGCATTTTTCGTCCTAATATTGGTGTTGACTATAGGAATTCAGGGATTATCTTGACTTTTTACTTTCATCATCTTTGGCCATGTGCATATGACTTTTTTACATGTGAGTACACTGACTTGAGCTATCAGGTTTTTATAAGTCCAAAGAACTTGTAAATCTTTTGAAATAAGTTCATGTTTCCTTGCATGCATTTTCAAAGTTATACTTAATTCTTATGCAGCATTACAGTCGAATAGAATAAGTAGGACCAACTTACCAAGAAGGGAAACAGATGCCACTTCTATGGGGTTATTTGTGAGGTGCAGTCTTGCCTACTCTCAAAACGTTTTTCTTATTGGCCCAATATGGCAACTGAAATCTCACCATTAAAACTCAAATTTTGGGTTAAGATCAATAAACCTCAACCTGAACACACTGGAATTTCCTGGGGAATTAAAAACAACATTTCAAAAAAATAACTAAATGGAAAAAACCATGTCAGGACCCTATCCCATAGCAATGTTGCATAGTTTCTGGGAGTGGGGCCCAAGGAGCAGTAACTTTTAAAACTTCTTTAAGGGATTCTGAAGTGCAGCCAGGATTGAGAACTAGCAGATCAAGATGAGAAAACCTGGGAAGGGCACTGCATTCATTCATGTTATGATGTCTACAAGGAAATACTATAAACATCATTTCCACAGTCCGAGTTGAGACTATTTCCTGCCATTCTTTCTTCTTCATGTATCTGCATGATGAATTTCCATTAACAAAGATCAATAAGTCAGTTTCTTCCTGCAGCCTTAGAGAGCCTAACTACTATAGGGCCGTGGAATTTCTAGTCATGACATTGCTTCTGAAAATACCTCCAAAAGACTGAACTCACAGGAACATTTATTTGCTTCATAACAATAGCATATGTTAAAATCAGGCTATGAACAATCCAACTTCTCTTTCATTTTACGTTTACTTTCTGGAGGTGATGTGCAAATAATCATTTATGTGGTATCCAAAAATATTTTTGTCTATAGTAATAGCAGATGGCGGAGCATTTTTCATGTGCCAAGTCGCATTTATTCTACCACAGTGCAATGTGGAAGTGATCATGGCCTCTTTCAAATATTCAACTCCCCACGTGCATTGCAGTTGTGGTGGGAACTTTTCTTGGATATCAGTTCAATATGTTGTAGATTGACTTGGAATCCTTGGAATTTGTACATAGTATGGTCATATGAGAAGTACTTTGAAAAGAAACATTTTTGAAGCTTCATGATTTAAAGTCATCAATTTAGCAAACATTTGATAAGCATATTTTGTGTGCTAAGCCAGTTGTTTTCCACTGGGATGGGTGGCTTTGTCCCCAGGAGGAACTTTGGAAATTTGCAGGGTTATTCTTAGTAATCCTAATGATTAGCAGGGTGCTACTGGCATGCGGTGTGCAGCGGCCAAAGGTACTAGCTGTCTCGCAGCTTACAGGACAGACAGACCTCTCCACAACAAGAATGGTCCTCTACACACACTCCTACCCACAGCCAGTCTGTCGAAAGGACTTTAATGTAAATGAAAAACCTGTTTATGATTACCTGAGCCTAAAACCTAAGTGTGCTTTTCATATAAACAGCAGTTTTTGGAGGGACATGGATTTAATATACAGTGACTTTTCCAGGAAAATTATATTAATAAATTAAATTGTAAATGTAAAGGGAGGGAAAGTTGAACTTTACCTTATTTGGAATTAAGAGTTTTTTTACCTCATGTAAAATCACATCACCCATGGAACCGTGAATGTGGTACGTGAGTCACAAAAAGCCTGTATCTGTAACCATCTGCATTCATTGTTCCCATATTTATGAGGATTCCATATATAGGTGTAAGGAAAGGGCTACTTTATATGTCTCCTGCTGGTGGTATGTCTGTGCATTTATAATCCGTTTTTTTTTTTTTTTTTTGAGACAGAGTCTTGCTGTGTTGCCAAGGTTGGAGTACAGTGGCACCATCTTGGCTCACTGGAACCTCTGCCTCCTGGGCTCAAATGATTCTCCTGCCTCATCTTCCTGAGTAGCTGGCATTATAGGCATGTACCACCACACCTGGATCATTTTTGTATTTTTAGTAGAGACGGGGTTTCACCATGTTGGCCAGGCTGGTCTCGAACTCCTGACGTCTAGTGATCCACCCACTTCAGCCTCCCAAAGTGCTGGGATTGCAGGCATGAGCCACTGTGCCCTCCCTATAATTGATATTATTTTAATTTTATTACTTTTTAATTTTTTCTTATTTTTATAGCTAGGGCATTATGTTGACTTGTGATTGTGTATTTGTATATGTATCTGTGTTTTAAAAAGTACATATATATAAGATGTGTTATTCATAAATTTTATTTCAAGAAAATGGGGGAGCATTACAAAATATTTGGGTTATAAGGGAGTATTGGGTGTGATTGGGTTGAAAGTCACTGGATTAAGCAGCAGGGAAATGTCAGGCAAATCAACAGACAGGGAAATTTCAGTATGCTCGAGGAGCCCAGAGGCCACTCCAGGGTCCAGAGGAGCAGCCCTTGCCAAGTCCTGAAGGAGTGTGGTCAGACTGGTCCCCCATGATCAGGAGCTGGGGGATGTGGAGGGCAAAGGGAACGGCACATACAATGTCCTGAAGGGTGGATCCTTAGTGCTGGGGAGTGACTAGAGCCTGGGGTATGGTAGGACTGGGTCCTGGCAGAGGGGAGAGAGAAGGCTGGAGAAGCAGACAGAAGTCCATGAAGAGCCTAATAAGCCTTGCTTGCATTTTATTCTAGAGACACTGGGGTGCTACCAGCTTCTGGGCTAGGATCAGGTTTGCTGGTTAGACAGACATGCTTGTCACAGTGGTGAAAATGGGCTAGATGAGGGCATGGTTGCATGAGCCAGGGTGAAGCCTGAGCTAGGCAACCATGGGTTAGACTGCTAGGCTAACATCTTTGCAGGCCACGTGAACCTTTCTGAGCTCTCCTGCTGCCTAGCAGTCAGCCCAGCGGTCTCACCATAGTAGCTGTGCTCCTGATCACTTTCTAAGAGGCTGGGATGTGGGTGGGATGGGGTGGTACAGAGCAGATGGAGGGGATTGTGGTCAGTGGGAGCTACTCAGCATGGAATATGGAAGAGACAGGGTAAGGAACTCTAGAATGTATCTGGTTCCATGAAGCATCTGAGGAAAAGAACACTAGCCTCACAGAATCTCACTGACTCTTTAACCTCTGTGCCCAATTAAGGGAGTGGGGGGAGATTCTCATCCAGTTATTTTGTGTGATTTCACTTACCTTTACTTTCATTTAACTTAGCACAACCTATCATTTTGTTTTGAAGGAGATTTGAATAACAACACAGTTCCAAAAGAAACTTAGTAATACTGCAAAGCTAATGATTATGACTTTCCATCCTGAGTGCTACTTAGAAACACTTGCATGTGCCAAATGGGGGAAGGTGGTTCTCAGCAATAGCAAAACGATCTAGGTTTATCCATCACATTGATGAGAGAAATACTGTTCTTAAAATGAGAGCCTTGCTTGGTGTCTTTTCCCTTTGCATTTAAAAATAAATGAAATTACTAAAACACTATTATAAGAAGTTTGGAAAATAAGGGGGGTGTTACCTTCCCTGCATATTATCTGTTACTATTTTTATGTATTTCCTTTAAATCTTGTTTTAAGGTATGTTTATGTATATTTGTGTATGTGTATAATATGTTGTATATATAAATATGTAACATTATAATTGTATAAAATTATTCTAGGAATCAACACGTGAAATATGGGAGCAACATTTTGAGTCATTCTTCCCTCTCAACTTCAAACTTGCAACCTAGCTACCTACTGAATACTAGACGTCTCTATTTCATTGTCTCGCAGGCATCTCAAAGCAAAGAAAACAACTGAGCTCTTGCACTGTCTCTCACCCTATAACCTTTCCTTTTCCCAGTCTTCTGCATCTCAGTAAATGGTTCCACCATCCGTTTAGTTGCACAAGCCAGAAGCCTAGATTTCTTCCTTTCCCTCGCCCTCTATACTGAGTCCATCAGCAAGTCCTTTTATCTCTGCCTCCAGGATACATCCCAGATCCATCCATTACCCTTCCCTGATAGAAGCAGTCCTATCAAGACCTGTTCTAGTAGTAGTAATATTTCTGTAGCCCACTGCCACTACCTTCTTCCAAGCTGCCATCATCTTTTACCAGGACTACATTATCCTCTTTACCTGTCTTCTGCTTAAATTGGCCATTCTTACTTCTCTAGGGTCTGTTCTCTCAGAAGCAGAATAGATCACTCCTAAAAATGCTCCTGTTTGAAGTCCTCCAGTGACCTTCCATTGTACTTAGAAAACAACTCAAGTTCTTTACTATGACACATAAGGCACATGGCACACAGGAGTTATATACCATGCAATATCCTGTGCCCATACTTCTTCTTTACTATGCCCCAGCCAGCTGTTAGTTATCTCAATGTTTCATAACAGCAAATTCTTCCTGCCTCAAGCTGCTACCTATGTGCTTGTCCCTGCCTGAAGCTTCCATTCCCACTTCTGAGCATGCTAGCTCCAAATCCTGCAGTGTCACTTAAATGACACTTCCTTGAGAAGCCATCCCAGACAGTTCTGGGTGAAGTAGACTTGCTTTCTTACACTTAACACAGTTCGGAGCGTGTGCGTGTGTGTGTGTGTGCATGCACGCGTGTGTGTCTGTCCATCTGTCTCCTCCACTCTAGATTTTAAGCTCCAGGAGTCAAGGACCATGTTTGTCTTGTTTACATAATGGTCACTAAATATTTGATAAGTGAATGAATGAATATGTCTTAGTCCATTTAGTGTTGCTATAAAAGAAGTACCTGTGTCTGGGTAATTTATAAAGAGAAGAGGTTTATTTAACTCACAGTTCTACCAGCTGGAAGGCTCAAAACTGAGCCTCTGCTGAGGGCCTCAGGCTACTTCCACTCAAGGTGGAAGATGAAGGGGAACCAGCTTGTGCAAAGACCACATGGCAAGAGGGGAAGAAGTAAGACAGGTGGTGCCATGCTTTCTTTAAGCGCCAGCCCTGGGCCGGGCATGGTGGCTCATGCCTGTAATCCCAGCACTTTGGGAGGTTGAGGTGGGTAGATCACTAAGGTCAGGATTTTGAGACCAGCCTGACCAACATGGTGACACCCTGCTTCTACTTTAAAAAAATACAAATATTAGTTGTGCATGGTGGCATGTGCCTTCAGTCTTGCTACTCAGGAGGCTGAGGCAGGAGAAGAGCTTGAACTTGGGAGGCGAAGGTTGCAGTGAGCTGGGATTGCACCATTGCACTCCAGCCTGGGCAACAGGAGCAAAACTCCATCCCCCCCTCCAAAAAAAGTACCAGCTCTGGCGGGAACCGTTAAAAGTGAGAGCTCAGTCACCCCCAAGAGAGGACATTAATCTATTCATGAGGAATCTGCCCTCATGACCCAGTTACCCCCCCATTAGGCCCTACCTCCCTATACTCCTACATTAAGGATTAAATTTCAACATGAGTTTTGGAGGGGACAAACATCGAAACCATAGCAGAATGGTACCTACTTGAACCAGTTCAGGGAATTGTCTTATTACCAGGCATAGGGACGTGGAATTGAGAGCCAAGGAATTGCTAAACATCATCTTTTACAAAAGAAGAAGCTCTTTTGTAAAAGAGGCTTCTGTTACCTTTGCAATACCCTTGTTTTTGACCAGATTCTGTTTGTCTGGACCTCAAGTAAATGTCAGTAGTCAGTTTCCATCCCTGTGTCTGCAGTTGGTGCCATATTTAATAAATTATCATGGATTGTAGAGGGTGCATTGTCAGTATAGCTGCCTTTGGGGGACATAGCATTGGAAGATGGCTGGTTTTTACTTCGGAGGACAAAGGTGCAGGGAGCAAGGGAACCGCGGTAGAGAGAGTGTGTAGACCAGGTCATTCAACCGTGCTGGTTTCATGGTTAAAGGAGGCATCAAGGACAGAAAAAAAGAGGTTTAAGAGCAGTTTCTCTTGAGAAGAAGCAATCTTATCAAAATCTTTCCTCGTGGCATTAATGTTCAGAAACCTGAAAAAATTGTATTATGTCTTGTTGCTAGTGCTGCAAATCTGGGACCACTTATTAAGATCCCCAAACCCCAGAGCTTCGGATCAGTACAGCCCCTACCTGCTATTAACTGCTTTTACAGGAGGAAATGGTGGAGAGTACAATAGGCCACTTCTAGCTGACTGCCTCTTCTTACCTTACCTTGTTCCCTTACTTTGTCCAACATTGTGTCTCCAAGTTTCATCCTTAATGAGGTCATTTGTGCTGCATACATTGTAAGATTATGTCTCAGAGTAATACATTTGCTGCTTTCTGAGCTATGCTTGAGAGACAACCTCTTCAACTGTGGAAAGAATTTGCCATTTAATCGAGGAGGACCTTTATAGCTTGTCACAGCTTTCAGTCATAGCTCTAGTTTTTGATTCTGTCACAGTGGCACATGAGAGCAGGAACATTTTGCATAACCACTTAGCCTTACAACAGTCTCTTAAGTGGGTGAGGAGCAGCTTAAGCTGGCTTGATAGGAAAGAACACTGTCTGTTGGTGTTAATAATACCTGCATTTAATTTGCATAACTTAAATCCACAATAATATCTTAATCTTAGTTTTGCTCCAAAATTGCCTTTTTACTATCATTATCCCGTATAAATAATGTACAGCAACACTGATTTGATTGTAACCTTATATTTTATTAAATTTTTTTTCTATAAATGTATATTGAGCACTCCATGTCAGGAAACATACAAGTGCTGAATATCTAGAGGTCCACAGGACAAAAAATAATGGGTAAGGATTTTCAGAATTGTTAAAACACATGAAACCTCATGTTGAAAAACACAGCACATCTTAGCAGGTTAAATAAATCTACAACCAGCTATGATGATTGTGGTATAAAGACAGTATGTCCAAAATAAAGAGAAAATCTTTAAAAGCTGAGAGAAAAGACAGATTGCCTACGGAGGAACGCCTTTCCAACTGACAGTACATTTATTATCAGCAGCAGTAGACCCTATACCTGTCATCAAAATAGGATGCTGAAATAAAGACCTTTTAGGACATGCAGAGACTCGGATAATTTTTTACTCTCAAATATTAACTGAAAGAACTATGAAACATATTGTAACAAGGAGAAAACTGAACCCAGAAATACACTGGACCATTACAGAAGCAATGACGCAACAAAGAATTTGGACAATAAGTTAATGAACTTGAGTAATCAGAATAAATGGCTACCTCTGTGCTATGATTTGAGTATTAGCAAGATGTTTTCCAGTTAAATATAGAACTACTTTGGTTTGGTGCTGATGTCTGAAATTCTTGTTTGTGATGAATTATTCACCTCAGGAAAGAGTTTTTAAGAAGGGGTCCATGGATGGAGTTGAAGGAATCTATGAACTTCCTAAAATCACAGGTGATGTACTTTGTGTATGCACAGTTTGTCTTAAGACAGGCTTGTTGGCTCTCATCAGATGCTTAAAGATGCTTAGAATTTGAACTAGTTTAAGAACTACTGGATTCAGTTATTGTTCCTTATTAAAGTGAAACTACATCAATATTTACCTTGCTCTCAAGATGAGATACATGATCTGAATTTGAATAGTGACGTTATTGGTTTCCTTGCAGAATCATTGTGACCCTGGACAAATAGCTTTTCTTCTCACTGTAGTCTGAGTGTGCATTGTATGACCTGTGTGGGTAAAGGCAGCAGTGGTATTGCCTGGCCCCTGTGACTGTATCTCAGTATCACAGTCAGTATTTGATTATAGTTACGATTTTTCTAAAGACAATCACTATTAAGCTAACAAAAGAAATAAAGCTTTTAAGTTACCAGTTTTAGTATATAATAAAATATTTATTATTATTGTTTTGTTAATTGAACATATATTTTGTGTAATACATTGTTCAAGTGTATGTAGTGGGGTAGGCAGGGGGAAGCTGTGTTCAGTCATTATCTATACCAGTGAGATTTCCTGCTAAAACAACTATTAACTGGTGACCATGTACAACTTGTATTTTTTCCCCCAGCTTTGTTGAGCCATCACTGACAAATATTGTGTATGTTTAAGATAATATAATGTGATGTTTTGATGTACATATACATGTAGAGTGATTACCACGACCAAGCTAATTAACGTGTTACCTCAAGTAGTTAACATTTTGTGTGTGTTTGGTGAGAACACTTAAGGTTTACTCTCCTAGCAAATTTCAAGTATACAGTGTGATTTATTATTATTAAGTCTATGCACCATGCTATATATTAGCTCTCTTACTTACTCATCTTACAACTGAAAGTTTGTAGCCTTTGATCAACATCCTCCTATCTCTCCCATCTCCAAGTCCCTGGCAACCACTGCTCTACTCTGTTTCTATGAGTTTGACTACTTTAGATTCCACATATAAGTGAGATCCTACAGTATTTATCTTTCTGTATCCGGCTTATTTCACTTAGGAAGATGTCATGTAGATTTATCCATGTTGTCTTAAATGGCAGGATTTCCTTATTTTTTAAAGCAAGGTAATAAAAATTTCATCGTGTGTGCGTGTGTGTGTGTGTGTGTGTGTGTGTGTATACATACCACATTTGCTTTATTGGTTGATGGACACTTAGATTTTTTTCTTATCTTGGCTATTGTGAACAGTGATGTAATGAACATGAGAGTGCAGATATCTTTTTGAAATACTAATTTCAGTTCCTTTGGGTATATACCCAGAAGTAGAATTGCTGGATCATATGGTATTTCTATTTTTAGATTTTTTAAAGGAACCTTTGTATTGTTTTATATAATAGCTGTACCAGTTTACATTCCCACCAACAGTGTATCGGGGTTCCCTTTGCTCCACATCCTTGCCCACATTTGTTGTATCATTTGATTTTTTATAATAATCATCCTCACACGTGTGAGGTGGTGTCTCATTGTGGTTTTGACTTGCATTCCCTGATGATTAGTGATGTTGAGCAGCTTTTGATGTACCCATTGCCCATCTGTACCAAAAGAAACAGCATGATGAAAAGGCAACCTGTAGAATGGAGACTCTATTTGCAAACCATATACCTGATAGGGAACTAATATCTAAAATATATAAAGAATTACAACTCAGTGGCAATAAAACAGATAACCCCACTGAAAAATGAGTAAAGCACTTGACTAGACATTTTTTCTAAAAAAGACATACAAATGTCACTTGTGATTTTTTAAATACAGTGTATTTTAGATACATGTATTTTATGTGTAATTTAAATTTCACTCTTCCTCTCATCTGGCAGTTCTGTACTGAGTACTAGTGTCAAGTTGTTTACTGTAGTAGGTGCGGTCATGGATGTAAAGTTGGTGGTGGTCCTGTCCTGGAGGGAATTACTCTGAATAGGATAGAGGGTGGTAGGTCATAAGCAAATCCCCAGTCCTAGCCTAAGACCACCCAGTAAGGTCAAGAGGAAGTTGTTCCTAGTCGCAGTGTTTTCCCTGCATGCTGCTTTGGATGGCAGCTTCCATGTATAGCTAAGAACAGAATGAAGCCACAGTCTTATTCAGAGACCTCAAGCTTCACAACTTCTCTTTAACATTTATAATTATGATTGTGACAACCCAATCTGGTTTTGATGCTGTTATGTTTGAAGGTAGATCCCAGCCACTGATCAGAGCACTCAGATGGGTCGTCTTCCCCCAAAGCCCAGGGCTTCTTTCTGTCTCCACAGCACCCCCAGCTCAGGGTAAAGTGCCCTAACCCTAGGACTGGTGAGAACCACCTTCCCAGTTCAGCTTTCTCCCCATCTGCAGGTCCATCTTCTCACTCAGCATGTGGGTATTTCTTAGAGGGTGAAGGGAGGTGATTTTTTAAATGGTTACCAAGAGCATGGAGAAAGTTAATTTGCCTCTTAAAATTAGTTTTATATTCCTTTTACATTGGTGAAATTCATTCTCCGATTTTTTGTGTAATGTTGAGAGATTCTCAGTTTTGATTGAATAAGATCATAATCTCAGTTTTTTTAAAGCAAACACTTTCATGGAGCTTAAATGAAACAAAACCAGTTAAATGTTTTGAGATGGAACTTTTGTGGAAAATGCTGAATGTTGGAGGATGACGATGCAGTGAGTTCTCGGGACTGAGAGCCTCCCTTCCCCAGATACTTGAAATTATATTAGAGCAATTAGATTATAACTCAAACTTCTGAAAACCATTTAGAGATAGATAAGAAATTCATTTCACTGTATTGTGCTGTAAATTGTAAATGAGATTCAAGATTAATTGTTTAATAGGTTGAAGTTTTAAATTGAAATTTCCTTCTATGTTATTTTATATCTGTATGATTCACCGTGAAGGTTGGTTTGAAACCAGAGTTTCAGAAACACTGATATTATTATATTATTTTCATCTAAATTGAAGTTATTTTTTAAAAAATTGGTCCTGGCCACTTCTTTGTATCTCTCAAATTGCCACTTTCTTTGTCATTTTTAGGACTATTAATAGGTGGCTGATTGTACTGAGCCTGGGCATAGAATAAAATAAGTACAGTGGTCCCCCTTATCTGTGATTTTGCCTTCTGCATTTTTAGTTAGCCCCAGTCAACCTTGATCCAAAAACATTAAATGGAAAATTCCAGAAATAAGCCGTTTATAAGATTTAAATTTCACGCTGCTCTAAGTAGCATGGTGAAATCTCACACCGTCTCAGCCGGGACATGAATTATCTCTTTACCCTGTGTGTCCATGCTGTCTGTCCTACCCACCCATGCGTCACACAGTAGTTGTTTTGGTTATGAGATCAGAAAAGCGTAGTATATATAAGGTTTAGTACTATCCGTGGTTTCCGCCATCCACTTGGGGGTCTGCAGATAATGGGGGGACTACTATACAATATTTTAGCATGATTGGGGAGCTAAAGCATAGTTCCTACTATTCTCGCCAGAAAATGGGCAAAAAATGTTCAATCCCATATTTTTATTATCAGGTCACACAACTTGTGAAGTAGTGACATGGACAGGAGGTGGGGAAATAGTGGGTAGAAGAAGGCAGTTCCCCAGCAAAGGTCCCACCCTCAAGCCTGGAAACCCACAGCCCTAAATGGGAACAGGCATTCCTGTTTTTGCACCCACAAGCTGCCTTTTGGCCCACCACCACCCCCTATACTGTACCCATATAAACCTGAGATCTCAGGCTTCAGAAGGAGACAAGGAGTTGAACAGAGGAGCAGAATGGCATAGCAGAGAGAAGAGAAGGAGCATCTGAATGCTGAGAGGATGATCGGAGGGGAGATAGGTCATTGGACAGCCAAACTTGAGGGGAAGATCATCTTCCCACTCCATTCCCCTTCCATCCCACTGAGAGCCACCTCCCTCATCCAATAAAAGCCCCACATTCATCCTTCAAGTCCATGTGTGACCTGATTTTTCCTGGATGCTAGACAAGAGCTTGGGATACAGAAGGCTATCACACTGGCCCTCTGTCTTTGTGAAAAGGCAGAGGGTCCACTGAGCTGTCTAACACTTAAGCTGCCTATGGATGGCAAGGCTAAAAGAACACACTGTAACAAGCGACCACTTGGGCTTCAGGAGTCACAGACACACATCTCTGGATGCTGCCCTGGGGCTGAAGCCCAGCGGCACTTGTCCTAGCTCCTGCACCTGCCCATCTGTGGGCTCCCCTTCCCATAAGGGGTTTAAGCATGTATTGCTGCCAAATAGACAAGTCACACCACTGTGGCACGTCCTGCAAGGTAGGTCAGGGAACCCTCTTGTTTCGGTAGATATATTTGATAAAAATAATGCTCTCCTGAGGAATGATCCTGTACGTGGTGTGTGTGTGTGTGCGCGCGCATGCGTGCGTGCATGCACGTATGTATGTGTGTGCATGCATGCATGCATGCACATGCATGTGCCATGACTTTTAGTATGTGCATATGTACGTGAGGTCTTGTTTGAGCAATAGTGTCATTTAATTGGCTAATGGGAACAAGCAGCAATACTCTTCTCTCTACAAGACTCCTGTTTGTCTCTTTCTTGCAAGTGTTCCTCATTGCATGTTCTTTTCCTGAGAGCCAACAAGTCTTTTTTTTTTTTTTTTTTTTTTTTTAAATATGGAACGCTTCACGAATTTGCGTGTCATCCTTGCGCAGGGGCCATGCTAATCTTCTCTGTATCGTTCCAATTTTAGTATATGTGCTGCCGAAGCGAGCACAAGTCTTTTTATGTCTTGGAGACAATGAAAATTACTCAAAACCATCTTGCTTGTGGTGTTTCAGGGACTCTTCCCTAGGCTGCTGCTGTAGTAGGTGAAATGTATTGGTTTTGACTCTGAGTCTCCTGTGTAGGTTACCGAATGGCAGATTCTTAGCTCTGTGACTGCCATGGCTCAGCAAGCACCCTGAACTGAAGATTGAGTGGTTTTAACTTACCTCCTGATGGTCTTGGTGAAACAGTCCTGGCACACTCAAGCCATTCATCCAACACATCCTTGAGGGACTCTCATGTTCCTAGCATTGTCCTAGGCATTTGGAATACATATGTGAAAGCCACAAAAATGGCTGTGCTCCTGGAGTCTCTATCAGACTCCTTCATGACTTTCAGTTGCCCCCCTTCTGGAATGAGACGTCACTATTCCAGGCTATGGGAATGCATTCATTTGCGTGGCTCTTTTTTTTAAAAAAGCTTCTAATTTTGTATAATGTGACACCATTGCTGCCCTCAGGGAATATGTGTGTGACCGAGACAGACAGAAGGGCAGGCAGACATACAAGCACTTTGCCACCAGCAGGCTGGCTTCATGCCATAATAAGGTAGGAGCTGTGACTCCAAGGGGAGGCAGGAGAAGGAAAGAGCGACTGGGGTGGGATTTTTTGACAGAGGTGCTGCTTGGCTTGGCCTGTGGTCACTGAGAGTACTTCAGGGGTGTGACAGTGGGGCACGTGGGAATGGATGTAGCAGACGACGAGGGTCTCCACCCTCTGCCTTTGCAGAGATGGGCAAGGCCGAGTGTTGGAAGGGCTTGAACACACACTGGAGTATTCTGTGAGAGCCAGTGAATTTCAGAGGATGGCAATGACACCATTTGCCTTCTGCCTTGGGAAGATAATTGATGGCCGTGTGTGGGATGCACTGGAGAGCAAGAGCTGGGTCGCAGGGAGACCAGCTGGATGATTTTCTTTCATTTATTTTATTCATTCAACACACATTCATCTGGGGTTCCCTATGTGCCCAATGCATCCAAACAGTCAGGTGTCAGTAAGCATGGTTGTGGGAGTAGGAGTGGGAAGGCTGGGATGGGTGTGAGAGGCATTACAAAGCGGATGTGGGAGTGGCACCCCAGAAAAGCCTAGTTTAAGGTGTCAATGGATGTGTGCACATGTGCGCAGGGGTTTTCTCAAGGGTGGCGGGCAGCTGGAAATTGAGGTCCGGTGCTTAAAGAACAACTCGTTGTATAGGACACCCCTTTGTGGTCAAATGCAGAGGTTTTTGAGAATCCCCAGTAATTTCTTAAACTCAGGCTGGGAGGTCATTCAGCCAGGGAACTCCACAAAGAGCGTTGCCACTTGGGTCGAAGTGAACTTCTCAAAATAAATTTTCTAAGTGATTGCCAGTTTTAGATGCCAGTTTAAGAAGAGCTAAACCACTTTCTAACTCATCTTTCAAATTTGAAATGTGTATTTTTGTTTCTTCATTCTCAGTGGCTGAAAGATACATATGAAGACAACTTTGGGGGCTGCAGGTGGGCATCTCAGTCTCTTTTGCTGAGTTTCACTTGCTCTCTGCTTCACTCATCAGTGGTGCAGAAAACTGCAGCAGTCCGCCCCACTGTAACACACACAAACATCATCCCTCACAATGGCTGGATAATTCCAGATTTAATTCCAAACAGAGAAAACTGATTTCATTTATGTTTTATGATAAGAGGTACAGAGAAAAACTGAAAGCAATATAATGACTTGTCTTGACAAAATGCTTCCGCTGCTCTGGAAGAGCCAACCCACTTCCCCTGGTTAAGGAGGGGTGTTGCATTTTAAACATGTGGTGGTCGTTATTCATTGTACTTTTTTTTTTTTTTAAGGTAGGAAATGTTCTTTGGACTGAGTTAAATGCTGCTGAGCATAAAAGACTCCGTGGAACAAAGCCTGTGGACTGTGACTACTTGACATGCCCTGGGCTAATGAGAAGACAGAATGTCTCTCATCGCAGCAGAACAAATACTCACAAAGGGTCTCCTTCCCTCCTAGGACTTCATTTGCCGGGCATCTGGCTGGGATTCTTGTTGGACTAATGTACACTCAGGGACCTCTGAAGAAAATCATGGAAGCATGTGCAGGTAGAGAATAAAACGCCTTTGGCATGACAACAAGTTAGAAGTTCATCTTAATCTTAATGTGAACAGAAGCTACCCCAAGTTTCCCTGTGGTTCAACTCAGGAATTCCCTAATATGTTTTTCTTTTTAAACCAAAAGGTAAAACAACCAGTGCAGTTGCTTACGTTGCTCCACAAAAGAGGCTGCAAAGTTAAATTGGGAATCTGATACTTTCTTAGGGGACAAATATCAGTATATATTTATACCTTCAACCTTAATGCTACCCACAGAAAACCACGATTTCCTAAAAAATGCAGAGAACTAAAGTGCGTTTAAAATAATACATTCTTCTAGCATATTCCATGAATTAATATATGTGCAAGGCAAAGTTAAAAAAGAAAACAAAGCCTGGCTGGACTGAAGTGCAAGGCCAGTATTTTAAAGAATTCAGAATGATGACTGGGTCCTTGGTGGTTGAGCCATATATTCATGCATAGCCAAGCCAAGTCTGTTATTGCTTGAAGCTTAGCTCCTGGTTTTTTTTTTTAATTTTGTTTTTTTCCCTTCAAATTGATACTCACTGAAAATATTTCATTTAGAAATACTTGCAATTTTTAGACCTCTTAATTTTAAATGCTATACTGATTTTGACTTGTAAGAAAACTGGTTTGCAAACACTTGTTTTATAGACTGCGTTCCAATATTTCATCTTTTATTCATGGGAAATCTTCTGAGACTATTTTACCTTTTCTTGAACCATAAATAATTTGTTTCACAGTTTGTGCTGATGACTGGTATTCTTGAGAACCATATAATATTCATGATATTAGACAGCATTGCAGGCACTGCCCTGGCACCTTTATTAGCAGGTTGTGTTCACTTTGGGTTGATTTTTACAGACTGTGTTACATCTCAGCAGATTCTCATTTTCCCACATTTGCTTATTAATGTGTTTTTACTGTATGTACTTAGAGAAGGCAGTGGGAGCTTCATATATTGAAAATGTCCAGTTTTATTACAATTTAATACTCATTAGTACTGATAAAAGAGATGATTCTCAGGAGTTTAATATCTTGTTTCTTTTTTCTGTGTGTTTATGATGAAGTGGTTAGTAAAGCTTTGCAGACATGTTATGAAATTTAAGCAAGTGCTTTGCTTAATTTTTAAAGAGGATTTTCCCCATAATTATAATATTTAAACTCTTAGTTTTAAAAGTCTTAAAAAACTAAGTAGAGACTTATTTTTATACTACTCTATTTTCAAAGTAATAAATACAATAGAAAATTAAATAGGAAAATTAGAACACTCAGTGCAATTTGCAAATAGCCTGCAAACTGGGCCTTTTTTCTTCGAGCTGAGTATTGAAGGACACAGGAACCTTATGGGAAATGACCTCGCATGTGGAAGCTACTGTTTGATGCCCACTGGAAAAGGAGGGTCACCCTGAGGGTGTGCCCCTTGCCCCTCCCTCTCTCCCTTCATTCAGCTGTGCCAGTTGACTAAGTCAGCAGTCCTACTGCCTTCTATAGGGACAAGAAAGAGTCAAGTCCCCTAAGAAAGGTACGGAGCAGGCTCTCCTAACACCCTTGTTTGAGGAAGGTTCTCCATTTACCTGGCACATCTCTACTTGTACAGAGGCATCAAAGCCAAGCCTTGGTACTTTGGCAGGCAAAGACTAAGAAATTTCAGTGAGTGTAAGAAATTTCAGTGAGTGTAAATTAGGGTTTCATTGTCTGCTCCCTACCCCCAAACACACACATACACGCACACATACACGCACGCGCGCGCGCGCGCACACACACACACACACACACACACACACAGTCTCTCTGTCTGTCTGTCTGTCTGTCTCTCTCTCTCTCTTCCCTGTAGGGCTGGACCCCAAACAAAAGGGAGTTTACCTTGGGCTTTCTCCCAGAGAACGTCCTAATTACTGGAACAATTAGCATTTAAAGCTTTATGGCTGCCATTAAAATGTTTGTTTCTTTTATGTTTAGGCATTTTTTCCTCCAATGCTGGTTACCCAGGACAGCAATACTACTTTAATAGTTCAGGTAAGCACTTTATTTCATTTAACAAATTTTAACTTCTTTTTAAAATTATAGTATTCAGCTCTACAGAGTACTTTAGGATACTAGTTTATGCCGTGGTAGAGTAGTTCACATGTTATGTAACTGTGCCTCTAACATGCCTGGAAGCTAAATAGAGGGGTGACCTAGGGAGCACATTTGTGGGGGTTGGTAGGGAAGGAGGTAACTCAGGCATGAAAACATGGTATGATTGGTATAAGGTCTCTGATATGTGATAAGATTCATATTAGACCTTGGTCCTTTGAGTTTTAGTCTGAAACTCTACTCCTGGCAAAGTGTTAGAAGTTGGTTTTAGGTATACAGTTCTCCACAGCCCATCCCATCTATATTCAGGAAACTCTTGCATACCCTAAGATGCTCTAATAAATGCCATGTGACTTAATGAAGAAGAATGTACTTTTTTCTAAATGTCTGTGTAGATAGATAGAAAGGACTTCCTATTAAAAGTATAAGACCTATTTCAGGCCAAAGCCTTTGCATTCCAGTCTGGGGTGGCTACACAGTAGTATCTTGGGTCAGGCCCAGCAGACAGGTGTTAGCGGTGGCCATTGGAACACTCATGTCTTAATGCAATGAACTGAATGGACCCCTCCCAAAATTCATATGTTGAAATCCTAACCCCTAATGTGATGGTTTTAGTAGGGTAGGGATTTGGGGAAAAATTAGGTCGTGAGGGTAGCGCCCTCATGAATGGGATTAATGTCCTTATAAAAGCGACCCTAGAGAGCTGTCTAGCCTCTTCACTGCTGCATGAGGATACAAGAAGTTTTCAGTGCCACCATGATCGGTTATGGTAAGGACCCTCTTTTGCAACCTGGGAGAGGGTCCTTACGAGAACTGATCATGCTGGCATCGCAGACTTCTAGCCTCCGGACTGTGAGAAATAAGCTCTGTTGCTTAAGCCAGCCAGTCTATGGCTGTTTGTACAGCATCCCAGATGGACTAAGATATGTTTCTCTTTATATTAATTGACGACCATTATAGCTTAAAGCTAAGACTAGCAGTTTTTTCTTTAAAGGGCCAGACAGCTAATATTTCAGGCTGTAAGGGCTTTATTGGCCATATAGTCTCTGCTGCAACTAGTTAACGTGTCCTTGTGGCATGAAAGCTGCCATAGACAATGCGTAAACAAGTGCGTATAGGTGTGTTCAAATAGAATCTTATTCCTAGCCCCTGCCTTTTCTACTGTGTAAGGATATGAGATGGGCACTCTGCCAATTTAACCTTACAAAATAGGGTAATTCTACTTACTTTCTCTCTCTCTCTCTCTCTTTTGCATTCCATTTATTTTCTATTTTTTAAAAAAGAGAACTGAAGAGAACAGCTTCTTTTCTTCTTATATGGAAGAAGCATGCACACAACAGACACACGGACAGAGAATTAAGGGCAAAAATAAAAAGCCCTTTTTACCTCTTTTAACCTCTGTAAGATTACCATATTTATATGCCTTTCTCTGAAGTGATTGGATTTCTTCAAAGGCAGTGCTACAAAAGGCCAGGTGGCTGTGCTAATGGTCATCTAGGGAACTTTTATGAGAGCATATGTATATCTTACAAGTAATGATTTATTCTTAATATGGTTGTCCTTAGCTAGAAAAGTCTTTATAGGTCAGAGAACCTCATGAATGTTTAAAAAGCTGTTACCAATTTTTCTAATCTTGGTGGTGTTTCTTGATCTCCTTTGCCATGAAATCCTGGTATGTATACAAGGAACAGATGGAGTAGTTAATAGAATAATGATAGCTAGAGTTTCTTTTACTAAAAAAAAAAAATTAAACTAGTATTCATCTCAGGACATAATTTAAGTATATTTAAGTGTTTGATTGCTAGGTTTTTCCAGGAATGTTTGTTATGAAGATTTAAAAACATCTGAGTGGGTGAGTGAAATAGCCGTAGAAAATTTTTGGTCCTACAGGAAGGGACCGGTTCTCATTATAATAGATATGGATGTGATTTTTGGTCCTGTTGGTGATTTATGATTGATGATATAGAACATTTAACCACACTGGTCTTTCTGATTTAAGGCACCAGAACTTTCCCATTTTCTTTCCCCATGTTTTGTCTGACAAGTTCCAAATTAGGTTTTATAATATTCAGATGTTTAGAGTTGTTGACTTGATTTCGTTGAAGAACTGTGAGATTATTTTAAAATAAGAAACAGTATGAAGAAAAATGTTTTTCTACATCAAGAAAATGTTGCCTCAAATCACTGCATGTGTATCTGGCAATTAAAACTCTACATAAATATATAATTTCTATGTGGTGAGCGAATATTCAGAGATTTTGGGTTATTTTGGCTTTTGAATTAACTGAGCATTTTTGGAGGTGGATAGGTAGAAATGCTGCTTAGATCTCACATAACGGAATGCCTTTCCACAGGGGTTTGAAAGTGATAATGAGCCATGTGGGAAATTACCCAATATACTTTTTGTGTTCCTGTAAAATAATTGGCACTTTTAGGGAACTGGGCAGTTTCTCTATGCAGGGATTGCTGAAGCATCCCATAGTATTCAGTGACATATCTATAAATATTCCATTAGTGTTGCAGAGTGGTTGCTGCTTTCTTTTGTTCTTTGCGGAGATACATTAATTGTGTTTTCACTGTTTGTCTGTATACGAAAGATTTTTTTTTTTTTTTTTGATAAGGAATGAAAAGTAAGATTTGTAAAAACACTACCATGGTCTCCTTTACTCTCAAGGTATGAAAGTTGCTGGTTGGGTGTTCCTCAACACAGCAATGGGAGCTGAATTTTTCTGATTTTATTAGATAAAGACCAGTTTATGAATAACTGTTCAGATTTAAAATTGCATCCAGATCCAAATTCAGTTTTAAGCCATTGTGAAGATTTGGAAAGGGTACTTGTCTCCTTCTCCTGTTGTAAATATCAATAATGTTAATATTTTGACATGGGAAACAGGTGAGAGAAGATATGAAAGTTGGGTTGTTGGAGGTATTTAGTAAATCCTCATTAATGTTTACTGCACTGGGGCAAGGTTTTCAGAATTAGTCTCTAAAATCCTAAACAATTTTGTTTAATGTTTATTTAAATCATTTCTTTTTTTTTTTTTTTTTTTTTTTTTTTTTTTTTTTTACTTTCACGGACATTCAGTGAAATAGAATCAAGCTAGAAGAGTTTTATCATAATCACTAAGAGTGGACAAAAAATCTGGATAAACATTTCTCCAAGAAGATATATACACGGCCAATAAGCACATAAAAAGATGCTCAACATTATTAGTCATCAAAACCACAGCGAGATACCACTTCATGCCCTAGGATGTTTGTAAATAAAAAGGCAAATAGTAGCAAGTGTCAGTGAGAATGTGGAGAAATTGGAACCCTCATACACTGCTTATAGGAATAGAAAGTGGTACAGCTACTTTGGAAAACATTCTGGCATTTCCTCAAATAGTTAAACAGAATTGCCATGTGATGTAGCAGTTCCACTTCTAGGTATCTACTCAAAAGAAATGAAGTCATATGTCCACATAAAAACTTGCTCACAAATGCTTATAGCAGCATTATTCATAATACTTGAAAGGTAGAAATAATACAAATGTCTATCAGTTGGTGCATAGATAAATAAAATGTGGTATAAACCATACAGTGGAATATTATTTGCCCATAAAAAAGAATGAAGTACTGATAAATGTAACAAAACTGATGAACCTGGAAAGTATAGTAAGTGAAATAAGCTAGACACAAAATGCTACATATTATATGATTTCGTTTATGTGAGTCATCCAAAATAGGCACATTCTGTAGAGACAGAAATTATTAGTGCTCACTTCGAGCTGGAGAAGGGATGGGAGGGTGAGGATTGTTAGCTGAAGAGTACAGATATCTTTTTGGGGATGATGAAAATGTCCGAAATTGATTATGTGGTAATGACAGTGCAACTCTAAAATATACCAAAAACCATTGAGTTGTATACTTTAAATTGATAAATTGTATGGTTGTCAATTATGTCTCAATAAAGCTGTTCTAAAAACATTAATAGACGCAACTACTTTTCATGGCAAATATTTAATAAACATATATTAGGCTATCAGCTGAAAGTATTGTGTTTTGCCATTTGTTGTTTATATGAAAACAAAGTCTACTAGAATGCTGATTAACAGTTTCCCTTTTAATCTTACATATTAGGAGACATAAACAATGCAACAGTAAATTTTAAAATAGCCTCAGGACCAACTATTAAAAATTCTGAAAATGAAATCTCAATTAATGAGATTCTGCTGTTCAGTGTTGCTCTTTTGGCTGGATTGTGTGTTTTTTTCTGTAGCCTTACTAAATCTCTAACTCAGGCATGTACTGCTGGACTGTGTGGGATCATATGGAGATCTGTCACAAAGATTCATAGTAAACGTTAGGAATCTTCATCAACAACCAAAACCACATTATTTAAATATTTGAAACATCACCTTCAAAGAACATAATGGCAGGAAAGAAGAGAAAAAATCAAACAGACTATTTTACTTCTCTCTCTTTATGCCAGAATGAGATTGATAATCTTCTGTGGGGAAAAAAAATATCTTCCAAACAAATCTCTAACTATTAGGCAGTTAAAGAAAATGTAAGAAATAAACTGAAAAGATGGATGGAAATATCTTGCAAAAGTGAACTTTTCTCTGTTATTGACCTTTATTAATGGGGTACCTAAGTTTGATACCTAAAGCATTATTTAATGACCAGATTGTCTCTTCTCTCTTGTTTTATCTAGCAAGCTTTTTTTTTTTTTTTTTTTTTGGTGGTGGGGGGACTGTAATCTCTGGCATAGAATTACAGCTACAGAGAAATTGGCTGCACCTTAATGTTATTGTCTGAAGTATTCTGTGGTATCTGTATGAAACATTGGTCTGCCTCTCATTGTACAGAGCAATAAAACAATAAGGCTTTATCAGCTATTGTTTCCACCATTCTCTTGACTCAAACCAGGAGGACTTCATGGAAAACTCTCCAAGTATTGAGTAGTCTAAGCGGAAAGAATCCACTCCGTATGTCAATAGCTCATTGCAGTCTCTTCTCCAGGACTTCTGACTACCCTCTGAATTAATATCTCCTTTCCTCATTAGCACATAAGGGCTTATTCATGCCCAGCGCCATGGTGGGCACTGAGGATACAAGAGTGACAAGACAGTCATTGCCCACCTTTGTGGAGTCATTCTCCATTTGGCATCTTTTCTTATTCTGAGGATAATTGTTATGCTTAAAATAATGTTATGCCTTACTCATTTGTCTTTGCTTATACAAAACAGGAAGTATAAAACAAAGATTAGTCCATAGCTGTGTTCTATAACCTTTTCCTTGTGCCTGTAGGCAGCTCTGGATATCAGGATTATTATCCATATGGCAGCCCAGGTCACTCTGAAGAAGCACCCAGGAACTATGACGCATACACAGCAGGACTGAGTGAAGAAGAACAGCTTGAGAGAGCATTACGAGCCAGCCTCTGGGACCGAGGTAGGAATCTTGTGCCCTTCAGTTATTTTAAAGCATTCCTCATGTGGTAAGGTAGTCTGAAAAAGGGCTATTTGTAGCAAGTTAAGTTTTAAATAGTTCAGAAAAAGGATATGTAGATGAAAAATGTGTGCAGATTGTGATTACAAAGGATGGGGTGTGATGCCTGCCATGTTCCCAGTAACCTAAGCTAATAAGGTGCCAGACTGTGTATGTATTGTTAAAGTGATTCTTTTTATACGCCTGCTGCTCTTTGGTGCCTTGGCATTAAAATCAAGAAACTTAAAATTCTTAGGTGCATAAAGAAAAGAGAGAATTACTTTGGAATTCATATTTGTAAAGAAAGCTCAGTGTCTCTCAGTATCAAAATATTGCCCATCAACCTCCCGCCAATCTCCTGCAACATCACATGGGCTCAGAATTCAGGCTCAGGTTTGACTTCTGCTGAACCAATCTGTCTAGGGGTAGAGCCTAGAAATTTATATTTTGAACAGGCTTTCCAGGAGATTCTTTTACAAACCGATATCTGAAAAAAGCACTGTATTTATTCTGCCATCTTTGTTCTAGATTTGGATTATGAGTTTGGGTATTACTGTTTTTATTGTTTGAGTAGTGACTAAAAGTCGTCTATTCATTTAAAGGAAGTTTATCAACGTCTTATGTTTCGCGTATGATGACAGGGACAATAGGGAGCATTGAGTGGTAAAAGAGGGAACCTACCCTCAAAAAGTTAACAATCTGTGTTTGGGCATATGCCTGCTAGATGTAATACCACACAGGTAACCCTAATATCAGGTGACAAGAGAGGCTTAGGCTAGGTGCTAGAGGTAGGGAGAAGATGGTGAGCTTTTCCTACCTAGAACTATCAGATTTTCACAGAGGAGATAGCATTTGAATTGGACCTTTGAGAATGCATAGAACTTGAAGAGCTGTGGACAGGCTTTCTCTGCAGAAGTCTGAGTATTAGCACAGACACAAAAGTTAGGGTCATGTTCGCCAGCCCTCACTTTTAAATGGACAGTAAGTGAAGAAAGGGAAGAAGAATGGGAAGCTAGACTGGGGCAGGATCACAGGGGTCCTAGAATTAAATAGGCCAAGTGGAAAGCGGATTTAGTATGTCGTATAAATGCCAATAGAGCTCTGCATGGGAGACTGATGTGGTCAGAGCTGTGTTATAAGAATCTGGTAGTAGCAGTCGTTCTGCAAACAGATTAAGCACCAGTCGGGTACCAAGTATTATGCTAGATGATGAGAGTACATAAATTATGACAATATAGTTTCTGACTTTAAGGAATGCAGTCTTAGCAGCAACAGTGTGCATGGAGGTGGAGAATGACAATAAGCAGGGAGACAAGTTGGAATATTATATTGCAGTATCCTGAACAAGATAGGAAAGCCTAAATTATGAAGGTGGCAGGGGAAGTGGAGAGGAAACATAAATCTGTATTTCTCAGGTGAAGAGTTACAGAACTGTGATAATATATCAGTAATCTTTCACTGTGTAAAGAGTCACCCTGAAACTCGTGGATTAAGACAGTAAACAGTGGTCTGCTGGGGGCTGGCTGCTCTAGGGTGGCTTCCTCTGCATGCCTGCCTGACTGATGGTGTTGTTACTCCACGACTCACCCCATTCCTCATCCAGCAGGGTAGCCTGGGCTCATCCACCAGGCTGCAGCATAAGGTTTACAGGAGAGTGCAGAAATAAACAAGTCTTATGCTGGTACAACGTCAGTTCCACCATATTCTGTATACTGTTACTGAAGCAGGTAACAAGACTGGCTCAGATTCATGGGATAGGGAGATAGTTTCTACCTCTTGGAGGAACAACAAAGTCACATGTGATGGTTATGGATAGAGGGAGAGGTGGAGAAGTGTAGCCATTTTTGTAATCACTGTATCACATGTAGTCAGTGGACTGCCAGTAGCACAGTCATTCAAAAGCATAACTTAGCCATGGAATCTTGAAATCTGGAGAAAAGGCCCCAGAGCCTGTATTTTTAACAGATTCTCATGGTTATTCTTGTGCACACAGGGATTTAATCACCACTGGGCTATCCATGAACTATTAGGGGACAGGTAAGGCAGGACAAACTTCTCAGCATGGACTTAGCACAGTCTATCTCTATCCCCATCTAGGCTGACTTCAAATAAAATCCCAAGACACAGCATGATGGGAAAGATTGGGATTTATATTTGGGTGACATCATCTGATTATTACCTTCTGTTAAGAAAATGTGTATTCTAAAGTAACAAGCCTTCAAAAATAATTAAAGAGTGATGAAAACTCAGAGGGAAAAATTAGGTAGCCCGAGTGAGAATATTTGAATGTGAGACATAGAAAACCTCCTGCGTTAAATGTAGTCAGAGAAAGGAAATGCAAGAAGACATGCATACTTTTTGTAGTTTTATTTCTAAAAGTCTGCTATATACCCTGATTAGTAATTATACAGGAAGTTACTACTAATAGTGCAGGTGTCTTTTTTAGAAAGAGAAAGAAAATGATGATTTTCTTCAATGAGACATGAGCATGGATGATCTGTAGATGAAAGCATCCTCTGATGGCCCTGGTGATTTTGGAGCAATTTTGGAGACTTTAATACAGCTACAACGGAAGGGTCTTACCTTTTGGGAGTCAGAAGGAAGTTGGAATAGATTTTTGAGGTAATTTCCTTAATAAAAAATGTGTTTATTATTAATATGTCATTAATATTAATTTTTTCTGCTTAATAAATGGTATTTAAATATTTACTAACAGGCAAAAAAAAAAAAAAAAAAGACCCAGGGTACCTTAAGAGATTTCAGAAAGTCATCTGATAGTAGTGTTGATTTTTCATAAATTTAAATCTTATTCTTAAAAAAACTTCTTGCAAAAATAATTATCAAGAGAGTATACTAAACAGAAATCGAAACAACTTAAAATTTTTTACTACCCCTATTTTAAATTATTTTTATGTTTTTTCATCTTATCCTTAAAACATTTCAGTGAAGTTAAGAAATGCATTATTTTTACGTAAATGGTTTTTACACATCAGATGCTATAAGACTTGCTTAATAAGATTATTTCTGGGATTATTTTGAAGCCAAGGATTTTGTTTCTACCTCTGTCTAACTAGTTGCTTGGTCTGAAAAAATCTAGCTGCTTCTTTATGAGTATGGAGTTAAGTTCTAAAACTCCTCACAGTATAAGATTGCTAGGACTAAATGATCCAGAGGTTGTGCTGAATTATTTCTGCTATCTGACCTTTTAACAAAATCACAGATTGTTTTCCTCCTTTTTCCTTCATCCTACACATGTATTTTCAGAATTTGAAGCATTCTTTTCTTTCCATTCATGAAAAATCACAAAAGTATGTAGAACTTGTTTGTCTCTCAAATGGGCACTTGGTACATCTGAAACAGAGTGGCCTTGTTTAGCATTTTGAATTACAGTGAAATAAATAAATAAATAATTTTAAAAAGAAATCATAAAAGTTAAGTTAATTGATGATTTTTGAATATAGGACTTTCTAAACAGAAAAGTAAGGAAAAAATTATGGAAGATAGACCAATAAAATCTTTAACAAAAATTATTATAATCAATATGTAAAGAACTCATCATATAATGAAATAATTAATACTAACTCCTATTAGAAAAAAGGAAAATAATTTTAACATATAATCCAAAGACTTATAAGTGACCCTTGTGCATCTAAAAAATAATGTGCTATATACTAGCAGAGAGTTACCTGGTTTCTTCACCTCACCACATTTATTTTTTATTTTTAATTTAAATTTTTGTGGGTACATAGCAGTTGTATATATTTGTGGGGTACATGAGAACCTTGATACAGGCATGCAATGTATAATACTTACATTAGGGTAAATGGGGTATCCATCACCTCAAGCATTTGTCCTTTCTTTGTATTACAAACAATCCAGTTCTACTCTTAGTTATTTTTAAACGTACAAAAATTATTCTTGACTGTAGTCACCTTGTTGTACTGTTAAATACTACATCTTAGTCATTCTATCTAATTCTTTTTTGTACCCATTAACCATCTTCATTTCCTCTCGTCCTCCACCCCAGCATCTGGTAACCATCATTCCACTCTCTATCTCCATGAATTTGTTTTAATAGCTCCCACAAATAAATGAGGACATGCAAAGTTTGTCTTTCTGTGTCTGGCTTATTTCACTTAACATGGTGACCTCCACTTCCATCTATGTTGTTACAAATGACAGGATCTCATTTTTTTTTATGGATGAATAGTATTCTATTGTATATAAGTACCACATTTTCTTTATCCATTCGTCTGTTGTTGGATACTTAGGTTGCTCTCAAATCTTCGCTACCATGAATAGTGCCACAGTAAACATGGGAATATAGGTATCTCTTTGATATAATGATTTCCTTTCTTTTGGGCATATACCTAGCAGTGGGATTGCTGGATTATATGGTAGCTCTATATTTACTTTTCTGTGGAACCTCCAAACTCTTCTCCATAGTGGTTGTACTAATTGACATTCACACCAAAAGTGTACAAGGGTTCCCTTTTCTCCATATCCTTGCCAGCATTTGTTATTGCGTTTCTCTTGGATAAAAGCCATTTTAAACTGAGGTGAGATGACGTCTCATTGTAGTTTTGATTTGCATTTCTCTAAGGATCAATGATATTGAGAACCTTTTCGTATGCCTTTTTGCCATTTGTATGAGAAATGGAAAATTTGAGAAACGTCTATTTGGATCTTTTACACAGTTGACTATTAGATTTTATCCTATATATAAGCAGCTGTTTGAACTCCTTGTATATTCTGGTTATTAATATCTTGTCACATGGATAGTTTGCACATATTTTCTCCCATTCTGTGAGTTGTCTCTTTGTTGATTGTTTTCTTTCCTAGAAGAAAGTTTTTAACATGATGTGATCCCATTTGCTGATTTTTACTTTTTTACCTGTGCTTGTGGAGTATTACTCAATAAATCTTTGCCCAATTCAATGTCCTGGAGAGTTTCTCCAACATTTACTTTTAGTAGACTCCTAATTTGAGGTCTTAGATTTAAGTCATTAATCCATTTTGAATTGATTTTTGTATATGGTGAGAGATAGGGGTCTAGTTTCATTCTCTGCATATGGATATCCAGTTTCCCCAGCAGTGTTTATTGAAGAGACTTAGCCTTTTCCCCAGTGTATTCTCTTGGCACCTTTGTTGAAAATGAGATCATCATAAATGTATGGATTTGTTTCTGGGTTTTCTATTCTCTTCCACCAATCTGTGTGTCTGGTTTTATGCCAGTGCCATGGTCTTTTGGTTATTATAGCTTCATAGCATAATTTGAAGTGGGGTAATGTGATCCTTCCAGTTTGCTTCTTTCTACTCAGGATAGCTTTGGCTATTCTTGGTCTTTTGTGGTTCCATGTAAATATTACGCTTTTTGTTATGTCTGTGAAGAATGTCATTGGTATTTTGATAGGGATTACATTGAATCTGTAGTTTTCTTTGCATGTTATGGACATTTTAAAAATATTGATTCTTCCAATCCATGAACATGGAATACCACTTTTTGTGACTGCTTCAGTTTTTTCATCAATATTTTATAGTTTTCATTGTAGAGATCTTTGACTTCTTTGATTAAGTTAATTCCTGGGTATTTTATTTGTAACTATTTTAAGTGGCATTACTTTCTTGGTTTCTTTTTCAGATTGTTCACTGTTACCATATTGAAATGCTACTGATTTTTGTATGTTAACTTTGTATACTGCAACTTTCCTGAATTTATTTATCAATTTTAATAGATTTTTGAAAAAATCTTTAGGGGTTTTTCCAAATATAAGATTATACCACCTTCAAACAAAGATAATTTGGCTTCTTCTTTTCCAGTTTGGATGCCCTTTATTTATTTGTCTTGTCTGATTGCTCTAGCTAGGACTTTCAGTACTATGTTGAATAACGGTGGTGAAAGTGGGCGTCTTTGTTGTGTTCCAGATCTTAGAGGAAAGGCTTTCAGTTTTTCCCCTTTTAACATGATACTAGCTGTGGGTCTGTCTTATATGGCTTTTATTGTATTGAGGTATAGTCCCTCTATACTCAGTTTTTTGAGAGTTTTTTTTTTGTCACGAAGGATGTTGAATTTTATCAAGTGCTTTTTCAGCATCAGTTGAAATGATCATATGGTTTTTGTTCTTCATTCTGTTAATATGATGTATCACATTGATTAATTTGCATATGTTGAACCATCCTTGAATCATTAGGATAAATCCCAAATGGTCATGATGAATAATCTTTTAAATATGTCATTGAACTCAATTTGCTAGTATCTTTGCATCAGTGTTCATCAGGGTTATTGGCCTGTAGTTTTCTTTGGAGTCTTTGTCTGGTTTTGGTATCAGTGTAATACTGGCCTCATAGAATTAGTGTGGAAGTATTCCCTCTGCCTCTGTTTTTCAAAATAGTTTGTGTTGGATTGGTATTTATTCCTTTTTAAACATTTGGTAAAATTTAGCAGTGAAGCCATTGGGTCCTGGGCTTTTCTTTGCTGGGAAACTTTTTATTATGGCACCAATCTCATTACTTTTTATTGGTTTGTTCAGGTTTTGGATTTCTTCATAGTTTAATCTTTGTAAGTTGTATGTGTCTAGAAATTTACTCATTTCTTCTAGGTTTTCCAATTTATTGGCATACAGTTTCTTATAGTAGGCTTTAATGATCCTCTGAATTTCTGCAGAATAGGTTGTAATGTCTACTTTTAATCTCTTATTTTCATTTAGGTCTTCTTTTTTTCTTAGCCTGGCTAAAGGTGTGTTGATTTTGTTTATGTTTTCAAAAAAACAACTTTTGTTTCATTAATCTTTTGTAGTTTTTTATTTCATTTAGTTCTACTCTTATCTTTATTACTTTTCTACTCATTTTTTGTTTTTTTTTTTTTTTTTTTTGCTCTTTTCTAGTTGTTTAAGATAAATCATTAAGTTATTTAAAGTTTTTCTACCTTTTTGACATAGTGGCTTATCCCTATAAACTTCCCTCTTAGTACTGCTTTCACTATATCCCATAGGTTTCAATATGTTGTGTTTCTATTACTTGTTTACAGAAACTTTTGAATTTCCTCCTTAATTTCCTCATTAACCCACTGGTTATTTAGGAACATGTTGTTCAATTTCCATGCATTTATATAGTTTCCAAAATTCCTCTTTTTAGTTATTTCTAATCTTATTCCATTGTGGTCAGAGATGATACCAGATTTAATTTCAGTTTCTCTGAACTTTTTGAAAGGCTTTTTTGTGGCCTAACATATGGTTTATGCTTGAGAATGATTCATGTGCTGAGGAAAAGAATGTGTGTTCCGCAGCTGTTGGAAGAAGTGTTCTGTAAATATCTATTAGGTCCATTTGGTCTGTAGTGCAGATTACTTTTTTTGTTGTTGAGTATCTGTCTGGAACACTTGTCCATTGCTGAAAGTGGGTTGTTGAAATCTCCAGCTATTATTGTGTTGGGATCGATCTCTCTCCAGCTATTATTGTATTGAGATCGATCTGTTTCTTAAGCTCTAATAATATTTGCTTTATACATCTGGGTGCTCCAGTGTTAGATGCATATATATTTACAATTAATATATCCTCTTCCTGAATTGACTGACCCCTTTATCATTATATAATTACCTTTTTTGTCTCTTTTTACAGTTTTGTCTTCAAATCTGTTTGGTCTGATATAAGCATAGCTACTCCTGTTCTTTCCTGGTTTCCATTGGAATGAAATATCTTTGTTTCTTTATTTTCAATCTATATGTATTTTCATTCTCTATAGGTGAAGTATGTTTCTTATAGGCAACAGATCATTGGACCTTGTTTTTTATTTATTTATTTTTTATATATTTTATAAAAAATATGGAACGCTTCATGAATTTGCGTGTCATCCTTGCGCAGGGCCATGCTAAACTTCTCTGTATCATTCCAATTTTAGTATATGTGCGGCCGAAGTGAGCACTGGACCTTGTTTTTTAATCTATTCAGCCACTCTGTGCCATTTAGTCTTTTTTCATTTAATGCTATTATTGATTAGTAAGGATTGCTCCAATCATTTTGTTACTTATTTTCTGGTGGTTTTGTGGTTTTCCCTTTCCTCTTCCCTTCCTTCCTGTCTTCCTTTTAGTGAGTGATGTTCTCTGGAGGTGTGTTTTAATTTCTTGCTTTTTATTTTTTGTGTATCTGTTGTATACTTTTTGATTTCTGATTACCATGAGGCTTGAAATTAATATGTCCTATTATTTTAAACTGATAACAACTTAACACTGATTGCCTAAACAAACAAGCTAGCAAGCAAAGATAAAGTAAATAAAAACTCTAGACTTTAACTTTGTCCCCCTGGGTTTTAGCTTTTGTGGGTTCTACTTATATTTTCTCATACTGTTATGTTTTATTACTTAAACTTTGTCCCCTGGTTTTTAGCTTTTATAATAAAATATAAGTAGAAACCACAAAAGCTAAAACTTAAAGTCTTAAAACTTAAAAGTTTAAAGTTTTACCTTTTGTTGTTTCTACTTATATTTTATTATACTGTTTATGTTTGAAAAATTGTTGTTATTATTTTTTATTGGTTCATCTTTTAGTCTTTCTACTCAATATATGAATAGTTTACGCACCACAGTTACAGTGTGTTTTTTAATTCTGTTTTTCTCTGGGGTTACTATTACCAGTGAGTTTTGCACCTAAATAATAGTTTTTTTTTTATTGCTTGTTAACATCCTTTTCTTTCAGATTGAAGAACTCCCTTTAGCATTTCTTGTAGGACATGTCTGACATTGATGAAACCTCTCAGCTTTTCTTGGGAAATTATTTATTTCTCTTTCATGTTTGAAGGACATTTTCGCTGGATATACTATTCTAGGGTAAAAGGGTTTTTTCCCTTCTGTGCTTTAAATATATCATGCCGTTTTCTCCTTGCCTGTAAGGTTTCCACTGAAGTCTTCTGTCAGAACTATTGGAACTCCATTGTATGTTATTTGTTTCTTTTCTCTTGCTGTTTTTAGGATCCTTTCTTTTTCCTTGACCTTTGGGAGTTTGATTAGTAAATGTTTTGAGGTAGTCTTATTTGGGTCAAATTTGTTTGATATTCTGTAACTGTCTTGTACTTGAATATTGACATCTTTCTCTAGGTTTGGCAAGTTGTTATTGTTTTGAATAAACTTTCTCCCTCTGTCTCTCTGTCCCCCTACATCTTCTTTAAGGCCAATAACACTTTGATTTGTACCTTTAGGGCTGTTTTCTGGATATTGAAGGTGTGCTTCATTCTTTTTTATTATTTTTTCTTTTGTTTCCTCTCACCTTGTAGTTTCAAATATCCTGTCTTTGGGGTCACTAATTCTTTCTTCTGCTTGATCAATTGTGATGCATTCTTCGGTATGTTGATTACATTTTTCAACTCCAGAATTTCTTCTTGATTTGTTTTAATGATTTCAATCTCTTCGTCAAATTTATCTGATAGGAGTCTCTCTCTTCAGGGAAGTGGGGTCCTCTCTGGCCCAGGACAGGTCCAGAAATTATTTCCAAGAGCCAAAGCCTAGAATCAGGTACCCCAAGAGCTTGCTTGATGCTCTGCCCTTCTGTGGCCAAGCTGGTACCTAAGCTGCAAGACAAAGTTCCCTTTGCTTTCCTCACTTCTTTCCTTAAGCAGAAGGAGTCTCTCCCTATAGCCACCATACTGGGAATGTGCTTGGATCACACCCGAAGCAAGCGTGTCTCTGAGTCTTACCAGATACCACTGGGTGAGTACTGCCTGTTTACCACAGTGGCCTATTCAGGTACCTAGAGCCCTTTAGTCAGCAGGTGATGAGTCCTGCTAGGATTGAGTCTTTTTCTTCAAGGAAGAAGGTTTTCTTCTGGCCCAGGAAGTGTCTAGAAATGATGCCTGGTAGCTAGAGCCTGGAGTAGGGGCCTCAGGACTCTGATCAGTACCCTATCCTTCTGTGGCTGAGCTGGTATCCAAGTTGCAAAACAAATTTTTCTTTACTCTTCCATTTCCTCTCCTCAAACACTGGGAAGGAGTCTCTTCCAGAGCTGCAAGTTGGCTGTCCCAGCTGATATCTCACTGGAAGGCATGCTCCCCAAGTCCACTGGCTCTGAGCCCAGCACAGCACCAGAACTTACCCAAGAATTGCAGTCCTTGTGGCTCAGACTACCTTTCAAGTTTATTTAGGAACTCCAGAGCACTTTTGCCTATGGTGTCAGGGCGTGATGGAACTCAGGTTCTGACCATTGGGATGGGCAATTCCCCTCTGGCTTGGACTGGTCTAAAGGCTGACTCCCTGGGTGCTGGCTGAGTCCTGTCCAGTATTGCTTTCTGGCAGTGCTGAGTTCCAGGGGATGTCCACAATCACTGTGCTCTCCCTTTCCCAAGTGCACAGATTCTCTTTCTGTGCTACCAGGGGATGGATGAAGAGTGGCACTGGCAATTCAAGACTGTCTTTCCTTCTCTCTTCAGTGCCTCTTTCAGTGATGTGAAGTTAAAACCAGATACAGTGATCACTCACGTTATCTTTGGTTCTTGTGAAGGTGATTTTTTCTGCAGATATTTCTTAAGTTTGGTGTTCCTATGGGGAGGATGATCTGTAAAGGTTTCTGTTTGGCCATCTTGCTCCACTTCCCTCCATCTCACCATATTTAATGTTAGTAGTGATAACAGGCATTTCTATATGCTGCTGATATGAATGCAGATTGGCATAACTTTTCTGGAAAACACATTGGAAATGTATAATCAAGAGGCTTGCCTTCAATGATTCCTTGACTAAGAATCTAGACTGAGGAAATAATAGAGATTTGGTCTAATATTTGTTTATAAGTTACTTATTCCCTGATTAAATTTAATAACAAAAACTTAAATACATTGAAATTTGCACAACAGTGTGTGCAAGGGTTAAATCAGTTATGGTCTCATTGTAAAATGGAAATATTCTGCATCTATTAAAAATAACATTTTGGAAAAGTTTAGTGGCATGAAAATAGGATTACAGTGTAATTGCTGGATGAAAAAAAAGTAAGGTGCAAAATAGTATGTACCATATGGCCAGAATATTATCAAATAAGCCAACTCAAACCAAATCCTTTTCCATAGGAAAAAAATGAAAAAGGCCTTTTAACAAATGTCTTCTTGGTGTCTTACACTTAGTGAGACAATTACAAAGGTTTCAAAGGAAAATAAAATTCAAATTAATGTAAATTTGTATAAAGCTGTTCCTTTGCCATTGTCAGTTACTGTATAATGCACTTCAAAAGTCTTTTTAGATCTGTTTCCTTGAAACTAGTTTCATATGCTATTCAGACATTCATTCAAAATAAAATTTTGTGGTCAAATAAGCTTGGTATATATGTAAGTAATTGGTTTCTTAATTGTGGAACTAATTAGATACCAGTGTAGTTGTGGATATTCAAGGAGATATGGTTTGCAGTATTTCCTACATTTATTTGTATGTAGAATTTGTGTGTTTATGTGTGTATGTGTTTGAGAGGGGAAAGGGAGGAGGGGGAGATGGAGGGAGAGAAGAATAGAGAAACTAGAATTGTTTGGGCTGAACCCTCTGACATTAGGTTGGAGACATCCTGTTACTTTGTCTCTAAATCCTTCATTGTGTAACTTTTAAAAATAAGGGCCTTTCTGCTACTAATCTACAACATCATGGTCACATCAAAGAAAATTAGCAGGAATTCCCTAATAACATCTAAAATTTAGTCCAAATACTAAATTTTCCAATTTTCTCAAAGAGTATCTTTAATAGTCAGGTTTTCAAGGTTCTAATGTTGCATTTGATTATTTCTTTTTAATATAAAACCATACCCTGCCATTTTTATAATTTAATTTTTCAGGACACCAGTCTCATTGAATGATAAGTATCTGATTATTTCTTTCATGGCATTTTTAAATAGTTCTCTGCGTTGCTGTATATTGGCACTTACATTTGAGAACTTGATTAATTGGATTTGGATTACACATTTTTAGCAAGAAAATGTCGTAGGTAATGCTGTGTTCTTGAGATTGCATCAGGTCAGGAGATACACAGCGCCGAGCCATCCCACTAGTACTGCTAAACTCGGTTACTAGTTTGAAAAGGTGACTGACAAATATCTCTGTTACAAAGGTACATTTTCCCCTTTCTTTTTATACATTCCACATGAGGTGATACTGTGTTACCATACGAACATCCTATTTCCTAAAAATTACTTGATAACCTTTCAAGTAATGGTTTTTGTAGTCCTTGTTGATTTTTATAAGACTTTCCACATGAGGTGATACTGTGTTACCATACGAACATCCTATTTCCTAAAAATTACTTGATAACCTTTCAAGTAATGGTTTTTGTAGTCCTTGTTGATTTTTATAAGACTATCAGTTATTTCTTTGGGTTCCTTGTTATTTTTTATTTCTTTAAAATTTATTTATAGTAAAATTTACTCCTTGTAGTGTACAGTTATTTAAGCTTTGACAGAAGCATAGAGTTGTTTATCATAACAATCTAGATACAGCACAGTTGTATCACTCCAGAAAATTACCCATCACTCCCCCTCTGTAGTCAACCTCCCCTGACCCTTGATCATCAACAAGCACTGTTCTCTTTTCCACTCCATAACTTTGCTTTTTCCAGCATGTCATATAGTTTGTGGGAATCATATGACAAATTATATGTCATATAATTTGTGTGAATTTGTGTGAATATAAGTTTTCATGTCACCTAGATAAGCACCTAGGAGTAGGGTGTCTCGGTTATATGTGGTGAATTTATGTTTTGTAAGAATCTGCCTGTTTTCCAAACTGTTTGTACCAGTTTTCATTCCTGTCAGCAGTATATGAGAGTTCCAGTTGCTCTAGGTCCTCCCAGCATTTGGTCTTTTCAGTTGTTTTTATCTTAGCAATTCTAATAGGTGTCAGGTTGTGTTTTAGTTTATATTTCCTTAATGACTAATGATGTTTCTTTCTGTTTATTGGCTACCTATATATCTTCTTTGCTGAAGTTTCTGTTCCATTATTTTGTCTACTTTTAATTGGATTGTTTGTTTTTTTATCATTGAGTTTTGGGAATTCTTTATATATTCTGAATAAAAGCCCTTCATAAGATATGTGATTTGCAAATATTTTCCCTGAGTCTGTGGCTTTTTTCCCATTCTCTTAACAGTATCTTTTGTGACACAAAAGTTTATAATTTTGATGAAGCACAATTTATCAATTTATCAAGCTTTTAGTGTTGAGTCAGGTCAAAAGATTTACAAGACCATAATTTTCTGCTATATTTTCTCTTAGAAATTTCATGGTCTTAACATTTACATTTAGATAGATAGCCTATTTTGAGTTAGTTTTTATATAAGATGTGAGGTATGAAGCAAAGTTCATTTTTGCTTGTGAACTTCCAAATATTTCAGCACCATTTGTTGAAACAGCTATTGAATATGTTTATGTCAATATATTTCTGAAAATGTAAAAAATTGAAATCATATCAAATATCTTCTCAGACCCTTGCAGAGTAAAACTAGAAATCAATTCTAAAAGGAATCCTCAAAACCATACAAACACATAGAAATAAGCAAATATGCTCCTTTATGACTTTTGGGTTAACAATGATATCAAGATGGAAATTAAATAATTCCTCAAGATGATTGATAATAGTGACACAAGATATCAAAACCTCTGGGATACAGCAAAAGCAGTGCTAAGAGGAAAGTTTATAGGGCTAAGTGCCTACATCAGAAAGTCTGAAAGATCACAAATTGACAACCTAATGTCACACCTCCAGGAAGTAGAGAAATGGAACCAATTAAACCTAAAGCTAGAAGAAGAAAAGAAATAACAAAGATCAGAGCAGAATTAAATGAATTTGCAACCAAACAAATACCAAAAGATCAATGAAACAAAAAATTGGCTCTTTGAAAAGATAAACAAAATCATAGACCATAGCTGGCTTAACCATGAAAAGAAAAGACTCAAATAAGCTTAATTAGAAATGAAAATGGAGACATTACAACCACCACAGCAGAAATACAAAAGATCATTTGAGATTACTGTGAACACCTCTATGCATACAAACTAGAAAATTCAGAGGAGAAATGGAGAAATCCCTGGAAACATACAACCCTCCTAACTTTAATCAACAAGAAATAGAAATCCTGAACAGAACAATAATAACCAGTGAGATTTAATCCATAATTTTAAAACTTGCCAACAAAAAAAGCCCAGTGCCAGACAGATTCACAGCCAAATTCTACCAGACATTCAAATAATTGGTACCAGTCCTACTTAAACTATTCCAAAAGACTGAGAAAGAGGGAATCCTCTCTAACTTATCCTGTGAAGCCAGTATCATCCTGACGCCAAAGCCACGAAAGGACATAACAAAAGAAGAAAAATACAAATAAATGTAGATGCAAAAACTCTCAACAAAATACTAGCAAAGTGAACCCAACAGCATATCAAAACAGTAATTTACCATGAACAAATGAGTTTCATCCCAGAGTTGTAAGAATGGTTCAGCATACGTACACAAGTCAATAAATGTAATCTATCACACAAACAGAATTAAAAACAAAAACTGTATTTATCTCAGTAAATGCAGGGAAAGCATTTGCTGAAATCCAGCATCCCTTTATGATAAAAAATGTCAACAAACTAAGAATTGAAGAAACATACTTCAAAAAAATAATAGCTATCTGTGACAAACCTACAGCCAACATCATACTGACTGGGAGAAAAGTTGAAAAGAATAAATAAATAAAATAATATAATATAATATAAAAGGTACATTTCCAGGAGGGATAGGAAGAGATTTGCTAAAGGTTACAAAATTATAGCAAGATAAGAGGAGTAAGTTCATGTGTACTACACCACCGTAGATGACTATAGTTAACAGTAATAGTTTCAAATAGCTAGAAGGAGGATATTGAATATTTCCATCACAAAGAAATGATAAATGTTTGAGATGAGGATATGCTAATTAACCTGATCATATTAGTATACACTATGTGTAGCAAAACATCATTAAGTACCCTTTAAATATGTACAACTCCTGTATGTCAATTAAAAAATTAGAATTTTATGAAAAAATATAAAAAAAAAAGTTGAAAAGAATTCCCCCTAAGACCTAGAACAAAACAAGAATGGCCACTTTCACCACTCTATTCAACACATTACTAGAAGTCCTAGCTAGAGCCATCAGGCAAGAGAAAGAAAGGATATTCAAATTGGAAGAGAGTCAAAATGTCTCTGTTTGCTGATGAAAGGATTGTATACTTAGAAAACCCAAAATACTACTACAAAAGACTTCCTAGGTTTTATAAACAGATTCAGTAAAGTCTCAGGTTACAAAATTAATGTATACAAATCAGTAGCACTGCTATACACCAGCAACCACTAAGCTGACAATGAAATCAAGAACTCAATTACTTTTATGATAACTGCAAAAAAGAAAACAAAACAAACAAACAAACAAAAACATGGAAATAAACTTAATGAAGGAGGTGAAAGATCTCTACAAGGAAAACTGTAAAATACTCCTCAAAGAAATCATACATGATACGAACAAACAAATTGAAATATGTCCCATGTTCAAGTATTGGAAGAATCAAAATCAGTATCATGAAAATGACCAGAATGCCCAAAGCAATCTGTGTATTCAGTGCAATTCCTATCAAGACATTAACACTGTTTTTCACAGAAATGGAAGAAATAATCCTAATATTCACATGGAACCAAAAAAAGAGCCTGAATAGCCAAAGCTATCCTAAGCAAAAAGAACAAATCTGGAGGCATTACATTACCGGACTTCAAATTACACTCCAGGTGGCGTAAGGTAGTATCTCATACTTTGTATCTACTTTTATATCAGTACCATGCTGATATCAGTACCATTTTATATACTTTTATATCAGTACCATTTGTATCTACTTTTATATCAGTACTACTTTTATATCAGTACCATGTTTTGGTTACTGCAGCAGTAACCAAAACAGCATGGTACTGATATAAAAGTAGATACAAAGACCAACGGAAAAGAATAGAGAACCCAGAAATAAAGCCAAATACTTAAAACCAACTGGTCTTCAACAAAACTTACAAAAACATTAATTGTGAAATGGACACTCTATTCAATAAATGGTAGTGGGAAAAGTAGATAACCACATGCAGAAGAATGAAACTGTATCCCTATCTCTTACCATATAAAAAAATTAAGATGAATTGGAGACTTAAGTCTAAGACCTAAAACCATAAAAGTTCTAGAAGAAAACCCAGGAAAATCTCTTCTGGACATTGGCCTGGGCAAATAATTTATGACTAAGTTAAATTAAGAAACTTCTTCATGGCAAAATAAATAATCATCAGAGTAAACATGCAACCCACAGAATGGGAAGAAATATTTGCAAATTATGTATCTGATAAAGGACTAATATCTAGAATCTACAGTGAATTCAAACGAATCAACAAGAAAAAAAAATCCTGTCAAAAGTGGGCAAATGACGTGAATAGATATTTCTCAAAAGAATATATACAAATGGCCAAACAAACATATGAAAAATGCTTAACATCACTAATCATCAGGGAAATGCAAATTAAAACCACAGTATGAGATACTACCTTATGCCAACTGCAGTAGCCATTACTACAATGTCAAAAAAGCAATAGATGTTGGCATGGATGTGGGGAGAAGGGAATGCTTTTACACGGATGGTAGGAATGTAAATTAGTTAACCACTATGGAAAACAGTGTGGAGATTCTTCAAAGAACTAAAAGTAGATCTTCCATTTGATTCAGCAATCCCAATACTGGATATCTACTCAAAGGAAAAGAAGTCATTATATCAAAAGAAGTCATTGTACACATCTGCATGCATATGTTTATTGCAGCATAGTTAACAATTGCAAAGATGTGGAACCAACTTAAGTGTTCATAAACCAAAGAGTAAAGAAAATGGTGGTATATATACACCATGGAATTCGACTCAGCCATAAAAAAGAATGAAATAATGTCTTTTGCAGCAACTTAGATGGAGCTGCTGTAGGCCAAAATTCTAAGTATTAATAACTCAGGAATAGAAAACCAAATACCATATGTTCTCACTTATAAGCAGGAGCTAAACTATGAGTATGCAAAGACATACAGAGTTGTATAATAGACTTTGGAGACTCAAAAGGGGAATGAAGGGGAATGAGTGAGAAAGCGGTGAGAGATTTAAAAATCTACATATTAGATACAATGTATACTACTCAGGTGATGAGTACACTAAAATCTCAGATTTCACCACTGTAGAATTCATCCATTTAACTAAAAACTACATGTATCCCTAAAGTTATTGAAATTAAAAAAAAATTGGAAATCTGTTTCTGGACTCTCTATATTTTTTCATTGATCTTTGAGGAAATCTGTCCTTCACTAATACTACATGGTTTGATTTCTTTTGCTATATAATCAGTCCTGAAATCAGATAGCATAGATCCTCTGTTCTTTTTCAGAATTACTTTGGGTATTCTAGATCTTTTGCCTTTCTGCATGAATTTCAGAAGAAACTTGTTGATATCTACTAAAAATCCTTCTAAGATTTTGACTTTATAGATCAGCTTGAGGAAAATTAACATCTTAACAACGAGTTTTTTAATCCATGAATATGGTATATTTCTCCACATACATAGGTCTTCTTTGATTTATCTGACCAGTGTTTGATAGTTTTGAACATACAGATCCTCCGTATGTTTTCTTAGATTTATACATAAGTATTTTATGACTTTTTGTAGGATGAGATATGCTATTATAAATAGTACTTTTAAAAATGTTGGTTATCTGTTGAGATGATTATATATGTTTTCTTTTTTGTTTATTAGCATACTGTATTACTTTGACTTTCAAAGTTGAAGCAGGTTTGCATTCCCAGGATAAATCTCACCTGGTTGTGCTATATTGCACTTCATTCTGGTAAAAATGTCATGTGCACCTGAAAACAATGTGTATTCTGCTGTTGTTGGATAGAATGTTCTATTTAAATGTTATTTAGATGAACTTAGCTGGTAGATTTTTTCAGGTCTTCTATATCCCTGCAGATTGTTTACTTTTTTATTGAATACTGTATTTTGAATTACATGTGATAATTGTGAGTAATATTGAATACATATTGTTGCAGTGGTTACCCTGGACACACCAAAGGCTTCAAATTCCTTTACCATTACCTTGTTTTTAGGATGGCCTGATTTGCCAGAGGGTTTTGCTCAGTGCCTGCTTGAACTTCAGTTTCAGGTCCTCCTTTTGTACTGTGACTCAGATAGGTTCTCCTTCCATTCCTTTGTCCCTTTCCTGGTGATATACTGCAATTACTTGTTGCTCTGTGCTTTACAGTCTGGTGATGAGAGTCAAGTTATGGGTATGTCCTGATTAAGTCTAGTATTGGGCAGTCACTGTGCCCCTGGGTTTGGAAGTATGGCCTTCTCAGTGTTCTTGCCCCAGATTTAGAAAATATGTTTTGTTTTCCTTCCTTTTCCCTTCTTAAAGTTGCTATGTTTTTGCCAGCTCCCTAAGGGAAATGGTGATTCTACTAGTCCATTCTCACACTGCTATGAAGAAATACCTGAGACTGGGTAATTTATAAAGGAAAGAGGTTTAGTTGACTCACAGTTCCACATTGCTTGGGAGACCTCAGGAAGCTTACAATCATGTTGGAAGGCAAAGGAGAAGCAGGCACCTTCTTTGCAGGGTGGCAGGGTGGAGTAAGTGCAAGCAGGAGAAATGCCAGAGGCTTATAAAACCATCAGATCTCGTGAGAGCTCACTGTCACAAGAACAGCATGGAGAAAACTGCCCCTGTGATCCGATTACCTCCACCTGGTCCCACCCTTGACACCTGGGGATTGTAGGGATTACAATTCAAGAGGAGATTTGGGTGAGGACACAGTCAAACCCTATCAGTGGTTTTTGCTCTTCTTTCAGGCATTTAAGGCATTTTTCTGTAGGGTATTTAGGGGAGAAGGATCTGGGCAGCCTTTCATACATTTCCTGCAGTGGCTGCTGATCTTTTTCCACAGGGCTGTACCATAATGACAAAGGACGCTTTCTCTTGACTTTCACCGGTTTCTCTTGTGAGACTAGGTGAGGTTCTGAGAAAAGCCTGAAAGTGGATGTGAATTTTTTTATATCATAGGCCCCAGGGATTCTGGGTTCCCTTGCTTGCTTACAGTCAGCCTTTAACAATCTTCTCAAAATGTTGGCCAAATTCTTTTCACTGGTGTCCAGCAGAGTCTGTCCTGGGTAAGCAAGTGCTGTTTGTTTAGTTGGTTGGTCTACTACCTCAGGTCTTTGATGGGTTCAAGAAAAGTTATTAGGTAGTGTCTCTGAGCCTATTCTGGCTTGGGAGGCTTCCCAATTAAAAAAATTAAGTTATTAATTTGTGGACTATGTAGCATTTATGTTTTTTGTAAGGATGAGAATGATACCCTTTCCAGCTTTCTACATCCCAAGAGGAAGCTAGGCGCTTTCCTTATTCTTCATTGGGATTTGAATTATCATTCCTTGCATACTGTTTACCTGATTTTGGTTTTTTGTAATAGTTACCACTAATACTGAGTTTTGAAAAGACCCACTAATAAGTTCATTTGGTAGAAAGAATGCCAGTACCCCAAAGAAGCATCCAGTACCATTTGTGATCATACACTGCATAATGTTTCACTCAGCAACAGACCACATATGTGATGGTGGTCCCACAACATTATAAAACTATATTTTTACTGTACCTTTTCTATGTTTAAATACACAAACACTTACCATTGCGTTACACTTACTTATGGTATTCAGTGCAGAAATGTGGTATAGAGTTTTGTAGCCTAGGAGCAATAGGCTATACCATATAGCCTACATGTGTAGTAGACTATGCCATGTAGGTTTGTGTAAGTATACTTTATAGTGATTACACAGTGACAGAATTGCCTAATGACACATTGTTTCAGAACACATCCCTGTTGTTAAGTGATACATGACTATTCTTTCAACCTCTTCTTTAGTTAAATAAATTGTAAGGGTAAATTAAATCAAGGTAGCAACTTTTAGCCTCAAAATTTGCTATTATCATAATTCATAATAGTACCTGGCCGTAATTACATGTCCTAAAGATAATGCCAGGAATAATAATGCCTAAGTTACCTTTGTAGAAGAAATATCAAAATTTATATTATTTCAAGGGGCTTGCATGTTTACTACTACTAACAGAAATCTTGTCTTGTTCTATTGGCAGTCTCAGCTTTTATAAACGAGTCCAAAAGGTGGCTGATACCAAAGTAATAGAAAAATTTTGGAAAGGAGCCATCTTTTTCTTTGAGTCAAAAGGCAGATGCCAACTAGGAACATTAGCTCCTTGCATTTTTTTTCTCCCCACTCCCTCACATCCCTCCATGTATAATTTGTGCCTTTTTTTTTTTTTTAATAGCCTGCCACCAGGTTCAGCTGGCGCTGGATACAAAGCTCTGTCCTTTTCAATTTCTATCTGCCAGCCTGCAGCATGGGTACTGGTTGAAGCCGGAAATCCTTACTGACATGTGGAGTAACTTGTGCTTCTTTTCTTAGATTCTTCTAAAAGGCGAATGGCCACAGTCACACTTTGGCTGTCTTGTGAGAAAATCAAGCAGAATTGTCACCCCCCAACCCTGTGCAACACAGTTGGGGTTGCTGGGTAGCATGTTTGAAACTATGGTGGAATATACTACAAAGGCCTTGGCTTGAGAATGAAACTGATTGCTGCTTTGTTTCTTAGTCTCTAGATGTAAAAACCAGGAAAGCTATATTGGAAAAAATATTTAGATTCCAAATTAATATGTAGTGCTTTGTTAACAGAGCATTTAATGATCCCTTGAATCCTGTTTATAAGCATCATATATATTCATAGGGCCCTATTGAGATACACTTTAAGTTAAAAAAAGGGAGATAATTTATTTAATTAAGGTGTACATTTTTATTTCTTCTGATGCAACATCAAGGTATGTAAAAGTAATATTTGTCTTATTTGTATGGAAATTTTTGTGAAAAATTGGATAAATTATGTTCATGTTCTTTTCATCTTTTATGGTGTGTTACAAAGAGAAAATGATGGGAATTTCAGTGAACTGAGTTTCAGTCCTAGTATGAATGTTAAATAACTTTATTTGTGCTATGAGTCAGTGAATCTGATCAGATCTCAGTTTTATTTTTATTTTTTTTTATATTGAAGAAATTGAATTGAGTATGCTTCAAGTCTCTTCCAGTTTCATTATTCTGAAAAGAATGTAGCTAAAAAGAGGTGGGAATTTGGGGAGATGTCAGGAATATTGGTGAGTTTTTGACATACAGGTGTCAGGGCTTATCAATGAAAGATTTCTGAAAGATAAAATCAAACAGCTCTACAAAGCAGATCTAACTTGATAAACACATGTATTAGATGGTAGTACCTTATTCAGTTGCCTGATTATACGAGCCTTTATTGGCCCAGTGCAGGCATAATGCAATTGGCAATTTTTAATGTATGCAAATTTTCACTGCTGCCTTGCTTGGCATAGCAGAGGCATTACAGCCAGGACAAAGATGTATGACTAATTCTGCGTGACCACTTAACTTCTTTTTTTTAAAGTAATTTGGTGTGTTCTCCCCCAGGAAAACTTTCTAGGTAATAAAAAAGTACCATCTGCCAGATTGTCTAAAAGCAATTTCAATGCAAAACAACACTTGCTTTAGATTACTGATTCTTACTTGCTGCTCTGTGTATTGAAGGTTTTCATTTCAGTGAATAAAGTTTGATATCTGAGAATGTGTCTAGATGTGAAATTTTACAACAGATTGTGCTTATATCCAGATTGTGCTTTTATCTGCCTTTACAGTGCTAGAAGATTGTGCTTATATCTAGATTGTACTTGTATCTACCTATACTTTTTCAAATCTATGAAATTAGGTTCTATATTTTAAAATATTAACTGTAGCTCAGCCATTACTTTAAAAAAGAAAGAGAGAGAGAGATACATGGAATTTAAATGTTTGGGAAACTGACATTAATATTTATCTGTGAATTAATTTATATGTAATCTTTTCTCTACCACCTACCCCCATAATATCATTTATTGAAAGGCATCATTTGGATGCTGATGAGAAGATTTAGCAGTAAAAGCATAAACAAAATTGTAATGAATTAATTCTACCCACTTATCCCCTATGACTGATGGAGACTATGTTTTGAGCTACCAAATCTTAATGATTTCAGAAATTTTTCTTTGCACATCCGTGATGTTGCTCAGTATCGTCATTCATTCTGCCACTCGAAAGAACCTTATTGAGCCTCTCATGTGTGTCAGCATTATAAGAAGTTAAGCATTGTAGGCTTCTATAATGAATAAATCTTGTTCATTACTATCAAGGTAAAAATACTCTTCTTTCTGCCAAACGACAAGAGATTTAAATGACCTATGTCGGTTAAGCTAAGCAATATAGTAGATTTAGGAAAGAAATATAGTAACTTTTGACTTCAAGTGAGGTAATTGCTTTACTTATCAGTATGTGACATTCTCTAGTTCAGCAACCATGATTCCCTAAGTTATGAAAGAATTTACAGAAAATTAAGTTTATTATAATACAATGATTTGGATATTCAAGTTATTCATACAGTTTTTAGTCTTAGAAGTTTTTGATGTGTATATACTGAATTTAATGAAATCAAATATAATTGAAGAAAACTATTACTTTAGGCCTGATTCACAAACTCATGTCATTTTTGTAAAAATGTATTAATTTGGAAACGATATATCACACAGTACTTTAATAGCAATGAATCTTATGTTCTTATTCAACAAAAATCGAGGGTTTGAACAAGTTTTTATACTATGTATCTCTACTAAAAAATAAAACAGTACCCACTTTTTTGAGCTGAAAACAACCAGACTTTTTTTTATAAACTCAATAGTTGATATTTTCAGTAAATAAAATTTTCTTATCTTTTAATTTGAGCCTTTCTAATTCCTTTCTTTTCTTAACTTTTATTTTAAGTTCAGGGGTACATGTGCAGGATATTAGAGGTTTGTTATACAGACTATTTCACCACCCAGGTATTAAACCTAATAATCTAGTTATTTTTCCTGATCCTCTTCCTCCTCCTACACTCCACCCTACAATAGGCCCCACTGTGCATTGTTCCTCTCCATGTGTCCATGTGTTCTCAACATTTAGCTCTCACTTACAAGTGAAAACATGCATATGATATATACTTTTCTGTTTCTGTGTTTGCTAAGGACAATAGCCTGCAGCTCCACCCATGTCCTTGCAAAACACACAATTTTATTTTTTTTGTGGCTACATAGTATTCCATGGTGTGTATGTACCACATTTTCTTTATCCAGTCTATCATTGACCAGCATTTGGGTTGATTCCATGTCTTTTCTATTGTGAATAGTGCTGCAGTGAACATGCGTGTGCATGTGTTTTTATTATAGGATAATTTATATTCCTATGGGTATATACCCAGTAATGGAATTACTAGGTCAAATGATATTTCTGTTTCTAGATCTTTGAGGAATCACCCTAGTGTCTTCCACAATAGTTGAACTAATTTATATTCCTACCAACAGTGTAAAAGTGTTACTTTTCTCCACAATCCCACCAGCATTTGTTATTTTTTGACTTTTTAGTAATAGCCATTCTGATTGATGTGAGATGGTATCTCCTGGTTTTGATTTGCATTTCTGTAATGATCAGTGATGTTGAGCTTTTTTCATGATTGTTCGCCACATGTATGTCTTCTATCAAAAAATGTCTTTTCATGTCCTTTGCATACTTTTTAATGGAGTTTTCTTTTCTTGTAAATTTAAGTTCTTTATAGATGCTGGAATTTAGACCTTTATCATATGCATAGTTTGTAAAAATTTTCTCCCATTCTGTAGCTGGTTTACTTTGTTGATAGTTTCTTTTGCTGTGCAGAATCAGAAATGATAAGGGGGATATTGCCACGGATCCCACAGAAATACAAACAACAACCAGAGAGTATTATAAACACCTCTATGCATATATATTAGAAAATCTAGGAGAAATGGATAAATTCCTGGACACATACACGCTTCTAAGACTGAAGCAGGAAGAAATGGAATCCCTGAAGAGACCAATAACAAGTTCTGAAATTGAAGCAGTAATAAATAGCCTACCAACCAAAAAAAAGCTCAGGACTAGATGTATTCACAGCTGAATTCTATCAGAGGTACAAAGAAGAGCTGGTACCATTCCTGCTGAAACTATTACAAAAAATTGGGGAAAGAAAAAAACAAAAAACTGAGTCCTTGCTAAGTCATTCTGAGTCCAGCAGCAACCTGATACCAAAACCTGGCAGAGATACAACAATAAAAGAAAATTTTAGGCCAATATCCCTGATGAACAATGATGAGAAAATCCTCAATAAAATACTGGCAAATTTAATCCAGCAGCACGTCAAAAAGCTTATCCACCATATCAGTTGGCTTCATCCCTGGGTTGCAAGGCTGGTTCAACATACACAAATCAATCATCACATAAACAGAACTGAAGACAAAAACCTCATGATTATCTCAATAGGTGCAGAAAAGTCTTTCAATAAAATTCAACATCCCTTCATGGTAAAAACTTTTGATAAAGATATTGAAGAAACATACCTTCAAATAATAAGAGCCATATATGACAAACCCACAGCTAATATCATACTGAATGGGCAAAAGCTAGAAGCATTCCCCTTGAAAACAGGCACTAGACAAGGATGCCCACTCTCACCACTCCTATTCAAATAGTGTTAGAAGTTCTGGCTAGGGCAATCAAGCAAGAGAAAGAAATAAAAGGTATTTAGGAAGAGAGGAAGTCAAACTGTATTTGTTTGCAGATGACATGATCCTATATCCAGAAATCTCCTGTGTCTCAGCCCAAAAGCTTCTCAAGCTGATAAGCAACTTCAGCAAAGTTTCAGGATACAAAATTAATGTGCACAGATTGCTAGCATTCCTATACACCTACAACAGACAAGCTGAGAGCCATATTACGAATGAACTCCCATTCACAGTTGCTACAAATACCTAGGAGTACAGTTAACAAGGGAAGTGAAGGACCTCCACAGGAGGAGAACTGCAAACCACTGCTCAAATAAATCAGAGTGAACACAAACAAATGGAAAAACATTCCATGCTCATGGATAGGAAGAATCAATATCATGAAAATGGCAATATTGCCCAAAACAACTTATAGATTCAGTGCTATTCCCATTAAACTACCATTGACGTTCTTCAAAGAACTAGGAAAAACTACTTTAAAATTCATATGGAACCAGAAAATAGCCCAAATAGCCAAGGCAATTCTAAGCAAAAAGAACAAAGCTGGTAGCATCACACTACCCAACTTCAAACTGTACTACAGGGCTACAGTAACCAAAACAGCATGGTAGTGGTACAAGAACAGACACATAGACCAATGGAACAGAATAGAGAACCCAGAAATAAGACGGTATACCTACAACCATCTGATCTTTGACAAAACTGACAAAAACAAGCAATAGGGAAAGAATTCCCTATTTAATAAAACTGGTTAGCTCTATGCAGAATACTAAAGCTGGACCCCTTGCTTACACCTTATACAAAAATCAACTCAAGATGGATCAAAGACCTAAATGTAAAACCCAAAACAATAAATACCCTAGAGGAAAACCCAAGCAATACCATTCAGGACATAGGCACGGGCAAAGGTTGCATGATGAAGATGCCAAAAGTAATTGCAACTAAAGCAAAATTTGACTAAAAGGATCTAAAAGAGCTTCTGTACAGCAAAATAAACTATCTAATTGTACACATTAAAAGTGTCTGTAACATTCTAAAAGGCTTTGTCTTAACATTTTTGTCTTCAACTATGACTTGTCTCTTGGTGTTTATAAAGAGCCACATTGTTAAGAATATTAGGAGTATAAATGCCATTTAAGTCTTGGGGAGAGATGTATTACTGTGATCATTTGCTTAATTTATTTGTGTGTGTGTGCATATGTGTATGTGTGTGTGTATCATGACATATGCCCACAATTGTATATGGTTATGATAATTCACTAAAAATTTTAATTAAAAATAATTCAAATTGTTTCTGAAGTAGATAGATGATGGAGAATGAGATAGGCAGTACCATTTTCAAATAGAACTATAATGTGCTAGCACTGAAAGCAAGCTTAGGGGTCATGATATCTGACACATTGGTTTCAGATCAGGAAACAGAAAACAAGAGGCTTAATTCTCTATCACAGTGTACATGCCCATTGAATGTGAAAACCAGGATTGCTGTTGACAGTGTCCTGCCCTGGGAATGCAGATGTGAAGTAGGCTGGTTCTCTAGGCTGGGCTGTGGCCAGGCTGGAAGTCAGGACCTCTCTGGAGGTCCTGGAAAGTGCTACATTAGACTCATATATTTTTTTTTTTAAATGAGACAGAGTCTCACTCTGTTGCCCAGGCTGAAGTGCAGTGGCACAATCTTGGCTCATTACAGCTTCCGCCTCCCAGGTTCAAGTGATCCTCCTGCCTCAGCCCCCTTAGTAGCTGGGATTGCAGGCACATGCCTCCATGCCCAGCTAATTTTTTTTTAAAGTAGAGATGGGGTTTTGCCATGTTGGCCAGGCTGATCTCGAACTCCTGACCTCAGGTGATCCACTGCCTCGGCCTCCCAAAGTGCAGGGATTACAGACATGAGCCACTGCACCAGGCCTAGACTCTCATTTTCTTGGGCTCCTCTGCGTCTCCCTAGAGCTGAACCTCAAGTGCGCTTCTGTGTCAGCCTTCAGCCTTCTGGGCTTGACTGAAAATGGACTCTTGGCCCTTCTCCTGCTGGCACGGGCAAATCCACCTGGCCTTTGGAGGTATGGGGGAGAAGTAGGTGATAAAGTGTGAGAAACAGTTCTGATATATGTGTGTTAACACTTGTTATATGCATGCTGTGATTGGTGTGCAGTTCTGGTTTTGTTTTAGTATGGGAATTGACAAGAAGTCCCACCTGAATTCCAAGTGATCCCAAGGTGGACCATGCTGAGAGCCCGAGAGAGATGATGATGGTACTTGAGCTCATCTATTCTGGTCTTTTAGATTTTGTGTAGCATTTGTTCTGATTATGAAAGTAATATTCACTATGGAAAAGACAAACCAGCAAGAAGAAGTCAAAAAAGTATTCTGTAATTTCACCACACAGAGAAAAGCCACTTTGCATTTGGGGTATATCCATGAAGATACCCATAACACAAGCACCCAGAGGAAACCACTGTAAACATTTTGGTGATATTCTTTCCAGATTAAAGAGTATTAGGTGGTAATGACTATGCTAGGAAAATTCACATACCCATACAGAACCCTATAAGATAAACATTTTAAAGTACTTTCATTGTTTTAGATTGTGAGGCAGAGGCACAGAGAAATTAAATGACGTTTTCAGGGTCACATTCTAAGTGGTAAATATCAGATTAGAGGGCCAGATGTCTCTCTTCCTAATTGGGACGCTTTTTACATTATACAGTATTATGGCCTCTTCAGAAAAAACATATTTAGACTGCTGCTGAACTGTCAGAGATTAACATGGTTTTCTTGTAAGTCTGTAGCCCACCATATAATTGTCCCATGTAACTTAGCTGGAGGACGTTTGTATTCTTCGAGTTAGATTGGCTGTTGTAATCTTCTTGAATTCAGAAAACTGAAAACTCTGAGGTATGTGTGACTACTATTGATAATTCTTTGCTAAATTAAAAAGACTGCATTATTTATAGAGATAACAATGACATTTCTCTTACTTTTGTCTTCACCTGCTCATATATGTTTGGCTAAGTTTGTTGATGTTTTTTGTTTGGTTTGGATTTTTTTTAAGCAAAAATTCCTGACAAAAATTTAAAAACTGTTAAAAATCATTTGTATGGGAAGGAATACACTCCTTACACAAGAAGCCTGCCTCTCGGGTACCTCATAGGATATGTACCCCCCAAAACTGCTTACTGCAGACAATCAGAAGTAATCTGCTGGGCTGCTGTTGGTTTCTACAAAAATTGTAGCATATACAAGTTTGAAAACATTTGTTTTTCATATAAATATGTTAGTGACATTTGAATTAAGGATTTGTTTTGTTAACTTAAATAGGACTCAATTTGTCTTCGATAGTTTTCCTTTTAGAAAAGAAATGATTTGTAACAGAAAAGTATAAATGTGCATGCATTAAGGGTGCCTTAAGACATCATGATTTTATGTTGAGCTATTGCCCATTACTCCAGTTACTTAATGGGAATTACTCACCTGCGAATTTCCACTGTCGTCTGCTCTGCCTCTCTTAAACAATCTTACTCACAGTTTTGCACATTCTACCATCCATTATATTGTGTTGTGTTGCTGGTGAGAAAAACCAAGAGTCATATGTTGGTTTCCATTTATTATACAATCACAAATAACTCTTAAAGTGGTCTAGTGTCATCACATGGCAGTTCTCCAATGATTCAAAACTGTATTTCTGTTGTACTTAGTTATGGAGAGCCACATGAGAGTCATGTATTTGTATATCTTCATGAATCTCATTCGGAGGACCGAAGATCTTTTTTTTTTTTTTTTTTTTTTTTGAGACAGTGTCTTGCTCCATTGCCAGGCTGGAGCACAGTGGTGCAGTCTTGGCTCACTGCAACCTCCACCTCCCGGGTTCAAGCGATTCTTCCACCTCGGCCTCCCTAGTAGCTGGGACTACAGGCATGTACCAAATGCCCAACTAATTTTTGTAATGTTTTTAGTAGAGACGGGGTTTCACCATGTTGGCCAGGATGGTCTCAATTTCTTGACCTCGTGATCCACCCACCTCGGCCTCCCAAAGTGTTGGGATTACAGGCGTGAGCCACCACACCTGGCTCAAAGATCTTCTTATGATAGATACCTGGCCCAAATTGTACAAAGTTATTAAGATTACTATAAATATTAAACAGATGAAAATTACACTGTAATCATTTGCTTTGGAAAAATTGCAGATGGCCTAAGTGTGCAGTCATAGGAGACAGGTGAAATAAATCATGATATGAGTTGACTCTTGAATTATTGCATTCAAGATTCTTTACAAATCAAAACAGAACAACCCAAAGCCCAGTAGTTTTTAATTTTCAGCTCACTGAGTGTAAAAGGGAACCACTTGCCCTGGCTAGCATGATGGTAAAATAAAATGTAGCTAGCCCATGGACATTGCAGGAGATAAAGTATTTAATAAGTGTCTTCTAGAAGTGACATCGAGATAGAACACCTGCTCTCTTCATTATGTCTTTAAACAAGCTGAGTCTCTTGGGCTTAGCAAGGCCCTCCTTTTGGCACACTGTGCTATGACAAAGATAAATTTTAAACCTCAATTAATTTGCTGTTGTCTAGAGCATGCATTTTGGAGAGGAGGGAAATAAGTCCCTGATTTAAGGCCCAGTAAGGCCCATTTTGAGTACAACTCTGAGATTGTGACATTTGTCAGGTTATGCCACATTTCCTGCCCCATTGGCAGCCTTCATTATTTGCTCATTGTTATTTTCAAGATTTATATATTACAAAAGCACGTAGACAGTTGGTCTGTAGGCATACCTGTGCAGTGGACTTCTGGATTTCTCTGTGTGCTTTCAGGAAGGGATCTTAGTGGCCATTGAGTAATGCCTGTGTTGATGGCTTGTTTCTGTTATGCCTTTGCTTGGTACAGTCCTGCCTGTGGTAGCAACAGGGGTGGGTGGAAGTGAAAGAGCGCTGAGTGCCTCTTAAATCAGTTGTCATTTTGGCAGTTTCAGTCTAACCAAGGATAACTTCCATATGCAATGGCTGTGAAGGACCTTTTGGCCCAAGAAAATAATATTTAATCAGCAGTGTGGTTCATCTTATTACTCTGAGGAGAAAATAACTCAACACCAAATTCTATTCTATCATAGATAGGATTTTTTAAAACCAAAATCAAAACATCTGCTGTTTTGTAGCCACATGAACCTGAGACTCTGTGCTCCTGGAGGAGCAGCAGTTGTACAACTGCTGTGCACTCTGTATCTCATAGACCTTGCCACCAGGCGAGGGGGATGCTCTCAGAGTTAATAAGCAATTAGGATGTTCTTTCCCGTCAATTAACTGTCAGAATAATGAGACCACAGGAGCACTCTCTTTAAGAATGCCAAGACTTGTATTTTCTGAAAAGCATGCCTTTCTCTGCTGCTTGCAGTCACACAAATAGACAACTACTTAACGCTGGGAAAATGCAATAAAAATTGTACCTACAGCAAACAGAAAAGAGAGGTATACAAATGGGATACCATTCACTCTAAACTCAGAATTCATGGATTTCCCTCCTGAGTGGCCGTAGTGACATTATAATACCTTCTGTCACCTTATTTGGCTTAAAGATTGACAGATAGAATACTTAAGTAGTGAACATACCAGCAGCATTGCAAGTGACCTGTGTATGTGTGTATACATGGCTGGGAGGCTGACATAGGTCCCATAGGTAATAAAGGGTAGGGCTGAGATTGTGTGGAACCCAGGCAGTTTTGTTTCACAGTCTATGTACTTTATCATTACATTGTTTTACCTTTCATATTGTATTGGTAGGACATAATAATAGTGATTTTTTTATTACTAATTATTAATTAGTTTGCTAGGACCACCATAACTAAATACCACAGTCTGGGTAGTTTACACATAAACATATTTTCTCATATCTCCAGAGGCAGGAATTTCAAGATCAAGGTGCCAACAGGTTTGGCTTCTCCTGAGGCTGCTCTCCTTGGCTTGCAGACAGCCTTTTCCCCATGTCCTCATATGGTCTTTCCAGACAGAGGAAAGGCTGTCTGCACATCTCCTTGGTGTCTCTTTGTGCATCCAAATTTCCTTCTCTTATAAGGATCCTAGTCAGATTAGATTAAGGAGCACTCTAATGGCCTTATTTGTAAAAATAAATCATTTTAGTTGATCAAAATTGTATATATTTGTCACGTACTCCACAGTGTTTTGAAATGTATATCCGTTGTGGAATGGCTAAACAACCTAATTAACGTAAGTTCCCTCACATACTTAGTTTGTGTGGTAAGAACCCTTAAAATCTACTCTTAATGATTTTCAAGAATACAATACATTGTTATCAACCATAGTCACTCTGTTGTACAGTCACTGTATCATAGATAGATCTCTATCTAACTTAAATTTTGTACCCTTTGACCCAGCATCTCCCTAGCTTCCAGCCCTGTAGCCACCCTTCTACTCTCTGCTTCTGTGAGTTCAACTTTTTAAGATTCCATGTATAAGTGAGATCATGCAGTATTTTGTCTTTCTGTGCCTGGCTTATTTAACATACTATCCTCCAGATTCCTCCATGTTATTGGAAATGACAACATGGAGGATTTTTTTCTGTTTTAAGGATGAATAGTATTCATTGTGTATATGTTACCACGTTTTATTCATTCACCTGTTGATGGACACTTAGGTTGATTCTTGGCTTTTGTAAATAATGCTTCAATGAACATGGGAGTGCAGATATCTCTTCAACCTACTGATTTCAGGTCCTTTAGAGGAAACTCCATGCTGTTTTCCATAATAGCTGTACATTCCCACCAGCAGTGTGCAAGGGTTCCCCTTTCTCCACATCCTCTCCAACACTTTTTCATCTATTTGATAACAGCTATTGTAATAAGTGTGAGGTGGTACCTCATTGTGGTTCCAATTAGCATTTCCCTGATGTTTAGTGAGCATTTCTTCACATACGTGTTGGCATTCATATCTCTTCCTTTGAGAGATGTCTGTTCAGGTCCCTTGTCCATTTTTAAAATTGGGTTGTTTTCTTGCCTTGAGTTGAGTTCCTTATATATTTTTTAAATTAAAGCGTTATCAGATGTATGGTTTGCAGACGTGAAATTTTTCCCATCCCATCGGTTGTCTCGTCACATTGTTGATTGTTTCCTTTGCGGTGAAGATGCTTTTTAGTTTGATGTAATCTTGTTTGTCTATTTTTGCTTTTGTTGACCATGCTTTCAGAGTCATATCTAAAAAATTATTGCCCAAACCAATGTAATGGAGCTTTTCCCCTCCATTTTCTTCTGGTAGGTTTACAGTTTCAAGTCTTATGTTTAAGTCTTTAATCTGTTTCGAGTGGATTTTTGTACATGGTGTGAGATAAGAGTCTAATATCACCCTTCTACATGTTGGTATCCTAATGGATTCCATTTAACTCCATCACATTTTTAAAGGTCCTATCTTCGAATACAGTCACGTTCTGTAGTACCGGGGACTAGGGCTGCAACAAGTGAATTTTCAGGATATACAATTCAGCCAATAACAATAACATACTATTATTAATATTAGTATTCTGCTAAATGCTGTCAATACTTTATTAGTTAATTTTTTTTGTTCGCATACTCATTCCTGTTGAAGTGAAATTAGAAAATTTAGCAAATAAGAGGTTTTTTGTAAAGTATTCATGAAAAGGTTTCAAAGTGTTGGCTATTAATGTCTTCTTGGTCAAACTTTAAGCTTCCTATGGGAATTTCTATTGTAAATTTCATGATTGAATATTTTCAGGATCTACAGTGGATATCTGAGAAAGGCCAGGGAATATGAAATCCCAAATGTTTTCCAACTCATAGTTAACAGCTAACTGACTATATAATCTTCCAATTCAGTGGAAAGGTAGAATTTAAAGATGATGTTAAGAATAAATAAAGGAGAGTGAACTTTTATCAAAGATACAACTCACATCAAGAACTAAATATATTCATAGTTGCAATGTCTTCAGGTGATTTCTGAACAAAAGAGAATAACCATTGTTGTCCAACATGTTTCAGTTAATGAATAGAGATTGTGGATATATCCAAGGACTACAATTCAAGAAAGAACAAAGATATAGTTTGCAAATAATTTTAAATAACTAGAGGCAACATTTCTCTCAGAAATTTTGGTTGTTCTCAACCCTGGTTGCCTATTAGAATCATTTGGGGAGCTTTGTAAAGTTACTAGTGCTCTGGCCCCAGAAGAAATCAGAATCTGTAGCCAGTGGGGTTGGGGTGAGGGAGTGGCCACAGAGGTGGTAGCCTGCCGCCCAAGCGCTAGGATTGCTCTGTAAGCTCCCCAGGTGATACCAACAGGTCTTTATCTCCTCTTAGGAGAAGAATTCCCTGAGAATCAAAGTCAGAGGTTCTCATTTATCTTTGTTTCTCTCAAGAAGCTCTAGCAGAAGGTAGTGGGTGCTTTTTTCTTTTCTTCTTTTTTTTTTTTTTTGAGAAAGAATCTGGCTCTGTCACCCAGGCTAAAGTGCAGTGGCACCATCTTGGCTCACTACAACTTCTGTCTCCTGGGCTCAAGTGATTTTCATGCCTCAGCCTCCCAATTAGCTGGGATTACAGGCACATGCCACCATACCTGGCTAATTTTTGTATTTTTAATAGAGAATGAGTTTCGCCATGTTGGCTGGGCTGGTCTCAAACTCTGGCCTCATGTAATCTGCCGGATTCGGCCTCCCAAAGAGCTGGCATGAGCCACCGTGCCTGGCCTGACTTCTTCGTTTTGTTAAGTTGAAGGTACACATCGTACCATCCACTGGATGTCCTCCATGTTTTATACATAATTTTTAAAATATGTAGAAAACCTATATCGTGCCAGTTATGAGCAAGATAGCTTCTCCCTCACCCCAAACCCCTCCATGTAAAGAAAGATAAGAACCAAATTATCTGCCCTCAGGGAATGTGGTCAACAGGGAGAGAGACGGGGAGGGAGGGAGGGCAGGTGAAGGGAACTTGTAAGGCATCAACAAAAATAGCTGCTACCTATAAACTAATGCTAACCAAACAGAAGGTCAGCAGATGGTTGGGAATGTTCAGGGATGTGGTGAGATGGAACGGGTGGAGGGACGGATGAAAGGAAAGTGGTAATGGTTTCCTAATTTGTGTCCATGATGAAAAAAGAAGCCATTAAGACCAACTGTCATCATTCTTATTGGAATTGATACAATTAAGAAAATGTAAAATAGCGTGTTTTTTGTGTATTCCATTCTCTAGGCTTGAGACTTTCCTTATGAGGAACGTTAACACAATGTGTTCCTTTCAAAAAATTGCCTTTTAACATGTTTCTTATTAGAGAGGAATGAAATTTTTTTTCAGGTCTTTTAGTGGTTAGAAAAGTTGCAGTTCACATCAGCACCAATTAGAGAAGATTATAACTTGATGGCATGGTTGTGCCATTTAAGGAGAGTTCAACTGACACTTTCTGAAATTGTGGAAAAATGTTAGTTTGAGAGCCAAATAGCAGTGGTTTGGCCCTGTAAGAATTACACAGAGTTCTCAGTAATATAGTTATTCTAAGGCCTTAGAAGTAGCCTGGTCCAGACTGCCTTGGCACTCTGCACCCTAGAAAGAGAGTTTATTAGCTCAGAGGCACATAGCCTGTCGATCCCTGGGCTTATTCTGTAATCTACATCGTTAAACTCCCCATTGACAGCTGTTTCTACCTTATCACATAAGTTTGTTTTAACTGTACAATTAGAAAAATAAACTAAGTTCTTCAGGAAGCAATAGTGCACCTTCTGAACATCATGAACTATTCTCAGCTACCTTAGAGGATTGTTAGTAAGATCCTCTGGTACTCACATTTGCTTTGAGAAGCATCTAGTGAACAGCTACAAAAAGGTGCGAACTTCATGCTTTATTTTAAAACATATTTTACGTTTTAATGGGTTCCAGAGATCATTTTGGTGATGTATTCTTAAGACCAAAATAATGAAACCTGACAACCTAACAGGTGCTGGCAGACTGCAGCTGGACATCTCTGCCATTTTACATTTACTGTTAGATACCTGGTTATTTTGGCTGCTCTCACATGTGGGAAGATGGCAGGTGGCATTGCACTGTCCTCCTGCCATGGCCTCTGAAGCACAGGATAAGGTTAAATGAAAGTCGACTGCTCTTCTTCCTGGGTGCTCATAGCTTGTGTTCATTTAACGACTATTGATCGAATACCTACTGTGTTTCTGTGCCGTGCTGAGAGGATGGTAAATAAGACAGCACCCAAACCCTGAGTGGAGAAACTAGACAGTAAAGAAGACAGGGAGGGGGAGAGACAGACAGAGATACACAGGTAAGTCCTTCTCATCTATAATTTCCCTTGGGGGAAAGAAGTTAGCTTAAAATATATGTATAAAATTTGAGACTTTAAGGAAGTCTATGGCCTAATTTCTTTCTTCCTAATAAAAGATTAGTAATTAATAATGAGGGTGATTGATTTTTTAAAATTCTGAATATTGATATTTCTTAGACCATTTTTTTCAACAAGAATTTGTAGAGTACTTACTGTGTTCAAGAGAATATGCTTATAGATTTGAGAACCCATGATATAATCCTTGTTTTGTTTTTATTATTTTATAATAAGGTAATAGTTTTTAGCTTTCTTGTGATATGAATAGACTTTAGTGACAATAAAAATGTTAGCAGAAAATAATGATTTCTAGTCACTAACAAACAAGTTGCTTTGTTCTTTCAACTTTTCATCTGGTATTAAATATTCCCCCTCCCCCCCCCCGCCCAAATAAAAAGAGAGAGAGAGAAAGAGATAGGAGAGAGGATGAAGAGATGGACAGAGGGATAGATAGGCAGATGGAGTGATAAAGGTAGTTAAATTTGGAGGCAGTGCTATGAAGAAAATAAATCAGTATGTTTAAAAAATAATGGGATTGGAAGAGGAAACTAGTGGGGTGAAGGGTCACCAAAGACCTTTCTAAGGAGATGATAATTAACATTTAGATTGAGGCCTGAAAGATGAGGAGTGAAGGGGGCATTGCCTAGAGAGAAGGAGACATGTGTTCATATAATACATGTTCATACATGTATGGCAGGATGTGTTAGGGGTGGAAGCAGGCACAGTGGGGAGTGTTGACCAGAGGGACTTGCCTTCCAACAGTATCAAGGTCGGGGAGAGATTGGTGTGCTTGAGGGTGCTGAAAGCAGGAGAAGTTGCCAAGCAATGAATCAGGTAGTAGACTGGGGCCAAGAACTCACAGGACCTTGAGGGCTCAGGGAGGGTCACTTGGCTGAGGGGGCTGTGAGCTCTTCTTTTGGATGCCCTGCCTGGCTCTGCCTGAGACTTGACAACATCATCAGGGAGATGCAATTGGTAGTGTCAAGAAGTGGGAGACAGGAGCTCTGTTTGCACACCCTTCCCAAACCTCAGTCAAGGGATTCATGTGCTTGTTTTGCAAGACCCTGGAACCACATAAAGTAGCAAGTCATTCATTAGAAAGCCACAGTTAGTTAAAGCTTGTTAAAAGTTGTTAGAGCAGGTTAAGCACTGTCACCTTGCCCCAGGGGCAGATGCAGCTTTTCTGAATGCTGTTTTGATGTTACTCTTTGTTGTACATTTGCAGCTTTTTAGCATCAAGGGTTACTGGTCTTTGAGAATGGGACCACTATGTCATGTCATCCCAGCTGCACCCTCCCATACTGGTTTTGCTGTTCACAGTCATGTATTTGCATGCTAGGGATGCCAGAACAAAATACCAAAGACTGGGTGGCTTAAACAACAAAAGCTTATTTCTCACGATTCTGGAGGTTAAAAGTCCAAGATCAAGGCATCAGCAGGCTGTTTTCTCCAGGAGGCCTTGCTCGTTGGCTTGCAGGTGGCTCTCTTCTCACTCTGTCCTCACATGGCCTTTTCTCAGTGCACACACATCCCTGGAGCCTCTCCCTCTGCTTATAAGGACATCAGTCCTGTTGGATTAGGGCTTCACCCATATCACCTCATTTAACCTTAAATACCTCTTAAGGGCCATATATCTAAATACAGTCACATTGAGGCTAGGGTTTCCATAAATGAATTGGCAGGGAGGATAAATTTAGTCCCTAACAAGTAGCGATATATCTACTGAGTGCTTACCACATGCAGATGCTAGGATCAGTGCTTTACTTGGATTCACATATTGCAATCCCCATGACAACCCTATGAAGTCCCATTTCAGAGATTTGGAAATGAATACACGGATGAAATGAGTGGCACAGATTGTATGATTAGTGAGTGGAATTCAAATACTATGCTGTCAAAATACCATCGGAACCTCACACTGTTTCTCAATCTCTTGGTGTCCCTCTGGGAGTCCCACTGTGAGCAAGGACCCCCTGCCCCACTAAGCTGTGCCTGCCTCCGTCCTAAGGTGCTCAGTCCCACTCAGCCTTCTCCCCAGAGTCACATTTTAACATTGATGTGGTCCTCTCTTTCAGCCAGTCATCTGGCCTCTCCAGACACCCCCATGCCCTTGTGTCTTTAGTAATAGCTGCAGCAGCAGGTTCCATATTTGTCTCATTCCCCAGGAGACATGCAACCCTGGTGTTATGAGGTGTTACCTATCATCACCAGTCCCCAAGGTCTCCTGCTCATGATTTCAGGGTGTAGGCCACACATTCTGCTGGGAAGATAAAGTGGTTTTTTTCTTTTGTTGTCAGCATTCGCTGTGTTTGGGCTACATCTTTTGTACCCTGACATCTTTGTTAGAATTCCAAGTGGAGAAATGATTTGGGGCCCAGAATCTTCTAATTATTAGGTTTCCTCTTCCCCAGAACTTCCCACAGAAAGATCTGACTCCCCAGTGCTCAGAAGTGTTAGGACAAATGACAGAAGCTGTAGCAGGTGATAAGGGAAAGGAAGCTAGCCAGAGACAGTGAGCTACAGGAGTCCTAAGCATGACACAGAGACAGAGGGATCATGGTGTCATTGACCCGCGTGGCTTCTGACAGTTAGACCAGCTCTTTGGCAGTGTAATGTTCCAGGGCCAAATCAGCCCATATTGTGTTCCTCTGCCCTTCTAGCTTATGCGTGTCCTCCACACCTGCTTATATGCTTTTGTTTACTTACTGCTTCAGAGTTGAAAAAGGTAAGAATATTTCTTGATTGGTGGTCTCAGTGAGGTGTCTTTGAAATTTATGGAATTTCCTATTTGTAAGAGATTTTAGCAAAAATCGATTCTATATTCATTTTAGTGATACTGCCCAAGGGGGCAGAAAGGCAGGATGAAATTCACCCCAGATTCCAGTCTTGTTTTAAGCACAAATAACCAAAAGGCCCTATGTGAAGGCACAGCAAGGCCTAGACATGGTTTGGTACTCCTGACACTGGGTAACGTACAGGAGCAGGTGTGGAAGCAGCTCAGTAATCTAAATGTAAGAGCTAACACTCGAAAACTTTTAGTCGAAAATATAGATGTACATCTTCATGACCTTGGATTGGTACTAAAAGAATAACAACAAAAGAAAAATAGATAAATTGAACTTTATCAAAATTAAAAATGAAAAGAGCCTGGGCACAGTGGCTCATGTTGCCTGTAATCTCAGCACTTTGGGAGACGAAGACATGAGAATTACTTGAAGCCAGAAGTTCACGACCAGCCTGAGTCTTGAAGAGACCTACTCTCTTCCCGCCCCCACCAAAAAAAGAAGGAAAAAAGTAGTGAAAAGGTCATCACAGAATGGGAGAAAATGTTTGCAAACCATGTGTCTGATAAGGGACTTTTATCATGACTATATAAGGAACTCTTACAATTCAATAACAAAAAGCCCACTCAGAAATGGGCAAATGATCTGAATAGACATTTTTCTGAAGAAGATATACAGAAGTCCCATAAGCACATGAAAAGAAGTTCTACAGCATTAGCCATCAAGGAAATTCTGATCAAAATCACAATGAGATATTACTTCACATCTACTAGGATGGCTATAATAATTATTTTTAAAAGCAATCTTAGGCTAGCAAGGATAAAGAGAAATTAGAGCCCTCACCCAAAGCTGATAGGATTGTAAAAGTGTGTATTTGCTTTGGACAGTAGTCTGGCAGTTCCTCAGAAGATTAAACACACAGTTTAACCTTAATATATTAATCACCAGTTTTTAAGAGAAAACATATTCCTACACAAAAACTTACATATAAACATTTGTTATAACATTATTCATAATAGCCAAAAAGTAGAAACAACCCAAATGCTGGTCAAATTGATAAATAAAATGTGATATATGTATACAGTGGAATATTATTTGATCCTAGAAAGTAACAGAGTGCTAATACAGGCTACAATGTGAATGAACCTGAAAGTTTTATGCTAAGTGAAAGAAGCCAATGACACATGGCCACATTACCTGATTTGATCAATGTGAAGTGGTCATAATAGGCAATCCATGAAGACAGAGAGTTGATTGGTGGAGCCAGGGGCTAAAGGTCGGGGGTGGGCAGTGAGAGAAGAAATAGTGAGAAGAAGAAATAGGATGATTGCTAATTGGCATAGACTTTCTGTTTGGGGATGATAAAGATGTTCTAACATTGATTGGGGTTATGATTATACAACTCTGAATATCATAGAAAGCATTGAATTGTCCACTCTAAATAGGTAAATTGTATGGTATAGAAATGAAATCTTAATGAAGCTGTTGAGTAAAATCTCAATGAAGCAATTATTTTTTCTTTCTTTTTTTTTTGTACTTTAAGTTCTGGAATACATGTGCAGATCTTGCAGGATTGTTGCATAGGTGCACACATGCCATGGTAGTTTGCTGTCTCCATCTCCCCTTCACCTACATCAGCCAATTCTCCCAGTATTATCCCTCCGTGACCTCCCCGACCCCCACTGTCCCTCCCCTGGCCCCCCACACCGCAACGTACCCCTGTGTGTGATATTCCCCTCCTTATATCATGTGTTCTCATTGTTCAGTATCCACCTATGAGTGAGAATATGCAGTGTTTGGTTTTCTGTTCTTGTGTCAGTTGGCTGAGAATTTCCAGATTCATCCATGTCCCTACAAAGGACATGAACTCATCGTTTTTTTTATGGCTGCATAGTATTCCATGGTGTATATGTGCCACATTTCCTTTGTCCAGTCTGTCATTGATGGGCATTTGGGTTGGTCCCAAGTCTTTGCTATTGTAAACAGTACCACAATGAACATACATGTGCATATGTCTTTATCGTAGAATGATTTATAGTCCTTTGGGTATATACCCAGTAATGGGATTGCTGGGTCGAGTGGAATCTCTATTTCTAGGTCCTTGAGAAATTTCCACACTGTCTTCCACAATGGTTGAACTAATTTACACTCCCACCAACAGTGTAAAAGTGTTCCTATTTCTTCACATCCTCTCCAGTATCTGTCCAGATTTTTTAATGATCGCCGTTCTAACTGGCATGAAATAGTACCTCAGTGTGGTTTTGATTTCCATTTCTCTAATGACCAGTGATGATGAGCATTTTTTCATATGTTTGTTGGCCTCGTAAATGTCTTCTTTTGAAAAGTATCTGTTCATATCCTTTGCCCACTTTTGAATGGGTTTGTTTGTTTTTTTCTTGTAAATCTACTTTAGTTCTTTTTAGATTCTGGATATTAGCCCTTTGTCTGATGGGTAGATTGCAAAAATTTTTTCCGATTCTGTTGGTTGCTGGTTCACTCTAATGATTGTTTCTTTTGCTGTGCAGAAACTCTTAAGTTTAATTAGATCCTATTTGTCTGTTTTGGCTTTTGTTGCCATTGCTTTTGGTGGTTTGGTCATGAAGTCCTTGCCTATGCCTATGTCCTGAATGGTTTTGCCTAGGTTTTCTTCCAGGGTTTTTATGGTCTTAGGTCTTATGTTTAAATCTTTAATCTATTTGGAGTTAATTTTACTGTAAGGTGTAAGGGAGGGGTCCAGTTTCAGCTTTCTACACATGACTAGCCAGTTTTCCCAACACCATTTATTGAATAGGGCTTCCTTTTCCCATTGCCTGTTTTTGTCAGGTTTGTCAAAGATCAGATGGTTGTAGATGTGTGGTGTTGCTTCTGAGGCCTCTGTTCTGTTCCATTGGTATATATCTCTGTTTTGGTACCAGTACCATGCTGTTTTGATTACTGTAGCCTTGTAGTATATTTTGAAGTCAGGTAACATGATGCTTTCAGCTTTCTTCTTTTTGCTTAAGTCTTTCTTAAAGTTCTTCTTAAAGTATTAGGATTATCATCCTAATAATAGAGGATTAAAAACTGAAGCTTACTATGTGGTATTCCAAATTGAGCAGTTTGAGTTTAGAATGAAGGATTTTTCTGTGTGTGTGTTGGGGGGTGGTCTGTGTGTGTGTGTAAAAGCTGGGATATTGAAATTTTAAAGATGCTAGATTCTTGGGACATATCTTCTTTTTCACAGACTCCAGGAGTCAGATACCCAGTCCCCAATCCCTCTTTGAGTTCATTCCCTTAATTTGGTTAGAGATAGACATAAGGCTTTTTTTCTTCCCCTTTCTGCTCTCTTTTGAGATCTCTTAAAGGTTTTTAAGATTTTATAAAACTATACTCTGGTTAACAGGATAAACCTCGAAGATCATAATGTATATGCCCGGATCCTCCTTATCCTATTGGTAATAGTTGTCTTTAGCATAGAGCAGCCGCAGCAAACCGAAATGTCTTCAGGAGCCAAACAGTTAACCAATAAATCTCATTAAAGCAGTGACGAATTGTGGGGCCTATTGAGTCTCTCAGTTCCTTAACTGAAATTTTTTAGTACAAAAGTTGTTCTAGGAATAATAATACCTTCTTTTTGTAAGGATCCAATGAGATGGTGTTTAAGAAGGCATTGTATAGCATGTAGAGAGCTATACAGTTATTAATTTGGATATGAAATGAAGTCTGTTCTTTTCTCAAAGAATTTGTAAAGATTAATTTTTATCATTTTATTGAGATATAACCCATAATCAAGATCACATCCAACAGACTCCTCTGCCTCTTGGTAATTTATTCCTACCCTCCTCCACCCTTATTCCCTACCAGCCACTGGTTTCCTGTCTCTGTGGTTTGGTTTACATTTTGTAAATTTTTTTGTAAACAGAAACATACCATATATATTTTTGTTGTCTGACTTAATTTACTCAGCATAGCTACTTTGGGGTTTATCTATGTCACTATGTGTGTTAATAGTTCATTCCTTTTTATTCCCAAGTAGTAGTCCATTGTACAGATATACTGTAATTTGTTTATCCAGTCACCTGCTGATAAACACTTGGATTTCCAGTTTTTGGCTATTGCAAATAAAGCATCTATGAACATTCATCTACAAGTATTTGTATGGACATATGCTTTCATTACTGTTAGGTACATACCTAGGAGTGGAAGAGTTGGGTCATGTGGAAAATGTGCGTTTACATTTTCGTAAACTGTCAAACTGTTTTACCAAGTGGGGGTTCTATTTTACATTCTCCCCACCAGTGTTTGAGAGTTCCAGGTCCTTTCTATCTTCCCCAGCACTCGCTATGGTCAATCTTCTTAACTTAAGCCAATCAAGTGGGTGTGTAGTACCATCTCATTGTGATTTTCATGTGTGTTTCCCTAATGAATAAGTTGAACATCTTTTCTTGTGTTTATAAGTCTGCTACTTTGGCATCATTTCATGTCTAGCCTACTCTGTGCATAAGGGAATTTCACTCTTTTAACTGATTGGATTGGAATGCAACCCAACATGTCATTAGGAATTCTAGTGGATATTCTGTTACTTCATATTTAATGGGGCATGTTTGTGAAAAGACCCAGAACATCCTCCAACTAAATTTTCTTTGTATGCGTTAGGCTATTTTGATGCTCTAAAATTTTGACCAAATCAGTTTTTAAGGTGTTGCCTGATTTCAAGGCAAAATTAGGGGTTATCAACTTATTTTATTAGATGTCTAATTCTATAAATTAATATATGTACAGAAGTGGATTTCCAGTTGAAATAAGCTCTAATATTGACATCTTGCTATATTCAGAAATAAGATGTTTGAGTTGGGAGAGACCTTAGCAGACTCTCAGCCATTCCCATCGTGCCCCCCGCAGCACTCATAAGAGGGTTCATCTTTCCACTGTCAGAGATTCAAGTATTTGGAAGGGCCTTGTAAAATAAACATAAAACAAGAAAAATTTTGCTTTTGTAGGTTGTTACCAACTGACCTTAATTTGAAATTGTTTTATGGTAGTTATTTATAGTAGTTATCAGGTGAGATTTAGCCAGCCAGCCAGAACAAGCTCTGCCTATTAAGAATTTCATTGCTATGTTTTTAAATATATGTAAAGCATAAAAAGGGGTGGAGGGAGTGGGCAGAAAGAGCCTAGAATCTGTATGCCCCCCCAGTCTGTGATGAAGGAACACTATAATTGGTGTTCTGGCTGTCCAAGCCTTAGTTTCACAATCACAACATGGCATGGGCTTTGTAATCAGTCAGGTCTGAGTTGGAATCCCAGCTCTGTCTGTCCTTCTCCATGAGTGGGGTCAAAAGGGATTATGGATATTTTGTGGGTAGAGAGTTATGTTATACCCTCCTTGTAGGGCAGCTGAAATGCCTACCTGAGATAGGAGATGGAGAGTACTGGTACCAGGAAGGCACTGGGTCTGTTTCCTTTTCTTGCCTCTTTATTTCTCTTTCTCCTCTTCCACGTTTTCCCTAATCACTTATCTTAGATCACTTACAGAAATCATTCTTTTTACTTCCATTTCAATCAGTTTTGGAGATTTCTCCAAAAATATAATAATGGTAATGAATACTTAAACTGTAACATTTAGCAAGTCTCTTTTGTGTACCGGGAGTATCAAGTACATTTCATGCATTTTTTTCATTTACTTTTCACAAGAACTCATGAAGTAAGATACAATTAAGGCAGAGAGGAAACTGAATGAGTGATGGAGTCAAGGTGTGAAGCCAGGCCTATCTGATTCCAGAGCTCTTAATCACTCTGTGTATTGCTCCTGCATCTAATTTTAGGAATGCTCAGATTTCTGTGTTTCTACCCCCATCCAGATGATGGTAATTTGAAAGCAGTAACAGCTGGTATGTACCTTGTACTGAGCACTGATCTGCCTACTTTCCACATATTAACTCATATAAGGCTCACTATAACCCATTACAGTTCTATTGCTGTGCCCATTTTTGCTCTCCCCATTTTTCAGGTTGAGGAAACCAAGGTGCAGAGAGGCTGAGGTTCACATGGAGTTATAATTGGTGTTCTGGCTGTCATTCTTAATGCTTCATGTACCTTTCCCCTATCACTTCATCATTTCTTAAAATTCATTTTACAATCCATTTCAGACCAACCAGAGAAGAGATGGCAACTCCCTCCTGCTTAGCTCAGACATCCCAGCTACTCGTTCCAGTAACCTGTGGAATTCCTTCCTTATCCTTGCTCCAGTCTTTCTAAAGTGATGATATATTAGATATTTCATCCTAAGGCTGAACTGAGACTAATGCCTAAACAAGAAAGAAAAAATAGCAAATTTATTAACTAGGAATCTATTTACAGTCAATTCCCAAGGCTCATTGTGCAGTCAGTGGTTCTGCGTCATTTAGAGTTGCTAATAAATGAAAGCCTTTGCGTCTTTCCTCGTGCCTTGATATTTACAAGTCTCATATTTTACCATAGGAAGTGACTTCAACAAGCGTATTCATGTGTTGACAGTTCTAATTAATATAAGTAATTAGCCCTGACAGTAGAACTATGAAAAGGAGACCCATTCATAAATTTGCTAATTATGTTACTCTGCTCAGAATTTAATCGCAGTCTAGTCTTTAATCATTTCTGTATATGGGCAAAAGGCCATCTTACTAAATTCTTCAGACTTTTACATTTACTTCTAGTAAGAGGATTTTATTGAAATTAATTTGTGGTTGCAATTTAATTTTCCAGTATGCAGGAACTGGTGAAGAACACAGATTATAATCTTTCTGGAAAGAAACAAGAAAATGAGAAAAGGCAGACAAGGGAGGAGGAAGGCATCAAGCACATACCATATGCTTTCTTATATGTAAAGCTTGCACCTTTCTACCTATTTTGATGCCTTTTCTGAAAATGAAGATAGTCTTGTTCAGGCCACTGGTAGGTTTATGGTACAGAAAATTTGAAGATGGTTGGTTACTTTGGTCCAAAGTTGAGCCCTCCTCTCTCAGATGTAAATAGCCTACTTTTTCGAGTGCTTTTGTTCTCTAGCAGGGCCTCTCAATCTTGGCGATATTGGAACTGTGGGCTGGATGATTCCTTGTGAGGTGGCTGTGACTGTCCTGTGTCTTATGGGGTGTTGAGTAGCATCCCTGGCCTCTACCCATTAGATGCAGGTACAACTCTCCCCTAGTTCTGACCCCCAAAAGTGTCTCCAGACGGTGCCAGTTGTCCCCTGGGAAGCAAAATCAGCCCGCTTGAGAACCACTATGCTAGATATTACCTTAAGATAAAAAAGAATCCAGTAAAACTTCTATGTAGAACACTTACAGTGGCTGTAGCAAAATAAGTAAAGCACCTGTTCTTGGAATTGTTTACCAGGCATCATGGTACAGAATCCAGATTTGGAATGATATTCTTGAGTGACAGTACCTCCTTCCTACTTTTTCAGCATTAGGCTCCCTCTGGTCCTCTTAGATAGAAAGTAGAGTTGTGCTTGGTAGTAGAGTAGCTTACTTAAAACCCCTTTATTTTTCTTTTTATTAATAGATACACTAGGCTCTCCACATTCGTAGATTTAACATTTGAAGTTTTGATTACTCTCAGGTGACCCCAGTGTTCTGAGTAATCAACTCTCAGTGTTCTTTGTCCCCCTTTCCAGTTCATTGATTCCTTCCTTTGTGGTCTTGCTTTTCTCCCTCCACTGCTTAGATTTCTGGTCCTTAAAAATGCCTTCCATGCCCTTGCTTCTCAGCCTTTCCTTCACTTACCTGGAAAAATTCCAGACTTTAGTGAGCCTGGCCACTAGGCTTCTTGGAACGTGATCTGGCAGCTAAGCTTGATTAGAGAACATGACTCAACAGAGCAGACTGAGCCTATTATACATGCACATCAACCTTTCAGCTATCCCAGACTTCCCCAAGACAATGGAATCCACCTGTAGGTAATGCCCCCAACCTCCCATCATGAAAACTACAAACATACCTATTCTGTACTCATCCCCCACACCCCCCACTTAACTGGTTCCTTCCTGACACCTGGGCAGGGAGGTCTTCTTTCTCTTATCAAAAGCTAATCCTTCACCCACCTACCCCAACTTCTCAGAAAAATATTTTGTCATTGATTATACCCTTTTCCCTTGTGTCTTCAGCCTCCCAGTCTCTACTGGATCTTTTCCATCAACACTGAAACATAATCTTAGTCTCTCTACTCTTATCCTGAGAGAGAGAGGAAGAGAGCAGGTGAGTGTGCAGTGACCCATAGCAGCCTTTCAGTAACCGTCCTTTCCCTTTCCATTTACATTCATACTGTCCTCTTCATCTTTGAATCTTGCCTCTACTACTACAGTTATGTTGCTGCTCCCATTATTCTAATGAAACAGTTCTAGCTAAGTTCCCCTGCACCCTCTATGTTGCTAAGGCCTGAAGTCACTTTTCTTCCCCAAATTTACTTAATATAGTTAAATACTCCATCCTTGAAGCCATATCTTTTTTCTTCCTTGTTTTCCCAATGTCACACTTTCCTGGCTTTCCCAGTGTAGTCTGGTCTCTTTCCTGGGTCGTCTTTGCAGGCCCACCTACCCCTACTCTACCTTTGAATATCGGCCTCCCTAATGACTTCGTTCTAGGTCTTCTTTCCTTCTACCAAGGCTTTAGTTGCTGTTTATATGCTGGCAACTTCCAAATTTCTCTCTTCAGCCCAGTTTTCCTTCTGAGCTTCTAAAATTACATATAAACCTACTCAAAGACATCTCAGATGTGTCATGTACAAACAGAATTTATAATTCTCTTATCCCTTTGCAACTCATTCCTTTCCAAGTGTGGCCTTTTGGATGTAGTCAGTAACCAAGCCTTCTTGTTGGTAACTCAAGATACATCTCAAATCTTTCACTTTCACTTTCTCCATCTATTAATGAGAGCCACTGTTCTTTACAAATGGATAGTAAAAGGTGAGGATGTAGAAATAAGAGCCAGGTCACACAGGGCCGTTTTGGCCATCTAGGACTCTGATTTTTTCTGAATGAGATGGAGCCATTAGAGGGTTTTGCACAGAGGAACATTATCTAAGTCACTTTAGAAGGATCACTGTGGCTGCTGCATTGAGCAGAGCAGCATAGTGGGTTGAATGGTATCCTCCAAAAGATATGACCACCCAGGACCTCCAAGTATGACCTTATTTGAAATAAGAGTCTTTGCAGGCAATTTTTTTCTTTTTTTTTTTTTAAGACGGGTGTCACCATGTTGGTCAGGCTGGTCTTGAACTCCCGACCTCAGGTGATCCGCCCGCCTTGGCCTCCAAAGTGCTTGGATTACAGGTGTGAGCCACCACGCCCAGCCTTTGTAGGTAATTAAGGTAAAGATCTCAAGATGAGATCATGCTGGGTTAGGGACAGGTGTCCTGATAAGAGACCGAAATGGAGAAAGCAGACACAGATGAATGAGCCATTTGAAGACAGATGGGAGAGCAGTCACAAGCCAAAGAACACCAAGGACGGCCGGCACCACCCAAGCTGGGCTAGAGGCATGGAGGGGTTCTCTGCAGAGCCTCCAGAAGGAACCAACCCTGCCAGCAACCTTGATGTCAGAATTCTGGCTTCCAAAACTGTGAGAGAATGAAGTTCTGTTGTTTTAAGGAATTCAGGTTGCGATAATTTGGTATAGCAACCCTAGGAAACTGATGCAAGCAGCAAGGATAAAAGAGGAAAGCCAGTTAGGAGTCCATTGCAGTAATCCAGACAAGAGAGGACTGTGGCTCTCTTGGTAGTAGCAGTGGAGGAAGTGTTAAGAGGTCAGCTTCTGGACACATTTTGCATCATTCCTGGGAAATAAGGTCGTTTCAACATAAGCAAATCAATAAATGTGATTCGCTACATAAAGCAAAAACCATATGATCTTCTCGATAAAGTGCTGCCTTTTCCAGCATCATTTAGGAGGGTAGTTAACTAGTGTTAAATAAATAGATCCTTGATGCCGCTCATCTTGGAGCCGTGGAGAATTGCCCAGGTGAGAAGCAGGGTAATCACAAGCAATGCTGCAATTCGGACCATCTGTCCTTGCACGTCTCACCGTGAGGCTCATCTTTGATATCAGTTTTCTCTGCCTGCAGTACCTAACCATACAAAAGGGATTCTCCTAGGGGCCTCCTGAGTAGCTCAAAAGCAACACAATTCAGTAGAAGTATCTGCAGTAACGGACGTGCTGTGCGTTTTCATTGTCCATTATGGTAGCCACTAGCCACAAGTGCTGAGCATGTGGAATGTAGTTATAAACGGATAGCAGGAGGTGAGGATGTAGAAATAAGTACAACTCAGTACAACTGGGGAATTGAGTTTTTAGCTATATATAATTTTAATTTATATAAATTCAAATAGCTGTGTGTGCCTGGTGTCTGTTGTATCAGTGCAGATCTGGAGCCTTGATTCTAAAAGTGTTGCCTGGAAGCTTGTTAGAAATGCAAATTTTTGGACCCTGACTTCAAACTCCTGGGCTCAGGCAGTCCTCCCAACTCAACCTTCTGAATAGCCAGGATGACAGGCATAGACCACCACAGCCTTTTTATTTTTTGTCTTATTTTTTTGGCAGAGATGGAAGTGGGGTGGGTTGGGGTGGTTGGGAGCATGGGAGATCTGCTGCACCAGAAGCTTTGGGAGTGAGACCCAGGATTCTGTGTTTTAATAAGCTCTGCAGGTGATTCTGTTGTACATTAAAATTTGAGAACCATTGCTATTTCCCACTCTCAGAGTTCCTGATTTAGTAGTTCTGGGAGGGGGTCTGAAAATTTGCTTTTCTAACAGATTCCCTAATGATGCTGTGATGCAGGCCTGGAAATCATCTGAGAACCTGTTGTAGAAGATAGACCGCCTCTTTGTGAGGTGGCCCCAGATCCCGAGAGTAAATTCCATAAATCCCTCATAACACTTATTTCAAGTCAGGATATTCCAAATGTACCCTCCATACTTCATGAAAATCTGCCTAGCTTTTTTCCCATGATCTGGTAACAAACTGTGTCTTCCTCATGGGAGGGCTGTTAAGTACTTGTTGAATTAATAAAGAGATTATATAAATTAGCCTGAATAAAATATCTGAAGTTAAGAATTCTCATCCCACCTGTAACTTTATGCATGTGATGGCTTTTTGCATTCATAATAACCTGTTAGTAGAATTCCATTTTTCTGATCCATAATTCTGCAACTTGTACAAGTCATTGTAGTAATTTTTCTCTCTATAGTTTCATAAACTTTAATTGTTGCAATGGAAAGAAGTTAATTCTTAACTAGAGATGGGTGTAGTGTATCCATACCCCCAGGAGGCATTTGCAAATATGTGTGTGAGAGGGCTTTTGAGTTGTTGAAATGATAGGAGTCAGGGTAAAGGGGATATAATAGTCATTCAGTGCCAGGGGCCCGGGAATATCAAATACGCTGCATACACAGGACTGTCCTGTACAGTGAAGAGAAACCGTGTAGCCTGTTGGTAGGTGACAGTAATATTTCCTCAGTAAAATTCCTTCTAAGGCCATGACTCTCTCTTGCTAGCTATAGCTCTCTCTCCATGAGCATTTTGTATGAGTTTTACGTATCTCACAGGAGGGTGAAGCACCCTCTGTCCTACTCTTGCATAACATAATGTGATTCTTGCAGCAAATATTTAGTGCTGTATGGTTTACAAAGATGTGAGACATGAGCCTACCTACAAAGAAGTGAAAGTACCAGCAATAAGCTGGAAATGGTGTAAGAGTTGCATAAACTGTGGGAACAAAGAGCGGGTATTACCTGGTTTATCAGTTAAGGTTCAATCAGGAGACAAAACCAGTGAAAATATGGGTTAAGAGCTATTACAAGGAAGTGCTTATGCAATTGTGGAGGCTGACCAGGCAAGTGCCTGGTCATGTGTCCAAGGCATGAACCAGGCATGGGCACAGGCCAGCAGCCAAGCAGGCATAAACAAGGGGTGGCTTTGCCTCTGGCTGATGTGAGATGGGCACCACCAACTAAAAGGTACTCTTCCCAGGTCAGGACACTGAGGTGTTTTATAGTCATAGAGGTGGTGACAGTAGCATTGGTGAGAGTGAGGTTGGTGTGATGAAAACCAAAGGCTTGGCCTGTAAAACAGAGCCAGATTGTTGCAGGCTTTGTCTAAAATTTGTGTTTTTAGGGGGAAAAAAAAAAAAACAAAAATGGTGACATTCTCTTGACCTTAGTTCCTAATGGACTCAAAGAATGAAAAACATCCCTGAATATAGTCTGTGCCCAATTGTCACAAGGAGGCAATAGCCATTTGCTCTGGGCTAGGACAGCTCCGCTTTTTTTTTCTTTTAATACAGAAGTAGAACTGTTTTTGATGCTTGAGATATTAGAGGTGAGGGAGAGTCATTTATTATAAACATGTTGAATACTTTGCCTAAATAGGGAAAGGGAATTAAACCATGTCCAAGTAAGCCGTTCCAAGTTTCTTAGGTAATAGCCATTATAGCCAATTGACTCCGTCACCAAAGAAAGCACCAGAAAACGATGCTAACGTGAGTACCGTCAGACATACTCCTTTCCTTTTCAGAGCTGGGTCCTACAAACCAAGCTAGTCTCCCCCAGCTGTTAAAACCATATGCATTTTGAAGGAAATTTAATCCATATGTTTTTGAGTCACTTATGCCTAAGTCATTAAAAAGTCATTTTTAAAATGTGACTTCATGTTTGAAGTCATTTTAGAGTATTTTTAGTAGACTTTCATTCTTCATAATGCTAAATTTTTCTTGGTTTATTTTCTCATTTTATTTAAACACACTGTATATCATCTTAACACATCCTGTGGTGAGGCACAAAGGAAATCTTGAACTCAGAAGGAGGCTCTAGGGTGCCGAGTAACACATTTGAAGCAGTCAGTTTCTATTTTCAGAAGTTTATAACTGTTCTCACTCCTTAATTTTTTATTTTATGTCCTGGTCTGCTTTTAACCTGGTCACATCATCACCCCAGCCCTCTCCCACCCCACTCCCCAAATGGGCATCCATGAAGAAGCAAAGGGAAAAGAGAAAAGCGACATGGCCTCTTAGGATCTATTTCAGTGCTGTGTTACGTGATCCTTTCTTTCCAGAACTGAATGGCTTTTCCCCTTTTACCTACTATTGTTGCTAGCTGGGAGAATTAAGGTGTTTCATAAAGTGTCAACAAAAGAGAGAAGTAAGACTGAATTGAAGAGCAGTCTCCAGCTTCTCATTCTTAGGGCAGATAGAAGGTGGTGTCTGCTTAGAACGGACACTAATTGAAAAATGGTTTCATTTTCTACTAAAATAAGCTTTTCCCCCCTTTTAACCTTTGTCTGGAATCTGATGATATGAACCAAGTTTTATCTGTACATGAAGCATCCTGGTTTGTGTGTGAATTTGTCCATCGTGAACATCTGTTGGCTGCCAGAGGGCACTGAAGCAGCCTTATTTTTAGGCTGTGGTAGAGATTCGTTTCTCTTCTGCTACACGGTAACAGGTGTGTAGCATCAAACATAGCGAGAGGCATTCACCACCTGGAGGAATAAAGATGTAAGGAGTTAACGCTTTTACTTTTCATCTCTGCGAGCTTACGAAATGCTTTCCAGTGTACTTTTTAAAATTTGGTTCTCAAAACTGCCTTGAGGTCCATGGTTTCTGTTTGCTTTCATAAGGAAATTGAGGCTCAGGGACGTGACTTTCTTCAGGATGTCACAGGCGATCTTGGTGATTGGTGTGTGCCTCGGAGAGGACCGATGTCCTGCCCATCATGTGGGGACATTTGAGGACCTTGGCGGACTTTTACTTTTGAAAGCCCTGCCCCCATATCAAGTGTATTAAAACATATGCAATCTTACATCTGTCCCACAGATCCCATTTATAATATATATCATCATATATGCGAGTTGAGTTACAAATAGTTGACATGGTACATTTCATAGATAGTTAAAGGTTTATTACTTTTAATTTTATAGTTTCCTTTTCATTTTGGAGCCAACTAATTATTTTGAGGTCTTGAACATTTTCATAGGCCTTTGAAAAACTCACCGTCCCTTGAGCGCTGTCCCTACAGTGACTGAAGTCGCCTTTTGCTCACATTCACTCCTGTTTCCCTCCTTACACCTGTGGCAGAACTGAGGCAAATGCTTAAAAAATATTTGTTGGTGAATGTCCAAGTGAGTGGGAGGAGGAATAGAAGAAGTAACAAATAAGTGAAATACAAATAAGTGGCGAAGCCTGGTGTCAAAGGACGTCTGAACCATTTGCTGGCACGTTTCTTAGCACTGCCATCACAGTGAAGCAGAAAGGGCATCTTCAAGCTGAGTATCAAAGTGTATTCCTCCTAATTTCTCATTTTTTTTTTCCAAGAGAGTTTTCTTCTCGGTTACAGCTAAGGCACAAGAAAGAATAGACGACATGGTTATTTGACTATTGATAGCTTCATGAAGTAGCAGTAGCCACTTTCAGGTCATAATTCATTCTTTTCTCTCTGTTTAGTTGCTATAATTTATTTTTTTGCCTTGCAAATATGGGATAAATGTGGCTATTAATATTCAAATATTCATGTACTTTGCCCACTTTTGAAAAGAAGACATATATGAGGCCAAGAAACATATGAAAAAATACTCATCATCATTGGGCATTAGAGAAATGGAAATCAAAACCACATTGAGATGCCATCTCACACCAGTTAGAATGGTGATCATTAAAAAATCTGGAGACAACAGATGCTGGAGAGAATGTGGAGAAATAGGAACACTTTTACACTGTTGGTGGGAGTGTAAATTAGTTCAACCATTGTGGAAAACAGTGTGGCGATTCCTCAAGGACCTAGAAATAGAAATTCCATTTGACCCAGCAATCCCACTACTGGGTATATACCCTAAGGATTATAAATCATTCTGTTATAAAGACACATGCACATGGACATTCATTGCGGCATTGTTTACAATAGCAAAGACCTGGAACCATCCCAAATGCCCATTGATGATAGACTGAACAAAGAAAATATGGCACATATACACCATGGAATACTATGCAACCATAAAAAATGATGAGTTCGTGTCCTTTGTAGGGACATGGATGAATCTGGAAACCATCATTCTTAGCAAACTGACACAAGAACAGAAAATCAAACACCACATGTTCTCACTCACGGGCAGGTGTTAAACAATGAAAACACATGGACACAGGGAGGGGAGCATCACCCCCTGGGATCTATTGTGGGGGAATAGGGGAGGGACAGTGGAGGGTAGGGAGGGACAGTGGAGGGTAGGGAGGTTGGGGAGGGATCACATGGGGAGAATTGCCAGATATAGGTGACAGGGGGATGGAGGCAGCAAACCCCATTGCCATGTATGTACTTACACAACAATCCTTCATGTTCTGCATATGTACCCCAGAACCTAAAGTGCAATAAAATATATTCAGATATTCAGACAAGTTTCTTGACAAAACCAGAGAGGTGTTTTTTGCCTGTTGTTTCTTTTGTTTTTTTTTTTCTTTAGAATACTAGATGTTTGCTCTTAGTTAACTTTCATGTGATTTGTGTGTTGTGAGATATGACTTTATTTTTTTTTTAATCCAAAGGTGAATTTTTGTGGCCTTTCTTTAAAGCTCTAGAATTTGATGGCAAGGAACTTACTGAACATAATGGAAAACTAGAGAGAATACCCACTTTTTTTTTTTTTTTTTACTTTAAGTTCTGGGATACATGTGCAGAATGTGCAGGTTTGTTACATAGGTACACATGTGCCATGGTGATTTGCTGCACCTATCAACCCATCATCTAGATTTTAAGCCCCGCATACATTAGCTATTTGTCCTAATGCTCTGCCTCCTCTTGCCCCCCAACCTCTAACAGGCCCTGGTGTGCACTGTTCCCCTCACTGTGTCCATGTGTTCTCATTGTTCAACTCCCACTTATGAGTGAGAACATGCAGTGTTTGGTTTTCTGTTCCTGTGTTAATTTGCTGAGAAGAGTAGCTTCCAGTTTCATTCATGTCCCTGCAAAGGACATGATCTCATTCTTTTTTATGGCTGCATAATCTATGGTGTATATGTGCCACATTTTCTTTAGCCAGTCAATCATTGTTGGAAAAAAAAAAACACTTCTTAAGAAAGAAACACAAAGGTGCTAAATGAGAGGAGGAAAGAGAGAGACGGGGATTATCTAAAGAGCAAAGTTATCCTCTTTCTCAGCTCTGCTGTGCCCCCTGGAAGAGGGGGTCTGCCCATATGAGTGGGCGTGGGAAGGCTGCTCCAGCCGGTTCATCTGGTCTCCCAGGGTCACTAGATGGCACCAGGGTAGACGTGGGCCACACTCAGAACCCGGCAGTGCTGCTTCCTGGTCCGTGAGTTGGAAATGGTGGAACTCGCCCTGCATCTATGATAATTGAGTCAGTCATTCAGCAAATAATCAGTGGACACCTGTGATAGTGACACGGCAGTGAACAGCACAGACTTGCCTCTTGAGTCCAGGGGCTCTCTGCTCACACTCAGTCAAGCTCTTGCTCTTTGAGAGTGCCTTTCGTGAAGTCTATTTGAAACGGTTTTGGTTTTTGTCAGTTTGGGGTTGGGTTATAGGTAGATACACAAGTTCCCATGTGTATTCAGAAGACTGAATCCCTCCATTTATCAACTAAAGTTAAAGGAAGGGAGGCTGTAGCAAAAAAATAAAAAATGGGCATGTGAAACTTCAGGTTCCCCCCACTGCTATAGGATTTTCTATATTTATGTTTTAATTTCTTGGTGGGCCTGGACTTCAAAGTAGAGACGCAGAGCGCTTCCTGAGTTTGTGTTGTACCCTCTGACTGCCATCCTTCCTCACAGAAGTTCCTCGCTGAGATTCAGCCTCGGGATTCTTGTTCACTTTCAGTATTTCCTTTTTGCAGTGTGTATGTGTGTGTGTGTGTGTGTGTGTGTACAAAACTATATAATGTCGGTTGTCTTTAAATGATCTTCTAAGCTCATCTAAACTATCTAATTTATAGCAGGAATGTCAAAGTATATCCTCCCCAGAGAAAGAATGAGATTTGCCTGGCATCAAGTTTAGGAAGTAATTACTCAAAAAAATTGTGTGAGACATTTTCCTGTGCTAGAGATGCTGGTGAGCACGAAGTGGGTGCCTGGGGGAGATGTCTGGCCTCACTCTCTAAGAAAGCTGCGAAGCCGATGTTTTCCTATTCCCCTTTCCACTCTGCTTCCGCATTCGCTTCACCATTTACCCAACCACACCCATTCTAAGAGTGATCAAGAGCAAAGCTCTACTGCCTTAGGAGTATTTCATAAAATTATTCCTAGATGTAATATTCACTCTCTTCTCTGCTCAGTCCCCTTCAGCAAGGACCTCTCTAACATTTTATGTTTGAATTGTTTTCTTCCAAAGACAAAGGTAAGTTAGATCACGAGTAAGCAGAGGGAGATGTTCATTCTTGGAAGCACCAAGCATTTTGTTATCATTGTTATTGTCTGAGCGAGTGAAAAGCAAATGAGAAGAGCCTTGACCTGCCTCCTTCACTGGCAGAAGTGAAGTAGATCATATTTTTCTTGCAGCATTTCTGTGAGTGTTAGAACAACCCCAGAGCCCATGAATAAGACAACTCTGTTAGAATTGTAATTCTGCCTGTTCATCCTCCTAGCTGCCCATCCTCTCAGCGGCCCACTCCTGGGAGTCTCCTTTTCGTTCACATGGGCTCCTTGGTAGCAGAGTAGCTGCCTCTCTGCGACGAGCTTGAGGGTTTTGTGGGGAAAGACCCGGAGTCCCTCACCGCCTTTCCACGTGCTTGCCTCCTTACCTAGTTTCTCAGGTCTTGACAGATGACCAGCATTTGTCTCATCTACGATTCCTTTTTACACAGCACTTGATATAACACTTTAAGGAAATAATTGCCATTCTGAGTCTTCTATGCCCTGTGCATAGAATGTGGAGTGGTTCAGCTGAAGAGGGAACTTGACCCCAGAGTGTTGCATGGGTGTTGCTTTCTTGAGTCCTGAGTGTCAAGGTGTTGACTACTTTAGGGTCATTTTTTCATTGAACAAGGGTGTACAAAAGAGACATCTAGTTATTAGATTCTTCCAATTTGGCTGAAAAATAAATGGGAATGTACCTGTGGAAGTGATTTGCATAGATTTCCAGGCACCAGGATCCTCATTAGTGTCCTGCACCCAGAAGCAGAGTGGATCCCCCTGCAGTCTGAGAGTCTTGCTCCGTATAGTACTCATGGTGTGGTTAATATAATCGGAGATCACTCTTTTCAGGTACCTCACCAAGGCAGGGCTCAGACACATCCTGGAGACCTTGGTGCTCCCATTACCATTTTCAGGCCATGTATTTCTTCCAGGCTGTGCTCCCATGGCACAGACAAGGCCGGGTTCTGCTGCTCTGATGGCCACACATGAATCAGCAGCAGTGACTCCATGGTCTGTGGTGAGAATTGGGACTCTGGCTGGTAGCAAGGAAATTACGTTTTTAAAACCACCTTCCTGCCATTTAGTTGGCAGTTCCGTTTCTAACATAAAATATTTCAGTTCTGAGCTGTCATAGGGCCTCACAAGATTTAACATGGTGGCTGGGCGTGGTGGCTCACGCCTGTAATCCCAGCACTTTGGGAGGCTGAGGTGGGTGGATCACAAGGTCAGGCATTCAAGACCAGCCTGGCCAACATAGTGAAACCCCGTATCCACTAAAAATACAAAAAAATAGCTGGGCATGGTGGCTGGCACTTGTAATCTCAGCTACTCAGGAGGTTGAGGCAGAAGAATTGCTTGAATCTGGTAGGCAGAGGTTGCAGTGAGCTGAGATGGTGCCACTGCACTCCAGCCCAGGCAACACTGCGATTCTCCATCTCAAAAAAAAAAAAAAAAATTTAATATGGTGCCAGAATGATAAATGAGAATAAAGAGAAACTCTTCATAACAAGACCATGTAGAAAACATGGAATAGATGCCCCTGAGGTAACTAACTTGATTGTGGCACTCATTTCACTATACACACACACATAGACACATCCATAAATACATATGTAAAATCATCACGTTGTATACCTTAAACTTATACAATTTTATTTGTCCATTATACCTCAATAAAGTTGAAGGTGAGAGAGGCCTGAACTCAATGACAGTTTGCTTTCCTCAGAATGGTCTTGGGGTGAAGGGAGAGCCCCCTCCTAGAGGGAGCAACTTCTTGATTTTTCTCATCCTTTCTTATTTCCCCCTGGGGTAATAAGCCAGGCCTGTCCTACCCATATTATAGAAAACCTTGTTAGTCTTCCTAATGAAAGAGTCAGTTTGATGTAGAACAAGGGAATCTGCTTGAATTTAAAGATAATGTCAAACTATTGTCCAGTGCAGGGAAATACATGTATTTCTACATGAAGAAGGAATTCTTTAAAATCTGTTAGGAAACAATCTAAAAGGAAACGATTCCTCTTAGAGGATTACTTTTTTTCAATGTTGGTTTTCGTAATCTAGGATTGCCTGTAAAGAATAAAACGATGGATTTTAAATACTATTTGTGGAATGTGTTTAAAGGATTGATTCTAGAACCTTTGTATATTTGATGGTATTTCTAACTTTCATTTCTTTACCGTTTGCAGTAAGAAATGTTCATGTTCTGCTATGCAATCAATTTTATGCACGTTTCTTTAATTTTTTTTAGATTTTCTTGGATGTATAGTTTAAACAACAAAAAGTCTCTTTAAAACTGTAGCAGTAGTTTGCAGACCTAGCAGAGAGGAAAGTTTTGGGGTTAAACTTTGTATTTTCTTTCTTATAGAGGCTTCTAAAAAGGTATTTTTTAATGTTCTTTTTAACAAATACTGTGTATAACCTTTAAGACGTCAAAGTTTGGATCAAAACAAGACCCAGCTTATTTTCTGCTTTCTGTAAATTAAGCAAACATGGTATAATAAAAACAAAATGAAGGAAAATAAATCCTTAAGTAGTTTGTGTATGGATCATTGTCAAAAATTCCAAGGAAATGTTTGACAATGATCCATACATAAACTCCTTAAGTATCACCCCGTGTACTGACATATTAAAAATTATAATGATGCTTAGGAACTATGTATCATTTAGAAAATATTTGAAAAGACATAATACACAAAAGCAAGATTTCATTGTCACCAATAGAAAGCAAGCAAGATTTCCTTGTCCCTCTGAGGGCTCTGATGAGTGCATTTGGCTGCAGGAGTAATACAAGTAATTAAGTAATACAAGTGGGCCTGGGTGTTGTTCTGTCTCTAGATCTGAGCAACAGAGAAAATACAAGGGAACAGTCACACTAGTGGTTCCAGTTGAAAATAGTCGGGTCTCCTGCCCCCATTAGCATCTGGTCACAAGTCCTGACTGTTTGGTTTGGAGACTGTGTGCTGTATGGATTGGAACAGAGGTACAGTGCCCCGTTTTTGGTACCAGCGACATTTGGAAGGTATAAGAGCATGGCCTGCTCTTCCCTCAAGACCAGCCCAAACTTAGCAGCCCAGCAGGGCTTCTGGGGCAGACCAGGTGTGGAACTTTTGTCCATCATCACTTAAGTCCTCTGTCATTTTGTCCGCGTCCCGTGGTCATACTAGATCTTGGATATGCCCACCCCTCTGGAGACACCACTAGACAAAGAGAAATGAGGATGTCTCCTCAGTGACTTCCCAAGTCCAAGTCAAAATGTCTGCTTCAGCTGCTTTGACATGCAGCAACATAGAAGGAGCAGTATCCTAATATAGTAACAATTTGTTGTAAATTATCAAAATGTGTGAGCCTCACCCACACCTCCTTACCTCAAAACCTGCCCCTGCCTTTTCCTCTTCTTTGACCATCTCATCTTCACTGTGTCGGAGACTCACCTCTGTACACTGATGCAGAATGCACACAGTTCTGTGCAGTGCTACGCTACCTTAAGCTCGTCTAGAACACTCAAAGGACGAAGAGACCCCATTCTAACTTCACACATCAGACTACTGTCTCATTTTGAGGGGAGGAGAGAAGGGAGGGTTAGGAGTACCTTATCAGGGCCTGGGTGTGGCTTCTAAATGCTGCAAGCACAAGGTACTTATGGGGTAGGTGTCTGGAGTAAGGCCTCTTGGCCCTGAGGGACAAGGGCAGTGGTAAATTTCAGTGACCACAATACTGTTCTGATATTTTCCCCCACCTGATGGCATTTTATATATAAAATGGAGGCTTCATTTATTTTGACCCCCTCTTCCTGTTGAAGGAGCCATCATCTTTTTCTTAGAGGCCCCAAACAAGCAGGGTGATGGATGGCAGAGGCCTCTTGTCTGGCACAAGACTCGGGTTCCTGGTTCGCCCTCCAGACTGGGATAGGCTGGCCTCACAGGTGGGACTCAGAAACAAGCCACTGCTTTCCTGAGCGCCTGTGTTCATGGAAAACAGATCTTCGTGATCATTTGTTTCTGTGCCTTTGTTTTGGAAATGAGGAACTTGAGGCCCAGAGAAGTCAAGGAGCATGGCTGGGCGTCTTGCGTCTCTGGTTTCCCAGTTCAGAGTTTGTGTCTCCCCTTCATGAGCTCCCCGTCCCTTTAGTTTTTGCATTTAACACAGTCTTGCCTTCATGACTGCTGCCTCCTTTTTTTCTGTAAACAAGAATATGAAGTGTATTTGCTTTGCTCTTCAGCCCTGTCTGCCCCCCTAAGTGTCCAAAATAGCCGGCTGGAATTCATGGGAATGTTATGTCTTCAGATGTTTGTAATCCAAAAGAATCCCTTATGGTTTTTTATAATAAAACAACTTAGATGTCGGTATTTTGTGTTGGAAAGGCGAGCGAAGTTCACAATGCAGCAATTACAATGCAGTGCATTATGTATAATTTGCAGCCTGCCCCAGGAGCAATGGTGAACCATGAAACACTATCCTGGCCCTGTAGCGTAATTAGCAGGATCAAACGCTGCACAGGGAGAAGCATAATAGTTGTCATCCGAGGTAAATAAAAGTAAGGAAAAGTTCTGATACACCCCAAATTATATAAAGAGCAGCCCTTATATCAGGCTGCAAATATGTCAAGAGTCTTCATTGCTAATTGAAGAAATCTTTTGAGGTTTCGCACCTCGTAAATTCACACTGGGAATTGCCCTATTGTTCTAAGGTTGTAAGTCTTGTCTTTGAAGTTTAACAGTTGTACTTTCATATTGAGTTCCTCCAATAGTACCACTGTAAACATGAAGAGTTTGCCTTTTAACATAAATTTGAACAATGTGGTTTTAAAAGAGTTCGCCACATCAAAAAGAGGCTGTTTGGGCATGTTTTATACATTCTTTTCTCTGTAGTATTTAAAGCTGTAAATGAGTCATAGAAGTATGTTCCATTTAGATCAGTCATGTTGGTGTAGTGTCCTCACTGGAGCTTTTACTGCCCTGATTTTTTCTACTCTGAGATAATTATCGGAAAACAGGTCTAGGCCTTTTGCCAAGTCAGTTGCCCTTAATCTACTGTCTTCAGATCCATAGAAACAATTCTAGAACACTGTTACACTTGGTCTAAACAGCAACATATTTGGTGCTTTTTCATGATCATCTTTTTTAAATTCAAATGTACAATTTGCAATTTCTTCTTTCTGCATATACCAATTACAACCCCCTTCCTATAGCCTCCTAGCCCCCTCATTAAAAAAAAATTCTCTGAGCTTTTGCCAAGCTACTAGTTGGAGTGAGGAAAGGTTGGATGGTAAAGGGAAAGATGTGTGTGCTGGTGTCCAAAGCAATCTGGTGGAGTACGAAGAGCACTGGGCTTGCATCTGACCCCTGGACATATGGGCCATACCGTTTTCTGGCACGAGACCTTAGGAAACTGCCTACCTACCTTGAGCCTCAGTCTTTCCATCTGTTTAATGAAGACAATACTTAGCAGTCTACATCTCCTTCCGTTCCTGCATTTGTTCATTTATTTATTCATCCCCGGGGATAGAATGTGGACACAAGCCCTCACTATCCTTGCCCCCATGGAGCTCACAACCCAGTGAGAATGCACACTGTCAGAATGATCAGATTCACAAATAATCACGAACCGTGGCATCATGCACTTTGAAGAGAGGGGACCCTGTGAGAGCTTAGGGCAAAGGACCCTCATTGGGGGTGATCAGGGAACACAGTCACTTTCCTGGAGAAGTTGTGTTTGAGCCAAGAACCACAGGACCTGGAGAGGTGGGGGGATAGTGGGACCCAAGGAGGCTAGAGAGGCAGCTGGTGGCCATGCCCTGCACTTACTGGGCAGAGTAAGGTTGATTTATTTTTGCTATATAAAAGAAAACTTTGGAGGGTTTTAGGCAGAGGGTAAAGTGGATGAGATGTTTGTTTTTGAAAAGTTCTCCCAGCTACAGTGTGGAGAATGGCTGGTAGGAAGACAGGAGCCAGTGTGGGGAAATGGTTTAGGGGTTGTGTTAGAGTTCTTCAGAGGGACAGAACCAATAGGATATATACGTGTATAAAATGGAGTTCATTATGGAGAATCACCTAAGTGATTACAAGCAAAGTCCTATGATAGGCAATCTGCAAGTTGGGGAAAGAGAGAATCCATTAGTGTGGCTCAGTCCCAGTCCAAAAGCTTTAAAACCAAGGAAACCTGCAGCGCAGCCCTCCGTCTGAGGCCCGAGGTCCAAGAGCCCCCCCGGGAGGCCACTGCTGCAGGTCCCAGTGTCCAAAGGCTGAAGAAGCTGCAGTCTCATTGTTGTAGGACTTTCTCCTCAGTTCAGCTAAAAACTGGGTTCTTGTCACACAACCAAGAAAGATTAGGCTCGTGGACACATAGAAGAGTGAGAAAAGCTGAATTTATTGGGTGAAAAAGGAAAAAACTCAGCAAAGAGAGAGGGATTCATATTAACAGGCCTCCATCTCACCAGTTGAATCCAGGTCACCACCTAGGAACAGGAGGGGTGGGCTTCTTCCCCCGGCAAATGGCTCGAACTTCCTGAGACCCCACCCCATCCTCCCATTGCAGAGGTCATTTGGAGATTCTCTGGGGAGCCCTTTTTACTTGGCTGGCTCATCATATCCAAAGGCAGGAGGAGAGGAAGCAAGCATCCTGCACAGGAACAGAGAGGGAGAGCGAGAGCAAGAGGACTCAGCAGGCTGCATACCCTTCTACCATCTGCCCTGTTCTAGCTGCACTGGCATCCACTGAATGATGCCCACCCACATTGGGGCATGTCTTCCTCTCCCAGTCTCCTGACTTGAATGTCAGTCAGTCTCCTCTGGCAACACCCTTCCAGACACACCCATGAACACCCGCCTCATCAGCCATCTAGGCATCCCTCAGGCCAGTCTAGCTGACACCTAATATTAGGTGAACTATCACAGGGTTTCAGGCACTGGTGTAGGCTCGTAATACAGGTGACTCAGACAAAGTTGGTGACAGGGGCAGATGGAGAAGAATGGACAAATTTGGTAATGTTCAGGTTAAAATGACAGGTTCTGATGATGCATTGAATTTGGAGGCAGGGCTAGTGGAAGAAGAAGGTGTCAAGGATGACTCTAGAGTCTGGGCTTGTGTGGCTAACCAGAGGGATAGCGGGGGCATTTCTGAGAAGGGGCAGCCCAGAAAGGGGGTTATTAGTGTAACAGTCAGCACCACTTACCTTTCATTGCTTTGACCCAGGTGCTAACAGCCTTTAATTCATTTGGTTCTCAAAACACATCCATAAGATTTTACAGATTAGAAAATTGAGGATCAGTGAGCAAAGTAACTCATCCTAGGGCACAAAATAAGAGGCAAAGCCAGTACTCAAACTCAACTGTTTCTGGTTCAGAACCCTCACCCTACTGCTGATCCCCACCAGAGCCAGGTAGCAGAAGGGCAGCTTTGTCAGACACCAGTGTCCACTCCAGATTCGGTAAGCAAGGCTTTAAGCAGAATGAAATGCCTAGAAGAGAAAACAGAATATTTGGGGTGTGGTTCGGTGCCTCTTAGCTCTTAGGAAAACCATTTACCTTCTCTGGACTTCAATTTCCCATCTCTGACATGAGCAGGTCAGATCTACCATCCTGAAGACATCCATTGTGTTCTGGAAATGCATGATTTTTATGATGTCATCCTGATGCATCTCATACAGTCTCCTGTCCACACTTGATTAAATCTTTAGAGCTTCCATCTTAAAACTATATAGTCCTTTCTTTGCTAGCTTTTTATCTGACCAAAGCATTCAGAGAGCAACATATTCTTCCCTTATCTAAATCTTCATTTATCCAAGATGAGCCTAATTCTAGGTTCCTAACTTGGGATTGAAGTTTTAAAAATTTAGTTCTTGGGTTTTCTTTTTCTGTTCATAAAATAAGTTTTATTTTACTAGAAATTATTAGTAGACATGTAGGAATAACTCATTTTTGTTGTTTTTAAATATCTCTCTGTAGCAGAGACCATTTTTAAATAATTTCCAAGTTTAATTCTAGTTCAGTTTGAGACTGAGGCAGGCTATTTCAAGGGAGTAAAACCAGTCTGAGACACCCCTTGGTCTGCTTGAGGCTGAATGGGCTTGTTTGTAAGAGATGTTAGATTTCAGTCACAGGATCGCCTCCTGTCTCTGTAGGTTAACACAGAATATAAGAACACACCCATGCAAGCACGCAGACACATGCAGGCACACACATACATGCACTCATGCACAAGCACGCATGCACACACACACACACACACAGACACACACAGAGTCTCTAATGGGGCACAAGATTAGGATTTGGGAGAGGGATAATGAGTTACTCAGACCTAAAAGAACACACAAAATGTGGTTAATTAGACTCAGGGTTAAATGCCATCAAATACAGAAACAAGCATGGTTTTAAAATGACCATCATGCTTCTCGGACAGTTTGTCACATCACAGAAACTGGCTTCCTAGCCATCACAGTTCTAGGCTAACTCTGACCCACATAAGAATTTCTCAGCTCCGAGGTGCAGAGAGCAAGTCTCCTGCTTGTTTGTGCATTTCTCCAGATGGTTTCTCACTGCCACGTATCTCAAGGAGCTTATCCACCCTGAACGGATAAAGGTTGCATCGCCCTCATGATCCAAGTTATCTAGACCTCTGTGGAGAAGCCCACCCTGGTTTCCTAAACCACAGGCTGCTACCTCTCAAAATTCGTAGCTATCATACTTTTTTGATAAGTATGTCATTCCTCTTTCACATATTTTCAGCTTCCCTCCACCCTCTTTTATTTTCCTCCCTGGCAAGCACACATCTGGCCACAGGCCTCTCATGTGGTAGGGGTGGGCTGGGAGGTTCCCAGTGATGCCCTCGCCCTGCTCTGATTATTTGGGTACCTTTTATACTAGCCATGACTCACTCTAATTGCAGGTTTTTCTCAGAGTGGTTTATCTTCCTCTAGTTCCACCTGCAAGAGATGGATGCCAGGTGGCTTTCAGCTTTAATAAGGGCTTTGGACCACTGTGTTCTCCTAGGCCGCTAAGAATCCCAGGGACAATTTCCTAGGTCAGGGATTGTTTTTGTAATTATGCATTGATGTTGGTATCTCTGGACATGTAGTTATGTACTAATCAGGCTTATGGTATTTGAAAAGTAAAGATAATTTGAACTTTTAAAACATTTAAGACATCACTCAGCATAAATCGATGTAATACATTTCGTATCTCAGCCTATTTCTAGCTACTGAATGTTCTTTAATGTGTCCAGAACCCCAGAGCCCAGGCAAACCATGTGAATTTCATAGAGAAAACAGATAGACTAAATTGTGTTGCGAAGTCTATAGGTTTGTAGCCCCCACTCTCCTCTTCTTCACTATTTGTGTCTCAGGATTTGAGAGCTGTTTAGTGGCTGAGGCCAGAATTTGACATTTGTCCTAATGGTGTGTTAGGACATTCATTCCTCAAGCATTTATGATGCACCCACCATGTACCAGGCACCATGGATCCAGAGGTGAATTCCTTTGTTCCTAGGACTGAGTGAGTGACATTGGGCAGTTTCTTCTACACTAATATAATTTCAACCAACAATTTTATTTGTTGCATTTTTCAGGATAGCTGTGTTGCATTGGTATCTTTTAAAATCAACGTCACCCAAAGTCGAGCATAGCACAACCTAGGAAACTACCAGAGTCTTTGACCCATAGTAAATGTCACCAAAAACCTACTTATACAAAACCAAATGCCATGCTAGTGCAAATTGTCAAAGCCAGACATAACCACAGAACACAGTGTGGCATTTCTGTGACCAAACTTTCTCAAAGTGGGGCATGTGGGCCAACGGCATTCAGCTCACTTGAGGTGTATGTTAAAAATGCACATTTCTGGGTCCCCCAACAGACATTGATCTGAAATCTCCCATTAGAACCCTAGAATCTGCCTCTCACCAAGCTCCCTGATGTGGGTTTGAGAACCACTGTTCTAGATTCAGCATCTAGTCTTTAGCCCTTTGAAGCATGCTGTGTTTTCTGCGGGAATGCGGCATGGAAGCACTGGGTAGATGTGGGACCTGGGGCCACGTAGGTGGTTTGCTTTATTTGCTGCTAGTCAGTCAGGCCACCTAGCCTAGGGGCCAGCCACCTCAATCCACATCTTTTCCCGGGCCCAACAGCCTTGCTTTACTAGACACATGGTTATCTGTAGCACTTGTCCAGGGTGACCCAAACTTGACCACTCGGAGATGGTTCTTCTCAGCAGAAGTTGCCAACTCTTTGTCCCTTTTCCAAGTTCTCTTCCCACTGGCTCGTCTTTTTTTTCTTATTCCTTGAATGCTTGGGATGATATTTACTTGTACTTTTTTTTTTATGTGCAAAGGTTAAAGAGTGTTTTGAGAAGATTGAGGTTTCTGAGGGAAATGTTGGCTAATTTCAAATGGCCTTTGATTTCAAAAGCCGATGAAAACATTACCTTGATCCTTTGTTTGAAGGGCTGGAAATTGGGCCATCTCTCTGGTTTGAAACTCAAGTGGAAGGGAGTGAGAAAAAACAAAACAGGTCTAAGTGTTATCAAAAAATGCTTCTTTATACCTTTGTCCAAACAGGAGATTTGAGAGCTGGGGCCAAAAAGCAGTGGTGTGGGGGATTTTGTTATCTGTGATGGAGGAACTACCCCTGCTTGTGTAGGAGGGTAAGCCCTGTAGCTGGCATTATGTCCCTTGGAGGGAGAGAGCTGCTGCCCCAGACAATCATGAAGCCACCACTTGGGACAGGGTCCCAAGAAAGATGTGTTCTCTTCTCCACCAGAAAGCACATCTGTTCACCCCTGAGATCACTGGGGGCCTGCTCAGCAGCTGTGCCAGCCCGCACCTGCTGACTACCAGTTGCCAAGCTGCCAGCTTCAACGATGCTGCCTTAGCCAGTCTGGGCCACCTTAACAAGACTCTATCATAGACTGAGTGGTTTAAACAAGAAAAATTTATTTCTCACGGTTCTGGAGGCTGGAAGTCCCAGATACTAGTATGATCAGGTTCCAGTGGGGTCCCTCTTCCTGGATTATAGACAGCCACCTTCTCACTGTGACTTCACATGGCAGAGAGTGCAGGCTCTGGCCCCTTCATTCCACGATAAGAGTACCAATCCCATCATGGGGACTCCACCCTCATGACCTCATATAAACCTAATTACCTCCCAAAGGCCCCACCCCCACATACCATCACACTGAGGGCTAGGACTTCAACATACGGATTTTGAGGGAACACAGACATTGAGTCCATGACAGCTGCCTCGTGACCTCCCTGAGCCTAGGAGGACCACGGAGCACAGCAACAGCGAACTCCCTGGGGTCAAAGGCTAAGGAATTAGAAATATTCTCCTGAAAGAAACCATTGTTGCTGGAGACTTTTGCAGATTCCTAGAACTCGTGGAATACTCTCTTTATAAGTCCTGGTCTTGTACATTTACTCAGTGCTAGGCAGAGTCAAACCAAGTTCTTAGTGTCTTTAGACAACAATGTGCACTCTGAACCAGGCATCAGGCACAGTCAGAATGAGAGCTAGATGGGCCTTTTATCTCACTTCCTCCCTTCTGATGCTCTCTGGGGGTTGGTGGGGGGATGAGGTGGAGGGGCAGAAGCAAAGAGGAGGAGTGGGGGTAAGTACAAGCAGGGGATTTGAGTGAAAATGTGAGCCAGTAACCAGAACCACCTGGTTAGACCTAGCGTAAATCATTTTGAGTATTACCGTATCCAGGATTGATTGTCTTATTACCATAGAATGTGTCTATTTATCTCCTCTGATTTGGAGTTAGCATATTAAGGAGGCTCTGGATCATTCCTGCAGAGCACTCACTAACACAAGGCAGTGTGCACAATAGCAGGAGGAAATTCAGAATTAGAACTGGTGAAACTATCTGCATTCATGTCCATATCTGTATCTATATCTCTTCCAGTGCCTTGTCAGTCTCCTCTACTCTGGAAGAATTCTGATATGACATAGAAACTGCTAGATGCTGGCAAATAATCCCTGGGTTTTAGGCCATCTAGACAATAAACAACTCCATAATATTCAGTGCAGCAGCCTCTGTAGCGCCCATCTGTTTCAAAATAACCCTAATTCTGCTTACGATGCGGAATGCTTTGTTGACTGGAATTTGTCCTAGTTTTCTTCAGCAGATTTAATGTCATAGGCCTCTGGTTCCACCTGCTGGCAGATGTAAGTACCGGAATGAAACTCGAGGAGGATGTTTTCAGTTACAAGAAAAATCTGAGCTGTAGCTCAGTGGTTCTCAAAGTCTGATGTACTTTGGAGTCACCTGGGAGTTCATTAAAACTACAGCAGCCTGGGCTGTATGGCAAGCCACCCAATCAGTAACTATTTCTTAAACAGCTCTCCTGGTGATTCACACACCCCACCAACATTAGAGGACTCCACTTCCCCTGCAATGAGGGGTACAGAACCCGGCAAGTTTAGGGATGATTCCAAACCACCATATCCGACTCATGCCCGAGCAGGGGATGATACAATGACAAAGCCACCTTGAGATGCCCATCCCCACCGTTTGTCCAGGTAACTCTTAGTGCCAAAGGCCAAAGCTTTATTCCCTTGGAAATCATTTTAAAAAAGAAAAAAATTAAAAGTGGAGAAACTTGGTGAAAGCACTACTCATCTAAGTGCTCAAGGTTGACACCAAAAGTGATGTCACGTTGATATGTGATGAAAAGGGCATTTCACCTCTGTGGTGTTCTTCACCAAAACCCAAAACCCCAATCTATCTAACCATGAGGACAAATAGACAAACCAGATGGAATGACACTCTGCAGGATATCTGGCCACTACTACTCAAGATTGTCAAAGTCATGGTGGTCAAGAAAAGGACTCGGAAAGAGCCACGGACCAAAAGAAACTAAGGAGACTTGGTAATAAAATGTACTGTGGTCTCCAGGATCGGACCCTGAACAGAAAACCGAAATTAGTAGAAAAACTGGTCTAATCCAAATGTCTGGAGTTTAGTTCAAAGGAATGCATCAATGTTGGTTTCTTAGTATCTTTACAACTTTTGTGTAGATCTAAAATTATTCCAAAATATAAAGTTTATTTAAAAATTTTACAAGAAAAACCCCATCAAAAAGTGGGTAAAGGATATGAACAGACACTTCTCAAAAGAAGACATTTATGCGGCCAACAAGCATATGAAAAAAATGTTTATCATCAATGATCATTAGAGAAATCAAAACCACAATGAGATACCATCTCACGCCAGTTAGAATGACGATCATTAAAAAGTCAGGAAACAACAGATGCTGGAGAGGATGGAGAGAAATGGGAACACTTTTACACTGTTGGTGGGAGTGTAAATTAGTTCAACCATTGTGGAAGACAGTGTGGTGATTCTTCAAGGATCTAGAACTGGAAATACCATTTGACCCAGCAATCCCATTACTGGGTACATACCCAAAGGATTATAAATCATTCTACTATAAAGACACATGCACACATATGTTTATTGCAGCACTATTCACAATAGCAAAGACTTGGGACCAACCCAAATGCCCATCGATGATAGACTGGATTTAAAGAATGTGGCACATTACACCATGGAATACTATGCAACCATAAAAAAGAATGAGTTCATGTCCTCTGCAGGGACATGGATGAATCTGGGAACCATCATTCTCAGCAAACTAACACAGGAACAGAAAAGCAAATACTACATGTTCTCACTCAAAAGTGGGAGTCGAACAATGAGAACACATGGACACAGGGAGGGGAACATCACACACTGGGGCCTGTTGGGGAGTAGGGGGCAAAGGGACGGATAGCATTAGGAGAAATACCTAATGCATGTGGGGCTTAAAACCTAGATGATGGGCCGATGGGTGCAGCAGACCACCATGGCACATGTATACCTATGTAACAAACCTGCACATTCTGCACATGTATCCCAGAACTTAAAGTATAGTAAAAAAATTTAAACATTAGGGTGGGAGGGTGGCACTGAAGAGAGACCAAATGTGTTAGAGGCCATTGCCAAGGAGCATTATCTGCATTTTTAACAGGTTCTTCAATTTCTGTGCACACTTCAGATTAAGGACCACTGCAGCAAATGGCAATGATTGCTGTTTGATGGAAACTTCTATGCATGGGGCCAGGGCTGCTAAAAACTGGGAAGGGGAGAATCCAGCTGCAGCCGTTCTCTTAGGATGAAAGTCATAGCAGGTGGGAAGCGGCAGGACCAGGACCCAGTGTGTTTAGGAGGCAATATTTTATTCTATTTTGAGCTCAATGTTTTATCTTTTAAGCACTCTTGCACTCACTCCTCTTTTCTTTTTAAAATAATGAAATTAAAACTTACCCAAAGACAATCTCGAGATCAAGAAGCAAGAGGTTGGGAGTGAGACTCATACCAGGGCCCTGAGGAGGCCACTTCCCCTGTCCTTCCCCGCACTATGCCCCACCTGAACATTATCAGGAAAACCAGACCATAAAGAGACAGTGGCAAGTCTCCTGCGCCCAAGATAAAGGTCAGAACAGACAAAGGACCTAGATGCCTGGGAAACTTGGAGCAGGCTGCAATTTGGACCTCGGGAATCCTTTGAGGCCTTAGGATCCCTGTAGTGGAGTTGAGCCAAGACTCCAGCCATGCGAGGTGGAGAGCAGCTGCCCACACTGTGCCAGGCTGGCCTTCTCTGTGGACTGGTGTGGAATCTGCATCAGAAACATCAGAAGAGGCTGGGGGCTGCCGTTGCCTCTCCAAGCAGACACATTGGCCCTGGAGCTTCTGAGAGGAATGTGGAATATTAATATTCCAAAGAGTTTTCATACTTTTTCTATCATTTTACAGACCTCATATACATAGATATAGATATATTAAGAGATATAGGGCACAACTTCCCTCCCCCACTAACAAATGACTTCCTTACTTTACTTTCACTCATCTTTTTTCTATTGTAAAATACATTCTCACATCTGTGCCTCAAGACAGGGCACATGTGTGGTTTCTCTCTGTCATCCCAGCCAGGCACTGAGGACCCTGGTGTGTATTAGGCAGTGAGAACACAGAAGTGAGAGACACAGCCCCTGTCCTCAGGGAGGCTCACCTCCAGTTTTCCAAGAGTTTTCATATATTTGTTCAGGGATTATCCCTAGATGATTCTGAATTGAACAAAAAGGAGTAGAGACCCAAAGTACATGAACAGGGAAGGATACTCTTGGAGATAGTCAACTTCTTTTCAATCCCCAGAGTCAGCTGGTATGATTGAGTAAACTGAGAAACTTCCAGATTGCTCACCAATAGAATTCTATTTTAAATTAAGGAAAAGTTGAGACAGCCTAAAGCATCATTAAATATATTCGGTTGGTGCAAAAGTAATTGCGGGTTTTGCCATTACTTCAAATGCAAAAACTGCAATTACTTTTGCACCAACTAAATACATAAAGGTCTTTGAAAATCATTCCCACTCTCAATACAATCTTTCTTGATAAAGTGCTACAGTGGTGGCAGAATTTTGAAAGAATTTAAGACAGACTGATTTTAAGAAAATACAAAAGTCCTTTTCCATGAAAATCTGTATTCATTTTTTTAATGCTTCAAGTTCTGATGATTCCTAATGAGAGTGGGACACACTATTCCTGAGCTGCTTCTTCCTTCCTGGGGCTCCTCAGGGAAAATGGGATCGAACGAGCATAGAGAATTATTCCTGTAAGAAGTTATAAACTGTTCTCTATTTTTAAAAATACTCGAGAGTTAACTACCAAGGCTGACTTTTGCAGCTGGACCTATCTGTTGCCAAACCTTACTCCTTGTCAAAGGCGATCCTAAGTCTAGATGCATTCAGTTATCCAAAATAAAGCCTTACTATTTGTAGTGAGCCTAATTTAAGGCAGAAGATGCATTGCTTCTGCTGTCTTTTAAAACAGACCCTGTCTCCAAGTCATAATTAAAGCAATAATATATTCTTGAGGGTTTACACATGCTGGTGTCGGGGCTCAGGAAGACACTGGAGCACTTCATGTCTGAAGGAGACTCGAAGGGGATTTGAGTTCTTGACTCAGCCACTGACCAGCCATTTAGCTTTGCCAAGTTACTTTAAATCTTTAAGCCTCAATTCCTCACCTATAAAAATAGACAAGGACATTCTACTTGGAGGGATAAGTAGGATAAAAATCACATATAACAATAGGGATGACTCTCACAAGCATAATGTAAAATGAAGCCACTCACAAAGCGTACATACTGTGTGGACCCACTTATGGACAAAAATAGGGAAAAAAATCTATAGAAATCAGGATCGTGGGTACTGTTGGGTGTCGGGGTATAGGAACTGGAAGGGGGCATGTGGGGGCTTTTGAGTACAGGAAATATTCTGATATTTTTAGAAATATACATGTATTTTGACCTGGCTATTGGCTTCACACATCCAGTTTGTGAAAATGAATCAAGTTATACACTTCAAGGTGTTGGGGGAGGGGGCAGTAAATAGAGTGAGCATGTAGAAATTGTCCCACAAATATTCTTTGTCTCCCTTTGACTTTTCTTGCTGTTTTTTTTGGGAGCGGGGGCGGTGGTGAGGGAATTCTAGAAGTCAGACCATATCTTGTCTATATTACAGGAAACACTGACCTGATAGACTGGACCTGATGCTATAGGTTACTTAAATTGCTAACTGGATTGTAGCCTGTTGATTTTAAGTCACTTGTGTTCATTAAGGGTCTCCAAAATTAACTAACTGGAGGGGAGAGAAAAGTTCAACAGGTAAAGTGGTAAACTAGGTCCTGAATTGATCTCCATTTCAGATTAGCAGAGTGCTAATCACGGTAAATCGCAGAGACCTCCATCACAAAGCTTGTTGTTTTGGGATTCCAGATATTATTTCAGAATTAGGGAATCTCTGCTGTTGCAGACCTGATTGAAGAGATAGAAATGTGAATGTTTTCTCTCTAAAGTCACATCTAAATATTACCTTTCTCGTAAACCATAATGAAATTTCCATTTGTATGAAAGTTATACCACTTTAAGTTAATTTCATACTGTGTATAAAGAGAGAGAATATTATAATTAGTGACTTAAAGAGTAAAGTGTGGTTACTGCCTTTAGCATCTCCCCTTTTCAAAGAATGTCTTGCTGAGTGGTTAGACCTGGGGTTCCTTCCAGGCCTTTTTGGTCCTTGACAGTACATAACTTAACCATCCTTTCAGGAGGCATTTTGGAAGCTTTGCAGTTCATGGAATGCTAATAAAGTAACGTTCTTGTAAGAGAGAACATGGGTCCCATGCTGCTGCCCTCATCTGACAATAGAAATCCTGGAGAACACTAGTGATTTATTTAGAGGTTTCCTGGTTTAGAGAGAAAAAAAAAAGGTGATTGCCTCTTTAGCTCCCTAATTTAAGGGATAGATATTATGCTATCCCGTGACTTCACTTTAGTATAATTTCACTGTATAGTATCGTGCGTTCATCAGATCATGGGTAAGATCTATGAATACCAGAAAATTAAACATCTCTATTTACACATGTGGGTAGGGAAATGGCCATCAACTCATGGTGCTCCTTTTAGTAATTCTTATCTGGATAAAATTGCTTCTCTTCTCTTAGATGTAAAATGCAGAGGCTACTGCATTTTACATAAGGTTAGAGGACTGAACATTTTTTCACCAGGAACCACAAATCAATAAATTTTATGATGTTACTACCAGTGCTATAATTGAGGTAAATCATCTTAAACAGGCTGTGTTCCTCAGGTTCTCTGAAGCATGCCCACTGTTTCTCTGAGTAAAATTGAGGGCTGACCTCCATTTACAAGAACACGGAGGCAAGGCTCATAAATACTCATATTCTGTACCAAGTTCTTCAGAGCAGGACTGTTTCACCCAGACCTGTGAATGTCCAATGCATGATTTAACTAAGCAGAGAAAAGATCTTGGCTGGGCACTCCAGCTCTGTCAGCCACCCAAAGGCTCCTTCATGTGACAAAAGCCTGCTGCTTAATGAAGGTCATTAGTTACCTTTTTTATATCTATTTCTTAGAAGACAGATACTTAGTTACTAGCAACTCAACACTTTGTGCAAAGCACTGCCAAAGGGTTTGCAAACAGAATTGAGCTCTGTATTTTAAGAAGTCACTGTTTTTGAAATTTTGTATATCTCTTATAGAGTTAGTTAATGATAGGAATAAGTAGACCTTTAGCACGTGATTCTTTTTTTTTTTTTTTTTTTTGAGACGAGGTCTTGCTATGTTGCCCAGGCTGGAGTGCAGTGGCTATTCACAGACGTGATCCCACTACTGATCAGCACGGGAGTTTTGACCTGCTCCGTTTCCGACCTGGGCCAGTTCACCCCTCCTTAGGCAACCTGGTGGTCCCCTGCTCCCGGGAGGTCACCATATTGATGCCGAACTTAGTGTGGACACCCGATCTGCATAGGCACTGCAGCCCAGAACTCCCAGGCTCAAGTGATCCTCCCACCTCAGCCTCCCAAGTAGCTGAGACTACAGGCACACGTCACCACGCCTGGCTGGCACGTGATTCTTGATGATGATCGAGAGAACAATCATACCATCCAGTGCTCAGCCGGCATTTACTGTCACGTGGCACTCAGCTAATCATTTTATATGCATTATCTCTTCTAATCCTTCAACAACCCAACAAAGGAGCTACTCTTAATATTCCCATTTTATAGATAAGGAAACTAAGACCAAGAGCAGGAGGGTAACCTACTTGCTCAAGGATGTGTAGCTAAAAAGTGGAGGAGTTGGGATTTAATCACAGGTTGTCAAACTTCAGAGTCATGGAAAGGACCCTGGAAGTCCCCTTTTTCGTAGCCTCCTCTCACAGATGAGTCAACTGGAGACTGCTGAAATGAAGCATCTTGTGTAGGGTGTCTCCACGAACCCCAGGCAGAGGTGGGAAGCCATCTCCTAATTCCCTACTAACACTTTTTCCTTTACACTCATGGGGACACCTCCTTCTACCACCCCAATGAGGCTTGTCCAGATTCTTTCCTCTGTGCTTAACAAATGTTAAGTACATACCATAATCACAAAGATAAGACCCTTTGAGAAAGCCTGCAGAGGATGCTGGAGATTAAGAAGAAAGGTAATAGATTGTATGACACAAGTGGCAAGTATAGAAACAGATAAATGAATGCAAAGGTGGGGAAGTGGAAGACGGAGCATACCTAAGACTGAGTGGACAGCCAGGAAGTCTTGTCCCGATTGTGGCACCAACTCAAAACACACACACAGTAGTCTGTGTGGGTTAGTGGCTAACTGACATCAAGTTTGTGACTCTCTTTGAAATAAGTTTTAATGCTTAAAAACATTCCCCCCAAATCAAGTCATATTCAGAACCGTGTAGTTTTCAGAGCTAGAAACAACCCAGCTGTTCTTCAGAGAGTAAGATGGCTTTTATATCAAAAACACTGAGTTTGAAGGAATTAAAATACCCTTAAGAACAGGCATGGAGGCTGGGTATGGTAGCTTATGCCTGTAATCCCACCACTTTGGGAGGCCAAGGCAGTCAGATCACGAGGTCAGAAGTTCAAGACCACTCTGACCAACGTGGTGAAACCCCATCTCTACTAAAAATACAAAAATTAGCCAGGCATGGTGGCATGCACCTGTAATCCCAGCTACTTAGGAGGCTGATGCAGGAGAATTACTTGAACCCAGGAGGCGGAGGTTGCAGTGAGCAGATATCGCACCACTGTACTCCAGCCTGGGCAACAGAGTGAGACTCAGTCTCAAAAAAAAAAAAAGGCATGATTACAAATCAGGCATTATTGTGGTTTTGGTTGTTTATTGTTATATCCAAGGCCTTCTTGGTTCTTCTAGAAAGCCGAATTATGCTAGTAGCCAGTGGAATTTAAGGAAACCCACATTGGAAACTTTTGAGTCACATCTTTGATATCATCAGAGTCCCACAGAATTGAGGACTTAGACTGGACCTTCTTATTTTTCTATTTTCAAATAGCAGTGAGCTTCCTACATTTCCATATCCATGAAGAAAAGGGACACTGGGTTTGGTCAGGAAGGTGGGGGATCATGAGATGTGCAACCCTGAACACATTCGGTGTGAGAACTGATGGCCATGTGGGGAAGTGGGAAGAAACTCAGAAGGTTCGCTTTTCTTCATGCTAGCTTAGTGCTCTCAGATGTGTCCCTAACACTCTTTGAGCCTCTGTTTCCTCATCTGTAAAACTGAGATGATTCTGTTGGGAAGGGATCATCTAAGTGGAGAAGGGCACCTTGAAAGGGCTTTATAAAGAAGAGTGTGATGATTGTTCTTCTCCTAACATCAGTTTTCTACTTCAGCATGTGGCATTTCTTCGGTTGGCTCAGCCCTGGTTCTCCTCGAATGCCCTGCAAATGGGTCCAAGGCCATGTGTGCTGGCTGCTTATTTGAGAGCTGGACCTTGGGCACCTTCCCAGTCTCCCTCTCCTAATTCCTCCATGCAGTTGCCTTCATGGAAATTATTAATCCTTGGGTTTTTTCTTTTGAAGAAACGCTAAAGAAAACACCAGAGGACACTGTGTTTTCCTCTGGGAATCTAAGCAGTCTTTCAGCCTCTGTGGGTTTCTGCCCTGTGGCCCTGAGTCAGGGTGCCACGTCGAGCTTGCTTCTGACTCTGCCCTTAGCTAGTTCTAAGAGAGTTCCCGGTCCATCTGGAATGAGGTGTCAAGTCCTGGCCTGCACTCACAAGTGCAATTAAGACCAGTCTTTTTAAAAACAACTGTTAAAGGCAAAGTAGGATTTGGATCTCATCATATAAAACAATTTTAAGCAATCAACTGATGGTGATTTGATTCATGAATTTGTCATTTCAAAGCATTTACCATTTTGAACAAAGAGAAATTCCTTTACAAATACATATGGCTAAAAAGGTATCCAGGTTTTTAACTTTTTATCTTACAGTATTCATAAAATCTTTATGGTAAAAGTTTTATAAGCCTATAACATGCTTGAGTATCATCTTTAATAAAAGTTAACAAATTGGCCTATTTTTCACTGTATCAAAATGCCTCGAAGCAGGGATTTATCCAGCAGAAGTAAGTGTCGGGGCTAGGCCTGCCTTGTTTATTTTGGGGTGTTGTCAGGAAGGGTACAAGGGGTTGGGGAGGTATAATTCTCCCATGCTTCCAACGGGAAAGGAGAATCAGTTATGGGAAACCACTGGCATCTTCATCAGTAGAGAAGCAAAAATATAAAAAAGGGGTTGGCTTTGACTACTTTTTGAATTTCTCGTTGGCAACATAAACTTACAGTTGTAGATGGAAAAGACGGACTCTGTTTCCCATTGCTTTCTCTAACATCTTTTCACTATAGTTTTTGCATCGTCATGTCAGCATATGCATAAATGGACACATCTCTGAAAAGGTGCCACTCTTGGGCAGTGAGCAAGAGGGATTGACTGTTTGTTCACTTGCTTTCCCTCTTAGCTTAACTGTGCTTTGCTCACCCTCCCTTCCCAGCCAGGCCAGTGCTGCCAGAACATTTGGCCCCAGGTGGGTCACGTCAGAACCTCACTGGGCAGCATTGGAAATCATAGCAGGTGCTGTTGAGTCAAGGCCATACATTTATTGAACAGCTCCTGTGTGTTCAGAACTGTCCCAGACACTGTGGAGAGGGAGATGTGTCAGAGAGGTCCCCTGCTATTTTACAGCTTATGATCCTGGCAGGAGAGAGAGGAGTGGTGCACAAATATGTACACGTCTGGCAGGATATGGTGATGGTTGAATGAAGACAACCAAATGGGAAGTGCTGAAAGCCAAAGAGTTTGAATTGGGAGAGTTCTTCCATTGGTTCCATCAGGGCTGGCCTAGCATTACAAGAATGAGTAAGACCTCTGGTTGATGTAGGTGATGGGAGAGAGCCTTTCAAGGCAAATTAACATGTTAGCAGAGCTATAGTAGTGAAAAGGTACAGCCTTTTTGGTCCCCATGTTTAGAAGTGAACCTCTACTTACCCGTTTCTATCAATGATGCATCTTCCTGGTTACCTCATGGGGAATATTGAAGCTCTTTCATTAGCTTTAGGTTGCTGGTTCCTTGAGATCAAGGACTATATATTTTTCTCCCTTTATTACTACTCATGATGCCTGGGAGAATGTTTTTTTATGTAGCGATTGAAATTCTTGTATCATTACAAACTGTGTTTTTGGTAAATTTGCATCACCAAGAAACCCTTTTCAGTAACTATTTCCTCAGTCCTTCCTATGATCTTGAAATATGATGCCTGCATTTTTGTTTGCCTGCCCAGGTATTGATCAGTATGATAACTCTGCTCCCGCTCTGTGGCCCAGTGTGCCCTGTCGGTGCTTGTGTCTTTCAGTCACGTATGATTCTGATCGGCCACCTTGGTGCAGGAGGTAGCACATTAAAGGAAAGAAAAGGAGACCCAAAGGCTGATCAGGAGAAGCCAACCAGCCTCGTTGGTGGGGAAGTTAGTAGAGATGGCAATAAGTTATATATGGGCATAAAAAAACAAGACAATTAAGCCCTTGAGACACTGGGTAAGCCTGAATGATGCAAATTATGGATCCCGGTAGAGGAAGAATACAAGTGGGAGGATAATCAAGAAGCCTCAAAATGAGTCAAATCAGGTTCATGGCTGAACCACTCTAAAAATATTTACTTGATGTTGAAATTTAGTACTGACAACTGAAGTTGAAATATGTTTTATTTCTGTTTTGTGTTAAAATAAAGATGACACCCAAGCTATCATTATGTTCCCTTGGAATCCTAGAGTACACATGCCTTGTAATGTCAGAATGATTGATTTTTCCTTTTAATTTCTCACTACAGGAAATACCAGAAATAGCCCACCACCCTATGGGTTTCGTCTCTCAGCAGAAGAAGAAATGAGGAGACAGTGGCTTCGCAGATTCGATGGCCAGTGAGGTGGCATCTTGGGAAGACATGGTTTTTCATGTAATTCTTGTTCATTTGGTTCATTCCGCAAGCCCCTAATTCATTTTAAACAAAAGCAGAGTGTACCAGTATTGCCCTGGATCGCTCACATCTGCCTGGGATGGTCCTTCCATGACCCCTCTGGTTCAGCTCACATCTTGGTGGGCGTGGGCTCACATAGGTCACTTCCTCCACGAAGGGACCAGTTTCCACACTCCCCTCTCTCACTGCTGACTCAGCAATGCCTCTGCCTCGCTCTGCTTTTGAAAACTGTGACCTTCACCAGGAGGTTTTACTTTCACCAGGCAGGAAGATGAGTCCCTCATCCTGCCTGGAGTGCCCTGTGTTTGACTTGGCAGTGGGTGCAGAGCCATCTCCCCATCCTCCTAGCGCGTCGCCACTGCGGCTGTCCAGGAACAGGATGTGGCTGCCTTGGCCGCGTGTCGTCCTACTCTCCCCTACCCCGGCGCCTCAGCTCCTCGGCTCCTCCGGCCCCTGCATCTGACTGCTGTTTGCAGGGCCTTTGCTTTGCTCTGGTATTGCTCTGCCTCTATAGAAAGTCTTATGGAAGAAGTATAAGAAAGACCTAAGGTGGGAAGACCCCTACACACACCATTAGTATCATGTGACACCAGCAGTGTAGGTTCCCAGCCACCCCCCAGTGGCAGCTTGTGTGCCTAGGAGACAGGACTTGTCATTTATGAATCAGCAAAGTAGCAGCCACATACAGAGTAGAGTGAAGGCATTTGGTGGACCAGTCACTAGAGATCTATCTTGCAGAAAGTATGTTTTTCCTCATCAAAGTGCCTCTTAATTGGCCACTGTACCAGCCACTTGTCCTAGCCAAATGTCCAAAACACGCCCTTGGGCCCCACAGTGTTACAATCCACAGACTGTCTGTTTGAGTCATTCGAGTTTTTTCCTGGTGCTTGTGTTCCATGAATAAAAGGGCAAAGTCAAAAGATCACTGATGTCTTACTGTCACAGAGATATTTTAAAAGAGAGAAGCAGGGGCTGGGCATGGGGGCTCATGCCTGTAATTCCAGCACTTTGGGAGGCAGAGGCGGGTGGATTAGCCGAGGTCAGGATTCGAGACCAGCTTGGCCAACATAGTGAAACCCTATCTCTACTAAAAATTCAAAAATTAGCCGAACATGGTTGCACATGCCTGTAATCTCAGCTACTCAGGAGGCTGAGGCAGGAGAATTGCTTGAACCCAGGAAACTTGCAGTGAGCTGAGATTGTGCCACTGCACTCCAGCCTGACTGCCAGAGCAAGACTCTGTCTCAAAAAAAAAAAGAGAGAGAGAGAAAGAAGCAGTAAAAGATCTTCCTTTTTTAATCTACAGTTTATATAGTTTTCTGACTATGCACATAACAGATATGCCTTCCATATGCATAAAGCAAACATCTGGAAAGAAATATACCCAAGTGTTAGTAGGGACTATCTTTGGGAGGGGAATACATGGGATTTTGCTTTCTTCTTTTTTATAATTTTATATTCCTGTCTTTGAAAAATGTGTATGTGTGTGTGTGTTACTTTTACAATCAGGAAGATGTATTTATATAATAATAAGAAATATGCAGTCAGAAAAACAGACTTCAAAATAAATACTATGTATCCATTGAGAAAATTCACAATATAAACAGAAATACATATAAATAGACACACAACTTTAAAGTCACCTGTATCCCTACCCTTAGAGGGACCTAGGATTAACATTTTGGCGGTATTGTCTTCTCAATTTTTCTCTTTATATATTCAGCAAATTTAGGGCATACTGACTACACAGTTTTGTATCCAGATCCAATCTGAATTTCCCCGGAAGAGGCCTCGGCACTTGCATATAAATGAGCTAAGAAAACCACTGGAGCCTGAGGAGCTCTTTGGCCTCCTGGCTGGCCCAGTAATACCTGAGCCCCTTTAGTTAATTTATAACTGATGTAAAACTACATCTTTGTAATATAAATTGTACCTGTGAGTCTGGAAGCTTTAAATGTGTTTAAATTAAAATATTCAAGCGAAATGTTATTCCTCTCTCCCAAATTCTGGAAGTTTGACTCCTGTTACCTTAATTAGAAGTAACTTCTTTGTTGCATGCCACTTTGATAGCATATGTTAATTCTGCTGTAGCACTTCCATCTTATCTGATTATTATGGTGTGCTTCTACATGAGAACATGGATTCTGAATGACTCTGTGATGAGGCCTGAGTCTCAGATACGTTTCCACCCTCTCCCCATCTCCCCTTTCCAACCCGAAAGGCTCACAGTTGGCGCTTATTAAATGTCAGTGTTTCACCAAAGTATTTTTTCCAATAGTTGTATTAAGAGTCCAATCACTATATATGGAAGTATTTTATGTTTTGTTTTTTTTTTAATATCACGTGAGTCCTCTAGTAGTACTTCCTTGCTCTGTTTGACTTGTGAGATACAAAGACACAGGATTAGATTTTGGGTGGTAAACTTGTGATATGCTTGTCTTCTTTATTTCTGGAGTGGAACGTCTTAGTGATGTGAGAAAGGCCATTTTAGTCATAAATGTACACCACTTATTTTAGCACAACAATGAAGATGTTCTGGAAATTGTTATAATTATTTTCAGTTAGTAGACCTGCCTGCAACAAGTCCTTATTGTTTGGAATGTCCATTTTATGTTTTTTCCTCTGCAATAAGGAATCCCTAAAGTTATGCCAACAAATGGGAATTGGATTGAGAAAGACAAAAGCAAGTGAGCAGGTTTATTAGACTAATGATCTCTAATAGGGAATAAGTACTTAGAGCTGATTTTTGAATTTGGTTTATTTAATAGTAGTTTCCTGATTGTCTGTTAAGCCCTTGGTTCCCACAGTTTGGTGTGATCAGTCAACCTAAGAGACCTCTTTATGCAGAATCTTTACTTAGTTCTGAAGAGGAGGGAGTAGTTAAAATTGCTTCCTCTTAATGACTCTGAATGTATTGCCTGTGATTCCAAAGTTGTACATAATTGTTCAAACCTCCTCCATCCTTTTAAATTGCCTGCTGCAGTAAATAACTAGTTTGAGGAAAACTAGAGCCAGTCTACATATTTGGCACATGTTCTGCTGCCTGGGGAGTAAGTAAGCTAAAGGGATGAGAAAGACCACCTCCCCCTGCCCTGAAAATTGGACTGCAAGGCAGGGCAGGAATGGGGTAGCTGGCAACCTGGCCTCCTTGTTCCCAGTCTTAGTTTTTCTTGAGAGACTTAGTATTCAGTAAAGAATAGTATTCAATTCTTCATTAAAAAAAAAAAAAAAACCCTGTTATTTCTTCCTTTCCTTTTCCATGAATCATTGCAGTCATTCCCTAAGTTTCATCTCCTTCTTTTTTTTTATTCATGGCTGCTAGTATTTCATTTTAGAATCACAAACTCTGAGCTTAGAGTCTCAATATCTCACTTATTTGCTCTGTTCGATACTTATAATACCTCCTCCCTCAATTCTACATAACTCTGCCAACTTTGTTTTCCAGAATTCACTTTCATGGTGCCACTCATCATCGCAAATACCTTTTATTGGCTTTCTGCTGCCAAAAGATAAAGGTCAAAGTCATTAGCCTCAAAAGTGGACTCTAACCAGCCTTTGGACCTCAGCCCCATTTATCCATCACAGAGGCTGGTAACTAGTCTCACTGCTCAGGCTGTGAGTGTTCCTGATCTTGTGATATTCTGTGCTGTGCTTTTACACAGAACAGCCCTTTCCTCTCTCTTGGCCCATATCCAGATCCTCCTCATCCAGCCCCCAACTGAATCCTTAGCAGACACAACCACATCTACACAGTTTCCACATACCACTTGGAATTGCAGGTTATGCTGCAATGAGAGAATGTTTTTGTCTTTAGAGTGTAAGCTTCATGAGGGCAGGGACCATGACTGTTTCTCTCTCTCTCCTCACAGTGCCTTGAGCAGTGCTTTGTCTGGAATGTCAGAACCAATAAATACTTGTGGATTGAAACAAAAAGAGAAGCTTTTTTATACTGTCATCAGTGGTGCATGTAAACACAAATGCCTGCTGCTTACTGATATCACTCAGGTCTTTTTTTCCCTTGAATCATGTAAAAGGAAAGCATTTGCTAATAGAGATAGAGACTTTGGGGCCTTTGTCAATCTGAAGACATGTCCCACTGCATTGAATGCTGTGACCTCGTACACAAAGCTCAAGATTCCCACACAACCAAGAAGTGTCACCGAGGAGTCCTTGTGAGTAGTACCGAATCTGGCTATGTTCTTTTTACAGGTCTGCATTGGATGTGTCTGTGCTAACATTTTTTTTCTTCTGTGGTATTTAGGGGCAGAGAGAGAATGATCTTGACATCTTGATCAGATGATAGAGATGAATTGGCAGATTTGGATATGTAATTTATACTGTAGAAAAACTAAAATGTTCCTAATATAATAGAAATCATTAAATTTGGTTATAATACATACTGCTGCTTGGGAAAGAGAGAGTGTCATAAAATCAGTGGTATCATGTGCCTTAAAGAGACTCTTGGAATCTGGGACACACACACGCGAAACCCTAGGAACAACACTTCTGCTATGTGGCTCTCTGGATGCGAAACTGGGTCCCTTCTCTAAGTATTTTGAAAAACACTGTTCAGCCACCTCCAGTGACAGTTTCTGCCAGGAAGTTGTGAAATTACTGTTTCTTTCTCTCACTCTATTGCCTCCTTAGATAACTTGTGTAGTGCCTGGATGGAAAGTCTAAAAGCAAAAATCAAACAAAAGTGTGTAACTTAAGAGATTCATGATACTTATTTGAGATTCTTGCAAGTTATTGTCTGCCTCTGCCCTTGAGATACTGTCTCTTTGCAAGATCCTCTCCCTCAACAATTTTAATCTATCTTGCATATCCCTAGTAGCAGATAATTATTAATGCAATTGAACAAGGTCTTCAGAGTTTCGTTATAGAGGAGCAACCAAGGCCAGACTCTGCTCTTCAGGGTATGCACTCAGGGCCCACAGCCCCTGGGAGCGTCTACAAATTCAGACTCCTGCTCCCCAAACCGAATGATCAGAATCTATATTGTAATAGGTCCCCAGTGGTTTATAGGCACCATAGTACTTCTGCAATTTCAGTGCACACAAGTGCATTTCACACCATTTATTGTATGTAAAGCAGATTGACTGCTTGGGGACCCGAAGAGCATTTTAGCCCTATTATACCATTTTCCCTACTTTTACCAAACAGATAAAAATGATTATAGGTTGAGAATTTCATCTTTGGCTGATAAAATTATAACCACTAAGTACATAATCACTGAGGATGCAGGATACCCCCTAGAAATAATGTGTGAAGGAATGGCCTTGCTGGCGAATGGGAGAATAAAAATGACTAAGTTGGCTGGTGCTGCAGTGACTGAGCCATCAAGTAAGGGCCTTCAGATCCTCCCTTCTCCAGCTCAGAGCAGTTGCCCTAAATGACTTACCTTGGGTTTCTAGGGGCTCCAGAGGTGATATGGTTTGGCTGTGTCCCCACCCAAATCTCATCTCGAATTCCCACGTGTCATGGAAGAGACCCGGTGGGAGGTCATGGAATCACGGGGTAGGTCTTTCCCATGCTGTTCTTGTGATAGTAAGTCTCATAAGATCTGGTGGTTTTGAAAAGGTGAGTTTCCCAGCAAAGCTTTCTTCTCTTGTCAGCCGCCATGGGAGACGGCGTTTCACCTTCCACTGTGATTGTGAGGCCTCCCCAGGCATGTGGAATTGCAAGTCCAATAAACCTCTTTCTTTTGTAAATTGCCCAGTTTCAGGTATGTCTTCATCAGCAGCATGAAAATGGACTAATACAAGAGGCATGGCTGGTTTTCAGTTGACCCTGAGATATAGACCTCTGGGCTCCCCAAAAATAGCTCTGTCCTCATTGGTTCCTCACCCCCTCCCTCCAGAACAGCTTGAGATAGTCTCCAAGCTGAGCTGGATGGGCTGCCGTAGAACCTGTAAAACAAGGGGCTTTGCAGTGACAGCAGTAATCCAGGACACCTCTATGTGAGACCCTCTATTTTCTAACCAATTCACAAATGGGGAAAGCCCCTGGGAGGTAATACAGTAAAGGATAAAAGCATTATCTTTAGCAATAGATGGATAAGGGTTTGGGTTCTACTACATGGTGACTCTATGACCTTAAAGAAGTTACTTCTCTCTAAAGCTCAGTTTCCTTGTCTGCTAAACAGGACAGCTGTAGAGTTGAGAGGAAACATATATAGCAGAGCCAGTACTGCTCCTGTCACATAGTAGATGGTCAGGGAATATTAATTGAGTATCCTTATTTCTCCATCAGGTATAAGGTTGGCCCAAATACCAATGAAGTTCCTTCCTACTAAAAAGTAAGTCCAAGGCTGGGTGCAGTGGCTCATGCCTGTAATCCCAATGCTTTGGAAGGCTGAGGCAGGAGGATGACTAGAAGCCAAGAATTTAAGACTAGCCTGGGCAACAGAGCAGGACCCTGCTTCTACAAAAATGAAAAATCAACCAGGCATGGTAGCACATGCTTGTAGCCCAGCTGGGGAGGCTGAGGCAGGAGGATCACTCGAGCCTGTGAGGACAAGGCTCCAGTGAGCCATGATAGTGCCACTGCACTCCAGCCTGGGCGACAGAGCAAGACCCTGTCTCTTTTTTAAAAAGCCACAAAACAGTTATTGAACATCTACACTCCACCTATCCCCATGTTTGGCAAATGATACAGGGGCCGTAAAGAGATACGTAATCAATACCTAACTCCTGACTTCAAGTCACTGTGGTTAAAAGTAACATTATCTTTGGTTTCACAGATCCCTTTGTAGTTGACTTTCACGCCTTGAATCCTCCAAACAGTGCTGTGAAACAGGTGGTCTTATTCTCACTCAACTAATGAGAAAGCTGAGACCATGAGGGTCTGAGCCCCATGCCCACTGGCCACTGCCCAAGCAGCTCCCCTGGGGTTGATACAGACCTTCCACCTGAGGCCTGCTTTCATTTCTCTTCTGCGCCCCATCACTGTGCATAGAACAGTGTTTCCAGGAGCCGCCGTATCCCACGCTTTCCAGCCTACTCTCTTCCCTTCTGCAGTTCACACTTCCACAAGAGTGAGCCACATTACAGTGTAGTTTTAAAAAAACGTAAACCTCCATTAGCTTGAAAGAAAATAAATGCACCAGATAAAACACAGTTGTTTTTGGAAGTTATCACAGAGTTTTATATATAATGAACCATATTATAAATCGTAATACAACAAAGATGTCAGTGCCAATGGCAGATCAGGCATCTTGCAAAAGTTACAAGCTGCAAAACCAGAGCTTAGAGAAAGGGATGCAATTTATTAGACACATTTCACATTTTTCCAACGAATCATTAAATATTGAAGCACCATAAAATTCAAGCATTTCACATGGATGTGGCAGCCAGCGTTGGTGGTTTAAAATGCATTATGCAGAGTTTCTAGCAGACAGTAACAGTGACAATTGCAGAGTACCGATTTTAATGTCAATTGTTTGTTCCCTGCAGAACTTACTGATCATATCTCTGCAGGAAATTGTGATATTTTTTGTGCTACAGTAACTTTGAGGATTGAAATTAAACAGCATTCCCAATGACGTTAAGAATTGGCCACATATAAATAATTCTAATCAGCAATTTATATACCCTGTGAGAATCATAATTCTACTGTGTAAAAAACCCAGGAAATATTTCTCATATTAAATAGTTTATTTTCAATACAAAATGTGACCATAGTAAGTGTATGATGACGGATATGTGCTAGACAGGTAATCTAACTTAATTGTCAATGCAAAAGTAGCTGTTATGTCCCACCTTATTAATGAGGGAAATGAAGCTAAGAGAGTTGGCAGAACTCACCCAGGATAACAGCTGAAAAATGATGAAGCCAGATTTCAAACCTGGGTTCAACCAACTCTCAAGTCCTCCTCTTTCCACTATTCTTGCAGCCATACCAAGTAAAAGTAACAATTATCAGATTATTCCAGTGAGCTGATAGAAACACAGACCTAATATGATTTCCTGGAACACACTGAATGGTTTGCTTTACTGTAATATACACGAGGTTCAAAATAAGATGATAAAGCCCAATTGTAGTGCACCATTCCATTGACTATTTTTCGGAGCACCAATAACGTGTACAAATGTGTAGCAAAGATTTTATGCTAGAAAGCTCTTAAATCCTGAGGGAATACAGATTACAGCATAAGGTGAGTTATGTCACATTTCACTGAAGGGTCTTCTCAGTCAAATCTCTCAGATATCATTTCTAAAATTTCCATTTGTAGAAAAACATATTTTTGGAGGGGTATGATAAGCTCATTAAAAGCTTATCAATTGGCTGTCTGGCAATAATTGTAACAAGAGATTGTAGATATACAGATATATTGAACATGAAAATATTTTGAAGTAGGAAATGGTTTACTTGCTGATGAAGACCTTCTATGCAGAGCTGAACACCTAATGCCTAATGATGTTTATGGAATTGTCATTGAAAAAAAGAATTGGCAGTAATGTGTTCAACTCTGTGCTAAGCATTGAGCATACAAAAATGAGCCAAGCGTGGTTCCCACCCTCAAGGGGCTTCTATTTTGGCAATGGAATGAAGGAAGTGTACTGAGACGTTAGAGAAGCATGGGGAACGGAGAAAATGAGGACAGTCCCATGGACTGCACAAGAGCAGCAGAAGGGAGCCCAAGTTTCCCCCAGGGAATTCACCTTCCCTGCAGGGTAAACTGACCCCCAGGGAGTACATCACTGGTGGAGCAGGAGCACAGTCAAAGAGGTGCTGGGAGTGTCTGCAGAGCTGCACACAGTTCATTGTGACAGGAAATACTCCTAGAGGTAACCCTCAGACAGTCTCCACTGGACTTTTCACCCCATAGGAAGTGGTTTGGACTTCATGGGCAGTGGTGTCATAGTAGGATTCTAATCCAAAGGATGACAAAATCAAGTTTGGATGGATCTTAGATGGCAACTGGGATTTGAAACTAAGGCACCAGCTAGGAGATGCCTACTGCAAGGGTGGAGGTGGAAGACAAAGGCTATGTGAGACAGGGGCACAGGGATAACGAGCAGGTAGCCATCTAAAGCAGCAATGACTCAACTTTCAACGTGGGGAGTGTGACAGCAGAAGGAAAAGGCCACTCATAGCATGGAGACCTGCCTGGATGAATGGGCTCCACTCACTGACAATCAGGACCCACAAGGAAGCATCCCAGATCTCCAGCACAGGCACAGAACAGTTCCCATTAGGGCAATCTAGGTACATTCCGGTCTATAAGGTTGGTGGGGAGAGGAGGGTTTGATAAGGATCATCACCAATAATGGGTTAGAACAGCTTAAAAGCCCTGTTCATCACCTCCATAGAGAAAAGGTAATTGAAGGCACATTGATCTATAACCAGGTGAAGAAAATAATGGTTTAAGATAACAGGATCTTCTATTCCAAGAAGTTAATTTTTCTATTTTTCTGCCCTTTTGATCCTTTAAAATACTTTTGCAAAATTAGAGGCCAGCGTCAATGCTGCATTTAGAGGTAGCCCTTGTAATACGAACATTTTGGATTGTCTGATGCCTTCCCAGGCTCACTGTGGAGTAAACTGTCTACATAATTTAGCCTGTGTTTGTGTGGGGTGTTTTTTTTTTTTTATTTATAAACTTATGAATACTCTAATACCAAAGTTAAAGTGTTTAAAACAATTAAGCAAGCAAGCTTATGTTTCTGATGATGTTCCATTTGTTACCCTTACCTCTTCCAAGAAAATGTTCTCGGGCTAAGTTCATGATGAACAAATTGAACTTTTAGGAGGATTGACTTCTGGTAATAGATAAAGCTTTTTTGGAAGGAGAAAAGTAATTACAAATAAGATTGAAATTGGCTTAAATTTTAGGTGCTCAAAAATATTTAACATGCCAGAGCATAGTTTAAAAAATATCGAATGGGTCAAATGAACTAGGAAATATTCTGCTACATCGAGAAAACATTTCATCTTAAAAAATACCCTTAAAATAAATTACCATCCTGGGGGTAGCCCATGGCAAAACTCATTTGAAATGTGTTACGCATATAAGAGCTCATTACAAATCAGAGTTTGGCAAGGAAAACATTTCTCATAAACAAAATTTTAATTGAGTTTTTCTTCTCAATTATTTTTAAGTGCATGGAAACTAAGCACTAAAATGAGTGTCACGCTCTTGAGAAATTTCTTTAGTTTTCTCTAAAATGCCTTTTTCTTTCAGATGAGGAAAGTAAGTTTCCTAAAAATTTTTCCAACAAATAATATCTTTTTAATTTGGTATTAGACCACTAAATTCCTAGCAATTAGAAAAAGGGATCTTTTGCTCTACAGAAAAAAATACTCATTATAAATTGACACACATTCTAAACTTTATAGAAAATACTAATGCCAAATGTCAAACTACTACCTGGGTACAAGACTGGTATAAAATACAAGAATGTCTTTAAAACTGGTAGAATGTGATGCTCCTATAACAGACAAGCACAGGAGCATAAAACTCAAATTATAAATTGTCTTTGTTTCGTTTAAAGATACTGCCGCATCCTCCTGGTGGGGTAACCCTGACTCAAATGAATCTTCTTACCTAAGTTTAATTAAGTCGGCCCTTAATTTTCTCCCAAGTGCATAATGATAGCTCTGTCACGTCCCCGTGTGAGCTGCCATTATGTGTGTGGAGGAAACTGTCCGTTGTGAGTGTAAGAAGCTGTGCAGGCTCTTCTGGGGAGGGGAGTGAGATGCTTTGTATGAAGTGTGCGCCTGCCTGTGTGAGCCCCATGTAGCGTCAGTCCCATTAGCATGCACGCACTGGTGACATGCCGGACCCCGACTGGGGAAAAGCAGTCTGTCTGGAAGTTCACTGCAATGGGGAATCAATTTTTGTGAATAACTACCTTAATATTCACTAATAGCTTTTAGGCTTCTAATCCCTTATTGAATATATTTTTTTCCATAATTGCTGCTTTTCAAAAGGGTTGCCAAAGTAGGCATTTCTATTCTCTGAAAAATGCAGAAGAGAACATAATGTTTTATATTCATCTGTGATGTGTTTATGCTAATGTCGCATCTCTGGAATACGGCGACTGTGGGCCTTCCTGGCATCATGATTCATTCTGCTTTGAAAGGAACTGTTAATGCTGGCAGTATGAATTTTTTTTTTCTTCTTAAAAAAAAAATCTCTTTGGGTCATTGTCTTACCATTATTTAAAGTATATGGAAAAATAGATTACAGAGGAAATCATTTTGAAATGTTGAAAATCTCTGCTTTCTAGTTTCATTTGTTGACCTGTTTATTTTTTCCTGTAAAATCTATCCAGAAGCCCACTGTATTATAGTATTATAGAGTAATCGACTTTAATTGTTTGAGATCCTACACCCATGAATGAAGTTTTCAGTAATGTAATTTTTAATCTGGCCTTTAGCATCTACTTGCCTTTCTGTGAATTAGTGTGTTTTAAAATAAAGCCACCTCTTCTGTCATCCTCAGTAAAATAAGAGTATCTAGGTTCCATCTAGATTGGGAGGTCCAAATAAATCCATCTGTGCAGCATTTGCTTAATGCATAAGGAATCCTAGGACTCCAGGAATAACCATGACAAACAGAATGAACCACTGAAAGGGAGTCCAAAATGAGCACCATGACATCTCTTAGCACAGTCTAGGAAGTCTTAGCCCCCTAGGAAGTTTCTCTTGGCCACGTGTTGGTGAAGATCGCATTCTCTAGCTATATTTCATGCAGACCTGGCACCGGCTGGTTTTCTGGCGTTGGGCCTGGCTTTCTTTTAAGGTGTCTGGTGCTGGAGCAGGGGAAAACTGCAAGTCTGCTTTCACCGTTGTTAGCCAGAAACTATACTCATTTGCAAAAAAGTGGCAAGTTCCCTGCCGGCCTTGGCATTCAAGGAACGGTGCTGCTCTGAAATCTTCCAGGCAGCTGCCGGGTGACATGAGGGCCTGCCCTCCTCCTTGGTCCCCAGCTCCTGTGTGCTACCCAGAAAACAAGAGAGAATTAGGGCTCAGACATACACAGACAACCCCAGACCCAATCAGGGACATGCCCAGGTTTGGGTCTGATCTTGACATTTCTCCTTAGATTATTCCATAAAGAACAAAATACAAGCGCTGAAAGGGGGTCGTGGTGAGTATGGTGAGTGTGCACACAAATTGGCTCCAGTTTCACCGATGGCTGAAGCAAATTCATCTTCTAAGTTCTATGAATGTGATAAAAATCAATCAGTGTTTTTAAAAACTAATGGTCCTGTATCCCAACAGGCTATGGTTTGCAACAGCCTCCGTGACCTTATATCCTAAGTGCAGAGTGGGCAGAATTACTGTCCAATCCAGACAGAAAGGGCAGAAGAAAGTGTTAAGAAATGGTGGATGTGTCAGGGCACGGGACTCACCATCAGGAATGAATATCCAATCCAGAGGCTCCTCCAGGTCTGTGGACATGGGGGGATGGACTGGTCCTGGCTGTGCACCGCCACCGCCTGGGCCGGGGCCTCGCATACTGCACAGCGGCTGATGTAGGGGCGGATCGCCTCTTCAGAGAGTGGCATCATGGGGAGGGGCGCAGCACTGGCCAGCCAGTAGGATCTGTCGTTTCTTTGGGCATAGTGGCACACCTGGTGGATGTTGCAGTAGGCAAAAGGCAGCGTGCTAAACATGGGAAGGCAAGACCCTGCCAGACCTTGGGAGGGAAGAAGAGACAGCTGGTGTCCAAGCAGCCCATGCAGGTATTCCCAGACCCTTCCTTCCTCCATCTGGCCTTTGCAGACACGTGTTCTGGCATCTAGAGGCCCTCGCCAAAGCATATTTCTGTGGTGGGGAAGCCATTTCTGATACCTCCTTGGTCCTGTGGTCCAGCCCTCATCCCCTCATCCCTCACTCATGAGCCAAGCTGGGGCCCAGGTGCTGGAGGTGAGTGCTGAGCACATTTCTGTGTTCAGGAAGCTCATGGCCTAGTGGGGAACTGGATGAGCAAACAAGCAATGAACATACAGCACAACAAACTCTAAGAATGAGAAGTGTGGAGTTCCGGGACCCAAGGAAGGGTAACTGGAACAGGTGATTTTAAGTTAGGACTTGAAATATGAAAAGGATTTATCCAGGCTTGGAGATAGTGGTAGTAACTGCTCAAAAGAGATACAGTAACAAGAGGGGACTGGAGTTAAGGGAGCGTGGAGCTCAGAGAACTCAGACGTGTTCAGTGCAGGGAATGTGAGCAGATGGTGTCTGTATGTCTGCTTGTCTCAGGGGCGTCCGGTGATAAATCAGACCATTGGATGTGGGCTTTGTCAATCTCGTTAAGGAGTTTAGACTTTATCCCAAGAGTTCTGCAGAGCTTTAAGATGTGTGCTCTGGTTGGACCAAGGCAGGAGAAGCAAGACTGACGGTACAAAGACGAGGCAGGAACTAAAAATGGCAGAAGGAGAGGAGGAGAGAAGAAAACAGATTCAGGATATTAAACATCACTTCTTCCTTTCTCCTGTGCTCAAAGAAACTAGGTCCTTGTTATGGGAAAGGCCATAGCCAACCCAAGGGAGAAATGCAGGGGGCATATAAGTAGTTGCCACCCCAGGCCTGCACTTTTGGACCACCCTTATTAACAGCTGGAGTCACTGCCTAGTGAGAGCAACAGCAAGCACCTCACCATCAACTGTCCCGTCAGCATATCCTTCCTGTGCCTTCCATTCTAACCATGATTTTCTTGGAAAGACGGTGTTTCCCAGCAGCCAGGTACTTAAGCCTTTGACTTAGAATCAGTCCCTGCAGCTTGTAAACCTACTATTGAAAATTGACAAGGGCTAGGCACAGTGGCTCACAACTGTAATCCCAGCACTTTGGGAGGCCAAGGTGGGCAGATCACCTGAGGTTAGGTATTCGAGACCAGCCTGGCCAACACGGCAAGACCCCAGCTCTACTAAAAATACAAAACTTAGGCCAGCTGCAGTGGCTCATGCCTGTAATCCCAGCACTTTGGGAGGCTGAGGTGAGTGGATCACCTGAGATCGGGAGTTTGAGACTAGCCTGACCAACATGGTAAAAACCCATCTCTACCAAAAATACAAAAATTAGCCAGGCATGGTGACGGGCACCTGTAATCCTAGCTACTCAGGAGGCTGAGGCACGAGAATTGCTTGAACCTGGGAGGCAGAGGTTGCAGTGAGCCAAGATCGCACCACTGGACTCCAGCCTGGGCAACAGAGTGAGACAAAAATTAGCCAGGCATGATTGTACAGGCCTGTAGTCCCAGCTACTCAAGAGGCTGAGGAAGGAGAATTTCCTGAACCCTGGAGGGAGAGGTTGCAGTGGGCCAAGATGGTGTCACTGCACTCCAGCCTTGACAACAGAGCAAGACTCCATCTCAAAACGAGAAAAGAAAATTGACAAGCAGCACCAAGAGATAGCCGTCAAAATAAAGTTCTGTGAATTAAGAAAAATTGCAGTAGGGTGAAGAGTTGATGCTGGCAAGTGCCCTGAAGTAACTATCAGGGTGCTGTGACTGCCCCATGTTACATATATGTACAGGAACTGATCACATTCTGGTTAGACAATTTACATTTGGAAGCAAAAAGTGCATTTTATAAGAGAGTTACATTTAACTTACTGAGGAAGAATCACTTTTGTAAAACTAATAATCAGTAGCCAGATAGTAATTATAGCCAGAATGAGCTTCTTTGGCACTTCTTAGGATCATAGGTTTAAAGGGTTAATTGAGAATGAGCATGGTAGTGTTTTCTTTTAAAGTAAGAATAATCCCATAGAAGATTAGTGATCATTTAAGGTGTTAATGAATCAGTAAAATTAACCCCAAATTTTACTCTTCAAGCAATGGACATGGGCGACCATGTATTCATACCAAGGTCTTGATTGTGAGCTTTCTCTTGCCCTTCCAGGTATAACAGGCTGTACCCAGTCCAGAGCCTGGGCATTCCCAGGGGGCAGGTGGGCTCCCGGTCCGACTGACTGTGGAGAACCAGGAGGAAGCCACTAAGGTAGCCAGGTTCAAGCCCTTTGGGCCCAGGATCCCCAATAGGACCAGGAGGCCCTGGAGAAACAAAGGAAAAAGAAATGAAGGAAGGTTAGGGGGTTCAGTTTAACAAACATGTTAAGCACCTCTGTTCTGGCACTGTGCTAAGCACTCAGGGAGCAAAGGGGAGCATGACTCAGCCCTTCCCCGCCTTCTGGAATCTACACAGCTACACAGCTGCGGTACACACAAACATAACTCATTCAGCAAGTATTTGTTCCAAGCAACTCCTAGATGCCTGGGCTACAGTAGCGTAAAGACAGAAAACAGAGGAAAATCCCTATCCTCCTAGAGCTCGCATTCCACTTGAGGAAGAGAAATAAGAAACAATAAGCATAACGAAAAGGTAAGTTATGAAATATGCTAGGAAGAAAAGAACGAGGACAGTGCAATGGCACACCCCAAGTGTGGACCTCCCAGACTGAACTGCCGAGCAGGTGCTCCCCAAAGTCAGTCTTTCTTACACCTTCCAGACCTCTCCCCTGATTCCAGCATGTTGTCACTTCCATTCTGAGAAAGGCAGAGGCTTGGGATCCACATCTACAACTTTGGCTCTCTTCTTTGAGAAGAGAGGGAAATGGAAGGAAGGCCTTGTTGTAGCATTCTTGTTGGCAGATGGGAAATCAACAGTTCTAGAGAACGTGAGCAGGGGCTGCCTCCTGCGGCACCTCTAAGGGGCTGACCTATTGAAGGAGGCCAGGAGCTGTTTCTTATTGCCAAGAGCAAAAGGTGAAGTTAGACGTAGAAACCAAAAGGTGTTTCGTTTTTGTGTTCCACCCTTGGTTCTGCAAGACTGGCAGGAGCCTGTGGACTGAATCAGGCCTGCTTGTGTGTTTTGTTTGGCCTGTAAGGATTTTACAAGTTGATATTTTGAACTTGAAAAGAGCAGAGTGTAGGCCCACATTTCTGTAGACTGTAATTGGCTGGAGCTGAGCTGGAGCTTTTAGCCAAAGCTCCATACAGACTCCACCCAGCCCTCCTCACTCATTTCTACTCAGTACTAACCTGGTACAGGAGTTTGCACCCCCGGCCAGGTACTCTCTGGAGATGGGATTGTGTCTTAGGGTTTTTGGGTTTATGTGCCTAACGAGCTACCTGGTACATTGTTTCACATTTCTGTCCCACAGACAGCCAGGCTGACAGTCCCTTCATGACCTTGAAAAGTGAACAGCAGAAATGGCCAAGACTTTGATGATGATGTATAGCAGTTTGGGAAAATCCTGAATAGGATGCAGGACCTTGTCTAGGTTTTCTGATGGTTTAGCATCAGTTAGAACGTAGGAGATGCATCCCAGTCTGTTCTCATTGCTTCTCTCTCTGATACCTGCTGAGTTAGCATCTAAGGCAAATGCTCTGAATAAGATCCAGTTTGGAAAGCTGCTGGAGAGGTCAGAGATTTTGCATACAGCTCTAAGGTCTACAGTGTCAGAGAAAAGAGGGGAGACTGAAACTCTACCTGGTCCTCCAGGGCAGCCATCTTCTCCTGTGTCACCTCTGTCTCCGGGAAGCCCAGGAGACCCAGGGGCGCCATCCACACCCCTCCTGCCATCCAGCCCAGGCTCTCCTTTGCACCCTGCACAAAAGTTTATGATGCTGGTGATAAAAATAACCATGAAACCTTTACCGTGCGTATACCATGTGCCAGCCCCAGGCTTCCTTCCCACTTTGACTGCAGGCATCAGCTTATTTAGTCTTTGCGATGACATGAAGTTGGGATTTTACTATCCACTTGCAGTTGGGGTAACTGAGGCTCTAAGAGGTCAAATCATGTGCCTAATTGAAGTCAATGAGCCAGTAAAGGGCTGGGCCAGGATTTGAAGCCAGACCATGGAGGTGTTGAGAGACAGGTTTTCACATTTTCTTTCTAGTCTTGTATATTTGACTTAAAAAAAAAAAAAAACTACTGAACATATATGGCATTTATAATAAATATTCTTCTTAATAATGATTGTTTAAAAGCCTAGATGGAGAAATGAATGAAACTTAATCGGTTCCATTTGAGGTCAAGTTAAATCTGGAGCATGATAGGGACAGCAATTTTTTAAAATAGCTTTTTACTGAGTGTTTACAATGTGCTAGGTACCATGCTAATCCCTTTACGTGGATTATCCAGTTCAGTCTTCCCAGCAGCCATATGACTAGGTACTTGTACATGCCAGTTGTACCAGTGAAGAGACGGGGGCTCAGAAAGGTCACAGAAGTGATCACATGTGGAGAGGAAACTTGGGCCCAAGGGGGCCAAGTACAGAGGCCTTCGGCCACCAGCCCCTGCCCCTGACAAGCTGCAGAGCTCTGGAGATAGTGTGGGGGACTTGGCTGCAGTTGCTTTAATCCTTGAGGGTATGCGGTTAGTTTTCTGTCAAGGCCTCAATTCATTAACCACCATCTCCCTTCAGTCAGGGTAGTAGACACATCATTGTCTTTGGGCAGTTTACTGCTGTTACACCTAATTTCCTGAATCACCAGTCTTCCCCATGTTTCCAGGCTCTACTTACTATTCTCTCTTTCTCTCTGAGTGTGTCACAGAGTAGCCTGGTATGGGCTGATATTTGTGTACCCCCAAATTTCATATGTGGAAGTCCTAGGCCCCCATATCTCAGAATGTGACTGTGTTGGAGATAGGGGCTTTAAGGAGGTGATTCTGTTAAAATGAGGTGGTTAGGCTGGGCCCTAATCCAAGCTGACTGGTGTCCTTACACAAGGAGAAAATTTGGACACACAGAGGGACCCCAGGGATGCATGTCCCTGGAATGGCACAGAGGTGCCACATGAGGACCCAGGAAGACGGTGGCATCTCCAAGCCACGGAGGGAGGCCTTGGGAGAAACCAGCCCTGCTGTGGCTCCTTGATCTTGGACTTCTGCATCCGGAACTGCGAAAAGATGTCAGTTGTCTAAGCCACCGTGTCGGTGATACTTTGCTGTGGCAGCCCGAGCAGACCAACACATAAAACCTAAAATCAAACATGAAGTCAAAGGGGCTTAAGTGGCTTTCACTCTTGCCTTTTGCCTTCACCCTCCAGTGACTATGTGATGATGACAAAGGTGAGGATGCCAGTCAACCACGGAACTCATGGCGCCTCTGTCTCCCACCCTGTTAAGGGACCAGCCTCGCCTGATAACGTGGGTTCCAGACCATGAAATGAGTGTGTTAACACAGACGCTGACTGAAACCCTCTGCCCTTAAAGCAGCAACCCTGCCATGAAAAGGATGCATGGAGGTTTAAGGAGGTTTGACTTGGTGTTGCAAGCTAGCCGAAATAGAAGATTACCCATGCAGGCGCCTCCCTGCCCCTCTGTGGCCCCAGATGAGGCCTTGACTGTGCATCCACACTTGGTAGAGTGCCTAACTTGACTAAGCAACCCTGGACTCTAATCGACCCCCTCCAACCCACCTAAGCAACATCAACAGGCAACACAGGCCTAAACAGCACGGTGACGCAGTCACTACTGCTCTGAGAACAGAAGCCCAAGGATGTTCTGGAACACTGGTTCACACTTTGGTATAAATCAGCATCTGCCTCGGTAGGGCTGGGGTGGGGGCCTGAGAATCTGCATTTCTAGAAGTCCCCAAGTGATGCTAATGCTGCCAGTCCCAGGAACCACACTTTGAGAACCAATGCTCTAGATGATTTAACTTCAACATTCTTTCTGGTGACAACCTCGGTGGCATACTTTGAAAATCCTACATTTCTGCCTGTTCTTGAAACCAGAAATTCTACTCAGAGAATTTATTTTAAAGAAACAACAATAATCACAAACACATGTACTGTTTATTCTGTGTCAGGTCATGTTCTAAGTGCATCCACATAATCCTCACGATCAGCCCTTCTTACAGATCATGAAACTGAGTCATGATCAGATTCATGTGGTAGAGCCAGAGTTATGAACATATGTCATCTATTTCCAGAATCTCTCTCTTTTTTTTTTTTCTTTTAGATGGAGTCTTGCTCTATCACCCAGGCTGGAGTGGAGTGGCACAATCTCGGCTCACTGCAGCCTCTACCTCCTGGGTTTAAGCGATTCTCCTGCCTCCCCCACAGAATAAAGCTACAGCCTCCCGAGTCGCTGGAACTACAGGCGCATGCCACCACACCTGGCTAATTTTTGCATTTTTGGTAGAGATGGGGTTTTACCATATTGGCCAGGCTGTTCTTGAACTCCTGACCTCAGGTGATCTGCCCACCTCAGCCTCCCAAAGTGATGGGATTACAGACGTGAGCCACCACGCCCGGCCCTTATTTCCAGAACCTCTGTTCTTATCCATTATACTATTTCTTCATGATAATCAGGGATGTGATGCATATAAGTAAGACATCATTACCAGTTGCTCATCATAGTGAGAAAGTGGAAATTCCTTAAATCAGAGTAGTGCATGGCAGCACCTGGGAACGCATGCGAAGCAAAGACTCTCAGAGCCTTCTTCTTACCTAACAAATCAGGACTGGGGTGGGCCCCAGCGAGCTGTGTTTTAACACGCTCTTCAGGAATTCTAATGTTCTGGGAAGCTTGAGAACCAAAGCCTTAAATGTTCCTCGTAATGCCCCTTCCCTACCCCCAGGTCCAGCTCCCCTGTTAGAATTTCCCACACTACCCCTTGTTAACACTCAATGCATCCGAACCGACTTGCTCGATGTCTTCATTTTCTGCTAGCCTGTGGCTCCAAAAAGCAGGACCTTGTTGGGTTAACTTATTTCTAGCAGGGCAGCTGGCAGCAAACCAATCAATAATTGGTGAAGGTAGTGGTTAAATTGTGGCACAATCCGATAAGGCAATATTCCTCAGCTACTACAGATAATATTGTAGGAAAATATGTAATGACATAGAAGAAAGGTTACTTTCTTCTGGAAAAATATACAGGCAGTTGTGTCTTTTGAAAATGTGTTTAGTTTTAAGTTACCTTTTTTTTTCTTTTGTAATAAAGTTTTTTTCCCACCTTCACCTTATGCCTCCCCCATAGACTAAAGATACATCTCCCATCTCCTACCACATCTCTCCCTACGTAAATGGTCTTCAACATTAGGTGGTTCTGCACTGCCCCACTCCCCCAGTAGACGCTTGACGATGTCTGGAGGCATTTTTGGTCCTCACATGGGGGAGGAGGTCATTACTGGCATCTAGTAGGACAGAGGCGAGGGATGCTACCCGACATCCTAGAATGCACCAAGCAGCCCTCCAGGATAAAGAATGATCAGGCCCCAAATGTCACAGCACCGAGGTTGAGAAACTGCTCCACACAGTAGGCTACACCCAAGAGTCACATATTCATTCACCAAATGTTTAGCAAAGAGCTTCCATGACCCAGGCCTGTGTATGGATATCACGTTAAAGAAGACCATATCCTGCCCTCAAGCTTCTTACGGTCTCTAGAACAGTGGTTGGCAAATTATAGCCTGTGGGCCATTCACTGCCCATTTTAGTAATCCCAGTTATAGTGGGACACAGGCATTCATTGACATATTATCCGCGGCTATGCTGCAGCAGCAGGGCTGAGTGGTTGCAGCAAAGGTCATCTGGCTCCAAAGCCGAAACGGGATTGAAGTGCTCGGGTGATGAGGTAGATGTCTCACTTCCCTCGGTTACACATGCCCCACTGCTTGTAAAATTGTATCCTCATATTGCCTGCCTGAGAGTGTCCCCTCTTCTTCCATCCCTATGACCAGCTGGTGTCTCCCCTCCATGCCCCGTGCTGGTTGAGCTATACTCAATGTAGAAATCCTAGTGTCTGAAATGCTCCTGTTGTGCTTTTGTGCCCCTGGGATTAGAAACGAATTATTTCAGAGTGTGCTGGACTGCATTCTGTATGTGGCTACCATTCAGTAAGTGAGAAAGGGAACATCCCCTCCTCCCCATCTGGATGAGAGGAGCCCTGCCCTTCCTGGTGACTGGGCAGAAACCCCCTCTCCCTGGCGTGGCACTGCTGGTGGAATCTGAAATTCCAACATCTTCCAAGAGTGTAGCAGTTATTTTGGAAGAAACATGGGGCCCCAACAGTGAGCTCAGACCATTCCTTTCTCTGTAAGAAATGATTATGATTTCGGTAAGATGATTCCAACATGCAATCTATTCTAGCGCTGCCCTAGTGCTTATGGGTTTGTTAGGAGTTTTCTCCTTCCACTGAAAATGCCTGTTCTTCCTGGTGTACAGACTCATGGTGAGATCACTGTGGATCTGGGAAAAGAGTCCTCACACCAGATGTTATCACGTGGACTTTACTCCCTTTAGGGTAAGGCAGAGAGAAATTGTGAGGCAGAAGACATTTCCCAAGAAACAGGAAAGAAGGCTCTTGTTAACCCAAGTTGTCTGTTCAGAGCTTTCCACCGTATGGACTTGTTCTCTACTTGGAACTAGTTTTAAAGAATAAAACTAAACATCAAAAAAACCCTCCAATGTTACATGGATGACCTCCTGAGAGGGCAAGTGTTGACTTGAAGAGAAACACAACCCTAACAGGGTGTGAGTATGTCCATCAGGCAGGAACAGTTCAAAACAAAATGGATAACACTTTTGAGTTCACTGTGGGAAGCCTCAGCCTTTGAGGACGACTTGGAAGGAAAAGTTGTAGATCAAAGAGATCTGCGTGAAGAGCGTTAGAGCTTCTGTGGTGGAGGACTCCTCATGGACGCACTTCGTGTGGCTGTCATCCACCCATGCTGGGCAGGAAAGAGCCAGAAGTGAGTTTATTTCTATGTAAGTCTCAGCTGCAGCACATGGTTACAAAATCCGCTTAGCAATGAAAGAAAAGATTTTTTTATTTTATTTTTACCTTTTAGGTTCAGGGGGACATGTGAAGGTTTCTTACGTAGGTAAACTCATGTCATGGAGATTTGTTGTACAGATTATTTTACCACCCAGGAATTAAGCCCAGGACTCAGGAGTTATCTTTTCTGTGTACTTGAAGGTAGAGGGGAGGAGTGGGCAGAGGAGCAGAAAAGAGAAGATTTTGAAGGGAAAACAGGAAGAGGCCAACAATGGCATTTTAAGCAAACATTGTTCTTTCTAGTGGCAGCCCTTTCTTTACAGCACCCAATCTTGAGGGTGGTATATATGGTCCATCACACCCTGCTGAAAAAATGCCTTCAGAAAATACTGGAGAATAAGCAACAAGCCCTGCAGATGGCCCAGGTCAGCCAGGGTTGGGCATTAGGCCCTTAGAATAGACCTGTCACTCTTTAGTAACTGGACAGGATGGCCAGCGGGCATAGACAGGACCGAGGAATACACTGCAGGGAAGAGAGGTCCTTTGTAACAGGAACCCAGAGGCTCCTATAAGAGAAGAGGGGCCCCAGAAGAAAGCAAGGGCTTGGGAGTGGGTGCAAAGAAGGACAAAAGGGAGCCCCAGGGAAGCTGGGCCACATGGTGAGAACACAGGAAGAAAAGGTGATGCTTCACCAGAAAGACTGGGCACTTTTTAGAAACATCATCATCATGTAAGTGGCAGAAAGGTGACATTGGAGTGTCCACACTTCCAGCAGGCAGAGTCAGTGACTCCAATAAAGAGGGCACAGGAACCCAGGGAAGGCCCTCCTGTGGCCACATACAGATGATGAGCCCATGAAACCCTAAGTCAGGAGGAATTTGAGATCATAGGCAAGCACACCTGGGTCACATAGGACTAGACGGTCTTTGAGAAGCTCACAGTCTATGAAGGGAGAATCTTGTACGTGTCAAAGATAACTATCATGTTAAAGTGCAAAGAATTGACCCATTCACATATTTTTCTCTTCCCAGTTATGGTTATTTTTCAGAACCACCACAGTGGGTGGTGGCCTCAGTTTTGATACTGAGGTGAAGCAGTACATTTCAACCCTGGCTGCCAGCTACAGTCACCTGGGGGCCTTTGGAAAATGCTGACATTCAGGCTCTGCCACCTTCCACATTCTATTGGCCTGAGATGAGGGTCAGGCACCAATACTCTTTCAAGATCTTCCCGGTGGGCTGGGCGTGGTGGCTCATGCCTATAATCCCAGCACTTTGGAGGCCGAGGCGGGCAGATCATGAGATCAGGAGATCGAGACCATCCTGGCATGGTGAAACCCTGTCTCTACTAAAATACAAAAAATTAGCCAGGTGTGGTGGTGCGCGCCTGTAGTCCCAGTTACTCAGGAGGCTGAGGCACGGGAATTGCCTGAATCTGGGAGACGGAGTTTGCAGTGAGCCAAGATCGTGCCACTGTACTCCAGCCTGGTAAAAAGAGCAAGACTCTGTCTCAAAAAAAAAAAAAAAAAAAAAAAAAAAGATCCTCCCGGTGACCTTAACCAGCAGCTAGGGTTGCCTTGTTAAGGAAGGTTCTACTCCTGGCTGAATTGTTGAGGACTGCATTCATATATTAGTGAGGGCTTCTCAGATTTGCATGGGTATGTAACTATTTGGGGGACCTTGTTAAAATGCAGAATCTGATTCTGCACATCTGGGGCGGGACCTGAGTTGCTGCTAGTTCCTGAGCCAGGACCACAGTTACAGTAGCAAGGATGGTGCTGACTCCTAACTGCCGAGTTATCAGGCCAACCAGCCCGGCCCGTGCTCCCGCCATTTCCCTGTTGAACAATTCTGGCTCCTCAAAGCCCAACTTTTCCTTAAGGCTCTGTTCAAATACCAGCTCTTGCTGGGGTCCTGGCAGTCCTGCAGTTCTCCATGCTGGAATTAACCTCTCCCCATCCCATTCTCCCAATACCCTTGGCTTGCAACTCCCTTTTTTTTAAGATGGAGTTTTGTTCTTGTTGCCCAGGCTGGAGTGCAGTGGTGTAATCTCAGCTCACTGCAACCTCTGCCTCCTGGGTTCAAGCAATTCTCCTGCCTCAGCCTCCGGAGTAGCTGGGATTACAGGTGCATGCCACCATGCCTGACTAACTTTGTATTTTAAGTAGAGGCAGGGTTTCACCATGTTGAATCCAGGCTAGTCTCAAACTCTCGACTTCAGGTGATGCACCCACTTCAACCTCCCAAAGTGCTGGGATTACAGGCATGAGCCACCACACCTGGCCTGCAACTCTTTTTTTAACAAGAATTGTGTAATAATCTACCATTACCTTAAGTTACTTATATTCTGCTGGCTATTTCTTTCATGGGATTTTGAGACCCTGGAGGGGGAAGACACATCTTATTCATCTTTGCATCACCCACACCACCTAGTAGCCTACTTTACAGAGAGTAGAGGGAATCTGGAAGTAATTACTGAATTGCATTTTCAGAACCAGTTAGAGATCACATCTTCAACTTGAAAGTTATTTTTTTAAGTTAAAGGGACCCAACTCTTGATATTGCAAATATATACATAACAAGGTAGCTTTGAAAATGAGGTTGAGTGACCAGTTACACTGACTGACAGAACTTTATCCATGCAAGGAGTCCCAAGAAAGATGAGTTAAATAATGACTGACCCAATTCCCAGTTCTCAGGGGCCATTAAAGGAAGTTGCTACAGCCAACACCCAATTAACCTGGTGCACAAACACAGATGCAATGCAGTAAATGCACAACAAAAACCCCGTATTAATTTGAGGAAGACTCTGGGGCTGTTTTGGCCGCCACCTAAGAACTAGTCTGACTCCGGTTGAGAGGGACATCTCTTGGGCACTTAACTTTTTGGTTTTGGGGAACCACAAGAAAAACAAGTGGTACAAAATTCAGTTCTGCTTCCAATTCCTGTTTCCCTGAACCAAAAAGAGTCCAAATCACAGTGGGGCAGGGGGGGGAAAGAAAAGAGAACAGCCTGGTTTCTTCTTTTCAAAGAATTTGCACATGAGTTTTCTAGACTCAAAGCTACTACCAATGGGTCTGAAGAGAACAGTGACTTCTAGATGCTCAGCCCTGGGCTCCCTAATATCTTTTAAATTACCCAATGAAGTGGGGATATGTGGAAAGAAAAATCATTTGGAGAACACTTTTTGGTTTTGTTTCTTTGAGATGGAGTTTTGCTCTTGTTGCCCAGGCTGGAGTGCAGTGGCGCCATCTTGGCTCACTGCAACCTCTGCCTCCCAGGTTCAAGTGATTCTCCTGTCTCAGCCTCCTAAGTAGCTGGGGTTACAGGCACCCATCACCATGCCCAGCTAATTTTTGTGTTTTTAGTAGAGGCAGGGTTTCACCATGTTGGCCAGGTTGGTCTTGAACTCCTGACCTCAGGTGATCCACCCACTTCGACCTCCCACAGTGCTGGGATTACAGGCGTGAGCCACCACGCCCAGCTGAAGAACACTTTTTAAAAGAATGGTTTAGCTTAAATACTTAAATTAGGATCCTGCCACCCAGCAGTTACTGAACAATGCTCCAATGATTAAATCAACAGTGTAGAAACTGCCAAAATGTAGAGCAAGGCTCCTACTTTTCCCCATCCCTCCTCTAACAGCTCCTTCGTCCTTCTTGCAGGTTCTGTTTCTGCACCACCAAGGGCAGATTTTGAATTGTTTTTAATTCAAAATCAAGTAGGCAGCTATTAATGACTGTTAATGGAGCATCTACTATGTTGTGCTAAGAGGTTTCAAAACGCCACGTCCAAAAGCTGGCCAAGTATGAAAGACTTAAGTAGGAGTTCCACGTAAAAATAGAAGGGATGTGTGGGTCCAGTTAGCCCATGATTAATGTACTTTGGATCAAGGTAGAAACAAAGTATGAGGGGAAAGACATGCTTTCTCCTCGCTAGCTGTTTAGGCTCCATATAAAAAGCTACAAAATAAAACATCTAGAATTTCACTTCAGCAATATATAAAATAATGAACAATCAGCACGAGGCTCATACCTGGTCCTGGGGGGCCTCTCATTCCAGGGAGCCCCATGGCTCCTTCTGGTCCTCTCAAGCCTGGTACCCCAGGAAGCCCTGGGATTCGGGGACAGTCATCCACGTCGGCAGGTGGCCCCGGTGCACCTGAAATTGGAATCACCGCAGGTGTAATAGATGCACATGCTTATGAACAAGCGGCTTCTACAGTCTCTGGTTAAAGTTGGACTTCTGACACTATACTGAAATTTAGTACATATTTAGTATAAATTTCAGTATAAATGTTTGTAAAGGTTCAACAATCCAATGTAAGTTCCATGAAGGCACAGATTTGTCTTGTTCCCTACATGGAAAACTTCCAGAATGTTGGACTGACTAAGTGAATGGAGTATCAGAGGAAGCAGAAGTGTGAAACAGTGAAGGTCGGATGATGCAGCAATGTGATGACCCTCATAGGACTGCCCAATCTTTGCCCCGGTAGGGCATTTTCTACCGGAGTAGCAGCCACAGGTGGCATTGCAAGAGGGACTGGTGGTTCCTAAAGCTCAGCTTAACGTGTCCCTGAGTCATTACTTGACATCATAGACACATAGGTTTCCATAATGTCAGTTACTCAAATACAATTTCAGCATTGCTAGAGGCTCGGAAGCAGTGACTTTCAACCTCATGTGAACGCTGGATTTATCCCGGGGAGCTGTGGAAATATACTGATGCCTGGGTCCCACTCCCAGAAATACTGGTTTAGTTGATAATAGGATGTGGCCTGAGCAGTGTCCTCATGATTGGCTGCTTAATAAACTCAGCTGGTCAGCTTTTCAAAAGTACTTATTAATATTGGGGCCCTATCTAGACTAATTAAGTAGGGATTTCTGGGGGGGGGGTGTCCCTGGGTGTCAGTAGTGTCGTTTGTTTAATTCCCAAGGTGATTCTAGTGCCATCAGGGCTGAAAAGCATGGCTGTAAAGCTATAATTCTGACTGTAGCACATCAGAATTGTGTTACTAATTTGTTAGAAACCAGAGTTCCTGAGTCAGAAGGTCTGAAGTGGGAGCCATGTACATTTCTACCATGTTCCCAGGGAGGCTGATGGCATTGATCTAGGAATCTCACTTTGAAAACCACAGGCTGGGCACAGTGGCTCATGCCTGTAATCCCAGCCCTTTGGGAGGCCAAGGCAGGTGGATTACTTGAGATCAGAGGTTTGAGAGCGGCCTGGCCAACATAGTGAAACCCTGTCTCTACTGAAAAAACAAAAAACTAGCTGGGTGTAGTGGCGAGTGCCTGTAGTTCCAGCTACTCAGGAGGCTAGGACAGAATCACTTGAACCCAGGAGGCAGAGGTTGCATGAGCCAAGATTGTGCCACTGCACTCCAGCCTGGGTGATAGAGCAAGATTCCATCTCAAAAAAAAAGAAAGAAAGAAAAGAAAACCACTATACTAAAGATGTGACTTTTTTTCCTTTTACCTTCACATCTTTAAGCTATTCTTTCTAAAGCTTCATTCAGTCACTCTGCAAATATCACACAGTGATAAGAAATAATAACACTGAACAATAATGGTAACAGCTGAGACTCACTGGATGCTTTATCATGTATCAGGCCCTGTGCTGAATGCGTTTACTATTAAATCCTCCCAACGTGACTGCATGTGTGCTACTGTTATGAGAAGGTTACGGATAACAACGCTCAGGCTCAGGTAAATAAGTGACACTTCTGTGGTGACACAGCTTACACATGGCAGAGTCTGCATTGCAATCCAGGGCATTCTGGTTCCAAACCCATGTACTTAACCACCTCAACAGACTGTATCAAGAACTCTTAATAATCTGGGTGATGAATTCTAAAAAATGAAACATATTTTAAACGGTATCATCTGGCTGAGCTTGGTGTTTCATGCCTGTAATTCCAGTACTTTGGGAGGCCGAGACGGCTGGACTACCTGAGCTTGGGAGTTCAAGACCAGCCTGCGCAACATAGTGAAATCTTGTCTCTACTACAATTAAAAGAAATTAGCCAGGTGTGGTGGCACATGCCTGTAATCCCAGCTACTTGGGAGGCCGAGGTAGGAAAATTGCTTGAACCTGGGAGGCAGAGGTTGCAGTGAGCCAAGACTGCACCACTGCACTCCAGCCTGGGTGCTAGATCAAGACTCTGTCTCTAAAAAATAAAATAAAGATATCATCTGATTAGCTATGGTGTTCTTCAAATATATGCAAATGTGTGAAATAATTACAAGAACATCAATCATAAAGCAGTAAGAAAATCCTTAATAAAAAGGGAACATCACACACCCAGGCCTGTCAGGGGTTGGGGGGCTGGGGTAGGGATAGCATTAAGAGAAATACCTAACGTAGGTGATGGGTTGATAGGTGCAGAAAACCACCATGGCACATGTATACCTAAGTAATAAACTTGCACATTCTGCACATGTACCCCAGAACTTAAAGTATAATTTTAAAAATGTGGCATAATAACAAAGTTTCAGTCTGCTAATTCTTATTGGGTCTATGCAAAATGACCTGGAATTCTTATAAGCCATTTGGAATTTAACCCCATGTAAAGTAGCATATAAAACCACAAGCAACATGGGGCCAAATGCATTTTTATACTAGGTACAGTTTCATGTAAAACTTGGGTTTTCTACGATGGGTGACTTGAGAGAGGTGCACAGGGACATCTCCTGCTTTCCCTGAGCAATCCTGGCCCTTCTCAGTGGGAACAAAGCTGAGAAAGTGGGAGCATGTGGCTGGTGCTTCCTATTTAGAATTTTGATGTTCTCTTGAAATGACTTTATACAATCACAGAGAGACAAGATTGAAATGAAAACATCAAATGTACTTCAATTTTTTTATGTAAACATTTAAAATACCAGGACTTTTTACATTTTTTATTTTTCTTTTCTTTACTTTTTAATAAATCAGAAACTGAAAAAAGGGGGCAGTGCTGAGGCCTCTCTTCTAAAGACCCTAAAAATAATACATGGTGTCTGTATTCAGAGCGGTTTTCATTAGGGCTAAGAACAGAGGCCGGGAAAGAACACATGCAGGCATTCACAATTTTTCTTCTTTTCTTTTGAGAAACGCTTTTTGTTTTCTTTGAAAATGCCAGGCACAAAATAACACGTTGTTTTTGCATTACAGAGCATTAAGTGAACATTTTCCTTTTAACACACAAAGAAATGTGCTCCTTGAAAACGGACTTGAGGGTGTGATAGGAAAGGCTTGTCACAGCCCCTTACTGGGAGGCGAGGCCCCATTTTTTAATGTTGTGTATACCACTTATTTTAGGGCTGCTCTATGTATTTATATTGTAGAATTTATAAAAGGAACTTACATCGGTATGTACAATAGCCTTTGACAGAGAAAGCCCACATACTTCATGCCCAAGTTGAAACTATATAAGCTAAGGATCTACACTGCCTTGGCAACCTGTAATGAGTCTGAGTGTTAGGATGCTCTAATATGAGGTTACTGTATCTGTATTGAGGAAGCAAAGCACTGCAGCCTCACATCCTCAGAGCAGCCCATCTATAAAAATGTAACAAAGTTTAGCTCACACATACAGAGGAAAAACGACAAGTACAGAAATGACTAGAAACCAGAGTGAGGGGAAATTACCAATTTTATAGCAAAGCTTACCTCTGGGACCTGAAGGAATCCAAAGACGACAAACAAGGCCAGGCAATGATTTTCACAGGGTGGAAAGAGGTTTTAAATTTGTGGATTAGGACAAAAATGAAACAGATTGAGAACATACATAATAATTTGAGGCAGCATCAATAACAAGCAGAATGGCAGCATCTTATTTACATAAAAAGTCTACATCAATGTGACTGACAGGAGAAGCTATGATTTAGTAATGGAGTTTCCATCTCTAGAAAGACTTTAAATGAAACTCTCTTGAGCAATATAAAATTCTAGTTGATTTCTTATGACAAATATCCCCTAATTTAGCACATGTAGGAATTCTATCCATTTAAAAGCTTCTGAAATTTCCATAATAATTTGCCAAGTTGTATAGGGTGTGCATAGAAAGGAAACATAAAAAGAATCAACATAGAATCCCTTGTTCCTGCTATATTATGATAACATCATAAAGCAGTGCTATTTATTTCTTTGGACTACAGTGCTAATTTAGGACATTGCACAGTATTCTGAACTGATGCCACATTACCATAATACTGATTTAGGATCTTGAAACATATTACTTCTGCCCATCTCAAATAAACACAGCTGTTTGCCCCTTCTCTCCCCAACTCTTCCTTGTCACATTTTGACCCTATGGTTAAAAAGTGTTGTCTACAGAGTTAAACCGAATAGCTTTTTTCCTTCCTAGGAACTAATGGACTTTACAGAAAAAGTTAAATAAAACATGTAGGAAAATCAATGAAAATTCAGGGATCAGCATTGAATATACAATCCTAACAAACAATAATCAAATCAGTCTTCGCTTCTTGCATAAAGGAACACATATTCATTTTCCTTAGAAATAGTCTACATAGGCCAGGCACAGTGGCTCACGCCTGTAATCCCAGCACTTTGGGAGGCTGAGGTGGGCTGATCACCTGAGGTCAGGAATTTAAGACCAGCCTGGCCAACACGGTGAAACTCCATCTCTACTAAAATACAAAAATTAGCTGGGCGCAGTGGCACATGCCTGTGACCTTAGCTACTTAGGAGGCTGAGTCAGGAGGATCGCTTGAACTTGGGAGGTGGAGGTTGCAGTGAGCTGAGATCACACCACTGCACCCCAATCTGGGTAACAAAGTGAGACTGTCTCAAAAAAAAAAAAAAAAGAAAGAAATAGTATATGTAAAATCAACTCTTAATTTTCAAACTTATTCATTCTGATAATAAATATTACTTTACCGAACATAAGACTTTGTGATGCAGCCTGAAAGAAATATACTCTTAATAGAAGAAAGGGCTTAAGGAATAAGAATGTGTTAGTAATTCAGAATATTAACTACTTTCTGAATGATGACCATTTTAGTAAACATTTAAGCAAAATGCTGTGTGTAGGTTGGAAGCTCACCTGGAAGACCAGTGGGCCCTCTTCTCCCTGGAGGTCCAGGTAAACCCTTCTCTCCAGGTGGCCCAGGAAATCCATGTGGTCCCTGTGGCCCTGGGAATCCCATTGGTCCTTTAAAAAAAAAAAAAAAAAAAAAAAAGTAAAAATGAAGGAACTGAAATGAGACAATTAAAAACAATGACAGTTTGATAGACTGAATTCAGAGATTCACTCCAACGAAATGCAGTACATAACTGGCCTGAGAGTCAAGATTAGCCTCGCTTTCCTCTGTAAGGCTTGGAAGGGTTGCCTCTGAAGGAAACATAGCGATCCGCCGAAAGAACTAAGGAAATGGTTCCATGATCAAGACAAGGCTAAATTAGATTGAAAAGTCCTATAACCCTGAACTTTCTCTGGAGACAAAGGACTGGAACTGAAGGGGAAATCAGGAACGAGCTTTCAATATCCCGGAACAACGTGGCTCCCCAGCTGAGTTCAAACTCCTGTCCTCCTCACTCTTAGTTTTAGGCACAGTTCAGTTGCTCATACGTGGTGTTCCTTTGCTTCTCCCGCATCCACGACGTCTTCCTCCTTCTTTAGAGTTAAGACCAAGTCTCACTTTCTCAGGGAAGCCTTCCCTGGAATCCCAACTGAAGTTCAGTTGCTTTTTGATAAGCTCTTCATTCAGAACACTTAACTAGATTTAAATTGACATATCCCTTAGTGCCTGTGCCTTTCACAAAACTAGGCTTTTAATAAAAGAAATTATTATTATTATTATTTGCTCCGTTACCCAGGCTGGAGTGCAGTGGCACAATCATTGCTCACTGCAGCCTCCAACTCTTGGGTTCCAGTAATCCTCTCACCTCAGCCTCCTGAGTAGCTGGGACTACAGGCACACACCATCATGCCCAGATAATTTTTTAATTTTTTTGTAGAGAGGGGGTCTTGCTGTGTTTCCTGGGCTGGTATTGAACTACTGGCCTCCAAGGATCCTCACACCTTGGCCTCCCAAAGTGTTCGGAATACAGATGTGAGCCACTGAGTCAGGCTGAAACTCTGTCCTTATAAAGATTAGAGACTCTCCTTAAATTTGTTCACTGCTATATTCCTGCAGGCGCCTAATAGATATTTCTCACTGTGTAAGTCATAAAAGGTAAACTGAGGAAACTCAATCTCTTTATAATAAAGCCCTGTTTGGCCCTTATATTCTCTAGACTGGGAGTCAAGAGGCATGACTAGTGATTCTACCAATATTTCTAACTCCCTGTGTATTCTTGCATAGATCACTGGTATTTATATGTCATGCTATTTCCTCAGTCCTGCATTTTATGTCCGGGTAGAGATTTATTCCCTAGAGCAAATAAGGAGGAAGAGTGTTAGCCAGCCCCTTCTTCCATCCTCTTGGTGACTAGAGTGTTAACATGTCAGTCCAGTTCTGAAGTTTAATAATTGGAAGCCCACTTACCTGTAGATATGAGCCACATTCTCTAAAATTGACATCATTGCTAATATAGATGAACAGGCTTGCTCCATACTGTTTTACAGGGTGTGCACTGCACAATTTCACAGATGCCCCTTGCACTGTAGTCATGGCAGCCTCACAGTGAGTTTGATCTATGACCTAATCTTTTGCCTTATTTCACAATTGGTTCAGAAATCAGGCCAGGTGCTAGTTATTGGGTTCCTTTTCCAAATTTCAACTGCTGCTTTTCTGATATCCAGCTTCCTTATTTATGAAACAGGGGAGTTAAAATGGATACTCATTAGTCATCTTTTTTCAACAAAAAAACTTCTTTGAACCTAAGGATTCTCTGAAATTCTGGTGACCAAAAACTGAGGTCACAAATATTAGCGGTGGATAACAATTAATTAAAATACATATTTTAACCTTAAATAGTGGGGAAATTTGGCCCTTAGTGGGGAAATTCAGTGATTGGGGATCTTTGCATGAGTATGAAAAAGCAAAGGCAGCAGTCTAAACCCGAGCTGCCCAGTACAGAAGCTACTAACCACACATAACTAGTTAGCACTTGAAATGTGGCCAGTCCAACCTTAGCTGTGCTGTCAGCGTAGAACACACATGGGATTTCAAAGGCAGGAGGAAGGAGTGGCTTATTTGCAAGAGGAACTAGGTTTGCACAATCAGCTGAATTATCTCACTGATAAATGTATATTAACCATATGTTAAAATGATTAAATATATTAAATATATATTTAATATTTAAATACATTAAATATATATTTAATATTTAAATACATAAAATATTTAAATATATTATGTTAAATAAAGTATGAAAGTTGACTTCATTTGTTTTTACTTGTTAAAATGTGACTACTATATTTTTAAATTGCACATGTGGCTGGCACTACATTTCTACTGTTCAGTTCTAACCTGGAAGATTATCAAGAGTATTATTAGGGGCTAAAGATGAACTTGTGTTTCTTCCTTTTACTTGTCCAACTTTCACCCAAACTTCAGGATTCTTTGGGGAAATAAGGTCATTTTGGAAAGTAGTCACTGTGCATAGGAAATAGGAATGATGGTGCAGGACCCCAGACCCTCCAGGGCAAGACAAGGTGTTCACACGCTACTTAAGGGAACGACATTCATACCTTTCTGGCCATCTTTTCCATCACATCCTGGAAAGCCTTTGTATCCTGGAGGGCCTGGTGGGCCGGGGGGACCTGGTGGCCCTGGTACGCCACAGTCACCTGGCTCCCCTCTCAGAAGGTCAACACTCCCAGGGGGGCCTGGAGGTCCAGGTGCACCTGACCAAAGAGAAGAGACAAAAATCTTCTTTTAGTCAAAGACAAATGTGTACACTGGCTGCCTGACAGCTTCTTAAGAAAAATAATTTAATGATTTTCAAGCAAGGAATAAAGAGAATTAGAAGAATAAGAAAGACAATGATATCAGAAATAAAACAGAATGGGTCACAACACCAAGTTGAGAAATGGTGTAGATGATGGGCTGGCAACTGTTAGACAAAGTAAACCCAAGCAAAACCTTCCTTCCCTTCAGAGTCATTCCTGTTGAAAATATCATTTTGGGGTTTTGTTTATATTGCCATCTTACTGCTCTAATAAGATGGATGGATGGATAGATGGTTGGATGGATAGATGGGATAGATAGATGGATGAATGAATGGATAGACAAACAGAGTACCAAACAGGCAGATGAATGGATAGAGGGATGGGTGGATGGATGGATGGATGGTTTGATGCATAGGTAGATAGACGGTTGGATGGATAGATAAGATAGATGAATGCATGGATGAATGAATGGATAGATGAATAGAGTACCAAACAGACAAATGAATGGATGGATGGGTGGGTGCGTGGGTAGATGGATCAATGGATGGATATGTTGATGGACAGATAGACATTTGAGGAAATATGTCTAGTGGGAAAGAAATGTTCACTCAATTAAATTTGTAATCTTAATGGAAAACAAGTTTCTACAAATAGGAATAAGTTGACCCCAATTATATTCCTACTTAGCTTCTACACTTCTTAGCACACTTTTGAGAGCTTTATTCGTTTTAGTGTGCAATCTCTAAAATCCTAAAGATTCAAAGATGATGGGCATGTGTCTTTATAGAAGAGTTCTAAGAGCTTAAATGAATGCAATTGTCTGCATTTAGCAAAAGATCACACAGAGCCACGCTCTTCTCCCAACTCTCAACCCATCTCTAGTCTAAACCTATTTGTTCAGCTTAGCAATGACTTCCAACATCTTTCCTTGCCAAAGTTTATCCTTGTGAAGTGATGAAAGAAACAACATGTACTGTCAGCAGCACATGAAGAGACTTTCTGGCGTGCAACAGGCCTGTGTCCTGTCACTCTGGGCTACTGGCTTATGTGACATGGTTTATGTCACAGTTTATGTGACAGCATTTATGTCACAGTGTTTTATGTGACAGTTGCTAGAGACCAACAAGGAGGGTGCAATTCCTACTTGCTACCCACTTCTGAAGACTTTTGGTCAGCACCAAGCTGGTAATAGGACATGCTCGTCAGTCTCTACCCTGAAGAGGCAAGGGCCTAACGGAGCTGAAACAGAAGCATGAGAGGGCCAAGTCCTGGTCCTGGATATGCTCCTGAGAGCCACCACTACCCACAGTCCCACCCCAACTGTGTCCCACTTGTCCACCTGCCAAACTAATGGGGGGCCTACTTCAGTGCTTCTGTCCTGCCACTCTCTGGTCCCACATTCCTCCAGAGCTGGCAGCATCTAACCGAGGAAGCACCGCCATCCTTTGTCACGAATCTCTATACCTCTTGGGCCATCAGGACCAGGAGGCCCCTGATCTCCAGGTGGGCCCGGGTCAGGAACATCCTTAGGAGGTCTTCCTGTGGCACCTGCAGGACCAGGTGGCCCTGATCTCCCTAAGAAGAGACATGTTCACATGTTAGCCTCATTGCATTTGGAAGGTTGTGGTTTAGTTATTGGAAGAAGGGCAAAGCATGCTGCAGCTTACCCGCGGGCCCTGGAGGACCTTTTTCTCCACAAGGACCTGGAGGAGAGATTCCAGGGCTCCCAGGGTCTCCTCTCTCCCCTTTTAGCCCAGGTATTCCCACTGGACCAGGTGGGCCCACATCATGCAAACCTTAATGGGGAAAACAGAATTAATACTATATCTTCTCCTTGCTTGTCCCAGTTATAGTGCCTGGAAAGGAATCGCTTCCCAATAGCAGCAGAGAAGTGACTGATTCTGCAGCCACCAACCACTGGTTGCAATGGTGGTCCAAATGGCTGCACCATTCCTCTCTCAGGAACCATCACACTGGTCAGTCATACGTTTTATTTCTTTCATAATTATTTTCCAGATTTAAACAACAACAACAACAACAACAACTTAGAGACAATACCAGCATTCCCGCCTCTACATTGGATAGAGTAAAAATAAATGAAATACAATAAGTAACTAAGAATAAGTTGCTTGAAATTTGAGGTAGAAACTGGCATAATTAGAACTATTGTGGAATTTCACACTGGGAAAGAAGGACATCAGTGTTTTCTTGCAAGGCACACACATTTAATCTGACTATTTGGAGGAGCTACTAAATGAATCTTATGTAACTATATCACAGAATCTTCCAATTTGTAGATTTCACCTCTCTCCAACAATATATTCAAATCTAGCAGCACAATTTCTGTCCCCCAGGGTCATTGCAATTTGTACATTAGGTCCCAGCTACTTTGATCATAAGCAGTTTTTCTGAGAAAGTAACACAAGAAATGTGCATTATATTAACAGAACAAGGTAAAATGCACTTGCTGAAGACTAACCTTTTTATGGTATAAAAATAACAGCAAATTGTAGAGGTAATTTGTTTTAGCTGTGGCCATAAAAGGATGCTACAAGTACTAATTCGGCCCACGTGGTCAAACATGGCATTACTATACTTCAATACAAAAATTCTAAAATCCCCAAGTGTTTACTTGTTAGGATAACATTTTGAAATCTGGCTCCATTAACGCAATTGTTCAGAGTACTTTTAGTAGACAGAAAATTCCAAGCAATGCCAACATTCCTTCTTAAATAGGGTTTTCTCAAATGTCCTTTTCAAATGTCATTTTCAGCACTAAAAATAGTTCCAATCGTATGTCTCTAACCTCAGCCAGTTTTTGTAGTTTTGCCTGCAAATCTCATGAAGTTCAGAAACACCAGGGGAGGGTACCACTTTCTCTCATGGACCATTGATTGAAACCCAGTATGTTACGAATGATTAGGGACTTACCTGAAGCACCTTTGGTTCCTTTCTGACCCTTCAATCCATGCAAGCCGTCCAGGCCAGGTGATCCGGAGGGACCTGAAACACACACAGGCCTGTGATCCAAGAGAAAGCCAGCCACCGGTACTCAATCTAGCTACAACCGCAGGCACTGCCCAGCAAAGGGCGCGCTGCTCGGGCCAGCAGACGGCTCTCAGTCTGGACTTCATCATCAGGGTGGAAACCCAGGCCCAGAACTATTTAACACATTCATCCGATAAAGGTTTTCTGCCAAGACAGCTTAATGTAAACAATTCTTTGGTTTTAAATTACTGCTGTTCGTTTCTGATCCTATCATGACCAGATACAGTCTAGAATTACCAAATCTTGGGTAGTAAGTGATCTTTGCTTTTATGACAATAAAATCACCCTAAATAGGTAAGGAAAGAGATTGGATGGAAGCAAATCCAGGCCTCCCACCTCCCAGACTTGGGGTCACTGCACCCTCCCAGGGGTTGCAGGCTCTGGTTTCATCAGGATCTAGTCATGGAAATGCATTCAGAGGATGCGTGGAGCCGTGGCGTGCTGGCAAATGCTTGTCCTGCGATGCTCAGGCCTGCGTGGCGAGTATGGCTGCAGCTGTTGCTTTGCAGCCACTTCTTTCAGAACCATTCTGATGCCTTTGTGCAGAAACTAAGTTTATTTGCGATGATCACTGAAAACTCCCATCTCTGCAAAAAGACACTACCTCACTGATGCCTGTGCCTTCTCTCAGAAACTTCTGTTTAGTTCTCTAAAGAGCCGTCCACCAGCCTGGCTTGACTGAAGTTGTCACTAAACGCTTCCAGTGGAAAATTTGTCTTTTCATCAACGTATGTTGCATTGTGCTGAACTTGTGTGAATGAGAGCCTTTTCAAATGACACTTCTTAATGGCCCTTGGTAAAGTTGGAGGGGGACAGGGAGGGAAGAAAGCAGGGAAGGAATATTTATCGAGCATCTTCTGGGCACTGAGCCCTCTGCTGGGTGCCTTCTCACAAGTCCTGTCCCACTGATGGGTATGGGCACTGACACTTCTCCCCAGCCTCTGGCCAAGCCTGGGAAACTTCCTTTCTCATTGGTAGATCTTCCACTCGGTGAGCCTCTCAGCGCACAGGCAGCCTGTTTGATTAGTTTAGGGTCACATCTCTCAAACTTGGGATAAAAATATCGTCAGCCTATATGGTTGAACACGGAGGGTGCCCCTCACCCACCCCCATAATATAGGACCCCCTTGATGGTTGATGTCCATACCACACTGTGCAACAAGCATGTCTTTGGGTGACTGTCTACCCTGCTCAGGGATAAATCAGAGTTCAAGACTAGGTCCTATTACTCTTTCTATCCACATACTTAGTATGGATATGCTCAATATTGAATACCTTGTAGTGTTCAATAAATGTATGTTGAGTGAGTCAATGAGTGAATGAGACAATACGGAACAAGGTGGATAAGGGAGAAAGCTATAAAAAGGAGCAGGCTACAATTTCTATTTGTATGCCATATCTTTCTTTAATAGATTTATAGGACAAATAGAATTTACAGAAGTTAGAGGTATCCATTTGCATATAAATAATTCAAGTGCTAATTGTTATCTACTCATTTTAAGCAAGTCCTCTATGGATTCTTATTAGAAGATGGCACAGTTAGTTGGTTCCATTCTATTTAAAATCAGTACTTGAAACAGTCATTATTCTTTTCTTTATGATCTAAACTGTAGATTGGTTCAAATGAGCCATATTCTCTTGCACCAAAACAAAACAAAACAAAACAAAACAAAGGAATGCATCTTTATTTTCCCTAAATCTCTTATACCTAACCACTTTTTACAGTTCTGGTTTATTCTCCCATCCTCTTTCCTATTTTATGAGCCAGCATTTCAAGTTTGCACCAAAAGAACACACAGACCCTCTCCATCTGCCAAATCTGGATATTTATTGCAATCTATCTGAAATGATAATAAATTTTCAGGAGACCATTCACTATTTCCACATATTTTGATCTCCAGCTTTAGTCACCAAGATTGATGGCTTGGGGACTTGGCTGGGGTGGAATGTCCCTGCTATTTTCTGCCAGCTCTCCATTGTCACATCAACACATCCAGATCCTGGGTTGTCACGGTCCCAGCCTCTCGTCATTGTTGAACTGGCCGACCCTTATCTGACCCAATGTTATCATTCTAAATTGAATGCAGCTACATCTGAGTAGGGTTGTAAGGGTAATTTTTCCTTTTTACTGAAAGCTTTTTATCAATCCCATCTCTACATCAGAAAGTTGTTCATGCATGAAATATATACAGTGCAGATGAGAGGCAATTAGGCTAACAAAGCACATTTCTGGGTAATGAGGAATTTTTATTCACCTCTCTGGTCGCCCTCCTGCAAAACAACCATCATTTAAGGCTGCAGCACACTGCACTTTCAGGCGGGTGCTCTTCCTCTAGTCAGTGAGTCTTACCTCCAATCCAGTCGGAATTGCAGCTCCCATCTTTGTTAGCCAGCAGGTCTTTATGACTAGATTCCCACTCTCAGGCTATATTTTGTTCTAAAGCCTGAAAACATTTCTCTACCCCCCCTCCCCCACAAGAGCCTTTATATGGATTCATACTTTTAACAGATAGGGTGAGCAATGTGTTCCTGTTTGCCTGGGACTTTTTCCTGGTTTCAGCACTGAAGTTTCTGTATCCTGAAATACCCACTTAGGCCCAGGCAAAACAGGACAACTCGTCATCCTAACTTTAAAGCTGAAGGGAAGAGAGACCTTTGTGACTATAAGTGATGGTTGAAAAACCTGGAAGAGTCTTATCAACAAAGATTCTGAAATAAGATTTAAATTTTTTTTATATTAGCAAGTTCTTGAGTGCCTACTAAGGGCGTAAGATATGATTCCCTAATGCACAGGGAGTCTGCCCCAAATGTACCTCCCGGCAGGTGCTGCCAAGACAAGGCAGAACAAGAAAGAAGCATTTCCTGACTTGACAGAAGAAACAGGCAATTATATCCAGTGGGGTAAGTGCCGTGGGGGCAGGGCAGGAGGGGAGTCATCTAGTAAAAACGTGGGGAGAACATTGCCATGATTTTCCTAGCTCTAAAAGGCATGGCATTTCTTTTCTGAGGAAAGCCATTTGCAGATTCTTTTTTCTGATGAAATATTTTACTTGCTACCAACCAAAATATCCAATCCACATTCTTTCCAGCTCTTGTCACGCTATAGATAATTTTCTTTAGGTTTCCATTATTTCAATCTTATATTACTTTCCAGGTAGGAATTGGGTGTTTTCCTTTTAGAGTGCATATGTACTTAAAATTTTAAGTCTAGAAATCATGCCCTTTTTATTATTATTATACTTTAAGTTCTGGGATATATGTGCAGAACATGCAGGTTTGTTACATAGGTATACATGCGCCATGGTGGTTTGCTACACCCCTCAACTCATCATCTACATTAGGTATTTCTCCTAATGCTATCTCTCTCCTAGCCCCCACCCCCCAACAGACTCCAGTGTGTGATGTTCCCCTCCCTGTGTCCATGTGTTCTCATTGTTCAACGCCCACTTATGAGTGAGAACATGCAGTGTTTGGTTTTCTGTTCCTGTGGTAGTTTGCTGAGCATGATGGTTTCCAGCTTCATCCATGTCCCTGCAAAGGACATAAATTCATCCCTTTTTATGGCTGCATAGTATTCCATGGTGTACATGTGCCACATTTTCTTTATTCCATCTATCATTGATGGGCTTTTTGGTTGGTTCCAAGTCTTTGCTATTGTGAACAGTGATGCAATATATATATGTGTACATGTGTCTTTATAGTAGAATGATGTATAATCCTTTGGGTATATACCCAGTAATGGAATTGCTGGCTCAAATGGTATTTCTGGTTCTAGATCTTTGAAGAATCGCCACACTATCTTCCACAATGGTTGAACTAATTTACACTCCCACCAACAGTGTAAAAGCATTCCTATCTCATTGTGGTTTGATTTGCATTTCTCTAATGACCAATGATGATGAGCTTTTTTTTCATATGTCTGTTGGCCACATAAATGCCTTCTTTTGAGAAATATCTGTTCATATTCTTCTCCCACTTTTTAATGGGGTTGTTCTTTTTCTTGCAAATTTATTTAAATTTCCTGTAGATTCTGGTTATTAGCCCTTTGTCAGATGGACAGATTGCAAAAATTTTCTCCCATCCTGTAGGTTACCTGTTCACTATGATCATAGTTTCTTTTGCTGTGCAGAAGCTCTTTAGTTTAATTAGATCCCATTTGTCAATTTTGGCTTTTGTTGCCATTGCTTTTGGTGTTTTAGTCATGAAATCTTTTCCCATGCCTTTGTCCTATGTGGTTTTTTCCTGGGGTTTTTATGGTTTTAGGTCTTACATTTAAGTCTTTAATCCATCTTGAGTTAATTTGTGTATCAGGTGTAAGAAAGGGGCCCAGTTTTGGTTTTCTGCATATGGCTAGCTAGTTTTCCTAGCACCATTTATTAAAAAGGGAATCCTTTCCCTGTTGTTTATTTTTGTCAGATTTGTCAAAGATCAGATGGTTGTAGATGTGTGGCATTACTTCTGAGGCCTCCGTTTGGTTGTGTTGCCTTATATATCTGTTTTGGTACCAGTACCATGCTGTTTTGGTTACTGTGGCCTTGTAGTATAGTTTGAAGTCAGGTAGCATGATGCCTCCAGCTTTGTTCTTTTTGCTTAGGATCATCTTGACTATACAGGCTCTTTTTTGGTTCCATGTGAAATTTAAAGTAATTTTTTCTAATTTTGTGAAGAAAGTCGATGGGAACTGCAATCAAGACATTTTTAGCATATGTTTAAGTTAAAGTTTAAATATGATTGAACACAAGCAGGATTCAAAATCCATATGGCCTGTTCTAGCAGAGCAACTCTTCAAAATAAATGGCTTCTCTCTCCACGGAATCACACCAAGTAACACCTACCACACTACAACTTCTGGAAAATTGGAATTATTTCAAAGCTATCTGATGTGTAAAGAAGGCAAAGTATGGGAAAATCATATTTGAATTTTCAAAACAATAAAAGGAATAATCCCAGAAGAAGGGGTTTCCAACTCAGTACCTTCTGAAAGGAGGTACTTTTTGTTTTACCAAGATTTCGTATATGTATGAGTCAATGAATGAAGGCAGGTGGAAGGAGAAGGGAAAGATGAAACTTGGTTAGAGGACGCTACCAAGTAAGCTGGAACCATCAGCTGTTGGTTCAGGTAAGGACTGCAACCACATGGCTACCAGCTCAGTTATTCATTATCCTGTTTGTCCATTCATTCATATCACCAACCAATATACTTATTGGGTTTTGACTGGGTCCCAAGGATATATGAAAGGTCCTTGCTTATTAAAAAAATCATACTCTATTTGATGAGAAAAACCTCCAAACAAATGTGATACAACATTAAGTGTTATGGTAAAGATATGCCCCAAAATACCCATAGAAAATGTATCTTTTCTTTTCTTTTCTTTTCTTTTCGAGATGGAGTCTTGCTCTGTTGTCCAGGCTGGAATGCACTGGCACGATCTTGGCTCACTGCAACCTCCACCTCCTGGGTCCAAGTGATTCTCCTGCCTCAGACTCCCAAGTAGTTGGGATTACAGGCATGCACAACTACATGGCTAATTTTTATATTTTTAGTAAAGATGGGGTTTCACCATGTTGGCCAGGCTGGTCTCGAACTACTGACCTCAAGTGATCTGCCCACATCAGCTTCCCAAAGTGCTGGGATTACAGGTGTGAGCCACCACACCCAGCCAAAAAGTACTTTTTCTGAAGTGGACGAAATGGACTGAGGAGAGATGAATACCATGGATGAATGTGAGGGAATAAAGATTGGTTAATGACATGCATTTTATATTATCTTATTTTATGTTATAACCAGATTTTTATAACGAGTCCAGCACTGCGTTTACAGATCAAGAAATTCAACTCAGAAAAAATTATTCTTGATCGAACAAAGGTAATGAACACTAATTACTCTATCTCTGTAGCACCTTATTATTTTCTCTTTCTTCTACTTATCATGATCAGTAAACATATATTCATTTCCACATATATTATTAACGTCTTTCTCTCCTGCCATACTGTGAGCTCCATGAGGGCAGGAAACAGGTCTATTTTCTTCAAAACTGTGCACCTAGCATCTAGCACAGAATCTAGGACATAGTAAGAGCTTAGCCATATGTGAAGAGAATACATGAATAACGTAGTCATGTATTCATTGGCTAAATTCCTTCAGAAATAAGATGGCAGCAGCTGGGTGCTCACATCCTAGCAGTTTGAGAGGCCAAGACTGGTGGATCATTTGAGATCAGGAGTTTGAGAACAGCCTAGCCATGTTTGAGACATGGTGAAACCCTGTCTCCACTAAAAAATACAAAAATTAGTCAGGTGTGGTGGCAGGTGCCTGTAATCTCAGCTGTTCAGGAGGCTGAGGCAGGAGAATCACTTGAACCAGGGAGATAGAGGTTGCAGTGAGCTGAGATCATGCCACTGTACTCCAGCCTGGGTGACAGAGCAAGACACCGTCTAAGAAAATAAAGGAAAGGAAAGGAAGAAGGAAAAAGAAAAGGGAAGGGAAGGAGAAAGGAAAGGAAAGGAAAGGGAGAGGAGAGGAGGAGAGAGACAGCGAGGGAGGGAGGGAGCGAGGGAGGAAGAGAAGATGGTAGCACCACCATCTCCCCAGTAGAAGGCATGTCAGCTGGCTGGATGGGTACCACCTATAGCCCTGGCTAAGGAACAGTGGGAAGATGCTAATGGCACCTATGGAAAAGAGTGGCATGACCAAGAGCAGGGTCACTCACTGGTACAGGAAAAAACACCTTCAATTTGCCCTCATTGGTCTGTATCCTTCTGATGGAATGGGCTTCCTTTTGACTTACCTTTTATTCCTGGAGGACCTGGTATCCCTGGATCCCCCTGGAGGCCTCTTAGCCCAGGGTCTCCCATTTCTCCCGGCTGTCCCCTCAGTCCAGGAATCCCCTGATCACCTGAGGATGACAGAGAAGTTTGGCAGACACCCAGATCCAGATAATAAATGCGTTACATTCACTGGGAAAGTCATCTATGTTATTAATATATGGGTAATTGTGAACATTGTCTCATTACTTTTTTTCCTATATATCTTAACTCCAGGGAGTTAAGATATATAAACAAAATGCCCATAATTTTGATAACAAAATGCCCATAATCCCAACACCTTAACCCAATTGTCCATATGTACATACATGTACAGATAATACTCACAGAGTTCAGATATATAATTTAAAATACGTTTAAATTAGGGAGGAGAAAATACACTTCCAAATGAATGAATGAAGTTGCCAATTATAGTTTTAAACTTTCCCTTTTTTTTTTTCTGACTTGGCAGAAAAGGTATCCATTAATTTACTGTGCTGTAAGTGTGACATCTGCTTTAGGTCTAAAGGAGAAAAAAAAATCCAGCATCCTGAATGGCAGGGGAAATGCAAAGGGCTAGAAAGGAGCTGCAATCTGGGCCAGACACAGTAGCTCATGCCTGTAATCCTGGCTCTTTGGGAGGCTGAGACAACCTCGAAGCCAGGAGTTCCAGGCTACAGTGAGCTATGATTGTGCCACCATACTCCAGCCTGGTTAATAGAGTGAGACCTTCTCTTTCTAAAAAAAAATAAAAACTAAAACGAAAGGAGTTGCTATCTGTCAGACCACTGCTTTGTGTCTGGTGCCATGCTAGGCACTTTACAGGTGCTGTCTTAGTCTACTCCAAGTCACTCAGTGAGACCCACTAGCTTACAGGTGAGGCATAGCTGAGTTTGAGTGACCTATCCAAAGTCATTGGTCTGGGAAACGGCAGGGCCACATCTGAATTTAGGTCTAGTTAAAGACTGGCTGTTTCTGAAACACTCTGAGACACAAGAGCACTCAAGTCTCCAGATTTCCTTTCAAGGTACCTGGGCACCCTGGTGATCCAGAGGAGCCAGGTGGTCCTGGCCTTCCAGGTGATCCTCTAGGCCCTTGAATGCCAGGCAAGCCAGGTTCTCCGGGTGCTCCAAAATGCCCTAAAGAAGGAAAGATCAAATATCTGAGTTGCTGTTTGAGACAATGAATTTATAAAATCGCCAACTTCAGCCCACCTTCTTCTTTTCTATCCTTACTTTTTTATTTTTAAATAGTTTCTATTGGAAATGAAAATAACATTAAGGAAAAACTGATAACAAAATGCCCATAAACCTACACCTTAACACGATTCTCCATATGTATATACACGTACAGGTAATACCTGCAGATTTTTAAAAAATTAGTGTTGTATCATAAGTAATTTTCCAAGTTTATAATAGTTTCCCTAATTTATCATTTTTAAGTGAATGGCCGATAGCTTTTTGAGTCAATCTTAAATAAATTAACTAATCAAATTTTCCTCTACTATTAGCCATTTAAGTTATCTCTAGCTCTTGGCTGTTATTCATAATGCTCTTTGTACACCCTTCGTAATTTTTTTTCTGCTATTAAATTATTTCTTCAAAAAAATTCATAGGAGTAGAATTTCTGGACAAACAGCATGATATTTTGGTATTTTCAAATGAATGTTAAATGGTGAAGTATTTTAAAGTATATTACATCATAGTGTAATTCCATCCCTAAGTACTTCAGGAGGTAAGAAGTCTGAAAACTAAGAATATTTTTCTACACTGCCAAAATAACACTTTCACAGCCAAGAAAATTAATAGCCATTAATACCATCTAATACTCATCCCATACGTGAATTTCTCCCCTTAATGTCCTTCACAGTTGGTTTGTACACACCACATTCCGTCCCAGAACCACTCATTATATTTCATGGATAGATCTCTTCAATTTTAAAAAATTTAAAACAGTCCTTTTCTCATAACAGTGACTTGCTGCAGAGCACAACTCAGTTCTTCTCTAGTTTTCTAGGACAGACCATTCAACATCTGGTTCTTGGTACGGGTTGTCAGTAAGGTTTGGAGTAAGTGCTGCATGGACTCAAACCACCATATGGAACCTACGCACAGCTCCAAGAGCATGCCATGTTCTTACTGAGGACATTTTAGTTTGTTGGCTTCTTTTCCTGCTAATTTATTAAGGATAAAATGATATTTCAGACACATGAAATTACATTTCTTTGATTGCTAAAGAGGATGACTATTTCTCCATGTGTTTATTTACAATGTATGAGTTTAGTGCATGTTTATAGGATAAACCAGTAGTGTGTGCTGAAAATCACTGGTTGAATTTGCAAATAAAATATGTCTCTGTATTTACAAACCACGGTGGGGGGCTGTAGTCATCATTTATTATAACACACATGAAACAAGATTTGTTAGTCTACACCTGTTCACTGATCAAATTTAACATCTGTTAGTCTCACTATGTGTTATCTTATTTATCCTGAAAACATTCCTACAGTAAAGGTAAGGCAGCATTATTCTCAACTACAAGTGATAACACTGAAATATATTTTTTTTTAAAGTGTCTCCTGAATTTTGTGAAGTTGTATTAAGAACAGAACTTTTGAGTTAATTTGCACTGTATTTTCTCTCTGAATAGAGTGCAGAGTGGGTAGGACTGAAGCCAGGACAATCACATATAATCCCAAGACCAGCTGCAGATCCATGCCTTCTCGCGGTGCTCATTCAAATTCAGTGCAGCTTTCTCCAGTCAACGGAAATAGTATATTAAGTAAACTCCATGCTGGTGAACAACGTATAATATAATTTAACATTTCTAAGCTGAGGCCATGGCATATGGGAAAGGGGCCAATTTAAATGGTGGTAACCACAGGAGACCAGGCCAATTCAGCCAAGGCAAATTTTCTGAAAGAGTCAGCCTAAGTGCAAAATCACTTGGGTTTATGATTTTTAACTTAAAGTACTACATAACATCACAGGCCCCCATTTTGGACTACTCTGAGCTTATAAAATCTTATTATCTTGATGATTTGCTGATTGATGATGATCATCATCATCATCATTGCACTTTACATTTGTATAGTCATTTTCAGTTTCAATTTATTTCCTTTGCTCCTCAGGATAATCCTTCAATATGCATAAGGCCTGTTTATAGGTGAAGGAACTATACTCAGAGAAGATACTCAGCTTACCCAAGACCACAGGTGAAGTAATAATGGAGGTTGACTTTGAGCCACTGATTTTTCCCTTCTGAGGCTTCTCATTTTGATATTTGTCATGGACTCCCATAATCTTGACCTCAAAACTATTTTCCCCATCAAATGTACACTTCAGTTACACAGTTCAGTTAACATATTATGCTACCTTGGCTGGGAACGGTGGCTCACACCTATAATCCCAGCACTTTGGGAGACCAAAGCAGGCACATCACTTGAGGCCAGGAATTTGAGACCAGCCTGGCCAACATGGCAAAACTCCGTCTCTACCAAAATATAAAAATTAGCTGAGTGTGGTGGCACACACCTGTAGTCCCAGCTACTTGGGAGGGTAACGTAGGAGAATTGCTTGAACCCAGAAGGTGGAGGTTGCAGTGAACAAGATTGTGCCACTGCATTCCAGTCTGGGCAACAGGGTAAGACTCTATCTCAAAAATTTAAAAATTATATTGTCTAAATATATCTGTCCATGTCAGAGGTAAAAAACCCATGGGAAAGAGTGGGAAGAAGATGAGAAAGGTACTTTTTGCCACTGTACTAACTTGTTTTTGTTAGACTTCCATTTTAGCATGGCATAAAAACAAAGAAAATAACATTTCTCATAATAGTTTTGCTCAGAAAATATCTAACATTCTTTCAGCTACATGAAATGAAACACGACTATTGCCAGGGGGAATTTTAAGATAATGCACAAAATTATTAATACTAGGTGTTTTAATTTACAAGGGACCCATCTAAACACAAACCTGGTTTCTAACCTGACCACTATTGGCTGAATCCCCTGGGGCATAACTTATTTAAGCAGGCATCTGTGGAAGGACGTTTGTTCCATCCAAACAATGCATATTCCTGGGCATCCATCTTTGTATACTTGTCTGACTATTGACTCCAGATAAATTCCTAGGAGTAGAATTCCTAAGTCAAGGGATATGCATATTTTAAATATTGATGCATTTCCATAGGGCCCAGAAAGGGAGTATCAATTAATATCCCCAATATTTTCTGAAACATAAACATATATGAGTGCAAACCAATAGAGCATTCTGTCCTAAGGCTGCTTTCCCCTCTGGGGGTCCTGTTCTATTGGCTTGAGCTCCAGTGATTTCCCTTTCCCTGTAAAGCATAGAACTGTGCATAGCACTGGCACCCGCCTTCTGCTGTGGATCATCCAATGTAGCCAGTGGTGGCCTCAACTGTCACAAGAACTCAATGGTGCATCACAATCCATTCTGAAGAATTCCATGTTAATTGTTATTGAGAAACAAAATGTTGTTTTAAATGACTTAGATTTCTTGTTGGTGATGAGGTTTATGTTTGCTTGATTTGGTGTGATTTTTAGTAAATTAAAATAGGTTCAGTGATAGCACAACAATGGTGCACCTCACTTACACTGGCACGTGCTTTCCTCTGCAGAAAGAAAGAGCTGGAATGACAACCTGCAGCTGTAATCAGTGTGAATGGTTATTGAAAACGCATCATTTTAAATGATAGAAATTTCAAAGCAGTCCAGATTTTAATTGTTTGCAATATTCATTTTTGAGTTTGCCAAAATATGGGCATGCCTGGGGAGTTTATTGTTGTGTCAACATCGTTGGTCACATGAGCCATGATGGAAAAATGATTGAGAATCCCTAGTGTATAATCCTGGTGTTCTTCTAGGCCAGAAATGCTATAGAAGTGTTTATACGTAATTTGTTTTATCTGTACCTTAATGCACAAAGGGAGAAGAAAATACTGATACAATCATTGCTAGCTACAAGTAATTGTTCTGTTTTTCAAACTAAACTATTACTTTTTGCTTTAGTAAGAAAAACATGCAACTATACCTGGACATCCAGGGCTACCCAGCTCACCCTTTGGACCAGGTGGACCGAAGTGACTGGCAGGGTCACCTGTGTTTCCTGAAAGGGATAAAACACATGTGACATTATTTCAGACAATTTAATTTGGTCTCATACAAGTGACAAAAACTTTTATGGTATTTGTCTGCATAGCCTATCTTCAGATATTTTAGGAGAGTATTTCTGAATACTTTTTTCTAAACAAGAACAAATATAGATGCAAGATGCAATGTAAATCACACGCGCACACACACACACACACACACACACACACAGTTTTAGAGTTCATCACGATTATAAGGATCTCCAGGTCTTGATAAGTTTGAGTTTTTAAGTCCTGAAAAAATTTTCAAATTTAGGTTTCTATTTAAGAAATTGTTCAGCATTGAGTGACTATACCCGTAGTCAAAAAAGTGACCAAAATCGTTACTGTTCTGGCTGCTGCAATCATATTTCAAGCTCTCTTATAAGGCAGTTCAACCCAGTGTCCTTGCAAAAAGAAAATCACAAAGGCATACTGCGGCGTACTGCATGGATGACAAGAGACAGCACATTCAGGAGCCACTGTAGGCCATGACTCCCACAGTCCCATGAAGCTACTGGACACAGCCCCATAATGCTTGCAGACACAAGGATCTACATTATGGTTGGGAGCCAGTTTGAAGTGGAGGACTCAAAGCGGAGTGGGAGGAAAGGCAAGAAAATCGACGGGGTTTCAAGAGAATTAGAGAGTGAAGTTAGGTGTATCTTACAGTAATTGTCCATTTATACCCTTTTCTAAAGGGGTCCCACCAGCACCTTGTGGAAGCCTTTCTCCTATCTGACCCTACTCATAGTCATGGCCAATTGCTTGAGGGGTCGGACTCTGACCCACTCCAGATCAACCAAGTCTCTCCTTGAGAAGATGGAAGAAGAAAGTGAGAATTTGAAGTCCTTGGCTATTGGGACAGAAACCTAAAGGATTATCATGAGTTGCCCCGATGTAGAACATGTTGGAGTACACCCCAACATATCCAGAAATATCCAGAAAAGGTACTGCGTAGAGAGAGATGAAGCCAGGTGGTAGACAGACAAGTAAAAATTAGACCATGGGGAAAGGTGAGAAGCCATGGGTTGCCTAAGGGCTAGGTCCCTTTAGCCTTGGCAGAACTATGTCTCCTATCTGTGGGATCCATGAGATATCTTTGACTCCAGGTACCTTGAGTGCATTTCAATTTCTTGTAAGCATGGCCCAATACAAGTATAAAGGAAGTGAGAAAGGGTAAGTTTTTACTGTGAAAGAAAGGTAAAGAGATTACAATAAATGTATAGGTAAGCAGAAAAGAGGTGATTTCTGAATCTTGAAGTTATAAAATATCAAAATCAAATATAAAACCTTTTCTATTTGCAACGATTTCACAAGAAGGGATCTTGAGAAATGATTATTCTTTCTGAAGAAATAAGCCCACACAGTTCATGTTTTTTACAGCATTTAGCATATTATTTACAGAGTGTCTCTCAAAGTAGTAAGACAGAAGATTTTAGGTGGTTCATTACTTAGTATTTTATATTTTAAATTTATTTTAACCTATATCAAAATGAAGGATAACTGCATGTTAACCTGTGAATTTACAGCCATTTAGGCTAAGGCTAAGGTTAAAAAGGTGAATCATTTTAAAGTAGATTTAAAGAAAAATACTAACCCAATGGTATACCAAGGTAGTAAAACTATTAAAGGTTTTATGCAAACATTGCAATTCAAGATATCTGGCTTTTTGATTGTTTACTTGTTTGTCTCAATAAATGGGTAATGAAGCCTCTCTTTCACTATAATATCAGGTATGTTACAATGCAACATTTTTTTTGACACAAGGTAAACTAAGACTCATGGGCCAAATCTAGCCTGCAGCCTGTTTTGTAAATAAAGTTCTACTGGAAGACAGTCACACTCCTTTGTTTACATATAGTCTAAGTTTGCTTTCACACTATAACAACACAGTCGAATAGTTGTGACTGAGACCATATGGCTCAACAAGCTGAAAATTATTATGATCTGGCCCTTTAGGAAAAACATGGTTTGCTGACTTTGACTTAAGGTAAAAAATAACCCAATTGTAAATTACGTCTATCTTGGAACTTCTTTTTTTTTATTATTGTACTTTAGGTTTTGGGGTACATGTACAGATCATGCAGGATTGTTGCATAGGTACATACATGACAAGGTGGTTTGCTGCCTTCATCCCCCCATCACCTATATCCGGTATTTCTCCCCTCGTTATCCCTCCCCCACCCTCCCACCCCGCGCTGTCCCTCCCTTAGCCTCCTCCAACTGACTGCAGTGTGTGATGCTCCCCTCCCTGTGTCCATGTGTTCTAATTGTTCAACACCCGCCTATGAGTGATACCATGTGGTGTGTGATTTTCTGTTCTTGTGTCAGTTTGCTGAGAATGATGGTTTCCAGATTCATCCATGTCCCTATGAAGGACACAAACTCATTGTTTTTTATGGCTGCATAGTATTCCATGGTGTATATGTGCCACATTTTCTTTATCCAGTCTATTGTTGATGGACATTTGGGTTGGTTCCAGGTCTTTGCTATTGTAAACAGTGCCGCAATGAACATATGTGTGCATGTGTCTTTATAATAGAACAATTTATAATTCTTTGGGTACCTTGGAACTTCTTAACACCTGCTAGAAAGTCATGGCTTTAGCCTCTGTGTCCTAACTGGGAATCTAAAAGCTGTACTTATGGAGTCTTTAGAAGAGATACTGGCTCCTGTGGGACATGGGGTTTCTAAGCCAAGGTGGGCACTGCCCACTGATATGAATCTGTTCTCCTTGCAACTGAGCTGTTACTTGAGGGACTGCAGTCACTCCAAGGACTGCCACTGGGACTCTCACTGAGGAGGAGGACCCAAAGAGCCTGCAGGCATGCTGTTTTCTATCTGATGCCCTTGGACCTGAGTGACAACTGTAGAACATTTGGATCTTCAGTGTTTGACTGCCTAAGAAGAGTCCCTTGAGTGTGGTAGTTTCTTTTATATACTTTGCTTATCATGTAAGAGGCACTTGTTTACAATGGTGTAAACACTGAGTTTGACAAGTGGCTTCTGTATCTCCAAACCATACCTTTAGGTCCTCTTGATCCATCAATTCCTGAAAATCCAGGGGGACCTGGAGAACCTGGCTCACCCTGACAGTTTAATGAAACAAAAGGCCTGAATCAGATTTCAAATACAAATGGCACATGCATGACATGATCCAGTTGTAATCCTCTATAACTAATTTGGTTTTTGTAATTTGCAGTGGTAATGAAAATTGAAATGCATTGCAGGCTTCCCACTGCATGTATCTAGTTTTTCAAAGTTGATATAGCTCCTCCAGAATTAGAGTTCTCAATAGCAACTGGCAGCATCCCATTCTCTACAGTTGGTTGTGAAACAGTAATTGTGTTTCTAATTGAATTTTAAATTATAAATAAACAAGTTGATACTAAATACAATAGTATTATAGGTCATAGCATATGAAAGACTTAAAATTCATTTCTTTACAAAAGATGGATAGTGAGTTATACATTTTCCAGAAGTGTAATGTCGGGTACTACACGTATTGTACCTCCTGGCTTCTTAAAGGGTATTTCACTCATGGTTGTGAAGATTGAATATATTTAAAGCAAAATCTGTGATATCTGAAATGGGAAGACCTTAAAGACAGAATTTAGGTGATTTTTTCAGGACAACTTTCATTCCAGTAGACCAGTGGTCATAAGGCAAGTCTTTATGGGGTTGTTTAAACCAGGCTGCGGGATGTGGATTATGCGACCTGGTCCTCTATGTTAGGGGAACCAGGCAGGAGCACTGGTCAGAAATGTCAGTTTCATTGTGGCCCTCTAGAAGGCCCCATTTTTTCCTTGGGCTACACCTCTCATTCTAAAAGCCAGTGAAAAGGCAATGGTATACACTGGCAAATTATAGCTCCTTACGGACATACTAAGAGCAGAAAGGTTTTATTATCTCTTCCCTCACAAAGCAGTAGCCCCTTACCTGGTCACCTGGAAGTCCTGGAAAACCAATGAACCCTCTTAAACCAGTTGAGCCTGGAGGACCTCGGGGTCCAGGAGGCCCTGGCTGACCTTTCCCACCAGGTTCCCCTCTGTGAAATCCAGGTGGTCCATATCTTCCTGGCTCTCCTCTTCTCCCTTGCATCCCAGGAGTTCCTTTATCACCTGAGGAAGTTGAAAGTGTTACAGGTCTCTTTGCTGAAATTTTGAGCTAGGTAGTAGTTAAGCTGAGGGACTTGGTCCTACTTTTAGGAGGCAAAGCCAAAGGTATTGAGAATTCTGATTCCTGCCCTCAGCCGCTTCCTGGCTTCAGTGGCCTCACTGAGGAAAGAAGCTGCCTGGGAACACACTAAGGACTCAGAGGTGGGAGGGAGCACGCAGGACCACTTGCTTCAACTGCTTATTTTACAAACAAGGAAGCACTTACCCAGAAAACTTAAAATATTTGCCCTGTAACAACTAGCTGAAAGAAGCCAAGATGAGCACTTCATGCAGACTAAGTCTGACCCTGGAAGAGCACGTAAATGGGGTTGTCAAAATCCTCACTCTGCCATGTTTCTGTGGACCAGCAGCATGGGCATCGGGGCACCTGTTAGAAAGGCAGGATCCCTGGCTGCCCCACAGGCTGCTGAATCAGAATCTGCATTTTAACAGGCTCGCCACGTGATTGTTCATTGAAGTTTGACAGGCACTGGTTACAATGATATGAACAGTCATTGTGCTATTCACTTTAGAACCAACTACCAAACCTGAAACCAGTATTTTATGTATAGCTCAGGTTAATCCTAGTTTAGAATATCCAAATCTAGGAATTCACAGGAACTTCAGGTAAGCTTTAGCATGGGGAAGCAAAAGATGTACCACAAGGTTTATTAGTGTTTATTTATATCTAAAAAATGGCCTTTTCTCACTGTGGCTCACGCCTATAATCCAGCACTTTGGGAGGCCGAGGCGGGTGGATCACCTGAGGTCAGAAGTTCGAGATCAGCTTGGTCAACACGATGAAACCCCGTCTTTACTAAAAATACAAAAATTAGCTGAGCGCGGTGGCGTGCACCTATAATCCCAGCTACTCGGGAGTCTGAGGCAGGAGAATTGCTTGAACCTGGGAGGCGGAGGCTGCAGTGAGCCAAGATGGCACCATTACACTCCAGCTTAGGTGACAAGAGTGAAACTCGGTCTCAAAACAAAAGGCCTTTTCTAATCTCAGCTTTATTGAGGAAAGTTGCCTAACAGACATGTGACCTATAAAGATGTCAACTTATTTGATATGGTTAAAAACTCTGTTTACCTCTTTCTCCTGGGAGTCCCTCATCTCCAGGAGATCCAGGTTCCCCGGGTTTTCCCTTTTGGGAAATGATGGCCATTTCTCCTTCATCTCCGGGCGGTCCTATGGCTCCTTTAGATATTAATTATGCAAGAGCAAAATGAACAGGAACATCATGCACATAATTCATCCATTACCACAATTCACTCCCAGTTCACAAATTCCCACTTAACCTACAAAGCTGTATTTATGTAGATCACAAAATGTCACCATCGTTGGCTGATTTCCTAAAGAAAGGTCAGTTATCTTTTACATTCCTGACCCCACTTGTCCAGCCACGGAGTCTGGTGTACAAGGTATGCTCAGGGAATGTTTGCCAAATTCAACCAAACTGGTCGGGGTCTTCACTGAGGTTAAGACAAATTTGAAAAGTTCCTGTCTACAAAAAAAAATGTTGCTTTATTCTATAAAATTTGAATTTGCCCATCTCATATTTCCAGTTCCGTATCTCCTAGCCACCCTCTCTTACTTTCCTTATGTTAAAAGAACAGATATTTATCTCAATGTGGCACTCCTCACATTGACTTCCAAAAGACAAGAAGGGCATATTTAACTTCTGCCTGATTTCGTAAGCACTGCCCAGCTGTAGCAGTGCCCAGGCATGGGCTCCTACCAGCTTAACGAGTGCTAATTACCAAACCCTGCAAGCCAGTTGTTAAACCACTGCTAACTTCACATCAGCCATGGTGGGAGCATTTACACCATGGCACTCAGCAAACACTACAAACCACGGTGCTCTTTTTTTTTTTTTAATTTCAAAGAACTAGTTTACTAGCCCATCACTGGGATTAGTCCAAATTTTAATTTTTAGTGGGATAATTGTATAGTAGCATAATAGCACAGCAAACATCACTCATCTAAGTTGGCAAAGAGTGACTGATTGATTCCTTGATTCTACATAAATAATTTACAAGCTAGTAAAACAAAAAATTGTAGTAGCATCAATGAACTAAGAAGAAAAGGTAATTTTAATTCAATATGAGGCTACTTGCCCAAAAGGCTTTAAGGGCAAAAGTCCTTGTGTCTGAAAATTGTCAAGCATTTTTTTCTCAACACTGGAAAGGAAATATCTTCACCTATTGGTGCCGCAGGGCTAAGGAGTAAGAATAAACATTTAACAGGGATGGGGACATAATATTTAAACCATTGGTCTCAAAACTCATTTTTCATAGTAAAGAAAACATTTCTTTCTAATGAAGCTTGGGGAAACTTTATTCATGTCCCAGATGAAAGTGGACTCATGGTAGCTCCGAGGTTGGCAAACTGCAGCCCATGGGCCAAATCCCTTCTGCTGCCAGTTTTTACAGCCCATGAGATGTGAATGGTTTTTACAACTGTGAAATGGTTGAGGGGTAAAACTCAAAAACAAGGTCATATTTTGTGCTGTGAAAATTATATGAAATTCAAATCTTAGCATCCATAAATACCATCTTATTGAAAATTTTATTTTACCTTTGTTTCTGTGTTGTCCATGGCTGCTTCCATGCTGCGAAAGCAGACTTGAATCATTGTGACAGAGACTAGATGGTCTGCAAAGCCTGAAATTGTTACTATCAGGCCTTTTACAGGAAGAGCTTACCAACCTCTGTTCTAACTGAAACAAGAGCCCCCCTTCCCAAAAGGTGAGAAAGTTCTCTGAAACCTAGAAGCTATAAATCAGTGCATTAAAAACCACTTGTTAATTTTTTTCAATTAATAGAGCAATTCATTTGCCATCTATATGTAAAAAGATTAAGAGGTAAAGAAAATAAATTTTGTTTAAATTTCTAAAACAAGCACCATAGAAGTAAAAGGAAGAGGAATCCAACCTTCAGAGAAGTCCTATTTTATTTTTCAGAGATCACATTTCTAGGTTTGGATCAAATACTAGAAACAAATGCATGTTGCATGGCTGTGTTTTATTTACCTTTGGCCCCTCTCACTCCCCGATCTCCAGGAAAGCCAGGCATGCCCTTCTCTCCAGGTTCTCCCTTTGTGCCAGGACATCCCTCTGCACCAGGCTTTCCTCTTTCTCCAGGAAAACCTGGGAAACCAGGCAGCCCCCGGGGTCCTGGTGAAATGACAGCATAAAGTTTTAGGAAAACATTTTATTTTGTATTGATTTTTCTGGCGGTGGTGGGGTGTGCACAGAGTCTCACTCTGTCACCCAGGCTGGAGTGTAGTGGCATAATCTCAGCTCACTGCAACCTCTGCCTCCCAAGTTCAAGTGATTCTCCTGCCTCAGCCTCCTGAGGAGCTGGGATTATGGGTGTGAGCCACCATACTCGGCTAATTTTTATATTTTTAGTCCAGACGGAGTTTCACCATGTTGGACAGGCTTATCTCAAACTCCTAGCCTCAAGTGATCCACCCAACTTGGCCTCCCAAAGTGCTGGGATTACAGGTGTGAGCCACCATGCCCAGCCCTAGGAAAATATTTTAAAGGCTAGTATGATTCTTATATTTGTATTCCTCGTAGTTTATCTAGAGATGCAAACTCCTGCCTAACTCTGAGTTTGTATTCAAAGGAAACAACAGATATCAACCTCACTGCATTTAATAGCTAGGCTTGGCTGCAGCAGGAGGATCCTTGAGGCCAGGAGTTCAAGACAAGCCTGGGTAACATAGTGAGATCCTGTCTCTAAAATAAAATAAAATAAATAGCCAGGCATGGGAGTAAATGCCTGTAGTTCTAATACTCAGGAGGCTGAGGTGGGAGGATCACTGAAGCCCAGGAGTTAGATGCTGCAGTGAGCTATGATCCTGCCACTGCCCTCTAGCCTGGGCTACAGAGAAAGCCTGTCCTCAGTTTCCTAACAACAGACCTGAAGTGTGGCCCCTGTTATGTCTGAGTCCTCATCTCCTAATTGAGGGTGGGGATGAGAGTGGAGACCCCACACAAAATGAAAATGTGTCTGCCCCAACCCTAGGACTTTACTGTGCTATTCAGTCCTCTGAAGTGTTCATGAATTCTGTGGCCCTAACACATTTAAACCCCTTTTCCCATTGACCAGCACAGAATCATTCTGCCACTGGAAATAATGATATAGAGGACAAGAGCCAGAGAGGCATCATCAAGAGAAGGACAAAGCCAAACTAACAGTTATCTCTCTCTGTGTGGTCATCTGTCCAGGCTTCACTTGGCAGTGGATATCATGTTTCTAAGATGGGGGAACATAATGGAAAAACACTGCCTACCCTTTGGACCTGGAGGACCAGGTAGCCCATCATCCCCAAAGGGACCTGGGATTCCTGGGAGCCCTGGGGGTCCATGTGCCCCAGGATGTCCTGGGAGTCCAAGGAGACCCTTCATTCCAGCTGGTCCAGGAGGCCCCGCATCTCCCAGCTGTCCTTTCTCACCTGGAGCACCTAAGACAAACCACAGTGACCACAGTGTGTGAAGGCTGAACACTGGCTTTACACCTGGCAGGAAAAGCATACAGTAGCTTAAACAATGCATTAAACAATAGTAAAACAATATTTGTTAGCTAAAATAACATAGCAACTTTCCATCAATCTAAGAATACATTTTTCTAGATGCTCTAAATAGAAGGGTGACCACTTGAATGAATGTTTCCCAGTAGGGATGAATGAAGATTATAAAAATATTTGTAATGGAAAACAGGGAGAAAGAACAAACATTGTATTTGTATTTACTCTTGGTGGAGGGAAACTAACAGAAAAAAACTTTCCATGTTTTTCTTGAAGCTCTACAGACGAGTGAACTTCAGTCAGAAGTCAGAGCCAATGTCTAGTGTTATTGGTGCTAGAAACATGGCTGTAGTGGAAACTTTGCCTCAATCTTGTTTGCCTCAATCTTAAATTCTTCAAGTGAGTATATTACTGCATTTGGATAGAAGCAATGGGATTTAAACAGCAGAGTAAACAATGTGAATGGTGAAATGAAAATCATATTGGAAATAGCCCCTGCTGTGTTCTGAATGTATCACTCCAAAACTCGTATGTTGAAAGTTAATCACCAATGTGATAGCATTAAGAGGTGAAGACATGGGGAGGTGATTAAGTCATAAGGGCAGAGCCCTCATGAAAAAGATTGGTGACCTTATTGAAGAGTTGCAAAAGAGCTGTTTGCCCCGTCCACCTATGAGGACACAAGGAAGTCACACCAGATCTGCTGGCAGCTTGATCTTGGACTTCCCAGCCTCCTGAATCATAAGAAATAAATTTCTGTCCTTTATAAATTGCCCAGTTTAAGGTATTTGGTAGAGCAGTGCAAACGTACTAAGACAGCCTCCCTGCACCTTGCGTTAGAAGACATTCCAGGGGTCTCTTGTGTTCCTACATCTTTCCAAGATGTATGGATATGCCAAGAATGCAAGGTCCTGATGCTCTTTACCTGGGAAATTTCTCAAGCCTGTGTTTGCAGCAAGCACCCTTGATAGATGATACAGTACTTTCCTCAATAAGAAAAGCAGGCTTTCTCACAGGCTGTTATAAGCAGTGGTTCCCTGGTTCAGGGCTCCTCTCACATAATGCAACCCACCGTGTGTGTGGCCAACTAGTCCACTATGTTGCCCCGTGAGACTTGGGTGACAGGGGGAAATGATGCAAACCAACATGAAACTCATGAGTAATAAAGTCCTTTTTCTCTGACTCAGGACTCATGCTTCTGGCAGCATCCACAAAAGAGTAAAGGGTGAGCTTATTAAATTGTAAGTAGGGTAAGCCCCAGACCCTTCACAGTTCTTGACACTTACCTGGACTACCTGGATCCCCAGGAAGTCCTGGTTGCCCTGGTATCCCTGGAGCACCTCTTTCACAGGAATGGCCAGGTGGACCTGGGACACCTGGAAACCCAGCATGTCCCTCTCTGCCTTTGGGACCTTTGAGACCTGGGAATCCAGGAATGCCAGCTGGCCCTGAAATAATAAAATGCATCCGTGACATTCATGACATAAAACTATACAGATGGCCTACAATGAATTGTTCATGCCTATCAATACTGTAGGTGGACATTTTCATCCTGAATCATTGCTCAAATGAGTTAAGTCTCTGAATGGATTTTCTTATCATAGATGTAATGAGTGCCTTATGAATAGAGAAACAATGCATTGCTAAGTGCGTTACGTGATAAGGTTATGTGGACTGCAAAGTTGCCTATGCAAATGAGAAACCACTTGGTTCCTTGTAATCTTAATTAACCTCTAACTTTGCATCAGGCTTTACACCAAATCTCTACAATATTTACAAACCCAGTTTGCACTGTAAGAATTTGCATTTTATAAGAGATTTCATCACTTGCATTCTCAAATTTCTACTTACTGGAAAGACAGTGTCATAATCTTCAGGAAAAAACATCCCCCATAATTCCACACCCTAACCCCAAAATCTACTTTGTTTTCCTATGTTTTCTTTGTGTTTTGGTTCATATGTTTACATTTAAAAATAGTAATCACAGTGCACATTCATTTCTTGGAGCACGTCAGATCACATGTTAATCTGCAAATGCTTTCCATGTTTTTGTAGTCTTTACAAATATGATTTTAATCGCTAATGGCTGGATGATATTCCTTTGAAAGACAGAGAGTGTGTATGTGTGTGTCTTTGTTCTTTCCAATTATTCCTCTACTGTAGAGAATACTACAAGAGCATTTTTATATCTGTACCCTTCTTGCACTGAACACTTCCCTTAGATATATTTTCACAAATGAGATAGTCGGATCACTGGGTCATTATTTTTATTAACTTACATCATCCTTCACCAGCTACTTTCCAATTAATTGTTTCTTTGTATGTGAATATTTTTATTTACAAACTGCCATGCAAGCTCCTTGAGGGTGCTAACTCTCCTCCTCTCCTCCACGTGTCCTGTGCTAATGCACTCTAGTGGATGCCTAATAAACACTGGCCCACTCACTTTTGGAAGAGTGAAAATGTTGTTTATAAACATCTGGTCTGTGGTCCACATCTTGATCACCATCACCCAAGAGGCCCACTGAAGTTCAGAATGTGGGGCCCCACCCCAGAAATAATGAATCAGAATTCCTCAGACTGGGGTCCTGAGGACAATAATTTTAATGAGCCGCCCCACCCTCGCTTGGTTATTTTTAAGTACGTTAAAATCTGAAAAACTCCACTGGGAATCCTGAAGGATCCTTACTGATTTCAGAAAAGGATATGAATGAGTGTCCAGACCATCTTCCCCTCCTGGGTTTGATACCCTGCTTGCCACCCCAACTGGAATGAACGTCCCTCTACCCTGTCTCTTGTCCAAAGGCAGCTTGTCCTCCAGGCTCAGCTCATGCCCTGCTCTCTCACAGAGTGTTCCCAGATGCCAGCCTACAGCTCCAGCCTCTAAGCTACGCTTCCTCATAGAATCAGGCCTGCCTACCTTCCACCTGGCAACAGCTCCAGGCAGGTTACACAGTCCCTGCTCTCGGCCTTTGCAGCACCAACATACTAGCTGCGGAATCAAATTGAGTTGAAAAAACTACAGCGAGCTGCCCTGCATTTGAAAACAACCAATAAAATGCCAAGGCAAGGCTGGAGATTCAGGTTATTTGAAATGTAACCAGCACCCCATATGAGGGAAAACATTTAGGTAAACTGTTTATATTCAACATGCCTAAAGCAAGACAATCTAAACATTTCTTCAGTGACCCGTTCCAAAACTGAGCCAGTTCTATGCACCAAAAGGAGAGCAAAGCCTTCATACCTTCAGCCCCTGGACATCCCGGATCGCCTCTGGGTCCCTTTATCCCTGGCACTCCTGAAAGACCCCTTTTTCCCGGGGGTCCCAGGTGACCAAATGCAGGGTCTCCCGGGATTCCTTTCTGACCATTCATTCCTGGTGACCCGGGAGGGCCTGGGGGCCCAATAAGGGAGGACCCCCTTTCCCCTCCAAAACCCGGATCTCCCATGTCACCACGGAAACCTATTTAACAACAACAACAAAAATACATTTTAATGATAATGTTCAAGTAGAAAACTAATACATATAAGAGTTACTTTGATAAAAATACATTTCTTAAAAATACAGGGGTACTTACTAAAATTAAGGGCCGTTTAACAGGTAATGTCATTTTGCCACCTTTTGTAGAGAGATAAACTGCAACTTTTTGTTTCTTATAAGCCAATGATTTCCCCTAATTGCTTTCCTTCTCTGGCAGACATTCTGGCTGGACTGAGTAGTTTCAACAACATAATAGACAAAGAATAGCTCATGCTTCAAGGTGGAATGATCCTTGGCAACTTATAAAATTATCATAATCTGAAAGTTATCACAATATAGCTAAGGGTCTAATGTATCAAGAAACACCACTTCCCTATTATCTAGGGATCCCTGGGCCATTTTCTTACTGAAATCATTTATCTGTAGAAATGTTTAAAAATTCCTCATAGATATTCCCACAACAGAAAAAAACAAAAACAAAAAAACTTCACCGACCAGGTGGACCTTGTATTTCCGACGTTCCTGGTGTGCCACGTCTGCCTTTATGCCCATCTGAACCGCTCCGCCCAGGGGCACCTTGGGGACCTGGAAATCCCTTTGGACCTAAACAATAACAAGAAAACACAGACTCAATAAAACAAAATCTAATGTGAACAAAATGAGATGATTTCTTAAAAGTTTATGTTAAGTCCTTTTAGACTATGTCTACTTTATAGAAGTAAGAATGTTGCCTATCCTGATTTACAAAATCATTTTATGAGTCATATGCTCCAAATAAATGTTTTCTAGAGAGTGATTTTGTTAAGGCACTTTCTCAGAAGCCATCCTGTGAAGGATTCTTCCTGAAAGCCTTTGGAATTTGTTCCACCAACTGTAGATGACTTCTTTTGGTATCTTCCCATCCTAGGTCTGAAACACAAATATGCAACCATCGTCTGTCCTTGTAGGGGTAAAGGGACAGTGACCAGCGTCTATCTTGATAAGAAAGGACCAGATTAAAGGCCAAAATCTATTTCCCTGATTCTTACTGAATTTGCCCTTAAATGAAGTATAGGCAAAAAGCGCTTGCAAAAGTAATTGAGAATCTATTTTAAACCTTCTGTGATTTTCTACAAGGAGTTATCTCAGCTAAAATAACTTATAAATCATAAACTTCAATGGAAGTACAACTGTCAAATTAAAATTTGAGTATTCACTTCTCTAGAAGTTACAGCTGCTGAAAGTAATCAGACTTTTGGTATCCCCATCATGACCAGTAAAAATAAAAATGAATGTTCAATCAGTTAACCTGCAATTCTCCACTCCACTGATACAGAATTATATTTCCACACTCTTGCCATTGCCTTGTGGTCGGGGGAGTGTACTTCCCTGCCCTTTTACCCAGGGCTTGGTCATGTGACTTGCTTTGGGCATTAGGAAATGAATGACCCTGATGCAATCAGATGTGTGGAAGGAACCTGTAAGCTGAGCCAGCCCCCTTGCAATTCTGCAATCACATGAGAAAAGCCTGGCCTTGCAATGAGATGCATGTTGCAACCCCAAAACCTAACTTGGAGCTACGCTCCAAGCCAACAGAGACCATCTCAGATCAGCTAAACCCGATCAACCTGCAGACTCATAAGATAGAAAATAAGTATTTGCTGTTGTAACCCACTGAGATTTTGAAATTATTTACACATTATTGTCACGAAATCTGATGGTAGAAAGAGTAACAGAGAGTCAGTTATCATTCATACTTCTAATTAATGGGTCGTGAACTCTAAAGAAATAAAGAAGAGTCAGGCAAAATATCTTAGATTGATTTTGGATTTAATTCATCTAAAAATCAGCGATTGATTCAAATGAAGCTGTTGCATGAAAGTGCAAACAGGGACAGAGATACTCAGGCATTTTTTCAAATGTTTCTGATCAGATGTTGGAAAGTAAAACTTATAATAAATTTTTTAAATGATCATTTTTTACTCGAGGTACAGGAAAGGAAAGAAGATACAGTTTTTTTTTTTTTTTGAGACGGAGTTTCGCTCTTGATACCCAGGCTGGAGCGCAATGGCGCGATCTCGACTCACCGCAATCTCCGCCTCCTGGGTTCAGGCAATTCTCCTGCCTCAGCCTCCTGAGTAGCTGGGATTACAGGCACGCGCCACCGTGCCCAGCTAATTTTTTGTATTAGTAGAGACGGGGTTTCACCATGTTGACCAGGATGGTCTCGATCTCTTGACCTCGTGATCCACCCGCCTCGGCCTCCCAAAGTGCTGGGATTACAGGCTTGAGCCACCGCGCCCGGCCGAAGATACAGTTTTAAAACTTTCAAGGGGCAGACATTTTAACTGATATGTGAGCAAATCAAGGTAAATCTTGTTGCATAAAGATTTGAAAAGCCCATCTGGAGTGTTCTCAAACCAGCAGACTAGAGGCCCAACTACGAATTACTACAAATGCTCTTTTCCCCTATCCATGGTCCCTCAAAACTTTGGAAATAACTTTGGAAATGTTCTAACTAGTTGTCTGAGGATTCATTATTGGTTTCTCTCTCTTGCTGGTTCTTTTATTCCGGGAAGTATATAGGACAGTAACTTCTCACTGATACTACCTGGAGGTCCATCAAAACCTGGAGGACCTGGCCTCCCAGGGTAGGTTACGTTGCAAGAAACTGTGTCACCTGCAATGAGAAAAGAAAAGCGGCATTCACATAACTGATAGCTCAGGGCAATGTGAGACTGTCTTAATGACAACTTGTGCAAGATATTTTTCTGTATAGTATATGTAGAAGTCAAAGAAAAAGAAGACTCCCAAGGATCATTAGATCACTTAAGCTGCTTTCATACAGAATTTGTAGGTTTTTCCTGAAATCTGAATTTCAACTGTCAGAGGAGTTATAAACATAATGAAGAAAAGAAATATATTGATTCTAAAAAGCATAAGTTTCAACAACCTAGAAAAAATAAGGTAGATGATAATAATGTAATGGAGATGTATTATGTGGGTAGTAGATAATAATAATAATAATGTAATGGAGATCTATTACATGTATATCTAACACAATACAATGAGAAGCTTTGATAAATCATGAAATAGCAGAAGGCATTTAGAAGATCTGGCTCTTACTATGAACACGGGGAAATTGTGCAAATGAAGAGGTTGGGCTAGATGTGAATAATAGCTACCAATTATTGAGGACCAGGTACTTCAAACATATTGTCTCATTTTTCTAATGACTTTGCAATCTAGTTAGCACCATCCCCCATGTTAAAGAAATGTTTAAAGAAACTTAAAAAGCAATTCAGGTTATGAACAAAACATTTTCTAGAGAGAGAGATATCATCAATAAGACACCAAAGTTTGGGTCTGTCAGTTCCTCTCTCCTAAAATGGAATGTTTCTCTTTTATAACAGAAATAATATCTTGTAATACATTTCTTTTTATGCTCTCAGATCAAAGATACATGAGATGAATAAAAATAACATCAGATTTTTTTGGGTTCTAGACTATGAATTTATACCTTATCAAATTCCAACGTACTTGCTTGCCTTTCTATGTTGTCAAAACAAGAACTAAGGATATTACTTTATTCTAAAACTTCACAATTAGCAATGTAACTCAAGATATATATACGTATTATAAAAGGAAAAAACTTAAACCTTTTTTTGGCACCTTCTTAAGAGTTTTCAGCTATAATCCTGAAAGTCATTTTATTGTTTTGAAATTCACATAACTGAAAAATGTATTTAAAATATCTTCTTTTTTCTCACTAGAATGCCAACAAATGGTTTTTCATGGACAATGATAGTTTACATGGCATACTAGTTTTTAAAAGTTAAAATATATAGTGTTATCTCAAAAGACTATAAAAAATAATTGTATACTTTGAGTATGCATATATAATATATACATATATGCAATTTTAATATAGTCAGATTGTATGAGTTCATACCAAGAAATGAAGGAAAAGCAATTTTGGCATGTCAGATAAATAAAACAACAAAGATATTTTAGCATCTTAAGGATTTATTTTAAATATTGATTGTGTTGTAATGCTTTTATTTAACAAGGCCCAAGGTTTGAACAGTGCCTGGATGAAACTTTACTTAGTTATTATGCCATAGCTATAATAACTTTGCCAAGAAGAGACTCATTTTAGCTTCCATGATTTCATGTGACATTCTACCACAAAAATATTCAAAATTCCTTTCTAGGTGAAAACATCATAAATAAATTTAAAAAGCAATTCAGGGTATGAACAAACAATGTCTCTAGACAGATAGATATCATCAAGAAAAACCAATCAAAACTCTGACAAATAATAGACATACTGAAGGAATTACAAAATGCAGTGGAAAGTTTTAACAATAGACTAGAACAAGTAGAAGAAAGAATTTCAGAGCTCAAAGACAAGGCTTTTGAATTAATCCAATAAGACAAAAATAGAGAAGAAAAGAAATGAACAAGTTTTTAAGACATATGGTATTACGTAAAACAGCCAAACCTAAGAATAATTGGTGTTCCTGAGGGAGAAAAGAAAAGAACTAATTTGAAGGAGTAATTGAGGAAAACTTCCCTGGCCTGACTACGGATCTAGATATCCAAAGCCAAGAAGCTTAAAGAACACATGGAAAATTCGTTGCAAAAAGATCTTCACCAAGCCATGTACTTATCAGGCTATCTAAAATCAATATGAAGGCAAGAATTCTAAGAGCAGTGAGACAAAAGCATCAGGTAACTTGTAAATGAAAACCTATCAGACTTACAACAGACTTCTCAGCAAAAACCTTACAAGTCAAAAGGAATTGGATCCTATCATCAACCTCCTTAAAGAGAACAACTGTCAGCCAAGAATTTCATATCCCACAAAACTAAGTTTCATAAATGAAGGAGAAATAAAGTTATTTTCAGACAAGGAAATGCTGAGGAAATTTGTCACTACCAAACATGCACTACAAGAAATGCTAAAAGGAGTTCTAAACCTTGAAACAAAAGCCTGATATCCACCAAAATAGAACCTCTTGACAGTTTAGAACTCACAGGGCCTATAACACAATAAAAAGAAAACTATCTGGGTAACAACACGATAAAGAGAACAGTACCTCACATCTCAATATTCATGTTATGTTGAGTATAAATGCTCCACTTAAAAGATACAGGATGGCAAAATGGACAGAAACACCACAATCTAAATATCCGCTGTCTTTAAGAGACTCACCTAACACAGAAGGATTCATATAAACTCAAAGTAAAAGGGTAGGAAAATGTATTCCATGCAAATAGAACCAAAAGCAAGCAGGGATAGCTATTCTTATATCAGAAAAAAACAGACTTCAAAATAATAACAGTAAAAACAAAAAGACAAAGATGGTCACTAAATAATAATAAAACAATCAATTCAGCAAGAAGATACTACAATCCTAAATTTACATGCACCAAACACTGGAGCTTTTAGATTCATAAAACAATTACTACTAGATCTAAGAAATGAGATAGACAGCAAAACCATAATAGTGTGAGACTTCAATACACCACTAGCAGCACTAGACAGATCTTCATGACAGAAAGTCAACAGAGAAACAATGGACGTTAAGTGACATACTAGAACAAATTGTCTTAACAGACATTTACAGAACATTCTACCCAAGAGTTCCAGAATATACATTCCTCTCAGAAGCATGGAACATTTTCCAAGACAGACCATATGAAAGGCCACAAAACAAGTCTCAAAAAATTTTTTAAAATTGAAATCACATAAAGTGTCTTCTCAGATCACAGTGGAATAAAACTAGAAATCAACTCCAAAAGGAATCCTCAAAATTATACACATACATGGAAATCAAATAATCTGCTCCTGAATATCTGGGTTAACAATGAAATCAGGATGGAAATTTAAAAAATACTTGAATTGAATGATAATAGAGACGCAAGTTATCAAAACTTCTGGAATGCAGCAAAAGCAGTGCTAAGAGGAAAGTTTATAGTGCTAAATGCCTACATCAAAAAGTCTGAAAGAGCACAAATTGACAACCTAAAGTCACACCTCAAGGAACTAGAGAAACAAAAATATACAAAACTTAAAGCTAGAAGAAAAGAAATAACAAAGATCAGAGAGAACCAAATGAAATTCATACAAAAATAAATACAAAAGGTGAATGATTAAAAAGCTGATTCCTTTAAAAAAATAAACAATAGACCATTAGCTAGATTAAACAAGAAGAGAGAAGATCCAAATAAGCTCAATTAGAAATGAAACTGGAGACATTACAAGCAACACCACAGAAATACTAAAGATCATTCAAGACTACTATGGATACCTTTATGAACACAAACTAGAAAACATATAGTAAATTCACAAATTCCTGGAAATGTACAACCTAGTGGATTAAATCAGGAAGAAATAAAAACCTCAAACAAATCAATAACAAGCAGTGAGACTGAATCAGTAATTTTTAAATTTCCAACAAAGATATTCCAGGATCAAATGGATTCAAAGCTGAATTCTACCTAGACATTCAAAGAAAAGAATCGGTACAAATCCTACTGAAACTATTCCAAAAGATTGATAAAGAAGGCATCCTCCCTAAATCATTCTATGAAGCTAGTATCACCTTGATACCAAAAACAGGAAAAGAACACACACACACACACGCACACACAAACTACAGACCAATTGCCTTAATGAACATAGATACAAAAATCTTCAACAAAATACTAGCTAAATGAATTGGACAGCATATCAAAAAGATAATTCATCATAATCAAGTGGGTTTCATCACAGGGATGCAGGCATGCTTTAACATATGCAAGTTAATAAATGTGATCCATCACATAAACATAATTTTTAAAAATCATATGATTATCTCAATAGATGCAGAAAACGCATTTGACAAAATCTAGCATCCCTTTACAACAAAAACTCACAACAAACTAGGCATAGAAGGGACCTACCTCAAAATAACAAAAACTATATACAACAAACCCACAGATAACATCATACTGAATGGGAAAAGGCTGAAAGCATTCGCCCTGAGAACAGGGTCAAGACAAAGATGCTCACTTTCACCACTCCTATTCAATATAGTTCTGAAAGTACTAGCCAGAGCAATTAGGCAAGAGAAATAAATAAACAGCATCAAAATTGGAAAAAAAGGAAGTCAAACTATCACTGTTTGCAGATAATATGATTGTACACCTTCAAAATTCTAAGGACTCTTCAAAAAGACTCTTAGATTTGGTAAACCAATTCAGTAAAGTCTCAGGTTATTGTACACAAATTAGTAGAACTGCTATACACCAACAATCAAGTTGAGAATCAAATCGAGAACTCAATTTCTTTTACAACAGCTGCAAAAAATAAAATAAAATACCTAAAAATATACTTAACCAAGGAGGTGAAAGTGCTCAAAAAGGAGAACTACAAAACACTGTTGAAAGAAATCATAGATGACACAAACAAATGGAAACGCATCCAATGCTCATGAATTGGGGTAATCAATATTGTGAAAATGACCACACTGCCAAAAGTAATCTACAGATTCGATGTAATTCTCATCAAAATATGAACATCATTTTTCATAGAATTAGGAAAAACAATCCTAAAACTCATATTGAACCAAAAAAGAGCCTGAATAGACAAAGCAATTAGAAAAATTATGGCAAAAAGAACAAATTTGGAGACATCGCATTACTGAATTTCAAATTATACTACAAGGCTACAGTTACCAAAATAGCATGGTACTAGTATAAAAGTAGGCACATAAACCAATGGAATAGCATAGAGAATCCAGAAACAAAGCCAAATACATACAGCTAACTGATCTTCAACAAAGCATACAAAAACAATACACTGGGGGATGGACACCCTATTTAATTAATGTTGGTGGGAGAACTGGCAAGCTACATGCATTAGAAGAATAAAACTGGATTCCTATCTCTAACCTTATACAAAAATCAACTCAAGATGAATCAAAGACTTAAATATAAGATCTGAAACTATAAAAATTCTGGAAGACAACATTGGAAAAACTCTTGCATACATCGGCTGAGGCAAAGATCTCATGAATAAGACCCCAAAAGCAAATGCAAGAAAAACTAAATAAATAAATGGGACCCAATTAAACTAAGAGGCTTCTGCACAGCAAAATAAATAAGTAAATGGAATAAAAAGAAACCCACAGAATGGGAGAAACTATTTGCAAACTATGCACCCAACAAAGGCCCAGTATCTGGAATCTAAAAAGAACTCAAATCCCCAAGAAAAAAGCAATAATCCCATTAAAAGGAGGGGAAAGGACATTAATAGACATTTCTCAAAGGAAGATATGCAAATGGCCAACAAACATATGAAAAAATGCTCAACATCACTAATCATTAGGGAAATGCAAATTAAAACTGCAATGAGATATCACCTTACTCCTGCAAAAATGGCCATTATTTAAAGGCAAAAAACAACAGATGTTGGCATGGATGTGGAGAAAAGGAAACACTTATACAATGCTAATGGGAATGTAAATTAGTACAACCTCTGTAGAAAATAAGTATGGCGATTCCCTAAAGAGCCAAAAGTAGATCCGTCATTCGACCCAGCAATCCCACTACTGGGTATCTTCCCAAAGGAAGAGAAGTCATTATATGAAAAAGACACTTACACACATATGTTTATAGCAGCACAATTTACAACTGCAAAAATGTGGCACCAATCTAAGTGCTCATTGACTAATGAGTAGAAAACAAATGTGGTATACAAAACTCATGGAATACTATTCAACCATTAAAAGGAACAAAATAATGGCTTTTGCAGCAACTTAGATGGAGCTGGAGGTCATAATTCTAAGTGAAGTAACACAGGAATAGAAAACCAAAAACTGTATGTTCTCACTTATAAGTGGGAGCTAAGTGAGGAAGTATGCAAAGGCATAAGACTGATATAATGGACTGCAGAGACCCAGAAGGAGGAGTGTGTCCCAACACTAAACCAGGAAGAAGTCAAATCCCTGAATAGACCAATATCAGGTTCTGAAATTGAGACAATAATTAATAGGCTACTGAGCAAAATAACCCCAGGACCAGATGGATTCACAGCCGAAGTCTACCAGAGGTACAAAGGGGAGCTGGTATCATTCCTTCTGAAACTATTCTAAACAATAGAAAAAGAACTCCTCCCTAACTCATCTTATGAGGCCAGCATCATCCTGATACCAAAACCTGGCAGAGACACAACAAAAAAAAGAAAATTTCAGGCCAATATCCCTGATGAAGTTTGATTTGAAAATCCTTGATAATACACTGGCAAACTGAATCCAGCAGCACATCAAAAAGCTTATCCACCACAATCAAGTCGGCTTCATCCCTGGGATGCAAGGCTGGTTCAACATATGCAAACCAATAAACATAATCCATCACATAAACAGAACAAATGACAAAAACCACATGATTATCTTAACAGATGCAGAACAGGCCTTTGATAAAATTCAACATTCCTTCCTGCTAAAAACTCTCAATAAACTAGGTAATGATGGAACATATCTCAAAATAATAAAAGCTATTTATGACAAACCCATAGCCAATATCATACTGAACGGGAAAAAGCTGGAAGCATTCCCTTTGAAAACCAGCACAAGCATTCCCTCTCTCACCACTCCAATTCAACATAGTATTAGAAGTTCTGGCCAGGGCAATCAGGCAAGAGAAAGAAATAGAGGGTATTCAAACAGGAAGAGAGGAAGTCAGATTGCCTCTGCTTGCAGATGACATGATTGTATATTTAGAAAATCTCATCATCTCAACCCAAAGACTCCTTAAGCTAATATGCAACTTCAGCAAAGTCTCAGGATACAAAATCAAATGTTCAAAAATCACAAGCATTTCTATACACCTACAATAAACAATCAGAGAACCAAATCATGAGTGAACTCCCATTCACAATGGCTACAAAGAGAATAAAATACCTAAGAATACAACTTACAAGGGATGTGAAGGACCTCTTCAAGGAGAACTACAAACCACTGCTCAAGGAAATAGAGGACACACACAATGCAAAAACATTCTATGCTCATGGATAGGAAGAATCAATATTGTGAAAAGGGCCATACTGCCCAAAGTAATTTATAGATTGAATACTATTCCTATCAAGCTACCATTGACTTCCTTTACAGAATTAGAAAAAACTACTTTAAATTTCATATGGAACCAAAGAAAGAGCATGTATAGCCAAGATAATCTTAAGCAAAAAGAACAAAGCTGGAGGCATCATGCTACCTCACTTCAAACTATACTACAAGGCTACAGTAACCAAAACAGCATTGTACTTATACCAAAACAGATGTACAGATCAATGGAACAGAACAGAGACCTCAAAAATAGCACCACACATCTACAACCATCTGAACTTTGACAAACCTGACAAAAGCAAGCAATGGCAAAAATATACCCTATTTAATTAATGGTGCTGGGAAAACTGGCTAGTCATACGTGGAAAACAGAAACTGGACCCCTTCCTTACACCTTATACAAAAATTAACTCAAGACAGATTAAGGACTTAAATGTAAAACCCAAAACCATAAAAATCCTAAAAGAAAACCTAGGCAATACCATTCAGGACATAGGCAGGGGCAAAGACTTCATGACGAAAACACCAAAAGCAATTGCAACAGAAGCCAAAATTGACAAATAGGGTCTAATCAAACTAAAGAGCTTCTGCACAGCAAAAGAAACTGTCATCAGAACGAACAGGCAATCTAAAGAATGGGAAAAAATTTTTGCCATCTACCCATCTGACAAAGGGCTAATATCCAGAATCTATAAGGAACTTAACAAATTTACAAGAAAAAACCAACCCCATCAAAAAGTGTGTGAAGGATACAAACAGACACTTCTCAAAAGAAGACATTTATGTGGCCAAGAAACAAGGAAAAAAGCTCATCATCACTGGTCATTAGAGAAATGCAACTCAAAACCACAATGAAAAACCATCTCATGCCAGTTAGAATGGTGATCATTAAAAAGTCAGGAAACAACAGCTGCTGGAGAGGATGTAGAGAAATGGGAATGTTTTTATGCTGTTAGTGGGTGTGTAAATTAGTTCAACCATTGTGAGAGACAGTGTGGCGATTCCTCAAGGATCTAAAACCAGAAATACCTTTCGACCCAGCAACCCTATTATTGGGTATATACCCAAAGGATTATAAATCATTCTACCATAAAGACACATGCAAACATATGTTTATTGCAGCACTGTTTACAATAGCAAAGACTTGGAACCAACCCAAATACCCATCAATGATAGACTGGATAAAGAAAGTGTGGCACATATACACCATGGAATACTATGTACCCATAAAAAAGAATGAATTCATGTCATTTGCAGGGATGTGAATGAAGCTGGAAGCCATCATTCTCAGCAAACTAACACAGGAACAGAAAACCAAACACCGCATGTTCCCACTCAAAAGTAGGAGTTGAACAATGAGAACATATGGACACGAAGAGGAGAATATCACACACTGAGGTCTGTCAGGGGCTGGGGGAAAGGGGAGGGAGAGCATTAGGACAAATACCTAATGCACTCGGGGCTTAAAACCTAGATAATGGGTTGATAGGTGCAGCAAATCACCATGGCACATATATACCTATGTAACAAACCCACACGTTTTGCATATGTATCTCAGCTTAAAATAAAATAAAATTTAAAAAAGGAAAAAGAAAAACACTTGAATACTGAAAAGAGAAAAAATGGGAGGGCGGAGGAGGGTCTAGGGATAAAGAAAACTACACATTAAGTAAAATATATGCTACTCACGTGATGGGTACACTAAAATGTCAGAATTTACCACTATACAATTCTTCCATGTAAGAAAAAAAAAAAACACACTTGTACCCCAGAGCTAATGAAATAAATAAATTTTTTTAAATTACCTTTCTGACCCTTCAAGCCATCAGGGCCCCTCACACCTGGGCGGCCTGGAACTCCTGGGTGGCCTCGCTCTCCGGGTGGACCAGGAAATCCCAGTCCTGGGGGCCCCACAGGTCCTGCTTTGCCCGGGGGTCCCAGAGGTCCAGGAAATCCTTTACCACCTGGGATCGCATCTTCATGATCCCCCTGGGAATGTTACGTCATGAGTCAATTACCAACCATTGAAAGTTCATGAACTCAAAGCAGTCATTATAGGTTGTAGAAACACATGCAAAAGTCCATAATTTCAGGAGACAGGTACTCTGTAGCAAATGTAATTTTAAAATAATTAACTTGGATACTTCTTAATATTTTAAATATATATTTAATGTATATTATAATATATAAATATACATATGATATATATATATTGAGAGAGAGAGAGAGAGAGAGATGGAGTGTCTCTCTGTCACCCAGGCTGGAGTGCAGTGGTGCTACCTCTGCTCACTGCAGTCTCCGCCTCCTGAGTTAAAGCAATTCTCCTGCCTCAGCTTCCCGAGCAGCTGGGATTACAGGCAGCTGCCACCTCGCCTGGCTAATTTTTGTATTTTTAGTAGAGACTGGGTTTCACCATGTTGGCCAGTCTGGTCTCACACTCTTGACCTCAAGTGATCCACCCTCCTTGGCCTCCCAAAGGCGTCAGCCACTGTGTCTGGCCAAAAAACACATTTTACATCTTTATATACATATATATGATATGAGCATGTGTGTTATGCCTCAAATACTAGAAATAATGTGTGTGATATGCCTTAAATACAGAATAAGAGATTTTATGTCAAACCACTCTCTAATATCATATGTCATAAAATATAGAAATAAGTAGATCAAGGGAGGTGGTGAGCTTACAAATCAAATACACCATTCTTATGTATTTGAAATTGTTTTCCTGCATTCTCTTGAGAAGATACATAGATAGACTCCATCATCCTCCACCCATTTGGGTAAAAGCCTAACAAGTCCTTCTCCCTCCTGCATGAGAATTTGATTTTCGGTTAACTGTCTAGTTCTATTCTCTGATAAAAATTAGATTGTCAACTACATTCCTAGACAGTATTGCTTTTAGCAAAATCAATCCCCACTTGCAAAATTTGCATCTATCTGGAAGAACTCTGGGGAGCCTGCATCAGGGGTTCCCTCACTGGCAATCCCTGGTGGGGTCCTCAAAAGCTGTGCAGTGGATAACAGCTCCCATGGGGAAGGAGGCTTTCAAGTCAGGGCTGCCTCCATGTCTGCCATATGTGGGTCTCATCCTTCTTGCACCCCAACTGATTGAACAGCTGAAAGGACTCTCAAATGCAAGGAATATCTGACACTGTCCTGCTGGCATTTTGAGGGACCTTTTATCCTTCTAAATGGTATGGTCTCCAATGTGGTCTAAAGCAGTCTTATGGATCTGGATTGTTTCCATGAATCTAGGAAGACCTCAGTGAACATTGTAGAAATTCCTCTCCCAGTTTGATCTATATAGAACACTCATCAATTAGATGAGTACATTATGACAATGTCCACTCAGTGACAACGATTTCTAAGTAGCTCCTTAAGGGGAAGAATTAAATAAGCAGAGATTACCAAGCCTAAAGCAGAGATCATTCACATACTTGTAACCAGGAGAAAGGTCAGAAAGCTATAAACACCGTCTAAGCCAATTTCCAGGCTTCTCTCTCTTAGTCGCTTGTATTCTGTCTGAAGGGGTTCCTGTAGAATCAGGACATGGTCTTTCCCTATGGCAGCACTCTCAATGGCTTCCCATTATATACGGCAGGCAGCACAGTTTGGTGGAAATAGCATGCACTTTGAAGACAGGCAAGTTTTCACTCCTATTTTGCCTACTTGACAGATGGGTAGCCTTGAGTATCAGATGCTAAGCCTCTATTTTCTTACTGTAAAATTGGAAAGGTATTGCTTTACAGAAGATTGCTGTTATGAGGAAAACATCTGGCCTGGCTTACGTGACATTGTAAGCATTCAAAACTACTGCATATATTTAAGATATTTTAAGTTTCTAAGCATTGGATCATCTCATCCTCTTCTTTTATGACTTTAATTACCTACACCTGATGTCCACCAAAAACACGTCTATGCAGCAATATCCTTTATCAGTGAGATTTTTCCATCAGCCAATGCCTTGACTCTGTGGATTTGCATGAGTTCACCCTTTCATGCTCACTACTTTCCCCATGTGCATCTTCTCCAGGAAACAGAACTGATACTAAGTATTGGGACCCAAGCTCCATCCTCTACCCGACAGTCGACTGAAAACACCTAAAATCAGTGGGAGCCTTCTAAGACACAAGTTTCTTTCTCAGGAGAAAGTAAACACCACGAGAATAATACAAAGACCAAGGACCGAAAGTCTTGCTAGGACTGAACTGCCAGTGAGGATTTTATACCATCTCCAATACCATTTATAACAATCGTCTTTTGGTGTCAGGGTGCCAAAGGTGATTCTAATTTGTGGCATGTTGATATTTTACTGAATTTCAGCTTGGCACACAGAGAAGGGGGAAATAGTTGCTTGTATGACCATATAAGAAAGTTAAATTCCAACAAGAGAAGAATTATACATACTGGGGGTCCTGGATCCCCTTTTTCTCCAGCACGTCCATCCAGACCATGTAATCCCAGCTGCCCTGGAAATCCTGGGGGCCCATCAGGACCTCTTTCTCCTTTGTTCCCTGGGAATAGAGGCCAAAACATATTCAAGCTCTTTAACAGCAGGGGTAAAGTAGGATAGAGAGGGAAAAAAGAAAGAAAGAAAGAAAGAATGAATGAATGAAAGGAAGGAAGGAAGGAAGGAAGGAAAGAAAAGAAAGAAAAAAGAGAAAGAAAGAAAGAAAAGGAAGGAAGGAAGGAAGGAAAGAAAGAAAAGAAGAGAAAGAAAGAAAGAAAGAAAGTAAGTAAGTGACCTTGACTCTGGGTTAGTATAGTTTCCTGAGTATCTCAATTGCCCAAGTCACATAAAACACGCCAAAGCCAGAGGGAAGAATGGCAATTGCTAGAACCATTGAATCTCTTTACCTGGGAAACGCTCCTTTTCCCATCCCAACAAGGAGCTGGTACGCAAAGGTGCCAATTACAGAATCTTCCCCTACTTGTGTGAAGCTAAACACAGGACTCTATCCCTGGTAATGGGGAAGGGGGAATGGTTCGTGGTTGGGCACTTGCCTTAAGCTAATCAGTCCTTTCTGCAATTATTCTTCTATTTGGAGCTGACAAAGTGGAACTCTCTCCATCTCTAGATGTAAGAACTTGGAGCTGCCTGGGGGTATGAAAATCAGTCTGATGGGAGAAAATATAGATGGTGCAATGTGAGATGAAAGATGCAGGGACAGCCTCTTGATGCCACTGAGGTCTGGATCTGGTTGTCCCAATGCAAACCTGTGATGGCTAATATTAAGTGTCAACTCGATTGGAATGTAGGATGCCTACATGACTGGCAAAGTGTTTCTGGGTGTGTCCGTGAGGGTGTTGCCAAAGGAGATTAACATTTGAGTCAGTGGATTAGGACAGGAAGACCCACTCCCAATGTGGGTGGGCACCATACAATTAGCTGCCAGCACAGCTGCAACAAAGCAGGTGGAAGTGGGAGGCTTGCTGTGTCTAACGGCTTTCATCTTTCTCCCGTGCCGGATGCTTCCTGCCCTTGGACATCAGTCTCCAGGTTCTTTAGTCTTTGGACTCTTAAACTTAGTGGTTTGCCAGGGCTCTCGGGCCTTCAGCCACAGACTAAGGGCTACACTGTTGGCTTCCCTAGTTTTGAGGCTTTTGGACTTAAAAGTAGGAAAGCCACTACTTTTTGGGCTGAGCCACTTCTGGCTCCATGCTCCTCAGCTTGCAGACTGCTATAGTGGGATTTCACCTGGCAATCATGTAAGCAATTCTCCTTAACAAACTCCTTTTCATATACGCATATATCCTATTAGTTCTGTCCCTGGAGAAGCCTTGCTAATAAAAGACCTTACCTTTTAATCTTTCACATTTTGTTTAGGTCAATAAATTACTTGAAAAAAAAACCTATTTCAAGCTGGGCTTCTTTCACTTATAACTAAAATATTATTGACTAATACAGAGTACTGTAATGCAGTGAATAAACACCAGCCAAGCGAAAAGAGGGCTTGATTCAAATCCAAGTTCACTATAATGAAGATGTGAATGTGTGACTAAAGGAATATTTATGTTTTCAAATAAGAGACAGGGGATTTGGCTCCACATCATACAACCCTATGAAGGGCAGGAAGTATTTTTTTTAAGTAATTTCAACCATCCTAAATTGTATAGAATTGATCTGTGGTCACAGGGGAAATTACTGCAAGAGGAGGGTCCATACATCATTCATAAAATAGGGAGTTAAGTGATTGATTATGCTTACCTTTAACTCTTGATACAACCATGTCACCCTTTGCCCCTTTGTTGCCAGGTCGTCCAGAGGCACCAGGCTTTCCCTTGGTGAAAAATAAGAGCAACAAATTAGACTAATTGTGATGGGTCAACAGTTACATCTGTGCATATTGAATCTCTCTCTTCCTCCTAAATCTCGTTAAAGATTCTAGCTTGGCATTCTTGGTCTCATCCCCTTCCCTGCCTTCCAAGGTAGTCCTGTCTTGCAAAACTGAGGCTCTTGAACTGCATGTAAAATGTAAAAACTGGTGAAATCTTAATACGATCTGTACTGGAGTTAAGAGGAATAAATTGATGACAGTTTCCTGGGTTTGAGAGTGTACTGTGGTTATGCAAATATGGTTGTGTTTATGTATCACTGCGGAAGCTGGGGAAAGCATATATGGGAACTTCATGACTGTGTAACCTCTTGTGAGTCAACTACCTCAATTTTTTTTTTTTTTTTTTTTTTGAGATGGAGTTTCACTCTTTTTGCCCAGGCTGGAGTGCAATGGCACAATTTCGGCTCACTGCAAACTTTTCCTCCCGGGTTCAAGCGATTCTCCTGCCTCAGCCTCCCAAGTAGCTTTGGACTACAGGCATGTGCCACCATGCCCTGCTAATTTTTTATTTTTAGTAGAGACGGGGTTTCGCTATGTTGGCCAGGCTGGTCTCCAACTCCTGACCTCACTGCTGATCCACCCACCTTGGCCTCCCAAAGTGCTGGGATTACATGCATGAGCCACCATGCCCAGCCTTCAAATTACAATTTATACTTAAAAATTTTTAATTATCGTGGGCTTTGTAATGTGAAGTGGAGAGGAAGGAAGAGAGTGGGATAACCACAAGAGATGCCACTGAAGCTGAAGGTAGAGGTTTAAGAATAAGTTTGCAGTGCAAAATGCATGGAAGTGATGTGCTGCTAAGGAAAGCTGATGAGCAGAAGAGGAAATAAGAATCTTTGCTGCAGTTAATATATTTCTTTTGTATAGCAGGTAAATAGCTAATTTTGGCTAATAGGCTCATGATCTCTTAACCACATTGCTCAAAAACCAAACAATTTGAGTCATGCTTTTTAAGTGTTACATATTATTGAATATCAAACCATGTCAAAATTATGGGAACCTGGCTAGGCGTGGTGGCTCACATCTGTAATCCTAGCACTTTGAGAGGCCGAGGAGGGTGGATCACTTGAGGCCAGGAGTTTGAGACTAGCCTGGCCAACATGGTGAAACTCCATCCCTACTAAAAATACAAAAATTATCTGGACATCATGGGACACACCTGTAATAATAGCTAGTTGGGAGGCAGAGGTTGCAGTGAGCCACGATCATGCCACTGTACTCCAGCCTGGGTAATAGAGCAAGACTCTGCATCAAAAAGAAAAAAAAAATCTATATCTATCTCTCTGTCTCTATCTCTATATCTGTAACTATATGAACCTATTGTCAGTATATTAGGGTGGCCAAGCACATCAAATATCATTATAGAAGCATCATACAGAGTCCAAGGTTACTTACCTAGTGATAGCAATAATAAAAAATCCACAGTCAAGAAATTGGAGGATGGTAAAAACGATTGAGCAGGCCAGCTGCTTTGCTCCCACAGATGCCACTAACTTGTCATGTTTTCTTTTTTCTTTCTTTTTTTGAGACAGGGTCTCATTTCATCCCCTGGGCTGGAGCACAGTGGTGCAATCACAACTCACTGCAGCCTTAAACTCAAGCGATCCTCCTACCTCAGCCTCTCGAGTAGCTAGGATGGCAGGTGCATGCCACCATGACTGGCTAATTGGTTTTTACTTTTTTGAGCGTAGAGATGGGGTCTTGCTTTATTGCCCAGGCTGGTCTCAAACTCATAGCCTTAAGGGATCCTGCTGCCTCTGAAAGTGTTGAGATTACAAGAGTGAGCCACCAACCTGATCTTGCCTTATCTTCACACAGTCTAACAGTGTGTTCGCACAAGCTTAGCTATCTTTTTTTAACTGGCCCTATTCATTTATAAGCTGTGAGCTACAGAGGAGAGGAGAGTACCCATAGAGATAAGCACACTGGCATCAGCAATCATCAGGCAGTAATGGTGAAGACGAAGCCAAAAACTCACACAACAGGCATAAAAACTCAAATGGACAGAAGGGTTGGGAGCCTTTTTCCTAGAGAAAAAATATGTCCACACAACTCGATATCATTCTAGTGTACTACCCTGTTTGTAACAAATGTCTGTGACCCATCAAAAAGGTGGGTAGAACAAATTTCTTACAATACATTAGAAAGAATTAGAAACCATAAAGTACTACTGTAGGTTGAGTTTTGTTTTATTCTTATTTTTCCTATATATGCTAGTCATAAGTCGCAATGGGGTATGGCCAAAGTGTATGGCATATGGTATCCTATCCAATAAATGGATAAAAAAATGCCCTTCTGATGAATAAATTATCAGGACAGAAAACTGTTCGCATAGCATTTGCACCAACATCTTTCCAGAATGAGAAAAATGTGGTCTGCTTAGTAAATAAGACTTTGGTACATTGGAAGAATGAACACACCCCAGGAGTCTGAGCAGTTTACTACTTAGCACATTGGAGACTCTGAATGTTTGATGAATTGCTCTAATGCTCTGTAGGTGTAGAATTTTAAGTACTAGCATAGATCATAGACTTATTTGAGCTAATAAGGAAAAAATTATGAGCTAATAAGGAAAAAAATTATCAATGCTGTTATTGGATTTCATTAAAGAAACAATTACTGAAAACATTAAGGAACCATTTTGAAAACTACATAGAACCAGGCATTACTCTGAGTACTGAGAATACAGCAGTTAACTAGACAATCTTGCCTTCAGGCACTTAGGCTCTAGTGAAATAAATGTGTAGCCTAAGAGGTTCCTGGGGTAAACGTTCTCAGCAGCTTCAGATAGAGAGCTACTTTTCACAGTTTTAAGACCTGAGATCACCAAACACATTTGCTACTCTTAACAATAGGAAGCCCAGCAGCAACAAAAACTCCTCTCTGGGCTGGGCAAGGTGGCTTACACCTGTAATCCCAGCAGTTTGGGAACCTGAGGTGGGAGGACCACCCAAGGTCAGGAGTTTGAGACCAGCCTGACCAAAAAGGTGAAACCCCCGTCTCTACTAAAAATACAAAATTAGCTGGACATGGCAGCACATGCCTGTAGTCCCAGCTACTCAACAGGCTGAGGCAACAGAATCACCTGAATCCTGGAGGCAGAAGTTGCAGCGAGCTGAGATTGTGCCATTGCATTCCAGCCTGGACGACAAAAAATTCCACTTCAAAAAAAAACAACAAACCTCTCTGCCAGGTAGGTCCTAATTGTTCTACACACAGATTAGACAAGAAACATCAACTTCAGATGTCTACAGGGGTAGCACCTGTCCAGTCCAAAGGGAACAGGTGGGTAGGCATGGGGGGAATAATCCCACAGCCACAGCAGAGGTGGGAAGGCAATAACATTGTGTTCATAAACTTCTAATGTCTCAGGAGAAGCCATAAACCTCACATTAATAATTCAAAAACAAACACCATGAGGACACAACCAAATATTCCAGCAGGTCAGAAATAGCCTGTTTGTTAGTCTGTTTTTGTGTTGTTATAAAGAAATACCTAGCTGAGGCTAGGTAATTTATAAAGAAAAGAGGCTCATGGTTCTGCAGGCTGTACAAGCCTGGCACCAGCATCTGCTCAGCTTCTGATGAGGCCTCAGGAAGCTTCCAATCATGGCAGAAGGTGAAGCGGGAAGCCAGTGTATCACATGGCGAGAGAGCAAGAGAGGGAAGCGGGAGGTTCCAGACTCTTTTAAACAACTAGATCTTCTGTGAACTAACTGGGCAAGAACTCACTCATCACCAAAGGGATAGAGCTAAGCCATTCATGAGGTGTTCCATAACCCAAACACCTCCCACCAGGCCCCACCTCAAACACTGGGGATTACATTTCAACAAGAGATTTGGAGGAGGCACACATCCAAATTTTATCAACCTGTGACAGTTTGCAACCATTGGTGCACCCTGCAGTCTCCGAGACTTTAATTCACTGGTATGCACCTTAGACAGTGCGCAAAACACATGACTGAACTGAATTTTTACCAACTAGCTTCGAAGATGGTGGTGTTATATTCATTTTATAAATGCTGCAAGTAAAACTCAGAAGACTGCAGAGCTCCCAAATGTCAGAGATGGGATCTGAAGCTGGGTCCACTTGCTCCTAGGCCCTAGTGCCTTGCCTTCACTACAGAATCCTGGTGGGAAATCCCATTCTATGGAGCACTGTCAGGCTAAGGCAATGAATGCAAAGACTTGGTTCAATTATAGAAAGAATTACACATTACTTAAGCCTACTTTTCTGTTTTCTACTTTTCTACCAATCTGTGGCTGCTAGGGCCAGAGACCAGCAGATGAGAGAGGAGATGCAGGGAGGATGGGGAGCCCCCAAGAGTGAGAACACCCAATAGTCTGCACTACCTTTCATGCTCTCTCTTCTGTCTTCTTCCCTTCCTCCTTTTCTTTCTTTTCTTTTCTCCTTCCTTTCTTTCTTTCTCTTCCCTTCTCTCCCCTCCCCTTCTCCTCCTGCTCCATTCTCTACCCTTCCCTTCCCTAGTGCCCCATCGTATGACCCTGGCCCCTGACTATGACCACAATGTGATAAATTTAAAGCAGAGAAGCCATATGGACAGAATCATATACACAACAGACAGCAGAAATGTGGCCAGTCTAAAAAGGTAAGCCCTAGAGTAACTGAAGTAAGTAAACCTTATCCATGATAACCCTAAATAAACAAGCAGTCCACACTCAAAGATGTTAGCCCTAAATAGCAAGTCAACAGGAAGCCACAAAAATATTTTAGGACTGTTAAAATCTTCACTAAGAAGATTAAGTAGCAACACACGCAAAAATGACTATGGTAAAACGTTGGATTTAAAAAGCAGACAATAAAATGGAAATTACTTAACAATTGCAACCTTGCTCATGTACAAACATGCATTAAGGACCCAGCTTCCTGTTGAGTAGAGGTGGCCAGTGTGCTTTGTACATGTGACAAGGGTACTGCTGGGACACCTTAATCATTACCTTCACTTAAGGCCCTCAGGTTGGAACCTTATTTTCATGAGATTTTCTTGGGAAAATGGAAAAGAGTCCTTTGGGGCTTGATGATCAAGTTCCAGGCCATTCCAGGATTGAGCCTCGTCAATAAGGAGGGGACAGAGGGCTCTCTCCAGTCACCACAGGAGTACCCCACTGGGCAGTGCTTTTATTCTGAGCAATCAGACAGCTGAGAGGCTTTGCCTCAACCTGGGTCATCTGTAACTTTCACCAAATGAGAACCATTTTGAGATCAATCTCATCAAGATCACATAAACTGTGACAAAGCCATCATTTATATCCCCAGTCTGAACCTCTCATCTGAATCCTTAAGTTGAATACCATCCTACTGCCTACTTGACTTCTTGCTTGCTTGTCTAATAGGCACCTCGAACTTGAAATGTCTCAAATAGAACTCCTTTCTTTCCTCATCCTATGCCATTTCTTCCATTGCCTTCCCATCTCAGTACATGGCAACTGCCTTCTTCCACTGGCTCAAACAAAAAACCTTGGTTCTGTCCTTTACCTCTCTTTTCCTTATATCCTATGTCCAATCTAACAGCCAACCTGTTGGCTCTACCTTCAAAATATATCCATAATCTGACCACCTTGCACCACACCCAGCACCACAACAATAAGGCATTGGTTGTCATATCTCACCAGGATTACACAGCAGACTCCCAGCTAATCTCCCAGCTAATGTCCCCTGTCCGTATGGTCTATGCTCCACAGAGCAACCAGAGTGTGCGATCTGTTTGAAACTACTGTCTCTCTCTTCTTAAAACTCTCCCCTGGCTGTTCCATGTCATCTAGAGTAAAGGCTCAGATCTGACCCATCTGTAAAGCCCCATGCTTTGCAACCCCTCCTAACCTCAAGCCAGTTCTCTGACTTCATTTCCTGCTCTGCCCCTCTCTCTCTTCACTCGAACTACAATCGATGGTGATGGCCTTTATCACTACCTGATGTACTGGATATTTACTTGCTGATCTGTTAGATGGTCTGTGTCCTCTCTGAAGCTCTAGGAGGGCAGAGATTGGGCTCTGGTCCTTGCTGTACCCCCAGCACCTGAAACAAGGCCTAGAACATAGTAGACGCTCAATAATACTAATTAGTTGAATAAGTAAATGATGGATGGATGGATGAATAAATATACGGTTTTTGTAGTCATTAATATAATGTTTACAGGTTCAAAACATAAAGCATATATCATACTATAAATTAGAAAGAGGCACCTTGATTTTTATCTCTACATATTTGATATGGCTTGGCTTTGTGACCCCACCAAAATCTCATCTTGAATTGTAATCTCCATGATCCCCATGTGTCAAGGGAGGTACCTGGTAGGAGGTGATTGGATCATAGGGAGGGTTTCCTCCATGCTGTTCTCATGATGGTGAGTGAGTTCTCATGAGATCTGATGGTTTCATAAGGGGGCTCTTCCCCATTCATGCTCTCTGTTACCTGCTGCCATGTAAGACATGCCTGCTTCCCCTTCTGCCATGATTGTAAGTTTCCTGAGGCTTCTCCAGCCATGCAGAACTGTTAGTCAATTAAACCGCTTTCCTTAATGAATTACCTAGTCTCAGATAGTATCTTTATAGTAGGTGAAAATGGACTAATATAGTGTCTCTTTTACTGGAAAGATGACTGGTAAGAGGTACTCACTGGTAGCCCTGGAGGTCCTTCAGCACCAGGAGGTCCTGGGTCACCTTTTGTTCCAAGCCAGCCAGGCAGCCCCAAGTCTCCCTTACTCCCCTGCCTCCCATGAAGTCCTGGAGGGCCAGGAGGGCCCATGGGACCAGGCTCACAGGCACAGAGTCCTTCATTTCCTAGACAGAGGATCAATGGCAGATTTGTCATATTTCCTGAATAAAATCCCCAATAAGGGCTTTACTGTACAAAACCAATAGCATAAATGAAGAACAAAGAATCTGATATGCTAATTCTTATTGCAGATAATTGAGAGTATATGCTGTGGGGGCTGGGTGTAGCATGGGGTACTGTGTGGGGTGCCTAGACGTGGGATGTGGGGTGGGTATACCATTTCTAACAAGTGGAGGTTTCTGTTCCTTAATAAATTTATCCTGACAAATTCTAGGGGAAAAGCTGATACCCAATTCTACTGAAGAAACATTAAAAATAACACAACTTTTTTATTTTTAGAAGTTTAAAAGCCTGTTCTTTGGTTCCTCCTGAAAAAAAAACTAAAAACATTAATTGGTGAGCACACAAACCCTAAACAACTAAGGAGACAAAATAATACTTGAAGAAGGATTTTGATTGCATTGATTATAATTGATAATTCACCACAATGCATTTTCCAATTATCAAGATTTTTTGTCTTAACCAAATATCTTCAAGATAGTCGGACTCCTCATTCGTGCTGATGCAGTCACACCCACCTGACTCACTTGCCCAGAATGGCTCCAAACAATTTAGAGTGAAGAAACAGAGAGACAGGCAATGGACGAGTCTGGGAAATATATGATCCACAAAAATCAGACATCAGTACTGTCCTATCACTGCCACTCTCAAGAAATCAAAAGGACCTTGTAAGCAATGTCACCATTTGCAGGCAAATTTATTGGCAGGCAATTGTTTCCTTTATACTCTAAGGTACAAGGCTTTGACTTTTCAGTGACTTTTAATCACATCGCATTTACTGGAGTGCTCTAGTGGGTGACTGAGGTGAGTAACAGATCTGAATGAAATGCCACATCACACATCTCAGAAATGCCCCCGATCATCCATGTGTGATTGCCTTCTAGAAATTCTACCTTTGGTTCCTACTTGCCTTTTTCTCCTTTTGAGCCTCTTCCTCCTGGAGGACCCACTTTGCCTTTTATTCCTTGTGGTCCAGGGTTCCCAACACTACAGTATGTCACTGTGAAGGGAGTAAAGAGGTGGGCAGAAAGAATCACATAATTTTTCTGACTGTCCTCTACAGAGCAAGTGACTTTTGCACTCATATCCTCCCTGATGTGTTTCCTTTCCCAGGCACATTCTTTGCTCTCTTGCTTTCCTAGGATTCTTTCTTTCTGAAATAAGAATATACATACATATAGATGATGCAGTGGTTATGGCATGCTTCTGCTACCATAACCATTGATAAGGACAACCCTAATCTCAGCCCTAAATTAGTGGGCTGCAAAACAAGACAATGGACAACAAAACAAAACAAACAAATAAAAAAATGGAGTCAGTGTATGGCAAAGATATTCCCCCCTCAGTTATCAATCCTTAGCTAGTGAAGAAAAGGTAAAGCAGAAATTCTGTAAAAACAAAATTTTGTAAAAACAAAATTTCACAGATGTCTGTTAAAGATGATAGATAAAATGTGAACAGTAAGTTTGGCGTCCTCCCCAAATCCCAGTACAGTAAAAGAATATTATACAAAACAGCCAGGTGCAGTGGCTCACACCCATTATACCAGCACTTTGGGAGGACGAGGCAGGCAGATCACGAGGTCAGAAGTTCGAGACCAGACTGGCCAACATAGTGAAACCCCAACTCTACTGAAAATGCCAAAAATAGCCAGGCATGGTGGTACACACCTGTAGTCCCAGCTGCTTGGGAGACAGGAGAATCGCTTGAACCCGGGAGGTGGAAGTTGTGATGAGCCAAGATTGTGCCACTGCACCCCAGTCCGAGCAGTAGAGCAAGACTCTGTCTCAAAAAAAAAAAAAAAAAAAAAAGAAAAAGAAAAAGAAAAAAAAAAAGCATAAACCTGCCTTGTGCAGTGGCTCACACCTGTAATCCCAGCACTTTGGGAGGCTGAGGTGGGTGGATCATTTAAGGTCAGGAGTTCATGGTGAAACCCCATCTCTACTAAAATTGTAAAAATTAGCCAGCCGTGTTGGTGTGTGCCTGTAATCCTAGCTACTTGAGAGGCTGAGGCAGAAGAATAGCTTGAACCTGGGAGGCAGAGGTTGCAGTGAGCTGAGATTGTGCCACTGCACTTCAGCCTAGGTGACAGAATGAGACTCCATCTCAAAATAAATAAATAAATACAAATAAATAAGCATAAACCCACAGGACAAGGAAAAAGGAGAAGAATATCATCAACAACAACACGTAAAAGAACTTAACAGATCCTTTAAAAAAATAAAGAAAGCTGAATTTGATGCAGGAAGCTTAGAAAGCTGCGAAAGAACTTGATTTATCCCAGAAATGTCTCCTAAAATTCAGGAAGAAACCTCTGGAAGAAGAACAACAGTGAGGTCCAAAACAGGATGATTTGTTCACAAAAACAGTTAGACTAAAAGATCCCCTCCCTGAAACTGGCAGTAGAAAAAGACAATAGATCCCCCACTACCCGGCCAAAAAAAAAAAAAAAAAGAAGAAACACACATTGCAGCAAGCTATTTTAATGTATTTTATAGTTAAAACAGCAGATGAAGGAGGGTATTGGATCCCTGAAACATGAACAGCCTGCTACAAAAGGAAACATTAAAAGAAAACAACAGCAATTGAAAATTCCTGAAATTAAAATAGATACAGATAAATAGACCATAAGAGCAGAAATTTAAAAATTCAGGTGGAGGATTGGAATGTAGACTTGAGAAAATCTCCCAGGAAGTGTTACAGAAAAATAAACAGGTGAAGAGTGGTAGAGTAAAGGTTAAAAAAAAAATGGCATGAAGGTCTCCTGACAAATAAATAGAGTCCAGAAAGAGAAAAAAGAGGAAAAAAATGGAGGAGACAATGTTTTCAAAGGACAGTTGATCTCTTCTCAGCCTTTTGGCTAAGATCAAATGCAAAGAAACATTTGAAGAAACTTTTTCAGAAAAGAAAGATATAGGGCCAGGCACAGTGGCTCACACCTGTCATCTCAGCACTTTGGGAGGCCAAGTCGGGCAGATCATCTGAGGTCAGGAGTTTGAGATCAGCCTGGCCAACATGGTGAAACTCCATCTCCACTGAAAAATGCGAAAAATTAGGTGGGTGTGATGGCACATGTCTGTCATCCCAGCTACTCAGGAGGCTAAGGTAGGAGAATCACTTGAATCAGGAAGGCAGAGGTCACAGTGAGCCAAGATTGTACCATTGCACTCCACCCTGAGCAAGAGTAAGACTCTGTCATAGGAAAAGAAAAGAAAAGAAAAAAGAAAGGCAGGCTACATGCTGGATTAAAACTGCCCACTGACTGTGTGCAAGCCGGTGCAAATGTACCCACACAAAGGCAAATCAAGTGGAATTTAAGACCCTGAAAACAACAAAAAAGAGTCCTATGAGCTTCCAGAAAGGAAGCTGGATTTCAAACAAAAAAAAAAATCAAGCATCTAAATGTTATGAGTTCTCAGTAGCCAACACTGGAAGCTAGGAAACAATAGAAAATGCCCTCAAAATCCTGAGGGAGAAAGATTTCCTACCTAAAATTTTATACTCAGCCAAACTAGCAAAGTCCACAGCAGAATTAAGGCATTTTCAGACAAGCAAGATCTCCCAACTTAACCGTTTTATTTATACTTTTTCCTAGGAAGTATAATGAAGTAGTAAAGCATTAAAAAATATGTGGAAAACAGAGGGCCCTAGAGAAAGAGAGAGGATGGAGTAAAGAAAGTCTCAGGATATTGGTAAAGGAAGATCTCAAGACAATATTCTGGCAACAAATTTAAAAAAAAAAAAAAAAGAAACCTGACCTAATTTGAACAACTCAAAAAGCTGCGGGAGAGATTTATTCAAGAGATAATACTAATAGAATAGTTAATGAGTTAGAGTGTATAATGATAAAATTTACATAATTCTGGGCAGTTTGAGGTTAAATTTTAGGTATATTGAAAACCAAGCAAACAGACAAAGGAAACAAAACAATTGACAAAATGTTCTGGAAAAGCAATAGTTTATACTATTATAAGGCTCAGCTGGTGAATAGCCCTTATATAACCAACTATTTAGTGTAAACTCTGAATATTTATGCAACCAAAATTGTGACAATAATTGTATTGTAGTTTATGGGAGTAGAAAATGTGCACATGTGGGGTGGGGGTGGGGGTGAATGAAAGCTAAATTCATCTTCCATAGAGAAAAGTCAAAAGATAACGCTGAATTGGAAAAATTGAGAAATAGCAATATAAATACATTGAATGTCAGTATAGAGGCAAGTGACAAAAGATCCAGCCACATGTGATGAAATGATTGCCCTTGAGGAGGAAGGATTAGGAGAAGGAGTTGTGGGGGATTTCAGTTGTCTATACCACACCATGTAGAAAAGTTTGACTCTTAAACCTGAAACTGCCCTTGCAAAAATTCTAACAGTGAGAAAATTGTGACAGTGAAAGAGATATGACCTAACTAACTTCATCTTGTCTTTAACCTCTAAACTGCCCTTGGTCATTTCTGAGCATGAGCCGAGCTAACTTTGAAAGAATTTAGTTATAGTTTAAATAATTACAGCCCTTCCCAAAACTAAACTGTCTGCATAATTCTAATAAAAGACCACCAGGTAAACAAAACAAAACAAGAGGGGCCTGTATTCTACCAAGATTTAGGCATACTTAATGATTACCAGCATTATTATTCCAGAGGTCACAAGATTTGCAATCTCCCCAATTACTCCTGTAAATAATATCACTATTATAAAACCTAGAGATTGGCCTTTTGAGATGTCTTTTCAGACTTTTGCATTTCTGATGGCTGGATGGCCCCACCTAGACCCAAGACTCATAATCCAAGTGTCCCATGGCCCCCACTCAGAAGTGGTTTCAGCACATGAGGATCATTTTCCACACCCCCATGATTTCATCCCCAGCCAAGCAGCAATACTCATTCCCTAGCCCCCTGCCTGCCAACCCCTGCCTGCCAAACTATCTTTAAAAAAACTTTGGCTCCAAATTTTCAGAGAGGCTGATTTTAGTAATAATAATAACTCCAGTCTTCCATTTAGCCAGCTCTATGTATGCTAAATGCTTTCTTTATTGCAATTTGCCTGTCTTGACAAATCAGCTCTATCTGGGCAGTGGGCAAGATAAACCCATTAGGCAGTTACAAACCAAGCTCTTATATAACTCTGATGAAAACTAAAACTACACGTAAAAAATAAAAATTGCATTATTTTACAAAGTTCTATCATTTACACTGAAACTCCTAACCAAATGATCGCACATACTTTAATTGATGTGATAGTCCAACTTCAGCTTATTTTTTTGTAAAAGACTACCAACTTAGCTCATGAAACATCACATAACTTTTAAAATATTTTAAAAACTACGCTTTCTGAATGACACTGCAAATATCAAAAGCAGCATAAATGCTAATGAATATGAATAAGGACTACTTTACCACTTGATCCTGGGAGGCCCTGCAGGCCTGGTGCTCCAGGCAGGCCAGGTGATCCTGGCTTCCCTGGTTTTCCTGGAGCAGAATCAGGTCTCCCAGGAATACCAGCTTCTCCTGGAATCCCAGGAAGACCAGGAAATCCTTGTGGCCCAGGGGGTCCTGTCATGCCTGCAAGATAAATCAAGAATGAAAACTACATATGCTCTCAGAGTATATGTCTCTGTAGAAGAAATCAAGATCAGTACATTCTTGCTTTGGTTATAGAATTTTTTAAAGGAAAAGAGATGGACCTGGAGGCCATTATGTTAAGTGAAATAAACCAGACACAGAAAGAAATACTGCATGATCTCACTTACACGTGGAATCTAAAATAGTCAAACTCATAAAAGCAGAGAGTAGGATAGTGGTTCTCAGGGGCTGGGAGAAGAGAGGAATGGAGTGATATTGGTTAAAGGGTACAAAGTCTTAGTCATGTAAGATGAGTAAGTTCCAGAGATCTAATATACAGCAGGAACATGATAGCTAACAATACTGTATCATATATTTGAAATCTGCTAACGGGCTAGATCTAAAATAAATCTTCTCCCCACCCCCCACAAATGATATCTATGTAGAGGTGACAGGTGATGTTAATTAGCTGGAATTTGGTGATCATTCTACAATGTATACATATATCAGAACATCAAGCTGTATACCTTAAATATAAACAATTTTTATATGTCAGTGATATCTCCATAAAGCTGTTTTTTTAATGCTCTAGATGACATTTTTCAGAAGTAGAAAAAAAAAATAAGTGATGCATAAAGTTTCCTTTTCCACAGAGCAGATTACTGCCACAAAGCAGAAGTTATAATAATTTGAATAAACTGCATTACAAGAAAAAAAAGCAGTTCAAAAATAAAGATAATATCCCAGCCATTAAACCATCTTGCCTTCTTTGAAATAAGTACACAGTGGAAAGAATTGGGTTTAGAGAATCAGATTTTCCTTACCTTTTCCCCATTCTTTAGAGTTATTGGAGAAGAAATATATTCAATTTAATTAAAAGGATTACTTTTCCAATCTTTCTACCTTGATAATTTGGTAAAAATAATCTAAATAAACATATTAGCATACCTCATGGGTAAAAATAGACTCATATAATCATCTATGTAGAACATAAAATATTGTACCTATCACAGCAGCCCAGGCTGGTGGGGAGGGATGGAGGTGCCAGATTTGAACTTGCCTCTCCTTCTCTACCCAGGGGACTTTAAGCAGATTATTTAACTTATTGAGTATTCTGTATATACCTCCAGAGGCTTGTTATGAGGATTAAATAAAATAATCCATGTAAGAAGCTTAGTGTAATAGTGTAATATCAGCAAGAGCACATGCTCAGTGAATGTTCAAATGTTCAGTGTGTTCAGATGAGGTCAAAATGAATAATGTTACAGCAGGAAATCCTACTTCCCCTTGACATCCTACTCCCCTTGCTGTGGTCTTTGGCTTAAAGATAGCTGGAAGCTGCCTGGGCACGGTGGCTTATGCCTGTAATCCCAGCACTTTGGGAGGCTGAGGCAGCCGGATTAACTGAGGTCAGGAGTTTGAGACTAGCCTGGCCAAAATGGTGAAACCTCATCTCTACTAAAAATATAAAAATCACCTGGGCATGGTGGTGGGTGCCTGTAATCCCAGCTACTAGGGAGGCTGAGGCAGAAGAATTGCTTGAACCTGGGAGGTGGAGGTTGCAGTGAGCCTGGAGGTTGCAGTGAGCCAAGATCATGTCATTGCACTCCAGCCTGGGCAACAAGAGCAAAACTCCATCTCAAAAAGAAAAAGAGAAAAAAAAGATAGCTGGAAGCCTTTGTGAGAGTGGTCACCTCTCACAGCTTCCTTTTCCTAAGTGTGTCTGGCTCCAGAACCTCTTTGTGGAAGACTGCATTTTTCACAGATGGCCACCACAGGAGCTCTGTCCCACACACTCTGGTAGAATTTTGACCTTTCTCCATCAAAAGGTGGTGTGTTTCCTTCCTCCAAATGAGGCCATTAGAAGAGATCATTCAGCTTCTGCCTTGTGAGCCAAAACACTTGAGACTGGAGTTCTGAGCTACCATATAAGCAATAATATGAAGCCCCCATATTGCAAGGAAACCTCAGTACACAGCCTACCCATGGAGGCTCTTGAGACTATACAAGAGAAATCAGGTGTCCAGCCAGGCCCAGCTCTTCTTGAACTCTTAAAACTGGAGAAAGAGTGCAAGGTAATGTACTGATTGCTATTGTTTCAAACCATTCAGTTTTAGGAAATTTTTTCAGCAAGAGATAACTGAAACCCTGTCAGTAATCAGTAATGTAGCATGCTCATTAAATTAATGGCTGTAATTATTGTGTCCATATGTGCTGGGCTTCACTAGACTTACAAACATATTCACTCCTTGAACAACCCTGCAAAGTGTAGACCTTACGGATAAGGCACAGAAAGTTTAGGCCAAATATCCATAGTAATAATAGCTAACATATTGAATCTTTACTATACACTAGACTAGACTAAAGGCTGTATATGTATTATTTCTTTCAACCCCAAGACCTTGTTTTACAGATAGGAAAACTGAGGTACAGAGAGGTTTAGTACATGTCCAAGATCACACAGCTTGCAAGTAGCAGAAACTGGACCTTTTCTAGTTCATAGCGTAAATGTATACGTATTTCAGTGTACCACACTATACTATGTGGCCTTCACTAAGTGCTAAGGTGGGATTTGATTACAAGTGTCTGACTCTGAAACTGCGCTTTTCTCATGGTAAATATGGTAGATAATTACCAAATTATCTATAAGATATTATAGATATTGTATACATAGTAAATATTATAGATATTACCAATTATCTACAAATTATATATACAAGTATGTACACTAGGACTAGACACACTGCTGTACTTAGAACATAATGAAAATGGGCCCCTGTGGATTTGGCTGCCACCTTGTCTTCATGCCATTTCTAAGACCTGATGTGGACTCAATACAATCAGTCACTGGATGAACCTGGGTGCTTCCTGCTGCCTTGTTCCATTGCCAAGAATACTTAACCATCTGCTGACAGGGAGAATGGGCTACAGTGTGTGGCATATTGCAATACTGACTACACAACTGTAGAGCATGAAATCAATAGAGTAAGTTGTGATAGCATTACATGTTTTTATTATAAAAGAAATAAACAGAAGAGTGCTTCACATACCAAAAATGTATAATTTTGTGTATTTTTGTCTCAATCATTTGTACATATAGATACATACATATGTTCGTGTAATGTAAACGTATATGTTTTGCATATAAATGTAATGCAAAATCAAATGCATTTCTTACTATGGGTCATAGGCAAGATTTGAAAGCTATTGGGTTAATTCATTTTTTAAAAGCTTGTGAATTAAGAGGTTTCCTGGGTTTTAATCCACTAGAGACACTTGTTACTTACTACTAGATTTTAATTTTAATCTGCTGGAGACACGATTCTATTATAAACAAGCCTGAGTGGAGAAATCTAAGACCAGAGTTTAGTGCTTTCTGACCAACAGAACACCGTATGTGATTTATATACTCTTGGGTCAGCTAAGCTAAGGCTGTGCTATCTAAAGATTAAATGAACTAGACAAAGCTTTTCCACCTTTGTGGTCATCGAATTCTGCAAAGCGGAAGCTAGATTGATGGAAGATTAAATGAGAGTTTTGTAGCAGTATTCCTGAGTCGAATATCTCAGGAAATTTCTCACTTCTTCTCAGTAAATATAACAAGAGAGACAGGCTGAGTAAAACTACGATTATTCTAGACTTTTCTCCTCATAGGTTTAATCAGTTCTCCTAGGTTCACAGACTGAAAACACCCTCTAAGCTTCAATACCTAATCTTACTAGGAATATCAACCAGCGTAGCACCTGAAGGCGCTCAAAGTTCTTATGTCAACAGGACTCTTTCCCAGGCTTTTTACCAAATGCCAATGTGACCCATCATTTTCTTATTTTTGTTTTTATTTTGAGGGGAGGGGAGAAGAGTTTTTTAAGGTAATTATGAATGAAAGTTATTTTAATCATAATTTTTACTTCCACCTTTCATGCAGGAGATTTAAGTGAAGGATTAGGTGAATGAACTAAATTTTACAAGTAGTTGTCAACAAGGAAAGCCTTCCAGAAGGGTGGGGAAACATTAACCCTAGCAGTGGCTTCCAAGCCTTATCTGCATGTGATGATTTTGTGGGAGGCCTGTTGTTATGCATACATATGCCTTATAACACCTCTGTGATATCAACTGCATAGTTCTGGGGCGCAGCTGAGAAACCTGTATTCCTCCCATGTAAGTGACTAATTGGCTTGAGTTCAGTGGTTTTTAACCCTGGCTATATATTACAAATACAGGAGCACTTCTACAGTAGCAGATGCCCAGGCCTGTCTTCCAAGAGTCCAACATTCTTGGTCTGTGGTGTGTACAGGCATCGGTATTATTTTACACACTCCTAAGGTGATTTCAATATCAGCTACAGTTGAAAGCCGCTGGTGCCGATGACGACGCCGGATATCTGACCTGTAAAAGCCAGGGCATCAGGGCATCCGTACCTGCACAGGCTTCCCCTGGTCTGCCCGAGAGACCTGGGGGACCAAGTAGTCCAACATCCCCTGTTTCTCCGTAGCGGCCAGGGAACCCTGGGTCCCCTGGCGGACCTGCCAAAGATAACAGCACATGTGAATAAACAAGTGATACGTGCATTTTAAAACTCAGACAACAATTACTTTTTGTGAGACTCAGTAAAGTATAATTAGGAGACTCTTTTTTGTAGTTTCTCATCACATTTAAAATGAAATATCTTAAATTTCAGCCCCTTTGGCTGTGCCTCTTCCTCAGACACATGAACTTTGAGCGGAGCGCTTTGACATTGCTTTAGGCTCCTCTTTTTGGCCGCAGCATAGTGATAGGTGTTAGTCAAATCGTTCTGTTTTTGTTATTTTGAGACAGAGTCTCACTCTGTCACCTAGGCTAGAATACATAATTTCAGGTCACTGCAACCTCTACCTTCCAGGTTCAAGTGATTCTCATGCTTCAGCCTCCCAGGTAGTTGGGATTACAGGCGTGTGCAACCACACTCTGTCAATTTTTATATTATTAGTAGAGACAGGGTTTCACCATGTGGGCCAGGCTGGTCTCCAACTCCTGACCTCAAGTGATCTGCCTGCCTCGCCTCCCAAAGTGCTAGGATTACAGGCATGAGCCCCTGAGCCCAGCCAGTAAAATAGTTTCATACAATTTTTAGCTATTAAAAAAATGACTTTCTGAAAGACGACATAATAAAAATCCCAGCCTACAGTTTATGTACTGAAAAAAACCTCATGCACATGCATAATGATACACTCATGCTAAAGCTCATGCATGCAGCCTGCCTAGTGTGCAAGCTGTGGAAGTGCTGGGTCAGACTCTTCTGTCCTGGCCACTCCACTCCTATTTCTGCATAATTTATGGAGGAACTGAATGGAAACACAAACCTTTGAGCGGAAGAGGTGGAGTCACCAAAACACCTGGTGGTCCTGGGTGCCCCCGGTCTCCAGGATCCCCCTGAAATCATTCATTCATTCACTTTTTAAAGAAATACTAATTTTACTCATGTTGCCTGGCATTAAACCAATATTAGAATTAACGTGCCCATTCATACAAGAAGCAGAGATTACAGGCTGACTACAGAAATGAAGCATTCATGGAGTTTTAGGAGCAGCAAAGATCCATCTAATCTCTTACCTACAAGTAGTGGAAGTAAATAGCAAATTACAAAGCTCCCACAAAAGAAAAGAAGCTTAACTCCAATGAAATTATTCTATGCCTATAAATTGGATACCTCTGATGTCACCAAGTTTCTTAGCTATACTATGAGCATTAATGTCTAACTTGGCATCTATGACAAACAGTTTATTCACCTAACAAGGTCTGAATCTACATTTTATTTTAGCTACAAATAGTGTCTTCCCAAATTGTGTTTCCCTAATGCTGCCATGGCTTTAAGGGAACACAATTCCCTTGCACATGCCAAGCAAGTGCCACATGTGAGATCACAGAGGTTTTTTGACCTGTGTGAAAAATGCAGTGGTTAAAAGCAGAAAACTCTAAGACGTCCTCTGTTTCTAATATCAATATTATGTGAGCCCATGGAATTTTGGAAACTTTCGTGATTATTCACCTTCAAAAGGATCACTTCACAAATGTGGAACATAATTATGCTTAATGTGACACTGACATAATATGATAATCATGCATAATAATGCACAGCATGCATTAAAATAATATACAGTCAGCGCTCTTATGTAAAATAGTTTAAAAACAGTAACAATGCAACAATAAAAATAATAAAACAATAGAATATGACAACTATTTACATAGCATTTACATTGTATTAGGGATTATAAGTAATCTAGAGATGATTTGAAATATGAGGTAGGGTGTGTGTAAGTAATATGCAAATACTACATCATTTTACATCAAGGACTTGAGCATCTGAGGATTTTGGTAGTCTGGGGGTTCTGAAACTAATCTCCCACAGATAATGAGGGACAACTGATACGGTTTGGCTGTGTTCCCATACAAATCTCATCTTGAATTGTAACTCTCACAATTCCCACCTTTTGTGGAAGGAACCCAGTTGGAGGTGATTGAATTATGGGGGTGGGTCTTTCCTGCGCTATTCTTGTGATAGTGAATGAGTCTCATGAAATATGACAGTTTTAAAAAACAGGAGTTTCCCTGCACAAGCTCTCTCTTTGCCTGCTGCCATCCATGTAAGATGTGACTTGCTCTCCTTGCCTTCTGCCATGATCGTGAGGCCTCCCCAGCCACATGGAACTGTGAGTCCATTAAACCTCTTTCTTTTGTATATTGCCTAGTCTCAGATATGTCTTTATCAGCAGCATTAAAACAGACTAATGTAACAATTGAATAAAAAATTAACTGTGTCTCTTTCAAAAATTATATTCTTGTATGATTCCTTGCAATACTTTTTAAAATAAATTAGATAACATTAAGGATATAAACTTTTATCAGGAAACATTCAAATATGCTCACTTTTTACCTTTGGGCCAAGAAATCCAAATAGCCCAGGATCTCCAACCCGTCCTAGTTCTCCCTGCAAACAAGCACAAACATGCACAAACATGTCTTTTAAAAAAAAGTGACTGGGTGACAAATTATCTCATTCTCATTTAATTTAAGCAACACATTGCCCACTGAGACTGTGCAAATTCTTAACACTATTCATTGGTTGCATTAGACAATCTTGTACTTCAGTTTTTGCACCCACAGCTAAATCCTGCAATCCATAAAATGAATGTGTCTGCTTTCCTAATTACTGTGTTTGCACGGAAGAGTACAACTTCTGAATTATACTAAGTTGCATTTACTAATGAAACTGTATTTATTATCTCTACAATGAGGTACAATTACCTTTAATCCTGGAAAACCTGGAGATCCGTAGGAACCAGGATCCCCCTAATAAATTCACAAAAATCAGCATAAACATTATTAAATCAAAACCAGCTCAATGCATCATTTTTTACCTTATCAAATTGTCCCATGGATATTTAGTCTTGTTTGCAAGGCTAACTGAATAAAGGGAAATAAATAGAAAAGAGATCCCATTTCTTTATAACATTTGCTACTTGAAGGATCTTTAGTCTTATTCAAAACATCTGTGTCATTGCCAGTGTTTTAATTAAGAATGTATTTTTGTTGTTGTTGCTTTTCCAGTTTTACTTTATTTCACTTAGTGCTTGCACTGGGCCAAATATCTTTAAAATCCTTGCAATATAATTTTCCTGGAAATTAATAGTTGCTCTGTGCATCATTAGTAATAAAAATGACCATGGAAACTAATATTGCCCCTTCAGTACTAAATCTAGAACCAAATAAACTCAATGCCTATGCCAGCTGTGGTCTAGCCTCCATGGTGACTCTACGAGTGGGCATTCAATTAGTGACACATGTGGTGATGTTTGGAGCTTAATATTGTAGTTTTTTCCTAGCTACTCCTCCTAGATCACCATCTTGTTTTATCAAATAGACTTAAATTAACTATTCCAAGCTACTGTCATACTGACACTGAGGTGCCAGACAAGAGATGCCACAATCCTGTTACTTTTCCCAAATTCTTCTATCTCTTGCTTGCCTGTTTTATCTAAATGATCTCAACGGAAGGATGCTCTGGGATATTTAGCTATTCCATAATTCTTGTCCAAAATATTTTGCTCTTACATGAGATATTCTTCACTTTTGAGCTTATGGGACTACTGACCTGGTTTTATAAAAACGTGAAAGAGAAATATCTCCAAATTCATGAATATTAATAACAAATGATGCTTACCTCAGGCCCTGGAAATCCAGGAATACCTTTTTCTCCTTTTGCCCCAATACCAGATTCTCCCTTTAAGAGATGACAACATTTAGAGGGGTTCAAGTAACAATATTTCAGCAATAGGGAATGCAAAAATAAAATGAGAAACAAAAATTATTGTCAGCAGCTTAAAGAAAACAACTACTTTAGAATAGGGGCTCTATAGGATTATGATAAAATAGGGAAAAATTCTGGTAATATATGTTAGTACTTAAAGCAATGATAAAGACAGTGAGGAATAACATTTTAAGTTAAGAAAGCACATCACACAAATGAAAAAAAGGAAGAAGAAAAAGAAGAAGGAAGAGGAGGAAAGGAGGAGGAGGAAGAACAAAAACTTAAATAACTACCTTGTGTCCTGGTGGTCCTGGCAGTCCAATCATTCCGGGAATTCCTTTTATACCCTAAAAATTACAATGAATATAATTTGGTTTATTCTTATTATTCAACATACTGAATTCCATCTCCTTCAGAAATAATTTCTTTTGACAATCTGTCTCACCTTAAAAAAAAAAAAAAAAAAACTCAAGAGATTACTCTTCATCTGTTCTAATTAGCACTAAGATCTAAGCCCACTTGTAAACCAGACACTATTTGAGCCAGTTCTCTATGTGAAAGGTATATGGCACATCACAGTGGACCACCATGGGACCAGGCAGCAGATACAATTTAGGAATGTAGCCATTGAAAAAAGTGGCTCATTTTGAGCAAAGTAAAGAAATTTAACCTAGTAATTGAAAAGCAACAACAGAATCTGCATGTGGCACCAGTAATATCAGCACTGGAAGCTGACAGAGGAATTAATATTTGCCAAGAGTCTATTATGGCCCATTTCTATGCATTTGTTACCTTCTCAATTATCAAAACATCAAACTCATCTGTAACATCTAAAGGACAACTGGGCTTCCAGTGGTCTTTTCAATCCACACATCAAAACATTATCAAGCACATGTCACAATTCAGCAGCCTGAGCTAGGTCTGCCACTTAGCAGCTGGGTAAACTTGAGAACACTGAGAACCTTCCAAGCCTCCTTTTCAATTCTACACGATGGGGCCAATAGTAGTACCAACCTATTAAAGTAGATTTGAGACTAGCACAGAGATGCATAGAAAGACCTCTGTACTCTGCTGGCAAGGATACATTTTCAAAAAACATTTTCTATTGCTACTTTCTAAGTGACATACAGATTTGGGAATTACCTTTTCTCCTTTATAGAGACCAAAGTCAGGTGGCTCTACCAACAGGGTAGGTCCAGGAGAACCTTGCTGGCCAACCTCACCCTTCGAAAAGAAGCAAGATAATAAAAATTTCATATTAATTTATGTTTTGAAGATTTTTATCCATGTATTGTGGTATAATGCTTCCAATCCTATGTGTCATGGATTTAAATTACAAGTCATGGCAAGTACCTCATAGAATATAAAAGGATATTGTTTTTCTTATTAAAATTCAGTACATACTTATTGTTAAAAATAAATTTAAAAAATGAAAATGATTCTTAATCCTACTATCCAGAGGTAATCTCTGTTAAAACTTTGATATAGTTTTTTATGGTGTGTGTATGTGTATATGTAAATATGTACATATATGTGTATGTATGTGAATAAGTAATTTGTTTCATGTATTTGAAAATATATCAGAATACTATATAATAAATATATAAACATAATTTAAAATATACAGCATATTTTATTAAATTTTTAAATAATTTTATATTTTTCATATAACAATATTTTGTGAGCGTTTTCCTATTATATTAAAAGCTCTTCAAGATACTAATTTTTTTTTTTTTTTGAGAAAGAGTTTTCTTCTGTAACTCAGGTTGGAGTGCAATGGTGCAATCTCAGCTCACTGCAACCTCTGCCTCCTGGGCTCAAGCGATTCTTGTGTCTCAGCCTCCCTAGTACCTGGGATTACAGGTAGGTTCCATCATACCCAGCTAATTTTTGCATTTTTAGTAGAGACGGGATTTCGCCATGTTGGCCAGACTGGTCTCAAATTCCTGGCCTCACGTGACAATCCTGATTTTTAATGCCAATACAATAATCTATCATAAGAATGTACTGTGATGTATTAAGCCATCCCACTCTAGTCAGATTAGGTTATTTCTATTTATTTTCAATAATATTTTAAAACTATAAAAAAAAATCAGCCAAAATTTTTTATTTATGCCATAATAGATGTTTTTCTCCTGGAGAAAAGAATGTTTCCTGAATGAATTTTACCACAATCATAGATTCTCACCATTCATTAGAAGATAAATATTTTGTACTGTTCTGGGTATTACTATTATTCTACACTTAGTATGATCTTTCCTCTTTGTCATAGTTAAGAACGGGCTACAGGTCACCTATGTTTGCAAACCAGGCCCTTACTGGCTCTGTCACCTGGGGCAAGTTCCTTAAAATCTTTCTCAGTTCACATTTCCTTAATTCCTCTAAATCTCATTTTTCTTCTCTGTGAAATGGAGATTATCATATTACCCATCTCAAACTATTCTTCTATTGAATAGATAATACACATAAAATGCTTCCTGTGTTGAGGGTGACAAAGTAAATTCCCCAATATGTAATTACTAAAACTACTAATGGTTTTGATAGTTGGGATTTTTACAAGAATATCGAGTTTAAATGAAAAATAAAAATAAAACCAAGAGTTCAGTGCATACCTAAATGTGAGAACTTGCAGAAAAGCCAGGTTAGGAACATTGTTTTTTTCCCCCTTGATTTATCTGTGCACCTAACACAGTGTTGATGTAGCAGCTGCTCTAAAGACATCTGTTTCGTGAATAAACCATTGAACAAGCACATAAACAAAACATGAGCAAAGCATAGCATGTATTGGTAAAGATAGCCGCTCTTATTCTTGCAATTGAGATAAACCTGAACTAAACCCCTAAAGGCTGACGAGTAGGTGGATTCTTCAAAATACTGGTCATATTGCTATTTTTTTTCATATTGTAAAAATACCATATACTCAGTATAGTAAAAAGCACCAAGAAGGAAAATTATGAAGAATTAAAATGTAAAAGGTTCATAATTATGTCACTTAGGCATAATTAGTAGCAAACATTTAGGGTAGCATTTCTTAAAATGGGGTGGGCAAATACATTTTTGAACATTTGAGAATTCTGCATCAATATTTTATTTTATTTTATTTTTTAGAAGTAGTATCATTCTGTCACCCAGGCTGGTGTGCAATGGCACAATCTCGGCTCACCGCAACCTCCCCCTCCCAGGTTCAAGCAATCCTCCTGCCTCAGCCTCCCGAGTAGCTGGGACTACAGGCATGCGCCACCATGCCCTGCTAATTTTTGATTTTTAGTAGAGATGGGGTTCCACCATGTTGGTCATACTGGTCTCCAACTTCTGACCTCAGTCCTGATCCACCCACCTTGGCCTCCCAAAGTGCTGGGATTACAGGTGTGAGCCATGGCGCCCAGCCCAAAATTATAAAATGATGTGTTCATTCACCTGACAATCTAAAAGAATTAATGTAAGCGCATTTGGGATTATTTGAATGGCCACCTCATAGCCAAATACTTCCAAGTTATTCTACAGCCTGAGTTTGCAAATGCGTTGTGACTGGGCTGGTGCAGAAAGTCACTAAGATGCCAACGCTTGCTGGACTCTGCAGTGGTGCATGGGGTCCTGTGGCTTTGACGAATATATTCCAGGGCTCCATGGCTTCCCAAACTTGAAAAACATTGTTTTGATATATTTTCATTTAGTCATTTCTATAAGCCAGAGATTCTCAAGGTGGGAGTGTAGGGGAAAGTAGTTAGGCAAACCCTTCCCTCAGTGACATTTGGCAATGTTTTGATACATTTTTAAGTTGTCACAATTGGAGGGAAGGGATTTTACTGACATCTAGCGGGGAGAGGCCATAGATGCAGCTAAACATCCTGTAACACACAGGACAGCCCTGATAACAATGAAATAGCCACAGCTGGAGGTTGAGAAACCCCTAAGTGTATATTTTAATGTCTTTCTTGTTGCTGTTGCTTTTACAAAGTTGAGTTTATATTTTCATAACTTGTACTTTTTGTTCAACATTATATCATGGGCACTTCCACACATCATGTAATCTTCACATATATTTTTGACTCTTGTGCCGTTCTGTTAAATGACTGTACCATGACTTACTCAATCGCGCTGGAACTCCATGAGAGCAGGGATCGGGTCTGTCTTGCTAGATCCCCACATCCAGTGTCAGTCCTAGCTTGGGATGGAGCAGATGCTTAATATCAACTTGCCCTCAGTTGTTGAAAGAGCCACTTGCCTACTGCTGGACGTTCAGATTGTTTCCAGGTGAGTGACCTTCTTAAATCCCTTTTCTAAGACTTATCCTTACTAAGTTTTACGCTTCAGCTGAAAGGACAGTGAGTGTGAGTGGAGGAGGGGAGAGACGGGGAGGAGGTGTGTAGAAAGGGAATGGGTTGGAGATTGTGTGTGGCTCAATGCTCTTGGTTCCAGTCATTAATATTTGCATTTATGCGCATATTTATGGGTGGGGTTTGGGATTTCCATGAAATTAAGCAAAACAAATCGTAATTTGGCAAAACTGTCACTCTAGATATAATATGTTGTCAAAAATGTTCAATCTCTGTTTGCTAGGGTGAAATGTGTTACACAAATTAACCGGAATGTAGTGTTAAATTTTGTCAGATCTGTCATTTTACAGTCAAGGGTAATGATGACATAATAATTCGGCAAAGAAAAGTTCTCAGCCATAAAATTGGACAGTGACTAGATAATGAATACAAGTTCAAATAATCAAAACAGCCTCCACCCCCGAGCAGCACACACACTTTACCATCTGCTCCTCTGAGCAAAAGGGGATTCTTACCGGGTCTCCCATTTGCCCCTTTACTCCCACACCGGGATTTCCCTGAAAAAGAAATGAAAAAGAATCTAATTGCTTTTGAATTTTGAAAAAGTAACTAAAAGCAATTAAAACTTCTGGCTACACAATTTATTGCAGTTTATTAAATACTTTCAGAAGTCTGATAAGAGGAAAGATATAATTCTGATAAGTATTAGTGGTCAATTATTTCATTGTTCAGGGCTCTATTTGCATATCTTGCTCATGACTGCCTACCTTCAAACCTGGACGCCCTGGTTGGCCCGGAGGTCCCTAAATCAAGGGCAAAAAAAACACAAATCAATCATCAGACATAGAAATCAGAATGTGCCTTCTTTTGTTGCCCCAAAGTCTTATTTAGGAAATGCTTAACTTTAAAACAGGTAATGATGGAGTTTCTATCACGGATGGGCTGTTGTTTTATGTGAAGATGATGCCAGTGGCTCAACCCCAGGGAACCTGTGCTTCAAGGGGGAGTCCCACTGGTAATGATGGGTTTTCACTGATTCACCAGTTATAATCTTTCAAACAGCCCACCTGCATCTGACAACTTTGCTTCTTTATTTCCTGCAGAATCTGGTTTTTAAAGGGATCACATCAGCAATGCTGTACTTACCACTAACCCTGGCTCTCCGGGATATCCTGTGGGACCCGCTGGTCCTCTTGCACCCCAAGATCCCTAAACATGAGAAAAATCAGTGCATTTGTTACCCAAAATTGTAATCATCTTTCACAGAAAGAGTTGTGTAAACTTCTCTTTCTGTGATTCCATGTGGCTGAAAACCCTCTAGAAAAATCATAGCCCCCAGCACTTCTGCCCTGCTAGGTCATCTTCAACAGCAGCTTTGATGCGGCCCTAAAAGAGCACCAAGCTAAAGGTAGCAGCACTCTGGTAGTTGTGATAAATTCCTTCATTTAGGGTCCAGGTAAGACCCAGAGATCAATCTACCTATTTACAAATACATCCTGTAATAACAAAAGTGGAGAACGAAGAAAACACATTACTACCTACTCCTAAATTCTGTTACAATTTTGATACACATCAGGAATACTGTTAATTAACATTAAATATTAATGTATTTATACTTTTTAGTATATTTTTAAAATATGGCCTACAAGATCTCAAATTGGGGAAATATGGTCCCTGATTTGAGACCAAGATGAGTCAGCCATACAAAATTTTCCGCCATGCATCACAGTGGAGCATGTATGTGGTGACAAAATTACACATCCACCGATTGTCAAGAAAAGGTTACAGCCCGGCAATCCTGGAAGTGCAGAGAGATGGTCCCTGGGCTCCTGCTGACTCTGCCCAAGGCAAATGATTGGGGAGTGTGTAATGAAATGGCTCTATTTAGGAGGATGAACTAATACTTATTTTAACAGCAACATTGAGGTATCACATTTGTTCCATGGAGCTGAGTGTCAATCACAGTAAGGAAACCAACCCAGGAAAGTAGTTCCATCACTTGCCAGAAGTTACAAGGCAAAATTATAGGTTAGCCATTGGAAGTCAAAACTGTTTTTTGTTTTTTTTGAGATGGAGTTTCACTCTTGTTGCCCAGGCTGGTGTGCAATGCTGCCATCTCGGCTCACCACAAGCTCCACCTGTGGGGTTAAAGTGATTTCCCCTGCTTCAGCCTCTCAAGTAGCTGGGATTATAGGCACGCGCCACCACACCTGGCTAATTTTGTACTTTTAGTAGAGACAGGTTTTCACCATGTTGGCTAGGCTGGTCTCACACTCCTAACCTCAGGTGATCCACCTGCCTTGGCCTCCCAAAGTGCTGGATTACAGGCATGAGCCACCACACCTGGCCGGCAAAACTGCTTTCAATTTTAATCTTGTAAGTAAACATCAAAAAACTGGAAAGACTAATATAATCATTGAATTGCTGATTTCAGAGATGTAAAGATGGGCAAAATATTAAATATACAAACACTGATTCAGCAGGCAAAATGGTAGAGAGAAGCAATGCAAGATCATTCTACCTGGTATATATTATATACGTGGTTGCTAAGTGGACTCACTTTCCTAAATATTAAGTGGCTGTGTATGCCTGAGTAAAGCCAAAAGATCATTAGAAGACAGAAGAGAAAGACAGGAGGGAGCTTGCTGAGCTGTAAGTACAGCTACATGGGCATGAAACTGATGCAGTTACACAGGGCCCCATGCTTGAGTTAATGTTCTGCTGTTGCCATCTTGAAATTATTAATAATTTTGAACAGGGAACCCACATTTTCATTCTGTACTAGGTGAGCCACACAAATTATGTAGCTGGCTTTGCCGGGATTAAAACGAGGGTCATAGGATATTTGAGGAGGAAATAGAAACACGTAGCCTGCTCTGGAGACTTACTGGTAAGCCAGGCAGTCCTGGGTCCCCTCTGTCTCCCTGCAAAAATAAGAATGCATTGCTTTATAAGTCAACACAATGTTCCTAAAACACAGATTATGTAAAAATAGAAATAACACACAAAATGTATTTGGAATCATCTAACTGTGCAGTTTGTTCAGTTTTTGTTTTTTGTTTGTTTTGGTGTTGACTAAAATAGAGGAAGGGATATGCGGAGGTGATTTTCTTTCTCCTTAAGCTCTGAATTTTCCTTCTACCCAACAGAGAAAGATCATTGGAGTAGTGACATGGAATCAAAATTAGATTTTATCTTTGTTTAAATTGTTGCAAATTCCCAATCCAGTGGTCCCATTTCCTCACAGTTTACCTGTTGCTGGTCTAGTTCCACACCTGGCTATGTTTTATATACATCTTGACCCCCTTAACCCTAGAGCAGACAGAAAAGAAACTCAGGTGGAAACTGCCTCACACCAGCTTCTGTCTATCACCTTGTGACTCTGTGCTGAGACTCAACCTACTTTAAAAGATCAAAGGCTATATATTCTCTTGAATGAAGGCTCTTTTTTAAAATGTAAAACTTGACATTTCAACCATTTTTAAGTGTACAGATAGTTCTGTGGTATTAAGTACATTCACATTGTTATTCACCCATGAATAACACCATCCATCTCCAAAACTTTTACGTTTCCTCCAGTGGAAACTCTGTTCTCATTAAACACTAACTCCCCATCCCTCTTATCCCCAGCCACTGGCAACCACCATTCTATTTTCCATCTCCATGAATTTAACTATTTTAAAAACTTAATATAAGTGGAATCATACAATATTTGACTGGTTTATTTCCCTTAACATAATATTATATCTTCGAGGTTCATCCATGTTGTTTAAGTGTCAGAACGTATTCCCTTTTTAAAGCTTTTACCATCTTCCATTGGATGGCTATACCACATTTTGTTTATCCATTCATTTGTTGATGGACATTATTACTTCCACCTTTTGGCTACTGTGAATAAAGCTGTTATGAACATGCATGTATAAATATCCATTCAACTGCTTGCTTTCAATTCTTTGGGGTATATATCCAGAAGTGGAATTGTTAGATCATATGGTAATTTTATGTTTAATTTATTGAGGAATCACCATACTATTTTCCACAGTGGTTGCACCATTTTCCATTCCCACCAGTAATGCACAAGGTTCCAACTCTCCATGTAGTTGCCAACAATTTCTAGACTTGTTTGTTTTTATAATAGTCATTCGAATGGGTGCAAAGTGGATATAAACTCTCAAGAGCATTGTCTCTCGAAGGTTATTAATCTACAGACCATTTTTATTAGGGAACTTCTGTTTCCCCTCAAGGTAAGGAATTCTCTATATTCATCCCCCCTTCCATATGTCTATATCACATGTCCTGTATTACCACAATTACAAAAAAAATGCTCACTATATCTAATATGATATGGGACATTACTATTTACAATGTGCTGCAATATAAATTATTATAACAGCCTTAAAAACACTGAGAAGGGGGCAGGGTAAATATTATTTTAATCTTCCTTCACAATTAATGAAAACGAGGCTGAGAGAGGTTAAGGGAGTTGCTTAACATCACGGTGGAGAGTAAGCCTCAGTTCTTTCCTTCCAATACACCATACTCGTTCCTAGAATGATTCTGCTGTTGATGTTTAGTTTATTAATATATCATTTAAGCTATAAACAGAACCATCATTCTTGCTGTTTAAGAAGGAAAAATAGGCACAGAGGCTACACACATATACAGTGAGCTCACTAAAGGGATCACTGCTCAGGTGTGTCCATTCTGGGTGGCACAAAACCTAGGATCTGATAGAAGCAATCTAGGACTAGTTCTATCTATCTAATTGCTGCAGAATATTCTTCCTTAAGAGAAATGACCACACATCTTGAAAATGGGCTGTATTTTCCTGCAGATGCATCATTTCCACTGATCCCCACCACTGATCCATGGCTTCTCATCTGAGAAATGAGGTGGTCACTCAAGAGTTTATTTCTAAACATTTGTGCATCACTCCCTGCTAAAAACACAACACCATTATATGTATCAAGCAAAGCGCTATAAGGTTTACATCGTTTTCAAGTTAAATAATGGTGACTTTTACTGTACTGGATGGTAAGTACTAATATTACGATATTTTAATTACAAATAAATCAGTGGTCCTCCACTGGGGTTACGTCCCCCCAGGGGACATTTGGTAATGTCTGGATATATGATTTGGGGAGTTCAGAGTTGAGGGATGCTACTGGCACCTAATGAGTAGAGGTCAGAGGCCAGGGATGCTGCCCAACATCCTATAATGAACAAGTCAGCCCCACACCAAACAAATATATGGCCCAAAATGTCAGGAGTTGAGAAAACCTTGAAATAAATACATCCCTTGCAGTTCTGAATAGTTCAGAGGTACTGGGATTTTACAGTACTGGGATTTTACTGGTGACTAAAGCCAGTGGCTTCACACAAAAGTATGGTGCCAACCCTGAGGGTCAGGGTAATGATAGAAATTGGTGTATTCAGGGACATTTTGAAGAAAAATCCTGTCTGAGTATTTCTTGCAATGGCTTACCTATTTGGGAAAAAAAATTCTTTTAACCCATCATGATCATAATACTTACCTGAATACCTTTAATGGCACCTAAAATGAACACTGAATTTCCTTTTTCTCCCTTTTCCCCAGGATGGCCCTGAAAATAAAATATTTATGTACTTAAGAGGAAAATAGCATATTATCACTTCAGTACTTTCTTTTCTATATAAAACATTACTCATCAGCTAAAATTACCATGATTGACACAATTAACAAGCAGACATTTCTTTATCCACTTCCTTATTATCATCACCCTAAGGTTCTCACATATATTTATTCAATGTTCAGCTAATATCTGTTAAGGAATCTTCTAAGACCAAGTATCTACTAATATATAGCTATGTAGCAGAACATTTTCCTTTTTCCCCACAATATAAAACACATGCATTTTTCCTACAAGTGACTAATTTTACAATTGTTAATTTATGCCCTAGAAACAGTAAATATATATATATATATGTATATATAGTGATTTTATCCATTTCAGTACCTGTATTCAAAATAGACCTACATATTCTTTGTAAGTTTAACTTTTAAAAAACATAACATGTTCCTTTTGGAAGGTTTTTGTATACAGTTGCTAGTTTGCTTAGGATATTTTTTTAAAGTGAATGAAATACCTCAATGTATTCTTCCTCCTCCCCAAGGTTTTCCTACTTAACATCTTAATATCCTACTTCAATTCTTAATATATCTTCTCTTGGTTACCACATAAAAATCCTACCATCTTTATATATCAAGCTCCTATGAAAGATACACACATTTGAAAGTTAATCGCTCTTAGAGGAGTGCCTGACTTGGCTTCTGATGGGAGATATTTAACAGTTTTAGGTTAAATTATATCAACAATTTGCTTGAGAAACCAGATTTGATGCTATCTGCAGTTTTGGCTTTGCACAGTTCCAGTCTGAATGAATTTCAGTTCCACAGTTAAGTTAAATAACATCAATTCTCCAAACCATGGTTCCAATTTCAGTTACCATTGTAAATTAACTGACTACTTGAATAAAGTACAAACTTCACTGCTAGTCCCTCAGTCCACAGATCGCTATATATATAACGGAAGTGAATCGTGATTACTGCATGATCACGTGATGTTACCGAAATGTGTTGCACAGAAAGCCAATGACTGAGAGGATGACTACTGACAAAGAGGAAGGCTTTAGTTGGGTGCTGTAGCTGAGGAGATGGAAGATCGGTCTCAAATCCATCTCCCAGACTGACTAAGATTAGGAGTCCACATTGCAGGGAAGAGATGTAACAACGCATTGGAAAACAGGACCTAGGGAAGGGTAAAGAAACAAAACCAGGGGTCTGGCTTCTCATTGTCTGGATGCCATGATCTGGTGAGTTTCCATTCTTTGAGACTTTTTGAGAGGCCTGAGGGTCCTCTCCTGAGGAAGGAACTCAGATAAAACACAGAAGTTTCAAACTTTAAGACCAGAAAGATCCATTTCTATGTTGATCCAAAGAACGTCTATGGGACTATTGGGTCAGTTTCAATGACTTCTGTCAAAGTCTGTCTGTGACTGGCCCTTGCACATGTATTATTCAGAGCAGACACACAGACACAGACAGCAAAGCTTGTAGCTGGCTTGCCTCCTTATTTCCCAGCAACAAATCCAAATAACATTCTACAAAAATGAATAATTGAAAGAGGAAATTAGCCAACAATGATGAAAATGAAGCAATGAAAGGAAAAGGGTAATGCTGGAAATGAAATTCAAATAAAACATAAGTGGAGTTAATAGAAGAACCAGCTGACCATGGGAATAATGACACCGTTGTCATTTGAGGGACTGTATTTGCAGCCAGAGGAACTTAGTAAAGATGAACTTATCAACATAAACTAGGAAAGAGGTTGTGATGAAAAGGATGACAGTGTCCTAGATAAAGTGACACAGATAAAAACTTCACATTGATGGAACCCTTAGAGATATTTCACAACACTGGAATCAGATCCAAACTTAGAAAGGAGTGTCACACTTCGTCAAAACACGAAAGACATGTTCCTTTAGTATCACAAATTATATGATGAGAAGAAGGCAGTACTGTTGCAATTACTCTTGGTAAGTTTTTACAATCAAATAAAACCCTTTGTTCCCAATGTTTCAAATTACAGTATATTAAATAAATATTTAGGTTTTTTTTCATTTCCTTATGTATGTATAACTGGCAGAAAGTTTCTAATGTTTTAACAAAACATTTTTAAAGGTCATGGGACGATAGTAATTTTTCTCATCAGCCAATAAGGTTGCTTTGTGTAGTTTTTAGCTTGCCTGGTCCTTTTCACATTACTGTGCAAAGTGAGGGGTGTCTGTACAGCAAATGAGTCAAGGGGAAGTAGGTTGTTTTGTAAAGAGACCATTATGATGAACTTTAGGTTTGTGGTCGGTACCGCATGCTATGTTAAAGCTAAAACTGAGAACCCTCGCTCTCTTGAACGCTCATGAATCTGTAGAAAGGGGTTTGGCCTGATGTGAGGAGCTTAATAAATGTGCATTCACCAGACTGCACTTGAATTTTCAAATGGCTGAGTCTGAGAGTAAAGGATGGTTGAAAAACTTAGCGATGAAAGGTAGTGATTGTTCTTACTTGATACTAGAAAAAAAAATGTGAGTATGGAAAGCCTTTTTGAGTTTAGTGTTCAGATCAATTCCTCGAAGATCTGGAGCAAAAGGAGGACACATGAGTGAGAGCAGGATGAATGACTGTGGTGGTCATGCAAAGAAAACTTTCTAAAAGAAACTTGTGAAATGATATGTAATTAAGGAAGGGAGAAATAGTAAAAAAAAAAAAAAAAAAATCACAGAAAAACAATTTTGAAAGGCCAAATGATCTCAGATCTTCTAAGTGAGAAAAAAAAAGAGAGAGAGAGATAGGGAATGTGGGGGGTAGTACTTGCTCTAGTTGTGTTTAAATGAAAGTCCAAAGTTCTGAAGAAAAAAACTAAGAGCCGTAAGGTTTCCCTCAAGTGCTGGATACTATCAACTGTTGCTGGACATCCATTCCAAATCTTTTCTAATACATTTTCTTGCATTACAAGGGCTAGAAAGATAAAAACTACATTGCCCAGACTCCTTTATAGCTGGATGTGAATTAGGTTCCCCCTAGGAGATGTGGAAGCCGGAAGTTTGGAAGAGACTCTCTTCCTGGTCTGTTGTTGCTGCCAAGCAGGAAAGCAGAAACTTGAATGTTCTGTTCACCAGTGTCTAGACGTGGGGTGAGAGGCAGTGGTTACAGCGCAGTTACAGCCTCCTGACTCTGGAGCTCAGCTAGCTGTGAACCTTGGAAATCACTGGTCTTGTGTGGTCCTAAGTTCTACTCTTCCAACTATTATAGTAAGTGCCAAACTCTCTGTATCAGATTCCTTTCTGCTCAAAATATCTAGCGGGGTTTATGCTTCTGCAGTGAACCCTGAATGATAAACAACTTATGTTTTGCTAACTGGTCTCTCTGCTCTTGTTTTCCCCTGCTATCTATTCTCTTCACAGCAGCCAGAGACATCTTAATGAAACATCAATCAGATCAAGTTGTTTCCTTCCTTAAAACCATCCAGTGCCTTTACCTAACATGGAAGAGAAAATCTAGCCTCCTTCCATCTCTTCAAAGCCCTGCATATTCTAAGTCCTGCCTATCTTTCTGTCCTTATCCCTCAGCCACCCTCATTTGTTGACAATGCTCCAGGCACACCCGTATTAACTCTGTTTCTTAAATACACCAAGCCTGTTCCACCACAGGGCCTTTTCATTTAAGATTCCTGTTAAGATGAGCTGCAGGTGTCTTACTGGGGGGCCTTCTGGGCCAAGAGCTCCTCTCTCTCCTGGAAACCCTGGGTCACCTCTAGAGCCATTGTAGCCACTCATACCAGGTTTGCCTCTGGGTCCAGGAGGCCCTGGGTACCCCTGCAGAAAACAAAATTATAAGTGAAGCATTTTTGCAAAAATATCACAACACAAAGTTTACACAATATGAATACTCAAATTATGGCAATTGTGATTCACACATTTACTATTTAGTTTTGTGAAACCTTCTCTCTACTCAAAAAGGCTATGTAGCATGTAAAACTAAAACCTAAATTTTTTTAATATAACAAATTTAAATTAATTTAGTTTGCAGTACTCTGGGAAATTGAGGAGGGAACCTTCCTTAGAATCCTTAGAAATACTATAATCAATTATAAAGCACCCCAAATACCTCTTTTTTCCATTTCATTTTCATATCAGAAATAAGAGTATTAAGCTCACTTCCAATATTAGGACTCATCAGCAAATAAAAACATTCCTTATGAATATGAGTATACATTTATTTCTAGAACATTGTACTTGACATAACAAGTACACCTAGCTCATATTTTGAAATTTTTTCTCTAACCTGTTTGAAAATGTTGCTTTCTAAGTAAAGTGTTTTGTTCCGGGAGTTACTTGACAAAATTTAAATGTGAAAACCCTTCCATGCACTAAAATGAGAAAAAATAAAAAGAGTTTGCTATATATAATGTATATTGTGTGCTATAATATATATTATATATAATATTATACATACAATTATATACATTTATTGTAGTATATTATAATTATATATTATATTATATAATTATATAACTATGTATATGTTATTAATATAATAATATATTATACATTATATATAGCAATTATATATAATATGCTATTAATATATACTATATATCATTGTGCATGATATATACTATATATAGCAAATATATTGATATATGTAAGATATATATAAGACAAAAGAAATTGGGGTACAATTTCATATAATATGTATCTTACATATCGTATATATGTCTTACATCTTACATATACCTGATATCACATATAAGATATTATACATAAGGTATATGCAATACATATCTTACATATAATATATATCTGATATATGTAAAATATAAGATGTTGTATAGCGTATATACAATATATATCTTATATATACAATATATTCGGTGCAAAAGTAATTGCGGGTTTTGCCATTACTTTTAATGGCAAAACCCACAATTATTTTTAATGGTAAAACCCACAATTACTTTTGCACCAACCTAATATATTCTATATATTGTATATCTAATATATATCTTTTATATATGTAGATATATATGTATTATGGTGTTTGTGGTATATATATAGCAAATGTTTGCTATATATAATATATATCACAAATGTTTGCTATATATAATATATATCTTGTGGTTTATATAAATACACGTTTTATACATATATACATGTGGTTTTAAGGATTTTGAGGAGTACTTCTGCCTTTTTTAAAAAGTGGAGAAAATTTAGGGATACTTACAGGTATGCCATCTAAACCTGGAAATCCAGGAACACCAGTTGGACCCTAAAATCCCAGAAAATAAAACAAAGATATAAACATCAGTAAATTAACAAGCTGATTTACTTAAAAACATGAACAACATAGAACAGTCATTGTCACCTATTTTTTTACAGTGATGAGTTGAAAATCCAACATTTAAGAACCAACTCTTGTATTTTTTTTTTTGTATTGGGAAAGCAACTTGGCAGTACTGATTTCAGTAAATCATCCAACATGCTGTGAAAAGAAATCTAACAGCTCAGAATCTCGATCCTAGAGTAACAAACTCTTAAATGTGAATACAGGCAATTTATAGGATTATTTTTGCACACCTGCACTACCCCAAGTTGGGGTAGAATCTCAAGTGCTCATCAATAGGGAATAAAGTATACTTTTATTCATACTATGGCATACTATACGATATTTTTTAAGGAGTAAGTTCAATCTGCATAGCCTGATTGGGAATGGTCTCTAGGACATATTGTTGAGTGAAAAGTGAAAGGCTCAGTGTGATGCATATAATAAATGTCATGTAGGTTTTTTAAAAAGCCATGAAATAATATAACTTCTCACTGGTACACGCATGTATTAAGTGCATAGAAAGGTATAGAAGAGCATGCTCCTCAGGAAAGGGGCCAAGAACGAGGATGGACTATTGCAGAGGAGTTCAGGTACTTCATTTATTATAAGGTTTAAGTATATAGTACTTGTGGTTATAAAACTCCGGTGCTGGGCAGGTACAGTGGATCATGCCTGTAATTATAGTACTTTGGGAGGCTGAGGCAGGCAGATCACTTGAGGTCAGGAGTTTGAGACCAGCCTGGCCAACAAGGTGTAACCCTATCTCTACTAAAAATACAAAAATTAGCCAGGTATGGTGGTGCACACCTGTAATCCCAGCTGCTTCAGAGGCTGAGGCAGAGAATTGCTTGAACCCAGGAGGGATAGGTTGCAGTAAGCTGAGATCGCGCCACTGCACTCCATCCAGCCTGGGTGACACAGCCGACACAGTAAGACTTCATCTCAAAAAAATAATAATAATACAAAAATTAGCTGTACATGGTGGCACGTGCCTGTAATCCCAGCTACTCAGGAGGCTGAGGTGGGAGGATCGCTTGAACCCAGGAGGCAGAGGCTGCAGTGAGCTGAGATCCCACCACTGCATTCTAGCCTGGGTGACACAGCAAGACTGTCTCAAAAAAAACAACACAAAACAAAATAAAAACCGGTTACAGTAGTGCTGGTGAGTGGTTCATGTGAATCTCCACATAAGATGTGGCTTACCTTATCTCCTTTGTCCCCTGCTGCTCCAGGAGGGCCGTGGTCCCCTTTCATTCCTTTCTCTCCTGAAAGTCCAATGGGTCCTGGGGCTCCCAGGGGCCCAATTGGACCCTGTGGCCCTGGTGGTCCTGGTGGACCCTGAGAAAGAAGATTAAAAAGAAATGGGGGTACAATTCTTAACTACTGTCTTCTAACACAAATATATAGTCATTCAGGCCTACAGAAGACTTGGAAATTAGATTGCACAAACTCTGAAAATAGAAAGAAATGGCTGGGCATGGTGGCTCACGCCTGTAATCCCAGCACCTTGGGAGGCTGAGACCCATGGTTCACTCGAGCTCAGGAATTCAAGACCAGCCTGGGCAACAAAGTGAGACTCCCCCATCTCTACAAAAAATAAAAATAAAAAAATTAGCTGGGCATGGTGGCGTGTGCCTGTAGTCCCAGCTACTCTGGAGGCTGAGGTGGGAGCATCGCTTGAGCCTGGGAAGCAGAGGTTGCAGTGAACCAATCGCACCACTGCACTCCAGCCTGGGTGACAGAGACAGACCTATCTCAAAAAAAATAAAAAAAGAAAGGAAAGCAAGACAAGAGAAAATGAAATGAAAAAAATAGACAAGAAAATGATTGATTTAATTAAAACATAAGAAATAGTGACATTGCCCTTTTCAATCTGAATTAAGCTATATGATAAATTTCAATTATTACACGTGTATATGTATGTGTGCAGTGTGTGTGTGTGTACACAGAAACACATGTATCAACTGATTATAGTTATCTTACTATTTTTATTCTGTCAATCACATTTAGAGATCTTGAGCTGTTTAGTGAAGCAAGATACTAAAAAATTAAAGTTTTATTTACCTTTATGTTTGTGATACACATAGAGTAAGGGAAACTGCCAGATCTTCTATTTATTTCAAATAACTAATGATTTGCCCTTTTGAAGGAAAACATTTCTTTTTTGGCTGCTTTTATCTAAGTTCTTAGTCATATTTTGGAATTAGGCTCCACGTCACATTAAATTTATGTAATCCAACTTTCTATGAATGAAAAGGCCACCTCTAGTTTTAAGTGAAGAAGCTTTACGGGGCTCCTACTTCAGAACTCATGCCTCAGGGTCCTGCCCCATCTCCTTTCCAGAGTCTGGGCCTGGGTAAGGCCAGCAGCAGCATCTAAAGTGACATCCCGATCAGGTGCAGTGGCTCACACCTGTAACCACACCACTTTGGGAGGCTGAGGTGGGTGGATCACCTGAGGTCAAGAGTTTGACCTGCAATTTTTTGTACCTCTCAAAATTGTTCCAAAGATTCAAGAAAAATTATTTTGTAACTTCTTGCCCCACAAAACAGCATATATGACTGCATTCAATGAGCAAGGAAGTCTTGATGCATGGACAGAAAATCCTGGCAGGGTTCAGGAGATATCTGCTCAGATCAGATGTCTTAGGTGTCTAGGGTTGCCCCTTGGGAGTCCAGGGCCCTGAGCAAAATATTTCCTGCAGAGTCCCATCTATATAAAAGTTTGAGTCACGTGAAATCAGCATGCCAGCTCTACTCTGGCAACCCAATGTCATGCAATCCCATGAAGAAAATATTTCATGGGCAATAGAAAGTGTTCTGCTAAGCAGCCATCCTCCTGAAACCAGGGCTCAGCCACAGGGCCCCAGACCCCAGACAATCTCATAGCATGAAGGCCAGAGCTCCTCATGTGGTCAACTCCACATTGAATAGAAAGTGAGCCGGGCGCGGTGGCTCACGCCTGTAATCTCAGCACTTTGGGAGGCCGAGGCAGGTGGATCCCGAGGTCAAGAGATCGAGACCATCCTGGTCAACATGGTGAAACCCCGTCTCTACTAAAAATACAAAAAACTAGCTGGGCATGGTGGCGCGTGCCTGTAATCCCAGCTACTCAGGAGGCTGAGGCGGGAGAATTGCCTGAACCCAGGAGGCGGAGGTTGTGGTGAGCCGAGATCGCGCCATTGCACTCCAGCCTGGGTAACAAGAGCAAAACTCCGTCTCAAAAAAAGAAAAAAAAAAGAAAGTGAGAGAGCACACTGACAGGAAGAAACAGTAACCAAGACACCCACCTGGTCCTGATCCACATTTAAGGTGTCACTTTTCAATTATTATTATTATTATTTGAGACAGGGTCTCACTCTGTTTCCCAGGCTAGAGTGCAGTGGTATGATCTGGCTCACTGACCTCCCAGATTCAAGTGATATTCCCACCTCAGCCTCCTGAGTAGCTGAGATTACAGTTGCATGCCACCACACCCGGCTAATTTTTGTATTTTTAGTAGAGACTGGGTTTCACCATGTCGGCCAGACTGGTCTTGAACTCCTGACCTCAGGTGATCCACTCACCTCAGCTTCCTGAAGTGCAGGAATTACAGGTGTGAGCCACCGTGCCCCACCGGGATGTCACTTTAGATAGTGCTGCTGGCCTTGGCCAGGCCCAGACACCAGGAGGGAGATGGGGTGGGGCCTGAGGCATGAGTTCCAGGGCAGGAGCCCCATAAGAATAGTGCAAGATCATTCACCACAGTGCTATATGCAGTCACAAGAGAAACCGGAAATCCAGGGGAAAGGCACCAACCTGAGACTCAGTGAATAAATTAGGGTGCCTTCAAACAGCGAAACCCCACACAGCCTGACTTTATCAGGGTGCTCCAGGAGCAACACAGAGGACAAGAAGTCAATGAGGCCAACTTCTCCATTTGAGAAGTGAAGGAGGTACAGGTCAGGAACAGAGTGCGACCCAGCAAAGTGAAGGCAGCCAGTAAAGGAGCAGTTTCAGGTCAGTTATGCTGTGGACACCTGGAACTTAACCGTGAGGGGAGCCTACATCTCACTCTTATCCCAACCTAGGGCCAGGGAGCGGGGTATTTGCCTTCTTGCCTCAGGGCCCCTGGTGATGGGTATGGAGTGCCTGCCAACTGTGTCTCTGGGGCTTTGAAAAAAGCCCTGGCAGACGCAGATGCCAGCAGCAGACGTCCCCCAGAGCCTGAGCACAGAAACGAAAGGTCTGAGGAAGATGTTGCAACAGCACGTGCAAGCCGCCAGCAGAGTCCATCTGTCCAGGCCAACTTAGAACATCCTCCCCACGCTCATGAGGGAGAATCAGAGTGGCTGAGCACCCAGGCTATGCATCAGCCTCCTGGTTTGAAGCCCAGGACCACGCTGACTCGCTGCGTAACCCTGGGTATGTTCCTTAACCTCTCTGTTCCTCAGCATCTTCATCTGTCGATGGCTCATGAGTATAAAAAGAATAATGCATGTAACAGCGTTTAGCATAGTGCCTGGCATAGCAAATGCTAACTGTTGTTATTATGTATTATTATTATAAATGGATAATTGTTAAATGAGAGAAACAAGCCACAGAGTATTATGTCATATAATCCCATCAGTAGAGAAATAAACGAACAGACACTTTCCCTAAACAAACTTTTATAAATGAACATTTTTAGAATATGAAAGAAACTGCATGCCTTAGAAGTGAAAACACAAGCCAGGGCAATTTTACATTCTATTACGTTGGTGAAAAGTAATTGTGGTTTTTGCTTTTTTTTTTTTTTTTTTTTTTTTTTTGAGACAGAGTTTCGCTCTTGTTACCCAGGCTGGAGTGCAATGGCGCAATCTTGGCTCACCGCAACCTCCGCCTCCTGGCTTCAGGCAATTCTCCTGCCTCAGCCTCCTGAGTAACTGGGATTACAGGCACGCGCCACCATGTCCAGCTAATTTTTTGTATTTTTAGTAGAGACGGTGTTTCACCATGTTGACCAGGATGGTCTCAATCTCTTGACCTCGTGATCCACCCGCCTCGGCCTCCCAAAGTGCTGGGATTACAGGCGTGAGCCACCGCGCTCGGCCCAGTTTTTGCTTTTTAAAAGTAATGGCAAAGACCACAATTACTTTTTCACCAACCTCCATCAGCAAAAGTGACTTTATAATAAAGATCAATTACCACTTCTTGTTCACTATTATGTCATTAACTCGACAAACATGATTGACAACCTTTAAAATCTGCCCAAATTTTACAAACCTATATTTTATATGTATTTTCCCTTTTCTTCATACCTGTTCATCATTGTTGAATAACTACTATTCACTGAGTATCCATATAATGCTAAAAGCTTAGAATTTTAAAGGAAACTTGAATACATAAATATGTATTATGAAAATGATAACAATAAAATACATAGTGTAATTACATGGGCACAAACCATTTGGGACATTGTGAGGGTTTATCAACTTACAATGGATAACTGCACAAATTCTAAACTACAGTCTAAAAGGAAAAACAAGCAATGACTTCAGAGTACCTTTCTGTCTACCCTGTGTTAGAAATACGATTAATTAACATAATTTAAAAGCTCCCATGTTTTCTAAATATAAAACTCAGGAAATAAATGCTTTTTCATTGAGTTTGGGAATTATCTTTTCATCTTGCATGCAATTTATACATAAACTCCCCCAGATTATCTTTTGTGAGTGCAATACTTTACAGTAATGTACTATTTAGATACATACCAAAATGCATGCTTGGATATAAAAGCGGAAGTGAAAAAGAGACAGCCAATTAACCGACTATAAATCTCTTTAATGTGTTTCCTTTTAGGCATGCAATACTGAATCCAGTGAGCTAATGGGAATTTTGCAGAAGGGGAAAATCGAGTGGAAATGTTTAACACAATGGTAAGAATAATAAAACTCCGTTAAGTATAGAAATGTGTCCTGATTTCAGAAAATGCCACAAAAAATACTTTTTTGTGTTTGTTTCTTGAGCCAAAGTGCAGTGGTGTGATCTCGGCTCACTGCAATCTCCACCTCCCAGGTTCAAGTGATTCTACTGCCTCAGCCTCCCCAGTAGCTGGGACCACAGGCGTGTACCACCACACCCATCTAATGTTTGTATTTTTAGTAAAGACAGGGTATCGCTATGTTGGCCAGCCCAGGCTCAAACTCCTGACCTCAAGTGATCCTCCTGTCTGGGCCTCCCAAAGTGCTGGGATCACAGGCATGTGCCACCATGCTTTGCCCACATAAAATACTTTGGAGAAAAAAAAAGTAAAGCAGGGATTGGTTATTTGCATTATTGAAGGATGTTAGTCCACCCCTCTCTCTCTGAATCTCCTCCCTTCTCCCAGCCTGCCACCCTGACCTCCCTGCACCAGAGTTCTAAACAAGCTCTGTTCTTCACAGCGTTTGCACAGGCTGTCCTGTCCCGGGAGCGCCTCCTCTCTGCCTCTGGCTGACTCATCTCTCAAGGCTCCGATGGAAAGATTCCCGTGCTCTCCTGCCCCTGTTCTGGAGAATGAGATGCCTCTGCAGTAACACCGTCACCTGTGACTATCATCCTCTCTTTACTTGTATGTCCCTCCCAAACCCACACCCACCCAACCTCTGCTCCCAGAGGGCCAAGTTTAAGTGCCCAAGGTCATGACGATAAGAAAGGCAGAGAACAACAAACACTTCAAAAAATAAGACCAGTCCACTCCTACCCCATGGTAAGACAAGCGGCCCTCCATATCCCTGCTTCCCGATCTGAGGACTCAACCAACTCAGAGGGAAAATATTTAAAAATCAATAAACAGAAAAGAACAATACAACAAAAAACAAATTTTAAAATACAGTATAAAAACTGTATACTGTACATAGCATTTACAAAGAATTCTAAATAACATAGAGATGCTTTATGGTATTTGGGAGGATGTGCATGGATTATAGGCAGATACTATGCAATTTTTATCAAGGACGTGAGTATCCAAGGATTTTGGTATCCACAGGGGAACTGGAACCAATTCCCCATGGATACAAAGAGACAAGTGGAAACGCTTTCTTATGTCTCTGACTTGTCTTCCTAGAACATTGGTTTACAGTAATTATGCAAAATAGCGATGATTCCACACCAAAGTGTGCAGAGTACAATTTCACACCATGAGCAATGACTCTGAATACAGATATGTTGGTGTTTTTCACTGTTGAGCCATAATGTAGGTATTGATTTTTTTTCTTCGTTTTTCTTTTCTTTTTTTTTATTTTTATTGTATTTTAGGTTTTGGGGTACATGTTGAGAACATGCAAAATTGTTGGATAGCTACACACATGGCAGTGTGATTTGCTGCCTTCCTCCCCTTCACCTATATCTGGCATTTCTCCCCATGCTATCTCTCCCCACCTCCCCACCCCCGACTGTCCCTCCACTAATTCCATTTGACCCAGCCATCCCATTACTGGGTATATATCCAAAGGAATATAAATCGTTCTACTATAAGGACACATGCACACGAATGTTCATTGCAGCACTGTTTACAACAGCAAAGACCTGGAACCAACCCAAATGCCATCGATGATAGACTGGACAGGGAATATGTGGCACATATACACCATGGAATATTATGCAGCCATCAAAAACGATGAGTTTGTGTCCTTTGTAGGGACATGGATGAACCTGGAAACCATCATTCTCAGCAAACTGACACAAGAACAGAAAATCAAACACCGCATGTTCTCACTTACAGGCGGGTGTTGAAAAATGAGAACGTAGGTATTGTTATGCCTTTATTTCAACCATATGAAACAGCAAATACTACCCCTAATTTGCAAGTGGAAAAACTAACATAAATGTCTCCTTTCTACAGCCATGAAAACTTTGTGATTTTGTATTTATTGCTGTTTTTTTTTTGTATTAATAAGGGTTTTGCTACATTATAGATTTTTAAAGGAAATACATTAAAGCTTGAATAACAGCGCAAAATCTGTCAGAAAGCTGCTCACCAAAATTTCCGAAACACCAATCTCTGAAATAGTCATTTGTTAGTTCACCTGATTTGAGTAAATAATTTACTCACAGCAGACAGAGAATAATTCTATTTTCATTAAATTCTTTCATGTAAAAGAATGGGTCAGTAAAAGAAATTGTGCTTATAAGTAAATATTTAGGTTTACTTTTAGTATAAGGTTATAATAGAATTAACTTCAGGACAAGTAGATATAAATAGCAGGCCCATAAAAGACATTTTATAACCAGAGAATCATTAAATCATCACAGGAATTTTGCATCCTTAAAAAAAAATCTTTAAAGAAATGTTTCACCCAGTCCTAACCCGGTACTCTCCACCACAAACAATAACCTGCTATAAAACAGGTTGCCGTGCCAGATTCAGTCTCGCAAAAAGAGGAAAACCTCCCAGTGGAATGACTGGCTTTCCGCTGCTCCGCATCCCTGGGTTTTTTTTGGCTACCATGTGCGTGCAACTGCCTCTGCAGTTTCTGACTTTCAGTGTGAGACAGCGAAGTCAGAAGACAGAGCCGCTGGATCCACAAATGACAATCAGCTTGACAGCTGAGGAAGCTTTGGCATGCCATGTTACTAGATCATCTCTTTCTTTCTACTCAAAGGCCAGATTGACACCGTGTCATCAGACCTGTTATTTGCGCCTCCCTAGAGCAGCAGTGGGCTCTCGGGTCAGCTGTACAAATAAAGGAAAAAGGAGATCGGAGGAGAAACAGAATCGCAGGCCTCCCTGGCTTCTGAGGCCAGGGCATTCCTTTAGGATTTTGTCCCTTGTCGGTGCCTAAGTCTAGAATGTCTCTTGAGCAGGGCTAAGATCAAATTACTTTTATTTCATGATAAGTTAGTAGAAGAGACCAAAAGATAAGAGGACATGTACTGTACTTTTTAGAAACCAAAATCTTCAAATCAGCCTTTTTGGCTGGCAATGATCTTCTTGCCCCAGAGACCAAACCCTGTGGGGAATGACAAAAATCTAAGATATCCTTCGTCATTTTATCAGTAGGAGCACTAGGAGAAACACTTACAAATAAACAACTGCAAATTTATGTAGAGCCACACCTTTTCTGCCACGACTTCCTGCTCTTTCTCAGCCAGAAGTTGAATCATGCAAAGTATTAATAAATGAATGAATAAGTGAACAAATAAGAAAGATGCTTTTGTTATACTAATTATACAGATTTTCCAAAATCACCCTTGAACTCTAAACCATGACACCGATCATCAAAAATGTCACGGGAGAAGGAAGGGATGTATTTATTAGGCTTGGTTATAGGTTATGTGCCTAGCATGCTCCTTACCTAATTTAATGCAACCAGCAACACTGAAAAATGCAGGCTATGATCCCCATGTAGATGAAGGAAGGTGTAACTTATTCAGGTTCTCACACGTAGCAAGCTCAAATTCACACCTGGACCAGGCAGTCTCTCTCTCCCAAACCTCTCCTCTTTCCCCTACCTGAGCCTGAACCTAGCACAATGGAGGGTCCGTCCATTAAACCAAGCTCACGCCATGCCTGGAGTGACATTTCAATACCTTCAAGCCTCTTCTTATTTTTACACTTAAAAACAATCTATCCAGATATACTTGATGCTCTTTTATAAAGTTTCCTTAGGAAGCAATGTTATTAATTGAATTAACTGAAGACCTCTATTTTTGTGGTTCTCTGTGGGTAATATCCACCATGGGCACCAAGGAGGGAGAACTGTCCAGACCCCAGGCACAATTAGTGCCTGAAGTATAACTTACTGCCCATATATATCTAGCTTATATAATCATACTTAATACTTATATCTAATATACTTAGTTCTATATAATCTTTCTATATCATCATATAGGTATTGTAGTCGGAGCTGTACTGACACATTTAGTGCTGATTTATATAATCCTTCTATATAACCATATAGTAGTTTGTAGTAGGAGGAATACCTAGAGCAGTCACAGAACAGAAGCAGTACATGGGAAAACAGCCAGACCAGGATGAGAACCGAAGACCCAGGCGGTGGTGTCCCTGCCTGAAAGGGCATACACTGTATGGCAGGCTTGGAGCAAGAGCCTCTCCTCCTGATGAGGAGTTGTCGTATCTTGCATCCAGTTCCTGTGGAAAGTAAGCCTCAGGCCTGAGATCCTGGAAATAACCTCTCTGATGTGACCAGTCACGGTGGCTGTACACCCTGTCAGTCTTTTCTTGCTTCTGTGCTAGCTCAAATCATCCTCCCATAAATATCTTAAGAGAAGAGCACAAGTCTGTCAGCTCCCACTGCATTGGCTTACAGTATCCTTCTATTAGAAATCCTTTGAAGTCTCCAGCCCCCAGATAAGAAGTGTTGCACACAGCCCTCCTCCTTGCCTCGGTGACCTAATGGGGGTGGACCCCTTTTCTGTACACGACCCTCTACTACTGCGCACGGCCCCACCCCCTACTGCACACAGCCTACCTCTCTACCCAGGTGACATAATGGGGTGGCCCCCTCGCTTGTGACTCATGTGATTATGTATGCCCTATTACTAAGCCTATAGATGATGACCTCACTCACGACCCTGCCCCCTGCTAGTACCTAATAAATACAGATGCTTCTGGGCATCTGGGGCCCCCACTGATCTCTGCTCACAGGTGGTGTGGCCCCCCCGAGTCCAGATGTTCTTCACCAGTTCTTCAGTGTCTTGTCTCTTTAATTCTCGGATCCTGCACTTCAGCACAGCATAACGACACCCCATGACCCTGTGGGGCCCTACAGCCCTACAGTTCTCAAATCGACCTTAGTAGTCCCAACCTATATTTCCAACTGTTTTCTAGAAACTTTCTTGCATCCTCTTCCCCTGTTAATTCATAACATGTGTTGTGTTGGGTCAAAGCTGAGCTCAGCCCTCTGCCTCCTCCTTCCCTGTCACTGAAGAGAGTGACTCTGTTCCTTGCATCATCTAAGCTTGCCATCCAGCTGCCAGTCTTGTCACCCTCCATTCTCCATTTCCTTCTCAGGACCAAGGCAATCACATCTCAACTTGAACCAAAAACCAAATCTCATGCTCCCGTCTTACCTCCCTCCCACTGCCAAGCGCCTGGCCCATGGCCTTGTCATCTCTCGCATGGGTTCCACAAGCACCGATCTCCCTTGCCTACCTAACCCTGATCTTCTCCTCACCGCCCCATACAACTGTCCATGAATCTTCTTCAGTCTCCCCCTTCCTGGTGTCATTGCCTTCACCAACACCTGCAATGGGTACGATCTCCTTTCCACGCACTAGCCAACCTTATTCCCTGAGGTTTCCACACCCACACCCTCTGCCCCAATCACACTCGTTTCCCTGAGGTCGGAGGAGCCTTTCTTCATCTGTAGCTCAAATTCTGCCATCCCTCCACCAAAAATATAATGACTATAACCGTAGCAGTAATAACTGCCTCCATGTATGAATCTAGGCACAACATAACAGTGTATTAATATATTCTTCTCATGGAATCCTTACCATCCTATAAAGCAGAAAGTCAACCCTGTATCTACGACCTTATTCCCAAAGGAGGAAGCTGAGACTCAAAGACGTGATACAAGGGACCTGAGGCTGCGCGGCTCTGACTTCAAGGTTTCTGCTTCCACTTAACCACAGTTCTCATCAATTTCACTCCCCTCCGAACTACACATCTACCCTAAAATAATTAATGACTAAATAACCTCATCATCTGTTGTTCATTATTGCCTTGTACATGCTACTTTGCTTAATATCTGCTTGCGGTGATGTCTTCTAGAACACTTTTTCATTTTTTTGAGACGGAGTCCTGCTGTCACCCAGGCTGGAGTATGGTGGCACAATCTCAGCTCACTGCAACTTCCACCTCCCAGGTTCAAGCATTTCTCCTGCCTCAGCTTCCCGGGTAGCCGGGATTTCAGGCACCCAGTACCATGCCTGGCTAACTTTTGTATTTTTAGCAGAGACAGGGTTTTATCGTGTTGGCCAGGCTGGTCTCAAACTCCTGAGCTCAAGTGATCCGCCCGCCTTGGCCTCCCAAAGTGCTGGGATTACAGGTGTGAGCCACTGTACCCAGCCTCTAGTACACTTTTTGTAGCAAGGGATTCATGCATGTTTTTATTTCTGCCCCAGCATCTTGGCCACTGTCTTGCACGGTATAAATTCTAAACATATACTCATAGATTACATGATAAATTAAAACTTCTACAGTTAAAATAAACAAATATTCTTTTAAATATGTTCATCCTTTTTGAGTCTGATTATTCTTATTCCATCAATACTATCATTGCCTTCTTTTCCAATGCTTCTGCCAAGACTTGGGTGTAATTCAACCAGTAAGCCACTAGGTGGCACTACAACATCACTCACAAATTCTTTGACAGCGCCTCCAGGGACCTCCCCTATTCCAGGAAGAAGACCCGTTGGGCATCAAGAAGCATTATCAAAATAAATAACAAAAGGTGTTGCCAACAGTAGACAATCCAGAGACGACTGCGGTGGCAGACTGTTTTCTTGTACCTTAAAGTGACCGCACCTGTTAACAATGAGATAGGGGTAAACTGAGGGCTTTAGCCTGCAGTAACACTTATTAGAGATTTTCACTGTGTTTGTTAAGAGCAGCATGGTGGGAAGAACCCTGCACTGAGAACCAGGAGAAGTGGCTTTGCCACTGAACAACAAGGTCATCCCTTAGTCCCGGCCACTGAAAAGAATGGTCTTCCCATTTTGAAACACTGCATCTGCACCTGCTGTGGGTCCTAAACCAGGCTAGGGGCTCCAGGGGAGCTCCCTGATGAGCTCTAGTCCACTTGCCTCTGCCTCCTTCTTGCCTGCCCTGTCCTCCAGTGTCCCTGCCCCTTGGCCTTGCTGCGATTTGCTCCCACCTGTGTCTTCTGTGCTGGCCCCTCTTCCTCCCGTTTGGAGGCTCCAGCCCAGAGCTCTTCAGGGCTGCCCTGGCTTCTTGTCACTTTCTCTCCAGCAAACACATCCATTTCCATGGGGTCAACTTCACCCACAGTCAAACAATCCCTCCACGTCCCTCCCTAGCCCAGACCTTTCTTTCTGAGCGCCAGTCACATACCAAATGACCTCAAGCTCTGCAAGTCCAGACCTGGACTCATGGCCACCCCTGAAACGTGCTTCCTAAGTAGCACCACCGCCTACACAGCAGATTACACCCCTTCTGGCCCTGCCTGCACCAACCGCCCCACGAGAGTCTCCTCATTCCTATCAAGTCTGACTCCCAAATACCTCCACCTCCCATCCACTTCCCTACCCTCCACACTCACCCCTCACTAAACCCCCAGGACCTCCACCTGCATGACCACAGCAGCCTCCTAACAGGTTTTCCCCAACATCACCTACCTGCCACCAGCCACATTCTCCAAACAGCACCAGATCACCTTATAACGTAAATCCAGCCTGCTTCTTCCCTTCTTAAAATCTTTGAAAGATTTATCAGGCAGGAAAACCTGTCTGCTTTTTCAGCGGAATTGCATGCTGCTGGGTTCCTTACCCACTGTGGTCAAACCTCCCTCTGGTCACATTTCAGTCCTTCAAACATGCCAGCCTGTCTCCTTCCCACCTCGGGGCTGAGCGGAGGCTGTTCCCCTTGTCTGAACACTTGCAGGGAGCTGAATGGTGCCACACACACACACACAAAAAAGATACGCAATGTCTGAATCCCAGAGCCTGTGACTATTGCCTTACATAGCAAAAGACACGATAAAGTCTTGAGCAAAAGAGTTTCTCCTGGGTTATTTAGGTGGCCCTAAACACTACCACATGCACGCTTCTAAGGAGGGTGCAGAGGGAAGTTGATGTGGACACACAGAGGAGCAGGCGTTGTGAAGCAGAGGCAGAGACTCTGTCTCTGGTTGCAGTGAGCCAATATCACACCACTGCACTCCAGCCTGGGCGACAGAGCAAGACTCTGTCTCAAAAAAAAAAAAAAAAAAAATTGTAAGATTGTGTTATAGAGAAAATAAGCACCTTGGAGGCAGCTGTTTGTGGGTTTCTTGGGAAATTGTTGAATATAATTATTTGAAAGAAGAAATTTGCTTTTCTTTCTTAAACCCTTTAAAATAATTCCTCATCTTAGCTGATCAGTCAGATGTTACATTTGTACTAAAGAGGTCTTCTTATACTCAGTGCACCTGTTTTGCGGGCCCTTATTTCCTGCCAATAACAGGCTTAACAAGATCCCACCAGGAACCAAGGAATGCCAAGGACTGCTAATGCCACAAGAAGTGGGAGGAGGCAAGGAGCAGGTTCTCCCCCAGAGCCATGGAGAGAGCCGGGCAGTGCCAGCAGCTTGCTGTTGGACTTCTGGCCTCTAGAGAATACATTTCTGTTGTATTAAGCCACCACGTATATGGTCCTTTGTTACACAGCCATAGCAACTGACAAGGCTCCTCCTCCAGGCTGAGGCTAGGAAACTTCTAATTCCACCGCGTTCAAGCTCAAGTGTTAATCCACAGCTGCCTGTGCCCTGACCTCCGATCTGCTCCCATGCAAAGTAAGTCAGGGCATCAAACTGTCCACCTGGGGAGGGAGCAAGGATTTTTGTCTTGTCTTTTCTCTGATGTGACTGCCTGGTGCTCATCAGGCACCCAGAAATAGTGGCCAGAGGGGAGTCTTGTCTGTCTCTCTGCTCCGCTCTGAACTCCAGGCTGCAGGGATTTTTTTTCTTTATCACTGAGGCCTCCATGGCCTGTTTGGATGCCTGGCACATGGCAAGTGCTTGATGGTTACTTGCTGAATGAACGGAAAGGTATTATTATTTGTTGCAGTTAAGATTGGGTGATAGAGGCCGAGTGCAGTGGCTCATGCCTGTAATTCTAGCACTTTTGGGAGGCTGAGGTGGGCAGATCTCTTGAGGCCAGGAGTTCAAGACCAGCCTGGTCAACACGGTGAAACTCTGTCTCTAGTAAAAATTAAAAAATTAGCTGGGCATGGTGGTGTGTGCCTGTAATCCCAGCTACATAGGAGGCTGAGGCAGGAGAATCGCTTGAACCCAGAAGGTGGAGGTTGCAGTAAGCTGAGATCACGCCACTGCACTCCAGCCTGGGCAACACAGCAAGACTCCATTTTGAAAAAAAAAATTGTGTTATAGAGAAGAAAAATAAGCACCTTGGAGGCAGCCGTTTGTGGGTTTCTTGGCAAATTATTGAATATGATTGTTTGAAAGGAGAAATTTGCTTTTCTTTCCTAAAACCTTTATAATTCCTCACCTTAGCTAATCAGTCAGATGTTACATTTGCACTAAAGAGGTCTTCGTATACTCCGCACTTTCTATTTTCCTATATGACAGAATATTTCTCCCAAACTGCGCGCTGCTTTTGAGTGCGCCTCTATCACTAGCCCTTATTTCTTGCCAATAACAAGGCTGCCGGGCGCTGGTGACGACCTTGCTCCTGTAGAGTTCAGCGCGGCCCGCATTTGCTGAGCTCTGCACCAGCCTGGCCTGGGTCATGCTGGGTCACATGGCTTGGCGTTGTTGCTATGGAATTGAACTCCACATGAGGAGACCAAAGGCCCTGCTGCAAATCACTGAGAAGTTAATGAGGTGACTGACCAGGACAGATGTGCCCAAACCTGCCTTCAGACCCAAACTGCAACGAGGATTCCCAGGGGAGAATCTGTTATGTTAGCTCTATACATAGTCTTGGTCTGTTTGGAAAATAAGTTATACATTCTACGATGTAATAGGCAGATAAAAATTTCTCTCTCTCTCTCTCTCTCTCTCTTCTCATGCACAGATACTGGATTTAAAGAGATATTTCTCAGCCTACTGAAATGATGTTGGTTAGTTGGGGTTATTTTTCCATATAGACATCAGCTGCTGCTGCTGCTTCTACCACTATAATTTATTAATAGGCCAAATAGTATTAAATGGTAGGCAGGGATCCTTCGTTTCCTCTCTAGGCTTCCCAAACCCTGTTCAGAAATCCTTGCTCAAGGCCGGGTGTGGTGGCTCACGCCTGTAATCCCAGCACTTTGGGAGGATGAGGTGGGTGGATCACCTGAGGTCAGGAGTTTGAGACCAGCCTGGCCAACATGGTGAAACCCTGTCTCTACCAAAAATACAAAAATTAGCCATGCATGGTGGGGGTGGCTGTAATCCCAGCTACTCAGGAGGCTGAGGCAGGAGAATCGCTTGAACCCGGGAGGTGGAGGTTGCAGTGAGCCGAGACAGCACCACAACACCCCAGCCTGGGAGACAGAGACTCCATCTGAAGAAAAGGAAGGAAGGAAAAGAAAGGGGAGGGGAGGAGGGAGGGAAGGGGAGAGAGGAAGGGAGAAGTGAGGAGGTTCTCCTGCCAAAGGGAAGGGATGGGAAGGGGAGGGGAGCGGAGGGAAGGGGAGGGGAGCGGAGGGAAGGGGAGGGGAGCGGAGGGAAGGGGAGGGGAGCGGAGGGAAGGGGAGGGGAGCGGAGGGAAGGGAAGGGAAGGGGAGGGGAGGGGAGGGAGATGGAAGGAAGGAAGGAAAGAAAGAAAGAGAGAGGAAGGAAGGAAGGAAAGAAAGAGAGAGAGGAAGGAAGGAAGGAAGGAAGTCCTTACTCAAGCACCTACACAGACATCCTATAGCTGGAGATTCATTCAGCCTTTGACTTTTTTAAGTTTTCCATTCTTCAGAAATCAAGGTTCCTGTTCTTGACATGGGCGGACACTTTAACGAGCTAAGCCCAAATTGTAAACTGGAAGCTGATGGGCTGAATTTTACTGGGAAGTGTGTTTAATTGCTAGACATTAGGTTTTTTCCTAAAAAATTCTGAATTCTGATGCCTTTAAATGACAAATGCACTGTCCAGCTCCCAGTGGTCCCGTCCTGAGCGCCTCCCCTCCCCATTACCACATTCAGGTCACCAGCTGTACCCTAAGGGCATTTGAGTCTACGACCTCAGACAGGGATGTCATTTACCAGGGAATTCTCCAATAGCAAAAACATGAGCCAGAGAGTTCTTGGAGCAGGAAGATGTAGCAAGAAAAACAAAAAAGCAAACCCAACAAGCTCAGGGGTTGAAAAAAGACCAACTTTGCCCACTTCCAATTGTCAACGGAACTTGTTTACATCAAAATGGAACACAATTGACTTCAGTGAACTTTGGGGACATAAAATTATTGTTCTAAACTACTTATCAGGCTACAGGTAGAAAGTGTCCTAAAACACAGCTGTGTGAGTGATAATGAGACTGAACTCCGAGTGCAAGTAATTCAATGAAATGAAAAATGTTAACAGCAATTAAAATTTCCCAAGTAAATTCCATTTTTATCATGAAATGCAAGCTCTTAGGAGTATAAGGGATGAGTGAATAAGATCGACAGGGACATACTTGCATTTTTTTAGTGATTTGAAATTCTCGAAAGAAAGAATTACTCACTCATGTTTGATTCTGGTTTTCAAACCAGAAAAACTAAGACAATTCTTGACTTTTAAGCCATTGGACCTCCGTGTTTGTAAAACCACCACATCAATTGGTTTTGTTAATTTCACAGTTGTTAAACTTCCTTGAATGGAAAACAACATGGATCTATTTTATTCTGGGGAAAAAACTATGGACAGTGTCTTTACTATCATCCTTGTTACTAAAGTAGAACTTATAAAAGGCCCCCATCCTAATTTTTAAGGACGTGTAATTTTCTCTGCCAGGATCCTGCTATTAACACCAAGAGCTTCCTCCCTCGAAACTGATGAAGAATAATGGAAAATCCTTCCTGATACACCTGAGTCACACCCTTAGAGACAGGCCATATGAAATGTTCAGGGAAATGTTAGGGCCTGGTCACAAGTCATTTTGGAAGCCAATTAAATAGCTGTCATATGCGAAAACCCACACCCCATATCACAGAACCATGGGCTGCTAAAGCCAAGAGGGACAGACCAGCCCCCTCGGGGACAAATTCCCTTGTCCCACGTGAGGACTCTGAACCTGAAAAAGATCAAAGAGGCGAGCTCCAGTCCCGTCCCCTCAGCCTGGAGCCACTGTACCTTAAAGGATCCAAGAGCTGCAACCCCCTTATCTGTTGCTGCTGCTCAAAGTGCTACCTGAAATTCACAAGGGAATTTGAACTATGTGAGATTACTCATGTCATACCGCTTAAATGCTAGTGTGTGGCGAGAAAGTCTAGGGATGGGGAAGAGACTCCCCACTAATTCTGTCCCCCTCTTCTCTTGGGTATGGGAGATCCCCCTACAGAGCCCCTGCATGCAGGCCTGACCACCAGCTGAGCTCTCAAATCTCGTCCATTCTGGAATCTGATTTTTTTTTTTTTTTTTTTTTTTGAGACAGAGTTTCACTCTTGTCAACCAGGCTGGAGTACAATGGCGTGATATTGGCTCACTGCAACCTCAACCTCTGCCTCATGGGTTCAAGTGGTTATCCTGCCTCAGCCTCCTGAGTAGCTGCGATTACAGGCACCTGCTACCACACCTGGCTCATTTCTTTGTACAGACAGGGTTTCACCATGTTGGTCAGGCTGCTCTCGAACTCCTGACCTTAGGTGATCCACCCACCTTGACCTCCCAAAGTGCTGGGATTATAGGCGCGAGCCACCGTACCCAGCCCCTAAATTTTAATTTCTTAATTTATGTGTATTAGCTGCCTGTTATGTGCTATCTACTGTGATAATCTCAAAGTACAAAAAATGACCCCCAGTTTGCAAAGGGGAGAAGTGAAGTAGGCAAACTATATTTCAAGGGTGTCCACAATGGGTCGGGAGTCAGGATCAACGTTTTACAGGTGCTCTCATGACCACCTTCAAGGAGTGTCTGCTTGCAATCTAATCAGTAAAGTCAGGCACATTCACACTCAAATCCAGCCAGAGCTACAGGGCAGGGCAGACAAGAACTGTGGAATAGAAGCAGGTAAGCAGCCTGCTAGGGGGTCCCAGCAGAGGATGCTGACACTGGCTGCAATGAGCAGAAAGCCCTCATGATTTGGCATCTGCACTGAGCTCCTTTGAGAAGAACAGGAGAGACGGAGGCAGAGTGCAAGTGGGAAGGCATTGAGAAAAGCGCCAGGAAGTGGAGATACTCAGATGATCTTCAAGAGTGAATGAGTGGTCCAGCTGCTGCAGCTGGAAAGCATCAAAGGGGCAGTAACAGGGATTACAGAAGAAAACTCATGCTGGGGCTAGACTATGGGCCTCCAGGGGTACATTGATGGGGCTGGACTTTATTCTGCAGACATTAAAGGAGGCCCCCACATGGTTCTCCACCTTTGACGGCCCCAGCTCCACCTCTAACTCTAGCTCTCCTCTCCAGTTAAATTGCGAACCATGGCTGTTCCTCAGCACACAGAACCAGCCTTGCCTGTCAACAACTGCTTTAGACACAGCAGTTTTGATGTGGGGGTCGATCAAACTACCTACCTGGACATTAACCCATACGAGAGAAACCCTTTCCTTCTTAAGAATACCCCACTGTGCTACTCTTGGGCTGTGCGGCCTCAGGCAGATCCCTCAAGCCTCAGGAATTAGGTATATTCCTATTCTGATAGTCCCATTTACTATGTCACTGCAGCTCTGAAGCTGGCCGGCTGCTGAGGACTTGAGGGTGCAGCCTTCCCAAACCACCTTCCGTTATGCACAAGCCATGCTCCCAAATCCTCGGCTGGAAAATGTTACAGCGACTTGTTGCCTTCCCGTGGAAAACCCATCCATCTCAGGAAGGGCAGAGGCTCCCTGATGTGGCACACACAGCTCTCCCTGACCACGCAGACACAGAGACACCCACAGCAGAATCTCCGCTCGGGACCAGGAGGCTTTACTATCCAGAGACCGCCTTAGAGGGTGGAAAGTACATTGTCTAAACATGTAACAGCTTGTGCTTAACAGCCCAAGGACATGGAAGAGAAGGACCAATAGGGGTACATGCAAAGAAACCCAGGCTTGGTCAGATTAAAGTGGCAACCCAAGTTTACAAAGTGATGCCACAACCCAGCAGTTGGTACCTTCATGTAATCATCTTTCCACGACAGTGGAATAAATGCTGGAGTTGAAGCCAGACACTTGGGTGTGATTCTTGACTCTTCCACATCCTAGCAAGTTATTTAGAACTATTGGGAATTCCGTTTCCTTGCTCTGAAGGGTGGAAATAATAATACTTGCATCACAGAGTGGTGGTGAGATTAGAACAGGGTTTCTGAATCTTGACACAGCTGGCATTTGGGATAGATAATTCTTCGGTGTGGGGACTGTCCTATGCATTGGAAGATCTTGAACAGCACTTCTGGCTTCTACTTGCTGGATGCCAGTAGCATCCCCCTTTCTGCTGTGTTTTAGCAAAGAGCTAAGTTTTAGCAGAATGAGGCTGAGAGTAAACAACTCTCACATTGGGGGACCCGCCAAGGTGCCTTTATCAAAGCAACTGGTCCTCTTTGTTTTGTGGTCTGCTCATCCCATTCTTGCCACAGAGCTGATCAAATCTATTTTTCTTGGGCCTCAAGCTCAAAGTCATAAAATTTAGAGGCACTGAGTTTTTTTCTTTTTGCATTTATACAATCTTGGTATATTTATATTAATAACCTCACACAAAAGTCAGGCTTTTTTTTCTATATAATGTACACATTAACACAGAAAAGCTAAAGACTTTGTTCTCTTGAAGCTTCACTTTTAAAATTATATTATGAAAGTGGCTCAAGATCAGCTGTACACAGTGGCTCTCGCCTGTAATCCCAGGACTTTCGGAAGCCAGGGAGCGAGGATCACTTCAGGCCAGGAGTTTGAGACCAGCCTGGGAAACATAGCAAGACTCCACCTCTACAAAAAAAAAAAAAAAAAAATCAAGAAAATAATTAGCCTAGTGTAGTGGCACATGCCTGTAGTCCCAGCTACTTGGGAGGTGGAGGTGGGAGGCTCACTTGAGCCCAAGAGTTTGAGGCTGCAGTGAGCCAAGATCATGTATTCCGACTGGGTAACAGAGTGAGACTTATCTAAAAAAGAAAAAAAAAATAGGAAAGTAAAAACTCAAGATAAATTCTGATGGCCAAAATTTTTGATGTATTGAAGAAGGAACAAAGCAGTTTAAGTATTGGGATCTGTCACAACTTACGCTTAATAAGGTAGCTGCTCCCAGTAAAATAGGTCAACAAAGGAATTCATTGCACGCCCGCTGTGTGAAAAGGAAACTGTATCATGGGCGACATATGTGGTCCCTTCTCTCTGGAGGGGAGCGTTTTATGTCCTTGTAAATTCCTCCTTACTGTACTGTGCTTTTCGGATGTCATGTACAGCCCCTACGATTGACTTGAACACTGTTACAAACTGATTGTTTGTGGTCCCCAAAATTCATATGTTGAAATTCTAACCCCCAAGGTGATAGCAGGAGGAGATGGGGTCTTTGGGAGGTAATTAATCAGAGTGGAGTTGTCATGAATTGTATTAACACCCTTTAATGGGACCCCTGAGAGCTCTTTCTCTCCACCATCTGAGGATACAATGAGAAGGTACCATCTGCACACCAGGAAGCAGGCCTTCAGCAAGACGCTGGATCTGCCGGCACCTTGCTCTTGGAGTTCCCACCCTCCTGGACTGTGAGAAATAAATTGCTTTTAAGCCACTCAGTCTATGGTATTCTGTTATAGCAGCAAGAATGGATGAGGACACATTTCAAATGAATCATTGATCTGACTCAAAAATTGTCCCAAATTTCTACAACACACTCCTTTCTTGTGAGACTGTGGGAGTAACTGTAATTAAAGAATTGTTTGATCTAATATTGCATCACAAATAAATTAGTGGGCTGCTGTCAGAACACGGGCAGATGTTAATAAATGTTCCAGAACAGGGAATCTAGCGTGGTCAACAATGCCACCGTCTGGTTGGACCTGAGCAAGACTAACTTTCCTGGGCTTCGGTCCCCTGCACTGCAAAGGTGGAATCCTAAGGAGGTTCTTGTGAGAAATTAATGAGCTGAAGCATTTTGAACTCATAGAACAGTGCCTGGCACATAATAAGCATGCAAAAAAATACAGCTATCCCTTCATTAAAACACCATGCCACATGTTTCAATAGGTATGATCCAAGAAAGAATCCTATGGCCAACTGTCTCGAAAGACAAACAAACTCAGATTTTTTTCTACCAAGTTCAGTACTTCTTAGAGCCTTTAAAATGCCGTATTTCAGGATGGTGACCCAGTAGATACCATCTGACACCAGGACCCTTCCCCATAGGACAATTCACAATACTAGTGTCGTATAAAACAGTGAGTGAATCGCAGCTTCCTAGACTATCTTCTAAGCCCAGACTGTCTAATATAATTGAGATTGCTTATTAGAATGTGAAAAACATTGACTGTGAAATGCATAAACATTATTGAGGACTAAAATTTGCTAAGAATCTGGGACTACTTAATATTCACAAGGTCTCAAAATTCAGGAATGCTGCCCATGTCAGTTTTTACATCACTTACCCGAGACCCCTTTTCAGGAATGCAATGGCAAACAGAGCAATCTCTTCCTCCGCAAGGACCAACGTATTTCTTTCCACTCTGGAAAGTGAAGCATCTTATTTAGTATACCAGTACTCATCATTTAACTGGGTACGTAATACATACATTATAACAAGGACCCTTGGTTTACCTTTGACTTCATGAGAAGAAAGACTAATCTTGACATATAAAAATATGGACAACTTACACAGTGGCTTAATAAAAGGGAGGGTTGATTACATGAGCAAGAAGCTTCCAAAACTGAGGACGCTAAAGGAAAATACGTCTCCTTCTAAAGTCATTTTGCTTTAACTGGGATCTTCTGCAATTTCTCTCTAGGTAATTTGTTAAGTTATGAACAGTTTTAGAGTGTAAACCATGTGGTTAGGCGAACCATAAACAGACAATGGAGTCTAGTTTAAATGAAAAGTTTGGCTTTTTTCCAGGACCCTTTTTGTTTTGTCTATAAGATCAGCTACGGTGTGTCTCCTCCCTCATCGAACTGTCCTTTGTAGGACAATTCTCCTTCACATCCTTGGGCTTAAAATTAAAATTGTTCTTCCTACAATTTGCTGAGACTCCAAGATGCTTTGTCAAACAGAAACTTCTGAACTTGAATAATATGGACCTTTTCTCCACTTTTAGCAAGCATTTCAACACTCTCTTTAGAGCATCGCTACACACACACACACACACACACACACACAGACAAACACATGCCCTTTGGGAAGAATCAGCTCCTGGTTCTCATGAATTCTAATCACTTATATCCACCTACATCCACTTCCACACAAAACCATAGTCCCAGAGTACTGTTTCCATAAGCAGATCCCTTAACAGCAATCATCATGATGCCCCTGCAATGAACATGAGCACTGAGCCTGCATTCCCAGACTGGGCCTGCCAGCAAGGAGGGAGTGGTGGTTTAGGCCCCTACGTAGTGGAAAAAGCACCTCTAGGTGCTAGGACCTGAGGGCATGGATAAGAATATCAAGAAAGCATCAGAGATAAGCTTTGCCTGGTTCATGATGTGGTCTAGCCGGCATTGCAACATCTATACATTGACCTTACAATTTCATGATTGATCAAACTTTTTAAACTTAAGGCTATAAACTTAAGCCTTTAGATCAATGTATAATGGAAAAACATAAAACAATGAAATTGATATTTATAGTTCTCATAGAAGACATATATACATATGTATGTGTGAACACATATGAACATATGTATAAATGTGAATATATATATATGTATACATATATATGAGCAGGTGAATGTGCATGGGAGGGAAAAGAGTCTATCCAGCATATATTATTTTTCTTTTCAATCACACAATTTAGACTTATTTTTTGGAGAACAATATGCTCAGACACAATCCAAAGGAAAATATCTTTAAGCATTAATTTTAAAAAGACATCTTTATAAACGATATTCTCTTGGATCATTAAAAGCACACAAGAATTTAAAGCTTGACAAGAGCCAAGCAATTAGATAATTTAAGTTTAAAAAAGTATTTGAAGTTTCAGAAATATATGCCTCTTGAGTTTTGAGTAACATTGTTATCTATAAATGCAGAAATAATAAGTTCAACACCCTGATAAGGTTTTAAAAAAAAACTAAATACCCAGGGCCAGGTCGGGACAGCATGAAAGCACTTAAAGTAACTAGACCGAATACTTGGGTTCATTTAAGGTTGGTCTCCATTACTATGTGTTCACTGAAATGTCAAAACAACTAGAGGAAAAAAATAAGGTCAGTTGATTAGATGGTTTGATAATAAGCGCAAGTTTGTTTATTTTTTTTGCTTATTTCTTTGCTTATTTTTGCCAAGCATCACTGAGATATTTGCAGCAAAATTATGTTTCAAGAAAGAATCAGTTTAAAATAGATTAGCAGATTCTAATAAAAAAAAAAATAGTCACATACCAAGCTTTGACTTGAAACAGTAAAAGAATAAAGCAAGAGGTGATTTTAGCCTTTGCAAAGTTAGTATTCTTGGGCATATTTATCTGTATGCATAAATCAGAATAAATACATATGACAAATTCCAAACAGACACATTCCTGTGTCTATAGGCATGTGCATTCAAAATCCAGATGGGTAATGCCAAACTGCTTCCCACAGACATTGCATCAATTTGTATTGCCACCTTTAAAACCCAACGATAGTATGGCCACTCCCTGTGTGAAATCTCTAGAATCTCTGCACACCACAAGCTGGTAGAAGGGCCTGGGATAGAAAAATCTTTGGTTCAGGAATTATATTTACTTGTATGGAATGTAAAAAACTAAAAAGGCAAAATCTAGCACTCCACAGACTTTTATAACAGAAAAAAGAATATAACACAAAAATAAACTTTTAAAAATCAAGTAAGAGAAACAGAAAAAATACACATGTATATATTACAGTATTGTTTCCACTCATTAATTCAGGCGATGCTCTCAAATGCATGTCAACTAAGCTGGCAAGTCTTATCATCTCTACTCAATACAGGACATAACTGAGTCTTAGATAGGCTAAGGAACGAATCACTGGCAGAGCCAAGAACCATTGGCTCCTCATTCTTTGACCCAGGTGTTTTCTGCTCCCAACTTGTACAAAAAGGAGAACATAAGGTAATTTTGCATTTTGGTTTGCGTTGAAAAGACCTACAAGAACTTGACTCACTGAAATTGCACTGGGTGAATCCAAGGTAGAAAGTATGAACAGATAGGGATGTGTTCCCTAGAGTGATTTAAACCAAGTCAGTTGTCTCAAGATCAACCTGAGTTGCAGGCAGGCCACATGGAATTTCCCAGACACATCTGAGAGTGAGTTTAATAACTGAGACTCTTCAGTGAGGAAGCAGAAGAAAGAGTTTATTACAGAATGTTCTGGGCTTATTTTTTTTCTGAGCTAAAATGTTCCAATTATTCTTATACTTCTTGATTTAATCTTGAAATGACCCAGCTGCCTTCTGCCTGTCTCCAAAAAAAACGTTTAAAGAAAGGGCTATGTTAGTTTTAAAATCAAGAAATCCCCAATACCTAGGCAATTCGGTAAGCAGTCTTAACTATGCAATATAAAAGAAATCTTAGAATTTATTTAGTCCAATCTTCCATTTTATAGATGAGAAAACTGAGTCCCAGAGGGTGATTTGTTTGAAAGCATAACAAAAATCATGCACTCAATAAAGCGAACTTTCAAAATGCAGCCGGAGCTAGTGAAGGTACTTACCCCATACACATAATGTACAGAAAAGAGAATGAGTATAAGTGACCTACAGAAAAACAAAAATGCAGATTAATTTAAATGGCTTCTTTTCATGTGAAACAAATTAAAAAGAAAAAGAGTAAAGGATTTAATCCCAGAAAACTACTTTTTATTTCTAGCAGGTTGCTTCCACTAGCTGACTTGCCATCAGTGACAAGATTCATGTTTTCCTCTCTCTGGCTGCCATCGCTGCCTTTCCTTTTTAATCAGCCAAGAAGTATGTGTTGAACCCCTTGTGTGGTCCTCATTGCGCTGGGGACCGTGAGGGCACTCTGAAGGTGAGACCTAGAGGGACAGACGAGTGAAAGAAGATGATTCTCATAACAAAAACTGCAGGAGAGAGGGAAGGAGGCAGTTTTGTACAGAGTCACTACTGAGACCAGCGGATCCCAAATGCTATTTAGTGGAAGCAACTAGGAGGGAGGATGAAAGGCAGCCTAACTGGACTGGGAGGATGGTTTGGAGAAAAAGGGAAATAATATGGAATAGTTAGGGAAAAGTTATATAGTCCAGGGCCTTAGAAGTAAGGCAGAAATCCAATTGGGGTAATTTCATTATTACAAACACATTTTAACAGAGGAGGTACGCAGTTTTAAAAGACCACTAAAAAGCCGAGTGAGGTGGCTCATGCCTGTAATCCCAGCATTTTGGGAGGCCGAGGTGGGCAGATCACCTGAGGTCAAGAGTTTGAGACCAGCCTGGCCAACATGGCAAAACCCCGACTCTACTAAAATACAAAAATTTGCTGGATGTGGTGACACGTGCCTGTAATCCCAGCTACTCCGGAGGCTGAGGTAGGGGAATCACTTGAACCCAGGAGGCAGAGATTGCAGTGAGCCGAGATTGTGCCACCGCACTCCAGCCTGGGCGACAGAGTGAGGCTCTGTCTCAAAACAAAATACAAAACAAAACAAAAAACCCACTAAACATTTGCACATATTTTCCAGGCCTTATATTTGTCAAACAGCTTCCGGATCCATCATCTCATTTAACACTTAAAACAGCTGTGGTTAGAGCTTCAGGTCACACTGTTCCGAAGGATACTAGGAGAACTGGGGCTCAGTCCTGGGCTGTGATTTCTCTGCTGTCCTTGTTCTTTTGTTCTGTGTAGAGCTTTCTCCTCTCTGAAACCTCATGTCCTAAGCGAGCCTTCCTTCTCCACCCTCTACTTCCTCTTGTGCTGAGATGCTGACAAATACCACAGATGTTTACAGGTCTGTGTGTCTGGATGAGACCCTGACTAGGAGATGAGTGACTGGGTTCAGCCCATGCTTAATGGCTTCCACACTAAGTTCCCTCTCTCCCCAACTGTTTTCATGATAATTCCAATACAAGCCAGGTGGGCTTTTCATTGTAGTAACCAAGTAAATAAAGAGAAAAATATAAAGGAGGTGTGAAACACTAGGAATCAACTGTTCAGTTTGAATGTGTATTTACAACTCTTGCTTGTTAAATGAGTTATTATCACTGGACATTTTTAAATAGGATATGTTGCATTTTATAGCCATTGTGGCTTCTCTCTATATAATCTCATTGAGGATTGTAGGTACAGCATGTTTCTTAAACCTTTTATAGAAGAGCAAACAGAAAAGTTGGATAATATGCTCCAAAGAATGCAGACAGAATGGCCCTGAGGGAGACAGCTCGGGTCAGGTCTGAAGCTCCTTCACAGCCCCTTTATCCTGCTCTGGACTTGTTCTTTCTCCCACTGTGGATATTTTTTTAAAAATATCATTCCTTTTTTTTCTTTTAAAAAACATGCAATTAACATTCCTTTCCATTTCTTCTACATCCACTGCAAATCAGTAAGACTGGACCGTATTCCTTCCCATCATCCTCTCTTCTTTCACGCCCCATAATGTCTTGCTCATCAACCTCAGAACTTTTTGTATTTTTCACTATTTCACATTTCCCTGTGTTAACTCCCAGTGTCTTTTTGAGTCTCATCAAACAATCTCAGATTGGTTTCCTGTATTCCTATTGCTGCTGTCACACGTTACCACAAACTCAGAGGCTTAAAACAACGCATATATATTATCTTATAGTTCTGGAGGTCAGAAATCTGAAATGGGTCCCACTGCCAAGAACCAAGGTTTTGGCAAAGCTGTCTGTATTCCTTCTGGAGGACGCAGGGAAGAATCTGATTCCTTGCCATGTCCAGATTCTAGAGTCTGCCCACATTCCTTGGCTCTTGGTCCCCTTCCACCTTCAAAGCCAGCAATAGCCAATGTGTCTCTCTTGCTGTATCCCGCTGGCCTCTGCTTTTGTAATCAAAACTCCTTCTCTGACTATTCTCCTGCTTCTCTCCTTCAATTCCAAGGATGCTTGTCATTATATTGGGCCCATCCAGATAAGCTCAGATCAACTTCTCCATCTCAATGTCAGCTGATTAGCAACCATAATTCTATCTGCAGCTTTAATTATCTCCTGCTATGTAACATAACATAATTCAGATTCCAGAGATTAAGATGTGGACATCCGTGGGGGACTGGGGGTGTTATTAATCTGTACTATATGAAGTGGTGTGTCCTAACTCTACTAGTTATAGGGACCCTGAGGCTTTGGGCATGTAAGTTTTTTGCTATTCAAAGCTAGTGAATAAGAGAGCAAGAATCTGGGGCCTTTCCTTGTACAACTTCCCATTTGGTAATTATGTGGGTGCACTTCAGGGAAAGTCGAGAGGGTTGGTGTTCAATAACAAAAATGAGTCACAAAATGGCAGACATAACCCTTAGCCTTCTGGAATGATTTGGCTTTTTGACATATTAAGCATTCAGATGATTTATATCCATAGGACAAACACTGAGTAGAAAATTACTAAATAAAAGCAGGCAATCACACTGAGGATACTCACCAGGGGTCTGTGCCCAAGGCCTTGGTCAGTCTGAAAGAGCACCTCATTAGCACCATGTACAGAGACTATATCACAGGCAAATCTTGGTACTTAAAAATTATTCTGCCAGTCTTTTCTTCCAGAAGGTTCTTGTTGAAAAGTGAGTTTGTGTGTCCTGGGTCAAAGTCTGTTCCTGTTAAATATAAATGTATCACTTAAAACACAGTATGTATTATAATATTGAAAATAATTACTTTCATTTTTTATAGTAATGGAAATATTTTCTAAAGGGTAACTTCAATGAATTTTAGATGTAACAATCTTTCCTTAGTGATGCTTAAACTGAATAAATATCAGTTTTTATCTTCACAAATAAAAAATTCTCACTCTTTCTATATCATAAATATTTTTGATAAATGGAAAAATTATGTACATATATTCTTAAAATATATATTTTTAAATATAAAATACTTTTTTATGTATGTATAAATAATTGCTTCATTTTGCTATGTGGAATTTTCTTCTGTTTGATTATTTCCCTTGAACATGCAACTTAAAATTCACTCAAATGCTTCTTTTACTTTATGAAACTAGAAAAGGAAACTTCTAGTATACAAATATACATTTTTGGATATTCATTCACAAACAGCACAGACATATAAAAGGATTTTTATGTAAAATGATACAACTACTGTGAAAAATATTTTGACAGTTCCTCAAAAAGTTAAACGTAGAGTTACTATATGATCTGGCAATTCTACTCCTGGATATGTGTCCAAAATAATTGAAAACACATGTTCACACATAAACTTGCACATGAATATTCATGGAAGCATTATTCATAACAGCCAGAAGGTGGACACAACCCACATGTCCACCAATGGGTGAATGAATAAGCAAAATGTGGGATAGCCATACAATAGAATATTATTGGGCCGTAAAAAGGAATGAAGTAGTGATATGTGCTATAACATGAGTGAATCTCTAAAACATTATGTCAAGTGAAATAAGTCACATATTTTATGAATCCATCTATATAAAAAGTCCAGGGTAGGTAATCCATATAGATAGACAAGTTTTTGATAGTTGTCAAGGTTTGGGAGAGGAAAGAATTGGGAGGTAGAGTTTCTTTTTGGGGTGATGTAATTGCAGTGGTTATGGCTGCACAACATTATGAATATACTAAAAACTGCTGAATTGTAAACTTTAAAAAAGTTAAAATGGTGAATTTTATCTTATCTTGTGAATTATATTTTTACTGAGATAAATTTAATTTTATCAATAAAATACAGAAAAAATATTTTTAAACTCTTTGATAAAAGATATATTTGGCTCAAATAATTGAAATGTATCATTTTAAAAAACTTTATCTTCTTTAAAAGGCCTGTCTCTATGACAATTAGGTAGAGATAAGGAAACCAGGAGTGTTCAATGTTACTATTTTTAAATTTCTAGATAAAATCTGGGTAAATTAATTCAATGCTGTATTTATGGAAGACTGGTTTCCCAAGCAAGTGGTAGACAACATTCTACAATAAAGTTTCAAAAGAAAGCAGAAACAGAATCACTTTGAATACACAGATCTTTTCCTATCCCTAAATCCATAATTTCAAATTGGTTTTAGTTATACACTCAGGGGTGCCTAAGGGAGAGAATACAGTCATAGGTTCCTAGTTTCTGTTTCTTTTTGGGCCAGTAAAGACCCTTTCTCATCTCTCTTTTCTGCTTATCACTAGAGACAGAAACTAAAACCGTGGCGTCAGGCTGCTAAAATCCTAAAACAAAACAAAACAGAACAACAAAATGAGGCAGGTTGGACAAGCTTGTCTAGAAGCACATCTCAATAAAACAAATTCTTGTTTTGGAAGGAAAACACAAATTGTTTGAATTATTCAAATTGTATTTGATATTTTTAAACAAATAGGAAACACAGTCAGAGATAAAAGAAAAACCAGAGATATTTACATTTTAATCCCAAAAATATGATACGAATAACATTCACACATATTGTCATAAATGTTGTACAGAGGAGAATTTTATTAAAATAGAGTGGTGTTGCAGTCAAGTTCTAGAGGAAGAAGGCCTGATTGTGGTCCTAACACCTGGGAGTTTCTCAATACATTTTAATTGGATGGATGAATGGATGGATGGATGGATAGATAGATAGATAGGCAGATGGACAGGCAGATGGATGGATGGATCAATCTGCAGAAATGTAACTTGTCTCTCTCTAGGCAAAACAATAAAAGGACACCGGGAATAGCCAATGCATTCTCATCACATGCCCTTGGTTACCATGTAAAATCTATGACAATAGCAATTTTGTCTCTTTTTATTCACAGATGTAGCCCCAGTATCATCATAGTGCCTAGAATGTAGTAAGTGCTCTAATATATATTGGTTGGGTAAATGAACATATAGAAGATGCTTTGGGATCTTTTGAATGTAAATTAAGTATATTTAATAGGGGATATGAAAGGAGGCTAACTTTGACTATAAGTAGGGGAGTGGAGGAAGAACGAATGAGAGGAATAACCGGCCTTGGGAAAAGTGGAGAGAAAAGGACACTGATTACATGTAGGACATCGAGTTACTTAATTCTCACCGTCATTTAGTAAGGAAATTACTATTTTCACTGTGCAGGAAAAAAAGTGAATCAGTTTAAGTAATTGTACAAAGTCACAAGGCTAGTAAGTGGCAGAACCAGTTTGTTGACTCCAGTATGTAGCCCTTCTTCCTAGTGACACTCCAGCTTAGCCACCTTTGAACTTCCATGTTCTTCTACTAAGAATTCTCTTATAATAAAAATTTTGAAACTATGTACCTACCCTTTTGTATTCGTCCATCCTCATGCTGCTATGAAGAAATACCCGAGACTGGGTAATTTAAAAAGAAAAGAGGAGATTAATTGACTCACAGTTCTGCATGGTTGGGGTGGCCTCAGGAAATTTACAATCATAGCAAAAGATACCTCTTCACAGGGCAGCAGGAGACAGAGTATATGCTGAGCAAAGGAGGAAGCCCTTTATATAACCATCAAATCTCCTGAGAACTCACTTACTGTCACGAGAACAGCATAGGGGAAACCACCCCCATGACTCAGTTATCTCCACTTGGTCCTGCCCTTGACACATGGGGATTATTACAATCAAGGTGAGATTTGAGTGAGGACACAGAGCCAAGCCATATCAGCCCTCCCTTTATTTTTTGACATCTTAAAACTTTCATCTTCTCTTTTAATAGCTACAAAGATTACACTTTCTGGAGTATTATAAATGATGAACTTTAAAATAAAAAACTGCTACAGCATTATTTTAGATGCATCCAATATATCATAATGTCACAGCAGTCTGATTTTTACTGCCATCAGCTTAAAATATATGCTCACAAGCTCTTTAACAAGAATTTTACATGGCTAACTTTTTAAATTTGTATTTCTGTTCCATTCCCCCACATATATCCTAAAGCAATGTATTTCCATACTTGAAAATAATATATTGATCACCCTATTATACTTCTCTGCAACAAAAATACTTACGTAAATTGAATTTTTTTCTATTTCTTATCATTATAAGTCTCCAATTCTTAATTGTTTTTCTGAAATTGGCTTTCATTATTAGTAGTATATAATTCATCAAAAACATAAATTTAAATCCTGATAAACAATTATCAAATATTAAAAGTAAAATTTCCCACAAAATGTAGTTGGTGAATGAATTGGGCTTTTTTATTTCTTATTAGTTTATTTAGCTCATGATCAATAATCCTTTCTACTGAAATGAGACAGGTTCAGCAACAATCCTATTTCCATTTTAATTTCCAAAACTGTAGATTCTAATAAAATTCATTGAACATAAACAAGAAGTTGTGAATGAAAGAAATGTGTTACACAAATGTCACTCAATTCTTCTAACTTCTCTTGAGTAGTAAACTGCTATGGTCTGAATGTTTGTGTCCCCCACCCCAAATTCATATGTTGCAACCTAACCCCCAATGTGTTGGTATTAAGAGGTGGGGCATCTGAGATGTAATTAGGTCAGGAGGATTGAGCCCTCCAGAACAGGGTTAGTGCCCTTACAGAAGAGACCTGAGAAAGCCTGTTTGCCCCTCCCTTCCACCACATGAGGATGCAACAAGAAGGCACCATCTGTGAAGGAGAAAGCAGCCCACACCAGACACTGAATCTGCTGGCTCCTTGCCATTGCACTTCCCAGCTTCCAGCACTGTAAGCAATAAACCTCTTCAGGGGTTTATTCGTTTATTTAGTTCATTCAGGCTGCTATAACGAAACACCTAAGACTGGGTGATTTATGAACTGGGTGTTAGATATTTCCTTATAGCAGCCTGAATGAACTAATATATATACCAAGAGTGATATAGTAATTTATCATCTAGAATTACTTTGAATGATTTCCAGGCTGACGAGTCCTCCCTCCATTATGATGAAAGCAAAAAGTTGGGAACACCCTGACTTAGGAGGTATGGGGCTGGTAAGTTCCGGTTCTTGACACCAGTCAAAGCACTGCCCTTCATTCAGCCCCCAGAGAGCTCTTACACCCTGGGATAAAGCAGGATAATAATATTTGGGATAAATTGTGGTTGAGGGGTTGCCTTCCTTTTGTGAAAAGGAAGTGAAAACTTCGACAAAACACCCATTTTCAGATAGAGCAATTCTATAAAAGAATATACATGGCAACTGAGACTCTGGAAATGGAATCCTTTAGTGAATTTTCCAAGTTGCTTGCATAACTCCTGAGACTTTGTTTGTCTCCCAAGGGTCCATGTATTTCACTTTGAAGATCTCTGTCTGGAATAAGCTGCTAAAGGTTAAAAACTGCCCTTTTCACTGTTTCACCAGAAGCAGGCCTTAGAGGACCTAACAAGCCACAAAGGAGTTCAGAGACTTTCGTGACTGTTCTCCTGCCTAAGGTGCAACTACTAGGTCACAGCTGAGCAAAGCCCCCATCTCGCTCTTGGCCTGACACTGTAAACAGCAGTGTGCCTGGTGCTTTGCAGTTCACCAAATGCAGTCACATGTTATCCACAACCATCTAAGAGGGTTTTCTTTGTTGCAACTACCTATGTTAAGAGCACGAAGTATTTTGTTTCAACCAAACTTTTGACTGCACCAAACAAAAATACCCCATCACTCAGAATAGCATCCCACTCATCTGCCTTCTCACGAATGAATAGGCATCATCATGTGGGAATAGATGAAGAAGTGGGTTTCTGTTCAAGTCTATCACTATCAGAAAAAAAACATAACTTGTATTTAGTCTGTTCTCACTCTGCTAACAAATACATGCCTGAGACTGGGTAATTTGTAAAGGAAAGAGGTTAATTGACTCACAGTTCCACATAGCTGGGGAGGCCTCGCAATCAAGATGGAAGGTGAATGAGGAGCAAAGTCACATCTTACATGGTGGCAGGCAAGACAGAATGAGAGCCAAGCAAAAGGGGAAATGCCTTATACAATCACCAGATCTCATGAGACTTATTCAGCACCACAAGAATAGTATGGGGGAAACCTCCCCCATGATTCAATTATCTCTCACTGGGTCCCTCTCAGGAGACATGGAAATTATGGGAGCTACAATTCAAAATGAGATTTGGGTGGAGACACAGCCAAACCATATCATAACTGCAATAAGCCAAAGTGTTATAGCACTAAAATAGAAGACAACAGTTTTAGAAGATCGCCTCTATAGGAAACTTCTGCAGAGATTCTGTGCCTTTTAAAGGGCATGCTTTATTTTGCTAACTGTTGTTCTCCAGGAAGGAGCATTCTCTACAGTGTCAGAGCCCCACCTTCATCTCAGCTATGTGGGGTCATGGCCAGGTTTTCTATCACCTGATTTTGTCTCTCCAGCTACATGGAAAGGCTCGAGATAAGCCACTGACCCAAAGAAGCTCAACCCAGAGCTTGGGTAAGTGACAGAGAACTGACTCTGGGATGAGGATTGTACAGAGAGAATGTGGATCCATCCTCTAGGAGAGCTGGAATTAGGAAACTGAGAGAAGAGAGAGAGATAAGGAAAGAAAGATGCATCAACAGATATCCTGAGGTAGAATTGGGCACTAGATGGCTGAGGCAGGCCAAGGTGAAGGGCAAAACTGAATATAGAGAAAACAGATACACTGAGTAAGCATGAAAAGCTGTTTCAAAAGAGATAAGAAGGACAGTTGGTTTCATGAAAGGATAAACGATCAGCTTACTCCTGAGAGCTTCCCCATTCCTGACATAAAGTCTTATAGTCAATTTACTTAAAAAACTGACCTCTGCAGCCCAGTTGGACAGAAGGCACGGCCCCACCCATCACAGCTGGGTCCAAGGCTGCATCACCACAAGAAGCAGCTCAGTTCCTCCTCCTCCTCCTCCTCCTCCTCCTCCTCCTCCTCCTCCTCCTCCTCCTCCTCCTCCTCCTCCTCCACTCCTCCAAGAAGGAAATAAAACATAAGCACCCTGGGCCTTTGACATCCACCTTGCTCCCCAACCCAAGTAAGATCCGCACCCTCTTTACCAGCAGTAGTAATTTCCAGCACGTATATTCAGCAAATACCATTTTGTTGTCCTCCTTTAACTCCATGAGAGTATTTTTTCCCTTCAACTCCTTTATGAAAATTCCTGGACTCCAATTCCCCTCGGACTCCTTATGAGTCTCTGCCCAATGCTTTCCAAATGACAGGTTTGGGAACAAGATCTGAGATCTTCCAAATCATTTTCTCTACCACAGGGAATTTATTTTCTCTGCAACCCAACCTTGAAAACAAATACACCCTGCTGGGGTTTTCATCAAATGGGAGAGGAGAAATGTCCAAGATTGGGGGACCAGATAAACAGAACACTGAGTAGTGGATGCTTCCAGTCACAGAAAGGTAACAAAAGCATAAAAATGTCTTTTCCCCCTCTTCCAAAGTAACATTAAATCTTTGATTTCCATTTAGTGATAACTTTTTGTTGGTTCAGTAAAATACTTTACTACTAACTCAATGACTACATGTACTTTTCTTTTTGGCCTTTGACACTGAGCCATCTGAATACTCTCTTTCCAAAATAATCTTTTTGAATGTCTGACCACCTGTTTGTATATACATTTCTCTTTCTAAAATAGAATTCTCAAATATTCAACTTTTGTAGAGAAATAAGCAGACAATCTCAGAGGTCAAAAAAGTGTTCCCAGAAAAAGAATGACATGTCCTATTCACCTCCATCCACCTGGACACCTTTGGAGGACTACATTGTTTTTCTGTTTGGAGTCAACATAACCATTTCCCAATATACAAGCTGGTTACTTGGTTTTCCTCTTTCTAAAATCCCACTTTTGAGGGTTGACCCTACCTTCAGACTTTTAAAGAATTTAGGTTGGTTTGAGCTCTTTAGCAAAACAGTCACTCTCATCCCACATTCTAAGGTTTTCAAAGTGGGTCATGAGTCTGTGTGGTCCATGGGCCACTGGAATGTAGATGGAGCTTCATGTTCTCTGAGAAGCAACAAGGAAAACTGGACAATTACTCAAGTAAATTCTTGAGAATGACTCGGAGTTCCAACTTGATCAGAATGTGCTGGACTATAGCCAAGCCCACCCCCATCTTTCCTTCCCTCCAGATTCAGCTGAACTGTTTGAGAGTGCTGCAGAGTCCTCAGTTGACATTGGAGTTGAGTTTGCTAGTACAATTGGACCAGATCTCAGTTCACCCACCATCTGGCAATATGGGCTTTTATTATCATGTTCCCCTTGAGGTCTCCTCCCAATATCAACAAAAAATTTGACAGCAACCATAATAATGTCACTTCTCAGAACCACACGAAGGTGATACATGTTCCAAAAATATACAATTGACTTTCCAAATCAGAGGAGCCCTTTGCCTCCAATTTAAGAATGACATCTTGATTCGGAGTGCTGTCCAGTCTCTTGCCGAAACCACTAATGCCCCACATTTCTCTTGGTCTATGACTTTCCCCCTGAGTAGGGCTGGAGACTCTATCTGAATTCTCTGGACCTTTCAGATCTCCCGGAACTGCCTTGGGGGTGAACTCCAGCAGTAACACTGAACAATTCCAGTGGGCAGGGCCTACTCCCAACTACAATGTGAGGCTAGCATGTGCCTTCAATGACTTCTCACCTCTGCTGCCACTTCCCCTCCATCAAAACAATCTACCTCCCTTCATTGCTATCTGTGTGCTCACGGTTAGTGAATGAAAGCAGAGCTCTGAAGTTAAGAAGATTTGTGTTCAGACTTTGGTGACTCCAATCACACAAGTTAGCAATTAATTATGCAACTAAAAATTACACTTCACCATGTATTCCTTAGCAAGTGTGTAGCCCCTCTGAGCACTTGATTCCTCAGTGTGTAAAATTAACATCTAATGGACTTAAATGAGTAGGACTTGGTGCCTAGTACAATGCATGGCATGTAGGAGCAGCTCAGTAAATGTTTCTTTCCTTCCTTTCTAATCTGCCATAGAGAAAGAAAAAGAACTCACAATATATTAGAGAAAAGCAATAAAAGTAAAAACCCAGCTGGGTGTGATGGCTCACATCTGCAATCCCAAACTTTGGGAGGTCAAGATGGATGGATCGCTTGAGCCCAGGACTTCAAGACCAGCCAGGGCAACATGGTGAAACCACATCTCTACAAAAAATACACACAAAAAAATTAGCCAGGTGGTTTGCATGTGCCTATAGTTCCAGCTACTTGGGAGGTTGAGGTGGGAGAATCACTTGAGCCCAGGATGCAAAGGTTGCAGTAAGCAGAGATCGCACCACTGCAGCCATCCTGGGCAACACAGCAAAACCCTGTCTTTAAAAAAAAAAAAAAAAAAAAAAAAAAAATACCGGGCAGACCCCAGGAAGAAGGAAAGACTTGATTTAGGAAGGAAGGAAGATCTGGGGAAATGAAAGAAAAAAAAGGAATAAGCTATGACAGTACCTTATAAAGTACCTTTTAAACATCAGGAGAGAAAAATTACCAGAAATAAATTTTTCAATTTGTTAGAAGGAGATATACAGAAGGACAATTCTAGGTAAAATCAGTTAGCATAAATTCACTCTGAGAATAGAATAAAAGACTAGAAAAGACATACCACACAAACAGTAAACATAGGAAACCTATAATGGATATACTAACAGCACATAAAATAAACTTCAGGATAGTAAGTGGCCCTTGATAATGATTTACAAATTAATATTGCAGGAAGTTATAAATATAAATATATGTGCTTAACAACAGAACTTCAAATTGATGCAAAAACTACAAAACTGAAGGAAAAAAATGGACAAATCCTGAAATATAGTTGGGAACTAATAATATCTTGGTTATTGATAGAACAAAGTACAATATCAACTAAGACACAGAAGATTGGAACAACACTATCAACCATCTTTACTTAATTTAACACACACTAGGACACTATACCAAGCAATCATAGTATATATTCTTTTCAAGTGGACATGGCATGGATAGACCATATATGGTGGATCATAAAACAAGTTTCAACACATTTCAAAAGACTGAACTCTTGCAAAAAAAATTACATTAGAATTCAATAATAAGCCATCTAGGAAAGTCTCAAATATTTGGAAATTAAACATCACACTTCCAAATAACCCATGAGCTAAAGAAGAAATCAGAAAATATTTTAAGCTGAATGATAATAAAAGCACTATATATCAAAACAGGATGCAACTAACCCAGTGCAGAAAAGGATCTTCTAGGTAAAAAAGTTCATATTAGAAAAGAAAAAAATCAAAAATCAATTACCTAAGCCTCTATCTTAGAAAACTAGGAAAGAAGAACAAATTAAATCTGAAGCAAAATGAATATTTAATAATAAACATTAAAGAGGAAATTAACAAAGGAGAAAGCATCAAATAGTAGAGAAAAATCAACAAAACCCAACGTTGGTAGCTTGGCTCTGTATACAATTGATTAAGTCTGAAAACTTGGGAATGTTAAAAATGGCAATATGACAGTATCAAATGACAAAAGTGATTAAAAAGATAATTAGAGAATCTTCTTACAATAATATGCCAATAAATTTAACAATGTAGAGGAAATAAATAATTTTGTGAAAGACATCAATTATCAAAACTGACACAAGAAGCAATAGAAAATTTAAGTGGCCCTATAGCAATTAAATTTATAATTAATTAACTTTGTAAGTAAAAATATTCCCCAGAGAAAACTGCAGGGCTAGCTGGCTTTACTGGTTAATTCTATCAAACATTTAATAAAGAAATAATACCAATTTTTCTACATACTCTTTCTGAATATAGAAAAAAAGAGAATGCTGGCCAACTTATTTGATGAGGCTAGCATTATTCAGATGCCATAACTGACAAAGATATTACAGGAAAATTACACAGCAACATCTCTTGTGAATATAAACACAACTCTCCTTAACATAATATTAACAAATAAAATCTATATATACGTAAATGTAAATGACCTAGAATAGCCTAAGCTGTTTTTATAAAAAGCAACAAAGTTGAAAGATTTACACTAGTCTTGCTAAAAAACTACAGTCATAAGAATTATGGTAAATAAATAGACATATAGATAAATAGAACATAAAGACTCAAACATAGATAATCAACTGATTTTTCACAAAGGTGCCACAGCAATTTAATGGGGGAAAAGTCTTTTCAACAACTGGTGCTATAACAACTGAATATTCATATGGAAAAAAAGTTTAATGAATCCTTACCTCATGCCATACCCAGAAATTAACTTGAAAGAGATCATTGAGGTAAAAGTAACAACACTACACAAGAGAAAAACATAGGAGAAAATTTCTCCAACTTTGGCATAAGTATAGAGTTCTCACTCAGGTAATGAGAAAAGCACAAATCACAAAATTTTAAAAAATTATAAATTGTATTCCATCAAAATAAAACTTTTGCTTCTTAAAAAATACCAATAAGAAAATGAAAAAGACATTCCCCAGAATAGGAGAAAATACTCACAATACTTGTATCTAACATTGATCTTGTATCTACAATATATCAATAACTCTTACAATTCAACAATAAGAAGATAAGAAGCCAAATTTTAAGTGGAAAAAAGATTTGAATAGGCACTTCACAAAACAAGCTATACGAATGTTCAATAAGTACATAAAAAGGTGTTCAACATCGTTAGTTATTGGAGAAATGCAAAATACACTGGAATACCTCTGTATAAACATTAGCATGGCTAAAATAAAAAAATTAACAGCAAAATAAATATATGGAGTGACTGGAACTCCTATGCACTGTATTATACCTTATATTGAGAAGGTAGAATGATAAAACCACTTTGGAAAACAATTTCTTTTAAAATTAAATGCACATCTACCATATGACCCAGTCATTTCATTCCTAGGTATTTACTTGAGAGAAATAAAATTGCATGCCCACACAAAGACTTGTAGAAAAATATTCATAGTAGCTTGATTTGTAGTAGCTCCAAACTGGAAACAATCCAAATATCCAACAACAGGTAAATGAATTTTTTTTCAAAGGGTGAGCTCCACACAACAGAATACTCCTCAGCAATAGAAAGGAATAGATACGAATCCACACAACATGGATGAATCTGAATATTGCTATGCAGAGTCAAAAAAGCCAGATACAAGAAAGTACACATGGTGTAATTCCATCAAAACAAAATTCTAAAAAATGCCAACTACAACGCAGTCTATGGTGACAGAAAGCAGATCAGTAGTGGTCTGAGAATGGGTTGTGGAAAGAGGAATGGATGGCAAAGGGGCAGAAAGAAACTTCTGGGAGTATAGAAAAATACTGCAGCCTAATGGGTGGTGGTAGTTTCACAGGGTAGATGCGTCAGTGAAACTTCTTCAATTCCATGTTTTAAGCAGGTGCAATTTATCGAACATAGATTATACCTCAAGAAATGTACTTTACTTTTAAATTCCCTAATGATATAGTTTGACTTTGTGTCCTCACGCAAATCTCATCTTGAATTGTAATCCCATAATCCCCATGTGTCATGGGGTTGGTTTCCCCCCACATCATGGGGGTGGTTCCCCCCATGCTGTTCTCAAGATAATGAGTGAGTTCTCGTGAGATCTGATGGTTTTATAAGGTGCTTCCCCCTTGGCTCCACTCATTCTCTCTCCTGCCGCCCTGTGAAGAGGTGCCTTCCACCATAATTGTAAGTTTCCTGAGTCCTCCCCAGCCATGCGGAATTGTGAGTCAGTTAAACCTCTTGTCTTTATAAATTACCCAGTCTCAGGTAATTCTTCATAGCAGTGTGATAACAGACTAATACACCTAATAATGTACCTGCCCTCAAAGGCTTTGTAATGCAGAACAATAAATCACCAGACACTATTTCTGTGCTATATAATAAAGGTCTGGACAAAGGTCTTCACAGGGACCACACTCTCTAATTTTTGACCTAGATCTTAAAGCACAGGTAATTGTAGCAGACAGACCAAGAAGAAGGTCCCTGAAAACAGAGGGAAGAGCAAGGACGAAGGTGTGAGGTGAGGAAGTGTATATAGTGAAACAGAAATCATAAAAAGCTTGGGATGACAAAAGAGATAAAACAAAAAAGTTGATTTGAGACAACACTATCTTATTCCAACAAATGTGAAATCAGTTGTGAAGGCAAAGGGGAACTTCTGGAAGCTTTTAAACAAACAAGTAGCACGATGTGTGTGATGGGTATTACTGACGTTTGCCACCTGTTTCCCACTCTTTCAAGGCATGTGGTAGATTTCATTTCCCTGCCCCTTACAGAATAAAGCATGATCATGTGATCCATTTGGCCAGCGAAATGTGAATAGAAATAGCCTGTGTCACATCCAGGAGGAAGCTTGTAGGGTAGTTTTAGTCTAGCACATTCACCTCCCCTTCTGAGGTGAATAGAGATGTTGAAAGGGAATTTCCAGGAGGTCCCTGAGTGGCTACGAGAACCAGAGCTCCCCCATCCCACTCCCACCTCCCCATGTCCTGTGATAAATATGTAGTGTGAATGATGGGAAAGCTCCCATGATGATAAGCCTCTGGATTGGAAGGACTGTTTGTAATTGCCCCTAAAGTCACCTGTCCTTGCTAGCACAATCTGCAATTTTAATTGTTAACTCTGATAATTACATAGAAGATGGGTTTAAGAGTAGAAAGCTCGCAGGACAGAAAACTAGCTAGATGGCTACCACAACCCAATAGTGCAAGGCAGGAGCCATGAACTTAGAGAAGCAGAAAAGGAGTCCAGAGATGCAATGGCAAGAACTGAAATGAGTTGGTAATCACTCAGATTCTAAAAGCCCCTAAGAGGCTAATTGTTTCAGATGTGTTGAAAAGAGAAAGTTCTTGAAAGAAAAAGGACACTAAGAGGGGAGATGAAATAAAACAAGATGAATGAAGCAGCTATGGGCATTATAAGAGGTGTATTTTATATCTTATCAAAAGCAGAGGCATGTCCCTCTGCAATGAAGGCTAGAGGTAGATCATGAACTTAGGAAGAAAACAGACTACGTGTGAATGTTGGGTGAATCTGACAAGCCATTCAGCTTCATTTGTGCACTTATTAATTCATTCAGCAAATAGTAACAGCCTCACTTATTCATTCAACATCAGTAAAAAACACAAAAATGGCCCCTGCCCTAATGGGGCTTACACTGAAATGTAGTGAAGCAGATACAACTATTTAAACATTGTGTAGAAAATGGGCATGACACTGTAATTACGAAAAGAGGGCAAAAATAATTATATAGGACTTGTCAAAGGCAGTGACCACTCATCTTGTTTAAAACCCCTATATGGCATCAAAGTAAAAAACAGAGATCTTTGTGTCCTTTGAATGTACAAAAAGAACCATCCTCCTTTCCTCTTGCTGTTTTACATTTATTTAAAGAACCAACTGTTAAAAATCAATTCTCTTGACCCAAAGGTGATTTTTTAAAAATCAAGACTTCTGGTTAATTAACACCACCTGGTGAGCCTTTCAAAGATTGTTCTAAAGGTGGCAGGTGGGGAATGGGTGGTTAAATGTGGTTTTTAGATAAGCAGCTTCTCAGGGTTTCAGGTACCAGGTGCATATGAATCACCTGGAGATCTTGGTCAATGTGGGATCTAATTCAGTGGATCCAGAGTGGGACCTGAGACTCTGCATTTCCAACAAGCTCCCAGGGATGCCAACGCTGCTGGTCTCAAGGGATGCCAAGGCAAGGTTCTAGAGGCCTTGGAAGTGTACTAACCTCAAGGGAGCTCATGGGCTGTGCTTGCCTCCCAGCGTTGGGTACTGAGCTCAGAAGAGCATCTCTACCATGTGCCACCATTTTTCATCAGGGCCACCTGTTTTCCTTTGTACAAAACAAGAATCAAATTTCACTATGTGACTACTATGTGAAGATCCTGCACAAAGGGTTTCTGCTAGGTTATTAGATTCCAACAACTCCCTGAAGTGGGTACTGTGAATATGTCTATTTTATAGAAGGGAAGACTCCAACCCAGAGAGTTTAGGTCACACTAGTAAGTATGGAAAGCATTCAAAACTCCAGAGTCTACTCCAGAGGTCAAGCTCTCCAGCACTGCCTCTTTCTTGCTGTAGTTACATCACAAGTTTCTTTCTGGCTCTGTTTCTGGATCAGAAATGACTCGCAGTTGACTGCTACCTCCTGTTCCAAAGTTGATAAAACCAACTCTAGTCCTCCAACAAAATGAGTTGGTTTCAGGAAAAGGCAATTAAAATTCAAATTGAGGAATCTTCTGGAATTCAGCAAAGAGAAGAAACGTTTAACATTAGCATTGAGATTGTTTTGTTTGTACTGTTTAAAATGAAGTATTGTCAGTTTGTGAAAGACTATCATGTGACTCTCAGAACTCTTGGACACTGTCACTTTATCAACAGAACACCTGCTGTTTCATTCCACAAGAAAAGCAGAAGTTTCCATAAGAACCTTCCCTACCAATGCAAAGAAGCTACTGCATACCACATTGCAACATCTGTGATATGGTCATAAACTCCGCGGTGTTCCTAAGTTGTAATGAATTAGAGTTTAACATATGTGCTTTTTATTATTCTACTAAGAAAAGACCCAACTCAACATATGCATGAAATTTTCACATGTGTGTGAAGAGGGGCTCTCAAACTTGATTGTGCATGAGAATCTACAGGAAATTTTAAAACAACTAGAGAGTCTGATAAAATTGGTCTGGAATGGTCTGGGTATCAGCATTTTTTTGATGTTCCTGAAGGGATTCTAATGCACAATCACAGTTGAGAATCACTGGCATAAAAGACAGAAAGAAGACTTTAGATTCACGCTACAGTCAAAATAAAAGGAACAGGAGGAATGTCTTCATTTACTGTTAGGGTTTTGCCTATCTGCATAGCTACAAACGTCTAAGATACCCATAGTCTCCAATTTTAACTGCAAGCGATTCCCTACAATCAGTGACCAACTGCATAGATCGTACTTGGTGTCTGAAACCAATCACAGCCAATACCAGCAACACTGTTCCAAGGCAAAGATCCTTAACCTGAGGATGGAATTCAGGTGATCTGTATAGAAAACTCGAATAGGAAAAAAAGCTGCATCTTTATTTTTAGTAACATATCACAGAAGTTCAACATGTCCTTTCTTTATGGGCATAGGCAACAGACCACAGAGGTATTGGCAGTTCTTGATAGTTTGCACCCCGTGGTATTTTCATGTCACATTTCAATCTGGGCTATTATCTAAAATACCATTTGCAGTCATCACTACTTTGATATTACAGTTGCCTAATTGGCCTGCTGTTAAATCTAGCTATTTAATGCAATAATGATAATGGACCTATGTTACTATATCACGACTTGAGAACTTCCATAATTGCATTCCAATAAAACTGATTCTGGTTTGATTGTATTTTATGTATTTCACAACATTTTCTGAGAAGGGGTCTAAATGTTTTACCAGAGCCAGTGCGGTTCCCTGGGACAGGAAACGGTGAGAGCCTGCTGGAGGACGGTGCCCTGACAAGCCAGGCACCGCGCACTGGCATCCCAGGCCACCCCCAGGAAGGGCGCACCCTGATGAGAGCTGGGTCTTGTTTTGCTCTGCATTTCCGCAGATAAGACTTGGCCTGAAAAGCAGTTCAACTCAACGGAGAATAGGATGGGCTTTCTCTTTCTCCTCAGCTGCCTCTTTCTCTTGGCATTTTGGAGTGCCCCGACTGCCAGGCCGGTAACTCGAGCCTCCAAATTAATCAAAACACACAGCACCCAGTTAAAGCCCAGGCAGACAAACCCGGGAGCCAGACGAGCTCTCCTCTGGTGACCTCCGGGCCACAACTCCCCAGCCGGGCCCGCCACCATCCCTTGACTGCCACACTCCCTCCACTGCCCCTCCCAGGCAGATGCCGGGGCCCCCGGACGGAGGTTGCCCCGCCTATGGGCGCCTTACCTGGGGGGACGCCCGCAGCGCCGGGAGCTGCAGCCTCGCCCGCCCACGGGACGCGCACCTCCAGCCCCAATCCACCCGCGCCCCGCTGCCTCTTCGCGGCGCTTTCGCTGCCAAGCCCGGCGGCCGCAAGTTGGAGGCGGGCTAGAGGCGGGAAGGCGGACAGATGCACCGCCGCAGGCGCGGCAAGTAAGCGGGGCCTCCCGAGTGCAGACGCCCGCCGCGCCTCCCGCTTAATCTGGGCTGGGCCGCTGGCCACTCCCTCCACCCTGCGCAGTCACCTCCCCACCGCACACCCCCAAACTCCCCACCTCCGACCCGCACCCCACTTCCCCGCCTGGGCCCCGGACCTGGGGAGCATCACCTCCTTAACCCCTTACCCTGGATCCGCGCCCACCTGCCCCGCAGGCGCCCAGCCCTTTCTCTCGCCTCCTGGGCACGATGCCCGGGTAGAAGGGACACTGCCTGGTAAGTTGGGAGGGAGGGGGGTACGAGGGCGGGACCTAAGCCACGTCTTCCCTCCCTTGGAGCCACAACCAAAAAGCCTGAGTGGGGAGGGACGGACCGCGCTACCGAGCCCTACAAAACCCGCCCCGGCCGAGTGGCGAGGCGAGCTCTCCAGCCCGGGCTCCCGGAGCCGCGCTACGCAGAAGACGCTGTGACCTGAGAGCCTGCGGGTCCCCGGACTCGCTGGGGCTCTGAGCGCGTGCCCACCATGAGCCCCCGGATGGCGCTCAGGCCGCAGGTGCTCCTGCTGCCGCTCCTGCTGGTGCTCCTGGCGGCGGCGAGCGCGGCCGGCAAGGTGAGTGGGGGCTGCGCGACCCCCACCCTCGCACTTCCATCCCTCCTCCCCGCGTCCGGGGGACACGCTGGCCCCACCCGCAGCGGCGCGGTCGTGGAACGGCTACCGAGCTGGTGGTGGGGCTGTGGGCTCCACGCAGGTCCCGGGACAGGCAGCGGGAGGAAGGGAGCAAGGGTGATGCCCCGGAACAGGTGGAATGCGCGGGGCTGGGGGAGGAGGCGAGGAGGGGGCTTGTCCAGTGCCTAGGGGTCAGGGATGGCGGGGACAGGCCTCCAGAGGTCAGTAAATTAAAAAATAGACACAAAGATAATCGCCAAGGATGATACGTGAGAACACCGGATGTGGAGATGCAGGGTGTCACGCTGGTGAATCAAAGCAAGCAGCTTGGCTGAGAGCACAGAGGGCTGGCAGGAGACACCTGCAGGGAGTCCCATCCGCCACTTCCTAGTGGGACCTCGCACGAAACTCTGACCTCTCTGGGGTTCAGTTTCTTCCTTGCAAAACTTGCCCTCCCGTGTTCCTTTGCTATTGTTGGGAAAAGCAAATGCACTCGCTGAAACATTAAGAGCACCTTAGAAATTAGAACTCAGGTTAGAATCAATTAAGCAATCTGTCACTTTGATTTGATTGTTAACTTGGAAGGTGAGTGAAATTGGATTTATTTAAATCCACCCGGCATTTCTTATTCTTTGCCATTAAAGAGAAATCGAATGTCCTTGAAAGGTTTGTGCCTCCTAGAGTTGACTCACTTGATTTTATCTTGTGAAAGTCAACTTTAACTTTTCAGATGCTTTATTTTTGCCCTTCAAAAAGTTGATTTGGGTGATAACGTGGCATAGTAAATTTCATTTCCAAGGATGAGATGTTTTTACAAATTTTATAATTGAGATCATGATTGGAAATTAATGGTCACAGAAATATTTATATGTGTTACATGAAAAGAATTTTAGAACCTAGGGTCACATATAAGTTTTTCTTATTTAAATTGCTACCACCTATAATAGCAGACATTATAGGTGAAAGTAAAAGCCCTCTCTGAGCACCCCCATACTTCTCCCCATTTCCCTGACTTCCAAGAGGTATCCACTTCACCACTTTCATGTTTTTTCCCAAACATTTTCCATGCATTTACACACACTTACATGAACCCACAAACTGTGTATGTTTTTGTTGGCTTTTTAACATAACAGATACCATGCTGTATTCCTTTGAAACCTGTAGACCAGTCCATGTCAGTATTTAAGATCTTCCTGTTTTTCTTTTTGCTTTGTTGCAAAGTTTTTCACAATATGCCAAAGTTAACTGAACCATTTCCCTATCAGTTTACATTTAGGTTACTCGCTGTTTCACATTCTAAAGGACATTTGTAATCCATGTAATCTTCACGTAGCTGGTTCTAACAAAAACGCACTTTGCATGGATTAGGAATTCGCAGCATTTAAAATTAGGAATTCCTAGTATTTAAATACTGCTCGGCATGATAGATGAGACTCATGCAAGTCAGTGGGTATTATCTACTAGCTTTAACCAGAAACAAAAAAAAAATCAAAAAAGCAAAATCCTAAAGAAAATGTATGTTGTGGGGAAGCCTGGGGAAGAGCTCCAGAGCAGGATTTGCACGTTTCTGAATTTAGAAGAAAAGGAATGAGATTGGGAAAGAGGTGGAAGCATCGTACTTGTGTAAGGATCAGCCTGAAAAAGTAATGCTTGGGGACCATGCAAACTCTAATCATACCATTTTCAATTCTGTTGTTATATTCCTTTATTATTTTTACATGTAAACTTTTCTGTTTTGAGTTTGGCCAAATCTTGGTAACTTCTTGCTGAAATTAATACATTTGTATTGTTTTTCTCAGCACTTGAAGTCAGTCTTTCATTAAAAAGTTTTCAGGATTATCATTTCCAGTGTACCCACTGGGATGGAGAGAAAATATGCCATTAAAGCAATGAAATGTGCCTTCATCTTGTAGAAAAAGGAATCACAACGTTAACTGATAATCAGGCAATGGGCACCAACATGGCTCCCTTCACAGAGAAACTCTGCCATTGGGCAAGGCTGCTGACCACTCTGAGCCTCAGTTTTCTCATCTGTAAAATGAGAGAGTTGAAACCCCAATGGGGCCAGGAGGTGAAGTGATGAGTGAGGCGATGGGGTAAGAGACAATCTTTCAGAGTCAACTAGTTGTTAGCATGCTAGAATTCAAGTGCAATTGTACCAGCATTACTTCAAGAGAGAAGTTGGGAATCCAGTTTTTATTAGAAACTTCTCTCATTCTAAATATTAGCAACTAAGCCAAAACTTTACAAAAACATAGTGTGGGCCAAACAATGTATAAGTGAGAGCTAAATGTAACTTTGGAGCCATTATATTTTATTATTTTTGTAATACTGTAGTTAAGGACATGTTTCGCTCTAAATTTTTTCAGTTTTACTTTAGCATTTCTCAAAACGGGGAAATCGCAGTGGTGTTGACTCTACATGCTAAGTTTGTTTAGTCAGGGTGGAACTGTCCACCCACACAATTTGTACTGATGTGCCCAGAATGAAATACCTCTGCTGCTTTGCACAGGCATCCAGTTCCAGGCCAGCTGCCCAGTGCATCCCCAGGTTTTATGGCTGTCAGGGCTCAGCTCACCCACTTGAGACAGGGAGGCATTTTGCTGTTGTCTCAGGCAATAGATCTGGGAGCGGAGGTATAGAAAGCCCCATTTTTGATTTCTGGATGAGGTGAGGTTCACACATTAAGATATCACGGTTTATCCTTCTTATTGCTTTAGCATTCCAGACAGGGCAGCAATACAAGAAGCAAATGTCAAAAATTGAAAAACACCTGCATTTGGGGAGGATGCTTTCTCACCAGACTTCATTTTCAAATTTAAACACTTTCAGTTAAATTAGAAAACAAAAAATAATGGAACAGACAGCAACTTATCTACCCCTGAGATTAAGCAAGTATTAATATACTTTGACTTGTTTGCTCTCTGACTTCTTCCTTTAGGAAAAAAATCAGAATACAGAAAGTCATACACACATTCTTTACTCCCTCTTTCATCCCCAAAAGTTTATGTATGTAATTCCCCTGCACAATTTTATACTGTGTGTGTGTGTGTGTGTGTGTGTGTGTGTTCTCCAGAAAAAATAAGTATTACTGTTTTGTGGTCTTTGAAATGTAATAAATAGTTTCACATTATACATATCCATTGGAGCTTGCTTTTTATCACTCCATATTGTGTTTTTGGATTTTATCCATGTTGATACATATAGATGTGAAGTATTTATAGTAATAGCTGCTGCATCGTATCCAGTTATATAAAGTATGGTTTATTTTTCCATTCCCCTAAACAAAGTAAGCTTGTCTTTATATTTTCATTTTATAAAGTTGCAATGTGTATTTTGCTATATGCACCATTGTGACAACTAGAATTTGAATTCCTAAGTGGTTCATAAAGAAAACATATTTGAAATATATTAGGAATTGACAAGTTCGTCTGCAAAAGGGTTGTGCCAACAATGTACCAGAGTGTCTATTTCCCTATATCTTTGGCAAAGCTTGGTGTGCTTAGACGTTAATGGTGTGAAATGAGATCTTGTTTTGACTACTGAGTTTGTAAACTTTTTCGTATTTTAACTGGCCGTTTCTATTTCCCTCAGTGTGAACTGCATAATACAACTTTCTGCCTGTTTACCTAGTGAACTTTGCCTTTTTGTTGCTGATTGGAAGTTATTTACATATTTAGATACAAAACTTTTGTCATTAAAGTGTATAGCAAGCATTTTATTCCAATCTTTGGTTCATCTTTGAGTTATTGGTGCTTTAATGTATAATACTGTTTTCACTATAATCTCAAACTTACCTTTTTTTTGACATTTTGTCTTTTATACTTTGTCAATTTTTTTTTCCTTTCCTAGGATTATAAGAATGTTCTTCTACATTAAAAAAAAAGTTTCATAGTTTAACTCTTTTACATTTAGATCTCTTAATCCTGGAATTATTTTCTACTTATGAGCTCTAGTTTTATTTATTTCCATGTAGATGACAAATTATCCCAACATTTTAAATCAAATAGTATACTCTTTCCTTCTTTGTTTTGCAGTGTTCTAGCTGCAAACATGTATCCCACGTACCCATTCATATGTGGGCTATTTGTAAGTTCTCTATTCCATTGGTCCAATTTTTTTTGTCCCTCCACCAATACTACTCTGTTTTTGATCACTATCTTTATATTAAATCTATATCTGGTAGGACAAGTAGAAGACAGAACAGTTATCCCTGTCATTATTATTCTTTAAATTTATGACAGGTATTCCTGTCTCTTTGCTCTTCTGGTTGAATTTTAGCATCTGCACGTCAAAGGTTCATCAAAGATTCCTGTGGGATGTTAACTGGCATTGCATTGAACATATAGGTTAACTGTTTGTTGCTGAAGTATAAACACATGGGTGGTACACAGAAATGCTACTGATTTTTGATTTTTGATGTTGAGTCAAGCAATCGTATTGAATTTTCTTATTATTTCTAACAGTTTGTAGATACTCTTAGATTTTTTAATGTAACTAGTCACATTGTCAGTGAATTAGTTTTTCTTCCTTTGTAATCTCTGTCTTTTTTTCCTTTTATTACTTGACCAGCTGTATTAGTCTGTTTTCATGCTGCTGATAGTGACATACTGGAGACTTGGTAATTTATATTTAAAAAAAAAAAAAGAGGCTTAATGGACTCACAGTTCCATGTGGCTAGGGAGGCCTCACAATCACGGCAGAACAAGGAACATCTTACATGGTGCCAGGCAAGAGAGAAAGACAGCCAAGTGAAAGGGGAAACCCTTTATAAAAACATCAGATCTCATGAGATTTATTCATATCACAAGAAACCACCCCCATGATTCAATTATCTCCCACCAAATCCCTCCCACAACACATGGGAATTATGGGAGCTACAATTCAAGATGAGATTTGGGTGAGGATACAGCCAAACCATACCACCAGCACTTGAGTGCAATGCTAAATAAAAGCAGTAACAGTATATATTTTTTTCTCATTACTAAACTTAGAGGAAATATTTCTAGCATTTTATTAAGTATGAGTTTCACTCCCTAATATTACTGTCATTGTTCTACTTAATGACTGGATGTTAATGTTATCATTTATTTCATCTGCATCTATTTTAAGAAAATCATATATTCTTTAGCCAGTCAAGGTAGCAAATTAATTTATTTTTAAAATATTTAACCATCCTTGGATTCCTGTGGGTCAAAATCTAGTCATAATGTCTCTTCATAAAACATATCCTATTATTAAATGTGGCACAAATATGGAAAAGTACATTAACAAATGTAGCATTTAATTGCTTCTTAGCTGAATACCCACATAAAGACCATTAGGGTCAAGGAACAGCACACTGACAGCACCCAGAAGTCACCCTTGTATCTCTCTCAGCCACAGTCCCCTTTCTTTTCCCTGAAACTAGAATCTGACTTCTAATCATCATTTCCTTGCTGTTTAAAATATCTTTATCATCTAAATACTTATTCCAAGTGCTGTATTTTGGTTCTGCCTGATCTGACCTTTATGTATATAGATTCATACACTATGAGATAGCATATGTAAATTCTAGTGCCATGCTCAGGGTATAAATGTAGCTAACACAGGAGTGGGCACCTGTGAGAGTCTACCTAAGACATATACACTATGGCCGTATGTTTGCTGACGCCTCTAAACAGGAAAATTGAGATCTTAAATAACTGTTGTTTATGATGGAGCAAAATCCACATATGCTTTGCTTTGTGGAATGAAGCTGTTGGCTTGAGCTGCCATGACAAAATACCATAGATAGAGTGGCTTAAATAGCCATTTATTTCTCACAGTTCTGGAGGCTGGAACGTCCAAGATCGGGGTCACAAATTCTTACTGGTGGTGAATCCGTGTGGGTCTGCAGCAACCTCAATTCTTGCCTGCTCAGAAGAAAGAATTCAATTGAGAGGCAGAAGGCAGAAGGAGAGACCAAGGCAAGTTTTAGAGCAGGAGTGAAAGTTTATCAGAAAGCTTTACAGCAGGAATGAAAGGAAGGAAAGTACACTTGGAAGAGGGCCAAGCAGGCAGCTTGAAAGGCAAGTGCCTGGTTTCACCTTTAACTTAGGGTTTCATACCTTGGCATACTTCTGGGGTCTTGTGTCCCTTGTCTCCTGATTCTTCCCTTGGGGAGGGCTGCCCGCATGCGCAGTGGCCTGCCAGCGCTTCAGAGGGGAGCATGCGCAGTGTGTTTACTGGAGTTGTACGCATGTCCATTTGAGGCGTTCTTCCCTTACTGGTGGAATGTCCGTGGAAGGTCATATAGTAGCTAAACTCAGCCATTTTGCTTCTTAATGTGCATGCTTGAGCCCACTCTCCCAACTCCCGAGATCTTATCAGGGAGAGGCTGCTCACCACCTTCAGGTGTTTTTTATTTCTTGGGAGACTGCCTTTCCCTGGCACTGGCTGCAACCAATTATTATTTAGAAAGGCTGTTCAACAACCACCTGACCATCATATGATAGTTGCCTGAGATTCCTGATGAGGCAGGGGCCCTCTCCTGCCCTGCTCATGCCAGACTAGCTACCTACAGTAACAAAATGCCTGGGTGCTGGTAAGGGTCTTCCTTCTGGCTTGCAGACTGCTGACTTCTCACTGTATCCTCACATGGTAGTTGTGAAGACGGGGAGAGAGACAGAGAGCTACTGCCTAGTTTCTTCTTCGTTTTTTTGAGATGGAGTCTTGCTTTTTCAACAGGCCAGAATGCAGTGGCGTGATCACGGTTCACTGAAACCTCCACCTCCAGGTTCAAGTGATTCTCCTGCCTCAGCCTCCTGCGTAGCTGGGATTACAGGTGTGTGCCACCACGCCAGCTAATTTTGTGTTTTTAGTAGAGATAGGGTTTCATCATTTTGGCCAGGCTAGTCTCAAACTCCTGACCTCAGGAGGTCTGCCCGCCTTGGCCTCCCAAAGTGCTGGGATTACAGGCGTGAGCCACCACACCTGGCCTGCTTTCTTCTGATAAGGGCACAGATCCCTTCATGAAGACTTCACCCTTCTGACATCATCTAAGCCTAATTACCTTCAAAGGCCCCACTTCCAAAGACCGTTGTCTTAGGCTTATAGATTCAACCTAGGAATTTACAGGGATAGAAACTTTCAGTCTGTAACATTCTATCCCTTGTCTCAAGATTTATTACAAACAGAAAGAAGGCCTTAAAGCTCTTTAACTGAAAAAAATGAGTTAAAGCAAAGCTACTAAATGAAGCAGGAAAAGCTCGGAGAGTAAACTTAACCCGTAAAAATCACAGTCTAAAATGTTAGTTTTAATATAATTTGTATAATAAAACTTCTCAGTGTTAGACATCAATGGGAATTAGGAACTATTAATAAAAATCTTTTAATACAACAGAAAACTCTTTACTCTTCTTAGCAAAAAGGATCAGACAGAAGCTTCACTTGACGGTGATGAAATAAGTACAAATCTGGTAAGAAAACACCTTACTCCAGGTTCCACGTTGATCTCCCAAAATGTAGTCCCTGGCTCTGGTTTTCTCAAAGTAGCTGTGTCAGTCTGTCCATTCTTCCAGGTGTTCTGCATGTAAATGCTAATTATGGCCTCTGGTTTCAGGGCCATTTCTCTAACCAAGATTAAATTAAATTACATTAGTGCTATCATTTTCCAGTTCACACACCTACAAAACTCCAGGTAAACATCTGTGTCCATGCTATACAATAGAAACATGATGTGAGCCATGACTACAAGCTTCATATGTCATTTTTAATTTGAAATTTTCTAGTAGCCACATTAAAAAATAGAGATGAGGGCCAGGCGGTGGCTCACGCCTGTAATCCCAGCACTTTGGGAGGCCAAGGCGGGCCGATCACAAGGTCAAGAGATCAAGACGATCCTGGCCAACATGGTGAAACCCCGTCTCTACTAAAAAATACAAAAATTAGCTGGGCATGGTGGCGTGCGCCTGTAGTCCCAGCTACTCAGGAGGCTGAGGCAGGAGAATTGCTTGAATCCAGGAGGCAAAGATTGCAGTGAGCCAAGATTGTGCCACTGCACTCCAGCCTGGCGCCTGGCGACAGAGCAAGACTCTGTCTCAAAAAAAGAAAAAAAAAAGATGGATGAACTTAATTTTAATATGTTTTATTTATACCAACACATCTGTAATATTGTTTTGATATGTAATTACTATTGAAAACATTAATGAGATCTTTTACAAACTTTTTTTTCCTATTAAGTCTTCAAGATCTGGTGTGTATTTTGTACTTCCAGAACATCTCAATTCAGATGAGCCACATTATCAAGCACCTGTAGCCATATGTAGCCCAGCTAATTTTTGTATCTGAAAATGATGACAATGTATTTATAGCAGATAAAGTGCTTCATATAGTGCCTGGTACAGAATACATATCCACTTTTTATAGTCTAGAGACTATTGTTAGTATTATTATTAATCATTGTTTTGAGATGGAGTCTTGCTCTGTCACCCAGGCTGGAGTGCAGTGGCGAGATCTTGGCTCACTACAACCTCCACCTCCCGGGTACAAACAATCCTCCTACCTCAGTCTCCCAGGTAGCTAGGATTACAGGCACCTGTCACTATGCCTGGCTGATTTTTGTATTTTTAGTAGAGATGGGGTCTTACCATGTTGGCCAGCTGATCTCGAACTCCTGACTTGAAGTGATCTCCCCGCCTTGGCCTCCCAAAGTGCTTGGATAACAGGCATGAGCCACCGTGCCCAGCTTAGCAACTATTATTTTATTATCATTACCATTCAATGCCAGACATTAGGATAGAAGACATAGGCACTGGGCTAGATGCTGGAGACTCACTGGTAAACAAAACAGTCTGAATCTCCAGCCATGATGGAGTTAGAAAGCAGCAGTCCAGTAAACCAACAAATGTGTAACATCAGATTGTGGTGCTGCAGGAGAGGATAGGATGTGGTGATGGAGAAGGAGAAGGAGACTTTTTAGCAGTGGTCAGGGAAGCAGACTGAAGCTGGACATGGTGACAACCTTGTGAAGCCCTGAGGGATGTGGTCCCGGACAGGGCCTCTCAAAAGTGGAGAGAGGCCAGAAACTTCCAATTTTACCACTCCTGGGTTGTCAAATAATAAAACCAGGCCAGGGGCGGTGGCTTACGCCTGTAATTCTAGCACTTTGGGAGTCCAAGGTGGGCAGATCACCTGAGGTCAGGAGTTCAAGAATAGCCTTGCCAAAATGGTGAAACCCCGTCTCTACTAAAAATACAAAATTAGCTGAGCGTGGTGATACACACCTGTGGTGCCAGCTACTCAGGAGGCTGAGGCAGGAGAATTGCTTGAACCTGGGCGTTGAAAGTTACAGTGAACCAAGATCACGCCACTGCACTCCAGCTTGGGCAACAGAGTGAGGCTCCGTCTCAAAAAATAAAATAAAAAAAACAAGACCAACAGAGCTTTCGAAATAAACAAATAACATGAAATTTTAAAAGCTGAGTTTATTTACTAGTCACAAAGGGAACTCCTGGCCCTGAAGGAATATGCTGAGTATTTTGCTCCAGGTGAGGTGTGGGATGGGACACGGGGAGTCAGGGTACCACAGAGGAGGCAGGTCTGTCGTGGTTATGCTAACTGAGGATTGAGCGTTGCTGGAGGAATAGGGTACAATAAGTCCACAGGCCTCTATATGGCTGTCTATGGTATAATGTTAATGTTTACACTTAACGAATTAAAATTTTAGCAAAAGAGATACAGTGCAGTGCTTTTGTGCTATTCGCAAGACATTGGTAATGAATTCACAGTGTGGTTCAGGGATGAACCCACATATAAAATGGTGTGATGGAATCATTCTTCTTTCATTCCTGTAGACATATCTCTGCCTCTCTCTCCTCAATCTCGTTGGGATGGGTATGAATTTGCCAAATGTGGCTGTGAAGCCCAGAGCAAGAATGCCAAGCTAGGCCAAAGAGCCCTCAGCTGACACAGGACCAGGCCAGATAGGACTTTAACACAGAGAAAGATGAAATCCAGTTAAGGACATGGAAGAAGTGAGGAGCTCCTCAGAAGAAGAGGAGGGGAAGAGAGCCAGTCTAAATCAACATGGCAATTGCCCAGTCTGTCCCAGTTAATTGATTTGGTACCATTAATTTGATAATCATTTATGTACATATAGAAGGTTAAAGCTCCACCCCACTTCTAGTGCTTAGTACATACAATATCCAGCTATCAAAAATGTTTCTTGACTCTTCCTAGTGTATAAAAATAAATATTTCCACATACCATGGTTGGTATTGTATGTGTGTGATATGAGTGTGTACATGTAAATTTGCACACACATGTATATTTGAAGGATAGTTTATATTCTTAGCATTTTGGTATTAATGATTGCAGTGATATAATGAGTTTAAAGTTTGTAACCTTCAGAGTGATTTGAAACAAAGCCATACAAAAATCTTTTACTTTTTTTAGTAGTTTTAGGCTAAGTTAGGAATTTTCCATTTTTAATCTTTAAGATCCACGTTTGTTAATTAGATTGTCTCTCCAAACTGGTTTCTTAGAGAAGTGATCCCAGTGTTTAAACATGAGTTCAAGTGTATTTAGAAACATTGGGAGATTTGTCGTTATGTAGACAAAACAGTCAGGTCATTGGATTTTTTTTCCCACCGGGATATTTTTGTTGTTACATGAGCTTCTCGAGGAAAAAAAAGTTCCACAAGTGGGAAGTTGAAAAATCTGCAATATTCTTTCTTTGTATCAAATGACGAAGTTTGTCTGGAGTGACCCAAGGCAACAAGGCAAGTTATTTATTTTCTTTGTTGAACAAGGATGATAGGATAATTTTATGCTGTTTGTTTATATATGATATTGAGAAAGCTAAAGAGTTTGCTTGCTGGATCAAAAAAAAGTTACATGTGTTGTACAAAATTTGGAAAATGTCTACAAGAACAAAAAGAAACAAAAATTAAAACTATTTATAATCATATTACCCAAAGAGGATTACTGTTAACATTTTGGTCTATTTCCTTCCAGATATTTTTTTTTCCACTCTGCTTTTTCCTCCTAACAACAGACTGGTGAAAATTTTTTGTGTGTAATTCATTTTTCTAAATATAATTTTTAAAAGTCCATAAAGAACTTTATTATAGATTGATACCGTAAGTTATGTAAGTAATGCCCTCTTATTGAACATTTTGGTCATTTCCAATTTGGTATTTAGAAATACAGTAGTCCTCTCTTATCTCCTGTTTTGCTATTTGAGGTTTTAGTTACCTCTAGTCAATGGGTTCCAAAATATTCAGTAGAAAATTTCAGAAATAAACGATTCCTAAGTTTTAAATTGTGCGCTGTTCTGAGTAGCATGATGAAATCTCCCACCATTCGCGGTATCCCACCGGGGCGTGAATCATCCCTTTTTCCAGCAGATCCACGCTGTCTATGCTCCCTGACCACAGGTCACTGAGTACCTTCTGGGTTATCAGAGTGACTATCTCAGTATTGCAATGCTTGTGTTCAAATAGCTCTTATTTTACTTATCAATGGTCCCAAACGCAAGACTTGTAATGTTGACCTTTGGGATATGCCAAAGAAAAGCCATAAAGTGCATTCTTTAAGTGAAAAAGCAGAAGTTCTCAACTTAATAAGAAAAGGAAAAAATTGCATGCTGAGGCTGCTGAGATCTATGGTAAGAATTAATCTTCTATTAATGAAATTGTGAAGAAGGAAAAAGAAAATCGGGCTGGGTGTGGTGACTCACAGCTGGAATCTCAGCACTTTGGGAGGCCAGGACGTTCAAGATCAACCCGGGTAATATAATGAGACCTCTCTACCAAAAATTTAAAAATTAGCTGGGCATGGTGGCATGTGCCTATAGTCCCAGCTACTCAAGAGGCTGAGGTCGGAGGATCACTTAAGCAAGCAGAGTGGAGACTACAGTGAGCCAAGAGCACATCACTGCACTCTAGCCTGGGCAGCAGAGTGAGACCTTGTTTCAAAAAAAAAAGAAAAGAAAAGAAAAGAAATTTTTGTATAGTATATATAGGGTTTTATACACTCTGACATTTATTAAAATTGTATTTTAAATGATTATGTATGCAGATGCTTTCTTACCAAATGTCTAATTTAGATGATAAGGTAGTGCTTTGCTTTTCTTTCTTTCTTTCTTTTTTGAGATGGAGTCTCTCACTCTGTCACCCAGGCTGGAGTCCAGTGGTACCATCTCGGCTCACTGCAACCTCTGCCTTTTACGTTCGGGCAATTCTCATGCCTCAGCCTCCCGAGTAGCTGGGATTACAGGCATACACCACCACATCTAGCTAATTTTTTTTGTATTTTTTAGTAGAGACTGGGTTTCACCATGTTGGCCAGGCTGGTTTTGAACTACCAATCTCAGGTGATCCACCCACCTTGGCCTCCCAAAGTGCTGGGTGTCATTCTTGATTTATAGGTGAGAGATTGATCCAATGATATTTATCAAGGTAGTTGAAAAAGTAGGCTTATAATTGGGATTTCTGGTTAAAAGGATATTTGATAGAGCCTTTTCCTTTTTAAAAAAATTACCATTATTATTATTTTGATACACAGCTTCACCTTACTCTGAGGCCCAGGCTAGTGTGCAGTGGTGCAATCTTGGCTCACTGCAGCCTCGACCTCCAGGGGTCAAGCAATCCTCCCTCCTCAGCCTTCCAAGTAGCTGAGACTATAGATGCATGCCACCACACCTAGCTAATTTTTGTGTTTTTTGTAGACTATGGGTTTCTCCATTGTTCACAGGCTAATCTTGAACTTCTGGGCTCAAGTGATTGGCCGGCCTCAGCCTCCCAAAGTGCTAGGTTTACAGGCATGAGTTACCATGACTGGCCAGGACCCTTTCCAACCAAAAATTTTCTAGATAATTAAAAATGACTGTCAGATGCCACTGTATTTACCATTTAAGTAATTAATATATGAGATAAATTTGAATTTTAAAATGCTTTGGTTGTCAATGATGACTGCCTCATGACATTTTAAAAAATCATCAATTGACCAGTCACGGTGGCTCACACCTGTAATCCCAGCACTTTGGGAGGCCAAGGTGGGCAGATCCCAAGGTCTATAGGTCGAGACCATCCTGGCCAACATGGTGAAACCCCGTCTCTACTAAAAATACAGAAATTAGCTGGGCGTGGTGGCGTGCACCGGTAGTCCCAGCTACTCAGGAGGCTGAGGCAGAATTGCTTGAATCCAGGAGGCGGAGATTGCAGTGAGCCGAGATCGCGCCACCGCACTCCAGCCTGGTGACAGAGTGAGACTCTGTCTTAAAAAGAAAAAGCATCATTACTTGACTCTGCAATGAAAAATAGTTTAACCTATGTCCACGTTGCTTCCCTTTATCAGCTCCTTGAAGACAGCTGTCACATCTCATCCATCTTTGTGGTTCTAGCTCTTAACATCACATTTGGTATTTTATTCGATACCAAAACTAAAAAGTCAATAAAGAATTAGTTCTTTAATCCTTTGACAGAAAAATAAAACGTTATTTTGGGACAAAATATTGAATGCTTCATTCATTCATTCATTCATTCATTCAACAATGCAGCAAATACTTTACCATATCTTACTATGTGACGGGTACAGTGCTATGTGATGGGTACAGTGCTACATGCTGGGAACAAAGGGAGATAAAACTCCTGTGGTCCCTTCTGTCTTCAAGGAGTATGCCACCAAGTGAGGGTCTTAGATACATGTGCAGAGTAACAGTAAAATTATGCATGCTCTAACAAGGTAAATATGGAAAAGCAAACTTTGAGTGGAGTTGACAGGAGGCATAGGATTGGTAAATGTACTGAACTTGCAGGCATTATACTGAGCAAATGTGTAAGTTCAACGGAGCCAGACAGCATTATAGTAAGATTTCAGTGGCTTGAAAACATAGTTTATCTTCAAAGTAAAGTGTTTAAAAATGTTGATAATGAATTCACAAAGCAACAAGTAGAGTTACCGGGTGGTGCTTTTACCGTCTTCTAGTATATGCCTCGGCTCAAGCCCTGGTCAGCAATTAGTAGCAGTGCTTCCAGGCTTGCAGACATGGACTAGATTCTCATTTTGCCATCTTAGCAGATCAGCAATCCCTTCCAAAAAGCAATAAAAACTGAGAACAGTGCAACCTCTGAAATCTTATGAGGTGAAGTTCCAACTGATTGGAAGCAAGACCGCGTGTCCCACGCAGGTGCCAGTGCTCTCTAATTGCTGCAGAAAGGCAGAAGACTGAGATTGGATTTATTGAGTACTGTCTGTGCCTGGGACTGTGCCCACGAAACCGTTCAGAGCTTCTACTCGCCGTGACCTGCTCAGGCCTTTCAGAGACGGAACATTCAGAGCCCATGTGACCTGAATGAGCAGCATCCCCACACCCTACAAGGGCAGTCATGCAGGCAAGGACATCTGAGGCACCCTGGGATCTAATAGAGGCAGTGCCCAGCAGCAGTAAGAGCCCTTCATCATGGTCCAGAAGAAAGACACTGTTGTGACCGTTTGGGGCAAGTCACTAAAATTCCAAGGCCACTCAAATTCAGATTCAGGTTCTGTTTCCTGAATCACAAAATGTGGCACATAAAATCTTCCCCTCCTATCTCCTGAAATAATACAATCGCATATTTTGCACACAGTCAAGCATTCCACAGATGCCAAGTATTACTGAGACAGGAATGAGATTCAATATCAGAAAAGCAATAGTCCAAATGTTTCTTATACTCATTTAATTCTCCTTTTATTTTGTGACCTAGTATCAACTTCCTGGAATGCATTAAGGAGTTTCTTGTTTTCAAAAATATTATTCAGTGCATTCTTTGTTGCTGGTATTTTCTAATAACATTATTTGAAACATCAGCAGAAATGGCATCCTCCCTTAGGACTATCCCGATTAAAAAATGAACAGGGTATTTACCTTACACCATCCTGTGTAAATACTGATGCTAAAACACACCCAGTGATTTCATCACTCTTATGGTGACTTTACCAGATACCTCAACGAAAGCACCTGTTAACAGAGATAAAATACCTGTACAGAGATATTTCTGGGTAACATTTAATATTAATATTATTAATATTCTTATCTTTAAAATATAGAACTCTTTGACATGTATCTAATAAAGAAGGCATGGAACAACCAACTTTCATACAGAGCCTCCTTCAAATTCCATTAATAGGTAGTTGGCTGCATCGGGGTTGGCAATGTAAATTCATTTTGTGCACATTTACTGAGTACTTAAGTGTGATGCACTCCTTTATGGAAACTCTTGAAATATCCTTCAGAGGGTGAATCCTTGTGAAGTTTCAAAATGAAGCCACTGCAACTAATTATTAGATTGAGCGTTAACTCTTCTTTATAGCAGATCTTTTTTCCCTGCTGTACATGTAATACACGTTGTTTGTGAATATTTGAGATATATAGATAAAAGTAAAAAAACAATAAAACAAAAATAACTCCTCATATGAGAACCTGGGGATAACCAGTGAGAATATTTTGTATATTTGTATAAAAGTGAGATCATATGGCATATGGTATTATGTATTCTGCTTTTCTGACATTATATTTTCTAACATAAGTAAATATCCCTTAAAATAAATGCATAATATTCTATGATGTTTATATACCATAATTTAATCTAAAGTTTTTATATTTTTAACAAGGCTATGATGATTTTTTCCTACATATCTGATTTTTTAATAACATATAGAATTATTAATTAGAGTAATGGGTATAATTTGTTAATACTGCAAGTTCTCCTTGTCAAATAATAGATGCAGTTTTAATACTAATGAGCAAAAATAAATAAATAAGATCACCCTAAATTCTATCTTGTAAATATAACTAGAATGAACATTTTGATATATAACTACCTTTTCTTTTTTAATCTAAAATATGATTTCCCATAAACTGAAGATCTAAATTTGAAAAATTTCCCCCAAATAGCCAATTTTCACAGCATTATTTCTAGAATAACTCACTGATTCCCCATTGATTTGTCTCAGCTCTGACCAAAAATGAACCAAAGGACTATCTTGGCCACAAATAAATATGGACTTTACCAGTTATTTTTCTTGTTATAGGCCAGGAGTCAGCCAAATGTTTGCTAGGTTTAAAGACTCCAGCCTCAATCAATTCACCACTTCTGTACCCCTCCACCCACTCATGACAGCTGTGAATCTGAAATGAGGTAGGTTCAGAGACCTCCCATTGGTGAACACCATAGAAAACGTAAACTGGCTCAAGATCATTCACTCATTGGAAGAGAATTTTGAGTCAATGCATCAAAGAGCAATTTCCCCTTTTCTAGACCACTCTACTCATCCCATCCCCTCCTGATTCTCTCATTCATTTTAGTGACCTCCCAGCAGGGGATGTTTGTGCATAAAATCTATTAGATTTTTTTCTAGGTTTCTTAAAGGCTGATCTGGCTTAAACCATGTATCAAAATTAAAACTAAATTGACTTCCTTATATCAAGTTGAGCAGTAGCTTGATAAACATTATAGTATATTATAATCTCATTAGATTATATAATAGCTGTAGTACTATTTCAGAAGCAAATATAGCGGAGAAGAAAACAGACTTGCAATAAAGGCCTTAACACCCACAATTTTGTATTGGGGAAAAATGTTAACAATTTTAATCTGCCTCTATTGAAACAAAACATCAGTCAAACCCCTCTCGAGCTATCACACATATATCCAGTTCAAGAATTATTTATTTACACAAATTAACATTTGCAATGTGTTTAATATGTTCTGATATAAAACCAGAAGACTAACGCCAATTACTCTAACCTCTACTAACATACTGTAAATGATTTACTTAGGAGTCTGTTTTAATAAAGTTCACCTTCACAAAACAACAGTTAGAGAAACCTCCCCAAAGTCAGACTTGTTTTTACATGTGAAACTGCTATGCTTTTTCCATGGGATAAATCATTGAACTGATCTAAATAGAGTAGACTGCTCTGTGTGTTCTAAGCTCTTTCTGGCCTCTAATTTTCCTGTTAATTCAAAGTAAAGAAGGACAGTATATTTTGTTTCTAAAATCAGAATGGTGGTTCCTCACTCTATAAGCAAATTGAAGATGATTACGTTCTTCATGGCCACCATAGCAAACCATGTCCCACAAGAGATGATGTCCCACAAGAGACGACCTCCCACACTCTCACTTTGGGGCCTCCAGGAGGAGGAACTCACTATGAGTTAGAATAAGTTTAAGGGATGATTCATTCCAATTTTAAAAATTGGCAATTAAAAAAGAAAAAGAAAAGAAATAGCGCTCAGGGATATGTAAAAGTCCCAAGGAGCAACGCAGACCAGAACCAGAATCCAGAACAAGGTGGTGGATGGATATGAGGAAAATACAAATCAGACAGCTCATTGGAATTGAATTTGACTTAAGACTTTAGGTCAGACCAGGCATTAGGGGGCACAGAGATAGAAGATTGATTCTAACTTGGTGGGGTTACCAAACTTGGCCAAAAAGCCTCCAAACCAAGATAAGATAGTATGTCCAAGGTCAACAGGCAGGCATATGGAAGCCATGAGACAGCAGAAAACAGAATGACATGGCTGTCTCCTATATTTCCCTGACAAGTAGTCTTTCCTACTTCTGGTGGTAGCATGTCAATTTCACTTGAAAGAACTACCCTCTCCTCCCTGCTTGTCAGTCCCTTAGTCAACAGATTGGACACAGAACCTAAGCCAAGCCAGTCAAGTGCCCTCTCCCAGGAATTTAAATCTTCAACCAAGAGTGCAAGGAGGTTATTCATCCTGACAGCAGTCCCTTGCAAAAACTTTCTGTTGGTTCTTGTACCTTGATTCTCACAGCAGCCCTAGGGCTGTTCTTTTCTGAGTTTTGTTTATTTAACTTTTCTTCAATTTCTATGTGCTGCCCCCATGTCATTCCAACAAATTCCTTTTTGATCATTGCGTTAGTCTAAATCATTTCTGTTGCTTGCCACCTCAAAAGCCTGGCAAGATATCAGGAATCCAGACAGTAGTCTGGCCAGCAGAATTGGTGGATCATCAACCTTCTACCTCAGCCAAGAAGCCTCTTATATGAACAAGTGAGGAGAGAAGTACCCTCAGGATCAATAAATGCAGACCAGCAAGTGCACATGGGTGAACCCTGGCTAGGAAACTCAACTGGCAGTTACCCAAGATGGACAATGGAATGTGAAAACTGAGTTGCTGGTTAATTATTGCTTATCAGCAAACTGTGAGGCACTTCAATTTTTGCAGACATATGAGTGTCAGCCCTGGTAAAATTAAGATGGACTCAATCAGTCTCCAAAAGAAATGGTAATTATTGAAATATTAGTCCTTCCTAGGTGACCTTGAGTGCCAGCTTGGTTTCAGCTTCTGCCTTCCTCACTGATGCCCCTTAAAAAGTGATAATTCTTACTTTTTTACCAAGAGAGACCTGGTCGATATTTTTGCTATGCTACTACATTTTGGTATTCATTTTCAAGTCTGTCTTTATTAATATATCCTTTTACTTTTTGGGGATTACCTTTCCTTTTCTACCAGCAATAACTTAAAATGTTACCTGTTTCAAAGTACCCAAAATATAAAATAGTGATATATCAAGTTAATAAAACACAACAACAAAATTTGATCACACTTAAAGTTCATACTCGGAACCAGATAAATCAAGTAGAGCATTTTAAGTACATACAAAGACTCCTCTTTTTTTTTCATTATGTGCATTTTGGAAAAATTCTCTCTAAATTCTTGTGCACATTCTTGACCTCTCCTTTGCATGCTGCCTCATTGGACTTTTGACATGAGGTTGCAATTTTTTTCTTAGGAGTGGATTCAGTCAGCCACATTGTAAAAATAAAAAGCTTCTGGTCAAGTGCAAAGTTTAGTTGAGCACTGATCAAACAAAGAATGGGTGCTTTGAGGTGTTTTGACAAGGGGCTTTTGGCAGTGCACCCCAAGAGTGAGTACACAGTGCTGCTAGAGAACATACCAAGATCAGATAAAATCTCTATATGGACCAGGTACCTTTTAACTGTATGAGAAGAAGAGCAATTGTACAGGTTGTTCTTGCTCTTGAATATATGTAAGCTAGTCATTGCTACTAAAAAAGCAATGGCAAATGTAGCTTTAAGATAGCGTGTTCATCTTCATATATAAAGAGAAATCTAAATTTGTTATATCGTACGCCAATTTTCCCCCATTCCCATCACCATGTAGCTATTTGGTGTAATTGTAATACCGAAGAGAGTAAACATTCATTTTCAATAGGGAAGAAGTAAAAAGAGAACTGAAATTCAGAAGGAAAACCTTAGACCACCGGTTTTCAAACTTTAGTGTGCAAGAGATGGAGCTTATTTGAAAAGGCTGGCAAAAGCCTCAGGCATTCTGGCTCAGTAAGTCTGTGGTGTGGCCTGGAAATCTGCAGTTGTAACATGTCAGTTCATTCAGATGTAAATGTTCCTTGGAACTGTGGAAACACTGCCTCAGACTGAGGAAAGGGTGGGAACACTTGCCCCTCTCTGGGCATCATCCTGTTGGACCTGGAATTCCAGACCCTTGAGCTACTGGAAGTGTCCAGATAATGAAGGAGTCAGCGTCTCCTACAGGGAAACTCAACAGCATGGGAGTGGACTGTAGTTTGTTAACCACAATAGCTGGTTGTGTGCTAGTCACTCATTCTGTTTCTAAAGACTCTCCCCCACCCCACCCCCCGGCACTTGGGGTGGTGGTTGGAGAATGGAAGATTATTTGATTTGGTTTGATTTTTCATATATGTTCAAGCTTCTATCATGGCCTCTATCACAGCACTCTTGTGAGAATTGAATGAGATAAAGAGCATTATATAATGAGAAGTCAAAGAAACCAGGAAAATAAAAATCAAACAGCTCTTGTGGTGGTGTGATTGATGATGACTGTCCAATGATGAGGCTTATGATGACATCATTGTCTGGCTGTCCCACTGCGAGTTAAGGGGAGACTCTGCTGTCACCCTTGATGCACACGGCCTGTGTTGACAGTGGTATCATCATCTCCGCTCTCCCGAGGCCAGGCTAGAGTGGGGAGCAGCTACTAGTGAGAGCAGCATAAAAGGAGTTTGAATTTGGTTGACCTGAAATGAGAGTTACAAAGTTCAGCCAGTGTCCTCCTCACAAGGAGGTTCTTCCCTTAGGCCAACCTTGGAGGATTCTGAGTGTGGTTTTATTAAGGGAATAAGTAGGCTCTGCCATCTGTAGATGTTGATAGGATTGGGATGGCGTGGGGGAGAGTGTAGACCATCTGTTTTTGAGGGGGTATTTTATCACATTAAATGTTCTCATTTCAGGACACGTGAAGAATAGAAAAGGCTCTTGTCTTAGTCTGTTCAGGCTGCTCTAGCAAAATACCATAAATCAGGTGGCTTATAAATAACAGAAAACTTATTAAATCTGGAGGCTGGGAAGTGCAGTATCAAGGCATCGGCAGATGGTGTCTAGTGAGGGCCTGTTTCCTGGTTCATAGATAACACTTTCTCATTGTGTCCTCACATGGTGGAACGAGTGAACAAGCTCCCTTGGGACTGTTTAGTAATCTGCTTGATGGAACATTTAGTTAGAAAAGAGTTAGTTGGAACAACTCCTCTCTGTGGTGTTCTCCTCATTCATTAGAGATTTTCCAGATATTTTTAGTATACATGGTGAACAGTAATTCGTTTCTTCCATCTTTGTATGCAGTTTAGAGCACCCTACTCAGGATAATAGAGTAATTTTTCTATCTTCTTCCTGAATCTGGATTCCAGCAACCTTTTGAATACTGACTTACCAAGCTGCTAGACTGGGACTTCTGCAAAGAGAAACTTGGAGGGAGGATTAGAGTGAGGATGGGAAATTGATAATCACACAGTCCTAATCAGGAGAATGGTTGCTCCAGGGATGCCTTAGAGTGAAGATTGACTTTGTTGGTGTGGTCATGGCAGGGGAGAAATACAGCAGCAGGGAGGACCTGTGTGTGATCCAAATGGGTCTGCAAGCTAGTTTTCACATATATATCTGGATAGGGTTTCTTGCGGGGAGAAAGGTTTGGGCAAAGACCCAAGATATTGAGTTTTCTGTAAATATACACCCTTAACAATAGGATAAATAGAAATTTAGATCTTGAGGCAGGTCTCATAGATAATAGAAGTTATTTTAGAAATATGCAGGCTTATTGACCTCATTAGCTCATTGTCCCTTCAACAGTGGGAACTACAGCAACGCAGTAGAAGTTCTACCATTCCTGCTCCAGACAAGGAACCCATGTGTGTTCTAGCTCATGGTTTCTGCCTACTCAGCTTCCACTTCATGGTTTCTATTCATTCATGGCTTCTCCTTCGAGAGTGTCTGCCTTCTACCTTCTGTCTCAACTTTTATTCCCACTACCAAGCATCTAATGCCCCCTATCTCCAGAGGGAATAGGATTGGTCCAGCTGATCACTTCATCTTTGACTTGTTAGAGCTCTTGAGTCAGGGCACAGCACTGGAGACTCACCTGCTTTGGTCCAATCAGCTGTACCCAAGAATATAGTTTATAACAAACGAACGGCAGCCTTCATTGTTTTGTTTTTATGAGGGCTAGAAGAACAACATCCCCAAACTACTCCCTTTAACACATTAAAGTAAATGTTAGTAACTCCAAATATTATCTGAGTGTTCTGCTACAATAGAAAAGTATGTTAGACCCAAATCTAGCAACTCTTCTTTAGAGGAATCCTGGCTTCTTCACTAAATTGTTAAAGGACTTTGTAAAAAAAAAAAAAATCACTTTTAGTATCAACATTAGAATTTTTTTAAGTATCTGGAGTTAGAAAGTGGTAACATTTGGATATTGTATCCTTTTTTCTAGGAAAGTTTTAGCCTGATCTGTTTATAAGCAGATATTTCACACTGAAAAAGGACCCCAAATAGCCTTTTCAAAGCTCAGCGAGCCATTGTGAGTCATTGGCTTAACACAAAATACTTTTACATAACCCAGGGCACCGAGAGGGATATCCGGTCAGGTCAGCTATTTTTAAAGCACTTCTCCCCCACTCCATCTCACGTAACAGAGTTACAACAGTTTGCTTAGAAAACTGGCTCAGGTTCTGTGATTCATGGAATCAAAACCCAAATGAAATGTTTTTAACTTGTTTCAGACTGGAACCATTTTCATTTAAATGTGCTACATTACCAAAGAACTAACTTTCTGAATTAGACACATATATATGCAAGCAGAATACAACTTTTGCACTGATATGTATATGGCATTATGTGTTGGGCTTCCCATATAATTTCCTAATTCATTAACTCATTCAACAAATATTTATAAGGCACTTCCTGTATACCAGGTGCTGTGTTACGGCTGAAGACATGAGAGTGAGCATGGTGGACCTGTCCTCACAGAGCTTCCTGTCTAGTAACAGTTATAGACCAAGAAAAGGGCAATTGTAATATCACATGATGGGACAGGAATGCAGTGACAGATAGTGCCTGCCAAAGGAGCATATAGAAGGATGTCAGAAAACCCTTTCCAGAGAAAGTGATGTCCACCCTGAGACTGAAATCCAGACAGGAAGGATGGGAGGAGAGAATCTTCCAGATACAGAAAACAGCCCATGTTGGCTTGGGATTCTGTTTGAGCACCAGAGAGAAGGCGAGTATCTGGAGGGAGAGAGGCCGGGAGAGGAAGGAAAAGGGAGCTGGGAATGCAGGAAGGGCTCCATCCTGCAGGGTCATAAGAAGGAGTTTGACTTTGATCCTTAGAGAAATGGGGAGCACAGAGAAATCTTGAGCAGATCAGAAACATGCTCAGATTTGTGCTCTGGAAAGAGGACCCTGGCTGTGGTGTGGGGAATGGATTAGAGGTGAGCAAGAGAGGAGGTGGGGAGAACAGGGAGAAGCAGAGACAAGGTGTGATGGTGATCTGGTGAGACGGAGAGGTGGGCAAAAGGAACACAATGACTAAGAATGTGGAAAGGAGCAAGCAGATCTGTGAGTTTTTTTGGTCTAATCAACATGATGTGGTGATGACTGATAGATGACTCTGCGTCCTTCCAAATTTAGCATCAAAGCACTGCTCTCACCAGGGACTTGTGCTACATTCATATTATAAATTAGTATCAGTAAAAAGTCTGTTCATTTCACTATATTAGTATGCATTTCTTTTATCAAGTAAGACCTAAATAACCCAGAGTTCTAATTTTCAGGCTTGAAATTGTAAGTAACCTAAAACTCTCCATTCAAAACAGAGTAAACAATTTTACATATATTTATTTGCTTCCATAATTAAAAAATTCAGAAGTCATGGAGGTTTCAGGTGAGGCTGGACCTAGCATTTCAAAGATATCGTCAAAGACCAGGTTTCCTTCTGCCCCTTGTCTTCACATGATGTCTGCTTCATTCTAAGATTGCTTTCCCTCGTGGTCTCAGCCATATACTTCTCTGTGTTATGTCTACCACGAAGACAAGCCATTTCTACCAGTAATTCTTCCCCCAAACCAGCAAGTTTCCTTTCCCAGAAATCATCAGAGAAGAACTTTGGAGTCGCATGCTCTAAAGCCATCACAGTGGCCAGGAAGATGGATGTGCTTCTACTAAGAGGAAGGAAGAAGAATGTCAAGTGGAAAAAAAAAAAGAAGAAAAACAAAAGCAAACGTCCCCTCCATTCAGCACATTTTTTGGTCCATCTTAGCTGCAGTCACTATTCATAAATGAGTTGAAAAATTCATCAAACAAGAATACATTGAGCTAAATTTTCATTTTTTAAATGCAGGGCACATGCAGGTCCTTCAAGAGCTAGAGGCAACTCAAGAGAGTGATGCTTCCACCTTACTGCCATCTTGGCTCTGCCTGCTCCGTGATACTTTATTTCCTCTGCTGGCTCTGCAAACATGCCTTGAATTCTATTTCTGGCAGATCCTGACTGCCTTTGAAAACATGGACATACATGATACTTCTCACAACAGTCTGCACGTATTCCTGAGAAACTAAAATGGAAACACTTATACAGTCTAAAACAAACACATAAATGCATATACATGTTTTACATATTATCTAGAAATATATACATATAAGTTTATTATTTCAGATCAAAGTATGTAACAGAAGAGGGACTTTGTGTTTTCTTTGAGGTTGAGATGTATCACTAGTTAAAACAAACCGTATTAATGATTTTCTATTATAAAAGTAATAGGTAGTCTGGGCATTGTGGCTCTAATCCCAGAACTTTGGGAGGCTGAGTAAGGCAGATTGCCTGAGCTCAGGAGTTCGAGATCAACTTTGTCTCCACAAAAAAATACGAAAATTAGTTAGGCCTGGTGGGACACACCTATAGTCCCAGTTACTCAGAAGGCTGAGGTGGGAGGATCATTTGAGGCTGAGAGGTGGAGGTTTCAGTAAGCCAAGATCATGCCATCACACTCCAGATTGGGTAATTGCAACAAAGCAATTTATTTTTATTGTATAAAAATAAATAAATAAATAAATAAATAAATAAATAAATAAATAAATAAAAAGGTAATATTTCATAGTTAATGAAAATGTGCAAAATTCTGAAAAGTTAAAAGGAAAAAAGCAAATCATAGTTTCACTACTTCAGGATAGTATCATTAATGTTTTTAGTATTTTCTTCTAGCACGTCTATTATGTATAGAATTTTTTTAAATGTAGCTGTAAAGGTATTACATGTGCAATTTTATGCCTTTTTTCTCTTAAAAATAGACTACGTATATAATATGTATATGGCCATGGAAACAACTTTTAATATTCGAATTTTCTCAACCACTTTGCTCTTATTGAACATTCTGGGGATAACGAAATTTTTATTATTATAAGTAATACCGCTATGACCGTGCTTATGACTCTCTGCTTGATTTGGAAGTATATGCCTTGTTTACATTCCCAGAAAAGGATTTTTTTTTTGAAAAGGACACAAAAGTTTAAGACTCTTGGCATATACAAAAGACCTATTTTCTCATTTCAGACTTTATGCAAAAACAAAACAATTAAGTGGGTGAGGGGGCAGGAAGTACAATAAAGAAAGCTAAGAAGTGTTTTGAAAAGCAGTTCACAAAATCACTCTTCATCAGCCACATAACAAATGTTGAATGGCTCTATCCACAGCGCGTTTATGGAGCTCCCCGGTTGGCCATGCCCCACATCAAGGATTCAAAGACCATGCCAAGGGGCTGCAATGGGAGATTACAGTGACTCAGCAAATCAGAATGATCAGATTTCAAAGTCTGCCAAATAACTCATCTTGGAGACAGATGTAGCTGAAATTTTACATTATGGCCTGCAATAGACTTTTAAAAATTTCAATATAACTCTAATAAAAGACAACTGTGTTTACAACTACTGGGAATAGCTCAGGTTTCCTAAATGAAAATAGTTTTCTTATTTTGGTAATTATAAAGGCTAAAAAAATAAAGATATTTTTTCAAAATTAGTTTCTGGAACACTAATAATATGAAGAACTTAGAATATTACAGATTCTCTTACAAAACACAAAGATGTTGGAATAAATTTGGCAATTTCTTCAAGAGGGGTGCCCTTATCAAAAACAGATACTTGAGAATTGTGGAAAGAGAAAAAAAATTATTAAGGGAAAGAGATTCATATTTCTTTAAATTTCTCTCACTGTGAATATGTACAGTAAATTTATTCATCTCTAAAGCAAATCTTTTAAAAGGGAGAATTTGCTCTAAATTCAAGCATTCATTTTTGTCTCTCTGTGTTCAAATATTCATTTTTATCTCTGTTTGCTTTTGGCACAAAGTATAAATGATAATTACACCATTCAGATGTAAAATGTCATTGAAAAACAGATGGAAAATTAATCCCAAACAACTATTACTCCAGGTGCTGACTACCTATTTTGTCTTGAACAGCTTATCGAAACCTAGTTATAGAATTGTGAAGAAGGCTAACTTTGTGTCTGGTTGTCTTTCTCCCCTGCCATTATATTAAATATCTAATTTCTTCATGTGCACATAATCCTTTCAAATGTTAAATGTGGTTTAGCTTACACTATCATATTTAACTTGCTCATTTCATTTTCCCCAGAACCTGATCAGGGCAGGTTGAAAACCAATGCCAGGTCTAAGTTTCCTCATCTGCCCTCTTTTCATCTCAGCTAATTGTGGAATAAAATGATGCTGTATAAATAAATGTGATCCCCTGCCCCACCCTTGGTATTGGGACTTTGAAAGTTTTCAAAACCCACCACAATGGTGGTTGTATGGAGATCACTTGACAGTCTCATGTGCCCAAAATCCTCAATCTCTGCAAGTGTCCTTTGGGACTTTGCTCAGTGTGTGTTTGTGGTGGTAGTTGTTGTAGTGAAGGATGGAGAGAAGGTTAGGGTTGGCATGGAGGGCAGGGAGAGAGGTCTCATTGTCCCCTGGGGAGTGAGAATGAAACATGAATGAACAATCCTTGACAAATTGAATCAACCCAAATAAGAGTTTGGAAGAGTGTTTCTCAAACTTTCTATAGTGAAGGAAGTTTTGTTAAAACGCTGTTAAATTAAAAGAAAATAGAATTAAAAGATATAAAATATAAGCCCAAATACTTTATTTTAGATTTCATCAGAATAAAGTTGTTCTATCAAACCTCTATAAGCTTTCTAAATGCTTACTTTCAATTTCTATATTTACCTTGTCATAGGTAAGAAACTGAGACCCATGCTTTGAGTTACACTAGTTTAGAGAAACTGAATAATGCAATTAACAAGCTTCACCTGCTATGTCTAACTCCATCTCCTGCATACAAGGATACATCTTCTTTCCCAGTGCTCATAGAATATCTATAAAAATAGGAATTCTACAAATAGATAAACTTGTGGAATTGGATAAAGAATCAAAATCTGTTCACAATGCAATAAAATTTAAAACAACAACCACAACAAAAAACCTACCTATGCATTTTAAATCTTTTTCCTAAATAGCTCTTCATTTAAGGAAGGACTCAAGATCACAGTGGCAGGATATTTAAATAAATATTGATGATGGAAAGATTAGAAATAAAATACCATGGGTTATGTTCCAAAGAGTCTTCTGAGGAAAATGTATACCTGTTTTATCATCAGCATCCCAGTAAGAAGCCCATGACACACTCACAATTGGATCATTTGAGAAGAGTTTATTTATGGAGACACTGTTTACAAAGGTGAGGGACAGGTAAACATCAGCGATAGTTCAACAATCAAATTGTTTCCACCACTGCTCCCTTTCCTGGATCCAAGAGAGTGGTGTTGAGTTGGCCACCATATTGAACGGTGAGGGACTGTAAGGGAGGGCCCAGGTGCTCAAGGCAACCCTGCAGGGAGGGAGCCAGGAAAGCAGAGGTTCTGACCTCGCTCTGCTCCTTCCCTCTCTCTGATCGTTTGCCAGAAGCCTGAGACCTCAGGAGCCCCTTGTTGTGGGAGCCCCTCTCTGTGGTCCTCACAATCAGCCCCGTCAAGATAAGGAGCAGGCCTGGAAGGAGGAGTGAAAGTTACCTGGCACTGCTATGAGCACATTCTTAATAAAATAAAGAAGATAAATGCAGTACGCAATCAAATCAAAAAGTTTTCTTAAATTCAAATATAAAAAAAATTAAATCAAAGGGGGAAATTCAGCACATAAAAAGAAGTGAGCACAAAAGAAAATAGAAATGCTGTAAATTCATAAATATTGTGGCTGTTTGGAAAACATTTGAAAATAGAAAAATACTTGCTCTTCTAATCAAAGAAAAATAGAAAAACCACTGATACACAAAATGAGAATATGGAAGAGACACAGGCAAAAGGAAACATAATTTGCATCTGCCATGCTAATGAATTTGAAAACATGAATGAACTTAAATGATTTCATGTTAGAGTACATATTACCAAAATTAGGAGACAGAAAATCTAAATAAGCTAACAATCTTGGGGAAAAAAAGAAAATTTTCTAGTAATTATCCTTTGAAGAAATTCCTACCCTAAAATTATTATAAGTGAATTTTTCATTATTTCCAGAAATGACTATTAGGTTATTAAACAGTTCTGGTGCATAGAGAAAAATGATGGGGTCCTAACTTTTTGTTTCCATTTTTGTTATTTTACAAATCATTATAAATAGATTTTAAACTTGAGATAGATAAGGCAGAAAAATAAAATCATAATCCAAAATCAGGTAGGTATCCTGACAAAAAAATCTTTAAAAAATTAACAAAATAACATAAAATAATAAAATAAAAACTCAGTGCAATCATGCATTAAGTAACAACGATGTTTCAGACCAAGACACACCACATGTACAACAGTGGCCCATAAGATTATAATGAAGCTGAAAACTCCTCTACACTAGTGATATATAGCAGTCCCAACGCCACAGTGCGACACATTACTCCTGTTTATGGTAATGCTGGTGTAAACAAAGCTACTGCACTGCCAGTTGTATAAAACTCTAGCACGTGCAGTTATGTACAGTATTTAATGCTTGATAATGACATTTTACTGGTTTATTTGTTTACCATACTATACTTTTTATTATTATTTTAGAGTATATGCCACATATATATACATGCTGTAGAACAGCCTCAGGCAGATCCTTCAGGAGGTATCCAGAAGAAGGCATTTTTATCATAGGAGATGACAGCTCCATGCATTATTGCCCTTAAGGCCTTCCAGTGGGACGAGAGGTGGAGGTGGAGGGCAGTAGCGTTGATCATCCTGACCCTGTATAGGACTAGGCTAACATGTGTTTGTGTCTGTGTTCTTAACAAAAAAGCTTAAAAAGTTAAACAATAAATAAATAAATAATTTTAAAATAGAAAAGAAGCGTATAGAATAAGGATAAAGAGAAAGAAAATGTTTCTGTACAGCTGTGCCAAGTGTTTGTGGTTTAGGCTGTTATTACAGAAGAATCAAACTGTTTTAAAAAATTAAAATTTATAAAGTAAGAAAATTATAGTAAGCTCAGGTTGATTTCTTATTGAAGGAAGAAAAATAGGTTTTATAAATGTATGGTAGCCTAAGTGCACAGTGTTTATAAAGGCTAGAGTAGTGGGCCGGGCATGGTGGCTCATTTTGGAAAGGTGAGGCAGATAGATCACGAGTTCAGGAGTTTGAGACCAGCCTAACCAACATGGTGAAACACCGTCTCTACTAAAAAATACAAAAATTAGCTGGGCATGGAGGCGCATGCCTGTATTCCCAGATACTCAGGAGGCTGAGGCAGGAGAATAGTTTGAACTCAGGAGGTGGAGGTTGCAGTGAGCCAAGGTCGAGATCGCTCCACTGCATTCGAGCCTGGACGACAGAGTGAGACTCTGTCTCAAAAATAATAGTAATAACAATAATAATAAAATAAAGTCTACAGTAGTGTACAATAGTGCCCTAGGCCTTCACATTCACTCACCACTCACTCACTCACTCAGAGCAACTTCCAATCCTGCAAGCTTCATTCATGGCAAATTCTCTATATAGGTGTACCATGTTTTTATCTTTATACTGTTTTTTTACTGTATCTTTTCTATGTTTAGATATACAGATAGCATTGTGTTACAATTGCCTACAATATACAGGTTTATAGCCTAGGAATCAGTTAAGTCCCTCATCTGTTATGTACTTTTGATCTGAACCAACAAACCTATATATGTTTTTAGGTTATATATAAAACAGAGTTATCTATTTATGTGTTTGTTTCAGACTGCAGATACACTATATAGCCTAAGCCTATAGTAGGCGATGTGGTTTGGATGTGTCCCCACCCAAATCTCATCTTGAATTGTAGCTCCCATAATTCCCACATGTTGTGGGAGGGACCCAGTGGGAGGTGACTGAATCATGAGGGGTGGGTATTTCCCCTGGTGTTTTCATGGCAGTGAGTGAGTTTCATGAAATCTGATAGTTTTAGAAAGGGCTGTTTCTCTACACAAGCTCTCTTTTGCCTGCTGCCTTGTAAGACTGTGACTTTTGCTTTCCACCATGTTTGTGAGGCCTCCCCAGCTAAATGGAATTGTTGGTCCATTTAACCTTTTTTTCCTTGTAAATTACCCAGTCTTGGGTATGTCTTTTTTTTTTTTTTTTTGAGATGGAATCTCGCTCTGTCACCCAAGCTGGAATGCAGTGGCGTAATCTCAGCTTGCTATCTAATCTAACCTCCATATCTCTTTGTTTAAGTGATTCTCCTGCCTCAGCCTCCTGAATAGCTGGGATTACAGGTGTGTAACATCGAGTATGTTTTTATCAGCAGTGTGAAAACAGACTAATACAGTAGGCTATACATCCAGGTTTGAATAAGTACACTCTATGATGTTTGCACAATGACAAAATTGTCTAATGACACATTTCTCCGAACATATCCTCATTTTAAATGACACATAACTGTATACTAAAAGAATAAATCACCAAGACCAAGTAGTATTATTCCAGAAATGAAAAGTTGTTTAACACTTTTATTTATAAAATTGACCATGTTTATGTCAAAAGAGAAAAACATAACCTTATCCCTAAGGTTACTAGAAAGCATTTGGGAAATCTTCCAGTCATTTCTTACAACACATACACACCTATCTTGGAAAAGTGGAAATGCAAACAGCAGGATAAGCATAGTGGTTAATACTCACTGAGCCTAGTATTCTGAGCCAGGCATGGTGCTAAGGGTGCTCCCACACCTGCATGAGGTAGGTTACAACAATTATCTCATTTCACTAACGAGGAAATGGCTGAGATGAGAAGTAATATCTAAGGTGAGTCTCAAGGTTGATGAGTGGTAGAACTGGGAATCAGCCTGGCAGTCTCACTCTAGAACTCTGGGGTGACCCTTCCAATATATTACCTCTCCTGTCTTCTCTGTAAGTTGTGGAAATCATGTTTATGCAGAGTTGAAGGACAGTCAAATGCCAAATCCCTTGGAAGTGGCCACTGTTTGACTCTTCCCTCTTAGTGAGGCCCCGCTTGCCAGCTTGTTGTTGTAAGGACTGTTGCATTTTTCTCTTGGTTGGAAAAGATTTAATTCACTTCTAAGCTATCTATGTGGGTCATCTTCTGTAAGTGATAGTGGAGGCAGCTCACTTCATGATTGTAACCACTCGTGCCATTGAAACCAAAGATTGGAGCCAAGATACTTGTTTCTGTATCAAGATTTAATCAAGCTTGGATTTGTGAATGGCCATCAGAGTCTGATTAGAACCAGGTTGTTAACCTCAAATGCTGACTTTTCAAATTGTAGCAATATTTATTTAAAAATTCAAATACGGTGTATCATTTATGAAGAACATAAACTATTCTATCAATAAAGCTATGTGTCAAATGAACCAAATAAAGTTGAATATGTTATAAATACCTTATTTATGATATTAGTTAGACATGTTTTTAGACAATCATGTTAAATAATTTCTTTATTCATCCACCTTTTAAAAAAAATGTATTCATTTAACAAATACTCCACACCACATGCTACTGCTGGAAAAATGAAAATGAATGGGAAAAAATTCCCTGACCTCAAGGAATTCCCATCACGGTGGTAGGCTTTAAAAGTTTCAAAGCCAATTGTGTATGTATTACAGTGAGGTAAGTTTTTACAAGATGAGAGAGAAGAGCCTGTAGAAAAAGGAAGAGATATTCCATATATATGAAAGCCCCTCTTTTATTTATTTGAATTTTGTCAGTTAAAAATCATTTCAATTTTGTGTTGAAGGCAATGGGGAAGCAGTTTAGGGTTTGTAGCAGGGAATCAACAGAGACTCCCACTTTAGAAAGATCCTTTCAGAGGCAAGGTGAAGTGAAGGATGGCTGGAAAGGGAGGTGAATGAATTAGAAATGGCAGCAACTGAGATGGCCCTGCTGAGTCACAGGAATTAGGGCAGGGGACATGGGACTCAATGCCCTACCCACCATCACCTCATCCTTGCATCCAAGCTGGTATAGAGTAAGGATGTGACCTTGAGCAGGGGATATCCCTCTCTAAAAATATAAGAATTTCACAGAAGACTCAAAATAGTGCATATAACACTGGAAAATAAAATGACATAGCTGAAGGGTTATATTTTAATATTTTCCAAGTAAATGAAATATTTTTTTCTTTTTGTTGGTTTATTTTCCAGTGCAGAGTAATAGCTGTTTTCACTCCTAAGGACAGATTAGGAGCAAACCGAATTGAAGAATGAAAAAATGCAGGTTAGGCTCAGAGGAGCATATTACCAGTAAGTTGAAGGTTGGTAAGCATGGCAATGGGCCCTTGAGTGAGATGTTTATCACAAGAAAAATTCCACTTTCTTCCGGAGGATTTACCTGTGTAACTGCAACCTCAGTAGTTTTATAGCAGTTAGTTATGAATTTCCTTGTATATTTTACCCCCACTCCTTCCCCAGGATTGGGTTGTTTCTATGTCTGATACCACTTGGAAATCTTTACCTCCGAAAATTCTTGCCCTGGCATATTATCATCCTAGAAAATAAATATTTTAGAGATTTAAATATAACCAGGTAATCAATGCCCTGTTGTAGTTCACTTTGGCTCATTCAGTCTGCAACTATGACTGGATCAAACAGACCTTAGGGATTTGTCTCTAATCTGAAGCATTCCAAAGAGATTGATTTGAAATTTTCCTGAAGTCCCTGAAAGTCTTCAGTTTGAGAAGTGACCCAAGGTCAGGATTAATTCCTGACTTCAGTGTTTCTGCATTGTCATCCACAACCCAAAGGCATCAAAATCACCTGAGATCTTCTTAAATACTGAGATTCTTGGGCCCAGCCCAGACTAAACATTTATATCTGTGGCCCCAGCTCAAACTCAGTGAATCAGAATGAAGACAGGTGGTTGGGAGAAGGGAAAGTTCAGAAGGGCTTGTACTTTTAACATGCTCCCTAGTTCTTGTGCAAATAAAAATGTTAAAAAAGAAAAAAAAAGAAAAACTAGTCTGAAGGATGGATCGTGCCTCCCATGATGTTAATAGGAAGGTTGCTGCAAGAGCTTATCTTTATATATGTTAACTCATAAGTTATATTGCATGTTTACTCACAGTCTAGAAGGTATCACATTCTGTAGGCATGTGTATGGTTTGACCTCATCACAGAAAGCTAGAAGTAGAAAAATCATGGAGATAGCTTTGCCCAATCTAAGAAAGCTGAAGACCAGAAAGACTGAAGCTTTTCCCAGGTGCACACAGCTAAATGCTGGCAGAGCCTGACTGTCACCTCACCATCTTATGATATTTCTTTTTGTGATCTGGATGTAGTTTGAAAAGAACGAACAGGAATGAACTTTGTATCTTTATGTAGTGTACGTATGCAGATTCAGTTCTAAGAAGGGGCTTTTTTCCTTTAATCTATACTGACTTTCCATTAGAACATTCCTCAACACCCACTGCATTTACAAAGTCCTTCCTGGGGGCCAGCAGCCCAAAGCACCACACTCTTCCCCATCGTCCCAAGTCATGCTGGTTCTATGCAGAGTTTCAACCCTTGATTGTTCAATTATTGGCTCTTATCTCACTTCTGTTCTACATAAGGCCAGTGCACACAAATTTTCCATTGTCTCAAGCACAGCTTTAGTATATATTCGGTGCCTGAAGAATAGATACAGATTTAATAGTTGCCCTATTTTAGAAAACAAGGAAGGCACTAGTGGATGTTTCTAGTGTGCATTGGACGCAGGACTCAAAAATATGCCGTGACTCACAAAGCCATTCATAGCTGACTCTTCAGCAGTACAAGCAGGGCTAAAATGTTTTAGATCTCAGTTGCAAATTCTAGAAACTTATGCATAAACTCCAAAAGCAAGTATCTTACTTCTCTGTGATTTGTACTTGTAAACTTGTTTCTGCCATGAGTAACATGGTGTTAATTTATGTCAAAGTTTATGGCTTCATTGTTCAATTACAAACATCAAATCTCCTCAACTCTCTACTTATGTTTTGTTTGGTTTCGATTTGCATTTATTCCAAAATTTTATTATGGAAATGTTTAAACATTCAAGAAAATGGGAAGAAGTGTTCTTCTTAAATTAAGTTTAGATTAGAAATTATTATTATTCATATTTAATTTTAATGTAATTTTTTAACAAACATATTTATTCTTATTAGATTATGTTACCTTAATGACTCTTTTTAGAGCCAATTAGCTCAAGAAGAAAGAACCAAGATAGTAAAAGCTAAACAGTATTTACTTAGTGTCTGTGTAAAAAGCAAGAGAAGATTTTCTGTGAGAAAAACACTCTTATTTACAAGTTCATGATCGTTTTAGGATATGAAACTTTTCCACTAAGGAGGAAAAATTTCCTCTGTTGGTAAAATTTTAACAGTAGTTTAATAGGAGTTCACATAGGTGGAATCAAAAGGCAAAACGAAAAAGCCCAACACATTTTGGGTAGAAAAGGCAAATTTGTCACATCCCAGGTTTACATTATATTTGCCACTGTCCTCTCACTCAATGGTTTTTGTTAAAAGCTGAAGGCACAGAAAGAAGAATAGAAGCAACATATTCGTTTACAGTTGACCTTGATTTCAATAGACTGTGAAATCCAAGGTGTGGGGTCGTGTGTTTAGAGAAACAAGTAGTTCATTCTAAAAACTGAGAAATACCAGATGTCACTATAGACACCAATCAGAAACTTCCAAATCCTTTTCAACTGTAAAACAGAAAGGATCCTCAATGGAATGAGAGATTTAAAATCATCTATGGGAGTCAGGCATTGCAACTGTATGCGTTTCTCCTATTGAAATTAATTACTCTTGTTTATTGGAAATGGATAGCCAGATTTATTTTGTTCTAAGTACCTCCTGATCCCAAATGATAAATTGGTCTTGTTTGCCATTACTTGTTTTGACGTATTTTTCAAACATCATGGCGTGATGTATTATTAACTAAAGTATTAAATGGAAATTATAGTACACTTTAAATTAACCTTTAACCATTAACCTGAATGCTGGTAAAAGGACTTCAAATGATTTTCCAGTACACTAAGCCCTATTTAGCAGTTTGATTTCAAGGTTGGTTAGCAGCTCAAAAATCCAGGTGCAGAATTCCCTTCCAGAATTATTCTTGCTATTAAATACTATTAAGTATGGATTGATTAGAACTTGTTTTGAATGTGCTTTAACATTGTAGGGTGTCAATATGAGCACACCACCAGTTCTAGCTTGCCTGTGGTATGCAGTCCACTTGTATTCTGAGAGCAGTGTCATTTACACTGTCTGTATTTTCCTTGTGGCTGTTCTCATGTCTTTTTTCATGCTTTATTGTTCTTCCTATCAAATGTTACCATTTCCAACCATAGGTGTTTCTTGAAGCCCCAAATAATCATGGCTGTGTTTTTTTTGGTATTCAAAGTTTACTATCTGTAGTGAACTGATAATGCTGGTATGCTGGTATTTTAAAAGACAATGTATTAATACTACAGGAGCAAAGTCATTTATTATCTCCTCATTTGTTTTATTTTCAGCAATAATATTCCACAAATATTTACGACACGACAAGCCCATTCCCCTAAAATATAAGCCTCTTGAGCATGGGAATTTTGTCTAATGTCCATTGCTGGATTCCCAGGTCCCAGACCAGTACCAGGGCTTAATAAATATTCATTGACTAATACTCAGCCTAGATAGAATCTGGGGATGCAGAAGTGGAAAAAATGATAAGAACCTTTACAGTATGGAGCTTACCACTTCAATTTACAGAGCTAACATTGAGTTGGGCATCTTAATAAGTCACAGTAGACCTAAATTACCTGGATTCAAATCCAAGAATCAAAGATCCAGCATTTAATAGCCAAGTGACCTTAAGAAAATTACCTAGTCTTTCTGTGCCTCAGTTTTCTCATTTGTAATATGCAATAAGGATCAAATGAGTTATTAGAAATACTGTACTTACAACAATGTCTGTCACAGGAGTACTCAATAAATCTAAGCTACTACTTTTAGCTGCCACCTAGTACTACTTCTATTGCTCTCTTTTTTCATTTCCTTCTTTTTCTCTTTTTCCATCTTATGTTCTCACTAATTTTTCTTCTCCTTTTAGGCTTCCCCCTTCTCCTTTACTATAGTTTTGCCAGGGACTCTCACAAACATTGCTTAATCTTTCTGATGATGCTCAGGGTTAGACTCCACGATGTACAAAGGAACGCTTGCAAATGATGGCTCAAATAGGATAGATTGTCTGGGATTCTAAAGACAGACTAACATAATTCCTTGTTGGTATTTTCCTTCTGAATGCCTCTGTCTTAGCTTAATCCTATTACCTAACAATTGCCTAGCTGGACACAGTACCAAGTAGCCAGGGATTTTCAAATTCTATCCCCAGATTTGCCTCAGCCACACTTTAGCTCTTAAGCTGTTCATGTGTAGCTTCCATGTTTAGTCAGGAGACCTAAAACATTCCTTTACTCTGTATCTGGATCCTCACAACAAAACCTATAATGTCAAGTATGTTCATGAATATGTGTACACACATAATCACAATCTTCCAAATGTTTAATATTTCCAATGTGCATAAGTAATGACTGGTCATATGCATGGGCACATACATAGTACATGAAGTTGTGTACAGGTGCAACAGCAGTGATGAAAAACAGGATTCATACATCCTTTTGATTCATCTTCTACAATGGGTAAGTGAAAATGATGGAAAGATTTGATTATATTCCAAATAAGAATCAGAAGTTTCTTTAAAGAGAAATGTAAATTTGGGTTACGTCACAAAAATTAGCATACTTCTAGATGCAATCTGGAGATTCCAAGAGCTGATATATTCTTTTATTTCATAGTTTAAAATAATCTTATCTGTATATTAAAAATAAAGACTACAAAAAAAGTTATGAGGTTATGTGAAGTTATGCATATTATTCAGCTAATTTTAGCTACCCCATAATGTATACATATTTCAAAATATTAGGTTGTATATGAAATACTGTATATACAATGTTCTATCAAATAATAATAAATTAATTTTTGAAAAAGATCAATAATAAGAGTATATTGTTCCAGACTGCCAATCTCTGCAAGGCAAAAACATTATATTTGTTTATGACATAGGAGAATTTGATTTCAATGCCTTGAGACATACAATGCTTTTATGATATCTCATAATTATAGAATGAATATTTTATATTAGAAATTGTTTTTGTAATTGTACATGATCCCAGACATGTAAACATTTTCTTGATAATATTAATTTATGGCTAAAATTATTATTGATTAAATTAAAATATGGAAACAAGTAAATAACTTCAGAAATATTTATCAGTAATAGTATTACATTCCTTCCCATAATGCTTGAACCCATATGACTATACAACTTAATTTGACAAATATTTTTTGAAATCAACCAAGTTCAAAATATTCTCTTAAACATTTCATGAGCTTTGAATATTATTAAGACAGTCTCCACTTCCAAGGAACTTCTGTTTTCTTAGGTATAAAAAGGCAAAGGCCCATGCCACTAAATAAAGCAGCATGATGCCAAATGTCATAAGAGCAGTGCCTTGGCAAGTTGGTGCATCGTATCTGGGGAGATCAGGAGCAGCTTAGCTGAGGCTTTAGGGCAATGGTTCTCACCCTGGACTCTACAAGGAAAATCATCTGGGAAACTTGCAAAAATGCTGATAACTGTGGTTTTGATTCAATAGGCCTAAGGTGTAGCCTGGGGCATCGAGGTTTTTAAGAGTTCCCCTAGGTTTTGTTTTGCCTTGTTTTTTGAGATGAAGTCTCACTCTGTTGCCCAGGCTGAAGTGCAATCGTTCAATCTCAGTTCACTGTAGCCTCCACCACCAGGGTTTAAGGGATTTTCCTGCCTTAGCATTCTGAGTAACTGGAATTATAGCACCTGCCACCACACCTGGCTAATTTTTGTATTTTTAGTAGAGACAGGGTTTCACCATGTTGGCCAGGCTGGTCTCCAACTCCTGACCTCGGTGATCCACCTGCTGTGGCCTCCCAAAGTGCTGAGAGTACAGGCCTGAACCACTATTCCCGGCCCCCTCAGGTGATTCTAATGTGTGAGCAAGTTTTCAGAAAAACTGAAAAATCATCTTAGACTTTGGTTCTGAAGATCAAATGAGATTTTGATAGGTTCGGGTGGAAACTGAGGAGAGGGCAGGGAGGAGAGCAGGAAGAAAGCCAGCTGAGCAGCAAAACTGAGTTACTGTGGGAACCCTGAAGAGTAGGAGGAAATGGATGGATTCTTCCAAATGCAGTCCATGACCTCAAACCAAGGGAACTTGTATCACCTGATAACTTGTCAGAAATGCAGACTCTTAGGCCCTGCCCCAGGCCTAATGAGTCTGAATCTGTGTTTTAAAAAGACCCACTGAGAATGAAAAAAAAAAAAAAAAAGACCCATATGTATGCACGTGGAGGTTTGAGAAGCTTGGGCTTGATCACAGGGTAACAATAATGACAACAATCACTGACACACATTCGTATGCAGGTTCGCATATCTTAGCTAAGCTTCATACCAACCCATAAGGAAGTATTCTTTATCATCACCCATTTTATAGATGAAGAAACTGGAACTCAGGTTTGTTTGCCCATCTAGAAAGTAATGGAACAGAGATTCAAACCCAGACCCCTGACTACTACAAAGCACTTGCACTGCATCCTTATATTATGTCACCACTTTTGTGGCTGGGAAGACTCCCAGGAGACACCCTGGAGTGGAAGAGGAGGGCTTTGATATGTACTCCAGAGGAAATCCTGAGTCCTGGGCTAGGAAGAGCAGGCCTGTAATGCGGGGTCCTCGCCTACCCTCCAAGCCAGGGCCCAAAAAAGGCATTCCCAACCCTTTCCACTCTGTCATCTCTTGCCTTTCACTCCAGATTTCTAAACTAAGAGAACTTTTTGGTGCCTTAGAAAAAGAATTCTAGAAAAACAACAAAGAAAGATAATAACCCCATAGAAATGGAATACTTAGTCACCATATTAAAAATAAAAATAAAACACAAGGACTACCCCAGCTCCCTCCTTACCCTCAACTCCTGCAGTTTGATGATTGCTGATTTCTTAGTCTTAAATTTTGTCGTGACCTATTTAGCATTTCCTGTACATCAGGAAGAGACTTGACTTTAGATTAGGAAGTAGTCTGTCAGCATTAAGTTCCACTAAATGAACTTGAACAAAATCCAGTTCCGAGGAGTGACTAACAGCGGTCTAGCATGATCACACATGGGCCATCTGATCCCCTTCTCCAAACCCATGAGTATGATGCAAACAGAGAAATTCAAACAGGTATTCAAGCTTTTTAAAACCAATATCCAGCTGGGTGCAGTGGCTCACGCCTGTAATCCCTACACTTTGGGAGGCCAAGGCAGGTTAATCACCTGAGGTCAGGAGTTCAAGACCAGGCTGGCCAATATGATGAAACTCGTCTTTACTAAAAATACAAAAAATTAGCCGAGGGTGGTGGTGGGTGCCTGTAATCCCAGCTGCTTGGGAGGTTGAGGCAGGAGAATCACTTGAACCTGGGAGGCAGAGGTTGCAGTGAAACGAGATTGTGCCATTGCGCTCCAGCCTGGGCAATAAGAGCAAAACTCTGTCTCAAAAAACAAACAAACAAACCAAAACAAGATGGGACCTTTACTCAGTCCTGTTCAGTTTCTTTTTATGTGGATATATTCTGACCAACTCTCAAATGCCTGACAGAACGAACTAGGTAATTGAGATGTTAGGCAAGTTATTGATTTTTTGTTTGTTTATATTTCTTGTCCATAAATTGGGAATAATAATACAACACACTTATAAGATTGTACAGATCTAATGAGTCCTGTAAGTAAAGTGCCTAATACAGTGCCAGGCGCGTAGTAAAAGCTCTATGTGTTATTTATGAGTAACTACCTTTGGAGCATCACTGAACCAAACCTTAACTAATGTTAAATATTGTTGCAGGAACGGGACAGAGGCTCCAAAGTATCTTTGTAGGTTTCTTTCACAAGCATGGCAAAGCTGTCCCACATTATAAAGTGCAACATCCATATGAAATGATGTACATATTATATATGCACAGTGTAAAGAATAACACCCAAGTACAGATGTACACAGACACACATGCCTGCAGGTGCACGCAAATGCGTTAAGATGAGAACATAAGCAGCAAAACTCCAGTGTAATCTACCACAAGTGCATTCCCTTCTCACAGCTGCCCCACCACCAAATGCAATCCAGAATTTTATGTTATTTACTTTCTTATTTTTCTTTGTAGTGTCTCCCCACAAATATTATTCCCAAACAAACAAAAATATATATACATATATTAGTTTCAACTATTGTGGGGGGGATCTCTATATAAATGGAATCATACTGCATGCATTTATTGTGACTTATTTTTTCAGTGTACATGTGTTTGTTTTCATCTTCCATGTTAGTTATAAAGCTGTAATTATTCATTCTCATGGCTGTATAACATCCCATTCTATGAATGTAACAAAATTTGTTTTTCCATCCTACTATTGGGGCATGAGTGGGATTTCTCCATTTTTACTATCATAAAGCTGCTGTGAACTTGTTTGCACGTTTGTCCTGGTGCAAGTATGTCAGGTTTTCTCCAGGGAATATATTGGGGTGGAATTGCTGTAGGGTTGGGGGATGCACACGTTTATCTTTATTAGGAAGTGCTGCATTCACTTAGAAATCAATTTACAGTCTTACCGGGAGGACACAGGCGTTGTGCTTTCTCCTCACCTTCACCAACATTTGGTGCTGTCAGACTTGATTTTTGCCAGTCTGGAACCCACTTTTAGCTTTTGTCAAAATGATGTGTGTGAAGGCATACCTGAATCTGGATTAAATGTGCAGTTTTCCTTATTACTAACAACATTGAGCACGTTTTTATTTATTTATAGGTCATTTGTGTATCCTATTCTGAAAAATGACTGCACATATCTTTTGTTCATTTTTTTTTTGTCTTTTTCTTATTGATTCTTGGGCACTAATTCTTTGTTGGTTATAGATGTTGCAAATATGTCACAGTTCGTGACTTAACAATATCTTTTGAGAAACAGATTCTTAAATTTAATATAGTAGAATTTATCCACCTTTTTCTTTATAGTTTATGTTTCTGCATCTTTTTAAAAATATCTTTCAGTACCCCAAGGTCATTAAAATTCCCTCTGAAATTTCCCCCTAAAGGTTTTAAAGTTTTGCCTTTTCCATATGTGTTCTTAGTCCATTTGGCATTGAACTTTTATGAGTTAGAGAAACTTTGCATTGTTTTTTATATGAATGACCAACGTGCTCAGCCTCTATCTGTCCTTTCCCCAGGAATCTGTAGTGCCAGGTCTGCTATGAGGTTTCTACATAGGGAAGGACCATTTCTGGGTTCTCTATGCTGTTCCATTGGTGTATTTGTCCATCTGTACACCAACGTCAGGGTATCTTAATTACTATAATTTTATACTGTAAGTGTTGAAATCTAGAAGGGCAAGCTCCCTGCTGGCTCCTTCCCATTGCACTTCCATATACATTTTAGAATGGTTCTTTACATTTTTTATCACTCTTGCACATCCCCAGTGCATGTTATTGCTCTTGTCTTGCAGCAAAAAAAGAACATTCTTAGCTCTCACTCTGAGGCCATAATGTAGGGTGAACATCCATGATTTAATGAAAGTAGTTGAGAGGTTTCAAAGTCAAGACACAACATTGCCTTTCTTGACTAACTGGAGACTATAAACCTGCTTAAAGTCAAACTAAAAACCCTTGCACTAAACATCGTTCTTGACTCAGTAAGAATAGCCTTGGCCGTTCATAAACAAACCTGTTTTGGTCAAACTTTTTGGTTTGACATTTAAAACCTTGTAAACATAATAACTACTTCCTTTCATCCTGACCCAACTTGGCTTCCTCCAAAGCAAATCAAGGTCACAGTGCTATTTTAGGATACAGTGAAAATTAAGTTTCTTAGGACGCCTTAAATGGCTGAAGCGTAGGCTGAAACATAACTGGAATTAAATGAAAAGAGACCACATGTATAAGAGTGTGGAGATACAGAGAGGGTACTTAACCAGACCTAGGTCACACAGTCTGAAAAACTCAAGTCTCTTTGCTCTCTGTTCCATTTTTTTCTATTCTGTAGTAGGTGTTGGCTGACTGTTTTTGGAGAGTAAAAGAGTAAATATCCTAGGTTTTGTGGGCTAAGAGGCAATGTCCTCAATTCTTCCAGCAGTTGTTCCCTGGAAAGACCAATATTCCTTTAACATCTAAAAATGTAAAACCATCATTAGCTCAAGGTCCTGCAAAAACAGGGAGGTAGATTCAATTTCCCTGTAGGCTGTAGTTTTTCAACCCAGGCTCTAAACCATATATGAGATGTAAATTCTTGTTTCTGCTTTTTTGATGATTAAAAGCATACATATAAATAAAGTTACAGATCAAATATAACAATGCACATTAGGAACAAGCAGAGGTAAAATTGTGTTCCTAGAAACGGACTAATGCCATATGGTATGTATTTGAGGATTGGTTCTGACGATAGCCTAAGTAACTTGGAGTCCGCTTCATTTTATCCTCCACATATTGAAAAGTCTGTTATGCCTCAGGAACTCCTTTGTACCAAATCACAAAATTAAGAATGATCATGGATATGAGAATTCTCAATAATTTGATAAAATAAAACGTCTGTGTAGAGTCTAAATATGCACTCTGAGGAAACAGGGTTATTAATATATATTATACTTTTTCTCCATTTAAAGATTAAAAGTCATTGTAGCAAGTCTTCAAACCCAAGTATATTATAACTGTGAGTATATCAGACATGTCATTAATTTTTCCAGTGTTCTATATAAAGAAGCCTTCTTTGATGTGAATTTTGTCATTTGTATATTCTCTGATGTAGACGTGTTATTTGTATCTTAAACATCACAAATGAAGTTGCATTTTCATAACAGCTTATCATAACCTTTTCTCTATTTCTTGCTTTAAATCCAAATCACTATAGAGCGTGCCCACAGTTGTATCTTTTTACATGTTTTTATTCCTTAGGCCAGAACCTATTAACTTCACAGGCCCTGTTGCTATCTCTGGGCATAAAACTGGCTTTCCATTCTTCAAATACCTGTTCATTGTGAATTACAGGCACTAGCTGTGTCAAATGAAAACAATTTCAAAGATTTGTGTGTGGAGAACTTGAGAATTGCTACCTAGTCCTTTGAAAAATGGTCAGCTGGGTATCGTTAGCCTCCTTCTCATTTGTTTTGTGTCCTGTGTTTTGAAGAGCCTTCTTACAAACTCCTAGGGCTTGATAGTCTGGGTGTCTGGTTTAAGAACTTTCTTATCACATTATTACCTAAGGGCTAAAAAAGGCACAACTTACGAACTCCACAAACATGAAAAGTGTACCTGAAAATATCTGTCTTCAGACTGACTCATTCTTGAATGTCTGAAATGTATATTGGATATTTTTCGGTTTTTTAAATTGGTTTAGAATGTGGGATTGAAATGAGAAATTAACATCAACTAAACCTAAAACATAGACTTTTCTCAGCAATGCATGTTTATTTTTCACTTTTGTGGATATGTCAAGAGCTTACCAGTCTCATCATCTTTTTTTTTAAATGAGAAGTCATTACTGTTTCTCACTCATTATGAAATAATGTACAGCCAAATTTTTTAAGCAATTCAAGAAAGTATCAAGTCAAATAGGAAAATCACCATAATCCCTGGAGTAACCATTTTTAATCATTCTATGTGTTTACTTCCAGAATTTCTGTTCATATATATAGATTTCTTACAACAATATGATCATATAAATCTGCCTCAGGTTTTTATAAGTTGCCATAATATTCTGCTGTACTGATATTAGCACAATGTATGTAACCACCTCCCTACGTGCTTGGTTTTGTTTTTGTTTTTTGGTTTTGTTTTTGTTTGTTTGCTTTGCTTTTGTTTTGTTGTTGTTGTTGCTTTTTTGTTTGTTTGTTGAGACAGAGTCTTGCTCTGTCACCCAGGCTGGAGTGCAGTGTCATTATCTTGGCTCACTGCAACCTCCACCTCTTAGGTTCAAGCAATTCTCTTGCCTCAGCCTCCTGAGTAGCTGGGATTATAGGCACCCACCACCACACCAGACTAATTTTTTGTATTTTTAGTAGAGACGGGGTTTCACTGTGTTGACCAGGCTGGTTCTGAACTCCTGACCTCAGGTGATCTGCCCACCTCCACCTCCCAAAGTGCTGGGATTACAGGCGTGAGCCACTGCGTCCCACTTATGTGCTTGTTTTATGTGCAAATTTATCCTCTCTTGGTTTTCCCTAGCATCATAGGTACAGTCAGCATATCATAACCTTAGCTTTCATTAATAGATGTTGCACTACTCTTTTGATATTAAAAATTTTCCTTATGATAAAACAAATAAGAGGGTGTTTACATGCTACAACATAGACCAGCCTTGAGTTCCTTATGCTAGGTGAAAGAAGCAAGTCACAAAAAGACAAATATTCCATGATTCCATTTGTATTTAGTACATAGAGTAGTCAAATTCATAGAGACAGAATTCAGAGTCCTGTTTGTCAGGGACTGGAGGGAGGGGAGAATGAGAGATTGTTGCTAAATAGGTGTAAAGTTTCAGTTTTACAAGATAAAAAGAATTCTGGAGATTAATTGTGCAACAGTGTGAATGTACTTAACACCAACGAACTGTACACTAAAAAATGGTTAAGATGGTAAATTTGGCAAGGTGCATTCTACCACAATTAAATTTTTTTCAATCAGAGAGTGTTTAAAATATGACTGTATATATTTTATTGTAAAATGCACTGATTGGCTATATAAACACCACCCTTGTCTATTAATTTCAGTTATCTAGAAGATAAACAAAAACCAGGACAATACTACAAAGATTCTGCTCTTCATTTGTAGTTGAGGCCCTCAGACCTTACCAAGTCTCTTTATTCTGACTTTATAAGTAATTCAATCAAGCTTTAGTTACTCATTTCTTAATTAGTAGCATAGATTAAAAATTAGAAATACATGAGAGGTATCACAGAGCTATAGGTAAGGAAGGGACAGTAGAAAAAAGGAATGCAGGAAGCCTAATACCACAAAAAGAATCTTCCTCCCAAAAAAAGCATACTTAACAATCAAAACCATATACCATCCTGCAATCAAATGATATAGATGCAAATAAATATGTATGCAATAGCATCACTCAACAAGTATTTCTTTAGTAGTTATGTACCAGGAATCCATTAGGGCCCAAAAGTGTTCACAGTTACAGCAATATTGTTCAGGAAAGGAGTATTATGTCACTTTCAGTCTATTTACAAGGCAGGAGAGCCTGTAATACAATCACAGATCAGAGCAGAGTCTGGGTTTTAATGGTAAACTTCAGTTATCCAGAAATTGTACTTCTATAGACTCTCATGTTTCCCAAAATCCTGTGTCCAGATGGTATTCTGTTTAATAATTGTATATGGTTTAGTAACTATATTAGTCTATTCTCACACTGCTGATAAAGACATACCCAAGACTGGATAATTTATAAAGAAAAAGAGGTTTAATGGACTCACAGTTCCACATGGCTGGAGTGGCCTCACAATCATGGCAGATGGTAAAAGGCATGTCTTACATGGTGGCAGACAAGAGAGAATGAGAACCAACCCAAAGGGATTTCCTTTTATAAAACCATCAGATCCCATGAGACTTTCTGCTACCACAGGAACAGTATGGAGGAAACCACCGCATGATTCAATTATCTCCCACGGGGTCCCTCCCACAACATGTGGGAATTATTGGAGCTACAATTCAAGATGAGATTTGGGTGGGGACACAGTCAAACCATATCAGCGATCTTACCTATCTACATGAACTTGTACCACCTTGCTCCTTTTGTAAGCAAGCAATTTGTAAGCACATTCTTCACCAAGCACCAATATGTGCTTGTTAACAAAGGCATATATTAGCCACTATGTTATCCTGACTGTAGTCCTGTTTTATTTGAGTGTTTGTACCAATAGCCACAGTTTATAGATTTAGGTTATAGAAAAAGTTGATATTGGGCTTAAAAAACTAATGCTTGATGTACCATCGCTATAGGATGGTAAGTTTGTTTAAATCTCTCTCTTTCTCCAGGAAAGCTATAAATTGTGAAATTATCAATATGCCATCCAGCAGCTTATTATGTGAAAATTTGGAAGTAAAATTTGTGGTTTCAGCTACTGAATTAAAAGGTAATGATAACTGTTCAAGAAAAATGTGCTTATAGAGAATTCTTGATTACCATCACCTGTGATAGGGCCTAAATATTTTTCTTTGGAGAAAAAGTAATGAAATTTGGAGGCCTTACAGTTAAACATTATTCTGGATATTACTGGTTTTGCTTGTTCTGTTGTACAAAATGCTTCTGCAAATAAGATGGTGCTGGCTCAATGGCAGAAGATACTCTCAGCATTGCTTTAAGAGTTGGATTCACCCATTAAAACACACATTCAAACTCCAAGAGTTAATATAACTTTTGATATACATGAATATGCCTGCATATTAACACTATATAATGACAATAGTTCACAACACTGTGGGTCTCATAGACACTGGCTGCCAAAGCGTTGTTGAAGGACAGCTACACCATTTCACAGGTCTGTGTATATATGTGTGTGTGTATATATTTGCACACACATACATATATATTTGCACATATGTGTGTATATATACACACACATATATATACACATATATACACAAATATATATACAGACATATATATACATATGCGTGTATATATACATATATATATGCAAATATATATGTATGTGTGTGCAAATATATACACACACACACACATATATATAGTTATTTTGAATTTGCCTTAATAGCCAAACTCCTTTTTAAGGTATTCCAAATGCAACTGCTCATTTAAAAAGAAAAAGTCGTGAAAATACTGAATTTTTTATTAGAATATGATACTGATTCCGTCTCTGTCTTAGGAAAACTAATTTAAATGCACTTTTGTTGCTGTTTCTGTAGTCTTCCTTCCAAAACTAACAGCGAAGCAAGCTATCAAGATGCCTGCTCTGTTGATCCAACTCGAACAATCAAACTCTACATTAGCAACAAGAAAAACATATTTTTAATATTAAGAGAAAAGCAAACCAAGTATTAGGAAAGGCGAAAATAGAATAGTCTTGGAGACTTATAAAAGATACTTGACGCTTAATGTTTAGAAATCTTGTGACTTGAATTTCAATTGCTTTGAATTCTGAATTAGTTTATATTTGTCTATTTGTTTTTTAGTTCTAAAAAGCAGAATTAATACAAGTTCTTTTTTCATACCCTTTTGTATTCCTACAAAACAGATGTTGCCATTGTGTGGAATTTCTCATCTTCCAATCTACAATAAAATAGCCTAGCATGAAGTGTGTATCCTCAGTCCCATTATTTCTCTTCCATCTTTGCCTTTTCCACTTGCTCTGCTACCTGGCTCCTGCACTCACTCTTCTCTTAGAGCTCTTCCCGTTTATAACACTACGCACTGTGCCAGCGGGGTGGGTTGTTTTTGCAGAGCCAATCCTAAGAACTTTTGTTAATTCCCCCTTGGCTTTCTTGTCTATCTGCTTCTAAGATTTTATTTACTTGGTATGAGTCATCTGGATGAGAAGGAAAACTCAGTCAATCATCAAAATGTCTAAAATATCCCAGCGTTTGTTTTCCCAGAGACATAGCTTACATTTTCTTATTTATTTTTGTATGACGTCTCACTCCAGCTGTCATTATATTTACATGCTTATCTCTCCGGAGTCTGTTTTCAGGCTGTGAAGCACTCTTGTATTCTTGACATTTTCCCAGTTTAATTTTTAACCTTCTTTCCTTGTTTTAATCATAGTGATATATTTTGTATAGTTAAATAATTTACACCTGTGACCTAGGTTATGTATTTAGTGCCTTGTGATTTACTTTTTCATGTAGTCAGTATTTACCGAGCATCTTCTGTTTGCAATTGTTGCCCCAGTGCTGTCTAGAGGTATCCTGTCCTTTGAGGTTTAAAACTACATGAAATTCCTTGAATACCATCTCGATCTGTAGGAAATCCAAATTCTGCCCCCAAGATTTCTCCACCTTCCCTGGGGCCTGCATGTTCTTGGTAGCTTTTCCTTCTGATTTCCTGTACTTGCTGAAGATTGAATCTTACCCACATCTCAATTTCGACAACTATTCTTCCATTAATGGACCAGAGCTTCTTGTTCAATTTCCCTAGAATAAGGGCAGGTGTGCATGTGTGTGGGTGGGGGGGGGGGGTGGGGGGGAGTGGCTAATTTATTTTATCTATTTTTTTGTAGAGACAGAGTCTCACTATGTTGCACAAGCTGGCCTCAGATTCCTGGCCTTAAGCAATCCCTACCTCAGTCTCCCTAAGTGCTGGGATTACAGGCATAAGCCACCATGCCTGGCCATAAGGCAGTTTTATATGACAAACAGTATTGAAGATTCAGAAATAACACAGGAAACTTCAACTATATTGATAATAGGCTATTTCTGAAGCTGGTGGTAGCTGTGGGGGCATTTGTTACATTATTCTTGATACCTTTCCATATAGATGGAGAATAGTTTAAAATTTTGGTGTGTCAGTGGAGAGTCCTATAATTATAATGATTTTATCTGCATGTTATCAGAAATGATGGCAGATGCTTTGAGGAGCTGGTTGCTTTGTCCAATGAGTTGTAGATAGATGTTATTGCTGGAATTTTTTATTAAGCACATTTCAAAGTCATCACCCCTCTTCGTTTTACCTTGCCCAGCACAAATGAATTATCAACACCTGTACATATTATGAAATTACCATTGCAGTGGTCTCGTCTTCTTCCTGACCTTTGTCACCGGTTCCCCGGCAAGACCGTACTCTCGATCTTGACATTACCAATCACAGTTCTTCTGCAGGCACCCTCTACTCTTTCCATCTTTGTCCCCAGGACTCCAAATCCCACAATCCTTCCACCTCACTGGTACTTGCAATTCCTTCACCTATTGCTTTGCTCCTGGAGTCTCCTGTCTTCCTTCCTTGATGACCCTTCCTCCATGGTCACAGAGCCATCACGACCACCTTTTATTTTTGCATTCATCCCCAGCTCTCTTGCTTGATCAAATCCATCTGGAAAAACCACAAATCTGCTTGAATCCCACTGTCTCTATGCAGCCCAGTCACTTTCTTTCCTCCTTCCTTCAAGTCTTTATTCCAAAAGTCACCTTTTCAGGTGAGCCCTTTCCTGGCCACATTATCTAAACATTCACAACCCACCCTGACATTTCATTTCTTCCTTTCCTGCATTATTTTTTCTTGGAAATTATAATTAGTTAATATGCATATATTGTATATATTATATATTTATCTATTGTTTTCTTACCCCTGTTAGAACATAAACTACAGTGTCCCCCGTATCTAGAATAGTGCCTGGCACATAGTACATACTCAATAAATATTTGTTGAATGAATGAATAGATGATACCACTTCTAGATTTGAATATAAATTTGAGGTTAGACTTAAGGGGAAAAAAGTGGCTGAGGGAAAATGGCTTTAAGGGTGAAAAAGTGCCCCATCCTATCACTGAACATCATAGATCATTTAACTCAGCATCTTGTATTTAAAAGGCTACTTGAGCCAGGTGCAGTGGTGCACCTAAGTAGCTTGTAGTCCCACCTACTTAGGAGGCTGAGGCAGGAGGATTGCTTGAGCCCAGGAGTGTGAGACTAGCCTGGGCAACATAGGGAGACACTGTCTCAAATACTACTACTACTAATAAAAGGCTCCTTAAGAACCCTGGACACACAGTGCCCAATCTTGCTCCTGCAGTCCTTCAGCGCATTGACACTGAGCTTGCTAACTTTCAAGCTTCCTTGCACATTTTCCTTTGCTGGCACTGTTTCGGTTCTGCATGATTCATGTTCATTTTGTATGTGGTGCAAGTTACACATTTCTTGGCCTGTTCTATGGTCGACATCCACCTGCAGGCTCTGTCCAGAGGGCCTCCTGTTATCATCAAATGGGCCCATGAAGTCACAGGAGGCAGCTAAGAGGACACTTTCCTCTCTGGGAGAATGGCTCCCCTTCTCTCCGACACCGTAACCTAGTCCCCCTCCTAGGAATGTAGGGATGAGTAAGATATGGCTTCCTATGAGAAAGTTTGCAGGGTGGTGGAGAAAGGCATGTAAACAAATAATTACAGTGCAATTAGATACGTGTTCTAAGTCAGTTATGCACAAAACAAATGAGGGAGCAACTAACTGCCTTGCTGGTTGAGGGAGGTAGTCTTCCAAGAGAGGTAACCTTTGAACTGCTTTGGAATGAGCAAAACTTAGCCAAGCAAAGTCAGAGGTGGTGGGCATGTCAGGCCAAAAAACCATGTGGAAAAGCACAGGAATGTGAAAGAAAGCACGGGGTATGAGTGGGCAGCAATTGCGCCGGCAGTCCAGTGGGGGCCAGTGGCCTCTCTGCTAGGGATATCGGGGACACAGAATATAGAAAGCCTCCTACATCATGCCCAAGAGTTTTAGATTCAGCACTGATGGACAGGCTTAAATATACAGAAAGTCTCCTACACCACACCCTAGAGTTTAGACTCAGCACTGATGGACAGGTCTAAATACTTTTAATCACACAAGTAACATCATCTAATTTGGGGAATTTATTTAGGATTGACCATTAGTCTCAACCATCCCATATTTTTACAAATAACTGCTGTTTTATTATTTTATGGAATACCAAAGAGACTGGTATAAAAGTTTTGGGGATGAATTTTAGTTCCTTTTTAATACTTGATATGCCAAAGAAGTTCTGAGGGTGTGGTCTGGGAAACCCCTGAAACTGAGCCTCACCAGGCTACTTGTTTTGAGTACCAATTCCAGGCCTCAGACCCACTCACTGAGGATGGGAACTCGGGGGAAAAAGTAAGGTTACTAAAGGCTTCAGCTAATTTATATACATGAAAAGTTGAGAACCAGTGTCCTAAGGTTCTGTTGGAATATCATGAAACTATACGGAGACAGTTTTCTTAATCACAATTTGATGTGAACTGATACTATCAAGGAAGTATGGTACTCATAACAAATGGGGCAAAAATATCCCAAACATTTACATCATACATTGTAGAAGGCAAATTCAGGCTGGGCACAGTGGCTCGTGTCTGTGATGCCAACACTTTGGGATGCTGAGGCAGGCGGATCACCTGAGGTCAGGAATTTGAGACCAGCCTGGCCGTCATGGTGAGACCCCCCCGACTCTACTAAAAATACCCCCCAAAAATTAGCTGGGCATGATTTTAATCCCGGCTACACGGGAGGCTGAGACAGGAGAATCTCTTGAACCTGGGAGGTGGAAGTTCCAGTGAGCCGAAATCATGCCACTGCACTCCAGCCTGGGTGACAGGGTGAGACTCTGTCTCAAGTAAATAAATAAATAAATAAGTAAAGCAAATTTCAGGTGTCAGCTTTTCTTCTTATCCTTTACAGATAGTTATAGTCATGATCTATCTCACTTATATCCAGCCCCAATCAAAGTATTAATCAGGTAGCGTCTATTGTCCTCCACTTACAGGGAGAAGATGTTTTGCACAGCAGTGAGCAATTAAGTCAGGAATGAATTCAGCCCTAAGGAGTACTCTTCTCTATGCTGAGCTCCTCTAAGACAAAGCCCAAAGGTGTGGGCTTTCCAGGCCAGACCCTGGGCAGAAAAGTTAACATGAAGCAGAGCCTCTGTGCTTTGAAGTTTGCATACAATCTCCCTGAAAGCAGTCACTCATCTGCCCAAGGGAAAATTAGAAGTTCCAGATTCCAAATTAGATCTGGACTGACCTTGGAGTAATGGTATGAGACAGATGAAAGTTAAGGCCTTTTATGATCTCAATATTCTATTACTTATAACAATGGAGAGAGTAGCTCTCCCACCATTGGCCAGTGGAAGCTCAGGTGACCTCTGGGGTTTCCCTGTGTCTGCAGATAACTATCATCTCTAAGCTTTCTTCATGGAATGTCTCAACCATTGTTCTTTAAAATTTTCCTACGTTTATTCTGACTTTTTTTTTTCTACCAGGAAGTAAAAACTAAGTAGTTTTCCAAAATGAAAAAAAAAAAAAAAACAAAACAGCAAAACATTACTTAAGATGAATGCTGCTGAGCATGATGGCTCATGCCTGTAATCCCAGCACTTTGGGAGGCTGAGGCAGGTGGATCACCTGAGGTCAGGAGTTCAATACCAGCCTGGCCAACATGGTGAAACCCCATCTCTACTAAAAATATAAAAAATTAGCTAGGCCTGTAATCCCAGCTACTCAGGAGGCTGAGGCAGGAGAATCGCTTGAACCCGGGAGGCAGAGGTTGCAGTGAGCCAAGATCATGCTATTGCACTCCAGCCTGGGCAACAAGAGTGAAACTCTGTCTCAAAAAAAAAAAAAAAAAACCAAAAAAAGATGAATGCTTATAGTTTAAGAAAACAATTAATTAAATTATAGGACTTTAAATTTCTATTTTTGAGATGAACTGTCTTCTCTATTTCTCTGAACTAATTTTGTTTTTGTTGTTTATTTTTATTTTTAGAAAAAGTATTCTAGTTTTTGCTGCTGTTGCTACTGTTTGATGGGGTTTCACTCTGTTGCCAAGGCTGGAGTGCAGTGGTACAATCACAGCTCACTGCAGTCTCACTCTCCTGGGCTCAAGCAATCCTTCCACCTCAGCCACCTGAGTAACTGGGACTACAGATGCGCACCACATGCCCAGCTAATTTTTTTGATTTTTTGTAGAGATGGGGTTTCACCATGTTACCCAGCCTGGTCTAGAACTCCTGGGCTCAAGTGATCCACCTGCCTTAGCCATCCAAAGTGCAGGGATTACAGGTGCAAGCAACTTCACTTGACCATAGATGAACTTTTTCGTTGATTTTTAGCAAAGCAAAGCATGCCATTTCCTTCTGTGTTTTTCACCTGTTTCCCTTGTCTTATGGGTTGATACTTTAAAATTCTTTATCTAGCCTATTATTCTGCTTTTCCAAAGGACAGGACACGTATAAAAGTATTTGATCAACTGTCTGGATTAGCTCTCATACATAAGTGAGACTTTTTTCTGCTTATTATTTGTAATAACATTACTACCTAGGCAGTGTCTATATTTTCAGGTTATGTGACATTGGAGTCTTCCCTAGAATCCAAAAAAGGCATCCAGGCAGGTGTGGTGGCTCACATTTGTAATCCCAGCACTTTGGCAGGCCAAGGCAGGTGGATCACTTGAGGTTAGGAAGTTGAGAACAGCCTGGCCAACATGATGAAACCTCCTCTCTACTAAAAATACTAAAATTAGCTGGGCATGGTGGCACATGCCTGTAGTCTCAGCTACTCAGGAGGCTGAGGCAGGAGAATCGCTTGAACCTGCCAGGTGGAGGTTGCAGTGAGCCGAGTTTGCACCACTTCACTCCAGCCTGGGCGACAGAGTAAGACTCCTTCTCAAAAAAATAAAAATAAAAATAAAGAAGGCAGCATCCATTTAGAAAAAGAGACTTGTCTTATAGGTGACCCACAGCATCTTGACATTTGATTTTTCATACTTATGAGTTCACAGACACTAATGGATGTTTTCTTGAAATGTCTTATATTTCTATGATAAAAAACAAGTTTTCCAAACACATTTAGCAAAACTCCCAGAACCCAAAACTGAAAATATAAAACTGTTAGAGACACCTTAGTATTTGCTCTTGATCACTGGTGTAGTTAGCCAAGAAGGAGCTTGTGGAGGTCGAGAAAGGCATCAGTCATCCTCCAACTGGGCAAGGTCCAAGTGTGGCCTCACCAGGGAGACTTCTTCCCATCAGAAGACTCTAGCCCTCTGGCATGGTCAAGGAAAACCCTGCAGGACCTGGTTCAGTTATGGGTTCACAAGTAAAGTTCTATCAAGTGCTTCTTCACTGATTATCAACTGAAAAAGAGATACATTGCTTTTGTATAGAAACTAAACCCATGCTTTGTCTCATTTTCTTTTTTTAACCATGATCTCACTCTGTTCCCAGGCTGGAGTGCAGTGGCATGATTATGGCTCACTGTGGCCTCAACCTCCTGGGCTCAAGCGATCCTCCTGCCTCAGTGTCCCAAGTAGCTGGAACTACAGGCATGTGCCACCATGCCCGGCTAACTTTGTTTTTCTGTTTTGTTTTTTTAACCAGGATCTCACTCTGTCATCCAGGCTAGAGTGCAGTGGCACAATTATGGTTCACTGTAGCCTCAACCTCCTGGGCTCAAGTGATCCTCCCACCTCAGCATTTTGAGTAGCAGGAACTACAGGCTTGTATCATCATGCCCAGCTAATTTTTTTTCTTTTTTTTGTAAAGACAGGGTCCCACTATCTTGCCCCGACTGGTCTCCAACTCCTGGGCTCGAGTAATCCTCCCCGCTTGGCCTCCCAAAATTCTAGGATAACAAGTGTGAGCCACTTAACCTAAACTTTGGTTTTGTAAATAACATTTTCAAAAAAAATTTTTTTAAAGAGCTGGTCCTACAAATAGACAAACCAGGCACATGACCTAAGAAGCCCCATCCGCCCTAATGTGGGCGACCAGCCAGTCTGCAGCTCTAATTTTCCATCACTTGTGGTGTTGTGACAGCTTTTTGTCTTTTTTGTTTGTTTGTTTTAAGAGATAATGTTTTCTGAAAAAAATGTGTCAGGGCAGATTTTTTTTTAATTTCTTTTTTTTTCTCTATATATTTTACTTTTTTATTGCATTTTATGTTTGGGGTACATGTGAGGAACATGTAAGATTGTTGCATAGGTACACACATGGCAGTGTGGTTTGCTGCCTTCCTCCCCATCACCTATATCTGGTATTTCTCCCCATGTTATTCCTCCCCAACTCCCCACCCCACACTGTCCCTCCCCTATTTCCCCCCGACAGACCCCAGTGTGTGATGCTCCCCTCCCTGAGTCCATGTGTTCTCATTGTTCAACACCCGCCTATGAGTGAGAACATGCGGTGTTTGATTTTCTGTTCTTATGTCAGTTTGCTGAAAATGATGGTTTCCAGGTTCATCCACGTCCCTACAAAGGACACAAACTCATTGTTGTTTATGACTGCATAGTATTCCACAGTGTATATGTGCCACATTTTCCCTGTCCAGTCTATCATCGATGGTCATTTGGGTTGGTTCCAGGTCTTTGCTATTGTAAACAGTGCCACAATGAACATTCATGTGCATGTGTGTTTATAATAGAACGATTTATAATCCTTTGAATATATACCCAATAATGGGATTGCTGGGTCAAATGGAATTTCTATTTCTGGGTCCTTAAGGAATCGTCACACTGTCTTCCATAATGGTTGAACTAATTTACACTCCCACCAACAGTGTAAAAGTGTTCCTATTTCTCCACATCCTCTCCAGCATCATTGTCTCCAGATTTTTTAATGATCACCATTCTAAGTGGCATGAGATGGTATCTCAATGTAGTTTTGATTTGCATTTCTCTAATGACCAGTGATGATGAGCATTTTTTCATACATTTCTTGGCCTCATATATTTCTTCTTTTGAAAGTGTCTGTTCATATCCTTCACCATTTTTGAATGGGCTTGTTTGTTTTTTTCTTGTAAATCTGTTTTAGTTCTTTGTAGATTCTGGGTATTAGCCCTTTGTCAGATGGGTAGATTGCAAAAATTTTTTCCCATTCTATTGGTTGCCGATTCACTCTAATGACTGTTTCTTTTGCTGTGCAGAAGCTGTGGAGTTTGATTAGGTCCCATTTGTCTATTTTGGCTTTTGTTGCCAATGCTTTTGGTGTTTTAATCATGAAGTCCTTGCCTATGCCTATGTCCTGAATGGTTTTGCCTAGATTTTTCTTCTAGGGTTTTTATGGTGTTAGGTCTTATGTTTAAACATAAGACTTTAAACATAAGTCTTTAAACTCCATCTGGAGTTAATTTTAATGTAAGGTGTCAAGAAGGGGTCCAGTTTCTGCTTTCTGCACATGGCTAGCCAGTTTCCCCAACACCATTTATTAAACAGGGAATCCTTTCCCCACTGCTTGTTTTTGTCAGATTTGTCAAAGATCAGATGGTTGTAGATGTGTGGCATTGCCTCTGAGGCCTCTGTTCTGTTCTATTGGTCTATATCTCTGTTTTGGTACCAGTAACATGCTGTTTTGATTACTGTAGCCTTGTAGTATAGTTTGAAGTCTGGTAGTGTGATGCCTCCAGATGTTCTTTTTGCTTAGAATTGACTTGGCTATGCGGGCTCTCTTTTGGTTTCATAAGAAGTTTAAGGTGGTTTTTTCCAGTTCTGTGAAGAAGGTCATTGGTATCTTGATGGGGATAGCGTTGAATCTGTAAATTACTTTGGGCAGTATGGCCATTTTCACAATATTGATTTTTCCTAACCATGAGCATGGAATGTTTCTCCATCTGTTTGTGTCCTCTCTTATTTCATTGAGCAGTGGTTTGTAGTTCTCCTTGAAGAGGTCCTTTACGTTCTTTGTTAGTTGCATTCCTAGGTATTTTATTCTCTTTGTAGCAATTGTGAATGGCAGTTCATTCTTGATTTGGCTCTCTTTAAGTCTGTTATTGGTGTATAGGAATGCTTCTGATTTTTGCACATTGATTTTGTATCCTGAGACTTTGCTGAAGTTGCTTATCAGTTTCAGGAGATTTGGGGCTGAGATAATGGGATCTTCTAAATATACAATCATGTCGTCTGCAAATAGAGACAATTTGACTTCCTCCTTTCCTAATTGAATATCCTTTATTTCTTTTTCTTTCCTGATTGCTCTGGCTAGAACTTCTGATACTATATTGAATAGGAGTGGCGAGAGAGGGCATCCTTGTCTAGTGCCAGATTTCAAAGGGAATGCTTCCAGTTTTTGCCCATTCAGTATGATATTGGCTGTGGGTTTGTTGTAAATAGCTTTTATTATTTCGAGATACATTCTATCAATACCTAGTTTGAGCTGGTTTTCTGAAAAGATCAACAAAATAGACAGACCACTAGCCAGATTAATAAAAAAGAAAAGAGAGAATAATCAAACAGATGCTACAAAAAATGATAAAGGGGATATCACCACAGATTCCACAGAAATACAAACCATCATCAAGATTATTACAAATAACTCTACACACATAAACTAGTAAACCTGGAAGAAATGGATAGATTCCTGGACACTTGCATCCACCCAAGCCTAAACCAGGAAGAAGTCGAAACCCTGAAGAGACCAATAACAAGGGCTGAAGTTGAGGCAGCAATTAACAGCCTACCACCCAAAAAAAGCCCAGGTCCAGATGGGTCACAGCCGAATTCTACCAGACATACAACGAGGAGCTGGTACCACTCCTTCTGAAACTATTCCAAACAATCCAAAAAGAGGGAATCTTTCCCAAATCATTTTATGAGACCACATCATCCTGATACCAAAATCCGGCAGAGACTCAACAAGAAAAGAAAAGTTCAGGCCAATATGCATGATGAACATAGATGCAAAAGGCTTCAATAAAATACTGGCAAACCGATTGTAACAGCACATCAAAAAGCTCATCCATCACGATCAAGTAGGCTTCATCCTGGGATGCAAGGCTGGTTCAGCATACACAAGTCTATAAACATAATCCACCACATAAACAGAACCAAAGACCAAAACCACATGATTATCTCAATAGATGCAGAGAAGGCCTTTGTCAGGGCAGATTTTTAAAAATTAACCCATTAGCTGCATGAGGCGAAAGATTAGCTTACTTTCACCTCTTTAGACAGAAGACCCCACAGCAGCAGGTGACAAAGCAAAGACTGACCAACAAGAATGGAGGTGGGTGTGGCTAATTCAGCACTTTCCAGGGCAGGGTTGCACCAGCCCAAAGCAAATGATAAAAATAACAACAAGGTAGATATTTTTTATTTTTCAAGTAAAATGGGAGCTTTTTATCAAGTTCCCATTTTAAGGGAACATCTTTTTTTTTTTTTTTTTTTTAAATTTTAGATAGATCTTGCTCTGTATCCCAGACTGGAGAGCAGTAGTGTAATCTCGGCTCACTGCAACCTCCACCTCCCAGGTTTAAGTGATTCTCTTGCCTTAGCTGCCTGAGTAGCTGGGACTATTGGCCCATGCCACTATGCCTGGCTAAACTTTGTATTTTTAGTAGAGACAGGGTTTCACTATGTTGACCAGGCTAGTTTCGAACTCCTGAGCTCCAGTGATCTGCCCGCCTCAGCCTCCCAGTGTTGGGATTACAGGTGTGAACTCCTGGCCAGGAACGTCTTTTATTCTGTGGGCATTTACTTGTTTCTGGTATGTTAATTTTCCTCTGGAATGTGAGGATAGATGAGAGGTCTGCTGTTGGTTGGGGGATGGGAGATTGTTTTGGTTTGTTTGTGTTTGGAAATGGCCATTGCCCTAATATTGAAAAATATAAATAAGACACTCCTCTGTTTGTTTTCTTTTTAAGACATATTTATTTTACTGCCCTGTAAAGTTCAAAACATGACTAGAGGATCTGCTGGGTTCTTCCAGTCCCCAAATTGTATTCTCTATGTCCCCCAAGCCCTGGACAGAAGCGCAGTGGGAGAAGGGGAGGCAGAGGGTGGGGAAAGAATGAAGAGAGAGGTCCCAGTCTGCCATTCCAAGGTAGAAGACCATCTCTCACTGGAGCTCACAGCTAATCTCTTCTTTAAGTTTCTATCTTAATTTTTTTCTTTTTTTTTTTTTTTGAGACGAAGTCTCACTCTGTTACCTAGGCTGGAGTATGGTGGTACTCTGCTGACTGCAACCTTCGCCTCTCAGGTTCAGGCAATTCTCCTGCCTCAGCCACCCAAGTAGCTGGGATTCCAGTTGTGCACCACCATGCCCAGCTAATTTTTGTATTTTTAGTAGAGACGGGGTTTCACCCAGTTGACCGGCTGGTCCTGAACTCCTGACCTCAGGTGATCTACCTGCCTCAGCCTCTCGAAGTACTGAGATTACAGGCATCAGCCACCACACCTGCCCTCTATCTTAATTTTTTAATGCAATTTTCATATTGCCATAGAAAAAAAATATAATCAAGATAAACTGCACCAGAAATCACCAAGCTTTTCCCATAAAGAGCCCGGTAGTAAATATTTTAGGTTTTGCAAGCCAGGAGGCAATATGAAGGCTACTATGCAGATACCTATATAGCAACAGAGAAAATAAACATCCACAAAATTTGTATAATGAAATGCAAACTCAATTTATGGACACTGAGTTTTGAAGTTTATGTAATTTTCACATAACAAAATGGTATTTCTCTCTTGATTTTGTTTCAACCATTAAAAATATAAAAAGCAGTTTTAGCTCATAGGCCAGATGGAAACAGGCAGAGGGCTGGATTTGGCCTGCAAGCTGCTGTCTGCCAGCTCCTGAATTATACAACTAATTTCATGAGCTACTATGTTATGTTTATCACCGGGATTTTACATCCCATTATGTGGGGCACAGTGATAGGGTAATGGGAAGGAGAATCATATCCCTCCTCCTCCATTGCCTTGGTCACTAGCAGAACCCATCAATAATGAAATACAGGCTGGGTGCAGTGGCTCACGCCTATAATCCCAGCACTTTGGGAGGCCGAGGCAGGCATATCACTTTAGGTCAGGAGTTTAAGGCCAGTCTGGCCAACATGGTGAAATCCTGTCTCTACTGGAGAATCACTCGAACCTGGGAGGCAGAGGTTGCAGTGAGGCAAGATCACACCACTGCACTGCAGCCTGGGTGACAGAGTGAGACTCCATCTCGAAGGAGGAAGAGGAGGAGGAGGAGGAGAAATACAACACTGCACCTGAGAATATGATCCTGGATCAGATAGCCTCACCTGAATTCAGATTCCCACTCCCAATGTTTTCACTATCCTTAGCCTCTCAAAATCCTAGTTTTCTCATCTATCAGATGGAGCTTATAATAATATCTCCCTTACAGAATTGTTATAAGATATAATAAGATAATACAAGACAGCCAGCACTGAGGGAAAGTACTCAAAACATACTGAGATCATTACACTGCTGATGGAAGTTCATTTCCTCTACCACTGTCATGATCAAGGGATCCTGTAGAATCTATTTGTCTTACAAGAATGGCAAAGGTTTCTCAGTCTTTCTGCATTCAAAACCTTTTAGGGGGAAAAAAGAATAAAAAAGAAAGGGGGCCTGTCAATGATGATAGATGTACCTACCATTCTCTGCATTGCAGAAGACAGGCAAAATTTTCTTACCATATTGTTTATTGTCAAATGTACCAGAGGGCTCTCATTGCACCTTCTTTGTCAGAGCTAGTAATCTGTATACTTGCTGTCATCCAGAAAATCAAAAACGGGTGGCTGGTTTAGATGTCTAGACTAGTGATGTGTCTCTGGACAGGAGTTGAGAGATAGGAAGTGGCAGCTGCAGTGAGATTTCTCTGATGTCCAAGAGTGGTGACAGCAACTTCAGGGTGGGCCAGGCAGGGGCACCGTGCAAAACAGTCCATGGGTGTCCTTCTCCTTCACTGGAGGGCATGGTGCCAGGGCGCACGGTCGGTTGCTTAAGGCAGACACAGGCAGAGGCGGCCCTGCAGAGGACAGCTCGTGGTGTCTGTCTGGCACGATTTGGCTGTATTTGGTCAGCTCCTTTCACACACACAAACTTTCCCCTCAGGCTATTGGCTGGGCAGAGGGACTGGCAGGGTCAGTAATCATAATGCAAAATCAACAGACCTGCTCAGTAGGGTGTTAACCAGCTGTGAATAGTGCCAGCTTCCCTGCTATGAATCCAGGCTGGGCTGGGCTGGGCTGGGCTGGACTAGGGGAGAGAGATTGGAGAAAGGTAGGGCAGGCCACGTCTGTTTCACCAGTACGCACAGGAACCGGCATGCTGGGTGTTGAGGGTAGAAAGAGGAAATAGTCAAGATTATTTGGAAATTACGTTCTGGTCTATTAATAAAAATGCATATGCATATTTCCTGGTCCTTTCAATGAACAATAAAAATGTATGTGTTTAATGAGATCCTTCATCAGTTTTAAGGTTAAACAGTTAATTATTTACAGTGCTAGGGGGATATAAGGAAATTGTGAGACACAATTCCCACCCGCAGTCTAGGGAAAGTGATTAAGCCCTGAACTCAGGAGCACCTAATGATCAATATCAAGTTAATGAGTTAGTAATAGCCTACAGTAACAACCGTCAGCATATCCTGTGAGCTCTTCTCAGGGCTCACCTGTGCTAACCAATCCGACCCCATTTCACAGATGTAGAAACTAAGACACCTGAGACTGCCTAGAGTGACAGAGGTGAGGTGGCAGAGCTGGAACTGGTGCCTTTCACCCTGTACCACCTTGCCTCGTAAGGGAAAGTGATGTGCAGGTGAAACAGGGGTGACACATGGGCACTCCAAGAATTGAGATCAAGAGAAGAGTGTGAAAGCCAACTGATCCACACTCCTGGGAGGCTTGCTGCCTTTGTGTGACATATTTGATCTAGCACCTTTCGTGGATAAGCATCAAGTACCATTGGGGTCTCTAACTAATATTTTGTTAAATAAAACATTGTAATATGTCTGTGCTCTTAGGCAAATGATATTTGGTTAATCAACCAATATAGTCGGTGTACTCTAATAATACTATTAACAAATACTAGTTAATTCGTTTGTTGTTTCTTAGAGATAGATAACAGCAGTCTCTCACCCTTGCTCTTAGATTCAATGCCAGTTCTTTGGCACTGGATGTGGGACTTCAAGAGGAAATGTCAGGGAGGAAGGTGGCTAGGGCAGACTGATGGAAGAAAGGGTCAAACAATAGTGTGGATGTCCTGTGGCTTGGGATCCTGTAGCCAAAAACGAGAGAGGGGAGGCCCCAGTGACTGAGTCCTTACTGATGCAGAGTACCAGGGGTGCTAGTGACAGCATCTCAACTCCTTCTCACAAAACACTGCAAGATGCATCCTAATATCTCCCTTGACAGATGGGGGAACTTGGAAGGATTGAGAAATTTCCCAAAGCTCCAGTTGTAGCTACAATGCTGGGAGTAGATTCCACACAGATGGGTCCATATGTATTCAGTAGGTCCATATATACATGGCCTGTGATTTCTGGACTTCCGAATCTTTTTGGATTCTCTACAATAAAAGTTTGTTTTGCATTCTAAGTAAGGTCGTAAAACACAAATGCAACTGTGAAGATAATGATTTCCACAAGTTTAGCTACTTAATATCCACAAGTGCTAAAACATCATGTCATCTTGGGTCATTTCCTGATGGTGGGAGGGGGTTTAAAAGCCATAATATTATTATTTAGAGCTTTCAGTTCATGACAAATAATTTTGTTCCATTAAGGTAGGAGGAAACTATGAGGTAATTTATTGTTGGAAGGAGAAAAATCATATAAATGTTGCTTAAGAAATATCCATTAGTTATGCTTCCTTAATAGTTAGCCTTAGGCCATCCTGATTTAACAGTTGAATAGTAATTAATGGGTTATTACTATTAAAGTAGCCATAGTGTTTCAAAAACATGAGTCCAAGAAAAGTAGATTAAAATCAGTAAGAATAAAAATATGGCCTCTGTATCTTTTAAATAATCCATTTGAATTTTTGAATTATTGAAATGTTTGCAAATTGAAAATGCATTTAAGAAAAAAACGGCATTGGTAAGAGAAATTAGTATCTTGAGTCTTGAGCTACTGTCATCACCATCCAAAAGCATTGAAGTGCCCCTGTGCTGGAATCTCTGCAGTATCACACAGGCAGGGCTTGTTTCTAGAACAGCAGCTGAACAGCAACCAGAGAGCTGTCCTGACTATAATTCACACAATCAGGTTCAGCATCCACGTCAGCAACATTGTCACATACTCTGAAGTCCTAGTCAGCTTAATTATGCAGCTGCATGTGCAAGCCACGCCTTGCCAATTTAACTGAGAATTAAAGCTGGAATGATTTTGGAGCAGTTCCACTAACTCGGGCATAGAAGCACAGCTCTAAACCTGGCTCTAGAGCCTCGTCTGCAGGGCGGACCACATGTACACAGATAATATGGCAGACACATATCACTGGAGAGCACTGTCAACCCTTTCACAATGGCTTCTCATTTAACTGACTGCTGGATACCCCAGAATTCTCCATACCTCTGTGCAATAGTAGCTGAGAGCTGGAGGCTTCTCCCTAGTATATACCAGCACATGTCTGCTCCACCAATGTTTTATTTTTTATATTATTTTTAAAACAATTTGTGGATACATAATAGGTATATATATTTATGGGGTACATGAGATGTTTTCATGTAAGTATGCAATGTAAAATAAGCACATCACGGAGAATAGGGCATCCATCCCCTCAAGCATTTGTCCTTTGAGTTACAAAGAATCTAATTATTATTTTATTTTATTTTATTTTTTGAGACAGGGTCTCCCTCTTGCTCAGGCTGGAGTACAACAGCATGATCTTGGCTCACTGCAATCTCTGTCTCCTGGGTTCAAGCGGTCCTCCCACCTCAGCTGAGACTACAGGTGTACACCACCACCTCCAGCTGAATTTTGTTTTTTTTTTTTGTTTCTTTGTAGAGTTAGGGTTTCTCCAAGTTTCTCAGGCTGGTCTCAAACTCCTGAGCTCAAGCGATCACCTGCCTTGGCCTCCCAATATGCTGGGATTACAGGCATGAACCCCCGTGCCTGTTTACATTCTTTATTTTAAAATACACAATTAAGTTATTATTGACTATAATCACCCGACTGTGCTGTCAAATAATCTTATTCATTCTTTCTAACTTTTTTGTACCCATTAATCATCCCACCTCCCACCCAACCCCTCACTACCCCTCTTAGCCTCTGGTAACCATTCTTCTACTCTCTATGTCTATGAGTTCAGGTGACTTGATTTTTAAATCCCACAAGTAAGTGAGAATATACAATGTTTGTCTTTCTATTTCTAGCTTATTTCATTTAACACAGTGATCTCTAGTTCCATCCATGTTGTTGCAAATGACTGGATCTCATTCTTTTTTATGGCTGCATAGTACTCCATTGTCTATATGTACCACATTTCCTTTACCCATCTAAGTGTTGATGGACACTTAGATTGTTTCCAGATCTTAGCTATTGTATACTCTGGTTTCTCTTCAGACCATATAAATCTTCCACCTTTTACCAAATCTCAGCTATTGTAAACAGTGCTACGATAAACATGGGAGTGCAGATATCTCTTCCATATACCGATTTCCTGTCTTTTGGATATATACCCAATAATGGGATTGCTGGATCATATGGTAGTGCAATTTTTAGTTTTTTGAGGAACTTCCAAACTGTTCTCCATAGTGATTATACTAATTTACACTCCCACAGACACTGTACAAGGGTTCCCTTTTCTCTACTTCCTTTCCTTTGTTATTGACTGTCATTTGGATATAAGCCATTTTAACTGGGGTAAGGTGGTATCTCAGTGTAGTTTTGATTTGCATTTCTTCGATGATCATTGATATTGAGCACCATTTCATATGCCTGTTTGCCATCTGCATGTCTTCTTTTGAGAAATATCTATTCAAATCCTTTTTTTTTTTCTTTTTTTTTTTTGAGACGGAGTTTCGCTCTTGTTACCCAGGCTGGAGTGCAATGGCGCGATCTCGGCTCACCGCAACCTCCGCCTCCTGGGTTCAGGCAATTCTCCTGCCTCAGCCTCCTGAGTAGCTGGGATTACAGGCATGCACCACCATGCCCAGCTAATTTTTTGTATTAGTAGAGACGGGGTTTCACCATGTTGACCAGGATGGTCTCGATCTCTTGACCTCGTGATCCACCCGCCTTGGCCTCCCAAAGTGCTGAGATTACAGGCTTGAGCCACCGCGCCCGGCCTCTATTCAAATCCTTTGCCCATTTTTTGACCAGATGGTTTTAAGAGTAGCTATTTCACTCTAATTCCTAATGGCTGAACTTATTATTTTAATGAAGTAATTTAATTAAATATTAAATAATTAAGTGATTAAATATGAATGCATAAAAAGACATTTATTTATGTAAAAATAAAGTTGAAAGATTTGATAAAATTGAGAGGAAAAACTATGATTCAAATACATGTGACTGATCTAGCACTTAGAGAGTTAGAGAAAAACATGGATTAATATCCAGAAGAACTCTATAGTCAGCTTGCTCCACAGCATCTTTTTAATTTTTTACTTTATTTATTTATTTATTTATGAGACAGAGTCTAGCTCTATCACCCAGGCTAGAGTGCAGTGGCACAATCTCAACTAACTGCAACCTCAGCCTTCTGGGTTCAAGCAATTCCCCATGCCTCAGCCTACTAAGTAGCTGAGGTTATAGGCATGTACCATCACACCTGGCTAATTTTGTATTTTTAGTAGAGATGGAGTTTCACCATATTGGCCAGGCTGGTCTCAAACTCCTGACCAGTGATCTGCCAGCCACCACCTCCCAAAGTGCTGGGATTACAGGCCTGAGCCACTGCGCCCAGCCTCCACAAGCATCTTTAAGCAACTGACCTGTTAAAAAAAAAAAAAGCCTAAACCGGAATTTGTCAATGGTGCACTGTGGGTGTGATTTAGCAAGAATGACACCATCAAACTCTAAACAGCAGACCCATTCCCAAAGGAATGACCTGGACCCTATCTCGCAAGATTAAAGAATTCCTGAGCATTTATATATTTTAAGTTAACTAGTGTTCATGTTTCTGTGTGTTTGTTTTTGACTCTTCACTTTAATTTTTTCAATTAACCAATAAGCTGGTACTCAACTATCAAATAGAAAATCTACCTTAATGTGCAAACAAACCAAATACATCAAAAACTAAATATTTTACCACTGAAAGTTCAAGACCCAAACTGAGGGACAATAATAATAAAAATAAAATCAAGAACTGTGGTTTTGATGACAATAAAGGAGGCACCTCATGGCTGCAGGTGGTGATGGGAAGGCAGACGCCAGGCAGGGAGGACTCACGGGAACAGCATGCTCACATCAGAGCCCGCACCTGACTGCTGAGCACTTGAGTGGGTCCTCAGGATGCTTGCAACCATGACATGCCACTCATTGACATCAGGCCTCACATGTTGATTACAGGTGAAAGCACTGACAAAATATCTAGCATAAAATGATGGGTTTGCTAAACATTAAACAGTTTTTCAATTTCTCTGGTCATTGAGGACCTTGTATAAGGCTGAAGATCTAATTTAAAAACTGGTATCCTGAAGTTATTGTGTGAACATTGATTTCTTAGTTTGAAAGACAAAGGTAGGAAATGGATGGGGGAGAGGCATTCAGAAGTATTCGGGGTGCAGTGTCATGTTGCATGCAGTCTACTTTTGAATGATTTGGGGGAAAACTGGTGTGTTTGTGCGTGTGTGTGTGTGTGTGTGTGTGTGGAGAGAGAGAGAGAGAAAGAGAGGAGAGACAGACAGAGAGATGGAGTTGGAGGACATCACAGTTGGTGAACTTAGATGGAAGAAAATACCACTGTTCACTCTACTGTTTGTCAACACTTCTGAGGGTTTAAATTTTTTCCAAAAGAATTTCTTTTAATCCAAGCAATTAACAAATAATTAGCCTTGTGTTAATTTTAACATGTGTTAAAATAGCCAAAGCCTCTGGTTCCATTTTTTGCCATTTTGATCATTGTTGTTCATAATTCACACATATGGAAAATATCTTCATCATGGCATCCCATCAAAAAGCCATGCAATTCACATGCCTTCAAATTGGATGCAAATAAACCAGCCATCCATCTACTCATTGATTCATCCAATCAATCCACAAACATTTGTGTAGGACATCTTATGTGCCAAAGATGCCAATGTGAATACGACTGCACAATTTCTTCTCTCCTGGGACAAGCAGTCATTGGAAAAAGTAGGCACGAAATATCTAACAGCAAAGGCTCCATGGGAGTGCATAGGAAAAAGGGCCCCGTCTAGTCTGGAGAAGATCAGCAAACACCTACTTGCTTAAGCTAAGACCAAACGATTTCCAGTAGTGTATGGTGAACGTGACTCTTACTCCAAGAAATAAAATTAAGCCTGTCTTAAGGCCCCCACACCTTCCCATGCGTTAGAGAATTGCCAATCTGCTCTTCCTCCCTCTGGCCCTAGAGGCTCAGAATCCAAATGCTGTGTGGCATCTGCGGGGCAGAAGAATCAGAGATGATCATTGTCCATTTGAAAACAGTGGCCAGCTACTCCATGCACACTTGAGCCCAGGGTATATGCCCAGGTTGAGTTTCCTTGCCCAGTGTCTTGTACCCTTGGACATAGGACTCAAGTTCTCTTTCAGAGCCCCTGCTTCCTCCTCCGGATGCCGTGAGGGAGTAGCATGCTGGCGGGTGGAAGGCGGCATTGAGGACTTGCATTTCTGACAAGTCTCCAGGCGATGTTGCTGTCTGGGAATCCACACTTTGAGTTTTAGTAGAGTATACTTAAAGATGTGATTGAAATGAGCATTAAAGTTTAAAACCCCAGAAAGACAAGATTAAAAAGATTAAAAACTTTGGGGAGACTATAGATTTGCCTTCTCAGTTACTTTCTGTTTTTTAAATTTCAATAGGTTTGGGGGTACAGGTGGTATTTGGTTACATGGATAAGATCTTTAGTGGTGATTTCTTAGATTTTGGTGCACCCATCACCTGAGCAGTGTACGCTGTACACAGTGCGTAGTCTTTAATCCCTCACTCCCCTTTTACCCTTCCCCCAAGTCCCCAAAGTCCATTGTATCATTCTTATGCCTTTGCGTACTCATAGCTTAGCTCCTAATTCTAAGTGAGAACATACGATGTTTGGTTTTCCGTTCCTGAGTTACTTCACTTAGAACAATGGTCTCCAATTCCACCCAGGTTGCTGTGAATGCCATCATTTCATTCTTTTTTCTTCTTCTTCTTCTTTGAGATGGAGTTCCACTCTTGTTGCCCAGGCTGGAGTGCAATGGCACAGTCTCGGCTCACTGTAATCTTCGCCTCCCAGGTTCAAGCAATTCTTTGGCTTCAGCTTCCTGAGTAGCTGGGATTACAGACACCTGCCAACCACACCTGGCTATTTTTTTATTTTTAGTAGAGATGCGGTTTCACCATGTTCCCAGGCTGGTCTTGAACTCCTGAACTCAGGTGATCTGCCCGCCTCAGCCTCCCAAAATGCTGGGATTACAGGGGTGAACCACTGTGCCTAGCCTATTTCATTCCTTTTTATGGTTGAGTAGTTTTACATGGTATATATGCCACATGGTCTTTATCCACTTGTTAACTGACGGGCATTTGGGCTGGTTCCATACTTTCGTAATATTGAATTGTGCTGTTATAAATAAGTGTGTGCAAGTGTCATTTTCATATGACTTCTTTTCCTCTGGGTAGATACCCAGTAGTTACTTCCTAGTCCTATAAATTGCAGTGTATAAAAACATGATGAGTGTCAAATGATGAATGTCTCAAAATTACTATGCACTCCCTTCCTGGAATGACAGCAAGGCCGGCCCAAGATTAAGGAAAGATATTCAATTAAAGATATTTTTGTTTGTTTGGGTTTTTTTTGTTTGCTTGTTTTGGTTGCATAAATAGAATTCTCCACCTTAGGAATATCTAGCATTTCTTTTTTTATTTTCCCTACTAACCAGCCAGTATATCCCCTAGACTTGCCTGGCTTCTGTTATCAATATATTTTCTGGAGAAAGCAAATTAATTTTCAGTTAATATTAACCTGAAAAAAAAATAAAGCAAAGGATTAATGTATAACAATATAATATGTAGCATGTATGTCAAAACACTTTTTTCTTTTTTGAGACACAGTCTCGCTCTGTCACCCTGGCTAGAGTGCAGTGGCATGATCTCGGCTCACTGCAACCTCTACCTCCCAGGTTCAAACAATTCTCCTGCCTCAGCCTCCTGAGTAGCTGGGACTACAGAAGCCCGCCACCACGCCTGACTAATTTTTGTATTTTTTAGTAGAGATGGGGTTTCACCAGGTTGGCCAGGTTGGTCTTGAAGTCCTGACCTCAAGTGACCTGCCCGCCTTGGCCTCTCAAAGTGCTAGGATTATAGGCATAAGCCACTATGCCTAGCCAAAACACATTTTAAGTCTATTATTTGAAACTATTTCTTTATTTGTTCTTCTGCTGGCAGAGAAAAGTTTTAAAACTTTGATGTCCATTGGAGCTGGTATGTGCACAGGTGTGAGGGCTGGGGGGTAAGTATAACACAGTAACTAGTTAGGTAGGATAAGGCATGCCTAGCTCACAGCTACATTTTTTTGTTTTGGTTTTAGTTGTATAAGAAAAAACATTCTGTTGCTCAAAATATTTGAGAATAAAAAAAAGAACATTCTGATATTAGCATTAATGAGTCAGTTTGTTCTCCTTAAAGATGCATAATGGGTACTGAATGTCTTCTCAGTCTTAAACATTATTTCAGGCAAAGAAAACCTTAATATCACCTATAGAATATATTACATATTAATCTACAGAAATACATGTAAGGTTGGCACAAAATTTATTGTGGTTTTTGCCACTGGAAGTAGTGGCAACAAAAAGAAATATCCAAGTAATGGCACCAACCAAATACATTGCGTTCTACATACAAGGTACGTATACATGTATACAGTATACATATATACACATATACATATATGAACATTATGTAGAACCTAGGAATTTGCCACTATTTGACCACTTTCTACCTATGACAGTAGCAATTTCTTATGATTCAATTAGATATTATTCTGAAAAAAAGGACAGGTGACTTTGTCGTTTCATAAATAAATTATCAGGATGATACAAAAATAATTAAAAGTAATGGCAAAAACCATAATTACTTTGGTACCAGCCAAATACTTAAAATTCCCAAGTACAATACAAATGATGTATTCTTCTCTGACATTTCTGCCACATGCAACATCTTCTCACTTTTCTGCTCTATTTCTATTGATCTATTGCTACAAGTCACCTGGCTCCTAATGGATAGTGTCCAATACTCAAAGAACAGAGAAATACATTTGCTTTCACCCTGTTGATTTGGAGGTATGCAGCTGTTTCTAAACAAAATTCTTTCTCTGTCTCTCTTCTTAGGGCTGCATCTGTAAAGAAAAAGGCCAGTGCTTCTGTGACGGAGCCAAAGGGCAGAAGGTAAAAACAAAACCTAATACTGCTTCTTTACGCTGTAAAACTCTAGTAATTCACTGTCTTCTTTCATCGGTGGCAGAAAGATCAGCAGTATGTTGTTCTATTTCCCAAATCCAATTTTAAAGTAATTGTATATAAACATTAACCTTAAAAAAGAAAAAAAGTCGTCTAGGAAGCTTCAGATACCTTGTACATACACTGGCGATTAAATAATAACTCTTGGTCTGTAAAGAATAAGCAGCAAATGAGGGAGAAAAAGAAAGTTTATGACAAGCCTCCATATGTATACACTATTTACAATGTTGCTAAACACCAGAGAAGAACTGAAAACGATTTGGTTCATTCACTTTGACAGAAAATAAACATTTAAATTCACAGATTTTTGTCCCGCAGCATTGGTTCAACATCGCCCCCTGGTGGAGAAATTGCTAATTCCATAGCAGCACACTGGTTGAGGCAAAAATTCAGCAGAGGGAAATAGCTCCATTGCAGAATTCAAGAAAAAAAGGAATGCCGTGAAATCTCATTAATTCGCTCCATTAACTTGCAATTTGTGATAATTAAGATAGAGGCAGAACTAAAGTTTTCTTCTTTGTTTACCAAGCCCTTTCTTCAGAGACACTAATTAATTGTTTAACAATACTGAAGGATGACTATTTTAAAATGTTTTAAGAACATATTTAAGCTCTTTATCTAAAATAATTTCTATATAATGTGTGTGCTAATTATACTTATTATTATACTTATTTACAGTTATGTCTTAATTCACATGTAGTTGGATTTAGGTTTTTTCTTGAATCTATGAATGTCTTAGAAGTCAGGTTCCCATTGGGAAGCATCTTTTCTGGGATTCACCTTGCACTCAAGAAGCATTTATTGAGTTTCTACTATTTGCAAGATGCTATTCTAGGGTGTATGAAAGTAACTAAGTAGTGAGAGGGGTCTAGCACATTCTTTTTTTTCTCTTCTTACTGAGTGTGTGTGCACACACACAATGTAAAATAGCTGACTTGTTCTTTTTTGTTTTAATTTGCCAATTGTGTCACTAAATTGACCCAATTGACCAAATCAGCCGGTGGCCTTTACTGTTGAAAAGTACAGTCGGCCCTCCTTATCCACGGGTTTCGAGTCCTCAGATTCAACCAATGGCATATTGAAAATATTTGGGGGGAAATAATAAAAAATAGCAATACAACAATAAAAAGTAATACAAATTTAAAAATGCAGTGTAACAACTATTTACAAAGCATTTGCATTGTATTAGGTATTATAAATCACCTAGAGATTTAAAGTATATGGAAGCATGTGCTAGGTTATATGCAAATACTATATCATTTGGTATAAGAATCCACAGGTTTTTGGATAGGGGGAAGGTCCTGGAACCAATCCCCCACCGACACTGAGGTACAAACATAATTCCAAGATCCACATCTATGGGAAGATTGTTTGTTGGTAGAACCATGTCAAGCCTTTGGCTTAAAGTACTTTCACTCACTTTTGCTAGGTACTTTGCCCTAATATTATCTGACTCCTTCTAAAACATTATTGAGCTCAAACTTTTTTGGTTATGCCACCGTTGCTACCTCAATTGCATCTCCTACACAAATAGCAGATTAAATTACACTCCTGTGTAATCAAGAAAGGGCTGAGACTCATGACCTGTCTGGTGGCATTCTTTCGAGCTACGTAATTATGTTCACTCCCCAAACACCTTCTTGCACCTGACCCTCAGTGTCTCTCCATCACACAACAAACACTCCACTAACCTTGATGTTTCTACCTGGGCTTTCCCTTTAATTTTTTACTTCTTCTCCCTTCAGCGCTACTCTACATAGCTCTACCATTTGGGGAAAATTAAAGTTTCTACAAGACCACGGGCCACCACTTGCAAGCCTATAGACCAATGCTAACAACCGGTAGCTTTCTGGTTACCTATGTAGTCACTTCTGAGTGCTAATTATGGTTTTTTTATTCCAAAGAAAAAAATATGCAGAGTCACATGAAGTCATAAACAAGAGAACATAATGGTTATTGGTGTGTTTATTGTTGGATAGTAGCTCTTCTGTGCGTTTCTCGTGTTTTGGTTTTAACAGGGGGAAAAAGGCTTTCCTGGACCCCCTGGTTCTCCTGGCCAGAAAGGATTCACAGGTCCTGAAGGCTTGCCTGGACCACAGGGACCCAAGGTATGTCATCCTGCAAGCCTGGAAAATCCCCAACCCACCCAACCCTCTTCATGCCTACCCCCTGGGCTGTTGCAAACCTGGTGAGAATTCCACATCTTAGCCAGCTACTAGGTACATGGCAAATCCTGGTTTCCAGAATTTGCTGGCCACATAGAACCGGATCCTGTTCCAAGACTTGCAAATGATCATCATTAGCTCCAAGTCTGTGGCTCAGATTCATCTCCCTCCCTGATTTACACAGTTTCTACATCTGCATCTGTTCCTACCTCTTTTCCTCCTACATTAGAGAATGAGAGCTCTTTTTGCTTCTATTCAAGACCTGTCCAGCCACCTGTGCCTCCATCCTTGGGATTCCTTGTTCCACGAGGTGCCTCCTCTCTCTCCGGACATTCCAGCTTTTCTTTGGTTATTAGCTTTTCTCTTTCAGTTCTTAAACATGCAAACATTTTCCCATGATAATACAAAACTTCCTCTTCATCTTTTAGGTCTTGTGACCAAGGGATTGACATCTTCTCCCTGACTTTCCGTTGTCTGTCAAACTTCTTAAAAGAACATGCTGCCTATAGTTCATCAGCTATTCAGTCCTCAGTAATAATTTGCCTTCTACCACCTCTCCTCTGAAAACACTCCAGCAAAGATCACCAATGACCTTCAGGAGGCCAGTGCCAATACATACTTTGGTGTCTTAATCTGACCTGAACCCCTCTGCTTAGTTTCAAATTATGTGGATCTCTCTCCACTCCTTGAAACACTTGTCTGTCTTTGTTTCTGTATTTCTCCTACCTCGCTATCTCTTTTCCTTCTGGTCCCTTAAACATCCAGAGTCTATGACCCTTCACACTCATCACACATTCTTATCCTAAAGTCTGTGATACAGCAAAGAGCTTTGTTTAAATAAATACCCTAGAGGATTTACTAAATTACTGCATAACCACTGGATTTGCTGAGTACTCTTTCCCGCTGTGGACATTAGCTAGACTTAAGCCTGGCTTCTCACGCACCCACACATTCATTCCCCTGACTACTGGCCTCTAGCAAGCTATAAACCAACTAATGAGCTATGAACAGTAATTATAATTGATCTATACAGGGTCTTTTAAAAACTTCGTAATATATTAGAATATGTATTAGAGGCCAGGCACAGTGGCTCAAGCCTGTAATCCCAGCGCTCTGGGAGGCAGAGGCAGGAGGATCACGTGAGCCCAGGAGTTTGAGGCCAGCCTAGGCAACATAAGGAGATCCAGTTTCTAAAAAAAATACAAAAATCAGCCGGGTGTGGTGGAACATGCCTGTGGCCTCAGCTACTCAGGAGGCTAAGGTGGAAGGATTACTTGAGACCTGGAGGTAGAGGCTGCAGTGAGCCATGATCATGCTACTGCACTCCAGCCTGGGCAACAGAGCAAGACCCTGTCAAAAAAAAAGGAATATGTATGAGGATAATGTATGGAATATGTAAATAATAACGCCACAGCCAACCCACTGCGTGTGTACTCTGTGTTTAGTATTGAGCCATCAATTTCTTTCTGGATCTCATTTACTCCTCACATCAATCCCCCAAATCATGACTATGGTGACTTATAACAGTTCCCATAATTACCTCCACTCCACTACCTGGATGAGAAAACTAACACAGCGCATTGGAGTAATTCTTCCCGGGTCACGCAGCCCACAGGGAGCAAAATAAGAGTTCAAGCCTAGTTTTACATTGTGTGTGGGGTTGCCCTCACACCAAGCAATTCTCCAACTCTCTGGATACCAACTGGGTACCCAACAATTCAATTATGATATTAAATACCTGGAGTTAGTGCAGATCCCGTATGGTAAGGGCTCAGTCCCACAGAACTGTCCCCACTTCAGGACTAGTCATAAGTAGTGGGTCCTCAGTTACCCATCATTCTGTCCAACTCGGCTACAAATAAATCATGGGTTCCCATGGCCTCCTCCTCTGGTTGGATAATTTGCTAAAGAGCCTCATAGAACTCATGGGAACATTTATCAGTTTATGAACAAGAGATGAAGAGATACATCAGAGGAGGTCCAGAGGATCTTCTGTCACCATGGAGTTAAGGTGCACTACCTCCTGGAACGTGGATGTTCACCCACCCAGAAGCTCTCTGAATGCCATGCTTTAGGGATTCTTAAGGAGGTGTCATGATTTGGGCAGGATCAACTATAAACTCAAATCTCCAGCTCCCCTTTCCTCACTGAAGAGTGCAGCTGCAGCTGAAAGTTTCAAGCTTTGAATCATGGCTCAGTCTTTCTGATGACTAGCCACCACCTGGGAGCCCACCAAGAGTTGCCGCTTAAGGACAAAAGACACTTCTATCACCCAGGATATTCCAAGGAATTTAGAAGCTCTGAGTCAAGAACTGAGGTCAAACATCAAATATTAGAAGAAAAGATGATCTTTACGCTCCTATCACTCAGAATATTAGAAGGGTTTTGGGAGCTCTGTGTCAGGAACCAAAGGCATAGAACAAATATGTATTTCTTATGTCACATACATGATGCCAGAATCAAACTCTTGAAACCAAAGAAACTAAATCCACAGCCACAGCTTACAAGTAAAAATGCAAGAGCTTGCTGTTTTCCAGTAATTCTGCCATTTCCCTGTCTACCATATTCATGTATGTGTTCTCTTTGTCCATTTCTCCTTCTTCTCATCCTAATTTTGAAAAAGTCATTCAGAGTCTGAGCAGAAACTGAACACTGACTTCCTCTAGGGTAGGGACTCAGGTTTTCCTCCAGTTCCACTGGTAGAACGAGTTTGCCACTTCAACCCTGGACTTAGATCAGCCTAATGCCATTCCTTTCTTTAAAAAAATTGCTTTCTATACCCTACTCTGCTTGATTCTCTTCAGCATTTCTTTAGAGACGCTACAATTCATTAAAATAGTCATAAACGCATGGTGCTCAGTATGAGTTACATGAGTGCAGGCATTCCATAAAATTAATCCAGAAAACCTGAGTGCCCTGTTGTCACAGATTCATATTTTAAAGCATATAAAGCTTTCGGATATCTATTAATAGCTACAAAAGATAATATGACCAAAGGCAGACAATTAGAGGATATTAAAACCTGACCAAAAAGATGTCTTAGATTTACAAGATTTCTTAGTTTTAAATATTTTCTGCATGAAAAAAATTTACAGTAGGAAAGTAAAACCTGCAAGTAAAACCTTCTGCTTTCTGCATAACATGAGTAGAATCCTGTAGAGAAGGGGAATGGCTTTGAACACAGTCACACACCCCAGAATTCCACCTCAGATGGGAGAGACTGACGTTGGCCTTGACAGTGCAATCTCGGAGGATTCTGTAACAACCCTTTTCTCAAACAATAATAATAAAAATAATAAAAGAAAATATACTGAAACTCTCTGGAATGATGAAAATGGCTTTTGGACAACGAAACTTTCATACCACATAGCCTAGCTGAAACAGTCTCCATTTAAGGTTATTCTCCAAGAAATAGGGCCTCGAAACTGAATGCATTACATGCCCAAAGCAAGCTTATCTCTGGTTCAGGCAGTCCTTGCTTGGCTATTTATTTCCTTGTGCATGTCAGGCACATTTTGTTAATACAGTGTTTCTTGTGCACAGAAATATGGCTGCCATTCTCATCCACCATTGTAATTGTGTCATTCATTTTTATCAGACCCCAGCAGCTGTGTGGCTAATTGGCACTTTTGCAGCAGCACATCACAGACTTTAATGTGTACAAGAATCACTTAAGAATCATGTTAAAAAGGCAGATTCTGGATCAATAGTCTGAGAGGTGAGGCAGATCTAAGATTCTACATTTCTAATGAGTTTCCAGGTAATGCTAAGGCTGCAGGCCCCAAGCCCCACTTTGAGTAGCAAGGGTTTGAATGAATTTTTGTCTTTTCTGATAAACAGTTTAGCTCCAATGAAATAAACAAGCAATAGAATCTTATTAACAATGAAATAATCACAAGAGCAAAACAGCTTGGCATGTGAATAAGACTGGGTTTAATGTATAGATTTCTTAGTACCAAATAATTTTCAGAGCGTTTACTTTTTCTTTTTTCACTTGAATCTAGGGCTCTCCAGGACTTCCAGGACTCACTGGTGCCAAAGGTGTAAGGGTTAGTAGTCCAACCAGTCCATCCTGATCGTTTGATGAATTCATTCTTCTTTTTAAAAGATCAGCTTTGTACCGTAGGAGTTACACAAATGTCATGAAGGAGTACACTGCATATAGTTCCATAGATGAAGGTGAAGAACAGGTATAACTAATCCATAATGATAGGTGTCAAAAGAGTGGTTACCACATTAGGGGCAAGAGTTAAACCAACAAAGAAAGGGCGTGAAGGAATCTCTGGAGCGATAGAGAAGCTCTGTGTCTGATGGGATGATGGTATATAAAAGTGCACGTAGGTCAACATTCGTTAAGCTGTTCTCAGAAGATTGGAGCACTTTATTGTATGCATATTGTACTTTAGGAATCTATCCCAAAAGCCAAAAATAATCTTAACGATATCTTTTTAACAATTACATAAATGTGAGATTTACAAAATTTGTTAAACCTTTTGTGTTTGTTTTCCCAATCGTTTCGAGCTATTCCCAGTTATAGTTGCAGAAAGATTATTGCAATGGTAAATACATTTATGTTTATAGATCAAAGATGTTTCAAGTTTTTTTTGTTGTTGTTTGTTCTTTTTGCCACCCCCTCCTTTTTTTTCTGTCTTCAGGGAATAACTGGATTGCCAGGATTTTCCGGTTCTCCTGGACTTCCAGTAAGTAATAGGAAAAATCCGTAGCTAGAAAATTTAAACGTAAGCTCATTTTAATAAAGAAGTTAAAACAGTTATACAAGGAAATGTGTTCCAATACATTTGTTACATGAAGAAAATAGCACCTTAGGATGGCATATGATATTAGTGTGTGGATTTATATGACATATGAGTCAAATTGTACTTCCTGAAATACAAGCAGGATAGAATGGGATAGGATGGGATGGGATGGGATGGGATGGGATGGGATGGGATGGGATGGGATGGGATGGAATAGGATAGGATAGTTAGTAAATTATATAGTAAGTCAGTCCTCCATACCCATGAATTCCATATCCATAGATTCTACCAGTCAACTGTAGATCAAAAAAATTTTTTTAATAATAATAAAAATGGCATAAACTTAAAAACCATTACAGTATAAGAGCTATTTACATAGCATTCACACTGTATTAGGTATTATAAGTAATCTAGAGATGATTTTAAGTACAGGAGGATATGTATAGGTTATGTGCAAATATGATATCATTTTATATAAGAGATTTGAGTATCTGTGGATTTTGGTATCCATGGGGGTCCTGGAACTAACCCCCACAGGTACTGAAGAAAACTATATATTACAAGCTGATAGGATAGGATAGGATAGGATAGGAATAGAATGAAATGATTGTATGTAACAGCACAGAATAATAAAATAGTTTCGTCTGTGCATACTTTCCTCTTCTTTTTCCCTTCCTTTCTCCCCACCTTAATACAGTGTGTTAAGGGACTTTATTTTATGGATAAAAGGGTTTTGCTTTATCTAAAATATCCACATCTCACTTGATAAGTCTTCATTTTAATCATTCTGTTTAGTTTGTTGTTACTGAAATTATATACAAAACCACAATGTATGTAATTACTACTCAACCATATAAACAGTCATTTATATTTCAAGAGATATTTAAATCAGTCCATCTTTTCCCTTGGGTTCGGTGCTGTTTCTTGGGATGACCCTCCTCATTGAGATTTGTTCTTCTTCCAGGGCACCCCAGGCAATACTGGACCGTATGGACTTGCTGGTGTACCAGGATGCAATGGTTCTAAGGTATGTACTTTTCACACAGAAGATGATTAATAAACAAATTTACAAGAAAAAAACAACCCCATCAAAAAGTGGGCAAAGGATATGAACAGATACTTTTCAAAAGAAGACATTTATGCAGCCAATGAACACATGAAAAAAAGCTCATCATCACTGGTCTTTAGAGAAATGCAAATCAAAACCACATTGAGATACCATCTCACGCCAGTTAGAATGGCGATCATTAAAAAATCAGGAGACAACAGATGCTGGAGAGATGTGGAAAAATAGGAACGTTTTTACACTGTTGGTGGGAGTACAAATTAGTTCCACCATTGTGGAAGACAGTGTGGTGATTCCTCTAGGATCTCAAACTAGAAATACCATTTGACCCAGCAATCCCATTACTGGGTATATACCCAAAGGATTATAAAACATTCAATTATAAAGACACATGCACATGTGTGTTTATTGTGGCACTGTTTACAACAGCAAAGACTTGGAACCAACCCAAATGCTCATCAATTATAAACTGGATAAAGACATTGTGTCACATATACACCATGGAATACTATGCAGCCATAAAAAAGGATGAGTTCATGTCCTTTGCAGGGACATGAATGAAGCTGGAAACCATCATTCTCAGCAAACTGACACAAGAACAGAAAACCAAACACCACATGTTCTCACTCATAAGTGGGTGTTGAACAATGAGAACACAGGGAGGGGAACACTGCACACTGGGGCCTGTTGGGGGTTTGGGGAGCTAGGTGAGGGATAGCAGGGGGTAGAAGGATTAGGGAGGGATAACATTAGGAGAAATACCTAATGTAGATGAAGGGGGAATGGATGCAGCAAACCACCATGGCACGTATATACCTATGTAACAAACCTGCATGATCTGCACATGTGCCCCAGAACTTAAAGTATAATTTTTTAAAAATGCTTTGCTGAATGACTGAATCAAGGTGAAGTGGCAATGAAAGGCAGACAGGCTTTCCTTGAAACATTCCTTTAGGCCAGAACCAACAGTAAGATTTGGAGCCAAGAAACTTCCCATTTTCTTTATCCGTATTCCTTACTTTCTAATTGTCTTTTAAGGAAAGTTCTCCCACAGAAAGAAAACTGGGAGCTCAACTGGTTGTTTTCATCTGAGGTTGTGTACATAAATCAGAAACCAAAGCACTGAGTGAAGAATTCGTTTTGGGGAAGGAATGACTGAGCTTTTCAGTGTTCACTCACCTCCTTTTGTTTTTGAACTGAGCTTTCCTTTTCTCCAGAATGGTGGCCATGAATGAACTAATTACTCAAGTTTGAAGGAAACAGCAATTAAAAAGTTCTTGGCACAATTAGACTTTGCCATTTATGCACAATTTGAGAAACAGTATTCTAATCCTGTTTTTAATTAAGATAATGGTTTTTTGGTCTTCAGCCTCATGACCCAGTAGCCATAAGGAATTCGGATTACTTTGTCTAGATTTACCATTGCAAGGTTGGAAGCAAGAAACAGGAAAAATATCTGAATAGGCTATTCTAGAACAACTAAGAAAAATGACAAACTTTGTACGTCTTTTAGGGTGAGCAGGGGTTTCCAGGACTCCCAGGGACACCAGGCTACCCAGGGATCCCGGTAGGTTTGCATTTCTAATTTCCCATCAAAGACATAAAGTATAAATAAAAGTGAACTACTCCATATGGCCATATACACAAATCTGTCATTACTTTAGCACAGTCTGGGAAAGCCAATAGTAGACATTTAACTAATAGGGAATGGATGAATACATGCATTATGAGTGTAAGTTTAGCAGCTGAGACTTTATTTTGCTTTTGAGACATCCAAATGGAGATGCACGACAGGCACTTGGATTCATTCAGAGAAGAGGTCTCAGCTGATGGTGACTCAAGGAGTCAGAGTGAGGAGAAAGGGGGCTTAGAACTGAGACTTAGCTCCAGCAGTAATGTTGAGATCAAGGAGAATGAGCCTGCAAAGGAGAAGTGGCCCTGGTGGTAGAAAGAAAACCAGCAGGGGTGTATTATGGAGGCCCAGGAGAGATCTATTGTATTAGAAAGGAGTGACAGACAACTGCTGGATGCTGCTGCAAAGTCCAATCAGAGGAGGACTGACATGTTGGCATTGGTTTTAGCAACATCAGTATCATGTCTGACCTTAGCAATGGACAATTCCATGGTAGGATGGAGCAGGGGGCAGATTTGGAACTGAGGAATGAATGGGAAATGAACAAAATGGGAAGTTTACAGGTGAGACAAGAGAGAGACAGGACAATATGGTGGGAGGTAAAAGATTCAAGGGAGACTTTGATTTCTAAGCCCGTGGGAGGTGTATGGTGGGGAGGGGATGCACAATAGCAGAGAGGGCACAGTAGACCAAGTAGGAGTGTGTGCATTTGATTTTCTTCTAGTTTTTCATAGGCTGCTTTTTTTCCTAGGGTTCTGCTGGTTTGAAAGGGCAAAAGGTAAGTCACTGGTGGAATACTGTGGCTGAAAATCTCTAATTGTACATATAAAAAGGACTTCTATTAAATAATGAGACTTAAGTCATTACAAATAAGATTTCATAATCCAGACCTTAATCATTCAGAATCCATAATAATGAGGACATGATATTTATTCCTATTAAACAGCTCCTTCTGGCTCTTGTCATAATGAGTCTTAAATATATAGGTTTTGTATCATTCTTTAAGAAAGCAGAGTCTAGGAGAAGAGAACTGACCTCATGCTCAGGGCCCCACATTCTAGAGCTGGAGCTGCCACTATGTTGGGTGTCTTGGGAAATGATTTATTACCCCTACATCTTTCTTCTTTCCACTGTAATTTTTTTCTTTTTTTGAGATGGAGTCTTGCCGTGTCACCCAGGCTGGAGTGCAGTGGTGCATTCTCAGCTCACTGCAACCTCTGCCTCCTGGGTTCAAGCGATTTTTCTGTCTCAGCCTCCCAAGTAACTGGGATTACAGGTGCATGCCACCATGTCTGGCTAATTTTGTATTTTTAGTAGAGATGGGGTTTCGCCACGTTGGCCAGGCTGGTCTTGAACTCCTAACCTCGGGTGATTGCCCATGTTGGTCTCCCAAAGTGCTGGGATTACAGGCATGAGCCACTGCACCCAGCCCACTGTAAATTTTTGATTGTAGAAAATATAAACATGCTTTGAATTCTTCATAATGGAATAAACTATAAAATCCAGATCATTTCTCTAAGTATGTATCTTCAAAAGGACTTTTATCTTTGAAGAAATATGACCTTGAATAAGCATTTAAAGGGGTTTTGAAAATATAACATTGATGATGTTTGATGAACTTCTTCATTTTTAAGGGTGCTCCTGCTAAAGGAGAAGATATAGAACTTGATGCAAAAGGTGATCCCGGGTTGCCAGGGGCTCCAGGACCGCAGGTACAGCACTTCAGAGAAGATCCCTATTATTCTCAGTTTTTCACTCTCTTTCTCTCTTTTCACCTCTTTCCTCCATCTCTCTTTTCCCCCAAAGGTCCCTCTCACTCTCTTAAAATGATTTTAAATATAAACTCCTATTTATTCTATTTACATGTCTGGCCTCATTTCATTCTAAAGCTTTCACCCTATTCTGGAAAACTACGTGATGCTGATATACAAAGATGATTTTAGTATGTTTTTTGTTCTCTTCTTCACTCTCAGTCACCAAGCTTGCCTGAATCTCACAGGAATAGTTACGTTCCACTTAATTTGTATTTGTTGAAAATAAGGATAGATTTGTATCACACATTGAATACCATTTAAAACTGTAATGTTAAACAACAGCCTATTTTAAAATTTGCATAATGGTAAATAAGAGGTTTTGATTTAAATGCAACTCTCTCCAGTTGAAGTCTTTGCTTTTCTGATTTATGTGTATGTAACCTGAGTGTGATCCAAAAGGGATAGATATAAGGAGACACAACTGCCTTTGGGGCTGTGTGGGTTTTACTTTGTGCTTCAAAAAGACCCTTTCTAGACCTAAACCACATGTGTGAAGCAAGTGTTAACTGTCAGGTTATAGTTATATATAACCAGAATTAATTTGTTTTATATGTGTGTGTGTGTATATATATATATATATGTATATTTTTTTTGAGACGAAATCTGGCTCTATCACCCAGGCTGGAGTGCAGTGGCGCAAACTTGGGTCACTGCAACTCTGCCTCCCAGATTCAAGCAATTCTCCTGGCTCAGCCTCCCGAGTAGCTGGGATTACAGGCATAAGCCACCATGGCTGGCTAATTTTTGTATTTTTAATAGAGACGGGGTTTTACCATGTTGGCCAAGCTGGTCTCAAACTCCTGACCTCAGGTTATCTGCCTACCTCAGATTCCCAAAGTGCTGGAATTACAGTATGAGCCACCATGCCCAGCCAATTAACCAGAAATATTTTAACTTAGTTCAGAATTATATGTGGAAATTCCTGGTAGAGATGGGCTATTTGCCTAAGTGAGTTTGAGTTGAGGCTGTCGAACTCCTGTATGGGGAGCCATCCCAAATGAGGATGTAAAGTTAGACTAGGAGCTGCAAAAAATGCAGAATGATGCAATTAGGAGCTTCTGAGAAGAGATGCAAGATATGGTGGCTCTTGCTTTTTTGCTTAGAAAACATTTAAGAGTCCAGATGCTGAAGGCAGGGTATCCAGAATGAAAGAGATAACAGTAATCTGAGATATTGACACATTTTTTAAATGTGTATTGATTATCATTTATGTATTAGTCATTGTGGTGATGCTGAAGATATAATGATGGTATATTTGATTATACAAGAATTATTTTTTACATGCCAATTATATGCCAGGGGCTATTTCTAGGCTCTAGAAATATAGCAGGGCACAAATCAGTGAAAATATAGATTTAAGTCCGGTCATGGTGGCTCACACCTGTAATCCCAGCACTTTGGGAGGCAGAGGCAGGAGGATCACTTGAGGTCAGGAGTTTGAGACCAGCCTGGCCAACATGGTGAAACCCTGTCTCTACTAAAGATACAGAAATTATCCAGGTGTGATGATGTGTGCATGTAGTCTCAGCTACTTGGGAAAGCTGAGAGGAGAAGGTCTCTTGAGCCTAGGAGTTCTAGGCCAGCCCGGGCAACATAGTGAGATCCAGTCTCACTATATATATATATATATATATGCCTCCATAGAACTTACATTCTAGTGGGGGAAATAAGTAACTCTATGGTATGCTAGTAATAAATGCTAAAAATAAAAATAATGCAGGAAAGCAGAATAGGAAGTGTCTGGGTTGGAAGGTGAATTTCAACTTTGGATAAGCAGGAAGGCTTTATGCAAAGGATGACAATTACATAAAGACAGGAAAAGGAAAAAGGAGTGAGTCATACAGATACCTGGGAAAAGGGGATTCTAGGCCGAGGGAGAGCAACTGGCAGGCCCTAACGTAGGAGCATATTTGGCCAAAACAAGAGAGAGAAAGGAAAAGAGAGAAGAAAAGAGGTAGGAAGAAAGAGAAAAGCAAAATTTTGAAACTTCTCAAGTAAAGCAACTACTCTGGTCATTTTCCCAGAAATGGTATCATCCAGATGGTCCTGCCAGCCTGTTACACACGGCAACACACTTTTTGATGTTTGTTGTAATTAGCTGCAGTCACTGAAAAGGAAGGTGTTATGCTCTTCTGAATGTATTAAAATATTTTAATGCATTTAATTAATGGACATTGTTATTAAGTGAGAAGTCAATTTAAACTCACTCTTATTCTCTTAATTTCAAGGGTTTGCCAGGCCCTCCAGGTTTTCCTGGCCCTGTTGGCCCACCTGGTCCTCCGGGATTCTTTGTGAGTATGAAGTCATCCTTGCTACAGACTCTGTCAACTAATAGATTATTTATAATTAAAAAGTTATTAAAATAATTTTCTGGTTGAATGCATTTTCTGCTGTGATTTTCATTTGTGGATTTTTCTAGGGTTTTCCAGGAGCCATGGGACCTAGAGGACCTAAGGTAGACTACAGTTCCTATGATGTAACAGCTAGAACACCCTACTCAATCTCAAAGCTAACCCTGGTCTGATTCTGCATGTGGGTCACTTTTAGGCACCTCTCTGGAACTCACAGGGATTCCTAGCAGGAAAGAGCAGGGCTAGCTGCTCTCACCTCTATCCTCCCTGCATTTCAGTAACTTGATCCCTGATATAAAGAGTCTTTAATTCAATTTATAAGAAGCTACTTATCAGGAAAAAGGCAAGGATTCTTAATCCACAGGTTTTCCATTTCTGATCATCTCACAAAACACATTATCCTCTGAGTTTCTGTAGTGTGGTGCTTCACAAAGCCAACCTGGTCGGCCGGGCGCGGTGGCTCACGCCTGTAATCCCAGCACTTTGGGAGGCCGAGGCGGGTGGATCACGAGGTCAAGAGACCGAGACCATCCTGGTCAACATGGTGAAACCCCGTCTCTACTAAAAATACAAAAAATTAGCTGGGCATGGTGGCGCATTCCTGTAATCCCAGCTATTCGGGAGGCTGAGGCAGGAGAATTGCCTGAACCCAGGAGGCGGAGGTTGCAGCGAGCCGAGATCGCACCATTGCACTCCAGCCTGGGTAACAAGAGCGAAACTCCGTCTAAAAAAAAAAAAAAAAAAAAAAGCCAATCTGGTCTTATGCTAGTAAGTAAAAGATGACTATTTGTGTGCTCATTATACAGGGTCTTGCATGCATTTTTGTTAAGACCAGGCCAGGCGCAGTGGCTTGCACCTGTAATCCCTGCACTTTGGGAGGCCAAGGCAGGTGGAACACTTGAGTTCAGGAGTTTGAGATCAGCCTGGCCAACATGATGAAACCCTGTCTCCACTAAAAAAACAAAAATGAGCTGGGCATGGTGGTGCATGCCTGAATCCCAGCTACTCAGGGGGCTGAGCCAGGAGAATCTCTTGAACCCAGGAGTTGGAGTTTGTAGTGAGCCAAGATCATGCCACTGTACTCCAGCCTGGGTGTCAGAGAGAGGCTCCATTAAAAAAAAAAAGTCCAATTGTTAGTTTAAGTATAAAAATGTTGAGTGAGACTGAGCCCCAATAGGAAATTAGTCCTAAGAACAGTATCTCCTACTATCAGGTAGTAGTATTATTTTATTTTATTTTTATTTTATTATTATTATTTTGTTTGTTTATTTTTTTGACACAGAGTCTCACTCTGTTGCCCAGGCTGGAGTGCAGTGGTGCGATCCTGGCTCACTGCAACCTCCACCTCCTGGGTTCAAGTGATTCTCCTGCCTCAGGCTCCCAACTAACAGGAATTACAGGTGTGTACACCACCACGCCTGGCTGATTTTTTTGTATTTTTAGTAGAGATGGGGTCTCAACATGTTGGCCAGGCTGGTCTGGAACTCCTGACTTCAGATTATCACCTGCCTCAGCGTCCAAAAGTGCTGAGATTACAGGTGTGAACCACCATGCCCGGCCTTGGGTAGATTTTTATATAAGGTATTTTCCAAGATGCTTTTGTATTTATTATCTCATTGATACACACACACGCATGCGCGCACACACATACACACACACACGCAACCCTGAGAGATGGGTAGGTTCTGCTTAAGTGAATTGTCCAATAGACAGTACAGGGCAGAGCTGAGGTTTAAAGAGTTTTGATTCCTCTACAGCTTTTGGTCTAACTGGGGGAAGATCTGCGCACTCAATGTTGATTAAGCAAGCAATATTGGTTGAAATGATGCAACAGCCATCATTAGTGAAGAAACTATTCACATTAGACTCATGTCACTAAATTACTAGTGAAGTCAGGTAGCTGGAATTCTATTATTAGATTCTCTATTAAGTATTGAATTTCAGAATTCTGAAATGCAGCTACCCATTCTTACTTTTAAAACAAGAAAACAAGGGCATGAGGAAGTTAAGTAGCTGGCCAGTGGGATCAAAACTAGCTACAGCTGAGCCAGAAAAAGATGCTGGGCTCCTTTCCCTCCCCCACACCCCTGCGTGTCAGCATTTGCCATGTTAAGTAAGTCCCTTAAGCTTTCTGCATCTCAAGAGCTCCTCCTTTAAAAGAAACATCTCGATGCTCTTCTCTAAGAAATAGCCAAAATAATTTATCATTCTAAAATTAAAGTTACAATATAAATGCTCAGTTACAAATATTGGAACTTTGATGGGCTTTGACTATTTATTCATATTTATTTTTAGAAAATAATTTGGTTTTGTGTTTTCTTACAGGGTCACATGGGTGACAGAGTGATAGGACAAAAAGGAGAGCGGGTAATTTAAATACTATGTTTTATTAGCAGGCAAGGTATTTTGTCTAGAGCATAACAGCCTATGCCGTTTACTTACTGGCCAGGGAGAAATTAACATATCTTCATTTGTTCTATCTTCCAGTACAAGCACTAAAGGGGAAAAGTAGACCTTTCAAACGTAGTAGTAACATTGAAATGCTGATGCTGTTGTTTATTTTCTCACTTCTGAGTGTTTTTGTCTTTAGGGTGTGAAAGGGTTAACAGGACCCCCAGGACCACCAGGAACAGTTATTGTGACCCTCACTGGCCCAGATAACAGAACGGTAACTCTGCAATTTTATGATTAGGGTTGCGCCTTCCTGTGTCTAGGATGAAGTCCTTGTGACCCTGAACCTCTTTTACAAGCTCTTGTTGTCTAAGCCCAGCTCAGCCTAGCTCCCTCAGCCAGCTGGAACCTCCAGGATTAATTACTTCCTGTCCTTTACTCATAAACCTGAAAATATTACGTGGGGAAGATGTGAGGCTCCAGCCTGGGCAACAGAGTGAGACTCTGTCTCAAAAAAAAAAAAAAAACAAACAAAAAAAAAAAACTTTCTTTAAAAAAAAAGTTTGCAGGTAGTTTCAGTGAGTTCACAGGTATAAAATTTGAAATGTGAGGCTGGGCACGGTGGCTCACTCCCATAGTCCCAGCATTGGGAGGCTGAGGCGGGTGGATCACCTGAGGTTAGGAGTTCGAGATCAGCCTGATCAACATGGAGAAACTGTCTCTAATAAAAATACAAAATTAGCTGGGCGTGGTGGCGCATGCCTGTAATCCCAGCTACTTGGGAGGCTGAGGCAGGAGAATTGCTTAAGCCCAGGTGGCGAAGGTTGTGATGAGCCAAGATTATGCCATTGTACTCCAGCCTGGGCAACAAGAGTGGAACTCTGTCTCAAAAAATAAAAATTAAAATTAAAAAATTGAAATGTGAGAAATGGAAGGTCTAATGGGTTGTGTTAACGTGAGACACATTCATAGTTTGTAAACTCAGTTTATTGAACAGATAGAGGATTTGTCCCACTGTTGAATCAGTGAAATCTCATTTCATCTGCTTGCAATAATGTTGGACTGTTTCTTTGGCAGAACCTCAAGGGGGAAAAGGGAGACAAGGGAGCGATGGGCGAGCCTGGACCTCCTGGACCCTCAGTAGGTTATTTAAAGTTATATTGTACCCACAACACAAAGTAGAGCCTTAGTATTTAGTCTGATGTATGTTTTCCCTTAAGTTGCTTTTTTTTTTTTAGGAAAGTAAAGGAATAAAGAAGGGCTACTCCACAGGCAGAGCAGCTATTGCTTTTAAGTCTTAATATTGGCTAAACTACAATAACATTTGACCTCAGAGATCATGAATACACTAGAGTTATTTTACGGCCACTCCTAGCTGACATCCTTGCACTGTTGTACATGCATCCAGTGCCACCCATGTTATGATTTATCTTCAGCATCAGCTTTTTTAGCATCTGTTTTTTAATTACTATTCGTCAAGATTTCTCTCTTAGATGGCTTATTTAAACATGTTTAAAAGATTTATCTCTTTTTTAGCATCTGTTTTTTAATTACTATTCATCAAGATTTCTCTCTTAGATGGCTCATTTAAACATGTTTTTAAATGGCAGAATAACCAAAAGGGACAAATTAATGAAAATCAATGTAAGCAAAAAAGTCAATAATTCTTAAAACTTGACAATGCTCTAATTCATGTAGGGACTGCCTGGAGAATCATATGGATCTGAAAAGGGTGCTCCTGGAGAACCTGGCCCACAGGTAAATTTGGAAATTCAGTGCCATGTGAAACTTTAATTAGTCAGGACCTGGGACTCTTTAGGTTATGGGAACAAGATACCAAACTCAAACTAGCTTTAAGTTAATTTTTGTTCTTTAAGATTTGGAAGGCAAGATTTACTTGCTTAAGTATCTAAGAAGTTCAAGGCTAAAACAGGGTTCAAGGACTTCAGAGTCTGAAAAAATAAGGGCAGAATTCCCTCTCCACCTCATTTCTGCTTCTCTGCATATCAGCCCCATTCTCTCCTCTAATAAATGATGTTCCATGTCAGGGGAGATGGGGAGAAAGAGCTACCTTGCAGCAGACAAATTCAGGATAATGGCATTAAAGGAGAAAGAGAGCATCTTTCTCCCTGTGTCCATTTATAAAATCCCAGGGAATTACTCTTATTGGCCTAGCTTGGTCATATGTCTCACTCTGGAAAAAAGGCTGCAACCAAGAGAAAAGGGTACCATGATTGGCCAGGCCAGTTGGGCAGTGGGCTACTGAAATTGGCAGTGCCATCAGAACCACCCAGAGAGTGGAAAGAGCAGCCCCCAAAGGAAATAAAGCAATCTGTGGCCAGAAGTGTGCAGTTGGGAAAACAGAAACAGCAAGGGCCCACACTCCCCCTTGGAAAAACTTAAATTCATATGTTGTGTTAAACCTCTAATAATTATACATTGGGAAAAGTAAAATCTATAAAAATTATTTGCCTAATAAAACATATTCAATGAACATGATTTTTAAATTTTATCAGGAAGGGCAAATCCATCAAAGTCAATCCAAGCTGTCGGTTGAGATACCACACTATATCTTTTATACATGTATTTAAATACAGGCACACCTGGGGTGCAGGGAATTACCAATATTTCAAATAAATAAATAAATGGACTGTGAACACCTTTCTTTTTCTAGGCTTCCTTATTTACTTCTCCACCCAGTGTGGTTTTTATTTTCCTTCCAAGCTTAGGACGAACAGCATCAACTCTAATTTAAGTTTGGCTGATAATATTCTTGCTTCCTTCCTTCTTGGACTTTCTCTAGTTTCCCATTCTGACTGGCTTCTGCCTGCCCTGGAAAGAGAGGGTCATTGTGTATTCCGTGGTTAATAGTTTTTCCTTCTAACACCTGGTTGAGGAGCCTTACTCAGACTTCATGCCTGAGGTCAAGAGAAGATGATCATATCACTTAAGATTTCGATATTTGTAAAGTTAGCCATATTTATTAAATTTCATGTTTTTGCTGTAGGGAAAACCTGGAAGAGATGGTGTTCCTGGCTTCCCTGGAAGTGAGGTATATATACTTCATTTAGCCCATGGAGGTAGTGAAACTGTCATTCCTACTAGATGAAGAAGGATTTTTTAAGTCACTAAATAGTTATAAACAAACAAAAAGTCTACAGCTTTTAAAAATTGCATTTGGGAATCATAGTTTTACATCTCCCGATCATCTGAGCACAATGCTTGGTTTCAGAAGAGTTCAAATCGCATCTGCTCCCCACAGAAGCAGTTGGCTCATGTGTCTTCTGACCCATTTCCTTTTGTTCTTTTCTTTAGGGAGTCAAGGGTAACAGGGGTTTCCCTGGGTTAACGGGTGAAGATGGCATTAAGGTAACCCTCTTCCTAATATCCTATCCATAGCCTTTTAGGTTGGGTTTTGCCTATGCTTTTACTTTTGCCTATACACTGGACCTAAGTACAAGGGATTATAATAACAGATATCATTCAAATACCCTACTAGCTCTGTCAAGAAGAAAAGAGAGATATGGCAACTTTACTTAAACATTTGAAGAGTATTATTGATGGAAAGATATTAAATATGTACTGTGTACTTGAAGCTGTCTGACTTAGAACCAGTGAGATTCCAGCTTCCCACGAGGAAGAGACTGAAAAAGACCTACAGTTGTAGGAAGTTTGTGGTTATTTCAGAGCAAGCATAGGCTAGAGTCCATGAGTCTCAATCTGAGTCGTGATACATTGAAAGGTCGTGATTAATTAGTTGTGAACTGTATTCTGCACTTCTGACAATATGTTACAGACATTTTCAAATAATTTGTAGAGATGTGTTTCTTAAAGACAGGGATATGTTCTGAGAAATGCATCATTAGTTGTTTTTGTCATTGTGCAAATATCATAGAGTGTACTCACACAAACCTAAAAGACAGAGATTGTTGATCCTAGGCTACAAACCTGCATAGCATGTTACTGTACTGAATAATATAGATAATTGCAACACAGTAGTGGGTATTTGTATATCTAAACATATCTAAACATAAAAAATGTGTAGTAAAAATATGGTATTATAATCTTATGAGACCACTGCCATATACATAGTCCATCATTGACCCAAACATTGTTATGTGACACATGGCTATATAGGTAGGTATATGTGGAGATTCAAGATTTATCCTTTAATGGTATCACTTCCAGTAGAATTCTCAAATGCCTTCTTGAAGGAAAGGGGGTTGGTTGCAGCTGCAACACTTGGAAATTCATACAACCTACAGTCTGATATTCCTGTGCCTCTAACCTGGGTGAGAACACAGGAATGTGCAATGCACATGAACAAGCATTGAAGATGGTGCTGTCAAAGAAACCTGTAGAACCACCAGGTCAATAACAACTTCTATACAACCTTGTAGACAGGATTCCTTACCCAGATATGGGCTCTCCAGGAAAATAATTTAACGTCAGTGTCCCTTTAACTTTGATTTGGTTAGTACATGACATCTAAACATCAATCTATTGTTCATTTTAACTATACATTTTGCTTTTTATATGTAAATACTTTGGGTGAACATATTTACAATTTGTAATTGTCTTTCATTGTAGGGACAGAAAGGGGACATTGGCCCTCCAGGATTTCGTGGTCCAGTAAGTGTGATTAAAGACAATATCAGTGCTGTGTTTGATCAAGTCCTTTAAAGTAGCAAGGAAATTTTGAATCAGGGTCTCTCATGTGTGAGAGAGATTGTAACATTTGCCTTTTTATCAAACCAGGGCAGAAAATAGCTGGTCACTATTTGTCCCTTTGACAATGGGTAAATATTTCTACGTGGTCCCTGGAATGCACTAGTGATGCTCATGCTGGGCTATGGAAGAGAAGAAAAGCTTTGCTTAAGCAGCCCACGCCCAAGGTGATCCTGCACCTTCGGGGTAAAGGAGGACAGTGAGGCACCAAGGGGTAAAGAAGCCAACTTCTCCTCCCCTCCACCTGGCCTTGCATTATGACAACTCCTGAGCTTGTAGGCAGCAGAAGCTAAGCTATGGGTTTAATACATGGTCAGCAAAAAGCAATCATTCCAGCCCAAGCTCTGTGTAGGAGGCAGTGCTCCCCTTCCCAGCAGATATGTATTTAATGTCAGCTCCTAGCTGCAAAGCAGCCACATTCTATATTCTGTGACTCTGCAGATGAAGAAGAAAAGAAAGGGAATCTTGACTCTGAAGTGCTGGTGTCCATTCTTCTCCTACCTCAATAAACAGTTTGTTTTGTGAGAACCAAAAAACAGTGGTTCTCACATTGAGTGTGCCAAGCAAGGCTGCCATGAATGGTCATGCTAGTTGAACAACATGGCACATGGTGGCAAAAGAGTCATGAGGGGAAAAGGTGTCCTGTTAAAAATACAGTTTTCAGAACCCCATGCTCAGTAATGTAACTCAGTAATTGGAGGGGGGCCTGGAAATCTGCATCTTTACACTGAAAGCAAATGATTTGGATGCATAGAGTCCTGTCTTAGTCTGTTTTGTGCTGCTACAATAGAATACCTGAGATTGAGTAATTTATAAAGAACAAGAATCTATTTTCACAGTTCTAGAGGTTGGGAAGTCCAAAATCCAGTTGCTGGCCCTTGATCCGGTGAGGGCTTTTTCTTGGCTGCATTCTCAAATGCAGAAGGCAGAAAGGCAAGCTGGCCTGAGGCTGCTCAAAGCCTCTTTCAATAGAGCCTTAATCCCATTAATGAGGGAGAAACCCTCACGGCCTAATTACCACCTAAATGCCCTACCTCTTAATTCTATCACATTGATAGCATCTGAATTTTGGAGGGGGCACATTCACACTATAGCAGTCCCAAAATACTTTAGTGGAGTTGCCAGGAAGATAAATGAGCTATGTTTTAAATCACTTAGCACTGTGCCCAGCACTTGGTAGGTGCACACAGATCATTACAGATTTCATGGTGAACATTATTATGTTATATTATTAATCTAATACTTTTGTGATTGCATACATATTGCTTAACCACAAGGCTCTTGTTACTTCATCTTAAATAAGTCAACAAAGTAATTGATCCATCTAGCATATGAAAAAACAAAGAGAGTTTTTTTTTTTAAAGCTTTGATAGTTTCACCATTTTTCTTTCAAGATAAATGTACTGAGTGCTAAATGAAATATACGTTTCCATTCCATTCCATTTCAGCGGAATTCTTAGCATGCCTCACTGTGTATTTTCTTATATTCCATTCCGTATAACTCTGTTTGCAGATTCTACTAACCTCAAAAGAAGTTCTACTAGGAAGACAATGGTTAGGAACACCATCAGTAGATCCACTGAGCATGTCAGAAACAATATTCCTCGATTCTTGCAGGTCAATGGTGCCCTGGAATTTAAAGAAACAATAAATACATATTTTTTTTTTTGATGCTTGGGTTCTATACACTTCCAAAATGGAAATAAGTTTAGTCCACCAGGACAGCATTTTTGAAAAGTGAAGTAGAATAGAATAAAATGTATCGGGGTTGATCATATGTTGTAATAATAAGTCATTATTTTGTGAAACTTTAATTTTTCTATAGCTACGTATGTATACATATAAATGTGGGTGTGTAACCTGGGTCACATCATAAAGTGTATTTCTAATTGAAAACCCATAAAATATCTGATGCTGTGACACCAGAAAGGTCTACTTATTTAAATTTTTCCACCTACATTTTTTTTTTTTTTTTGAGATCGAGTCCTGCTCTGTCACCAGGCTGAAGTGCAGTGGCACAATCTCAGCTCACTGCAACCTCCTCCTCCTGCATTCAAGCAATTCTCCTGCCTCAGCCTCCAGAGTAGCTGGGACTATAGGTGTGCACCACCATACCCAGCTAATTGTTGTATTTTTAGTAGAGATGGGGTTTCACCATGTTGGCCAGGATGGTCTCAATCTCTTGTTCCACCTACATTTACATGAATGTTTCATTCCTGCTAACATGTAAACCTATGAATTCAGGAAAATAAGGAAGCCATCTTTGGGCCAAAATGAAGAAATTGAAGTAATTATGCTTGGTGAGCTGTCCAAAAATAGCTATCCTTTCTCTGTATTCATTTCTTTCTCCTCTAAGACAGAATATTATGATACATACCAGGAAAAGGGAGATAAAGGCATTCCAGGCCCACCAGGGCCCAAAGGAGCTCGTGGCCCACAAGGTAAGAATAAATTTCTTCCCAAAGCATTTGCTGAACATAGTTCTGGCTTTCTTTCAAGGTAATAAATAGCATGTGCTTCTAGGATTGACATGGGGGAGGAATGGGAAGGGAGATCTCTTAATTTTCATAAGGGTGTTATTTTTTGATGTCTCCTACTCTTCATATTTTTATTTCATAGGTGATATATCAGGAAGGTAATTAAATTATCTTTAGGTAGCAAAGCATAAAGTTCAAATCTGTCACGAAAACACTCACTGGACGGCAGGAGGAGGGAGTACAAGGCACTGGCAATCTCAGTGGGATTAGGAAAGGAAAAATGGAGACCCAGAAGAAACTTACACAGAGATTTACAAGGGGGAACTGAAACTCTGGTTCCCTGACTCTTGGCACAATGATCTGTCCTTGATGCAATGAATTATTGCCACATGTACTTACACTGTACCACTCTGGAGAAATTCAAAAGTTCTAGGCCAATCACTCTAGTCTCTGGCTACATATTTGAATCCCTGGGAACTTCTATAATGACCTCACCCTGTGATTCTGATGTCATTTTCTGGAGGAGGGCTGTGGACACTGGTAGACTGTAAAAACTCCCTGGACTAGTCCAACGTGCAGCCAGGATGGGGAGCCACTGACCTAGACAAATTATTGATAGGAACAAGATTTCAAAGGAAACTTTTACTTAAAAGAATAAAATTTCCCAGTGTATTTAAATAAAAGGACAGATCAATACATTGATATAGATTTTCTTAAAAATCTGGTACACTTACTATAAATCACTCACATGTATATATAAACGAATGATAACCCCGAGAATGTTACAGGTGGAAGCAATCTAAGACAGAACATCAAGACAAACTGCAGATCCTGGATGTTCCAGCACTATTTGATTTTCTTGCATCTGAACTTCCAGCAAAGTACTGAGCACAGAACAGGCTCTTAGTAAATCTCTGCTGAATTATATGAAAATGATAAGACGGCATGATTTACTTTTGAATGTTAGACTTCTAAGATTAGTTTTCTCTTGTCTAAGTAAGTGACAATTTCTAATGTTTGTCTAGATGAGGGTAGGAAAAAATATGAAAACTCTGTCTTATTAACTATCATTATATTGTCACCCAAGATTTCAAAAGTGGATGGGACAGCGTTTGTATCTTTCTAAGCAATTAATTAACGTTATATATTCCCAGGTCCCAGTGGTCCCCCAGGAGTTCCTGGAAGTCCTGGTATGTCCATGTTTCTTGGGGTACAAATAGAAATGCTATTACAAAGGAAAATACACTGTCCTCTATTAAGTTTGCATTATTTACATAAGACAAATGTTTCATTAACTGATCTAAAAGTGTTTCCAGGCTGGGCACAATGGCTTACGCCTGTAATTCCAACACATTGGGAGGCCGAGACCAGTGGATCACCTGAGGTCAGGAGTTTGAGACCAGCCTATCCAATATGGCGAAACCCTGTCTCTACTAAAAATATAAAAAAAGGGGACATGGTGGCACGTGCCTGTAATTCCAGCTAGTTGGGAGGCTGAGGCAGGAGAATCGCTTGAACCTGGGAGGTGGAGGTTGCAGTGAGCTGAGATCATGCAATGAGCTGAGATCATGCCACTGTACTTCAGCCTGGGCAATAGAGTGAGACTCTATCTCAAAATAAAATAAAGTAAAATAAAATTAAATTAAAAAGTGTTTCTCACTTCTAAAATTGTCATCTTTGCAATTTATAGTGGAAGAAGGAGTAGAGCTGATATGAAGTGATATAGAAATGCTGTTTTTCACTTCTCAGCAGTTTTAACTATGTGTAAAGGCCTTATTGTCAGGGAATTTTTATAGAGACCTTGGGGTATGAGCAGGAGCCTTGAAACTCAAAGGTACAGAAATAGAAAACAATGTCATAGTAGTGAGGTTGGTTGAAAATGATAGTTTTTATAACATATCACAAGTTGCATAAGAATACGTACATTATACTTTTTCTGTGAAGTTCCAAACTTTCATCTGTGACTCATTAGTGTTTACTTTTTGAGAGAGGAAAAAGAGTTGGATCAGGGATGGCCCATGGGGACGCAACAAGTGTAACTGTAGTGTGTTCTTTTTCATGGAAACAAAACTAAGAAAAAGAGCAAAATTTGATAAACTACTGTGGCAGGTGCCTGCCACTGATCATATTTTTCTCTATATGGTACTGTACATTATACTACTTCATAATTTTGAAAATTGATCAAAATTAAACAGACTGCAGAACTATAAATATACTATAATTCACTATAAAAATAGATACAGACATAGATAAATATTATATGTACCTAAATATGCATGGAAAGACATACCTCAAACTGTTAATAGTAGATATAACTTACAGTTAGAATGGTGCAAAAAGATATTTTAGAGCTCTGACACTAAGGAAAACCTCCTTCCCCCTGCCCAGCCCCTAAGTGAAAAAGCAGGCTCCTTTAAGAAGCCAATAAGTGAAAAATTATAAAGCTCTGGTTCCAGAAGAATTTTAGGATTGTTTTTTCTGTTTCTGTGAAAAATGGCATTGGCATTTTAAGGGATTGTGCTGAATCCGTAGATTGCTTTGGATAGTATCATCATTTTAATGATACTAATTCTTCTGATCCATGAGCATGGGATGTCTTTCCCATTTGTTTGTGTCCTCTTCAATTTCTTTCACCAGTGTTTTGTAGTTTTCCTTGCAGGGAACTTTCACCTTGTTGGTTAAATGTAATCCCAGGTATTTTATTTTTTATGTGTGGCTACTGCGAATGGGATTGCCTTCTTGATTTCTTTTTTGGCTATTTCATTATTGGTGCCTAAAAAAAATGCTACTGATTTTTGTATGTTGATTTCATGTCCTGCAATTTTATTGAAATTGTTTATCAGTTCTAAGAGTTTTTTTTGATGGAATTGGGAGTGAAGAAAGATTGGTTAATGGGTACAAGCATACGGTTAGAAGGAATAAATTCTAATGTCTGATAGCAGAGTAGGGTGACTATAGTTAACAACAATGTATTGTATATTTCAAATTAACTAGAAAAGAGGACTTGAAATGTACTCAACATAGAAATGATAAATACTCATGTCATAGCTATGCAAAATATCCTGACCGCTTCATTACATTACACATTCAGTACATGTAACAAAATCTCACAAGTACCCCATAAATTAGTACAAATATTATATGCCAAAGTAAAATATGATAAAAAATTACAAAGCTCTGAAACAGATGTCAATCAGAAGAATTTGCCTTTATGTTCGAGTAATAGGACATAATCAGATATTACCCCTGCTAGTTTCTCAGCCCTTTGCTGTAGCATCTCTCTACTTAATAGTTACACTGTTGGCCGGGCGCAGTGGCTCACACCTGTAATTCCAGCACTTTGGGAGGCTGAGGTGGGCGGATCACTAGGTCAAGAGATCGAGACCATCCTGGCCAAACTGGTGAAACCCCGTCTCTACTAAAAATACAAAAATTAGCTGGGCATGGTGGCACGCGCCTGTAGTCCCAGCTACTCAGGAAGCTGAGGCAGGAGAATTGCTTGAATCCGGGAGGCAGAGGTTGCAGTGAGCTGAGATCGCGCCACTGCACTCCAGCCTGGTGCCTGGAAATGGAGCAAGACTCTGTCTCAAAAAAAAAAAAAAAAAAAAAAAAATAGTTAAACTGTTTGGGGGACAGAGATTTGAGACTGTCTCATCCTCACCATTTTAAGATTAGGGTGGAGTTTGTGCCACGAGACACAGCTCCTTTCCCAGGAGATGACTATCCCCTATCACACCCTTTTATGTCTAAGACCCTGACAGGAATAAAGTCCACTTAGCAACTTTCTCTCTCATTTTGGGCACTGCAAGCATCCTCTAGTCTCTAATAAAAAACATCTACAAAGTAGCATATAAGGAAGTATTTCTCACTTCCTTTTAAATAAAAAGACTACAGTGCATCCCAAACTCTGTTTCAGTTTCTTGTAACAAATTAGATAAATTTTCTTGTGGGAATGGAATGTTCTGCACTTTGCTGTAGTGTGGTTACTTAACAAGGCCGCAGATGAAAAAAGCAAGGATATTCACTTTGTTATTTTATATGCATTATGTACCTCTCCATTGTGCAACTTTTATAAATAAAATTATATCACTCTTGCAATTGAAAAATAAATTTGTATTAATCGGGAAAAAATGTAAAATACAAGAAATGATTATTTTCTCCAAGGACCATCAAGGCCTGGCCTCAGAGGAGTCCCTGGATGGCCAGGCTTGAAAGGAAGTAAAGGGGAACGAGGCCCTCCAGGAAAGGATGCCATGGGGACTCCTGGGTCCCCAGGATGTCCTGGTTCACCAGGCCCTACAGGATCACCGGGACCTCCAGGACCACCAGGTAAAGATGTGAAGAGGATCCCTTTTGCGTACAGCTCCCCATGACAGATGTGTGCAAACCAGGGGCAAGAAACCCTCTTCACAGCTTAGCCATCAGTCTGTGTGGTTTTTATGAGTTATCTTTCTGATAGTCTTTATTTCACTAACTCTCTGTGAAAGAAACTCATGCAATGACTACTTAACAAATGCAGCAAAGTCTAAGCCCAAGTTTCCCAGAGAGCAGAGCAGGAGGCAGGGACTAGGAGAGTGAAGCGGGGAAGGATGGGTAGCTATCAAGTTGGCCTTGGCCAAATGCAACTGCCTGTTCAGCCCTGGAGACTATCTTCTAAGAAGCCTGTGCCAGGGGAGAAAGAGGCAAGAATTTATCCATTTGCTTCTAGTTCCCATGGCTCAAAGATTCCCCACCCCCCGCACCTCAGAGACAAGCAGCCCCCCACTTCCCATCCTCCCACCTCCAAGCTGTGTTTGCATGGTTCCCAGAACATCCCATGCCTTGGCATCACCAGGCAAGCCCCAGGGCAGTAGGCCAGAGGTGTGCTGCATGGGGTGTAAGGCCACATGCTATGAGGTAAAGGGGTCAGAGATGACAGACCCATGGCCCAATGGACTTGAAGTGGTGCTCAGAGGTCCTGACATAGGCAGCCTTTCCTTCGCATCCCTCTTCAGAGCCACTTAGCATTCTGTGTTGGCTCATAGGTACAATAGGTTGTCACGAACATATAGATCACACTTTATATTTTAACATACTTTTTCTGGGGCCAAGTGTGGTGGTGTGCCTATAATCCCAGCCTCTTCCAAGTCTCTTTTAAAATGGAGGTTTAGGCCGGGTGCAGTGGCTTATGTCTTTAATCCCAGCACTTTGGGAGGCCAAGGCAGATGGATCACCTGAGGTCAGGAGTTCAAGACCAGCCTGGCCAACATGGTGAAACCCCATCTCCATTAAAAGTGCAAAAATTAGTTGGGCATGGTGGTGGGCACCTGTAAGCCCAGGTACTCAGGAGGCTAAGGTAGAAGAATTGCTTGAACCTGGGAGGTGGAGGTTGCAATGAGCTGAGATCCGGCCACTGCACTCCAGCCTGGGCAAGAGAGGGAGGTCCATATCAAAAAAAAAAAAGACAGAGGTTTAGTATCCTCTTTTTTCCTATGTCAAGGCTGACATGCAGAGCTCACAGGACTAATGAAGCTAAAGCCAGGATCTGGGCCCAGGGGCTTACTGCTCCCTCCCTGAAGTGTCGTGCTCCCTCTGTGTCTGCTACACGCTGCCCAGAGCCCTTTGCTTCCTGCCTTCCCTTCTCTAAACAACACTCATCTATCCTTTGTGTTGCAGCTTCAAGTTCAAGTCCAGCAGAATGCTTTCAGTGGGCCCATATCCTGTAACCTCCAAGCTTCTCCCAATTGTAGAAGTTTTCACATTGCCTTATCTTTGTCTTGTCAGTTTTTCTTACAAGAATCAAAGCATTTTGAGGTCAAAAACTGTGTCTTTTTGACTGTTTTAAACCCAGTATGTAGCATAGGGAACACTGCAGGTACTCAAATATTTTTTGAATTAAGCATCAATTGAGTATGAAAATATACAAGTACACAAAAATGTACGAATGTAAAAGTATTCATATAAGTCTACACTAAGTATTAAACTTTTATCAGATTGTACCATTTAAAGAAGATCCTCCAGGTATTTTAAAGATGAAGAAAACTGATCACAAAATGGTCACTCTTTTGTGTTACAATGAAATTAAATGTTTCCAGTGGTACCTTGTTTTTCTGAAATTTGGGACAGCTATGGTACCGTTTTTAAATATTTACTTTCATCACCATTGCCTTCAACCTGTAATTGAAATGGCAAAGCCAAAAATTAGATTACTGAACACACTTAACCAGCTTAAGAGAAGTTGCTTTTCATTGTAACAATACAGTAGCAGAGAATGTGGAAACTGAAAAGAGCTTTCTTAGAGACTTGCTTTAAGGACGACAATTCAATTGATACGGACAAGCAACAAACAGAATACGGATGATATCCTGAGTCAGGATCCATTATTTTTACTCAATATATATTAAGCATCTACAGTATATCAGGAAAATACAATGTATCTAAAAATATCCAGAATAAGATTTGATCATTTGTCTCAAGATGCTAAAGGGATTGTCTGTGTATTAGCCCTTTCTCATGCTGCTAATAAAGACATAACGGGACTGTGTCATTTAAAAAGGAAAGAGGTTTAATTGACTCACAGTTCAGCATGGCTGGGGAGGCCTCAGTAAACTTACAATCGTGGCAGAAGGGGAAGCAAACATGTCCTTTTTTACATGATGGCAACAAGGAGAAGTGCTGAGAAAAAGGGGGGAAAACCCCTTATAAAACCATCAGATCTCTCACGACAAAGTAAAAGAAAAAAAAAGAAAAAAAGTTATAATAAAACCATGAGATCTCATGAGCACTAAGTCACAAACACAAGAACAGCATGAGGGTAACTGCCCCCATGATTAAATTACCTCCCACCAGGTCCTTCTCATGACACATGGGGATTATAAAAACTACACTTCAAGATGAGATTTGGCTGGGGACACAGTCAAACCATATCATCTTGGAATAATTGGAAACAACTAAATAAGATAAAATAGGTTGATTCTGTGACAAAAAAAAAATTATATAATGAGCTTTCAAAGATCAACTACATTAAAAATACCATATCTATGTAATATGAAGGGAAGAGCTGGTCACCATGCTTTCTCAGCTGCAGATAAACTTCTAAAGACTGGGCTTCCAATACAAAGATGAGAGAGATGCATTTTAAATAATATATATATTAAAACACTTGCTACATTAAAAAAAACACAATAAAAAACTACGTTTGGTACTGTATCTTTATAGGTGACATCGTTTTTCGCAAGGGTCCACCTGGAGATCGCGGACTGCCAGGCTATTTAGGGTCTCCAGGAATCCTCGGAGTTGATGGGCCCAAAGGTTGGTTCTTTCAATAATGTTCTATTAGGATAAGTCTTTTTCATCATCATTATTATCATCGATTTTTTTCCCCCTGAGATAACAGTGATCCCAAACAGCAGCCAGTCAGTGATGACTTCTTTTCAATTAGGTAAAAGTATTCATTTATCTGTAAATCAATAATTTATTTGGCACCCATGCAATAAATTGTTGGATATCAATGATATAAAATGTGAGTTTTTGCCTGCATGCAAGAAAACAGACGTTTTATGTTAGACTCTTGGAATTTCCCCTCTCAGAAGAACTGATAGCTCAGAACACGAAAGTAAGCCGATCTATAATAGATGAATTTTTAAATTAATATGTATAATGTCCTAGATGATTTTCACTACCTAAAAATGTTTAAATGTAATAAATGATAGTGTGGTTGGAAAGTATTTGTTTCTTCTGAGGACTCGATGTAGTTTTATAAGTAATGCTAGCCTACTCTCATTGCAGGAGAACCAGGTCTCTTGTGCACACAGTGCCCTTATATCCCAGGGCCTCCCGGTCTCCCAGGATTGCCAGGGTTACATGGTGTAAAAGGAATTCCAGGTACAAACAATTTGCATGCAAGTGTTTTTGCAAGCGCAAAAGGGTCAATACACTGGAAGAAAATAAAAGCATTAGATTGGTGGATGTCATGACATGGTTTATATGAACTTGGAGGGAAGAGTTTCACAAACATATCTCTATTAACATAAAGTCAGCCAAAATCCAAGAAAAGCTAGTATTTTTCCCTGTTCCATTTTAATTGCTGACCCCTAGCAAAGTATTGTATTAAGCAGAAATTGTCAACACAGTGTCCTACAAGAGAACAGCAGGTAACTGAAGGCAGTGAAGCAGCCACATGAAACACACCCCCTCTTTCTCTTCCATAAAGAAATACGCTTTCTCCCTTTTTTTCTCAAAAGACACACTACTCAGTCCATTTTTTCATGTTCCTACTTTTAAAAGAGTCATAGGAATATGTGGTATTTCACTTTCTTCTTAAGGATGCAAATGCAATTTAAAAAATTGCAACATCCACAGCACTGGGGACAAGAGAGAGTTGCAGCACTGCAGTTAAAAAACTGAGGGAACATTTGAACAGGCCAGCAAGCAGTCAGCACCAGCCCATTGTTACTACGCAAAATGCTAGGCCCTGCATTAATAAATCTTCCAAGTTTTCATGAGACGAAAAGAATTGGAATTTTTATTTAAAATCTCATGGTGTTTTATAAATTAGCCACTAAGTCAACTTTTGAAAGAAAAAAATACGACATTTTATGCCATGTCCTGAGGCTTAAATAAAGGATGATTCACAGGCTTTCCCTTGACAGCTCTGTGCCAGGCCAGGACTCTCCACCCTGCATGGTTGCTCCCAGCTGTCACCACCTCTGCTTTTAACCTCCCCATCTTTAGTCACTGAAGTGGCTATGGGCAAAACCTTCAATTACAAAACATCTCTGTTTATTGATTGGGTTTCTCTGCTCCTTGTGCCACTCCCCTGTCTACACAGGGCCTCTCCCTTGCTACCACCCACAGTCCTAACTCTGCCACCAGCACCTTGGTCTTCAAGACAGTGTCATCAAATTATGTATCATTAACCAGTAAGAGGTGAAGTTACAGAGCCAGTATGTTGGCCAGTATGACCAGTGTGTTGGGTACTGTTCTAAGTGTCTTATGTGTCTCCATTCCTTTATTTCTCACATCAACCCTAGAGATTGGTGCTCTAATTAACCCCATTTTACAGATGAGGAAGCTGAGGAATCAGGTGGCATAGCTAATAATGTGGCAGAGACTGAATTCAAATCCGGAGGCGTGCTCTTGCCCTCCATGCCTCCATCCCCTGACTGCGATGCTATTGCCTGTCTCCTCGGGGGCTGCTTTTGGAGAGTTAATCCAAAGGTCTACCTAGCAACCTGGATAGGGAATGTTATACATTATCACCATCTAGTAGCCATCTGCATTGGCACAGGGTCTTCTGGGAGGCTGGGTCTCAGTCCAAAGAAGAAAGACTAATGGTGGCAGCCATGGACACCGTGGCCAGCCACTGGATGACATGCACTTGGGCAGGGATCCTTTGTCCCCTCAGATCCCACTCACTTCTCCTTTACGAAGGCCTCTGCTACTTTCAATGGCTGTCCCTGCTCTGACTCACAGGCCTGTGAGGGAAGGAGGGGTAGGAAGGTAGGGGCTGTTCCTCATGTTATTCCTAGGGGAAATGTTCTATTAAAAACCAAAAGGACAAAAATGGAGGGAAATAAGGAGGAAAAATAATAAAAGATAAAATATCATTATTGTAAACTCTCCTTATGTCTTATCTTTGACTCAAGGTGAGCAGGTGAGCAGCTCACTGATGCTGATCACTCATTGCATGGTTGTAATTTCCATAGTTTCTCTACGTTTGGCCTATCCAGATACAGTTCAAAGAAGCTTTGTAAGCTGTAAAATGGTTTCGATTACTATAAAAATATACATCCCAGCTCAATGTCTTGCAAAAAATAGAATCTGAATAGATATATGTTGATCAGCTGACCAAAGACCTACCCAGAAAGTCATTCAAAGGGATCCTTTACATAGACATTTAAATACCTCCGAGAAGTATAAAATTGTGCAATAAAATGCAATTTGGCAAGAGACATCCAAAACCTTAGAAAAGCTTGTCATCATTTGGTTCTGCCGTTATACTTTTAAAAATTTATTATAAAGGAAATAATTGGATACATTTGGAAACCTAAATATCTAGAGACATCTTTCAAAGCATTGTTTACAACAGCCAAAAGTTAACAAATGTCTACCTAACATCTAAATGTCTAAAAACAGCATTTAGCTAAATAAATGATGGCTCACCAACACAATAGGGTGCTATGCAGCCACTTATAATGAAGCTAAAAATTCATACTTATTGACATATGTATACTATAATTCCAAAACAGTGTGTTTATGAGTCTTGTGCAGTTATGGATATAAAAATTTATGACTAATATACATTAAACTTTAGCAAATATTATCTTCTGGCAGATTTATGGGTGATTTTTAGTCACTTCTTTCTGCATAATTTTCTTACAATCAGCATATATTAATTTTTTTTTTTTTTTTTTTTTGAGACGGAGTTTCGCTCTTGTTACCCAGGCTGGAGTGCAATGGCGCGATCTCGGCTCACCGCAACCTCCGCCTCCTGGGTTCAGGCAATTCTCCTGCCTCAGCCTCCTGAGTAGCTGGGATTACAGGCACATGCCACTATGCCCAGCTAATTTTTTGTATTTTTTTTAGTAGAGATGGGGTTTTACCATGTTGACCAGGATGGTCTCGATCTCTTGACCTCGTGATCCACCCGCCTCGGCCTCCCAAAGTGCTGGGATTACAGGCGTGAGCCACCGCGCCCGGCCAGCATATATTAATTTTAAAAGTAATATATACTCAGAAAAATAAAGATATATTCTTAAAATTATGAAGATGAAAATTTTAAGAAGCTAAGATCTGAGTTACTTTTTACATGATCTCTTATTCTGGTTATTTACTCCTATTCTCTTATTGCATTTATATTTTATAATAGAAGTTGTCTTTCTTTCCCCATAAGAAAATACTCTATTTTCTTTATATATTGTATTACCCTGATTACTCAAAGTTGGTGTTCAAGGAGGAGTTAGTTAATAATTCGTTGATTTGCAGGAAGACAAGGTGCACCTGGCTTGAAAGGAAGTCCAGGGTCCCCAGGAAATACCGGTCTTCCAGGATTTCCAGTAAGATTTCATGTTTTTAAATCTTTAGCTTCAATTTGAAAAATTGCAAACTCTGGAAATATGGTTGCAACACACTTAGGTTATCAACTTGGTGCCTTGCAAACAGTAGGCACTTAATAGATAACTGCTGATTAAATGAATAAATGTGTGACTGATTAAGTGAATGAGTTAATGAATTTATAAACAGTTTGAAATGGTATCAGAAACAGAAAGCAGATTAGCAGTTGCCTGGGGCTGAGGGTTCGAACAGAGATTCATTGCAAATGGATTTGAGGGAATTTGGGGGAGTGATTGAAATGTTTTAACACAATTGTGATTGTGGCATAATTCTATAAATTTACTAAAAATCATTGAATTGTACTATTATAAAGGAGAAATTTTACATTATGTAAATTATACCTCAATAAGTCTGTTAAAAATTAAAATCTTGATTGTCATCATGAATCAAAAACTTATAGACAAATATACTTAGATCAAATTATTCAGAGAGTCTTGTTAAAATTTACCAGTCTTCAAACACAACATGAATTATGGTGATCGTTCTATGATATTGAATTATATTATTGTGTGTATTGTCTTGAATTGTACTATCTAACTGAATTATTTTTCAGTTTTGGAAGTTAAAAACAAAGCAAAACAAACAAAACACTTGAAATAATAGTTGTGGACCAAAAAAAATGTGTTGAAAAGTTCATGTTAAAATTCAAAAGTTCTTGTTCACACTGTTTTTAAGATTGACACAAGAAGAATTGTATCAAAATACACAATGCAGATTCATTTCTGTACTACCCTAGGGATTCCCAGGTGCCCAGGGTGACCCAGGACTTAAAGGAGAAAAAGGTGAAACACTTCAGCCTAAGGGGCAAGTGGGTGCCCCAGGGGACCCGGGGCTAAGAGGGCAACCTGGGAGAAAGGGCTTGGATGGAATTCCTGGAACTCCGGGAGTGAAAGGATTACCAGGACCTAAAGGCGAACTGGTTGGTATCTAGCAACTTTACCCTCCCTATAAATGAAGTACTCTGAAGTTAAGAGATAAAGTGTTTTCCAAAAATGGCTGGCTGCTCAGCACAGTTCATCACTCTAACTGAAGAATGAAGCATCTTCAAATGAGCAGGAATAACCCAAACAAATAGTTACAGTATTTTGACAAAATAAATAGGTAGCATTCAGTGATGTCGCCCAATCAAAATTCTACATTGATAATGACGCCATCTCATACACAAATTACAGTTCCATATTTGCATCAAATGAGTCTATTGAAAAGTTCAGAAAATGATATATAGTGGAAAGTTTTAGTAAACATTTTGGGGGCAATGTCCATACTTTTAAATAAAACTAAATGCATAAGAGACAGCATATTTCAGAGTATGGTAATCAAATAAAGGGATTAAATGTTGTCATTAATGGCATGATCTCGGCTTATTGCAATCTCCGTCTCCTGGATTCAAGCAATTCTCCCACCTCAGCCTCCCTGAGTTGCTGGGATTACAGGCATGTGCAACCATGCCCCATTAATTTTGTATTTTTAGTAGAGATGGAAGTTTATCATGTTGGCCAGGCTGGTCTCGAACTCCTGACCTCAGGTGATCTGCCTGCCTTGGCCTCCCAAAGTGCTGGGATTACAGGCATGAGCCACTGCACCCGGCCCCAAGATCTATTTTAAAATGTTATAGAGAGGGTGAGCACCTCTCATCATAGTGTATTTATAAGAGGTTTGCAAGGGATGCTGCTCAAACTATTCTATGAAATACCAGTTTCTCCCGGGGCTAATCTGTATAATCCAATAAAAGATTTACCTCAAACAGGTTTGGAGAAACCTGGTAAACAAATTTAAAGGTTCATTAACAGGCCCTTTAATATCAGAATATATGTTGTGAGTCTTCCACATGAGGACAAGCGATCCAGTCTTTCCTAAATGCTTCTGACTACAAAGCCCTTTCTGGCTGGCAGCATCTACAGGACCAGCACTTCTCAGACCCTGACTTGGCCAAGTCCCAGGCTGTTCACTTTGTGGTAGTTATGCTTATAAAGCAACAGTGCTAGAATTCTGTTGGTCTAGTATTAAGAGAATTTGTATGATGTCCCTATTTGTATCTCACCAATTTTTCTTTATAAGGTCTGGTAAACATGGTCCATAAAGTACATGAGAGAAAATCAAGGTGGTGATATGTTGAGTCTTACATCCTGTCTTAAACAAAGGAGACAGACCACTTAGCCATCTGATGATACTGAACAATGAAAAATTGAATCAAATTTATTTCAGGAGGCCATGATGGGAAGGAAGAGGGCTTACATTATTTTGTCAAATTCAACTTCTTTTAAATATACAAATCATTTTCAAAGTTGTAGCATATGAAAATTTAAAAACTAGACAGTTTAAGAGAGAAAATGGAGGTGGGAAATCTCCTTTGTCATGAAAATACCTGGTGAAAACACAAACTTTTAGTAGAGATGGGGTTTGCTCTACTCATTTTATTTAAAAAATGTAGCATTATGATGAATATCACCCCTAAAGTCATTTGAACTATTGGTCAGTTTGAACGTAGTTTTAGTGGCTATTATCATATGGGAGACCCGTCTCAAGTGGGACTCAAGACAGTTTCAAGTTCAAAAAATGTTGCTTCACTCCAAAGGACATAAAACGGCAGAAACCTGCAGTGCTCTTATTTTAGTAATAATTCCCATCAAATGCCAAATGCTTTTTAATTCAAGATCTCAATGACAGCCTAACTGGTATTCATATTTGGAGGACAATTAACCTGTTGTAAGAAGATACTGGAATGAAGCATGATTCAAACACATTCCTGTTGTCACAGGCTCTGAGTGGAGAGAAGGGGGACCACGGTCCTCCAGGGGATCCTGGCTCTCCTGGGTTCCCAGGACCTGCAGGACCAGCTGGACCACCTGGCTATGGACCCCAAGGAAAGCCTGGTCCCAAGGGCACTCAAGGAGTTCCCGGAGCCCCTGGACCACCCGGAGAAGCCGGTTGGTTAGTTTTCTTTCCAGTCCTGTTTTCCGATGGAGTGGGTTGATATTTTCTATAGCTAACGAGGCTTTTCCAAGACTAAGAAAAATGTAGAAACTTGCTTCTAATGAATAGAATATATCAACTCGCAGATACCAGGAAAGAACATGTAGCGTATGTTAGAGAAAACCCATTTTTTCTCCATTAGTGGGCAATTCAACTGAAATTTCCTAGGATATTCTGTATCTATTACTTATATGAAATGAATAGACCCTTGTTTTTTGTGTTTTTTTCAAAGACAGGATCTCACTCTGTTGACCAGGCTGGAGTACAGTGGTATAATCATAGTTTACCGCATCCTCAAATTTCTGGGTTTAATCTATCCTCACACCCGGTCTCCTGAGTAGCTGGGGCTATCGGCGCATGTCACCACAACCAGCTAATTTATATTTTATTTTTATTTTTTGTAGAGACAGGATCTTGCTGTGTTTCCCAGGCTGGTCTCCAACTCCTAGCCCCAAACAATCCTTGCTGCAGCCTCCCAAAGTGCTAGGACTACAGCTGTGAGCCACTGTGCCCAGCCGCAGATTTGTTTTTTTTTTTTGATCCATAACTCAATAGGCACTTTATAAATAAAACTTTAAAATATCTTAGACAAAAGAAGAAAAATAGTCTGATAATAGTTTAAAAGTCCAAGTAACTTTGGGGATACACATATACAGGCCCTAGTTCTGGATTCAGGAGTGTGACTAAAGTTCAGAATAGCATGCTACTGACAGTTTTAGGCAAATAATGCCACCATGGTCATTTTTTACTTCTAAAATCACTTTAGGCCGGGCACAGTGACTCACACCTATAATCCCAGCACTGTGGAAGGCCAAGGTGGGCAGATTACTTGAGGTCAGGAGTTCAAGGCCAGCCTGGTCAACATGGCAAACCCCCATCTCTACTAAAAATACAAAAACACAGCTGAGCATGGTGGCACACACCCATAGTCCCAGCTACTTGGAAGTCTGAGGTAGGAAAATCGCTTGAACTTGGAAGGTGGAGGTTGCAGTGAGCCGAGACCATGTTACTGCAATCCAGCCTGGGCGACAGACTAAGACACTGTCTGAAAAATAAATAAATAAATAAAATCACTTTAAAGGGTGAGACCTAATAAACTGTGGTCTCTAAATCATTTTACAGGGTCTTCATGGGTAAAACTTTTTGAGTGCACAACCTTATATGTTATAAACATATGCATCATTTTTGTCCACACATGTATATAAATCTTATGACTTTCTCTATGTATTAAATAAGTAAATATCTATGTTTATCTGCACCTTATTTTGGAGGCTGCTGTCCTTTTTCTTTTTTTCTTTCTTCTTTTTTTTTTTCTTTTTGAGACAGAGTCTTGCTCTTTCGCCCAGGCTAGAGTGCCATGGCGCAATCTCGGCTCATCGCAACCTTTGCCTCCCGGGTTCTGGTGATTCTCCTGCTTCAGTATCCTGAGTAGCTGGGATTACAGGCACCCACCACGACACCCGGCTAATTTTTATATTTTTAGTAGAGACGGGGTTTCAACATGTTGGCCAAGCTGGTCTCGAACACCTAACCTCAGGTGATCCGCCTGCCTCGGCTTCCCAAAGTGCTAGGATTACAGGCGTGAGCCGCCACGCCTGACCAAAGAAGGCTGCTGTTCTAATCCAGGTACTAGCAAACGGTGGTGGCCCACAGTCCAAGTCCAGTCCACTGCCTGATTTTGTATGATCCGCAAGCTAAGAATGGTTTTCACATTTTCAAATGACTGAAAAAATGTTTAATGATATTTTGTGATGCATGAAAATTATATGAAATTCAAATGAGAGTACCCATAAATACAGTTTCTTAGAACACAGCCACACTCCTGCATGTACTATCTCTGGCTGCTTTTATGCTACAATGGCAGAACTGAGTAGTTGAGTAGATTTGGATCACAAAGCCTAAATTATTTACTATCTGGCCCTTTACAGCAAAAGTTTATTTAGCCCTGTTTTAATCCATTATCAAATGCTCTTTTTTTGTTTTTTTGTTTTGTTTTTTGAGATGGAGTCTTGCTCTGTCACCCAGACTGGAGTGCAGTGGTGTGATCTCAGCTCACTGCAATCTCCACCTTGTGGGTTCAAGGGATTCTCATGCCTCAGCCTCCCAAGTAGCTGAGATTACAGGCAACAGCCACCATGCCTGGTTAATTTTTGTATTTTTAATAGAGATGGGGTTTCACCATGTTGGCCAGGCTGGTCTTGAACTCCTGACCTCAAGTGATCCACTCGCCTTGGCCTCCCAAAGTGCTGAGATTACAGGCATGAGCCACCATGCCTGGCCTCTTCTGTAACTTTTAAGTGTGAATCTTTACTAAAGAACTTCATTGTCATAAAATATATTATTATCAAAGTTGTCCCATCACATACTGTAAACCTGTTTTTCTATAAAGAAGTGACTATATGGACAACACTTATCACTAAACATGTTTTAATGTTTGCCACTGTGGTTAGAATATTATCTCGAATTCTTATCTGCTGGATAGGCATCCCTTCCCCTGTGACAGATGAGGAACTTATCAGAGAGGTTAAGAAAAGTGTCCAAGTTCCCAAACCCACGTCAGCCTTGCCCATATCAAAAATAGCCTTCCTGTGGAAACTAGTCATCCAATAAATAAGTATCCTATCAGTATTCACCAATGTTTACACCTAATTCAATATTATCAATTTTTTGGAACAGGCTATTTTCAATAGACCAGCATGTTGGGTTATTAATTTCCCATTTAGGAAAAAAAAATGCAGCTCACTGCCAGTGCTCATTTCATTTACACAAACAAACTCTTTGAGGCTGAAGCAAATCTGATTTTCATTGTGAAATAAAATGCAATAAATGTTCTTGGAGTTATTTCTAAACAGAACTTGTCTCTAATCCTAATGTAAGGTGGTAAAGTTAGGACCATAATCTGTGAGTTATCTCAGAACAGGAAACAGGTTAAAACAGAGTTTAGACAACAGTCTAAATTCATAAATATTTGTTGACTCAGTAAGAAAGTCTCAATGGGCTGGTGGTCCTTAAGCTAGTTTTGAAGCCTGTGAAAGTTTTTTTTTTTAATTTTCTTTGTTTATAAACCCTTTATAATCATATTTTCCCCTATCATCTAAGAAAAGCTTCAATATATATATACCCCAATCTTATGATCACAAATTTCCTTAAGGTCCTAGGGGAGAAGTCAGTGTTTCAACACCAGTTCCAGGCCCACCAGGACCTCCGGGGGCCCCTGGCCTTGCTGGCCCCCAAGGTCCACCTGGTAAGTACCCTATGCCAAATCTGGTGCATGGCATCAGACAACACCCTGACTCTTTCAAAAAATATACTGTCTCCATTTTAAGAAAAAAATGTATTCATTGGCTCCAAAAGAGAGCACAGGGCAGTGTCCTATCTGATAGGCAAGCAGGCTGGGGACTTGCTGTAGTTCTCTGAGGTTATCCAAATTATTCTCACTGGTGCTTCTAATATAAAGGCTCCAGAGAAGAACCTATAAAACTACTTAAGAGGAATTCTAGAGCAGAACAACCTTTATGGAGTTTTGGTAGGGGAGAAAGTGATGCTTGCTTACTGGCAATTTATTAGGATATTTTCCACGGCACCTTTCATCTTTGCCATCTACATCTTTGCCAATGTGATCTAAAACTGAGTTTTGCATGCATAGAAGGAGACTTACATAGTTCAAGACATCTAGAATATTTCTTGTTAGGAATTAAATCATATTTACAAAATTATTTGCAGTTCCTAAAGATTAGTCCATTGGATAGGGACACAGAGGAGGAGCATATGATTGGTGTTGTGTTAAAAAATTTTTCTTTATGTGCAAAAGGGATAGGATGACACAGATAACTTAGACATTTTCTTTTAAAACAAGATGAAGAAAAGTTGCTGATGTGGAGATGCATATGTGTATTTGTTTTTAAGGTATCCCTGGATCCATGGGGAAATATGGAGATCCTGGTCTTCCAGGGCCTGATGGTGAACCAGGAATTCCAGGAATTGGATTTCCTGGGCCTCCTGGACCTAAGGGTAAATTTTAAAAATTTTTAAACATAAAGTTTATTGTGAATATTTAGAAGATATACATATGCATAAATAAAATAAGTAAAATACAATATAAAGATATAAATAGGACATAAGATACAAAGTGAGTAAAATAGGAAATATCCATAATACTCTGTAAAATGTTTTCTGGCTGGGTGCAGTGGCTCACGCCTGTAATCCCAGCACTTTGCGAGGCCAAGGCAGGCAGATCACTTGAGGTCAGGAGTTCGAGACCAGCGTGGCCAACATGGTAAAACCCGTCTCTACTAAAAATACAAAATTGGCCAGGTGCAATGGCATGTGCCTGTAATCCCAGATACTCACGAGGCTGAGGCAGGAGAATTGCTTGAATCCAGGAGGCAGAGGTTGCAGTGAGCTGAGATTGCGTCACTGCACTCCAGCCTGGGCAACAAAGCAAGACTTTCTGGGGAAAAAACAAAAAAAACTTTTCCAAGAGCCTTAAATAGTAAAAAATCTTATAATAATGTTAGGCGAAAAGGCAATTGATTTATGCGATATCATCTCAATTGCATTTTTCAAAACACAGAAAACAACTAGAAGGAAATTCACCAAAATGGTAATAGTAATTCTTGATTATTGGATTTTAAGGACATTTTTGGTACTTCTCAATAAATGCCTGCACCTTTTACATTTATACAGTTATTTTTTTATATAAGAAAGTGACTATTAAATCACAAATAGCTGTTTTCCCCACACACTCCAAAATAAATTACAGAAGTTATTTTCCTTTAGGAAAAAAGTGCTGTCTCTCCTTAAAAAAAATCTAGACACTGAGAGCTCACACAATGACATAAGCCTGCCCCCTGACAATTATATCAAAGTCCTGTCCAGGATGACATATGAGTAAACTGAGTCCCTGGATTCTCACATAGAACTAACTGTAAGTTTTAGGATAATTTCATGTTTGTTACAGTATTATTTAAAATGTTTGTTAAAATGGCATCTTTTTTTTTTGGTGTTTCAGCTCTTGAATTAGTATGTCATTAATGTTTATTATATATTAATTCTGCACAAATATGAGAATATTGATTTCAATTTATGACTATTTGAAATGGAAAACATAATTCTATTTCTCATGAAGTCTCAAGAATGGCTTTGAACAGAATTTCTTGGTTTTCTTCCTAATGATCTGTGAAGTAATGGAGCATGGCTCGCATTTGTACCTCATTCCTCTGGGACCCTGCATTAACAAATTACATCCCTAATTTGTAACTCTATGTATTGACTCTCTGGAAGAAGACTGTTGACTGTGGGAACCAGAACTAACCCAAGAGCTCCTTGAAAGTACAGATTTACAATTTCACAATTGAACCTAATGAATTCCATGAACTAACAGCAAATTAAATATTGGTCAAATTAGGGTATGAAGGAGCTGTCTGAATGCAGCCTTGCTTCACCAGGGCCTCCTCTTCTGAACCAGAGAACATAGAAAATGTGTGTGACCCCTTTCTCAATTCACCTACTATAAATGCATAAGAAGTTAATCCCTTACATGCAATGGATGCTATAGGAACATTAAGACTTAATTCTCTTAAGCAACTCCTGTTGAGAAAGGCTACCTGGGGTGCTGAAAAATCTCTATTGCTTAATCTAGGTCATGCTTGCATGAATATATACACATATAAAAATCCATTTACCTGTATACTATATGTAAAATATACTTCAAAAACAAAGTCAACTGGTCAACCAGGTTTGAAGAATTGCTGAATCAAGATTATAGCCATACTTAACAACAAAATGGAAAACGTTATTTTTTAAATTGGGAACCAATGTAATTTGGGAACTTTTAAAAAATTGCTAATTTATCAATTGGTTTATTATCATTTAAACTTTCATAAAAGCATCACTAGCTGGTTGAGAGATAAGAGAGTTACTTCTCAGAATATTTCAATAAGACTAATCCGACAACAATGTTTATTGCTTTTTCTCTGTAGGAGATCAAGGTTTTCCAGGTACAAAAGGATCACTGGGTTGTCCTGGAAAAATGGGAGAGCCTGGGTTACCTGGAAAGCCAGGCCTCCCAGGAGCCAAGGTATGCAAAAATTCAAACTCAAACTGTCACAGGGGAGAGGGCAGGTGACCATTAATTGGCCAGTTTATATGCACCCACCTGGCAGAACACTCTATACATAGAAATTATCAATATATTTGTAGATGATGAAGACATTAAATTTTTTTAATGTTTTTCTGGATCATCTTCCCTTTTAGAAAGGAAAATATGAGGTGTCAGAATGCAGATTTCATCCTGATACCATCTTTAATGGTTTCATAAACACTCAAGACTGTTTAAAATGAGACAACTCTAGAAAGAAATGTGGGTAGCTATGAGAAAAACTATCAAAAGTAAAGACATCTAGGTTTTTCTCTTTACAGACAATCCCATAGTCTTCTGAAAAAGTGGAGGCTACATATCCCAAAGTGTTATTAAGCATAATCTTATAGAAAAGTCAGCAACTAGAGTTCAAAAAGGAAAGTTGATGGCACGGTGGTGGCTGTACAAAAGGGACTTAGAGCCTCCATGACACAGACCAGTCAATATTAGTGAGGATTTGGAAGCATTATATAGTAATAATATAATTTCTGTGCTATAGGGAGAGCCAGCACTAGCCATGCCTGGAGGACCAGGAGCACCAGGTTTTCCAGGAGAAAGAGGCAATTCTGGGGAACATGGAGAAATTGGACTCCCTGGACTTCCAGGTCTCCCTGGAACTCCAGGAAATGAAGGGCTTGACGGACCACGAGGTACAATAGCAAGTGTCATTACTTTTCTCCACTGTAAGCTCAGCTAAAATGCAGCAAACTGAATGCATAGGTGTTCTAGGAATGAAGAATTCTCAAATAAAGCTTCTGGTTCAAGAAATAGAATCTGTGGAGCCTAATTATTTTCCCATCCAATGTTCCTGCCCTACCTTTCTCCCTTCCTCCTTCCTTCTTTTCTTTTTAAAGAGTGCCCTCTACAAAAGGCATATTAGTGGTAGTAAATGTACGTCTGATTTAGGTGGAAAAAAGTTAACAGAAGAATGATTGGTGTAGCAATACCAAGACCTTAAGTTCTAGCACCTGGGTATATACTTGGGCTTTCTTTCGCAGGAGATCCAGGGCAGCCTGGACCACCTGGAGAACAAGGACCCCAAGGAAGGTGCATAGAGGGTCCAAGGGGAGCCCAAGGACTTCCAGGCTTAAATGGATTGAAAGGGCAACAAGGTAGGAGGAGGGCCTCAAAACTGGCCACCAGATGGGCAGGAGGCATGAGACTCCTGCTCTGTGCTTTTCTGCCTAACATGGGAACTGTCCAGCAACAAGTCCTGACCATTGTTCAGTTAGAAATACTTCAGAAATGGAAACCTTGCTGCCATGGATTTGTTGCATACAGTAATGTATACCACCTATAAAGGAAGAAATCTGAAGTTAATATAGTGAGTTTCCTTGTGTCTTTTATACAAGAAAATATGAACACTGAAGACAGAGAGAGATTGGTGTGTGTTTACATATATTTATATACATATAAATTTTCAGAAAACATTTTACCTTTAATACATTCGTAATTATATTAAAATAGTAAATGTATACTTATTATTATAATAGGGCAAATGTATGCAATGGTACCAGTTAAAAAAGTTATAAACTAAAATATGTAGTTGATTGTTTTATACACAATAGAAAATAAAAAACAAAAATAAATCTAAATGATGCAGGCTAGATGTTCCAGATGATGGGAAACTTACTTTATCTTTTTGGATTCCCTCAATCTGATCTCATGAACTGTTCCTGGAAAAAAAGTTATTTAGAAATCAGTTAATGTTTGTGGTCTATCATACTGCTTATATGTTCACAAATCAATTTTTGACCAAGATCTTAACTATTATAGTGGCATTATTATTGTTTCTGGAGGCAGCCAGTGGCTTCCCTACACATGAATGGCTCTGTATGTCTTTTGTAGGATACAGAGTGAGCAGCACTCATAAGGTCCCAGAATGTGCCTGCAGGACTAGAAAATAGATATAAAGACTACACTTTTACTACTGCATGAGTCATTGGAGCAGAGAATGTTAGAGCCAGAAGGGAGCTTAGAAATTTGGTGGGACATTAAAGACACATACACACACACACACACACACACACACACACACGTGCATAAGTGTGCAGTTACCCAAAATCACAAAGCTAAATATTTACAGCCACAAAATATTTCTGAAGTGGCTGGGTGCAGTGGCTCATGCCTGAAATCCCAGCACTTTGGGAGGCCAAGACGGGAGGACCGCTTGAGGTCAGGAGTTCGAGACCAGCCTGGCCAATATGGCAAAACCCCATCTCTACTAAAAATACAAAAATTAGCCAGGCGTTGGAGTGCATGCCTGTAGTCCCAGCTACTTGGGAGGCTGAGGCAGGAGAATCACTTGAACCCAGGAGGCAGAGATTGCAGTGAGCCAAGATCGCGCCACTGCAATCCAGGCTGGGCGACAAAGGGAGACTATCTCAAAAATGTATATATTTCTGAAGTTATGGGGAAAGCATTTGTGGGTTCATTCATTTATTTGTTCATTCATTTATTCATACACAGGCAGAAGAGGTAAAACAGGGCCAAAGGGAGAGCCAGGAATTCCAGGCTTGGATAGATCAGGATTTCCTGGAGAAACTGGATCACCAGGAAGGCCAGGCCATCAAGGCGAGACGGGACCACCAGGTCAAAAAGGATATCCAGGAAATCCAGGAATTTTAGGGCCCCCAGGTATCCTTTTTTGTGTTTCTATTTTTCTTTTTATGTCCTCTTCCTCTTAAGGTAGCTCTGTCAACTACCTAGGCATATGCTTTTTGACTCTATGCTTTTACTTCAGTTAATATAAGATTTTCCTTCTAAATTATTTCTAAGAAACCAGGGGCCAGGGTGCAGGGGAACGGTGGTGGCGGGATGAACACATTTCACAATTACCCAGGATGTGGCTATTTTTGCCATGTTATCCTTTTAATATGCTACTATTATAATATTTTTGCTAGTATTTTGTTGAGAATTTTTGCATTTATATTGAGAAGGGATATTGGTCTATAGTGTTCTTGTGTTAGCTTTGGTTTTGACATCAGAGTAATGCTGGTCTGACAGCACGAGCTGGAAAGTGTTTCCTCCTCTTGTATTTTCTGGAACAGCACGTGAAGAATTGACACTCTTTAAACATTTGGGAGAATTCATCAGTGAAGTTATCTGGGTCTGGGCATTTCTTTGTGGGAAGTCTCTAAATGACTAATTCAATCTCTTCATTTGTTATAGGTATATTCAGATTTTTTATTTCTTCTGGAGTCAGTTTTGGTATTCTGTGTTTCTCTAAGAACTTGTCCATTTTGTCTAAGTTATTTGATTTGTTGCCATAAAGTTGTTCATCATATTTCTGTATAATTGTTTTAATTTAATGGCTATGTTTATTGTTTATATGTTTGGGGAGAATATTCTGTTCCCTCATGGCATAAAAACCTCACTGATCTCTCATCCAGAGAAGAACCCAAAACAACTTAATCAGCACATTATCCTTTCATTCATGTTATTGGGCTACTATCACATGCCAGCATTCTTCCAGACCCCAGAGACACATCAGTCAGTGGACAAGTCTCCCCTTCCATAGTAGAGGAGCAACAATAGAAACATTTAAAGTCTAAGTTCAACTTGAGACCAGGTGTTATGAAGAAAATAAAGTGAAGAGATATAATAGAAAGTTACTGGTCAGGGTGTGGGAGGATAGAATGCTCCAAAATTTCCACATATTCTATCCTCATTCATGAATATCATTTGCTACCAATCACTTCCATATAGATGAGTTTAAAAGACCATTTACCAACCCATCTCCTGGACTAATATGGTAATCTCACTATTTACAGAGGCCATTTTTTCAACTACCAAGCTCTACTTCTAAGTATAATTTATTTTAGCATATGGAATATTTTGCTTTTCTCACTCTGTACAACATGCACTGCTTTGTGTTAATTTGTTTCCATAGGTGAAGATGGAATGGTTGGGATGATGGGCTTTCCTGGAGCCATTGGCTCTCCAGGGCCCCCTGGGAACCCAGGCATGCCAGGGCAGAGGGGTAAGTGATGGAGTGTCTTTCTAGAGAGTAGGAAGCAGAAACAATATTCATTTATTTTGCAGCAAAAAAAACCCAAAACTTATGTTTCTTTGGAAGAATAGTTCTGAGAGAGCAACAGCATTTGATTTTGCTGTTTTCGGTGTTCCTTTTTTCCATTTGAATGGAATCCTATTTTCTCCCTGCAGGCTTATACCACTACCCTTATGAGGCTGCCTGCCTGAGGAAACTATTTACCAAGTTCTCAGCACTGTTAGCATTTTTTGTTTCATTTGTTCTGTTTTATTATAAGCACTGCCAACTTTTTAATCCCTATGAACTACTTAAAGAATTAGGGACCTGATGTTGTTACTCCTGTCTGTTAGGAAGCCTTGGAATTCCAGGAGTAAAGGGCCAGAGAGGAACCCCAGGAGCCAAAGGGGAACAAGGAGATAAAGGAAATCCCGGGCCTTCTCAGATATCCCACTTAATAGGGGACAAAGGAGAACCAGGTCTCAAAGGTAAATAACTGCTTATTTGGAATTAGAACATCAGAGCTGATTCTCAGGCTAAGAAATTATCCAGGCAAATCCCTTTAGTTGACAAACAAGGACACTGAGGGCCAGCGTTTGGTTACCTGCCCAAGTCACACAGCCGGTTGGTGGCTGAGCAGCACCAGAACTGAGTCACCTTCCACCATATGTTGCCTCCTCAATGTGTAACATTTTATTTATGAGTTAATTCTGCATTTTGATTTGCTATATTTGAGGTCATCAGCAGTTTTTAAATTATAAGCCTCAAAACTCCCTCTTTGCCAAGTATGAGGAAAACTAAACCCTAAAAAAAAAATCCACATTAAAAATCTTTTCTGTCTGATGTTGAAATACCCATCTCAAATTCAACTTTATTCTGTTGACTACCAGGATAATTTCTTCTGATTCCATCTAAAAACTTCTTCTGTTCAAAATCCTTTGGAGAATAATTACTAAAAAGAAATGCTTCAATGAAAATGTAACCCTTTAGAAAGACTGTTGTTAGATGTGGCTATTAGGCTAAAATTCAAACCCATTCACATTATTTCAAGTTATTTGGGCCCTTTTTATGGCAGTTTTTGTGATATGATCAATACAACCGATATAAAACCAGATTTTCAGAAGCCCTCCCTTGCAGTCTTCTTGACCAAATGTAATCCCAAGCAACTTTAGAAAAACAGAGAACTGCTGGGTAAAATACACATTTACAGATCAGACTCTTAGAGCTGGAAAGGATTAAAAACAAATGTGTCATCACAAGAAAGGAATAAAAGAAAAATGTGTTTACAGTTGCAAAACCATGTTAAGTTTTGAGATATTTGAAATGACTTTTGAGAAATGAGACTGTATTCAACAAATATTTATATGCGTGGCACATAAGGATATAACAAACCTTCACATGTACTGCCAAACCTTAAAAAAAAAAAAAAATTTTAGCAGGGCGCGGTGGCTCACGCCTGTAATCCCAGCACTTTGGGAGGCCAAGGCGGGTGGGTCACGAGGTCAAGAGATCGAGACCATCCTGGTCAACATGGTGAAACCCCGTCTCTACTAAAAATACAAAACATTAGTTGGGCATGGTGGCGCGTGCCTGTAATCCCAGCTACTCAGGAGGCTGAGGCAGGAGAATTGCCTGAACCCAGGAGGTGGAGGTTGCAGTGAGCCGAGATCGCGCCATTGCACTCAGCCTGGGTAACATGAGCGAAACTCCTTTCAGAAAAAAAAAAAAAAAATTGCACAGGGTGCTGTATACCACAATATAAAGACTGACTAACTGGCAAGTTAGGAAGTAAAAGCCTTTTGGGTAGTCCCCATGTAACCAGGTGTTGAAGAGATAGTCTAGTTCTGGTACAAAAAGAATATTGCATTTCATTTTTAGCAATGAGAAAGAAAGTAATATGACTTTTAAAAAACTCTGCTAGGACTAGTCTAAGCCAACAAATGAAAAAAAAAAAAAAATACTGGCACCAATCTCCAGTCCTCATAAACTGCAGAGACACCACTTCACTAGACTATTTTAGATTATTTAAGTAGTGTTAGAAACATTTTGGAAAAAATATGAATAGCATATCTCTGCCTACATAAGCAGAAATTTGGCTCTCACAGTATAAATGCACAATGAGTACTAATTTGCAATTGAAGAATTCCTTTTGTAAAGTATAGAAGGACACATGCTATGGGCTATTTCTATGCTTCCAACAAAATTCTTTTACTCACCCAGAGTATGCATCGAGGCTGTTCTATGTGTTTTCCTTAGGCTTTTCAAATGCATAACCAAGGGGCACAGATTGAAGAAGAATAACAAAAAAAGAACCTGTAACTAGGCCTCCCTAATTTCAGTGTGATCCATTTTTTTTTTCCTTTTTTTGGAGAACAGGGTCTCCCTATATTGCCCAGGCAGGTCTCGAACTCCTGGGCTCAAGCTATCCTCCTGCCTCTGCCTCAGTAAGAGCTGGGATTACAGTCATGAGCCACTACGCCCAGCCAATCCATTTTTTTTTTTTTTTTTCTAAATCTGAATTTCTGACTTAAAGCTATTCATTTTAAATGTGGAAGAGATATTGAATATATAGATAAGCACAATAACATGTCACTATCCTCTCCACAAGGAGTCTATGTGGGAGAATTAGGCATATGTAGAAAAAAAAAAATAAAGAACATAAGTGCAAGTCAGTATGCTGTATTATTTAACAACGATGTAAGTAGTATTCATGTGCAGGTACTGTTCTAAGCTTTACAAATATTGACTCATTTAATCCTCACAATTACCCTAGGAGTAGGCTGGGCCCAGTGGCTCATGTCTGTAATCCCAGTATTTTGAGAGGCTGAGTTCAAGACGAGCCTGGCTAACATGGTGAAACCCCATCTCTACTAAAAATATAAAAATTAGCCAGTTGTGGTGGTAGGCACCTGTAATCCCAGCTACACGGGAGGCTGAGGCAGGAGAATTGCTTGAACCCGGGAGGCAGAGGTTACAGTGAGCTGAGATTATGCCACTGCACTCCAGCCTGGCCAACAGAGTGAGACTCATCTCAAAAAATGAATAAATAAATAGCATTAGGAGTAGGTACTGCTATTGCAATCATCCCATTCTACAGATGGGGAATAGGGAGGTCAAGTTATTGCCCAATGGCACTCTGATAGGAGATGGGAGAGATGGCCCTCACCCTTGGCCTCCTCACTGTGCTGCCAGAGCTTTGTAGGAGTTGGGGGAAGCAGAAAATACAGCAACTACACTAGTCAGTGAAACCTCCATGAAGGAGGATTTAAATGTTTTGTAAGATTCAGATGAACAACTGAAATTCTTAGCTTAAAATCTTTCCAAGGCTCTTTGTGCTTTGAGAATGGAAACTTCTTAGACTGACCTACAAGCTTGTTCACCACTTGCACTTGGCCTGTCTCTCCAGTCACATGACATTTATGTACTCAACAACTACTTTGTACTTAATAAAATAAAAAAACAGACTAGGCATTTTGCTATGTCCTGACTATACAGAGGCGAACAAAGCAGACTTAGTTTCCTAGTCATGTTGAAAGTTACAGTTTAGTGGCGGGAAGAGACATAATGGGTCCATAAACAGTTTGCATTTAGGCTAGGTAGGAAGTATCTTAGGCTTTGTGGATTATATGTGATCCCTGTTGCATATTCTTCTTTGCTTTTTATTTTGTTTTTAATAATCTTTTAAAAATGTAAAAGCCATCTTTAACTCTCAAGCCGTAAAAAACCAAGCCAGATTCAGCCTGAAAGCTGTATTTTGCCAACTTCTAAAAAACTGAATAAACACATTAAACATTATACATTTTCTTAGATTGCAATCAATGGCACAAATGGAAAAAACGAAGGCTGTAAAACAAAACAATCTAACCCCTGATACTCATCACTCCTTTCTACAGGCTGTTTTACTGTCTGGGAATCTTGTCTCATTCCAGGCCTTCTTCACCCAATTCGTTTTCATTTGGTCTTCAAGACTGAGCTAAAAAATACCACCTCTTCCAGAAATTCTTCCCTGTAGCATATTGTGCCCAACGCTAGTACAGAGTTTATCTGCCTGGATGATAATTATTTGTTTACTTGGCTGTCTCCCCAGTTAAACCCTAAAAACTCGGGGAAAGACAACATGATAATTTCTCTCTCCAGGACTCAGCATAAGACCTGTTCATTAATTAGATGTTCCATCCATATGTGAATGAATAAGTATATATGCAGGAAAAGAGCCAAGGGAAGTGAATCTGCTTGAGAAAAAGCACAAAGTCAGGCCGTAGACAGACTGCAGAATGCTTCATGCTGCCAAAGGAGTTTGCAATTTACTCTGCAGGTAATAGAGATTCAATGACTATTTCTTTCTTTATTTACAGACAGTGTCTCGCTGTCACCCAGGTTGGAGTGCAATGGCGTGATCTCACTGCAACCTCCACCTCCTGGGCTCAAGCGATTCTCTTGCCTCAGCCTCCCAAGTAACTGGGATTACAAGATCCATGCCCAGCTAATTTTTATATTTTTAGAAGAGATGGGGTTTCATCATGTTGGCTAGGCTGGTCTCAAACTCCTGACCTCAAGTGATCCGCCTGCCTCAGCCTCCCAAAGTGCTAGGATTACAGGTGTGAGCCACCACGCCCAGCCCAATGACTATTTTTGAACAGGAGAAGAGTATGATCAAAGTCATGTTTTAGGGAAAGTTGAATGGTGTCCTGGGAGATGTATGAACTTCTCAACCATGCAGAACTGGATTCAAATCCAAGTGTTATTAACTGACTGACAGTGTAATTCTGGGTAAAGGCTTTGACTTACCTAATACTTAATAAATTATAATTTTAATATATGGATTGAGAATAGAATCAGCTAGATGAAAATAGTACAATAGATAGTGCTTTGTCTTTACTATTAAAAAATGAAGAGAAATTTAGGCTGCTAATTCTTAAAATGTTGTTTTAAAGAGTATATATTAAGATCATTGCTAGTGTTCATTGAGAAATAACTTATGCCAGGCACTGTGCTAATGCTTGACACATATTATCTCATTTAATCCTCTTCTTTAAAAGACAGAAGCCCAAATCTGCCCATGCTCTTAACATATCTGCTATGCTGTCCTACAATAATATGCCGTCAGTTTAAACCAGGATGTGGATGGGTATGACAAAATTTTAACCTGCATTTTTAATACCTGGTTTTTTGTTTTTTGGGTTTTTTTTTTTTTTTTTTTTTGAGATGGAGTCTCACTCTCACTCAGGCTGGAGTGCAGTAGCAAGATCTTGGCTCACTTCAACCTCTGCCTTCCAGGTTCAAGTGATTCTCCTGCCTCAGCCTCCTAAGTAGCTGGGATTACAGCCATCCACCACCATGCTCGGCTAATTTTTTTGTTAATATCTGGTTTTTAACTTTAGGATTCGCAGGAAATGTGGGTGAGAAAGGAAACAGAGGTGTTCCAGGGCTGCCAGGTTTAAAAGGCCTCCAAGGACTACCTGGACCACCAGGACCACCAGGTACAGCTGATTCTCAAATAGAAATAACACATTTTACACTTTCCTACATCTAATGTAATAAAAGTTGTTTCTAGGCTTAATGGGTTTAAATATCAATTCCGTTCTGATAGTGTTCCAGCAGAAATTTGCTACTAAATTACTAACAAGAAGGTGTTTATAGTTGGTGTGTAGTTAACAAAACCATATTAACCTACAAATAGTTCCATTTTGTCCTCAAAATTTTATTCTGAAATTGCTGATATGTATTACAGATTATAATTTATCACCATGTGATAACATATCAGAGATGAAAATTAGAGAATGCCTTAGAAGTTTTCAGATTTGCATCTTTCTTTTTTAAAACAAATAACTGAGTTTACAAAATAATTTTTAAATAACTAAAGTATGCCACCATTCCTATAACCACCTCAGTAACAAAATATATTACATGGCAATAACACTTCAGGATGCAGTTGGAAATATATTCCCATATGACTGCAGGAGCCCACTTTTTCCTGCTGGCGTTGGTCCTAGGATGATTTTAGTGTTTGAAAACCAGGCCTGCGGACAAGAATCTAACTTTCTTTAGTTTTACATGTTCTGGGTCCCCAGTTCCTTCCTTATTTGAAGGAAAAAGGACAGCTAGACAAGTGCCTAAACCAGCTGGCCTGGCTGTTCTGGATTCATTAATTCATGCAAGCAACAAGTCTTTATTAAACACATACTATTTCCAGGAACTGTGCAGGGCAATAACTATTTATTTGTCCTCAAGGCCCCAGAGGAGATTTGGGCAGCATTGGGCATCCTGGAGAACCAGGACCACGTGGTGTGCCAGGGAGCATGGGGAACATGGGTATGCCAGGTAATGAATAAAGTCCTGTTATGAGCCCACAAGCTCACGATGGGTCAGGATTCCAGATTTTCTGTGTTATGCATTGTTTTGGTTTTCCACTTGATAGAAAGCTTATATTTAAAAAAAACTAGATTTGCTATTAGACAAATATACTGTGTGCAACTAGAATATAGATGAGAACAAAATAAATATTGATGTTATATAATAATCATCCATTGTAATTACCTGATGTATTTGCAATTCTGAAAAAGCAATTCTTGGAAGAAAGCTTATGCAAAGGTGAAAAGTAGAAAACTTCAAGATCCTCATGTTTATCTATTTTACCTGATTTTTCTCCCTAATTTCAGGTTCTAAAGGAAGGAGGGGAACTTTGGGATTCCCAGGTCGAGCTGGAAGACCAGGCCTCCCAGGTATTCATGGTCTCCAGGGAGATAAGGGAGAGCCAGGTTATTCAGAAGGTACAAGACCAGGACCACCAGGACCAACGGTATACAGGCCAATGAAATATTTACATTTTGGTGGTGGAGTGAGCCCCTTGAAAAATATCAACAAGTACCCAGATTCAATGTGGGCAGAGAAAATTGAAACTATTGCTATACTTTCAGGCAGTTATTTGGATTTTTAAAATCCTATATCCACAGCTGAGGATGCTTGTCTGTCACAGAGCTGTCAACTTCTGAAAGTCTCTTTCAGTCACCAAGGAATTTCTCACACTGTCCCTGCAATTTAGCTGTGCTGCCAGAAGAGGGCAGTGATTACAGGCCCATGCAATCAGATGGGACAGTGGGTTTTTTCTTGTGATACAAAGTGGCCCATTTCTGCTGTACCCATCTCACACAGACTTAGAAAAATAAATTTCCAAACCTTCTAATAAAAAACACTTGTCAGCCAGGCGTGGTGGCTCACGCCTGTAATCCCAACACTTTGAGAGGCCAAAGTGGGCAGATCACAAGGTCAAGAGACCGAGACCATCCTGGCCAACGTGGTGTAACCCCATCTCTACTACAAGTACAAAAATTAGCTGGGAGTGGTGGTATGAGCCTGTAGTCCCAGCTACTCGGGAGGCTGAGACAGAAGAATCACCTGAACCTGGGAGATGGAGGTTACAGTAAGCCAAGATTGAGCCACTGCACTCCAGCCTGGTGACAGAGCAAGATTCTGTCTAAAAAATAAAAAAATAAAATTTTTTAAAATACTTGTCTTACTAAGACATAACAAAAGGTACAAAATAACTTTACATCATCATTAGAAAGCAAACAAAATCCTAAGATACATACATTTCTCTTTCTTGTTTTAGAACTTTTTCTGTGTAATGGGATAGAAATACTTAATCTTGCTTCAATGTTTTCAGTGTTTGTGCTCTGTCAAATTGAGGTTGGATGTTAAAGCCCTTACTACTGTGTTATACGAAGCAGCAATCAAATGTTTCAGTAAGACTTGGCTGCTTTCTTAGGTTCATTCTCTCCCAAATTTTCTGAGTACAGCTTTCACACTAAAAGCCAGAGAGAGACCACTAGAAATGATAACAGAAGTTCCTATAAGCAGAGGTTACTAACATGGGATTCCATGGACTCCCAGAAAAATCTATGGGATCCCAAGAAGCCCAGCAGCCTCTTGAAATTGAATACAAATGTTTGAAAATGTTTTTGTAAGGGAGAGTCTATTTTTCAGATTTAGATTTTTAAATTTTCAACAGTATATGACTCCAACATATAAAAATTATTACTTAGGGAACCTCTCCCTCTTTTTTGAGACAATAAAATACCACCTTTCCTAAAGTTTTCCACCAGCCATAGTCTCCAGTACTGATTGCTAAAACAAGAAAAAATTTAGACACCACACAGACCAAAGAAAGCAACTGTTTATTACTTGGAGCACAGACAAATGTCTTTGTTCTTTACATGTAGATTAAGTCCTCAGAAAACCAGAGATTGCTTCCACTGAGATACTTGCTCAATGAGAAATCCTATTTGACTTCACATTCGATGAATTAATAGTTTCATTTAAAGTTTTCACAGGTAACCACCAGAATAAATTGTTAGAACTGTGCACTGAGCATGAAATGAGCTGGTTTTATCATGTCACCAAATGAGAGTAACAGAGTGGTATATTTTAATTGGCTACCATAGAAATTTTGTAAATATTTATCCAATCTATATGTTCTGGCTTGTCATAAGACTGAAGTAAATATTTAATGAATATTAAATCATTGGAAGGTTTTTAAAACATGTGATTGACATATTTATCTGCATGCATAGTATTTGTAGGACACATCTTTATTTAGTCTATTTCTTTATTACCCCCAGCTAGTCATCACAATTTGTAATTATATAGTTGTGTGATTATTTAATACCTATCTCCTTACTGGTCTCTGAAGCTCTATGAAGGCAGGGACTGTTATGTCATAGATCTATATAGGTTATTATTATATCCTGGTAAGAGCCAGCTTCCTGAGTATGCTACCAGTGCAGTCACAGAGGTCCTGTGCTAACAAGGACCTCCATGCTTTGTCTGATGTGACACTATTGATGTCTTGAAATTCTCTTTAGAAAGTTTTAAGGGAAGGTGCATTTTCATTTTGCACTGGGCCCCATAAACCATGTGGCCTTCTTATTCCCAGCACCTATCGCAATGCTGGCAGATAGCAAATACTAAATATGAATTGATGAATGAATGAAATAATTAATGAATAAAGTTTATGCTGAATTCTAACCACATATCCTGCTTATATGAGAATTTTAAAGGTGTTTGGCTAAATTTAAGGGGGATCCAGGACTGCCAGGTGATACGGGAAAGAAAGGAGAAATGGGGCAACCTGGCCCACCTGGACATTCGGGGCCTGCTGGACCTGAGGGAGTCATTGGAAGTCCTGGAAGTCCTGGCCTTCCAGGTAAGGCTTGGGTTTACAATTCTAAAAGCTGAAAGCAATACTCATAGGATAGCCCTCCTGAAATCATTGTGGTAAACAGAAAGCTATTTATACTTTTATGCTACAGTTGCTTTTATTCAACTTTGAACTTCAAACTCTAACACACTAAGAAACAGAGAATTCATTAAGAAGAGCCCAGTTTTACTAATCAGCCCATTTGGTGGACTGAAATATAAAAATATGTTCCTATAAACACTTTTGAAGAACTGCCTCAACAAATTCAGCCTAAGGATGCAAAATGTTAGCCACTGTACAATCATGTTTGTATTAGTTTGTTCAGGCTTCCATAATGAATACCACAGACTAGGTGGCTTAAACTACAGACATTTATTTTCTCAGAGCTCCAGCAGCTCCAAGGCTGTGATCAAGGTGTTGGCAGCGTTCATTTCTTCTGGGGCCCCGGTTCTTGGCTTGTGGATGGGTAGCCTCTTCCCGTGTCTTCCAGGTGTCTTTAATCTTCTCTTCTTATAAAGACACCACTTATATTAGGGCCCACCCTACTGACCTCATTTTAATTTAATTACCTCTTTACCAAGCCTATCCCTAAATACAGAGTAACGTTCTGAAGTACTGAAGGTTAGGACTGCAACATATGAATGTGGGGACAACACAATTCAAACTACAACACTGTGTTCTCTTTTTCGAACACATTTCTGAACTGAATTTTGGCTTTCTTGCTTATTAGCTTACAATTCAACTTTAGGGTTTTGTTTTATTAAAAATAACTATGAAACTGTTGGGTTGCAGATTCAGGTCTTACTTAAACACAATAAACTACCTGTTCAAATACAGAACGTTTCAATAAAATTTGCATTTAACTCATAATTAAAATAAAATTGCATATTGAGTGGTCCTTGTGGTTGGCGTACACACATCTTTGAAAATGATTCGATGTATCTCTGCAGTGGTTCTCCGGGGAAACAGCAGCCTGGACAAAACCCTGGGGTGACCTTGCAACAGGAGAGCTTCCTTAAGGCCAGCACGAGCACGGCTGACTATAAAAACAGACCGTTTCAGTCACTGTTGTAATCATTTATCTTTTGGTGCTCTTTTTTTTTTCCTTCCCCCTCTTCATTTCTAGGAAAGCCAGGTCCTCATGGTGATTTGGGTTTTAAAGGAATCAAAGGCTTCCTGGGCCCTCCAGGAATCAAAGGCCCTCCAGGTTTCATTTTTGCACTTTCTCTTTCCTTTTTATGTGGGAGGCACATTTTCTCCTGAAGTTTTAATTTCTGTAAACCTACTACTCTATAGACGATAGTTCCTACTCAGTATCCAGAAAAAAATACCAAAAAATGGGGTTAGACATTTCTATTTATTTAATTCAAATATTTGGCAACCTATTCCAAACTAATCATCTTCATGATAATAGTAATCTGTGTGTGGTTTTCCCTGGGAACATAGCTTCACATAGCTACAGTTCTGAAAAATAGTCCCTTTAACACATTCGACCCATCTCCCTGGTATTCCCATTAGGCCATTGGCAAGAAATAAATCCTCTTTTTGTATACCATTGTTTTGGGTTTTTTTTTTTTTTTTCAGGTCTTCCAGGATTCCCAGGATCTCCTGGACCAATGGGTATAAGAGGTGACCAAGGACATGATGGAATTCCTGGTCCAGCCGGAGAAAAGGGAGAAACAGGTACAACTTGCTCATTATCTTTGATCCGCTAGTTTTATTTTGGATAGAATCATTAGTAACATTGTAATCCTTTGCTGCTCTAAAGATTTTTCTCTGATAGAACTGATTAACATGTTTTCGGTTGTACTAATTAAACTTTTGTTATAGACATATAATATAATGAAATTGACCAAATATTAATATAACAAGATTCTCTCTTTCAGGTTTATTGGGGGCCCCTCCAGGCCCAAGAGGGAACCCTGGTGCTCAAGGTAAGCAGTTCGTCTTCTCTGTCCTAATTTACACATTTTCAAGGAGAGAAAGCAGTTGAATGTGCTTGATATATAAAGTAAGCTTAACGTAGGGAATTAAAGATGTTCCAATGTAATATAGGATATTTATCATCTTGGTCTTCAATTTAAAATGTTTAATTATTACCATCACAACAAATGGAACTAATTAGAAACTGTGATTGAATTTTGGAATTTCCTAAGAAAGTCTTGAAAAGTAAAAAGGATTCTTCTGTATACGCCTTGCTGTTGTTAGCATGGTTTAACGTACCACCTCCTAAAAGGTGAAGATGGAACTGATGGGTTCTCAGTGAGCATCTGTCCCTGCTGTTCTGAGACACAGGAGTAAACCAAATCCTTTCCTACCTGTTATCTTCGTAGGTCTGATTCCAACTCCCAGGTCCAGCTTGTGGTCCATGCTATTGTTTATTAAAGGCTACCCAGAGAGTCTCTCAACATCCCAGACATGGCAGTTTTCTGAACATGTCTTTCAAAGTATTTACAAGTTTTTTGTTTGACAGGCCACAAGTCTGGATTTCTCACGTCACTGCTTTACAAGATAAGCAGCTTCTTTTAACTCTTTCCCATTTTCTAGTGAAACTTTCCAGGAGAAACATCAGATTGTTTGCACATTTCATTGACCCATCTCAGCCACAGGTCCTATGAATGGGAGCATTTCATTAGCAATGAGGCCTAGCACACTGAAGGCCCCTAGTTACTGATGCTCATGCAAACCAGCGAAGAGCAGCTCAATGCCAATAAGAAACTCAGGTGGGCAGGAACCACCTCTTCACAGAACAGTTGAAGTGTAAAGGTACACAAGAGCTGTTCTCTCCCATTTGTTTCTCATTGGTTTGATCGTTCTTTTGGTTGAGCTCAGTCTTCTCCCATCTCTCAGACCTCTCCTTTCCCAATGAACACAAAGGCTTTTCCTGTTCCACAGTGTAGTTTTAGAATTGTGATCAACAGGAGAGTTGCTCTCCAGGCTCCCAGGCTAACTCACAGTTTAATCATTTGGAACAAGAACACTAGCTTTTCACTGGAAATAAAATTTGGTATAAAATAGTCATACTTTAGGTTTAAAAGTCTTAAAAGTAACAAATGGCCTAATTATGTAAGTGAATGATTATGCACCTCAATCCCTCTAGGGTAACTAAATATGGAGAAGAGTTCATTGAGACTTGGAAGGTATGAATCCTTTTAATTAGTTTATTCTCCCAAATCCTAAAAAGAAATCATATTGCAGAGCATGTAATCATTTTAATGAACATGAAATATATAATCCAAGACATCTTGGTGCTTCAGGTCATTGCCATGCAAAAACAGTATTACAAAGCTTGGAGTGAACTGAAGTCATCTAAGCACTTTCTTTTAAAAGCATAAAGTACAGGCATTAAAAAGCTAAAGGATGTGAATAGACATAGGGCTAAATAGTCAATATTCATCAATTTGATTTTCATTGTAAGTCTTCACTATATAATAACTCCCAAGCCCTCCCCTGAGCTATTAGCCTCCCTCCCCTTCTCCCTCTCCTTCTCACATCTATCTTCTGTTTTCATGCCATTTACTACTTCTAGAATAACAAGAGATGGGAGAGAAGAGGGAGAGATTATTTTCAATTCATATATTTTTCATTCACAAATGTCAAAGCACAATTTCTTGTGCTTTGTGACCTTTACATTGTGACCTTTTTTGGGGGGGTGAGGGGGAGTCTTTGGTAAATCCAAACCTCCTGCCACTACTATTCCTATTATGGGGGATGAGTGGGGAGGTTAACTAAAGGACAGAATAAGGATTGCAATTTTGTTGCTCCTTTGTCTGGGTTTAGCTGGATAATACTTCAAATGCACACATCAATGCTATGCAGTTTAACTTCTTAAGCTCTAATGGATTATCGGTGACTCAATAATGTTAACATGATTAAGTTCATCAGCTGATAATAACTGTGGCTCACATTTATATAACACTTTAGAGCTTATACCATGCTCTTCTGTCTGTATGTTATCTCACTTGATCTGAAAGAAGTAGCTAGAATGGGTATTACCTTCATTTTTAAAATAAGAACATCAAAATTTGTAATAGTAAGTAAATCTGAAGTGACTTTGCCAAGATCGAACAGCTAGTTGGAGACAGACTGAGTCTCAACTCAAGTTTTTGTAGCTCTATATTGCATTTACCAGCAATATATTATAAAATATATATTTTAGAAATATATATTCTGAATCTGAACACTTTTAAGCAAAGTACCTACATTATTAAAGATAGCCACAAACTCTAACTCAACCATATAGACAAAAAACATCAAGCCTTCTTTTCAGGAGCCAAAGGAGACAGAGGATCCCCAGGTTTGCCTGGCCTCCCTGGCAGAAAAGGGGCCATGGGAGATGCTGGGCCTCGAGGGCCCACAGGCATCGAAGGATTCCCAGGGCCACCAGGTCTGCCGGGTGCAATCATCCCTGGCCAGAAAGGAAACCGCGGTCCGCCAGGCTCAAGAGGACGCCCAGGTAGAGGGTTTACTTTCAAATAGCATAAAAAAACAAAAATCATGTTTGACCTCAAAAGTTTTCCACCTCCTCCTCATGTTACCTCATTGCTTCTTCTTTCCCTGTGGTCATCTCTATTCTTCCTCTACCCATGGTTCCCACACCGAGCAGTTGTCAAGGCAGGGTGGCTTGTTTGAGAGATGCACAGTTAATAAATTAATGAGCCTGGCCGGATACAGTGGCTCACGCCTGTAATCCCAGCACTTTGGTAGGCCAGGGCAGGTGGATCACTTGAGGTCAGGAGTTCAAGACTAGCCTGGCCAACATGGTGAAACCCTATGTCTACTAAAAATAGAAAAATTAGCGGGGCTTGGTGGTACATGCCTGTAATCCCAGCTATTCGGGAGGTTGAGGTGGGAGAATTGCTTGGACCTGGGAAGAAGAGGCTGAGATTGCACCATCACACTCCAGCCTGAGCAACAACAGAGCAAAACTCTGTCTCAAAAAAAAAAAAAAAAAAAACCTAATTCATTAATTAATTAGCCTAAAAGACAGTGATGCATTCATTCAACTCTATTTGTTGAGCGTCTATGCTGCATCAGAATCTGGGCTAAGCTCTAAGGAAGCAGGCACATACCCTGCTCTAACAGACCCTCATTGAGGAGACGTAGATCTTGCCAGTGCCAGGTGCTTCACTGGCATCATCTCATCCTGTCTTTACCACAATCCCATCACATGCCCAAGGGGAAAGAATGTTTGTGGTAATGCTAAGTGAAGGGTTTACACTTCGTTAGAATCACTGATAGAGAGAAACTTCCAAGTTCCCTGGCTGGCAAGACTGACAGACTTTTCATAAATTCAGGTGACCCTGGTCCCCTTGGACCTCCAGGGAGTCACGTAAAAGGCATAAAAGGAGACAAAGGATCTATGGGCCACCCCGGCCCGAAAGGTCCACCTGGAACTGTCGGAGACATGGGACCACCAGGTCATCTGGTGAGTATGGATAATTATTTTGACTCATTATTAATTCAATATCAACCTATTATAATTGTTCTTATATTGCATTTATATTGTATATTGTCGATGTTGCTAACTGTATTAGTCCATTCTCATGCTGCTAATAAAGACATACCTGAGACTGGGTAATTTATAAAGAAAGGTTTAATTGACTCACAGTTCTACATGGCTGGGGAGGCCTCGAGAAGCTCATAACCACGGTAGAAAGCACCTCTTCACACCACAACAGGAGAGACAATGAGTGCCAAGCGAAGGGGGAAGCCCCTTATAAAACCATCAGATCTCATGAAAACTCACTATCACGAGAACGGCATGGGGGAACCCACCCCCATGATTCAATCACCTCCACCTGGTCTCTCCCAGGACATGTGGGGATTATGGGAACTGTAATTCAAGATGAGATTTGGGTGGTGACACAGCCAAACCGTATCAACATTGACTTACTGTGAGTACAAGAGTATTATTATACTCTTATAAATTGATTGCCAGATCAGAGGTGCCCGGGGGTAGCAAAAATTTACAATTTTTTTGATGCATCTGTGCAGTGTGCCTAAGGGAACAGAGTCCAGAAGGTTCAGAAAATCAAAAAATCTTCAGATTTGGAATGATTTGGCCTCTAAGAGGCCTCCAAAACTTTGGTCTGTATGGAACTCACCTCTGCAGCATTTCAGACCCTTGCTTATTTAGACCCTGAGAAGTCCAGTAATGGAGTCTTCAGAAAGCAGCTAGGAGTTCAGAGTCAACTCTAAGTGACATTGTCATTTTTCCTCTATTTATATGCTTCTGAAGTTTTCTGCGTTTCCCTGTAAATGTCTATTTATTTTCTGGCCCCCATCATGCTTACCAATATTTCTAAATAACTGCCATTTCTTGCCAATTATTTTATTCCTGGATACTTGGTTCTTTCAAAGTCAGTTTAACCATTTATCAGCTTTGCCTCTATATTGAATACACCCTAGTTTGTCAGTATCTCCCTAAAAAATACAGTCCTTGGAATGAATGCCCTCCAGAAATAAGAACTCAATACCCCAGTGAGTGGCTAAAAGAGAGAAGGGCCTACTGTCCAGAACATCACCATTTTAGGAATCTGACCTAAAATTTTACTTGGGCTGTCGGGCTGCCTTGCCTGTTTCCACATTGCACTTGTAATCAACTAAAGTCCATGGGCCTTTTCCTTATGAATTGCTACTAAGTTTCCTCCATTATTTCTTGTCTAGCTTGTTGTTGATGTTTATTTTGTACTTAAGTGTAGAACTTTTACATTTATCAATCTTAGACATCATCTTATTCATTTAGGCCTGTGTGCCCAGCTTGCGATCTCTCAATTCATATTCTCTCTCTACACCACATCCGTCATCCCTGGCTTTCTCTTAGCAGCATAATAAATAAGCTGACCCCTCTGTTTACATCAAATCCTTGGAGACACACGTTGAATAGATGAATGTGACTCAGGGATCATAACTCAGTGTCTACTCTGTGCCAATGGATAGAAAAATAAAAAGCTACAGTCCTTTGCCCTAGAGGAGTCCACAATAAAGTGAGGGTGACAGACGCAGAGACAGGCCATTTTCACACCGTGGAAGAATGGCAGGGGACTGTGGGAACACAGAGGAAGGATATTTAATCGACTACAGGGGGAAGGCACTCAGAAAAGCTTCCTCCTTGAATAGACAATGCCTGGCGTGAGTCTTGAAAGACGCATAGGAGTTATCCAGGAAAACAAGAAAAGCAAGGGTATGGGTGGGGTAGAGGAAAGGAGCTTTCTGAGCAACATGACAATGGTAATGGGTGTGTGTGGCAAAAACACAACTCTATTACTGGAGCTGAGGTGGGAATGAGGACACCTTGGGAGAAGTCTGGAGGGCTAAGCAAGGGTCAGGTAATGGAGGTCTAGTTTTCTAGACTAAGAAGAGGGAGACATCATTTGTTGATCCAAGAAACACTTACAAAGCAGCTCTGTATGCCCAGAGTTCTCTCTCTACAAGCTGGAATTAATCCCTTAATGAACTGCCTTTTGATGTGGCCATTTACCAACCTTTAAATCTATCCCTGTTGCTCTATGCAGCAGCCATTTTGTCCACAAAAACATGGTAGAGAGATCTGTGCTTTGACAATTCATATATAAATACAGAACATCTACAACGTAACTCATTTTCTCCTCTACTAACCTCATCAGTGATGCATAATGAGGTTTTTTGCCATAGCTCATTGTTAGGGATCACTTTTAAGCTCTCTTGGTATTTGACTTCCAGAATCTACCTTTAAAAGTTTTTGGGTTTTCTTTTTTTTTGGAAAATGACATATTTGCCCATCTTCAGTCTGTAGGTGTCTCTCATGTTCTCCATGATTCTTTGAAAGTTGCCAATTTGATCCATGGTTATATCTAAAGACACTGAGATGTATAAAGCTTGGTTTGGAAATACAGTCTGGTGATTTCATGGTCATTCATAGGCTTCTACACCTACAGTTGAAAAATAATTCTTGATGGATGTCTCAACTGACTTGGTCCCTTTAACAGCTTCCTCCTTGCATGGAACAGCTCCCTCCTGCTGCCAGGAAAAACCCTGACACCAGGCCCTTTTTCATAGTCACCTTAGCCTCAGGAGAACAGGCAGACATCAGAAGCCAGCAAGTCCTTGACCAGATGGTTCTGTTTTCTCTCTCTCCTTTTTTAACAACCCTTTATCAAGCAATCAGATGGCTCCTTCTTTGGTCTTCTTGCTCCAAAGATAGCTGGTTCAAGGCCAGTTTTATTCTTGGCACTTTCATGACCCTGGAAGCCCATTATTCTCAGGTAATAGCATTATCTCAATTAATATGGACAGTATGAAAGTAGATTTAGCATATGTTTCAACAAATAGCTCTTTTCAGAAGCCTGCTCCCTCCTCCCTACTCCTATGGCTTTGCTTGAGCATCTCCTGGCTACAAAGCCAGTTAATGTGAGCCTCACAAGAATGGAGTACCTCCTCCCTACTTCGATCATTGCATCCTTGTCAAATATGCCTGTCAAATACTCTCTCAACAACCCCTGTACACTCCCATCCCTGGATACTACTTCTCCTATCACCATGATCAAGAGTAATTTATGGCTCTGTTACTTAGTTAGAATGATGCTTGGGTGCAGTAATTCAACATGGTTTTGTTGTCTTTACAACAATTACAAATACAGATTATAATTTTCATTGTGGGCCAGGCATGGTGGCTCACTGCTATAATCCCAGCACTTTGGGAGGCCGAGGTGGGCAGATAATTTGAGGTCAAGAGTTCGAGACCAGTTGAACCAATATGGCAAAACCCTGTCTCTACTCAAAATACAAAAATTAGCCAGGCATCATGGTGCATGCCTGCAATCCTGTAATCCCAGCTCTTCAGGAGGCTGAGGCCTGAGAATTACTTGAATATGGGAGGCAGAGATTGCGGCAAGCCAAAATCATGCCACTGCACTCCAGTTTGGGTGACAAAATGAGACTCTTGTCTCAAAAAAAAAAATCATTCCGGCAGCACTGGGTTGCTCCATTTAGGACACAGAGTATCTAGTTGTACCCAATACTAAAACAACATGCACTACCATTAGAAGGTATGTTTGCTCTTGGGCTTAAGGGAAGCTTCTATTTTACTTTTAAAATTATAGTCCTAAGTAAAGGTTCTAAGTGGCCAGAAGAGTTACAGCCTTGATTAAAAGATAAAAATGATGTCTCCTAACTTCAGCTTATTCTCACCCAACATAATATTATACCCTATTAGCATGTTTTAAAAACTGCTGTGAATTTAGTGATTTGAAAAATTTGTTTTGGTTCTTCTCCCTTTATTTGAAATATAGGGAGCGCCAGGTACTCCAGGTCTTCCAGGCCTCAGAGGTGATCCTGGATTCCGGGGGTTTCCGGGTGTGAAAGGTACTGTTTTTGTGCATTGCTCTTTATATGCAAATGCAATAACCTCAATTCATATTTTGGGGCACACAGCGTTTGCTGAAGTACAGACAGCTGGGGGGTAGGACAAATAAGACCTTGATATGAATGAAGACGTAATGATCCACTACACTATTTCAAGATTCTTTAAAATAGAGTATTTCTCCAAATCATAGCTCTTCGTAACCTTCTTTTATCTGTGTAAAAGACTGTGATTGGAAGAGAAATCTTACCACTTTATTAGTTCATATCAAAGCAAATATTCTATAGTACATAAGAGAATTCCTGACATAACTAACTCTAGGCTCTTAATAAAGCTAGAGTAATAAGCTGAGAAAGTAGATAACTATGACAACCAAGCAATATAATTCAGCAGATGGTAAAACAGGTTTTAATGTGACTTTGTATCTTACCTTAAATATCAAATTGGTTTGTGAACTCAAAAAGTGAACTCTTAGCAACATTTCCCCTTCAATGTTAAAATACAAGTTCTTAATGCCTACTTCTAGAATATATTTCCTCACAAACTCATTAAGCATGACCTACTGAGTCCCAGTGACATGCCAAAACCCATGTGAACAAAATGAAATTGTAGCCCTTGTGACAGAACCCACGGGACAGAGCCTCCAGGCACACGTCTAGCATTTACCATTAGAGTCAATCATTATCAACCTGAAGAACTAGGAAACCCATTGATCTAAGTGGAATCACATTGTTTTGTTGTTGTTGTTGTTGTTGTTAGGAGAAAAGGGTAATCCCGGATTTCTAGGATCCATTGGACCTCCAGGACCAATTGGGCCAAAAGGACCACCTGGTAAATAAATTTCCTTACTGTTATTCTCAATGAAGAAAGGTAACGCATCCATGAAGCCATCATCTTCTTCTTATGTTTATGTCAACAGGTATACGTGGAGACCCTGGCACCCTTCAGATTATCTCCCTTCCAGGAAGCCCAGGGCCACCTGGCACACCTGGAGAGCCAGGGATGCGGGGAGAACCTGGGCCACCAGGGCCACCTGGAAACCTAGGTGTGAGACTGGAAGCATTGACTTGGATCACTAGGAAGTGCTTGAACCAAAATACCTGTAAACTGCCTTGGAAACAGCTGATACAACTTCATAAAAAGTGTTGAACATGATGGTAGTGGTTTTCACAATCGGCCTTAGGATTGAGCTTATTTTACCCTTGCCCAGCAAATAAAAGACCTTGGAGTCTATTGAAAGCTGTTGTACGTAGTATAACTTGAACGAATACACTTTAGGGCAGCATGGTTTTGTTTTTTATTTTTTATTAAGGTAAAGGTATTATGTCTATTTCCTATGACAACTGTCAGTCTTAAGGCTCTATTTCTAAATTATTGTATATACCTGAGTTCTGTGACTGGATACTTTGCTAACACTTTGTACAGCAAAGTATTAGAAAAAAAATGATTTAGAAATCTTTTCAAAATACTGGTGTTTGGAAATTGAACTACATAAGCATAGCACATTGTAATAGGCTTCTGAATGAAATGATTATGCCTTAAGTTTGTCTGAATCACCAGGGATATAAAGATATTACTTGTTAGTTTGATCAATAACAGGGACATAGTGGATTCTAGAAGAACACAAATCAAAATTGCAGCACAATTTTAAACTGCTACATTTAGTATCCTCATAGTTCATTTTCAAGAGTCTTTTTTTCTGGGAAGTGGGGCTAACAAGTTAGGTGACTAATCATCCTAGCTTCCCCAGGACTGAGGATCTTCCTAGGATGCAGGATTTTCATTCCTGTAACTGAGAAAGTCCTGGGTTAATTGGATGGTTGGCCACATTACCTTTCATTCTATATGATAAAATGCAATGCAGTGTTGGTTTTTGCCTAGGACCCTGTGGGCCAAGAGGTAAACCAGGCAAGGATGGAAAACCAGGAATTCCTGGACCAGTTGGAGAAAAAGGCAACAAAGGTTCTAAAGGAGAGCAAGGTAACACCGAGCTTGTTTCCTCACTGAAGAAGTGATATTTCAACATACAGAGAAGTCTTGTTCAAGCGGGTGACTATACGAGTTAGGTCTTTTGAGTTTCTGTTGTTCAGATCAGACCAAAGGCCAAGGATCAAATGTTCATTTGGAATATGAGAATCAAGAATTATTGGAACACACTATTTTTCCTAACTCTTAGATGGTCAGATGGGCTCCAAACTGATGCACAATTTAGCCTGAGGACAAACAGAACTAATAAGTCCTATGGGTGTTCTTCTTTCAAAAAGGCCAATACCTGTTTTTAATAACTTGTAGGAGTTGTTAATAATTATTATTTACAGGAGTGGTACATAAGTATGTAGCTAGAAAAACATTACCATGGTATGAGTAGAAGAGCAACTTAGTATCCTTTTTGAAGAAAGCCATTTTTTAAAATGCCATTCTTCATGGTGGCAGGTGCCTGTAATCCCAGCTACTTGGGAGGCTGAGGCAGGAGAATCACTTGAACCCAGGAGGCGGAGGTTGCAGTGAGCCAAGATCACACCACTGCACTCCAACCTGGGTGACAGAGCGAGACTTGGTTTCAAAAAAAAAAAAAAAAAAAGCCATTCTTGAACGGAATTCAACAATTCATGTGTGTCCTATAAAGGAAAAGGGGCCTCTTAAATATAGTGTTTTATTCTGAATATAGGCTGTGTCAGTTTGATACCTGGATTAATATCCACCTTCTGCAAATGTTTCAAAGCACTCTTCTGGAAACTACCTTGATGTCCAAATCTTCTATTTTTAGGACTGCTGACTTTGTTAAAGAAAAAATTCTAAATGTGATTTCTAAATTTACTGACATATATTATGCTCAGATCTACCATATTAAAATGGTAAAGACTATAGACTTAAATTTTTAAAAATTCAAATATGATATTAATAATATTATAATATTAATTGCATAATTATATATGATTTAGTATTTTCATGGGTGCACAGTAAAGTACTATTAATCATTCAACTTTCCTTTAATGACCAAGGCTTTACTGTCCTAAGAATGGAACAACAGCAAGAGCAAGGGTACTGCAATACAAATTTTGTTGGGAATTAATTAACATGTAGGTAGGTAGTTCAATGCTATGGAGGCCTCACAAGGATGATAAAGGGATCTAAGAGTCAAACTGCACTGGCATAAACCGACAGCCTTGGCCCCTTTCTTGGAGTCACAGAAATGCCTTGGCTCTCACACATTTGCATAAAAGCTTACTTCCAGTTCCTGCCCTGCTCAGTTAATCACTTTCCAATTCCTGCACAGATATCAGGAGGCATCATTTGTTTGGGGCCAATCATAGCCCCCTCTGAATGAGGGTAGGGGTTAGGAAAAGAGGAGAATGTGCATCCCCAGTATATCAAAACCAAGGCAATTTGGATTTTTCAAGTAAGACATCAGACTAGAGAATTTGGATGTGGCCTATTTTTAATTTCAAAAAAACAGCTCCAGGTCCCTAAAGGAGAAAAGAGTGGGCAGAATTCAGAGAAAATTGAAAAAAAATATATAAATAATATTGGGGCTTTTACAAATGTTTGTGAAAAGTCCTGACTTCTGAGTCAGGACTAAACTGTGACACTGCCTGACTCCCAAGGGCATGGATGTTTGTGGGCAACAATAATATTTCCTGTGATGGTATAGGCCCAAAGTCTAACCATCTTTGCTTCCTTAGGACCCGAAAGAGCCATGGCCCAAGTCTGGTTGGGGAGGGAGTCAGGGTGCAGTGGCAGCACAAATGGATGGGGGTGAGGAGGTGGTGGCCAATGCCAGTACCATAAATAATAGCTGTTCAATGAAAGAAAGCAGAAGGAAGTTCAAGAGGAATGGAAGAGAGGATAGCTCACTGGTCCTCATTTAGAATGTCACAAGTGTGGATTAGACTTCTCCAACTCCATACTCCGATGTATAGAAAGTTCTTCTCCACGGAGAGAAAAAGTACAGAAACCATTTACTTTGTTTTTAACTCATACAAATAAAAAAAGCTAACCCTTATTACAGTTAAAAAAAAAGAAAGTCTTCTCTTCTCACTTGCCTCACAAATCGATCAAAACTTTCTTGAAGTTTGAACCTTTAAAAAGAACTTTCAATATTTTCTGCAATTGTTTGTTGGAGAAATAATTTGTGAATTTATCAAAACCATAATTTTTAAATTATCTACTTGAACAGACTTGAAGTTGTAGATATTTGATTTTTCCCCTATCACACTGTAGGAGGATTCATTCATTATTCATAAAAAACATACATAAGACCTACACTGTGCCAGGCCTCACAGAGGAATTGAAAGATAAAGACCTGATCTCAAAAAACTCATCAGATACACACAAAGATTGATAAGAAGAGGCACTGTGTGATAAACTGCTTAACATTTAATAATAGAGTTTGACCATTTTTATAAGCCACTCTTCTCTAGGATTTCTTTCAATATTTGGGGTTCAACAGATACACACACACACACACACACACACACACACGTATTTAAATCAGTACTTTGAAAAAAACGGGTTTAAGATTTTGTTTGTGTTGCAATATTTAGAATGTGTTTTTTGAAGGACCACCTGGATCAGATGGATTACCTGGTTTGAAGGGAAAACCTGGAGACATTGGATCACCTGCAACCTGGACAACGAGAGGCTTTGTCTTCACTCGACACAGTCAAACCACAGCAATTCCTTCTTGTCCAGAAGGGACAGTGCCACTCTACAGTGGGTTTTCTTTTCTTTATGTACAAGGAAATCAACGAGCCCACGGACAAGACCTTGGTAATGCCCCAGTCCTAGCTGCCAGTTGTGTTGTTCCACATGCAGATTGTAAGTCTTTATAGCCTAGGATGCTTCCCTCTGAAGTTAAGTGTAAACAACCTTGACTATCTCCTGGCACATTTTAAAGACAGCAAATAAAACAACACTGGCCTAATTTTCATTCTGGAATGTAAAATGCTGGAAGGAGCGTAGCTTGGGAATGCTAACCTAGCTCCTCCCATTCAATGCAAAAAATTTGCCTCTAAAACTCCCTAAACCACCTGTCTGTGTTTATCTTTTTGGTGTTTTTCCTTTTTTTTTGAGACAGGGTCTTACTTTCATCACCCAGGCTGGAGTGCAGTGATGCAATCACTGCTCACTGAAGCCTCAACAGGCTCAAGCAATCCTGCCACCTCAGCCTCCCGAGTAGCTAGGACTACAGGCACACACCACTACAACCAGCTAACTTTTTTGATTTTCAGTAGAGATGAAGTCTGGCTATGTTGCCAAGGCTTATCTTGAACTCTTGAGCTCAAGCAATTCTCTCTCCTCAGCCTCCCAAAGTGCTGAGATTACAGGCGTGAGCCACCATACCCAGCCCACCCATCTGCTCTTTAATCTCACAAATAACATCTATTCTAAACCTTTATCTGGTTATTAGCTATTATGTACATATAAATAAGTGGGAATACTTTGAAGCAAAAACACTGTCCCAACTGACCTATGCTAGCCCCCAAGTTCTAGATCAATTAGAAAGGGCCACAAGAAGTATCAAAGGTGGGAGAAAGAGGATTTGTTTGCCTATTGGATCTTTGATTTCTATCAGTATGAAAACTTTTCAGTACTTTGCAGATAACTCTTTTGTGTTGTCTTTGTCCAGTTTTTGCTGCAGGTTATGTTTTAATTAGCTTCTCTCTAGTAATGATGACAAAAATAACTTTAACTTACTGAAAGTGATATTCAATCTGATGTTTCATTAGGAACTCTTGGCAGCTGCCTGCAGCGATTTACCACAATGCCATTCTTATTCTGCAACATCAATGATGTATGTAATTTCGCATCTCGAAATGATTATTCATACTGGCTGTCAACACCAGCTCTGATGCCAATGAACATGGCTCCCATTACTGGCAGGGCCCTTGAGCCTTATATAAGCAGGTAAAAATCCAATCCCTTAGTTTTATAATGGGACCAAGTGAATCACTTCCCTTGGAATGTAAGGTGGCACATCACAGTGCAGAAAGTGGCAATGCCGCCATAGTCTTTGTTTCATATTACAGATGCACTGTCTGTGAAGGTCCTGCGATCGCCATAGCTGTTCACAGTCAAACCACTGACATTCCTCCATGTCCTCATGGCTGGATTTCTCTCTGGAAAGGATTTTCTTTCATCATGGTGAGGAGAAAAGGAACAGGAGGTTTACAGTAAAGACTAACTGTAGAATTTTACACTGTGCTTGGTCACGTGTAGTTCCCAGGGTCAATGCTGCCTGGTATCAGTATGTGCAACATATTGAATAGACATTTTCTTGAAAATCTACAAATAGTTTTTTTTTTTAATTTTGGTAAAATAATGGAGTATTTAAAAAGACCTCTCAGGAAATACCTACAAATTCTATTATGGCATTCAGGTGAATAGTAGCTGCCATTTATTAATAATGGAATGCCTCTTTTTAAATTATTTTTATCTTTTGAGACAAAGTCTCACTCTGTCACCCCAGCTGGAGTGCAGTGGCTTGATCTTGGCTCACTGCAACCTCTGCCTCCCAGATTCAAGTGATTCTCCTGCCTCAGTCTGCCGAGTAGTTAGAATTACAGGCGTGCGCCACTACACCGGGCTAATTTTTGTACTTTTTATTTATTTTTATTTTTTAGTAGAGACAGGGTTTCACCATATTGGCCAGGCTAGTTTCAAACTCCTGACCTCCAGTGATCTGCCCACCTCAGCCTCCCAAAGTGCTCGAATTGCAGGCGTTGAGTCACTGCACTCAGCCTGGAATATCTATTTTTTATGTGATAGCTGCTCTATATACATTCTCTGTAATTTTTATGAAAATGCTGAAAGATAATTTCTATCATCTACAGTTTTACAAACAAGAATAAAGCAATTTCCCCAAGGTCTTACAACTATTTAGTGGAAAAGATAGGATTTGAACCCAGGGCTGTCTGCTCCAAAATCTTTGTGCTCCTTTGACATTCATATGGCGATAAAAGCAAAGAAAAACAGCCTTTTAAAGACAAAGCTTTCAGATATAAATGCTAGTGAAGAAGTCTATGGACTGGCCATATGTGACTGTGATGATTGTCATAGCTGCACACAGGTAGTTCTTTTTCTTTTTTTTTTTTTCCTTGAGACAGAATCTCCCTCTGTCACCCAGGCTGGAGTGCAGTGGCACCATCTTGGCTCACTGCAATCTCTACCTACTGGCTCACTGCAATTTCTGCCTCCTGGGTTCAAGCGATTCTCCTGCCTCAGCCTCCTGAGTAGCTTGGACTACAGGCACATGCCACCATGTCAGCTAATTTTTGTATTTTAATACAGGAATGGTTTCACCATGTTGGCCAGGCTGGCCTCAAACTCCTGACCTCAAGTGATCTGCCCACCTAGGTCTCCCAAAGAGCTGGGATTACAGGCATGAGCCACCGCGCCTGGCCACATAGGTGGTTATTTCTAATCTGTAGCATTGCTTAAAATCATTCTCCCCCTTCTTTACTCACAGTCACCCATTCATAAAAAAAAAAAAGTACAGAATTGAAAATTCGAACCCCAATGGACAGAGTGTTTATTCAGATTTTTTAAATTGTGGTAGTTCACAAGTGCAGGTTCTGAGGGCGCTGGGCAAGCACTGGCTTCCCCTGGCTCCTGCCTGGAAGAATTCCGAGCCAGTCCATTTCTCGAATGTCATGGAAGAGGAACGTGCAACTACTATTCAAATTCCTACAGTTTCTGGCTGGCTTCATTAAACCCAGAAAGAATGTTCAGGTAACTATTCACCATCAAGCTTAATCTGATGACACGATTGCAGAACTATTCAAAGGTTGCCTGTGTTCTTGTGTCAATGAGTAGCCATGATCTTGTACAACTGTGCCAATAAAGACAAAATGCGTTTTGTCATCACTAAACACATTTAACATTTGTGTGTAAATTTATAGTAAATTACTTGATATAACCACTAAATGATCTTCTCATCTGAATTTACTGTATTGAAAGACTTGGTGAATAATGTGGATTATTTAAAGGGTGGGAGTAATTTTTATTACAAAAAAGATGATATGTAAGTTTTCATCAAGGCCTATGTTTCTTTAGTGCTGCTGAATATGACTAAAATTATAAAATGCTATCATATATACCTTTTTAGAAATATACTTCTTCTATAAAGAGAAACAGTCCTATAACAAATTTCTTTCTTTTTTTTTGTTTTTTGTTTTTTGTTTTTTGAGATGGAGTCTTGCTCTGTCACCCAGGCCAGAGTGCAGTGGCACAATCTTCACACGCTTCAACCTCCACTTCCCAGGTTTAAGTGATTCTCCTGCCTCAGCTTCCCAAGTAGCTGGGATTACAGTCATGTGCCATGACACCCGGCTCATTTTTGTATTTTTAGTAGAGGTGGGGTTTCACCATGTTGGCCAGGCTGGTCTCGAACTCCTGACCTCAAGTGATCCTCCCACCTCAGCCTTCCAAAGTGCTGGGATTACAGGCGTGAGCCACCACACCCAACCCTGTAATAAATTTCAAAATAGTGACAATATTCATTAATAAAACTCAAACTCAGCAAGTATTCCCTTTTATGCATAAATCAATGAGATTTTTTTGATTTGTTTTTATTTCAGAAAGCCTATTCCATCAACTATGAAAGCTGGGGAATTAGAAAAAATAGTAAGTCGCTGTCAGGTGTGCATGAAGAAAAGACAATGAAGCTAAAAAAGACAGCAGAATTGCTATTTTTCATCCTAAAGAAGGAAGTAATGACAGAGCATGCTTTTACTTAGTATTTTTCTTTACCCAAACAATATTGCTGTGATTTAGTAAGAAGTTTCAGTTTGTTTCCTCACAGAACAAAGCAGTTCTTCCAAGTCAGTTCTGTGATCTGGGTCTCTAAATCTGTGCTGTGTCAAAGTTCCCTGTGGCAAGGCAGCAACTATTCACAAAATATCACCAAAAACTTGTATCCAAGGCACTGTCAATATGGTGATTGTATGAACTTTGAATGCTACAAGTTATGAAATATTTGGTCCACTGGATTCCTACATTTGTCCTCTTCTCTTCCTGTCTTTAAGACTCAGGGAGGCTAAATCAGTGTTTGATTGCCCTGCCACCCCTTCCTGAAACTTCAGACCCTGGGCAGGGGAAGAGAAGGAGGGATGTGGTATCCTGGAGCATCGTGTATAGAACTGGACTTTCAGACCTGCTGAGGACCATAAGGCCTGACGGAACACAGAGTTGAACTGATGTTCAGGGATTTTCCAGGACTGTTTCAAACATACCCATGGCGAAGGGCAAAAGGGGGATTCCCTGATGGGATCATAAAAGCCTTGGAAATACTGTATGGTTTGTTTTGTTAGTTTTTAAAGATTTTTTGTTTGTTCGTTTATTGAATTCATTTCACTGCAGCACTAAAGTCTGCTTAAATTCAAATCATATAGCATTTTCCCCCTTAGTGAATTAGCTTTCAAAGGATATTATTACATACATACTATGAAATATGTATAACTTTAACTTCTCTTTTACCAGCATACCCATATAAATAACAAGATACTATTTATAAAATGTGCACTTTATCCCCATCCCATAAATGTTGGTGCATACCTTACATAATGGAGCAGTTCAATAATCCATTGAAAGAACTTAAGGCATTTGTTGGTTTATCAGACTCAGAATCTATTTTTTCATTGCTCTGAATATGTCATCATTCTAGGTTTTACAGATTTATTCCTTTGTTACTTCTCTAATTCTTCCTTTGTTAAAAAAAAAGCAACACTTTTTATGTTATATATTATTACAAAGCATATTCAAAGAGTCCATTGTTTAAAAATCTTAATGTATCAAACTGTATAAATTGGCAGCTGTATGTCTTAAAACTTGCTTTTCAATATGTTGATACATTCCCAAGGTTACTTAATTCAACTTAACAATCATGTTATTCAGCACCAAGCATGTCTCAGACACTGTGCTAACCTACAGAGATGCTAAGAGAAAACAGAAACTTGTTTCCGATCTAATATACCAGAAAAAGTGACTCATTGCTGTATTAAGAATCTCACATATACAAGTAGCTGCCCTCCCCCTCTCGTTTTTTTTCCTTTTCACTGATTTTCTACTTCATCATGATAATTCAGCAGGCCCAAGTAAAGGTTAAAAATAAGGCCTATGCTTAAGGAAAACCTAAAACTTCTAGTTTCTCTTTAAAAAAGCTAAGAGAATATAAGGTCTGAATAATAGTGAGAAAACAAAGATCCACAAACATTAAACTGGTGTTATATTTGACAATAACACTATTTGATGAGTCTTAGAGTCCAGACATCAAGAGACAAAGCTTTGAAGATGCTTCTTGATCAACCTAGGTGGAGTTGGTGGTGCCGATATTTAAATTCAGGCTATTGCTTCAATCTCAATTGCTCTGTAAGTGAAAATGTGGCCCAGAGGACAGCACAGACTATGGCCATGGTTCACATGGTTTACATCCCTCACTGCTCACGTGACTGCTGTCAGGCCATTTTTACATGTAAACTAAGATATGCAGCATTTCACCTATTTAGATTCACTTAACAAATAAATTTTTCTGCTTTAAAAATGTCTTATTGTCCCAAGCATACTATAGCGGCATATAGAGCTCGCTAATCTCTACAAACTCTCCGCAGGCCAGTAGTTCTCAAAAGAGCAGCATCAGCATCATCTGTGAACTTGTCACAGATGCAGATTCTAGGAACCAATCCAAACCTACAGAATCAGAAACTCTTGGGGGAGGGCCTGAAAAAATCTGTGTTTTACCAAACCTGCCATGATTCTGATGTACTCTAAATACAGAGAAAGACTGTTCTAGACAAATACTCAAGCAACAACTCCACAGGCAGTTACCCGATATGGCTGGCTACAACTGCTCTATCCATGTCTCTTTTTAAAGTTCAAACTCACAGGTGACTCTAGGGTCATCTACTTTTACTCATAAGTAAAAGCCTTAGACTGGTGGTAATGTCAAACCACTGGCCTCCACTCAGGCCTCCATCTTCTCATGCCCTCTTATCAGTATTTAACTTCTGAGGAAGACAAGTGATGCTCAAACCTGAAATTCCAATGAAGTCATATGAACCGTTGTTCAGTCGTACTTCTAAGACTTTACTTAGAAGATCTTCAGCACTAAATTATAGCTCATGTGCATTATTGTCCAGATAACTACGAGTAGCTTGTACAATTATGAAGATTTAATATTACAGATAAAATGTAAGCTGCTCCTTTAAAATTGGGGCTTCAAGTTTGGAATTCCACAGTGTATTAAAATAACATTTCTCAGAAGTCTTTCGGCAAGATACATTATTAAGTAACTTATTTATAAAAGTATTAAAACAATGCTGACATTTGAATTTGATGGCTAACTTACAAAGACTTTTCTGTGTATCAAATGTAACTTACTGCTACTAAACTTAAATTAATATTTACTCTATAACCAAATGAAATATATTTAAAATATATTGAATATTTTATATTGTTATATCCTGACAAGATTATAATATTTTAATGTACTAATATTTCTGTAATTATATCTAAAATATTATTTTATTGTATTGCCTAAGAATAAAAAATTTTTAAATTGAAACTGGTCCTCTTTTTTCAAAATGAAAATCAATTTTTTTTAGGATTGTAAGAACAACAAATGTTCACTGTAAAAAGAACAGACAATACAGAAAATACAAAGATTGTGGCCAAGATCTAATCCTCACCCCCATCCAAGATAAGTGATAAATCTATTTTTAAACAAAAATGACATAAAAGGATGCTATTTTATCACCAGGTTTTTAAAAACTTAATACATAGTGGATACATTTTCACACCAACAGACAAGAATTAATCATGATTTGCACCACAGTTCATTGTATGAGCTTGTAACCTAAGACAATGAATCCCCAATGACAGACATTTAATTTAGTTATATTATAGACATATTATACCTATGTCACCACAGGTTTGTCCAATCATTTCTTTAGGATAAATTTCTGGAAGGAACACTGTAGAGTCAAAGGTCTCACACAATCTTAGGCTTTTGATATATATACGAAAATGCCCTCCAGAAAGGTTTCTAGAATTTTCAGCTGCATCAACCATGTAATGAAAACACTCATTTCCCTATTAATTTACCAATACTGAATATTGCTATTTTTTACATCTTTGCCTATTTCATTGCATTGCGGCAGAATATTTGTCACTTTTAATTAGTGTTTGTTTTTAATTAAAGAAGTATTTTGATAATTGCCTGTTTCCCTGTGAAGGACCTAATCATATCTTTGCTCATTTTTCTACTGAGGTATTTAAGAAGCCTTTACAAATCAGTAAGAAAGGCATATAGATTACAGTAATTACGGGTCATATATTTTCATAAATGATTCCCATTTACAATACAAATACTCCTTATTCAAGGAAAACAATTCATAAAATTTCAAATGTAGAGAGTTGGTAAAGAAAAAGGTCTTTAATATGCAAAATATAGATAGGCTGGGCATGGTGGCTCGTGCCTGTAATCCCAGCACTTTGGGAGATCAAGGCGGGTAGATCACTTGAGGTCATGAGTTCAAGACCAGCCTGGTCAACATGGTGAAACCCCATCCCTTCTAAAAATACAAAACTTCTCTGGGCGTGGTGGCCGGCACCTGTAATCCTGCTACTAGGGAGGCTGGGGCAGGAGAATAGCTTGAATCCAGGAGGCAAAGGTTGCAATGAGCCAAGATCATGCCACTACACTCTGGCCTAGGAACAGAGTGAGACTCTTGTCTTAAAATATATATATATATGTAAAATATGAAATATCATAGAGAAGAAACTTTCTGGCTGCATTAAATGACAATAAAGATATAATCAAGGGAAGAAATGGAATGAATAGATGGTTATCCTGGGCAATAATTCTAAGAAGACCAAGTTAATTCTAAGAAGACCAAGAAAATTGTTGCTCACATAAATACTTTAGAAACACTGTCACTGTCATAGGTGGGCCAAAATAATCTAATTTGAAAACACTTTGAGTAAAAAAGTACTAATCCATTTCAATGAACTTATTTTATATATATATGTGTGTATTTTTTAATTGCACTTTATGTTCTGGAGTACACGTGCAGAACATGCAGGATTGTCGCACAGGTACATACATGGCAATGTGGTTTGCTGCCTCCATCCCCCCATCACCTATATCTAGCATTTCTCCTCATGTTATCCCTCCCCAATCTCCCTACCCCCTGCTGTCCCTCTCCTAGGCCCTCCCAACAGACCCCAGTGTGTGATGCTCCCCTCCCTGTGTCCATGTGTTGTCACTGAACTTACTTTTACTTCAAGTAAGTCAAAGAATGAATGCTGTGTTTGGGCACATTCTCTTTCTATTTATAAGCTCATTTGGAAAGAAAAATTTTGATTAGGACCCATGCAGGAGACTGACAAAAAAAGTGATTGCCTCCTTCAATTTGTGCCATAGGCATCTAACTCATCTCACCCTAATCCCAGCTCTGCCTACTAGAAATTAACAGAAAATCAAACACAGAAGAAAAAGTAATTGGTTTTTAATAATCAGGCTAAACTTAAATATTTAGATTAATATGATCCTTCCTAGGATTTTGCAGACTCCATGCTTCTTCTAAAAATGCTGAATGCTCAGAACCTCTTTAGAATATTGCTTTGGAATTATAAAATCTTCAATTCCAATTTTTGAGCCAAACAAGGAGCTAGGTCTCATTATTTTATATTGAAGACCTACAACATGTTTAACATGTTTGGTTCCACAGCACATACTTAGATGAGTGAGACACAAACCTTGGTCTCAAACGTGGAGTTTACAATCTGGTAGGGGAAATAAGACAAAAGCATGGATAACTTTAATACTAGACAGAACATGATTAAGTGCTCTAAGGGACCACAAATACTAGTTCAAAAGTTGGAGGCCTCAGGAAAGAATTCATAAAAGAGGGAACAATTTCAGTATTCCTTTAAGGGGAGTTAGAAGTTTAAGAAGCAGAAGATGGTCAGAATCAGGGTGGCATTCCAGGTAGCAGAATTAGCATAGATGAAGCTAAGTAGTTAGGAATGGATGAGGCAATCTCAGGGAACAATTAACAGTCAAGAATATATGACATATATTTATATACATACACAGTGGTAAGTAAAGCAGCATGGCAGGAGGTTAAGACCATGTTGGGCAGAGTTTAGAATACCAGGTTGAACTTGTACTTCATTGATTGCCACTAGAGATTCAGTGAAGATTTTGAGCAAAAAATGGAATTATTATATAAACAATAACCTGGAAGATCTAATATTTAATATATGGTACTTGTTAGGCTATTTTATAGTTTCAAATGTTTTTCTAAAATTGCTGGATTGCTGTTATGAACTTTTGGATTGGAAGATAACTACAAATCATCAATTTCCTTTGAACCTGGGGCTTCATATTTGAGACGTCACAATTTGTAAACACAGGTTCTATGTAGACCCAATGTCTAAGATGAATTAGAGCAAGAAAAATATTGGAAATGGGGAGGCCAGTTGAATGGATAACAGCCCAGATGATGGGTGATCATCTAGGAGTAGGAACAAAAAGGACAGATAAAGCAGAGAGCTGGCATTGAAGAGGGAGAATCTAAAGGATAAAAGATACTAGGGAAAATAAACCATTTTACCAAAAAGACACATGTTCATCACAGCACTATTCACAATAGCAAAGACAGGGAATCAACTAGGTGCCCATCAAAGGTGGATTAGATAAAGAAATTGTGGTACATACACTCCAGGGAATACTACACAGCCACAAAGAAAGAAAGAAATGATGTCCTTTGCAGCAACATGGATGCAGGTGGACCATTATTCTAAGTGACCTAACACAGGAGCAGATAACCAAACACCACATTTTCTCACTTAGAAGTGGGAGCTAAGCATTGGGTACACATGGACATAAAGACGGCAACAACAGATACTAGGAACTACTAGACATGGGAGAGGGAGATGGGGGTAAAGGCTGAAAAACCACCTTGCGGGTACATTCATAGGCCAAACTCAGCTTCACACAATATATACATGTAACAAACCTGCACATTTACCCCTAAAATCTAAAATAAAAGTGGATTAAAAAAACAAAGGATGGTGTGGCCAGGCATGGTGGCTCATATCTGTAATCCCAGCAGTTTGGGAGGCCAAGGTGGGTGGATCACCTGAGGTCAGGAGTTTGAGACCAGCCTGGCCAACGTGGTGAAACCCCATCTCTACTAAAAATATAATTATATATATATATATTAGCTAGGCGTGGGGTGGGTACCTGTTCTTCCAGCTACTCAGGAGGCTGAGGCAGGAGAACTGCTTGAATCCAGGAAGCAGAGGTTGCAGTGAGCTGAGATCCCTCCATTGCACTCCAGACTGGGCAACAAAAGTGAAACTCTGTCTCAAAAAAAAAAAAAAAAAAGTGTATTTGTAAAGAAATCCCTTATGATAAGGGGTTTACTGTGAAAATTGGCTCATGCAATTGTGGAGACTGAAACATCCCATGATATGCTATTCCATGATACGCAGCTCCACAAGCTGGAGAACCAGGAAAACTGGTAGCATGGCTGAGTTCAAGTTTGAAGGCCTGAGAATGTGAGGACCACTGGTGCAAGTCCTGGAGTCCAAAGACTAGAGAATCTGAAGGTTTCAGGTTCAAGGGCAAGAGAAGTATCCCAGCTCCAGAAGAGTGAGAGCAAATTCGCCTTGCCTCTGCTTTTTGTTCCATATGGGCCCTCAGCTGATTGAACGGTGCCTGCCTGCATTAGTAAGGGTAGATCTTCCTTACTCAATCCCCTGATTAAACTGTCAATCTCTTCCAGCAACACCCTTACAGGCATACCCAGAAAAAAAGCTTTATCAGTGATCTGCGTACCCTTTAATACAGTCAAGTTGACACCTAAAATTAACTATCACATGGGACTTGGGTGACAGTGAAAGATAACTTCAGTACTTTGAACCCTAATGACTAGAAAAATAACCCAGCCATTAATTGAAAAAAAGGAATTCGGGAGACGGTATCTGGAGAAAGAAGAGGGAGAAAAAATTTGAGTTGGAAACCCTGCTGGGATCAAAGCTCCAGTGGGACACTTAAGCAGAATTGGCTAGAACTATGCAACAGGGTAAGATTAGGTGGATAACTTAGATTTACATAGCACCCTACCACAAAAGATTTGAGGCAAGCATGGTTGCAAAAATTATCAATGATGGATTACATCATAAGACAGGAACGTCCATATTAATGGTGAAAAAAAGGAATATATATTACAATGAATACGCATCATTGTATATATATTAAATATAAATATATATCACATAAAATAAATATACATTACATAAAATGAGGGAGTTAATAAATAAGGAAGAGAAAATGCCTTTTCTCTGAGAATTATCTACCAGATAGTGTTATGTACTTTGAGGCACAACACTATCTCATTTAATTTAACAAAAACCAAATGATGCAGGAAGATAAAGGACAATGAGGTTTACGGAAGAAGATATTGGGTTTGGTAACTGGATCGCAATCTTCATTTGAAAGTGATTTCAAAATGTTTTGCTTTGAGGGGAACACAGAATTAAAAACCAAATTGTAAATAATTAAGAAGTGGAAAGGTTAGTGGAAGCAGGAGGAACATGATTTCTAAAGGTTTTAAAAGTTATGATTATAGGTTGGTGCAAAAGTAATTGCGGCTTTTGCCATTGACAGTAATGGCAAACTGCAATTATCTTTGCACTGTTGATGAAAAAAGTCAAACTCTGTAAAATACTTTTAGATAATTATTCTGAGCCAAATATGAGTGGCCATGGCCCATGACACAGCCTTCAGGAGGTCCTGAGAACATGTGCCCAAGGCAGTTGGGATATAGCTTGGCTTTGCATATTTTAGGGAGGCATGAAACATCAATGAAATACATTTAAGAAATATGTTGGTTTGGTTCAGAAAAGTGAGACAACTCCAAGCAGGGGCTTCCAGGCTATATAGGTAAAATATTTTCTGGTTAAAAATTGGTTGAGTTTATCGGAAGACCTGGGATCAACAGAAAGGAAATGTTCAGGTTAAGATAAAGGATTGTGGAAGCCCAGTTTTATTGTGCAGAGGAAGCTCTCAGTAGATTTGAGAGAGAGAGAGAGCAGGCTGTAAAATGTTTCTTATTGGACCTAAAAAGGTGCATGGCTCTTAGTTGATTATCTGCTAGATGTAGAAAGGAAGGAAAGAAAACTAAGGAGAAAGGGAATTCTCCACAGAATGTGGATTTTTCCCAGAAGAGAATTTGCAGGATAAACGGTATGGCAAGGAAATATATTTTAGGGTAAAATATTTTTATTTTCTTCCTTCTTATGCCAAAGTCATATTGGAAAGTAAGTCATAATATACAGAGTTAAATAAAACGCATCTGATGAGAATTTGTGGTTTGGAAGGCATGACTCCCCAAACCCCTTAGATAGAAATTTGGGCAAGATAAAAAAAATCAGAGCTTAGTCTTCAGCACCAACCTAATAGATGATCTCCCAATTTGATCTCTATTTTCCCACAAGGCTTATTGGTCTCTGTAGAGTAGTTGCAAGAGTTAAAGAAAGAAGAGAGAAACATGAAAAGCAGCTCAACAGTCAAAGATAGGTTTATTTTGGAGAACAAACCTGAGAGAGGCTTCTGGTCAATTTTGGTCAGGAACATTCTCTCTTACAGACTAAGAGTACTTAAGGATTTAGGGTGAGAGAGCTTATCACAGGCTTGGAATGTTTCCACGTGGAGCAGTTTATTGCGGGTCAGAATGTCTCTGGTTGGAGAGGAGGTTATCTGGGTCTGGCATGTCTCTGATGGGAGAGGGGTTTACCTTAAGATTGGAATGTTTCTGGTCAGAGGTGTCATTTGTAGTTTATGGTCATGCTGACATTAGCCATTAGGCTGATGCCCTTTTGGTTGGATTTAGGCGGTTTTTGATCAAGGGGAACTTTAAAATGGCAGTGCTTGTCCAAGAGGGTGATGCGTCAAAATATGGCACTTTGGCATAAAGATTATTTTCAAGTCAAAGGCACTTAAAACAAAAAAGCAGACGCGAAAAGAGCACTGTGACTTTCCTTTTTCCTTCCTGAAAGCAGGAGATAAAACTTCCATATGAAAGGTGCCCTCCCTGTACCAGGAGGAAGGGAGATGTTCTCATCACCAGAGACAGGGAGTCAAAGCTGAGATACAGCTGCACAAACTGATGGATTTTTATTTTCACTTTGTTACACTAACCTTTATCTTCCTAGTGACTTCTGCATTAACTACACTAACCCAAACCTGTTTGTTTTCTCACATTTTCACAATTTACACTCTTTTTAGCCTTCCCTAGAAAAATGAAGACCTGAAAAACAGTTAGGGTCCAACTGTTAATTTGGGTCTCCATTTTTCTTTTTCTTTTTTTTTTTTTTTGGGTCTCCATTTTTCTAGGGAAGGCTCCAAAATTTGTATGCTTTCCTCCTGTTATATTTTATGTCTCTGTTTTATGTGAGTGGGAACTAAGCTCTGATTTTATCTTGCTCAAATTCCTACCTACCTGGTCTAGGGAGTCATGCCCTACAATCCATAAATTCTCATCAGATGGGTTTTATTTAACTCTATATATTGTGACTTACTTTCCAATCCGACTCTGGCATAACATTATGAGACAAGAAAGAAAATCAAAATATTTTACCCCAAAACATGTTTTTGTTTTTGCCATCTCTTGAAATGGCCCTGCAAAGCTGTCCTTTGTTGGGGAAAAAATCTGCATCTGTATAGAATCTCTATTAACATAGCTAGATCATTTTCTTCCAGGTCCTGCCAATCCTAAAGATATTACCTAGGAGTCTAGCATCTTTTAAAGATCTGTATAGGAAACATTTATCATCTGTTGTCTCTAAGGGCAGCCACGGTAAGACGTCAAAAGAACCTTGGTCTCCACAATCTTTTATTTTAACCTGAACATTTCCTTTCTATGGATCCCAGGTCTTCAAATGTCAACCAGAAAATGTTTAAATTTATCTGCATGGAAGCCCCTGCTTTGAGTTGTCCTGCCTTTCTGGACCAAAACAATGTATTTGATTCATGTCTCATCCTCCCTAAAATATATAAAACCAAGCTGTTCCCCAACCACCTTGGGCACGTGTTCTCAGAACCTCCTGAGGGCTTTGTCACGGGCCACGGTCACTCATCTTTGGCTCAGAATAAATCTCTTCCAACATTTTACAGAGTTTGACTCTTTTCCTCAACATCAGTTTAATTCTTAGGCCCAACTAAGACCTCAAAAGAGAGGAGGAAATATTTTACTTTTCCTCCACCAGTGTTAAGAAGCCAAAGAACGCAATTCAGAGGGCTTCCCAAATCATTTTGAAGAATGGTAACATCTCTAGAGTATCAATTAGATTGTAGAGGAGTACATAAGTCATGCGTACACCTTTAGCTGTTTGTGAAAACCGAGGTATACAAAATACTCCATTATTTGGCTTCGGTTCGTTCCCAAACTGGCAAGCGTGGTACCGGGAGCTCTGAGCAAGGGCTTCCTGGGGGGAGAGTCTGTGGTTGGGTGGTCAGATGCAGACGGCGCTCTCCCAAAGCCAAAGACGCTGCCAACTACTACCTAATTTCCCTTTTCTCGGTATTCTCATGGAAGACAAGGACTGATCATCAGAGGACTTAAGGAGTAATCAAATTGGAATGCATGGAATCACTCGTGGAGCTGATTTACATATGAGGATTCCTAAGCCTCACAGCATAGAAATTGTGATGCAGATGGTTCTGAAAAAGTTATTTTAATTGGCTACCGAAGGTTTACCTTGCAAACACCAGGTTCTTAAAGATGACATAATCTAATAAAGCCGAAGCGAGAATTAACCGAAAGAAGCGTTACCTCAGGTCAGCTCGCTTCGCCCACAACAAAGATGTCTGCGCATCGCTTATCATAGCCCCGTTGCTGCGCGCGGGCCCCACGTCCGCCCTTTTCCGCGTCACATGACCACGAACCCGCTTCCGCTACGGCTCCCTGAAAGGGCCCGCCCCGGCCTTTCGCGCTTCTGCCTTGGCCCTCTGCGGGCCGCTTCTCCGGTGGGTGCTGTGCCTGGGAGCCTCCGTGCTCTAGGCCAACGGCCTCTGAGAGCGCCCACTCGAGCGCCCCGGGAGCCGGAGGGCGGCGGTCCTCGCCGGGACCCTCCTGTGGGCCCAGGGGTGAGTGCTGATGTCTCCCCGACCCGCAACCCGCCGCCCGGGCTGACTGTCGGGCCTAGCGCCGCCGCAGAGACCCTCCGGCTAACAGAGGGACCCGCGGTGGCCCGGACCCGCCGTTAGTGTCTCCCTGACTGGAGCCCGGTCGCCGGGCCTCTTGCCCTCAGCCCTGCCCTTTTCTCCTCCCCGGGACCTTGCGTCCCCTAGGAGAGCGAGCGAGAGAAGCGCCGTCTTCTGCAGGTGTTTTGGGCTAACCTCTTCACCCTGTGTGGTTCGGCGTTTCGTTTTGTGGTTTAATCCGGACTTTTCCGACTAGAAACTAGGAGTTTGGGAAGCAGCGGGCATCCCGGCTTTGCAGGTCTTCACTTGTCCTTCTCAGCCAAGGCCCTGACACCTTCCAGTATGACCTTAAACCTGCCCTGTTTAAAAGGAGGTTTTTGTGTTGTGTTGTGGCGGTTCATGTTGGAAAAGAAGGGCCTTGTTGGAAGCCCGGGTCGTGGCATCATGGGTGGCTGCGGGCCACCCTGTCCGTCTGTGAGCATCCTTGCTCGCAGGTGTGGCTTGCTGGCAGTTGCTCCTCGGGTTTCTTTCCTGGAGCTGGGAAGCTGGAGGGAAGCTGCGATTTCTGAGCTTCTGACCTTCTCTGCAGGACGTGTGGCATTATTGTAAAAGAAAACCTCTGGCTACGTCCCACAAAGTTACAGCAAAGGGCGTTCTCAAGGGAAGAGCACCCTTTCAAAAGTGACATGTTTTAATTGCAGAAGATTAAAAAAAAAGTTTTTTGGCTCCTCCGCCCAAATACAGAACCATTTGTATTCAGGCCTCTCATCCACCAGGAAACTTAGAATGCTTACGAATGTTTTCTTTCCCTGGGTGAAAAACATTTTTTCTGCCTCAATTCCGTTGGCTAATGAGATCCCAAAAGAAAAACTCTTAGGAAAATTAGGACGATTTAGTTATAGTTAGTAGTCTTTTCCCATGCAATTAAATTGCTTGAGGGACCTACTATCTTGGTTTCAAAGGCTTGTATTTTAGTTTTGCTATTATTTCCAAAAGGAAATTGTGTTCTTTCTCTTCCTGTCTGATAGAGCTGCCTGCTTTCAGAAGTACAAAGCTTAGTTGTCGCTCTCCTCTCTTCTGGTGTTGAAACTTTTCTGTGGCTTCACAGCCTTATTTTAAAGGTCATTAATATATAGTTTTCAAAATTTGCAGTGACTTTTTAGATATCGTTTTTTTGGAAAGAGAACTGAAACAGGATGTGCAGAGAAGCCCATTTATGTGAACTAGATTCACACAGTAGGCGATGAAGAACTGGAGTTGTTTTGTTTTGTTTTTGTTTTTGTTTTTGTTTTCAGTTAGTATATAAACATTTGCAACCACAATCAGTTTGACTCAAGTTGTTTCAGTGACTTCCTAGGCTTTCTGGGTTCCAGTGTTCTGATGTAGAAAATGAGAAAGTTGTGCTAGAACCATTGTGTTCCAAAATGGGTACACGTTCCACTAGTGATATGTGACTTAACTCTAGGCCGTATGTGATATGTGACTTAACTCTAGGTCGTATGTGGATGAGGATTTTTTTGTAATAGGATGTTTTTGCAATCTGTATTTGTATATGTACAGCCATGGTCTAAGGTAGTGACTCAGAATTTTCTTTTACAGTACATTTATTTAAGATTTTAAAAAGTGGAGTTAAAAAAATTAACTGTAGCTAAAAGTAAATGTACTCTGTGAACATGGGGGAAAAGAAAACATGGTAAGTTAGTTACTGGTGTTCGGGAACCACTGGGTTTAGAAAGTAGAAATCTGAAATCATCTGTGATTCTAGGAGAGATTTTTGTCTCATTTGTTGTTATACAACAGAATCATGTACTGGTTGCCTACTGGATTCTAAGTTACAAAACTTCTGGAATTAACATAACACCAAATGAGAGGTTTATTTATTGCTAAAAGATATCAGAAATGCCACAGTCTAATGAGGGAGAAAAAAATTAGATTTTGATTGGTTTTAAGCAGAAAACCCAATAATTAGGATAATACAGTGTTAAATCTTAGTAGAAAAGCTCCAGTCACTTTTTAAATTTAAGTAGTTCAGCCACAGGAGAATTTGGCTTTTTCCAGGAGTTGGCATTTTAGTGTCCACCTTTATTTTCTAAGTGAATGGTTTTTTACAAACTCAGAGATTCAAATAAGAAAAGATATTGCTGGCTGGGTGCAGTGGCTCACACCTGTACTCCTAGCACTTTGGGAGGCCGAGGCAGATGGATTGCCTGAGCTCAGGAGTTCGAGACCAGCCTGAGCAACACAGTAAAACTCCCTCTCTACTAAAAATACAAAAAATTAGCCGGACATGGTAGTGTGCGCCTGTAGTTCCAGCTACTCTGGAGGCTGAGACAGGAGAGTTGCTTGAACCCAGGAGGCAGAGGTTGCGGTGAGCCGAGATCGCGCCATTGCACTCCAGCCTGGGTAACAAGAGCGAAACTCCGTCTCAAAAAAAAAAAAAAAAAAGATGTTGCTGTAGAACGAAGTAACGAAGTGTACTAGTGAGACCTACGAGATGTACTAGTAGAAAGTTCTTAAGAAGACTGAAATGCAATGAATCAAATGCAGAGAAAGCACATTTCAAGGAGATACTGAGATTCTAGCCAGTTTCTTCTCGTTTATTACTATAAAACTTCAATTTATAATGCCCCAACGCTATAATCTTTTTGAGGTAGCTCTTTTCAGTGTTCTGAATATGAGCTTTTACTATGTTTGAGACACAAGTATTAGAAGAGCATCTCATCTAGAATGATGCACAAAAATTGATTATAAAGGTTGCCTATGGGAACCTGGGAGGTTAAGGATAGGATTGGAAGTAGGACACTTCCTTTTCTCTGTATATCTTGTGTATTTTGTACCAAGTACATGCATTACTAGTTCAAAATTTTAACATTTTAAGTGAATGAAAATTTAAACAGGCCAGGCACAGTGGATCATACCTGTAATCCCAGCACTTTGGGAGACCAAGGCCAGAGGATTTTTTGAGCCTAGGAGTTTAAGACCAGCCTGGGCAACATAGTCAGACCCTGTCTCTACAAAATTACAAAAATTAGCTGGGTGTGGTGGCATACGCCTGTAGTCTCAGCTTTTCGGGAGGCTGAGGTAGGAAGATTACTTGAGCTCCTGAGATCAAGGCTGCAGTGAGCAGTGATTGCTCCATTGCATTCTAGCCTGGGTGACAGAAAAAAAAAAAATTTAATAAATGCGTTTGTTCCTTTTTGACATATGTGTGTATCTATATACGTATGTATACCTAAGTATTAGATTCATTTAAACTCACATATTTTTCATCTGCCACATTTTTCTAAATACAAATCAGAAACAATGACAGAGCTAGTCTTTTATATTGCCTTGCCTAATGAATAGTCATAGGGCCCATCTGTGGGATTAAGATTGGTGGTAAGCTTCATTTTTTCTTTCTTTCTTCTTTTACTGGTCTCTTGATGTCAGCTTGTGCATCTTTGTGACTGTTACCATTTGGAAAATTTCCAACAATGAATCCCTAGTGGGTATCATCTAGTTTCTCAATCAGCTCCTGTTTTTCTTCCCCAGGGACAAAAGTGGCTCTCAATCCAGCACATGCACACTGAAGCAAGTTAAAGGATTTAATATGAAGCACAGAAGCAGATAGTGCCACATAGCAAGCAATAGTTGGTACACATTTGTGAGTAAAAATTGTCCCTTTGGGCTTATTTTCTTAGTCTTTAAATCATCTGCATGCCAAATCCTTAAATATCTATGTCCCCAGTGATGTTTTGATAAAGAATGAAAGACATGAGTTAGCAGTCATAATCAAACCAGTTGCCCGGGCTGAGTGTCCTGAGCAACCTCTAAGAGCTCTTCTAGGCATCTGAGTGAGGCGGGGGCTTAGGGTGGGGCTATATCTCCAGCATGGAGTTTAGGAAATCCCTTAGCCATGGTTAAGTCATGTATGCTGTCTTTAACTTTTACGCCCTTAATTTATATATAATGTCTTTGCTGAAAATTTAGTGTATTTTCCGTTTGAAGTTTACACTAAATGTTGAAGTTTATTTCTATTTAAAGAAACTATTACTCACATCAAATTTGTAGGCTACCTCACTTATATTTAGTTTTTCCCTTTGTATTCCCTTCATGATTTCTTCATTTGGGCTTAGTCTAAAAACAAGATTTTTCCCCTTTGGAGTATAATTAGAGGAGTTTTATGGCAGTATTTTTTTTTCTAATCTGACTTCATATTTGTATATACATTTGATACAGCTTCTGTATCCTATTTGCAAAATCTTAAGACCAACTGTGCTTAAAGCTGTCTTTATTATTCTCAAGGCATAGAAAAATTCTTCTTAGGATAGTTTGGAAGATGGTTTCTCAAATCAAGCCCCAAGTCATGTTCAAATCCCAAAGTAATTTTAAGTATTTACTTTTATTCATAGTTTTCTTATGAAATGAATTGTTGAAATACTGATTTTTATTCTTTCTTTTTTACAGCTGGAAAAGCAGTGTCCGTGTTGTTATGTACACCTCCAAAAAAAGTTCAGATGTGTAGGGGAATTATTGTGTAAAGTAAACTGAACTACAGGGTAGCAGTATTTTAATAGCTATTATAGACGTGTATTTACTGTATTAAAATGAGTAAAAGAACAAGCAGTGACACACCACTAGGAAGGTCAGTGAAATTTTATTCAGCTGAGCTGGTATTCGAGGTTTGAGAGACAATGGTTTTAACGCTTACTGCTGTAGGCTGACCATGCTCTTTTACATTTTTATCAGCATTTTGTATTTGGCAGCAACAGTCTTTCTACTGCATTAAAAAATAACACACGTAAATATGATATTAAGTACAAATTAATAGGGTAAAAGTTTCAATTCCTCCAAAGATGAATATAAGCATTAGAATTTATTATTACAAATTCTATATTTGGTATTCATTGCATCTCAGTCATTAGGAGAAGTTTTAATTTGTGATGTAATTTTCAGGGAGTTGCATCTTCTTTTTTAGTAAATTCAGAGTTCATTTTATGCATCGTCATTTAAAGGTTTTGAATAACAGGTGCATTTGTCATTTAAAGGTTTTGTTTTTTCATGCATGACAGCAGTTTCTAATTGTAATTTTTTAAAATTCCAACCAGCTTTCCCTCAAATTGATGAGGAAATTTAAATTTAAATCTTATTTCAGGCATTTTTTAGTTATAAGCAGCATGCATATTTATGCAGAGAAAGAGAGTGTGTGTGTGTATTTGTACGTACACATTTGTATTGTAGTTCTATAATAATTTTAAATTTTGCTCCTAAGCAATATCATCAAGGTACAATTTCAGCTGATAAGTAAAAACGCATTTTGTTAAGGAAAGCATTTTCTTTCATCATTTAATTTTTCCTTTTTATATGTTAAGCACTTGCAAATGAGAAGTTTCCTTTCGCTCATTCTATAAGGTATTGTCTTCTAACTTCATTACGTAGAGGACACTGATATTACAACACTCAGTCAGCCCTGTTTTTAAATTTTTCTCCCACAGAGTGAGTGGGGCAGCATTTCCTTCTCCCACTGCTGCTGAGATGGCAGAAATTAGTCGAATTCAGTACGAAATGGAATATACTGAAGGCATTAGTCAGCGAATGAGGGTCCCAGAAAAGTTAAAAGTAGCACCGCCAAACGCCGACCTGGAACAAGGATTCCAAGAAGGAGTTCCAAATCCTAGTGTGATAATGCAGGTTCCGGAGAGGATTGTTGTAGCAGGTATTTCACCTTTATTTAGAAGGTTGCCTGTTAAATCTTTGTTTTACATATTTCTATGAAAACTTTGGAGTTTTCTTTAATGTTACTGAGAAAAGGGGTTGGAAAATGCAACTTTACACTTTTGACATTTCTATTCATTATTATAGTCTGAATTTCAAAGTATTTTTTAGTAATTCAACTAATTATTGAAGTTTTACACACATAAAATATATACATTTTTTAAGTGTATACTTGAGTTTTGACAAAAGTGAACACCCATATAACCACCACCACAGTCCAAATACAGACCATTTTTTACTCCACAAGGTTCCCTTGTGCCTCTTTCTCACTCAGTCCCTACCCCTCAACTCTAGGCAACCATAGTCTCCTTTCTATAGGCAAAGACTAGATTTGTCTTTCCTAGAGTTTCATGTAAATGGAATCATAGAGTATATGTTCTTATCTGACTTCTTTTGTTCAGTGTAACGTTTTTGAGATTCTTCTGTTGTCACATATATCAGTTGTTCATTCAATTTTATTACTGAGTAATATTTCAGTTTGGATACACCATAATTTATCCATTCATCTTCATTCATTAATTGCTTTTTGTTTGAGGCTGTCAGGATTAAAGCCACTGTGAATACTGAGGTTCAAGTCTTTGTGAGGACATATGTTTTCATATCTTAAGGACTGAAATTGCTGGATCATATACTACAAGTTATTTTCAACTTTCTGAAAAACTGCTAAACTGCTTTCCAAATTTTTGTACCATATTCCATTCCATCAGTGATGTGTGAGTTTCAGTTGTTCCACATCCTTGCCAACATTTTGTATTGTCAGTCTTTTAAATTTTAGCTGTTTGGGTGTGTAGGGCCATGTTGTGATTTTAATTCTATTTCCCTGATTATTAATAATTTTGAACATATGCTCATGTGCTTTTTGGCTACTTATATGTATTCGTTGCGAAGTATCTATTCAAATGTTTTCTCAGTTTGAAAAATTGGGTGTTGTAAAAGTTTCATATATTCTGGATACCAGTTTTTTGGTCATATATTGTTTATTGCATAATTTCTTTATCATTTCTGTACCACAGTAATAACTATTAGTGAAATGTCAGTTCTTACATGCTGGAAGCATATTTTGAAAGAAACTAATGTTTATTGGGAGATAATGATTCAAAAGCAGAAGGTAAATACATGTTTAACAAAAATCACTGTCTTTTTAAAAAACCTCCGTGCTTTTCTTTTCTCTCCCTCTCTCTCTCTTTCTCTCTCTCTCTCTCTCTCTCTTCTTAACTCCTAGGAAATAATGAAGATGTTTCATTTTCAAGACCAGCAGATCTTGACCTTATTCAGTCAACTCCCTTTAAACCCCTGGCACTAAAAACACCCCCTCGTGTACTTACACTAAGTGAAAGACCACTAGATTTTCTGGATTTAGAACGACCTGCTACAACCCCTCAAAATGAAGAAGTAAGTAGAATTTTAACATCACCAGAATTTGAAATAATACAGACAAAGGTAAAAGAGAAGAGTGAAAAGAGTATAAATCATATCATTAGCAATATGTCATGAAAGCTTTCCAAATAGAACATTACTAATAATTCTATTTACAAATATGCCAAATAAGTTACTATGCTATTTTTAAAATTTGAATGTAATGTTTTAGGAAAATGTAAATTTTGTGGAAAGCATAATTAAGTTCCTGTGGTTTGAAGAACGAGCTTTTGCTTGCTAAATAATAAGAAAAAGTTTTGAAATTTAGCAATAAAAAGTAAATATATCACTTGTTATAAAATCAGTCTAGCAAACAGGGCAAAGAAAGCTCTTTTTCCGATATTACCCATTCTCGCTATTTGATTAAAAGTTTCCACTGAGTTAGCTACTATACAGCATCAATTAATATGCCCATTGACCTAAATGTAGCAGTGTAGACTAACAAGGTGTTAGTAGCAGAGCTCAAATCCTGCCTCTGCCATTGACTTACAGCTAAGCTTTGTGCTTCTTTGCTGTAATGATTTTTAGAGTTGCATCTTTTTCATACAACTTCTGAACTAACTAACATGTTGCCGTGAAGCAAGTATAAGACAATGTGCAAACATATGTTTTTATTAAGAATGGTGCTGCTTGTATCTGGTTTTATTTTTCATGTAGTCCTTTCCAAAGAGGGTCAAGCACCCATACTGTCTAGGGCAATGCAATTTTCTAGGACTAGGTTCTTAGATTGTAAGTTTCTGCTGAGGTAATTGAGCTGATATGCTCATAGTTTGGATATTCTATATATTTGTTTGGTGAAAAGCACTAAATATGAACATTTGCATGACAAAAAGGCCCTAAGATATTTGCAGAATTGTATTACTTAACAAATATTTTTGAACTTTTATGTTTGAGATACTGTATGCAGTAAAAGAATTAATGAGAGTTCTTGCATTCAAAAAGTTTGCTGTCTGTCTAGTTCCAGCAGGACAATGATATGAGTGAGGGAAAGACATCAACACACACGAAAGATATAAAATTTTTTAATAGAAGAGAATAATGAAAGTCGCCAAGATGGTTACACAAAACAAGAGTATCCAATGTGCTCCCAGTTTGAGGCCAAGCTTTCTAGCTCCCCAAAGTTCCTTGGGAATTATAGCTGTAAAAATAATTGTCCTACAGTGAGGATTTTGACAGGAGAGAAATGCTCCTTACTATATTCTTTGGGTTTTGTTTTTCTTTTGATCTTTCTGCTCCTCCTAACTGATTGAAAGCAACCCAGGCACTTCTCTGAGTGATTATTTTAAGAGTGAGTGAAAAAAGTTTGCCAGGACTTCCCTCAGTAGACCCAGGCTTTAAGACTATACGGGGTTCATTCCTGCATTAATTGTGATATTTAGTCAAATGTGATAGATGCCCAGAGTGTATAACACTGGGGTAAAAAAGTTTGTGTGAGAATCAGACCTAACTTTGAAGGCCTACTTTGCCTTTTTTGGGCAAGTTATTTAACAAATCTAGGGCTTATCTCTGAAATAAAGATAAGAATAATGCCAAGTGCATAAGATTATTATAAGAATTAAATGTAATAATGCATGTGAGGACATGTTCTAATTTGTGTTAAAAGCTCAATATGTATAAATGTTATGGTTAGGAAGAAGTTAAAATCCTGTGGCAGGAGCCAGATCCTGAGATGAAAGAGAGGAGTTTCTGAGATTAATACCAGATGCCTATTGAAAGCAAAGATGATGGTTTGGACTTCAAGTTTATACAAGTTTATAGAAGGGTCCAGTAGCCTTCAACAGGCATTCAGCTACAGTGAGCCAGGGAGGAAGGGGTAAGGGAGCCAGAGTTCTAGTAGCTCAGAGAAATCTACTGAAATAGAAAAGCAATAATGCCCTGAGTGCTGATAACATTGATGATACATTCAGGTGTTACTCAGAATCTGTAAAGTGAGATCCCCAGAACATTTGCTCCGTAGTAATCACTCTGCAGTGGATGCCAGGGTTTCTCTACCTCAGCACTGTTGGCATTTCGGACTGGAAAATTCCTTGTTGTGGTGAGAGCTATCTTTTTGCACTGTAGAATGTTTACAACATTCATGATCTCTTTCTACAAGATGCCATTACCATCTTCCAAGTCATGATATCCAAAAATGTCTATAATAGCGAAAAGTGGAAGCAACTAATATGTTCATCAGCTGATGAATGAATAAGCAAAACATGATCTGGTCATATAGTAACTCTTATTCAGCCATAAAAAAAAAATGAGATACTGGCCAGGTGCAGTGGCTCACGCCTGTAATCCCAGCACTTTGGGAGGCTGAGGCAGGCAGATCACTTGAGGTCAGGTGTTCGAGACCAGCCTGGCCAACATTGTGAGACCCTGTCTCTACTAAAAATAGAAAAATTAGCTGGGCATAGGGGTGTGCACGCCTGTAGTTCCAGCTACTCCAGAGGATGAGGCAGGAGAATCACTTGAACCTGGGAGGTGGAGGTGGCAGTGAGCCAAGATAGCGCCGCTATACTCCAGCCTGGGTGACAGAGCCAGACTCCATCTCCAAAAAAAAAACAATAATAAGATACTGATACATGCCACAACATGGATGAACCTTGAAAACCTGTAAAGTTTAAGAAGTCAGCAAAGGTCGTATATTGCATTTTTCTACTTACATAAAATGTCCAGAATAGCAAATGAATGAAGACAGGATACAGATTAGTGGTGACCAAGGGTTTAGAGGATAGGGGAATTGAGAGTGACTGCTTAATCGGTATGGGGTTTCTTTTTGGGCTGATGAAAATGTTCTGGAACTAGATAGTGGTAATGATTACACAACATTGTGAGTGTACTATATGCCACTGAATTATATACTTCAAAATGGTTGAAATTGTGTATGTTATGTGTGTTTTACCACAATAAAAAAGAAAATATCTCCAGACATTGCCAAATGTTCTCTACAGGGCAAGATCACCCCTGCTGAGAACCATTGACCTATCTCAAGAAAGGAGACTGCCACGAGAAACCTTATGAGGAAGGCTGTAAAATTGTTGTCTAAAAGCCTGATTGATACAAGGGATAAATTCGTAGAAAGCAATTGTACTTGAGTTCTTAAACTGGCTTAAAGAATCCAGGTGAGCCCTTGAGGAGGGCTTAAAACATAACATAAATAATCCCTTAGCTCAAAGAGGGTTTAAAAACCTGGATGCTTGTCTGGAAGAGAGGACGCTGACAAACCCTTTCAATATGCCTAATCTCCACCAATATTTGGAAATCAACTCTACGATAAGACCATTGCTTGGTGATTCTGTTCATAGGGAACTAAAAACCATGCAATAAACCATGTGATCTGGTCATGAAATACAAAATGCCCAAGTCATGACAATTTTCAGTGTTCTTACAGTAGACTGGGCAGTGTGAGTGAGGAGAAAGAAGCTGTGACACTGACACTACTACCTCTTCTCAAAAAGGAATCCAAACTGGAGCAAGTCGGGAAGGATCTTCCAGAGAACAAGAAGGAAGAACTGTAAAGAAAGAGTTGGAAAATGCTGCCTGTAAGATTTGACACAGCCTTGAACAGTGTGACCGAGTCAAAGATGTGGACTCTGCCATTATATCCTGTCAGTCAGGGTATGGTGTGCTTTGAAAAAATAAGCTACAGTAAATCCTAAGAGCTTTGTGAGAAGTCCATTGAAGTTGGAAGAGAAAACAGACTGGACTAAAGATAGAGAGTAAAAGCTTTTCCCCAAGTTGACATCTTTTACTTCAAAGAGAAGTACGAGAATACTATTCATTTCTATAATAAATCTTTGAAGAACACTGAACTCCAGATATATACAAGAATTGTCCATAGTTAGGAATTAATCTGGAAGGAGCAAAATCAGTTGGCGAATGTAAACCGTGACCTGATTTTGGAAGAGAAGAGTAAAGGCAATGAGTGTCTTCAGAAATGGAACTATCTCCAAGCCATGCCAGTTTTATACAGAAGCCATCAAATGGCATCCACAGGATTCCAGATTCTACAGCAGTTAGGTACAGAGTGTACAGCCAGAGCTCGAGGAGTAGGAGAAATAATATCCAACTAGAACCACCCTTAACACAGATTAATACTTAGAAAGCCACAACCTTAGAATCTGAAGGATAACCCAAAAGCCACAGATGGCTAGCAGAAGGCCGTAGAACTGTAATTCTACCTTATAGAAGTAGCAGATGGTTGTTGGTACCCAGTTCAATTGCCATGGCAATGCTAAGGATGTGAAGCAAAAAACCTAAAATGATATATCCTAAAACAAATGCAGAAGGACTCCCAGGTACTCAGTGAATATTTAAAAGGCTCCTGCGAGAGCTTAGAAAATCAAGAACTTCATGAATATGGGTCTGATCATAGTTTGGTGATAGTTTATTGAGCTCTTTTTCCTTCCTTTTCACTTGTGGAAGGAGGAGCTGGGACTGCAATGAGCAGATTGGAGCAAAAATCTGGAGAGACAAGGAAAAGCTGAATTGTATATATGTATGCACATTCATGCATGGAAAATTCAGAGATGTGCACTCACATTCATTGTACAACTACTGTTTGAAGGCCCTCTTAGCACAAGCGTGGTGTCTTCATTCCTGACAAATTGGGCCATGTGTCCTTCCCAAAACCCACAGTTACTGGCTTAACTGTTCTCCCCATGATTCATGATTTTACATTTTGGACAGTGACCATTTTGGGGAAGGAAGATAATTTTATCCCAATTGTCAGTCTACATTGTTAATTTGTACCTTTCCCCCTTCTGCAATAAAAGTCCCACAGAAAATGGGGATGAGTATAGAGGAAAAACACTAAGGCTCTTAGTAGATTCCTGAGAGGTGGGCTTTGAACAGATTGAATCAGCCATCAGAAAACCTAGAGGCCATTTACTTGCCCAGGAATTTATGAATAATCAAATTTAACTTGGAGTATAAACATATTAAAGGAGAATTGTATGCATGCGTGCAACATGTGTCTAGTGCTGCATGTTATATAACTAGACACAGAAGACCCTATGACCCAACTTCCAGGAAGCTGCTTGAACCTAGGAAACTATTTCTCAGCCTCAGGGATGAATAAAAGTAAGTGCTTAATCAACGAAGGATGATTCTGAGAGACATTTTAAAATTTTCCATTGAGGCCAGACATGGTGTCTCATGCCTGTAATCCCAGCACTTTGGGAGGCCAAAGTGGATGGATCTCTTGATGTCAAGAGTTCAAGACCAGCCTGGCCAACATGGTGAAACCCTGTCTCTACCAAAAAACACAAAAATTAGCCAGGTACGGTGGCGCACACCTGTAATCTCAGCTACTCAGTCAGCTGAGGCAGGAGAATTGCTTGAACCCAGGAGGTAGAGGTTGCAGTGAGCTGAGATCGTGCCACTGCACTCCATCCTGGGCAACAGAGTGAGACCCTATCTAAAACACAACAAAACAAAAGAAAAATCTCAGATTGAAACAAACATCCAGGCCAGGCATGGTGGATCACTTGAGGTTAGGAGTTTAAGACCAGCCTGGCCAATATGAAACACCGTCTCTACTAAAAATACAAAAATTTTCTGGTCGAGATAGCATGCACCTGTAATTCCAGCTACTTGGGAGGCTGAGGCATGAGAATCACTTGAACGCAGGAGTTAGAGGTTGCAGTGAGCTGAATTCGCACCATTGCACTCCAGCCTAGACAACAGAGCGACACTCTGTCTCAAAAAAAAAAAGAAAAAAAAAAAAGAAAAACATCCACCACCCCATCTTGAATGGTAAAAATTTTTTAAATATTTAAATAATTAAAGATCATTGTGTTTTTTACCACCCCAGGCAGTCATCTGAATTCTTTAGTATTACAGTAAACCAGTTAGTCATATTAGCAGGCATAACAGATGATATGCTTTTATCTTATCTTGCTTCCTCCTCTGCCCCTCATATAGCAGTAATGTCAAGCTCAGTGTTCCTGTTAAGATGTATTTTAAACAAGATTTCAAATGGTGAAAATAGCAGTAGACTTAGGATCCTGAAATGGTGAAAATAGCAGTACACTTAGAATCCTCTCACTTCTCAAGCTTTGTTGAAGTCATAGGTATATTTGTCTTTTCCCATTGTTTCCAGTTCTCTTGATCTTGGTTCTCACCACATAGCCGTAGGAATGGTTCTGACTTAATAGACAAATCATCCGGATCTTTGCTATATGGAAGAGCTGTCCTCCTGTAGGGAAAGCAGCCACAACTTCTCTAGTAGGTAGGAAGGCAGATGTCGGTGGGATTCTCACAGACCAACCCAGTAGTCCCACTGTACATGAATAAGATGCACTTAATTGTGAATGTGTTAGATTTTATGTATAATTACTTAAAAGTAATTTTTTATTTTGAGGTTAACCTTTAAAAGTTCTTGTAGTAGGGCCGGGCTCAGTGGCTCACACCTGTAATCTCAGCACTTTGGGAGGCAAAAGCAGGTGGATTGTGTGATCCCAGGAGGTCAGAACCAGTTTGGGCAACATAGCAAAACCCCATCTCTACAAAAAATACAAAACATAACCAGATATGGTGGTGCACACCTGTCGTCCCAGCTATCCCAGAGGCTGAGAGATAGGAGGCTTGAACCAGGGAGGCAGAGGTGCAGTGAACTGAGATCACGCCAGTGTATTCCATCGCAGGCAGCAGAGACAGACTCTGTCTCAAAAAAAAAAAAAACAAAAGGTACTGCAGTAGGCTCCAAACTGACTCCTCTGTTTTCAGAAGTTGTTTTTTTGTTGTTGTTTAGATGGGTAAGTGGTTCATGATCATAACTGAATCAAAACTATGTTCTGAAATTGTGTGCTGCATAGTGTGGTTTTAAATTCTGTTGGCAAGAAATACAGGATCTGTTCTACCTTAATGGTGCTAATAACCTAATAATCTACTCCCAAACCTTTTAAAAAACATATATATATTTTATATATATATATATTTTTTATATATATATATAAAATATATATATATCATTTTATATATATTAATTTTTTCTTTGTCACACAGGCTGGAATGCAGTGGCACTATCTCAACTCACTACAACCTCCGTCTCCCAGGTTGAAGTGATTCTGCTGCCTCAGCCTTCCAAGTAACTGAGATTACAGGTGCCCACCATCATGCCCAGCTAATTTTTGTATTTTCAGTAGAGATGGAGTTTCGCCATGTTGGCCAGACTGGTCTTGAACTCCTGACCTCAGATTATCTGCCTGCCTCAGCCTCCCAAAGTGCTGGGATTACAGGTGTGAGCCACTGTGCCTGACCAAAAACATCAATAAATATTGATTGGTGCTTTTGAAAATATTAATTTTCAAATTCTTTAATTCATATACTTGTTTTTTACAATAAAGTTTAATTTTTTAAAAAAACATAATGTTGGCTGGGCATGGTGGCTCATGCATGTAATCCCAGCACTTTGAGAGGCTGAGGCAGGAGGATTACAAGGTCAGGAGTTTGAGACCAGCCTAACCAATATGGTAAAACCCTGTCTCTACTAAAAATACAAAAATTAGCTGGACATGGTGGTGCACACCTGTAATTCCAGCTACTCGGGAGACTGAGACAGGAGAATTGCTTGAACCCAGGAGGTAGAGGTTGCAGTGAGCTGAGATTGTGCCACTGAACTGCAGCCTGAGACAGAGCCAGACCCTGTCTCAAAAAAAAAAAAGCCAAAAAGCAAAATAAAACCATAATGTTGCCATGGCTATTTTAGTGGAGGGGGGGTTGTTTTGTTTTTTTAAGTACTTTGCAGTGGCTCACACCTGCAAAAGTGTAATCCCAACACTTGGGAGGCCAAGGTGGGCAGAACACTTGAGCTCAGGAGTTCGAGACCAGCCCGGGCAACGTGGTAAAACCCCATCTCTACAAAATACAAAAATAAGCCAGGTGTGGTGGTGTAGTCCCAGCTACTTGGGAAGCTGAAGTGGAAGGATCACTTGAACCCAGGAGTTTGAGGCTGTAAAGAGTCATGATCATGCCACCGCACTCCAGTTTGGATGACAGAGCAAGATTCTGTCTCAAAAAAAAAAAATGTATTTTTAAATAAGCAGAAAAGTTAATGATTACCACTGTTCTAGTTATCCATAACAAACCATCTTAAACTTAGTGGCTTAAAACAAACAAACCTATGTTTTGCTCATGCATTCTGTGGTTAGGAATTTGCAGTTGGCATGGTGGGAAAAGCTTGTTTCTGTTCTCCCAATGTCTGGGGCCTAAGCTAGGAAGTCTCAAAGGCTAAGGATGACTCAACAGCTGGAGCTACAATTATCTGAAGGTTTGCTCACTCACATGTCACTTGGTACCAGCTGTTGGCTGGGACCTCCATTAGGGTTGTTGGCAGGTGCACCTACACGTGGCCTCACTGTGTGGCTACTTGGCCTTCCTTATGTCATGGTCCCATTCCAAATATGAACAACCTGGGGAAAGAAAGCCTTCTGTCTTTCGCACTGTTACGACCTAGCCTCAGAAGTCACTTTGCATCATTTCTATAGGAGTCACCAGCTCTCTGAATTTCAAGGGAAAGAAGCAGATCCTGTCTCTTAATGGAAGAAGGTCAAAGTTACATTTTGTAAGAACATGTGGGATTAGAGATGGCGGCCATTCTGGAATGCCAAAACTGTTAAGCTAGATACATTTTTAGTCTAGTTTTCAAATATTCAACCAAATCTTAATTTGTTATAACCCTAGAAACCAGGAACATTTATTTATAATACAGATACTCTCCATTTTCTATATGTGCCTGTAAAAACTTTTATAAATTGTTCTTATAAATAAGTATATAAGATTAAACAAATAATAATAATTGTACCAAGTAAGATTGAAACTTAAAAAAGAAACCAGAGTAGCATTCTTCTTAAAGTAAATAGACATTCCTGTTTATCTGCATTATAGTAAGTAGGGTGTGTGTGTGTGTGTGTGTGTGTGTGTGTATTTTTTAACAAGTCTGTCAGTAATACACTGCCTGGCAGCAGTTCTTGGTTGCCTTTTCTTAGTTATATTCTTTGTAAATTTTTTGACTAGCCTTGTATCAAGGTTCTTTTGATGCTAAGCAGCTACTAGGCTACTAAGAATATTTTTATTTCCTTCCCTTTCTTTGTGCCTTAACAGATCCGTGCAGTTGGCAGACTAAAAAGAGAGCGATCTATGAGTGAAAATGCTGTTCGCCAAAATGGACAGCTGGTCAGAAATGATTCTCTGTGAGTAGCAGCACTAAGCATTATATTTCCTTTGTAAGTTTTCTCAGGATATTTTCTGTTTAGAAAAGCGCATGTTTTTCTAAATAATTACTTCCCGTAGTTTTTAAAATTCGTTTACATTTTTACCATACTTATAGTCTTAAAATCTGGCCATTTTGTTGGTTGTGAGAATTTTTCAGTAACCTTATCCTCTCCTGTGTAGCATGGTTTGCTAATTAAGTTACCATAAGATTGTGAACTGGTCCTTTCCAGCTTTGCTTCTAATGAGCTATGTTTAACAATGTAGCGAGACAAGCAGAATTTTTTTTCTTTCCAAAAGTATTTTTTAGCTTTCTCCCTTATGATTCATTGATTTTTTTTTTTTAGATCTTTTTCATTTTCAAAAAATACAAGTATGTTGTTTAAAAGACTATTTGTTTAAACCTTTCTTTTTCATTTGGTTGTATTATCAAATTCTGATTTTAAAGCTACCAGAAGATATATTATTGCTTTTTTACTTTTTTATTAAAATTAATGAATTTTTACAAACAGAATGTTCCTTGAAAACTGGTCAGAATTTTAATCAGAAAGTCATTGTCAGTAATAGCTTTTTAAATAGATTACATAAATTAGTATTTCTTTCCCATTAATTATTTGACCAGTTTTCATAAACTCATCATGGACCACGTGTGATGGCAAGCATCATATTAGCTTCTGTGGAAACTGAATGAATCAGGAGATGATACATCTTTTCTGAGAGCTAGCAAATCTAGATAGATGCAAACATTTAATTTTATTTACAAACTAACTAGAGCACAAGACAGTAGTTTATATTATACCGTATTAGTTTCTAGTTTGGACCTGTCTAAAGAGTATAGGGATACAGAAGGGGCTTTGATGGAGATAGGGTCATTAATATTCAAGGTAGAGAGAGGATTTTTTTAAAGTATTTTTATCCTTGCTTTGAAAGAAAAAGGAAGTTCTAACTTCTATATAAATTATTTGCTTGCCTTATTGAAATTCCATTATCTTGTATTAGGTGAAAGGAGAACTAAAACTGCTCTGATTTCTTGGAGAATATTGAAATGTCTCCTAAGGTAGTTAAAATTATTCTGAAAGACTGTGTAGGAAGAGAGTAAGTTAAAATGAATATATACCTCCTTCAAGGAATGCTTACTGCAAGATTCAACCATTAGTAATATAAAATGTTTTATGATTGTGTTTCCCTAAAGGTATCTGGTTGGCAGTGATGTCAGCAGGTCCATGAAATCCATTTTTCTAGACTATTTCCAAATGTATTACACAAACGTAAAGAGACTGTATCATTTATGGCTAAAGTAGCTTCTTGATCTTTAGTACTTTACAGAGTGATTAAACATACACTCAAGGGCTTTAATTATTTTCTTTTTGTACCATTATCATAAGGCAGCAAAGATTTCTAGTAAGCTTTTCCACTGTATAAAGATGTGGCTTACTATTTAGGTCCTTAGCTGCTTTGACATTTTATGTTAATAACATAAAAACAGGATTATTATAATATAGTACCACTTTTATTTTTCTCCCAAAGTATGTATTATTGATAGCTGCATTCAACTGAAGAAAAAGGAAACCCCTTTATTGTGTATGAAAACCAGTCCAGTGAAGTATGACTTAGAGTAGATGATTATAGATATTTTTGCATTTACCTAATAACATAAGTTCCTCATAACAGAAAAGATTTACAGTGTTAACTAATGTTTGATTTCTTTTTCTTCTTTAAGTTGCTTTAGTGACATTTTCTAAATTTTTAATAAAACTGAAAATCTCATTTTTGGTAGTAAAAGTAATGAATCTTTATACATTTTCACAGTGAAATGCTTAACATTGCTTAACCATATTTTTTGTTATGGTTGTTATGTGTATTACCATGTTATATACGTAATTTGTTAATAATGTAACCTTGCCCTTTCTTTCCCTACTGTTGTTAATTTTGTAATTTACAATTGAATTCATCTTTAAGAATCTACATCTTAACTTTAGAATTTTGTGTAATGAACATATGATTCAGTGTTGTTAACATAATGAAGAAAAACAATATAGTACCTCTATTAAAATAACGATTAAACTCCTGCTATCTTTACCTACTTTAGTCTTTTCTTTGTAAGATGAAATTGTTTTGCATCATAGTGCATGAAAAACTTTGCCTGCCTCCACTTTATTTTATTCCATGGCTTTAAGGATAAAAGTGGAAATGAGTATGAGAGCAGAAGCACTAGCCTTTGTTTTCTTAATTTCTTTGAAGAGGCCATAAGATTATCGTCAGCTATTGGCACAAAAATGAGTTCTAAACAGTAAAATCAGATCTAGCTTTTTCTTTGTGTTATATAAAAGCTGAATATGTAAAAGAAGCATAATTATTATTTAAGGTGGCACAGATCAGATTCTGCCCCAAGAAATAAAATTTCAAGGTTCCAAGCACCGATTTCTGCACCGGAGTACACGTAAGATTTTATCTGCTCTGCTTTTCACAAGTAGGAGTTGTTTTGATTTTGAAGGATTGTGTTAATACTAATCTATTCACCAGGTAATTGACATATGCTATCCTAATTATCTTCCTGTTTGGCTTTTTAGTACCTCTGTTTTAGGATTTCTCAAACTGTCATTATATACTTTATTAAGGAAAAAAATAACTAGACCAGCTAAAGAAGTTGTATATGATTTTGCATGTATTGGTGAAGGGAACAGGGAATATAATATGCACATAAGGACCAAGCATCCTTTTTATTTTGCTTTGGTTGGCATAATAGTTCTCGACAGATTCAACTTCACCTGGTTAAGTGATCCCAATTTTTTTTTTTAATTTCACCACACTGTCTTTTCTCTTCTATCTTGTCCCTGAAGAATGGAGTCTAAGTGTGTTTGTCATTTATTTTTAAACCCACTCTTTCCATGTGACAAAATAAGGCATGAGAATGACTAACTCTCATGGAGCAGAACATTTTGATATATAATACAAGTATTCAATAGCTAATATAGGTCTTAAGCAACAGAAGAAACCACACTGATAGCCAACAATTTTCCTCTTATTCTGGTTCGATTATTTTACATCAAGGAACAGCTATTCAATTGCCATATATAGTGGCAGTGTATTAGAATTTCCTCTCTATTTAAAATTCCAACAGAAATTAATATATTTGTGTTTTAGTGAAAATTTTTTCTCTTTATTATTTTACCCTATTTTTTGGAAGAGTCTGATACCTCACTGAAGAGGTTATACCCACAGTTTGAGAAACATTATTCCTATGAAAACTCATTTTGAGAAACATTATTCCTATGAAAACTCAAATAAAGAGGTACTTGACTTTGAACTTACTTTTAATAATGACATACTTATGCCAAGTACATTTTAATTTAAATTTTAGTTCTGACATTGGCTGGTGTTGTTTTTTTTGTTTTTCGTTTTTTTGGTTTTTTGAGACAGAGTCTCTCTGTGTTGCCCTGGCTGGAGTGCAATGGTGCAATCTCAGCTCACTGCAACTGCCACCTCCCAGGTTCAAGCGATTCTTCTGCCCCAGCCTCCTGAGTAGCTGGGACTACAGGCACGGGCCACCACGCCCAGCTAATTTTTGTATTTTTAGTAGAGACGGAGTTTCACCATATTGGCCAGGCTGGTCTCAACTCCTGACTCCAAGTGACCCACCCGCCTCGGCCTCCCAAAGTGCTAAGATTACAGGCGTGAGCCACCGCACCCGGCCCTGGTGTGGTTTACTTAACTCTTGTGTAATAAGATTCCATGTAAGCATGAGGTAGAGCTATTACTAATGAAGCATGATAAACATCAGTGCTTTCTTCAAAATTTTCTAATCTTTTCTTTTAAAAAGGTAAAGTTGAGACTTTACTATTTTATAACATCACTGGAATCAATTTATCAAAGTGCATTTTTATTAAATTACTAATACATATAATGCCATTTACTTAACCTTCTCAGTGCCTTTGTAGTATGTTTACTTTTTTTTATTTTCCACAATAGTTCACTTGTCAAAACAACAGAAACAGAGTCACTAAACGTTGGATGGGTACATGAGTGGACAGACATAAAAGCACTGTTTCCCTCCACCGTTTATACCTGTGGAGTACATTTTAGCTACTGTCAAACTGATTGTTAAAATGGAGCTTATTCTTTTTTGTTCTTACATTTGTTTGTGAAAAAGACCAAAAAGACTGCTTAAAGTTTTAAAAAGGAAAGAGAATTGATAAATTATTTATTGGCTCTAATTACTAATGTAATTTTGGTGATCTTATGGTGATTCATTTCATCTTTAGATCAAATTAAATGTTACCAAGCAAAGACATTTAATCTATACCTAACACTGGCAAAAGCAGTCATCAATTTTAAAAAATACTCCCAATTTCATTTTTGCTGTTTATGGAGGATTGCCATACACATGAATGAAAAGCTGAATTTTTTTATTAATCTTTGAAATGTTAATTTCTTTTGAGAAACAACTAGAAACTCAAGTTACGATTTTGATGCTGCTTTTGATGAAATATCTTTACTAGTATTGATAATAACAACTTTATCTTTTATTTTTCTATATAAGTATTTTTCATATTAAGTTATAATTGAGAATCATGTAAGGTTTTTTCTAATTTCATGTGGTCATAGACTCTTAGAATTGGGAGACATCTTATGGATTGTTTTAGAATCCAACCTTCTGTATATTCCATCTTAGGAACTCCTTGTAGTTAATCTGAAGTAAGTTTATGTTTGACTATTTTATAAGATGACTTCCTCATTTCCTATGTATGGACAGAAAGTATTTGCACTTTTACAGTTTAAATAAACGGTTCATTGTTGTTTGTTTCCGGCAAGAGGATTTCTCTTAGAGGAAGTAACGTTTCTTTTCTTTTAATTGTTAATGGACAAAAATCCATTAACTTTTTTTCATGGATTTGAGTTTAGTTCATTCATACTGTTGCCCCAAGATTATAATTTTAAATATTGATTATTGGAGCCTTTAATATGTTAGTATGTAGCTAGTTTATTTATCAATACGTAATGATACACCGAGTGTTCAATTTAAGCCTCCAAATGCAAAGGCAAAGTACTGATTAGTCCTTTAAAACTTGCTTAAGTGAATTTAGGCATTTACGCTGGCTGCTCTATCAAGAAGAGTATAAGATGGATTGTTTGTTTTTGTTGATGCAAAACTGGCCATTTTTAATTCTGCCTCCGATGATACATATTTTTTTTAACATGAACTCAATCTGTTTTCTCACAAGCAGTAAGAGCTTCAGGTTTTCAAGGTGCTGCCTAAAGAGAATTCTGAGTGTAAGACTAACATATAGTTTCGTTTCACAGATAGGCTGGGATTTTTGTTTTGTTTTCCTTCTGGCATGCCCAGTATGAGTTTTGCCAAGTACCATGGGTCAGTAGATAATGTTGGCTTATATGTATTCCCAGAGATTGCCAGTCTCTCAACAGACATTTAAGGTCACTAACCATGAGACTGCATCTGAAAATTTGAGTTTATCTTGACACCATTAGGCCTAAATCCTATGGTGAATCAGGCTTGGTGGATTAGTTGCTTCCTATGTTAAGATTTGGCTTAGATCTTCTAAGTAGTCTTTGAAAAACATGGTTTTCATATTATGGCACTCCTCTCTTTGGATCACCAAGCCATTCAAAGTTATTCATAAAATTGTGAAGGAGATTTTGTTTTTTAATTTTCTGGGACTCTGAGAATAATATTAGATGACTATAACTATCCTGTCAAAAATTATCCTACTTACTTTGTAGTTTGCAGACAAATACGTGCGAAGTTAGAAAAGATTACGCAGTCAAAATAAGAGATTTTCTTTTTTAACTGTTTATCATCTGCTTCGCTTTTATTCTTTTAGACATAATACACATGGGATGACATTTAACCTGGTGTTAGTTTTGCCTTGACATTGAGAATGTCGAGCCCTCATTCCACCGTCATAGCCCTCTTATTGTAACAAACCATCTCCCAAGTCCATGTGTCACTTAAGTACCTCACAATAGATAATTATGCTGTAACATTAAACAGCTTCCTGAAAATACTGACACAGATCTTAAGAGTTTAGGTTAGAACAATAAGAATTGGTTTATTCAGCTTGCAGAAAGCACTGGCCGGGGGGGACAAATGAAATTGTGCATTTCAGCCCACACATGAAAGAACGATTAATATTGTCACTAAGAAGCCCAGAAATGGTTATCAGCCATTGATAACTTAAGAAGTGTCCTTACCTTCTTTCACTGTATTCACAGATTTGGGAATGTAGTAGTCATTTAACTAGAGAACAGATAGAGTCATTTATGCTGTAGTTATTTAACTAGAAAACAGATGCTTACTATAATTAAGCAATCAGGTGTCATTTGCTCATTATAAACTTCAACTTGCTTCATTGTCTCTATGAAGTATTTGAAATGGTGTTTTTATGGAATCACTTTTGATTCATGTGTTTAAACTTTGGCATCTGTGTATGAGAATTCTCTGTCCTACTCTGGTAATCTTCCATAAGTTGACAGCAGTGTTGTTTCTTAGAAGTTTGGTTTATTGAATTGGAATATAAACACAAAGTAAAGAATGTTACTGCTTCTCCAATGGTAGGGGTTGAACACATTCATTGCTGTAGTTCTCTTCCCTTTGTAAAGTTGTTCTTTCATATTCGGTTTATTTTGATGTTTAGGGTTATAAAGTTATAAGTGCTGCTTTGTAGCTAGTTTTTGAAAACAATTCAAAATGTTTATTCTTTGACTGTTTTCTTGTGGGGAGAGTGAAAGGTGGGAAAGGGGGGCAAGAAAACTAAGGTAAACTAAGAACATTAACATAAAGACTGCTCAGCTGAAGTTTTACAAAAATCTGACTTGAGTGTTTTTCTCTTCATTTGCTGTGCTTGTGTAAACAGTGTGACACCATCACCACAACAGGCTCGGGTCTGTCCTCCCCATATGTTACCTGAAGATGGAGCTAATCTTTCCTCTGCTCGTGGCATTTTGTCGCTTATCCAGTCTTCTACTCGTAGGGCATACCAGCAGATCTTGGATGTGCTGGATGAAAATCGCAGGTGATTGGCCATCCGTGACTCTTGCCAGCTTTGTTGCATATTTTTTGGCCTCTTGTGTAGTGGACTGTGGTGTCTTCCTTTTCTGTTTTTACCTTCTAGCCTCCTCCTAAGATGCAATGGTTTGAAACAGCTTGCTTTACTTTCTTTTAATTCAAAATTGTTGTCCAAAATTCACATTTCACAAGATTACATTAGCTTTCCATCTATCAGGGAGAGTATACAAAGAAAGCGAATGATTTTTTTCAAAGGCTTTTCTAGCCTGTTCTAAGTACTTGACTCCATTTAGGGATATGCCGAGGGGTCCCGTTGGATTGAGTGTTGGACTGAAGCGTACTACTCCTCTTTAGTCTTTTGATGTAATCATTTATGCTACTAAAATGATTGGATTATTAAAGCAAATCTGAGGAGGTGATGTTAGGACACTTTTTCCTTTCCTCTCAACGACTGATTTCTAGGCTTCTTTTGAAAATTCCAAGTGCTATCATCTGTTTGAGAACACTGATGTTTTTCAGTGTTGATAACTTATATCACTTTCGAACATCTCCAAGTAAAATCATTAGTAGTATACTAAGACTTACTCATACAAATAATTTTTTTGTAGTTATTTCAAGTACTTTTTGTCCTCACTTTGTTACTACATAATGTTTTAAAGGAAATTCAGGGGCTTTTTTGGCATAGTGTGGGAAAGATAGAGTCAATTTCATTTCAACTCTGAACACTTATCTAGTGGCTTTTGGTAGTCAGGGTTTGAATTTTTATGATTATTTAACTAAATTCTTACTTTCTGCATTTTGAAGAATTCACAATAAATTAAGCTGGCCTTTCTAATAAATCCTGCTTCTTAGGAACGAATATGTCTTCTGGCTTGCACTGAACAAACTTTTTCTTGTTGAATGCTTGTAGTCCTCACACAGGCCCTGAGTATGTCACCATACTTCTCAAGCACTTGTCCATGCTACTTATCATTGTTGAATTCAGGGCCTTTCTAAGCCTTCCCAGAGATGACCTAGTGCTATACACTTGGGTCCAAGGACTGAAAGCTGCACTAAAAAGAGATGAAAAAGAAAGCTCATGGTATGAGGGTGTGGGAGGCAAATTATATATACATGTTTATGTATAGATATGTTTTGTTTGTTTTTCCCCAAGGGTTTTGACTCCCTTTTATGCTTTTTGAAGCTTCAAAGACATTCTTGGACTATTGGGAAGCTGTAAGAAGCAGGAAGATTCAGAACAAAAAGTATGGATTCAGGAAGTCACTCAGAATTAACCTGGATCCACCCCGTGCATAGCTGCATGATGGCCTTGAACACACTGCTTAGCTTCTTTGGGCCTCATTTTCCTTATATGTTGAAAAATAGGGAAGAAGGATAGTAATATCTAGCTTTCTGGATTCTTGTAAGGATCTTCTCCTCTCCCTACCTTTACTTATAATATAGGGATAATGGCCTCCAATTCTTTATTTAGTGTAGTAGGAGATCTTTTAAATGATATTGAATATAAAGTAGCAGGCACTTAAGAACTAATATTTACAAGTGCCTGTTTTCTCTTCCCTCCTTAAAACAGAATTATTGACCATCAGCTAAGTTTTTTAACTTTTTGATTACAATAAATCCTTAGTAGAGACCAGATTATTAGGTCAGAGTATATAATATCAAATGCTATTACATTTAAAATATCTGAATGAGAAATATATTTCTAAATCTTGTATAAAAACTAATAGCTAGATAATAAAGTCACATTACATTAAAATTATATGTCCCAAAGAGAAAAAAAAAGTATTTGTCCCAATCCCCCCACTAGCATATACACAGTTCATTGCAGTAATGTGGAACTTGTGAAAATACGGATTTTTTTTCCTCGTAATAGGAAAACAATTGTGCCTCAGGGTCAAATGCACAAAATCAAAAATTGTATTAGTATGAACTTTGTATTTTTTTAATAATGAAAAATATTTTTAGACTTTAAGTGAAATTTTATTTCAGTTTTTTACATTGTGATGAATTGATAACTTTAAAATCCCTTTTCTGGGAAGAAATTATCTTTTCTCATTCACTTAAGTAAGTTTTTAAAAATTCATGAAGGAGTTATATTAATAATGCTTTGCTCCTAGATCTATATGTTAGCTTGGAGTCCGGAGGGTTAGATTCTCATCAGTCTTATTGCCACTTCAGTATTGAAGGATTTTTTAAAGTTGTATTCAGATCTCTTAGGATCTCAACGTTGAGCAAGATTTGATCAGAATTTTAAATACCAAATCAGATTTCCTCTATGAGAATTATACAGCATAACTTTTCAGATATAAGAAATAGGAATGTGAAATTTGGATAATGTTCTACTTGCATGATTATAAAATAATACTGCTTATAAAATTTTTACTGCTTCTACGTTCCTTGCTCTGTACATCTTTATTTCCTTTCTATTTTATTACTCTTGGCTATTATGCTAATGCAATATCTTATCTTTTGTTCATACGTCATCACATTAGGTATAGTTAATTTAAGCTAGAACTCTTGGGGGGTAAAAAAAAAAAGGTTCCTGCTTGCTTTATCACTGAAATAATGCAGATTCACAATTCCTTGACATAAGAACTATTTTCAGTTTACGTTTTAAAGGACACTGTCAAAAGGTTTATGTACTATGTATTTTTTCTTACAAGAATGTAGATGATATAAACCAAGCTCAATATAAACACCAACTTAAATTGTAGGTACATGTTAGAAAAGTTTATTTACACAGGTCAGTGTCATGCATTTGGAAAACTCATACGCTGAAAATTTACCAAAGCACCAGGTATGCTATTTCCTCAGGTGCAGCAAAAATTAAGATATTATTACGATTTGGTCCTTAACTGGTTAGAAAATGCCCATCTCTCCTTACATCTGTTAGAGCTATGTACGTCATTTTACAATGTAAAATATTAACATCTTAAAAAAGAAACTTCATTCCTGTGTAAGAACATTGGTTAAATATTGATAGATGAGTAATGCTTAGCTTTTATTTTTAGGAGGGGCTTGATTACTTTTTACAGTTTTTTCTTAACAGATTGTACCAGCTTTAAGTGAATAGAATAAGAAACCAATGTGTGAATAATTTATATTTTTGGCAAGTATTCCTATAAATAGACAACTTGGAAGACCTAGAAATCTAGAGTTGCAGTAGATACAATGTTTGTTATTTATAATTTTTCTCTTTTAAAAAAATGTGTAATTCCTGATCCCCCAATCAAACTGTTTATTTCCTGTAGCAGGTTATGTTTTTATAGCAAAGAAACACATATTATGTTACATCAGAGCATATTTACTCAGAAACGTCAGTACACAAGTTAATGGTGGAGCTCAGTGGTAGCCTTGGATTTCTTTCCCTTTTGCCACTCTCCAAAGCATACTGTTGAAAGATTTTGTGTATTAAATCATGCTTATAGAAAATGGTACTTGAATGAAGTTTCTAACTTTGCCAAATACCTGTCTAATTTACTTTTATATTATATGTGTCAATTGCCAGTGTGAGAAGACAAAATGAAATACGTTGTGAAAGGTAACTGTATTATTTTCTGGCTCTGCATTATAAAAGGGAAATCTCTGTGGTGGAATATGTTGAATATCACAGACCCATTTGAACATACTGTGTGCACTTTAAAAAGCCTTAGGAAGCACACAGTGTTGGCTTCATCTAGTTAACCATTTTCATGTTAGTGTAATTTAAGATTGTAGTTAAATAACAGGTTTCTAATACCACAGAGTAAATACGTTAGTAGGATGAGATGAATTTAAGACCTGTCTCAAGCATATGTGATTTATTCATGGTTTTTAGCCATAAAATAAAAGTCAAACATGTTTCCCCCGAAAGTCTCTGAATCCCTTATCATCTAGGCTCCAGAAATTTCTTTTCTCTTTTTTTTTTTTTTTATGAGACAGAGTTTTGCTCTGTTGCCAGGATGGAGTGCAGTGGCACGATCTCGGCTCACTACAACCTCCACCTCCTGGGTTCAAGCAATTTTCTTGCCTCAGCCTCCCAAGTAGCTGGGACTACAGGCACATGCCACCACACCCAGCTGATTTTTGTATTTTAAGTAGAGATAGGGCTTCACCATGTTGGCCAGGATGGTCTCTATCTCTTGACTTCGTGATCTGCCCTCCTCGGCCTCTCAAAGTGCTGAAATTACAAGCGTGAGCCACCGTGCCTGGCCCAGAAATTTCTTTAAGCCTGGTAGTACCTTTAAGACATAGAGAAGTTAAACATTAGAATTTTATTCTATAAATTGAATTATCAGAAAGTAATGATTTGTATTATAGTCAAAATTGCACAACTGTGCCAACTTACAGAAAAAATTGGTGTATTTGGTATTAAACATTAACCATTATATAATTATTGTCTTGATACTTAATTCAGGCAAAACCAGATCAGTTACTTAGAGAATGAGATATCCAAAATAGGATTTAATAATTCTTAAAATCTTTATATGGATCGAATACTCCAGTCTTCCCTCTCTGCTTAGTAGATATTGCTGATTGTTTTACGGGGAATTGACCAGTGAACATGTATAAGCTTTTGTTTCCTGATTTTAAAAGATAACACTTATTGGAAAGGATGCTGCTTATCAAAGTAGAAAGCTAACTGTCCTCTAGCACCAAAGTATATACTGAGAATGAGTGGAAATCCCCACCAATTTCCCAGTACACCTTAGTCTTCATTTCCAGCGGCCCTGTATGTCACTCCTGGTTGTCTCAAGATCAGACTCAAATTGTTGGTTGCACTTTCTGTGATGTGCTATAGCACGTTGCCTGATCTTCACCACTTCAGAGCAGAGGCTTGCATTTTCACTCTGGAGAGCTGAGAGTTTGAATGAGACACAACTACATTGAGACATCAGGCATTACTCAAACTTAATAAGGTGGGTGGGAAGGAACTGTGGAAAATGGAGTTTCTTGAAATTTATTAATACATTTTTTGAGATAGAGCTGTTGATACCAGATGAGCAACCATGGTCATACAGGTGCAGCTAACAGGTGCTGATATGCTTTTAAAGATGCTAGTGATTTTTTTGTCAACTAGAAGAAAGGAATTACACTTTTTAAACAGAGTTGTCCTCTGTCTTAAATTTCATAAAGCACCAAAAAAATTATATGTTGGTGCTGTTTTCTTGTAAATATAAATTCCCTTTGTTTCTTTAATCAGTAGTTTATGAAATGATAAAATGTTTAGTTTATAAAAATGGTAAAATGGAGAACACATGAGACAGGAATTTTTTAAAGTAGTTGAGAGATATTATATTGTATTGAAACATACAATATAATCCTATTTGACATTTATTTGTCTTGTTTTTGCTTTTATTTTATTACTTCTCTGTTTCCTGATTCTGTCTTGTGCCTTCTCCCGCAAAAACCTGCCTTAGACCTGTGTTGCGTGGTGGGTCTGCTGCCGCCACTTCTAATCCTCATCATGACAACGTCAGGTAAATTTTGAGACTTTGTAATTACCAGGGTAAATGGTTGGCGGAATTTGTGTGTTGCAGGACATGGTGCATGTTGTAGCCATGCCTGTGTGTTGTAGCTGAACTTCTTTCTACAGCTTTCCTCGTTGAGTACATCTTGCTTCTCTCTGAGAACAATGAATAATCAGTCATGACATCTGGCCAGTTAGTATGAAGGAAAATGTTTAATAATTATGGTATGATGTGAACAGCTGAGATATTTTATTTAAATGCAGTGTTAATAGTTTGTTAGTGGTTTATAATAATTTGCATACTAAAACAGAAAAAATTGTCTTAAATCTTATTCTATGTACATCATTTTAATGGTTGCCTGAATTGTGCCCAGCATTTCCTTTTAAGTCATTAATTATCTGCAATGTCACTTTTAGTGTGTGAGCAAACCTGTAAGGCATCGTCTTAAATTGGGAGAAGTCAGCACTGACTACTCCACAGTTTGGGAAGGTGAATATTAGAAAGGAAATTTAGTTTTAAGCTTTTTTATCATCTGTTGATCTAAGGCCTCTATTTTTGCCCTTTTCACGCTTTCAGACATGCTTAGGCTGAGTGTTCCTTTCTTCCTGACATGCACAGGCACTTAAGAACAGTTCTTAAGTGCTGAAATTCCCATGTAGTTTTCTCATAGTCTGGAAAAACAAAATCAAAAACTATTGGTATTCACAGATGCTATTATTGTATAATTTTTTCAGTCAGTTTTATTTAAGCAGAAATGTATTATCTGTAGCAGTAGATTTTAAACTGGCAGCATCATTTCTGTGCTTAGAAGAAGCTGGTACATTCATTGAAGCAAGAGAAAAGGGAAACATTAGCTGCTCATTAAAACTGAACTCATGTTGGAGAAATTGAGAAGTGTGACTGTGGTGGTCCCCTACCACTCTGCTGACTTGTTTCTTTTTACAATTTTAGTTCAGTTCATTGTCGTTTTCCCTTCTATTTTTCTCTAAGTTTGTGATCCTTTTATCTTTCTATCAGAGTATTTTCAGCCAGTGGTCTAACTTAGCATTAGAGTTTTTTAGTTCTAATAAATACTGGTTTTTGTTTAAAACACAATATAAAGTAACATGTTTTTGTTTTAAATTGAATTATATAGGCAAAATCTTTTGTCATATCCTTATATTTCTTTGCAAATGGAGATTTCCTTTTCAGATATCTAAACCTTAATTAATTCAGGATATAAATTGTGAGTAATCGCTTTCATCTGTACTTCATTCTCTACGTTCAGTCTAGATCCCTTGAACAGTTGCTTCTGTTTGATTTCTATTTCTAATTATTCATCTCTTATGTGGCCTCACAGAAATAGAAGAGTTTTATTTTGAGGATGAAGTGAAGGAAAAGGGAATCTTCAACCTTTATTTTTTCCACTAATCATTTTCAACCCATGGTTCCAGCAATCTACTAACTTAGAAGTTAACTTCTCTAACTGGTGTAATTACCCTCAGTATTCCAGGTTATTTATTGTGTTCTCGTGAAAGAATCGGACAGTTAATGAGAAAGCAAGATAATTTAGCCATAGAAGGAACATGTGGAGATGGTTGTCAATTATCTAGAGTCAGTCAGTACACACCATCTATTATTTAAGGTTTTTGCATACTTTAAGTATTTTTATTACTTTTAACTATATTTGAGACAAAAGGATTTTTTAATAGTTTTGTCTTTAACATGTCTGAATGAAAAATATAATTCTGCTTCATATCCCTTTGTGTGGGTATGTGCTTTTTGTAGTGGGGACTTGCTGGGAAGCATATTAGAATAGATGATCCATGTGCCAATTCTGTGGACTACACAGGAGTAACTTTTAATTCAGTTTATTTATATTCTGCTCATTTAGAAAATTTACTATGCCATTTTACTAGAATAACCATTTAGGATATTAAATCCATGTGTGGTGAATTGTGTGGTTATATAAGTTGTATCTCAATGAAGCTATTAATTCAGTTAAATTTTAAAATGCGGAAATCCCGGCAAAGGAGAGGAATGGCATTTGTCTTTGTTTTTCACAAGTTCAGTGTCAGTCATCTAAAAATTAGTTCCCCTTTTAGAAGTAACTGCATTGGAACAGAAAGTACTTTTTTAATATGCTTTCTCTGGGTTTTGTCTTAGTGATTTTTTAGTATTATTATTTTATACACAGCCTCTTATTCATTATTGGGTCAATTCTGGAGCGAAATGTAGTGGCAAGATATATTCAGGAAATTTTATAATTGTTTCTGTGGGAGAACACAGTAGAACGTAAATAATTAGAAATAAGAATAGGCCAGGTGTGGTGGCTCACGCCTGTAATCCCAGCACTTTAGGAGCCCAAGGCAGGTGGGTCACCTGAAGTCAGGAGTTTGAGACCAGCCTGGCCAACATGGTGAAACCCCATCTCTACTAAAAGTACAAAAATTAGCCGGGCGTAGTGACAGGTGCCTGTAATCCCAGCTACTTGGGGGGCTGAGGCAGGAGAATCACTTGAACCAGGGAGGTAGAGGTTGCAGTGAGCTGGGATTGCACCATTGCACTCCAGCCTGGGCAACAAGATTGAAACTCCATCTCAAAAAAAAAAAAAAAAAAAAAGACAAGAAGCAAAGAATAGGAATGGCAAGACAAGAGACAATGAGAAGAGGTGATGAGTCTTTCTTCAGTTAGAGTTAGTCTACTTTGCGTTGCCTGCCAGTGAGTCTATGCCTATGGGCTTGCACATGGACATAAGTTTGTATAAGAATTCTATTTCGTTCTATCCTAAGTGGCAGCTCTCAGGACCTTTTCAGCCAGGGATCCTTTTTAGCATCACCAGTCCTTCTGGCTTGAGAATTTTCTGTTTGTACCTTTAGTCAGGATTTTTTTCTGATTCTCCAATTTTTAGTGCCCTTTTTCAGTATTGTAGGTAATTATCATTTTAAACTTTTTTCTTTCCTTTATTTGTAGAAATTCAAGTGGTAAAATTTAGTAATTCATATTATTAGGTACCAGTTTTCTGAATACTACTTTGAGCATTACACTAAACATGACATGACGTGCTAATTACTCTTAGTTCTGTTTTAATATTCATTTGTAGTTCTATTTCTTATCTGCAGGTATGGCATTTCAAATATAGATTCAACAATTGAAGGAACATCAGATGACCTGACTGTTGTAGATGCAGCTTCACTAAGACGACAGGTATTTAGTGTACCATATAAGATATACTTCTAAGTTACATTCATACAATATTTTAAAGTGATAGTTCTCAACATTTTATCGATTTCTCTTCTGTGGGACCCGTGAATTGAAATATTTTATCTATCAAACTAGTAAGCCATAATTGATTTTCTCATTTTGATTAAACATATATTGAACTACCATTTACATGTTTTTATCAGCATAAAACAATATTACCAAGATAGATTAATGTAATTCTAGACAATAACAAAGAATTTTTAGCAAACCAGTATAGCCCTAAGTTTGGCTTTTGAAATGTGGAACAATCACTTTGGAACCTTTGTTACTGTGTTTAATAACTCCATTTAGAAACCACTCCTTTCAGCTTGCAAAGGGTCTCTGCATACGTATGTCTTGTATTCTGTAATAAATCCTTTTTTATAATTGCAGTTTCACATGCATATTTTTAATACGTACTCCCACAGTTTCTAGATCACACAGACATACACACATGTAAAGAAGGCAGATTTGGTTTTCTCGTTTTGTCTGTGCCAAATAGATATAGAAGGAAATTGGATTAAATAAAATATTTTTAAGTAAAGCTCAGTAGGAGAGCATGAGCTTAGGCAGGCAGTTGTTCAGCCCAGGGCTTTTCACGGTAAGGGCTAACAGCAAGGGTGGTACTGTCAGCCAGCGGCATTTCCAGCAGCTGGGGAATTAGCCTTCAGGCCTGAAGGGTTTGGGTGGCATATCCCAAGGCCGACTGCAATAGGTTATTTTATTGGATTGCCTTAGTAACTAAGAGAGGTGGACAGAGAAGGCATTTATAGCCAGGTTAAATATGAACAACTGAGGCTGAGTGACAAGAAGTTCATAGGAGAGGAATAGAAAGGGGAAGGATGTTTAAATGAATTTAAGCTGTCATGAATGACATGTTTTTCTGTATGTAGTTGTGTTTATTTTGCTCCAGATGAAACTTTCCGTGTTATAATATTTTTGACAAATTATTTTACTGCTTTATAGGAATCATTAAAGCCTCTATGTTGTATTTTTTGTGTGTTTGTTTTTCACTTAGATAATCAAACTAAATAGACGTCTACAACTTTTGGAAGAGGAGAACAAAGAACGTGCTAAAAGAGAAATGGTCATGTATTCAATTACTGTAGCTTTCTGGCTGCTTAATAGCTGGCTCTGGTTTCGCCGCTAGAGGTAACATCAGCTCTCAAAAATCTTGTCTCAACAGCTGGAAATATAAAATATTTGCAAACTTCTTTGTTTCTGTCTCTGCATTGTATGCCATTTTATAGTCCACACACTGAAAATGTATTTCTTCCAGAAAGTCTGGGGGAAGGACCTATATTTGTAGAAGTACAGGTATATTCTGTCACTCTGCTGTATTCACTTTTGAGCAGTTTTGCAGTAACACCTGCTTAAAATTCTCCCTTTGCATGTTTTGTAAATAGGCTCCACTGTGGTTTTCTAAAAGGAATTTATTTTTTGCCTCCTTAATCCACACAACTGATTCTGAATGGGAGAGAGTCTGTAGAGAATTGATTTAGAAAAGTGTCTGTGAAAGAAAAACAGTATTTTGTCCTGGTTCTCAAAACTGTTAGATTAAACAGTTTTGTTAACAGATATTTTTGCATCTACACTTCAACATTAACACTTTCAGAGTCATGGCTTGGTGCCAGATTTAAGAAACTCAACCACCTAATATTTCATAATCTCCTTCATTAGGTACTTGTACAGGTTAATTTCTAACATTTCAGCAGTTAAATATGTGTGCAGTATGTGCATTCTTTCATTTTAGTTTTGCACTTGGTTTTCTATAAAGTACGTTTTTACTCAGTTCATGTGTGAACAATTTAAAAACCTACAGAACAAGATACAAATGTAGTGTATTTAATAAACTATCAACCAAAGCAGTATTTGTCTATTGAGGGATTTTATTTCATCATTTGTGCGATCAGCTAAATTTTGTATCCTGTTACCGTATATGATCCTTCCCATCTCAGGAGCAACTAATACAATTAATGTCATGGTTGGGTAGGTAGCAAGAACCTGCTGTGCTTCCTTTCAGACCTTCATCCAGGTAGTAGTGGCTGTTGGTTGCATCGTAGGTGGTTTTCTAACGTATAGTATCTAGAAAGTGGTTCAGGTTTAAATACTTTGAGTTGTGTATACTTTTGTTTTTTTTTGAGATGGGGTCTCACTTTATTGCCAATGCTGGAGTGCAGTGGCATGATCTTGGCTCACTGCAACCTCCACCTCCCAGGTTCAAGCGATTCTTGTGCCCCAGCCTCCCAAGTAGCTGGGATTACAGGTGCCCGCCACCACCACACCCAGCTAGTTTTTGTATTTTTAGTAGATAGGAGGTTTCACCATGTTGGCCAGGCTGATCTCGAACTCCTGACCTCAGGTGATCCGCCTGCCTTGGCCTCCCATATTGTTGGGATTACAGGCGTGAGCCACTGCACCCGGCCGAACCACCTTCCAGGTTCAAGCGATTCTTGTGCCCCAGCCTCCCAAGTAGCTGGGATTACAGGCGCCCACCACCACCACACCCAGCTAGTTTTCGTATTTTTAGTAGATAGGAGGTTTCACCATGTTGGCCAGGCTGATCTCGAACTCCTGACCTCAGGTGATCCGCCTGCCTTGGCCTCCCATATTGTTGGGATTACAGGCGTGAGCCACTGCACCCGGCCGAAGTTGTGTATACTTTTTCCATTGTGGTATTTATTTGCTAATTATATATACTGATGTATTTACATGTCAAGGCTAGGTACAGTGGCTCATGCCTGTAATCCCAACACTATTTGAGGCCAGAAGTTTGAGACCAGCCTGGCCAATACAGTGCAACTCTGTCTGTCTTTACCAAAAATACAAAGTTAGGCAAATGTGGTGGCAGGCATGGTGGCAACAGCTGTAATCCCAGCTATTCGGGAGGCTCAGGCAGGAGAATCGCTTGAACCTGGAAGACAGAAGTTGCAGCGAACTGAGATCGCGCCACTGCATTCCAACCTGAGCGACAGAGCCAAACTCTGTCTCAAAAAAAAAAAAAATTTTTAACTTTAAAGATAAATCTCAAAAGAATTAAATCCACCAGTGAAACCAAGTGTTGGACAGTTTTAACTCTCAAAACTTTTATTTCCCCATTTTTGGTTCAGAAATGGGTAGAATTTAGTTAGGTGCAATATTCTCCACACATCTTTGGTATCTTTCTTCTAAGGCAGGAAGTTTTGGGAAAGGCAGTTGAGGAAATTCCTTGGATAGAGTTAGATTTAACATTTCTGTTCTTGTTTCTTATCCCTCTAAAATAAGACAAAGATTCTTCTCTGTACTTAGAAATTTTCTAACTTTTGGTAATGATGCAACTATATTAATTCTAGATTTGTATGTACTACAAGGTAATTTCTGTGGTTATCCTCCAAATTGAAATCACAAAAATGATAAAAAGTGATGGTTAAGATTAGTATCTTTTGATAGGCAGGCATGAAAAGGATTCCACAGAGGCCAACAATGAAATAAAAGCAGGAATCCTGAGAGAGAAAGTGCAAAAGCTCCTTTTTTCTCTCATGATTGTTAACCAAGGACTGTAAACTTGGAGCTTTCTCCCTTAATGGTTGAGCAAGGGATACAAGATAGAATGCCCTACCTCAGGCAGGCACTAATTATAAGAGGAGACTTGTGAATGAAGCTAGGACCCCAGTAGACTACACCCTTGCTGGAAGCATGACTCAGAACTCTTTTTACCATGCAAAAGAGGACAAAAAGGAAACCTGCTATGACCTTGGCACATATCTAAAAGTAGAAAAGCTTGAATCTCTCTAACTCCAAAGTTCAGATCTCTCATACCTGTGTACTGCCCCTAAAAATTGTTCATTACTGTTAAAATATATTTTGGAGTTGAGAGGAATAAATTCACTCCTGGTTATTGTAAGGCTGGTTGTGTCACCGAGAGCTCAGACACACCCCCTCCCCTCACAGGGACATCGGACACACCCCCTCCCCTCCCTGGGAGCTCGGACACGCCCCCTTCCCTTGCCAGGAGCTCGGACACACCTCCTTCCCTTGCTGGGAGCTCGGACACACCTCCTCCCCCCGCCACCAGGAGCCCAGGAAAAAAGCCCTGTCAGGACCTACCTGATAGCATTTTGTCCTATCCAGGCCCTACTCCGTACCTGCCATTTTGTCTTCCTGCTTACCATTTTGTCCTATCTGGGCCCCACTCCCTGCCTACCATTTTGTCCTGTCTGAGCCCCACTCCCTGCCATTTTGTTTCATCCGGGCCCCACTCCCCACCATTTTCTCTCATTCACCTTGGGCACAGCCAATCAAAGGCCTCCACTCCCTATAAAACCCCGTGCCTGAGAGGAGTCTGCGCGACTTCTCTGGCCCCTCCTGTTGGACCGCAGAACCTCACCTGGGAGCCTGAATAAATTCCCTTGCATTGGATTATTTTCGTGCTGGCCTCAGTTTCTTCATTTTATCCTCGGCGAGAACAGACCTTACAGTTATTATAACCAGATATTTGAGCTGAGCCTTTCAACAGCAGAGAAAGAAGAAAAATATGTAGAGAATAGAGTACAGAGAATAGAGGGAGAAATGGATACAGTCAGGAGCCAAAGTGGGATCATACAACTAAGTATAGCAAATATATTAATGCTGCACTACTGAAAGTGCCCCCTCCCCTCTTCTAGTAATTTTGGTTGAAGTACTTGCAGGTTGTTTACACTTTGAGAGATAACATCATGGAAGTAGTATATTTTGAAGAGAGCTTTCCTTTCTTCTTCCTTTCCTGCATGAATGTGTTTCTAGCTCCTTAACTATACTGATTGCCCAGCCCTAATCCAAAATTCTTTGGACCAGAAGTGTTTTTGAATTTCAGATATTTTCAGATATCAATTTACATATACATAATGAGATATGTTGAGGATGGGACCCAAGTCTAAACATGAAATTCATTTATGTTTCACATACACCTTATACACATAACCTAAAGATAATTTTATACAGTATTTCAAATTATGTGAATGAAACAAAGTTTGTGTACACAGAACCATCAGAAAGCAAAGAGCAAAGATGTCACAGTGATATCTCAGCCACGCATGCAGTCAGGTTGTTCAGCATCACTATCATTCCTGATTCTGAATGTACGTGCTACCAATAAACAGTCATTTTTTCTTAACACTTTTTCACACATAAATACTTAACATTAAAAATGACACTATTAGCAGTTTGACAGTTCATTTAATAAGTATTTAGTCTTCACTAAAAACTGGGTACTGAAGATAGGATTTATTAATTCATTCAACTAAGTGCAGGATTCATTAATTCATTCAACTAAGTACAGTGTTTCTGCTTTGTACCAGGCACTGTACTAAGTACTGTTGATACCAGGAGGGAATAAACATGTTTCTGTACCCCTGGAGCTTATGGTCTAATGAGAGACCTTGAAATTTAAGAAGGAAGCACAAATGAAAATGCAGTCATCATTTTGATAAATGCTGTAAATGAAAGCATGGGAAAAGAGTACCTAGTTTTCATTAGATGGTTAGGAATAGCCTCTCAGAAAAAGTGGTATTTGTGCTGAAGTCAAGGTTAGAGAGGATTCTGCCGGAGATAAGGCAGGTCAGGGTAGGAATGGGGCTGGGGATGGGGAAACAAGAGGCCTTGCTAAGGCCTTGAATCAGAGAGTGCTGATTAAGAACTGTGATTCCTGTGCTTCTAAATACTGTAGTGATGGATGTACAAACACATTGTGTTACATTATGACAGCGTATGATAACAGAGGCTTGGGTAAGTGCTAACTTGGTTTATTGAATCTTGAACACTGGGAAGCCTTCCTCAAGTAGGAGATATTTAAGCTAGGCCTTAAGGACAAATAAGTATTTGTAGGGGTGTAGGGAGAATGTTTTTATACAGTAAATGTTCAGAAAAAAAGGCTTATAAGCTCCTGATGTTATTATATTTAGGCAGCTATAATATAGGTACTGTAAATTATTTCTAGAACCTTAAGCCCAATGAACATAAACAATTGAAATAAAATATGGAAATAACATTCGGAAAATTTTAGATTTTTAGTTTTGTTGTTTTATAACATTTTAATGTGATAAATACACTTGTTATCCTGTTTTTTAAAGATCGGCACATATAGAAAACAGCTTTTGAAAGACTTAAGTTTTTCTAGGTATTGTTTTTTAATTAATGAACAATGTAAACATAGGAAAATAGAAGAGTATAATGAATTGCCATGTACCTATCACTTAAATATAACAGTAAACATTTTTCCATTGCTTCACAGTTTTGGTTGAAGTATTTTTAAACTTATTTTCTCACCAAATGTATAAATAGGCATTTCTTTAAAAAAAAAAAAAAAAAGGCATTTTTGTATACAGGTTGAGCATCACTAACCCAAAAATTCAAAATCCAAAATGCTCCAAGATCCAAAACTTTTTGAGCTACTAACGTAACATCACAAGTGGAAAATTACACACCTGACCTCATGTGATGAGTTGCAGTCAAAACTTTGTTTCATGCACAAACCTATTTAAAATATTGTGTGCAATTACCTTCAGGCCAGGTGTGTAAAGTATGTATAAGACATAAATGAATTTGGTGGTTAGACTTGCATCCCATCCCCAAGATATCTCATTATTATATGCATAATTCCAAAATCCAAAAAAATTTGAAAGCTAAAACACCTCTGATCTCAGTCATTTTGGATGAGGGATACTCAGCCTGTATAATATAAAACCATTATCAGACCTACCAAAATTAATAATTCCTTAATAACATCTAATCCAATTCTACATATTCTTCCCTTTATCTCTGACAAAGTTTACATGTGTTTAGCTGACACATGTCTCTATTCTCTTAATCTGGAACAGTTTCCTTAAAAATATTTTTCTTTTATAACATTTTCTTGTTGAAAATAGGGCCATTCTTTGTCTACTGACCCACTTTTTGGATTCATCTGAGTGTTTCCTGCAAGCTGAGAATTAGATCTAAAGACTTGATAACATTCAAGTTATATATTTGTTCCTTAAAGAAATACAATAAAAAGGTCTTGTACTTTGGGCACGGTGGCTCACGCCTGTAATTGCAGCACTTTAGGAGGCTGAGGCAGGCAGATGACTTGAGTCCAGGAGTTCGAGACCAGCCTGGGCAACATGGCAAAAGCCCATCTCTATTAAAAATACAAAAATTAGCTTGGTGTAATGGCATGTGCCTGTAGTCTCAATTACTAGGGAGGCTGAGGTGGGAGAATCACCTGAACCCAGGAAGTTGAGGCTGCAGTGAGCTGAGATGGTACCACTGCACTCCAGCCTTTTTAGAGATCCTGTCAAAATAAAAGGTCTCATACTTTTATTTTCAGAATGACTTCTATTCCTTCTCGTCTTCCCTCCCTTCTCCACACACAAAGAATGAAGCGGTGAAAAATTTGAATAGCATGATACAAAACTAATTGAAAATTCTCTCCACCTTTCCCAAATCAACCATCAGTATGAAAGCGTTATGCCTTTACAACATGCTTTCTATGTGAAAGGTTGAGTTTTTAAGTCCCCTGAAAGATGACTTTGAAAACAAGTGTACTTCTCAAATTACTCAAACTACTGATGCTTACATTTTATTCCCATTTAACTACACAATTTGACTTCTTCGCTTAGAGACTCCGCACAGACAGCCAAGAAAACCAATGACTATCTGACTGAGCCCAAACAGGAGCTCCAGAATTCCAACAAGCAAGAGACCTACAAATACTGAGAAGTGGATAAGCCTGTGTTTGTTTTCTTCAGAATTGAAGTGCAAACTAGCTGCTCTCCAGCCACTGGCCGTGATGTCGTTACTGGTGGGGTTATTGAAGCCAGTAGGAGGTACACAAGAGTCATTGAAGAACCACTGCAAGTCGAAGGATTCTGGATGAATGTAACTGAAAAGCAAAAGATAAAAATCAGATATTTACAAGTATCACCGATCAAAGGAAAGTAGCATTATGCCTATAAAAGAACTAGTAAAACAGAATGTACTTTTGAAATAGTGTGCCCAGAAATGGTAACAGAGGTTTCTGAGCATATGTCCATACTCTACTAGTTCTAAAACTTTTTCTTATATAGCCCATCATTTAACAAGCATCTCTATAGTACATCTTCTCTTAGGTTGAACCGTATAAAATTGCTGTTTTTAGATGTCAGAAAGAGTTGAATGTCAAAAGTTTTTCATGGTTCAGCCTATTTATTTCATTTATTCAGATATTCTTCTACTTGCCAGATATGAAAACTAAGGAGCCTCCCCGCCACCCTTTCAATGAGCTCAGTTCTTAGTGCGGAACTGCAGTGTTGTCTCTGCTCTTCAACCAGATATACAACTTTTATTCACAAAAGACATTTTAAATATGTCAAAGTGATGTGCCTGTTCTTAACAGGGCTGTGGAAAATGAGAAACTTTTAGCCCTAACACATCTATCTCAAGATGTTTGTTTGTTTGTTTATTGTAGAGTAAGGTAGAATGTTCTTAGGGAGTTTACATTGCTGGATACCAGCAACTGACATTCAACCTGGGAAAACAACAGTATTTTCAGCACATGGAAGGTGAGTGTGTCTTGTGAAACATGTAGCAAGCCAAGGATCCCTCTCTTGTAACTTGGCTAGCCTAGCTCATCTCCCCAGCTAGACTGAGAATATCTGAGTGCTGTTATCTGCAGAGCTTAGAGCCTGGCGCCTAGTACATTGTGGGCTTTCATTCCCTGAGGATTTAATGTACATAGCATCTGTGGTAGAAATCTTTAACCTTTTACTTTAAGTCTATCCATAAAGAGACTTTCCCTAGCTTTGTTTTTGAGACAGAGGAGTCTCACTCTGTCACCCAAGCTGGAGTGCAGTGGTTTGATCTTGGCTCACTGCAACCTCCACCTCCCAGGTTCTAGCAATTCTCCTGCCTCAGCCTCCTGAGTAGCTGGGACTAGAGGCATGTGCCACCACGCATGGCTAATTTTTGTATTTTTAGTAGTGATGGCGTTTCACCGTGTTGGCCAGCTGGTCTCGAACTCCTGACCTCAAGTGAACCACCCGCCTTGGCCTCCCAAAGTATTGGGATTACAGGCATGAGCCACTGTGCCCGGCCTTCCTTGGGTTTTGATTTAAAACAAATATGCTACATAAATTCTGAGGAACTTTTCTTTTTTAATGTAGCAAGGTAAGGGAAAAGGAGAAAGACAATTTTTTTACATAACTACAAAAGTAAATTCTGGTTATTTGCTAAACTGAGCAGTCTATATAGATCACTAATGGATTAGATTGTTTTTTCCTTCCAGTTTTTACAAATTGTGTCTAGATTCAGTCACAGAATGATCTTAAGAGACTAAGATGAGCCACTTACTAAGTACATGTAAATCTCCAGTATTATTTGTTATTACACAACAAATTTTTGATTCATTCCCTGCATGCAGTATATTTATAGTATGTCTGTATGAATCTACTGGCTGCTCTGTTCTATTTAGGGCCTACAGGCAAGGCTCTGCATTTTATTTATTGTGTTTTTATTGAATTTTTAAAATTGTAAATGTATTATTTACTCATGGTTTACAATTTTAATTAGTTCAGAAGTGTTGAAAGTAAATATTCTCTTCACTCTCCTAGTGCATTCTCTATTTCCATTCTCCAAGCATAAAAGTTTAGTTTCTAGTGTAAATCTCCAGAATTTTTTAATGTACATACACATAGGTAACTGTAGATTTTTAAAAGACAAGCATAAGCCATTTGAGATTGACTAGTCCTTTAAGACAATATCTACGGGCCCTTTGAGAGCATTGTAAATCTAGTGCTTCCTCCATTTCTGTGTGGGGTTGTGCTAACTGGCATTAATTCCTAAGAATCTGTTTGTCCCAGCAGTTGCATCAAATAAAAACATGGCATTGTTTCAGTACTGCATTAGTCTAATCAAACTAGTTTAACTGTGTAAGACTGTAAGCCAGTGAAAATCAGGTTACTCACCTGATGTTTCTCAATGAAAATTTACAATTGGCAGTACTGTTGACTTGAGAATTACACATGAGAGGACCTTCTAAGAGAGCCAGGGTGGATATTGCAACGCAATACCCAGCACCAATGATCGTGATTACACTGAAAAGTGATGAAAGAAACATCTGAAAAACAAAGTAGAACCATTTGCACATGTTATTACACATTATTGATCTGTTTCAAGTTTCAGGAGCATATGCAGTCTTTTTTTTATCTAGTCACCCTAAAATCCTAGATCTTAAGATCACAGTTCGATTAGGTATAAATGATACAAAAAGACAGAGGGCAAAGTCTCGGCTATTTGATTACACTCTCTAAAAGATAGATGGGGCCAGGGGTGGCGATTCACACCTGTAATCTCAGCACTTTGGGAGGCCAAGGCATGTGGATCACTTGAGGTAAAGTGTTCAAGACCAGCCTGGCCAACATGGTGAGCCACCACGCCTGGCCAATGCTCCCAACCATCTGAGAACCATTGCTTTGAAACCTGAAGCTCAGCCAAGCAGATTTACTGTGACTGCTTGCTTTCAATCTACCCCCTTCCATAAGGAATTGTGAGAGACCTTATGTTGCTTAATAGTCACGTTCATGGCATAAATAAAGATTGCGAATTTTAGGGTGGTCCAGTGGGTTTGGATAAAAATCCACTTATCCAGTGTGCTACACTGACAAAAATTATTAACTTTCTCTGAGCATCTGTTTCTTCATCAATAAAACAGACACCTTACTTTTTCCCACTTAAGGGTTTAGAGAGAATTAAATGAAAACAGCATAGCTGAAAATGTTCTGAGCAGATTGACACTTAGGTTAATGAATATTAATTTACTTTTAACTTAGTTATGACTCTATACATAGTGGGTAGGCATTAAATGTTTGGGGCAGGGAGGGGGAAACCTGGCAGCTCCTTTAATTTAACTGGATAAGGGCAGTTGTCATTCTAATCTTAGCAAACCAGTCTGTCATTGCATGAGAGAACTGAGTACATTTTCCCTGAGTGTTTTATACATGCCACAAAAAATCACACCTGAGTATCATGAAATTGATTACAGCTGTGGGTGTGACTTATGACTCTCCTTTCTTTGAAAACCTTTAGACTGAGGAAAGAATAATCCACCGAAGACTGAGGAAGGGACAGAAGGCTGACGCTAATGCTAAAAGTTTATGGAATAACAACAAAAAAAAACCCTTCTCACTTTTTCCACTTTTTCTTTTCTTTCTTTCCTTCTTTCTTTTCTTTCTTTCTTTCATCTTTCTTTCTTTCATCTTTCTTTCTTTCCTTTTCTTTCTTTCTTTCTTTTTTTTCCCTGAGATCGGGTCTCACTTTGTCACCCAGGCTGGAGTGCAGTGGTGTGATATCAGCTCACTGCAACTTCTGCCTCCAAGGTTCAAGTGATTCTCCTGCCTCAGCCTCCTGAGTAGCTGGGATTACAGGTGCATGCCACCACACCCAGCAAATGTTTGTATTTTTAGTAGAGACAGAGTTTCACCATGTTGGCCAGGCTGGTCTTGAACTCCTGACCTCAGGTGATCCACCCATATCAACCTGCCAAAGTTCTAGGATTACAGGTGTGAGCCACTGTGCCTGACCCACTTTTTCTATTTCTGTGTAATCATCCTAAATAACCTGTTCCAGGCCAGGCATGGTGGCTCACACCTATAATCCCAGCACTTTAGGATGCCAAGATGGGAAGATCACTTGAGGTCAGGAGTTTGAGAACAGCATGACCAACATGGCAAAACCCCATTTCTACTAAAAATACAAAAATTAGCTGGGTGTGGTTGTGCCTGCCTGTAATCCCAGCTACTCAGGATGCTGAGGCAAGAGAATCGCTTGAACCTGGGAGGCAGAGGTTGCAGTGAGCTGAGATCACACCACTGCATTCCAGTCTGGGTAACAGAGCAAGACCCTGTCTCTAAATTAATCAATAAAAATAGCATATTTCTAAGGTGCTGCCCGGTCAGTGGAGCCCCACTGTGATTCTCTAGATGTAAATGACTCAGTGTGGCTTTGCTTAGCTAGCGGTAATGGTTGATGCCCTTCTGCTTCCACGCCGACTGCTCCGTACTTACTCCAGTTCTGCTGTTGCAGCACGCTCTTTTTCTTGCTGCCAAGGACATTGTTGTTGCTGGAATGACCTGGAAATGACATGAACAGGAAAGATGATTATTATTACTTCTCATCAGAAGAAAAACTAGTCGTCATCATCACCTTCCATTTACCACCAGTTGTGGGAAATCAAGGCTGAAAGAACGAAAAGGAAATTTGGCAATATCCGTGGTTTTGTGAACCTTGTCATCCCAGTTTCGACCATAGAGATTAAAAGCAGTAGTGGGAACAGGGAAATTCAAGACAGCAGTTTTGAAATCTTCTCTCTACATTCTTAGTTTGCTCTGAGTCATCTGCAGAGAATTGGATTTTAAATAGATTAGGATGATTTATTTATATATTATTTTTGGAAGAAATGTTTCTGATGAATTGGTTGCATCAGCTAAACTCCTTTCCTATTTTTTTCCCTTCTTTTTTTGTTTAAAGTTTAAAGAGTCGAGTTCTCTGTCACCCAGGCTGGAGTGCAAAAGCTCAATGTAGCTGCAAACTCCTGGGCTTAAAGAATCCTCCTGTCTCAGCCTCCTGAGTAGCTAGGACCACAGGTATTGGCCACCACATCTGGCTTTTTTTTTTGAGATGGAGTTTTGCTCTTGTTGCCCAGGCTGAAGTACAATGGCATGATCTCAGCTCACTGCAACTTCCACCTCTCAGATTCAAGTGATTCTCCTGCCTCAGCTTCCCAAATAGCTGGGATTATAGGTGCCCACCATGACACCCAGCTAATTTTTTGTGTTTTTAGTAGAGACAGGGGTTCACCATGTTGGTCAGGCTGGTCTCAAACTCCTGACCTCAGGTGATCCACCCGCCTCAGCCTCCCAAAGTGCTGGGATTACAGGCGTGAACCACAGCCCCGGCCAACACCTGGCTAATTTAAAAAATATTTTTGTAGAGACAAGATCTCGCTCTGTTGCCCAGATTGGTCCTGAACTCCTGCCTCAAGAAAACCTCCTGCCTTGTCCCCCTAAGGTGCTGGAACTGAAGATATGAGCCATCACGCCTGGCCCAATTTCCCATAAATTGGATGAATTAGTCTGGCAAACCTCCAGAAAAGAAATTGATGGTTTCATTTGTCTGGCAGTTGGGAACAAGTCATTCCGTCACCACCCGCTCCCACTCGCCTTTCTTTTCCCAGGATCCCCGCTGTCTTGCTGGTTCCCCCAAGCTTATATTTGAGAATTATTTTTGGTTCCATTTTCTCCTTTCTCTTCCTATATCCATGATATGTAATGATCTCACTTTACACTGATGCTCAGAAATCTATAGATCGCAATATGTCTTCAGGGATATACATGTTGCCAAGGAAAGCTGTAAGTAAGAACACCATGTTCTCAGGACTTGGGTTTCAATTTTTAGTAATATCTAGGCAGCAGCTATGACTAGAAATTCTTACTGGAAGGAGTTTTGTATCATTGAGGGGTGGAATGTAAATTATTTCCTTCCACTTGAGAAATTTTAGCCGTAGGTTTTTTTACCATCTCAGCACAGCTGCCCTTGAGAGGTTTTTCTGTCGCCTACTCCCACTCTCTAACATTTTCCCGAGCTCTGACTACATGCCAGGCACTGTTACAGGCGCTTGAATGCTTTAGTTTATTCCATCCTCATAATGATTTTATGAGGTAGGTGCTAGTACTATTCCCATTTTACCAGTGAGGAAACTGAGGCATAAAATGTTTGAGGAATTTGTCTAAGAAAGTAGAAGAGTTGGGATTCAGAACTAGTCATTTAGGGTGCACAGCCCAGACATTTTTTGTTTGTTTGTTTGTTTGGTTGGTTGGTTTTTTTTGACAGGGTCTCATGCTGTCACCCAGGCTAAAGTGCAGTGGCATGATCACGGTTCACTGCAGCCTCAGCGTCAGCACTCAAGTGATCCTCCCACCTCAGCCTCCCGAGTAGCTGGGACTACAGGTGCATGCCATCACGCCCTACTATATTTATTTCATTTTGGGGGATTTTTTTTGTAGAGACGGAGTTTTTGCCATGTTGCCCAGGCTGGTCTCAAATTCCTGGGCTCAAATGATCCGCTCGCCTCGGTCTTCTAAAGTGTTGAGATTACAGGTGAGCCTCTGTGCTCGGCCGGAACTCTTAATCCCTATTCCACACTGACTCAAGTCTTGCAATTCTCCCTCATTCCTACCTAGAGTTTGTTCGTTCTCATCTTCCCTGCTGCCTTCACCCTTGCCCATCTCTTTGTCCTTCCAATTGCTCCCTCTCTGATTCATTTATCCAAGGCCACATCTGCCTTTATTCTTTCAGCACAAGTTTAAAGTTTATGCCTCTTTACAAGGCAGCTTTCCTAAACAAATTCATTCCATCGGATGATGGACTGCCTCCATGTCACTTTGTATTGTTAGCAAGCTTTGCTTACACACTGCCTTGAATACCACCACCCTTCTTATTTAGAGGCCACATGTATATGGCTGCCCAGCCACCTTGGTGCATAGCTGAAAGCCTAGAAGAAAAGGGAAAAGAAATTTTAGCTCCCAAATAGGTGTCAGTATTCATTCACTAAACATCTTTTATTGTGCATATAAGCTATACTGCCTTCTGAGCTTACAGGACAAATCATTTAGAATGGAAACTGGCAAATGATGGCCACCACCTCTTTCTTGTAAATAAAGTTTTATTGGAACACCATCACATCCATTTATTTACATATTGTCTATGGCTACTTTTGTGCACCAGCAGTAGAGTTAAATTTTGTGGAAGAGGCAGATTTGTAAACCTAAAATATTCACTGAATATCTACAGAAAAGGTTTGCCAGCCACAGATTTAGAAAATTAATGATTCTTTTAAAAGAAAGTTCCAGTGTACTCCAGCCTAAATGACAAAGCAAGACCCAGTCTCAAAAAAAAGTGGATTTACATTATGACTTAAATGGATAAATTATTTTATTTTCCTTGTTGATGCAAACTTAACTCTGCTAATTTTCTTTAAGATAAGTTTATTTCAGAGTTGCTAAATATTTCCTTCCATGATTCGCTTGCAAAGTGGTTTTATAAAGGGACAATTACTTATAGTGTATAAATCACCACCCCATTCACTTCAAGCCATGTTAACACATCTGTGTAATGCTGTTACTGGTAATTTGACAACTCACTGTGGTTTCAACCGCTTTCCCATTCAGAGCTCTGGAAATTGGAGGGGCTCTTTAGAGGACAGACACTGAAAATGTGAATGGTGTGTGTGTGTGTCTGAATTATATATAAATTTTCCAGATAATCTCCTGCCAAAATGAGTAATTATGAGAACACACTTTCTCTTCATTTCCTAAGCATATTTGAATGCCTGAGTTTTTGTAAAATTAAAATTCCTCCTAGGCTTTTGTTTTTACAAAGAAAAGTAATATTGTTCATTTTTTCTTACAGAAACCCATAATTTTATTTAGTCTTAGAAGTTGTATGAGGAGCTGGGCATGGGGCTCATGCCTGTAATCCCAACAATTTGGGAGGCCAAGGCAGGTGGATCACAAGGTCAGCAGTTCAAGACCAGGCTGACCAACATGGTGAAACTCGTTTCTGTTTTAAAAAATGCAAAAATTGGCCAGGCAAGGTGACACATGCCTGTAATCCCAGCTACTCAGGAGGCTGAGGCAGGAGAATTGCTTGAACCTGGGAGGTGGAGGTTGCAGTGAGTTGAGATTGCACCACTGCACTCCAGCCTGGGGGACAGAGTGAGACTGTCTCAAAAAAAAAAAAAAAGAGAAGAAGTTACATGATTTTACAAATAAAGTACAGAACTTTAGAACATTAAAAATTCTGTGATGAAGTTCAGACTTTTGGGAGTCCTCTAAGAACTTGAACATGAGAGTAACATGAGAGTAACACACAAAGTCTTAGCTCATCACAAATATCAAAACATACTTTGCAGCCAGGCATGGTGGCTCATGCCTGTAATTCTGGCAATTTGGGAGGCCAAGACAGGAGGATTGCTTGAGCCCAGGAGTTTGAGTCCAACTTGAACAACATAGTGAGACCCTATCTACAAAAATAAATAAATAAAATAAAAAACACTTTTTTTTTTTTAAGACAAAGTCTTGCACTGTTGCCCAGGCTGGAGTGCAGTGGCATGATCTTGGCTCTCTGCAATCTCCACCTCCAGGTTCAAGCAACTCTCCTGTCTCAGCCTCCTGAGTAGCTGGGATTACAGGCATGCACCACCATGCTCAGCTAATTTTTGTATTTTTTAGTAGAAATGAGTTTCTCTATGTTGGCTAGTCTGGTCTTGAACTCACGACCTCAGGTGATCTTCCCACCTCAGCCTTTCAAGGTGCTAGGATTACAGGCATGAGATACCACACCTGGCCACAAAAAAAAAAAAAAAAATTTAAGATAAGCTAGGCATCGTGGTGCATGGCTATAGTCCCAGCTACTTAGAAGGCTGAAGTGGAAGGATCACTTGCTCCCAGGAGGTTGAGGTTGCAGTGAGGCGTGCTCACAGCACTGCATTCTAGCCTGGGTGACAGAGCACCACCTTGTCTCAAAAACAATAACGACCAAAAAATCAAAAAAACTAAAAGCAGAAAACCCACAAAACTATATTTTACAAATGTTTGTCATGCATAGTATTTTCTCCTCTGTTTAACTTTCAACAATTTGTTCTCTATTAAGATTTTAATAACTGACTTTGATGAGTTACTATTAGCTAATAAGTGAACTTAATAAATAAGCATGGTTAAGATCAGACTTCCAATTAACCTCATAGAAAATAAAATGGCCTTTCTGTTTGTATTTTTTCAAGAAAACATTTTGAGATTAAAAAAATACTTGAACAAATAACATTTGTATCGATTTTTCCATTTAAAGTTAAAGATAATTAAGTATGTCATATTTTTACTTAGTCATGGTTTTGGAAGATGAAAAGTTCACCTCTGTTTTAGGTAAGTCATGAAGCCACAAAATGAATATATTTAATGAAGTAATCAATAATGAATTCCATTGTTTATATGATTACCTACTTCTTGTAAAATCTCACTTTTGATAACATTACTAATTTGAAACACCACAGTAATTTTGGAAAGATTTCAAGAACTATGACCAAAGTGCTTATCACAGGCAATGATTTCTTCTCTATTAACTTTTTTATGTAGTTACAAGTATATTGAAAGTTCGATATTTTGAACTAGTGAGTATTTTCATGGGTATTGTAAAGGACATGTTAATAAATCCCTTTGAAAAAGACTTTCTTCCACGTTCTCTATATATCCAAGGATTATGAAATTATACCTGTAGTCTGAGCCCTTTTTACCACCCACCTGTTTGCTTATGGGCATAGCCTCTATCTATAAAGTTCACGTTGGACTTTTCAAAGAGTTCTTTGATGCTTTAATGACATTCTATAATACTGAATAATAGAGATAGTCTGGTGTTGATATCTTTTGATAATACTAAGGATAATAAAGTAAATTTAGCTGTAGAACAAGGAAGTTCAGATTCTCTGAAACTGTTCCGTAAGTTTCTATAATCTTTCTGTGATTCAGTTTCCTGGTCACTTGACTTTATGCATTCATTTATGGATTATATCTTTCACCTCTGGCAGCCCTGAGACAGGTGTTGAGGACTCTGGAACTAGCACTGGTGGAAAAACAGAGTTTTGACATCAGATAAATCTGGAATTGGGTTTCACACCCATTATGTGACCTTGTTAATATTCCTAACTTTCTGTTTGCTGGTCTGTAAAATATAAGTAATAATAAATGCACAGATTATTATAGAGACTAAATGAGATAACAAGGTAATGCATGAACCCAGTAGATGGCCCTTGGCAGATGGCCAGCAAATGAAGACACGTTTTTCTGTCTGCCTCTGTCTTTCTCTGTCTCTACTCTCCCCACCACACCCACCACCATCCTAAAATTATACATAGGATATAGGTGTGTGTCATCGCCACTTCAGGCTCCTTTAATGTTAACACAATTTTTTTTTTTATCTCATGGGATTTGTGGCAGAGCCAATTTATTTCTAAAGCTGCATGAGTTATTCTAAGTGGATACTCTTAACTCAGGAACTCTTAGGAGATTCATGGAAATTGCTGTCGTTAAGTTATGCTCAGCCAGCTGCTCCTGGCTTCTGGTATATAAGCAAATGCAAAAGAGGCTTCTACTACTCAAGTAGAGAGAAGCCTTCTACAGGGGAGAAAACAGACACACGGATGTATGGTTGCTTCATGCTGTTGAGTTGCAATGTGTTTTCTGTCTCTCAGCCTGGAAGAGAGCATTTGTGGCAGTGTGAAGAAATAGTCCAAAACTTTCCAAAAGCTTTTTCTTTAGTTAGACCTTTCTACCTAAAGCAGAGGAATAGATTCCTTGTGACCATAAAGGAAGTGTGTTTTTGTAAATCTGGGGATAAGACCAGCAGCAGTAACTGATCATAACTAACAATCAGTGATTCAGGTAGAAAACCATGTCCTGAATTTCTTTTAAAATCACTTCCACAGCTATAAAAAAGGAATGAGATCATGTCCTTTGCAGGGACATGGTTGGAGCTGGAGGCCATTATCCTTAACAAACTAATGCATGAACAGAAAACCAAAAACTGCATGTTCTCATTTATAAGTGGGAGGTAAATGATGAGAACACATGAACATATAAAAGGGAACAACACACACTGGGGCCTATTAGAGGGTGGAGGGTGGGAGGAGGGAGAGGATCAGACAACATAACTAATGGGTGCTAGGCTTAATACCTGGGTGATGAAATAATCTGTACAACAAACCCCCATGACACACGTTTACCTATGTAACGAACCTGCACATGTACCCCTGAACTTAAAAGTTAAAAAAAAGTTTAACAACAACGGTCACCTCCGTGTTTTATTATCTCTAAAACACTGATAAAATCAGTCCTTACAACTTGCTATCTCTCTGACACACACACACACACACACACACACACACACATTTCTGGCACTAAGTAAACCCCTTAGTGACATAACAAACAAAAACAAACCTCTTGGATGCTGAATTATCAACTTCATCCACATCCCCATTTAACAAATATGGAAACAAAACCATAGGATAAATTATTTGCTTGCAGTGATATATTGGAGGCAGAACCATAGCTGAGGTATTCTGCCAGATTTGAAAGCAGTTTTCCCTATACAAATGGGTCCTACCCAGGCCTACTGCATCAGAATTCTCAGGAGAACATCTATACATCTGACTATTGCAAGTTCCTCAGGTGATTCATGATCAGTTATATTCAGGAGTTCCATACTGCACTGCTCTGCTGAAGATTCAACAAGGATAGACCTGGTAACAATCAATCAAACTATTCAACAAGTTCGATGTCCTGGGATCTATAGAATAGCTGAATCAAAAAGTCCCTGAGGCCAGAGACCCAAGATTTTAAGTCCACGTCTCTTAGCCCAACTCCCTTGAGGTACAGGCAATGCAACATTCATGCCTCATGATTCTCATCACCCAGGCTAGTTATCATGCATGGGAATGTTTCTACTCATTCATATTAAGCAACCTCTCACTCCTATTGCATTTTCTGTAAATACTTAGAGGCTGGTATGGAGCAAAGGAAAGTTGAAGGAATTAATTCGGAAGGTCCCTAACTCTAACCATAAAGCTTGGAAGAGTAGCCCTGCATGGGCAGAAATGTGGGCGATAATAACCCAGCCAACTTCTATCTATTTATTCATTTATTTTTGCTCAGCTCTCTATCCAATACCACACAGTGTACTTTACTTAACTTACCACTCCTCACTGATGACCAATATAAATTAATGCCATACCACTGCTCCAAACTGTATCATAAGCCAAGATATAGCTGACTGCAAGACCCAAAGATAGCCTTTAGGATTTTGGTGAAATAGGCAGGCCCTTCTTCACATCAAGTCAAATAAATATTACTCACCATCAGGCCTGCTCCTATAATTCCTGGGAACCACCACTCAAAGCAAGAGATGGGGTTTTGAGAAAACTGGTCTTTCTCAATTAAGTTGACAATTAGAGGTATCGCATTGAGAACTACTCCTAACAGCAGAAGAACCAGCAGGGAGAACCCATTGCAGGATGTCCATCCTTCACAGCAGGTCATGTTCAACCCTGGTTCCGTTAGAAACGTTGTCCAAGTGGCCGTGCTTGCATGGTACTCTGTTGCCTTTTATCCCGATCTTCTGGTTAAACTTTAACGCTAATAAAAAAGGAATCACAGAAAATAGTTCAGAGTTCAATAGGATAAGACATTATGACGACTATGACGGGAAATGAGAAAATAATTTTATATTATAATGGGGTGAAGGAAGGAAAGCAGAAAAAAATATGAGATACATTTATGCACAAAGATACGCAAACAAAAACTTAAAAAACAAAAGATGGGTTTACAATAAGCTCCTTTAATATACTCCTTTACTAGTATGGCTTCTAAAAACTAAAAACAAGAATATCCAGTTAAACTATATTTTCCTGTTCTGTTGATATTATTACCAGCTATGGAAGTTTCTTATTTTGAAATTGTTCAATAAGAAAATGAACAAGTATGAGATGCAGAGAAAAGTATTTTCTCCCAATGTTAGAGTTTAGTTTCAAGCTGTATGATCACACACACAAAATAAAATTTTTATGTCATATTATTCCAGTGTTGCAGACTAATCCATTTGGAGATAGCCCACCTGAGACATGTGAGAAGTTTGCCTAATGCTACCAGACTGAAAGACAGCAATAGGAGAGAGATTGGATGGGGAGATTATCATATTTTATTTTAGCCCTCGAACACTTACTTGGCCGTGTACAGCACTTCACACGGTCTCCAGACCGTGGTTCTACATTGTCTCTCCACTAGTTTGTGAGCTCCTTGAGAAAAGACTATCATTTGGGATAGACTTTAAAATACAAAAGTTCTGGCTGGGTATGGTGGCTCATGCCTGTAATCCCAGCACTTTGGGAGGCCGAGGTGGGAGGATCACCCCTGAGGTCAGGAGCTCGAGACCAGTCTGGCCAACATAGCGAAACCCCCATCCCTACTAAAAATAACAAAAAGTAGCCAAGTGTGGTGGCACACACCTGTAATCCCAGCTACTCAGGAGGCTGAGGCAGGAGAATAGCTTGAACCTGGGAGGCGGAGGTTGCCGTGAGCTGAGATCACATCACTGCATTCCAACCTGGGTGACAGAAGGAAACTCCGTTTCAAAAAACAACAACAATAAAGTTCTTGTTGCTGGGCGCGGTGGCTCATGCCTGTAATCCCAGCACTTTGGGAGGCTGAGGCGGGCGGATCACCTGAGGTCAGAAGTTTGAGACCAGCCTGACCAATATGATAAAACCCTGTCTTTAAAAAAAATTTAAAAAAAGAACAAAGTTCTTGCTTATGCTAACTGTCCACCCTGATCAAAACGGGGTCCGTGCTCATGGTAGTCACTGAAGGACCTAGACTGGCAGAGGCACTATCTTGAGCGAGGCTTCCACAGTTAGTTACAGAGGCAGGGTACAAAAACGTGGTGAGCCACTTACTGGATCTGTGTTTCTGCCCAGAAGCGACCCATATCACTTCTGTTCACATTTCAATGGTCAAAAAAAGTCATTCAGTTATGCTTGAGTTCAAGCGGGTGGAAATACAAACCAATATGTCTAGGAGAAAAGATGGGAACTTTAGGCAGCTTTAATCTCTACAGCACCTTCCTTCTGCTTCTGTGGAATCCCCAGCTCAGCCCAGAGCACAGATTCAGTGAGCGCTGTTAGGAATGGTGAGATAATGCATGCAGCGGTGCAGTCAGTGTGGGCCAAAAGCTCAGGTGTGGTGGGTTTAGGGAGCACCGCTCCACCCTGCAGCAGCAGGAGGGCACACAGCCTGGTACAAGGGGCATGCCCGGTAGTGGACACCGAAACATTAGCTCCAGACTGGGGGTCCAGTTACTAGACCTCAGTGAAATGGCTCTTTGTATCAAAGAATTAAAGATAACCCACATATGGGCCAGGCATGGTGACTCATCCCTGCAATCCCAGCACTTTGGGAGGGCGAGGCGGGTGGATCACTGGAGCCCAGGAGTTCGAGACCAGCCTGGCCAATGTGGCGAAACCCTGTCTCTACTAAAAATACAAAAAAAAAAAAAAAAAAAATTAGCTGGGTGTGGTGGTGGGCACCTGTAATCCCAGCTACTCAGGAGACGGAGGCAGAAGAATCGCTTGAACCTGGAGGGTAGTGGTTGCAATGAGCCGAGATTGTGCCACTGTACTCCAGCCTGGGTGACAGAGCGAGATTCCATTTCAAAACAAACACTAAAAACACCCACCTATCAACACAACACATAAAACACTGAGAATAACTCAAAGAATACTACAGCTGGGTTGAGAGAAAGGAGACACTTCTGTTGTATGGTGTATATACTTCTGCATGGTTGAGATTTCTACTACAATTACATCATATTCTAAAAATACGTATTTTTTATTTTATAAAAATTAACAACTAAAATTTGCCCTCCCACTAAGTCATATAAATTATTTCATTCTACAATATATAATATTATAATAAGTAAGTTATATATTTATTAGTGGCTTGAATGAGTGGGAGGTGGTAGTTACTTAGAATGTGATTGTGCCATTTCAAATCCTTTTGCTGTCTTCATAAGATGTTGAATTGAAGAACTGTTTAGGTAATCATTTTATATGTAGGGAATTGGATCGGCTGGACTCCCCCTGACTATGAGAATCAAGTGTCTTATTTCCAGAGTCTTTGCCATTTGATGAAAACTGAGTAAGTTGCACGCTTTTGCTAGTGGGCACAACATATTTCCACTTGGGTTTGGTACTCCTCACATTTGTGGCTAAAAGGAAGTATCCGCAGATTTCTTTTTTTTTTTTTTTGAGACTGAGTCTTGCTCTGTCGCCAGGCGCCAGGCTGGAGTGCAGTGGCACAATCTTGGCTCACTGCCACCTCCACCTCCTGGGTTCAAGCAATTCTCCTGCCTCAGCCTCCTGAGTAGCTGGGACTACAGGGGCGCGTCCCCATGCCCAGCTAATTTTTGTATTTCAGTAGAGACGGGATTTCACCATGTTGGCCAGGATGGTCTTGATCTCTTGACCTTGTGATCCACCTGCCTCGGCCTCCCATAGTGCTGGGATTACAGGCGGGATATCTGCAGATTTCTGTAAAGATGTAGAAATTTAGTCTGCATGCTATAAAGGGGAAGATATTTCAGGATAAAGCTGAAAAGAGAATTAGCTTATAACTGAAGAGAAGAATGTGACAACTTTTTAGTATCTGCCCAACACACATGCCTGTTTCTGTGAAAACAACCCCCTGTAACTCACATGCATACACCCTCTGTATCCCATTTGTGTTATGGAACTTTGCTCCTCTAGCCATTATTGATCAGAATATCAGTACATACAGAAGCTAAGTATTTCCAGTCTCCCTAGGAGCTTGGAATTGAAACCAAGAGAAACTAGTTATTCCCTACTATGCATGAAATGCGTGAAATGGGAGAGCATGTGTATCTGTTAAGATTAAGCTTAGTTGGCTGGGTGCAGTGGCTCATGCCTGTAATCCCAGCACTTTGGGAGGCAGAGGCTGGTGGATCACCTGAAGTCAGGAGTTCAAGACCAGCCTGAATGACATGGAGAAACCCCATCTCTACCAACACTACAAAATTAGCTGGGCCTGGTGGTGCATGCCTGTAATCCCAGCTACTTGGGAGGCTGAGTCAGGAGAATCACTTGAACCTGAGAGGCAGAGGTTGCAGTGAGCCGAGATCACTCCACTGCAATCCAGCCTGGGCAACAAGAGTGAAACTCCATCTCTTAAAAAAAAAAAAAAAAAAAGATTAAGCTTAGCTGCACACAAAAAGAAATTTAAAATAAAAATGGCTTAAAATAGAAAGTTATTCACAAAGCCCAGAGGTAAGTACTTGATATGCCTTGGCTGTGTCCCCACCCAAATTTCGTCTTGAATTGTAGTTCCCATAATCCCCAGGTGTCATGGGAGGGACCTGGTAGGAGGTAATTGAATCGTGGGGGCAGTTACCCCAATGCTGCTGTTCTGAGAGTGAGAGTGAGTGAGTTCTCACAAGATGTGATGGTTTTATAATGGGTGTTCTCCCTTTTGCTCGTTCTTCTTTTTGCTGCTGCAATGTGAAGAAGGGTGTGTTTGCTTCCCCTTCCACCACGATTGTAAGCTTCCTGAGGCCTCCCCAGTCATGCTGAACTGTGAGTCAATTAAACTCCTTTCCTTTATAAATTACCCAGTCTCAGGTATGTCTCTATTAGAAGCATGAGAACAGACTAATACAGTACTCAAGAGTTGGAATGGTAGCTCCACTTCTTCAGAGATCCTTTCAGTACATGGATCCACCATCTCTTTTATCTCTTCATTCTCATGTTCAAAATGTGACAACCGTATCTCCAATAATTGTATCTACTCTCCACTCAGAAGGATAAAGGAAGACAAGAAGAATAAACAAAACAGAAGGATAAAGGAAGAGAAAGGCCTATGCTCTTCCTTTTAAAGAGCCATCTCATTGCCTAGAAAATAGCCAGGTAGCAACATGGGAAATGTAGTATTTACTCCAAGTGGTCTGTGCCCGATTAACACTGGGGAGAAGAACGAGACCAAGGGTATTGGGTCGGCCATAGAAGTCTCCACCATATTTAAATTCATGAGCTTAGCCAGGCATGGTAGCTCACACCTGTAATCACAGCCACTTGGGAGGCTGAGGTGGGAGGAGTGCTTGAGGCCAGGAGTTCAAGACCAGCCTGGGCAACATAGCAAGACACTATCTTTACAAAAAAATAAAAATAATAGCTAGGCACAGTGGCTTATACCTGTAATGGCAGTGATTTGGGAGGCTGAGATGAGACAATCATCTGAGGTGAGGAGTTTGAGACCAGCCTGGAGACCCCATGTCCAAAAAACTATTTAGCCAGGCATGGTGGCACACACCTAAAGTCCCAGCTACTCAAGAGGCTGAGGCAGAAGGATTGCTGGAGCCCAGAAGGTGGAGGTTGTAGTGAGCTACGATCACGCACTCCAGCCTGAACAAGCAGAGTGAGACCCTTCTATAGAAAAAGAAATAAAAATAATAAAAATACAATACAATACAATGAATTCATGAACTCTGCTGGGAGAAACAGAGAAAGCAATCTGTACAAGAAGGAGGAGGAGGGGCAGGGAGGAGAAGTATCCAGGGAGAAGAGGTAGGAGATCGTACGGCTTTAGAGGGTGGCAGAGAAAGGGTAACTGCTTGGTTTCGCAATGGCATTTTACATCTTGATTTCTCCCCTGTGAAAACTGATTGCAAGGTCTGTCTGTTTTCTGTGAGATGCCCCTGTGTTATTATCCTTTTATACTGTTTTTAGTGGGTTTCTATTTTTCCGCAACCAAAAGAGCTAAAACTAAAAGTTGCTAAAACCAAGGATAGAAAAGTATGCAAATAACTTGTCACATGGCATGCCAAAACAACAAAAGCCTCGGAGTTCAGAAAAAGGAAGATTTCATCAAGAAAGGCTGGGAGCCAGGATTCCTCACAGCTTTGGAGCATGGCTAGAATTTGGTATGAAAAGATAGGACATGTCATGTACCAGTGTCAGTTAGTTGCAGAAAACTGCAATTCAAGCTATGGAATTGGGAAGAGATGGAATGGGAGAATCATGTGTACAAAACTGCTGGAAGGGCTAGAAAAGCAGGCTCTAGACTTATCTGCAAAAATACTGGCTGGGACATGAGTGCTGAACTGGCCCTGGGAGATGCCGCTGTCTCTGATGTAATGGAAAAGGAAGGGAAGCCTGGGCGTGGTGGCTCACGCCTGTAATCCCAGCACTTTGGGAGGCTAAGGCGGGTAAATCACCTGAGATCAGGAGTTTGAGAACAGCCTGGCCAACATGGTGAAACCCTGTCTTTACTAAAAGTACAAAAATTGGCCGGGCGTAGAAGTGGGCGCCTGTAATCCCAGCTACTGGGGAGTCTGAGGCAGGAGAATCTCTTGAACCTGGGAGGCAGAGGTTACAGTGAGCTGAGATTATGCCACTGCACTCCAACCTGGGCAACAAGAGCGAGACTCTATCTGGGAAAAAAAAAAAGGCAGGGACATCAAGAAGCCACCTCTGGAATGATTAAGTTCAAGAACACCCCACTACGGCTGCAGTCCAGGAACTACGGCTGCTGTTGTCATCTGTCATCCGTACACCACAGGTTAGTGATTGAATGGCACAACACTGAATTTGACTACAGCTGCTGCTGTAACTGGTTATTAACTTGCATGACACTCTCTGGACCCGGGAACATTGCTGCAGTGCAGAACGCTCAGCTCCTCCACCCCAATCTTCCTTATCAGCAGCAACAAATAACAGTAGCAGAAAATCACCTCATTTCTGCCTTTTATACCCCTCAAGGGTTGATCTAATTGTTGCAATATCCAGATGCCAGATGCAGAGGATTCTGTGCAATGTAATTTTTAATCATCTCAGCCTCCTCTGTAAGGAAAAAAAAAATACTAGAAGGACATGGAAATGGCTGTTGAGCAAGACAGCTCACGCTAGCCACCACTATGATCTCATTTAAATGGTAAGGAGAAAACTTTCTCTAGAATATCTAGATCCTTTTAAAAGAATCTGAATGATGTTTGTGGTTGTAATTCTAGAATGATATGTAACATTTTAAAAAACAAATCAAAACTACCTGGTTAATTCAAATAAGAACAATGTTAGCAGTATTAGAAAAACTTGTTCTTGGCATGGTGGCTCACGCCTGTAAAGCCAGCACTTTGGGAGGGCCAGGCAGATGAATCGCTTGAACCCAGGAGTTTGAGACCAGTCTGGGCAACATGATGAGACTCTGTTTCTGAAAAAAAAAAAAAAAAATTAGCTGAGCATGGTAGCACAAACCTGTGGTCTCAGCTACTCTAGAGGCTGAGGTGGGAGGATCACTTAAGCCTGGGAGGCGGAGGTTGCAGTGAGCCATAATCACACTGCTGTACTCCAACCTCGGTGACAGAGTGAGACGCCATCTCAAAAAGAAAAAAAAAGACAAACTTTTCTTTGAAGAACGATCTGCCCCAGGGACCAGTTTAACTACTCCAGGAGAAATGCAGGTGATACAATGGCTAATAAACACCCACCTGAGTTACCTTAGGGCATCCCCTTCTGAACACACTGCAGTCACATCAGCCAAGAGTTTTACTAGAACATGAACTTTATGTGGTAGACACAGCTAACTGTCCATGAGAAATGTATGCCTTTCCCTATCATATGACAAGGTTGTTGCTGGGAAGTATCAGTCTAACTATGGACTGAGTAGGACCATATGATTACTTTTTTTTTTTGAGACAGAATCTCACTCTGTCACCCAGGCTGGAGCTCAGTGGCGCAATCTCAGCTCACTGCAACCTCTGCCTCCCAGATCCAAGCGATTCTCTTGCCTCAGCCTCTCGGGTAGCTGGGGTTGCAAACATGTGCCACCATGCGCAGCTAATTTCTTTTGATTTTTTAGTAGAGACAGGGTTTCTTCATGTTGACCAAGCTGGTCTCGAACTCCTGACCGCAGGTGATCCACCCGCCTCAGCCTCCCAAAGTGCTGGGATTACAGGCATGAGCCGCTCATCCTGGCCAGGACCACGTGATTACTTCCAACCAATGACAAGCTGTGTCACTTTCAAGCCACAGCGCTTAAGAAGTGATGGGCTATCTATTCTTTTCTTTTCTACTCTGGGGACCACTAAGCCATCTTAGAAGCCATGTCTTGGCCGGAAACGGTGGCTTACGCCTGTAATCCCAGCATTTTCAGTGGCTGAGGTGGGCGGATTAGGAAGTCAAGAGATCGAGACCATGGTGAAACCCCATCTCTACTAAAAAATACAAAAATTAGCTGGACGTGGTGATGCGTGCCTGTGGTCCCAGCTACTCGGGAGTCTGAGGCAGGAGAATTGCTTGAAACCGGGAGGCGGAGGTTGCAGTGAGCCGAGATTGCCACAGCCTGGCGCCTGGCAACAGAGCGAGACTCTGTCTCAAAAAAAAAAAAAAAAAAAAAAAAAAGAAGCCATGTCTTGAAAATGTCAGTGCTTTCTTCAACCTAGATCCCTAAATGACTGAATGGAGAGTAGCTTCCCTAACCTGCATCCCCTTCTGCCCACCTAAAACTGCTCAGAGTAGTTCATATCAACAGGAAAAGCTGCTTCATTGTGTTGAGTCATCGTGTATTTTTGTGTTAATTACAGTAGCTGACATTTCCCTAATAAATTCAGAGTTTACCTTGTCTTTCTCATACGACCTTCCTACAGTTTGCAACAAGGTTGCCAAACATCAGCTCCATCGCTCTCTCCCCGTCTTCAAACACAGCAGAAACAAATCAAAACAAACACAGTGAAATACTATATTTTTCTGGTGTTTTATTAAATTATATTTAGGAAGATAAGGGAACACTAGAAGCTGTAACCAATGTAGAGCATATAACCAATATAAGCAGGTATACAAGTACAGAATTTCCACAGATAGTAAATGTTTCAAAAGCATGGAATACATGAGTAATAATTATTTCATTCCACTGAGCTCACGAATGTAAATTTTGTACTTTCGCAAGGTAAGTTATGGCCTGTTTTTGTTGCAGTACAGATTATAACTGATGAACCATATTGGAATAAAGGTGATTTTTTAAAACAAATTTTAATGCTCACTATAGCCAAGGTATATATTTTTTAAAGCATAAGATATATAAAAGAAATCTTCGGAGCATGGGGCTGGAGAACCTGTGAGTTTAGTTCTGCAAAGTCAATAGATCTCAATAGATTCAAATGTTGTGAAAATGAAAAGTTCCTTACTAATTCTTAGTTCAACCTCATTATTTTATAGGTGGATAAGCAAGTCTCTGGGAGGCTGAGTGACTTGTTTGTGGCCAACTGCTGTGGCAGAGCACGGACTTGAATTTGGGCTTCTGACTTCTAATCAGGTGTATTTCTATTAAATCACATGCCCAGGCTGGAGTGCAGTGGCACCATCTAGGCTCACTGCAGCCTCCACTTCCCGGGTTCACGTGATTCTCCTGCCTCAGCCTCCTGAGTAGCTGGGATTACAAGCCCCTGTCACCATGCTCAGTTAATTTTTGTATTTTTAGTAGAGACAGGGTTTCACCATGTTGGCCAGGCTAGTCTTGAACTCCTGACCTCAAATGATACATCTACCTCGGCCTCCCAAAGTGCTGGACACACAGGCAGGAGCCACCGTGCCCTGGCCAACATGACTCAATATTTAGTTGAACCAGAGGAGATGAAAGTACACAAAGTCTACAAATCCAAGCACAGGAAAGAGCACCTTCCCAGAGGCCAGGGGCCCGCCTAGCAGCAGCATTGCTTCTGGCAGCAACACTTTTGCTGGCAGCATCCCTTCTGCTGACAACAGCCCTTCCCGCAGCCACAGCCACATGAGCTGCAGGTGCGGCGGCAGCAGCAGATCACGGGTGTGCTACAGCAGCCCCCACAGCAGCCGCGGCAGCAGGGGCAGCAGCTGGAGCAGCAGCCCACCCGGTAGCACCTGCAGGTGGTGCAGCTGCCACAGCCACCACCACAACCACCACAGCCGCCGCAGCCACCACCGCAGCCACCACCACAGCCACCACCGCAGCCACCACCACAGCCACCACAACCACCACAGCCACCACAACCACTGCGGCCACCACTGCAGCCACCACCACAGCCACCACAGCCACAGCAACCCATGGTGTCAGTAGAGAGGACTCAGGTGAAGTGAGGAGGGAGGACTCAGGAGAGGTGAAGGGAGTCTGAGGCCTCCTTCTGCTGGGGACGCCTTTATATACCATCCTTGGCTTGGGCTTGACCCAAGCACGTGGCTACTTCCCTGTTGTTGTTTATCTCAATTCCTTTGGGAGAATTTTATAGCACCTCTGCTTTACTTCCTTCTGAGGAACTTCTGACTTCATAAATAGCTTATTCTACTTCTGACTTTATTTTCTTTCAAGACATTTAAAATAGACCTATAAGAATATGAAATATTTTGCTATTGTATTTATTTCCTGCACAACCAATATAAGTCCAGCTCTGAAGCCCTGATGTGAATTGTAATCATTGTTAGAATTGTGACCTCTACCCTTTTCCATTTTTATTTAATGCCATTGCTTATCCTTTAAGAGATGGTGCAGTCTGGGCACAGTGGCTCACACCTGTAATCCCAGCACTTTGGGAGGCTGAGGCAGGCATATCATGAAATCGAGACATGGTGAAACCCCATCTCTACTAAAATTATAAAATTTAGCTAAGTATGGTGGCGCATGCCCGTAGTCCCAGCTACTTGGGAGGCTGAGGCAGGAGAATCACTTGAACCTAGGAGGTGGAGGTTGCAGTAAGCCGAGATCACGCCACTGCACTACGGCCTGGCACCAGAGCAAGACTCCATCTCAAAAAAAAAGAGAGAGATAGTACAAAGAAAATACCTTCTGAAACACCCAAACTGAACATTTTCAAAATCTCCCATTTGCCAGATTCAAGGAGAAGGGTCCGTGGGGCCTTTCCCATCCTTCTTTAGGCTTCCTGCTGTCCCTGGTTCGTCCTCAGATTTTACAAAGAAGAGATAGAGTGAGAGTCAGCTTAAAAGTTGGCAAAGGACTCTCAGAATTGAAGACTTTGGGCCACAGGGATGAGACCTGAAGCCACTGGTGCACTGCAAGCCCTGTGAGAACCTCCACGCATAAACAAGTGTGCAGAGATAGGCCTGACCTTGTGGCTGGGCATCCCACAGCCGTGTGAACCATAGCCTTTCCCTGCGGCATAGTGGCCTTCCACCGCCGCACATAAACAGCATGGCAGGAGGACTCGGAAAAACCTATTTAGCATCATACTTTTAAATTAAACAGGTATTACCTTTGAAATATGACAGAGAGCGAAATACAGGTAAATCTTGTTTGTAAGCCAGAGGTCCTTAAGGAGATTGCATTTGAGTAAAAGCATCAAGTAATTTCAGATAGGATCAAGTAAAATCAAGTAGGAGCAACAGATAGTTTCAATGTCATGTGTTAAGCCCTATTTTAGAACTGTGGCCCAGGTGCCACAGGCCCTCCTTCACAGAGGAGGTCTCCACAGGTGGTGATTCTTCAATAATCACAGGAGTGGCCAAGCGTGGTGGCTCATACCTGGAATCCCTGCACTTTGGGAGGCCAAGGCAGGAGGATTGCTTGAACTCAGGAGATGGAGACCTGCCTGGCCAACATAGTGAAACCCCATCTCTACTAAAAATACGAAAAATAAGCCAGACGCGGTGGCATGCACCTGCAGTCCCAGCTACTCCAGAGGCTGAGGCAAGAGAATCACTTGAATCCGGGAGGCAGAGGCTGCAGTGAGCCTAGGTTGCACCACTGCACTCCAGCCTGGGGTGGCAGAGCGAGACTCTGTCTCAAAAAAATAAAATAATAATAATAAAAAAATTCGCAGGAGTTTTATTATTATTATATTATATTATATTATACATGCACCCAGTATCAACCTTAGATCTAGGCAAGAGGATCCCCGGTCCTGGGCTTGGCACTTTAGAATCCCACGTATCACAAGCATACAAAAAAATAAATCTATTTAAAAAAAACACAAGCCCTGATCCACCCTCACCACTTAGGACCCAGAGCTTAGCCCAGAAGCCTAAATATGTGCAACTGGGACTAGTATGGCTCAGTGACATGCTTCTTCACGTCTCTTGCCCCATGTCCTCAAAACAGGGGCTGCCAGCTTCTCTCTCCATGCTGTAGAGGTTTGTGGGTTGATTCCTTCAAAGTGTGACAAGAGATTGTTGGAAAGTACCTAAGTGAGAGAAAAGATGGGTTAACTTGTCAAACCCTTCTTGTCAGCGTGACTAAACAATATTCTTGTGTAATAAAATATTTCCAGTAAGCAGTGGCAAGAATCCAGTTTCTTGCTCATCTTGTTCTGCTCCATTGTTGGAGGTACCGACGTGCTCATGTGGTGTTTACAAAAATTGCATGCTGTCACTGAGCAATGTTTGCACTATGAAACAATTCGTATTTTTCTTAGATTTCTTTACATGTAAGTCTAAATATAGCATGCATGAAATAGGCTGATTCTTTACGCTGTCAATAAATGGACATGAAACACTACACTTGTGAATAATTTTACTTTCATAACACACTTTCTTAAATGTACTTACATGTTTAAAGAGTCAATAAATATTGCAGCTCCCTTTAAATAATTTTATTTAAAATTTGGATTTTCATTATTTATAATTTGAATTTTGTCTTTATATTTCAAAATTTAAAAAAATTTTAAAGATTTTTTTAAAAGAAAGTTAACTTTTTTTTTTTTTTGAAATGGAGTCTCACTCTGTCTCCCAGGCTGGAGTGCAGTGGCGTGATCTCTGTTCACTGCAACCTCTGCCTTCCGGGTTCAAGCAATTCTCCTGCCTCAGCCTCCCAAGTAGTTGGAACTACAGGCGCACACCACCACACCTGGCTAATTTTTTATTTTTAGTAGAAACAGGGTTTTACCATGTTGGTCAGGCTGGTCTCAAACTCCTGATCTCAGGTGATCCACCCACCTCAGCTTCCCAAAGTGCTGGGATTACGGGCATGAGCCACTGCACCCAGCCAAAAGTTAACTCTTAAACCTGAGAAAAATATTTTTAATTTTGTTACTTTTAGCTTCCTTTATTTTGTTCTCTTAATAAAAATATATTCAGATTTTTTGAGGGGTAACCCCAGGCAATTTTATTACTTTATCCCTGAACCTCAAATGGCTCATCTATAAGATGGGGATGACAACAGTACCCATTTCATAATTATGAAGATTAAATACACTAATGCAAGGAAAGCACTTTAGTATGTGCCTACCAAATGCTAAACACTCAACAAAAGACATTATCTGTGCACGCTGATGCTCAAACAGGGATGGAATGTATTCAGATTTTATAGTTAGAATGTTGTTACATTTCCTTTTTAATCTTTTAAATCATTGTCAATGGAATGCAAATTATTTTTAAATTCTTTATAAATATTTAAGAATTTTGCTGAAATGAAGGTAAGAAAAATATTCTGAAACAAATAAATGATTTATGAATTATATATATTTCTATTTTCTTACTCATCCAAACATCCTGCCCCATTAGCAGAGCATCTAGCTATAATACAATATTATTATGTATGATATTTTGCCCAAAACCACAGATTTACACACTGTTTTTCTTTTTCTTTCTTTCTTTCTTTCTTTTTTTTTTTTTTTGAGACAGAGTCTTATACTCTGTCACCCAGGCTAGAGTGCAGTGGTGTGATCTCTGCTCACTGCAACCTCTACCTCCCAGGTTCAAGCGATTCTCCTGCCTCAACCTCCTGAGTAGCTGGGATTACAGGTGCCCACTACCACACCCAGCTAACTTTTGTATTTTTAGTGGAAATGGGTTTTTACCATGTTGGCCTGGCTGGTCTCGAGCTCCTGACCTCAAGTGATCCACCCCCTCGGCCTCCCAAAGTGCTCGGATTGTTACAGGAAAGAGGTCCCTATCCAGACCCCAAGAGAAGTTCTTGGAACTCTTGCAAGAAAAAAATCAGGGCGAGTCTGCAATGCAACATAAAAGCAAGTTTATTAAGAAAATAAAGTAGTGAAAGAACAGCTACTCCATAGACAGAGTAGGACGTCGTGAAACTAACAGGAGGAACACGTCCACTCTAGGTACAATGCTTGTACGTATATATGGGGAGATGTAGTCTGCTACAAGGGTTTGTGATAAAGGATTAATTTGCTTAATTACTATATTTTGCAAGAATCAATATTATTATCTTTAGAGCAAAATTAGGATTGCCTTTGTTCTCAAGATATTGGGATATCTGGACACTCCCAAGTCTGGGTCTGTTGAGTAAATATTATTAATTTGCTCCCTCAACCATAAACATCTAAAGGCTCGGAATGCTTAACTTTCTGGGAACGCAGCCCAGCAAGCCCCAGCCTCATTTTCCTAACCCTCACTCAAAATGGAGTCACTCTGGTTCGAGTGCCTCTGACAGGATTACAGGTGTGAACCACCGTGCCCGGCCTACACTACACATTTGGTTGTTATGAAGGTGTATTTGACAAGGCGGAAGGATAAAGTACATCTTATTTAAAAATCGGTTACATGATCTATCACTTTTAAATATTTGAACATAGTGTCTGTAGGCTTCCCTTTGTACTCAAACCTCAGCTCTGCAAATGACAGGGCTAGGCCCACGTGCTAACAAAAAGGGAGGGCATCTGAGCCCAGGCGTGCAAAGACCTGGCAGCTCCGAGAGCAGCACGTGCTCAGGACACAAAGGCGTGGTGGACCTAGAGCACAGGGGGAGGGAGGAGTCCTGTGAGGGATGAGGCCAGTTAGGAAGGCGGCTCAAAAGCTGCTCTCAGATGTTTGTGTTTATTATCCCCAGGGGACTCGCATCACTGCTGGCTTAGGCAGGGGAGAAAAAATTCCAGTAACTCAAGGAGCAGGGGAGCTGTTCTTCCTGCAGGTAAGTTGATTACAATGCTCAAAACCACACCTTCCAGGAGGGAAACCCCAAGATGCTGTTTCCCTCCAGTCACTGGATAGGAGGTAGGGTCTGGGTAGGATCATTTCAAATCTAACTTTTGTAAGGAGTTGCCACTACCCTTAGAAAAAGAGAACTGACCAGGCGCAGTGTCTCACACCTGTAATCCAGCACTTTGGGAGGCCGAGGGGGGCAGATCACTTGAGGTCAGGAGTTCGAGACCAGCCTGGCCAACATGGTGAAGCCTGTCTCTACCAAAAATACAAAAATTAGCCGGGCGTGATGGCAGGTGCCTGTAATCCCAGCTACTTGGGAAACTGAGGTATGAGAATTGCTTGAACCTGGGAGGCAGGGGTTGCAGTGAGCCGAGATTATGCCACTGCACTCCAGCCTGGGCTACAGAACAAGACTCTGTCTTGAAAAAAAAAAAAATGGAGGGTGGGGAGGACTGGTTGTTTGCCTTCCCCAAATCACCTGAGGCAGAATAATATTAAGGTTAAAAGAGGGCATGTTCTTTACAATGAAATATCTGGTCATTCCTTCCGTTGTTCATGGGATGCCACTGGGGAAGATGATAGGATACCACTGGGGAAATGTTCTTGAATGTGAAATTGGAAGAGGGGTCATGATAGATTAGGAAAATGCATGCGGGTGCAAAGTAGCCACCTCCAGGCATTTGGCTTGTGCGGGTCCCTGGCACTTCCTGGCTTACAAAAAACCAACAAGCAAACAAAAGCTTCTTCAGGTCCTCCGTCTCCGTATGTGGTCATTCTTTTGATCTGATGTCACATTCCACATTTCATTGCCTTACTGAAAATAAACGTTGTTTATTTTAATTTATGGGATGCTGACTTCCGTCTGAATTCCGCATGTATCTTGCTATTTATTATTTCCCATCTTTCCAAAATGCTCAGCTCTGCCCATAGGCTCAACTTCAAGTAATAAAAGGGAAGTAGTGAAGAGCTTACTTTCTCTCTTTTTTTTTTTTTTTTTTGAGACGGAGTCTTGCTCTGTCGCCGAGGCTGGAGTGCAGTAGCATGATCTTGGCTCACTGCAATCTCCACCTCCCAGGTTCAAGCGATTCTCCTGCCTCAGCCTCCCGAGTACCTGGGACTACAGGCGCGCACCGCCACACCCAGCTAGTGTTTGAATTTGTAGTAGAGACAGGGTTTCACCATGTTGGCCAGAATGGTCTCAAACTCCTGAGCTCAAGTGATCTGCCTGCCTTGGCCTCCCAAAGTGCTGGGATTACAGACGTGAGCCACCACTCCTGGCCTCTCTATCTTCTTTATCACACAGGAAAAAGGAATATGCTTCTATGGGAAGGAAACAAATTAGGATGACCGAGAAAGAAAAGTGAATGTGGGGTTGTTTTGGAGTCCCATGCCCTCTTGGCGGCAGAGCAATATTAAAACTTCCTGGAAGATATCGGAGTAGCAATTCTAATAGTCATGTGTTATGTGTCTGCAATAAATAATCATGAGTGAAGTAGCAAATTGTCTTGCTTGTTTCTCAGAAGTCATTTTCCGTACAGCTTTTCATCCCGTGACCATCACTGTTTAGATGTGGATGTTTGACTGCAGTTCTGTGCATGTGGCAGTGCGTAACAATGTTTGCAGTGTTGTTCAGAGTCAGAAATGTTACAAGTCATTGGGGGGATTGGTTCAGGGATAGCTTATTAAATCAATTCATTCAGCAAATGTTTATTGAGAGTCTACTATGTGATAAGCACTTTTCTAAGCGTGTGGGATATCCCAGTGAACAAACTCAACACAAATCCCTGCCCCTTGAAGCTTCCACGCTCATAGGAAGAAACAGAAAAGCACCGATGAATATCAGCAAACTAAGAACATTGAAAGTATAAGATTTTTTTTGTGATTTCAAACAAAAGCATATCCATAATACATGCTGTTATACAACTTTTTAAACAATGAGACAAAGGTATATAGTGCAAGAGATCTCAAATGCAAAAGAAAAGGGAAAAAAAAAAAAAAGAAGTTGCAGAACCATATAAACTCATTTGAATATGGCTGTGTGTGTGTATATCTGAAAACGTATACACCAAACCATGCTTCTGCAGATCTCCCACTTACCATATACCCACCACCACAAGCTGCGGCAGACATGCTGAATTTCTCACTTTGTCATGGTGGATTTTTTCCAAGCTCTCCTTGGCGCTCCAGGGGCTTTTACAGCTCTGTATTTCTGCAGATGTCTCTGCGACAGCTCTGTCCTTGCCCAGCTCAAGGCAGCTGCAGCATCCAGTTTGTGGCCTTTTTCCATTTCTTCTGGGAGCTGCCTTTATTCTGAGCCAGCTCTACCCTTAAAGGGGCATTTGTTCTATTTTATCCCGAATTCCTAAATGTTTTGTGGAGGAGAGGGAAGGTTTTTAAAAATATCTAGTCTACCATATTGCCAGGAATAAAAATGATTTCTATAATTTTTAAAAAGCTATATAAAGTTAAAAGTAAATCAAAATGGAAAACAATTATATTTGTTCATTCCGTATCTGTTCTTGTAAGAGATGTATTGACACAAGGATGCCACATCATGGAAAGAGAATTCTTTGCATGTGAAAGTGTTAGCATAGACCCTTAGGAAAACAGATGAAATCCTTCAGCATGAGAATGCTGTCAGGATAAATATGCCAGTGCCTTGCAAATAAATCTGAGTCGTTCTTTGTTTTAAAAATCAGCACATTGTTGTAATTATAACCTATGTTTTTCTCAATTATAAAACAAAATATTTTTTATTGATAATTTTGAGATTCATTTTTAAAGCTAGATTGTAATCACACACTCCTAAATTATTTGCTCTGAAACTGTAGTTCCTTTTTAAAGTCACTTCAAGTTTTTCATTTTGTAAAACCTGTACCAATGATCCTTGGATAATGAAGACCTCCAGTAGTCCTTCTTGAAGATGAAGATACTGAGACTCAAAGAGTTTAAATACTTTTCTCAAGGTTTCCCAAGTGATGACTTCGAGTTGAGATTTTAGGCCAGGTCTTCATGGCGGCAGAGCGCAGCCTCTGTTCATCCCCTGTATGAAGCCAGAGAGGGCACCGCCTACACCTGTGTCATTTCGCCAGCCCACTTTCTATTTTGCTTGTTCCACTTTTTGTTTCTCAGCCCTCTTTCCTGTACCTTGGCCTCTTGCTCCATTGGGCCACAGAACCTGAGGTCCAGTTTTGAGTTTGCTTTGCAGACTTCCGCTCTGAAGGCAGAAAGCCTCTATCTCTTCCTTGGGCTCCACCTTTCACAACTCCAGGTGACAGATTATGTATGTCTGTTCTCACACGGCTGTAAAGAAATGCCTACCTTGCCTGTTTTTTAAAAAATAAGCCAGACATCGTGGCTTATGCCTGTAATCCCAGGACTTTGGCAGGCCAAGTTAGGCAGATCGCCTGAGGTCAGAAGTTTGAGACCAGCCTGGCCAAAATGGCAAAACTCCATCTCTTCTAAAAATACAAAAATTAGCCGGGCATGGAGGCATGCACCTGTAATCCCAGCTACTTGGGAGGCTGAGGCAGGGTAATCACTTGAACCTGGGAGGCCAAGTTTGCAGTGAGCCAAGATCATGCCACTGCACTCCAGCCTGGGTGACAAAGCAAGACACCATCACAAAATAAAATAAAATAAAATAAAATTTAAAAAAATGGAAAAAACACAAATATCAACCTGGGTAATTTATAAAGAAAAGCTGTTTAATTGGCTCACAGTTCTGTAGGCTGTACAGAAAGTATGATTCTGGCATCTGCTCGGCTTCTGGGGACGCCTCAGGGAACTTACAATGATGGCAGAAGGCAAAGGGTAAGTGGGCTCATTTTAGATGGTCAGAGAAGAAGGAAGAGAGATTTTGAAACAGCCAGGTCTCCTGAGAACTCTATCACAACAATAGCACTAATGGGATGGTACTAAGCCGTTCATGGGAAATTGACCCCATTATCCAATCATCTCCTACCAGGCCCCAACCTCCAACATTAGGGATTACAATTCGACATGAAATCTGGGCAGGGACACAGACCCAGACCATATTAGACCGATATACCCTGTGGGGCCTGATTAGAATGGACCAGCCTCTCTCTGGGCCCAGAGCTGACAGATGAGGGGCCCTGGAGGTCATGTTCCGTATTCTGCTTCTGTGACGTCATTGTGATTATCTTGAGGCTGAAACCTGGACCCGGCCAGCTTAATGCCTGAGTCAGTGGGAGGGGTGAGCTGTTATTGCCTGCTGTGGCTGCCTGGTTCCCTTTATCATTTCCTGCCTATGGATTCCATTGCCCACATCCCTGCCACAGATATTCAGTAAATGATTATTTAATACTCTGTTACTGGAAATAAATGAAAAACGTCATCATTGTTAATGCAGTTCATAGTGTACTCATGACAAAGTTATAAGGTTTATCATTTCCAAACTTCATGTTTTCTTAACATGAAGACGGCATATTATGTGTGTGCTTTGAGGAAACTAGACTTTCTGAATACATAGAGGGTAATTAACAAACAGCATTAGAATCAAGGTCAGTTTCTCATACAGTGAATATAGATATGAGACTTAATTATCCATAATCATGTGTATCCAAATGCTAGGGAAACTCAACAGTTGTCTATCTTATCCTTAAAGTCTCAAGAACTGAAGCTAAAGGATTGCTTAAAGCCAGGAGTTCAACAGCCTGGGCAACAGAGTGAGACTTTGTCTTTACAAAAACTTAAAAAATTAGCTGAGTGTGGGGATGTGCTTCTGAAGTCCCAGCTACTCAGGAAGGTGAGGTGAGAGGATTGTTTGAGCCCAGGAATTCAAAGCTTCAGTGAGCCATGATTGTACTACTGCACTCCAGGCTGGGTGACAGGGTCTCAAGAAAAGGAATTATTTAACCTCTTTCTGCAGTTAGAAAGTTTTTTCCCACATAACTAAGCTGAATGCTTCTATACGTTGAAGCTGGTCCTTCTTCATCCTCACATTTGATAGAAAACATCTAGTAAACGTAAGAAGTCAGATAGCCCTTCAAGTGTTGGCTGATAGCTCTCACATCCCCTTTTAGCCATTTTTCCCCCAGAACATGTTATTGTAAGCTTTATTATTATTATTTTGAGATGAAGTCTTGCTCTGTCACCCAGTCTACAGTGCAGTGGTATGATCTTGGCTCACTGCAACCTCTACCTCCCAGGTTCAAGGGATTCTCCTGCCTCAGCCTCCGGAGTAGCTGTGATTATGGTGTGTGCTTCCATGCCCAGCTAATTTTTTGATTTTTAGTAGAGGTGGGGTTTCACCATGTTGCCTAGGCTGGTCTCGAACTCCTGACTTCAGGTGATCCACCCGCCTCAGCCGCCCAAAGTGTGGCCTATAAATGGCCACCACGCCTGGCCTATAAATATCTTTTAATTGCACCTCTTTGGAACATTGTATGGATTGTCAGCTAATCATTGACTTTGGGGAATTTCCAAGGTGCTAGCCATAGCTTTTGCTCTGAGCCTGGGGTTCAGCTCTTTCTACAGAAAGAGGAGCACGGGCAGGAGCCCAACCCACCTTCCCTCTTCATCCTGGCCCGTTCCTCATTATCCCCCTGCTCTTTCTCTCACTTCTTGTTGCGTGCTCCACTTTGCACCCAGATCTTCTGTGGTGGACCCTTGCAGGTGGGGCAGTCAGATATAGTGAATCTACCCTTCTGGATTATGTCTTGATCTTGCCAGCTGCTACAGACATTTCTCTTGTCAAATATGTTCGTGTTCCTTGGAAGAAAAATTCTTTATGGCCTAAAGTGTAATGAGTTGACTTATCCAATAATAGATCTTTCATATAGACAGGTGGATCTTTTACAGAGTCCTGAGTATATAAAACTCTCTATTATTATTATTATTATTATTTTAGACAGAGTCTTGGTCTGTCACCCAGGCTGGAGTGCAGGGGCGTGATCTCAGCTCATTGCAACCTCTGCCTCCAGGGTTCAAGGAAATGATTCTTCTTTTTGTTGTTGTTGTTGTTGTTGCTGTTTTTAAATTAGACATTATACATGATAATTTATTTAAACCCAAAGAGATCCTGATTCATCTTCTCAAATATCTGTATTTTGTTGATTATTCCATGGAGAGTTTACTCTCTTGTTTTATATTTTCTCTAAAGGAATAGGTGGATCTTAGCTTGATTTGATGTTCCCTCCCAGGCCAGGAATACAGGCAGGCCTGTTTCCCAAGTGACTTTTTTTATCTTTCTAGAAAAATGCTGATGACAATAACTTCTTTTGTGTGTGTGTGTGTTATCCCTCCTCATCCTCCCGCCCCACCCCCTCATCCCTCCCCTCCCCTCCACTCCCCCGCAAATAGCCCAGTGAGTGTTGTCCTCTTCCCTGTGCCCAAGTGTTCTCATTGTTCATCACCTGCTTATGAGTGAAAACATGGGGTGTTTGGTTTTCTGTTCTTGTGTCAGTTTGCTGAGAATGATAGTTTTTAGATTTATCCATGTCTCTATAAAGGACACAAACTCATCATTTTTTATGACTGCATAGTATTCCATGGTGTATATGTGCCACATTTTCTTTGTCCAGTCTATCGTTGATGGACATTTGGGTTGGTTCCAGGTCTTTGCTATCATAAACAGCACCGCAACAAGCATACAGGTCCATGTGTCTTTATAATAGACAGATTTATAATCCTTTGGGTATATACCCAGTAATGGGATTGCTGGGTCAAATGGAATTTCTAAAGAAATGATTCTTCTGCCCCAGCTTCCTGAGTAGCTGGGATTATAGGCACACACCACCACACCCAGCTAATTTGTGTATTTTTAGTAGAAACAGGGCTTTGCCATGTTGGCCAGGCTGGTCTCAAACTCCTGACCTCGGGTGATGCACCCGTGTCAGCCTTCCGAAGTGCTGGGATTATAGGCGTGAGCCCCCGCGCCCAGCCTGAACTCTCTATCTTAAATGTTAACTCTATTCTTTCAGTCCTTCCCAGTCACCCCACTTGACACCTCTCTACAGCCTTCAATCGCACGGCACCCAGCCCACCTCCCCACTTCACTCCTGATTCTGGCATTGCTCCCAGAACTCCAGTGTCGTTGTTGCTGTTGTTGTTTTCCTGCTGCTGAATTTGCTAGAACATTTTAGTTTTCCTGTAAATTTTCACAATGACACTCCTTAAGATGTTGAGCAGCCAAAACTTCCTTCAATTGTGTAGATTTCAGGCCAGGCGTGGTGGCTCATGCCTGTAATCTCAGCACTTTGAGAGGCTGAGGTAGATGGATCACTTGAGGTCAGGAGTTTGAGATCACCCTGGTCAACATGGTGAAACCCCATCTCTACTAAAAATACAAAAATTAGCTGGATGTGGTGGCACACGCCTGTAGTCCCAGCTACTCGGGAGGTTAAGGCATCAGAATCACTTTAACTTGGGAGGCGGAGGTTGCAGTGAGCAGAGATCACACCACTGCACTCCAACCTAGGCAATAGAGTCAGACTCTTTCTCAAAAAAAAACAAATCAAAAATTGTATAGATTTTACCCTTCTTGGAAGGCAGGTGTGGTTATGAAGAACAAAACCTATATTCTGGTTATAATGGTGAGAGGTGTTGTGAAGGAGAAGCTTACAGCAGAGGGGTGTTGACCTAGTATGTGGGATAGGGAAGATGTGCTTGGAGAACATGGCTAATAGTTGAAGTCTGAATAGGAGCTGGCCATCAAAGTAGAGGAACAAGAACATTCTAGAAAAGCCAAGAACAAGTACAGTGGTGCTGAGGGAGGAGGGGCATCCTGGAATTCAAGGAATCGAAAGAAAGTCAGAGCATGTGGGCTGTGAAGAGAGAAGGGGGAATTGCTTACAAGGAGGCTTTGGGAGTGAGGGAGGCAGGTTTTGCTTATAAATGAAGGACTTGCAAGTAATTCTGGACTTTCCCCTGATTGAGTGAATATACTGTAAGTGGAAGAATGAGGGTTTCCTTTGCTGTGATGTGGAAAGGGGTTGGAAAAGGATGAGCATGGAGATGGGGAGACCAGGGAGGAAGCTGCTGTAATAGGCAGAGGGGTGGTGATGCTGGATCTAGATATGGCAATGGAGGTGGAAATGTAACCACCCACGGGGTTCACCTTGCCTGCTGCCTAGACAGAGCTGATTCATCAAGACAGGTGAATTGCAATAGATAAAGAGTAATTCACGCAGAACCGGCTGACTAGGGGACCAGAGTTTTATTATTACTCAAATCAGTCTCCCTGAGTATTTGGGAAGCAGAATTTTTAAGGATAACTTGGTGAGTGGGAGGAAGCCAGTGAGCCAGGAGTGCTGATTGGTCAAGGTTAAAATCACAGGGAGTCGAAGCTGTCTTCTTGTGCTGAGTCAGTTCCTGGGTGGGGGGCCAATATCAGCTGAGCCAGTTTATTGATCTGGATGATGCCAGCTGATCTATCAAGTGCAGGGTCTGCAAAATATCTCAAGCACTGATCCTAGGAGCAGTTTAGGAAGGGCCAGAATCTTGTAACCTCCAGCTGCATGACTCCTAAATAATAATTTCTAATCTTGTGGCTAATGTGAGTCCTACAAAGGCAATCTAGTCCCTGGATGAGAAGGAGGTCTGCTTCGGGAAAGGGCTGTTACGACCTTTGTTAAAGCTATAAACTATAAACTAAATTTCTCCCAAAGTTAGCTCAGCCTATGCCTAAGAATGAACAAAGACAGCTTGGAGGTTAGAAGCAAGATGGAGTTGGTTAAGTTAGATCTCTTTCACTGTCCCCGTCACAATTTTGCAAAGCTGGTTTCAGAAAGAAGTCATGGATTTGACATATATTTAGAAAGGACTTAATGATTGATTGGATAAGGAAGGCGAGGTGGGTTGTTTGGGTTAAAGCAAGGTTGTGACTTAAGGTTCAGTCAGGTCGGCCGGGCACGGTGGCCCATGCCTGTCATCTCAGCACTTTGGGAGGCTGAAGCAGGTGAGTTGCTTAAGGTCAGGAGTCCGAGGCCAGGCTGGCCAACATGGTGAAACCCCGTCTCTACTAAAATTATAAAAATTAGCCCCATGTGGTAGCGGACGCCTGTAATTCCAGCTACTCAGGAGGCTGAGGCAGGAGAATCACTTGAACCCAGGAGGTGGAGGTTGCAGTGAGCTGAGACTGTGCCATTGCACTCCAGCCTGGGTGACAAGAGCAAAACTCCATCTCTAGATAAATAAATAATATTTTTAAAAAAGAAGTTTCAGTCAGGTTGAATTGGAAGTACCTGTTAGTCATCTACACGGAGATGTCAAATTGGCTGTTGGAAGGTTGGCCCTGGGACCCAGAAAAGGGACAAGGAGGAGGAGCCTCCACTGGAGCCACAAGAGGTGAGCCAGAGTCGTGGGAGGAAAACCAGGAGCGGGGTGGAGGACAGGTCAGATTGGACTGGATTTAGTTTTGATGTTGTGATAGGATCCAGACTAGAGTGGAGGCAAGTGACGGCCAGTTATATTTAGACTTCTCTCTCCACCCAAGAGGAACACACTTTCATGCCCCAGACAAAGGGAAGTATCTTCGGAATCACTTGGAAATAGTAATCACACTGATCCCATTGGGTGCTCCACCGTGTAGGAACTAGCCTGGAGACAACTGAGTGAGGTCTTTGTGCTTTTAACCTAATCTCTTTTACAATCCAAAGCCAAGAAACGAGGAGAGCCCTGACCTTTACCCTCAATTTACTATAACGGGAAATCAGAAAAAAAATTATGGAAATAATTTTGGTCAGAACAAATCATATTCCTCCTATGCTAATGTTAGACAAACATGGACCCTGCTGTAGTCAAAGAAAGACCTTAGAAGCAAAGGTCAGATTCCTTCCCTGCTGCTGGACCAAGTGTTCGTTGGTGTGTGATATTAGAATAAGAAAAGAAAAGAGGGCCGGGTGCAGGGGCTCACGCCTGTAATCCCAACAGTTTGGGAGACTGGGGTGGGAAGATCCCTTGAGTCCAGAAGTGTGAGACTAGCCTGGGAAGACCACTAGGCCCTGTCTACAAAAAAAAAAAAAAAATTAGAAAAAAGGAAATAAAAAGAGTCCTCTTTTAGCAGAGATGACAGACTCAAACATAAAAAGCATGTTTGAAGGGATGTCAGAAATGTCAGGCTGCACAAATGTCCCCCTTACCTGCTGATCACTAACATGGTCTGGAGGTTTGCCAGTGGAGCATTGCTCTTTTGAGGTAAGAGATTATGCCCCATTAAAAACAGGGTGCACCTGTTAAGAACAGGGGGTGGAGAAGCACACAAAAGTCCCTAGGGAGACAGCTTTACCACTAATGCCCTGGGGATCTTAAGGGGAGGTAGGGAAGTACAAGTCTTACTTACTTCTTGAGGAATGGCCAAAAATGGGGTTTTAAAGGCATACTCTGAGCCTTGGGACTCTTTAGGCAGTAAGATATTGGGTCAAGGCTGCTTGGTAAGGATGTTCAGGTTGTGCACTCTACAGATGCACAATTATCACAGCCAGTGCCTCCTGCAGAGGCCCTGATGGCAGTGTTCTGAAGGTAAGGTACACTTGTGTGACAGATAGAGGCATAACATTTACGGAGTGTAAGGTCTTTTAGGCTGACTGATGGCGCCATGGACACCATGGTAACCTCTGTGACCTGCACGGACACACCAGATGAGTTCCTGGAACTAGAAAGCCTGAAGCAACTGGAAGACCATGAAAAGGGGAAGAATGATCAACCTCTGCAACACCTAATTAACTTGAGACACTCTTCTGTTGTTCCTTATTCCTGCCTCAATTGATAAGGCAATTGTACTTTGTAACCTATCTTGGTCAACCTCTGACTCCAGACCCTACAACCCCCTCCCAGCTTGCAAAAAGTGCCATAAACTATAACTTCTGTAACTTTCCACTGACTACCCCAAACCTATTAAACCAACTGCTAACCCACTGCCCTCTGCTGACTCTCTTTTCAGACTCAGGGTGAATAAACAGCCATGTTGCTCACACAAAGCCTGTTTGCGGGGGGTCTCTTCATTCAGAGTGCATGTTTAATATATAGATGAAGGGTGTCCCTTCCTACTGGGCAAAGTATGTCTTTATCTATACTACCTAACTTAGAACAATACATAACTAAGTGTTCAAAGGACGATTTTTATAGTGTCTGTAACATGGTAAAAAGCCCCATAAACCTGCATACCTCAACCATACCTCGGCTTTCTGTTGAAACTGCTCTCTATAACCCAAATGTGAATAAGTAATTAAGGACTGTAATTGCCACCCTACCCAGACAATGTGTAAACAAATGCTAATCTTGACTTTTGTGACCCACTTAAGTAACAATCAGAATGTCAAAAAGTTCCCTGGCCCTTGTAATGTCCGGAGCCCCTCACCCTCATCTTCGCCCAGAAAGTGATTTACAGAATCCACTAGCCCTCAGAATGTCTGAAGCCCCTCACCTCCACTCCCGCCCCTCACCCTCACTCCCAAGGTGAATTTTACGGGTATAATAGGTCTTGACACCCTCCTTTCGGGGCCACGGGTTGGAGAGACTCGAGTCCTCCGTGGCCACCGGCAATAAAGACCCTGCAATTTGGCATACTTTTGTCTTGGTGTTGACTTTCTATGCTCGCTCCACTACAACAGTGTCAATGTGGAAGTATCTTTTATTCTGGTCTCTTTACTTTAAAAACCAGTATAATAGGCTGGGCATGGTGGCTCATGCCTGTAGTCCCAGCACTTTGGGAAGCCGAGGTGGGCAGATCACCTGAGGTTGGGAGTTTGAGACCAACCTGACCATCATGGAGAAACCCCATCTCTACTAAAGGTACAAAAAAATTTAGCCAGGCGTGGTGGTGCATGCCTGTAATCCCAGCTACTCTGGAGGCTGGGGCAGGAGAATCACTTGAACCCAGGAGACGGAGGTTGCAGTGAGCCAAGATTTTGCCATTGCACTCCAGCCTGGGCAACAAGAGCAAAACTCCGTCTCAAACAAACAAACCAAAAAAACCACAATACAGTATAATAGAGGCTTGGGTCACCAGTCTCATCCAGACCACACTTGGGTCAGTGATTGTGGGAGCTTTAGATTCAGGTATTTGGTGGACTGCCAAAACACCCCTTGCTCCTGCTTACAGGGATGGAGCAGTGAGGACTGATGGGGCAGAGATCCAAAGTTCTTCTCTCTCCATGAGAAGGTGTAGGAGCAAGCTGAGCAGTCTGAAGTCGTAATTAAGAATAGAAAACCTTGCAGATCGGCATATTGACACACATGGCTTGTGTGGGTGTGGGTGTGTGGATAGGTAACATCAAAGAGGATATGAAAGGCTATTCAAAAGTCAATAGATCGAATATGAAAGTGCTAGGAGGACATCGTCATGTATCTACAGTTTGGTCCAACTTTCAGTTTATGGAAAATGTCCCCCTCTTTTAGAAGGTAAACATTTTCTGCCTGTGAGCTCTTGAATATGAATTTTATTGCACCGTATACATTTTTGAACTTTCAAAGCTCTGGGTTGGGTAGTTATTAGTACCATCTTCACAAATTCTGGACTCTTTCGGATGCTCTTGATATTCTGGGAAAATTGATGCGTTTGTTCTCCCTCTGCCTTGTACTGAGGTCTGTAGGCTTAAGGGCTGTTACCAGGTTTCATTTTGCTGTGTGTTAGCAGCTGCTAGAAACGACCTTGCCAAATGTGTCATAGACACTAGAGGGCGATGTGTGCTCAAACGTCAACCTGGCCGAGGAAAAGGAATTCATCCTTCAGGAATTTTTGGCTGAATTCCCAGACCTAAAAAAGATTAACAAAGTATGTTTGGGAGGGGCAAAATTCAATCTGAAACCTAATCAAAGAGGCAGGATGTGATGTCAGAGTGTGGAGACGACCTGCCAGGAGCTTGGAGGGGATTCTTACCCTTGGGTTCAGAACTGGGCATTACTCCAGGCTAATGATCGCTATAATCAAGACTTACTCTCTGTCTGGATATTCAGAAAAGATAGACTTCAAGCCTGCAGAGAATCAGTGGCTGTCTTGGTCCCTGATGACAAAAACTTTATTCTGAGAAGGCCTCTCATTTATGGGAGGAAAACTGGCTGTGTACTTATTACATGCCAGGCATGAGTCTCGTAGGGGCTAAGAATTCAGCCCTGAGTAAGACAGCTGAGGCCACTGCCCTCTGGAAGCATCAGTGACTCTTGGCACGTACTTCCATCTGTTCGTTTCTTCTCTCCCTGAGCCAGTCCGAACCAGCAGTGTCTACATCATCTATTCTTATTCTGAAAGAGAATGCAAGTCACACATTCATGGCTGTGGGCCACATTTTTTTAGAGATACCATCTGGTTCCAGTTTTTCTGACTATTTATGGAGAGTGGTGATTCCAACAATCTTCTACCAAATGTAAGGGGGTGATGAAAGTGTTTAGCGTTTGCCATAGAGACGTCTCTAACTTGGCCTGATCTCAGTGCACTGCTTTTTGGGTTTACTCAACAAATTGAATGATGCTCGGCCCCTCTTCCATGGAATTTTTCCTAATCTCTCTAGCTGGGGTTAGGCTATGACTCCTCCAGGTCTCTGTACATCATAGCACCTTTGTGGGAGAACACTGCTACCTCAGATCTCTGCTGATGGCACCATGTTTCCTTTCGTTGCCAGCTTTTTAGGATTCTAAAGCCTACTTGGCCCTTAGCCTTTTCTTTCTTTCTTTTTTTTTTTTTCGAGACAGGGTCTCACTGCGTTGCCCAGGCTGGAGAGCAGTGGTGCAGTCACAGCTCACTGCAGTCTCAACTTTTTGGGCTCAAGTGATCCTCCCGCCCAAGTTCCCCAAGGAGCTGGGACTACAGATGCTCACAACCACGCCCAACTAATTTTTGTATTTTTTGTAGTGACAGGGTTTCATTATGTTGCCCAGGCTGGTCTCAAATTCCTGAGCTCAGGACATCCTCCCACCTCAGCCTCCCAAAGTGCTGGAATTACAGGCATGAGCCACTGTGCCTGGACTAGCTATTTTTAAAATTGGAGTTTAAAGAAGGAGGAATAGAAAGGCTGCATCTGCTTAGTAAATGACTCCCCGCCACCAACACACGTACCCAGTAGATGGCAACACCCATTCAAGTTCTCCTATCCTGTTGTGAATGATGGATTCCCAAACTCTACAGGACCCTGCACTCTTCAGCATCTGCTCTTCCCCCTTGAGTCAGGGAAAAGTCTGCAAAAAAGCCTGCAAAAGTCTGGGGTGTATCATAGGCATCTTGGGGCTCACCTTCTAGAGAAGGTCAGAGGGTACAGCGAAAAAAAAGCTTTCTGACTGTGACCTAATCCATAGACCCTGGCACACTTCATCAGTCAGGTGGGAGCACGCCCCGTCCTCAGGCTGTCTTTCACCGTGGCAACAGGCTGTTCTGTCACTAATCTTCTCCTGTAATTCCCAGCGCCCTGCTCGATCTTGCAATTCTCTGGCCCAGTGGCCTTTACAGCGGGTCATTCCTGGGACACGGGGAACCAATGTGCCGTAAAAAATGCAACCTGACAGCAATATGTTCTCACCAAAAGTGGGACTCTTGGATTTTGTGTGCGTCAACTCAGAAGAAACGAAAAAAAGACCCCACCATGTGTTGGATGAGCATGAAACATGGTTGCAGTGACTAAAAGGTGCTTTGATTAGGCAAATCCGTTGACAGTAAGAAGGAAGAGACTTTCCATGTGCTTTGCACTTCGCTTTGTCTCGCTTTGGGTGAACAGTCCCAGTTCTGTCAGGAGTACATCTTTTCGTCTGGCAGCGCCGTGTCTCTTGCCAGGATGCTTCTCTCCATCCATCAGGCAGAATTTTCAGACGTTGTCTTTCCTGTCAGGGAAAGTTTAATTCATCATTTTCCTCAGGCCTTGAAATAATTTTTGCAGGGAAAAAAATGGTGGTGATGGGTTGGGGGTGGGGGGTTATGACAAAAACATGTACAGATTTTTCTTCACATATAATTTAAAAATCACTTATTTTTGCCAGGCAGCGTGGCTCATGCCTGTAATCCCAGCACTTTGGGAGGCTTGGCAAGGGGGCAGATCATTAGAGGTCAGGAGTTAAAGACCAGCCTGGCCAACATGGTGAAACCCCGTCTCCACTAAAAATACAAAAATTAGCTGGATGTGACAGAGGCGTACTCCTGTAATCCCAGCTACTCGGGAGGCTGAGGCAGGAGAATTGCTTGAACTTGGGAGGCAAAGTTGCAGTGAGCCAAGATCACGCCACTGCACTCCAGCCTGGGTGACAGAACGAGACTCCTTCTTAAAAAAACAAACAAACAAAAAAACAAAAAAACTATTTTTCAGTAAGTAATACAACACATACACACAATACAAAAGTCAAAAGGTTCATACAAATGGAAAAAAACTCCAAACTCTCTTCCCCTTCATTCCCTAGGCACCCAGTTCCTCTCAACAGAGGTAACCCTGGGTAGTAGGGGTTTACATCTTTCTAGAGATTGTCTCTGTATAAATTAGCAGAGATAGTCTTCATGCATATTTTAAGAGCATCTTTTAAAATTTCTAAATCTAGGTAAGTTCTGAAGAGCAATGTATCAAATATACATTAAAATATTCTAAATGTGGTCAGGTGCAGTGGCTTACACCTATAATCCCAGCACGTTGGGAGGCTGAAGTAGGCAGATCACTTGAGGTCAGGAGTTCAAGGACTAGCCTTGCCAACACGGCAAAACCTGGTCTCTGCCAAAAATACAAAATATTAGCCAGGCAATGAGCTGGACGTGACGGCAGTTGCCTCTAATCCCAGGTACTTGGGAGGCTGAGGCAGAAGAATCACTTGAACCTGGGAGGTGGAGGTTGTAGTGAGCCGAGGTCACACCACTGCACTCCAGCCTGGGTGACAAAGCAAGACTCTATCTCAAAAAAGAAAGAAAGAAAGAAAGAATGAATGAATGAAGGAAGGAAGGAAGGAAGGAAGAAAGGAAAGAAAGAAAGAAAATATACATTTTCACCTGAGGTCAGGAGTTCGACATCAGCTTGGACAACATGGTGAAACTACATCTCTACTAAAAATATACAATTAGCCGGGTGTGGTAGTACATACCTGTAATTTTAGCTACTTGGGAGGCCAAGGCAGGAGAATCACTTGAACTCAGGAGGCAGAGATTGCAGTGAGCCGAGATTGCAGTGAGTCGAGATTGCAGTGAGCCGAGATTGCAACACTGTACTCCAGCTTGGGTGACAGAGCGACGTCTGCCAAAAAAAAAAAAAAGAAAGAATGGAAGGTCTTGTGTTATTAAGACCTAGGAGAAAAGTTAGTTGAGAATCCCACTGGCCACACCCCAAGAGGGGACGTTTGGCCACTGGGGGTACATTGGGTGGTCTAGGGAATTGGCTGGGTCTCAGACACACTTGTTATGCTCCGGAAACTTAGAGTTGAAGAGAATAACAGCAGCTGGTACAATGACTTGAAAGGTTCTTTGATGAGTTTTAATAACTGAATGTGTAAATATCTGTGTTTGATGCTCTTAGGCATCTGATAGAAGTGTCTGATGTCCTTTCTAGGGGATTGGCCTCAGAACAGATGCACACCGGTGTTGACGCTCTCCCCAGCCTAGTGAGTGGCAGCGATTCTTGTGCGTCTGCCCTCTGCCTGTGTTGAGCTGCTAAACTGTAAGAACTTGTACGTTGGTAAAATGCTTCTAAGAACCCCCGGCTCTGTAAATATTTTTAAATTTAAATTTAATTTTGTTTTAGAGGTGGAGTCTTGCTATATTGCTCAGGCTGGTCTCAAACTCCTGGGCTCAAACCATCCTCCCACCTTGGCCTCCAGAGTAGCTGGCACTACAGGCACAGGCCACCATACCTTGCTTTGCTCTCTAAATTTTTTTTTGTTTTGGAGATGGACTCTTACTCTGTCGCCCGAGCTGGAGTGCAGTGGCGCAATCTTGGCTGACTGCAACCTCTGCTTCCCAGGTTCAAACGATTCTCCTGTCTCAGGCTCCCAAGTAGTTAGGATTACAGGCATGTGCCACCATGCCCCAGCTAATTTTTGTAGTTTTAGTAGAGACGGGGTTTTACCATGTTGGGCAGGCTGGTCTCGAACTCCTGACCTCAGGTGATCTGCCCACCGTGGCCTCCCAAAATGCTGGGATTACAGGTGTGAGCCACTGTGCCTGGCCAACTCTCTAAATGTTAATGTAGTAATACTCTTAATAATTTCTCAGCTGCTTTTCTCCGTTCAATCATTTCTGACAGAATGCTTTATTTATAGGTTGACAATTCTTGGTACCCCCTAGTCAGCCAAATGTATCTCTCACTGTGACAGAGACCCACCTTGTGGATGCAAGCTGTGCAGCTGAAGACGGATTCTGGAGAAAGAAGGGGCATCCTTTTGTTTGGGTCTATTAATACTACACAATGTGCCTGAGTTCTTGGAGGAAGACATGTCTGTGTCCTCCTCATTCCCTCCCATTGACTATATAGGAGAGAGTGTATGGAGCTTACTTCAGAAAAATTATTAAGTCCCAAAGATGTGAAGTGTTTTGAATGTTATTCAAGTCCAACCTTCCAGGGCAACAACTCACCACAGACATTCCTGCTCTTTCAGGAGAAGCCATAAGTGTGGGAAGACAGGCAGCTAAGTGCAGAGCACAAATTAGCCATACTGTCTCCTTAGATCCCGAGGCCCGCGTCACTCTCGAGGTTTCCTGGTGTCATCTTAAGGTGCTAGTTACTCCATTCAGGCTGCCTTTTGATTCATTTGGTTTTCTGTCCACAGGCAAGCAGAGGTGAAACCAACCTGCCAACTCTTACCTCAAACCCACTGAGAGAGGCCTGGGGATTTCCTAGGGTTTTATTTTTACCTATTGCTCCCCAAGCAGAAGTTCCATTACACAGAAGCATTTCTTTTTTTCTTTTCTTTTCTTTTTTTTTTTTGAGATGGAGTCTTGCTCTGTCACCCAGGCTGGAGTGCAGTGGCATGATCTCTGCTCACTGTAATCTTCGCCTTTGGGGTTCTCAGCTTCAAGCGATTCTCCTGCCTCAGTCTCCTGAGTAGCTGGGACTACAGGAGCACCCCACCATGCCCAGCTAATTTTTGTATTTTTAGTAGAGATAGGGTTTCACCCTGTTGGCCAGGATGGTCTCTATCTCTTGACCTCTGGTGATCCGCCCACCTTGACCTCCCAAAGTGCTGGGATTACAGGCATGAGCTACTGTGCCCAGCCACACAGAAACGTTTCTTTTTTTGTCTTTTTCTTTCTTTTTGAGACAGAGTCTCGCTCTGTCACCCAGGCTGGAGTGCAGTGGCACCATTCGGCTCACTGCAACCTCCACCTCCTGGGTTCAAGCAATTCTCATGCCTCATCCTCCTGAGTAGCTGAGACTACAGGTACGCACCACCACACCCAGCGAATTTTGGTAGAGACAGGGTTTCACCATGTTGGCCAGGCTGGTCTCGAAGTCCCGGCTTCAACTGATCAGCTCACCTCAGCCTCCCAAAGTGCTGGGATTACAGGCATGAGCCACTGTTCCTAGCTGCACAGAAGCATTTCTCAGTGCCTAATCTCATTTGCATACCAACCATTATGGAATAAAGAAACCAACAAGACCTTACATTGGACTCCCCAGGTGGGATGACATATGCCTATAAAGGCCAGACCGCCCCCCCAATCCCACCTCTTATTTCTGTTGGCAATGCTCCCACCCAGACAAAAATGAGTTGGAGTGAGGCATTCTCCCCAGTAACCACGTGAAGCAGGATTTCTCCCTGCAGATGAGCAAAGGAATAGAGGAATGAACGTCTTTGGCTCCTACTCCTATTAACCTTATGGGAGGCATCTCTGATCCACACAGCTAAAACACCACCGCTTCTACCCCATTCATCATCCGTCTCTATGCTTTAATCTGGCTTTATCTTTCCTGTCTTTTCCCCACCAACACTTACCTCCTCCTGCCCTAGAATGTGAGCCCACTGAGAACAGGAGCTGCCTGATTCATTTACTGCTGCATCCTCAGTGCCTGAACAGTACCTAGCCCATTTCTGAGTGAACAAAAAATATCTATGAAACAAATAGGGGGTCGGGCACAGTGGCTCATGCCTGTAATCTCAGCACTTTGGGAGGCTTAGGTGGGCAGATCACAAGGTCAGGATTTCGAGACCAGCCTGGCCAATATGGTGAAACCCTGTCTCTACTAAAAATACAAAAAAATTCACTGGGCAAGGTGGCACATGCCTGTAGTCCCAGCTACTCGGGAGGTAGAGGCAGGAGAATCGCTTGAACCCAGGAGGCAGAGGTTGCAGTGAACTGAGATTGTGCCACTGCACACCAGCCTGGGTGACAGAGTGAGACTCCGTCTCAAAAAAAAAAAAAAAAGAATAGGGGACCTCTCCTATTGCCATTGACAGGCACTGTGTCAAACCCTGTGCATACACTATACATGTGACACAGGAAGGTGTTAGTGGCATCATTCTACAGATGAAGAACCCAGGGAGTAACAAAAGAGGCCACATAACTTCCTCAAGGTCCACACTTAGTGAATAGTTGGGCAGGTACTGCCTCTAAAGGGTCTGTCCTCTTAAACTCAATCCCTTTTGTCAAATGCAAGAACTAAAGAAATGTAGAGTGTGTTTCACTCTTAAAACCACCTCAGTTTTCTACATAGGTAGAATTTAGGAAAACAGAAGAGATGGCAAACTATATATATATATCTCATCTCTCTATATATAGATGACAAGTATATATATATTTGCCATCTCTCTCTCTATATATATATTTATTCTCAGTTTCTCTCTCTCTCTCTCAATATATATATAAATATATATATATAAACAGAGAATATAGAGAACGTATATATATATAGAGAGAGAGAAATAGAGAAAGTCTTCCTGAGGGTTACAACTCAAACAAGCACAGCCCAATACAAAATGCTCTGAACTGAAATCAAACAACGATTCTCAGTATCTCAGAGGGTTGGATTAACTTACTTAAAGTTTTCCAATCATCCCATATGCATTTACTGAGGCCCTTGTATGTGCCAGGTTCCGTTCTAAGGGCTCAGGTACTAAGGAGGTAGACTTAGCCCTGTGGGATTTACTGTCCATCTGAGAACAATGAGCCCAGGAAGTGTAAGATACCAGGCTTTCTGAAGGATACAGAAGAAATATTCAGTGTGCTTGGAGAGCAAGTGAAACAGGGTGTGGCATAGACTGTGGGGCGGGGAGGGCGAGACAGGGAAGATTGGCCTGAGGAAATGGTTTTAGAATGGGACTAAACTTACCCTGGAGATTATAGTTGTCAAAGAAAAGCAAATCATAAACAGCCAGAACACACAACACAGACATGGTGGAGACACTGACAAGAGGAGACGTGAAGGAGGTGATTAGATTCATGGGCAGGGGCTCAGAGGCGAGGTGTGGGCTGGAACTATATTTGGAAGTCATTGGCTTACAGAGGGTAATTGAAATTGTAGGTGTCGATGAGATCATCTTGGAAAAAATTATACAGCAAGCAAAGAAGGGAGTCCAGCATTGAGCTTTAAGGAAGTCTAACATGTAGTGGCTGGGAAGGGGAGGAGGTGCCAGCCAAGATGCCAGGGAAGGAGCCGGCCAGAGAAACAGGAGGGAATGCAGAAGTTGTGGTCACGCAGAACCCAGTGAAGAAAGGCTCTCAAAGGGTTCACCTGTGCAGAGCCAACACAGCTGGGGGCTGGAGATATGATGAACAGGTGACAAGGAGGCCATAGGTGACCCCAGGGAGAGGTCCTTAGGTGGCACGATGTGAGCAAGGGTCTGATGAGAGGCAGTGACAGAGGGTGGGAAGGGAGGGAATGGAGACAGTATCACCCAGTGGTCTGCAAACCAGGGCCCACACACCAAATCTGGCTGGAGGCCTATTTATTTATTCATGATATATTTATTTATTTTGCAAGGACCTGTTTTTGTAAACAAGATTTCATTGGAACAGCCATACCCATTCACTACATACTATATTATGGGCTGAATTTTATCCTCCTCTTCAACACTCAATTTTTTTTATTGTCTACATTTTTTTTTTTTTTTTTTTTTTCAGAGACAGAGTCTTGCTCTGTCGCCAGGCTAGAGTGCAGTGGCACTCTCTCGGCTCACTGCAACCTCCATCTACTGGGTTCAAGTGATTCCCCTGCCTCAGCCTCCTGAGTAGCCGGGACTACAGGGGCGCACCACCACGCCCAGCTAATTTTTTTTTGTACTTTAGTAGAGATGGGGTTTCACCATGGCCAGAATGGTCTCGATCTCCTGACCTCGTGATTCGCCTGCCACGGCCTCCCAAAGTGCTGGGAATACGGGCGTGAGCCACCGCACCCGGCCTTATCTACATTTAAGGTATATAAAATGATGTTTTGATATACATAAACATATTAAAATGATTTCCTTTTTTAAAATTTTTAATTAGGCCAAAAGAGAGGAAAAAAAGAATAAATGTTCTTATGGTGAAATGATTTCTACAGTTAAGCAAATTAACACATTTCTTCATCTCATATAGTTACGTTTTTGTGTGGGGTAGAAGTGCCTAACGACTGTCCTCTTAGCAAATTTCCAGTCTACAATACATTATTATTTTTATTATTATTAGAGACAGGGTCTCACACTGTTGCCCAGGCTGGAGTGCAGTGACAGTCGTGGCTCACACTGCCGCTTCAAACTCCTGGGCTCACACGATCCTCCTGCCTCAAGGTCCTGAGTGGCCAGGACTACAGTTATATGCCACCACACCTTGCTAATTTCTTTTTAAATTTATGTTTTATTTTCTCTAGAGACGTGATCTCACTGTGTTGCCTAGGCTGGTCTCGAACTTCTGGCATCAAGCATTCCTCCTGTCTCAGCCTCCCAAAGTGCTAGGATTATAGGCATGAGCCACTGTGCCCGGCCACGTACAATATTATTAACTATAGTGTCTCTCTCAAACTGCTATATGGAAGTCCTAACTCCAGTGCCTTAGAATGTGACTGTATCTGGAGATAGGGATGGGGTCTTTAGAGAGGTGAAGAGTTAAAATGTGGTCGCTAAGGTGGGCCCTAATCCTGATAAAGATGGGGAGATTAGGACAGACACACGCAGAAGGCAGGCCATGTGAAGACACAGGGAGAAGACGGCCATCTGCAAGCCAAGGAGAGAAGCCTTAGGAGAAACCAACCTACTAACCTTGTTCTTGGACTTCCAGCCTCCAGAACTGTGAGGAAATAAATCTCTGTTGCTTAAGGCATCTAGTCAGTGTTACTTTGTTATGGCAGCCCTAGCAGCCCAGTGGCTGTTTCTGCACTACAACAGTTGCAGAGTTGAGTAGTTACAACGGAGGCTATATGGTGAGCAAGGCCAAAATGTTCAGTAGCTGGCTCTTTATTGTTTGTTAAGGCTAGGCATGGTAGCTCACCTGTAATCCCAGGGCTTTGGAGGTCAAGGCTGGTGGATCATTGGAGCCCAGGAGTTTGAGATCAGCCTGGGTAACATGGCAACACCCCACTTCTACAAAAACTGCCAAAAAAAATGTCAGGCATGGTGGATGGTGGCATGTACCTGTAGTCCCAGCTACTTAGGAGGCTGAGGCAGGAGGATCATTTGAGCCCAGGAGGCTGAGGCTGCAGTGAGCCATGATCGTGCCACCGCACTCCAGCCTAGGTTACAGAGCGAGACCTGTCTCAAAAAAATAAATAAATAAAAAAGGAAAAAGAAATTATTTGCCAACCCCTGGTATAGACAGTTGTTTCAAGGTCACATACCTGGTACATCCCAGAGTCGAGATTTGAACCCCAGTCAGCACTAGTGACTCTTATTCCCTGCCCTATCCCCTGGGAGCAGGCTGCCTCCCCTCAGCCAGGGGAGCTGGAGCTCAAAGAGTAAAGTCAGCATGGTTCTTTTCTTTTCTTCAGTTCATGCTCTGTCCTGTAGGCAGCTGTTGTGGGGAAATGCTGAGTCATAAATAATTCTTACATTAATGCCAAGGCAGCCGGAAGGGAAATGTCAGTAGGAAATGGTATTTCAAATAAGTACAAATTTCAAAATTCAACCAATTTTTTAGACCATTTCTCACAGCAACATTTTCTTAATTTGAGTTTGGGTAAACTCAGAATCATTCATAAATGTGGATGAAACGTACCTTCATTTGGACATATCATCCAGATATATACATGATATAGAATGGGCCAAACAGATCAGAGCAAAGAGAGGAACAATTGGTCTTATGTGTAACTGACCCTTGTATCTTTACACCACCCAAGACAATTATAGTATTGTGATATTCCCTGTTTGAGCTTATCAATGAGAAGCTCCAGGAAACTTTGATTTCTACTAAAACAGAATGGCTCATTAGTATAATTTTATCCTCCCAGAAATATATTGCAGAAGTCAGCCGTCACAGTCAGCTTCATACTTTTGAAGGCCTCTTCGGGGTAGTGCCCAGAGACACAGGGGCTGCCAATGCCAGTGTCTGCGGGGCCAGGAGGGAGCTGAGTGAAGCCAATTAGGCAGAGAAAGCACCTTCCTCTGCCCCCAACCCCACCACCCCCAGCCCATTGCGATTATGAGGAAACACAGGTCAGCTGTTCCCAAATCTTCTGCTTTTTCACAAGAAGCCGGAAATCCAGATTTGATGTGAAATTTCCCAGTTTCTAAATATTGGCAACTAATTCAAATTAAAAGAAAGATAAAAACACAGATTCTTTTTGCCTGTGGGTTGGACCCTGCCATAGGATGCCTGTTAATGACTCCTGCTCTGGTAAAACTCCTTGATATCCAGCTTCTTGTAAAAAAAAACAGAAGATTTAGGAACAGCTGGGCTGTGTTTCCTCATAACCACGATGGCTGGGGGCTGGGGCAGAGGGTGAAGGGCAAGGGTGAAGGTCGAAATTAGTCTGTGCTCACCAGTGTTCATCATCACTCATTGCAAAACCCTGCTTCCACGTGTTGTCTTCCCCACGGTGTTTCTGTGGCTGTGTCTGACTTTTCCAGTCTCATACCCAGTTTTTCTCTTCCCTTTATTTCTGGATACTGAAATTCTTGGGGTTATTTAAGCCATAGCTGTTTAAAAATGTCAGCATCTGAACCTCATGTTCCCAAGCAAGGAACTGCTGGCTGAGTTGGGTCAACAGGAAGGAGTGGACTAGATTTTTCTGTCACCCTGACAATGTTTTCTAAACCTGGAGTGAGGCTTCCTGACTCAGTCTCCGCCACTCTTCACATAGGAGTTGCCAAGGAACAGATGAAGGGATACTAAAAATACAAGCTTTGCCATCTCCCTGTTCTTTTTTCTTCAAATCTTTTCTCCAGTAAATGCCTCCCCTCTTGAATCTCCATTTGTTTTTCTCATTTGTCCAATCGTTTATACACTCCATAAACGTTTATGAAGCAAATAATGTGTGCCCAGTACCACCGTAGGTGCTGGGAGGGCCAAGACAGGTCAGACTCGGTCGCTGCCAGTGAAGGGCCTGTGCCTATGGTGAGTGAACGTCTGTGTCCTCCTCAAACTCATATGTTGAGATCCTAACCCCCTAGGTAATGGTATTAGAAGGTGGGGACTTTGGCAGGTGATTAGGTCATGAGGGTGTAACTCTCATGAATGGTATTAGTGCGTTATGAAAGAGACACCAGGGAGCTCTGTTGTTCTGTTTCCGCCACATGAGAGCATGGGGAGAAAGAGGCCGTCTATGAACCAGAAATGGGCCCTTGCCAGATACCAAATCTAGCACGTTGATCTTGGACCTCCTGACCTCCAGAACTGTCAGAAATACATTGTTGTTTAAGCCACCGTGTTGATGATATTTGTGTTGTACAAGCCCAAAGGGACTAAGACATGTAGCTTCCTGGACGATCCAGAACTGAGGCCTGTGTGTCTGGTGACCACCACTCTCACATATATAACCCTTACCACCCGCTCCTAGGTATGGTGAACTTGGCTTGAAAGAGTGGAAGTGAACAATAAATACTAAATTGAAAGGGATACCACGGCGTTCCCTAGGAGAAAAAAAAAATCATCGGGCCGGGCGCGGTGGCTCACGCCTGTAATCCCAGCACTTTAGGAGGCCGAGGTGGGTGGATCATGAGGTCAAGAGATCAAGACCATCCTGGTCAACATGGTGAAACCCTGTCTCTACTAAAAATACAGAAAAACAAATTAGCTGGGCATGGTGGCACGTGCCTGTAATCCCAGCTACTCAGGAGGCTGAGGCAGGAGAATTGCCTGAACCCAGGAGGCGGAGGTTGCGGTGAGCCGAGATCGCGCCACTGCACTCCAGCCTGGGTAACAAAAGCGAAACTCCGTCTCAAAAAACAAAAAAAAACATCATGGTAGATTCCTTTATACCAAGCAATTATTTTAGCAAAGGCATTACTAAAGTTTTTTTCTTTTTCTTATTGGACTTTATTGTATTTTAGAGCAGTTTTAGGTTCACAGCAAAAATTTTTTTCAGCAAAAATTTTTTTCATTTATTTATTTTTGTACATGAATAAATTCTTTAGTGGCAATGTCTGAGACTTCGGTGCACCCACCCCCCGAGCGGTATACATCATACCCAAAGGGTAGTCTTTTATCCCTTATCTGCCCCCCACCCCGTCCCCCGAGTCCTCAAAGTCTATTGTATCATTCTTATGTCTTTATGTCCTCATAGCTTAGTTCCCTCAAGGCAAAATTTTAAGGAAGGTATAGAGAGTTTCCGTGTGCCCCTCGCCAGTGTACACAGCTTGCCCCACTATGAAAATCCCACAGCAGAGGATACATTTTTTACAATTAATGGACCTATGCGGACACATTATCACCCCAAAGTCCATAGTTTACAAGGACTATCACCCAAACTATCACCCAAAGTCCATAGTTTACAAGGGTTCACTCTTGGTGTTATATATTCTATACATTTGGACAAATATATAATGACATGTATCCACTATTACAGTATCATACGGAATAGTTCCACGGCCCTAAAAATCTTCTGTGCCTTCCCTATTCGGATTTTTTTTTTTTTTTTTTTTTTTTACTTTGAAATGCTTAAGAACAGCCTCAGTAAAACGTTTATATCCTAGACAATGAATAATTTGATCCCTATAGGAATGAGCTGGTTGTTATCATATCAGAGTTTGGGGGTAAGCTACAGATGCTAAAACAGGAATATAGAAGGTTTTCCCCAAAAAAGTCAGCTGAGATTACCAAATAGCATTAAGGCAGTTAACCTTGATGAAACAGCTAGTAAGAGATCAGTGATGTTATCCCAGAACTACTATTCTCTTCCCATCTCTTCTCTTGGCATTTACCATTCAAACCATTTGGAATCTTTGGTGCTTGAGGCATTGCAATAGCTACTTTTTTTTCTTTGAGAAAGATGATGTTAATTTCTAGTTCAGTTTGAACTTGCTGCAGTGAAGAATACCTATATTTACTGAATTTTACCAGGAAAGGAAGACATCTTCAGTCCAACCTCTACTGGACTAATACTTTAGGAAGCTTCAATCATTCCAGCCCATGAAGAAAAATCTCCTCAAAAAAATTTGGAAAATATTGTGTTTTAAAAATGTGGTCAAGTGCGATGGCTCATGCCTGTAATCCCAGCACTTTGGGAGGCTGAGGCGGGCAAATCACCTGAGGTTGGGAGTTCGAGACCAGCCTGGTCAACATGGTAAAACCCCATCTCTACTAAAAATACAAAAATTAGCAGGGCGTGGTGGTGCACATCTGTAATCCCAGCTACTCAGGAAGCTGAGGCAGAAGAAATGCTTGAACCTGGGAGGTGGAGGTTGCAGTGAGCCAAGATCTCAGCCACTGCACTCCAGCCTGGGTGACAGAGCGAGACTCCATCTTAAAAAAAAAAAAAGGATATATTTAAAAGTACATATTAAACCAAATGTTTAACATATTTTTATATTAAAATGTTTGGTTTCACTTTGCTATCTGTTTATAAAATTAGCCAGGTGTGGTGGTGGGTGCCTGCAGACCCAGCTACTTGGGAGGCTGAGGCAGGAGAATTGCTTGAACCTGGGAGGCAGAGGTTGCAGTGAGCCGAGATCTCAGCCACTGCACTCCAGCCTGGGTGATAGAGCGAGACTTTGTCTCAAAAAAAAAAAAGAAAAAAAGGAAGCGAAATGAGCATTAACCATTTAATGCTCAACAGTAGCACCAGTTCCTTCCCCTGTCCACCACTGAATCCAGTCTGCAGCATTTTCAATACTTACAGAACTGGTCTCCTCACAGCCCCTCACAGACCTCTGCTGTAATATATGGCACCCCTGTTTGAGAATCTGGTGCTCAGCTCGGCAAGGCTCTTCCTCTAAACATCTTAGCTTTAATAGTTTGAGCCTCTTCCTTTTATTCCCCAAGTCCCAACACTTCCTGTAGTTTCTACCTCCACGGTTGTTTTGTGTTATCATTTTGCCATTTATGTTACCTAGCAAATTTTATGTTATCAGCAAATTTATACTTAGCTGACAATTAAGGCCTCTCTATTCAAGCAATTGATGTGCTTTCTTTTCTTTTCTTTTTTTTTTTTTTTGAGATGGAGTCTCTCTGACTCCAGACTGGAGTGCAGTGGTGCTATCTTGGCTCACTGCAACCTCCATCTCCTGAGTTTCAGCTACCTCCTGCTTCGGCCTCCCAACTAGCTGGGACTACAGGTGCGCACCACCACACCTGGCTAATTTTTGTATATATTTATTTTTAGTAGAGACGGGTTTTCACCATGTTGGCCAGACTGGTCTCCAACTCCTGACCACAAGTGATCCACCCTCCTCTGACTCCCAAAGTGCTGGGATTACAGGCATGAGCCACAGCGACTGGCCAGCGGATGCATTTTCTATCTCCTTACTGGACCCTGATTGACACATACCTAAAGTTTCCTCTGTTTACTCACTTAGCAAATATGTGATGAGTTCCCACTATGCACCAAACACTGTGCTGAGTGCTGGGACACAGGGAGGAGGATAAAAGACCATAACCAAATAGAAGGGAATCTCTCCACACACCTCCACTTACCAGAGGGAGAGATTTAAACTTTCAATCTGGGCCGGGCATGGTGGCTCACACCTATAATCCCAGCACTTTGGGAGGCCAAGGCAGGCAGATCACCTGAGGTCAGGAGTACAAGATCAGCCTGGCCAACATGGCGAAACCCCATCTCTACTAAAAATACAAAAATTAGCTGGGCATGTTTGCGGGCACCTGTAATCTCAGCTGCTTGGGAGGCTGAGGCACAAGAATCACTTGAAACTTGAACCCGGAAGGCAGAGGTTGCAGTGAGCCGAGATCGCGTCATTGCACTCCAGCCTGGGAGACAGAGTGAGACTCCATCTCAAAAATAAATAAATAAACTCTCAATCTGTAATATAAATGGTCAATGCTCATTTTGCTTTCTTTTTTTTGAGATGGAGTTTTGATATTGTTGCCCAGGCTGGAGTGCCGTGGCTCCCTCTTGGCCCATTGCAACCTTCACCTCTCGGCTTCAAGCAATTCTCCTGCCTCAGCCTCCCAAGTAGCTGGGATTACAGGCACCCACCACCACATCTGGCTAATTTTTGTGTTTTTAGTAGAGATGGGGTTTACCATGTCGTCCAGGCTGGCTTTGAGCTCCTGACCTCAGGTGATCCACCCGCCTCAGCCTCCCAAAGTGCTGGGATTACAGGCGTGAGACACAGTGCCCGGCCGCATTTCACTTCTTAAAGAACTTTTAGTATTGAAGTAGCCAGTGCTTTCCACTCTGTCACAAAACTCAGTGGTGGATGCTCCTATGGTGGAGCCCTCGCCAAGGTGAGACTCACACTGACCAAGAGTCAGTTGTGTTTGCTCACAATCCTGTGTAAGGCATTTGTATTCATAGTTCTGATTACATTATTCAATGAAATAGTATGTAAACCAATCAAATGTGAGTGATAAAAGGATGAACATTACTTTTTATAAAAACTTAATTACGGGAAGCTTCCTATCAACAGTGATACAAGGAAATACTAGGTGACTGAGAAGGGCACTTCACCTATGTCGTATTCCGTCCCCAAGCCCATAACTCCAGTCTAATCTGGAAAAATTTTCAGATAAACCTATATTGGGAGACAGTCTACAGGATACCCAGCCAGTATGTCTCAAGACTATCGAGGTCATGAAAAACAAGGAAGGACTGAGAAACTGTCACAGACCAAAGGAGACTGGGCAGATATGACAACTACTTGCAAGGAGGAACCTTGGACTGGAGGCGGACAGATGACAATGAAAAAAGTGGCAAAGGCAGGACGTGGCGACTCACGCCTGTAGTTTCAGCACCTTGGGAGGCTGAGGTAGGCAGATCACCTGAGGTCAGGAGTGTGAGACCGGCCTGGCCAACAAGATGAAACCCCTTCTCTACTAAAAACACAAAAATTAGCTGAGCATTGTGGCAGGCACCTGTCATCCCAGCTACTCGGGAGGCTGAGGCAGGAGAATCGCTTGAACCCGGGAGGCAGAAATTGCAGTGAGCCGAGATCACACCACTGCACTCCAGCCTGGCAACAGAGTGAGATTCCATCTCAAAAAAAGGAAAAAGAAAAGAAAAGAAAGGAAAAGGAAAAAAGGTGGTAAAATACTACTGAAGTCTGGAGTTTAGTTAATAATAACATGCCATTGTTGGTTTCTTAGTTTTGACAAATGTACCAGAGTAATGCAGATGTTAACAACTGGGAGGATTGGGTGAAGGGTATTCAGGAACTCTCTGTACTATCTTTGCAATTTATCTGTAAATCTAAAATTACTGCAAAATGAAATGTTTGTTTAAAAAAACAACTAAATTCATGGCTTGAAAGATTTTATAATAGTGCTTTGCTTTTAAACAATGCTGTTAAATTAGGCGTGGGCATGACCTAATTGTAAATGATAAGAACAATTTTTGAAATTTCGCTTTACACATCTCCTTACGTTCATGTTCCACTTTAAAGAAAATGAAACCAGAAATTGTAGATGATGCTTTATGGCTATAGTTTATGCAAGAAAGATGATGCTGAATTCCAATCAACATATTCAGGGTGATGCCCTAGGTTAAAACATAGGCAAAAAGAATGTACATTTATTTATATTTTTACAAAAATAGTTAATATACATGGTATATATTGCTTCTTATGATTCTCTAATTTTAGCGTCTAATTTTTAATCAACTTACCAAATACTGGTCTCAATTGCGTTCAATAAGATGACTTCTACCAAAAACTAAAATCAGATAATCACGGGTTGTGAAGGGCATTCTGAAAGAAATAGGCAGGATAGGGTAATAGAGAATGACAGGCAGGGATGGAAGAGCTTCTTAGAGAGGTCAGGGAAACTCTGAGAAAATGACATTTGCGTTGAGGTCAGAATATGGCTTGGGAATTTTGGTTGGCAGAGTGTAATGAAGGAGAAAGTCCTGTAAACAGATAAGTGCAGCAGAGGGTCATGAGATGGATGTGCTGACAGGGAGCAGCGGGAACCGAGAGACGCGTGCTCATTTCTTGCTGCAGATATCAGAAGAGGCTTCATGGAAGAGGCTGCCACCCAGCTGTGCTTTGAAAGAGAGAAAAAAAAAGTTTCCCAGGCAGATGCAGGAGGGAGCAGAGTGATCTCCAGCAGTGGGGGAAATATTTAAAAAGCACAGACATATGAAATATTGGGGAACCATAAACAGTGTGATACAGGGGAGTGACATGTTTGAAAGGGCTGTTAGCAACAGTCTAACCTTGCTACTTAGAGTGTGGTTCAAGGACTTACAGCATCAGTGTCACCTGGGAGCTTGTTAGAAATGCAACATCTTGGGGCCCTCCCAGAACTACTGAATCAGGGTCTGCATTTTAAGAAGAATCCCAGGGAATTCAGATGTACCATATAGTTTAAGAAGCACTGGTGCAGGGGATGGGCTGAAGAGATTAAAAATTAAATTAGATACACTTTAATAAAATAAACTATATTAAAAATAAAGGTAATGAATTCTCAAAACTCATCACTTCATAATTATTTTACTATTATCCAAGTTGTAGGGGTTACTTTTATTTAATGTATCTGGTGGAAACACCGCATGGTGGCGTGATTCTGCGCATCTCTTCCTAGCTCCACCATCAGTGACGTCACAGTTATAACTTGAAATCTGCCACAGTGGGAATATTTACACCATGATGATCAGCAAATGCTATAAAGCAGAGCTTGATTTGTTGTTTTGCTGACTTTCTAGATCAGGAGTCGGCAAACTTATGCTATAAAGGACAGATAGTTAATATGCAGGGCTTTCTGGGCCATATTCTGTTGACTATTCAACCACGCCATTCTAGCATAAAAGCAGTCAATGGTACTATGTAGAAAATAAGTGTGGTTGTGTTTCGATACAATTTTAATTTGTGTTTTTTTCTTTTGTTAATTAATTTTTCTAACCTTTGCTTTTTTCTTTATTTTTTCTTCAATTATACCCCAAACCTCAGTACAAATTTTAATTTGTATAAATTGTTTTCAATAATACTATTATTTTAAAAGAATTATTACTATTATTATGTCTACCAGCCAAAGTTTGTCAATTCCTGATTTAGAATTAAGAAAGTGATGGAGAAAGGGTTAATAGTATAAATGAAAATTTGAAGTGTTTCTTGGCTGTAGCCATTACATTGTGGCTAACATAAGACGTCGAGGAAATATTCTGCCAATATTCAAGATCTATTATCTGATTCAGCTAAGAAGTTGCTCACATCACTGATGAATGAGAAAAGTTCCGATATACATCTTCCTTCCTTTATATTCATGATTGTAAACAAAAATAACACCAATATTCATGTTGATGCCACTCATTTACCAGTTGCCCCATAGAATGGCTAGAGTTAGAAAAGTTCAGCAAAAAACGATAGAAGTCTTCTGTGAGAATCAACTGGCTACATGGAATTTACAATGCACATTGTTGTATTATTTCTGTTTTATTATTATTTCTAAATTGTGTGCCACACATATTTATATCAGTAAAATTTTAAATACGTTTATGTGCATATAGGCATACTTTTTGTTTTCTGGGTTGCTGGTTGTTATACATTTATCAGCACACCATTGTTCAGGTTTCTGGTTTAGATAAGAATCTGATGGGGGTGTTGGGAAACACAAGAAGCAGTTTTGCAAAAAAAATTTGGGTTCAGTTTTGGACACTTTCCCCAATTGTAATATGTTACATTAAAAAGGGGCCCACTGGTGAAACCCCGTCTCTACTAAAAATACAAAAAAATTAGCTGGGCATGGTGGCGTGTGCCTGTAATCCCAGCTACGCAGGAGGCTGAGGCAGGGGAATTGCCTGAATTCAGGAGGCAGAGGTTGCGGTGAGCCAAGATCGCGCCATTGCACTCCAGCCTGGGTAACAAGAGCGAAACTCCATCTCAAAAAAAAAAAAAAAAGGGGCCCACTTAGGACCCAACACTACATCCCATGAGCAATCCCTAGTTTCTTACCAGATCTTGAATGGGATCAAAAGATTTTCTAAAGCCATTAAGTGTCCACCCATATCCTCTTCCCCTATTAAAATAAGTGGGCCATTGTGTAAGGCTGTTCACTTTCAACTCTGAAGGTGTTATCCACATGGAAGTCCATGTGAAAGCCAGGTACAGATTGAGCTCTTCTCTCTCTACCCCAACCTCTTTTAATCCAGCTAAAAAACACATAATATAAAACTTACCCTCTTGGCTGGGCACAGTGGTTCACACCTGTAATCCCAGCACTTTCAGGGGCCAAGTCAGACTGATCACTTGAGGTCAGGAGTTCAAGACCAGCCTGGCCAACATGGTGAAAACCCGTCTCTACTAAAAACACAAAATTAGCCAGGCATGGTGGTTCAGGTCTGTAATCCTAGCTACTAGGGAGGCTGAGGCAGGAGAATCATTTGAACCGGAGAGTGGAGGTTGCTATGAGCCAAGATCATGCCATTGAACTCCAGCCTGAGCGACAACAGCGAAACTCCATCTCAAAAACAAACAAACAAACAAATAAATAAATAAAACTTAGCCTCTTAATCATTTTAAGTGTAGAGTCAAAACGGGCCAGTTTGGGCCCTGAAGTTTAGGAGCTCCATCATGAAAGTATATTGCCTCCCAGGTAAGATTTCCAGATAGAAACTCTAGCTCTGACCCTCAGTTTGAGGTTAGTTGAAAAAAGCATGGGGATCATTCTCTTCCCCTTCATCACTGCCTCTTTCAACCCCACAACCATTTCCTACTTACAAGCATCCAGAATTGCATGCTCAGATCTTTTCTTCTGCCAGCCCTGGATGGTGCTCCCAGGGTGACTGCCCCCACTGTGTCCTGGGCCCTGAGGAAGACCCTGCTGTGCCAAGGAAACCTGTGAGTTGTTGGAATGACCAGCAGAGAGGGCAGGCTCAGCCGGGACCTGGATCTATTCTGGACTCAGTAAAATTAACTCCGACGCTGGGATTCCCAAAGTACATTCTGCAGAATAAGAAGGGCTTTGGTGAAAAAAGTGTTCTGAGGCCACTTAGATTCAAAATATTCCAAGTTAAGTCAAGTTACTGATAAAGTTAAATGTATTTTAATGTTGGCAGAACATCTTGGAATCTAGAATGGGCCAATGTGGATTGTGACTCTAATACAATGGGTAGAACCTGTAGCATTTCTCTGCCTACTTGATCTCAGAATCCCTTTTTCTGTGTCTGTCTTTCATGACCACTTATCATGGATTGAAATGCAATTGCTATTGTCGAAGTGTTAAGAGGTGGGACTTCTTAAGAGGTAGGAATGAGGCCATGGGGGCTTTGCCCTCACTAATGAACTAATGCCATTATTGTGGGAGTGGGTTTGTTAGAAAAGGGAGGGTTTGGCCCCCTTTTCTCTGTCTCTCACTTGCCGTATGATGCTCTTGTGGTGTTACAACGCTGGAGAAATGCCAAGGCAAGATGCTGGCACCTTGATATTGTACTTCCAAGCCTGGAGAACTGTGAGCCAGTACATTTCTGTTCATCATAAATACCCAGTCTGTGGTATTCTGCTGTAGCAGCACCGAACAGACTAAAACAGTATTGCTCTCTAGAAGACAGTTTGACAAGCAGAACCCTGGGCCCTCCCAAAAGGTGGCAACATCAGGGAAGAAAAGTGGCTTCTTCCATTTGTCTGGGCACATCCCTCTTCTTCAAGGCAAAAATGTGTATTCCAGTGTTTTAGTTCAAGTAGAGCACTTTTCAGCTGCAGAACCCAGGTTGGGTTTCAACCAATCCTTTTTACCACAAGATGAAGCCATATGTGATTTCAGGCTAGAACTGGAACTGGCCTCATACTTTAACTGAAGTGGTTTTTTTCTATGCCTTGCCCTTTCTTTCTTTCTTTCTTTCTTTCTTTATTTCCTTCCTTCCTTCCTTCCTTCCTCCTTTCTTCCATCCTCCCTCTCTCCCTCCCTTTCTCCCTCCCTCCCTCTTTCATTCCTTCCATCCTTCCTCCCTCCTTCTCTCCCTTTCTCCCTCCCTCCCTCCCTCCTTCCTTCCTTCCTTTCTTCCTTCCTTCCTCCCTCCCTCCCTCCCCTTCTTTCTTTTGACAGAATTTTGCTCTTGTCACCCAGGTTAGAGTGCAATGGCACAATCTTTTTTCTATGTGTCTCTCTCTTGTTCTCTCTCTCTTTCTCTTTCTTTTTTCTGCAATGGCACAATCTTTTTTTCTATGCCTCTCTTTCTTTTCTTTTCTTTTCTTTCTTTGTCTCTCTCTTTCTTTCTGTCTTTCTTTCTTTCTGCAATGGTACTTTTTTTCCCCTCCCTCCCTCCCTCTTTCCCTCTCTCCCTCCTTCCCTTCCTTCCTTCCTTCTTTCCCTTTTTCTTTTTGACAGAGTTTCCCTCTTGTCGCCCAGGCTGGAGTGCAATGGCGTGATCTCAGCTCACTGCAAACTCCACCTCCCAGCTTGAAGCAATTCTTGTGCCTCAGTCTCTCAAGTAGCTGGGATTATAGGTGCCTGCCACCATACCCAGCTAATTTTAGTATTTTTGATAGAGGCAGGGTTTCACCCTGTTGGCCAGGCTCTTCTTGAACTCCTGACCTCAGGTGATCTGCCTGCCTTGGCCTCCCAAAGTGCTAGGATTACAGGTGTGAGCCACCACTCCTGGCCACATTCCTTGATTATATTCTAAGAAAAGGATGTTCCCATGTTAAGCAAGTTATTAAATCCAGAATCTGCTAATTGGTAAACGGTGTTAAGAGAATCTACAACCTTATTTCCACAGATGCTATAACTATCCACTCATCAATCAATTACTTAGAAATTCCTACGGGATATAAGTTAAGCAAAGAGTATTTTCATCTATTAGCTATATCTGTATCCTGTTACTATACACCCTGTGGAAAGTTTTAAGGATGCTCTCAGGAATGTAGGGAGGGGAAAAAACCACAACATTTTCTATTTCCCAGAAAGCAGAAACCACAATGAAAATAATTTAAATATTTCCTCTTATGCAAAGAATGTCCCAGATAACAATACAGACAATGAGTGACAATATTGCCAGATTTGAGAAGCCAAGGGGAAGGAAATGGCAGGAATTCGGGGAGTAGAAAAGGCCTCTGTGTTCCATACCGAAGATCCTAGCATTCAGAATCACAGGATGTGAGGCAGTTTAAAGATCAGTTAGTATACCCTTTCATCTTGCAGATGAGGCAACTGAGCCGCAGCAAAGGGACTTGTGCAAGGACATCCAATTAATTTGGCAAGGCCAGAATGAATGAAAGTTGCCATATTTTCCATTTACTTATCTGTTAAGCTCTGGCCCCTGGAGGCAGCCTGCAGCCTCACCCTGCCTCGCGAATGTGGGTCTGTCTAAATTCATGTGTTGGCCAGAATTGCCTCTACTTGTACTCTGTAGCCTTTCACTGCTCAGGTTTGAGAGCCAATTTCTGTGGTATTTACTGACTCTTGCTGCTCACCTTTTTTCAGTGCTCTGGTAATGCATTGTAAAGGCATCAGAATCTCTTCACAGGAAACAGTCCATTTTACCTCTCTTAAGTTGAGTTAATGTCTAAGCTCCAGTGAGATACAGAACAACTGGAATCCTATTATTTAAGATCAGAAATGGCCATAGTCCTAGTTTTTCATTTCCTTTGAAGCAGCCAACATACTTTTCTCCTTGCTTCTTTTTTATTTTTATATAATACAAAATATGGGGATGATTTTATGTTGGAGAGTTCTTTTATTGGCATGAAGAGGGTTTTTTGATAAAAAATATTTGCAGCTCTTTAAAAAAGATTTTTAAATCTTTTTAAGATTTGCATAGAAACCTGCAAGCTTAGTTGCAGACTGCTTAAAATAGACGCGATAAAATGACATGTAATGAAGAGAATGAGCTTGTTATAATCTATTGACAATCTGCTTAATTTCAAGCATCAGTTTAGTCAATTAATCAATAAAAAATATAAAACCATACTCATAAAAACCATAAAGTTACTTCATATGACTTATTACTTGAGTAGCTACTTCACAAAGCAATATTATGCAATGTCAAAATGAATAACGTTTTCTAAAAGTCAGCTTTATTTATCAACGCATGGTTACAAACAATAAAATTTATGCAGTTAAGTTCAATGGCCTTTGATACATGTTACACTCATGCAACCATTGTAACCATCACCACAAGGAAGACATAGAACATTTTCATCAGCCAAAAAGTTATCTCATGCTCATCTACCAGTAAACCGTAAACATGATGACCTTTTACTCCCTAAATATTTCATATTATACTTCCTAAAACCATGAATTCTCTTATACGACCACAGAACGATTATCAAAATCAAGAAATTAGACCGGGCACGGTGGCTCACACCTGTAATCCCAGCACTTTGGGAGGCTGACGAGGGAGGATCACTTGAGGTTGGGAGTTCGAGACCAGCCTAAACAACATGGTGAAACCCATTTCTACTAAAAATACAAAACATTAGCCGGGCGTGGTGGTGCATACCTGCAATCCCAGCTACTTTGGAGGCTGAGACAGGAGAATAACTTGAACCTGGGAGGCAGAGGTTGAAGTGAGCTGAGATCATACCATTGCACACCAACCTGAGCAACAAAAGAAAAACTCCATCTCAAAAAAAAAAAAAAAGAAAGGAAATTACTCTGAAACAATGCTATTATCTAACCTACAGACCTTAGTAAGATTTTTCCAGCTGTCTCGACAATGTCTTTCATGGCAAAAACAATCTAAAATTTGAATTCAGTCATCTGGTCTCTTTAGTCTCCTGGGATATGGAATAATTTTCTGAGTCTATTTTTCTTTCTCATGACATTGGCATTTTTGAAGAGTACAGGACAGTCGTTTTGTATATTGTTTTTCAATTAACTCAGGTTTGTGGGTGTTTCATCATGACTATGTTCAGGTTTTGAACTTTTGGCAGGAATACCACAGGAGTAGTGCTGCGTTCTCAGTGAATCTTATCAGGAGTTACATGCTGTTCACAAGTCACATTGCTGCAAGATTACCTTTGGTCATTTGGTTAAGGTAGTGTCTGCCATCTTTCCCCAACTTAAAGTTGCTATTTTCCCCTTCATAATTGTATTAGCCCATTTTGCATTGCCATAAAGGAATACCTGACACTGGGTAATTGATTTTTTATTTTATTTATTTTTATTTTTTTGAGATGGAGTCTCGTTCTGTTGCCCAGGCTGGAATGCAGTGGCATAATCTCGGCTCACTGTGACCTCCGCCTCCCAGGTTCAAGTGATTCTCCTGCTTCAGCCTCCTGGGTAGCTGGGATTACAGGCATGCACCACCACACCCAGCTATTTTTTGTATTTTTAGTAGAGACGGGGTTTCTCCATGTTGGTCAGGCTGGTCTCGAACTCCTGACCTCATGATCTGCCCACCTTGGCCTCCCAAAGTACTGAGATTACAGGCGTGAGCCACTGTGCCCGGCCAAGACTGGGTAATTTATAAAGAAAAAAGGGTTATTTGCCTCACAGTTCTGCAGGCTGTACAAACATGACATCAGCATCTGCTCAGCTTCTGTTGAGGCCTCAGGAAGGTTTTATTCATGGTAGAAGGCACAGAGGAGTAGGCATGTCATGGTGAGAGAGGAAGTAAGAGAGAGAGGAGGAGGTTCCAGGCTCTTTTAAACAACCAGCTCTCATGTGAACTAATAGAGAGAGAACTCATTCGTTACTGTGAGGACAGCATGAAGCCATACATTGAGGAATCCACTCCCATGACCCAAACACTACTACCAGGCCCCAGCTCCAACATTCGGGATCACATTTCAACATATTTGGAGGTGACAAAACATCCAAACCATATCATTCCACCCTTGGTCTTTCAAATATTATGTTCTTCTCATGTTACAAAATATAGTCATCCCTTCTCAATAGTCCCCAAAAGTCTTAACTAGTTCCAGCATCAACTCAATCAAAAGTCCAAAGTCTCATCTGAGACTCACCGGAAGTTTCTTCTACCTATGAGCCTCTAAAACGAAGTTCCAAGATACAATGGTGGGACAGGCATTGGGTAAACATTCCCATTCCAAAAGGGATAACTTGGCCAAAAGAAAGGGACAATAGGCTCCACACAAGTCCAAAGTCCAGCAGGGCAGACATTAAACTTTAAAGCTCCAAAACAATCCTTTATTCCACGTCCCACAACCAGGGTACACTGGTGCGAGGAGTGGGCTCCCAATGCCTTGGCCAGCTCCACCCCTGTGGCTTTGTAGGGTACAGACCCCATGGCTGCTCTCATGGGTTGGAGTTGAATGCCTGTAGCTTTCCAGGCTTAGGGTGCAAGCCACTGGTGGCTCTACCATTCTTGAGTCTGGCAGGCAGTAGCCCCCTTCCACAGCTCCACTAGGAAGTGCCCCAGTGGGGACTCTGGGGGCTCCAACCACACATTTCCCCTTGCATTGACCCAGTAGATGCTCTCTGCATGGGCTGTACTACTGAGGCAGGCTTTTGCCTGGACACCTAGGCTTTCCCAAAGATCCACTGAAATCTAAGGGAAAACTGCCACTCCTCCTTTACTCTTGTATGTTGTGTGCCTGCAGACTTAACCACCACACAGAAACTGTCAAGGCTTAAGGCTTGTGCTCTCCAAAGCAGCAGCCAGGTCTATGCCTAGGGCCCCTTGAGCCATGCTGGGCTTAGAGCTGGAGCAGCCGGGATGTGGGCAGCAACGTCTCCTGGTGGCACAAAGAAGTGGGGCCCTGAGCCTGATCCCCAATACCATTCCTTTCTCCTAGGCCTTTGAGTCTGTAATAGGAGGGACTGTCCTGAAAACTTCTGAAATGCTTTCTGAAAAGCACTTGGCTCCCTTTTAGTCATGCAAATCACTCTAGCAAGTGGTTGCTTTGCAGCCCACCTCAATTCCTCTCCTGAAAACACTCTTTCCTTTTCTACCACATGGCCAGGTTGCAGATTATCTAAGTTTTTACATTCTGCTTCCCTTTTAATTATAAGTTCCAACTTTAGGTCATCCCTTTGCTCCCGTATCAATCATAGGTTGTTAAAAACAGCCACATCTCATCTCTCACCTTATACAAAAATCAACTCAAGAAAAAAAAAAAAAAACAGCCACATCACTTCTTAAACACCTTGCTGCTTAGAAATTTCTTTTGTCAGATAACCTAGGTCATCACTCTTAAGTACAACCTTCCAGAAATGCCTAGGGCATGGACACAATGCAGCCAAGCTCTTTTTGCTAAGGCATAACACATGAGATTTGTACTCCAGTTCCCAATAAATTTATCATTTCCATCTGAGTCCTCATTAGTCTGGCCTTCACTATCCACATTTTTATTGGCATTTGGTCACAGTCATTTAACCAGTCTCTAAGAAGTTCTAAACTTTCCCTTATTTTCCTGTCTTCTTCTGAGCCCTCCGAACTCTTTGAACTTCTCTGCATATTACCCAGTTCCAAAGGTGCCTCCACATGTTCAGGTATCTTTATAGCAACAAACACCCCATTCCTGGTACCAATTTTCTGTATTATTCCATTTTGTGTTGCTGTAAAGGAATACCCAAGACACGGTAGTTTATTTTAAAAAGAGGTTATTTGGCTCATGGTTCTGCAGGTTCTACAAGCATGGCACCAGCATCTACTTGGCTTTTGGTGAGGCTTCAGGAAGCTTTTACCCATGGTGGATGCCACATGGGGAGTAGGCATGTCACATGGTGACAGAGAAAGCAAGAAGGATTGGGGGCGGGGTTTCACGACTTTTTTAAACAACCAGCTCTCATGTGAATTAACAGAGCAAGAACTCAATCATTACCATGGGAAGGCCCCGAGCCATTCATGAGGAATCCATCTTCATGACCCAAACACTTCCCACCAGGCCCTGCCTTCAACATTTGGGATCCTTTCTTTCTTTCTTTTTTAATTTTTTTTGAGACAGAGTTTTGCTCCTATTGCTCAGGCTGGAGTGCAATGGCACAATCTTGGTTCATGGCAACCATCCCTCCCGGGTTCAAATGAGTCTCCTGCCTCAGCCTCCCAAGTGCCTGGGATTACAGGCATGCATCACCATGCCTGTCTTTTTTTTTTTTTTATTTAGTATAAACAGAGTTTCACCATGTTGGTGGCCTCGGCCTCCCAAAGTGCTGGGATTACAGGCGTGAGGCACTGCACCCAGCCAGGATCACATTTCGACATGAGATTTGGAGGGGACAAAACATCCAAACCATATCAATAATTAAATAGCATTTCTGGGAAAATTCATTGAGATCCACTATATTATTCAACACTTATACTCATGAACATTTTTCTCCTAACATGATAGAATCTCAGTTGGCCAGAATCAATTAAATAGAAGTTGTCTTTTGCTAAACTTTTTGTTGCTCCCTACAATCTGGCAAAAGAAGAGAACTTAAAACATGTTTTAGAGCTCACATCAGGAATTTATCTCATGAAAAGATATCTGTAGGATCCACCTGAAGTTCTGAATACTGGTTTTCAATGCTGGCATCTATTGTATTTGCCCATCATCACTAGACATTTAGACACCTCAGTCTTAAGGGTTAACTCAACTGTGATGATTCTTCCATGAAGAAGTCATATATAAAGTCGTAAGTCAAATATATACATTTTTTAAGTCAGAAAAGCTTATGTATTTTAGAAAGAGCTTCAACAATAGATGTTAAAGTGCTAAAATAAATTTCCCCATTTCCTATTTACGCTTGAATAAATGCTTTCAGATTAGTTGAAGTTTTCTAGCATATAATGAAATCCTATTCCATCTTTGACAAATATATTTCTAACAAATGCAACATTGTTTGTTTCTGTCAATATTGACTGGGTGTGTTTTATTACATATTTAATATTTTATGCCTTTCCACACACTGTGACATTACACTGATGAACTCTTTACCACAATAATTTCCCTTGTCATTTAACCTTCTGAGCTGTTTTTAAATGAACATTCCTGGCCTCAAATCATCTGGTAATTAATGGGGAGGAATTATGTTCATTCTCTAAAATCATCTAGAATATTTATTTCTTTTGTTGTGTCTTTAGTAGACGTGGGAAAATGTGCTACACATATTTCTCAAAACCAGGCTGTTACCACTTAAAAACAAAGGTCGGATTCTAAATGCATGCTTACACATCACTCGGAAAGCTTTTATATCCTACATTTACTGAAGCACAAGGTCCTCTGCTATCAGATGCCTTCATTTTATGTTTTATTAATTAAGAAATTTAGACTGTAGGGGACACATATTTGAACATTAAGTATGACTGAGAGTCTAGCTTCCTGTTCATTTACCTGCACGGATAGACCAGTGGAAGCAGAGGAAAGACCTCCTGTTTTCTTTTTCAAACAAAATAAAGATGAGGAGAACAGGGAAGCAACAATGAATTTTGGAGATTGGATGTATCTGGATGCTTATTTGGCATCCTCACCCTCCATTTCCTTCCCTGACTCCCACATGGGCCATGAACTGCTCTCCTCTGGGTGCCCCGCCTTTGATCACACCCATGAATATGGTTGTGCTCTTGCTCCCATTAAACCTGGGACTCTTTCTTACACATATTTGTATACAGGGCACCTAGATCAGTTTCTGAGACATGTTAGGTGGTTGAATGGATAATGAAATGCTTCAGAGGTTTGATTAATATCATATGATATTTTATAACTAGAAAGAGACTTAAAATGATCGAAGACAACACAACTTTTTTATGAAAGAGAAAGCAACTCCAAGTGGTTAAACACCTGGCCAATGTCACCCACCATTTAGTTGATGGAACAGGACTAAAAATTACCTGGTTCTTTTTTTATGTCAACATGTATTATAAAAATTTGATTCTTACAGGACTGGACAAAAACAAATTTGGCTTGGAGTGGTGGCTCACGCCTGTAATCCCAGCACTTTGTGGGGCTGAGGTGGGTGGACCACTTCAGGTCAGGAGTTTAAGACCAGCCTGGCCAACATGGTGAAAACCCATCTCTACTAAAAATACAAAAATTAGCTGGACGTGGTGGTGCACACCTGTAGTCCCAGCTACCTGGGAGGCTGAGACAGGAGAATTGCTTGTACCTAGGAGGCTGAGGTTGCAGTGAGCCAAGATCGTGCCACCATACTCCAGCCTGGGTGACAGAGGGAGACTCTATCTCAAAAAAACAAAACAAAACAGAAAACAAATTAGAGAGAATGTAGAATCTGGTTTCCCTCTCGTTCTTTACTTACTGTTGACATAGCTAATGTCTCTGAAAGAATTCACTTTGGGAATAACAGCCTTGAAGATCAGGGTCAACGGCTAGCGATGGATAACCTCCGTCAACCTTTTTATCAAAGCAATGTTCCCAGAGGATCAACTGGAACCTACACCATTTAATGACATTTTTCATTTTGGAATCCATTGCATAGATGACGCTAAGATCATATCACTTCTAAACGCTTGTTCCTAACAGTCCCTCCACTTAGAATACATTCTTCTATTAAAAATGCTAAAGACGTGAATGGATCTGGGAATTTAAAAAATGCTGAGTGAATAAAAATGTTGCAGAAAGATGAACATAGTGTGACAACATTCATGCAAATTTTTTTCTCTACTTTTTGTCGTACACAGTAAAATTCACTTTTTAGTGTACAGTTCTGTGAGTTTTGAGAAATGCATACATTGTGTAACTACCACTGCAAACAAGACACAGAACAGTTGCATCACATACACCCTCAAATTTCCTTGTACTGTGTCTTTAGTCTTCTTTCAGACCCCTCTTCTCTCTGACAACCACTGGTCTGTAATATGCAACTATACCCTTTTCCAAAATGTCATATAAATGGAATCATACGGGATGCTACCTTCTACACTGATTTTTTTTTTTTTTTACTCAACATAATGTTCTTGAGATCCATCCAAGTTGTTACAAAAATCAATAGTTTTTTTTTTTGATTCTTAAGGAATATTACATTTTGCATAGACCATAGTTTGTTGAGAGACTGTTCAGTTTTTGACAATTATGAATAAAGTTGCTATAAACATTTGCATATATGAGTTTTGGTATAAACATAGATTTTCATTTCACCTGGGTAAAAATGTAGAAGTGGGATCACTAAGTGGTAGGTTAAGTGTTGTTCAACTTCATAAGAGACTGCCAGGCTGTTTTCCATAGTGACTGAATGAGAGTTCCAATTGCTCCACATCCTCACCAGTACGTGGCATTGTCAGGTTTTTATTCTGTTTTTTTAGCCATTTTAATTGGTACACAGTGGTATTTCCTTGTAGTTTATTTTTTATTTTTATTTTTTGAGACAGACTCTTGCTCTTGTCGCCCAGCTGGAGTGCAGTGGCATGATCTTGACTCACTGCAACCTCCGCCTCCAGGGTTCAAGTGATCCTCCTGCTTCAGCCTCCCCAGGAAGGGAAGGCTAGGATTACAGCCATGTGACATAATTATGGCTCAGCTATGAGTGTAGAGACGGGGTTTCACCATGTTTAGTAGAGATGGGGTTTCACCAAGCTGGTCTCGAACTCCTGACCTCAAGTGATCCTCCTGCCTTGGCCTCTCAAAGTGCTGGGATTACAGGCATGAGCCACCACACCTGGCCTCATTGTAGTTTAATTAGAATTTTTCTAATTATGAGTAATTTGAAGACCTTTTCATATGATTATTTGCCATGTGTATATCTTCTGTGGTGAGGCACTTGCTTAAATATTTTTCCCATTTTAAAAATATTGATTGTTTTCTTACTGTTGAATTTTGAGAGTTCTTTATCTAGAAGTCCCTTGTCAGATATGTGATTTGCAAATACTTTCTCTTTTTACTTTTTCTTGTCAATCTCTTAAAGACTGACAATCTCTTAAAGATAATGTCTTACTTATCAGCATTTTGGTCACAAAGTCTTTACTCTGTCACCAGGCTGGAATGCAGTGGCACAATCTTGGCTCATTGCAACCTCCGCCTCCCAGGTTTAAGTGATTCTCGTGCCTCAGCCTCCCTAGTAGCTGGGACTACAGGAGCATGCCACCGTGCCTGGCTAATTTTTGTATTTTAGTAGAGACAGGGTTTTGCCACGTTGGCCCAGCCTGGTCTCAAACTCCTGGGCTCAAGAGATCCACTGCCTTGGCTTCCCAAAGTTCTGGGATTATAGGCGTGAGCCACTGAACGTGGCCAGAACAGGGATTTTAAAGCTACTGTTTCACCTTAACTGGCCAAATACAGTCATGTACTGCATAACAGCATTTTGGTCAACAACAGACTCCATATGTGATGGTGGTCCCAAAGGGTATAACACTGTATTTTTACTGTACCTTCTATGTTTAGATGGACAGTTACCATTGTGTTAAACTTACATTGTGTTACTGTACAGTTATTCAGTGCAGTAACATACTGTATAGGTTTGTAGCCTATGAACAACAGGCTATGCCATCTAGCCTAGGTGTGTAGTAGGCTACAACATCTAGTTTTGTGTAAGAGCACTCTATGATGTTCACACAATGACGAAATCACCTAACCATGCATTTCTCAGAACGTATTCCTGTTGTTACGGGACACGTGGCTGTATTTTGTCTTGCTCCCAGGAGTACCTTATAGAAACTTTCCCCTTGGCCCCCTTGGTGGAACCCAAGCTGCTTGCAGTGGGTGTTGCCCGATTCCTGAATCACAGTCTGCTCAAAGAAAGTCTAAAATTTTAATGTGCTTCAGTTCATCTTTTAACGCTTATAATACATGTGAACCTGCTGTTATTTCAAAATGAAAAGTTTAATTTAAAATGGAACTGAAACAAAAATGCTAGTATTTATAAAAGCGGTTGGTGGGTACATTAGTGTGTATTATAGAGTTTTCTGTAGTTTTTATGTTTGGAAGTTATTTTATTTTTTTAAAAAAAATACCTTGGCCAGGGTGGTGGCTCATGCCTGTAATCCCAGCACTTTGGGAGGCAGAGTCAGAAGGATCACCTGAGGTCAGAAGTTTGAGACCAGACTGGCCAACATGGCAAAAACCTGTCTCTACTAAAAATACAAAAATTAGTCAGGTGTGGTGGCATGCGCCTGTAATCCCAGTTACTCACAAGGCTGAGGCAGGAGAATCGCTTGAACATGGGAGGTGGAGGTTGCAGTGAGCCGAGATTGTGCCACTGCACTCCAGCCTAGGCAACAGAGGGAGACTGTCTCAAAAAATAAAAATTAAAAATTTTTTTAAAAAACTTCAAGACTCAGGTCGAATGTCTCCTCCACTCAAGGCTATTGTCAGATACAATGACATTAGCTGCTCTTCCTCCATGATTCTGTTGGGGTAAAATCAGAATGAGAGCATTTTGTCATTTATCTTTCTTTGCATCACTTCCCATGACTGCCATATTTAATCCCGTGTCTTGAATGCAGTGGTTATTCTTACTGATAAACCATTATTTTTGTGTATTTAGCTGTGTCCAAGGGATCTAAATTAGAAAGAAAGCACATACACACACAAAAAAAAAAACCCCCCACAAAATTTGGGTCTTCATTCCACAGAGAAAAAATCCGGCCCAAATAAATGCACCATAAGTTACAAGAATTCAAAGAAATCATAAGGAAGCGTATTGGAAAAGACCCATAGTGTTTTTTTCCAAAGCAGTTCCTTTGCCCAAGGGGACAAAAATGTCTTCTGTGGAGTGGAAATTTTGTTTCGGTTCCTTTGATGCCCACTTCTCTATCTTTGTGTTGTTTAGAATGCTTTTGGTGTCGAGTAACAGACGTTGAACTTCACCGGCTGAAACACTGAGTAACTGTCTTGGCCCTCAGAGGGGGAGGGTGTTGATAGAGCATGATCAAGGTCATCGGAATCCAGAGGCTCCAGTTCCATTTCCTGGGGCTCTGCATTCCCCTGTGGGCTGATTTCATTTGTAGCCTAATGCTGGCAAGTTCTAGGCCTCATATCCTCATATGATGACATCCAGAGAAAAAGAAAAACCCTCTCTTCATCTTGGTTTCTTCTTGGCCTGAGGAGACTCCCCCGGGATGCCCCAGGAAACTTCTCCTTCCATTGGCTCACATGCCCATTGCTGAGCTAGTTGCTGGCAGTGGGGATGGACTCCCCCCAGACCAGCCAGGCCTCTTGCCCATCCTGAACGCTTCATGCCCCTGAGGATCTGAGGGCTGTCTGGGAGAAGGGTGGTTACCTGAACGTGTTACAGGAAAGGGGTCCCGATCCAGACTCCAAGAGAGGGTCGTTGGATCTTGCGCAAGAAAGAATTCAGGGCAAGTCCTCAGTGCAAAATAAAAGCAAGTTAATTAAGAAAGTAAAGTAGTGAAAGTACAGCTACTCCATAGACAGAGTAGGACGTTCCCGAAAGTAAGAGGAGGAACACGTCCACCCTAGGTACCATGCTTGCTTATATACAGGATGAAAGGAGATCTTGAGGAGATGTGCTCTGCTACAAGGGTTTGTGATAAAGGATTAATTTTCTTAATTATTATATTTTGCAAGAATCGATATCATTATCTTTAAAGTAAAATTAGGAATGCCTTTGTTTGCTAGATATTGGGATATATCGGGATACTCCCAAGTCTGGGTCTGTTGAGAAAACATTATTAATTTGTTGCCTTAACTGTAAACATCTAGAGGCTAGGAATGCCTGACTTTCTGAGAATACAGCCCAGCAAGTCCCAGTCTCATTTTTCTAGCCCTCACTCAAAATGGAGTTGCTCTGGTTCAAACACCTCTGAGAAACAGGGTCAGGGTTCTGCAGGGGTGATGGAGGCTAATGATAAAGTCCATCCTAATCTCCCTGACAGCCCTCAGTCAAGCTATGGCTTTTATTCATGCCTCTCTCTTTCTGCAGATTTGTTTGGTTTTGTTTCTATGAATCAGGTAGTACTGGGGGTTAATATTCCTGGCTGACTTGAACAGAGAAACCTAGCCGGCATGATGGCTCATGCCTGTAGTCCCAGCTTCTCCGGAGGCTGAGGTGGGAGGATTGCTTGAGCCCCGGAAGTGGAGGTTGCAGTGAGCCAAGACAGCGCCACTGCACTCCAGCCTGGGCAACAGAACGAGACCCTGTCTCAAAAAATAAAAGAGAGAGAAAAGAGAAACTTTCTTCTACATGTTTTCTGTCCATGATGATATGTGCTAAAAGGCTTCAGGCCAGAGCCAGGTGGGGAATGTTACTTATTTTTAAAAATTCTGGGCTTATGTCACAAGGAGAGATGTACAGGCTTGGGGAGAGACGACCCAGGCGGAGCTCCAAGTCCAAGTGGACGGAAAGACGGAGTTCCCAATCAGTGACAGGATGACAGGGATCTGCTGCCACGCCCCTCAGTGGATTGGGTGATGTGGTAGGTCTCCCTAAAAGAAGACTGAAGGCCAGAATAAACCCACAGAGAACCTGGGGGACACACTCAGATACAGGAGTGTGTTCCCAGTATGTGTTTAAAAACAAAGATTAAAGATAGGTCTAGGAAGAACAGGAAACCAGTCAGGAAGACAGGCCGGGGCTGTTACATTCCATTATGGGATTTAGAGGGAATAGTGAGGGTACAGCATCTTGAAGCAACCAAGTGTTGATATAGGACCACCACATTCAGGTCTTTGGTCCGCTAATGAATACACCAAGTCCGGCAGCCTCCGTGGATTTAAAGGATCAATGTTAGTTTAAGACCCCAGTTAATTTTAGTAAATGAAGGCTATGTTTAAAATTTTTTTAAAAGCTTCAAAATTCAAAGTGAACTCAAGAACTTGGATTAAAAGCACATAAACATAAAAAGAAACCACTGAAGTCTGGGAAAAACGTTATTTAAAACCTGCCACTAGTGGTAATCACAATCTTTTTCTCTAATCATTCCTCTAACTTGTTTGGAATCATTTGAGATATTTATGGGTCTGACCTGGTAAAGATTTAGTGATAATAGGTAGTACTGTGAGCTCTAGGGACAGAGAGGGAAAGAAAAGAAATTGGAGCACAGAAAAAAACAATTTGCCTCTATTCTCCTTTCTGAGAAATTCTAGGAGAACACATGAGGAACTATTAATAGTGCTTACTTCTGAGCAATGGGACTTCGGGTTGAACAGGTGGGGAAAGGAAATCTTACTTTCACCACCATTCTATGTGGTAGACATTTTTTTCACACATCATGAGCTCATATGACTATTGTACTTTTTTTTTTTTGAGACGGGGTTTTGCTCTTGTTGCCCAGGCTGGAGTGCAATAGTGTGATGTCAGCTCACTGCAACCTCTGCCTCTCAGGTTTAAGCAATTCTCCTGCCTGAGGCTCCCAAGTAGCTGGGATTACAGGCATGTATCACCATGTCTGGCTAATTTTTGCATTTAGTAAAGTCAGGGTTTCACCATGTTAGTCAGGCTGGCCTTGAACTCCTGATCTCAGGTGATCCACCTGCCTCAGCCTCTCAAAGTGGTGGGATTACAGGCATGCACCACTGCGCCCGGCCAACTACTGTAATTTTTTCAAGTAAAATAAATCTAAGGAAAAGGTTTATTAAATGTATCTCCAGTTGATAGAGCAAGTTAGGACCTGATGCATTGATTCTTAGTTCTGTTAATGATCAGTGCAACTGTCTTCCCTGTGATGAATTCGTGTTTGGGGTGTCCTTGGAAGCCTCATTCAGTAGGGAAGGAATGTGAGTGACTGAGTTTAACAACAATAAATGATGAACATTCTCAACTGTATGCTTTGTACAGATGCTTCACATAGTAAATATCACCACGGAGTTTCCACTAAGCTTTAGCTGCACCCTTTTCATAAATACCCCAAGAAATGCCCAAAGATCAGACACAGCTCATTAGGAAATGTAACAGAGTTGTGACTGAACACAAGTGACAGATTTTAATTCAAGTTAGCTCAACAGTGCAGAAGAGTCCAATCTTGATTCTGTTGGGGGTGGAGAGGGAGCAGAAACAAAAGAATGTCATAATCAAGGCCAGATTTCAAGGAAGGGATGGATAACTCCCCGATAGGCTAAAGAGTAAATGTATTTAATGTTTCAAGTATACAAGCATTATTCGTATAATGATATCAACACATTATTTAAAAAAAAACATATTTAACGAGGATACCGTGGATCTGGCTTGCTTCCTTTACTTTCAAAATGTCTGCTCTAACCTGGAATTTGTAACAACTCTCTTGGTCTTTGAAAATATTAATTTAGATTCACAAAACTAGAAGCAAGCAATAATATGATGACGTGATAACCTTAAGCCTGTTGTTTGTAATTGCTGCTTGCTTTTTCACGCTAGTATTTCAGTAACGGTTCATAAAGCACATTGCCTTATCCATTCTCCTCTTGACAATAGGCATTGAAATCTACATTACAGATAAGACCAAGGCCAGTGCCCAATTCCACAAAAAGTTGGGGATGGACCAACCAATCAGGAAGCTTCTGTTGGCCAAAATCCTTCCGAACCTGTAGGAAAAAAAATGTTTCCCAGACTTCCCTTTTTCCTTCCTTTCCCAAACTCTTCCCTTCCTTTTCTCCCTCCCCTCCCCTTCTCTTTTTCTTTTCCCTTTCTTATTGTATCACTCCTTATATTCTTTTTGCCTAAGAAATTGAACTCTCCCTTTTAAAAAATGAATGAAGAGCATAATTTGGGGGATTATCTCTTAAATATTCTTGAGACATTTGTTTGCTATGAAAAGCTTTTCACTTTTAAGTCTTTGACTTTGCTTGACTCTGCTCTGCCTAAACAAACTTGAAGAATATATAGAAACATGGATACAAGCTTCTGATTAACAACAGGGCCCTAATGATTGAGGCAAGGGGTTTTCTTCCCTTCTACATTTAATGGGTTCCCCTCCCGCCCCAGGTTTCTAGAAAGTTATTTGATTAATCTAGAGTCTTACTAAACTCAACACAATCAATCTTAGAACAACCAGAAAACGTAATTTTGTTTTTCTGTGTGATTTTTAATACTTACTTATCTTGGGACTAAGAAATATAATTAGTAGGCTGGGAACGATGGCTCACTCCTGTAATCCCAGCACTTTGGGAGGTGAAGTAGGTGGATCACCTGAGGTCAGGAATTTCACCAGCCTGGCCAACACGGTGAAATCCTGCCACTACTAAAATACAAAAATTAGCCAGGTGTGGTGGTGCATGCCTGTAGTCCCAGTTACTTAGGAGGCTGAGGCAGAAGGATTGCTTGGATTTGGGAGGTGGAGGTTGCAGTGAGCTTAGATTGTGCCATTGCACTCCAGTCTGAGCAAAAGAGAGAGACTCCATCTTGAAAGAAAGAAAAGAGAAAGATAGAAGAAAGATAGATAGATTTAGTAGAAATTTTGTTTGAAATAGTTTATTTCAAAATAATGTGTGCTCCTCAGAGTCATTTAATCAGTCAAGTAATCTGCTTTGTTTGGGGCAGTGAATAGATAAGCAGCAGGAAAAAAAAAAGGCTTAGGAAAACACCTAAATTAGGGTTTTTTAACCTTGGCCCTGTTGACGTTTCAGGCTGGATGGCCCTTTGTCCTGGGGTTGTACTGTGAACTGTAGGAGGTTTAGCAGCCTTCCTGGCCACCACCCAGCCGGTAGCAACCCTTTTCCTTGATTTGTGACAACCAAGAAAAGTCTCCAGATATTGCCAAATATCCCCAGGGGGTCAAAATTACCCCGAGTTGAGAACTACTAACCTAAATTCAGCAGTGAGACTGTTTTATGAACAGTGTCTCCCTGAGATTTATTTCAGAAACTTTCAAAAATTAAAAACTGGGACAGAGTAAAATTTTACATGGCTCTAAATTTTCCTTGGTCATTTGCCTAAGACAGCATGTCACAGGCTCTCCCTGGAGACCTGGCCCTGCTCCAAGGAGTGAGCTTTGATGATCTAATAGATCTTTTTTTCTGTCTCAGTATCCTGGCTAATGACAGCATAATCAATGCGCTTGTGCTGAAAACATGCTGAGAAAACAAAGGGAACAGGGTCAAATCCTCCTGAGGAAAGTTTTTTTTTTTTTTTTTTAGTAGCATGGACCAGACATAACATTGCAGTGTACATTTTTCATAAGGCAGAAAACTCCCGTGATTCAAGGAGAAGTAAAAACCATTCTTTTTATTGTGTTCAAGTCCAGTATACATTCATACACGGATGGAGCTAAGATATAGCGACAAAAGGAGAAATCTTGAAATACGCTACCAGGTGGCTTAAAAATCACAGCTGAACCTATACGGTCAACTTGGCAGTAGAACACCTTACTTATCTCCTGTTCGGGAAAAACATCACGGTATTCTTCCTAGATTTGACTGAATTATGAAATGCAGAAATTGAGATGGTGCAAAAAGCACACCAGTTTTCCTCCCTCCCCCCACTCCGTTTCCTTTCTTCTTTCCTTCCTTTTTTTTTCTGACAGCGTTCACACATAGAAGAAAAGTTGATTCAACACATCTGGATTGCGAAATAAAGGCATAAGGTGTGGACAGGCAGGACATGTATTGAATACTGTTAATGTTTAATTAAACATCTGAAATCAAACAGTTGATTAGCAAGTGCTATAAAGAAGAGAGAGTAGATTTTACTAGAGCTTCTCCATAGCTTGGAAAAGTTTTCAGATTACACCAGCCAAGGACAAGTCCTCAGCTGTAAAAGCTAAACATCATTCCATGGACGGCTTCCTAGTGAGCGATTTTGGCTGCATGGCGGCACTGCCCATTGGCTTTACAGGTCAGAAAACACCTTCTACCGGGAGAGTTAAGAGGGGGTCAGACCAATGAGTGGCTAATTTGTAAGGATTTCACTTTCTTGAAAGACATCCTTGTTAGTGCTTTCTAGACCCATTAACAGAAATTAGCGTTAAAAGTTAAAAACCAATAATAACCTGACCTTCAAGCATGCTGTACTATAAACTGAACTCCATTCTCTGGCTACTGCATCTTCCACTACCAGCCCTAGCCCAGGGGGCTGCATTTTCCACTACCAGCCCTAGCCCAGGTTGCTTCCTCTGCTTGAGAATGTTCGTTCCTCCCAGGGCCATGTGCCCTCCAAATCCTGCCCATCTTAACTGTCACCTCCTCCAAGAAGTCTCCCTTCCCTTATCCTTCAAGACTGAGGGACTCATGCCTTCCTATGAACTGCCTTAGTGAATTATGTCACCGCTCTTGTGACACTTCACTTTCTGTCTTGTTTTAAGATCTTTTGCGTTTCATTTTTTATTACATCAAAAACTCTTTTTGCACAGGATTTGCCTCTGGTTCCTTGTTCCATTCCCACACCACATGACTTGGGACTTTGTACACTGTTTAGCAGATAACAATTTAAATGAATGACCCATTAGATATCATGTTGGTGTCTGATACTTGTTCTACCCAGAGTGAGTCCATCTGGAGGGTGAGATAATGTAGTTCAGCTCCTTTCCAACTCTATCAGCAGTCCCAGGAAGAAAAGCAAAGGCCTGTCATAGATCAACTCCCTGGACTAATGTCGCAATCGTTCCCTTTGCAAACATGTGTCAGCATTTCTGCTTCCATATCTTTCTAGATATCTGCAGTGAACAAACTCCCTCAGAAACACTGGCTGCTTATTGAAATGGGGGCATGCTACTAAATACACGGCCATTCTTTTATTCCCCACCACCTGTTGTAAAACACACCAATCTGCACTTGCACATTCAGAAATATAAAAATGATTACATTATATAAGTCCATTCCCTTTGTAGGGATCACTGCCAGAGAGACAAAATGACATCACACCTGATCTTTCTGAAAAGGACAACGCTCCAGAAGTGAATTCTTACAAATGAGGATGGTCAACATTTGGAGCTTTTTTAATTTTTTTGTTTTTTAATCTCATTCTGTTGCCCAGGCTGGAGTGCAATGGTGTGATCTTGGCTCACTGCAAACTCTGCCTCCAGGGTTCAAGTGATTGTCCTGCCTCAGGCTCCTGAGTACCTGGGATTACAGGCATCTGCCAACACATCTGGCTGATTTTTGTATTTTTAGTAGAGATGGGGTTTCACCTTCTTGGCCAGGCTGGTCTTGAACACCTGACCTCAGGTGATCCACCTGCCTTGGCCTCCCAAAGTGCTGGGATTACAGTCATGAGCGACTATGCCTGGCTAACATTTAGAATCTTTTTAAAAAAAAACAACAACAAAAAAACCTATTGGCTTGTTATTTTATATAAATGACACACAGTTTGATTAAAGGAACTATTTAAACTGAATATTTTCCCCACAGAATGAGAATTAGATTTCTTAGATTTCTTTCCCTTGGCTGGTTCAGGATATCTCTGTCTTCCTTTTTCTTTTTAAGATCTGAAACTCTGGCCAAACAGTGTCATATTTTCTGCTATTCTGTGGTTGTCGCCCCTTTCGCAGGATTTGAATTTTATATAAAGTTGATTTTGTCACCAAGACCACATGCCAGTTTTGAGTCTCAGCTGGTACTGCGGGGAAAGGCAATGGGGGTCTACGGGACAGCATGTGGAAGAGGATGGCATTTGAGTTTGGGCTATTCCACTATTGGCAGTTGGGTTTGCAGAAAGCTAAGTCTTTGCCTCTCAGTCTCCTATCTGAAAAATAGAGACATTAACCATAACTATTTTCCAGAACTTCTGTGAGATTTTAATGAGATAGTAATCGTATATAGTACTATACAATACCAGCCCTCCCTTCTGTATCCCTAGACTCTGACATTGAAACATGACATTCATTTCAAATCAGCACTTGGTGTTTATGAACATCTTCTCCATATGAGGTACAGAGGACAGAAAGTTAAGAGATGCTGACTTTGCCTTTGCAGAGTATTTAAGCTTTTTTTTGTTGTTGTTCTTTTTTTTGAGATGGAGTCTTGCTCTGTTGCCCAGGCTGGAGTGCAGTGGTACAATCTCAGCTCACTGCAACCTCCGCCTCCCCAGCTCAAGCAATTCTTTTGCCTCAGCCTCCTGAGTAGCTGGGATTACAGGCACCTGCCACCATGCCCAGCTAATTTTTCCATTTTTAGTAGAGATGGGTTTTTACCATGTTGGCCAGGCTGGTCTCGAACTCCTGACCTCAACTGATTCACCCATCTCAGCCTCCCAAAGTGCTGGGATTACAGGTGCGAGCCATCAAACTTGGCCTTAATCTATCTCCTTTCTTTCTTTCTCTCTTTCTTTCTTTCTTTCTTTTTTCTTCCTTCTTTCTTTCTTCTTTTTCTTTCTCTTTTTCTTTCTTTCCTTCCTTACTTCTCTTTCTCTTTCTCTCTCTTTCCCCTACCCCCCTTCCTTTTTTTTTTTTTTTAGACAGAGATTCACTGTGTCACCCCGGCTGGAGTGCAGTGGTGAGATCTCAGCTCACTGCAACCTACATCTCTGGGATTCAAGTGATTCTCCTGCCTCAGCCTACCAAGCAGTTGGGATTACAGGCGTGCACCACCACACCTGGCTAATTTTTGTATTTAGTAGAGACAGGGTTTCATCACATTGGCCAGGTTAGTCTCAAACTCCTGATCTCAAGTGATCTGCCCACTTTGGCTTCCCAAAGTGCTGGGATTACAGGCATGAACCACTACACCCAGTCTTTTAAATTACATTTAAAAACGAGTTTAATTCTGTTTGCTTTGTGGATCTAAAAAAGCGGCTTATCTTTTGTGAGTATTGGTTTCCTCATCTGTAAATGAAAGTAGTAATAACTATTTTTCAAGAACAAAGGCGATAATACACATGAAGTATTGACACGGTACCTGTCACATCTAGTTGCTCAGTAAATGGTACCTTTCCAAAGAATAATAAAAGTGCCTACCTGGTATTATAAGGTTCAAATTAATAAGCAAGAACCATTATATCTAGTTGGAAAAGTCTGGAAAGTCTTTATAGAATATTTAGAACGTGAGCAGAGGCTCAGAGTACAAATAGATTTCTTCATTTGAAGATAATAGCGGCAGTGGTCAATATTTGCCACATCCTGTTGAAAACACTTTACATGTATTAACCCATTTAACACCAAAACACAGTTGGTATTTTCATCCCCATTTTGCAAATAAGAAGACTGAGGTACCAGAGATGAAGAGACTAGCTCATAGTCTTACAGATGGTTTGGGGCAGAGCAAGGACCAGATCCAAGCAGGCTGGTTCCTGAACCTCAGCTCATAACCACCACTTAGGAGGGGCAGTGGGGGCCAGTACAGTGGCTCATGCCTATCATCTCAGCACTTTGGGAGGTGGAGGCAGGAGAATTGCTTGAGCTTAGGAATTCAAGACCAGCCTGAGCAACATAGCAAGACTCCATCTCATATATATATATATATATAAGCTGGGTGCAAGGGAGGGTGTGGACCTGTAGTCCTAGCTACTAGGGAGGCTGAGGTGGGAGGATGGCTTGGGCCCAGGAGATCAAGGCTACAGTGAGCTATGATTGCATCACTGCATTCCAGCTTGGGTAACAGAGCAAGACTGTCTCCAAAAAAATATAAATAAATAAACAGAATGGGACAGGGAGCCGGAAGGTGAGAGGGACTGGGAAGACAGGGAACACAAAGCGTTACAGGTGCAGAGATGATGGATGAAAAGCCTAGGGTCTTTCTCCCGAGAGAAAGTAGTGTGAACAGGATGGAGGCACAGTGAGAACGGAGCCCTGTGTGATGGAAAAACTGGGGAGACAAAAGGCCGAGGGAGAGTGTTGTCACCAAGTTGCGGAGAGGTAACTGGCCTTTGAACCCAATTCTTACCTGTTGACTATGAAGGCAGAAAGGAGAGTTCCAGATTTTGCAAGTCCAGGCCAGATTTAAACACATGGCCTGAGTCTTCTTAGGAGGCTACTTTGTCTAAGAGGGCAAGGTAATCCCCCGCTCTGTCCACAAAATGCTGCTGACCTTTGACTTTTGCCAGAAAAGCTTTCATTTGGTGTCACCTCTCACCAGGTCCTGGCAATTATGTATATTTCTTAAAAAGGTTAGACTAGTAATTTTTCAAGCTTGCACAGTAGAATGGCATTGTGTGCATGTCTAATTAATCAAGCTGGCTTCTAGACTGTGAAAAGCAAGTCTGCAAAGCACATTGAAGAAAACAATAAACATCCTCCAGTCTTTAAAACAAACTGCAACAAAAATGAACACTTTCCTTAAGAATCACGAAGACTTAATGTATGTCAAGTTTGCCTGTTATTTTGCATGAAATTTCCTCCTCTCTCTCAAATTCATAGCTTTATAGACACAATTTCATCAGGCCTGAAGCGTCAGACTTTCTTTTCGATGGAATCAGGATGTCTTTATATGGCCACATATTGCTAGCATTTAGATTCAAGGTCATTTCCTCTGCAAAAGTTAATTGGATGGGATGATGGTTATTCAATGATAATACATTACACAGTCTTAGTGTGACCCCTGGGCCTGTCATTTCATTAACAGTCCAGAGATCATGTCTCACTAAGGCTTTTTGGCTCCTAAACACATGAGCTCACCTTTGCATGCAAAATGAGTCCCTAAAAGGTAGTTAGCATAAATTACTCCATCACTCAACCACAAAAGCATCTTTCTGTTGGCAAAATGTTTCTGACTTTTAAGTAACTTCCTTGTACATGCATTTTTGCTTCCTATATTCATCATCCAATGAAGCAAAACCAAATGTTCTATTAGAATAATAATCTAGGTAACCGGTTTTTTGTTTTGTTTTGTTTTGTTTTTTGGGCCAGGAAGACCCAAGGAACTGTTAGAACCTTCTTTCATTAAAAAAAAAAAAATTCTTTATTAAAAAAATTACTATTCCTAAAATAAATTACTGTGTAAACTCTGCTTGCAGTTTGTCAATTTTGCTCCCATTAAAATAGGTAAATAACATCAATGAATATATACTCAGGAGAGAGCTAAATGACATCTACGATGTGTTCAGACTTTCTAGTCTGTTCCCTTCCACTTCCTTACTTCAAAAACCCTCTAGAGGTGATGTTCTTGCTACTGACCAGCAGTTAACCCAGAACGATGGCTTTATTCATTTATTTATCCATTCAATCATTTATTCATCAAATACTAATTGAGCACCTATTATGAGTCTAGCACTATTCAAGGCATTTGGAATACATTCGTGAAAAAGCAGGAAAAGATCCCTGCCCTCCTGGGGCTTACAGTGTCATAAGGGATAGTTAGATAATAAGCATAACAAATGCAAGAACTATATAGTATATTGAAAGTTCACAAGTGATCTGGAAAACATAATGGCACAAGTGGAGAACTGGTGTATGTAGCAGGGAGGAAGGGGCAGACTGCCATATTAAAGAGGGTAATCACGGACAGGCCTCGTTGAGAAATAGAGATGGAGAGAAGTGAGGGAGTTAGCCAAGCCAATATCTGACTTAAAGCAGAGGCAACAGCTGGAGTAAAGGCCCCAGGCAGGAGCTTGGCATGCTCCCAATGTGGCAAAAAGGTCAGAGTGGCTGGAATAAATGGGAGAGAAGAAAGAGCTTTGTGGGAGAGGAAGTCAGGGGTGCTGGGGGACAGGGTGGACATTGCGGGAATTTGAGTAGCAACGTGATCTGACTCAGTGTTTAAAAGGATTCCCCTTTAGGGCCTGGCATGCTGCCTCATGCCTGTAATCCCAACACTCTGGGGAGGCCAAGGTGGGAGGAGTGCTTGAGCCCAGGAGTTGAGACCAAACCTAGGCAACACAGTGAGACCCCTGGCTCTACATAAACAAACAAAGGACCCCACTAGCACTGGGTTGAGAATGGACAGTGGAGGGGCTCGGTGTGGAAGCAGGAAGACTGAATTATTATATTCTACCCTTTTTTGTTTACATTGTTGTAAACCAGACTTAGAACTAGAAACAAAAAGACAAACCCCTGTTGAGTCACCCTCTTGGACTGCGTCCCTTGCATAGAAACTCCAGCACCCTCCTGGAGGAAGGTACAACATTCCCAGCCCCCTGGCTTTCCTACACTGGAAGAGCATCGGATCCACCTAAGCTAACTTGGTAGTGCCCTGTGGGGACAATGCAATTACGTCACAGAAGACAATCATCAAGTCAAGGGACACTGAGGCAAATGCAAGGGTGGAAAGTTCCAGAAGTAGTTCTGGAATGCTTGCTTGGTGACACAAGCCAGGAATGAAATCAGGGAAAGGGGCCAGCAGGGGCTCTCTGCTCACTGTGTGTCACAGATGTGAAAGACACAGAGAGCATGTTCTTTGATATTTGGAGTAACAAGATGCAAAACAGCGTACCTTACCTCACTCTTTGCCTTTGAATTGTCATGATGCAGCTTAGACTTGTGTCAGTCTATTTTCTTCTTCTTTTTTTTGAGATGGAGTCTTGCTCTGTCGTGTAGGCTGGAGTGCAGTGGTACAGTCTCGGCTCACTGCAATATCTGCCTCCCAGGTTCAAGCTGTTCTCCTGCCTCAGCCTCCCGAGTAGCTGGGATTACAGAAGTGAGCCACCACAGGATATTTTTGTATTTTTATTTTTTAATAGGATGAGGTTTCATCATGCTGGCCAGGCTGGTCTTGAACTTCTGACCTCAAGTGATCTCCCTGCCTTGGCCTCCCAAACTGCTAAGATTACAAGTGTGAGACACCATGCCTGGCCTTTTTTTTTTTTCTATTTCAAAGTCTAATATTAGGAATATGGTCCAGTGACAGAACAATCACTGATACATGAAAGGTCATCATAAAATTAAGACCCAAGATTGAAAGGCAATAATGAGATTCAACTTGATGCTTCTGAGGAACTGCCTTCATAGTCTGTGTAGACATAAGTTAGAAGCAAGAATACTTGGGGCTCTCTTAATTATTTCACATGACTGAGAATGTAGGAGTACAGCTATTAGAAGAAATCCTAGGAGAGATTATTGCCCTAGAAAGAGAGGTCTCTGGGCCTCTGCTGAACCAAGTAAAGCCATCAGAAAGTTTAAATGAGACTACAGGGAAATATCACAAGAGACTAGAAGCAATGTGGGAAGGTCAGCTAGCCACAGAGCGGCAAACAGGGCACAGATCTCACAGCCAATGGGGATCATTAGCGGTATCTTCTGGAGCAGAGTTAGTTACAAGGGATTACAGGGCTACATATGGTGTTGGCCAGAAATGGTACAATGAGCACGAGTGATGCCGGCTCCACGCTAAAGAGGCAGGAGTGGTGGACAGAGAGCACATAGTTAACATTCCTGGCAAGTTGGTCCTCTTGCCTTCTTATCTGTCTACATTCAGACCATCTTAGTAAGATGAGATGCTAATTCTATTTTTAAAAAGCTCTGGCCTGCTGCAGTGGCTCAAGCCTGTAATCCCAGCACTTTGGGAGGCCAAGGCGGGCTGATGACCTGGGTCAGGAGTCCGAGATCAGCCTGGCCAACGTGGCAAAACCCCATCTCTACCAAAAATACAAAAATTAGCCAGGTATGGTGGCACATGCCTGTATTCCCAGCTGCTTGGGAGGCTGAAGCAGGAAAATCGCTTGAACCCGGGAGGTAGAGGTTGCAGTGAGCCAAGATCTTGCCACTGTACGCCAGCCTAGGCACCAGAGTGAGACTCCATCTCACACAAAAAAAAAAAGAGCCTGAAGAGGACATGATTTATAATCCTTTCAGAAATGCAAAGACTGTTACTTTAAATGAATTCTTGTTTTATCCGAGGTGGGATTGCTCTCATGTAAAGCTAGTTTCTGTTGTCCTGGCCTTTGGGGAGAATGGAGGAGTGCCGTGTCCAGGAATCTACCTGTGTCTGTGGTCTTGATCGGGGGTGTCCAATCTTTTGGCTTCCCTGGGCCACATTGGAAGAATAAGAATTGTCTTGAGCCACACGTAAAATACACTAACACTAATGATAGCTGATGAGCTAAAAAGCAAACAAACAACAACAAGAAAACAGAAAACCAAATCACAGAAAACCTCACGGTGTTTAAAAAAGTTTACGAATTTGTGTTGGGCTGCATTCAAAGCTGTCCTGTGCCACATGTGGCCCACAGGCTGTGTGGGTCAGACAAACTTGGTTTAGATGTTAGACACTCCCCTTCCTCTGACCCATCCTCCTTCTTAAATCCAGGGTTCCCCTCTCTCTGTTCCCCACCCCCCCACCTTTGTTGTCCCTGTACTGGGGACTTCAGACTCACACAGAGGGAACCTCAGGGAAATGATGCATTGTGGAGAATCTGGGTTCCTGTTTTGGTTCTGCCAATAGATCCCTTGTTTTCCTCAGCAGAATGAGGGGGATTTTAATCATTCTGCTGGGCACGGAATCAGCCTGGGATGATATTTTACATGTCCGGTGCATGGTTAAGGAAAGGAGATGTGGTATCTTTTATCCGATTCTCAAAAGGGACTCTAACCCCAAACCTGTTGAGTTGCTGGTCTACGTGATTTCTAATATCCTTTCGGTTTGAAATTTTGTATGTGAAGATCCATTTTCACTAGGCGCCATGGCTCACATCTGTAATCCCAGCACTTTGGGAGGCTGAGGCAGGTGGACCACTTGAGATCAGGAGTTAGAGACTAGCCTGGCCAACATGGCAAAACCCCATCTCTACTAAAAATACAAAAATTATCTGGGTGTGCTGGTGCATGCCTGTAATCCCAGCTACTTGGGAGGCTGAGGTGGAAGGATAGCTTGAACCCAGCAGGCAGAGGCTGCAGTGAGCCGAGATCACACCACTGCACTCCAGCCTGGGTGACAGAGAGATTTCATCTCAAAAAAAAAGGGAAGGGGTTGGGCACGTTGGCGCATGCCTGTAATCCCAGAGTTTTGGGAGGCTGAGGTGGGCAAATTGCCTGAGGTCAGGAGACCAGTCTGATCAACATGGTGAAAACCCATCTCAGCTAAAAATACAAAAACTAGCTGGGCATGGTGGCAGGCACTTGTAATCCCAGTTAATTTGGAGGCTGAGACAGGAGAATCACTTGAACCCTGTTCAAAGCGGAGGTTGCAGTGAGCTGAGACCCAGCCATTGCACTCTAGCCTGGGCAAAAAGAGCGAAACTCTGTCTCCAAAAAAGAAAGAAAGAAAAGAAAATCCCTTTTCATGCAATCATATACCTATGTATCATGCTCACAGCAGGAAATTGTAGCAAAATACTCTTCAAATGGCAACTTCTAGTTCTCAGAGAGAATGGACCCCTACTTATGAGATTTGAAGATGTCTAAAATAGACCAAGAATGTAACCTGTATAAGAAAGGAGAAATAGGGGTTGTTAAAATTACCCCGAAAGCCCATGAGTTATAAAAAGGAGTCATTATTCTAGAGGGTTTCCTGCCTTTTAAGGACTGCAAATCAGAAGCAATGCTCATGGGAGACAAGGCCATGCTCCCCGGGTCTCCTGGGGGTGGTGGCAGCAGCAGCCTTGTCCTGGCTGTGGCCCACAATGCCTGGCTGCAACCGGGGCTGCACAACGCTGGGTTGCTGTTCTGCGGGTTTAGCCACATTCATCAAATGTGGTTGCTGTCAACTAGATGAAGTATAGTATGGTGGTTACAAGCACAGTTTCTGAATCAGACTGTCCAATCCTGGATCTCCCCTGGGAGCTTGAGCAAAGCAACTTAACTTTTCTGTGCCTCAGTTTCCTCACTTATAAAATAGAAATGATCACATCACCCACTTCCTAAGGTTCCTATGAAGATTAAGTGATTTAATATATGAAAAGCACTTAAAACAGTATCTGGCAGATAGTAAGCATTCCATGTACTTGGATGGTAACAGCATTTCAAGTATTACATATCCAATCCATAGTATCGGATATATAAAAGCACAGGAAAAAAAGGCCTGGAAAGTTCACGAAGTGCTGCTACTGCTGGATGAGGGGATGTGGATGGGAGAGTGTGAGCTGTGGACAGGGGACCTTTGGCTTTACTGGCTGCATTAGCTTCCCAGGGCTTCTCTAACAAACCGTCACAATCTAGGTGGTTGAAACAACAGGGATTTATGCTCACAATTCTTTTTTTTTTTTTTTTGAGACAGAGTCTTGTTCTGTTGCCAGGCTGGAGTGCAGTGGCGCCATCTCAGCTCACTGCAACCTCCGCCTCCCAGGTTCAAGTAATTCTCTTGCCTCAGTCTCCCGAGTAGCTGGGACTACAGGTGTGCGCCACCACACCCGGCTAATTTTTTGTATTTTAGTAGAGACGGGGTTTCACCATGTTGGCCAGGATGGTCTCGATCTCATGACCTCGTGATCTGCCCTCCTCAGCCTCCCAAAGTGCTGGGATTACAGGCATGAGCCACCATGCCTGGCTATGCTCCCAATTCTATAGGCTAGAGATGAGGAATCAAGGACTCAGCAGATCCATGCTCCTTGCAAAAGCTCTAGGGAAGAATCCTTCCTTGCCTCTTCCAGTTTCTGGTGGTCCTAGATGTTCCCTAACTTGTGGCAGCATGAATCCCATCTCTGCCTCCATCACGACACAGCCTTCCTCCCCATATGTCTGTGTGTGTCCTCTCTTCTTCTCATAGAGACACTAGTGATTGGATTTAGGATCAACTCTAAATCAGAAGGATTTCATCTTGAGTTCTCCAATGAATCACATCTTCAAAGGTCTTATTCCTAAATAAGGTCACATCCTGAGGTAATGGTTGAATGTGAAGTTTTAGGAGGTGCTTCAACTCACTATACCAGCATTGTTTTGCTTTCTTTTCAAAACGAGATTGTATTCATGTATTACTTAGGATATCAAAAAACAAGATGAAACAAAAAAAGGGTGTGATGGGAAGCTAATGTATACACGTATACACTTGCTTATTCTGTCTAGATTGTAGAAGAGCTGGTTGATGGGGAAAGAGGGGAATACAATGATATGGCTAACACTTGTAGAATGCTTCTGCCAGACACCGTCTTAAGTGATTTTCATATATATTAAATCACTTAATCCTCATAGGAACCTTAGGAAGTAGGTGATATGATCATTTCTATTTTACAGGTGAGGAAACTGAGGCACAGAAAAGTTAAGTTGCTTGCTCAAGCTCCTAGGGGACAGCCAGGATTGGACAGTCTGAATCAGAAACTGTCCTCATAACCAGACATGAAGGACATGCTCTACTGTCCTTCATATCTGAGCACACATAGGCAACACAGGCCTGAGTCAAGAAACTTTGACATAGCCGGGCACGGTGGCTCACGCCTGTAATCCCGGAGGCCGAGGCAGGCGGATCACGAGGTCAAGAGATTGAGACCATCCTGGCCAACATGGTGAAACCCTGTCTCTACTAAAAATACAAAAACATTAGCCGGGCATGGTGGCACGCACCTGTGGTCCCAGCTACCAGGTTGAGGTGGAAGAATCTCTTGAAACCAGGAGGCAGAGGTTACAGTGAGCTGAGATTGCGCTACTACACTCCAGCCTCATGACAGAGCAAGACTCCGTCTCAAAAAAAAAAAAAAGAAACTTTGACATCACTTCCTGAACACACAGACACTCTCCTTTTTCTCTTCAAATAAAGCATCTGTAAAAGAACACATTGTTTCTGTGGTTAGAAGTGTCTGGAGAATTTTATCTGCAGAATCTCTTGAACTGGACATAGTCTGATATTTACTTAGAAGAAATAAAAACTTGCATGAACTGAGTAAAAAATAATTGTTCATGCATATCACTGACTGCTGTTCAGATCACTTAGAGCACAGTTTCAACCAGTCCAAGTGCAGCAATGCTCTGGGCAAAGGGTAGCCACGCACAAGGTGGTTCACTTATGGCAGCTTCTGGCAAATTACAGCTAAACTGTAGTTCCGGTTGACTTGGTAACTTACAAACAACACACGCTGAACGGAGAAGGAATTGGTATACTATATTTAAAACAATGAGAAAAATGATAGCGGTGCTTACATTTATGCCAGGTGCTGCTCTGAGTATACTGTCTTACTCTGTTTTTACTGCAATCTTCTGAATCATTAATAGACCCAGAGGTGGGGTGGTGACTAATGATGAACCGATAAGGGTGTCCTTCTGGTAAAAATGACAGTGGCCTTGTTCCTGTAAAGTTGCTCCAGGGACTTCCCCACTCATAAGTGGCCTTGGACTTTTCACTGTTAAAGTCCTTTGCTGTAAGTTCTATGCAGACAGGGACACCACTGTATAGCCACAGTTACCTAAATGAATATTCAGGATGTTTTCACTGTGGGAAAGTGGTATGTGTAAATTTTCAGGTAATTTCCCTCATTTGAATAACTTCTTGAGTCAAAACAGGTCCTTCAAGAGCATCAGGTGCTCAGCCTCAAGCCCTGGGGCTGGCGTAGCATCCTTATAAAGCGGAAACGTCAGGCTAACAGAGCCCAGTTATGTCCTGGGGTGTTTGTATTCCTAGTGCCCAGCTCAAGACCAGGAAGTGTCTCCTAGGTTTTCCTGTTCTCATGTGGCATTGATTTGGATTCGCAAGAAAAGGATTCAACAGAGTACGGTGCTGACCATAAAGGTTAAATTATGGCCTCTGAAGTCCAACCACTGACCTTGCAATGCCGGCTCCATCACTTCCCAGCCATGGGACCTTGGTTAGCTCTCAACTCGGGACCCTTAGATTCTTCATCTGTAAAATGGATACAACAATGAAATCTATGTCCAAAGGTTGCCGTGAATATTAACCGGGTGCTTAGTCAACCAGGTAACATGAGTCATTGTTACTGGGGTATCAACAGTGGAGCTCTATGCAAGCGATTCCCTTCCCAGGGGATGGGGTATGATGGCGACATCAGTCAACTGGACTCAAGGGAGCTGCTTTGTGCTCAGTTCACCATGTGCTGTCTAAAGGGCCACTGCCTATCTGCCAGCATTTGTTGAGAAATACAAAAAGAAAGAGATGCGGTTTTTTTAGAGACCCACTTTTAAAATACCCCCATCTGACCCCTTCAAAATGGAGGGCTGATGGGTAGGCTCCATTTTCCTTTTCTGTGGGCCCAGCCAGCCCCACTGGTGTTTCTTTTCTGATAACTAAAGCAGGTTTCTCTCCCCACAGGGGCCCCTTTCTTTCCCCTGAACCAGAAGGGAAGATCCCCTTTCTCTTTTCAGTAATGGGCAAGAACAAAGTTCCATTGACAATGTGAATGGAGCATTTCTTACCCTGGACACTCTTTGCACTGCAGAGGCAGGGACCTTTTCTCTCTCTCTTGGTTTCTGAAGATTATGATTCAAGTCCTCTACAGGCAACAAGGGCAGCCCAGGAATCCTGATTCTGTCACAAACTGACCAAATGGAGGGAGGCTGCTTGGTTGCAGAGCCGCCATGCCAGGTCATTTCACCCGTGGCTTCTGAGATGTGCAACCCCTAGAATTTCCCCTGCTTCACCTCCTCTGGGCCTGCCCTAAACACCCAGTAGCATCCTCTCCTTTCACATTCTATTACCTTACCCTGCTTCATTTTCCATTACAGCACTTAGCATCACCTGGTCCATTATATTAATGTGTTTGTCTGTTCTCCCTCCCGATGGAACATAAAGTCCAGGAAAGTAGATGTTGTCTTGTTCATTGCTGAATCCCCAGTGACTGGCACAGTGCCTGGCAGAGAGCAGATGCTCAGTAAATTTTCACTGAATGAATGAATGAAGGAAGGCTGAAAGGTACTTCTGGTTTCCCTCTAAAATCCAAAAAATAAAGTCTTTCCGATACATGGATAACTAAAGTCAGGTTGCAATGGTTTTGGGCTTTTAGAATGGCCTGAGGTTGGATCAGTCAACCAACTGGCACATTTATGAAAGATTTTTTTTTTTGAGATGGAGTTTCACTCTTGTTGCCCAGGCTGGAGTGCAATGGTGCGATCTGGGCTCACAGCAACCTCTGCCACCTGGGTTCAAGCGATTCTCCTGCCTCAGCCTCCCAAGTAGCTGGGACTACAAGTAAGCACCACCACACCTGGCTAATTTTGTACTTCTAGTAGAGACAAGGTTTCTCCATGTTGGTCAGGCTGGTCTTGAACTCCCAACCTCAACTGATCCACCTGCCTCAGGCTCCCCAAGTGCTGGGATTACAGGCATGAGCCACCATGCCCAGCCTATGAAAGATCTTTTATGGCTCAGCAAAGCAGGGACACAGAAGGATGTGACCTGGTCTCTGCTCTCTGACAGCACAAAATTCAGCTGATGAGACAAAGCTCACAAATGACAGTGGAAAATGGACCAAGGTAAGAGCAAAGCAGGTCTCCAGCAACACGGACAGCTGGAGGGCAGGTATGCAGCTTCTGTCTTTCCTGGCATTTCTAGGGAAAGAGAGGCCGGGTACCCACCTGTCAGTGCCACAGCCACTGGTGGTGAGGGATGTGTGCCCTTCAGGTGTCTAGCTTCTACATTCCTGGTGCTCTCTGTAGAGTCTACCCAGAAACCACACTGATATTTCCAGGAAGTATACACCAACTGCTGTTCTCTGTAGGTTTTGCCCCCTCTTTCTTTTCTATCATGCTGCTTCTTACAAATTAAAAAGCAAGTCAGGAAGCAATGTTAAAAATAATCAAACCACAGCTAAAGGAAGCTACCTTCAAAAGAAGAGATGGGGGTGGGGGGGGATTGAGTCAACTATTATTCCACAGTGCTTTATACTTGAGGCCCTGTGATTATTCACTCTGTGAAACCCACTGGAGCCTGGGGGAGTTAATGGGGCCGCCATTACTTTTCTTTTGCATTACTTATGTGGGCTGTACAAATGAGCACTGGCTCCACGGCCAAAAGTGGGAAATGTCATGCCATGGGGAAGGAAGAATGTTAATCAAAACGCAAAAGCTACAGCTTCAGTTTTCCTACGTTGTAAATGCTGATTGTTGTCAGGTAGCTCCTCTCTGTAATCCAAAGCAGTTCCGGGCAGCACAGGGGCAGAGGAAAGAAACATCTGAAGACCCTAAGTATGGACAATATTGAGGCCAGGCACAGTGGCTCACACCTGTAATTGCAGCGCTTTGGGAAGCCAAGGCAGCAAGATGGCTTGAGGGCAGGAGTTGAACTCCTGGGCCAGCCTGGGCAACATGGCGAGACCTCTGTCTCTACAAAAAATATAAAGAATAATGATTAGCTGGGCGTGGTAGGCATGCCTGTAGTCCTAGCTACGCAGGGGGATCACTTGAGCTCAGGAGTTGGGGGCTACAGTGAGCCATGATTAGGCCACTGCACTGCACTCCAGCCTGGGTGACACAGCAAGATCCTGTCTCAAAAAAAAGAATGGACAATATTGAGGGTCTCCAGCCACCCCTATCTGACTGAAACTGGGTGACTGAGGGAGGATTTGGGGGTTTCTGAGAAAGGCTCTGTGCTCCAAGACTCGGGGCTAGGGAAAGATGAACAGGAACGTGGGGGCTTGGGGAAGAAGGCAGCTTGCTTTGTGACCAGTTCAATTTTTTTGAGGCTCCCAGAATATTAACACATGAAGAGATGTCAAAACAGGGCCTCCCATGAAATACCATTGAATTGTTTAAAAAAGGGCCTCCCAAAACTGTGGCATATTTTAAAATAATTAAACTCAAACAATATGTTAAGTTTAATCAATATATTAAGTTTAATATTGATTAATCTTAATATACAAGTAAACAAAGAAAATACAGCAATTGCGCTATTCACAAAGTAGGTCCAAGACTTACTAAAAATATGAGCACACTGAGGGTGGTGAGAACGGCGTTGGACATGCATGTGGGTCTGGCAATATCTTCTGTTGGATCTTTCTGACACTGCAGTAACTCAGAGATACTGTCAAAATTCTAAACCGAAGATGGGCGGGTGGCTCATGCCTGTAATCCCAGCACTTTGGGAGGCCAAGGCGAGAGGATCACTGGAGGTCAGGAATTCGAGACCAGCCTGGCCAACATGGCGAAACCTCGTCTCTACTAAATAATTTTTAAAAAATTAACACGGCATGGTGGTTCATGCTTGTAATCTCAGCTACTTGGGAGGCTGAGGCAGGAGAATTGCTTGAGCCTGGGAGGCGGGGGTTGCAGCAAGCCAGATTATACCACTGCACTCCAGCCTGGGAAATAGAGTGAGACTCTGTTTAAAAAAAAAAAAGTCTAAACTAAGGTCCTTTATGAATGGAAAGCCCTCCAGGGACAAAGCCACCACTGGCCATCCCAGGATGCCTCTTACTGCTAGCCCTGCGTTGCTCTCAAGTAAACAGGGGCCTCTTCTTGGGGCCTCGCCTGCAGGCATGGTGGGTGGAGCAGCCTGAGATGAGTTGGCTGCTTGCTGCAGGCTCCCTGGCTCCCTGGGGCCTCTCCAAACACCAGGATTTGTCGGAGATCTATTCTCTGACTCACCACTAGTGATAAGACAGGCCAAGAACCTTTAAGCAAGTCAGACAGCATTCCAGGAGGTTTTAGATTCTTACCACTGGAAGTTTGAGTCCAGAATTTGCAAGTTCCTTAATGAAACTGTTGTAGCTTTGACAGGAGTGTCGTCATTCTGGAAGCCAAAACAGCATAGACAACAATACGCAGAATGCTGAGCCTGCTGCATGAAAGTGAGGGAAGCTTTATTTCTGCCTCCCCATTGCTGCATCTATTTATTCATTCAACCAATATTTATTGAGCCCCTTCTAAGTGCCAAGTCTCACAGTAAGTGCTGGAGAAACAATAGTGGGCAAACACAGACTTGGTCCCTTCCTGGAGGAGGCCTGCAGTGTATGGGGCTGGGGGGAAAGAAGAGGGATCCTAACTGAAAATCACAAAGCAATGTAAGCAGCAAATGCTAGAAAGGAGAAGCACGTGGGCTGTGAGTACATATAATGGGGTCTGACATGGTTAGACATGTCAGGAACGGATCTCTGAAAAACAGATATTAAGCTGGATCTGTTCATGCCAGTGCACTCCAGCCTCGGCGACAGAGTGAGACTGTGTCTCAAAAACAAAACAATAATGGAAGACAGATCTGTTATGGTTGAGAAGGGAAAGAGGAGTTGGAAGACCATTTTTGCCAACAAAACAGCATGTGCAAAGGCCTTGAGGTGGGAACCAGGAGAATATAAACAACAGAGAGGAAGCAGGGCTGGAGCAGAGCTGTGGGAACCTAGGATGGTCCCCAAGGCACTGGGGCATGGGGCAGAGGCCAGGGGACAAGGGAGTCCTGGGCCAGGCTGGGAAAAACCTAGGGTGGGCAGGAAGGAGCCCGCCATTGTAGGGCTTCTGAGTCTCCTAGCTTTTCTTTCATCCTAAGAGCAATGCAAAAGTCACTGAAAGGCTTAAGTAGGGGGAGGGGACTGGGGACATATGAATCACATTTACATTTTGAAATGATTACTCTGGCTGCAGTGTCAACATCTCTAAAGGTAATTTCTCCTTTGTAAATCCAATAAGCAGGGTCAGTATTCAGTTACTGGAAGCAGAGGCTGGTGCCTTGCAGCCAGATCTGGGTTTGAATCCTGGCTTCATGCCTCACTTCCGGCGTGGCCTTGGGCAGGCCAGTCTTCCAGAGCCCTAGTTTCCTCGTACATAAAACAGCGGTAATGATACCTCTTTCTGCGTTGTTGTGAGAGTTAAGGAAATTAAATAAGTAGTCTTGCTCATTACACAGTGAACTCGCCTTGAGATTTTTTTAAAGTAGAAACCGACTTTGACATTATGTGTGGCATGAAACAGACAACATCTTTACTTGAGGAAAACATCTTAGACCTAAACTTCACCTTCCTACAGATCCACAGTTTGGAAATACTGTACCTATTCTTGTCTCTCTCTCTCTCTTTTTTTTTTTTTGAGGCAGGGTCTCACTCTGTCACTCAGCTTGCAGTGCAGTGGCATGATCATAGCTCACAGCAGCCTCAACCTGCTGGGCTCAGGTGATCCTCCGACCTAAGCCACCTGAGTAGCTGAGACTATAGGCACACACCACCACACTCAGCTAATTAAAAAAATTTTTTTTTGTAGAGACAAGGTCTTACTATGTTGCCCAGGCTGGTCTCAAACTCCTGGGCTCAAGCGATCCTCCCACATTGGCCTCCCAAAGTGCTGGGATTACAGGCATGAGCCATTGTGCCCAGCCTTACTCCTGTCTCTTTAAAACAACAAAAACACAAGAATCAACCAACCACTCATTCAACTGTTTGTGTAAGGTGCTGCAGTCAGGCCTTCTGATTTGGGAATTTGTCAGATGATAGACTATGAAGAGATGAGCAACCAGAGAACAAACAAATGACAAGGGAGGACTGCAAATATAGAAACAAATAAGCCGCGGTCTGTGGCATGGGGGCATTTGTTAGTTATGAATAAGAGACTGCTGGGTGTCATATTTAGCCAGCATGGGGCTGGTAAGTAAGCCTTCTGTTTGGATCAGTCAAGGATTCACCTTTGCTTTCATCTCTTGAATGGCCCTGTCAGAATATAACTTCAGGGCCCTAAGTGGCTCCCTGCCTGTAATCCCAGCATTCTGGGGCCAATGCCAGTGGATCACATGAAGTCAAAAGTTGGGGACTGGCCGGGCCAACATGGTACAACCCTGTCTCTACTAAAAATACAAAAATTAGCTGGACATGGTGGTGCATGCCTGTAATCCCAGCTACTCAGGAGGCTGAGGCTGGAAAGTCACTTGAACTCAGGAGGCAGGGCTGAGATTGCACCATTACACTCCAGTTTGGGCAACAGAGCAAGACTCTATCTCAACAACAATAACAACGAAAACTTCAGCTTACCTTAAGTCAAGGGCCTTGTCAAAATACTCAAGAGCCAGCTTTCAGTAGTTCCCACTGGCCAATGATGAGACAATGTAAGCGTCGGGGATATAAAGTATATTAAATATGTTTAAATCCTTGAGTTTGTAATAGCACTTTAAAAATATTGATTGCCCAGCCTGGGCAACATAGTAACAACTTGTCTCTACAACAAATAAAAAAGACAGGTGTGGTGGTCCTAGCTTCTTGATGGGGTACACTGAGGCAGGAGGATCACTTGAGCCCAGGAGTCTGAGGCTGCAGTGGGCTATGACTGTACCATTGTACTCTAGCCTGGGTGACTGAGTGAGACCTATCTCCAAAATACAGATATAGATATATCTCTCTTTATATATTGATCAAAATACATTATTTTTGATCAATATTATTTTGAAAATTTGTGAATAAAGAAAAGGAAACAAATATTTGTCCTGCCTTTCTGACAGGAACGATACCAAATAAAATGGTAGATGGAGGGAAATTTTTTTTCTTTATAGAAAATTTTCAGCTGATAAATGAAGGAATGAAAGAATTAGTTTTATTTATTCATTCATTTATATTTTTTTGAGCTACAGTCTCACTCTGTTACCCAGGCTGGAGTGTAGTGGCATGATCTTGGCTCACTGCCACCTCTGCCTCCCAGGTTCAAGCAATTCTGCCCCAGCCTCCCAAGTAGCTGGGATTACAGGTGCCCACCACCACACACAGCTAATTTTTGTATTTTTAGTAGAGAAGGAGTTTACTATGTTGGCCAGGCTGGTCTTGAACTCCTGACCTCAGGTGATTCACCTGCCTCAGCCTCCCAAAGTGTTGGGATAACAGGTGTAAGTCACCGCTCCCAGCCAGAATGGCAGAATTAGAATATCACTATTTTCTAATTGTTAATGAATGAATAAATCTAGAGATTAATCATCAGTGGCTACTAACATCATGTAAAAGACACTTTCTCCTCAATTTTGTGCCTCCTGATAGAACACAATTAAATGAACGCCTGTGCCGGCAAAAAAACTGAACTGGATACAAGTGAGCTAGATCCAACTACCAATTTCTAGGAAATGGAACCGAGGAACATGTCAAATGATACAGATTATGAGAAACTCTACAGAATAAAGTGCCCAATTACTAAAACAAATAAATTATAATTAAAGAAAAATGGAGAAAGCCAAAGAGACTTTATGAGACATACTACCCAGTTGCAAGGTGTGGGTTCGAACAAACTGTAAAAATCTTATTAAAATATTGATCATTGCCAACTTGAACACTAGTGAGATATTTGTTGATATTTAGGAATTATTAACGTTTTAATTTTAATCTTTCAAGGTGGAGTCTCACTCTATTGCCCAGGCTGGAGTGCAGCGGCGATCTTGGTTCACCGCCACCTCTGCCTCCCGGGTTCAAGTGATTCTCTCACCTCAGCCTCCTGAGTAGCTGGGACTACAGGTGCATGCCATCATGCCTGGCTAATATTTTTTATTTTTAGTAGAGATCGGATTTCACCCTGTTGGCCAGGCTGGTCTTGAAATCCTGACCTCAAGTGATCCACCCGCCTTGGCCTCCCAAAGTGCTGGGATGACAGGCGTGAGCCATTGTGCCTAGCTTATTGTTAACTTTTCAGATATGCTAATGGTATTATGGTTAAGTGTGTAAGCGATCAAGTTTTTATTTTTTAGCGAGACAAATGGAACTATGAATCATTTAGATGAATTATACAAAATCTAGAATTTGCTTTAAAATAATAGGAGAGGGGATGGAGAGGGATGGGTTGAGGTCTTCATAAAGCAAGATTAGCCATCAGCTAATAATTGTTGAAAGTGGTCCATGGACTCGTGGGAGTTTAATATCTTCCATAATAGAAAAGTTTAAAAAGCTGGGAGCTGTAGCTCACTCCTGTAATTCCAGCACTTTGGAAGGCCGAGTTGGGAGGATTATGAGGTCAAGAAATGGAGACCATCCTGGCCAACCTGGCGAAACCTCGTCTCTCCTAAAAATACAAAAATTAGCTGGGCATGGTGGCCCACACCTGTAGTCCCAGCTACTCGGGAAGCTGAGGCAGGGGAATCGCTTGAACCCGGGAGGCGGAGGTTGCAGTGAGCGCCATTGCACTCCAGCCTGGCGACAGAGCGATACTTGGTCTAAAAAAAAAATAGTTTAAAAACATTCATTGGCCAATCTATCTGTCCATTTCTTTTAATATTAAAAACATTAATTATTATTAGTAGTATTATATTAATATGAAGTCTCACTTTCTTGATTCACCCAGTCCATTTCATGGGAGATGTGGTGGTTTGTCTTGGATGTTAGAAAACCTAGATTCTTATCCATTCACCAGCCCAGGGATTTGGGAACTTCAGTTCTCTGGGTCTCCCTGTACTCTTTTGGAAAATGAGAGATGGTAATGATTTCTACCATCCTGCCCGAAAGTTGACAGTTGCAGTGACTAAGAGATTTGGGTCCTGCAGTCTGACTGTCTGCGTTGGAATCGAGCTTTCCCCTAGGTATACCCTTGGGTAAATTTACTTAATCCCTCAGGGCTTCATCTTCCTGTTTTGTAAAATGTAAATAACAACAACGCTGACCACAAAGGGTTGTTGTGAAGATTACAGGAACGATTTCAAGCATTCATTCCACCAATACTGAACACCTGCTCTCCAGCTCTGGGAGGGGAATGTGGTGGAGTGGCAAAGAAAATATAGGGGCCGGGCTGTTTAGAGTCTAAAGGGAGAGCCCAGATCACATACGCTAAAACACTAAATAAGTATTTCAAATAGCTAGAACTGAGACGAAAATACAACGCAGCAATTTGATGGACAGCAACTTCGAGAAAGGTGAGCTGCAACATTAACTAGGCTGATCTGGGACAGTCTGGCAGAGGTGACATCTGAGCCCCACCTGACTTAGAGGACGTCAGCTATGGATGATCCGGGTTTCCATGTGCAGCAGCGGTTCTCAACCCAGGCGACTGCACCGCCCTAAACCTCCCTCCACTTTTGTCAATGTCTGGGGATTTCTGGTTGCCACCACTGCGGATTGGGGGGTTTGTTCTCGTATCTAGTGGGTATAGGCTAGGAACACCGCCCGGGATCCTACAGTGCACAGGACACCCCAAAGCCCCCCAGATTAGCCGGTCCATAGATAAAGAGAGAAGAACAGGGGCAAGGGTCCTGCAGCATTCAGAAAGGAGCTTGCTGTGTTCGGAAAACTCAAAATCCAGTGTGGCTGAGTGAGGATGGTGAAGAATGAGGTGGACGGGGCTAAACTATGGAGCACTTTTCAGGGCATGGTGAGGAATTTGGAATTATCCCAAAGCAGTGGGGAGCCCTTGAAGAATTTTAAACAGAAGGGGAAGGTAACCCCTGTGAAACGCTTTGCATATATAAGCGCTCAGTAAATAGTGTCTATTATTAATATTATTATCACCGTTGTGTCTTCCCTACTTTGCTCCAGACCCGGCCCATGCCTCAGCGCGGCCGCAGTGACTCCTCCTGGCCAGCAGAGGGCGCCAGCCGACACTTGGCCACCGGCCGCCCGGGGCGGGCCTCCTCTTGCCGTCCCCTTCCTCGTCTTTTCCCCTCAGGAGAAATCGGGAAGGTGGCGGCGGTGGCGGTTGTCCCGGCCGGGCCGGTTGGTGTGGCCCGTCAGCCCGCGCACCGCAGCGCCTGCGCCGCGTCGAGCCCAGTAGAGCCGAGCCGCGGCGGCCGGGTCCGGCGCGGGCGGCGCGCGCTGACGGAGGGCGGCGGCCGCGGCCAGGGCGGCCCGTGGGACCGCGGGCCCCCGGCGCAGCGCCGCCCGGCTCCCGGCCCTGCCGGCCTCCTCCCTCGGCACCGCGGCCATGGCGGCCAGCGCGAAGCGGAAGCAGGAGGAGAAGCACCTGAAGATGCTGCGGGACATGACCGGCCTCCCGCACAACCGAAAGTGCTTCGATTGCGACCAGCGCGGCCCCACCTACGTGAACATGACGGTCGGCTCCTTCGTGTGTACCTCCTGCTCCGGCAGCCTGTGAGTGCGGGGCGGCCGGGCGGGTGTCGGGCCCTTCCCGGGAGGTGGGGGAGCGGGCGGCGGGGCCAGGATCCTGCCGGGGCCAGGGAAGCGCGGGGCGGCGTGGGAGGAGGTCGGGGGCGGCCGTTGGGCGCCGGCTGGCGGGCGCGGCGTGGGAGGCTGCGGGCTGGATGCGCTGGGCCGGGGCAGCCGAGCTGGGGATGCGCTTTCGGTTTTGCCGGGTGAGGGTTGACGCTCTGGGCAGCCTTCGTGGGTGGGACGTGGGTGGGGTTGGGGTCAGGGAGGGGGCGGCTGGGGCGAGCCTCCCGGGTCTCCGCCGAGCCTGCGGCTGCCGCCCTCGCTCCCCAGCTCCCCGGGTTGCCGGGCTGTGGGGGGAAGACGCTGGGAGGCCGGGGAGGTCCGTGCGGGTCCTTTGTGTGCCCCGCCTCTCAGCGGCCCGGGCACGGCGGTGCGGAGCGAGGCACCTGCCGGGCGCCGGCGCAGGGGGTCGGGGAGAAGCGGAGGTGGGAAGAGCAGGGACGCCTTGCCAGTGCCTTTTTTCCTGGATCGAGAGTATCTAGGTAACTGGAAGAAAACAGGCACTTCGGAATAGTAGCAGGACGAAAACATCTTAATGGCAGATATGTGAATCCCCAGGGAAAAGTTCGAAAGGATTAATTGCGAGAGCGGAAGGCAGAGGAGCAGATTTGAAGTTATGAGGTTTTACTTTTATGGTCCGAAGAGAGTGTTGAGGAGTTTGGGGAAACTTTTAATGGCAATAAGGTACAGACTAGGAGCTGTATCATTCTAAATATGATGGAGGTATCTGTGAGATGTATCTGTATCTGTTATCAGTACCCAAGTGCCCTGGCTGTACACAGAAATGAGGAGATCTAGCTAGTCAGCATGTTTTCAGAAAGACACTACTGTCCTGAGTTACTGGGATGATTTGTGTTTGTTCTTCTTTGCTTCATTAAGCTTTATTTTGACAAAGATTTTTATTGCTGTGCAATTTCATTTGGAAAAATTTCAGGTGGTTTTGGAGTTGATAAAATGCCTTTATGTTACTGATTATTTTGTATTCAAAGTTACAACGTGGCAGTTGCTAAGTATTCTTAAAACCTTTGCTTGTAAGATTAATACTGAGACAAAGCATATAATACTTTATGTGGGAACATTGATTTATTAGAAAATGCAGAACATGCCCAGTAATACACTATTTGCTTTTTAAAGTTGGGCAAAGAGGCGTTATTAGTATTACATGAGTATAACTTCTTCAGAGGACATTTTTTGAGTGCTTATTAGGTTGTGTAAAGCCCTGGGGTGTGCAAATACAGCAAAGTCTTGTTCTCTTGGTTCTTATAGTCTAGTGGGGATTCATAAGTAAGAAAAAGAGTCATAGCCAAGTACTGTGCTGAGCATTCAAATTGTTTGATAGGAGAGTCCTCACGGTTACTTTTAGGCTGTGTAATCAGGCAGACAGTCTGAGAAGTTGCCAGTTAGTGATATTCTTGAATTGCTACGGAATCACAGAGCTAGGTGATATCAGAGATGTAGTCTGGTTCATTCATTTCATTTACAGAAAAAGGAGTAAAGCTAGAAAGTTGTTACTTACGTTGGACAACGTTGGTTCCAAAATGAAGACAATAGAACAATTTTAATTGTATTTGATTTTTATTATATGCTTAAGAAGTATGTCCTGCTTTTACTAAACACAGGTCCTTTAATGCATTTAAAGTATTCGGTTTGAAAAAAATACATATATCTACAGTTCTGGATTTCTGACATTTCTGTGTAGTCCTTGTAAGTACAGCAGTAAATATGTAATATCAAGGAAATATTTTCCAATTTCTTTCTAGATACCACATTTCAACAACATTTTATATAAAAGGATATCTCAGTATAATGACAGTTGTCTGTCTTAATGAAATTTAATCTGTGGCCGATAGGACTGCATTTCTCTATTGAGTCATTATTCCTCAAATATTTATTGGCCACTTGTCCTGTGTCATATACTGTGGGAGGCACTGGAGTACCTGGATCTTAACTGTTCTATGGAGCGTGCTTTCTAAGTATGTAAACACATGGTACTAGGTACACATGGCTTTGAATTCTGACTCCAAGTATTATGTGGTATTCAGAATGCCACTCAATCTATTTGAGCTTGAGTTTTCTCATATATGAAACAGTGAGGATAAGATTTCCCTTGTAGGTTTTGGATGTAGATTTCTTTTCATTATTAAAAATAATGTATAATAAGTGCCCCATAGATGAGAAGCATCAAGGGAGAGGATATTCCATGAGTAAGGGAACAATACTATATGTGAAAGATATTAAACGAGAAATATCCTAATAAAAATCTATCATTTTGGATTTTATGGTTGTGACTCAAAACCGGAATCAAATTGGTTTAAAAATACGAAGGGTTTATTGATTAATTTTAAAGTAAAGCTATCCAGTGGCTTAATAATAATGCCTAGATTTTCCTCATTCAAGTATGGTTGTCCCCAGCTCCTGGGGCATACATACGGCCTTAATTATGTCGTTGGTCCAACACTTTCAGGAGTTCTGTATTTCCTTCTGATTGGGTTAGCTTAGATCATGTTACAGCTGGACACATGTTCTACTTTATTGTCACAAGGATCCCCAAATAGAGTTCTCAAATCTGAACTCTAGAATTCTTGGGATGTAGGGAATGAAGACTGGAGTGGCAGCCATCAAATGTCTACAGTAGAACACTCAAGAGACAATAGCTGCTGAAGATTTTTTTCTTTGGCAAGCACTAATGCAGGAACATAATTTAGGAAGAATAATATAACTCTTGGGTTTAATAATTATGTATTTACTGTTTAGATGACATGGTATAATTGAAAGAATATGAATTTTGAAGTCAGATTTTGACAATGCTACTAGCTTCATGACTTAGGGCAAGGCATTAAGCTAGGCCACTTCGTGCAGGTTGGCCTAGATCCATCCTCTTAGCCTCCGTTTCTTTATTTGTGATAAGAAGATAACATATAGCTCAGGCTTGTTAAGAGGATTAAATGATACTTATTGAGCACCTACTGTATTTGAGGATAGGGCTAATCAGTGGAGTTAGAGATACTGAAATAAGGCATGCTAACTGCCATTCCTTGATTTACCTGGAAAATATGAATCGTAGCAAATAGTATCCACTGTCATGAATTCTAAATTTTAGGATAGTGGCATCCCTTCTATCATTTATAGTAATATCTTTTTAAAAAGTAAATTGAACTAGTATCTTATTGTTAATGTTACCAGACTTGGAGCTAATCTTTCCTGTTTCTTTTTTTCCAGATGACTCTCCTATATGCTTGAATGATGTTCTTTCAGAGTGTGTAACTGAATTTGGATTGTGAACCTTTAAAATAGAGTAGATTTATATTCTTAATTCCTTTTTTAGATACTTTGATGTGGCCACATTCCGTTACGTATTTTGATAATGTACCATTTCAATTTAGAGTAAGTGGCCAAAATATTTGATACTTTTTCTTTTTTCTTTTCTTTTTTTTTTTTTGAGACAGAGTCTCACTCTGTTGCACAGGCTGGAGCACAGTGTGCGATCTCGGCCTACTGCAACCTCTATCTCCCGGGTTCAAGCCATTCTCCTGCCTCAGCCTCTCAAGTAGCTGGGATTACAGGTGCCCACCACCACGCCCACCTAGTTTTTGTATTTTTAGTAGAGATGGGGTTTTGCCATGTTGGTTGGCCAGACTGGTCTTGAATTCCTGACCTCAGGTGATGCATCGCCTTGGCCTCCCAAAGTACTGGAATTACAGGCGTGAGCAACCTTGCCTGGCCTGGATACTTTTTCATTCGTGAAGGACACATTTTTTATTTTAAGCAGATGTTTATTAAGTGCCAGTTACTAGCTGATGTGCTGGAGATATAACAGTTAAAGTATTTATTGAAAAAAATAAAAACTATTTGAGTGCTAGCTGTGTGACAGACATTCTAGTAACAGTCATATGAGGAAGGTGGTGCTATTATCTAAACTGAACTTTAAGTTGTAAAATTAGTACTCTTAGTGTTTTGCTGTTATAACCTGCTAGAAGTTGGGATCTGGAACTTTGCTGATTCCACCACCAAAGAATGTATGGTTACCATGGTTACTGTAAATTGTTGTGAATTCTATATTTTGGGAATTTAAATGGTAGATTTTACTTCATTGTGTTTTAAATGGCAGAATAGACTTTTTTTTTTTTTTTTTTTGAGATGGAGTTTCACTCTTGTGGTCCAGGCTGGAGTGCAGTGGTGCGATCTCAGCTCACTGCAACCTTTGCCTCCCAGATTCAAGTGATTATTTTGCCTCAGCCTCCCAAATAGCTGGGATTACAGGCATGCACCACCATGCCCGGCTAATTTTTTTTGTATTTTTAGTAGAGACAGGGTTTCACCGTGTTGGCTAGGCTGGTCTCAAACTTCTGACCTCAGGTGATCCACCTCCCTTGGCCTCCGAAAGTGAGCCACCATGCCCTGCCCAGAATAGATATTTTATGATGCATCATAAATGTTTGTTTTATGGCTTTGTCATGCCTTTTATTATTTTTGAGTAACTTCTTAACTCTAAAATGTGTGTTCCTATTTTTGAGTTTTATTGAGAAGATTCAGTGGGAAGATGGTGGCATTCCACCAGCAATTCTTTTGAATTTGGCATGTCCATACTACCATGTGCCGTAATTCTCTTGCTGTTTTTTATATTTGAACTCTAATTAGAAGCTCTCATTCTATGCACTCAGGATTGATAGTAGATAAATTTATAAAAAAATTCAGTTAAAGCAAGCAATCAGTAAAAAAGAGAAAAAATATATACATACACACATACATATACATGTATCTATTTTATTTATATATATATATATATATATATTTAGCACACACAGTTTTTTTTTGTTTGTTTGTTTGGGTTTTGTTGTTGTTTTGAGACAGGCTCTCTATTGCACAGGCTGGAGTGCATTGGCAATATCATGGTTCACTGCACCCTTGACCTTCCTGGGCTCAGGCGATCCTCTGACCTCAGCTTCCCAGGTACTTGGGACTATAGGTGCGTGCACCATGCCCAGCTCATTTTTGTATTTTTTTGTAGAGATGGGATTTTGCCATTTTGCCCATGCTGATCTCCAACTCCTGGCTCAAGCAGTCCTCCCACCTCGGTCTTCCAAATTGTGGGAATTACAGGCGTGAGTTACTGTGCCCTGTCTCAAGATTAGGTTTTTAAATTTTAACATATAACTGTTAATTTGCTGGCATGTAAGACTTTGAATATAGGTCCACTGATTAGATTCTTTGTCTTCTAATATAACCCAGACTCATGCTGTGCTATTTGTGATTTTTAGCATTTTAATGTACTTAGAAAACAGTTTGAATGCTGAATTCTTCTAGGTTTTTATGATTTTTTTTCTCACAGTCCTTTACAGTTCTTTTTTTGTGGTCAAATAGCAGCTTATCTTAGTGACTTGTTTTAGTCTCTAAAATACTTAGTTTAAATGGAAACAATTCTTCTCACTTGTGTCATTGTTTTATATGACATTCATTTAAACTATATACTCACCAAGTATGATACCAACTGTTTTATGAAATACTATACCAAACAAATTTTGATAAGCATAAAACTCACTCTCCTGAGAGAGGAGCAGGAGAGAGTGGCCTTCCAGCCATGAATGTTCATTGTGCAGTAGGCATTAACTTTAGCTTTTTCAGAGGGAAGGAGAAACATAGATTTAACCAGCAAATTGGATAAGAAGGACTCTTCTGTATAGCGCTGTGGGTACCTTTTATACTGGGAAAACTCCAGCATTCAGGGCATGGTGACATCATTTGACCATAACTGGGTATGAAGGTGTATCATTTCCATATTAAGGCTTTTTCTGTTACCATTCAGCCATGATTTTTGGCATGTGATTTTTAAACACTGGCCCTTAGTTTCAAAGAGGATAAAATACAGTTTAGATTAAATTTACATTAAATTTTATAATATTAGTGCATTATAAATGAAAATAATTAAAATATTGTTTTAAAGGAATTTGCTGAGCTCTGGATCTCTATATGAAAATCATTGCCTCTTTAGAAACCTCTGTATCTGTTATGATAGCATTCTTTGGAAAACAGGCAAATCTCCATATTTGATATTTTCGGTCTTTTCTATGCAGCATGCATGATGCTCAGATTTGTGAGAAACTCCTATGGGAATATTCAGGACTAGGTGTTATTACCCCCACCCTCCCATTTTTTTCTTCACTCCATAATGCATTTTCTATTTCAAATCAAAGTGGTGATTGTCTAGGGAAATACAACTTGGATACCTTTAATGTATATAAGAAACGTTTTAAAATCATTTATAACTTTGAGTACTTATATTAGTAGAATGTTCCTTCTGACATCCTTTACAACCTTACACATGGGAACTATTGCTAAAGACACCTGATTGAACATTAGAATGAAATTCATGAACTAACTATACAGTGGGGACAGGAAACTTACTTGAATTGTTTGAAATACAGAGAATGAATTTTTGTTTGAGTTAGAACATACTTTGCTCAAAGACTTCTGACTAAGTAGCAATCTTTTTGATTGACACCATACATGTTTTGTAGAGGGAGGGAGGTCGTAATTATACCTTACTTTTATTCTGGTTGCTTACTGTAGAAGGAATGTTAACAAACTGGAGCATGCTCCAAGGAATGTAATCAAGATGGTAAAAAAGTTTAAAACTATGTATTAGAGGAACATTTGCAGGAACCAAAAATGCTACTAGCTAAAGAAGAAAAGATTAGACAGTGGGAAGCTGTACACATGATCGCTGTCATTGGGTAATTTAAGGCATTGGGAGAGGTAATAGATTTATTTTTATGACTCTAGGGGGAGATACAACACCAGTGTTCGTACATTATGGAGAAACAGTTTATGTTTAGAAAGGAAAAAGGAATTTTCCTTACAATTATTGGATTCCAAAAATTCTTGTCTTTTTCCGCATTTCTGTTTTTTTTAATTTTATTTTATTTTTGAGATGGAGTCTCGCTCTGTCTCCCAGGTAGGAGTGCAGTGGTACCATCTCAGCTCACTGCAACCTTCATCTCCCAGGTTGAAGAGACTCTACTGCCTCAGCCTCTCTGTTAGCTGGGATTACAGGCATGAGCTATAATGTGCTTCCTTTAGTATGATCAGATGTTTCAACTCCTTTTTTTTTTTTTAAATAAACCGTTTCTGGGTACTTTTGTAATCATCTGCTCTAGAAGTGCTGCTGTCTAGGTCTGCTGTGCAGCTCTCATACCGGAACTTTTCTTCTACCTTCATTCTGGAAATTCCCTTCACTTGTAACCTATGTTAGACGCTCTTTTTCCAGGACCCCCACATTTCCATTATCCACCTGTTGAAAGGTGAATGAGAGGTCATTTTTCAAAGCCACAAAGCTGACAATGTTTTATTCTGCCCTTATTTTTAAACTTAGTTTGTCTATACTCACAAAGGTGAAAATACTTTACCCTTGGAACTTTTAATGTATTGCTTAGTTGTCTTCAAACCTTCAGTGTTGCTGTTGAGAAGTCTGATGCTGTTCTTATTACTGATTCTTTCTGACCCACTTTTTTTTCTTCCCTCTTTTGGAGTATATAAGATCTTCTTTTATTCCTGCTGTTCAGAACCTCATATTGAAGTATTTTGGTGTAGGTCTTTTGTTCAGTGTTTTAGGCTTTTTTTTTTTTTCGACTCTGTTTGGAAACTCACGCTTTTTATAGTTCAGACATATTTTCTCCAGTCTTCTTTTTTGGGGAATATAAAAGCCCGTGATGCCACTGTTCTGGAAGCCAAGCTGAGGGAGGTGACTCTCATTCTCTGTGTTCAGTGTTAGATAATCCTCCAGTTTTTAACATGGTCTTCAGCAGTATCTGAGTTTGGAGTCTCTGTGCTATAACCTCTTTAAACTTTCCTTCAGACTTCTGCCTAGGGCTGGTGGGAGTTTGCTTTTGACTGTTGAGAAGCTGAAATGTCTAATGATTTCTGACCCCACTTTAGCCCCCACCCTGTATCCGGTTCCTTCAGTAAATCTTCATAGGCCCTGTGGTGGGAATCAATTTCTATTTGGCTTCTCCCACCTTTGCAGGAGCTTCTGTTTTCGCTTTCTCCATAAAGTCAGTCACTGCTGTAGGATATAACACTGCAGGAATTTTTTTTTTTTTTGAGGCAGAGTCTTGCTCTGTTGCCAGGCTGGAGTGCAGTGGTGAGATTCTGGCTCACTGCAACCTCTGCCTCCTGGGTTCAAGCCATTCTCCTGCCTCAGCCTCAGGAGTAGCTGGGACTACAGGCACGCACCACCATGCCCAGCAATTTTTTTTGTATTTTTAGTAGGACAGAATTTCATCATGTTGGCCAGGATGGTCTCGATCTCCTGACCTCTTGGATCCACCTGTCTTGGCCTCCCAAAGTGTTGGGATTACAGGCGTGAGCCACCACACTCAGCCTTTTTTTTTTTTAATCTTCCAAATTTTGTTATTAGAGAACTGTCGTGTGCTTTGGGCTCCTCTCTTGTTCTCTGACCCTGTCTCTTTATTTATTTTAATTTTTGTGGGTACATAGTAGGTGTATGTATTAGGTACATAGTAGGTGTATGTATTTATGAGGTACACAAGATGTTTTGATATAGGCATACAGTGTGAGATAAACGCATCATGATAACCCTCTGTCTCTTGTGGGCTAATACCTGCGTATTCCTTTGCTGTCATTTCATGGGGGGTTTGGGGATGTGAAGACATTTAGATTTTGTCTACCACTTTTAACTAGAATGACTTAAATAGGTTTAAATCATAACCTGAATATTATTTTTTAGATGCTTGTTCTAAGTGTTACAAGGACCTTATGGCATAGTATTTGGGGCTTTCCCAAAAACCCAAAATAGCAATTGGATTTATATCATGCTTATTATTATATATGGAAAGCTAAATATATTCAGTTTTTTAATGTTGGACTCTGGATAGACGAATATTTTGGACTAGCCAACATATACAGTGTCTCGGCATCAATAGTTTGTAGATTTGATAACCTACTAAAGGCATCTTCCATCTGTTCTAGATTTTAAATGTATTATTTTATACTATGAAACATTATAAGTAAAATTTTTAGTAAATAATCAGGATGGGCTAGATCTAAATGTCAACTTTATTACTTTCTGCCAATATTATTAGCAACCACATAAACTTCCACAGGTTATTAAAAATATTTTAACCAGCTTCTCCCACAGCAGGAGAAAAACAATTAATAAAACTAAATAAGCTTTCCTACTTACTCATCCAGCACAGATTGTTATGTGAATTGAACAAATGGCTATTAGCAAGATTGTTTGAGGCCTAGTTTAAGAGCAGCATACTGATGGACATATGGAATGAGTCACACCATCTGGTTATAGTCATACCTGGGTGGTGGTCATTAAAACTAAATCTCCTGGGGATCTGCAAATGACTTAATTACACTACAAAAACATACTGGGCTGCACCAATAGGTTACTTTGAACTTCTTGAAACCAGTTAACTTGTAAACATATTTTCAGAATATCAAAACTGCAGTTATTAAGTGAGGTTTTTTTCTTGTTTGTTTGTTTACTACAAACCTGAAGACTTAAAATGTGCATTTTAGGATCTGGAATGGGTGATACTTCAGTATTGGCCCTATAAAAGTAATGTGGTTTACTTACCCAACACTTTCATCCTATAGTTATGACTAATATCATTACAGAAAAGTGTTTTATAAACACTGAGTTCACCCTGCAGCTAGACGAGCCTTAGCAAGAAAGGGAAGTGACACCAGATTCCAGAAATACATCTTAAAAATATTTGTTTTGATTTATGAAGGATTTTATTCACTTAAATGATCAAATTTCGTAGGTGAAGATAGTCTGCTAATGATAAAAAATTTAATTAGTGTGAAAATTTTGGTTACTATAGAAACATGAAATCAGGACTACAGTTTTTTATTTCTTTTTTTTTTTTTAAGACGGGGTTTCACCATATCGGTCAGGCTGGTCTCGAACTTCTGACTTTAGGTGATCTGTCCACCTCAGCTTCCCAAAGTGCTGGGATTACAGGTGTGAGCCACCGTGCCTGGCTTAGTTTTTTATTTCTTAAGTGAACATGCATTGTAATTTTTTGGTATACGGTTCTGTAAATCTTAACATACGTGTAGATTCATGTAGCCACCACTAAAATTAGGACATGCAAGTTTTCCATCACTCCAAAAAACTCTTAGGCCTTGTTTTTTCTCACCTCCTGGCAATTACTGATCTGTCCTTCCAACACTACCGGTTTTGTCTTTCCAAGAACGTTGTGTAAATGGACTTAAAACTTTTCTAGATTGCCTTTTTTCACTCAACGTATTATCTTAAGATTAATCCAAGGTAGTTGTCATTTATTTTAATAGTTTTTTCTCCGTATTGCTGAGTAGTATTCCATTGCTTGTTTGTTTTTCCACTGCCCATTTGAGGAGTTTCTAGTTCTTGAGATATATATGAATAGAAATGCTGTAAATGTTTATGCACAGGTTTTTGGCTGAACATAAGTTTTCATTTCACTCGAGTGAATATCTAGGGCTAGGTTGTATGGCAGATAATGTTTAATTTTATTAAAACATTGACAAAATTTTTTGGTTTTGTTTTGATTTTCCCTTTTACTGGTAGAATTCCATCTTCTTTTAAGGTCACAGTTGAAATTGTACTATTGATAACATTCCAGATTTAATCAACATTTTAATGTTATATTAATATGGGGTCTTTAAAAATACAAAGTAGTCTCATTTAAGTGGTTTTTTTTTGTTTGTTTTTTTTTTGTTGTTTTTTTGAGACAGAATTTTGCTCTGTGGCCCAGGCTGGAGTGCAGTTGTGCAATATCAGCTCACTGCATCCTCTGCCTCCTAGGTTCACATGATTCTCCTGCCTCCTGAGTAGCTGAGATGACAGGCATTTGTCACCGTACCTGACTGATTTTTGTATTTTTAGTAGAGATGGAGTTTCACCATGTTGGCCAGGCTGGTCTCAAACTCCTGACCATAGGTGATCTACCCTCCTTGGCTTCCCGAAGTGCTAGGATTACAGGTGTGAGTCACCGCACCCACCTCATTTAAATGTTATTGTTGGTAAACATGTTTATTTGATTTCATTACTTATATGCAAGAACTATTAACATTTTGGAGTATTTGGATTTTTTTTTCAAATTTAAAAAAATGGTCTGAGAATATTATATAATTTTTATCTGAAAAAATTAAAGCACAAGTGTAATTGTGCATAATGTCATACTTTTAAAAATTGTAATTTATTTAATCACTTCCTTTTTGGTGTTTCTGATATTTTCCTATTGTGAATAATGTTTGGTGAATGTCTTGTACATAGGTGGTCAGCTATATATAGAATTCTTTGTTTAGAATTGATTCCCAAAAGTGGCATAGCTGGGTCAAATGACAGTAATGAGGTTCTTAATAAAAAATGGTGAGTTTATCCCACTATCAGTGTTTGAGACTACTCATTTTTTTGGTGAGGAGGGGTGGGGGGGCAAGACTACTCATTTTCTTTGCATCTCATCACTCTGAATGCTACTTAAGACATTCATGGAATCAGTCAGTCTTCAGCTTTTTCTCAGACTCTTATAAGCATGTAAAATCCATGTACAAAGCTTTGGAAGACTAAAAAATGAAAAATCTTTGTATAGCCTTGGATTGAGAATATAGTTAATCTCCCTGGATAAATGGAAAATAAAAGAACAATCAGAGAAAGCAACATGAACACACATAAAATTTCCTTGTGGTTACTCAATTTATGTAATAAATGTAGCCTTGTAAAATTGTCATTTTGTAAATTGAATCTTATTTTGAATGTACCGAGAGAGAGCTCATTTAAATAAATCCTGTAATGAGTAACAAATCCTGTAACAGATTTCACTTGGGAAAAAATGTCCTTTCCTCATTTGGTTATGAGTACATTCTGGTTGTACTTGTTTCATAAGTTCAAAATGTTGTTCACTTATTTAGGTAATATGAATACCTTCTTTGTGCATTAATAGACCCTGTGATATGGTAGGGCCTGGGATATATTTACACACTGCACTGCATTTGTGAGATTACATATGTGTGATGTAACTAAAAAGAGTCAGGGTTAGCTTTATGAATTGCTGTTTCCTCACTGAACAGTTTGAGAAGTATACAGGTATAGTTGTTTGCTCCAAAATTTCTAAAACATAATCCTTTTAATAGTGTTTCATATTTCTTCATCAGAAAGTTATTCTTTTGCCTTTTCCATTTTTAAAAAGGAGATATTACCAGAAAGTGGAAAGGTAAAGCCTTGTCTGGATCAAGGAGGAGATGTCACAGAATAAGGAGAGACAAAGTTGCAAAGTGAGAGGGAAGTAGTAAAGGCGTTTGAGAGAACAATAATATGTTAATTACTTTTTAAATTGTTTTGGAACAAAGTAGAATATAAGTATTTTATCAAATGATTAAACCCTCCCTGAAAGTAGTGGATTAAATGTTGTTCTCATAATACTGATGAGTTGGAAACAGTGTCGCGCCCTAAGTGAGCGATAATGACTTTTCTTAAGTTTCACTTTGGAAATTTATTTATTTATTTATTTGATACGGAGTCTCACTCTATTGCGCAGGCTGGAGTGCAGTGGTGCAATCTCTGCTCACTGCAACCTCTGCCTCCTGGGTTCAAGCGATTCTCCTACTTCAGCTTCCCAAGTAGCTGGGACTACAGGTGTGTGCCACCACGCCCAGATAATTTTTGTAGTTTTTAGTAGAGACAGGGTTTCACCACCTTGGCCAGGCTAGTCTCAAACTTCTGACCTCAAGTTTTCCTACATTGGCCTCCCAAAGTACTGGGATTACAGGCATGAGCCACCGCACCTGGCCACTTTTGGAAATTTGGAACTAATCTGTAGAGCTTTAATTTGTTCGAACTCCTGACCTCAAGTGATCCGCCCATCACGGCTTCCCAAAGTGTTGGGTTTGCAGACATGAGCCACCGTGCCTGGCCAAGTTTGAGAGTTTTACCAGAATAAAATTTCATTAACTTACTTCTTCTTGTTCAATCTTTATTTCCCTATTTTATGACAACAGAAGGAAAAAAAATCACTATAAAATTTAAGCAAAGTAAAACAACAGTCAAACCCAAGTTAACTTTTCCCTGCTTCGAAATATGAAACAAATGAAGTGTAATTTGTCTTAATTAAAATCATGATCTGAAAGATGACATTTATCTATGACAAGGGGGAGGGAGAAAAAGAAGCAGTGAATTGAGGAGCTTCTACTTAGTGTTTTGACAAAATTTTTTGACAACTTTTTTTTTCTTCTGAGACAGATTCTTGCTCTGTCGTCCAGGCTGGAGGTCAGTGGCGCGATCTTGGCTTGCTGCAACCTCTGCCTCCTGGGTTCAAGCAATTTTTGTGCCTCAGCCTCCTGAGTACCTGAGATTACAGGTGCATGCCACCACGCCCAGCTTATTTTTGTATTTTTAATAGAGATGGGGTTTTGCCATGTTGGCCAGGCTGGTCTTTTGAGTGATCTGCTCACCGTGGCCTCTCACAGTGCTGGGGTTACAGACATGAGCCACACAGTGTCTGCCACCAAAATAGCATATATTTCTAGAATGTTATGCACCATATTTAATTATTCAAAATGTTCTCAGAATATTTTTTAAAGACTTTTGGTACATTCACTATTTTATATTTTACATCATTGTTAAATCTCTTATTTAGTTAGCAAGAGTGATTACAAATTGATTGACAGATTTTTAAAAAATATTGCTACAGTAATTTCTGTAAGACCCAGATTTCAAATGAGACCTTTGTCAGAGGCCATGACCCCAAAGTAGTTTTATGGAGCATTGCATAGGTTACTTGTTACTTTGCATAAATTATTTGGCCATTATTCTTGCAGGTGGACCTGCTCACAAGATAGTTGGACAACATGTAAATAGTTATTAACTCTCTTTGAGTGCATTTCCACTCAGTTTTTCATGTGTGTTCAAACATCAAGATTAAGTCTTTTTAAGGCCATCCATACAGAAAAGGACTCAGGGTTGTAAAGGACCTTAAAAATCATTTAATCATGCATTCAGCGGTTTTTATATCTCTTTCCCATGTCCCTGCGATTTCCTCTTGTACACTCACTGCCTTCTGAGGTAACTAAAAATGTTCTTTATTATAAATTCTTACTTGAATTGATGGCACGATAGGACTTTACCCATTGGTTGTCTCATTTTGTTACATTACTTTTCATATTGTTTTCTAAATTAGTCTTAAACTTACTTAAAGGTAACAGCTGTCTGATAAGGATATTTGTATAGCTTCAGTCTTAATATATCATTGTTGGTTTCTTAGGAAATATGAAATATTTAAAGAATTACAATTCTTTACTGTGGAGCTCTTCACATGTATAGTCTTTTCCTATCATCAGAAACACACTAAAGCTCTCTTTGCATCTCCTAGAAGCTTGTGTGTCACAGTTATTTTAACTAGGTAGTTAATTGAATTTATTGTTAAGTCTACTATTTAATGAGTATAACCAAACTTACTTTAACATCTATTATGAAGCTTAATAGTTTAAAATAATTTAAAAATACTTGGAGTTTACGGAATGAAAACACTGTTTCAAGTTTGTGTGTCGGTTAAAATGTTTGAATCACTATATGTGTCATTTAAAAAAATGTATGTACTAGTAAATTTTATAAAATATTTTATCTTTTAGGCGAGGATTAAATCCACCACACAGGGTGAAATCTATCTCCATGACAACATTCACACAACAGGAAATTGAGTTCTTACAAAAACATGGAAATGAAGTAAGTGTGTGTTTTTTTTTTGTTTTTTTTTTTTCAATTTTCAACTTTTTTGTTGGCAGTCGTTTTAATAAGATTAATGAGTTGTTTAAAATGTTGAATTTCATGGCCTTAAAAAAGTTATTTTTGTATTCTATATTTAGATATTTTAGAATATACTCATTTAAAAATATATTTGGAATTAATCTCTACTACATAAACACTTTAAATCTGAGGTGAAATGTATTTCAAATTCATCAGTCTTGAATATAAAAGGCATTTCAGAGTACGTCATTACTACAATTACTGTTAGTCTTCGCTTTAAAAGTCAAAAAGGAAGATAATTTATTTTGCGATTTTATATTAAACTTGTTAGGCTGTTGTTGTATGTTCAGCTTTCACTTGAAGTCCTCTCCTTTATTTTTTGTAAATTTTTATCTTTGGATATATATGTGATGTGTAATGTTTAGCAGGTATTCAGTAGGGAAGCGGTTAGTAGTTCTCTGTGGCAGCCAAGTGTCATGGGGAGCCAGGTGATATAAAGATTTGGTTGGAAGCTTTTTTTCTTCTTGCCTTTAATGGGCTTCCAGTAATTCCATTCTGTTTGCTTGTTTGCTTTTAGGTATATGTTTTGCTATTAGTAAAAGTTTTAAAACTTTTTCTAATATTTTTTAAATTAATAAAATTAACAAAGAAAGTAGGCATTTTTTATAATCCTGGGGTAAGGATGAGCCAGTCAACCCAAGTTGATTAATAATAGCTATTATTATTTCACAGAAAAGTCTTATTTTCTAGAAAGGAATAAGTAGTACTTTAGTGGTACTCTTCCAGTTGCATCTTTGATATCCTTAATAAACATAAAATAAGTTAAATATTACGATTTTATAAGTATTAATCTTCTCTTTGACCCTTAGAAATTATGTGCAAGTGTTTTACACTTTGCCTTTCTTCCTAATACTTAGAAAGTCATATCTTAAAACCGTTTGCCTACTTGCAATGTCCATGTGCTTTTGGTTCTAAAATAGTGAGGAAATATAAATTCACAGCTATGAAATATTTTTAAATACATGATTTAAAGAAGAGAGCATATTTTGAAGTCTCCAAATTTTGCAAATGACAAATTATTTTCAGTATTCAGATTCCAGACTAATGTGAATACATTATAAGAATGTGTAAAGCTGGATGAAAGGGTAGGAGGTTTTTAATGACAGTAAGCATAGAACAATATATATATTGATTAAAATACAATTTTAACTATTTGTATAAAGTTTACAAGTAGGATTAACTTAACACTGCACACTTGAAGTTACTTTCTTAGAATATTGGCTTAGTGTGCAAAATTTTGGAAATTAGAATGGAATCAGAAATAAAGAATATTATTCTATTTTTAGATTTAAAATATGACAATAGGTAAAACCAGAGTAACAAAACTATGATAACAGCAGTCCATTGAAGAAGTCAAAATATAATAACATGTGACATAAGGTTAGATGGAAACTGGTCGAAAAAATACCAAGATTGAAGGAGTATATATTTTTAATTGTGGTAGGAACATTGATCTACCGTCTTAACAAATTTTTACCTGTGCAATATTGTATGCTTAACTATAGAGACAGTGTTGTATAGCAGATCGCTAGAAATTAATCATCTTGTATAACTGAAATTTTATATCATTTGAATTACAGCTCCTCATTTTATCCTCTGCCCCTGGTGCCCCTGATTCTACTCTCTGCTTCTATGGATTTGACTATTTTAGATACCACATATAAATGGAATTAAACAATATTTGTCATTCTGTGATTGGCATATTTCACTTAGTGTAATGTCCTCAAGATTCATCTTTATTGTCATGTATGGCCGGATTTTAAAGGGAGTATTTTTTAAGGCTGTAGCATTAAGGTAAATTTAGAATATATAAAATAAATAGTTGATTTCAGGGAACTCACTGTATCAGAAAGTAGAAGCAAAATATATGAAATGCATTCATGAATCTTAAGTCCTACAAAGAGGTATGCAGGTTGATAGACCACTCAAAGCACTTACCATGACAATCACTGTTACTGTGCTGGGCATTATGGATGTGGTTATAGATATGTAACATTGGCTTAGTGGACAGAGGGCTCACAGTTGGAGTGACAGATCAGTAACATAATTGCAGCATGGTGTTAGATAAATAATGATAAGAATAAGAAGTATCAGAAGTAGTATGGAGAAGGGACTTAGTCTTTTAGTGGGAAGGAGAGGATTGGGAAGACCCCACAGAAGAGGTAACACATTTGCTGGTTTTTGAGGGTAACTAGGACCTAAGCTGATAGAGAAAGTCACTGAAGATGGAGCAAACAATACAAAAAGAAAAAGGGAAACTTTCAATAGATTGCTAGAAAATATACTAACCTTGTAAATGCTTGTTAAGAAAGACAAACATACCTTCTCATAGTGTACCAAAGGACATCTTAGAACCAAAATAATTGGACAGGTATATTTGGTTCTTTATAGTATTAACAGTATCTTTGTTTTTAAAATTTTGAGAGGTGTTTAGAGGATGAAGATATGAAGTGTGAGATAGTTGCTGCAGCTTTATAACCAAATCTTTGTGGATTTCAAGTACAAGTGTTTTATTATCAGCTTATCTTTTTAAAACCTTTAAATCATAAGTATCACATGTGTAGGGAATAGTACCAGAACTTAAGTTTATATTTCAAAATAAGTTGCCATGTTTCTCTCGTCACCTTTCAGTAGTTTGGAAAGGACCATATTCAGTCACATAAGTTTTGAATTAAAAAGGCACTACCATACATCTTGTGCATGAATGGGTTCATGCCTGAAGAAGGGTATTTCCAAAACTAAAAGATCAGAAAGTGTATTGGCTTTGGCAGCAGCCTTGGATCTTTGACCCCCACCAGGGAGTTATAGTATGCATGGGGGCATGTTTGGTTGTTGTCACTATTGGAGGATGTTGCTGGCTTAAGCAGGCAAGCGCCATGAGTGATGAGTGACTTATAATGTTTTGGACAGAATTAACCTCCATACCATATGCTATGAATATTCCTCTAGACATTTATATATGGGAAACATCTGTGTACGATCATCTGCATATATAATTTAATTTTGTCTTACATACTTGGATCATAGTTCAACATCCTATTGCCAAAAAAAAGTCATGCTCCAAGCCCGGAATCAGAGTGGGGTGGGCTACCAAGTTACAGAGCAAATGGCATGGATACAATCACACAACTGATGGCAATACTAATTATGCATAGAGACCATACTTTTTACAGAGTATATCATTACTTTCTACAGAAAGTAATGACACAAGTTGGTTTACAAATTTCTTGACTATTGCTTTAGTGTTTATAGACTTCTACAGTGTGTTTGGTGAAGCAGATATGTACATTATTAAGTTATAGAACATAATACGCCAGATGCTAGTAAAATATTTTGCATTGGAGCACTTTGTATTTAGTTGGTGAAGTAATTTTTGTCATTTTTTCAAAACCAAAATAGTTTATAAAAAATTTCCACGTATTTATTTTGTAATGCTTTCTTTTGTATGATACAGTTATTTTTAAAACAAATCTGTAGTGATCTTGGCGCTGTGGCTCCCCTGTAATCCCAGTACTTTGGGAGGCAGAGGCAGGATGATTCCATGAGGCCAGTACTTGGAGACCAACCTAGGCAAGAAAGTGAGATCCCGTCTGTAGAAAAATTTAAAGATTAGCCAGGCATAGTGGTACACATCTATAGTCCCAGTTAACTCAGGAGGCTGAGGTGGGAGCATCGCTTGAGCCCTGGAGTTTAAGGCTGCAGTGAGCCATGATCATGCAACTGTACGCCAGCCCAGATGACAAAGTGAGATACTGTTTCGAAAAAAAAAAAAATTCCATAGTGATCTTCTGTATGTCCTTTTTTGTAATGTCATGGGCAAATCATGGTTTTCTAGTTAATGGAAGTTGGGTTAACTTCTCATTATAAACTTAATGGAAGGTAGGCTGGTGAACACTGCTATAGATAGATAATTCAATAGAAAGAAAATGCAGGGCCAGGTGCGGTGGCTCACGCCTGTAATCCCAGCACTTTGGGAGGCCAAGGTGGGTGGCCAATATGGTGAAACCCCATCTCTACTAATAATGCAAAGAATTATCTGGGCGTGGTGGTGGACACCTGTAGTCCCAGCTACTTGGGAGGCTGAGGCAGGAGAATTGCTTGAACCTGGGAGGCAGAGGTGGCAGTGAGCCAAGATTACTCCACTGCACTCCAGACAGAGTGAGACTCCATCCCCAAAAAAAAAAAGAAAAGAAAAAGAAAAAAAAATGTAGAAATAATTTTATTTTGAAATATATTGTTTATGTTTTATAGTATCAAGTTAACCTTCCTAGTTGTTTTAAGACTAAGAGGAAAAGCATTACTACTGGCCAAGCATGGTGGCTCATGCTGGTAATCCCAGCATTTTGGGAGGCTGAGGCGAATGGATCAGTTGAGGCCAGGCGTTCGAGACCAGCCTGGCCAACATGGGGAAACTCTGTCTCTACTAAAAATATATATATTAAAAAATTAGCCAGGCGCGGTGATGTGTACCTGTAATCCCAGCTACTCTGGTGGCTGAGGTGGGAGAATTGCTTGAACCTGAGAGGTAGATATTATAGTGAGATTGTGCCACTGCACTCCAACCTGGGCAACAGAGTGAGACTCTGTCTCAAAAAAAAAAAACAAAAAGCATTACTGTTGATGCTCCACAGGCATAGTCTGTGTGTTAGGAGTAAACTCAGGCATTGCATACCAGTATTTGATTATCTTTATACTGGATTAAAAACAAACCAAAATGATTGCTTTGAAAATAAACCCATGAAATAGCACACTTTTCTCCTGTTAACATTCATGACTGATTCATTCTTGAAGCAGAGATTTATTAATAAATTACCTGCTGTGTGCCAGGAACTGTCCCTAGGTCCTAGGGATACAAAAACAGAGATGACTTCTGCCCTCCCCTTGCAGTCTTGTAGGGAAGGAGACACAATAAAAGTACAGAGGTCTTGTGCTGACAGCTCAGATTTGGACTATGCAGGTTGTGAACCTTGGGCAAGAGGCTTCTGAGCCTGAGTTTATATTATTAGTAACTATAATACCTATGTGTAGAAATCCTAGGGTTTTTTGAACTAGGCCAACTTGGGAAGATTCCCAGTGTATTTCTTGTCAGATAATATTTATTCATTGAATCTGAATCTGAAGTGGTATAAGTCATAAGAAGAATTATCAATTTTTATTTTCATTCCTGGTTTGTATGGTTTCATTAGGGGTTTTTTTGGTTTTCATAGCATACTGTCATATCATTTACATTACTATTTGGATTATGTATTTAAACTCTTGGAGCGTTTTAACTTTGATTTTAATAATGAAAATACTATTATTTTAGTAACAACAGATTGTCATTGTAGAATGGGAAAGTTAAGTTACATACTCATTAATTCAGAATTTACAATTATTATGTTACTCATTGCAGGGGTTGGCAAACTGTTTCTAATGGCCCGATAGTAAATATTGTAGGCTTTGTGGGCCACCTGCATTCTCTGTTGCATATTCTTGTTTGAAATCCACTGCCGCCTCTCCCCCGCCCCCAATTCTTTAGTGTAAAAACCACTTTTAGATTAAGGCAGTATAAAAACAGGCCACTGACCCAGTTTGGTCTGTAGATTGAAGACCTGTTGATTGAAGATGTATAGAACTCTTGTTTTTCAGCTTGCAATATAAATCCTTTTATGATCTGGCATCTTAACTTAGCTAATCTTTTCTTAATATTATTGCCAGCAGAAATACTTTAACTACAATGGTCTTTGTTGTCTTTTCCATACATGCTCTCTGTGTTCTAGTTTTCTTGCCATTTTACTGATGCTGGCTTTTATTTTTGCTTGATTCTTCTCTTCTAACCCTATCAGTCTTTGGGGAGTTTTTATCTCTCATAGATACTAACATCTCCATATGTATTTTAAACTGTTTTTAAAAATAGCATTCACTATAAGATTTACAAAAAAATTTTTTTTGTTACTGCTCTTAGTTTCTTCTGTATCGGTTTTACTGCCTTCAAGACATTATAGACATTTCTGTGGCATAATCTTGCATACTTTTTAATTATACCTAAAGCAGTGAAAATGCACAAGCATATATACCCAAGTGAGTTTCTTTTTTTTTTTTTTTTTGTGGAGACGGAGTCTCACTCTGTCACCTAGGCTGGAGTGCAGTGGTGCAATCTGGTCTCATTGCAACCTTTGCCTCCCGGGTTCAAGAAATTCTCCTGCCTCAGCCTCACAAGTAGCTGGGATTACAGGCATGCACCACCATGCCTGACTAATTTACTAGGACTCAAAAAAATCCATGGTTTAGTTTGATTACCACTAATATATGAACCTTATTACCTTGGGCAAACCACTTTTCCCTGAGCTTCATTTTCCTTTGTAATCTGTGGGAAATATCTGTGTTGCCTATTTCGTGAGGTTGATTTGAAGGTAGTATATGTGAAAACATTTTGAAAATTGATGTATTATGTAGATGTAAGATCATAGTTTTCTTTTTGTTTTTAAAATTAAAAAAAATTTTTCACCAGGTTTAGTAACCTGTCAAGATCATGCTTTTACATGCAAAGGTACTTTTCCAGTTGATTCCTAAACTCAGAAAATAAATATCAAATAGGAACATAATCCATAAAAGGATTTATATTGCAAGCTGAATTTAGGGTGGAGATAAATTTTTGTAGAATTTCAGTCAGTATCCCATCATATTGACTGAATTAATAAATGAAAACATTCACTGATAATACACTGAAAAACATTTTAAGCTACAAAATTAATTATTTGAGGGAATAGCTTCCTAGAGGGATATTTAAGGTTTAAAACAATCTAATTAAAATACTAAAGCACACTATTGTATTATTTAAAGGATATTTATTTAGTGTCTGCATATTTATGCACGTCTGGGCTTTTAAGCATTTTGAGAGAAAGGCATGAGCTGTAACTCTTATAAATATTAGCTGAATCTAGTCAGTAGTAACTTAGTAATGTTGAAAATATTTAGAGTATATTCTTTGATATTAACTGTTGGCTTTCAGAGAAATATACTAATTAAGAAAAATGTAGAAATGCCTTTGTTTTGTACATATCATAACATGTGGGTCTTTTTGAATGATGACAGAAAACCCAGAGCATTATAGAATAAGCTAGATGTTGTTATGTTGTCAGTTTGTGACTACTGGAGAGTTCATTTAATTTTTTGTTACACTACATATTCAATGTTACAGTGTTTATTTCCTTCTAGCTATTTGCCTTACCATTCTAGCTTCCTATAATCTCTCAGCTTATTTTTTTCCTTGCCATTGTGTGTTATCTTCTAAAAAATCTTATTTGACTCTAATTAAAAATATATAAATCATTAGACATTTTTGTTTCTTTTTTAAGGACTTTATTGTGGAGGTATTCATGCATTTACACAAGTACATAGTATAAGAAACTTCTGTCAACCCGTGGCTGTCTTATTATTTTAAAGCAGATGCGAGATATAAAATTTCATCTGTAAACTCAACTCTCATGTTATCCGTGAACGTCAAGGACTTGAAAATATATGTAGCAACAGTGCTATTTTTGTCCCTATAACAATTAATAATCTAGTCATCTGGTCATTAAAGTTTTCTGTTGTTCATAAATATCTTTTCTTTTTTTTCTTAATGGTCTGTTTGAATGAGGATCCAAGTAAGATCCACACATTGAGTGGTTAAAATGGGCTTTAAAACTTTGTACTGCTTATAAAGGATTGGATGCTTGGCTGGGCGCCATGGTGCATGCCTGTAATCCCAGCACTTTGGGAGGCCAAGGCAGGCGGATCACTGGAGGCCAGGAGTTCAAGACTAGCTTAGGCAACATGGCAAAACCCCATTTCTACTAAAAATACAAAAATTTGCTGGGCTTGGTGGCTTGTGTCTGTAATCCCAGCTACTCTGGAGGCTGAGGATAAGAATCACTTGAACTCAGCAGGCAGAGGTTGCAGTGAGCTGAGATGGTACCACTGTACTCTAGCCTGGGTGACAGAGTGAGACTGTCTCAAAAAAAAAAAAAAAAAAAAAAAAGGAAGCTAGATGGTTCACAGTGACACCTGCAAAGATTGGACTGGAATGGGCCTGTTTTAGTGGTATGTGGCATAGATTCAGGCAAAGGTTTGTGTTAAGACAGTGGGGGCCTCAGGCCGGGTAGTTATTCTGGGAATGGAGAGTCTGTAACCTGAGGTCCCTGCCAGCTTAAAGTCCCTGAGAAACAAAGCAGCTCAGGTAACTTCCAGTGCCTTGTGGGACACTCAGGCAGCATAAGTGCTACCTGGTACACATCTGAGTTGCAGTCCTTTATCTGTGTCTTTTCCATTGCTCTGGCATCAGCTGAAACTCAGTCTCCTGAAAATAGATGCTGCGTTCTTACTGCAGAACAAGAAGCCCGCTTGTCAGGACAGCAACTGACATTCATTGTGGCAACAGTGTGTGCCTTCTGGTTATGGGGTACATTATGAGCTGGTAAGAAGAAAATAAACAGGCCTTCCGGCCCCATAGAATTTTGAGGAATTTGTAATGATGTTTAAGGTTGAATAGTAGCAGCCAAAGGCCATGCCTGCAGGAACTTTTGTTGATTTGGGTGATACTTTTTGGTCAGTCTCCTACTGGAACATGACTCCACCACTTTCCCAAGGACAGTCTCATACTGGCCTGTGATGCTAGGTTCTTTCCAAGGATGGAGTCGCTGTGAGCAGTTATCTTTTGATGGAGAACTTGTCCTGCTTTGTGCCATCTAATGGCAGCATAGTGTCAATAGGTCTTTTGGCAGGTGAGAAGGTCCCACTCCCCCCCCCCTCCCCCGCTCCCCGGCCGCGTTGTGAGCGCAGTGGTTTACCAGCTGCTCTGCCTGCAGGGAGCCTGATTTGGCTATCTTGCTACGTTGTCTCTCAGAACCTGCTTCCTAAATAGCTACAGGAAGACTCTGGACTTGGGTAGAGACTGCTCAAAGCCATAGGACAATGGCCAGATCTGCCTGTTGGGTGTAGTATTCTATGAATGACAGTTACAGCTCTGTGATTGATGGTGGTACTTAGATGTTGTGGATCCACCTTACTGATCTTGTTTAGTTGAGCAACTGCAGATAGAACAATTGGACAGCTGGTGTGGATTTTCATATTTTTTTCTATAATAAATACATCATTTTTTCCTGCATGTATTTTGAAACTTTATTATTGGTGCTGGTATATAATTGTCTTCTTGATTATGTTATCATTATGTAATGTCTGTCTTTATGTTTGATTTTTTTTTTTGAAATTTACTTTATCTCATATTTATATTGTTTTTTCATTATAGTGATGGGTTGTTGTGAAGCACTTTATTTTTGTTTTCAGCATGCAACTGTGATGTATCTGGACATGCTTTGTCTGTGTATATGTATTTATCCTACTTATGGTTATTGATCTTCTTGAATCTATGCATTTTCATTTACCAAATTGAGAAAATTTCAACATTTTCCCTTCAAGTATTTTTTCTGCCTCATTATTCTCTTAGCTCTCCTTCTGAGATTCCGATTGCTTGGTTGGTGGGCATTTTGATACTGTTCTGCAGTTTCCAGAGGTTCTCTTAATTTTTCTCCCTCCATTTTTATACTTTCCAGATCAGACAATTTCTCTCTTATCCCCAACTCTTCTGTTATTTCTAAGCTCTAAGTTTTAACTTTAGATATTAATCTTTTCCATCTTTAACATTTACATTTTTTTCTAGAGTTTTTTCTAGAGTTTCCATTTCTCTGCTCAGATTTTGTTCATTTTTATTTATTGTAATCATGTTTTCTTTACTGCTTTTTTTTTTTCTTGAGATGGAGTCTTGCTCTGTTGCCCAGGCTGGAGTGCAGTGGTGGCATCTTGGCTCACTGCAATCCCCACCTCCTGGGTTCAAGTGATCCTCTGCCTCAGTCTCCTGAGTAGCTGGGATTACAGGCGCCTGCCATCATGCTCAGCTAATTTTTGTATTTTTAGTAGAGACAGGGTTTCACCATCTTGCCCAGGCTGGTCTTGAACTCCTGACCTCGTTATCCACCCACCTCAGCCTCCCAAAGTGCTGGGATTACAGATGTGAGCCACCATGCCTGGCCTATAATATGTTCTTGAATATGGATATACTAGCTATTTTAAGTCGTTGTCTCCTTATTCTAAAATTTTTATCATTGCAGAATCTGGTACGGATTGACTTTTCTTTTGGTTTTGGGTCATAATTTCCTGTTCCTTTGTATATGTGCCTCTGGATTCTGTTTTGTTCCTTCAAAAACTATCGGTTTTGTTTGTTTGTTTTGTTTTTTACTTTAGCAAACTGTGCTTCCCATGGTGAGTTCCAGCTGAAATCTTTGCTCAGTTCCTTAATTGAACTGTTTGAAGTTAGCCCCATGTACACATAGGTCAGGAGTGAGCTAGAGATTTGGGAGAAGTTGATAACACACATTTTGTGGTACCTATTTTATTTCTCTGCTCATCTCTCTTCGGGGATTTACCCCTCACTTTCCAGTTGCTGTGGCTGTGGTGAACCTCTTGTCTTCTGGTACTTTAAGCTTTAAGACTTGTGTGTTTCTGTTTGAATTGTAGCAACCCTGCATGACTGTTTTCAAGTGATGATGCTTAAAGTAAAAAAAGCGCATACCTAGTGCTGTTTCTTTCCTCTTCAGCTTATTTGTGGTTGCTCTTTAGCGTCTTTATAATCTTTGTCCAGAGTTTATAGTTGTTATCTGCTGGAGAGTTGGGTTTTTAATGTGAGTCTTTTTGCCACTACTGGAAGGAATCTATAGTGTTTGCCCTTTAAGTGTTTTTTTATCCTCTAAGTTTCCTTTCCAGTCACTCATTCTTACTCTCTGTTCACCAAGTCATTTGTTCAGTAAGTTTCCCACCTTCTGGATTTTGCTAATGCCATCCATGTAGTGTCAGTGTTCCTTTCTTCTCCCAGTTACCTATAAACTGATGGTTGGCTATAGTAGTTTCTTAAGATTCAGGGTTAATTTAAGGAAGGGGAAAGATCCACTGTTTCATAGGTTGTGTGGTGTGTTCTTTTATCAAGAACCACTTTAAAAAGTTTTCATTTTTGGTCCTGTTAGCAGCTAAGGCTCAGTGCCTACATCTATTAATTAGAGACTGTAAAATGGTGATATTCTAAATCAATAGTTTTCTGATTACAGTTTGGGACTTGCAGGGGATCCTTTTGAGACCTTTTCAGAGGTTGTTTAAAGTAAAAAAAAAAGTTTAATAATATTACTGAGACTCAGTTTGCTGTTTTTTACTCCTGTTTTCATGGGTATACAGAGTTTTCCAGAAGCTACATAACATAAAAATGTAGAAACAGATGAGAAATCAGCTGACTTCTACTTAACTAGGCATTAATGAAGTTTACAAAAATTAAAACAGTGACTTTTCACTATTTTTTTTTTAAAATAGCTATTTTTATAAATAAAAGCTATTTACATTAAAATGCAATAGTTTTATTGTCATTCTTCTTTAAGAACATTAAAACTATTTATAAATATCAGTAGATAATTCTTCAATATTGAACTGTTTTCAGAATAGTTCCATAACATTTCCAATAGCAACTGGTTAGGTTTTTAAAAAATACCGTGAATTTATTTATTTGATATGTTTCACCCAAATTCAGTTATTTTTACTGATGCTCAAATTTTCCCCATTGTTCAGTGAGATAGCCACCTGTGTATTCAGAAATGTTGAAAGAAAACTTTTCTTCCTCACCTTTTGGTTTGTTTACATAGAATGCGGTACAAATGAGGTTTACTTCAGAGGCTTGTTTTGAATTTGGGCTAGTTTCTCTCTGTTCCTTGGCCAGTGACTACATTCCAAACTTCAGTCAGCTGCCTCACAAATGCATACCTTCAGTCACCAGGACAACAAGACAATAGAGTGTCAGTACAAATAGATCACTATCATTGAGTCCTAGGTTGAACTAAATAATGGATGAATGTGTTTGAATTAGAGGTGGCCACTGGTATTGATGATAACTTAAACCATAGATAATCCACAGACAATTCTTACTTCATATCAAGACAAAATAAAATATAAAGTTATGTTCTTAACAATGATTTCTAAAGGTTATATGACCAAACAAGCTAGCCCCCTTCTGCTACTCCCTTGCTCAACTCCTTGTTTGCTCTAGGTATATTCTGGGAAATGTGAAAAATGTAAAGCTTATTCTTTGTGTATGTCTATATGTGAGAGAGGGAGGCAGGAATACACCATTGGTTAATTTTTCCTTCTTAGCAACCTTTCTTACCAGATTCATAATATCTTTGAGAGTGAGAATGCTTTGCTTTAGGAGGCTTCACAAAATAAGTTTAGAACAATTGGAATGTAAACACTGTTGGGATTGTTTTTTTCTTTTTGGGAAATAATTCTAAACCTCATCCAAAAGGACAGAAGAGTAGAACTAGTTGGGAATAATTTGTAAAATTATTTACTGTTTGTAATCTCTGTCTTCTTTATGCACAGTAATTTGTGGTATAAACTTCCAGTAATTACAGCAGCCTGAAACTAGTGCAAGGATAGGCACAGATTTATAGATTAGATCCTGAGATATACCATAACCTTTATGACATATATTATAAATATGAATGATCTTGTAAAATGAATGAATTTCAACATTCATTGTGGAAATTGGTTATTCAGTAAATGGAAAATTAATTAGAATGTTAACTGACATAGTACACCAAAATTTCAGAAAAATTTTAGCATTAAGTCATTAAAGGAAGCCAAAAACATGTAGAAAATAGTCTCAAAAGATGTACCTGCAAGATATTTATTAATCCCAATGGGGAAAAACAGTGACTTTAAAATGGAGAGGAAGATACATTTTAACCAGGTAATCTAAGTATATCACCAGTACAGGGACAAATTGACCTTGTATATCTCTGATATGATGCACTGGGAAGGACACATTACTCATGTGGTATCTTCTCCAAAATACCTCATGTTAATTTAATCATGAGGAAGCCCAAAGTAAGGAACATACTACCAAATAGCTGGTCTGTACTCTTCAAAGATGTCATGGTCATGAAAGACAGAGTAAAGAATGGCTCACACCTGTAATCTCAGCACTTCAGGAGGCCAAGGTGGGTGGATCATCAGAGGTTGGGAGTTTGAGACCAGCCTGAACAAAATGGAGAAACCCCCTCTACTAAAAGTACAAAATTAGCTGGGTGTGGTGGTGCATGCCTATAATCCCAGCTGCTCAGGAGGCTGAGGCAGGAGAATTGCTTGAACCTGGAAGGTGGAGGTTGTGGTGAGCTGAGATCATGCCATTGCACTCTAGCCTGGGCAATGAGAGCAAAACTCTGTCTCAAAAAAAAAAAAAAAAAGAGGGGGGTGGGGATAGTAAAGTATGTTCCAGATTAAAAGAGATGAGACAGTTAATGGATTCTAGACAAGGAAAACCTTTTCTTTTTTTATAGAGGCCATTATTAAGATTACTGACTGATCTTTACATTAGATAATATAAAATATTAATGTCTTGATTTTGGTAATTGTGCTATGGTTATGTAAAAGAATGTACTTATTTTTAGGAAATACACATTTGGGGTAAAAGGCTTGTTATGTCACCAATTTAAATGATTCATTAAAAAATTATTTTTCTCAGGAGAATGATAGAGCATTGGAGACTTGGTGAAGGGTATGTGAGATGTGTTTCTACTATCAGCTTTTCTGTAAAATATTTTGTAAATAGAAAACCAAGCAAAACTAAATTGTAATGTTTAAGGATGTATACATGGGGGGAGAGTGGGTAACAGTAAAACACAAAGTGGTGATTACTATAGAAAATACAGCCAAATAGCCCAGCTACATATTTAACATTTGAATGCAGAAGGACTTTATATAGACTGAAAGCAATGGAAGAAGTCACAAAGTAAAAACTGATATATTTAACTAGATAAAACAAGGAAGCTCATGAAAGGCACAGTAAATAAAATTAAAAGGCAGAGCCGTTTTTCTGTGCCAGGCACTATACTATACCGGGTAATTTACTTATGTGATCTCAGTTTGAAAAGTTAGGCAGATGATAATTTTTCTTGAAACTACTGTGACTTCACTTAATAAGTCTTAAATTTATAAAGGTCTTTGTAATTTACAAAGCACATTCATAAATAACCTGTGTGTTGGGGGGATAAGGAGGGGTGCTTACTGTACTCATGCTCCTTGCTGAAAGAAGAAAAGGCTTATTGCCTTGGGAAATCCATGAAACACAGCATCACACACAAACACACATGCACACACACACATGCACGCCCCTGATTGCACCAGAAATGGACACCTAACCCTGGGGCTAGTGACTTTATCAGGTCTTGTTTTTTCAGAAATTGAATTAAGGTTCACAGAGGCTATGTTCAAACAATGAGCATTTGAACTGAAAAATTGTATGTATTTTTCAATAGATTTGTTAGGTAGGTTTGTTTTTCAATAGATTTGTTAGTCTCTGTGCAGGCTAACAAGTAAACAAACAAAAGTTGTACTTAGATAAGCAAAAGTGGGGACAAGACATAGTATGAGAAGCAAATGATAAACTATGTTGGTGGAGGGGTTAGTTGAGAGGGGACTTAAGAGACACTCAGACTGCCCAGGTCCCAGATGGTTTCCTGTTTGCATACCTGGTTCCCATGAAGTATTCGTTTTGTTTTGGTGGAGTGCTTTGGTGTATGCTGTCTGCAAATCTGTTTTTATCCAAAGTAATATAGCTGGGTTTTGATTCTTTTTAGCCTATCTGGAACACAGTTCTGATGTTAGAGACTTCAAGTGAAATAAATTATGGGTATGTGAGTTGTGTATGCTGCCTTTTACTACGTCTTTACGCTAGATGTCTGAATTAGAGCTGTTGCTCTTCTTTACAATGCAGATACTTGTAAGTTTTCTTACTATCTATTGCATTTTATTTCTCTCTAGTATTCTAAGCATTTGCTTCTGTCTTTTCCTTTGTGAGATTTCGTAATCCCTTTCCAAATGTTTTATCATTTGTATTTATTTGTACTTAGTAGTTATTTAGAAAACAAGTGTTAAGTACCTATTCATCTTGCACCAGAACTTATTCTGGTACTTTTTCTCCTATATTATCAAGTAAATCAGTATGTATAATAAACTGCCTCTTAGTCCTTGCTCCTAGGAAGTTCTTCCTCCAGGGAAAAGTTTTTGCCCATCTCTGTGCTATCCCTGTGCGCATTCTAATACCTGCCTCTAAAACAGGTTTTTATTAATGTATTTAAATTGTTACTTGTCTTCGGATGCTGGAATGATAGCATAGTCCATGGTTGCAGGTATGTTAGGTATTGACAAACTTTTTCCATGAAGAGTCAGATAATAAATACTTTTGGCTTTGTGGGTTCCATAAGGTCTTTGTTACAATTAATGCTAATGTTGTAGCCGAAAGTAGTAATAGACAATAGGTAAGCAAGTGGGTGTGACTGTGTTCTAAGAAAACATTATCTGCAAACAAAGTCCCCAGATTTAGCCCAATTTTCTGATCCCTGGCCCACATAGGACAGAAGAATTTGGATCAGTGAATTTATTATTTCTACCAAGTAAGTTAGGAAACTAAATGTTCTAGGTCAGCATGTATATTTTAGGTGGAACAAAAGAAAAAAGATAATTTCTGTTGTGCATACGTTTGAGGGCTGTTAAGGAAGTTGCATTCATGCATGCACCAGATATTAAGTGCTTACTGTGTGTCAGGTATCAAGCATACAAATAGTGTTGAATCAAAGAGGAGGTTCCTGCCTCATGCAGTTTGCATTTAAAAATTATGAGATAAAGGTTGAGAAAATATTGTGAGAGTGTGTATCTAGGATTTGGCACAGGGGTTAAATGCCCCTTTGGATTGGGTGGTTAGGGAAGACTTTCTGTGGAGGCCAGTGGGCTGGAGAGTTTAGAAATTAGTTTGGAGGACTGATCAGGGGTCACATTCTGTTGAGCCTAATAGGCTGTGATGAAGAATTTGATTCTTAGGTTAAGAGGAAGCTATTATAAGGTAGTTTGTGCTTAATTTTTTTTTAAAACCCTAGGACAAAGTAAATAAGTTGGATTTGATATCTCATATGTCTGATATTCCCTTACCTGTCCATTTATGTGGCTGCTTCTCAAAGGTACTATGTCTCAGAGATCTGCACATACAGCTTGTGTGTGCCTATTTTTAGTTACTCAGTTGCATAAGTTCTAATTCTTGCCAGCACATTTTATAAAACCAAATGTTATGATAGAATGTATTGTAAAGTTTCTTAAAAAATGTATGTAAATGCAAAACTTTCAGTTTCTCTTGCATAAAGCACATTCGGATAGTGCTTTTGTTTGTTTCTGCAGGCATCTTTCAGTTTATATATTGTTCAGATATGTGTCACTGAGAACTAATCAGCTGGTGATCTGGAAATACTATAGTCACATTAATGTAGGCTGGATTGGTGTAGAAAATGGCAATAATGCACTTAACATTAATAACGTACTTGTTTTTCCAGTATTTTACTTGAGTCATGGCATATATTTGAGATATTTTTCTGAGTATGGACTTTTTCTTCCTCGTTTCTTCCTTTTAGGGCAAAATAATATATTGGTGATATAATTTTGTATAGGTCCGTGATACCTGTCTAGAGAGCTTCTAATGGTATTTTCTGTTTGTTAATGTTTATTTTTGTTCAGTTTTTCTGTCTACTTCTGAAAAGTGGATATTGGTTGCTTGTTCATCAGATTTTTTATTTTTAAACTGTTCTTTTGTTCCTGTGTTTTATGGGCAGTATTATTAAGTGCTGTGATTATATCTTACATACAAAAGGAGGCAGGATTACCTAGGGGATTCCTCCATCTCTACTAAGTAAAGAAAGGACAAAAAAGAAAGTCTGAAATCTAGTTAGATGTATGTAGATTGGCTTAGTGAAAAAAGATTCTTTAAATTCCAGATCCTCTGTCCTTTCCTTATTCTTAGATCTTTCTATGCAGAGGTTGCAAGCAGAGTCATGTCATGTGGTTTATTCTTTTTATCCTTTTTGTGAAAATAAGGTTTTGTCCAAATAAGGGTGAATATCCATTTCAGCAAGTTTCCCCTCCAATTTGCTGTCCCCCTCAAGGATTACTGATATAACACTGTTTCTTACCTTTCCTTTTTTATATGAGTAATTGGGAACGAGTATGAAGGTTTCCTATTTTTGGTATTCATAACTGAGTTTGTTAAATTGCTTGCCCTGTATATATTTATTATCATGATTTGGCTGCTGTGTTGGATAGCTGTTATCTGCACTTCTGACTCTAGCCTTTTCCTTGCTCTGGCTCCAAGCAACTGGTCTGTCTGGATATACAGTTGGGCTTCTTATCCCTAGTTTCTGGTTGGGTTCAGCTGGTGGGGAACATTTTCAGCTGATTGAAGGAAAGGAGGAGAGAGAGGTTAGGATTTTTACTTTCCTTACTTCTTCCTATGGGATTTCTGTAGCCTGGCTGCATCCTTCCATTGAAGTTTGCAGTTCCTATCAGGCAGCCCTCTTTGTTTTAAGATTCTGCTGATGTTTTTCTTTCCTCCCCTGCTTGACTGCCAATGGGTAGGGGTAGGCCCTGCTGTTACTAACCTTGGGATAGAACACTCTCACTTGTGATTTCCTTAACAACTCAACTATGCTTTGTAACAGTCTCCTTATTAAACTTCCTTCAAATTATCCAAATTGACTGTGCCGCCTGTTTCTATGGTAACTGACTGATTAAAATATGCTTTAACATATTTTAGATTCTGTCAGTGGCTATTATGATTTCAATTCTAGAGTGGATTAGCACTATCAAGGGAAAAATTAACAATTTTATGAGTTTATTCTGTTGTCTGGTGTGATTTTCAGTTCTTCTGTAAGATCTGGCTTTGAGTATTATCAGTTTATTGTACACTTAATATGGCACAACCCATTGTTTAAAGTATTATGGGGAATCCAAAAGTAAATGAGACACATGCTCCATGATTCTACTACTAGGCAGTTTGGAATGAGTTTCCTGTGAGAGCTACAAAATGCTAGAAGTCGAGGAGAGAGATTGCTCTGTCAAGACCACTTTAATTGTGTCTGCAGCAGGAATGAAGGGAGATCTTCAGTTTCCTGTATTTTCCTGGTAAGACCACCCTTCCCAGTCATTGCTTATCTTATCACTCCATAGCCCATCACTGCAAACCACTTAAGAGACCAGGCCTAAAAGTAATATAACTAATACGATTTTTTTTGAGACAGTCTTGCTCTTTCACCCAGGCTGCAGCGTAATCTTGGCTCACTGCGGTTGCCACCTCCCGTATTCAGGCAAATGTACTGCCTCAGCCTCCTGAGTAGCTGGGATTACAGGTGCATGCCACCACACCTGGCTAATTTTGTGTGTGTGTTCTTAGTAGAGATGGGGTTTTAACATGTTGGCCAGGCTGGTCTCGAACCCCTGGCCTCCCAAAGTGCTGGGATTATAGGCGTGAGCCACTGCGCCTGACCAAACTAATACTAAAAGTTTATATACCTGTTCTTGTTACCAAACATGTATTTATTTAACTTGCTAAACCTCCCTATGAAATAGGTTCTATTACTTGTATTTTACAGGTAAAGAAAAATTAACTTGCTCAAGTCAAATAGCAAAGAGAATTGGAATTCAGACTCATGCAGTCTGATTCCCTAGTCCAAGCTCATTAACTACCATCACCACCACATTATTCTATAATTAGAGCTGATTATTTACCTCCCCCAAAAGATCAAAGCTAATTCCATTGTTCTGTATAATTCCTTGTTTTTAAGTGTCATTCTTGCTCCTCGGTGCTGTTTTTAGTGCCTTGCCCCCACTTTTCATGTCAATAGATTTTATCAGTGGCTGCATCTTTTTGTTGCAATTGTACCAGTCAAACTCCCTCATTCAGTATGTGTGTGTGTGTGTGTGTGTGTGTGTGTGTGTGTATGTATGTATGTATGTATATATGTATGTATGTATGTGTGTATATATGTATATATGTATTTAGAGACAAGGTCTCATTCTGACACCCAGGATGGAGTAGAGTAGTATGATCAAGGCTCACTGCAACCTCTATTTTCCAGGCTCAGGTGATTCTCTCACCTCACCTTCCCAAGTAGCTGGGACTACACATTCACCACCACGCTTGGCGAATTTTTGTATTTTTTGTAGAGGCTGAGTTTTGCCATGTTGCCCAGACTGGTCTTGAACTCCTGGGCTCAAGCAGTCCCTCCGATTTGGCCTCCCAAAGTACTGGGATTACAGGCATGAGCCATCGTGCTCAGCCCCCTCATTCATTTTAAATACTGTTTTTATTTCCACTAGTGTTAATCATTTTGGCATGGCCAGTATCCACACAGATAGCTCCATGGCCTCCAGAATTCCGTGACCTCCAGTGATCCTTCATACTACTTTAAACCTTTTATTTATTGATAACTGTATCAACTCCCAGATTTCAGTTTCAAGCATCCAGTTCTCTGACCACCACTGATTCTCTTTCCAGCTTATGCCCTCTAATACTGGAGCCAACAATTTTGGGACAATTATCAGGACCTCCACTCCTTCATTTCACTAAATGTTGTTATCTCTCTTCCTCATGATGTCTTTATTTTTCTTAGCTTAGGTTCCATGGTCTGTTAATATAGTCACCTTTTTCCAACCTCTGTCATGTTCTGCCCGATTAAACCAATATTCTACCTACTTTTACCTAAATAGCCAGATAAAGCTAGTTTCACTTTAGATATTCATGGCCCCAAGTCTTCAGTGCTTCTTAGTCAATTCATTCTCACCCTTTTTTTCTAACCTTGAAACCCCTTTTTCAGTTGATGGTATTGGTTTTACTAAAAAAACAAGCAGAAAAGAGACTTTATCAGCAAATCTAGATGCCTGAAATAGTAATGTTAGTAGAGTGTTGGGAGCAGAAGGTGACCTTTCAGGTACTAAAATGTGAGTAGGTCATAAGGAGCTAGAGACTGATGTTTTCCCAGATGTGTCACTGAAACACTGGCTTTGTTAAATGAATCTTGCCCCATAATAGGTTTACTGGCTAAATTTGAGAAATGCTGAAAGCTGTATATAGTTTGAATCTCTCTTTCCCTCTGTCTCTGATGTTCTGATAGAGGCAAGGAAAGGTGAAAAGTTACAGGTAGGAAGTAAGTTTCCATCTGCTGGCCTAGATGTTACTGAAGCATTGGTTCAAACTTTAGCCTACTTCAGTATAACCTGGAAGACTTGATGAAACAGATTGCTTGGTTCTACCTAGAGGGACTGATTTCACACGTCTTGGGTGGCTCCTGAAAATTTGCATTTCCAACACGTTCTTAGGTGACACTGATGTTGCTTGCTGATTTAAGGAATTGGGAATCACATATTGAGTCATTTCACTTGAGTAAGAATTCAACTGCCAAGAGTGTCGAGAATGGTTAGGATTTTGAGCTATAAATATAGGAAATAGCTGCTGTGGGCAATATAATAGGAAATTAAAGCTGATTAATAACTGAGGAACTTTGACAGTGAGATATTTTGAATTTGTAGAGGACCCAAGCAGCTATTTTTAATGACTTTCTCTAGCAGTGTGACCTTTCAGAGAGCAGGTGCAGAACCACGGCAGTTAGTATGCAGTTTAGAGGAAATCCTACGATCTGCTTATGTCAAATAGTTTACAGTCAAGCGCTCCATCTTTGCTTTGCATTACCATTATGAGTGCCAAGATGGCAGCTCTATGATCTGTCTGCCCTTAGTCTGTCGGCTTCATTTTATTTATTTGTATGCTTATTATTTATTATTCATTTATTGATTTTAGTTTTAGAAGTTGTATATGGCAGAAGTTTTAGAAAGTAGAGACTAAAGTGTCCTGAAGTAATTCTGTCAAGTACAGTCAATAGTTCCATGGCTTTGGGCAAATAACTACCACGTCTCTTGTTTTCTCATTTGGGAAGTTTTAAAATAGAAGAATTAAAAACTTGCAGTCCTCCGTTTATGAACGTAATTGATAGATCTTTAAAAATCTTAAAGAATTACAGTTTGGGAGAATCATTAGTTAGGCTTCTGCCTGAGGAGAGTCCCATGTAGTTCTTTTTAAGTGGCTAAAAACTAATTGGACAAGCTGGGTCTCTTTAAGGTTTATGGTATTTCTGGCAGTAAGTTGCACTACTGTTCTTGGGTGTCTGTACGTCTCAGGCTTTGACACTGAAATGTCTTCATAATGGATTATGCCTTACTCTAGTCCTCACTCGTGTCAACTGTCACTTCCAAAATGACTTTATAGTATCTGTACTGAGCCTGAAATAGGAAGGAACCACAAGAAATATTTTGAAACATGTTTGGGGACTTGGTAGGAGGGAGAGGGGCAAGTCCTTTTTCCTATTCTTTCTCTTATGTCTCCCATAGCCAGTTCAGTGAGCAGGTAAGATTGAGAAGCATGCTTTTCCTTCGCTCATGTCTTAAATATTTGTCAGGGTTTTTGAAACGAGATACTGTGTTCTTTTCATAGTGTCGTAATTGCTTATTCTTTAAAATAATATAATTTTGGAAATTTGTGGACTTGTTTTTGATAACTTTGTTGAGGAATAACTGATAACTTGTACATATTTAAATTGATAACGTGTCCATAAAATATAATTTGATGAGTTTTGACATATCTATATACCATGAAACCACTACCACAATAACAAGAGAGCATCCATTTCATTGTGCAACCCTTTGTAATGAATCCACTGGTCTGCTTTTCCTCGCTGTAGACAGGTTTACATTAAAGATTTAAATGAATGGAAATATGTTGTATATATGTTTTGGTGGGGAGGGGGGTGCACGTAATCTTGAGGTTTATTCATGTTTCTTGTATTAATGGTTTGCTCCTTTTAATTGCTGAATAATATGCTTCTGTGGATTTTCTGCCATTTTTTTATTCACTTGTTTATGGACAATTGGGTTATTTCCAGTTTGGGGTTATTATCAAAGCTGCTGTAAATATTTATGTACAGTCTGAGTGTGGACAAGTGCTTTTATTTTTCTTGGATAAATACCTAGAAGTAGAATGACTAAGTCATATACCAGGTCTACATTTAACTCTTAAGAAACTGCCAAATGTTTTCCAAAGCGCTTATACCATTTTATATTCTAAAGAGTTCTGGCCGTTCTGCATTGTTACCAGCACGTTGTGTGGTCATAACTTTGTTTTTAGCTTTTCTAGTGGTATCTATGCGTGTCTATCTTGGGAGTCTCAGTGTCTTTTTTTTTTTTTGAGACGGAGTTTTACTTTTGTCGCCCAAGCTGGTGTGCAATGACGTGATCTTGGCTCACTGCAACCTCTGCCTCCTGGGTTCAAGCGATTCTCCATACTCAGCCTCCTGAGTAGCTGGGATTACAGGTGTGCGCCATAGTGGCACACACTGGCGCCAGGCTAATTTTTTTATATTTTTAGCGGAGACAGGATTTCACCATTTTGACCAGGCTAGTTTTGAACTCCTGACCTCAGGTGATCCACCCTCTTCGTCCTCCCAGAGTTACGGGATTACAGGCGTGAGGCACCGCACCTGGCCTCAATATTGTTTTAATTTGCATTTTATACACGACTGATGACAGTGGGCTGCTTATATCTTTGGTGAAGTGTCTGTTCAGATCTTTTGCCCCCTCTTTAAATAAGTGTTGGCTGGGTGTGGTGGCTCATGCCTGTAATCCTAGCACTTTGGGAGACTGAGGTGAATGGATCGCTTGAGCTCTGAGTTTGAGACCAGCCTGAGCAACATGGTGAAACTGTCTCTACAAAAAATAGAATTAGTCACATTTGGTGCTGCAGTCCTGTAGTCCCAGCTTACTCAGGAGGCTGAGGTGGGAAGATGGCTTGAGCATAGGAGGCGGAGTTTACAAATAAGCTGAGATTACAGCACTGCACTCCAACCTGGGCAATAGAGACAGACCTTTTCTCAAAGACAAACCAGAAAAACCCCAAACAAGTGTTGGGTTATCTGTCTTTTATAATTGGGTTGTAGGAGTTCTTTATATATTCCAGTTTCAATTTCTTAAACATTTTGCAAATATTTTTATCAGTTGGAGTCTTGTTTTTTATTTTTTAAGTTTTTTTGAAGAATAACTTGTTGATGAAGTCTACTTTATAAGTTTTTCTCTTTATAGTTCTTTTTGTGCTATTTTATTTCGTTTCTCTTTTGGTTTTTCTGAAAGTTAAATATCTCAGATTCTCATTTTTAAGCTATTGGACAAAAAAATCATAGGAGACAACTGTAAAGCTAATAGTGTATCTGCCTTATATTTGTGTTTATTGTTACAGTTTTACAGTAAATTGTTTACGATTCTAGTATTTTTGTGTGTTCCTTTTGGGTTTTTTAGACTTGTTAAAAGGCCTGTAAAATTGTTACTGGTTCAGTTCCTTTGTTTTGTGAGTAAGAGAACTGAGGTTTATACAGGTTACAAGACTTTGCTAATGGTAAGGTTTATGATTCCACCAAGACCAAAAAGGCCCCAGGTCCTCTCAAATCCCGTTTCACTGTTCATTTCCCTTTTTAAATGATTCTGTTGCTAAAATTTTACTACATACTGCAAAATACTAAAAATAAATTTAGTTTCTTTATATCTGATTATTAGTATCCTCATTGAATGCATATTATTAAAATTATTATGTAGATTAGCTTCCTGAAAGAATCATTATTTCCCCTTAAAATTTTATTAAGTGAAGATGTTGAATTTAACATATATATTTTTTTGATTCTTTCCAAAGGTCTGTAAACAGATTTGGCTAGGATTGTTTGATGATAGATCTTCAGCAATTCCAGACTTCAGGGATCCACAAAAAGTGAAAGAGTTTCTACAAGAAAAATATGAAAAGAAAAGATGGTGAGTGAATAGTTTGTATGTAGAATAAAGCCTCCCCAAATCATATTAACTATGGATAAGGTTAGTCTGACACAATGAAGGATAAAAGACAGACAGTGAGAACTAGATAAGTATATAATTCATTATCCCTTGGCTTTTTGTTGGTTTGGTTTCCAAAAACCTTTACTTCTACTTTATCTTAACTCATTTGTGCCTGGCAGCAGCCTTTTTTTATAATAATTACTAGGAAAGTTAGGGATTCTTCCTTCTACTCATTCCCTATCTCAGTTAGCTTCTTTAAATGTATTTTTTCCTACAAAGTCTCCAGTCTTAAAAATCATTAATTTAGCAAGTATTTATTGAGTCATATCTTTTTTTTAATTTATTGAGTAGCATCTTCTATATACTAGGCACTGTGCTAAAGCTCTGGTGTAGTAATCTGTCTACCTAATTGTCTGTTGTAGTCTTCACTCAAAATATTTTTTTCTTACTACCTAAGAAATCAGTTTACTTCCTGGTTAAGAAGGGAGTATTTGGATTTCCCTAACTAAATCTATCGGATGTTAATTTTTAAAAATTAATTCCAACAGATTGTTCATATAGCTAGTAAGCCCCTTACAATGGAATAGGGACTATATACATAAAGCTAGTGTTCATCTACTCAGGGCTCTTCATTTTGAGCTATATGAGCACAATTTAAATATAGTTACTAAGACTCTTTACTATGAACTCTTTTGTTTGTTTCTTTAATAGTATTGAATAACGGATATTTCATCTTGGGAGGTGAAGAAGATGGGGCAGAGAGTCAAAATAGGGGGTAGATAATGGGGAAGTAACGGGCTTCTTGTTTGTCTGAGAAATTGTCTTTCAACCCGGAGAATATGTTCGGAGCCTGTTTTGGTCCTGAGAGAACATTTGACGTGGTTTACAGCAGAGGTCTTTACCTTCATTCAGGAGCACATTAGCTCTGACTTGCATGCTGTATTAAAATTTGTATTCTTACTGCTTTCCAAAATAGACTACTTTTTTCTTTTTTTTTTTTTTTTGGAGACTGAGTTTTGCTCTTGTTGCCCAGGCTGGAGTGTAGTGGCACGATCTCTGCTTACTACAACCTCCGCCTCCCGGGTTCAAGTGATTCTCATGCCCCAGCTTCCCAGGTATCCAAGATTATAGGCACCCACCACTACGCCTGGCTAATTTTTTATATTTCTAGTAGATACAGGAGATGGGATTTTGCCATGTTGGCCAGGCTGGTCTTAAACTCCTGACCTCAGGTGATCCGCCCACCTCAGCCTCCCAAAGTGCTGGGATTACAGGTGTGATCCACTGTGCCCGGCCTAAAATAGACTACTTTTTGCAAGGCAAGGTTAGTCAGGGCTCTATTCAGCTATACCAGAAGACATCAGGTATGAAAATAGATTAAAATACACCAGTAAAATACAAGTTTAGGAAAGAAGTAAATATTAGAAGATGAGTCTATAGTAAAAATGTGGTAGCATAAATGATTCTTTTAAAATGAAAGGTATAATTATCCTTTTATAGTTTTGGTTCTGAATTTCCTAGACATTCCATCCTGTAGGAAAGACTGTTCTCCTTGCGTAGCCCTAACCTAGTTTTGTTTTTTCAGCTGTGTTACTTTTACCAATTCAGAAAGTGAGTTTGGTTAGGGATTAGCTTATGGTCAGCTCTAGATATCAGGAGAAAAATGAGTGTCAATAACAGTTGGTAGAATTAAAATCATAGATCCTTACCCCTACATTTATAACAGTGATGTATTATTCATTTAAACTATAACCCAAGTACCTGGAAACCTCAAATAATTATAATTTATGTGTTTTTTTTTTCCTTCCCTGAGAAACAGGATAATAAGAGTAATACAAATACAGACTTTACGTGGTGGGACAGGTAACCATCATTAAGAGGTCCAGAACCTGTATGTTTTTAATGCAGACTCCTGCACACCTGTAACATACAGCTAGAGAGCAGTGAAATTGGTTTCTGACATGGAATAAGCACTATTAAGATGCTGTCTCCCTAAAAATACTCACTGTAACTGTACTTAAAACAGTGATGCCGTTGTTATCCAAAGGGATTTTGAAATTGTTCTTTTGACCAGTTCTCAAAAGCACTTTCTGTGTTAAACAAGATTAGTTTCTTTACTGTGTCAGGTCAGTCTTGAACCAATAACTATCATCTGATTTTATCCTTCGATAAGACTTGGCTATATCAGTAGTGTGCTAAATTATGGGAAAGTATAACTTTTTGTATTCATTCTCATATCTCTTATCTCTCCCATTTACTTAAAAAAAAAAGCAGTTGCATTGTTTGTGACTATAATGTAGTTTGGTGACAACACTTATGTAGTTAGCAAATATCTATACTAGGAATGTGTTCTCAGTGCTTTACAAATGTTAACTTATTTAAACCTCACAGCAACTCTGTCTCTCCATTTTATCAGTGAGAAAATGGAAGTACAAAGAGTTGAAGTATTAATAGTTTACCCAAGGTTTCACAGCCATTTAGTGGTAGAGCTGGGATTTGAACTCTGTTTCTGAAACAGGTGCTCTTAAACATGGTTTTCCTTCTTTCCTCACCTACTAAATATGGGAAATAAAAAGCCTCCTTTTTTTATTTTGTCCTTTGTAGGACAAAACCCGGAATTACAAAGAACAAAAGCTCTCACTTAATCCCACACCTAGAGGTCAGCATTGCCGATGTTTGGACATTATTATATCCTTGCTGCCTCTTTCTTGACTTGCCTCCTCACATAAATCATGTATTTACATGACTGGAATTAAATCTGCAAGAACTGTGAAGTTTTATCTTTCCACGTCAAAGCAGAGTAGCTATGAGTATTGTATTCCAGTGATTTTTAGCATAATCCCTTTAAATATTTTTCTCTTGATAGACGTTGGATTTCCCAGTTTTTTTTGAAATGATAAAGAGAGGACTGTGGTTAACATCCATGCATACATTTATCTATAGACTTACCAATTCTTAAGGATAAGTTTCTGGAAGTGATACTTCTGGTGTACAAAGCACACTTATTTATTTTAGTAGGTAGCAATACAAAATTTGTGAAGTTCACACTTAGCTCATAGGTGAATAAAGCCTTAATTTGCATTTTTGTTAGGTTAAAAGTGTTTTTATTTCTATGTCTCTTTCTGTGAATTGCTTCTTTTGTTCATTTAAAATGGGATGATCTTATTCTAAGCCTTTATATTTTAGGCTGTTAACTGTAATATTACCAGTGTTTCCCTAACTGTAATATTACCAGTGTTTTCCTAACTGTAATATTACCAGTGTTTTCCTTCCTCATTTGTCTTAAAGTTTTTTATGATCTAAGATAATTTTTAAAATTATACTATTAACTGTTCATTGTGATGATTAATTGTAGGTCTTCAGTTAAAAGCAGTTATTTCTTATATTGTACTTAATATCTTAGAAAAACTATAAATAAGTAATTGAAATGAGTTTTGTGGTTATTCTTTTTCTCTGAGTATTTTTATTTAATGGGTGTTGTCTTAAGCTATTGTTTCTTTTTAAAAAAATAGGTATCAGTTCTGTGTGAGAGGGTTTTCAGATAAGAGTAATGGTGAAACAGTCTCGTACAACGTTAGAATTAAGCTTATCATTTTTTGTTGTAGAATTACCTACATTTTTCGTAGTTAACTGGTTTTTACATATTTTAGGTATGTCCCACCAGAACAGGCCAAAGTCGTGGCATCAGTTCATGCATCTATTTCAGGGTCCTCTGCCAGTAGCACAAGCAGCACACCTGAGGTCAAACCACTGAAATCTCTCTTAGGGGATTCTGCCCCAACACTGCACTTAAATAAGGGCACACCTAGTCAGGTGAGTAGTCTTTGAATCTTTGTAGGGAGTTCGACTTAAGGGGGCTTGAGTATCAAGAATTTGAGAATTCTTTAAGACAGCAGCATAACCTTGTATGCCAGTAGCATTATGTTCCAGTGGTTTATTATACATTAAGAAATTGTAGGTTAAGTGGTTGAAATTTATTTATGTTTGTTCTTCTTGCTGTTGCTAATACGAGTTTCTTTGACTTCTCTGCAGCTTTGTAAAGGTGAATTCTACAGGAATGTTGCTATAGCTATATATATGTGTGTGTGTGTATATATATATGTATGTATATATCATTTATTATGCAGTTAGTAAAACATGAATCTGTGGTGACTATCAGAGTTAAAACATAAAGTCTCTGTGATACACTTTTCTAGGAAGGAATTTCTTTAGTAGTGCAATTTTCCCACATGTGTGATTGTGAAGCATTTTGATCATTAAAACACAGGGGGCTTTGCATTATACCTTATTCTTAGAAATGAACAAAATGGAATCTTTTCATAAGTTGCTACCTAAAGTTTGTACTTTATTATAGTTGTGTGGGGCTGTGACCGATCTGTTACTGTATAGTATTGCAGCCTCTATCCTATACAAGAATGGTTCAAAAGCATAGTACTATGGATTGAATCCTTTTTGATAACACATACTAGAACATTTGGACAGATTTCTCTGTTTTCACAAAAGGTTTAAGTGAAAAATGAGAAAGGTTAACTCAGTATACTGTAACTCTTCCTATATCTAAGTGTGTTTTAAGTTAGAGATAGTTTTGTATAAAGATTTTGCAGATCTGACTGTAATATCTTTATAGTTAATATGTGGTTTATAGTCCCCAGTTGTAGGTCGTTCTCAAGGGCAGCAGCAGGAGAAGAAGCAGTTTGACCTGTTAAGTGATCTTGGCTCAGACATCTTTGCTGCTCCAGCTCCTCAGTCAACAGCTACAGCCAATTTTGCTAACTTTGCACATTTCAACAGTCATGCAGGTAAGTGTTTTTTCTCAACAACTTTTGCTGGGGAATGTATATAAAGCACCAAGAAACATTACTTCTTTATCACACTTTGAATATCAGTAAACATTTTTTGTTGAGAATGTTTCTGTCAGTTGTTGGCATGACCTGTTTTCGTGGAAAAATGGGGAAAGGATATAATGTCTATAATCTCGCCTTCTCACCCAGGCTGGAGTGCAGTGGTGAGATCTCACTGCAACCTTTGTCTCCTGGGTTCAAGGGATTCTCCCACCTCAGCCTCCCAAAGTGCTTTTTTTTTTTTAAGATGGAGTCTCACACTCTTGCCCACACTGGAGTGCACTGGCATAATCTTGGCTCACTGCAACCTCTGCCTCCTGGGTTCAGGCAATTCTCCTGCCTCAGCCTCCTGAGTAAGTGGGACCACAGGTGCCTGCCACCACGCCTGGATGATTTTTGTGTTTTTAGTAGAGAGACGGAGTTTCACCATGTTGACCAGGCTGGTCTTGAACTCCTGACCTCAGGTGATCCGCCTGCCTCGGCCTCCTAAAGTGCTGGGATTACAGACGTGAACCACTGTGCCCAGCCCTAAAGATACTTTTTTGATAGAACACTTGTGGTCTTTGAATGGCCTTTTCTTCCCTCCTTATTCTGAGATTTAACATATTTGTTACAAACAGTTTAATGCACGTCACCAGAAATTGGGATTTATGGAGTTTTATTTTGTTAACAAATATGCAAAGCTCGCAGAGGTACTAGGTAATATTTAAAAATTGATTATTGAAGTGTAGATTCGGTCACTCGTGTCTCTCCTTAATTGTGATAGCAATAGTCTGATAGGGAAGTGGCATAATGTATTAAAAAGAACCTGGGCTTTGGAGTTGGTACAACCTGGGTTCAAATGCTGGCTTTCTTGCTTATTATCTATGTAACTTTGGGCAAATTACCTAACATTTCTAAATTTTTTATTCTATAAATTGTCTTTGATAAGTGGCAAGGTTCAAATGAGATGATGCATTTAACTGGTTAGCATCTAAAAGGTACAATAAGTATTCTCTCTTTTTCATACCTTTTACATATATATGTACATATGTATACACATATACACTTATGTATGTTTGTATGTTTACCTATCGTGCATTTAAGAAAAACGATCACAGTTTATAGCAAGTTTTTGTGCTGTTTTAATCTTTCGATCTTAGTTAAGATTCCTCAAATGGTTTAGATTCATTTCCCAACAGCTTGGTAGTTTCTTGAATCTTTACAGTTCCTGCTTTATGCTTTAACAGTGTAGAAGCATACATAGTAGTATTTGTGTTGGAAATGTGTATGGAATCTGTTTTGGATGCCGGTAAGCTGTGATGTTGATATCATGGAAAGTTTACCCGTTTGCATTTTGAGTGATTACATAAGTATCAAACCAGATGTAGAACATTAATTTAGGAATTTAGTCATTTTGTAGTTTTAATTTGATAATTTGAAACTTTGCTTTATATTATTTTCTCTAAGTTCAGTTATGGACAAGAAAAATTCAAGACTATTTTTCTAAAAGATGTATTTCACAATTTTATGAGCATAGCAGAAACCATTGCTGATAGAACTGATTTTCTATTTGTATTTTAGAACTTATTTTGCCTTATTTTACTTACTTGTGAGATTGTAATGGTTTTCCTTTTTCTTTCAATTTGATGACCCAACTTTTTGGATAATGATGACATAAAGCATATTACATGTAATCACACTCCAAAATGTTCTGTTTGGTATAGTTTGAAAAATTGTGGAAAAACTTCTCTCCAGCCACATTTCTTTCTAGCAAGCAATAAGGGAACCTTTTGTTTCAAATATTAATAAAAACATTTTCTAAGGACATGCTTTAGAAGGAAATTGTGGTATAATTTTTATATGTCTCATGTGTGTATTTGCTTTAAAAAGGAGTCTTAGGATGACATGGGTTTCTTTTTTCAGGAAAAGTTATACTGATGAGGATAAGAAATTGTGAGTTTCTTTTGCTTAAGTTGTTGAGGTTGTGGTAGATTTCCTTCTTCTGTATTAACTGAGCTGTAAAATCCCAGAAAACCTGGAGAACCTCTTTCCCCTTAACCCTCTAGATAGAAATCCATTTCCCCTCTGACCAGATAAGAACCCCAACTCTCTTTTCCCACCTCTTGCTTTTGAATGCTGGTAAAAAGAGTTGGTGGGAAAACCAATAAATAATAAACCTTGTATAATTTATGAATATATTCTGGTTTAATCTTCATTTCAGGATTATTGAAATATAATGTGAAATTACTGATAAGTACCAACTTCTTTTGTAAATTTGCAACTTATTTCTTGTTCCCATTGTTTCTCTCTCTTTAAATGCAATTTGTGAGTTTCACAGGTAATGTTGAAATTTTCTTTGTAATTCTGTTAGCCAAAAATGGTTAGATAAATCACTGCAACTCTACAGACTAACTTGTACCATGGTTGCACTATTACTTTCAATAACTCCCTTAAAATGCACTTTGAAAACAGTCACCATCATTTAATTATAGAATATGCAGTGAAGGAAAAGAAACTTCTATTTTGATCAGATTGATAGAAAGTGGTTGATCTTAACTGTTTTGTGAAGAAAGAAAGTAATAGCAATGTAGGCTAACTGTAAGTCAGGTTGCATAAGAGGAGTTTTTTTTTAGTCTAAAGTTCTTACTTTAAAATGACTGCTCAAATTACCTTTTTTTTCTTTATTTGAGTTTTGGTTTGATTACAGGTGAATAAAATGTATATGCCTGTTACAAGAAGAAACTACTGAATTACTCATTTATTTTTCCTTCTATACGGTTGATACTATCTTTTGACATTTTGCCTTGGAGTAGTCTCTAGGTATAAAACCTAGGTCATGGTTTAACTGAAATGATTTTTTCCAGAGCCTTTCCAAGCATTCAGAATCTTTATTTTTCCATATAAGGTTCACAAATAAAGTTATTGATTGCCAAGTTCTCATCCTGATATTCTTGTTAATTTTTCAAAAATATTAGATGAGAATGTCATCCTGAACAGTTTGCTATGACTGACAGAACCTTTAATGGCAAATGACAATTATTCAAATATGCCAGTCTGGTTGGTTAGCCCTGTTTTGTAGGAAAACTTGTTCTTTTGTAGAAAGTTTAGTGACTTAAAAGCCAGCAGTCTTTACTCTTTATGTGAGCATTCAGGCTGAGGTATAGTATTTGTGGATGTATGTTGCTGTATGGGGTTCAGAAAAGTCATCTTTTACAGAAATATGCATGAAACTAGAAATAAAGTTCACCTGCTGAATTTAGTAGTTATTTTGCCTGATGATAAACATCAATCATCACAAAACCTGCGCACTGTAAACTGTAACTGATATTTGTCACACTCTGTACTGTAGGATCTAAACCCAACTGCCTTGCAACTCAGGTAACACAAATGAGTAGTATAATGCTCTGTTTAAGGAACAGTGGTGCCCTTTTTAAAGGAGATGTTCTAATCTGTTATCACATGGAGATAGGGACTTAGGATTACGAGATATATTGATTTTTTTTTTTTTTTTAATAAGAGAAGCTGGAAGTCTTTTTGTTTATTGTGAAATACCCTCTTTAAATATTGGGAATTGTTGGGAAACAATGTAAAATACTGTATAGATGCAACAAAGCATATCTGTCAGATAAATTTGCTGAGCGCTGCTAGTTTTCATCCTATGATCTCTCTCTTGTCTTTCTGTCTCATGAATATCTGTTTCTCATTGAGGAGGAATGACAGCTATTAGCAAGACTCCGGCTCATTAATTTGGTATCTTAAGTTTCATACTAAGTTGACTCCTTTGTACTTTTTGAAATACAATTAATTGAGAGTCAGTTTTACCATTGTGTTACGTTCTCCTTAGCTTGGATTTCTTTATGCATAGATTGCTTGAGTGTCCAGATAGTAATTTTTCTGATACTGAATTTATTAGTGTTTAATTTCCAAAGTTGTGTTTTTCAAAATTTCATTCTGTGACATTTATAATCGATTGTTGAAGATAGTGAATAGATCAGTACCTAGAAGTGAAATTGGATACAAGTACTACAAAATCCTGAATTGCCATATTTAATAGGTATTCAGTTAATGTTCGGGGCTCTGAATCATATGCTGTAATTTCTATACTAGTATTTATTGTTTCTTATATTTTAATAAGTTTAAAATTGCAGGCTTCTAATAGAATGTGAATATCTTTAATTTATTTGGTGATCTTGTCCTTTTTTAAATTTTTATATATGACCATGGTGACACATTTGTAAACTTAAAAAAGTTTTCTTTATTAATTAAACCATCTTTGTATCATTTTAAATATTTATTATTCAGATTCACATAGTTGATTAGCATTTGTACTCAGTGAATTTTCCAGAATATTTTCTACATCTTTGTCTGCTTTACTGTAACTCAGTACTCTGAAATAGTTTTCTTTGTTAGTAGAGTCACTTTTCTGTCATATACAGAGTATCGTGTCCAAATTTGTCATTGCATAAAGTGTTTTTGGAAATTCCTGGTTACTCCTTAGTAAATTACTTGTAATTGGGTTAAATGCTGGTAGGATTTAATATCTGATTTCTAAGCAAATTCTCTATTAAGTGAGTTTTGATACATAGAACTTATCATGCAATTCTTAAACTCATTTGTCATGTATTTTCATTTATAGTTTTCATATTCATTAACATATGTTGTTCCTTACCATTTACAGCTCAGAATTCTGCAAATGCAGATTTTGCAAACTTTGATGCATTTGGACAGTCTAGTGGTTCGAGTAATTTTGGAGGTTTCCCCACAGCAAGTCACTCTCCTTTTCAGCCCCAAACTACAGGTAGAGCTTCTCCAGCATTGTGCTTAAATGTTTACTATACAAAACAAAACTCTCTAAGTGTAGTTTTGAAAAATTAGTCTAAACTTAAATATCTGTAATTATCTGACTTTAAAATGGTTCTATCTTAAAAAGCTCTGGGGAAACCTGAACTGTTTATTTTTTTCTATGTTCGTTTGTTTTTCTGCATTAATTGGTGTATTGTCATTGTCTATTTGACAACATCCATTCTCCTTCTTTTCCTGCACATGAATCTTCCTTGTATCTACCATGCACAGAGGACAGAGGCCTGACACTACTATAAGTATTTCTCTCTCTCTCTTTTTTTTTTTTTGGTGGTTCTCCTGCCTTAGCATGGAATACAGGCACATGCCACCACTCCCAGATAATTTTTTTTTTTTGGTAGTGACTGGGTCTCACTACGTTGCTCAAGCTGGTCTTGAACTTCTGGCATCAAGCTGTGCTCCTGCCTTGGCCTCTCAGAGTGCTGGGATTACAGGTGTGAGCCATTGTGCTCAGCCAATGCTGTAAGTTTTTTAAGGTTCATAGAATCTATTGATTTAGGCTGACATTATACCTCTGAATAAAGGAAGCTAATTGCTTCCACAGAGTGAAAAATGTAAGTAATTTTCAGGGCAACAAGCTTGAGAAAAATTTTTAAATGTTAATTAGACAAGAGTAGATTAATGATCACTTAAGTCAAACTTGGAAATAGTTTTCTGTGCAGGAATTGGTCTTTAAACATTGAATACTCTTTCTATAAATTGTGCTGTTTTTGGAAATTCATTGAACCCTTATTTAGATCTTTGGCTGATTACTTTTCTTTCACCTTTTAACTCTATGTATTATGTATTATCTTAAAGCCTTTTCTTTCAATTTTCTTTTTTTTTCCTTTAACTTTCATCATTTACATAATTTCTGGCTGTCCAGCATTTAGAATGCTTTCATCTAGCTGCAGTTTTGGTGAATTTACTTCAGCTTTTCCTCTTCAGGCTACCCACAGTAAGTTCTGTTGTCAAGTAGGCATCTTATACTAATTTGTATATTTTTGCTATACTTCAAGGGTTTTTCCAATTGTAGATTGTTAATCTTTAGTAATAATCCTTCGTAAAGATCTCTTCCAACTCTATTTATTAAACTCAGAGTTAGAGAACACAGTAGTAGACAAAGAGTTACTTGGTTTAATCATTAATAATTTGAAATAATATTCTTTATATGAATTTTGAAAGTTTAGTATGCACTTTGTTTGCCAGCTCCTTGTAACAGGTCACAGTCTTTTACATACCAACATATATTACTTAGCTTTAATTGAAACTTAACTCCTGAAAGAAATTTTATCATTATGTATTTGTTTTAGAATGTATAAAAACCTGTTTGATAGAAAGTGTTCATATTTTTTAATAGAGGTTCATGAATTCTGTTTTAAAATTATCTGCCGTTGTCTTTTCTATTACTTTAATGTATAATTATGCATATATACTATTTTGATTGCTGAAACCAAAGTTTAGAAATAAAGAACTAATATCCCAAAGGTGTAGGATCAAAAACATAGAATGAAATATACTGGTTTTAGTCTTTTGGTAGTACTTAAAGGAGGTCTCTATAATAGAGAACAGACTTTAAAGATTTAACAAGATATACACAATAGTGGCCATTAGATGAACTGTGGTTTATAAAGTCAAAAATTGCTATAATGTATTATGTACTATAATTTTAATGCCTTGACCTATATGGTAGGGCATGATTTTATGGTGAACATCATGATATTGTATACACATTAAATTATTATGTGGAATTAAATGTGAAGTAAGTGTAAATGTCAATGACCATCTTTTAAAAAATTCTGTATCACTGTAACACATTTTACATGTTGTTAATCGCTACCCCTGATATTTTTTTAAACTATGTCACCATGGAGTCACAAAAGTTTGAAATTCTTCAAGTAAGATACTTTGCATCTTGTTTGCAATCTGTTTAGGGAGAGCTAGTAAAAGGCTATAGCATATTTGGACTAGAAAGTAACTGAATCTCAAACCAGGTAGCATGGAGTTACCTCCTCATAAATTAATTTTTCATTGCATGGTAGGTAATAAACAGAAACATGTTATTTTACATGTTGCCAAGACCTTTGAGAAATCTACTTTTACAAATTATAAAATGTCACTTGTAGTCAAAAGCCTTTGCCAGTCATTGATTTTAAGGTTGTGGGATTGTTTATAGGACATTTAATTTAGGAAGAAATGATCATACAGTCTACGAGAGGGTATTAGGAAAAGCTTAGAAATTTCAAGTGCTCTGTTTATTCTGTTACAGGTGGAAGTGCTGCATCAGTAAATGCTAATTTTGCTCATTTTGATAACTTCCCCAAATCCTCCAGTGCTGATTTTGGAACCTTCAATACTTCCCAGAGTCATCAAACAGCATCAGCTGTTAGTAAAGTTTCTACGAATAAAGCTGGTTTACAGACAGCAGACAAATATGCAGCACTTGCTAATTTAGACAATATCTTCAGTGCCGGGCAAGGTATCGAGCTTTAAACAAAACAAATACAAATTTGTGTTAAACGATGCTCTTAATTTGGTTATATTTATTAAAATCTGGACATGTTATACTTTTCTCAGTTGTTGTATAGAAGTTTTGGCTACACTGTCATTTTGAATAAAATGTTCACTTGACTTCATGATCCATCCACTTCAGCCTTCCAAAGTGCTGGGATTAGAGGTGTGAACCTCTGTGCCTGGCCAACCTGCCCAACATGGTGAAATCCCCGTCTACTAAAAATACAAAAATTAGCTGGGCATGGTGGCAGGTGCCTATAATCCCACCTACTCAGGAGGCTGAGGCAGGAGAATTGTTTGAACCCAGGACGGGGAGGTTGCAGTGAGCCGAGATCACACCACTGCATTCCAGCCTGGGTGACAAGGTGAGAGTCTGTCTCAAAAAAAAAAAAAAACACTTCACTTGGCACATTTTGGACCTGAAAGATCAACCATAAAACTGAAGACATAGAAGCTGATTTGTAAACTTTCAGTCTTAATAGTTGAGAAAAATTTTATTTTGTCATAGAAGGCATGCTTTACTTTTCTTTGGCTATAAAGAGCCAAGAAACTCCATTGGCAGAGCTGAATGGGGGGTTATTTGGTGGTTTCTATAATATATTTACTTTGAACGATTTTCTGTTAACATCTTGGTGGGTTTTTTCTTTTTAAAAAAATTGATGAATTTTATAGTATATTCTTATATCCAGTTTTATCTTATGGCTAGTAGCCTCTAAAAATGCATATGGCAGTGGTGAATAGCAGGAGTGTGTTGCTAAATGGAATTCTCCATTCTGATATCTGGGCCTGTTTTTCTCCTCTCCAAAATGAGGATGGTTATAAGTATTGAACTCATGGAGTTGTGTTCTATAATTACTGCATGTAAGTCATTTAGAACAGTGCCCAGCACATAGTAAGTGCTCAGAAAGTGTTTCCCATTATTACTGACTCTAGGAGAATGCTGGGGAAATGACATTATTGATAGGTTGTTCACATTAGGTTTAGCGTTACATGAATTTATATGTTCACTTGAACAAGATCTACCCATCTTGGATGAGTTAATGTAATAATACTTGAGTTCTTTCTTAGGCATAATCTAGACTTTTTTTTTTTTTTTTTTTTTTTGGTGCAGAGTCTTAATTTTTGTTAAGAAAAGTATTCTGTCTTTACCACAGTGTTATGTGTAACAACTAATCCTTTCCAGTGTGGTCAGGTTATTTATTCGATTAAGGCTTTGGAGTCCTGCTTAGCGCTGATTCCATTTTAAGTTTACACATGTTTCATGCCAAATGTGGTTGATAAGTTGAAAGCATAACTTTAAAGTTTTGGTGTAACTTGATTTTGTTCATTCCCAGGTGGTGATCAGGGAAGTGGCTTTGGGACCACAGGTAAAGCTCCTGTTGGTTCTGTGGTTTCAGTTCCCAGTCAGTCAAGTGCATCTTCAGACAAGTATGCAGCTCTGGCAGAACTAGACAGCGTTTTCAGTTCTGCAGCCACCTCCAGTAATGCGTATACTTCCACAAGTAATGCTAGCAGGTACCTTGTCTTAGCTAGCCCTCCTGCTTTGTGTTTTTTTTTCCAGCTTTGAATAATCAATTTAAAAAATGACGTTTCAAAGTATAATTTAAAAATTCTTGAATATATTTGTAAATTTGAATTTAATTTGCTAATTATAATCCTTGAATAATTGTGATAATTTTATCTTTTCAGAAAAATTTCAGAAAAATTATTCAATAATTTTTCTGATTTTATCGAATCAGACATTTTTGTTATGTTTTGTCCTTGAACACTAAAACATATTTGACAGCATGTACACATCTCAAAATGGACACTTATTTGCAGATTGTACTCAGAGAATCCATTTAGTAGTCAAAAAAATACTTTAAAAATACAGTTTTTAGTCATGAAAATTAAACAGTGAAAGTACTGTATTACAGTAAATACGGACTTTTAGAAGTGTTTGCACCAAAGCCCAAAATCAGTTCTATATTTCTTCAGTGTCATCCCCGTATTTATAAGTAAGCACATCTGCTATTCTGTTCAAATATATCTGTTAGAATTCTTGGCAGCAGGAAATCTAACACATTTTAAGGACATGACACTTTTAAAAAACTCTTCTAGTCTTACCTTTATTTAGGAGTTGTGGAAATAGTCTCAGAAATACAAGAGATTTACCTATAACAATGTTTTATTCATCTCTGTTTTCCATTCCTATGGATTATATTTACTGCTTTCTTTTGTTATTCTAGTAGCTTATTTTCCTTTAATATCTTTTCTAGAGAAAAATGTTAGGATTTTAACACTTCTGGAAACATAAAGTCTGGAAACGTATGTTTTATATATAATACATGATTTATTGATACTGCATTACAGTACATTAGGGGCTCACAAAGTATGGTCTGTAGAATGTTTTAGGTACCTGAGACCCTTTCATGGGGTCTATGAGGTTAAAACTTTCTTAATAATAATTATGAGAGATTGTTTACCTTTTGAGTAATTGACATTTGTATTGATGGTGCAAAAACAATGGCAAGTAAAACTTGCTGGAGTCTTAACGTGAATATTAATTAAGATAGTGGCATTAAACTGTACTGGTCATTCTAATAGTCCTATTCCTCCCCACTACACATACAGTTTTACTTGTATTTTTGATTTTTTAAATGACTATTCTTTTTTAAATGACTTATTCTTAAGTAACAGTTGTTTATTATATCTTTACACTTAAATATGTCTTAATTTTCTTTGTGTTGATATTGATGCTGTGATACATGATATGTTCATTATTTTATGGCTACCCTGTAGATTGATTATCCTTACTTTCTCTCTTTTATTTTCTTTTAAAAAAACAAACAAACAAAAATGAACTCTTTCAATGTTTGTTCTCAGCAATGTTTTTGGAACAGTGCCAGTGGGTGCTTCTGCACAGACACAACCTGCTTCATCAAGTGTGCCTGCTCCATTTGGAGGTATGTGCTTTTGGTATATACACTGGTTTTTATAAAGAACCCAACTATATATTGTGTAGCATTTTCTTAGGAATCAAAGCAATGATTTGTTATCAGAATCCTTAAGTTTTCTATCTTGATAAATATAATGAACAAATAATTTAAATCTTAAATACAAAATGTATTAGGATTTTATAGTGTATTTTATAATTTTTTAAAGCTACGCCTTCCACAAATCCATTTGTTGCTGCTGCTGGTCCTTCTGTGGCATCTTCTACAAATCCATTTCAGACCAATGCCAGAGGAGCAACAGGTAAGAAAAAGAGACAGTCAGTGGAACAGTAAGCTTTGGGGAAGGTATTTATCAACAAAAACATCATGTGAAGAACACCAGAAAATGGGGCCTCTTTCTTAGTGAAGTGAGTGGCAAATGGATAGAAGAATTTCTCCATAAAGACAAATTCTAGCTGAAAGTTTATAAAATCCTAGAATTTAACAGTTGAGAGAGACCTTAGAAATTATCTAGTGTCTACCCTTTCCAGTTAAAGCTTTCATTTTTTCAGGTAGGGAAGGCCAGACGTGGAGATGAGACTCTACAGAGAATTTATGACAGAGATGGAACTTGAACAGAGCAATTTAGACGTATTTAGTGGTCTGGTTTCAGAATTACTGGTTTTAACTCATGCAGTCTTAATGGAAGCTTCTTAAGAGAAGTTTTTATTTTCCCTATGAGATTGCATCAAATTACTTTATTTCATGAATTCTTAATAATTAGGTCTTTTTCTAGTGAATCTCTCTTTCACGTGTTAACATTTTTTAAGTTGTACAAACTTGATTTAGCTGTGGGTATAATACTGAATATTTTTGTCTTGATAATTTTTTCCCTTAATTTCTCTTTATTTTCTCCCTTTTTTCTTTTTGATTCATACTGCAAGCCAGTCACATCTTTCTCATGTTATATCTCTGATTTTTGTCGTATTACCTTAAACACCAGAGATATTTGCCATCATCTTGGAATGTCAGCAGGTGCATGTGGTATGGCTGAGTATCCATTAAATGTAGAGTTTGTATGCTTTGTTTTTGTGTATTTGCCACAATAATGTAGAACTAAAGCCTAAACTCCATTATGGCAACTGTTGATATGAAATCTTGAGAGATTAGGTACTTGTAACATTGTAATCAAATTAAACCATTAAGAATTACTAGTTTTTAGTAAATCTCTTTGTCATTAACAAGATTAAGAATCGCAATATTAGGAGTTTGAACCTAACTATTTTCTTTTCACATAAATGTCTTCACTTATACTTTGTTGGCAACTAGCATAATAGATGTTTGGTAAATATTTGAATTTCACACAAAATTTATCTTTTTATAAATGGTTTCTTTTAATTCAAGTGTACCTGATGAATGATTGTTTTAAATTTTTATTCATAGCATTTCTTCATCAGGTGCATGAGATGTGCAGTGTTTCTGTTTCTTAGTATACTGTTTTGATTTAGCGGACTGAGTTTGTAAAATGTCTCATGATACAATGGATTTTTGTGTATTGCCTCATTTAATCCACTCAGCTCTCATCGAATAAATATTTTAATTGTGTGACAGCTGAGGGAACAGGCCCAGAAAAGTTAATTGGACATATTTTGAGAACAGCCAGCCAAACTTGTGTTTGAGTTCTGATTTATAGTTACTTGCTGGTTGACCATAAGAAAGTCTTTTGAATTTTGTTCTTTTAATGAGTGGGGTAAGAATGATAGGAGGATGTTCAAACATTTATTGTGATAAATCTGTTCACAAGATGCTATTTCATAGATACATAACCTCATTTAAGAACTGATGAATGGAAGCTCAAATTATGCCTTGACTGAGGCTAATCATGTTGACCTAATGTTTCTGAGCCTTTCTGTTGTCCCTCTCTGTACGATGTGAACAATATTCTCTTGCTGGCAGGTTTGTTATGAAATTAGATGATGCAAATTTATCCTGTATGGTCTTTGCATTACAGCATATGCTCAGTAAATCAGACCTATTATTTTTCTTTCATGACTATACCTCTGCGTTGGTTCTATCATTAGAGTTAAGGGCTTTTTTTGCTTATTTTACTTAGAGTATGAAAGTTTTATAAAAGTTGAAGTTCTACATAGGATATAAAATAACATGTTTAGATGATATAAGATAATTTTAGTACTAAGTAACAAAAATTTATTAGAAAGGTAAAACTACTGTATCTACAAATGTTTATTTCAAGGTAATACATTTTTTCCATTATAAGTCATTTTGAATTTATCACATTGATCACCTTTATTAGATTATTATTGAATTGACCAAATCACTTAAACATTAACTGCATATGTTTCTGTTGAAGCTGAAATACAAACAATACTTTGACAAATGCACTATGCTTAAGAATTTCTAGTGTTTTATACCATCAAAATTAATATTATTTAAGAATTTTTTGTGACCTTTAAATATATTAACACTAGCCAGGCACAGTGCCTCATGCCTGTAATCCAGCAGTCTGGGAAGCTGAGGCAGGTCGATCATCTGAAGCCTGGAGTTTGAGAACAGCCTGACCAACCTGGTGAGACCCTGTCTCTACTAAAAATGCAAAAATTAGCCAGGTGCAGTGGCATGCGCCTCTAGTCCCAGCTACTCGGGAGGCTGAGGCAGGAGAATCACTTGAACCAAGGAGGCAGAGGTTGCAGTGAGCTAAGATTGTGCCACTGCACTCCAACCTGGGAGACAGAATGAGACTCTGTCTCAAAAATAAACTAATATATTAACACTGTGAAATTATATTTTGAGGCACTCTTTGATCCTAGCACTTTGGGAAGCCAAGGCAGGTGGGTTGCTTGAAGCCCAGAAGTTCAAGACCAGCCTGGGCAACATGGCAAAACCCTGTTTGTACAAAAAATACATGGTGGCAGGCACATGTAGTCCTAGCTACTCAGGAGGCCGAGGTGGGAGGATTACCTGAACCTAGGAGGTTAAAGCTGCAGTGAGATGTAATTGTGCCACCGCATGCCAGCCTGGGTGACAGAGTGAGACTCTGTCTCCAAAAAAAAAAAAAAAAAAAAATTGAGGAGGGGGGTTATTGCATAATAGTTTTATGTGAAATTTGAAAAGTTTTATCTATATATATTTTATAACAGATTATCACTCTGTCACCCAGGCTGGAGTGCAGTGGTGCAGTCTTAGCTCACAGCAATCTCTCCCTCACGGGTTTTAGCGATTCTCATGCCTCAGCCTCCTGAGTAGCTGGGATTACAGGTGTATGCCACCACACCCAGCTGATTTTTGTATTTTTAGTAGAGGTGGGGTTTTGCCATGTTTACTAGACTGGTTTTGAACTCCTGGCCTCAAGTGATCTACCTGCCTTGGCCCCTGCACAGTGCTGGGATTACAGGTGTGAGCCACTGCACCATGATCATTCTTAAAATAACATTTGAATAATCATTTTTTCTGGATTTATAAAACTTTGAGGCTTTAGCTTTTTTAAAAACTGTAATGTTACATAGGAACTCTCATTAGGAGGTTACCTATTATGGCCTAATTTTAGGATTCTGTGATATTTAGGATTCTTTTTTCTCCCCTAGAGCTCTTAAATCTAATTAATAGAGGTAAAATAATTTTTAAATAGTGGTAAATTTTTATAACTCTTAGGTCTCTTCTTTGTCACTGAATGAATAGTCATCATTTCCTAGCAGTTAATGAATGAATGGTTTCAAAGATGTTTTTTCCCCAAGGAAAGGAACTTACAGAAATGCAGAGCCTGTTGGATGGCATCTAACCCTCATATCTTTGTTTTATTACCTAGATGGAAATCGATTTGCTAAGATTTAATTAATTTGCCTTAAAGTTTCAAAATTCAGTAATGGCTGATCTGATTTTAACACCCAGAATACTTCTGAACCAACACTATTTTTGTTCCAGTACGGTTACCTCCGTATTTATACTTTAGTTTCACATTGATCAAACATTCACAAATTAACATTATGAAATATTCCTTGTATCTAAATATCCATTAGGCTCACCTCACTTACCTAGCATATTCCAAAAGTGAGGATTAATACAAAAAAGGGTTGGAGGCAGCTGACGAAAAGCGAAGAAAAAACCCTAAGTAGAGAATTACCTTGAGCTACGAAGGACATATTTTGTTTATAGCATTGGTGATTTACTCTCCCTGTGGTCTCTCATTCTCAGTTTACTCTTAATAGTTGGACATCTCTAATATTTAATACTCTACAGTTGGTATTTTAAAAAGGAGCCAGAAGTAAAAATTACCAAATTAGTAATTAAAAAAAGACAGGAAAGTTGTAAAAATTTACACAACAGAAAACTTGATAATGGAGAAAATATTTGCAAATCATACATCTGATAAGGGACTTGTATTCAGAATATATAAAGAACTCTTACAACTAAATAAAAAGACAACCCAATTAAAAAGTGAACAAAATATTTGAATAGACATTTCTCCAAGAAGGGATACAGATGGTCAGTAAAAGAAAAGACAATGATGAACAATGCGAGGAGGTAGAGAAATTAGAAACCTCATATATTGCTTGTGGGAATATAAAATGGTACAACCCCTTGGAAAACATTTTGACAGTTCCTCAAAATGGTCATCATAGAGTTACCATGTAACTTAGTGCCACTATTAGGAGTATACAAAAGAAGAATGAAAACATACATCTGCACAAAAATTTGTACACAGATGTTCATAGCATCAATATTTATCATTGCTAAACGGTAGAAACAACCCAAATGTCCATCAACTGATGAAACCAAATGTTGAATAGTTATACAATGACAAATTATTTGATAATAAAAAGCGATGAAGCATTGATACATGCTACAACATGATGAACCTTGAAAACATTCTGCAGAGTGAAAGAAACTAGTCACAAAAGGCCACATGTTTGTGGTGCCATTCGTATGAAATATCCGGAAATGGAAAGAAAAAGTAGATGAATGATTGCCAGGGGCTGTGATTTTAGTAGTGGTAGGGCAGCATGGGAAATGACAGCTGATAGGTATGATATTTCTTTTGAGGGGGGATGAAAATATTCTAAAATTAGATTGTGATGGTAGTTGTACAACCCTGAGAATATATTTTAAAAAATTGAACTCTCTAAGTGAATGAATTGTGTGTCGTATGTGAATTATATTTCCAAAAGTTGTATAAAGTCTAAAAAAAATTTATAGCAGTTCAGGACCAGAGCTTGGGGGGCATCTTGTTGCAGACTGAGGTACATTGATTAATATTGGCTAACAGTCACTGTTGTCTAAAAGTCAGTTTTTGCCAGTGTATTTTGTGAAATGTGTCTCCTGTAATGTTGTTAGCAAAATTCTATGGAAAGAATTCTGTGTCTAAATACATGTGGGAAATGCTGGAATAAACACAGTTTAACCAATGTCATTAATGCAGGACTGCTCCGAACCTGTAAAGTGCTTTAAGAAAGGAGATAACTATAAGGGTCACATTTATTTTTCACAGACCCATCTCCCTCAATTAACCTTTTTTTTGTATTTGGAACATAGTGATACTTTTTTAAGTTTGCAAGAAAGTTACATTTATTCAGTATTTACTGCCCAACACTTTAATTCCTTGTTGCATTTACTCTTCACAGCAGCTTGAAGTGTAGATACTAATATCTCTGTACCTCTACTCCATTTGCAAATGAGGAAACAAGCTTATAAAATAAAGTAACATTATGCAGCTAGAAAATGACAGAACCACAACTCAGAACCATTCAATTTCTTAATCATTCTTATGCCAGTTTTAAAAGTATTCTGATTTTAAATGCATGGAAATATATTTTAGAGACAATCTTACTTCAGATTGTTAAACAAAAAAAGGTTCTAGTATTTAACAATCTAGGATTACTTTCTATTAATTTATATGTAACCTGTCTATCTTCAAACATGCCAGGTGAGTAAGATCTATACAAGATCCGTTTTGCTTTTTTCTCTCCTTTTCAGCCTTTATATTTTAACCTGAAAATACTGTTTACCGTTCTTATGAACTAGTATATTTAATAGTTTTTCCCTTGTAAGACTTAATTAGTTCATTTGAGTTATTCGTGTATTTCTAGTTAATGTGCTGAATTGTAAATAAAACAATCTAGCATTGTTCATGCGCTGTCTCCCAAGACTTGGTTTCGATCCCAAATGTAGATGCTGGATAATTTCAGATGATTCTATGAACAGCATATTTAGATGTAGCTTATGATGCCTACAAAGCGTTTTTTAATGACTATTAAAAAGTTGATGCTTATTTGTTTAAAAAATTGATTTCATCACTGTTTCTTAATTTGTTATGTATTATTCTAATCTCCCCTTTATTTCAAACAGTATAAATATTAGTTTCATGAGTTAAAAGGCTTATTTTGTAAATGCGCTTTTGTTATGTATTATGCTACCCCCTTAGCAACAGTATACTCTAATTTTATAACTCTAATGAAACAGATTTACTTTTATTTTAACAATAGTTATCCACAAGTTAATTGACATTGGTCTCTTTATGGCTTTCCATAAGGCCTTTCTGGAGCAATGCATTCTCAAGTGTTTCCTCACGCTCATTTTGGTAGGTGGCCACAATTAATATCTAGATTTGTGTGGCAATTTGTCTACCTGCTTGTGGAAGCTTCTGCTAGTGTTCTGGATCCCTGCATGTGGAATTAAGTTTTTTCCGTGTTTTAAAATGGAGTGGGCATGGATGTGTGGCTTTCACATTTAAAATGGAGTGGGCATGGATGTGTGGCTTTCACATTTAAAATGGAGTGGGCATGGATGTGTGGCTTTCAGATTACATTGTATTTAAAATTCCATGAAAATATTTTGTAGTGATTTATGTGTAAATGCTGAAAAGCATTACTGCTTACCTACATGGTCACATTAGAATGTTAATAGCCGTTATGATTCTTTTTCTTGAGTTTGAATTCATGATACTTTGTCGCCTTTTTGATATAGCAAATCATTTTAATGCATTATTTCATGGAGTTTGGTTTTGCTTAACTGTATCCAAGTTTTGCTTTTTAGTGCTCTTTTAAAGTCATTTGTCAGTTATGTCAATGCATTTTTGTCTGTTATGAAGCCCTCCCGTTACCCTTGCAGTGTGCTTATTATTCTTTAATTCACTTGCTTCCCGATGGCCTGTTTTTCCTTTTTTTCTCATCAATAATAAAATAGTAATTTTCTTGATATTCTAATTAGGTTCATCGAGCAAAATTGCATTGTTATAAACATTACGACTACAGGGATTACGTTGGACAACATCAATTACTTGTTTTTCAGCTTTTTAAAAATGGGAAAGACATTCTGTGTAACATTTTTAGTGTTTAATTTCTGTGCATTAAATCAGTGATCTAATTGGTAAATTTGTTAAAATCAGTAAATTTAGTGAATTAGCATGTTATTTTGATTGCATCATGCTAAGAATATTTCATTATGTAATTACTAGTAGTCTGTATTTAAAGCAACATTATTGGCTCTTATTTTACTGAGACCCTTCCTAGAACATATAGTTGGCCGTTCTGTTTTTAATATTCACTAGTAATAAATAACATACTGCTCTGTTATTGCATATGTTTCTATAACGCACTTTAGTTCCTAAGTGATTAGTAATAGGGAAATTACGGCAGCATTCCACATATGTAGCAGTTGATAACACACATTTCCCCCAATGTGGTGATACCTTGTCCACGAAGTAATACCAGCTAGACATGACAAGGCAAGGAAGAGTACAGTAGCATTGAACACTATGGCCATTCATTCTGCATTCTTTCTAAGAATGCAGTCTTTGTGGATTTCCCACTAATTTCAATAGCTCAGCTGCCCTAACCTTCCTTCAGTCTTCCAAAGCTGTCTTTATTTACCTTCCAGAAGAGGGTGGGAGTCCATATGTGTGTATATATATCCATATAATTGATTTAATAGGAACATGTCCTTTAATTGTGTTAGTGTTGTTAATAGAATTTCTCTCTGTTTCTCTCTGGCTGTAGTTATAAAGCTGCATAGGTTCTGAGTGGTCTGCCTCTAACTAACCCTGTTTTTCCTATAAGTCCTATTCTTTTTAACGAATTATTTTTCGGTGATTTTTAAATTTTTTTCCAGGAACACATATTACGTTATGGCAGATACTTCAGTAGATTAAATTTTGGCTGTTATTTTACTACATATAGCAAAACAAAACTAAAAGCAAAAATGTATACTAGTATACATTCACTAGTATACATGTGAATTGCATGATGATGAGCCTTTAAAAAGACTACTGTTTAGATTTGAATTTATAATTTGAGAAATTTTCTTGGGATTTCAAATTTCGGCTTTAGTAGTTTCATTCTGGGCACTGGGTTTTAGGAGAACAAAATTTCTACAGGTGATGTTAAAACAGTGTAGCACTAAAATTCATTGGTAACTTTGTTGGAATTTTGGAATTAACACTGCCTTTAATGTACATCCTAGTATTTTTCAAGGTAGATGATGTCTTTTTTACAATGTTATAAGAAACAAAACATGTCCTGTTTTATGTAACTGATCAGCCCTTCTCTTCTCCTGTCAGCGGCAACCTTTGGCACTGCATCCATGAGCATGCCCACGGGATTTGGCACTCCTGCTCCCTACAGTCTTCCTACCAGCTTTAGTGGCAGCTTCCAGCAGCCTGCCTTCCCGGCCCAAGCAGCTTTCCCTCAACAGACAGCTTTTTCTCAACAGCCCAATGGTAAGATCTAACATTTGGCAAGCTGTAAGTTCATTTTATTTATTCTTTTTATATCATAATGTTGTGTACTTGGGCAGAAAAACTTTTCTAATGAATGCTATAGCATTTTCTACTGAGTATTTAACTACACAAAAATAAAAGCTTTTGGTGATTTGGACCTCAGAAAACTAAGTGATTTTGTAAGCTTTTGTGAGCAGGTTACGATTTATGGGAAATCAGTGACTATGTAAAGAGTATCTCTTCATTCTCAGAGTTTCTAGAGCCTTTTTCTGATTGATTTGTCTTATATGTTCTAATATGCCTCTCGATTTTTAAAGGAGACTTCATAGACCTAAAATGTTGGGTTTTTTTTTTCCTTTCATCACAGAAATGTGTACCTTTGTGTGTGTAAAAGAGACTACTTTTCTAATTTGATAACTCTACTGTAGTTAGAGTTTGTTATTTGATTTTAGGAAGAGATGGGAAGATTCACTTGACCATTTTTACCTATTTCTGTCATTTGCTCAAGTTTAAAGTGTATAGATTGGAAGATTCTTGAATCACAACTACATTTTTTTTTAAGTAAATGGTTATTTAAAAATCTGAAATATGGACCATGGAAGAGCTATAAATAATAAAAGTATTTTCTACAAAATATTGTGATGTTTACATAGAAATCATTGCATTGTCTGCATGGCCTGTCCCAAATAGTCACAAGCTCATCTAGTAATGAAATCCTGTGAATTTTAGTTATTGAGACAAGTTGGAATGAAAGAGCTGAATGAAAGTTCTCTTGGCCAGGTGTGGTAGCTCATGCCTGAAATCACAGCACTTTGGGAGGCCAAGGCAAGTGGATCACTTGAACCCAAGAGATCGAGACCAGCCTGGGCCACATAATGAAATCCTGTCTCTACAAAAAATATATAAATTAGCTGGGTGTGGTGGCATGTGGCTGTAGTTCCAGCTACTCAGGAGACTGAGGTGGAAGGATCACCTGAGCCCTGAAGATTGAGGCTGCAGTGAGCCACGATCATGCCAGTGGACTCTGGCCTGGGCAATAGAGTGAGATCCTGCCTTCAAAAAAGAGTTATTTTAAGACATGCTACCGTCAGTTTTTCTTTGGTATCTGAAAGAGCTTGAGGCCTAACAACCTAACTTTGATAGTTTATTTTTGTTGCTCTGATAGGAATTTCTCTGAAAGTTATTACGAGGCTTTATAAGCATCAGATTGTCTCTTAAAGATATAGGTTATAATTGGTGGTTCTGTTTTAACAAGGTGCAGGTTTTGCAGCATTTGGACAAACAAAGCCAGTGGTAACCCCTTTTGGTCAAGTTGCAGCTGCTGGAGTATCTAGTAATCCTTTTATGGTAAGCAAAATTTAAAATTAAGTACTTTATAAGTTATTTTATATTTATAAAAATAAATATTAAATCTTATTTTAAAATTAGGAATAGCAGGATATTAATATTCCTAGATGGTATTCCTAGATGGTATTTGGTATCCTGTTGATGTGACATGATAAAATTGTACAAATTGACTTGGAGCCATTATGTGTGATGCTTTTCTGACCTTTTAAAAAAACTAGTTGCAAATTAAAGCATTGACAGTAGTTCAGCTGTTTTATAATATGAAACTTATTTGCTTTCTTGTCAAAATAACACTTTATCAGAGGCCCTAAGAATTAGTGAACATAAAAAAGAGGTCTTAAGAGTCAGAAGTTTCATTTGAATCTTTTCTAAGTGCTTTTTAAGACCATTCTAATATTCTTCCTAGAATCTGTTACAAAAACTCTGTGAAATAATGGTTATGAAAGACATAGCACAGTTCCTGACACATAATAGTTTTGTATAGCATATTGCCAATAACAAATAAATGCTATTGCCAATAATTAAAAAGAATTCTTAACCAAAATGTCTCATTAAATAAAATTAAATTCAGTGTAATGTTTTTATATTCTGTACATGTACCACTTTTATCTCTTTATTTGTCTTATGTTTTCCTTTAGACTGGTGCACCAACAGGACAATTTCCAACAGGAAGCTCATCAACCAATCCTTTCTTATAGCCTTATATAGACAATTTACTGGAACGAACTTTTATGTGGTTACATTACATCTCTCCACCTCTTGCACTGTTGTCTTGTTTCACTGATCTTAGCTTTAAACACAAGAGAAGTCTTTAAAAAGCCTGCATTGTGTATTAAACACCAGGTGATATGTGCAAAACCGAGGGCTCCAGTAACACCTTTTAACCTGTGAATTGGCAGAAAAGGGTAGCGGTATCGTGTATATTAAAATTGGCTAATATTAAGTTATTGCAGATACCACATTCATTATGCTGCAGTACTGTACATATTTTTCTTAGAAATTAGCTATTTGTGCATATCAGTATTTGTAACTTTAACACATTGTTATGTGAGAAATGTTACTGGGGAAATAGATCAGCCACTTTTTAAGGTGCTGTCGTATATCTTGGAATGAATGACCTAAAATCATTTTAACCATTGCTACTGGAAAGTTACAGAGTCAAAATTGGAAGGTTTTATTCATTCTTGAATTTTTCCTTTCTAAAGAGCTCTTCTATTTATACATGCCTAAATTCTTTTAAAATGTAGAGGGATACCTGTCTGCATAATAAAGCTGATCATGTTTTGCTACAGTTTGCAGGTGAAAAAAATAAATATTATAAAATATGCTATTGTTTTTGTGTTCTTGCTGCAATGCCTTTACCAAAGTGGCCTTAAATATGAGTAGTGAATTGAGAACATCTTGAATTCTTAAAAGACTTCTTAGTGACTTTTTATAAAAAGGCCATGTAGAAAATTTATTAAAACTACTATGACTGCTACATTCAGGAATATGTCAGTGGTAAAGCATTTAAATGTAGCTTGTCAGATTTTCCATAATCCTTCTAATTTCTTTGCGGCTTATTAATTTTGTGAAATTTGTATATATGAAGAATTTGCATGTATGTGTATTTACAAATTTTTCTAAGTATCTTGAATTCTCAGACTGCAAAAGGCCTATTTTAACTATTGACTTTTTAAAAACAATATTGTCTTTGAATGTATTGGAAGTAGACATGCATTAACTGTGACATTTATTGCACCTCAGTTCTCTTCTTTTTTGGGGCAAACGATATTATATCTAGGATATTTGTTTATGTTTGTTTTTTAGGGGAAAGAAACTGGAACTCAGTGTTACCTTGAAGTTACGGGATACTTTGTTTAAAAAGGCAAAGATACTAAGTTTAGTATGCAACTCAGAAACTTGGGATAGTTTTTTAAAAAATGCCTCTGAGCAACCCATATAAATCACAGAGTCTGTGTGTTAGAGCTTATGCATTTGTTTTTATGAGAGATTTTAATAAACTTGATTATTTGCTTGTCCAGACTATAGCATATTAGCAGTTTAGAAGGGATGGCTTGCAAGGAAGGCGACTGGAAAAAAAACTCTGAGGAGCATACACTGTCCAAAGCCATTAATGTAAGACCCACTAGCCAGCCTAGAGGACATCACTATACTACATCATCTGATGATCGGTCTTTACTGTGCCTCTAGGTAATCAAGGTAATGAAGGTGAAATTGCATACACAGATATGTAGTACATGTTTTAAAAGTTTTATCTTGAATTGATTAAAACTTTTTAAAAAGCTTTGGTATTCAAAGAGGTAAACATCAATTTCCTCAAACATTTTATTCATGTTGAATGCCTTTTGCAATGATGACTGAGTTGTTATCATAGTATTTTAAAATCTGTATGGTGTTTTAGACTTGTTAAAACATTGCTGTCCAGTGTACATCTAGCTGAAAGTGTGGTTTATCTGAACCGTTTTAATAAGCAAGATGACTGGGAAATCTCTGCCCCTTTTCTGAGCAGTATGCCTCTTCTTTTAGAATTAAATGAATGCTTCACAGGTCCAGGTGTGTGTTGATGTAGACTTGAAATATCTCTGCATTTTGGGGGACTTCCTCAGTCCTTTTCATTGAGGGAAACAATATTTGAATTTCTGTTTTAGATTGTATTGGGTCCCAGTTGATTCATGCGTATGAAGTTATACCACCTAATTATAGGCCATTACCCAAATAACCTACCAGGCTTTCCTTCTGAGTAGTAAATTAAACAGTTGTTATCAAAATAGTTTTAAAGACTATTTCTTTTTCTGGGTAACTACTGAAGTTTGTAATTAAATGGGAGCTCCTACTTACTTTAAATTAGTGCTTATAAAATAGAAATGTTTAGTTTAAGAAGAGACCCAAGCTGGGTATGGTGGTGCAGAACCTGTAGTCCTAGCTACCCTGGAGGTGAGATGGGAACATCACTTGAGCCCAAGATTTGGAGGCTGCAGTGAGCTGTGATCACTTCACTGCACACTAGCCTGGGTGATCAAGTGAGATCCTATCTCAAAAGAATTAAAAAAAAAAAAAGAGAGAGAGGTAGCTTTAAAGTATTAAAAGTATTAAAGTAGTTTTTCTTATGGTATTCACTGTTTACTATTAAAGAAAATTAGCTTTTGTTAGACTTTTATATTCAGATTTGTTCTAGTTTTATATAGACCATCAAAATTATGTTGAGTACTAAAAAGGAGAAAAACATCCTGGAAGGGTAACAAGGCTGAAAACTTCCAAATTTCCTGGCTTACTGGTTTAGTCAGATCATTTTTCCTGTTCAGGTATCAATCTGCAGATATCCCTGTTAAGGAAGGAAGATCTTTTTTTGGGATCCAAACTTTTGACATAGTTTAAAGACATTTTTTCCTCATTTTTTGAAATAGAGAATATTTTACTATTTTTATGAAAAAATAATTCCTTCTATTAATTTGTAAAAGCACGTCATTTCTTTACCTGTGAGATTCCCTGCCTCTTACACACGCACGCACGCGCGCGCACACACACACACACACACACTTTCTCTCTCTCTCACTCACTCACTCTTTAGTACAGTTCCCACCAATTGGCAACATGGAGAAGGTGACCTGGCTGCTGCTTTACCACTGTACGAACATCTCTGGAGCATTTTAGTCTCAGGACCATAACTCTTATTGAAGATCCTCAAAGAGCTTTTGTTGATGTAGTTATATCTCTCAGAAAATACTGTATTAAAATTAATACTGAGATATTTTTAAAACATGTTTATTTAAATATAACAATAATAAACTACTTGCTAGCATAAATAACATTTTTGATAAAAATAACTTTTCCAAAGCAAAAACTAATGAGAACAGGAACATGTTTTACATTTTATGCATTAAAAAAAAAACTGGCTTAATAAAAGCAGTGAGAGCATTCCAACTTAAAAAAAAAAATTACCCAGTATACACACTGGAAAACTCCACTATGCACTTGTGAAATCATGAGAATGAAAAAGATATATAATGTCTTAGTAGGACAATGAAAATAGTTTGACCTTTCACAGCCCTTCAAAGAAAGGGTTGTAGACCTTAAGGGTCTCCAGACCCTTTGAGAACCACTGTACTTTAAATTTGTTAGAACAGTATTCCCTTGTTCTAACATACTACCCCCTGAGGTTTTTTTGTGTTTGCTAGTGAGAAAAACTGAAATTGCAGATGTTTTAACACTAACTACTTCAAGGTAATAATAGCAGTGGTATTATGTATGGGGTATATATTAGACCGTCACTTGCCAAATGATTTTCATATTTCAACTCTTCCAGTCCCTGCAGTGGACCCATACTTTTAGGATGAAAGAAGCAAAGCACAGAGAGGTGAAGCTAGTGGTAGCTTTTGCTCTGGGGAACAGATTTGGATGAAAATGCTGTCACATTTCCTTACAAGTACATTCCTTCTTAATATTTTGAAATTCGGAACAAGTTACATTCTATATCTTGTAAACCTAAAAAAAACTTCAATCACTTGAATTCTTTTCATAATTTGATGAAGTCAGTACAGTTTATTCTTGGGTTTTTTTTTTTTAACTTTAGAAGTAATATGGTAACTAGTGGAGCATGTTTTAAATTGAAGACTCATCTGAAGTATCACAGACTCCCCTGTTTTGTAAAGCATTCCACCTTTATTGTTACAGTTTGTGCCCTATACAGTTTTACTTTTTAAAAGGTAGTATAATTAAAATTTGTATTAAATTAACCTGTTGTATTGAATTCATCCTCATTAGTTAAAATTATCTTTTTATATTTTAAAATTTAGTGACATTAAACTTTTCTTGTGGTTGTTTGTGAACAAGCGAATATATAAAAACGATGTAATCTAGTGTGCTGCTGAATGTTTAACAGCCATCTTTCACGAAAGAAAAAAGGCCCTGTTTTGTAGGTTTACTAATATTTGTGGTATAAATACTATCTCCATGGTGATTTTACCTGCCAATCTGATGTCGTTAAATGCGGTTTAAAGAGATAGCAGACCAGTGGCTCTCCCAAGCTTTTACAAACCAGCTCTAGCACAGTAAGGACATATAATACCACAACTCATTAATTACATTTATTGTTCATTTGATGATTATATCCAATATTTGAAGAGCTTTTATGTTGTTAATTCATTCAGCAAGCATTTGGACACTTGTTCATTTTTAGAGATATACTGGGCACTGAGGTATTTAATCTGCAAAGAGCCAAGTGTTGTGAACCATGGTTTTAAAAAGTCCAATTGTTGTGCTCTTATAGGGATTGTACATTCAAAGCTTATACTCTAAATTGTGTGTACAGTTCTGTTTTGTTTGACCAGCACAGTATTTTAAAATGTTGCATTCTGATTTCAACTTTTTTAAATGGGGCATGTACTCTTAAGGTGGCTACTAGCTTACCACTCTCAGTTTTCCTTAGTCTCAAACATTCACATGCTTTTCAAGGCCTTTGAGTTGGCAAATCCTGAATAGATAGTGAAGGTAGGAAATGGCTCTTCTTATGCCACATCTTATTCTGATTTTGAAGTCAGTTGTGTAAGTTTGGGCTGACAATGGTATTTCCCAGTGAAGACTGTTGCCAAGAATCCATACCATTCTGATTATTTTATTCTAGTGGATAAAAATTCAACATATATTTCAGTGTATTTTTGAAATCTGTGCTTGTCCAACATAGGGCTGTAGGGGCTGATAAAAAGAGAATGTTGTGATTTGAGCTTTTATAAAAAAGATACAGTGATGCTGGATAAAATATTTTCAATGGTTATTAAAATGCCCATAGTTTAATTTTTTTAATCGGTTCTCTGAAATCTTGATATGTTATGCATGTTACAATTTAAGCAATGAGAATGAAATTTGAAGTCTAAATTCTCAGCATCTTCCCTCAATCTTGAGTGGAGAGACAGGAAGCAAACGCCAAGGAGCCTTCTAATTTTGACTATATGATCATTAACTAAAGGCAGCAAGGGGTTGTAAACTAATCTTATATAGTCAATGTTTCATAGAATGCTTTGGTTGCAATCAGGTTTTTTAAAGACTTTAAAGGTTTTTTTGTTTGTTATAATATATGCTTATGTTTTCTAAAAATTATCAGTATGCAAAAGGGCATAAAGTCAAAAAGTATGTCTCCCTCTGTGACTTTATTCTCACACCCAAGAGGTATATAATTTCTTGTATTCTTGTATAGTCTTTCAGAAATGTTATCATTTATTTTATATATACCTCTCTCTGTATGACTCTTCCTGTTCTTCCTTATTTTAAATGTTCAGTTTTGTGACTTTGTTCTTGTTTAACTTGGTTGTCTTTCCATATTACCCACATCCAGCTCTAACTCATTATTTTAATGTCTCCAGGATTCCATTATATGGATGTCCCTTTGGGAGAACAGTTGTTTATAGAATTTTCTACTAAAAATATTGTTACAAATGTTAATATCCTTATGCATATATGAAGATTACTCTTGATTCTGCCTGACTGGAAACTTTTAATAAAATACACATCATTCTATTTTGAGACTCACCAGATGTGTAGGTATGATCTTGTGCTTCCCTATTAAAGGAATTCTTCAATTTAAAGAAGGAAAAAAAAATCTCTCTAATTGACTGAAGATACATGAAAAATCCTATGCTTTTAAATTAAAACTATTAAGGGACTCAGTTCATTGAAAGATTGTGCAAACTCACATCTATTTTGCACCTTAATTTTTTCGTTGTCCCTACTCATGACTCTAAAAGTGCATGGCTTGGGGCTGTATTTTGTTTTACAATTTGTTGGTATCGTGCCTTTTCTTATCTACATTAGCTTAGACTATACCTTATTTTTAAGAAGAGAAAATAGCAATTAACTATGGCAAACTATTTTGGCACAACCACGTTTGTTCATTATTTCTTCAAAATTAGCTTCCTATGCTTTAGAAAAAAATGTGAGTTATTACTCCGAAAGTTCTTATTTTGGTTCCTCATGGTTTAGAGCTCAGAAATTTCTTAACTTGTATTTGCTGTTAGTCAAGCACAGGATTTGTTTCCTGCAAAAGTTTATTTTCCTTAAGGAATACTTGTCCTAATAGCTGATAGAAAGTACCTTTGCACTTTAAATCCTAGAAATAGGGAACAAGGAAACTTACTGAGAAGTTCAAAAGAAAGAATAACAGGACCTTCTAGTCAGCAGGGCATGTTTGGAAAATGTTAATACACCATGATTTTTGAAGACCAATTTTAGTTCAGGAGGTGGTTTTAAATATTGGATGAAAACTTACAGGCTGATTTCAATATTCATTTCTGAAATGCTTTAGTATGATAGATACATTTGGTTAAGTTCTTGTTCATTGTGAAATACTGTTGGAAGAATTTTTTTCAAAATAAAGACTTATGAATTTGTGTACCATTTGGGAATAGCCTCTTTCATTTAAATGGGTGTCAAATAATCTGGAAAATTGGAAGAATATTTGTTTCTTTCGTCACTCACATTATGCATTCCTGTAAAACAGCTCGTGCATTTACTTCCAGCTTAACCTGTTTTATTCCATTAATTAAACTTTGTCCATTTTTTGTTTTTTTTTAATTAAAAAGTCTTATTTAAAAAAAAAAACAGGATCTGTTACTTAATTTGCAATTTTTTTTTTTCTTCAAAGACTGATTTTTTTTCTTGCACATACCTTGATGTATGTTGATTTTAAGAAAGCGTTGTAATGGGATTTTATTTACCTTACTACTGTTGAAATTTAGAAGGTAAATATTGAACTGTGTTTGTCACACCACTAATCTTATTTCCCTGTAGTGGTCACTCACTATTATTTGTTATGGGTCCATCTTGATTATTCTGTACATCTGGTGGTTTGTTTAAATTATTTTCACCAATCATCACCAGAACACAGAAGAAAATTTTGTTTCCTTAGAATCAACAAGTATTTCCACCACCCGGGGGTGGGGACAAGAAGGAAAGAACTAATGTTTGTTTTAGCCTCTTTAATGAGAAACTATTCAATTTATTTTTCTTCATATTTTTTTCATAAGTGGCATGCTAATGATTTTTGCTGACCTCAAGATTTGGGACTCTGTGAAAAGTACTATGCCAGAGTCAAGTTGCCTGTGTTCTTTTCTGCCATTAACTGGTTTGGGGTGGGAAATTCAGATAATTCCACTTTTCCAACTTTAAAATGAGATCTCCTCCAAAATAAGATTCTCCACAGCCATTTGGAGTATGTGTTTAAATTACACAGTAATGTTTTAGGAATTGGAATTAAACATTTCAGAATAATAGCTGTTAGGCTGGGTTCAGTGACTCATACCTGTAATCCCAGCACTTTGGGAGGCCGAGATGGGTGGATCACCTGAGGTCAGGAGTTCGAGACCAGCCTGACCAACATGATAAAACCCCATCTCTACTAAAAATACAAAAATTAGCCATGGGTGGTGGCGGGTGCCTGTTGTCCCAGCTACTTGGGAGGCTGAGGCAAGAGAATCGCTTGAACCAGGGAGGTTGAGGTTACAGTGAGCTAAGATTGCACCACTGCACTTCAGCCTGGATGACAAGGGAGATTCCATCTCAAAAAAAAAAAAATTATTTAAAAAAAGCTATTAGAGTGAACATATAAAACACATTTTTGTAGATAAAAATTGCCAAGTGTCAGCAACTTTGACCTAATTTTTTAATCAACTTGTGCCGTTTACCTCATGTAATTAATCCCATTTAATGGACACAAAAACCCTTTAAGGTAGTATTGGTCAGAAGAAAACACAAGTGTTCACTTGGCCAGGTTGCACAGCTAATTAGTAAGTGGCAGGAGTAGAATTCTGTCTGATTTTACAATTCATCTTCCCATCAATATTGTATTCCTACTTTGAAGCTCCTCATTCTAGCAATTTTAATAAGAGTATGGATATTAAAAAAAAAAAACAAACCTGTTTAACAAGCACTATTGGAAACTGTAAGGACTACTCACAGCCTTTCTGTCCCCAGTGATTCAACTTTGGGTTTTTTTCCTTCCATATTTCCTTCTTGCCCATGTGAAATAGTTTTGTTGTGACCATAGCCAGTTAATTTTTAACCCATTTATGCCTAGTGTACCATTATTGGAACACTAAGCTTGTTGTGGGAGTTATTTATATCCTACTGCTCAAGATTATTGCCAAAGTCTGATTTTTCACTCACAAATATTTGCAGCTTCTGGCATTGATGTGTTAATAATGAACTCTTCCTACATACCAGTTTTCTTCCAAACAAAATACATGTATTATTTTTTTCTGATGGTGAAAATATATATTTACTGCAAAGAATTTGAAAATGAAAGTTTAATCCTGTGCAGGTATATCATAAGTATATCTGGATTTTGTTTTATGGGTAAATATTAAGACTTCTTACAGAATGGCATATTATACTTGGTATCTTGTAATCTTTTCCTCAATATATCATGGTTTTCTTTCAGTGTAAGTATAGACCCAGATTCTCTTCCAATGAAGTTTCATTATATGGAGTTCACATAATCTCTATGACAAATATTGATATTATTTCCAGTTTTCAACATCAGGAATTTTACCCGTGTTGTACACGTGACTTGGAATCGTGTTCTTAGAAATGGAATTGCCAAGTGAACAATGTACATCTTAAGAATATTGATGCATCTCCTTTTCTCTACTGCAGTGTAGTTTTTGTGGTCATTTGTCATTTTTCATAATGTTAATTGAATACCTCACTATAACCTTTCATTTGGATTATATCTTGGAATAAATACTTGTAAATTATACTATTAGCTTATAAGGATTAACATTCTCTCAATTACTATTTAAAGAGATTGTTTTAATTTATATAATGCCAAAAAAGTCACATGGGCCATTTTTACTCCAGTTCTTTTTAATGATCGCTAATTTCAGAAGATTCCTAATTTTTTTCTTTTTTTGATTATTGGTGAGTTTGATTTTTTTCATGATTTTCTACTTGCATTTTCTCATTTAGGAATTGTCTTAAAAGTTTATTTTAACAGCCTGGGTGACAGAGCGAGACTCCATCTCAAAAAAAAAAAGTTTAAGGCATTAATCGGATTAACTAAATTTACATTTTTATTCATTATATCTCATTGTTTTGGGGTAACGATGGCACAAACTGGGACTTTTCTATTGTTAAATGATGCCATTTAACTTTTAGGCTGAATAACCTAATCTAATCGAGACATTGAAAAATCTAGATAACTGTTAACTTTCTTCTAGTTTCATCATTTTTTAAAAATCAGAGAAGGATAACTTACTCTGATACTCTAGTTGAACTGTTTGTTATTCAGACTTAAAAGCTTATTTCTTCACTCTACCCTGTATCTAGAACACACAATAATGGCTGTTGTATTTTTTTTATTTTTGTTTTTGGTGTGTTAGTTTCACTGTGATGTGTCTGAATGTTGGTGTTTTATTTTTGTGTTTTGCATGGGATTTGATATGCTTTTTGAATCTGTATTGGTGTGTGTGTGTGTGTGTGTGTTGCTACCAGCTCCGAAAGTTTCTTAACCATTCTGTATTGAAGTATTAATTGCCTTATTTTCTGCATTAATTGTTAATGTTTATAAAGGTTTTAAAGAAGGAATTAAGTAAAATTCTTTGGAATCCTTGAAGGATTTTAAACATTTAAAATGTTTATGGCTATCAGTATCAATTCAGACTAAATTTCCATGAAGTTATCACAGAAGAATATAAATTTAGAATACATAAATCATAATACGATTTTAGAACAGTACAGGTTCTTTCAGCTTTTCTATTTTAGTTGCTAACTGTATTTGGGTAGGTCTCCCAAATAACAAGAGCAAAGAGGAATTACCAGGCCTTCCAGATAAGATTTCCAGTTTTCTCAACTATGGAAACTTTAGAGAAACTTGCAAATTCTAGCAGGCCAGAGAGATTTTTTTTTTCTTATTAAGAAATAATACTTTAAAATGCAGAACAATTTTGGCTTATTTGGTGATGTTTGAGAGCTGCTCATGTAACAGAAATCACACTAAATGCTGTATGTCATTGTCCTAGTATCTTCCATTTAGTAGGTGTTAATTTGGTGCCACTTTGCTAAGTGATTTCTAAATAGTATTTCCTATAATTTTCACAATCTTATATGTAGGTATGATTTCTATTTTACTAGACAAAACGGGCTTAGAAATGATGGTTTACTTGCTCAAGTAACGTAAGTGGCAGAACTGAGCTTTGAATTCAGCTCAAGAGTAGGTGCTCAGAACCATTCCACCACAGTGCCTTGAAGGAGCTGGTCTTCTTGTAAGGGAATATGATGTACATGTAAGTCCACACCAAGGGCTAGAAAGTGGGGATGTGGGAGAGTACAAAACATCTCAGTCTGACCTAATCTAGATTTATGAAGGAGCAGTAGAATGTAAGACTAAGGGGGAAGAGTGAGAAGGAAGCAGGAAGGAAATAAGTCCGTATATTGGGGTTATGCTGTATTGGTGGACAAGCAGGGATCTGAAAATATATTGGACAGGTTGTCTTCCTCAGGGCATTGATTAAAGGATGGTTGTGTGTGTGTGTGTGTGTGTGTGTGTCTGTCGGTGTAAGAGTACTTACTGTAAAATACTTCCTTTCTAGATCCCTTTGGCATGAAGAACATGGAATGGGTATAATAGTTGTGTTTAAAATTAGTGTGAAGTAGTATTAGATTGGAATTCTGTGTAGCACCTGAGGCGTTAAAGATGATTACAGTCATTTGCTACTCAAAATGTGGTCTGAGGACCTACAGCCTGGACGTAGTCACCTCAAAGCTTGTTAATCATACAGAATCTCAGGCCCCATCCCAGGGTAGTAAATCAGAATCTGTATTTTAACAAAATCCCCAGGTGATTTGTATGGAAATTCAAGAATAGAAAGCACTAATTTAGTTTCTATGTTAGGTATATCATTTTTGTATATAGCTTTTTGTTGGTCATACTAAAATCACTGGAGAATCTTAGGGAGATTGGAAAAAATAAATTCCGTGCAAGTACATTTGAATTAAGTTCCTTTTTATGTGTGTTCAGTTTTATACATGTATTGCTAGGAGTCAGGAGTTTGTGCAAAAAGTAGTAGAGAAGTATGCTGGTATCAGCCTCACACACATAAAGTCATTAGGTGATGCCATGCAATGAAGATAAACGCAAAGGCAGTAGACTTCCCCTGGAAGATACTGTGGAAGAGGAAAATTGTAAGAGCACAGGTTTCGCTGTCATCATGAAGTCACTGGAAGAGGAAAGGAGGCTTTGCAGATGAGAAAAGCACCTGAGAACACCTGAAATATTCCTTAATGCTGGTCCACATTTGAGCAGTTGGCTCAGAGGAGTGGCAGCATTGAGGAGGAAGAGGATACATTAATCGTACACCCTGCTGGCCAAGGTATGGCACAGATGTCGGAAACTGGCTGAAAAGGGGCAGTGGTTCCTGAACTAAAGAAATGGTGTTTAAAGCTGTTTTTCTTATGTCCTGTTTACCTTTGAAATTTTAAAAGCATTCACTTTGCACATCTGTTTGGCACTTTTACAAAACTTTTTTTTTTAAGGAGAGCCCTTTGCCACCAAAATACGCTTGACTTCATTACCCTGAGATCACTGGTTTCAAAATACTTGGTGTATATTTTTTTCTTAGTTATTTTGTGTGTGTATATACATTCTATATAATTGCTTTCTTGTGTACAATTTGTGTAGCTTATTTGCTTTCAAGGTTTAATAGTAACTTTTTTCTATCATAAATAGTATACAAAGGCATGTGTAGTGACTGCACTATATGACTGGTCAGAGCATACATTTCTTCACTAGTCCTGTAGATCAGGGGTTTGCAAACTTTTAAGTGGCTAGCTAGTATATATTTTTAGACTTCACAGGTGATGTGTTCTCTGTCCCAACTACTGGTCTCTGTTTTTGTAGAACAAAAACAGCTGCAGTCGTAAGCAAAATGTGAGCTCAGCTTTGTCCCAGTGAAACTTTTCATACAAAACCAGGCATGCAGGTCAGTTTGTCCTCCTGTCTAATGGAACCTTTAGATTGTTGACATTGTTTCTGGTCATGAGCCATTCTTTTAGCATCTTTGTCCAACACTAGTTTCCACATGAATCAGTCCCTACAGTCGACGTTTCTTTCAATTCATATAGTCCTCCAGAAGGTTTTTCCAGCTTTGGGTTCCTACAAGGTTTTGAGAATGTTTACTCCTCTGGAATATCCATAACACTGGTTATTTTTAATTGTCAGTTTGATAGGTGGAAGATGTTATCGAGTATTTCATGTTTCTTGCCTTATTAGTGATGTTGGTTATCTTTTCATGCTTGTGAATTACCTTTTCATGGGATTTACTTCTCTTCCCTAGTATACTCATGTTTTAAAAATTGTTTTTTTAGACCTCCTTATAGTAAAACCACTGTTAACATATTTTGCATGTTTGAATTTTCTGTTTTGATTTTTATATATGAAGTTTTATATTTGTGTAAAGTTAAATCGTCCATCTTTTCTATAACTTTTTTGTTGCTTATTTGGTACCAAAGGCAATCTTTTCTGTAATCTCTAACTTTGAATTCATGCATAAGAATTACTAAACCAATGTTATGAAAATATAAACCTGTGTGCTTTCATAGTTTTTCTCTGGTTTAGTTTTTGTGTAAATATTGGATGTTGATAAAATTTTTAAACTTCGGGGGGATGTTATTGGGAGTAGTACTGGAGAGGAAGTCCAGTGTTCATTGTATAATATACATTTCTTACAGAAATTTAAAAGTCAAGGATATGAAGCTTATATCAAAAGCCCAAACAGGCTGGGCATAGTGGCACACGCCTGTAGTCTCAGCTACTTGGGAGGCTGAGGTGGGAGAGTCACTTGAACCCAGGAGGCTGAGGTTGTGGTGAGCCAGGATTACATCACTGTACTCCAGCCTGGGTGACAGAGTGAGACCCTGTCTCCAAAAAACGGGGTAGGGGACGCTAAACAACAGTGGTACGATCTCTTGCAGCATAGAATGATTTCAGCTTCAAAGTTTCAAAAATTCACAAAAGGTATAAAGGACCACTAGAAGTTCAATGGATATATATTTTAAAAGGGACAGGGGAGCTCTTACAATGAAGAGGTAGTGGTAGAGGTCATAGAATGGGTGGAAGATAGGAGACTGAGTGTGAGGGGAAACGGAATAGGCCAAGAGTAGTGTATTTGTAGGCAGTAGCTCTCTCTGTGTGCAGACAAGGCACCAAAAGTGCTAGTATTCTAGAACGCTTACACTGTCCAAGCAGCCTCCTGGAAAAGCACTTTGGCTATTAGTGCTGATCTGAAGTTTAGTCATATATGTGAGGTAACTGCAGGGATTAAAGTGGTAATTCACTGAGTAAGCATGACGATTTAGTGGAAAGTTAATAAGGAAGAGCCAGAAAGAGTTGCCCATTTGATTGCTTTAGAAAATCCCCAAAAAAATGTATTGTGATCCCATGCATGGCATCATGTCTTAACTACAAGGGTTTGAGCCTGGGTTCACCATAGATTCTTCAGAAAGTAATCATTTACTCCCACCAGAGTTTGCTGATGCTGATGGATAGTCCCCTGAACCGAGCTAGCTTGCTAGAGGTTTATATCCACACACAGAAGAATGTTCTGATTGAAGTGAACCCCCAGATCTGAATTCCCAGAACCTTTGACTGCTTTTGTGGCCTCATGGTTCAACTTCTACAGAAGCTCAGCAGCCGATGGCCCCCAGAAGCTCTTGAACGTAATTAAGATTGCAGTATCAGATCACTGTCCAGTTGGATGTATGAAAGTTGGCACTTCTTTTTCCATTCCGGTTATCAGTGATGTGCGTGAGCTGGTGCCCAGCAGTGATCCATGGCAAGGTCAGTGTGGAGAATACAGAGAAAATTGTGTCCATCAGCAACTGTCCCCTTTCTGCTGCCCTCACCTGTGCAAAACTTACCACAGCCTTTGAGGAAGCATGGGGGATCATTTGACAGTAGTAGAATCTGTTCTGAACTCAGGGAAAAAAAATGCTCTGTTCTTTCAGCTTGTCCCCCACCCCCTTTCAGGCTTCCAACTTTACATTCATTCATTCACTCACTCAACAAATATTTGCCAGAATATACCATGTACCTATATTGTGTCACATGCTAGGATAAACAACAGTAAAGACAAAAAGCAAGACCCCTACCTTTATGGAACTTAGTCCTAGTGAGGAAGGAGTTTTCCATCCACTGTTATCTTCACGGTGCCCTTTAGTTAAGCACATGGGTTAGTTTCTCTTGGCGTTGATTTTGGCCTCCATCTAGCCATGTTGTCCTTGGTTTAGTGCATTCTCAAAAACTCTTAGGGTGACTCGTCTCACTCTGACAAGGCCCAGAAATGAATGTCCTTGTTCATCCTAGTGAGCAGCCACTCTTACCTGGTCTGGCCTCACTTGGGAGCCAGGACCTGGAGAGTATATGTGATGCAGAAACACCCAGCCATTTGGAGTAGTTAAGAATTATCTATGGAGTTAAATATAAAAATCCATTTGAGATGATTAAGAAAAAAAGGACCACTTTAAAACTTTGAAATCATTTCTGCTGAGACTCCAAGATAGCTCAATATCTCAAACATTAAAAACTATATTGGAAGAAGATACTCTATCTTAAAAATGAAATTGTTTACACTCCTGCTGAGCTATTTCAGTGGTATTAAAAATAATAAATACGCATTTGTCTTGACATCTTGAGAATAAAAAGTTATATTGAAATGGACTATAGACAAAGATTTGTGATCAAATTATATGAAAACCCTTTAATCAAGTATTGATGGCTACTAAACATCTAATTGCTTATCACTGGAAAAAGTTATGTGGCCAGTCTACAAAGAGTTTAATAGATAACTGAATATCATGGCTGTTGAGAGATTGCTTATCTCCTGTATTGAAATCTAAATTTATTTGTCACTTTTTTTACTATCTCATTTTTTATTTGTAGAGATTTTAACTTTCTTTCTTTTCCCTCCTTCCTTCCCTCCCTCCCTCCCTCCCTTCCTTCCTTCCTTCCTTCCTTCCTTCCTTCCTTCCTTCCTTCCTTCTTTCTTTCTTTCTCTTTCTTTCTTCTTTCTTTCTTTTTTTTTTTGAGACAGAGTCTTGCTCTGTCGCCCAGGCTGGAGTTCAGTGGCACAATCTCAGCTCACTGCAGCCTCCGCCTCCGGGGTTCAAGCAATTCTGCCTCAGCCTCCTGAGTAGCTAGGATTATAGGTGCATGCCACTACGCCTGGCTAATTTTTTTATTTTTAGTAGAGACAGGGTTTTACCGTATTGGCCAGGCTGGTCTCGAAGTCCTGACCTCAAGTGATCTGCCTGCCTCAGCCTCCCAAAATGTTGGGCATGAGCCATCATGCCCAGCCTGAGGCTTAAGCACTTCTTATGTCTCTATTTTTTTTTTATAGTAACTGTGAATGGAGCCCAGCTTCTTAAATACCAATTTATAAATTATCCAAATTGTAAGACAAGGATGTTACACTTAAATTTTAAGCATGTATTTCAAACGGGTTAATACAATGTGTAATATATTCCTTTTTATACTTTTGTATGAAGCAACTTCCACCACTTAATGATAAAAAGACAACCAAACTAAAAAAAAAAAAAATGAGCAAAGAATATGAATAGGCATTTCCCTGAAAAAGATATACAAATGGCCAATAAGCCCATGATAAAATGTTCAACATCATTAGTCATTAGAGAAGTACAAATCAAAAACAAGATGCCACTTTGCACCAGCTGGAATGGCTATCGTCAAAATCATGGACGACGACAAGTGTTAGCAAGGATGTGGGGAAATGGGAGTCCTCACGCATTGCTGATGGGGATGCAAAATGATGCAGCCGCTTTAGAGAACAGCCTGGCAGCTCCTCAAAAAGTTAAATATAGAGTTGCCATATGACCCAGCAATTCCACTGCTAGGTATATGCCCAAGAGGAATAAAAACACATGTTGACACAGAAACTTGTATGTACAAGTGTTCATAACTGCATTATTTACAGGAAGCAAAAAGTAAGAACAATCCAAATGTCCATCCACTGATAAATGGTGTAGCCATACAATGGAATATCATTCAGCCTATAAAGGAACGATGTACTGACTGATGCTGCATCATGGATGAACCTTGAAACCATTCTGTTAAGTGAATGAAGCCAAATACAAATGGCCACATATTTGTGTTTCCATTTCTATGAAGTGTTCAGAATAGGCAAATCCAAAGAGACAAAATACAGAGGAGTGGTTTCCAGGGCCTGTGAGGAGGGAGTAATAGGAGATGACTACTAATGGGTGCAAGATTTCTTTATAGGATGATAAAAATATTCTGGGCCTGTAATCATGCCTGTAATCCCAGAACTTTGGGAGGCTGAGGTGGGTGGATCACGAGGTTAGGTGTTCAAGACCAGCGTGGCCAACATAGTGAAATCCCATCTCCACTAAAAACACAAAAAATTAGCCAGGTGTGGTGGTGCACGCCTGTAATCCCAGCTACTCAGGAGGCTGAGGCAGGAGAATTGCTTGAACCTGGGAGGTGGGTTGCAGTGAACTGAGATTGTGCCACTGCACTCTATCTAGCCTGGGTGACAGTGCAAGACTCCATATACAAAAATATATATATATTTTGAAATTAAATAGTGAATTTTGCAAATTTACAAAAAAAACATTGAATTGTACACTAAAGAACTGTATATGTGGATAAAAACATTCAAATACTTATTCTCTTACTGAATGATGGGGACTTATCTAAACTGGCACAAAGCCAGCAGGTGGTAGGCACTCTGTCTCTCCTTTTTTTTTTCTTTTATTTATTTATTTTTAGCAATTTAACAAGGAATGATTTATCCTAAATAAAATTTATTTGAGTCTCTTCCAAGGGATGATAAAATTGGGTCCCTATGAGTCATTTTCCAGTGCTGATGTCTGCCCTCCCTGCTGGTGGTTCCACTGCTTTCCTTCCTGAAATGGATTTTGCCATCAGCCACTTACCCAATATGATCCACTTGTTCAAGTGATGTGAGCAACATCATCATCATGGATAATGGTCCAGCACTTTGTTGATGATGATTCTAGGATTTCGTATAGAACACCGGGATAACATGGATCAAGAAGCCAGAGGGAATATTTTTGTCATGAAAGAATCCAACTTCTTACATCACAGGTTGGGGGAGGAAGAGAAGATACAAATGGTAGTGAGAAAAGAAAGGGGGTGAGGACTAACCAAGGTCCAAATGGAAAGTCATCCTGCCCTAGTTTAGAACCTGGTGTCTGTTTCTCTGCTACTTTTTGGTGTAATAGTAAGCTGACACAGCTCAAATCAAGAGTTTGGTTGTCCTTCAAGTATTTCCTGACAAGTTGATTATCCTTATCCAAAAAGAATGAACAATGCTAGTTACTGCTAAAATATACACAGGTGCCTAGTTGTCCCCACCCTGTCATTTGCCCATGTTTATCCAGGAACACTGTTTCTGTGACTCTGCTGGTGTTTACAGTACAGGAACAAAGAGTGTGAGCTGTACAATCTGTCAAATGTTTATTCAAATTCCACCTCCATACCTCTGAAGACTTGCAATTTTGGCAGCTTATTTGGTTTCCCTGAATTTCAGTTCTTCTCTTTGTAAAATTTGAGTCATGATAATGGTTTTTCATGGTTGTCATCAGAGTTAAATGAGTTTGATGTATGTATGTATGCCCTCAATAAGTATTAACTATTATTCAATTATTAACTATTTAACTATTCCTCCCTGTCAACATAGGCTTTATTTTCAAGTTCAGAGTCTAAATTTCTTTTAGGTCTAGATTATTGGGAGTACAATTAGGGCCTATATGCTTATATTAATTTACATTATAATTCTAGCATTATCTGCTTAACCTCTCGCCATGAAAAGAAGTTTGACTATAATCACTTCGTACATTATATTGTATCAAGGACATAAAAATGAAAATTTCAACCCAGATCAAATAAAAATAACCCCTTCTACTCCCTTTAGACAAATCTCCTTAATAAGCATATATCCAGGGAATACATTTTAGTTAAAATGGATCATTCTGTATTTTTATTGAACTCACTTAAGAATTTAAGAGCTAAAAAGGACCCTTGGGAGAGCCTGACCTCCAGTGTTTACAAGGGAAGAAATAGAGGCTTAGACTTACTGGAAATGGAAGTTTAGTGACTTATTGACAAGAAGATATCTGCACAGTGACATGGACAAAACCAGAGCATGCTGCTTCCCACTCCCATGTTCATTCCAAGGCACCAACTCCTGTATTAAGAAAAAGACAAATAGTGAGACAAGTCATTTGCCCTTAAGGCTCTATATTATGTGACCCTTCAGTGCCCTGTCTGCACACTCCAGTGCATATCGTCTAGCTCATATCTTCCTGACCCATCCTGGTTCATTGGCCTTACAACACCCAGGCTCTTTTCTGACCTCAAGTTCAAAAGGCTTCTTAGAGCTGCCAGTGGTAATTATAGCCTCCCACACCATGTTCCCACAGTCTTATGAACAATTACAGACCTGGTTATTTCTGGGCAAAAGTGCTCAGCTTCCTATCCTATTGCTCTCGTCAAGAAGTCTTTGATGAAGATTTTGGTCCTACCTGCTGGCTCCTAGTGGGTTGGCAGTGTTGCCCAGACACCTGTTTTTTATGTTTCCTTAAATGGCTGTTAGTTTCTAATCTTTATTCCGTATTATGTCAGAATAGCTGAAAGAGAAAAGAATATCCATTAACGTCCTCCTTGAAAAATAGTCAAAAGCCATTTTGAAGGCCTTGGGTCCCAGGAAAGAGCTGTGTCTCTTTGTTCTTGCTTTGGTCTTGCTTGCAAAACATTTTACCCCAGGATCAAGAGGCTGGTGGTTGAACTGAACAAAGGATCTCCAGGCTGATCACAGGATGGGCATCATTTGCTGATGCTGGCTTGGTGGGAGGCAACTGGTGCGCAAGTCTTCTCTCTGGAGGCTGAGTTTCCAGACTATTGAAACCCTGTTGAGGCAGTCAAATGAAGGGTATTATGAAGTGTCATGTAGATTAGACATTTTAGGCACTTCATTGCAAAGGTTTTCTTTTCATTGCCCACATATTTGGCCTGGTTTTTATTTGGTTTTGTGACTCAGTTTTGCTTGTATCTAATTATAGTTTTTTTGGGTAACAAGTGATAAAAATTATAGTAACAACAAATACTGTAAATGAATTGGGGGATCACTGTAATAGTTTTTTTTAAAAGCATCAGCATTCATACTAACAAAATATGAATGATCGACCCAGTTTGTCTGCATCCTCCTCAGAATTTGATGTTGTCACTATTTTTTTTAATTTTAGCCTTTCTGATAGGTGTGTGGTGGCGTCTCATTGTGGTTTTAATTTGCATTTCCCTAACATCTAAAGCAACTTTTCATGTGCTTATTTGCCAGCTGTGTGTCCTCTTTGTAAACGTTTTCTCACAGTCTGTAGTTTGTCTTCTCCTCCTCTCAACAGAGTCTTTCACAAAATAAGCATTTTTAATTTCGGTGAGATCCATTCTATCAGTTTTTTCTGTTAACGGTTTTTGCTTTTGGTGTTAAGTCTCTTAAGAACCTCTCACCTAGCCCTAGGTCCCAAATATTTTTTTTTTCTAAAGGTTTTATAGTTTTATATTTAAATCCATGATCAATTTTGAGTTAATTTTTGTCTAAATGTGAGGTTTAGATTGAGATTCATTTTTTTTTTTTTTTTTTGCCTATGGATGTCCAGTTGCTCCAACATTGTCTGTTGAAAAGACAATCCTTCCTCTATTGAATTGTTTCTGTTCCTTTGGAAGAAAAAAAAAAGAAAGAAAAAGAAAAGAAAGAGAAAAAAATCATCTGGGCACATTTGTGTTGGTCTGTTTCTAGAGCCTTTATTCTGTTCATTGATCTCTGTGTCTGTCCCTCTTTTTATTCATACTGTCTTGATCACTGTATGTGAATAATAATCCTGGAATAAGGTAGAGTGATTCTTCTCACTTTATTATTTCTTTTTCAAAAAATTGTTTTAGCTATTACAGGTCCTGTGCCTTCCCATGCAAGTTTTAGAATAAACTTGTCTATGTCTACAAAAACTCTTGCTGGAAATTGGGAGTTGCATTAAACTTGTAGATCAATCTGGGGAGGAGCGACATCTTCACTATGTCGAGTCTTCCCCAACCCATGAATGTGATACAGCCCTGCATTTATTGAGTTCTTCTTTGATTTTTTTCATCTGTTTTGTGATTTTTAGGGTACAGATTATGTTCCTGTTTTGTTAGATTTATACTAAGTATTTAATCTTTTTGGAGCAATTGTAAATGGTATTGGTTTAAATTTGTTTCTGTGTGTTTGCTGTTAGTATGCAGTTCATATTTAGTTCTCCTTTTTTTTTTCAACCTTTCGTTAGGTGGAAGATTGTACCATTTTTATGAATGTAAAACACTAAGAGAATTGCTAGTCCCAAAACTGTGATTTTTCAAACATGATTTCTGGAATCTTCATCTGGGTAAGGATTAGAATGCCTCTGCATCCATGGGACCCCATGATATTTGGTTGTAGTTCATTGTGAGTTTGCATGTGTTGGGGAAGAGGGACCATGGTTTCTAGAGAAAGAGATTTTGTTATTATTCACGCAGCCACACTATCTGAGTTAGGTGTTTTTGGCTTTTCTAATGTGTCTAGAATGACACAGCTGGGTTAAAAAACTTTCATGCAAGCTAGGTATCTTTCTAAGCTTTTTAATTTTCTCTATAAAAAAGTACTGAATGTACTTACTGTAAGAACATGCTTTATTTCCTTCACTTACTAATTTAAGAACTGATGACAAGGTAAGTAATTTTGGGGTTAGCAACACTGATCATTGAGGATAGGGCCAGTGCACAATTCACCAGCAGCTGTGAAGCCAAAAATTGTTCTTGCATTTCTTATTGTATAATTGACTAACATCATTAGAAGAGTATTCAACACTTGGCATTGTTAGAGTGATCATACTTCCAAACCCCAAATTGGACATTATAGTGGAGAAAATGAGATCTGAGTCATTATTTGTTCATAAAATTTTGGAAAATTTGCAGCCCAGGTGTGTGGTAGAAAAGGAAAAGTTGGCTGGGCGTGGTGGCTTGTGCCTGTAATCCCAGCACTTTGGGAGCCGAGGTGGACGGATCATGAGGTCAGGAGATTGACACCATCTTGGCCAAGGTGAAACCCTGTCTCTACTGAAATATGAAAAATTAGCTGGGTATGGTGGCACGCACCTGTAGTCCCAGCTACTCAGGAGGCTGAGGCACGGGAATTGCCTGAATCCAAGAGACGGAGGTTGCAGTGAGCTGAGATTGTGCCACTGCACTCCAGCCTGTCAAAAGAGCAAGACTCCATCTCAAAAAAAAAAAAAAAAAAAAAATGGAAAAATTACTTTCAGATTTTTAGGAGAAGAATGTAGGCAAACTATGGAGCAACCACTTGCTAGAGAGACTGTCATTACTAAAAGTTAGCCAGGTGCCAAGACAATGGGAAAAAGGCCTTGAAGACATTTCAGAACTCTTTGAGGCAGCTCCTCCCATTATAGGCCCAGAGGCCTAGGAGGAAAGAACGTTTTCAGGGGTCAGTCCTGGGGCTCCACTGCCCTGTTCAGCCTTGGGACACTGCTTCCAGAATCCTGGCCTCTCTGGCTCCAGCCTCAGCTCAAAGGATAACTGATATACCTCTGGCCACCGCTCCAGATGGCACAAGCTATAAGTGTTAGTGGTTTTTATGTGGTGTTAAGCCTGCAGGCATGCAGAATGCAGAGGTTTGGCGGCTTCACCTAGATTTCAGAGGATGTATGAAAAAGCCTAAGCTCCCAGGCAAAATCCTGCTGCAGGACTGGAGCCCTCACAGAAAGGCTCTACCAGGGCAGTGCTGATGGGAAATGTAGGGTTGAAGCTCTGCATTGCTATAAAGAAAACCTGAGACTGGGTAATTTATAAAGGATAGTAGTTTAATTGGCTTACAGTTCTGCAGTCTGTACAAGCATGGTGCTGACATCTGTGTGGCTTCTGGGGAGGCCTCAGCAAGCTTTTACTGATGGCAGGAGGCAAACTGGAAGCAGGCATGTCACATTGCAAAAGCAGGAGCAAGAGACAGAGTTGGAGGGGGAGGTGCCACACACTTTTAAACAACTTGATCTCATAGGAACTCACTCACTGTCACAAGGACAGCACCAATCCATGAAGGATCTGCCCTTATGATCCAATCACCTCCCACAGTGCCCCACCTCCAACATTGGGGATTACATTTCAACGTGGCATTTAGGTGGAACAAATATCTAAACCACATCAAATTCCCACACTGAGTCCCTAGCAGGGCATTGCCTAGTGAAGCTGTGGGAAGGGGCCACCACCCTCCCACCCTTCAGATCCCAAATGATAGTGCCACCAGAAGCTTATACCCTGAGCCTGGAAAAGCCACAGACACTCAACTATGACCCATGAGAATAGCCATGGGGGCTGCACTCTGCAAAGCCATAGGGGTAGAGCTGCCCAAGCCTTGGGAGCCCACCCCTTGTACCAGTATGTCCAAGGTATGAGGAGACCTGGAGTCGAGCATTATTTTGGAGCTTTAAGGCTTAATGCCTTGCCCTGCTGTGTTTTGAACTTGCTTCTGGCCTGTTACCCCTTTCTTTTTGCCAGTTTCTGCCTTTTGGAATGGGGATGTTTACCCAATGCCTGTATTGTGTCTTGAAAGTAAATAATTTGCTTTTGTTCTTATAGGCTTATAGGAGGAAGGAACTTTCCTTGAGTCTCAAATGAGACTTTGGAATTTTGAACTGATGCTGGAATGAGTTAACACTTTTGGGGACTCTTGGGAAGGAATGATTCTATTTGCATTGTGAGAAGACCATGAGATTTAGGAGGCCAAGGGCAGAATGATATGGTTTGCATATTTCTGCTCTCCAAATCTCATGTTGAAGTGTGACCTCCAGTATTGAAGGGGGGCCTAGTGGGACATGTTTGGATCATGGAGGTGGATCCCTCATGAATGGCTTGGTGCCTTCCCTACAGTAATGAGTTCACATGAGATCTAGTTGTTTAAAAAAATGAGACTGTCACCAGGTCTACAAAAGGTTTTGTTGAGCAGATCTTTAGATGTTGCTCTTTGCTCTACAGAGGACAAGAGGAAACACGAAAGCAGGGAAGATTTCAATTATGCTTATGGAAGACATTTAAGTGGAGGATAACAGTGCATTGAAATGGGCTAGCAATAGAGGACACGGATTTTCTATACCTGGACTTCTTCTAAAGAGAAAAAGGCACCCTTTATCCTGAATATTTTAGAAATTCTCCTAAAAGTAAATGATTAAATTATTAAAAATGTAGGATATACCACAAAGTCAGTGTAGATTAATTCTTTTCAATTTCTAAATTTACTAGGTGTTGCCATTGAATTCTTCAATCATGTAGATGTTTTCTTTCTGTTTAACTTTTCTCTCTGTTCAACTTACTTATTTATTTATTTTTCTTTTTTTGAGACAGAGTCTCACTCTATCACCTAGGCTGGAGTGCAGTGGCACATTCTCAGCTCACTGTAACCTCCACCTCCCCAGGTTAAAGTGATTCTTGTGCTTCAGCCATCCAAGTAGCTAGGATTTCAGGTGTGTGCCACCACACCAGCTAATTTTTGTATTTTTTGGAGAGATTGGGTTTCACCATGTTGCCCAGGCTGATCTCGAACTTTTGAGCTCAAGCAGTCCACCTGCCTTGGCCTCCCAAAGTGCCAGGATTACAGACGTAAGCCACCATGCCAGGTATCTGTTTAACTTCTATTCTGTTAGTTACACATGAGAAACAACTTCCTGGGTCATGAACCATCAGGTACTTATGCTATATTCTTAGTTTGGATTGGCTAAGTGTAATTTCAGTCTTTATCTGCATATTGCAGAGAGACTTTAAAAAATCTCTCCTGCGCGTGAATTCACATAAATAGTATGGTGGATCCTTGATCAACCTCTTAGATCCATTTTGTACTTTTGCTTTCTTTTTCTCATGGGGATGAGGTGATGAATCGCTCTTAGAAACTGGCAAATATAACATTAAACCATTATCACCATTGCTAAGATTAACGCTAGAGTAAAAACAAAGAAATTGAAACCTCTACATCTTCAAGGTGCGCATAACCTGGGGTCTTTAGACTTTGTCAGCACCTGCATACACACCTGCTCCCAATATGTCTCAACCCATCCTAGCACAGAGCCAATTCTGCATGAGGCAGATATCTGCTGGCCTGACCTCGTTGCGGCCTCTTCTGAAAATCCTTCTCTGTGATAAGTATTTTGTATCCAAGGTCATATGCTTCCTTTTTTTGTTTTGAGATAAAGTTTTGCTCTGTCACCCAGGCTGGCGCAATCTTGGCTTACTGCAACCTCTGCCTCCTGGGTTCAAGCAATTCTCCCATCTCAGCCTCCTGAGTATCTGGGATTACAGGTACCTGCCACCATGCTCAGCTAATTTTTCTATTTTTAGTAGAGATGGGATTTCACCATGTTGGCCAGGCTAGTCTCAAATTCCTGACCTCAGGTGATTCACCCACTTCGGCCTCCCAAAGTGCTGGGATTACAGGCATGAACCACCGTGCCCAACCCTAAGGTCATATAGGTCATTTGGGATTAGAAAAGGAAAGATTTAAGGCAGATTAGAAAATGAATTACATTTGTTTTAAGGTTATTGTTTTCAGGGATGGGTTAGGATGATTTGTGGTAAAGCATCTGCTATTCTTGGAGTGTCAGCAACTCAAATTGGGTTCATGCTCCTTTGACCTGACCCAGTGAGTGAAAGTGGGATGTAGGCAATTTGGGAGTAAATAACATTTCCATTGACACCAAAGAAATGAATGTCACAAACAGTGAGACGGAGAAATTGAAGTTGGGTAAATAAGGCTTCCCTGAGACCTGCTTCTACATGTGAAGTGTTTCTGCCCTGGATATTGGGCCCATAATGCATCTTAGCACAACTCTGATCATAAAAGAAATGAATCTGACAGTAGAGGAAATTCTTCACAACAGGGTTTCTTTATTTAATTTGGGTGAATTTATACAGCACAAAAGGTCCTTTTATAGCAAGACAATAAGTAAAGGTAAAAGAGATCTTTAGCCATCAATACATGGTACATTATTCTATGAATTTAATTTTTGGTGGTACAGAACTGCTGGATATGAAAATGGAGTAGAAATAGTATGTAATTTATGGTGCAGTTAAAAAAAGGGCAGGCACTGAAGTTTGTGTTAAGGAATTTCAGAAAAACATAAAAGTATGATTTCAGTTTTCATTTCTTCAACACGTGAATTGTTTGCAGGAGCTGGGCTCTCCCCTGCTTTCATGGTTTTACTTGTTCACATCAATATCACTCAATATTTTGAAATTATAGATTTGCGATGTGACAGAGAGGAGGGTATCACATCTACAGCCCTTGAGTGGACACGCGTGACTCCCGGTGATGGAGAGAGAACCGGGGCGAGGTGGGGGGAGGCTTACAATGGGCAAGTGAGATCCGGCAACCCCTTCCAGAGGAAGGTGCCCCACCTAGCAGCAGCATTGCTTCTGGCAGCAGCACTTTTGCTGGCAACATCCCTTCTGCTGGCAACAGCCCTTCCCACAGCCGCAGCCACACGAGCTGCAGGTGCGGCGGCAGCAGCAGATCACGGGTGTGCTACAGCAGCCCCCACAGCAGCCGCGGCAGCAGGGGCAGCAGCTGGAGCAGCAGCCCACCCGGTAGCACCTGCAGGTGGTGCAGCTGCCACAGCCACCACCACAACCACCACAGCCGCCGCAGCCACCACCACAGCCACCACCGCAGCCGCCGCCGCAGCCACCACCGCGGCCACCACCGCAGCCACCACAACCGCAGCAACCCATGGTGTCAGTAGAGAGGACTCAGGTGAAGTGAGGAGGGAGGACGTGAGAGGTGAGGAGATCTGATGCTTGCCTCTGCAACAGACCCTTAAATACTCCTGCTGGGACTTGGCACCTGACTGCAGTCACTTCCTTGTTGTTTTGGCCACTTTCTGTGGCAAACTTCTGTTTCCTGTTTGTTACTTCCTCAGGGTGTACACAACTTGATTTTTATTTCAGCTTTAGATAAATTCACTTCTATTTCAGAAATGAAATCAGAACTGACTTTTTTTTTTTTTTCATAAAACACTGCATTGTTTCAATCTGTCTGCCTGAGGGTAAAATTCTTTTGATAGTAGTCGATGGTCTAAGCCAAAGAGATCCAGCGTTTTCTCCTCTTTTGCAAATCAGTAATAGCTGCCCAGAGGAACGAGTCCTCATTTGAAGTTTATCTGTCTTTTACTCTAAGTATGTACATTTTATGTGTATTATCCTTAATCACCCTTTAAAAAAACCCAACACCTTAGGTATATAGAGTCTTTATTAAAATGAGTTTTATCATCAAAGAAGCCCAGGAAATTTTGCATATTGTCTCCATTTGGGAAATTCGCATTAATATTTTAAAGGTAATAGGAAGTCCTGGAAGAAATAGTGCCCTTAAAAATCAATATTCAGGCTGGGCACAGTGGCTCACGCCTGTAATCCCTGCACTTTGGGAGCCTGAGGTGGGTGGATCACAAGGTCAGGAGTTCGAGACCAGCCTGACCAACATGGTGAAACCCTGTCTCTACTAAAAATACAAAAATTAGCTGGGCGTGGTGGCATGTGCCTATAATCCCAGCTACTCAGAAGGCTGAGGCAGGAGAATCTCTTGAACCCAGGAGGTGGAGGTTGCGGTGAGCCGAGATTGCACCACTAAACTCCAGCCTGGGCAACAGAGCAAGACTCTGTCTCAAAAAAAAGAAAAAATTAATATTCAACACAGAGATTTTATATCAAATAGAGAATGTAATTTTAAAAATTACTTTTTGAATGGGTTTACTCAAAGCAAGGATTTAGAGAATCCATTTAAAATAACATTAAAATTAAAATATAATAACATTAATCTAATGACATTCAGGATCTTGATGGAAAAAATTACTAAATTCTACTGAGGGACATAAAAGAAATAAATAGAGGTTTGTGGATTGGAAGTCTCAATGTCTAAAAGATGTCAATCCTTCTCAAATAAATTAATAAATTAATTGCAATTTATTAAAAACACTAAGAGATGCAAATACTTTTCTTGTTTTGTTTTTAACTTGACAGATGCCCCTAAAATACATTTGACAATACAAAAGGTCGATAATATCATATACATATTTTAAGAGGCGTGAGGAGGAAAGTTTGCCATATCAGATTTTGGGACTAATTCTAAGGCCATGGTCATTAAAACAATGAGAAATTTTGTTGCTGAGAGAGGAATAGAGAGCCCAGAAAGGGAATCACAGAGATTTTGGAATTTGGTATATGGCAGAACCATTACAAATCAGAAGAAAATATTGACTATTCAGTGTTAGTACTGATATAACAGGTTATCCATATGAATAAAAATATACTAGCATCTTTCTTCACACCATACATCAAAGAAAGTTCCAGATAATTTTGAGATCTAAAAATGAAAAGCAAAGCTTGATATTTAAAGAAAATACAATGAATTATTTCTTTTTAACTTTTAGGTTCAGGGGTAGATGTGCAGGTTTGTTATAGGTAAACTCATGTCATGAGGGTTTGGTTAACAGGTTATTTCATCACCTGGGTGCTAAACTTAGTATCCAATAGTTATTTTTTCTGATCCCCTTCCTCCTCCCAGCTTCCACCCTCAAGCTGACTCCAGCATATGCTGTTCTCCTATTGTGTCCACATGTTCTCATAATTTAACTCCCACTTATAAGTTAGAAAATGAAGTATTTGGCTTTCTGTTCCTGCATTAGTTTGCTAAAGATAATCACCTCCAGCTCCATCCATGCCTCTGCACGACCTCATTTTTTATGGCTGCAAAGTATTCCATGATAGTAGGCTGGATAAAGAAATTCCTAAATGAATAAATTCTTTATCCAGTCTACCACTGATTGGCATTTAGATTGATTCCATGTCTTTGCTATAGTGAATAGTGCTGCAATGAACCTGTGTGTATGTATCTTTATGGTAGAATGATTTATATTCCTTTGGGTATATACCCAGTAATGGAATGGCTGGGTCAAATGGTCGTTTTGTTTTTAGCTCTTTGAGGAATCAACAGACTATTTTCCACAATGGTTGAACTAATTTACACTTCGATCAACAGTATATAAGCATTTCCTTACCTCTGCAACCTCGCCAGCATCTGTTGTTTTTTGACTTTTTAATAATAGCCATTCTGACTTGTGAGATAGTATCTCATTGCAATTTCTCTAATGATTAGTGATACTGAGCTTTTCTTCATATGTTTGTTGACTGCATGTATAACTTCTTTTGAAAAGTATCTGTTTATTTCCTTTGCTCACTTTTTACTGAGGTTGCTTTTTGCTTGTACACTTGTCCAAGTTCCTTATAGATGCTGGATATTAGACCTTTGTTAGACATATAATTTGCAAATAATTTCTTTCATTCTGTAGGTTTTCTGTTTACTCTGTTGATAGTTTCTTTGGCTGAATAGAAACTCTTTAGTTTAATTAGATCTCATTTGTCAATTGGCTTTTGTTGCAATTGCTTTTGGCATCTTTGGCATGAAATCTTTGCCCATGCTGATGTCCTGAATGGTATTGCCTAGATTTTCTTCTAGGGTACTTATAGTTTTGGGTTTTACATTTAAGTCTTCAATCCATCTTGAGTTGATTTTTGTATATGGTGTAAGGAAAGGGTCCAGTTTCAATCTTCTGCATGTGGCTAGCCAGTTGTCCCAGCACCGTTTATTGAATAGGGAGTCCTTTCTCCATTGCTTGTTTTTGTCACTTACAAAAGGTGAGCAGCATTATTTCTGGGCTCTCTATTCTGTTTCATTGGTCTATGTGTCTGTTTCTGTGCTAGGACCATTCTGTTTTGGTTACTGTAGCCTTATAATATAGTTTGAAGCTGGGTAACATGTTGCCTCCTGCTTCTTTCTTTTTGCTTAGGATTACCTTGGCTGTTCAGACTCTTTTTTGGTTCTATGTGAATTTTTAATTATTTTTTTCTAGTTCTGTAAAGAATGTCACTGGTAGTTTGGTAGGAATAGCACTGAATCTATAAATTCCTTTGGGCAGTATGGCCACTTTAATGATATTGATTTTTCCTATCCATGAACATAGGATGTTTTCCATTTGTTTGTGTCATCTCTGATTTCTTTGAGGAGTGTTTTGTAATTTTCATTGTAGAGCTCTTTCACCTCCCTGGTTAACTATATTCCTAAGTATTTTATTCTTTTTGTTGCCATCATGAATGGGATTGCATTCCTAACTTGGCTCTCAACTTGACTGTTGTTGGTGTATAGGAATGCTGCTGATTTTTGTTCATTGATTTTGTATTCTGAAGCTTTGCTGAAATTCTTTATCAGCTTAAGGAGCTTTGGGGCAGAGACCGTGGGGTTTTCTAGATGTAGGATTATGTCATCTACAAACAGGGATAGTTTGACTTCCTCCCTTTCTATTTGGATGCACTTTATTTATTTCTCTTGGCTGATTGCTCTGTCCAGAACTTGCAATACTATGTTGAATAGGAATGGTGAGAAAGAGCACCCTTGTCTTTTGCCAGTTTTGACGGGAATGCTTCCAGCTTTTGCCCATTCAGTATAATATTGGCTATGGGTTTATCATAGATGGCTCTTATTATTTTGAGATATGTTTCTTCAATACCTAGTTTATTGAGAGTTTTTAACATGAAAGGATGTTGAATTTTATCAATAGCCTTTTCTGTATGTATTGGGATAATCATGTGGTTTTTGTCTTTAGTTTTGTTTATGTGATGAATCTCATTTATTGATTTCCATGTGTTGAACCAACCTTTTATCCCAGGGATAAAGCCTACTTGATCATAGTGGATAAGCTTTTTGATGTGCTGTGGGATTTGGTTTGCAGCATTTTGTTGAGCATTTCTGCATCTGTGTTCACCAGGATAAATTATTTCTTAGAATAGAAAAATCCAAACAATAAAATAAACTATGAATTAAATTGAAAATACTTCAAATGAAAGAGAAGAAAACATCTTCACATAAAAACATGCTGAAAATTGGCTGGGCACAGTGGCTCACACCTGTAATCCCAGCACTTTGGGAAGCTGAGGTGGGCAGATCACCTGAGGTCAGGAGTTCAAGACCAGCCTGACTAACATTTTAAAACCCCATTTATTTTAAAAACACAAAAAATTAGCCAGGCATGGTGGTGCATACCTATAATCCCAGCCACTTGGGAGGCTGAGGCAGGAGAATCACTTGAACCTGAGTGGGGAGGTTGCAGTGAGCCGAGATCGTGCCATTGCACTCCAGCCTGGCCAACAAGAGCAAAACTCCATCTCAAAAAACCCAAAAACCAACAACAACAACAACAACAACAACAACAAAATGCTAAAAATAAAGATTAAAATAAACTCTAGGCTGAAGAACAAATTAATTTTAAAAAGAAATCAACGTAATAGAAAAATGACTGAAGAATATGAACTGAGGAGTTATAGAAGACAAAAATCAACACGAAAAGATGCTCAACCTCAGTAGTAATCAGAAAAGCACAGAAAAACCACAATGTGGTTTTAATTTTACACCTACCTGATTATCAAAATGTTCAAGTCTGACAATACCTAATACTGGTGAGAATGTCAAACCTTTGGAATTCTCATACTTTGCTAGGTGGGAGTGTAAATTGCTATACCCAATTCTGGGAGCAATTAAGCAATGAATGTCTGGCTAGGTCAAAGATATGCATTCTCCCATGTAATCATTTATATCAATATTGGGTGATAGAACCCTATTCTATTCATTGAATTATAAATCTGTTACTGTCATTATTTTGATACTCAAGTTGTCCCAAGTTTTGCCATTGGTACCACCTTCAAGCTGGTCTGTGGTTTTTAAAAATATCTCCATAATTTTTGAAGTACTAACTTATATTCTGGCATAAGATGTTCAAGGTCCCATTTCACCCTTTTCCTGTTCCAGATCTGGAATCAGCCTGTTCTCCAAGGATTCTGGTTTCTTTTATTGGATAATGATATTTAGAATCCAAGATCTGGGTACTAACTGCACTCATTGCTAAGATTTTTTTTTTCTGCACCTATAGTCAGTTCTTCTAAAACACAACCTATGTGCTCCTAAAAATCATGAGACAATACAAAATTGTGCAATAAAATCAAAGGACTTATGGCTAAAATAGAGCTTTGGGAACAGCACTCAAAAAACTTCATCAGTGACTCATTAAAGACAAGATGGAGAACTTAATAAAAAGCGTGCACAGTTACAGGATATACAGATATCCTGTAATAAATGTGGCACTTTACCTGAAGTTTGCTTATGGAAGTGGGCATAAGAAGGGTTGCAGCTTTTGTTATTGTCGAGTGATAGGAAGGGAATGGTATCTGAAATGAAACAGAAAGTTGTAACTGCATGTGTGGATGGGTTTCACTCAGCACATTGGTGAACAGGTAGCTAGCAGGTAGTTGAAGTATGCATGTGTGCATTTTAGCTGGGTGCAGTTTTCTGTATCTACTTGGTATTTCTCTTGGACAAAATTGCATACAAGCAGGTGCAAAATTTGCATTATGCTCCAGTTTTTGCCCAATGCATCAACCCTCCTTGGAACATATTTACATTTCCAAAAACAAGTGTTATAGCAGAACTGACTGTATTATATATTAGAAACTGTGCTAGGCTTTGGGAATTAAATAATTGATACCCCATATGTTTTCTACTTGGCCGTCTGTTTTAGGGGTTTTCATAATAAATTCTTATGATTTGCTTTTGTGTCTTATTTGATGGACCTTACATGCTTCTTTAGGGCTGGTTTCATCTCTCATTCATCTTACTCTCCCAAGTGCTACACAGTGTCTGAAATGTATTACAACAGACAGTTATTAAACTTTTGATAAATGGATGCCAGTAAGGACAAGGTATGGTTCCTCCTTTCAAAAAACTACAGTCTGGAATTGTTCTTTTCAATATGGCAGCCACTCACAATGTAGGCTAATTAAGTTTAAATTAATTGAAAATAAGTAAAGTAAAAAATTGTGTTCTTCAGCTTCATTAGTTACATTTTAAATACTCAATAGACACATGTGGAAGTGGCTACCATATCGGTCAGCTCAGAATAGAATATTTCTATCTTCTCAGAAAGTCCTACTGGGCAGCTCTGGTCCAGATCCAAGTGGATGAAGAATTATAGCTCCCTTATTAATCGGGTCATTATCAGAAGACCTGGTGATACCCCACCTCCTGCCCCCCAAAAAGAAACAACGATATTACATTTAGGAATATATAATTGAAAATATTTGAGACTGAAGGTCTTCTGAAAAATCAGAATTTTAAAAAGGTACATCCATGTAATCAAGTCTAAGGTATTCAACAAAGAAGTAAATGGGATCTTAAAAAAGTGAAATTCTCCCAAAGACACAACAAGGAAGACTTATTTACCAAGTCTCAAGCCTCCCAGACTCATGTTTTACAAAGTAGACTGAAGAAGAATAACCGAAGTGGTAGGAGAAAAACAAGGAATTTTGTCTCATAAAAGTCAAGAGATGAGAATGTGTTAAGAAAGGGAGATTTGTCTATTACATAGCCTACGGAGTTATCTTGTAACATTGCCAAAGAGCATATTGTGGACTCTGCCACAACGGAGGTCACTGGGGATTTGAGTTAGAGCATTTCTTATGCAGGGGTTGTCTAGGGAGAAGTGGGGAAGTTTTGGCGAAGATTCTTATTTTTTATAGTAAGTGAACAAACAACGATCCCCAATTTCGTTTTTAAGTAGTGCAGATGGGTGGACATAAAATTCTGGAAGAAAATTACAAAGTGAAGAATGGTTATTTCCATAAGGTATGATTATGGATAATTTTTTTCTTCATATTTCTGTGTATTTTTCAGATTTTCTACAATAAGCATGTATAACTTTAATAATAGAAAATTATCACTAATTATACCTAAATAGAATTATAGGTAATATTTTGCTTCTTCGTATTTTTTATATTTTAAAAGACATGCCAACAATTTTATTATGTATAATCTTAAAAATTATTTATTTTTTTTAAGAGAAAGAGTCTTGCTATGTTGCCCAGCTTGGCCTTAAACTCCTGGGCTAAAGGGATTCTCCAATTCAGCCTTTCGAATAGCTGGGACTACAGCTCCACTGTGCCTGTTTTTTTGTGTATAATCTTTTTTTTTTTTTTTTTTGAGATGGAATCACACTCTGTTGCCCAGGCTGGAGTGCAGTGGTGTGATCTTGGCTTACTGAAACCTCCACCTTCCGGGTTCAAGCCATTTTCCTGCCTCAGACTCCCGAGTAGCTGGGACTGCAGGCCTGTGCCACCACGCCAGGCTGATTTTTGTATTTTTAGTAGAGACAGGGTTTTACCATGTTGGCCAGGCTGATCTCCAACTCCTAACCTCAAGTGATCTGCCTGCCTTGGCCTCCCAAAGTGCTGGGATTACAGGCGTGAGCCACCGCACCCAGTGAAACTGGATTGTTGAGGGCATTTTAACGCCATACTAGTGAGTCTGAATTGTTGAGTAGGAATGAAATGTTGAAGAATATAGAGCAGCACAAAGTAGCTTTTAAAATACAGAAGGACAAAAATTTCATAAAATTGTGTTAAGCCATCATTATACCATATACTGACCATGTGTAAGGATTTATACTTCTTGAGTATAAATCACGAAGTATAACCATGACAAATAGTCAATAATAGGGACTATTTTAAAGTAGTTTGTTTCCTCAAAGACCAAAATTTTCCAAGTCCCTGCTCTAGCAGTCTTCAAAGTATGATCTAAGGACCTCTGGGGCCCTGAGCTTATTAAGATACTCCTCCTTTTTCCAGCTGCAAATCTGTGTCACGCTGGATTTTTACTCCAACCAAAACACTGTAGGATAATAGATTCATTGCAGAAGGAGAATGAGAATCCGGCTGTCTTTGATCAAATCAGACATTAAAGAGTTTGGCAAAAATATAAAATAATGGCCACTGTCCTCATGAATTCTTTTTTATTTAGGAAAATACAGTTACTTTTTCCCCAAAATGTATTATGTATGTGATCATGTAATGGGCTTATATTGTTCTTTTAAAATGAATTAATAAACTTTTTAAAAGTCTCAGTGTTAATTTAGAATGCAATAAATATCTATAGATATAAGCCATATAACAAGGACAATTTGGAGTTCTCACTACTTTTTAGGAGCATAGGGGTCACGAGAGTAATTAAGTTTGAGAACCGCTGCTCTACCCTTTCTCTTCTCTTTGGTCAATGTGTGAATGTGCTTTTCTAAATCCACCATCAAAATCTGAACCTGGGACATCCCAGGACTTCACACCTGAGAAGTAAATGAAAGCCTTGCTTTCCAGACTGAAAGAAGTTCAGGGCGGGGTGTGGGGCTCCGCGTACTTCCCCTTCCATTTGGAGAGTCACAGAGCACGTGACAAAGGCAAGCCACCGAGAAGAACAGAGTCAAAAAGCCTGTTTGGCTTTATTTAAATTCATTATTTCTCACAAATAGTCAAATGTGTAGTGCCTTTTAATGTCCTGTGGAACGAGGCTTCTGATATACACGTTTTGGGCATTTTGGGAAGCCTGACACTGATTCATCCGCTTCTTCCTGAGTTCTGAGCAACATTGCAAGGTCAGATGAGGGTGTCTTTGGAGACAGTGGAGCTTCCTGGGGCCTATGGACCCTTACCTGTGGTTGGCTTATTGCCAGCTCTGTCGTTAAGGTGGGACCTACAAAATGTGACTTGTGTGAGAAGAATTAATTAGGAGGCAGAAACCTGAGGACTAGAAGGTACTGAAGCTGGATCTGAGATCTGTGGGCTTCCCTAGTGAGGCCAATCTTGGTAATTCCCTAAAGGAGCTCACTGTGTGTGCTGAGGGCATCTCCCAGGTAGAAGAATCAGACATAGCCACTAACCTACATGCAGGTGGCCTCTTTGAATTCCAGACCAGTGATAGAAAACAGCAAATATTGGGAACTTCCTTTATGTTAGCTTCTGTGTTCTCCTTCTCCTACTGAAGTAAACCTTAGGAATTTTTTCTGGAGAGATGTCAAGGGAAATATGTGATTCCCCTGGGAAAATATTGATAAGCAAGAAACCATCAATGACAGATGTATCCCTCTGGCTCATCTATTCCAGGACTGGTTGCATCTGAAAATAGGGATAGGTCCTTGGCTGAATATTCCCACTGGATGGAACAGAGGCTAATTTAGCTGAACTGAAGATAAGTGACTTAATGAGATGAAAGGTGCCTAATAGGGACATACACAGGAGGTTTCCCTGTGGAAATGGAAATAAACAATAACAAGGAAGTGGTCATGTGTCTTCCCTCTCCGCTCCCCAGAGTTGGTACATAAAGCTTCCCCCAGCAGGAGGAGGCATCAGACCTCCTCACCTCTCCTGAGTCCTTCCTCCTCTCTTCACCTAAATCCTCTCTACTGACACCATGGGTTGCTGTGGTTGTGGTGGCTGCGGTGGTGGCTGTGGTGGTGGCTGTGGTGGTGGCTGCGGTGGTGGCTGCGGTGGTTGTGGTGGTGGCTGTGGTGGCTGTGGCAGCTGCACCACCTGCAGGTGCTACCGGGTGGGCTGCTGCTCCAGCTGCTGCCCCTGCTGCCGCGGCTGCTGTGGGGGCTGCTGTAGCACACCCGTGATCTGCTGCTGCCGCCGCACCTGCAGCTCGTGTGGCTGCAGCTGTGGGAAGGGCTGTTGTCAACAGAAGGGATGCTGCCAGCAAAAGTGCTGCTGCCAGAAGCAATGCTGCTGCTAGGCTGCCAGCCTGGCTCTGCCCCTGCCCAGGAGCTCTGGGAGCCCTTGCTGTCTCCCGCTGGTAAGGCTCTGCTTAACCCCATTCTGTCTAATCCTTTTTCTAACCGATCTGTCACCAGCAGATCCCCTTGCCTTGTGCTTCATGGGCCTTGTGCTTTGTCCTTCTGGGATCTTCCTTTGCCCGAACTCTGCACAAACTTGCCAGGACCACACAGTGTGAAACAAACGGTCAACCAAGCAGCTGACGATAACTGGCTAAAGTCAGAGCCAACCAGGAACCTTAGCAGTTTATTATTTCGTAATGTTCAATCTTTCCTAAATAGTCCCGAGGTTCACCATTTTCCTGTTCATTGCCTGTGTGCAGTCTTTTCCATTTCTTTTGTCTGTTTGCTCTTTAAAATTTCCTAATAAAATGACTTGGTGCGTAACAAAAATCTCTTCATTAGTCATATTTTTAAAATCAATTCCTTCATCAGCTCATCTGCCCCGTGCACTGAGTCCAATTCTGGCTCTGACACTCTTGCACCCTCCTGAAGCTGGCCATCGACCCAGCCCCTGAACCTGTAGCTGTTTATCAGGGAGGCACACAGCCCCCTGTGCTGCTGCCCTGAAGTCATGTCTTACCTGTGGGGTCTGTGTACTCGGACTCTCCCAAAGATTTTCTAGGGTGGGATGAGGGTGATGTGAATTGATGGTGGTGATAAGTCTCCATTTCTTCTTGAAATGCATCTAAGAGGCCAGGTGTGATGGCTCATGTCTGTAGTCCCAGCACTTTGGGAGGACGAGATGGGTGGATCCCTTGAGGCCAGTTGTTGGAGACCAGCCTGGGCAATATAAAAGACCTCATCTCTGCAAAAAAACAAAATGTTAGCCTGGCATGGTGATGTGCTCCTATAGTCTCAGCTACATGGGAGGCTAAGGCAGGAGGATCACTTGATCTCAGGAGGTTGAGGCTGCAGTGAGCCATGATAACATCACTGCACTCCAGCCTGGGTGACAGAGTGAGACACTATATATAAAAAAAAATTATCTAGGAAATGAAAAATCAGCCCCAAAGGAACGGGGAATGCATGTAGCCTCTACCTTGCTGTACTGAGTGGTTTCTGAAAAGACTGTAAAGTATTTGCCAGGACAAGGAGCTTGAGCACTGTGGGGGTGGGGAGGTTCCATGTAGCTCATGTCCTTGCTGGTGTCCTTGGCATGGCCTCCTACTGCTGTGTGTCTCTTCTCTCTTCTGCTGATTTCATGCATTAAACTGACCAGGCAAACCCTGAGAGCAGTGAGACCTGCTGGTCTTCAGTTGCTGACTTGGTGGGTTAATCCAACCCAGTGGGCAGGAGTGGGAGCCCCACATTGATATTGGGTCCAAGGTCTGGTTTCCAAAGTCCAACTCCACCAGCAATGCAGCAGAGGGGACCTCTCGTTCCATCTGTTTTCTGCTCCCATGTCCATTCAGAAAAGAAGGGGTAATGGTGAGTTCCCTTGCAATCCTTCTACACACATGGCTACTTCTATTTCTCATAATAACCCCAGATGTGAGCTGTGTTAGACCTATTTCACAGATGAAGAGACTGAGTCTAGAACAGTTTAAAAACTCGTCCCAAAAAACACAAGTAGTCCTGATATTTTTTTTTGTTTTTTGGAGACAAAGTCTTGCTTTGTATTCCAGGTTGGAGTGCAGTGGTGTGATCTTGGCTCACTGCAACCTCCACCTCTGGGGTTCAAGTGATTCTCATGCCTCAGCCTCCCAAGTAGCTGGGACTACAGGCATGTGCCTCCACATCTGGCTGATTTTTCGTGCACTATATCTGGCTAATTTTTCATATTTTTAGTAGAGATGGGGTTTCACCATGTTGGCCAGGCTGGTCTCAAGCAATCTGCCTGCCTTGGGCTCCCAAAGGGCTGGGATTACAGGTGTGAGCTGCCACTCCCAACCAAGTAGTACTGATTCAATCCCAGGTTTCTCTTACACCGACCCATGATCCTCTTTCTATACTGTACTGATTCTTGAAGTTTAGAACCATTTCCTTTTCCTGTTGCCTCATTTCCTGTCACGTTCATGCACACACGTGCCGTCACGTGCTGTTCCTTACCGTGTCAGATGGTCCTTGGCTCTTGCTTCCTGGGTAGGAGCCTGCACTCTGGCCAGTTCCTTTTTGACCCTGCTTAGAGATATTTCTGGGCTGCATAGAGGCACGCTCTCTGCTTACAAATTGACAGCTACTTTATCAACTCATTACTGATGAAATGCAAATGTCTACCGATGCTTAACACAGGAAGGAGACGTACTTTCTGACAGACATCTCCAGAAGTTCCTGAAGCTGCTGTGTTGATTCTGGGTTCCACAATAGATTGTGTAGGACACACTCCTGAGATGGCAAGACTTTAGCTATTTTGCAAATATTATTACTTATGCTTCTTGAATATACTCAAGAACTTTTAGCAGTGGTATGGTATCAGCTTAAATCCCATCTTCCCTATTAACCTTCCACTACCTCTGTCTTCCCCAGGGAAGCTATGCACTTGAGTTTTTGGTGCCACCTTAAATTCTTCATCCCAGGCAAGTGCCTCATTTACTTCCTCCTAGTCCAAGCCCTGAGAAAAACTCTTATATGGATCCAAATATTCCCTGCCCATCCCACCATTGTTTTTTCTATGCAGATCTAAATAAATATTCTACCTGGAATCATGACACGTGTTGGGAAGAGTGACTATAGACCCTCCTTGACTTACAGTGGGGTTACCTCTTAATAAATCCATTGTAAGTTGGAAAATGTAAGTCAAAAATGCACTAAAGACATTTAACCTACTAAGCATCATAGTTTAGCCTAGCCTACCCTAAATGTGCTCCAAACACTTAACAGCAGCCTACAGTTGGGCAAAATCATCCAACACAAAGCCTATTTTGTAACAGACTGAATGTCTCATGTCACTTCCTGAATGCTGTGCTAAAAGTGAAAAACAGAATCGTTGCATGGGTACTGGAAGTATGGTTTCTACTAAACATGTATCACTGAGGCTGGGTGCGGTGGCTCATGCCTGTAGCCTCTAGCACTTTGGGAGGCCAAGGCAAGTGGATCACTTGAGGCCGAGAGTTCGAGGCCAGCCTGGCCAACATGATGAAACCCTGTCTCTACTAAAACTACAAAAATTAGCCAGAAATCGCTTGAACCTGGGAGGTAGAGGTTGCAGTGAGCCAAGACCATGCCATGGCACTCTAGCTTGGGCAATAGAGCAAGACTCCGTCTCAAAAAACAAACAAGCAAACAAAAAACAAAAAACCAAAAAAAAAACCAAAAAAAAAAAACACACGTATCACTGTCACACCATCATAAAGTCAAAAAATCTTAAGCCAAAACAGTGTAAGCTGGTGACTGTCTGTCCTTCAAATGGTTGTTCCCAGACCACAACTAGGCATCAGTAGTCATAAAGATCTGTAAATAAATAAGAAAGTTGGGGCCAGTCATGGTGGCTCATGCCTATAATCCCAGCATTTTGGGAGGCTGAGGCAAGAGAATCACTTGAGTTCAGGAGTTCAAGACCCACCTGGGTAATATAAAGATATCTTTACAAATAATAAAAAATTAATCAGGTATAGTAGTGCACGCCTGTAGTCCCAACTAGTTGGAGGCTGAGGCAGGAGAATTGCTTGAGCCCAGGAAGTTGAGGCTATAGTGAGTTGTGATCACACCACAGTGGTCAGCATAAATAAATAAGAAAGTCATTCTAACACTGGTTATGGCAGCGAAACAGACTCTGCTTAGGAGGGAGGTCGGCTACAATAGCTTAGAGACACGTAATGCTCAAAGCGGGAGAAAGGACAACTCACCAAACTCGCATTGCATTGCAGCTACCCACAGTGTATTGGGCCCAAGGCAATTTGCTTGCATTCAGAATCTTATTTTGCCTAAACATTCTTCGTGATCTAGACTACGGTTTGGCAATTTTTTTCTGTGAAGTATCAGATGTAAATATTTTCAGCTTTGCAGGCCACATGATTTGTTGCAACTTGTCAACTCAACCATTCTACGTTTAAAACAGCCACTGATGGCACTGAAAGGTGTAAGTGGCTGTGTTCCAAGAAATCACTGTGTACAAAAGCAGGTGTCAGGCCAAGAGTGGGCGTTAGTTTGTTGACCCCTGATCTGGCATTGAACTGTGAAGAGAAGTGCAATGTTGCACAGTAGTTAAGAGAGCTGGCTCCGAGATCAACCTGCCTGGGCTTATTTTCCAACTCTCCAATTTTCCTTATGGACAATGGTTTGGTGTTTTTTTTTCCATCTGTAAAATGAGGGTATTAACAGTATATGCTTTGCAAAGTTATTTCAAGAATTACATCAAACGATACATGTAAAATACTTAGCATTGTGCCTGCAACATTGTAAGAGCTCAAAAATATTTCTACAGAGAACCAGAAAGGTATAAGCATTATGGAAGTACTCCTAATATAGATTTGATTTTCTTAGCAACTGGAGGAACGCATTCCTTGTGTTCCAATGTATTGGTAGACCCTGATCTTGGCAGGAACACGTGGGGCACCAGATCTCTTTCAGGGAATGCGCTCTCCTCTCATTCCTCAGGGTTCGGCTCAGATCTCATCTCCCTCCATAGACAGAGCCTTCGACTGCTCTCCCACGGTCCCCTCACATATCTCTAACAGAACTTTTTGACATTGCACTAAGAACATCTGCTCAGTTTGCCCTCAGCCTATGAAATGTCCAAAGCACAGGAGCAGAAGCCCCTTCTCAGTCACCTTTGTAGATCCTCCCTCTCACTCCCAGCCACGCCCAGAACAACACCTGGTAAAGAGGTGTGCAGCACGGTGTGATGGTTCTGTCGGCAAAGAATAACAGGGCACATGTTCAGTTTGTGTTTCTGTTGTTGACTGTAATCACTTTGGGGAACTATCTTTATTGTATTCATTAGTGTAATATATTATGATGAACAAGAATTTCAAGAAGACTGTTTGCATTTGAGAATTTTTAATGGGGATGAAGTTCTCTAAAGCCATCTAGCTGACCCATCTATAGGTTTTCTTCTTTACTTTGATCCTACAAGGTACTGTCAGATGTAACTTCCTGAAATGCCATTTTTACTGTGCTATATATTTCATTTGCAGAAGAAACATTGAAGTCTTCACAGCCTAAAGTTCATAACTACTCTCAAATTTTATTTCCAGCTTAAATATCTACTAACTCCATTGAATAAAGTTTCCACTGTAGGTAAATTGCTTTCCTTTCTGTTTTCTGAGTAAGTCTTCTATTTTCCCTTACAATGTGTAGCCTACCTTAAAATAGTAATAATGACTAAAACATTTATTGAGTGCTTACTATGTTCCAAGCCCTATTCTATGTGTTTTATATGTGTTACCACATTTAGGTTTCATAATAACCCTATGATATAGATATTATTTTTCCATCAGGGAAATCAGGTAAAGAAGATCAGATGACATCTTTCTAGAGGCAGGGCATCAGTTTACACAGGATGATCCCAGACTGCACCGCACCACACCCTCCACCCTCTGCTTCTCCTTCCTCTCCACCTATTCAAGTCCAGTTTTCCATTCAAAAAGGCTCTGCCTTCTTCATAAAACCTCCCTTTCTTTACTATCCGATTGGAAGTAACTTGTCTTCCCTTGTAAGTCAGTATTCACCAGGAACTACTTTGAGACAACACTTATTGGGCTATTAGTTAAATCTTTTTTTCCTTACTTTCCTCAATCATTTCTTCTCCATTTATTTATTTATTCGAGATGGAGTTTCACTCTTGTTGCCCAGGCTGGAGTGCGACGGTGCAATCTCAGCTCACTGCAACCTCTGCCTCCCAAGTTCAAGTGATTCTCCTGCCTCAGCCTCCGATTAGCTAATTTTTTGTAGTTTTAGTAAAGAGGGGTATTCACCCTGTTGGCCACACTGGTCTTGAACTCCTGACCTCAGGTGATCCAACTGCCTTGGCCTCCCAAAGTGCTGGGATTACATGCATGAGTCACTGTGCCCAGCCATCATCTCTCTTATTACTTTGAAATAATTTAGACATATTTATCTTTATATCACCTGTATTGCCTTGCACATTGCAAGGGTTTAGCAAATGCTTGTTGATTCAGTTTGATTTTGCTCAAATGTTTATCTTTCACAATAGGATTACAAGCAGGAAGTTAATGAATAGATGCGCTGAATAGCATCTTCTATTTAGGATAGAGGTTATATTTAACTGGCATGCTTATACACTTCAGCCATGCTTTATATAGAAACTTATGCTACTGACTAACAGGTCACACATTTGAATCGCTTGTGGTTTCCAATGACCTGGATTTTACAGGTTGGCTGATTGGGGGTTGGGACCGCTGTCTATGCCCATGGAGCCAAGCTGCGCTGACTGCCTGTATGGAGGTGAATCTCAGTGCAGATACACCAGAGTTCTAGTCGTTGCCCAATATCATTATTTTTTCTAGTTTTGGTTTAAAAGTTCAAGAAAAGTAAAGAACCTATTAGATGGTATTTGCAATCTCTGTAGGAGTCTAGTCTAACCTTTGGGTAATTATTCTTTGGGTAGTCTTTGGGATTCCTCTTACAATGGAAGGAAGTATTTTAGTATTGTGGTAGTGAGCAATATATCCATGCAACAAACCTGCATATGAACCCCTGCATCTAAAATTAAAAATTAAAATTAAAATTAAAAATATATACATGGGGCTGAGACAGGAGAACTGCTTGAACCTGGGAGGTGGAAGTTGCAGTGAGCCGAGATTGCACCACTGCTCTCCAGCCTGGGCAACGAGAGTGAAACTATATATACATATATATATAGTGGTCCAGGATTCACCAAGATGTTGGAGTGCCCAGAGTCCAGATTTCCTCAACCTCTGTCTACCTTTTCTCAACTGAACCCTTCCTTTCCATCATCTCTTATACTCTGTGAAGTGTCCTTAATGGACATACTTTTGCCAAATCCACTGATGTCTGTTTTTTCCTCTAGGGCAGTGTATCAGTCGTACGGAGCCCCTCTTTCCTTTCCTATAAGAAGGAAGGAGAAGCAGATTCCTTTTTTTTTTTAAATAAGCGTGCTGTCCCACTACTTCACTTACAACATATAGAACAAAGTACACAGTTAGTGTTCAAGATACAAACAAGTAATTCCGTTTTGTCTAGAGACAAGAAATTTTCATTGTTGTTAATCCATTCGATATCAGTCCAATCAAGAGCAGAGCTTCTGAATGGCAATTTCCACATGACTGTGATACCTGTCGATACCTCATTCCTTATCTGAATACTTGGTTTGAAAGATGACTTTCAGGGTGGGGAAACCTAATGAAACAATTCTCCCTACTTGACTTGTAGTAAATACACTTTGGAGCACATTCACTGCATGTAGAAATTTACGTTTTGATCTAATTGTGTGGAGGATTGGCAGGAAAACAGCGAGCAGTTGCAAGTAGGTGTGTCCCGACTACTCCTCATATTTCCGTGTCTCCAATCTTTACTGAAGCCCTGTCCTGTGATAGACAGTCCCTGTCAGAGTCCTTCCAATTCCTTTTCTCCCAGAGACACTCAGGCTTGATTTATTTTTCCCCATACATCTAAGAAAGTTGATCTGTAGGGTTCTTGTTGCAGGTGCTTTTATTGGAATTTCTTTTCATGCATTTCTCACCAGACTGGGAGCTTGTGGCTTCATCTTGTTAGGTTCTCACAGTGCCCTGCAGAACCACTTTCTCCTAAGAGAAGGACAATCCAACAGCTATTGGTTAAATTGAGTACACTGCTCCCTGCAAGTTTATATGATGGGAAAGTATTATGGTGCATTAAAGTAGAAGTTCATGGGCCTCCTTAAGTAAAAACAGACAAATCCTGGAGATTAGAGAGTTGGAAAGGAATGTATACTAGAAGACGTGCTTGTTCAATGTGTGTTTTTACAAGATAGTTATTGAAGCAATTTAATGGTTCTGTCTTTAATCTGGAATATTGAAAAAAGTTACTAAACATTTACAGGAAATCATTACATTCCAAAATTTTTGGGGAAAATATCAACCAAAAACTGACTATTTTACACAGGGGCCCGTCCTTGAACCATGGTACCTGAAGCCAACTAAGTGCAGGCAGGACGTAGAGGGCTGTACAATGGAACCACAGTGCTGAACCACTTCAGTATCTTTCTGGTTTGAAAAGTAGTACACAGTTGCATTCTCAAAAAAATCATCTTTAAGACTTCTTGCACATTAACTAAAAATTAATCTGAAGAAAGTCCAGTGTTAAAGATCCAGCTCATATGGCTGGGTATGGTGGTTCACGTCTGTAATCCTAGCACTTTGGGAGGCCAAGGTGGGTGGATTGTCTGAGTTCAGGAGATCAAGACAAGCCTGGGCAACAAGGTGAAACCCCATTTCTACTAAAGCACAAAAAATTAGCCGGGCGTGGTGGTGCACACTGATAGTCCCAGCTACTTGGGAGGCTGAGGCACGAGAATTGATTGAACGTGGGAGGCAGAGATTGCAGTGAGCCAAGAGTGAGCCAAGATCACACCACTGCACACCAGCTTGGGTGACAGAGAGAGACTCTATCTCCAAAAAAAAAAAAAAAAAAAATCCAGATTATAATATTATTCCAAGGTGTATTTTTCAGAATCAGTAGGAAACATGAATAGATAAATGAGATTTATTATGGGAATTGGCTCATGTGATTATGGATGCCAAGATCGTGGGACCCCATGATCTGCTCTCTGCCAGGAAAGCCAGTGGTGCAATTCAGTCCAAGTCAGAAGGCCTGAGAACAAGGGCAGCCCATGGTGTAAGTACCAATCAGAGTCTGACTGAGATTTGAGAGGTAGGGTGCTGATGTCTGAGAGCAGGAGCTGGATGTTCGAGCTTAAGAGGAGGGAGAGAGAATTCCCCTCACTTTATCTGTTTGTTGTATTTGGTCCCTCAATGGGCTGGATGATCCCTGTCTTAGTCCATTTTTGTGTTGCTATAACAGAATACTTGAGACTGGGTAATTTATAAAGAACAGAAATTTATTCTCTTACAGTTCTGGAGGCTGGGAAGTCCAAGATTAAAGCACTGGCATCTGGTGAGGCCTTTCTGCAACTTCTCATGGTAGAAGGCAAAAGGGCAAGACAGAGATAGACTATGTGTCCTCACCTGGCAGAAGAGCAGAAGAGGGTGAACTCACTCTCACAGGCCTTTTTTTTTTTTTTTGAGATGGAGTCTTGCTCTGTTGCCCAGGGTGGAGTACGGTGGTGCGATCTTGGCTCACTGCAACCTCTGCCTCCCGGGCTCAAGCAATTCTCCTGTCTCAGCCTTCAGAGTAGCTGGGATTACAGGTGCCCACCACCACGCCCAGCTAATTTTTGTATTTTTAGTAGATACAGGGTTTCACCATGTTGGCCAGGCTGGTCTCAAACTCCTGACCTAAAGTGATCTGCCCACCTCGGCCTCCCAAAGTGCTGAGATTACAGGTGTGAGCTACCACACACAGCCTCACAGGCCTTTTTTTATAGTGGTATTAGTTCATTGATGAGGGCAGGGTCCTCACGACCTAAACACCTCCCATTAAGCCCCACCTTCCAACACTATTGCATTGAGATTGTTTCCAACACGTGACTTTTGGTGAACACATTTAGACCATAGCAAAGCCTACCCATGTTGGTGAAGGTGGTCTTCTTTACTCAGTCCACTGATTCAAATGCTAATCTCTTCTAGAAACACCCTCACAGACAAATCCACAAATATCTACCAGCTATCTGGACATCCCTTAACCCAGTCAAGTTGACACATAAAATTTACCTTCATGCAGGGGACCCAGAGTTCCTCCAACTCTGGGTCCTGCAGGGAGCTGAGAGGACACTTGGGTTCTCCTTGTCTTGTTCTCCTTGGTGAGGCCTGGGGTGACCGATAAGAGCACTGTATCCTGAGAACAGACATGCAGGATTAGAACATATAGATTTCCTTGATGGCCTTCACAATTCCATTTTTCATTTTCATCTTTCTTTTGACAGAATGGAGTAGTCTGCATAGGGATGGCCAATTGAAACTAATCATTTCAAGTAGGCATTCCATGAGGTACTGGTCCATGATCAACCAGGCACCAGGTGGCTGCCAGAAGCATGCCTTCAGCATCATCCTCCTTCCTTAACAGGCTGATAACAGCCTCTTTGAGTTTGGCAAGTAACTTGGAAATGTCTGCTCAGGATGTGCTTTTATCATCTGTACAACACGAAGGATGCTGTGTCGTAACCCTTGATAATGCAGGATCCCCTCTTCTCTGAATCAGAGAGTTCTGACTCAGGTTACAGGACTAGCAAACACCTGAGGAGCTCTGCCTAGGGAGGACAAAATAACATAACCTGAGATCACTCTTTCCTTTTAAATATAGAGAGTCCTCTCCTCCATCTAAAGGAATGTTTTGTGAATTAATAAATAGTTACAAATAATGTAGGAATGAAAAAATCTTTGTTCTGGGCTGGGAGAAATGTACCATAGCTGAGGGAAATTGCAATCCCACTCTGACTTCTACAATCACCAAAAAAAGAAAAGGGTTTTTCAGTTAGGTGTTTGCTGTTCTGTATATTATAGATGGCTTTAGAAAACAAGTAAAAGCTAAATTTAGCAAGTTTTTGAAGTCAGAAGGATCCAATAAGGAAGCGTACAAAAGGCCATGTGAGATTCTGCTTTGGATATTTGCATAAACAACAGGGAAGTGGCACTGAGTCTTATAGGTCAATGCTCTCCCCCAGAGTTAGTATTTAAGGACCCCCAGGAGAAAGAGGCATCATATCTCCCTCACCTCTCCTGAGTCCTCTTCTCACTTCACCTGAAACCTCTCTACTGACACCATGGGTTGCTGTGGCTGTGGTGGCTGCGGTGGTGGCTGTGGTGGTTGTGGTGGCTGCGGTGGCGGCTGCGGCGGCGGCTGTGGTGGTGGCTGCGGTGGCGGCTGCGGCGGCTGTGGTGGTTGTGGTGGTGGCTGTGGCAGCTGCACCACCTGCAGGTGCTACCGGGTGGGCTGCTGCTCCAGCTGCTGCCCCTGCTGCCGCGGCTGCTGTGGGGGCTGCTGTAGCACACCCGTGATCTGCTGCTGCCGCCGCACCTGCAGCTCATGTGGCTGTGGCTGTGGGAAGGGCTGTTGCCAGCAGAAAGGATGCTGTCAGCAAAAGTGCTGCTGCCAGAAGCAATGCTGCTGCTAGGTGGGCCCCCGGCCTCTGTCCTGTGGCAAGATATGCTGGAGACTTTCCTTCACCCCATTCAGCTGCCTTACCTGTCCTCTGGGTATTCTTGCACTTATGCTCTTGTGTAACTTTGCTGCTGAATTCTGGGTTCTTCTATTTTCTGCTTCAGGTGTTTCCAGCCTTCCTGTATGAAAAGTTTCCTCTCTAATATCAAGCAGCCAACCACAGACATGAGGACAGCCTACCTCTCCAGGAAGAGTCCACATCACTGAGCTCAGTCAAAGAGGATCATGATTCCCAACAGGTTTTTGACGTATATGATCATTTTATCCCCATTTGTGTGCCTTTCTCTGCTGCTTTTCTATCTCGTATTCTTATTTGTCAATAGCTACTTTCTAAATTTCCTAATAAAATAAAAATTTATCATTAAAGGTGTATCTTTATATTTATTTTGGTTTGAACATATCTCACATCCTAGAAAATCTTAATCTCTCTGAGAGTCTTTGGTGGATAGGCAGTGATAGTGGAGCAAGTCGAAGACCTTGAGAGAAGCTTCCTGTCTCTACTGTTTGTGGCCTCCAGTTACCAAACAGAATATTTGAAAGTCTGGATTCTCTCTCTAGTTTGTATTCAATTTTGAGATGGCAGGTTCCTTTAAAAATAGACAAGCTGGGCTGGGCTCAGTGGCTCACACCTGTAATCCCAGTACTTTGGGAGGCCGAGGAGGGCAGATCACTTGAGGTTGGGAGTTCCAGACCAGCCTGGCCAACATGGCAAAAACCCATCTCTACTAAAAATACAAAATTAGCTGGGCATGGTGTATGCCTGTAATTCCAGCTACTCGGGAGGCTGAGGCAGGAGAGTCGCTTGAACCCGTGAGACGGAGGTTGCAGTGAGCCAAGATCACAACATTGCACTCCAACCCAGGCAACAAGAGTGAAACTCCATCTCGATAAATAAATAAATGGACGAATGCACGTTTAAGGGAGTGAGACCAGTTCAGAGAGGGAGCACACCGTGCTGTGGACTGTCTTTGAATGGGATGCACTGTGCACAAAGAATTATAATCCTAAGCAAATTGTGGTACTTGCCATGGTGTCACTGTCAGAGGTGGGAAGCTAGTTCCCCTGAAACCATCTAGAATGGCTTCAGAGCACTGGATCTTGTGGCTTCTTGTTCCCTGTGGGCTTTTCATTCCATGCTCCCTCCCGCACACGTGGCCTGTTTAGGGCAGTGTTGGAGAGAGTTTCAGGCTGAAGCTTGTGTAGCTGCGTGGCTAGGCCCCAGCCCCCGAGGCGAAGGTCATCCCGCATGTCAGTACGGCAAGTTTCCTCATCCCTGGGTCCCAAGGCCCTAGTTTCTCCCTGCTAGTATTCTCACTCGGTTTGCAAATTCCTGTAAGTCCTACCTATAAATTCCCCGACAGTGGTCAGGTGCCATGGCTCACGCCTGTAATCCCAGCACTTTGGGAGACCAAGGTGGGTGGATCACCTGAGGTCAGGAGTTAGTCTGACCAACATGGAGAAACCCCGTCTCTACTAAAAATACAAAAATAGCTGGGCATGGTGGAGCATGCCTGTAATCCCAGCTACTTGGGAGACTGACGCAGGAGAATCGCTTGAACCCGTGAGGCGGAGGTTGCGGTGAGGCGAGACGTGCCATTGTACTCCAGTCTGGCCAACAAGAGCAACCATCTCAAAAAAAAAAAAAAAGAAAGAAAGAAAGAAAGAAAATTCCTTTACCTACAGTAAGGAGCAGTTGACTACATTTGTGCTAATTATTCTGACACCTGAACCAAGACTCAAATTCACAACTGGATTACAGGGAGGTACCTACAGCCACTCCTCTACTGAGGTGAGATGCAGACAGATGCCCCTGTGCACTGCATTGTAAGTTTCACGCATCCCTCTCAGGTGAGCCCTTAGCATGGTACGTTTAGCCCCTGCCGCAGGTTCCCCTCCCTGCCCTCCCCTGACTGAGACCTAGTAACATTCAGATGCCCTGATGGATGCCCCTGCACCTCTTGCTCGTATATTCCACCCTGGCCCCCGTGAGCGAGCCCGTGGGTCCTCTCTCCCTGTCTGCCTGGCTGAGACCACTCCCCCAGTGCTGCTTCCCACGTGACTCTCCTCTTGGCATGCAGTGACGTCATCTCTTTAGGACCTGCGAGTGGAATACACTGTTTTCCTGAACCTCTCTTTTGTCTCTTCTTTTTTTATTTTTATTTTTTATCTTTTTATTTTGAGATGGAGCCTCACTCTGTTGCCCAGGCTGGAGTGCAATGGTGCAATCTCAGCTCACTGCAACCTCTGCCTCCCAGGTTCAAGCAATTCTCCTGCCTCAGCTTCTCAAGTAGCTGGAACTACAGGCACATGCCACCATGCCCAGCTAATTTTTGTATATATATGTTTTAGTAGAGTTGGGGTTTCACCACATTGGTCAGGCTGGTCTTGAACTCCTGATCTCAGGTGATCCACCCACCTTGGCCTTGCAAAGTGCTGGGATTACAGGTATGAGTCACTGTGCCCAGCCTTCTTTGTCTCTTCTTGTGGCCATGCCTGATGGACCATCTGACTATCTCATAGTATATGTGTGTGTGTGTATATATATATAAACACACACACACACACACACACACACACAATCACAAACCACATACCAGGCCACCTGGGTTCTTTTTTCACAAATCGATGTCAACACGAGTAACGACACCCAGTAAATCCTGGCAGACAGCCATGTCTTCTATTTACGCCGACTGAAAACAAATTCACATTTTCAGTGAGTGGGACAAGAGGGGCAAATGCCTAAAAAGTGTTGGATCTTGGTGGCTGGAAAAGCCACATGTCCCAGAATTCTGCCCATTGGATTGGTCAACATTATGTGTGGGGAAAGCGACTTGAGGGGTCCTCAGTGAGGAAAAGCGAATGTCCCTTGCCTTAGCCTAAGACATGAACTGGTGCTTCTCGCCTGAGCCTACTCTTCCAGCTGAGAACAATCACAAGGGAGGGGGCAGTTCTACAGGTGAAGCCTGGGAGGGAGAATGAGTGAGAGGATGGGGCCCCAGAGGTAAAGCCTAAAGGCTGAGAGTAACTAACGGGCTTTGGGTAGCCTGAGGGTACCAGAGGTTCAGGGCTATTGGAGCTGGAACAAGAAATAGAAGCAGAGCCAGGTGAGTGCCCAAAACCACCTTGTCAGCTTCGACTTTGAGGTCTCATCTTACACCCACTCCGAACCCTCTTTTCTGAATTTCAAGGTGGAAGGAAAACTGTCTTTCTGTGACAGCGTCTTCCCCTCTTTGGAAATCTTGCTTGATGTGGTTATTCGACTCATGTTTCCTTTGGTTATAACGTTCATTTGGTCAGTTCAATCTGTTTTAGCTTCTATCCAGAGTCCAGCTCTGCTTAGATAGAGTAAGAAGGAAACACCCTGAATGGCCGTTGTGAGGCTGGTGCAAGATTGAGCTTCACCTGGAGACCCACCCAAGGAGCTTGGCTTCCCTCGGTCCCTGCCCCACTGCTCACCCAAGTTGGGATTCCCCACTCTCTGCCTTATTTCCCGCTCACTTTGCTGCTAAACCAGACACAATAAATCAAGACTCTGGAGTCTACACAGCAAAGGATCGGGGATCTCTATGGAAAAATGAGCAGAAGGTGTGTTCGGGAACATTTTTTATTGTGTATGGGATGCTCTCAGTAGGATGTATGATTGTTTTGATTCTAATGCTGATATTCTCACATTACAACTGAAAGGTAATTTTGTAGTTTGAAGTGGGTGATACCACAGACTTCCATGATACCTGACAGGGCTAAGAGCCAGATTTCATCATTGCTCAAACGTGATCAGGCTTCTAAATGATTGTATGACCATTTGGAGTCTGAACAGGTATTTATGACTCCAGACTTCTGTTTCTAAGACTCTATCCAGAGAGATTTGGGGAAAGTTTTGGTTTATGATAATGAAGTGTCAGGCTGAGGATGTGCCCCCAGTCCCTTCCTTCTTTACAAACCCACAATGGATTAATCATCCATAAATCTATGAGTTATCGTAAACAATTTATATTGTTTTTTATTCTTTGATTTATCTTTTGAGATAAAACTCATTTTTCCCCATGGACAGACAGTTTAGAGACTGGAAAGAACAAAAAAGACAGCTCTTTGAGAATGATTTGGTATAATTTATTAAGATGGGTGTTGCTTTGTGTATTCAAATATACCCAGGCAGTGGTAAAAACAGCACATAAATGAAGGCAACCTTAGAGGCATTTCAAGAAGGTCTAACGTTAACTGTCTTGACTCCATTTTGTTGAGGTCATGACTTGAATTGTAATCCACATAGAAGGTTGCATGGTTATTACCCCTGTTGGTGATGATTAAATGCAGGCAGAATCCCAAAAACTATAGAAATGTGAAATACTCACGGGCAGGTGACAGGTTCAGGTCATGCTTGTGTCCTATTAGTCAATGGCAGACAGATGGTGAAAGCTTACCTACAGCAGTGACCTGCAGCAGCTGCCAGAGGCTGGCCGCCTCGCCTAGCAGCAGCATTGCTTCTGACAGCAGCACTTTTGCTGGCAGCATCCCTTCTGCTGGCAACAGCCCTTCCCACAGCCGCAGCCACACGAGCTGCAGGTGCGGCGGCAGCAGCAGATCACGGGCGTGCTACAGCAGCCCCCACAGCAGCCGCGGCAGCAGGGGCAGCAGCTGGAGCAGCAGCCCACCCGGTAGCACCTGCAGGTGGTGCAGCTGCCACAGCCACCACCACAGCCACCACCGCAGCCACCACCACAGCCACCACCACAGCCACCACCGCAGCCACCACAACCACAGCAACCCATGGTGTCAGTAGAGAGGTCTCAGATGAAGTGAGGAGGGAGGACTCAGGAGAAGGCGAGGAGCTCTGATGCCTCCTTCTGCTGGGGGAGGCCCTTATATACCAACACTGGGGAGAGGAGAGGGAAGACACATGACCACTTCCTTGTCATTTGACTTGATGTACATAGAAGAATCTCTCCATCTCATATTGGCTATCCTTTCAGACATCTTTGTTTTTACTACATTTTTGGTTTTATTTTTTTTTTTTTCATAAGACTATAAGTTTAAAAGGCCTAAAGTTTCCAGGGAAGCATTCTGAGAGCTGGAGTGTGGTGATGTAATTCTTGGTCTGGTTCACGGTAACCATAGTAATGACAGCCTTCTCCTTCTTCCTAAGAGGTCGGGGAATAAGCGCCATGGGCACAGGTCCATGAGTTGTTGGTGGGGCTTACAAACCCCACACAGCACCAGGCAGCCCCTGGACTGAACAATCTGAGCGCTTCTCAGCAATAGGCATAGTGATATGGAAGGCACAGTCCTTGACTTCAAAGGGCTTGCAATAGTGAGTAACACTGCAAGCTGGGAGGTGAAATGGCGACAGATGCAAAGGTCACTGCCAAAGTCAGAGGCCATCATCCCATTTATTAACCAGTGAAGGCTCTGGGGCTGCCTTCTCTCCTCATTTGAAGCACATCATTGTGATTTGTCTTCTGTGCACCAGGTCTTAGTGGTTATTTCAAAAGCAGAAATCAATCATCTCAGGAGTCTGCATTCTGGTGATGTAATTCTTGGTCTGGTTCATGTAACCTCTGCCTCCCAGGTTCAAGTGATTCTCCTGCCTCAGCCTCCCTAGTAGCAGGGATTATGGGCATGTGTCACCATGCCTGGCTAATTTTTGTATTTTCAGTAGAGAGAGTTTCACCATGTTGGCCAGGCTGGTCTTGAACTCCTAAGTTCAAGCAATCCTCCTGCCTCAGCCTCCCGAAGTGCTGAGATGACAGGAGTGAGCCACCGCGCCCAGCCAGGAATTCATTTTTGTCTTCGATTAGGTGATGTCAGTTGATGGCTGAGATAAACAAATCTGCTTAATAGCCTGGCCTGGGCTCCCTAGAGGTAGGCTCTTGGGCTATTTAGAGAGTGCAGGGTGGGAACATTGAGGGATGTATGGTCCAGAGTTCAGAGAAGCTTGCTGAGCCGAATGAAGGCCCAACATGGGAAGGAAAGGAGTTTATGGCTCCAAGAAGCCTATGGCTATGGATCATGCTGGGGTTTGAGACTTTGTGACCAACAAGGAGCCTGTAAAAAAGGCAAGAAAACTATGAGTGCAAGCAAGGTCTTCTCCACGCATGCTGATGGAGAGGCTTCTGGTGATTGATTAGTCAGTGCTCAGCAGACAGTAGTCAGCATCTCTGCCCAAGCTTCATTTGAAACAAACTCACTGCCCAAAGCCTGTTTTCCCAACTTTGTAAAATTGTTCTTCAGAAATTTGAAGAAGAGAAAGTGCTATCATGTCCCTATGACTGATTAGAATTGTTTATTAATGACCCCAAGCTGTCAGTGTGGTATTTGGACTGAAGAAAGCATTTTCAACTAGTCAGGGAGTTGCATGAACTGGGGTGATGGGCACAGTGGAGCTGGAGATATGTAAATAGGTTTGAAGTTATTAACGAGGCAGAAGCAACAGAATTTGGTGAAAGACTAGAAATGGAACTGAGAAAAGAAAGATTCAGGCCAGGTGCAGTGGCTCACACCTGTAATCCCAGAACTTTGGAAGGACAAGATAGGTATATCACAAGGTCAGGAGATCAAGACCATCCTGGCCAGCATGGTGAAACCCGGTCTCTACTGAAAATACAAAACCCAGTCTCTACTGAAAATACAGGCATGGTGGTGCATGCCTGTAGTCCCAGCTACTCAGGAAGCTGAGGCAGGAAAATCGCTTGAACCAGGGAGGCGGAGGTTGCAGTGAGCTGAGATTGTGCCACTATACTCCAGCCTGGCGACAGAGCCTCCATCTCAACAAAAATAAAGATTCAAAGATAATTTTTAACATGGATTCATATCTTGATGGATATGGCACAGTGGAGGAAAAATGCAGTTTTTTTTCTGATGGAGAGTTGGTGATCAGGCAGGGAAAATTATGACTTGAGTCTGGAGCATGTGACGTTGGAGATGTCTCTGAAACCATAGGGGGAGAAGATGGAATGGAGAGTGGTGATTGATGGATTTGGAGTCCACAAGAGAGTCTGAGTTGGAGCACCTGGTGGAGGAACTAACCCGGGATTACACGTGAGGAAATCCACACCCTGGGTGTGAATGTGAGCACTCAGGGCGGGAGGACAGAGTGAGAAGGGAAGGGAGTGTTGCTTCAAGCCTTATCACAGGCAATTGTGAGGGGTAACAAAGAAGAAACAAGAGTCATTTACTGGAAAGAGCCCTTCAGAAATAGAGCTGAGAAGTGAGCATTTTTGTCAAAACATCGTGTTCCATTTGGATGCTCTTATTTACCCTTTTGTATCTCGGGAGTTTCCATGAAAGCAGGGTGATTTCCTGGAGAGAAGCCATTGCAGAGAGATGGAAAAGCAGCTTGCAGCAACCTTGAGTCCCGGCTTAACCTGAAGTCTCAAGGATTCAACTGGTTCTGAGAAAATGAAGAGCCCCTCCTACATGTTAACATCTCTTGGCTTGCTTGTAATTTGGTTTTAACAGAGACAAATGAAAATTAGTAAATGTTTTGGGTCAAATATAGTCCTTAAGGATGTAAACAAGAAACAGTCCCAGATAACCTTATCATGGAAACTGCAGTAGCAACAAGAAGGAAGTGATCACTGGTCGTGTGTCGTGGGTCACTCTCTTCCTTTTCCCAAGATGGTGCATAAGGGCCTCCCCCAGTAGAAGGAGGCATCAGACTCCCCTCACCTCTCCTGAAACCTCTCTCCTCACTTCACTCGAGTCTTCTCTACTGGCAGCATGGGTTACTGTGGTTGTGGTGGCCGTGGTGGCCATGGTGGTGGCTGTGGTGGCTGTGGTGGCTGCGGTGTCCTGTAGGTAAGATGCCCATCCTTCCCATCCTGTCTGGTCTCCCCCTCCTCTATGGTCTTGAACTCTGTTGCTGTTTTTCTTTGATGTTTCATGCCTTTCCATCTGAAAAGTTTCCAAACTAATAGCAACCATCTCATGGAAAAATATGAGAGCAGCGCAGCACTTGTGTGACTGTCCAAGTCGCTGACCTTGGGGAAATGAAATCACAGCTCCTCGTGTTTGGTGTGATGGAGATGCTCATGGCTATGCAGCTCCGTCTTAGTTCCACTTTTCCCATCAGCATGCAATACTTCTTTTGTTTTTTGCTTTTGTGTTCTTAGTTATCATATAATATTGTTCAAATTTCCCAATAAAATAAACTAAGGGTCCATAAAAAGTTCTCCTTCTTTCTTCCAGTTGATCACACTGAATCCTGGTTTGTCTGTTCAGAAACTGGAGAGATACTTTATCTTTTCTATCTTTGAACAAAGTTTTCGAAACACTTGTGCCCTGGCTTATATCTGTAATCCCATCACTTTGGGAGGCTAAGGCAGGAGAGTCCAGGAGTTCAAGACCAACCTGGGCAACATGGCAAGACCCCCGTTTCTACAAAAAGTACAAAAATTAGCCAGATGTGGTGATGCGTGCCTGTAGTCCCAGTTACTCGGAAGGTTGAGGCAGGATGATCACTTGAGCCTAGCAGGTTGAGGCTGCGGTGAGCTGAGATCATGCCACTGCACTCCAGCCTGGGTGACCCAGCAAGACCCTAACACACACACACACACACACACACACACACACACACAGACAAAACAACCACAAAAAAAATGAGAAACACTTGCTATGGCAGTGATACAGCAAGGGATCACGTAAGAAGCTGGGGCCAGGCTGGGTGTGGTGGCTCATGCTTGTAATCCCAGCACTTTGGGAGGCCAAGACAGGCGGATCATGAGGTCAGGAATTTGAGACTAGCCTGTCCAATATGGTGAAACCCCATTTCTACTAAAAAATACAAAAATTAGCCAGGCGTGATGGTGCACACCTGTAGTCCCAGCTACTTAGGAGGCTGAGGCAGGAGAATCACTTGAACCCAGGAGGCGAAGGTTGCAGTGAGCTGAGATCGTGCCACTGCACTCCAGCCTGGGTGACAGAGTGAGACTCCATCCCAAAAAGAAAAAAAAGAAAAAAAGAGGCTGTGGCCAGGCCTCTGGGGTCCAGCCCCACTCAGTGACACATCATGTTGCCTCAGAACACGCCTGACGTGTGTCTTCCTCCCTGGAGATCCAGGGTCCCTGTTTTTGTTTATTTGTTTGTTTTGAGATAGAGTCTCACTCTGTTCCCCAGGCTGGAGTGCAGTGGCTCTATCTCAGATCACTGCAACCTCTGCCTCCCAGGTTCAAGTGATTCTTCTGCTTCAGCCTCCCAAGTAGCTGGAATTACAGGCATGAGTCACTATGCCCAGCTGATTTTTGTATTTTTAGTAGAGACAGGGTTTTGCCATGTTGGTCAGGCTGGTCTCAAACTCCTGACCTCAAGTGATCTGCCCGCCTTGGCTTCCCAAAGTGCTGAGATAACAGGTATGAGCCACAGCACCTGGCCTGGGGCTCCTGTTTTATTGATGTAAGATGACACAGCCCTTCGGTGACAGACCCACATGCCAAACTCGGGCGTTCCAATCAAGACCAAATGTGGAATTTAATGGTGGGGTAAGTTTAGCTGGGTTTTGGTAAGTTTCTTTCATTTGCATGTTTCATATTCTTTCTCCTTCCTCTCTTTCTCTTGTGTGTGAGGTTTTCTTCCTTTTTTTTCCCATATACTGCAACATTCTGTGGAAGACATTTGAAATGTTTTATTTTATTTTTTGAGACAGAGTCTCGCTCTGCCACTCAGGCTAGAGTGCAATGGTGTCATCTTGGCTCACTGCCTCTGCCTCCTGGGTAGCTGGGATTATAGGAGCCTGCCACCATGCCAGGCTAATAGTTGTTGAAATGTTTTAAAATCAAATACATTCAATTGTGAAAAAGCTCTCCCAGTCACACTATCTTCTCTACTATCTTTAGTAAAAGTAGGAAATGAAATTAGGGCCTAATAAAAGAAAGCCCGTGGGAAAGGGGTTTGCAAGCTTCTTTGAAGGAGGAAGTCTTTTCTTCAACTGCTCCAATTTAATGATGAGCACGTTGCTCTTTCCCTTCTCTTTCTTTTTTCTTGTTGATCGTTTTCTCCAGCTTCCACACTTTTTCTGGCTGTTGAGATTCTACGGTTTTGTTTGCCGTAGAGACTTTAAGCTGAGGAGATCAAGATGGTTTCATGTTTTCATACATTGATGCGGCCTCTGTTTAAAACTGGAAAAAAAATAGCTTTTGTGTGTCTTATATACACAGGATAGATACGTGTATGAAACATATAAAAATTAAATGAAAACATAGCTGAGCTCAAAAACAAGACATCTGTCTCTGTGGACCAGAGATTGAAAATGTAAAATGCAGGGCTGGAGCTGTGGGCTTGCTGGGTTCTGAGTCACAGGCCTGAGGGGTGTAGGAATACAAGAGAGGCCAAATACCCCATGAGAGTGGGGGATCAGAGCCAGCCTCACTTTTGAAGATAGGTGTTAGAGTGGGGCCCCCTTCGTCTTGCTGCCCCGGGGCTGTGGCTTCTGAACTGCTAACCGGTTACACCAGGTGTCCCCAAACACCAGGCCACGGACCAGGACTCACTACAAGAGGTGAGCAGTGGGCAAGCCAGGGAAGCTTCATCTGTATTCACAGCCGCTCCCCATCACTCACGTTACCACCTGAGCTCCGCCTCCTGTCTGAGCTCCGCCTCCTGTCAGATCAGCAGCTGCAGCATTAGATTCTCATAGGAGCGCAAACACTATTGTGAACTGCACATGCGAGAAATCTAGGTTGCACGTACTTTATGAGAATCGAATACCTGTTGATCTGTCACTGTCTCTCATCACCCTCACATGGGACCATCTATTTGCAGGAAAACAAGCTAGGGCTCCCACTGATTCCACATTATGGCAAGTTGTACAATTGTTTAATTATATATCACAATGTAATAATAATAGAAATAAAGTGCACAGTAAATGTCATGTGCTTGAATCATCCCAAAACCATCTACCACTTCCTGTGGAAAAATTGTCTTCCACAAAACCAGTCCCTGGTGTCAAAAAGGCTGGGGACCACAGCCTTACAGATACTAGAGGATATAGACACAGAGATAGAGGATAGGGTCCTTTTTTTTTTTTTGAGACTGAGTCTTGCTCTGTCACCTAGGCTGGAGTGCAGTGGTGGGATCTCGGCTCACTGTAACCTCTGCTTCCTGGGTTCAAGAGATTCTCCTGCCTCAGTCCCCCGAGCAGCTGGGATTACAGGTACCTGCCACCACATCTGCCCAATTTTTTTTTTTTTGTATTTTAGTAGAGATGGGGTTTCACTATGTTGGCCAGGCTGGTCTCCAACTCCTGATCTCTGGTGATCTGATCGCCTCGGCCTCCCAAAGTGTCAGAATTACAAACGTGAGCCACCACGTCTGGCCCAGACACAGTTTTAGACTACAGATTGATCTAAATTCCCTGCAGGCTTGAGAATAATCTATTATTATCCCCATTAGCACTATGGGATGGGGCCTGGGGCTGGGATAGGAGAAGACAACTGCAAAACTGCTAGACAGGTAGAGGCAGGTGGTGGTGGGTCAGGGTGCGTGTGTTATAGGATGAGAAGAGAAAGTGAGAGAAATGGAAACAAAAACACCTTGCACTTAGAATGATGACACTGAGGGACTTCATCTGCCCTGCATGGCTTTCCTGTGCCCTGCTTCTTGATCACAATGAATCTCAGGCTTCTGATGCCCCTCACTATCTACCTCTAAGTAATCAGCCTGCTTCATGTCACTCATGGAGTGTGTGTGTGTGAGCCTCCCTGGACTCAGACAAATTGGTAATTGCACCGTGAATCTGCTCCCCTAAACTGGGGGAGGGTCCAGTCTTGCAGAATCATGGCTTATTGGAGAAGCAGGGGACGATACCCCCCAGTACCTGGCTAAAGGTGGAGATGTCAGCCTGGGGGCACAAGAGCTGGACAGTAGTGCTGGACATCTTATGAGTCAGGAGGGGTTATACATGGGACCTATGGATGTGAGTGAGCTGGCCATGGACTGAGGCTGCCAGGAAGGAACGTGGAAACAGAGGAGCGCAGCGCACGGCCCCCTGCTGGTTAGGCACTGATTCGATCATTCATTCCTGGAGCTGGAGAGCTCAGGGAGAGAATTCTCCGATGGACCGTGAGGTACCTGAGAAGGATGGGGAAAGAGGTATTCAGACAGGTCCTGAGGCATCTGAGCAGGGAGCAACCATGCAATGCAGGCTGCCACAAAAGGGAAGACTCTCTAGCTAAAGGACAGGTATGGAGATGGTTCAGAGCAGCTTTATGCAGCCTGCTTGGCATGCTTGTTTGATAAAGGGATGTTGCAGACCCAATGTCTTGGGTTGAATAATGTGGTTAGATTGAGGCCAAGGTCTCTGGGTCTCCAATGGAGGCCAATGGCCCTTTACTCCAATCAATATAGAGAGGGAAGGAAGGGGAGTTCAGACTTTTCTGGGGTTCTTGGATACTGGAATCCATATGGTAATATTTCCAGGTCCCCTTAGGGGAAAAGTTAACCTGGTGACATTGGGAGGTTTAAGGACAAACATGATGACCTGCGGTGCTTATCTGCTTCTGGGTGGGGCCCTCGGACCATTTTGGGTGCTGGTGATCATGGTTCCCACCACGTAGTGCACTACAAGCGCTAACATAGGCTGCTTGTGGCACAGAACATCACTGTGGTCTGAGGGGGTACGCCCCTCTACAGCTGAGAATTTGAGCTGTAATAGCAGAGCATATCCAGTGCTGCTGGCTACCTAAGCTCCCAAGCCTAATGGGTTATTCAACAAAAGCAGTACTATGAACTAAGTGAAAAAAAGTGCATTACGTATTTGAATCTGTATCAGTCAGGGTTCAACCTGAGACAGAACAAGTAGGAGATATAAATTAAGAAATTAATTTTTAAAAGTTGGCTTCCATGGTTATGGGGAAAGGCAGTTCAAATTTCACAGAACAGGTCATCAGAATGAGTGGGCTAGGACTCACAGGCACAGGCTGAAGCTCCTGAACCCAGACGGAATCTCCCTTTTCAGAGAAACCTCAGCACTCCTGGTAAGGTCTTTCCCCTGATTGAATCAGGTCCACCAAGATGATTGAATCAGGTCCTCTAGGATTATCTTTAAAATCAACTGATTATGGAGTTTAATCATATCTGCAAAACACTTCACAGCAACCCCGAGGTAGGCACTCTTACATGGGCTCACTCTTTCAGTTTCCATGTTGTTTTGGGGGTGGACTAGAATGTGTTGAGACAGAATGTGGGGTTTCAGTTGCTCACTGAGGCTGTGTAGATGGTTTGTTCCAATCTATTCAATTAAATAATTTGACTGTACCCAGTTCACTGGCCAATGGATGTGGTTTTGATGGGGCTCATGATGGCCCAGTCTTTCATGGTACCCAGTTCCATCAGTTATCAACTCATGGCCAACCTTGTTTCATCAATGCCTCAACCACTTACCCATCCCCCCATGGGTTAATTTGAAACCCGTGTCATATAATTTAATAAATATTTCAGTTTGTGTTTTTAAAAATAAGGATTCAGAATGTAGAAATAAAGATTCAGAAAGAGTGTATTATAAGGTAAGAAGAAATGCAATTTTAAATATGATAATCATGGCAGGCCTCATTGAAAGGGAGACATTTGAATGACGACTTAAAGGAAGTGAGTCACAGAGAAAGCCCCGTGGATATCTGGGGGAAAGAGCATTCCAGGGAAGGGAAGTTAAAGTGCAAAGATGGTTTCTGAAATGTTTAAAGACTCTCAAGGAGCCCAGTGTAGCTGGAGCTGAGTAAGTGAGAGGAAGAATAGTAGAAAATGAGACCAGACAGGTAAAGGGAGGGCAGGAAGACCAGGTGGGGTTTGCAGAGACATCCTGAAGCCTGTGGTTTTTTTACTGTGTATGAACTGGAAAACCAATGGAGAGTTCAGAGTGGAAAAGTGATATGATCTCATGTATATTGTATAAGGAGAGCTCTGACTGCTCTTTTGAGGATGGCTTGAGGAGGGCAAAGGATAAAGCAGAGATGAGTTAGAAGGTCTTGCAATAATCCATGTGGAAGAGACAGTGACAACTTAGACAGAGTGGTAGCCATGGAGGTGATGAGAAGTAACTATCTCCTAGATTTAGTTTGAAAATAAAGAAAAGAGTATTTTCTGACATATTATATCTGAGATGAGAGAGAAGAGGAGGAGTCAAAAATGCCTTCAAAGATTTTGGCCAAAGCAACTTGAAAGATGGGGAAAAACTGTAGATAGCACCATTTTGAGCAAGATGAGCATTCCATCTGGAGCGTGCTGAATTGCAGATGTCTACTAGACATCCCAAGGGAAATGCTGAGAAGTAGGCAGCTAGATACAGAGGTCTGAAGTTCAGGGGGAGAAGTCAAGGTCTGAGCTATCATTTTTGGTGTCATCAGTATACTACAGAGATTGCGTGAAACCATCAGAGACTGTATAGAGAAAAGAGTTTCTAGGCACTTAACCTTAGGCGCTCCAGGGTTAGAACCTCTGAAAAAAAAGAGGAGAGGTCAGCAAAGGAGACAGAAAGGAGAATTCAGTGGAGAAAGAGTAAAATGATGAATGCCTGGTGCCCTGGAAGCGCATATGGAATGGTTTCAAGGAGCAGAGAGTGATAATGGTGACCATGCTTCCGACGGGTGCAGTGAGATGAGTGAAGTGAGATGAGCAGTGATGACTGACTGCTGGATCGATGTTGGTGACCTTGATAGGAGTGGTGTTGGCAAAGTATTGAAGACAAAAGATGAACATGGATGGGTTTAAGAAAAAGTGTGAGAAGAGGAATTAGAGACAGGAAATAGATAACACTTCCAAAATTTTTTGCCTTAAAGGGAAGCAGAGAAATGACTTCATCTCACAAACATAATGTTAAGCAAAACAACCTATGTAAGAATGCCCAACTATATTCATATGAAAATATATGTATGTATGTGTATGTGTACACACACATATACATATGCACATATATTTTAGAGACAGGGCCTTGCTCTGTTGCCCAGGCTGCGTGAACCGTATAATGAACTGTGCATGTGAGGGATCTAGGTTGCTCACTCCTTATGACAATCATAGCTCATTGCAGCACTGGCCTTCTAGGCTCAAGTAATCCTCCTGCCTCAGCCTCCCAAGTAGTTAGGATGATAGTGTTGGTGATGAAGTGGTCTTCCCTGGGTACAGCCAGTAAGGAGGAGAACTCTCTGCAGAGAATTTAAAAGCAATAGTGAAACTGATGAAGAGCCTGTCTGCATTTTATTGTTGCCACGAACCAGCAGTTCTAAATAATGATGATGATAAAGTATGCTTCCCACCAGATGGGCTGCTACCCACCCCACTGCTCGGCATGCCACCCTGGCAGTGTCTAATTAATAACTTTTACTTTCTCCAGAACAGTACAAAAATCTTTGGTTTTGGACATTCTTCTCATTTCTAATTTATTATTGTCCAGAATTTTAGTCTTATGTTTTTAAAACTCTTCAAGATATAAAACGTTACTACTGTTTTACATGACCAGTGTTCGTTTCAATTAACTCACATGTTTTCTTTTCTGTTTCACACTCCCTCTTGCATCATATGCGGGGTAATTTTCCTTCTTCCTTGACTGCGTCCTTTAGCAATTGCTTTTATAAGGGTCTGTTACACTCTTACACAGTGAGCGTGTCTCACTCACTCCATTTCTGTTTGTCTGGGAATGTCTTTATTTTACTCTCATTTTTGAAATGTTTTTCTCTTTGTATCCAGTGGTAAGCTGGCAATTAATTGTCTCCAGCATTTTAAAGACATTATTCCACTGACTTTCTGGCTTCCACTGCATGCCATTGAGAAGTCATTTGTCAATCTAATTATCATTTTTCTGTAGGCGATGCTCTTTTTATTCTTCTGACTGTTTATAAGGTTTCTTTTTCTTTGATGTTCTGCAGTTTCACTACAGTGTGTTGAGATTTGAATGTCTTTTCATTTACTCTATTGGAGAGCTTCCTTAAATCTAATTCATGACTTTCATCTCATCTGCAAAATTCTCCATGAATATTTCTTTGTCTGTCTTTCACTCTACCTTATTATCTCCCCAAGGAACTCCAAATATATATCTGAGGAATTTTCTCACTCTTATCTCCATGTGTCTTAATAATTTTTTCACTTGCATCTCTCTGTGCTATATTCTAAATGAGTTCTTCCACTTTAATATTTTCTTCTTTATACATGTCTAAATTGCTCTTAGCTTGTTTATTAAGCTTCTAATCTTGACTACAGCCATGCATCCTTAATAACAGGAATACTTCCCGAGAAATGCATTGCTATACGATTTTGTCATTGTGTAACCATCATGCAGTGTACTTATACAAACCTACATGGCATAGACTACTACAGACTTAGGCTAGATGGCATAGCCTATGTTCCTAGGCTGCAAACTTGTACAGCATGTTACTGTACTGAATACTGTAGACAATTGTAACACAATGGTAAGCATTTGTGTATCCAAACATATTTACACATAGATAAGATACAGTAAAAGGTCAGGCATGACGAACAGCACTTTGGGAGGCCAAGGTGGGTAGATCATCTGAGGTCAGGAGTTTAAGAACAGCCTGGCTAACATGGTGAAACCCCATTTCTACTAAACACACACACACACACACACACACACACACAAAATAGCCAGGTGTGGTGGCATGTACCTGTAATCCCAGCTACTTGGGAGGCTGAGGCAGGAGAATCTCTTGAACCCGGGAGGTGGAAGTTGCAATGAGCCGAGATTGTGCCATTGCACTCCAGCTTGGTTAATAAGAGTGAAACTCCATCTTAAAAAAGAAAAGAAAAGACAAGACAAGACAAGAAAAGATACGGTAAAAATGCGTATAAGAGATCAAACATGCTACACCCATATAGGGCACTTACATGAATGGAGCTTCAGGGCTGGAAGTTGCTCTTCGTAGGGTCTTGGTCTGTCGCCCAGGCTGGAGTGCAGTGGTGGAATCTCAGCTCACTGCACTTCTGCCTCCCTGGTTCAAGCAGTTCTCCCTGCCTTAGCCTGCTGAATAGCTGGAATTGCAGGCAACTGCCACCATGCCTGGCTAAGTTTTATATATATTTTTTAGTAGTGACGGGGTTTCACCGTGTTGGCCAGACTGGTCTTGAACTCCTGACCTCAAGTGATCTGTCCGCCTCAGCCTCCCAAAGTGCTGAGATTATAGGTATGAGCCACTGCGCCCAGCCATTTATTATAATTATCAAGTATTAAATACTGTACATAATTGCATGTGCTAGACTTTTGTAAGACTGCAGTGCAGTAGGTTTGTTTATACCAGCATCACCACAAACACATGACTAATGCTTTGTGATACAACATCATGATGGCTACGATGTCACTAGGTGATAGGAATTTTTCAGTTCCACTACAATCTTATGGGACCACTGTCATGTATGCCAGGGGTTCTCAACCAAGGGCCTGTATGTACCAGGATCTGTGGATTGTTGGGAACTGGGCTGCACAGCAGGAGGTGAGAGATGGGTGAGCAAGAGAAGCTTCATCTGTATTTACAGCCACTCCCCATTGCTCACATTACTGCCTGAGCCCTGCTTCCTGTCAGATCAGTGACAGCATTGAATTCTCCTAGAAGCGTGAACGCTATTGTGAGCTGTGCATGTGAGGGATCTAAGTTGCGTGCTCCTTATGAAAATCTAATGCCTGATGATCTGTCACTGTCTCCCATCACCCCCAGATGGAAGTGTCTAGTTCCAGGAAAACAAGCTCAGGGCTCCCACAGATTCTACATTATGGTGAGTTGTATAATTACTTCATTATATATTTCAATGCAATATAATAGAAATAAAGTGTGCAATAAATATAATGCACTTGAAACCATTCTGAAACCATTCCCCTTGTCCTGGCTTGTGGAAAAACTGTTTTCCACAAAACCAGTCCCTGGTGTCTAAAAGGCTGGGGCTGCTGATATACATGGTCCATCATTAACCAAAACATAGTTATGCTTCCCATGACTGTAGTTCTATTTCCCCCCAAATCCATGATTATTTTGTTCTATTCTTATGACGTTCTAATTATGTACCTTGTTATGTTCTTATGATGTTATTTTCCTCTATGTGTAAACATATTAAACATTTAGTTTGTATTCTATTACTGATAATTCTATGTCAAATCTTTGTTGGTCTGATTCTGCTATTTATTACTTCATTTGACTTGTTCATGAAACTTCATATCCTTGTATGATTCTGAATTTTTAAAAAGCATAATCTCACATTCTATGGAATTTTTCTTGTGGCAATATTTTGATTCCTGTATTGAGGTACATTCTTTCAGAAATCATTTGCCTTTGATACATATAGGTGCCTGGAGACATTGCCAATCAGCACCACTTTAAACTAAGTTTTCAGCTTAAAAAAAGTCTAGCCTGTAGGAACTGGACTCCAGAATTATGTGAGTGCTGGTTTATAAAGGCAAATACTTAGGGTATATTCTTCAGACTCCACCCAGATTAGATTAGTCTTCTTTTTTAGGAATTTTCTCCCTGTCATTTTGTATTTTGTTCTGATTCACCATTTACTGAGGATGTGGATGAGGATCTGGGCCAGATATGGTGGCTCATGCCTGTAATCCCAGCACACACAGCAGAGTCAATGTTTCCTTATCTATCTTTCTGCATCCTGGTCTTGCTTTGGCATCTGAGGATTTTTCTTAGTTTCTTACCCATTCAGCCATTTATTTTTTTTAAATTAAATTTATATCCATGAAATAAGGGTTTTGTGGTGTAAAGATTTTTCTGATATCCAGTCTGTTGTTGCCTAATGAAAGTAAGCTTTTCTGAGTTTATTATTTTTTAAAATCTGCTGCCTTTAATAAATAAGCTTTTCTTAATTAAAAAATAATTTAAAACACTTACTGAAATTTGTTTAAATTTCAAACAACCCTAAAGTCCCTGTCTTAGTCCATTTTCTGTTGACTAAGAATACCTGAGACTAAAACTTTTATAAAGAAAAGAGGCTTATTTAGCTCACGGTTCTGGAGACTGGGAGGTCCAAGTTCAGGCAACAGCACCTGGCTGACTTTTGGCAAGGGCTTACTTTGTGCTGTGTCATAACATGGTGGAGAAGGAAGGGGAAGTGTGCATGCAGAGACCAAACATGAGAGACAGCCTTGCTTTTAACAATTCACTCTGGTGGTAACTAATCCATCCCCAAGCAAGGAAGAGTTTACTTTCAGGAGAAAGGCATTGATCCCTCTTGAATGACCTAATCACCTCTTAAAGACACCACTTCTCAACACTGCCACATTGGGCACCAAGCCTCAGCAGGAGCTTTGATGTCATATTCAAGCCATGGTACTCCCTTCTCCTTTAAGCTCAATCCTCAATCCCATTCCCCCTAAGGTAATTGCATGGAGACCATCACCATTAAGACAGAAAAGTAAGAAAACAAGGCAATGTCTAAATGATCAGGACCCAAACTCTCTGAAAATCCATTTAAGGAGTTTGTTTTGTTTGATAATGAAAATCTAGGTCAGGTACAGTGGCTCATGCTTGTAATCCCACCACTTTGCAAGGCCGAGGTGCGTGGATCAACTGAGGTCAGGAGTTCGAGACCAGCCTGCCCAACATGGCAAAACCCTGTCTCTACTAAAATACAAAAATCAGCCAAGTGTGGTGGAATGTGTCTGTAATCCCAGCTACTTGGAAGGCGAGATTGTACTCCAGCCTGGGTGACAAAGCAAGACTTTCAAAATAAAAAGAAAAGAAAGAGAACCTGGCCTTCAACTTTAGCTATTCTTTAAGACACCAAAAAATAGTTTATGAAATAGTGGAACCTAAGGCTGATAGACCACACACATGCTGCATTTGAGTTCATGAATATAGTGAGAGCGCTCATCTGGGCTATCTAGACTCTTAAATACCAAATGCTCTACACACACTGGAAAATATCCATTTGATGTATGTGAGCCGATTCCAAATCCAAACGAATCCTCATTTCATGCACTTAAAATAATATCATCACTGTGTTTGACTTTTTGGGAGGCGATCTTTCTATGCAGAGTGCCCCTCTCTTTACTAATCCCTTTGGGGTTGCAACTAAAAATCCATTTTCATAGTTCTAACTTTTATTTAATTAAAGGTAGATTAAAGTACCAGTTATGCTGGCTGGTTAATCTAATGGAGGGTGCAATCAGAGGCCATCAGCTGGTCCCAGATTGGCTGAGTCACCGGCTGCTGGCTGTGAGCACTGGGCAGGGTCGCTGTGCATTTTCCAATAAGGAAAATGAAGGCAGAGCAGCACAGCAGCTGTGGTTTCTGTGATATCAAGGGGGTACTTGGCACCACTGGCCTTTTCCATTTTTTAAAAATTTATGTGTACTCCCCAAACTTGGTGGCAAGAGTTGCTTTTTGCGTCCTAAGCCTCAACAGCATCCAGGGAGGAGGACAGTGAAGGGAAGGAAATTAGTGAATGACAGAGGGGTCTTACTGTCAATTTCCATGATCAAGAAGAAATGGACACTTACTCCATCTGTTTCCCATTCCAAAAGTTATCTCTGCAAATTAGGGGATGAAAATGGGGAAGTGGTGGGCGATGAGAGGGATGAAGAGGTCTGGTAACAGGTAGCCAAGAGTCAGGTGTTCTGGTGTAAAGTTTGTGGGATGCTATTACTTCATTTACCTAATTAAAGGCTTATTTTTTTTAAAAAAATTAAGCTTATTTGAGATGTGTGGTTATTTACCCACCCCCTCCAAATCCCTCTTATATTCAAACTTGTGAATTTCATCTATTTTTGGAAATAAGATTCTGCCAGAAAATCATTTTATATCATTAGGCAACCACATTATATTCTTACGCCTTCAGTAAAGATGATTATATCTACCACTTCTTCTGTAACTGGCTTAGTAATTATTACTAAATTACTCCTCAGCTCTTTCCAGTTGAGATAAAAATGCTTCTTTTAACTTTTCTCATGGGTCTCCTCCCCTAATCTTTCAGTCATATTCAAAGATGTGTCATGAAACCTCTTTTTAAGATCTTTATAAATCCTCTAAGATCTTTTAAAATCCTTAAATAGCTTACGTTGTGATAGCAGTTTGAAAAAAGCTGAGAAAATGAAGGAATTGCTTCAGGAGGTCTTGATGCAGCCTACTCTTTGCTGAATCTCTGTGTCAGAGAAAAATGCTGATTCAGTTTGTATTTTCTACTTTTTAGATTCCAATTTTTACAAACGGCATCTGGCATCCTATTAGTGGAATCTCACGAGTGCGGAGTCAGGGACAAAGGGACATTTCAGACAGATTTGGGAGTTACTAATCAATGTATTTCCATATCATTAGCTCTAAAAACCAAATGCAAGCATATTTAATTAGATTTCTACCAAAAACCAATTTGTAAGAAGCACAGTGTTCAGGACCAGCCATTTTTAATAACATCTTTTTTCTTTTTGGTCCGGGGAAATATTTTATAGGAATAGGATTTGTCTTCTGTTATGCCTTTGAGCTGTATGTTTTTGCTTATCCTGCTCTGTACCTGGGTAAACTGGTCTATTCTTTAGCAACTAAGCTTTAACATAACTTTCCCTGGAAGAACTGAATTGAAAGTTGTTCCAGCATCGAGGATGTCAGCAGAGACTAGCAGAGAAGATGTGGTAGCAATACAAAGATTTTAGAGGAGTGACTTAAATCTATATTTCTCTTGGTCAAGAAGATAAAAGGATTTGGAAATCTTGAAGTATCAGGGGATACAAAAGATAAAGCTTGAATTTTTCTGCCATATTTTAGATTTGTTTTCAGCTTTTAATGCTTGTGTGACCTCCTCCCTTTTGAAGAAAGAGCAAAAGGTATTGATTTGCCAACAAACAAGACACTTAAATTAGGTTACACAAAATAGTGATAGAAAGGAGAATAGGATTGATGGGTTATTTTCATTTCCAGTCTTATTTTACCTAATTCAGTTACAGGAATTCATTCATTTCAAATTAGGATATAATGGATTTGTGGAAAAGTAAAGGAAATATCTGGGGCTGATTAATGTAAAAGTCTTTAGAAAAGGTAAGTGCCTCCTAACCATGTTGACTAATGTAAATAGATGTTATTTTTCTTCAATTAGGAAAAGTGAGAAAGAGAGAGAGATGTTTGTATATTGACAACACTAAAGACCAGGAATAGTGTGGTTTAGAGGCCAGCACTTGACCTGTGTAAGAATAAGGAAGTCTTATTTATAGTCTCCATTTTATTAATGAGAAAATTGAGACATTAAAAAAGCATTGCACTTTAGGGCTTACTTTAAAATAATCTATAAGCAGGGGTGAGAAATCTCATGAGGTACAGATGAAACAAGATTAGCCATAAATTGATACTCATTAAAGTTGAGTAAGGAGAAGGTGAGGTTTCATTACACTATTGTTTCAAAATGTTTTATGTATTTGAAATTTTCCAAAATAAAAAGTTTTTAACATGTCACTAATAAACATCAAAATTCAAAACCAGATTTTGCTGATTTCAAGCTTGTTCTCTCTCTAATATATGATACACAGAATGATTTCTGAAAAGCTGAAGAGCAATTTGCCAACCAGATAGTAAATTAAGAATTTAAGTTTTATTTTGGAAAGTAATACTTGCATGTTGAATGGCCTCAAACAAGCATACATGAATCTTAGCATTAAGATTTATTAAATGGAAGCAATCTTTTCCTCTGTTGAACAAGTGTGATGACAAAATTGATTTTTAAAAAATGTCTTGGTGTTACTTCATTTAATTTTGTATTCTGAAATGATTTCTTTTTGCCTTTTGTTTTTAAAGAAGATAGCTTCTAAACATTTTGTAGGAATTATCTATTTATAGAGATAGGTGAGAATGACGATTTTGTCCATGAGAGGAGTAGATTTATGGAATTTGTGAACTAATCTTTAATGAGATTGAACTTTAGCTAGGGCAAGGAAAAACTTTTTGCTGTAGCTAATGAGAACCACTTCCACTGGAATGACCTTACAGCTTTATTTTATGCAGTTCTTTCATTCCTTCACCTGTTAAGTGAAAAGGCCACCTGTTTAATGAAAAAGTGTCTTCAGAAATAGAATGTGCCTTAACTACACCATAAATCTATTTCTTAATACAAAATTATTCCATTGAAGACATTATGCTAAGTGAAAGAAACCAGAAACGAAAGGCTATATATAAAATAATTCCATTGATATGGCATTTTATAATGACAAAGTATATGGATAGAAAACCAATCAGTTGTGGCCAGGGATGAGGGGTGGGGAGAGGAGATTGGCGGCAGAGGAACACAAGGGCACTGTTTGGGCTGATGAAACTCCGTTTTATCTTCATTGTTGTGGTGGTCACACAGCTGTACATTTGCCCAAATTCATAGAACTGTACATAAAAAGTGTGAACTTACTGCATGTAAATTATTTATCAATAAATCTGATTTTAAAAGTATAAAGATAAATAGATACAGATACATAGTTTTGAAAATATGCCTCTTTGTCCATGAGAGCACAGTGGCCATGCACTTACCTGAATGTCAACAGGAAGCCCCAGTCCTTGGTTGTCAACCACAGACATCGTCATGATGGGCTGAATCATCAAGGCAATGAAGGGATTGATTCCAAACACCAGGGCATAGTGTTCCACGCTCAGATTAATGCCCATCTGAAATCTGTCATCGTACAAATGAAAAGAGTTTTTAAAAGAACACACACACACACACACACACACAAACACAGAAAGAACACACACATGCATTCAAATACAAAACAGTGAATTGTGTTCTTCTCAAGCCTTTGCTCTGCTGAGGAAGCCCAGGTTTCTATTGACAGTTTCTTTCTAAAAGCTCTTTTAGCAGAGATAGTCTGAAGAAATAGACAAATGGAATGGTACAATGTATTTTAACATTCCATGGGATGGGATATAGTATGCTATGAATTTAAAACTAGTTAACCAATTCTAAAATTAAACCAAATTTTCAAAATACTCTGCAACTAAAGAACGCTGAACATTGTTAGAGATAAATATGGTTTAGTAAGTCATTTTTAAAAGTAGACATATCAGACCGAGCACAGTGGCTCACACCTGTAATCCCAGCACTATGGGAGGCTGAGACAGGAGGATAACCTGAGATCAGTAGTTTGAGACCAGCCTGGCCAACATGGTGAAACCCTGTCTCTACAAAAAAATACCAAAATTGGCTGGGCGTCTGTCACCAAAAAAAAAAAAAAAAGGTTGACTGGACAAAAAAAAGTTGGCTGGACACAGTGGTTTACACCTGTAATCCCAGCACTTTGGGAGCCCAAGGTGGGCAGATCATGAGGTAAGGAGATCAAGGCCACCCTGGCCATGGTGAAACCCCATCTCTACTAAAATACAAAAAATTAACCAGGCGTGGTGGTGCGCACCTGTGGTCCCAGCTACTCAGGAGGCTGAGGCAGGGGAATCGTTTGAACCCTGGAGATGGAGGGTGCAGTGAGCTGAGATCGTGCCACTGCACTCAGCCTGGTGACAGAGCAAGACTCCGTCTCAAAAAAAAAAAAAAAAAAAAAAAAAAAATTTAGACATCAGTAAGTGAAAACAGATCAGAGTGATGAATTTTTTACTTATTTAAAGACTTAATTACTAGATTATTAATTGTCTGAATTAGCAATTTCAGAGTCAAATTGGTGAATATTTCTCTGGAAAGTCCAAAAATTATTTCCTTTCATAGTTCATTCAATCTTGTAATTAATTCATTTTAAATAATTGTACTGGGATGTTAAATTTAGCCAGCCAAGACTGACACATATAGTTAAAGTTCTTCCACACAATTTAGTTAAAACATTTGTAACGTGAATCTATTTACAAAATGAAACCAAATGAAAAATGTGAACTATTTTTGTCCCTTCCAAAATTCTTTGCATAAAAAAACAAATACAAGCATTTTAAAACTATGTGATTCAATGAAAAGGCATTATTTCCATGCAGGATATTACCAACTAAACATAGCAAAAACTTTAAATGACCCTAGGTCCCACACAGTGACCATGACAGGTGGTCCAAATGGGACTTGTAATTTCAGGTGTTGCTTATTCAGCTAACAATTTTTCCCTTGAAAAAATGTGGAGCTACATAGATGCTTTTAAAACTTAGATGAACTCAAATGGCAGATTTCCTTTTAGTATGCAAATTATTTCATGTTGGAATCTTGATTTAATCCGTACAGATGCCTAAGCAGCTTGACAGTGATTTATTTGGTTTTGGATAAGACCTCTACATGTGATGGATTAGAAAAAACACAGTTCTGATGGTGGGCTCAGAGTGGCTTTGAATCCTAAGATTTTCAGTCCAAACCCCCAAATTATTTCCAAGATACCTGAAATTACATGTAATCATACTATCTAAAATCTTCCTTTTTTTTTTTCTTGGTTGTTTTGTTATTTTTATAAACTATAGATATATACAGTTGATAACTCAGGATTTCTAGCAAATAACCATTTAGTTAACACCACCTTACAAATAAAAAAAATGCCAGAAACATCTTTAAATGCCTTGTCACACCAAGAGCAAAGTGCACAGAGTGAGGAGAACATGAGAGTGCCTTTTCCTTTAAAAATGTTTGGAAAGTGTACAACTTTGATACAGTTTCAGGATGCTCCAGACACCCATGGACACTTCATGTAACCCACTGACAATCTCTAAATTGAGTCTCTAAAGTGGAGACTCTAAAGTGAGACTCCAAAAAACACTGCACAGTATGCTCGTGATCAAATTTTATAGTTAAACCTAATGAGGGAAATGGACACTTCTCAAATAAGAGATGTGTCAATTACGACACTCCCCTAAGTATTCACAAGGAGACAGATGAACAGTTTTTTTATTCGTCCTCTTCTTTCTCCTCCCCCTCCTCCTTTTCTTCCTCCTCATCATCTTCTTCTTCCTCTTCCACCTTTTTCCAGGCAACTTTAGCAGGACCCTTTGCGCCATCAAACTTTCCTTTTGACTTATATTCAGCAACATCCTCCCATACTTCTCCTTCAGCTTCGCAGCCTTAGTGATGCAAGGCTGCTTTTCGCTGTCCCTTAGGTTATTCCACATCTCATCCAACTTTTTTGCCACATCTCCAATAGAGATGCCAGGGTTTGTGGATTTGATCTCAGGGCGGAATTCTGAACAGAACAGGAAGAATCCAGATGGTGGCCTTTTGGGGGCATTAGGATCCTTCTTCTCGCCTCCTGTAGCTGGTCCATAATCCTTCATTTCCTGATCATAGCGCACTTTATCCGCCTTTATCATTTCATCAAATTTAGATTTCTCTTTCCCAGACATTGTCTTCCACATCTCAGAGCATTTCTTGGAAAATTCTGCAAAATTGACAGGGACCTCTGAGTTTTTCTTCTTATGTTCTTCTCTGCACGTCTGCACAAAGAAGGCATAAGCAGACATCTTGCCCTTTGGTTTCTTGGGGTCACCTTTAGCCATCCTGACTGTATTGTTCTCTAGTCTGGGCAGCACAGGGCATGACACGTGGCTCAATGCTCCCCAGCCTCGAGACGGCTGCCTCCACCAGAGCTGACTCTAAAATCTTATCTTGAAGTTCCCACTGGGTTATTTCACAGTGGCCTCCACTTGGTCACTGTGGAGAAATTGAGCTACCATGCAGAGAACTTTGCCTAGGACTAGCAAGTTCTTAGAAAAATGATTTTTGTATTTATGTTCTTCTATTTGGCATTTAGCACTAAATACAGATGAGCCTCTGGGAGATTGTAACTTAAAAAATAGAACTACCTTGAAGTTTTATTTGATCATTTATATATTGTGCATTATGGAAGTATGAGATTAGAATTCCCCAATTTACTCTATGACTTAAAGGAAAGTAATAGGAACATCTGACAAAGCATAAAAAAATTAGGTAGTGCCTGTATAACAATGTAATGATTAAATTAAAAAATTTCAATAGCTCAAAGTTTTCTTTTCATATTGTATTTATTTATTTATTTATTTATTTGGAAGACATACTAACCAAGTGCCTACATAAAGCAAGAACTAGAGGAAACGCCAGAGGCATAACAGCAAATAAACTAGACAATGGGGGCACCCATGGAGCTTGCACTCCATCAGGGAATAAATTAGTACAAGATAACTGCTTTGATTAATATTTAATTAGATCGATCCATTTTTATATCATAAAAAATGCAAAGTAAATATCTTTTTATATAAGAATCACAAATTAGGCCAGGCGCAGTGGCTCACACCTGTAACCCCAGCACTTAAGAAGGCAGAGGTGGGCAGATTACTTGCAGTCAGGCATTCGAGACCAGCCTGGTCAACATGGAGAAACCCCCTCTCTACTAAAAATGCACAATTAGCCAGGCGTGGTGTCACATGCCTGTAATGCCAGCTACTCAAGAGGCTGAGACACAAGAATAGCTTGAACCCGGGAGGTTGCAGTGAGTTGAGATTACACTACTGTACTCCAGCTTCGGCAATGAAGTGAGACTCCAAAAAACAAAATCACAAATTATTTCATGGAAACTTCTATCACATAATGTCTGAAATCATGGATGGTCAACAGTCTTAGAATTTCTTATAAACCTGATTACTAACCCTTTGTATGAGATAAATTTATTCTACACTTGCTAAATTTGTAAGTTGCCTAGAAGTTAGAGCAGTAATTAGATGTAAATGAACTTATAGAGATTGAATTCACATATGTAGAAAATGATATTTTGTCAGTATGTTGAGTTAGATATGTAAATGATAATTTTATTTAGTGCCAAAGTTCACACATCAATTTGGTCAAGTTCCCTTTTTTCTCTACTGAGTATGTCTTCAGACACTAAAATACTAGCTTTGTTCAATCCTTGTCCAGTAATTAATTTTAAAAATGTCACCCAAATTAATTATGTCTGAAATAATTTTTCTCTTCACTAAACTTACTGATCATCTGACTGAATTGACAAATTAGATAAAAGATGACTGTGCAGGCTTTGGTAGAAAGCTCTGAACACATTCTCTGGGAAAATCCTAACACTCAGATAACGAGTCTCACTTTACGGCCTCTTAGAATCTCAGGATTCTCACTATTCATGTGGCTTGATCTTTCACTGCTTCCATGTCTATAACAAAACATTCTGAGCATTTCTTAATTCATCAAAAGATTTCGTTTGTTTTTTCTAAATATCTCATATCCTGACAGTTAATTATTAATATTTTTCTAATTTTCCTATTAGTTTCTTCAGTAGAATGGCGTTAACTTACATCCATCGGTCGAATAAGGTTAACATGCAGTAGAAATACAATATGGCTGCTAACCAATATGTTCTGAAATATTCAAGAATAATATACATTTATCTTTTAACAACATGGAGGTTATAGTCAGGAATAGTAAAAATAACTGAACAATTATTATTATTATTTTTACTAACTTTCAGTTTCTCCTTCCTAAGTATAGCTATTGACCACGAAGCTAAACTGATTTAGGTTTGGCTAGAATTATTTTTCCTAATCAAGAGATAGATTGCTAAGAGAAAACAAAATATTTAGAATGAATTTTGGGGGAAGATAGAAATTTACTCTCTGTTACAGTAAGAAAATAACAAGTTAAGCTAAAAATCGTATTTTTCCCTAAAGAAAAAATAGGCATAAACTACTGAAAATTAAATAAAACCAGAAAATCTAAAAGCAATTGCAGGCTGGGCGTGATGGATTACACCTGTAATCCCAGCACTTTGGGAGGCCAAGTGGGGTGCAGACCACCTGAAGTCAGGCGTCTGAGACCAGCATGGCCAACATGGTGAATCCCCATCTCTACTAAAAATACAAGAATTAACAAGATGGGGTGTCTTGTACCTGTAGTCTCAGCTACTCAGGAGGCTGAACCAGGAGAATCGCTTGAATCTGGGAGGTGGAGGTTGCAGTGAGCCAAGATCGTGCCCCTGCACTGCAGCCTGGGCAACTGAATGAGACTGGGTCTCAAATAAATAAATAAATAAATAAAAATAAATTAATTAAAATAAAAGCAATTGCAACAAAAACAAAAATTGACAAATAGGCCATAATTAAACTTAAGAGGTTCTGCACAGCAAAAGAAACTATCAATGAAGTAAACAGACAACCTACAAAATGGGAGAAAATATCTGCAAACTATGCATCTGACAAAGGTCTAATATCCAGAATCAGTAAGGAACTTGCACAAATTAATGAGCCCAAATCAAACAACCTGATTAAAAAGTGGGCAAACTAGGCCAGGCATGGTGGCTCACACCTGTAATTCCAGCACTTGGGGAGGCTGAGGCAGGCAGATTGCATGACTTCAGGAGTTCGAGACCAGCCTGGGCAACATGACGAAACCTTGTCTCCACAAAATCTACGAAAATCAGCTGGGCGTGGTGCACCCCACTGCGGTCCCAGCTATTTAGGAGGCTGAGGCGGGAGAATCACTTATCACTTGAACTCCGGGGGCAGAAGCTGCAGTAAACTGAGAAAGATATGTAGCCATGTCCCTTTTTTCATTTCAGATATTAATAACTTGTGTTTTTTCCATTCTAGGTATGAGCACTCTCCTCACATTTATTAGACTTTTCAAATGACTCATTTGGCTTTGTTAATTTTTCCTATTTTCTATTCCATTGATTTTATTTTTTGTTATGTCTAACATTTTCTTCTTTTCTTTGAGTTTCATTTGCTGTTCTCTTCTAGCTTCTGAAGATGAATGTTTAAGTGACTTAATTTTTGTCCTTTCTTTTTTAGAAAAATGAATGCATTTGAGACTGTGTTTCTCTCCTTGCACTGCTTAACTGCATGCTATAAGTTGTGATTTTTCATATTTTCATTGCCATTCAGTTCAAATTATTTTCTAAGTATAATTTTTTTGACGATGTTCTTTCTTTATGTATAAAACATTTGGGTATTTTAAAATTACAATTGTGCTAATGATTTTAGCTTAATTGTGGTTGTCGGAACACTTTTTCCATAGGATTTCAATCTTTTGATATTTGTGGAAGGCTGCTTTTTGGCCTAGTCCAAGCCTGTTTTTGGTTAACTGTTCTATGTTCCCTTGAAAATAATCTTTATCCTGCAGTTGATGGTTTCCACATATCCATCACTGCAACTTTATTCAACACGTAGTTTCAGTCTTCCTAATCCTCACTGATGTTATTTGTCTGCTTGTTATTTAGAGAGGTGTGTTTACATTTGCAGCTGTGAGTGTGGACTTTTTTATCTCTCTAAATTTTGTTTTGGCGTTTTGCTTAATAGACTTTGAGGCTCTGTTTTTTGTGGAAATAAATTTAGAATAGCTCTATTGGCCAGGCACGGTGGCTCACACCTGTTATCCCAGCACTTTGGAAGGCTGAGGTGGGCTGATCACTTGAGGCCAGGAGTTTGAGACCAGCCTGGCAAACATGACGAAACCCCGTCTGTATTAAAAATACAAAAATTAGCCGGGTGTGGTGGCAGGCGCCTGTAATCCCAGCTACTCAGGAAGCTGCGGCAGAAGAATCGCCTGAACCCAGGAGATGGAGGTTACAGTGAGATGAGATCGTGCCACTGCACGCCAGCCTGGGCAACAGAGCAAGACTCCCTCTCAAAAAAAAAAAAAAAATAATAATAATAATAATAGCTGTATTTACCTAGTTGTTGATTAACACTTTTATCATTATAAAATGACTGTGAAACTCACAATGAAAAGACAAATAACTCTGGTGTTATTGCTTATTTCTTCTGCTATTAGGATAGCTAAACTAGCTTTCCTCGTATTAGCATTTGTACAGTGCATCTTTTCCCATTCTTTAACTTTTCAATCTTTTGGAGACCTTATTTTCACGAATGGTGTCTTAAAAGCAACATAATTAGGTTTTGAGTTTTAAAATCCATTCAGCTGACTTTGTCTTATAATTGGAGTAGTTAGTTCAGCATATTTTAATGATTTTGCTGGTATATTGGGTTTTAAATTTACCATTTATTTGTCCTGCCTGATTTATGTATCTTGCTGTGTTTCTTGCCTTTCATTGCATTAATTAAGTTTAAAAACACTTCCCCCCTTCATTAGCTTGTTAGTAATATTTTATCATATTATTCTTTTAGTGCTTACCATATATGTTATAGCATGAATTTTTGACCTAGCAGAGGCTGCCCTAAAATAGTATTTTTACCACTTCTTTGACAATATAAGGATTTTGCAATACTTTAAATCTATTATTTCCCCTTCCTTTTGTGCTATGACCATCATAAATTTTAACTCCACAAAGATTTTTATTTATTTACTTTCCTGAGATGGAGTCTCATTCTGTTGCCCAGACTGGAGTGCAATGGTGGGATCTCAGTTCACTGCAAACTTCGCCTCCCAGGCTCAAGGGATTCTCCTGCCTCAGCCTCCTGAGTAGCTGGGATTACAGGCACCTGCAACCATGCCCAGCTGATTTTTGTATTTTTGGTAGAGACGGGGTTTTGCCATATTGGCCAGGCTGGTCTCAAACTCCTGACCTCAGATGATCCTCCTGCCTTGGTCTCCCAAAGTGCTGGGATTATAGTCATGAACCACCGTGCCCAATATCTACATATATTTTTAAAACTAGAAACATTAGGCCAGGTGCAGTGGCTCACATCTGTAATTCCAGCACTTTGGGAGGCTGAGGGGGTCAGAGCACTTGACGCCAGGAGTTCAAGACTAGCCTGGCCAACATGGTGATACCCTATCTCTACAAAAAAATACAAAAATTTAGCCAGGCATGGTGGTGCACACTTGTTATCCCAGCTACTTGGATGGCTGAGTCATGAGAATTGCTTGAACTTGGCAGGCAGAGGTTGCAATGAGCTGAGGTTATACTTCTTCACTACAGCCTGCATGATTCTGTCACAAAAATCAAGATTTGCTTAGATTTACTTACATATTTATCCTTTCCACTATTATTTTCCTACGTTACTGCAATGCTAATGGTGATTGTTTTCATTCTGCCTGAAGAATTTCCTTTATATTTCTTTTAGTGTAAACCACAATAATTTTGCTTAATTTTTGTTTGTCTTTAAAATGTTTTTGGTTTAATTTTTGATGAATATTTTGCTGAGTATAAAATTCTAGGCTAGCAGTTCTTTACTTTTCACACTTTAAAAATGTTCTTGGGAGGAGGGCAAAAGTTGAAAAGCTACCCATTGGGTACTATGCTTACTACCTGGGTGATGGGATCAATTGTATCCCAAACCTCAGCATCATGCAATATACCTGTGTAACAAACCTGCACATGTACTCCCTGAATCTAAAATAAAAAGTGTAATTATTAAAAAAAAATAAAAATAATAGGCTGGGTGCAGTGGTTCATCCCAGCACTTTGGGAGGCCAAGGCAGGCAGATCATGAGGTCAGGAGTTCAAGACCAGCCTGGCCAATATAATGAAACCCCATCTCTACTAAAAATACAAAAATTAGTCAGGCATGGTGGTGCACACCTGTAGTTCCAGCTACTCAGGAGGCTGAGGCAGAAGAATCGCTTGAATCTGGGAGGCGGAGGTTGCAGTGAGTTGAGACTGTGCCACTGCACTCCAGCCTGGGCAGCAGAGCAAGACTCCATCTCAAAATAATAATAATAATAAATAAAAATTAAAATGTTGTTTCATTGTTTTCTGGCTTCCAGCATTTTTGCTGAGAATTCAGTTCTTACTCTTACTAATACTCCTTTGAAAGAAATGCATCTCACCTTCATTTTGTAGACAAATAGACTAGAAGACTTGAAGGCCAAAGAGCATGTCAAAGATTATTCTGCCAATAATGTTCAGCCAGGAAAATATTTTCAGATGTTTATTTCTGATTAACTTGCTATACGGAATGAAACACATTGTTACACAGGAAATGAGAAACAGCATCTAATTCCTCGAGGTGTTCTCCAACCAGCATCCGCCACCTCCTTAGCTCATTTTCTTTACTTTATAATTAATCTAAATCAAATACTTCATATTTCTGAACTACTGTGTGATATAGTATTTATATGTAGTTTTATAGAACAGCTTCACTTCTATAACAGCCCTGAGAATATTTGATAAGTTGTTTCAAAGAGAAATAGACGTGCTCTGACTATACAAGTAGTCAAGGAAAATTGGGAGTGAAAACTCGACTTAGTCAAAATCAAAATCGCATCTTATTGCATCCATGTTGCTAAATCAGACAAAATCAAAACCTAACACTATATTATCGCTATGAATTGTAAGAACTTCATTTCGCCCGCTGATTAGGAATCTTAGTCAAGTGGTAAGTGAAAGTTGATTCAAATGGGAATACAGTTTCATTGTCTCTTGTAGGAAGCGTTAAGTATAACATTGCAAAATGCTATTCAGAGGAACTGGAAGAATAAATAAACAAGCTTTGTTGCTTCAGGTTTAAGTAGTTAGAGGAAAGAAATGGTAAATACTTAACATAGCTATGGTTATAAGGAACATATAACTTGACTTGAATGTCAAGAGACCAGCCTAGCACACTCAAATGTTACTTGTGAAATGCATGAGAAATAGAGAACCTGTATCTGCTGCTGAGAAGAACACCAAGGGCAACTCTCCCAGAAGATCCCGGTTAATTTTGACGTAGCCACTGTGAAGGCTGCCAAGGCCTGTAAAATAAAATAAAATAAAATAACATGGACTACATCTTGTTAATCCATGTATAGTAAAAATAGCACACAGCTGTGTTAAAATCCACAGTTACAGAAACACTAAAGCGTTTCCCGACTACAGTTAAAAAAAAATGCTGACTTATTGTGAACTTTGAATGAAAAATTGCTTGATCCAGCTCTGTCAACTGTACATATCATTTTCTCTTAAGGGTTGAAATAGACCAACTGAATCTAGGCTTCCATGAATCATAGACTGGAGAGGACCCATGGAGGGCCATTTTTTCTTTCCTCTTCCCTTTGCAGATGTTAAAACTCAGGCTTAGAAACCTGGGTCAAGTTAAAAAAATATATGACTTAGATAGCAGAGGCTTTATTTAGAAGAAAGACTATTGCAATAAAAAGAACTCTCTGATTGCAGAAATCTGCATGACTCAAACAGAAAAAGGATTTTCTTTTATAGGGTAAAGAGGGTACAAGCAGAGATAAGCAGAATCTCTGCAGAGGAAGCTGGACTCACAACAGGAAATGGTCAGTGGCGTTTGACGGGAAAGTATCCCACTGTGGTCAGCCGATTTCCATTTGGAGCTGATAAGAGGGACACATTCCACATTTTTTTGTGTTTGCTCAGGGTTTGGAGTAAGCAGCATTTAGGGGCCTGTAGGAAATCAAGGCGCCTGAATAAAGTCTGGTCAAGACAGAGAATGAGAAATGGGAAACTGAACACTTGGTCATTGGCTTAAGCTACACAAGGTCTAGAGCCTAAAAATTCTGAATGGGTGGGGCCCGCTCTTTTCTCCTATGCCCTTTCTGTGTGCCTATTACCAATGCCCTAGGAAGGATGGGCTCTCTTTCTTTGCCCTTGTCTCTATTTTCTCTTTCCTTTCTGTAACACCATTTAAAAATTTTTCTCAAGATCCCTGACAGATGCCAAACTTCTTTTCAAGAATTCCCTCTGCATACTTCTTCTCCATTTGATTGTTTGAGTGACTGGTGTTTTATCCTCTGCTCTACTGGCATCTTGGGCTAGGCAATTCTTTGTCGAGAGGGACTGCTCCCTTCTTCCTTTTTTTTTTTTTTTAAAAAAAATTCATATATACATAGATGGGGTCTCACTATGTTGACCAGGATGGGCTCGAACTCCTGGCCTCATGCAATTCTCCCATCTTGGCCGCCCAAATATTGGGATTACAGGTGTGAGCCACTATGCCTGACATGATCATTCCCTTCTTTATTTGTTCCTCCCTTCCTTCCTTCATTCATTTGTTAAACTAGCAAGTACTTCTCTGTGGAACAATATAGTAGTAAACTTTGGGTCCTTGCTTTGAAAACAATACAGCCTAGTGGGGAAATTAAATAAATAAATTTAAGTTAATAAATAAATACATACATACAGTATGAAAAAGATTATAAAAGAGCTCTGCAGGGAGGCCAAGGAGGTTGGATCATCTGAGGTCAGGAGTTCGAGACCAGCCTGACCAATGTGGTGAAACCCTGTCTCTACTAAAAATACAAAAATTAGAGAGACTGAGGCAGGAGAATTGCTTGGACCTGGGAGGCAGAGGTTGCAGTGAGCCTAGATCACGCCATTGTACTCCAGCCTGGGTGACAAAGCTAGACTCCATTCTCCACTGCCCCCCACCCCCTCAAATAAAGCTCTGACCCTAAATCAATTCCAGTGATTCTCAACCAGGGGTGTTTTTGCTTTCTAGTGGACAGATGGCAATATTTGAAGACATTTTTGGTTGTCACATTGGGGTGCATCCTGGCACCTAGTGGCTTAAAGGCATATGATGTTGCTGAACATCCTACAGAGCTCAGAACAGTCTCCCTCAACAAAGAATCCCCCAGTCCAAGACACCAGAAGAGCAGAAGATGAAACACGGATCTGAGCCTTGACCTAAGCAACCAATGTCTGGAATTTTCAGAATGTGAGCTCAACAATGGGCCCTACCATGTTCAATAAACAGGTGGGTGTGGAACAGCCTAGCTTTAAAATAAATAGCTTCAAAGTCGCATTTGATGTGAAAGCTTTGTTTTGTCAGGAAAATACATGTGCATTGTTGGGCTAACTTCAAAGACAGCCCTGGGCCTGCCCTTTTTACACTGGAGTATTAATGCTTGTGTTGGCCCATCTCTCCCTCCTTGCAAGTGTTTTAATTTCACAAAGTATATTCTGGAAGAGATGAAGAGTGCATGAACAAGTATCTAAAACTCTCCAAACTACTGTAACTTCTGAGCCAAGAGGAAGGTTTTGCCCAAGCAGAAGGTCCGGGCTTGAAGGGTGAACACAGGAGAGGGAGCTGAAAATGCTCAATCCCCCAGAGACCTTCCCAAGGTTTCTCTTGGTTGCTCAGTCTTCCTGCCTTTTTCCTGTCAGACAACACACAATATCAGAAATTCATCTTTGGATAAGGAAGAAGGAGACATCAGCCAACTCAAGGGACAACAATGATACTCAGGCACACACCCACCCACTGGGAGAGCCAGCTTCATCCACCACCTCCCCTCTTGCCTTTCTCTCTCTCTCTGTTTTTAGATGGGGTTTCGCCATGATGGCCAGGCTGGTCTTGAACTCCTGACCTCAGGTGATCCACCCACCTCGGCCTCCCAAAGTGCTAGGATTACAGCCGTGAGCCACCTCGCCCAGCCACCACCTTACCTTTCTCATAGCACATTTGTTTCCTGCTGCCATTATCACCTAATCAAGGATTACTACTTGTTAAGGGGTACTGGGTCTGAGGTTCTTACTAATGACAATGGAATAAAAATATAAGATGCATAAAATGCCAGACAGAAAATTATACAGGATAATGTAATAACTTAGTTGTGGAGAGAAGACAGAATGAGAAGTTACAAGAGTTAATTGTTTGAGCAAATATCTGGATATGGTAGAGAATGGGAAAGCTGAGTGTCGAGAAGTCTTAAATCAGAAGGCAACAAGCTTTGGCAAATCCCCATATGTACAGTTAAGGAAAGATGCAATTATGTTGTCTTGCTTTCAATCTTCTTTGACCATAGCCTGAGAAAAATATATTTTATATATTAATTAGTACACATAAATGTGTGTGAACAGAATTTTTGCAAAACAAAAATATCCTTACGAGCTGATGTGCTCCTTATTCTAAACTCGTCTACTCTTTGATTTAAAAATGCCTGTCAGCAGCCCACTATATTGAGTTCAAGATTCACAGTCTCTAAAGGGCCAGATAGTGAATATTTATGGCTTATGAGCCACATATCCTTTTTTACAACTCTTGTCACATTTTTTTTTTCTACAGTCCCTTAAAAATGTAAAACTATTAGCTGCAGTGAACTATGGCTTAGGTCGGTTTATGCATATCGAGTGCAGACCATTACCATGAGTATGCCCACCTCATGGTAATGGTCTGCAAACCACATTCTAGATTTTATTTTTACTCTTTTGAGACAGGATCTCACTTTGTCATCCGGGATAGGGTGCAGTGGTGCCATCTCGGATTTCTGCAGCCTCAACTTCCTGGGCTCAAGTGACTCTCTTGCCTCAGCCTCCTGAGTTGCTGAGACTACAGGTGCACACCACCACAACTGGCTAATTTTTTTGCATTTTTTTGTAGAGATGGGGTTTCATCATGTTGCCCAGGCTGCTCCACCTGTCTCAGCCTCCCAAAGTGTTAAAATTACGGGCATGAGCCCCCACACTTGGCCTTTCAAATCACATTTTAAAGACCTGAGTTATTGAAACAGTTGAGAAAGAAAAAATGTGTTTTTTTCATCCGAAACAGTATTTTGCTCTGTTGTCCAGGCTGGAGTGCAGTGGCATGATCTTGGCTCACTGCAACCTCTGCCTCCCAGGTTCACACAATTCTCCTGCCTCAGCCTCTGGAGTAGCTGAGATTACAGGTGCATGCCACCATGCCCATCTAATTTCTGTATTTTTGGTAGAGATGGGGTTTCACCACGTTGGCCAGGCTGGTCTTGAACTCCTGACCTCGTGATCCACCCAACTCGGCCTCCCAAAGTGCTGGGATTACAGGAGTGAGTCACCATGCCTGGCCTGTTTGTTTTAAGAGACAAAGTCTCACTCTGTCACCCAGGCTGGAGTGCAGTGGCACAATCATAGCTCACTGAAGCCTAGAACTCCTGGGCTCAAATGACCCTCCTGGCTTCAGCTTCCCCAGTAGCTAGGACAACGGGCACACACCACCATGCTCAGCTAATTAAAACAAAATGTATAGAAACAGGGTCTCACTATGTTTCCTGGGCTGGCCTCAAACTCCCAGCCTCCCCTCCTTGGCCTTCTAAAGCTCTGGGATTACAGGCATGAGCCACCTTGCCTGCCTGAAAAGAGTTTTGATAGTTTAACCTTAAATCATGTAACTCTATGTGGTCAAACCATATTTGTACAGCAGGACACCAGTTTGTAGCCCTGTTTTTAGGGATGAGTGTAACTTTATCTTCCATGTATACCTTTTTTAACCCTATGTTAGTTGCCTCTTTTAAATTTGTGACAAAACATTTTTCAAACCATTTGGTAGTTGGTGTTGAAATCAGTACAACAGGATCACTGCATAATACAATTTGAAAGTTGTAGCATTTATTTTATGTTCAAGAAAATTAAATAAAAACAATGAATTTTTACCTAAGGTACTACAATACACAAATGCTTCTGAATGCATGGTATCTTTTGATCTTTAAAGCAATCCTGTGCGGCTACTTGGGAGACTGAAGCAAGAGAATTGCTTGAACCAGGGAGTTGGAGGTTGCAGTGAGCCAAGATGGCGCCACTGCACTCCAGCCTGGTGACAGAGCAAGACTCCGTCTCAAAAAAAAAAAAAAAAAAAAAGCAATTCTGTGAAATGAACTAAATAAACTAGTAGATATTGTTCTGACTTTTTAAGAGAAGAGAAAATGGATTGCTAGAATTTTCATTGCTTTGCCCACTTGGCAGATGACAGAACCTAGATAAAAAATTGAGCCCAGTGTTTTTTTTAATAAATCTACTCACTAGCTTCTTTATAAGCAGCAAAAATGCCAGTTACATATGTGTTGTATACTTGTCCTAGCTTAGGTCTTGTAATATCAGTTCTTACTATCTTCCTTTTTTAAGGCTCTATTGCACTGAAATGCATTGATGGGAGTTACTTCCAAACAGGCTTAATTTTTTACTGTGGAGTATCTTAGCAACATAGAGCAACACATTTTCTGCACATTGATGAGATAAAATCTTATATACATATTATATACACTTTGAAACTCAACGGTTTCAAGGGCTTCTACTGCTCCTTTATATATTGAAAGGGTTTGACTGTATCCCTACTCAAATCTCATCTTGAATTGCAGCTCCCATAATTCTCACGTGTTGTGGGAGGGACCTGGTGGGAGATAACTGAATCATGGGGGCTGTTTCCCACATACTGTTCTCACAGTAGTGAATAACTCTCACGAGATCTGATGGTTTTATAAGGGGTTTCCCCTTTTGTTTGGCTCTCATTCTCTCTTGTCTGCTGCCATGTAAGACGTGACTTTGTTCTTCCTTTGCCTTCTGCCATAATTGTGAGGCCTCCCAGCCATGTGGAACTGTGAGTCAGTTAAAGCTCTTTCTTTTGCAAATTACCCAGTCTTGGGCATGTCTTTAACAGCAGCATGAAAATGGACTAATATTGTGAAACTTTGAGATGGTGCCTTGTAATCCCATAGGATTTGAACATAGTTTAAAATCTGATTAAAACCTGCTATGGAAAAAGCCCACCACAGAGGCCAGTAACGAACATGCTTTGAGGAGTAGCACTCCTGCAAATCCCGGGACCACTGCACAAAATCTCTCAAACCGCATTGCTAGGCTTTGGGCTGCTCCACTGCTGACATCCAGGTTCCCTGAAATGGTGAATAATTCTGAGTGAATTGCTTTGTGATCCTTGTGAGATTCCTCTAAGATGGCATCCTCTCCCGGTGGCTTTTGAGGAGCTTGTTTTTTTGGGGTTTTGCATGAAAAAATATGCTGTTCTTGGGCATTGGTTAAAAAAAAAGTGAGAAAAGGAAGGCCACGGAGACAGAGTCCAAGGTTATGATGCTGAAGTAAAAGTGCGACAGGTTCTCCAGGGATACCAAGAGTTGGGCCAGCACGGACCCTGCTGTGTAGGCGGCCAATGTGATGCTCCTGCAGTAGCCGCTCACTCTCTGGTAGTGCTCAGGGCTGACCGCGCTGTATATGTAGGCATAGTAGGCCACCTCGGCGCCAGTGACCATCCCGTAGAAGAACTCTACAACCTGCATGGCCTTCACTCCATGGCCAAACAAGAGCTGCAGCCAGGTAATGATGAAGCTAATGCCTTGCAAGATGATGACTGGCTTGTAGCGGACGTAATCGGTGAGGACAAACACAGGCAGCAGCAGCACCAGGTAGGAGTATGTCCAAACGGGGAAGATCTCATGTATCATCTGCAAGATTAACTGGGGAGAGTGCAAAGACAAAAAACATCAGGACGTGAAATACACCCTGGGCCTCTGACACTTAACATTATCAAGATGACATGTATCAACCCCAGGAATCATAGCTTGGCCTTTGCCAAAGTGGGTCTAGTTTCATGGTTTACATGAGTTTTTAACAATACATTGGAAAGCAATGGGAAACTGAAATTCAGGGAAACAAATTGAATGACAGATATTCATAAGGTGTGAATTCACACTTCCAGGTGTAACAAACACAGCAGCTGTTGTCATGGTGATCTGCCTTTTAAACTTTGTAAATGTAATTTCATCTGCAATAAGCTACAGAGGCCAAAAGAAGAGGCCATAATGGATAATCTTTTCACACTTGACAAGATTTCTGGAACAATCTAGCGCTGCTCAGATACCATTGCTTACTAGCACGTAATGAAATAGTTTATTCTTCTTCACGATCAGAACCAAAAGGTTAAGAAGGATGTTTCAGTACTGGAAGAACCTGACTGTCTTCTTCCCTTTTGATACTAATCAGTACGAAAATGAGCAGCCCATTGCGATACCATCTCCGTGATCAGGAAAATACAGAACAAGTGACCAGTTTGCCGTTGAATGTCAGAGGAGGAAATGTGTGTGAGTTTGTCTTCTACTCTTCCATTTTCTTGGCTTTACTTTTTTGGGCTGCCCTGAAGAAATCATAAGAAACTACCAGGCCAGGCGTGGTGGCTCACACCTATAATCCCAGCACTTTGGGAGGCCGAGGCGGGTGGATCACGAGGTCAAGAGATCGAGACCATCCTGGTCAACAAGGTGAAACCCCGTATCTACTAAAAATACAAAAATTAGCTGGGCACGGTGGCGCATGTCTGTAATCCCAGCTATTCAAGAGGCTAAGGCAGGAGAATTGCGTGAACCCAGTAGGCGGAGGTTGCAGTGAGCTGAGATCGCGCCATTGCACTCTAGCCTGGATAACAAGAGCGAAACTCCGTCTCAAAAAAAGAAAAAAAAAAAAAAAAAAAGAAACTACTTAGTAGCTCTCTCAGTCAAGTCAATTTTGGCCACAGTTTCTCTTGGAACTGGTGGCATTAGCCAGTTATCTGAGCCCACCTGTAGTGATTATTTCATTTGCTATAAGAGGAATGCACAGTGGGTGGAGGATGGCATGAAGACGGTTGGGCTAGGCCTCCTGAAATCCCTGTCTTCTGAATTTCTAGACAACCGAAATAAACTCATAGATTTACTAAGCCTGAGAATGCCCTTTGCTATGACCTAATCTGTGCCCTCACTCTTTGGGTTCTCAGGTAGACTTTTACCCAAGCATTCTTCAAGTTGGGTAAAAGTTTATTCTTGCTGTTTTTGGCTTTTGGGTATAATCGTTAACATGGGGAAAGCTGTATGCCAGATATGCTTTTTGTGACAATCTCTGGTGTTTGAATCCAGCCCAATGATAGCTTCCAGCTAAACCAGTTTGTACCTAATGGCATGTACTGGTGTTTATTGTGAGGAAAAATGGCAGATTGCTTTAGAAGGCAAAAGCTACTTGGTGTGAGGTGGGTGAATGTAGAGCATAGCTAGGAAAGAGAGGCAAAATAAGAGAAAATTGTTGGCCAGGTGTGATGGCTCATGGCTGTAATCCCAGCACTTTGGGAGGCCAAAGTGGGAGGATTGCTTTAGCCCAGGAGTTCAAGACCAGCCTGGGCAATATAGTGAGACCTTCTCTCTTAAAAAAAAAATGTAAAAATTAGCCTGGCACTTGTCCTCTCTACTTGGGAGGTTGAGCCCAGGAGTTTGCGGCTGCAGTGAGCTATGATTGTAGCATGACACTTCAGCCTGGGCAACAAGAATGAAACTTAATCTCAAATACAAAACAAAACAAAACAAAAAACAAAACAAAAAAACAGACTTTTAGATTCAATAAGTCTGGGGTGGGGTCTGAGTATTTACATTTCTAATAAATTTCCAAATGATGCTGATATGCTGGTTCAGAGGCTACACTTTGAGAAGTACTGACTTAGAAGCTTCTTATTCCTGTGACTGTAGTAAAAGTTAAAAACAGCCTTAATGTTTATAAATAAAGAGGGGAAAATCATCAGAGAACTGTTCACATGGTTGTCAGTAACTTTTCTCCTGCCCCACCCTCCCCACCAAATTTCATTTTATCCTCTAAGACTTTTATTTATTTAAGACGAAGTCTCATTCTGTTGCCTAGGCTGGAGTGCAATGGCACGATCTCAGTTTACTGCAACCTCTGACTCCTGGGTTCAAGCTATTCTCCTGCCTTGGCCTCCCCAGTAGCTGAGATTACAGGCGCCCACGACCACGTGCTAATTTTTGTATTTTTAGTAGAGATGGGGTTTCACCATACTGGCCAAGCTGGTCTGAAACTCCTGACCTCAGGTGATCTGCCCATCTTGGTCTTCCAAAGTGCTGGGATTACAGGCATGAGCCACTGCCCCCGGCCAGACTTACACTCTTTAGTGGGGATGACTTCATTTTAGGTTAATGATAATACGCACTAGAGCCCTGCAGTACTGTTTTTGTACAACTGAACGATTAAGTAAGGCTGCGTTGCATTCATTCCATTTTTGCTGTAAATTTACATTTTTGACAGGGTGCAGTGGCTCATGAATATAATCCTAGCACTTTGAGAGGCCAAGGCGGGGGGATGCTTGGGCCCAAGAGTTTGAGATCAGCCTGGGCAGCATAGTAAGACCCTGTCTCTACAAAAAATAGAAAAATTAGCCAGGTGTGGTGGTGCACCCTTATAGTCCCAGCTACTCAGGAGGCTAAGACGACCATCCGGGCGATTTTATGTGGTTTTAGTACCTATTTCTAAAAGAAGAATTATGTGATACCTAAACAAGATCATGTCACAGATAAAATTCAAATACGACACTTAGAAGTAATTTTCTGAGTTGATATTTTGGCCCCCATTACAGTCCTTTTCCAATATGTACCCATACTGAAAAGTAGCCACACTGAAATGTAAGAATTTATGTTCAGAATGAGAAGCCTCAGGGCTGGCTGATGGCAGGTGGGATGAGGCTCCAGCAGCTCCAGGTGAGGTCTCATCCACTCGGTCGCTCACCACTTCCTTCCTGGAGCCTCCCTGACCCTCTCCATCTCCTCCCCTCTTTCCATTAGACCTCATCTCAGTCCAGCTCTCGCATGCCATTTAAGACCATGGACTCTGCAGTCAGACAATCAGGTCAAAATCCTTCTCTGCTACTTACAAACATGTGACCTTTGGCAAGTTACTGGACCTCTTTATATCTCAGATTCCTCATCTGCAAAGCGGCGATGATAATATGTTTTGAGGAGTCCATTTGCTAGTAGATGTTAAAACAATGCCTGCCACATGCTATGCAGTCATCAATCGTAAGCTATACAATTTGCAGTACTGATGGCTTTGAAAGGTATTGATGTGTTGACACGCACATCTTACCACTAGCCTGGGATCTCCTGGAGAGCAGAGATTCAGCTTTGTCACCTTGGAGTCTAGCACAGTTTCTGACCCATCAAAGGTATTAAGCCTGTAATATCAGCAATTTGGGAGGCAGAGGCAGGCGGATCACTTGAGACCAGGAGTTCGATATCTGCCTGGCCAACATGGCAAAACTCTGTCTCTACTAAAAATACAATAATTAGCCAGGCATGGCGGCACATGCCTGTAGTCCCAGCTACTCTGGAGGCTGAGGCACGAGAATCGCTTGAGTCCAGGAGGCAGAGGTTATAGTGAGCCAAGATCTCGCCACTGTACTCCAGCCTGGGCAACAGAGTAAGACCCTGTCTAAAAAAAAAAAAAAAAAAAAAAGTAGGTAACCTAGAAGTGCTTGTTGAAAGTACAGTCATTGAACAAGACTTTTCTAACTGACCATAAAAAGTCAAATAATATGTTTTCCAAGCATTTAACTTATTTATTCTTTGGAATGAGAACTACAAGCCACCATTGATTCTCAAGAATGTGTTGGTTACTTACTCTTAAAACAGCTTTGGAATATGGAAAGGAGGATTTACTGGTGGGAAGAACATGGAGATTGTAGTTGAGCAAATTTAAATCTCTAAACCACTATTTCAAGTCGTATGATCCTGTACAAGTTTCTTTGTGTCTTGGGGCCTCAGTTTTCCTTACCTGAAGAGGGAGATTGTAATGTGCATCACACAGGCACAGTCGTGAAGAAATTTCCTGCCATAATGCCTTCATGGTAGCAGGTGTATAACATGGGTTACATTCCAGTCTCTGTGTAGGAATCCACATCTAGCTTCTGTGGCCATGGATGAGAGAGGGACCATCTACAAAGAGTGGAGGGACTGGTCATCATCCAGCTCATCTAAGCCACAGGCATGTGCTGGAGCCTGAAACCACTAAGTTTTAAGTGAGTTTAGCAATTGAGATTGTTATTTACACTGATTAGTCCTGCTGGCAGTTAAGGGGAATAACCAGAGGAAACTTGTATTTATTAGAAATAATCCTCTGGAAAGTGAGATATTAAATAATTGCATACTTTATAAAAATCCATAATTTCTTGTCACCAGATCCACTGCAGTTTTTACAAGTGTATTTTGGAGAACACTAATTCCTGGGTTACTAATAATAAAATACAGAGTAGAAACGATTTCTAGGGCCAGGTGCAGTGGCTCACACCTATCATCCCAGAGTTTTGGGAGGCCAAGGTGAGAGGATCACTTGAGCCCAGGAGATGGAGGCTGCAGGGAGGTATGATCACGCCGTTGCACTCCAGCCTGGGTAATAGTGTGAGACCCTGTCTCAAATAAAACCCCCCAAATTAGCCAGGAAATCTCAAATCCTCTTTCTGAATCAGGCATGGACAAAACATCACTCACCATTTTTGAGACCCAGGAGAGACCATGCTTTCGGTTTTTACACTGGAAATAACTCCTGATTCCTCCCCTAATGCTAGCAGCAGAATGTATAACTCAAAATGGTTGGGTGGGTTGATTCAACTAAATTAGGAAGTTCATCACCAGCACGATGAAAAGACTCAAAGAATGAGTGATCACATGGAGAAATAGCTACGACAAATCCTCTTCAATGTGAGATTTCCATGACTCTGATTAGGATGGGCAGCAAGTTTACCCCCTGCTAGTATCTTCGTTTATTGTAAAAAGATGGTGAATGGCATGTATTTATTTAATCTGTTAGCATTCTGCTTACACAGCCCCTCTGAACTGAATGGTTTTCCTTATGGACTACAGAAAACGAATGACTACCTAGGAAAAGCTTTGAAAACATAAATAGTACAATATTTATTGATCATTGGTCTCTCTGAGATGGAAGGGAACAAAAAACTCAGCCTGAAAGATTCAAACACTCCTTTAGGGCTGTTTTTCTAACTTCAAGGCATGTTTTCTATTTTTACAATTAAAGGCAGAGTTATAACCATGGGGAAAAAAAGACAAACAGTGAATTTACAATCCCATGTTATCCCAGTGGCATACTTTTTAATATATCAAGCAGGTGTTAGTTTTTATTTAATGTTTAACCTCTGCTTCAAAGGTCATTGGAAAACCAGTTAAAATGTCACCGAAGAAATGCTCTGACTTGCTCCTAATTGTGTTAGAATGCAAATTTCTAACCTTTGCAAAGAAGTTGGGTGCTGTGAAAGCAGTGGACTTCTGGTCTGGGACACTGATCTATCCTAGTGTTGCTATATACGGGGAATCCTGGAACTTGGGGGCTCTGGCTACTGCAGAGCTGGTGGGCTGCTCTGAGGAGCTTGGTATTTCATAAACATCCCAGCTATTACTGTGATGTGGCCATGAGATTTTTTTTTTCTGTTGTACTTAATCACAGCTAGCTGACCTTACTCAGACTCCTTAACCTTTCTGAGTCCCACTGATTAAAAGAAGATAAAAATTACTCACCGTCTTGTTTGTAAGAAGTAAATAAGTTCAATAGGGGAGGAATCCAAGCAGCACCTAATACAATAAATATGGCAGTCTTTCCCTTGCTTTTCTTTGAAAATCTGGTCTAGTCCCAGTCACCCAGAAGATCACAAGGACCAATGAATTGGTGATAAAATAAAAGCTCATAATGTCAGACCCAGCTAATATAGATTGTTGATCATCTGTGCAAAAATCAATGTAAAAGGTTACAAAATCAATTTCAAGGCTATGCTGGAAGAATAAGGAGAGATTGAAAAAGTAAATTTATGGCTTAATTAAGGTTGCAAGGAGAACCATTTCTTTAAGGAATTACATTGTCTGAAATCACTTAATAAATATTAACTTATGTAAGAATAGTAACAAATCATTCTTATATGGCCTTTAATCAAATTTTTAGTCCTTCGTTCCATAGTTCCTTCCATAGGGAACCCTTGGTTAGCTTCACAGATTCAGCTCAAAATACATGCTTTTCACCCACTTTCTTCCCCATTTTGATTCGTCTCTACATAGTCTAAATCAGCAAATATTTACCATATGTACTTTTTAAAGAGTTGAAAGGAAGTGATCCCTATCTTCTAGTTCCTCATGACTCATGCCTCTCAGCATTAAAAGTATTTTTTATCCAGATTACTTAAATTAACATTCCACGCCAACACTTCCCATCTGAACCTTGGCCTGCCTGTTTTTCTGGGCAATGTTGGTTAACACCCACTGACCATGTAGTCTCATCATTTTTAATGGTGATGAGGCATCCTCCCAGCTCACTTTCAATAGCCAATGCCACAGATCTCGCTATTTGGATGCCGTGAGCTAGGACTATGGATTCATTCCGATAGCCTGTTTCTCTGTCACCCAGGAAATCACAAGGCTCAATGAATTGTTGATGGCAATTTTGGTACTGAAAAATAGGGTGCGGCTGTACCAAATATGTAATTCTGTCAGGGGTTGTAATTTTTTGCACCATGTTGTAACCAAATATGTAATTCTGTAATGGGTGGATGCTAGATGTGTTTTAAGCACTTGATAGAAAAAGCCTAGATCACATGTCAGAGATTGTTGGTAGAAGTACAGACATAAAAGACAATTCTGGGCCAGGCGTGGTAACTTATGCCTGGAATCCCAGCACTTTGGGAGGCCAAGGCAGGTGGATCATGAGATCAGGAGTTTGATGCCTGGCCAATATAGTGAAACCCCATCTCTACTAAAAATACATAAATTAGTCGGGCATGGTGGCGTACCTGTAATCCCAGCTACTTGGGAGGCTGAGGCAGGAGAATTGCTTGAATTCGGAAGGCGGAGGTTGCAGTGAGCCGAGATCTTGCCACTGCACTCCAGCCTGGGCAACAGAGCAAGACTTCATCTCAAGGGGGAAAAAACACAATTCTGATGAAGTCTCAAAAGGAAGAGAGGAGAGCTACAGAGCAAGCGTCTATTGTCTTAGAGAATACATGTACCGCCGTGTACAGAATGTTCCTAGAATTACGAACTTTACAGGTGTTCTGGTGAGGTCTCAGATGGAAAGAAGGAAACTTTATTCAACACTGAGAGAAAGGTGATTGATCCTTGTAATAAAGTAGCAGAGAACTTGGCTGTATTATGTTGTGCTGTTGGAAGGAAAGTGGAACTTGTAAGTGATAATGCACTTGGAGATTAGCTGAGGAGATTCCCAAGCAAAGTGTGCAGAAAGGAAGCCTGATTTCTCCTTGCTGCTTGTCATAGAATGTGAGAAGAAAGAGATAACTTGAAGAAGGAACTGCAAAGCAAAAAGGAAGCAGAAGCTGATTTGGAAAATTCTCCACCTGTCCAAATCATATACCATAGAAATGTCAAAAGTATGGCTCAACAAGTGTTTGCTAAATAAATGAGGTATGTGGCTTGTGGATCCAATTGGTTATCTCATCAGAAGCCAGGATTAGAGATGCAGTTGTTCAAGAAAGATCTGTGTAGGGCCCTCTTGAAGGCTTAGATCACTATGAATTTCTTGGGAGGTTGACCAGGCTTTTGAGAATTTTATACCAGGGGAAACATTGCCAGTCTGGACTGAAAGAGACAATACAATTAAGAAGGATGACTTAAAGTCTGGAGCGCTGGATGCAGAGACCACAGCCAACAGGACCGCCTCAGGCCAGGACCACCACCCTGCTGGCCCAATAGAGACCTGTAAAAAAGACAGCAATGGTTACAAACATTTGCATCTCAGCAGGGGAAATCTATATAAAATAAATTACCAATCAAGTAAAGACTATTTAAAAATTTACACATTTTTATATGAAAATTGCAATTTTCTTTCTTTTTTAAATTTGAGATGGAGTTTCACTCTTGTTGGCCAGGCTGGAGTGCAGTGGTACGATCTCAAGTCACTGCAACCTCCATCTCCTGGATTCAAGCACTTGTCCAGCTCAGCCTCCCACGTAGATGGGATTACAGGTACCCGCCACCATGCCCAGCTAGTTTTTGTATTTTTAGTAGAGACGGAGGTTTCACCATGTTGGCCAGGCTGGTCTTGAACTCCTGACCTCAGGTGATCTGCCTGCCTCTCCCAAAGTGCTGTGATTACTGGCATGAGCCATTGCACCTACAATGTTGCTTTTTAAAACTGGATATTATATGAAATGTAGACATGATAAAGGGGTGCTTAACCCTTTTAGGTGACGTGCCTTTTTAAGAAAATTGCAACTTTCATATAAAAATGTATAAATGTTTAAGTAGTTTAGTCATTACTCGATTTGCAACTTATTTCATATTGATTTTCCCCTCTTATATTCAAATGTTTGTAACCGTTGCCGTCTTTTTTACAGGTCCGTCTTCTTTATCAAGTCATCATGTTTGGGAACAAGTGTAACGCGGTAGGAATGAAGATGCCTCTTGTGTGGGAGGCTGATGCTCCAAAGGATCCATGCTTTCAGCTAACAGAGCCTTCATCCACCCTCAGTGCTCAGGCAGCATTTGGAGAAGAAGGATGACTGGAAGGAAGAAAGCTACATTTTTCTTATTGTAGTTATGGGGAAATTGCACTGATCCGTGCATGCAATTTAATCCAGTCTCCCCGGTCACGAACAGAGCATAATTGCTGCACGGCCTGACAGAACAAGCACTTGAGCTGAAAATACTAATCTATATATGTGTTAAGCACAGGTCAGCTTTATGGAATTTTCATCTCTGCTTCTCAATACTAAACTTGTTTTTCACAACTAGCATTACCCCCGCCCGCAGAAATTTTCAAAGAAAAGATGACTAGGTCTATTCTAGAACCTTTTGTTATTCCTGGCAGTGCTACAGTGATATTGGGTCTAGTAGAATTTATTGTTGGGGTGGTTTTAACTCCTATTGAGTCTGAAAGCACAGCATCAAGTGAAAACTGCTGAACAAATGCTAAGCATAGAAACTCCTCTGTTTATGAACTTTTTGGTTTTCAATAGGCTGCCCTGAGTCTGCTTTTTTGTTCTCAATTGAACACAACATGGTACAAAAAATTACTACCCCTGACTGGGCGCGGCGGCTCATGCCTTTAATCCTAGCACTTTGGGAGTCCAAGGCAGGTGGATCATGAAGTCAGGAGTTCGAGACCAGCCTGGCCAATATGGTGAAACCCCATCTCTACTAAAAAATACAAAAATTAGCCAGGTGTGGTGCCACATGCCTGTAGTCCCAGCTACTCAGGAGGCTGAAGCAGGAGAATTGCTTGAACCTGGGAAGTGGAGGTTGCAGTGAGCCAAGATCACACCACTGCACTCCAGCCTAGGTGATAGAATGAGACTCCATCTCAAAAACAAACAAACAAACAAAAAAGTACTACCCCTACCTGTGGTGCTGGGCTGAACCGTGACTTTGTTCCTCATTTGAAGGGATTAAGGACTGCTTGGCTAAGCCCATCCCCAGTTATTGACTCAGTGGGACTTGTGGGGAGGGTGTGAAACCAGATTTTTTTGTTTTGAACAAATTCCCAGGTGTTGCTGCTGCTGCTGGTTGTGGATCTCATCTTGAGAACCACTCCGTAGCTTACAGCCGTCTTGGCCAGCTCTTAGGCTGAAAGTTTGAAAGAGGTTTCTGTAGTCATTTTAGCTGTACTTCCTCCGAGGGTTACACTAGAGGGCAGTGTGATTATGGCTACTACAATGGAGCACTGATTGACTCCACACTGAATCCAGACGGAAGTTTTATATTTCGTTTACAAATGTTTCATGTAGGCATTAGTAGATAAAAAAGATTCTGCTGCTAAAGAGAAGTTTAAAGTTTGCTCTCTCTCTCCTTTTTTATTTTATTTACTTTTTTTTTTTGAGACAGCGTTTCACTCTTTTTGTCCAAGCTGGAGTGCAGTGGCACGATCTTGGCTCACTGCAACCTCTGGTTCCCAGGTTCAAGTGATTCTCTTGCCTCAGCCTCATGAATAGCTGGGATTACAGGCGTGCGCCACCACACCTGGCTAATTTTGTATTTTTAGTAGAGACAGGGTTTCACCATGTTGGTCAGGGTGGTCTCGAACTCCTGACCTTAGGTGATCTGCCCACCTCGGCCTCCCAAAGTGCTGGGATTACAGTCTTGAGCCACTGCTCCAGCCTGTCTTTTTATTTTAAAGTCATATATACTTATTAGCTGGAGAGCTGGGGCTGTTGAGGTGCACAATTTAATTTCTCATTATTCAGAGGACATTAGAATGAGATAAATTTGCTCTTTGAGCCCACTGTTTCTAAATGTGTTTTCAGTGACTCTAGTTTTGTTAATAATATAAATAGGGTTTGAGACCAAATAAAACTGGAAACACAGAGTTTAAGTTACACAGACTCCTTTATGGAATGTCCTTCAGAGCCTGTATTTGTACGTTGGAAACCACTGGGAGGAGGATGTGGAAGGCAGGACCGCTGTGGGAGGAATGCCTTTTGGGTATTTTGGATAGGAAACATCTACCTGGTCCTGATGCTTCATCTTTTCCATAAGGAATTAAAAACTGGAAGAGAAAATGTGGTGACAGGACTTGTTTCTGGACTGTAGCCCAGGGTACTTTCTGTAGGACCAAGATATTATTACCTGCAGTTCTGTGTGCAATGACAGTATCAAGATAAGTCAAATGCACACCGTCTTTGGGCCTTGGGTCTTTCTCTTCCACCTGCTGGAATGCTCTTACTCCAGGCACCTGCAGTCATGCCTCGTCACTGCATGCAGAGTGCTCAAATACCACCTTATCAAAGGGACCTCCCAGACCACTCTCCAAAATGGGCCTCCTTGAGTCACTCTCTGTTTTTGTACCTTGCTTTGTCACCACCTGTTATATGCTTAATTATTTTTGTTTGTTTCTTCTCTCTAAAACAGAAGAGCTAGAACAGAAGGGATTTTATCCATCTTGGTGTCTGCTGTATTCCTAGTACTTTGTAGGTGCTCAATGAACATATACTGGATGAATTAATATTTTCAAAGCATATAACGTAAGATTGATTTTTCTATCAGCCAGAGTTCTCCCAAGAAATGGAATCAATATATTGATATATAAGTATACATAACACATTATATATATAATAATGTTAAATATGTTAAAATGGTAAAAACTGGTATATTTTATTAAGTGGTTCTAATGGTACCCAGATCATCTGAACATTATATACATTTATAGAAAAATTTTGTAGGATACAATAAATTCCTGTTCAAAGTTTAGCCTGCTAACTTCCTTTAAAAATCTAAGAGGGGAAAATTGTTAAGTACAATGAGTTCTGAGTTCCTCTTCAAAGAACGAATGTCAATATGTTCCGTTTGCCTGTTCTTTGTTCTCTATTTTAAAGTTTAACTTCCTTGTTCTTTACGCCTTCTTGCCCCGAGTTTCAGTAAACAACTCCTTCTTAGCCTCTATACTCACATAGAGTCCTTAGTCATCCTCAGTCACCTGCTCTGTCCTTAGTCATCCTTAATCACCTGCTCTGTAACCTTCCTACACGCCAAAACTGCTCACCCCACCACTCCGGCTCTGACCCCTGCTCTATTCGTAATAGCCAGTTGGAATTAGCTTAGACTGTGTGGTCCAACCCTAGTCAATAGGGGAATGACACAGCAGTAGGGACTAGTTGTGTTAGAATAAGAACCCCTTCCCTCCTCTGTTTGTTGGGCTCTTGCCATTGCTGCATCCAGGAGTTGCACCCTTCTATAGAAGTAAATTTGCCTTGCTGAGAAAATTTATGTTTGAGTGCTGTTTCCTTTGCAGCACTGAAAATTAGTTTCTAACAATTTCCACTTGCACTTCTGGGTTTAAAAGTGCAATATCTGGCCAGGAGCAGTGGCTCATACCTATAATCCTAGCACTTTGGGAGGTTGAGGGGGGTGGATTTTTGAGCCAGGAGTTCGAGACCAGCCTGGGCAACATGGTAAAATGTCATCTCTAAAAAAATACAAAAATTAGCCAGATGTAGTGGCGGGTGCCTGTGGTCCTAGCTACAGGACTAGGACTATACCTAGTCCTACACTATACTGAGAATGACATTGTATCTCGTCCTACACTACACCTACACTGAGGTGGGAGGATCACCTGAGCCTGGGAAGTTGAGGCTGCAGTGAGCCATAATTTTGCCATTGCACTCTAGCCTGGGTGACAGAGTGAGACTCTGTCTCAAAAAATAAAATAAAATAAAATAATGAAAGTGCAACATCTGATACTTTCTATAGTTGTTTAAATGTAATGATAATGTATACTCTGGTTTCTCTTCAGATTGTGTAAATCTTTTGCCTTTTAAATGTAATGGTATTTTATTTTTTTATACTCTGGTTATGTTAGAGAATATCCTTCTAGGCTTCAGGGAGTTTGAATTTCAATATTATTAAGATAGGGGATATTTATACTTATCTGAAGGCCTGTCTGAGAAGGAATTCTACACTGGGTTTGACTGTAATTAAGGTAACTAACTGCCTTGGAGAATATTGTCCATTTTAATTTTCCACTCTCCAAATTTCACAGAAGTGCTTCTCATTGTCAGACTGACCTAGGGAAGGGAATCCAGGCAACATCATACCAGGTTGCTTCCATAAAGGAAGGAGAAGACTCTAGAAGGTGGTGGTGGTGGTGATGCCAACAGACATGAAGCATAGGACCTTTCAAAGGAGTTTTTGAAGTTCACACACCTTCCATAAGGCCCACCTTCCCCTCCCCCACTGAGCATCACAGGGTTTCATTGTCTCTCTGGGAGCCACAAGGCCCCTCCGCCCCTGCTGACCTCGAGGCAGTGGGGATGGGGAGTGGAGTGTGTGTGGTCTTAGATATAAAAGAAAGCCTAAAAAGAAACATAATGTGCTAAACAACTGATGTGTTAAAACACCTGCCTTCTGATATTCTTAAATGGGAGTCAATCCTGCCTACAGTGAGGGATAAATGTGTTTTGATAAATGCATTTACACTTACTCTCTAGCCATGATCAGCTATTCCTCTGGGTAATGTCACTTTGAAGGAAGGTTGGATGCTTATCAGGAGAGAGTGAGTGGCCTTGGGTGGAATCCAGTTCTTGGGGCCGGGGGGGCAGCTTTAGGGGGATGACCTTCCAGATCACACTACATTGGCTGCCACCCTCTCTGCCTTGCACAAGGTGGACCCAGATGAAAGTAGCCCTTTTTGGAGACCCATTAGATGAATTGCTGTGTTCTCTGAAGTAAAGTTATTACTGTTCCAATTTTTATCAACCAAACTCTTGCTTAAATGGAGTAGGTGACAGTGATAGTCAGAAACTGAATTACACCCACAAAGAACAATGCTGACAAGGAGAAAAACCTGTCAGTGGTTGAATTGGCATTGGCCTCTTACCATCTACTTTGACTTCACAGAAAGTGGGGAGATGCTCTTTTCTGTGGGATGTTTCTGAGGTTTCCTAGGTCTTTCCTGTGCAAATAAATGATGAAATGACTGTCTGCAGAGTCACTTATGAGCCTTACAGAGGGTCAGCCATTTTCTGTGCTCAGAAAGCCCACCCTCTTTTTTCTTCCATTATATTTCTGTCTCGTCTGACCTCGTGTTGTTGCACAACTCTAAGGCTGAACTTGGAACTGAACTTCCAGTCTTTCTTCCTCATGCTTTTTGGAGACCCAGTACCATTTTTGCTGACCTGCAGATGTTGAAATTCCTCTGTCTTTTCTCACCTCTTTGCTTACTCTAGCACATCTGTCCTCCAAATCTGGTGGGAGAAAGTCAGAAGAAATAAATCTCGTAGAATAAACAGAATCTCCCACCTGATGGGGATTTGAAAGGACAACAGTCTTCTTAGAGGGAGAAGGTGACTAAGAGGAAAACATACTTGGAGGTAGATGGTCTTAAAGGAGAAGGGAGATGGAAGCAAGTCCCCACAACTAATAAGGAGAGTGATAATGCTGCCTTTTCAGATTATTATTTTTTTCTTTTTTTGAGACAGAGTCTTGCTCTGTTGGACAGGCTAGAGTGCAGTGATGTGTTCACAGCTCACTGCAGCCTTGACCTCCCCAGGCTCAAGCAATCTTCCTTCCTCAAAATCCCAAGTAGCTGGAACTATAGGCACGAGCCACCATGCCTGGCTGTTTTGTATTTTCTGTAGTATAAACAGGGTTTCTCCATGTTTCCCAGGCTGGTGTCAAACTCCTGGGCTTAGGCAATCCACCTGCCTCAGCCTCGCAAAGTACTGGGATTGCAGGTGTGAGCCACTGCACCCAGCCTCTTTTTCAGTTCTTGAGTTCAAATGTCAGCATCATCATTTTCTAGCTATGATCCTGGGAACTTAGATGTGGTATTTGATATTGTCCTTGCTTCTCATTGCTACCTCCAGATAATTATTCCCAACTCCTTGGGAGAAAATGAAAATGTTTTTCTATTTGAAAATCAGTCAACTAGAACACTGTCTCCTCGGTGCTGACATCACTGACTCCCTGGTCTGTCTTCCTCAGTCATTAAACTCTTTGGCATCAATTCTCCATCCTAGGTCCTGCCGTTATCTTGCAGTTTTTCAATCTCCATATGTGATACATCTTGTCTTTCTCGTTCCTCAATCCCCTCATTTCTAGACTCCTTTTCTACTACCTCAGCTCCCTATTCTTTTGGCCACATCCTGTCCTCCCTCCAGTGTAAGGAAGTGTGTCACCTGGCTCTGTCTACAGGGATCTCGTCTTCTTGCTTACTTGATCATTTACTTCCACGGGACCATTCTTCAGTGTTATCAGGACATTCTTATTCTCCTCCCAACCTCGCTGCCTGTCCTTTATTCACTTCCCTTATTTCCTCTATAGCAGTCACACTAATGCCCAAAGCTTCAGGGCCTGCCCATGTTTCAGTCACATCTGTGTGGGAAAAAAAAAAAAACAATTCCAGGTAAAATCTTTGATTGGCTTGCTAGAGAAAGTCACAAAACAAAGCAAAACTAATTCCTTTATAAGCTCACAATCACCAGCCTCAAGTGGGATTTAACCAGGCAAATCTGCGCGGTTTCTCTAGGTGGCTAGTTGCTACTCTCCACCTTGACCATATCACACCTGTCTGGATTTCTTGGTCCTCTAATTCCTCCACTCTACCTTCATTCCCAGAGATTATAACCTACTTTATAGAGAAAAAGGAAGCCACCAAATGCCATCTCCCTCAAGCTTCCAGCAAAATGCAAACTACTGGGATGTCAACCACCACCTGTGGAGGTCTGGCCTGCAGACCCTCACTCAACTACGGATGAATAAATGTACTCTCACATCATTACAGGGATTCAAGTGGGCTAGGGATGGTCGTCGGCTGCTTTCAGAGGGCGTACTGCAGCCAATCGACCAAGACTCCCTCTCCATTGTTACATTTATCCAGTATGAATTTTACAACAGGGTTCCAAGTCAACATACTTGTGGGTAATTAACATGGTTAAAAGAGTGGTTTTATGAGTGATAAAAGCTTTAGGTTCTGGGCCCAGAGTAAATACTATTAACGGGTAATTCCCCTTTGATCTCTCCCTGAAGGGGCCACACAGCACAAAGTTTACGTGAGTAAACAGTAGAGACAAAGGGATGTGGGGTAAACAGACTTAACTGGGAAAGCCTCTTATTGTCCCTATCTTCCCCCTAACTTAATGGACGTGCTGCCTTCGGCCCATCCCAATAAAACCTTTCAGCTTTCCAAAAAGTTTGAGACTAATCTATAACTTTTCCTGTATTTCTTTAATATTTTGCCAGCCACCCCAACTGAATCTCAACAAACTACTCTCCATCTGCCTTCCCTCACCACTTCACCACTCTGTGATACAAGGCAGCTGTCCCTTCTCACTAGGGCCAGACCCTTCATCGGGACCCGGCATTCCTGCTCCTTCCTTCTCTGGGCACATTTGCACTACATTTTTTTTTATTTTTACAAAAATAAATATTTCACTTCTTTTACTTAAATTGACCCTCCTTATTTAAAAATTTATTCAACATCTCCCATTTTAGAAAATCCTCTCTTGACCTGGCAACCCTCTTCAACGATAGTCCGACCTCTCTTCCCTTCACCAAAGACAAGCCTCCTGAGCAGGTTTTCTGTGTTGACTGTCTCTGTCTCCTTGCCTCCCCCTCATTTTAAAACTCACCTGAAGATATCCTATCTCCTAAATAGAAGCATTTCTTGCTGAGGTAAAAAATAACCTCCATGTTTGCAAGGGCAGGGAAAATATTCCAGCAGCCTGTTACTTGATTTCTCATTGTCATTGGCTACTACTGATTACTTCTTTTTGCTTCAAGCATTCTCTTCCCTGGGCAGTGAAACCCTTTCTGTTTTCCTGCTTTCCCTCTGCCCTCGCCTTAGACCGTTGTGCATGCTCATTCTTCTCTAAATAATTGTACTTCAAAAGTCCATCCTTGAGCCATGCGCAGTGGCTCATTCCTGTAATCCCAGTACTTTGGGAGGCTGAGGCGGGTGGATCACCTGAGGTCAGGAGTTTGAGACTAGCCTGGCCAACATGGTGAAACCCCGTCTCTACTAAAAATTCAAAAATTAGCCAGGTGTGGTGGTGGGCACCTGTAGTCTCAGCTACTTGGAAGACTGAGGCAGGAGAATCTCTTGAACCCAGGAGGCAGAGGCTGCAGTGAGCTGAGATTGCACCACTGCACTCTAGCCTGGGTGATAGAGTGAGACTCCATCTCAAAACAAAGCAAAAAAAAATCCTTGATTCTCTCCTGTCCTCTTTTCACTTTATACCCTCTTTCTAGGTGGTTTCATCACTGTTCTGGCTTCACTTACCATCTATATGGTACTGACACTTTTTTTTTGAGGCATGGTCTCATTCTGTTACCCAGGCTGAGTACAGTGGCATGATCTTGACTTCCTGCAACCTCTGCTTCCTGGGTTCAAACGATTCTCCTGCCTCAACCTCCTGAGTAACTGGGACTACAGGCCTCTGCCACCACACCTGGCTAATTTTTGTATTTTTAATGGAGACGGGGTTTCACCATATTGGCCAGGCTGGTCTCAAACTCCTGGCCTCTAGTGATCTGCCCATCTCAACCTCCCAAAGTGCTGGGATTACAGAAGTGAGCCACCATGCCTGGCTTTGTGCTAAGTATTCTTTTAATCTTCACAACGATCCCGGGAAGTAGGACCACCCATTTTATAGGCCAGAAAATTGAGGTACAAGGATGTTAAGTAACTTTCCCAAAGTCAGGCAGGGAAAGTCAGGCAGGGTGCAGGGATTTGAGGCAGGAAAGGCTGACAGGACAGTTGGCTGTCTGAACCACTAGTCTGTACCTCTTAAATAAGTGGCACGGACAGAACACATCCACCTGCAGCTCCAGCAAAATACCGTGTCAAACTGTCCCATGCCCTCCTTCAGTCAGTGAGGAAATCAGGAGACCGGTAAATTGAACAAACTACCCTTTCTGATTACTCCTTGTTTTTATTCCTTTCTGGGTCCATTTTTCTTTCTTTCTTTCTTTGTGTGTGTGTGTGTGTGTGTGTGTGTGTGTGTGTGTGTGTATGTGTGTGTGAAAAGATTTTAAGCTTCTGATTTGATTTCTTTAATAGTTACAGAACAATTAATGCTTTCTGTTTCTTCCCATCAATTTCATTTAGTTATTTTCTAAATTTTTTGTAGAGTTGAGATCTTGCTATGTCTCCCAGGCTGCTCTCTAACCCAGACTTCAAGCGATCCTCCAGCCTCAGCCTCCCAAAGTGCTGGGATTACAGGCGTGAGCCAATGGCCAGGCACGTTTAACTATTAAAGTCCAAAGTTAGTCAGTGTACTTATTCTCCTCCCAAATAATTCAAAGATCTTAGTCTGCTTTAGCTCAGGCCACTGCCTTTCTAACTTAAATGCACTGGTTATCCTGTATTTTACTGCTATTTTTTTCTTTACCCCATGGATGAGAAATTACTGTGGTTGTTTTGTGGTCATTTGACCTCCAGATCACCATGTTTACTCGTTCCTTTGTTCAATACCTTCCTGCTCCAGGTCTCAGACCTTCCCTCTGGGATCATTTCCTTATTCCTGAAGTACATCTTTTGATGGAAATTCCTTCAGAGAAGGTATGTTAGTGGCAAATGCTCCATTTTTGTTTGTCTGAAAACATTTTTATTTCCCCAAAACCTTTGAAAGAGATTTTCTTTTAGACACAATTCTAGGTTGACATTTATATCCCGCCATCTTCTGACTTCCACTGGGTTGAGACATTACTTTTAGTTTAATGCTCATTCCTTTGTGATCCTCCTTTTCTTTCTGGCTATTTTTAGATTTTTGTTATTGTTATTGTTGTTCTTTAGTTCTACCAGGAGGTGTGTAGTTGGAATTTCTTTGATTTTTATGTAACTTGATTTTTTTGAGACACTTGAATTTGAGCATTGGCATCTTATATCACTTCAAAAAATTACTGATCATTATCTTTGAATATTACATCTCCATTTTATTCTCTTCTTCTATAGTTTCAGTTAGACATTTGTTAATGTTCCTCCACAGAAGCACTATTGCAAATTTCAATGGGAAAATTATTTATTGTTGAGACTATTTCTTACATTACAGGACATTTTATATTCCTGGTTCCCAGATATAGACTGTCATTCAGACGAAAGTGATTTCATACTTTTCCAAATGCCTCCTAAGACAAGGAGCAACATCTCTTCTTGAGACCACTGTGAGAAATCTTCCCTTTTTCAACTATGTTTTTTTTTACTTTTCATATTTTAAATCTCTTTGCTTCTCTGTGCTGAATTCTGAGTAATTTATTAAGCTGTTTTCTATCACCAAATTTCTCTTCAGCTGTGTCTAATAATCTGTTTAGCCTGTCCATTGAGTTTTTATCTTCAATTGTTTTGTTTTTTATTTATTCACATTCTGGAAATTTGTTCCTTTTGCAAATTTTCTTGGTCACCATTGATAGTCTTGTGTTTCTTTGTCATATTTGCATTATCTTATTTTATTTCTTTGAACCCAATATGTCATTGACTATAAAAGAAACTTCGTAGGCTGGGCATAGTGGCTGATGCCTGTAATCCCAGCACTTTGGGAGGCTGAGGTGGGCAGATTATGAGGTCAGGAGTTTGAGACCCACCTGGCCAACATAGTGAAACCCTGTCTCTACTAAAACACACACACACACACACACACACACACACACACACACACATTAGCTAGGTGTAGTGGTACATGTCTGTAATCCCAGCTACTCAGGAGGCAGAGGCAGGAGAATCACTGGAACCTGGAAGGCAGAGGTTGCAGTGAGCCAAGATCGCATCATTGCAGTCCAGCCTGGGAAATAGAGTGATACTCTGTCTCAAAAAATAAAAAATAATAAAAATAAAAAAAGGAAAAAAGAAGCTTCACTCTTATGTGTCACTAAGAAAGATACCAGGATCTGTTTTTTAACAGACAAGTGTTCTTACAGTCTCCTTCTGTCAAGTAATATATACTTTTTCATCCAATACCTTGAGGGCACAGACAAAGTCTTGTCCATCTTCAGAAACTGATGAAAGATCTAACACTCTTTCTTGAGATTTCCCTGTAATCTGAATTGAGGCTTAAGCTTTAGGACTGTAGCGGGAGATATCAGGAAAACAGTATGTTAGCTTGGACTGCTATAACAAAATAACAACCAATTGAGTGGCTTAAACAACAGAAATTCATTTTCTCAAAGTTCTAGAAACTAAGTCCAGGATCAAGATGGCATCAGGAGTAGGTTCTGGTGAGACTTCTCTTCCAGGCTTGTAGACAGCTGCCTTCTTACTGTGTCTTCACATGACCTTTTCTCTGTCAGGCAGAAACAGCTCTGGAATCTTTTTCTCTTTTTATAGGAACACCAGTCCTGTAGGACTAGGGCACCACCCTTATGACCTTATTTAACCTTAATTATGTCCTTAAGGGCCCTGTCTCCAAATACAATCACATTGGGAGTTGGGGCTTTCATATATGAGTTTTGGAAGGACACAATTCAGTCCATAACAGATGGTAACTCGAACAGAATTCAAAATTCAAAGGAAAATCTAGTTGGTACATCACATAATGTATTTCAACTACACAAGTTATTTCTGTAATTTCTAGAATTCTATTTTATCCATCCATGGCACCATCTTGTTCTTTGCAAGTTAAATGCCTCAGGTATGGGTTACATAATGCATCATGAATGATGTTTCCATGTCATTGCCTATCAGAAGGACATGTACTTTCAATTGTGTGTCTAAAGATGGTGATAATTTGCCTTGAGTAATACACATTTCCCTATCCAGTCAATCTGCCAACCAATGGTGCAGAAGACGACAGGGATATTTAGGTACAATCTGTGGATATGATAATGGAATATAGCTACGTGGCCCACAAATCTCTTCTCTGACCCCAGTCAAGACGTCATGGTCCTTCCTTGAGAATACAGTCTCTATCTGGTTCTCGCTGGTGCTGCCAATAGCCTGGAAGATGGGCTGCCTTCTCCACTGATCTTAGTCCTGCCTGGCTTTCCTGGGGCCCTTGGTTCCTTGATCATTTCACTCCTGCCGTGGTGACACCCTGGTACCTCATCAACCAGCTCCCTCAGCTGTCCTCTCTGTTCCATTTTGCAAGGAGATGTTCTGGGTCTCTTCCATTCCACATAGGATCTGGGGGAGGCTTGGGGGTCACTCTCTCAAGTTGAGCAGGCTATCCCAGAAAGAGGATAAGACACACATCAACATATTTCTTCTACCTCTATTTTCCTTTTTCTTCTTCTCCCCATCTCCTACTGAGTCAGAAGGCATTCATATCCCCTTTCCTTCTGAGTTTTTTTTTTTAATCTTTGAAACCCGATTCTTAATTTGTAAATAGGAGCTTTAAAATTTTAGAACATTTTCTTCTAAAACGTAACTCTTTTTTAAAGCCAAATGTTTCCAGAGTGGATGTAGTGAGAAAGGATTCTAGATGCTTTTACGCACACTGGAATAAATAGTAACAAGGAAGTAGCTATTTGTCATGTGCCCTGGGTCACTCCATCATCATCCTCCTCAGGATGGTACATAAGGGCCTCCCCTAGTGGAAGGAGGCATCAGACCTCCACACCTCTCTTGAGTCCTCCCTCCTCACTTCACCTGAGACCTCTCTACTGACACCATGGGTTGCTGTGGCTGTGGTGGCTGCGGTGGTGGCTGCGGTGGTGGCTGCGGTGGTGGCTGTGGTGGTGGCTGCGGTGGTGGCTGCGGCGGCTGCGGTGGTGGCTGTGGTGGCTGTGGCAGCTGCACCACCTGCAGGTGCTACCGGGTGGGCTGCTGCTCCAGCTGCTGCCCCTGCTGCCGCGGCTGCTGTGGGGGCTGCTGTAGCACACCCGTGATCTGCTGCTGCCGCCGCACCTGCAGCTCATGTGGCTGTGGCTGTGGCTCTGGCAAGGGCTGTGGCAAGGGCTGTTGCCAGCAGAAGTGCTGCTGCCAGAAGCAATGCTGCTGCTAGAAGGCAGGCCTGACTCTACTTCTAGACTGAAGTGCTGGGTCCTTTCTCCAGGTAATGAGACTTTCCCCCATACTCCTGTCTGCTTCTCTCTCAGACCTCCCTATTTGGTATCACCTGGGTGTCCAGGGACTTGCTCTTTTGGACTCTGTAATCCCATCTTTGAACCCAGTGGTTTAAAATCTTTTTATTTAAAAAAATCCAAATAGGAAGTGGCCATTATCAAAATACAACCCCAGATTCATCCTTAAGGATCAGTCCACCTCGCTGAGCCAGCCAAGAGGGTGATGATCCCAAGCGTTCTGTTTCCTGGTATTCACATGGCTTCCACCTTTGTGTTTCTACTTGTCTGCTCCTGTATGGGCACCGTTTCCCGTCTTTTCTATGACTTTTGTTTCCAGTCACCACATAGCTACTGCTTATTTCCCTAATAAAACAACATCAACAACTCTGAGTGCTTCTGTGTTTATTCTGCCATGTCAACAGGGGGCACGTAAGAGATTTCGCTCTTGCCGGGTGTGATGACTCATGCCTGTAATCCCAGCACTTTGGGAGTTTGAGGCAGGCAGATCACTTGAGGTCACGAGTTTGAGACCATCCTGGGCAACATGGTGAGACCCAATCTCTACTAAAAATACAAAACCTAGCCAGGCATTGTGGGGTGTACCTGTAATCCCAGCTATTGGGAGGATGAGGCACAAGAAGTGCTTGAACCTGGGAAGCTGAGGTTGCAGTGAGCCAAGATCACACCACTGCACTCCAGCCTGGGCGACAGAGTGAGACTTTGTCTAATAAAATAAAATAAAATAAGCTAGTGGCTTTCCAGGAGGTGGGTACTGCCCCTGTGGGGTGCTTGGCAATTTGTAGACGTGTTTTTGGTTGTGCACTACTGGTTCTATTGGACAGGGGCAAGGATAGTAGATCCTGCCATCCACAGGATATCCCCACAACAAAGACTTGTTTTATGACATACATGATTTTCAAAAGTCTCTTGGGCATTCAAATAAATGAAGCCCCTGTATGTAATTATTGGAACCTATAATTAACTCCACTCTACATATAAACAGAGTATTGATCACAGTAGCTTAGTGTACAGTGAAGTTTCTAGGAAAGCAATAGCTGTGTAAATTAAGAGAAGATTGCATTTGGTTGGTTGGAAATTTCACCAAGCGTGGTCCTTAATTTCAGCAAATCATGTCATTGATTGTCCATCCAGAAAACAGAATTCATTTGCATGTCTATAGACAAGAATCAATTGCATTATTATCATTTCTTGGTATTGCCATTAGTTCTCTGCCTTGTTTTCCATTCTCTATAACAGAATTATGAAATAGCTCAAAGGCAGTGGAAGGCTAACATCAGAAAACCCAGAAGGATATACTATAAACAATGCATAGTCCTCTGCTGGAGACACCCAGAAATATTTCTGCTTATTCCAAATGTCCTTAGGCATTTGAATTAAATACAGTAGATTAGCTTCAGGTATTCTATTAATAGTATGCTACATTGATCTTTCTATGTCTATTTTATGCCAAGGGCACACTGCCATCATTATTTTAGCTCTGTAATAGGCTTTTATACATAGTTGCAGAAAGTCCTCTCTCATTTCTTTCTTTCTTTTTCTTTCAAATTATCCATCTTGTTTTCCTCTGTATCCACATAAGCTTTATGTTCATAGTTCTATAGTGCAGTGGTTAGCTTGTTCACCTTACACATAAAGCTCTAGGACTATTTCATCACAGGAAAACAGCATCTTTAGACTTTGAAATTATAGAAGAACTCCTAGATTGATGAGTAAAGAATCAGCATTTTTACAATAATCAGTGTTGTTATCCAAGGGATGTAGGTATACAATTATAGTTGTTTTTAAAGGTTTTGGAATTTTCAAGCTTAAGCAAAAAGCTTTTGCTTCTTTAAAGGATTCAATTCTGAGATCAATCTAATTCAGAGAAAACTATTATTGGTTTTCATTTTTACAGTTGAGGAAAGCAAAGATCACAGCAGTTGGAGTTCTTGTTGAGATTTGCACAATTAGTATGTGGCAGGTGTAGAATTTGACCTTCCATACCAAGGTTTGTGTTCTGTGTCATTACATCACGGAGTACCAAAAGGTGGTTGCAGATTTACCTGATACTCACGTTTGCTAGCATTTTAGATATTGGAGAAAGACTGATTTGAATCACAGTCATCATAAGTGCATCTTTCATTGTGTCTTGCGGTCCTCTAAGAAAATCTGCATTTTTAACATGAACAATACAGAGAGACACAAGACTTCCCCTGACAGCATTCAAATGAAGACGCGAATCGTGATTTTTAATATTTGCTAATATGACTTACTACAAAATGCTGACACTTCAAAGTTTAACTTTAATCCCACAGTTTTCTTACCTAGACAGGCATCCAGAAATCTTATAAAAATACTTAGTGAACATGGGTCAGTTGGTTTAAAAGAAAATACTTAATGCATTTATACCATAGTCAGCAATAATAATGCTACAGTCATTTACATAATCACAAATGTCTTAATTTTTATGTTGTTTTTTTTCCTGTCACAATAGAAAAATTTACAAAAAAAGAGATAATTGTTTTCCCAAGGCCCTCAAGGATGAAAAAGAATTTGATGCCTGAAGAATGGAAGTGTTTTTTTAATTCTCTTTTTTTATTTTTATTTTTTATCTTCTTATTTTTTGATGGCAAGGACAAAGATCCGCTTTACGTACAATTCTTATTCTTATTTTTTAATAGATAATATTGCTATGTTGCTGTGTTAATAGGTAATCTTGCTATGTTGCCCAGGCTAGTTTCAAACTCCTGAGCTGAAGCAGTCCTCCCGCCTTAGCCTCCCAAAGTGCTGGGATTACAGGTGTGAGTCACCATGCCCAGCCAAGAATAGGGTTTTGAAATCTACTCCTAGGTTGGAGGCTTCAGAAAACACAGCTTGATAAATTAGATAATGATAGATTATGATGAGATATCACATAACCAGCTGATAATATTTCGGCATTTCAAGGTTGAAAAAAATTTCCTTGGAAAAGAGATTTAAAAATTGGAAGTGAAGTAGATATACTCTTGATCAAGCTTCTCCAACCATGGCCCAGGATGACTTTGAACCTGGCCCAACACAAACCTTTCTGAAAACATTATGAGGTTTTATTTTTGTGTGTGTGTGCATCAGCTATGGTTAGTGTTAGGCTATTTTATGTGTGGCCCAAGACAATTCTTTCAATGTGGCACAAGGAAGCCAAGATTTGATACCCCTGCTCTAGATAATGAAAAATGGCTCACAGTAGAAAGAAAAATCTAACTGTTCTTTTGATAACACCCATAAACTGTCTTAACCAGGGAGCATTGGTCATTCCATATGGCATTTTTCTTGGATAAAGAGAGCTACTTGTGATTACTTGGAGTATGTTGATGGATTGTGCCCATATTGGTTAGAGAATCCTGGGTGTCCTGGTTTGCTGAGTCGTGTTTGCATATCTTTGGAAGTGGTGACAACGGTGTTATGGGTCCTGGTAAACAGACCACTTTAATGTGGGCAACAGACTTTTTGATGCGGTTCGTTGGAATCCATATTTTAAAAGTATCAAATTAACATGAAATATAAAAATGCATTTTGGTACTGTAACTTTTCTACTAGAATGTCTGTGTGACATGCTAAAGAGATGCTCATGGACCAGGAAGAATCAGCAAATAAACTGGAACTTTGCTTCTTTCTTGTGTCTGATGGTTCCTCTAGTCCTGGCCCATGTGAATTCTGACCAGTGATGAGGTGCCCTCTTCCTTTTTTGACTTTGTTTAAGAGGTTATGTATATGCTTCCTATCAGAAAAACTCTATTAATGAGTACAACATAACCTCTGTAAACCATATAACTGGAAAAACTCAAAATTTATTCACAAAAATTAATTCTAAAGACAAATAAAGTACTATTTGCTTGCTTAACTGATGAGGTTACAGAGACCCAGGATCTGATATTGGTCCATTAGGTTTGAGAACATTTTTTCTACAACTCAGCATGCAGTATACAAACATTGTTTATCCAGGAAAAGAATATTTTTTATATAGAGAATTCAACTCTTAGTATTACATTGGTGGAAAAGTAATTGTGATTTTTTTCCATTACTTTTAATGACAAAAGCTGCAATAACTTTTGCATCAACTTAATACTGCCTAGGTCTTATATTTCTGCTTTTCTCCTCTGGATTTCAATGAACCAGGATTTTTTTTCTCCAGTAGATAACTTTTGCTATAATATTCAATATGTAAAAATAGAATATAAATAACTTAATGAAATAATATTTTAGCATGAAAATAAAAAATTTTCTGATAAATTTCCTGAATATAGAAGAGAAAAAGACAAAGAGAAGATATGAGAAATTGTGATACAAAGTCAACTAGAAATTTTTAAGGAATGTCTTAAATCTTGATTTTATTTGGCAAAGCAAATCATTTGAAAAACTTGGGTGGTCTCTGGGGAAAAGACAGCTTGCATGTTAGATTTCTTTTCTAACTTGAGTGTCTTTTTCTCTCATTTTCATTGTTCCCATAGCCTCTCACAGTAAATGGAAACATGCTGATTTCTAAAAAGACATTTAAATTAAGGTTTTTGTTTTTGTTTTTTTTTTAAGAGTTTTAAGTGGTAGGATAAAGGAGTGAGGTTGATCTTGGATTTTTTGGATATAAATAAAATGAGATCCATTTCAAGTTAAAAACTTGCAAAGAGATGAGTACCAAAATAAGAAGTAATTTCGCTTTGAGGAAAATAAGGTAAAATAAAATTACTTTAATAGTACAAGTTTCACATATTCATATTAATGTATGATTGTGGTTTATTTGTTTATGAAATAGTTTAATGCTGTTGAATATAACCATATCACCCAAGTATCAGACACATCACCTTCTCTATGAACAATCCAGTGTTTTAGGCACACTTAAAAAAAAAAAAGCTTTGTTGAGATATAATTTACATACCATACAATTCACCCAGTAAAGTGTATAATTTATTTTTAGTATATTCACAGGGTTGTGTAAACATTAATACAATTTAATTTTAGAACATTTGTGTATCCCTTAAAGAAGCACCATATCCATTAGCAGTCAACTGTCCTTTCCCAACTCCCAGTCTTATTTTGAAATTGTTTTGGCTATTCTGAGACCCTTACATTTTCACATAAATTTTAAACTTCTCAACATCTGAAAAGAAGGCAGCTGGGATTTTGATAAGGATTGAGTTAAATAAGATCAGTTTGGAGAGTATTGCCATCTTAACAATATTAAGTCATCCAATCCATGAACATGGGATGCTTTTTAATTTATTAAAATCATCTTAATTTTTTCAACAATATCATATAGTTTTTAGTGTACTTCTTTTGTTACAGTTATACTTAAATATTTTATTATTTTTGATTCTATTGCAAATGCAATTATTTTCTGGGTATATTTAAAAAATTATAGATGTGAACCAGGCATGGTGGCTCATGCCTATAATTCCATAACTTTGGGAGGCCAAGGAGGGAAGATCACTTAAGCAAAGGAGTTCTAGACAAGCCTAGGGAACATGGTGAAGCCGTGTCTCTACAAAAAATACAAAAAATTATGAGGTGTGGTGGTATGTGCCTGTAGTACCAGCTAGTCAGAAGGCTGAGGTGGGAGGATCACTTGAGCTAGGGGGAGAGGGGACGGAGTTTCCAGACAGCAGAGATTGTGCCACTGAACTCCAGCATGGGCCACATGTGAGTGAGAGTCCGTGTCAAAAAAAAATATGTCTATCTATCTAGATAGATAGATGTGTGAAAACTTAGGCTCAGAAAAATATCTTCTTCTTATGCAATTGCATACAAGAACCATGTACAAAGGAATTACTCTACCTTGGCTAGGCATTCATGTGCTTACATAAAAGTGTCCTTTTTTTTTAAGCAATAACAATTACACCTTAACAATATCTTAGTATTTGCTTCATATCTTTAGATTTTAAAAAAGCCTTTAAAGAGGCACAGCAATATGAACAGGAGACCTGAGGTAATGAGGCTTACCTGAACCCAGATTCTCAGTTCTGTCCTCACTGATCAAGAAGTCTCAGTGATGACTGGCTGGATTAGTCCTGACACCAGGACACAGCATTTCATGCTGTGATTTACTGCAATCTAATATCTGACATTGTTCAAAAGCTTAAATCTTATCAAACAACGTTTATGAATTCTCTTATTTTTCTACATTTATTTTTCTTTACAAAAGTCATACATGAAAACATTATTTTAAAAATTTCAAATGATGTAGACAAAGCTACTAAATTTCTCCTTACAAGTATCTCATCAGTCCCAGTATGCCCCACTGAGGAAATCAGTATTATCAATTTGATTTCAATCTGATTAATAGTGTTTCATTTTCCATACCTCTTTTCAGGTATATGCATGTAGCTACAGAAATATAGGCTTTAACTTTTGTGACTGTTATCTTAAGTAGCACCATATGACACATTGCTCTGCACTGTCTTGGAGATCATTCCATGTTAGTATAAGATCTTAATTTTTACTAATAGCTTCAAAGTATTCCATGGCATAAAATCTCTGTGTTTAAACCTAATCAATCCCTTGTCAATGGACATTTAGCATTGGTTCTAATCTCTTGTTCCTCCTTGTTTGTTACATTCCTTCAGGTAGATGAATGTTTCTTGAGGTTAAGTGTCAATGTGGAATTGCTGGTGTCTTAGTTTGGGCTGCTATGACAAAATACATAAACTGGGTGGCTTATAAACAACAAACTTTATTTCTTGCTGTTCTGGAGGCTGGGAAATCCAAGATTAACATCAGCAGATGTGGTGTCTGGTGAAGGCCTGCTTTGCCACAGGTGATGCCTTCTTACTGTGTCCTCATATGATGGAAGCAAGGTTTCCAATTTAAAAAACAGATAGAAGTGATAAGTAGTGAGATGAGCTACCATATTGCAAGGTCTTTATTGATGCTACATTTTCTCTACTAAATCTTTTGCGGTAGACACGATATGAAAGGGACATAATTCAATAGTAACTGTTTCTTTATTTTTTTAGCATCTCAATGGATATAATATATCACTGTACAACTGGAGAAACATTTTAACATTTAATCAGTGGTTAGTTGCTTAAACTAACCACTGATGTTCCAAACACTCACTGTAACTTGAAAAATGTATATTGCTGCCATCTGGTTTCAGATGCTGCTTCATAGTCATTAAAAAGTAGTAAACGAAAGCATTGCTCAATTTGATTCATTTACTCACTTTGAGGTTAGTTTTTAAAATGGTCACTTTCAGCATTTGGTAGGTAAATTTATGTCTAGAATACTCCAAATTTTACTGTTGGTAAATTTATTTTTGTTTTGTTTGTTAATGTACTGGAAACAATTGTAGTAAGATTGTATACACAATTTGTAGATTTTTAAATCCTGTTAGTAATCATCAAAGCCAAGAGTAAATGTTGAGTGGTAATCATGTAATTCATCCAAAGCCTTTTATATTTCTGGTTTTTAAAATATGTGAGACTAAGTGTGAAACTATTTTAACTGCCTCTCATAAAAGGGCATATTATGTATGTTTTAGGTTTCCTAGAAGTGAGACAACTTAATATCAAAATACCAACAAATTGGCCAGGTGCAGTGGCTCTCACCTGTAATCCCAGCACTTTGGAAGGCTGAGACAGGCAGATCACCTGAGGTTAGGAGTTCAAAACCAGCCTGCCCAACATGGTGAAACCCTGTCTGTACTAAAAATACAAAAATTAACTGGGCATGGTGGTGGGTGCCTGTAATCCCCACTATTCGGGATGCTGAGGCAGGAGAATTGCTTGAAACCAGAAGGTGAAAGCTTCAGTGAGTAGAGATTGTACACTGCACTCCAGCCTGGTTGAAAGAGCAAGACTATGTCTCAAAACAAACAAACAAACAACAACAACAAAAAAACAAGAAACAAAAAAACCCCCAAAAAACCACACACGCAAAACCACACACATGTATCCATGTATCAGACACCAAGTGGTCAAATAGTATTTGTACTTTCAGCTTATTTATTGTTGAAGTAAGCATTTTCTTTTCTAAATGAATATTAAACTGAACTGATGTTTAAAAAAAACTATGTTGGACCAAATGATAGACTGACTTCTGTTTAGTGTGCATATCATTGTATGTTAACATCCTTATGTGCTGTAAATAGATGCCTACATATTTTGTCAGTAATGAGTAGGTTTTGGGCAAGAGCTATGTGAAGATGGCTGTGGATGAAACCCACCTGTCCTGAGCAACATCATGGTGGCATTTGAAATCATTGTCTTTGCAATTCCTTTACAGAAATTATTCTTCCAGGTTCTTAAAATCAGTTGTGCTCATATTAAAGAAAACTGTGAAACCCTTATATAAATGCCATCTTGTTTGATAACTAGAGAAGCCAAGAGAGCTGTGATATTGCCCAGTAATAGTTATCACAACTAGATTAGTGTCTTTGTTTTATGCAGTTATCTCTGAGTGTAATAATATGAGTTATCTCTAAGTATAATATATGCAATATAATAATAATAAAGAAATTCACCATTAATGTTCTTTCAGCTGGCAAACAAAAATTACATATATGTATGGCATACAACATGATGTTTTGAAATATGTATACATAGGTGAGATGCGGTGGCTCACGTCTGTAATCCCAGCACTTTGGGAGGCCAAGGTGGACAGATCACCTGAGGTCAGGAGTTAGAGACCAGCCTGAGGTCAGGAGTTAGAGACCAGCCTTGCTAACATGGTGAAATGTCGTCTCTACTAAACATACAAAAATTAGCCAGGTGTGGTCGTGCACGCCTGCAATCCCAGCTTCTCAGGAGGCTTGGGCAGAAGAATCACTTGAACCCAGGAGGCAGAGGTTGCAGTGGGCAGAGATTGCACCGTTGCACTCCAGCCTGGGTGACAAGTGCAAAACTCCATCTCAGAAAAAGAAATATATATACACTGTGGAATGTCTCAATCAGCCTATTTAGCATATGCATTATCTTTTATACAATTTTTTTGTGGTGAGAACACTTAAAATCTGTTCTTACTGATTTTTGAAGGAGTTCCATTTTCCATTTTGACTGATTAATTTTATTTTTTAATTTTTCATTTACGCCTACTCACGGCAATAGAGACTGATATATTTTAATATAAGTGCATCTTTGACTCATCATCTGACTAAAATGAGCAGCAGGGCTTCTAATAAAATCCTTCTGACTTAGAATCATTGTATCTGATTAAAAATTACGACTTAGGCCTGGGCAAGTTGGCTCATGCTTGTAATCCCAGCACACTGGGAGGCCGAGGTGGGTGTATCATGAGGTCAGGAGTTCAAGACCAGCCTGGCCAACACAATGAAACCCTGTTGCTACTAAAAATACAAAAATTAGCTGGACATGGTGGCGCATGCCTGTAATCCCAGCACTTTGGGAGGCTGAGGCAGTGGATCACTTGAGGTCAGGAGTTTGAGACCACCCTGGCCAACATGGTGAAACGCTGTCTCTACTAAAAATCCAAAAATGAGCTGGGTGTGGTGGCATGTGCCTGTAATCCCAGCTGCTTTGGAGGCTGATGCAGGAGAATGCCTTGAACCTGGGAGGTGGAGGCTGCAGTGAGCTGAGATCGCACTACTGAACTCCAGCCTGAGAAACAGAGTGAGACTCCATCTCAAAAAAAAAAAAGAAAAAAAAAATACTATTTTCACTTTATTTCTTATCTTCTTTCTAAGCTCTAATCAAATTACTAAGAAGCAACAAAATATACAAACAGCAAAAATTAACATTCAGTAAGTAAAACTTTGTTTTAAAAGCAGGAAAGATCTAAATAAGTAATCCTAGAGGAAGCCAAAGTTAGTTCTAGCTTTACATAGAAAGTTGTTTCACTCACTTGAATCTTTTATAAGATATTTATATAAAATTAATCAACAGTAAATAAACTGAGACAAGGGAAAGAATAAAATGTTTATATCTCCAGCATATATTACTTTACTAATATCACTAAAATAAAATTTGTGAACCTATTATGACATTTAAAGAAATTTCTAATACAGCAGAAATCTAATTTCACCATGAAGTCTTATGTAGTACTGTTAGCTTCAGAAGTCCTTTTTGATACAATTCACAGCATGGCACGGATATGGCATCAGGTGTAATATGTGATGCCTGTTTCAGACTGAAGGCACATTTATGATAGGCAAGAGTTTCTTAAAATGCAGCATCTGCCAATCATAATTAAATCTCTGTATTGAACACTTGAATGAAAGTTGTTTCTCTCTATAACTTGATGAGGTAGGAAAAGAGCCTGAGTTGATTCAGATTATAGGACCCTAGATTTATAAGGTAGGAGTAGGCTGGCCGCAGTGGCTCACGCCTGTAATCCCAGAAGTTTGGGAGGCCGAGGCAGGCAGAGCACCTTACTTAGGTCAGGAGCTCAAGACCAGCTCAGACAACATGGTGAAACCCCATCTATACTAAAAATAAAAAAAATAAAAAAATAGCCGGGTATGGTGGCATATACCTGCAGTCCCAGCTACTCGGGAAGCTGAGGCAGGAGAATTGCTTGATTCCAGGAGGCGGAGGTTGCAGTGAGGTGAGATTCCACCACCGCATTCCAGCCTGGGCAATAGAGTGAGCCTCTGTCTCAATAAATTAAAAAATAAATAAATTGCAGGAATATTTATTTGATAGTAAACAATTGGGTTGGTAATAAGGAGTGGTGGAGGCTGATAAAGAATTGGAACCCAAAAAGCTAGGGGTGTGTTATTCCTTTCTTAACTTTCTAAAGGAATCAGAAGATTGAAGAGTTTTCTCCCTCACTTACTGCTGTGAAAGTAAAATAAGCTGATTAAAATAACTGAGTTCTCTGCACACGGCACTAGGTTTGTAATAGGGTTCAATAAATATCTGACTCATTTTATAATCAAAGGCACTACATGATTGGGTCATGTAGTGTTAGACTGAAGATACTTTTCCAGATTTGTGGCTTTATTACTAATCAGCTTGATCATTAATCTAAGAATATATAATCTAACAGAAAAGTGGCACTTCATTGCTTTCACATGCTTTCCAAGTGGCCTGAGGGCCTCTTAATTCCTCAGCTCACTTACCTAACTCAGGCTTGACTTTGTCTTTACTTTGTGGACACAAGTGTTCTTTTGGACTTTGTAAACTTCCACAGAATTTAGCATTTCTTGTAATCTTTGCATCTAGGTGGGTTTTTTTTTTTTTTTGTAACTTCTCTGAGGACATGTTGCAATTTGTTTTTCAAAGCAATAGCTGTGTAGGAATTACTAAGTGGAAACAAAAAACTGGGTGTGATGGTAAACTGGAAAGATATATCAAAACTTGAGAGGGTATCACTGCTTACTGATCATAAGCATCAATATAAGTTTCCTATTCTTATTTTCAGACAGCATTATGGTATCTAGCATGAGGTATTTAATACAGTACTATAAATGTTTAATACCTTATAAAATGGTATTCTTAGGAACTGAAATTACTAAGAAAAAAGAATCCTGTATAATTAGGAGCTATAACTAATAGGATGATGATACATATGTAACCATCATCTGAATGAATATCAAATAATTAGCAAAGCTTGCCCACTTCTGGGGATATCAGCTGGTAAGGTCCCCAACGCCCAGTCCCCCAGAAGATCCCTGTGGTTTTTCACATGGTCCACTGTGAAGATATAGCCAGGTCCCCTGAAAAGAAAGAATAAACATGTGTGTATCTTACTAGCCAATGTGTAAAATGGCTGTATCCATTGTGGTCAATACCCACACTATAACAAAACACAGATTTTTTTGCTTGAATTTTGATTTGATGAAAAAGCAACCTTGTGTTAGAGACAAGTCTGATAGTAAAAAAAAAAAAAAAAAAAAAGAAAGAAAAGAAAGAAAAACAACTTGATTCAGCTCTGCCAGATGATAACCTTTTCCTTTACTTTTTTTTTCTTCTCCTTTTCCTTAATTCATTGGTGGGAGGCAGCAGCCTCGGCCTGCAAACGTTCTGTCTTCTCCTGGATCTTCTTTGGCTTCTGTGACCTTTTGGTCAGCTACATATGTGGTTGGCTCCATAACAAAGGGATTCTTTTCCTGCAGGACACCCATGCCACCAAGGTTGGGGCAATAAGAACTGACAAGGGGGCTGTCTGTCCTCCTGGGCCCTGGCTCATAATGGTGAGCACCAGCTAGTTGTTCCTCTCCTCTCCTTATATCCGTCTTTCTGTCCTCGCTTCTTGATCTCTGCACTTCAAGCTCCAGCAGAAAGACACAGCCTGGCAGAGAACACGTAGCCAGGTCCTCAATGGCCTAAGTTCCTGAGGAAGCCTCTGCCTCTGACACAGCAGTCATACCTTACTTTACTTATTGGTCCCCAGCCTAATACAAAAAATACAAAAAGTTATGAGGTGTGGTGGTGTGTGCCTGTAGTACCAGCTAGTCAGGAGGCTGAGGTGGGAGGATCACTTGAGCTGGGGGGAGGGGGGACTTTGCTTATTGGTCCCCAGCCTAATTCCTTGTAGGTCTGCTTTAACTTACTGGAAGTGCTAGAAACACGTATCTATTCTCTATATTGATTTAATAAAGACATTTTCTATAATTAGAGCATTATTTTTTAAAAATGTGATAACAATGTATTTGTGTTTAAAATAAAAACTGATTTTCTGGGCACTGTGGCTTACACCTATAATCCCAGTACTTTAGGAGTTGGAGGTGAGAGATGATGTGAGGCCAGGATTTCAAGACTAGCATGGGCAATATAGCAAGACTCTGTCTCCAAAAATAAAAATAAGGCTGGGCACGATGGCTCATGCCTGTAATCCCAGTACTTTGGGAGGCTGAGGCGGGCAGAACACTTGAGGCCAGGAGTTTGAGATTGACCTAGCCAACATGGTGAAACCCCGTCTCTACTTAAAATACAAAAATTAGCTGGGTGTGGTGGCGTATGTCTGTAATCCCAGCTACTCAGAAGGCTGAGGCACAAGAATCACTTGAACCCGAGAGGTGGAGGCTGCATTGAGCCAAGACTCTGCCACTTGCACTCCAGCCTGGGTGATAGAGTGAGACTTTGCCTTTAAATAAATACAATGCAATACAATACAATGCAATGCAATGCAATGCAATGCAATACGATACATTACAATGCAATGCAATGCAATACAATACAATACAATACAATACAATACAATACAATACAATACAATACAATACAATACATTACCTGGGTGACATGGTGTGGCTCTGTGTCCCCACCCACATCTCATGTCGAATTGTAATCCCCAGTGTTGGAGGAGGGTCTTGGTGGGAGGTGATTGAATCACGGGGGCAAACTTTCCTCATGACAGTGAGTGAGTTCTCATGAGATCTGGTTGTTGGAAAGTGTGTAGCACTTCCCCCTTGGCCCTCTTCCTCCTGCTCCCACCATGAAAGTCGTGCCTCTTTCCCCTTCGCCTTCCACCATGATTGTAAGTTTTCTGAAGCCTCCCCAGCCATGCTTCCTGTACAGGCTGCAGAGTCGTGAGCCAATTAAACCTCTTTTCTTTATAAATTACTCAGTCTCAGGTATGTCTTCATAACAGTGTGAGAACAAACTAATACCGTGGGTGCGGTGCCACACACTATAGACCCGGAGACGTGAGAAGCTGAGGCAGGAGGATCACTTGAGCCCAGATGAGAGTTGCGTGAGTCATGACCACAACATTGCGCTCTAGCCCGGGCAACAGACTGAGACTTTGTCTCTGACAAATTAAATAAATAAAAAATATATAATAAAATAGTTAAAGTGGTACATTAAAAAAACAAAAACAAAAAAGGCTGGGTGTAATGGCTCATACCTGTTATCCCAGCACTTTGGAAGGCTGAGGTGGGAGGATTTTTTGAGGAGTTCGAGACCAGCCTGTGCAACACAGTGAGACTCTGTCTCAAAAAAATTAAGAAATAAAATAAATTGAGGGTGACATGAAATACATTTAAAGAATAAAAAAACATAAATTTAAAAAGGAATAAAAAATAAATATTTACCTCCTATTTCAAACTTGCATGTAGGAACAACAGCAACAAAAACATCCCAGGCTGATGCCAGATTCTAGAGCTCGACTGGAATTTCACAAGTGGGAGGCAATGAGAAAATAAGCCCAATAAGGTTTTCTTGCAAAATGTCAACAGACATGAATGTAGAACACTTCAGTTTCTTAGAAAATGTCTTCAAAGACAGAGTTGTTAGAAAGTAAATGCAGATAGTTGGATTAACCTCTGACTCTTATCGTGCGCTTCCCTCTGCCCTCCAAAGGAAACGTAAGAAGGGTCACGGCTGCCTCAGGAGGAGAAGGCAGGAGCGTGACCAAGGTGCTGTCAACTTCGTGCCTATTTTAACTCCTCAGCTGAGAGGGAGGATACAACAAGGCAGGAAGGAAGCCCCCGAATGGGGAAACTGTGATGAAAAATTGGCGACCCTCACATCCATTCTTGTTTTTGTTTGTTTTGAGACTGGATCTTGCTCTGCCACCCAGGCTGGAGTGCAATGGTGTGATCTTGGGTCACTGCAACCTCTGCCTCCTGGGTTCAAGCAATTCTTGGCCAGGCTGGTCTCAAACTCCTGACCTCAGGTGATCTGCCTGCCTTGGCTCCCAAAGTGCTGGGATTACTGGCGACAGCCACTGTGCCCAGCCATCATTCTGTAGAAGTTCCTTCTGCAGTTTCTCCAGGTCCCAGTGCTGGCTAACACCACATTGCCACCATCAATTCACCCTTTTCATTTTCTCTCTCTGTATTCTTCTTTTTCTCTGCTGTCATCTCCATTATCAAATGATATTTGTTAAAAAGTAGTATATTCTGAGGCCCGGCACAGTGGCTCACACCTGCAATCTCAGCACTTTAGGAGGCTGAGGCAGGTGGATTGCTTGAGCCCAGGAGTTTAAGACTAGCCTGGGCAACATGGAGAAACCTCATCACTACAAAGAAAATACAAAAATTAGCCAGGCATGATAGCATACACCTGTAGTCCCAGTTACTTGGGAGGCTGTGGTGGGAGCATTGCTTGAGCCCCAGAGGCAGAGGTTGCAGTGAGCAGAGATTGTGCCACTGCACTCTAACCTGGGTGATGGGAATGAGACCCTGTCTCAAACAAACAAAAATAAAACATAAGCAGGATATATAGAATAGGTGGTATCTCTTGATTTTACACTGATGAAATGGAGCCTCAAAGAGTATTAAATAACTTATATGCTTTGTAAGGAATAGAATGTGATTGAGAATTAGTTCAATTAAGGTTTAATCACATGGCACCTTGATAAACGATTTAACAAAAGTAGAATTGTTGTGTTCCCTGCTTTCTAATCATTCCTTTTTTTAATAAGAAGTATTCTTGGCTGGGTATGGTGGCTCATGCCTGTAATTCCAGCACTTTGGGAGGCTGAGACTGGTGGATTACCTGAGGGCAGGAGTTCGAGACCAGCCTGGGCAACATGGCGAAACCACGTCTCTACCAAAAATACAAAAATTAGCTGGGCGTGGTGGCAGGCACCTGTAATCCCAGCTACTTGGGAGGCTGAGGCAGGAGAATTGCTTGAACTCAGGAGGCAGAGGTTGCAGTGAGCAGAGATGGCACCACTGCACTCCAGCCTGGGCAACAGAGCAAGCCTCTGTCTCAAAAAAAAAAAAAGAAGTGTTCTTGAGAGTGACCTCTGAATGTGCACAGATAGCCCAGTCACTTTGTAAAGCTGACCTAAAGAATGTTTACTTTGACAAGGTAAAGTAAAAACACTTTACATGTCAGTAGCTTCTCTTACCTTGTTATATATGTGAGAATTATAGGATGATGCCTTATGATTCCAGAAAACTTGAATTATAATATGCTGGGTAGATACAAAGAGACCATCACCTCTTTTCCCCCACATAATAGTGATCTGGTTTTGATCAACTCTGGTCACGATATAACATGGGTTGCCTAAGAGACCCAGAAGAGCTTTGGTTCTCATAATCTCAATTTCTAGAAAAGAGAAAGATGATGGATAGAAGAAAACATAGAGGAAGGTGCAGATGCCCATCGCAAATTGCGGCTCCTTTCCTTCCGTCTTCATTTAGGGGAATACAAGCCACATGTAGAACTACAGAGAAGGCAGAGCAATTAAGGAGCCACTGGAAATAATATACCAATGCCTTTCTTTAAGAGTGGGCGCATTGGCTGGGCACAGTGGCTCACACCTGTAATCCCAGGACTTTGGAAGCCCTAGGTAGGAGGATTACTTAACCCAGGAGTTCAAGACCAGTCTGGGCCACATAGGGAGATGCCATCTCTACTTACTAATGTAAAATTTAAAAAAAGAGTAGTTGAATCGAGGCTCCAGAGGATCTCCTGGGCTGAATTTGGACTGTGCTTGTCTTCCCTTCTGGGTGTGTGTATGTGTGTGTGTGTGTGTAAATTTATGGGACACAATGTAATTTTGTTACATGAATATATAGTGCTGTGGTGAAGTCAAGGCGTTTAGTCATAGTCCATCACGAGAATAATATACATTATACACCTTAAGTAATTTCTCATCATCAACCCCTCCCAGGACCCCCACCCTTCATGAAATGCAATTCAGGCATAAAAAAGAATAAAGTCATGTCTTTTGCAACAACTTGGGTGGAACTGGAAGTCGTTATCTTAAGTGAAATACCTCAGATACCGAAAGGCGAATACTGCATGTTCTCACTAATAAGAAGGAGCTAAATATCATGCAGACCTGGGTGTAGAGCTTGTCTTTTCTTTAGACTTGATCCTTCTTACCCTAGAGCTGTCTGAGATGTAACTGTATCTACATTTCTGTTTCTGAGGTAAACTGCATTCCTCCTCAATTTGGCCTTTAGTCTAGTCACCGAGAGTAGGGGCATTTAGGCTTCCAATCAGTGCCATTCTCCATGCGTTCTCTTCTTGGCTTTACTTGGAAAAGATAAAACTAGCCCAGTTGTACAAATCCTCATTTAGGACAGACAAAGTGAGTGGACCAAGATGCTTTTCTCATTTTGATTGTAACAAGGACAAGTGGTGGATCGTTTAAATGAGGGAAGGTGATCTCAGGGAGGGAAATGGTTCTTGGAAAAAGAAAGGGTAAGTTTTTGATTTAAGTGACATTTCTATCCCAAAGCAGGTGAAATGCTGCAGCCTCTTATCTTCTCCTACTTGTATTTCCATGACCTGCAGATAGACATATTGGGACAAATCCTGGGAGCAGATGATATACCTTTTGGTATTGCTAAAAAAATGGTGAGATGACCTCGAAGAAGAATAAATACTCCCTTTGGAGAAGTATTTGTTCAAGTCTTTCTTTACCTTGTAAGACTTTAATTTTAGGTCAAGGGCAATAGGGTCATCTAAACAAATTTACCATTTGAGATACTGTAGAGATAAAGCATTTGAGCATTTTGAATCCCAACCATCCTCCACCACTTCTTTTGTGTGTATGGAAAAGCAAACAGGTGAGACTAAATAAGCTTCTCTGAAATGAATCCTGGTTAAGGTGAATAAAATAATGTCTTTGTTATTTATTATCCAAGAATCATCAGTGTCTGTCTGTGAGTGTAAACTTAAAATAAGCATATGTTCTTCTTTGAGGTCACATTTTTCTCTGGCTCTGGTATCAAAGATGAAAAACTCTTCTGGCTCCTCTGTAGATAGAAAAATCTATATACACAGATGATTACTGTAGGAACAACCCCAGATTGGCTCAATAAATTTTGGCAGTGATTGATGACTGAAACGAAGCTGAAAGCAGGTAATCAGATTGGCCATTGGATATCCTTATTAAAAACTAACCTGAGTTTATAAAATTTTATTTTATAAAATTGAAATTTCCTTTCCAAACTCTTTCCTAGTTTAGATCATGGTTACAGGATGATTCTGCATAGTAACTAATCTGACTGGTAACTCTTTTTGTGTCTTTTTCTTCATGAAAAATATCAATGATTATTTCTAAACAGTTTACAGGTCAAGAGAAACTTTTGTCGACCTACAAGTGGAACAGAGGGATCACTAATAATAATCACTCCCAGATAATGTTTTACACATTGCATCTGTGACAGTCTCCTAGGGTGGAATGAAAATGATAAATTAGGGTCCACAAAATTTTTCTAGGAAGGGAAAGCAGCTAGTAAGCATGAGGTATCTTAAGTGTTAAACCCTGAAGGAGACTTTCCATTCTTGTCAGTAGAATGGACACACAGTCTATAGCTATTAATAAATTGAAAACAGGTAGTCAGATACACATGATCTTTAAAATGTGTTATAAGGTTGGTCAAATTACTGGTGGAGAAGATAATAGACACAGACATGGTAGGCCGGGTGTGGTGGCTCATGCCTATAATCCTAGCACTTTGGGAGGCCAAGGCAGGCAGATCACTTGAGGTCATAAGTTTGAGACCAGCCTGGCCAACATGGCGAAACCCCATCTCTACCAAAAATACAAAAAATTAGCCAGGGGTTGTGGTGCATGCCTGAATTCCTGGCTACTCAAGAGGCTGAGGCAGGAGAATTGCATAAACCTGAGAGGAGGAGGTTGCAGTGAGCCAAGATTGTACCACTGCCCTCCAGCCTGGGCAACAGAGTGAGATTCAATCTCAAAAAAAAAAAAAAAAAAAAAAAAAAGATACAGACGTGGTAAAAGTTTCTTCTACAGTATCACAGTTCAAGTGAATATAGGTGGACCACAGGATAATGTCCCTTAATTGAAATAGTTTTCTATTCAGATAATCGTTGTTTAAATTTTTAATTTTAGAAAAGAAGCATAGCAACCAAAAAAGGCCATATTGAGAAGGAATACTTGAAAATTTACTTTTTTCATTCAGTTCAAGATATATCTCCATTTAAAAATGAACCTGTATTAGTCTGTTCTCACAGTGCTATGAAGAAATACTTGAGACTGGGTAATTTATAAAGGAAAGAAGTTCAGTTGACTCACAGTTCAGCATGGCTGGGGATGCCTCAGGAAACTTACAATCATGGCAGAAGGCAAAGTTCCCAAGGCATCTTCTTCACAAGGCAGCAGAACACAGTGAGTGCAAGCAGCGGAAATGCCAGATGCTTATAAAACCATCAGATTGCATGAGAAGCCACCCCCATGATTCAGTAACCTCCACCTGGTCCTGCTCTTGACACATGGGATTATGGGGATTACAATTCAAGGTGAGATTTGGGTGGGGACACAGAGCCAAGCATCACATCCTTAAAAAAAATAAAAATCATCCCTGTATATAATTTAAATACTCAAAGGGGAGGGTTGGTGCTCCAAGTTCTAAATCACAATGATTTTATACATTATTGCATTGGATCTAGTCTACCGCGTCTAAAAAAAGACAAGTAACCAGATAATTTTAAATGTTCTAAAAATTCTCAAAAGCTCACACTCAGGACTCAGCTCAGTGATCAGTAGTTTCTTTTTGTTATGAATTCCTTGCCCTGAGCAGGCAGGGTTGATGGGCCCTCCTAACATGGATCTGAGAATCTGCTCTTTTGGCCTCAACCTCTCTCTGGAACAGCATGCGTTTGGCTACTGATCCTTTTTATCTTATTGCTAGTCTCTAAGTGAGTCCCTTAAAAGAGGGACAATGCCATCCTTTTTACTTTAACTTCACTGATTTTTCTTTAGAATATGGGGTCTCTGTCACCCAGGCTGAAGAGTACAATCATATGTCACTGCATCCTCGAACTCCTGGGCTTAGATGATCCTCCCGCCTCAGCCTCCTGAGTAGCGAAGACTACAGATGCATATCACCACCCCCAGCAAATTTTTTAAAAAGTTTTTTTTGTAGAGACATGGTCTCACTATGTTGCCCAGGCTGGTCTTGACCTCCTGGCCTCATGCAACCCTGCTGCCTTCGCCTCCCAAAGTGCTGGGATTGCAGGCATGAGCCACCACACCTGGCCAACCCTCACTGATTTTTATGGTGCCTAGTAAAAGGCAGTTACGTAAGAAACTTTTTGAAATACAAAGATTCTTTAGATCAAAATATTTTCTAGCTACTCCTGAGTTAATCTAAAATATACTTTACAATTCACAACACTTAATTTCCCTGCAATCCTATAAGTTGAAATTGTGCTGGTTAGTGGGCTCCTCTAGAGCAGTGGTCCCCAACAGTCTCACTGTCTCCCAGGCTGGAGTGCAGTGGCGCGATCTTGGCTCACTGCAACCTCTGCCTCCCAGGTTCAACCAATTCTCCTGCCTCAGCCTCCGGAGTAGCTGGGATTACAGGTGCCTGCTATCATGCCAGGATAATTTTTGTATTTTTAGTAGGGATGGGGTTTCACCATGTTGGCCAGACTGACCTCAAACTCCTGACCTCAAGTGATTTGCCTGCCTCAGCCTCCCAAAGTGCTGGGATTACAGGCATGAGCCACCACACCTGGCTTTGTGCACTGTGATTTGCCTGCCTCAGCCTCCCAAAGTGCTGGGATTACAGGCATGAGCCACCACACCTGGCTTTGTGCACTGTATTTCTATTACTATTTCATTGTAGTATATAATGAAATAATTGTACAACTCACCATAATGTAGAATCGGTGGGAGCCCTGAGCTTGTTTTCCTGCAGCTAAATAGTCCCATCTGGGGGTGATGGGAGACAGTGACAGATATCAGGCATTAGATTCTCATAAGGAGCATGCAACCTAGATCTCTAGCACACAGTGTTCACAGTAGGGTTCCCCCTCCTATGAAAATGTAATGCCTCCGCTGATCTGATTGGAGGCGGAACTCAGGTGGTAATGTGAGTGATGGGGAACAGCTGTAAATACAGATGAAGCTTTGCTCACTCACCTCCTGCTCTGTGGCCCAGTTCCTAACAGGCCACTGATCAGTACCAGTCCTTGAACCAGGGGATAGATTTTATCTTTCATGAGTGGATACAGTACTCTCCAGTGTTGAGTATAGAGCAGGATGGTATCGTAGAAAGACCACAACTTTTGTGGTCAGACATACTTGAATTCAAATTGCACCTTCACTATTTCCTGCGTGCTTGACTTTGAACCAGTTTCATATAGCCTATGAGCTTCTTTCCTGATTGAGGAAATGACACCCTAAAGTGGCTGGTACTTACATGAGGGTCGTTATTTAAAACAAAAATTTCATTAATGAGATACCAAATGAAAATTTTAATTTAATGTTTCAATGTCAGGTCTACTTATTATTATTAATTTTTTTGAGATGGGGTCTCACTATGTTGCCCTTGGTGGTCTTGAATTCCTGGGCTCAAGTGATCCTCCCACCGCAGCCTCCCAAAGTGCTGGGATTACAGGCACAAGCCACCATTCCCGACCAGGCCTACTTATTTCTTTCTTCTGTTGTTTGTTCCCTTTAATTATAAATGCACATTTAGTAATCAATTCACATTGCCCAAAATATTAAACCATCATAATGGTTGCATAGCAAATCTCCAGCTCATTTTTCAATGTGAATTTATTTCCCAAGAGGTTAAATGCTTTTTTGTAAAAGTAGTATTTTAATTTAGTGTTGGTTAATTCATTTGGTGCAAGCATCAAATGCCATGAGAATGCAATATCTCCCTCCCATTTCCCATTACTGTACAGCAGGCAATCACTGGCATTAGTTTCATTTGTTTGTTTGTTTATTATTTATTTATTTGTGACAGGGTCTTACTCTGTCACCCAAGCTGTAGTGCAGTGGCATGATCTCAGCTCACTCCACCTCCTGGGCTTAAGCAATTCTCCCTTCTCAGCCCCTCAAGGAGCTGAGAGTACAGGTGTGAGCCACTGTGCCTGGCTAATTTTTGTATTTTTTCTAGAGACAGGGTTTCACCATGTTGCCCAGGCTGGTCTTGAAATCCTGAGTGCAAGCAATCCACCTGACTCAGCCTCCCAAAGTGATAGGATTACAGGTGTGAGCCACTGTGCCCGGCCTCATTTGTCTTTTTAGGTAAGTTATATGCATACATAAGGCAATACAAATCTTTTTCTCCTTTTTATACAAATGCTGAATTGCTGCATTCATTACTACTTTGGTGCTGGACCTTTTTCCACTTGATAGTAGAGCTCCTGGAGTTCTGTGTCACTATTTAAAGATCTTCCTCATGTTTTAGCAGTTAATTTTGTTACAGGTCAATATGTGAATGAATCATAATGCATTTTTGTCCCCTTTCATTGAAATTTAAATTGTTTCCAATTCTGTGTTCTTAGAAACAATACTGTAATGAAAGACCTTCTCTAGAAGTCAATTCGCAGGCATGCAGGTAGTGTACATATGTTTCCAGAGGAGAAATGGATACGTTTAAAGGTGCATATATTTGCAATTTTGAGAATGACAGATTTTCCTTCATAGCAATGAAATGAATTACACTCCCACCAACAATCTTTGAGACTGCTTTGACGTTAACATATGGTAACCTGCTTCTGGAGAACAGTGTATTGTTACACTTTTGGAATATTTTCCAGTCTGATAGGTGAAAAATGGCATATCTGTGTAGTTTTAATTTGCTCTATGAGTAAATTGAAGCATATTTTACATCTCTAAATGACTAGTATTTTCCTTTCTCTGAATTCCCTGTTCATGTCCTTTGCTCATTTTTCTATTAGGCTGTTGATATCTCTTCTTTTTTTAACCAATTTGTATTGTTTCTTTACAAATTACAAAAAGTAGTTTGTGGTACTGATGTGAGTTGCAGTATTTCTCCCAGATGATCATTTGTCTTTTGGCTTTGCTGTGTTTGTTCTTTCATACATAAGTTTAGTTTTTTTGTTTTTTTTGTTTTTTCCTTGAAATGGAGCATCACTCTGTCGCCCAGGCTGGTGGAGTGCAATGGTGCAATCTCTGCTCACTGTAACCTGGGTTCAAGCAATTATCCTGCCTCATGGGTTCAAGCAATTATCCTGCCTCCTGCTACTGACATTTTTTCTTTTATGACCTCTAGGATTTTTTTTGCTTTAAAAAGCTTTGAGGCTATAAAATAATTCTTACATGTTTTTCTCTAGTACTTTTGTAGTTTGATAGTTATTATAGCATGTTTGAGTCCACATTATGTTCTCCCCCCACCAAATTGTTTCTATCTTATTAGTCTATGTTTTCCCACCTTTTATGAGATGCTACCTTTATCATAGTCTAAAATCTCCAAAGACTTGTGGGTTAATTTTTTTTGTTTTTGAAATGGAGTCTCACTTTGTTGCCCAGGCTGGAGTGCAGTGGTGAGATCTTGGTTCACTGCAACCTCTGCATCCAGGGTTCAAGCAATTCTCCTGTCTCGGTCTCCCAAGTAGCTGGGATTAGATTACAGATGCTCACCATCATGCCCAGCTGATCTTTTGTGTTTTTAGTAGAGAAGGGGTTTCACCATGTTGGCCAGGCTGGTCTTGAACTCCTGACCTCAAATGATTTGCCTGCCTTAGCCCCCACCAAAGTTCTGGGATTACAGGCGTGAGCCACCACACCTGGCCTTTTTTTTATTTTGTTTTGTTTTTGGAGACAGGTCTCACTCAGGCTGGAGCGAAGTGGCACAATCTCAGCTCACTGCAACTTCTGCCTCCCAAGTTCAAGTGATTCTTGTGTGTCAGCCATCTAGTAGCTGTAATCACAGGCATACGACACACCTGGATAATTTTCATATTTTCAGTACATATGGATTTTCACCATGTTGCCCAGGCTTGCCTCCAACTCCTAGCCTCATGTGATCTGTCCACCTCAGCCTCCCAAAGTGTTGAGATTACAGGTGTGAGCCACTGCACCTTGCCTCCTTTCCAATTTTTGACTTCTGATTTTTCTTGCTTGTCTAATTGTGATATCTAACACCTCCAGTATAATAAGTTTAAAAAGAAGGATAATAGAGTAGGTGAGGTGGCTCACACCTGTAATCCCAACACTTTGGAAGGCAGAGATGGGCGGATCACCTGAGGTCAGGAGTTCGAGACCAGTCTGGCCAACAAGGTGAAACCCCATCTCTACTAAGAACACAAAAGTTAGCCTGGCGTGGTGGTGCATACCCATAGTCCCAGCTACTTGGGAGGCTGAGGCAGGGGAATGCCTTGAACCCAGAAGGTGGAGTTTGCAGTGAGCCAAGATCACACCACTGCATTCCAGACTGGGTGAGAAAGTGAGACTCTGTCTCAAAAAAAAAAAAAAGAAAAGAAAAAAAATCAGGTGTTTTATTCTACGCACTCTTTCCATCCGTGTTTTCTCATTTCTAGTACTTCTAGAAACCTCCTTTAAGTTTTCCTGTTTTAGACAGACATCACACAGGTGCTCTTTTTTTTGTCGGGGGCGGGGGTTGATGGGAGTCTTACTCTGTTCCCCAGGCTGGAGGTCAGTGGTACAATCATAGCTCACTGCAGCCTCTGATGGCTGTGCTCAAGCCTTCCTCCCACCATGGCCTCCAAAGTAGCTGGGCTACAGGCACACACCATGCTGCCCAGCTAATGGTTTAATTTTTTAGTAGAGTCAGGTCTCACTGTGTTGCCCAGGCTGGTCTTGAACCTCTGGCCTCAAGCAAAACTCTCACCTTGGCCTCCCAAATTGCTGGGATTACAGGAGTGAGCCACCACACCTGGCCCATAGATGCATTAACACCTCTATAGGATCAAGGTGGAGAGAAGGCTCACTGCCTCTCCCAGGCCACTGAGAAGTGACCTGAGTGTCATTCTGAAAATACACAAGAGGATCTGGAGCTATGCTTGAGGTAGACTTTCAACAGCAAAACTCAGAACACAAAATGAAAAATAATCATTAAAAAATTTAGTGATAACACTATCAAAGTATAACTTGTGAATAACGCGGTTATCAGAGTTGAAGAGAAGCCCTTAGAAGTGGGACAAACCTTGTAATTCTCTTAGAGAACTGTAACTTAAACAGAATATACTTATTAGAAGAGGAAAGAAAACGGCTCGTGTGTCAAAAATGTCCCAGGTGTTGACTTCTTTGGTAAAATCAAACAAGTATTTCAGCCAAGCAAGAGGATCAGTCCAGCTAGTATTTCTCCTCACAAATGATGAATATCACCTCTAGGATGGCTGGAGTTTTCTCGTGGTTTGTTTCCATGCCATCTGCATGTCCTTACAAGTGATAAAACCCAGAATTTTCCAGTTGCTACTAGTCACAGGAGGTCCCCAATATGGGTTGTTTAATTGTGATGATGGGTCCTGTCAATTGCATCCAGTAAAATTGGGCACATGGAGAACTCATCTAAAACTGAAGTTTTGTTGCGGTTTTGAAAGGTCCATTGGGATCCAGATTTGCAAAGCATGTCAAGTTATGGCAAAACATATGCCACCCATCTCAAATCCTTCCTTATTACTGCATAACTTAGAAAGCTACTGCTGCAGTTGATGCAATGAGGTTAGAGTTTTATTGACATGATGATATTACTCTCTTCCTCTGGGTGTGACCCGTCTGGTTTCTCATTTGGAGCCGGGCTCTGTAGATCCTTCTGGCATTTGGTTGAGTAGATAATATACATGCTTCTCATTAAGAAAATTCCAGCAATTACTGCAAAATAGCTCCCATATACTAAAAACTGGAGAAAAACAAATAATTAGCCACATATAAAATATGCCCATCTATGTCAATGATGATATGTCATGATACTGTTGGCTTGCTTGGATTATGGGGTAACTGAGACCCAGGTTTTTAAATATGGATCATTTAGGTTAAACAATACTCTCCTATCAAGTAAGAAATCAAGATCAAGTAAGAAAATGTAAGCAATACAGTGACTAAGAGTCTTGGCTTCAGAGCAGGTTGCTTGGGTTAAAATCATAGCCACTGTCATCAGTAGTAAAAAACAAAACAAAACAAAACAAAATAGAAAACCGCTAAATCTCACTGATCTATCTCTATGTCTTTGTTTCGAGGCCAGTGCAATGCTACAGTCAATGTCTCTAAGAATAAATTTAAGCACTGAGGTTACTTTTTACCTGCCTTATCCAGGTAAATGTTGTCTTAGATGTAATTATTGCTTAAAACCTACTTGGTGTGTTATAATATGATAATTAAGGAATTGTATATATTTTTAAAAGTTTGCTTAACCAAGGAATTCAGAAATTTAAATATTGCTTGTTGTAAGGTTGAGAAATCTTTGAGGTTACCTAGTTGAAAACAGAAGTATTACAGCTTACCTGAATGCTGATTGGCAAGTTGAGCCCTCTCTGATCTACTACAATCACAGTCATGATGGTCTGAATCACCAAGGCAATAAAGGTATTGATTCCAAATACCAGGGCATAGCGTTCCACACTCAGATTAACTGCAATTTGAAATCTATCAGTAAACATAAATAAGCATTTTAATAATAATAATATACATGGGTAGAAGTCTTAAAAAATAGAAATTAGTGGCCACAGGGGTATTTGTGCCACCCACCTCCAGCTCCAGCTAGTCCAGCAAAGATAGAGTGAGAGATTGTCTGGGAGAAAGTAAGGGAAAAGAACAAGTGTCTCTGTCTGGTAATCCAGAGAATTCTTCTGGATCTTATCCAAGACCACCAAAGCAGTACCTCTGAGTCTTCTAGAACCACAGTGTTACTGGGCTTGGGGTGCTCCCTAGTGTAGATACGATTTAGATCACAACACCCAATTCCTTCTGAATACTTGGAAAGCCTTCCCAAGGAGGACAGGTACAAAAAAGCCCAGACAGCAAAGACTACGATAAACACAACTCTTCAATACTCTGACACTGATGAACATCCATAAGCATCAAGATCATCCGGGAAAACATGTTCTCACCAAACAAACTAAACAGACATGTTAGATCACAAAACAACTCTTAAAACATTCAAAAATTGGAAATAATTAATATCAAAGATCGTCTCTGACCACAATAGAATAAAACTAGAAATCAACAACAAGAGGAATTTTGGAAACTATAGAAACATATGGAAATTAAACAATATGCCCCGAATGACCAGTGGGTCAATGAAGAAATTGAGAGAAACTGAAAAATTTCTTGAAACAAATGATAATGGAAACACAACATGCCAAAACCTATAGGACACAGTGAAAGCAGTACTAAGAGGGAAGTTTATAGCTACAAGTGCCTACATAAAAAAGAAGAGAGGCTGGGTGTGGTGGCCCATGCACGTAATTCCAGCACTCTGCGAGGCTGAGGCAGATGAATCACTTGCGCTCTGGGGTTCTAGACCAGCCTGGGCAACATGGTGAAACCCCATCTCTACCAAAAATACAAAAAATTAGCCAGCTGTCATGGTGCATGCTGGGGTCCCAGCTTCTCAGGAGTCTGAGGCAGGAGGATCACTTGAGCACAGGAGGCAGAGGTTGTAATGAGTAGAGATCACAATAGTTCACTCCATCACTCCAGCCTGGGCAACACAGTGAAGTTCTGTCTCAAAAAAAAGAAGAAGAAAAGCCTCAAGTAAATAACCTAGCGATGCATCTTAAAGAACTAGAAAAGCAAGGGTAAACCTAACCTAAAATTAGTAGAAGAAAAGAAATAATAAACATCAGAGCAGAAATAAATGAAATTGAAATTGAGAAAACAATACAAAAGGTCAATGAAACGAGTTGAGTTTTTAAAAAGATAAAATTGACAAACCTTTAGCCAGACTAGGAAAAAGAAAGAAGACCCAAATAAATAAAACTAGAGATGTAAAAGGAGACATTACAACCAATACTGTAGAAATTCAAAGGATCATCAGTGGCTACTATGAGCAAGTGTATGCAATAAATGGGAAAATCTAGAAGAGATGGATAAACTCCTAGATACAAACAACCTACCCAGATTGAACCATGAAGAGATCCAAAACCTGACCAGACCAATCACAAGTAATGAGACTGAAGTCATAATAAAAAGTCTCCCACTAAAGAAAAGCCCAGGACCCAATGGCTTCACTGCTGAATTCTATAAAAGTGTACTATTCTGAAAAACAGAGGAGAGAATGCTTCCAAACTCATTCTACCCTAACACCAAAACCAAAGACACATTAAAAACAAAAAACGAAAAACAACTACAGGTCAATCTCTGAAGAATATTGATGCAAAAATCCTCAACAAAATACTAGCAAATTGAATTCAATAATACATTAGAAAGATCATCTATCATGACTAAGTGGGATTTATCCCAGGGATGCAAGGATCATTTAACGTATGCAAATCAGTCAATGTGATACATCACATCAACAGAAAGAAGGACAGAAACTATGATCATTCAATTGATGCTAAAGAAAAATTTGACACAGTTCAACATCCCTTCATGATAAATGCCCTAAAAAACAACTGGGTATAGAAGGAACATACTCCACATAATAAAAGCCATATATGACATACCCATAGATAGTATCAGACTGAATGGGAAAAAACTAAAATGCTTTACTCTCTAAGACTTGGAACATGACAAGGATGTCCACTTTTACACCACTATTCAACATAGCACTGGAAGTCTTATCTAGAGCCATCAGACAAGAGAAAGAAATAAAGGGTATCCACATTGGAAAGGTTGAAGTCAAATTATCCTCGTTTGCAGATGATATGATCTTACATTTAGGAAAACGTAAAGACTCTTACCAATAAACTGTTAGAATGGATAAATAAGATCAATATATTTGCAGGACATAAAATCAACATACAAAACTCAGTAACATTTCTATATGCAAACAGAGAACAATCTGAAAAAGAAATCAAGAAAGTAATCCTGTTTACAATGGCTACAGATAAAATAAAATACCTAAGAATTAACTAAAGAAGCAAAAGATCTTTACAATGAAAACTGTAAAACACTGATACAAGAAATTGAAGAGAGCACACACACACAAATTGAAAGATACTCCATATTCATGGACTGGAGGAATCAATATTGTTAAAATTCCCATACTATCCAAAGCAATCTACAGATTCAATGCAATCCTTATCAAAATGCCAATGATATTCTTCAAAGAAACAGAAAGAACAATTCTAAAATTTATATGAAACCACAGAAGACCCAATAGCCAAAGTTATCCCAAGCAAAACAAAACAACAAAAAAACAAAACTGGAGGAATCACATTACCTGACTTTAAATTATACTACAGAGCTATAGTAACCAAAACAGCATAGTTCTGGCATAAAAACAGACATTTAGACCAATGGAACAGAAGAGTGAACCCAGAAATCCAATAGTGAACCCACACACCTATAGTAAACTCATTTTGAACAAAGGTGCCAGGAACATACATTGGGGAAAAGACAGTCTCTTCCATAAATGGTGCTGGGAAAACTGGATATCCATATGAAGAAGAATGAATGAAAGTAGACCTTTATCTCTCACCATATACAAAATCTAGTCAAAATGGATTAATGACTTAAATCTAAGACCTCAAATTATGAAATGACTACAAGAAAACATTGGGGAAACTCTCTGTGACATTAGAGTGGGCAAAGATTTATTGAGTATCCCACAAACACAGGCAACCAAAGCAAAAATGGACAAATGGGATCACATCAAGTTAAAAAGCTCCTGCACAGCCAGGGAAACAGGCAACCTACAGAATGGAAAACTGCAAACTACCTATATGACAAGGGATTAAAAACCAGAATGTCTAAGAAGTTCAAACGACTTTATAGGGAAAAAAAAAAATCTAATAATCAGATTAAAAATGAGCAAAAGAATAGATGTATCTTTAAAGACATACAAATGCCAAACAGGTATATCAAAAGGTGCTCAACGTCATTGATTAGAGAAATGTAAATCAAAACTACAATGAGATATTCTCACTTCAATTAAGATGGCTTTTATCCAAAAGACAATAAATGCTGTTGAGAATGTGCACCTCCACTTCCCGAGTTCAAGTGATTCTCTTGCCTCGGCCTCCCCAGTAACTGGGATTACAGGCACTCACCACCGTGCCCAGATAATTTTTATATTTTTAGTAGATATGAGGTTTCATCATGTTGGCCAGGCTGGTCTCGAACTCCTGACATCAGCTGATTCACCTGCCTTGGCTTCCCAAAGTGCCGGAATTACAGGCGTGAGCCACCATGCCCAGCCATTAATATTTTTTTTAATGCAAAGAAATGACATAATCCTACTTTAACGAAATCCTCACATTAAAAAAAACCAACCCAAGATACATGATTCTGATTTATTAATCTGAGACACTTCCGTGAAGAAAATAAACATACCAACTAATTTTTTTTTCCTTTGTCAGATGATTTTTTTTGGAGTGCTCATATTTCTGTGTTGTGAATTGTTTATAAAACATTTTTTTCACAAATTAAAAGCAAAACTTGATGAAGCTTTTGTCTCCACTTCTTTCATGCAATTTCAAATTCAAATGTTTCTCACCTGTTTTGGTTAATAGCAAAGCATATTTTCTGCAGTCAGCTTTAGCTGTACTTACATATGAAACAAGATGGTTTTTAAATCATTTTCTTAAAGAGAAAATAGAAGCAAAAATAATGGGAAACTCTAAATCTCAGAAATCATTTTTACAAAATGATTAAAAACTAGACCTGGCATAGTGGCTCACACCTATAATCCTACCACTTTCAGAGGCTGAGGCCAGTGGATTATTTGAGCTCGGGAGTTTGAGACCAACCTGGGCAACATAGTGACACTCTGTCTCTACAAAAATGAAAATTTAAAAAAAATTAGCTAGGCATGGTGGTGTGCACCGGTAGTCTCAGCTACTCGGAGGCTGAGGTGGGAGGACCGCTTGAGCTCAGGAGATCAAGGTTGTGGTGCGCTATGATTGTGTCTGCACTCCTGCCTGGGTGAGACCGTGTCTCAGAAAGAAAGAAAAACTACTCGATTCCATATATGACTGCAGCTAAAGATTCCTTGTCATCTTTGCATCTACTTGTTTTTATCCAACTTTTAAATAACTTTCCTGAGAATCTTTTGTGTCACAAAAGTCTGTGCCTAGAATTTCACAAGTAACCAAATGAAAATAGGGATGAAATCTAGACCTAACTATTTAAAAGCAGATGACGTGACACCTTATGTGGAAAACTGCTAGAAATAAATCAAAACCTGACAATGGTCCTGGATGTGGTGGCTCACATCTGTAATTCCAGCACTTTGGGAGGCCAAGGCAGGTGGATCACTTGAGTGCAGGAGTCTGAGACCACCCTGAGCAACATGATGAAACCTCATCTCTACAAAATACAAAAAATTAGCTAGGCGTGACGGCACATGCTTGTTGTCACAGCTACTCAGGAGGTTGAGGCTGGAGACTCACCTGAGCCTGGGAAGTTAAGGCTTCGTTGAGCCATGATCACACCACTGCACTCCAGCCTGGGCAACTGAGCAAGAGAATGTCTCAAACAAAACAAAATAAAAAGAAAAACCTGACAATGTATCATTGCTTTTGGTTTATAAACCTACAGAGCTTTTTTACCTTGATGACTAAATGTATGTTGTAGCAATGTTCAGAGAGCAAATAGTTAAATGAAAAGCTGGCTTAGTTGTGTCTAATTTATTATAAAGTAGTCAACATTTAATATTGCAATTGACTTAAATCCTTCTGAAATTCTTAGAGCAAGTTCAGGAAGACAGAAGAGAGAGGAATACTGTTCAGTTTTAGGAGTGGTTGGTAAAACTTACACTGCTATGGTTATAAGAAGCATGTAGCTTGACTTGAATATCAAATAGCCAGCATAGCATGCCCAGATGTTGGCTGTGTAATGCATGAGCAATAGAGAACCGGCATTGACAACTGAGAAGACCGCCAGAGCCAGCTCTCCCAGAAGGTCCCAGTTGACTTTCACAAAACCCACTGCAAAGGCAGTCACAGCCCCTGTAAAAGAAACACTGAAAACAATCAAATATAATGACTTTGCATGCAAGAAGTATCAACACCCTCTCTTAAAAACCCAGGTCTCGGGTAATTCTAAAAGATGAATATATTGCTTTCACAAAATTGTGTGGTGGACCTGAATGCGAATCTATCCTTTCCTCGACCATGTTTTCTTTTGGCTTTTCTTTTCACTTGCTATTCTTTTGGCCATTTAGTGATCACACTTTTAACTGTGGTATGTGTCAACTACATACCAGGCACTGTACTCTGCAGAGGGGCAAGAAAGATTCCTAACCACAGAGGTGTGGGGAGGAATGATACATTAACCTAGTCACTCAAAACAACGTACGGGAATGGAAAAAGATGAGATAAGTTCTCTGGGAATACACCTGGCCTATTTGCCTTTCTTTTCTCAGTTTTGTTGTCTTTTTCAGTGATGAGTACCAGATGTGTTGCAATGATAGTTTTACTCTTTTTTCCTTGCTCCACCAAGTTTTAGTCTTTATTTTTAATCTTTAGTAATCTTAGGCCAGGCATGGTGGTTCATGCCTGTAATCCCAGCACTTTGGGAGGTCCGGGCAGGAGGATCACCTGGTTGGGTGTTTGAGACCGGCCTGACCAACATGGAGAAACCCCGTCTCTACTAAAAATACAAAATATATATATATATATATGGTATTTTATATATATATATATATGGGTGTGGTGGCACATGCCTGTAATCGCAGCTACTTGGGGGTGCTGACGCAGGAGAATAGCTTGAACCCAGGAGGCTGGAGGTTGTGGTAAGCCGAGATCATGCCATTGTACTCCAGCCTGGGCAACAAGAGCAAAACTTTGTCTCAAAAAAAAAAAAAAAAAAAAAAAAAGTAATCTTAGTCATATTTCCAATCTCCACCGTAAAGTCTTCAACATCTGACCTAATTTACTTGAGAAGCTTTGGGTGAAAACATCTATATTGACTTACAGAGTTCAAGAAATTGAATAATTGACAGTAATTAGGGTTAGTACGTGCTGTTCTCTTTAACAAAAATAAAAGATATTTAGGGCAGAGCACAGTGGCACACTCCTGTAATCCCAGCACTTTGGGAGGCCGAAGTGGGAGGATCACCTGAGGGCAGGAGCTAGAGACTAGCCTGGTCAACATGGTGAAACCTTGTCTCTACAAAAATACAAAAATCAGTGGTGGAGAGCACCTGTAATCCCAACTATTTGGGAGACTGAGGCAGGAGAATTGCTTGAACCCAGGAGGCAGAGGTTGCAATGAGCTGAGATCATGCCACTGCACTCCAGCCTAAGTGACAAAGCAAGACTCTGTCTAAAATAAATAAATAAATAAATTTCAAAAAAGGTATTTAGATTTCAAATTACTACACTAACATTTTATTAGCTTTCCCACATATGATCATGACTACAAAGAAAAAAATATATATATATCTTCCCCCGACAAATTTGGAACGTGGGAGCAGTAATTTCAGCAAAGCGATTCTGGCACAGTCCTGGTTTTCAGGAGTTAAATTGAAGCTTTCCAAAAGGGACGTAATAGTACAATGAAGGTGACATGAATTTTTTCTAAAACTTTTTGTAAATGAGGGTGGGGCAAATTCTCACTTCCTAAAAATATCTTCAAAGTCTCATTTGACATTTAACCTTCCATTTACTAGGAAATAAATATTTATTGTAGATTAAACTTCAAAAAGAGATTTCCCTCTGATATTAAAATCCTGACTTACACAACTCTTCCACTCCTCATTTAAATATCATGAGAAAGCTGCTTTTGAAAGTTGCTGGTGTATAGCCTACAATTATTATAGGTGCATGCTAGCTAGTTCAAATCCTGTGTTAACAAGACTCTCAGTGAGAATTTGGAATCCTTAATTTGTTTTCTAAAATAATAAAAGCGTACACTCATATATTTATATATTTTGATATTAAAAATAATGCTAAAAGAACAGGGCATGCTGTTAACCCTCGTGCTAATGATGAATTGGAATCTTAGGGATACAACTAGAATTTCATGGTCTGGTGCTAAGCCCTGAGCTTCTAAGAGTTACCTTTTGTAACTACAACACGATAGAAAGTCATGGTATTCTTATTTTTCCAGTGACTTTCATTCTTGATTGAAAACAGTTATTCTGCCTTCTGAACAGAGCTAATTTGCTGCCATGAAGTTCAGTACCTTGAGAAATGGGCTTAAGGTGGTAAAGTCAACAAAGGAAGAGAAAGTGGCATTTGCTTACCTCCAAAGGTTGCAATAGCTTCTACTGCCCCATTATAAATGGAAGAAAGTTGGGACGGTGCCTTGTAATCCCATAGGATTTGAACATAGTTCACGACCTGGTTAAAACCTGCTGTAGCGAAAGCCCACCACAGAGACCAATACAAAAGACGTTTTGAGGAGTAGCACTCCTTCAGATCTTGGAACCACTGCACGAAAACTTCCAAAGTCACATTGCTTGGTTTCAGGCTGTTTGGCTGGCAGTCCTTCGGCTTCCCTGAGGTGCTGGGTGTTTCTGATGTGGGTTTCTGCTCTTCACAGCCTGGTGCTTCACCTTCATAAGTTTCCTCTAATACTGCACTCATGCTTGATGACTTCTTTATTTCTTTGCTGGGTTTTGCATGAAAAAACATGCTCTTCTTGGGCATTGGTAGGAAAAGTGAGCAAATGAAGGCTACGGAGACAGAGGCCAAGGATATGACGTTGAGGTAAAAGTACGACAGGTTCGCCAGGGATACCAAGAGTTGGGCCAGCACGGACCCTGCTGTGTAGGCGACCAGCGTGATGCTCCTGCAGTAGCCGCTCACTCTCTGGTAGTGCTCAGGGCTGACCGCGCTGTATATGTAGGCATAGTAGGCCACCTCGGCGGCGGTGACTATTCCGTAGAAGAACTCTACAACCTGCATGGCCTTCACTCCGTGGCCAAACAAGAGCAGCAGCCAGGTAATGATGAAGCTAATGCCTTGCAAGATGATGACCGGCTTGTAGCGGACGTAATCGGTGAGGACAAACACAGGCAGCAGCAGCACCAGGTAGGAGTATGTCCAAACGGGGAAGATCTCATTTGTTATCTGCAATGTTGGTAAATTGCATGACCATGAAGTACAAGTATTTTACTGAGGTACCTGTGGTTTGTACCTCAAATTCTGCATCCAATTGGAAATTATTTGCATTATGGAGAAATATAATGAGAAAACCGATTTTCAAGGAAATCACTAAGAAAAGATAGTCTCCTTTCTCATTGGTAAAAACCAACCAATTTATACACTTAGATATATCCCAGTAGAAGAATATATTGCCTTAGTGTGCAATCAGAATTATATATTAAGTTTCCATAGTATGTACAGGCCGGGTGTGGTGGCTCATGCCTGTAATCCCAGCACTTTGGGAGGCTGAGGCAGATGGATCACCTGAGGTCAGGAGTTCAAGACTCACCTGGTCAACATGGTGAAACCCTGTCTCTAATAAAAAATACAAAAAAATTAGCTGGGCATGGTGGCAGATGCCTGTAATCCCAGCTACTATTGGAGGCTGAGACAGGAGAATTGCTTGAACCCAGGAGGCGGAGGTTGTGGTGGGCCAAGATTGCACCATTGCACTCCAGCCTGGACAACAAGAGTGAAGCTCTGTCTCAAAAAAAAAAAAAGTATGTACAGGTGAGTAAGTAGATGAGTTAAAAAGTTTTTGGACGCTTCCAAGTTTTTCAGATTCTTAAAAAATACCGTTTTCTTCCTGTACAAATACTAACATTAGATAAAAGACTACAATGTTAAAAGAATCCAACAGCCTTTATTTTCATATGATCTATCACTACATCAACCATTTCAGCCCTTCCAATGTCTGGAAAGATATAGGAAGATAGGGAAAGAGTAAATAACTTTGCCAAATTATAGACTGGAAGCAAGTAATATATCTCATTGTCCTTCTTGGGCAAATATGCTAGGTTCCCAACCTTCCCCCTGCTCCCCCAACAATTCTGCTGATTTGTTTATGCCTCAATTTAAGATGGGCCATCTCAGGCATTTAGACAGAAATGCATGGGAATCTCAATTTTCATGGGAGGAAGGACTGGAATTGCTGATCTGTGGGGCATGATGGGTGAGTGCAGCAGCCTCTCAAATCACTGAATTTACCCACCTTGACACCTGTATCACTGAGGTTGCTGGAGAAAGTAGGAGGGCACAGAGCAAAGACCCCACAACTGAGCTGCTCCGTGGAGGGAGGGTCTATTAACTGGTCCACAGTTGCTGCAGAAGCAGATCCCCATGGATTCATTGAGTTGCTTCTGCTCCTGCATCTGTTCTTTGTTGTCTTAATTGTGGCATGCTTCAACCTGAGCAACTCTGAAACAGGGCTGTCCCTCAGTGATCTGATACTACAGAACAAGCTTGCCTTTCTGTCCTTGTCACCTCACCATCGGAGGCACCAATTAGCCTTGTAGATGAAGCCACACAGTTTACATAGTGTTTTCAAGGCTAAGGCTGGAGATTGTAAAATCAGCCCAGGATAGTTTTGTAGTTCGGTCAGTGCATTTTCCTGTTGTACTTGTTATAAAGAAATATGAGGCCAGGGGTGGTGGCTCACGCCTGTAACCCCAGCACTTTGGGAGGCCGAGACGGGTGGATCTCTTGAGGCCAGGAGTTCAAGATCAGCTTGGCCAACATGGTGAAACCCTGTCTTTACTAAAAATGCAAAAATTAGCTGGGTATGGTGGGTCATGCCTGTAGTGCCAGCTACTCGGGAGGCTGAGGCAGGAGAATCGTTTGAACCTGGGAGACGGAGGTTGCAGTGAGCCAAGATCACGCCGTTGCACTCTAGCCTGTGACACAGGGTAAGACTTCATCTCAAAAAAAAAAAGAAAAGTAAAAAGAAAGGCGTCGATCTTTTAAGTAAGAGAATCTGGCATTCCAGAGAAGGAGGCAGGGGCTGGGAGATAAAGCTGTTAATGGCTCACCTGCTGGTAAATGGTGTCATAAAGAAATACCACAGTTCTTTATGAGATCCTGCTTATTAGCAGCCTGTGAGTTTATTTAGCTCTAGATCCTGTGCCTGACAGTGATGCTGTTTTAGGATTAGTATAATAGAATCAATGGAGACCTGAAAGGTTCTTATCATTAACACAAATGTTAGAACTCTATGCAAGTTAAAAATCTGGTAACACATGTAATGTGTTTTGGCTGCAATTTTTTGCAAGTATGAAGGAGAAATAGTTTGAAAAGTTCTATTATATGACAAATATTATAAAAATCAGGCTCATTAAGCTCAATGTATTCATCTTATTTCAAGTTGAGTGAAGCCCTGTATCCTTGTTCAAGTCCTATAAAATTAAAACATAAATGCACACATTAAGATATGTATTTATGTTAACTTACCTCTGCGCTGGTCAGGTTTTTATCTGGTCCAGATAAATATGGGATAAGAAATGGTTCTGAGGGTCTCATCATGGAGAAAAAACCAAATACGCAGAGGATCACAGTGGGGTAAATCCAGGAATTGCTTGGTGAAGTTTTGTAACAATCCATGGCTGATCAAATGGAAACAAAGAGAAAATTAAGTGATGTTTATTCTTTTTAGCATCTTCCATGCGATGAAAAACTAATTGCGGTTGTTGTTGTTAAACAAAGTCTCACTCTGTTGTCCAAGCTGGAGTGCAGTGGTGTGATCTTGGCTCACTGCAACCTCTACCTCCTGAGCTCAAGCGATTCTCCTGCTTCAGCCTCCCAAGTAGCTGGGATTACAGGTGCACACCACCATGCCTGATAATTTTTTATTTTTAGTAGAGATGGGGTTTCACCATCTTGGCCAGGCTGGTCTTAAACTCCTGACCTCAAGTGAGGAAATGGCTTGAAATTCAAGCGTTAGAAATAAAACCCAATAGAGGATCTCATTTATCACTGCACAGGAACAATAAACAAAAAACAAACCCAACAACCATTTTATGGTGGCTATATTTGAAAACATCTTGCCTTCTCATGTGAATTATCATGTGCACGGAAAATTCACTAATTCCTCCACATTTTAGCTCAAGCTTTACCTTGTTGTAACTCTTAGAGATTTTTGAGGATCCTGCATGTGGTTAATTTCTCTCAGATAATTTACAGGAAGAAAACTAATTTGCTGTATGATGCTTTTCTGCATACTATCTCCTTAAATCTACATAATAACTGTAAAACAGGTATTTTCCCACATTCTCAGAGGAGCATACGGAAGAGCCAAGATGCCCAAACACTGGCTTCAAACCACATGATCAAGATCTGAATCCAGGTCTCCTTACTCCCATCAGGAGCCTTTCACCCACTCCACTCTCCCTCGTTCTGTACGCCCCCTCAGCTGCTGGTATTAACCTAATGACAACCACAGTGAGGGGAAAAACGTGTATTTATAAACACATTCATACTAAAGATTATGGTTTCATAGAGCTTTTAGGGTCAATTACAGTTTGAAAGCAGACGAGAGAGCTGGAGAAGCATTCTCATTTCAGAATAGCAAGTCACCTGGGTGGAATTCCAGGAATCCAGTGGGTGGGGAAGGTAGGAAGGGGGTGTAAGGTAGGAAGGACCTACTGGGTGACATCATTGCAGCTTGCCACTCACCCTACTCTTTCCCAAGGTGACCCCAGACAGCTGCATAATTCCTCTGTTAAGTTTTATAGGGTAAACGCTGTTTATGTCAACAAAGCCCTTGATCAAGCAGTGGAGAGGTAAGAGCAATCAGATTTTGAAACTAGGATTACCGCAATCGTGAGTAATGCTGAGGATGTGAAAATTTTGCCAAAGGCAAATTAGAGTGATTGTTCACCTGCTCCTTTAGCCCAGAAAACAGGGCTTTCTCTTCTTCCTGGAATGCTGCTAAGTTTGCTGGCAATTTCTTTGTTGTTAACGATCTTATAGGATGGCTGTCCTGGATGGGTAATGACTGAGGCTTGGTCATCTTCTGAAGAGTGGACTTGCTGGGGTGGCATCTGCTGGCTCTACATCCAGAGTATCCTCTCCATCTTTGCTGACCATGGATTGTTCATTACATCCAGGTCATTATCTTCTCCATGCATCTGAGACCTAGGACTATGCCATGATGATCCCCAGGCTGCTAAAAGCCTGCTGGATTATCTATCTCTTTGTTTCTATGGTTCTAATACTGCTGTCCAAATCGATTTAGTTGTGAAGGTCAAGCAGAAAAAAACTTACATAATACATGCCCTATTAAAGCACAAGCCCAGGAGGGCAGAGCAGGTGGCCTGGTTCACTGCTTTGCCTTAAGTGCCTAGCATAGCACCTAATACATAGCACTCAAGGAAGATGCTGAATGAATTGAATAAACAAGCAACTATAGCCTACTTGAAGTAAGATAAGGGTGGAAAGAGAGAAGCGTCAGGTACAGTCAAGAATCCGGAAGTTAGGGAAGGCAATCTTACAGAAGGAAGTGTATGAGTCATGCCTCACCACTGAGAACAAATGCAAACGCTGTCTGCTTTTCCTGAGTGCTTCATCTCACTTCCTAGCTTCATCCCTTAAATGGCAGGAAGATCTTCAACTCTGCAAGTGCTTTGCCATTTATGACCAGGACTATGATAATTGAATTACTTATACAATCTTTTAAAATAATTTTTACATTTGGAAAATGATTTAATTTTTCTTCGAGCATTCTGTGAGGCATAGAGAGGTGGTGTGGTTGTCACTGGATAGATGGGGAGGTGGAGGGCTAGAGGTGGTAAGATTTGTGCTGGTTTTCACCTTCAACAAACGTCAGAGCCTAGACTTGGCCTCAGTTTTCCTAATTCCAAGTTCAGCTATCTTTCCTTCTACCCTCTGTTGAGAGAGCCTGGCTATATCCTTAATATTCCCGTGATAAACTAAGCATGGTGCCCAGTGCTTTGGGAGGCTGAGGCAGGAGTGTCACTTGAGATCGAGAGATCAAGGTGGCAATGAGCCGTGATTGCACCACTGCACTCCAGCCAGGGCAAGAGTGAGACCCTGTCTCAAAAAAAAAAAAAAAAAAAAAAAATCCAATTTCAGTTTATTTTAAAAAAGTGATTTTCATATTATTGTGCCAAGGAAATTTAGAATGGGGTTGCAAACAGGATGATGATGATGATTATTATTATTCTGAGATGGAGTCTTACTCTGTTGCCCAGGCTGGAGTGCAGTGGTGCAATCTCGGCTCACCGCAACCTCTGTCTCCTGGGTTCAAGTGATTCTCCTGCCTCAGCCTCCGGAGTAGCTGGGATTACAGGCACCCACCATGCCCAGCTGATTTGTGTGTTTTTAGTAGACACAGGGTTTCGCCATGTTGACCAGGCTGGTCTTGAACTTTTGACCTCAGGCGTTCTGCCTGCCTCAGCCTCCCAAAGTGCTGAATTACACGATTTTTTTAATGGTACAAAAAATGTTAACTATCAGAATGCATTGCAGAGAAAGGCTAAGCTTTTTTTCTGAAACTTCTGTGTGGGTCAGCAATATATAAATACAAATAGGTGACCATAATGTCCACTATCTTACTATGGGACACAGCACTAAGTTAGAAATTGTAGAGGGAGACTGGGCTCAGTGGCTCATGCCTGTAATCCCAACACTTTGGGAGGCCAAGGGAGGATGATTGCTTGAGATCAGGTGTTCAAGACCAGCCTAGACAACATAGCGAGGCTCTATCTCTTAAAAGAAGAAAAAAAGGACATACACATTCATGTATCTTTCTGGGCTCCCAGTCAGCCGGCACGTCTGCCGGGGACTCTTGGCCAGCAAGAGGGTTCCAACCTGAATAGGGGAGTGCGCTGGAAGAAAAGAAAGAATAGAGAGGTCCGGAGGGTCAAGTGAGCCGTTTGCTCAAATGACAAATTTATTTTTGCACACAGTTAGTATATATATCTTTGTCCTACTTTGTTTGCAGGAACAGACACCAATATCTCATACATCAAAGGGAACAGAAAGTCCTGGGATACAAGCTTAGGCAGCAGATAACACAATAGTAAAATCAGGTACACAATCCGATACAATCAAGTCATCCAGACGGGTCTCATTATCAGGTTGGGGAAAGCTAAAGTTAAAAAGTTAACTATCTATGCAAGGCACCAGAGAGGCCGTAAGCCTGTTATCTAAGCAAACAGCAGTCACAAGAACAAGCACAGGACCCAGCAAATGGGTAGACAAAGTCATAAAAAGCAGAAACAGAAAATAAACACAATGTCTTCTCAGACCACATAGGTATCACCTTATCGTCTAGCAAAGTTGCTTTTAGATATCCTTTGATCTCAGTTTAACTTTCCCCGATCTCGACTGCCTCCAACAAGAAACTGTGTCCGGGCTCAAGCTCACCATATGGTGAGGCCCAATTCCGAGGGGCCTCACATGGGAGCGATCCCCACATATCTTTATAATAGAATGATTTATATTTTTGGGGTATATACCCAGTAATGGGATTGCTGGGTCAAATGGTATTTCTGCTTCTAGATCTTTGAGGAATTGCCACACTTTTTTACACATGGTTGAGCTAATTTACATTCCTATCAACAATATAAAAGTATTCCTTTTTCTCCACAATTTGGCCAATGGGAACTGAATGATGAGAACACATCGACACATAGGGGTGAACAGCACGCTCTGGGGTCTGTCAAGGGAACAAGGGGTGGGGGGCGGAGAATAGCTAATGAATGCTTGGCTTATACCTAGGTGATGACTTGATTTGTGCAGCAAACCACCATGCCAAACATTTACCTATATAACAAACCTGCAGATCCTGCACACGTACCCCATAACTTAAAGTAAAAGTTGATGAAAAACAAACAAAGATTTAGCTTGCAGTGGTGGAGCATGCCTGTAATCCTAGCTACTTGGGAGGCTGAGGTGAGAGGATCATTTTGGAGTTCGAGGCTGCAGTGAGCTATGATCATGCTGCTGCACTCCAGCTTGGGCTACAGAGTGAGACCCTGTCGAAAAAAAAAATTGCAGAGGGAAAAACAGGACTAATTATGAACACATGTCCCACCTGTGTTGTCTGGGAGGATCACATCCCCCACAACAAAATATTATTCTAGAATAGACCTTTTTTTTTGTCATTTTTCCATTTATCATTCCATTTTGAACTCATAATATTATCTGCCTCTAAAAAGCGCTCTAGACTTCCCTTTGCTTCCATTGCTTCTAAGGTAAGGACCTGAATTGACTTGATTTTCTGAGTTCATACCTGTGAGAGCCAGATGTTTACCTGTCCCCTTCATTTTCTGTGCATTCCAAATCACAAGATAATCCTTTTAAAAGTTGCTCCTGTAGCAGTAATCCTCACCCATTACTATAAGCTCCATCACTTTTTAAAAAGGAATAAGAACACCGTATAAGCAGTAGATTAAAAATTTAAAAAGGCTGAGTGTAGTGGCTCATGCCTGTAATCCCAGTGCTTTGAGAGGCTGAGTTGAGTGGATCACCTGAGGTCAGGAGTTCAAGACCAGCCTGGCCAATGTAGTGAAACCCTGTCTTTACTAATAACACAAAAATTAGCCAGGCGTGGTGGCGAGCACCTGTAATTTCGCTACTTGGGTGGCTGAGGCAAGAGAATCGCTTGAACCCGGGAGATGGAGGTTGCAGTGAGTCGAGATCACGCCACTGCACTCCAGCCTGGGCAACAGAGAATGACTGTGTTAATAACAACAACAGAAAAAGGCACATTCGCCAAACAAGTCAGCCTATCAGGCTCTCATGATTTGAAACATGCAGTGAAGATGCCGAAGTAAAAAGGAAGGGTGAATTCATCAGCTGCTCCTTTTAGCAGAGACTCAGAGCAGCTAAATCCACAACAGACCTTACCTTGGTGGCCTTGGACACACGGGAGAGTTTGCAGCGGCACAGCGTTAGCTACAACAGCAGATGGGGGAGGTGAACCCTGAGCTTTGGCCTTGGCTCCACTCCGGAGCCACAGTGATCCTGGGCAGGTCACAGTCTCTCTGCTCCACCTGCACAGCAGACCAGAGTGTACCTGCCCCCTGACCCTGTTGCAGCACACCACGTGGGCCCTGAAGAAAATGACCACGGACACTGTAGGGATACACAGAGGCGCTGATCCAGCCAGCACCTTTGACTTTGAATGAGCCAACACCTTTGCATGGCAAGTGGCCACTTCAATTGCCGTGGAACTGACGTGTTCTCTTCTTCTTTTGCTGCTAGGAAAGTGATTATTTTTTGCCCAGGCGCGGTGGCTTATGCCTGTAATGCTACTACTTTGGTAGGCCAAGGCAGGTGGATTGTTTGAGCTCAGGAGTTCGAGACTAGCCTGAGCAACCTGGTGAAACCCCGTCTCTACATAAAATACAAAAATTAGCCAGGCATAGTGATGCGCGCCTGTAATCCAGCTACCTGGGAGGCTGAGGTGGGAGGATCGCTGGAGACTGGAAGGCAGAGGTTGCAGTGAGATGAGATGGTGCCTCTGGACTCCAGCCTGGGCAATAGAGCAAGACCCTGTTCTCAAAAGATATAAAAATAATACAATAATTTTAAAAAATAAAAATAATTATTTTTCATGTTGTGAAAAAAGCCACAGCTGTCCCACCAGGGATGCTTCATTTCTCTACTGTTTTGCCTCCAGCTTTTCTCAATGTCTATTTTTTTTCTGGAGACAGAGTCTCCCTCTGTCACCAGGTTGGAGTGCAGTGGTATGATCTCAGCTCACTACAACCTCCACCTCCTGGGTTCAAGTGATTCTCCTGCTTCAGCCTCCTGAGTAGTTGAGATTACAGGTACACACCACCATACCAGGTTAATTTTTTTGTATTTTTAGTAGAGACGGGATTTCACCATGTTGGCTAGGCTGGTCTCGAACTCCTGACCTTGGGTGATCCACCCACCTTGGCCTCCCAAAGCCCAGGATTACAGATGTGAGCCACCACACCCAGCCTGAATCTCTGCTTTGAGCCCATTGCCACATATTCCACATAAGGCCACACCGCTCACTGCTGCCTCCTCCTCTTTGGGGTGTGTGGGGTGCCACAGCCATTTGAAAAATAAATCTTGCTAGCATACCTAATCCTACTTCATTTGAAAATGCTCTTAGGTTTTTTTGAAATCTCCCATAAAATTTAAAGTTTACTTGTATTTTGACTATGAATGAATTGGGCAGAAATGGCTTCTCACGATTTTTGTTTTTATCTACCTTGCAACCTACTATATGTTTGCAAAATTTCTTTTACTGCAATCTACTACATGCTTGTAGTCTCTTGGTATCAGAGTTCAATTCTTTTCTTTCTTCTTTTATTTCAATTATTACCATGTCATTGGCTTTTCCACTTTTAATCATCTCCTTAAATAGTTCTTCCCACCTGGCAGCCAGGCACATTGGCTCATGCCTATATAATCCCAGCACTTTGGGAGGCTGAGGCGGGAGGATTGCTTGAGCCCAGGAGTTTGAGACCAGCCTGGACAACATAGTGAGACCCCGTCTCTATTAAAAACAAAACAAAACAACAACAACAGAAAAAACCCCAAAAACCAAAACTTTCCAGCTGGCTGCAAGCTACCCTTCTTTCACAGACAAATGCTTTAACAATTGATTGTTAAGTGTCCAGTTGATTTTTGAAACTATCTCTGAAACTCCCAATTTTCTTCTAGTGACTACAAGATAAGTTCATTTGTCATCCTAATTCTGTGGTACAGAAAAATTAAGGGTTTTTTTGTTTGTTTGTTTTTAGTGGGAAACAAAAAAAATTACTTCATTGCCAGGATCCCTTTTGGAGTGAGTGACAAATGAAGGCTGGGTCCGCTGCTGTATTTCCTTCAGTGAGCCTTAACTCAGAGTCATTGTGCAGATTAAGCTCTTTCCATACTTGTACACACACCAATGTTCAAGTATTGTTTGTATATGCATTGGGGAATCATATTGGACCTAAGCTAATTTACTAATATTACTGTTAGTGAGAAAAGAGAGGTAACTAAATGTCCATTAAACAAGGAATGAATAAACAATGATAAATTTTGGCAACCAATACTAATTAGCAATAAAAAGGAGTGAACTATTGCAAATACTTGAATGAATATTAAAAAAAAAAAATTGCTGTGCCAAAGAATCCAGACACAAAAATGCATGATTTCATTAACATATAAAGTCCTAAAATATGCAAAACTTATCTGTAGTGATGGAAATTGGATTGGTGGTTGCCTGGGGTGGGGGGTAGGGAAGGGAGTGACAGCAGAAGAGCACAGGGGAACTTCCTGGGGTGACCAAAACACTCTACACTTTGTGATGATGTTACAAACATTCGTCCAAACTCATGTATTAATACTATACACTTACATTATACATTTGCTTGTTTGTAAACCATACTGCTATGGTTTGAATATCTGTCCTCTTCAAAACTCATGTTGAATCTTAATACCAGGCCCGGTGCAGTGGCTCTCGCCTATAATCCCAGCACTTAGAGAGACGGAGGCAAAAAGATTGCTTGAGGCCAGGAGTTAAAGATTAGACTGGTCAAGATAGCAAGAACACAGTTCTGCAAAAAAAATTAAGTAAATTAGCTGGACATGGTGGTTCATGCCTGTAGTCCAAGCTACTGAGAAACTGAGACAGGAGGATCCTTGAGCCCAGGATGTCAAGGCTGCAGTGAGCCATGATTGCACCATTGTATTCCAAGTTGGGCTGGAGAGTGAGACCCTATAGTAAAAAAATAAAAAAAAGAGGTGGGGCTTTTCAGAAGGGCTCTGTGCTTATGAATGGATTAGCCCATTCATGAATTAATGGAGTCAAAGGTTAATGGATTAATGAGCTATTATGGGAGGGGAACTTGTGAAAGAGAAAGAGAAAGCCCTGAGCTAGCAGCCTTAGCCCTTGAACCATGTGATGCCTGTGCCGTCTTGGAATTCTTTACAGTCCATACCAGGAAGAAGGCTCTCACCAATGTGCCCCCTCAACCTTGAACTTCGCAGCCTCCATAACTGTAAGAAATAAAACACTAGGTCAGGCACGGTGGCTCATGCCTGTGTTCCCAGCATTTTGGGAGGTTGAGGAGGACGGATCAGGAGGTCAAAAGATCAAGACCATCCTGGCCAACATGGTGAAATCCAAAATTAGCTGGGTGTGGTGGTGCATGCCTGTAGTTTCAGCTACTCAGGAGGCTAAGGCAGGAGAATTGCTTGAACCCAGGAGGTGGAGGTTGCAGTGAGCTGAGATTCCAGCCTGGCAACAGAGCAAGGCTCCGTCACCAAAAAAAAAAAAAAAAAAAAAAAGAAAAGAAAAGAAAGAAAGAAAGAAAGAAAGCCATTTTCTTTATAAATTTCCCACGTTCAGGTATTGTTATAAGCAACAGAAAACAGATAAAAATAAAAAGATGTACTTCAATAAAGATAATTTGAAAGAAAATCACTGATACATGGAAGAAAATAAACCAGTCTCAAACATCATCCTGCATACAAGAATCTAGACACAAAAAGGACATAACCATAAAGATTCCGTTTATGCCAGGTCCCAAACAGTCAAAACTACTTCATGCTTATAGAAATCACAAAATGCGGCTGGGCATGGTGGCTGAGGCCTGTAATCTCAGCACTTTGGGAGGTTGAGAGGCAGGTGGATCACGAGGTCAGGAGTTCGAGACCAGCTTGGCCAACATAGTGAAACCACCTATCTCTACTAAAATACAAAAATTAGCTGGGTGTGGTGGCTCGCACCTGTAGTCCCAGCTCCTCAGGAGGCTGAGGCAGGAGAATTGCTCCAACCTGGGAGGCAGAGGTTGCAGTGAGCTGAGACCACGCCATTGCACTCCAGCCTGGGTGATAGAGTGAGACTCCTTCTCAAAAAAAAAAAAAGACAAAAGAAAAAGAAATCACAACTGCGGTCATCCTGGAGGCAGGGGTAGGTGAGAACTGATGGTAAAGGGCACGGGGGAGCTCTCTGAGTTGATGAAATATCCTATATCTTGATGGGATATAGTTACATGGGTGTATACAATTACAAACACTTAAAATCTTTGTTTGCATGTAGATTATACCTCAACTTAAAAAAATGCATTCTACTCTCCCTCATCCAAAGCATTTTACTGTGCTCTACTCTCTCTAGCTCTGGGCTTCTTCCAGCGGTGCAATGACTAAGGTTATTTCAAATTCCACATCAGGGCAAGGCTTCCATACAATAGGAAAACCAAACAGGATCTTTGAAATTGAGTCTGTCCCAGAAAATTTCTGATGAAAACATGCCCATAAAGCAAAGCTCGGACAGGCCAATAAACCTTGTAAGTTTGGCCACGTATAACACTCTTCAATTAATACATATAGAATAAGAGTTACCTGTTTTTTTCTGTGCCCAGCGTTTCTTTCTTTCTAGAACCATGCTGGTTTCCTGCCTTCCGATTCAACTTCTTCTCCTTCCTGCTGCCCACCACTATGAAAATCCCAGGCACAACACCCCTTCCTCTCCCTGGCGTCTCTCGTCCTCCTCCTTCAGAGACAGCTGCCAAGAGCAATAGCTTTATACGCAGAAGCCCATCCTCTTCTGGTGGCTTTACGTACTGGAGCCAACCCTCTTCTGCAGCCAATGTCATTTGAAATCCCATTTAAAAAAAAAAAGCAGACACCCAGATTCAGATCTTTCTGAAACACAAGTGATTAGAGAGATAATAACACCTTCCCCTGACTATTCTTTTTTTTTTTTTTTTTTTTTTGAGAGAGAGTCTTCCTCCATTTCCCAGGCTGAAGTACAGTGGTGCAATTTCCACTCACCGCAACCTCTGCCTCCCGGGTTCAAGTGATTCTCCCACCTCAGCCTCCCAAGTAGCTGGGACCACACACAGGTACCCGCCACCAGGCCCGGCTAATTTTTGTATTTTTTTTTTTTGAGACGGAGTTTCGCTCTTGTTACCCAGGCTGGAGTGCAATGGCGCGATCTCGGCTCACCGCAACCTCCGCCTCCTGGGTTCAGGCAATTCTCCTGCCTCAGCCTCCCAAGTAGCTGGGATTACAGGCACGCGCCACCATGCCCAGCTAATTTTGTGTGTTTTTAGTAGAGACGGGGTTTCACCATGTTGACCAGGATGGTCTCGATCTCTTGACCTTGTGATCCACCTGCCTCGGCCTCCCAAAGTGCTGGGATTACAGGCGTGAGCCACCGCGCCCGGCCGTGTTGTTGGTTTTTGTAAGAGCAGAAACAAGTGATTTATTTTTTATTTTTAGTAAAGGTGGGGCTTTGCCATATTGACCAGGCTGGTCTTGAACTGGCCTCAAGCAATCCACCTGCCTCGGCCTCCCAAAGTGCTAGGATTACAGGTGTGAGCTACCACGCCCGGCCTAAGTGATCTTTAACATGCTTCAGATTTTATTTTTTCATATATAGTACCATTCTTTTTAATTTGTGTGAGGTATTTGCTGGTAAATTAATTATTGCCTTCCAAATTCTGTTTATTCTCTATGTTTATGTTCAGATCAATCTAGTATTAGGTGCAGCAGGAAGAATATGCGTAAGAAAACCATAAAACTTATGGGGGCATCTTAGGGAGTCAACTGACCCTAGCCCGGGCAAAGTGGCGAGATCTCATCTCTATAAAAAATACAAAAATTGGCGTGGTGGCTCATATCTGTAATCCCAGCACTTTGGGAGGGCCAGGTGGGTGGATCTTGAGGTCAGGAAATCGAGACCCTCTTGGCCAACGTGGTGAAACCCCGTCTCTACTAAAAATACAAAATTAGCCGAGTGTGGTGGCATGTGCCCTTTAGTCCCAAGTACTTGGGAGACTGAGGTGGGAGAATTGCTTGAGCCCAGGTCAAGGCTGTGGTGAGCGGAGATCCCACCACTGCACTCCAGCCTGGGCGACAGAGTGAAAGAAACCCAAAAACCAAAATCAAAACAAAAAAAAAAAAAAAAAGGAAAGTCAGCTGACCATCTAGTCATTGAGATGCAGTGGAAGTATCTGATTAGATACATTGAGAGAAGGTGGGGTTGCAGGGAAAAGTTCGGATTAAAGAAAAATGAAGGGGAGCCGCGGTGGCTCAGGCCAGTTGTCCTGGCGCATAAGGAGGTGATGTTGCACGTCCGAGGCCAGCCTGGGCAACATAGAAGCCTCTCATCCATTAGAAAAAAAAAAAAAGAAAGAAAATAGTAAAGAAAAGAAAAATTAGGAATCATTGGAGCTATTTAACAACTCTGTAAATTTTAACAACAGATAGCAATGTTAAATCCTTTATTATCTGTAGATGTGCAAATAAAATTATCCAGTGAAGGACAAGTCTTCCTTTCCCCATGGAAAGCCAGTTTCAATATTCCCGGACTATATTTCAATATTCGATATTCCTGATCTACAAACATACCCATTCTTTGGATTCATCTTTAATCTGGCTATAACAGCCTCACCAGTTTCGTGAGTGCTAGGACTCAGAAGCTGATACCCCAAAATACGGGACTTTGACATGCTGGAGACATCAAGGTCTCTCTGACCTTCCCTGCTCCTAGCTCGACAGAGCCTTTATCTGCTTAAGATCCAGACCCACCAAAAGGAACAATTGTTTCTTTTCCCCTCCCTGTAAGACCAAGAATATACCCACGCCTGAACAGACCCTTTCACAAGATAATGTAGCTTCTTTTCTCCCCTGACCCATTCATTCTCCCTAGCAAGCACCTCAACAGAACTGCTCTTCTCTTCCCTTCCATAACCTGCCAGAGTGATCTAGAAGCTTCTGACACATGATGCAGGGTGGGGTAATCAATCACTCTGATTCTCCCTGTGTGCGTGTTACATAGATGTGTATGCATTTACCATTACATGACCCTAAGAGTCTTGTTGCTCTATTACCAATAATGACTGAAGGAAATTGGTATTTTTGTCCATTTCAGCTACTACTAGGATAATCTTATAAGTTATTTGGAAAGTTACGTTTTGGTCCATTTAATATATGTGCCTCGATGAAAAAACACCTTTCGCCACAGGGGACACCAATGTTTCAATAGGAGGAAAACACATGATTTTTTTTTTTTTTTTTTTTTTTGATGCAAAGTCTTACTCTGTCACCAGGCTGGAGTGCAGTGGTACGATCCCGGCTCACTGCAACCTCCGACTCCCAAGTTCAAGCCGTTCTTCAGCCTCAGCCTTCCGAGAAACTGGGATTACAGGCACCCACCACCACGCCTGGCTAATTTTTGCGTTTTTAGTAGAGATGGGGTTTCACCCGAGGGCCAGGCTGGTCTCGAACTCCTGAACTCAAGTGATCCTCCCGCGCAGCCTCCCAAAGTGCTGTTATTACAGGCGTGAGCCACTAGCCCGGCCTGAGAGTACTTTTAGAAAACATTATTTCTTTACCCTTTTCAAACCTGAAGCACTCCAAAAGTCTCAACCTTTTGCACATTTGCTGCAGCGACATTGATTTGGTAAATAGATGTCACACTGTTATTTGATGACCTAGGTATCCTTTCCAGCAGTGTTATTGTAAGATGTAGTGTTTTCTTTTAGTTTCAATTAACTAAATTTCAAGTGGTTCCCCCAAAAAACCCCTGCTCTCTTAAATTCAAACTCACCTCTATTTTCCTCACTAGGAAAGACCTTTTTTCCATCCTTGGATTGGAATTTGGAATTCTGTGCTAAGATGCCTTTCAGTTAAAATCTGCCAACGCGGGTTGTAACCTTAGGAGGTGCCGGCACTTTACGAAAATCGTGGTTTTGTTTAATCTGCTTTCCCAAAAGGCTGCGAATGGGAATTCCAGACAAATCCACTTGGGTGAGTCACAGCACGCGAGCTGTGGGCCTCCTCACGCGTCTCGGAGTGTAGCCCAGGCCCGCGGATCCAGGAGCCCGTCCCCAGCTCTCCAAACCCGAGAAGAGGGAGGCGACGCTGCTGAGAGCGAGGGATGACGGTGCTCCTTCAATTAATTCGCCCCGGAGATGTTCTTACCTACATAAGGGGGTCTCTGTTCACCAGATCGCTCACTTGCGGGACGACCAGCACCCGCAGCTGTCGGATGGATCCAGGCGCTCTTGATGGGGCGGGGGCGGAGCCTGCCTGGCCGAGAGCCCGGGGCCACGCCCCCACGTTTTGCATACGCGAGTCGGGGCCTCCAGACCTTTCATCGCAGTGGGGAAGCCCAGGTTTCCCTGGGCCAGGGCCGGTTTTCTGGGCAAAAACAGTCAACTCCGCCGAAAGGAGCAACTTAAGTAATACACTGACATTCAGCATAATGAAGCAGGATGGCCTGAATCCAACGTCGATCGTTTGTTTTATTTATAAATATGTCCTTTCTTATGAATCCAAGGCTGGCTGTGACCCCCACTCTACACTGAAGAAAGTGAAGCCGAAGGAAGCAGGCCTCCCCTTCCCTTCCCCTTCCCCTTCCGTCCTCCTCCCCTCCTTTTCCCCTCCCCTTCCCCTCTCCTCCCCTTCCCCTTTTCCTCCCCTTCCCTCTGCTCCCCTCCTCTCTTCCTTTCTTTCCTTCCTTCCATCCTTCCTTTCTTTCCTTCCTTCCATCCTTCCTCTCTTTCTTTCTTTCTTTCTTCTTTCTTCTTTCTTTTTCTTTCTCTCTCTTTCTCTCACTCTCTTTCTTTCTTTCTTTCTCTTTTCTTTTCTCTTTCTTTCTTTTAGACGGGGTCTCACTTCATCTCCCAGGCTGAAGTACAGTGGTGCAAACCCAGCTCACTGCAACCCCCATCTCCCAGTCTCAGTGATCCTGCCTCAGCCTCCCAAGTAGCTGGGCTTGCAGGTAGGTGCCACCACATCACATTATTTTATTTTATTTTGTTTTTGTAGAGACAGACTCTCACTATCTTGCTCAGGCTGGTCTCGAACTCCTGGGCTCAAAGAATCCTCCTGCCTTGGCCTTCCAAAGTGTTGAGATTACAGGTGTGAGCCACTGCACTCAGCCTACAAATAGTGTATATATTAACGTGAAACTTCTTATTTAAAAGAGGATTTTTTAGAAAAAGCATTACAAAGTACTTTTTGGTTAAAATGGAAAAAAGATTTTTATTTTTGTTCATCTCTTTGTGGAATTGAAAACCACCCTCCTGAAGATAAACACTGCATGGCTTCTAAGGGCTACTAGCAGAAGTGAAATGGATTAAAAGACCCCCAGGTGTCTTGGTTTTCCATCCTACGGCTCTGTCCTGCGTTTCCTATTTTCATCCTCCTGTGATTTGTGAAAAGTCCTGAGCTGAACATCAGGTGTAGGAGTTCCCTGGTCATTGTGCCACAAGGAGCCCTTGCAAATTGCTGTGTTCTCCCAGAGAGTATTGTGAAATTTCCTTAAAGCCTGAAGGTGTTATGATTTCCTCCACACCTCTTGATGAGGATGAGTTCAAATTGGATCTTGAGAAGTTTACTCTGATTCTCTAATATCCCATAGCCATAGTCTAAGTCAGAGAGAGGTATTGAGGAATTCATTTATGCATAGAAACATAAATGATACATTTGCAGATTACATGACGTGACATTTGAGTTTGATCCCATACGATTGTGTGGGGAGATGGGTGTGGATGGGGTCATAGATGACAAAAGATTGGCCATGTGTTGGTTGTTGTTTACTTGGGTGATAGTTCTTAGAAACTGATTGTACTGTTTTTCACTTTTGTATATATTTGGCATTCTTCATAACAAAATATTTTAAAAATCACTTATTCTGACTGGGCACAGTGGCTAATGCCTGGAATCCAGCACTTTGGGAGGCCGAGAAGGGTGGATCCCTTGAGCCCAGGAGTTCGAGACCAGCTTGGGCAACATAGTGAGACCTTTTCTCTACAAACATACAAAAATTAGTCGGGCATAGTAGCATGCACCTTTAGTCCCAACTGCTTGGGAGGCCGAAGTGGGAAGTTGGCTTGAGCTTAGGAGGTGGAGGTTGCAATGAGCTGAGATCACCCCATTGTACTCTAGTCTGGGTGACAGAGCCAGACCCTGTCTCAAAACAACAACAACAACAAAAACGACACACATAAAATCATTTATTCATTAAGAAGTTATTTATTCCTTTTGGTCCCGGCAGCGGCAGGACTGAGCCACGGACGCCGTCCCTTCACTTTCAATGTCCGCTCCGCTGCCGGCCCCGCCACCATCACGGAACAGGCCGTCTCCTTTGCTAAAAGCGTCCTGGCAGGAGGCATGGCCGCCGCCATCTCCAAGACGGCCCTGGCCCGGATCCAACGGCTCAAGCTGCTGCTGCAAGCAGCACAAAAGCATCGTGGACCTCATCGTCCGCACCCCAAGGAGCAGGGCGTGCTGTCCTTTTGGAGGGGCAACCTGGCCAACGTCATCCGCTATTTCCCCACGCGAGCCCTCCACTTGGCCTTCAAGGATCAGTACAAGCAAATCTTCCCGGGGTTGGCGGGGTGGGGCGGGGGCAAGCACACACCGTTCGTTCCGGAGGTACTTTACAGGTAACCTGGCTCCCTGCGGCGCGGTCGGCGCGACCTCCTTCTGATTCATGCACCCCCTGGATTTCGCCAGAACCCGCCCGGCAGCCGACGTGGGGAAGTCGGGCACAGAGCGCGCGTTCCAAGGCCTGGGAGACTGACTGCCTGGCGAAGGTCACCAAGTCCCACAGCGTCTGGGACCGGTATCGGGGCTCCAGCGTCTACGTGCAGGGCATCATCATCTACCCTGCCGCCTACTTCTGCGTGTACCACACGGCCAAGGGCATCCTCCCCGACCCCAGGAACACGCACATCGTGGGGAGCTGGATGATCGCGCAGACGGTGGGGCCCGTGGCCGGTGTGGTCTCCTACCCCTTCCACCCGGTGCAGCCGCGGAGGATGATGCAGTCCCGGCGCAAAGGAGCTGACATAAGTACACGGGCACCGCTGACTGTTGGAGGAAGATCTTTGGAGACAGGCGGGTAAGGCCTTCTTCAAGGGGGCAAGGGGGGCGCCTTCCTGCTGGTCCTGGACGACGAGCTGAAGAAGGTCATCTAAGGGCCTCGGCGGCCTCCTCTATACACACATCAAGGGAACCAAGAGAACCACGTAGAATCCTCAACCGTGCGGACCACTGACCCTCGAGAAATTCCAGTCGTCTTTTTCCCAGCCGGATCCTGCCTGTAGATGGCCAGGGAAGGCTCTAGAAAAGGGGCGCCTTGTGATGCAACCATCAGCACCCGATGCCATGTCTTACTGCGGGGAGGGAACCATGACGTCCTCTCAGGCCCAAGGGTGAGACACTCCAATACTCAGACCTAGAGTCCAGAGGTTTGTAGGACCCAAGTCTTGTTTAAGTATTTATTTAAGACTAAAGAATCATGTTTCCCATTTGTACTTAAAAAAAAGTTCTTTATTGAGTGCCTACTATGTGCTAGACACTGTCCTAGGTGCTTGGGATATATTTGTGAACAAAGTTAAAAATCTCTGCCTTGCCACTTACCTTCTAGCTTGGGATGGGGTGTGTAGAGGGAATACCAAATAGTAAACACGATGAGGTAGTGAATTTTATAGTGTGTTAGAAAGTGTTAAGTGTGTGGATCTAATGGGAATGCTAATCCCATAAAGAAGACGATGGAGAAGAGGACTGAGCCCGAGACTTGGGTCTCCAACTTGGGAACGAACCTGCAGGGAGGCTGAATGAGAGCAGGAGGAGAGGGAGCCGCAGTGTCTTAGGGAGTCGCTCAACACTGTGTACCTCTCTAATACACTTCCTCTTGCACTGATACTCAACAATGTGGCTGCAATTATGTCCACGAAAATCTATTCGAGGTGGGGTGTGGTGGCTCATGCCTGTAATCCCAGCACTTTGGGAGGCCGAGGTGGGTAGATCACCTGTGGTCAGGAGTTTGAGACCAGCCTGGCCAACATGGTAAAACCTTGTCTCTACTAAAAATGCAAAAATTAGCTGGGTGTGGTGCCTTGAGTAATTAGTAAATTAGTCTGAGCACCCCTGTAATCCCAGCTAGCTACTCTCCAGGCTGAGGTGGGAGAATTGCTTGAACCTGGGAGGTGGAGATTGCAGTGAGCTGAGATTGCACCACTGCACTCCAGCCTGGGCAACAGAGCGAGACCCTGTCTCAAAAAAAAAAAAAAAAAATCTAGTTGAATAATTGATATAGGAATGGAGAAAAGTGGCTAGGCAAAGAAAAATCTCACATTAGTAAGTAGGCTAATTTATCTGTTTACTGTAAGAAGGATTACGGTTAAGTAGGCTAATTTATCTGTTTCACTCTTAAATGTTAACTCTTTGAAGGCTAAGATTTGTTTATCTTTAGCTCTCTATCTTGGCCTAATAGAGCAGTCACATATTTGCAGAGTAAATAAGTAAAAAACAGGTGGAGAGTCGGAGCGAAGCTGTGACTTGCCGTGCTGGACCATCCAACATTCCAACCGTAATTCAGTTGCAGATGTTGGAGCTCATAAACTGATGCCCCAAAGTACGATGCCTGGACATACCGAACTGCAGAAGCCTAAAGGTCTCTTTGACCTCCCCGACCAGGTCTCTTCTGAAGAAGCTGCAGTCCCTTTGTCTGCCTCAGATCTAGACCCACCAAGGGGAACTAATGTTTTTTCTTCCCCTTCTTGTAAGACTAAGAATGTAACCACACTTGAACAGACCCTTTCACTGTCAAAGAGAACAGACTTTTAAATTAATCTCAGTTCCTGATCCTTTACTGTCCCTCAGCAGAATTCCTCTTCTTCCTCCTCCCATAACCTGTTTAGCCAGGCTGATAATACAAGCTTCTGAACCCTGTTGGAAGGTGGGCATGCACTGTGCTTCTCCTAGTGCAAACATTAATATATTTGTCTCCCTTTTCCTTTCTTTTCTTCTCCTTTTCTTTTTTTAATTGTCCAGGGTAGAGTGCAGTGGCACCATCTCAGCTCACTGCAACCTCCGCCTCCCAGGTTCAAGCAATTCTTGTGCCTCCGTCTCCTGAGTAGCTGGAATTACAGACGTGTGCCACCACACCTGGCTAATTTTTGTTTTTTTAGTAAAGATGGGGTTTCACTGTGTTGGCCAGGATGGTCTTGCACTCCTGGCCTCAAGTGATCTGCCGGCTTCAGCCTCCAAAAGTTCTGGGTGTATACCTTTTCTCTAGTGAATTGACCTTTTTTGTGAGTTGGTTTTCAGTGAACTTTTGGGGGGTGAGGGGGAAACTTTGTGTTGACCCCAACACAGACCGACATCATGGGAGGATGTGTAGACGAGCCCAGGAATTTCTGTGACACTGATGACCAAAGATTGGAATTGATTTCCAAATTTCTATCTTTATTATAAAATCTGCTACAGGATAGTATGGGACCTAGCACCCACTGACTGAAACCCATCTAAAGATCATGGGTGATCTTTACATATCACCCACGTCTTTTGCTCTGTTGGCCTCACTAATGCAAGTTACACATCCTACAGAACAAAGAGATGGCTGAGAATATGGAGAGATTATTCTTTTTATTAAGGAAGAGTAGTCTTTTTTTTTTTTTTAACAGGGACACGGAAACAGGAAAGAAGTTAGTGAATGTACAATATGAAACAACAAGAAATCTATCATAAGGAATTTCTTTCAAAAAAGGTATTAGTTTTCACGATTTTATTTTGTTAAGCTCATAACACAAACAGATTTTTTGACGTGGGTGGCTGTGCTTCCACCACTTATGTTGATAATATATGCTAATCTTTTGTCTTTTTCCCAATGAAGACAAGATTACAAAAATGACAGAGAATAACAGCATAGTAGCTCAGTAGCATAATAGCATAATGCTAAGTCCTGGAAGATACAGGGAGAAGAAATGAAAGCAGTCATACCACCACAAAGGAAGAAAAACAACCCTGAGACTTCAGACTAAAAGGGACAGAATGAGCAATTCCAAGACATCCAGGTAGATGAGGCAGGACAGAAGCAGAAAGGTGGAGTGGAGGCAAGTTTCACCAGATTCTGTGAGCAAAGCCTCAGCGTTTCTTAGGCTAGAGGCAGAGCCAGGCTGGCCCACCTAGCAGCAGCATTGCTTCTGGCAGCAGCACTTTTGCTGACAGCATCCTTTCTGCTGGCAACAGCCCTTCCCACAGCCACAGCCACATGAGCTGCAGGTGCGGCGGCAGCAGCAGATCACGGGCGTGCTACAGCAGCCCCCACAGCAGCCGCGGCAGCAGGGGCAGCAGCTGGAGCAGCAGCCCACCCGGTAGCACCTGCAGGTGGTGCAGCTGCCACAGCCTCCACCACAACCACCACAGCCACCGCAGCCACCACCGCAGCCACCACCGCAGCCACCACCGCAGCCACCACAACCACAGCAACCCATGGTATCAGTAGAGAGGACTCAGGTGAAACGATGAGGGAGGACTCGGGAGAAGTAAGGAGGTCTGATGCTCTTTGCTTCAGGGGCTCTTATATACCCCTTTCAGGCCTAACATGTGGCAGCTGGCCACTTCCTTGTTTCCTCCAGCTTCCCTGGAGGAATTTCACAAGACCCTGAGTGTATTTCCTCATTGAACACCTCTGACCTCATAGAATTGCTTATTTTCACATTTACTTCTTCCTGAAGTTATGCTTCTAATAAAAACAGCATGTTTCTTAAATATTTAGTATTTTTTTTTTTTTGAGACCCAGGCTGGAGTGCAATGGCGAGATCTCCACTCACCGCAACCTCCTCCTCCTGGGTTCAAACGATTCTCCTGACTCAGCCTCCTGAGTAGCTGGAATTACAGGCACATGCCTCCATGCCTGGCTCTTTTTTGTATTTTTAGTAGAGACAGGGTTTCACCATGTTGGTCAGGCTGGTCTCAAACTCCTTACCTCATGATCCGCGCGGCTCTGCCTCCCAAAGTGCTGGGATTATAGGCGTGGGCCACTGTACCCAGACTAGTTTTGTTTTAACCTAGCAGTTTTGAAGTGTGATCTATGAATCTCACTTGATGAAAGCCCATCTCCTACCTTCCATGCATCAGGATCCCTCAGCCTGGAGAGGATCTTTCCCTTGGTTTTCCCTTCCTCTAAAGGAAGTCTTTTCTGTATTCAGGTGCTGTCGGCGGATTGCAAGAGAAGGTGAGATCCCACATGGATAAGCAAAGCACTCAAAGCTTCACATGCCAAAAGTTCCCTTGGCTAACATCTGAGAAGGCTTTCTCATCTGTTTTCAGAATTACTTTTGCTATTGATTCACAAGTCAAAATATGGGAAAGATAGCCATCTGGAGTTGATTGTCACAATGTATTTTTAAGTGAGCTTCCCACACTGGCTCACATTCCCCTCTCTTATCCTATACTCATGGAGTAGTGGTTGAGGTAGCCAAGAGCCTCTGCCACCAGCTGGTTTCATGTCCCTAAAAAAGCCATGGTCCCTATGTGACCCAGTTTCCTTAGCTTAGAGTAAATAATGTATAGTCTTTTAAAATACTTTATTTTTTAGAGCAATTTTAGGTTGACATCAAAATTGAGCTGAGGCCTGGGCGCAGTGGCTCATGCCTGTAATCCCAGAACTTTGGGAGGCTGATGCAGGTGGATTGCTTGAGGTCAGGAGTTTGAGACTAGTCAGGTCAACATAAAGTCTCTACTAAAAAATACAAAAATTAGCCAGGCATGGTGGTAGGGTAGTCCTGGCTACTCGGGAGGCTAAGGGAAGAGAATTGCTTGAAGCTGGGAGGTGGAAGTTGCAGTGAGTCTCTATCCACTGCACTCCAGCCTGGGTGGCAGAGTGAGACAGAGTCTCAATCAAATAAAATAATATCTGAGCCAAAAGTACAGAGTTCCCGTATACCCCCATCCTCCCCAGCACAGCGTCCTTCACTACTGACTTCCCATGCCAAGGTGGTACATTTGTAACAACTGGTGAACCTACAGTGACACATCATAATCACCCAAAGTCCATGGTTTTCATCAAGGTTTACTCTTGTCTTCTTTCATTACCCTGGGTACTTAGCCCCTTCAGAATCATATATCTGGGTGGGTGTGGTGGCTCACGCCTGTAATCCCAGTACTTTGGGAAGCTGAGGCAGGTGGATTACCTGGGCCAACATGGTGAAACCTTGTCTCTACTAAAAATACTGTAGTCTCTACTAAAAAAGGCTGTAGTCTCAGCTATGAGGGAGGCTGAGGCACGAGAATTGCTTGAACCTGGGAGGCAGAGGTTTAACAGCCTGGGCAACAGAGTGAGACTTGGTCTCAAAGAAGAAAAAAAAGAATCATATGTCCTAGGGATTGTCTCCAAAAAATTAAGAGAACAGAAGAACTCACGTAAAGTCCTTTTGCAGCCTTCAAGGGCTATTCCTAAACTTGCATCCTTTTCCAGAGTGCTGTGATCTGGGGTATTCCCCCTTGCATTTCTGTAGAGCAGTGGATCTCAGTGAGGGACAATTTTGCCCCCAGGAGATAATTAACAACATCTGAAGACATTTTTGCTTGTTATAACTGGCAGAGAGACTGTCATAACTAGTGGCTTGAGACCAGAGATGTTACTCAACATTCTACAATGTGCAGGACAGTCCCCACAACAAGGAATTGTCTGGCTGAAAATGTCAGTAGCCCCAAGGATCACAAGTCCTGGTGTATTTAGTGTTTTTTCTTTCTAAAGCATTTTCACATCCATTATTTCAAAAAAATATAATTGCCTGAGATTTGCCTTTAAAAAATTGTTCCTCAATTAGTTAACAAAGATGCATTGTGCCCATGCCAGGTAAAATGTTCTGGACTGGGGCCAGGCATGGTGATTACACCTGTAATCCCAGCACTTTTGGGAGGCTGAGGCAGGAGGATCACTCGAGTCCAGGAATTTGAGACCAGCCTGGGCGACATAGCAATACCCCCATCTCTACAAAAAATAAAAAATTAGTCAGGTGAAGTGGCACACACCTCTAGTACTAGCTACTTGGGAGGCTGAGGTGGGAGGACCACTTTAGCCCAAGAAGTTAATGCCACAATGAGTCATGATCATGCTACTGTGCTCCAATCTGTGTGACAGAGTAAGGGACCGTGTCCAAAAAAAAAAAAAAAAAAAAAAAAAAAAAAAAAATGTCTATGCTGTGCTGGAAGATTATGTAGCTGATCATTTTGAGCCATAATTTGGCCTGTGATTTAGAGCAGGAACTAAGGCTGGGAGTTGGGGGGTGGTCAGGCCACCTCTATCAGACTGTGTGAAATTGTGCAATATGGGTCACATCAGTTGATTTCAAACATGTCCTGAGTGTTAATTAACAACATATATGCACATGATTAAAATAATTCCACAGTTCCTTCTCCCATCTCACCTTCTTCTCTAGTCCACTAAACAGAAGCAGCATTATCCTCCTGTCAGCTTCTGTTGGGAGCTGCCTCCGTATTTCTTATTAATTCCTCTATTTCTTTTTTTTTTCTTTTTCTTTTTTTCTTTTTAAGACACAGTCTCATTCTGTCACCAGGCTGGAGTGCAGTGGTGCGATCTCGGCTCCCTGCAACCTCTGCCTCCTGGGTTCAAGCAATTATCCTGCCTCAGCCTCCTGAGTAGATGGGACTACATGCATATACCATCACATCCAGCTAATTTTTGTATTTTTAGTAGAGACAGGCTTTCACCATGTTGGCCAGGATGGTCTCCATCTCTTGACCTCATGATCCACCTGCTTTGGTCTCCCAAGGTGCTGGGATTATAGGCGTGAGCCACCGCGCCTGGCCAATTCCTCAATTTCTTAATTGCCAATGTTAGTTTCTGTTAAGATGGATGGGAATTTAACTTTCTTGTATCATTCCTAATATATTTGTATTACTAGTTTTTGTAATATCCAAAACCAATGGTAACTTGGTTATTGTAGTATAAATATTGCTCACTTGAGTCAAATAGTCTACTATAATTACATTTCCTGAAGCAGTCTTTTATTTATCTTAAGCATTGGATTTAATTCTTTCTCTCTCTTTTTTTTTTTAAACTTTTTGCTTTTATTTATTTTGATCTATTTGCTATTGTCAGCAATATAATGTTTCATGTGGATTTTCCTCTTGGACAGCAATTGATAAAACTTTTCAAGCAGCCAAGCTTTTTCTTTATTCTACTTACAAAATGCTTTCTTATTTTAAATGCCATGTGAATTGTACCAAAAAAAGATGAATCACTGTGATGGTTTACTTGTGCTTTATAAGCAATCACCCAATGTAATTTATTTATTTATTTTTTGAGCCAGAGTCTCACTCTGTCACCCAGGCTGGAGTATAGTGGTGTGATCTTGGCTCACTGCAACCTTCACCTCCCAGGTTCAAGCGATTCTCCTGCCTCAGCTTACCAAGCAGCTGGGACTACAGGTGCACGGCACCATGCCGGGCTAATTTTTATATTTTTAGTAGAGATGGATTTCACCATCTCTACTAAACCTGTTGGTCAGGCTGGTCTCGAACTCCTGACCTCAGGTGATCCACCCACCTTGGTCTCCCAAAGTGGTAGGATTACAGACGTGAGCCACCATGCCCGGCCGACACAATGTTAAATATACTGAATAATGAAACATAGAGCCAAGCTTTATAACTGGGTATTGGGGAGCAAAATCTTCCATTCTCAGGTCAACAATCTCTGGTGAGAGTATCTGGCTGCTTCTGCAGTTGGCAATGACATTCGTGCCCAAGACACCTGTCATTTCTCCAGTCTGGTAAGATACTTTCTGGGCACTATAGAGGAATACCCTCCTGATAATGCTCATTTGTTGTTCGAACATTGGACCATCCGTTCAAGCATTGCTGCTGTACTATGTGGGCTTTCTGAGAGTGCCCAAGACTGTTGATGATACCCCCTTTCCCATGGCTCTCAGGAGGGCTTACTGCAATTTTTAGGACATTTGACTTAGAAAACAAAACAGGTAATCTCATAAACCTAGTTCCCATTCCAAAGGGCAGTTAATAATATATTATGAGATTCTCCCATGACAATTGACCCAAACAATAACAAGGAAGTGGTCACGTGTTTCCCTCTCCTCTCCCGGGAGTTGGTACATAAGGGCCTCCCCCAGCAGGAGGCATCAGACTTCCTCACCTCTCAAGTCCTCCTTCCTCACTTCTCCTGAGTCCTCTCTACTGACACCATGGGTTGCTGTGGTTGTGGTGGCTGTGGTGGTGGCTGCGGTGGTGGCCGCAGTGGTTGCGGTGGTTGTGGTGGTTGCAGTGGTGGCTGTGGCAGTGGCTGCGGTGGTGGCTGTGGCGGCTGTGGCAGTGGCTGCGGTGGTGGCTGTGGCGGCTGTGGCAGCTGCACCACCTGCAGGTGCTACCGGGTGGGCTGCTGCTCCAGCTGCTGCCCCTGCTGCCGCGGCTGCTGTGGGGGCTGCTGCAGCACGCCCGTGATCTGCTGCTGCCGCCGCACCTGCAGCTCGTGTGGCTGCGGCTGTGGGAAGGGCTGTTGCCAGCAGAAGGGTTGTTGTCAGCAGAAGTGCTGCTGCCAGAAGCAATGCTGCTGCTAGGCGGGCCTCCGGCCTCTGGGAAGATGCTGCAGGTAACTAACTGTCCTGTTGGTAAAATTTTCTCTCCCTCCTGCCAGTCTTCTCTGATTTGAAAGTCATAAGAAGTTTTATCCATATTCCCTGGTCTCTGAGATCCCACCTGCACATGAAAACCACCAACACAAACCTTCTCTGTCAATCACCAATCAAATTATGAGCCCAACGAAACAGAGGGGTATTTTTAATGCTATGTTTTCTTGAAATTTTACTATTGAAATGTGTGTTTCTATTCCTTTCTCCTTCTTTCTGCAGCTTCTGTATCTTGCATCTCTGCTCCTGCTTTCTGTTTCTGTAAACCTGGGATAATATCTTCCCAATAAAGCAAATAAAATTGGTATCGAATACTCATGGACATCTCTCTTTTGTTATTCTAATGTGTCTAAAGGAAAGATGCAATTACATCTAGAAAAGACTCCCTGTGTTTGTTTGTGATGGATTTAGAATAACCACTAATAAACCAGATGTGGTGGCTCACACCTATAATCCCAGCACTTTTGAAGGCCAAGGTGGGCAAATCTCTTGAGGTCACAACTTCAAGACCAGTCTGGACAACATGGTGAAGCCCTGTCTCTACTAAAGATACAAAAAATTAGCTGGATGTGGTGGTGCGCACCTGTAGTCCCAGCTGCTTGGTAGACGGAGGCAGGAGAATCACTTTGAACCTGAGAGGTGGGGGTTGCGGTGAGCTGAAATAGTGCCACTGCACTCCAGCCGAGGCAACAGAGTGAAACTCTGTCTCAATTAAAAAAAAAAAAAAAAAAAAAGAAAGAAAGAAAAGACAAGAAATCATGAATAACATGTTCCTAACAGGTTTTCACACAGTGGTAAAAATTTGGGGGCTTCAATTATCCTCTTACCTGAATTAGAAAAAGGATTCAGAAAACTGTATCAATGAGCTCTTATTTCATCACTTTCTCTCTACCCTAGATTCAACTTTTCTAAAAAATTTTAACCTCAGCATCTATAGTCAGATGAAATTCAACACCTAAAGCTATTTAAGCTATTTAGGTCTTGGTTACTTTGGTTTTGGTTCTATTAACAGACTAAAATTTGATTACAGCTTAATGAAATCATCATCAGTACTAGTTAACTGCCTTTCTGGCAGATTATGGTCACAAAATACTAATATGATCATATTTGAATAAATCTATTAATAAAAGTTGTGATCCACTAAAACACTTTATCCACTTTAATTATATTCTCTTTTCTCCTTTCTTTCTTTCTTTTTCTTTCTTTCTTTCTCTCTTTCTCTCTCTCTCTTTCTCTCTTTCTCTCTTTCTTTCTTTCTTTCTTTTCTGAGATGGAGTCTTGCCCAGGCTGGAGTGCAGTGGTGCAATCAATCTTGGCTCACTGTCACCTCTACCTCCCAGGTTCAAGTGATTCTCCTGCCTCAGCCTCCTGAGTAGCTGGGATTACTAGCATCCACTACCACACCTGGCTAATTTTTGTATGTTTAGTTGAGATGAGGTTTCACCATGTTGGCCAGGCTCATCTCAAACTCCCAACCTCAGGTGAGTTGGCCTTGGCCTCCCAAAGTGCTGGGATTACAGGCATGAGCCACTGCGCTCAGCTCTACTTTAATTATATTCTATCACAAGTAAGTAAGAATATTATAAGAACAAAAAAAATACAGAGGGTCACAAGGGGTGGCTTTCATACCACTTCTGTGAGTCTCCTGAAAGTGAAGCCACATACGGTGTCTGTTGGAAAATCCGTCTTCTGAATGTAGTGTCTTTTGTTTCTCATGAGATATCTGTTAGAATTTTGAGCCTAACTCTGTTCTCTGTTTAGATGGAGAAAGGGGCAGAAGGGTTCTCCATGGGGTTGGCTGCCACCCTGGGCCTGAGAAAGGTGATTTACTGATTCTTGCTCCTGGACCACAGAGGTCTCTTCTCTTTCTCTTCTATTATTCTTGGAAGCACTCACAGAAAGCAGATACTTTAGAAGTACTACAGTGAAAAGAGCTGTAGAAGAGGCTAGTGCAGGGGTAAGTTCAAAGTGTACATCAAATGGTAACAGCACAGATACTTCCAAAGAGAGGCTGTTGCGAGGGTTTCACAGGCTCAAGGAAAAATGGGCACTTCTTGCCTGACTCACGTGTGTTTCCATATGGACCTAAAAGATGAGGGGCTACAGTGCAGTTATTTCTTGTGATTGTCTGTCAGTTTCAGCATCAATGTGTGGATCAGAAGAACCAGGTAATAACATAAAGCAGATGAATTTGCTTCAGCATGTATCTGGCAGTCACAAACTTCGCATCAGACACTGTGGTAGGCACAGCAGGACAAGCACAAATGAGCAAGGGCTGGGACCACATCTGCACTAATGAGGGAGATTGGATCTGAATGATACAGTCTTTAGTGCTGAGCATAACAGCAAAACCAAAAATATACATCAGTAGCATAATATTTTTATAGGTACATTATATTCACTCATTTTACAAATATTTATTGAGTATCTAAATGCACTAGGCACTTTTCTAGGAATCAAGAATGCTTTAATGAACAAAACAGATACAAATGCCTGTCCTCATGGGCCAGGTGTAGTGGCTCACGCTTGTAGTCTCAGCATTTTGGGAGGCTGAGGCAGTCCGATTGCTTGAGCTCAGGAGTTCAAGACCAACCTGAGTAACACGGCAAAACCCCATCTCTATAGTAATAATAATAATAATAATAATAATAATAATAATAATAATAAGGCATGGTGGTGCATGCTTGTGGTCCCAGCTACTGGGGAGGGGCTGAGGCAGGAGGATCACTTGAGCTTAGGAGGTTGAGGCTTCCATGACCCAAGACTGCATCATTGCACTCCAGCCTGGACCACAGAGGGAGACCCTATTTCAAAAAAAAAAAAAAAGTATTGAAAAATCTCTGTCCTCATGTAACTAGTAACCTGGTCATGGTGGGAAGTAGACAACACACATCATAAATAAGTATATTATATGGCATGTTAGAGACAGAAAGACGGAACATACAAGTGAACAGTGGCCAGATCATATATAGAAATACATCTCTGACCTGTAAACTGCAACAAATATCCCAGGAAACCAACCTATTATCTACCCTAACCAGCCTATCTGCCAGCCTACTCGCTACAATCAGACTTATAGGAATTCAGACCACTATCTCTTAAAAACAGTCCAGGAAGTCAAATGAGGACCATTAGCCCCAAATGGCCAGGACTTGATTAATAACTGACAGTTTCTCTAATTTTTATCCCCTTTTTCCAACTTAGGACCAGTTAGAGAGAGTCGAATATGCACTCCTAACCAATCATGCAAGATGCCCCAATTCTAGTTAGTCTGTCTACAACTTCCCATGCCAATAGCCTCTCATCTGGGCATACCTGAAACCTTCCCTTTTTCCAGTATGAAGTTTTCCCACTCCTCTGCCTACCTTTGAGTGTTCACAAAAACACAAGCGATGCTGTGGCAAACCATCACTTTGCTATGGCAAGCACAATTCAATTGCCTTTACCTGTACTAATTTGGTGGGTTGTCATTTATTTCCACAAGACTCGGTAATTTCATTCCTAAGTGTGCGTAAATTCTATAGACACATACAAGAATGCTCACGGTAGCACCGTCAAAAATAGCAAAAACCTGCAAACAATGGGACTTCCTATCAGCTGAAGAGTAAATAAACAGAAATGGAATGCATCAGAATGGAATATATCAGACAAGTGAATGTAGTAAGACCATGTCCAAAGAAACACAAAGGAATAATGAACACAAGTTTTTTTTGTTTGTTTTTCAGACAAGGTCTTATTCTGTGTTGGAAATAGATGCTCGGTGCCACAAAGAAAAATTAGCACTGAGAAAAATGATCTTTCAGGAAACAATTTTTACTTCCTGGACTACAGGAAGGGTACTCTTGCTAGCCATTTTGCTATAAGAGTACAACGAACAAAGGAAAACAGACACATTTATCCCTTATGCATGTGGGGTCACCCTTACTGCTGTGTCTGATCTCTGTTGGCTGGAGCCAGACCTCACAATCTAAACTAAAACCCGATTGGCTAACAATTTAAAACTTTTCTAAACAGGTATAAACAATGGAGAGCTGGGACATGCCTGTGAGCATATCTAGTACAGATATCTTGGTTAAAGTACAAGGACATAGAATGTACTACATGCCTATAAGCATGGCATATTTAACAGCTACATGGGATAGGGCTTAGCAAAGTTATTAGCGCACTTATTCTTTAACAAGAAAGGAAACTTTAAGAAGGAACCTTTCTACCTCCCACATTCTGTTGCCCAGGCTGTAGTGCAGTGTCACAATTATGGCTCACCATAGCCTTCATCTCCTGGGTCCAAGTGATCCTCCTGCCTCAGCCTCCTGAGTAGCTGAGACTACAAGCATGCTCTACCATGCCTGGCTAACTTTTAAGTTTAATATAGACTAGGTCTTGCTATGTTGCCTGATCTCAAATTCCTGAACTCAAGCAATCCTCCTGCCTCTGCCTCCCAAAGTGTTGGGATTACAGGTGCGAGTCACCATTCTTAGCTGAACACAAGCTGTAGGGCAAGGACTACCTTGGGTGTAGAAGGGCAGAAGGACAGGTTGGGCAGTGAGGAGCCTTAAGTTAGATCATACTGTCAAGGTCCTGAACTGTTACGTCATTAAAATAATTAACAAATTAAAAAAAGGAGGCTATATTTAAAGTGTTCTATTCGCTGTGTGCAGTGGCTCAAGCCTGCAATCCCAGCACTTTGGGAGGCCAAGGCAAGTGGATCATAAGGTGAGGAGTTTGAGACCAGCCTGACCAACATGGTGAAACCCCGTATCTACTAAAAATACAAAAAAATTAGCTGGGTGTGGTAGCACGTGCCTGTACCCCAGTTACTCAGGAGGCCGAGGCAGGAGAATCACTTGAACCTGGGAAGCAGAGGGTGTAGTGAGCTGAGATTGCACCACTGTACTCCAGCCTGGGTGACAGAGCAAGACTCCGTCTTAAAAAATGAAAAGTGTTCTATGAATCAAAAGGGGACAGAAACCATTGTTTCCTGTACCCCTTAAAAAATGGTATATATTAAAATGTAACCATTATAAAAAAAAATAGAGCACAGTATGAGAGATTGAGATTGAAGGAAGTGTGGGTGGGATTTCAATTTCAAATTGGGTGGTCCAAATAGGACTCAGGTAGAACCTGACATTCCATCAAAGACTAGAAAGTGATGAAGTGACTATCCAGTCATCTGGAGCAAGAATATTCCAGAAAGTGGGCAGGGAACAGTGAGAAGGCAGTTCAACCATCACCAACTGACTGGGAGTGTCAGGAGTACAGAGTTCAGTGAAGTAATGGAGAGGGCATTGCTGCATTTCTCGGGGATAATTTTAGGTCACAGTAAACCAGCTTTGACTGTGAGTGAGGCAGGGAAGCTGGGAAGGGATCGCCTGCCTTCTTTTATAAAAAGATTACTCCAAACCGTGCCTTGAGAATTGACCACAGGAGGAGCCCGGGTAAGACCTGCAGCACCTTGAGGAAGCTCTTGCTGGGTGTGGGTGACGAGGCCTGAACCTGTGGGTGTAGGTCGTGAGAGGATTCAGCTCCGGTAATGTCAAGTGGATTTACTGATAAATCCAGTGTAGGGTGGGAGAGTCAAGGAGGCACCAATGTCTTTTTGGCCTGTGCAACCGAAAGGACAATGTTGCTATCTACTGAGCTTAACTAGAAAAGGTGTTGACCAGGCATGGTGGGTGCACACCTGTGGTGCCGGCTACTCAGGAGGCTAAGGTGGGAGGATTGCTTGAGCCTGGGAGGTCAAGGCTGCAGTGACCTATGATCGCGTCACTGAACTCCAGCCTGGGAGGCAGAACAAGACCTGTCTCATCCCCAAAATAAAGGGTACATCTGCAAGAAAAGCATGTTCTTTTTGGGGGTGTGAGTAGGGATTGCTGGTAGGAATTTTTTGTTTTTGTTTTTTGAGACAAAGTCTTGTTCTGTCGCCCAGGCTGGAGTGCAATGGCATGATCTCGGCTCGCTGCAATCTCTGTCTCCTGGGTTCAAGCAATTCTCCTGCTTCAGCGTCCTGAGTAGCTGGGATTACAGGCCCATGTCACCATGCCCCGCTAATTTTTGAATTTTTAGTAGAGACAGGGTTTCACCATGTAGGTCAGGCTGGTCTCTAACTCCTGACCTCGTGATCTGCCCACATCAGCCTCCCAAAGTGCTGGGATTACAGGCCTGAGCCACTGTGCCTGGCAGGAATTTCAAGAGTTCAGTTTCTAACATGTAAAATTTAAACTGTTAACTGTCTTCCCTCCTGTAATTGTGTCCCCTGTAAAACCTTAGTGAGAGCAGGAGAGGTTTTTGTTGTTGCTGTTGTTGTTTTTTGAGACGGGGTCTTGTTCTGTCTCCGGACTGGAGTGCAGTGGCGTGACCTCAGTTCACTGCAACCTCTGCCTCCTGGGTTCAAGTGATTCCCCTGCCTCAGCTTCCTGAGTAGCTGGGATTACAGGTGCCCGCCACCATGCCCGGCTAATTTTTTATATTTTTTAATAGAGATGGGGTTTCACGATGTTGGCCAGGATGGAGGAGAGGTTTTATATGAAAGCTGAAAACAGCATTCTTCTTAGATGTAGAGACATACATTACCTCCAAGGAGCAGCTCTTATGATTTGGGTCCACAGGCAGGTAAGTATTTGCCCCTTGTTTATACAGAGGCAGACACGGTTTCCATTCAGTTATGTCAATTTGAAACACATTTCTGTTGTATTGATATGGAGCCGTTAGGATAGATGTGTTTTTTTATCTCTGCTTAGACTCAGGTTGCTCCTTGCCTGGAGGGTGGGCAGCGTGTGTGCTTGTGTTGAAACTGATGCCCACAACGGGTTTGGAGTACTAACTTCGGGTCTCTACAAAAGATGCCACGGTTTGATTTTAACGACCTGCTGAATGAGGGACCGAAATCACAAACAGGACAGAGTCTGACACATTTCAACAAAGAAGTAATATTCATATACTCCAAGTATCGGGAGGTAATAATGTTGGTTTCTTGAGTCCTGAGTAATTGTCCAGCTATGAACTTGGGCAGGGGGCAAGCCTACTCTGGTGTGGGTAGGAGTAGGGAGACCCTGAAGGGAGCAGCTGTTCTAGCTGTCCATCACCTGGAGCGGAGGGAGATCTGGGAACTGAAGAGGGGGTGAAGCCCTGCTGAGGGTTGGGGAATCCTCCTCCTTTCATTGCAGTTGAATTGTGGTTTCTGGCCAGACTCCAAGGGGAGCAAAGCTGCTTGAGGGCATTCCTTGGGAGTAGGGAGCCAGCTGGTGTTGCCTGGCAAGTAGCATGGGATAGAGGTTTAAGTACTTGTAAGAGGCACCCAGAGGTTGTATTTGGCCATGGTTTTAAATTACTCTGGGTTGTCTTTGAACCTTTGATAGAGACTTGCGAATAATTATGATCTGGGTTCTGAAAGATTGTAGGGAATTGAAGGAAGATCCTGCTCTGCTTTTGGAATGGAGCACAGAGAAGGGGAGCTAAGCTGGAATGGGGTGAAAGCAGTGGATGCCAGGAGAGTTGGTCCAGCCCAGCAGACCTGGGACCCCTGAGAGTTGATGGCAGAAAGACAGCAGGCTCCTTGATGAAGAGGCCAGAAGCAGAGGAATGCCACATGCGATGTGGTGAGGTAGGGGGTATTCTCTGCCTGCCTAGATGTGTGATCTGGCACCCCAGGAAACTCTCAGAGGAAGCTGAGCTCAGAGTACATGGTATAGAGGTCACAATCAGGGAAATAAAATACCAGCAAAAAAGCTGGGAGTGAATCTAGTCACCATTATTGAATAATTTTTTTTTTTAACTTAGACTGTCGCTATGTCACCCAGGCAGCAGTGCAGTGGCTTGATCATGGCTCACTGCAGCCTCAACCTCCTGGGCTCAGGTGATCCTTTTACCTTAGCCTTTTGAGTAGCTGGGACCACAGGTGCATGCCACCACACCTAGCTAATTTTTTGTAGAGATGAGATCTCACGATATTGCCCAGGCTTATTGGGAAAGTTCAATGGAAATTCGACCCTACTCTATTTTTAATTAATTTTTTTGAGACAGTTTCACTCTGGCACTCAGGCTGGGGTACAGTGGCACAATCGCGGCTTGCTGCAGCCTCTACCTCCCAGTTTCAAGTGATTCTCCTGCCTCAGCTTCCCGAATAGCTGGGATTACAGGCACGTGCCACCACGCCCAGCTAATTTTTTTGTATTTTTAGTAGAGGCAGGGTTTCACCATTTGGTCAGGCTGGTCTTGAACTCCTGACCTGAAGTGATCTTCCTGCCTTGGGCTCCCAAAATGCTTGGATTACAGGTGTGAGCCACCGTACCTGTCTTAATGTCTTTTAATCTGTAGTTCCTTCTCCATCTCTCTCTTTCTCTCTCCTTGAATTGTGTTTTTCCTGGACAGTTTTCCATGGTAAAATTTCGGATTTTGATAATTGCATCCTCGTGTAATTAGCTCTAGAGGCTAAGATTCAGTTTCCATTTTTGGACAAGAATGCTTTATGGGCGGTGTTGGGTTCTTTCACGAGGAAGCATGTAATTCTAATTGTCTCTCCTCGAATGATACTGGCACCTGCTGTTAGTCACAACCTACATCTATTAATTCATTAGGGTTGCAGAATGGTGATTGATATTCTATTTTTTCCTCATTTATTAGTTGGAATACTTCTATAGGAAGAAAGGTGGGCTGGGTGGGGTGGCTCACACCTATAGTCCCAGCACTTTGGGAGACCGAGGTGGGAGGATCACTTGAGCACAGGAGTTTGAGATGAGCATAAGCAACATAGTGAGACATTGTCTCTAATAATTTTTTTTCAAAAAAAGAAAGAAAGAAATATCACCTCCTCAACTCTTTGCTTACTCTGAGGTACAGTTCATTTAGGGAAGGCAGAATACATGACTGGTTCTCCTCCTACAGTTAAAAATACATATTTTAAAGTAGTGTGCTAATTTCTTGGTATCTTCCAAAGATGACTAAGGAGGATTTTCTGAAAATTTGCTATTATTATGAACTCATAGATTTAACAATATTTTATGTGTTTTAGCTCATTGCGGCTATTTTTCTTTCTGATGCTTAAATTGTACTCTTTATATGAACACATTACCCTTTGGTAGCTTCCTTGTTTTCTGGTATGACAAGATATTCCAGGCCTATTCTGTACATTTGATGCCCCAAATCTGGACTCTTTTATTTCATTTTTTATTTTTTGAGGCAGAGTTTCACTCTTGTTGCCCAGGCTAGAGTACAATTGCGTGATCTCAGCTCACTGCAACCTGCGCCTCCCAAGTTCAAGCGATTCTCCTGCCTCAGCCTCCTGAGTAGCTGGTATTACAGGCATGCGCCACCATGCCCGGCTAATTTTGTACTTTTAGTAGAGAAGGGGTTTCTCCATGTTGGTCAGGCTGGTCTCGAACTCCCAACCTCAGGTGATACACCAGCCTCGGCCTCCCAAAGTACTGGGATTACAGGTGTGAGCCACCCACTGCACCCAGCTGGAATTATTTTTTTTCTTTTTCTTTTGAGATGGAGTCTTGCTTGTCACTCAAACTGGAGTATAGAGGCACGATCTTGGCTTATTGTAACCTCTGCCTCCTGGGTTTAAGCAATTATTGTTCCCCAGCCTGTTGAGTAGCTGGTAGTTCAGGCACACGCTACCACATCTGGCTAATTTTTTATATTTTTAGTTAAAGACAGGATTTCTCCATGTTGCTCAGGCTGGCCTTGAACTCCTGACCTCAAGTCATCCATCCACCTTGGCCTTCCAAAGTGCTGAGATTACAGGCATGAGCCACCACGCCTGGCCTGGAATCGTTCACTTTTGTTCTCTTTTCTTTTCTTTTGAGACAGAGTCTCACTCTGTCACCCAGGCTGAAATGCAGTAGTGTGATCTAGCTCACTGTAACGTCTGTTCCCCGTGTTCAGGGGAGTCTCCTGCCTCAGCCTCCCAAGTAGCTGGGACTACAGGTGCCCACCACCATGCCTGGATAATTTCTGTATTTTTAGTAGAGCGGCGTTTCACCATGTTGGTCAGGCTGGTCTTGAACTCCTGACCTCAACTGATCTGCCCACCTAGGCCTCCCAAAGTGTTGGGATTATAGACATGAACCACCGCACCCAGCCTGGAATCATTCGTTTTTCAAAAAGCTCTTATTTACTTATATTTTGAATGCCTGATTCTTTATTTGCATATTTCCCCACGTGAATTTATAAAAGTTCCTTGCATATACAGATATTAATCTTCTGTCCTATATGCATATATATTTTCTCTCATTCAGAAAATTTGAAGCTTCGTTTTTGTCAGAAATTTAAACATTTTATAAGTCACATCCATCAGATTTTTTTCTGTATGATTTTTGGTATTGGTGCCATATTAAGCAAGGTATTCCACAGCCCAGGAATATAATTATTCTCCCATATTTTTAATAATACCCTTATGCTCTTACTTTTTTTGTATTTCAGTACTTGATCCCTGTAATTTATGGGGAGCTGGCATGATGGATGGGTTTTACTTTTAAAATCATTTTATGCCATACTATAGTTGTGTAAGGTGTTATCCTTGATGGAAGCTGGACTATGTGGGAACTCCCTATGCTATTTTTGCAACCAAAAGTCTATTATAATTTCAAAATAAGCCTAAGACAAAAACCACTGAGTATAGTGGCTCACAGCTGTAATGTCAGCACTTTGGGAGGCTGAGGCATGAGGATCACTTGAGCCCAAGAGTTTGAGACCAACCTGGGAACATAGTGAGACCCTGTTATAAAAGAAAAAAAAATTAAAAATTAGCTAACTGTGGTGGTGCATGCCTGATATTCTACCTACTTAGGAAGATTAGGCAGAAGAATTGCTTGAACCCAGGAGTTCGAGGTTGCAGTGAGCTATGATGGTGCCACTGTTACTCTAGCTGGGTGACAGAGTGACACCCTATCTCAAAAAAGAAAAAAAGAAAAAAAGAAAAAACCCATTTTGTCATTTTGTTGTGGTTGTGGTTGGTATCCAACTTTATTTTTCCAGATGGTTAGCTAAATGTTTAATTGCTTACGTAGGTGGATATGAGGTAATTTACAGAAGTTATACACATAATTGGTGATTATGTGGTCACTAAGAAACAGTTTCTGAAAAGCAATATTTAATAACAAGGGTAATTGTAGATGATTAAATGTTAAGTTGAAAACCAGGATACAAAATTATACATTCACAATACTTTTAATTTTGCCATATAAATTCAGGGAAAAAGCTGGGCATGATGGCTCATGTCTGTCATCCCAGCACTTTGGGAGGTTGAAGTAGGCGGATCACCTGAGGAGTTCGAGACCAGCCTGGCCAACATGGTGAAACCCTGTCTCTACTAAAAACACAAAAATTAGCCAGGCGTGGTGGTGGGCACCTGTAATCCCAGCTACTTGGGAGGCTGACGCAGGAGAATCGCTTGAACCCGGGAGGCGGAGGTTGCAATGAGCCGAGGTGGCACCACTGCCTGAACGACAACAGCGAAACTGCATCTCAAAAAAAAAAAAAAAAAAAAGAAAGAAGAAAAAAACAATAGATTAGCAATGGTGAAATTGGATGGACATCATGTTAATTGGGTGACAAAATTTAACATCACTAGAAATGGGATCAACTGACATCATACACCTGTTGATGTGATGCACTGAGAAAAACACATCAACCATGTGATATTTCTGCAAAAATGTTTAACCAGAACCTGACCATGAGGAAGCAACCAGTCAAATCTCTGTTGAGGACTATTTTTCAAAACAACTCACCAAAACAGAAGTAAAATGCTGGAAGTCCATTCTAGATTAAAGTTTAATAAAAATAATCTTTGATTGGATCTAACATGAAAAATTATTTAAAATGCAATTGCAAATTATAGGATATTCTTGGGATAGTTTGGGAAGTTTGAGATTGGTTAAACATTCCATAAAAACATGTCAATTTTAAATCTCTTGAGTGTGATAATAGTATTGTAGTTCTGTAGGAGAATCTCCCTTTTAGGAGACACTTACTGAAATTTGTAGGGATAAAATGCCAGTTCTTCAATTTACTGTCATTCAAATGAAAGAGAGAAGGCTGGGTGCAGTGGCCCACACCTGTCATCTTAACTCTTTGGGAGGCTGAAGTGGAAGTATGGTTTGAGGCCAGGAGTTTGAGACCAGTGTAGGCAATGTAGCCAGACCTCATCTTTGCCAAAATATAAAACAAAATAAAGTGAAATAAAATGAAAGAGAGAGAGGACTAAAACAAAAAGTATCACAAAATGTTAATGACTGGTTAACTTTAGTAAATGGTAAGCAGGATTTTTTTTTTTTTTTTTTTTTTTTTTGACACAGAGTCTCACTGTCGCCCAGGCTATAGTGCAATGGCACAATCTCAGCTCACTGCAACCTCCGCCTCCTGGGTTCAAGCGATTCTCCTGCCTCAGCCTCCTAAGTACTTGGGATTACAGGCGCCCACCACCATGCCTGACTAATTTTTTGTATTTTTAGTAGAGATAGGGTTTCATCATATTGGTCAGGCTGGTCTTGAACTCCTGATCTCAGGTAATCCGCCTGCCTTGGCCTCCCAAAGTGCTGGGATTACTGGCGTGAGCCACCGCACCTGGCCAAATTTATATTTATTTTTCTAAATTCAGAAAAAAAATTTAGAGGAGAGAAAAAAACATTCCATTTTCCCTACCTTTCTTTTTTTTTGTTTGTTTGTTTCTTAGAGATGGAGTCTCGCTCTGTCTCCCAGGCTGGAGTGCAGTGGCGCAATTTCGGCTCACTGCAACATCTGTCTCCTGAGTTTAAGCGATTCTCCTGCCTCAGTCTCCCGAGTAGCTGAGATTACAGGTGCACGCTGCCACACCCCGCTAATTTTTTGTATTTTAGTAGAGATGGGGTTTCACCGTGTTGCCCATGATGGTGTCAAACTCCTGAGCTTCTTGCAATCTGCCCGCCTTGGCCTCCCAAAGCGCTAGGAATACAGGCATGAGCCACCGTGCCAGGCCTTTATTTTCCCTACCATTCTTTTGCAATGTTCTATGTCAATTTCCATAATCTGACGTGAAAACAGGTAGACTTGGGAAAGAGGTAGAGGCAGCTGCTGATGCCTAGGTATGGCACCTTCTGAAATGTTTGGGAAAGTGCTGTTACTCTCCATAGCGTGCATTTTGGAATAACCCTCAACTCTGTTGTGAATGTGTTTTGAGGTAGATGTCTCATCTAGGTTGTGTTTCCCTGGGAATTTAAGCAGTGGTTGTAGGTATGGTCTAATTCCCTGAGCAAAGATGTTCTGGGCATGACCTGTAGGAATTTTGAAGACATGTTGGGTGCGGTGGCTCGTGTCTGCAATCCCAGCACTTTGGGAGGCCAAGGCGGGTGGATTACCTGAGGTCAGGAGTTCAAGACCACCCTGGCCAACATAGTGAAACTGTATCTCTACTTTAAAAAATGCAAAAATTAGCCAGGTGTGGTGGTGCGTGCCTGTGGTCCCAGTTACTCAGGAGACTGAGGCAAGAGGATCACTTGAATCCGGGAGGTGGAGGTTGCAGTGAGCTCAGATTGTGCCACTACACTTCAACCTGGGCAACAGAGCAAGACTCTGTCTCAAAAACAAAACAAATGAATGTTGAAGACCTGCAGAGAATAAGATTAGGGTGAATTACTTGATGAAAACACGAGCTAACTGGAGCCCAAGAATCCCCTGATATTTTCCCAAAATTACCTCACTTTCAGCCTACAGGAACCCTAAGACATTGAGGTTTCTGTCCAATTGAAAAATCAGACATCCGCATTTTACAGAGCAGAGAGGGCAGCCATCATCATGCTGTTACTGCTGCTGTTTTTGCCTGAAACCCCCCAGGTGCCCCAAAGCTATTGTGTGTGTGTGTTGGAAGACACATGGGTCCAGCAAAGTAGAAGAATTAGGAGGACTGCTCTCCCTGGTTAGGGGTTTCTGAGGTCATTAATACTTCTTAGCTGTGATGTCAAAAGCACACTGCAGGCCAGGCGTGGTGGCTCATGCCCGTAATCCCAGCGCTTTGGGAGGCCGAGGTGGGCGGATCACCTGAGGTCAGGAGTTCGAGAATAGTCTGACCAACATGGAAAAACCCAGCCTCTACTAAAAATACAAAATTAGCTGTGCGTTGTGGTGGGCGCCTGTAATCCCAGCTACTCGGGAGACTGAGGCAGATGAATCGCTTGAACTGGGAGGTGGAAGTTGTGGTGAAAGAGATCGTGTCACTGCACTTCAGCCTGGGCAACAAAAGTGAAACTCTGTCTCAAAAATAAATAAATAAATAAATAAATAAATAAATAAATAAATAAATAAAAATTAACCGAGGTGCCAATTGTAAAACCACGGACACTGATGTCCTTGGGGACAGACAGCCCCCACAGAGCCTGGTTGCTGTTGATCAGAACCTGCAGTGTCAGTTCCAGGAGGGACTGCAGGGTCCCCACAGCATTGGCCTCTTCTGGGAGTTGTTGGAGAATAGAGATGAACTGGGCAGGCCTTAAACTCTGGAGAGAGTCAGGCGAGAACCTTACCCTACTGACTTACTCACACCCACGGGGTACTTGGGGCAGGAAATGGAGGTCTGACAGGTAGAGTCAGTTGCCCTGAATGAGATCATTCCAAATAAACATTCCATTAGTGTGTGGTCCGGGAAGGCCAGCCACCAGATGTCAACTTTGTTGCTTTTGTTTTCCCAGTTATTTAACAGATAAACAACAGACACCTCACTCTTGGCAGATGACTTAGGAGTAGGCCCTAAATAATTGTATTTTTAGCATTTCATACAGCACAATTTTTTTTTTGTAATTTTTAATAATAAAGCAATTCTTCTAGTGAATGAAAAATACCAAACAGCTAGAAAAGAGAATATTTGTGTTTTAAGGTGAAATATAATGTGCAAGATAATATATTTAGAAACGCCTACTCTGCTTCTTTTTTTCTTTCTTTCTTTTTTTTTTTTTAAGATGGAATTTCACTCTGTCACCCAGGCTGGAGTCAAGGCACAATCTTGGCTTACTGCAACCTCTGCCTCCCGGGTTCAAGTGATTCTCCTGCCTCAGCCTCCGAGTAGCTGGGATTATAGGTGCCTGCCACCTCGCCCAGCTAATTTTTTGTATTTTTAGTAGAGACGGGGTTTCACCATGTTGGTCAGGCTGGTCTCGAACTCCTGATCTCAGATAATCTACTTGCCTTGGCCTCCCGAAGTGCTGGGATTACAGGCGTAAGCCAGCCTTATTTCTTTTTATTCTGACTTTCACTAATTCTTTCAAGAAGGTTTTTGTTGTTTTTTATAACATAAGAGTGTGTGATGAATTCCGATAGAAAAACAATGTTTGTTTAACTCGTGACAACGGAGAACTACCATTGGAAACACAAAACTTTTACCTGTCCCTGGATTCAGACTCTCATGGTTATAAAGAAATGAAGATTACTCTTAAATGTTTTAGGCATTTATTTAATTCCAAAGATACGCATTGAATACTTACAATGTGTCAGGCACTATTTTAAGCCCTGGAGCAGAAACTATACACACGTTTAAGTTCTTAAGGACATAAACATCTTCGAAGTGTGTTCTCATCCAAACATAGGTTTAAGAGATGAGTAAATGTTAAATTTAGCGATATTAGCTTGTTAAGATGTTCACAGGGCAGGGCGTAAGACAACTCATGAGATCTTTTATGAGAATTGGGATAAACAACAACAAGGAATGGGTCACATATTTGGGCCTGGCTTGCTGGAGTTGCTATATAAGGGCTTCCCTGGACAGAAGGAGGCGGCATAGCTCCTCATCTCTCCTGAGTCCTCCCTCCTCACTCCACCTGAGTCCTCTCTACTGACACCATGGGTTGCTGTGGTTGTGGTGGTTGCAGTGGTGGCTGCGGTGGTGGCTGTGGTGGCTGTGGTGGTGGCTGTGGTGGTTGTGGTGGTGGCTGTGGCAGCTGCACCACCTGCAGGTGCTACCGGGTGGGCTGCTGCTCCAGCTGCTGCCCCTGCTGCCGCGGCTGCTGCGGGGGCTGCTGTAGCACGCCCGTGATCTGCTGCTGCCGCCGCACCTGCAGCTCGTGTGGCTGCGGCTGTGGGAAGGGCTGTTGTCAGCAAAAGTGCTGCTGCCAGAAGCAGTGCTGCTGCTAGGTGGGCCCCCGGCCTCTGGGCAGGGGCTGCAGACACTCAAGCTGTTGGTAAGACTTCAGGTCTGCAGGTGCTGCAGGAAGGCAGCTTGCTCCCCTTGCTGTGGCTTTCCTTCATCTCATCCTGTGTGCTCCCTGCTGTCTCCCCGTCACCTGGACTTCATGACAGTTTTCTCTTTGGTTCTCATACTCTGTAGTTTAAATCCTTCTTTCTATTATTAAGGTAGTTACATGGACATTTCATACAATGCCATTCAAAGACAAAGACTCAGGACATTCTGAGTTTTGAGCTCAGCAAAGCAGGGTAATGATTTTTACCGTGTTTTCTTCTTTGAATTCTTTTCTATCTACGCATTAGGTCTTCTTGTGTGTTCCAAATGCCCTCTGTCTTTTCTGTGGCCATAGAGTCTTTTCTAGGTGTTCTCCTAAAATTTTCATTTTTTGTTTTTAACTTTTACGAATTCTTGGTCTTTATTTTAGTGCTCTAATTTTGATTATATCACACAAAAATATTTTTTCCCTTTGTAGTAACCCATCTATATTTTTAACTTGAAGAAACTGATACATAATAAATGTAGATATTTGAGGGGGTACATGTGATATTTTAATATATTTATATAATATGTACTAATCAAATCAGGGTAATTGGGATATTCATCACCTTAAACCTTTTTTTTTTTATTCTGGGAACATTCAAATTATTCTCACTAACTGTTTTGGAACAGGTAATAGATTGTTGCTTACTGTAGTTTACAGATTTATTGAGCACTAGGTCTTGTTTTTTCTAACTGTATTTTTGTACCCATTAATCAACCATTCTTCATTTAAAAAATTTCACAATAAAATGCAAAAGTGAACTCTGAACAGTGTCCCTTAGTTTTATTCTTATAGATTTTTTTTTATCGAACTATCATTAATTATAATTTTCCATGGGTTGGAGACCATCAAGGATGCACACATAATTATGTCCTCGTGTGGTTGACATTCCATTTATACACAAATAACCACAAACATGAAGTAGAATAATAATGAACAGGTTAAAAGTTCTACGTTGATGTGCACGCCATGGGCAGGAAGACCACATTGCTGGGTGGGGAGTGGGTGTAATTCAGAGGATTTCAGATCACTTCAAGAAGGAAGGGACATTTGGGAGTGAGTTTTGAAGAAATGACAGGTGGAGGTGGTGGGGGAAGATGTTTTGAGAAGGGCAAAAAAGTGAGAATGGAAGGGTTCAAGACATACAAATCATGAGTTTGACCTACAGTATACTAATATAAATGGTTAGAAGTCAGCAATGACAGGAAGACAGACCTACAATTTGGAAGGCTGAGGGTTTCAGAATAACAGCAAGACCAACAGCAACAGTAACTGGCATTCATGTTGCCCTTAAAAGCCAGGTATTCTGGCTAGGTGTGGTGGCTCATGCCTGTAATCTCAGCACTTTGGTTTTTGGGTTTTTTTGTTTGTTTGTTTTTTAGACAGAATCTCAATCTGTCACCCAGGCTGAGTGCAGTGGCACAAACTTGGCTCACTGCAACGTCTGCCTCTTGGGTTCAAGTGATTCTCCTGCCTCAGCCTCCTGAGTAGCTGGGGTCACAGACCTGTGCCACCATGCCTGGCTAATTTTTGTATTTTTAGTAAACACAGGGTTTTTGGCCAGGCTGGTCTCGAACTCTTGGCCTCTAATGATCTGCCCACATCAGTTTCCCAAAGTGCTGGGATTACAGGTGTGTGCCACCATGTCTGGCTAATTTTTGTATTTTTAATAGAGATGGGAGTTTCACCATGTTGGCTATGCTGGTCTCAAACTCCTGACCTCAAATGATCTGCCCACCTCAGCCTCCCAAAGTGCTGGGATTACAGGCATGAGCTACCGTGCCCAGCTTGCTTTTAAAATTTCATTTACTTATTTTTATTTTTTATATATTTTTTGAGACAGAGTTTCTCCCAATGTAAATGCAGACATAAAAAAAATAATAAAAATAAAAGAAAAATTCAGCAGCTCATGGACAAAAAGAAAAAAAAGAGAGTCTCCCTCTGTTACTCAGTTGCAGTGGTGCAACCTCGGCTCACTGCAACCTCTGCCTCCCAGGTTCACGCGATTCTCCCGCCTCAGCCTCCCAAGTAGCTGAGACTACAGGCATGTGCCACCACACCTGGCTAATTTTTGTATTCTTAGTAGAGACGAGGTTTCCCTATATTGGCAAGGCTGGTCTAGAACTCCTGACCTCAACTGATCCACCTGTCTTGGTCTTCCAAAGTTCTGGGAGTACAGGCATAAGCCAGTCACTGTACCCAACCAAAAATCGCTTTTTAAAGTCAATTTAAATGAACCGTTCTTTCTTTCTTTCCTTTCTTCCTTTCTTCCTTCCTTCCTTCCTTCCTTCCTTCCTTCCTTCCTTCCTTCCTTCCTTCCTTCCTTCCTTCCTTCCTTCTTCCCTCCCTTTCTGGCCTCCCTGCTTCCCTTCCCCCTCCCTCTCTCCTTCCTTCCTTTCTTCCTTGCTTTTCTCTTTTTCTTTCCCTTCTTCTTTCCTTTCAAGACAGAGTCTCACTGTCACCCAGGCTGGAGTGCAGCCTTGATCTTCTGGGCTCAAGCGATTCTTCTTCTTTGGCCTCCCAAGTAGCTGGAACTACAGGCATGTGCCACCATGCCCACCTAATTTTTAAAAATTTTTTGTAGAGACAGAGTCTTGCTCTGTTGTCCAGGCTGGTCTCAACACTGTGGCCTCAAACAATTTTCCTAACTTCGCCTCCTAAAGTGCTATAATTACAGGTGTGAGCCACCTCCTACTTATCTTTTGCATTCATTTTAAGAACATCTGGATGCAGATTGTAGACTAAAGACACACATTATGGGGATCACAGGGCTTGGCACATGTATAGTTTGCCATTAAATATTGTTAGAATGAGCAAATGTTATATATATTATATATACCATATCTATACAGAGGCTGGGTGTGGTGGCTCATGCCTGTAATCCCAGCACATCAGGAGTCTGAGGTAGGCAGATCATTTGAGGTCAGAAGTTCGAGACCAGCCTGGCCGACATGGTGAAACCCCATCTCTACTAAAAATACAAAAAGTAGCTGGGCATGGTGGTGCATGCCTGTAATCCCAGCTACTCAGGAGGCTGAGTGGGGAGAATCACTTGAACACCTGGAGGCAGAGGTTGCAGTGAGCTGAGATTATGCCACTGAACTCCAGCCTGGGCAACAGAGCAAGAGTCAATCTCAAAAAAATGAAATAAAATAAAACCATATATAAAATAGAGGTTATACATATATGTTTCTATATATTACTTGTATTCAGTATAGTATACTGGGGTCTATATAGGCATAGAATATCTTTAAAAAGATACTCAAGGCAGGGCACGGTGGCTTATCCAGGATTTTGGGATGCTGGGGCTGGAGGATTGCTTGAGGCCAGGATTTTGAGACCTACCTGGGCAACATAGTAAGATCCCATCTCTATTCAATTAAAAAAAAAAAGATACTGAAGACAATAGTAAGGGAGGGAAATTGGTGGCTGAAAGATGGGGTGAGGGGTGGAGGAAATTTGACTTTTCACTCTTTGACCTTTTTGTACATTTAAAATTTTGTACTATTTTTTTTTTCCAGGGAAAAACTCATAATGACATTGGTTCATGCAGAAATAACCCAACCCAAGAAACTGCCTGGAAATGTATGATTAAGGAGTCACAGGAACTCTCCCCGCTCAACTCAAATCTGAATCAGTTGACGTGACTATCACCTTAGGGAGATATGACTGCGATGAATTTAAACTAAAGAATTTAAAATTAGTATGGGTTTTGAAGAACCAATTAAAATGATCTGTTATCACCTTAGACAAACTTTTTCTTTTCTTTTTTGAGACGGAGTTTTGCTCTTGTTGCCCAGGCTGGAGTGCAATGGCATCATCTCTGCTGACTGCAACCTCTGCCTCCAGGGTTCAAGCAATGCTCCTGTCTTAGTCTCTCACGTAGCTAAGATTATAGGCATGTGCTACCATGCCTGGCTAATTTTGTATTTTTAGTAGAGATGGGGTTTCCCCACGTTGGTCAGGCTGGTCTTGAGCTCCTGACCTCAAGTGATCCACCTGCCTAGGCCTCCCAAAGTGCTGGGATTACAGGTGTGAGCCACTGCACCCGGCTCAAACTTTTTTTAAAATGGCACAGATAATACATGAATGCAAGCTTGGCGTTCATTTGAAGCATATTATTTAAATAATAAAGAAGTATATGGAATGTAAAGCAAGATGTGTCTTCATCTAACCCTCAATCCCACTTCTGTTCCTATAGTCACAATCGTGACAGGATGGGCTGGCCACCAGCAAGACTAAGTCATCAGAGAGTGGGAACTTTCAGCTCCGCTCACTGACCTCCAGGAAGGGGACCAGGAGTAGTGATGGAGCTCTATCCAACTTTTGAACAAAAAGATTCTGAGAGCTTCTGGGTTGGTGGATGCCCCAACTACCCAGGGACAAAAACTCCAGCAAATACAGACACTTGCACATTTAGAAACATATCTCATTGCTTTTTTTAATATATATATATATATATATAGCAGTGAAATCAAGAGATATTTATTTTTCAGAAAGTTGATTATTTTTCAATTAGCATTATGCCTTAGAGCTCTTTCCAGGACAGTGTGTGTAGATCTACTTTATGGTTTGTTCTTTTTCTTTTCATTTTTTTGAGACACAGTCTTGTTCTATTGCCCCCAGGCTGGAGTGCAGTGGCACAATCTTGGCTCACTGCAACCTCTGCCTCCCGGGTTCAAGTGATTCTCATGCCTCAGCCTCCCAAGTAACTGGTATTACAGGTGCCTGCCACCACACCTGGCTAATTTTTGTATTTTTAGTAGAGACAGGGTTTCATCATGTTGTCCAGCCTGGTCTCCGACTTCTGACCTTAAGCGATCCTCTTATTTTGGCCTCCCAAAGTAATGGGATTAGAGGTGTGAGCCATCGTGCCCCACCAGCACTCTCTTTTTGTTAGGGCTTCTCAATCTTCTGACTGTGTAGACTGGATAATTCTTTGTTGTAGGAGACTGTCTTGTGTTTTGCAGTGTTAACGAAAAGGTGCCTGATAAGAGCCTCAATCAGTTTAGAAGTTGATTTTGCCAAGATTAAGGATGTGCTCGGAAGAAAAAAAAAACCATGGAATCACAGAAACAGCCTGTGACCTGTGCCTTTCTCCAGAGATAAATTTGAGAGCTTCAATATTTAAAGGGGAAAAGGGAGGGTGTGGTAATCCACGTTGCAGGAGAAAGGGGTAGGTGAGGAAATAGTCAATTATGCATTTGTCTTGTCCTCAGTAAATCACACTTTACATAAGACAAGGTGGCCAAGGGCATTGACTCATGCCTGTAATCCCAGCACTTTGAGAGGTTGAGGTGGGAGGATCACCTGAAGTTACGAGTTTGAGACCGGCCTGGCCAACATGGTGAAACACTGCCTCTACTAAAAATACAAAAATTAGCTGCGTGTGGTGGTGCACGCCTGTAATCCCAGCTACCTGAGAGGCTGAGGCAGGAGAATCACTGGAACCCAGGAGGTGGAGGTTTCAGTGAGTCCAGATGACACCACTACACTCCAGCCTGAGTGTAGTGGGGCGACAGAGTGAGAAAAAAAAAAGTTCCCACCCTCTAATCACTTAGTCTTGCTGGTGGCCAGCCCCATCTTGAGGCCACCTAGGGCTCTACCCTAAGTCATCTCATTAGCATAAACTCAGGTAGGATTGAAAGGGGTCTCTTACAAATAACAAAAGACACTTTCTTTCTTTCTTTTTTTTTAGATCCTCCCACCTTCGCCTCCCTCTGTAAATATTCAGGACTTTAGATTCCTGAATAGTTCTCTATGATAGATGCTAAAAATGGATTTCCCTGGTTGAAATTTAAATTCTGATAGGCTCACCTAAGTTGCTACAATTTGAACTCCTGCTAATGGCATCTGAATTGCCCGTTTCTCACTCTCGCTAGCTCTGGGTATTTCTCATGCCTATCTGAAAGGAGCATGGGGCACTTCCTTGAGTGTCAGGGGTCCCAGGCTCCCTCCTTTCCTCATGTAAATTACTCATCATTGCTTCTTTTTCTGGCAATTGCTTGTTCATAGGTATTAAGCAAAGTTATCGAACCTCTGTGTTACTTTCCTCATCTGTAAAATGGGGACAGTAATATCTTCCCACAATGTTGCTCTGGAGAGATAACTGTGTATGTCACTCGCAGAGAGGTTTGCGAGGTGCCTGGCCCAGGCCCAGGGTATGTACTCTGGGATGGTGGTGCTAGTGCTGTTGATAACTCCTGTGATGACTATGTGTGGTAACTCCTGTGTTAATGGGAGGGATGGCCTTCCTGGCACTGGCCGAGAGCAGAGTTTGAGGGGCAAGAAGTGGCAGGATCCCATCATACCCACAGGTGGCCTCGACTCTGTGGTCTTTTTGCCAGGTTCGTCTCTGCAATAAATCTGGACCCATCTGGCTCAATGCCTGCAGATGCTAAGGTTATTCAAATTCCATTTCTTCTAATCCAGTCCTGACCAAGGAAAACTTTCATAGTCGTTAGGTCTGCCAGTAAGTAGAGTTTATTTGAATTAACTAAATAATTTAGCAATTGCTTTTCAGAGGATACCCTTATCAGAGGATTTAAGAGTTGGCATGCCTTGGCAGTTAGTTTAAAGAAAGAAAGAAAAATTGATCACTTCTGGCCTAAGTACCTTGTTTGGGCTTGATAGCCTGAGTCACTGTTTGAGGCCTGAATGCCTCTGGGCCTCCCTCTAACCCCACTGAGTTCCTACACGGACCTCAGTTGCAGTGCTCAGATGTAGCTCTTCCAAGACGCAGCCACTGTCAGGTCCCAGCTGGGTACCCTACCCATCAGCTTTGCTGGGTGCATTTGTACTCTGCTCTTGTTCCATGCTTCTTTAACTTTGGCATGAGGAGTGGGTCAATGGTTTTCATGTGGATATAAGCATTTCTCCTTTGGAATTTATGGTCATTTGAAGGCTTCTGTGCTTCTGTCTCTCAGTCTTTTTTTGAGACTGAGACTTGCTCTATTGCCCAGGCTGGAGTGCAGTGGTGCAGTCTCGGCTCATTGCCATCTCTGCCTCCCAGGTTCAAGTGATTCTCCTTCTTCAGTCTCCCAAGTAGCTGGGACTACAGGGGCCCACCACCGTGACTAGCTAATTTTTGTATTTTTAGTAGAGACATGCTTTTACTATGTTGTCCAGGCTGGTCTTGAACTTTTGACCTCAAGTGATACACCTGCCTCGGCGTCCTAAAGTGCTGGGATTACAGGAGTGAGCCACCGCACCCAACTCTCTTTTTTTAAAAAATAGAGACGGGTTTTGCCCGTTGCCCAGGCTGGTTTTGAACTCCTGGGCTCAAGCAGTCCACCTGCCTTGGCCTCCCAAAGTGCTGGGATTATAGGCGTGAGCCATTGTGCCCAACCCTGTGCTTCTTTTTACCACAGCCTATAAGCCCTGATGTAATCTAGTCCTCAACTACCAGCTTTCAGTGCCCCTTCTGCGCTGGGCTGCAGCTCATCTCTTCTCAATCTTCCTTGCCTCAGGGCCTTTGCATCTACCGTTTCATCAGCTTAGAGCACACTTCACTCATATTTTGCACTTCCGGCTCCTTATCCCTCTGTCAGGTATCCTGGAGCCCTCTGCCCCATCATGGTCATCATTGCACTCCTTACACATTGACGTTATATGTATTTGCCATTTACGATCTGTTTTCCTCCACATTTGGTGCAAATGTCATGAAAGTCCGTCTGGTTTAGTGCTATATCCCTAGGGCTGGAACTAGCCTATGGTAATCAATGCAAATTAGTAGAATGAAAAACAGAACTAGAATGACCTAATGTCTGCAGAAATTGGATCAGCAGTGCTAGCCCCCAATCACACAGATAATGAGGCTTGGTGTGGCCTTCAAGGCCCTCCCAAATCTTAGGCCAGCTCTTTTTCTAAACTCAGTTTTAAAAAATTCCCCTTCATTTGAGCCATGTTTACATTAACCTCCACACTTTCTTTCTTTCTTTTTTTTTTTTTTGAAAGACGGAGTTTCGCTCTTATTGCCCAGGCTGGAGTGCAATGGCGCAATCTCGGCTCACTGCAACCTCCACCTCCCGGGTTCAAGTGATTCTCCTGCCTCAGCCTCCCAAATAGCTGGGATTACAGGCATGTGCCATCACTCCCAGCTAATTTTGTATTTTCAGTAGAGACGGGGTTTCTCTGTTAGTCAGGCTGGTCTCGAACTCCCCACCTCAGGTGATCCACCCGCCTTGGCCTCCCAAAGTGCTGGGATTATAGGCGTGAGCCACTGCGCCTGGCAACCCTCACACTTTCACCCACCGTCTCTGCCGGTTAGACTGTTTGTTTCTCCACCTGGAATACACTTTCTGTTACCCCCAGGCCAGCTTTCAGCATGTGGGATGCTGACATCTCCATGAATGTGATTGATGTCTCGATGTGGAGGCTGTGCAACCTCATGATGCTATTTTATGAGTTGGAGAGAGTCCAGAAAAGGGGCCTTGCTGGGTGAGCCTGAAGCAGTCGAAGAAGAAGATCAAGGTGTCCTTGGTGTCCTTGCCATTGTCCTTGTTCTGTGCCTCAAGCTGGTGCATGGGCGAAGGCTCAGGCCCTCTTCCCCTAGGTTCACTGGCTTGGGTGTTCCTTTTCTATTTCAAAAGCTACTCCAGGAAATGTTTTGCTAGCAGAAGTCAGTTATTAAAAGCTGTGTAAATGTATTAAAGATGACAGGTGCCGGTCACATTTTCATTTAACATTTTACTCTTAACTGGGGACTGTGTGTCTTTGAAGGAATGTCAGGCACAGTTCCTAGTTGGGGTTGGAGCATTTTTGTGATGTTCTGTGCAAGTCTCGGTCTAGAGAAGAAAGCTGGCTGCATGAAGAATACTAATCCACTTGAGTAATAATTATGCAAAATCAGGGTTCACGGCTCGCTAGGTAATCATCCAACATTTCTGTGCTGACTCTTGCACATAGAACAGGAGAGTGAAGTATGTCAGGTCCAGGAGAAGGCAAAGTTCAATAATTAGCTATAAATACAACTTTATGGCCATTTCCCCAGACTAAAGGGCAAAGTTTAATAACTGGCTATTAATACAACTTTATTGCTACTGTTTTTATAGTGAGGATAATGGCTTCTTAAATGATTAACAGTTGGTAGCTACGGCTCTTTGTCTTTGAAAAAGCACATGGTATTTTGTGGAAATGTGCATATGTGTGTTTGTATCATAAGTCAAACATTAACAAATAACACAGAAAGTCCCTTATTTTCTTTTCTTGCACTTAATCTTTTGCATCTTGCTTCTTTCTTTCTTTCTTTCTTTTTTTTTTTTTTTGACACAGAGTCTCACTCTGCCACCTAGGCTGGAGTGCAGTGGTGCCATCTCGGCTCACTGCAACCTCCGCCTCCCGGGTTCAAGTGATTCTCCTGCCTCAACCTCCCGAGGAGCTGGAATTACAGGCACCCGCCACCACATTAGGCTAATTTTTTTGTATTTTTAGTAGAGATGGGGCTTCTTCATGTTGGCCAGGCTGGTCTTGAACTCCTGACCTCAGGTGATCCACCCATCCACCCGCCTTGGCCTCTCAAAGCGCTGGGATTACAGACATGAGTCACAGTGCCCGGCCACATCTTGTTAATTTCTAAGGAAACCTACTGAATGGAGATCACTCTCCTGGCATGCACATGTGGGTATACAGTACCTCCTGTCTGAGAACTAACCAGGGCTGACCCTGCTTAGCTTCCTCAATCAGATGAAATCAGGCATGTTCAGGGTGCTATGGCCATAGACTGTATAGTATCTTATATAAGATATAGCACATGTTATGTAGATAAATGATATTCACACACAAAAAAGGAATACCCTCCCCTCCGTCCCATAGTTTTTGGGTTTGCCTATTATCAGCTCTTAGAGTGGAGAACTGACGAAAACTCAGAAAGACAAAGTCAATTTATATGGGAAGGTCAAGGAAGGGTTAGATTAGGAAAAAAAAAAAAAAAAAAATATCCTGAGAGAAGAAAGCCAAGACTGAGTTCTTTGGGAATTTGGGGGTGGTTCTGGGAGCCTGGGGAGAGATTAGGACCTCTGCGGTGCTCTGATGGGGAGGCACACTGAGAGACCAAGGGAGGCGAATGTTTACGGTGCTTTTCTCTGGCTCCTATAATTTGCTGCCCATTTTGAACTTTGCTAAGAGAGCACAGCGAAGACTCCTATCGCTTGTTATTGTTTTCTTGGTTAACTGATTTTGTTTCTTTTTCCTTTTTTCCTAGAAAATCATGAAACAAGGAATATAGCTATGATTTTGTTCTGAGAGAGACCACAAGGCAGCACAGTTTTACGTAGACTGCACACACCTGTCTCCCTGCCACTCTGTCTAGACTTACATTATTTTTTTTATTTTTAGTTTTTTTTGAGATGGAGTTTTGCTCTGTCGCCCAGATTGGAGTGTAATGGCGTGATCTCGGCTCACTGCCACGTCCACCTCCCAGGTTCAAGCGACTCTTCTGTCTCAGCCTCTCACGTAGCTGGGATTATAGGTGTGCATCATCATGTCCAGCTAATTTTTTGTATTTTAGTAGAGAGGGGGTTTCACTGTGTTGCTCAGGCTGGTCTGAAACTCCTGAGCCTGAACTCTTGGGCTCAGTGACCCTCCTGCTTGGGACTCCCAAGGAGCTGGGGCTACAGGTGCATGTCATTGTGGGCTACAGGTGCATGTCATTGTGCCTGGCTCCCACAATTTGTTTAACTATGTCACCAACAATGGGCATCTATGTTGTTTCCAATTTTTTGATATTGTAAACAATGCTGCAATGAGCATCCTTGAACATATAGACAATGTGGATTCTACCAGAAACTACCCTTAAAGAAAAGATTTGTGTTTTTTGTGGTGTTTGTCAGTGAAAGCAGTACCCCAGGATCATGTGGCTTTGGAGGTCTCTGTGTCATTAAGTAACCCCAAAAACCTGCAGCATATGGTTTTAAGTTATCTTAGTAATTCCCTCCTCTTCCATGATTGGAATTGGATGGAGGAAATTAAACAGTATGCATGAAATAACATTATTTTTTATCTGTTCCCTACTTAATATGTGATGTCTCTTAGTGGCTGGAAAAAGAACATAGCTGCTGATTTATCTACTTCAAGTAACAGGACAATATGCTTACCTTAAATAGTAAAATGACAATGGTCCTGAAACACAATCCATGCTGTCACAGGAAGAGGAGAGGCCTGAGACTGTGAGGAGAGGGAGAGAGGCCAGTGATCAAAACTGAGCTCTGAACAGTCCCCTCTGTTGGGGAAATTAAAAAGCAAATGATTTGAACAAGTAATTCACAGATGGGGCAGTACAAATGGCCGGGAAATTTCTCAAATAACTTGGAAAACGTGAAACCCCGAGGATTGTGTTAAGAGACAGCTTCAAAGTGATCTTTCTGCATTCACGGTTAAAATATAAAAGATTAATCAGTCTTCTGGAAGACACTGGCACACAGAAAAATATAACAAGTGGCTTGTATTGAGCTTTCACCAGGAGACTTTCTGAGCACTTTTCACATATTAGCATGTATAATCCACACAACTTTATGAAGTAGATTGTTACTATCTCCATTCTGTAGATTAAGAAAACAAGGCTCACAGAGGCATTCCGTGTTTTGCCCAGGGTAGTAATTCAGCCCTTGGCAGAGCTGGCATTTGGGGTAGACAGCTGGGCTGCTGTGGCCGAGAGCTCAAACACTGCCCTGTGCTACCACCTGGTGGTCAAAACTGATGCACGCAATGATGGAGGTGAGCCCAGGCCAGTGAGGAGAGGTCCGTCCACGTGGCCCCCTGGAGGATGTGAACTTGAAGCAGAAATCAGGAAACGCATTCCAGGCAGAGGGAGCAGCACTCGCCAGGGCATGAAAACAGCAGTTATCGATCCGTGCTTGGGGAACAAGAGACAAGTGGGAATGATAGCAAGAGGAGTAAAAAATAAAATAAAATAAAATAAAATAAAAAAGAATTTTTTTTAAAAAAAGGAAAGAACGATGTGCTAGGAGATTGAGGTCAGCTGGGACCAGATGATGGGAGACTTCCTAGTCAGGGGTTTGAACTTTATTCTGAGGCTGATGGGAAGCCACTGAAGAGCTTTTAATCAAGGCAGTCGGCCGGGCGTGGTGGCTCACACCTGCAATCCCAACACTTTGGGAGGCCTAGGCAAGGGAATCGCTTGAGGCCAGAAGTTCTAGACCAGCCTAGGCAACATAGTGAGACCCCCGCCTCTACAAAAATGAAACACTACACACACACAAACGCGCGCGCACGCGCGCGCGCGCGCGCACACACACACACACACACACACAGATTAGCCAAGTGTGGTAGCAGGGCTGTGGTCTCAGCTACTTAGGAGGTTGAGGCGGGAAGATTGCTTGAGCCCAGGAGATTGAGGTTGCAGTGAATCTTGCACTCCAGCACTCAAGACTGGGAGACAGGGTAGTGATGTGGGGAGAGTTGCCTTTTGTAAAAAGTCCCTAGTGACTGTGAGGGAAATGGATGTAGGGGACAAGGCCCGGGGCAGGAGGCCAATCCAGAGCTGTCTGGAAGGACCTGCCAGTCCCCGAGCCACCCCCAGCAGTGACAGAGTGGGGAGAGCACAGGTTCAAGAAATATTTAGGAGGCAAAGCTGTCAGCACTTGGCAAGTGAACCTGATGCGAAATGTACAGAGCAGGAGAAACAGGCTACAGACACCAGGAAAATGACATTGTTCCAATCATTCCTTGGCTGTTCCAATGCTTTATAGTGGGATCCTCAACCAGGGATCATTCTGCCCCGCAGGAGACAGCCAGCCATGTCTGGGACGGTTTTGCTGGTCACAGAAGGGTGGCGGTGCTAGAGGACACTGCTAAACTTCCTCGGTTCACAGGGCAGGCCCCATGGGACAAGAATCCTGGGCTCGGGGTGTGGCTGCCTGGGTCCATTCTGGTGGTACCAGCTCCGGGAGGCAGGAACAGAGGAGGCTCTGGCCCACGGAGTGTGCTTTTACGGAAACAAGCCCTGGTGCTCTGGGCAGATGTCCGGGAGTCTCCCACAGACCCCTTACCCTCCATGGGGCCCGGTTCCTCCCAGGGTTCCCCTGCCCCAATTCCCCTTCCAGGCTCCAGAGGGCTGAAAACTGCATTCTGCAGCACATGCAAGGTTACTGTCTTACTGGACACATTTGCAGGCTAAAGGCAGTGTGATTCCCCTCAAGCAGGCCTTAGTTTATTCTAAGGGCACAGGCATCTCTCCTTCCCCAGAGTCTCCTTTTCAGGAGCTTCAGGGCCTCCAGGCTTCACGGACTGCAGCTTTACCTGCCCGTCCCCAGCAGGATGGTCTTGAGGTCCATACCTGTGATGGAAATGTCAGAGGCATTTGTACCAGAGTGACTCCATCTTGAATAGGGACTAGGTAAAATGAGGCTGAGACCTACTGGGCTGCATTTCTAGGAGGTTAGACATTCTAAGTCATAGGATGAGATAGGTGGGCGCAAGGTACAGGTCACAAAGACCTTGCTGATAAAACAGGTTGCATTAAAGAAGCCAACCAAAACCCACCAAAAACCAAGATGGTGATCAAAGTCACTTCTGTTCACTACTCATTATAAGCTAATTATAATGCATTAGCATGCTAAAAGACACTCCCACCTGCACCATGATAGTTTACAAATGCCATGGCAATGTCAGGAAGTTACCCTATATGGCCTAAAAGGGGGAAGACCCCTCAGTTCTGGGACTTGCCCACCCCTTTCCCAGAAGACTCATGAATAATTCACCCCTTGTTTAGCATATAATTAAGAAATAACCATAAAAATAGCCAACCAGCAGCCTTTGGGGTTGTTGCCATTCTTTCGTTTCTTTCTTTTTTGTGTGTGATGGAGTCTCGCTCTGTCTCCCAGGCTGGAATGCAGTGGCACGATCTCGGCTCACTGCAGCTCTGCCTCCTGGGTTCAAATGATTCTCCTGCCTCAGCCTCCTCTGGAATTACAAGAGTGCAGCACTATGCCCAGCTAATTTTTGTATTTTTAGTAGAGATGGGGTTTCACCTTGTTGGCCTGGCTGGTCTACAAACTCCTGACCTTAGGTGATCTGCCCACATCGGCCTCCCAAAGCGCTGGGATTACAGGCACAAGCCACTGTACCTGGCCTTGTTTCTTTACTTCTCTAGTAAACTAATAAACTTTCACTTTACTCAATGATTCTTTCTTTCGTGAGATCCAAGGATCCTCTTTTGGAGTGTAGATCGGGATCCCTTTCTGGTAACAGAAGGTCAGGGCGCACTTTAAATACGGGGCTGGCTACACAGTTTTCTACAGCTATTTTTCATTAAAGGAAATTATTTCACATCTGGGAGGAGAAAGGATTTCTCATTCCTGCAGGTTCCGGTGGTGTGCTGCTCACTCCTGCTGCCACTCCTTGGATCCCACCTGCCTGGGAGTTTAACCCTTGCACAGCTTTTGACCATCATTTGTTTCTTCTCAGCCATCTCAGCCTCTGCTAGGGCAAAGGCCTGGGGCCCTACTACTGTGTCTGTGTGACTTGGGTTTCCTCAACTGTTGGAAGGCAAGAGTTAATCCCTGGCCAGAACTGAGGGAAAAGAGGTCACTATTACACTTTCCTGGTGAGTTCTGAAGCCCAGGGTCCCACGTGGTCTCTGCAGGTGTCTGGTAAGTGGTCCTTTCTCAAAGATGATGCCTTCTCAGTGTATCCTTGTGGAAGGGACAAACTAGCTTGCTGGGGTCTCTTTTATAAAGAAAGCATTAATCCCATTGGTAAGAATGGATTCCTTATGACCTAATCACCCCCCAAGTGTGCACCTCCTAATGCCATCACATTAGGGATTAAGTTTCTACATGTGAAATTTTGGGAGGATACAAACATTGAGACCACATGATTCCTTTTCTGTTAAAGTTCATGGGAAGAGTTGGTGGGGTGCAGTGGCTCATGCCTGTAACTCCAACACTTTGAGAGGCTGAGGCAGGTGGATCATGGGGTCAGGAGCTCGAGACCTGGTCATCATAGTGAAATCCCATCTCTACTAAAAAATACAAAAATTAGATGGGCATTATGGTGCTTACCTGTAGTCCCAGCTACTTGGGAGGCTGAGGCAGCGGAATTGCTTGAATCCAGGAGCCAGAGGTTGCAGTGAGCTGTGAGATCCCACCACTGCACTCCAGCCTGGGTGACAGAGTGAGACTTTGTCTCAGGTTAAAAAAAAAAGTTCATGAGAAGAATTGATACTGCTGGATACTGTTGATGTTTTTTATTTGCTTCTGATTTAAGAGTATCTATGTTGGTTAAATAAAACACAAAATTTCATTTAGACAGGAGGAATAGATTCAAGTGGTCTATTGTATATTATAGTGACAAGAGTTAATCACAATATATTGTATACTCGAAAATAGCTAAGAGTAGATTTCAAGTGTTCTCAACACAAAAATGATAAGTATGTGGGGCAATGCCATATGTTTAATAGCCCATTTAGGCATTTCATAATGCATACATATAGGAAAATATGTTATACACCATAAATATATATAATTATTACTTGTCAATTAAAAATAAATAAAACAATAAATAAATAAAAGGGTATACAGAAAAATTGCTTAGAAATTGTTCCTATGAAAAACATACTCTAACCCGGTGCAAAGAAACTAAGAACCTTGAAAAAAGTTAGATGAAATGCTAACTGGAATAATCAGCTTAGAGAAGAGTATAAATGACTTGATGAAGCTGAAAAACACAGCATGAGAACTTTGTGAAGCATACATAAGTTTCAATAGTCGAATCGATCAAGCAGAAGAAAGGATATCAGAGATTGAAGATCAACTCAATGAAATAAAATGAGAAGGCAAGATTAGAGAAAAAAGTGTGAAAAGAAATGAACAAAGCCTCCAAGAAATAAGGGATTATGTGAAAAGACCTAATCTACATTTGATAGGTGTACCTGAATGTGACAGAGAGAATGAATCCAAGCTGGAAAACACTCTTCAGGATATTATTCAGAACTTCCCCAACCTAGCAAGGCAGGCCAACATTCAAATCCAGCAAATACAGAGAACACCACAAAGATAATCCTCAAGAAGAGCAACCCCAAGGCACATAATCATTAGATTCACCAGGGCTGAAATGAAGGAAAAAATGCTAAGGGCAGCCAGAGAGAAAGGCTGGGTTACCCACAAAGGGAAGTCTATCAGACTCACAGTGGATCTCTCAGCAGAAACCCTACAAGCCAGAAGAGAGTGGGGGCCAATATTCAACATCCTTAAAGAAAAGAACTTTCAACCCAGAATCTCATATCCAACCAAACTAAGCTTCATAAGTGAAGGAGAAATAAAATCCTTTACAGACAAGCAATTGCTGAGAGATTTCATCACCACCAGGCCTCCCTTACAAAAGCACCTGAAGGAAGCACTAAACATGGAAAGAAACTACCAGTACCAACCACTGCAAAAATGTACCAAATGGTAAAAACCGTCAACGCAATGAAGAAACTGTGTCAACTAACAGGCAAAACAACCAGCTAGTATCAAAATGGGAGGATCAAATGCACATATAACAATATTAACCTTAAATGTAAATGGGCTAAATGCCCCAATCAAAGGACACAGACTGGGAAATTGGATAAAAAGTCAAGACCCATCATTCTGCTGTATTCAGGAAACCCATCTCATGTGCAAGGACACACATAGACTCAAAATAAAGGGATAGAGGAAAATTTACCAAGCAAATGGAGAGAAAAAAAAAAAAAGAGTAGGGGTTGCAATCCTAGTCTCTGATAAAATAGACTTTAAAACAACAAAGATCAAAAGAGACAAAGAAAGACATTACATAATGGTAAAAGGATCAATGCAAGAAGAAGAGCTAACAATCCTAAATATATACACACCTGATACAGGAGCACCCAGATACATAAGGCAAGTTCTTAATGACCTACAAAGAGACTTAGACTCCCACACAATAATAGTGGGAGACTTTAACTCTCCGCTGTCAATATTAGACAGATCAACGAGACAGAAAATTAACAGGATTTGAACTCATATCTGGACCAAGCAGACCTAATAGACATCTACAGGCTCTCCACCCCAAAGCCATAGAATATACATTCTTCTCAGCACCACATCACACTTACTCTAAAATTGACCACATAATTGGAAGTAAATCACTCTTCAGCAAATGCAAAAGAATGGAAATCATAACAACTGGTCTCAGACCACAGTGCAATCAAATTAGAACTCAGGATTAAGAAACTCACTCAAAACTGTACAACTACATGGAAACTGAACAACCTGCTCCTGAATGACTACTGGATAAATAATGAAATGAAGGCAGAAATAAAGATGTTCTTTGAAACCAATGACAACAAAGACACAATGTACCAGAATATCTGGGACACATTTAAAGCAGTGTCTAGAAGGAAATTTATAGCACTAAATGCCACATGAGAAGTGAGGAAAGATCTAAAGTTGACATCTATCATCACAAGAAAAGAACTAGAGGAGCAATATCAAATTCAAAAGCTAGCAGAAGACAAGAAATAAGTAAGATCAGAGTAGAACTGAAGGAGATAGAAACAGAAAAAAACCCTTCAAAAAATCAGTAAATCCAGGAGCTGGTTTTTTGAAAAGATCAACAAAATAGATAGACTGCCACCTAGACTAATAAAAAAGAAAAGAGAAAAGAATCAAATAGGTGCAATAAAAAATGATAAAAAGGATACCACCACCGATTTCACAGAAATAGACTACCACCAGAGATTCCTACAAACAACTCTATGCACATAAACCAGTAAATCGAGATGAAATGGATGAATTCCTAGACACTTATACCCTCTCAAGACTAAACCAGAAAGAAGTTGAATCCCTGAATAGACCAATAACAAGGTTTGAAATTGAGGTAGCAATTAAGAGCCTACCAACGAAAAAAGTCCAGATGGGTTCAGAGCCAAATTCTACCAGATGTACAAAGAGGAGCTGGTACCACTCCTTCTGAAACTATTCCAAACAATACAAAAAGAGGAAATCCTTGCTAACTCATTTTATGAGACCTACATCATCCTGATACCAAAACCTGACAGAGATACAACTAAAAAAGAAAATTTCAGGCCAATATCCATGATGAACGTAGATGCAAAAATCTTCAATAAAATACTGGCAAACCGAATGTATCAGCACATCAAAAAACTTATCCATCACGATCAAGTAGGCTTCATCCTGGGGATGTAAGTCTGGTTCAACATATGCAAATCTGTAAATGTAATCCATCATATAAACAGAACCAAAGACAAAAACCACACCATTATCTCAATAGATGCAGAGAAGGCCTTCGACAAAATTCAATAGCCTGTATGCTAAAAACTCTCAATAAACTAGGTATTGATGGAATGTATCTAGAATAATAAAAGCTATTTACAACAAACCCACAGCCAATATCATACAGAGTGGGCAAAAACTGGAAGCATTCCCTTTGAAAACTGGCACTAGTCAAGGGTACCCTCACTCACCATTTCCATTCAATATAGTATTGGAAATTCTAGCCAGAGCAATCAGGAAAGAAAAAGAAATAAAGGGTATTCAATTAGAAAAAGAGGAAGTCAAATTGTCTCTATGTGCAGACAACATGATCATATATTTAGAAGACCCCATCATCTCAGCCCAAAATCTCCTTAAACTGGTAAGCAACTTCAGCAAAATCTCAGGATACAAAATCAATGTGCAAAAAGCACAAGCATTCCTACACAACAATAACAAACAGCCAAATCATGAGCAAACCCCATTCACAATTGCTACAAAGATAATAAAATACCTAGGAATACAACTAACAAAGGACGTGAAGGACCTCTTCAAGGAGAACTACAAACCACTGTTCAAGGAAGTAAGAGAGGACACAAACAGATGGAAAAACATTCCATGCTCATGGTTAGGAAGAATCAATATCATGAAAATGGCCATACTGCCCAAAGTAATTAATAGATTCAATGATATCCCCATTAAGCTACCATTGACCTTCTTCACAGAACTGGAAAAAAACAGCTTAAGCTTCATATGAAACCAAAAAAGAGCCCACATAGCTAAGACAATCCTAAGCAAAAAGAACAAAGCTGGAGGACTTCAAACTATACTACAAGGCTACAGTAATCAAAACAGCATGGTACTGGTACCAAAACCAAGATATAGACCAATGGTACAGAACAGAGGCCTCAGAAGTAACACCACACATCTACAACCATCTGATCTTTGACAAACCTGACAAAAACAAGCAATGGGGAAAGGATTCCCTCTTTAATAAATGGTGTTGGCAAAACTGGTTAGCCATGTGCAGAAAGCTGAAACTGGACCCCTTCCTTACACCTTATACAAAAAATAACTCCAGCTGGATTAAAGATTTAAACATAAACCCTAACACCATAAAAAACCTAGAAGAAAATCTAGGCAATACCATTCAGGACATAGGCATAGGCAAGGACTTCATGACTAAAACACCAAAAGCAATGGCAACAAAAACCAAAATAGACAAATGGGATCTAATTAAACTCCAGAGCAAAAGAAACAATCTGTACAGCAAAAGAAACAATCATTAGAGTGAACCAGCAACCAACATAATGGGAAAAAATTTTTGCAAGCTACCCATCTGACAAAGGGCTAATATCAAGAATCTATAAAGAACTAAAACAAATTTACAAGTAAAAAACAAACAACTCCATCAAAAAGTGGGCAAAGGATATGAACAGACGCTTTTCAAAAGAAACATTTATGCAGCCAGCAAACATACGAAAAAATGCTCATCATCACTGGTCATTAGAAAAATGCAAATCAAAACCACATTGAGGTACCATTTCACACCAGTTAGAATGGTGATCATTAAAAAATGTGGAGACAACAGATGCTGGAGATGATGTGGAGAAATAGGAATGCTTTTACACTGTTGGTGGGAGTGTAAATTAGTTCAACCATTGTAGAAGACAGTGTGGCAATTCCTCAAAGATCTAGAAATAGAAATTTCATTTGCCACAGCAATCCCATTACTGGGTATATACCAAAGGATTATAAATCATTCTACTATAAAGACACATGCACATGTATGTTCATTGTGGCACTGTTTACAATAGCAAAGACTTGGAACCAACCCAAATGCCCATCAATGATAGACTGGATAAAGATAATGTGGTACATATATACCATGGAATACTGTGCAGCTATAAAAAAGGATGAGTTCATGTCCTTTGCAGGGACATGGATGAATCTGGAAACTGTAAGGTTTGTTCTCACCAAGTTTAAAATGAAGAAACTGAGGCCAGCACAAGAAGATCCAATGTGAAGGGTTTATTCAGGCTCCCAGGTGAGGTTCTGAGGTCTGACAGGAGGGGCCGGAGAAGTCGCATGAACTCCTCTCAGACATGCATTTTTATAGGGAGTGGAATAGCTCGATTGGTTTGGGAGAGCAGGGTGTGGGTAAAGTAGAACTACCATTGGGTATGGTTACAGCGCTTTGTTTGTATACAGGACTTGGCTGCTATTGGCTAGTAAGACTCGACTGCTATTGCTTGTTAAGACTCAACTGCTATTGGTCAATAAGACTTGACTGCTATTGGTCAATAAGACTTGACTGCTATTGGCTAGCAAGAGGCTAGAGTTACAAGACCTTGTTTGCATATTGGGCTCTTTAAGGGAAGGCCAGGCTGTGTGAGCAGGGGAGAAGGGAACATGCCCAAGCATGTCTGAGCTTGCCCGAGCTCATCCGGGTTTGTCCAAGCATGTCCGAGCTTTCGGGAGAAAAGGGGGGGGCGGTGTGCGTCCAAGCTCCCAGCGAGGCAACCGGCCTTATAGAAACCATCATCCTCAGCATACTGACACAAGAACAGAAAACCAAACAATGCATGTTCTCACTCACAAGTGGGTGTTGGACAATGAGAACACATGGACACAGGGAGAGGAACATCACACATTGGAGTCTGTTGGGAAGTGGGAGGCTAGGGGAGGGATAGCAGGGGGTGGGAGATTGGGGAGGGCTAACATTAGGGGAAATATCTAATGCAGGTGATGGGTGGATGGAGGCAGCAAACCACTATGGCATGTGTATACCTATGTTAACAATCCTGCAAGATTTGTACATGTACCCCAGAACTTAAAGTATAATTTTAAAAAAAGTTTAAAAGAAATTGTTCCTATGAGATTTGTTGTTTATCAATAACATTACACTTTAGGCTTATTTATTTATTTATTTTCTGAGACCGAGTCTCGCTCTATTGCCCAAGCTGGAGTACAGTGGCACCATCTCAGCTCACTGCAATCTCCTCCTCCCAAGTTCAAGCAATTCTCACTCAGCCTTCTGAATGGCTGGGACTATAGGCACATGTCACCATACCTGGCTAATTTTTATATTTTTGGTAGAGGCAGGTTTCACTGTGTTGTCTAGGCTGGTCCAAACCTCCTCACCTCAAGTGATCCACCTGCTTCAGCCGCCCAAAGTGCTAGGATTACAGGTGTGAGTCACTGTGCCTGGCCCTAGGCTCATTTATTAATGTGAAAATTCTTTAGGCCCTGGAAGCATATGTTCTGGATAGAGTGTAAACAGATTCTGAGTGAGACTTCAGGGGCCAAACTGGAGAGGTGGGGCTCACCCTGTGCTCTGTATCCACTCTGATGCTTTCGACTTGACAGAACTTTGTCTTCATTCTTTTATCTTTAAATGAAAACACACTGGGGCTCACCATGTGGAAATTAATCACATTTACCACCCGAATTACTTTCCTTTTGTGTTGAATCTAATAAATACAAATTTGGTGGCTTAAAACAGCATATTGATTCTCTTACAGTTCCAAAGGCTGGAAGTCCCGAACCAGGCTCACTGGGTTAAAGTTAAGGTATTCACAGGGCTGGTTCCCTGTGGAGGGTCTCAAGGGAGAATCTGCCTCCTTGCCTTTTCTGGCTACTGGAGGCTTTGTGCATTCCTTGACTCAAAACCCCTTCCTCAAATCATTTCAATCTTTGCTTTCATTGTCACAACTATTTCCTCCTTTCCTCCTCTGTAGTCAAATCTTTTGCTGCCCCGGCTGAAGTGCAACGGCCCGATCTCGATTCACTGCAACCCCCACCTCCCAGGTTCAAGTGATTCTTCTGCCTCTGTCTCCCTAGTAGCTGGGACTACACGTGCACACTAACACACTCAGCTAATTTTTTTTTTTTTTGTGTATTTCTAGTAGAGACAGGGTTTGTCAGGAATGGCACATCTGCCGGGGACTCTTGGCAGCAAGAGGATCCCAACCTGGATGAGGGAGTGCGTGGAAGAGAAGAAAGAAAGACAGATGGGGTCTGGAGGGCTGGATAGGCTATGCCTAAGCAGCAGCTTTGTTATGCACAGGGTTCTGGTTATATACATGATGACTTACGTCAGCCACAATGTTGTTTCAGGAGATGAAAGGGGAACAAAGAATCTTAAAGTAAATTAACAAACTGACTTACATCAGATATGGATAATGGAAAAGTTAGATACACAATCGGGTATATTTTACATGGGTCAGGTGTCTTTTCATTATCTTGGTAAGGGAACAGATGTCTATCTATGTTAACGATTTACAGGAGTCACAAGCTAGGCAGTAAACACAATTATCTACCCTTACAATGAGTTTCTATCCTTACAATGAGTTTCTACCATAAGTAAAAAAACGAAGTCATAAAACATGTTTGTTTCAGGAACAAACAGTGAACACAATGTCTTCCATGATCACAGATCATCCTATAATCATCTAGCAAAGTTTTCTTTTAAGTCAATCCTTCTTTCAATTCTTACTTTCCCATAGCTCGACTTCCTCCAACGAGGCCTGTGTCTGGGCTCAAGCTCACCATATGGCAAGACCCAGCTTACAAGGGGTCTCACATGGGAACATTCCCCACAAGGGTTTCACCATATTGGCCAGGCTGGTCTCAAACTTGGGACCTCGTAATCTGCCCACCTCAGCCTCCCAATGTAGTCAAATCTTGATCTGTTTCTAAACTATGAGTCCACTTCTGATTACATTTGAGTCCCACCCTGACAATCAAGAATACTCTTTCCATCTTTCCATTAACATCTTTAATCAGTCTGGGTGAGGTGGCTCACGCCTGTAATCCCAGCACTTTGGGAGGCCAAGGCGGACAGATCACTTGAGGCCAGGAGTTCGGGACCAGCCTGGGCAACATGGTGAAACCCCATCTCTACTAAAAATACAAAAAAATTAGCTGGGTGTGGTGGTGAGTGTCTATAGTCTCAGCTACTCAGGAGGCTGAGGCAGGAGAATTGCTTAAATCCAGGAGGCAGAGGTTGCAGTCAGCTGAGATCAAACCACTGCACTCCAGCCTGTGTGACAGAGTGAGACTCTCGTCAAAACAAAAACAAAAACAAAAACAAACCTTAATTACATCTGCAAAGTCCATATGGTCATGGAAGGTAACATTCACAGGTTCCAGGGATTAGAACATAGATAACTTTTGGGTCCATTATTCAGCCAACCACAGCCCATTCTCCTTTAACACAAATTAGATGACTCAGAGGATCATGTTTAGTCTGGGGCAAAACTGCATAGAAACAGAAAATATTTGCAAAATATAAAGCTGATATAATTTTCCTCAAAGCAAATGTTCTGGCTTTAGGAAGTATTATTTGGTCAAAGAAAATGATTCCTTTATAATTACTGAGGAATTCAACCTAGCAAATAAAACACCTGTTTGCTAAAAGTACATTTTATTTGAATAGCAACATTTTTTTTTTTTTTGAGATGCAGTCTCACCCTGTCACCCAGGCTGGAGTGCAATGGCACGATCTCAGTTCACTGCAATCTCCGCCTCACCGGTTCATGCGATTCTCCTGCCTCAGCCTCCCAAGTAGCTGGGATTACAGGCATGCACCACCACGTCTGGCTAATTTTTGTATTTTTAGTAGAGACAGGGTTTCACCATGTTGGCCAGGCTGGTCTTGAACTCCTGACCTCATGATCTGCCTACCTCAGCCTCCCAAAGTGCTGGGATTACAGATATGAGCCACCACGCCTGGCCTTGAATGGTAGCTTTTTATTATAATTCATATTTTAATTTTATGTATTTTAAGAGTTGGCTGGGCACAGGGACTCATGCCTGTAATCCCAGCACTTTGGGAGGCTGAGGCAGGTGGATCACTTGAGGTCAAGAGTTTGAGACCAGCCTGGTCAACATGGAAACCTTGCCTGTACTAAAAATACAAAAATTAGCTGGGCATGGTGGCATGCACCTATAATCCCAGCTACCCAGAAAGCGGAGGCAGGAGAATCACTTGAACCCAGGAGGTGGAGGTTGAATTGAGCTGAGATCACACCACTGCACTCGAGCCTGGGTGACAGAGCAAAACTCCGTCTCAAATAATAATCATCATCATTATCATTATAATATCTAGCAATAATAATAAAAGTCACAATAATAAACATTGTCATTATGACATCTGCTAGTTTTCTCCAGGATTATATTACAGGTGTTTTCCCTAGTGTTTCCTCATTTCTGGGATTTCCTTCCTTTTCCTTGTTTATCTGATCATTAATCCACTGAACTTTGGGCTTTGTCAAAGTTCTGTTTTGTCCACAAGAGCTCCACAGAGAACATGATTCTGCTGAGGAAAAAGACTGCTGGGTTCTGGAGGAGTATTTTACCTCCTCCTTGCTGGAGACAGTTAATGACCTTCAACTACATGGTTGAAGACCTCCTGCAGGCAGAGGCATGTTTTAAAATGGGTAAATCTAGTTTTCTTCAGCAGTGACATGAATCACAGCCGATCTGCTCAAATGCTAACCAGCTAACTTCTCTGGGGCCAAATGCTTGCCATCTTCAGCTTCTGGTTCTTCATTATAAAGTGAAGGATTTTTCCAGGTTATCTGTAGCTTCCTCCCTTTTCTCCCATGCCAGAAATTCTTTTTTGTTGTTGTTGTTTGTTTGTTTGTTTTTGAGATGGAGTATCATTCTGTCACCAGGCTGGGATGCAGTGGCATAATCTCAGCTCACTGCAACCTCCACCTCCTGGGTTCAAGTGATTCTCCTGCCTCAGCCTCCCAAGCAGCTGAGACCACAGGCATGTGCCACCAAGTCCAGCTAATTTTTGTATTTTTTTTTAGTAGAGAGGGGGTTTCACCATGTTGGTCAGGCTGGTCTTTAACTCCTGACCTCATGATCTGCCTGCCTCAGCCTCCCAAAGTGCTGGGATTAGAGGTGTGAATCACCGCACCTGGCCATGCCGACATTTTAAAAAATGTAATATTGTTTATTTAACTTCAAAAACATTTCAGCATTTTAAACATACAAAAAAAAAAACCAGGACTATGCAAATCATGTTTAAGTACAGAAGGTTCTTGAACTTTCATTGATGCAGTAGTTCATTTTGCTGACAATGAAGAGTTCTACAGTTTAAAAACAGTTTAAAAATTACTGCACTCACCTAAAACAAATAAACAAAAACAAACAAAATAAACTTCTGAAGCCAGCTGTCCCCGCTTTGTCCACAGCTAAGATGGCAGCAGAATGCTGTCACCATATACAGAAAGAAGACAACCTAAAGCTAAATGGATGCCCACTGCAGAGTCAACAGGTGCAGCCTCACAGTGCACGCCCTGAGCTACAGCCCCTCCCAAAGGCATCTTCCCCACAGCCTCAACGCCGAGCAAGGAGCATCAAGAGTTTGTCTCAGTTGTTTTGTTCTTTTTATAAACTATAGCTATATACAGTGGAGAACTCAGGATTTCTAGCCAATAACCACTTAGTTAACACCACCTTACAAATAAAAAAAATGCCAGAAACATCTTTAAATGCCTTGTCACACCAACAGCAAAGTGCACAGAGTGAGGAGAATACGAGAGTGCCTTTTCCTTTAAAAATGTTTGGAAAGTGTACAACTTTGATACAGTTTCAGGATGCTCCAGACACCCATGGCCACTTCATGTAACCCACTGACAGTCTCTCGAGCATTCTGAGAGACTACAATGTGATTGTGATCAAGTTCTGTAATTAATGAGGGAAACAGACACTTCTCAAATAAGAGATGTGTCAATTATGGCGCTCCCCTACTCTAAGTATTCACAAGGAGACAGATGAACAGTTTTTTTATTCATCCTCTTCCTTCTCCTCCCCCTCCTCCTTTGCTTCCTCCTCATCTTCTTCATCTTCTTCTTCCACCTTTTTCCAGGCAACTTTAGCAGGACCCTTTGCGCCATCAAACTTTCCTTTTGATTTATATTCAGCAACATCCTCCCATACTTCTCCTTCAGCTTTGCCACCTTAGTGATGTAAGGCTGCTTTTCGCTGTCATTTAGGTTATTCCACATCTCATCCAGCTTTTTTGCCACATCTCCAATAGAGATGCCAGGGTTTGTGGATTTGATCTCAGGGCGGAATTCTGAACAGAACAGGAAGAATCCAGATGGTGGCCTTTTGGGGGCATTAGGATCCTTCTTCTCGCCTCCTGTAGCTGGTCCATAATCCTTCATTTCCTGATCATAGCGCACTTTCTCTGCCTTTATCATTTCATCAAATTTAGATTTCTCTTTCCCAGACATTGTCTTCCACATCTCAGAGCATTTCTTGGAAAATTCTGCAAAATTGACAGGGACCTCTGAGTTTTTCTTCTTATGTTCTTCTCTGCACGTCTGCACAAAGAAGGCATAAGCAGACATCTTGCCCTTTGGCTTCTTGAAGTCATCTTTAGCCATCCTGACTGTATTGTTCACTAGTCTGGGCAGCACAGGGCATGACACGTGGCTCAATGCTCCCCAGCCTGGAGACAGCTGCCTCCACGAGAGCCGCCTCCATGCTGGCATTCTTATAAGTTAAGTCTACTCTTAAAAGTTTCTCCACTGTCCAGGTGGGGTGGCTCATGCCTGTAATCCCAACACTTTGGGAGGCTGAGGCAGGTGGATCACTTGAAGCCAGGAGTTCAAGACCAGCCTGGCCAACATGGTGAAACCCCATCTCTTAAAAATGCACGATTAGCCAGGTGTGGTGGCGCCTGCCTGTAATCTCAGCTACTTGGGAGGCTGAGGCAGGAGAATCGCTTGAACCCGGGAGGCAGAGGTTGCAGTGAGCCAAGATTGTGCTATTGCACTCCAGCCTGGGCAACAAGGGTGAAAGTCTGTCTCAAAAAAAAAAAAAAGAAGCCGGGGGTTGTGTCAGTGGCTCACGCCTGTAATCCCAACACTTTGGGAGGCTGAGGCAGGTGGATCACCTGAGATTGGGAGTTTGAGACCAGCCTGACCAACATGGAGAATCCCCATCTCTACTAAAAATACAAAATTAGCTGGGTGTGGTGGCGCATGCCTGTAATCCTAGCTGCTCAAAAGCCTGAGGCAGGAGAATCCTTGAACCGGGAGGCGGAGGTTACTGTGAGCCGAGATCATGCCACTGCACTCCAGCCTGGGCAACAAGAGTGAAACTTTGTCTCAAAAAAAAAAAAGTTTCTCCATTATTTGGTGAGGGCCTTCTGGGTCATTATTGAGGTCCTTCTCTAGGCAGTTTCCTCCTCAAGATCTCCAGAATCACAGTAACAACCAAAGTGCAAAGCAACCAAACAAAACCAGAAAACGAAGGAAGAGAGGGAATTTGAAACTGCAGGAGTCATATTTATTTGCTCCTTGTTCCATGTCACAAAGGGGCCAGGTCATATTGTGTGATGAAGTTTGTACTTCTCAGTCACCTGGCCAAGTCGTGTAAACCAGGTGTCCCCAAACCATGGGCCATGGACCACTACCCATCCATGGCCTGAGAGGAACCAGGCCGCACAGCGGGAGGTGAGCGGCAGGTGAGTGAGTGAAGCTTCACCTGTATTTACAGCCACTCCCTATTGCTCACATTACTGCCTGAGCTCTGCCTCTCGTCAGATCAGCTGCAACATTAGCGTCTCTTAAGAGCCCAAACCCTATTGTGAACTGCAGGATCTAGGTTTCTCCCTCTTCATGAGAATCTAATGCTGGATAATCTGTCACTGTCTCCCATCACCCCCAGGTGGGACCACCTAATTGCAGGAAAACAAGTTCAGGGCTTCCACTGATTCTATGATATGGTGAGTTATATCATTATTTCATTATATTGCAATGTAACAGTAGCAGAAATAAAGTGCATAACAAATGTAATGCACTTGAATTATTCTGAAACCATTTCCAGTCAGCCCCCAACTGGTCTGTGGAAAAATGGTCTCTGGTGCCAATAAGGTTGGGGACCACCGGTGTAAACCACACAGTTCTCCCCACTGGCCAAAAGTGGAACCACCTTTCACTTGCCACATGCCATCATGCATGTGTATATGGTGTGTGCTGGGGATTGCTTTGTGCCTTAGACTGTCACTCAAACAGTGTGCTAAATGGGGTTCTACTAGGTCCACTGTCTTTCTTCCCCAAGGGTTCTGACAGTGTCATGGACACACCTAGCTTGCATGCATTTATATGGTCATCATTTTCTCCTTCCTCTCCCCTCTCATCATACCCAAGTTCCTGTTGTTTTATAATGCAAAGCACTTCAGTATTCTCTTTTGTTTTCCTGTCTTTGCTCGTGTTGATCTTAATCACTTATGATGACTTTTTTTTTTTTTATGAAAACAGTTCCCTCTCTGAGCATTTCTGGCAGCAAATGTTAAGATTATGAAATATTTATTCTCTGCATACTTAGCTCACCTATAATAGTAAGAGACAGGGAGAGAGGTCTTGCTAAGGGGAAGAAGATCTTGGGTTCTAATATAAACGCAATCTTGCTTTGAAAGCCTGACTTTTCTTTTCTCTGTATCAAATAGGACAATATAAACAGCTTATAACATAAGAAGTGGAGAGTTAATTTTTCAGCCACAGGTAACTACCATCTCCAGTTTCTCCTTTGGCCATCTTCTTGTGTTTATGAATGCCTCTTCTTTGAAAATAACAATAAGTTACCCTTTTTCCATATTCTAACATTTTGCCTTTTTCATCCAAGCCGATATAAACAGAAAGGAGTTTGTGGGTTACATGAAGATCATTAGAAGACCTGGATTGGAGTCCCGATTCTCCACCCACTGGATAACTCGCCGTGGAAGTCATTCAACAGATCTGCGACTCCATTTCATCATCTAAAATTCAAATGGTTGTGATAGGTGGCCTCTGCAGTGTCTATTAAAATATCGCCAAACTCTAAGTAGGTCATTTTTTGTAGTAGACTTTTCTACATTTAAATTGATCGTAGGAAGACTCTTTCAAATCTAGGTAAGCCAGTTTTAAAACAGACAAAGAATACAGAAGAGGAAACGATGACGAGTTGGTTGTTTTCCATTTCTTAATTTTAAAAACCAAAGTCCTGGTGTTGTTTATCAGAATTTCCATTAATTCATGAAAAGCACACTGGGCCTCTCATCTTTGTCTCTCATTGACTGACAGCCGTTCATTTTGATGCCACCCAGCATTACAGGAGTTTTCTATGTTCTTAACCTTTCTGATGGTCTGGCGAAGCTGTGTGTATGCTACCAATACTGATTTCCAGGAAATATTGATGTTAACATTTTATAGTTAGTGTTGCAGTGTTTTGTCTGCTCTGATGCAAACTGGAAAATATTCTCTCTCACACTTTGAAAACTGGTGTGAAGAGTGATGCTAACAGTAAAGGTCTTTCTTTTAATGAAAAGACTCATGCTGACATTTACACATTTGGCTTCAACTTTTTCTCCCTGCCTATGTGCTGACAGGTGCAGTCTCAATCCACATGATTCATTTTCCGCCTGTTGTTCTTCACTTTGTGTCACTTTAAATGAGCCATTTGCTTAAAAAGAAAAAGGTACAAGAATATGTGACTATAAGTTCATAGTTTCTGTCTGTAGGTTTTAGGTTGCTAGGGGGTGGTTTGATCTTTAAGACAAGTCTGGTAAAATGCAGATGGGATTATATAATGTTTACAGTAGCATACAATTGAAGCTGCAAGGTGTATGTATGTGTGTGTGAGTGAGTGAGTGTGTGTGTGTGTAAGCGGTAGAGTTAGAAGTGAGTAGAAATCACCCTTGGAAACAGATCCTGACTGAAAGGAAAACTAAAGCTCACAGTCCTGCAGTATCTCAATTTTCTCTGGATGCCTTCAGGGAAGAATCTTTCTTTTTTAAAAAATTAAATTAAATTAATTAATTAATTTTGAGACAGAGTCTTGCTCTGTCACCCAGGCTGGAGTGGAGTGGTGCGATCTCGGTTCACTGCCGCCTCCGCCTCCTGGGTTCAAGTGATTCTCCTGCCTCAGCCCCCAAGTCTAGGATTATGGGCGCCCATCACCATGCTCTGCTAATTTTCGTATCATTAGTAGAGCTGGGGTTTCACCATGTTGGCCAGGCTGGTCTTGAACTCCTGACTCCAAGTGATCTGCCTGTGTCGGCCTCCCAAAGTGCTGAGATTACAGGTGTGAGCCACCGCACCTGGCCCAGGAACTACATTTCTGTGCATTACGCTCCCTGTGTCTGCCTGGTCCTGCCTGGTCTCTAGCCCTGTAGTCTCCTCTGCGTGGTTAGGATTCCTGGATCCCCACCTGCTGGCCCAGCATTGCTCCATTTTAAGGACGATGTTCAATGTTGAGTGTGAAGATGGATTTAAAAAACACTACCTTATTATTTATTTTATTAAAATAAATAAAATTCCCTTCACCCTCTCTAGCCACCATGGTGGTTCACAGAAGAGTGGACAACGGCTTCTTCCAGACAAAGTACTAAGACTCTGCCCTCTTGCCACTGGCCCAACCTGACCATGCATCCCGCTGTGTTTTCTGGGCTTCTGCCCTAATGCTGGGGCCAAGGCCAGGTCTCCGTTCTGGAGACAGCCCTGCCTGATTCTCAAAGTCACTTTGCTCTCACCCCAGGGACCCCAGCCTGCCCTGAAAACTGGGCACCATGATGGGGCTCTGTTACTTTCTATTCATTTCTCTGTTGTTCTCTGCATCCCTATCCGCTTTATTGAGTAGGTCTCTTCATAGATTGCTTGTCCTCTCTGAGGATACTCCAGTTTCTTAAATCTTGAGCGTCCTGACATCATGTTCTTTTGCCTGAATGATCCACAGCTAAACTCGTAGAGCTCCCACCTTCTGTAGCTGCTGTCCACTCCACTTCTGTCTCACCTTAGGTCCTGGCTTCAGTCCCCGGTCTGCCTTGTCCCATGGTGGTCTATGAGGCACAGCAGTGCCACTCAGGAGTGTCTTGCACAAGGTGGATGTCCAAGACTCTGCTGCTGAAGTTGTAGCAGGCAGCATCAATGTGTTCATCCTCCCACATTGTTTTTTTATTTTATTTTGTTTTTGATGGAGTTTTGCTCTTGTTGCCCAGGCTGGAGTGTAGTGCCATGGTCTCGGCTCACTGCAACCTCTGCCTCCAGGGTTCGAGCATTTCTCCTGCCTCAGGCTCCTAAGTAGCTGGGATTACAGGCACTCGCCACCATGCCTGGCTATTTTGTATCTTTAGTAGAGACGAGGTTTCACCACGTTGACCAGGCTGGTCTCAAACTCCTGACCTCAAGTGATCCGCCCACCTCAGCCTCCCAAAGTTCTGGGATTACGGGCATGAGCCACTGCGCCTGGCCTCTCCCACATCATTTCATTCTGTACTGTGTTCTTGCTGAAGGAGCATGAGCTCTAGTGCCAGGTAGACTCACATTTCCATCTGGGCACTGGGACTTACTAGCTATGTGGCCTATGGTAGGATGTACATTTTTCTGTGCTTCAGTTTCTTCATCTGTAAAGAAAAATGGGTGTGAATACGTTTACCTCTCCCAGCTGTCGTATGGATTGATTTAGAAGGTTTAGATACCTTCACTGTTCACAAGAGTCCTGTGGTTCTAGTATGAGTAGTTTCCAAATATCATTCTGAGAGACACAGGAGTAAATAATAGATTCAAAAGTCCCTAGCATGGAATTTTTATACGTTATGAGTTAATATTTGAAAATTCACTTAAGCAAAGGTCTGGAATAAAAGGCTTGTTAGTGTTATGTAAATGTTTATAAAAGGCAGTTCTTTCTCTTCTTCCTTCTAGATAGTGAGGACCTATGAATTATTGACTAAGGTTTCAAAGTGAAGAAATGGGAAACTGCAACTTCTGCCTCCCAAGTTCAAGTGATTTTCCTGCCTCAGCTTTCACAGTAGCTGGGATTACAGGCGCCCGCCATTGTACCCTGCAAATTTTTGTATTTTTAGTAGAGATGGGTTTCACCATGTTGGCCAGGCTAGGCTTGAACTCTTGACCACATGTGATCCAGTAGCTTTGGCCTCCCAAAGTGCTGGGATTATAGACGTGAGCCACTGCACCCGGCCTGTCCACCCAATTTTAATCCCAGCATCGAGACTCTTTCCTTTATCTTGTCTCTTGTCCATATTTCACTTTCCCAGATTCATATAACACCAGTGAGAGCCAACCCCCAATACCTAGGGAGAAATGTGATCTCACTGTGTCTACTTTTTCCTGAACATGAACTCCACGGTTGTCTCCAAAGAGTAAAAGCGGTTCCTCCTTTTCATCTCTTCTGGGAAAGCTGCAGTTGGGAAGCAGAGAGGTTTGGCAGAGGTGATGGGATCTTTGGGGTGGATTGGTTCCTATTGGAAGGAAAATGAGGGTAGGAAGCTGCTGAACAAGGAGTCTCTGCCCTGCCTTTGCAGGGCTGCTGACCCTCATCATGGGCAGAAACTACTGCCAGACTGCTGCAATAGAGCTGCCTTTGCAGATGTCAGACTTTAGTTGGGGGTGGGCAAAACAAAACAAAACAAAAGACTTTAGTGAGGGACTAGGATCCTACTGCTGAGCCTAGGATATAGTCAGTTACTAAACCTTGCATCGTGAAGCCAGTTGGCAAATCTTCAGTTTTGTGCTGGTTAGGTGTGACCATGACTTTGGTTTTAATTTACTTCTTTCTTTTGTATAATCATAAATATTTTTAGACTGGGTGATACGTAGTTAAGTCTGTATATGTAATTTGTATTATCTAGTTTAGGCCCAAAGACAGGAAAACTGCTGGCATGCGAGATGAATCTGCATGTTTCTGTTTTTGTGGTTAAGAAGCTTTGGCATACAGAATTAGAAAAATGCTGGCTCAAGTAAGAAAAGAACGTGTGTATGTCTTGGAGTTGGTGATAGAGAATGATTTGGAGGAAAAAAACCCTCTTGATTCTGCAATTAACCAGTTTTAAGACTTTGATGAATTTCATGGATGTTTGGTTGACTTGTTGGTTGAATTGATTAGTTCACTTACAGCTCTAGAATCTTACTGTGGATTCAAACATTTCACTCCCTTTTCTCTGAATCAGTTTTACATTTCCAACTTGAAGCCCTGAATTGATAAACATAGATGACAGGAATAAAATGGTTCTAAATTTTTCCTATTTCTCAATAGGTTTGGGTTTTCCTTTTGGGGAATTTTTTTCAAAAGAGAACTGACTGGCTCTGGTCCAGGTATCAGGAAACTACCTGCTCAGTCAGGCAGAGAAAGAAAGGCTTGAGACAAAGGGCCTGGAAACAGTTTATCAGTTAGATTTTCAAAGGAGGAGTAATCAGGCAGTGTAGGAAAAGCACATCATAACTCTCTGAACAAGGATAAAGGAAAGAAGTGGGGGGTACCACAGCTGGGAAATTAGCTGTAGTACTTGAATAACAGGGATCCTGGAATTCTGACCACAGGAAAGCACTGAGGGCAATTTGGAGCCCTTTTTCTTACAAAAAAGACTCTGGGCTGTTGAAATTCCTTGTGTAGTAGGCTCAGGGAAATAAATTTAAAGATTGAAAGGAAAAAAACCACAGTTTTTGTTTTTTGGTTTTTTTTTTAGAGCAAATCCAAGGATTTACAGCAGTGCTCCAAGGTAGCAATTCTTCAACCTTTTGGATTTGTGGATTCCTTGAAGGCTTGGATGAAAACTATGGCCTACTTCTCAAGAAAAATATACGTATATGTATAGAGCCAAACACAATTTCTGGGGTTGGGTAAATATCCTGAAGACCAGCCATGGCAATGCCTAGGGATCCAAAATATTTGAAGTCAATAATCCTTCAGTTTGAAGTATTGCAGCAAACTGCTATAAGTGAAAAATAATTATGAAGCAAGGAGTATGAGGAAACGTCTCATGGAAGACAGAGTTACCTCTAGCAATGCCGTGGAAGACCAGGAAAGGTTATAGGGCAACAGACAGAAGCAAGGCCACAAGACTGGAAGCCAAAGGAAAACTTAGTAGAAGAAGCTTGGGAGTTGGAAGAAGGTAGTTTAGTGTTGAATTTCTGGTTCCACTAGAGTCTAGCTATGTGAACTTGGGCGAGTGTGCTTACCCAGGTTTGGAATACAGTGATTCCAGGGAGCTGTCAACTTTCTCCTTTTATGGCCGGTATGGAAGAAGCAGGTGATGTAGCAGAAGCAGTGTGGACTGTGGGTCTGGATTTATTTGGTTTCAGATCTCAGTTCTGACATTGTAAGTTTGGTGACCTTAGGCAAATTATTCAATTTTCCAAGTCTCTTATTTCTAACATAGGTAGAAATAGGTACCCAAAGAATGATAACTACATAAATATCATGTTATAAAAAGAACTTTAAATAATCAATAGGTCTTATTATGACAAAGAAGGCTTATTTAACTTCAATAGAAATTAATGCCAAATTATAAATATCAAAAAGCTATTAAGCTCTGTCCATTTTTGGGTAAATTTAACCCATTTAATATTTTTGTGTTTCTTGCTGTGTGACTTCCTACTTAAGATGTTAAATTTATTTTGATAGGTAATGGGTTAAGAATAGGAATAATAGGCATGGTTTGCATTTTAGGGGATTCTTTGGATATCAGAGCAGCAAGAATAATTGCCTGGGCAGGGTAATTTCTGGGTTGCCAGACTCTGCCAATGATTAGTGATATATCTTTGCATAGGTCACTCAAGTTTTGTGGACTTCAGTTTTCTTGTATATATAAGGAGATAACTTCCTTTTTGTATTTTATGATTCTATGATCCTGAGATTCTATTGTAGCCAGAGTAAGGCTGAGATATTTTGTGATCTAGTTTTTTTAAAAATATTGTTTATATATTTTCTGTAGAGGTGAGAGTCTTACTATATTGCCCAGGCTGGTCTTGAACTCCTGGCGTCAAGCAATTCTCCCACTTCAGCCTCCCAGAGGTCTGAGATTACAGATGTGAGCCGCCATGGCTGGTATAATTTAGTTTTTGTCCAACATGACATTGAGCAATCCACTAGTACAAAGTTCTCAAAAATAAACCTTAACTTACTGTAGGATTTCTTGTAGAGGTAACCCTCTATGAGTTTTTTCCACAGAGCATCATTTAGCAAAAAATTTCAAACTATTCACTTTAAACATTTTTTCTTTCTTTAAAATTTCAAATGCATGGTTTCTACCAAAAAAAAAACCCAAAAAACAAAAAACAAAAAACAACTCATCACCTCACTTTGTTCATGTAATTTTCCCATCCATACTCTTCTTACTATTTACTTCTCCTCAGGTCTAGCTCCTACAAAAGGATCTTGCCTGTGTCAAAAACAGGCCCCTGGGGAAGTTGGACTGGTCAGTCAACCTCTTTTTCTCCCCTGGGGACCAACCAGTAGAACAATGAAGAATAAGTTTTGTGATATTGTCATCCTATTGTTCTTTGATTCTGTGGCTGGGGTGGGGACACCTCTTCAGAAAACTACTATATTAATATAGACTTTGAGTTCTGAGACCTGAGACCAGGACAGCCAAGGTGAGAGAGAAGGAAATGAGTTGGAGGCAGAGTGTAAAAAAGAATTAGTGACAGACAGATAGGGCAAATGAGCTCATTCACATGGCTCATTCATTTTCCACACATCCTTGAACTTCTTAGCACCCTCTGTAAGGTGATAAACAGACCAGGACAGGACAATACAGGTGATTATGTGGTGTGAAAAAAAGTCTGATGGGAATTCAAAGTAGAGAACTATTTCATCCAATTATGGGAACTTCCTTGAAAAAGTAGCCTTTGAATTAGACATTGAATGACATGTAGAATATGACCATCTAACAACAGTAATGGTTGGAGATACTCCAGGAGCAAGGGAAGACACATTAGGGAAAGACCTTTAGATATTTTTAGGTTGGGTGAGAGATAAGACCTGAAGTGTTTTTGTATTTTTCCAGGACTTCTTGGAGTGATGGAATTGCACAGGAGAAGCGTGGATAGAATTCCACCAAGTAAGGACCCTCTCATATACCTTCCCCAAGCCGGCAGTTATGTATGCTGAACGTTCCCTAGGCTAGTCACCTTGACATTAGTGAGAGTCTGAAGGCCTGGCTCTAAGAAGGCCTTGTGTGTCTCCAGAGAGAGATACATAATCAATTCCTTTCCCCCTTTCCACCCTACTCTTGACTTTATCTTCTGGCTGAGGCTGACATATGTTTAGCATTCACCTTCCCACACAATATCTTTCCACCCTCCTCATTTTCCAAATCTTCATTTGGGAATCACGCTAACCTTTCCCCCGCATCTTGATCTTATCTCAGGTAGATGTTGGTTTCAAAAAGCTCTTCTTGAATACTGTTTGAGTTTCTCTGTTTGCATCAAACGAGCTTGGAAAAGGGGATTGGATGGCTCATGTGTGATCATGCTAGACTGCTGTTAGTCACTCCTGGGAACTGGATTTGGTTCAAGTTCATGTAATGCTACTTAATGCTGACAGACTACTTTCCACTCTAAAGTCAAGTCTCTTCCTGATGTACAGGAAATGGTAAATAGGTCACGACAAAAAGTAAGACTAAGAAGTCAACAATCATCAAACTGCAATAATTGAAGGTAAGGAGGGATCTGGGGTAGTCCTTGACAGAACTCCAGGCCAAATAGCACATGTGCCAGGAAAAATTTTGCAGGATGGTGGCATGCACATTGTGGGTGGATTGCAATTTTTTTTGAATGATAAATTAGAAGCAGGATGTTTATATTTTATTTTTTATTTTTTTGGCACCATGTACAAGAAATGTCTACAGGTGTCAGGAGATGATCTTACCGTATCTAGGAACTTTTTGTTTATTTATTTACTTATGACATTGTTCTTCCCCTTCCATTTCTAGAATATATTTTCTCTCGTTAGTCAAATAAATCCTAACTCTTGTTTATGACACAGACGAGTCTTGAGAGAATAGAAGGAAAAAAGTGAACAACTTCATTTCTTCTTTTGTGTAAAATGTCCTGTGTCAAATTCCCATACTCTAACACTTTATTTGTAGTATCTTCATAATTCACCAACTTCTTTTAAGGAAGATAATAGTTTTTATATACCGTTGTTTCCCTGAGAATATTCATTAGAGTGGGTGTTCACCACCAGATTGTTGGTTACCTGAAAAACATCTTCTATAACATAAAATGTGGAACACAGAATGTAGAAGCATATTTTCCTCTTTCTATTTATTTTTCTTCTTATTCTCCTCCTTCCCTCCCTTCTCCTCCTCCTCCTCGTCCTCTCTTTTTTTCTGTCTCTCTACTACTAAGTTCAGATCTCATTTCTGTCACTTACTTCCTGTGACTCTGGGCAAGTTACTTTATTTTTCTTTGTGGCAGATTCCTCACTTGTTAAATGGGAATTGTAACAGTCATTATGGTATATACAGTAGAGAATATATATAATAATATTTATATTATTATTGTAATGATTAAACAAATTAATATATATATAAAGTACATATAAAAGTGCCAGCCAGTAAGTAGCTATATAAATGCTTGCTGTTGTTATGACTTTCTCATGAATCTTTGTTTTGTTTTTCTAACTAAATCATAAGCTGCTCAATCACAAGACTATCTCTTTTATGTCTTTGTCTTGACCACATTGCTTAGTGCAGGAGAAAAGGTATCATCAATATAGTTTGCATTTGAGTCATACTTCACATTACACAGGGTACTTTCACTTAGATTACCTCACCAGTCCTCTCAATGATACTTGGATATATGCTTATTCTCAGTTTTTAAATGAAGAAACTGAGGCTAAAATTTTATTTGATTAGGGCCACATGGTAGTATGTGACCCATGAAGATGACCCTTGTTTTGGGATTCACTTGGAGTGGCTGGCAAAACATTAAGGAAAATATTAGGGAAAGATTATAAGATATAGTCTCTAACCTTTTGGAAGGCCAAAAGTTTTTATTAACTTATGGAATGAGCTGAAGGCAGCCAGTTCTTATGACAGAGTATTAAGTCATAGACTAAAGATTAGGATAATAAAAGCTTCCCCAGTGAAGTCTGTTTATCTCACATTTCTTTGTCCCTACTCTAATTTGTTTACTCATGTAAACTTTCTGCTGGATGGTCCTCTCAGTGGGAGGTCAAAGGAGAATTACCTGTTAATGGCATTTATTCTGGGCCCTGGAGCCAAGACCTTTTATCATTCGTAAAACCACTCTTTTAACCATGTTAATTATCCACAAGTATGTTGACTTAGAACCTCTGTTATTAAATCTACACTGAATAAATGTGTGGTTGGTTAGCTGTAATAACCCTCTGAAAGCAGTTGACGACCATCCCTGGCCCACTCAAATCGCTGTACTGAGTGTGAGAGTGTATTCATTCATCTGTTGTTGAGTCAGAGTCTGCAGGACAGACCTCTGCAGGTGTTGATTGATATCTCAGGTAGTGACCCCAATGTGACACTTGTCACACCCTGGAACTTAGTCTTTCTGGGTTCTGGTCTTGTGCTATTTCCTCCAGGCAACCTGATCACATGGCAAATGTTCAACAAATGCTTCTGTGTGTTTATGTGTTTCTCTAAGATGCATCCTTCACATTCTATAGAGTAATTTGACACAGTAACTTTCAGTGCTCATTTCTTATTTGTATATTTTGGTATAGTTGAAATTCCTGAAATATGAGATTCCTGTCCTTCTAATGTACTTTAATGCTATAAATTATAGGAAACATCACATCCAGTCTCTTCCTCCTTTCCCCTACTTCTTCAGTGAAAGCTCTCTTTAGCTTCCCAGTTTCTCAAAATAATTCCCTGCATTCCTGTACTTAGTCTTGTACTTCCTTTATTTTTATTATTATTATTTGTTTGAGACAGAGTCTTGCTCTGTCACCCAGGCTAGAGTGTAGTGGTGTAATCTTAGCTCATTACAACCTCTGCCTCCCAGGTTCAAGCAATTATCCTGCCTCAGCTTCCTGAGTAGCTGGAACTACAGACATGCACCACCACACCTGGCTAATTTTTGCATTTTTAGTAGAGATGGGGTTTCACTATATTGACCAGGCTGGTCTTGAAGTCCTGACCTCAAGTGATTCTCCCATCTTGGCCTCCCAAACTGCTGGGATTATAGGTATGAGCCACTGCACCTGGCTCTTGTCTTTTACTTCTGTTATTTATTGTGCAGGTCAGACTTTTTTGGAGTTGGAGGGATGAAGAATCTTGTGTTTGAATGACTTTCTTAGCTGCCTTCATGCTGAAACAAAAGCTTTCTCATTTGTAATAGCATTTCAGCCATTATGTGTTCATGCTACCTACTTATTCTAAATTCCCAAAAGTCTGTGGAAGAATTTGCTAATGTCTTTTCTATTAGGGGTACAGTTTGAAAGTAAATACAGGCATGGTGGTGCATGCGTGTAGTCCCAGCTACTCAGAAGGCTGAGGCAGGAGAATTGCTTGAACCCAGGAGGCGGAGGTTGCAGTGAGCCAAGATTGCGCCACTGCACTCCAGCCTGGTAACAGAGCAAGACTTCATCTCAAAAAAAAAAAAAAGCAAAAGTAAATACATACATTTTTATCAATAAGTAAAAGAACCAACATTTTTCTAGAGCTGGTTAAGAAAAATTCTACTCATGTATACTATATTTGGCCCAGAAACCAGGGAAGAAGGAAAAAGAGAAGCAGAAAGAGGGGAAATATAGTTTATATGGTATATTTTATATGTAGAAACTAATGGCCTATTGAAAAGAAATAAGAAAAGCAGGTGGGAAGGGAGAGAAGAAAAAGAGAGAGAAAAAAGGGAGGAGGAAGGTGAGGAAAAAATAAGCTTAAATTCCCAAAGAAAGCAGAAGTGATTAAAATAAAAAAAATTGAGATTAAGGGAAATGAACAAAGGAGAACTGTATAAAGGTGATTCATGTGCTACCCAGGCTCCATGATGTTGTGAGTTACCTGCTTTGTTTTCAAAATTCATCTTTTTACAAGTAATTCTGGGCTGGGTGTGGTGGCTCATGCCTGTAATCCCACCACTTTGGGAGGTCGAGGTGAGAGGATTACCTGAGGCCAAGAGTTTGAGACCAGCCTGGCCAACATGGTGAAACCCTGTCTCTACTGAAAATACGAAAATTAGCCAGGCATGGTGGTGTGTGCTGTAGTCCCAGCTACTCTGGAGGCTAAGGCAGGAGAATGGCTGGAACCGGGAAGGCAGAAGCTGTAGTGAGCCAAGATCATACCACTACACTCTAGCCTGGGCAACAGAACAAGACTCTGTCCAAAAAAAAAGTAATTCTGAATCTCTATTCCTGACTAACACATAGTTTTAGGGTGGAAAAGTCTTTAGTGACTCTCATCATACCCAATTCTTAGAATCACAGCTTTCCTTAACATTTATTTATTTATTCATTTATTTATCAGAGATGAGGTCTCACTCTGTCACCTAGGCTGGAGTGTACTAATCCTAGCTCACTGCAGCCTCAAAATTCTGGGCTCAAGTATTCCTCCTGCCTCAGCCTCCTGAATAGTTGGGACTATACACATGTGTGTCACCATGTCCAGCTAAATTTTTATTTTTATTTATTTATTTTTGAGATGGAGTCTCTGTTGCCCAGGCTGAAATGCCGTGGCATGATCTCGGCTCACTGTAACCTCTGCCTCACTGGTTCATGTGATTCTCCTACCTCAGCCTCCCAAGTAGCTCGGATTACAGGTGTGTGCCACCATGCCCAGCTAATTTTTGTATTTTTAGTAGAGATGGGGTTTCATCATGTTGGCAGACTGATCTCAAACTCCTGGCCTCAGGTGATCCTCCCACCTCAGCCTCCTGAAGTGGTAGGCTTATAGGCGTTAGCCACCATGACCGGCCTCTCTCTCTCTCTCTACTTTTTTTTTTTTGTAGAGATGGAGTCTTCCTATGTTGTCCAGGCTAATCTCAAACTCTTGAGCTCAAGTGATCCTCCTGCTTTGGCCTCCTAAAGTGCTAGGATTACAGATGTGAGCCCTTGCACCCAGTCTTAACTTTTTTTCCTTCAATGGTCCTGCTCATCTTTCAGCTTAGGTAAAAATTATGACCTGCACTTGACTCATCTCTAGGAGCAGGTCCTTTCCTGGAAAGCTTAATCTGTATGACACGGATGTTTAAAAGGGCTTGACAGTCTTCATTTGTCTCTACCAAGGGAAATCAGTGGTTCTCAGAAAGGGCAGGAACCTTTCAGAAGATGCTTACACTCAGTCATCATGCAGGCTGTATCCTATTTTATGAAGGTTGGCCTTCATAAAATTTTCGGGCTTTTTCTGGAGACACTGTACTGATTTTTGTACCAATAGAAACCATATTTTATTCTTATTCATCTATCATCACTTACCAGGCTCCCTTACATGTGGCCAGCTTGGAAAGATCTGCATGACAGAGGCAAGTCAGTAAGTCAATTCAGTAATGGCTCCAAAGCTTTAGGCTTATTAGTGTCATTCCCTGGCTAGCTACTATGGCACCCCACCTAGTTCTACACAGTTAAAACATCTTTTGAGTCAAGCCAATGATTCATTTAATCTTTTTGATGTGCCGTAAAGACTCCAAGCAGAGGTGGCTCTTGGCTTGGGCTGACAGGCATGATGGAGCATTCCAGTTGCTTATCTGGTTCTAGGGTTAAGTTCACTCCCAGTGGGCACTTGTGAGCCCTAAAGAAATGTGCCATAAATGGTAATGTATATAGCTGGAAGTGACATGATAGCTTAGGGTTTGCCTAACTTCTACTATGGGAAGAAAGACTGACTAAGATGGCGTGATATAACACAATCATGAAACGGAACAAGGTTCAAAATGGATGCTTGCTTAGGGTCAGACCATGGTGAAAGGCAATAAAGTGTTTATAAACCCACTGGTTAAACTGACTTTTTATAAACTGATTAAAATCATAAGTCTAGAATACTGTAAGAGTTTATAATCATTTCTTCTTATTGAGTAGAAATGAAGCTGCTAATTAGTAAGATCTGTAAGAAAATTCTTTTCTAACATTGAATCATATAATATTGCTTTCCAATGTTATTTTTATAGCATTGAATTATATAATATTGCTTCCCAAAACAATCCAGAGAGCAACTATTTGCACACTTCTAATTATCTAATGGAGATACTAAGATCCAGAGAACACAATAACTTGCCCAACCAAAACAGTGAATTATTGGTATGGTTAATTAGTCATTCTTTAGCCTTCATGAGATAAAGTAATTGTGTTTCTCAAACCGTTTTATGGACATATTTTTCTAACCTAATAAAACAACTTCACAATTAAATTCTCAAAAAGCTTAAAAGCTTACTTGCTATGTAAATTGTTTTTAGTTAGCTTTCACCTATTTTATCCTGTAAATCCCAATACAAGATACAATATATTATTAACGTCTTCCTGGCAGAATTATGTTTCTTCTGGGGCCATCTACCAAGTTAGGAGGGCAGTGAAAATTTTGTAAGGCTCACTGTAATATTTTCATGAGAGCCTGGTATGAAGTATTCTAAGAAATAATGTCTTCCTCTTCCAGTGGCAATTTTTTCTATGGAGTATTCAAGCTATAAATAAAAGTAGCTCTGTAAAATTGTATTTCTTTTTTCTTTTTCTTTTTCTCATCTTCTTTAAGACAGGGTCTCGCTCTGTTGCCCATGTTGGAATGCTGGAGTGCAGTGGCATGATCTTGACTCACTGCTACCTCTGCCTCCCAGGCTCAAGCCATCTGCCTACCGCAACCTCCTGAGTTGTTGGGACCAATGACATGTGCCACCATGCCTGGTTATTATTTTTGTATTTTTTATAAAGATGGGGTCTCGCCATGTTGGCCAGGTTGGTCTCAAACTCCTTGGCTCAAGCGCTTTACCTACCTCAGTCTCCCAAAGTGCTGGGATTACAGGCGTGAGCCACTGAGCCCAGCCTAAACTTATATTTCTTATTTTTTGTTTGTTTGTTTGTTTGTTTTGAGACAGATTCTCACTCTGTTGCCCAGGCTGGAGTGCAGTGGCACGATCTCGGCTCACAGCAACCTCTGCCTCCCAGGTTCAAGTGATTCTCATGCCTCAGCCTCCCCAGTAGCTAGGATTATGGGCACCCACGACCACACCCGGCTAATTTTTTAATATTATTAGCAGAGACAGGGTTTCACCATGTTGGCTGGGCTAGTCTCGAACTTCTGACCTGAAGTGGTCCACCCTCCTCAGCCACCCAAAGTGCTGTGGGATTACAGGCATATGCCATGGCGCCCAGGTATATTTCCAAGTTTATTTTGCTTCATATACTAGTAACTGTAGTTCATTTTACATGTGGTCTTGAAAACAGTTTGTTCTTTTCTGATTATAAGCAATATGTGTTTATTGTAAAAAAAAAAAAAAAAAATGGATAAATATCCAAGTGCAGCGGCATGTGTCTGCAGTTCCAGTTACTCAGGAGGCCGAGGCAGGAGGATGGCTTGAGCCCAGGCATTTGAGATTGTAGACAGCTGTAATTGTTCCACCACATTCTAGCCTGGGTGGCAGATCAAGACCCTGTCTCAAAAGCAAAACAACAACAAAAAAGATAAATATAGAAAGAAATGTGAAAACGAAAGAGGAGAACTTCCCACTACCAGAGATCATTTCTGTTTTCATTCTGGTGAATTTCCTTCTAGTCTTTTTTTTTATTTTATTTTTAAAATGTATAAATATGGGATATACACAACTTCCCACAGTAAGTTAGCATACCATTTACGATTTTGTGTCCTGCTAATCTCACCGTCATTGTATCATTAGAATTTATTCCTTGCATAAAATGCTTTGCAGATTACTAAATGGCAACTTACTATAATAGTGAACTTTGTGGATCTCCAACAATGATTTCAATCACTACTCTCTCATTAAGTATTTGGGTATTTTTTGTTTCCTTTCCTATTTTAATTGTGATGCAGTGAGTAGTCTTGTACGTAGTTTTTGCACGCATTTCTGATTACGTTCATAGTAGATACACATTGTCTTAAATAAATGGTTAGGCTTAGATTTTTCTGGAATAACTCTGGAACCATATACAAATAGACAGCTGAACCTTTTTCTACAGAACCATACTAGACTTAAACCCATTAAAATTGGAGTATTTACACATCACACGTTAAAACTTGGAATACGCCAACATGCTAGCCTATTAGTTAACACCATTCATAATGACCACTTGGGAATTCTTGACTCTAACCGAAAGCTACGTGCTATGAAGGAACGCAGGACTCAGTCCCAGTTTGTACCTTAACTGATCAGCATTCCTTAGTAAATTGTTCTCTGCCTAGTCAGATGATTATTATAGCTGCCTTCTTTATGCCAGCTATGAGGAAACATGCAGGGGAATTTTCAGATTTACGATAGAGAGCTACCAAAATTTCATCATCAGTGCCACAACTCAGATACATACTAAAAACTTTTGAATTGCTAAGTAAATATGCCAGGCACCCAAAGGCTCCTTTGGAAAGTACGGGAGTGATAGGGAGGCACCGCCCTCCCTGCTTCTATTGGTTCTCTTCTTCCTGTTCTTCGATTTCCCTGGCAAAATATTTACTTTAAGAGCTCAGGGAGTAGCATATGTACTTTACAAAGGCATGTGCTCTTTGTGCCAGGAAAAAATAAAAAGTCCCTGTGGTTAGTGAAGTAGAGGCGAGGACATAATCACAATAGCCGTTAGTGCTGAGGCTTTTGTCACATTTTAGACTCATATTTATGATAAGAAATGTAGTTGCTTCCACAATATCCTAAGCAAATTCATCTCTATCTGATCATTGTGAAAGGTGCAGGGAAATGGGTTTACTCGATCAGAGAGCTCTGGAAGGTTGTTTTGCAATCTCTCTTTTTTTTTCTTTTTTTTGAGACAGAGTCTTACTCTGTCGCCCAGGCTGGAGTGCAATGGCATGATCTTGGCTCACTGCAACCTCCACTTCCGGAGTTCAAATGATTCTCCTGCCTCAGCCTCCTGAGTAGCTGAGATTACAGGCAAACACCACCATGCCCAGCTAATTTTTGCATTTTTAGTAGAGACAATTTTATTATTTTGGCCAGGCTGGTCTTGAACTCCTGACCTCAGGTGATCTGACTGCCTCAGCCTCTCAAAGTGCTGGCATTAAAGGCTGAGCCACTGCGCCCAGCCTACAATCTCAAAACTATTAAATATATACATATTTTTTAACCCCAACATTCCATTTCTTGAAGTTATCTAAATAAAGTAATTAGGAATATGTACAAAGATTCCTCTATAGAATGTTCTTCATAGTACTATTTATCATAATTGAACAATTAGAGAGAAACTGGGGAATTCAATCATAAATAACCACACAATTGAAAGTTGTACAACTATCTTAAATGATGGCAAAGAAAGCCAATTATTTTTTAAGATGGACAGATGACTCTATTCATATCCTTACATGAAAAGGCTAGGTTAAAAACATGTACTCTATGATTCAATTTATGTTAAATATATGGACAGAAATGAGTTTAGAAGTTATCAAAAATTTAACACTGTTATTGTCTAGATGGTGAGTCTAGGACTAATCTTTGTGTTGTTCCTCTTTTGACTTATTTATATATTTTATTTTTTCAACAGAGTAGGTAGTATGGTAACTTTTTTGAAGCACAGAAAAAGATTTAAAACTCTGTTCTTTCTGTATAGTGCCTCGAAGACTTTCTTCCACCTTCAAGAGAAGAAAAAACAATAGAAGATTTATGTACTTAGATTGACATGCACATTTTGTTTTTGTGATAGAGTCTCCTTGCAAGGAAAAGATTAAACAGCAAACATTACATTAAAACCATTATAAAAAATTGGGAGCAGATATGATTCTAGAGTTACAAATATGCTGTCTTCATGACATCATTTTCCCCATCTCAAAATGGTCAGCCCACTGTCCTCAATGTAATGCAGTTAGCCTCAGAATCCCAACTAACACCTTTCATCAAAGATGGGCATCCATTTGCCATCTCAGAAAATTATCATGCTAAAATGTATTAGAAAACTGGTAAAGAGAGGCCAGGTGCGGTGGCTCACGCCTATAATCCCAGCACTTTGGGAGGCCAAAGTGGGCGGATCACCTGAGGTCAGGAGTTCGAGACCAGCCTGGCCAACATGGTGAAACCCCATCTCTACTAAAAATGCAAAAATTAGCTGGGTGTGGTGGCACGCACCTGTAGTCTCAGCTACTTGGGAGGCTGAGGCAGGAGAATAGTTTGAATCCGGGAGGTGGAGGTTGCAGTGAGCTGAGATTGCACTCCAGCCTGGGCGACAGAGTGAGACTCTTGTCTCAAAAACAACAACAACAACAACAAAAAACAAACAAACAAATAACCCCCCCCCAAAAAAAAACTGGCAAAGAGTATCCGTTGCATCATTTTCCATGAAATATTCTTATTTAAAAAACTCTTCTAAACCAAAAAGCATAGCATTTCCCTTTAAGAAAAATACTATGAATGCTTTAGAATATTTAAACAAAGAAGCACAATTTATTTTATTGTGAAGAATTCTATATAGCATGTTGGAAATACTGAAAATTAACTGTTTTTTTAGTTTTTTGAGACAGAGTCTCGCTCTGTTGCCCAGACTGAAGTGCACTGGTGCAATCTCAGCTTACTGCAATCTCTGCCTCCTGGGTTCAAAGGCTGCTCCTGCCTCAGTCTCCAAAAAAGCTGGGACTATAGGCATGTGCCACCACGCCTGGCTAATTATTGTATTTTTAGTAGAGATAGGGTTTCACCATGTTGGCCAAACTGGTCTTGAACTCCTAACCCTCAAGTAATCCGCCTACCTTGGCCTCCCAAAATACTGGGATTACCAGGGTGAGCCACTGTGTCCAGCCAAAATCAATATTATTTTAGGGTACAATAAATCAATGTACATGTGTTTCAGTGTATACCCAGATACCTTCTCATGGTGACACCATGCACACGTACACAGACATTCAGCATGAACACTGAGTATTTTGTTATGATCTATAGTATTTATTTTCTTTCTTAGGGGAGTTTTAATTTCTTGACATTTTGTTCAGCATTTTAACCCCCCTTCAACCTGGATTTCAAGGCACAGATCTTGGGTAAGCCAACAGGGCTGAGGCATTCTGCTACCAATTGAACAAAGAAAGGCAAAGTTGGTTTGATAATACTAAAATTTGAAAAGCTCATATTTCTTAAAAGATTTGATTTAGAAAATCAATCACGTGGACCTGTAAAGTTGTTTCAATGGAGTTGATTCTTTATTGTAAGGACAATTAACCATGGAAGGTTGATAGGCTTGGTTATGCAAATTATTATGAAGTGATAAGAACACTCACTGGCTTCAAAAGTTAAAAGGGAAATTCCTACTAAAACCTTTGAGCCCTCATGTACATTGACAGTTAGAATTGCCTTCACCATGATGAAAGGTTCCTTGGAAGGCAGCCAAGTCCTCGCTTCCTTATGCGGTAATGAAAGCAATAATCTGCAATAATCAGAAATGATCTGTTTATGCAGTCAAATAACAACAAACTTTTTGATCACAAATATATTGAGCCTGAAAATAAAAATAAAAGTAAGATAAAGTTGCATGCTAAAGTATTCATACCTGTAATACTCTCACTTTAGGAGTCTGAGGCGGGATTGCACGAAGCCGGGAGTTGAAGACCAACTTGGTCAACATAGTGAGACCCCATTGCTAATTAAAAACAAACAAACAGACAAAAAATCCAAGCAAAACAACAGGAAGAAACCAAGAGCTAATGGTCTACCTGCTGGGCCCTCCAAAAACGTAGGGACCTTATCTTATGTACCTGTGTTAAGTTTTCATATATACTATTAAATGAAGGTGAAGAGTAGCTTCTAGTTGGTTAAAAAACAGTTGAAAAGGAGATATTGAAGGTTGTCAATGGATGATAAAAGCTGGTTTCAATGCCATCCTGGGACTCTCTGGTGAAGGCAAGGAAGGATTACTGTGGCTCCTCTGCAGATATTTTGCTAAATGAAACCCTTCAACCTGCCAACTTCAAAGGTATCTCAAGACTGGGCGAAGTGGCTCATGCCTGTAATCTTTACACTTTGGGAGGCCAAAGTGGGTGGATTGCTTGAGTCTAGGAGTTTGAGAGCAGGTTGGGCAATATGGTGAAACCCTGTCTCTACTAAAAATGCAAAAAGTAGCCAGTGGTGGTGGTGTGTGCCTGTAGTTCCAGCTACTGGGGAGTCTAAGGCACAAGAATCACTTGCACCCGGGAGGCAGAGGTTGCAGTGAACCATGATCGCATCATTGCACTCCAGCCTGGACAACAGATCAAGACACTGTATCGAAAAAAAAGTATCTCAGATTATGTAGTCTCAGATGGTATAGCGAAAGGTAAGAAAAAACTTAATAATTTTCATTGGCCCTTTGGCTGCAACAAGTATAAGCAGTCAGGCAAAAACAAAAACAAAAACAAAAAAACAAAATGAAAACAAAACAAAAAACCCCACACATTAATAAAACCATTCAAGAGCTGGCCTTGAGCAAAATCAGCAAACTCCAAGGTAGGAAACCAGCTCATTTGGGGCGTGTCTGGAGGAGAGTGAAAGAAGCCCAGAATTGCAGTGGAGGTGATGAGAGATATAACTGGATGAGCCCACCACTGGCTTGGACGTCAGCACATCAAATGCACTTCTCCTGAGGATGACAAGGCAGAGAAGGCCCATCCTCTTCTCCATTCCTTAGCCTTGTTAGGCTATCTTCAAACCTTTTGAAAGCTTTACCTTGCTGGCTTCTGTAAGGGTAATGTTCCATGGTCCTGTACAGAAAACCTTGACATATTTTGCATCTGCGAGTTACCAGTGTAAATCCTATAAAAACTCTGCTGATTTCTTCTCATGTATCATTAATGGAGCCTCTTCTGCTGTGACCCTAAACAGGAACCAAGAAGGAGAGAAACCTGGGGAACTTGGAGAGCCTCCCATTCAGGATAAATAATGCATAGAGGAATTAGCTGAATTTTATGTCAATTATTCTTTCTACAGGAAAACTAAATCTGAATGTAATGAATTCTTAGGTGAAAAAAGGAGTGAACTTTCTTTGATCACCAACTCAGGTGGGTGTCCAAATGTTTATTCAAAAATTTGCTTGGCGGCCTCAAATCTCCATCCCTGAGATAATAGCCCCAGTGGCATCCAGGCTCTTTATTGTGGTTTAAACAACAGCCCTGCAGGAATTTATAATAGAGGCAGCTTCCTGTTCTGCTTGACCTGCTACCAATGCCTTAGCAATGTCTCAGTGGTATCTCTTCTGGTTCTTGAAAAAAAGCAGTTTATACATGAGTCTATCAGTGGCTATTTTAGAGTATCATATTTCTTTGGAAAGCTGATATCTGACCTACTCTCTGTGAGAATTTTATAAAGGGTGATATGAGTGTATTTTATCTTATGTTAAGACCAAAGCTGAAGGTGGAATCTTTCTTTTTCACCTTGTGAGGCTTGCACTGACCTCCAGTGCCTTGGCTCTGGCTCTTGCTGCAGGTCAGAGTGACCCCCTTTAGCTACTCTTCTCTTGACTTTCCCTGTAGCTGATGAAAATATTTTCAGCCGTCTGCACGAATCTCAGAACCAGTAGGCCCTGATTTTCCTGGGTCCAGTATATAAGTATTCCTCAATACAATTATGCAGTCTTGCAACATAATGCTTTTACGGACCAAATCTTTAGACTCGGAATACTACATGGGACACACACACACAAAAAAACGAGGCCTGTGGATACACCGTGTGTTCTGGGGAAGACTTTTTACAAAACCAGATCATTGAGTTGTCCACCTGGGGTCTATGGAGAAATCATCTGGCCTTAGCTTGTGTGATGGTGATTTTCTTAATGGCCTACTGATATGGTTTGGCCATGCCCGCACCTAAATCTCATCTTGAATTGTAGCTCCCATAATTTCCACGTGTTGTGGGAGGGACCTGCTGGGAGGTAACTGAATCATGGAGGTGAGTCTTTCCCATGCTGTTCTCATGATAGTGAATAAGTCTCATGAAATCTGATGGTTTTATAAAAGGGAGTTCCCCTGCACAAGCTCTCTTGCCTGCCACCATGTAAGACGTGCCTTTGCTTCTCCTTTGCCTTCCGGAATGATTGTGAGGCCTACCCAGCCATGTGGAACCGTGAGTCCATTAAATCTCTTTCCTTTATACACTACCCAGTCTCAAGTATGTCTTTATTAGCAGTATGAGAATAGACAAATATACCTACCTAAAATTAAGCATTCATATGCTGTGTGTAGCAGGTATCTCTGGAACCCCATGTCCCATTCTTTCAACCCCCTCTTTGATTTCAGCCCCAGCTATAGTGTATAGTTTCCAGTGAGCTCAGACCACCTGGCAGTGACAATGACTCACTGAAGTCTGCTCTGCATGCTTTCTGCTCTGGGACCTTCTCTGATCTGAGGGAATCTTGGGCCACTCCCCTCCTCTAAGAACAGCTTAAAACTAGAGGGGGATCAGTGTCCTGGGGACGATCGTCAACTAATGAGGAATGTGAGCCAGCTGATGAATAATCTCTCTCCTCCTTCAAGCGGAGAATTCTGGAAGACATCTGCTTCTTTCTCAGGAGGTTCTAGTGGAATCAATTCCCCATTGCCCATGAATGACCTTCCAAACTCCTCCTTCCTCCACTTGCCCTCCCATTTCTGGCTCCTGAGAGTAACTCCCAAATAAATTGTCTGCATCTGAGGTTCTACTTTCAAGGGAGCCCAAGCTAAGATGCTAAGAAATAAGACGCTTGATTTGTTTTAAGGAGTCATAGGCCGGCCACGGTGGCTCACGCCTGTAATCCCAGCACTTTGGGAGGCCAAGGTGGGTGGATCATGAGGTCAAGAGATCGAGACCATCCTGGTCAACATGGTGAAACCCTGTCTCTACTAAAAATACAAAAAATTAGCTGGGCATGGTGGCACGTGCCTGTAATCCCAGCTACTCAGGAGGCTGAGGCAGGAGAATTGCCTGAACCCAGGAGGCAGAGGTTGTGGTGAGCCGCGATTGTGCCATTGCACTCCAGCCTGGGTAACAAGAGAGAAACTCTGTCTCAAAAAAAAAAAAAAAAAAAAAACACTATACACACAATTTTGTGAGATAACTATGTTTCAGCATCCGTGTTAAGTTTATACCTTTTAAGCATAAGCCATACTGTGCATTATTCTAGCCACATTTGTTTCAAAGCACAGGAAGATTCCAGGAGATACTGGGACACTGTTTTTTTGAGACATATTTTGGAGCTGAAGTCAATTGTTTTAAGATCAATAGAAGAAATAATTGTTTTATGTAGTTAAGAGTAAACACAAGGAATAAGTTAAACCTGAGATTGGAAAGGAAAGGGGGAAGGGAGAAAGAAGAGAGTAAGATTAGTTGAAAATCCATGTGCTGTGAAATATTTTACTGGCCTCATTTATGAGAAAAGGATCTGAGATTCAGTTTAAATTACTTAAAGTCAGAGTCAGAGATAGAGCTAAGATTTAGGTCTGATTTTTTTAAATAGAAAGAGATAAGAAATTTTAATGCTGTTATTTTTAATAGAAAGAGATGAGAAATTTAAAGTTGATAGTTCCTTGGTGAGTCAGGAGGTGGGGTAGGAATGTTTGAATATGATATTATGAAGGGAACTTTCTAATTACCCTTCAGGTCAATACTGCACTTCCCTCAAACTTTCCCAGACAAAAGTCTTATCCCTGGGGCTGCTAGAGCTCTTGATTTATCTCTGATCCAGAATTTTTTAGGTTTCACAGTAGTATGTGTGTTTGCTTAACGGTTTGCCTTCCTGGAATAAGCTCCCTTACCTTGGGTAGGAATCAAATGTCATGCTTCATTGCTTTATAGCACATTCCCTATTCAAGTAACTTGCACCTAATAGACACTCAGTAAATGCTTTTAAAAGGGACTCCTACCATCTTCCAAAAACACCTGTTATAAGAAGTCTTACATTCGTATGTTATAGAAATGGAAGGGAAGTTATGCAATTATTACATTTTATCAACAGTTTCTATGATAATGATTTATGTAAAATAAATATGGCCTGTACCCCATACAGTTTTGTTTTATAGATATTTATGTGTGTTTTAACTATAATTTAACTTGAATTAAGATATCATGTTCTCGGCCAGGGGTGGTGGCTCACGCCTGTAATCCCAGCACTTTGGGAGGCCAAGGCAGTTGAATAGCTTGAGTTTAGGAGTTCAAGACCAGCTTGGTCAACATGGTGAAACTTTGTCTCTATTAAAAATACAAAAATTAGCTGAGCATGGTGGCAGGTGCCTGTAATCCCAGCTACTCAGGAGGCTGAGACAGGAGAATCGCTTGAACCTGGGAGGAGGTTGCAGTGAGCCAAGAAGGGTCACAGAGCGAGACTCTGTATCAAAAAAAATATATTATGTTCTAAAATATAATAGTATACACTATTAAGTACTTTCCACATAAGATATTTGTCATATCTTTTCTGAAAAAAAAAAAAAAAGGGTAATACACTGTGACTCCATTACCTGCAGGAATTAGTACTCATTAGGATGTGTCTGAGATATTTCAAAAGAATGGCTGAATAATAAATTCCAGTGCAATAAATAGCATTCTAACAAATTAGGTTTGAAATAATTTTTTTATATTAATCTCAGTTAACACATTTATTGACTGACCAAAAAAACCCTCAAACAATTTGTCACATTTTAGAAAGTTTTTAAAAAATTATTATTATTATTATTATTTTGGGATGGGGTCTCACTTTGTCACCCAGGCTGGAGTGCAGTGGCATCACCATGGCTCACTGTAACCTCTGCCTCCCAGAGTAGAGTGATCCTCCCACTTCAGCCTCGCAAGTAGCCAGAACCACAAGGTGTGTGCCACCAGGCCTGGATAATTTTTGTAGAGAAAGGGTTCCGCCATGTTGCCCAGGTTTCTCAAACTCCTGATTTCTAGGGATTCACCTGCCTTGAGCTCCCAAAGTGTTGGGATTACAGGCATGAGCCATAGCACCCACCCACATTTTAGAAAGTTTTTAAGGGACAAATATGAACTGGTACATTGATCAAAATAAGCACAAGGAAATATAATTCCAATCAATATGAAGATATCAAAAATAAGTTTATTTATGGCTACTAAATGGAGAAAAGAGATACGTGATTAAGACATGAGAAAGAGGGAGGAGAAGACAGCGGGAATGGAGGAAGGAGATATGAACACAGAAAAAAAAAGTAAGATACTGTGACTACTACATGCAGGAATTAGTACTCATCAGGATGTGTCTGAGATATTTCAAAAGAATGGCTGAATAATAAATTCTAGTGCAATAAATAGCTTTCTGATAAATTAGGTTTGGAACCAAGAGGAACCAAGAGTAGTCATAAAGGAACCCAGGGTAGCAGTAAAGGAAGAAAAAGGATCCATGGGCTAGGGTGTGTGTGAAGACATAGGTACGTGGAGAGTTCCTTTTTCATTTCGTTATCAGCTTTATTGAGATATAATTGACATACCGTAAAATGACCCTTTTATGTAAACAATTCAGTGTGTTTTTAGTATATTCATAGGGTTGTGCAGCCATCAACCATATATATTTATAAACAAAAAACAAACCACATACCCCTTAGCAGTCACTCCCCAATCCCCTTCCCCTCCTCGGACACCCCAATCCAGCCCCTAGGCAATCACTATTCTACTTCTTTTCTCCATAGATTTGCCATTTTCTGAACCTTTTATATAAATGGAATCAGGCAATGTGTGGTATTTTGTGCTTGACTTTTTCCACTTAACATAGTGTTTTCAAGATTCATCCATTTTGTAATTCCTTCCTTCCTTCCTTCCTTTCTTTCCTTCCTTTCTTTCCTTCCTTCCTTTCTTTTCTTTCTTTCTTTTCCTTTTTTTTGAAAGAGTCTCTGCATGGCAAAAGAAACAGTCAATAGAGTGAATCGGCAACCAACAGAATGGGAAAAAATTTTTGCAGCCTACCCATCTGACAAAGGGCTGATATCCAGAATTTACAACGAGCTAAAAAAGATTTACAAGAAAAAAACAAACAAGCCCATTCAAAAATGGGCGAAGGATATGAACAGATACTTTACAAAAGAAGACATACAAGAGGCCAACAAACATATGAAAAAATGCTCATCATCACTGGTCATTAGAGAAATGCAAATCAAAACTACATTGAGATACCATCTCACACCAGTTAGAATGGCGATCATTAAAAAATCTGGAGAAAATAGATGCTGGAGAGGATGTGGAGAAATAGGAACACTTTTACACTGTTGGTGGGAGTGTAAATTAGTTCAACCACTGTGGAAAACAGTGTGGCGATTCCTCAAGGACCTAGAAATAGAAATTCCATTTGACCCAGCAATCCCATTACTGGGCATATATCCAAAGGATTATAAATCGTTCTACTATAAGGACACATGCACACGAATGTTCATTGCAGCACAGTTTACAATAGCAAAGACCTGGAACCAGCCCAAATGCCCATCGATGATAGACTGGACAGGAAAAATGTGGCACATATACACCATGGAATATTATGCAGCCATTAAAAATGAGGAGTTCGCGTCCTTTGTAGGGACATGGATGAACCTGGAAACCATCATTCTCAGCAAACTGACACAAGAACACAAAAACAAACACCACATGTTCTCACTCATAGGAGGGTGTTGAACAAGGAGAACACATGGACACAGGGAGGGGAGCACTATACACGGGGGTCTGTTGCGGGGGAGTGGGGGGGACAGCGGTGGGGGGAGTTGGGGAGGGATAGCATGGGGAGAAATGCCAGATATGGGTGAGGGGGAGGGAGGCAGCAAATCACACTGCCATGAATGCACCTATGCAACAACTTTGCATGTTTTTCACATGTACCCCAAAACCTAAAATGCAATAAAAAAAAAAAAAAAGAACTCAAAAAAAAAAAAAAAAGAAAAAAAAAAAAAGAGTCTCACTCTGTTGCCTAGGCTGGAGGGCAAGTGATGCGATCTCAGTTCACTGCCACCTCCACCTCCCAGGTTCAAGCAATTCTCCTGCCTCAACCTCCCAAACAGCTGAGATTACAGGTGCACACCACCATGCCCTGGCTAATTTTTGTATTTTTAGTAGAGATGGGGTTTTGCCATGTTGGCCAGGGTGTTCTCCAACTCCTGACCTCAAGTGATCCACCCACCTCGGCCTCCCAAAGTGCCAGGATTACGTGTGTGAGCCACTGCGCCCAGCCTCATTTTGTAGTTTCTATCAGTAGTTTATTGCTGAATAATATTTCACTGTATAGATTTACCATGGTTAATTTATTTATATGTATAACTTTCGGGCTGCTTCACTTTGTGGTTATTATGAATAGTGCTGCTACAAACATTCATGTACAAATTTTTGTATGGACACATGTTTTCATTTCTGTTGGGTGTAAACCTGGGAGAATTGCTGGGTCACATGGTAACTCTATAATTAACTATTTGAGGAATTGTCAAAGCGTCTTCCAAAATGACTGCATCATTTACTTCCATCAACAACCTATGAGGATTCCAATTTCTGTACATCATTGCCAACACTTATTATTTTTTATTATAGCTATCCCAGTGGATGTGAAGTGGTGTGTCATGGTAGTTTCGATTTGCATTTTTCTAAAGTCTAAAAGTGTTGAGCATCTTTTTATGTGCTGGTTGGATATTTATTGATCTTCTTTGGAGAAATGTCTATTCAGCTCTTTTTCCTTATTTTTTAATTAGGTCATTTATCTTATTATTGAGTTGTTAGAGTTCTTTATATATTCTCTATACAAGTAAATATCCTTTATCAGATATATGACATGCAAATGTTTCCCTTCCTTTTTACGAGGTTTTTTTGTTTTTCACATTCTTTATAGTGTCCTTTGAAACATAAAAATGTTTAGTTTTGATTTGGTCCAGTTTGCTAATTTTTAATTTTGTTGTTTGAGCTTTTGGTGTTATATCTGACAACTTATTGCCCAACCCAAGGTCATGAAGATTTACTATGTTTTCTTATAATAATTTCATAGTTTTAACTCTTATATTTAGATCTATGATCCATTTTGAATTAATTTTTATATAGAGAGTGAAATAAGGGACTAACTTTATTTTTTTGCAGTATATTCCAGCACCATTTGTTGAAAAGACTATTCTTCCCCCATTGATTGGTCTTGCCACCCTAATGCAAAATCAGTTGACCATAGACATGGGGGCTTATTTCTCAATTCTGTGCTGTTGATGACCACACTCATGCCATTGCCACATGTCCAATTAGTATAGTTTTGTAGTGAGTTTTGGAATCAGAAAGTGTGAGTCCTCCAGCTTTATTCTTCCTTTTCAAGATTGTTTTGTCAATTCAAGGTCCCTTGCGATTCCATATGAATTTGAATATTGGCTTTTCCATTTCTACAAAGAAGCCAGCCAGGATTTTAATAAAAATTGTGTTGAATAGGCTGGGCACAGTGACTCACGCCTGTAATCCCAGCACTTTGGTAGGCCAAGGCAGGCGGAGCACCTGAGGTCAGGAGTTCGAGGCCAGCTTACCAACATGAAGAAACCCCGTATCTACTAAAAACACAAAATTAGCTCGGTGTGATGGTTCATGCCTGTAGTCCCAGCTACTCGGAAGGGAGAGGTGGGAGAATTGCCTGAACCTGGGAGGTGGAGTTTGCAGTGAGCTGAGATCACGACATTGTACTCCAGCCTAGGCGACAAGAGCGAAACTCCGTCTCAAAAAAAAAAATTGTGTTGAATAAAAGTGGTGAGAGTGAACATCTTCGTCGTCTTCTTGATCTCAGGGAAAAAACATTAAGTCTTTCAACATTAAGTACGATATCAGCTGTGAGGTGGTCATAGATGACCTTTATTAAGTTGAGAAGTTCTCTACTATTTCTAGTTTGTTGAGTGTTTTTGTCATGAGAAGGTGCTGGATTTTGTCAGTTGCTTTTCATATAGTATTTATTTTTTTATTCAACTAATTTGTAGTATTACATTTCCTGAAACAAATCCCATTTGATTATGGTGTATGATCCTTTTACTATGCTGTTTTATTTTTGTGTTTGCATTCAGAAAGGATATTGGTCTGTCGTTTTCTTTTCTTGTGATGTGTTTGTCTTATTTTGGTATCAGGATAATACTGTCTTCATAGGAGAAGTTGAAAAGTGTTCCGTTTTCTTCTATATTTTGAAAAAGTTTATAAAGGACTGGTATTAATTCTTCTTTGAATGTTTCGTAGAATTTACCAGTGAAGTGACCTGGTCCTGGTGTTTTATTTGTGAAAAATATTTGGTTATCACCTTGATATCTTTACTTTTTTACTTGCTCTGTTCAAATTTTGTATTTTTTTTCTTGAATCAGGGTCAATAATTTGTGCCTTTTATCTCTGTTCGTATCAGCTGTGAGGTGGCCATAGCTGACTTTTATCAGGTTGAGAAAGTGCTATCCCTAGATTGTTGAGTGTTTTTGTCATGAGGAGTTGTTGGATTTTGTCAGTTGGTTTTCAAATCATTTTTAGTTTTTATTTGATTAATTTGTTGTATAACATTTCCTGGAATAAATTTCACTTAGTTATGGTGTATGATCTTTCTACTATGCTGTTGACATGGTAATTTTATCAGTATACAGTTGTTCATAATATTCCATTATAACCCTTTTTTATTTCTTTAAGGTCAATAGTGATGTCCCCATTTTTATTTCTGAGTATAGATTTTTTGTTTTTTACCTTCTTTTTCTTTGTTTGATTTGGTCTAGTTAAGGCTTGTTAGTTTTGTTGACCTTCTCAAAGAACTGACTTTCACATTCGTTGATTTCCTCTATTGCTTTGCTTTCTCTGTTTCACTTATTCCTGCTTGAATCTTCATTTCTCGCCTTATGCAAGCCTTGGGTTTAGCTTGCTCTGCTTTTCTCTAATTTCTTAAGGTAGAAGGTTGGGTTATTGTTTTGAGATTCTTCCTTTCTTTCTTTCTTTCTTCTTTCAATGTAAGTGTTTATAGCTATATATGTTGTGGTTTTTGTTTTTTATTTCAAAGTTTTTTTCTACTTTCTCTAGTGCCTTTTTTTTTTTTACACATTTTTTTTTCTTTGAAATGGAGTCTCACTCTGTAGGCCAGATCAGAGTGCAGTGGCATAATCTCGGCTCACTGCAACTTCTGCCTCCTGGGTTCATGTGATTCTCCTGCCTCAGCCTTCCAAGTAGCTGAGATTACAGGCATGTGCCACCATGCCCAGCTAATTTTTGTATTTTTAGTAGAAATGGGGTTTCACTCTGTTGGCTAGGCTTGTCTCAAACTCTTGACTTCAGGTGATCCACCCACCTCAGCCCCACAAAGTGCTGGGATTACAGGCATGAGCCACAGCTCCTGGCCAGACATATCAGTTATTTAGGAAAATGTGGTTTCCTGTCTGTTACTGATTTCTAATTTAATTCCGTTGTGGTTTGAATACATACTTTATGTGATTTTAGTCATTTTACATTTACTGAGACTTGTTCCATAACCTACCATATGCTTTATCCTGGAGAACGTTTCATGTGCGCTTGAGAAGAATGCCTATTCTGTTGTTGGATGGGGTAGTCCTTAGATGCTGGCTTAGTCTATTTGGTTTATAGTGTTCTTCAAGTCTCCTATTTTCTTGTGGCTCTTCTGCCTAATATTTTATTAATTAGGGAAAATGTGGTATCAAAGTTTTCAACTTTTATTGTGAAATTGCCTTTTCTTCCCTTCAATTCCTTCAGTTTTCCTTTCTGTATTTTGGGGTGTTATTGTTAAGTGTATGTATGGTTATAGGTTTTGTATCTTCCCAATGGGTTCATCTTATGTCACCATGAAAATTCCTCTTTATTTCTAGTAACATTAAAAAAATCTATTTTGTCTGATATAGGCATCACCAACACCAGTTCTTTTTTATTTCCTGTTTTGTATACCTTTTTTTTGGCCCTTTTACTTTCAACCTATTTGGGTCTAGTGGAGAGTTCTTATACTACCTTAGGTTAGGGATTCACATGACACTATCATCATTAGTACTATTATTTGACATCTGTTTTACTGACTAGCTACTGCTGATAGGTTTTTTCTTCAATCGTTCTGAGACTCTGTATTGAGTTATGTTAGTACATCATCGTGAAGAGTTAAAGGCATATAGGGATTATTTTCTGAACTGCAATGTTAATTAAAGCCATGTGAATGTACAAAAGTCTTAGAGGAGTTGACATCAAATCAAGGTGAAGCTGAGGTTTGAGCCTTACCTAAAGGCTGATATTTTCAACTCTGACTGGGGACAGTACTGTTGCACTGCTGTAGTACCTTCTGTGAATGCTACTCTAGCAACTCAGGATCTTCTTCATGATGGCTGAACATCAACCATGTGATGGTAAATGCATACCTGAGTATGCCTGGCATCCTACCTCCTCCTCCTCCTCCTTGAGTGGCTCTGGAAAGCAAATAGGGTATAACAATAGCAGTGCTGGAATGTTCCTATGTGAGGCTGACCTTTGTATTGCTGTTAATCTTCTATTTTCAGATACGAAAAAGATTAAGTTAAAAATGGATGAAAGTCTTTTCTGGGCCACAGGGCTGAGCTGCTATTGCTCTTTGCAAATCCAAAGTAATTAACAGGATTCTCCCTTTTTAAACTTCCTGTCCCCCGCCCTGACCTTCGCACTTTCCCAATATTAGAAAAAAGCAGGAAGTTTTCCTTGTGGGTTTTTTTTAATGATGACATGATGGGGCAAGTTGATCAATGGGAAAACCCCATGTGAGAACATGCCTTCTGTGTACATTCTCAATGTTTAGTATAAATAGAGGCATCCTAGGCTCCTCTCAGAACATAAGAGCACTCCCAAAGCACTGGGTACTCAGCACTGAGCAGATCTGTTCTTTGAACTAAAAATCATGTGCTGTAGCAAGAGTTTGTTCCTGGCTGCTTTGATGTCAATTCTGCTGCTCCACCTCTGCGGCAAATCAGAAGGTAAGTGTCACTCTTTCTGCTAGCACAGGAGAAAGAACTATTTTCATTTTCCTTTCAACCTTGAGCTCAACTGGGGTCCCTAAAGGATGGAAAACTGTTAGAAAGTATATAAGAGGTAATGGTGGAAGCTGTCAGTGCATTGTTGAGTGGAGGAGAGAAGGGTTACTGCTGCGGATCAGGCCTTCCGCTCTGCTGTCAATCTCAGCAGATTTGGGGAGTAGTGGGCTCTTAGAGACCCCTAAACTTTAGGACAAAGCCAAAGTGCTATTTCTGGGAGTGATATACAGTGTTAATGTTACCAGTAGGTGGGGCCATTTTGAAGTGTAGAGAATACTCCCACGTCCCCAACTTTCTTACTTCCCAACAAAACAGCTTTAGTAAAGTTCAAAACTCATCCTTTAGAAGTAGATTATAATACCTGACAGCAATATCCCCACAAGGCCTTGGGAACATTGCTTGCCAACTTTGAGATAACACGAATCCCTTACCTTACAGCATGTTGTAATGTAACTCAGGAGAATGTCCAAGTATTGTTTATTGCTCAATAGTCACACATCACTTTTAGCAACAGGTGCATTCCTGAAAATGCACGTTGAATTTTTTTTTTTTTTGAAACAGGGTTTTGCTTTGTCACCCAGGTTGAAGTACAGTGGCATGATTACTGCTCACTGCAGCCTCGACCTCCTGGAGTCAAGTGAACCTCCCATCTCAGCCTCTTGAATAACTGGGACCACAAGTGTGTGCCACATGCCTGGCTAATTTTTAAAAAGTTTTTTGTAGAGACAGGGTTTCACTATGTTGCCCAGGCTGGTCCCGAACTCCTGGACTCAAGCAGTCCTTCCTCCTCAGCCTCCCAAAGTGCTGGGATTACAGGCATGAGTCACCATGCCCAATCATATGTTGCAGTTTTATGAACAAAATTAAGCATTCCTATTAACTAAGATGACAATTTCAAAGTCCTTTCTCTCCTATAAATCATATTTTCCTTTGTAGCTCTATTTCTCAATACTTATTGGCCAGATAATAGATTAAGATCTGCCAATTTATTCATTTGCTGCATTTGGAGGGTTATCTACATAAGGGTTCCTTCAAGCAATAGGGAAGGGGATGCTCATATTCTTGAGTGATTATGATAAACTGAAATGAAATATTGTCAATTTGTGCTTCTTACTAAAGATATCCCACTTGTGAGAAGTCATGTATTTCTAAATTTATTGAACCAAAACTTCCCAGCACAGAAACTATTTTTTCGAAGAACTGTAAACTACGTTAAATTGGTTCTCAATGACCTTACAAAGGTTTCAAAGACATTGAAACTCTTCCACAAAGTGGTTTATTCATCATATAAATTAGATTCACTAGATTTTTCACAACTTAAGGTAGTTTTATAACACCAATCACAGGAAAAGTTTGTTCATGTGGACCCAATACCTTTCACTTTTTCTTTTTTTAGCAGCAAGCAACTTTGACTGCTGTCTCCGATACACAGAACACATCCTTCATCCTAAATTTATTGTGGGTTTCACACAGCAGCTGGCCAATGAAGCTTGTGACATCAATGCTATCATGTAAGTTATTAATTGATTTTAATTCAATTGTATCAGGAATACCTAGAAACTTTAGTTTTAAAAATGTTTGCCTTTTTAGAGTTTCATGAAGAAATTACTGATGTTTTGAACATGGGATATTTTAAAAAGAAATAAATGATGTGGTAAAGATAGCTTTATCTTAGCACATTTCTACTTCAAAGTTCACTTTAAACAGGACTGGAATAAGGCAAAAACTTGTTTTCTTACTTTTTGGTCGAAAGGAACTAGTATAGGGCAAACATCACTTTCTAAGATAAACTTACAGGCTATTAAAATGATATGTTAGGAAAATATGGAAGACACATATTTCAAAATGAGCATCTTCTACCAGAAAATGCTTGGGACCAAAAGTAAAAGCTCAGACTAATTATACTATCACATATAATTTTCTTTTCTTGTTTTTTTTTAATGACTCAGTTCCAATGAATATAATTTTCTTGATTTATATAGAATATTATATTTTGGAAATATACAAGTTATTGATCAGACACATACATATTCTATGTAACCACCAATAGCAAAATTATATGACAATTCTGGGGCTCTCTCTTCCTGCCATTGTACTATTATTTGTTACATTGCAGAGAAAGTCAGGGAGAATCACTTTCATTTTGCATTAATCTTCATCAGAACATTTTTTTTTGCATTTTATTTTACCTAGTCAGCTGAAATGTTTAATGTGTAATTAACTAGAATATAAAATTTCCATTGTATGTTCTATTAAAAAAACCATTTAAAAGCTTGTTAAACACAAATCAAATTTTCTGATTTTTCAGCTTTCACACAAAGAAAAAATTATCTGTGTGTGCAAATCCAAGGCAGATCTGGGTGAAACAAGCTGTGCGCATCATCAGGTATGTTACATTGACATTTAGTCCCTCTCCAAATGTTGAGGGAAGAGGAGTATGCAAAGGGGGAGCCATAGATTTTCCAGCATTCTTTAGTCTAACTGTTGTGGGATTTTTAAAGGGGAAATTTGAGTTGGATCACAAAAACAAAGAATGCATTTTTCCACTTACAGATTGTCATTATTGTTATTACTATTTTAAGTTAGTGATTTCTTACATGATGTACTAGATTTCTCTATGCATTTGATAGTTGCTAGCTGTTTGATTCTTGTTGCAAAGATGCCTCCTATTTATATAACTTAAAGGCAATTCGGCATTTGGTTGTTTGTTAAAACTGAAACATAAACATTAGTTAAAAAGAGATCAATAGTTCTGATTTACATTGACAATAACAGTAACATTTTATCAATGGACAGAAGGCACCTAACACAGCGTGCCATAGACACTGAAGTTGGAGACACAAGATAAATGTTCATATCCTGTTTCTGTCATTAATGAGCTGAGTTAGGTTGGGCAAGGCCCATCCTCTCTAAACCTCAATTTCCTCATCTGAACTCTGAGCTGCTTGACATATTGAGAAGAGATTAAAGACAGATGAAGCAACCTTTAGGTACCAAAGTCATTCCCATCATCCAGTCACCTTGTCATTACTTACACTTTTCTTCTCTTTCATTTTACAGCCAAAGAGTCAAGAAGATGTAAAGACTGTGGCCCTTCTGGAATGGAATTGGACATAGCCCAAGAATAGAAAGAACCTTGCTGGGGTTGGAGGTTTCACTTGCACATGATGGAGAGTTTAGTGCTTATCTAATTTGTGCCTCACTGGACTTGTCCAATTAATGAAGTTGATTCATATTGCATCATAGTTTGCTTTGTTTAAGCATTACATTAAAGATAAACTGTATTTTATGTTATTTATAGCTGTAGGTTTTCTGTGTTTAGCTATTTAATGTTAATTTTCCATAAGCTATTTTGGTTTAGTGCAAAGTATAAAATTATGTTGGGGGGCGAATAAGATTATATGGATTTTTGCAAGCAATAAGCTATTTTTTTTTTAATGAAAACTAACATCCTTTTGTTTATATTGTTGTAATTACATTATAAAATAAGGAAAATGTTAAGACAAATATTGACAATAAAGAAAAAAACAAAAAGTTTTTTTGTTGATTGAGTTATGTGTCATTTTTATGATGTGTATTGGAACCATTTCAAGGTACAGAAAATATAAGAAATTTTTTAGAAATTATATTCTTCAGTTACTTCTAGTTGCTCCCTTTATCTCTGTCCGTCATGGCCCTGGACTTGATTTTACATGACTTATAATGGAACAGCTCTTTTTTTTTTCTTTAATTTAAAGTCATCCAAACTAAAAGTTGAAAAAGATCCTCTATCTGAAATTCATAACCCAATGTTTGTTGATTTTAAAAAACTTTTTAAAATAAAAAAACCATGCCCATACACCTTTTGACTACAGGGACACAATCATTTAGAATATACTTTCAGAAATCACTTCTTCCATCATTCTGTCACCAGCTAGGATCTCAGCATATGAACATTTCTCTACTTAAAAGTCCTCCCGAGTCATCTTTAAGCAGTTTGTTTCAGAAAGGAAAATGACTATTCAGAGGGTTCTTAGACAGTGAGTGACTGCTTTGCTAACCAGAGGGGAGCCCCCAAATGTGTGAAACCTAGTGAGAGCCCAGCAATAGGATGAAAAGACTTGGCACTAGTAGTTAACTATCACAACATTCATGCACCAAGGTTCATAGAGTGCCTCAGATTCCAAAGGACACGCAGGATTGCTGGAGGCAGGCATGCTGATGATAAGATGCAACATCAAGGCACATACATCCATAAAGTAGGGTGGGGCTGGGTCATTTGACTTGGAGCCAAAAAAGAGTAAGGGCTTAATTGTCCCCGAGGACGTCTGCATCCCCAGGAATAGCAACATTGAATCATCAGGGAAAGTATGCTCAACATCCTGTTTGTTGCCTCATCACACACAGTAATGTGGCAAGAGGCAATAATGAGCAAAGCAGCTCTTATAACACCTGGTGGTAATCACTTTAATAAGGAAAGTCTCAGGGTGCTGTTGGATATCATTCGTGAGGTCTTCCAGAAGTACTATTCAGTCAAACCATATTAAATAGGCAATATTGGATGTTCTTGACTTGAGAAGAAGGCAATTGCACAAGATTCAGCCCAATACTTGAGGTATGAAGAACCAGTAGGAAGTAGCCAGTTGGAAAAAGGACAGCAGGAGAGTGTCTGAAAATATCTGGGAGCATGTGTGGTTGCCACAATGTCTGAGGGTAGGTACAACAAGCATTCAGCAGGAGCCAGGGATGCTAAACCCACTGGAATGTACCGGATGGTTCTACACAATGAAGAATTGTCCCACCCCAAACACCAATCACGCCAGCATTGAGCAATACTGGATGAAGAGGCGTATATGCAAGAAGTGGGGGGCAGGGGTGGAGTAGCTGCAAATTAAGTAAAACTGTTACCTCAACTAAGTGTAGTGGTTTGGGCTTGACCATCGGGTACTGGGAGGCCACTGTAAATGTCAAAGTAGATGTCTCTGCAAGGCAGAAGAAAGGGAGGTGAGGTGGATGGAAAGCAGAGGTACCAGAGACAGCTGCAATGAGGAGGCTGAGAAATGGTGAAACCTCAGTCAGCAAAAAGAAAAGGGCAGAAGAGGTGGGATTGTGAAGCCTGGGACTCACCCCAGACACCCTCCTCTCCTCCCCATCAGTCACTGTTGGAACAGCAAAGCCAAAGCCAGGCATTGCCAGGGGGCAGCAGATTTGTCTCACTGCTGGAAAGCCTCAGCAGGTGAGCCTTGTAGAGTGAGGCAAGGCGCAAATTTTGTTAGCACTCTGAAGCTGTCTGAATCTTTTGAGGCCAGGATGACTAATAAGTATTAAGCAAGTTTCTGCAGACTGAAATCTCCAGGCTAGAATGCCAATTTATTAATCAACAATGAAAGCATCCAAGTGTCAAGTGTACGGACGTAAGCACATGGCTAGATTAGAGGAGCAAGCTACCTGAGCAGTCAAATTGGAATCACAAAGCTGGTTTGTTAAGCCTAGGATCAGAGAGCAATGCCTCAGCTATGTAATTTGAATATTTGATGCACTAGTTTTCACTGGGTTAAACATGTTCTTGGATTAGGGATGCCACTCCCAATTCACAACTCTTCTTTTTTTTTCATTTTGGAAAATAGCTTTTCTATTTACTTTTTAATTGAAGTATAATTTACATTCAGTAAGATACACAATTTTTTTTTTTTTTTGACATGGAGTCTTGCTCTGTCACTCAGGCTGGAGGCAGTGGCATGATCTTGGCTCACTGCAACCTCCGCTTCCCAGGTTCAAGCAATTATTCTGCTTCAGCATCCCAAGTAGATGGGATTACAGGCACCCACAACCACGCCTGGCTAATTTTTGTATTTTTAGTAGAGACAGAGTTTTTCCATGTTGGCCAGGCCGGTCTCGAACTCCTGACTTCGTGATCTGCCTGCCTCGGCCTCCCAAAGTGTTGGGATTATAGGCAAGAGCCATTGCACCTGGTCTAGATACACAAATCCTAACTGTGCAGCTAAATACATTTTGCATATGCACCTACTTGTGAAACAACCCTGCCTCCTTCAAGACAGTAAATGTTTTCTATACCACAGAGGAAGGCTTTCTCATGTTACCTTTCATTTGTACAACCCAAGGGTAACAGCTGTTCTGGCCTGTTTCACAATAGATTAATATGCCTTTTCTTGACCTTATATATATGGAAATATCCAATATATATTCTTTGGTTTTTGGCTTCTTTTACTAGAATCTTCTGTCTTTTAACTTATTTTTAATGACATATATAGTTCATGAATTCAGTCTCATTCTTAGGTTCAAGCAATAGTGATATACTGAAGATCTCCTTTAAACTGTCATCAAGCCCCTTGACTCTCAGAAGTAACACCACAGGATGCCTTTGCTCTCTCCTGGGCTAAGTAGCCCTTTCTGTTTGTACAGTCTTCTCGAGAACCACTGCTAATTTATGTAAGAGTCTAGTCCTGTCTCCTAAACACACTCTAACCACCTGAATCTTTCTGAGGTTTTTGGTCATATATTTTCCAAAAGTCTCTTGTGTAAGACTGCTGATGTCTGGCCATAGCTACAGTCCCTATGTGTGACTTTGACATGCTGCATTCTCAGAGTTGTCTCCAAGTTCTTCAGTGCCTCCCTGGTGCTTTCCTTTTTTTTTTTTTTTTTTTTTTTGAGACGGAGTTTCGCTCTTGTTACCCAGGCTGGAGTGCAATGGTGCGATCTCGGCTCACCACAACCTCCGCCTCCTGGGTCCAAGCAATTCTCCTGCCTCAGCCTCCCAAGTAGCTGGGACTACAGGTGCACGCCACCATGCCCAGCTAATTTTTGTATTTTTAGTAGAGACGGGGTTTCACCTTGTTGGCCAGGATGGTCTCGATCTCTTGACCTCGTGATCCACCCACCTTGGCCTCCCAAAGTGCTGGGATTATAGGTGTCAGCCACCACGCCCGGCCTCCTGGTGCTTTCCATTAGTGCTGTCTTAAGAGATAAGTAAGATAAGGACGGAATAATGTCTTGCCCCTGACAATGTGTAGGTCATTGGTAATTGTAGAAGTATTCAGTGAGGTATCGTAGGAGAATTCCAATGATAGTGGGTTGAAGAATGAATGGTGACAAGTAGTTTGGCAACGAAGGCAAGGGAAAATAAAAGCTAGGAGGGGAGCCTTTTATCTTTAGATGGAAACATATTGAAAGAGTCAGGGAAATGAGAGAGAGAGAGAGAATGAGAGAGAGATTGAAGATATTATAAAGAGTTGAAGATTCTGAAAGAGTAATGAATGGTAACTGAACTTCCCTGAAGAGGCAGGAGAAGTGGTTTCCAGAACACAGTTCAACTGAGTTATCTCCTCCTTTGGAAAAAATTCACTCAGGAAAGAGTGGAAGTAGATGGGGAGTATTTTACAATTTGGGATGGAGAAAGTTGACATACTTTGAATCTGGTGGTCTTGTTTTTCTTGGTGAAAGACTAGTCACCTTTTGAGAATGATGAGTCAGCTTTGACATGAAAGGAGAAGCTTTGAGATAGTGGAGGACGGGGGGTACACTCAAGGTTGTTCCACAGTGTTGGGGCTCACTGAGGTTGGCAATAACTAAGCTGCTGTGATTCCCATTGGCATGTACCAGGTGGCCTGCTGCAGTTTGGGTGTTAAGAGTAGAAGTGGTGACTAGCTGGACTAGTTTAGGCTCAGGCTTTGCATCTACACACAGTACGAGGAGAAGAGGTCAAGAGAGTCAATGATAGAGGTACAGAGAGGGGTCAAAGTGATGAACCATGCAGTCTAGACCAGAGACCAGAGATGAAGTCCAAAGGTAACTGAAACAATGGGGAGGCCCTCAATAAAAGGCCTTAATATGCTCAAAGAGCAGGAGAATGGGAGGACAGGAGGGCCTGGAGCAGCTCCAGGAGGCAAAGTCCAAGGGTGTGACTGTGGGTGTACAGCTCAAGTGGTGGAAGAGCGTGGTGATGATTGAAAGGCTACCAGTATAAATTAGTCATTCCCATTGATTTTCCCTCTACTTTTTCCTTTTTCAAAAAAAATTAGAGATGGGGTCTCACTATGTTGCCCAGGCTGGTCTTGAACTCCTGGGCTCAAGCATCCTCCTGCCTTGGCCTCCCAAAGAGCTGGGATTACAGGTGTGAGCCACCATGCCCAGCTTCCCTCCACTTTTTATTTTGGAAAATACAAAAGTGGAGAGAATCATATAAAAAGCCTTATGTATTCATCATCCGGATTCAACTGACTAATGGCCAATCTTGTTACATCTGTACCACCCAACTCACTTCTTCCCGTCTATTCCCCCTGGATTACTTTAAAGCAATTTTTAGACATTAAATTATTTTGTTTATAAGTATTTCTATATATATATATCTATAATATAAGAACTTTTAAAAATACAATTTCACTCACGTGGATTTAAAAATCAACACTAATTCTCTAACATCACCCAATGTCCAGTCAGTGTTCAAATGTCCCTGTTTGCTTTAAAAAAAAAATTATTTTAAAAAACATTATTTGCATTCATCTTTTCTTTAAATGAAGATTTAAAGATGTAAATGAAGGTGTAAATGAAGATCCAAAAGCGGCCCACACACTTCATTTGTTCGGTTTGTTTCTTCTTACTTTTAATCTGAAAGCCTCGCCACTAGCCCCCATCTCCTTTCCTGTTCCTCTACAATTTAAGTTTTGGAGAAACCAAGACGTTTGTTTTGTGGTTTCCCACCCTGTGGGTTTTGTTAATTGCATTCCTGTGGTGTTCTTTAGCATGTTCTTCGACCTCTACTTAGAAATAGAGGCTGGGTCAGATTGGAGTTTACTATGAAAGGGGACAAGGCTACTGAATAATTGGCATTGTGCCACATGGGTACAAAGTTGTCCACACTGATGTCATCAACAGGAATGGAAGGGAACGCTGTGAGCTGAAGAACTGATCAAGACCATTAACTGACAGCCAGATGGAGGGGAAGTGGATGGTCTAATGACATCCATGTACTTCAAAGAAGACGATGGGAAAGGTGTGTAGGAATGAGGAAGTGCCATCATGGAGGCACAAGAAAGCTGTTCTCTACCCACTCCTGGCCCTGTGGTGGGAGAGGAGTGGGAGAGGAGCCCCTTCATCTTGACAAGACCTCAGGGGGAAGTAGTGTTCTTGCCATAAACTCAGATTTCAACTGAAGCCAGGAGATGGAGGAGTGGAAGACGGAAGGACGGGGAAGTTGCTTTACAACAGAAAACAGTTTCCATTAAAGGTCATGGGGGACATTGTGGAGTTGAGTGGAGGCACAAAAGAGAATTGGGATGGAAGCATGAGTGGTTTGAGAAAGAAAAGATGAATGCAAAGATTTGGGTAGTAATCATGTCATTAATAATATCTAGATTTTATTTGAGCATTTGTACGTTAATATCACTTGCTAAGATTGCCAATGTACCTCATTGGAATATGAGCTCTGAATTCTATTTTTATTCCTGTTCTTGGATAAAGAAATCAAGGCTCAGGAGAATTAAGAAACTTACTTAAGGTCACACAGTCTTGATACAACAGAATAGTTGGTCACAGGGCTCCCACCTGGCCTCTGGCATAAGGTGTTTCTGTGTCAATAGAGACAGCAGCACTTACAGTGCCTGATGCTCAGCCTTGTGGCTGTTTATTTGCAGTCTTCTTGGACATCTGTCTGCTCTGCTTTTCTAGAACATACCATCAAAGTATTAGAGCATTTTAGACTTTTTTTTTATTGTATTAAAAAGGCTTTCAGTTAAAAAATTTGTTCCTCCAAGAAGTAAGCTTCAATTGTGAGGTGAACACCTTCTTCCCTAGCAGTGCCAGACACATATCACACTGCTGTACTTTTCTTTCTTGTTACATCTCTTCACAGTTGATTGAAAAAAATAACGTTTGCCACTCATTCACTCATTCATTCATTCAAGCAAGAGATGTTTATTGAACACTTACTATGTGCCAGGTACTGAGGTGGCCACTGGGGATAAACAGGACAACCTTGCTGCTCTCATGTGCCTTATGGTCTAGAAATGGGGACACACAACACATATCACCAAATGCACATATGAAATGTGAGGGCAACAAAGTTGGGAAAAGGGACAGAGGGTGGGGATGGAGAACTTCATATCTGTGCAGAGCCTGACATTTTCCTGCCTTTCTCTCGGAAACAAAGCCTCCCTCTTCCCCTTGCTTAGAAAAGATCCTGGATAGGATAAGGAAGACAGATCTGATTACATCTGTCCAAGAGTGTAGTCTTTTCTTTTTGGGAGGAGAGATGGAGTCTCGCTCTGTCACCCGGGCTGGAGTGCTGTTTCTAATCACTTTGTTATTTTTTATTCTCTTTTACTGGTTTGACCTCTTTTGCCTGACCTCTAAACACTAAGCATCTTTAGACTTCAGGTCTTATTCTTCTCCTCTCCACTTACATTCTTTCCCTATATAAATTCATTGGTACCATGGCTTTCTTATTTTTTTTAAATTGAGACAGAGTCTCCCTCTGTCACCCAGGTTGGAGTACAGCAGCATGATCTTGGCTCACTGCAACCTCTGCCTCCCAAGTTCAAAGGATTCTTCTGCCTCAGCCTTCCCAGTAGCTGGGATTACAGGCGTGCACCACCACATCCGGCTAATTTTTGTATTTTTAGTAGAAATGGAATTTCAGCATGTTGGCCAGGCTGGTCTCGAACTCCAGACCTCAAGTGATCCACCCGCCTTGACCTCCCAAAGTGCTGGAATTACAGGCATGAGCCACTGCGCCTGGCCCAAGAGTGTAGTCTTAGTTTTTGGAGGTGACATAGGTCCATGGAAGACTGTTACACTAGGCCTTGCTTTACTCTGACTAAAAGGTTAGCTCATAAGTTAGAATCCCTAAGTAAAAAATTTTCTTCACTGGGCTTATCAAGTGTCAAGACTCCGGCTGGGGCCAACTCAAGTTAGGAAAACTTGAATGTGTGTTCAAACTGTGATTTGGGGATTGCATTAGCACACAGCAGCATTGACATTCCTCGAGTCTGCTGATTCTGCAGATTTGCGTTCTTTCTGTGGCTCTGATTCAATTTAAACAAATAAGGAATGTCTTGGAATAAGTCTGATACAACAATGTGGTCACAGAAAATGCTGCCCGTTCTCCAGAATGGTACAACACAATTTGCATTTCTTTCATTGTTGTCACCAAGGCATTTCTAGCAGGAAATGGTCACAAGTTTGAAAAACTAGCATGAATTTTTTTTTTTCATTTTTCTTGTTTCTGATCCCCTCTCCTTCACCTGAAAAACAATAATCTGAAGAGATTATTGTTAAAATTCAATAATCTAAAATTTTAATTTAATAATCTAAAATCTCAAATTTAGGGGAATTTAAGTTTAAAATCTTAATTCGAAGAAATTCATCTAAATTCCAGATGATGAGGAAAGCACTGAATGTAGATTCTTTCAGACTCAGGCCATAATGAGCTTAGTGCTTCAGAGGCCCAAATCCAGGGAAGAAAAGATCTGCTCATTACTGAGAGTTGAAATTTAGAAGCAGATCCATGTATGTAAAGGACCTAAAGACTAAGGGGCCAAGAAGAGCAAATGAAGGCTCATGCTGTGGCCCTTGGGAATTTTTGCAAGCAGTCACACATTTTTTTTTTTTTTTTTTTTTTTTTTTTTTTGAGATGGAGCCTCGCTCTGCTGCCCAGGCTGGAGTGCAGTGGCATGATCTCAGCTTTAACCTCTGTCTCCCGGTTTAAGCGATTCTCCTGCCTCAGTCTTCCGAGTAGCTGAGATTGCAAGCATGTGCCACCATGTCTGATTTATTTTTGTATATTTGCAGAGACAGGGGTTTCTCCGTGTTGGCCAGGCTGGTCTGGAACTCCTGACCTCAAGTGATTCGCCTGCCTCGGCCTCCCAAAGTCCTGGGATTATGGCCATGAGCCACCGCGCCTGGTCAAATTATTTCCAACATTGTTCATCAAAACCAGGTCTTTACACATTCCTCTCTTTTCTTATGTGAATTATTCTGCTACAGAAATTTTCCCATATCAATCTTAGTCTCGTTTTGGGGGTGGAACTGTTTATCAAGTGGCATAGTCCTGGAAAAACTTCTGAATTAATGAACACCCCATCTCACCTGAGTTACTGGGCAGCAATTGCTTCACATCTCAAGGCAGAAGGTGACGCACATCTTTTTCCCTGAAAAACACACTGGGCATTCCTGTGTCCCCCTGCACCGCCTTCTGTAGCAGCAGAGGGTTTTTGTCCTGTTTTGCAGCAGTCCTGTGTCCTTCCCTGGGCATTCTGTCAAACACAATGAGAAAGGACACGTGGTGTCTGTCTTGCTCAACACAGGCACGTCTGAGGAAATTGCAGTGCTTGTCTCCACCCTCTTTGATCACCTCCTTCCTTGGTTCCCTGGGTTTAGCATGTTGGGTGCAGTCTCATGTGGCCCGGATGCTGTCCGTTTCACTTGTTGAAATGATTCCATTTCCTCAGTTTCCACCCTCAGGGCTTCCGGGGCAGGGCGTGCCCTCACAGTTGCCTCTGCCTGCCGCTACCATACTACTCAGCTCAGAGTTGGCCATGTCCGGGCCTGATTCACCCGCCCCTCCTCTGCCCTACTATACAAATCAGTCCCACTTTCTCTGTTTGGTGAAACCTGCCTGCCAAGGAGCCAGTCTGGTGAAAAATATCAATATTTTCCGTTCTGCCACAAAAAGGGGAATTTCTTCAAATTAAGAATTTAAACTTAAATTGACCTAAGTTTCAGATCTTAGATTATTAAATTAAGATTTTAGATTATTGAATTTTAACAATGATCTCTTAAGATTATTGTTTTTCAGGTGAAGAGAAGGGGACCAGAAACAAGAAAAAAAATTCATGCTAGCTTTTCAACAAAAAGAAAACAAAAACAAAAAAGAAACTCAACGCAAAACCTAAATTTTGTATTTTAAGCACTGTCTGTGGTAGGAACACTACAGAAGTTAAGGGAAAGGCCATGAGGTCTACCTGGGGCTGGTGGGAGGCTTCCAAGAAACACAGGAGCTGAGAGTGTAAGGATGCCTTGGAAATTGTCAGGCGGGGAAATAGATGCATGTGCATGGAAGCTCATGTGTGTGCACGTGTGCAAGCACTCGTGAGTATGTATGTGGGCACACAGGCTACAAAAGTGGCTGGAGATGAAGGTGGAAGAGGCAGCTGTCACCTTGAGGAAGTGTCTTCCTTCCTGAGACCAGGAGAGCTCAAGAAGGAAATCAAGCAGAGGGTGACAGGAACTGAACTGGCTGACTCCTCTCTGCGGATGGCTTCCTCTCTTCTTGGTACTTAATTTCATTTCTTGACTTCAACTTTGCTTTATTTTTTAATCTCATACGGTTCTCTAATTTCTTGGTCCCTCCAAGATATATCTGATAGCTAATATTTTGAATATCTTGATAGATAATTTCTTTCAATCTATCAGCAGGCTTCAGTCTTTCTCCCAGCCAGCCTAACTCTCAGGATGTGACACCCAAACAATTCTCCTGTCAAAATTCTCGTCTCTTTGTTCCTTGTGCCGCACTCATGTTGCTAAACTCCGCAGGAAGCTCAGTCCACCCTTCATCATCTTGATTTACAGATGGCTCGGCACTGGGGCAGAGCTCCGCTCTCTACGGTCTGGTGCAGTTGCAAATTCATGGGGTTCCAAATCAGCTGGGCTTCCAGTATGCTTGTAAGTAAACAAAAATTGCACTGAACAAAGTCAGACAGGCAAGGCTCTTACAATAGGGGAGAAAGGCCGGTACTGTTGTCTGGACTCAACTGGGCTGAAACAGAGGGCAGAAGAGTTTTTAAGAGCTGGGGTAGGGTATGACCGGCCATCTGTAATTGGCTTTACCAAAGGAAAAGTAAACTTCATCATATCTTCATGACGGAGTTAGTTTTACAGCTCAGAGCAAGGCGCCTGCCCACAGGAGTTAGGCTCCCACGCTACTGCAGAGCTGGGAGATAGGGTGCCACCTTCTTTCATGACTACATTTCAAATAGATGGCCCTCAAGTCCTTGAGAAAGACATTCCTGTGCTGTAAAATGGACAAGAGGCTTTTCAAAAAATGAACATCTCAAAGGCACAGAGAAACAATTCACAAAGACAAGCTTTCTAAAGTATTCATAGATGCCCTAAGGAAAGGGAGGTCAGGCGTAGAGGCAGGAAGAAACCTCTCTAAAGTTGGTCAAAGTGAGGGAAGCAGTAAGACCACCCGACCTTAGTCACCTTTTAGTTGAACTTAGCAGCTTCTCGGTGTCTACTCCAGGCTGGACTTGTTTGGAGCTGCCACGGTGCCCCCATGCATAGCTCCTTACAGAGCTGTCCTCTGAGGGAGCCTCACTTTCTGCTTCTCAAGGAGCATAGAGGTCATGGACAGGTGTCCTCGGGCTTCTCTCCTGGCTTCCAATCAGCGGCTGGCTTAGACCTCCCTGAATACTGGAGGGGCTTCTCCCTTTAGCCCAAGGCCATGCTGTCTTCTCTAGTTGGGTTCTACCTCCTCTTGATCCTTCTCCCAACCTTGCTGTAAAAATTACCCTTTCTTTGTTTATTCTTCAGTATTTTCCCTTCCATGGCTTGCTTGCTCCTTCCTTTCTCCCTCCCTCTGTCCCTCCATCCCTCCCTTCCTTCCTTCTTTCCTTCCTCCCTTCTTCTTTCTCTCTTTCTTTTTTTCTCTCTCTCTTTCTCCTTCCTCCCACTCTCCCTTCCCTGCTCTTCCTCCCTTCCTTCTCTCTCTCTGGACAAACTATGAGTACTTTCTCCCCAAACCTCACGTTGAAGTTGAGGCTTCTCTCTGTCTGTCTGTCTGTCTGTCTCTGTCTGTTGTCTGCCAGTCCATCTGTCTCTCTCCACTTACCAATCATTCAGGTTCAAAACCTCAAATTCATCTGGCTCCTTCCCCGCCCTTAGTCTTCCACCCCGACCACTGGTCAGGCACTCACCTGGCTGGCTGCAGTTGGCAACAGTTTTCCTCCCTGCTCTTTGTTTCCATTCTCACTGCCCTCATCTTTCTGTGGCTCTCACATGTGAAGAGGTTTTCTAGCCTGTTTTTTTTTTTTTTTTGAGATGGAGTCTTTCGCTCTGTTGCCCAGCCTGGAGTGCAGTGGTGCGATCTCGGCTCACTGCAACCTCTGCCTCACGGGTTCAAGTGATTCTCCTGCCTCAGCCTCCTGAGTAGCTGGGATTACAGGGGCACACCATCACACCCAGCTAATTTTTGTACTTTTAGTAGAGATGGGGTTTCACCATGTTGGTCAGGCTGGTCTCAAACTCCTGACCTCGTGATCCTCTCGCCTTGGCCTCCCAAAGTGCTGGGATTACAAGCGTGAGTCTCCGCGCCCCGCCTTTCTAGCCTTTTATCTCTTCTTATTTGAATATATCTTGCCATATTTATGCCCCAACATTGATTTTATCATTCTCAGGATTCTAAATTGCTTCTGGGTACCCATTACCTATCAAGTCCTCAGCTTGGGCTGCAGGGCCTTCCATGATCCGGGTCTCATCCTGCCTCTTAACATAATTTATGTGTTCCACATACTCCAGGCACATTGGCTCTTTACCATGGTGTGGCCATTTTCTGTCTACATACCTTCATACATAACTTCACCTAGAATGCTGCCCATCTCCATCTAGATTCCAGCTTAAGTGGCTGAGCTCCTGCATAGACCACTTTCAGACTAGTCTAGCCAAGCTCCTCCCTCATCCCTCTGAGCATCGGTAGCATGTTGCGTTTCTCCCACTGGTGGAGCGTGTACCTTGTTCTCCCATGCACTGTACTTCCCATGGGCTTTCTCTCCGCAGTGCTGTGCTTTTCTTTGGCTGAAGAACATTGCATAGCTTCTACCTCTTTGCATTTCTTGTAGTGCCTAATATAAGACCGTGCTGCTACAAGGTGCTTTTGGGATGATTTGGAATGGCTAGAAAAACTACTTGATAATTCCCAGGGGGAAACTGGTGCATTATACACAATAGTAGGAGTATAATTCAACAGGAATTTTCCAAAGACACATTTTCAGGATGCATCAAAAGCCTTAAAAATATGTATCTATTTCACAGTACAGTATTTCTATTTCTTGTGAACTTATTCTAAGGAAATAATTACATGAGCGTATAAATATGTGTGGATAACGATGCTCATAACAGGGCCGGGTGTGGTGACTCATGCCTGTAATCCCAGCACTTTGAAAGACCGAGGTGGGTGGATCACCTGAGGTCAGGAGTTCGAGACCAGCCTGACCAACACAGTGAAACCTCATCTCTACTAAAAATACAAAATTAGTGGGCTATAGTAGTGTGTGCCTGTAATCCCAGCTACTTGGAGGGCTGAGGTAAGAGAATTGCTTGAATCCAGGAGGTGGAGGTTGCAGTGAGCTGAGATCACGCCACTGCGGTCCATCCTGGGTAACAAAGCAAAATTCCACCTCAAATAAATAAATAAATAAAAGAAAATGCTCATAACAGCGTTGCTTATTTGTAACAGTTTTTTTTAAAGAGAGCAATCAAAATATCCAATCAGGAGGAAGAATTTTAACACATTATGGCTGCATACCCATGTATACTCAGAGTATATCCATGGATTTTCTTTAAAACTAGTATCACCCATGGCTGTTAAAATTACTGGAATACTTTCTACTGATCAGCAAAGTTATACAGCCTGGGACCTCCAGTCTCATTTCAATGCCTTCTCCGAACACTCAGAATTCTCCACAGTCCAGAAACTCATAACGGATATTCCAGCAGGATTCTGTGCATAGTTGCAGGGAATATCCATTATTCATGGTTTTACACAGCTTAGGTTTTATACTGCTGTCTTTCTCGTCCCCTAAATTGCAGATTTTAAAAAAACATTATCTTCACAGAGAAGACTCCTCTGGACAACTGACCTCAGTTGGTCTTCCCAGTTATTTATTTCATAGCCCCTTGTTAATAGTCAGATGTGTGGGTAAGCAGTTTGTTACTCAATTTTCACATTTGAAAAATAGGGGTAAGTCTAGTTCTTGTCCTGTAAGACTGTTATGCGAATTAAGTGATTTCATATGCGGAACCATTCTTGTCACCTAGCAGCCACACAAATGCCACCTTTCTTGATGCTTCCACTAAATGTAATTACTTTATTTATTTATGGGCTGGTTGGCCGGCCTCTTGACCATTTCCCACAATGGTAATGTGAGTTCATGAAGACACACGCGGGCAGGGCACAGTGGCTCACACCTGTAATCTCAGCACTTTGGGAGGCCAAAGCTGGTGGATCACTTGAAGTCAGGAGTTAGACACCAACCTGGCCAACATGGTGAAACTCTGTCTCTACTAAAAATACAAAAATTATCTGGGTGTGGTGGCGCACACCTGTAGTCCCAGGTACTCGGGAAGCTGAGGCAGGAGAATTGCTTGAACCTGGGAGGCGGAGGTTGCAGTGAGCTGAGATTGCGCCACTGCACTCCAGCCTGGGCGACAAAGTGAGACTTTGTCTCAAAAAACAAACAAACAAACAAACAAAACTTCATGTCTTTTCCTTCACGCTCATTCTTGTGTCCCTAGCAACTAAAATAGTGTCTGCATATAGAGGATGCTCAGTAAATAATAGATAAATGAAATTATTATTAAATAATTCTAATTATTTAAAATACTAATCAGACATGTGTTCAGAATGTATGTACATATATGCAGAGAAAATCTATAAGCAACAAAACCAGTATTATTTTTGATCTTAAATATTTGTATGATCTTAACTATTTTCAAAATATATATGTATAGACATATATATTAAATACATATGCATACATAAAGTACATATGCATATACATAGGGAAAAAATGGAAATATCAACCAAATAATTTTCCTTAATTCTAGGCCTTTGGATAATGAGCAAATTTTGTTTTCCTTCTAATATGTGTTTTAAAACATTCGATGCCATGTACATGTATTAATTTTATGATCAGAAAAACTCTTTAAAATAGTGCTATTTATTTGGCTGGTGTCTTGACCAGACCATCACCCACTATGGTAATGTGAGTTCATGAAGACACATGTTGGCAGGGCACAGTGGCCCACACCTGTAATCCCAGCACTTTGGGAGGCCAAGGTAGGTGGATCACCTGAGGTCAGGAGTTTGAGACGAGTCTCATCAACATGGTGAAACCTTGTTTCTACTAAAAATACAAAAATTAGCTGGGCGTGATGGTGGGTGCCTATAATCCCAGCTACTCAGGAGGCTGAGGCAGGAGAATCACTTGAACCTGGGAGGTGAAGGTTGCAGCGAGCTGAGATCACGCCATTGTACTCCAGCTTGGGCAACAAGAGTGAAGCGCCATCTTAAAATAAATGCATACATACAGAAATATATAAAATAAAATAGTGCTATATAAAATTTTGATGTCATATCTAGACTTAGTAAAATTCTAGGATGCCTAGAGAAATATTTTTTGAATCTAAGAGGACAGAAATGTTTCAATCTCAGAGAAAACTGAAGTACCAGGGACAGTTTTAACAAGGTACCACATGCCATCTCTCTTCCTTCATATCCTTTAATAAAAAAAAAATATTTTTAGGCTAATCCTGGTGACATTAAAAGAGATTAGGTGACTACCATTTCTATTAGCACCTTGGGAGAAAAATTGTTTCTATGTTTAGCAAGCCACCTGGCTTCATCTCTTAATTAGATTTTGTCCAGGGCTATGAGTGTGAAATAGTGTTTCTCCATATTGCTTGTTAAAAATAGACATTCCAGAAGATTCTGTCTTGGTAGGCAGAGAGTCCAAGAATCTGTATTTCTACAAGTGCCAGGCTGATTCTCATGGTTAGGTGAGTGTGCTTTCCGGTCAAAGTTGATGAGAGAGGAAACAGGCCTGCTTGTCTCTGTTAAGGTCGGAATCAGCCTGAAGAAGTCCTCTCTGGATGGATTTTTGAAGCTGAAGAGTTGATTGAGAGGGATTTTGCAGGGAAAATCTTGTTTTCTTCCAAGAACTGGCCTTCCTCTTCTGAAGGACATGAGTGAGCTTTCTCTCTCTACACCATGGGGCCAGGTCATTTCCCATGCCAACACAGTGCTGTGTTGATGGACATGTCCACCCTGGGGACCAGGAGGAGAGGAGAGATAGCAGGTGGGACAAGCATCCAGGTTTACATGTTCAGCAAGAGGTGAGGATGAGAAACAAGCCCAGGTCAACTTGGCTGCAAAACCCATGCCTTAAGAATTCTGAACAGAATGAGGTCATTAGACCATTGGTAGCATTCCAGGTATACCGTAATGTGCCCAGAATGTAAGCTTCCTGATAACAAAGACTTTGCTCACCACTCTATCCCAGGCTGGACAAAGTGCCTGTCACATGTTAGAAACCCTGTAAATATCTGATAAGTTAATGATCTTGAGATCACTTGCTCAAATTCAACACAATAAATATGTGTGATTTTCGTTATGCATTTTAAGTCGCCAAATTAAGTTTTTCAGGCCAAGCACAGTGGCTCACGCCTGTAATCCCAGCACTTTGGGAGGCCAAGGTGGGTGGATCACAAAGTCAGGAGTTCAAGACCATCCTGACCAAGATGGTAAAACCTTGTCTCTACGGTGGCAGGCGCCTATAATCCCAGCTACTTAGGAGGCTGAAACAGGAGAATCACTTGAACCCAGGCAGCAGAGAGCTTCCAGTGAGCCGAGACTGTGCCACTGCACTCCAGCCTGGGTGACAGAGTGAGAATCTGTCTGGAAAAAAAAAAAGTTTTTATTTTCTTCTGTGGGCTCACCGGTCCTTATTGGCAATCATTGCCAATAAGGACTAGTGAGAATTGGGTCTACCTTTTATCGTAAACTCTGAGATCCTGATACTCTATTTAACAAACGCAGAGTCTGTATGAAGTTATTAACCATGAACTTGCTTCTGAACAGACCCAGATGGGGTTTAAAATGTGTCTCATGTATATTTATTTACTAATGTAAATTCTCCACCTTGAAAATCAGGTCAGACTATTTCTGATATTGAATTAACTGTTAGCCATTCAGTCTTACAATTTTCAAAGCACTCAATGTAATTGACACCTAGAGGAGAGGTGAGGAATTGAAAGCATTTTGGGCACAGCTGTGGTCCCCTTCTGTAATCAACAGAAAGCACGCCCTCAGCGTTCTTGTCAGAGTCAGAATATTGGGAGTGGATGGGCGTTCATTCTCAATTATTTCTCAGGCTTTTAAAGGTGATGTTGGAGGAAACTTTGCCCCTCTGCCTTCACTTTCTGATTCAAGTGCCTTGTGTGCATTTCCATAATCACTTGCCTCTTTCAAAATTACAGATTTTTGTTACTTTTTCGTTATTTTGTTTTTCTTGTTCATCTTTGATTGGCTCTCCCACTGTTTGCACATTAGTGCATGATCAGCAGAAGGGATTAGGTTAGGAAACACCTCAAGGTAAGATTTCAGGAAAAATTGCAGGATAGTGAACACAAATTGGCATTTATTTGAAAAGAGCCCCAAATGCCCCATTGAATACAGTGCTTGTTTTCAACCAGCAACTGAGTAAAAGATCAAGGTGAAGGGTCTCTGAATTCACTTTTTTGCAATGTCTGTCTTTTCTTTTCTTTCCTTCTTTCTTTCTTTCTTTTTTTTTTTTTTTGAGAAGGAGTCTCACTCTAACACCCAGGCTGGAGTACAGTGGTACAATCTCAGCTCACTTCAACCTGTACCTTCTGGGTTCAAGCGATTCCTCCCTCTGCCTCCCAAGTAGCTGGGATTAGAGGTGCCCATCACCACGCCCAGCTAATTTTTGTATTTTTAGTAGGGACGGGGTTTCACCATGTTGGCCAGGCTGTTCTTGAACTCCTGACCTCAGGTAATCCGTCCACCTCAGCCTCCCAAAGTGTTGAGATCACAGGCATGAGCCACCTCACCCAACCCAGTGTCTTTATTTTCGGACTATACCTTCCACTACAGGTCCCTGTTGTGAATAATTATCTTGAAGTTTGCTTCTAATCTTGTAATACCATATTTCTGTGATATACTACTTTGAGATCCTGTTTTAGTACATTAGTAATATCTGGAATGTGTTTTGAACCATTAAAAACATCTTTAAAGAGCATAGTTTTCTATCACATACTACTATAAATTCACTATATATTTTGTAAAGCAAAATGCGGGCTTTAAAGTCACAATTTGACCTGTGAATTTTTTTGTTGTGTAGTTTTGGAAGAAGTGATTTCATTTTTTTCTGCAAAGGTAGCTTTCCTTAATAGACAGTTGCTGCCAGGCTAATAAATTACTACAGATAATAATTTGTAATCTGTAGGAGAGGAAAGTTGGGAAATAACAAAATGTTAGCCTTGAGAGTCTTGCATCAGGCTGGATTTCATGACGTCTATGAGACTTGACACATTTAAGTCTTACATATGAGTCCATGCACTTCCGTGCTAGGCACATTGCATCATTATCACCTGGGGATTTAAAAATGTATTCCAGGCTCCACCTTGAGAGATTCTTATCCTATAGGTCTGGGGTGGAGTCAGGTAATCTATTTTTTTTCTAAGTGTCTAAGGAAGGTTTGATGTTCCAGGTTTTGGAATCCTTGCCCAAGTATAAGTTCTTATCGTTTCAAAATATTATTAATACTATTGTTATTATTTTTTGAGATGGAGTTTCGCTCTTGTTGCCCTGGTTGGAGTGCAATGGCATGATCTCGGCTCACTGAAACTGCCACCTCCTGGGTTCAAGTGATTCTCCTGCCTCAGCCTCTTGAGTAGCTGATTACAGGCACCCATCACCACTTTGAGAGGGTGAGGCAGGGATTACAGGCAACCCCAGCACTTTGAGAGGGTGAGGCAGGGGGATAGCTAATTAATATATTTTTAGTAGAGATGAGGTTTCAACTTGTTGGCCAGGCTAGTTTTGAACTCCTGACTTGAGATGTTCTGCCTGCCATGACCTCCCAAAGTGCTGGGATTACAGGCGTGAGCCACAATGCCTAGCCCAAAATATTATTTTTTAAAAGGTATTTATTTCTTAGATTCATAGAGCTCTCTCAGAGTTCAGTGTGGAAAATGAAAATCACTGCAGGTAATTTAATCACGAAGGGCTTTAATACAGGAAAGCTGGTCATATAAAATTACTGGAAGGGCTGAAAGAATTGGTTCATAATTAGTCCTCTAGGAATAATTCTAGAAACAGAAATAAGTGACTCACCATGAGAGGTATGCTGGAATTAAGAACATTGATTAGAATCACCAACTGCTGTGCTGGCACTGTGACCACCACTCTACCTACACCTAGACTACTAAGAAACTAGAGACTGGACCCCCAAAGCTACAATGCAGGGACTAGAAAGCCTCATCAAGAAGCCCCAGCAGCTTGTTACCCTTAAAGTTGGTGAAGGATATGGAGTACTAGCAGAAACACTTCTTGGTCTATGAATTTGCCAGATAGGAAAGACCAGAAAAAATAGATGTAAAGATGACCCTAGCCTGGCATAGTGGCTCATGCTTGTAATGCTAGCACTTTGAGAGGGAGAGGCTGGGGGATCACTTGAGGCCAGGAGTTCAAGACCAGCCTGGACAAAATAGAAAGACCCTGTCTCTACAAAAAAAATTTAAAAATTAGGCTGGGTGCAGTGGTTCATGCCTGTAATCCCAGGACTTAGGGAAGTCAAGGCAAGTGGATCGCTTGAGCTCAGGAGTTTGAGACCAGCCTGGGAAATATAGTGAAAACCCATCTCTACATAAACTAAAAAAATTAGCTGGGTGTGGTGGCATACACCTGTAGTCCCAGCTACTTGGGAGGCTGAGAAGGGAGGATTGCTTGAGCCTGGGAGATGGAGATTGCAGTGAGCCGAGATCATGTCACTGCATTCCAGCCTAGGCAACAGAGAAAGACCCTGTCACAAAAAATTAAAAAAAAATTAGCCAGGCATGGTGGTGCATGCCTGTGGCCCCAGCTTCTTGGGATGTTGAGATGGGGAGATCACTTGATGCTGGAAGATTGAGGCTGCAATGAGCCGTGGTCATGCCATGGCACTCTAGCCTGGGTGACAGAGCAAGACCCTGTCTCAAAAACAAAACAAAAACAAAAACAAAACCCTGCATCATTTCTGCATCCCAAATCTTGAACTAGTGCTTCTAATAGGCAGACTCCATTCACATCCAGTCTTTTAGCCGAAAGGCAGTTTTCAAAAACATTGGTTTTAACTTTCTAAACTCTCCAGTTAAAAAAAAGTCTGACTGGAAGTTGAGTGAGCCAATCTATGGTATCCATCACACTGAGAGAACAAAGAAAGCTTTGGTACAAAGGACATTTTTATGGGCTGGGCATGGTGGCTCATGTCTGTAATCCTAGCACTTTAGGAGGTCGAGGTGGACAGATCACTTGAGGTCAGGAGTTCGAGACCAGCCTGGCCAACATGGTGAAACCTCATCTCTACTAAAAACACAAAAATTATCCAGGTATGGTGGTGGGCACCTGTAATCCCAGCTATTGGGGAGGCTGAGGCAGGAGAATTGCTTGAACCAGGGAGGCAGAGGTTGCAGTGAGCAGAGATCGTGCCACTGCACTCCAGCCTGGATGACAGAGCAAGACTATGTCTCAAAAAAAAAAAAAAAAAAAAACAGACATTTTTATGAAGAAGAGCAAGTCATTTGTTTGACTGTTGTGGGAATGTGAATAGGAGTATGTCAGGAGTCTTTCAAAGGAAGCTAGCATTTGATCCTAAACCACCGAATGAAGAATAACATAATCAGATCTTTTTAAAAAAGAAAAACAAAAACCAATTTTGGCAGCAAGGCAAAGGATAGATTAGAAAAAACCAGTACTAGAAGCCAGATACCCTCGTGTTACTCGTGGTGAACGGAACCATGGTTTTGTTTACTTTATTCAAACATTTAATAATTTTATTTTAAATTCATTTTGATTTGATACTGGCCTATTTTCAAAACACACTCTCTGTTATGAGTTTAAAAAATGATCTTATTCACTACTATCCTATTTGTTAAAACATTATATTATAAAAGATTTTCAAACATACAAATAAATTGAAAGGCTAGTACGAGGAGCACCAGGTACCCACACACTAGTTTCACCATATTGTTCTCTCACTCTTGCTCAGTCTCTCTCTGTCTGAATTTTTTGGCTGAAGAATTCGAAGTAAATGGCAGACAGCATGCAATCTTACCTTTAAGGATTTAGCGTGGGTCTCCTAAAGAAATTCTCCTCCATCATCAGTGTCAATATCACACCGAATAAAATTAACAATCATTATCTAATATATCTAGTGTCCAATCCAAATTACAAATCCCTGAATTGTGTTCCATGTGTCTTTTTGGCTGTTCTTTTCCCTTCCAAATTAGGTTCCGATAAAGGTTTACACATTTCACTTGCTAGTTTCACCTTTCCGAATTTAATCAATTGATCAATTAATTAATTATTTTGTAGAGATGGGCTTTCGTTATTAAGAAACGAAACCCAGAGGAGTTTGTTGCCCAGGCTGGTCGTGAACTCCTGGGCTCAAGCAATCCTCCCTCCTCTGCCTATCAAAGTGCTGGGATTGCAGGCATGAGCCACTATGCCTCTCCAGTTATACCTCTTTTAATCTAAAAATGTCACCAGATTTCTCTAGTTATCTTAAAAAAAAAGTTGACTTTTTTTTTGAGACCAAATTGTGCACTATCATCCAAGCTGGAGTTCAGTGGCAAAATCTCAGCTCACTGCAGCCTCTGTCTCACAGGTATAAGCCATTCTCCTGCCTCAGCCTCTCGAGTAGCTGAGATTACAGGTGAGCACCACCACATCTGGTTAATTTTTGTATTTTTGTTAGAGATGGGGGTTTCATCATGTTGGCCAGGTTGGTCTCAAACTCCTAAACTCAAGTGACTTGCCTGCTTTGGCCTCCCAAAGTGCTGGAACTTACAGACGCAAGCTACCGTGCCCAACCCACTTTGAATTTTTGAAGAGTCATCTGGGTCAGGTACCATGGCTCATGCCTGTAATCCCAGCTATTTGGGAGGCTGAGGCAGGAGAATCACTTGAACCCGGGAGGTGGAGGTTGCAGTGAGCTGAGATCACGCCATTGCACTCCCTGTCTGGGCAACAAAAGCAAAACTCCATCGCAAAAAAAAAAAAAAAGTTGAACTTTGTAAAATATTTGAAGAGGTTTATTCTGAGCCCAATATATATGACCATGGGTCAGGACACGGCCTCAAGAGGTCCTGAGAACATGAGCTCAAGGTGTTGGGTTACAGCTTGGTTTTATACCTTTTAGGGAGACAGAAGTTACAGGCAAAGACATAAATCAGTACATGTAAGATATACATTGGTTTGGCCCAAAAAGTTGGGATGCCTTGAGAGGGTAACTATAGGTCAAAGGTGAAGTCAATGATTTTCTAAGTGACAATTGGTTGAAAAGGTTAAGCTTTGCCTAAAGAGTTGAAGTTAGCAGAAAGAAATGCTTGAGTTCAGATAAGGGAGAAGCAGTGGTTCTTGTTCTGTAGACGAAGGCTCCAGGTAGCAGGCTTCAGAGAGAATAGATGATAAATGTCTCTTATCAGACCTTAAAAGATGTCAGCCTTTTAGTTAAGTCTCTCCTGAATCAGGAAAAGACCTGGAAAGGAAAGGGAATTCTCTACAAAATGCAAATTTTCCCCATAAGAGATGGCTTTGCAGGGCCATTTCAATATATGTCAAATAAATATATTTTGGGATGAAATACTTTGATTTCCTTCAGGGCCTGCTATCCTTCATGTGACTCCATATCAGGGGGAGGCTGGAGTAAAGTATCTTGTTGCTACAAAGAGTCTGTTTTGTCAGCCTTTAAACCTCAACAAGATGGGGTATAATGAGGCACATTTGACCTCCCTTCTCCTCATAGCCTGAAATAATTTTTTAGGTTTTCTTTAGGATCCTCTTGGCCAATGCGGGGAGAGGGTCCATTTAGTCAGATGGGAGGCTTTGAATTTCATCTTTAACACTGATATGAACACTCCTATAGAAATCTTTTTGTAGACCTATATTTTCATTTCTCTTGGGTCCATTAGAAGTGAGATTGCTGGGTCAGAGGGTAAATACATGTTTAGTTTTATAAGAAAGTGATAGACTTATTCCTAAATGGTTATAACAATTCAAACTCCCACCAACCATACATAGGAGTTCTAGTTGCTCCACATACTTGCCAGCATTTAGTGCTGTTGTCTTTAAAATTTTTAAAGCCATCTTGGTAAATGTGTAGTGGTAAACAAAGAAATTTTTGTTTAACTTCTTAAATACGTAAAACATCATTGAAACCATCTTTGTAAAAATTATGACAATGAGGAAAATTATGACAGTGAAAGAGGTCTGACCTAACTGATTCCTTACCTTTAACCTCTAAGCTGCCGTTGTTCATTTCTGGGCATAGGATGAGCTAACTATAGGAGGAATTTAGTTGATAGTTTAACTTTAAAACCAGATGATAATAGTCCTTCTTCAAAGCAAAGCCCTTTCTTGCTTGGGGACCAGACTGCCTTTGGAAAACTAATAAATTAGACACAAGTTTAGAAATTATGGCTCAGGAGTCATGCAGCCAGAGGCCACTGGATTCCTAACCTCAATTGCTCCTATAGATAATATTGCTGTTGTAAGACCTAAGAAGATTGGTATTCAAAGTATTTTTATGAGTGCTTTATGATGAACCAGCTGCTGCCACCCAGAATGGTAAACTGGCTCATCTGGTCTTGTCCCCCCAATGCAGAACTGAATCAAAGCAAGAGGACAGATTCCTGTGATTTCATCCCTGGCTCAACCAGTCAGCATTTCCCATTCCCTAGCCTCTGCTTGCCAAACTGTCTTTACAATATCCCAGCCTCTGGTCCATGTGTGGTGGAGCATGCCTGTAATCCTAACACTTTGGGAGAACAAAGTGGGGGCAGATCACTTGAGCTCAGGAGTTCGAGACAAGCCTGGGCAACATGGTTTTTGTATTTTCTCTACAAAAAATACAAAAACTAGCCAGGCATGGTGGCATGCACCTGTAGTCCCAGCTACTTGGGAGACTGGAGTGGGAGGATCGCTTGAGCCCAGGAGGCTGAGGTTGCAGTGAGCCACGATCATGCCACTGGACTCCAGTCTGGGAGACAGAGCAAGACCCTGTCTTTTAAAAAAAAATCTTGGCCTCTGAATTTTCGGGGAGGCTGAACTTAGTAATAATAAAACTCTGGTCTCCTGTTTAGCTGGCTCTGTGTGTATTAAACTCCCTATTGCAATTTCCCTGTTTTGATAAATTGGTTCTATCTGGGTAAGAAGAGCTCATAGGGAGGTTACATTGTGATCTTTCTCTGATTAAAAGAAAAGTTTTACTTTCTCATTACTTCTGGTCCTTAGTATCAATCAACCACATAAACTAAAGCTTACATGTGATTTTGGATATTATCTAATTTATCTAACTTTACAAGTGAAGAAATTGATGTTCAGGGGTCTTGTTCAAGTATACACCAAGAAGGGCGCAGCATGGGAAACCTCAGATCCCCAGCCCAGTGCTCTTTCTACTCAACAAAGTCCCTGTCATTTGATTATATGTTTTCCCCCTTTGCTGATGACAACTTCTTCTTGCAAAAAGTCCTTTATTTCTGACTTCAAAGAAACAACATAGCTGACCAGGAGGGCAAATGTGATCTTTTTTTTTGAGTCAGGGTCTTGCTCTGTCTCCCAGACTGGAGTGTGGTGATGTGATCATGGCTCACTGCATCTTGACGACCTGGACTCAAGCAATCCTCCTACCTTAGCTTCCTGAATAGCTGGAAGCACAGCCACACCCCACCACACCTGGTGGCTAACGTTTTTATTTTTTGTGGATGCAGTATCTCCCTGTGTTGTCCAGTCTGCCTGGCCTCAAACAATCCACTTGGCTTAGCCTCCCAAAATGTTAGGATTACAGGTGTGAGCTACTATGCCCAACCAAAGGAGATTCCTTTTCTTTTTTGAGATGGAGTCTCACTCTGTCACCCAGGTTGGATTGCAGTGGCATGATCTCAACTAACTGCAACCTCCGCCTCCCAGGTTCAAGCAGTTCTCCTGCCTCAGCCTCCTGAGTAGCTGGAACTACAGGCACTTGCAACCATGCCCATGCCCAACTAATTTTTATTTTTTTGTGTTTTCAGTAAGGTTGGAGTTTCACCATGTTGTCCAGGCTCATCTTGAACTCCTGAGCTCAAATGATCTACCCGCCTCAGCCTCCCAAAGTGCTGGGATTACAGGCGTGAGCCACTGTGCCTGGTCTTAAAATCGAATCATTTTGAATAAAGTTTTAATCTTTTCTTGTTCTATTGATTGGTGACTATAATCTCTAATAAGGATTTATTCGTCATTTAGGAAATAACTTGACGAAGTTAGTAGGGACTGTTAACTGTGGGTGAAGTCCTGGGGGTTCTTTCCTTTCTATGTCTCAAACATTGTTTTTTGAAGTATAACAACAATTTATACAACTTTTCTAGTGACTAATATTCTCTTCTCTTATCAACTTGTTAAAAATTCTTTATAAAGGAAAATAATTTCTCTAATAGACCTGTGTTCTGTTTGAAGAACCCTTTCAAATGTACATTGTTTAAAGTAGAAAGTTTTAAAGGTGGAAGAGACATAATGATGACAATTTTAAGTCACCTTATCACAGAGATCATAACCAAATGGCATTAAAAAAATTGTAGAGAATTACCTCATACACTCAATTAACATTTGAATTAAGGGAAACATTCACTTGTAGGTGGGGAAATTTTTATTAGCAAAACTTCACTGACATTTAAAAATAAATCCTGTAACATGTTTATAAGTTTCAGCTTTCTGTGCATGAAGCCCTTCACTTCATCTCATTCCTAGTAAGTGATCTCTAGAAAAAAATGAAGACACAGTGCTAGGTGTGTCCAAATGTGCCTTCTTTGACACCTTTTAATACAAATCCATACATAAAAACTTGCAATTTTGCAAAATTTACTGGGCATCTATTTATTTCTTAGAGGTGAGGGTTTAAGGATATGTTCCATGAGAAACATAGCTATATAGGCCAGGCGTAGTGACTCACACCTGTAATCCTAGCACTTTGGGAGGCTCAGGTGGGTTGATTGCTTGAGCTGAGGAGTTTAGAACCAGCCTGGGCAACATGGTGAAACCAGGTCTCTACAGAAAAAAATACAAAAATTAGCTGATGTGGTGGCATGTGCCTGTAGTCCCAGCTATTTGGGAGGCTGAGGCAGGACAATTGCTTGAGCCCTAGAGTTGGAGGTAGAGGTAGCAGTGAGCCATGATTGCATCATTGTACTCCTTTAAAAAAAAAAGGTGGGGGCAGGGGAGAAGCATAGCAATATACTATCCTGCTTGTGCTCTCCCTCTTAGTTAGTAGAACTCCACAGAAGTCCGTGGGATGCTCAAGTCTTTTGAATTCAGAACTTGTGCAGTGGAGTTGGAAATGCTTCTCCTGAGCTCAAGGATATGCAGCCCCAGTGGGCACTCTCTATCCTTTGTCTAAGGGCCCAAGGCATTGGCTGTGTGATTCACTGCAACCTCCCTCACACTGCTCTGTAAGAAGGTTAGTATAAGCGTCTGCTATATACCAGCAGTACTAGAGGAGCAAATCTCTTATAGTTTAATGTAAAAGAAATTTCCAAGGCCGGGCACAGTGGCTCATGCCTGTAATCCTAGCACTTTGGGAGGCCGAGGCAGGTGGATCACCTGCAGTCAGGAGTTCGAAACCAGCCTGGCCAACATGTGAAATCCCTTTTCTACCAAAAGTACAAAAAATTAGCTTGGTGTGGTGGTGGGTGCCTGTAATCCCAGCTACTCAGTAGGCTGAGGCAGGAGAATCGCTTGAACCTGGGAGGCAGAGGTTGCAGTGAGCCAAGATTGCACTCAAGCCTGGGCCACAAGAGTGAAACTCTGTCTCAAAAATAAATAAATAAATAAATAATAAATAAATTTCCAGAGTTGGTGTTGTTCACATGCACTTGACCATAAATCCCCCAAAGATGGATCCTTGGAAACTTTTAGACATGGAATAAGTCTATAATGATTCATAAACATAAGAGAATTTTATAAAATAAATGAATGAGAGCATCTTCTACATGCCAGTCAATTTGGTAGCTCTAGGCATATAGAGACAGAAAGTACCATCCCTGCCCATCAGTTGAGCAAGGGTTTTGGTAAGACTATGGAGCAAAAGGAATTCCCATACACTACTGGTAAGAAAGAAAACTGTTGTAACCCCATTGGAAAACAGTTTGTCTTAAAAAATGTGTTTTCAAGATGGAGTCTCACTCTGTTGCCCAGGTTGGAGTCCAGCAGTGTTATCATAGCTCACTGAAGCCTCAGACTCTTGGGTTCAATCGATCCTCCCACCTCAGCCTCCCAAGTAGCTGGGACTACAGACACACATCACCACACCTGGCTAATTTTTAAATTTTTATTATTTTTAGAGACAGGATCTCACTATATTGGCCAGGCTGGTCTCAAACTTCTGGGCTGAAGCTATCCTCTCATTTCGGCTTCCCAAAGTGCTGGGATTACAGGTGTGAGCCATGGTACCTGGCCCAGTGTGGCATTTTCTACTAAAGCTGAACATGTGTATACTCTGTGAGTCAGCAATTCTTTCTCATACATGCCCTTGAGTAATGCATGCATACCTGTGCCAGGATTCTTGTACAAGAATGTTTTCAGAAGCATTGTTTATTGTTGCTCCAAACTGGGCCATCAACTTTAGAATGAATAAATAAATTGTGGGATATCACACGCAATGGAAATCTAGACAGAAGAGAAAATAAACGACAGCTGAATGTAATAACGTCCTGGAATCTTAAACATGGCATCGAGTGAAGGGAAGGCGACAAAAGAGAACACCCACAAGATGATCCTATTTCCATAAAATTCAACACCAGAAAAATGAAACTTTATTTTTAAGCATGCATACAAACGTAATGAAACTATAGAGAAAGGTGAAGAAGTGATTACCAAAGGGTAAGGACAGTAGTGTTTTTTTCCAGAAGCATATGAGCAGGGTGTGGCTGAAACAAGACACATGAGGTTTTGGGATGCAGGTTCACAAATTTTCAAAAAGTAACTATTCAATATACTGTACATTTATTTTATGCATTCTTCCATAAATGCTGTAACTGAAAAAAATTTTTTTTTTTTTTTTTTTTTTTTGAGCTGGAGTTTCGCTCTTGTTACCCAGGCTGGAGTGCAATGGCACGATCTCGGCTCACCGCAACCTCCGCCTCCTGGGTTCAGGCAATTATCCTGCCTCAACCTCCTGAGTAGCTGGGATTACAGGCACACGCCACCATGCCCAGCTAATTTTTTGTATCTTTAGTAGAGACGGGGTTTCACTATGTTGACCAGGATGGTCTCGATCTCTTGACCTTGTGATCCACCTGCCTTGGCCTCCCAAAGTGCTGGGATTACAGGCGTGAGATTACAATCCCACTTTGAATTTAGAGTGATAACGAGGTTAAATGAGATTTGGCCAACAGGGCTAAGGAGGTGAGAATGAGTCCTCACTCTGTGGATAAGTCTTGGAGGGAAAGTAGGAAATTAGCAGAGAAGGAAAGAGCTTTCCAGGCCAAGGCAAGACTCACGCTAAAGTCTTGTTTATTTCACCCCTTTCCCACTGCAATTCTTCCCTCTACTCCAGCACTCCAGGGGAGTGTGAGGGTTTAAGAAATGGGGTCCCCAAGGCAGGCAGAGGCCAGAATATGTCCTGTTTGTGTTTGGAAGATACACTAGAGACCTTTTGGAAGCAAGAACATTTTTATTATGAAGTAAAAAGAGGAATATTTAAGATATCCCCTCTTCTCCCTTAAAACGAGGAAATACAAACTAACAAAAAAAACCAAGGAAGATGTAAAGAAACGAAGAGAAAACTAAGGAAAACTTGAGAGAACAGATAAAAGGGGAAGAGAGAGAAGGGAATGAATCAGGAGGGGAACAGAAAACAGATTAAAGACATGAAAAGATAAAAGTATATGGAAGAATTGCAGAGTGAAAGTAAAGAAATAAGCAAAGATTACTTTGAAAGCTGCATTCTTAAGATCTCTCTTAGATGAAAATGGGGAGAGATAAATGAAATAACAGTAAAAAACAAAGTTTTAGCAAAAAATAGAAATGATCAGAAATGTTCAATAGATACATGAAAATTGGAAGTTCATGGGGCAAAAGTAAAATGTGGCTTATCTTTATTTCTCTTTCTTAAAAGAGCGAACATTTACAGGAAATCAAAAGAGCTCAAATTTCAAAGATCAACAGAACCAAGTGATGGGAAAAACCTTCGTAAGAGAAACAAGAATGGCATAAGAGGAATCTTAATAGTGTGATCATTTAAAGAAGCTAAGGTAAATACGTAAGGGAAAGAATCGAAAAACATTTAAGAGTTATGATGCCAGAGAAAATAAAGAAGAAGAAAAATAAACACTCTTAGGTTTTCTAACTTGCAAGTCTCTTTCCCTCTTACTCTGCTAAGAATTAAAAAAAAGGGGGAAGGAAGAGATGAAAAGCACCACGAAGCCCTTTGGGGTCATTCCAACTCATTAAAATAGGGAAAACCCAACTATTGCAGAAAGGAATGGTGAGCCTGGTAAACGTTGGAAGGAGGATTGGAAAATGCAAGAAGAGGATTGTTAAAGTTATGAGTTCATCTTCCCTCGCCCACTCAGGGTACCATACTCACTGGACTGGAAAGGCAAGTTTCACTCCAGCAAAAGAAGCAGCAAGGAAGTGACTTCACAAAAATCTTCCTCTGCTCTAGGGTAATTTGGGCCTCTCATGATTTAACTCTGTCTACCACATCTTGACCTAGTTGAAAACTGGGTCAGACTATTTTTCTTGAACGGAAGCCTAAAAACCACCCTCCCTTAAATGAATTTATATTTTTGAACTATTTTCTATATTCAGTTTCTCTTTTACTTTTTTGGAGATGCTAACAAAAATTATTCAAGCCAGTTAAAGACCTTGGACTCAGAATCCATAGACAGAGGAAAATCAATCAGGGATTTGATTTTAGAAGACTTGCTTTTGGACCTCCTCTGTTAGGGCCCTGGGTGTTAATTTAACTGATAATCAGCTCATTTCAGTTATGACTTCCCTCTCTGAGCAATTATTGAGGCACAGATGAACTCCATTTTGGCTCAAAGAGTTTGTAAACCAAGAATAAGATTTCAAGGCCTTCCCAACCATATGAATGGACCCGTCTTCTCAGCCAAGGACTTTCCAAAGTTGGTTCAGGTGGTGATGGGAAGGGAGGATTGGACATGCCTTCCTTTCGGAATTCGGGAAAAGCCAACCTGCAGTAATATCAACACAGACTTTAAAGTCTGGTAAGAAGCATCTACAATCTATTCTCTTGGAAGCCTGCTATTTGGAGGCTTCATCTGTGTGATAACACTTCGGTCTCCACAACCCCTTAATGTCCTAAACCAGATATTCTTTTCTATTGATTCCAAGTCTTTAGATAATAACTCTTTCAACCAGTTGCCATTCAGAAAAATTTTAAACCTACCTATAACCTGGAAGCCCCACTGCTTCAAGTTATCCCAGCTTTCCAGACTGAATCAATGCACATCTTACATGTCTTTGATTAATGTCTCCTGTCTCCCTAGAATCTGTAAAACTAGGCTGTGCCTCGACCACCTTGGGCATAAATTCTCAGGATCTTCTAAGTGCTGTGTCAGCGACTATTGGTCCTTCATATTTGGCTCAGAATAAATCTCTTCAGGTATTTTAGAATTTGACTCTTTTCCTCTGCAATTTCTATGAGGGATGGAAGAAAGACAGGGTGGCAGGAGTTGGGTTAAGAGAGGAGTGAGGAGTAAATGAGGCTGCTGAGTTAGGTTAGGGGCAGGGACTCCCAGGACACATTGAGGAGTTTGGGAAGATGGTAAAATGAGTGACGATATGGTCAGATTAGCATTTTAAAGATGAGAAGAAACAGGCGTGGATGGTAGAGGGATGTGAGAGAAACCTGGCCAGAGTGGGAAGAAAATCGATTCTTGATGAGCAAATGCATCCTGGCCAGGACCATAAATACTCCCTGGAGCATGATTACTCATGATCTTTTTCCCATCTGGCTGGTTGGAATGGGTCTGATCCCTAAGGAACGCTGCCAGATAAAATAAAATAGAGGATGCCTCATTAACTTCAAATTTCGGATAAACAACTTTTTTTTTTTTTAAGCGTTATTATGTCCCAGGCAGTATTTGGAGCCCACTTAAAAACAAACAAACAAAAAAACCATGTGCTGTCTAATTGAAATTCAAAGCTACTGGGGTGTCTTGTATTTGATTTGCTAAATCTGGCAACCCTAGCTCCAGGGCAATCTTGAGAGCCATGAGAAGGTAGAACCCAAAGATGCAGGGAGACTGGGTCTCAGAGCTGCAAGAGAAGTGCACAGGAAGGCTGCCCAGATGTTAGCACTTCTCACTTCCAAAACTATAAAAGAATAAATTTGTGTTTTAAGCCACTAAGATGTGGTAAATTGTTACAGTGACAATAGGAAACTAATACGTAATCTAACACATTTTTTCCTTTTCTCTTTCTTTATCTACCCTATAGATAAAGACAATGCTAAACTTGGAAAGCGGAACTTTTCTGTTCATTTTCAGAAAAGAAAACGGAGAATGTAATCACTATTTCTGTTTGTAGAGTTAACTCTCAGCATTCTTTCCTTGGCACTATCTACACATTCTCCTATATTTCTCTTCCTCTTCACCTAATTCTCTCCCTCTTCCCAATTCTTCCTATTCTTGTTTACATTCCTTTTCTTTTCTCTATCAATTACTCAACCGTCATCATCCATCCATCAGCCAGCCAGCCAGCCAGCCAACATCCTCTTCCCTGCTTTGTTTTCATTACTCTAAAAGACTACTTTTCAAGTTCACTTAACCCCACTTCCCCAAAATACTTGACATAGCTTATCCTTCATCCTTCCTTTCATTATGTTGTGTCACTAGTTATAGATGCATTTGAGTAAAGAAACTTTCCTCTTAAAAACACAATTCCTCCAGTTTGGGTGTCAAATTTCAGTATGCATCTGGGGCACTTGTTTAAAGAAAATATTTTGGAGATACTCATTCTGTAGATCTGTGTGGGGTTCAGGTGTTTGTACATTGGTTAAGCACTTTGGAAAGTGATATGCAGAGACCACCTGTTTGCAAGACTATGGGATTTCACAGATTGGTTTTTAAAAAGTCGTGGGGGATGCACAGCAGAGGGAGGTTGACTAACGTACAGTTGTTGGTCTTTATTTATCAAAGCAAAGTCATTAAAAACCAATGAGAAAGCAAAGGTGCCATCATATCATTAAAGAAAGGATATTCCAACACCATAAATATGGCAAGAACAATTTTGATATAATGAAAAACTCAAGAAAGCCCAGGAGGTAAATTTCTGTTGATATATAAATTTTTAAAGGGACTATATTAAGGAATTCAGATATTTTACCTTACTTGGGTTTATTTTCTGTTTCCTTATACAAGCTTGTCAATTTGCACATGTATATTTGGTGCAAGTGTGAAATGAAGTGACAATATCCTACTTCTTCCTGGATTTCATTTTTATCAGTTATTGTTAAAAATCTGTTCCCACATGCATACGTTGACAGAAATAGAAACAACTTTCTTAAAGCTATTTCACTCAATCTAAAATATTCTGAATAAAGATGAACAAGGAACCCCATGGTTTCAGCCATTTCTCCTGCTTTTTCTCATTCTCCGTAAAGATGAAAGCTGCTCTGGCTGGTGATTTGCCTCATTAGCAAGGAAAAGAGCCAGGAGTCCCAGCCACTCCACTTAGGGCTGGCCCCCAGGGAGCTTAGGGCTGAACATCTGAGGCCAGAGAAGAGAAGCCTGGCCGGAGAAACCTCATCCTAGACAGATAGCCCACCATTGACTTCTGTTTGGGAGCCGACTTTTTAAAATTATGTTTGGAAAATGTGATGGAAATTTGCCAGCTGGTGGTTCTCCAGAGCACATCAGAATTGAAGCAGGATTTTTCAACCCCTTCATCAGACTTGCAACAGGGGTGCCCTGTTTACTCGGCCTGCCATGTTCAACCTCCTGTGGGAGGGAGCACGTGAGTGAGCCTGTGCAGGATCCAGCTGGCCACTCGGGGCACTGAAAGGAGGAGATTCTGTGTGGGCCCTGCAGTGGGACCCAGGTGGGGGTTCCTGCAACCCTAAAGGCCCACAGGGTGTGTTACAATGTTCTCAACGAGGGTAAAGGGCCAGTGTGACAGCCTTTCTTGGGTACCCACATATTGAGAAACTCCCAGAACGTTGGCAGGTAAGGGTGAGTCAGCTTTGCTGAGTGCAGAAGCTGAAGGAAAGGTACTTGGTGGGTCCCAAGCTCTTGTCTGACATCCAAGAAGAATGAGGTCGCATGGACACTTGAAGGATGGTGAAGGCGAATTTTATTTAGTGATGGAAAAGGGTCTTAGCAGAGAGAGAAGCTGGAGAGGGGGCAAGACGGACCGGTAATCTTCCACTGAAGTCCAAAGTTAAGTCATCTCTCCTCTGAAGTCCAGCTGAAGTCCTCTGAAGTCAAGTTGCCTCTCTCCAGTCAAGACACTTCTCTTTGTACCGACTGAGTCTGGGCTTTTTAAAGGCAGAGGATCGCGGGTAAGGCGGGCCGTAGGTAGTTTTGGAACTACCTTGATTGGTAAAAAGACATTATTCAGAAAGAACCAATTGGGAGAGAGAGGGCAAGCAGGAATAGTTCTCACTTTGGGCCATGGGTTTCAGGCTTTTGGCTCGAAGGTGGGGTTTCGCCGGGGTCCCATCCCTGACTGCCTATAATTTATCTGCCTTCTGCCTCTATCCGAATCACCTGTATTGCTTTAAAAATAGTTACTTGATCCTAACTCAGACCTATAGGGTTGGAGTTTCTGGGAGGTTTGGCATGGGCGTTTTATTTTTCCTAAACCACACAAGTGACCTGATACTCACCTCTGTGAAGAATTTGGCCATGCATCTGTGGTTCTCATCCCTGGCTGCCTGTTCATATTTACTGGAGAAGTGCTTGGGCCTTACACAGGAATGATTTGCATCGGAATATCTGGTTGGGGGTAATGGAGCTGGACATCAGTGGTTTCTAAAAGCTCTAGCTTGCACCTGGTGTAAAGAATTTCAGGAGAAAAATGCTTGTATTCACATAATTGTACATACAGTTCCAGGAGCTCAGTGTAAAGAACCCTGCACGTGACAGTTTGAAGCCAGCAGTCAGCTAGTCTTTAGTGTGACTGAATAAGTCACAAGGCTTCCTCAGGAGGCAGACTCAGGGCAAGCATGGTGATACTAACTAATGCTTCCTGAGGACTTACTGGGTCTCTGGTCCCATTTGAGGGGTTTATACTTATTGCTATATCTTTCAGGGACTCAAGAAGGTCAGCGTTTTTATCATCCTCATTTTACGGGAGAGGGAATGAGGGTCAAATCCATTGTCTGGATTCATGCCCCTGAATAATGACATAACCTGGCTCAGCACTTGTCCCCTTAACCAAAACACTGGGCAGGAGGAAGAAGAGCTTGGTTGGGAAAAAGTTTGGAAGGGGATTGTTGAGAAGGGAAGTTAATGGAGAAGCTTCCAGTATGTTGGCAAGTATGAATGAGTCAGCTTTGCTAAGTGCGGAAACTGAAAGAAAGGCACTTGGGAATATCCCTGGGTAGGAAGGAGAGTTGGTAAATGAAGTTTGTTTGATTAAAGACAAACTTCCTTGTCCTCTTTCAAAAATTTCCCAGAGCTTTGTAACCAGAGGAGAAGACGAAAACTGTGTCTCAGTGCGAGGCATGTAAACTGCAAAGTGCTTTTCAGTGGTGAGCTCTTCTTATCACGATGTGGCCACCCAAAGAAAAGTCATTTGAATTGAAGGTGCAGTATTACACTTGCAGTCTCTAGAACGAGGTCCGTCATGGTCCCTTTCCTTTGTGTTGTTCCGACTACACCAAGAGAAGGAGCCATGCTTTGAAAAGGAGAAAAGAAGAGCAGAAAAATGCTCTCAGAGGATGGGGTCATAAAGACGAGAGCACTGGAAACTGTGGTGTGAGGAACCAGTGGGGTTTTGAGGTGATCTTGAAGACCATGTAAAGCTGGCTTCTGCTGGGCTGTCCTGCAGAAGAGAAGTTAGATGTGCAAGGTACAGTTCCAAGGGCTAAACTGGTAGGTAGAGGCAGGAGGTTTTTATCCTATTAGAAGAAAGCTATCTATCTATCTCCAACTGCCTTGAGAAGTGTATTGTTTGTTATTAGAAAGAACCAAGATAGGCTGAGCAATGGCTTCCAAGAGAATGTACCTTTCAAGGTCTTTGTGACTAACATTCAGTAGTTCTGTGATGATTCTTCAACCTCACTCGATTATGGAACAAGAGTTTATTGGTGTTGTGCTGAGCTTGAGTGATACAGTGGTGAACTGGTTGACTTGGCAAGTAAAGAAGACAGATAAATAAATGACTCCTTTCCTATACTTACACCAAGACCTAGGTGTCAAGTTCACAATTCTTTAGCACTGTGTTTCCTATTTATACTTTATATTAGTTTTTGAGACTGGATCTGGCTCTGTCACCCAGGCTGGAGTGCAATAGCACCATCTTGGCTCACTGCAACCTCTGCCTGCTGGGCTCAACTGACCCTCCCAACTCAGCCTCCCAGAGAGCTGGGACCACAGATGGGCACCATCACACCCAGTTAATTTTTGTATTTTTTGTAGATATATGCTTTTGCCATGTTCACCAGGCTGGTCTCGAACTCCTGGGCTCAAGCAATCCTCCCACCTCGGCCTCCCAAAGTGCTGGAATTACAGGTGTGAGCCACTGTGCCCAGCCTTCTATTTATATTTTAGAGTTCTCTCTCTCTCTTTATTTTTGTGTTCCTCTTTCTCTACATTTAATATCTTCTTTTTCTCCTTTGTAGCCATCTGTCTCTTAGTTATTTTTTCTTATATCTCCTATTCTTCCATTTATTCCATTGTTATTACCATTAATATATGGGTGTACTCTATATAGGTATATAGCTAAATATCTTCTCATTGTTTCTATATTCCTGGTTACAATGGAAAAATCAAATTAGTATAGTCTGCAAATATTTAAGCATCACGCATAACTGTCATCAAACCCATGACATATTTCAATAAAAAAGAAAATAATCCCTTCTCTCTTCCAAACCAGTTCTCTGAAAGGGGAACTTCCTTGCTCCACCTTAGTCATGGGGAGCACTGAGAAGTTTATACCAGCAAATACATCGCACATTGTATATTTTGTTACTGGCTAATGAATAGCTTTCTTGTTCTGCTCAGGCCATCAAGGTGCCAATCATTTCTAGAACAGTAGCCTCAGTAGGACAGCCAACCCTGACACTTCATTGTTTAAAAAGTGGGGGTTTCCACTGTGAAGAAATGATTTGAGTTTTTATTCTTTTCATGTCTGGAGGTTAAAATCATGCATGAAGTTTGATAACAAGCATTTCAATATAGTTCTGTTTTACCGTGAAAGTAGAGAGCATGTAACAACACATTTTAGGAACATTAACTTGAAGAATACTGAAAAAAAAAAAAATCCCTGTAGGCAATAGCGCTTCCTGCTTCAAGAGAGGAATAAATCAAGATAGTAGTGGAAGCAGGGGGCTGCATATGAACACAGTTCTGTTACCTGTAAACTATGGGCAGGTACATTTAACTATATGTTTAAACAGTGATAAAGTCCAGAAGTTTTAATATGTTATTGGCCCTGCGTTCTAAAGGAGGCTTTTGCCCAGATAATCTTTCTACCTCCAAAAAGTAATCAGACCCCAGTTAGGATGAGATTTTCCCTGGCTTTATGTCCTGCTAGATAATAGAAATTCTTTTCTTATCATTCCTGTAATATTGCCCATTTTTTTCACTCATTATATCCCTGAAAAAGATATGACCAGTTGTCTGATCGCCAAAGAGATCATCAATTGTTAAGGAATAGGGAAATGACATTTCATGATTTGTGCCAGGTACTTTACGAGGTGGTTTACACTAATTTCTTGGGATAATATGGGTTAACATTTTATACATGGGGTACTGAGGTTTGGTTCTGAGAAGGTCAGTAAATTACCCACGTTCTGTTAGAGATTAGGTGGCAGAGTAGGAATTCGAACTGCTATCTTTTTTTTTTTGTATTTTTAGTAGAGACAAAGTTTCACCATGTTAGCCAGACTGGTCTCAAACTCCTGGTCTCAAGTAATCTGCCCATCTCAGCCTCCCAGAGTTCTGGGATTACAGGCATGCGCCACCATGCCCAGCCTCTTAATACTCTTGAACTTTCCATCACAACTAAGAACATAGTCCAGATTTGGGTTTAAATGCCCAACTCCCATTCTTTCTCACAGCTCAGAGAGGGCTTGGGTGGCAAAGTCGCATAAAAAACTTGAGCTGGAAGGATGCCTCAGAAATGCAGTTTTTGGTTTCCTAGCCTCCAGCTTGCTGTGGGGCCAGGTACAAGGAGGTTGGGATGGAGTTGATGAAGCCAAAGTCCAATTCTTGGCATAGACCAAACCTTTGACTACTTGATACCCATGTGTCCCCATCTTCCCACACTTAAACTTTCAAATCACAATAGCAATAAAAAATGCTCTCATGATGGTACTAAAACCATCCCTCGTGCAAATGGGAATACTTTTTTCCTGAAGTAGAGACCACAAATTTCATCAGTTGCAGTATTCATCTCTTGGTGTAAGTCCTTCTTCCTTTAGTTTAACGACAGTTCTGTATGGACAAAATTACGAAGTCAACACACACCAAAAATACCTCTGTAAAATAGTATTGCAGGACTTTTCCTTAGTTCAGCTAAAGATGGGGTTCTTTGTCCCATGGCCATGAAAATTTAGGCTTGTAGAAAATTTGAATGGTGAGTAAATTAGGCTTTTTTTTTTTTTTTTTTTTTTTGGAGTAGAAGTAGATAAGATCCAAAGAGATGAGTCAGAAAAGCTAAGAGAAGAGAGGCTTTGAAGAAAGAAGAGGTGATCAGAATGTCAGTGAAGAAGTGGAATAGAGCTTATTTTTTATGAAAAAAAGAAAGAAAGAGAAAGAGAAAGGGGAAGAGAGGAAGAGAGAACAAGAGTCTCGCTCTATTGCCCAGGCTGGAATACAATCTAAAAATAGGTATTAAAAACCTCTTTTATGCCGATAATTGTGCTTAAGAGCAGAGACAGGAAGGAATGAGGGATGAAAATAACAAACAAACAGCCAACCAATATTTCATTTAAATCTGTGAAATGCTATGCAAATGCTGAAGAGTGATATACTTCCAATTATGTGGTAACTTTCAAAATAGGTGTAATGTGATACTAAAAAAAATGTATGTTCTATGGACGTGGGGTGAAAAATTCTATAAATGTTCACTGAGTTTACTTGTTCCAGGTCTGAGTTCAAATCATAAATGTCCCTGTTGATTTTCTATCTCGTTGATCCATCGAATATTAACAATGTGGTGTCAAAGTTTCCCGCTATTATTGTGGGGGAGTCCAAGTCTCTTTATAAGTCATTAAGAACTTGTCTTATGTAGCTGGATGCTCCTGTATTGGGTGCATATATATTTATGATCATTGATTCCTGTTGTAGCATTGATCCTTTTACCACTATGTACTTCTTTGCTTCCTTTAGTCTTTGTTACTATTAAAGTCTATTTTGTCAGAGATGAAAGTTACAACTCCTGTTTTTTTTTTTTTTTTTTTTTTTTTTTTTTCGCTCTCCATTTGATTGGTGAATCTTCCTCCAACCCTTTGTTTTGAGTCTTTGTGTGTCCTTGCTTGTGTGATGGATCTGGAAACAGCGTACCGATGGGTTTTGACTTTGTATTCAATTTGCCTGTCTGTCTTTGATTGGGATGTTTAATCCATTTAAATTTAGGATTAATACGGATATTTGTGAGTTTGATATTGTCATTTAATGCTAGCTGTCTATTTTGCCCTTTAGTTAATATAGATTCTTCATTATGGAGATACTCTTTACCTTTTGGTAAGTTTTTGGGATGACCGATACTGGTTGTTCCTTTCTGTGTGTAGTGCTTCTTTCAGAAGCTCTTGTAAAGCAGGCCTGGTGGTGATGAAATCTCTGAGTGCTTGCTTGTTCACGAAAAATTTTATTTTTCCTTCATTTGTGAAGCTTAGTTTGGCTGGATATGAGATTCTGGGTTGAAAATTCTTTTCTTTGAGGATATTGAATATTGACCCCCACTCTCTTCTAGTTTGTAGAGTTTCTGCTGAGAGATCTGCTGTGAGTCTGACAGGCTTCCCTTTATGGGTAACCTGACCTTTCTCTCTGGCTGCCCTTAGAATTTTCTCCTTTATTTCCACCCTGGTGAATCTAAAGATTATATGTCTTGGAGTTGCTCTACTTGAGGAATATCTCTGTGGTGTTCTCTGTATTACCTGGAGTTGAGTATTGTCCTGCCTTACTAGGTTAGGAAAGTTTTCCCGAATAATATCCTGAAGAATATTTTCCAGCTTGGATTCATTCTCTTCATGAGATTCAGGTACACCTATCAAACGTAAATTAGGTCTTTTCACATAGTCCCATATTTCTTGGAGACTTTGCTCATTTCTTTTTACTCTTTCTTCTCTAATCTTGTCTTCTCATTTCATATCATTAAGTTGGTCTTCAACCTCTGATATCCTTTCTTCTGCTTGATCAATTCGACTGTTAAAACCTGTGCATACTTCGTGGAGTTCTCGTATTGTATTCTTCAGTTCCATTAATTCACTTACTTTCCTCTCTAAATTGTCTATTCTTGTTAGGATTTCGTCAAACCTTTTTTCAACGTTCTTAGTTTCTTTGCATTGGGCTAGAACATGTTCTTTTAATTCACCAAAGTTTCTTATTATCCACATTTTGAAGCTTGATTCTGTTAATGGAATCCACTTGTTCTCCATCAGGCCTTGTTCCCTTGTTAATGAGGAACTGTGATCCCCTGTAGAGGGAGAGGCATTCTGATTTTGGGTATTCTCAGCCTTTTTATGCTGGTTTCTTCCCATCATTGTAAATTTATCCACCTGTTGTCTTTGTAATTACCAACTTTCAAATTAGGTCTCTGAGAGGACGTCCAATTTGTTGATTCCCAGCGCCGAAATCTGAGCAACCCACTGCGCCGGCTAAAACAGCAGTGTTAAGATTCTTGGTGTTTTTCTGCCTGGGAATCTCCAGTCTAGCTTCCCTCTTGAGTCCCTTTTTCAATCAGCTGAATGGGCGACTCTGCCTTCCCGGAGCTCCAAACGTCGAGCAAAAGGGAACCCAGTCCCGTTTACTCTGCACTGAGAACCACTGCGCCAGGGCACCAGAAAAACCACCATGCCAGCCACAAGAGTCGAGCTGGTGACCCGTGGGGCTCCTCCACTGGGAATCTCCTGGTCCGTGAGCAACAAAAATTCATCTGAAAGTGTGGTGTCCTCTCGTTCTCTGCGCTTTCACTGGGAGCTACAATCCTGAGCTGCTAGTAATCAGCCATCTTGGATCTCTCTCCTAAATTAGGGTTTTTTGGCCAGGTGCAGTGGCTCACGCCTGTAATCCCAGAATTTTGGGAGGCTGAGGCAGGTGGATGACCTGAGGTCAGGAGTTCAAGACCAGCCTGGCCAACATTGGTGAAACCCTTTCTCTACTAAAAATACAAAAATTAGCTGGGCACGATAGTACCTGCAATCCCAGCTACTTGGGAGGCTGAAGTGGGAGAATCACTTTAACCCAGGAGGCAGAGGATGCAGTGAGCCAAGATTGCACTATTACACTCCAGCCTGGGTGACAAAGCCAGACTCCTCTCAAAAAAAAAAAAAAAAAAAGACATGGTTTTATTAGGTGAGAAAGGAAGAAAAGAGGGAAACGAGAACTCTTAACTAGGCCAGAGTCCCTGTTAGAGTGCTTCCTGCCCAGCCATTGAATCCCAGTTTCCACATAGGAGGAGGAGGGGCCCGGCTCCTCCCTGCTGCAAAGGGCAAGAACTTGTGTGGCTCCTCCCAGTGTGCAGGCTGGAGAGGCTGCAGATTCTCTGGGGACCCTTTCCTACCTGGCTGTATCAATAGTAGAAAAATGGGAGAGAGAAAGAATATGACACAGCATGGAGAGAAGAAATAAGTTAGCTGTAACAATGAACAACATTCATTTCCACAACTGATCATGAGGTTTATTTTGTATTTATTGTGTATATCTCCTATTCTGTTGCCAATTCTGTGTTCTCTTTGCTTTCAGCCAGCCCCTCAGCAGGCTAGGGTCTTTATTTAGGAGGTCACCCAAATCTTCCTTCGTGAAGGGCATGAACCCTAGGAAGGTCCTTGTCATGTTGGTTCCCTTGGTCTTCCATTGACTTTTACTGCCTGACGTGACAAGATTTCCGGGTTTGAGGAATATTCTGCCACCAACTGCATGATTTAACAGGAACTCCATTTCCCCTTGATATTCAGTCTGCTCTTCCCAGTCCATGTGGTCAATTCCTCCCCTTTTTTTGGCCTGTTTATTCAGGGACAAAAGGAACCTGAAATGGCCAAAGGGTAGTTTTTAGCTACAAGAACACAGGTGTGTGTAATGGTGGAATAATTTTGTTCTTGCGATCTCAGACCTCTAAACAAACAGAATCACAGTCGAATAGATCATGATCAGACTTTTTTGAGTAAATTACTGGGTGGAATGTGAAGAGATGCCACCCACATTCCCACCCTTGGCATCGAGACCAACGTGTTCTTACCATAGGAGAGACAGCACCCAAGATGGTTGGGTGCTGGTTCAGAGCAAAAAAACCACATCAAGAACAGCACACCCCAACCTACAAGAGTTGCTTTTCTTTTCTCTGTTTTTTTTTTTTTTTTTTTTTTTTTTTTTTGAGATGGAGTCTCGGCTCTGTCGCCCAGGCTGGAGTGCAGAGGCAGTGCCTCAGCTTGCTCACTGCAACCTCCATCTCCTGGGTTTTCATGCAATTCTCCTGCCTCAGCCTCCAGAGTAGCTGGGATTACAGATGTGCACCACCATGCCCAGCTCATTTTTGTGTTTTTAGTAGAGATGGGGTTTCACCATGTTGATCAGGCTGGTCCAAACTCCTGCACCTCAGCCTCCCAAAGAGCTAGGATTACAGGCGTGAGCCACCATACTCAGCCCTGGAGCTGAGTGTTCTATAGGACAGTTACTCAGGCCAGGTATGTGGTAAGAGAAGAGAACCCTTTGACTGCCTTGATGCTCATGAGAAACAATATTGTTTGGATACCAGGATTATGGACAAGGCAGATTGTGTTGCAGGAGGGAGCACAGTAGACAGAGAGGGAAAATTCTTATCTGCATAAGTCTTTTTCAATCTGGGCAATTTTCTGTTCCCTTAGTGATGAACAGTTTCAACATAATCAACCTTCTGATGGGTGTCAGCCTGATTCTCGGGGGATGGTAAAAGAATGGGATGCATGGCCGGGCACGGTGGCTCACGCCTATAATCCCAGCACTTTGGGAGGCCGAGGCAGGTGGATCACGAGGTCAAGAGATCGAGACCATCCTGGTCAACATGGTGAAACTCCATCTCTACTAAAAATACAAAAATTAGCTGGGCATGGTGGCACGCACCTGTAGTCCCAGCTACTCAGGAGGCTGAGGCAGGAGAATTGCTTGAACCCAGGAGGTGGAGATCGCGCCATTGCACTCCAGTCTGGGTAACAAGAGGGAAACTCTGTCTCAAAAAAAAAAAAAAAGAATGGGATGCAAGATTGATTGCTGCTGCAGGCAATTTGGATACGTAGCAGTGCAATAGGCAAGCCAGCCCAGTGGCAATAGATAGGCCAGTCTTGGTGACAAGAAATCCTCTATGGGCCACACCTTACCTTTATCCCCGCCTCTAATACCACTTTATTCATGATCTTACTGAGCGTAAACCAGGGTCGGTGGGGAGGAGGCTGACTGACAGCCAGTATGGATTTTCAAATTTTTTTTTTTATTTTTGAGACAGGGTCTCATTCCGTCACTCAGGCTGGAGTGCAGTGGCACAATCTCAGCTCACTGTAGCTGCCACCTCCGGGGGTTCAAGTGATTCTTGTGCCTCAGCCTCTCCAGTAGCTGAGATTACAGGTGTGCCCCACCACGCCTGGCTAATTTTTGTATTTTTAGTAGAGACGGGATTTTATCATGTTGGCCAGGATGGTCTTGAACTCCTGACATCAGGTGATCTGCCCCACTTCGGCCTCCCAAAGTTCTGGGACTATAGGTGTGAGCCACCACACTCAGCCTGGATTTTTTTTTTTTTCCTCTTGATTATTGATAACCTCCATGTGAGTGGAGGCCTTTGGTGAGTCATGCTCTGGCTCCATTTTGAGATGCTCCTCCATCTTCCTTTTCTCTAGACTTCCTTGTCACCAAATTCTGACGATTTTCCCTGCTAAGTCCCTGGACATTTGTCTAAACTATAGTAATTTCCCACACATCAGGTTATCGCTCTCATTTCAAGACTTTGAGATGTGCTGCTTCGAGTTCAGCTCCAAACATCATTTTCCATTCTCCTGGTTCTTTAGGGCCACCTCTGCCTGGGGCTGTAACAGCAGCGGTCCGTTCCCAACTTGTGAAGCCACGTTTAATTTATGGTTAACTTCTTCTGCTTCAATTGACTGCTGGGAGCTTCCCACAAAGCCATAGGTGTGCACAGAGGGAAAAATGTCAGTGCGTCAGGGTAGGCACACAGTGGGTATAAACTTGGATCATGCTGCTGACTTCTGCGTTCAGATATGCTCCAGCCAGTTTTCTTAGATGTTGTTCTCACTGAGTGTGCTGCTGGTTATGCCGACTTGATAGCTTGATGAGCCACACAACAGTCATATGTAATTGGATGGTCACCTCTGTTTACAAGGCCAACGGGTATCCTCTGGTCAGGTGGTTACTCTTAACTAGGCCCCAAAGCAAGTCAAGAACTATTTTTCAAGAGAAGAACGACTTAAAGAAGAGAAACTGGTTTGCTTCAAACCCCAGGGGCCTGAGCTGTGATTCTTGTACCAAGGCTTGCCATAGGCTCTACCCAGCATCCCGAGTAGCCAGAGACCCTTTGGCTCACAAGGCCAAGTGGCAGAGCCATTCGTATTGCAGCCTGGACTAGCTGAAAGCTCTCCCAATGCTCAGCCCTACTCAACGTTAGTTACCTTAGAGGTTACTCAGCAAATGAGTTGGGGCTGTCAACTCAAAGTGTCCTAACCTTCTCACCAAAACTTTTGCCTCTTAAGGGGATGCAGTGCAGAATGCAGAATCTTAGTTTTCTCCTTGCAGTAGAGTATATCTCAGCAGGCTCAAGAACACAACACTGGTCTCCCAGAATCTTCTGTAAGGTGGCAGCCACTGCATTTAATGGAATTTATCTTTGAATTACTGGCATCCATGGGTCTTAAAAGAGTATCCTGCTACTTCCTGTTCATACCATCTCATCACCATCAGCTCCTAGTGAACAGCATGGTTTCTTGGGGGCTGGTGAGATGATCCAAGTTCCTGTGTGCTGTGGACTCTTAGTATCTCAACCAGTAGTGGTCACTGACCCAAACATGTCAGATAGCTATCCACACACTCCCATCTTTCAGGGTTCGTTGCCTCTAATTACTTCTTTTTCCTTCCTTCCTTCCTTCCTTCCTTCCTTCCTTCCTTCCCTCCCTCCCTTCCTCCCTGCTTTCTCTCCCTCCCTCTCTCTTTCTAATTTCTTAATTTCTTTCTTTTCCTTCCTTTCTCTTTCTTTCTTTCTTCTTTCTTTCTTTCCTTTCTTCCTTTCTTCTCGTTCTTCTCTTTCTCTCTTTCTTTCTTGTCTGACTCTCATTTTGTGGCCCAGGCTGGACTGCAGTGGTGCAATCTTGGCTCAATGCAACTTCCTCCTCCAGGATTCAAGTCATTCTCCTGCCTCAGCCTCTGGAGTAGCTTGCATTACAGGCACACACCACCATGCCCGGCTAATTTTTGTATTTTTAGTAGAGAAGGGTTTCAATATGTTGGTCAGGCTGACCTCCTTGAACTCCTGACCTCAGGTCATCCACCTGCCTCGGCCTCCCAAAGTTCTGGGATTACAGGCATGAGCCACTGCACCTGGCTTCTAATTACTTCTTTTATTAATTAATGATTGGGTAGGGCTCAGTGGTAGTTTTAACTAAAGTGATCGAAACAGGAAGTATGTTTTGTAAGTCATTGGCGGGCTAGAACAGATTCTGAGCAGAACTTTCAGGTGGGTCTGCGAAAGCAACACTGCAGAACTGTTCAACCAGGTCTGTGGCCGACTCTGCTGTGATCAGGGAGCAGGGAGCAGGGAACTGGGACGCCAGCACACAGCTGATGGCTATGGGACCACAATCTCGCTGGCCTTCTGAATGGCCTGTGCTCTGCTTGTCACCTTCATGATGCTGGAGATCAGCTGTGGAAAGCTCTGTTAGAAGGAAACAGACTATCCCCACGATGGCCAGGCTGAGCTTGCCTATGGCAGCCCTGCCAATACTGCTCCTGTTTCCAGATGGCACGGTCATCACCTGGGTGTCATGTGCTTGATGGGAATCAGGCCAAGTGTGGAACCTGGGCTGTGTACATGTCTGTGGTCTCCAGCAGGCACTAGGCCCGCTGGCAGGGGCATGAAACAGAACTGAGTGAGCCAACCCACCAGATCGGCCAATGTGGCTATGTCAGAGTTTTGGAAATAAAAGGACTTAGCTGATTAAATATGAGGAAAAGGGGAAAGGGATGTTCAGGAGGGCTTTGAAGAAGAAAGAGTTGGTTTAGGAAAAGGAGCTGCTACATAGGTGAAGTTGGACATAGAAATGTGGAACTAAAACATAAGAGAGAAAGAAAGAAAGAAAAAGATCAGAAAGCCAGGAAAAAGCCAAATGAGCTTCAAGATGAAAGGGAGTGCCAACAGCCTCCGAGAAAGAAAGAGGAGGTGGAGAGCCTTCGGAATCCCCCTTTGGGAGAGTAGCCAAGATTTGCACAGATACATCTTCCCCTCATTACCTACTACCATTGCTCTTTTGAGATGCTGGGCAGTGTGGGAGATTTATGTCCTGGAAGCAAAGATAACAGAAGCAGTAACAAGCATAAAACCATAGGCTTTAAAAGTTTTTATAATTTTAAGTATTTCCTGTATATATTTCCCCTGAAAACGAGAAATAAGGACAAGCTGATCTTTCCCTTTCTGCTTTAAAATGCCACTTTTCAGCAACCACATTTTCAGTTCGGTTGACACACACAAAGCCAAAATCCTGGCTGAGAGGCGTTCAAGCTATTATCATCTTGGAGTTTGTTAGATGTTGCAGTAAGTCCTGCAGGGACTGTGTGGTGTTGAATTGGCACAGAGGCACCTCGGAAGAGCAGTAGGATAAACAGTTATTTGCAAAAAGAAATAAGAAAATAATTAAAAAAGTAAAAAATTTAGACCAAGGCAAGTAAAGTTGGCTAAATAAATAATAATTTCAAAATGGCCGTAAACACAGAGGGGGTATCAAGCTGTGCTCCTCTCTCAAAGCCTCAGTTTGTCATCTGTAAAATGGGAACAATGGTCCTTACTGCATAGAGTTTTTGTGAAGATTGAATCAGATGATTTGGGTGATACACTTAACCCAGAGCCTGGCACAAAGTACTCATTCAATAAATGTGAATTATTATCATGGCTACAATTGCTAGCATGTTTTCGTGTCATTAGCAGGGCTATTCAAACCGCAGTATTGGTTTTTTAACGGCTATGTCAACCCCAACTCTCACTATTTAATTATATATCCACAAATCGGATTTTTTTAAATTTTTCCCAAATATATTAAATTACGGCTAAGAATACATAAGTAACACATAGGGAAATTTAAATGCAATATAAAACAAATAAATCGAGTTTATCAATGTTTAATATTCTTTCAAAGCAAAGAGAGGAACACTTTCAGATAAAAAAAGCTCAACGAGAAATACAAAGCTATAAAAAATAAGAACAAACAAGCTCGTCTTATATGCTACTTTGGTATAGGCAAGGAGTTAATTCTTTATTTCTTTAATCGCTTTTTGTTGTTGTTGCCCAGGCTATCGAGTGCAGTGGCACATGATCTCAGATCGCTGCAACCTCCGCCTCCTGGGTTCACGCAATGATCCTGCCTCAGTCTGCTGAGTAGCTGTGACTACGGGCACCTGCCACTACACCCAGCTAATTCTGGTATTTTTAGTAGACACGGGGTTTCACCGTGTTCGCGAGGCTGCTCTCAAACTCCTGACCTCAAGTGATCCGCCCACCTCTGCCTCCTAAAATGCTGGGGTTATAGGCTGAGCCACAGCTCCTGGACAAATTATTTCAAAGATAAGTTTTAGGTAGCTAAAAGGAAGGAATTTGCTCAATACTTAGGCGCTTCTGCCTGACCTAGGTTCTGGTCCTTTCGCTTTCTTTTCTTTTCTTTCTTTTCTTCCTTCCTTCCTTCCTTCCCTTCCTTCCTTCCTTCCTTCCTTCCTTCCTTCCTTCTTTCCTTCCTTCCTTTCTTTCTCTCTTTTCTTCTTTCTTTTGTTCTTTTTCTTTCTCTTTCCTTTCTTTTTCTTTCTCTATCTCTTGTTTCTTTCTCTTTCTTTTATGAATATTTTGGTTCATTTATCGCTTATTATTATAAAAATTCTATTCTTATTATTTGTAAAAATTTTTGTGGGTACATAGTAGGTATATATATTTATGGGGTACATGAGATGTTTGTCACACCACGCAATGTGAAATAAGCACATTTCAGATGTCTGAGGATTGGGAAAAAAAAAAGCATCCATCCCCTCAAGCATTTATCCTTTGAGTTACAAACAATCCAATTACATTCTTTTAAGTTATTTTAAAATAGACAATTAAGTTATTATTGACTATAGTCACCCCACGGAAACAACGTGAATGCTCTTGTAAAACAGGTGTACACTGCTGCTGCCTAGTGGCAACGAACTATTTAGCAGATAAATAACCTTGACCGAATTGCAACAATGTGTGATATTTTATTTGGACTAGATGGCTAGATATATTTTGCATATCAACATGTAGTCCAGAGTTAAATAATTCAGTTATAGAGATGGATAATTTCATTATGATAATGTTCAAAGAAAAAAGTTTTTAGGTGCCTAGACATTGGGTATACAGCACACTGTATATATTCACATCATTTGTTTTATGCAATAGCCAATGAGGCAGATAGTATTATTATCCTTGTTTTGATTTGAGAAAATCGAGGTTCTAAAAGGGACTCTGATAGTAAGTGGCAGAACTGGCATTCAAATGTCAAGCTCCTCTGAGTCACATTTCTGTCCTTTCCAGGCCATGAGGCTTCCCTAAAGAGGATGAACTCATCAGCAACATCAGAAGTCTGACTCTGGGCAGGCCTGATGTAATCACACATTACACCATCTTTCCCCCATTTCATTTTCATTGAAAAGCAACTTGCAAGCAAGTCCACTAGAGGAGAGTAAACTCATGAGGGAGTGTGGAGGGGTGAAGGCTTTTTGTGAGCAGGGCTAGTCTTGGTGGGGGGACTTGCAAGGATCAGCTGCCCCCTCAGCACCTGTGGAGGGCTGCTTGGCCCACTTGGCTGTCTGAGTAGCTCCCAAAGCCCTGCCAGGGAGTGAGTGGGGCACAGCCTTGCTCAGCTTGGGTCTCCCGGCTATGGGAATGCCCCCATTGGGCCTGGAGGTCCTGGCAGTGTGAAGGAACACCCTCCAACCCATAGCTGATGCCTTTCCATGATTTGCCCAAAGGTATGGCTTGTGCTAGCAATGGCACTATATAAGGCTTGGCAGGATGTCTTTACCTATCTGCATGAAATTCACAAGCCTAACCAGGGCCTTTTTCTCAGGCAAGGCAGAGGGCACCAGTGACTGATTCCAGCCAATCCCCAGTGCCACTGCTACCAGCATATTTAGAGAATGACTCGTGTAACTGGGTAGAAGGGAGAAGGAGGGAGACACTTAGTCACACTTGGAGGTAGGAGGGCAGGAGAGAACTTCTTTGGAACTCTGGGATCCAAGAAGAAAGATAAATGATGCCAAGCTTCTTTCAGGAAATCCAACAAGCCTCACAAAGCAGCTTTCATGCATTGCAGAAAGGCGTGGGCATTGAGTGGAAATGGCAGCCGGATGCAGGCTGGAGAGAGGAGACTAATTTATCTGTCAAATTGGCAAGTTTAGGTATTTAGAAGCTGACTGGACCCCAGAGAGGGGCATGGAAGTCACCAAGAACTATAGGTTCTTTAAGGGACCCGTGGCCAAGAGGAGACACTCTGTAGAAGTGGTTCACAGCAGACTGTCAGCTGGGGATTGAAGCAGGGTGCAATGATATTTCAGCAAGTTGCTGCAGTGAGATGGTAGGAGGCACCTTGACTAGCTGAGGAGGGCATTGTAATGCAAGCAGGAACACAGAACCAATGACAACCAAGGCTGAGAATTTAAGACCTTTTCTCCATCAATCCGCAAGGGGCTATTGTATCAGATCCTTCAGGAGTTTATGATAAACCCTGTTAGAGGAAGAAAAATCAAATAAACAACACTGAATAGAAGGGAGTTTTCAAGACAAAATGAATGAACCATCACTAGGTCCTGCGAGTTTACTTGAAAGTGGCCAGATGCAGTTGCTGGCATGGGGACTGGAGGCAGGCATTGCATGGTGGGGACGTTGTGGAGTGTGTGATGTGAACTCCACACCCAGCACGTACTGTTGCAGAAAATCAAATTGAGCATGTGGGTAGTGGGCAAGGTGACCCTCGCTGGGTGAGGCTTTAGCACAGCTGATGTGCGAGGCTTACTGGGTGGCAGGAACGACAAGAATCAAAGCCGAAGCAGGAATAAGTGAGTCATCGTGTGTAAGTGCTGAATGGAATGAGCGAAAATCACATGCAGTTGAGTACCTGAGGGTCAGAAGGGCAAATTATTTGCTTAAAGGTCATCGATGAAAGGGCAGGATTGGAACTTCTGTCTTCCAACGAGTAACACAGTGTTTCATACATTTCCACATTTATCTTCTTGTGAAAACACACCGTACAAAGAGAGTACAAGATCATGGAACCAAGGAATGAAAGGCAAAATTTATCTAGTCCTCTGTCTCTCAGGTGACTTAGCATCGTGTTTTACAATCATCTTGGCAGCTGGTCAAATTGCCTCAGTTAGAACACTTCTAATCCTGGGAAATTCTCATACTTTTGGACACAACTTAGTCTATTTGTCCATTACTGCACAAACTGGCTTGGAGTTTTTTATAGGGAGCTGACATCTGCCCCCATGAATCGAACTCTCTTAGCTCTGCCCTCCAGTTTCGCATATAATGAATTTCTTCCTCTTCCAAGTCATAATGAAAATAATCACTAACTAATCAAGGATCTATGGTGTGCCAGGCACAAAATGTGGCATTATACCCACCGCAGGGCCTCTGGTTCATGTTCCAGATATCCCTGGTCTTTCTGTACCTCTGTTATTCTTCTCTGGACTGTCTCTAGCTTGCTAAGTCCATGTGCCCCTACCCTGATGCAGTTCCTCTGCTCTAGGGCGTGCTGTGATGAAGCCGCCTTTGAACCCTGTGCACAGCAGACTGCTCCTGCCTGGCTGTGAGCATCTGTGTCTTCTCTTTCTAGGAGAGGACTGCACCTCTCTTTTTATCTGCTGCGCTCAGTGTGGCTCCAACACCAGTAATGCAGTCATTTCACCAATGTTGGCTTTCTCCCGGAGAAGCTGAGCCAAATGAAGTCCACCAAGCCCAGCTGCAGCTGGAATCCATCCTCCCTTCTAAATCCTCTAGGCCATTTACTTGAGAAAATAAATCTATTTGAGGCCACAGAGAAAGTAGTTTGTTTTAAAGAATGTAAACTAATTTTAATATTTAAGCGAACTATACTAACACTATTTGACATAATTAGTAAGGTACACTTGTCAAGGATCACACAAAAGATTGCAAATTGCAATTGGAGCAATTGTTGACTTAGATTATCAATTGAACTGAAAATGATATGGACATACCCTTTCCTCAGTTTCAAACAAACTTAGCGTAATAATACTTATTATTATCATCACCGTCTTTACGTCTTACAGAATGTTTTCAAGTGAGTCAGGCTCATAGTGACAACTCTATGAATTGGATACCATGATCATTTCTAGCTTTTTGATGAGGAAACTAAAGCCCAGAGAGGTGACGGACCTTACCCAAGATCCCATGTCGGGAAAGCGGTAGAGCCAGGCTTCAAGTCAGGCATTCTGCTCTAATGCCTCAGTGGCAAAGCTGTTTATCAGCTGTGCTAATCCAATCTTGGTGACAATACTGTTTATCAGCTGTGCTAGATGTTTATCAGCCGGCCACGTCCTGGTATCGACCCATCAGTGAATGTAAATTTGGCCATACCTAGAGATCTGTCTCCCTTTGACCTACAATTCTTTTTTTCTTTTCTTTTTTTTTTTTTTTTGAGACAGAGTCACTCTTGTCACCCATGCTGGAGTGTAATAGCATGATGCTCATTGCAAGCTCCACCTCCTGGGTTCGAGTGATTCTCCTGCCTCAGCCTCCCGAGTAGGATCAGAGGTGTGTGCCACCATGCCCGGCTAATTTTGTAATTTTAGTAGAGATGAAGTTTCACCATGTTGGCCAGCCTGGTCTTGAACTCCTGACCTCAGGTGGTCCACCTAACTTGGCCTCCCAAAGTGTTGGGATTACAGGCGTGAACCACCGCTCCTGGCAACCTACAGTCATTTCAAATTCACCTGAAGTCTGATTCTTTCTGTGAATGACTGCCTTGAAATATTTTTCAGAATTAGATCTCTATAAGAGTAGCATCCTAGGCACTTGCAGGTCCTTAATACATATTTATTGAATGATAGAATTAGTGGCCCTGACCTTGTCAGTTTTCAAGTCCCAGGTAAGATCAGATGCTTTTGAGTCCTGCTGTGGGGGTGGAGGCAGGCAGAGGAAGAGGATAAATGCAATGCCTGGTCCATGTATCCCTACCCTGATGCAATTCCTCTGCTCTAGGGCCTGCTGTGACGGGCAGACTGTGCACAGCAGACTGCTCCTGCCTGGCTCTGAGCATCCGTGTCTTCTCTTTCTAGGAGAGGACCACACCTCTCTTTTTATCTGCTGCTCTCAGTGTGGCCCCAACACTGGTAATGCAGTCATTTCACCAACGTTGGCTTTCTCCAGGAGAAGCTGAGCCAAATGGAATCTACCAAGACCAGCTGCAGCTGGAAGCCTACTCCTCCCTTACCTTGCCCAGCCTCAAAACATGCAGAATCTGGATTCCCCAGGCTGACTCCTTCCTCCCTCTTTCCTCTCTTTCTCTCTCAATATAAAAATATGTATGTATAGATAGACTACATCCATATATATATATTTTGAGACAGAGTCTGGCTCTGTCACCCAGGCTGGAGTGCAGTAGGGTGATCTCAGCTCACTGTAACCACTGCCTCCTGGGCTCAAGCCATCCTTCCACCTCAGCCCTTAACAACCAATTCAACACCTTTAAACAATTGCCTTTACTTTTACAGTTACTGGTTATTTACTGACAATTTCAAATAATTTAAAATTTAGAAATAGAAAATTCACAGGTGGAATTAAATTTCATACGATTTTCAGTAAACAGCCAGTAACTGTAAAAGTAAAGGCAATTTTTAAAATCACATTTTAAAAAGTGAAGTAAAATTAGCCAGTCAATCTAGAGACATTTTAAGAACTTAAAGAAAACTTAGGTATGGATCTCTGGAAGTGGTAAGGAGCGATATGGCCCATAGTTGTGCAGATAACACAGTAATTACTTAAGTTTGAGAAATTCCAATTTAGTCCAAATTCCTTAAAGGAAATTGACAAGCCGGACTGGCTGACTCTTTCTCTCCGCAGCTTCCTGATGGAAACGTGGCAGGCAAAGAACGATGCTGGGAAGAAACAGGACAGGCCACATGAAGGCCTGGAGAGCTTTAAGCCCAGGTTGAGAGCACAGGTGTAGGCTTTCTGGTGTAGCTTCCGACACACCTGCCTTTCATTCCGGCCTCCACGACTCATTTAGGCTGCGACCTCTGGTAGTTCTCCACTTTCTCTAATTCTCAGTTACTTCCTGCTTAAGAAGTGGCCCATAACTCACACCTTGTTAGGATTATATGCGTACGTGTACATACACCGCTTAGTGCAATGTATGGCACAGAGTCCAGAAGTCTTGCTTTGTGGTCAGGCGCCAGGCTGGAGTGCAGTGGCGCAATCTCGGCTCATTGCAACCTCCGCCTCGCGCGTTCAAATAATTCTCCTGCCTCAGCCTCTCGAGTAGCTGGGACTACAGGCGTGCGCCACCACACCCAGCTAATTTTTTGTATTTTTAGTAGAGACGGGGTCTCACTATGTTGGCCAGGAGAGTCTAGATCTCTTGACCTCGTGATCCGCCCGTTTCGGCCTCCCAAAGTGCTGGGATTACAGGCATGAGCCACCGCGCCCGGCCGAGGTCATTTTTCTTTTGGGAGGACAAGCACAGGGCATGGGCTGGGGCCCTGGAGTGGTAACCAGCAGCGGCTTTTCCGCTCACCCTTCATTCTGGGAAACCCAGTGTGCTAAAACAGTGCATGGGCCCAGCCGTGGTCTAGGCCGTCGGTTCCTGGCCATGCCTAGCTCCTCTGAGGTGCCCTCATCCCGTTCACTTCAGGCACCTCCAGAACGCTCGCCTCCCGCGCGCCGGAATCCGCGTCGCCCCTTAGCAGCCCGCGGGGCCGGATCTCCCAGCTCCGCGCTCCAGGACCGCGCGGTGCAACCTGCGCATGCGCACCCGCGTCCCGCCGTTGTTTAGCGGTTTCCAGGGCTACGAAGCCCATCGGCCCGGCATTGGAGAGCAAGAAAATGAAGCTCAAGAGCTTCCTGCTGCGGTATTACCCGCCAGGTACGCGCCGGCCCGGCCCCGTCATCCCCACGTGGGACCCTGGGCTCCCGGACTGGGAGGGTCTGAGGCGGAGCAGGTCGCGGGGACTGAGGGGCGTGGGGGAGGAGGGGTCCCCTGGTGGGACAGGAAGTCGGGCACTTCCCAACCTGGGCCCCTCATTCCTTCAGATGCTGAACTCTTCCTCTAAACTTTAACAACTACTCTTTTAGGAATTTAAAGAGTTGAATTTATCAGTCCGTCTACATTTATTGAGTGCCTACTGCATACACGCTTTGTGCTCTGTGCCATGGACCTTTAAAGAAGTTCATAATCCTTGATGCCAATGAGTGAAGTAATGATGAAATAAATTACTTACCTATCACTTAGTAACTTAAGCAATATATTAATTACTTAATCATTGCCTAACTCTAATTTTAGGACTTGGTCACCTTTAAAGAATAAGTGACACCCGTTGATCACCCAGTTTATTAGGGACAGAAATAGGAGTGGAACTCTTGGCTTCTAATTCAGAACTCACATTAAAAATAGGAACATCTGCAAAACGTGCGACAAGGCAGAAGATAACCAGATACACTTGCCCAGTGAAGTTTGGATAGGAAGTGTCATAAAGATTTCAAAGGAGGTTAAGATACTTTGGACCGGTTTGGTTTAGAATAGCTTTATGAGGGGTGAGACTTGAATTTAAGGTTGAATGTCACACTTTTCCCAGCAACACATCCAACTGCTTGGTCAGCATCTCCTTCGAAGTGTCTGTTGCACAGAGATCTCATGATTTCTTTCTTCCAGTCCCATCCCAATCCTGCTGCTTCCTCAGACTGTGCCCTGACAGTAGATGGCATCATCACCCCGCCTGTTTTTTGACAGAACCTAGGTGGTCAGGTGGTCGCTTTTTGTTTCTCTCTTGTGATCACTCACTGCCCCCACCCCACCCCTTTTGCATGCCTTTATCCATTCTGCCAGCTCTAAGTCCAAAATATTCTGTGAATTCATCAGATTATCCCTCTTTCTATAGCACAAAGTGTTTCATCTGACGTCCCTTCCAGCTGCCAACCTAGTCTTTGGGAGGACCCTCCATTCCCTCTGGCTGGGCTACTCCAGTGGCTTTTTAACTGGATTCTTGGTTTTCACCCTCATCTCCTACAATCCATCTGCCACTAGGAGGCAGTGGGATTTGAATTCAAGATCTCCAATAGCTTCCCATCATACTTAAGAATCAATCCACACCCCATGGGATTTGGCTCATCCTGTGCTGTTGACTTCTAAAACTTCCGACTTCTTTAGCTTGTTCTTCTAAGACTTCAGGGGGTCTTTTGCTCATTGTTCTTTTTTTGAACCCAGCTTTCCCTAGAGCTAGAAAAAGCTGCTTCCTTTTCTTCATTCAGTTTCAATCAATGTCAACCACCTGAAGAGACTTTCCTTTCCCACCTATTCAAAGTAGCCTGCACTGATTTTACTCTTATGCCATAATGTGTTTAAAAATTATATTTGACACCATTCAAAATTCTACTTGTTATGTTTCAAATGTCTGCCTCTTTCCCATTTAATGTAAACTTCATGAGAACTAAGATTTTTTTTTTTTTTTTTTTTTTTTAATCATTGTAGCATCCTCTGCTTCTGGAAGAAATTTAGGGACATAGAAGATCAGGAATGTTTGTTGAATGAATGTATGGATAAATGGATGTATTTGATGAGAGGTCAGGTATGGAAATTACTGAGAATAAATACTGAAAATCTCAAGGGATACTGTTTCTGCCTCCCTGGAAGATGGAGCCTGGACATCTACTTTCTCCAGTTGGAAGTTAGCAATTGTAGAAAAGACACTCATTTTCTCTCCCTCATAGAACTCAAGTTAAAATAACATAAGAAAGCAATATATATGGGAGTATCTAGGAAATTTATTTTATTTTATTAATTAGTTTATTTAATTTTTGAGATAGAGTCTTGCTCTGTTGCCCAGGTTGGAGTGCAGTAGTGCAATCTTGGCTCACTATAACCTCCACCACCTGGATTCAAATGATATTCATGCCTTAGCCTCCAAGGTAGCTGGAATCACAGGTGTGCACCACCACACCCAACTAATTTTTGTATTTTTAGTAGAGACAGTTTCACCATGTTGGCCAGGCTGGTCTCGAACTCCTGACTTCAAGTGATCCACCTGTCTCGGCCTCCCAAAGTGCTGGGATTACAGGAATGGGCCACTGCACCGGGCAGAGAGTATCTAAGAAATTTAAGTTAGACATGGGTATATAGTATATAGAACATTTAAAATTAAGACCAATAGTCTGTTTCCTTTAAGTATTCCATAATTCCGCAATTTTCTTTTGGCCCTTCTTGCCCATAGGCCTATGCTGGTTACCATAGGTGTACGAATAAATGAAGCTCTTGCTTTCATCCCTTTGTTGTGGAGTGTAGGTTAAGAATATGGGCTCTCGGTTCAGAATAACTGATTCTCACCATATACGATTAAAAAAAAACTTGGGCAATTTGTTTTACTCTATCAAACCGTGGGTACATGGTGACAACAGCACCACTTTACGGGTCTAGTAGAACCCTCCATCTGCTCATCTTGCTTGCTTCTTTCTCTTCAGAGTAAAGAAAGCTTTTTGGAAGAATGCTTTCCCCAGTTGCTGTCCTCCCTTCTGGATTGAACTCCTATTGTGTTTTCACCCTCATTGCTCCACTGAAACTGCCCACTTCAAGATCTCCAGTAACATTCGCATTGCTAATCCACTGGCCAAGCCACAGTCCTTGCCTGTCTTGACCTGACAGCAGCATTTGACCCATTTGACCACTCTACTTTTCTTTGGCTTCCAGGACAGATTCTATTTTTATTTGTGTCTCATTTGTCTCATTGTCACTTCTTCTCTGTCCACTTTGTTGGTTCCTCTTCTTCTTTTTGATTATTTAATGTTGGAGTGCCCCAGAAACCTAACCTTGGATTTCTCTTTTCTATCTATGCTCATACACTAGGCAATCTTGTCCATTCTCAAGGCATAAAAACTATCCTGAAGCTGGGCACGGTGGCTCAAATGTGTAATCCCAGCACTTTGGGATGCTGAAGTGGGCAGATCACCTGAGGTCAGGAGTTCCAGACCAGCCTGGCCAATGTGGTGAAACCCCACCTCTACTAAAAGTACAAAAAGTATTAGCCAGGTGTGGTGGTGCGGGTCTGTTACCCAGCTACCCAGGAGGCTGAGGCAGGAGAATCGCTTGAACCTGGGAGGTGGTCGTTGCAGTGAGCCGAGATTGTGCCAGTGCACTCCAGCCTGGGCGCCAGAGCAAGACTCTGTCTCAAAAAAACAAAAACAAAAAATAAAAAAAAAAAAACCATCCTGCATAGTCCCGAGTACCTAACTGCCCACCCGACAAATTCATCTGAATGTCTACCGTGCATCTCATATGGGGATCTCCTATGGTCAGCAGATTGCAGCTCCATTTCTCCACTTGCTCATGCCAAACATTTTGGACTCTTCCTTGTCTCCTCTCTCTCACACTCCACATCTGGTCCAATAACAGATCCTGATAGTCCTGGCTTCAGAACATATACAGAATTCAACAGTTTCTTCTACCTGACCGCTACCGTTCTTTTTAGGTTGAAAGCTTCCTTCCTCCCTCGACCCACTTCAGTCTACCTGGAGTGGGATGGCTCTGTCGGAATGTAAATATGATCATGTCACTGTCTTGCTCCAGCCCTCCAATGCCTTCTCATCTCACTTAAAGTAAAAGGGCCACGATTTCCAAGGCCCCGCAAAATCTCAGCCCCTGTTGCTTCCCTGACCTCACCACTTTCTGCTTTTCCCTCCAGCAGAACTCCTCTTCTTGGTGTTCCTTGGATGGGGCAGGCGTGTCCCCACTCAAGAACAGCCGCAGTTGCTGTTCTTTCTGCCTCGAATAATCTACCCATGGACATTTGTATCGCTAGTGCCCCATATTTTTAAACTCTTTCCTCAAAAGTGTGTAAAGTGAAGACTTAGATGACTCCCTTCTGAGCATTCCTATCTTCTTCTCATGATATTTCACAGCCCCTTTCCCTACTTTGTCTTTTCTCCTTGGGGCTTTCTTAATCCAACTCATCATTATTTTACTCATTTATTTTGTTTATTCTTCCCTACTAGAATAAAAGCTTGATGAAAGTAGAAACTTTGTCTATTTTGTTTCCGCCTTATCTCTAGTACCCAGAGCAGAGCCTGGTGCACAAAATGACATTAATGTTTCTGTTAAATAACTGAGTTTAATGAGATGATGTGTGTTAGGCAGAATGCCTCAAACTCTTTCTGAAATGTGAAAGGGTCAGATAAGTGACCTTTGATCTACTTCAGCTCTAAAAGCCTAGGATTCTTATATCGATCTTAGATTCAGGTAATGCTCTTGACTCATGTTCGCAACTATTGCCTTAATGATTATCTTATAATGAGATCATATTACTTAGCACACTTGACATTTAATTTCTGAATTCCAATCTTTGGTGAGCCATATCATATGCAAGTTTCCAACATACTGCTGAATAGCATGTAGGTGTTTCAATAACATTACCAGATAGGAAAAAATCATTCATCACTGAATCATTCCGGTGCTACCTTTATCCCTTTTGCATATAGAGTTTCGTTTTGCCTCCTAATCCTCCAATTTTCGCCCTCCTACTTTCTTTTGAATAGCATATAGGTCAGGGGCATTGTCTTGTTGCTATCTACTGAATGCTATCTCCCTACCTACACTCTCAAAAACTAAATGCACATACTAATAACATGGCTAATCAAACATGGGACATTCCTTTTCATCTTGGTCATATTTATTAACTCATAAGCTCTTTGCTTTGGGAAGAGTGGGTGTTGACTATGTGCTTTTCAGCTGACTCAGTTATGACAATTTTTGTCTTTCATTTACTGTGTGAAGTCCATAGTTCTTTGGCCGGGAGAAGGAACTAAGTCAACGGTTAACTAAACTAGTTAACGTTCTGAGCGCTTTAAAGGTTTCTGTTGATTGAATATATAATCTAAGTAAATAATACTAATATCATTTGAAGCATGCCCTTTTAAATATTGAAGAATTTGAGGAAAAGAGGCTTCTTACCTAAAGTGTTTTGGAAATTATATTTATTGAATAATACACAATCAAGGGAAAATTAAGATTACTAAGATACTATGGGAAACAATCACTGAAGAAACACGTATATTTCTGGCAGCATCTTTGTTTATTTATTTTTATTTTTGAGACACAGTTTTACTGTGTTGCCCAGGCTAGAGTGAAGCCCAGGCTGGAGTGCGGTGGCAAGATCTTGGCTCACTGCAACCTCTGCCTCAATCTCCTGCGTCGCTGAGATTGCAGGCATGTGCCATCATGCCCACCTAATTTTTGTATTTTTAGTAGATACGTAGTTTCACCATGTTGGCCAAGCTGATCTTGAACTCCTGACCTTAAGTGATGCAACTGCCTCACCTCCCAAAGTGCTGGGATCATAGGCTTGAGCCACTGCTCCTGGACTCTGTTTATTTTGTTTTTATTCTTCGTGGCATGTGGCACAGCCTTTTGCTCGTATTGGAGCTCAGTAATCATGAGAGGGATGAACATATTGCCTAGATCAATGTTGCACAAGCTTTTTGGCACCAGGGACTGACTGATTTCGGGGAAGACAATTTTTCCACAGACGAGGAGGATGGTTTCGGGATGAAACTGTTACACCTGAGATCATCAGGCATTAGTCAGATTTGCCTGAAGAGTGTGCAACCTAGATCCCTCGTATGCATAGTTCACAATAGGTTTCGTGCTGCTATGAGACTCTAATGCTGCTGCTAATCTTATAGGAGGCGGACTGAGCTCAGGAGGTAATGCTCACTCGCTCACTGCTCACATCCTGCTGTTTGGCCTGGGTCCTAACAGGCCACAGACTGGTACTGGTCTAGGGCCCAGTGGGGTGAGGGGATCTCTGGCCTAGCGGTTTTGTAACAGCAAAGCAGTCAAATGTACATGTTTCAATTTTGTACTTTATTTTCCAGATCCATTTGTACAGCATCCCAACGAATTTTTAGTAGTCAGCTTAAAGACTTTGAATCTTTTTACTTTTTTACAAACAAGGTAGTGGAGAGAAAAGGTAGACTTTTGTTAACTTATTTGCTAAAGTGTTAAAAATGCATTTCCTTAAGGTATTAGATCATACTCCGTGGGCTGCCAAGTGCTAATTCTTTCCAACCTTTCTCTGAGTTACAGATTATTATTATATTGCTTATTCATTGTGTACACCATTTATTTACTCAAATGTTTATTTCCTCAATAATAAATAACACATAGTAAGTACCCTTATATATAATGCAAAAAATCAAAAATCATAGTACTGAAAGAAACATTCTCTTGATGATAATAACACCTTGCATTGACACAGACTTTGTATATTTGAATATATGTATCTTTCTTGAATTTTCAAATAGCTTCATAGGGATCTTGATCTTTAAGAGTTTATATTCTGATAATGTTGATCAACTGGGCATGGTGGTACATGCCTTTAATCCTAGCACTTTGAGAAGCTGAGGCAGGAGGATGGCTTGAGCCCAGGAATTTGAGACCAGCCAGAGAAACATAGTGAGATTTTGTTTCTAAAAAAATTAAAAAGTTAGCTGGGCACAGTGGTGTGGGCCTGTAGTCGTAGCTATTCAAGAAAATGAGGCAGGAGGATGGCATGAGTCCCCAGAGTTTGAGGCTGCAGTGAGCTATGATTGTATCACTGCACTGCAGCCTGGGTGACAGAACAAGACTCTGCCTCTAACAAAATGAAAAAGAAAAGATGTTGATCCCTATCGTTTTTTCTGTTTTCTTATTTTTCTCTTATTTTCTAATTTTAATTTTAATTATTTTTTTTTTGCCCAGGCTGGAGTGCACTGGCACAATCTCAGCTCACTGCTACGTCTGCCTCCTAGGTTCAAGTGATTCTCCTGCCTCAGCTTCCCAAGTAGCTGGGATTACAGGCATGCCACCACACCTGGCTAATATTTTGTATGCTTAGTAGAGACAGAGTTTCACCATGTTGGCCAGGCTGGTCTCGAATTCCTGGCCTCAAGTGATCTGCCTGTCTCAGCCTCCCAAAGTGCTGGAATTACAGGCATGAGCCACCATGCCTGGCTTCTCTTACTTTTTTAAATTATAAAATATTTATGCATAGCTAAATAATGAAAATACTTCAATAAATAGCTAAGATCAGCCTCATCCTCCTGAAGATGTGATCATCCCTTGAAAGGAGCCACCTAATGTGTGAGAATGCCTGTTTCTTCAAGCTGCTGATGTTGAATATTATCAGTCTTTTTAATCTTTGCTAATTTGATGGGTGAAACTTATATCTACTTTGTTTTGTATTTTTTCTTGATAATGAAATTAGGGATTTTTTGTTTTGGTTTGTTTTTTGATCATTGACTGTCTTTGTAAATTGACTGTTCCTGACTTTTGTCCAATTTTCTTTTTAAAAATCATGTTTGGAGTTCTTTATATTAAGTTCTTAAAGCTTTGTGTTTATGGTTGAAAATTCTTTGCTGATTACTATTTGCCTTTAACTTTGTGGTATCTTTTATCGTACAGAAGCTTACAATTTATTTTAGACAAATTTGTCAAATTTTTCTTTTATAGCTATTGTACTTCACGTACTTACAAAGGTGATTACAGACACTAAGATATAAATACAATATATTATTTAGACTATTTTATATTTTATTTTTAATATTAAAATCTGTTATCAACCTGGAATATTTTTGCACATTGTATGTGGCAGAAATATATTTTATTAACTTTTCAAAAATTCCAAGTGATTATTACATCATTTATTGAACAAAACCTTCTTTCTCTATTAATTTGAAATATAATTACATCATTTATTGAATGATACATTCTTTATTAATTGAAATATTATCTTCACTTTATTTTTAAATTTTGATGCATAGATGCTTTTATTATACTGATCTAATTTTGTATCAGAACCACATTTTATTGTTTTATAGTTCATTGTAGTATCTGGTACAGTAAATTTTCACATTTTAAAAAGTAACATCATTGTAATTACATTAACTTCATAAATTTGACATCTTTACAGCATTAAGTTTTCTCATCCATAAATATGTCTCCTCGTTTATCACATTTTTTTTTTTTTTTTGGTAACCTTACAGTGTCATGTGGAAGGTGAGGTCGAAAGATGAAAGAAGCCCAGGTCCCTGATAATTACAGAGCTGCCACACTAGCTATGTCTGTGTACCTGTAGACTTTTCCTTTGTTAGAGAAAACTCTTAATGTGTTTTAAAAGCGATGATATTTCTGTTTTTTTTTATTACTAGCAACTAAATGCAATTCTTTTTTTTTTTTTGAGAGAAAGAAAGAAAAAGAAAAAGGGAGAGAGAGAACAGGATTCTTTCTCTATTGCCCGGGCTGGAATGCAATCTAAAAATAGGCATTAAAAACCTCTTTTATGCCGATAATTGTGCTTAACAACGGAGACAGGAAGGAATAAGGGAAGAAAATAACAAACAAACAGCCAACCAATATTTCATTTAAGTCTGTGAAATGTTATGCAAATGCTGAAGAGTGATTTACTTCCAATTTTCCAATTATGTGGTCACTTTCAAAATAGGTGTAATGTGATATTGAGAAAAATGTATGTTCTGTGGACCTGGGGGTAGAGAATTCTATAAATATTCACTAAGTTTACTTATTCCAGGTCTAAGTCCAAATCATAGATGTCCCTATTAATTTTCTATGTTGTTGATCCGTTGAATATTAACAATGTGTTGTCAAAATCTCCCGCTATTATTGTGCAGGAGTCCAGGTCTCTTTATAAGTCATTAAGAACTTGTCTTATGTATCTGGGTGCTCCTGTATCGGGTGCTTATATATTTATAATCATTAACTCCTGTTGTTGCATTGATCCTTTTACCATTATGTAATGTCCTTGTTTCTTTTAGTCTTTGTTATTATTAAAGTCTATTTTGTGAGAGACGAAAGTTACAACTCCTGTTTTTTTTTTTCTTTTTTTTTTGCTCTCCATTTAATTGGTGAATCTTCCTCCATCCCTTTGTTTTGAGTCTTTGTATGTCGTTGCTTGTGAAATAGATCTGGATACAGCGTACTGATGGGTTTTGACTTTTTATTCAATTTACCTGTCTGTGTCTTTGATTGGGGCATTTAATCCATTTAAATTTGGAATTAATATTAATATTTGTGAGTTCAATATTGTCATTTAATGCTATCTGGCTATTTTGCCCATTAGTTGATGTAGATTCTTCATTATAGAGATACTCTTTACGTTTTGGTAAGTTTTTGGGATGACTGATACTGGTTGTTCCTTTCTGTTTGTAGTGCTTCTTTCAGAAGCTCTTGTAAAGCAGGCCTGGTGGTGATGAAATCTCTGAGTGCTTGCTTGTTCGTGAAAAATTTTCTTTCTCCTTCACTTATAAAGCTTAGTTTAGCGGGATATGAGATTCTGGGTTGAAAATTCTTTTCTTTGAGGATATTGAATATTGACCCCCACTCTCTTCTAGTTTGTAGGGTTTCTGGTGAGAGGTCTGCTGTGAGTTTGATAGGCTTCCCTTTATGGGTAATGTGACCTTTCTCTCTAGCTGCCTTTAGAATTTTCTCCTTTATTTCAACCCTAGTGAATATAGCAATAATGTGTCTTGGAGTTGCTCTACTTGAGAAATATCTTTGTGGTGTTCTCTGGATTAGCTGGAGTTGAGTATTGTCCTGCCTTACTAGATTAGGAAAGTTTTCCTGAGTAATATCCTGAAGAATATTTTCCAACTTGGATTCATTCTCTTCATGACATTCAGGTATACCTATCAATCGTAAATTAGGTCTTTTCACATAGTCCCATATTTCTTGGAGACTTTGCTCATCCCTTTTTACTCTTTCTTCTCTAATCTTGTCTTGTCGTTTCATTTCATTAAGTTGGTCTTCGACCTCTGATATCCTTTCTTCTGCTTGATCAATTTGACTGTTAAAACCTGTGCATACTTTGCAGAGTTCTCGTATTGTATTCTTCATTAATTCACTTATATTCCTCTCTAAATTGTCTATTCTCGTTAGGATTTCTTCAAACCTTTTTTCAAGGTTCTTAGTTTCTTTACATTGGGCTAGAACATGTTCTTTTAAGTCACTAAACTTCCTTATTATCCACTTTCTGAAGCCTAAGTCTGTTAATGGAACACACTCGTTCTCAATCAGGTCTTGTTCTCTTGTTGATGAGGAACTGTGATCACCTGTAGAAGGAGAGGCATTCTGATCTTGGGTATTCTCAGCCTTTTTACACTGGTTTCTTCCCTTCATTGTGAGTTCATCCACCTGTCGTCTTTGTAATTGCCTACTTTCAAATTAGGTCTCTGAATGGACGTCCAACTTGTTGATTCCCAGTGCTGAAATCTGAGCAAGCCACTGTGATGGCCAAAACAGCAGCATCAAGATTAGTGGTGCTTTTCTGCCCGGGAATCTCCGGTCTGGCTTCTCTCTTGAGTCCCTTCTTCAATCAGGTAAATGGGTGACTCTGCCTTCCCGGAGCTCCAAACATCGATCAGTCCCGTTTACTCTGCACCAAGAACTGCCACGCAGGGGCACAGGCAAAACCACGACGCCGGCCACAAGAGTCGCCCTGGCGACCCGTGAGGCTGCTCCGCTGGGAATCTTCCAGTCTGTGGGTAACAAAAATTCGTCTGAAAGTGTGGCGTCCTCTCGTTCTGTGCACTTTCTCTGGGAGCTACAATCCCGAGCTGCTAGTGATCAGCCATCTTGGATCCCAAATGCCTATCACATTTTTTTTTAATGTTCAATAGTACATCTAGGACTTGCGCATTTCTTATTAATTCTATATTTAGATATTCAGTAATTTTCTTTGAGATTGTAAATGTGATCTTGCCATTAACTGCATCTTTAATGGTTACAGTATCTCTTTCTTATCTTCTTCTAGTCTTAGCTTTTTGTATTCTATTTATCTTTTATAAGCACCTCAAATCTTTTTTGTAACATGTGGCATACAGTTAGGTTTAAAGATATTTTAACAGTGCTATAACGTCCATATTTTGCTGAAAAGTTTAATGTGACAGGAACAGTCTTTTTTTACTCTAAAGAAATAAGTGCTGGTTGGCTCTTCACGAAATCTTTCTTTTTTTCTTTTAAAGTTTGCTTTTGAGACTATAGTTTGATTTCAGGTCTTTAGTACAAAAGAACTACTTCTTGTGGGGAAAAAAACAACACAAAATTATGCCAAACTCTTCTCTAACTAGTATTTGCTTGCTATGTGATAGTGTTCCGGGCAGTTCGTCCAGTCATTAAAAGCATTTTGAATGATTTTTCTGTTCTAAAATCTTGCACTTCGTTACAAAACATCTGCTTGGATTACCTGTTAGGTTTCACCATATCCACACAGCAAGACAGGGTTGAGAAAAATTCCTTCTGAGAGATCATATGCAGCTGAGTGGGTAGTGATGAGGAAGAAACTCTAGAGGAGAAGCAATGTTGAAGGAGAAGACCCTGAACTCTTTGAGGTGTGGGGAGACATCTATGTATCTGGAACTCAGAGGAGATCTAGACTAGAGGGTTGCAATTAATGGTTAGCATGTTGATGGTAATTAAAGTCCTGGAACCAATGAATTTATACAGGGAAAGAATATAAGGTGAGAAGAGAAGAATCTCTAGACCTGAAGTTTAAAGATGCTTTAAAGGTCAGGCAAAAGAGGACAAAGGAGAATAAAAAATAACAAAGTAATTGGGAAAAGAGAAAGAAGAGATTTTATAAAGCCTAAAGAAGGTATATTTGAGGAAGGAGGACATATTGTTTATAGTATTGATGATTTCTGAAAGGCCACGTACTATAAGGACAGAGAATGTCAAATGCATTAAGTAATTTGAGGACAGTCTTCCAGTCATCTACCAGTTAGTTCATGTATTCAACAAGCACTACTTGAGCATTTTGAAAGATCATGAAGACACTGGATAAGGGCAGGTACTGTTGATGGAGAAGTGGAATCTAGGGAGGGATCTGAGTGTGTTGCTCATACTTGACCCTGAACAAAACAAACCACAGGCCTGCTGTGCTTAAATCATGACTTGCCCTGAGAAGGGTCTTTTTGGGAATTTGGGAAGCATAATGACATGGATATGCTTCCTTCTTCAAAGATGTTACAAGCTCACTGGAAAGAGAAGGCATAAATGCAATTTAAGTAATACAAGGTGACCATGTAGGAAACGGCACAAGGTAGCATTTGATTAATAGTTAGTTAATAAGCACTGTTCATTGAGAATTTATGCCAAGAGCTTTGTATACATCTTATTTAATCTCAACCAGCAAACTGTAGGTATTGTTCATAGATGAGAAAATTGAGATAAAGAAATTACTTTACTAGAACTATGACATAAGTAAGGGGTTGAAGATCTATTTCATGCCAAATATACACTTTTCAACTCTGCCACATTCTTTTTTTTTTTGAGACAGAGTTTTACTCTGTCGCCTAGGCTGGAGTCAGTGATGTGATCTCCGTTCAATGAAACCTCCGCCTCCCAGGTTCAAGCAATTCTTCTTCCTCAGCTTCTCAAGTATCTGGGATTACAGGTGCCCGCCACCACACCCAGTTAATTTTTGTATTTTTAGTAGAGAAGGGGTTTCGGCATGTTGGCCAGGCTGGTCTCAAACTCCTGACCTCAAGTGATCCGCCTGCCTCGGCCTCCCAAAGTGCTGGGATTATACTAGTGAGCCACCGCACCTGGCCTCTGCCACATTCTTTCTCAATGGTTCAGTGCTTTTGAAAAGTAAACATTGTGTTTTGGTAACATTTCCTATTTTCCCTTGATCTGAAATACTGCTAGAATCATATCTGTTATGTCAAACTATGGACTATAGCAGTAATTCTCAAATTATAGGGGACTCCCGAGAACTCTTGAACACTTTCACCAGGGTCTCAAGGTCAAACTTATTTTTCATAATAACAATAAGATGTTACTTCCTTTTTTACACTGTACTGACTTTGTCACTAATGGTCCAGAAGCAATGGAAGGTGAAACTGCTGGTGCCTTACTACAAAGCAAGGAAGTGACACCAAACTCTAATGGTGGTCACTGTATTCTTCACTGACACACACTCACAATAGTAAAAAACAAAAAATTCCAGCAGAACAACCTAGTTTTGCTTGAGAATTTCCTCGATGAAGCAGCAAAAATTATTAATGTAGCTAAATGTTAACATAGGAGTGTGTGTGTTTTGAGTATTCTAGGTAATGAAATAGGAAGCACTAAGAAATCACTTCTGCTGTATAGCGAAGCTTGATAGTTGTTGATATGGTTAGGCTTTGTATCCTCACCCAAATCTCATCTTGAATTATAATTCCCATAATCCCCACATGTTGAGAGAGAGACCAGGTGGAGGTGATTGGATCAGGGGATGGTTCTCACGATAGTGAGTGAGTTCTCACAAGATCTGATCGTTTTATAAGTGTTTGGTAGTTCCTCCTGCATTCATTCTCTTCCTGCCGCCTTATGAAGAAGGTGGCTTACTTCCTCTTTTCCTTCCACCATGACTGTAAGTTTCCTGAGGCCTCCTCAGCTGTGAGGAACTGTAATTAATTAAACTTCTTTCTTTTATAAATTACCCAGTCGCAGGCAGTTCTTTATAGCAGTATGAAAACAAACTAACGCAGTTGTCTTAAGGAAAATGTCGGTTGCTTGAGTTACGAGATGAGCCAACTTTTTTTTCTGGAAAAGCATTTTTACTTGAAAGACTGACCAAGAAACAACATGGTTTTCAGACTTGGACACGTGGCAGACATTTTCTTGAAAATGAACAAAGTGAGCCCACAACTTTCAAGCAAAAATGTCAGCATTCTTGCTAGTGATATATTTGTGCTTTCAATCAAAAAGTGTAAGCTCAGAACGCTTTTGTTTACCACCATAATCTTGACAGCTTACCAACAGTGAGAGTTTCCTTATGATAAAAATTGGTAGTGAAGGTGGCAAATGTTACTTTCTGATATTGTGTGATGAAATATGTCAGCAGTTAAAATATATGCATAACTTATTTTTCAAATGTCCAGTGCATGATTGTGCATGGATCACGCATAGATAAAAGATCCATCGAAAGTGTGAAATAGACGAATGGGGTTTAATGCAAGTATGTGGAAAATTTCACTCATATGGTTTCAGATTCTATACTACAACTAATTTTAAGAAGTTACCATTTGTTGAGTCTTAATATAATATCAAAAAGAGTGTTCATAATGATATAAAAAGGCAATTATAATATTCCTTCACTTTCAGACTACATATCAGTGTCTGACTACATTTGTTTAAAACCTTTAGCAACAGCTTGAATGCAGAAACAGATGAGAATTCACTGTCTTAAATCAAGCCAGACATTAGAGATTTGCAAAAGTATGAAACAGTGCTACTCTTCTTGCTCTTTTGGGAGGCATGAAAATATAGTTATTTTTACAAAAGTTTTATAAAAACAACATGCTGTGAGTTTTTGTTATTTTAAAACAACTTAATAAATATTTTTAAACTTTCTCAATTTTAGTTTTTAATATGAAAAAAAAAAACCCAAAAACTCTTTGGTGTTCTAAATAATTTTTAAGAGTGTAAGGCCAGGCACAGTGGCTCATGCCTGTAATCCCAGCACTTTGGGAGGCCGAGGTGGGCGGTTCATGAGGTCAAGAGATCGAGACCATCCTGGCCAACATGGTGAAACCCCGTCTCTACTAAAAAATACAAAAATTAGCTGGGTGTGGTGGTGCACACCTATGGTCCCAGCTACTCGGGAGGCTGAGGCAGGAGAATTGCTTGAACCTGGGAGGTGGAGGTTGCAGTGAGCCGAGGTCGCGCCACTGCACTCCAGCCTGGTGCCTGGTGACGGAGTGAGATTCTGTCTCAAAAAAAAAAAAAAAAAAAAAAAAAAGAGTGTAAGGTGGTCCTGAAGCCAAATTTTTTAGATGAACTGGTTTATATCCACTGACAGGGGTAGTAGAATCAAGTGGTTAGGAAGTTCTGTCCAGTTTATTAGTGCTGGGCTGTTTGGATGCAGTATATTCTATGGTTCCATCTTCAAGTTCACAGATTCTATTGTCTGTCATCTCTACTTTTGAACTTACTTAGCAAGTTTTTTATTTTTGTTATTATATTTTTCAGTTTTATAATTCTCATTTGGTTTAATAAATATTTTCTGGGATTTTTCATTTTTCATTTGTTTCAAACAAATTTGTAAATGATTACTGAAAGATTTTTAAAATATCTTCTTTAAAGTCCTTGTCAGATGATTCCAACCTCTGATTCATCTTGGTATTGCTGTTTGTTGATTGACCTTGACATAATAGGTGATTTTAAAAAAAAATCATATCCTAGACATTTTGATTATTACGAATATTCTTGATTCTATCTGAACCTTCTAATTTGTCGAAATCTGCTTAGATTTAGCATATGTATTCTTGGGGTACTTTTGTGGACGTTAGTTTTAATGGTGGTAATGTAGTTTCCTAAGTCCTTGCAATGCTACTGTCCTTTGTTTTTTCCGGTATTGCTAAGACACCTGCTCAGTAGCTGCTGGCGCCACCTGCAGGGGGCAGAAGGTACTTCCCTAGTAGGCCTGCTGTCACTGAGTGACCTTCCTGGTCACTTCTGGGCCTGATTATGCTGCTGGCTGGAAGACAGGGAGACACAGGGCTTTGCTGAGGCTGCCTCAGTGCCTGGTTGTGGAGTGAGGTCTGAGACATCCCTGGACTTCATCGTTGTCTCTTTTGCAAGTGGACAGGACCATCCACCAATGGCCTGGCTGTGAGTGGGATCTGGGAGGTCCCAGGACTTTGTTGATGGGGCTGCAGCCAGATCTGACTGCCTGCTGGGGCCTAGCATGTGCAGTGGGAACTGAAACAGCCTCGAGCTGAACTTCTACTGGGGGATCAAAGTGCTTGCAGGAACCCCATTTGTGGGGCAGGGATTAGGACCCTCTTGTCCTAGTTTTGGGATGTGGAGTGCAGTGGTAAAAAGAAAATCCAGGAATCTCACCATGTAGTCATTCCTCAAGCCCTGAGGTCTGTAGCCAGTCTACCTTCTTCCATCTAACTTTCGACTATTTTATCATTGTCTGTTGAACAATTTCAAGGGCATTTAGTTATATTTAGAGGGAAGGACCAGGGAAAAGTGTGTCTATGTGATTTGTTTTGGAACTAGGTATAACTGCTTATTTTTTTATTGAAAAATTAAAATTTTAAAAAGTAAAAATGGAAAAAATTGTGGCAAGATAGGTTAACTTTTGGCATAGGTGGTCATCATATGTGTTTTATAGCATGTTTGTTTATTTCTGTAGGTATTATGTTGGAATATGAAAAAAGTGGAGAATTAAAGACAAAGTCCATAGATTTGCTTGATCTTGGTCCCAGGTAAGTTAACTATGTAATGCAACGAGTAAATTTTCACTGGAAATGACACAGAGTGATGTATGGATGAGCTGCAGGTAATACATTAAGCTGTATAATAAACTGCAGCTAATACATTATTTTTTAAAAGTTGTTCTTCTGTGGTGTATTAGTTTCTGTTTGTTTCAGTGAGTTGTACCTGAGGATCTTCCTGAATGAAGAGGAGGTGGAAAAAGGGTCATCACTTTTTTTTTTTCTGAGAAATTCTTTAAAAAATAAACCTTTGAGTTTATAATTTTATAAAGATTGTGAAGATAGAGTTTCCACACCCAATTTCCCCTGATCTTAGCATCTCAGATTAGTGAGGTACATTTATAGGATTAATGAACCAGTATGATACATACTTATTAGCTAAGGCCCACTTTATTCAGTTTTTCTTAGTTTTTCCCTAATTCCCTTCTTCTGTTCCAGGATTCCATCCAGAATCCCAGATGACATTTAGCCATCATGTATCCTTAAGCATCCCTGGGCTGCGACTGTTTCTCAGACTTCTCTTATTTTTGCTGACCTTAAAATTTTTGAGAAGTACTTGTAACTGAGTTTTAAGATTACTAAACCTGTTATTATTAAATACTTCATAGTTCTGACTGAATATGTTCCTCCTCACTAATTGTCATGGGGGCAGAAGAGGGAGACCTAATCTCTATTACTGAAGCTTGGTATGAACGCAGAGGAAATCTCTTGTAATGTAATAATGCCCAGAGTTTGCAATCTAATCCTAATAGCCCGCATGGTGGCTCACACCTGTAATCCCAGCACTTTGGGAGGCCAAGGCGGGTGGATCACTTGAGGTCAGGAGTTCAAGACCAGCATGGCCAACATGGTGAAACTCTGTCTCTACTAAACATACAAAAATTGGCCAGGTGTGGTGGCATATGCCTGTTGTCCTAGTTACTTGGGAGGCTAAGGGAGGAGAATCGCTTGAACCCAGGAGGCAGAGGTTGCAGCAAGCCAAGATCACACCACTGCACTCCAGCCTGGGTGACAGAGACTCCCTCTCAAAAAAAAAAAAATTCTCATGCAAAACTCCACTTCAGGGCCAAGTGTGGTGGCTCATACCTGTAATCCCAGCATCTTGGGAGGCCAAGGCAGGAGGATCGCTTCAGTCTAGGAGCTTGAGACCAGCCTGGGCAACACAACATAGCAAGACCCTGTCTTTATAAACAAACAAGCAAAAAATCAACTTCAAGAGAGAGTCAGACTAGTGATTATCCTGTGAGAGCCTAAATTCAGATAAGGTGAAGATAATCTCGATGGGTGAAAATTAAAAAAGAAACAAAACAAAAATGTTGTGTTTTAGGCTTGTGGCCTGAGACTGTCAACAAAAGGAGCTTTCTTACGTGAGCTGCTCTCTAGTTTTATAATGACCCCACTTGGCACCATAGCTGATGAGAAAGGTGCTCTCTTAATCCCGGAGTTGCTACCACTTGAGAGGTTTGGTGTTTCTGGGAACACCTGTCTAGGGTGGGAATGGGGCATGACTCAGAGGACAATGGTCTTTGTGGGGTCCAAGTCTTATTTCAGGTGCTTGGCACATAGAAGGTAGTCAATTGATATATTTTTTTAAATCAAAGAAAGAATAAACAGTGGCACAGATAGTGTCACTGAATTTCATGTACAACAATCTTTGTTTATTTTCAGGAAAGATGAGGCCTAACATCAAACCCAACCTGTAATTTTTATAAATGGAACCTGTTATTGATTTGTGTGACTATGCTAGAATGCAGGAAGTTTCTTCGTTAGACATTCGTTCATTTAGTCAACAATTACATATATGTACCTTCAACACATACGTAAGAATCTAATGTGGGTTAGATTCTAAAAGAGGCTATGAAGATATTAATCATAATCCCTACACTTGATAGGCTTTTTGTCTAGTTTGAGAAACAACTTGTACAACATAGAACATCACACAAGTGGTACAGATAAACTTCTACGTGAGAGAACAGCCCCCAGCTAGACATTCCACAAAACCACAGATTTTCTTATTTAAAAAGTTTGAATTCTTAGATCATTTCAAAAAGGAGTTGTGAGCCGTGAATCCAGGCACTCGAAACTTTGTTCTTCATATTAGCTATAGTCACTCAATTGTGCTATGCTTTCCTGAGGAGATATAAGACGGAGCCACTCATAAACATGACCTTTCAGTGATATGAGAAAGCAAATAAATGTCTCAAAAAGGGATGAGTCTTATTTCTAGTTTAGTGCAAGAATCTGGAAGTACTGTGCCTGTGAAAACACTGGCACAATAGATGACAAACTGGAATTATTGCGTGAGAATCCTACAGGGCTGGAGTGTTTAGATTATCTGGTTAATTTGGATTTTTCGAGGAAATCCGTTTTTATACAAGTTGTTAAAAACTTTTCAAAGGGGCATTTTTGCGCTTTTAATTCTTATGAAATTAAATATCTTTTTGACAATGGAATATCTCAGTGTTTATCCAAGTCACTATTATAGATGGCCCCTGGTTCATTTTTGTTTGAAGTATTCACTTCTACTCTAATAGATTACATTTCTTGAAGGTCGGGACCATGTCTTTTACACTCGCAGTGCTAAAGGAGTAGTGGCAACTCAATATATGTCACTTGAATGAGCAGGTTCCTAGCTTGATGCCTTGCACAAAACTGGAGCTTAATGTTTGTTTATGAGGTGAAGAGGGGATACTTATCAGAGGTCACATTCATGGGAAGTGGATACTGAGACAGAGTGGGTTAATAAAGGTTTATTGGGCAGTGACACTTGTGACAGTCCAGGGCATGAAGCAGGATCTGGCAGGAGGAGCCATCTGACCATGATGAAGGGGGTGGGACAACAGAATCTCTGCCAATCGGGAGGAGCTCAGGAGTAAAACTTGCCTGTTAGAGGAGTGCCTCACAGCCAGGCTCTTGCTCTGCCCCTGCTCAGCTGTGGGTGGGGAGCCACCAGAGAAGAGCTGGAGCCTGGAATGCCAAGGTGCAACCTGAAGCAGCTGCACTAAAAGCTGTCAGGCAACAAAGCTCCAACCCTGAAGCTGGGCCTGAGTCCTTTCTTAAAGGTGGGAGAACCTGCATAGTGCATCTTCTAGACACGTGTGTGACATGATTGGTGAAATGGCTCTATTTTGGATGCTTCATGGTGTATATACATTGATACCTTTTTTAGAATGAATTTTATTCTGTTCCAGCAACATTTTTTCAGAATTTCTACGAATTATTTGAATACTAGAGAAAATTCGAATCTATCTGTATATTTTTTCAGACCAGTTATCTTTCAGGGAAATAATATTTTAGTCCATAATGAATATGAATATTAGCCTTATTATTTTAAAAATTTATGGTTAAGCATTTTCTCTTTTCCTAAACATATTTTACATCTAATTTTTCTGAACCTCAGTTTCTTCATTTCTAAAATAATTATGATAAAAGCATTACATTAGCAGATTGTTACAGGATTAAATAAGAGAACATATGTAAAGTGGAAAGTATGATGCTGGGAACATTCAATACATGTTCATTCAAAAGAAACAGGAAAAAAAGAAAAATAGCTCATGTTCAGAACTAGTACAGACTAGGCCTTCCTAGGTGTCTTCATTCGTTTTGTGCTGCTATAACAAAAAATACCTGAGAGAAGGTTATTTTTTTCTCACAGTTCTGACTGGGAAATCCAAGATCAAGGCCCCCACAGGTTTGGTGTCTGGTGAGGGCTTCACTCTGCTTCCAAGATGGCGCCTTGATGCTGTGTCTTCACATGGCAGAGGGCAGAAGGGCAAAAGGGCTGAACACTCTTTGTCAGGCCGTCTTATCAGGGCATCTGATCCCATTCAGGAGGGCTCCATCATTGTGACTTAATTACGCATTCAGGCCCCACCTGTTAACGCTGTTACATTGGTGAACACGTTTCAGCATGAATTTTAGAGGGAATGCAAATATTCAAACGGCAGCAGTAGGTGAGAATATTAGACTTTTGCCACACCCTCCACAAAACAAGCCTTAGCTATGGAAAAATGTGTTTTAGAAATTCCAAACTTCTTGCTTTCCTGACATCATGCTATTTACTGATTTATGTGATTCCCACCCCTACACCCCCCCCACCCCGCCCCCAGATATCTCTTGGGAAAGATAATGGCGTTTTTGACATTTTACAAATGTGCTTCATGAAGCAATGCAATTAATTCTTCATGTAATAATGGTATATGTAAATTCTGACATAAAATAAAAGAAACTTTTTTTTTGGGTGAATTTCAGTACGGATGTCAGTGCTTTAGTGGAAGAAATCCAGCAGGCAGAACCTCTAATCACAGCTTCACGAACAGAGCAAGTGAAACTTTTGATACAGAGGTTACAAGAGAAACTTGGCCAGCACAGCAACCACACATTCTATCTTTTTAAGGTAATGCATTAAAAAAATCAAAGAATTTCAGTGAAATGATTGATGTTTTATTAATTTCTCTTTAAAAATATTTTTCATTCCCTAAACATTTCATATTTTCTGCTTTAATATGAACTAAATAATATTTCAGTACATTATTTATTTTTATGGATTATATAATTTCAATGTGATGTAAATATGCTTTTTAAATAGCTTTTTTGATGATTAAATTAAAATATAGCAAATATAGTCATTTAGCACTTCAAGAAAAGCTTTTAATTTTCCGTTATAATTATCCTAGAATTACTTCGTATTACACTGCTTTTATCTTTTATTATTTAAATATAATTATGATAATAAAAGATAATTATTAGTTTTATACTCACCCGATAAGGAAATATCCAGGCATTCCTTTCGAGAAGAGGATGAGGTTGTAGTCTTGTAGCATTTCTTTGTCCAGCAGGTGGCACTGTTTAATTTCAAATATGAGCTCTGTAACTGGTGTGTCTCACAATTTATTCTCCAAAGGGAATATTTTTGATAGTGAAAGTAGTGCTATTAATAGTTACATTTTGGCACCAGACATAACCCGGACTGTCCTAGCATAGCCAATCACTCTTAATAGACTGTCCAATTTATGTATATGCATTCAATAAATATGCATTAAACATTCACTGTATGTTAGATGTTGTAGGAATTGAAAGATAAATAAGACATATTCTGACTTTAAAGGAGCTTCAGGATTCATAAAGTAATAATACATTGTCAAATCTCTGCTGAAACATATTTAGTGGATTTCCTATATACACAGTTAATACGTATCTACAAACCATATGCCATATGTAAAGAAAATGTGACAAATTATTGCTATCAACATTTAGTGGTATCAGTAAGATACCATATAGCACTGTTTGTCTTAAAGGTAAATCAGATATTGCCATTTCTGATGTATAATTAAGACGAAATTGAATGTCTTCATTGGTTTGAAGTTATAACTAACAAATTAAACTTAATTTGGTTTGAGTCTAAAAAATGGTGTTTTCTTTCACTGAAGGTTCTCAAAGCACATATATTGCCACTGACTAATGTTGCACTTAACAAATCGGGCTCATGGTAAGATTCTCTTTTTATGTCTAATTTTTAGCAGTGAAAGGCTAAACAAGTTTCTGTGTTTATTTTTCGAAGATTCCAGTTAGCTAAGTACATAGTATTCATTTTTCTGATTTCAGTACCCTCTTGAATATTGAGGAGAAATATAAGCCCTATCTTTCACTATTCTAATCTGAATTTTTTTAAGCCATATTTGTGCACAGTGAATGGGAGGTATATTGGGTTCTCAGCAAATATAGCTGCTGAATAACTCAGCTCAGGAATGAGTCAGGCAGAATGGTCACATCTCTAACTTGATTGATTGTGATCAGCCTATTGAGAGCAGGCATCCATGTAGGTCAGTGATTTGGGGTATGGTGAATAGCAGCTTCAAGTCTCTGTTGAGAGCATGGCTGCGATCAGCTTGGGAGCTGACGTGCTAGGTAGGAGAGATGAGGTAGAAGCCGCGTCTTGACCTACAGACATAAAATAACATGTCTGTAGTAGTTTGCTAAGGCTTCCATAATAAAGCAGTGCAAACTGGGTGGCTTACACAACCAACATTTATTGTGTCACAGTTGTGGAGGTTAGAAGTCAGAGGTCAAGGTGTCATCAGGGTCAGTTCCTTCTGAGGCTGTGGGAAAGAAGCTGTTCCACAGCTCTTGTAGCTTCTAGTGGTTTGCTGGCAATCTTTGGTGTGGAGAAGCATCACCCTGAGCTCTGCTCTCATCTTCACATGGTTTTCCCTGTGTGTGTCTGTAACCATAGAACTCATTCTTATAAGGATGCATTGAATTAGGGCCCACCCTACTGTGGCATGATCTCATCCTAACTTCTTTTTTTGTTTTTGAGACAGAGTTTCACTTTTGTTGCCCGGGCTGGAGTGCAATGGCGCAGTCTCCACTCACTGCAACCTCTGCCTCCCAGGTTCAAGCAATTCTCCTGCCTCAGCCACCTGAGTAGCTGGGATTACAGGTGCCTGCCACCATGCCCAGCTGTTTTTTTGTATTTTTAGTAGAGACAGGGTTTCACAATGTTGGCCAGGTGGGTCTTGAACTCCTGACCTTGTGATCCACCAGCCTTGGCCTCCCAAAGGGCTCAGATTACAGGTGTGCCCTAGCTTATATTTTGTTTAATAAACAAATTAATGGATCCTTTAACATAGCTATTCTGCTATAGGAATAGTTAGTGGAGTATAATGTAAAACAGCAGCATCTTAATCATTCCCTCAATATTCAATTAGGAAAGACACTTCCTTTTAAAATATCTCTAAAATCAAAATATTGCTTTAAAAGTATAACAAAAATATGTTTCCCCAGCACAGAAAATGATCCACAAAATTGAAAAGCCAGTCTGAATGTCAAGTGGTAACAATAAAAGGTGAAGGAAAGTCTAACAGCAAAACTCAACTAAACAGGAAGGTTGACAAGACAGTTTATCTTTGATTCTCTCCTAGGTATTTTCCTTCTACTGTCTTCTCCCACAGACTTCCTCTACCTTTGGCTAGATGTAAACTCACATTTGCAACTATATGCATACATGCTATAGATATTTTTATGGGTTGAATTGCATCCCCCCAAAATTCATATTGTTGAAGTCCTAATCCCCCAGAACCTTAGAATGTGAATTTATTTGTAAATAAGGTCATCACGGATGTAATTATTAATAGTTAAGTTAGGGCTGGGCATGGTGGCTCATGCCTGTAAAAAACAACAGAATATATCACAATTTAGACATTGTTTTCAATTTAACTTTTTGTTCTGCACACATGACTTCCATTGTAAAAAGCATAATTGGCCAGGTGTGGTGGCTCACGCCTGTAACCCCAGCACTTTGGGAGGCTGAGGTGGGTTGGTCACCTGAGGTCAGTTCAAGACCAGCCTCCGTCACTTGGTGAAATCCCATCTTTACTAAAAATACAAAAAAAAATAAAAGTAGCCAGGCATGGTTGTGGGTGCCTGTAATTCCAGCTACTCAGGAGGCTGAGGCAGAAGAATTGCTTGAACCCAGGAGGCAAAGGCTGCAGTGAGCCAAGATCATGTCATTCCACTTCAACCTGGGAAACAGAGAGAGATTCCTTCTCAAAAAACAAAACAAAACAAAACAAAACAAAACAAACGTAATAAATAGAGTTATTATCCTGCAGGTAAAACATGAAGTCTTTATTAACACACTGCCATTCTTCCCTGCAACATGTTTATATTCCTGTCGTTAGCTTTATCACAGGAAGCTATGATCGGACGTGCAAGCTCTGGGACACTGCATCTGGAGAGGAGCTGAACACCCTGGAGGGCCACAGGAATGTGGTTTACGCCATAGCATTCAACAATCCTTATGGGTGTGTTCATCCATTCACTTATTTTTTCATTAATTCATTTGTTCATCCCTCTATCTGCTGGGGGAGGAAGGAAAGAATACAAGAGGACTAAAATTTATTGAGTGCTTGGTATGTGCTTTGGAAGCCTTTTAAATACCTCCTTCATTGCTTAAAAGGGTCTTTGGGTTAGCTATCACTATCCTCATGCGGAATACAAGATTCAAGCCTTGGCATGGTGGCTCATCCAAGGACTTTGGGTGGTCAAGGTGGCAGATCACTTGAGTTTGTCTCAAGTTTTGGTCTCAAACTCAAGATCTCAAGAGTTTGAGACCAGCTTGGCCAACGTGGTGAAACTCCATTTCTACTGAAAATACAAAAATTAGCTGGGCATGGTGGTGGATGCCCGTAGTCCCAGCTACTTAGGAGGCCGAGGTAGGAGAATCGCTTGAGCCCAGGAGGCAGAGGTTGCAGTGAGCCGAGATCACGCCATTGCACTCCAGCCTGGGCAACAGAGCAAGACTGTGTCTTTGAAAAAAAAAAAGAATACAAGTTTCAGGTACGCTTCCGAGGATCACATCATAGTAAAGAGGAGAGCTGGAGTACATGCTCAGGCAAGACTTAACTCTCAACCCTTGGGAGTTTCCTGACAGGCATTTACTACTGATGTTCACACCTCTGGATTGGTGCCTCTGGTGGTATGTGACACACACACAGCATGGTTTACTTCATTTAAAAGTTAACTTACAGTCTTGCCAGGTAGGGAAGAAATGTGTGTGGCAACATGCTAAATAACAGTACCAAGTATAATGGAAGTATTTTTAAACCAACCTCTAGATAATTGATTCAGGAGATTACCCAGGTGTCCTCTATTCTTCTGCATGACACACTGCCGGTTCCCATGGCAACCTGAACATCTGTAGCAATGAAGCTACCCACTGGAATGGGCATTCTCCTCCCACTGGTTAGGTTCTAAGCTGGTCAAGAGTTTGTTGTATTTGTTGACAAATGTGCTTATGATGGTTGTGCTTTCAATTGTAATTGTGTAACATAACATGTAATTTAACTAAATATTACATAAACTAATAAAATATGAAAAGAAAGCTGCTATTTTCTAGGGAAGCATAGATAAGGTAAATCTTTGAAAAATTGTTTCACAACTAAACGAAGTTGTGGATGAGATCAATGTTCAACTGGAAAGCACACTGTCAAAATCTAGAAAAATTCTGCACTCAGATTCTTCTGCACATATGTTTAAGTTCTTTAAGTTCTTATTCCATTTTCAGGAAAAGAAAACCAGATATTGTTGAGGTTTGATACAATTTCTGTAAGACAGATGATGAACTCCACTTAGCTGACAAATAGTCAAAGAAAGCCAGTGGCATCTTGTGAAAAGATTGGCAAATGGACATATATTTATATCTATTGCAGTAAACCTTTCTTAGACAAGTGTGTATTTTTTCATGATTTCACGTTACATGAATTTTTCCATAAATGAAGCCAGTTCTATAAATATGGTTCATTTACTATAGTGTTATGATGACTGGAACGAAACAGTAAATGACGTAACAATTGAGAGGAGAAAGAGATCATCGTGATTTCTCCTGATTAGAGTCTTTAGAGATGGGGTGAGCCCAAAGCAGAAGCCAGGAGGATGGAAGGTGGGAAGCAGTGGAGAGGACACACGGGGCAAAGAGACTTCAGCAGCTCTGTGTTTTAAGGAGGGGATTCACCAGGCACACTCAGTGGCCAGTCTCTCTAGTGAGCATTTCAGGTTGTGAAACAGAAGTGTGTGAGGTCAGAGCATTCTGTGGAGTTTAAACTGTTCTGTAGGACTGAGTTGCCATCAGGGGTTTGGGAATAAAAAGTGGAACAATGAAAGTTTTAAATAGAAGGATGGCTCTGGCAGAGAGAAGAGGTCACAGGGTTTGAATGTGAGAAGAAACAAGAGACGAGGTCATTTAGGATGCAGATATGGCAATACACTCATGATACGATAATACACTCATTGCCTGGGTAGGGGCAGAAAGAATAGAGGAATTTCATAAAAATTTTGTACATTTAGAATAGACATTTTATACCATAGTTTAAAAACTTGATATCTAGTTTGCCAATATACTATCTTTTTAAAATGTAGTGCCCTTTCAAAACACATTAATTTTGATGGCACCAAACTTAAATTGGTACATTAAAATAATTAAACATTATTAAGTTTCAGAAAATTTAACTTTGATCTATGCATTTTTATATTACAGAGAATGACAATTTTTATAATACCTTATTATACCAGCTTGTGAAAAGAGAAAGATTTTATTGAAATTATAAATGACACTATTTTTCTTCTGGTATAATTCCTATTTTCATTGCAATGCTATTTAAAGGATATTCTCTATAATGCAATGTCATATCCTTTAATAGTCTACTTAACAAACATGATTTTTTTGGTGTCCATCTGAGAATGAAGTTTTCTCTTGTTGGAGAGGAGAGGGATACTTTTTGGCCCTTTAACTGAATTCTACCAAGAGCACCTGATGAAAACCCCCTTGTCCAAATAGTTATCCTTGTCTGATGATTTATGTATGCATGAATGCACTGTTTCTCATTGCATTTTGGGGTCATTGGGGTTTCCGCAGCATGAGTTCAACACAGTCACCAAAGAGTAAGAGGGTGTGTGTGTGTGTGTGTGTGTGTGTGTGTGTGTGTGTGTGTATGAGAGAGAGAGAGAGAGAGAGAGAGAAAAAAAAAAAACTTAAACCAGTTTAGTGTTTATCTGCTTTACACCTTAGGGCAGGAGTAAGCTTTGATTCAATAAAGTAATTCTCAAACACATTGACATGAGAGATATCTTCTATAATGTGGTGTCTTGTGGATGTAGAGAACAGTTTGTGATAGAATAGAAATTAGTCAAGAAACAATCGCAACTCAGACTCATTTTTGAGGGGCAGGAAGGATGAAAAACGAATTAAAGGAACTGATAAAGAATGTACATAGTAAGATCCCATCTCTACAAAAATAAAAAAATTAGCCAAGCATGGTGATATGTGCCTGTAGTCCCAGTTACTCGGGAGGCTGTAGTGGGAGAATTGCTCGAGCCCCAGAGGTCGAGGTTGCAGTGAGCTGAGATCGCACCATTGAATTTAAGCCTGGGAGACAGAATAACGTTCTGTCTCAAAAAAAAAAAAGCACAGGGATTTGAGCTTATCTTGAAACATGCATTGGAAGATATCAGCAGCTGAAGTAGAACGCCCGGGGCTGGATGCCAGAGGAGAAAGCCAGGTCAGACACACTGTTCGGAAGCTTTGGGTGGGTGGGTGTTTATAGGACAGGCTGCCCTTGGAACATTGACAGAGAGGGTGCCACTTTGCTTTAGTCTGAGAGACCACATAAACACCACAGAAATATGAGTGTCCTGGGACAAGGGAGAGAATCAAGGCATCAGTGTTAGTCTGGGTAAATATACATTTCTAGTCTGCTTTAGGATATATGTGTTTCTAGTCTGCATTAGGATATATGTGTTGAGTCTTGAGATCCGTTACACTTTTGGAAAATGAGCTTGTGCTGTAAATGATTTATGTCAACTCGTCTTGAAGAGTTGGTATAAAAGACAGTTGTAAGCCAGGGTTAAAAGAAAGGGTTTTAGTTCCAAGATCAAAGGCCGAACAGGGTCATCTACTCTTACTTGTTGGAGGTTTATGATAGCCCTGCCCCCCACAGTCAATATGAGAAGGCTCTTAGTTGAAAGTGACTGAGATCTTTATATTTCCTTTCTAAGCCCTCTTAAAACTGGAATAATATAGGCATTATTTCCTTAAGAGGACACACATTGTCTAAATTCTCAAAACCTTATTAACCATATTTTTAATGGGATTTATCTTTTTCATTTTTCTTTTACATTCAATGTTATCCTTTTCCATCTACTTATTAACAGAATTGTTCTATGTTTACACAGTTCATACTGTATATTACTGATTTTAATTTGTAATTTTCTAAACTAAACCTTTTGCTACATTTATTAAACTAGTTTTAAAAATTGTTATAATCCCAAACAAATATATTTATAACTCTAATATAAAACCTTTCAAATTAAATGTGTACATTGATACCACTCAAAAATTAGGCCTTTATTATCCACTGAAATGATTTTAAGATTGCTTATAGTTTTAGAAATGAAGTACATTTTTTACTCATGTATTAATATCTCTTAGTTCAGTTTATTACGTAATGTGTCTTTTTAAAAATAATCCACATTTCTTTTAAATTTTAGTGACAAAATTGCCACTGGGTCCTTTGATAAAACTTGTAAACTCTGGAGTGTAGAGACAGGACAGTGTTACCATACCTTCAGGGGCCACAGAGCAGAAATAGTGAGTATTTATTTAACAATTTATTATTACATTTTATGTTGCTGTTTCTTTTTAGGATTGTATTATAAAAGCTGTGGGTCTGCTTTTACAATTAATTTTTAAATTCTACCTCATGTTTTTAGTCTGCCTATATTTACATGGTGTTGCCTATACAATTTAAACATTATTCTACTTAATATCTTGCAGATTCTATAAAGAATTGTATCTTGCATTGACTAAGTAGACATGTAATATAATACATTTAAAAATATAAGAGCCAATCTTCCTTTTTCTTTTTCAATGACTTTTCTTTAGAGTACTGACTCAATGAGGGTCAATTAAGCTATAAAAACAGCTTTTAAAATAATTTTAAAACTACTATGTGAAGTATTTAGTTGATGGTTCTCTGTATATCATTAGAGCTCAAATTTGCATGAATTGTCTTATACTCGGAAACAGCTTTCACTGTTGGGAAGCCCTTGTCCCTAGCCAATTCTGTGACATATCTGAATACAATTAGTGTAATAATTGGTGTTCCACAAGAACAAATAATAGCTCTTAAAAATAAACAGGCTGCTGCACCTAATGATTAGTAATGCCTTAAATGGTTTTAATCAAACATTTAAATAGGAAATATTGATCTGATTTCAGTGAATCTTAGAGTTGTGTTGGCCTGTTAATGGGGATCACCCCTTTCCCTCCATTTCCGGCCTTCATTAGATAGAATGACTCGATATTTAACTCAGTTCACTTATTGTGCCTTGAAGTTACTCTTAAGTGGATAATACCGAAAGAGAATCCACAAATAGAAGCTATCCACTTTACCAATGCAGTAGTAGTTTAAAAATAATAGAGACTTTTAAGGATCAAAGAGAGAAAAAGCTAAAGCCTAGGCTGGGTGCTGTGGGAGAACAAGCGGCCTCTTGTCAAGAGGAGACCTCTGCCAGATTCAGCCTGGGCATAGCAGGTCACGCACACATGGTGTTTTGTACAAAGAATTAAACTGAATCCAGTAAGGTAATTGCTTCTGGAAGATTTTCTGTGTATAATTAAAAATTTGAAATCTATCTTCCTGAAATTTGTCCCATTTCATGTAATTTAGGTGTGTTTATCATTTAACCCTCAAAGCACATTGGTGGCAACTGGAAGTATGGACACAACAGCCAAACTGTGGGACATTCAGAATGGCGAGGAAGTTTTCACCTTAACAGTACGTCAGTAATGCTAATAAGCCTGTTATCTGTGTTCATTCTTATTTGTATTTTTCTTACGAAATGAGCTCTAAGTTGGTTGTTGTTGAGATACTGGTTTTCAAACCATAGTGGTGAAAGACTGTTCCAACTGGTTTGCTGGCTATTCCAAAAGACTTGGGTGGAGGTGCTGGGGAAGTCCACAGAGCTTTTTATTTGGGCTAACTTTAGTCTGTAAAACACATAAACTGTAGCTTAGAACCCATCACCATCTCTCTGGCTAAAAGGGAAGCAGGTGGAGGCTGGCACTTTTGGAAGAGTCAGAACGGGAGAACCATGCCAAGAGAGTCCTTAAAGCAATGACGGTGAGCACACTTTCCTCTGCCCGCTGGTGTTGGAACCCTCCTGTATCACACAGTCTGAAATGACAGAGGGGCAAGTGACTAGAAGAGAAAAGGCCAAAGGGCACTGCCCACAGAGTGAGTGCTGGTGGGGTGTGCTCTTGTGTGTTGCCACCACACACCCAGCACCTCCCTGCGACCTGCCACTCTCTCCTTCCTCTCACCCCAGCCCAAGTGGCCACAACAAAAATAGGGTGACCCTATGTTGTAATCAGCGGGGACAGCTGGATGGGAAATTCAGTTTCCTTGTCCTTTCAAAATTATAAATGCATTTTTAAAAACATGATTCTTTTCCTCAGAAAGTTTTTTCTAAGAAAGTCAAAACATGGACTGAGAAAGAAAAAAAAATCACCACTTAAAAATAGCAGTAATGTCTTTTCTTTCTTAAATCTGAGTGTCTAGCATTATTAATATAAGTATATTCTTTCTGTTCTCAGTTTTTCCTATTTATTTATTTTTAACTTTTATTCTGTTTTTTTTTTTTTTTTTTTTTTTTATCTAACAGCTGGGTCCTCCAGTATATTTATTTATCTTTAAAACATCATTACTGTCTCTTCTTTCAGGCAAATGTTCAGGGAAAGGTCCCTGTTAATGCTGCACTTTCAACTAAAATGACTCCTTTTACAGACGTGCCTAATCGCACTCGATGGGATGGGTCCTGCTTGGCACACCTGTCTGTGCCAGAAAGTGCATTTGTTTTGCATACTTAGAATTCTAATATTCAACCACATTTCATTTTTGTCCTTTGAAATCAATCAGAAAAATCAAGTTATAAATCAACTTTTCTAACTCTTTGTATTATTTAAAAGTATAATTATGGGCCGGGTGTGGTGGCTCACACCTGTAATCCCAGCACTTTGGGAGGCCAAGGCTGGCGGATCACAAGTTTAGGAGTTCGAGACCAGCCTGACCAACATGGTGAAACCCCATCTCTACTATAAATAAAAAACTAGCTGGGCATAGTGGTATGTGCCTGTAATCCTAGCTACTCAGGAGGCTGAGGCAGGAGAATCACTTGAACCTGGGAGGCAGAGGTTGTGGTGAGCCACGATTGCATCACTACACTCCAGCCTGGGTGACAGAGCGAGACTCTATCTCAAAACCAACCAACCAACAAAACAAACAAACAAACAAACAAAATATAATTATGTTAATTTACTAAAATAATTAAGGAATCAAGGGATATACATACTCCAACCAGCATCCCCTTATCAGAGTTCCAGAGCCTGCTGTAGAGAGGGCTTTCTTCCCATTGTGTCACAGTTTGATTCACTAACACTAGACAGTAACCAGCTGAAAGTCAGGCCAAAGGCAGGAATTTATCAATCTATTTCCTGCCAAGTTATCCTAATAATTTCCTTTTTAAAAGTAGTCAGTTGTATTTCATACACTGTTTACGTTTTCATACCATCTGTTATTAGCCAGTGGAGTCCGCAGCGCTGTAGTGTTTCCAAGACAATGTAAAGGAAGCCCTCTAGTTTCCCCAAACACAACAGCTTTCTTTTGTTTTTAATCAACATTATTAAGTTAAATGGACTAGCTGTGTGTAAGTCACTAATTTTTAGTAACCTCACAGAGTTGTGCAGCCATTACCAAAACCTAGTTTTCAAACCTTTCCATCACCCCCAAAAAGAAACCTGTGCCCATGTGCAGACACTCCCCATCCTCACCCCAGCCAACTGCTGACCTCCTTTCCTAGAGCTTGGCCTTCTCCAGCATTTCCTTTTAGACTGTGATATTGAAAACTTGCAGAAATTGTTTTATCTACAGGTGTATCTGACAATATCTGCTCTTTTTCTAGGGACATTCTGCGGAAATCATCTCCTTGTCATTTAACACCTCAGGAGACAGAATCATCACTGGGTCTTTTGATCATACAGTTATAGTGTGGGACGCTGGTACAGGAAGGTAATTCTTAGTTCCTAAGAATTGTTTTAATCTGGGTCAGGAGGTTCAGGAAACCTCCTTTTATTTATTAGTTTAAGCTAATACCTATTAACTCTGCATTTTGATTCCATAAAAGTAGGACATATTGAAAATGTAAGTTAATTCATTCTTGAAAGATATTTCTGATTCACAAAATATGTGCATTCTTTGAATTCTGAGCAAATAATGACAAACAGCAACATAAGAGGAGAATGTTGGCAATAGTCTGGTTATATAGCTATTATTTATTCCATGGATTATATAATCAAATTGCAATGACTTGTCACTATGTTAGGCATGAATATCATTCATAAATACAACTCTTAGTTAATTTCTCAAATTTAATTTAGTCCAAGAACTTCAATTTCCTTCCTAATGATTTTTGGTCCTAGTTGCTAGGATATTAATTAAATTAGCATATTTGTGTTGGAAAACTCCGCTCTTGGATTTGTCTGTGATTTAATAGAGGGGCTAATTATCAGGGGTAGAAATGACAGAGAAAGAAGGGCCTTTCAGTTACCTGACGTGTAGTTTCTGAACAACCAAGAGTGCACTCATCTGGTGTAAGAATATTTCTTACTGCCTTTACTATTTGTTACCCATTTGTTTTTGAAATGTTGCCTTAAGTAGCATTATTCTGATAGCTTAAAATTTAAGTACATTGTTGTTGAAATGAAATTATTAGTAGCTTCTTTTTGAGCAATAGTAAATCATACTTGTTTTGTCAAATATATTATTTTGTAAGAACCAAAATTTAGATTAGCTTACACAGATGGGCTTGGCATCATTATTCATGTGCATATACTGAAGTAAGATATCTTTCACTAGTTTTAATTATTTCTGTGTTGTAGGAAGGTATATACCTTAATTGGTCATTGTGCTGAGATTAGCAGTGCCTTATTCAATTGGGATTGCTCTCTAATATTAACTGGCTCTATGGACAAAACCTGCATGGTGAGCTAAATAAATATGTTTGCTTTGCTTTATATTGTGTCTATACTCTTTACTGTGTCAGATATCCATTATAACAGTAACACATTTCAAAGGTGATATAAAATGAAGATACTAATTTATAAATAATAATTGGTAATTTAAAAAATTTCAAGTTTTGGATTTTCCAAATTTGAAGAAATTATGATGTAGTAAAGCAATTCGAATTGCTTCAAGTGGGTTAAATATCTTATGTAAGAAGGCACTTTATTTTTATTTAATATCCCACTGTTCATTTATAGAACTTCAATGAGTAGAGTGACCCTCAAAGAGCTTCAAACACAGTGTTTCCTTGTCCCTAAGTTTCTATACTTAAAAAATGGTTGCTAAGAGATTATAGTATGGAATTATCGTTTGATTATATAACAAATATATTATAATCTTATAATGTACTTTTCATTTTCTTACATTGTAGTTTTATATCAAGCTTGTAATTATTTGATGTCCTTCCTATAAAAAGAGCGCAACTCTTTACCAACCAGTAAAGCATACACATTGAGATATTTTTTCTTTCTTCAATGTAGTGGCAGATTTTAAATATCTGGCTTTGGTTTTCTCTGTGACCAAGGTGTGCCTTGCTTGATGGTTGGCTGTGATCTCTGGTCATGAATCAAAGGAAATCTAACTGAACATGCCAGAATTACACAAGTGATTTTTGCACAGTTATTTAACCAGCCATAAGCATGTCATGAAGACCACTGGCCATCTTCACACTTTAGACAGAAAGTCATAGTCTTTTTTTGTTTTTTGTTTCTTTTAATTATAGCTGTGGGATGCTACAAATGGAAAATGTATGGCAACCTTAACAGGCCATGAAGATGAAATACTAGACAGCTGCTTTGATTACACTGGCAAGCTTATTGCAACTGCTTCAGCTGATGGTAGGTGATCTGTTCATACTTTTAATTTTTGGAGTGATTTATGCTTTGCTTGATAACCATGCATGATTCTACACTATAGGTCATTTCTTTGATGACCAGCTATGATAAAAACCATGTCTCATCTCTATGGTGACCATATATGTCACTATAGTATGTCTATATCTTATAGCTGATAACCACATGTAATGTTGTTATACAATGTCTGTGTCATCTCCTAGATAACAAGGTATATGAGGTCTTTGTCATCTTCTTAATATCTGTATATGATGCTATATTCTGGCTCATCTCCCTGATTATGTATGATGTTACCCTATGTTGGCCTTTGTCAACTTGATTGCCATCAATAGTGCTATAATCTCCTTTATAACCACATGTGCTGTTCCACTATGTCTACCACATCTTTGTGATAAGCATACATGATGCTGTGCTGTACATTATCTCTTTGATTACCACTTGTGATTCTACACTATGTGTCATCTTATTTATAATCATCTATGGTGCTATCCTAGGTGTGCTTCAATTCTGTGATGGTCACATGTGATACTGCACTATACCTGTCATCTCCCTGTTGCCCACACGTGACATGATATTGTGTCTGTCTCATCCCCTAAGGATCATGTTTATTTCTACATTGTGTCTGCATCATCTCGTTGAAAGTTGCATATTATGCTACACTGTGTTTTCATCTATTCCTTTAAAAACACATTTGATGCTGTGCTATAGCCGCATCATATCCTTGATAATCATATATGATGTAAAACCGTGAGTCACCTTGCTGACAAATATGTATGAAACTAACACTATGTCCACATCATCTCATTGAAGCCACTTGCAATGCTATACAATGTCTTTATTATCTCAATGACAGCCATCTGTATTGATGTACTATGCATGCATTATGTCCTGGATAACATTTTATAATACTGAACAACAAGTCATTCCCATGGCAACCATGTATGATGTTATATTATGTGTCACCTCTTTGACAACTACATGTAATGATTCATTGTGTCTGTGCTATTTCCCTGGCAAGTATTTATGATGCTACCCTATGTCTGCAGCATATTCCTGACAAACGTGTTAACACTATACAATTTATATATTATCTCCCTGACAATTTCTTATTTTACAGTAAACTATGTCTATACCATGTCCTTGATAACCACATGGTACTATACTATGTCTCCCTCATCCTATGTCTCCATGGCAAGCATATGTGATGCTATGCTAAGAGTATGTCATATCATGACATCACATACCATCCACGATGTGTGATAACATAGGCATCACTTCATAGTTTATAGAAGTATGAACTATGCATTATCTTCCTGAAGACAACAGATGGTGCTAAACTACATCAATAAACCTAAACCTGATGACCACGTATGAAGCTACACCAAGTCTATGTTAGCTCTCTGATGACCACATATGATGCTATGTTGTGTCTATGTCATGTATCTGACTACTGTGTTTTAATTTACACTTTATCTGTTATCCTCTTTATAATAATGTAAGATACTATACTATATCTTTAATTATTTATAACCATGTATAATATGATACTATTCCATGTCTTAGTATTTCTTAGAAATCCATATATGATGCCCTAGTGGTTATATCTCATTGCCCTGGCCAACATGTCTGCAGGGTTCACTATATCACATCATCACCTTTAGAAAAACGTAGGAATCTACATTATGTCTGGATCATCTCTTTGAAATTTGCTCGTGACACAGTACTATATTATGTCAAATACTATGTGTGATGCTATATTAAGTGTCATATCCATTGTGAGCATGTATGATATTGTACTGTGTTGACAACTTGATAACCTTGTGTCATGATAAAATATGTAATTTCACTGACCTCCATTTATAGTACTACACTGATTACATCAGCTCCTGGACAATGATGTATAATGCTTGTGTTAGTCAAGATTTTTCAGAAAACATACATGTGTATACACACACACATATATGTATATACACACATATGTATATATCCTATTGGTTCTGGTTTATACTATATATATATATAATTTTATATTTTATATATTTATATATAATATATATTTATATATAATTTTATACTATGCATACTATATATAATTCTGTTTATACTATATATATAGTATATAACCAATAGTATATAGACACACACACACATATTTATATATGAAGGCTGAGAAGTCTTGCCATACACAGTCTGCAAGCTGGAGAATCGAGTCAGTGGTGTAATTCAGTCCAAGTCTGAAAACCTAAAAACTTGGGGGACCAGCGGTGTAACTCTTAGTCTGAGGCCCAAAACTTGAGAGAACTAAGGAGGGCACTGGTGTCAGTCTCAGAGTCCAGGGATCTGAGAACCAGGAGCTCTGATGACTGAGGGTCAGAGAAGATGGATGTCCCAGCTCTGGAAGAGAGGGGAATTTCATCCTTCCTCTACCTTTTGTTGTGTCTGGGTCCTCAATGGATTGGATGATGCCTTCCCACATTGGTGAGAGTGGCTCTTTTTTACTCAGTCTAACACCCTCACAGACACACCCAGAAATAATGTTTTACCAGCTTCCTGGGTATCCCTTAACACAGTCAAGTTGACACATAAAATTAACCATCAAAATGCCACACTGTGTCTGTGTATATCCTGTTACCTACATCACTACACTAAATCTGCATCATCTCTATGTCATGATGTTCCCAGGACATCATAAAACATGTGTTATGCCTACATTATTCTTTGGTAGTCATATATGATGTTGTGCTATGGTAATTTCCTTGATGATTATGTATGATGCTATATATATGCATCAAGGCCAGGCATGGTGGCTCATGCTTGTAATTTCAACACTTTGTGAGGCCAAGGGGGGAAGATCACTTGAGGCCACGAATTTGAGACCAGCCTGGGCAACATAAGGAGACCCCATCACTACAAAACATTAAAACAAAAATTAGCCAGGTGTGGTGGCATGCACCTGTAGACCTAACTACTCAGTAAACTGAGGAAAGTCACTTGAGCCCAGAAGTTCAAAGTTACAGTGAACTATGATTATGCCACTATACTTCAGTCTGAGTGACAGAGTGAGACCCTGTCTCTTTGATGAATATATTCATTGATGAACACACACACACACACACACACACACACACACACACACACACACACACTCCTCATATTCTAAACAGCCATATGTGGTGTTATATTATTTGAAATATATTGGAGGCTGGGTGCGGTGGCTCATGCCTATAATCCCAGCACTTTGGGAGGCTGAGGTGGGTGGATCACGAGGTCAAGAGATCGAGACCATCCTGGTCAACAAGGTGAAACCCCGTCTCTACTAAAAATACAAAAATTAGCTGGGCATGGTGGTGCACGCCTGTAGTCTCAGCTACTCGGGAGGCTGAGGCAGGAGAATTGCTTGAACCCAGGAGGCGGAGATTACGGTGAGCGGAGATCGCGCCATTGCACTCCAGTCTGAGTAACAACAGCGAAACTCCATCTCAAAAAAAAATATATATATATATATATTGGAGATTATGTGTGATGTTGTATTATTACTATATCACCACTTTAACAACCCCATAAGATGCTTTAATATGTTACTTTATACTATTTCTGCATTGTAATCATGATAACGATTTATTACACTAGCCTACAGTTCATCTCTAGGACAAACATGTATGATGCTACACTATTTCTGTGCCATTCGGAAAACAGGGTATGATGATGCAATATTTTTGTGTTACTTCCCTGCCTACTATTTATGATGCTGCAATATGTCTGCTTCATTTTCATGATAAGCACCTGTGACATTACAACATCTCTGTGTCAAATCCATGGTATCCTCATGTGACACAAAATTATAATATATATTACATATTTTTATATATTATATATTACATGTATATATTATATATTACATGTAATTTTATAAAAAATATATATTATAAAATATAATTTTATAAATTATAATTTTATAATATATAATCATGTCATCACCAAGGTATTTTTTTTTCTGCATCTGATCATCCATGAGACCCTGATGTCTTGTATGATACTATGCTATAGTGCCATCTCTCTGATAATGTATGACACCACCCTATATCTGCATTCTCTCTCTGACAACCTAAGTAAGCTTATACTATTTTTGGGCCATATGCTTGACAGTTGTATATGAAGCTATACTATGTCTCATCATGTTCTTGACAATGGATGAAACTATACTATGCTTGCATATATTTTATAATCATGTGTAATTTTATATATACATATATATGTATACACACATATACACATATAAATAAATTACATTCTGAGATACTGGGAATTAGGAGTTCAACATATGAATTTTAGAAGGACACAATTCAGCACATAATAGCACATATGACATACTGTGTGTTTGCTTCTTCTGCCTGGAGAATGCGTATTATTTTATGTTTTTATCATCTTCTTGAAACCACTTAAATTACGCTGTAACTTCATCATGCCCTTTACAAAGGCTGTGCTATACCTTATTGGTGACATGTCCTCGTTATTTAAGGATGATGCTACAATATATTTACTTTGTTTCCCTGATGATCATTTCATTTAAGCATGTGTTTTCATCCTCTCCTTGGCAACAACTTATAATTCTCCACTATGTCTGTGTCATTGCCTTGATAACCAAATGTACTCTTTCTGTATCGTCTTTCTGACTACCACATATGATGCTGTATAACATATGCATGATATCCCTGATAGCCACATGTGATGCTGTCTTATCTCTTACCTCTTTGTAGGGCCTTTATGAGATTGCACTGTGTCTACGTCATCTCCCTTATGGCCACAAATGGCAGCTACATTACATGTGCGCCGTCTTCCTGACCACATATGCCCCTACACTGTCTGATTCATCTTTCTCATAACCATTTATCTTGCTTCACTATGTGTATATCCCTTCATGACTACAGTGTTTGCTTCTGTGTTGTGTCTGTGTGTGTCTGTATCTATACTGTACATGATGCTCTGCTCTACTATGTCATACCATACCATACTATGTGTGCACATTGTCCTTTTTGGAACCAAGTATAATGTTACATTATGCCTCATCTCCCTGGTCAACATGTATAATATTATGCTAAGTCTATGTCATCTTCTTTTTCTTTTTTCCTTTGAGATGGAGTCCACTCTGTTGCCCAGGCTGGAGTGCAGAGGCATGATCTTGGCTCACTGCAACCTCCGCCTCCTGGGTGCAGACAATTCTCCCGCTTCAGCCTCCCGAGTTATGTCACATTCTTGGTAATCATGTTTGATGTTATCCTGTGTGTTATCTCCCTGTTCACTGGATGTGATGCTAAACTATGCCTGTGTCATCTGATGTCACCAATATGTTATGCTACATACTGCATTCCTTATCTTCTTGATGATCATGTATAATGCTGCACTATTACGTCTGTTTCATATCATTGGAGGCCTGTACATTGCTACACTTTGTCTTCATCATCTCGGTGATGACCGCCTATTGTGCTTCATTTGTATTCTTCATTTCCTTGAAAACAAAAATGTTTTCTTATGTCTTTGTCACCTTGTTGAAGACCATACATAAACTATACTGCTTTCATCCCCTGCCTGTTAATCATGTAGGATGGTATATTCTGGCTTATCTCCTTGATGATCGTATAAAAAGCTGCCATGTGTCTGCAGTGATACACATGACAGTTGTGGATTGTGTTCTCATATGTTTGCATCTATATGTCTTAGACAACTGTGTGTGCTACAGTATCACGCCAATTCTCTTTGGCAAACATATGTGATGCCACGTTTTAGGTCCTATCACTGATGATCACATTTGATGCCCCAAGATGTCTGCATCATCTCTGATGGCTATGTGTTGTACAATATTATCACTGCTCATAGCATCATAAATGCTACAAAGGAGCTTGTAACATTTGACAAGCATGTATATTGCTAAACTATTTCTCTGTCATTTCCTTTACAATCACAATCATGCATGAGCCTGTATTATATCTGAATCACCTCCTAGATAACAAAGTGACATGCAATTTTAGAATTCGTCTTTCAGAATCATGCATGAGAAGATCATCTTCTTGATTATCGTTTGTGACAATATCCTTTGTTTGAGTCTTGGTATCACCATATATTGTGTTAAAGCACTACTGCATAATACTCTTCATATCCACATGTGATGTTATGCTATGCGTACTTCATTTCCTTAATAACCATAGATGATATTATACTAAATTATCTCCTTTATAACCATGTGTTATACCTCTCTATTTTTGAGTCATCACCTTGAAAACCACATGTGACATTATAGTGTGTCTGTTTCATCATGTTGAAAACCACGAATAATGCTTTTCTTCTTGGTAATCACATATGATGCCTGTTGTTTATATGGAGCAGCTCCTTTGTGACATTTATGATGCCATAATATAGGTTATTTGCATGAGGAAAACCTACAGTGCTACATTCATGTATGTCATCTCCTTGATGTTCGTGTATAATGCTATCCTATGTACCATTTTAAAATTCCAATATGTGATGGTACTTTACATGCACATCGTCCCACTGATAACCATGTGATACTGTACATGTGTCATCTCCTTGGAACTAAGTATGGTTCTAAACTCAATCTTTGTAGAGTCTTTGTACAGCACATATACATATATATATATATCCCTGCACTATGCTTATGTCATGTTCCTGATGGCTACTAGGAAGCTACAGTGTCTCGGTCATCTCCTTCATCATCATGTATGATATTACAACATGTTTACAACTTCTGCCTCAAGACAACCATTCTCTCTCTGTCTCTGTCTCTGTCTCTCTCTCTCTTTCATCTATTGGGAGAGAGTCATATATCTGTATCTCTCTCTCTTTCTCTCTATCACTACATTAGTTCTACTCATCTACTCATATTCCTAAAGGCCTTTATAATGTGACAGTATTTCTGTGACATTTCTTTGATAAACACATAGGACCTCACATCACATCTGTGTCTACCTCATTTGTTTGATAACCATGAGTGACGTTGTGCTATATCTGCACCACCTCCTTGATAAACAAATATGGTGCTATCTGTGTCTTCATCATCTTTATAACTATGTTTGATCTTGGAACCTGGTCTTTTCCTTGATCCGGTACTGAGGATTATCCTATGTTTTGGATCATTTCTCTGACCATAATGTATGATGCTATAATATGTCTGTATCATAAACTTCATAACCATGGATGGTGCTATAATACTATATGCACCATCTCCTTGATATCCACATATGATTCTATACTGTGTGTACCAAATTATACTGTGTGTACCAAATCTCCTTTACAACCATTGATGACCTATGTTATTTGTCACCACTTTGATTACTACTTACGATTCTACACTGAGCCATCATATTGATATCCATATATGATGCCACTCTGTGCCATCTCTTTGAAAACTGTGTATGATGTTACACTCTGTGCACCTTATATCCAAGAAGATTACATATGACGTTACACTAGATTATGTCATCTTCCTTATGCCCACATTTGGCATCGTACTGTCTACCTCATCTCACTGATGAGGATATGTGATGTCTGTTTCACTGTCTGCATTAACATGTATTGTGCTACATCTTATCAGAGTCATCACCTTGAAAACCACTTATGATGCTACATGTTTTCATCACCATCTTAAAATTTTTGTTGGATTCAATACGATATCTGTCTTAGATAATGTTGCACTAATGTATACCATCCATTTGCCAATCACATGATACATTTGTGTCATTGATAATTATATATAATTCTAGTGTATAGGCCACCATGACAACCACGTATCATCCTAAATTATGTCTGTGTCATCTTTTAATTTACTACCCGTGTTGTTACATTATGCCTTTTTCACCTACGTGAGAGCCATGTATGATACCTCTGTACTACGGCTAAACTCCCTGATGACAGTAATGCTACATAATGTCTGCATCACACCCTTGACAAAAACGTATGGTGCCACACTGTCTACATCATAATTTTGTTAAGTATGTGTTATGATATAGTATTTCTGTAGCACATTAGATAAATATATGATGCTCTGCTTTTATTCATGTCTTGTAGTAATGTAAATTGTGTCTGCATCCTTTCCTTGATGATGATATATGATACTACACTATGATTTTATTATTTCTGCAATATTCTCAAATGGTGATCTATTATGGATCATCTTTTTGATGGTAATGTATAGTGTTACTCTATGTACGTGTCATCAAATTAAGTACCATATATATGCTATTCTCTGTTTGTCTCTTTTTCTTGATATCCATAAAGTATGCTATTTTATAGGTCAGTTTCCTGATGACCATGTTTTATGCTGCGAGATGTCTGCATTATCTCTTTGAACACCAAGTGGGATTAATACTATAACTACGTCTTTTCTGTGATGAACCTGTGTGATGCTAAACTATTTCTGTGACACATCCTTGATAATAACCTCTGAAAATCATCTCCTTCAGAATGATGTGTGATGCTATAACATATCCCGTCTGTAGTAAATCCTATGATACTAGACTCTATTTGGGTCTTCTTAATAACACTTTATGTATGTACTATGTTTCATCTCACTACTCCCAGTTAGTATGCTATAATATAATTGTCTCTGTCAATCATATGTGATGCTATCTTATGTGTCATATCCTTAATAACCATATATGTATGACACTACACTATATCTACTTCCTCTTCTTGATAACCACATACAATGTTATACTATTGTCTATATCATGTCTTTGAAAACTCCTTATGATATTATGCTGTAGTTCATCTCATTTAGGACAATTTACAATGTTACCATGTTTGTGCCATCACCTTGAAAGTTACATATGATTATACATTATATCTGCATATTTTCATGATAACTATTTTACCAGTCACATATTTCTAGTAAACATTCGTGATATTCAAATCTTTGTGATTTCCCTGACAACCATGTATGATGTAACATTATGTCTTCCTTGTCTTACTGAGGCCCTGTATGATTATATACTATATCTGTGCAATTACCCTGCAAACAATATACTGCTACACTGTATCTAATATGTAATCATCTCCTTGACAACCACTTACAGTTGTATACTATGTCTGCATTGTTTTTAACAACAATAAATAAATTTATACTACATTTACTCAATTTTAAAATAATGATGTATGATGAGTAATATCACTGATGACGGTATTTGATACCGCAAGATGTCTGTGTCATCACCTTGAAAACTATATATGGTGCAACACTATATATGCAAAATCTTCTTGAGAAGTACATATGATGCTGTTATGACTGCGTTATCTCTTTGATGGCTAGGTATGATGTTTAAGCCAAGGTTGTTCTCTTTGATAATCACATATTATCGATGTCAATGTGTATGTCATCTACTTGAAAACCAAGTATGATGCTATACTATTTCTCTGTCATCTCCTTGATAACCTCATAGAGTGCTATATTATTTTGCCTCATCTTCTAGACAATTACACATGATAATCATGGATATGTGTCATATCTATGATGGCCATGTATACTATATTATGTGGGTATCATCTTTCTGTAGTCCACATGTGACCCTATACTATGTCTCCATTATTTTCTTGGTGGTCATATATGATGCTACACTATGTCTTTTTCATCTACTTGACAATGATCACACATCAGGCTATACTATGTCTGCATTATCGCCTTCAAATCCTCATATGATGTACAGCATGTCTATATTAACGTTCTGACTTCTGTGTAGGATACTACTATACATCTGGATAATCTTATTGATTATCATGTACGATGCTACACTGTGTATGTGTCATCTCCATGATTCTGACCTATGTCTGTATAATCTCCTTGTCAACAATGTGTGACACTGCACTATATCTGCTTTATCTCCCTAATAACTACATTTGACCCTACACTATGTTTGTGTCATCTCTCTGACCATATGTGACACTAAGCTATGTCTGTGTCATCTCCCTCATGACCATGCATGATACTACTCTATGTCTATATCATCTCTGTGTTGACCACATATGACACTATATTATATCTGTGTCACCCCTGTGATATGTGTCATGCTGCATTATGACCATGTCATTGCTTGGCAATCATACATGAGCATACGTTATATCTACACTATCATCTCTTTGACAGGCACATATGCCTGTCTGATTCCTCTGGTGACTACATTCCTCTGATTCTTCTGATTACTCTGGTGACTACATGTGGTGACTCTACATTGTGTCTGCATAAACTGTTTGACATTTAAAAGATTCTGGAAGTTCATTCATCCATTGATGGACAATTTAAGTTGTTTTTATCTTGGCTACTATGACTAATACTGCAATGAGTATGGGGGTGCAGATATCTCCTCAAGTTACTGATTTTATTTTCTTTGGATATGTACCCAGTGGAGGTATTGCTGGGTTGTATGGTAGCTCTATTTTAATTTTTTTGAGGAGTCTTCATACTGTTTTCCATAATGGCTGTACCAATTAGCATTCCCACTAGCAGCATTCAGGGGTTTCTTTTTCTCTACACTTTTGCTAATATTTTAAAATCTTTTGTCTTTTTGACAATGACCATCCTAAGTGTAGGGTGGTATCTCATGGGTTTTGATATGCATTTCTCTAATGATCAGTGAAATGAGCACCTTTTCATATGAACCTGTTGGCCACTAGTATGTCTTTTTTGGAAAAGTATATTCAGGTTCTTTGCCTATTTTTAATTTATTTTTTCTATTGAGTTGTGTGAACTGTATTTAGGAAGTTAATTGCTTATCACATATGTGATTTGCAAACATTTTCTCCCATTTCATGAGTTGCCTTTTCATTTTTAAAATTATTTCCTTGGCTGTGCAGTAGCCTTTACTTTCATGTGGTCCCGTTTGTTTATTTTTGGTTTTGTTGCCTGTGCTTTTGGTGTCACGTCCAAAAAAAATCATTGCCAAGACCAATGTCAAAGTGGCTTTTATATTGTCTTCTAGAAGTTATACAGTTTCATATCTTGTGTTTGTCTTTAATTTATTTAGGGTTAATTTTTGTAAATGGTATAATATTCTTCAGCATGTGGTTATCCAGTTTTCCCAACATCATTTAATAAAGAGATTTTCCTTTCCCCACTGTGTATTTTTGATGCCTTTGTTAAAGAATAGTTGGCCATATATCTGTGAGTTTATTTCTAGGCTTTCTGTTGGTCTATGTGTCTGTTTTTATACCAGTGCTATTTTGATTACTATAGCTTTGTAGTATAGCCAAGATATGGGAACAACCAAAGTGTTCATTGATAGATAAATGGATAAAGAAATGTGATATATATATATATATATTCCCTCTCTCTGTATATATATATATACATATCCATATATATATATACACACACACATATATATATATATACAAATTAAAAAGAGGCAAAGAACCTGAATAGACTTTTCCAAAGAAGATATACTAGTGGCCAACAGGCACATATGAAAAGGTGCTCATTTCACTAATATAATAATAATATATATATAGCATACACACACACACACACACGCACACACACATAAATACTTTTATTTTAGCCATAAAAGAAGAAAACATTGCCATTCGTGACAATATGGACGGACCTGGAGGATTTAAGTAAAATAAACCAGACACAAAAGGACAAAATACTGTATGATATAGTTTGATGTGGAATCTAAAAAAGTTGAACTCATGAAGATGGAGTAGGAGGGTGGCTACTAGGAGTCAAGGGGTAGGAAAAATGGGGAGATGTTGGTCGAAGGCTGCAAACTTTAAGTTATAAGAGGAACAGGTTCTGGGGATCTAAGATATAGCATGGGTGGTGGTGGATGTGCTAATTAACTTGATTTTGATGTCATTACACACTATATTTGTGCATAAAATCATCACATTGTACAATTTGAATGTATATAATTTTTATTTGTCAATATGAATGTATATAATTTTTATTTGTCAATAATAAAAATGTAAAAAAAGTACTCATAAGAAAACTTTTTAAGACAGCAGTTCTCCTTTTTTATTTAATTAATAGTTGCATAACTTTATTCCCTGTATGCTTCAAAATCCCTTATAAAGGTTATATTTGCTGAGTAGACAAACTCAAAGTTGTAGAACTTAGATATGTGATTTGCTGGCTGAGGGATTATTAGCAAGGTTTTTATTTTTACTTATTAATTTTTAATTTTACTTTAAGTTCTAGGATACATATGCAGAATGTGCAGGTTTGTTACTTAGGTACACATGTGCCATCATGGTTTGCTGCACCTATCAACCCATCATCTAGGTTTTAAGCACCTCATGCATTAGGTATTTGTCCTAATGCTCTCCCCTCCCCTTGCCCTCCACTTCTGTACAGGCCTTCCTTGTGTCCATGTGTTCTTATTGTTCAACTCCCACTTATGAGTGAGAACATGCATTGTTTGATTTTCTGTCCTGTGTTAGTTTGCTGAGAATGATGGCTTCCAGCTTCATCCATGTCCATGCAAAAAACATGATCTCATTCTTTTTTATGGCTGCAAGGAAATTCTTGTATACAAAAATTCTGGCAAAAATGGAAACACCTTATGACGAATATACTTTGAAGTAGTCACTTATCCTTATGTTACAATCAGGTGTAGAATTTTATTGGTGATGTATTGTAATTATACAGTGTTTCATTGTCTCTCTTCAAAATTACATTTGCATGCTTGCTGTCTTACTCACTAGGACTTTTCAAAGGTGATCCCTTGCTCATGCATGTAAGTCTTCCTTATACCTGAGAATGAAAATATCCTGAGGCTGGAGAATTTTATTTTTTTAAATAACTATTTGCTTTTTTTATCTTCTCACAGGTCCTGGCTTTTAATAATCATACCTTAACTGTAATTAGTCCACTTTTTTCATTTTAAATATCATTCTCATTGATAGAAAGACTTACTCAATGATATGTACTAAAATATCTACTTTGTGCCAGGAATTGTTTTAGCAATATGGGATATTTGAGTGAACAAAAGAGACAGAAATCCCTGCCTTTGTGGAGTTACATTGTGAAGGGGGAGGCAGACCATGTGTAATGCCATACTCATATCTTATATAGAATGTTAGATTACGTGGAATGTTCAACTTTGTAAAATGTTAGAAGTTGGTCCACACTATGAGGGGGTAAAAAGGCAGAATTAAAGAATCAGGATTCTTACAGTGAATGAGATTAAAATCAAGCTCAATTCTAGTTTTGTTTTCTCTATAATCTGTCATTTGCTCTGGCTGTGGTGATTCTGTTCTTCCTTTGTTTAATAAAACATTACTTTGAAAATATCTTTTTTTTCTTTTCTCATCGTTTTGTAAACCTTTTCTCATTCTGTGTTTCCTAGAAAGTCTTGATGCTTAGAAAAATCTTTTTAAATTTATCTCTGGTCTTTGCTCCTAACTCCCTTCTTAAAATTTAGATCTCATCCAATAGTTATGTGTGCAGCAACATCTATGTGTGTGTGTGTGTGTGTGTGTGTGTATATACATATATATATATATATGTATATGTATACCCTTTTTCTTCTTCATTGGAATTATTCTCAAGGCTGATTTTTTTTTTGTTTCTTTAGTTGTATTCCTATCTGTAAAAAAATTACAATGTTGCAGGCCATATTATTTCTGAGTTTTCTGAAGTTTAGAAATATAGTTATATAAAATTTAGAATATAGATCTATGCAGGACATTCTCTTTCATGTTACTGACTCTGAAAACAAATTGGTCACTTCCCTTTAAGGCTTTTGAAATGTCCAACTAAATTTCAAGTTATATATTTTTAAATAACATTAATTCTAAAAAGCAAGTTTTATTTTGTGTACTTCCTTGTGAAGTTGACATTGTCAGAAAGGCAAGTAAAAAATTTGTTAAGATATTTTACTTGTCTCTGGATGTAAATCAAGTACCTACAATTTTGTGTCCTTGCTATAATTGACTAGTATGTAATGCTATAATCAGAGATTGAGAAAAGCAGCCTTCATCTGGCAAGGCAAATTGTAACTTTTCTTCCAACACAAGTTTTACTACTCGTGTCTCTTTCAATACTTATTTAACTAATTCATCCTTTACTTCTAAGGAAATGTCCGTAGTACTTATTCCATCAATTTCTCTATCCATCATCTATCCATCCACCCATCTGTCCATCCATCCATCCACACATCCGTCCGTCCATCCATCCATCCATCCATCCATCCATCCAACAGCTATTTATTGAATGGCTACTATTTGTTTGGCACTTTTGGCTGCTGGAGGCAGAGGAGGAACAAAGCATTCTCTTAGCTTTTTCTGTGGAAAAGGGTTTTTGGAGCCTATTCTTTACCTGTTGAGTAGCAGCCGATGCTCCTTCTTGGGATGTTCCTTGTGCACCTTACAGAAACTCAGACTCACGCCTTGTGTATCATGCTGGTCTTGCTGCTTATTTCATCACCTGCCTCTCGAAACTTGCTTTAATTCTTCTTTTTCTCTTAAAGTTTTTTCTTTCTGGATTCCTGTTTCTTACTCTCTTTTCTACCTTGGAATGTACTATTTCTTCTAATAAGCTCAGGGCTAGAGAGAAGCTTCCTTTCACCCTCTCCTGCAGTAGGACCAGCTGGCGTTTAGAATATTAACTATCTGGCTCTCACCACAGGGAAAAAGACTAACTTAACACAGAGCTCATGTGTCAGAGGGATAGATATTTATATAATGCAAGGTCTTTTATCCAAAGTTCTGTATTTAACATGAATTTATATGTATCCCCACCCCTCTCAAAAAGGAACAGCAAGAATTTTCAGTGCAGCCACAAGAAAATGCATTGCCAAACTGGAAGGCCATGAAGGCGATATTTCAAAGGTGAGTTACTTTCTCATTTGGAAAAGTGTATTTACTTGCAAAAAATAAAGAGCAAGGCCTGGGTGCAGTGCCTCACACGTATAATCTCAGCACTTTGGGAGGGAGAAGTGAGAAAATTGGTTGAGACCAGGAGTTCAAGACCAGCCTGGACAATATAAGGATACCCCACCTCTATAAAAAACAAAAAAGTTAGCTGCACATGGTGTTGTGCACCTGTAGTCCCACCTACTCTAGAGGCTGAGGCAGGAGGATTGCTTGAGCCCAGGAGGTCAAGGCTGCAGTGAGCTGTGATTGCATCACTACATTCCAGCCTGGGTGACAAAGCAAGACCTTATCTAAAAAAAAAGAGCATGCTTAGTATAAGTAGGTCTATTGGAACTGAAGTACTAAGGTTTGTTCAGTTGTCTCATTTTTTTCTAGAAATCACTTACCTAAAGACTTTAATTTTAACTGTGTCCTCAAACTTAGCATAATAATTGATTTTGAAAACCTCTTAAAAAGTATGGAACAGCATTCTCCTCCACTGTTAGCAAAAGATTTAGTTAGCTGCAAATACTTAATACAGTAATTTAAGGAGTATGTAAAGTGCTTTTCCTGGTTCTGGTAAACATACATTTATGCTGTGCAAAAAATATGCTGTGTAGCAAGTATCAAGTGCTCTGTAAATTAGAGTCAATTGAGGAAGTAGTTCCTGAAAACATTTAACACCTAAAGTATAAAATTGTCCATTTTGGAACTACAAAGCTGTATCTTCGGATTTTGTATAAACTTCCCCCAAAAGATCATTCAGAGAGCAGGCCTACCCAGTCAGCAGGCTGAAGTTTAGATGTGTCATCAGAACTTCGTAGAGAAGGCTAGGACTTGGTGGCTCTCACCTCCCACCTCAGTGCAATCCCTTGGTTTCCTGTCTGAGGTCAGATTTGTTCTTGCTTTATAAAACATCAGCTTGATGGCTTTAGGTTTCTGAAGGCTCCAGCTAGACTCTGGAACTCTGCCCCATGCTGTACCCTTGGCCTTACTGCTTCCGTACCTACCACTGGTGGTCATTGCCCTCCGGCTAGTCAGTGGTGGTCTCCAGGGCATGCAGACCATGGCGTCTTCATAAGCTGGGAGGCTTACGGATGGCAAGAGGGGATGGAAAAGTGGGGTGTGGCAGGAAGGATGAGGAAGAAGCCCAGCCCATGTTTCTGAGTGTCTGGTTAGGTAGCTATTGATACATCTGGGGTGTCCCCTCCAGAAGTACATGTCTATTTTCATGAATGACTGAATATAAATAATTCTCTAGTGCTATTTTCTTAAATTTTATGCTTTTTAGGTGAACATATTACTTATTGAATTGGCATCTGGTAAGGGCATTTCTATGGGGTGCAAAGCTAAAGTATTCACTCATTCATCAAGCACGTTTAGAGAGTGTTCAGTGTGCTGGGCCTTGCACAGCCCGTGGTAACACAGTGATAAAAACAGATATGGCCCTGCCCTCCTCAAACCTTCAGTCATCCATCAAGGAGATCGCCCGAATCACTATCTTCTGGTGATTAGAGAGGGATGTAAGCATGATGCCCAAAGGAATGCAGGACTAACAGGTTCCTTTGAGGGTCACTCAGATACCACTTGGCAGCACCTGGCACATGGAAGGCACAGAAGCATATTTACAGAAAATACTATCCTTGGGGTGGCAGTAGATGAGAACATCCCTTCTTACAGTTCTGACATTCACTTATTCTATGGCACAGATTAGAGAAGAATCTGTGTGCTTTTTTGAGATGGAATATTGCTCTGTCACCCAGGCTGGAGTACAGTGGTGCGATCTCAGCTCATTGTGACATCCACCTCCTTTGTTCAAGCACTTCTCCTGCCTCAGCCTCTGGAGTAGCTGTGACTGCAGGCACACACCACCATGCCTGGCTAATTTTTGGATCTGTAGTAGGATGGGGTTTTATCATGTTGGCCAGGCTGGTCTTGAACTCCTGACCTCAGGAGTTCAACATCTGCCCACCTGGGCCTCCCAAAGTGCTGGGATTACAGGCCTGAGCCACTGCTCCCAGCCTGGATCTGTATGCTTTTGACCACAAAGATGACACCAGGGTTTGGCTATGAGGAAACCTGACTCGTGTGGACTTCATCTGCACCAGGGCCCTGCCTGTTCGCATGGAGAAGGGCATCGTGCATCTTTGGAAAGAAGCTGGGTGGGGAATATTCAAATTATAAGGATGCTTTGGTCTTTATTCTTCCAAATGTGAAGAGTAGGCAATTAAATTTTCTCTCTGGATTTTAATTTCCATGTATTAGTCCCTGAAATATATTTTTTCCATCATGAAGAAATGGTTCTATGCAAGAATAAATACCAGATTAGGAAGGTGACATGTGCTTAGTAATGCTCTCTTTTTGCTGGTAAAAAATATATTTGGAACCATTACACAAAACTGTGATCAGTTTTCTTTCTCTTTTGCAGATTTCTTTCAACCCTCAAGGGAACCGTCTTCTAACCGGCAGCTCTGACAAAACAGCTAGAATCTGGGATGCTCAGACCGGCCAGTGCCTCCAGGTTCTTGAGGGGCACACGGATGAAATCTTTTCATGTGCTTTCAACTATAAAGGCAACATAGTCATTACAGGTATGGAAGACATCAATACCATAGATTTATTTTTTCTTGATTGGCTGTTAGAGTTCCCAAGCTTAATACTAAAAAGAGTTCATCCCCATCCCCTACCTCTTTTCTGGAGTCACTAGCTCATCTTGGCCTGCCCTCATACTTTCATTATTTAACTTTAGTCTTATTAGGACCCTCAGGAGTAAGCTCTGCCATTGACTGTAGTAAGGCTTTGTGAACTTTGAATTTTGTTTGCTCTAGATAAGGTAACAGTTTGATAGCTTGCCTTACTGGTTACTAAATTTCCCCAGTTGTTGTCTGTCAATTGAATGGTTAACATTAGTCAGCCAGGCACATTGGCTCATGCTAACAATCTCGGTGCTTTGAGAGGCTGAGGCAGAAAGAATGCTTGAGGCTGGCCTGGGCAACATAATGAGACCCTGTCTCTACAAATAATAGAGCATTAGCTGGGCATGGTGGCATGTACTTTTAGTCCCAGCTACTCAGGAGGCTGAGGCTGGAGGATCAGTTGAGCCAAGGAGTTGGAGGCTTCAGTGAGCTATGATCATGCCACTGCACTCCAGTCTGGGTGACAGAGTAAGATCCTGTCACAAGAAAAAATTCAGTTTATGTCAGTCAGTGTTAGCAACCAAAACAAGTCAGGATCAAAATTCTCCCTAGTTGGCTTTACGGCCCATTAGATATTTAGGCTTTGAGCAGAGTTGTTTTCTCTTCAGTTGTCCCCTGCTAAAGCACTAATGTTTGGGGAAAAAGAACATTCTGATCTTAGGACCTTCAAAATCTTTGCGATTATGATTTTCTAGTGTTAACTAAGATGTAGGTACTTCAAAAGCCCTGGGAAAATAAGCCATAGATTTTTATTGTGAACACAATATCAAATCTTTCCCCTTGATGAGAAAAGAGGCAAGGGGCTATGATAGAGCGCACATGGCGCTCCTGCAGGGAGTGAGAAAGAAGGAAGACCAGCCTTTCCTGGTCCAGATGGCCTCACGTGAGGCTGGCTGTGCAGTACCTCTTCCCTCAACCAGTTTTCACAGAAGACCGTGGAGAGTTTAGGGAAAGAATACTAGTCGTTGTGCCTTGTTTTGGTGCTGGCACATAAATTCCTGAGCGCTCCTAAGATACTGCTGATTAATTTAATGTGTCCCAAAGCACCAAGTGCTTAACATTGACTCACTAGACAACAGCTTATTAGAATGGTGTGACGCTTCTGTCTTGCCATCAATAGAGCAATCACTTTATTTGAAAGAATCTACTCTATTTTCTGAGTGGACCCCAGTGTGATTAACTGCGGGCATTTTCTAGTGGGTTGCCAGAGGCTGGGTTTAGAATCACAAAGTAGATGGCAGAAAAGTAGCTGTCATGGTCTTTACATTTTTTGAAATGTGAAGTGTCGTTTTGTGGGATATGTTTTTTTTTTTATGAATTATTGTTGGGTGGTCACTTAGCTCACCAACTGAGCTAACCAGCCACCCAACGGGATATGGTTTTTATAGGCGTTCCTAGTTCCTAAGGTACTCACACTTCTTATACTGATGTTATGTGCCTGGTTCCTGAAGGTGAGAAAACGAGTAGTACCCACTGATGATGAGAAAAAAACTCCTAAAATTTTGAAATGTTCCAAAGTGATATGTCTTGCCTCGTCCTAGGCTTATCACCCAAACCTGGAGATATCAAAGTCAGGCCGGGCATGGTGACTTATGCCTGTAATCCCAGCACTGTGGGAGGCTGAGGTGGGTGCATCACCTGAGGTCAGGAGTTCGAGACCAGCCTGACCAATATGGTGAAACCCCATCTCTACTAAAAATACAAAAATTAGCCAAGCGTGGTGGTATGCGCCTGTAGTTCCAGCTACTCGGGAGGCTGAAACAGGAGAATTGCTTGAACCTGGGAGGCAGAGGTTGCAGTGAGCTGAGATTGTGCCACTGCATTCCAGCTTGGGCGACAGAGTGAGACTCTGTCTCAAAAAAAGTCACTGTACTTCCACTGGGCGGGGATGTTTGAGGGGAGGGCAGAGGGGATGACTGACGTGGCTTCATTCTTAGGTCTCTTTCATTCTAAGAAGCCATGAATCTTGCTAGTGTGAGCGGGATGTGTACCTGCTTAATTTACAACTAGCTGCTATCATGAAAAACAAAATCACTACTTCAAAAATGCTTGATCTGCTCAGAGACTCTGCAGCTAGCCACGGAGAACCTAGCCCATTTAACACATTGCTAATTACCAAAGACCAGAAAATGTCAACTTGTAGAAAGGGAGAATGAGGTGAATGAAAGGAAGAAAATATAACTCTGTAAAATCTGTTTTATTAGGGAGCAAGGATAATACCTGTAGGATATGGCGTTGACTGAAGGAAGCTGGTCAGTGAGCAACCTTCCTAGCAACGGTAATCAAGAACTTGAGCTTCATAAACAGCAGCTCTTTTAATATTTCTTGTGCTTTCTCTTTTTCTACATGTCAGCTATTTATACAGCTGTCCTTTATTTCACGGATACGACCATTAAACATGACAAAGTTATGTCACTCCTATATCATTATTTGATACAGATGGCGGGACACAGCGTAATGTTTGGCTAATGCCACCAGTTATTTCATTTGTTTGTTTTTTTAAAAAGCATTATGATACTGATAAAGGAAACCACAGTGATTTAACAACGTGTCTCCTGGATTCTACTTGGAAGCCTATGGTAATAATCTCTGTTGAATAAAGTGTTTGGAGGAAATTCCTTGTCCATTTACATCTGTATTTATGATGTATGTTTTTAAGGTGAAGTAAGGGAAATAATGTGGATCTTATTTAATAGTGAATATCTTCTGTATTGATACATTGAAAAAAATGTTGGCAGGTTTATTTCTAAGGAAAAGTTAAACGTTAAAAGTTAAAAGTGGCTCACACCTGTAATCCCAGTGCCTTGGGAGCCCCAGGCAGTTGGATCACTTGAGGTTAGGAGTTTGAACCAGCCTGGCCAATAGGGTGAAACCCCATCTCTACTAAAAAAAAAAAAAAAAATTAGGTGGGCATCGTGGTGGGTGCCTGTAGTCACAGCTACTCAGGAGGCTGAGGCAGGAGAATTGCTTGAACCCAGGAGGCAGAGGTTGCAGTGAGCTGAGACTGAGCCACTACACTTCAGGCTAGGCGACAGAGTGAGACTCTGTCTCACACACACACACACACACACACACACAATAAATAAATAAAATCTGGATGGAAAACTATTGAAGTGTGAGAGAAAATGATCAAATGCCAACCTGAGTACTGCTGAAATATTTTAAAATGTTTTTTAAGAGCTTGGTTTGTGTAAAGGTGCCCAAATGTATATTAAAATTAAATTTAAAAGAAAAGCACAAGCTGCAACTAATGAGGCTTGAATCTGAGGCAAGAGAATGCCTGGTAATCTTATAAAATCATTTTTTTAAAAAGCTTCATTGAGATTTAATCAATATATAAAATATTGCATATATTTAATGTATATACATTTTCACAAGTTTGGACATGTGTGATGCCATCATCAAAATGAAGGTACTAAATATATTCATCACCTTCAACCATTTCCTTATGTTGTTTTGTGTTTTTTGTTGTTTCTTGGTCCCAGAAATTTACATGAGCCCTATCATTTTAGCATATTTTAAGGTGTATGATACTTTATTGTCAACTGTAGGTACTGTGGTGTACAGCAGATCCCTAGAACGTGTTCTAGAACTCATTTTCTTAATGATGCGAGTAACACTAGTATGGCTGAGTGCTTACCATGTGCCAATAATACCCAACCACTTTATGTAGAGCGTCTCATTTAATCTTCCTAGCAACTGTCACATAGTAGATACAAGCCCTGATTTATAAACCAGGGAAGTTAGTCCTTGAGAAGTTAAGTAATTTGCCAAGGGCATCTGGTTATTAGGTGGTGATGTGAGTTTTAGAAACCAGGGATTACCCTGTGTTCTTAAGTAAAGAAGATTTAATATGGAAGAGGAGAATCAGATATATAAGTAGATCAATTGAAGTGAGAATTACTTCTTAGATTCTCTATGGATGTTAACCCTCAAGAAGAAAAAAATAAAACAAACACAGGCCAAGTGTGCTGGGTCACACTTGGAATCCCAGCAATTTGGGAGGCTGAAGTGAGAAGATTGCTTGAGCCCAGGACTTCAAGATCAGTCTGGGCAGCATAGTGAGACCCCATCTCTACAAAAAAATAAAAATATTAGCCAGGTTTGGTGGTGCACACCTATAGTCCCAGCTACTTGGGAGGCTGAGATGGGAAGATTGCTTGAACCCAGGAGGTTGAGGCTGCAGTGAGTTGTGATTACATCACTGCACTCTGGCCTGGGCAACAGAGCAAGACCCTGCCTAAATAAATAAATAAATAAAAACAATAAAGTAAACAAACACAAAGATAAACAAAACCTTTGTTGGAACTATTGGAAAGAAGAAGTTCCAAGATGATGAAGCCAAGAACTTAGATTGCAGCAAACTTTGCCAAAATTTTGCTGCTGCTTTTTTTTCTTAAAGCAAACCCATTAAGCTTTTCTTCAGCTTTATTGAGGTATAATTGACATGTAAAAATTGTATTATTCACGGTATACAATGTGATATTTTGATATCACAAAATGAAATAATTACCACAGTCAAACTGCTAATTAACAAATCCATCACCTCACAAAGTTACCTTTTTCCCCCCGTGGAGAGATTACTTAAGATTTACTCTCTTAGCAAATTTCAAATATGCATTATTTTTGACTATAGTCACCGTGCTGTGCATTACATCTCTGAAACTAATTCATCTTGAAACTGCAAGTTTGTACCCTTTGATCAATATCTCCCCATTTTCCCCACTCCCTGACATCTGGTAACTACCCTTCTACTCCGTTTCTATTGAGTTTTGCTTTTTAAAATTCCATATGTGAGGTAATACAGTATTTGTCTTTTTTTGTTGTGCTTATTTCACTTTGTTCTCTAGGTTCATCCATGTTGTTGCAAATGCAAGAATTTTCTTCTTTGTCCAGGCTAAATAATATTACATATATCTTTATACAGGCATACCTAATTTAATTGCGATTCACTTTATTGCACTTCTCAGGTATTGCATTTTTTGAACAAATTCAAGGTTTCTGACAACCCTGCCTGGGGCAAGTCTGTCAGTGCCATTTTTTTCCCACAGCATGTGCTCAATTTGTGTCTCTGTGTCACTTTTTGGTAATTCTCACAATGTTTCAAACTGTCGTATTTGTTATGGTGATCTGTGATCAGTCTTCTTTGATGTTACTATTGTAATTGTTTTGGGGCACCAAGAATCATGTCCGTATAAAACAGTGAACTTAATAAATGTTGTGTGTGTTCTGACTTCCCCACCAACCAGCCATTTCCTATTTCTTTCTCTTTCCTTGGTTCTCTCTGTTTCCTGAGATGCATCAACACTGAAATTAGACCGATTAATAACCTTACAATGGCATCTAAGTGTTCATGTGAAAGGAAGAGTCACATGTTTCTCACTTTAAATCAAAAGCTATAAATGATGAAGCTTAATGAGGAAGGCACAGTGAAAGACAAAATAGGCTGAAAGCTAGGTCTCTTATGCCAAATAGCCAAATTGTGAATAAAAGGGAAAAGTTCTTAAAGAAAATTAAAAGCACTCCTCCAATGAACACATGAATGATAAGAAAGCAAAACAGCCTTATTGCTGATGTGGAGAAAGTTTTAGTGGTCTGGACAAAAGATCAGACAAGCCACAATATTTCCTTACGCCAAAGCCTAATCTAAAGCAAGGTACTAACTATCTTCGATTTTTTGAATGTTGAGAGGTGAGGAAGGTACAGAAGCAAGGTTCGAAGCTAGCAGAGGTGGGTACATGAGGTTTAAGGAAAGAAACTGCCTCCATATATAAAAGTGCAAGATGAGCAGCAAATGCTAATGGAGAAGCTGTAGAAAGTTACCAAGAAGTTCTGGCTAAGATCATGAATGAAAGTGGCTACACTAAATAAAAGAGTTTCAATGCAAATGAAATATCCTTTTATTAGAACAAAATACCATTTACGACTTTCATAGCTAGAGAGGAGAGGGTGCCTGTCTTCAAAGCTTCAAAGGATAACTGACTCTCTTGTTAGAGGCTAAGACAGCTGATGACTTTCATTTGAGGCCAGTGCTCATTTACCATTCCTGAAATCTAGGGCCCTTAAGAGTTAGGTTAAATCAACTCTGTCCGTGCTCTGTAAATGGAACAACAAAGCCTGGATGAAAGCACTTCTGTTTATGGCATAGTTTACTGAATATTTTAAGTCTGCTGTTGAGATCTACTGATCAGAAACAAAAAATATTTTTTTTCAAAAATATTACTGCTCATTGACAATTCACCTGGTCATTCAAGAGCTCTGATGGAGGTGAATGAGGAGATTGGTTTGTTTTCATGCTTGCTAACACAGCATTCATTCTGTAGCCTATAGATCAAGAAGTAATTTTGACTCTCAAGCTTGATTATTTAAGAAGTACGTTTTGTAAGGCTATTCCTGCCATAAATTGTGATTCCTCTGATGGATTTTGGCAAGGTAGACTGAAAACTTTCTGAAAAGGATTCCCATTCTAGGTGCCATTAAGAACACATGCATGATTCATCTTGAATGATGAATCATTTTGAGGAGGTCAAAACATCAACATTAACAAAGGTTTGGAAGAAGTTGATTTCAATCCTCATGGATGACTGAGGAATTCAAGAGATGTGGTTTAAAATAGCAAAAGAACTAGAACTAGAATTAGAAGGTACGACTGAAATGCTACAATCCCACAATAAAACGAATGGATAGAGTTGCTTCTTATGGATAAACAATGTGGTTTCTTGAGATGGATTCTACTGTTGAAGATGCGGTGAACATTGTTGAAATGACAACAAAGGATTTAGAATATTATATAAACTAGTTGACGAAGCAACAGAAGGGTTTGAGAGAACTGACTTCAATTTTAAAAGAAGTTTTACTCGGGGTAAAGTGCTATCAAACAGCATCACAAGCTACAGAGAAATCTTTCACGAAAAGTCAATTGATGCAGCAAACTTTATTGCTCCCTTATTTAAGAAACTGCCACAGGCATCTGAACTGAACCTGCAGAACACCAAGGTATGCCTGCGTCTAATTATATCTGCACACCTATGTTCATTGAAGCATTATTGACAATCATCAGGATATGGAAACAACCTCCTAAGTGTTCATTGATGAACATATGAATAAAGAAAATGTGATATATATATATGATAAAGATAGATACATATATGTGTATTACATTTTCTTACATTACATTATCAGATAAAGATATATTTTCTTTATTGATATAGACATATATGTATTACTATCTTTATCCATATGGATGTATAGATATCACATATTCTTTATCCATCACCCATCCATGCATGCTTAGGTTGTTTCCATATCTTGGCTATTGTGAATAAGGCTTCAGTGAACGTGGGAGTTCACACACCTCTTTAAGATACTGATTTCCTTTGGATACATATTCTAGAAGTGGGATTGTTGGTTCATATGGTAGTTCCATTTTCAATCCTTTGAGGTTCTTTCGTATTATTTTCCATAATGGCTTCACTGTAACTCTTTATCTTAACATATGGTTTACAAATATTTTCTCCCATTCTGTGGCTGCCTTTTCTTTCTGTTTATTATTTTCTTGCTTGTGCAGGATATGTTTAGTTCGATGTAATCTTATTTGCTTCTTTTTGCTTTTGCTTCCTGTGCTTTTGCTGTCATGACAAAAACAAATCTTTGCCACAATCAACTCTGTGGAGCTCTCCCCCTGTGTTTCCTTCTAGGAGTTTTACAGTTTCAGGTCTTACATTTAAATCTCTAGTCCATTTTGAGTTGATTCTTGAGAATGGTGTAAGATAAGGATTCAATTTCATTTGTTCTATGTGGATATCAGGTTTTTCAGTTTCAGCATCATTTATTGAAGTCACTATCCTTTTTCCACTGTGGTTACTTCTTTTAAAATTCCAAAAATAGAACCAGATGCCTACTCTTGCCTATCTGTTTCTTTGATTACTTCAGGAAAGGGGTGATACTGTTTTGTTACATCATTCAGAATAGTCAGCCAATGTATGGTAGTGGAGATCCAAAGTCCCATAGACCAATTTAGGTGTAGGAAGACCTTGGTCAGAAAATGGCTTATTTCTCTTGTTTTTATATGTTGAGGAAGTCTTTCTTAGTATTTGTTATGACTTTCAGATAGTCCAACCTACTTAAATGTTTGAATACTTTGTCGTGCGGTGTGTATGGGTCTGGAAGTCAGATTGCCTGCATGTGGATTCTGATTCCAACCCTTAATCGATAGGCAAGTTATGTGGCCACTTCTCTTGTCTCAGTTTCCTCACCTGAAAAGTGACAATATAGTTCTCTTCTTTAGGATTAGGAACACCTGGCACAGGTTGGGTGTGGTGGCTCACACCTGTAATCCCAGCATTTTGAGAGGCCAAGGCAGGATGATTGTTTGAGTCCAGGAGTTTGAAATCAGCCTGGGCAAAAAAGTGAGACCCTGTCTCAAAAAAACAATAAAAAAATGGAAAAAAAAGGAATACCTGGCACATAATAAACATAGTAATCAACATTTATTATGATGATTGTTACTTGAGACAGGGTCTCACGCTCTTGCCCAGGCTCGAGTGCAGTGGTGTGATCTGTAACCTCTGCCTCCAGAGCTCAAGGAATCCTACCACCTCTGCCTCCCAAGTAGCTGGGACTATAGACACTTGCCACTCCACCCAGCTAATTTTTTGTTATTCTTTGTTGAGATAGGGGCTTGCCATGTTGCCCAGGATGGTCTCAAACTCCTAGGTTCAAGCAATCTGCCTGCCTCAGCCTCCCAGAGTGCTAGGATTACAGGCGTGAGCCCCTGTACCAGCCAACATTTACTATTATTTTTATGAACAAAAACTTAATCATCTTATATAAACACATTTCTCCAGAAAGAACATAGTATTATTTCCTCAGAAATTATACTTGAGATATAACTGACTTTAATGTGTCATAGGTATTGCAGGGAGAATTACCTAGATCAATTTTTTATCAATTAGAAATAAAATTTTAGGTTCTTAGAGTATTACCCTTTTAAAGGTTCTGTATTGAACAGAGGAACTCAGAAGTAAAGAGATCATCAATATAGACGATTATGATCTAATCCATCTTATTCATACGTTTAGATTTCTTATATGAGTCTATGAGAGTGGAGTATTCTTATAAAAAGAAATAGAGTTTCTAATGGCTCATATATAAAAATATATTAGCTCATGATTTAGCATAATTCCCATTTTATAATTAAAATAAATGCACTTTTGAACTAAACAATGTTTTTTATACCCGTATGTCTCACATTGCCATTTAAAACACATCAATCATCTTTAAATTACAAGTAAATTTATTTTCCTTCTTTTCACTGCTACTGTTACTTAGAAACAATTTATCTTTTTAAGGGTCCAAAGGAGTAAAATTTGAAGTTAAAAAAAAAACTGTTATCTTACCAAGATTATATTTTGCTGAATTCAAATCCACTGTTGTCTTGGTTAGAAATGTTTTGGTTACAAGTAATAGAATACTCGCCATGATTAAATACCATGATTAATACCATAATTAAAACAAGGCCAGTCCCAAAGGTGGCTATGCAATGGCACGAGGACTCAAGGACCCAGAGTTTGGTGACTTTCCACTTTGCCATCCTTAGCATGCTGGTGTCTGTCCTCCTGAGTTACCTTCCTGCTTGCAAGATTGAGGACACATATTTATTAGCTTAAGCATCTTGCCATCTATTTTATTCTCATCAAGGCTAAAAGAGAATTGCTTACTCCCCTCCCCACTCCTTCTATTTGCCGTATCTCAACAATGCTATTTCTGCTAACAATAGAATTATCATTTCCTTTTTTCCGTTTATTTTCTCTATCCTCCAAATCATAAATATTTTCTTCAATTAAGAAAATCCTAGTTATGCAGTTTCATTCCATTTTAAATCTAGAATCTAGAATCTCATTATCACCCTGGCACTAGAAACTGAAACTGAAACGATCTTCTGGCTGATTGCCCTAACTTCCTCCTGCCCCGTCAGGTTACTTCTTTCTAATACAAACAGAAAAAAATCAAAATATTGTATATTTTACAATTTACAAGACTTTTGCATAAATTAGTTCATTTAATAATAGGAACAAAGTAGGAATTATTAGAGTCCTAATTTAAGCCGGCAGCACATTTAGGAGTTGGTATAACTTTGAGTCTTTTATGCCTTTTTACTACCCGCCCCCACCTTCTTCTCCTTGCCTTTCCTCTGGAACATGCCGGTCTATATAAAGATATTCCCAGGGTGAATATCATTTCAGCATATGAAGGGGAAGTGATACAGTTGTGAATGCTGGACATCAGAGCAAAATCATCAGTTTCTCTCTAGTCCGAAATTTTGCACATCAGAGCAAAACCACCAGTTTCTTTCTAGTCTGAAATTTTCTCTTGTGCTTTGTAGTTTCAGGTTGTATTACTTAGAAGCTTAAAAATGAGTTTATGGCTATTTGTGGGCATGCAAACAATGAGAATTCCAGAAAGGCTCTATGGCAACTGTAAATACAGTGAAGGTGAAGATTGCTCTTTGTCTTACCTTTTGGGAAATGTTGGATGGATTGCTTTGAAAAAAATTGCCTTTGCTACTATTTTCTTGGGACTATAGAATCTTAATCAAGTAATCACCACCACAGGCCATATGTTTATACCTTTTACTTAACAACGAAGCAAATACTTTTTACTGCTCTCACTGATGAAAACTAGAAAATGTAACTGCTGTTTTAAAAGAGCATAACCTTGAGCATTTTTGTTAGTTCTCTTATCTCAGCAGGTGGCAGTGTTCATCTTTCAGCAGCACTTGCTTCTTTTCTTACAGCTACACGTGAAGAATATAGAGTAAGCTTTGTATTGTGTCTCTTACAGATCAGGTTTATGGGGGGATATGTAACAATGCTCAGATTGTAGTATAGTTCAAAGCTTAGGGCCACGCTGGCGGATTTGGGGCAAATGACGTGTCTTCTTAATCCTGATGCACTGTAGAGACACCTTCTGGTCTATTTGCGAGGACACAGACAAGTAAGGTGCATAAGCGATAGTTTCATTTTTTTATAGGCCCCTCTGTTGAAAGCCATATTGTGATCATTTATTTTATAGGACTGATGTTCAAATTAAGAACATCAAAACACCCTGGGAAATACTTTTACCCTTATGGCATTGTTTTAAAGTATTTGATAAATTCCCTCTAATTTTTCTTATAAAAATACTTTATTGTCTCAAGTATGAGGAGGAAGATTTCAAGATTTGGCAATTGCTCTTAATTAACGATATTTACGTCTTCCTCCTCATGAACAATGATTTCCATTGCTGTGCAGAGCCGAGGAGGCATCTGAACCTACTTAGAGGTTTAGAGATTTACAAAGGGGAAAAAGCGCGATAAAACTGGGTTGATTAAGAGTCATGACTACCGCATGCGGTGGGAAATTCAACACTCAATTATGACTTTTAATGTTAGTATCTGATCAGAGTCTGACATGGATTATTTTTGTTTTAATAAAGTTTACTGTGTTTTCAATGGATTGAGTATCTAATCATTGTAAGTACTTTGAATTTGATTACTTTTACATGACCACAAACCCTAAAGGATCACACTGATTTGTGTTTGGTTGTCAAAGACAAAAGTAAGTCTGCGACCAGATAGGGAAACCATCTGCCTTCACTTTCATTTCAGCAGGAGGTCAGAGGTTCAAAGGAGAATCCGTTTTATTGAGTAAAAAGAGGAAATGCGAGGCAGCTTCTCATTAACAAGTGTTCTATGAAGACAGGAGTTTTGGAAGTGGGGAGATTTTCTAACTGGTCTTCAGGTACATTTGGCAGTCTCTTTAAGGATTGCTCAGTGCTGTGGGTGGAAGGTTTTCAGCGGTGGCCATTTCCCGGAAAAAGTGGAGGTCATTGGTGCTTTGTTGACATCAAACTGTCATAATGGTTTTTATTTGAGAGGAGGGGTGGCTGCCATGACAGCCCGTTTCTCCTGAGTGACAGTATTTTGATGATTGAAAATACCAACTCTGGAATCAGAATGTCTGTTTTAATGTCCTGCTCCACCATTTTTTGGTTTTGAGACCTTGAGAATTCAGTTTGTGACTCAGTTTTCTCAACTACAACATGACCTTCCCTTTCTCCATTGAGAACGTGCCATTTCGAGGCTGGAATAATCAGTGCTTTCTGGGTGACGGGAAGGGCGATCTTGCATGTGCTGCCCTTCCTGCAAAGTGCAGGGGCAGCTCCTCTGTCTTTCTGAAGACCATTCACTGCTGCTGCAGCAGAGCCTTCCTCCCTCCAGTGTGCTTCTGAGTCACTGACTCCCTTGGGGAAAGCAGGTGGTCTATATTTAGAACAGCATTAGCTGCTTTCCTAAGCATTTGAGCTAATATTTAACTAGTAATCAAAACCTTTCTGTAGCATTGGCCCTATGTAAATTTTAGATAATCTCTTACTGTCTATAAGATCTTCCTCTTAGGTTTGGTTTAAAAGGAGAGGATAAAAATAGAAGAATGTGAATATATATATGGGAAAGCAAGTTTCTTTAGAGGGGAGTCTTGGTTGCTGCAAAATATACATTATAACATTCAAAGATAATTTATTTGTAAATGAATCATGTTAGCAGATTTAACCATCAAAATTGAAGGTTAAATTAGGTGAAGTATGCCATGTCAGGTGTTCATGTAGCTCACTATCTAAAGAACTTCAAGTTTCCCATTCTTATATTCCCAGGCATCTGCGAGCTGATCCTAATCTGTATTTCTGGCCTCATCTTTCCTGCTCCTGTATATCCCAGATGTTACGGGTTGAGTCATATCCCTCCTAAAATTCAGCTGTTGAATTCCTAACCCTCAGTGCCTCAAAATGTAGTTATTAGAAGATAGGGTCTTTGAAGAGGTAATTAAGTTAAAATGAGACATTTGGGGGGGGGTGTCCTAATCCAATATGACTGGTATTCTTTTTTTTTTTTTTTACCCATACCCTCAAGCATTTATTTATTTATTTATTTATTTAACTTTACTTTCTGGGATACATGTGCTGAACATGCAGGTTTGTTACATAGGTATACATGTGCCATGGTGGTTTGCTGCCCCTATCAACCCATCATCTAGGTTTTAAGCCCCACATGCATTAGGTATTTGTTCTAATGCTCTCCCTCCCTTCCCCCCACACCCCCCTGACAGGCCCTGGTGTGTGATGTTCCCCTCCCTGTGTCCACATGTTCTCATCGTTCAACTCCCACTTATGAGCAAGAGCATGTAGTGTTTTGTTTTCTGTTCCTGTGTTGGTTTGCTAACGGTGATGGTTTCCAGCTTCATCCATGTCCTTGCAAAAGACATGAACTCATTCTTTTTTATGGATGCATAGTCTTCCATGATGTATATGTGCCACATTTTCTTTATCCAATGACTGGTGTTCTTACAAGAAAAGAAAGACCCGAGGCAGGCTATTGGCGAGACCAGCTCCTAATACATCAACGTGGGTTTAAGATCTCTCAAAGTGATTGAGTGGTCAGTGAAAAACAGAGACAAGGAAAAAGTTTTCCTTAAAGCTGGGCCCAGGGGGGCACCACATAATGCTGCTCCACGGATGTCTGACATTCCCCTGAAAACCTCATTGTGCTCAACAGTTTTCATGTGCTCTTTTAATAGGGGAGAGGGAACAAGGTTACGAAAAGTTTCAGTGATGATTATACAAAAAAATACATTTGCAAAAACTGGTGCACAAAATTCACAATGTGGTATTATAAAAGCAGAACAATGTAAAGATAACTTTCTGTGTGTCAGACAGAAACCATACACCTTAACAAGATTGTAGGTTAAACATAAACTTATGATTATCAGCAAGAACATATTGGACTTACAGCTATGGGGGAACAGGATCTGACACAGGACAACCAGCCTGTCCACAAAAACTGCAAGAGGAGGTGGCCTCCATGCAAGACTGGAGGAGCAGTGGGAGAAGAAAGACTTTTACATCCTTATCTCAACCACAGAGACAGACACCCCTCATGCGTCCATTTATAGGGTCTCCATAAGGGCCGCACTCCCCTTCAAGGGCCCTAATCAATATGCCTTTCCTGAGAAAGAAATCCAGGTAATAAACCTCTCTATTACATGTCTGTTTATAGGCTCTCTGCAACGAGAAGCCTATTATGTGCTGTCATCTCTCTCTGGCAGTCAAGCTATGCGGTTAGTCCCTTTCACAGAGTTCTTGTTTTTACCAGAACAGATCAGCAGAGCCAAAGTTACAAGCTGCAGCTCAGCAGAGCCAAAGTTCTAAGTCACATCTCAGCATTTCACATTATCCTTTATTTTCTCAAATATAATAGATACAGTAAGTAACAAGCATCACAAAGCAAATAACTCATTTCGGGGAAAGCAAATTCTAAGAGAATTTGCAGGTTAAAAATCAACAATGATTTCTTCTTATTTCAGATAGCTTGGGTTTTGCCAATTCTTCCAGAAGCTTGGGGTTGCTCAGTCACCACAGAGGGGTTCAGAGTATTTCCAGCAGCAGGCAAGTGCACAGAGGAAAGGATGCAGTGGGAAGGTGCCATCTGCCAGCAAGGGAGAGAGACCTCAGAAGAAACCAGACCGGGAGCACCTTGATCTTGGACTTCTAGCCTCCATAACTGTGAGAAAACAAGTTGTTTAAGCCACACAGTCTGGTCTTTCGTTAGGGCAGCCCTACTAAACTAATACAGCAGATAGTCTACTCACTAGGTCTCAAAAATGTTCCATGATTTCTTTTCTCTGTGATTTTACTTTTGCCGAACTACTCTAAAATTCCTTTTCCTGTATCTACAACTGGGCAATTTTACCACCTCATACTTTAGAATCTACTCCAGATATCATTATTTTCTCATACTCTTTTTCTGAGTTTCTCCCACTGACTCTCTTGCCCGCCACACTGGAAAAGATAGGCTTCCCAAATTCCATTCACGCATGCTTGTTAATCATCCTCCTCTTGTGAATGTAGGCTAGGGTTTCCAGAACTTGGGCTGGAGATGGAAAAGATGAAGGAACCATGGGTCATTGGAGGTAACTGGGGTTTGTTTTTAGAATGAAAGAGACTTATACCTGATTTTAAACTGAAGAGATGGTTCTAGGGGAAAGAGAAATGTTGAAGAATCAGAAGAAAATTGGTATTTGCTAAGCCAGTTGCTTAAGGAGGAAGAGGAGGGGCGAAAGAGCAGAAAGAGGGAGAGGCTGACATTATAAGGAGAAACAGCGCCTGTTCTGAGACTGGAGGAGAGGATATGAGGAAGACAGTGGTCTTCCTAAATTTGTTAGTTTTTATTTCTAAAATCATTAAGATCATGAGCTCCGGAGTGGGAGAAACAAACTCACTTGTCCAAACCCAAAGAATGGAGTCAGAGATCCAGAGAGCACTGTGAGACTTTTAATGACGATCTTGCCAGATCGGATGTCTGACAGGCAGGCACCCCTGGTGTTGAAACAGCAGTTTCAACAAGGAGTTTATCTCGTAGTGAGCAGGTCTTTCCCCTGGTTCCTCATAGGCTGAGTACTGTGGGGTCACAATCTTCCCAGATTGTTGTGTATTGATTGGGGCTTCAGGTGGTTGTTTTTCTTTCTTTTTTTTTTAGGGTTCTCTTGCTGCATTTTGTTGCAGCCCACAATGCATTGCAATCCTAGTTAGCTCAGGGTCTCTTCGAGTATTTGACTTACTACCTAAGTATCTGGGCAGGCTGATAACAGACAAAACAAGCTATTTTGTAGGCTAGTAAACTTGCATCTTAGACTAAACTTTTCGGTTTGGATAAAGGCAAATAAAGGGGGACAAGGAGGGGGAGGCTGACAAGCAGGCATTAGCTATCCAAGCAGGGGCCTAGTAAAACTGTTTCTTCTGTAATTTGCTGACCTAAGCTGATTCAAAGCACTTTGTCTTGGAAATGGACTACTGCATACATTATATCCTTCAGGAGCCAGACTCATGAATTCCTCTATCCTTTATGCTGGATCTGTGACTTGGATGGCTTTTTATCTGATTCAGTCTTAGTGTTTCCATGTCTACAATGAGCACAAATCCTCACCATCATCAAAGTATTCAATTATAACACATGCAAATTACTTAGTACAGAATCCAACAAAAGCAATCATTTTTATAATTCTTGTCAATGTCCTCCAGCTGAAGACCGCCAGAAACAGGGCTATAGTTGAATGAATTTTGTTGATGACACATTGGAGAGAAAATACACTCCCTGGGAAACCATGGAATGTCTCAGAGAGAGAATTTTAGAGAGAATTTATTATAGGATGTAAGCTTGTGTTAGGTTAGGTTTAGGCTTTGCTCTTTGCTCTATATTGGATGCTATCAGGAAGTGAAGATAATTCTATATGATGGGGTGCTTCACAAATTATCCATAGGGAAAGCAGACTAGAGCAGAGCTGAAGTTCTAATTAGTAAAGGAGTAGCTGTCACTCGTATCACCAAGAGATGGGGTTATTTAGTCATGTTTTGGCTTGGACAATGCTCATGTTCTTTCTGTATTCAGACATGACTCTAGGGTGGTTTTGTTTTTTGTCTTGATCTCTACCATGGCCACAGAGTAGCCTTGTTTATGTTGAGGTTCTGTGAAGTTGTGTGTTCAACTGGAAAACACCAAGGCCTGGCTCTCAGTATCAGGCCAGCAGCAACACAAACACCTGAATAATTAATGCCTGATGACCGTGCTTTCTGATGATGTCTGCAGAGAACGAGGTGTTTAAAGACTGAGATGGACATTGGGAACTTTTTTTGGGGGGGAGAATAGTCACTGAAGAGAATCATAAAGGGCTGATGGGCAACGTGAGAAGTGCAGCCAAGGTTTGAGCTGATGGAGTTACTGTAGCGATCAGCATTATGGTTGTGTGATTCTCTCTCATGGTGCTTGACTGTGGAACACTGGTGTGGAGAAGGCACATTCTAACATTGGCCCTGGGCTGGGGGTTTACAAAGAGACCAGGACAAAGGACAGGAGTTCCAAGGTAAAAGAGTCAGTGAGCACAGGTCTGTTGGTTCCTTGTGAGGAATGGGCTATTCAGTGAATAAAGACAGAATATAAGAAGACTAACCACCAAGAAAAGAGAAGACTAGAAGTCTTTTGGAGACTTCTGAGTAGGAGCCCTGCTGGGTGACGAGAAGATCGTTGGCTGGAAAAAGCCTAGGCCCTTGGAAATAAGGAGGTTGGGGAAAAATGGAAAGCCTTGCAAGAAGGCCCAGGCAAGGAGACTTTGTATTCTCCTTGGGCCTCTTTGGATTTGTCAGACATCCTGCTTTTTCCAAGACAGGATGCGGGTGAGGTGACAAGTGTTTCTATCTCTGTCCACTGGGATCATCGCTTTTTTCTGTTCAGATAGATAACGTTTTCTCATATTCCGTTTTTTAAATCTATTCCACCTCAAGTGCCTTTTAGCACTGGCGTTAGCAGTTTGCTGTATGGGCTATAAAGCAGCTTTGCTGCTGCCCCAATGTGTCACAGAGATTTTTATGATGGAGCACTTTGTTTTTAACTTCTCTCCCCAGGGCTGTGGCACAAGTTCATGGAGGAGAGATGAGATCAGGGAAAAATCTGGCCGGTATACATCCACAGTGTTCACAACAGTCTGCTTCCTCTATCAGGGACTCATTGTCTTTGGAATAAGCCTCACAGGACCTGGAAGCTGCCTCTGGACCTGTCATGTCCAGAAAGACCTGCAACCTCCGGAGAGTTCTTGTCCCTTTTCAAGCTGGTCCCACCACCAGGAAACAAAGCTTCTCTTCTTACTTGGAGCTTCTCCAGAATGTGACATGTTAGAGTGCTCTAAATAGTAAATTAATTGATTGATTGATGGAGTAAATACATGAATGAATTAATGCTAATATGGCTCACGACTTTAGCATTGATTTTCAAACTCTGCTTTATGGAGCCTCAGCTATTTTTTAAAGCTCAGTGAGTGAGGAGCTGAGTACATGGAATCCTGTTTTTAGCCAGAGGAGTGCCACTAAAAATACTTTTTTTGGTCCTTGATTTTAGCCTGCAAGTAAAATACATTTGAAGAGAATTTTTTTTGACTCTTGAGATAGATAGAGAGCTAGATAGATAAATAGATAGACGGCAAGAAACCACTGGCTGAAAAAATGAAGTTCTGCATTTAATTGTGCAAAATCTGGTTATAGTCTATTCTTCCACACTTGTTTTCTCTCACTTGCTCACATGAATTCTTTGTTTATCTTGTATGACGCATCCAGATATGCCCTTTCTAATCTCTACACTTTTGTTCCCCCAGTCTATCCCCAGGTCATATTCTAAATCTTCCTGATCTCCATGGCCAGATGTGCTTACTCCTTATGTCAGGGACCACCCTTTATGCTGCAAGCTTTACTTCTTCAACCAGATTGTTTCTCCCTTCCTCCCTCCTTCATTCTCTCCCTTCCTTCCTTATTTCCTTCCTTCCTTATTTCCTCACTTTCTTCCTTTTTCATTCCCTCCCTCCCTTCTTCCCTTCCTTCCTTCCTTTCTTCCCTTCCTGCCTTCCCGCCTTCTTGCCTTCCTTGACCCTGCTCTTTGCTCTAGACTTAATACTTTCAGGAAGTAAGAATAATTTTATATGATTGGGTATCTTCATGAATTATCCATAGAGAAAGCAGACTAGAGCAAGGTGAAAGTTATAATTGGTAAAGGAGCAGCTGTCACTCATACCAGCCAGGAGAGGGGGCTGTTTAGTCGTGTTTGTGGCTTGAACAATGCTCCTGCTCTGTCCTGACGGCTGTAAGGTGATGTTTTTGTTTTGCTTTGTCTTCTGTCTTGGTCCACGTCATAATCACAGAGTAGCTTGTTTGTGTTGATGGTCACTGGGTGCCTGTTATGGACCAAGCGTGTTGCTAGGTACTGGGATTCATAATAAGGAAGACAAACACCTCTCCCTCATTCATAGTTTACAATTTAGTGACGGTGGCAGGAGGGGGGGCGGTATATCAGTTGAGGTTCAGACAATAAATGGAGTAAAGTAGAAAACGTAAGGAGATTTACTGTAAGGAATTGGCTTCCAGGATTGTGAGGCTGACTAGGCAAGTCTGAAATTCTTAGGGAAGGTCATCAGGATAAGTGTCAGCGGAGACTTTTGTCCACAGGAGGAATTTCTCATTCTCCTAAGAAGTTTTTATTCTTCTCTTAAGGTCTTTCAGCTGAGTGAATCAGGCCCATTCAGTCTATGTAAGATGATTGCCCTTACCCAAAGTCAGCTGATTATGGATTTTAATCATCTCTACAAAATACCTTCATAAGACCCAGTACAGTGGCTCATGCCTATAATCACAACATTTCGGGAGGCTGAGGTGGGAGAATTGTTTAAACCAAGGAGTTGGAGACCAGCTTGGGAAACATAACAAGACTGCATCTCTACCAAAAATTAAAGCAAAATACCTTCATAGTAACTCCTAGATTAGTGTTTGATTGAATAACTGGGGACTGCAGTTTAGCCAGGTTGACACATCACCGACCATCACAGGGAGGGATATTTTTAAAATCATAAGTCTCAGGAAAGAGAAATTAATTTATTATACTTTTATTTGTTTTTCTAAATTTTTTATATTCATAGGTTTTGTGGGAACAGGTGGTGTTGGTTACATGAGGAAGTTCTTTAGTGGTGATTTGTGAGATTTTGGTGAACCCATCGCCTGAGCAGTATACACTGAACCCAATTTGTAGTCTTTTTCACTCACCTACCCCCACACTTTCCCCAAAGTCCACTGTATCATTCTTATGCCTTTGCGTTCTCATAGCTTAGCTCACACATATCAGTGAGAACATATGATGTTTGGTTTTCCATTCTTGAGTTACTTCACTTAGAATAATAGTCTCCGGTTTCATCCAGGTTGCTGCAAATGCCATTAATTCACTTTTTTTTTTTAAATGACTGAGTTGTATTCATTGTGTATATACCACAATTTCTTTATCCACTTGTTGATTGCTGGGCATTTGGACTGGCTCCATATTTTTGCAATTGTGAACTGTGCTGCTATAAACACGCGTGTGCAAGTATCTTTTCCATATAATGACTTCTTTTCCTCTGGGTAGATATAGTGGGATTGCTGGGTCAAATGGTAGTTCTGCTTTTAGTTCTTTAAGAAATATCCACATTGTTTTCCATAGTGATTGTATTAGTGTACATTCCCACCAGCAGTGTAGAAGTGTTCCCTTTTAACTGCATCTACACCAACATCTATTATTTTTTAATTTTTTGATTTATGGCCATTCTTGCAGGAGTAAGGTGTTATTGCGTTGTGGTTTTGATTTGCATTTCCCTGATCGTTAGTGATGTTGAGCATTTGTTCACATGTTTGTTGGCCATTTGTATATCTTCTTTCAAGAATTGTCTATTCATGCCCTTAACCTATTTTTTGATGGGATTTTTTTTTTTTTTCGCTAATTTGTTTGAGTTCCTTATTGATTCTGGGTATTAGTTCTTTTTTGGATGTATAGATTGTGAAGATTTTCTCCCATTTTGGGGGCTGTCTGTGTGCTCTGCCGACTGTCCCTTTTGCTGTGCAGAAGCTCTTTAGTTAATTAAATCCCACCTATTTTTTGTTTTTGATGCACTTGTTTTGGGTCCTTGGTCATGAAATCTCTGCCTTAGCCAATGTCTAGAAGGGTTTTTCCAACGTTATCTTCTATAATTTTTATAGCTTCAGGTCTTAGATTTAAGTTCTTGTTCCATCTTGAGTTGATTTTTGTATAAAGTGAGCAATGAGGATCTAGTTCCATTCTCCTACGTGTGGCTTGCCAATTATTCCAGCGCCATTTGTTGAGTAAGATGTCCTTTTCCCACTTTATGTTTTTGTTTGCTTTGTCAAGGATCCGTTGGCTATAAGGACTTGGGTTTATTTTTGGGTTCTTTATTCGGTTCCATTGTTCTGTATGCTTATTGTCATATCAGTACTATGCCATTTTGGTGACTATGGGCTTATAGCATAGTTTGAAATAAGTTAATGTGATGCCTCCAGATTTGTTCTTTTTGTAAGTCTTGCTTTGGCCATGCAGGATGTTTTTTGGTCCCATATGAATTTTACGATTGTTTTTTCAAGTTATGTGAAGAATGATGGTGGTATTTTGATGGGAATTGCATTGAATTTGGATGTATCACCCAAGGCCTTTCTGTGAAAGACACTCAAATATTTGTTCACCAATTTCTAATTTTATTCATTACTTATTTGTAGCTTCAAAAATAACGTTTGAATTTTAACTTATTTCACCTTGAGTGAATTTTGTTGCTATACCTCTTAAAAGAAAAGGAAAATTGAAGGGCTCATTAACTCTTCCATTAACTCCTGAAACATGAATTTGATATACTCTTTTGCATGAATTCAACTTTGTGACTTCTGAAATGGTACCACCTGAAAGCCACTTAAAGCAAGACCAATGAAATGTTATAGGCAGTATTTAAACCTAGGACTGACTGTTTTTTTGGCTCTGCTCATGTCTCTTCCAACTCTAAAATTTTATGATTTAACGATTTTGGAAATGTGTCAAAGAGAGACTTAGTGTAATTCAAAATAAATTTCAAATCTGAGGTGTCTTGTTTTCCTTTTAGATATTTAGCTCAACAAATATAAAGTTTTGAATCTTAAATATAATTTTCGTGTTTTACTCTATCAGAAACACAGTGGCAAAATACCATGTGGAAATGCATTTCTCAAAGAAAACTGCCCTAAATTACTTCAGCAATGTCTTTTGATAAATCTTTAGCCACCTGTGTATATTATTAAAAGATCAACCAGCAGGAAAGGTATAATTTTATCTGGGTGGAAGTCTTTAGTTTTAAGGTAACAAAGACAGATGAATAACAGCATTTTCAGATACAACCTCTTCTGAACAATGAGCTTTGACAGAACCCTGCTAGAAATTTATTCTTTGTGCTTGAGTCTTCTGATGAAAGTTTCCAGCTTGAAGCAATGGATTCAGGTATTATATTATTTATGCTTCTGCCATAATTCTAAATTGTCCCTTTTAAATCAAGAGCTAGCATATCTTCATAGGAAGTGTCAAACTTGTACACACACCCTCATACCATCTAATTATAAAATTGAACACAATCAAAGAGAAGAAAAGAAGATAAAAAGAGTTTCTTTAGTATTTAACAGATAAGCCATTTCACTAGTCTCTGTGTATTGTAGCTTTTTGTTTACAAGAATGTTTTTCAGTGGAGCAGGGACCTTGCTTATATTTGGTGTTCCCAGGATGCTTGGGTACAGTGATACTTAATAAGTGCTTGTTTAACAAAGTGGCATTCAAGTTAAAGCTCAGTCAAGCAGCCAAATTCCCCTTCCAAGCATTAAGCTATACTTACAATGTACTTAAAAGATATTTTATGTGGGATTATAAAAAGTTAACACTTCTGGCTGGGTGTGGTGACTCACGCCTCTAATCCCAGCACTTTGGGAGGTGGAGGTGGGCCAATCATTTGAGGTCAGTGGTTCGAGACCAGCCTGGTCAACAAGGTGAAACCCTGTCTCTACTAAAAATAAAAAATAAAAAAATTAGCCAGGTGTGGTGGCAGGCACCTGTAATACCAGCTACTGGGAGGTTGAGGCAGGAGAATCTCTTGAACCCGGGAGGCAGAGGTTGCAGTAAACCGAGATCATGCCACTGCACTCCAGCCTGGGTGACTGAGTGAGACTCTGTCTCAAAAAAAAAATAGTTAACACTTTTATTCTTCTTTTGTCTGGGTCTAACTATCTTTAGACTTTCTCTCTTCATTCATATTGAGATCTGGATAAGAGGCACATACAAATCACACTTTCTCTTTTATTGCTAGAAAAAGGATCTTCAAATGTCAGGCTTCAACTCTCACATGTTTTTCTTCTTCACTGAAACAACTGATGAGAGTTGAAATGACTACTGAATAAGTATTCTCGTAAGGGCCTGTTGTTTTCAATGAAAGAAAATATATTTGCAGTTAGCACCAAGGGATTCAGGTCAGGGGAAGACTACAGCTCTCTTCCTCCCCCAATAGATTGCTTAAAGCACCTTTAGATAAACATAAAAGACTCATAAAGTCAGTATGTTTCACTTCAAGAACAGCTCTTTTTCCTACTAAGTTGCTCCTACTATATGGAAATTCTTGGGATGTCAATGTTTGTATACCCAACTGAGTATCTGTTATAAAATACATTTTTCCCAAGCCCCCACATTAATAGTTTCTGACATATAAAAAATTATGATTGAGTTCAGATCTAATTAATTGGGGACATTTAGGAAGGCTAATTTGAAAGTATATAATATGGTTTTGTGTCCCCACCCAAATTGCATCTTGAATTGTAGTAACCTTGATAATCCCCATGGATCCCATGTGTCAAGGGAGAGACCAGGTAGAGGTGACTGGATCATGGGGGTGGTTTCCCCCGTGCAGTTCTCATGATAGTGAGTGAGTTCTCATGAGAACTGATGGTTTTGTAAAAGGCTCTGCCCCTCTTTGCTTGGCACATCTCCTTCCTGCCACCTTGTGAAGAAAGTGCTTTGCTTCTTCTTTGCCTTCTGCCATGATGGTAAGTTTCCTGAGGCTTCCCCAGCCGTGCTGAACTGTGAGTCAATTAAGCCATTTTCCTTTATAAATTATCCAGTCTCAGGCAGTTCCTTATATCAAGGAACTAAGAAATGAACTAATACAGTAAATTGTCACTGAGGTATTGGGGCACTGCTTTAAGGATACCCCAAAATGTGGAAGCAACTTTGGAACTGGGTAACAAGCAGAGGTTGGAATAATTTGGAGGGCTCAGAAGATCAGGAAGATGTGACTTGTTGAATGGCTTTGACCAAAATGCTGATAATGATATAGACAATGAAATCCAGGATGAGGTGGTCTCAGATGGAGATGAGGAACTTGTTGGCAGCTGGAGTAAATGTCACTCTTGCTGTGCTTTAGCAAAGAGACTGGCAGTATTTGCCCCTGCCCTAGAGATCTGTTGAAACTTGAACTTGAGAGAGATGATTTAAGGTATCTGGCAGAAGAAATTGCTAAGAAGCAAAGTGTTCAAGAGGTGATTCGGTTGCTGTTAAAATAATTCGGCTTTATTTATTCACAAAGATATGGTTTGGAATGGAACTCATGTTCGAAAGGGAAGCAGAGCATAAAAGTTTAGAAAATTTGCAGCCTGACAATGAAATATAGAGAAACCCATTTTCTGAGGAGAAATTCAAGCCTGCTGCAGAAATTTGCATAAGTAAGGAGGACCCAAATGTTAATTGCCAAGACAATGGGAAAATGTCTCCAGGGCATGTCAGAGATCTTTGCAGCAGCCCCTCCCATCACAGGCCTGGAGGCTAGAAGGAAAAAATGGTTTTATGGGCATGGCCCAGGACCTCAATACTCTGTGCAGCCTAGTGACTTGTCACCCTGCATCCCAGCCACTTTAGTCATAGCTAAAAGGGTCCAAGGTACAGCTCAGACTCTGGCTTCAGAGGTGTGATGCAGGGGTGGAGCCCTCATGGAGAACCTCTGCTAGGGCAGTGTGGAAGGGAAATATGGAGTGTAGGACTCCACACAGAATCCCCACTGGTGCACTGTCTAGTGAAGCTGTGAGAAGAGGGCCTCCATCCTTCAGACACCAGATGGTAGATCCATTGACAGCTTGCACCATGCACCTAGAAAAGCCACAGACAATGCCAGCCCATGAAAGCAGCCAGGAGGGGGGTACGCCTTGCAAAGCCACAGGAGTGGAGGTGCCCAAGGCCACGGGAGCCCACCTCCTGAATCAGTGTAACCTCAAAGTGAGACATGGAGCAAAGGAGATAATTTCAGAGCTTTAACATTTGACTGCCTCACTGGATTTCAAACTTGCCTGTAGCACCTTTGTTTTGGCCAATTTGTCCTATTTGGAACAGCTGTATCTACCCAATGCCTGTAGCCCAAAAAAACCTGCTTTTGATTTTACAGGCTCATAGGTGGAAGAGATTTGCCTTATCTCAGATGAGACTTCAAACTTGGACTTTTGGGTTAAAGCTGGAATGAATTAGGACTTTGAGGCCACGTGTGGTGGCTCATGCCTGTAATCCCAGAAATTTGGGAGGCCAAGGCAGGCAGATTACTTGAGGTCAGGAATTTGAGATAAGCCTGGCCAACATGGTGAAACCCCATCTCTACAAAAATACAAAAAATTAGCTGGATGTGGTGGTGCATGCTTGTAATCTCAGCTGCTTGGGAGGCTAAGGCAGGAGAATCACTTGAAGCTAGGAGGCAGAGGCTGGAGTGAGCCAAGATCACACCGCTGCACTCTAGCCTGGACAACAGAGTGAGACTCCATCTCAAAAAAAAAAAAAAAAGACTTTGGAAGAACATTGGGAAATAGTGATGTTGATTTTTCAGAGCATGTCTCCTCAAAATAGTCCAGATCTTCTGTCATCACAATCTTAATTGGAGAAAACTTTGACTTAGAATTTAAACATCTTTTTAAGTTTTTGACATGGTTTGGCTGTGTCCCTGCCAAAATGTCATCTCGAATTCCCATGTGTTGTGGGAGGGACCCGGTGGGAGGTAACTGAATCATAGGGGCATGTCTTTCCTATGCTGTTCTCATGATAGTAAGTCTCATGAGATCTGATGGTTTTAAAAAGAGGAGTTCCCATGAACAAGTTTTTTCTCTTTGCCTGCTGCCATCCATGTAAGACATAACTTACACCTCCTTGCCCTCTGCCATTATTGAGGCTTCCCCAGCCATGGGAAGCTCTAAGTCCAAATAAACCTCTTTATTTAGTAAACTGCCCAGTCTTGGGTATGTCTTTGTCAGCAGCATGAAAACAGCCTAATACACTGAGGAAAGGGACAGGTAAAGATATTTACATTTGCCATTAAATGTCTAATATGTGGCAAGTGGTTTGTAAAGGTTATCACTTTTAAACTTTGCAACTGCTCTGGAATTTAAGAACCTAACTAACCAACACTAAATAACCCAACTAGTGATGACAGCACAGTTCTGAACCCTAAAATGTCAGCTTTAAAATCTTGTACACTTTCCAATACACCATACAACCTCCACTAGTTAAGAATTATCCCTCACTTTGAAATGTAATATAGATGGCCTTGAGATGCCAAAAGTGAGATATCTATAGTCTGTAACTATGTCTATATCTATCATTTTTTAATGTTTAATATCTTTTTTCTTCTTGATTTTATAATTTCTTGAGAGTAGAGTCAATGTTTCATGCCCTGTATATCTGCTGCAAACATTGGTTAAAATTGTCAGAAGCTCAGTGCCTTAATGGTATCTGATAGAGTAATTGCTTACAGTTCATTGTTAATCCCCAGGCTTCTTCATTTCCTGGGTTCAAATAAGGTCAATATTAATAACAATTGCTCAAATTCCACTGCCTTCTTATCTTCACTTGTATTCCGAAGGACCTCAATTTAAAATCTCTCCTAATGATTTATAGTGGCCCCTGGAGGTGCTTCATGTTAGTGCAGAGTTAAGATGTTTAGTTCTAGACTGCCTTGACTATGTCCTTTGATTGAACCTGAGGAATACCAGTCACTCCATATTATGGTTTGGCACTCTGTCCCCACCCAAATCTCATAATTCCCATGTGTTGTGGGAGGGACCTAGTAGGAGCTAACTGAGTCATGGAGACTGGTCTTTTCCATGCTATTCTTGTGATAGTGAATAAGTCTCATGAGATCTGATGGTTTTAAAGAGGAAAGTTTCCCTGCATGAGATCTCTCTTATCTTGTCTGCTGTCAAGGTGAAGGTGCCTTTCACGTTCTGCCATAATTATGAGACCTCTCCAGCCACTTGGAACTGTAAATCTGTTAAAACCTCTTATTCTTCCCAGTCTTGGGTATATCTTTATCAGCAGTGTGAAAATGGACTAATACACTCTGCAAATCATTCATTTACCTTGTATTTAAAAAATTTTTTGTTTCCTTTTTGATCCACCACTAAGAGTCACAGCAGCAGTATTTGTGTGTGTGTGTGTGTGTGTGTGTGTGTGTGTGTGTGTGTTTGAGACAGAGTGTGACTCTGTCACTGAGGCTGGAGTGCAGTGGCATGATCTCAGCTCACTGCAGCCTCCACCCCATGGGTTCAAGCAATCCTTCTTTCTTAGTTTCCTGAGTAGCTGGGACTATAGACATGCACCATCATGCCCAGCTAATTTTTTGTATTTTTATTAGAGACAGGGTTTCACTATGTTTGCCAGGCTGGTGTCAAACTCCTGACCTCAAGTGATTCACCTGCCTTGGCCTCCCAAAGTGCTGAGATTACAGGCATGGGACACCATGCCTGGCTGCAGCCAGTATTTTTGAATGCCTCCTTGGTATGTGGTACAGGTACCAGTTACTGGGGACATGTAAAGAGTAGGTTTTCCAGAGTTTCCAAAGCTGCAAGGCCTGATGATAAGTGGCCTTCTCCTTATACTCCTATGTCTCATGAAACATGAACATAGCTCCTTCAGCTTTTATCTACAACCTGCCCTCCTCAGGGCTTAAATACCTATTTGTGAGAAGTAGAGTAAGGAGCAAGTATTATACTATACTCTACAGTATCTTCCTCAGTTTAACAAATAAACTCCTCACTCCTTGCAGATCATCTCCACTAAAACCTCACCACTGCATCAAGTACTCTCAGACATGCTTCAGTCTCTAGGTACCTTGGTATCTAGGTATGTAGATATCTAGTATATTAGATCTAGGTATCCAGGTACATAGATAGCTAATGTATTGCAAAGGAAAGGTTTCAACATGTTTGATTCGGGGCACCATATTATTTATACAATTAACATGGCATATGTTTTAATTCCCCCAACTCTCATTTAATATTTCTATCCAGCTTTACAATGTATCTGCCTTCTTGCTATTCAAATTTAGCATTGCCTTCATCTAGGAGCTTGTTAAAAATACAGAAATTTGGTCCTTTCTCTAGGCCTACTGAATTGGAATCTGAATTACTATTAACAATTCCATTAGTTAACGCCAAAGTAATTTGTATGCATGTTAAAGCTTAAGAGGCTATGATCTCTATTAGTCTACCATGCCCTAGCTTATTTTAGGTAATGATGAGCTAGGTAGTTAGGACCAAACTCCAGTGAAACAACTAAAATGAGCTGGATAAAATACAAAATGATCTTAAGTTTTTCAGCCTCAGACTGAAAGATTTCTCATGTGCCTGGCAGAAGCAAACAAAAATTGCCCCAAGGGAATGGTTTCATTATCACAGGCCTAAAATTACTTATATAGTTAGTTTTTAAAGTAGCTACCTAACATGCTGTCAAAGATACCAGATGCTCAGAGAACCTAGGAGACATGAATGAGGTCCAGCAAAACAACAGGTCACAGCAATAGACTTCAGATTGATAAATTATCAGATACAAACCAAAGACAACTATTATACTTATTATATTTGAAGAAATATTTAAAATATCTAAACTTGGGGCCAGCCTCCATGGCTCACACCTGTAATCTCAGCACTTTGGGAGATTGAGGCAGGCAGATCACTTGAGGTCAGGAGTTTGAGACCAGCCTGGTCAACATGTTGAAACCCTGTTGGTATCAAAAATATAAAAATTAGCTGGGTGTGGTGACGCACACCTGTAGTTCCAACTACTTGGAGGTTGCAGTGAGCTGAGATCATGCCACCACACTCTAGCCTGGGAAACAAAGGGAGACTCTGTTTAAAAAAAAAAAAATCTGAACTTGGAAATATATTTAGTGAATAGGGAGCTATAATAAAAAGTGACATAATAGATTTTTTTTAAAAGAACCAAATAGAACTTCTACAACTGAAAAACAGTAACTGAAATGTAGACACAATTGATGAGTTTAACAGCAGACTAAGCTGAAGAGAGAATGTGTGAACTGGAAAATGGTCAGAAGAAATTATCTAGCATGGGGAGATACTAGAAGAGTGGATAAAACATGGTGCAAAAATCTGCCATGTTTAATTGGAGACATGAAAAGAAAGGAGAGAGTGAGAAGGGTACAGAAATGGCTGAGAAATTTTCAGAACTATTTAAGAAACTAATCACAGATTCAAAAAGTTTATTAAATCCTAAGTATGATTTTTAAAAAAACATACCTACATAGATAATAGCTGAAACATTTTTAAAAAATCTTGAAATCTGTCCTTGAAAAGGAATAAAGATAAATATTCCCATTACTATGTGGCATAACACACCATTGAAAACATAGTGGCACAAAACAACAACCTTATTATGCTAACCAATTCTGTGGGTTAGGCATTTAGATAAGACACAGCAGGGATAGTTTATCTCTGCTCAGTGGTGTATGTGCCTGGGATGGATGACTTGAAAGCTAGGCTCTCAAAGATTGTCAATAGGAATGCCTACTTGGTTTGTCCACCATGGTAGTTTCAGGCTAGTCTGTTTTGTTTTTGTTTATTTTTTTAACATGGCAGATGGATTCCTTCATGGTGAACACCCAAGAGCAATAGGCAGAAGATGCACTGCATTTGATGACCTAGCCTTAGAAGACACATTGCCTCACTTCAACCAAACACTTTTGTGTGAACCCCACCTAAATTCAAGCTTAGGGGACAAGACACTAGTCAATTAGAGAAGTGTCAAAGAAATCAGCTGCATTAAAAAAAAATCACCTTGGACTGAGCACAATGGCTCACACCTGTAATTTCAGCACTTTGGGAAGCCGAGGCATGTAGATCATTTGAACCCAGGAGTTTGAGACCAGCCTGAGCAACGTGGTGAGACTCCATCTCCAAATAAAATAAAATAATTTAAAATAAAAATTTTAAAAATCACCTAATCAAAACTAGGAAGAGCTGTATGGACACTAAGGACAAGTCTTCTTAATAGCATGAATTACTGCAGTAACTTAACCATGTTAATCTGATATGATTTTCATGATGCTTTATTGAACATTTATTTTAATAGATTTATGGAGCTACCAGTTACTAGAGGGGAAATCCCTGGCTTATGCAAATTTCATTCCACAGCAAAATACCAGGACTTCTTGGAGAGAATTTTAATCAATTTCTTAATTGCTGAGCTCCAACATTAGTTGAACTATATAAACAGCTTGTCAGAATGATCTGCCCAATATTTAGGAAGAAATATATTTTAGTCTTAGGAAACCCTAATTCAATAGAACCATGTGAAATGCCAGAAATACTTAGTGAACAAGTTAGAAAAATGGAAAATAAAAATGAAGGAAAAAGCCAGTTTATCCTGGCCAATCAATTTAATTAGACCACAATAGGCAACAGAATCCAGCCCAACTCTCTAGATTCAGTCATATGCTCACCCCTAAATCAATCTCTTGGCCAAAGAAATAGAATGCAGTCACTGGTTTAACCTAGGTACATAACAACCCCTATAGCCTGGGAAGCCATTATTTTCCCTCTAAGCAAGCAGAACCATAGATGAAAATTAGGAGTCATTGGGATGGGACAAATAGATGTGAGAAGAGTCACCTTCAGGTATCCATGACAGAGAAGGTGTATTCCAGGTAGATCAAAGAGCTTATGGAAGGTTCTGCAAGATCATCGATCATTTGCAGGGAAATGGCAAGAAACTGTTATGGCTGGAGTAAAATATCTAAAATCCCTGGCCACTAAAATCACAGGAACCAGACAATAATTATGTCACACTAAAAGGAGATTAGCTAATTGTTTCATTAACAACACTCTTTCAAAATAAAGCAGAGACCTATATTCTTATGGAGCTGATATATGAGAAATCTTTTAAATATTTTCTGGAAAACTATAGAGAATGAAAGAGTACAATTCAAATGTATTATATAAAGGTTTAATTCATAAAAACCTTATTTATGTTCTCTAAGATCTTACTAATTGCTTCAAGCTAATGCTGACTACCCTCAATTATAGTGTCTATTCATGGGTCCATGAACTTGACACTTGAAAGCTTCCCTTGAAAATTACCTGTCAAAAATATGCTTTACCCAGGTGGAAACTAGGTTTATAAATACTTCAGCCTGTTTTTAACTCTGTCTCTGTAGACTAATATGTCATTTTCTAAGCAGGCATCATTTAGGGTGACCATTTTAAAATAGAGTCAAGGATTCAGGAATCACATTGGCTCTGTACCTTGCTGCTTACAAAGTGTGTTTGTGAATGTTGTTCTATTGATTACTTGCAACAGCCCTGTAATTGAGGTATACTGCTACTCCTTTTACAGAAAGATACACTGAGGCTCAAAAAGGTCAGTAGTTTTCTCAAAGATACACAGATTGTCAGTGGTATATGAGACTCAAGGTCACACTTCCTTACCCCAAGTCCAGCCCTCCTTTGGCAGGTGCTCTTTCCTGTCATCAGTAAAGCAGATGTCAGCCAGGCACATTTGCTTACACTTGTAGTTCTCAGCACTTTGGGAGGCTGAGGCAGGTGGACTGCTTGAGACCAGGGGTTCGAGACCAGCCTGGGTAACATGGCAAACCCCATCTCTACAAAAAATAGAAAAATTAGCTGGGTGTGGGGGTGCATGACTGTGGTCCCAGCTACTTGGGAGGCTGATGCGGGAGGATTACTTGAGCCCAGGAAGTGGATGTTACAGTGAGCTGAGATTGTGCCACTGTACTCCAGTCTGGATGACAGAGTGAGGCTGTCTCAAAAAATAAAATAAAATAAAGCAGATGTCACCAGAGCTTCTAATTTATCAAAGTACAATTTGAATCACAGAACCCACATTATACATTAAGCTACTCTGTATAACTGGAATTATGACAATAGTTTGTTTATACCCAGAATACTAGAACAATAAAAAATACACATTACCTATTTTCGTTGTATAATTGACCCTTGAATAATTCAGGGGTTACTAGTACTGACCCCCAGGACAGCAAAAAATCCATGTATAATTTTTGACCTCCCATAAACTTTACTAATAGCTTACTGTTGACCAGAAGCCTAACAATAACATAAATAGTCTACTAACACCTATTTTGCACAGTATACGTATTATATTCTGTATGCTCATAATAAAGTAAGCTAAGGAAAAGAGAATGTTATAAGAAAATCATAAGGAGACTTTCCAGCCTTTAGTACTGTAAGAAACAAATCTCTGTTCTTTAAAAATTAAATTAAAAAAAATCATATGGAAGAGAAAATGCATTTACAGTATTGTACTGTATTTTTTGATACAATTAAGTTTATGTAACCTGTTTACAAGGTGAATTGTCTGTCTGAAATAGTGGGCAACCATAGTTGTAGACCTCCATTTACAAGACATATCAAGAAATTAAACTTTTTCTTGTAATGTCATGACTTTTTCTCTATTTTTTGGAACCACTTCCAGCATCACTAGGTGCAATTTATGTGGGTCCCATGCTGTTAGTGAAGGTTTATAGTACTGAATTAAACACAATGAAAACTCTAAGATCATTTTTTTGTGTGATATGCAATTTGCTGGAGAGATGAACTGCTCACATGGAGATGATTGGCATCATATGGCTTTTTAAGAGGCCGCTTGCAGCACTTGAGCTATCTCAATAACGACGGGAGGTGAACACAAAATGGTTATGGTAGTATAAGAAGTACTACAGTTATTTTTATGCAGTTATGATTCAATACTGCATCTTCACAGTTGTTTACATTTTTCTTGATGGCAAATGACACCAGGTATAGTCTGTTTGTGTGCATAAGTTCTGATAAATTTTTTAATAAGTTTGTATATATTTTATGGTAACAAATGACATAACAGACTAGTATTTATATATATTTTATGTATTCATAAGATACCTGACTTTTTAATTGTGTCAATATTTCTAGGCTATACAGTTTGCATACTTTTTCACATCACCACCCAACTCCAAAATAAATATATTTTCAAATATATTTATTGCATGGGTCCACTTATGTGTACTGAATTAAACACAGTGAAAAATCTAAGATAGATTGAGACCAGCCTGGACAACATGAGGTATACTGATACATATAATATGCAAGTGTATATATATATATATGTATGTGTGTGTGTGTATATATATATGTGTGTATGTATGTATATATATATATGCAAGTACAAGGCTTTCAGTTAAGTTTGTTTTGGGATAAACACACAGCATGCATCCTGGGAGCTATGAAATACATCTATATATATATAATTCAAAATTTATTATGGAAAAACTTGCAAGAAAATTCTTCACTTTTCAGTATGGTTAGATTGGGGACTCGGAATAAAATGTAGAATGTTAGACTCTCACCCTACCCCTGCTCTATCCAGAAACTGCTTTCTACCCATGTTGAATGTACCCTCTTCTCATTATCCACATATAAGTGGACCATGCAATTTGAACCTGTGTTATTTGAGTCAACTGTAATTTTTAGTTGAACACTATAGTTTCAATAAAGAAAATTATCAAAACACATACACAAAGCAAAAGCAAAACAAAAACCACACAAATGTGAATAAAACGCTGCATTGTGTGGTTAGATCCTACATACTTAGTTGTTTGTTCAAGGCTTTCTGCATTTTGGCTCCAAGCACTTCTGAATCGTAAGTCCTCCCATTCTTCGACGGTCTGTGTCCAATATTGTCTCAGCTTTCAGTCTCCCTACCATGGCCTACATTCTTTCTTTTGCTAAGAATGATCTTTGCTACATCTTTTCCATTTCTGATTTCTCACATCTGACTTGGGCTTTCAGGTACAGTCTACATAGAATCTAACAGTCATGATTCCCCACTGACCCCTCGAACTACCTCACTGTAACTCTATATATGTCTGATCTTTGTCTCAGAATGTATATGTGATGAGAGCAAGGTAGATGGCAGCTTCATATTTCTCTGGAGTAATTCACAAATTACCTTTTTGTTTCTCTTCAAACCGAGCTTCTTGGCTAAGGTTGTGGAAGTAAGTCCAGCACTGTCAACCAGATGGTTCTTAATTGGTTAAATGTAACTTTCTATAAGAGTTATAAAGTTATTTGTGTACCTATCTTAATAATGTTGTCAAAAATTTCCCCCAAAGCTTTAGCCTTCTGCATTTCCATCAGCATTGCATGAGAGTACCTGTTTCCCTGCACCGTTGCCAGCACTGAACGTTATCAATGATTTAAATTTTAGCTAATTATATATGTTGTATTTTCATTTGCATTTTCCTGATAACTGAAGAAGCAGATAATTTTTCATACACTTTTGGTCCTTTTTCTTTCACTATTTATTAATTGTCATTATCTTCTGTCCACTTTCTTTGGAGACACTTTATCAATTGTAGGAGTGTTAAATAGCATGGTTTATTTTTGTACAATGTTGTATATATTATAAGTACTTTAATATACTCTTTTGCTTTTGACTTTGTTCATAATGTTTTGTTATGCAGTTTATAACATTTTAACTAAATTTACCTAAATATATACTTTAACTAAATTTATTAAGTTAAATATGCAGTTATTCTCTTGTCTCGTTTAACAGGAGTACCTCTGACAATATAACTCAAATTTTAAAAATAACTTCCATTATTTTAAAATACTTAAAATATTTCCATTGTATTAAATATTTTATATTTTTTATGGATAACTGTGATTTGGTTCTCTATTGCTAGGTAACATACTGTATTAGCCCCAAACTTAGTGGCTTTAAATAATACCATTTATTTTTTTCTCACGATTTGGTGGATCAGGAATTTGAACAACGCTCAGCTGGTTAGTTCTTCCACTCCATGTGGCATCAGCTGGCTCACTGTGTTGGCAGCAACACTGGAATGGAAGATACAAGAATGAGTCCTTCCCATGTTTGTCACCTTGGTGCTCCTCCCCATAACCTCTCTTTTCACTTGCCCAGCTTGGGCTTCCTCATAGTATGGTGGTCTCAGGATAGTGATACTGTTAAAATAGGTAGTCAGACATGAGCAGGGCAGGAGAGAGCCCCTTCCCTCCCACCTGCCAACTCCAAGGAGTGTCAGGCAACCATCAGGTGACGATCAGATGGTCATTAAACTGCCTCTCTAAAATAATAATTGGGTCACAGCCAGTGCCAGGGAAATGTAGTCTCCTAATAGATAGAAACACCTGAAACTGATGATCAGCAGCTTCCAGATAAGATCTCAGGAAATGGGTGAGTAGGATCAAGCATATGCACTAAGAGACGAAACAGTGGAGTTTAACTGGTAACACTTGAGTGGTAAGGGAAAAACGCCTCAAGTGAGCGTGTGCATAACTTGAGCAAACAGTGTGCATGAGGCCCCTCCCAAGTGCTGGGAGGCCACTGTGCATGTGGACAGCCCATCCTAAGGGGAGAGTCAGGAGAGAAGAGACACAATCCCCTGGACACATGCCAACATATAAGTCGCCAGTCAAAGGTCAAACAATGCACTTGAGCTCTCAAGTTGCCCACGTGACCCAACTCCAAGAGTACTTTACTCCCTTTGATTCATGCTCTAAAGCTTTTTAATAAACGTTCACTCCCACTTTAAAACTTGCCTCTGGGGAGAAATGCCAGATATAGGTGATGGGGAAGAAGGCAGCAAATCACACTGTCATGTGTGTCCCTATGCAACAACCTTGCATGTTCTTCACATGTACCCCAAAACCTAAAATGCAATTAAAAAAAAAAATGAAAAAAAAAAAAACTTGCCTGTCTCTCACTCTGCCTTATGCCTCTTGGCCGAATTCTTTCTTCTCAGAAGGCAACAATTAAAGTTACTGCAGACCCGTACAGATTCACCGCTGCTAACATACTTTGGTGCTGCAGGACTCGGATACGTTCCCTAGTGCTAATGATACTTACACTGCTGCTCGTTTTCCCCAAGAGAACATGAAGACTGGCAGGCCTTTTATAGGCCACGACAACGAAGACTGTTATGATTTTATATACGTAGACATAGGACAGCTTTAAGCAGGGTAAGTTGAGGGGTTTAGATCTGATCCTCTGTAATTTTCTCAGCTGTGCCTTTCCCCAAATCGTCAGTCTTGACCCCCTCCACATACACACTCATGCCCAGGAGCAGTTGTTTAAAGGCATTTTGTTCTTTCTTGTCTTCTTTGCCATTTGTAGATGAGCTGATAAATTATCTAAAATGTTATCACAAGTTGCATTTCCTAAATGTGAATATTGTCCTCAAACTGATTTCACTCATTTATAATTGGGTTTATTAAGCAATATGAACTCTGCCGGCTACAAACATACAAGTATATAATTGATGTCCATTTACTTTTCTAAACTAATTTTAAATACCTGTCTTACCACCTTCTCTTATCACCCAGGCTTGATTATGGCCTGAGGAACTGTTTGGCCATAGCCTTGACTGAGATGGACCTGTCCACTGGTGCTTACCTGGTGATTGGACTGTGTGCCTGGGCTGCCACGTGACTCTGACTCAAGGATTGGCATCCCGAGATGGGAGCTAGATCTTGGTTGAAGCACCGTAGGAACCAGCATGGTCACAAAGCAGAGAACTCATGAGCTGAACCTATGCAGGAACGGGCAGGTTACCACCCAAGGGCCAAATCCAGTCCGCCTCTTGTTTATGTACAGTCCACAAGTTACGAATTCTCTTTACATTTTTAAATGTTGGAAAAAATCCAAAGAAGAATATTCTGTGGCATATGAAAATTAGATGAATTCAAGTTTCAGTGTCCATAAATACTGTTTTATTGAAATGAAAAAAAAAAAAAAGAAGAAGAGGGCCTGGTTTGATTTGTTCCTTTACTTTTCTGCAGGCCTTATGGGTGTGCAGCCTCTGTAGCCACTTAGACCCTACATTTTGTGAAATCATGCACGTGGTTTAATGCTCTTCTGTTGTCATCTTGAAATTCTTAATAATTTTAGCAAAAGGGGCCCTACATTTTTATTTTGCACTGGGGCTTGCTGATTATGTGGCTGGTTCTTTTTCTTGGTTTCAAATTTCTCCAACAGGTTGGAGTGAAAAGGAGGCAGAAGAAAAAAGAATCATAATCTACTTATCTAACCAATTTTGAAATACTCTGTGTCATGGTTGTCACTGTTTCTCAACCAACACTGATCCTGTCAACCTAAGAAAGAAACTGAGGAAAAAATAATGTAAGTAGAGAGTTTATCTACTTCTATTTGAAGACTAGAACACAGGAGAAACACGTTCAAATTGTCCTGAATATATTCTCCAATTAGCAGCAGTTACAAGTGGGTTTTTAAAGGAAAAAATAAGGAGCAGTTCTCACATTGATTCATTAAAATAACATAAGCTATTGATTGGCTATACATTATTCTTCATATCACAAATTTTAGTAACATGAAGATAATGGGTGAAGGTCACTTTATGCAACTTGAAGACAAGAAAAAACAAAATGCCTTTACACAATTGACCCTAGGCATGGGTGTGTGCGTGGAGGGAGTCGAGATTCCAGTCTCATACTCATGCCACTCTGGGCCTGATATATTTTTCATGCCTCATGTAGCTCAGACTGCTCTGAGATAATTTTCTTTCTCAACATCTAGGACTGGGAAGAACATGGGTCTGGATCTGAACTCTGTAAGCCATTTCAGCCACCACTCTTCATTCCTGGCTGCATGCTTAGAAGGCCATCAGTCTTTTTCCTCTTTGCCCTCTGCCTTGTTGGGGAGGGTTCCTCCTTCCCTCCAACAACTCTCCTTCAAATCAAGATAGGAGACACATGATCGTTCCTTAAGGAAGGAATTCTGGTTTACTTACTTTTTGGTTGGTGGCCTGTTTAGACAGCAGATTGGGTGATTTTACCTTATGCACATCTTAGTGAAGAAGAAAATTCCAGAGAGGAGAGTCAGCTGAGGGTGGGAGAGAAGAGACGGCATTGGTGCAGATAAGAGTCTCACTGTTTGGCATCGTGCCTGTTTACTGTGGACACTTACTATTAGTCCAGATTCTCCAGAGAATCAGAAGCAATAGGATATGTAGAAAGAAATATAGAAGAAGAAATTTATTATGGGAATTGCCTCATATGATTATGAGGTGAAAAAGTCCTATAATATACTGTTTGCAACTGAAGAACCAGAAAAGCCAGTGGTATAATTTATTCTGAGTACTAAGGCCCAGGGGACCTGATAGTATAAGTTTCAGAGTCTGAAGGCCCAAGAACCAGGAACACTAATATCTGGGGGCAGGAGGATGTAATTGCCCAATGAGTTCTTCCTGTCCACTGTGTCACTGATATGGTTTGGCTGTGTCCCTGCTTAAATCTCATCTTGAGTTGTAGCTCCCATAATTCCCACATGTTGTGGGAGGGACCTGGTAGAAGATAATAGAATCATAGGGGTGGTTTCCCCCACACTGTTCTCATGGTAGTGAGTAACTCTCACGAGATCTGATGGTTTTATAAGGGGAAACCCCTTCCACTTGGTTCTCATTTTTCCCTTGTTTGCTGCTATGTGAGATTTCATCTTTCTGCCATGATTGTGAGGCCTCCCTAGCCACGTGGAACTTAGTCCATTAAGCCCCTTTTTCTGTATAAATTACCTGGTCTTGGGTAAGTCTTTATTAGCAGCATGAGAACAGACTGATACAGTAAATTGGTACCAAGAGTGGGGTACTACTGTAAAGGTACCCGAAAATGTGGAAGCAACCTGGAACTGGGTGAAAGGCAGAGGTTGGAACAGTTTGGAGGGCTCAGAAGAAGATAAAAAAAAATGTGGGAAAGTTTGGAACTCGCTAGAGACTTGTTGAATGGCTTTGACCAAAATGCTAATAGTGATATGGACAATGAAATCCAGGCTGAGGTGGTCTCAGACGGAGATGAGAAACTTGTTGGGAACTGGAATAAAAGTGACCCTTGCTATGTTTTAGCAAAGAGACTAGTGATATTTTGCCCCTGCCCTAGAGATTTATGAAACTTTAAACTTGAGGGAAATAATTTATAGAGTATCTGGCAGAAGAAATTTCTTAGCAGCAAAGCACTCAGGATGTGACTTGGGTGCTGTTAAAAGCATTAAAAAAAGCATTTAAAAAATCTATGATCTGCCATAGATTCATAATAGAATGACAGAAAGGAGGTTTGACAGAATACGGTTGGCCTCATAGTTGGAAAAATTTTAAAGTGCATCATATTTTTGTCTGCTTCACATAATTCGAGTTGTTTAATAAACCATTAACATTTGCAAGCTGACTGCCAAGGAAATGCTTCCTTGTTCAATATTCCCAGGGAGTTGGAGCAAGGGGGGAAAGAAAGAGAGAGAGAGAAAGAGAGTGAAAGAAACAGAGGGAGACAAAGAGAGAGAGAGGAAGAGAGAGAGAGCATGAACCTTCTGTATGATTCCTTACCTTCACATTAGGACAATTTAAGTCCCATGTCTATTTCTGGGCTAAATGCTCTGATAGGGGAAGATCCTGATGGGCGTGGTCCAGCCTGCATTCACTCTGGGAGCTGGGAATAGAGTCAGCTTCTCTTGCATCACATAGATTACATGCAGGAAGGTGGATGCCTTAAAAAAAAAATCAGGCAAAAAGGAGAGGGAAAAGTCGTGCCGCTGACTAAGGGAGAAAAAGTCTCTACTGCATGGTGTCACCGTATGTGATAATCATCTGCTTCCATTTTGGCCATGATCCATGTGGCCCTGGGCAGTGTAGCCAATTTTCTTTGGATTGCTTCATGCCAAAGATTCCCCCATTATTCACATTATCAATGCCCAGATTGGGACAGGACAGTTGTCATTTTCAGTGTGTAATTAGTGACCAACAGGTCTATGTACTGTGGTGATTTTATTTGTACCTTCTTTCCATTGGCCTGTCTAAAAGGAAGATTCCTCTAACTCCTAGACCTGTAATGAATTCACGTCGGCATTTGTTACTTTGAAAAATAACCTCCTGTTATTCTTTTCTCTTTTCATGCTGCCTCCTAGAGTCAAGCTCTAAAAAGAGAATTTAAAATTCATCTCTCCATGTGTTTAGGATTTGTTCACTCTTCCCACACTGAGTATTTGGCTCGTGCACGCTTCCTCTGCGATTCACTGAACAATTCTGCTTTTTGGTTTGCTGCTTAATTTTTCATTTTGAACAGATGAATGGCACAGCATTATTCACTGAGTGTTTAATGAAGTATAGCATTTTAAACATTAAATATAATATAACATTTAAAAAATACTTCTAAAAGCATTATGAGAGAAGCCAAACTTTTTTTTTTGGTGCCTTAAGAAACTTTTATTTTAAATTGTAAATTTCAGAGTTTTGGAAAACATAACCTGGTATTCTTCCAGATTGAGGGCATCTTGCCATGCCCTCAAACACTGCAGTTAAATGCAGCATTTGCCTGGAGGCAGCTTAGGAGAACAGTCTAGAAGTAGCGGCTCCTTTCCTGGGGTGCTCTCAAACAGCAAACCCAACCTTATAAATAGCCATCGGCTGCACTTTCCCAGCCTGAATTGTGCTCAATGTCAAGTAAGTAACACAGTTTTATTCACTGTGCTCTCTTCTTACTTCAGAAGAGTCATGGTGGCTGAGAAAATACGTAACAAAATTGAGAAAGAATGATTTGTGTGTTGTGACTTGGCTTCTTTTTCCCTCTGCATTGTTCATCCTTTGACCTCCCTTGCTTCTCCTGCCTCCAACTTAAGGCAATTAACAAGCTTGCAGCAGAAGTTAAGAGTGCAGCCTCTGAGGCTCATCTGCCTAGGATCAATCCTGCTCTGCCTGTTTCTGGCTCTGTGACCTTAAGCAAGCCACTTACTCTCTTTGTGCTCCAAGTTTTTCAATAATGAAGTGATAATACCAACTTCAAGGAGCTATGGCAGAGAACAGAGCAGTCAATTCACGTATAGCAATTCAAATCGTGTCTGGGACACGGAGCAAGTGCTCACGTAAATGCCAGTTGTCTCTGCTTCCTTGCTCAGATCCTCTCAAATCTCTGCATCTTGATTTGCTTATCTATAAAATTAGATTCAGTTTTTTTCCCACATGCAAATAAGTGCATGGACCTGAGCAAGCAGCACAGAAGAACAAATCATTAATAAAACTCTGGCTAATTAGCATTGGGGATATTCTTGCCAAGGTTGCCCTGCTTTTCCAGAACCGTTAGAAGCTGACCCTTCTCGGACTTCTGTGAGATACTCATTAGCAGATGTCACGATCTTAACTGAAGGGCTGGCCAAAACCTCCATGCTGAGTCAGAAAACTTCATTTTCTTCCACGAATAAATTTGTTTATTTATTTATTTATTATTATTTTGAGATGCAGTTTCACTCTTGTTGCCCAGGCTGGAGTGCAATGGCACAGACTCAACTCACTGCAACCTTTGCCTCCTGGGTTCAAGGGATTCTCCTGCCTCAGCCTCCCCAGTAACTGGGATTACAGGCATCCACTATCAAGCCCAGCTAATTTTTGTTTTCTTAGCAGAGACGGGCATTGACCATGTTGGCCAGGCTGGTCTTGAACTCCTGACCTCAGATGACCTACCCACCTTGGCCTCACAAAGTGCTACAGGCATGAGCCACTGCACCGGGACAAATTTGTTTATTTTAAAATGTTGTTTTTTCATTGGTCAGGAGAGTTCCAGTGATGATGGCATTGTCCTTGACATTCTGAAGGACGAGACCCCATGACTCAGGGAAACTATGCTGCTGTGTCACCCGTTCATGTGGCAGCTCAGGGCAAACGAATGCAGCATCCAGCTGGAGACAGCTGGAAAATGTCGGGAGAGAATGAAGATGGGAAAAATATACCACCAAAGAGACATGGGGCTGAGAGGAAAAACTGTCCAAAGAATAGAGACGCATTGGCTCTGTGCACACTACTGTCCTTGGACGTATAGTTTCCTCTTCCATCCCTGCTCCCAGGATTGTTCTCATGGTTATAACAAGCAAGCACAGACCCTCTCACTGATGGAAGTGCAGACAGTAGCTGGCTTTCTCATCACCTCCTTCTTTGGTACCAACAATCCCAGGTTGAGATTGACTAGCGAGTAGTCCTCAGGGGCCATCTCAAGTGACACTCTTTGACTTCTTCAAAAACTTTCAAATTTACTCAAGGGCCCTTGGAACCACTGAGGGGAGGCATAATCTAAATGAACATTTTCCACTACCCTTTAACCCTTGCTCTGCTTTTAAATTAAGTTTCTTCTTCCTACATTTTTCACTGATGCTATATGCCCAAATAAGTTTTATATGTTACTAATATATTTTTGTTATGGCTCATCATTTATATCCTTTACTAGAATGAAAATTCTAAAATGTCAAAGATCTTCTCTGTTCTCCATTGCATTTCCTTGCGTCATCTAGACCAGTGCTCAGCATGCTTGGTGTCGAATTAAGTATTGGTGGAATAAGTGGTTAATGAGTGGAGTGAGTGAAACGAATGCCGGGCATTCTGCTGAGTTCACCTTCTTATCTCTCTTTTCTGCAAGGTGGATACTGGGCAACTCCAAAGCCTGGGCTGTAATGTCAAAAAATGCTTAATAGGCCATTACAGGCATAAGTTACAGCTTCTTATTTTTTCAGAGGTATACATATATAGTTCTGTTGAAATGGTGTAATATTTCAAGTGGAAAGTAATGCATTCAATCCACTTTGAGTGGCAGGTGGTTAGAACTGTTACCTCAGTTGTCAGCAAATCGAGATGAAGAAAGAACAAATTCACATGGTTTGATTGAGTAATGAGCAGGTTTGTTAATACAGGCCAACTCTTGTCACAGAGGTCTGGTGTACAGGCCATTTCATCACCCAGGTACTAATCCTAGTACCCAACAGTTATTTTTCCTGATCCTTTCCTCACTCCCACCCATCTTCCTCTAGTAGACTCCAGTGTCTGTGGCTTGCTTCATTGTGGCCATTGGTTCTTATCATTTAGCTCTAATGTATAAGTGAAAATATGCAGTATTTGGGTTTCTGTTTCTGCATTAGTTCACTTAGGATAATGGCCTCCAGCTCCATCCATGTTCCTGCAAAGAACATGATGTCATTCTTTTTTATGGCTGGTGTAGTATTCTATAGTGTATATATACCACATTTTCTTTATCCAGTCTACTGTTGCTGGGCATTTAGGCTGACTCCATGTCTTTACTATTGTGAATAGTGCTGCAATGAACATATGCATTTATTGCATATGTTCATTTATGATAGAACAATTTATATTCCTTTGGGTGTATGTTCAGTAATGGTATTGGTGGGTTGAAACAGTAGTTCTGTTTTTAGCTCTTTGAGGAATTGCCACACTGCTTTTCACAATGGTTGAACTAATTTACACTCCCAACAGTGTGCAAGCATACCTTTTTCTCTGCAACCTTACCAGCATCTCTTATTTTCTGACTTTTCTTTTTGAGATGGAGTCTCGCTCTCACCCAGGCTAGAGTGCAGTGCACTCTTGGCTCACGGCAACCTTTGTCTCCTTAGTTCAAGCAATTATCCTTCCTCAGTTTCCCAAGTAGCTGGAATTATCGGCATGCTCCACCACACCTGGCTAATTTTTGTGTTTTTAGTTAAGATGGGGTTTCGCCATCTTGGCCAGGCTGAACTCCTGAGCTCAAATGATCTACCTGCCTCACCCTCCCAAAGTGCTGGGATTACAGGCATGAGCTATCATGCCCAGCTTTGACTTTTTATTAATAGCCATTTTGACTGGTGATATCTCGTTGTGGTTTTAATTTGCATTTCTGTAATAATCTTGATGAGAACATGTACTATACAAAAAACCCAAAAACCTTTAAAATAGCATTCCTTCTGGTCAGAATCTGACTCTTTTGATCTGCCTTCCTCATAAATACATGCGTTCCACAAGGGTGGGGTTTCTTCAAACAATTGAGGATAGGAACCAGAAGTAGGATCTGGAAGGTGAAAGCAAATGAAGAAGACATGAGCCCTACTGTCCAGAAACTAGAGCTGAGTTATGAAAAAGGGTTGAACAGCTCCCTGAAGTTCTACCAATAACCCCTAAATTTTGTGTATTTGCAACTTTCCTTAGGTCTTCAAAAGAGCTTTGACATGGTTTGGCTGTGTCCCCACCCAAATCATGTTGAATTATGGGTCCCATAATCCCCATGTGTTGTAGGAGAGACCTGGTGGGAGGTAACTGAAGCATGGGGGTGGAGACCTCTATGCTGTTCTCATGATAGTGAGTGCTCACGAGATCTGATGGTTTTATAAGGGGCTTGTCCCCCATTTCGCTGCGCACTTCTCCTTGCTTCTGCCATGTAAAGAAGAACGTGTTTACTTCCCCTTCTGCCACGATTGTTAAGTTTCCTGAGGCCTCCCCAGCCCTGAGGATCTGTGAGTCAAACTTCTTTCCTTTATAAATTACCCACTCTCAGGTATGTCCTTATAGCAGCATGAGAAAGGACTAATACAAGCCTATGCAATAAAATTGGTAAGAATTATAGCTACATGTTTTTCTTTGCCTCACTGAACACTCAGTTTTCTTAACCTTTTTGGGCAGAATTATTCAAAATTTAGTTTCTCTGCCTCTTGCCCCAGACATTTAGAAAACAAAGAGACAAACCGTTCGTGGATGTTTAGGAGGAAGCCTCTTCTAACCTTCGCTTTGCTTAGACGCCACACCCCAGACAACTGTTTTGCTCCTTCCTTGGTACCATATCTCTGACAGACAGCAATGTACAAAATGTTCAGTTAGAAATGGTCTCATATATCACATTATTTACACACTTTACCTGTTATATTAAAACATACATAAAAAATAAAGTATCAAAAACATTTGGTAAATATATTGGAGAGCCTGGAACTCTCCAATACTATATCCCTGCAATGAAAATTTAAAATAAGGTTCTGCTTATTTATTATCTTATTAAAAATACAGGAGGTAATAACTGATGTAATTCAGTGAAGTGGGTTTTCTTTGTGACATTTCTGTGCATTTCATAAAAGGTCAATGTGTGGTCTACTGCCTTGATTACTAAAAATATTGCTAGGTTTAAAATAACTGTGTCCTGTTGCTTGAAGTAGTCAGCAAGAGTATCCTTCACAAACGTCACACATGGGCCTGGAGAAGGATCCAGGGCACTTAAAGCTAGACACTGTCTTGGTTTCATCCACCTTTATTCTGTCTCAACAAAGAGCCATTAATTCTACTTTCCTCTGTAAGGACAGAAACTGTTGTTTCTGCTTTATCTGTTCTGCATGCTGTTGTTTGTGATGCGCTAAGAGACAGACAGATTGTGTGTGTATAAAGATTTGGGCCAGATGTTCAGCCCAAGGACATCGCAATTTGCCATAAAACAATCTTTGCACCTGGGTTTTGAGTGCTCAGAGCCTCATAGTAAAATCTGGAGTCCTTGCCATGTTCTGGACCAGAAACTGGCAGAATGAAGGGTATAGTAATGGGATGGAGTCAACAAAGTGGTGGGAATCTTCCAAAAAGAAATAAAAGCATGTTGATAATTGTTTGATGGAAGGCCATCTCCAAAGAACAGAAGGGCTTCCCTTCCCTTTTCTCAGGAAGGAGCTGTGAACCCTGAAAAGGAGAATGTGAAATTAGAGGACTTTTGTGATGGCATTTTTGAAGGGACTATTCAGAAAAAATTTAGTCGGTTAAAGGATATCTTAACAACAAAAATAGATTAACATTTTCTTTGTGCATAAACAAGTTTTACTGAGAGTGAGGGAGGCTCAGAGAATGTTTTTCTTCCTCTGTTCTTTCTCTGTTTGTTCCATTCTAACATTTCATACATGGCTTCTGAGTCCTGCGAGTCCTTCCGCATAGCATTGAGTCTGAGGTTGGTCTTAGAGACCCCTGATGCAGAGTGCTATACGAGAAGAACAAATCATAGAACTGTGAGCTTCCAAGGATGTTTTTCTTTCTCTGTTTGTTTCATTCTAACTTGCCTGCACTCGATTAGCTTCCAAGTTCTGCTAGTAATGTCCTGAATATCACTTAAATTGGTTCTAATACTTCTAAAAATACTGTCAGTTTTGTGGTATTAAAATATTTTAGGTCAAACATCTTATACAATTCTAGTAACATGCAAATGTTTGTAGAATGCTTCACTTGCTTGAATCCAAAAGTAATTTCATAAGAAATTCTGAGCGGCTTTGTATGCCAGGTAGCTGTCTCTAGTAAGCTAAGAAGAGCATAAAATTAAAACTGTTGTTTTAGAATTAATGGCTGAACTTTATCAGATGTAAACCAAGGCCTCAGTTCCCCAAGGCCTATTAGTTTTCCAGGTCTACATGACATCTGCTCTTGTGCTAGGGACTATGGCAGAACTCACAGATGAGTAAAATGTGATTTCGCCCTCAAGGAATTCTCAATCAGCAATGGAGACCACCTGCACACAATGTACCATGCTGGAAGGCAGGTGGTGGTAAGTGCTTGTTCAGGAAAAGGTAAACTCAAGATGCCTGGGTTGTTCCAATCCTGCACATTCCCCAAAGAGGTCTATTTTCAGGACCAACTTTTGGCTGTTTCCTAAGAGCTAAGCACCAAGCCTTTGGAATGTTCTACCTGGTAAGAGTGTTTTGTATGCCTAATGCCTTGGGCCATGCTATGCCACTTTGACCACAACATATACTCTAATAATGGGATGTATCATAAACATCCATTTTTGGTGTGTAGTTGGGGCTGGAGCATGAGTAGTTGAGGCCAGTCACATGGCTGCTACATGCCTACGTGACTGACCGCCAGTGCCAAACCAGGACACTAAGCCTTCCTTGGTTGGTGACACTTTGCATGGGTTGTCATGTATCATTATTGCAGAGTTAAGTGCATCCTGTGCAACTCTACTGGGAAGAGACACTGGAACCTTGCATTTGTTTCTTCTCGACTTTGCTCTATGTGCCTTTTCCCTTTGCTGAGCTTAATTCATTCCTTTTTGCTGTGATAAATCATAACCATGGATACATGGCTTCTGAGTCCTGTGGGTCCTTCCAGCGTATCATTGAGTCTGAGGTTGGTCTTAGAGACCCCTGATGCAGAGTGCTATATGAGAAGAAAAAATCACAAAACTGTGAGGAACCCCTCTACCCATGAACATGCCCATGAACAAAGCTGTCTTTCATGGCGTTATCTCAAATGTAAGAAAACTCAGTGGCCCACAAATATAGTTACATATGTTATTTTTCTTACATGTACATCTGATTTTCCATCTCTTTTGATTAAAATGATTCATGCTGAAATAACACATTTTGGGACGAGTAGAGTGGCTTATGTTAGTAGTCCCAGCACTTACGGAGGCTAAGGCAGGAAGATTACTTGAGGCCAGGTGTTCAAGACCAGCCAGGTGTTCAAGACCAGCCTGGGCAACAGAGCAAGACCCTGTCTCTATTGGAGAAAAAAGAATAATATGTTTTGGACTCCTTGGCATAGATGGAAAGCCTCTTAAAATGTGGCTTTAATTTCTATTCCCAGCTTCACACCTGGTTCCTCCCTCAGCTCATACCTATGTTACAATTGCCTCAAATTTCCAGCTGTGCCTCGGGCTGCATATCCAGACTACTGCTCATAGGCTTTCCGCTCTGCATGTCCTCTCTTCAGCAGGTTGGAGTCCCTTCCCCCTACCCTCATACCCCTAAGCTGTTTAAATGACTCTCTCACACACAAAGCTGAGCTCAAATATTTTCTCCTTGGAAGTGGCCCCAGATGTCACCAGGTAGCAATAAATATTCTCCAGTGTTCCCTGCCTCACCAGTCCATACAGAGTTGCATTATAGCCATTATTATGCTGTTCTGTTAGATTTTGATGTGTGCATTTCCCCTACAGTCTGTGAGCTCCTACGTGCCGTGCCAAATGTAATTCAGATCTTCATTCCAACTGTCTAGCATGATGCCCAACACCCAGTAGTGACTAGGAAGGTGTCTACTGAATGAATGGATACGCACTTACACTGGGAAAGGAAGACAATGGGATCCAAGGAGATGTCAAGGACAACGGTTTCCTAAGGACTCTCTGCTGAGTCTTTGATATGGACAAAGTTTCCCCAAGGAGAATGTTTCAGAAATGGCTTAGTGCAAGGAATCATCCTTCCCCATATGACTTTAGACTCATGGATCACTCTCTGGCTTACTTCTAACAAGACCACACACAGACCCTCCAAATTCTCATTTTTACCTCATAAAGAATGAGCCAAACTGTACCCACTGACCCAGAGAAACAAATGCTTGTAACTAAACTTTAGTTAAGCTTCTCTCCTTCCCTTGGTTCCCTGAACTTTGGCCCCTCCTCAGTGTGATTCATCATACAGCCCTTCCTGAAGAGGCCTCCTCCTGAGACCAGGCTGATCTCAAGATAAACCATTCTCTAATCTACTGTATGACCACGCCACCTCACTGGCTCACCCTGTCCATCCCATTTCCCCACAGCTAGTTCTTTCCAGACTTGTTTACTCCTCTTTGTAACAAAACAAACAAACAAACAAACAAAAAACTCCTTTCTGCCTAACCCTTAACACATTTGCAGATCTTGTGGTTGAAGCATTCTTGTTATTGCAATAGTTCCATCCTCCATTAAAAGAGTTCCCCTACCCTGGTTGCCATAATCCTTTTAAAAAAGCCTCTTTGCCAACATCGAGAGTTTGTTTTTATTTAACAATATTCCCTGGCTGACTGGAGAATTCTTCTTTACATAAGCATGTTCATGCCTCCTTGTTAGTGAATAAAACAAAGTGCCCATGATTCTCAATGTTTTATTTGCATATATTCCAATAATTTATTTCCTGAATTCAAAGAGCATCATCCACTTACCTCTAACCCTGACAACTTTACTTCAAGTTTACTTGAGTCTAGGTTGGTTTATCCCCAGGTTTGTAGATTCCTTGTCTGTCTTGTGCCTCTTTCTCCTATTCCCCAGATTTAAGGTAAAAGCCACACCCTATGGGCCTTGGGTAGGAAAATGCCCGGTTTTCAGGCTCCTACAGAGATTCCCTAGACAGCTTAAGGTGCTTCCTCCTTTAACACCTCATGGAGACTCAGGCCCTCATCCTTCAATGCATTCTTGACAACAGTGGTCCTCAACCAGTGATGATTTTGGCCTCCAGAGGACATTTGGCAATGCTGGGAATATTTTTGGTTATCACAACTGTGAGAGGGTAGTTACTAGCATCGAGTAGGTAGAGGCCAGGGATGTTGCCAAACATCTCACGATATTCAGGACAACCCTCTACAACAAAGAATGATGTGGTCCCAAACGTCAATAGTGCCAAGTTTGAGAAACTGATTTCCATGAATATTACTGATTTTAACAAATTAAGCCAAGAACATTTACTTTTTCAAAAAAATGAAAGCAGGATGACTTGTCTGAGGGATATATCCACCTTTATCCAATTGTACTGTGACTGTTTTTTCTATGAGATGCTTAAAGCTCTTGCAGAAAAAATAATCGACAATCTGACAACAGAGATTTATTGATTAATTTGCAACGTTAGGTACAACATAGATAACTTCATCACGTGGTTACAGTCCAGTATTTGTGCTTTGTAAGATAAGTAAACATTTATTCGAGCACGACAAAAGTCTACACACAATATTCTGGGATTGTTTAAAAAATAAGCGTATTCTTCTCCATTTGTTAGCACAAAGAAGCACATTTTAGCATGAATTGATGGATATCTTTTAAAATTGGGCATTTGGTTAATGTATGAAATTAGGCATAATAACCTAAATTTGGACTATTTGATAACAAATGCCTAATGAGCACTGGGCAAGTATCCCAGGATGGGAGTGGGGAAGGAAGTATGGCTTACGAGGAGGCTTTTTTGGCATTTCAAAATGTGGATGATAGATCAGGTGAGGCCAGCATTCATGGTATGAGAACCTGTTCACACTTAAATTTACTTTGTGATCTTTAAAAATAGAGTAAAAGTATAGTATTTCCAGAAATCCTCAATAAACACCTCTTTGATCAAGAAAATAAAAGTCAGTGTAGGTCATTTAGTTGGAAGACTTATTAGGGGAACATTAGATACCTTTATTTTTCAAAAGAGTAGATCTCTGTTATTAAAACAACTGAAATGTGGCAAAATCTTCTTTACCCCAAATTCAAGGCTAATATCTACCAGCCAGGGAAAGTCTATGATCCTAACTGATCATGTCAAACATAAGACCGTTACCCTGCTTCTGTCATTATAAATGCCACTGGAGTGGGGTGTCTGCTGCACAGGTACCAGCACATTGGTGATAAAACAAACCACTGAGCTCAATGTCAATATGTGACTTTAGACAATAATCTCTATATCTTAGAAAGCTCAAAGCTAACTCAATATATTATTTAAGACAATGATCTCTTTATAATTTACAATAAAATAAAGTGAAAGTTTGTATTCCATATTATTCAAGAACACAAGCAGATTTCATCTGAAAAGACTTCTTAAAAAAAATATGAAAGCTTTCTCTTAGGGTAAGAATTATGTAGTCATGTTGCCCAAGTAATACAGGGATGGAAACAAGACAATCTTTTATCTTCCTCTTCTTCAGTTGAATAGCAATTGACAATAGTTTTCTTCTTAGCTAAGAGCCCAGATACTGTTTGGGAGAAGTGGGATATTTATCAGTGGGTTGCAGGGAATAAATGAAATCACCTCAGTAGAGGATGCTGCTATACTTTTATCAGTGTCCACCAACATTGGTTTGAAAGTGGAAATCTTTTCTATAAAGGCCTGGGGATTTTACACCCATATCTTAAGTATTTCTCTGGGCTGGCAGCCCCTTAACAGACTCAGAAAAGTAAAATATAGGTTACAGGATACTTCAAAAAATTATTTGACCAGTGAGTTTGTTTCTAGTTGGTTCACCTATTTAGAGACATTACCAATTATTTTATATAATTAAACATATGTGAATGTTGTTTTCCTGGAGACTGGGTCTCATTATAAGTGCTCTAATTTGGGCCCCACTGAAGTTTCTCTTTGTCTAGCCCTTATAATCCAAGCTCTTTGGAAATCACCCACAAGTTGTATGAATTTTGACAGACCTATATTTTGTTTTTCCTCCAATTTATTCTGTGTGCAGTGGATTTGAGTAGCAGATTTTTTTTTATAGTTCTGCTAATGTGATGTGATGTTTTGAGACTGTTTAGAGCATTTAGAACAAACCACTGTAATCTAAGCTGGAATAAAGGGAAAGAATGCGCTACAGGGCAGACTGCCTTATTATCCCAGTTCCAAGAGCCAGTCAAAGAGACTCAGGCTCCCATCCTTCTGCTCCTCTTGCATTTTGCAGTACTGGACAACTGCGTGGAAGATATCGCCCACTTTCCAGGACTTCCGATGAACCAGTCGCACGACATCTAGAAACTAAAATAAAACAGAGAGTTAGGGCTCACGCAGCATAGACGGTCCTCAGAGCCACTTCGTTCAACCACCCTTGCAAAGCCAGTGGCTCTCCAGTCTATATTTAAATGTCTCTAGTGTCGGAGGACTGTTTTCCAGGATAATCCATTTTCTTTTTAAGGATTTCAGATTATTATTGAGCTTTGTCAACTTAATTTTCTTTTTCACAGCAGTTGCCATTCATTGATTGCAGAGGATTAGGTGAAATTAAGGCAAATTCTTTTTTTAAGAGTCAGTCTCTTAGACATTTAGTGTTTTCTCGGGTCTGCTTTTTTCTGGGTTAGATTTTCTATAACAGGACTGTATATTACAGTTCTCAGTCCCTTCTATTTTTATCACAAATAAGATCTCATTGGGTATGTAAGTTTTGGCCTAATAAATCAAGTGGTAAACTTTGAAGCAGGGCCACCTATTGGTTCCTCATTCCATCCTGAGAAGCAACTCCCTCACCCTCCCGGCCGAGGTCAAGGATCAAGGAAGGCTGGCTTTCCACAGCCACAGGAACAGGAGAGATGGAGGAAACGCCTTAGATTTGTCACTTGGTTATTGGTACCAGTTCAACTGACCACAACCTAGAGAGAAAGTCTGGACTGCAAGTGAATTGTGGGTTTGGAGGGAAGAAAGATGGGGAAATAATTATAAGTCATTCTCTTCGTGAAACTGTGTGGTGAAGTCCAGTGTGAAGGACTCTCTAATGCCTTAGGTACTTTTTTGGGGAAAGAAGTGTATAATGAAAGCCAGAAACTGTAGGAAACACTTTAAAACATTAATCCCATTTGATTCTGTCACAACTCTATGATGTGGGCATTTGCAATGAAAAAGATGTGGCCTTGAAAGATGAAAAATTGCCAGTAGGATCGTGGTCTTTTAATACTTCCCTCCAATGCTCTTTCCACCACTATACCTTTCTGCATCTTGGTGGCAGAAGAACATACAATTGATATTTACTTGGAGCACTGGGAGAAAAAATAGGCTGGACATTTGTCATTGTTTTATGAGGAAGAGAGCCTTATTTGACAAAAAGATGAGGATTGTGGTTCAGTTGTTATTTCTTCAATTTTTTTTTTCCTAAGTTTTTTTTAATTAAAAAGTTTTTTTTTGGGTATATGTTTTCTCAGACTTTAGAGATCAACTAGAAACTGGAATGCTAGTTTCTTTCCAGTTTGAATATGCTAATTTGTTTCAATTACTGAGAAGTTGTCTCACAGAGATCCACTGTTAAATTACATTTCTTCTCCCAGCTGTGATGGTACCAACTATTTGCACAGTTACAGAAATCAGTGCTTTATTGTACTCATTTGGCTTGTATTGGCTGAATCAAAATAAAGCAATTTCCTAGGCTGGAAAATGACATCCTTAACTTTTAATACCTGGAAACATAAACACTGTCTTAAAGAGTTTTAGGATGTTGTGAAAAGGGAGACAGATGAGAGGCAGATGGCAAGCACAGATAGCAATCTCCCAGCAGAAGAACATCTTAGCCATCTTTTCATATCTTGTGCCTGCACATAGTAGGTGCTCCATGCATATTTGCTGAATGATAGAAGGGATGCAAGACCAAGTGTGAGTCAAATACATTCAAGAAGACTGGGATATGGATCAACATTTAGCATCACGGAGGATGAACTTTCTCTAAGTATTCGTTCTTGAGTTTCAGGTAATGTATTTTCACATATATAATTTAAACATGCATATCTTGAGGCTGCTGCTCAATAATTTTCTACTACTAGAGTGCTCCTCAAAAATGACTGGAGGCTATAGATCTAGGAAAAGGCTGAAAAGACCCTGGAGTGGCAAAGTGGAGGGCAAGCAGCAAAATAAAAGCTGGCCATGGGGTGCGTTTCTTATCATGTGGTGACTGAGTGGGCATATAGGTGGTGGGTGGGAGATGTGGGACTGCTTCAGGCCATGGTGGCTCAGCTCAGTCACTCCCATCAGCCTCAGTGTTGGGCAGTGCTGGGAAAGATGAGCTGTTTCATTATGAATTCATGACACCCTGTTCCCTAACACATACCTCCCTTTTCACAGGCAGGACGGTTAGTAAATGGGGAACACCATAAAATAAAACACATAGACTAATTTGCCAAAATTTTTTTTAGAATTCACACAAATAGGAACTCAGGGATTCATCTGTGAATGTTGTTCAATATCCTAGTGACAGTGGGAAGATGACATTTTCTGGAATTTGTGGAGACATTTCTTTAACGTTCTCCAAGCTGATGAGAAGCTAATGAGACACTGCTGTTCTCATATGACACAGCCTCCATGGAAGACATGCTTTCTTTTGTACATCACTTGAAAATGGCCATTTAACTACATGGCTAATTAAATAACATCCAGAATAAGGTCCCCAAACATACTATTGATAAAAGAAAGATGATCAAAACGTTTTTTAAGGGTTTTCTTTCTTTAACCAGTTCAGTCACAGGCAACAAATGGTAGTCATTCGTGGAAAAGCCACTATCTGCAGAGAGCCTTAGCTGACTAAAAAAAAAAAAATTAGAAGATTTTGTTCCTAAAATTACATTATTTAGGATTAGGGTTCTTGATGTGGTGCTAATTGAATGAGTGAAATATCATTTAATATTCTTCTTAATAACATTAGTGGAATGTCTATTTTCTCAGAAAAATACTTACATGCAAAAATGAGCATTCTCTTTGAGAATTGAAAATCAGGTCAGGATAAACAAATATCAAGTCAGGGCATGATTTATGTAACCTGGGTGTTTGTGAGACACCTCTTACCCTTGCACCAAATGGGGATTTATGAGACATATATTCACATATCATTGTTCCTTTAAGAAGATACATTGTACAAATATCGATTCCATTAAGATACCACCTGAAAATCTACCATGCCATGCTCTTATTCAAGGAGTGGCAGGAGATAGAATTAGAACCAGCTCATCTTTCATTTTCCCATGAGCTGGGGAATGTATTCCCGAGAATGTTTTTCTCCCCTCTATGTAGCAGGGGGTCTTTGGGACAGTGTATGGCATGGGAGTAGGGTCACCAGTGAGTATGCTCTTTTATTGCACCCTTTGCAGCTGAGGGGTAAGGTAGGAGGAGAATTTATCAAATAGTGAACCACTCAACACCTTGCAAATGAAGGTATGACAAGTATGGGAAGGTGCCTAGAATAATCTTGGGTAGAACAGCAGGCAGGCATAGGCATGAAAGGGAGTGTTAATTACTAATTGGAAAAAAGTTGAAGTGAGGGCGGGTAAGAAAAATTAATTAGGTCTCCTTTTCCATTTTTCCAATAGCTGATCCCATGGACTAGTGATGCAGAAATAGAGAAGCTGTTCTAACTAGTAAGCAGGGGCAAGAGGGTGAAGAACTTTCATTTCAGGCTGCTAGATTTTGGCACTGAGAATTAAAATGAAATTACACAGTTTAAAAGAATCCAGATTGTAAGCCCAAGGTCATTTAACTTGAGAAAGATCCTTTTAAAATAAAGAACTATTGAGGAGTATTTTATGGAGAAAGCAGGGCGTGGGGACTTGGCCTGGGAAATCACTCATGTACCCGATTTGCCCCTTTGTAAAAAAGGGACAATAATATCTATTCCGTTTTTTCACAGGGTTGTTGAGAAACAAGTAGGAGGAGGCACATGGAAGCACCTTGTGACAGTAAGACACGAAAATCCTCCCAGGGACTTGATAGGCTCCTAAAACAGTACTCAAGATTTTTCACCCTCATCCCTGGGACCATGAATAAGGGATCACACACTTATTACGCTAGCTTACATGGCAAAAAGGATTTATCCGTTACCTTTGAGTTAATCAGAAACCTATCAGGTTTTTTGAGATGGAGTCTCACTCTGCTGCCCACGATGAGTGCAGTGGTGCAATCTCAGCTCACTGCAACCTCCGTCTCCCAGATTCGAGTGATTCTCCTGGCTCAGCTTCCCAAGTAGCTGGGATTACAGGTGCCTACCACCATGACTGGCTAATTTTTTTTTTTTTTTTTTTAGTAAAGACAGGGTTTTACCATGCTGGCCGGGCTGGTCTTGAACTCCTGATCTCAGGTGATCTACCTACCTCAGTCTCCCAAAAGGCTAAAATTACAGGCATGAGCCACTGTGTCTGGCCTAATCCCACAAACTCTTTAAAGGCAGAGTTTTTCCTGGGCTGGTGGCTGAAGGTATCAGGGAGATTGACACCAAGAGGACATAAAGGATCCACACGACAGGGAATGTGGGTGGCCTCTTGGTGCTGAGAGCAGCCCTCTTTGACAGTCAGTGGGAAAACAGGAGCTCAGCCCTATGACCACGTGGTACTGAATTAGCACGACCACCTGAAGGAGCTTGGGCTCTTACTCTTCCCTGGAACTTCTGGATAAGTGCCCAGGCAGGCTAACGCCATAATTTCTGCCTTGTAAAACCTAAGCAAAGATCACAGCTGAACTTCTGGCATACAGAGCTAGGTGTTGTTTTAAGGTGGTAAATTTGGGGCAGTTTGTTACACAGCAATAGAAAACTAATATTAATTTTAATTTGAAATCTTTTAAAAGGAGTCTACTTTTAAATTATAGAAAATAAGACATTGGGAGACAGATTCATGCCTTATTCTTAATAGCTGAGATTCTACCACAGTTAATGGTCTTAGAGATATAGAACTAGAGTGACAGTACTATTAATTTTGATGTTGGCCAAGGATCTCTTCCCTAGCTTTATATTTCTGGTAGGTGGAGAATAATAATAATAAAAAAGTCTTCCTAATGCAAACCCATTTGGAAGGGAATTAAAAATGCTATCTTTTGGCCTGTTTTAGGTATCAGTGTGGCCTCACTTTGGCTTCTATTATATATCAGGTTCTTCTTTCTTTTATTTAAAATAGTGCTATGAAGAAGTTTGTCCCAGAACAAGAAAACACAATAACTAACAGACTCTAAAAAAGTTCCCATCTCCTCAATTTACTTTTCTCATCACCACCTACTAGCTAAGACAAACTAAGGATCAAAGAAACACTAATTATATTACATTTACACCAGTGGAAGATTTCAGTGTTCTAGCCACAATTTTGAGGTCAAAAACAGTTAGGATCAAATAATTCAAATGGAAATGGGTTAACTGAGCATTTACTGAGTTTCCAGTGGTGGTAAGAACACAAAGCTTTATTGATATCCTACCCAAACCTGGAACGTGATACCTTTTCAACTCTGTTTTCCTGAGATTTCTTAAAGTAGATGGTGGGAATCCCAAGTTCGGAGGCAGCTATCCACTGCAGAGTGGCTCGGAGCTCGGCATCTGGACATTCTGGCTCCAGGTCAAAGTTGATCACCAGCAGGCTCCTCTGGGGACTGGCTGTTCCCATGGGCAGTCCAGATGCAGATGCTAAGCACAGACACAACCACAGTCTTATCCCTCTTTCCAAAGGGAGAACCCAGTCAATTATGTGTCAAAAGTATGGGAAGGTGGCTTACCCTCTATGCTTTCTGACTGTCCTTTAAGAATCTCCTTTTCTTCTACTAATTCACTTTGGGAGAAAACAACAGTATATGGTTGGTAATGTTTAGAAGAGGAAGCTGTAAATGAAAGATGAGGCGATGGGTCTTACTGATCTAAAGGCTTCTGAAGGTCATTCTGGATTTATTGTTTTTGTAGAGTGGGGTAATGCTGGGAAAATACCAGTGTGGCTATTATGTAGGATCACTGGGTCTGCAATAAATGTCCTCCTCCAACAACAGCAACAGGCCATATAACTCAAGTTACTTTAGTTAGGATAACTGGTGTGGGAGACTCTGAGAGAGGCATCCTTCTCTCCTCTTCAACCTCCTTACCACAAACCTTCACAGGGTTAAACAATCAGAGATTTGGTAGGTAACTAGTTCTGATTTGCAGTTTTATTCTTCTGCATTTTACTTTCCATTTAATGAATCGTGTGTTCCCATTTGTCACAATGTTTTTTCTATATTATAATCACAACATAGCTTGTATTTTTATTTAAAAAGGAATTTTACGTGTATATGGTTCTTTGATCTGAAATAAGAAAAAAGACAACCAACAAACTGCAGAACTTAAATTTGACAGCAAAATATCTCAATTAAAATTTTTCTTTTTCTTTCTTTTTATTGGGGAAGTGTAGTAGGCTGGGGTGGTTTAGAATAGGGACTCATAATGGAAGTATTTAATTAGATATGGTAGAGTTTAATATCGGAGGTGTTTTCATATGGTGTGCACTTATTACAGAGCCTTGCATGTAGTGGGAGGATTTGGTAAATGCTTCTAAAGTAAGAACATATGGCCAGCAGCTGAAAGGAAGTGGCTATCCTAGGAAGCCTGTGGTTAGCCTGTATTTTTGTCATATCTAGAAATTAGAGTACAGGAGCCCTTAAAAATGTGTTGTTCGATGATAAACAATTGTCTCATTCTGTTACTGCTAAGAGATGGCTGAAAAATTCCATTGTGTTCCTGATATTGAGAGAAAGAGTATTCATACCTATTTATTTGCAGAAATGTTGATTTTTCAAAGATCTAGATTTTCTTCTAGATCTCTATGCAAGTGTATGCAAGTGACGTAGTGGGTATGACAAATGGTAGGCACAGTTTCTGCTTTTATGGAGCTGTAGGATGCTGAATGGAGGTGACGTCTTGGCTTTATCAGAATAAAGATTTTCCCTGGGGTCATAGGCTCATAGGCTCATACTGCAGAGAAAGTTGGGAAAAGTAGCTAAATAAATGTTTCCTGAAAGAGAAAAATAAATTTACCCCAAGGTAGTTTTTGTTTGTTTCAGTTTCTGGTTTCTCCTTCAAAAAACAAAACACAACAAAAAACCAAGATGATCGTTCGTCTCTACTTGTGAATAATGGCTGTGTGGAGCAACAAAGCCACTGTCACCCTCCGCCACTGAGGAGCACACCTGGTTAAATGGTGAGATAAAAATGCTTTAGCTATAGAGAGTGATTGAGAAAATAGGTCAGGGAGCAACTTCGGCCTATACTTGTTTATTATTGTCCTGAATTTCAGAAATCTCCAAATCGTAAGCGAAATCACAATGGTCAAAACTGGATGTCAATCATTTTAATTTTGCAGAATAACCACATATTCTAGAAGTAGTCCGGACCTCATGCTGCCCTCTCTTTTCGTGCTCTACCTTGAGAAGTATATAATTCCTAAACGTACTTGTCTTTCTCTAAATCCTTTTTTCCTTTGGTCTAAAGGGAGTCCCCATATTAAGGAGAGCATAGTCACTGGGTGAGAATGACACATAGCCAGCATGACAACTATTTAATATTAGACACATGTAGTAGTGGTAACCCCAGGTTTCCACATGTAAAGGAAAAGCCATTCACATTTGATTTTATTGAAGCGATTATGTTTTACAGTGAACGCTATAGAGTAGTCTCCTGTAGTTGGCATGGTATAATTTAAATGGATTTTTGCTACTGTTTCTAGGTAGGTAAAATGACATACACTTTGGATGATATTGATACACGTTATCTGAAATGATTATTCCACAGGGGGCAGACTTGAAACCCAGAAAGCAGGTGGCGGGGTGCAGGGCCTATTCTAGGCTTGAATTCTTGCTCCAGTGACATGGAACCACAGCAGTACAGACATGATGAGGTCAGTGGTTGGGCACAACCTGAATGATCAAAATGGATTGCCAGATGGAATTGGAGTAGTGGTCTCACAATCACTGCATCTCAGTGGCTACTTACTTAATCATGGGAGAAGCTGGCATGCTTTCCTGATAAATGTCCAGGTCCATAATGCCAAGACTGCTAGTGGCACTACTGTTGCCATTGCTGACAAAGCAAAAGTTTACATATTAATGCCCATCTCCACCCTCTGCCATGCTGCTGACACTGATGTTCCATTGTCGTACAAGCTCCTTCCTTTGGTCCCCAGGAAAATATTGCTTTGTGTCTAGGATACCTGAATTAATATCTATTTCTGACCAAATTAGGAGAAATCATAATGAAACATAAGACTAACAGGCTCAGCAAATATTAATAATAATAATAATAATAATAATAATTTGTAGTTTCTGAAGTGGCATCACAACTGGTAGATCACACAGAGATGGTAATAGTCAGTACGCCTCTATTCTTTATTCTAGCTACAATGAAGGTATTTATCTATCAGCAAGAGATTTCTTGCTACTGGGGACACCTGCAGAGATGAAAGAACTTCTGAAAACATGGGCTGGAGGAGACACCAGAATGCTTATCTGCTTGCTTCTTGGTTTTTGACAGAAACCAGTGGACTTGTGTTATCCCTTTGCCATTTGGGGGATTTTCTTTCTTTCTTTCTTTCTTTTTTTTTGACAAAGTCTTACTTTGTTGCCAGGCTGGAGTGCAGTGGCGCGATCTCGGCTCACTGTAACCTCCACCTCCCAGGTTCAAGCCATTCTCCTACTTCAACCTCCCGAGTAGCTGAGACTACAGGCGCGTGCCACCACGTCAAGCTAATTTTTGTATTTTTAGTAGAGATGGGGTTTCACCATGTTGGCCAGGATGGTCTCGATCTCTTGACCTTGTGATCTGCCTGCCTTGGCCTCCCAAAGTGCTGGGATTACAGGTGTGAGCCACCGTGCCCGACCCATTTGGGGGATCTTCTCAGGGACATTGCATAGGATTTCACAGGCTGTGCATCTGGCTTGTTACTTTCCAATGAGACTACAGAACCTGCAAGTACAAAGCTGGGTGATGTCAATGTTTTATCACTCCTTTATCTTAATCTTCCAGTCTTCAAGAGAGAGCAACACCTGGTACCTTTTCTACTGTAGAGAAGGAGGACTGCACATGGCATTATTTTCATAGGGTGCACAATCAGCATACGGTCTAGTTACTAGCCTGGAACTTACTGAAACATAGCGAAGCTGAGCCAGTTTTTAGGCTCTGTTTGTGCTTGTGAAATGAAATATATCCAGTTTTGCCAAAACACTCAGTCTCCTCTCACCTTCTCTATTTCCAGTGATGTCTCTTTCAAGCAAGGCTTTCAAAAGGTGAGTGGTGGTATGTTGTGTAGTGGGACAGTTTTCTCCTGAATATGCAAGAGTGGATTATATTCTAAGAATAGAAAATATGTCAACTAGATGCCCTCAATTTTAAATTCTCCTCTTAGCTTTGGTGGGGGGCGGGCACCAGGTATATTTATATATTGAAACCTGATGATTCAAAATTGTACTGGAGATAATCACCCTATAAACCTCTGCTGTCGAGTCCAAAGATTCGAGTTCTTTTTGCTTTTTGTTTCTATCTTGTAATACTTCCCACTAGTTTTAGAAGTTCTGACAAACTGTTTAACATTGTGAAATGTTAAGTCTAAACAGACTAAATTCCCAGAAATAAAACTTTCCAAGACTCATACATACACCCAGAGGCTGATTTCATTTTCCAATTGGCCTCTGTGCAAAGTTCGTGGTCCAGTATCAAATAAGATTTTGGGCAGAAACACAGAGATTATTTTAGAGGTTCCACCTCACTGAGGAATAGTTTTTAGTTAATGTCTCCTGACTGGCTTGAGGCCTTCCACATCTGATGTCTCCTAACCTTCTCTCTAGCTTTTTGGGAGGAACAATACAGAGGGAAGGGGAGATAGAGGGAGGAACAGTCAGGCTAAACAATACAACACAGTGGGGAAGCACTTGCCTCGGGTAAACCCAGCCTGTGTTGCATCTGAAATGTAAATGAACCAGAGAGAAAGTATCAAACACACTGGGTGTACAAGCAGCTCACTATTTAAAAAAATTCACGTTATCATCACTGACTGTACTAGCTGGGGCTTGCAGGGAAGGGAACAGAGCTCATTCTTAACTACGGCCGAAGTAATTTCAGCCATAACTGGATATTAAGATACCTCTCAGCACAAATCATGACAGGCAGGCACCCTGATATAGTGGGAGCTTTCCTTTTTTTGTTCTCTCGCTCTCTCTTTATTAGGGACCCGTTGCAGAGAACCATTAAGATGCACTTTTAGAATCTGTGTTGAGACTAAATTCCCCGGGAAGTCAAGGGAAGAACAGGTACCTCATGGATCGCTCACTGAGCTGCAGAAAGCTACTTGTGTCATCTGGGTTGTCCTCCTCGGTGGCGAGCTGGGACCAGCTGCCTGTGCTCTCCTCGCTGCTGCTTGGAGGGTTGGGGGATTCTTCAGGGGCTCTGGCTTCTGTAGAGGATTCAGCCTCTGGTACATCTCTGGCATCAAAGTTGTCACTATAAAGGGCAAGATATTATTACCAAGAGAGGCAGCACACACGCGTGTACACACACACACACACACACACACACACACACACACTTCACAGAGCTGCTTTGCAGAACCCCAGCAAGCAGGATGTCATTGGACACAGGTGGAGTCTCCCTGGGCTGATCCTTCTGCTGCTGCCCTGGATCCCATTGACCTTTTCAGCATTACTCCCCATCAGCCAGCTTTTCCACCTCTTCTATTAATCTGTCTATCTATCTATCTATCTATCTATCTATCTATCTATCTATCTATCTATCTTTCTTTCTTTCTTTCTTTTTGTACTGTATGTTCTGGGGTACATGTGCAGATCTTGCAGGATTGTTGCATAGGTACATACATCGCAAGGTGGTTTGCTGCCTCCATCCCCCTGTCACCTATATCCCGCATTTCTCCCCATGTTATCCCTCTCCAGCCTCCCCACCCCCTGCTGTCCCACTCTCCATCCCTTAGCCCTTCCTCAACAGGCCCCAGTGTGTGATGCTTCCCTCCCCATGCTCATGTGTTCTTATTGTTCCACACCCACCTATGAGCGAGAACATGTGGTGTTTGGTTTTCTATTCTTATGTCAGTTTTTTGAGAATGATGATTTTCTACTGACTCCTTGCAATCATTTGAAAAACAGGTTACATGTATGTAGCCCAGCCTGCACACAAAACAATTATCCAGGGACAATGGTGTTTAAAAAGAAGATACACAAACGATTCACCCCAGAGATTACTCTCCAAGTGTCCTCAAAAGTGGCTGCTCCATTTTGCCTTCCAATCAGCAATGAATGAGTTTGTGTTAATCCACATCTTCTTCAGCATCTGGTTTTGTCAGTATTTTGAATTTTGAGATTCTAATAGGTATGTGGTGATATCTTATTGTTTTGTTTACATGTTCTTTGGTGAAGTGTCTCTTCAGGTCTTTTGATCATTTAAAGGCTTCTATTATCTTTAACTGAAAAATAATAATTGTATCTATTTATGGGGTACAATGTGATATTTTTATTTAGGTATACACCATGGAATCAGGATACACTTAAATCAGGATAAGAATATTTATCATGTCAAATGTTTATTATTTATTTTTGATGAGAACATTTAAAACCTTCTCTTTTAGCTATTTTGATATATATGATACATTATTATTAACTGTAGTCACTTTATTGTGCAACAGAGCACTGGAACAAGTTTTTTCTGTCTAACTGTAGCTTTTTACCTATTGACTAGAATCTTCCTTTCTCTGTCCACCTCCCCGAGTTCCCAGCCTCTGGAAACCATCATTTTACTCTCTCCTTTTATGAGTTTGACTTTTTAAAATTCATATATAAGTGAGATCAGACTGCATTTGTCTCTCTGTGCTTGGCATATTTCATTTAATGTAACATCCTCTATGTTCATTCATGTTGTCAAAAATGACAGAATTTCCTGATTTCAAAATATATTACAAAGCAATAGTAATTAAAACAGGATGTTACTGGGATAAAAACATTGACAATGAAATAGGATAGAGAGTCCAGAAATAAACCTACATATCTATGATCAACTGATTGTCGACAAAGGTGCCAAAAACACCCAATGAAGAAAGGATGGTCTCTTCAATAAATGGTGTTGGAAAACTGGATAGCCCCATACATAAGAATAAAAATGGACCATTTTCTCACCTCTTATATAAGGAACAACTAAAAATGGATTAAAGACTTAAAGGTAAGACTTAAAACTATAAAACTACTAGGAAAAAAGAACAGCAGAAAAGCTCCATGACGTTGCTCATTTTAAACTGTTTGTCTATCTTTATGTTGTTGAGTTTTAAGAGTTCTTTGTATATTTTGGGTAATAGTCCTTTATTAGATATGTATTTTAGAAATATTTTCTCCCAATCTGTGGCTTATCTTCTCATGTTCTTGACGGTGTCTTTCACAGAGCAAAAGTTTTTAATTTTAATAAAGTCTAGTTTATCAATTTGGTGCCTCATTGCCATACCCAAGAACATTTAGATTTTTCTTCTAGAAGTTTTTTTTTTCTTTTTTTGAGAAAGAGTCTTGCTCTGTCACTCAGGCTGGAGTGCAGTGGTGTCATCTTGGCTCACTGCAACCTCTGCCTCCCAGTTAAAGCAATTCTCCTGTTTCAGCCTCCCGAGTAGCTGGGATTATAGTTGCGCACCACACATCCAACTAATTTTTGTATTTTTAGTAGTGACAGGGTTTCACCATGTTGGCCAGGCTGGTCTCAAACTCCTGAGCTCAGGTGATACACCTGCCTCAGCCTCCCAAAGGTCTGGGATTACAGCCACTGGACCCGGCCATTCTAGGAGTTATATAGCTTTGTGTTCACATTTAGATCTGTGCTCCATTTGTGTTATTTTTTGCAAAAGGTGTAATGTTTGTGTCTAGATTGATTTTTTTGGCATGTAAATGTCCTGCTGTTTCTGTACAACTTGTTGAAGAGATTATCTTTTCTTCATTATATTACCTTTGTTTATTTGTCAAAGATCAATTGACTCTATCTGTGGGTGTCTATTATTGGCCTCTCTGTTTCTGTTCATTCATTGATTGATCTGTTTAAAGTATACTAGGCTGCCGGTTTTTTCCTTCAGCACAGTACAGCTGTCATTCTTTGTCTTTTTTCTTATATTGTTCCTGATAAGAAATCTGCCATTTTTATTTGTGCTCCTTAATATGTAATGCTTCTTTTTATCTGGGCTGCTTTTAAGATTATTTCTTTACGATTTGTTTTTAATAATTTGATTATATTATGATGTGCCTGGATGTGGTTTCCTTTTTGTTGATCCTGCTTAGAGTTCATTATATTTCTTAATTTGTGAGTTTATAACTTTCATCAAATCTTATATTCATGTGTACGTTTAAATGTTTCAGCATATTTATAAGACATATTTAAAGTCCCTGTCTGCTAATTATATCTTCTCTGTAATTTCTGGAGATGTTTCTATTGATGCTTACACTCCTTGTTATGAGTGATATTTTTCTTCTGCGTAGTGTTTTTTTGCTTGGATGCTACATTCCAAGTGTGCATGTTGTTGAGTACTGGATATCGTTGTTTTCCTTTAAACAACCTAGAGTTTATTCTAGGTTAAATTAGTTTAAGTTCAGCTTGATCTTTTTGATGCTTGCTTTTTAAGTTTTGTTAGAACAAGTGTAGATAAGCCTTGATTTTTAGGGCAGTTTAGCCTTAATTCTATGATGTGATCCTTTCAGGGTCTCTACTGAGTACTGTGTGTATTTAACATGGGTTCTTCACTCTGGAAACATCTTCCAGTACTACGGGAGCTTGTGGCACTGTCCAGCTTACGACTCCCTAGCATCATGGGGTTGTACCTATGCCTGCATGACTCAGTGTTCAGCAATGGGTCCAGGGGCGTCCTGTGCAGATTCCTCTTCTTTCTCTGTGTATCTCCCTCCAGCCTGTGACTCCTCACCTCACTGTGTCCACTAAACTCCGCTCAGGATTTCCGTCTTTGCACTATTGTCTGAAAAGGGAATCCCGACAGAAAGTGAGGGTGATTATAGGGCTAATCATGTTTATTTTCCTTCGCTCAATGTGCTGCTTGTTGTACAATGTGTGAAAGCAGTTGCTTAATTCTGCTCATCAAAAATAAATTATTCATGGATGGACCAGGCACAGTGGCTCACATTTGCAGTCCCAGCACTTTGGGAGGCAGAGGCAGGTGGCTCACTTGAGGTCAGGAGTTTGAGACCAGCCTGGCCAACATGGTGAAATCCCATCTCTATTAAAAATACAAAAGAAAAATTAGCCAGGTGTGGTGGCATGCTCCTGTAATCCCAGCTACCCCAGGAGGTGGATGCAGGAGAATCACTCGCAACTGGGAGGCAGAGACTGCAGTGAGTCAAGATCGCACCACTGCACTCCAGCTTGGGTGACAGGGGAAGACTGTCTCGAAAAAAAAAAAAAAATTCATGGATGGAGGGCAAGTTCAGTTTCAGTTTCAGTAACTTCATTGTACATGGAAACAGAAGTCCTTTCACATTCAACTTTAATGCTGTCTCTGCAGGTATGCCATTGTGTTTTTGGTTTCAATAATATGTTTTTCTATCTAGTGGTTTTAAATTTCAATTATTACACTTTTTGTCTCTTGTAGTGGTATTTGATTTTTATATCTACCTCATTCTATTCTGATGGTAGTTTCTTTCTTGCTCCTATTTTGTATGTCACATTTTTTCGAAATATTAAAAATAAGTACTTTACATCCTGTATTTAATAATTCCAGTGTCTGAGAACTTTAGTAGGGCTAATTCTGTCTTTTCATGTTTGTGCTGAGTCTTTCTTACAGTGCCTTGATTCCTTGTGTGTCTTGCAGTTTGAGACTCTGAGCCCATATTTGATGGGGCTTTATTTTTTGAAATCCTTTAAGATGGGGCTTAACTCTCTGGAGATTTTACTTTTGCCTCTGCCAGGCTCTCACAGGGTTGTTAACCTGACATTACTTTAAGGCACGGAGTCAGCTTTAATTTACTATGTTTTCAAATTCTTTCTTTTCTTTTCCTTCTGAAATTTTCATTATAATTACTACTGTTAAGATCAGCGTTATCTTCGAAACGAGGGTAAATCATTATGGCAGACAGCGTTCCGTTCCCATCTCTCCAGATAAGGGCTCTTAGGAGGTGCTGTTTTAGACAGGGGTGCCAAACATCCAGATCCATGGGGAATACACCACACCTGCTTGTCAATTTTTTAAACTGACAGTAATTGTATCTATTATGTGGGGTACACTGTGATGCTTTCATATATGTTTACCCACTGGAATGATTAAATCATGCTAATTAACAAATCTAGCACCTCACATACTTATATTTTGCTGTGGTGAAAATATTTAATAGCTAATGTTTTAGCAGTTTTGAAATATATAGGTCAGGCACAGTGGCTCACACCTATAATATCAGCACTTTGGGAGGCTGAGGTGGCAGGATCATTGGAGCCCAGGAGTCTGAGACCAGCCTGGGCAACTGAGTGAGATCTCCATCTCCAAAAAAAATCAAAAAACTGGGCAGGAATGGTGGTCCACACCTATAGTCCCAGCTGCTTGAAAGGCTGAGGTAGGAGGATCGCTTGAGCCCAGAGGTTGGAGCTGTGGGGAGCCATGGTTGCACCACAGCACTCCAGCCTGGGTGACAGCGTGAGACTCTATCTAAAAAAAAAAAAAAGAAAAAGAAATATATACTGAATTGTTATTTATTATATTAACCATTCTGGGCAATAGATCACAAAAGCTTATTTGTTTTTCTTTTCTTTCTTTTTTTTTTTAATCAACTTTGTGCTTAAAAAGATGTTTATTGTATTTAATCCAGGATTTCTAGGTGACTCATAGTGGGAACACTTTTGAGCCTGGCTAGATCACCATAATGCTTAAAATGCAAGTCTTTCACTCTAGTTCTTCCCAGGGTTGGCAACTTCTCTTCTTTAGGTCTCATCTCAAATGCCAACATCCTATCTAAGTATCCACTTTCCCTACCAGTTATTTGCTGCCACATTACTCTTTATTTTTTCTCTCATCACACTATACAATAATATTTTTTCCAAAGCTTTTCCCATGTACGCTGCTGACTCTCCCACTCGTGTGTAAGAGCTATAAGAGTAGATACAAGTCTCTATTTTCTTCTGTGTTTTCAGCCCCAAGGCTAATCGCTTGTCAGAATAAGCACTCAAATGTTTGAGGGATGAATAATTTTTTCTTGAAGCAAATATAAATGGATACACAACCTAAAATACGTTTCTAAAACATAAGATTATGTCAGCGAGTGTGGCGTGTGAATGCTCAGAATTCTCAGTTTCTTGTTTATAGTTCGTGGTCTCAGCTTATCAAAAAGTCAAGTAAACTCTGAAGTTGTTATTCTTTTAACAAAAAAAGTAAGAAAGTGATTTTTATTTCAGTATATTGAGGATTAATAACATTTTTTAAAGTAAGAATCACAAAAACGTGCTTAAAGAAAATAGCCTAAAATTATTTTCAGGACATGATGCCTCCACAACTCCAAACAAAATTAAGAGTGCATATGCCAGTTATCTTGTTTGTGTGGATGGGGGTAGAACTGTTTCACAGAGAAGTGAGTTTTGTATTTAGCTATTTTGACTAATCAAATCCCATAACATCTCTGAGCTTAGAAAATGTAATCTAAATATGGTTAATTTTCCCTCTAGCAAATTCTGTAAATTCTCTTGTTTTAATAAAATCCTCTTACTGTTCATAAGCTATTTCTTTTGGAAAAAAAAAAAATTCCTGGAATAAGGGCAATTATATACCCTAACCCCAAACAATGACAACACCAAAAAGCAAGCAGTTATTGAGTGCTTACAACCTGCGAGGCACTGAGTTGAGAGATTTATGTGTGTTTCTTTATTAAAACCTTAAAGATCCTCATATAATATAATTATCATTCTTTCCTATAGGCGAGTAAACTGAGGTAAACAGGGACGTTGCTCAAGGTGGCATCGCTGCAAGGTTAGTAAAATCCGTGTTCCATAATAATTCTTCATATTGTTCCACAAAGAAAAACACTTTCAATATTTAGTCCTTATGTTTTGGAAGCAGATGTAGGTCTTGAATTTCTAGGGTGGATGACTCTACATTCTTTTTTGTTTTATTGGTGGTAAACCAAACCAGAAATCATGATTTTAGAGGGTATGTTCTTAGGTCATTATATGTAATACAAACCTAAGTCATTTGAGGACTTTATTCATAAATATTTCCAATTTTTTTTTGGAAATAGCATTGAATTGTACCTATTTTAAGGATATCAGTGACATTTAATTCATAATTGTATAATGAATTTTATTCAACTTCAGTAACACATGCTATTTGATCTCAGCCTACAACCATAAATCTTGTTGAATTGCTATTTGGTGAACGTTCCCTAACTAGTCACTCTTTGGTTAAAAGTCTCAGCTGGGTTTAAGATATCTGTGTTGAAGAACACTCTAAGTCAGGCATCTGTATTCTATAGTAAGGGTTTTCCACTTTCTTGTATTTCAAGTTAAAGTAATTCTAAAGAATTACACATGAGCTAATTTGTTTCTTTAACTCTGGTCACTTTAAAAAAATTGTAATTTTCCATGCAACCTAGATAAAATACTTCGATACATACTGTCTATAGCTGGAGAATTACTGTTGTATAAACATGTGTCTTGGTTAGCTCTGCCTACGTCATTTGATTTAGCTTTGTGCTCTTTTGCTTTTGTTTTCATGCTTTCTCCCTATTCTTCCAGGGTTTCATCCAATTGGAAAGTTAAGTTCTTAGCACTGAGTGGCTAAGAAGGATATATTTAAATCCACCTAGACACTACGTACCAAACACACTCAACCATAACCACAGCTGTAATGATGCCCTCTAGTGGGCAGCACCAGTACCTGAAGATGAATCCCTTCTCTGGTGGAAGTGGGAAAGTATAAAGGACTTTCAGAGAGCTGCTGAAATTTGATGAAGGCTATGTTCAACTTGTTCATTGCCACTAAACATTTAAAAATCACAGGCTTCTTGTAAGTAACAAACAATATAGTCATATGTCTCTGAAAAGACTTCTCCAACTTAGGTTTTCCAAGGCCAGTAGCTTAATTTTTTATTTTGTTTTCCCTTTTTAACTTTACGGACTAAAACTAAAGGAATAATACAATGATCTCATATTCAAGAATCTTATAAATTTTCTACAGCAAATATATGTTGTAAAAGGAATGGACAGTTCTTTAAGCAGCCTGAGAGAAACTATTACATTGTGTCAAATTCAAAATGCATCGTCAACTACATCATAATTTTCTGGAAGAGAACTGTTTAAATAACAATACTCCAGGGTTGCCTTGCATTCACACTGCCAGAATTATACCAGGCATCTAAAGGGCCAGCTCTTGTGGGACACAGTGTCCTTGCCAAGATCTTCGGAAAAAAGAAAAAAAAAAAAAACAGAAAGAAAAACTTGAAAGGAGAGACTCTATGGGAGAAGAAAAACAAGAGGAGAGAATAACGATGCCAAAATATTTAATGTCAAATGCCAATACTAATATTTATTTAAATTTAACTGTTTTCAAATGAATAAGTTGGCATCATTTATTGTTAATATTATTGCATAATCTTATTAATAATATTATTTGCCTAAAAATGCCATGCATGAATTTTAAAAGGTAGCAAACCATAGGAGATTAATTTTAATGGGGAGAATGATATCTTCTTTGGTTATATAAATGAGTTTAATTTGTTTTGGATATTTTTAAGAAAGTTACTTTCAACTCTCTATCGTAAGTGCATATTAACACAGGAGGTCATTTTTTTGGCGGGGGGGTTTGAAAATTTAGCTCGCCAATCAAATCCGAATTTATGTCTAAGATTCAGCCTAAGCATTGATTAAGATGCAAATTCCAGTCACATGCACCCTATGTAGTCTAAGAGATGATTCACTCACCTATGGATTTGACAGGTGTTCACAGCTGTGTCTCCACTTGTCACCACATCTGGGATGTTTTCATCATTCATATGCTCTTCTGTTTCCTCTAGGGGGCTGCTTTTGGAAAGGAAGGGCCCAGGTTCCCCAGCACGTGCTTCTCTCTGATCTGTTTCAATCTGAATCAAAGGCACTTCCCTGGAGCAAAGTGATCGCCTTTTGTGGTTTACTGGGACAGTGTCCTGGCATGAGAAAGTTTCTTTTTTAGAATCTAAACGGTTGTGGTTTGTAAGAGAAGTGGTTTTGCTCAAAGATGACACTGGGGGCTGTTTGCATTCGGTAACAGGGTCTTTCCTCGGGCAATCGAGAGACTCCTGAACAAGTAGAGTCGGCCCACCGCGCATCCTGCTCGAAGCTGATCTATATGCACACTTCTCTGCCTGCGAGGGAGAGCCACCGGAAACAGGCTCCGTGTCAGCTCCCCGCACACCATCCACAATGATTTTGTTCTTGCGCATGAGGGCCTCGATGGAGCTAGCCCACGTTTCATGAATTAGCATGTTTGTGATGTGGTCAGTCCCACCTCTCCGATACAAGCAAGAGTCAGATTTGCAGAGACCGGATGAGGACGCGCTACTGACCGGCTGCACGCTTAGGAAATCTTGTGGGCAGTTCTGAGCAAAGCCATCTAAAGAGTTGGCTTTGATGGGCACATTCACTGTCAGCCTGGAGCATGGGGACCTGCTGTCTGGCATGGATGACTGTCTGTGGCATGCTGGAGATCGCAGAGAAGGAGATAGTAGGCCAGCTGTCCAGTCCTGGCTGCTCCGTCTGGAGGAGGCGCTGTCCCTGCTGTCTCTTTCGATGTCCCTCAGCATGTACCTGTAGAACTCCTCGGTGATGCTCTCTGTGCTGGACTGCTTAGAGGGACAGCTCGACCTCACGCTGAGGTGGTCACTTTTCCGGCAAGCCTGTTGCATGGCTGAGCTCAGAATGCTGCTGGCGTTCTTGCCGGCATAGTAATCCAGCAGTAACTCAAATCCTCTCCCTTCATTTTCCATCTGGTTCACCATGAAGCTGGAAAACTCATCGGTGATGCTCTCACAGCTCGACTGCTTGGAGACAGAGCTGGCCCTGCTGACGGGCTGGCTCAGGGTGCTCATTAACCCCAGGCTGTTGACATAGGCCCTGGCCTCGGAGTCTTCTTCCGGAATGCTTTCGCAGCTGGAGGTCTTCAGCCGGCTCCACCTGTCGCCACCACTCAGTAACCTATTCCGGGAATAGCCCTGTGCCTGCCACATGCCGTCCACCATCGAGAACTCCGTCAGGTTCATGATCTTGGCTGCCACTTCATTGGCAAAAAGATTGACAGAATCTGGGACATCCTCAAGGTTCATAGACTCGTCCACAACCCTGTTCATGAGCTTCTCTTTAAGCTCGGGGTGCTCGTCCGTCTTCCTCTTGATCTCACTGAGCCGGGGAGGCTTGTGTTTCCTCACAGCGGCCCCACTCCCCTGGATCTCTTTCTTTCTCTTCAAGGATCGGCAGGGTACATTGGGTGTCATCAGAAACTCACTCCCTCTTTTCCATGCACAAAACCAGGGTTGTTTTCCACTGGAGTTGTCAAGGCAAATCGCTGCAATTTCAGTTGCCATGGAGACGACCGTGTCTGCTAATTCTTCCGCAAAGTCTGTAATGCAGTAGATGTCTGCATGCTTTGCTTGAAGCACGGATTGAGCAGGAAGCAGCAAGTCATCCCCTAACAAGGACAGGTTGACTTGAACTTCGTTGTTGTGAGATGTGGCACAGTTGTACTTTTCTTGGGTGTTTGAGTGGATACTGTCCCCAGCCTCCTGGGAACCGCTTCTGCACTGGCTGACTGTCGGGGACCTTTGTGCTTCCAAAGAGGCTCTGCATTCATTCTCACTGAGATGAGGGCTTTTTGTATCCTCACCTGCTGTTCCTTTCAGATATATTTCCTTGGGGGATATTTTAGCAGTCGAAGAGTTGGGCACTCTGTGACTATGTGATAATTCTGACTGCAGCGTGGGGTTCTTGAAGAGGCCTGGTGTCACTCCACCCTTGTCTTGTTTTGAATGCATGTCCCCCACAAGATTGTGGATGACAAGACTAGTGTTCTGTGAATTGCTATGTGGAGAGCTGCTGGAGGATTCAGTGGCTTTTGTCCATGCTTGACTAGCACCCAGATCAGATGGCTGGCAGCCTGGTTCCGTCTCCCTCCTTCTGATGGTCTCCTTAGAAAGGACAGCAGGACATTCACCAAGCCGTACAATGTGGCTCATCTTCTTGAACGTGAAGCATATCACATCAAAGAGCAGTTGGTTTGTACTTTCCATTAAGATGTCCAGAATTTCAGATGAATGCCTGTCGTCATTGGGGTTGATTACCATATTTTCCTGGTAAACTTCGTCAATGGAATGCTTCAGGATAACATTAGACAGCGTATGTGCCAATTCATTCCTGAGGACATTTTCTGAGCACAGGGTCTGAGACTTTGAAGCAGTTTCCATGATTCTCCTGTTCATGGATTCCAGGAAGTCTCCCATGCTGCTGTAGGTACTAGGCCTTGTTAAAACCAGAGCAGCCTCCTTGAGCAATCCCTCTGCAATAGCTTCCTTGCCAAGCTCTATGCTTGCTAAACTACAAAGTGGGGGGATGGCTTCAGAAGCATCAGCTGCAGGCAAGAGACCACCACTTGGAGCCACTGAGCACGTCACCTCTTCTTTTTCACCCAGACCACAGACAGCCACGGCACTGGCCACTTGAGTCATGCCACACAAAGCAGATGGAAAGGAGTACTCATTGATGGAAGGTTCCTTGAGCCCTTGGGGTGGTTGAGTTTGCTGTGCACCACTGCCACCTAGTGGACAGTTTGAATCGACTTGCTCCATTTTGAGTCTTTCTGTGGCCTGTGGACTGGAAATGGTTCCAATCACAGTGGCTGCACAAGCTAATGCCACTTCTACAGCACTCTGGGCTTGTCTGCTGGAGTTCTCTCCCAAGAGGATGCCTGAGGTTTCAACAGAGACTTCCGTCTCAGGCCATGAGGAGATGCCTGGTTCAGGGGGAGCATCGCTGCCATCTGGACTCTGAACAACGACGATTTTGGGGAGTTCATTCCATGACCGAGAAACCACTGTATCTTTTGTGGAACAGCAACTGGGAAGCAGAGAACTTCCTACAGAAACACTGGCTGCATATTCCTGGAGTAAGGTGGGCTGAGACTGAGATAATCTGATAAATGCATCCTGCAGCACGGATTCTGCTAAATTTGTAGCATACTTGCCAGTTGTGACTTCTCCATCTTGTATAGGAGGGAGAGCGTTTTTTGTGCCTTCATGATCTCCTGGGTTTAGGTTGCTTCTCTGTTCAGCCACAGCACATGCAGAAGGCACATCTTTATCCATCATGGAGAAATAAGCATCCTTTGGAATATACAGTGCCTGTGATTTTTCCACTTGGTCTTTAAAAGCTTCTGAATAATAATAATGTGTGGCTTGTCTCTCACTCCCCACAGCTTCACTTTGCCGCTGTGATGGCTTGGCTGAGGGACCTAGACTCTGCGAGGCTGTGTTCTTTGTTAGGTTTTCTGGAGATCGTTCTGTTTTAACCAACGGTGTGTGATATTTGTTGATGTATTTGTCTTCCAAAGCATAAAGCCACTTTTCTTTGTTGTAATTCCATTCCTCCTGGGTGGCACCCGTTGGCTGTTTACTTTCCAAAACATTGGCTGAGACATTTATATTTTCATAACCTAGTGAAGAGAAAATGAGGGACACCATTACTTTTTGAATGGCAGGTTACCATGAGTCTAATGTAATAATTACTCTCTAAAAATAATTAACTTTTTTCCCCCTTGAAGAATAACATTTGAATGTTTCTTCAAGAAAAACGAGTCTGAAAAGGCTTTCAAATTTCATGATAGAATGCCACCCAACAAAATGGCTTTCCATGTGGGTTACAAATGCGAGCATTAGAGCAGGAGGTATTTGAGGGCTGAGGACTGCCACCATTCTTCAGGGGAAAGCATTCTTCAGGGAAAGACAGTTGCATCTTAGAGCTTCCCATCGAGTACTGAAGGAGAAGGGGAGATGTTGACATCAACCTCAGTAGTGGGACTGCTTGCAAAGATTTGTCTGAAGTTTGCACATAACTTGTCCCAGGGACAGTGCAACAACATCTGGGGTACTCCTTCCTCGGTGGCTAAAACTGGGAAGAAGGAACCCATTGTTCATTGAGCTCTGTGACTGAGTCAACAGAAAAAGCTGAAGAAATGAGTGCCAAGTACTTTCCTGGATTATCCTTACAAAAGTCATTAGCTATAGGCAGTGCTCCCAAATTAGACAAAAAAAACAAAACAAACAAACAAACAAACAAACAAACAAACAAAAAAAAACTAGGGCTCAGAAAAATTAGGTAGCTGGCACCAGATCTCACAGCCTCAATGTGGCAGTGCTGGGATTCAAATCCAGGCTGGTCCAACTTGGGTCCAACTAATATATGGCTTTTATGGAAGTCTTAGGAAGGTTAACTTTCCTCCCTGTGATAGCCACCATCTCTTGGCAGGCAGGAGGATTTTCCTTTAAAGTACACAAATTCCCTTCAGCATCCCTAAGGCATCTTTTGGGAGTCTGGATCCAACCAACCATTAAGTCTGCTAAGTGCATTTGTCAGCATCTTCACCAGTGTTCTCATGTCCTCCTTCCTTCCTTCCTTAAAATTCAGCAAGTACAGTTTGTGATGTGTCAGCCAAACTGATGTGGCCTGGAACTTTTCTGAAATCTCACCCAGACATTTTTATATAGGGACTAGTTTCAGGAGGCACATTTTTTATCGGAAAGTTCTCACCGTTCCTAGATTCATCCACCTCATTCTCTTCCTCCAGGTGCTCAGAAGCAGTGAGAAAGTCTTCCTCAATTGAAGATAAGGAACAGTTTGTGTCATCCTCCAGTTTCAAGATGCTTGTTTCTAGGTGGAGCTGTCGCTCCTGCACCAGTTCCAGACCAATCAAAAATTTGTTGATTTCAAAGATGATGCAATTGGTACTGTTTGGTCTGTTCCCTCTTGCACATTGGACCAAGCAGATATCTGGCAGCCAAGGGCACTAAAAGTGAAGAGAAAAGAAGGCATTTATTGAAAAGGGAAAATAAAAGACTCTTGCCTCTGACCTTTCCTTTTCTACCAAGCTCTCCTCTTAAAAGGAGTGGGGGACCTTTAAAATATCTGAAATATCTTCTGGGATCATATTAATAAACTGCTTGAAAAAAAATCAAGTGAAGTTTGGGAACACAGGGTACCTAGGAGAAAGTCTGACTTAGGGGAAAATAGACCAGCTGTATCACATATTTTAGTTTCCCTTGGTCAAAGCAAAAATTCAACTGGGCAAAGTTAAACAGGCAAAGAAGATTTTATTCGAGGCTATTAAAATAGGGAAGGGAGGCCAGAACTAGGTTGGACCACAACTGCACTGAAACAAAAGGCAATAGGGTTTTTAAGGGCTAGGGTGATGGGGGAGATCTTAGGTCATCTGGGTTTGATAATTGGCTTTAAGTAAACTCTCTTGTATCTTTATTACAGGAGGTAGTTTTACAACCTGGGCAAGATGCTCACTGAAGTTAGGTTCTTACTCTACCATGGAGACTGGGGACACTAAGGGAACTATCTTCCTGGATGATCACATTTCAAAGGGACAGCTCCCAGGTCCTTGAAAAAGACATTTCTAGGTATAAAGCTGGCAAGAGGCTTTTACAAAAAGCTTTATATCTCAAAAAGGCAGAGGAGGAATTTAGAATTATACATTTTCTAGATTAAATGCTCTAAGTAAAGGGAAGTCAAGGTCTAGAGTCAAGAAGGAGCCGGTCTAAATTTTTGTCAATGCTGTCTTGGTTAACTCTCTTGATTAAACTGAGTCCCAGCTTCTCAGACCAGTATCTTTCTCTGCCTTGAAGATACTCAGTAAAACCCCTACTGGTACTTCAGATGTACAGTAAGTGTTCCATCAACTACTAGATTCTATAATTTGTATTGCTTATCTGAAGAAGTAGTCAACATGAAATTAAATGAAATCCCTAGGAAGTGAACTAATTATCTCTAAAAGACCAGCATATGGGAAGAACAGTGAAAAAGAGGCCCAAATTATTGAATCACGCACTAGTTAGACCTGTTACTTCTGTTCAGTTCTAAGGTTACAAACCATATCCCCATTCTCCACTATACATTTTCACTATTAATATTATTTATTGTTCATTGGAATAGTATTAAAAGGTTTCAATAATTCTAGGAGAGACTATAATACAATGAAAAATGCAATCCTTCTCCAAGGGGTTCAGGAATTCCCTGGGGGCTCAAAAAATAGAATTCCCTTATGTGCATATGTGAGTAGGTCTATTTTTCAAAGAAGGTGGTCCGTTGCCTTGCTTTTCTAAGTGAGGGTGTGGACCCGCAGCCGTGGCATCACCTGGGAGCTTGTTGGAAATATTTAATCTCAGGACTCAACCCAGATCTACTGAATCAGAATCTGCATCTCCAAGGAATCTGTTGGAGATGCCTACATGCATTAGCATTTGAGACGCACTGGTCTACAGCTTTTATTGAATTCACAAAGTATTTGTGATTCCCCAAATGGAGAGGAACTGCTGTTGTAAAGTAAGCAGAAGTTGGCTTAATTTCCTTTCCACTGAGTTTAGACATACTACACTAAACTCACCCGGTATTTTCCGACTGCCTATTGTATGCAAATTATGCAAGGAGGTGCAAACATGAATCAGACAATTGCCCTGAGGAGAAGGGCACACTATACTATCACTGGGTCAACCTCACCAGAGTCCAAGTGATTCACACGGAGTTGATTCACTTCCAGCTCCAGAGGTGGTCATGTGACTCAAGCCTGGCCAATCTGAGTAATGAATTCCTTGGGTCACAGTGATTGGTTCAGAAATGTCATGTGATGTATGAGAGCCAATAGAATGCAATAAGACTTTTGCTGAAAGCCACATGGAAGTGACATTCCATTCACTCTGTCTCGACTTGAACCCAAAGGGGTATTGCTTCCATATGGGAGGGGCTTGTCTGATAATAGGGCCAAGTGGAAAGAAAACAGAAAAGAGGCCACAAGAGAAAAATCCACGTCGTGATAACATTGTTTAAGTCTCTAATTCACTCTTGAATCTTTCTAGTTTCATGAAACAATATGTTCTGTTTTTGCTTAAGCTAATTTTCTGACATGTTTAATTAAGAATCCTAACCGGGATTAATCAGGGTCTGGTAAGTTCAACTCAATGTCAAGTCCAATTAATGTCAACACCAATTTTCATAGAGATATTGAAAGAAAGTCAGAATTTCTCAGTAATACCTGTAGTTGCCAAAAGCTAGGAAAAGAGTTGTATAATGTAGAGGCAGTTTTTAAAAACAATCTGTTAATGCTAAAAAGAAAATGGGAATAAACTCTTCACTCTCAAAGATAATGTACAGTTTATTGACAAGCCACAAATTACTTAGGACTCATGTAAAATTTCTGACACACAAGACTTTTCAGTAGCTACAAAGTCAGGGAGATTTGATTACCTGGAAATAAAACCACCTTGTTTATTAATTGATTTATCATACTGTATTATGTTTCATGAAATTTGGAGACTTTGGGCTTTTTGAGAATTTGAAGAGTTGAAGTATAAAAGAGGACTTTAAAAATTGACAGCGAAATTAAAACCCAAGGAAGAACAATTTGTGGAAAACAAATGCTCATCATTTTAATCTGGAGCTGTTACATATCACTATAACATACTTTATGTGTATTTTTCTTATACATTAACTAAACAACTTTACTTACACGTCTTTAAATAATGTTATAGTGATTTATATACTAGGAATGAACATGAGTGCATTGAATGATAATAGTAGTATTTTCAAAAGCACTTGTTTTGGAGCGGGGATATTTTATTAGTTGTGCCCAAGACACTCTCTTTTCATACTTGAAGCTGCCATCCTGGATTTACTAGCTTGGCTAGTTTGGTACTTCCTAAGAAATACATAACATCTGAAAGATGATATTGTTGGATTCTGGGATCACATGGTATGAAATAGAATTTTGGTACTGCTCCTAAAAGAGAAGACAATTCTGTTTTGCTTATTCAGTAGATTTGTAGAAAACCAAGCTAAATAACCAATGCCTACTCTATCTACTCTAGTTCAAATACAACTTAGGAATTTGAGGAGATAATAGAAATTAGGAGTTGATGCAAGAAAAGCTCTGTCAAACTCTAAGTGGTGGTATTTAAGAGAAATACAAATGCAGACTGTTCTCAAATACAAAGACACTGAGATTCCTATGTTACAGAAGCTTATGTGTAGCATCTGTTTTGGGTTTACACTGATCTGTGCTGAGCTAACTATAGATATAAATGAATGGCTTATCAAGAACTTACGTCTTACCTGGGAAACTTCAAAATCTGCCTGCAGATTTCCAGAGGCTAACCCACTTAGGACAACAATTTCATTTTCTTTTGGTTGTTGGACATTCATGGAACTGATAAGTTTTGGAAGATCTGGTGAAACGTTGACCAGTTTCTGTAAAGCAAGTATCTCTATCAGTTTAGCTGATTTCTTTTCACCAGACACCACTCATCAAAGACTACTTTACCTGCAGAAATAATACTTGAAACTGTTTGTACTATAAATTGCTTAATCTACTAAGATTATTACTAGAATACATTTTATAAAATGGAAGCATGCAAGTTTAGATTGAAAGAGCAAATTCAAGCTTTAAAAACAGTTCAGTTCTAAATTTTCCCAAGTAAACATTTAGTAATTACTATTATACCACAGGTATAAACAGTAACTTTGAGAAATTTTTCCCTTTAAGACCTTACATAAAATATATATATATTTTTTCTAGTAATCTTCTGATATGATGTGGCTCTGTGTCCTTATCCAAATCTCATCTTGTAGCTGCTATAATTCCCACATGTTGTGGGAGGAACCTGGTGGGAGATGATTGAATTATAGGTGTGGGGATCTCCCATGCTGTTCTGGTGATAGTGAATGGGTCTTATAAGATCTGATGGTTTTAAAAAACAGGAGTTTTTATATGCAAGCTCTCTCTTTATCTGCTGCCATCCATGTAAGATGTGACTTGCTCCTCTTTGCCTTCTGTCATGATTGTGAGGCCTCCCCAGCCATGTGGAACTGTAAGTCCAATAAACCTCTTTCTTATGTAAATTGCCCAGTATAGGATATGTCTTTATCAGTAGCAAGAAAATGGACTAATACATCTCTGTTCTAATTGTCAATAACAATAATTACAATAAAATTGTGACTAGCATTGATTTTACTCTGTGTACAAAGCACTGTGCTAAAGCTTGTATATATGTTAAATCTGACTACATTTAATCTTTACAACAGAAGTATATGGATTAGGTACCATTATTTGTTTCATGTTATATACAAGCAGCCTAAGGCCTAGAGATTAGTAACTTGCACAGTTCATGTAGCTAAGTCAGTGCCAAGGTGTGTGTATGCTCTTAGCCATAGCAGACCATTATTTCAAATCACTCACATAAACTCTCCAAACACACTATTCTTAGATGCCAACTTGCTTTGGTCCTCTCTACTCTCTCTTCGATGGACTCTGCACCATAATTCTATCAAATAAAATTGTATGTTCAGTTTCTCTTGAAAATCCCATAGTACTACGCAGATGATGATATCTGGGGCTTAGTGAAAATTTATAATGGATTAGCTGTGTGGGAAACTGGGTTTGAGAAGCTTGAAGCGCAGCATTGTCAATATGGGAATAACTGTCAATAACCATGTAATTGCAGGTCCACTGTTCTGTGAAAATCAAGTGGCAAACATGTGCTGTTATTCATTACATGGTATCACACTAAATGGTAAATTCAAACCATTGTCCACTTTCAGCATGAAATGGCAATCTAATAGCACTTAATTCTTTCCATCGTATAAGCAGGCTCTAGTTCCAGAGGACTGAATAGGCCTTCAAGTCCTTGCATACTTTCAGATATTTATTTACATCAGGGTCCTCACAGCCTTGGATGTCCTTGGAGAATTTAGCAGCAACAGGATGCAAAAAGTTCAAGCCAAGGGTACAGATAAAGCATTTGATGAAAGCAGCAGGAGGAAGCAAATCTGAGAGACAGAGGGGAGGGTTGGCTGGTATCAGCAGGTTTTGGAAAAGTCTTGGGAAAGTCATGTAGAAATAGCCATTTTAAGGCACTGGTGGGCAAGAGGATGTGTACCTGCTTGGACAGTTCTGCCTGTGCGGGAAAGCGAGCTTCACAAATGTAAAAAGGGCAAACTGTAAAGGAAAGTGCTAGGGAAGGGGTTGGGGAGATGGACTGTAATGAAACTGTCTAACTAAAGACTCTCCTACAAAATGAGTGTCATTTACAGATGAAATCGAATTGAATGGTCCTTGTAATGAGCTCCTGGACAGCTTGGGTTTCCAATGTTACCTGTTGCAGGTGCTCTGTGCTGCATTCATCCTTGTTCACATCCAGATTCACGAAGCAGACCTGGGAAAGAGGGAAAAAATAGTACATTAAAATAAAAAATCTAACTGTCTTTTTAGAAAAAAGAAATCAGGAATCAGTTGGAGCAAATGCTTTGAGAGTCTTACACATCGTAGACAGTTTGGCATAGAAATAGTCATTTCACCTTTGGGCCTCTAAATAGCTCTCCAACGCCCTACTCAGCTTCCCGCTGGTTACAGCAAATGCCATCTTCCCTTCATGGCCTAATACACTAAAAAGTCTGCTTGTATTAGAGCCAATAGAACAGGTACAGCAAGACCTTCAGGTTTATGAGGTGTTATCAAATCTCATGGAATAGGAAAAACAACTTTTCATGCTCTAAGTCTCTGTTTATAATACTTTTCTCTATTTCCTCCTTCCCTCTTCTCATTTTTGCTCCTTTTCTCTAGCCACTTTTAATACAGTGCGTAATAAGTGTGGACTGCTCTTTGCCACATTGTTATGGTTCATTTTACTTTATTCAACCTTGTTATACAATTTGTTTCTGGGTTAGCCATCTTGGATAAATGTCTGAATGGGTTAGTATAAAAACAATAGCCACAATATTAAACAATACATCTGAACAACAATAAAACATTGTTATACAGTCAATGCTGCATAATGAATAATGTTTTGGTCAACAACTGACCACATATGCAACAGTGGTCCTTTAAGATTATAATACTGTATTTTTACTGTTTTTACCCTTTCTATGTTTACATGTGTTTCGATACACAAATGGTGTTTCGATTGCCTGTGTATTTAGGACAGAAACATGCTCTACAGGTTTGTAGCCTGGGAGCAACAGGTTATACCATATAGCCTAGGGATACAGTAGGCTTTGCCATCTAGATTTGTGTAAGTACACTCTGTGATGTTCAAACAATGACAAAATCACCAAATGATGCATTGTTCATCACATGTCCCCAACAGTAAGTGACTCATATCTGTAATTTAAATCCCAAACATACCACAGAGATAGAAAACTACTATAAACATTCAGATGGGGTTGGTTGGGGAAAATAAAGTTAAGAAAGTTTTCAAAGAGCTTAGATATGTTTTTGAAAGATAAAAAGACTTTTGTTGGGTAGGGAATGGGTGGGGATCACCACTAGTGGATTGGACAGACAGCGTGATTAATACTTGGAGGTGAGAAAGTGTAACACGCTGTCAAGAAACAGGGAATAAGATAATCTAATTGCAGGCAGGCCTAGAGGAAGGGAAGTCTTGATAATTAGGTCTTGTTATGTTTGTGCTAAATGAGAAAATGCTAATGAGGTTCTTTAATACTTTGTTAGAAATCATCTAAAGGTTTTTATTTCTAACTAGTTGATTTGAAGATACAAAACTGAGAACATTAATTACTTGGAATTTAGTTAGACAATTGAACTTTCAGATGCCTGCAAATACATGGGGGTTTCTGATCTCAGTTTCTTTTGGGGATCATGATTTCTCAGTACATCTCTTTTCTTTTTGAGGTTAAAAAAATAATGGAAAGGTTTTGAGAAAGATGTTAAAACTGAAATAGAATTGTAAAGATCACCACTGCTTTAGTCCCAAATAATAAGAAATTCCTTCAAGATTCATGGACTCATGAGATCCTAGAAGTGCAACCCTAGGATGAACCTATTAAGAATAACTTGATGGGCATTAGGGGGAAGAAAGAGCATGAAAGGACCCACACTCTCATTCAGAAGTTCTTTTCGTGCTGGATTAATAAAGATAGGAAAATAGGAAGAGATCGGCATGAGTCCCTTTGCAGACAGTGTGAATGGGAGCATCAATAGTAGATGGAGCTCAGAAGCAGTTCATGATCTAGGGAAGTTTGAGAACATTCCTATAATAATGAAACTTTGCCCTTGGAAAACTAGTTCCATATCCATCAGTCCTCAGGGACTTTTAATAACATGAAACTGCGACTGAAGTTATTGAATTGATGAGAGGATTTTTCCATTCACCTTAAAGAAAGGCTCATCACCTTGCCCCTGGGCATCACGAAGCTTTTATTATCCTGCATCACAGTGGGAGAGGGCAAAGCAAGGACCAGAGAGCAAACAAAGGCATCTACAGTAACAATTTGTCTGCTCTGAAATATTTTATTTAGTTCTCTGAGGATGAACTCCCTTTTTACCCATTCTGGGCTACTCTACGAAACTCTGCCTGCACTTGGAGGACACTCTCCACATTTGCTAGCTGAACCAAGACAAAAGCAAAGCAAGACACACACCAACTTCTTGCTTATACTTCTCAGGCACACCTTTCAATATCTTGCTAGTAGGGGATGATCCAGGCTTCGTAGGGCTGATGTGTGTGCAATGTGGGGAGGCCTTCTTTAAGAAAAGGAATAACGAAATTTAAAAAACTCTAAATTAGGTGTGAGAGTGAATATTTACTTATTTAGAAGGAAAAAAAGGAATCCCAAGAAAGCTAGAACTTAAAAGGACTGGTAAATACTATAAACATAAAAACTGCCAGAAATATGACATCTGATCAATTGCCCAATGCACCTCCAGTGCTTTTTCTTCTTACATTTTTGACTAAATACCCTTTTGTCCCTTCTTCATGTGAAAGCAACATTGAAATGTTGTCTTCTCTAGAGAAACTAGAAAGATAAGCCAGGTTTCCTCTAATATGGTTGACTGATTTTTTTTAACTTCCAAATTTTTGTTGAAAATATGTTTTTCAGCTTACTGTCAAATTCAGTGGGAAAGTAATGTACAGTTTCTTTCATATATGAGTTGTTTTAGACATACTCACTCTTTGCAGTACTTTTATAGTTTTGTACTCTAAAGACGTAATTTGGATTGATTCTCTTTTATGTGATTCCCCTGAAAAAAAAAGTACATCATGCATTTCTGATTTTCAGTGCTGTACTTCCTCCACCAGGAGGAAATTTCTGGTCGACCAGGCATCAATGAGGACTCAATCTCGTACTTAAGTTTTACATGGCTGATGATTGGAAGAATTTTACACAGAGTAGCTTCCGGCATGTAAACTTGTGTTGTTTCCCTGCCTACATATTTTTGCCACTGGAAGCTGTAGGGCACGGTCACACCATCCCTGACCTGGCACATTCATTTTGCAATGTCTGGTTAGGTTACCACTCTTGATGGTAGAAGTATTCCCGAAAGTCATTCCTATGTGTGGATGGCTAGCAATACAACCCCCCTCAATTTCCCTTAAGCCAGAGTCCAAAAATGCCTGTGGTCACTGCAATGACTCTCAGTAATGGGGGGAGATAAGAGGTAGTAGGAGTTGAAATGGAAAGAGATAATTGTAGGTAAAATATCTTAGTCTGAATATTTTACAAAAAGGTATAGCCATGTAAATACATTAGGTCCTGCTGTCCCAAGGGCCTTGAAACTGGGGCTTATGTATATTAAGAGACCTGAAACCTAAATTTTGATAGTTTTACAGTAAATCCACTTCTTGTTGAAATGAACCATGTGACTAGATTGCTCTTAGCAGATTTTCAATCTCTACAAGCTTGGGTTATTTACTTGAGATTTAAGCAACCAGTAATGCTGAAGTCCAAGTACAGAATATAGGACCAGCCTCTGTCTAGTAGAGCTGGGAGTGGTGAGCCTGGATTAGGAGGCTTTGATGAGGAGACTGAATGTTCTGTGTCTCCAAAGTGTCTGGTGTCAGTGCTGGGTGCTGAGAAGACAAATAATACGAGACATTGTTCTTGCCCTCGGGGAGTTTTCATGTGTCTCCCCAGGCAGGACATGTCCTTAAAGTGACAGTAACATCATGGGCCATGTGTGCTGGAGAAGGGAGTCGGGGGAACTGGATCAATCATGAATGGTATCCAGGTGAAGGTTGAATTTGAGGTGAGCTTGGAGGGCAGGGGACATGTTTAAAAGCAGAAGAGGGAAAATTGCAAAATGATTAATGGGTGATTCTTTCCTGATCTGCTCCTGTTGAACAATGACCTGGTTAGAGTCTCCAGATTAATGGAGGCGAGGAGAAAGAGAAGACAGTGGCAGCGGCGTCTGAGGCAAGAGGCGCTTCCTAGAGGAACTCCAGATGTAAGATCAAAATCTGTGGGCAGAACTGCTTTTCCTCTTACCCGGTAAAGACCCTGGGTATCATTCAACAGACTTTTCGAAGGTTGAATGAAAGAGGAAATCATAATTGTATAATATGCTCCCAGTACAATAAGAGTTGAGAGAGACCTATGGGTTAGAATGAAATATTTCCCTCCTTATTACAGGAAGAAACTTTTGGTAGTGGGAAGCTGAAATAAAGTTTTTTATTTTTATATTTTGCAGGAGCCATTAGGGTGAATGTGACTGAGATGATGAAGCCGGGAAGATTCTGCCTTATGGTTCCACGAGCTGGAGAGAATCCTGTTGGTGGGGAGGCTGGGGCTGCATGCAGGAACCACCAGCTGATGGAGAATAAGGCATCAGTGCTGTGATGCTATTGAGCTACCTGTAAAATGCCTGCATGGGCAAATCCAAATATGCCAAATGACCCAGGAATAAATTTTTTTAAGTAGGTATTTTTACATAATTGTCCTTTTCCTTGAACATAGAAATCGTCGATTTTCCTGTAGCCTTCGCAACCTGTTAGTTCATGAGGGCAGGACCTGTCGTCACTGGATTCCCAGCGCTCAGTGTGGTGCCAGGCAAGCACGCAAAGAAACAAACCACCAATGGAGAATCACAGGCCTGGCTGACTCCCGGAAGGAGCTGCATTTAGGTCTGACTGGCTCCGTGACTAGGAGCACTTAACCTGTCTGCATGGCTCATCAGAATCATTTGGACAGAGTTCTTACACTTGCGTGTTTCTGGGCTCTAAACCAGAACTATTTAATCAAAATTAAATTGTGTTGGGGCCTGGTGATATTTACTCAATTATTTATCAATTCTTACTATTATTATGTATTTATTTTTTAAAGATAATGGCTTTACTGAGATCTAATTTACGTACCATATGACGTATCCATTTAAAGTGTGTGATTCAATAACTTTTAGTATATTTGTCATTCCTAAAAGAAGCTATGTTCATTAGCAGCCATTCTCCATTTCCCCCAAATATCCTCTCCCCAGCCCTTGGCAACTACTAATCTATTTTATACTTCTATAGATTTGTTTGTTCTGGAAATTTAATAAAATATATTTAATATAATAAAATAATATGTAGATTTTTGGTGACTGAGATAGAATATTTATAAACAACAGCCATTTCTGAGACTGTAAAACAAAATTTGGCTCCTTGCCTGTAATTATTTTTTCTGCCACCCAAATTCTATTTACTTGGTATAAGTAGTTATTTCAGTTTAATTACATAAATATTATCTACTGACCAAAGACATTAAATTGCTTTTTCTAAACCCTTATTATTTATGCATGAGAACAGAATGTTACTCTGTTTTTCAGGGTTTTGTTTTTAAGAAATGACTTTCCTCTTGTTCCCAGAGGTGGTTATGACTCAATGGATTTAAATGCATGCCAGCATTATGGGTACTGACTGTTATAATGTGTCATCATACCAGGGAATGATTGCAAGAGACATGCAATAGGTATCCAACTACATACCTGAAATTCCAAAAAGACTACAATTTAAAACACAAATGTAGACATGTTAAAATATCGACCATTCCCTAATCATCATTACTTATTAGATTTCAAATATGAATAATGCTGAGAGAACTTATAGACCTGTAGGCAACAGATCCTTTATTATTAGTGAAAAAAACACTGGATGAGAATGAGCAAATGCCAGCTTTTATGTGCGGATTAAACACTTGAATCCAATGCATAATTTCAAACTCTCAACACAATGTATGGAAAGAATATATAGGTTAGCTTTATTTTAAACATTTAAAAAAGTTAGTTGAGGATGCATTTTTTTTTTTTGTTTTGTTTTGTTTTGAGACAGAGTCTCGCTTTGTTGCCCAGGCTGGAGTGGTGTGGTGCAATCTCGGCTCACTGCAACCTCAGCCTTCCAGGTTCAAGCAATTCTTGTGCTTCAGCCTCCCCAGTAGCTGGGACTACAGGCACGTGCCACCACGCCTGGTTGATTTTTGTATTTTTAGTAGAGACAGGGTTTCACCATGTTGGCCAGGCTAGTCTTGAACTCCTGACCTCAAGTGATCTGCCTACTTTGGCCTCCCAAAGTGCTGGGATTACAGGCATGAGCCACTGTGCCTGGCCGATGATGCATTTTTCATTGACGTTAAAAGGCTAATCAAATAATGGATGAAAATCTTCCGCAGGTACAATGAGACAACCTATCTTTGACTATGGTGTAAGAAAAAATGCCATAGACATGATAAATTGAACATAAATATTGCATGCTTTAAATTTTTGTAGAATTTTGTGTTTTAACTCTTCGTCTAAGCTTCCATTAAAGATTTTTTTCACCTTTAAAGTAATAAAATGCAATAATGTCTAGTGGTTGCTTTCTCCCTTTTCTTAAAAATCATACACATTTGCACAGAGAAAATATGAAAAAGTAAAGCTAGAAAGTCATATTTGTAATCTGAATAGATTAACGTTTTAGAGTAGATAAAAGATCATTAAAATACTTAGAATCACAGTGAATAAGTAATAGTGAACTTAAATTTAAAATGCAAATAGTTTATCTAAACTAAACATCTAACTTTTATCTCTATTTTTGATAACCAAAGTACTAAGTAACTCCAAACTTTACCTCTTCAAGAAGCCTCAGGTATAATTGAGCAAATACTTTGAGCATCTTCAATAATTAACCAATGCTGCAATCTCATTGGTACAGGTACAATTTATTAAAAATCTCAACAACCCAATAGCGATTACTAGAGGCACAACTTGAGTGACTCTACAAAGAGAAGTGGAAAAATATTTAGAGGATTTAGTCCTAAAATATAGCTGCAAATGCAGGAAAGGTACTTCTTTTTTCTTAACAGAATTATCCAGATTGAATATCTATATTAATAAAAGGCAACAAGTGGTTCTCAGTTTCACTGGTACTCTAAGAACCACTCTATTTGGCCTGCTCCAGGTTTATAGATGAAAATTTCAGCCCAAGGCATGTATCTAAGTTACTCTCTGCATAGGTTGGACTCATGAGACTCTTTAGAGACTCATTAACTTAAACCTTCTGTCTAACATACAGCCAAGTGTTGAGAAGAAACTTGCTTTTACAATAAACAACCACTAAATGTAAGCCTTTGAAAGATGGAATTCTAAGAACTACAATTGACACATAATGAATAAATACATAGATAAAACAATTAGAGAAAAACAAAATAAAACAAAATACGAGAGGGAACATTTGTTATAGTGAGAAGGATGACAACTAGTCTTTCCTATTTGTTTCCTTTGACAATGATGTTAATTAGTTACTAAAATAGAATCTGGAGGACATTATGCTGTATGAAATAAGCCAGGCACGGAAAGAGAAGTACTGTGTTATCTCACTTACATGTGAAATCTAAAAAGTCAAAATGACAGAAGCAGAGAGTAGAACTGTCATTGCACAGGGCTGGGAGGTGAGGAAAATGGGAAGAAATTGGTCAAAAGGTATACATTTTCAGTTTTAGATGAATCAGTTCTGGAGATCGAATGTACAGCATAGCAACTATAGTTAATAGTACTGCATTGTTTACTTGAACTTTGATAAAAGAGATTTTAATTGCCCTTATCCCCCCCCACACAAATGGTAATTATGGATGGTGGTGGCTGTGATAATTAGATTGCAGTAATCAGTACACAGTGTATACATATGTGAAACCAAAATGTTGTTACCCTGAATATATACAATTTTTGTTTGTTCATTAAATATTTCAGAATCAACTAAAACAAATAAAAATCCTTGTTTCAAAAGACTTTCTGCATGATGAATAAATACTGTCGTTATTCTTTTTTTTGGTCTCTGTTGGTATAAACGATGTATGTCCTGATATCTGTATTCTTTGTCTAATTTACTCCCTTGAACTTCACTTGTTTTAGGCAATGACTTTTAGAAAAATGGCCTTTATGATGCAAGCAGTAGGCTGTTAACAAGGTGTGGCAAATAATTTTGCACTTGAATTTCAGTTGTGGAGTCAAGTATTAAAAATAAATAGGCAATTGGAAAAGCTTGCCAAACACTTCATATTCTTTAATGCTACCAAAAGTCATTGACAGCCAGAGAATAGGGAGCTGGGTTTTTTGTTTGTTTCATATTTCAATGTTTCTGACTTTATTCCCTGAAGCATCCATTAATCTGGCAGAAAAAAAACAACAAAAAAACAACAAAAATTCTTTGTATTATCATTATATTTTCCTGTCTGAGATTTAGAATTCCAGGAGACAATTGAAGGATATGTGAACCATCTATTTGCAACCTTCAGAAAAACCTCAAAAAGACCCCCTCCTTAGGCGAGGAGAGATAGCAGTATCTGGGCAACGCCAGCTGAGCATTGAAGTTTATCCTTTTGTCATTCCCAAACCTCATCGTGATTCCACGTTTACTTCTAGTTAACATTTTCCCACTTGAAAGCAGAATAAAAGCATAAAAATTATTCTTGGGCTTCAAGTAGCTCTTGCCAAATACATTTTTAAGTTTTGCGATCAGTACCTGAATGAGATAACAAACAAAAGTGGAATAACTCTCCAAAACATAGGTGCAAGTATGTGTAGGAAAATGTGTTTCTTGTATTTTTATTTCAATATGAAACCACAGATTTTGAGAGCAAGAAGTGACTTTAATAATTATCTGGTTCAGGCCAAGTGCAGTGAATCAAAGTCTGCAATCCTAGCACTTTGGGAGGCCAAGGTGCTGGATCACTTGAGGTCAGGAGTTCGAGACCAGCCTGACCAACATGGTGAAAACCCTTCTCTACAAAAAATACAAGAATTAGTTGGGCCTGTAATCCCAGCTACTTGGGAGGCTGAGGCAGGAGAATCACTTGAACTAGGAAGGCGGAGGTTACAGTGAGCCAAGATCGTACCACTGCACTCCAGCCTGGGCAACAAGAGCAAAACTCCGTCTAAAAAAAAAATCTGGTTGGACTCTCTCATGTTATCTGTAAAGAAACTGAATTGCAGATAGGTTAAGCAAAACATGCCAAGCCTCACAGCTACTTCATTCATTAATTTGTTTCCATTCATTCATTCACTCACTCTACTCACTCGCTTGTCCCTTTAAAGAACACTTAAAGGTAATCCCTCTGTGCTTACAGAGCTAGGTGTGGCATGCATTGATGAAATGAACGAGACGGTCGTCGCCCTTTGGTGGGCTAAACTCGTCTGTTTGCTGATGTGAAACTTGAAATCAGACCACTGTAAGTGAAGGCAGACTCCAGTGAGTGCTACAACAAAGGTACAAGCTAAATTGATACTGAAATCTAGACAAATAAAAACGGGTTGGCTATAAGATATGGAAATCCAGAAAGATCAGCTGGGGTTTTGAATGAGTTAATCTAGGATTTGAAGTGGAAAGGAAGGTACACTGAGAGAGAAAGGTGGCAGGTGAGACTCCATTGTCTTGATAAGATTCTGTGCTTTATGTTTTCAATATTGGGGAGTGACAGAAGATTTATTTCCAAAGACAGCGAGGAGGAGATAAAAGTTGTATCTTATCTTTGCCTAATTGTCCGCTGGGACTGAAGGGGACTCCATGCTCCTTGAAATCCCTTTTGATTAACTTTAATTCTTCACTTTGTTGCCACGAAATTGGAGCACCCTCACAAGATTTCTACAAGGTTATTTTGCTTGCAGGAGATCAACCCTGATGTAAAACTCAGTCACTTCTTTGGTTTACATAGAAAAATCAATCATTCACAGCAAGTCTTTGAGTTTAGCAGGTGTTCTGAATACCTTTTGATGAAAGGCGGGGTGGAGGTGGGTGGGGAGTATTTACCTATTTACCGTCACCATTTGCTCTTTATTCTTTCACCTCCACGCCATCTCTCACCTACTCCCTCCTAGCTAGTCCTTGACCTCTAAATTCTCTTCTATCATGTATAAGTGTCTCTTTGCTGAACTACAGTCATGCACCTCATAATGACATTTCTGTTAATGACAGAACACATATATGACTGTAAGATTATGCATACCATATTTTTACTGTAGAGTTTATAAGATTATACTGTACTGTTACTGTAATTTTTTTATGTTTAGATATCTTTAGACTCACAAATACTTACCACTGTGTTACAATTGCCAACAGTATTCAGAACAATAAGCTGCTGTACAGGTTTGTAGCCTAGGAGCAATGGGCTATAGCATCTGGTCTAGGTGTGTAGTACACTATGCCTTCCAGGCTGTGTAAGTGCACTCTGTGATGTTTGCAGACAAAATCATCTAATGACTCAATTCTCAGGATGCATTCCTGTCTTTAAGCGACACATGATTGCACTGACAGCAGCCCAGGCCAGGAGAGGGAATGTGGAACAGTGTTGAGAGTCCAGCTCCAATTCTAGCTCTGCTCTGCTCCTATTGGTTGTGTAAATTGTGTAACCACTAGGAGGCTCCATACTCTCACCCATAAAATGGGGAAAATGCTACCTATCTCATAGGGTTTTTGGAAGGGTTTAAAGACATATAGCTTATAAAGTCTAAAACACAGGAAGTGGTCAATAAACGCTTTTGTTGTATTACTCCAAACACTTGCCAATGTATGTTTAAACATATTTAACTTTAAAAAAATGTGTGCTATTTAAAATCTTTTAAATAACTGTGCAAAATGTGTAGGCACAGTTTGCCTTTTAATGAAAAATATCTGTCTTCTGCCCCACCCCTTCTAAACTGCGAACTTCCCAAACTAATTCTCTTTCTTCTAGTATACTGCTGTTTATTGATCACAAAGGTGAGACATTGCCTCATTATAAACGATGAGGTTTTTAGCACTTCAAATGATTTTTCTATTTATTTATAATGATTTTGGCTTTTATTTTAGATTTAGGAAGTGCACATGCGGGCTTGTTACGTGGGTTTATTGCATGACGCTGAGGTTTGGGGTATAAATGATCCCATCACTCAGGTAGTGAGCATAATATCTAATAGGTAGCTTTTTCAGCCCTTGCGCTCTTCCCCCTCTCTCTGCTCTAGCAGCCCCCAGATGTTCCCATCTTTATGTCCATAGGTACCCAATGTTTAGCTCCCACTTATAAGTGAGAATAAATGGTATTTGGTTTTATGTTCCTGCCTTAATTCACATAGGATAATGACCTCCAGCTGATCCATTTGCTACAAAATATATAATTTAATTATTTCTTATGGTTGCATAGCATTCCACGGTATATATGTACCACATTTTCTTTATCCAGGGTAAACAGACAACCTACAGAATGGGGGAAAGTCTTCACAAACTCCAAGATCCAGCAAAGGTCTAATATTCAATATCTATAAGAAACTGTAATAACCTAACAAGGAAAAACAAATAACCCCATTAAAAAGTGGGTAAAGGATATGAACAGACACTTCTCAAAAAAAGACATACAAGTGGCCCACAAACATATGAAGAAATGATCAACATTACTAATCCTCAGAGACATGCAAATCAAAACCACAATGGGATACCACCTCACACCAGTCAGTGCAGCTATTATTAAAAGGCCAAAAAAGTAACAGATGTGAGGCTTTGGAGAAAAAGAACACTTATTAACTGTTTGTGTGAGTATACATTAATGCAGCAGCTGTGAAAAGCAGTCTGGAGGTTTCTCAAAGAATTTAGAACTACCATTTGATACAGCAATCCCATTGCTGGGTATAAACGCAAAGGAAAGTAAGTCATTCTACCGCAAAGACACATGCTTTTGTATGTTCATAGCAGCACTATTCACAATATTTCCTTTACCTACAACTTGTTCTTACTGATTTAGTTTTTGCCTTAGGCAGATGGAATCACCCTAAGTGCTCATCAATGACGGATTTGTTAAAAATTTATTTTTACTGATACATATTAGATGCATCCATGTTCAGGGTACATGTGATAATTTGATACATTCACGTAATTAAATCAAAGTACCTAGAATATCTATCACCTTCAATATTTATCTTTTTTTTGTGCTAGAAACATTTGAATTCTTCTCCTCTAGTTATTTTAAAATGTAGAATTTATTAATGTTAACTGTAGTCACCTTACTGATCTATTGAACACCAGGTCTTATTTATTCTAAGTGTATCTTTTTACTTATTAATCAGCCTTTTAAATTTCTCCACCCGACTTTTCTTTCTTTCTTTCTTTCTTTTTTTTATTGAGACAGGGTCTCACTCTGTCACGCAAGCTGGAGTGCTGTGGCATAATCCTGGTTCACTGCAGGGTCGACCTCCTGGGCTCAGGAGATCCTCCCACCTTAGCCTCCCCAGTAGCCGGGACACACCAGGCTAATTTTTGTATATTTTTTAGAGACAGAGTTTTGCTCTGATGTTCAGGCTAGTTTTGAACTCCTGGTCCCAAGCAGGCCTCCACCTCAGCCTCCCAAAGTGCTGAGATTATAGGCATGAGCCACTGTACCTGGCCACCCACTCCACTTTCTCTACCTCTCCTCAGAATTGTTATATCACAATTTAGGGCAAATCAATATTTAGTATTTGCCTTGCTGTGATCAGGTAATTATTGTTCAGTAGGGGCCACGTTGTATATTGTAATATTTCCTTTACCTAAAACTTGTTTTTATTGATTAAATTTTTGCTTTACATACATAGCAGATTGACTTATTGTTCATTTAATATTCATTCTTTTCTATATCCATAGGAAAAATCTACTTTTCTTCACCTTAACTTTGAGTTTGGCTGCATGACTTGCTTTGGCTAATGGGATGTTAGTGAATGAAACGCAAGGAAGAGTTTGAAATGTGCCTGTGTGGTGGGCTTGTCCTTTTTGTGTCTATATCTGCCATCGCCCTGATAAGAACATGCTCTGAGGCTAGACCACTGGTTCAAGTGGGGATGAAATACACATGGAACTTGCAGACTCGGAAACGCCTGCCCAGCCTAGGTAAGCTGCACCCCTGGCCCCCACTGTAAAACAGCCTGAAGACCCATGTGAAGTACATTGCTGTCTACTGCTACTATTAAAACTCAATGGTTGATTCTTGTTTTAGTCTGTTCAAGCTGCCATAACACAATACCTTACACTGGGAAATATTTAAACAAAATAAATATATATCTCACAGTTCTGAAGGTTGGGAAGTCCAAAATCAAGACACTGGCAGATTTCCTGTCTGGCGAGGGCCTGGTCCTCATAGATGCCTTCTTGCTTCATCCTCACCTAGCAGCTCCCTTAAGCCTGTTTTGTACCCGGTCACAAATCCGATTTTCGAAAGTGCAGCCTTCATGACCTAATCACCTCTCAAAGGCCCCACTCCACTGCCCTGGAGATTATTTTGACATGTGAATTTTGGAGTGACACAAATCTTTAGACCATACCTATTCTCACCCAACAAAAGCCAGCTCCGACAGGTATTTTTTTCTATTTTTTGTTTCAAGATAATAAAAGGGGGTGTGGGTTTGAAGATTATGAGAGCCAAACATGTAAATAAAATATAATTGAAGTATTGAAAGATAAAGTCATGGGGGATTTTCCAGAAAGAACAAAAATGAAAAAAAATTGAGGAAATAATAAAAAATCTAAAGACCAATTCAAGAAATCCAACATCCAATCTAATTTGTATTCACAATAGTAGAGTTAGAACATTGGAAATGGAGGGGACAGAATGATTAAAACATAAGAAAATGTTTCAGATCTGAAAAGACTTGTGTGCTTTGCTTAAAAGAGCTCACAAAATAGGCCAATGCTAATTCTTAGCATCATGAAATTCTAGAATATCAGGGATAAAGAGAGGATTATCATGGTTTCCAGTTTAAAAAATAGCCACACAGATAAAAAGCATCAGAGCAATGTAACACTGTTCAATAGCAATGCTAGAAACCAAAAGACATCAGAACAATATAATAGAATTTTGAATAAAATAATTTTTGCAACCTAGAAGTCTATATTAGTCAACCTATCAATCAAAGGTGACAGTCAGAATAAGTCTCTTTTCAAATAATCAACACCTAAAGCTGTCTCCTATTCACACTTTTTAAGAATGATAAACACTCTAGGTATTTATTTGTGGAGAGGTTACTTTTTCCCTAAAACTTTTTCTCTTTCTTACTTTTGAGTCTTGATGCTTTGTTGTATTGCTTTTATGTTAGAGAGTTTAAAAAACCTTTCCTCTGTTATACATCTATATTTAAGAATGATGAGCAGATTGGAGACCCCTGAGTGGTGCTTGTTAACTAATGGATTTCTCTCTAGGTTGATTGGATGGGACCCAGTCATATCCTTAAAAGACTTCTTACTATCAGTTTGTATAGTAAGAGTTAATCTGTTCAGGCTGCCGTAACAAAATATAATATATTAGATGGGTGGCTTAAGCAACAGAAATTTATTTTCTCATTGTTCTGGAGGGTAGACGTCCTACATCAGGGTGACTGCTTACTTGATTCTTGCTGAGGGCTCTCTTTCTGACTCGTGCACAGCCATCTTCTTGCTGTGTTCTCACATGGTGGAAAGAGAGATCTGACGTCTCTTCCCCGGTGTCTCTTCTTTTCATAAGGGCACTAGCCCTGTACAATTAAGATCTCATACTCATAACCTCATTTAAACTTTATCACCTCTTAAAGTCCCTATCTCCACACTTGATCTTAATCAAAAAGCTGAGAAGCAATAGGCCCTATTTCCAAATACAGTCATATTGAGAGTTAGGGCTTTAGCATATTAATTTCATTGGAATGAAAGCATTCAGTCTACAATGTATAGGTTGCACTTCCTGCAAACAATTTGTTTCTCCAGGGAGGAATTCTTCAATGTATTGCCTGGGCGTGGGTGTTAAAATCTGGCTTACAGCATTCTTGGATCTTAGTGGTACCCAGGGGCTGGGAGGCGTGTCTTAGTGTATAGATTTTCACTTAAACTTAATTTTCAGGCCTTTAATTTCCCATACCTTTCTCTGGATGCTGGCTAGTGTTACTGTGGAATAAAACTTCAGTCCCTCTGATTTATTGAAAAACCACAAGTTGAGTGCTTGTTATGTGTCTGTTACTGTGTTAGGTGCTGGGGGTGCTGCAGTGAACGAAAACCTCTTGTCAAGGTGGTAGCCTCTTATGTAGGAACCGAGAAAAGATTCAGAGCTCTGACTCCTCCTTATACAGACTTTTAAAGAACACCCCCATTTTTAGCCCACTGCCTATCTGTCTTCTCTATGTCTGAAACCCATTCTCAAATTATTAGTTATTTCCTGGAATTTTAGATGTGAAATGTCTTGGCATTTCCCTCTGAAATCTTGTACTGTATTTTGCATTCTTAGCTCTGCTACAATACATTTGATTTCCATTTTCTGAAAATTTCACATCTCTTGTTTAATGTCCCATTTTCTTTGTCCTTTGTGGTTTTATACATCGTTTGTTCTACTTTAAGTGTGGTTTCAGGAGGGAAAAGAGATAAATTAATGTATTTAATTTTCATGTTTAATGCATTGCCTCAAACATTTCTTTACATCAAAAACAAGATTTCTTCAGAATCTGGTGCCAGCTCTTAAACTAATACAGTTTTTGTAATTTATTGCATTATGTCATCTTCAATGACAGGATGAGGCTTAGAAACAGTGGTGCATGTATTCCTTCTCATCTTTCGGACCTCCTCTTAAGTGCTAGCTCCTCAAAGTAACCTTTCCAGATCACTCTGCCACTATTGTCTCTCACAGCACCTTGTGCCTCTCTTTCATCACGGTTATCACAATTTATATGAATTTTGTTTAATTATTTCCTGCTTTTTCTCAACTATAAGATGGACTCATGAAGAGAGGGGCCATGGCCTGTCACTATGTGCCCAGCATCTATCAAAATCATGATGCAATGATGATCAGTAAATAACTGCTAAATGAAGAATGGCCAGGTCACAGAGGAACATGTAGAGATATTGAAGTAGCCATGTCAAATGTCCCATTTTGGCCCATGCCTGTGATGTTTTGGACCATCGCTTCTGGCCCTCTTTGGTTGGGAGCTATGTTACAACGAGTCGTGGCATACTCTGGACGTGCCTGCTTTCCCTAGGCACTGAGCTTGCAGTAATCCTTTCTGACTTGAGAGCTTCGTAAGTGTTTTTCAGTTCAAAATCTGAACAAGGGGACAAAGAAAATGAGCAAACAATGTATCTTTGCTCTCCAGGAAGTTTAATATAATGCGTGAGCATGAGCCAGAGGAAATCACACTTCCAAAGGAAGAAGATGCAGTCAATAAAAGCTTGCTTATAAAGTATTGACAAATGTGACTTCAAACCAATTATCAGACAACTTTAAAGTATGGGTAGATAGAATTACCTTTATCCTCTTTGTGGCTTGTAGTGGGAAGGCCTCTTTTCTCTTTTGAATGGTTGCTCATGTATATATTTAGGCATATTTTAAAGTGGGTTGGCCTACCAGTGTTCCTGAGAGTAGCCTGGATGGTCTCCATGATTGGGAAAGGAAGAAAATCGTGAATCACCAGTGCTCAAAAAAGGCACTTCTGACTTGTTCAATGGACTGAGAAAATTGCATTAAGTATCTACATTTGACAACTGAAGCCTGTGCTCTCAAATGCCACTGCACAATAAGGAAGGGAAACATGACTGAAAGCAAAAACCGACTTGACATTATCCCTCACTTCTTTCTTTAAAGTTCTCTTCTATGCCATGAATGAAGAAAATGTTCTGATGTCTTCTAGAAGTATTCTATAATGTCTCAGAAGAGCATAGTATTAAAACCATATACTAGAAATCATACTTTAGGTAACGATTATTAAATAGTTCTTTGTATTCATGTAACTCTTATCTATTATGAACTAAAAATACCTTGATGTAATACCATCGAACTGATAATTTTTTTTTTTACAATTGTAAGCATTTTTTAAATTATAATTTAAGTTCTGGGGTACATGCACAGATAGTGTGGGATTTTTACATAGGTAAAATCCATGGTAGCTTGGTAGATGCCATAGGTAGATGCCATGGTAGTTTGCTGCATCCATGCCTCTGTCATCTACATTAGGTATTTCTTCTAATGTTATTCCTTCCCAATCTCCCCACCCCCTGCTATCCTTCTCCTAGCCCCCCACCCTGCAACAGGCCCCGGTGTGTAATGTTCCCCTCCCTGTGTCCATGTGTTCTCATTGTTCAACACCCACTTATGAGTGAGAACATGCAGTGTTTGGTTTTCTGTTCTTGTGTGAACTGACAATATTTTTACTGAGGATAGTAGGCAATAAAATATTCAATTGTGAAGCAAATCTCTAGCAAGATCGCCTCTTTTAAACTCTATCCTTTACTGGGATTCTCTGTTTCTACATTATTATCTGCATCTCAAAACTTACAAGGTGTTTTATTCATCATTTGGGAAAATATAGGGAATACCTATGAGAGTAATGTAGTTGTGAAATCGCAACTACAAGGGAGAGTCCGTAGCATTTAGTGGGTGTGTGCCAGAGAACACTGAACTCAAAGAAGAGGAGAAGGAAGTTTGAGCAAAGGTTTGAGGGTCTTGGAGGCAAGGTTGGGGAAAGGATTGGGAAATGCATGGGAAGCCCATAAGGTGGAGAGAGGATTCCTGCTAGGAAACAAATAGAATTGCCAAGGCTTTGTGGCAAGAGGGAGCATAGTGTTTTTAAGAAACTGAAAGAAAGAGTGGTTGAGTGTAGGGACTGAGCAGAAGAATGGTGTGTATTGAGCCCAGCAGGATAAGCAGGTTTCAGATGTTGCTGGAAAAATTTCCTACAAGGAAATTTTGAAGACCTTGTCTTTATCTTGGAAGTGATAGGAAGCTAATGAGGAGACAGGCCCCATTGGTTGGGAGCTATTATTTGGTTCAAAGCTTTGTTAGGAGGAATTGTGACATAATCTGGTGGTACCTGCTTTCCCTAGGGAGGTTGACATAATTGTGTGGGCAGATTCTTTTCCCTCCACCCTATTCCCATCCCCATCCCCAACATCCTAACATCTCATTAATAATTGGTCTTATTTAGTCTCAGTTCCTCGTACTTCTACAGAGTTGCTGAGATGGGACTACATTTCTTTTTAGTTCCTGCTGACTGCTTAATTCAGAATTTCATTCTGTGACCAGAAACAAAAGCCTCCAGTTGACACCCACCACTCCAGCTACCCCATTCTAGCCCATTCTGCACCTCCTAGCCTATCAAGCTTGCACCTCCTAGCCTACCAAGCTTCCATTTTTTTTTTTTTTTTTTTTGGTAATGTCTAGAGAAAACTTAGCAAAGTCACTCTGCACGCTAAGTGCCCACACATACATTGTCTCATTATACATACATTAAGTTACATTTTGTAACCTTTAACCCTCACATCCATTACGCCATTATACATGCATTATAACACACATTATGCCATTGAATCCTCATCACTTCCAGTCAAGATAGGCATTAGCATTTTACTGTACTCTGCTTGTCAACCCTGCAGCTTAAATTCTAGCCAAACCAGACCAACAGTGTTTCCTGAACATGCCCAGCATTTTCTTTCCTCTGCACCTCTGATCATGCTGTTAACGCTGCTGGAGGGGCCTGTTACCTATGCCCTGCTCCCCATTCACTAATCAGAACGTGCATTAAGACCTTAACCAAAGTGCTCACTTCTTTAATACCTACACACACAGATTTCCTAGCATTCTGTGCTCCCCTTGGCATTCTCTTAAAGAGTTTCTATGTAGCACTGTGGCAATAAATAGAAGAGTCTTCTAAAAGTAGCTCATAAATTGCCAAATAGAAGAATCCGCTTATTCACTTACAACTTTTTTTTTTTTTTTCCATTTCAAATTTACATATAGCATAGCTCACCTTTTTGGGTGAACAGTTCTATGAGGTTTCACACATACATAAGATTCTTGTAACCACCACAGGATACAAAATAATAGTAACACTTCCAAGAATTTTCCTGTGCTGCCTTTTATAGATAGACGCTTTCCCTACACTTAACTTCAGCAATCACTGATCTGTTCCCTGTTCCTATAGTTTCGTCTTTTCCAGAATGCCACATGAGTGGGATTGTATGGGATGTAACTATTTAAGACTGGGTTCTTTCACCCAGAAAAACGCATTTGAGATGCATCCATGTTGTGTGCATCAGCTGTTTATTCCTCTTTGTTGCTGTGTGGTATTCTACTGTCTGGATGCACTATGGCTTGTTTATCCATTCACTCATTTGTCTAGTCACTGCATACAGGTGTTTGTAGGAGCGTAAGTTTTCATCCTACTTGATTAAATACCTAGGAGTGGGATTGCTGGGTTATATGATAAGTACATATTCAACTTCGGTAGAACCATTTACCGGAGTGCCTATAGCATTTTTCATTTCCTACTTATTAACTTTTGTAATTTTTAATGGACTTCGTAACAAAAACGAACACTCTACAAACATATTCTATATTGATTTCTGCAGGTACTGAAGCTCAGCTGCAGTCGTGGTCTTGCAGAGGATACTGTATGTGTTGACTGAATATGCCAGCCAGTGACTACAAAGGTTGCTATACCAGGAGACAGAGAGGGAAAGCAAGATAATTTTTTCCCTAAAAAACAAAATTTAAAAGCAGATGGAATAAATGGGTTTGTTTGCCACTTTATCCTCCAATTTTTTTTTTTATCCTCCAATTCTTGTTTTTAGGTAACATGAAACTTAAATACAGCAAAAAAAAAAAAAAAAAAAAAAAAAAATCATTCAGATGCTACTATATGGAAGTGTCGGTACATTTTATCTCACCATTAAAGACTAAGGTTTAGCACAGATACAGAAGGCAGTCTGCTAGGTGTCACAGAGAGTACAAAGATGCAGAACATAGGATTATTCCCTTCAGTGAGTTTTGTTGGCTTATCTTAGTGCCATCTGTGTTGATCATTAAAGCAACAACAGTAATAAGCTTCACAATTTATTGCGCTCTGTACTAAGTGCTTGTACATACCTTAGCTCACTTAATCCTATTAACAACCAGATAAGCTTGACCCTGACACTGTACTTATATAGATGAGGACATTGAAGGGCAGAAAATTAATTAATTTCCCATGGCCACAGAATCAGCGAACAGTAGAACTAAAAGTCCGAAGACAATTCTGATTCTATGGGCTGTTCTTTTAATCACCACATCACCATGCCTTCCCTGCGAGAAAGGGTCTGAGAAGCAAATGAACAGGTTAAATAGGATAGAAGGGACATGTCCACTCTTATTTGTGTAGAACAGACTGAATAAATTCTGTATTCAGTAAAGAGTTCATGGCTTTTTTTTCTGGAAAAACTGTAATGGGAAATTACTAAACATAAATTAAAGTCAAACAAAAGCAACATTTCTTTTCACTCACACTGGGAATTCACTCGGTTTGCTAAAATTGTGGGGTCGGTGACAAAACTCATTTTTATGTTTAAAAAGAATAATCCAAGGGTTATTTTTGCATGACTGCAATCATTAAGCAGTGAAAAAACCATTACTTGGTAATAGGAAAACGGAAATTTTCATTGAGTTTAAAGCGGGCAAATCAATTTTGCTGTGAGAAAAAACCTAGTCTCAAATGGTTACAGTATTTTTCGTTTGTTTATTTGTTTTGCTTTTTTGAGACGGAGGCTTGCTCTGTCACCAGGCGGGAGCGCAATCTCGGCTCACTGCAATCCCCGCCTCCTGGGTTCAAGTGATTCTTCCGCCTCAGCCTCCCGAGTAGCTGGGACCACAGGCACGTGCCACCACGCCTGGCTAATTTTTTTGTATTTTTAGTAGAGACGGGGTTTCACCATGGCCAGGATGGTCTCGATCTCTTGACTTCGTGATCCGCCCACGTCGGCCACAGGCGTGAGTCACCGCGCCCTGCCTACAGTGTTTTTAATTTGATTAATGATTGGATACATTTTCAGCATATCTTTTTAGTAGCCAAACAAGAGTGTTGTTCTTTGTAACCATGACTTAGCCATAGGAAACATATTTACTTCCAGGGGTCTGATATATTTGCAGCCAAATCCATGATGTTTCTTGAGGAATGTTCATTCCATGAAGCATCTAATGTTGGGTTCAAGTGGTGATTTGGTGAAGGCCACAAAGACCCTGATGAGGGGGCTGGCATGGAGAGGCAGAGCTTGGAAGAGGCATTTCCCAGAGAAAGAGGGAGAGGTGAGGTTTTTTTGGGGGGGAAAGAAGCAAAGTTCTCAGAAAGCTCTGTGAGTACAGTGGGTGATTGAGAAAGGACCATGGAGGTAGGTGACTGGGGAAGAGCAGCCCTTGAAAGAGGAAAGCGATGGCTTCATCTCTAAGAGGAGAACACAGGCTGAAGCTGGTGACAAAGTCTCCATGAATCTCGATGGCTCTGGGGCCAAGCTTGGAACCTTTGGGATGCTTTGAACTACTCCATTTCCATATGTGTGCTCCCGATGTAATAAGTGAGGGTTTTCCTAGTTTTAAACCTCCTCTAAGGCATAGCATAGGAATTGGGGATAATAACAGCAGGTATGTTCTGTTGGCTCTAGACAAGTGTACATGAGGGATGGCAGGATCAGGGATAAAAACTTAAGTCAATTCACTTTAATAATATTGTTATTGTTTTATTTTATTGTTTATAATTTTTTTTTGAGATGGAATCTTGCTGTGTCACCCAGGCTGGGGTGTGCAGTGGCACGGTCTCAGTTCACTGCAACCTCTGCCTCCCGGCTTCAGGCAGTACTATCATCTCAGTCTCCTGAGTAGCTGGGATTGCAGGCGTGCATCACCAGGCCCAGCTAATTTTTTATGTATTTTTAGTAGAGACAGGGTTTCACCATGTTGGCTGGGTTGGTCTCGAACTCATGACCTCACATAATCCCCCTGCCTTGGCCTCCCAAAGTGCTAGGATTACAGGTGTGAGCCACCGTGCCTGGCTTTATTACTATTATTATTGATCATTATTAGTTGGATTCTCAATTTTACCCATTACTGGGTAAATAAGACTTTATAATAGGGAATTTAAACAAAGATTTTTGCTTGACAATGGCTACAATATTTGGGCTGAGGTATTTATACTCTGAATATCCAGAAAATATATATATGCATATATATATGTATACATATATATGTGTGTATATATGTATATATATTTTTCTATAATATATAATATAAATATATATTTCTATATTTATAAGTACGTACATTTTTATAAATATATATTTTCTATATCTATGTATATATGTGTGTGTGTGTGTATATATATATAGTGTATACATAGATATAGAAAATAATAGTAGCTGGGGCCACTAAAAAAACCAAAACCAAAACAAAGCAAAACTCTGTTAATTTAAAGACTAAGAGCTCTTCTAGGGACTGAATCCAGATTCCGGCCTATGAGATAAGGAATAACACCCTATTTCTTTCAGAGGTTATAAACTGGTACCCTCAGTTTAAAATTAGCTGTTATCCAGCTTGCAAATATGTTTAGTGTGGAATAGGTTATGCTTTAAGTGTAATCAAGGTAATGTGAAACAATTGGATGATTTCGTATTAAGAAACTTGGATTTTTGGCTCAAGAAAACCCAAAAAACAAACAACTCTGAGGACAATGAACTTGCATTTCTGTAGGGCAACCATTCCCCAGACCTCTTTAATGTCACATGTGCTCCTCTGTTCTCCGCATATCCTCTTTTTTCTGTTTGTTGATCACCGTTTAATTCTATGTATGTTGTTTATTTCTATTAAAAACAAACCATCAGATTATGTATACATTTCCACCTGTTCTCACATTTCTGGCTACTTTTCTTTCTTGTATTTTGTTATGATGTTCTCTAAAGTTGATTAAATTCAGTACAAATATGTTTTCATTATTTAATGTAAATTTTATCTTATATTTACTATTAAAAGTTTGATTGTGAAAGTTATTAATATTTTATCACATACAATGTAAGCAATCACCGCTTCTTTAATATTTGTTCCAGCATGAAGAAAACTTAGACCATCCCTTCATTTTAATTTTTTTCCAACTTAAGTACTTCGTTGCTTCTTGTAATGACTGGACTTAGCTTTGTTTACTAAATGAGTGGTCTTTCTTTTCAAAGGCAAATTGAGTCAATCTGTGTTTAACAATACTGTAATATTAATACATGTTCATAGAATTAATACATAAATTAATGCCTTTTCAGATCCTTCATATCTAGCTTTTTAACTTTAAGTTAATATCCATCTGTATGAGAACTAAATGTAATCTGATATGCTTGGTCAACTTGATGATTGGACAATAACAATACGAGCTACATTGGATTCACTGTTACTTCCTCTTTGTTCTTGCAGTGAAAACAATATTTTCTTATGTCAGATTTCTCTCAATCCCTCAGTAAATGAAGACCTAACTAGAACAATATACAGTCCCATTTTAAATTCAAACAAAGATATTCAAGTTTGACAACAGATTCATGGTAATGCCATTTTAAAAGATAGATCCAATGAACACAGATAAACATCAAAGTCTTCACCATGGCACAATCCTATGCTGCAATCACTCACAATAATTCAACTACCTTCATATTTGGCAGTAACGTCATACAAGTGAATGTGCTGATGATTAGAAAAATTACAAAATGAAAGCCAAGGTCACTTAATCAAGAATTACAGCAACAAAGAAATCCTAGGAATGTGGGTCAAGGCAAGAGGCGGCAGCCGGCCCGACAATGATACCATTTGCCTAATGTTCATTTAGGAATTTGCTATCACAAATAAAACACATATCTCCTCTGAGTTACCAGAACAGAAAAGGAAACAATCAGGTATTACTTATCACCCTTATATGACCATGAAATTAAGATATTTCCTTAATGAATAAGAGAAAAAAATAATTCTCGTGTTTATAATAGAAGCTCTATTTCTGAATTTAAAACATTACTCAATATTTCCTTAAGTACTGCAATGTAGACAATATAGCCTTTTCTTTTTTTTTTTTGAGTTGAGACGGGGTTTCACCATAATGGTCAGGCTGATCTTGAACTCCTGACCTTGTGATCTGCTTGCCTTGGCCTCCCAAAGCGCTGGGATTAGAGGCGTGAGCCACCGTGCCTGGCCTGACAATATAGCTTTTGACATATTAAAAGTTCTATGGGAAAACTCTTTTAATTTTGCTTTAATATCAAACTAAACAAAGCAGCTGAAAAAATTCAGTAAGAGCATGGGTTAGTCCAATTCAAGAAGTGCTTCCAAAATTCAGCCACCTCGCTTCTTTTTAGGATAAACTGTACATCAACACAAAACTTTTCTAACTTAACTTTGGAGAAGAAAATAGAAAACCAAACCCAGAGCACAAGGGTTGTGAAGGTATTTACTCCTCGGCATTAGGCAAAGGAGTGCTACAGCACTCTTACATGTCATTCTATTTCAACAGATGGTTCAACTGGTCCTGTAGATCTGATGACTGTTCAACATGGTATTGAAGATGTGTTGTGATGATTGCCATCTTCCTTAAACTATCTTCTGAGTGCAACATGGCATCTTCCTGCAGTACCATGTTTGGAGCTGCCTGACCTAGCAGCTCAGAGCTCCGGGAGCCCTTCAGCACCTGCTTGGTGAACGCGATTACGTCAGTACCACAGGTGGTCACCATCTCTGTGAGAAGCCCCTTCATGGACTGACCGAACCGCGCTTGAGAATCTGGCCTTTCAGTCGCCATCACTGCCACTAGCGAACGCCTCTGCACGGCGATGGCGAGTCGCCGGGGCCAAAACACAAGCAAAGCGGAAGGAAGAGAGCCCCTCCTCCTCTTTAATGTCGCATGTGCTCCTCTGTTCCCCCCTCCTCCTCTTTAATGTTGCATGTGCTCCTCTGTCCCCTGGTTTCCACCATTTCCTATCACATCTTGCATACTGAAGTCTCACTCTTTGTTGTTGTTCTTGAACAGTCATTTTATTTTTAAATAATAGAGAAATATGTCTCCATACCATGACTCTATTAAAAATGGAAAAAATAAAAATGTCAAAGCTGTATATTTTAAGAAAAATAATAGAGATCCTATTTCTTTGTGAAAGTTAGTCTTGGATCTACATATTGAATATGCAAAGTATGTCTGTATTTAAAAGAAACAAAACAAAATCGAAAAATAATACTATGAAATCATCATGAAGAACCATACAGGTATAAAGAAGCATAATGAAATAATTGGTGATCTTAAATGCAGAATTAGTTATGCACTAGGAAATTAGTTATGCATTAGAGAAAATAACTTGCTTGGTCAATTGATTTTTACAGATGGTATGTTTATGAAAGTCTATTGAGTACAGCAGAAATTGTGTGTTCTGAACAGAAACAAGCTTTACAAATAAAGTTCTAGCTGGGAATACTGTTGCTTGGCAAATTAGTGCTAAGATTTTACTATTTAATTTACATGGAAAAATTATTTGTGGCATCTGCTGAAAGCATAGATACATTTATATCTATCTATCTATCTGTCTATCTACTTACCTATCTACCTACCTGTCTATCTACCTACCTATCTGCCATTCTAGTACTGCCTAATTATATTTGTTTTTGGTGTAGATGTCAACTTTGATTTAATCCAGGAACTGTTGGATATAACACTTCTGGTTACATAATATCATGAAATGACTTATTTTGCATAATAAGACAGGGTTAACTGAATAGTTTATGTAGACCGGTCAAATTAGCAAGATGTAGTATTGATGCTATGGTTGGTATTAAAGTGATTTACTAAGAAACTAACCCATACAGTGGCAATATTTTGCAACAAGGTAGAATTTTAGCTCATGTAGCACATTATGAACCAGTTTTTGTTTTTATATTTTTTGTTTTAAAGTTGTAACTGGACAATATTATGAACATAGCAATGAACTCCATGAGCTCACTATGCTTCTGTAACTTTCATCAAGGTGATATTGCTGAATAAACAGGATGTGAAGCACTACACAGAGTTTAGGTGGCTTTGTTATGACAAAGCATTGTAGAGGGTTTTAACTGTTGAAAGACATTGACTTACTCATGCATCTGTGGTTGCAAAGAGTACATTAATGATTTGACCACTTTAATTGCCAGTATGACTGGTCTAACCAATGAATAGTTACAGGAATGCATTATTGCAGTGGTCCATTCATCCTGAAATTACGTATTTTGAGATGTCATTTGGGAAGAAATAAATTGCTCAATCTTTATATGCTAATATACTTAGTTACCCAAATGCAACTGAACAGCATTCTCCATACTATGGTTTTGAAGGCTGATCTTTAACAGGATTACTCTGGTCAATGTTAAACTTCAAGTAAAATTACTTGACATTGCTCATTTCAATTTCTCTCTTAATATTTAAATTGGGAAGGAAGAACTAACAATAGAGATTACTTAAATACAGTATCGTAAGTAGTAGAATCTGAAAATGATAACATTGAAATACCAGAATTCTATCACTCTCTGAGGCATAGCTACCCTAAATAAAAAAACATATTCAGGCTTGGCAGTTCTTGTGTATGTGAGCAGCTATTTCCATAATGGAAAATAGCGAAAGTAAACATCACAACCAGGCAGAGGAATCAAGATTGAAGTTGGCATTTATTGCACATTGTAAATAGAAATATTAAACCTGCCATCACCATCGCGTGTAGAATAAAAAGTTTCACATCAAGTTTTAGTAACTTACAATGTAACCATTTAATAATGTGATGGTTTTATTTTTTAGAGTCTATTCTTTTAAATATTTGATTGAAAATGTTATTTTCAGTATCACACGTTTGTATTATGTTAAATATTTTCACTTCTGTTCACTAAAAACAATAGCTGAGGATTATATTTCTGGCAGATCTAGCATTATTCCTGGGGTGTACCACTCACTTACATTACCTTTCTTGCCCCTGTAGGTATTCGAGTTTGTATTTCCTGATATCGATGTTAATTAAAGCATGAAATCTTGATGGGAAAGAGTATTTAAGGAAGAGAGGAGGAGCTAATGCAGGACTCTTTAAATGGTGACAAAGGGCAGAGTAACAGAACTGAGAAAGGACACAAGTAGCCACAGAAGTTGCCAAAAAACCAGGGAAGTGTGGTGCTACAGTAGATGAAGAAAGACACTGTTGGAAGGGCAAACTGCACTGGATGGCCTTGGGCCTGCCCAAAAGTTCACATCCTGACTGCTCATTACCAGGGCCATTTCTCAGCACAGCGTTTGCAGCAAGTAACCTTGAAGGATGGGGTACATTATCTTCCCACCTTTCCAAACAAAAAGCAGGTTTACTTATGGCTTGCTGTAAATACAGTGACTTCTCCAAGCTCAGGATTTCCTGGCTGTGGTGCCAACTTAACTGTGAGTGTGGCATATACCTGGGAGCCAGCTATGTCACCATTGTGCTTTTTGGGAGGCAAGGGAAACCAGCATGACCATGCTAATTCTCAGGCTACTGTGTGCTGTGAGTAATAGAGTCCTCGGATCCTTCTTCTCTGACCCAAGAGTCTCATGTCTTTTTCCAACATACATGAGACAGCCACAGTCTGGTTTATTAGTCTGAAAGTAGAGCAAAATCTCAGAACCTTCACAGTCCTTGACAGAAAGGAGGTACCAGCTATTCCATGAGGTAAGTAAGGCAAGGATTGAAAAAAGTCTATTGGTTCTTGATAAACTTGGCAAAGAGCAGTTTCTATGGACTGCTGAGAACTGAAGCTTAATTGCAGTGGGTTTCATTGCTGCAGTGGAGACCGCCGAGTCCAAACTATTTCAAAAAGTTTGGCTATAAAGGGGGTGCTGAGAGTAACCTCTGAAAGAAGAAATGGGCTCATATTCTATTTTTGGTGGTCATTTTCTAGCCACTTCATTGTGCCTGGTCCCCTTAGGCTTTCAAGTTTGTGATTCCTGATTTAAGGCTACTATTGCTAATGGTTGTGCAAAGTGTGGGCTGTGGAACTCCAGTCAGTGCCATTAATTTTCTAGTCATGGAAGAATGGTAGGGTCATGAGAATCATTTTCTAGAAAGAGACTGTACATTGATTTGAGAGAAGGCTGCTGTTTGGGTCTGTGGCGAGGCTGCCTCAGGACACTTAGGATGAATCTTCCACTGAGCAAACCAGCCCCAGGCTATCAAGATGACTACCCTGTCCACACTCAACAAAATTGTCATGAGTCAACTATGCACCAGAAATGGTACTAAGTGATGATGGTGCAGCTGTGTAAAAACTTTCTGTTGGAGCAATACAAGTGAGAGAAGCTAAGGAGCAGCGGGATGAAGCTTCAAATGGCATCCTTTATTCCAGGGACAGGGGAGCTGTGGTTTAGCTTTGAAGGACATGGTTCACTGTGGCATTTAATTATGCCATTAGAGACTAAGAAGCAAGCAAAACCCCGCAGAGTTACCAGAAAGGAGAGAGGTTCAGTTAATCTTTTCTAATAGTTATGCAACAGAATAGGTGGCAGAGAAGTCCCAAATGGTTCTTTTTCATTTTCTTATGTTTTCCCTTGTATTTCATCTCCAATAGATTCCCCAACAAAATGTGGTTCATCCTGCTGTTGAAATAAGCCTGCGTTCTGAAACTCGAAAGGATTGTGATCCCAGTGCCCACGAACATCTGACTTCATCGTCAGCCACGGGTCACATTCTTTTTGTACCTTCCAGCCTTCTCTCTCTCTCCCTTGGGTCTCACCTTGATACAGGGTAATTCATTTTCTAGAAAATGGTAATTTGTGACTATTTGAAGTTTATCCTCCTTTAAAAAGGTTATTCAATTACCCTCGGTCCCCTTTCACAGTCAAGCTGTTAGAATCTGCAGATGCAAAGTTCCCCTTCACCTTCCAGAGAGAACAGCCAGAGTCCCCTGAGCCCCTGGCTGTGTGGGGGCAGTGGAGCCAGAGCCCAGGGCTGTAATGAGCACACAGCTTCTTGGCTGCACATTGCTCAACAGTGACAAATCATGCTCATTTCAGTTGCCATGCAAAAGAGAATAGTTTTCACAGCTAGTAGAGCTGTTTGGAGCAAAAGGAACATCCATTCTTCCACGATAAATTTTCATTACAGCATGAACTTATGAGTGCACATCATCTCTTCAAATTTGCCTATTCATTTCAGCATTCATTTAAACTAAGCTAGTAAATGGAAGGGTAATACTTTGGAAACTGTAAATGTATTTTTGATGTACTGTTCAGTTTTTTAAGCTTCTCTTCATTTCTTTATTCATGCACACTCTTTCATTATGTTTACTCCTTAATGTATAAGAGATCCAGAATTGTCTTTCCTCACCTAGTTTGAAAATTCAGCTCCATCGATGTGACCAAAAAAGTGCAGATCACAGGAATATATGTCGAAAGACTCAACAACCTTGGTTTTTGTGTTGGTGTTGCAGGGTGACAACAGGGCGGAAGGCCATTCTATTTCTCTGTTTCAGCACAGAAGTAAAAAGAACTGAGAAATGACAGGAGCATTTGCATCTTCTCTCTGAACACTGCAGAAATCCCAATTATTTGAATTCTATCGACTCTCTGATAACTGCTAAAAACTTTGATGGGTGCACTCAATTACAACAGAAATGGATCTATTTTTAAAAAATTATGCAATGAAAGAAAACCGACAAAAGTTCAATATCGAGCTAATACTTCACAAAACATAAAATTTAATATAGGCTACACATACTGAGCTAGGAGTCTGAAAAGGATGGTACTTCATTTTATATGCTCTATTAAGATCATCTTGACTTGTAAATTGATAGGCTCTCTGGAGGGCTGAATCAGAAATAGCCAGTCATCAGAAAGAAGATCAGAGAGACAGACCTTCATTCAGACATCTGTCATGTAACTAGGGACCTCTGGTTCAGAGCTGTGAGTGAATTTGATTCCAATCAGGGCTCTCAGCTTTCAAATCAGCACTTATGAATATCTCTGTTTTCTCTTTTTTATATCAGACAGAGGCAGGTAAGATTTCTTTTAGGAAAAGGTTCTGCTGCTAAAAGAAAAAATGACATTGATCCAGGGCCTAATCAGAATTCTAGATGAATTGTTTACAAATGTACATGCATAGTCACTAGACATGAGTTATTAAATATACAATTGTCCTCTGTATCTGTAGGTGCCTATCATGTATTCAATAAAGCACAAATTGAAAATTTAAAAGAAGTGTTAGCCAGAGCAACCAAAAAAGGGAAAGAAATCAAGGCTATCCAAACTGGAAAGGAAAAAGTCAAATTATTCTTTATTGCAGATGATATGATCTTATATTTAGAAAAACCTAGACTCTACCAAAATCCTATTAGAATTGATAAATAAATTTAGTAAAGTTGCAGGATACAAAATCAACACATAAAAATCAGTAGCAATTCTATATTCTAACAGCGAACAACCTGAAAAAGAAGTTAAGAAAGTAATCCCACTTACAATAGCTATAAATAAAATTAAATACCTAGGAATAAACTTAACCAAAGAAGTAAAAATATCTTTACAATGAAACTATAAAACATTACTGAAAGATAGTATAAAGGACACACAAAAAATAAAAAGCCAGTTCATGCTCTTGAATTGGAGGAATCAATATTGTTAATATGTCCATACTACTCAAGGCAATCTACAAACCCAAAGCAATCCCTATTGAAATATGGACATTCTTCACAGAAGAAAAAAGAACCCTTAAAATTTATGTGGAACCACAAAAGACCCAGAAGAACAAAAGCCATCCTGAACCAAAAGAACAAAACTGGAGGCATCACATTACCTGATTAAATTATACTACAAAGCTATAATAAACAAAATAGCATGATAGTGTCCTAAAAATAGACACATTGACCATTTGCAGTCAACTTATTTTCAACAAAGGTGCCAGGAACATACACTGGGTAAGGAGAGTTTCTTCAATAAATGGTGCTGAGAAAATTGGATATCCATATGCAGAAGAACAAAACTAGACCCCTATCTCTCACTATGTACAAAAATAAAATCAAAATGGATTTAAGACTTAAATCTAAGACCTGAAAGTATAAAAATCTTAGAAGAAAACATTGGAGAAACACTCCAGGACACTAATCTGAGGAAAGATTTCCTGAATAAGACCTCAGAAGCACTGGCAAATAAAGCAAAAATGGACAAATGGAATCACATTAAGGTAAAAAACTTTTCCACAGCAAAAGAAAATATTAACAAAGTGAAGAGATGACTCCCATAATGGGAGAAAATATTTGCAAACTACCTATCTGACAAGGGATTAATAACAAATAGCCGATAGGTATATTAAAAAAATGCTAAACATCATGAATCATTAGAGAAATGAAAATCAAAACTACAATGAGATATCATCTTACCCCAGTTAAAATTGCCTTTATCCAAGTACAAGCAATAACAAATGCTGGTGAGGATGTGAAGTAAGGGGAGCCGTTATATACTATTGGTGGGAATGTAAATCAGTACAGCCACTATGGAAAACAGTATGGGGGTTCCTCAGAAAACTAAAAATAGAATGACCATATGATCCAGCAGTCTCACTGCTGGGTACACACTCAAAAGAAAATAAATCAGTATATTGAAGAGATATGTGTGTTTCCATGTTTACTGCAGCACTATTCACAATAGCCAAGATATGGAATCAACTGAAGTGTCCATCAATAAATGAATAAAGGAAATGTGGCATTTTTGCACAGTGGAGTATTATTCAGCCATAAAAAAGTGTAATTCTATCATTTGCATCAACATGGATGGAACTGGGGGAAATTGTGTTAGGTGAAATAAGCCAATCACAAAAAGACAAATATCATGTGTTCTTATTTATATATGGGAGCTAAAAAATATTTTCTTTATCCAGTCTATCATTGATGGGCATTTGGGTTGGCATTGATGGCATTGATGGGTATTTGCAACCAAATAGCAAATACCAAGTCTTTGCTATTATGAACAGTGCTGCAATAAACAAACATGTGCATGATTGACACATAATTTTATGTTATATATATTATATAATTGTTCATATAATAAAGTAAGCTAGAGACACAATTGTCATCTTTATGTTGAATAGGCCAAGAGGAGGAGGAAGAGGAAGTATTGGTCTTGCTGTCTCAAGGGCATTAAAGGTGGATGAGGTAGAGGAGGCATAAAGGAGGCAGCAAGAGCTGGTATACTTGGTGCAACTTTGTGAAAACGCATAGTAAATTTTGTCTGACTATTTTCTTTTTCATTTCTGTAACAATGTTTCTAAATGATACCAATCTTTCTTCCACAGTCTTAGTCTCAGTGACTCTATCCTAGAGGGGTCCAGGTCATAAAAAAAGTCAAGAGCAGTCTTGAAGAATAGGAACCCTCCTGCCAGATTGTCTAATGTCAATTTGTTTGCTGGCACTGTTTCTTTATAATATATCTTCTTTCTCATTTCTGGCGCTGGTTCAGAAGCACTCATCTCTGTCAAGTCATCTTTGGGCTCAATGGTTTTTATGGCTTTTTCAATAACAATGATGGCATCTTCAGTGGTGCAGTCATTCCTGGTATTCATGATGTTCTTTTTATCGGGATTCTCTTCCTTGGCATTGACAATCCCTTCCATAGCATAACAAACGTAATGAACCTCAAAGATCCTTATGACCCCCTGATTTTTTTTTTTAAAGAAAGAAAGAAAGAAAAAAATGAAGAAGAGGAAGAAAAAGGAAGAGAAAGAGAGAGAGAGAATGGGAGTATTGCTTTCTTGCCCAGGCTAGAATGCAGTTTAGTAATGGGTATTGAAAACCTCTTTTATGCCAATAATTATACTTGATGTAGACAGGAAGGAATAAGGGAAGAAAATAAAAAACAAGCAGCCAACCAATATTTCATTTAAACCTATGAAATGCTATGCGATTACTGAGGAGTGATTTACTTCCAATTATGTAGTCACTTTTGGAATAGGTGTGAGGTGGTAATGTATGTTTTGTGTATTTGAAGTGGAGAGTTCTGTAAATGTTTATTAAGTTTACTTGTTCCGGGTCTGAGTTCAAGTCCTGAATGTCCTTATTAATTTTCTGTCTCGTTGATCTATAAAATCGTTAGCTCTTCTTGTTACATTGATCTTTTTGCCATTATATAATGTCCTTCTTTGCCTCTTTTGCTCTTTGTTGCTTTAAAGTCTACTTTATCAGAGGAGAGAATTGCATCTCCTGCTTTTTGTTTATTTGTTTATTTTTACTCTCTGATTGGTTGATAAATCTTCCTCCTTCTCTTTGTTTTGAGTCTTTGTGTATCGTTGCATGTGAGATGAGTCTGGATGCAGCATACCGATGGGTTTTGGCTTTTTATCCAATTAGAATATATATATAGGTTTAATACTGGCATTTGATGCTAGTTCTTTAAGGATGTTAAATATTGGTCCCCACTCTTTTCTGGCTTGTAGGGTTTCTGCTGAGAGATCTGCTGTAAGTCTGATAGGTTTCCCTTTATGGGTAACCTGACCTTTCTCTCTGGCTGCCCTTAGTATTTTCTCCTTCATTTCAACCCTAATAAATCTGGCAATTATGTGCCTTGGGGTTGGTCTTCTTGAAGAATATCTTTGTGGTGTTCTCTGTATTATCTGGAGTTGAATATTACCCTGCCTTGCCAGGGAAAGTTTTCCTGAATGATATACTTAAGAGTATTTTCCAACTTGGATTCATTCTCTTTGTCACATTCAGGTACACCTATCAAACGTAAATTAGATCTTTTCACATAGTCCCATATTTCCTGGAGACTTTGCTCATTCCTTTTCATCCTTTTTTCTCCATTCTTGTCTTCTCATTTCATTTCACTGAGCTGGTCCTCGACTTCTGATATCCTTTCTTCTGCTTGATCAATTCGACTGTTTAAACTTGTGCATGCTTCGTGAAGTTCTTGTGTTGTGTGTTTCAGCTCCATCAATTCACTTATATTCTTCTCTAAATTGTCCATTCTCATTAACATTTCATCAAACCTTTTTTCAAGGTTCTTAGTTTCTTTGCATTGGGTTAGAACAAGTTCTTTTAATTCACAGAAGTTTCTTATCACCCACGTTTTGAAACCTGCTTCTGTTATTGGAACACACTTGTAATCTATTAAGCCTTGTTCCGTTACTGATGAGGAATTGCGATCCCCTGTAGAGGTAGAGGCATTCTGATTTTGAGTATTCTCTGCCTTTTTACGCTGGTTTCTTCCCTTCATTATATATTTATCCGTCTGTCGTCTTTGTAATTACTGACTTTCTAACTAGGTCTCTGAGTTGACGTCCAACTTGTTGATTCCCAGCGCCGAAATCTGAGCAATCCACTGCGCTGGCCAAAACAGCGGTGTTCAGATTGATGATGCTTTTCTGCCCGGGAATCTCCGGACTCTGCACCAAGAACTGGTGCACTAAGGCACCAGCAAAACTGCCACGCCAGCCACAAGAGTCGCCCTGGCGACCCATGGGGCTCCTCTGCTGGGAATCTCCTGGTCCGTGAGCAACAAATATTCGTCTGAAAGTGTGGCATCCTCTCGTTCTCTGCGCTTTCACTGGGAGCTACGTGCCCAAGCTGCTAGTGATCAGCCATCTTGGATCTCTCTATGACCCCCTGATTTACAGAGTTAGTGACATTATGTTTGGGAACAAATAGACCACTTTGATTCCTTTGGTGTTGAACATATGGAGCTCTGGGTGGCTCCGGACATTGTTCAATATCAAAAGAGTTGTACAAGGCAGTCCCTTACTGGCAAGGTACTTGATGATTTCAGGGAGAGAGCATTGATGAAACTATGCTCTCTCATTGGAGAGAATAGAGGGATCTCATTGTCCACACCTTCTTGTATAACCAAAAGACTGGAAGCTGGTGTCTATTTTTTATCCTTCAACGCTCAGGGGTTAGCAGCTTTATCGTATGGGTAGTTCTGGTCAGAAACCCTACTGCACTTGCACACAACGGTAGTTAGTTTATCTCTTCCTACCTTAAATCTTGGTGTTTGCTTCTTTTCCTTACAATAAATATACTTTGTAACATTTTTCCCCCAAAATAGGGCACTTTCATCTATATTAAAAACCTGTTCATGCAGATATTTTTCTCAGTGATTTTCTTAATGGCATCTGGGAACTTGTCTGCTGCCTGTTGGTCTGAGGAGCTGCTTTTCCTCTTATCTTGATATGCTTTTTAATCCAAACCTCTTTCCAAAATTCTGAAACCATTGGTTGCTGGCATTAAGTTCTCCACTTTTCACCCTTTGGCTTCCCTTTGTTTTAAGTTGTCATGTAATGACTTCACTTTTTCTTGAGTCATGTCAGTCGCATTCATCGTATAAGAATGCCTTTCTTATGGAAATCCTGCACCCACATGAAAATTGCATTTTCAATATGAAATTAAGAGATATTTCACAAAAAGTGCAAGGTTTTTGTGTCTGGTGGCATAGCTGGAGCGATGGCTTCACAAATTTCCTTTTCTTTCTTTCTTTCTTTTTTATAATGGTCCTTACATTGGATTCATTTATCTTGGAGTGGTGGGCAACTACAGCTACAGATCTCAATCTATGGTATGTATCAAGCAATTCAACCTTTTTTTTTTTGGTAATGTCAGGAAGACATTACATATGCCAATTAGCTAAAGAATCCCCAACAGCAGTGTGATGGTTGGTTTTATGTGTCAACTTAACTGGGCCACTGGATGCCCAGATAGCTGTTTAAACATTATTTCCGGGTGACTGCCTTCTGCAGAATCTATCTGTCTGTGTATGTGAGGTGTTTCTGGGAGAGATTATCCTTTGAACTAGGGGATTGAGCAGAGCAGATGGGACTCCTCAATGTGGGTGGGCATCATCTAATTCATGGAGGACCCTAATAGAATAAAAAGGTGGAGGGAGGGTGAATCTGCTCCCTGACTAAAACCAAAGAACTGAAATATTGATCTACTTTTCATCACTCCTTGTTCTCACATCTTCAGACTCGAACTGCAATCTATGCCATCAGCTCTCAGGCCTTTGAATTACACTACTGGCTTTCCTGGGTCTACAGCCTGCAGGTTATGAAACTTCTCAGTCTCTACAATCATATGAGCCAGTTCATTATATACACAGTTACCTATAATTGTCTACTATAAATGCCTACTAATCACACTTTTATCTAGCATCATAACTTTTTTTAATACTAAAAATTCAAGAAGGTGGGAACCATGGAAGATTGGTTTAATTCATGCTACACCAAACACATTGAGAAGCTACTTTTGCATGATGTGACACTGAATTTTGCAGAGGTGATGATTCCAGTATACATTGCCCCAAATCCATGTTTTACAGTGTACTACCGACACGTGTCCATCAAGAAGTTTGGTCCAGGTTCCTTTCCCTTTTCTCTGGGTGGGCTGTGTCTATACTGTAAATAACCCTAGTGACTTCTGAAGATAGGCCATAGAATGTAACATAGCTTCTACCTGGCTCTTGGAACATGTACCTTGAGAATCCTGAGCCACAATGTACGAAGTCTGGCTCCACTGAAGATGCAGTGCTGGAAAGAACATTTGAAGAGGCCACATAGAGACAGAGAGAGATGCCTGGAGAAGCTCAGCTATTTGAGGTCTCAGTTGTTTAAATCTTTCCAACCCAGGTGTCAGACTCAGACATGTGAATGAGCAAGCTTCCAGTTGTTTCAGTCCTTGACCTTCCAGCCAACACAGCTGATGCCCTGTGGAGCCAGGTTTTGAATCTTCCAGCTGAGTTTCAGACAGTATGAAGTAGGAACAAGACCCTTGCCCTTTTCCCTGGCTGAATTTCTGATCCACAAAATTTGTAAGCCTATTGAGAGGTTGTTTTATGCTACTAAATTTTGGGGTAATTTGTGGTTCAGCCATACTAAGTGGAACAGATAATCAGAGAATTACAGACTTTTAGAGCTGGAAAGAAACTCTGAAAATGTCTAGTCAGAGCAGTTTATTTTACAGATGAGGAAATTAGCTGAGAAGGACAGAATAATTGACCCAACATCTAACAGTTCATTAGTGGCAGATCAAATCTTCTTTCTCTCCTGGTGATATGAGGAGGCTACTGGTCTGGCATGGAATGCCACACAAGAGTTACAGAATTGGGATAAGGGCTTCAAATTGAATGAGTGTTGGTTCATACAACTCCAAATACTTAATGAATAAAGTCAGGGCCAAAGAGCTCTGAGGTCACTAAAAGACACTGCCTGCCTGAAAATACACTAGGCAGAAACAGTCCAGAGAAACAGTAATTATATGCATATGAGCAAGTATGTGGGTGTTAGGTATGGGGTGGAACATGGAGGAATCTTTCCAACTCTGATTTCACCAGAACTATTAAGTGGGTCGTCTTGAAAAAAAAAAATGCATCCTTAAGGTACTGCCTGCCTCTCAGGAAGAGCTAAAAGACTGACATAACCAGAGACTGACACTATAAATGCCTACTAATCACACTTTTTTCTGGCATCATAACTTTTTTTTAATACTAAAAATTCAAGAAGGTGGGACTCATGGAAGATCTGTGTTGCAACCCTTTCCAAATTAAATCAACACATCAATAATCACAGACTTTCAAAGCAGACTCTTCTGGTGAACCCTTAAACCATTGTTACATGGTTACTCCACTTCATCTGCTAACAGACAAGCCTGCTGCCCTCAGTACCACAGGGACTGATAGTTTACAAGCAACAGTCCCTCTGCAAGTGTTTTTGATAAATTTCACTTTAGCATGTGCTTGTATCATCACTTAAAATCTTTTTTTAAAGCATAAAATCAATAATTTTGGATATGAGGTTAATTGTGATACATTGCCATGGGGAGGACCAAAGAAAAGCTCCCAATGACCTGTCAATAATTAGGAGAGACCCACTCTGTGAGACAATGTAGAAAACACAAACTGAAGCAAGTTCAACATTCAGTTTTCAGAAGTCACCATATCAGTGGATAAGGATAAATTGCTGTAGACTTAACCTCAGGGTCAAAGTTTCAAGCATGTACTCCCATGACATTAAGCCAAGTAATTGTCTGCATTAAGGCAGACTGTATTTTTGATAATTTAAAAATAAGGGTTTGCAATGCAAAAAAAATTACTATAAGCATATACTGTGATTAAAAAATGTGTTCAATTACACAAAATATATAATGGTTGTAAATTGCTGTATTTCCAGATCCATCATCTGTACTTTGTATTAAGGCCCACATATTAGTCTGTTCTCACACTGCTAATAAAGATATACCTGAGACTGGGTAATTTATAAAGAAAAGAGATTTAATTGACTCACAGTTCCACATGACTGGGGAGGCCTCACAATTATGGTGGAAGGTGAAGGGGAAGCAAGGCACATCTTACATGGCAGCAGGCAAGAAAGAATGAGTGACAGCAGGGGAAATGCTAGACACTTATAAAATCAGATCTCGTGAGAACTACTCACTATCATGAGAATAGTTTGGGGAAAAACATCCTCATGATTCAATTAATTCCACCTGGCCCCGCCCTTGACATGTGGGGATTGTGACACTTCAAGGTGGGATTTGGGTGGGGACACAGAGGCAAACCTTATCGGCCCATGAGAAAGTCAATCCTGAATTATTTGAAGTCTTCTAAAGTACACCCTTCAGAGTATGTAACTCTTTTATTTCCTTTGAGTCTGCTTTTCCAGTCCCCTTCCCTCCTGACCTCCTTCCTTTCATCTGTCTTCCTTTACATTTTCTTCCTTCCTTTTCTTGTTTTCTACCTTTTCTCTCTGTCACTCTTTCTCTCCTTTTTCCCTAATCCTTCTTCCTTCCTCTCTCATTACTTGATAACATGTATGCATGCCAATCAAGTCTCAGTACAGCATGAGATACTCAATGTTACAAAGAAGAGGAGGAGGAGGAGGAAAAGGGCATTCTATTCCAATCCAAGAAATTTTTGGTTCTGAGAGGGCAGAGGGTATATTTATGTTAGTCACCATGGTAGCTCCAGGGAGTAGTACAATGCCTATTAAAGTAGGAAGAACATGATTATGGAAATAAATACAAATTATAGAATATCATCCCCAAAATGGACCTCAAAGATGAGAGAGTTTTTATAATAACAGCATTATTTCTGTTGTGCCATAAATGTAGCAACATTTTAACACGTTGTATTTTGGTATATACATATGCATCTATTTCTCAAAATTAATAACACCTTGGTTAGGCTCAGGTGTATGTGTACCTGCCCCTGTTAACTTATATCTTGAAATCTGAGGCCCAGCAATAGGGAAATGTATACTCCGTTTACCCCCATTACCAAGGGAGGGCTTTCTTTTTTTCCTTTCTCTTTCTTTCTTTCTTTCTTTTTAAAAAAGGCTAACCAGTGTTTGGTCCTTTCTCAGAATTGCAAACTATGCATTGAATCTTTTGAGTAGCTTTTGAAATTTTCAGTAGGATGTAACTAACAGGCTACAGGATGGCAAATTAGGGCTTGTATTACTAAATATACTGTTAGTAATTACAGCTTAGAGGGAAAAAAAAGCTAGATTTATGCAGGAACCAGTATCATTCTTGAAAATGATGTCAGATGACTCTTCAGAAGGAAAAGAAAAAGCAGTGTTTCTGTCTCATTCTCAGATGTAGGTCATGGGAAATGCTGCAAAACATGTAATTTCTTAGGACACTTTGAGTAGTTGAATTAGAGGAAGTTAATAGATAAGGGAAACAAAGCCTTTACTAAAGTGAAACTACAATAGGAGTATATGTACAAAATCATTATGAAAAGGTTGTTTTGATAAAAATTTCAAAATAAATCATACGTAAGTAATGGGAAGCAGAGATGATATGGTGTGGCTGTGTCCCCACCCAAATCTCATCTTGAATTGTAACTCCCACAATTCCCACATGTTGTGGGAGGAATCCAGTGGGAGGTGGTCGAATTATGGGAGCAGGTGTTTCCTGTGCTGTTCTCATGACAGTGAATGAGTCTCACAAGATCTGATGATTTTACAAATGGGAGTTTCCCAGCACAAGCTCTTTTTGCCTGCTGCCACCCAAATAAGATGTGACTTGCTCCTCCTTGCCTTCTGCCATGATTGTGAGGATTCCCCTGCCACTGGACCTGTAAGTTCCCAACCACTGGAACTGTAACCTTTTTCCTACATAAATTACCCAGTCTTGGGTATGTCTTTATCAGCAGCGTGAAAACAGACTTATAAAAGAGACCAGCCAATTAAAGTCGCGATGATTGTGAGTGAAGTATTTCCAACACTGGATGCAAAAGGGACCTGATAGATTGCTGACATCTATCAGGAACAGTCTTGTGCTTGCCCATACCAAACCAGCAACACAGAGAAGTAGTATTTATCTTTCAAAGTGTTGGATATTTGTTCTAGAACAGATGTTGGCAGACTTTTTTCTGTAAAGGGACCTGTAGTAAGTATTTTAAACATGCACACCATAAGGTCTCTGCTGCATATACTCAACCCTTCTGTGGTGGTGGTGTAGGAGTCACAGACAATAAGTAAACTAGTGGTTTGACTGTGTCTTAATAAAACTTTATTAACAAACAGATGCCAACAAAATGGTGGAATAGGACTCTCTAGCACTCCAACCCCCACCTCTATAGAAACATCAAGTCAAACAACTTTCCACACACAAAAATACGTTCACAAGAGTTATGGAGAACAACAGAGAGATTACAGCATCCCAGTATAGCAGAGAAATAAGAAAAGATGCATGGAAGAGTGTAGGAAGGACAGTGTGACATTACTCACATCACCCAACTCCAGACAGCACAGAGTGGAGAGAGATACCCACTGAGTAGGGGAATGAGAGGGAAGTGAGCACCAGCCTTTGCCTCAGACCTCAAAACCAGGCCCCTCCAATAAAACTCCCACAGCTCCAGAGTCTAGGCCAGTACCTGTGAACGGAGCCTCCAGGCACCCTCTAGAACCTGGCAGGATCCCCCAGCCCCATGCTTTAGGCCTATGTCACAGACTCAGTGTTTGGGCCTTTGCCATGCTAGGCTGACCCTAGTGGCACCAGGAACTGGTTTTGTGGAAAATAATTTTTTCATGGAAGGTCAAAGGGAGGTGGAATTTAGGGTGGGGTTTAGGAGTGCGTAAACTAGATCTCTTGCAGACACAGTTCACAGTAGGGTTTGTGCTCCTCTGAGAATCTAATGCTGCTGCTGATCTGACAGGAGGTGGAGCTCAGGTGGTAATGCTTGTGCGCCTGCCACTCACCTCCTGTTGCATGGCCTAGTTCCTAACAGGCTGCCAATTGGTATGGGTCCATGGCTCTGGGGTTGGGGATCCCTGGCCCACAGCACTAGGCTGGCCCTGATGGCCCCAGGCTTCAGGCCTGCTTCAGTAGACCCCTAGTGTCAGCTGGATCCTGTGCACTGATTCTCCAAGACCACTCCTGCAAGATCCAGGCTCCAGACAGCTCCCATAGACCCAGGACCTAGACCTATCCCTATGGACTCAAGTTCCAGGTCCTTCCTATCACCGGGCCAGCCTTTGTGAACTCAAGCTCTAGACCTACCCCAGTGGATCCACGTGCCAGGGCTGTTCAAGTGCCTGACCAGCCACTGCAGACTCAGACTCAAGTCCCACCAGCTTCAAGTAAGCCCCTGTGGACCTAGGGTTCAGCAAGCCCCTTGAATATAGGTTGCAGGCCCAGCTTCGTGCACCCAGGTTCCAAACCCATCTCCACAAACCTAATCATTAGGTTCACCTCAGTGGATCCTGGCTCCTGGCCCATCCTTATGGACCCAGGCTCAAGGTCTACCTGCCTGCTGATTCAGGCACAGGGCAGCCAGCCCCAGAATGCCAACAGCAAGGCCTCCCTCAAACTGCACCATGTGCATATCCACAGGCAGAAGAATGAAATTAGACCCTTATTTCACACCACAGATAAAACTAAACTCAAAATGGATTAAAGACTGAAATCTAAGACCTAAAACTATAAAACTACTTGAAGTAAACATAGAGAAAAAGCTCTGTGACATTGGACTAGGCAATGATTCTTTTTTTATATGAACCCAAGATCATAGGTAACAAAAGCAAAAATAGACAAATGGGATTACATCAAACGAAAAAGCTTTCACACAGCCAGGGAAACAACAGAATGAAGAGACAACATATAGAATGGGAGAACATATTTGCAAACCATGCATCTAATGGGATTAATCCCCAAAATACATAAAGGACTCAAACAATTCAATAGTAAGAAAACAAACAACCCAACTTAAAAATGGTCAAATCATATAAATAGACACTTGCCAAAATAAGACATACAAATGGCCAACAGGTATATGAAAAAAGATGCTTAGCATTCCAAATCATCAGAGAAATGCATTGAAACCACAATGATGGCCGGGCATGGTGGCTCATGCCTGTAGTCCCAACACTTTGGGAGGCCAAGGTGGGTGGATCACCTGAAGTCAGGAATTCGAGACCAGCCTGGCCAACATGGTGAAACCTCACCTCTACTACAAATACAAAAAATTAGCTGGGGATGTTGGCGGATGCCTGTAATCCCAGCTACACAGGAGGCTGAGGCAGGAGAATCACTTGAACCCAGGAAGCAGAGGTTGCAGTGAGCTGTGATCACACCATTGCACTCCAGCCTGGCCTAAAATAAAATAAAACTGCAATAATACATTATCTCACATGTGTTAGAATGGCTATTATCAAAAAGACAAAAGATGGCAAGTGTTGAAGAGGATGTGGAGAAATCAGAACGCTTGTACAAAGTTGTTGGGAATGTGAATTAGTACAGCTATTATGGAAAACAGTATGGAGGTTCTTCAAAAAATTAAAATAGAATTACCACATGATCCAAAAATCTTACTACTGGTATATATTCTGGGAAAGGAAAATAAAAACTCAGGACACTACTTCACTCTGCCAAAAGGAAAAAAAAAATATTAAGCTGAAAGCTGAGTCATGCAAGAAGCTGCCTTTCCTTTTGTTCTTAAGCAGACAGCTACAGAGAAAATGTTATATATCTCCACAGGTAGCTACTCTGTGTTCACCTTCTCTTATGTAAAGTGCTGAGTGCAAGAAATACGTAATTAACTATTCCCCCACCTGCTCCTTTTCTTCTGAAACATGTGGATTACTGTACCCTCTCTCTTTCCCCTCTAGCCTTCTTTTCCCCTTTACATATTGAAGCCCTTTAGAGAAAATCATCTTTAGAGAAAGGCACAACCACAGACTATTTCTTTGATACCGTGTTCTTTTCTTCTAGGCATGTCCTTAACCTTGTCAAAATAAATTTGTAAACTGATGGAGATCTGTTTCAGGTACTTTTCAGATATGAAATAAGTACGTCAAAGAGTTATCTGCAATTCCATGTCTATTATAGTATTATTCATGATAGGCAAGACATGAAATTACCCTAGGTGCCTATCAGTGAATGAATGGAGAAAGAAAATGTGGTACATATACTCAGTGGAATACTATTCAGCCTTGAAAAAGGAAGGAAATCCTCTCCTTTGAGGCAACATGGATGAACCTGGAGGATATTAAGTACAAATAAGCCAGGCATAGAAAGACAAACACCACTTAATTTCACTGATGTGTAGACTTTTAAAAAATCAAATTTATGTAAGTAGGGATTAGAATGGTGGTTACCATACAATCAGGGGCTGAGGATGAGGGTGAGGTTGAGAAGATACTGATCAAAGGACACAAAATTTCAGTTACAAAGAAGGAATAAGTTCAAGAAATCTATTGTAGAAGATGATGACTATAGTTAATAACAATGTGTCGTATTCTTAAAAATTGCTAAGAGAGTAAATTTTGAGTGTTCTCACTACCAAAAAGAAATGTGAGGTAATGAGTATATTAATAGCTTAACTTAGCCTTTCCACAATGTAGACATATATCAAAACAGCATTTTGTACATGATGCGTAAGTACAATTTTTATTTACCAATTTAAAAAATAAATAAATGCTCTGTTTGCAAAACATTGGCCCAGAGTTGGTTCAAAGACCGTATTTGCCAGCTGCCCCTCTAGAAAGTCAAGGATATGAAATCATAAGATTTTATTTCCCAATTTATCCATTAATTGGCAGGTGATGTAGCTGGGAGGAGATTTCTTGGCATTTGTAACTGGAAGACCTGAGTTCAGGCTTAGATTCTATCACTTTATAATCCTGGACAAGCATTTAAGCTTTCAACACCCATGCATATCTCTTCACTTACAGCATGTATTCTAGCTACTTCATGGGGTTTCTGTCAAAACTTAGTAAGAAATATTACTCAAAGTACTTTGTAAACTAAAGCATTATGTAAGTGGATAAAGCTGTTTTTATTAACAGGTAATAAGCGGGCAGGAAAATTCTCAGGAAAGCATCTAAAATGGTAGCAATAAAAAGCATGTACACTTCTGAAATCGCTAAGCAGTCACTTTCATAATTAAGGGTCCCACTGTCTTTGTATAAAAAGGAACAAGCGTATTGTTCAGTCACCACGAAGTCATAGGGCTAGAAATGGGTATAAATAGTGTGAAGACAGTGCAGGAAGAGCTGGGGGACTGGGCCCCTGGATAGATCATTCTTGGCTCCACTATTTACAAGCTGAGTGACTGTTACATCATTCAGGTAAACCTTCCTAGGAGAAAATAATATTCCTTATCCTTCAGAGATGTGTTGGAATTAATGAACCCACCTAATGTGCTTAGGAGAGATTCTGGCAGATGGAAGTATTAAGTAAATATCAATGCTTTTTAAATTGAAATGATTCATAAAGTCATATAAATCAGGAGTGGAAGATCTCACAGAAGTCATTTAGTTCACCACCCTCCAGGGAATCACCTCTGTGATGTCATGGCTCTGTGTTCATCCTGCCTCTGTTTGAACACTTTCTTTATTAGGAAGCTCATTACTTCACACAGAACTTCTCAGTACAGATAATCTATTCACCATTTCACTTGTTAATACAGGAAAGTTATTCCCTCATAGAAAAAATAAACCTTGTAATCCAAGAAAGCTTTTGAAAAACAAGATAAAACATTTAAAAAAGGGAAAGTAACAGATGGGGTGTGTTATCTCCTTTCCTTCGTCCTGCACGTTTCTAAGCCCCAGTAAAACAATGGGCAGTATCTAGCCACCTTAAGAAATGATACCAAAATGGCTGAACTAATTTACATTTCCATCAACAGTGTAAAAGTGTTCCTGTTTCTCCATAGCTTCGCCACAATCTATTGTGTCCTGGCTTTTTAATAATTGCCATTCTGACTGGCATGAGATGGTATCTCCTAGTGGTTTTGATTTGCATTTCTCCAATAACCAATGTTGATAAGCTTTTTTCCATATGTTTGTTGGCTGCATAAATGTCTTCCTTTGACAAGTGTCTGTTCATATCCTTTGCCTGCTTTTTGATGGTCCTCTAGGATCTAGAACCAGAAATACCATTTGACCCAGCAATCCTATTACTGGGTATATACCCAAAGGATTATAAATCTTCGTACTATAGAGACACATGCACACATATATTTACTGCAGCACTATTTACAATAGCAAAGACTTGGAACCAACCCAAATGCCCATCAATGATAGACTGGATAAAGAAAATGTGGCACATATACACCATGGAATACTATGCAGCCATGAAAAAAAGAAGATGATGTCCTTTACAGGGACATGGATGAAGCTAAAAACCATCATTCTCAGCAAACTAACACAGGAACAGAAAACCAAACATCGCATATTTTTACTCATAAGTGAGAGTTGAACAATAACACATGGACACAGGGAGGGGAACATCACGCACTGGGGCCTGTCAGGGGGTGTGGGGCAAGGGGAGGGAGAGCATTAGGACAAATAGCTAATACATGCAGGGTTTAAAGCCTAGACGATGAGTTGATAAGTGCAGCAAACCATCATGGCACACGTATACCTATGCCACAAACCTGCACGCTCTGCACATGTATCCCAGAGCTTAAAGTAAAAAAAAAAAAAAGAACGCCTACTAGAGGTGGCTTATAGAATGCAGTGGTATTTTAAAAACTTTCTGTCACCTGCCTCTCAGAGGAATGACTGGCAAATCTAAGCCTATTTCATCTTTCATAGGCAGTGCATGTTAATAATGACCTTCTGACATTAATTATTAGTATTAAATTTTTTTTATTCAAAATATTACTATAGTTAATACTGGTTATGATATTAATAGTAGAGCATGAATACGAACCAAAAGGTAATTTCTGCACAACTAAAAATTGCTAAGTCTAAAGGCTGCATAAATTTTTCCTATAATTATTAACAAACTAAGAAAATAGATCCATTCACTTTACTTTTGTATGCATTCATATATAAATACTGTTTATTACAAATTGGTATAAGTTTTGTTTTCAAACAAATGATGTGATGTAAATTTTCATGCACCACAGGAATCCATTAATTTTGCATCGTCTTAAATGTCCTGTGGAGCTTTGTTTTAGGTGATCTCTGAAATTAATTTCCCCCTTTGTTTCCAGGCACATGAACAAGGCTTGAGTCAAGTTTTTTTGGCCTTTTCTTGTTCTTTAGATTTCAGGGATCTCTGCCTAGGCAAAGAGTGAGGGAGGGCTGGCTGAATTGAACAGAGAAAAAATGCATCTTTGCAGACAAACTTACCAAAGGAAGAAAAATAGTCAATAAAATTGAGTTATCATAAGAGTGGTTTGAAGCCTGTGGCATTGATTGATGAATTTCCTTCGCTGTTACTGAGATAAACGAAAATACATCTCTAGTTCTTTTGTCCCTTAAGTAATTCAACAGAATCTGTTTTCACAGACTAAGTGCCAGAATAGCAGCAATTTGCTGAGTTAACAGAACACTATGCTGAAGGTCAGTGTAAAATGCATACATAAAGGCAGAAGAATCATGCTGCTCTCATTAATTAAGCAAAATATCACTTTCTTCCAATACTGCGCTGTCAAGAACAGTGAATCAGCATTTAAAAAGGGTGTCAAAATTTTGAGCTCACATAGTGAAGTCACTTGAGAATTTGCGGTGATAAATACCACTGTTAATTTTAATACCAGGTTTCTTTTTGTTTGCCTGTACCTACCTCACATAACTTATCATTGTTATTAGACAAAAATTGAAGTAAAATTTTTCTTTGATACAGACATATTTATCCATGGATGTCTGGTTGAAAATATGTAAACATTCTGATGACTTCAAGGATACAGGACTAAGTTCTCTTACAGGCTGATGACATGATTACGTTGGAAAAAATGAATGACATCAATAGACAATTTGGTCTTCTGTCCAGTTGGTACTAGAGAGAAGGACTCTATTTGAGCTGTTCAACATTTACCATCCTTTGAAAATTCTCCTCTAATGTCTAAGTAGCTTCTAGCTGACAAGTATATTACAAATCAACATATGTCATATTTAGGGCAACATTTTACAACAATTTATTTTGTGGGCTTATCTTAAAATTGCATTTTTAAAGTTAAACAAGCAATGCCATTGAAAAAGGGTTTTAATGGCTGCTCTGGACATTAAGTAACCTCTGTTGCAGGTTTTCAGAACAAAACTAATAAAAGCATCTTTTGAAGTTGGACTCCATGTATTATAAGGAATCCTGATTTTTTTTTTTTTTCTGAGAAAAATCTTGCCTCTTTTCGCAAATATTCACTTGTCAACTTTAAGCAAAAATGAGATGTTCTTCCTCAGTGGCGTCAGATGCCTTAACTTTCATGAGAGAGGTCAGCCATACCCTCAATGAGGCTAAATGCTAAAGGATATTACACTACCTCTAACAGAAGGCGTGAAACTGCGGCCTCTACATTTATAAACCCTGCCTCAGTTATAAACTCAATCCTCTCCAAAGGCCAGCCATGTCATATAAAGTGAAAAGAACTGGAAATGGAGAAAGTAGTGAGTTTCAGGTCTGGAGTGACAGTGTGAAGAGCTCTGAAGACCAGCTTCCGAGTGAAACAAACAAAAAAAAACTGGCAAAAATTATGAAAACAATTGCCATAATTGTTTAGAAATTTCCCTAAGGGCATATAGGAAATGAAGAAATATTTATTCAAGAAAATCTACTAAAACTCGGCTAGAACAGAGAGTCTATGACAGTTAAACCACAACTTACTTCCTTCTTTCCCCTGCCTCCCCTCTCCTCAGCACAATTTGACAGAAGCTCCATTTGGGCATCTAAGAAGATGGTGCTTTCTCTGCCCTCAGCTCCCAAACAAGAATTACTGTATCTCACTTGGAAGCAGAGGCTACTCACATTTCTCATCCCTTTGAATTTCAAATTGAAGATACTAAATTCCCAGTGAGTGAAGCCAAGAAGCTGGGGACTCCTTTTTTTCATCTAGGTTCTATCCATAAGATTGAGATAGTACCCCAGATATGTCAGGGTAAGAATGCCATGACCGCCGTCACTCAAATTTGCTTGTGGGAAAAGGTTCCACACTAAGAGAGTCAAACTGGGCACCAGAGGATACCACGCTACCTATGCCCAGAGTAGTGGTTCAGAGAGTTTGCCCAGGAGGAAAGATAGTCTGTGAAAGAGATCTCTGAAGCTCTCCTCAAAGGAACTAAGTGTATTTGAAACTAGTCTGGGAAAGTTCAAGCCTAAGGGTTCCCTCACAAACAATAACCCCTGTTAATTAAGGGTGATAAACTAAACCAATGGCCAGCTAGCACCATAGAGAGATTCAGGGAATGAGACAGCTAAGAAGAGCCCACAGGGGATCAGAACAAAACTCTAAAGCTAGCTTCTAAAGTAACCCCTGCTGAAATTTAACTGGATCAGACTGCTGAGCAATTTATACCCCAGAGCACTGTTGAAAACAATGATAGCACAATCACCTCATAAATAGTGAGGTCAAGCATTCAGGGACATAATACCAAATGAACTAGATGGGCAAAAAGAAAGATTGAGGAAAGACACAGTCAAAGAGACCTATGCTAAGACCAGTGTCATCCTAGGTGGCTGTACAAAGTTTCAAGGCTATATCCTCTGAGGAATGATACCAAAGGCTTCACACTGCATGGGGGAAATAGACTTCACTAAAATAACCTAGACAAATTACAAAGCAAATGAAAAATTAAGGAACAACAAAACAAGCCCTAGAGAGAAGGGAATGGAATCAGTACCCAGAGTTGTTAAAAACAATATGTTATCTAAAATGTCCAGTTTTCAACCAAAAAAAATTATGAGGCATGCAAAAAAACAGGAATATGTGACCCATACACAAGAAAAAATAGCAGGCGTCAGAAACTGACTGTGAGATGTCAGCTTCAACAGACAAGGACTTCAAAATAGCCACTGCGAATATGTTTAAAGAACTAAAGGAAATGGTGCTTAAAGAAACAAAGTACGAAGACAGTGTTTCATCAGATAAAAAATATGTAAATAAAAAGATAGAAACTATTTAAAAGAGCCATATGAAAATTCTGGAATTAAAAAGTATAATAAAATGAAAAATTTAATACGAGAGCTCAGCAGTAGATTTGAACTGGCAGAAGAAATAATCAGTGAATTTTAAAGAGAGATTGATAGAGATATGCAACCTGTAAAACAAAGAGAAAGTAGAATGAACAGAGACTTTGAGAAATATGACACATTATAAGTTCACCAACTACATTTAATGGGAATACCAGAGAAAAAGGAGAAAGAGAGAGGAACAGCAAATATTTGAAAAAAACCGTATCTAAAAACTACAAACTTGTTGAAAAATGCATAGTTTTTCTTAGCTGATTCAAAAAGCAATATTTTAAAAAGAATATGTCTAAGTTGTATTTTTAGACCTATAACATATAGAAATGTTATAAATTTGACAATAACATCACAAAGAAAGGGGATATAACTGAGTTGTATTTCAGTGAAGAAAAATGAGACCAGAAAATAAATTTACAGAAAAAATGGAATGAAAGAGACCCATAAATTGTAAATATAAAAAATTCTATAAATATACACTTCCTCTGTATTCTTTTCTTGGATTCTTTAATAGACAAAAAATTATAATAATGTACTGTTGAATTTGGAATACATATAGATGTAGTGTTAGTAATATTAAAAACACATAAACTAGAAGTAACATTTCTATCTTTCTGGAATTAGGTTGGTATATATGTATTCTGCTGTGTTGAATTGCAAATGGTCAGCATGACAGCAAACACTAAGAAAATAATTTTAAAAATACAGTAAAAATTGCTCTAGAAACTAAAATGTTACATTAGAAAATATTCACTTCATACAAAAGAAAGAAGTTAAGGAGGAAAAGAGGAACAAATATAATATGAGACATTTGAAAAACAAGAAGTACTAAGGTAATATAGTTTGGATGCTTATCCTCTTCAAATCTCATGGTGAGATGTAATTTCCAATGTTGGAGATGGGGCCTTGTGGGAGGTATTTGGGCCATGGAGGTGGATCCCTCATGAATGGCTTAGCACCATCTGCTTAGTCATGAGTGAGTTCTCAGTTAATTTATGAGAGATCTGGTTGTTTAAGAGTATGGTACCTCCCTTCCTCTCTCGCTATGTGATGTGCTGGCTCCCCTTTACCTTCTGACATGATTGTAAGCTTCTTAAGGCCTCACCAGAAGCTGAGCAGATAGCAAGGCCATGCTTCCTACAGAACCTACAGAAATATGATCCAATTAAAACCTCTCTTCTTTATAAATTACTCAGTCTCAAGTATTCTTTCATGGCAACACAAATGGACTAACACAGAAAATTGGTACTGAGGAGTGGGGCATTGCTACAAAGATACTTGAAAATGTAGAAGCAGCTTCAGAACTGGGTAATGGAGACAGCTGGGAAAAGCTGGGAGAGCTCATAAGAAGACAGAAAAAAGATGGAAAGTTTGGAACTTCTTACAGAATTGTTGAATGGTTGTGACCAAAATACTGATAGAAATATGGACAGAGAAGCCCAGGCTGAGGAGGCCTCAGATGCAAATATAAAAGAAAGTTATTTTTCTTTCTTTTTTATTTGCATGGGGACATGGAGCAAAGGTCACCCATGAATAGCTTAGCACTTGGCTGCATTGTGTCCATGCTCTAGGGATTTGTGAAAGTATGAACTTAAGAATGATGATGTAGGGTATCAGACAGAAGAGATTTCTAAGGAGCAAAGTGTTCAAGTTGTGGCATGACTGCTCATAACAGCCTACAGTTAGATGCAGTTACAAAGGATTGACTTAAAGTTGGAATTCATATTAAAAAGAGGGAGCAGAGCATAAAAGTTTGGAAAATTTGCAGCCTGGCCCAGTGGTACAGAAAGAATATAAGCAAGCAGTGGAGGAATCACCTGCTAAAGAGATTGGCATGACAAAAAGGAAGCCAAATGCTAATTTTCAACAAAAAAATGCCTTGATGCCATTTTAGAAATCTTTGAGGCAGCCCCTCCCATCTCAGGCCCAGAGATCTAGGAGGAAAGAAAGGCTTCAAGGGCCAGGCACAGGGCACCACTGCCCTGCTCAGCCTTAGGACACTTCTCCCTACATCCTGCCCTCTCTGCACCAGCCACAGATCAAAGGGCCCAGGTACGTCTCTGTTTGCCACTTTGGACAATGTAAGCTGCTATAAGACTTGGCAAGTTCCGTGTTGTGTTAAGCCTGCAGATGCACAGAATGCAACAGTGAAGAAGGCTTGCGGACTTCCACTTAGATTCCAGAGGATGGATATATGGGAAAGTCTGGGTGCCCAGAGGCAGAAGGTCTCACCAGAAGCACCCAGAAAAACTCTACTTGGGAGGTGTTGAAGGGAAATGTGGGGTTGGAGTCACCATACAGGGACTGCACCAGGGAACTGCCTAATGGAACTGTGGGAAGGGGCTGCTGTCCTCCAGACCCAAGAATGGTAGAGTCACCAGCATCTTGTAACCTCAGCATAGAAAATCTGTAGGCACTCAACTATAACCTGTGACAGTAGCCATGGGGGCTGCACCCTGCAAAGCCACAGGAGTGGAGCTGTGCAAGGCCATAAGAACCCACCCCTTGCAGCAGGATGCAAGACATGAAGTCAAGAATTATGTTGGAACCTTAAGACTTAAGGCCTGCTCTGCTGGGATTCAGACTTACATGGGGTCTATTACTCATTTCTTTTGGTCAGTTTTCCCCTTTGGCATAGGAATACCCAATGCCTGTACCTCCATTGTATCTTGGAAGTAAACAACTTGTTCTTTATTTTACAGGCTTATACTGGAAATAACTTGGCCTTGAGTTTCAGAAGAGACTTTGGACAGTGGACTTTGAGTTGATGCTGGAATGAGTTGAGACTTTTGGGAACTATTGGGAAGTGATAATTGCATTTTTCAATGTAAGAAGGATATGAGATTTTGGGGGCCAAGGGCAGAATGATATAGTTTGGATGTTTATCCCTTGCAAATCTCATGTTGAAATGTAATTCCCATTGTTGGAGGCAGGGTGTTGTGGGAGGTGTTTTGGTTTGGGGGCAGATAGTTCATCATTGGCTTAGCACCATCTCCTTGATGATGAGTGAGTTCTGAGCTCATGTAAGATTTTTTTTTTTTTTAAAGTGGAACCACCTCCCTACCTTGTTCTCTCTCTTACCATGCAACGGGTTGACTCCCTCTTTGCCTTCCACTGTGATTGTAAGCTACCCGAGGCCTCACCTAAAGCTGAGCAGATGCCAGCACCATGCTGCCTATTTAGCCTGCAGAACTGTGAGCCACTTAAATTACTCTTCTTGATAAATGACCCCATCTCAGGTATTCCTTTATAATGACAAATATATATCATAGCTGTAATTCATCTATTTTTAGAATAGTTGTAACATGCAGCTAGATTAAACAGTACAATCAAGAGTCAGAGATTGTAATACTGGATAAAAAGCAATATCCTATTATGTGGTGTGAATAAGAGACACAGTAGAGTTTGAAGGATATAAATAGGTTGAAAGTAAAAGGATGAAAACAGATAAAAATTTTAAAAATCATGCAAAGAGCAACAATTAGAAAGCTAGAGTGACTATACCAATAACAAACAAAATAAACTTTAAAACAAAAAATGTTATCAGAGATCAACTCAAGATGGAATTAAGGACTTAAATGTAAGACCTGAAACTATGAAAATTCTAGAAGATAATATTGGAAAAACTTTTCTAGACATTGGCTTAGGCAAAGACTTCATGACCAAGAACTCAAAAGCAAATGCAACAAAAATAAAGATAAATAGATGGGACTTAATTAAACTAAAGTACTTCTGTACAGCTCTGCACAGCAAAAGGAATAGTCAGCAGAGTAAACAGACAACCCACAGTGTGGGAGAAAATCTTCACAATCTATACATCTGTCAAAGGACTAATATCCAGAGTCTACAAGGAACTCAAACAAAATTAGCAAGAAAAAAAAAAATCCCATGAAAAACTGGGTTAAGGACATAAATAGACAATTCTTAAAAGAAGATACACAAATGGCCAAGCATATAAAAAAATGCTCAACCTCACTAATGATCAGGGAAATGCAAATCAAAATCGTAATGTGATACCACTTTACTCTTGTAAGAATGGCCATAATCAAAAAGTTAAAAAATAATAGATGTTGGCATGAATGTGGTGAAAAGGAAGCACTTCTATACTGCTAGTGGGAATGTGAACTAGTACAACCACTATGGAAAACAGTGTGGAGAGTCCTTAAAGAACTCAAAGTAGATCTGCCATTTGCTTCAGCAATCCCCCTACTCTGTATCTATCCAGAGGAAAAGAAGTCATTATACAAAAAAGATACTTGCAGACACATGTTTATAGCAGCACAATTCTCAATTGCAAAAATATGGAACCAGCCCAAATGCCCATCAATCAATGAGTGGATAAAGAAATTGTGATATATGTAATGGAATGCTATTCAGTCATAAAAAAGGAACAAATTAATGACATCCATGGAAATCTGGATGGAACTGGATTATTTGAAATGAAGTAACTCAGAAATAAAAAACCAAATATGGTATTTTCTCACTCATAAGTGGAAGCTAAGCTATGAGGATGCAAAGGCATGAGAACAATACAGTGTTCTTTGGGGACTCCAGAGAAAGGGTGGGAATAGGTTGAGGGATAAGAGACTACAAACTGGGTTCAATGCATACTGCTCAGGCAATGGATGCACCAATATCTTACAAATCACCACTAACAAACTTACTCATATAACCAAATACCACCTGTTCCCCAAAACTGTGGACATTTTTTTAAAAAGCACGGTGAGTTATTTCATACTCACTAGAAAGGTTGTAAGCCAAAAGACAGATAATAACAAATCTTGGTGAAGAAGTAGGGAAATTAAAACCTTCCTATACTGCTAGTGGGAATGTCAAATGGTGCAGCTGCTTTGGAAAACAGTCTGGTAGTTCCTCAAACAGTTACATTATCGAGTTACCATATGATCCAGCAATTCTACTTCTGGGTTTATACCAAAGAATAATAAAATTGTATGTCCCCACAAAACTTGCATGCAAATGTTTATAACAGTATTATTTATAACAGTCAAAAAGTAGAAACAATGTCAATCTTCCTCAACTTATGAATGAATAAACAAAACCCACACAATGCCATATTACTCAGCAATAAAAAGAAACACAATACTGATACATAATAAGATGTGAATCACCTTGAAAACATGCTAAGTGAAAGAATCCAGGCACTACAGGACACATATGATTCAGTTTTTATGAGTAAACAAATTTAAATGAAGAGAAAGTAGACAGATCTATTGGACAAGAAGTAGATTAGCAGTTGTCTGGGCCTAAGTAGATAGTATGTTTGGGAAGTGATGACTAAGCAAAGTGGAATTTCTTTTGAGGTAATAAAAATGTTCTAAAATTAATACAAACATGACAATCTTGAGTGTATTGAGAATAACAAAAAATCTAAATATCTGGGTACTTTTCTATAATACTAATTTTAGGCTTTCAGCATGGATTAGTAATGCAAATATCTTAAGAATCAAATAAACATGATAATCCTATAATGAATAAATTGTATCTTATTAAACATTTTCTTAAAATTATAATATTTTGAGGAGGGAACCAACCAGAATATTTTAAAGTGATGTATTCACTGCTAATAGCTAGTGGATTTAAGCTTGAGGCCTGGCTTTCCTACTAATTTACTCTGTGGCCTTGAGAAATCTCTTTTCTTCATTGATGTTTTGTTTTCTCACCTGAAAAATGAGTAGAATGGGTAATATATCTTCTCAGGTTTATTACAGCTCTTGGGTTCTGTGATTTCATAAATGGAAGTTTAGTCACTTAGTTTGGCAGATCAGAAAACACTTGTACATTCTGTTTGTTTAGCATATGGTGCAGATACACCAGTTGATATTTTGGTCCTATCACTAGGATCTGACAAATGATAATTGTAAGAGTGTTTTCAATGTCAAAATGTGCCAATGTCAAAGTGTTTTTCATTGGTGTGGCATTTTGCATGCCATTTAAAAAATTAGGATGAAGATGGTATATCAGCTCCTTTGGAATTAATATCCAGTTCAATTAAAAAGTAAGAGCCATGGTCTTGAATTAGATACTGGATTGACTCAGCAGCCCCTGGAGGAATTATGTGGTGCTGAGGATGGCAGTCGAGAACTAGGGATGCAGTTATTCATACCATGGGAACCTTAAAATAAATCTGGGAATTAGGTGCTGCAGAATATTTTAGGAGAAAAAGATTCCAGTGACTTTTTAAGGTTGCTAGGGACTTTTTGCTTTTTTCTGCTTGTTTGCTTTGGAATTTTGCATATTAAATATTTAGAAGAAATATGTGGGGCTTTAAGCAACAAAATAGTGACACTGGGGCTGAAAAGGCAGAGCCAGAATTGCAAAATCGAAACAGCTTTGATAATCAATTTAAGATGAAGGGTGAGGGAGAAAGTGTGATTCTCAGGATTATAGATTGGAAAAATGTGTAGATTACAAAACTGTCATAGAAATAGGAAATTTGAAAGACAGAACATATTTTTGGACATTTACCTTTAGTCATGTTGAAATAGGACATTTTGGCTATGTGCAGATGGGAGTACCTAACAGAAACTTAGGCACTATATCTACAGTCCAGAGATGGTGGTTATGTGTAAACAGCCAGAAACCATGGGATATGAAGTGAGGGAAGGAAGTGAGAAGCAACCAGGCTTTTGGACAGATCTCTGGGAAACATCGCATTAAAGTGCCTGGTAGGGAAAGCAAAAGTTCAGGATGGAAACAAAAAAGTAATGATCCCAAAGGCAGGAGAAGAATTGAAGAGAGACTAGTGTTTTTAAAGCCATGGAGAAAACAGCTAATTTTCAGAAGCTGTGTGGGGGTGTGAGTTCAGTCCCACCAAGAGCTAAGTAATATAAGCAGTGAAAACATGTCAGTAGATTCGGTGACACTAATAAGAGAAATTTCAGCAAAGTGGTAACTAAGCCAGAGAGTAGAGATAGTATAATTTTTATGGTTTTTAGAATTTGGTAGTAAAATAAGAAGGAACATAGTGGCAGTTTGACAGGGAGTGAGGATCAAGAAAAGTGTTGTTTGTTTTGTTATTTGCTTTTCAAAGGGAAGTTGGAGAAATGTAAGATTTGTAGGATGGAGAAGTGCATGCAAGAATATAAGAGTGCAGTGGTGAATAGCACTTTTATTAACAATGATGACCATTTGTTCTCTTTTATGACAGAGCAATTTTGAAGGAGGATGATTAATGTCATTGAGAAACCAGCTGTCAGTTCCCCATAAAGTAAGCAGCGCAGGAAATTACAGTAAGTTTCCAGGAATTAAGCTGAATTAAAAAAATTGGTATGTTTTCTCCCAGAATTGTCCTGAAGAAGAAATGCTTAAAAGTGTTAAATAATGTTTAAAAGTTTTGCATGAACATGAGTGGACTGAAAACATTAGCAAAAACTTATGGAGCAGCAAGTGGATACCAGAGGAGTTCAGATAATAAAACATACATAAAGGAACATAGATGTTTGAAGAATGACAATCACTTTAATGAAACCGCAAAAAAGGCAGTGATGGGGAGTGAGGGCTAATCAGGAGGCTAAGTGTGGAGAGAGCAGATGTAGAGGAAGTGGATACTCAGGTGCAAATATACCTCCTGGATTAATTTTTGTCTTTTGGATCACTCTCCTGGTTGGGTTTTCATGAGGTAAACTGCTTGCTTATCAGAATCACAATTTCAACAGAAATATACACCAGTCCCTCAGTGTGTATTGGAGACTGGTTCCAGAACACCACCACCACCCCCACAACCGCCTCTCCTTGCCCTTGAGCACACCAACATCTCATGAATACTCAAGTCTCACAATTGGCCTTGGAGGAATTCGCCCATAGAAAAACTGCATCCCGTGAATACTGTATTTTCCGTCTGAGTTTGGTTGAAAGAAACCCCCTTGTAAGTGGATCTGTGCAATTCAAACCTATATTGTTCAAGGGTCAACTGTGTGTGTGTGTGTGTGTGTATGTGTTTGTGTTTGTGTGTGTGTGTGTGTGTATGTGTGTCCACCAACATTACAGATGCTGTGGTGCTGCTAGGTGCTGTCTGGAACATAAAGTGAAAGCTGTCTCTGGTCTATAAAAAAGTGTACTATGTAAGTTTGCAAGGACAGAAATCTTGCTTCTGCTTTTAGCACTTTCTCATTTCCTAACAAACCTCTAGAGTGAGCTCGTCTTATTTTTACAGAAGGAAATAATACTCTGGAGTCTCTAAACTAAAAAAACATACATCCTGGGGGTGTCACTAGTCAGATCCATCTTTAATTACTTCTATTTTAAAAATTTATCTTGAGAATCGAAGTGTTTTTCTTTTTTAAGCTATCACTTCTAACTAGTTTTCCTAAGATTTTGAAAGAACTGATTAAGACAGACATGTTAATCCAAAAAATAATTTCGCTGAGGAGAAATAGAAAATTATGTAGTCAATATCCTTGAAGTTTAAAGGTATTTTAATGAGAAACATTGTTTATTATTGTTTTTCTTGATTGACGGGCTTTCCCCTCAGAGGATAATTGCTATCATCGCAGGAATTATATAAAATTTGAAACTCGAAGCTATTCTGAGCTATTTTAACAATGTACTCTTGTCAAAATGAATTAAAAAACAGTTAAGAAGTGGTATAAAAACCCAAGTTTTAAAAACACACATCAATTTATTCATCTAATTGTATTTTCGGTGGCAAAAATGTCCAGATACATAAAACATTTCATTATATATTTGAAACTAAGGCTTACATACTAAAATAATAATCTCTTGCTATTTTAGGGACCCTAGAATGTGCAGATTATTGACTGAACTTTCCCTTTTTATTTTGGTGAAATGCATCATTAATTTTTTCAAGTTTTATTTTAGGCTCAGTGGGTACATGTGAAGGTTCGTTACATGAGTAAATTGTGTCTTTGAGATTTGGTGTAAGAATAATCCCATGACCCAGGTGATGAGCATAGTACCTGATAGGTAGTTTTCCAGCCTTTGCCCCTTCCCACATTCCATCTCTGGCAGTCTCCAGTTTCTGTTGTCTCCATCTTTATGTCCATGTGTGCACAGCATTTTGCTCCCACTTCTAAGTGAGAACATGTGGTAGTTAGCTCAGGACAAAGGCCTCCAGCTGTATCTACATCTGCAAAGAACAGGATTCTATTCCTTTTATAGCTGTGTAGTATTCCGTGGTATATATACACCACATTTTCTTTATCCAATCTACCATCAATGGGTATCTAGGTTGATTCCAGATCTTTGATATTGTGAATAGTGCTGTGATGAACAGACGAGTACATGTGTCTTTTTGATAGAATGATTTATACTCAATAATGGGATTGCTGGATTAAATAGTAGTTCTATTTTAAGTTATTTGAGAAATCTCTAAACTGCTTTTCACAGTGGCTGAACTAATTTACATTCTTACCCGCAGTGTATAAGTGTTCCCATTTTTTCTGCAATGTTGCCAACATATGTTATTTTTTTATCTTCTTAATAAATGGCCGTTCTGACTGGTGTGAGATGGTATCTAACTGTGGTTTTGATTTGCATTTCTCTGATGATTACTGATATTGATCATTTCTTCATATATTTGTTGGCCACATGTATGTCTTCTTTTAAGAAGTGTCTATTTATGTCATTTGCCCATTTTTTAATGGGGTAATTTATTTTTTGCTTGTTGATTTTTTTAATGGGGTGGTTTTTTGTTTGTTGATTTTTTAATGTGTTTTTTTTTGGTTTTTGCTTGTTGATTTGTTTAAGTTTCCAATAGATTCAGAATATCATATCTTTGTTAATGTATTGTTTGCGAATATTCTCTCCCATTCTGTAGGTTGTCTGTTTGCTTTGTTTAAAGTCTCTTTTTCTTGGCAGAAGCCCTTTAGTTTAACCAGGTTCCACTTGCCAATTTTTGCTTTTGTTGCAATTGCTATTGGGGACTTAGACATAAATTCTTTGCCAAGGCTGATGTCCAGAATGATATTTCCTAGGTTTTCTTCTAGGACTTTTATAGTTTCAGGGCATACATTGAAGTCTTTAACCCATCTTGAGTTAATTTGCATATATGGTGAAATGTAGGGGTCTAGTTTCTTTCTTATGCATATGGCTAGTCAGTTATCCTGCACCATTTATTGAACAGAAAGTCCTTTCCTCATTGCTTGTTGTTTTTGACTTTGCTGAAGATCAGATGGTGGTAGATGTGCAGCTTTATTTCTGGGCTCTCTATTCTGTTCCATTGGTCTATGTGTCTGTTTTTGTGCCATCTTGTTTTGGTTACTGTGGCCTTGTAGTATAGTTTGGAGTTGGGTTATATGATGCCCCTAGCTTTATTCTTTTTGTTTAAAATTGGTCTGGCTATCTTTTTTGGTTCCATATGAATTTTATAATAGTTTTTTCTAATTGTGTAAAAAATGACATTGATATTTTGATAGGAGTGGCATTGAATCTGTAGACTGCTTTGGGCACTAAGTCCATTTTAATGATATTGATTTTTCCAATCTATGAGCATAGGATGATTTTCCCATTTGTTTGTGTCATCTATGATTTCTTTCAGCAGTATTATGTAGTTCTCCTTGTAGAGATCTTTCATCTCCTTGGTTAGAGGTACTCCCAAGATATATATGTGTGTATGTGTGTGTGTGTGTGTGTTATGTGTGTGTGTGTTGTGTTTATTTGGCTCTCATCTTGAGTATTATTGGTGTATAGAAATGCTACTGATTTTTATGCATTGATTTTGTATCCTAAAACTTTATTAAAGTTGTTTATCAGCTCTAGGATCCTTTTTATGGAGTCTTTAGAATTTTCTAGGTATAGAATCCTATCATCAGTGAAGAAAAATAGTTTGACTTCTTTTTTTTTTCTATCTGGATGGTAGTTTTACTGTCTCAACTATCTTTTTTTTTTTTTTAACTAAAAAATAAAAAAAAATTATTTCTTTCTCTTGCCTGATTGCTTTGGCTAGGACCTCCAGTACCATGTTGAATAGGAGTGGTGAGTGTGGGCATCTTTTTCTTGTTCCAGTTCTTAAGGGGAATGCTTCTAGCTTTTGTTCTTTTAGTATAATGTCGACTGTGGAGTTGTCAGAGATGGCTCCTATTATTTTGAGGTATGTTCCTTTGGTGCCTAGTTTGTTGAGGGTTTTTATCAGGAAGAGCTGTTGTATTTTATAAAAAGCTTTTTCTGCATCTATTGAAATGATAGTATGGTTTTTGTTTTTAATTCTGTTTATGTGGTGATCACATTAATTGATTTGTGTATGTCCAACCAGCCCTGCATCTTAAAATTAAAGCCTACTTGATAGTAGTGAATCAACTTTTTTGATGTGCAGTTGGATTCATTTTGGTAATATTTTGTTGGTTTTTTTTTTTTGCATCTATGTTTATCAGCAATAGTGGCATGCAGTTGTTGTTGTTATGTGTTTGTCAGATTTTGGTATCAGAGTGATGCTGGCTACATAGAAAGAGTTAGGGGAGAGTCTCTCCTCCTTTATTTTTTTGGAGTAGTTTCAGCAGGATTTGCACCAGCTCTTCTTTGTACCTCTGAGAGAATGGCCAAACACTTTTTATGACAGTGGCCAAGAGCTCAGCACAAGCCACTTTCTCTATGTACACACTCTCCCTGGTTGGCTGCTCTTCATTTTCTGATGGTCACTCTGAAGACCTTCAAATGCCTATTTCTTGTCCCAATATTGCCAATAACTCCAACATAACACTCAACTATTTTACTGACTTCTCCATTTGAATGACTAAAGGATATCCAGCATCATCCCCACTTCCTAGCTCCAGCCCATTCTGCCTCTCCTTAGTCTTCCCCTTCCATACACTAGGAGCTTCCATACATTTAGGAATTTAAGTCCAAATCATTGTAATTACTCCTGATTTCTCTCTTTTCTTCATGTAATTCACTAACATAGGCTGTTTAACGTACATGTACAATTTTGTAGCCTATTTTTTGCATACAGTTACATTGTTGGCTTTAAGTTTCATGTGCTTAAATATTTCTTGCAAATCTGGTTTATGAAGGATGCATGAGTCTTCATGATGTAGATGTCCAAAGTTTATTTCACCATTCCTATACTGTTGGACATGTAAATTCTCTCTTAAGTCTTGCCATCACACGCTGTTAAGTATACTGAATACTTATCTGATGTTTACTGTGTGTAGGCACTGTTCTAGCATTTTACAAGTGATAACACACTTAATCCTTGAATCTATGAGGTAAATACAATTATTATCTCTATTTTGCAGATAAGAAACCTGAGGCAGAGAAAGACTAAAGTCATTCAATATTACATAGCTGGAAAGAGGAGGCTATGGGGTTCAAACCAAAGTGGTCTAACTCCAGACTCAGGTTCTAAATTGAACCATTCTGTTTCCTTAGATATATCATTTTGTACCATAACCATATTTTATACCAGTCTGCATGCAACTCTGGTCATTTCTTTAAAATACATCTCTAGAAGTGGATCAATAGTCATACATTTTAAATGCTTTGAGTAGAACATATTACAAAATTATCCTCCAGAAAGATTATACAACTTTATCAATTTATACTCCCATTATCAGGTGCTGAGTGTCTTCTGTACTGTGCTTACATTAACATTGGGTGTAATAATTTCAAAACTCTTGAGCAATTTACTCAGAATAAATGGTAGAATAGTTATAGTTGCATCTCTTTGATTACCAGAGAAGCTTATTTTTCTCATGTGTTTGCTAACAATTGTATCTTTACATATGGCTTTTGCAAACTCTGCTACTGGAATTTTCATATTGTTTTATAGAAACTCATTATGTATTTAGATTAATACTCGAGTTTGTCAAATATATTGCTTACCCTTTTTTTTAAACACAATTGTCATTTGGTGTTTAAATTATGTCTGTGTCATTTACTAAAGTATAGACATTTTAAAATTGGTTTCTGCAGTTGCAGGATACTTAAATGGTCATATAAACAGTCACCTATATTTCCTTACAAATTACTTTTCATACTCTTAATTATTGGGAGTCTCACTCTACTTATTTAATACTTAAATATACATTGCAATTCTTTGGGCAAGTAAAATAAAGTCAATGATCTTAATTGTTACTATGTAGAATTCTACGTGCAGCATGTGATCTAATTTGGAGTCCATTTTAAATAAAAGTAAATTTGTAAAAACGTTTTCTTTAATAGCTTCAGGATTCAAGATGTTGATTAATGTATGGACTAAGTCTAAAGCCCGTACTACATACAGTGTTCACTGACTATGCTCAAATTAGTGCTGCATTATTTGGTAATCCACTTCAAATTTAGCCTTCAAGTCATTTACTAAAAACACCTCAATTTATGTTGTTGTTGTTTTGAAACAGAGTCTCACTCTGTCACCCAGGCTGGAGTGCAATGGTGCGATTGTAGTTCATTGCAGCCTTGAACTCCTGGGTTCCAGTGATCTCCTCCCCCAACCTCCCAAATAGCTGGCCCTTGTCACCACATCCGACTAATTTCAAAAATATTGTGTAGAGATGGGGAACCCACTTTTTTGCCCAGGCTGGCCTCAAACTCCTGGGCTTAAGCGATTCTTCCACCTCAGCCTCCCGAAGTGCTGCAATTCCAGGTGTGAGCCTCTGCACCAGGTCCACTCTTCAGTTTCATGTTTCACTTTTCTTGGTTTCTGTTTCTTCCACACAACCGTCACGGATACAGAGTCACCTAGCTGCTAGCGATGAGTGACTTTTCTCCACCAATGTTTTGTGTCATGTTTTCCCCACAACCTGCCAAAGAATCCTAATTCACTGTCTTCAGGAGGCTTGATGAAGTTTAGTAGAAATTTCATTTGACTGAAAGCCAGAACGTTTCCTCTGGGCCTGCTGGATTTCCCGAGGTGCCTGAGCAACTGAGGCACAGGGGATGCCACACAGATAGGCCTGGGGTTTCCTGCTCTGCCTCACTCAGCTGCTTTGTTTATCTGTTCTCTCTAGATTGGATTAGAAAGCAAGCCTCCTAAGTTGGTCCCTTCTGCATCCACCTAAAAGGGATGGGCACAAAAATCCCTGAAAATAAGTTGAAATGGAAGAAACAGAACTCATCCCAGGATCTCTCTCAGAGCATGGTACTGGCTGAAGTTGGAAGGAATAAGTCCTCAGTAGTGGGAGCTGAGAGCTGCCCTCTCACTCTGTCTTCCACAGCCTGCTGTTTGCTCAGGTAACTCTTGATTCTTAAACTGCTTCCTAAAGTGAGTAGGTCCAGCTGAATAGAGGACCTTTATTTTGCTCTGAGGCTGGATGACTTCTGCTATTAGCATTTGATAGGTTTTTACTTTTCTACAGACAGCATTCAGTTCTTCCCTAAAAATTGTTAAAGAAATATTTAAAGAATTAATTCAGTACCCAGTGTACAATGGGTGCAGTGGGCACTGAATTAGGAGCCTGAACAAAGATTTCTGCAGGTCTGGGTTCGATCCTGGTTTTATGTATTTAGGTCCCACACTGAAGTGTGTAGAAATAAAGGGGCATCATGTCTGCAATTTACTCTCAAGAGTTTCCATAGAAAATTATATATGAACATTTACACAGAAAAAGATACATGCAGAGAAAAGGATAAAGTAATGTTAAGTGTTAAAATTTGAGGATTCTTGCAATTTTTTGGTAAGTCTAAAATTAAAGAAGCAATAATTTCAAAACTTAATTTTTAAAGAAAAAATGCTAAAGGCTTCTTGAAAACTTTGTAACTATCTGCACTAGATAATTTAAAATGTCCTTTCACAGTTCTATAATTATTATATATAACACATAATTATTATAATATTATATATTAAAATAATTATATAATTAATATATCATAATTATATATAATTATAATATGTATTATATAATATGTATTATATTATATGTATTACATATTATATATTACATATATAATATGTAAATATATAATTAAAAAATTATATATATAATACATATTATAATTATATATAATTATGATATAATATTAATTATATAATTATTTTAATATATAATATAATATGTTATATATATAATATATATAATTATAATAACATATATATTCCACATACCTATAATGTTTCCAGCTGCTCCAAAACTGCTCTTCACTAAGACTTCTTATATTAACTATGAAATGAATGCTGTTTCCCACTGAAAAAATGACTATAACTCATCATTTGATGCTTGAGAAAAAACAGGGGTATTGAAATATGCACACAACATCCTGAATGTTTTCCATGTCTGAGATTGTTCCTCAATAAAAATATTATGTCGACATCTTGAATTCAGGAAACTTTGCTACCACTGACATACTGAGATCAAAGAAACCACACATCGAAACACTAGAAGTTCGTTAGAGTGAATACCAACCCAATCAAAACTAGATATGAAAATGTTGGCTACTAACTTTGGTCAGGATGAAATAAGTTAAAGAAGCAAGAATAACTTGGAGTTGGGTCCCCACAGAGTAATGAACAGGTTACAAAGCAGTAAGAACTGAATTGATACAGGTTCCTCAGAATCTCTTGTGATTATATGTAAAGACATTTAGGTTTGGGAGGATTTTGTTAAACTATTCTTAAAATTAAACTATAATGAGAATATTATTTTAAAATATAATCTATTTTCCCTCTTTATACTTCATTTGCATACTGATGTGGAGAACTGGTTTTGAAAAGGAATTGAGTCCTTGTTCCTTGACGATTTTGGTCACTCCTTCTGCGTGGCTATTTTGCTCATGAATTCTTTGTCCTGGTCCATCATCTCTATGGTTTACTTCTATTTCTTCTGTAGGCAATAATTTCCTTTCGGAAGAGTGCAGCTCTGGACATCTAAGTTTCTTCTACCCACCCTAGAAATCTGTGCCAAGTCAGAAAGATAGGATTTGGAAATTAAGAAAAAGTAACTACAGGACACTTTTGTGAGATTCAGGTTGGTTTTTCATAAGGATCCTGAAATTTCTTTTAGGTTTAGAGTCCTGAACATTTAAAAAAAATGTTTTATTTTATGTTTTAGGTTGACAAATAAAATTGAATGTATTTATTATGTACAACAAAATATTTTGAAATATACAGTATATACATTCTGGAATGGTTAAATTGAACTAATGAATATATGCATTAACTCACATAGTTATTTTTTTGTTGAGAACTCTTAAGATCTATTCTCTTGGCATTTTTCAAGGATACAATGTGTTGCTACTAATTATAGTCATCACGTTCTACAATACATCTCTTAAACATATCCCTTCCATCTAAATGAAATTTTGTATCCTTTGACTAATGTCTTCTCAACCTTCCCCAGAATCTATTATCGCAGCCCCTGGTAACCACCCATTCTACTCTCTACTTCTGTGAGTTCAAGTTTTTTAATTCAATTTTTCATTTTTGTGGACGTTTCAATTATTACAAACTATTGGGAGCAAATGAATCTTTCGATATGCCTCTTACTGTGTATAGGTTTTCCCCGTTTGGAAAGACCAGGGAGAACTATAAAGGCAGATAAATCAACTCAACCTCACTGATGCCATCCGACACTATAAAGGGACTAAAAATTCAGAGTTAGCATTCTAATTGTAGCTCTGAAATCCAGACCCCCGACATATACTGTTCAGAGAAGACCTCTTTGCCCTTCACTACACAATTTTTAGTGCCCCAACTTTGGTGAGTTCTCCTGAGAGACTTTTTATTAAGAGCTGTTCAAATGACAACTTTGACCAAAGTTTGTCTGCTGATAGCTTTTCCTCTCCATTTTACTATTTGTAGCTGTGTAACTAGAGATCTGTTCTGCAAATGCCTGAATTTTCCGACTCATTTCAGAATTGAATGTGCGAAGAAGATATTACCTAAATTTTTGCCACTTAATTCTTTGTGTTTTCCCCCAAAGAATCTTAGCCAGCAATGAATTTTCTGGACAAGGAATCAAAAGTTCTAAAAGTAGAAGAATCATAAACATTTGCCTCAGCAAAGGGATTGACTTAAGTCTATTGAATGGACTCGGCATTTCTTGTGCAGTGTGAAACGTTTAACATCCTCTGTCTGCCAGTTCTGGTTCTTTAGTTCTGCTCATTATATATAAAAAGCCTCCCTATCCCATTTTCAGCTTCCTTTCTTGTTTCTTTTAACAGAAATGCTGGCATGCAACTTACCTCCAGGAATAGCTCAGAGCTGATGCTCTCAATTTAGTCATGCGAATTACATTACATTTCTCTCCTCTTTGGAAACACTCTCCCGCAATCTCTGTAATCATGACCCCATTAGAGCTAGGTAATTTCAATCAGAATAAAACATACAGCTTTCTGTAACATATAGGAAGGACCATATTCTACTATAATATCTTATCCCTTTCCAGGCTAAGAGAATAATATTGTTTATCTGGAAGAACATATTTTCCCTTGAAAAAGAAGGTTTTGTATGTAAGGCTCAGCTTCAGTATATTAAAATGTATGCCTGTTTATTTTTTGGGTTAAAAAGGTTTTCCAACAGTGACTATAACATACAAGAACGATGGAACATTTTTAGGCATTTTTCATACTGGAAAATACTTACTAGCAGGTGTTATAAAACATACAGAAAAGAACACAAGAGAGTTGTTGAATGGTTTTTTACTTCTCACAATACAACTCTATTTCCAAATCTTTTTACCAGTCATTTTTGAAAATATAAACATTTTTTTCTTTTAGATAACTTACCTGTTAACATGAGCAAAATGAGCGTGGAAACATTAGCTCTGCATGCCATTTTGATAACAGTCCATAAAACCAGTTATGTATTTTCTAACGAATATTTTCTCAACTTGGTATTTATTGAATTATGAAACTTGGTCCTAAATAAGGGTACATGTGCCCATTTCCCTGCTTTATCAGACAACATTTCAAGAAATCTGTATACTTACAGAAGCACAGTTTTCAGACTTGTCTTCTATAAAACCAATTTGGCAGGGCATCCTCTGATTCTGCAACCAGTAGTCTGTTGACTCCAGCAGGCTATTGCTGCGAAGAACCTGGGGGAACCCAGAAAACCTCAGTGCTTGTTCGCCAGTGCTTTCTATCCAAACAGCAGCCTTTTTTTCTTATATATATATTTTAAAAACCTGTAGGTGTTTATTTTCCTCAGAACTTCTGGGTGTTAGAAAAAATTTGCAGGATGATGGCACCTCTAAAATACGTAAAATATCCAACCAAGAGTTAGCTTGAGAGAAATACTTAATGTTAACATGGATGTTCTCTCATCAAATCCAACACCTGGAAATGTCAATGTGTGCAGCTTTCATATAATTTGCAATCAAATGGTTGTTTTGAGGGTATGACTCTACGGGTGATGGGGAGCGAACTTCATTTAGTGTTAGTGTTCTTTCACACTCCATAAATATTTTCAATTAACAAAATGTGGGGTTTTTCCCTTGATGTAATATTGATTCTTCAGTTCTTTAGCTCTAGTAACAAAGCTTTGAAATAGTGTACAATTTTTCTAGAACACCTAGGGTACTATGTTAATTTAAAAAGTTATTAGAAATAACTTAGAAATAGATTGCATAAAAACACCATTTGCCATGTAGAAATAGTATAGTATGGCAAAAATAGCTGGAATACATGAATTAACAAAACCAAATATGATTTGCAAATGTCTTATTTCTGGGTTTGGGTTTTTAAAGCAAGGAAGAACAAGCATATTTTGGAGCTGAGATATTTTGAAGATGAAATATTATAAATAATAGCTAATGTGCCTTTAAATTATCTAAATATTGACTAGGCGTGGTGGCTCACGTCTGTCATCCCAGCACTTTGGGAGACCAAGGTGGGTGGATCACCTGAGGTCAGGAGTTTGAGACCAGCCTGGCCGACATAGTGAAACCCTGTCTCTACTAAACATACGAAAAATTAGCTGAGCATGGTAACGTGAGCCCATAATCCCAGCTACTCGAGAGGCTGAGGCAGAAGAATTGCTTAAACTCAGGAGGCAGAGGTTGCAGTGAGCCGAGGTCGCACCATTGCACTCCAGCTTGAGCAATAAAAGCAAAACTCTTTCACAAAAAAAAAATTATTCAAATATTGTATAACATTTTCTTCATCTTTTCAAGGATTTCCAACGCTTTTCTGGTACCCTCTACTTTATTAGGGAATACGTCTGCTAATACTTGACTACTACTTTCACTGAAAGCAACATAACAGATTGAATCAGTCTGGTTCATGCCAGTAAAATTGGATAGTACTTCAATTACATTTCATTTGTACAACGAAAGATTGTCTTCTCTTTTTCTGTAAAGACAGAAATATACTCCTTTTAGTCTCTGAATACAGTTAACTAAATCTAATTCTGACACATTTTAGATGAGTAACATTACTCATCTAAAAAAGGACAAAATTTATTAATAATAAATTTTATTATTATTTATAATGATATAAAATATAATTATATATCAACATAATGTCATTTATCATATTAATGATAAATTTTCATTAGCAAATTTTCATTGTTCTTTCCCAGAACAGTACAAAGAGACCCTTTGTGGATGAGCAAGTAATTGAATGATGAACTTCGATCATTACTGCAGACTGATGTTGGCTAGGGAACATCTCAGTTCTCTTAAACATTTTACCGAAACTGGTTCTTAAAGGGTGGGCTGGGACCGCTCAGGATGTCCCCGACATCCTTCAGAGAGTGCAGCAGTCAAACTACTTTGAAAATAATACTAAGACATTATTTTCCCTTTTTGCTCTCGTTGTCTCATGTATATTCCGTGGGGTTTTTCAGAGGATACATGATGTGTGACAGCACAACGGACTGAATGCAGAGGCAGCTAGGACAGCTCAGCTGTCTTGTATCAAGTCAGACATTAAGAAGATTTGCAGACATGTAAATCGAAATCTTCCCACTAAAGGGTTTTGCTTTGTTTTGGAAAACAAATATTTTTCAAAAAAGTATATTATATAGGATAATGTGTTTATTATTCTAAAATTATTTTGTCAAATGATATATTCTTATTTAAAATTGTTATTTGAAAAGAAAACAAATAAAAAATATCTTAGCTTTAATTTGTAATATGAAAATTAACAAAAAGTATAATCCATACAAACAAGAGCTTCTTGAGATCCCTAATATTTTTCTTACAGTACAAAAGAATTTTGAGTTCAAAAAACATCGAGAACCATTGACCTGGATGAACTGTATTTAAAGTAGAAAAAGGCTCTAAATCCACATGCACTTTATGCCATTCACATGACTTTCTCTTTTATTTCCAGCGTAGAATAGAGTTTAAGAGCAGTGACCTTAGTGGTCTAACTGGGTTGAAATCCTAACTTGATCATTAGTAGCAAGATGACCTCAAACAGATGACTTAAACACTGAGTTTAAGTTTCCACAGCCGTGAATGGGGATACTACTCATCTGGTGGGATCATTGAGGGTATTCACTGAGATGATATATGTGAAACACTGTGCCATGGAAATGATAAGTTATTCTCTCAGAACTTGGTTTTTACTGTTACTGTTTGAAGGTGTCTGAGAAGGACAAAAGAACATTGGAAGCTTTCTGTCTGAAATTAGAGGACTGAAAATATGTCATATGTGAGAAGGCAAATTTTCTTTAGCAAATATTCTGGTCTAAGGTATAATTTTAGTTCTGCATTTTGTAGTATTAATAGTTACAACTACTATTTTTGCATGCTCAGAATATGTTGAAGTTTTGCTAAAATTTTCATATATATATTTTTTACTTTTTCATTTAATCTTTTTTTGCAATGCTGTAAGATAGAAATTATTTAAAGATACAAATCTTTACAGAAATTTTCAGGTTGAAAATGAAGACGTTGAGTCTCAGAGAGATTTGAGTTTCTGCCCCAAGTTGCTCAGAGCCTGACTTTGGACATGAAATTACTGAACAGGGCTGTCTTATATACCCATGTTTCCAAAACCTTATGTGCATCTAATTTTTATAAATAAAACTATATTTTCTTATGGACTTCAATTTTAAAGTTAGTTTTCCATTAGTGAAATTCTGAGGTGACAATTTTCTTGAAGGAGAGGAAACTTTTTGTGATGTAAATTATAATGTGATTAATCTACTTGCAAAGTATTAACAGTATTTTAATTTCTCAAGGGAAAGCATGCTTTTACATCGACTTGAGTTGTCTTTAAGCAAACCGATGTCACCATGCTTCTGCTCATTGCCTTTCTGTGATCCCTAGATTTCGGAACACCCATCAATAAAACAAAGCACTCATTAACACTGCATCATAAGAACATTCAATATTTAAAATACAGGCATCAAATGAAATACCAGTTAGTAATGCCTAAAAATGCAGTTTAAGAAATATTCTAAGAATCACTTCTTAGTCATTCTCAAGCTCAGTACTCAAAATTTTACCCTGCACCTTGTCTGCATTCTAGTATATTTAGGACGCATAATACCAGGGTTACAACAAAATATGTCAACAGAGAAAAGCAACTGTCACTTATCAGCCTTAGGAAGGGGACAGAGTTCAGACACAATTCACTTGGTGCTTTCAGAACATTGGTGGCCTGGGTGGGTACATTTTCCTGGTGAACACAGACAGGCAGAGGGAGACTTGCTAAAACTCATCAGTCTGAAACCTTCCATTGTGAAGATTCCAGAATTATGGAAGGGGCTGTCTGAAGATGAGGCTAGTTAGGAGAAGAGCTGGCTACCTGTGGGATTTCATCTGCAATTAACTTCTCTAGTAGAGAAATATGCACAGACACTTAATCTGCCAAGTCTTCAGCAGATATTTTAAAGGCATTTTTTCTGCACCTATTTTAAAAACAAATAATAACTAAAAGTATACAGAGACCTTGCTCTGTCCTATCCTAGATGTGAGGAAAATGTCAAGTGCTTTAGGGACCTGCTCATTCAATGAAGAATTCTAGAAAGATTTCTCATTTGACTCTTCCATTTCCCTGGGATACTGTGTCTCTTCCCTACAGCACATTTTTGCTTTAGAAGAAACAGAAACAGCAGAATAAGGAACTGGAATTTAAAATAAAACCTGAAGCTTGCCATGCTTAAGAAGAAATGTTTGGACAAGAGATTCTTTGTTTGGTGAGAATATTCATATGCCACATAAATGTAACTTCAAAATTTTAATTTTATCATCTTTAAAAATTAGTTTATCTGATTATATTAATAATTAAATAAGATATATATTTTCCATAAATTTCATTAATATTTAGATAATTTGTTATTAAATACTTATATTCTTTAATTATTGACCAAATAATAATACATTTATTGAGAACTGTCTAGGCTAATGTCTTGACCTACACTATTATCTGAATTGAATCTCTAGGCTTCTGAGGTAGATTCTCGGGGCTAACATAGGTAAGGTTCTTAAAACAGTGCCTGGTGCATCCTACATGCCCAGTAAGAATTAGCTATCATGATAGTTACTATTTCCTTTGCCCAGGCTTAGAGGGATCAACAATTTATCCAGTATTTGCAGAACTAGGATTTGGGTCAGGCTCCCGGACATTAAAGCATCCACTAAGGCAGTGTTCCATTGAAATTATACAGTTTCTCATTTTCAGGTTATACCAAATCCCAGTCTATGCATTTACCTACTTCTCTCTTTCTCTGAACTTAGGTGTGTTCATGAGGTTTAAATTCCAGTCCTGACTCCTTGTTAACTGTGTAGTTAAGTCCACTAGCTCCCACCTCCCTTTGCCTTTGGTAAACAATTAAAGCAAATGATCTGAAGGCCACTTCTATACCAAACAAACATCATGTAATTCTCCTCCTCCCTTACCCTTTTGCTCCTCCTCCCTCTCCCTTTCTCAGATAGTATACACTGAGAGCCAAATAAGCAAAGAGAATAAAAATGCAGACTTCAGTAAACCACTTAGTATCACATGTTAAGCAATTTTAGCCTGTGAGAAGCTTTTAGTTTCATGGCTTGGACAAATTATTAGGAAAAGAAGAATGCTTGAAGGAAGAATAGGTGCTTGAGAATTTAATGATTTTGAAGCTTTATGAATATATTCTCCTTGCTGAGAGAGTTGCTTTCTGAGAGAGAAAAGAGAAAAACTCACCAGGCTCTCAACGGCTCATTTATTTATCTGCTATTTTTAGTTATGGACTTAGTTATTTTAGACGAAGAGCTAATAATGAATGTTTTGTGTGTTCACAAGTTTGAAATAATAATGGCACATTTTCTTTTAAAATTTCATGAGTTCAGTATATAAGGTTAGGAAGATCGTTTTGCTCTACATGACGGTTACTTTTCTTTTTACACAGAGAACTAAGTTGCAGAAATTTAATGTTGATTAGGCACAGAGGGAGAAATAGACTCTTAGTAACCCGGACATAGCCCCAAACATCACTGAGAAATGTCTTAATATTTTTTAAAAGTAATTTAAATTGGAGAAGACAGTGATTTGTGATTAGTCACGGAGATTTGGAGGCAGAACTGAAGCTGGATCCCATTTCATCTCATTGGATGAACTTGGGCAAGTCGTTTAACTTCTGTGTGACTTAGTTTTTGCATCTATCACATGAAGATAATTAAAGACGTTTCAGAAGTTTATTCTAAGGATCAAATGAGAAAATGCTTGTAAAGGACTAACCTCAACAGAGTAGGTAAATGATACATGGTTGCTATTAGTATAAAAAATGTAGTAAAATTTAGACAGTATCTGTTTCATCAAACATTTTCTTGGCCTCTTCACAACATTTGACAATTCCTCTTAATTTATTTATTATTTGTGATGTGCCATTCTCATTTTTCTCCTCCTGCTTCTCTACTCCCCTTCAGTCAATATCAGTTAACAAATGCTCATTGAGCTCTTTTGATGTCAGTACTGAGAATATTAAGATGAAACTCTACTAGAGGAGGAACAAGCACTCAGATTGTGATAAAGAAAATCAGGTGCTTTGATCAATGACAATCCAGGTCAGCTATCACCAAGGATGGACTGGTCAGTTCTACCTAGGGGAAGGGACAGGAAAAGGCTTTGCCCTTGACTAGAGTGTTGAAAGGTGGATCTGTGTTGTCTGAATGTATCAGGGCAGGTGGAGAAGACATGTCTCTCTTCTTTAGCTAGTTTTTCTTCCCCAGGTGCTCTAAATGTAAGTGTTCCTTATACTTTGGTCTTCAGTGTATTGGTCTTTCTGCTCTCATCAATTATGGAGTCTCAGGGAATTAATTACCACATGGATGGGTGACTTGCTGTTCTGCAGTTCCAGCTTTAACCTTTCTGTAGAACTTGGCTTTTTATACTCCTGTTAGTTATGACTTTTGGATTTCTTGCTATCACCTTGAACTATTCATGTCTACACACAAACTCCCTCCCTCCCCACTTCCAGTACCTAAAAGAAACCTGATTTCCTGATTTCCCTATTTGCAGTTGATGTCAGGACAATTCTCTCATTTACCCTGGCTTGAAAATTTGGTGCTTTCTGGAACGTCTCATTATCTATTTCCTGTCTTATAGTCTGCTCTCCAAAGTTTAATTTGGAGAGCAAATTACTTAACAATTAGCAGTTACTTAGGTTCTTTCAATTACTTAAAAAATAGCAATTTATTTAGTCCATACCATGGATTACTCTCCAGGTAATACAACAGTGAATAATACAAAACTGGTCTCCGTTTTTATGATAACTTAAAATTTGGCATGAGAGCCAAGCAGAAAATAAAGGAGCATTGAAGTACACACTTAATTACACATTGTGGTAGGTATCATGAAGAAATAAACAAAGTGCAGCAATGGAGAATAAAAGGGATGGGGATTGTTATGGTCTGAATGCTTGTGTCCTCCACTCATAGGTTAAAATCTAATCCCCAATGTGTTGACATTAAGAGGTAAGGCCTTTGTGAGGTGATTAGGTTAAAAGGGGTCTGCCGGAGGCAGGGAATGCGTGCCCTTTTACAAAAGTCTTGAAGGCTTTTTGCCCTTCCTTCTCCCAGGTGTGGACATGGCAAGAAGGCACCATCTATGGAGAATGAGCCTTCACCAGACACTGAATCTGCTGTTGCCTTGATCTTGGTCTTCCCAGCCTCTAGAACTGTGAGCAATACAGTTGTGTGGTTTGCAAATTACGCAGTTTAGTGTATTTTGTGATACCAGCCCTAGTAAACTCAAACAGAGACGATGCTTGAGAAGGGAAGTTAGGGAAGCTGGGCACACACAGGGGTCCTATGTATTCATATTGTAATTCTCTCATCTCTCTATCTTCCTTATCTCTGAAATCCATCTAGCTCACTAAAACCAAAAAAAAGTATAAAAATGTAAGCATTGAAGACAAACCTGGTTTCAAATTCCAATTTTTCCATGAATGAACTGTTGAACCTAAGGCAAGGCACTTAACTTCTTTGAGACTCAGTTTTCCCACCTATGAAATGAGGGTGGTATTTCTACGCACAATGAGGAATCTTTCTGCAGACATTAGAAATAATGAGTACACATACTGTCTGAATATTTCAAGTGCTCACAAATAGTAGCTGTTGTTATTATTAATATTATTACTCATGTTATACAATTCTCTCATAAGACTTTAACTTCAATTGATTAACTGATCCAATAACTATGACTGAGGACCTTCTAATCCTATCAGAAACTAAGCTAGGTTTTGCAAAACTGGACAGAAGGACAATATTTGCTGTGGGTTTTGCCAAACAATAGGTTAGCATTCAAGCCAGAACAGATGCTAACCCAGCTCTCTCCTAACAGAGACGAAGCCCCAATGTTTAAGATACAGCATTTTTCCCAATTTAGATGCTTTCTAGGCTTTGTCTCAGATTGTCTCTCTCCATAAATGCTCTGCTGTAATCCACTGGTTTACTAAACAGCTCCACCACACAGGTTTTTGATGCACACATTGTTTCATATTATTCCACCTGTCCCCTGAAGTTTTCATCAATGTTCTCCCCCAACCCTCAAGATATAACTGAAACTGAGCCTGCCCTGATATTATTATTTCTCTGTTCTTATAAAGTCTTTGTAAAACAAGCAAAATTTCTTCCTCAGACTATTGAAAGGTGCATGCTTCCCAATTTATATGAGTATTACATAAGTATACACATATCTTATTCAATTTGTGGCCCCCACTTTTCTCCCTACATACCATTGGTACTGAGCAGCTGTTTGCTGTTTGACATCAAAATCTTAGATTTGTTGTAATAGAAATTTGCAATTTTCCTTTTCAATGATTGTGTTTGCAAATTAAAATCTGTGAGTTTAAAATAAATCATGATTTATTCAATACAAAGAAAATTTAAAAGTTCAGCTTACCTCACAATAATGTTTTATATTTCTGCAAGGCTTTTTCTTCCCTCAAGAATTTTATAAAAATGTAACAAAGAATTTTAATGTTGAAAAGAATTCCCACTTTCTAGTCCTGTACTATCAAAACATTTCATTTTCTGATCACTGTAAGCATAAAGATATGAACATCCTCAAAGCTTTTAAGAGGGAGAAATTTTACACATAAATGCTATATTTGGTTAATGTCTTTATTATGATTAATGGTAAAACACTACTTAAAATTAATTGTATAATGTCACCAGAACAAGGAATTCACTCTTCTTTTAAAGACAGAAATTAATTATTTACTCCCTTCACCACATCCTCCTTCTCAAACAGGTGGAATCAGTGAAGTTAAGATATGCTGAGATATTGACACATTGATGCTCTCTGATGTCTGGAGACTAGATACACAGGACCTGGGTGGCCATTCCAGGGCAAGCATCTGTTACTCAAGGGTTCCAAACAAATCTTTAAATATGTGTCATGATGTGGAAAAGTTCTGGAAGCACTGTCTGAAGGCATATGCTTTTATATTTATTTTAGTCATTCTAACAGGTGCATAGTGGTACTTCATTTCACCATTGTTTATTTTTCCCTTACCTTTGAAATATACTTTTAAATTTAAAATTTTAGCTTAGATTCTGTATTGTCTTAAATCATATTTAACAGTATGTGGAGAGAAAAAGCAAGAGGAGCGGAAAAATAAAGAGAGTCAGAGAAATCCATTGGAAGAGGCATTGGCATTACTCAGAGGAGACTCTCCAGGCTCCTGTTCCTGTTCTAGACTCTTTCTAGGGCACTAAATTACATTTTTTTACATAAGAAGACTGCGATGTGAGTGGTTCAACTGGAATTGAATAGTGAATGCTAAAGATGGAGAAGAGATGATTGGAATGAAGGCAGGTACTAAGACACTCCGACCTATTTTCTTGGCAACATGACATGTTTACTGAAGGTAACATTTTCTTGATAGAGTTACCACATTTCTATAGAATTCAACTTTTATGTGTAAAGTTCTATGAATTTTGAGAAATGCTCATGGTTGTGTAACCAGCAGCCCAATCAAGATATAGAATAGTTTCATCACCTTCCTCAAATCCCTCCTTCTCCTTTGTGTTAAATGTATCCTTAAGTCCCAGCCCCTGGCAGCCACTGATCTGATTTCTTTCTTTTTCTTTTTTTTTTTTTTTCTGTAGAAAGTAAATAAAGAAAATTGCAAAATTTTATTGGTGCATTGAAAAGAGGACCTGAATAAGTGAAAAATTGTGACATATTAAGGGAAAAAATTGTGACATTAAGAGATAAAAAGACAATATTTAACTTTATTCTATTTATTATTCTGATTTGTATCACTAGACAATATTTTGATTTATTCTAATTTATTGATCTGATTTGTATCCCTAAAATGTTGCCTTTTCTAAAATGTTATGTGGATGGAGTCATATAATACGTAGCCTTTTATAACCTGTTTCTTTCTCTTAGCACTACGAGTTTGAGATTCACATACATTATCGCGTGGATGAGTAGTTGTTCATTTTCTTTTACTGCTGAGCGGCATTTCATTCTATGGAGATACACAGATTTTTTTTTTTTTAAAGCTATTCACTAGTTGAAGAAAATTGGGCTGTTTCAGTTTGGGGCAAATATAAATAAAGCTGTTATAAACATTTGCCTACCGGTTTATGTCTAAATTTAAGGTTTTGCTTTTCTGGGGCAAGTACCCAAGAGTGAAATTACTAAGTCATATGGTAACTTTATAAGAAACTGAAAAAATGTCCTTTAAAGTGGGTTTACCATTTTCCATTTCCACCAGCAAGGTATGAGAGAGTCCAACCTGTCCCGTATCCTTGTCAGTACTCAGTGTTGTCAATTTTTGCTTTTAAATTTATTTTAGTAATTCTAACAGGTGCAGAGTGGTATTTCTTTGTGGTTTGTTTTCCTTTCAATTTTAAGGTATCTTTTTTCTTTTCAAGACACCTTTAAAACAAAAAAATTAGCATGGATTCCATATTGGCTCATTTCATATTCAAAAGTATTAATTAGACTCTATATTTAATGTTAACTTTAGAATGCTATTATGAAACAAGGATAATTCCATCCATATTAAGTTTTCAATCATTCTTCCAGTCAACTGCTTGTTAAGCACCTGCTGTCTGTGCCAGGCACTCTGCGTTTAACCGGGGTATTGGTGAACAAGACAAGAATGAAAAAACAGTCTTATTTTCATTCTGTTGTGGAAGGACACATCATAATCACATAAATTATAAATAAGCATATATGTCAGATAATGAAAACTACTATGAAGATAAATAAAGCCAGACAAAGGGATAAGGAAATAAGGCATGCTATTTTTGAAAGTATGTCTTGGCAAGGCTTTCTAAGGATGACACTGAGCAGAGATTGGAATGAAGTGAGGAGTCAGCTGCACTCCCATCTGAGGGCAGAGCAGCCTCCCAGGCAGAGATTACTGGGGAGAGCAAATGTTCGTAGCAGGAGTATGCATGGTGTGTTTAAAGGACAGTAAATGCCTAGTGCAGAATGAGTGGTAGAGGAAGTGATGGGAAATGAAGGTTCCCAGTAGTGGAAAAATAATCTTTTATCTTTCACTGAAAAGAAATTCATTGCTGAGCTGGGCCAGATACTCTTTAATACCTCGAAGCACTCTAAGAATCTAAAAAGCTTTCTTACTATAATTTTGCAAAGTTTAGTCACTGGCTTAATTAATATTTAATTGCTGACAAATATTTTATAACAGTTTAAAAGCCTAGTACACACACACACACACACACACACACACACACACACACATGCAAGACCAGAAGTCAGGAGGTTTTGTGTAATTTTATACATTTAACTTCATGCTGAACTTTCTGAGAATTCTATAGTTTTTTGTTTTCCACTCTGGGATATAAATACTTTCCCATTATTTCACAGGGAAACTGTGTAATGCCTATTTAAAGCACACTGAACTACTAAGAAGAAACAATGAAAGAAACTAGAAATAAAATTATTGTGGAAGAAAAAAATTGGCATCAGAAACTCAGGGTGTGGTCTCCATTTCTCAGAAGGTTTAATTAAATGTTAGGATAACATTTTTCTCGTAACGATGATTTTACTGGATGACTGCCTGAGTTCTTGTGTATTAGCCTCCTTTGACAAAAAGGGGAAATGGCTTCCAAGGTAAGACAATGTGTTATTCATACGACATATTCTATAATTCTATATGATTGGATGTAAAGCATTCATGTATTATACCAGGATATGCATCCTGGCCCAGGGTAACATACAACGTCTCTACATTACATGTATGGGGACATGAATTTCAAAGAAAGGATGCCTTTTCTTCATGAAGCATCTCCATTTTGTACTCAAATTACATCCTTATGTGACATTTGTCAGAGATAAATGCTCCATAAAGCAGTATAATCTATATTTATTTGCCAGAAGCAAACTTAGACCAGATATGTACTGCAAAAAGCATTTCATAGGTAAGGACTGTCTGACTAGAAATATACAATTAGTTTATCTGAAGGTTATTCATTAGTATGTTTATCATGAGACGACAATTTTACCTTTTCTCTTATCTGGGAGTCTTTCCCCCTACCCCTTTTTCGCAGTCAAGGGAGAGAGAGAATGAATGGTAGTCTCACTACTAACCATTTCCTTCCCAACCCTTCCAGCCAATCATGCCTTTGAGCTGGTGAATCCTTCTTGATAATGGAGAACCGTTTTGTTCCAAAGGCTAAAAGAACTCCATTATTTTATGATACTTTAAAAATAATAAGTTACAAAATTTCTAAATTTTCTTAGGTGCCAATGGTATAATGCAGTTATATGAGTTAGAGCCTGGGAACTGATGAGGACTGGAAAAGAAGGGTCAGGCCACACGGCTTCAGTCCTATCACACAGATGTCAGCTGGCTGAAGAAGCCTTTGAAAGTTGATAAGAGCTTTATCCACATGAATGTGATAGCTGAGTTTCAGTCTCAAGTGTAAGATGCAAGAGTTACAAAAACAGATATACTCAGGAAATGCAAATATAGTATAATTTATGAATGATCAGCAATGGTTTAAGCGGAATCGAGTTAGACGCATAAATAGAGGACAGCTGATTAATTGCTATTTAGAGTCAGTATAACGCTATAATGTTTACACTATCAGTGAAGGGAATGTGATTTTAATGTTAAGAGAAGGAAAATATAAGAAGAAACACACATGTAGGAAGATATATAAAGTGCATGAAAGCCTTCTACTGACTTTGAATTCTTTTGTGTTGGTATGCAAAATATAGGTAGTGCAGAATGGGCCACTGGACAAAGGAACAGTGGATTTAATCTTGAGTATTGGTGCTTGCCTTTGAACTGTGGCAGTTAAAATCTAAGTGACATGGCTGGCTGCAGTGACTCAAGCCTGTAATCCCAGCACTTTGAGAGGCTGAGACAGGAAGATGACTTGTGATCAGGAGTTCAAGACCAACCTGGGCAGTATGGTGAAACCCTATCTCTACAAAATAATAAAGATAAAAAGTAAGCCAGACATGTTACTTTGCACCTATACTCTGAGCTACTCAGGAGGCTGAGGTGGGAGAATCACTAGAGTCCAGGAGTTGGAGGTCACAGTGAGCCATGATCACACCACTGCATTCCAGGCTGGGTGACAGAGCAAGACTATGTTGCAATAAAATGATAAGATAAGATAAGATAAAATAAAATAAAATAAGTTAGTTCTTTATTCTCCGACTCCTCTCTTCTTGGGAAAAAGCTACAGGAAACAACTGCCTTTTAAGATGCCTGCAGATGAGCACATAATCTGTGAAGGGATGCATTTTCTTCTTTGATGCTTTCCATCTGGAGAGTTTGAGCCCTGATATGAGTCTTTCAGAGTGAGTTTCCTTCTCAAGAGGCAGAGATGTGCCTAGTGAATGTGAGGAGAGGGCTCACGTGAAGGGATCGATCATGAGCCAGAAGGTGTCTTTTAGAGAGGTGTTCCAATTTTTCTGAGCCATGTTTTTCCTTCCCACTTTGACACTGGCAGGACTGAAAACGGGCACTTTAATCAGAAGGGTGAGTCTGGCAGGATATGAGAAAGACGGATGCTGCGAGGACATGTGGGGAATGTAGTGTCTACTCCAGACTACTCTGCTGGGAACTTTTCTTAGAGGAGGGACTGAAAGAAAACAGAGGCGGCCCTGAGGCCAGTGATAGGGAGCAGGGCTGGCGAGACTTTTTTTAAGTACCCAAAGATAGAAAGGAGAATTTTTAATGCCAGATTAGATGTATTCAATGTAAACTCATTGTATTTCTAGACAGAGATTTTAATACATAATATACAAAAGATTTGGGGTAATGACCACAGGAATTCAGAAAAACAGATCACTTGCCTAGTTCTAGTAGTGTGGCATCAGCTTCAATTCCACAAAATGTTCTAAGCTGTTTTGGATTTTCAGAATCCTTCTTTTTTAGAAAAAAGTAAAAGCATGCAGGTTCCTTCCAGGGGTTCTTCACCCACAGCAGAAAGGATGCTCAAGGAACTGAGTGTAGAGAACAGAACAAGGTTGGCACATTGGAATCGTCGCTACTGTATAGAAAAACTGCTGGAGGCATTGAGAAATGGGCAGAGTTCAGAGTCCAGAATAGAAGTCGTCAAACATACTGACTTCGGGATAAGAAGCTGAATTGTATTCAAACTGCAAAACAAGCCATAACTGGTGGTTTAAAATTTTCCCACCATTTTCCAGAGGATGAGCCCTCCATGTAGCACAGGCAGCCCCACCTCTCTGTTTCTGTGTGGACCTGGTTGCCTTTAAGACGAGAAAAGCCAGTCTTGACCTGCTTTTGCTGAAGGAAGAGAACATGAGCCCTAATCAAAGCTTTTATTTATTTATTTTTTTTATTGCATTTTAGGTTTTGTTATTTGCGTTCTGTCCTCAGTACAACCCTGATGTTGATGTGCCTCAGGGCATACAGAAGTTTCCTTAGATGGTGAATGAAATTGCCTCCAGAGGGAATGTTGTGGCTGGGTCTTTAGATGCAACTGGGCTGAATCAGGAGTCATGGATTCTTCTCCTCTCTGTCTCCCAGTGCCTTCTTGCCAGTGGTCTCAGATGTTCCACCATTCATAAATATCTTATCCTAAGCAGTCATTCTTCTGTTCAGTCCTTACGGTCAAAGAGTTCTCCTAATCTTGACTGCCAAATGTATCTCACCCAGGTTTCTTTTTCTCTCCATCCACTACACCCACATTGGTTTCACCTGCCCTCCCTCCCCTCTCCTCCCCATCCCCATTTCCACCAAGTATTTCCCTCCTGGCATCCCAGATTGCAAGCTGTCTTTGTTTTAAGGAATTCTCTTGAAAACTATCAGATTAGCTTTCTTTAAATGTTGCTTTTAGTAGGATAATTTTCTATGTCTTTTCTTACAAAATCTCTGTTTCTTCAATGCTTCTGATTGCTCTTGCAGAATGATGATAAAACAGGACATCTAGCTGTTTGGCAAAAATTGGCTAGGCCATTCTCTAGTGTCTGAATCCAACCTGAAGACCACTGATAGGATGCTAGACCAGAAGAGCATGTCTAAAGACTTGAGAGTGGTTTTTACTGCAGGGGGAAATTCTCGTGTCTTACTTCTATAGAAAGGTGAATAAGCTCAGTAATGCTGATTTTTATTTAATTTCATTTATTCATTTTTAAAGTTTTTGCTTCTTTGAGAGAAACAGCTTCTGCAAATACAGAATATTATATCTATTTTCCATTATGTGAATATTTAGCTTTGAAGCACAGTGAAAGTACTTCTTAGCTTCTGAGAAGTATTGCTGGGGCTCTTGTCCAAGAGCGATGAAATTCTGACTAATAAAAGTGTCTCTAGAGATAGGGATCAGACTGTGAAAAAGCCTTCCAATTTGTATGCCTGTGCCTGAACACATTAATTAAATTGCTTTCATTAATTACATCTTATCAAAAAGATATGAGCTTAGATGAAAGTGTATTTTGCAGAATAAAATGAAACATCCAGGGACATCCATTCTGTCATTCTTCAGAGATATATTTGCCACTGTTGACAGCAAATTTAAGTCAGTTTAAAGGGGGGCATCATGGCCAAGAATGCTCTTGAAACTTCAGAAAACTGTTCAGATGTCATATTAAGATCAAACTCTGCCTCTGGGAACCTGAAGTGTTTTCAGTCTGCTGCCTTTGATAAGTCCAAGTTTAAGGCGGATTTAATTAACATGACATGAAAAGAGAAGAGAAGGATATTCCAGGTGTTGATTTTTCTCCAACAATTTTTTCCTCACATGAATCCTATACAGAGGCTTGGTTTCACTATATCCCAAATAGCAAACCTTCAGTCTGTGATGTAAAGCTTAGATTGAAAATGCCCAGCTGTTGTGGAAATATGACATTGAATATAATGCTTTAAGAGGAAAGGATGAGGCATACTGCAAGTTATGTTTATATCAGTTTTTAAATTTCAGTTAAATAAAGACTTCCATTGTCTAAAAGATTATTAATTTAGCATGAACTATTATTCATTAAGCATCAACTATGTGCCAAGGGCGTACACAAACCTTTTTGTATGTAAGTATCACACTAACCTTAGAGAATCTGAGTCAGGTTACATCACTGGCCTAAGTTCATACAGCAAGAAGAGAAACCTGGGATCTAATTCAGGTCTCTCAATTCCAAGTCCAGGATTGATACGCAACATCCCACTGCTGCTCTGGAGATAACAGTTTTTTATTTATTATAAAGAGACTAGGAAGAATTTTTATGTAGTTTTAAACAAATATAAAAGAGTAACACATATAATCATTTAGCTTGTTTAGTGTAAAATCCCTAAGATTCAGTTTAGCAATGGTGGTTGTATTTGTCTTATAAGAAGGAGTGGTTGGCGGGGCATGGTGGCTCATGCCTGTAATCCCAGCACTTTGGGAGATCAAGTCGGTGAATCACTTGAGGTCAGGAGTTCGAGACCAGCCTGGCCACATGGCAAAACCACATCTCTACTAAAAATACAAAAAGAATTAGCCAGGTGTATACCTGTAATCCCAGCTACTTGGGAGGCTGAGGCAGGAGAAACGTTTGAACCCAGGAAGCAGAGGCTGCAGTGAACTGAGGTCACACCACTGTACTCCAGCCTGAGCGACAGAGCAATACGTCTCAACAACAACAACAGCAACAAAAAAAAAAGAAAAAAAATAGAGGAGAAGAAGGAGTTATTGTATGAGATGGGGGCATCAGACAATGCTTACATGAAATATGAGGGCTTCAGACAATGCTTATGTGAAATATAATTCCAGGGACGCTAGGGGGAGAACTTTAGGGCTCCCTCCCCAGCAGCTCTTTTCCATTTTCTTCTTGTAATATTCTGTAATTCTATCATATTAAATGCATTATTTTGGGAAATCATATTGCATACATTAAAACTGCCCCTGCGTCTCAGTGCACATAATTAGGGTGACATAGAGGTTAGCTCACATGTCAACTTGGATAGATTGAAAGTGTTTGTTTAGAGCTTCATAATAAGTAGAATTCTGAGTTTATGTTCAAGCTCAATAGGCTCAATTACCAATGTCAGTTAAGGGAGGGGGCAATAGAAGTAGTAAACATAATTTGTTTGTTATCACTCCATTAAGCAATCACTAAAGCCTCAGTGTGAATTTATCTAACGTTTTTAGCTCTTAAAAAACGGAGAGGGAGAGAGAAAAATCCGAAGCCAGAGATGGGATGACCATATAACTTATTTTGCGTACCAAAGCACTTTTGAGAGCAAACGGGGGTCAATTAACAAAATACTAAGACAATATATGCAAATTGTCACTGCATGGTGTGGTCATCTTAGCTCTGGGGAAAGACCATCTCTTGCTACCAAAACTATATATTGAAGAGTTCTTCCTTCAACGAAGTACACCAAAGTCTCTTTCCTGATGCTATTGCCTTTTCAGAGCTGCAGCTTCCAGGGACCATATTTCTCCAATACTACAGAGGAAATTTGAGGAACACAAGCAATTGTGTCTGGGTAGGATTCCTGAAATCCTTAGAGATTCATTATGGAACATGTGAAAGAAATTCAGTCAATTTGCAATTTTTCAGAGGCTGATTATCCAACTAATGCATTATCTTGTGGACCCTTGTTTTACTTCTCCCACCAGTTAATTTAGCAATATGTCGGTTCTGATAAGAAGTTTGATGAGGAAAAAGATGACACGATTACATGAAATGAGTTTGGGGAATTACCAATAGATTTCAATTATTCATGTTACTCTCAGTGAAGGTTGATTGACTGTGAAGAGCGGTGATTTGTCAGGACAGCCTTGCTACTTCTCAGATGTAACTGTCCTTGTTCTTTTTGCCTTTTTTTGTATAGAACATACACTGCATGTGCATTTAACATACGGATCTTCACTTCCCCTGTTCTGCAATCTGTGATTAACAAGATTTTAAAGAATTAGCTTACAGTATTATTTAATAATAAAATAATTAATAAAGGCATAAAATCCATTCAATATTAAATGACTATTTATTGGGTGCTTCTGTTCTGGATACAAAGAAGAAAACGTTGGTGAACAACTCTTTTGAAGAGAAGGTAAACAATGACAGCCCCACGGTGTTTGACTCGAGGCATATACAGTTACTAATTTGTCTTTCAAATGCAATTATTATGTAAGCTTGAGAGAATAGTTGAAATGAAAAGAATGTGCTATAAATATTAAAAAATATATTACCAGGGAAGGTACTGACTTCTTCATTAATTTGCAGCAGCCCTTTCCAAGTTTGGTTGTATATTCTTTCTCAATTCAAATCTTGATCATCCTTCTGAGTACCTTCCACTGAACTTGCTGCTGTCTATTGCAGATCTAAGGGCAATCTTGGCTCTTGGCTTTTAATAAAACAATACCTGTTTTCTATGGATTTATATAGGCATGTCTCAGAGATATTCAATCCCAGTCCCCCACAACAGAGCAAATATCACACACAGTAAAGGAACTCATAAAATTTTTGGTTTCCCAGTGCATATAATAGTTATGTCTGTACTATACTGTAGTCTATTAAGTGTGAAATAGCATTATAACCAAAAAAGTATGTAGCTTAATTAAAAATACTTTGTTGCTAAAAAAATGCTAACAGTCATCTGAGCCTTCAGTGACCTTTCACCTGGTGAAAGGTCCTTATCTCCAGGTTGCTGGCTACTAATTGATCAAGGTAATGGATGTTGAAGGTTACAGTACCTGTTGCAATTTCTTAACATAAGACAACAATGAACTTTGCTACACTGATGAAGTCTATTTTCAAGAAAGATTTCTCTGGGGCATACAATGCTATTCAATAGCATTTTACCCACAGGAGAACTTTCAAAATTGGAGCTAATCCTCTCAAAACTTGCTGCTTTCAAAAACGTTCATGGCATCTTCCCCAGGAGTAGAGTCCATCTCAAGAAACCACTTTCTTTCCATCCATAAGAAGGAATTCCTCATTCCTTCAAGATTTATGAGGACATTCCAGCAATTCAGTCACTCTTCAGGCTCTACTTGCAATTCTAGTTTTCTTGTTATTTCAACCACATGTATTGAACCCTTCAGTCATCCATGAGAGTTGGAATCAACTTTCAAACTCATGTTTATGTTAATATTTTACCTTCTCCCATGAATCATAAATGTTCTTAATAGCATCTAGAACGGTAAAACCTTTTTAGAATATTTTCTATTTACTTTGCCAAGATCCATCGAAGAATTACTATCTATAACAGCTATAGCCTTATTAAATGTAGTTCTTAAACATTAGCACTTGAAAACCAAAATTACTCCTTTATTCATAGGCTGAAGAATGGATTCTGTGTTAGCAGACATGAAAACATTAATTTCCGTGTATATCTCCACTAGAGCTCTCAAGTGACCAAATTCATTGTCAATGAGCAGTAATATTTTGACAGGAATATTTTTTCTGAGCAGTAGGCTTCAACAGTGGGCTTAAAATATTCAGTACACCATGCTGTAAACAGATGTGCTGTCATCCAGGCTTTGTTGTTCCATTCATAGAACACAGGTAGTAGATTTAGCATAATATTTAGGGGCCCTAGGATTTTTGGAATAGGAAACGAGCATTGGCCGACACTTAAAGTTATCAGCTGCATTAGCCTCTAACAAGATGACTCGTCCTTGGATCGGTCAGAGCACACATTTATTGATTAAATTCATCTTCTTACTTGAGTGCAGTTCTTGGATTTCAAAACAGTTACCATAGTAACATCAAAGATCACTGGTAATAGATAACCACAACAGATTTGGTAATAATGAAAAGTTTGAAATACTGAGAGAATTACCAAAATGTGACACAGAGTCACTAAGTGAGCACATTCTGTTGGAAAAGTGGTACGATGGGCTTGTTGGATGTAGGATTGACACAATCCTTCATTTTATAAAAAATTCAGTATCTGCCAAGTCCAATGATGTGAAGTAAAGTAAAAGAAGGCATGCCTGTTGTTATCTTGGATAACTGTCTAACTTATGAATTATTATTTGACTTTTTACAAGAGAAACCAGTATTATATCCCAAACCATACTGTGAATTAATTAAGGGCGAGGGTTATTTATGATCTATCTTTGTATTTTTTCCCAAGATCTAACAGAGTTTTGAATGTATTTAGGTTGAGCCATACAAAATTGCCTATATTGGATCAAGATAAAGACAATTTAATACGGTTCAATTTCCCAATAGTTGTTCTAAAAATAATTGTGATTAGTCAGATTACATTAAAATTTCACATTATTTGTAAATGTATATATTTATGTATACATTTACATATATACATATGTATACACATGCAAATATATATATATATGCTAGTGAAGGCATTTAGAATTATAGATTAGCTTTAGTTTTATTTATTTATTTTTTTCTTTGAGATGGAGTCTCACTCTGTAGCCCAGGCTGGAGTGCAATGGTGTGATCTTGGCTCACTGCAAGGTCCGCCTCCCAAGTTTGAGGGATTCTCCAGTCTCAGCCTCCCAAGTAGCTGAGACTACAGGCGCAAGTCACCACTCCCAGTTAATTTTCGTATTTTAGTAGAGACAGGTTTCTCGAACTCCTACCTCAGGTGATCTGCCCTCTTCAGCCTCCCAAAGTGTTGGGATTACAGGCGTGAGCCACTGCACCTGGCCCTAGTTTTGATTTTTTGAGTGGACATCCAGGCCCAAACAGCTCTCTCAGTTCAGAGCTTCCAGATGGGATATATTTTTTTAAAAAGACATAAATGTAACTACCTCTTTTCCAGGGAAATAACTGTAGCTGAGACAACAGATCATAAATCCCTAACTCTCTAGGCATGGTAATACCTATACAAAATTATTTTCTGTGACTGTGTGCTTGCTGATAATATTCTTCTGTAGAGTAATATTAGTGATATCTTTATTTTGAGTGCTTGAAGTGTGCCAGGCACTGCTGTAAACATTTCACATTAATTGATTAAGTTCTTGCTTCAATCTTGTAAAACAGATAATACTATTTTCTTCATTTTTCACATGAGAAAATCAAGACATGAAGTAAAGTCATTTGCTCAAGATCACACAAGTAATGATGAAACTGGCCGTTAAATTCAGGCAGTCTGGATCCAATTCTTCTTTTAAATACCACACAAACTTGTATCAATAGAAATGTATTTATTTTTTAAAATTAGAACAGACTAAAAATTATTTAGCCCTGTAAAATGTACAGCATCTGATGAAGCATTTATAATTTGGAGTTACAGAGTTGAACAGAGTATACCTAAGGCTTGGAGACCTCTTTTATAAATAGTTTTATAAAGTATTAGCTCTTTTATGAATAACTTGAAATCATTTTGAATTATAGTGCCTTAGTTTCCTGTATTAAAAAGTGGAAATTTTAGCACCAATTCCTCTGTAGGAATTGATAAAAGAAAGAATAACAGATCATGTAACATGTGCTAATAAGACTCCTTAATTAATTAGACAGCTTTTTTTTTAATTTGGTTATGAATGAATGTATGCAAATACTTTTGTAAAATTATGTTTAATGCTACCTTTCTGGAGTAAGTATATTTTTCAGTACAGATATTTGTTAATTTATGTAATACTTGAAAACTAGAAACCTATACAAAACTCACACAAGCAGAGAATAACTAAGGCTGCTTATCTGGGTATATATAAACATATATATACCCATATTCTCATATGCATACATATATATGTATGTATATAATGTGTATTACATATACACACAATACATACATATATACAATATGCTTAGTATCAGAATTTGTGTTAATATACAGCTATAAGATTTTTTATAATTTAATATTCTCGCAATAAGTGAAATAACTCAGTGTGATTGCTTTTAAATTGGGATGAGAAGAAACATGCTTTCATGGAATTCAGCATAAATAGTGACAAAACATTAGGTGGGAAACCAGGACTGTGGACATTCTACTTCAAGGTTTTGGGCCTTATTTGAATTGGCTGGAAAAATGAGGTAAATTCAGTGATTTTACGTTGTTCAAGTGTTTTTGTATCTTAGAGCATAATTTTTTTATCAGCTCTTAAGTCTATGTTCTAGAAAATACCATTCTCTTTTTCCTAATAAAATAAGCCAAGCGTATCCTTTGTTATATGAAAATATCAAAAGCAAAGCAGCCCTAAAATTTTCTTAGATACAGATTTAGTAACTTAATTTAATATGTTTAGTCATTCAAAATCCGTGAATATTTTTCTGAAAGGAGATGCAAGAAACTTATTCATGGCCAAGTTTAAGAAGAAACACTGGGGAAAAGTCTTGAGTTGAGGTAGTACGGCAGTGGAGACTTATAATTTCCTGTGCTTGAATTTTCTGACCATTTCCATGGATTAAAATTGTAATGTTATCAAGGTTTACTTGGGAAAGCAAACCATGGACCACTTTGTTGTTTCTTTTTATTGTTGTTTCTATTTTAGGAAGAGTGTTTAAACTTTCAGATTAAATGAAGTTCAAGTTCAACTGGCAAGAAGAAAGTGGTGTAAGGCCAGGTTACCTTCTTACAGGCCGTGATGGAGTTCCCCCGGCTGCTTCCCGAGCTGCCGCATCCACTGCCCTGCTGCGGTTCCAAAACGTCATACATCCGTGATGACTCCAAGTTGCTGTTTGTGCCCCAAAACACAAAAACACATTCCAGTGAGTCATCTCTATATTTGGAAATAAAGAATAAACAAATCACAACGTGGTGTATCAAAAATCGTATTTTCAGATTTCATTAAACACTGCCAATCCCCCTGCCGAAATGGACATTTCTTTGTTGCATACAATTTTGTAATGGGTGAGACCACTACAGATGATCCTACTGTGGCCATAAAACTGTATACCACTGCCTTCCACGGCGCTTTGAAGGACCGAATTGCATCTGTCTGACTACTGGCCTTGTTAGCATCTTTTCTTAAGCAAGCAGTTTTAAAACCCAAATAAATTTTTCTCAATTGCCACATTAATTCATCTCTGAAAACATCAACACATAACAAAATACCATTTTACTTTTTAAATGGAGGTAAAATGTAATTTTAATCTGGACTCAGAATGGTACCATTTAAAAAAAAGTGTAGATTTTAGAAAATGCGGATAATCTCTTTACCATCTCTGTGGCTGGAGACAGCTCCTCAACTTCTCTATCTCCAAAATTATAGACTTACATCCCTCCCCGTATCTCTGTCAATATTGACCGGCTTGGCTATGTACAGAGTTGTATAAATATTTTAAAAATATTTAAAATTGTCTGAGCACAGTGGCTTACTCCTATAATCCCAGCACTTTGGGAAGCTGAGGTGAGCAGATCATTTGGGGTCAGAAGTTCGAGACCAGCCTGGGCAACACGGTGAAACCCTGTTTTTACTAAAAATACAAAAAAATGAGCCAGGCTTGATGGCATGCCCCTGTAATCCCAGCTACTTAGGAGGCTGAGGTATGAGACTGGCTTGAACCTGGTTGGCAGAGGTTTCAGTGAGCTGAGATCATGCTACTGCACTCCAGCCTGGGTGACAGAGTGAGACCCTATCTCAAAAAAAAAAAAAAAAAAAATACTTCTATGTTTTTAAGACATGATAAAAATGAAAATTGTTATCAAACTTTTATTTTACATAACTGGGAAACTCAACATTGAGCCTCGTTTAAATACAGAAAACTCTCTAAATGTTATATGCATTTCTAAATATTTTTCTTCTGAAAATACAATAATTTGGACTTTTAAAACGTACTGATAGTTCAAATTTATATGTTGAATTTTTGTTGTTGACCACATAGAACATGCACAATGCATTAACAAATATTTTTGGAATATGATCTGATAGTTCTGCATAAAATTTTCAATGAGACATGTAGATGTTTTCTCTTAAAACAAGTGCCAAATAAAAGATCAGTTAAATAAACAATTTGTTTCTATCTAACATATAACGCTCATGTTTCAAGCACTAAATTAGCCAATTTTTCAATTAGCCATTAGTCAAACAGGGCATTAGTGTAGTCTGTTGGCATTTCCATTATTATGAAATGACATTTTAAAAAATGACTACTGACTGTGCTGTGTAACAAATCATAGATTCAGGCAAAATCTGCACAGAGTAATTCAAATAAAATCTGTTTTGTTAAAATTTTTTATATATTACTTTTTGAGTAATTGTCACTTGAGGGCTAGAGTGAACCTCATGTAAATGAAAGGATAACGCCCTTTACATTATCTTTGTTTAGCTGAGGAAAGATGGAAGGAAGGAAGGAAGGTGAATGAAAGAGAGAAAAGAAAGAAAGAAAAGAAAAGAAAATGAAAGAGAGAAAGAAAGAAAGAGAGGGAGGGAGGGAGAAAAGGAAAGGAGAGGAAGGAAGAAGTGAGGGAAAAAGAAGGAAGGAAGGAGGGAAGGAGAGAGAAAAATTGAAGAAAGAAGGAAGGAAGGAGGGAGGGAAGGGGGAAGGGAGTGAAGAAGGAAGGAAGAAAGGAAGGAAGGAAGGAAGGAAGGAAGGAAGGAAGGAAGGAAGGAAGGGAAAGAGAGAAAGAAAGCAGGAAAAGGAAATTAGCTCAATTTCCTGGTTGCCAGTCTCTACCTATTCTGCCACCTAGCTTTTCTGAGTCTTAGTCTCATCATTCATAAATGACATGTTTAGACTAAAGTCTGTGATTCCCTCATAGCCCTGGATGTCACTTGCAAAATATAAGAGACACCTGAGTTTTCAGCCCCTATTTTTACAGGTTTTTTACAATGTGGACCTACAACTTTTTAGGCTGCCATTTACTGCAAACCCCAGTGTGGACATCTCCTCGAATGCTTTCTTGGCCACAGGACAGTTTGGCTTTTACCAAAAGGCCAAACAGCGATTATTGTTAGGTTCCAAATAGTTTACATGTGCAAGATAAGGCCATGAACCAAGCTGATTTTGATCTATAAAATCTTGATCTCTAAGTCAAGTTATATGACTCCCTCTAGGAGCCAGCCAAGGCCCTGTGTGCAGTTCAGGGTGACAGGATGTAGGGTTACACAGCTCTGTGTCCTGTTGCTAATGTGTCCCCCAGGCAGCTCTGATGGGCTAGTAGATCTCTTCCATCCAGGTCATCCCTGGACTTATGCCCAGTGCTAAGACATCCTCATGACTTTTTACATGGTTAGAGACTTTAGGAGTAGGAAGTGGGCAGGCTGAAAAGTAAGGCTGGCACAGACCTCAGGCTGCTCCTTCTAGATATGAAACATCTTAGAAAGAGCACTTCAACAGCCTCTGGTCACTCCAGAAGGAAATCCTATCTAACTTGGGCAGAGATGGTTAGGTCCAAAATTGGGGTAATGTAAAAATAGAGAAAATGAAAAGGTCAGCCTTGAAAATTACTTATTTACCCATGAAGCACTTTTATATATGGTTTTAGATAGACAACCTGCTACAATACTTTTTATGCACCCAAAAGTTTAAGAACTTGAGCTCATCTAATAGAAGGAAGTAATGACAAGTCTACCCACCGATATTCTGATATAAAGTCCTTCTGCCTTTAAGATGACTGTAAAATCCTAGTTGAAAATGAAGGTATGAAAGGAAATTTGAAAGTTTTTTTGCTTGCCTGCAAGGCTGATGCCATTTGTTCTAATGATAAGCCTATATAGCATTAATAAAAAAAATTTAACTATATATATGCACATATATATTTGTTCATTGTTGTGAGTGTTAAATGAAGCTGAGTCACATGGTGGGGCAAAAATCAATACATTACTAGATGACAAGTGTAATGCAACTCTACTGCACCCATATTTAAAGCAGACACATCTTCTGAAACATGTATATCACTTTAATAATGCCTAATATCCAAAGAAAATGTAGGAGGTAGGCTTATGTTTTAAAGCATGTGATGTGAGTGTGCATTTCCAATAGGTGACATTACAACATGGCCCAGTCTGTTCCCATGCCTTTGGGATGGAGAAGGAATTTGTAGAGTATTTACAATGATGCTGTCCTTGATCTCTAGAGAAGCAGAACATTTGCTGTTACAGAATGAGGCGGAGATAGCAGTGATATGAAACTCATGCATTTATTAAAATGAGCTGAAATTGACATTAAAAGAATTGTTGTCAAGATACAGTACAGCTTTATAACTCTCCTAATGTGTAAGGCTGCAAGTTCTTCCCTGGGACATTTTCCTTTGATTTTGACAAGTGTTGACAATATTTATTAAACACAACCTTTCAAACTGGTTTCATGCTGAAACTGTTAAGTGCATTTCAATGAGGATGTAGATAAAGATGGGAAAGAAGGTACAAAGTAGAATTTGAAGTGGTGGCTTAAACCAGACTTCTATGAAGATTTTAAACCAGACTTCTATAAAGCAGCTTTCTTTATAGAAAAAATTCATGTATCTCTAAATGAGATGGTAAGTTGCCGCTGTACTGCCACCACTGCAGTGACTCATGCAGTATAAGTAGGTCATATCAATCATGAAAATAGTCTAGGGAATATCCAGTTATTTCTCTAGAGAGAGATGTATCCAGTTACTGGAAACTGAGTTGTCTATATATTGCGATGCGAAGTTTGGTTCATGAACCAGTAGCATTGATGTCACTTGGGAGCTTGTTAGATTCCCAGGAACTCAGAACTATTGAATCAGAATCTGCATATTGACATTAAACTCAGGTAATTTATATGTCCATTAGAGTTTGAGAAACACTTATGTAACATATTAAATTGAATTCATATTCCATTTGCCTGTGGGCCATCATACTGATACTGAGAAAAGTAGATCAGAGTAAAAGAGACACTGGACGAACAGCGATAGAGAGGCCTGGGTGTAATATCCTCATGATATTACTTTCTTTAGGAATATTCTACCTAGTCCTCACCTTCCCTTCTTAATAATTCCTACTGTATCCTTTGGGTCTCAGCTTATAAATTACCTGTGGCACCTCCCTTCTCCCTTCCCCCTGCCAAGGAGGCTAATTCTCCTCTCCCATGTAGCTCCAGTGCCCCATGCCCTCACAAACACACTCGCAATCCTACCTTGCTCCCACCCCCATATTCCCACCCCACCCCAACCCAGGAAGTGAGACAGACACTATTCTTGTGTATTCCAACAGTACTCTAAGCCATATCTTGTTTTAGCACTTGTCCAAAAGGCATATCATTTTATATTTGTCTATTTCCACTTTAGTCTGTAAGACCTAAAAGGGCAGGAGTCACTTAGGACACAGGACAGTGCCAGCCAGTGGGAGATGCCCAACAAGCACTTACTGAGTTTGTTTGTTCTTATCTTTCTGAGCAGCCTAGGTAACCTCAAAAGATTAGGCACAAACAAGCGTTTGAATTTAATGCTAAATTTTCTGCATTGCTGACAGATGGCGGGATAAGCCACATCTGAGAAGATAATTTAAGGAATTTCCCAGGATAGTTCTAATGAAAAGAGAGTCTGCTGTTATGCTTGCTAAAATGTCAAGTAAACACAGTGTAAAGTTAAACCATTTTAACAGATTCTAAAAGATAAGATTTGCTCTTGTCTTCTCCCTCCTTAAAGAATGCTCTTGGTAAAAAGTAGTAATTATAATTCATTTGATTGTCTCAACCCTATTAGGAATATCTACTCTTGAGCTTTAATCCCAACACTAGAAAAAAAATTAAAACTCAGATCTACCAGAAGAGATCTTGAGCAAGGGATTGAGATGTTGTCATTAAAATCAATTTGACAACATATGACAACCAAAAATTGAGAGGATTTTAAACTATGCTTTCACACAGTTCGAAATGGAAGTTTTCTCAAGTGAACATTCTTATTTTACCCTTATCCAAAGGAATTTACCTGTTACATGAAGCTCAGAGGTTTAGGTCAATTTTTCAAAAACTGACTCTTTTAAAACATCACATGAGGTATTAGTGTCTCCTGTCTTCCTCTTCTAACCAATCTTGACAAAGACTCTTTTCTTGACCAAACTTTAGTCAAGCTCCTCCTTTGAGACATCTTCTCAGCTAGGCCTGGATTTTGGCCTGCCGAGCCCAGTTATAGAGAATAATCCTGCTAAGTCAGTTTAGAAAGAATTCTTACATCCAAATATCTGATCAACTTCCTCATCCACCCACTTTTGATACTTAAGTCCCTGGCCTGTCTACTAGGACACCTGTTAGGACAGTTTAGTGAGGATCCCCTACTGTTGACATCCTCTCTTAGTAATTCTCTGTCCACTGACCCCTTCACTCTACATGTTGGGTAAATCCCTACTTGTCCTTGTTGTATTTGGAGTTAACCTCAGTTCTACACTGACAGCTCTCTCTCTTACTGCAATAGCTTGCATAAAATCTGTCTTACCAATTTAAATATGTATCCAGTGAAAAAATTTTCATTTATTGCTGTGTATATTTTTTCTGGTTTCATCTCCTAAGTAAGAAGTTTATGTTTTTTTTTCCCTAGGTTGAACATGCCATGCCATTCATGCAAAGTAAATATGTCATCAATTCACTGGCAGCTGAAAGACTTACAAAATCCTCATTTATTTTGTAGGATTAAAATATTTAGAAGCCATCACTGTATGTTCTGTTTCAATACTGAAAGGGGCTCCATAACTGTAAAATTCCAGACTTCTTAATCTCCTAGACCAGTAAAATAAAAATAACCACAGCAGTAATAATGTTTTAAAGAGTCCAGCCTTTTATTTTCTCAAATAAACCTCAGAAAACCCCTTATATCTCTGCTTTAACCATCATTCTTCAAATAAAGGGCTTTGTAACACTGTAACAAGAAACTGTGATGTATTATCCAAGAATGAAGGACATTTATTTTTAAGAAAAGATAAGTGACAAAATTTTATTACAGTTTTTGTCTTCAGATCGGTGAAAATGTTGCAGACCTGAGTTTGGGTTTCACTTTTTAAGGTACTGGTAAGTAACAATAAAGAAAATATTAATAGGCTGTTCATTATTAATCATAAAATAAGTGGCTCATTCTTAGAAGAAAGAATGGCCTCAAATTTAGCTATCCTCTAATTCAATCTTGATTATTAGAAGAAGATGAAAAACAAAGACACTATCTAGTATTGTTATTTCATTTGGGATATAATTTGTAAACACTAACAGTGGATAAATTCCCTATTTTCAGTTATGAGATCTTTTCTCAACAATAGCCAATATAATGTTTTCTCTGAAACATTATGTTGAATATTGTTCAATTAGTGCCTTTTCATTTAGGCCACTCTAAATATATCAGACATATGAAGTAAAATGTGAAATCTCTTCTTAAACAGATATTACATAAAATAACTGGATTACAGTAGAAAAGACAATCAAATAGCAAACTTCCTAATGTAAGAAAAGGGCTGTGCTTCCAAATCAAACGTTATTGGAGATTGTATAACAATATAAGATAACACATTTTGAACAATCTGTGCTTTGCAAATTGATATCTTATCTCTCATTAAGGAGACAATGGCAGGTAATGTCCCATGGTTTGATCACTACTGTACAGATTTACTAGTTTTATATCTTTAAAAGCTGTTTCATAATCTCAGGCTTTCCCAAGACCCCAGCTATAATCTGTCATTCAGAAAAAGGGTCCAGCAAGTGAGCATGATGGTTTAGCCTTTTTCTCTGTTCATTTTTTAAATGAAGGCTATGGGGGAATTTTTTCAAAATGTGTGTCCTACAAATAATGTGTGTAAAAACATTATTTTAATGTAAGGTAAAAAGTATGTGTTCCTGTTGCCAAGTTAATTTTGCATGAATATGTGCATATTTATGCATGAATACCACTAGATGCTTACTATAGAAATATTTATCACTAGAATTCTTTATTTCTATTTCTTCACTTTTATTTTTTTATTTTGAGATGTTGTCTCACTCTTTTGCCCAGGCTGGAGTGCAGTGGCATGATCTTGGTTCACTGCAACCTCCACCTCCCAGGTTCAAGTGATTCTCCTGCCTCAGCCTCTCGAGTAGCTGGGATCACAGGCACCCGCCACCACGCCTAGCTAATTTTTATATTTTTGGTAGAGACAGGGTTTCACCATGTTGGCCAGGCTGATCTCAAATTCCTGACCTCAGGTGATCTGCCCGCCTCAGCCTTTCAAAGTGCTGGGATTACTGGGCTGAGCCACCATGGCTGGACTAGAATTCTTTATTTCTAAAAAAAATTTAGATATATATTTTTCGGATAGTCAATGCATATTATGTGTATCACTGCATTCTGCTAAATCTAGACTGTAGTTCAGGTACATTCAGAACGTGTATTACCATAATTGCCTCATGCTCCCATGTTCTTCCATCAAACCACTTGGGCAGTTGCCTCATTCTGATATATGATCTTCTTTATACTACTTCTAACAGAATTTACCCTCATTTAATACATAGCAGGTACTGAGCACTCTATGGTGTGCTTTACATACTAATTTTATTATGCCCATTTTATAGAGGAGAAACTGAAGATTGATGAGGTTAACTAACATGCAATCCAAGTGATACATTTTGGATATGTGTCCCTCCAAAATCTCATGTTGAATTATAATCCCCAGTATTAGAAGTGGGGCATGGTGGGAAGCAATTGGATCATGGGGGTGTATTTCTCACGAATGGCTTAGCACTATTCCCTTGCAATAGTGAGTGACTTCTCATGAGACCTGGCTGTTTAAAAGTGGATGGCACCTCCCTCTTGCTCTCTTCTGCTTTCACCACATGATGTGCCCACACCTCCTTTGCCTTCCATCATGATTGTAAGCCTCCAGAGACCTCCCAGAAGCAGATGCCAGTGTTACACTTCTTGTACAGCCTGCAGAACCATGAGCCAACTAAACCTCTCTTCTGATGAATTTCCCAGTCCCAGGAGTTTATAGCAAAAGAACAGCCTAATACGCCAAGATTATGTTGCTACTAAATAACAGACCTAAGATTTCATCTGCTGCTCTCAACACCATACCATTTTCCACTGTGACCTCTAATATTCCTTCTAATTCTTTGCTTCTGTGACCACGTCATCTAAATGAGTCTAAATAAAGCCAGTTCCTAGTGCGCTGGCATTCAAGAATCTAAGGGCAAGCTTCCTTTCTACCAGTTACTAGATGGATGGAGCTGGATGTTACTCAACCCTCTCTAAACCTGGGTTTTCTCATCTGTAAAATGCAGATGATAATAGAAGCTTTGTCATGAGATCATTGCGGTGGTTTCACGGTGTTATTTCCTGTGAAGGAGTCATGTAGCACCTACCACATGAAGCCCTGTAAATTTAGTTACTCTTAAGAGTCTCCTTGATAGGTTTTTAGCACATTTGGATATTAAATATTAATATATGAACATTTTTGAATAAATTTCATAAACATTTATTATAGTGTCACTTTTCTTAGAACTAGGATTCCAAAATAAGTACAATGAGAAATTTCTATACTTCTGATGACTCTTAACTATTATCATTAGATTGGAAAATGAAGAATAATATGGCTTTTTTAAATCCAAGAGAATACAGAATTTAATAAATTATTCTAAGACTATATGAAGATGCAGCCTGTTCATACACACAGTTTTATATCAATTATCATGGGAAAATATTGAGGTCATTAAAGCAAAGCTCTGAAGCTTACAGAAGACTAATGTGACATTAGTGAAAAAACTGAATTGAAAGTGTTTCTAGAGGAAAGTAGTTGTATTGCTAAAATGTTAGTTTTATTGGCAACAGTTCAATGATTACATTAAAAATATATAATAACTATTTTTATTTTATGTATTTTTTTCTGGTTCTGTTTGCTTCCTTAATTTGGTTGGCAAATCCTTCCTTCTAGGGATTCTGGGAGTTAGGGTTCTGTGGAGCCCCTGTGTCACTTATCACAAACGCCACAAAATGAGGAAATGTTACTGAAGGTTAGACATGGAATGGGACTCTGGCTTGAGACATTCATGTTGATCATTTACATTTAAAGGCAGTCATATGAAAATGGCATAAGGAAGTGAAGGGGAGTAAAAGAGGAGAGGTAAGAAATGCGGTTGCATGTGAAGAGCATAAGAATACACAATTCTGATGTGCCCGGGGATGGCTGTGCAGAGTGTAAATTTTAAGAAAGCTTTGTTGATAAATAAGTGAAAGAATGAATTTTGTTTCTCTCTGAAATCAAGAAAATATATGGTATTCTGTTAAACAAAATAATGTGGTACTGGAACACTATGCAGCCATGAAAAAGAATGAGATCGTGGTTTTTTTTTTGTTTGTTTGTTTGTTTGTCTGTTTTTGTGAGAACCTGGTTGGAGCTGGAGGCTGTTATCCTTAGCAAACTAATGCAGGCACAGAAAACCAAATACGACACTTTATCACTTTTAAGCGGGAGGTAAATAACGAGAGCATATGAACACCTAGAGGAGAACAGCACACACTGGGGACTTATGGAAGGTGGAGGGTGGGAAGAGTGAGAGGATTAGGAAAAATAACTAGTGGGTACTATGCTTAATACCTGAGTGATAAAATAATCTGGACAACAAACCCCCGTGAAATGAGTTTACCTATATCACAAACCTTCACATGTACCCCTGAAACAAAAATAAAAGTTAAAAAAAAGAGTGTTGCTTTGCATGTTGCTTCTGGGAGTACACATTCATATGACATTTTTGAAAAACCACCTGTCCACGCTTTCCACAACTCTTATCCATGCATGCCGGTGAGTCAGCAATGCTTTCCATTAGGATTCTATTTTAGATGATAGACACCAAGCTAAAGACTTAACACATTGAGATATTCAATTCATTATTCTTAACAGAAAAAAAAGCTAAAAGTTAGAAATACATTCACCAGTAAGAACATTGATAAGATTAGTATGCAGACATGAAAATGATGCCTCTTTGCCCTCAAAAATATCATGGGAAAATGTTCCATATTAAATGAACACAAGTGAGTACAAAGTATTATAATGCATAATCATTGGCATGGGTATATTATTTTAAAATATAAGACTGGGCTAGGTGCAGTGGCTCATGCCTGTAATCTTAGTGTTTTGGGAGGCCAAGTCAGGAGGACAGCTTGAGGCCAGGAGTTCAAGACCAGCTTAGGCAACATATGAGACCCATCTCTATGAAAAAATAAATATTAGCTGGGCATGATGGCATGGTCACAGCTACTCATGAGGCTGAGGTGTGAGAATGACATGAGCCCAGGAATTTGAGGCTGCAGTGAGCCATGATCATACTACTGCACTCCAACCTGGGGGACAGGGCTGGACCCTGTCTCTAAAATAATACTAATACTACTACTACTAATAGTAACATAAATATAAGTCCATTCAGTTCATTTCTTTCTTTAAAATTTTAATTTTTATTTATTTATTTATTTTTATTGTACTTTGGGCTCTGGGGTACACGTGCACATCCTGTATTCTGCAGGATTATTGCATAGGTACATATATGCCATGGTGGTTTGCTGTCTCAACCGCTCCCCCCAACCGCCATGTTGCCTACTTCAGGCATTTCTCCTGGTGTTATCCCTTCCTATCCTCCCCAACCCCCCCGCTGTCCCTCCTCTCCCCTCCCTTTCCCTCCCCCTCCCCACTCAGCCCAGTAAATGTTGTTTTCTTCCCTGTGCCCAAGTGCTCTCATTTATTTTTGAGATAGAGTCTCACTCTGTCACCCAGGCTGGAGTTCAGTGGTATGATCTCTGTTCAGTGCAACCTCCTGGCTAATTTAATTTAATTTTTTTTTTTGTAGAAATGGGTTTCACCATGTTGGACAGACTGGTCTCAAACTCCTGACCTCAGGTGATCTGCCCTCCTGAGCCTCCCAAAATGCTGAGATTACAGGTGTGAGCCACCATGCCCAGCCCATTCAGGTCATTTCCTCTGTTAAGAACTTGGAGAAGCTTTTCATTTTACTTCAAGCAAAATCGTTAGTCCTTGCCACAGATAACCAGGTCCTGCATCCAAGGACCCTCTGTTACCTCTGTGACCTTGTCTTTTTGCTTTCTTATTCTGTCAAATCACTCTGGCCACACTGGCCTCTTTGCTGTTTCCAAAGCAGGCCGGGCACAGCTGCTGTCTTAGATCCTTCCCTAACTGTTGCCTCTGCTGGAAATTCTCTCTGCCTTGAGATCTGCACATCTCACTTTATTATTTCTTTTAGGTCTTTCTCAAATGTCACCTTCTCAGTGAGAGTTCCTCTGACTTCCCTAACTAGAATTGCCACACAGGCCTCTTTATCTCTGTTTGCTCAATATCTCCTACCCTGATCTATTTTTCTCAGTATCAGTATGATGTTCCAACATTCTATAGCATGTATTTGTATTTGTTTCCTGCGTTTATTACTTATTTCATGTGTCACTTTTTGTCTGCTCCTACCCTATGCCCTACAGACTATAAATTTCATGAATATCCTTATCTTTGTTGGTTTTCCACGAGGCAGTCCCAGTCCAAGAATAACACCTGGCATATCATAGATGCTCAGGAAGTGTTTGTTAAATCAATGAGTTCATTAAAACATATATAAATACATAGTTTGGTATTCATAGAAACATGAAAATGTTAATAGCAGTTATCTTTGGATAATGTAGCTATTTGTGATAATTTTTCTTGTCCCTTTCTACATTGTCTATATATTTAATATATAGTATTTTGTGACCAGAAAAAGTCTTTATTTTAAAATGGGTGATATAAAGATATTTCAAAATCTAGTGCTTATGAACAAATTAGGAAATGTGAAATTCTATTACACTTGAAGTTCTAAAAAAAGTTCTGATTATTAAGTACTGTTTTCCTTTCGAATCAAATAACACTTCCGGTTTTAACACATAGGTTACCACTTTGGTGATGAGCTGTTATGAGTCCCACCAAAGGTAATAGATAATTAAGCTGCCACAGTAAAGGGGGCTGATGTGACTGGAAAAAGTGACAAAGCCAATAAAGCCACCAGATGCTACCTTAAAGCCAAACATAACTTCTCATGGCAAAAGCTTTAGTGCTGCCTGGGAAGAATCCTTTGTCACAGATAATTGTCTGTGGGTCTCTATCTTGCCTCCCTCATATCTCCGGGGGATGAGGCAGTCAAATGATTTCTAGTTGTAGATGCAGATAGGCGGTGAAACGAAATCAAACTTGGACAGGCCTATGGAGCACACTTCACTGATTCTGGATAATGAGACTTAAACCAAGAGCCAAAGTTCTTGGAGGCGGCTGGATAGAGTTTCTGGCACAGTTTAAAATAACAACATCATCGCACCATATAAAAGAATGGTCTTAAAAGCTCTTCTAATTTGATGTGCAAGAATGGCCAATACTACTAGCTTCATTTTTCTTTAACTACCTTAGTGAACTCAAGGACTTATTGAGCCCTTTGTTGGATTTATTGTCCCTTTCTATATGTCCTATACATTTAATATATACTATTAGAGTATTTCAGAATATCCAAAACCTGCAGAAAAAATTTTAAAGTAGAATTGAACACTCAGCATGTTGAAATGGGATTAAAGAATATTCTTTAAGAAAGGGTTAGAGGATAATCTTGCCCAGGTGATTTTGGCTCTCATTTTGGCAGAAATATTAGGATTCAATAAATGGCTCTTCAAAATGCACCTGGAGTTTCTATTATTAAAATTATAGATTATTTCCACTTTAGGTAACTTAATTCTCATCATGAATGTATTTTCCTTTTAGGACTTTAAAAAGTACAGCTTGTTAAATGTTAAAAAATTATAAATAAAAAGAGAGTAAACTTAAAATAGAGGTAGTTTTATATAAAAAACATTTAGCAATGAGAATATAAACAGAACTGAGAAAGCGGGAGCCATGTTGGCCTGCACAGTATTAAATATTTTAAATTAGCTGCCAACACTTGAAGACTGAAATAATGTACTAAAAAAGACTGAGTTTCTGTCTTCTCTGGAAAAACTGGTAAATGAGGCTACACTGGGCAGTAATTGGTGAACTTGGGATCCCTCTAAAGCGTGGCTTGTGAGCCTGCTGCACTCCTTTTCATTACAATAGTTGGCCTGGAGAATATTTAATTACATGATCCCTGGATAACAAACATCCCAGACATATTTTTTATCTTAGATTTTCTTCCCTTAGATTTTTTGGCTTTTGTATTTGCCTTTCACATTAGCGAAGTTGTTTAGTTTTCTTTTTTTTCAAAACTACGTTTAGAGCAGTTTTAGGTTCACAGCAAACTTAAGAGGACAGTCCATGTATCCCTGCTCCTCCACACACAGCCTTCCCCATTGTCGATACCCTTGACCAGAGTGGTACATTTGTTACAATGGATGAACCTCCATCGACACGTCATAATCACCCAAAGCCCACAGTTCACGTTAGTGCTCACTCTTGGTCTTGTGTATTCTACAGGTTTGGAAAAGTGACACATATATCCACCATTATAGTATCAAACAGAATGAGAATATTTTCACTATCCTAAAAATCCTTCAGCAAGTTACTTATTACTATTTTTTAACTTTTATTTTGGGTTTGGGAGTACACCTGAAGGTTTGTTACAGAGGTAGACTCATGTCATGGGAGTTTGTGCACAGATTATTTCATCATGCAGGTATTAAGCCCAATACCCAATACTTATTTTTTCTGTTTCTCTTCCTCCTCCTCCCTCAAATTAATACCAGTGGCTGTTGTTTCCTTTTTTATGTTCATGTGTTCTCATAGCTGAGCTCTCATTTACAAGTGAGAACATGCAGTATTTGTTTTTCTGTTCCTGGGTTAGTTTGCTAAGGATAATAGCCGCCAGCTCCACCTGTGTTTCCACAAAAGACATGATCTTGTTCTTTGGTATGGCTGCATAATATTCCATGGTGTATATGTATCACATTTTTCTTTAACCAATCTGTCACTGATGAGCATTTAGGTTGATTCCATGTCTTTGCTATTGTGAATAGTGCCAGCAAGCTACTTATAGATCTGATGAAGAATTGGATTTTTTCTTCCTCTTGAAGACAGTATCTATAAAAATAAAATTCAGCAAATATATCTTTACCCCTCAATATTAATATGTACCAATCTCCATCTTAAGACACATTTGAATTTTAGATTAAAGGAAGAAGGATTTTCCGGTTTAGCTGGAGTTGAATTAACATTGCCATATTTTATTTCTAAATTTGTTATTTAGTTCTTGAGGTGAAATAAAATTTGATTCACTATTGAGCTCCACAATATACTTAGTGCAATGCCTGACAATTAGTCAGTGATCCATAAATGTGGTAGGGTCAATAATGGCACCACTTAAGAAATCTTGTCATTTATCTCTAAGTGAGTTAATAAAGATGATCTTTTAATTATAACTCCATGTTTTTGTCTGTGAGAGTCTGTAGTACTGAGATACCAATGTTAGTGAATCTATCAGATAGACTGAAATCATATATATGTCATAAGTGGAAATCACATATTTTCTGTGTTTTAAAAAATCAATACAAGATGCATATAGCTCAAAATTCCGATATTTAAAACCAGTAGAATTAATGAAGCAATGTATAACAGCATCTACACATTGAGTACGAGATAGGCAGTAACTATAAATATGCCAAAGATTGAAAATTTCTTATGCCATAAGGTATGGCAAAAATACTACTGTGTGGGAACTTGGGTCCTGCCTGTCACTTTTATGCGTTTGACCTTGAGAAAGTTCCTTAATCTCCCTGAGCTTCAGGTTCCTCATCTGTTAAACGGAACTCATACAATTCACTTGACAAGATTGGTTGTTACCGAAGGGAGATAACTTCAGTCAATGGTAATAAACATACTTTACAGAGCACCTATTTTGCCCCAGTCATTGTGGCAGGATATTTATATTTGCAACCTGAAATCCTCACAGCATCACAGGAGGGGAGGTGCTATTTGCCCATTATATTTATAAGGAGACCGAGAATTAGGCTTGGCATTTGCTCAGTTGCACAGTTAATCAAGAGGCTTAATTTGGAATCTGAACCTAGTCAAAACTGACCCCCAGCCTGTGCTCTTTCCTGGATGCGCTGCTGTCCTCACAGAATACAACATGCTTTTGTCCCGTACTGACTGTCTTTAGAATGGTTTTTCTTTGGGGTGCTCTGGTTTTATTGAGATACTGGGGACCAGAGAAGAGCGATGCAGACATGGGCTGAGGGTTAGCACAGGAAGCTGTCTTGCTGACTGCACCAGATTGTATGGCTACTCCTGTTGAGAGAAGGGGGGTACTTGAATCATTGAGGGGTAACCCCAAACACACTGCCAGTCCTAGGTTTCCATGCAAGAAGAAAACCATCCTCCTTTTGACATTTGAGGAATGAGGAGTGCTCTGCCTACTAAAAAATTTCTGCCACCTGTCTAGTCTTGTGCGAAATCCCTAATTCTTTACAGCCATTTAACCTAGAAGAAGGTAGCAGGATTATGAATTGGGCACAGAATGGGTAAATTTTGACAGTAAAGGAGAGGTGAGTTCCCAAGCCTGTAATCCCAGCACTTTGGAAAGCCGAGGTGAGTGAATCATGAGGTCAGGAGTTCAAGACCAGCATGACCAACACGGTGAAACCCTGTCTCTACTAAAAACACAAAAATTAGCTGGGCGTGGTGGTGTGCACCTGCAATCCCAGCTACTCAGGAGGCTGTAGCAGGAGAATCACTTGAACCTGGGAGGCAGAGGTTGCAATGAGCTGAGATCATGCTACTGCACCCTAGCCTGGCGACAGAGCAAGACTCTGTCAAAAAAATCATAACAATAATAATAATAAAAGAGGTAAAGTATGCAGTGCAGTTTGCTGTCTGGCTGAAGTACCCTAAACAAGGAAGCCTGCAAGGTCAGGATCAAAACCTGAGATCTGGGATCCCAGAGGGCTCATGGGATGCTGGAATGGAAGAGGAGGCCCTGATCAAGAAAGACTTGGCTTTATAATCCCCTGGACCCCACACCCCACAACCCACCTGGATTCCTGGGAGTGTCTCCTGGTGGGCAAGGCAGCAGAGAGGCAGGTAGGTGAGTTTGGTTCAACTACCCACATGGCTGACGGAGAGGACCACACCCACAATAAGGGAGTTACAAACACCAGCAGATTTGGCGAGAAGGCAAGAGAGGAGAGGGTAGGGGGAGAAAAAGAAACAGAAGTTTTAGTATTATTTAAGAAAAAAGATGCAGATCACCGCAGGCTGTTTCAAAAGGAACACAAGTAGCTAGATAGTGAGGATGTAATAATTTTGTTAAAACTCAGAAAAGAGTTCAAAAGTTTGCAGGTATATTTAAGATAACATCTGTCTTGAGTAATATGCTGGATTTGTGTCTGTGATTGAGCTTCATATATTCGATGCATTAAAAAGATAATTTATATCTTGTGGATAAAACTTTCAGGGCCTTCTAATTTGTTTTATGAATATCTGGGTAGAAAACACACTTTGAGTTTCTCAGGCTTAACATTCTAATAGAGAGAATTGTAGGGTTCCACAGTTTATGGATATTTATTTCAGCTTTTTTGAATGTCTTGCTTATTTTAACTAAGTCTCTACACAATGCTTACCTGTAAGGCATGCTCTAGTTCTTTTTTGCAATGCAAATCATGCAGATCAACAGGATATTACTTCAAATCTCAACAGCTAAAAAGTTATTATGAAAGTAATTATGAAAAAAGATCAATACTATCAATGTTATAGAAGCAAGAAGTGAATAAGATGTATTCAACGAAATTATCTTTGCATCTCATTGCCTGATAGTCACTGGCAAATCGTTAGAATTCAATACAATTTTACTGTGTGAATGAGGATGCCAGAGAAGAACTAAGGTAGTAAAATATCAGAGACATCAAGGTGGGATACCTGCCTTGTGTGGAGGGGTTGGGGAAGAGAGCATCAGGGATGAAGGAGCAACCATTCGTAGTCACAGAAGAGGATCTCCAATCTAAGCCATTTATAATTCTCTCTGGAAAGGTCTTGCCTGCTTTTTTTTAGATTTACTCCTAGAAATTTCATATTTATTGATAGCATTATAAATAATTTCCTTTTTACAATTTTCCCTTTTTGTGACTCATATGAAAAAAATATAATTTAGGTAAGTGTTCTGATTTACATTCAGCAAACAGCCTAAATTTGTTTATTCAGTCTCATAATAGATAATTTGCCTGTGGATTATTTTTTGTTTTCTATGTACACCAATCAAACAAACTGGAAATGCTCAGAGTTTTAGTTTTTTCTTTTCTAAATGTTTTACTTTTTGTTTCTCATTATTGCTTTATGTGTGGGCTACGACCTTCAGGAAATGTTGAATAGAGTAATGCAAAAATCCTTAAAGTTACACCACCATGTATTATGCTTGCCGTAGCTTTGTATAGATACTGTTTATTAAGCTAAGGACGTTTCTTGTCTATTTGTGGTTTTCTAATGCTTTCATTTTATTTGTTAATTTGATTGATTAAAATAGTTGATTTTCTAATGTTAAACCAGGCTTGAATTCCTGAGATAAACTCAATTTGATAACAATATTTTCTTTTTCATATGTTGTGGAACTCAATTTTCTAATATTTTGGTTGGGCATCTTTTCCTCTGATCATGAATGAGATTTGCTATATTTCCTTTCTTTTCCTGTCAAGTTAATTCAGGATATTTCACTTTTTCTACTTGCTGGGAGAATTTGTGTACTATTGGAATTATCTATTTATCAAATGTTTGGTAGAATTCTCCAACCAAGCTATGTGGGAGTAGACATTTTCTGTTGGAAGGTTTTTGATCACAGAATCAAATTAATGTTTATAGACTATTCATGGTTTCCATTTCTTCTTGAATTACTTTAGTAAGTTATTTTTGCACTCAAAATTGCCTGTGTTATCTAAATCTTATTTTTATGTATCAATATAACATTTTATTAATATATTATTAATAACACTTTTGTCTGCAGTATGTATAATGATGTTTACTTTTTTTCTCATTTTTACTATTGTTTGGTGGGTTTCTACCCCTCTTTAAAAATTAACAGTACCAGGCATTTGTCAATTTGATTTGCATTTTCAAAGAACTAACTTTTGATTGGTTTATTCTCCATAGTCTATTTTTTAGTATGTTTTTCTTTTTTTGGAGACAGGGTCTCATTCTGTCGCCCAGGTTGGAGTGCAGTGGTGCCCTTATGACTCCACAGCTTCAATCTCCTTGGCTCAAGAGATTGTCATACCTCAGCCTCCCAGTAGCTGGCACTACAGGTAAGCACCATCATGCATAGCTAGTTTATAAAAAATTTTTATAGAGATGAAATCCCACGCTATTGAAAGGCTGGTTATTTTTTCTTGTATTGATTTCAGGTCTTATTGTCATTTCCTTTCTTTACTTTCTTTGTAGTTATTTTGTTGTTGTTTTTAAAATCTCAGAGGATAGATGCTTAATGCATTTACTACTATATTTAGCTTTTTTTTTAAAGTGTACTTTTAAAGCTATATGCTTTTCTCTTGAAATGGTTTTATCTGCATTCTATAGGTTTTGAAATGTGAAATTTTTATTATCCTTAAGTTCAAATTACTTTCTACTTTTTAATTACAGTTTTGTAACTTTGTATGCTTATGAAAGGGTATTTTAAATTTTTTATTCATTTAGAAATTTCCAATTTGTCTTTATTTCTAGTTGAATTGTATTGTACTCGGATAACATGTTTCACATGACATTAATCTTTGGTATTTGTTGAGAATTGCTTTACTATCCACTATGCATGGCCAATTTCTGTAAATGTTATATACATTCTTCAGGTTTTGATTGTAGTACTCTGTATAGGTACACCAAGTTAAGCTGGTTGTGATGTACAAACCTTCAAAGTTCCTTAATACATTTTTGGATAATTTCTTCTTATAATTCTGTTTCATTTTGCTGTTTTAATTTTGAGGCAATTTTATTAAGTGAATAGAAACTTAAAATAACATATCTTGTTGGCAATGTAGATCTTTACCATTCTATTTTATTTCTGGCAATGTTTTTCTGTTTTAAAGTTCCTTTGGCCCAAGAATAGTAAAGCTACATATTTTCTTTGGTTAGCCATTGGATAATATATCTTTTCCCATACTTTTTAGTATTTCATGTTTTAAATATGTCTTACTTTGTTTATTTTTTAAAAAATAAAACAGGCATTTATTTTATTTGCAACATTTAGTTCATTTACTGTTAATGTAAATGCTGATGTATCTGGGTCCATTTAATGTCTGCTTACATACGATCCTATCTCTTCTTTACATTCTTTCCCTGGCTGAACTAGTCGAGTTTTATTATTTTTTGGCCTACTGTAGAAATTGTACCTTCTTTTTTTTTCTTTTAGTAGTTATCCTAAATATATAATATGTATATTTACCTTATCATGTTCTAAAACTAATTAACATTTTAATCCTCCTCCTGGTAAATACAAAGATCTTAGAACACTTCAACTAACCCCTCTGATATAGTTTGGCTGTGTCCCAAACCAAATCTCATCTTGAATTATGAGCTCCCATAATTCCCATGTGTCTGGGAGGGACCCGGTGGAAGATAAATGAATCATGGGGGTAGTTTCTTCCAAAACTGTTCTCGTGGTAGTAAGTCTCAGGAGCTCTGATAGTTTTAGAAGGGTTTTCCCCTTTTGTTTGGCTCTCATTCTTTCTTGTCTGCCATCATGTAAGATGTGCCTTTTGCCTTCCACCATGATTGTGAGGCCTCCCCAGCCATGTGAAACTGTGAGTCCATTAAACCTCTTTTTCTTTATAAATTACCCAGTCTCAGGTATGTCTTTATCGACAATGTGAAAATGGACTAACGTACCCTCCTAACTTACATTATCACCTACATTTTTATTATTTTTGATCTCATAGGTTATTATTAATTTTGTTTTATACAATCAACATTTTCTTAGATTTACTGAATATTTAAAACTTTCTTCATCCTTTATTTCTTTTTGTATTTTAGACATCATATCTGAGTAAATCCTGCCTAATATTTTCAGTGAGAAGTAACACTCTCAGCTTTTGTCTGTATAAAAATATCTCTAGTTATTCTTGCAAGATCTCTTCACTGATATGGAATTCTAAACTGATTACTTTCCTTCAGCCTGTTGAAAATATCACTTTATTATCTTTGGAATTCCATTGTTGTTTTTTTGAAGTCAGGTATCAGTCTAATTATTTTCTTTAAAAGTATTGTATCTTTTATTCTGGCTGCTATTTAAGATTTTCTGTTCATCTTTGGTGGTCTGATGATATTTAGTCAGTAATTTCTTATTATCTTATCTACTTTTCATAACTTTTAATAAGTTAAAAAAATTTTTGTTGCAATTTTAGTCATTTTCAGCAAGAGGACTGATGAATAATTTTGCCACATTACTGGAACAGAAATTCACAGGCATTTAACATTTATCTGACAGTGTTGGGAAAAACACAGAGAAGGATAGCACCAGGGGGCTTAAAGAAAAATGTGGATAGCATAAGGGAGACCTAATAATATTTGTGAACAGAGAAGACTAAATTAGAAAGAACTGGCCTATTGTCTGAAAAGCTTCCCAGAAAGAATCAGAAGTAGTTGGATAGAGAGAGATAGCAGATAAGATGTCAGTCTTTGATGACTCCTCACTCTTGCTCAGTTAAAAAAGGTTACTAAAAAACCATCAGGTTTTAGAATGAGATGCAAAAATAAAAAATAGAATCAACCTTCTACTTCCTCTTTTCTCACATAAATTCACTCAACCAAAAATAAATAATTAATTAAGAAAATGACAGAAAAATGCAAATCTTCATGTAAGTCCTCCACTGTAATATTTAAAGATATTGAACTTACAAGGGGAAAATATACCTGCATTTTCCATTTCATGAAAAAAAATCAACATTTAAAACATTCTTAACTTGTAAAGAATATTAGGGAGATTTTATAGGATTCCCCTTAGTTTTTGTATTTGAAGAAACAAATTTAGTTAAAAATAGTAGTTTTAATTTGGGCAGCACTTTAGAAATTAGAATAATTAATATTACTTTTTAAATTCTATTTTTTTGCATAATTGGTAAATAGACTATTCTTAAGCCCATTACCCATTCACAAGGTTATTATTTAACTCACCCAAGAAAATCATTTTAAAAAATGGTACAGCAACATTCTTCCTTTTTGTGTAAGTTATATTTCTAACTACAATGCATTTCCCAGGTACCATTAGGCATTATCAAGGTGTTTAATCATACTTTTTCATTGGAGTTAATCTCAATTATTGTGGTTTCGCTGAAAGTTTTCTTATTTAGTTCCTAGCTCTATCTTTGCCCAGTTCATTGTCTTTCAGAAAATGAAAAGAAGACCTGAGATAGGACCCAGTACCTCTGTTTAATGGTTAACAATGATTACCCTTTTTATTCATTCGGCAGTAACCATTTGTGAGACAAAAGTTAATGGAGTAAGAATTGTTTGCTTTCTAAAGGTAGATCATTAATAAAGCAACCAAAACAGATAAAATTAAACAGCCATAACCTATATGCAACTATTATTAATGACAACCTTAAGCATTATGCCCCATATAAATCATAAAAAGAGAAAAAGTTTACTCGCTAAAAGACCATAAACTAAACATGACATAAGTATGTGTTTCAGGTTTATGACTCCATAGATTTCCAAATAGCCAAGGTTCAAGAAACTTTGACTTGTTCTTGGAAACCATATTTCATCTTTTATGGGGGAAGCAGAGCATAAAATTTTCCTGAGGCTGAGCAGATGAGGTGTTTCATCATTATAAGGACAATATAGCCATTGGCACAGCAGGTTTATGCTGTTGGCTCACTAGAAGCCACTGAGAAAAGTGAACTAAGAGCAAAACGTGAGCAAGTCCAACTACGGTGATTACGTAAAGAAACTTACAGATGTCTTAGAACTTTCAAACAACGATTCTCTTATTCCTATAATGTCCAAGACTGCTATACACATATCTCTGAGAAAAATCCTGTAAATGTAATATTTATTGCAAATTATAGTTTCAAACAGGCACGAGAGCTTCTATGTGGTGCAAGCAAAGAGGGCAAAGCAAAACCTCAGAATTTAGGAGCTGTCATTCATTGTAGCTCAGAGAGAAAGCTCAGCAGGTCATCCAGTTTATTAGCCAGCTTCTAGGCAGACTGGAACTGAATGTGTCCTATATAGAAGAGCATTGTGATTAGAAATGTCTTCCCTTGTGAAAGATTTAAGCTAAGACTTTCTAAGGTAAAGTGTTCTATAAATACACAAGCATTTCATTTCTCCTGAAACACTCAATCAAAATAGGATGTCTTTCTAATGATTTGTTAACAGTTCCATAAGCAACTTAGAAGTGCAACAATCAGAAAGAACATAATCTTTTCTAAGCAATTATAAAGCCAAGTAGAAATCTGTGTGCATGTTCATTCTTTTATTCTTTCAACAAATAGCTACTGATATGGTTAGGCTGTGTCCCTACCCAAATCTCATCTTGAATTGTAGCTCCCATAATTCCCATGTGTTGTAGAAAGGTAATTGAATTACCCGTGAGAGGTCATTGAATCATCGGGGTGAGTCTTTCCTGTACTATTCTCATGATAGTGACTAAGTCTCATGAGATCTGATGGCTTAATAAAAGGAAGTTCCCTTGAACGTACACTCTTTGCCTGTCATCATGTAAGATGTGGCTTTGCTCCTCTTTGCCTTCTGCCACGATTGTGAGGCCTCCCCCAGCCATGTAGAGCTGAGAGTCAATTAAACCTCTTCCCTTTATAAATTACTCAGTCTTAGGTATATCTTTATTAGCAGCTTGAGAACAGACTAATACAGCTACTGAGCAGCAAAAATTGTGAAAGGTGCTCAAGATACTGCAGTAAATAAAGCAGACAAACATCCCTTCCTTCACGGAGTTTATGTTGTAGTGGAGAAGAGATTCAGAAAAGCAATGAAATAAATAAAAGTAAAATATGTAAGATATTAAGGAAAATAGCATTTGACTATCACTCTTATAAAGTAAATATTTTCACATAAGTTTCCTAGTTTTCTCTGTACACAAACAATAAGAATCAGGTCAGGAAACATTAATCCAAACATTCAGGGCTGTCAACTAATTTTGCCAAAGTCGCACAGTAGGTCATAGAACATGATCTTAAAACCCAGGTCTTTCAATTTCATGCCTTGAGGTTTTTCCATTACAAAATACTGCCTACACAGCACCAAAAGTAAATTACATATTTCCAGAGAGCTGTATATTGAATACCATGGAAATAAAAATTCAAATGATCTGAAAGATTGAATGTATATCTAAATAGTCCAAGGTTTTCTACTCAGAATCTCAAAAAAAAGAGGCAGGACCCAATTCACAAGAATGGAATGGATCAGCTGGATAATTAACAATAGAACACCTATTATTCCTCCTTTTTAGTTGTTTTTTTTAATAGATTTTTTTTTTCAGAGGGATTCTGAGTCTATCTGCCTCATTGCAGGCACTTCTACTACCTTGGTTTGTTAGTAAGGGGGTAAAGGGGGTGCCATTTTTGTGGGGAAGGCTATGGAAGAAAGCTAAGGGGTAGTACATTAGTCTGTTTTACAATTGCAGGGAATGCCTTCATTGGAGAGTTTTAGAAGTAAACACCGAGGCCAAAATACTTTCAGACTGTTTAGGTGGCCACAGAAGTGCAGTAGTTTTTTTTTGTTGTTGTTGTTTAAGTTGGACAATTATGATTTTTTTTTCTTTTTTTTTGAGACGGAGTTTTGCTCTTGTTACCCAGGCTGGAGTGCAATGGTGCGATCTCGGCTCACCGCAACCTCCGCCTCCTGGGTTCAGGAAATTCTCCTGCCTCAGCCTCCTGAGTAGCTGGGATTACAGGCACGCGCCACCGTGCCCAGCTAATTTTTTGTAATTTTAGTAGAGACGGGGTTTCACCATGTTGACCGGGATGGTCTCGATCTCGTGACCTCGTGATCCACCCGCCTCGGCCTCCCAAAGTGCTGGGATTACAGGCGTGAGCCACCACGCCCTGCCTAATTACAATTTTTAAAAGAAAAAAATATCACCAAGAAAACAAAGCACCAAATTTTAGATAGTTTTACTTTTTATTAAGCCGTGGTTATTAGCCTGCTGCTGAATGCATGAGGCCAATGTGGAAATGCCAGGGGCACTACAGCATGTCCAGCTCAATGAAGCTCACTATGACTGACACACTTGGAAAAGGTCAAGAAGTATGCAGCAGAATGGACAACACACAGATTCATTTCTGCCATGACTGTGCACTCAAGCAAGGCAGCAGGGAGAATTGAGCCATTATCCACTGCAATTAATCGGCACTCTGTTCAGTTGGCCATCCATTCAAACAACTCCAATTTATTCCCCAAATTTTCCACTATCTTTATTCTTTACCCACTTTGCTCTTTTTTAGACCAGAGAGACTGTGTGAAAATAAAATACACATATATAAGATAATTATGATTGTAATTTACTTATTTCTTTTTTTAGCATAGTCTATGTGATTTCACACCTTACGGTAGTGCCAAGAGAGCAATTACACCCAGCTCCAGTCTGGATGTGGTTAAAGTAGCCAGGAGTGGGAAGAACCAGAGACAAGTTTAAGTTGTGTCCTTGAGAGTATGAAAGGTCAAAGTCTGAGACACTGAATTCTCTGGCTAATTCTATGAAGTGAACATGGGGACCACTAGGAAAATAGGAAAAATATCAAAAGATTCACAATTCAAGAATCGAATTGGGAGTTCACCCAAGAATAGAATTGAGTTCACCCAAGTGATCTCATCCCTCTACGATTTTCAGTCTAGATTTATATTCTCACTGCAGATCTTGCCCCTGAGCTTCAGATTTGAATACCCAATGGCCTGTTGGATGTTCACATCTCTATGTTTTGCATCTATCTCAAATACAACTTATTTCAGTACACTCTGTGTTTCCCTAGGACTTTGCTGCTCAGTTTTTGAGCAGCCCAAATTATCTAAACTAAAAGAAATTACCATTAGCCCAAATTATCTAAACTAAAAGAAAAATTGAATTTGCCCTTAAATCTCTTTTTCCTCACCCCAATCAATTACCAAATACTTCCAATTTTTCTCTCTAAATATGTCTTACATTCCATCCCCTTCTTTCTGTTCTTACTATCACTGAATAAATTCAGTCCCTCCTTATGTGGCAGAGATGAAGAAACCAAGACTGAGGGATGAAGTGATTTACCAGTGGGTAATGGTGGAGTCAGGATTCCAGTCTAGACTGTAGGATCCATCCTTTCCCCAGTCTGAGCTCTCCCCTGCTGTCCCACCCTGCCTCTACTAACTCAGGCACAGTCCAGGTTCCTAAATATGGTGTGAAAGCAAAAATTGCACCAAAGTTAAATAGATAAGAAACACTTTATTCCAGGCTATTGCAATGGAGGAGAACTCCATTTCTTAAATGGGAAATGGAATTCATTTCTGCTTAAACAAAGAGCAGGGGAGTTTTTAAGAGCAGGTTTAGGGGTGAGAATGAAAACCATAGGCCATCTGTATTTGATAACTGGCCTTATCTAAAGGAAACGTAAACTTTCTCATATCTTCATGAGTGGAAGGGCTTGTAAAACTGGAAGCAAGGCATCCACAGAAGTTAGGCTCCTATCCTCCCACGAAAACTGGGGGATGGGGTGCTGTCTCCCAGATGTTTGCATTTCAAGGAGGTGGCTCCCGGGTCCTTAAAAAAAGACATTCCTGGGTTATAAAATTGAAAAGAGGCCTTTAAAAGGATTTATGGGCCAGGCAAGGTGGCTAACGCCGCCTGTAATCCCAGCACTTTGGGAGGCTGAGGCAGGCGGATCACGAAGTAAGAATATCAAGACCATCCTCACCAATGTGGTAAAACCCTGTTTCTACTAAAAATACAAAAAATTAGCTGGACATGGTGGCACATGCCTGTAATCCCAGTTACTCGGGAGGCTGAGGCAGGAGAATTGCTTGAACCAGGGAGTCGGAGATTGCAGTGAGCTGAGATCGTGCCACTGCACTCCAGCCTGAGCAACAGGGCAAGACTCCATCTCAAAAAAAAAAGAAAAGAAAAAGAAAAGAAAAAAAAGATTTGTGTCATAAAAAGTTAAAGAAATAACTTACAACTACAAATTTTCTAGAGAAACTGATTTAAGAAAAGGGAGGTCTGGGCCTAGAGTCAGGAAGAAGCATATGTGATGTTTGGCCAAGCTGAGGGACATATTAAGGCCATCTTACGCTACAGACTACCGGGGGCTTCAGTCATCAAGCCCTTTCCTTCCTCTCTCCCCTAGTTTCTCACCACAGGGAACTAGGTATTTTGCCTCTGTGTCGTCATCACTATGTCCGTGGAACTCATTTTTATGTAAGGATGTCTTTGCAGTCTCCCTCCAGACCAATCTGTGGTTTTTTGACTGCTGCTAGGAATCTGGTCTGAGGCTAGGAGTCTGGAGCCAGGAGATTCTTGCTCATTTGGAAAAGAAGTCAAGGGAACCTGACATTCCCTACCCTCAGCTGCCAAACAAGGTCTTTAACAGAAAAACCTCCATCACTTTGAAGAGACAGAAACCAGCCAAAATACAGGTTAGAGTGGAGGAAGTTCAGCTTAATTCGGTGATTTTAATGAACCTGAGAATTGATGCTGTTAGTGGAATCCGTGGGCATGGAAGCAGGGGAGGTGGAATATTGTGCCAATCATGTCCATCTTCCCCATGATTATAAAATTTAAACGTTCTTTAGCTAGACCTATGAGTACCTTCTGAATGAAATACTTTAAAATATTTATTTGGTTAGGGGTAAACTTTTATATACCAACTGTATTAGCCTCTTCTCACACTGCTGTAAAGAACTGCCTGAGATTGGGTAATTTATAAAGGAAAGAGGTTTAATTGACTCACAATTCCAAATGGCTGAAGAAGGCCTCAGAAAACTTACAGTCATAGCAGAAGGGGAAACAAATCCTGTCCTTCTTCACATGATGGCAGGAAGGAAAAGTGCCGAGCTAAGAAGGAAAAGCCTCTTATTAAACCATCAGATCTTGTGAGAACTCACTCACTATCACGAGATCAGCAGCATGGGGTTAACTGCCCCCACGATTCAATTACCTCCCACCAGGTCCCTCCCACGACATGAGGGGATTATGGGAACTACAATTCAAGATGAGATTTGGGTGGAGACACAGCTAAACCCTATCACTAATTAAAGATACTTGATGGGATGATGACTGCTTTTAGGTGTACTTTTCCAACATGTTTTAAACCTCAGCATATTTGTGAGTTAATAAAAGCCTATTTTCAGTGGTCTACTCAGAATCCCTTTCCTTATACTGACTTTCCTGGCCTTCCAAATAAGATATTAGCATCTAAGTTCTCTGTGCTCACAGGTAAACCTGGCCCAGATAAACTTTATGTTTTATTTATTTGTCTAATGAATATTTGTCAGAGTTGACATTGTGTCAAATGCAATGAGACACTGTAGATACAAGGGTGGGTGACAAAACTTAGATGAACCTTGCTTTCAACAAGCTCACAGTGAGTGGATAAGACAGGTGTTTAGCAAATAACCACATAAAGAAGTACAAATGTGTAACTGTCATGAACTGTGAGGCACTGATACTTAGCAGGAACTTGTCTTAGTAAAGTAAGTCCAGGGAAAGCTTCACTGGGAATCTGGCTTATAAAGCATGAATGGTAATTAGCTAGGTGAAGAGACCCAGTAGGTAGGAATGACTAAAAGTAGATCAGTCTAGCTGCTGTGTAGACAGTGAGAGAATGTGCAAGTCAGGAAAAGCTTGGATAGGATGAAGGAGTGAGCTCATGTGACACCTTTAAGGTGACCAGAGTAGGGGTAAGTGGGAGGCTACTGAGTTGGCCCAATCTAGAAACAATATTTTACTCAGAATGTTAGTGGCTGAATTTTCATTTGCTACATGAGTTTCAGCCGTAGCTGAGGAAAAAGGGTTCATAAGATATTTTCTTAGGGATCAGAAAACCAAACACTGTATGTTCTTGCTTATAAGTGGGAGCTGAACAATGAGAACACATGGACACAGGAGGGGAAAAATATACACTGTCAGGGGGGTGGGGGAGGTAGAGCATCAGGAAAGATAGCTAATGCATGCTGGGCTTAATACCTAGGCAGTGGGTTGATGGGTGCAGCAAACCACCATGGCACATGTTCACCTATGTAACAAACCTGCACATCCTGCACGTGTACCATGGAACTTAATAAAATAAAATAAAATAGATGTTTGCTTAGAAGTACAAATCCACATCACATCTAATCCACTCTTAAAATTGCCCTTGATCGAAATGTTTATTTGTTTTTGCCACCTTGGACTCCAAGCCTTCATGCCCTGTTCAGTATGTGGTAATCAGTTGAAATGCCTTGGTTATAGGATTGACAGTGCTAGATACAGAAATATTGCTAGGTTTTCTATCTATAGTGTTATTAATTCAGAGCATGATTCAAGTTCATATTCCTTCAGAAGTACAATTTATTAACAAAAAAATCATGGCCCAGAGGAAGGACTCAATTGAGAATAGAAGGTATTTACCAATTTCCAGGAATTTGCTTTGTTTTTATTTTTGATAGATGTTAGTTGTAATCTATTCATATTCTTTGCTAAGAAATAACCCTTGAACCATGTAGAATCAGGAGTTGAGCCCCTTCAGAGGCTGAGGTTTGCTGCTTCTGTGTACTTCCCTTCCAAACAAATAAGGTTGGAGAAACAAGTTGATCTCCAGAATCAGAAACTCTTCAGATGCTTCCTGACTTTTTGTATCTGCATTTCAGACCCAAAAGAGCTAAATTAGAGAATTTATTAAGAGTTAAATTTCAGGTATCAATTCTGATATAACTAATATTTTGTGGAAATGTCTTTTACATTTGAATTATTCTAATTGGCCAAATGAATCAGATCCTTCCCCTTAATTACCGATTGGTAAGCTTTATCTTAGTTTAAGCTTGAACAAGACCAGTGGTTTGGCCGTTTTTACTAAATTATATTCGTGCAGCCATTTAAAAGTTGTCAATACACAATGAAAATAATTCAGTGAAACTGGTTGTCAATACTGACAACAGGGGTTGTGTAGCACGCATACATTGTATATTGCTATATTAACTTGACTTTGAGAGGTAATGGAATGGGAGCAACATAGAGGTTGGCAGAAAGAGGAAACAAAGCCTTTTTTTTTTTTAGACAGAGTTTTGCTCTTGTTGCCTAGCGTGGAGTGCAATGGCACAATGTCAGCTCACTGCAACCTCCACCTCTTGGGTGATTCTCCTGCCTTGGCCTCTCAAGCAGCTGAGATTACAGCTGCTCTCCACTATGCTCAGCTAATTTTTGTATTTTTAGTAGAGACAGCGTTTGATCATGTTGGTCAGCCTGGTCTCAATTTTCTGACCTCAGGGGATCTACCTGCCTTGGCCTCCCAAAGTGTTGGGATTACAGGCGTGAGCCAACACACCCAGCCACAAAGCCCTTCTTAAAGCCAGTGTCATGAGGAGGTAGCAAAACTGGGAGGATTGGCTTTGTTATAGCCACAGAAACTGAATCCTTAAGCCCTGGAGCTCTCAGATGAGACAAAGATCTTTCTGTCCAACTTTTAAAGTGAGCAGAAAGCCACTGCATGTCAATGATCAACTGGATATCAGCAGCAACAATGACAGGCTGGGGATTCTGGTAGGTTTTAGATTTTTGCATTACCCCAGAGAATGACTGCAATTATTAAGCCTACTGAGCGGCATAGGGAGACAGAGAGATGAGAGAGAGAGAGAGATGTTCAATATAAATAAAGAAATAATGTTTATTGTACACTTATCAAATGTTGGGGCAAAATTTTTTTGATTGAAATCTAATAATAGCTTTTATACTCATTATGTAAGATGCAGACTAAGGTACAAAGTGATCCACTATTGTCTCCTCCTTCTCATATCATCTATATGTTCTCTCTCTCTTTTACTCCTTATTTTATCCCTCTCCATCCTTTCCTCCATAATATTGAAGAGGAGCAATTGTACCTATTTATAATGTACACAGGTCATCATGGGTGTTTTCAGGTGTGGGCAGTATTTCCACCTCCCTTGCTATGTGCAGTGGAGAACATGGTAATATAGCAACAAATATTATGAAGCAGCCCTTTGGGATACTCTGAGTTGCCTTCTTATCTGCATGACATATGACCAACCTGTTGGGTGACTGTTTCCAGATGTCCTTGAAACTCAATAAGATGCTTTTAAAATGTCATCGTAATGACAGCTGCCACTTTTGAATAACCCTATTCTGGTGATCCTGTAATCTTAGCTCTGTATTCCCCTCCTTAGGAATGCCCCTGTGATGGTTAACATTAGGTGTCAACTTGATTGGATTGAGAGATGCCTTAATGGCTGGTAGAGTATTGTTTCTGGGTGTGTCTGTGAGGGTGTTGCCAGAGAGGATTGACATTTGGGTCAGTGAACTGGGAGAGTAAGACCCACTCCCAGTGTGGGTGTGCACCATCCAATCAGTTTGCCAGCACAGCAAAAACAAAGCAGATGGAAGAAGGTGGGATAACTTTGTTTGCTGAGTCTTGTGGCTTCCTTCCTTCTCCTGGGTTGGATGCTTCCCCTGCCCTTGGACATGCAGGGGAAGGTTCTTCAGCCTTTGGACTCTTGGACTTACACAAGCAGTTTGCCCCTCAGCCTTCAACCAGACTGAAGGCTGCACTGTTGGCTTCCCTGGTTTTGAGGCTTTCAGAATCCGACTGAGCCACTACTGGCTTCTTCCTTCTTCATCTTGCAGATGGCCTACTGTGGGACTCCTTCTTGTGATTGTGTGAACCAGTTCTCCCTAATAAACTCCCTTTCATGTGTACATATGTCCTATTAGTGCTGTCCCTCTGGAAAGCCCTGACTAACACAGTCCCCAAACATTGTGGCATTGAAATTATAGTTTCAACAGTGATTATCGCAATATTAATAGTTTCTGTTTATGAAGCATTTACAATATGCCACATACTGGGCTACAAACTTTATATGAATTAGGGCTTCCAGCCACCTGTACATTGAAAACCATCAATGACATCACATTGTTTTTAGGAGGAATACCCCATGGTCCCCAAGGCTTAACCTATTCTGGCCCCCAACTTTCAGATCTCATTGTTGTTTAAACACTCAGTTGCTCTACTGCCCCTGGACTCTTCCAACTGCCAGAACACTCTTCCTCATGAGAATGCACTCTTCCTTTCTGTCTTGATTAAGTCTTGTTCATTGTCATACGTTCTTAAAGACCATATTCCTTTCCCTTGGAGAACACATGTCAATTTACTATATGTCCACTGATGTCATTGTCTTTCTCACCATTGGTACCAAAACTCCATGAGAAGGGGTGGACTCTACTTGTGTCCATTATTGCCTATCAGCTGATATCTGACATACAATACAGGATCAATATGAGTACTGAATAAATAAATGAATGAATGAATTCTGTTTTGCCAAGGCTTAGATCTATTTTACATTAGACCTTAACTCTTTATAAAGAAACTTGTTTCTGTGGCAGCATTTTTTATTTTGACTGACCTCAGAGGCATTTGGAACCAATTATAGGGGTCAATGAGTGACTCAGCAACTCTGAGAGACTAGACATGTATCCATCTCCCCAGGGTCCTGGTCACTTAAAACACTGCTAGAAATTTTACTACACAGTTCTAATCCAACTGATCTATGTACTATCTTTTAGACTTTGAACAACATTGTGGTCTTATCCAAAGGGAAAAAGGGTATTGATATTTATCAAGGGCCTACTTTCTTTCTGGAACACCATTTGGTGCCTTTCATATATTCAGTTGAAATAACCACTAGTGATAGAATAATAATTAAAAATAGAACAATAATTATAAGGCATTTTAGAAATATAAAGACCTCTGTAATATTAACTACATTAGAACATTTCTTAGAGGACTGAGTTTTTGAAATATTTGATTGCACCTGCATTGCTTAGTGAGATAATTCGCTCCTCTATAGATAATCTTGGTGAAAATATAAAAGATTTTTGGCAATGTCATTCCCTGGAGAAAATCTGATAAACTTAAAGTTATTACAAATTGTCCCTCAAAAGATCAGGTGTCCTCATTGTTGTTAAGCCATTTTCTGCAGTTACAAGATTGTGTAAGAAAACAAAAGTTATATTAATTAATGTACTGAACAATTAACAATGAGTTTCCAGTAAATTTCTCTCTCCACCTACCTTGAGCATCTATCTCTGTCCATTACCTTAATTATTTGGTGGTCATTGCCTGCTAATACTTTAAGAGGTTGTGACTTTTATTTAAGTAAAATACTAATCAATTGAAATAGCAAACTTTGAGGAAGATGAAGGGTTTCCGAAAAAAGAAGAAAGTGATGTTGGAGAACTCTTTAATCACATGTTAAACTACCAGCAAATGAGTCTATCAGAGTGAAAACAGTTAATGTTGGAAGAAGAGAAAATCCATGAGGACTATAACATGCTAAGTGTGTCAAAGAGACAGATCTGAGAATCAAAGAATTAAAGGGAGTGCTGGCAAAATTGATGAGGCTGTTTATGAGGCTTTTTATGAGGCTGTTTATAATCTTGTGACACAAAGGGCCATGTTTGCATACAATTTTGAAGGGAAAATTATGATCTATTAATCAACACCTAGTTCATTATTTATTACATAATTCATATTTACTTAAAAAATATTGACAAAATAAACTACTTTCCCTTATATTATTTTGAAAGAGAAATTCCCAAACATACTAACTTTGTTCACCATTTAGTATGACAACTAGATCTCCTTGTAGTAAATTTACTTTATATGCCTTTTCCAGGTTTCATGTACCCCCACATAATGAAGACTACATTCAAGTCACTAGGTTTTATTCTTCCTTTCAAATAAGTTAAGTAAGCTGTTCCCTGATTTTTTGCCCAATCTCAAGCATCCTTACCAGTCCTATATAATTAGTTTTTAAGGTTAAAACTTGGATCATATCTTCACTTTTCCTGCTTCATTTTTTATATATGTTCTTATTCATTCTATGGAAAGTATCTTTGACACAATAGAAATACTAAGGAAAATGTTATTAATATTTTGCACGTTTCTTCTGCATGATGAATGACTATGATCTATAAGAGCTGGGTGTTATTATGGTTGTGTATCATTCTTGCATTGCTATGAAGAAATACCTGAGACTGGGTGATTTATAAAGAAAGCAGGTTTAATTGGCTCATAGTTCTGCAGGATGTACAGGAAGCATAGAACTGGCATGTGCTTCTAGGGAGGTTTCTAGAAGCTTACAGTCATAGCAGAAAGCAAAGTGGGAGCTTGCATATCACATGGTGACAGCAGAATCCAGAGAGGGGAAGATACCACAGGCTTTCACACAACCAGATTTTGCGAGAACTCACTATGACAAGGACAGCACCAAGAGGATGGTGCTAAACCATTTATGAGCAACTGACCCCATGATCCAATCACTTTTCACCAGGCGCCACCTCCAACACTGAGAATTAAATTTCAACAAGAGGTTTGAGTGGGGACACACATCTAAACTGTATCGGTTGTGATAACAACTTCTCTAGTTACGAGGTTCTCTGAATATTGAATCTCTTTCTTGGATACTTTTATAGTGATCATGTGACAAAACTGCAACTAATTATATATATTACCTGATTCTCATGAAGTCACTACACTTTTTTCACCTTTGCAATGACAGAAAGACTAACAGTGTAACAGAATGCTGGTCAGATCACTGATCTACTGATAATTAACACAGGTGAAGTGAATGTACCTTTTTAATCACTATTTTGAAGCACTGTTGATTCATTTGTTTTAAATGTTGAAGTAAAAATTGAAAATATTCAGGATATATTAAATCCATGAGTCAGCATGAACACAATATATGGCCCAAGATATTGCTTAGAGAAAAATGACTTCAATGGGTTCTTCATTTATTTTTATCTGAGTTTTATTTTTGGTTTGAAATACCCAGATAAATTCTTTAATTTATTTGTCTATATAAATTAAGTGGAAGAATTATGTACTCAGAATGAAAAGAAATGGGTAAGTCTATACATATATACAGTCTATCAAAAATAATTTACTGAATTCTTTTTATGTTCTTAGTTCAAAATTATAGGTTTGTAGGACAAAAAGAAATAAGATATGTTATGTAATTTATATTAATACTGAAGTATAAAGAAGGGAAATAATTCTCTTTGTATCTTTGGAAGCAATATTAAATATTTTAAAGTTCCTATCATATTATTTAACTCATTGTAATATCTATGAAAAATATACTAAATTATAAAATGTACAAACTGAAAAAGACATTCTCATACATTGATACCTTTAGTATATGCTGATATCTTATATATGCATGCATATTTAAAATGCATATGTAGTATTATGCTTAATTAATAATTGAGAAAAATATCCAACAAAACTTTGGCATTCTATATTATCATATATTTATTTTAAACAGTTGATTTTACTTTAATGCACTAATAGTTATAAACTACTTACAACCTTTTATATGCAGTTTATCATTAAAGTCAAATTAAATGTGAATAGACCATAATTTTTATGAGCCTCAACTTGCCACTTGAAAATTCTTGCAATATTTCAAAATTTGTCATTATTAGTATTACAGCTATTGTGGTGATCTGTGTTTAGTGATCTTTGATGTTACTATTAAAATTATTTTGGAGCGCCACACATCATGGCAATACAAGAAAGCAAATTTAATCAACAAATGTGTGTTCTTACTGCTCCACCGACTGGAAGTTACCCCTTCTCTCTTCCTCTCCTTGGGTCTCTGTATTCCCCAAAACAAAATAATATTGATATTAGGCCGATTAATGACTCTAAAATGGTCTGTAAGTCTTCAAATGAAAGGAAAATTCACATATATCTCACCTCACATCTAAAACTGGATATGATGAAGTAAAGAAGGGATATTGAAAGCCAAGACGACCAAAAGCTACGCCTCTTGCATCAAGCAGTTAGCAACATTCTGAATGCAAAGGGAAAAGTGCTTGAAGGAAATTAAAAGTGTTAATCCAGGGAATACATGAATGGTAAGAAAAAGAAACAGCCTAATTGCTGTTATGGAGAAAGTCTAAGTGTTCAGGTCACCCTTAAGGCAAAACCTAATCCAGAGCAAGGCCCTCAACTCTTTTCAATTCTGTGAAAGTTAGGAGAGGCGAGGAAGCTGCAGAAGAAAACTTTGAAGCTAGCAGAGGTTGGTTCCTGAGGTTTAAGGAAAGAAACTGTCTCCCTACATAAAAGTGTAAAGTAAAGCAGCAAGTGCTGATGGAGAAGCTACAGAAAGTTATCCAGAAGATCTAGCTAAGATCTCTAGTGAAGGTGGCTTCACTAAACAAAATATTTTCAATGTAAATGAAGAATTCTTACATTAGAACAAAATACCATCTAGGACTTCCATAGCTAGAGAGGAGAAGTCAACGTCTGGCTTCAAAGCTTCAGAAGACAAGTTGAAGTGGAAGCCAATGCTCATTTACTATTCCAAAAATCACAGGGCCCTTAAGAATTATGATAAATCTACTCTACCATGCTCTATAAATGGAACAAAGCCTGGATGACAGCACGTTTGTTCACAGCACAGTTTGTTCTCTCTCTGTATATATTTTTTGAGACAGTCTTGCTCAGGCACCAGGCTGGAGTGCAGTGGCACGATCTCGGCTCACTGCAACCTCCATCTCCTGGGTTCAAGCAATTCTGCCTCACGTTTGCTCTACATTTGAAGCCTACTGAGTCCTGTTGCTTAGAAAAGTATTTCTGGCAAAATGTTACTGCTCATTGACAAAACACCTGGTCATCCAAGAGCTCTGATGAAGTTGTACAAGAAAACTAATGTTGTTCTTATGCCTGCTTACATAATATCCATTCTGCAGCCCATGGATCAAGAAGCAATTTTTATTTTCAAGTCTTATGATTTAAAAAGTATGTTTGGTGCTGGCTTCGACAGCATGTTTACTTAAATCAGAATGATACCAAGAAGATTAGAATGGCCCCAGCACAAGGATGACATGAAAATTCTTGAAGCATTCTATATTCTAAAAAATTTAAAAAAATTTTATAAGGGTACAGTTGCTATACATAGTGATTTCTCTGATGGACACGGGCAAAGTAAATTAAAAATCTTCTAGAAAGAATTCACCATTCTAGATGCTATTATGAACATTCGTGATTCATGAGGAGGTTGAACTATCAACATTAATGAGAGTCTGGAAGAAGCTGATTTTGACTTTCATGGATGATATTGAGGGGTTCAAGACTCCAGTGGTGAAAGTAATTGCAAACGTGATAGAAATAGTAAGAAAACTAGAATTATAAATGGAGTCTGAAGATGTGACTAAATTGCTGCAATCTCATGATAAAACTTGAACAAATGAAGAATTGCTTCTTATGGATGAGCAAATAAATTGTTTTTCTTTTTTTTTGAGATGGAGGCTACTCCTGATGAAGATGCTAAGAACATTGTCAAAATGACCACAAAGAGTTTAAAATACTTAATTGATAAAGTATTCTAAGTGCATAAACTTAACTGATAAACCAGTAACAGAGCTTTTGAGGCTTGATTCTAATTGTGAAAGTTCTACCATGAGTAAAATGCTATCGAACAGCAAAGTATACTGCAGAGGAGTCTTTCATGAAAAGCAGAGTCAATATATGGGGCAAGCATTTTTGTTTTCTTATTTTAAGAAATTTGCACAGCCACCCCAATCTTCAGCAACAACCACCCTGATTAGTTAGCAGCCATCAACATCAAGGCAAGACCTGCTACCAGCAAAAAGATCAGAACTCGCTGAAGGTTCAGATGATCATTACCATTTTTTAAAATGTAGTTTTTAAAATTAAGATATGTACATTGTAATTGGCTATATAATGCTATCGCACACTTCATATACTACACTATAGTGTACACATAACTTTTGTATACCCTGGAAAGCCAAAAGAAATTTGTGCCTCATTTCATTATAATATTTACTTTATTGTATTGGTCTGGAACCAAGCCTACAATATCACTGGGGTATATCTGCTTTCCATCTTGTTTCTCTAGGAATTTGTGATAGCTAACAGAAAAAAACATATACAATAAAGTGGAAAAACATAAGTTAGAATTCAGGGCTGAAAATAATAGAAATTATAATAAGAGGTCAATATCATGGTTAAGAACAACACAGATATTCAAGTCATAAACTTTTACACTGTTATAATTGAGCTTTGAATTTGTTTCTAGGAATTCTGGCAACTGAAGTGACATAAAGACATGGGCAATTATATAGCTATTATTGTTTCTTCATGAAAAGGAAAGAAGATATTTAGATGTGGATGATAGACATGTTTTGCTGTACTAGAAAATTTTAATTGCTTCCAATTTTGTTTTGTAGATTTATGATTATATATTTTTTAAATAAACGCAATGCAGTGTTAAGTACAATCAGCTGCATATCATTTTATTCTTGGCTTTATCTCTAAATAGTTGCGTGATTTGAGTAATTCATTTTTTTCTTGACTTTCGTTTCTTCATCTGCAAAGGAAGAGGTCTGGGTAAGATGACCTGCATTCAAGTCCTTTGTAATTCTAATATCCCATATCCAATGGGTTCCCATTTTCCCAGCACAGAGAATAGCACTTGTTATTTAAAAAGGCACGTTTGCCTTTTTGTAAGTGTGCCTATAATGCATAGGTGAGTCTCTTCCTAGGAAGAAATAACTTTAAGTTAGGAGGTCACCTGTCAATTATGCCAAATGCTCCTAAAAATTAAATGAGAGGACTGATCAGTTTGGTTAGTTTGAGAGAGATCACTCAAGAAATGAAAAGCTAATTTCAGAGTGGAAGGAGCATGAACTTCCTGGTGTCCTGGGTATCTACTTCCTAGCAGGTCTCCTTACATCCTTTGATTTGTGGCCCCAGCTGTACCCCCTGTGCACTTGGACCTACACACTGTTAATGTAAGGAAGGCAGGAACTGGGTCTTTCCTACTCTATTAAGAGTCTTGAAGGTGTCAGAAGAGAATGTCTGCTCAATAAACGTTGCCTGACAATTGTCTCTTGAATCTTCTTCTTACTCCTATTGACATGCTACCACAATCAGTGTTTGGTCAACCCCTGTGCAGCACAGATGCATCTAACGTGAGGTTTAGGATCTAATGTCACTGTTTATCTTAAAAATTTTTGGAGACAAAATAACCTTCTAAAATCTCTTAAGAGGCTTATAAATTATGGTGTGTTGGATTTTGTAAAAAAAATCTTATAAAGTTAGGTGTGTGTATATCCTATATAAGAACGTATAATGTATAATAAATGTACAAGTTACATATAAGTTTACTATATATTTAATCATATGAGGATGACAGAGAAATGAAAGAATTAAAAAAATGAAAATGATCATTTAGCATTGCACTTTCAAGAGTTAAAAGTATATATGACACAACACCATTCCATCCCTAAATAGCAGAAGCCTGTGGACTGTGAAATGGACAATGTGTGAATTGACGACAGGATAAGTGTGATTCCCAGTTCACACGCCTTGTCCCGAGGAGAAGCCTATAGGCCATGGTATTTATTGTTATTATCTGGAGTTGGTCCACAGGACAAACTTTCTGACTACTTGCACAACTGGTCAGGGTGAAACTCATTTCTTCCTTTTTCCAACCTCATCTTAATGTCAATACATCCAGGAATATGTTGTTAGATAGTGATGAGGGTCTTTGGAATTCTAGAGCAAAAATAGAGTTCTGTGAGATCCTTTGGAAATCTTCACAAGCCAGTGAAAAGCCCATCTGATCACCTACCGTTTCAACCCTCAGGGCAGCAGGGTCAGGCAGGATGGTCTAGGTTACACCGAAATATAACACAATTCCAAAATCCCAGGGGATTAAGACCACAAAGGTTTATTTCTATTTCTTACTCATGCTACATGTCCATCATAGATTGGCTTGGGACTCTGCTCCAAGTCAACCTCATTCTGAAACTCAGCCTGTTGGAACAGCCACGATCTGGAATCTGCTAGTCACCATGGCAGAAAGTAAGAGAAATGAAGCAAGTCACACATGAGATCTTTAACACTTACATTGGAAGAGACATATATCCCTTCTGTGTGCTTTGCATTGGCCAAATCATATCACTTCACTGTTTCTTATATCAAGGAGAAGAGCAAGTACAATCCTGCCCTATACTTAGGAGTAAAATTGGAAAACTTACTGAATAGCACTGATGAGCACTACAATAAACATATGCCAAAGAGTGAATTTTGTAGGGTTTCCAGGTCCGTTCTGATCTGGTTTCGTGTTCGTGAATAATCTTCAGCAGTTGTCTCAGCTCAATCACACTGAATTACTCACATTTCTCAGAGAAGGAACAAATAGTCTTGTCCCTTCTTTTTTATTTAATAAAGAAAGAAAGAAGGAAACAAGGAGAAAGAAATAAGAAAGAAATTAGTTCTAGTAGAATTTCATGTGTCATTTGATGGCCAGCATGATCAGTTTTTAGTTCAATTAATGCCTGTGGTAGACTGAATGAACTCTCTCAAAGGTGTCCATATCTTAATTCCTGAAACTTGTAGTATAAGTGCCATTATATGACAAAGAAAAATCAAGGTTCAAGATGGAATAAAGTTTACTAGCCAGCTGATCTTAATATAGAAAGATTATGCTGGATTATCTAGGTGACCTGATGTAATCACAAGGTTTATTGAAAGTGAAGGGCTGGGTGCGGTGGCTCACGCCTATAATCCCAGCACTTTGGGAGGCCGAGGCAGGTGGATCACGAGGTCAAGAGATCGAGACTATCCTGGTCAACATGGTGAAATCCCGTCTCTACTAAAAATACAAAAAAAAAAAAAAAAAAAAAAAAATTAGCTGGGCATGGTGGCGCATGCCTATAATCCCAGCTACTCAGGAGGCTGAGGCAGGAGAATTGCCTGAAACCAGGAGGCAGAGGTTGCGGTGAGCCGGGATCGCGCCATTGCACTCCAGCCTGGGTAACAAGAGCGAAACTCCGTCCCGGAAAAAAAAAAAAAAAAAAAAAAAAAGAAAGTGAAGGAGGGATGCAGAAGAGGAGGTCAGAAGTCAGATGATGTGATGTGAGAAAAGGTCTCAACCCTCCATCACTAGCTTTGTAGATGGAGAAAGGTGGTTATGAGGCAAGCAATATAAGCAGCCTCTGGAACCTGGAAATGGCAATGAGACGGTTTCTCCTGTAAAATCTCCAGAAAGAAATGCAGCCCTGGCCACAGCTTGATTTTAGATCAGTGAGATCCATGCCAGACTTCTGACCTACAAAACCATGAGATGATACATTTATTGTTTTAAGTCACTATTTTTTTGAAAATTTTTAAAAGCAGCAATAGAAAAGCAATATGATACCTTTATGATGTTTTGAACTAACTGTACTTCTAAAACCATGGATACTCTAACGAGTTCAAACACTATTTCAATAACTTGGCTATGTAAAATGTAGTTAAAAGGAGGCACATTGGTCTGCATGTTATTTTTATTTTTTAGAGAAAAACTCTCTTAAATTATATGGAAGAAAATGTCACCTCTTCTATCTCAAGCAGAAATGTGGCCCCACGTGCAGGTAGAGGCTTCAGTGTCTGAATTCTCAGCTGTACTGGGAACAGATACAAACTTTCTAATTCACATGCTTAACTTTGTTGGTTGTCACTCCCTGTGTTTCCATTGCTTCCTGTGGCTTTGTCAAAGCCTCTTATAGCATCCACCCATCTTTGTAGCTGCTTTTAATTCAGAGACCATATTTTGAGAAAGATTGAATCAAAAGACATTCAGGAAAAAAAATGTGGTATATTGAGATTACATAGTAAGATAATTACAGGGAGGAACCTTTTTTTTTTTTTTTTCTCATTTGCTTCAATGACTTTCTTAGAATATGGGGTCGAAAATGTCTGAAATAAACAAAGCTATGTGGCATGAGAAGGTCTTGGAGGACTCCAAAGTGGGAATGTACGGGCATCAGAAAGCAGAGAGAAACTTTGAGTTTGAAATCCTAGATTTCAAATTCTGGCTCTGTTACTCACTACTTGAGTAAACGTCAACTAGTCATTTGACTTTTCTCAGTCTTGGTTCCTCATCTTTAACATGAGAATATAACATTGACTTCTAGTTTCCATTTGGTGATAGTACTATTTTACACAGATTTTTGGCTTTTAACAAAAAATTAGAAACCCTATGAAAAAGCAAGGAAAAAAGCAAAACATTTCCAAGGGATGAAGCAACAAACAGAACCAGACCTAGGCATGGCACAGATGTTGGAACTATTTGGCAGGGAATTAAAAGTCGTGATTATAATTTTAATGGTTCTGGTGGAAAAGGCAGACAGCACGCAAGCTCACATGAGTAGTTATAGCAGAGAGATAAGAACTATAAGATAAAACTAAATGGAAATGCTAAAAATGTAAAACATGGTAACCAGACAAAGAATATCTTTGATAAATTTATCAGCAGAATAAACTCAGGTAAGGAAAGAATCAATGAACTTAAAGATAGGTCAATACAAGTTATCCATCTGAAAAAAACAAAAACAAAAACAAAAATTAGAAGAGAACATCCAAGATCTGTATTCTAAAATATGTGCAATTAAAATTCTAGAAGGAAAGGAAAAAACAGAACAGGATAGGACAAACATTTGAAGAAATTATGGCTGAGTGTTTTTTTAGAATTAATAACAGGCATGAAGTCACAGATTCAAGAAGCTCTTTGGACAGAAGACGTTGATACCAGGAAGAAACTTGGAACTATGCAAACGAAATGTCAGAAATGGAATAAATGAAAGTATTTTTTCATATTTCTAATTGTTCCAAAAATATCTGGCAATTTAAAGCAAAATATAATGTGTTTATGGCATTTATAAAAATAAAATATATGATGATACTAGCACAAAGAATCAGAGGAGATAATTTGGAATGTATACTTGTAAAAACCTCATACTGGATATGAAGTGGTATGTTAAAATTTGAAGATAGGTACTGCTTAATAAAAAAAATCTTCTAAATCCTAGAGCAATCACACATTTTTTAAATAAAAGTTAAATAATAAATCAGTAAAGTAAAATAGAATCATAAAAAAATTCTCATTTAACTCAAAGCAAGGCAGAAATTTTAAGAATGAATAAAAACAGATGACACAAGTAGAAAATAGCTAGTCGGCAGACTTTAATTTATCCCTATCTATAATCTTAACAAATGTGAATGGTCCAACACATCAATTAAAAAAATATTTAGATGAGATAAAAATGTAAGATATGATACCCTATCTATAAGAAACAACTTAAATCTGAAGAGACAGATAGGTTTAAGAAAATAAGCGTAGAAAAAACAAGTCAAAAGGAAGAAAGGGTATCTATGCTAATATCAGATAAAGTCAACTTTATGTCTGAGTTATGTGAGCTATTCACCAGAATTAATCTAAAAACCTATCATAAAACAATCCTATTTAGAGGAGTTCATTTAGTATGATGGAAAGCTATTGCTAAAGACTCACTATTTATTGTACTTCATAATACTATCTCAAGCCTGACATCCTCTTTAAAGGTTTGAGGTAGTTTTTACATTCCCCAGATGATGACAGTGAATCACACAGTAGGTAAGCATTTTGCCTCAGAGTAGATAACTAATCACTAATATGTGACAGAACTGGGATCTTAATTACTGTGCTGTGTGTCTTCTTTACAAAAGAGTTTCTGTAAGCACACTGCTGCTTTCCACCTCTGGGGAACATTAAAAACAATACAACCCAATTCTCTAAGACAAGCTTTCTTTTGGATGGGTGTGTGTTGCTTCAGTTCTTTTAAATGTCTTGATTTCACCCCCCTCTTTCAAGAGAGTAAGACATTTATCCATGTCATACCCAAGGGAGCGTCCCTGCTACAAAACAGGTTGTGACATTATAGAAGACTAAAGCAAGAGGGGCCTATAAGATGATTATATCCAAGATACATGTCAGTCCATCTAGGAGGAGGCAAAGAAGTAACAGGTCAGGTAACTTGCCCAGGAAGTCTCAGCTATCAATTTCAGAACAGGATTAAGCACCAGGTTTCCAAAGATCAAATTCAGGTTCGGGCGCTTGGCTCGCACTTGTAATTCCAGCACTTTCGGAGGCCGAGTCTGGTTAATTACTTGAGGTCAGCTAGAGACCAGCCTGACCAACATGGTAAACCCTGTCTCTACTAAAAGTACAAAAAAGCCGGGCCTGGTGGTGGGCGCCTGAAATCCCATCTACTCGGGAGGCTGAGGCGGGAGAATCGCTTGAACCTGGGAGGTGGAGGTTGCAGTGAGCCAAGATCGTGCCATCGCACTCCAGCCTGGGCAACAAGAGCAAAACTCCATCTCAAACAAACAAAAAACACAAATAACAAATACATCACTTCTTCCTCTTCCCCTCTTTACAATTATTTGTACCTGTAACTCTGTAACACCAAGAAAGAACTCAACTCAAAGGAGTTAAGTACCACCAGCCAAAGGAGGCCACTTGTAAACTAAAATGTTTCCTAATCATTCATTCACGAGATGATTGTAAGGGCCCATTTACCAGATCATGTAGGAAGGTCCCAGAGAAGTTGCTAGTAACTAATTGTAGATTTAATGTTGCTCTTTTAAGCATTTTTTTTTTTCGATTGGGAATTTCCTTCAGAATTCCAGTCTCTTCACCAAGTATCCACAACCCAGCAACAATGTGGACCCTCAGAGTTTGAAGCACCAGGACTTTCTAATTCCCAGTTTGTTTCTCTTCAGGAAATTGTAGCTCTTGGGCAGTGTTACTCTGAAAAGAGAGTGAAACTTGGAAAATGTGGTCACAGCTCAGAGCTGGCCTTGAGGACAGCAGGGATTCCATGATAGAGAATGAAGTTAAGCATACTTTTAAGGCAGTATTTTGTCACTCAACTTGTTAAGAGAAATGGATCAATCATTCCTGAACGTTTTTCATAGATAGGACAAAGAAGTGTAAAAGTGCTCTTAAGTTTCTCCTTTTGTGTAAGTCTAAAATAGTTAACCTTTCCATAAAAACTTGGTGATGGAAGATCAGAGTCTACTATACAGTATTGGATTGCTCCATTTTTTAAAAAATCATTTTTTTTTTTCCTGGAACTAACATACTAAGAGGCCAAATCTTGAGATTCAGATGAGTTTTAGTGACATGTGTCTGTGTTAAACTTTGAATTGGCTGAAACAAAATGACGGGAAGCCTATATACATTATGACACACAGAGAAAATAAATATAAATTATATTTTTAAAAGTTTATGTTTGATGAATTTTGATTTTATCATTTGAAGTGTCATATAAAAATTTTATTATTGAAATAGAATCCAGTAAACCAAACAAAAAGTAAAACAATATAGTATAATAATGCAAATGTTCAGAAAATAAGGAACCCTCATAACCTTCAAATTCAAGCTTAGATATAGTCGAGATGACAAACTATTTCTGTTTGTCAAAAAAAAGTTATTTTTGGCACTTGTTGGCTTTAGAAGATGGTCTTCTTGCTTTTAGGCTGCCCCCATGTGTTCTACTGATATCAGTGTTTGTCCAAATCGTGTACCAGAATTTCTTTTTCCTTCAATTTAAATGAAAGTATGGATTTTTCAATCACTACACAGTAGAAAGCTGGACTTGAAGGCAGAAAAACGTTGCGGATGACCTCGCTCCACTACATACAATTTGTATGGATTTTTAAAATACAATTATTTGCTTTATTTAATTTCCTTTTGCTTCAGAGTTTTCAGCTAGGAAATGGAGATAGTAATATCTGTCATAATTGACTCACAAGGATGTGATGATCAAATAATTTAATCTATTAGATAACACTTTATAACACCTTACTATACACACACTAGTTACCAACATAAAAGTGAAATTGACTTTTTTTTCCTGTGAGGGGAAACTACTGCATTGTAATACAATGTACTTTAGAACACACTGGATGGAAGTCCTTTGAGTCTTTTTTTATTTTTCTAATATCTAATTTTGTGACTTAGCAAATCAGATAAAATTTTAATAAAATAGATGACTAAAGAACCTCTATCAAAGCTTTCATATTAAAACAAATTTCCCCTTAAATTTTTTTTTTCTTGAATTGGACTACTAATCAGAAAACACTTGGATTCCGGGTCTATACTGTAACTAACATGGAAACATTTAATCTCTGCACAGCTCGGTTTCCTTATTGAAGATATCTTCCAGCTTTGATAACCAGTGATTTTAAGAAATCTGTGATGTAATGTACATAAAAAGGAAAATATTCATAGTGAAAATGAATTGGAGTTTTCACTGAAGGAAGGGAATATAGTATAATAACTCAAAGAACCCAAAATATTTTCTTTAAAAAAAAATGCTTTACAGTTCTAAAGCATAATAGTCAAATTATGCTTTAATCTACATAAAAAGGAAAATATTCATAGTGAAAATGAATTGGAGTTTTCACTGAAGGAAGGGAATATAGTATAATAACTCAAAGAACCCAAAATATTTTCTTCAAAAAAAAATGCTTTACAGTTCTAAAGCATAATAGTCAAATTATGTTTTAATATCAATCTTCACAGAATATTGTTTGATTGAAATTTCAGTAATCTATGCTTGTGCTTAATAGAAAATTTGAAGAAAATGAAAAAGCCAACATAAAAAGTATTCTATAATTAATATTATTAAATCATTTGGTTTTCTCTGTTTAATTATTAAATAGAATGTCTTAAATTGTTTTGTACTTCTTAAGAGAAACCACGATTTATAACCACCAACTTAATTTTATTAGATACCAAAAATGTTTTCAGATTGAACATCGCAAGCCTTGACCAATAACAATTTGATATTTGCTGATCATTGCCGTTTTCTTGGAAAAGCTTGTGTACAATATGCAATCACCAGTTCTTTAAAATGCAATGTTTTGTGGACAAGTAGCATGACTAATACATGATTTGTCTACACCATTAAAAAATTTTAATTTACTTTTGCATATCAATCCCTATGGCTTTCAATTCAGTCTTATAGAAAAGAAGTGATGTTTCTTGTATTCAACGAAATAGAGGATTGAATCGACGGATGCATAGGAGTTAATTTACAAGATTAAGAATGCTAATATAATATCCGAAATTATTATACTGATTTGTGGAAATTTGTAAAAAGTCATGTTCAAAAAGTTTAGTTTGCTGCCTCTGATATTAAACCTATATTAACATTTTAATAGGCTACTGCAAGAGTCAGAGCAATATTATCACAGTTGCTTTGCTCTTTATAGGGTCATTTATAGCACTGAGACAGAAATAACTTGAATAAATTACTGGCATAATGTGTTTCTAGTATTTTAGAAAATGTTCCAGAATTTGAATAGAAATATAGTCAGGATTCAGGCACAGCTGTATGGGTCTATAAAACTGGATTAAAGCAATCCCTGTCTTATCAAAAATCTCTATTGGAGGATCAGGACCAGTCAATTCACCATTTCAATTCTGATGACAATTTGCCTTAGACAGTAGAATGGATGGATGAAGAAAGTGAGCTTCCAATTTACTTGACTTTCCAAACGCCTTAATGCCTTTGCTTAAATATCACTAGCAATTTTTTTAAGTTAAAAAAAATCGGCAAAATGGAAAGACTTAGTGGTGGTCGTTTGATCCTGTTCCGTTGGGGCAGGGGTTGGGAGGGTGGAGATAGAGACTTCACTTAACAGCTGCTTCAGCGGGTGCACAGAAACCACCGCGGGCCTTTTCTGAGCCATTTGCTACCCCCGCGGCGAAGGGATGCTTAAGGAGGAAGTGCCTGTGGAGCCGAGAAAGCGCTATTTCATCGCGGAATACAAACAATTCAAGTCTCTAGATGGCAGCCTTCAAAGCCTTTGGAAAGTAGTCTCTCTCCTCCTCCGCCACCCCCACCTCCCCTCCCACCCGCATCTCGGCTCCTTGGCAATGTAGTATCACTACATGTGTGCCCTGGCCAGTGGATACTGGATTTTGCTGCTCTCCAAGAATCCGAACTTAAAGTGTTTATTCCAGAGCCTGCCTGGTGCTCTCCTCTAGAAGCTACCTAGCTGTTTGCTTGGGGAAAAGAGGGAGTAAGGATGGCAGGAAGAGCCACGCTAAGCCGCTGCCTAGGAGAGGAGGGGCAGCGCCGCAGCCGGGGCACCCTCTCCCTGGGAGCAACAGCATCCTCTGCTCCTGGAGCGAACGCTCCGCGCCCAGCGAGCGCAAAGAGCGCAAAGGCCGCCTGCCCAACGGGGGATTGGGGGACGGTGGCAGCAGGACCAGTACCACCGCCCCAATTTACCCAGACATTTATGGGAAAGATACAAAATTCTCAGGTACTTAAATTCACAAAGGACTGAGTTCAAAGGAGTGCGGAACAGGGGCAAAAAAGAGACAGGAGAAAGAAACACACCCCGAAAAACACGTTACTCGCAGCTGGCAGCTCCTGGGGTGGCGTCCCTGACCCCCCCTCCCAGTGTAGGGGACGAGCAGAGCCAAAGGTGTTAAGGAACTCGCAGACTGGCAGGGGGTGTGGGGGCAGCGGAGGACAGTGGTACTACCGGCGACCTAGGTCTTTTCTGTCCTGCTTTGGGGCAGTCTAGGTGTGGGTCGGGGGCGAGGCGTAATCGTCTCCACCCCAGCAGCCCCAGACACTCGCTCAGGTCAGGATGGACGGAAAGCGGGAGTACTTGGCCCTAGCCCGGTTCCCTCCTGTTTTAGACCTAGGAATCTGTCTCTCCACAAGGTGTGAAACCTCTCCAGGCTGTGTCCGCGGAAAGTCCAGCTCCTGGCTCCCACCAGGTCAGAGCGGACCTCCGTCCCAGGGTCCTAGAGGCGGACACCCGGCCGACCCCACCCGGTGCCGCTGCAGCGCGCAGGCCCCCACTGAGCATCATACCATGTGGGGCAGTTGAAAAGGACCCCTGTAGCTCCAGCGAGGCTGGTCGGACTTACTTGCAAGTGCAGTGACCCCTGTCTCCTCCCTGGGAGCCCCGTGTAAACCGAAGCGCTCTGGGGCAAGTTGGTGAGCGACTCACAGCGCGGAACCCAGTTTGATCGACATTGTGTCCGGCAAAGAAAGAAGCGGGTCTTACCTTGGTACCGAGAGCAGAGAGTTGACATCCATTGTTGATGGGCGCCTAGAGAAGAAAGACGCAAAGTGCAGGCGAAGGATAAGTCTGTGGTGCTAGGACCCAGCTCGCAGAGTGCCAGACTGGCGCGCGCCAGGAGAGCGGCGCGCAGGCTGGGGCGGCGGCGGTGGCGCCCACGGAGACTCGCTCCTCCCTGGCCCGCAAGCTCTGTGCGCTGCGACCGCCCGATGTCCCCTCCCGCGGTCCTCTCTGATCTCGCAGGAGCACTTGGCCAACGCTCCCGCCTTTCTGCCTGGCTCCTGCCTCCTCCAGGGCGGGCCCCTGTCTCAGATGCTGGAGGTTCCCGGTCTACCGCTCATTCGTGCCCAGAGGCATAGGTGACTCCGACAAAATTTCTCTTTCGCCGCCTGCCGTCGGTCTCCCCTCCCTCTCTCTCTGGAGTACAGCAGGTCTGAGCCCTGAAGTTGTTCACCCACTTTCCCACATTCACGCCCTCACTCCTGGCAACGCCCACACTCCCCACGGGTCGCGCGCCACTCCTCTGGCTTCTTGTCTCGATTTCATTTTTGTTTGTGGTCTACCATGCTGTTGATCACCCAGAACAATGCTCTCTTTGACCTCCAAGTCTTGTCCCTTTATTTGGACTTCCTCTGTTGATTTTGGTTTTCACGTTTGTTTCTTTAACTCTTTTGGCTTAACTGTGACTTAGTTGTCTCTATCTTCTGTTAGAACCGTGTGCGCACACAGAAATCTCAAAACCCAGGACAGCGGCCATCCATCTGAGGTCAGCACTGAGAACCTGGGAGGAAGAGCTGTCACAAACTTCCTCAGTTGCCGGCTGGGTATCTCCCTGAGCAAAAAATGACAGTTGTTTTAAGAAGAAAGACATTGACAGCAGCAAGTAACTGCGAAGATAAGGGCGCTGTTGAATCTGCTTCTTTTTCCAATTAAAAATCAAATTAAAAATAAAATTTGGGACTTCCAAAAACATGAAGGTTGAGCCAGTGTACTTTTACTTATTCCTTCTAGTAAGTACAACTAAATCCACCAGAGATTATCTATAAAACAGGCATGAGAAAAAGGTGGACAAAAGAATGCAGACCAGCTAGAGATCCCAGGACTCAAGGAATGCCATGATAATGGGTTCCTGAGGTTCTCCCAGACTTTGACTGAAGAAGATGACAACCCAGAAATGTCAAGGGACAGAGACAGGAAAAGCCTTGACAAAGGACTCCTCTTTCTAGCCAAAGGATCAGGAAAGAGGCAGCCTAGCAAGACAGGAAATTTATGCAGAATAATGGCTCCATTGTGGCCAAACACTATGAGAAATAACTGTGGCCCTCTTTCAACTACACCACCAAAGGCCAAGTAGGGAGCCTACATTTCACCGTCTGTAGACTCTGAGGATGTAAGTCAGTCCCCTGGACCAGGTGGTGTCAGAGAAAACTAAGTAGGGACCAGAACTTTCATCCCCTCCAAACACTAGCCACACTCCTCTTCATGTCTCGTTTCCCCCATCATGGTGCCAAGAAAAGCTTGAACTTCCACATCCACACAGAAATAATAAAGTCCCCTTCCCATTCCACACATACAGGAGGCATTAAGGAAAAGTAGGAAGCCAGGACTTTAAAAAAATATTTTCTATTTCCATAGGTTTTTGGGGAGCAGGTGGTATTTGGTTACATGAGTAGGTTCTTTAGTGGTTGTTTGTGAGATTTTGGTGTACCCATCACCCAAGCAGTATTCACTGAATCCAATTTGCAGTTTTTTATCCCTTGCCCCTCCACACTTTCCCTTGAGTCTCCAAAGTCTACTACATCATTCTTATGCCTTTGTATCTTCATAGCTTAGCTCCCACTTATGCGTGAGAATGTAGTGATGATTGGTTTTCCATTCCTGAGTTACTTCATATAGAATAATAGTCTCTTCTCCCATCCAAGTTGTTGTAAATGCCATTAATTCATACTTTTTTATGACTGAGTAGCATTCCATCATATATATATATATATATATATACCACAATTTATTTATCCACTCATTGATTAATAGGCATTTTGGCTAGTTCCATGGGAACCAGGACTTTTAATCCCAACAAGAGGTATCAGCACTGCTTCTTTACCTTGGTATCAATGACCTTGTACTTTCACACCCACAGACCAGTAATCCACTCTGCACTGAGGCAGTGTCAGAGGAGTTGTTGTGGAGAGTCAAAAGCCATAGTCCAAATGTAATAAGGCCCTGTGTGTATCCCCTGCCCCCGACTCTCAATCACAGAAGGCCACATGGGAAGCAGGAACTAGGTACTCCTACCACTCTTAGCCAGAGAGATATCAGTGAAGGCCTAGTGAGGAGCCTGAACTCCCACCCACTCTTGCTTCACCGTAATGAATACCTACCCGGTTTCAAGTGTCAACAGAAACCAAGTGAGGGCCCCAGACTTCTACCCCCACTTGGTAGCGATGAGGCAGTGTTGCCTAATTTTCCTTGCCCTACAGGAGCAGTGTCAAGAGAAGCCATCTAAAACAGATCTTTAAACAAAATTCAGAATTTGCTAACATAATGTTCCAAACAGGCAGGCTTTAATAGAAAATTCTTTGTCATATTAAAAACCAGATCTGAATGAAAATCAACACAAAACAAAACAATCAATTGATACTATTAATAACATGGAAATGACAGAGATGTTAAATGTATCTGTCAAAGATTTTAAAGCAGCCATGATAAAAATAATTTAATGAGTAATTTAAACAAAAAATAGAAAGTCATCTCCTAAAAATATCTAAGCAAATATAAGTAGAAGATGTAAAGAAAAAACAAATGGAGATTTTAGAAGTGAAAAATACAATAACCAAAATAAAACACAAATTGTTTTATTAGTTGGAGAGAAATATCACTTTACCCGTAAGGAAAATATAGTTCAAAAACAGTGTATTTCCCACTAGAAACCATGGAGGACTGAAGTAATTGACATTTTTCAAGTGTAGAGGAAGAGAACTGAACAAAGAATCTTATGTCTAATGAAAATACTCACTAGAAATGAAGGTGAACATGATATAGGATTCCATCAGACCTCTCCTAAAAGAATGAGTAAAAGAAATTCTCTAGACAGCAATAAAACTGTATTTATAGTTTCAGGAATCTCAGAATATTAGGAAAGAAGAAAACAATAAGAAAAAATTTGGTAAATACAACAGAATTTTCTTTTCCTTTTGAGTTTCCTAAACTATATTTGAAAATCAAAGGAAAGATTATGACTTTGTCTGATATGCTTCTAAATGTTGACAGAGAAAACATTTAAGACAATTGCATTGAAGGGAGAAGGGTAAAGGGTGTAAGACAAGTAAGGTTTACACACTTTGCTCAAATTGATAAATTGACAACACTGATAAACTATAAATTTATATATACATATACATGTACATACATATACACACATACATACATATATACACATATATATAATATGTAGAGAAATAACTTTATAAAACTATGCACATAGATACGCTAAAAATGATAAAGGTAAATCAATGAAATTGGTTTTATTGCTTTTAAAATTTTTTCATTTTTATTATTTTAAACAATTTTTATTATTTTAAAATTTAAAAAAGTGCTTAATTAACCCATAGTAAAGGAAGAAAAAGGAAACAAAAACAAAAAAGAGATAAAACAGAGAAAATAAACAGAAACAACAAAATAAAACTTAATTTTGAGCCTAATGAACCAATGATTACATTAAATGTAAATGGTCTAAATAGAACAATTCAGAGGCAGAGATTGACAGTGTGAATTAAAAACATGACCCAATTATGTGCTCCTTATAACAAACATTTCAAATACAACCCTATAGGAAGATTGAAAGTAAAAATGTGATAAAATGATATGTTATGCAAACATTATTTAAGAGAATGCATATATGGTCATATTAATATGACATATGATAGACCCCAGAGCAAAGAAAATTACCAGAGACAGACAGGAGATTATTTAATAGTAAGAGGGTCAATCTCCCAAGTAGACATAGCAACTTTAAATACACAGAAACAGAAGAGCTGCAAAATATATAAAACAACAGAATAATAGAACTAAAAAAAGAAACAGACAATCCAAAATTATATCTGAAAACTTTAATCACTTTTTCAACTACTAGCCAGAAAATTACTGAGGATATTGAAAGACTCAGCAATACCATCGACAGAAAGGATCAAATTGACATTTATAGTATATGCCTCCTAAAAATAGAAGAATACACTTTTTTTAAGTGTCCATTGAACATACACCAAGATAAAACATATTTTGGGACAAAAGGAAACATCAATAAATTAGAAATAACTGAAATCATACATGTAGTGTGTCCTCCAACTACAATGGGAACAAAAAGGAAATCAAGAACAGAAAGATAAGAGGAATATATTCAAATACTTGGAAACTAAACACCAGACATCTAAACAATCCATAGGTCAAGAATGAAGCCTCAAAGAAAATTTAAAAAATACATCTAATTCAATGAAGATGAAAATACAATGTATCAAAATTTCTGGGACACTATTATGCTTTCACACACACTATATTTCTGGCCCACTTCTCTGTCTTTCTCTTCCACTTTTAATGGCTCACATGATTAGATTGGGCTACTTGGATAATCCTGGGTAATTTCCTCATCTCAAAATTCTTAACCTAATCATATCACCAAAGCCCCTTTACTCACATAAGGTAGCATATTCACAGGTTTTGGGGACTGAGGTATGACTGTCTGCTGTCTGACTGTCATTTGGGATCTGTTATTCTGCCTGCCATAATCAGCCATTTTGGTGTGCTGGGACGGTAGGTAGGGAAGGAAGGGTGTATGTTTCAATTGCAGAGCCACGCCAGGATTGTTGTTTCTTAGACATGACCTGCTGTGCAATTATTCACAGATTATCTCTGGGCCCACATTTCCCTGTTTCGGAGATTCTAAAGGATGGCACTTGTTGATTTCTTTCACTCTTTTCCTTGGTCTATTAATGTTTTCATTATTCAACAATGAATACTCACTGTCTTACTCCATTTAGGTGGCTGAAGCAAAATAGCATAGACTGGGTGGTTTACAAATGATAGACATTTGTATCTCACAGTTCTGGAGGTTCAGAAGTCCAAGATCAAGGTGCTGATAGATACAGTGTCCAGTGAGGGCCTACTTTCCATTTATAATGATACCTTCTCTCTGCATCCCCACATTGGTGGAAGGGAAAAAGGACCTCTTTGGGAAGTTTTTTATAAGGGCACTAATTCTATTCATGAGGAATGACCTTATTATCTCCCAAGGCCCCACTTTCTAATACCAATTATATTGGTGATTGGATTTCAGCATATGAAATGTGTGCAGGGGTGAGGAGGGGGACAAATATTCAGACCAGAGTACTCACTGTGTTCCATAGTTCAGGTACTATTGTGGGTGATGTACATACTGAGAGGCATTAATAACAGGAGCAGCCAGGTCCCTGCCTATGCTCATAGAACTTAGTTTCTTTCTTTCTTCTTTCTTTCTTTCCTTCTTTCCTTCCTTCCTTCCTTCTTTCTTTCCTTCCTTCCTTCCTTCCTTTCCTTCTTTCTTTCTTTCTTCTTTTCTTTCTTTTTTTTTTTGGAGTTTTGCTCTTGCTGCCCAGGCTTGAGTGCAATGGTGCAATCTCAGCTCACTACAACCTCTGCCTCTCAGGTTCAAGTGATTCTCCTGCCTTAGCTTTCCCAGTAGCTGGGATTGCAGGTACCCACCACCATGCCCGGCTAATATTTTTAGTAGAGATGGGATGTCACCATATTGGCCAGGCTGGTCTCGAACTCCTGACCTCAGATGATCCACCCACCTTAGCTTCCCAATGTGCTGCGATTACAGGTGTGAGCCACTATGCCTGGCCAGAGCTTAGTTTCTGAAGGAGAGGGCAGACTAAATGGGAGACTTTTAGATAATGATGTATGGTATAAATTACATACAGCAGGGTAATTTGGATTGGCTGGTGGGGAACATATTTCTCAAAAGGGAACACTTACACTCATTCCAGACAGAAAAAGCAAGATATGCAAAAGTCTAGGGGGAAGAACATGGCCAATAGGCAGAGAGAACAGTTACTGGAATAGTTTCTGAATCAGCCCTAACTTTATGATGAACTTGATGGCTTGGCATGTACAAAGAAGACCGGTGCATATTGTCGTTTTTTGTGATGGTTTCCCTTTTCCACATGTAGAATTTGGCCACCTAAAGCTTGGACTTCACAATCCATTCTGAGGTTGAGTACAAATCTGAGAAACGAGCATCATAGCAATCTTCTCACTTTCTCCCCACCATACCCTGTAAGTCTCACGGTGTCCTCAAGACTATCTCAAATAATAGTACTGATCACTAACAAACACTGAGATTTTTCTCCCAATATATATGACAGGTATAGTATATACTTCTTCATTTAAAAATAAAGAAAAGAGAAAAGAAAAAGAGCATCAGGAGAGAAATCACAGTTGTAGGGAAGTGGTTCAGTCTGTAATTTACATATCACACATTAGAGTGTAGTCCTCACCAAGAAACAGGGAAATTGTCTATGTGCATTCCAAATCCTAAACATTTTTTTGATTACTGAGACTCAGAGCCTTACTTTACAAAACAAAATAGAACATTCTTGTGTTTCACAATTGCAATGATCATGGCACCTGCTAAAACAACTAAGTAATAAAGTTCAAACAAATTAATGGTAGATATTTTCAATTTTCTGTGCAGCATGTTAAAACAAACAGTTGGAAAATTAATTTTTTAAAAAAAAGCAAGTGGAGAACAGGGCATCATGGAACTCTTCAAATCATTAGTTTGACTGAAATTTTTCTTTCCAATTTCTTAGCTTTGTGAAGTTCTTAAATGCAGTCCTTGTGGCACTGCTCTCAAAAATGTAAGCTTCTACCAATTCTGAGAGCAGGAAGGGGTGGTGCAATTAACCCAATAATTCTGGTTGGCAGCTATCAGAATTTGAGCTTCTCAAGGTTTGGGAGGGCAGCAGGTGCTATTCTCCTAATGTGGTCTCAAAACAGTGTCAGAAGTCAGTAGATTTCATTCAGATTTCTGGAAGAAGTGTGACGAGCTAGAATGTAAGAATTCTGAAGTTTCATATCAAAGATTCAATGACAGTCATAGAACTTGAAGGGATTGCTGAACAGGGCCTGAACAGTTCCTAAAAGTATATGAAAATGACTAAGCTTCACCCTTGTGGGCATAAGAAAATGTCCTACTTGGCTTTAAGCATATAGACATAGAGAAGAAACAAGTGAGATGTGATATTTATTTAGCAGCTTAAGGAGCTAGTATGCTCAGATGCCACAGTGAAATGGGAAGAAGACCTTACGTAGCCTGGCTATAACTACTCTTGCATGCAGCCTCCTAATATTCCTCCCCAGTGTCTGCAGCATTGATGGCATTGATCAAGCCAATGGAACACATCTGAATATGATCAGTTTGGTGATCAACATTTAGCTTTAGCAGTAAGCACCTGAATACGTTAACTTACACGCTTGGAAGATGGCTTTTGAATATGGCTGAACCATGTTCTTTGGGTCAGTGGGTCTCAACCCTGTCTATAGATCAATACTTAACCTTGCAAAGACTGAAGAGATGGTGCCCAGGCATCAGTGCTTTATAAAAGTTCCTGAGGCAGATCTAATGTGCAAAGTCTATATGAACATCTTCTAAGTCTACAGAAGACCTTGAAATATTTTTTTAAAATATTTTATTTTATAGAACAAATCATAGGCCTAGGGAAAAGACAACTTGCTTAAGATATTATTCAGTGCTGGGCCTAGAATAGAAATATTCTAAATCTTGCCATTTAGGAGAGGCCATGACTTTTCAAGTGAAAGTGCCGGGCAAATATAATTTTGCTTTTACAGGTCTTTAAAGGATTACTTTATACATCCTTATAGTCCTTAGCAAATCTTATAGGTTTTCACAATGTTCAATTATTTATTCAGCCCACACACATTTCTGGAGCTCCTTTACAATAGCCGATCTTTGTTTGGGTACTTGGATTACATTAGTGAACAAAACATGCACAGACCCTTGTCTTCCTGCTTTTTATGTTCTCCTAGGAGAAGGCAGAAAATAAACAACCCAAGTGGAAGTACATGAATTGGTTTAATGGAAGGTGATATGTACTTTTAAAAAGGAAAGTTGAGCAGGGGAATTGAGAGTACTGGGTAGGGGCACCTTTTAGCATTAAGTAGAGTGGTGGGGTTTGGCCCTATTGAGAGGAAAGGATTGTGGGGGTGAATATCTGGAGAAGATTTTTCCAGACAGAGGGAACAGAGAGAATGGTTCCAAGGGAAAGTTGCAGAATAGGAAGGAGGGTGGGGAGGAGCAAATCATAAAGGCTCTTGTAGACCATTTAAGGACCCTGATTTTATTCTCAATAAAATGGGGAAGCTTTGGAGAGTTTTGAGCAGAGGAGTGAAATCTGATTGATGTTGTCAAAATATTATTTTGGCTGTGATGTGGGAATAGAGGCCACAGAAGCAAGAGAGAAGATAAGTGCTCCATCTACAGGGCATCAGGGCAGGGTGAGAACTAGGAACATTCTGATGATATTTTGTTGTTTGTTTAAATGTACATTTTAAAATTTATTTAAAAACATTTAGACACAGTAAAATTCACTTTCTTTTGGTGTGACAAACTTACCAAGTCAGGTAACCACCACCTAATCAGAATACAGGATGATTCCCTCTTCTCCCCCGAACTTCCCTTACACTATACTTTTGTAGTTCTTCAGCCATCTTCAACCACCTCTCACCCCTGGCAACCACTGATTTATTCTCCATTCCAAAAGTTGTTGGTTGGTTTTTTCCTCAGAATGTCACACAAAATGTAAGTACGCAGTATGAAATCATTTGTATGGTTTCTTGTTCTTAGCATAATGCACTTGAGATTTATCCAGGTTGTTGTATGCCATGGTCTGAATGTATGCATCTCTCTAAAATTTTTATGTTGAAACTTAAACCCTGAGGTGATGGTATTAAGAAGTGGGCTTTCTTCCCCTTCCCCTTCCCCTTCCCCTTCCCCTTCCTCCTCCTTCTCCTCCTCCTCCTCCTCCTCTTCTCCTTCTCCTTCCTCTTCCTCCTCCTCCTCTTCCTCCTCCTCTTCTCCTTCTCCTTCCTCTTCCTCTTCCTCCTCCTCCTCTTCCTCTTCCTCCTCCTCGTCCTCTTCTTCTTTCTTCTTCTTTCTTCTTCTTTTGTTTTGTTTAAAGGAAGTGATTAAATCCTGAGGGCTTTGTCCTCATAATAGATTTGTGCTCTCATAAAAGAGTTTGAATGGAATGTTCTAGTGCCTTTTGCTCTTTCATCCCTTCTGCCATGTGAGGACACAATATTCACTCCTTTTTGCCCTCCTCTGCCATGTGAGGAAATAGCAAGAAGACACAATTTTGGAAGCAGTGAGCAGTACTCACCAGACATTAAATCTGCTGATGCCTTGATGTTGGACTTCCCATCTTCCAGAACAGTGAGAAATACATTTCTATTGTTTGTAAATTACCTAGTTTAAGGTATTTTGCTATAGCAGTAGAAGCAGACTAAGACACTGTGTCTAACGATAATTCACATTTTTAATTGCAGAATTGTATTTTGTTGTATGAATGTACATCGGTTTATCTATTTACTCACTGAAGAACATTTGGTGCATTTCCAGTTTTTTGACAATTAAGAATATTGCTTTTATAAAACCAACGTGGATGTTTTTGTGTGAATATACACTTTCATTTCTCTAAAGTAAATATGTAGGAGTGCAATTTCTGGGCCATACAGTAAGTTTATGGTTTAACTTTATAGGACACTGCCAAAATATTTTCCAGAGTGACTCTACCATTTTGGATTCTTACCAGCAACTTATGAGAGTTCCATTGCTCCACATTCTAATCAATATTGGAGAGTATCAATTTTATTTTAATTCAATCATTCTAATGAGTGTGTAGTGGTATGGCAACATAATTTTAATTTGGATTTAACTAATGAATAATGATATTAAACATCTTTTCTGTACTTCTTTTTGATCTACGCATCTTCTTCGATGCCTATTCAAACTTTTACCCATTTTTCCTTTTTAAAAATTGAAACATTGTTGAGTTTTGAGGTTTTACACACATTCGTGCACACATCCTGAATATAATACCAAATTTGTCAGATATATAATTAATAGGTATTTTATTTCCAGTCTGTAGGCTATGTTTTTATTCTCTTAACAGGCCCTTTCACCGTGACAAAATTTTTCATTTTGTTGAAGTCTAATCTATCAATTTTTTCCTTGATGAAGCACGACTTCAGTGTCATTCTCAAGAACTCTTCCCTTAGCCTAATTTTCTTATTTTTCTAAAGATTTTGTTATTTTGTGTTTAAGTTTATAATCTATTTTGTATTACTTTGTATAAGAAATAAGTTATTGATTGATGTTATTGTTTTCATGTGAATGTTTCATTGTTCCAAAACAGATTGTTAGAAAGAATATCCTTTCTTCATTAAATTGTCTTTGTAACTTTGCCAACAGTTAGTTGACCATATTTGTGTATGTCTATTTCTAGACTTTCTATTCTGCTATACTCATCTGTGTATTCATCCGTTTGTCAGTACTGTAACAATCTTGATTACTGTAACTTTACAGTGAGCCTTAAAATCAGTTAGTGTGAGCCTTCCAATTTTGTTCTTTATTATCAAAGTTCTTTTGGCTATTCTAGTTCTTTCCTTTCAACAAAAAATTTTGGAGCTAGGCGATTGACATTGTATTAGTCTTTTCAGGCAGCCACAGTCAAATACCATAGAGTAGGTGCCTTAAACAACAGAACTTTATTTCTCAAAGTTTTGAGAGAGTCCAAGATCAAGGTGCTGTCTGATTTGGTTTTTGGAGAGGGCTTCCTTCCTAGTTTACAGAAAGTTCCTTCTCACTGTGACCTCACATGGTAGAGAGAAAGAACGCATTAGCTTTGTGGTGTCTCTTCTAATAAGGATATCAATTCTATTGCATCAGAGCCTCATCCTTACCATCTCATTTCACATTAGGTACCCCCATAGAGGCCATGTCTCAAAATATAGTCACATTGCTAGTTGGGGCTTCAACACATGCATTCTGGAGGTATTTAACACATGAATTTTGAAGAGACACAAATACTCAGTCCTTAACAGATATCTACAGGAAATCCTGCTGGTATGATTAGGATTACACTAAATTTATAGATTGATTTTGGAAGTGTGGTTTGAATTATTCATTCTCATAAGAAAGATATTGTTTCTTTAGCATTGGGAATATTACATTGTCTATATGAGATTAAATGCACTTTAAATGTTTAATTTTATCAACTTCTAATTCTTAGAAACACATATACACGTGCAATAGCTAAGGCGATATCTGGTAGTAAGAAAAAAACTCTCCTGTCCGTGAAGTAATTTCCATATAATATTGTAGATCCAGTTGGAAAAAATTGTGTAGGTATGATATTGATATGTACAGAAAAGATAGTGAATGTTTATATATTTATGTAATTGTTAGTATTTCTTTTTTGTTTATGCAGAATATTTAAAACAGATGTATTGAAAGTTCACCAATGAACCCTTGATGTCATTTGCTTTCTCTTTCTTTGTTAGCTTTAATTTACTATTTTGCAGATGTTTCATATGTCATGAAAAATGGCTTTCGTTGATTTTTAAGATCCTCTTTAAAAGAAGATTATTTGAAATAAAATGATGCATTCTTTTATATCATACACAAAATCAACTCAAAGTAGATTATTTAAAGACTTAAATTTAAGTCTGGAAATTGTAAAACTTCTAAAAGAAAGTGAGAAAATCTTCATGACATTGGCCTTGGCAATGATTTCATGGCTATGACACCAAAACATGAGCAACAAAACAAAAAATAAACAGGTGAGATAATATCAAACTAAAAAGCTTCTGCACAATAAAGGAACCAACAAAATGAAAAGACAACCTGTGTAATAGGAGAAAATACTCATATGTCTGATAAGGGGTTAATTTCCCCATTGTGTAAGGATCTCCTATAATTCAATAGCAAAAAGTGAATAACTCAGTTAAAAAATGGGCAAATGAACTGAATAGACATTTCTCTAAAGAAGACATGCAAATGGCCAAGAGGTATATGAAAAAATGTTCAATGTTACTTGTCATCAGGGAAATTAAAGTCAAAATCACAATGAAATATAAAGTTATGGTAATCAAGACTTATAGTACTAACAAATAGATAAACACACTGATGAGTATAGCAGAATAGAAAGTCCAGAAATAGACATACACAAACATGGTCAACTGGCTGTTGGCAAAGTTACAAAGACAATTTAATGGAGAAAGGATATTCTTTCTAACGAACAGTTCTGGAACAATGAAACATTCATAGCAAAAAAAGAACATTAGCCACATCTTATTCCTTATACAAAAATTAACACAAAATGGATTATAAGCTTAAATGTAAAATGCAAAATTATAAAACCTTTAGGAAAATAAGAAAATTAGTCTAAGGAAAGAGTTCTTGAATATGGCACCAAAATTATGCTTCATCAAAGAAAAACAAACACCTATAATGTAACAATAGAAACCCACAGGCTTTCTGTCCCAGTGGCAAGCTACTTATGGAGCTGTTAAATAAAGCACATTTTATCTCCTTATTTGATTAATGTACTTTCATAAGATCAGAGAGGCCAAATTCTTGTCTTCCTGGAAGGTCTGTGAGCGACCTTGGCAGGCAAAGGGAGAGTTGGCGCTGTCCCGTATACTCTGTTCCCTTCCTCAGCCCATTCTCGTTCCTGGAGAGCCCAGTTTTCAAAATCCTGCAGTGCTGCCTTGTGTGTAGTGTGCGGGCTGGTTTGTCAGAGGGCTGTACTCAGTGCCTTTCCACCCTCGCCTTTCCTTCTTGCCTTGGTGCTGTGCTTCTCACTGAGTCTGTCTCTGTGCTCTTGCCCCTACCCTAGTGGCATTCCACTGCTACTTTATACACTACATGCTGCTATTTTGGTGATACAAGACAGGAAAAGAGGATGTTCTCTTAATTCTGAATAAGTCTCAGTCTTGGGCAAGTCCTGTACTCCTGGTTAAGACTTTCCCATGTCATGTTCCTCATGACATTCCTACTCTCTCTCCAGGGAAAAGCATTTGTTCTGCTTACTTTCCCAGCTGGGATGGGTTTTACCCAGTGCCCTAAAGACGACAGCGGTGCCCTCCCCCGGCCCCACTATTAAGGCTTTCGTTTCTTGCAGTAGACAGGGAGAAGTGTATAGGAAGGTTTTACAGCAGCTGCTGTTCTCCTCCGGGCCTGCATATAAGGAAACTTTTTCAGGACTCTCACCAGACATTTTTGAGGGATCCACAGAAAAACGCATGCAAGAGGGTGAGAATTTTCTATATATTTGTGTTCCCAGAGGGTGTACACTCACTCTGTGGCCAGACTTTACTTAGCCTCTGCCAATGCCACAACTATGTAGCTGAACTTTTCCCGTCTGACAGCTTCTGGGTCAGGTCAGCAAATACACGTTCCTTGTCTCTCTCTCTCAGGCAATCATCTCTTAGATTTGAGACCATTTGATCATTCACTGCTCTTTAGATCTCTGAGGGGTTCAAAGAAAGCCATAAACATACTGTTTGCCTGCTTTGTTGTTGATAGAGTGGATATGAGGCTCTTTTCAGCTTGCTACATCCTAAGTGAGAAAAATATTTGCCAATCATATATCTGATCAGGGGATAATCTCACAAATATGTAAGTAACTCCTATAATTCAATAGCCACAAAATTAAAGAACTCAATTTAAAAATGGCCAAATGACCTGAATAGACATTTCTCTAAAGAAGACATACAAATGACCAACAGGTATGCAGCTATTACTCTGTAAAGAAAAAGGAAAGTCTAACATCAACACTGATTTATATAAAAATGTTACATAACAATAAAAATGTTACATCCCTGGTAGTAGGATCATAGGAAACCTATTTTCTTCTTTTTGTTTTTCTGTACATTCTGATTTTTTTTGTATAAAAAAGTTTTTAATCAGAAAAGACTTATTAATATTATTTTCATGCAAAAATAAAGAAAACAATAAATATGGATTTATTTTATAGCATGAGTCAAATTTCTGCTCCCTGGACATCCTGGCTAACAAATCATAGTTTCGTTTTGAAACTGAACATTGTCTGATCCTTAGTGCAAGGCTAGTGTTGGCCATATATCGGAAGCACAGGTTGGTCCCAGGCTGGGGTCCGTGATTTCCTCCTCACTGAGGTGTGTGAAGCCATGGAGGCCAACTGGGAAACAGCAACCTGGGGAGATACTTGGTCAACAAGCACAGCAAACCAAGATCACACAAATTAAAGAGTGGCTGGTAATTTCCTCTCCTACCTTCATACACCTATCCCCTCCTCCTTTTGATATTGCCATGTCTCACAGATGTCTCAGATGCAGTGTCCCAGGAATGCCTTCTCCATGCTTCCATATACGAGCAGGCTGCTCTTCTTGTGTCCTCTGCTGTCCTCGTCTACTAGGGCTAAGGTGGCACTCATCACTTCATCATATTCTAATGTAGACCTCTTTGTCTACCTATGAGGAAATAAATTTCATGGGAACCAAAGCAAAACCCTTTCATGTTAGTGTGCCTCTAGTGGCTAGGATGATAAATATTAGTTGAATTCAATAGAAAATTTGTTTATTTATTTATTTACTTTTGTGGGACAGAGTCTTTCTCTGTCACCTAGGTTGGAGTACAGTAGTGTGATCTCTGCTCACTATGGCCTCAACATCCCAGGCTTACGCTATTCTCCCCGCCTTAGCCTCCCAAGTAGCTGGGACCACAGGCATGCACCAGCATTCCTGCTAATTTTTCTGTTTTTTTTTTTTTTTTTTTTTTTTTTTTTTTTTTGTAGAGACAGGGGTCTCCCTATGTTGCCCAGGCTGGTCTTGAACTCCTGGGCTCAAATGATCCGCCTGCCTCAGCCTCCCAAGGTCCTGGGATTGCAGGCCACTGTGCCCAGCATAAAAATTGATTTTTAAAAGTTGAATTTGTTGTTCCTTATAACCTGATTCAACCCAAATGTGTTATCTGGCTACTTCATGTATACACTCATGACAATTGTCAATATGTGGATAGATGGACATATCCTTGCCTCCTCCACTATACATTTAGTACAAGTGACAACTGGGAAAAATTTTAAAAACAAATTATATGTAAATGTTTAGAATGGTCATTATTTTTAAAAACACTTTTCCCAGTCACAAAATTGCTTATTCAAATATAAGCATTCAATTAAACTTTTCTGCACTTCAGCTCTAAAAGCTAAAGTAATTGTATTCTTTTATAGATACAATTTATTCCTCTAATGGGGGTTATAATTTCAAGAGCATACTGGAAGAAAATTCCGTGGAAGAATTACATAACCCACATATTTAAATTTAGATATTAAATATTCCTTTTTATTTCCTAATTGTAAAATTAAAATTTAAAATAATAAATTTTCCTCTATCTGAAAGTGTTTTTTGTCTTATATTTTTAAATATTCAATTAAAAAAATACCAGCTGTGTGACTGTATACTTTTTGTTCCCAAAGCATTTTGTAACTCCTCTAGGACAGCTTGACAGCGACTGCTGATATTTTAATATTATTACCTATTTGATGTCTGTCATCATTGTTACATTGTAAGCCCCCTCCTATGAAGACAGAGTATGAAGCTATAATATCTTGTTCATAGGGATACCCCCAGTCAAAGCCCTCAGTCAGGCTTTGGCATGCAGTAATCATTAATGAGTATTGAGTGAATGAATTAATATTAATGTTGACTTAATTTAAAATATTTTTATTTTCATTTATTTCTTAAACTATTAAATTTATATTTTGGACTTTAGGATGAACTTTAAAAATATCTGCTGTGTTTATTAGGTTCTTACTCTGGCTTCAATACTATTTTTGGCAACAGCAAAGTAATAGCTGATTGATTTATGGGGGAGATAATAGCCATCATTGGTGATTCTCTGTAAAATATCTTCTGAAGTGTCATTCAACGGAAGAGGTTGTATGGACAGTAAATAACTCTATTATTTAAGATTTTAGCCACAGGATCTATTACATCTATGTCTCTCATACAAATGTTATCTTTGATTAAGTAAATAGACCACAAAGCAGCCCAGACTTTGTCGATGGTGCTATTTCAACATTGAAAGCCTATAAGACAGTGTCGTCAGTTTTCATATGCAAAGTGCAATCATGCTGTGGATTTTTGTAACAGATGTAGATCCATTGTTTTCCTGGGAAACACATTTTTGTAATTAACAACAAAAACAAGTGGTTTTTGATGTAAAGTGATTTGTCACAGTATCTGTATGTTGGTGAATGCTTTTAGGTTTGGAAGCTTACACTGGCATCATCATATTGATTTGGTTTGTTTTACTCCAGAGTTATTCTTGATGGTCTAATCGCTTAGATTTAGTCCTTTAACTGATTTTCTGTGTTTTACTTTTGGCATCAAACCTCAAACTAGATCACAGAAGGAATAAGAAAAATAATCAGAGGCAGTTTCTTTAGGCAATAAAACTTAACGTAAATATTTGGCAAACTACTGCCTTCACTATGACTCCAAGCTAGATTTGTGCTAGCTACATGTTCTTTTCTGTCCTCATATCTCATCAGTAGGCCTGGAATTGACTGGAGAGTAGGATGGAATGTGGCATGCTGGTGAAAAGGCACATACGCTCTCTTATTAGATATATTTAATTTAACGTTATTTTTTTTTTTGAAAGAAAGAAAGAAAAAAATGAAGAAGAGGAAGAAAAAGGAAGAGAAAGAGAGAGAGAGAATGGGAGTATTGCTTTCTTGCCCAGGCTAGAATGCAGTTTAGTAATGGGTATTGAAGACCTCTTTTATACCAATAATTATACTTGATGTAGACAGGAAAGAATAAGGGAAGAAAATAACAAACAAGCAGCCAACCAACATTTCATTTAAAACTATGAAATGCTATGCGATTACTGAGGAGTGATTTACTTCCAATTATGTAGTCACTTTTGGAATAGGTGTAAGGTGGTAATATATGTTTTGTGTATTTGAAGTGGAGAGTTCTGTAAATGTTTATTAAGTTTACTTGTTCCGGGTCTGAGTTCAAGTCCTGAATGTCCTTGTTAATTTTCTGTCTTGTTGATCTATAAAATCGTTAGCTCTTCTTGTTACATTGATCCTTTTGCCATTATATAATGTCCTTCTTTGCCTCTTTTGCTCTTTGTTGCTTTAAAGTCTACTTTATCAGAGGCGAGAATTGCATCTCCTGCTTTTTGTTTATTTGTTTATTTTTACTCTCTGATTGGTTGATAAATCTTCCTCCTTCTCTTTGTTTTGAGTCTTTGTGTATCATTGCATGTGAGATGGGTCTGGATGCAGCATACCAATGAGTTTTGGCTTTTTATCCAATTAGAATATATATATAGGTTTAATACTGGCATTTGATGCTAGCTGGCTGTTTTGCCCATTAGTTAGTGTAAATTTTTCATTGTGTTAATACTCTTTTCTTATTGATATATTTTCAGAAAGGCTGATATTGGTTGTTCCTTTATATGTATAGTGCTTCTTTCAGAAGCTCTTGTAAAGCAGGCCTGATGGTGGTGAAGTCTCTAAGCACTTGTTTGTTCGCAAAAGATTTAATTTTTCCTTTGATTATAAAGCTTAGTTTGGCTGGATAGGAAATTCTGGGTTGAAAGTTCTTTTCTTTAAGGATGTTAAATATTGGTCCCTGCTCTTTTCTGGCTTATAGGGTTTCTGCTGAGAGATCTGCTGTAAGTCTGATAGGTTTCCCTTTATGGGTAACCTGACCTTTCTCTCTGGCTGCCCTTAGTATTTTCTCCTTCATTTCAACCCTAATAAATCTGGCAATTATGTGCCTTGGGGTTGGTCTTCTTGAAGAATATCTTTGTGGTGTTCTCTGTATTACCTGGAGTTGAATATTACCCTGCCTTGCCAGGTTGGGAAAATTTTCCTGAATGATATCCTGAAGAGTATTTTCCAACTTGGATTCATTCTCTTCGTCACATTCAGGTACACCTATCAAACGTAAATTAGGTCTTTTCACATAGTCCCATATTTCCTGGAGACTTTGCTCATTCCTTTTCATCCTTTTTTCTCCATTCTTGTCTTCTCGTTTCATTTCACTGAGCTGGTCCTCGACTTCTGATATCCTTTCTTCTGCTTGATCAATTCGACTGTTTAAACTTGTGCATGCTTAGCGAAGTTCTCGTGTTGTGTTTTTCAGCTCCATCAGTTCACTTATATTCTTCTCTAAATTGTCCATTCTCATTAACATTTCGTCAAACCTTTTTTCAAGGTTCTTAGTTTCTTTGCATTGGGTTAGAACAAGTTCTTTTAATTCACAGAAGTTTCTTATCACCCACGTTTTGAAACCTGCTTCTGTTATTGGATATATTTAATTTAATATTAAATATATCTATTAAGCCTTGTTCTGTTACTGATGAGGAATTGCGATCCCCTGTAGAGGGAGAGGCATTCTGATTTTGAGTATTCTCTGCCTTTTTACGCTGGTTTCTTCCCTTCATTATATATTTATCCATCTGTCATCTTTGTAATTACCGACTTTCTAACTAGGTCTCTGAGCTGACGTCCAACTTGTTGATTCCCAGCGCCGAAATCTGAGCAATCCACTGAGCCGGCCAAAATAGCGGTGTTAAGATTGATGGTGCTTTTCTGCCTGGGAATCTCCGGACTCTGCACCAAGAACTGGTGCGCTAAGGCACCAGCAAAACCGCCACACCGGCCACAAGAGTTGCCCTGGCGACCCGTGGGACTCCTCTGCTGGGAATCTCCTAGTCTGTGAGCAACAAATATTCGTCTGAAAGTGTGGCGTCCTCTCGTTCTCTGCGCTTTCACTGGGAACTACGAGTCCGAGCTGCTAGTGATCAGCCATCTTGGATCTCTCTCCCCTAATTTAACATTATTAATTTAGTATTATTAGTAAACCATTAAAACATATATAATTAATATGTATCATAATTTGAATAGTAACTTTTATATACTAATTTGCAATAAAACAAATATCATGAAAAATATCCCCTTAAAAAAGTTATTTCATAGTTTCCTTTTTTGTTTTTCAGTCTTGTTTATTTATAAAGACAAAAGCTGCATGGTGCTAAAATATGATAGCAGTTTTTAACCTTCCTCATGTACTGCATCTTGTTTAGTATTTTTTATTCAACTTTATATATTGGCCTGATGAATTAGTAAATTGAGTTCCATAAGCACAAACTCACTTGTGGACGCAGTAACCAAGAATCTCTCAACCCATAAGAAGCTCTTGATTAAATACATTCAGGCTAAATTCATATGTACATCATTTCTTCCTATACTTTTTGTACAAATCGTGTAAATGATAGAAATGAGAGATTAAAGTTTGAAACAAAGGCAGGAGTCATAAATGATTTATCATCAATGCAATGGCTATCGAAAGTCCACCCTTTAACCAGTAAACTCTTGTTTTTTTTTCTTCTCAATTGTTTTCTCCATTTATTAATGGAGGCGATGAGTATGTGTGGGATGTTGAAGTGGAGAAAACAGTGATTGCTTACAGGCATAGACATAACTTCATTACTTACTCTACTGCTTTCTAACTGGGTCACCTTGGAAAAACTCATAATGTTTTTCAGCTTGTTTCTTCACCTCAGTAATAGGAAATACAAACCTAGTAACAATACTGTGAGCTTTAAAAAGTGGGGGTTGATTGTTACATAACTGCGAAGCATTTGAAAGCCTTTGCAATGTGTAAAATAATTTATATGCTGAAAAATATACAATGGCTGCAACTTGTGAAGGATTCAATTATTTTTTTTTAACTTTTGGCTACTTGCAACAATAAAACACTATTGCTATAACTTAAAAGTTATTGGCTGTTAGTACTGATGGATATATATATTTTTCAAGTTTTTACAGAGGACTTTGTGCAGAAGTATCTTCTAGACTAGACTGCTAGTCTAGAAGATACTTCTCTCTCTTTACTTTGGTAAAGAGAAACATCATTTGTGGGAGGGTTAAATACATGGTTTTATATGTTTAAAAATACATGTTTTTATATTTTGAAACACTTGCCATATTTTAACTGGAATAGGAGCTTAAAAGTTGTTAGCTCAGATCTCTAATTTCCCAAGGGAAAAAAAAGACAGAGACAGATGACTTTCAAAAGTTCCCACAGGTAGATAGTGTCATGATATGACTAAAATACTAGTGAATGCTCTTATGAACTTTGGTAGGAAGGATAATGACCCCCTAAAGGTGTCTATGTTCTAATTCCAGAAAACTGAATATGTTAACTATATTCATGTGTTCTCACTCTGCTAGTAAAGACATACTTGAGACTGGGTAATTTATAAAGGAAGGAGATTTAATTGACTCACAGTTCAGCATGTCTGGGGAGGCATCACAATCATGATGGAAGGTGAAGGAGGAGCAAAGGCACATCTTACATGGTAGCAGGCAAGAGAAAGTGTGCAAGGGAACTGGCCTTAATAAAATCATCAGATCTCGTGAGACTTATTCACTATCATGAGAATAGCATGGGAAAAACTCACCCCTATGATTCAATTACCTCCCACTGGGGTCCCTCCCATGACACATGGGGATTTTGGGAGCTACAGTTCAAGATGAGATTTGGGTAGGGACACAGCCAAACCCTATCTGTTATCTTAAACAGCAAAGGGAAGTTAAGGTTGTTGGTGAGATTAAGGCTGCTAATCAGCTGACTTTGAAATGGCAAGATTATCCTGGACTATCCCCTAGGTCTAATGGAATCACATAGATCTTTATTAGTATGAGAAGCAGGTGGAAGGAGAGAGTCAGAAGGACATCTGAAGACACTCAGATTCTGCCTTTGAGGTTGGACAAAGGGGTCATGAGCCAAGGAATTCAGATTCCCTGTAAAATCTGGAAAAGGCAAGGAAGTAGACTCTCCTATAAGTCTCCAGAAGGAATGCAACCCTGCCTACAACTTCATTTTAGCCCAGTGAGACCCATGTTGGATTCATGATCCCCAGAACTGTGTGATAAATTTTTGTTGTTTTTAGCCACTAAGTTTGTGCTGATTTGTTATAGCAGCAATAGAAATCAAATATACCAATATATCAAATTATTTTCTGAAACACTTCAGTTCAGGAGCTTGAGTCTTTAAAAGTTAATATTACTTGGCAGGCTGGATGTACTTACCGTTTAGACATAACCACCAGGATAAGCTTATTTTTCCAGTCCAATTTTAACTGCCATCCCAAGTATGTGTATAATACAATTATACAAGATGTAAGTACTGTTAAAAAAATAAGAAGTTAAATACTATAAAAAGTCACAGGCAGACTAAGCGATCAAAGCTATATTTGGAAGATATTCTTAGGAAAACAGTACCAAGCAGGGGCTAAAACATCACTTTCTTAGCATCATAGAATAAGTAATAGAAGACAAGGCAAAGACAGAGAAAATTTGAAATACCCCTAAGAAAGTTTCACTTTTGTGGCACTTTCACTGTTGTGAAGGAAGTTTTCACTGTTAGAGAGCTAGTGGCTGAATAAACCCACAGCCTAGCTCAGGATGGCTACATGGTTCACAGATTATCAAGAAGTAGAAACAGGTGATTTAAAATCTCAGACGGTGGGCTTGTGGAGCCAAAAGAGAGGGCAATTTTGCATCAAGGGTGAAAAGGGAATGAACAAGAGTCTGCAAGTTGATTGGGTATAGTGCCTCATGCGTGTAATCCCAGCACTTTGGGAGGCCGAGGCAGGCCGAGCACTTGAGGCCAGGAGTTTGAGACCAGCCCTGTCAATATGGCAAAACTGCATCTCTACTAAAAATACAAAAGAGTTAACCTGGCCTGGTAGTACATGCCTGTAGTCCCAGCTGCTCAGCAGGCTGAGGCTGTAGAATTGTTTGAACCCTGGAGGTAGAGCTGCAGTGAGACAAGATCACACCACTGGTCTCCAGCCTGGGTGACAGAGCAAGACTGTCTTAAAAAAAAAAGAAGAGACTGCAAGTTATATTAGAAGCATATTAGCTGCCTATTGCTGTTATAACAAATACCACAAACTTGGTGGTTTACTACAACATAAATTTATTCCTATACAGTTTGGAAGGTCAGAAGTCTGCTATTAATCTCATGAGGCTAAAATCAAGGTGTTAGCAGGGCTAGTTCTTTTCAGAGCCTTTAGGGGAGACTCTGAATCTATTCCTTGGCTGTTCTAGAGTTGGCTGGCATTCTTTGGCTGTGGTCACATGACTCTAGTCGCTGATTCTATTGTCACGTTGCTTTTTCCTTCCTTTGACCTTTTGCCTCTCTGTCTTAAGAACCATGTGTTGGGCAGGATGCAGGGGCTCATGCCTGTAATCCCAGCACGTTAGGAGGCCAAGGTGGGTGGGTCAGCTGAGGTCAGGAGTTTGAGAGCAGCCTGGCCAACATGGTGAAAACCCCCTCTACTAAAAAAAAAAAAAGTTATCTGGGTGTGGTGGTACACATCTGTAATCCTGAAATACTCAAGAAGTAGAGGCAGGAGAATCGCTTGAAACTGAGAGGCGGAGGTTGCAGTGAGCCAGGATCACGCCAGTGCACTCCAGCCTGGGAAACAAGAATGAAACTCCATCTCAAAAAACAGAAAAAGAAAAAGAAAACAAAACCCTGTGTTTACACATTGAGCCCACACAGATAATCTAGGATAGTCTTTCCATCTCAACATCCTTTACTTAATCACATCAGCAAAGCCCCTTTTGCTATACGAGATAACATATTCACAAATCCTAGGAATTAGGATGAGAACATCGTCTGGGAGGCATTATTCAGCCTACCACAGAAAAGTAGTCACATAGAATTTTCTTTAATTTAGACATATAACTAAACTTGGCTTAAGAGGTTTTCGTTTTTCATATTTCAGGTATTTTTGGAAGTTCTGGAAAAGGGGATTATGGAACCTGAAAACAGTCCACGCATTATCTGGAAGAATTCAGAATCGGTTACATTAATTTACTGCGAGGGCTGAGTGTCCTCTAGATGCAGGTACTTCACATAGCAACATAGAAGCATTGCAACAGATGCTGCAGACATCTAGACAAAACCTTCAAGCTCACTAGTGGGTTGCTGTGTGAAGCACCTGTGTCTACAGGAACTGCAGCCCTTGAAGTTCAACGTATGTGAGCAAAAGATGCTGCCACCTGCTGGGTGCAGTGGCTCATGCCTGTAATTCCAGCACTTTGGGAGGCCAAGGTGGGTGGATCATGAGATCAGGAGATTGAGACCATCTTGGCTAATATGGTTCCGTCTCTACTAAAAATACAAAAAATTAGCCTGGCATGGTGACATGCATCTGTAGTCCCAGCTACTCGGGATGCTGAGGCAGGAGAACTGCTTGAACTGGGAGGTGGAGGTTGCAGTGAGCTGAGATTGCGCCACTGCACTCCAGCCTGGGCAACAGTGCAAGACTTCATCTCAAATAAATAAATAAATAAATAAAAGATGCTGCCACCATTAAGGTTCTCGCCATTTGCTGTCCTGTTGTTCTCTATATCTTCAGTCATACTGCCTCACTATGCTTTCTAAGAGATGGAAATCGAAGCCACTTGAGTGAAGCAGGAGTTTAAATTGCTCTAGCCATCAAGCAATGTATCAGCCTTACTGTTCATTTGCATGTAAGCACATGTATATTTGAGCATGTGTAAAGGAAACCATAGAAAATAATAACGTTGTCTCAAATGAACTTCTCAGATTTGAATGTTAATTTCAGTGATGCTAGTTTACTGACAATTAGTATTTAAAGTGATCCATAACCTAATTCATTTTTGATAAATATTTCATATTTATTATAAAATTTGATATCTGAATTTATTTTATTTTCTCATTCAATATAAATTTGTCAATGTGCAGACACTCATTTACTCATCTATTGCATTGCATTGCACTTGATACTCTGGATACATCAGTGAACAAAGAAGTTATAATTCATTTCTTCTGTGGAAATTTTGTCCTAGTTTGGAAGGCAGACAAACAAAAAAATCAAAACAAACTGGTCAAATAAATGTCTGTATATACAAACAAATATGCTGATAAAAGTCATAGTATTAAAACTATTTTCCCATATGTTCTCAGATAAAGAAAAATTTAAGTTTCTATGATTATTGGGGGCATTAAAATTCAGCATGTAATTCTTGTTTTTATTCAATAAGTATTAAATTAAACCTTGTTGTAAATGTCCATTCTTGGAAGATACCTGCCTTAACTTTTATCTCAATTTTTGGTGTTTCCGTTTTTAAAAGGCTATTGGATCTAAGAGATTTCCATACTCCAAACAGCTACTTGGAGAAGTCTTCCACCTCTTAGAAAATATTGTCACAGTTACCCAATAGTTTAAGCAAACAACCTGATTGTTATCCTTGATCTTTCCCATTTTCATCCTCTGAACATAGATACAGGGTGGTCGGTGAGCAAGGAGGCTCCAGAGGGGGAGGGATGATGAAAGGTTGATCATTCCAATGCTATTTTCATAATTTCTTACAACTCTGATATGAATGTGCTTGGGATCTTTAAGATGACTATGAGGGCTGTGAAGGTAGAAACGTTCTATGTGTTTTTTATTCTGAGCAATTGCAATAGATGAGTAAGCAGGAAATTGAACCAGGATCAAAGACTTCAAAGAGACAGACCAGTGCAGGTGTCTAGAAATGCTTAAAGGCATTGACAGAGAGGAGGTGTCAGCTAGAGGCAAATGGGGCTGAAAAGACTGAATGAGGTATCAGTGGATATGATGGGGTGATTTAGCAGAGCCATCAAAGCAGAGTGGCTAGAGAAACGTGGACTTTGCAGTAAAGAGGTGCTGCATTCAAATATTGTTTTCCACTTGAGATTTGCCTCTTGAAGTCTGATTTTTCTCATCATAAAGTGTAGATGACAATACTGTTTATCTTAAAGATTTGTTGTTTCCGTATTAAATGAAGTTTTAGATAAGATAATGTATACAAAGCACTTAGTATGTTGTTGGCATCCAGCTGTCACTAGAGGTGGAGTCACTGTGATGCAGCAAATTGGAAGCTTTGGTGCCCCCCTCATTAGTGGTCTGTTCCACATCTGTGCAGAAGTCCTAGTAATGTACTCACGTGGTCATCTTTTGGACAACATTTGTGAAAGTAAAATATTTTGGCTGCAATTTATTAAGTCTGTTATCTCTTTTCACTCTAACTACTTTTCTGTTATATTATCCCCTCGTTTCAGAGGGAGAAAGGGGATTCATGTGACCAAAAAAAGAATTTTAAAAATAAATAAAAGAAAGTAAACCATTTCAGAAATACAAGACTCAAAAAATAGATTACACAGAAAGTTTAAGAACGTACAAAGACTCAAAAAATAGATAACATGAAAAATGTAGTAAGATACATGGAAGAAAAGTAGAATAAGAGCCAGGAGAATGAAATTAGATAAAAGAAGAAGTAATATTGGTGGGAATAAAAGTGGTTCAAATGGAAGCTAGAAAATGACGTTTCAACATACATGAAATTGGTGTCTTTGAAGGGGAAAAACAAGTAAATCATTTAGAAAAACATGAATTAAAATAACTAAAAGTATAATTGGATCATTTAAAGCACAAAGGATAAATGCTTGAGGTGATGGATACCCAATGTACCTTTATATGATTATTACGCCTTGAATTCCTGTATCAAAATATCTCATATAACTCGTAAATATATGCACTTCTTATGCATCCACAAGTTTTTTTAAAAAAGAAGTAATATTGGAAACTAAAATCCAATATAATCTTTTTGGAAATAGAAAAATAAAACTTCTAAAATTCTTACTAAAAGAGTTCATCTCAAAAAATTGATTTGACAATAAACTGAAATCTTTCTTAGTAAAATTGTTAGTCTATAAGGACAAAGAAAAAAAATCCACAGGGCCTTCAGGCAAAGAGATCAAGGTACCTATAAAGGTAAGAAAATTAGGCTGGCATTGGACTCTTCAGGAACTGAATGTAAAGCGAGTGTACTATAGAGCAGCATTAAAAAAAAAAAAACACAAAGACAGCATGACCCAAGAATATAATTTTCAGCCAAGATGTCCTTGAAATATCAAGACTATAGAAAAAAAAAAAACAGTTTTAAAGATGTAACTACACAGGAAATCCTAAATACCTTAACCTCTCCCAAAAATTCAAGTATATGGTGAGTTTCCTCCTTCCATGAGACAATTGGAGAAACTTCAGCCAGAAGGCTGGTGGCAAACATTTAACACAGTTAGTTGTAAAATTGTGACTAAACCAAGAATGGTGACATGAATGGGAAAGCTAAGTAAATAAACATTATATGTTCCAAAAAAGTGGAAGGAATACAATTTTAAAAATAGGAAGAAAAGGGAGAGTGAATGGGGAATGTTGTGTAAGATCGTTGAGTTTTATCATTAGCAAGTGAAAATCAAAATAGACAAACCAGATAATAAAATAGACAAACCAGATAATAAAAGATTAAGTAAGACAAAAGAAGATTAACAACAGTATAAAGGGTTTGAATACAAAGATTTCTACTAAAATAAGAATCGAAATCTTCCTAAACACTAAAAGACATTTTGAAACATAACAAAGATGATAAACCATTTAGAGAGAGAACTAGTAAATACTACATAATGCATGTAGTGACTGTATCTTAAAATAACATGATTGGAGGATAGCTTCTGGTTCAGATGAAGAATATTGCAATAGAATGTTGCTATCAGTCTAACAATCAAAACAAGTTGGATGATGTATTAGCCTGTTCTCACATTGCTATGAAGAACTACTGGAGACTGGGTAATTTATAACTTAAGCTGTCATGAAACCATCTCTCGCCATTTTATCATCCTCTTCTTGACTCACACCTGTTGTCAGTTCATTCCTTTATTTATTTGATAAATAATTACTGACCTCACATATACTAACATTAAGAGTGCTTTATTTGGTGATCACTGTGTCTGTCTTTAGCAGGATATTAGAGACTGGAAGAATAATGATTAGTAAGATTCTGTTTGTATTAGCTATCTATTTTCCCAAAGTCCTGTAGAACAAACAACCCCAAAATTTATGTCTTGAAACAAGAAGCACTTATTTTTCTTTGAAACCATTAGTGAGTGCACCTGATAATGAATAATCCTTCTGCTATGAATAGCTGAAGCAGCCTAATGTGATGCCGTGAAAGGATTGAATGTTTAAATTTCCTATCTGTTGCCAAAACAAATTGATTTTATAAAGCTTGGACATTTCTCCAGTTCAATTCCAATTCCTTAGAATACAGGAAATGGTGACAGAAGATACAATTCTAAAGCTTTCTCTAGAAGAATACAAACTAAAAAGAGCACAAAACAAAACAAAAAACAGTAGTAGTAGAAATATCAAATACTTGAATGGTGCTTTTTGTTGTTGTTGTTGTTTGTTCGTTTGTTTTTAGACGGAGTCTCACTTTGTTGCCCAGGCTGGAGCGCAGTGGCGCCATCTCGGCTCACGGCAATCTCCACCTCCAAGGCTCAAGCGATCCTTCTGCTTCAGGCTACCAAGTAGCTGGGACTACAGGTGTGCACCATTATGTTCAGCTAATTTTTGCACCTTTTTTTTGTAGAGATGGGGTTTTGCTGTGTTGCCAAGGCTGGTCTCAAACTTCTGGACTCAAGTGATCCACCCACCTGGGCCTCCCAGACTGCTGGGATTAGGCATGAGCCACCACGCCCTGTTTGAATGGTGCTTTTCAACTGTGAATGACAATTTTCATGAATGGCTTCTGACTCTAAACACGCTTTTTTACAAAGATTTAGCAAATTGGCATGAAAGGAAGAATGATAATTACAAATTGTCTTTTCAGGTACATTTGTATCAAGAGTTGTTTCTAAAGTCCATAAAGCAAATAAAAGATTTCAGAATAATAGGATCTCTCTATATTCTTGAAGTGTTAGGAAAAACAGCATGTGTTTTCAAAGGTAGAGATGGTGAAATAGTTTTAACACAGGTCCAAATGAGTATGAAATGTATCTTCATTGTTTGTATGCTTATAGATACAAAGAGAAATATGATACAGGAAAAGTAAGCCCAAGTCCCATCTCTAGGGTTTGTAACAAAAATAATAATAGGTTTATATTCCCTGGTCCTGTACCTCATAATTGAAGAACTGAGACTTCAGGATTTCCTGCCAAAGCTTCCGTTAGATGGATACCTTGGTAACAAGATTTGTGTCATTTATTTAACTCCTAAAAACTCTGCATTCGGAATTTACTCCACATATCAAATATTTGATAAAATGAATGGAAAGAAAAGAGAGCAATGGTTTAACACATCAGAGCAGGCAATTTTAGCCTTTCTATTTCATGGTTAAAATACATGGGACCTGTCTTATTATTAGTGATATTAAATCAGCAACGGTGTTGTTGGCAGGAAGCATTTGACAGCACACAATTTGCCCACTGACACCAAATAGCAGAGGAGGAAGAACCCACAAGAGCCCTCAATTCTGCTCAACATGAGGGCACATCATCTATCTTGGCCATTTTAGTGATCTATTCGTGGCCTACAAAGATAAAATTGAATTTAAAATCAATTATTACTCATTGTAAGGTACAGATGAAGACAAGAGAATGTATTTCTGTCCATTTTCTTTGAACATCTTCAGAAAGGAATGTGGAATTCTTGGAATTCCCCAAAATATAGATGTAGCCATTCTGAGATTTGGAAAGTGCTGCTAAATACAGAAGACACTGATGGGACCCAGTAACAGGAGATGGATTGTGGGCTGCACTATTCAGAAGGCTTTCATTTTGGGGCTAGTGACAAAATGCACCATGATAGCTTTCGAGTCAAATCATCTCTGTGCTAATAAATAAAACATCACTCCTTATTACTTTCTCATTTCCTTCCATCAGCACTTTGAAATACTTGGATTCTTCCAACACATTAAACTAGAAATTTGTTTTGATTGAAATGTGTTATCCATTCAGTTCGTATAAACATTATCTAAAATGAAAATGTATTGCTCAATAATGCAGACAGGAGGTCTGGATAATGAATATATATATATACAATTATTTTTCTAGACTCCTGACTGCGAATTGATTTTATACTCATTACTGCTTTTTAACTATGCTTCCACAAGGACTTTCTCTATTTATCCTCATCCTTAACAAATTATAGAACATATGAAACATGCTATAAAAAGTACACAGTAATAAAATAGAATAGAAATGATTTATAATTTCAACAACTGGAATTAGTAGTGAAAGTGTAAATCCTGTTCTGGACTAAAAGTGAAAACCAGCTTGGATTGAGAAAGAAAGAAAGCAGTAATCCATAAATCAGGACAAACATAATGCCCACTGCAATGTTAAAAGGAAACATGGTTTCTCCTGGGTCAAGCAGCAGCCACGAAGTGCCAAAATAATTCCCTCTTTCAGGTTTTTTGAGTGGCTACTACTTTCTCACCAGCAACACTCCTTACCTGCTTTGCTTTCTCGTCATCATATGACGCCATTGCTAAACGACCCTCATCTCTTGTGGGCACCCACTTCCTCATTGCTATGGTTTGAATGTTTGTGTTTTCCCAAGAGTTATATTTTGAAATCATAACATTTAAGGTGAAGATATTAGGATTTGGGGCTTTTGGAAGAGGGGGTTAGGTGAGGAAGGCACAACAATCGTGGATGAGAATAATGCCTTTTTACAGGAAGCAAGAGAGAAGCCTTTCATCCCTTCTGCCATGTAAGGTTACAGTGAAAAGATGGCTGTGTATTCATCAGAAAGTAAGTCCTCCCAAGAGCCTGAATTTGCCTGTGCCTGGATATTGGATTTCCAGCTTCCAGAACTGTGAAAAACAAATTTCTGTTGTTTACAAGCCACCCAGATTATTGTATTTTGTTACAGCCGCCTGAATGGACAAAGGCACTAGTTAACCCCTACTTCTAATCCTGCCCGAAACAGCAGCCACTCCAAAGTGGACTCTATTCCTTAGACCCACTGCTGAATCTTTGAGTAGGAAACATGATATGGTTTGACTGTGTCCCCAACCATATAATATCTCAAATTGTAATCCAAATTGTATCCCCATGTGTTGAGGTAGGGACCTGGTGAGAGGTGATTGGATCATGGGGGTGGTTTCCTGAATGTGATTTTCATGATAGTGAATGAGTTCTCATGAGATCTGATGGGTTTATAAGGGGCTCTCCCCACTTCGTTCTCTCTCTCTCCTGCCACCTTGTGAAGATGGTACCTGCTTCCCCTTCACCTTCCATCATGATTGTAAATTTCCTGAGGCTTCTCCAGCCATGTGTGAACTGTGAGTCAATTAAACCTCCTTTCTTTATAAATTACCCAGTCTCAGAGAAGTTCTTCACAGCAATGTTAAAACGGACTCATACAAACCCATACCTGACAAAAATCACCTTCTTCTCCACCTTCTTTAGTGGCATTTGCAGTTATCCTAGAGTTCCCTTTTTCACTGCAGTGAGGTAAAACAATCTGCTTTTGCATTATTTTCTTCTGTGCGATGGATTCCCAGCTGATCTTCTGGGAAAGGATATAAACGACCTAAATGACTGAAAGTTGATTGGGAATGTAAAGTAGATTCTTGACTTCAGCATTAGGATGATTTCTAGATAAAAAGAAGTCATACTTGATTTTTTTGAAAATGCAGTAAGGTAAGATCTCATTAAAATATCAAACAATAGTGCAATCTATGAGAGATGCATATTTCTCTCAATGAAAAATATATGGTTGTTCTTGTTATAAACAAAGCAGTTAACAGGAAGGAATAACAAGAAGTAGTATTAGAGAGTGAGGATAAAGTCTATTGTATTGCTCAAACCTGGGTGTGAGTCACAGATAGGAAACTCATTAACTGTGTGATTTTGGGTTCAGTTTCCCTTTAGGTAATTACCTGCTTCTCAGGATGGATTGTGAAGCAAAGGCTATAATGCCAGTCAACCATTAGAGAATTGATGAATGGTAGACGCTATTGTTTCCTTTGTTATAACCACCAGGTTAGCAATCATTTGTGCACAATTAGACACATCCCTATGTGCATTCACATATACACAGCCCCAGACATTTGCTCTCCATGATAGCCTCAACTCAGCACAAACACCCATGTTCATATCTTCTATCTGACATTTGAAGATATTGTTCTCACTTTCATAAAAGTTAATTTTTATGAGAACCCAGTTTTGTCAAAAAGCAGAGAGATGTGAAATAGAACACTCTGTTATATAGGTTTTTGGGATTCACCTATGTAATGATGTAAACTATGTACAATAAGCCAAAAATCCCAGATGGCACTGGGATCTGTATTTCTGGACTTGTTTTAGCACCTGGAAACCTACGCTACTTGCATAATTATTTCTCTTTAAGAACTCAACTTGCAATAACAGTAGCATTGTCAATAAATATTTTTAACTAGATATGATTATATATTAATTATACATCAATTAATATGTAGTCTTTACATTTTATATCCTGTTGACAATCTTTTAGTTTCTGTAAACGAATGTGTTAAAGTAAGTTTGTCTTTAGTCTTAGATGAGTAGATAGTATTCTCAGGGTTTGTAGGGAAGCATCTGTCTACCGTTAAGCATTGAAAATTCTTTTGCTTACTTAATACCTGGTGCCTACAAGAAATTTGCTCATTTCCTTTAGGGTGTTGGGATCTTTTAAAATGGGAATGTTTGTGGGAAGATAACTCTATAATATGTTAGAAACTCTTTATACATATTCTTAATTTATACATATTCTTAATTTGATACTGGACAGTAAGCTTTAATTGGAGAAAAGAAGAGTTAATGGGTGAAGATACTGGATATCAGAGAAAGGTGAGCTAGTTCTCCAACTAGTAAAAGAAAAAATTTACCAAATCAGCATAGAGGTAACCCTGGAGTACTATATTGACTGTCATAATTTACTGGTGAAATACTGCTTCTACCCAATCAACATAGGCTTTGGATTTGCCTGTATGGCATACTTATGTATTGCCCAATACAAGTGAATAGTGATTGAGTGATTGTCTGTGTGCAATGCTACAACTGGTCCACAGACATCAGCCTATGTTACTTTTCATTGTTTAAAACTTCTATCATTATCATTATTCTTACAGGCAATATTTATTCAATATTTACTATGCTGCAGCCATTATAATCACCCTAATGTATATCTTTTCTCAATAAAACTACATCCCAACAGTTCAATTAGGAAGGTATATGTTGTCCTTATTTTACAGATGTAGAACCAAATATAGAACATTTATATAACTTGGCATTATTATCAGAGCTACTAAGTTGCAGAACTAACCCAGTCGTGTTTGAATCCAAAGCTTATACTTTTTTTACCACCTCAATGTACTGCTTTACCTGCCTGATGACTTCCTTCAATTTGATCTCATCTGTTTTAAACTAAAGGTGTTTCTCAGAGTCTGTGCATGGGAGTTGGGGTCTGGAAGTCTATCGTTAGCATGCAATCGTGCTAGGAAGTCTACTTCATTCTTCTCATGACATAATACTCTCAGACTTACAGTGTACTTATTTGCATAAATGTTTTGCTTTCTAAGTGAACAGTGGCAGAAACTGAGTGTTGTTCAAATGTATCTTACTTTCATCTAGCAAGGAGAATCCAATCTAGAAGGTGCTACAGAAATTTATTTCTATTTATTCACACATACTCATGTAAACTCCAATGTCAAATGGATCTAGGTAAGCCTGAAATTTTACCTAGACTGAGGACATTATAAACATATAAAACCTTAAGCTAAATAATGTAGCTTGATAACACTCATCTTCTTCCTTCAGGAAAAGACCCCTAAAAAGGATGAATGGGACTTGCATATAAGTCCCATTAGATATAAAACAATAAATTATTTTAAGGTCCTTTTTGAGGGTAAGCCTAGAAACTAACAGTGAATTACTTTCAATTGAACTCACCAGCCTTTTATAGAACGTATTAACATTTTATTCTGATAAAACTCAGAGTTATCAGTCGTTAAGTTAGTGCTAGAAAATTAAAGAACAAAGTACCTAGTGACTTTGCCAAAAACAATCTGTTTAATCAGTCTTTGAAAAAAACATAGTTTATGAGTGAGATATCTGTGTAAAGAATATCATGAATATATTAGTTTGGCTTGCAATTTGTCAAAAATTCTAAAAAGGTAATACAGGAGTTTTCTTTTCATATATTCACATGTCTTTACACATGTAATAATTCCATAGACAATAGATAAAGGCAATTTGAATTAAAGAACTGGAAAAAAAAAACCCAAGTATTGTGATCTCCTAATTTTCAGGTGAGAAACTGAAGTCTTTAGAGTGCAAAGACTGGACCAAGGTCATATAGATACTTATGGACAGAATTGGCATAATGAGTCACAATTTCTGACCTCAAGTTCCTTGTGCTTTTGGCCACAGCATATCAAAGAGAATATGTCATGAAAGAACTGTTTTTACTTGCATTTTTACTTTACTTTGTCTGTAATACATTTTAACCATATACGCCATCAGAGTACTGATCTTATTGGTAGACAATTACTGAGTTTTCGTTTCATTTAAAATATTTCTTGAAAATCTACTACTTACCTCTGGGTTTTAAAATCTGGTTTTTTCTTTGTGAGCTCGCTAAAACATTTTTGTAATAACTAATTATAATGTTTTACATTTTAATAATGCCTTTGGCTTTACAAAAATGCTTGTGCATTTTATAACGCTTGAGCAAGCAACATCTCTGTTGAGGCGGTATGTCTTTTGATAAAGACTAACCCTGATTTTGTTACCTCCTCACTTAAAATGATTTAGATACTGTTCCAGTCCCAGTATCAGATTATGTGAAGAAGCCAGGGGCTGACCAAGCTTCCCCCTGACCCATCTCTCCATCTCTCCCTTTATTTCTTCCCATGGATTTTCCATATGACTGGCTCTGGGTTTCCTCATATATGGTAGCCTCAGGGTAGTTGGATTTCTTACATGGTGGACTCAGGATTCCACAGACAGATGCTCCAAGAGACAGAAACTGGAAGCCACCACACTTTTGCAGCCTGAATGTTGGATCTAGCACCAGAGCTATTATATTCTATTGGTCAAGCAGTCACAAAGCCTACCCAGTTTCGAGAGAAGGGGAATCAACTCCCCTTTGCAATGGAGAAGAGAGTTGAGCATACGGGGTGGTAAAAAAGAATCAGTGATGATCACCTTGGCTAAACAATTTGTTAGGGTCACCATTTTATCATTAGTGTCTAGCACCATACCTGGCCTGGAGCAAATACTCAATGAATATTTGCTTACTAAATTAATTAACAAATGAATAAATGACAAAATGGAATATTAGAGCAGTTAGGTGAACTGCACACCTGGCAAATGATAGGGAGAGGAAAATAAGCCTTTTTCCTTTAAGTCTAGTGCTGTTTCCATGACAACAAATTGTATAGCAAAGGAGCCAAAGACATTAAGATGATCTGAAATAATTTTTAAGCATTTCTGGGAGTTAAAAGGTGGAACTGGGATTACCTTAGACTGCCCAGCACAGGAAGAACAGACTAGAAAGAGGCCTGGAGAAAACTTGAGTTTCAGAGGACGCTCAGCACAATAAAGATTCCTTAACATCCCCCCATTCCACCACAATTAGTATGATAGTTACTACTCTCAAATTCCTCTAGATGATTTCCTATTCAAAGAAAATTAGTGAGATGTTATCTATAAAACAGTTCAAGTCTTCACAGTGGAACCCTGAGTGAAGACATTATTCTCCACGACTCTAGGTAAAAGGATGTATTACCCACTCTTAAATTCATATAGTGAGCTGTAAGAATGCCTGGATTCCAGAAGGAAGGAAAGAGTATTATATGCTGTTCTTCTAAGTGATGCATGAACTTAGCAGCTGCCTTTGCAGATTTTCCCAATTCCTTCAAATCTGGAAGTGTAAGAAACCTTTCCAAATATCCTGTCACTGAAAGATTTCCAGCCTAATTTGTAAAAAGCTTTTCATTTTGTGAAATTTTCAGCTTCATGAACATTTAACCAAACCAAATTTTCTCCCAGGAGATTGTCTTGTGGCCAAGAAGGATTCATTTTTTCCATGATGTCTTTTGTTGGGGCCAGGGGAGGTGTGGATAATAGACCTCAAGTAAACGGTGCTTGTGATCACCACACCTGACGCTTTGAAACATCCTCTGACTAATCATGCCAGAATTATTTACAAGATGCAAAAGTTAGTCCCTGTGAGCAGCAGAGTTACATGGCAATAGAGGTCTAGAGCAGTTGCTCTAATTTGCTCAAGCAGAAACTCTTGTTAGTCTGATCATTGACTGGGGAGCATTTTAACTAAGGCTTTTGTGTTTACTGAAGACATGCAGACTCACCCGTGGAAGATCGCAAAGCCCAGTGCTTCTGTTTGGGACTACAATGGCGAATGTTAGCTCTGGCATCTTTGTAAGCTACTTTCTTTCTTCAACTCACAACCCAGTTTTGCTTCAGAGAACAACCAGTTAAATCCTGGATTTAGATTCTTCTCTGGCAAAGAAATAAACACCAGGGCATCAAATCGTCTTTTGTGGCTAAAGAACAAGAAGAAGACACAGGAGGGAGATTTCCATGAGGCAGGTGGATCCTAGATTAAAGAATACTTCATCACCTTGAATACAGTTTCTGATTTTCAATAGCTGTCTGAGATATTTCTAACATTTGTGGTGACATGAATAGGCTGTATCAGGAACACCCTGCTGAACAATATACATAGCTTTCCACACAGATGGTAGTCTATTGGACCGACAGTGGTAAAGCTTTTTACTTTGCAGTCAATTGTTAAGAGACCAGCATGCAAACATTTGCACTCCACATAGGCAGTCTTGCTCCTGTCACAACTAGGCATGGGCAGGCCTTCAAGATTGTTTCTTGATAGGAATATTTTTTAGTTTACATAAGAAAAAAGGAGAAGAAATGAATGAATGTTTTCACTGGTTTATAGAAATAGCATTTGATTGATATGATGCAAACTTTAATGTACAATTTTATACATTTTTTAAAGGTGGATGTAACTAAGGGGTTTCTTTAAATCATATTATGTGGTGAAGAGATGGGGGGAAACAGAGGTCAGCTTTTGCAAATGTTGAAAAGACGTAGCAACTTCAGAAAATGTTTTTAAAATGATGGACTGGATAAAGAAAATGTGGCACATATACACCATGGAATACTATGCAGCCATAAAAAACGAAGAGCTCGTGTCCTTCATAGGGACATGGATGAGTCTGGAAACCATCATTCTCAGCAAACTGACACAAGAACAGAAAACCAAACACAACGTGTTATCACTCATAGGTGGGTGTTGAACAATTAGAAAACGTGGACACTGGGAGGGGAGCATCACACACTGTGGTCAGTTGGGGGGGTTTAGGGGAGGGACAGTGGGAGGTGGGGAGGGTGGGGAGGGATAAGGAGGGGAGAAATACCAGATATAGGTGATGGGGGGATGAAGGCAGCAAACCACCTTGCCATGTATGTACCTATGCAACAGTCCTGCATGATCTGCACATGTACCCCAGAACCTAAAGTACAATTAAAAAAAACAAAACAAAACGAAAAAAGTAAGTGTAGCACTGTAACGCCTACTGGGCATGCATAGCCAGGTCTAGTAATTGGCTGCCCCAAATAATAGAGCATGAGTGCTTGGCCTGGATGCTGTATTTAAAGTGATTGTGATACTTTTGCAAGTCTGTGAAAGGTTTATGTAAAATCACTAAATACAGGAACTTATGGACTCCTGGAATTTTGTTATCCTGAGTGGGAGGCTTCAAGAACTAGGCACATCCCTTGCCAGAAACCCAACCAGCGGCGTCAAGGAAGCCATTCTTCAAATCCAATGTCCAGGCTGCACTGGACTTCGAGAGCAGCAGTGGCTTCAGTTATGAAGTGACAATGCTCAGTTCTCACTCCTAGGCCAGAATCCTCAACATTTGGACAACTTTAATAAGAAAGAGGCATTACTCTGGTTTGCAGAGGTTCTTCTTACTTCTTTTCTAGGAAAGGACGTACATATTTGTTTTCTAATGGAAATGAAAGATAACTTCTAGAGATGTAATTGTACAAACAAACAAAATACCTAGTGACAATATTAATTTGAGATTTGAAGAGACCCTGAGGTATTATAAAGCCATTAAGGCAATAATTTACTAATACTTTTCCAAGTAACTTTTCTTGTCTCTGTTCATGTTCCTCAGTAATACTTAAGAAATACACCAAAAACAAGTTTCTCGGTGTGTATATGTGTGCGTTTGTGGGGTGGAGGGGGGAGAGAGAGAGAGAGAGAGAGAGGAGAGAGGAGAGAGGTTTCTATTTCTGAATAGAGTTGAATGAATTGCCCCTTCTAGTCTTTATAATCAATTTTCATTTTGGACAACTGAATCCTCCCTGCTCCTTTTTTTTTTTTTTTTGCCATTTTTCTCTAAAGATGAAAACGATTGACCAAGGAAGGTCCAATTTTTTCCCTCAGGCTAAACCTCTTCTTTATCCAAGTGCATTTCTTTGAGGGGCAAATCACTTCGTTAAGCCTACATGTATGAGTTATCTGCCCAAGTAGAGTCTTGATTTGATTAATGTGCATATTTGTTTTGTGCCTACCATATTCCTTGGCAATAGCTGGTGCTCAGTTGATACTTCTTTAATTTATTTAGTCAACAAATATTTATTGAATACTTAGTATATGCTGACTGTGTTATGATAGTTGCTGGAGGCTACCATGTGAATAAGATAAAGCTTCAGACAAGACAGAGTTTATAGACTAATTAGTCCACCAAATGTATTATAAATTTAAAGTTGAACATTAATGAGGTAATCTATAAAGTTGTTTCATATATATTATTTCTTGTGATATTCACAACTACCTTGTAATCTTGGTAAAGCAGATACAATTCTCATTTTACAGATGAGGAAAGAGTCAGAGATTAACTTCAATTGTGATGTCAGAACTGGAATGAAGATTTAGTTTTTTTTTTTAATTTTTGTTTAAATTTTTTTTTTTAATTTCCTTTAAAAAATTTTAATCATGGATACATAATAGTTGTACATATTTATAGAGTCTATGTGGTGCTTTGATACAGACATACAGTGCATAATGATCAAATACGGGTAATTGGGGTATCCATAATCTCAAGCATTTATCATTTAATTGCATTAGAACTTTTCTAATTCCACTCTTTAGTTATTTCAACACATATAATAAATTGTTAACTATAGTAATCCTATTATTCTACCAAATACTGGATTTCATTAGTTCTATCTAACTGTGTTTCTATCCCTATTAACCTCTCATTTTTTTTTTTTTTTTTTAAGATGGCGTCTCACGCTGTCAGCCAGACTGGAGTGCAGTGGCATGATCTTGGCTCACTGCAACCTCTGCCTCCTGGGTTTAAGCAATTCCCCTTTCTTAGTCTTCCAAGTAGTTGGGATTACAGGTGACCACTACCACACCTGGCTAATTTTTGTATTTTTAGTAAAGATGGCCTCATACCATGTTGGCCAGGCTGGTCTTGAGCTTCTGATCTCAAGTGGTCTACCCACCTCAGCCTCCCACAGTGCTGGTATTACAGGTGTGAGCCCCCATGCCCAGCTCCCCTCTTAATCCCTTACCTTCTCATTACCTTTTCAGGCCATAACTTGCATTCTACTCTCTATACCCATGAGTTCAAGTTTGTGTTTTTTTCAGCTTCCACATATAAATGAGAACATGTTTGTCTTTCTATGTTTGGTTTATTTCACTTGATGTCTTCCAGTTCCATCCATGTTGTTGCAAATGACAGAATTTGATTTTTTCTGTGACTGAATGATTTTCTATTGTGTATATGTAGCACATTTCCTGAATCCTTTCATTTGTTGATGGACATGGGTTGATTCTGAGTCTTTCCTATTGTGAACAGAGCTGCAATAAGCACAGGAGTGCAGCAATCTCATCTATATACTGAATTTACTTCATTTGGATATGTACGTAGCAGTTGTATTGCTAGATCCTATGGTAGTTCTATGGTTAGATTTTTGAGGAACTTCTGTACTGTTTTCCATGGTGGCTGTACTAATTTACATTCACACAGCATTTAAGAATTTTCCTTTCTTCACATCCTTGCCAGCATTTGTCTTTTCAGTAATAGCCAATCTAACTGGGATGAGGCAATATATTATTGCAGTTTTGATTTGCATTTGCCTGGTGATTAGTGATGTGGAACAGTTTTTTACATATCTGTTGCCCTCTGTAGGTCCTCTTTTGAGAAATGCCCATTCAGATCTTTTGGTTATTTTTAAATCAGATTATTTGTTTTTTACCTACCGAGTTGTTTGAGCTCCTTATATATTCTGATTATTAATCCCTTGTCAGATGGGTAGCTTGCACATATTTTCTCCTGTTCTGTGGGGTTTTTCTTCACCTTGTTGATATTAGTTATTTTAATTACCGGAAAAGGTAATTATATTACCTACAGAAGTTATTTCAAGAACATAATTTTTTCAGACATAGTTTTTTAAAATAACTTTTGCATTTTAAAGGTAAACTGATATCATTATAAAAATTTATAAAGTAACATTGTATCAAAGCATATCCTTAATAATTTGTCATCTTTATAGCTAATAGTTTTAAAATTAAAGTTAAATTAAATTAAAATTTGAAATTACCTTTATTAAGGTCTAATACATAAATAATAAAACTCATTCATTTAAAGGGTGCAATGCCATGAGTTTTAACAAATGTGTACACTCATCTAACCATATCTCAAATCAATGTATAAAACATTGAAAACAGATTTTAATCTTTGAGGTTTTTCACTATACTCACTTAGACTTGATCTCAATCCTTGAATGTAGGATTATGGGGACCCTATGGAACCATGGAGTGGGGAGTAGTGGTTGACTCAGTGCAGCCAGGCTGACCCAATTTCACCCTGGCACTTCCCTTTCAAACTGCCCATCAGTCAGGCCCTCTTCCCCCAGAGCCCATTGGATAGATGTGACAAGTCAATCTAGTAGGAGTAGGATGCCATTTTTATCCTAAATGCTTCCAGGCAAGCAATGCCTTCATTAATCTTTTCTGGGTGCATGCTACATTTCTTGTTTCCTTCTTTCTTAGTTTCTCACTCTTTCACATAGTATCAATCAGGCAAAGCATCTCTTTTATCTGAATAAACTGCTGGTTATTTATTGCTTGAAGGAAGATGAGCTTTCTTGTTTTTACTTTTTCTGTTTGAAGACACACATTACATGCAATTTTAGAAGGGGAAACCACAGGTAGCTGGGATGATATTTCTGCCAAATATAAATGAAGTATACCTGTAGGCAGGAGGTTTAGAATATAAATGCTGACCCACAATTAGGAAACTGTTCAGCCAATTAACCCTCTGTGAAAATGGGAATTATTGCCCTTTACAAGAGATGTCAAACCAAAAGTAATGTGCAAGTCATATTAGATGATTCATAAAGAAAAATTTTCTGCAAACCAAAGGAAGTCAACCAGAAACAAAGAGCATTTCTATAATAGTAGTATGTATCAGTTGAGGAAGCAGTTTGAAAGTTCAGTGTGTCCTTCCCTCTGTGTGAAAGTAACAAATTTCTGTTTTTGAAGATATGCAGAGCTGGATGTTGATGAAAAGCAAATGAGGAAAACATTGACTGTCATGAGCATTCACAACACAGCACAGAAAATGATTGTTATACTCTCGAACTGGGTATGGAAAATTCACACATGAAGCATGAAACTAAAAGCCTTTTTGCTCTTTTATAAAATATACTATGCCCTCCAAGAAATCATTTCCAAAGATATGTCACGCTGTGGACTGAGCAATTGGAAAGAAAATTAGGAGACTAAAAATAGAAGAAGCAATGTGCTATATTTAAGGAGAGATCATGATGTTTTCTGTAAATACCTCTGAGGCAGTAGGGAGAAAGGTCCATTTGAAAATTGATCATTGCAACTTGAAAAAAATAGAACTTTTCCTTCCAATTATCTACCCGAGATATATGTAACCTATTGTTTTGAAGCTATGTGATAGGCTTGATTGAAAGCTTTAACTTTTACTTATTTACTTATTTAATTTGCAGATAAAGTTGTATGTATTTATCATATGTGACATATTGTTTTGAAGTATATACACATTATAGAGCAATTTAATCTAGTTAATTAACATATGCATTACTTTCTATAATTATTTTTATGGTGAAAACATGTTACATTGACTCTTAGCATTAAGAAAAATACATTATTAGTTATAGTCACCATACTGTAAAATAGATCTCTTGAATTTATTCCTCCTAACTGAAATTTTGTTTTCTATCAGAATCATCTTCCCAAACTCCGCTTTCAACCACCCAAACCACCGTAATCCCTGGTAACCCCCATTCTTCTCTCTACTTTCATGAGATCAACTGTTGGCACATGTAAGAGAGATCACGCAGTGTGTCTTTCTGCACCAGGCTTCCTTCACTTAACATAATATCCTCCAGGTTTAACCATGTTGTCCTAAATGACAGGATTTCCTCCCCTTTTTAAAGGCAGTATAGTGTTCTATTGTGTATACAAACCACATTTTCTTTATTCATTTATTTACCAATGGACACTTAGGTTGATTCCACGACTTGGCTGTTGCGAATAATGCAGCAATAAACATGGCAGTACAGATCTTTCTTTTCATACTTATTTCATTTATTTTGGATATATATTCCACAGTAGGATTGGTAAATCACATAGTAGATCTGCATGTAATTGTTTTTTTTTTTTTTGATATAGAGCCTTGCTCTGCTACCCATGCTGGGGTGCAGTGCATAATCTCAGCTCACTGCAACCTCTGCTGCCCTGCTTTAAGCAATTCTCCAGCCTCTGCCTCCTGAACAACAGGGATTACAGGCACCTGCCACCACACCTAGCTAAATTTTGTATTTTCAGTAGTGAGGTTTTATCATGTTAGCCAGGCTGGTCTCAAACCTCTGACCTCGGGTGATATGCCTGCCTCGGCCTCCCAAAGTGATGGGATTACAGGCGTGAGCTACCATGCCTGGCCTACTTGTAATTTTTTGAGGAACCTCTGTACTATTGTTCACAATGGCTGTACTGATGTACATTTCCCTCAACAGTGTGCCAGGCATCCTTTTCTTCACATCATCTCCAGTACTTGTTATCTTTTGTCTTTTTGATATAGCCATTCTAACAGGGTGAAGTGATACCTCATTATGGTTTTAATTTGCATTTCCTTGATGGTTAGTGATATTGAGTGTTTTTTCATATACCTGTTGGCCATTTGTATGTCATCTTTTGAAAAATGTCTATTCAGGTACTTTGTCCCTTTTAAAAATTGGGTTGTTTTCTTGCTGTTGAGTTGTTTGTATTCCTTATATATTTTGGGTATTACCTCCTTATCAGATGTATAGTTTGAAGATATTGTCTCCCATTCTGTAGGTTTTCTCTTCACTCTGTTGATTGCTTCCTTCATTGTGAAGAAGCATTTTCATTTGATGTAATTCCATTTGTCTAGTTTTGCTTTTGTTACCTGTGCTTTTGGGATCATATCCAAAAAAAAAAAAAAAAAAAATCATTGCCTAAACCAATGTCATAGTGATAGCTTTAACTTTTAAATGCAATATAGGAAAATCATGGATATGTATACATATATATTTATATATACACACACAAATATATGTATACATCACTTGTGTAAATATACAAACATATAAATATATACACACAAAAATAAACACATATAGAGAGAAAGAGGTCTAAGAAGTCATTATTGAAAGAAATAGGATGCTTGTGTTATTGAAAATTAGCAGTATTTCTTCATTTTCTAATTCTTAGTATCTTCTTTTCCATCTTTTTAACTTCAAAAATGTAGTGTCAGCCAGGTGTGATGGCTCACATCTGTAATCTCAGCACTTTGGGAGGCTGAGGGAGGTGGATCACTTGAGGCCAGGAGTTTGACACTAGCTTGGCAAACATGGTTAAACATCGTCTCTACTAAAAATATGAAAGTTAGTGAGATGTGATGGTGTGTGCCTGTAATTCCAGCTATTTGGGAGGCTGAGGCAGGAGAATCACTTGGATCTGGGAGACAGAGTTTGCAGTGAGCTGTGATTGAGCTACTGCACTCTAGCCTGGGCGACAGAGAGAGACTCTGTCTCAAAAAAGAAAAAAACAGTGGTGTCTGTGGATAATTTGAGTTAACAATCTAAAGAATCCCATATATCTAAACACACACTTAACCCATCTAAGGTTATATTATTGGGTAACCAAAGTTGATCTTGGTCGGCCCTCCAGCCTGTGCACTCCCTCCTGTTTTGGTACTATTTTGCACAGAGAATAGGGGCTCAATAGTGTATATAATTTGATGTGTTCTTCCATATTAACGTGCTTTCCAAGTCTTTACACATCTTTACAAAAACCTTTTTAAATATTTCTCTACTACCTTTAAATCTACTACTTCTTCCCATCTCTTTTTGTAGAGATAGACAATGTCATCTTTTATTTTACATAGAAAACAGAAATCACAAAACTGGAGCTCCCTATACTCTTGCCTAAAAATTCTAAAAGCTCTCCTGAATCCATAACCTGACAGTTACCACCATTCCCATTCCAAGGAGTCCTCTCTACTGAAATCTAATGTGCCCAAACTAAATAAAATCAGGTGAGAAATTCTTTTACATGCTAAAATTAGCATGTAAGAGCTCACCTTACAGCATACTAAGAGTTAATCAAAGTAACTCTGAGACCTTCACCATCCAACTGGCCTAACCAGTAGAGCTAACCACTGGAGAACACACAGTCTAGGGAGTGAACCTCAAGAAAACCACAGAGAAAGACTGACATTGTGAGCAAGCATGGGAAAGTGGCATTACATCCACTACTGGCTAGAAACTTGTGCTGCAGAAAATCAGCCCATTTGGGGTTGCCATGGGCAGAATGTTGTGTGTGTGGAATTCTGGGAGTGCCTCATAGGCACATCCTGGAGTTGGGATGGGCATAAAGATCAATATGGGTCTCTGCTGCTCTGCAGCATTCCATAAGCAGGACAAGTAGAACAGGAAGCAATAGACAGCCTTTGATCCTGTTGTTTGAGATGGCTAGGATTCATGGGTTTCCCTTGCGTCTGGTGGACACAATAAAACACAGTTTGTTCCTTCCCCAAGAGGATGGTCTGACAGCATAAGGAGAACTTAGCATGGAAGGCCATGGGGTGTACTTCCACATAACAGGAACTCAGGTGGGGGAATGACAAAATGGTGTATCAGCCACGTCAAGGAATTATACAGGGGAGAACGTCTAAAGGGATTCCCAAGGAACTGCAATCCTGGAGGCCCAGAAAAAGCGAGCCTTTGAACACCTTTTCCCAAAGGAAAAGCGAGTATCCAGCATAGACTGTAATATCTGGACAAGTAAGCAGAAAAGGAATTTCTCTTTCTCATACTTTGGAGGAGATAGAAGTAGAAGAACGAAAGAATAAAGATAGAGGGAGAAGAAATTATTCACAAAAGTACATACACCTGTCTGTGATGTAAGTAGCATATTGACACCTGAACCAGAACACTCTTTATATATATATACATATATATCTATATACATCTATATAGATATATATATATACACACACACACACATATCTATCTATCTATCTATATATAATTGCACTTTAGGTTCTGGGGTACATGTGCAGAACATGCAGGATTGTTGCATAGGCACATACATGGCAATGTGGTTTGCTGCCTCCATCGCCCTGTCACCTATATCTGGCATTTCTCGCCACGTTATCCCTCTCCAACCTCCCCACCCATCGCTGTCTCTCCCCTAGTTGCCCCCAACAGATGCCGGTGTGTGATGCTCCCCTCCCTGTGTCCATGTGTTCTCATTGTTCAACATCCACCTATGAGTGAGAACATGTGGTGTTTGTTTTTCTGTTCTTGTGTCAGTTTGCTGAGAATGATGGTTTCCAGATTCATCCATATCCCTACAAAGGACATGAACTCCTGTTTTTTATGGCTGCATAGTATCCCATGGCATATATGTGCCACATTTTCCTTGTCTGGTCTATCATTGATGGGCATCTGGGCTGGTTCCAGGTCTTTGCTATTGTAAACAGTGCTGCAATGAACATATGTGTGTATGTGTCTTTATAATAGAACTATTTATAATCCTTTGGATATATACCCAGTAATGGGATTGCTGGGTCAAATGGAATTTCTATTTCTAGGTCCTTGAGGAATCACCACACTGTCTTCCACAATGGTTGAGTTAATTTGCACTCCCACCAACGATGTAAAAGTGTTCCTATTTCTCCACATCCTCTACAGCATCTCCAGATTTGTCTCCAGATTTTTAAATGATTACCGTTCTAACTGGCACACGATGATATCTCAATGTGGTTTTGATTTGCATTTCTCTTAATGACCAGTGATCATGAGCATTTTTTCATATGTTTGTTGGCCTCATATATGTCTTCTTTTGAAGTGTCTGTCCATGTCCTTCGCCCACTTTTGAATGGGTTTGCTTGTTTTTTTCTTGTAAATCTGTTTTAGTTCTTTGTAGATTCTGGATATTAGCCCTTTGTCAAATGGGTAGATTGCAAAAATTTTTTCCCCTTCTGTTGGTTGCCAGTTCACTCTAATGATTGTTTCTTTTGCTGTGCAGAAGAGTTTAATTAGGTCCCATTTGTCTATTTTGGCTTTGGTTGCCAATGCTTTTGGTGTTTTAGTCATGAAGTCCTTGCCTATACCTATGTACTGAATAGTTTTGCCTAGATTTTCTTCTAGGGTTTTTATGGTATTAGGTCTTATGTTTAAGTCTTTAATCCATCTGGAGTTAATTTTAGTGTAAGATGTCAGGAAGGGGTCCAATTTCTGCTTTCTGCACATGGCTAGCCAGTTTTCCCAACATCATTTATTAAATAGGGAATCCTTTCCCCATTGCTTGTTTTTGTCAGGTTTGTCAAAGATCAGATGGTGGTAGATGTGTGGTGTTGCCTCTGAGGCCTCTGTTCTGTTCCATTGGTCTATATCTCTGTTTTGGTACCAGTACCATGCTGTTTTCATTACTGTAGGCTTGTAGTATAGTTTGAAGTAAGGTAGCGTGATGCCTCCAGCTTTGTTCTTTTTGCTTAGAATTGTCTTGGCTATGCGGGCTCTCTGTTGGTTCCATATGAAGTTTAATGTGTTTTTTTTCCAGTTCTGTGAAGAGGGTCATAGGTAGCTTGATGGGGATAGCACTGAATCTATAAATTACTTTGGGCAGTATGGCCATTTTCACGATATTAATTCTTCCTAACCATGAGCTTGGAATGTTTTTCTATCTATTTGTGTCCTCTTATTTCCTTGAGCAGTGGTTTGTAGTTCTCCTTGAAGAGGTCCTTTACATCATTTGTTATTTGTATTCCTAGGTTTTTTTATTCTCTTTGTATCAATTGTGAATGGCAGTTCTTTCTTGATTTGGCTCTCTTTAAGTTTGTTTTTGGTGTACAGGAATGCTTGTGATTTCTGCACGTTGATTATGTATCCTGAGACTTAGCTGAAGTTGCTTATCAGTTTCAGGAGATTTTGGGCCGAGACAATGGGGTCTTCTAAATATACAATCATGTCGTCTGCAAATAGAGACAATTTGACTTCCTCCTTTTGTAATTGAATACGCTTTATGTTTTTTTCTTGCCTAATTGCTCTGGCTAGAATTTAAAATACTATATTGAAAAGGAGTGTTGAGAGAGGGCATCCTTGCCTAGTGCCAGATTTCAAAGGGAATGCTCCTAGTTTTTGCCCATTTAGTATGATATTGACTGTGGGTTTGTTGTAAATAGCTTTTATTATTTTGAGATACATCCCATTGATACATAGTTTATTGAGAGTTTTTAGCATAAAGGGCTGTTGAATTTTATCGAAGGCCTTCTCTGCATCTGTTGAGATAATATGTGGTTTTTGTCTTTGGTTCTGTTTATGTGGTGGATTATGTTTATAGACTTGCATATGTTGAACCAGGCTTGAATCTCTGGGATGAAGCCTTCTTGAATGAGGGATAAGCTTTTTGATGTGCTGTTGCAATCAGTTTGCCAGCATTTTATTGCAGAATTTTGCATCTATGTTCATCATGGATATTGGCCTGAAGTTTTCTTTTCTTATTGAATCTCTGCCAGGTTTTGGTATCAGGATGATGCTGGTCTCATAAAATGATTTGGGAAGGATTCCCTCTTTTTGGATTGTTTGGAATAGTTTCAGAAGGAATGGTACCAGCTCCCCTTTGTATGTCTAGTAGAATTTGGCTGTGAACCCCTCTGGACCTGGGATTTTTTTGTTGGTAGGCTATTAATTGCTGCCTCAATTTCTGCCCTTGTTATTGGCCTATTCAGCGTTTCGACTTCTTCCTGATTTAGGCTTGGGAGAGTGCAAGTGTCCAGGAATTTATCCATTTCTTCTAGGTTTACTGGTTTATGTGCATAGAGCTGTTTGTAGTAATCTCTGATGGTAATTTGTATTTCCATGGAATTGGTAGTGATATCCCCACCACTGATTATCATTTTTTATTGCATCCATTTGATTCTTCTCTCTTTTCTTTTTTATTAATCTGGTTAGTGGTCTGTTTATTTTGTTGATCTTTTCAAAAAGCCAGCTCCTGGATTTATTGATTTTTTGAAGGGTTTTTTCCTGTTTCTATCTCCTTCAGTTCTGCTCTGATCTTAGTTATTTCCTGTCTTCTGCTAGCTTTTTATTTTTTTTGATCTTGCTCCTCTAGCTCTTTCAATTTTGATGATAGGGTGTCAATTTTAGATCTTCCCTTGCTTCTCATGTGGGCATTTATTGCTATACATTTTCCTCTAGACACTGCTTTAAATGTGTCCCAGAGATTCTGGTACGTTATGTCTTCATTCTCATTGGTTTTGATGAACATCTTTATTTCTGCCTTCATTTCATTGTTTATCCAGTCAACATTCAAGAGCCAGTTGTTCAGTTTCCATGAAGCTTTGTGGTTCTGAGTTAGTTTCTTAATCCTGAGTTCTAATTTTATTGCACTGTGGTCTAAGAGACTTATGATTTCCATTCTTTTGCATTTGCTGAGGAGTGATTTACTTCCAATTATGTGGTCAATTTTAGAGTAGGTGTGACGTGGTGCTGAGAAGAATGTATATTCTGTGGATTTGGGGTGGAGAGTTCTGTAGATGTCTATTAGGTTTGCTTGGTCCAGATCTGAGTTCAAGTCCTGGATATCTTTGTTAATTTTCTGTCTCGTTGATCTGTGTAATATTGAGGGTGGAGTGTTAAAGTCTCCCACTATTATTGTGTGGGAGTCTAAGTCTCCTTATAGGTTGTTAAGAACTTGCTTTATGTATCTGGGTGCTCCTGTATTGGGTGCATATATATTTACGATCGTTAGCTCTTCTTGTTGCATTGATCCTTTTACCATTATGTAATGTCTTTCTTTGTGTCTTTTAATCTTTGTTGGTTTAAAGTCTGTTTTATCAGAGACTAGGATTGTGACTCCTGCTTTTTTTTCTCTCTATTTGCTTGGTAAATCTTCCTCCATTCCTTTATTTTGAGCATATGTGGGTCTTTGCATGTGAGATGGGTTTCCTGGATACAGCACACTGATGGGTTTTGGCTTTTTATCTAATTTGCCAGTCTGTATATTTTGATTGGGGCATTTAGTCCATTTATATTTAAAGTTAATATTGTTATGTGTGATTCTGATCCTGCCATTTTGATGCTAGCTGGTTGTTTTGTCCATTACTTGACACAGTTTCTTCATTGTGTCAATGCTTTTTACCATTTGGTACATTTTTGGAGTGGCTGGTACTGGTTGTTCCTTTCTATGTTTAGTGCTTCTTTCAGAAGCTCTTGTAGGGCAGGCCTGGTGGTGACAAAATCTCTCAGCAATTGCTTGTTCATAAAGGATTTTATTTCTCCTTTGCTTATGAAGCTTAGTTTGGCTGGATATAAAATTCTAGGTTGAAAGCTCTTTTCTTTAAGGATGTTGAATATCGGCCCCCACTCTCTTCTGGCTGTAGGGCTTCTGCCAAGAGATCTGCTGTGAGTCTGATGGGCTTCCCTTTGTGGGTAACCTAACCTTTCTCTCTGGCTGCCCTTAGCATTTTTTCCTTGATTTCAACCCTGGTGAATCTGATGATTATGTGCCTTGGAGTTGCTCTTCTTGAGGAATATCTTTGTGGTGTTCTCTGTATTTCCTGGACTTGAATATTGGCCTACCTCACTAGGTTGGGGAAATTCTCCTGGATAATATCCTGAAGAGTGTTTTCCAACTTGGATTCATTCTCTCCGTCACATTCAGGTACACCTATCACATGTAGATTAGGTCTTTTCACATAATCCCATATTTCTCGGAGGTTTTGTTCATTTCTTTTTACTCTTTTTTCTTTAATCTTGCCTTCTCATTTTATTTCATAGAGTTGATCTTCAATCTCTGTTATCCTTTCTTCTGCTTGGTCAATTAGGCTATTGAATCTTGTGTATGCTTCATGAAGTTCTCGTATTTTTCAGCTCCATCAATTCATTTATATTCTTCTCTAAGTTGTTTATTCTTGTTATCATTTTGTCAAACTTTTTTTCAAGGTTCTTAGTTTCTTTGCATTGGGATAGAACATGTTCTTTTAGCTCAGAGAAGTATGCTATTACCCACCTTCTGAAGCCTGTTTCTGTCAATTCATCAGACTCATTCTCCATCCATTTTTTTTCCCTTGCTGGTGAGGAGTAGTGATCCCTTGGAGGAGAAGAGGCATTCTGGCTTTGGGTGTTTTCACCCTTTTTGTGTGGGTTCTTTCCCATCTTTGTGGATTTATCTACTTGTGGTCTTTGTAGTTGGTGACTTTTGGATGGGGTCTCTGAGTGGACATCCTTTTTGTTGATAATAAAGTTATTTCTTTCTGTTTTTTAGTTTTCTTTGTAATAGTCAGGCCTCTCTGCTGTAGGACTGCTGGAGGTCCACTCCAGACCCTGCTTGCCTAGGGATCACCTGCAGCAGCTGCAGAACAGTAAGGGTTGCTGCCAGTTTCTTCTTCTGTTATGTTTGTCCCAGAAGTATATCCACCAAATGTCAGCCTGAGCTCTCCTTTATGAGGTGTCTCTTTGGATATATGGGGGTCAGGGAGCTGCTTGAGGAGACAGTCTGTCCCTTATAGGAGCTCAAGTGCTGAGCTGGCAGCTCCGTTGTTCCATTCAGAACTGCTGGGCAGGTACATTGAAGTCTGCTGCAGTGGAACTCATAAACACCTTTTTTCCCAGGTGGTCTGTCCTGGGAAGGTGGGGCTTTATTTATAAGTTCCTGATGTGCTGCTGCCTCTTTTCAGAGATTCCCTGCTAAGCAAGGAGGTAGCCTAGTCACAGTCTGCCAGCAGAGGCATTGTTGAGCTGCTGTGGGCTCTGCCCAGCTGCTGTGTGAACTCCCTTGCAGTTTTGTTTATAGAGGTATAGTTAGAACTGCCTGGGTAATGACAGTCTGCCTCAATAATAGCGGACTGCCTCAGTAATGGCAGATTCCCTCAGTAATTACGGACTGCCTCGGTAATGGTGGACTGCCTCGGGAGTGGTGGACTGACTCAGTAATGGTGGATGCCCTTCCCCTCATACAGCTGGACTGTCCCTGGTCCAGCTAAGCTTGTTGTGAAACTCTCAATCCAGAGCATTCCAGATTGCTGGTCTTTGTGGGGGTGGGAACTGCCAAGCCAGATTACCTGGCTCCCTGTTTCAGCCCCCTTTTTTTTCAGTTGAATGGGAAGCTCTGTCTCCCAGGTGTTCCAGGGACCAGTTGATATGGTCGCCCAGATTTGCATGAGTTTTTGTGCAGAGACTGGCTGCGCTGACTGAAACAGTCATGCTGGAAACTCATGGTGTTTTTCAGCCTGGGAATCTCTTGGTCTGTGGGCATTAATAACACATTTGGAAATGCAGTGATCACTCACCTTCTGTGTTGTTCTGGCTGGGGATTGCACTCCAGAGCTCTTCCTATTCAGCCATCTTCCAGATCACTCTTTAACACCATCTTTTATATGAAAAGATACTTTCAGCAATAATCTTGAAAAAAAATTGTTATAGTAAGAAAATAAATGCAGACCATGAACATTTTCTTGTATTGAACTTCATATATAAAATCACGCCAGCAAAAATAAAAACAAAACAAAGAAAACTACTTACAGGGTTCTATACTCAATACCAGGGTAATGAGATTCATACTCCAAACCTCAGCATTGTGCAATATTCCCATGTAACAAATCTGCACATCTACCCTTGTATCTAAAATAAAAGTTGAAATTTAAAAAATTTAATAAATTTTAAATTAATATTAAGATGCAAAAAAGAAAAAAGTAATGAATTATTTTAACTACGTTACTATATTTTAAAATAAAAACCTATGCTAATATAGTAGTCTATCAGAGTACTGAATAATAATATTACAGTTTCTACCTTATCCAAATTTGTCAATAATTGTTAAAATTGTTCTTTGCATATCTATGCTCATATCTGGTTGAAGCACACATTTTAATCATTTTAATTATGAAATGTTTATTGCACATCAAGTGACTGATCTAAAAATAGTTAACAGAAGTCTTATAAGTGTGAGGTTGGCAGAAATTCATACAAATTTCATTTCATAATAAATTCCAGAAATAGCAATACTATTTATCTCTTTATTTCTTCAGAGTTGATTCTAGAGGCAATCAAATGTCTCTGTAGTTAAAACATTTCCACTAAAATATCTTCACCAGAAAATTCATCACACACTTCTGTTTTATTTGGAAAAAACTTCCACATTTTGTTTCTTCTGCAGAAATCAGAGAAAATGGCTGAATGATTGGTAACACTGAGTTTATTTGATTCGTTGACTTAGAACATGTTCAGTTCTTTGTGAAAACGATCAAGGCATTCAAATGTTGACTTTTTTGATATCTTTGGCAAGGCAAGGCCATCATCTCTTGTCTTTTCTCCTGTCAGTCTTTTCTAAGTTAGATTTTTTTCTCTATATAAATTTCATTTCTTTACATTTTTTGTTGCATAATCAATGGCATTCTTCACAAGGAACAGTTTTAAAGACTAGCGTATTACTGCACATTGTTCACATTTAATTCTGGCTGTTTGCAAATTTGTGTCTGATTAGTCTAACTAAAACTTCACATTAAAAAAAAACTCAGAAAAGAAAAACAACCTCCAGCTTTACTAACGAGCTCCAGCTTTACTAACTTTACTAACTCCTTCTTGAAGTGAATATGTTTAACAGGCTGTGTATGTGTATTATCTCATTTGATCTTTGTTACTTAATACATGTCACTTTTTATAAAAAATAAACTTTCTATAACTGAAAGTTCCCCAAATTAGCTTCCATGTAGAATACACGTTTATTAAAGAGAAAGTAAGAAAAATGTGCTTATGTGGAGCTCACAGGTATATTACTAAAACTCAACAGTAATAACCCTAGTAGTTGTTTAAAAGATTGACCAACAGAAGGTTTTTCAGAGGCAGGAGTATTTCACAGATTACATTGTTTAAAATTTCCTATGTATGGTGATAATAAAAAAACAAATAAACTGAACTTTCACCAGATTTATTATGACTTGCATCCAGAGTGAACTGTTCCAATCTTCTTGGTCAGCATGCCCCACTTCTGCCACGACTGATCCCCATGCCAGGTCAGCTTCCAGCTGTGAGTGGACAGAGCTTCAAATTAGATGTGCAAAGGAAATTTTGAACTGATAAATGTACCTTTTATATCTGAGAGTTGGAATTATCACAAAAATGAGGCCACTATTAAGGTGATCAGAAAGCTACAGAATCTGCCTGAGATGTCATCCAGAGGTGGAGAAGAACATACAACACAGAAGGGATGTGTTCAGTGAATGGGGAAACATAAGGACTTTTGCTGTAAATTATCACTATAATGTTTACAAACACTGTGCTATTTTCTAGAGATGCAAAATATTTTCTAATGATTTCAATTATTCTTAACTCACAAAGTATAAAATAATGCCAAAAAATAAAACACATAAATAATATTGAGCCAAAGGTTAGTCTCCTCATTTTAACTGCATGCTATTGAACCATGATATTGTTTTCTTTTAAGAAGATAAAAAGCATTATAGTTATTTAGGGTTAGAATTAAAAGTAAAAGGGAAAAGTCGTGTTCTGTATGTGTCGTTGACTGTGCATTTTCAAATAATGGATCATACAATTTGTGTATGTGCCTGACAGAGAGAAAAGAGAGAAGGAGCAAGCTTAGTGGACCAATGATTGATTTATAGGTAAACATTATATATTTTCACAATACTTATCAAATAAAAAATACCTAACCATGGTCAGTCTTGAGCAACTTTTAAAAGATGCCTGTGTTGTTTACTGTCCATTTTCTGTCCCTTGTTCTCAAGATTCTGATCCTGCTCAATGCTCCAATAGATCTGACCCCTAAGTACCACCTTATCAAGATCCCCTGCTCCCTGCTTCATACTATAGGCAGCAAATGGAAGATGCTGGCAGGAGATGGAAGCGCAGGAGCGAGAGAGTTTGGAGAGCACCATCTGCCTTCTGCGGTGGTGGTGTCTCTCTGACTGTTCCAACACCTGTCAGGCAACTTGCTCTTTGTTAGCGTTTTCTCCCCTACCTCCTCCTCAGGTCTACGGGTGGTAAGGGCTTCCTGCCCTTGCTGGTGCTGAAGAAGCTCAGCATCTCTTGTTGCTTTTCTTGTCCTTGCACACGACTCGGTCAATATTCTTTTCATTAAGTTTGAGTAATAATCTCAGCTGAAAGTGTCTTCTGTCTCCTGTTGGGACTCAATAATGAATGCAATGCTTCTGTCATCCTTTCAGACACCCCTCTGGGAAGTTCCTGATCTACATGCTTACAGGTCTTCCAGTCACAGCTATTCTGTCTGCCCCTCGAATGCCATCTCAGCTACATTTTTGTCTGGGTTCTTAGACATAATAAACTTTTTGAACTTCAATTTTCTTGTCTGTCCAGTGAAAAAAGCGATATGTATTAAGCAACAAAGGTTAAATGAGATAATGCATGTAGACACATCTATCAGAGTGCCTGGTACATCACAGGCACCGAAGAAAAGCTGGCTGGTCTTATTACTGTAGAGAATCTGGAAGAACCATCCTCATTATGTCATATTGTCCTCGGTTTGAAATCTCTTACTCTATTTCTCTGTTTAGAGACTAAGCACCCACTGCCCCTACTTTTTATACCTTGTTCTTACTTGTTTGGAATTGAGGTACACAAAATTGGCTTAACTATAAATTACATGGTCATGATAGTTTCTTCATTTGGTCAACATTTGACCCCCTTTTATTTATTCGCTCAGTTACATTTGATAGTATAACAAACACTCTCAAGCCCACCACACAAATAAAAACTAAGTATTGATGTATCATGCAAAGTAGGATCCATCTGCCTCTACCCATCTGATACAAACATTATTTTAAATTTTATTCCTTTGCTTACATTTTTGTTTAGTTTAATTACATCTACAGATACTTCTTAAAAAGTAAGTATATTTTATTTTAGTTGTTTTTAATTTGTAAAATGGTATGTGGTATGTAATTTTTGAATCTTTTCATATTCATTTTTTCAACTATTAGTTTTCTAAGATTTCTTAATTAAATTTCTTCATTAAATTTGACCATTCTCTAGCATTCTACTGTGTGAATAGTTTAACTCATTCACCCTGTTTTGATAGACACTTGGTATGTCTCCAGGTTTTTGCTGTAGTGAACAGTACTGACACTGATTCTTCTGTTGATTTCTACTGATTTTGAGCAGGTTTCTCTTTAGCTATTCCTAGAAGTATAATTGTTGGGCCTTAGGTATAGGAAAGTTGAACTTTAGGAGATAATGCCATATTGTTTTTCAAAGTGTCTTCTAATAGCAATGCATAATAGAATTTTGTGGCTCAAAATTCTACTCAACTTTGGTTTTACTAGACTTGAAATTTTCCAATTGAATGATACCAACTTGTATCTCATAAAATGACGACCCATGATTGCAGTTGTAACGTCCTTTTTAACTTATGGTATTAAACATCTCTTTACTTTTTTCTTAGCCTAGTAGGACTTTTTTCTGTGTGCAATTATTTTCTTATCTATCTTTTCCCCTTTTTACTGGGTTATCTGTGCTTTTTAAACTGTTCTGGAATTCTCTATATATTCATTTTAAAATCATTATATAATGATAATTATCTTTTTCAATTTATTTTAGATTCACGGAGTATATATGCAGGTTTGTTACAAAGGTATATCGTGTTGACACTGTGGTTTGGGATATGAATGATCCCATCACATAAGCAGTGAGCCATTACCCAACAGTTTGCTTTTTTAACCCTTGCTCTCATCCTTCTTTCTCTGCCCAGTAGTCCCCAGTATCTATTCTGGCCATCTTTATGTCCATGAGGATCTGATGTTTAGCTCTCACTTATAAGAGAAAATGGGAAGTATTTGGTTTTCTGTTTCTGCGTTAATTCCCTTAAGATCAGGGCCTCCAGCTACATCTGTGTTGCTGCAAAGAACACGATTTCACTCTTGTTTATGACTGTGTAGTAGTCCACATGTTTATGTAACACATTTTCTGTATCCAATTCAATGTTGATGGGCATCTGGATTGATTCCATGTCTTTGCTATTCTGAGTAGTACTGCAGTGAACATATGTGTGCATATGTCTTTGTTCCTATCCATGATCTGAATTCTATTTCTGTCATTTCAGTCATTTCAGCCTGATTGACAACCATTGCCTGGGAGAACTAGTGTGGTCATTTGGAGGTAAGAAGGCACTGGATTTCTGAGTTGCCAGAGTTTTTGCACTGATCATTTCATTTCCCATTTGTGTGGGCTGATGTTCTTTCAATTGTTGAAGTGGCTGTTCTTTAGAATTTTTTTTCTTTTATTTTCTTTTATGTCCTTGGGGGTTTCATTGTGGTATAAGGTGGGTTCAGCAGACTGGCTTCATTTCCGGTAGATATTTGGGGGAAACTGATGCTCAGCTCAGCACTCCTAAGCTGTATGGTCCAACTCTGAGAAGCTGATATCCTGCCCTTGGTTTCATTATCTGGCACTTCGAGACTGAGAACCTTTTGCACTAGAAGGGTCGAGATGTTCCTAGACCATTGGCCACATGACTCTGAAGGGAGGTGCCAGCCAAGGAGTTTTGTTGGGTGATGGCAGTGGGATCTGTTCTTATTTGCATATGCCAGCAGCAGTGGCAGTGGGGTAGGGTTCACACTCATCAGGTGGGGTGATGCACCGGCAAGCCCAGGGCTGTTGGTCTCCATGTGGGCGTTGGCAATGACAGCTGTGATGGCATGGAGGGAAAAAGAAGCTAGAGTGAAGAGGGCTGCTGGGGTCCATGTGTGTGTTAACACCCGTGGTAGTGTCAGTCAGTGTGAGGGCAGAGTGCTGGCAGGCACAGGGCTCGTCACCTCCATATGTAGGTTCATACCAGTGGAGGTGGTGTTGCAGTGAGAGGTGGGGTCGCTGTTAACTCTGCATGCATTCACACTTATGGCAGTGGCAGCATGGCGTGGGGAAAGGTAATGCTTGTGTCTGTATGCATATTTGCACCAGCAATGGCATTGCAGTGGGGTGGTGGGTGTCCACATACAACAGTGAGGAAGAGGTAGTGAGGTTCACCAGTACACACGCATGCTGGTAAAGCAATGGGTGGGTGGTCATGGGTGAGTGCATGCCCTCAAAGCAGCACAGGGGAAGCTGCCATGGGGAGAGGGTGCTGGCGGGTGGAATGTTTCAGTGGGGGTTGCTCTTCTGGAGCTTTCTGATGGTCAGGTGTGGTCTGCCACTGTAGGAGCTATGATGCAGGCCCCAAGGAGGCACCCTAGTTGGGCATCTGAGCCTGCACTGCCAGCAGGAATGGCCAGGCTGGAGCCCAGGGAAAGGCCAACAGATAAAAGTATGCTCAGGTCAGACTGGTCTTGTATTATGAGCAAGCTTCTCCCCAAGTTAGCTCCAGGACTTGGGAGAAACAAAGTGCTCTCCCTTTGCCTGGTTTCCTTGGACCCCCTGTGGAAAGGACTCCCCTGAGTCACAGAGAGAGGCTCTCTGCCCAATTCACATACTGAGACTTCACTCACTTTTTATCAGCCCAGTGCTGTCATGGAGGCCATTTGCCCAAGTTCTCTTCTCCTGGATCTGGGGTGTCCTTCATGATTCCAATGAATTCCCATTTTCTTCTTGAATTAAAGCCCGTAGCATTGATCTTTATGTATTATCTTGCTATTTACAAGTGGTAGAGGCATGCTAAAAGCCTCTAATCTGTCATCTTGGAAAAAAATACAACTTCATATATCTTAGATATTTTTTTTTTGGTTGTGTCTAAGAGTAATTTGTATCTTTATTTTCATTGAGGCAAAAAGTTAATTTTAATATGAACAACCTATTGACATTTTTGTTTTAGTGAATGCTTTTTTTCTCTTGTTTGAAAATATTTCTCTACCTGAGATCTAAAAGACATTTATCTATATTTCTACCAGGGAGTTTAAAATTTTCTTCTTGACATCTAGGCAGTGAACATCATTTTTAAAACAAAAGTCAGGTATACATAAATAAATATTTTTATTGTTCAACAGGATTCTTTGTAAGATGTAGTTTGGATGTTTGAACATCCAAACTACATGTTTGTTGATGATTTGGGGAACATAGGGAGTTGTGCTTGAAATTTTAACTGAATATCCCTTTTCCTATTCTTGATTGATGATAAGCATTTGTCCAAATATTTAAAAAAGTAAGATTTTGAACATGTGTTGAAAAAAGTAAGATTTTGAACATGTGTTGAAAAAAGTAAGATTTTGAACATGTGTTGAAAAAAGTAAGATTTTGAACATGTGTTGAAATATAGCCATATCCTTCTGGATTTTCCTATGAAATCGGTATTATACATTTTATTCACAACAACCTAATACTAGATTGATCTCAATTCAGCTCATCTTTCACTCAATGAATACTCACTGAGTGCCAATCATAGTTTCATTAAATGTCCATTTAACCTTGTCTCATAGTTAGTTAATGCACTCGTGTTTGGAATAATCTATTATCGTATGAAAAAAGAAATGTTTTATTTTACACATTTTCAAACATAAAATACAAAAAGGGTTTCTTTATGTTGAAGCCAAACATGTTTAAATATATTTTGGGGGAATCAGAAGATGATTATCTATCTTTTACTCTGTTTTCCTCAGTGCTTGTCCCCTTCACTTCCTTTTTTGCTTATAGCTTTCTGGAACCTATTTCAGATGTGCTTTTATAGTTGTAAGTTTGACATACACAAAAATACACTCTAATATAATTGCCTCAATATTTTTTCATCTTGCTGAAGGTGATTATTTTAAACTGCTGTGAAACATGATGCATCAACGATTATATTACATACACAAATATATGCAGAGCATTTGCTTAGGAAACTTGATTTCTAAGATAAAGCATTCTTTATCTTGAGAATTCACTGGATTCAGCAACTGTGCTGAATTCTGAGATGGTTTTGAAATATTACAAATAAATTACCAAAAGCAAAACAAACATAACTGTATTTCAATAGGATATATTGAATATTTTTGAAGTCAAATAGATTTTTTAATACCAAAAATTGCATGGGTGATAATATAGTTTATACTATGGGCAAAACTTCTGGAGATTATAGATACTTATTCTTCCTTTCTTCAGAGCCAGGGCTGAGAAAGGATGTGGCCTGTAGAGACAATGGACTAGGGAGTGGTAGCAGGAAATGAAAAAGACCCTAAAAACCCAGATACCACTCAGACTGCTATTCACTATGCTATAAGGAATCAATCTCTGTATGTAATTAAACGGAGGACATCTAGGATTCTTTTAATTTCCAGAAACAGAATAAAGCATGACAGATTTAAAGTAGCTTTGAGTATTGCTACTTAATAGTCAATAAATATTCAATAAATAATAAATATTCAGTAAAGTCTCATTTTAAATTACTTTTATTCTAACACTATAAAAGGGGTTGGGTCATAAATAAATGAAAATTCCACAGCTATTTAAGCTTCAGGTGTGAAGTAATGAGACACTCCTACATCTAATTCTCTATAATCCTCTCAGCTTTACTTTTGTTTGGCTGACCTAACTTTTCATAGCCAAGTGACTACAGCAGATCCAGACATCACCTCTTCACCTTGACCTTAGTTTGGGCCTTTTCATAATGTCTTCATGACCCATCAGCTGATCATTAAAAAAAAAAAATAGTCCATCGTGACTGGCATTTAAATAAACTAATGTAAGAAAAAATAATAGAATAGAATCTGAACATATTAGAATGAATCACATGTGGTAAAGATAAATACATTTTATAAAACTTTTGTTATATATAGACAGTGTGTGCACTGAGCTGTGATGTGAAATTTGTTTATTTCTGTGGCTGATCATGAAACGTTTAGAGAAAGAGAAAGAGACAACCTCTTCCTGCCTTGAAAACTGCAGATAACTTTTCCTGGCCCATTGATTCAAATGGGCTCCTAAATACTCCTGAAACAATTACTGCTGGGTGCACATTCAAGTGTTGTGGAACCCAAAGTCTATATTATTTGGGTTGTGGGTGGGATCTTTAAGAAAAGAATATGGAAGTACCTGTATAAAATTAGGTATAAATATTAATTTAGAGCAAGCATAGAAAAATTACACATTTTAAAAAGCTAACAAATGCTGCATTTAAAAATACACATTTTAAAAAGCTAAATTAAATGCTTAATTTAATTGTTCCAAGCACTTAATTGTTCTTTCTTAATAACAGTATTTTTTCTTAATTAACTGCTTGGCAAAATTCTACAATATTTTCTTTGTTTTAAAGACAGACGCCTTAACCAATTGCCATTAAAATAACTTTTGCAAATGTTGCAAAAATATTTGCCAGATGAGCTCGTTGCTAGTTCCTGCCAGAGCTTTGGAAGGAGCTCTTGCAAAGGAGGAGCTCTGAGGCTTATGAAATTTGCCATAATGCACCCATGCCATTCTAGAGTCAGGGTAAAGTCAGTGTCCCTTGAGTCATAGGCTTGCTGGCAGTAATATAGCTTCCAGATGGAGACTTAAAGTGGATGGTGAGAAGCTGCCAGTCAAGGTTCCTACCTGCTTAGTGATCCAGAATCTGACTTTCCATAAATACACAAAAAAAAAAGTTCCTTGAAAAGGTGGTGGTTTTCTGCTTCTGAGGGCAGCAAACTAGAAAATACAAGTTTTAATAGCTATTTTTACATGTCATCTTGGCTAGCTATGCTGTCTAGTTTTTAATCAAAGATTATCTAGCTGATGCTGGGGAGGCATTGTGTAGATGTGGTTAATATTTAAGTAGATTATCCTTGATAATGTGGTGGGCCTCATCCCATCAGCTGAAAGGCCTTGAGAACAAAATTGAGGTTTCTCTGAGGAAGAAACTCCTTCCTCAAGACTGCAGTATCAGTTCCTGACTGAAGGTTTTTTGAAAATTTTTGACTTGCCACTTACCACATAATCATGTAAGACAATTCCTTGAAAGAAATCTCTTAACGTGTGTGTGTGTGTGTCTATGTCTGTGTACGTGTGTGTGTGTATATATTTTTTATATATATGTATTTTTATTATTCTTCTTTGGAGAACTCTAACTGGTACAGTGATCAACTCTCTGGATGAAGACAATGAAAAGATAAATAGAACAAATTTAGAACTGCAAACTACAGCAACCAAAATTATGGTCTTCAAGTATGAGTTTAATCATAGACTAGACACAATTGCAGAGTGTATTATTTTCTTCTTACTCTATTTATTCTACTTCTTATTATGCCAGTTCACCATCTAAAATGAGGCATGACGAGACAAGGGGATGGAAAATTGTAAAGACAGGGTAAAAGAACCACATGATACAGTGAGAAGGCTTATTTTTTATACCTGGAATGCTGGAAGGAACAGAGATGAAATAAATTAACCAACCCAAATGCCCATCGATGATAGACTGCACAGGGAAAATGTAGCACATATACAACATGGAATACTATGCAGCCATAAAAAATGATGAGTTCGTGTCCTTTGTAGGGACATGGATGAACCTGGAAACCATCATTCGCAGCAAACTGACACAAGAACAGAAAATCAAACACTGCATGTTCTCACTCATAGGCGGGTGTTGAACAATGAGAACACATGGACACAGGGAGGGGAGCATCACACACTGGGGTCTGTTGCGGGGACTAGGGGAGGGACGGTGTGGGGTGGGGAGTTGGGGAGGGATAACATGGAGAGAAATGCCAGATATAGGTGATGGGGATGGAGGCAGCAAACCACATTGCCATGTATGTACCTATGCAACAATCCTGCATGTTCTTCACATGTACCCCAGAACCTAAAGTGTAATAAAATATATATATTAAAAAAAAGGAATATACACTTAAGAGAAATTCCTAATTGAGAAAAGTAGTATTTAGAAAATACCTCTTAAAAATAAAGCTATTAAAAATAGAGAAAAAATTTATTGGTTATTAATGTAAAAGGTTTGCTAGGGACAGTATTCAGAAATGAAAACATTTTACTATATGTATATTATTTTACTAAATGTTTAACAAAATTTAAATTGTAGTTGCAGCTATGCTAATTCTCAGAATTAACAAAGAATGATGTGATATCTTCTTGGCATAATTTTTCCAGTAAAATTGTATAATTGTCTGATAGAAATTAATTAATTAATTAGAAAATACATTTAAAGAAATAATGAGTAAGTGTTTTCAAAAATAGTTGAAAGACATAAATTCTTCATTTAGAGCCTAGTCAATCCCACAAGAAAAATAAAAATAATTCCTCATATAGATTCATTCTAGAGAAACTGCAGAGAATAACAAAACCAAAATTTTAAGGATGACCAGAATTTTGAAACATCAGATTAGATAAAAAATGTAGACCTATGCTGAACAGAAACCATGGGTGTTTTTTGTGGGTTGAAAAAATATAAGATTCCATCAAGAATTCACATCATTAAAAGGTTAAATTAAAGCATTTTAAGATAAAGTAGAGATTTGTCACTTCCAAATAGAGCCCAAAATACTTAACAAAGAACATTCTTCAAGGAAAGTAAAAATGACCTGAGAATGAAGTTTGGATACAGAAAAATTATTGAAAAGAAATACAAGATGAATATACATACAAATTTAAATGTACATTTATTGCCTAAAACATCAATAATGTGTCATGTATTTTAATATATAGAGAATGAAATATAAAACAATAGTATATTATTTAAATTAATGTAAAAATTTTCTAAGATTCTTGACTTATTTAGAAGGAGTGTCAAAGAATCAGTTAATATTAGACATTGATAAGTCAAGAAGGCATGTTTTATATCTCAGGTAAGCACTAAACAGCATAATTTCTTAATTCAGAGAAGAAAGAGAAATAAAGTACTAAAAAATTGAATCAGTTCATGGAAGGCAAAAAAGAAGAGAAAAAGGAAAATTCAATAGTTGGTCAAAAATTAAGGACATGGTAAATTGATAGATTTATACCCCAGGATATTATAAATTAAATCTAATGGAAATTGAATACATGTAGAAGTTAAAAGACAAAAGTTGCCATAATGGATTAAAATAAAACACAAATACCTGAAAATTTAAGATCCAGAAAGACTGAATTAAAAATAATTGAAAAAGCTGGCATGGTGGCTCACACCTGTAATCCCAGCACTTTGGGAGGCTGAAGTGGGCAGATCATCTGAGGTCGGAGTTCGAGACCAGCCTGACCAAAATGGAGAAACCCCCATCTCTACTAAAATACAGAAATTAGCTGGGAGTGGTGGCACATGCTTGTAATCCCAGCTACTCAGGAAGCTGATGTAGAAGAATTGCTTGAACCAGGGAGGTGAAGGTTGCGGTGAGCCAAGATCACACCATTGCACTCCAGCCTGGGCAACAAGAGTGAAACTCTGTCTCAAATAATAATAATAATAAATAATAATAAAATAAATACATAAATAAATAATTGAAAAAAGTAATGCAATGCAAACACTAACTGAAATAATATGATGCAGATATATTTATATCAGGAAAAAATCTACTTGAAGGTAAAAAACCTTGCAGGAGTGAAAGTGGTTTCCTCTTCATCACAAAAAATGTTTATTAGGCAAATATGTGATGCTTCTAAATTTATATGAACCTAATAATAAGGTTCAAAATGCAGAGAAAAATGTCAAAAACTGCATGCAGAAACAAAATCCCCATAATCATCATGGGAAATTTTAAAACACTTTGAGTGAATTATACAATGAGTCATCAGACATAAGGAGGATAAAACCAATTTGAACAGTATGATTTGCAATTTGGACTCAGTTTATATAAATAATATATTGCACTGAACAAAAGTGCAATACACATTTTTTTTTCTCAGTCACACAGAAAACATTTCTCAAAGTGACCACACTTAAAGCTTAAATAACTTACATAGGGTTGAAATCATATGTATTATAGAACATATTCTCTCACCCCACCTCTGAGTTTCCTTGTTCCCTTATTATGATATGATCATTTTCTTCCATCTGGAGCTTTTTTTTTGTAGCACACTCTATAAGCCACTTGTCCATTTTGTGAGTGTCAATTTAGTAACTATACTATCTGTAAATATCTGTAAATCAACTTAATTGAGCCCTGGGTTAACTCTAATAGCTTGAAATGCCTAGCAAGTGGATGAGCCAGCTTGGTACCTGACCAACTGATAGCTGGACAACACCTCTTTCTCTCTTAAGAGATCTTGCTTACCACAGGTGACTGAGTGAGGGTGCCAGTGTTCATCTGTACACTAAATATTAGAAGGCACTAATTTATTTCTTATTCTATTAGATAAATAGTAGAGGAAACTTACATTTTTCTGTTAGTGATGGATTGAGGACTCCAAATGAAAAAATAATATTAAAAAGTTCTAATTGTCTTCTTCCTGTGTCTCATTAGATTGATATTTTTTGCACACTTTATTTAGATGTTACTTTTTATATTGCAGTGGTTTGTGGTACTGTAGTACACATGGCTCATACCTCCCTCCATATCCCCTTGGCCACCTGCAGCTGCCACTCCTGGCATGAACAGACACCTACCTCAGATACCTCCCTTGTTCTATGCCTGAGAACTTTCTTGTTCCACTGGAGCAGGGAGAGTTAACAGCCTAGGGGACAACCATTAACCAATAGAGGATGAGCCAGCAAATAAATGCCCCCGCTTTCCTCTCTTCTAGTTGCCATTTCTGAGATATGGCCCACCTGGTTTCTAGAAGGTTCTAAGTATAAAGAAGCCTCAGTTATCCACAGCAGGAACCTGCACATTAGTTTATTCTTTATTGGTTTTTCTTCCTTCTCTCTTCTGGTTTCTGTATTTCCTCACTTGTGTTCTCTGGAATGAGCCATATGGACTCTGTTTTGAGGGTGATCAAAATAAAAACCGGCAGCTATGGTTTTAGCTGTATAGTACACATGTCCGTTTCCCTACTTTTGATAAGAACAGCCACTTTCTGTAGGGTAGTCACTCATCCTCCACTAATGTTATTGTGAACGGATGATCAATTACAGTACTTTAAGTCTCTATTAGTTTAGAGGTGTGGGCATGCTACCCAGGCCTGGTTAAGCATGTTATTCAATCCTCCTACATACAATGATGAAACCAAACAGAGCCAGACAGTCCATCCATGCATTTGGTGCACAGTTGCTGAGATACTGTCTTTCTCTTCTTTTTGCTAAGACCTTGACCTTCAAGGAAACAAAAGCCTGAGGGAAACAGGCATGACTAATACCAACAAGCAAAGCCAAGCAAATCCAAGGAGAAATTGAGAAATAGAAAGGAAATGGTAGAAAACTCAAAATATAATATTTGAGCCCCAGGATTTAGCTGGGTCTCAGATCCACACTTTGGATTTTCTAGTTATATGTACATTTCAACCCCACTTCCCCCTCTTTTCTGTTAAACTAGTTTAAGGTGGATTTTGATTACTGGAAACTCAGAGTCTCAAGTACCATACACACTCTTTCCTCAAATACGTCTGTCTCTTCAGTGAACATTTACAAAAATGTCATGAAATGCACAGCATGCCATTTTGTTGTATGCCTGATGTTTAATTTTATTTGAACCCTGAATGTGTTTGTTTTGGGATTATTTCATTTGCCTGTAATGAAACCAGACAGGAAAGAAATGAATAATTCTCTACATCATCGATGTTTGGTTACTGCTTTGGTGTCCAGCACAGAAGAGAGCATGCTGAGATCACTTTGAGAGTGTGTGTTGAATGAATGAGTGCAAGTACAGAGACTGTGAGGTAGTGGGAAGATGGCACATTTGAGGAACTGAAAGGAGGCCACATGCAAAGAGTCAGTGAGGTGCGGAAGAGACTGTGAAGGTAAACAGGTGGCCAGGTGAGGGTCACCAGGTGGCTCAATCTCAGGAAGGACTTTCACATTATAGTTTACATAAATGGTCCCCCTAGAGATGCCTCCTGGACTTTGCAATGCAACATCCTTGGAACAAATGAAGAAGAGGGAAGAGCACCAGGTCACTGTGCACTTAGGAAATGAGGCAGAGCAAGGTTTATTGTGAGGAAAATCTGACAGAGAACTGGGACACCGAGGGCAAATTTTCCAAACATGTTATTGCTTGTGGTTGGGCTTTTTGTCAGTTCTGGACACACACATAATTAGCAATTGCTATGGCCAGGAACTGGCAATACATATACTTTAGCACACATAAAATTATTAATACATGCAATCCGGTTTTCAGCACTACAAAAACACAAGGGGGCCAGATGCAGTGGATTCTCAAAACTAAATAAAACAGTCCTCATATGCACCCCTACAACCCAATAGCCAGTCTCCCAGTAATATTTTGAATCAATTTTGATATTTGGTTGAGAATATTTTTTCACACTTTACTTTCAACACATTTTGATGTATTAAAGTGAGACCATTTTATTACATCTCACCTCCCTTGCAAAAATTGCCAAAGACCATAATAAAACCCACACGTGTTTCCCGAATGTTATATAACTTTCCAGTACATAGTAGAGTGAAATATGCAATCTTAATTTTACTTTACCATGAAATTATTTGCCTGGTGCACACTTCTTTATGAAAGGGCTTTGAAACAATCATAATTGTGATTAGCACACATAAAAAGAAAAGTCCACATAAAAAGAAAAAAACTTTTTCCAAAAGTTGCATTGGTGATTTTATGAGAAAATCCAGTTTCTCTTTGTTTCATAATACTAGTGATCTCCCAAAGGATATTGTCCACTCCCTGACTCAGAGAAAACTTAATTTCTAGTTTCATTTGCTGCAGGAGCCAGATAGAATAGATCTGGAATCATGTAATGTCTCTGTCATACCCAACTTCTGTGACTTCTGTTTAAAGTTGCTTAAACTCAGTTGTCTCAACTCTACAATGAGGATAACAATGACTTTACTATAGAACTTTTGCTAGACATATAAATATAGTATAACTATAGATACCTAATCTAGGGTTTGACCTATGTTATTTTTATTATAGCATTAATAGTATTTTATCTGTTTATGACTAAATTACAAACACATTCCGTTTATTATTTAGATCTTGATCCCTTTTGGGATATAATACCTGTATCCTAGAATTTCAAAGTTTGTCCTCTTGAGTGTCCACATTGGAAATGTTGTTTTTTTAGGAGACTGACAGCAACTTTCTCTTCTGCTTCTGAATTCTAAAACATTGAGTAAAGAATTCGAGAGATAGACAGATGGGGATTAAGCTACAAGGCATGCTAGCAGAGCTGAACTGGATCAGTGACCAAAAGATTTTGCTATTTTAGTACCCACCTGTGCAGACTCACCTCACCACTCACAGACATAGCTGCCTCAGAAGCTTGCCATACAGCAATGCAGATGGTGTATGGAGGTTGTTCAGAAAACACCACATAAAGGAAGCATTCACTCCCTAGTTCACAGGCTCAGTGATTCCTCCTAGAGGAGACCTGTAGAAGTGGGTGGAGGGGAGAGCAGAAGCAGTTTCAGATGCGTCCCAAAACGTGGATGTTCTCATCTAGTAAAGTGGGATGGGGTGGAACCCGAGAGGGAATGGAAAACTTGCCTGTTATAATATATATCTGTTCTATTTCCTTGGTGAAAGGAAGAAATCTTGGGCCCCCAAATCACTAAGCTAAAGGGAAAATTCAAGCCGGGAACTGCTTAAGGCAAACCTGCCTCCCATTCTATCCAGTCATCTCTCTGCTTACTGAGATAAATTCATATCTGATTGCCTCCTTTGAAAAGGCTAATTTGAAATTCAAAAGAATGCAACTGCTTGTCTCTCACCTACCTGTGACCTGGACCAAACCACTGTTCATTTTACATGAGACATTATGTTTTCCTAAAATGTATAAAACCAAGCTGTGCTCTGACCACTTCAGGCACACATTGTCAAGAACTCCTGAGGCTGTCACCGTCATGCTTTCTTAGCCTTTGCAAAACTAACTTTCTGCATTAATTGAAACCTGTCTCAAATTGTCAAGGTTCACAACCTCCACAGAAGTAACCCCCTCCACAGTCATAAAGAAGATCTTCCCCATCTAATTTTACTTTTACTATACATGTACATACTCATAGACTATACATAACATTATATATGTATATTCATTTTAAAAATTTGTGTAACAGTAATTAATGCATTTTTTCATTAAATATTTTAAGATTTATCCACATTGATACAAATCTATGTAATTCATGAATATTAACATGTGTGATTATACCATATACCTATTGATAGGCATTTGAGTAGTTTTCCCACTGCTGCAATCAATGACCTTTACACATTTTTAACGTCCACTTGCAAGGGAGTTTCATGGGATTACGTACAATTCCAGAGCAGATCTGCCAGTACATAGATAATGTGCATCTTCAACTTCAGGATATGTTTGTCAAGTTACTCTCCAAAGGTGGTGATATTAATTTACACTCCCTCCGTAGGTATGTGAGTTCCCACTTCCTTACATTCTCACCTCAGAATTAGACAGACTTACCAGTTCTGTTCCAGGTGTCACCAGACTGAGCAACTACTGTGAAAAGGGGTCTGGTCCTGGTAAGCCCTCCCTGGGCAGTTGGCTTCAATGAGGAAGAAGAAAGAGCTAAGCATATCCAGCATATCTGAGGACATCTTATTGAGCATATCCAGCTGCTTTTTCTATATTTACTAACACAGAAATCATTTTCCGGGTGTGATGGTTAATATTATGCATCAACTGGACTGGGTAAAAGGATGCCAAGATAACTGGTAAAACATTGTTTCTAGGTGCGTTTATGAGGGTGTTTCTGGACGAGATTAGTATTTGAATTGATAGATTGAGTGAAGAAAGTTGCCCTCACCGATATGTGCAGGCAGCATCTAATCCCCTGAGGGATTTGCCTTGGAGATTAAAGCAAATTCTCTCTCTCTCTCTTCTTGAGCTGAGACATTTATTTTTTTTCCTTCTCTCAGACATCAGCACTCATGGCTCTCAGGCCTTTGGACTTGGGACTTACACCAGTGCTCACTTTTGCCCCTACATTCCACTCTGGTTTTGAGGTTTTCCTCCTCAAACTGGCACTTGTACCATGGGGTCCCCTAGTTCTCAGGCCTCTAGATTCAGACTGAATTACACCACTGGGTTTTCTGGGTTTCCAGCTTACAGATGTCATATGGAGAGACTTCTCAGCCATGATAATCCCATAAGCCAATTCTCATAATAAATTTCCTCTCATCTATATAGATCATATTGGTTCTTTTACCCTAGAGAACCTCAACTAATAAGCCAAGGGAAATGTGAGTTAAAGGGAGGATAAAGGCTGGGTGTTGGGTCACATCAGTGACATTCCGTGCACCCGAAAGCAAACATCAGACATGAGAGGAAGATGGCTTCTCTCTCCCAGCTTGGTGGGAAGATGTCTTCTCTCTCCCACACTGCTATGAGACTGGGTAATTTATGGAGAAAGGAAGTATAACTGACTCACATTTCCACAGGCTGTACAGGAGGCATGGATGGGGAGGCCTCAGGAAACTTACAATCATCATGGCAGAAGGGGAAGGGGAAGCAGGGACAATCTTCTCATGGTGGAGCAGGATAGAGAGAAAGAGCAAAGGGGAAGTGCCACACACTTTTAAACAACCAGATCTTGTGAGGACTCACTCACTATCATGAGAACAGCAAGGGGGAAATCTACCCCCACGGTCCAATCACCTCCCCCCAGGTCCCTCCCGTAACACTGGGATTTCAATTCAACCTGAGATTTGGCTGGGGCCACAGAATCAAACTGTATCAGTGTGCTTCTTCAAACTGAAGATTTTTATCTTCCTCCAGAACTGAAAACTTCTTAGACATATTGATATTGCCTATCCTATTATGTTTATCATCTTCTGAAGCATAGAACATGTCAAACCTGTAATTTTATTCTTTATGCTTCTTAACTTGCACTCATTTTTCCCCCATCTCTTTTTGTGCTGCATGCCGGTATTTTCCTCAGCTGTATTGTGCAGTTTATTAATATTCTCTCCTACTATAACCCACACATGAAATTTTAATCAGTCGGTGGCAAGTATATCATGATGCTATTGAGGGATGGGCAAGGCAGTGGCTCTCAACCCTGACTGTATATAGAATCTTTAGGGGAGCTTTAAAAATCCTGATATCGAGGCTTCATCCTAGACAATTAAATTAGAATCTCTGGGAATGAGGACCCAGAAAACAGTAGTTTTCAATGCTCTGCAGGTGCTTCCAATGGTTAGCCAAAGGTGAGGATCACTGTTGGACAAAAAGAAAGAGGGAAGCCTTAATTCCACATCTTCACTGGCAGGTGACCCATACATGGAGCTTGACTAGTTACAAACAGGATGACAGAGCAAACTCCATGGAGTTGAGCTCTTAAATTTTTAAAAGATGATAACAAAATTCAAACATATTTATAGTGTAGTTTAGTATGTAAAAAAAGTCATTTTCAAGAAAAATGTATTTAAAATTTGGATTTATTTTTGTGTCTGCATTTCCAAAAGTGAAAATTCTAAACTGAAAACTGTTATATTATGTTAAAATATATTTCCTTTAAGTAAGTGGATAATGGCTTTCTGCTATATTAGAGTAGGTTCCAGATATGTGAAGGGAAGGTTTAGGGAAATAAAACTGATAGTGAAGTAGGGTTTGATTATCATCTGTGTGCTTGAAGCTTTATGTGTGTCCTAGTCTGTTAGAACTGCTACAACAAAATACCGTAAACTGTGTGGCCCACAAACAGCAGAAGTCTATTTCTCATGGTTGTGGAGGATGGGAAGACCACAGTAAAGACGCTGGTAGATTTGGTGTCTCGTGAGGCATATCTTCTTGTTGTGGGGCCAGGCAGCATTCTGGGGCCTCTTTTCTAAAGGGCCTATTTATGAGAGCTCTACCTTAATGATGTAATCATCTCCCAAAGGCTCCATCTATACCATCATATCAGTGATTAGGGTTTCAACATACTAATCTTTTGGGGGGTTGGGGGAAGCACACACATTCAAACCACAGCAATATTTTATTTTTTTCAAGAAATTGACTATTATTATTTTCCTGCTTTAGAGCTGAAGAAAGAAATATGGAATGGTTTATCTAATTGTCCAAGTTGTCACAGTTCATAAAGGGCAGAGCTGAGATTTCGAATCCAACCTTTCTAACTCCAAAGCCATCCTCTCTCCTTCCATTCTTGCCAGTTGGTTATTGCTTATTTGTAAGGGCAAGCGTTATTCACAGCTTATTTTAGTTCCCAGAGAACACCTGCTGTCTATTTCCTGAGGTTTCTTTGGCAGCCACGGTCAGTTTTCTTTGGGCAATTGCATTCACAGGTGTCTCCCTACTCTAGAGATTTTTCTACACCTGGCCATAAATATTCTTTAATTTTAAACATTCTTTAATCTGTAATTATCTACCCTAAATCCATGGCATAGTGACTGGCATAGAGAAGGCACTCAACAAATGTTTATTGAACAAATAAATGTGATGAACAGGGCATGAGCAAAGTCAGAATTGAGTCCTTTAGGGATTTGTGCTGGGTAATTTAGCCTGACTTTGGAATGAATGCAGTATGGGATAACAAAAACAACATGAACCTTGACAGTCTTGGTTTAAATAAACATTTTATACTCATAAACTCTGTAAATGCAAGTTGTTAACCTTTTTGAACTTGGATTACCTTGTCTGTAAAGTGGAATTAATAATGACAACCTCTTAGGATTGTTTTATAGACAAAAAATGAGCATGTGAAGACTGCCCAGCACAAATAACGTCTCAAAATATAATCTCTACTTTCACTGTATGTGTTTTATCTTATGAATTTTATAAATGTCCACAGTGTGATGATTTTTAAGGAAGCTGGAAGAAAATGCATGCACTTTCCACAGAGATTTCCAGCACAAGTTCTGGATGTTGTTTTAATAGCATTGAGTGTGCTGGGACTCACAAGCCAATACATTAATAAAAGATTTCAACAGTGTATGTATTTCACAGCCAACTTCTAATGGTTTAATTTGAATTTTATACATTTATATAAAAAAGAAACTAAATGTAACCCTGCATTAAAATGACTCCTGTTGTTCAGAATGGGCTAATTTTGTGCTTTCTTCAGAAGAGTGATGCATTTTATTGTTTTATTTATTTTCCTAATAACATCTGACTAGGTTTTCATAAAGTGTTGTAAGACAAATATTTTTAGGGAGAAAGACAACCATGATGCCAAGCCTAGTAGATAAAAGCTAATTTCCAATGATTTTCTGAGCAATAAAAAGAGGAAAAGGAAAGACCCCAAACTTAAGAGAAATACAAGAAAGGTGAATTTCCCAGCACTTTGGGAGGCTGAGGCGGGTGGATCACAAGGTCAAGAGATCGAGACCATCCTGGCCAATACGGTGAAACCCCATCTCTACTAAAAATACAAAAAAATTAGCCGGGTGTGGTGGCATGCCCCTGTGGTCCCAGCTACTCAGGAGGCTGAGATGGAAGAATTGCTTGAACCCAGGAGGCGGAGGTTGCACTGAGCCTAGATTGTGCCACTGCACTCCAGCCTGGTGACAGAGCAAGACTCCGTCTCAAAAAAAGAAAAAAAAAAAAAAAAAAAAAAAAAAAGAAAGGTGAACTAACCAGTGATCCTTAAAGCCAAATACTTAGTGTTCCCTGTCTCCCAGGCTGGAGTGCTGTGGCATGATCTGGGCTCATTGCAACCTCTGCCTCACAGATTCAAGAGATTCTCCTTCCTCAGCTTCCCAAGTACAGGCACGCACCACTATGCCTGCCAATTTTTATATGTTTAGTAGAGGCAGGGTTTTCATCATGTTGGCCAGGCTGGTCTGAACTCCTTATCTCAGGTGATCGGCCTGCCTCGGCCTCCCAAAGTGCCGGGATTTCAGGCGTGAGCCCGGCCACCCTGCCTGGCCGGGTTTTTTAATGCTACTAAAGAATCAGAGAAGTGATTTGTAGGTTGCCTCAATGAATTCACACATAAAAAAGACTGACATTTCAACTGCATCCTGAACACATTCCTGTTTAAGGCTGTAGAGAGTTTTCATTTTATCTTTGGAGAAGCTCCACCTTGACACATTCTATTATTTCAGTAACAGATGTTTCTAGCCAACCCATTGAGTCATCATATGGTCTTTGTGTAAATTTGACTTTCATTACAATGTGTATTTTCTCGAGTCATCGTTTATAATGTCAGTCTTGAGTGAGCATCCTTTTACTGCCATGCTTTTAGCTGCCATTTGAAACCATGTGGGCTCTAATTAGAGAGCCAACTAAACCACTAGGAAAACATTATCATTTCAAGTAGCTTTTCTGGAAAAGCAAACCTTCTTTCCCTGCATTTACTGGTAGTTTTATACTATTATCTCATAGGGAGGAACAATGAGGCTGATGAGATATATCTACTTTAATGGATAATTTCCTCTTTGTAAAACATTTGGCTGAGTTTCAGTATGGAATTGGAATGGGAACCAAATACTAACTTGAATTTCTATGTTTAAGGGCAAGAATCCGATATGTAGGTTTCTTACATGGAAATTTACACTTTTTCACACTTCCTACAAAATGGAAAACAAATTGTTTTCCAAAGTGGTTGTATCAATGACGGTTTCCACGGAGTATGTGTTCCAGTTATTCAATAACCATGTGTACATTTCAAACTTGTCAGGTTTCTAACACTTTGCCAGTCTAATTAATGTAAAAGAGCAGCATGTCATCGTGGTCATAATTTGTATTTCGTAAGATCGTTAATGAGTTGAACATCTTTCCATGCTAGCAATATGTGTTCACTCTTTTATATAATACTTTATTCGTATATTTTGTGCATTTTTCTATTATACAACCTAACATCCTATTTTCATGTATTGAATAAGTACCACTTTTTCTAATAATCTTCAATGATTTTTTGTCATAATTCCTGTTTCTAGGTTCTCTGTTTAATTGATCAATGTATGGATCATTTTTTTCATACCTGAAAAAAGTAGCTATATTAATTTTTAAGGCTTTATAATAAGCTTTTACATCTACTAGAATATGCCTAATTTTTTCTTTTCCTTTTTGCCCTTTGCTTTTCCAAATTAATCCTAGAATAATTTTGTCAAGTTTCACAGAAGATGCTACTGGAATTTTTATTAAAACTATACTGGGTGGTTAGATCAAGGAGAACTGAAAAATGATTCTATTTATCTAATGAAATGAGATCTGCATTACTTAGACTTTGAAATATATTTAAATAAATTTACATGACTTTCTTCGTATGGGTGATATGTATCTTTGAGTAGATTAAATCGGATACGTTTTAGTGTCTTTATATAACAAATGTTACATTTTAAACATTTGTTGCTGGCTTTTAGAAAATTATTTTTTGTATAGACATCTGTCCAGCTGCCTATCTAAATTATCCTTATCATTTTAACAGTTTGTAGATTTTGGGGGTGGAGGTTTTAGGTAGACAATCATATCATCTGCAGATTAACACAGTTTAGCTTCTAATTGATATTTTCTAGTTTATGCTTTTAGCTGCACGATTTATCTACCTATGAATATTGTATTTTTGTATATGCAGATTCATGTTTTTCATCAGTTTAGAATATTTGCATTCTTTATCTTTTTAAATATTATCCCTCTTGTCTTCTTAGATATACACATCCTATTCTTATTCTATCATCTCCATATCTTTTAATTTTTGTGCACATTTGCCATTTTCTTAACTTTGCGTGTGATGTATTCTGTGAAATTTTTGATATATCTTCTACTTCACTAAATGTTTCAACTATTTCTAAACTACTATTCACTATCTATTGTATTTTTAAATTCAAAATTTCATATTTTTGTTTTTCTCTAAATATTCTATTTTAAAATCATGCTTTCTACTTATTCTTGATGATCTGTGTTGCATGTTCATCATTGAGACTGATTCGTTTATTTCTGTAATACGTGCACACACAGCTGTTTGCTATTTTGTATTTGGAAATTCCAATATCTGGAATCCTGGATGAAGTAAGAATATCATTCTATATTTCTGTCGACTCTCATGCACAGTAGCTTGCCTTCTTTGGTACTGGTCTATTCTTATGAACTCATTGCTTAGACAGCATTTATGAAAGATCTATATGCTGAAATTAGGGTAGCTTTTCTCTAAAGATGGTTTGCCTCTGCTTTCCCAATTGCTATGGAGCATCACAAATCTGAACCTCTTTCTATCTTTCTCCCTATCGGGATTTAGTATGAAAATCTCATGCTCAGTTTCCTTAATAGCTAGAGGCTCAGGGATTGAGCTACTATTGGTGTCTTCCTTCAGGACAATTGTCCTGCCCTGGTTGTTCACCTCTCAGTCTCAACTCTTGACTCTGACTCCAGATAACATGGTTTTTTTTTTGTTTTTGTTTTTGTTTTTTTTTAAACTGAGCATGATAAAGTCGGGGGTTTGAAGAATTTTCTTACTTCTTCTAAGACTGTGAGGTTCATATATTTTCTTCCATAATGTGGTCTCTCTATTCAGTCACAATGCTGAACACAAAACATCCATGTAAAAATTATTTGACCAAGTTTTTGAGAGACGTTTTTTTTCACATTATAGTAAACACAGGTGTGTTTAGAAGACTATATTACAGAATAATAAATAATAATACATTATAGAATAATAACATTTATTACATGTTTTCTATATGCCAACCACTATCCTATACATTTTACATTATAGTTAATTTTTCTAAAAAATCTATAAGCAAAGGTCAATTAATATGGTACACACTTTAATAAAAGTGGAAATTGATACACAATAAAGTTAAACATCTTGTCCAAAATAACATCTCTAGTAAATGAGGAACTCATGGCTTTAACCAGGTTAATGTGACGCCAGAGCTATTTTTCTTTAAACAATGTGATGTAAACACATCAAAGAAGCCAAATGTCATGGAATTCTCCAGAGAAGGAAGAACCAGCTTTATAGCTCAGGGGCCTCCCCAAATGTTGGCTTTTCAGAGAATGACTCACACCCAGGGTTCTGTCCATGGTAGCTTTGGGTGGTGGATGTGTCTGGAGCCTCTTGAGATTCCAGCCTGTGGATGGAGGCCAGTCTTCCTTTCCTGCTGGTAACCTCTGTATCTCTCAAGGGTTCACTCAGAGGCTCTCTTACTGGCTTGTGTGAGGCTCACAAAACAACATGATATATAGCAGGGGAAGACTTTTTTTTTTCTTTACACTTCTACTTTAGGAAATCAAGAACATGGACAGACTGATATATTACCAGTTTCAGATCAATGTATTAGTTTCTGGGACTATCATAATAAAGCACCACAAATTGGGTGTCTTAAATATATTGTCTCACAGTTCTAGAGACTAGAAGGCCAAGATCAAAGTGTCATCAGAGCTGGTCTTCAGGGCAACAGAACAGGATATGCTTTATGCTTCTGTCCTAGCTTCTGGTACTTCATCTTTACATGGCATTCTCTTATGTGTGTCTGCATCTAAATTTCTCTTTTTAAATGATAGCACTAGTCATTTTGCAATAAAGATCCACCCTATTCTATGATCTCCATTTAAATATTTAGATTGCAATTACCCTATCTCCAAATAAGGTCATATTCGGAAGTATTAGGAATTAGGATTTCAATGTATGAAATTTGGGGGTCATAATTCAATCCACAACGATCTATACTCTTTTATTCTTACATGTTTCTCCTGTACTTCCTCATATAAAAATTGAGACTTACATTTTTAAAGTACTCACTATGTGTATACCAAATACTCTTCTCAGTATGTATCTATTGACATTTAATTTTTAGCATTTTTGCTAAAGAGATGTAGAGGTTACTGTTATGCTGATTTGAAAAGTAAGAAATCTAAGACACAGAGAGTTTAAGATACCTGCATAAGATCTGAAAGCAAAGAAGGCCCATAGCTGGCCTTGGCTCTGGGTGCCTGCTCTGCACACTCTGCAGCACTAGCTCTCTTCACATGTAGCTCTACATGCCTCCATGTGGAGTATTTTGTGTGAGGAAGGAGAGGAGTTGTCATTGCAGCTGGGGCACTCTTACTATCTTTAACTATGAGCTTAGACAAGAGTCTTCATTATGTCCCATTAATATTGATGCTCTAGTTCTTTTAGAATGTAAGGATTTTTAAATTTTTTTTGATACAGGATCTGGCTCTGCTGCCCAGGCTATAGTGCAGTGGTACGATCTTGGCTCACTGCAAACTTTGCTTCCAGGGTCAAGTGATCTTCCCACCTCAGTCTTCCATATAGCTAAGACCACAAGTGTATGCCACCCCACTAGGCTAATTTTTAATTTTTGTTGTTGTTGTTGTTGTGATGGGGTCTCCCTATGTTGCCCAGGCTGCTGGTCTCAAACTCCTTGACTCAAGTGATTCTCCTGTCTTAGCCTCCCAAAATGCTAGGATTACAGGCATTAGACAACACACCTGACCTGATTTTTGAAATGACAAACCTTAGCGTGATTTGAATATTATCTATGGAAACTAGACTTGGTCCTCTGTATTCATGGGTTTTACATCTGCAGATTCAACCAACCAACTGTGGTTCGAAATTTTTAAAAAATAAAACAATAACAGTTAACAATACTAAGTAAAACATAACAGAAATAAAAAATAGAATATTACAACTATTTACATAGATTTTACATTGTATTAGGTATTATAAGTAGTAGTATAAAGTAAGATTTTACATTGTATTAGGTATATTAAGTACAAAATAACAGAAATCTCACCTTCCAGAGTGCTGGGATTACAGGTATGAGCCACTGTGTCAGATTTTAGATTCAGGGGTACATGTACAGTTTTGATACATGGGTATATTGTATGATGCTGAAGTTTGTGATATCCATGGTCCCATCACACAGATACTGAGCACAGTATCCAAATAGGTAGTTTTTTTAGCCCTTGTCCCCTCTCACTCATTTCCCCCTCTAGTAGTCCCTGGCGTTTATTGTCTCCATCTTTATATCCATGAGTACCCAATGTTTAGCTCCCACTTATAAGTGAGAACATGCGGTATTTGGCTTTCTGTTCCTGCATTAATTTGCTTAGGATAATGGCCTCTGGCTGCATCTATGTTGCTGCGAAGGGGATAATTTTCTTCTCTTTTAAGGCTGCATAGTATTTCATGGTGTATTTGTACTGCATTTTGTTTATCCATCTCACCATTAATGGCATCTAGGTTGATCTGTTGTCTTTGCTACTGTAAAGAAAACTGTGGTGAACATATGTGTGCATGTGTCTTTTTTGGTGGAATGACTTGTATTCCTTTGGGTGTGTACCCAGTAATGGGAATGCTGGGTTGAGTGATAGTTCTGTTTTTAAATTCTTTGAGAAATCTCCAGATTGCTTTACATAGTGGCTGAACTAATTTACATTCCCACCAACAGCATATAAGCATTCCCTTTTCTCTGCAGCCTCACCAACATCTTTTATTTTTAATCATTTTAACAAAAGCCATACTGGCCAATCTGAGACTATATCTCATTGTGGTTTTGATTTGCATTTCTCTGACGATTAGTGATGTTGAGCATTTTTTAGATGTTTCTTGGCCACATGTATGTCTTTTTTGAGAAGTTTCTGTTCATTTTCTTTGCCTACATTTTAATGGGGTAAATTGACTTTTACTTGTTGAATTGTTTAATTTCTTTACAGATTCTGGATATTAGGCTTTTGTTAGAGGCATAATTTACAAATATTTTCTTCCATTCTGCAGGTTGTCTGTTTACTTTGTTGATAGTCTCTTTTGCTGTACAGAAGCTCTTTAGTTAATTAGATCTCACATATAAATCTTTGTTTTTGCTGCAATTGATTTTTAGGACCTAGCCATAAATTCTTTGCTGTGGCTGAAGTCCAGAATGGCATTCAAAAATATCTGGGAAACAGCAAAAGCAGTGTTAACAGAAATGTTTATAGCACTAAACACCTACAACAAGAAATGTGAAAGATCTCAAATCAATGATCTAACATCTCACCTAGAAGAACTAGAAAAATATGGAAAAGTTATTCCAAAAGCTAGCAAAAGAAAAGAAAAGAAATAACTAAAATAAGAGCAGAACTGAGTGAAACTGAGATCCAGAATTCGATGAAAAGTATCAACGAAACCAAAAGTTGGTTTTTTGAAAGGAAAAAAAGATCAACAAACCACTAGCTAGATTAATAATGAAAATAAGAGAGTAGATTCGAATAAACACAGTGAGAAACAACAGGGTTACATTACAACTGATCCCATAGAAATCCAAAAGATTTTCAGAAACTATTATGGACACCTCTATGCACACAAACTAGAAAATCTGCAGGAAATTGATAAATTCCTGGAAACAAACAAGCTCTCAAGATTGTATCAGGAAGAAATTGAAACCCTGAACACACCAATATTGAGTTCTGAAATTGAATCAGTAATAAAGAAATCTATCAATCAAAAAACCCTGGATCGATAGATTCACAGCCAAGTTCTACCAAATATACAAAGAAGAAATTGTACCAATTCTACTAAAACTATTCCAAAATAATCAAGGAGAAAGGACTCCTTCCTAACTCATTCTATGAAGTGAACATCATCCTCATATCAAAATCTGGCAGAGACACAGTGAAAAAAAAACAGCTTGGCTACATGTTGTGGCTCACGCCTGTAGCCTCAGCACTTTGGGAGGCTGAGACAGGTGGATCACTTGAGATCAGGAGTTTGAGACCAGCCTGGTCAACATGGTAAAACCCTGACTCTAACAAAAAATACAAAAATTAGCCAGGTGTGGTGGTGCACACCTACAGTCCCAGCTACTTAGGAGGCTGAGGTGGGAGGATTGCTTGAGCCTAGAAGGTGGAGGTTGCAGTGATCTAAGATGTCACCACTGTATTCCAGCCTGAGTGACAGAATGAAATCCTGTCTCGGAAAAAAAAAATAGTAAAAAGAAAACTTGAGGCCAATATCCCTGATGAACATAGGTAGAAAAATCCTCAACAAAATACTAATAAACTGTGCCCAGTAGCACATCAAAAAGTTAATTTACTATAATCAAGTAAGCTTTATTTCTGGAATGCAAGGTTGTTATGGTATACAAAAATCAATAAATGGGACTCACCACATAAACAGAATTAAAAATAAAAACCATATAATAATCTTAATAGACACAGAAAAAGCTTTTGATCAAATAAAATTTTTCTCCATGATGAAAGCCTTCAACAAACTAGGCATTGAAGAAATATATCTCAAAATATTAGGAGCCAACTAAGACAAAGCCGCAGCCAATATCATGCTGAATGGGCAAAATCTGGAGGCATTCTCCTTGTGAAGAGGAAGAAGAGAAAAATGCCCTCTCTCACTGCTCTTAAAACTGGAAGTTCTAGCCAGAGTAATCAGGCAAGAGAAAGAAATAAAAAGTATCCAACTAGGAAAAGAAGAAGTCAAATTATTTTCTATGCAGACAATATGATTTTATACCTAGAAAACCCTGTAGACATTGTCAAAAGGCCCCTAGAACTGATAAATGACTTCAGTAAAGTCATTGTTCAAATGACTCAGTAGCATCTCCATACACTAATAATGCTCAAGCTGAGAGCCAAATTAAGAATGCAATCTCATTTACAATAACTACAAAAAGAATAATATACTTAGAAATACAGCTAACCAAGGAAGTGAAAGGTCTCAACAAGGAGAACTAGATAAAACTGCTGAAAAAAATCATAGATGATATAAATAAATGGGAAAACCCCCTATGCTCATGGATTGGGAGAATCAATATTGTTCATATGGCCATACTGCCTAAAGCAATTTACAGATTCAATACTATTCCTAGGAAACCGCTGATGTCAATTTTTCACAGAATTAGAAAAAAACTATTCTAAAGCTCATGTGGAATCAAAAAAGAGCTCAAGTAGCCAAAACAGTCCTAAGCAAAATGTACAAAGTCAGAGGCATCACATTACCCAGCTTGAAACCACACTACAAAGCTATCATAACCAGAACACAATGGTGTGGCATAAAAACAGAAACACAGATCAATGGAACAGAATGAAGAAAGTAGAAATAGAGCCACACACCTGCAACCATTTCATGATTGACAAACATGACAAAAATAATCAGTAAGAAAAGAACTCCCAGTTCAATTAATGGTGCTGGGTTAACTGTCTATTTATATGCAGAGGAATAAAACTGGACCCTACCTTTCACCATATACAAAAATGAACTCAAGATGGATTACAGATTTAAATGTGAGACTTAAAAGTGTAAAAACCCTAGAAGAAAACCTAGGATATCATTATGGACTATGCCATTTTATATCAGTGGCTTGAGCATCCATGAATTTTGATATACACAGGGGTCTTGGAACCAATTTCCCGTGGATATCAAGAGATGACTGTATTTGACTTTGGTAATGGTTTTTAATATTTGTATTTTTATTAAATGATAGAATTATCTCTGTTTGAATTTCCTTTTGGAAAACAAAACTCTTTCTTCCTGGATAAGCATTTTTATTACCTAATTCACTTTTCCAATTACATTTATATAAGGAAAGCCTGAACTTAAAGTTAGCACTCAGCTGTGTATTTGGTTGTAAACTAGACAGTTCTCTAAAAGAAAAACTGTCTAAACAAACATCTTTTAAACATAAATTTTATAAAAACAACTTAAGTTACTGATATTGCCCTATGTTTTGAAGTATAATGCAGACAGAAGCTGAAATGAATTAGCCTTTAACTGGTGCAAGTAATTAAAACTGGAGATTGAGGAAGAGCACTGCTTGATATAACAGGTAGAAATGTATTCATTTAGAGCAGAACTGTCCTTCTGAACTCCGGCTCTAATATGGTATGTATTTAGTGTTTTGTTTTCATAGTGTCTTTTATTTAATACATTTCCTGTAATCTGCTCATAAGATCTGAAAATGTATTGAAGACATATATCTTAGAACTGAGAACATTTTGCAGGGCTCAAACATTTCTATTGAAGTGTGAAGAGAAAAATCGACCACCCGTGAGATGAGGTTTGAAACTTATGTATATCAATTTACCTTGATAGAATGATTTAACTGAATCATTGCTTATATGGAAATATGTTCTGAGAAAATTTTCTAAACACAGTTTTATTTTAGGCTGGGTGCAGTGGCTCACATCCAAGTAACTTGGGAGGTTCAAGCAGGAGAATTGTACAAGTCCCAGAGTTCGAGACCAGCCTGGGCAACATAGTAAGACCATTTCTACATACACACATGCCAAAAAACAAAACCCCAAAACACCTAAAAGAATTAGCTGGGCGTCGTGATGCACACCTGTGGTCCCACTACTCAGGAGGGTTAGGTGGGAAGATTGCTTAAACTCAGGAGTTTGATACTGAAGTGAGCTATGGTTATGCCACTTCACTCAAGCCTGGGTGACAGCATGAGACCATATCTCTATTTAAAAAATTATTTTATTTCTAGTAAGTATGTAATTTCAAATGAAGAAATAATTAAATGTAAAATTACCTATAAACTTCAGCTGCCATTGCATATTTAATTGTTAATATAAGTATCCATACCATATTTTCTAAATCAAAGTGTTCATAAATTATGTTTATATATTTAATCCTCAGCATAATCATTAGAGTCAAATAAAGTTGTTGCATCATTGTAACTTTGGTTTGTAACTCCATTTTTTGTTCTTTACCTGATTTAAGAGATAAAAAATAATTTAGCTAAATTTTGGATATATAATGCATATGGATATAATTTTGTGACAGCAATAACTGAAAGGGAGTGGAGACGGGGCTATGTAGGAGCAGAGTGTTTGTTTGCAATTGAAATTATGCTGGTATAAATTCAAATAAGAGAGTTATAACGTTAGGATATTAAATGTAATCCCCATGGTAACCATAAAAAAATAGCTGCAGAATTCAGAAAAAAGGAAATGAGAAGGGAATTTAGAAAGTTTCATTATATAAAATCTACTAAATATAAGACAGTAATGCAGAAAATGATGGTCAAAAATGCTGTAAGGTATATAGAAAACAAATAACGAAGTGAAAGAAGTCTTTCCTTATCAGTGATTATTTTCCAAAATAATCTCAAAAGAGAGCAAAGTAGAAGACTTCAACTTCATGATTCCAAAATTTACTATGAGGCTATCATAATCAAAGCAGCGTGGTATTGGAATAAAAACAAACATGCAGACCAGTAGAATAGACTCCAGAGATAAATTCTCATGTCTGTGGTCAAATTATTTTTGACAAGGGTGCCAGAACTGTTCATTATCAAAAGGGTAAGTTTTTTCAATAACTAGTGCAGGAAAACAGGATATCCATGAGCAAAAAGTTAAGTTGAACTCTTACCTAGTACCATGTGCAAAAATTAACTCAAAGTGGGTCAAAGACTTACATGTAAGAACCAGTACTATAACACTCCTAGAAGGAAACAGAGAAGGAAAGCTTCATGACATTGGATTTGGAAATGATTTATCGAATATTATACCAAAGTACAAGCAATACAATAAAAAATGGACAAATTAAATTTCTTCAATGATAAGAAATTTTGTATGTGAAAAAACACTATCAACACAGTAAAAAGGCAACCCACAGAATGTGAAAAATATTTGTAGATCACATGTCTGAGACGAGATTAATATCCAGAACATATGGGAAACTCCTAGAACTCGGTAACAAAACAAGAGACTCTATTAAAAAAACAGCAAATGACTTAAATAGACATTTGGCCAAGATGATATACAAATGACCAATAAATACGCAAAAGATGCTCAACATCACTAGTCATTGGGAAAATGCAAATTAAAACTATAGTAAGATACTACTTCACATTCATTAGGATGGCTACTATCAAACAAACAGAAAATAAGCATTGGCAATGAGGTAGAGAAACTGAAACTCTTGTGCACTGCTAGTGGGAATGTGAAATGGTGAAGCTGCTATGAGAAAAACTATGGCACTTTTCATAAAAATTATGCTTAGAATTTACATATGATCCAGCAATTACACTTCTGAGTATTCATATACTCAGATGAATTGAAAGCAGAGATGTGAATAGATATTTGCACACTCATGTTAATAGCAGAATTGTCTACAATGGCCAAAAAAAATGGAAGCAACCCAAGTGCCCATTGACAGATGAGAGGATGAAACATACCTAACAATGGGATATTATTCAGCCTCGAAAATAAATCCTGATAACATTATACAATATATAGATGAATCCTGAGGATATTATGTTGAGTAAAATAACTCAGTCATAAAAAGATGAATATTGTATAAGTTCACTATATGGTAACTACAGTAGTCAAATTTATAAATAAAGTGAAATAATGGTCATCAGTGGTTGTGGAAAGAGAACGGGAAGTTGTTTAATGGATATAGAGTTTTAGTCTGAGATGATGAAAAACTTCTGGAGATGGATAGTGATGACAGCTACACAACAATGTGAATGTACCTTAATGCTACAGAATTGTATACTTAAAGTGGTTAAAATGATAAATTATGTGTTTTGTATATATTATCACTAAAAACGTTATTAGTTTTAAAATGTTTCAAAAACAATAAATGCTCGTTAAAAGTTTCAAACAACGTAGAGGTGCATAAAGTTAAAAGAGAAAGCCTCACTCTCCATTCTCACTCCCCCAATGATTCTGTACTTTTGAAACAATAAGATTTAAACCAATTTTATGATATTAGCCCAAATTTCATCAGTAAAGAACACAGGTGACATGTAGGAAGTGCTAGTAAAAATTAAGAAAAATATAGAACTTCCAAAGAGGAAGATAAAAGTGTTCATGACAAAAGAGCAGCTAGTTATACAGGGATCAGAAGTGTTTATCCAAATATAGGACTCACAAAGCTTGAGTTCTTTCTAGATGGTTAAATAATAACTGCAGCACAGATGGGCCTTCTTGGCTCTTCACACATGTAAAATATGATGTGTGTTTGTAAGATAATTCCTTATGGCACAGAAAAGCGTTTCTCTATTTTATATAGAATTTATTTTTACACTCAATAGCTCCTTAATCTTGAAATTTGAACCTCAGAAATATATTCTATGAAAATGCTTAGTTGAATAAGTTTTCATCTGAGGTGGGTTTAATCACGTTTGTTATGTACCAGGTTGATTAAAACAATGGGTTCAAAAGCCAATGTGCTCTTGATTACTTAAAATTCTCACCTTAGAATCAGCCAGATTTCATCCTTATTATTCAGAGAAAGTGTTTTCTTCTTCTGGAATCTTTTCTTTATTTTAAAATTTTTACCCCTTTCTGTTATCCTATTTTGGAATTCCCTCCTTTCTCTTTCATTCTAAATCACCTAGCCTAACTGAGGCGGATCGGCTTTTCTCTGGGGACCCTTTCTCATCTACTACAGCACACATACATACTCTTACAGTACTTGGGCCTATGGCCATTTAAATGTCTATTTCCTTGTACCTTTTTTTCTTTATCGCTTAGAGACTTCATCTGGGTAAATCTTGTTGCTTCTATATATTGTCCACATACACATAAAGACATTACTTCCACACTAGATACATAATATAGGATAAACAAGAGTGTACTGACAGGATACGATATAAATAGGCACTCTTTAATAAGATGATAACCACCACTGTCATATATGTCTACTGTAATAAACTTATCTCACACATTTTATTCAAATCTTTTGCATATATTCAGTAGACTTATTACTGGCTAGGTGCAGGTTTGTTCCACCTGCATGTAATGACTCAAACCCTGTGACATGGGTTTTGCGAAAGCAAAAAGATTTATTTGCAAGGTCACCAATACAGAAGGGAGGAGAACAGATTTCAAATCTGTCTTCCTGTGAGGCTTGTAGAATGTATGGGTTAGGGAAGCAGGGTGGTCTAAGGCATAGGGAACAGTAATTGGTGATGGGGAAAAATGAAGCAACAGGTTCATTCTATGCAAGTACAACTGGAGTTCATGGCATCTCACAGGAAGTATTTACAGAAAATGGAAGCATTAGCATGATCTGAGGGTGAAATTTTTGGCCCTCCCACATCAAAATGGCACCTTTCAGGCACTTGTGCAGGTCAACTGGCGGGTCAGTGGTCTCAACCAGTTTAAATTGGACAGAAACGGGCCCAAGTTCCTGAAAAACAACTGAAACAACAATTACCATAGTGATCTATGAATGTTGTCTGTAAAGGAGCCAGTGAAGATTAAGTTTCAAGGTTCAGCAGCACGGCCTTCAGCTACTGCAGCCTTCAACTTCTTGGAAAAAAACAACACAACAAAACAAAACAAAACAAAATGAGAGGCAATTAACCAAAAGCTAGCGGTCAGGCAGACCTGGTTGAATTAACCTTGGTTTAGCCTCTTAGATATGATCTCTCAATTTTCCTAAACTCTACTCTTTAAAATGTACACCCCAGACTGATTTTCTAGCCTTCTAATTGGTTTGACATTGTAAATTCATGCTAAAATTCTATTTCCCAGTATGTATGTTTTCAGAAAATGTAAAGCATTATAATCATTCCCATTTTACATATTTAGGAGTTTAGAGAAAATTATGCTGTTATACTGAATTTAAATTTATTAAAAGAATTTTTGCTATTTAGAATTTTTTTTCTCAGCTCTTATTTTAGAATCCAGAGGTACATGTGCAAGCTTGTTATGAAGGTGAATTGTATGATGCTGAGATCTGAGGTGTGATTGAACCTGTGACCCAGGTAGTGAGCCTAGTGCCTGATAGGTTTCTTTAGCCCTTGCCCTACTCTTTCTGTCCCCACCTAATAAACCCCAGTGCCTATAGTTTCCATCTTTACGTCCATGTATACTCAATGGTTAGTTCTCACTTACAGGTGACAACATGTGGTATTTGTTTTTCTGTTTCTGTATTATTTTGTTTAGGATAATGGCCTCCAGCTGCATCCACGTTGCTACAAAGGACATTACTTTGTTCTTTTTAAATGACTGCATATTACTCCATAATGTATATGTACCATAGCTTCTTTATTTAATCCATCATTGATGGGCACCTGGGCTGATTCCACAGTTTTGCAATTGTGAATAGTGCTGCAATGAACATATGGTTACATGTGTCTTTTTGGTAGAACCATATGTTTTTTGGAGGGTTATATACCCAGTAATGGGATTGCTGGGTTGAATAGGAGTTGAACTCTTAGTTCTTTGAGAAATCTTTAAACTGCTCTCCACAGTGGCTAGACTAATTTACATTCCTACCAACAGTGTATCAGCACTCCCTTTTCCTGCAGCCACACCAACATCTGTTACTTTTTGACCTTTCGTAAAAGCCATTCTGAAGGCTGTGAGATGGTGTCTCATTGTGGTTTTGAATTGTATTTCTCTAATTACTGACGATAAGTTTTTTTTTTTTTTTTTTTTTTTTTTTTTAAGTCAGAGTCTTACTCTGTCGCCAGGCTGGAGTGCAGTGGTGCGATCTTGGTTCACTGCAAACTTGGCTTCCCAGGTTCAAACAATTCTCCTGTCTCAGCCTCCCCAGTAGCTGGGATTATAGGCGTGCACCATCACTCCCAGCTAATTACAAGTGCTAATTATTTTTGTGTGTGTTGGCTGCTTGTATGCCTTCTTTGGAGAAGTATCTGTTCATGTTCTTTGCCTAACTTTTAATGAAGTTATTTTTCTCTTGTTGAGTTATTTAAGTTCCTTATAGATTCTGGATATTAGACCTTTGTTGGAGGCGTAATTTGTAAATATTTTCTCCCATTCTGTAATTTGTTTACTCTGCTGATAGTTTATTTTGCTGTGCACAAGCTCTTTAATGTCATTAGGCCCACTTATCAATTTCTGTGTTTGTTACAATTGCTTTTGAGGACTTAGCCATAAATTCTTGTCAAGGCCAATATTGAAAAGGTTTTTTCCAGGTTTTTATCTGTGATTTTTATAGTTTGAGATCTCACATTATAGTCTGTAATATACTTTGAGTTAATTTTCATGTATGGTAATAGGTAGGGGTCTAGTTTCATTCTTCTGTATATGTTTAGACAATTATTCCAATACCATTTATTGAATAGGGTGTGTTTTTCCTATTGCTTATTTTTGTTGAAGATCAGCTGATTGTGGGCACATGACTCTATTTCTGGTTTCTCTATGCTGTTCCATTGTTCCATGTGTCTGCTTTTGTACCAATATCATGGTGTTCTGGTTACAGTAGATTTGTAGCATATTTGAAGTTGGGCAATGTAATGTCTGTGGCTTTTTTTTCCCTTAAGATTCCTTTGGCTATTTGGGTTCTATTCCAATCTATGAGCGTGGAGTATTTTTCTTTATTTGTGTAATCTATAATTTCTTTCAGCACTTTTTTTAGTTATTATTGAGACAGCAATCTGTCACCCAGGCTGGAGTGCAGTTGTGCTATCTCGGCTCACTTGCAAGCTCCGCCTCCTGGGTTCAAGCAATTCTTGTGCTTCGGCCTCCCGAGTAACTGGTATTACAGACATGTATCACCACGCTTGGCTGATTTTTGTATTTTTAGTAGACATGGGGTTTTGCCATTTTGGCCAGGCTGGTCTGAAACCCCTGATCTCAGGTGATCCACCCACCTCAGCCTCCCAGAGTGCTGGATTACAGGTATGAGCTGCCGCGCCTGGCCATTTTGTAAATCTCTTTGTGGAAGTTTTTCACCTGCTTGGTTAGATGTATCCCTAGTTATTTCATTCTTTTTGTGGCTATTGCAAATGGGATTGTGTTTTTAATTTGGCTCTCAGAATGTTATTAGGTGTATAAAAAATGATTTTGTATCCTGAAATTTTACTGAAGTCATTTATCAGTTCTAGGGGCCTTTTGGTGGAGTCTTCAGGGCTTTCTAGGTATAGAGTCAATATTGTCCATACAGAGAGATAATTTGACTTTCTTTTATCCTGTTTAGATGCACTTTATGTCTTTCCTTTGTCTAATTGCTCTGGTTAGGACTTCCAGTACCATGTTGAATAGGAGAGGTGGGTGAGGGCATCCTTAGCCTGTTCCCGTTCTCAAGAGGAATGCTTCCAGGTTTTGTCCATTTAGTATAATATTGGCTGTGGGTTTGTGATAGACGGCTCTTATTATTTTGAGGCATGTTCATTTGATGCCTAGTTTGTTGAGGGTTTTTGTCATGAAGGGATGTTGGATTTTATTGAGAGCTTCCTCTGTGTCTATTGAGATAATCATATAGTTTTAAAAAAAAATTCTATGTAGTGAATCACATTTATTAATTTGTGTATGTTGAATCAACCTTGCATTTCAGGAATAAAGCCTACTTGGAGGTGATGAATTAACTTTTTGATGTGCTGCTGAATATAGTTTGGTAGTATTTTGTTGAGAATTTTTGCATGTAGGTTCATCAGGGATATTGGCCTGAAGTTTTCGTTTTTCATTGTGTCTCTGCCAGATTTGGTATCATGATGATGCTGACTTTGTAAAATGAGTTAGAGAGAAGTCCCTTCTCCTCAACTTTTTGAAATATTTCAGTAAGATTGGTGCCAGTTCTTCTTTGTACACCTGGTAGAATTCAGCTATGAATCTATCTGGTCCATGTAATTTTGATTGGTAGTTGTTTTTTTTTTTTAAGTTACTAATTCAATTTCTGAACTCATGATTGATCTGTTTAAGTTTTTACTTTCTTCTTGGACTGGTCAATATTCTGGGTTCAGGAGTTGATTTTTGCTACACAAAGAAAGTGGTATTTTACAGTTAGTTTTCCTATATATTTGACAAAATGAATCACCTAATAAATTATATTTAAAACTACGATAATTTACACTGATTCAGTGCATAATCCCACTCTGAATGAGAGGCCATTACTAACCCTTGCCTACAACTGTAGGTGAGGCCAATATGTAAATACGTCTACATATGAGATAAACACAAATTCTTACTTATGCCTGTAAGTAAGTCACCAATAACTTTTGACTTCACCTGGCACCTGTGAAGTTGTGTGGCAGATGCTGGTGTTTATCTCCCCCAGTAGTTCTCAAAGTGTGGTTCCCTGAGCAGCAGCTGCTGCAGCATTACCTGGTTTGTTGTGAGAAAGGCAGATTCTCAAGTCCCACCTCAGGTCCCCTGAAGCAGAAGCTTTGGAGGCTGGGCCTAAGAATCTGTGCTTAAATCAGTGCTCCCCATTATTTTGGTGCATTATATAGTGCCCAAACCATTGGTCTACTCACCAGCCAACTTCCGCTTTTCACTCCTAACCTAATACTCGTTCAGCAGCAACGTGCTCAGGCTCTTTCTCCAGCCATTGTGGGATGAGTCGTGATTGATTTAAGCCAGTCTTGTGAGTTGATCTTCATTTATTTATTTTTGTCAGTGACTGGTCTAGGGAAGGGCATGTTGACTTCTTTTGGGCAATGAATCATAAGAAGAAGAGAACTATTCTTTTGTGGGAAAGATTATGCTCCCTGGTAAAAGAGAGAGCCAGTCACGTGAAGAAGAAGCTATTTTACCACCAACACATCACCTACCCCTTGGTTTCTAAATGAATATGGTTGTGTGACAGATGGAGTGTCAGTTGCCAAATTGCAACTAAAAGGAAAAGGCTAAGAGAAATGCAGGAACACCAATTTAGTGGCCTGATACTGTAGAGCTTTTGAGCATACCTGAAAACCACCTGCCTCAGAGTTTGTGTTTGGTAAGTTATATTATCCTTATGGTTTAAGCCATGGCTGGTCAGGTGATTTGTATTTGCAGTCAACACGCCTTAACTGATACAAACTATGAAAGCTGATATTTCAGCAAACATCATACCAACTACAGTGCTTTATAATATTTCCAGCTAAATCTAGTTTTAGATATCTGGTGGCTCATAAATAATTATGAAGAAAGCACATCCAGATGTGGAGATTAATTTTAACATCCAATCCTCATCTTTTTAAAGATGTGGCAGAGCAGAAAGACAGATTTGGGATGGCATTAGAAGAAGGGAGGAGAGAAGAAGGCCCATTTGGTGAGTGGATATAATCCATGACTCTCCTCTGGGGTGGGGAATATGGTGGAAGCCCAGGGAGCAAGACAACAAGTCAATTGAAATGAGGTTGGGCAAGGAATTGGTAGGTGTTCTGAGTAATTTGGATTTTTTTTTTTTATCATACTTTAAGTTCTGAGGTATGTGTGCAGAATGTGCAGGTTTGTTACATAGGTATATATGTGCCATGGTGGTTTGCTGCATCCATCACACTGTCATCTACATTAGGTATTTCTCCTAATACTAGCCCTCCCCTAGACCCCCACCTCCTGACAGGCCCCGTGTGTGTTGTTCCCCTCGCTGTGTCCAGGTGTCCTCATTGTTCAACTCCCATTTATGAGTGAGAACATGCGGTGTTTGGTTTTCTGTTCCTGTGTTAGTTTGCTGACAATGATGGTTCCCAGTTTCATCCATATCCCTGTAAAGGACATAAATTTATCCTTTTTTATGGCTGCATAGTATTCCACGGTGTATATGTGCCACATTTGCTTTATCCAGTCTATCATTGATGGGCATTTGGGTTGGTTCCAAATATTTGTTATTGTGAACAGTGCCACAATAAAAATGTGTGCATATGTCTTTATAATAGAATGATTTATACTCCTTTGAGTAGATAACTAATAATAGGATTGCTGGGTCAAATGGTATTTCTATTTCTAGATCCTTGAGGAATTGCCACATTGTCTTCCACAATGGTTGAACTAATTTACACTTCTACCAACAGTGTAAAAGCATTCCTATTTCTCCACATCATCTTAAGTGCAGTGGGTCATAATCACATGTTTTTAAGCAGGGAGTAATGTGTTATGGGCAAAGAGAAGAAAAAGACTGATTGGAAAAGACACATTTTCTTGTTTTACTTTATACTAATTATACTAATTTGTATAATTAGTAATTTGTATTTTATTTGATAAGGAAACACTCTTGGCAATCCTTAACACCACCCACATGTTCAGTAATTTGCTAGAAGGACTCATGGGACTCGGTATAGGGCCATACTCATATCTAAGATTTATCACAACACAGCAAGCATCCTAAACTAGGTAAATAAAGAAAAAATGCAAGAAGAGTCTGAATAAACACACATTCACCTCCTATACTCCTCCTTCCGGTAAGTGGTCACACAGATCACATTCCCCCTCTAGCAGCAACAGTGTGTGATGCTTCTGCCCATTTGAGACTGGTCACATAGGCATTCTCTGCTTAGGAACTACTAAAATCCCATACTTCCAGCAGTTGTTCACCATAAATCACATGGTATTTATAAACTCTGTAAGTACCTGATCTTATCAATTAAAGTAAGTTTTAGAAGCCAACCCAAGAGTCAACCAAGAGCCAACTTTGCTAGCAGAGCCTTCAAAAGATAGCAGTCTCAGGCCTGCTAATGTTAACTGTTTTCTGAATGGAGGATTACTATTGAAACAATAAAATAGGCTAGAGTTATTCTTATTCATTACTTTAGCTGATCAAAAATACATCATTTGTTTTATAATGATTTCAGGTTGAATGAATTAACTGAAGTATGACTTTTATGGTAAATAAGAAAAAAAAATCGACAAAGCTTTTATATCTCCCCTAGATACTAGAAGAGCACTAAAAATGAGAATAATATAATTAACCTTAGTTAGTGATACTCACCTTGCTATTTTTAAAACATTATTTTAGCTGGCATCAGTGAAAAGAGGTAATGGTTTGGGCATTTGGGCGGAAGATTGTATTTAAGAAAAGGCTGATGTGCCAGGCCTGGTGGCTCACGCCTGTAATCCCAGCAACTTAAAAGGCTGAGGCGGGAGAACAGTTGAGCCCAGGAGTTTGAGGCAAGCTTGGTCAACATAGCAAGGCCTTGTCTCTACCAAGAAATAGAAACAGAGCAGATGTGGTGGTTTGCGCCTGAAGTCTCAGCTAACTGGGAGGCTGAGGAGGGGAGGATCACTTCTGCCCGGGAGTTTGTGATTGCAGCCCTGAACTCCAGCCTTGGCGACAGAGTGAGACCTCATCTCAAAAGAAAAGACTGATAAAAAACAAAGGGTTAACATGAAAGGTATACGTAACTATATTCCAGAACTTGAGGGAAACTTTAGAGAAGAATGAAGCTGGTAAATTGATAGAAGTCAATAACATATGTACATTTACATTGAGATTTTTTTTTAAAGCAAAGCTAGTGTATTGATATCATAAAGCAGTGAAGTAAGGACTCCTTGCTTCTAAGTTGAAGGGACTACTGTCTCCTCTTCTTTGTATTTGTTAAGACTGCTTGTAGAAATAATAGAAATATCTAATAAGCAGATAAAAGATTTTGATAGAAGATTGCAAAATCAGTGTAATCCATTTTTCAGACATCTTATATCTTCTTATAACTTCTAGCCAATACCTAGAGTTCTTGGATAACACATACTTAAAAAAAAAAAAAACTGTTTTTCTCTTTATTTTAGTGGAAGGAAAAGCTATTATTTCCAGGTATCAAGTGTGAGAATTATGGCATACATTATAAACTTTTACTACCCCATTGAGTTTGAAATTGAGTAGTGTAATAGTGTGACCTAAATTCAAAACATTTCTTAATGTATTTATATACACTGAAGCTTAGAAAAAAATCCAAGAGAGATTTCAGTTCCTCTATTGAAACAGTCAGCCTAAGCTCTGGTGGTGATGCTGCAATACATAGCACAAGTTAAGGAGGCTACACCGTTATCCACTTGATAGTTACTCATGAGGCTATCGATAGGCACAGCTTTGCTGTCATTTCGCATTCATCTGCAGCATATTCAACCTCCTTATAGGGAGAAAAAAACATCATCTCAGTTCACCTCTTGCAATCTAATGAAGAACATAGGTTTTCATAAAGGTAAAGATTACAGCCACAGAATGGCTCTCTCTGCCATCTTTTTGCTGGATGCTATTCACAGATAGGAGAGGGCAGCTAAGAGTGTCAGAGTGCATAAAATGACCAGGCAGTATGGTTGTCGTTTTTGTCTCTTTTAGTTCTCACTGTGATGCTAGGAAATAATATGTGACTATATTTTACTTACATAGAAAAATTAGAACTAGAATGATTGAAGTGAAAAGCCCAACTTAATGTGGTTTTCAGTGGAAGAGCTGAAGTCAAGTTGTAATCTATCTTGATCCATAGTTTAAGCTTTTGCTCACTATGGTGGCTGAGCATAGAGACATGAGGGCTTATATGAGTGAAAGAATTTTTATTCAATAAACATGAATACAAAGATTAAAAATATTCTTCACAATTTGAGAATAAAACAGATATTTTTAATTTCAGTCTTAGAAAATATGTCATGTTGTGCTATCTTTCCTCTCACTGTCACATTTTTCATTTTTTACAACACCATTTTTTATCCATGAGGCAACCAATAGTCTAGCCCTGCTTTACTGTCATTCACATTTACCTGTAGCACAGTCAAGAGCATTGTGAAGAGAAAGCATCTTGTTTTCATTTTACTCCATTCAAAACTAAATTCTGAACTACGGATTTCTCTCTCTACTGTCATGTTTTATTTTCAGTTAAATTAGTTTTCTTGCTACTGAAATACTAAGGTCTCTTTGGCATTCAAATGCTCTTGTGGCTGTCAGCGAAATGAGGTGGGAATGAGGATTTGAGGAACCGAACCCAATTTCCTAGGACTTCAGCCCTTTAGCATGTCCAATAATCACCTGCATCCTAGTTAAGAATGAAATATGCAGAAAGTTTGGGACTCGTGGTAGATATAGGAATCTGCATTTTTGATTAGCATTTATCAAGTCTGATATAAATGATTAGACCATACCTTAAAAAACATTCCCTTAGAGCAAGGGACTGTTAAAGAGTTTTTAACAGAGAAGCTGAGAATGCCATCGCATCATGGATATTTGAACATTTTAGTGACACATAATACAGAATCAATACATGTAAGACTTACATTGGTTTGATCTGGAAGGGTGGGATAACCCGAAGTGAAGGGCTTCCATGCCATAGGTAGATTTGAACATATTCTGATTGGCAACTGGTTGAAAGAGTTATTATCTGTAGAAAGGAATGTCTGGGTTGCGAAGATCTAGGTTTTAACATGCAAACAAAGCTCCCAAGATGCAGACTTTAGAGAGAGTAGACTGTAAATGTTTCTTACCATACTTAAGGTCTGTGTCAATGATAATGCTGGAGGGGTAACGAGGCACATCCAACTCCCAGTTCCCATCATGGCCTGAACTGGTCTTTTGAGTTAAGTTTTAGGGTGTCCTGGGTGAGGAGGGAGTTAACTCAGATAGTTTTGGGGATTTTAAAATTTTGTTTTGGTTTACATGTATATATAATATAAAACCTAGTGTAACCACTGAAAAAGATGTACAAAGGGATACACTCAAAAACACTTCAAATAAATCAAAATGAATTCTAAAAAAGGTTTAAATAACCCATAAGAAAGCAGAAAATAATAAGTAGGGAAATGAAAGTAGAGAGAATAATATAAAAAAATTGTAAAAGAAGACTTATCTTCTAGCATATGAACAATTACATTACATACAAATGGTCTAAACAGACTCTGTTAGGCAGAATAACGGCCACCACCCAGCTTTAAGATATTCATGTCTCAAATCCTGAAAATGAAATATTTTAGGTTATAAGACAAAGGGGACTTAAGATTGCAAGTGGTAGCAAAATTGTTAATCAGGTGACCTTAAAATAGAAAGATTGATTGGGAGGGAGAGTCAAGATGGACAACTGGATGCAGCCAGGTAGAGCTTCTCCCACTGAGAGACACAGGACCATCAAGTAGACCAGCACACGAAGTGGGAGATCTGAATAGGTTTTCAGAAAGAAAGCATTGAGAGTAGACAGACAAAGAATGCAAACCCTGGGCTGACCTGGGAGGAAGCTGGGAATCCAGCATAGGTTTGCCAAGCACTAAAACTCATTTCTGGTCCTGAAGGGGTGAGTGAAATAGGGAGAGCACCTAGAACAAAGGAGAGCAGCAGTTTTTATCCATAACACAGATCCTGTTCCTGTGTCCTCCCCTGTGGGCTGGGGTCAGACCGCACAATCTAGGCTAATTCCAATTGGCTACTGTTGACATCATCAAGGGGGCAAGGGTGAACTTTTGATGGGAAGCATGGTTACACAGGTGACGGGAAATGCTTGGGCATGTTTGGTCACAGCAGAGAGAGGGAGAGCTGATAGATAAATGGGTACAATTACTTTTTAGAATAGAATGAAGAATCAGAAACCAAAACGCTTTGAAGCAGAGCTAGTTCTTAACAACACCTGTACAGAGATGGGGGTGGGGCTCCAAAGCCGACAGACAGGACCCTACTTTCAGATAATATCAGCCACCTAGATTTGATGGCTGGAGGAGGCGTTGTTTGATTTGCATAGGGCTCAGGGGATTGGGTTGACCAGGCATGTCGTTCACATAGGCTGAGAAAAAATTGGTCCTCCCACCCTAGCCTTTCAATATGCAAATGCTGGACACCATGATGTTCCACACACGTGGGGATATGTGGGGTGTCCATTCTACCAGGCACATGTTGGGGCAACAGCAAGAGGACAACAATGGGAATCGTCATGTTGGGAGGACCCAGTTTCTAAAGGCTGGTATTTGCATATCAAAGGTTGCTGGCCCAGGTCTAAGAGCCAGGGCTCTCATGCTAGACAAGAGCAGTGAAAAATTTTCCCAGGACCTCTTTTTTTCTATCTGCCTAAACTAATGTTTTAATAACTCCTACCTCATTTCTCCCTATGGAGATATCACCCTAACTGCTGCTAGGGGGGTTCTTGGTGAAGACTTTCTGGCTACTTCCTGCTGTAAAAGGGGTGCTGGATGGGAAACAGAGGCTAGGGCTTCTCCTAGGGTTGTTCTAAGGGCCCTTGGAAGAACAACATGTCCATGTGTGGTTCAGTCTATAGCATGATTTGGAGTTTGGTTGCTTCTAGGTGAGAAGAAACAATTTGAATTATAGTATTGAGAATACAGGGTTCAGATATTAAACAGGACATACAAGCAAGAGAGGGCTTAATAAAGGGGTCAACCAATTCCATAGAGAAGACTGGAATTCATTAAAGAAGGACTGTAGCCACTCGGGGCTGAAGCCGGCATTTTCCCTGAACCTGTCAATAATTTTGACTTGATCTTTAAGTACCTGTAGACTCCACTTTACTAGAGGTGTTAATCCAAAAGCAAAAACTGCACAGGTACCTCCTACTTCGGCCGTAAGGACATCTAAGGCCCATCTATTTTGTGCTACTACTAATGATAAAGAGTCTATAGATTGATGTTTTGCCTCTATGGCCCCTACAGTTGGCTTCTATCATAAAAGTATTATAAAAGAGACACTAAGTATTGATCTTTCAAGGAGACGGATGCTTGCAAACCAGAATAGACCTCTGGCTATAGAATTTCCCATCCATGGTTCTCCTAAAATGGCATTGTCATGTACACACCCTCCCATCTTCCCTTTCAGCTAAATCTCCGTATGAGGGCATAGAAAAGGTAGATCTTATTGTCTGGCATATTTGAGACAGTGCAGTTTCTAGAAAAGAGCCTACGTTAGAGATGTCCTCAGATGATGTTGCCATCTCAGTAGAATTTAAAAATAATAATTAGGAACTACTGCAACTATAGTATAAGTTTTCTTCCATTTTCTTGGGAGGATTAAGTGTATCCAGGAGCCACACAGAAAATATAGCCTTGTTTCTTGAAGCGACAGTTCTAAGTTGTGGCTTGTGAGAGACACTGGCAGATTTTTCTTATATCTCAGAAGTTTTCCTTCTTTACATATAATAGGAACATCCTTGGGATAGGGATAACCATATTTAGGATAGTCACTTATAATGCCATTTGGAATTTGACATGCTAAATGAAAAGGGTCCACCTGACAAACGGAGTTTTGAAAAATTAGAGACATAATATGTCCTGGCCAGTATCTCAGCTGATCCTTGTGCAAGAGCTGTCAGTCCATATGTTTCCAGTTCACCCACAGATCTGTAAGCCGCTACTACTAGCAAACATCATAAAAGGGTCTAAAGTTCCATGAGGCATGTTTGGAAAGGATGTGTTATTCTTTACATTATAGTCAAGGTGGTTATTTATCGCATGCCATTCACATCAGGACTTCCAACCAATGGGAGAGGCTAGATTCTGAAAGCCTCTTTCTAAGGCCTCTGATTCTTGTAGATTATCCTTGTTGCATTTTCCTCCCCAAATCTTTGAACTTTCAGCAATTACAAGTGTGATGTTACAATACTTGAGATCTCCCAAGTATGGTTCTTCCCCGTACTTCTAAAGAAGAGGGAGGCATTTGCTATTACTCAGTCCACTTTTCCCAGCCTGGGGGTGTGAAGTTTATCTTTTGGGGAGAGTGTTCTTTGGCACTGGGGGCAGAATTTTCTCCTGAAAGGAGTTAGTCATGCAGTTGAAAGGGCTCTCATACCATGTTCCATTTATACCTGATATGTCTTTAAGGGTTAAAGGCAAAGCCAACAAAGGGAACCCTAAGATGGTGAGTTCCCAGTCATTGTAAAGTTCCTCAGTTCTGTTGAACTGAGCAACCTCTTAGGACAGACCCAACAATTAGTTTTGTTGTAGAAACGGGCCATAGCAGATATTGTAAGAGCTAAGGGATGTGACTTATTACTGAGTCCAATAAGAAATCCTGACAGATTTAGTGATAGTAAAACATTCATGTTTACTTCCTGTTAATAATGGTTATTCCTGCTGTGAGGATAGTAATTCAGCAAAATGTTACAGTAATTGAGTAATATTTGGCTTACAAGGAGAGGTAGAAATGACAAAAAGTATTCGTGAGGTAGGAGTGAGACCGAGTGAGATAAGCAGTTCTTACTCCGTTACTTATCTTTTGTGACTTTCAGCTTAAGGTCTATTTCTTAGCATTGACATTCGGGTTGTTCCTCTGGGCTGGCAGGGGTTGCTGCCGCAGCTTTCCAGACTCTGACTCGAGTGTGATGTATCCACGAGTCGATTCCCATAACTTTTATTGCTGAGGGGGTGAAAGAACAGTGTAAGTCTCTTCCCAGCTTGAGCTTAGGGAGGGAGAGAGAGGAAGGAGAGCTTTCACCAGTACAAATCTCCTGGGTTAAATAGGGGTGGTCCAGTTTCCTGGAGTTGGGCCTTTGCTAATTGTGCTAATTCCTGTTGGAAGTGAGCCAGAAAATTACATGCTTGACTAGCTCAGAGGTTTCTTGATCTAATAGAAAATCATTGGTAAGGAAATGTTGTCCATATAGCATCTCAAAAGGGCTAAGACCTAGTTTTCAAGGGGTATTTCTCATTCCTAGTAAGGCCACAGGAAGAAGAGTGACCCAAGGAAGCTGAGTTTCTTGGTATAACTTTCTGAGGTGTGTCTTGATAATATCATTAGTTTTCTTGACCTTTCCTGAGGATTGGGGTCTCCAAGCACAGTGGAGATGATATTCTATGCCTTGTGCTTTTGTGACCCCTTGTGTGACAGCTGCCTTAAACGAGGGTCCATTGTCACTTTGAAGATACCTAGGTAGATCAAAGAGGGGAGTTATTTCATTAACTAACACTTTTATTACCTCAGAGGCTTTTTCTGTATGGCGTGGGAATGCTCTACCCAGTTAGTGAAGCTGTCTACCCATACCAGCAGGTATGGAATGCTCCTTGCCTTTGGCATGTGGGTGAAGTCTATTTGCCAGCCTTCACCTGGATAACCTCCTATTCTTTGGGTTTGAGGAGAAAGGAGTCAACCTGTTTAAGGGATTATTTTTAAGAGACTTCACAAGCATTAACAGCTTGCTTAATTATTTCTATCAAGTTCTCTCCTGAAAACAAGCTCTGGGTACATTGACACGTTTTATCCTTTCTCAAGTGAAAAGCTTGGTGAAAGACTTTAAGGACTTTCCATTGGCTAGAGACCGGCAAGTGGAGCTTGCCATCCTGAGGGTTGAAATGTATACCGTCGATAAGTGGCCCATTCTACTTCTTTAGGGGAGTACGAAGGATTAATTTCTCTTATGGGGCCTTCCCAGACTAGAGGGGTTTGAAGTGTACCGAGTCCCAGCTCAGCCGTAGAGACCCCCACCCAGGCAGCGCTGAAAGAAATGAGAGGCAGACACCCAGATAGAACAGCAAAGTGGGTCTTTCCGGGTGGCCAGCAGCCTACCGAGCTGAGAGTCTCAGGGGCTGACAGCATTCCACACTGAAGGCCCCAAGCAGAGTCTGATCCACATATTTACTCTCTGAACAGTTGATTATTATTAACAAACAGGTGTTCTGTATTTTCTCCTAACACAAAAATATACCAAGTAGGCAGCTGTTGCCTGATTACCACTGATTACGAACAAGCTAAAAGGTACTATCCATGAGGGAGCCATGGGGGCAGGGTCAGATATCTCAAAGAATTGTTTTAACAAGTGTATGATTGTTATACATTGTCCTGCCACTTTGAAATGCCCCAAGTAGTTTTCTACTTGGCGTTGTGGGGGCGGGGTGGTGGCGGCTAGATTTTCCTTTCCATCGTTCTCTTTAGCAAACAATACATTCTATCATACACTCAGCATTAATCAATGTTCATAAACTTAACATTTCTCAACAAAAGTGTGCTGATGTCTTGAGGCTTTCTTGCTGCTGACCTGGTTGCCTAATCAGCTCATCCATTTCCTTCGACTACCTCATCTATTCCCTTTTGATGTCCCCTACATGTATTACTGCAATTTCTCATGAAAGAAAAACTGAAGATAGTAACCTATTAACTTCCTGGTGATATAGGAGATCCATTGGTAGTAAGAAAATGCCTTTCCTTCCAAATGGCCTCATGAGCATGGAGAACTAGGAACGCATACTTGGAGTCAGTGTAAAAGTTGGCTACCTTTCCTTAAATCAATTGTTCTTGTAAGAGCTATTAGCTCTGCTGATTGAGTGCTTGTGCCTGGAGGAAGAGGCACATTTTCAATGATGCCATTTAGAGTGACTACTGCTTATCCTGTCTTGTAGATCCCTTATTCTACAAAAGAGCTTCTCTCTGTGAAGAGGGTCCAGTCTGGGTTCTCAGGGGAGTTTCCCTGAAATCCTCCCTGGCTGCATAGTCTGTATTATGACTTGTCCACAGTTATACTCAGGTTCCCCAGTCTCCTCACGGAGAAAGGTGGCTGGATTTAGACTAGAATAAGTCTTTAATTGGATGTGGGATCCCTCTAACTGTAGGGCCTGCTATTTAAGGAGTCAGCTATCTGTTAGCCAAAGGCTTTCTCTAGAGTGCAGTAGTCAGTCCTGCCACATCATGTGGGGCATAAACAGTTAAATCATTCCCCAGTGTTAATTTGGAGGCTTCTGGGACCAGCAGAGCCACTGAGACAATGGCATGCTGACCACCCTTTAGCCACCAAATCAAGTTCCTTACTTAGGTAACCCACTGGATGTTGAGCTGGTCCTCGAGCCTGTGTTAAAACTCCCAGGACTATTCCCTTCCTTTCTGATACATACAGATTGAAGGCCTTCGCTACAGGAAGGCTGAGAGTTGGTGCCTTGAGCAAGGCTTGTTTAGCTGGTCAAAGGCCTTTTGAGCTTCAGGTTCCCAGATTACACATGAGTTTTAGCTCCCTGAGTTTCTTTTATGAGGTTATATAACAAATGGACTATTTCACCGTATCCAGGTATCCATATCCTACAGAATCCTGTAATACTTGAAAGTCCTCTTAGTTGCTGGAGGGTTTTGGGAAGGGAAAGGGAGGAGACAGGCTTAATCCTCTCTTCCCTCAGTGCTCTGGTTCCTTCAGACAGCACTAACTCTAGGTACTTTACCGAGGTTTTGCAGAGCTGAGCCTTGGGATTTGAAACCTTATATCCTCTGCTAGCTAAGAAGTTAAGAAGAGGTTCGGTGCCTTCCTGGGAATCTTCCTCAGTTGGGGCACAGAGCAGAATATCATCCACATACTGCAAGACCCTAAATTGAGGATGAGATAACTCAGAGAGGTCTTGTGACAGTGCCCATCCAAACAGATGAGGACTATCTTGAAATCCCTGAGGCAACACCGTTCATGTTAACTGGGCGGTTGGCCAGAGGGATCTTCGAAAGCGAACAGGTATTGAGAGTCAGGATGTAATGGTATGCAGAAAAGCCATGCTTTAAATCCAGTACTGTAAGCCATTCAGTTCCCCCAGGTGTTGAGTTAACAGGGTACAGGGATTATGTACCACTGGATGGATTGGAACTACAGCCTCATTAATGAGGCAGAGGTTCTGAACTAGCCTCCATTCCCCATTGAGTTTTTGCACTCTTAATATTAGGGTGTTGCAGGGGCTATTACAAGGTTTGAGGAGCCCTGCATTTTAAGGTTATCAGTAATGGTTGTTAGCCCTTCCCTAGCCTCTGGTTAGGAAAAGAAGTGGCGTCCTTAAGATAGATTTCGACCTAGCAGTTGCAGCACGACCTATTCTTCCTTGAGTTGCTACACTTCTGGATTAATGTTAGCTTCCATCAGGGGGAGACAAAGAGTTTGTCTTGGGGCTAAAAGGATGCTAGCCCCCATGTGAGCTAGAATATCTCTACCTAATAAAGGGGTGGGACTTTCAGGCAGGATTAGAAAGGCATATGTAAATAGCAAGTTTCCCCCACCTGCAGCTAAGGAGTTGAGTAAAATATCGAGTTAGAGTTTTTCCTGAGACGTCCCTTAGGATCATGCTATGTGAAGATGGGAGCCCTCGATTAGAGATGAGGAGAGAGAGACTGGCTCCAGTATCCAGAAGGAGATCTACTCTCCTTCCTTCAATTTCCAGAGTCACCCTGGGTTCCAGTGCTGTAATGGCAGTCTGAGTCGCTGAAGCCAGGGGTTTGAGCCCCGAGACCCATCAGTCCTGCTGGACTATCTGTGAGACTGATTCTGAACCCAGTGGCCTCTGCCTCTGGGACAAGTCTGTCTCCAGTGGTCTCCACCACAGGCTGGACAGGGCCGAGGTGGCTTTGTCTTGCTTCCTGGGCATTCCTTCTTAAAATGCCCTGACTGACCACTGGGAATCACCACATCGGGTGGACCCAGTTTCCAAGGACTGACATTTGCATGTCAAAGGTTGCTGGCCCAGGTCTAAAAGCCAGGTCTTCCATGCTAGACAAGAGCTGGGAAAAATCTTCCAAGGATCCCTTTTTTCCTCCCTATCTACCTAAAGTAATTTCTTAGTAACTTCTACTTAGTAGGAGATAATGTAATTTTAAAATTGCAGGTTCAAATGTTTTTCTATTCTCATCTCATATATTAGACAGTGTCCATATAGCTCATTTGGTACATATCATATGCTTTCTGAGAAATGCTAAATTTTAGTACTAGCAAGAACTTTTGTAGTTAGTTAACATTTCTAATTTCATGCAATTAATGGCTCTAGTTGTACTGTAACTCCAGATCTGTTTGCAGTGTTCTTTTTCCTTCCACCACACTATATTCCCTTGTTCAGGTATATTTTTCTTATTTGGTTATATTTTTGTATTAATTCCTCAGATTTTTACTTGCTTTAATTTTTATTTGTATTTATTTTTATTTTTTGAGATGGAGTCTCACTCTTTCACCCAGGCTGGAGTGCAGTGGCACAATCTTGGCTCACTGCAACTCCGCCTCCTGGGTTCAAGCGATTCTCCTGCCTCAGCCTCCCGAGTAGCTGGGATTACAGGCATCTGCTACCACATCCAGCTATTTTTTTGTGTGTGTTTTTAATAGAGATGAGGTTTGACTGTGTTAGTCAGGATGGTCTCTATCTCCTGACATTGTGATCTGTCAGACTTGGTCTCCCAAAGTGCTGGGATTACAGGCATGAGCCACTGCACCCGGCCTACTTGCTTTAATTTCAAGTATCTTCTCTTACATTTCTTTTTCTTTTTTATACTAGAGAAATTAACACATAGAACCCACTTTTATCAAGCACTTAGTTTACGCAAAATACTAAGTGCTCTACGTAGGTTATTGTCAATTCTCTCAACAATCCTATGATATAAGTATTACTAGTATCCCCATTTTAAAAGAGATGAAAATGAGAATTTAAAAAATTTAAATGACTTGTGCAGGGTCACATTGCTAATATGAAAACAGAAAATTATTAACTCTGCACTTTTAAATTTCGCCTTAGCCAGAAAGTATACCCGAGGCTCTAAGCTATAAGCCTTTGTATGACAAAACAAAAGGAAACCTTTGATATAGTTGCGTCCAGGAGACAGAATACCCAGCCAAAATAGCTTATCACAAATTTTAGTTTCTACCTAGGTTCTTTAACAAAAAAGAAAAGGATTATTTATTTATTTATTTTTGGTTAGTGTAAGTAGTTTATAAAACTATTTACTTACATCATTGAAATTAAAGATACTTGTTAAAGAAAATTACATTTGTTAAAACTGGCTTTTTAAATTCAATCTATCTGCAAAGATCATTTTAAAATTAAAGTCATAGAAATTGCATTCTCCTTTAAAACCATACACATTCAAACACAGTCACTTTAGAAGAGTACTTTAAAATATGATAAAGAATTTCAATTTTCTGTGACCCAAATAAATGGGAAAGTTGGGATTTGAGCCTAGCCAATCTGATTATAGAATCTATTAGCCTAAATGTTATGTAAGAAGGACACAAAATGTGTCCTAATTTGCTAGTGGCAATGGTTATTTTGAAATGTTTTTCTTTTGGGTCAAAGTATTAGACATCTAATAGAAACTTCAATTCAAGATCATACATTATTATGGCAATGACTATTGAAAAGTGATACACACTTTGAGAGTACTCTGCAGTTTATACTATATTTTTAGTTACATATTTTGTCAACCTAGTATTCAGTTCTACTTCCTACGAGATGACCCTTAGTGACTAAACAGAAATAAAATTTTTATATCAACAGAAACACAGCTACGTGATGCACATATAATTGGGAAGTTTTTGACTGGTACTTCAAAAGTCAGACAAATTTCATGCTTCTTCTTTTGAGTGTGGCATAGGGAGTCTTCATTTTTGTAGGTGTATAAGACACCTTTTATTCCTTAAAAGCTTAGATAAAAGAGTAACTAGAATGCACAAAACTTTCCAATAAACAATTCACTCAGAACACTTTATATAGTTAAAGGGCTGACACATTCATTTCTACTTTTTAAGAAGTTATTCTGCAGTAGAAAGAAATGGTTAAAAACCCAAATTCTCTTATAGTTCCACAGCAAACATATATGGTTGGTGTATAAGGGGCAAATCAAGAGATTTAATTGTTCTATCATATGTTCTTTCAATGAGTCATTCATGGTCAGCCCTTGCTGTGAAGAATTGGGGGCTTCCTGGTAAAGCCTAAACTGTTTTCTAAAAAATAAATTGATATATTCTTGATTTCTTATTAAATTCAATGTCAAGAAAAATCCAGATTTTATCCTGAAAGTAAGACTCATTCATTGTCTGAAATGCCCTGAACTCCACCTTTGTTCAACGCTCATAGATAAATATCAGCAGGGGCTTTTTCACCATTTACAAATTACAGTTTCAGCAATAGGTGAGGATATTATGCTAATTTTATTTTTATTTTCTTATCTAAGGGAGGAAATTGTGCACCCAAGTTGAAATTTAAGTGGGACTTTATTTTCCTTTATTGAAAATTTAGAGAAATAAATTATCTCAAATCTCTTTCTCTATATGTTTGTGTGTATATGATATAGGTACAGATTACATAGATTTGGTATATTTACAGATTATGTATCTACATATGAGTATATATGTAAGGCTATAGAACAATTCTCCTCAGTACTAACATTAAACTATCATTTCAAATAGGATACAGTTTGATTTCGATTTTACTTAATTACTAAGGTTATTAATTATTGGTCCTATCTCCTTTTCTGTGAAGAAAAACAATGACCCATCCTTTGATGTGCAGACACTTGTGGAGAGAGACAGAGAGGGAAAGAGAGAGAGGGAGAGAGGGAGAGAGGGAGAGAGGAGGCAGCAAACAAGCAGAATGTATACCAAACTTGTAAAAGTGGTAACACCAGAGGAAGAATGGGAATGGAGAGTAATGCTTATATTTTACTATGTACGTATCTATTGTTGGAATCATTTACAAAGGCATACACTATGTGTAACTAGTAAGTAAATATGGATGGCTACGAAGTGCTCTGAAGGAAAAGAACAGCTTTCTATGAGAGTATGCAATTAGCTTAGTCTGGTGAAACAGTAAGTCTTCTTTGAGGAAGAACTGGAACAGCAGTTCTCGAAGAATGGTCCATAGACCAGCAGCATCAACATCATCTGGACACACTTTTAGAAATGCAAATTTTTTTTTAATTTTAATTTTAATTTTAATTTTTTTTATTTTTATTGCATTTTAGGTTTTGGGGTACACGTGAAGAACATGCAAGATTGTTGCATAGGTACACACGTGGCAATGTGATTTGCTGCCTTCCTCCCCTTCACCTATATCTGGCATTTCTCCCCATGCTATCTCTCCCCAAATTTTTATGCACCACCCAAGACACACTGAGTTAGAAACTCTGAATGAGTATCCCAGACATCTGTATTTGAATAAAGCCTGAAAGTGGTCCCAAATGCATGCTTAAGTTGGAAAAGATAAAGCTGAGAAAAACTACAGTAAGTATTTTCCAGGTGAGCACTTTCCAGGTGAGCACATGAGAATCTCCCAGGACATCTCTCAGCACTATTCTCACATTCTCACAAGCTCTGTACACCTCCTGATATCAGCCAGTTCCACATTTTCCTATGCATTTCTCCAAATCCTTTCATTTACCCTCTGAAACTCAATCATTCTTTATCAAAACTCTCTATATCTTCATTCTTTTCACTATTCTCTCTCTCCCTCTTTTTTTCTTCAGCAGAAACTTAGCTATTCTTTTAAGACCTTACTTCCCCTAAATTCCTCTCAAGTGGAAGCTGTTCTTTCTCCCTTACTGTGTCAGTAGGTCTTGATATGGGGTTAGTGTCCTTCTTACTTCTTGATTCTTCCAAACCATTTTTCCCTTCTTCCCGCTAACGACTTTCAGCTTCATTGAAGCTCATGCTAACAGATTCCTCTCCTCTCCAATCACCCTTTCTACACAGGCATCAGTCCTCCAGGTACCTCATTCTCATTCTTTGAAGATTTTAGCACCTGGCTCACTCTTTTTCCAACACTACTCCAATCATAATTCTTGGTGATTTCTTTATTCATATTCAGGAGCAACTTCTCATACTATTCCAATATTCCAAAATTTGGCTCTTATTTCTTTGACTTCCTACCTTGATCTTACTTTTCACCCTGATTTAGCTACTCATTCTTACTGGCATATCTTAGATATTGTTATTCCTACAATACGCTTTGTAATTTCAGTTCTAGACCCGTTGACTCCACCACCTTTCCTCTCTCCATCATGACTCTTACTCTTTGTTCAAATTAGAATCCAAGGTCCATCATCATTATTATTCCCAGGTGTAGACAGTTTTCTCCTTTTTTATCTCTGCCTTCATCACACTCATCAGAAAAAACTTGTTAAATCTAATTTCTTCATATTTGGAGCACACCATGTTTGACTGAAGAAAAACACATAGCCATTCTAACTGTTTCTCTTTAAATTCATGAACACAATGTTCATATGGACACCACTGCCTTCAGGCAATTTTACAACTTTCCCTAGTTAACCTCCCATTCTTTCAAGACTGTTATCTCACAACTACTCTCGCCTTCAATTGCTAAAATCAGCTTTCCCCTAGTTCCTTATTCTCAGCTAAAAACACTGTATCTTATTTTACTGAGAAAAGAAATGATCAGAAGAGAAATTCCATGTGTTCTTATCACTGTATTTACAAACATAACATGCATGTACCATATATTCCACTTTTCTGCTGTCAGAAAGGATGAAAATTTCAGGCTTCTATTTATGGCCAACTCTTGTATTCATGCCCTGGATCCCATCTTCTCTGGCCAGAAAATGAGGCCCTCTCTCGCAATCATTCATGTATTCTTCCAGTCCTTCAAATGTTGTCTCTTTATTTGATCATTTGAGTCAGCACATACACCCTGGTCTCTTTTATCCTAAAAAGCAAATCAGAATAAACATCTCTACAACTCCCATTTCTTTCCCCTTCACATCTTGGGGGAAAATGCCTTGAATAGGTATCTATAGTCATGGTCTCTGTTTTTCCTGGGCAGAGCCCCCACAGTGTATTTAATTCATCATCTGATTTTCTCCAAATGCGAAATGTATTAACTGCACTTGGTCGTGAATACTGTATCTTTACACTTCATCTTCCCCATCATCATAGTACTCCTGGTGCCGTGTGATGATGGAGAGACTATAGGCACTTTAAGGGTCTGGCTACAGGGAACGGGGTTTGGGATATATTTATTTTGTCTTTGGTGGGTTACTTAACATTGCTGTTTGTGGTCATTTCTGTGTGTGTAGATTTTGCAAACTATTCAGGTGTAGGAATGGCCTCCAGGAATACTAGAACTATCCATTGTGCCAAGTATAGCATTGTCTCACAAAGACGAAGAACCAAAGGTTCTATTGCGATATGGGTGTGTTACACCATCCCCTTTATGGAAAGTATGTGGGCTTTGAGAAGAAACAAGGTTTAAAACATATGGAGTCAGAAAATAGTTTATGGAAAATTTTTTCAAATCTTAACGTTCATGAATAAAGAAAATTGGTAGATACTTTTTAAAATCCAGATTCAGTGGTAATTCTCAAACTTTACATGGCATTACCAATAACAATAAGAAGTTGTGAAGCTTAAAAAAGTAAGAGAGAAATAAATTATTAGAGAGCAGAGCCAGCCAGTTAGCCAGTTAATTTATAAAAATTATGTAACTGGCCAGACGTGGTGGCTCACATCTGTAAGCTCAGCACTTTGGGAGGCCGAGACAGGTGGATTGACAGAGCTCAGGAGTTCGCAACCAGCCAGGGCAACATGATGAAACCCTGTCTCTACTAAAATACAAAAAATTAGCCTGGCATGGTGGCATGCACGTTTATTCCCAGCTACTCAGGAGGCTGAGGCAGGAGAATTGTCTGAAGCCGGAAGGCGGAGGTTGAAGTGAAGGGAGATCACGCTACTGTACTTCATCCTGGTCAGAGCGAGACTCTGTCTTAAAAAAAAGTTACTTTTATGAATTTTTTGATGTTTGTAATACATGTCAACTTTTAAAAATATGCAATTTTGTTGTTTTAAAATTTTAAAAATATGCAATTTTTTTCATCTTGATAACAATTCATGTTCTAACCTAACTTTGCCTTTATAATTTTTTAATTCTTTTTATAAAGAGTCTCTCCAAAAGGGTATAAGCTTTAAGCCCCACCAAACTAGATATGCTCCTTGATATGGACAGCTGATTATTTGATAGTATTGTTTATTGTTGCTTTTGTTTATTACCTTTAGAGGAACCAGGTCCCACTCTCTTGTTAAAAATAATTGGTGAGAAGAGTCTCTTAGTTCTTTTAATTCCTCATTCTCTCTCTCTCTCTCTCTCTAAATATATATATCTATAGATATATATAGAGAGATATAGATAGATACATATATTTATACATATCTATATATAGATTCTCTATATGTCTATATCACACATATATATATTGGATCTATATATCTATACACACATATATATAGATACTCTCTCTATATATCTATATATAGATACTGTCTCTCTCTCTATATATATAAAGTATCTATATATATGTATGTGTGTGTAGATGCATATACCTACACACATATGTTGTAAATAATATCTCCATATAACCATATATGTATATATATTTATATAGACTTCTCTGAATCACACAGTACCTGCAAGAATTGCCATCATTGTTCCTTAGTAGGTCGAAAAAAGGATGTCGAATAGTTTATTACGTGTTGCAATATTCCTATTTCTATGGAATACAGTGTATATCGACATTTAATATTTAAAATTTTGAAGTTTTGGTAAATCGGATTACATAAAATCATTATGCATTATTTTATTATTAGAAATACATTCTTTGGAAAAATAATTTGTTCCTGGGATAGTATGCATCACTCAACAGAAAAATAAAATAAACCTCATTAGCAACATAATGAGAAGAAAGCTATATTAACAAAATGAGCCATAAAATATCCATGCAGGTTGATAAGGGTCAATTTCTGTGACTGGGACCAAAGGACACATGGCATTCTCTCTGACAGTGTGCTTTCTTGTTTAAGTGTGGGCATGTACTGATCAGCTTCCATCCTCACACAAGCTACAGTCCTCTCAACTGTTGGCTCTGATTGACAGATCCAGACTCTATGGAACACTATTGATCTATGAGCAATATCCTCCGTGACCAGGTGGGGGTCGAGCATCAGTTCACATCCTCAAGTTGGCCAACTCTGGATTATGTCTCAGTCACAGGAAGAGGTTCTCAGTCCTTAAGAGTTACGACTGTTTTGGACACTGTCGAATTTCTCACACCTAACACAATACCTGCACTGAAGACGTGATTAAAAAAATGACTGTCATTTAATGGATCCTCTTTAACTGTGCTTTGTCTTTTCCATACCACTTATCATATTCTTGCATAGTATATTTATCTGCTTGACGTATTTATTTTCTGTATCCTTATACCAGCACATATATTTCACAAAAGCAGAAATTTCTTCCTTTTTCGCATTCTTCACTGATATAATCTCAGTCCTTAAAAAAGTGCTTAACTCATAGTAAACACCCAATAAATATTTATTGAATTGATTGACTAATATAATTGTTTTTATTTCACTGTCCTACATATTTATTTTTATCCAGGAAGTCAAACTGTGAGAGGGAGGAAAGAAGTTTCCATCAACCGTTATAAAACAAAATCAACATCAGTTATTCCTTACCTTTCTTCTGCTCTGCTGCACCCAACTCTTAAAGTCACCTCCATTCCTCTTTTTACTGTGCTAAATAGTAGCTTTGTAAACTTTTCAAGTGCCTCCATGATCAAACAGCCATATCTTGAATGATATTCTGTAAAAGCTTTCTCGTAGAGAAATTGTTTCACATTTACACTAAATAAGAAACTAAACGCCAGAAATAACATAATCAATTGTGTCATCCATCTTCTCGACCCCATGCTTCATTTTTATATGTTTTTGTTTAGTTTAAGGAGAAACAACCCAGACAGAGAAATTCTAGGCTGTTTACCTGATCATTTTAGATATTGAGTATTCTCATGGGCAGGCTAGGAATGAAGCATCTTGGACATAAATGGCCCGAGAAAGCTACAGAGAAGGAAAACTTTAGAAAAGTAAAATCCCTTTGTAGGCATATTCATTGCCTAAGCAGTGAGTAGAGGTCTATAAAGTGAATCTCAGAGAATATAAGTAAGTGTGTCGCTGACATTTAAATATCTCCAGGAAAGCTGATCTTACCACCTTACACAATAACCTCCCCAAGTACCTAATATGTACAGACTAATTCACTGCAGATTTAGTTTCACAACTTCGAAGTAAACTGAGGCAGGGCATGGTGACTCATGACTGTAGTCCCAGAAATTTGGAATGCCAAGGCAGGAGAATTACCTGAGGTCAGGAGTTCAAGATAAGCCTGGCCATCATGGTGAAACCCGGTCTCTACTCAAAATACAAAAATTATCTGGATGTGGTGGCTAGCCTGTAATCCCAGCTACTCGGGAGGCTGAGGCAGAAGAATCCCTTGCACCTGGGAGGTGAAGGTTGCAGTGAGCCGAGATCACGCCACTGCACTACAGCCTGGGCAACGAGAGTGAAATTCCATCTCAAAAAAAAAAAAAAAGGAAACTGAATTACAAAATGTTGAAATTCTTAAGACTTGAGCACTTGGCCTTTGCACTTTGGAGGCACTGAGTATCAGAGATGGTTTTGTAGGGTTTCATTTTTATGGATTTGTATACCAATGTGAACATCACTGCCAATAAAGCAGCTTATGCCACTGGTCAGGGTGACAGAGTATGGAGAAGTAGAAAGCTTCATTCAGCAGTTGCTGTCATCAGTGTTGTACCCCCAGCCCAACTCCCTCTTCCTGTCAGTGTCAATGCTACCCCCCGTCCCTGTGGCCAGCAGAGGGAGATTTTCAATGGTGAGCACCTCTTCCTTTGGTTTTAGCTGTTCTGGCTCTTTGCCTATAACACGAGTTACATGCCATGATGCTAACCTCCAGGGAAGACCTTGTTAAAATTAACCAAGAGTGTATTTTTTCCCTCCTCTCTTCTTCCTGCCTGTGACTAAGGCACTCAAGTCTGAAGTTTTTACTATGCATTTGAGGTATTGCAAGTTTTGTCCAGTGGTTCACTGCATCAAAATTATCTCTGGCACTTAGAAACAAAGATTGCCAGGCACAGCTACAGATCTATTGGGGTGGGGTCTCTGGGAATGGGGCAAGGAAGAAGAATTTCTTTTTTTACAACCGTCCAGACATTCAATATATTTTCATTGGCACCAAAACCCTGAGATATAACTGGGGAAAAAAGAATTTGACTTAAGGAGAAACAATCAGCTTCAGATGCTATATTTCTTTCTTTTTTTTCATTCAGACAAACTTGAAAAGCTGTGCTGTGGTCTCTGATACTCATATGATCTCACTTTAAGTACAAAGAAGTAATTTCCTCTGTGAGTCTGTTTACAATGATGTCCAGTAGTTTCTGTAGAAATCTTCAGTTAAAAAAATCACTTTAAGGTTGGATGCAGTGGCTCACGCCTGTAATCCCAGCACTGTGGGAGGCCAAGGTAGGTGGATCACCTGAGATCAGGAGTTTGGAACCAGCCTGGGCAACATGGTGAAACCTCATCTCTACTAAAATTACAAAAAATTAGCCGAGCGTGTTGGCAGGCATCTGTAATCCCAGCTACTTGGGATGCTGAGGCAGGAAATTCGCTTGAACCTGGGAGGAAGTGGTGAGCTGAGATCGCGCCACTGCACTCCAGCCTGGGTGACAGAGCAAGACTGTGTCTCAATAAATAAATAAATAAACAAAAATCACTTTTTAATTGTCATGTTTTTCTTTTTCTTTCTTAAGAATGCTTTGAGCTATCAAGATACTTGTGAAGATGTAAATTCAGTAGCTTATATTTGCCTTTTTCTTTCCCTGTGTTCATGCTGAAAAATAAATATCAGTATTTTTACATATAAATAATTCACATACAGTGACAAAAATGCAAAAAGAAAAAGGTATATTAATATTTCTATAAGAAATAACCTCATAAGCTCCTGATTTTTAAGTCCTAATATCAGCCTTAAAATTCTACAATGTCTGGATATTTATAGCTTTAACCACACCGAAAGATTACCTGTTTATGTAATAAATCTTTCAAATCCAGAATAAAATGTGGTCCATGTTTTTCGAATATATTTGGCTGTTGAGTTCATTTTTGACTAGAAAAAGAGGAGTTGTTGCAGTTAGTAACTACCAACTGTTTTGACATATGAATTAACCCATTTATGCCATGTTCCATTATTGGAACGCTAAGCATGTGGGAGTTATTTATATCCTGCTGCTCAAGGTCATCACCAAGGTCTGATTGCAAAAATTCAGAAAATTGCGAGCTCCAGCATAAATGGCTTAATGGTGTTGAAATCAAAGATAGCTGCCTTCATTCCTTTTCAGCTAATCCACTTTTTCCAGACTGTTTTAGGTCTCAGTTCAGCACAGAATAGGTCTACTGGGAAATAAATATTAATCGTGCTAGGTCTGAGAGAAATTGTAAAGCAGACAAAACTCAGCTCTAGTGTTGTCGGCAGCTCTTTTTCAATTGCTTTCTCTCCCATCTGGGAAGCTTTTACCTGCATGCGAGGCTTCAAGCACTAGATACTTTCTTTACTGCCTTAATGATCTTTCATACAAATGGGGCTGAGCGAGAGGGAGAGGAGGAGGAAGGGGTAGAAAGGGGGAGAGAGGGAGACATGGACCTGGTATGATTCTTTTGTCTCTTTAACAAAATTTCATTCAACATGTTTTGATTTTCTTTTTCTCCAAGGATTGCTTATATTGTACTTATGTTGAATGCCCAAAACAACCCAAAAAATACAAAAGAGAAAAGACTTAGAAGCCATGCAGCTCAGCACAAAGATAAGACAGGAGTAACATTTTGATTGGGAGAGACTCTTCCTGTAGTTATTTTTTGAAGATTTCTATCTGCATTTGTACCTCTGGTGTATTAACTGTCCAAATTCATAATTAAAAGAATATACCACAACTGTCTAGGTAGACTGGACATGGACTTAGAGATTATCTATTTTATTTATTTATTTAGAGATGGAGTTTTGCTCTTGTTGCCCAGGCTGGAGTGCAATGGTGTGATCTCAGCTCACTGCAACTCCGCCTCCCACGTTCAAGCAATTCTCTTGCCTTAGTCTCCCCTGGAGCTGGGATTACAGGCACCCACCACCACACCCGGCTAATTTTTGTATTTTTAGTAGAGACGGGGTTTTACCATGTTGGCCAGGCTGGTCCCAAACTCCTGACCTCAGGTAATCTGCCCACCTCGGCTTCCCAAAATGTGGGGGATTACCGCACCAGGTCCGAGATTGTCTACTAAAATGATGGAAAATGTCAGTGAGTCTTTCAGTTATCTTCCATCTGATTTCAGAAGCCAGCATTTATGAGGTGGTAGGATAGACATTCTCCACCATAATTCCATTAAAGAGTTTTAAAAGGCACATCCCAAAATGAATATTTTGTGTCTCCGCAGGAAAGGAAAAGCATTTTTGTTCTTATCAAAACGGGCTGATAGCCTAATGATTTTCTGAGCCTGTTTAAAGTACAGTTTTCTTGCCTTTTCTCCTGGCAAAGGCAAGCATGCTGACAGATCTTGTGGCTTGCAGGAGCACTGCTGGCTACTTGAATATGCAGTTGTCAGGAAGCTCAGCCACCCACTTCTGTTGGCAAGCCTGTACCTTGATCATGCAGATTTAAATAAAGAGTAAGCAACAGAAAGCAGACAATTATCCAGATGGGTGGGCAGTGGCTTCTGCCTTTAGAGGCTGCATCCACACACTTGCCTGGCACCCTTTGCCCAGAGTTCTCAGCCACAAATTCGGAAGAACTGGACACCAGTTTTCTTTATTATTTTAACCTCAGAATTATCATTAGTTACGTCATTATTATATAAACAGGAGCTGTATATTCTCTTGGGCATTGTTAATCCTTTTAAGTGTATTTCTTCCACACTATCAGGGAGATATGGTTGATTTCACAATATGTATGTTTAACACTGAATAAATTAGATGTTAGGTGAATATAATTAAAAAAAATTTTTTTTGAGACGAAGTTTCACTCTTGTCACCAGACTGGAGTGCAGTGGTGCAATCTCGGCTCACTGCAACCTCTGTCTCCCAGGTTCAAGTGACTCTCCTGACTCAGCCTCCTGAGTAGCTGGGATTACAGGAGACTGCCACCACACCTGGCTAATTTTTTTTGTATTTTTAGTAGAGATGGGGTTTCGCCATGTTGGCCAGGCTGGTCTCGAACTCCTGACCTCAGGTGATCCACCCACCTCAGCCTCCCAAAGTGTTGTTATTACAGGCGTGAGCCACCGCACCCAGCCCTAGATGAATATAATTTTTAATTCACCATCTTCTACATTCCCATTTCTAACCTTATGGATTTATGTAACAGCTCAAAGACAAAGCACCTAATTAACATTAGCAATAGGTAAGGATATGAGAAAATTCATCATGTAGAGTTCTAGTTAGTTTCCTTAACAACCAAGATAATTACTAAGATGCTTATAATCACTGATTATAGGTTAATTTTGAATAAAATATTTCTTTGATTTGAAGCATATTATTCTAACAGTATATAAACCGGAAGATAGGAGTTTTTACTTAACATAATTTTGATTAAATATAGTAGTAGTCCACTAGTTGTGTAGTTTTGAAACATATCACTTCTGTGATGTCTTCTTATCTACAAACCAAAATAAAGACAGGTAATCTCTAAGACTACTTCAAATTGAAGTCTCTTATTACATTCCTGATTACAAACCAGGCTCTGTGCATGTTTTTTAAATAAATATCAGCTATATTTGTGCTTTGCTTTTATACTATAAAGTGGAATAATTACAAGCAATATTTAGCCTTGATAATAATTCTGTGAAGTAGATATTTTTATCCCCCATATTGTCAAAAAATAAAGTGAAAGACTTTGCCCAGATTCCAGTTTGTGACTGGTTAAGAAGGGACTTTCAAACCCGGTGTGTGTATGTGTGTGTGTGCGTGTGTATTGAAATTTGAGACCACTTGCCCGTATGTGTCTTTTCACTGAGTGTTTATTATGGGATAATAACTCTCTTCTTTCTTTTCCCCTGCCCCATTGCACTCCACTGTGTGACAAACATGAAGAAATAAAATACATGGTTCTATTCTCAGAAAATTAGGATCCTGGTGAAAGAGACAAGGCACGTAGAATGTTAAATAACATTGAAAGTTGATGATAACAGTGCTTTCAGAAGACTGTGTGAGGACAAGTATCAAAGGAAAGAGAGAGACAGTAAATGTCATGGGTTCCCGTGAGTGGACGGAATAAACAGGGTGTTGCAGGGACTGAGAAAAAATAAGAGAGAGAAAAAAAAGACCGGGTACAGGGTACTAGGCTTCTCAAAGAGGATCAAACAGTGGGTCGGTTTCTCACCAGCAGGTCCTACATCTTTGGTTTTCCTTAGTATTTTTCCCATCTGGAGGTGTGATTCTGGGCTAAAGAAAGCTTTCTCGTTGACCATATCATTTCTTTTAAAGCTGAGAATGTATCTTTTTTTCAAGACAGGAAGATGCCAACACAGATTTCAAATATAAGGAGTTATGGAGGCACTGTTTTCCGAAATGCAACTCATGAAGACAATTGTCTCAGCTCTGAGAAGAAGTGAGGGTTCTGGAATGAGGGGCCAGGTGGTAAGTTCATCTCTATCACACACCCTTCCTTTCAAACTATGGTGACTCCTTCCCTGCTCTCCTGAAGTAAAATTCATAGAAAATCCACATCCTTGTATGTTTATATATTCTTGTATCAAAGTCAGGTATATAGCAACACATATTTCAGAAGGTTAACATTCATTTAAAAGTCTCTTTATTGTTACAATTAAAATATTTTACTGCTTTCCATTGAATCAGTTGAACTTCACATTTCTGAATAAACATGAATATGGATCAAAGGAATTCAGTATCCATTCCTATTAGAAACTTCTAGGTGCTGTAAAAGAATAAGGAAAAAATTGTATATAAGACACCAATGTCTGGTTAGTGCAGTTGGACAGGAAGTAGTCACTGCTGGCCAAGGATGAGCTAATCCCTCAGTGGCCCTTAGCTATGATCCATTCCAATATCTCAAGTATCTTCCCAGAGAGGTCCCAGATAGCCTCTTGACAAAGGCATATTGTTGTTCTTAAAAAAAATTCGAGTGGCAAAGTGTGGCTGGTTCAGTAAAATCCAAATTAAATATGGAGAAAAGAGCTCCCTGCACATGAGGTATGACAGTCAGAATTGCTTCCTGCATGGAGGGAAGGAGAAACTTTCTATAGCACAATTTATTGTTGAAATACTTCTCCGGTATGTAAAGTTGTGACACATTTCTATGAATTATTTTGCCAATACTTTACTACAATTTAAAAAAATTGAAACTGAACTTTTTTTTGGAAAAAGAATTATGTAAAACTATCAGGATCAGTCCGAAAAAGAGGAGTAATAGGAGCAAGTAATGGCAGGTTTGACTAGATGTTAAAGTGTATCCAAATTTTTACATTAATTAAAACACTTGGGAAGAAAAAAAGAGAAGCACACCAACAGAACTGAATAAAGACTCCTGAAATGTTTATGAATATATGAAAATTTTATATATAATAACTTTGGCATTTTAAATAGTTGGTAAAAACATGGATTTAATCGAGCCAGGTGCAGTAGCTCATGCCTGTAATCCTAGCACTTTGGGATGCCAAGGTGGGCAGATTATGAGGTCAGGAGTTTGAGCCCAGCCTGGACAACATGGTGAAACCCTGTCTCTACTAAAACTATAAAAATTAGCGGGGTGTGGTGGTGCGTGCCTATAATTCCAGCTACTTGAGAGGCTAAGACAGGAGAATCGCTTGAATCAGGGAGTTGGAGGTTGCAGTGGGCCAAGATCGCGTCACTGCACTCCCACCTGGCGACAGAATGAGACTCCGTCTCAAAAAACAAAAACAAAAACAAAAACAAGGACTTAATAAATTAATGATATTAGTATAATTGTCTAGCTATTTAGAAAGAAAATAATAAATATTCTCTTGCATTTGACTCATTAAAAGAAATTTAAGGTGGATCAAAATTCAAATATAAAAAAATCAAATATACATTGGAAGAAATCAGAAGAAATGTTTTTCTTAAATTATTTGCCTGAATTAAATCTAACACATATAATAAATAAATAAAATTTATTAAAAAAATTTCTTAAATACAAAATGTACTAGAAGAAATGATGAGATTTTTTTAAAAAAAATTTTGGGTTGATTATGTCACTAAAATGACAAGCCACACAAAAACATGTTTATAAGTTTGACTGTTGAAAAATAAAACATTACAAATGTTCAAGACTAGTATTTAAAAGGTCAAACAACAAATTATAAATGTCCAAAATAATTGCAACATATATGAAAAACGAAGTCAAAATTTTGTAATATAAAAAGGTTCTGACAGTTAATTTTTTTTAAAGTACAGTAAAGTCTTTACAGACTTTATGTTTCAGAAATTAGTATCCTACCCAGCATTGGTTTTACTCTGTTTAAAATCACAATGAATTAAAATAAGTCTTAGAAAAATAGTCATGAGAGAAATAAAATGAAGCTCAGTTTAAATTATCAAAGGAATATTTAATAATTACTTAAATAATTTAGATATACTTACTGTTTAATTTTCTTATTTGTTGTTCTATCCTAGATATTTTATTTCTTAGGTTGAATTATTATATTTCAAAATGGAAATGAATATTAAAACAGTATTACTACCAATTAAATTTTAAATTTTAAATAGACAATGTTGCATGGGCAAGTTTATCAAAGCACTTTAACATACATTAAGATTTTTTTCACGTGTAAGGATCAAAAATAAATATGAAAATGTATGTTGAAATGTAAAGTCAAATATTTGCAAGATGCTCAAATGTTATCAATCCATTTATTTGTACATTCAATAAGTATTATAGTCTTAGAATGTGCTGGGCATTATGCTACATGATAAGCCTATGCAAAAATGTTACCAGTATAGATAGGGCTAGAAAATTGAGGTTTTCTGAGAGGAGGCGGGAGACTTACATATGATCGCTTCTTACTTTTGTTGAGCTGTGCCAGATGTTGCCTCAGACCCAGGCAGCAGCAGGGAATTGGGGATGGAGACGTGGGACATCATGGCTTATAGAGAAGGTCAGAGGTATAGATGGGAAGATGCCAGAGGAATGTGGAACAGGGCTTCCTGGAGAGAGGATTGCCCAGCGCTCATTGACTTGATTCTCCCCCGACCATTTTAAGCCAGATGGATGGATTATAAGATCATTGAATTTTATAAGCAGGCTCTTAATATTATTGTTCTCATGCTGCAGAACCTAGAGAGTTATATGTATTTTTCCTACTCTCAGGGTCAGTATAAACTGCTCACCTGCCTGCAGAAAGCATCTAGGAATTTCCTGCTTGCTGCAGATAATTTTTTCCCCCTATAAGCAGAAAGATGGATTCATAGCCATAGCTAAGATCTTTTTGGTTTTCTGTTTCTTGATTTCCTTGTTTGGGTGATTTCAAGGCATTTGAGTTCTAATACTCTTCAAAAAAACTTAAGAAAGCAGAGAGAATGTGTAAAAGAAGAGAAAGGGATTACTGTGTCCTTCTTTCACAGTTGTTAATTTATCACAATAGGCAGCATATATTTCTCAGCCATTCCTACCCCGTCTTTGGTGTCTCAGTCTGGATGGTGATGGGTACTCAAACTCCTGAATTGAATGACAGCACTCAGGTATCTTGAGAACTTGGAAGAGAAAAAGAAAAAAGGTGAAAGTATTGTCTAATATGTCACTCTTTTTTCTCCCCAACAAACCCAACATACTTTTTGTAAAGTCCCCAAGAATCTATTTTTATCAAGTTCCTGTCAATGTAGTGTTAACTGTTTGAGGACACAATACTTATTATACAAATGTAAGCCCAATGTTTTCAACGCTTCATGGATTTATTATTAATAGAATTAAGAATCATGCAAGCCTCAAATCACGAAGATCATGGCAAACAAGAGGAAGGACTAGGTTGCAACTCCCACTCTGATGGACAGAGCAGCGTCTGGAGTCTCGCATCATCAACTTTTGCTCCAGAACTACTGTAGGAATAAATAAGAAACTCTAAGAGAAGCCACAGACCCTCTGAAGGAAGTGGATTGCTCTTGCAGGACCTAGGAGACACCCAAAATACTGTGAGCCCAAACTGTGGAAGTGGAAAAGGGGATCAGCCAACCCCCGAACACACACCCTCACTGAGGAATCTAAAGATCTAGATCACGGAAGAAGATTCTGACCTTAACTGAACTGAGTCAATTTAGAGAGCCGAGTGAAATACAGGGGTAGAGGAAGCAGCCGGAAAAGCCCCGTGTGTTCTCTGGTTCTCCAAGGAAGTCATTTCTGTCTTGCCCTTCAAGGGTCATTGGGGAGGGCTGCCAGAGGTACTGGGAAAAGGCCACAGGGAGAAGGCAACCTCCAGCTGAACTTTTTAACAATTCTAACTGAATTAGAAGTCTGCTGGCCAGGACACAGGAGAGGGTGTGAATTCAGTGTGCAGACTCCACAGGTGGGAAAGCAGGAAAGCCCTACTTGCTTTCACAGCTGGGAGGCTGGTAGCCTGGGGCAAGTTCTCAGTCCTGCTTGCCCACTGCCTGGAAGCAGACTTGGTGCTGTTGGTGGCAGCGGTGGGGGGCGGGGGCGTGGTGAAGCAAGCTCTTTGTGACTTGCTTGTTGAGAAGTTTAATTTTACAAGTGAAAAACAGAAAAGCAATATGTACCTTGCTCAAGGCCCAGCTTTCCATGCCACCTTCTTGAACTATATATAAATGAATAACCTGTGTGGTAGAACCATTCAAACACCAGGGCATTTTCTTCATCACCTACTTATTAGGTTTCATGCTTCCCAGATGACAAACTCAAACCAACTCATTGAAATTATATTTAATTGTATTGAACCTAGTTATTTTTTTCTCCTAGATCTTCAAATATTAAAAACCATAACTATACATAGTTTTCACATATAAAAATACATACACACATACATACATACACACATACATACAAAGGAATATACACATCAAGTGACCAAAGACTGGGCACTGCATGGGAAAGTTTTACTTCTAAGCTTAAAACCAGACTCTAGGCTCTGGGGATGAAGGTCAGGACAGGAAAAGTGAAATAGATCTTTAAAAGCCAAAATATCACAAACTGCTCATATCAGGAAAGCAGACCCTCTTGATATTGATGATGAGTGGGTCATCTTTGGGCTTGAGGTCAGATGGGCATTGGCTGGCTGTAGATGCTCTACTGCAGTTATGTGGAGCCCATCTGGGGTCATGGTGATCAGAAGCCTCCACTATATGTATTTGTGCCATATCCCAGTCAAGGTGGTAGGGCCAGGTCAGGTTTGCATGGATGTCAACAGGCTAGTTGGCCAGGCCAAGTTTATAAGGGCTGATCATGAGCCAGGTACTGCTCTAAGAAGTGTATAGATAGATGGATAGATAGATAGATAGATAGATAGATAGATAGATTTAGTATTGGAATAGGTATGTTAATTCATCTTCATCTTGCAGATAAGAAAATTGAGGTACAAAAGGTCCAAATATTTGTCAAAGTTCTCAGTGTTGGTAAGCAGAGGGCCTGGATTTGAACCCAGGTGGCCTGGATTTGAAGCCGGGTGGCCTGGCTGTAGACTCTGAGCTCATATTACGTTCTGCTTACAATAAATTAGATTTTTGACATTCATATGGCTTATTTTTTTTTTTACTGTATAAGGAGGGAGAAAATGAAAGATAAAAAGACTTTTCTTTTTAGAGAAAGAAAGAAAGCAATATTTCTCTATGCTTGGCTGGGAGATTTTTCTCTCCTATTTCTTTTCCTCTGTCTCACGGCACGCCACTCATCCTCTTCTTTTTTGTTTTTATTTCTTCATTGTGTTATCTGGGGGAAACCATGAGAGGTGAAATCTTTAATTGATAAAGTTTCAGTACCATACAGATAGACTCTCTGGTTATATTTTTAATCATTCTTACTTCAAGGATCCTTATGAGCAGTTTAGTCCACTTCACAGTGAAATGAATGGAGAAAATCTGCACAAGTGCTGGATAGTGGACAGAGTGGTTTTGAATATATAGACGCAGCAGAGACCTGGTGACAGATGGAAGTGCTTCAGGCGGCAGTTGCCATGCACATTCTTCTATCTGCACCTCCATCTGTCAGCACAAGTGTGTTACTATTTTGGGACTCAATTTATCCATTTGGAGAATAATTTTCAGGCTTGTTCTTAAGGTTAAAGTGAAATCTTTAACTCACTGAGACTTTTCCTTTTTGTCACTGTGTTGCTTCTCTTTCTTATTAGAAATAAAATTATTAGGAGATAGGGAGATAATTACAAATGGGAGGTAGGATTGCTTGGATGGGATGATAAAATATTAAAATTGATCAATAGTAAAAAATAAAAATAATTATAAGAAAAACTGAGAATATTAAACCTTCTGCAGAGAGCACAATACTTATAAAATGCAGTCTGATAATAATCCATGGGGAAGAAAGTCCAGACTCAAAACAAAGGTGTCCACGTTCACCACATCAAAAAGTAACTGTGAAGCTAATTCTTGAGTTTAAAAGAAACATTGAATAATTGAATTCTTAGCCAAGTGAATTTTCCCCCTCATGGTTAAAGAGTCTAGAGGTTAGATCAGCCATGGTCATACTTTGTTAAGAAGAGATAAACACAATAACATTTGGCAGTGCTCTAGTAGTGTATAAAAATAGATTCACTTTTAGATTATATAGGAAAGGGAGGTCAAAGGACACTGTATTACATGCTTCACTCAAGGTAATAGCTAAGAAATGTTGCCTCATTTTTGCCTGAAGACAAACTGAGATGTGCTTCCTCATTTGAATTAACAGAAAATTAGAAGCTGACATTATACAAAGAAAGTAAATCTTGTATAATTAGATGTGGGACTAAGCTGGTAACAATGCTCTTAGACCAAGATGTCTTGACATTGGCAGAATGTACATTTATAACTTTCAGCAATGCGGCTCTCCAAGAGAAAATGTTTCTACTTCCCATCCTCCAAGAATGGCTTATGCTTTCCCCATCCTTTCTTGTGTTCCTTTCACCAAAATTGCCCTATTTTCTCTCTGCTACAGAACTGTAAGAAGTAAATTTCTTATAGTAAAACGATTTATAATCCTTTGGTTATAGCATGGGGAGAAATGCCACATATAGGTGAAGGGGAGGAAGGTAGCAAATCACACTGCCTCGTATGCACCTATGCAACAACCTTGCATGTTTTTCACATGTACCCCAAAACCTAAAATGCAATAAATAAAAAAAAAAGAAGTAAATTTCTGTTTATGAGCTACAAGTTTATGGTATTTTGTTATGGCAACATGAATGGTCTAAGACACAAACTAATTGCTAAAGGCAATATTAATATTTTTAGGAGTGCTCACCAGTTTCTAGCTTTCCCTTTTTCCATATGTACTAGATATGGGGTACACATATTAAAGTATTGTGGAAAAATTCCTCCCCAAACCAAAGATTTGCTCACTGAAACACACAGTTCAGTGTGTATGTGGACAGACTGTGTCTCTTTAAAACCTTTTAATAATGTATCAAATTTTAGTGTTATAAAAAGTACTTCAACATATATGTATTTCTCATGACCTACACCTCAAGAATGGCGTGCAATGGCTCAAGTTTTGAATATTTATTCAAGTAGAAAAAGAACGAAACAAATTTTGGCTGAGACCTTTAGGCTTGCAATGGACTTTAGAGGACATTTATTTCCATCACACATAATTTGAGGATTTTCTATAATCCTGGACAGATGAATGGCTAACTGCTCTCTGGATACTTCTTATAACAGCATGCTGACTTCTCCACAAAGCAACCAGTTTCATTATTAGTTTGCAAATATTTTACTTATATTTGCTGAAGGCTTCCTCCTCTGGTTTTATTTCTGTTCTTCTAAACTTCACAATATATTATTAGTGTATGTTCCAGGATACTGACAATTGGAAATAGATATTATTCTAAATCTTCTCATCTGCAGCTGGGTCTTTGTAAACTATATCTTGTTCATCTCTTTTGGTTGTTTTCTAATTTGTTAATATCCTTTCCATAGCTTGGTAACTGAAACATGAAATAATGTTCCATTATTTAGGTTCTTCTCTCTAATTTTACCACCATAAGGTTTTCCTCCTTCATGGCTATTTTTAATACTTTCTATTTGCATTCATTTTTAGCTATTAAACTATGATATGTTAAGTTTTTTTTGTTTGGAATTTGCTGAGCTTCTTGAATTTGTGTGTTATTCTTATCAAATTTTGGAAATTTTTAGACATTAGTTTTTCAAATGTTGCTTTTACTCTCTCTCCTTTTTTGGGGGAGGCTCCAGTTACACGTATGTTGGGCCTTTTAATTGCTGTCATAATTGTATGTCAGTGCGTGATATCCTTTTCAGGAAAAGGCAGTCATTTTTGTGTCTATAGGGAATGGTTACTTTTCATTTACAGCTGAGTTTCCCCCTACATTTTGCCCTCAGTTAAAGGCAACTGCCACTTTGACATTTATGTTTTGTTTTGTTTTGTTTTCAGCAACAAGTGCATCGAATATCCGGTTAACATTGGAAAACAAAAGTCTAGCCCCCTGCCTAAAGTATGGGTATTTTTGAAGAGTCAACTTAGCTTCAGAGCACACTCTGGGATTATCTGAAGCCTCTGTTGCTTCCACATTACAGTTATTTATTCTTTAGTCTAATTCTGCTTCTATTACCTTGCAGTTGTTGTTTACATGTTTCTTACAAAAGTTACATGTTTCTTGTAATGGGTTCTCACATCTCTCTTACATTCTGTTCACTATTATTATTATTATTGTCACTGTTATTTAGCTGGGTTATTTCTATTCACCTGACTCAAGTTCAAAAATTAATCTTTTCTGCTCTGTTCAATTTTCTATTACAAACATTCAAAAAGTTCTTAATTTCAGATATTGTATGTTGCAATTCTAAAATGTCAATTTAATTCTTTTTTACAAAATCTGGTTCTATGTTGAAAACTTTTATGTTTTTGTTTAATTTTCTTCTTTTTGATTAACATACTGATTATAGCTATTTTGAAGTCCTTGCTAATTCTGAATAATCTCTGTGTTTCAATCTGTTGATTTTATCTCTTCATTATTGGTGCCATTTTATGCATCTTTTGTGTCTAATCATTTTTATCGAAAAATAATTTTTATTGTGAGTGATATGGTATAGAGTACCTAGGTTATACAAATCTATTCTAAAGGATTTTAAGTTGTGTTCTAAAAGGAAGTTGAATTACTAGCAATCCTGTGGGGGCTTGGACTTAGGCTTGTTATGTCTAATTTAGCTTTGTCCTTAGCCTTAAATCATGATTCTTACTCCAGGGTGTGGCCTACTCCATTAAAGCCTTAACAGAAAGCCCAAGATATGCACCAAGTTCTCTCCTTATAATTATACCTGAATTTCAGTAAGTCTTCATCATGCAGAGATTTCTGAAATCTATGCTTGTTTCTCTGAGCTCCCAGTGGCTGTTCCTTGCTCAGTCTTCCAAAGTCTTTCCCTGTGCATGTGAGGGTGGGAGTCATCCAAGGAATTGAAGTAAATTTTTTGCACGCATTCAGGTCTTTTCTCTGGGTCTCTCCTCTCTAACAACCTGCCCCTCATTTCCAACTGCCCGGGCAACCCAAACTTTAGTCTTTGTTTTCTCAACCCAGAGGAAATGATGTTTTCTTTCTTGCGTCATAGTTTTGAAAAATGTCCTGAATGAGAAAGCAAGAATGAATGTAGTGTAACCTGATATACATTGCTTCTCTCAAGGATCTTAGTATTGATTGCTGATCAGTGACTTCAGTTGTACACACACACACACACACACACACACACACACACACACAGAGTTACTTGCCACTGGATGGTAGGCCAGATATCAGCTAATCTATTGTGGTTAGAAAAAGAATTCCTGTAATTACTGCTTTATTTTATCATTCCACTCTTTCATCTGCATAAGTCTGTATATCTGTGTCCATGATATTGCTACAATGTTTTGTGCTAGATGTTCTAACTTTCAAAAAACTATGAGAACAAGGTACAGTGGCTCGTACCACAATAAATAAGGATACTATGCTTCTTGTATGAAGCCTAAGATTTTGATTTTTAAAACATCTATGATATGGTTTGAATCTGTGTCCCAGCTCAAATCTCAGGTTGAATTGTAATCCTCAGTGTTGGAGGTTGGGCCTGGTGGGCGGTGATGGGATCATGGGAGCAGATCCCTCATGAATGATTTAGCACCAGCCGCTTGGTGCTGTCCTCATGATAGCAAGTGAGTTCTCGTGAGATCTGGTCATTTAAAAGTGGATAGTACCTTCCCCACCTTGCTTCTATTCTAGTCATGTGATGTCTTTGCTTTCTCTTTGCTTTCTGCCATGATTGTAAGTTCCTTGAGCTCTCCCTAAAAGCTAAGCAGAGGCCAGCATTATGCTTCCTGTACAGTCTGTGGAACTGTGAGCCAATTAAACTTCTTTCTTTATAAATTATCCAGTCTCAGGTATTTCTTTATAGCAATGAGAGAATGGACTAATACAATCCACATCATGGTGTTTGTTTGTTTGTTTTTTGGCTTTTACTGAGTTTTTATGCAGCTTTTTCATATGAGGTGATCTTAACCAGAATCTCTGTTACCTAGTCTTTAAGATCAGTTTGAATCTGTGTGTAGGCCTCTCTATACACTGCCATTGAATTTCATCTCATTAATTTTGTATCAAGTTTTCTTAGGGTATTACTTTCTCAATTTTTTTTTAAATTGCAACTTTTATTTTAGATACAGGGGGTACATGTGCAGGTTTGTTACATGACTATATAGCACCCAAGTAGTGAGCATAGTATCCAATAGGTACTTTTTCAAAACATATCCTCCTATTTTCCTCCCCCTTTTAGTAGTTTATAGTCTTAAATCTTAATCTGCAATGGGCTAAAAGAGAAGTTACTAAAAGTTAAGTAAATACAGCCTTTAGTTTATATTCCAACCCCAAGTATAGTTTATCAGATCAGCAAGTGATAAGTTTAATCAGTAACAAGAACTGAAATTTAGATACCCTCCAAAAGCCATAAAAATCATCATTAGCACTAAGATATGCCATTCACAATTTTAGCAAGTGCTATTTCTGGTCTGAGTATAAGGTCAAATACTTCACTGATGAAACTGAGGACCGACAGCAGAACAGGAGTGACGTGATTAGTGACTGCAAACCATTAAAGTAATTTGGTGACACAGATGAAATTAATGCTGATAATTATTAGGGATATTAGAATGATTTGGATTTATTGCCTCTTACAGTAGCATAATTCTTCCTCCTTCACAGGAGCATGTAAATGATAATTTAAAAAGTACAATTTGATGATGAATATTATTAGTATTAACAAGTTATTAAATTCACAAATATTTATTTAATGTTTCATTTCTACAAAACTCTTGGGAGTACTTCTATAAGAAGTATTAAGGTATTGAAAAGTAAAAGGATGAAAATCAATACAAAATAAGACTTGTTTTCTTATAGGTGCATTAGTTCAGATTGGAGAAATATATTGATATTATTGTCTTCAGCTTTAAACTTTTTGGAAATATGTCTATTCTATATAAAACCACAAAAATGCTACTAATATAGAAACTGCCTTAAAAATGTACAGTGAATAGACAAAATGGTGCACTGTGTTTCCAATCATTTTCTCACTAAAGATGATAGAAAACATAATTTTAAAAATGTTGTGAAAGTGGTAAACAAGAAAAATGCTGTCACTGATTGCGTGCCAAAATGCATTAAGGTAGGTATTATCTAGATTTTTCATAAAAGGAAATTGTTTCCTGGGGCACACACAGCTGGGATTCAAATCTAATTTGAAATGACTGCAAAACCTTAATTTATACCCACAAAGTTCCACTTTTCTAGTGATTTATCTGCTTTCTGTAAGAAGGCAAGTCTTTTCCTTCTCTATTCATACAGTGATTTGTTCAATCCATGTAACAAATCATCAACCCATGTAACAAAGCCTCAATGTCTCTTATAGTCATTTCAGCCGTTAGCTTCTTTCAGAGAACACTGCATAAGATCTAAACAAGGAGTTCTTACTGAAATGGCAATCGATAAACTGGTTTTAAATAAAATGGCAATTGATAAACTGGTTTTAAATAAAATCATAGTTTATTGACCTCTTAGACAGCAGTGTTACCTATTAACTGCCAATTAATTTGATAAACCAGTGACACATTGTCAAAATTCATACTAGAAAAGTCTTTCTTCTCACAAACAGGTTAAAAATGTCGTAAATCTTGCTTCCTGCATGAAATAAGCTCATTTTCAAGTAAGTACTATTTGCCATAGAATTTACTGAATTAAATCATTGCAGCTGATTGTATTGCAAAGGTGACTCCACAATATCTACTCTTCACGTGTGCTTCAAGGATGTGACCTTGACATTCCCTGTCAGAGGGGGCATTTACTTCTCCATCCCCCTGGGTAGGCCTATAATTCCTTTGGCCAATAGAATTGGGTAAAATGACACTCTGAAGTTCTGTACAGCCTTTAGAAAGACTGGCAGCCTCAGCTTCCTGACACTTGAAACATGCTTTCAGTAGTGTCAGGGTAGGAACCCATCAGCTATGCTGTTAGAAGCTCAGATCACATAGACTGTGGACTGTGTCTAGGGACTTTGGTCAACGACTCCAGCTAAGCTCCGAGAAACATCTAGCAGAAGTTGAGAGCCATATAAGTGAAACTTCCTGGACATTCAGCCTAGTCTATCTGTCAGAGGACTGCAGTCCCAGATATCTGTACCTGTAGTCAGTAATTGCTGCATTTAAGAGAGACCCAAATGAGAACTGCCCTGTGGATTACAGTCAGCCTATGGAAACATGACCTATAATAATAAATTGTCATTTTAACCCACTAAGTTTTAAGATGGTTTATTATGCAAAAATGAATAACCAGAATAGTCACAAAGACATTTTAGGTGTTTTCTTTGTTTTTATTTTCCCTTAAGCACCAAGAAGTATTTGAATAAACCCAAATGCTTTCCACAAGGGTACCTATATAAGAATCCTGATTTTCAAAGCAGCGGTATGAAATGGGTTACTAATCTTATCTTTAGTACACGTAGAAAATAGATACAGAGAAACAGTATCACTTGACAAAAATCTTAAGCAAATACCAACTAATTATGTAATAAACTTACACAAAGATTTATGTAACCTTTATATTCGTTTGGCTTTGTGACCTCAGGATAAAGCCAGGATTTCCAGGTACTCAAAATTTGAGAAAGGACAGTGTAAAGTTGGTCTCAATTACATTCTTGACTTAAGCAATTTTTCATGTACCACCCTAGTCTTTATCTGTATCATCATATCAGATATAATATTCCTTGTTTACCCATTTGAGACTTTTCTAGAAGCATTGGGGTGTCATGTGAACTTTATGTTTTCATCCCAATACTGTTGAAACTTTTAGATATATTTTAATTATTCCCTTCTTTTGATCTTTTCTGCTACTGCTTTAGTTCCGACCTTTTTATTGCTCACCTGATTTTATAGAATTTGGCTATTGTGACGCCAGTTGTCATATAGCTATCTGAGCCTTTCTAGAAACAGTGATTTTTACTTCTGACATTGCCTGAAATTTTTTCATGCAATTATATTTTAAATGTACAGTAATTGCATAGAATAAAAGTATTTGACATCAAGTGACCATGTGTCCAGACCTACTCATCATAATCTGGATCCTGTCAAATCCACCAGATCATAAGGCTGGGAAGACCCAGCAGCAGTCATTTGTAAGACTAAAGCGGTACCATCAAGATCAGGCATGAGCAGAACTGATGAGCAGCATGAGCAATGCACTCCCGGGCCCCTTGCTATCGTTGTACAATTTCTGCTCCATCAGTTCAGAAATATAACTACAAATGAGGATCCATTGTGACCTCTTGCTATCAAAGAAAAAAGGTCATGCTTGGTTAATGAATGGATCTCCTTAGGACCTGAGGGACAGCCTTAATTCAGAGTGTTCCCAAAAGCTAACAGTGTGCAGAAACCCTCCCAATAGTCAGAATTTTGGAATAATGTAGCTGGTCATACACACTGTGTGAAAAGAGAAGTTCCCAGGGTAAGAATATATATGCTCTAATGGAAGTGGCAAAAAGTGAGAGATTAGAAATAAAGAAATTTGTGGAAAATGAATTAGAACAGACTGAGGCACAAAGTTGAAGATCTTTGTATTGCATATTTGCACACAGCAAATATCACCTATGGAAGATGAGCAAAATGGCCAAGCAGACAGGATCAATTGGTCAGCTGATACAGTCTAGTTTCTTTCACTGGTGATCTTAATGCTAGCACTGTGGGTGCATAAACAGAGCAGCCAGGGTGGCAAGGATTCAGGAGATCATGAGCCTGATAGTTTGAGGTCCCACTCACCAAGGCTTACATAGCTACTTCCACTGCTGAGTGTTCAACATTCCCCAACAAAGACTACTCTGAGATCCCGTCTCTCAAGGAGACAAGTCATCTAGTGGCAACTTCCATCCTGGAAGGAACACTTATTCATCTTGATTAGGAACAACACAGCTTCTGTCAATAATTGCAGGTTTGCTGTTTATGCACTCAAGGCCTGAAACACCACCACTATCCGAGTACTCAGTGTTTGATTTAGCAAGGTTTGCATTTTACAGCAATGGAGAAATGACTGGGTACATGATGATGGGACTCACTAATTATATCACAATCTGCAGTCACCAGAACCTGATATATCCTGATAGATCGATGGCATGGCCTTTTTAAGGCTTAGCTGATGGACCACATAGAGATTATTCTCTGTAAATGTGCGGAACCACATTCCAGAATACACTATATATACACCCCAAATTAACAATTATTTTACGGTGGTGTGGCCTCAGTACATAGATTATACAATCTGAGAATCAGGAGATAGAAATAGGAGTGAGCCCAGATGCCACTTATCACTTTATTTCCTCTTGCCTCTCAATATACACTTTATCGTCTTGTCTTGTGACACTGAAGTTGGACCTTGCAACTATTTCTCCCTGTAGCTGGCAATGATGCTAAGCTTTGTCAGTAAAAGGCACTGGAGAGACACTGCAGGAGGAAGGGGCTTTTCTTCCTGGTTCTATTGTGCTTTTCACTGTTCTTGCTCCATGGTGCTCAACTAGCATGTGTGAAACTAACTGATGCCCATCCCAAGAAAGTTTCAGTGATACCCACACAGGTGGCTACCAAGTGAATTCTCCTGTCTTCCAGTGAATTTAGCAGAATCAGTTCCCTAGTGGCAGTTTCCAGAAATCCCACCGGTGTCCAAGTACTCCAGAGCACATGACCTAATTGACAGATGGAAGTCTTATTGAAAACTTAGTTACAGAGATATAGCACCCTTAAAATAGGGGGTTCCACCTTAAAGAATGCAGTATATGTTCTGAATTATACACACACACACACAGACACACACACACACACACACACACACATATATATATGCTCTTTCCCACATAGTCAGAAGACATGAGTCCCCAAATCACAAAGGAATTGAAGGACGCCAGGTATATTTTGAGTTCTACTAGTTTGAAGTCTTAATCTCTAAGGAAAAGTGCTATAAGGTTACAAAGCAAGGATTCCACTGAATTGTTTTACATTTGTTTCACCTGTACTTTATACTCTTTCACATTCTTTTTGTGCCTTCTTTTGGATTAATTGAAAGGTATTTATAATCCAATTTTATCCTCTCATTAGCTTACTGAATATATCTCAAAGTTGTGTTACTTTAGTGCTTTCTTTGGGTTTATAATATACATCTCTAACTTACCACACACAAGCTACCTTCAAGCTATATGATACCACTTTATATATAATAGAAAACTTTATAAAAATCTGTTTCTTCTCTTCTGATATTTAGGCTCTTGTTATTATACATTTTAATTATAAGTATGTTATAAACTTCAGAAAACATTTTATTTCCTTACAAAATTCAATTACCTTTTAAAGAGATTAGGTAATACAGTTTCTGGTATGCTTGCTTCCTTTATGCAGATTCATATTTCTGTCTAGTACATTTTTCTTATTGCTAAAGACTTCCTTTAACATTTCTTATACTTCAGGTATGTTGGTAATGAATTATTTCAGTTTTTATTTGTCTCAAAAAATGTTTGCCTTAGTTTTTAAAAGATATTTTTGCATTTTAGGATAGCAATTCTCTTTTTCAGTGCCTTCAAGATGATGCTCCACTGGCTTCTAGCTCTCATTATTACAGTCAGGAAGTCTGTTGTTATTCTTGCCATTTTTTTTTTTTTTTTTTGCACACAGTGTTTCTTTATTCCTCTAGCTGTTTGTAATAGTTTCTCTTTGTTGCTTGTTTTAAGTTCAATGGTATAGTTTTCTCCAGGTTTCTTTTGCTTCATTGAACTTTTTGAGCTCAAAGGTTTATTGTTTCCATCAAATTTGAAAACTGTTCAACCATTATTTTTTTGAATTTTTTTACCCCCTCTATTTCTTTGGGAATTAAAAATACAGGTTTAACAGACCACTTCACGTTGTCACACAGCTCTCTATTCTATGCCATTTTTTGTTGGTCTTTCATCTCTCTCATATAGTTTCTAATACTGTGTTTTCAAGTTCACTAATCTTTTCTTCTGCAGTTAATCCTATCCAGCATATTTTTTCATGTAAGATATTATGATTTTTATCTCTAAAAGTTTGAGTTGAGTTGGCTTTTAAAAATAGATTTTTATGTCTTCATTTAGCATGCTAAATTTCTTCTATATTTTGGAGCCTCTGAAACATAATTATAATACTTGCTTTATGGGCTTATTTGCAAAACCATATTATATGTGTTATTCCTGGGTCAGTTTTTGCTTACTTATTTTTATTTATATTATGGCTTATATTTTTCTGCTTACTTTCCTGCTTTATCATTTTGATTACATACCAGACATGCAATTACCAAATTGGATACTGAATATTTTTATATACTTAACTGTACTTTTTAAGCTTAGCAGTGAGATGTAATTAAGTTACTTGAAAACAATTCAATCTTTTCTGGTATTGCATTTAAAGTCAGTTGACCAGTACCAGAGCAGAATTTATCCTAGAGATTATTTTCCCCCCACTACTCAGGTAAAAACCTTTTTCTTATTCTACTCTATGCCCTTTCATTCTGGATTCTTTCATTCCGATGGTAGGAACACAATCTGTTTCTGGCCTTTGGTGAATCCTGAGTATGTATAATTCATCTGAATCTTTTTATATATTTTTCCCCTCAGCATTGGTATATATATTTTTTTCTACATACACTGTTCATTATTCAGCTGAAAACTCAAGGGGAACTACTCTGCAAATCTCAGGAGCTATCTGCGTAAGCATCTTTGTTTTTCCTACTCTCTACCCTACAAACTCTAGCAATACCGACCTTCTCAAATCATTTTTATGGTTCCTCTTAACAGTGAGATCAACAGTTCCTACCCAGGTCTCCTCCCACTCCAGCACTGTATTATGGAATTATGCTTCAGGCAGTAGTCATAGAACTAACTATGCTTCAGGGGTGGTCATAGAACTCATTTTATTTCATTTTTCATCTGTTGGGGATCTCATTCATTACCTAATATTGCAAATCTTGAACATTTTACTTCATATATTTTGTTGTTTTTGATCAGGTGAAAGAATGAATTTGACCTCTACTACCTTATTTTGACAGGAAGACGTCTCTACTTTCATTGAATTTGAAGATGAGACTATTACCTGGCCAAATAGGCTTCTTAAGCCACTGAGTTGTCAACAGACTATAAAATGGCTTACTATACTGGCTGAAGTGTTTGATACCAATAACCAGGAGGAAATTGGGTTGCTGCTACATACACAGTGGTGGTAAGAAGCCCTATGTATAAAACCCAGGGGATTATCTGGGATTCTTCTTGGTGCTAGCTAACAGAAAATTACAACAAATGGAAACAAGACTACTGATGACTCAGACCCTTCAAGAATGTAGTTTTAGACAAATCCAGCTAGTGAAAACTCAAACCAGCTGAGTTTCTGACTGAAATACTACAGTTGGACCCAACTTTTCACATATCTCTAACTTTTCAAAGTCCTCTGAAACTTTCACTCATTTGTAACATGTATTATATATTTAAGCTTTTTTTTAACATTCCCTTTGCCATTTTCCTGTAATCAAAATGTGGCAATCCCTCAAGGACACTGTTTGATGGACAGGTCTTTTAAGGAATGTTTGTTTTTTCCTCATGACACAATTTCCAGAGATTCTGGAGATACTGTAGATATGCTATTCCCTCTACACTGCTTTTTTTTTTTTTTTTTTTTTTTTTTTTTTTGAGACGGAGTTTCACTCTTGTTACCCAGGCTGGAGTGCAATGGCGCAATCTCGGCTCACTGCAACCTCCGCCTCCCGGGTTCAGGCAATTCTCCTGCCTCAGCCTCCTGAGTAGCTGGGATTACAGGCATGCGTCACCATGCCCAGCTAATTTTTTGTATTTTTAGTAGAGACGGGGTTTCACCATGTTGACCAGGATGGTCTCGATCTCTTGACCTCGTGATCCACCCACCTTGGCCTCCCAAAGTGCTGGGATTACATACACTGCTATTTCTAATACCTTTTCTCCTTCCTACCTCAAAACAAATAAATAAATGTGTAAAGAAAAATTTCGAAAGGTAATTATTTTGAAATAAATGTCATAAGACATGCTACTCTCACTCATAGTAGTTGTCTACAAATACCACACTATTTTCTTCTCATTCGTTGACGATTCAAGCACCTGGTCTCACTGTTCTTCTTTACACTATTAATCTTGCACATTCATATAAATGAATTATCCCACATATTAGCCTAGATCCAGTTTCAATCATATTTTTATACAGTCATATTTTGACCTTTTATTATTATGCTAAAATATCTATTTTGAGTATCTTACTCTATTTACTGTGTCCAATCTTTCACTTACCCCATAATTTCTATTTGAACTTTTCTTTGACCCATTAAGCCTCCAATCCACTGACTCCTTAACTTCTCACTGGTCTTAACTCCCCATATATCCACACTTCATTCCTTAAAAAAACAAATTATTCTCAATTCCCTTGCCATTCTCTATCTTCATATTATGCAAGCAGCAAAATCTTCACCCTGAATAAATTTGACTCTGACTATTTTGCTGGTGATAACCCTCTACCCTATAGAAGAAGAGGAGCCATTCACAGAAATACAGAAGAAGCTGTCAGGAAGATTGAAGAAAAACCTGGAGACTAGATTCCAAGAAAAGAACTTTCCAAGACTTTGTGTCTCTAATTGAACCTTTCAGTAATACTGCTTCTGGAAAATTCCTCCTAAAGAAAATGCTGCAAGCGATCAACTGTACCAAATTCTGAAAATTCAAGAACAATGAATCACGAGAATTGACCGTTTGGTTAGTTCTTCCTCTGTAGCCAAGTTCTCCATGTTGCAACAATTGTCAATTTTTGCCATACCAGCCTGGGAAAGATGGCTCTGCCCTGTCTAATGCCTTTCCTTTAGTAGCAGAGTCATCTTGGTAAGTTTAAGCTCAGTCTTCGACAGACTGAGGATAAGGGAGGGAAGGAGTCAAAGTGAGGTGGAAGGGGTTGCAGCACTTTTAAGAGTGAGGTGCCAAAGAGATCCTGGGAGAGCTCTTTTAGGGGGATATCAGAAGTTAAAAGGGAGCAGATACAATAAATAGAGGGGTTGGAGTTAAAAATAAGAAGGTCAAATGTAGCAATGATATGGCATTGAGAAAAACCTTAGCATCTGCTTGCTTTAAATTAGCAGCAGTGCCGCCACACTGGAGAGTTATATTGAAGTCATGTCACAATGCTGAAGTGAGGCTTAGGGATTTGGGATTAATTTTGCCTTATTGTTTTATTCAACAACGTTATGTTGAGAGTATGTAAAATAAAATTCATGTTACTCTTTTAACACTTTATGCTTACAAAGAATTTAAGACTTTCACTTTCATTTCCTTCATGTGTTTCTCCCATCAGAGTTACATAATTTAACCAGATGAAGTGGCACTCTGAGCACTGAAATCAGCTGGTTGACTTCATTCCCTCTACCATATTAATCAACTCTCATGTGAATGGTTAGCTCAGTAGATAAGAGCTAATGAATCCATGGCATAAGGTTTAATTTTTCTGAGGATCTGTGGTGAATACCAGATCTCTTCTTTAGGGATAATACACCCATTTCCTCCACTGCCAAGCACTGTGAACATCAGTTGCTGATCTTATCTCTGTCCCTCACTAGATACAGCCTCATTCACAAGGACTACTTGACCAGGGTTATACACCCTTTCAAGGGTGGCTTGCTGCTAATGACTGAGTGGTGCAAAGATAACAAAAGTCTAACTACATTTCCTTAATTTGGGCACAGAAAGGCCATCCCAGCTCTGGAGTTCTTTAGCCATATAATTGGCTAAAGCCTTCATTGCAGCAATAGTGCAGGTCATTTCCCTCTCTGCCCAGTCCTGCCTTCCTCTTTCCTTAGAGATGTCATTTGAAATCAACTACCAATAATACATGGGCACACAGTTCTTGTCTGAGTCTGTTTCCCGGAAAACTAGTTGAAGGCAAGAGACAGGAACTGACAATTTTTGCTCTGTTACATGGTTAGAAACTGCATCTATAAATGCCTGGCTATGTTGCATGAGAAAAGCGGAGGAAGATGCAAATCAGTCTCCTCCCATGGATATATTCCTCCAAGGTCAGACAAGCCTTTCAGCATGTTTCTCAGATGAGAAGATTATTTCTGTTAAAAGAATTAACATCTACTTGCATCAATACCGAGGCCATTAACAATCAGGAATATTTTATTACCACACTGCATTTGTTTGCCCGCAAAGAAGAGTGGAAAAGTAATCTTAAATTGTTGGTGCAGCAAATGCAAATGCAGATTCCAACACCTACTGAAATAGTCTAACATAGAAACAGCAGAAAATAAATGACTATTTTAGGTTTCAATCCATATGTTGGGCAAACTAAGAAAAAAGTTGTGAAGTAGTAAATTTAATGTGTAGTACGGATAAAAGACTGAGAAATTGGACAGGCTAATTTCAACAGTCCTTTGCTAGCGTTCCAAGGTTCCATCTTTTACTGACATATTTGTTGTTTTGCTCTCATGAAGTTACTTCTATTTCTCAAATTGTTACTCAGAGGAATGTTCCTTTGGAGCAATAAAAGGCAGGTTGACCAGCATGAGGTCATTGCTTTGTGGTTTTGAGGGTCACTCAGATAAAGTAAGGAATGCTATAAGCCTCGTTGTACCGAGGAATTCCACCTTACCCACAATCTTGTTGGTCTGCCTTTAGCAGACATTTACTCATGTTTCAGACCTATATGCAGTTTAACCAGGAAAGCAAAACATTCTCCTGAGCCAGAGAACAAAATAAAATTTCAGGTCTAGTTTCTTACTGGCAGTACAGTTCAAATTACTGGAGCCGTGTTAGCTATTTCTCAAAAGTTATCTCATTTTTTCTTACAATAACCTATTCTCATATAAGTGCTAAGAGCCCAATTGCATAATGAACCTGAGATTATGAAATATAACTCAATAGAGGCATTCTAGTAAGTGTGGATCCAGAATTTGAACTCAGGTCCAGTTGACTCCAGAAGTAATTTTATTATCCATACTCACAAAATGTGAATTTCTTTCCTGACCATAGAGTTTATGCTTTGTTTTATGAGCGATGGAGAGACCTTGAATATTTGGGACAGTAAAGCAATCACCGTGATATTTAATAATGCGTGTTATTCCCCAAATAGATATTTGGCTGGGGGCTGGAAAAAGATTGTGAAATTTACTGTCGTTGTTCACATAGAAGGTTAAAAAGGCCCTGATTGCCATGGCTGGCAATGGAGAAAACATGATGAATGTGAAAGACATTTCAGACTGATAATGGGACTTAAGCAATTGCATACTAAAACAGAGAACAGAGAACTGTGTTCATGGTATTGAGTCAAACAGAAATGGTGAATACAATGATTGATAAATCTATTGTTCTTATGTTTGATTTTGAGATGCTTTGTTGACTTCCAGGTGGAAATCATTACTAAGCAGTTAAGAAATTCAGGGTGAGAGCAACAAGTCAGTCTCCATAAACAATATTAGATTCTTATTATTTATTTATTTAAACACAGGGTCAGGCTCTATTGTCCAGGCTGGAGTGCAGTGGTCTGATCTTGGCTCTCTGCAACCTCTGCCTCCAGGGGTCAAGTGATCCTTGCACCTCAGCCTCGCAAGTAGCTGGGACTACAGGTGCATGCCACCACACCTAGCTAATTTTTGTATTTTTTGTAGAGACGGGATTTTGCTATGTTGCTTGCCCAGGCTGTTTTTGAACTCCTGAGCTCAAGCATATCTGCACACCTCAGCCTCCCAAAATGCTGGGATTATAGGCATTTGCCACTGCACCTGGTTGACTCTATCTATTTTTATTAAAAAACAATTAACCTTACAGTAGAAGAATTGATTGACACCTTGTTTGGTTAAATTTAATCACCCAGGATATATAAAGCCTGTTAGTGATCTGGTAAATAATTGAATAATCATCTAGGGAATAAGATGACACGGATTTGAATAATATAACAAGGTCACCAGAAGTTTTATGTGGAAATCTGGACTTGAGACTACTAGTGATAAAATACTCATGTTTTTCTGACAAAGGAGAGAGGTCTTAAATAAAACAAATATTTAATAATAAAAAATGTGGTATTTATTGTTTTTAGCTTAGTTATCAAAAACTGTATTTTGTGTATATACATATAAAAAGTAGATCTCCCATATAGAACTTTACAATTCTGGATTTCCTTCCAAAGAATTGGAATATCTAGATATATTGGACAACAATGTTTTACTTAGCTGTGCATGAGGAAAAAGGTTCTGGTTAGGGGAGCATGAACTCTGCACTTCACTATAGTCTGCTTTTCTTCCTGTCATTAAACATCTCTGCTCCAATTTTTTTTTTTTGCTTTACTGGTACATTCATGTTCCCTTTAGGTATTCATATTTAAGATTACAGACTTAGGATGAGGATCTAATGTTCTAGTTGATTAAATCCTATGAATCATGCTTACATGAAGATACATACGAATTATTAAAGATCTTGACTAGTGGAAATACTTTATTATATGAATACATTGGAGTGAAAATATACATACATATATTTGACAACTTGAGAAATCTAATTGCTATCACTTAGGCCATAAACAATATCAAGAAATAAGTCTGTAAATGTAGTTAGCACATCACTAAAACACAGGGAAAATTATTTTAACATTTACCGCCTAAATAATAAGGAGTAATAATAGTTTTGTCTGGCTTGATGACAGTAGGCTTGAGTTGAATTCCGGGTTGACCTGCCCAAGTGTTTTCAAAATCACAGCAGTTTGGCTAGGTGCAGTGGGTCACTCCTGTAGTCCCAGCACTTTGGGAGGTGGAAGTGGGTGGATCACTTGCACCCAGAAGTTAAAAAACATCCTGGAAAACATGGCAAAACCTTGTCTCTACCAAAAACATAAAAAATACAAAAATACGAACATTATCAGGCATGGTGGTGCATGCCTGTAGTCCCAGCTACTTGGGAGGCCAAGGTGGGAGAATTGCTTGAGCTCAGGAGGCTGAGACTGCAATGAGCTGAGATCGCACTACTGCACTCCAGCCTGGATGACAGAGCTAGACTCTACAACAAAATACAAACAAACAGGCAAACCGAAAAAACACAGTAGTTTGCTTCTTGATGGCCAGATATTAAATCCTGGTTATAGTTTACCAAGCCTTGAGTTGCTGTGGGCCCTAGAAAGCCAGCTCCAGTCAGATGCTTACTGTCCTCCATTTCCATTATGCTGAAACTTATTCATTTCCAGAGAGCTGTCACCAAGAGTTGCCTTCTGTTGATAGCTCTAATGTTGGATCACCTTAACCTCTTCAAGCAATATTGATTCCTCTGGTCCTTTTGTCTTTAAACTTCTCCAGTCTCTGGGTTCCTTCCTTCCTTCCCTCCTTCATTCCTCCCTCCCTCCCTCCCTCCCTTCTTTCTCTTTCTTCTTTCTTTCTTTCTCATTCTTTCTTTCTTCCTTTCTTCCTTACTTCTTTCTTTCTTCCTTTCTTTTCTTTCTTCCTTTCTTTTTTCCTTTCTTCCTTTCTTCCTTCCTTCTTTCTTTCATCCTTTCTTTTCTTTCTTTCTTTCTTCCTTTCTTCCTTCCTTCTTTCTTTCTTCCCTTTCTTTCTTTCTTTCTTTCTTTCTTTCTTTCTTTCTTTCTTTCTTTCTTTCTTTCTTTTTCTTTCTTCTTTATTGAGATAGAGTTCACATACCCTACAATTTACCCTTTTAACATGTCCAATTCAGTGTTTTTTAGTATACTCACAAAGCTGTGCAACCACTACGGTCATCTAATTCCAGAATATTTTCATCTTCCCACAATAATTTCTGTATCCATTAATAATCACACACCATTCCCTTCTCCCCCAGTCCCTGGAAACAACTAATCTACTTTCTGTCTCCATGGATTTCTCTATTCTGGACATTTCACATAAATGTAATTGTGCAATGTATGGCCTTCTGCATATGGTTCCTTTCACTGAGTATACAGTTTCAAGGTGCGTTGATCCAATAACATGTAGCCTTCCTTCCTTGATTTTCTTTTCTTTTCTTCTTTTCTTTTTTTGTTTCTATTTTTCTTTCAGAGGGAGTTTTGCTCTTGTCACCCAGGCTGGAGTGCAATGACACAATCTTGGTTCACTGCAGCCTCCACCTGCTGGGTCGAAGCAATTCTTCTGCCTCAGCCTCTCAAGTAGATGGGATTACAGGTGTGCACCAGCACATCCAGCTAATTTTTGTATTTTTAGTAGCGACTGGATTTCACCATGTTGGCCAGGCTTCTCTCAAACCCCTGACCTCAAGCAATCCACCTGCCTGGGACTCCCAGAGTGCTGGGATTACAGGCATGAGCCATCACGCCCAGTCCTGACTTCATTTCTTTTTTTATTGCCAAGCAATATGATGTTGTATGAACATACCACATTTTGTTTATCTAGCCATCTGTTGATGGATAGGTTGTTTCTGTTTTTTTCAGCTTGTGAGAGCAATGCTGCTGTGAACATATGTGTACAAGTTTTAAATCTCTTGGGAATATACATAGGAATGGAATTGCTGGATGTGGGAAGTCTATACTTAGCTTTGTGAGGACCTGTCAAACTCTTTTTTTTTATGCTCCTACCAGTAGTATATGAAGGTTTCAATGTCTCCACATCTTCACTAACACTTACTGCATGTCACTTTGATTAAATCCAGTACTGTGGATATGAGGTGGTATCTCATTGCAGTTTTGATTTGCATTTTCCTAGTGACTAATGATGTGAGCATCTTATCATGTGCTCATAGGCCATTTGTAGATCTTCTTTTGAAAAATATCTATAAGACTCTTTTGCCCACTTTTTAATTGGATCATTTGTCTTTTTATTATTGAGTTGTAAGTATTGTTTATATATTTTAGATACAAATACTTTATGAGATATATGATTTACAGATGTTACAAATGTCATTCATTTTGTTGGTTATTGGCTTTATTTTCTTCATAGTAGCCTCTGAAGCACAAATTTTTAAATTTTGATGAAGTGCATTTTATGTGTTTGTTTTTTCCATTGGTTAATTATACTTTTAGTGTCATTTTAAGAAATCATTTTCTAATCTAAGATCACAAAGATTTATGCCTCTGTTTTGATTTTGGTTGTTACCCATTTTGAGCTTTTTTTTTTTTTCATAGGATGTGAGAGTGCTTTTTTTGCATATAAATACTCAGTTGTCCTTACAGTGTTGAAAAGACTACTCTTTCTCTATTGAAAGGCTTGGCAACATTGTAAAAAATCACTCAACCATAGATGTATCAGTTTATTTCTAGACTGTTAATTCTATTCTTTTATCTATATGTCTATCCTTTGTAGTACCTAATTTTATCATGTGTTCAGAGAATGTTAAAAAGTTTTTAACACTGCAAGTGGGATATTCTAGATTTCTATTTACAAAAATCAACTAAAATAATTAGATCATCATAAAAATTGAACAAGAAGTTGCATTACAGAACACACTCCCTCTGAAAGACCTACACTGAGTTTGACGTTTTTATAGCATGATTATAACAAAGATTCTTATGGCCATAACAATAGATGGATAAATACTCTGTATTTAACCTCATGTCTTTGCTTAAAATTTATAAACATTAAATAAAATAGGCCAATTAAGATGATAACACCAAATTATTAGGATAGTGACATCAGCTCATTTGAAATGATAGCAATGCTTGCTTAGTGGGAGAGAGAATGTCAAACCATAAGAAACAGTAGAAGAGTTGTTAATAAAAGTGTCATAGCATTAATAATTCTATACTAAGAAACAATTTGGGTATATTTGACATTTAAAATAGTTAAATAATGTGGCTTAATGTTTACAGATTAGTTTTACAGTTCCAATGTAAAGACTGTGGGTGATTTTAAATTTGTGATATTTAGTTGAAAAGCGCGTAAGAATTGTGCTAAATTTGTTAATTATAGTGGAATGATAAGAAACTTTGACTTTTACAGTCCATTTAATTTGTGAGATGAATGTGTGTCATTTAATATTGGGAATTTTTGCTTGCATAATTGGGCTTGAGAAAATTTAATTAAGTTATAAATAAAACTGATTAATTGTGGGAGTTTAGTTGGTTTAACTTGAGTTGATAAATATTAACCAAGGACATTCTTGAAAGTAATTAGAAATTTACTAGATTTATAAGTAGAATACTATTTGTATAGTATACTTCAAGCTCAAGGAAAATTAAGTTTCAGAATTTGTACCATACATAAATTGAATAATCATATAAAATCTTAATTAACAATCTAATATACTTTTCTATGTACAAATATGTCACATCTGGTCATACAGAACTTACTCAAATTAAAGTAGTTTATAATGCAAAATTCCACACACACTGAGAAAAAAAAGTTGTGAAATTCTGCTATACAACAGCTTTTATCACTACCAAAGATTTAGAATAAAGACTGAAAATATTATGTCCTTCAATTTTTATTATTAGCACAATAAATATACTGATTTCTAATATATATGTGATATTTTGAATGATCAGTATGTTTCTGCTGTTTTCAAGTGTTTCAGTTTTAATATTGTTTATATTATTCTATTTCTATGGAATAAACATAATTCTATTTAGTATTTTAAAATCAATTCACTCAAAAGCATTTGTTAAATACTTTATGGGCATGTGGGTTGAAGACAAAAATAAGGCAGTCATCCTCAATGTAATATTAAGTCTGACACAGAAGTAACAGGAAATTGGGTGCTGTCATCCCTTTTCAGTAACCACCATAATCCAACTATTACAGAGAGGTTGATGTTTTTTTCAGGGGTACAGCAGATTGTGACTTCAAACTGCTTCATCTGTTAACTCTATTATGCACCGTGCCCACCAGAGGTGAAGGATTGCTGAATACAGAACGGCCTACCATGCTTTGGGAAATTTAAGACGCATTCAACTGAGGCTGAGCCAGAAATCATAATCTAAGGATTTAACAATTGGCTTGACTTGTGTACTGAAGAATTGGAGCAGATCAAGCTTTGCTGCTAGAGCAGTCCTTGGGGGTCCTCACTGAGCCAAACATTAACTCTTTGGTTGCTGGATTGTGGGGAGTTTCTGGAGAAACTCTGGGGTGACTAGCTCTATCATACAGTGTGCTTGCAGGATTAGGGGCAGATGTTATTTGCCAACAGTTACAAAAGTTTTAAAATATTTTAACAACAAGCAGGTTGATATTATTGTATTACGGCTGAATATTGGCTATAGATTAAGCTATGTACAACTGCTGTGGAATTCTGCCTGTCTCCTACTTTTAACTATAAGCCACCATCATATTATAGAAAAGTAAAATGGCATAATATTTATTTAGGAAATAATATTTCTCATATTAATTAGCAAAGCCATGCCCTGACCTTAGAAATAACCATGCTATTACACTTATGAGTCTTAGGTTTCATTCCTCCTTTGATCCTGGGCATGTGACCCTTACAGGAGAACCTCACAAGCTTTGCTTTTAATGGCTCCACTCCCATATATTCAGATGGAGATGCAAGTGTACATTAAACTCTGTAATTCAGTATCTCCCACCCATTGGGGTTAGAGCTGCAGAGGCATGTAATCTAGTGTAAGGAGTGGCATTGACATAAAGTTAGTGGGTAAAATGGCTATCATCAATTACTATTGTTTAATTCTGAATTTTTAAATGTAAACTGTAAAATTCACGTTTTTGATGTATAGTTTTAACAAAAGAATAGTCATGTAAGCTCCATTACAATCAAAATACAGAATCGTTATTTTTGGGGGGGAACTTTTTTTTCTATCTTTATAAACAGAACTGCCCAGGTTTATTGGGCAATAGGCCTCCCTGCTTCTCCCTGCCTGGTGCTGTGTGCCCTTCCACACTCAGTCAGGGGAGGACTTCTCTGGTCTTCTCAGCTGTAATCTCCTGGGAAGAGAGCTGACAGCCAGTAGTGGGTCTCCCCTGGGGCCTCCAAGTCCAGACACACCAGCCCTTTCTTCAGCAGGCATTTCAGAACTTGCCACGCTCGCTCAGTCTCCCATTTAAGAGTGGCTTTGATCTCACTGACAGTCACAGAGCCATTTTTCTCTGCCAGCTGCAGCCCCACGGTGTGATCCATATTGAATTCAACTGGAACAGACTGAATGAGGTAACTACCACCCATAGGGATGATGTCGAAGCCAGTGCCAAGCGCTTTTAGTTTCTTGATGGCCTCGATCAGGTGGTCTTGACTGATATTCTGGGTGAACTTGTTCCTTCCTTTTAATGCTTGTTGATGTAGTTCCTCCAGAGTTATCAGACCTCCATTCCAATGCTTCAGCACCAGGCACACTTCGATGATGTGGACACTTAGTTCATAATAGAAATTCCCCACGCCCAGCACATCAGATCAAAATCCTTTTTCAGAGGCCGAAGACTCCACCCCAATGGTTGCACACGTGTCCTGGAACTGCACACAGAACTCAGGGCTCTTCCAGATCTGCTTGTGCTTGCTGGCAAATTCCTCCAGGTTGGTCCTGATCATGCCCAACTGCTTTGACATCTGGGCTAGCTGGTCCTCAGCCAAGACAAGCCTTTGCTCCTTATACTTGGCCTTGGCAAATTTCTTCGTGGCAACGGCACTAGCTCTCACCTGGCAGAGGTGCATCCCCAACCTGGGCTCATGCCCTGGGCTCCTCTGCTGCTGGCTCCCCAGAATAGTTCCTTCAAATAAAAAAAAATTGCCTTGTGCCATTTTATGTTGTCAAATGTTATATGCACTTCTTACCTATGGAAACCATTGATCTGTTCTTTATCGTAAGAGTTCTCACTTTTCTGAAATGTCATATATGGATTCATACAGTAAGTAACCTTTTAAGTCTGTCTTCTTTTACATCTATGTTGTCATGTGTATCAGCAGCTTGTTTATTTTTATTGATGAGCAAAGGTGCATTGTATAAATATACCAAACTTTATTTATTTACCTACTTAACCAACAAAAACATTTAGGTTGTTTCTAGTTAGGGGTGATTATAAATAATACTGCTATAAACACTTGAGTTCAGGTTTTTGTATAAACGTATTTTCATTTCTTTGGTGTAAGTACTTAAGAATAAGATTACCGAAACATATATGTGTCCATTTATAATACATTTGTTAAAGTATTTTCCAGAGTACCATTTTGCATTCCTATTAAAAATTTATGAGATTTCCAGTTGCTCCAGATTCTTGTCTGCACTTGGTATTGACATTTAAAAAATGTTCACCATTCCATTCGTTGTATACTGATATCCTTTTATGATTTTACTTTGTATTTTCCTAAAGACTGATAAAATTTAACATATTTTTTATGTATTTAGTTATCCATATGTACTCTGTGGTGAAGTGTCTGTCAAAATATTTTACAAACTTTTGAGTTTCTTTCCTCATTGTTGTTTTAAGAGTTCTTTCCATATTCTGGATTTATATCCTTTGTTCAATACGTAATTTGAAAACATTTTTCCTAGCTTGTTTTTTCATTCTCTTAACAATGACATTCACAGATCAAAAGTTTGTAGGTATGATAAAATCTAAAATGTTGATTCTGCTTTATACCTTTATCAAAAATTAATTTACTATGTTTGTGTGGATGAGTTATTGCACTTGCTGTATGTTTCACTGATCAATATGTCTATCTTTTTGACACTCACACTTTCTTGATCATTGTGGCTTTATAGTGAGTCACAAAATTAAGTATTATGAGTAGAGCAAATTTGTTCCTTTTCAAAATTGTTTTGGCCATTCTAATTCCTTTGCTTTGTCATGTAAATTTTAGAATCAAACTTTAAAATCTTGATTTTTTTAATGTAATATTTAGTACTTTATCGTGGATTACAACGTACATGTCTAACTTTTCACAGTCTGCTTAGAGATAATATTTTATCACCTCAAGTAAGACGTAGCTGTCTTACTTGACATACTGTGATAGAAATAGCTGTCACACTAGCGTCCCTTCGTTTCTTTCTTTATGTTTAGCTTGTCACATGTGTCACATCTGCAAACACTGAAAACCATATTAAACAATGATATATGATGCACTTTTCCCACTCAGTAGTCACACACATTTTTTAAAATCTTGAAGAAAAAGCAGACTGTTACAATTATTTATAGTTTTATCATGTTGGTGGTTTTTCCTTCATTCTGAAGTTCTAAGTTTTCTTATTTTGTCAATGGTCCTCTGCCTAAAAACATTTTTTTTAGCATTTCTTTCAGAACAGGTGTACTGGTGACAAATTATCTATTTTTTTAAACAATTTTTGAATATCTTTATTTTGTTTTTATTTCTGAATTATGTTTTCACTAGATATAGAATTCTGGAAGGACAGAGTTGTTGTGGTATTTTCCCCAGCACTTTCAAAACATTGACTCACTGTCTCTGGCATCCATGATCATTTGCAAGAGATGTGTAGGCCTTTGAATCTTCATTGCTCTCCACGTAATGTCATTTTTTCTGTCTGCTTTTGAGATTTTTCTTAATATTTGATTTTCAGTACTTCAATTATGATGTATCTGGGTGTAGTTCTCTTTGAGTTTAATCTATGTGAGATTGATTGAGCTGCTTTTATCTATAGGATTGTCTTTCATCCAATTAGTGATATTTTCAGCCATTATTAAATCAAATGTTTTTTCCCATACCAATTGCTATCTTTTCTCCTTCCAGAATTCTAATGACAATATGAATGACATTTTGATAATGTCCTACAAGTGTCTGAGGCTGTGTTCATAATATTCTCAATTTTTGGGGGGATGATATAACTCCTGTTGATTTTTATCTTCAAGTCTGCTGACTCCTTCTGTTATTTCCATTTTGCTATGGATCACTTTCAGTGAATTTTAAAATTTTCAGGAATTGATTTCTTTGTTATAAAATTGCCATTTTGTTCTTCTCTATTTCGTCTGTTTCTCTCCTGAGAGCTATCTATCCATTTGTTTCTAGAGTGTTTGCTCTTAATTCCTGAAAAGTCATTGATGAGCTTTACTCCATTGTAAGACTCAACTCACTTCCTGTCCATTTGGTCCTCTCATTTACCCTCACCACAAGCACTCATTCTAGAAAAAAAAATTTTTTTCTGCACATTAAGTTGTTACTTATACAGAGCAATGTTTCCACATTTTTATGCACCAGACCAAACCTAAGCATTTTACTTTAAACTTCTGTTAACTTAAGAATGAAGAGTTTGTTTACCTTTATTCATCAATTGTCTGTTTTGACTGTTACCATTGCTGAATTTACAGTTGAAAATGATCATACTGAAAGCACCAACGGAAGCATTTTGTGATTATCTTTTTTTTTCACATGTAAGAACAGGATACTAGAATTATATTTACAATGAAAATTTACTTCAGTCTCTTTCCTTTCTTGCAGATAATGTGGCTCACTGAGTTGTTGCTCAAAATAAAATAGTTTTTTGAGCCTCTGTCAAGACACTAAATTAGATTTTTCTTCACTGGTGTTTTATGTGATGTTAATTTTGCTCATCTCCCAAAAGAAGTGATTTTCACAATCATTTATTCTTGGTCTCCAACTCCTTGGAACATATACATAATGATTAAGAAATGAGGTGAGAGGTGAGTTGTAAGTGTTCTCAACTGCATACTTTAGATAACGTAATCTGTGAACTGAAATCCTTGCTTACTTATTTAGATTAGTAAACTTCTCAGGATACTGAGCAAACATCAAAAGAAAATTTACTTCTGGTAAGTTGTAAAACACATATTCAATTTTTTTTATGGGTTAAGATGTTAATTAGAGGCCAGGTGGTGTGGCTTACACCTGTAATCCCAGCACATATGGAGGCTGAGGCTGGCAGATCACCTGAGGTCAGGAGTTCAAAACCAGCCTGGTCAACATGGCGAAACCCCATCTCTAATAAAATACAAAAATTAGCCTGGTGAGGTGGTGCTCCTGTAATCCCAGCTACTCAGGAGGCTGAGGCGGGAGAATTGTTTAAACCTGGAAGGTGGAGGTTGCAGTGAGCCGAGATCTCGCCACTGCACTCCAGCCTGCGTGACAGAAGGAGCCTCCATCTCAAAAAAAAAAAAATGTTAATTAGAATAATAAAAATATTTGATTAGAGAGATGACTTTTCAAAAACTGCTTTTTTATCTTTAGGGAAAGAGTCAAACTTTATAGAGAAAAACAGGAGAAACATTTCGATTTATACGAACAAACCTATCTTTAAATTTAGAAAAAAGGCAGTAAGTTGTTCAGATTTTTAAAAATCTGTTTCTAGTAATACATTGTATTTAGAATGTAGGCTGTCATTTTATCAAATTAAACATGACAATATACAGAGCTGAAAACATTGATGTCTTAAAATATAATGGTTAAGAAAATGCTTCTAAAAAATTCATAATTTTGTTCAGTAAATGTAGAAAAATTCAACATTCTAATCAAATGTGTCAATTATTAAGCAAATGAGTGAAATACTGTATAGAGATACATTAATTGTCTGTAAATTTTGTGTTTTAATTAATTATTAAATTTATTTTGTTTTATTTATTTTTCCTATCTTTTCAAAACATTTTAAAACATGAGAAATAAGATACAGAACTTTAAAATACATTTGAAGTCTCCTTTGTTTCTTTTTCAACAATCATTTCCTCCTTTCACCAGGTGCCACTACTTTAATTGATTTGATATTGATCATTCCAATATATTAAAAAAGCTATTACATAAAATACTGATTTTTCTTCTTTTAAAACCTTTACAAATGGTGTTTGTGAAAATGTACCATAGTACATACAGCTTTTCTCACTCTAAACTTTATTTTCAGTGTCCATATCAAACACTTATCCATATGTATCAAGTTTATCCATTTTTCTCTATGTAAGATCCTATTTTGTAAATATGTCATATTTCACTTATTCATTCATTGTCTCAAATACGCTTAGGTTATTTACAATTTTTAGTATCGCAATAATGACACAGTGAATATACTGTTGCATACTTTATTCAAACATTTTTTCTGTAGAAGTCCGGATAATAAATATTTTAGGTTCTGTGAGTCAAAAGGACACCTATTTTGCCATTGCAATGAGACACTACCCACAGACAATACATACCATAGCTGTGTTTGTAGTCAGTAGCCATGGGTTTATATAATTCCTTATATTTCTTTTGCAGATTTTCTTTCAAGTCATTTTCAATTTTTACCTCAAAATCAATGAGTTATCTTATATGACCAGCAAGAAGGGTAAATGTTTGTCATTTAAATCTTTGAGTTTAAAATTTAATTGTGAACACATTCCACAGGATACTGTATCAGGTGGTTACAGATTTTATTCACAGACCATAATTTATGTGCCTTATATTATGCATGACTTAAAGGGTTTTAAGGAGAAAATTAAATTCACTTAAATACAAATTGAATTTGTTCTAATCTAGAAAAGAAATAGTTTCTAAATGAGCCAATAGTTTGAGTCATTTTGAAAACATAATTTTGAAAATATAGGCATAAGCAATACTATTTCCTTTGTCAAGAGAAGAGGGAGACAATTATACCAATGTTACTGCAAAGGAGTTCAGATTTTATGTATTTCTGTTACCTGTCATGTTTCCATAGAAACAGTGACTAAGAAAATCAATGTTAATTTCTGCTCCTTCACCTTGTCATTCTTTACACAATGTACATGTGTGTATAAAATATGTGTTTATACATATACATAAGAATATATATGAAAATAATATTACTTTTTATTATCTTTAGCAAACACACTGAAATTCAAATTCTTTATATAGATGTGAGTTGGGAAAGCAGACTAAAATCCCCAGAGCAGAATAAGGTCATCTTTACTTAACTTTATGTCAACCATTCTCTTTTCCTTAAATTAATAAAAATAGACATGGCCTGCATAAGATTCTAGATAATAGTTTTGTATTGAATTACATGTAAGAATAATATGAAGTTTTGTTTCATTTAGGGAAAAGCCTATTTCATGAATAAGTTAATATTAGATTAATAGTGATGATTTTATAATTTATTGCTGTTTAATATTATTACTTGACTAGAAAATGCATAATATAAAACTCTTTGCTATTAAAATATTTCTAGGTCAAAATTTGGCATACTTAAAGATACTTGACATTTTAAACCTGGAGAGTCCCAAAATAATATGATGAATATTGTCAATTCACGCATAGAAAAGTTTGTTTCTTTAATATGGCACTAATGCAAAAGCAGTATCATATCTCTCCAGATATTTTTCAAATGTTGGATTGTGATGGGAAATTGCTACCTTGCTATTTTATACCAGTTTTTCTAAATGTGTAATTTAATGTAAGGATGTCAACTTCCTCTGTGGAATAATGCATTCAACAACATTGTTTTATAATCTGAAAGAGTCCCAGCAATAATTTGTTTGAGCTTATGTAAAAAGTTAAGTCAGGAGCCATCTTAGGTAATCTAAGTTCTTTTTCTTAAGTACTCAGGTTTAGGATAGGCGAGCAATGCAAATGAGAGTTCTTTCTAGTACACGTGGGGTTTTGATAATATATTTTTAATCATTTTCAAGACTATATACATTCTCATATCCCTAGAGTTGCTGGATATTTTCAACTGAATTAATTAATGACAGTGATATTATTAATTGTTACTACTTACGGGGCTCTCACCATGTGACAGGCACCATGCTTCACACTTCACACTTGTTACCTCATTAGAATTGTTAATTCTAGAAGACAAGTGCTGTTATTTCTCTGATTCCACAGATGCTCAAGAAATCAAACCCAGCCAATCTCAGCCCAAAGCTTGAAGCTTGTCTTTCAACCGTTGTTAACACCACCTGTTGATGCAAATTGCTTTGTTAACTCATCTTAATTTTCTTCATTTAGGCAAATTGATTATCTCCGGTTTAATCAATTCAGCCTGTGGAAAGAATCAGATTCCTTAAACTCAATTGAGCCCTGTTCCCATGATTATTTTGTGAATATTATTCTATATCTATTTATTAAATTACTAACTTTAATTAATGCAAGAAAAATCACCATGAATATTTATTTTGTGGCAGGAAACACCAATTCAAACAAATTTTTAGTCTTTTAAAATCTTTTCTTTTTTGATTCTACTTTGTTGTCTACAAGTGAATGGCTTACATTTGCTATGGAAAATAATATAGGTCTTCTTAACATCTTTCAAAAAATTTTTATTATTTTCTTCAAAAGCCCTTATTATGTCTTTGGCTAGATTTTTTTTTTCTTTTTTACCTAGGTGCCTTTTTCAAAACTATTTACATTTCATATTTAAAAATCACATTTTATTTTTGGATATTGATGTTTAATACAGCATGTGTGCAAAGCTCCCTCTGGTTTTCTGTGAAGGCTGTATGACTGTATGGTTACAGAAACAAGAGCTCACTCCAATACAGCACCATGGTGGTAGATTCTTACCTTCCATTTTGGCTTATTTTAATTTTTTTTTCAAATCGGGTTTTATTATCCATATATACATACTGTTTTCAGCCCTACTATAATGTAAAGAAATTATGTGACCATATCATGTTTAATGTCATGTGACAAAACACAAAATAAGTTATGTAACCTATCATGTTTAGTATCATAATCACAAACAATTCCGTTCTTAGAAATTTCTAATTACATAGCTATCATTTTCTCAGTGAAACACACTTTCTCTGCATACATTGCATTGTCCTCACATTTATGTACCGAAGTCTGTTATTTCCTCTTAATCATACTCTGAAATATCAGTTACTTGAAATTAAAATGAATCATCAGTTATTTTTTTTTCCAAGAACACAGTTATCACCTTGATGCTGACTTAATTTTTATAGTGTCATATTGGTTTATTGATTACCTTTAAGTTAAATACCAGAATTTGAAAACCTGGAAAAGATGACAGTTTTGCTTGGGCTTTACACACCTGGAAGAAAAATGCTAGCTTCCTAAACCTCCATGTAATATACTTGAATGGTATTTGTACCATTTCAATTAAAAATGTATTTAAATGTACTGGATAGAATATATTACTTCAGATAAAAGTCATTTCACGTTCAACTTTTGTAAAATCTGTCTTGAAGAGACATTTTCTCTCAGTCTGTATGTCAGAGTTTCTACACGATATCCAAATTTTCTACATACTTGAAGATGTTAAAATGTCTTGATTTACAAAGCTTTAAATTCGTTACCTTTTATTTACATGAGAATAAATTGCCTACATATTATAGGAGTTCTTCATGAAACAAGTCTACCTGTCTCTCTGTGCCTGTCTCTATTTCTGTCTCTGTCTCTCTTTCTCTCTCTTCTGTCCTCTCTCTCCCCCTCTTCTCTGTGTCTCTCCTTTTATTAACAGTGAATGATTTCTATCCTATGTACCTTGATTGTGTGATTATAGATTGTAGCTCTTATTATGGTGTATCTTTCCATAAATGAATAAACTTTCCGTTAATGCTTTACAAAACTTTTTGCTCAAAATTATGCATTTGAGAGTGCTGCCTAGCAAAAGTACTTTACCCCAAATTATTAACTGCCTTGTAAAAATGACTTCCTTAGAACTGTATAATGTGTTATAGCACATTGCTTCATGCTATACAGTGAACTCTGTTGCCATTCAATGGAAATTATTTGCTATCAGATTAAACAAGGTGATTATTGAACTTAAAGTTACTTAAAGTTTACAATTTATTTTATAACATGGTGGTAAGTGTAATGAAATATGCTCACAAATTTCCTGATATTGAGAAATGCTAAATCATTGTTATTCAAAATGAAGAATAATAATGCAATGTAGATTCAATTTTTTCTGTGATACCTCCTATCTCAATATAGCTAAGTTTAATGGAAAATCGTATATTAGAACTGTAGTGTGACACGTTTCCTACCTAGCTAGTCAAAGTGTATGCCCGCTCTGCTGCCTGAAACTTGAAGGCTGGGCAATGAGCCAAGTCCATGGGGCTCAGTGGAGGAGCAGGTGTTCCTAAGAACCTAAACATCCCAGAAGGTATCTGAGAACCTACCAAGAAAAACAGTCTTATTGCTTAAACACAGGGCGAAGAGCCAGAAAATCAGCCTAAAAGTAGATCAGAGACAAGGGGCAGGGTGGGTGTCTCAAGCTGTCCTGCTGCTGTCCAGGAGTGCCTGGTATGTGAGTCCTGATAAACTCATCTACTCACCAAGCTGGACTTACCTGAGTCATTTTTCAGTTTCTCAGCTCCCTCCCAGTTTGGGGGGCAGTTTTTCTATATGATTCTGGGATTTTCTTGTTACAACTGGTGTCATGAACAGAATCTGAGAGATCAAATGAAGAGTCAGGAAGGAACATCTGTCGGGGGATTCCCAGGTGGTCGGCAACTTGTTTGTGGAGTTGCCCGAATGCCTTTGCAGGCCAGCACTTAAGTATGGGAATACTTGGAAAAAGCTGGTGGAGACGGAGCCTCTATTGCAGGACACTAAGATGTTAACATACGATAAGGCTAGTAAGTGTGCTGTTGTTGCAATAGGGCTAGTTACTAAAAAGTCATTAGAGCAGAAGAAAGGATAGAAACTCCTGCAGAAGGCCAAAGGCATGCGGGGTTTTCTAGGACTCAAGCTGGTTATGTATTATGGCCCATTCTTGTGCATGTTTTAAAACTGGTAGACAAATTCCTGGAAAATTTCAGAGCTCAAACGGTTAACCTACAACTATACAATTGAGTCTGCTAAAGCTCTCTGTGTATTTCTCTTTTTCCTTTTCTGCCTGCTTTGAATCTACTATTGTCGAGTTACTGGTATTGAGATGTTAGATATTATAAATGCAAGGCCACTTGGAGATGTTGTATTTCTTATACAGTTCAGTAGGTTCTAGCTAAAAATGTAAATAATAAAATTCATTTGCAACTGAAGAGGAAAAAAAGGGTTAAAGAGGTTTTATAAAATCAAACTGCCATGGACACCGCTTTGGGGCAAAAAAAGTTTAGTCGTGTGAACGGGTCCCATTTTTGTCAAAAATAACTTGAATCCAGCTATCTTTTGTAAAATAATGAGTTTATGATACTGTCTCGTGACTAGAGTTCTGAGGTAAAAGCTATTGGATCTTTCTGTGTGTATGATACGTGTGTGTGTGTGTGTGTGTGTGTGTGTAAAATACATAGCCTTCTTACAAGGCAGTTGATAGTTTGACGTAAAGTACTTTAGCTAGGCAGCACTCTCAAATGCATAATTTTGAGGAAAAAGTTTTGTAAAACATAAATGGAAAGTTTATTCGATTATGGAAAGATACACCATAATAAGAGCTACAATCTATAATCACACAATCAAGGTACATAGGATGGAAATCATTCGCTCTGTGTGTGTGTGTGTGTGTGTGTGTGTGTGTGTATTTTTTTTTGAGTTGGAGTCTTGCTCTTTTGCCCAGGCTTGTGTGCAATGGCGCAATCTCAGCTCACTGCAACCTCTGCCTCTGGGGCTCAGATGATTCTCCATGTTATATCTGACATGTTACCAAATTGGCATATAAATAAATAGGTATCATAAATTAAATAAGTCCAAATGCTTTTCGAGTTGTGTGAATTCAATAATCTTTGGTAAATAAGCTGGCTTTAAAATTATTTATAGAATAAAAATGTCATCAAAAGTGTCAGCATACATTTCTGTCTGAGTTTACTGATTAGATAAGTTTCATATTTGCCTCTGCCAGATACATTAAGGTGTCAGAATTTGACATGCAGTTCGTAAGGTTGCAAACCTTGTCAAAATCAGAATGACCTTGTCTATGTAATTTTTTGATAAGCAAGTTTAATTTGATATTGTCGGTTTAATGTAAGCAGCTGGATTTTCTGAGTTATTGGCATAAAGTATAAATTGGCCCACCCACAGCCTCTGTAACAGCCCTATGTGGCTTCTGAAGAAGCCAGATGGCACCTGGAGTATGATGGTAGACCACCATGAGCCAAAAAATGTGGTTCACCCGGCACAAGCAGCTGTGCCCAATATTACTCAACTGCTGGAGCAGGTAGTGCCTAACCTGGGAAATGTCCATGCTGTGACTGACTTGTCTAATGCCTTTTCCAATATCCTTAACAAGAGTTCCAGGATCAGTTTGCCTTCACTTAGGACAGCCAACAATAGGCTTTCCAGGAGCTATCACAAGAGTAGCTTCCTTGAGTGCTTTATAAAGTGGTAAAGGGTAATATAAGGGCAATTTCAAAAGAAAAAAAGGAGCTGCACAGCTCCACCACATGTCCTAGTATGGTTGCCCAGGACCCGTCTAAACTCTCTTTGCCTGCCTCAGTCTCCCTGTTTCACTACATTAGTGATAACATGCTAACCTCTGAGTCTCTTATAGACCTGGAGACTGTCCTACAAATGGTCTTGGACAGTCTGAAGGGCAAGGAATTGAAAGTCAACCTCAAGAAGAAACAGGGGCCCAGCATAGAGATCAAATTCATAAGAGTTACCTGGTTGAGTAAGATGCAAAACCTACTTGGAACTGTCCTTGATAAGACGCACAGCAGCCTGTTTCCCAGACAGTAAAGCAACTCCAGGTTTTCCTAGGTTTACTGTGCTACTGAAAGATACTTATTTCTCATTTGGCACAAACCCTCCAGCCATTGTACACCCTAATAAAAAAAAATAAAACTTGGGTCTGAACACACATAGAGCAAGAGGCATCTGATAAAACAAAAATATGGTGAAATGAGCCTAGACATTTGGTGCCACACTGCCACAGCATGCTTTTGTATTAGGAGTCACTGGAGATGCCACAGGGATGAATTGAGGTTTATGGCAAAAGCAACCAACAGAAATGGAATCTGTCGGGGTTTGGTCTCAATTACGGAAGGGAGCAGATTCATTCTATACAGTTCTAGGGCAACAACTCTTGGCCATGTATAAGGATTGCAACAAGCGGAGGCCATTACCAGAAGGCAGACCATCATAGTAAAAACTACCTGTCCTATAAAAGGTTGGGTGGAAGGCCTTCTGCTAAACCTACCTCTGTGGTGGTATAGTCACATATCCTGCAGAAGGGGCATGTCTAGCTACAATGGATGGTATCTTGTCCATTAGTCCTTTATTTTTTTATTTACTTATTTTTTTGAAATGGAGTCTTAATCTGTCACCCAGGCTGGAGTGCAGTGGCATGATCTCAGCTCACTATAACCTCCACCTCCTGGGTTCAAGCAATTTTCCTGCCTCAGGCTCCCAAGTAGCTGGGATTACAGGCATGCACCACCACATCAGGCTAATTTTTGTATTTTTAGTAAAGACAGGGTTTCGCCATGTTGACCAGGCTGGTCTCAAACTCCTGACCTAAGGGGTGATCCACCCTTCTTGGCCTCCCAAAGTGCTGGGATTATAGGCATGAGCCACTGCACCCAGCCCCCATTAGTCCTTTAAGTCAGGCACTGCAGGAGGTACTTGAACCCATCTGCTTTAATTAAGTGGAAAGGACCAGTATGGCAGTGGAGACACTTACCAGGCAAACTACCATATATGAGGGGATCTCGCTGATACTTGCTAGGCCTGGTACACTGATGCGTCCAGCACCCAACACCAATGGTCAGCAGTTGTAGTGCAAATAGATACTGACACCAGATGTGTAGAATAAGGATTAGGACAAAGCAGTCAACGGACTGGGCCATGGGCAATGTGAATACTCATCACTTACGAGCCCTGGCCACTAGTCATTTGCACGGAGAGTTAATTTACATAGAGAGGCCTTATCATATGGATCAATTAATGGGCTGCAGACAACTGGCATATTTTGGGCAGCCCTTCTGGAAGTAGGAGGACATCTGCATCCAGTTACAAGAAAAGGATGCCTGTCTTAAGTATACCACGTGAATGCAAACAGTCCCAAGTCATCTCCCAGGAATCAGGAGGCAGATGTCCTTATTCATGTGTGAGCAATTTGCCTGAGCCCATGGAAGGAGGCCGCCATATGGGTACATTATGAGTGACCACCGGAGTGTGGCCACAGGGTGGGCCATAGCAAAGGCAGTGGGCAACTCTATCCAATATACAGCTACTCAGAGCTGTCGAGATCTATTCATAGCTGCAGCCTAGAAAAGTTCCCTCACCACCAAGTCCCTTCCATTGAGTCATACACTCTGTGCAAGACACACAAGTTGATTATACTGACCCTCATCCCTCAAACAGAGGAAAAAGGTATGCCTTAACTGGTGTGGATTCAGCAACAGGGCTGCTACAGGCCTTCCTCATAAAACGTGGCACTCAACTGGAGACCACCAAGTGCCCCACTGCTCTTAGTATCATGCATGGCGTGCCAAAAAGAAGAGATAGTAATGGAAGCCCCCATTTCACAGCCATGATATCCAACACTGGGCACTGGAACAAAACATAGACTGGAGGTTCCATTTACCAAATAAGCCAACAGGGACAGGCCTCATAAAAAACAAATGGCCTGATAAAAACCCAATTATGTACATTGTCTTAGGATGGTTCTTTAAGACTCGCCTTGAAGCTATACAAATTATAAATGAGTCACCCACTACCACACATGACATCACTCCCTATGAATGGTTGGCAAGGCCTGAAAAACAGGCCCCACCAATTCTCAGAGTTACCATGGAGACTCCAAGCCCAGCTCCCAAAGCAGGTGACCAGATCATGCCCATGAGAACACCAGTGAATCTGCCAAGTGGTGATGGCCATGAGGACGTAAAGTTGATCTAGAAAGTATCCCCATATTGGAGGGTGCCATGAAGACTGTTAGAGGGGAAATAGTCCCAGCTGTGCTTTATGATATCAGCACATGGCAGCAACAGTATCTGCTGGAACAGTCATAGTGTCGATAGCATGAGCAAGGCCAGAAACTTACCAATTGTCTATTATGCCGGCTCATGGGAGGGAAGCCATATGTGGTACTGTAAGACAGGCTTGAGGCCTGTGGTGGATTCCCTAATAGAGTCAATGGGAGAAAGCATAGCAATAATTTTGTTATGAGTAACGGATATACCAATGAAAGTTCCTACTAAACACCTGTGTTTACACCAACAGGCTATGGCTCCTGCTAACAATGGCAGCTGATAATGTCTTCTTGGACTGGGCTATGACCATAGATGCAGTCAGCAACCAGTTCAATTTTGGGGTATATGAATACCTCCCCCTGTCAAGTGATAATGCCTTGGAATAGTCTTTCTCCCTACAGAACTGGAGTGATGGTTCAACAGCACCAATAACGCAACCTGGGTTCGCCGGGGATCACTTCTACCTGGAAAACTAATCACCAACTCAACAGAGATCCAACAATATGTGCCTTTATAGACATTACCTGTTATACCTATGTCCCAGATTATATTATTCTGTTCTCTCATTGCTATAAGGAAATACTTGAGACTGGGTAATTTATAAAGAAAAAAGATTTAATTGATTCACGCTTCAACAGGATGTACAGGAAGCACGGATGCTGGCATCTTCTCGGCTTCTGGGGAGGCCTCAATCATGGCAGAAGGTGAAAGGGGAAGCAGACACATCTTACATAGCCAGAGCAGGAGGAAGAGAGGGGGTGGAGAGTGCTACACACTTTTAAACAGCCAGATCTCATGAGAACTCACGCACTATCAGAACAGCATCCGATGTTAAACCATGAGAAACTGCCCCCATGATCCAATCGCCTCCCACCAGGCTCCGCCTCCAACATCAGGAATTACAATGCAGAATGATATTAGGGTGGGGACACAAATCCAAACCATATCACTGATAAAGAAAATAATGTCACAAATGCTTTAAATCATTTGTCATTTCAGATCCATGATATAACCCAGTTAGGCTCTTTGACTCATTCTCAAATTAGTTACATACCTTACCTTCTCACTGGAGTGGTATTTTGCCAATAGGCATTACATAATAATTGTAGTTAGCTTCTGGTTTTTGTGCTATTGTGTACACTGTGGATATGGTCTACATGCACAAGCCATGGCTATGCATTGTAAGCCTGTATAATTTCACCCCCTCACTCAGGGATTCTCATGCAAGATTGGTGGAAAGAACCTAAGAGTTAGAAGATGGGATGGATTTTAGTGTGATGGGTCCCCCACCTGCCTAGTCAAGGGTGTATGTATGCCTGCTGCCTGAACCTTAAAGGCTGGAGAATGAGCCAAGCCCATGGGATTCAGTGGACGAGCATGTATTCTTGAGTACCCAAACATCCCAGAAAGCATTTGAGAACCTACAAAGAAAACTAGTCTTATTACTTAAACACAGTAGGCAAAAAAAGCCAGAAAATTGGCTTAAAAGTGGCTTAGAGATAAGGGACAGGGCAGATCTCTAAGTCTGTCCTGCTGCAGTCCAGCAGTGCCTCATAGGTGAGTCCTAGTAAACTCACCTACTCACCAGCCTGGACTTGTCCTAATCAACGGTGGGTCTTGTAGCTTCCTCTCAGTGTAGAGGCTGTTTTTTTAAATATGATTCCAGATTTTCTTCATTATAAGAAATAAAGCATGATTTGGTTAAACCTTATGTCCACAATTTCCTTTATATAAATGCTGTCATCTTAAAATGGTGAACATTTGTTCATTTTCTTTCTTTGCCTAAAATAGTGTGTAGTTACTGGTATTTTTAATCCTAAATTACGTAAAATCACTGAACATGAAAAAATATTAATACCTTTAATTCTCTTTAGGAGATAATGAGTGTGCTACCCCTGACAAAAAGGCAAAAAATAAAATAATGGTAGCAAAATTATAGCCACCTGAAGACTAACAAAGCATAATATATCAAGGGCTTAATGCACAAATATTAAAACAGTGATCCTTTTTACCTTTGAAATCAGCTACAAGCAGTCTTAATTTGAGAGAGTTTTTCAAAGTTAAGCATAGTCGTTGCCATTCCTAACAGGTTGCTCTGATGTTGAGTAATTTCAGCTTTATTTCCCACAGCTGCTGTCAATTTTCTCACTAGAAGTAACAAATGGGTTCTTTGCAGTCGATAAAAGCCAAGCCCAGGGCAAAAGGACAGGAAGACAAGTTTAGGGAGGCTGCCAGTGCCACACGGCCATTTCCACTCTCAAACCACACAGTGCTTTTATTGGCCACATTTCCAAATTCTTTCTGCACACTCAACTTTTCCCTGGACCCTGTGAGTTTCATACAGCCAAATTCCCATCTTCTTGCTTCCTATTAAATTCTTCCTACAAAAACATTCTTTTTTGCCACTTCTTACTAGGTATGGTGGCTGAAAGATAGGTCTAGAGCCAGAATGCCTGGATTTAGACCTTAGTTCAACTACTTACCTGGAAAGGCTGTCAACCCTCTACACCTCAGTTTTCTCATTCCTGTTAATACTGGCAGCATCTTCATAGGTCTTATAGAGATTGTTAAATGAGTAAATACACATGAAGTTCTTTGAGTGGCGCCTGGCACATCATGAGCGCCAGACAAGCATGTGTTTTTGCTAACTACACTTATTCTTATGCATTTTATACTCATATTTCACACTCTTCCTTTATTAATTTTTTCAAGTGCTCCTTGTAAAAATCTTCTATTTCTTCTACTTTCTGACAAAATGTTTTTCCATGGTTTGGCTTAACTGAAAGCTCTCTTTTCTTAGCTAACACAACTTCCAACCCACATCCTAAAAAGGCTTAGTGACATAAATCGATATTAGAGGAATCTAGGGTTTACGGTACTATTACAAAAATTTGAGCATAAATACCTTAAGGCTAATCATGGATTGTCTATTGTGCCATTATCCCTACCATCGAATTCTGCATGGTGGAACATCTGTGTAGAACTTTAGTTCACTTCCACCAATCTGTTCTTCCAAATTAAGAGTCATTATTCAAGTGGTTTCCAGTAAGTTATAAGCAACATTCCTTTAGAAAGACTGTTTCTCATTTGGGCTCTGTTCCTGACAAGGATCTTCAGGAATTAGGTAGGTGAGTCTTCTGTATATTTTGTCAGTTCGTCTTTTCCTAATTCAGCACAACAATATGAGAGAGAAGTAACAAAACAGCATTTTTTTTTTTTCTTAAAAAGAGTTTAGGCATTCTGTGATGCATACTGAGTAGACATAGTGATAGATCTATTAATTGAATGGCCTGATTTACCAACTTGAAGAATATATTAATTCATACTTCTTTTGCATTCAAATTAATGTCTCAAGCCACTATCCTTCCAGGCTCACAGGCAATCCGGTATTTTTATTTTGGACCCTCCAATAATTAATCAAGAATAATGGATGCTTGCCAAGTGTTTATAGAGAAGATTGCTTCCCTTGTGTTGGTGCAGATATTTTAAAACTCAATAGTTATTATTTCATTAAGGTTGGAAACCCTGTAACTGCCTCCGAAACATCTACTTTAGAAGTGATTGCTGGTTTTTACAGCTACCATAAAGGAAGACCTCAGGGATTCTCTGCTCACAGTGATATCAGTTTTAGAGATGTCAACACTTGATAGAAATAGTTGTATAACTTACGTGCTTGGGATCAAGTCTACTGCCCCACTACCACCAGTGTGGACTCTCAATTTCATGTTCAGTTGAGATTACTCTATGCTTGAGATTGTAAGTCTTCAGCCTTAGGTTACACTCATATGCTCTTATCATTGAAAAGCTCACTCTCAGCATTGTGTTTCTGGGTATAAAAAGATTTTCTTCTTCAGTCACACTGCGTGACACAGTCAGCCCTCTACCAACATTGGTCCATACCCTTCTTCACATGGGGGAAATATATTTAGGTTGTTTCTTCAATTATGCCAACCAGCTTACCACAGCCCCTTCTCGTGTGAGGATATATTTAGAGTTTTTCTTAATTTTTTACCTTAAATAATGCTGGAATGAACATCTTTTTACATATATATTACATGTTTGCCCAATTATTATGTTAGAATAAAATTTTAGAACCCCTATGATTGAAGCAGAGATTAAGCATTTCTAAAGACTGTGGCAGGCATTTCCAAAGGACATTTTGATTTGGTGTATATTTTACTTTTCTACCAATGTGTTGGAAGAAACATGATTCACACTAACTCATTAATTGCATATTAAAAGCATCTTGCAGTTTTCAAAGAAAGCCTTTGCACATGCTTTAATTTTTATATCAGTCTTGTGAAGCTGACATTATTTCTATCTTACCTATAATAACAATGAAACAGGAGATTTAACTAACATGATTAAGATCAAACAGGTAATACTTGGCTGAGGTGCTATCTGAATTTGAATAATATGAGATATCTTTGTTTATTCATTCTCTTTTTCCATATCCTTTTGCTGAGCACCAATAATGTGTCAGGCACTGTGCAGGGAGACAGGTATATGTCACTTAGATGGAAGATAAGTTATCTGAAACCACAGAACTTAGTTTTAGGAGGAATGAAGACATTAACAACATTTGCATATTTATAAATAAGAAATATTGAGATTGTGATAGGTGCATATTGGAAGTATCGGAGAAAATATAATGGGTAGATTGTAAACTAGTGAGAGCAGTCAGCAAGGCACAAGAAACATAGCTTGCCAAAGGGACTACAGAAAACCACTAGAGCCAGATCTAGAGAGTGAGCAGCTGCATGGCATGAGATGAAGCTGGAGAAGTAGAGACCAGACTGTGCAGAGCTCACTGGCCCCATGCTTCCCCAGTTTTCAATGCTGAAGAATCAGTTTTGTTTGTTTCAATTGTCTTGGTACAGTCCTTTAATAAAATAAGGTAAATAATCATTACTAAAAGCGTAACAAATTTTAAAGTACATAAAACAAGCTCCAAATTATATGTTTAGTTTATAGACATAAAACTACTCTGCGGAATCACTGTCAAAATGTCTAGATGTTTGTCGTGGTTTCTGTTCTGATCTCCCTGCAAAGCATTAACAGTCTAGGAACCGGGCTGCAGAAGGCATACCAGGCAGCAGAGCTCTAGGCCATGGCTATGCCTAAGAGCAATAGGAAGCACCTGGTTAACATTATTGGGAATGTGCTTTGAGATGATCACTCTGACTGCTGTGGGGGGATAACTGCATTTGGGTGAATGAATTAGGAAGTGAATTCATAGTACAGAGAGTGATGATGATAGCACGGGCCAATGTTGTAGGTGAGATTTCAAAAATGGTTACCTAAAATATCCCACTCTAATCTCTAGAATCTATGAATATGAGATATTATACCAATGATTATGTTATGTTATAAGCACAGTTGATCTTAAGGTAGGAAAATTATCTGGGTGGGTCTGCTCTAATCACTTGAATCCTGAAAAGAGCTTAGAGAGCTTTCTCCAGCTGGTTGTGGGAGAAGTCAGAGAGATTGAGAGCAGAAGAAAAATTCACTGCACCATTGCTGACTTGAAGTTGGAGCGGACCATGTGATAAAGTATCTGCACAGGTGGCCTCAAGAAGCAAAGAGCAGTGCTCTGCTGACAGCCAACAAGGATATGGGGACTTCAATGCCAAAACTGCAAAAAGCTAAATTCTACCAGTAACAGGAATGATCTTGAGGAGGGACTCCAATCTCCAGATGACAGTGCAGTTGGCTGATACTTTTGATTTCAGCCTGAGCAGAGAACCTAGCCATAACCTGCTAAACTTCTAATCTGCAACACTGTGACTTAATATTATGGGTGTTGTTTTAAGCTGCTGAGTTTGTGTTGATTTGTGATACAGCAATAGAAAACCAATACAGCCAGAGTGGTGGCAATTGGAGATTATAAAGAAGAGGATAGATGGATTTTAGCAATAATTTAGTAAGTAAAGTAGATGGAAGATAGTGATTTGACACAAGAGATAAGGAAGAAGTGTTGAAGATGACTCCTAAGTGTCTGGCTTATATGACTAGATGGATGATGGCTCCATTTACTGAGATTGTAGAACATACCAGAAGAAGATCAAGTTAAAAGGGAAAAGAGATTATGATTTAATTTATTTTTTGCCTGATTTGTTTTGAAGTGACTGCGATCCATCTAAGAAGAGCTGTCAGCTGTCAGGCAAGCAGTTGTATTTATAGACCTGGAACTCAACAAGAGGTATGGGCTAGGAATGAAAATGTGTGAGTTATCTGTATAGAAGTGATGACTAGAGCCCTGGGTGACATTAACACAGAGTGAGTGGAAACTGCATTTAAGAAAGAGCATGAGGATGTAAAGGCTGAGGAGAGGAGGAAAAGCCTGCAGAGATAGGGCTCCCTGAGAAGTCGGAGCAAAGCCAGGGGAGTGTTAGATCAAGGAACTTGGATTAGTTCCCACTGCTGCTGTAACAAATTACCACCAACTAGGTACTCTTAAAAAAACACAACCTTATCTCATAGTTCTGACAGTCAAAAATCTGGCACGGATCTCACCAAGATAAAGTCACATTGGTAGGCTGCATTTCTTTCTGGAAGCTCTAGGTAGAATTGGTTCCTTTGCTTTTTTTCAGCTTCTACAGGCTACTGGCATTCCTTGGCTCAAGGCCCCTTCCTCCATCTTCAAAGCCAGCAACATCAGGTCAAGTCCTTTTCATCCTTCCATCTCTCTGCTTCTCTCTCCTACACTCCCCTCTTCCCTTTTGAGGCCCTTTGTCATTACATTGGGCCCTCCCAGATAACACAAGATTTTAAGTTCATCTGATTAGCAAACATAATTTATGTTATCTTAATTCCTACTTTCCATGTAACATAACGGAGTCACAGGTCCTAGGGACCGGGACGTGGACATCTTTGGTGGTCATTTTTCTGCTTAGCACAGAGGCTAAGGATTTATCTACACAATGTGTAATATAGCAATCTTGGAGAGAGCTGGTTGTATGAATGGTAAAGGCAGAAGTAATAAATAGTTCAGCAGGTGTAGAGTGCAGTGGGAATGAAGTCAGAATGGAATGACTATGAAAAACCTTGAGAAATGCAACTATGAATGAATAAAAGGAAAGAGAATAAAGAAAAGGAATAAAAGGAAGTAGCTATGGGTGGTTTAAGATCTGGGAATTGTTATTTCATGGGAAGGGATTAATACATTTCATGGCCAATGTAAAAGATTCAGTTGAGAGAAGATGTATACAACAGAGAGAAACAGATATTCATTTGCTTAAACTTCCCAATAAGACAGGTAGGGGCTAAGCAGAAGCCCATGTTTTCCTCTGTTATACATAGAAGATATGAAGACAGATAGGTATACAGGTAGACACATTTATATACTTATTAGCAAAAGTCTGAAAAGTTCCTTTTTTATGTCTTCTTTTCCCATTGTAAATGCCTGTCAGAAAAAGGTAATTGGGTTTTCAAACCAGGAACACAATCATTAAAAACAAACAGCACATGATATGGTTCGGCTCAGTGTCCCCACTCAAATCTCATTTAAATTGTAATCCCCAAATCCCCACGTGTCGAGGGAGGGCCCTGGTGGGAAGCAATTGGATCATAGGGACAGTTGCCCCCATTCTGCTCTGATGATAGTGAGTTCTCACAAAATCTGATGGTTTTATAAGTGTTTGACAGTTCCTCCTTCACACTCCCCCTCTCTCCTGCCACCTTGTGAAGAAGGTGCCTGCTATCCCTTCATCTTCCACCATGATTTTAAGTTTCCCCAGCCATGCATAACTGTGAGTCAATTAAACCTCTTTCCTTTATAAATTACCCAGTCTTCGATATTTCTTTATAGCAGTGTGAAAATGGACTAATACAGCATATATTATAACAATCATGTTTCCCTAGTGGATGAAAAATTCTGCCTGCTAAGTGAAAACGTTCACCTCACCTTGCACATAAAGGAGATAGTTCCCTTGTGTGGCCACATTTTATGTCCCTTCTAGGTTTATTGGATACTTTATACTATTTGGGAAACATAAACCATTTCCCACTAGTGCTATCCTCTTAAAACACTTTGGAGTTTTGACTGAATCACTAAGCAGCGGTTTGTTAGAGAATGATGTAACCAAGTGCTTTTTAATGGAGTCTCAGAAGATTTTGAGAAAAAGAAAATGTGCTGCCAATGGAAACAAACACAGATATGGAATGAATAAATTTATATTTTCACATCTCTGGTTCAATTCATTATGAAACTGAGGGTCAAAGTCCAGAGTGCAAGGCGATCAGTGAATATTTTACGTTTGGAAAGTCTAAGGCAGCAAGTAAAGGATGCTAACCTTTTGTGCTTTATAAATAGAACAGGTATTATAAGTGTGCCAATTGGAGGAGACACTGCTCAGTAGTAGGTCCTGGTCAGAGTTGCCAGATAAAATATGGGACTTCCAGTTAAATTAGAACTGCAGTTAAAGAGCAATATTTTTTAGCATATGTCCCAAATATTGCATAAAACATATGTATACTAAAAAAATAATATGTTGTTTATCTGAAACTCGAATTCAAATTTAAGTGAGTTTCCTCTATTTGTGTTTTCTAAATATCTTCTATCTGGCTATGGCAAACATATTTTGTACAAAGACAAACCTAAGTTCATGGGTTGAAAAATAATATTTGACCCACATTCAGATATGACAAGTCTGATATTGTTTGAAATCCAAAAACCAGTGTTTCTGGGATATTTCACTAGGTCATGGGGATAATCAACACTGTGTTTACAGTTTAAGTAGGGCTCAAACAGTCATTCTGGGAAAAGGCTTATGGTTACTACATGTTTTTGGGCCGTGGATTTCCTTGAGGTCTTTCCTGAAAAGATATTAGGACAAATACTCAATGAGTTTTTTTGGTATAATATATAATATTGCAGAAAGATAAGCTATATATTTAGTATGTTATCAATCCATCAATGAACAGCCCAAATAAAAGTGAACTTAACATAAAACAGATCTTTTCAGAACAGCCTACTTTTACAGTCATATTAACAAGCCAGCAGAAAGTTAAGAGTTGACACTAAGCCCTATGACCAGCTTGAATTTCAATTCCTTAAACTCTGTTAGTACTTATTTATTCATTCATATATTCAACAAATATTAATGAATGCTTACATTAAAACCAGCAAGGAAGATTTTATATCGCAAAGGGCAGGAAGAAGGTGCTTACATTAAAATACAGAGAGGAGGTCAGTGTGGCTAGAGCAGAATGGGGATTGGGGAGCATGACAGAAGATGAAGGGAGGGAAGGCCAGTGGAAAGACCAACGGGCTTTGTATGTCAGGCTAAGGAGCTCAGTTTTAGACTTACCTTGCTGGGAAGGCTTTAGGTTGCTATAAACATCACATAATAACCCATAAATTTATAATTATTTGTCAATTAAAAAACAAAATTATGAGTTATACATCATATCAATTATCATGATAAATATGAATAAAATAATGTTTCTTACTAAAAATAATAATGATCTCATATTAGCCAAAGACAAAGAAATCCAACAAAAGAATTGGAGATTGTTTTACTCCTAAAGAGAGATGTTTATAGATCTTACTAATTGGGTTGTTTGAAAACAAATGTTTATTTCTAATTTGTTATTTAAACACACTACTATATATTAAGCCTAACTTTTCAAACTTTAAGATAAAACACTGATTTCCAGAGACTCTGTAATCATTAAAATACTAATTCCTGGCCGGGCGTGGTGGGTGGCTCATGTCTGTAATCCCAGCACTTTGGGAGGCCGAGGCGGGTGGATCATGAGGTTGGAGTTTGAGACCAGCCTGGCCAGGATGGTGAAACCCGTCTTTATTAAAAATAAATTTAAAAAATTAGCTGGGCCTGGTGACACGTGCCTGTAGTCCCAGCTACTCAGGAGGCTGAGGCAGAAGAATCACCCGAACCCAGGAGGTGGAGGTAGCAGTGAGCCAAGATCATGCCACTGCACTCCAGCCTGGGCGACAGAGTGAGACTGTCTCAAAAGAAAAAAAAACAACAACAAATTCCCTCACACTTGAAAAAAATAAATTTTTTCACAGCCATCTTGGAAAATATTTGAATATTCACCTTTTGGGCTGACACCTAATAAGCAACATTTTATTTCTAAAGGAGGGACTTTTTTTAGGTTGGTAATGAGGAAGTGAAAAAATAGCAATTTGTAGGAAAAAAATCTCTATATAACCCACATGGCTATACATAATTGAAATTCTGAAATATATCTGGTTCTTCCAGGATACTGAAAACTAATTATTGAGGTGAGAAGAGCTAACTTAATAGAGAATAGAAGTGACTTCAACCTTCCTCCACCTGAAAGATAATGCAGACACAGGGCAGTGTGTGTGTGTGTGTGTGTGTGTGTGTGTGCGCGCGCATTTTTTGCAGAACGGTGGTGACAGCTTTGTTAAAACCATAATGTGGTAATTATTTTAAATCCTGTATTTTCTGTAGTAGTAAGAGAAAAATCTAATTTCTTTCTGACTGCGCTTAGTAAGAAATGTATAAATGAAAAGGGAAAAGGCCTGCGATTTTAGTTAACTATTAACCGACATGGCTAAGAGTAGTTTTTAAGACATTACTTGAGATTTTGGAAGGGGAGATTTCTGTGAAGACATAGTATACCTTATGCTTTATGTCACGTGTATGAGCCATTCCCTAGAGAACTCCTAGGGTATAAATTTGGAATTTTATTTTTATCGTTAAGGGGGAAAAAGTCTTGTATGTATTAGAAAGTTTACTTTAACAGTCACCGAGCACTTAGAAATTTCTGTCTACATTGTATAAATTGAGGAGACAAGTTATTGCTTATCATCACTGATATTCCAATAAGAATGTCCCTAAACTCGAAAACCGATCAGCTGATACCAACTTGTCATACCTCACCATTACTGATATTTTAAATGTGTCCCTAACCTAGAATATATCCCATTTTAGAATGAAAGTTTATTCTTTTCATACTATGTGAATGGTAGTTAACAGTCCTGAAAGCTTCTCAACTGGAACAGTTCCCAAAATAACTTTTAAAACATCACTGTTTCTCAATATTTGCTAAGTAACATAGAAACAATTAAATGCAAATTTTGTTGAGTTCTTGATCATCCGGGACATCAAGATGAAGCACAAAGGATATATTAGTTGCTGAACAAATGAGCCAATTTATCTCATGAACAAAAGCAGATTGTTGTCAGAGGATGCACTTATTTTTTTCTTTTTGCTGTTAAAATTATGCCTAAAAGGACTCCATAATTACAGTGCAACATCCCTCAATCAGACCATATCCTTGCTCAGGAAAGCAGGGGGTTGCTTGTGAGACTGTAATGATTTTCCTTCTTATCAACTGAGAATCATGTCTTTCCTCCCTGTAATTAAGGCCTTTGATATGCATAACAGTCAACAGAATTGAGAGAATAAAACAAATCAAGCCAAATATCCCGTTGTTGAAGTTGGAACAGCTACAACAAATGTCGATCTCCTTTTCCCTCAATTTGTCTGAAAAAATGTTATTCTAGAAATACTCAGACATAGATTTGAAGGTATTGAAAAAGTCAAGATATTGTCCATTTTTTTTGAAATGTTGTATATTAATGGAAGATAACAATCAATTCTTTTATTTGACAATCTCTGATTACCTTAAACATAGAAGTTATACATTCAACAAGATGTATTTCTATTATTTCAATTGTTAGATACATTAATATTTAGGAAGGTTGTTATGTTTAATATTTTGATTAAATGAAAGCTCATGCTCAGAAACCTTGCTATTTAGATATTTAATTTATTTTATTCACCCACTCATTCTGTGTACCAGGAACTGTGATGGACTTTTACATGTATGATTTCTTTCTTTCTTTCTTTTTTCAAGGCACAAACTCATAGTTCTTTATATTAAAGTCTCCACAATACAATCATTAATTCTGTAGCATCTAGCTACATATCAAGTATCTTTGAAATATATAATTTAAAATGACAAACATACCTCATTTGAAAAATTTATCATCTATGACCAAATATTGAACCTAGAAGTTTGTTTTATAACGTTTACAAGTGTACCACATGTTATCAAAACTCCTGACATTTTTCTGAGGTTGGTATGGAACAACATGTATGATTTCTAATTCTCATTATTACTCTGCAAGGTTAACTTTATTATTCTCATTCTACATATGGGGAAATTTAATCCGAAAAGAAGTACATGACTCCCCAAAGAGAAACAGCAAGGCTATGGCAGAGCTGGCCTTGAAATGAAGTACAGTAGGGAGGGTGGGATGAGCAGAGGGAATAGGGATGTCTTGGGAGAAAACGCTTCTTAACATTAGTGTTGATAAGGCAATAATTTAAAAAGATTAGCGGAAACATAGCAAAGAGGCAAGTGAAAGATCAATTATCAGACAAGGTCTCTATAAATAATATAATTAGCAAGCTTCACCTTTGTAGGAGGCAGTTTCCCCAACCAAATGTAGCCACACTCCTCGGTCCTTCCTGCCATAGAATCTGTGATGTTTCTGTGAAAGTTAAAACATAGATTTCTCTAGCTATAAAGGTCATTTTTTTCTCTTTAAATCAAACAATCTCAATAGGTCCATAGAATGGCCTTATCTTAATTGCATTTTTAGATTCTTATTTTATGTGTAGGCTGTGCCTACCTTCACTATTCTGAAAACATGCTAACCAATGACTGTAAGATGTGTTGTGACGTTTGCAGCTGATAAAAATGATTACTTTCTGGTTTGAGGATCTCAGAGGAAATACTATCAGTAAAATATATGAACTTCAGTGCATGCAAGTTGTGAAAGCTATTTTGTTTCTTCAGAAGTTTAAAGAATTGCTTTTTGGTATTTCAACTGTTCTCTGAATAAATTAGGTTGCCAGAGAGCTCAGTTTCATGGATCCAGTTCCCTGGAGCATAGCTCCGATAAAAACCAAGACCATGTCTTCAGTTCTCATGCATACGGGCAGGTTTCCACCAGGGCAAAAACTTGGACCCATAGTCACAGATGAACACAAGTGCTGGTTTATTGCATATGAGTTTGTTGTCTTTGTTTAGGGCTTTTTGTATAGTCATTTATAATGTGTTTTTTATTGCTGTATTACTGATCTATCTCTTTCAATTACATATAAACACATATTTGAGGCCAAGATGATGCCTCATTCATCTTTGTGTCTCCAGAAACTAACATGAGTCCTGAAACCCAGGAGATTCCAAGTGAATGTTTGTTCAATTAAACCAGGAACAAGGTATTTATAAAAGGGATGATGTTGGTTGAGAGCAGGAATCAGTGTAAATTTCTGGGAAACTCACTATAATATAACTTTCATACAAAACAGATCACGAAGACACTTTATTATATAATTTAGCTATTAAATTTGTGGACCGTTTTAACAGTCAGCTATTGTCATAGTAACACTGTAATAAATTGCCACAAACCCATTCACATACAACAATTTCTCAATCACACAACTGTGTCATCTAGGATTTGGCTGATCTAGGTTGGACTCAGGTGGGCTTGCTTCTAAGTCGTGTGTTGGGCCATTGAGGATAGCTTCACATGGCTGTAATCTTTCCTGGACCTGAGTCTACATGTGGAATGTTTTTGTAACAAGAGGTAGGAGTGCAAGAGAGCAACCTTCCACAAAAACTCATTTTAATCTTCTGCCATGTCATATTCATGAACAGCCCAAAGCCAAAGGATTCCCAATCACATGGCCAAACCAAAAGGGAAAGCGTGGGTGAGGGCACTCCATCCAAAATGAAGCTATTACATGATTATGGGTCAATTATTCTTTTATAAAGAAGTCCATAATTGACACCAATAATTTAAGCCACTGCAGTCACCTTCATTGATATACAAACAGATGGACAGAACGTGGTACACTTCCAGGAAACATCCTTTGTAGCATTATTCTAGGGGTTGCCATTTGCCTTTGATTCTATGTGATGGAGTCCCCTGGAGTTGTGAATGTCATAGATATAATTATTTATGAGAATTAGAGCTAGACTTGTGATTAATTTTACCTTAAATTACTGCAGATGTATGCATGAAAAACAAAAACTATTCATACAAATAATCTAATATTTTATTTAGTAGTAATATATTCTGACAAAACAAATCAGTGTAATTATTTTAAAAACAGAAGTTAAAATAGGGCAGCATTATAAATTTCTTTTTAATGGAGTTTAGCTATAAGAAAAAATTACAATCTTTTTTTCTAAAGGCATTATTTAGTAATGATATGAACAGGATGTATATGTATACATCATATATGATGTATATATCATAGGTATGATGTGTATATCATAGGTATGATATATATATCATATATAATGTATATATCATACATATGACATCGATATCATACATATGATATCATATATGATGTATACATAATATACATTCTGACATATACATATACATGTATACATATGCATATGATGTATACAATATACATACTATGATATATGGCAAGAAGTGAAAGCATGAAGACCTTTGACAACTCTATTGCATATTCCACACTAGAGTTGATTGAGAAATGGTTGTGTGTGTGTGTGTGTGTGTGTGTGTGTGTCCATCTAAGGGCAGAGGGGGAATAAAAAAGTCAGATTCTGGTTCTGTCTTGAAATTGAGCTTATAGGATTTGGAGATGGATTGCACATGGGGTGTGTGAAAAAAAATTAATGATAATTCTAAGATGTTCAGCTTCAGAAGTGGAAAAAATTGTGTTCCTATAAGTGAGATGGAGAAAACTGCAGGTGGAATAAGTTTAGAGAGAAAGATTAGGGATGGTTTCAGACATGTTAAAATTAAGATGCTTTTTAGGCAATCTAGTTGATATGTTGAGCAGGCCATGGATATGTGAGTGTCAAGGTCAGACGTGAGGGGTTGGGGAGGTAAAAATAGGAGTACCACTATCTAATAAATACTTTATAATTTCCCTTTTATAATGGATGCTTAACTTATTTAGACTTGTTCATTTTCCTATAAAGAAAATTATTATTTTACAGTGATATCTAGGTTTATTGTATTGTGCAAAAAATACTTTTCCTGTGATTCTGATCCTTTGAGTTATAGTTCATGGACACTGGGAGATTTTTTTTCATAGGTATTTAAAAATAGTTTGTTGATTTCAGGACCTATACCATGTCTATTAGTTACTAATTCCAAATATGTGTGGTTATTAGTTTGTGTCTTATTACATATTAATCTCTTTTATTAGTTTTAAGAGGTATGCCATATTTGTGTGGATAATGATTTTAAAAAATAACTTGTTCTTATTCTATCATTTAAATTATATTTTAAGGCTTTGTTAATGAATCTGTATCAATTCAGAGCCATAAAATCTCTATGGTTTTATGACCACCTTTTCCTAACAATGTTTTTTGACATAAAGTCTTTTTTTAAAGACACCTTTTTTAAAGCTAGTCTTTGTACCTTATGTACATTATTTCTCATGCTTTCTTAAACTTTGTTTTTATTACAAAACTATATTTAATTTATCTGATATATTAGCCTGCAAACATGTGAGTTTAATTTATTAACAATAATTTATATTTAGATTTATTTGTTCAAGTTTATTTTTTATTATTAATAACTTTAATTGTTCTTTTTGTCTTGTCCTGCTTTCTACTAAGTTGATCAAATTTAACATATTCGATTTTTCCTTCTCAGGTGTAATTGGATGTTATACATTCATTCTGTATTCTGTCAGTGGCTACAATTGAATCACATAACAGATAATAAAAAATTCTCAATCTTCTAAGAGAGTTTAAGCATATTAGGACCTCTTACTTTTAATTTCCTCATTTTCAAACTTTGAACATGCCTTTGTGTGTTCTTACTCTCCAGAGATACATAAGTTAGCACACAATTAGAGATTGACAATGTGTCCTCTCAACATTTTGTTGCCATTTGTCCATTTCCTATGTTTTTATTTATTTCATTTGAAAAGTCTGCTGCTAATTCAATTCCTGGTCCTTTGTAGGTAATGTAGTTTGGATCTAGTTGCTTTTGAAATGTTCTCTTATTTTTGTATTCTGCTGTTTCACTATTAGATATCTAGGTGTGAATTGATTTTACTTATTGAGCTAAAGAACCATTTTTCATATAGTAATTTGATGCCTTCTCAACTGAAATTCTCTGTTGTATGGAAGTTCAAATAAGTCCAATGTTTCATCCGTCCCTCTGGCTAGCTGAGGCAATAGACAACATCATTAGTTCAAATGAGTTTATATGTATAAAATGCCAAGAATAGTGCTGGCACACAGCAAGGACTATGTAAGTCTCTGATATAATAATAACAATAAAAAATATAGTAATGATAAGAGAGGCAGAAAACAGAGGGATCCTTGATATCTGAGGATCAGAACAGAATAAAAAATATGTGTTGGACAGGGCAGAGTTAGTAAAGTTTGTGAGGTCAGACTAACCAGTAAGACCAGACAATCATTTGGTTCACATGGTAATAAGCACAAGGGAGAAAGTGTATTTGATTATACCATTGATAATATAACCACATAGGGTGTCTTAGAGAAATAAGACACCTGCCCCTAGCCCTGCAAAGCAGGTACAAAGATAGTTTCAAAAGTAGAGAGCATAAGTAAAGCAAAGTGAAGATATTAGGTATAACTATAAAAAATTGTAATTTTTTAGGTAGAAAGTGGTCAATATTGGCAATTTTGTATAATGAAACCAATAAAGCTGATACGATAGAGTTCAAGTGATTCCAAATAGATATAAATGCTTCCCATCCAACTGAATTTTAAAAGTATAGATGTGAAAATTATCAAGGGAAGATATATGGAAAACAGTGATGACATTGGAGAAGGAAATTCATGCATCAGAAACACTTAATTCAATGGAATCATATCTGATTCACCCATTGGACATCTTCAGCACTTTGTAAGACAGCCAGCTCAACAAGGACGATCATGGGAGAAACAAAAATCTAAGACTAGATTGATGGTTTACCAACAACCACTGGTGTGTAAAATATGGTAGCGATTACTTGATGAAGAGAAATCTTTACTTAAAGAGTAAAGATCCTTACTATTTATTATAATACTGGTTATACTGTATTCAGTTTGCATGAAATGTTGCTCTGGTTTACCCTGATTAGTAATGTCTTCCTGTCTAGAGACTAAAGTAAAAAAAAAAGGAGCAAACTTTGGCTCAATGGAAAAAAAAAAAAAACAAAAAAAAACGCTTTCTCTTGTATCTTTCTCTACCTTATGAAATAAAATTGTAAAATTTTATTGCTAGATGCAAAAAAAAATCCTTACAGGTATTGTTAAAGCAAAAATATCTATTAAAAGATGCACATAGCCAAATATCTGAGTTTGTCAGTGCATATGTCAAAGTTGTCTTCACCTTAATCTGCCAGATTCCTGGTTGCAGAAACACTGGTCATGCAAGTGATACCAAATGCAGGAAGTGACTTTGGTAAGCAAGGGCAGGTAAACCGGTTTTATAAAAAAATAAATTACTCTTCCTTATGACTGGTAACTGTCACCTTTGTTTTCCTCCAATAATTCTCTTACTTATCACTATGTCAACTGATGTGATCCTACTTAAAAACTGAACTTCAAATGGGTCAGCGAGTGCAGTGCGGTTTTGTGAAAAATACTAGATAGCATTTGCCAAGACACATCAAACAGGTTTGTATTCCTACAGTATTAATGCACAATCAAATGAAAGCTAGATATGAGCACATCTTCTTTATCTATTTGATTAAATGGCAATTGAAGAAGAACTGCAGTACGTTTTCTTAAATGCATAGGCCCCAAAAGAAAAAGGTTCTCCCTGGAGGGAAGATATAAGTGCAGCATGTGGAAGAAAATGTTCTGTTGGCCATATGCTCTGTGGGTGAGCCACTGGCAAATCACAGCATTGGAAAGAAACTGAACTTCAGTGTGACACACATTTTGTGTTCCTTGTACCGGAGGGAAAGCAGTGAGTGAGTATGATTATTAGATTATATCATAGGACATGGACTATTTGTTACCAAAAGCAGGGCAGAGTTTGAGGGTAATTTTAAAGAATTTCTCTTCTGATGACTATTTTACCATAAATGATGCATTGATGCACGCTGCTGGCTTGCCTTTTTCCTCCCCCTCCAACCCTGTATCCTATGAAACCAGAAGTACTAATCACTGACATTGAAAACATACTTGTTCCTGGAACCTTGCTTAGTTCCTTATGTACATTATATCATTAAGTCACAAGCACAGCCTTCTGAGTTCGGTACTAGCAATTTATTGATGGGAAAATGAAGGCTTAGAGACATTGCAGAACTTGCTAAGGTTTACATGACTAAGTGGCAGAGGTAGGATTTGAACCAAGGACTAAATACAGACTATAACCATAGCCACTAAACTCTCTCCAGTAAAAGTTCAAAAGCTACACTCAACAATTTATAGGAATCTATGTTCACATACTGATTAGGCTGATAGAAAGCTAGCAATCACACATTGTATCCGGGCAGCATACTTGGTGATTTGTTTTTTAGAGAATTAGGTGTTGCTAGAAAATATATGAACTCTGGTGTTCTGTTCTTCATGGGCAACTTTGGGGGGGAAATTGTCTATCTTCACATCTTCGTGTCTGTTTGTGTATGTAGGTTTCTTTCTTCACTGCTAATGTGGCATATTATTTTATAATCATAACAAGATTGATTTATAGATTTACAGGAAAATAAAATTATATACAAGTATTTCATGGTTTAGTAAACAACAGTTTTCAAACTACTTAGTGATATTATTATTATTGTCATGACTTTGTTGTCATTCAATACACAAATGAACTCGCTCATATCACAGTTGGAAATTTTTGATCCAACTTCCTAATTTCAGGCAATACTAGTTTGTGCAAATCACAAACTAGTTTGTGGGCATAAGACAAGGAAGAGGAATTCCTTCATGTTTTAATTAATGTTTAAAGAGTTGATATTCTGTGTTAGAAATAACACATACTTTGGACAGAGAGATACATCACAACCAATTCATAATACCTTTGTGTTTTTACTTTCACGTTTGTCAAATGCTGATATAATAGTTTCAATTTATCCAGCTGTTGTGAGAATTAAATGAGATTACAGAGTGCACCGTATCGTATTAACAGAAATATTTTTTAATCTAAACTAGTAATACTATTTGGTACTATTCTCATTGCACCAAATTAAAGCAATTTTCTTGTACTTTTTTTTTTTTTTTAGGAATAAACACACAAGAATAAGCCAAAATACTGACATAGACCCAACCAATAGCAGATCCGATCTCGGTCAATTTTGAAGGGAAATCAAGGCATAAACAATGTCAAATGGGTTTCGACTTAAGAAAAGAAAAACTATTCATGTTAGAAAAGGAGTTTGTGTAAATTAGTTCAACCATTGTGGAAGACAGTGTGGCAATTCCTCAAGGACCTAGAAATAGAAATTCCATTTGACCCAGCAATCCCATTACTGAGTATATGTCCAAAGGATCATAAATCGTTCTACTATAAGGGCACATGCACACGAATGTTCATTGCAGCACAGTTTACAATAGCAAAGACCTGGAACCAACCCAAATGCCCATCGATGATAGACTGGACAGGGAATGTGGCATATGTACACCATAGAATATTATACAGCCATCAAAAAAGATGCATTCGTGTCCTTTGTAGGGACATGGATGAATCTGGAAACCATCATTCTCAGCAAACTGACACAAGAACAGAAAATCAAACACTGCATGTTCTCACTCATAGGCGGGTGTTGAACAGTGAGAACACATGGACACAGTGAGGGGAGCATCACACACTGGGGTCTGTTGGGGGGAAATAGGGGAGGGACAGCAGCAGGTGGGGAGTTGGGGAGAGATAGCATGGGGAGAAAAACTATTCGAGTTAGAAAAGGAGTTTGGAATTGTCTTGTTTTCTCTAGAATGCCAGTGAGTTTTAGGTTTGATTTCTTTATATAGTTCCATATTTCTTGGTCATTTCATTCATTTTTTAAAATTTTTTTCTTTATTTTTGTCTGACTGAGTTGATTTAAAGAACCAATCTTTGAGCTCTGAGATTCTTTCCTCAGCTCAGTCAATTCTGTTGTTAATGCATCCAACTGTATTTTGAAATTCTTGTAGTGAATTTTCAATTCCAGAACTTCAGTTTGGGTTTTTCTAATATTGGCTATTTTGTTTTTCAACTCTTACATCATTTTACTGGATTCATTTCATTTCTGGAATTGAGTTTCAGCTTTTTCCTGAATATTGATGAACTTTTTTTGCTATCCAGATTCTGAACTTTATGTCTATCATGTCAATCATTTCAATGTGGCTAAGCACTATTGCTGAGAGGCTAATGTGCTCATTTGAAGGTAAAGAGAACATCTGACTTTTTGAATTGCCAGAGTTCTTATGCTGATTCTTTCCCAGCTGAGAGAGCTGGTGTTCCTTTGTCTTTTGTATTTGCTACTATTTGGATGGGGCTTTTTCTTTTTATAGTCTTTATTTCCCTTGAGAGTTTCACTGTGGTATTGGTTAATTATAGTGAATTGGCTTTGGCTTCATTTCTGCTTGCGTTCAGCAGGTCAGGGCTCTGTGTAGGATTTTTGTGACTTGACTCTTGCTCTGGGTTTCACAGGCAATATATACTAGAACAATAGTATTGATGTTGTAATTTGGGTTGCTATTCAGTAGATAGCGCTTAAGAGTAATGACCAGCAGACAGGCCCTTACACAGCCACATGTCTCTTTTTTATTTCAGCGCCTTTGCAGTAGTTCTCTATAATGGGTGGCACAAGAGAGATGACTCCATTGCCAGGTCAACTCCCAGGCCTTAGGGGAGCCCTTCTGATCATTGTGCTGGGTCTGCATTTCCTTTGGTGTTTCTGGTTGCAAAACTTCATTGGGCAGATGCTGTGGCTAACAGACAGGCCACATCCTTCCTGGATTGGCTCTGCAAAGGGAGAGCACATGAGCCCATGAGCCCATGCTTCTCACCCCTCTCAGTATTTGGAGAATGGGGTGGGGTGTCTTTCCCTATTAAGTACTGGCCACAGATCTCGGCTAGGGTGCTATGACCAGGCTTCTTGCTCCATTCTGCGGCCCCACAAGGTCAGACACTGGCTGGGCTGGGGGATTTGAAGTGCTCCCATGCTGCTGGGAAAGCATTTAAGTGGAGCCCTGGGCAAAGCACCCACGCTGAGCAACAGAGGCTGCACTGTGCACATGCTCCTGTGAGAGCAGCCAGGTAGGGATCTTGGGAAGGGCTGGCAGGCAGGGGGGCCTGCTGAACAAATGCGTCCCAGTCCCGCGGGGGTAAAGATGACCTTGTTCTCTCTTGGCCTGGTGGTCAGCTGGGGTTATAGCTACTTAAAGGAAATAGAGAGTCTTGGGAGATGGGCACCTATGACTGTGTTCTGCTGCGAGCTACCCTGCTCACCAAATCCCCTGGCCTCTGAGCAGGCTGAAGCTCTGTTTCTGCCTACTCTCTGAGCAGATCCCCCTGCCAATTCAGATGTCTATTGGTGTCGTGGGAGCTTTTGTAGCTAGGATCCCAGAGGCCCATGGCAAGAGTGGGCTGCCCCAACTACTGCACTTATGCTTCCCTAGGACTTGTCCTCAGGTGAGAACGAACTGGTCTCTGTTCTCGATTCCTGCTTCTTCTGTCTTGGTGACTGCATTGCCTCTCTATTGACTCTGTCTATTTTTACATTTTATTTGTTGACATCTTTTACCAATTTTCTATTAGTATTTTTAAATAAGAGCTATTTAAAATCCAAAGATATTAGTCTTCTGTTTATACAAGTTCAAATTACTTTCCTAGTTTGTCACTCTAATCGCGGAATTTTAGACATAACTGTTTCAAAATGAGGTGGTATCTATTTTTCTTCTACATGGTTTTTCTGTATATCATTCATAGAAAGGTTGTCTCTATCACCAAAAGTATGGTGTTTTCCTATATTTTATAAGTAATATTGTTTCTTATTTTGTACACAAGTATTTCATATATTTGAAATTATTTCATACAAGAATACAGAATTCATTTTTTCAATTTTTTATAAAATGGCTAGTTATTTCAGAACCACTTAATGAATGATTTATTCTTTTATATTTATTTTAATATCAACATTGTCTTATATTCACATAGATTAAATATGTGTCTACATGACTTTAAACTGTAGTATATAGTATAGATTTATTCTATCTTATCATCTCTATAATCTTGTTTTATATATCTTTGAAACATATTTTTATATCTAAAAGAGTGTATCTTCCTTCCTTATTCATTGTGAAGAATATTTCTGGCCATACTTATCCTTCCAAAGTAATTTTGTTTACTTTTCACATTTAAAAGAATTTTTAAAGAAATGTTATGAGTATTGTATTGTATTTAAATATTTAGCCTCTCCGTTTAGTAGAAACTAGTTCTTTGAGAAAGTACATTAATCAGTTTTTTGCACATTAATTCACTGTCATTGTAGATTTAAACATTTATTTTATGATCTTGTTTGGTGTAAGCCCAATATGAATTATAAATCCAATTTCAGAAACCATGCTGAATTAATCAATTTTTCAATCATAGCCAAATCAGTCAATTATATTCATTTTGTTTATAGAATGAGGAGCTCTAAGTGCTGTTATTAATAATAAGAACAATAATAACCCCATAATAAGAATAAAAATAATGCTATAGTAGATAAAAAGCCATATTTACATGGTGTATTAAAACACAAGACTGTAGTGAGACTGCTTGAATTTAAGCTTTACCTTGCTTACTAATCCTGCTAAGTTGCTAACAGTCTAGCATTGGGAAAATTACTTCTCTGTGTTTCAGGTAAAGTACCTGTACAAACAAAAAACAAACAAAAACACAAATAACACAGCTTCACCTGTTATTATTGAATGAGATTTGAGATAATAACTGTTAGTGCTGTTTTTTAACTCTTCTTGATATTACTGTTGTTGTTAGTAACTGAGCATCTATCCAAGGTATCAAATAATTTATCTTTGATCTTCACAAATTCATGTAAGAATCTTAGAAAACAAATTAGATGCCTTACTTGCTGCTGTGATGTTAAGGTTTTGCCACTCACATAAAATCTTAAATTTTCCCAAGAAAAGTCAAATAAAAGCATTTTGCTTTTAAATGAATTTACCTCAGTTAGGAATCTGGACATGTTTTTCAGCTCTAATAACTCAATTTGGTGAGACATTAGAAGTAGACATGACACAATATCAGCATACGTTGAATGAGCTCATGAAAAATATGTCTAAAAATGAAAGGAAAACTGATCAACACACAGTGAAATTCTCTAGTTTGCTCTGTGGGGCCTGAAATGTTTGTGTTTTGTTTGGTGCTTTTTTTTTCTAATACCTGTCATGCGTTTCCAGGCACGTAATAGATACTTGTGAGATATGCATTAGCTATTTGATGATGAGAAAAAAAAATATATTGCAGAAACAGTAATACTCAACACTATTAGCATAATAGAGGGTCAAGAGATAGTTTTTATGAACAGCTATTTCTCAGGTAGAATTTGAGGGATGCCAAGTTTTCAGTTGATTGATGAGAATCTGACCAAATAAGAATAGTTCATATAACCTCATGGTGATAGTTTAAGATGGCTTAATGCCTCCCCTTTATTTCACAATAGGCATAGAATTGTCTGCTGATGGATAGTAGATGGATATTTCTAACTTTTGCCTTTTGTGATTTTTTTTGATACTCTCTACTCCCTTTTCTAGTTGATACATTATTTCTATAGATAGGTCAAATTTCAGTTAAATATATCAACACTGGAACCATTTTGCCTCTTTAGTTTTACTTCTTACTATTTGTTAGATATCTTTTATGTTAATCCTTTAGTTTTTCTTTCAGAAAACATTCTTATTTCCTTCACATCCAGGTCTTGCCAGCATCATACACTATCTGATACTAACATGTGATAGCATCGCTAATTTACACATCAGGAAACTATCAGAATTTAAGTAACCTGTCCAAAGTTACACAGCTAGTAAGTATAGAAGATGAGAGCTGAACTCAAAGTCCATGCTGCTTTTCTTAGACTGCACTATTTATAGTTATAGTTACCCTAGTTATGGCTCATCAACATTAGAAATATGGAAGTCATATCCCTCTGCTTATTATATGGGCGTTTGTTATTTCTGCATGCAGAAAATACAGGAATATTACCATGGAAAAGTTATCTAACTATTCATTGACCTGCAAGATTCCCAAGATAGCACCACCTTTTTGCCTTTTCCATGGCCTTAGGTTTTCTTCTCGGTGTAAGGCTCTAAGAACTAAATTCTGTTAAAGCCTCAGAGTTGATTAGATCCAGGGAGATTGATCAACATTAAACAGTTTCACAGAATACTGATAAATAAGAATAAGATGTGGCCAGGAGTGGTGGTTTACGCCTGTAATACCAGCACCTTGGGACGCCAAGGTAAGTGGATTACCTGAGGTTAGGAATTCTAGAGCACTCTGATCAAAATGATGAAATCCCATCTCTACTAAAATACAAAAATTATCTGGGCATGGTGGCAGGCACCTGCAATCTCAGCTTTTTGGGAGGCTGAGGCAGGAGAACTGCTTGAACCCAGGAGGCGGACGTTGCAGTGAGCCAAGGTCACACCATTGCACTCCAGCCTGGGCAACAAGAACGAAACTCTGTCTTAAAAAACACACAAAAGACAAAAAATCAAAAATACAAAAAACAAGAGGTACCTGGGTTGCCTATAAAGCACATAGACATTCTCTTCATAAGTAAAATACAGATGGAGATTTGCTTGATGTGTGTGAAATCCTAGTAAGGTGTGTAGCTGATTGATTCAAATCTGTTGATCTCTAGCATGAGCCTTCTGGACACAGGCTGATCTTTGCAGAAGAGGAAACAAATTCAGAAAGGTAACTAGCCCAAAATTACCCTTAGATAATAACAAGACTGGGATTCAAACTCATGTGTGTCTCATTATAAAGCCCTGAGCTTCTCAGTATAGAAAAACGTTACTCATGAGTAGAGGCAGGGTGGTATAGTGAAAACAGCATAGCCCACAATATCAGACAGTTCTTTTGGTCTAATTCCCAATTCTGCCACTTGGCTAGTCATGTAACCTTGGCCACTCTATGGTTTAGCTCCCTCATCCTTAAAATGAAAATGCCTATGGGGAAAATTAATTATGCATATATAATTTCTGACACATAGTGGGTGCTCAATAAACTTTAGGTCCTTCCCTTTTCTTATTTATCATGGTTAGTTGTAAATGTCATATGCAGGATAGAAACAGTATATGCAGGATGAAGTTTATCTGGAAGTCAAAACATGCAAATTAAGCTCTGGATAATTATAAAGCTCTGGTGATATTGTCTAGATTTTCTGCATCTCCCTCTCTCTCTATTTCTTACTAGGCATATTTTCATGAAAACCTAATCACTATTTCTTAGTTCCACATGCTCTCTTCTACCACTCTCTTTGCCATCATCACAGTTGAATACTGAGGATAGTTGGGAAGCAAAAGGATTCAGCCTTCGAGGTAGGGAATAAGCAGCCGGAACACATGGAGCATTTTAGAAACAGAGATTGTGATTTTATTGGCCTCTCTAAAGCCACATAAACTAAAAGAGGTTAAGGATAAAGGAAAACTATTTCCCAATAGTTTGCTTTTTCTTTAGTTTATTATAATTGCATGAGGACAAATGAAAAGCTTTTCCATATCTCTGTTTTGCAAATATGTACATTATGAAAGCTAATTCAATATATTTGTGTTTTATTACTTAGAGATGCAATAGCTTTTTCCAAAGTTTTAGGTGAAGCTTTGGGTAGCCTTTAAAGAGAGAAGCATGAATCTTAGATGTGTGGTTATAGTGAAATGACCTACTCTGTCCTTAGGAGGAACGGTTGACCCACCACAGAGTCTGCATGGATGGTGATCTATTGTTATGGTCACCATAATCATGCATCAAGTCTTCAGATTTATTTTTGAAATTTGTTTTTGTCAGTGTATCCAGAGTAAAGTAGGTTCCCTGATCAGTGTCACAATAGATTGATGCAGACACCACAAGGCCGATTTAACAATTTATATGGAAAAACACAGCTTCAAGGGACCACATCCTACAGTCAACCAGTGAATATAATCTCTCTTTAGAGATTCACTTGTATGAGATAATATTTGACATTTGGGAAGTTGCTGGGTGACTACCAAATATCAATCAATTTTATAATCCAGCTGTCATATCCTCTTACAGGATTTTCACTGAGGCGTTATGTTTACCCAACAGACAAGAAGCTGAGGACTTCTTGAAGATTTTCTTTTGCTTTGGAATGTGCTAGCAGCAAAATAATTTGGGGAATCCATCTTTTAAGCCTCCAGGGTGATACTCATCTGTTTCAAATATCACATTTCTTCAGACAGACCAAAAGAAAATGGATAAGATTTTGTCATCATTTTTCACTTTTCAGTCTTCCTTCCATGTCAACATAATTAAAGATGCTAATGAAGCACCTCAGGCACGAACTTAATTTTTGAGACACTTCTGCATTCATCTGACCTCATTCCTTACATCCTATTTTTCCACTTTCATCACAGTTACCCAAGTCGGGGTATACCTTGTGATCCTATAGTGTTGCGTATGTGATGATTCCCAGAGAATCATTCTACCATTAGGCAGTATGTTCAATAAAACATATAACCAATAAAGCTACTGAATACGTTTTGAGGATAACTGTGGAATCACCCCATATCATCTCACTTTTGGCATTTCTTTCTCTTAACTCTTATTCTCTCATTTTTCTTTTCACTCATTGTTTCTTTTTCTTTTTATTCATTTAAATTGAAATCTTAAATACTTTATTCTCTCTCATCTTTTTTATTTTTCTCGCCCCTTTATAATGCTCCCTTTTCCTGTCCTTCTCTTGTCTAGTTTCTGTAAGAGGCAATTTATACACATAAACAATGAGTAGAGAAAAAGTAGTTCTACTAATAATTAACTATCACAAGGGATTAAATATAGTTTCTTCTTCAACATATGCAAGGATGGAGACATAAGAACCTTCACCAAAAGTTTTATTTAGTAGTAGAAAATAAGTCTAATATTTGATCATCAATAACTGTCTAAAATTGTGTTTATAGTCATGACTGTCTTAATACCCTTGTCCTGTCTAACCTAATTTTGGTTCTTAGTAGTCATGCAGAGTGTTTGATGAATATTATCTAGGTTTTACAAAAGTCTACTGGTTTTAGATGAAACAAACTCCTATAGCTGAATTTCTTAGCTGTTCCTGAAGTAGAAATATCACAGTCAAGTGCTAATAGTTGAATTACTATTTACCAAATTTTGACATCTGGTCTACTTGTGAAGGGATGAAATTTCTATAAATTGTTTAATTCTGAGAATATTTTCCTTCTGAGATACACATTCTGTCAGCAAACTTTGGGTTTCACTAACCAGGATTTTGTTGTAGTTCCATCCCTTGTTAGCACAGATATGCTTTCTGTTTTTCATTATGGCTTCTCAAATACTAATCATTTCATAAGGAACTGTCATACTAACATGTCCAGGAAGACTCCACTATTTATACCTTCTTAAATATACAGATAATTTTAAAGTTATTTTCAGCAAGTCTCTTTTTCTTACTCAGTGCCATTAACTTTGCAACAAAATATATACCAACTGGGTGATATTTTCTTAATGCTCTGTGTAAGAGGTTGCACCCTGAGCTCCTGCAAACTCATACCAGACATTAGCTCAGATTTGGGGTGGAATTTGTTAGGTGAGAAACTAAAACTAAGAAAAATCTAATAGCTGGTTTATCATAACACAGTCAGTGGTTGGATGAAGGATGAAAATATATTTGAAATGAACAGATCACTGAAATTTGTCAAAGTTTAAAACTATTGCAGATGGTGATACTCTTCACACTCTATAGCATTACAAGTTATACACCATGATATCTTGCTTCCAGATGGTACATGAGGCAGCAAGTGTGGCTCTCATGGCACACTCATAGGCAGCTTCTTCTCTGTTCCGGATAAATCTCCAGGCCTAGCATGGAAAATTCAGAGCGTATGACACCTCTCTCCCATCCAATGACCATGTCACATGCACCCTGAATGTTTCCCTAAATTATGCTCGACATAGTCATCCAGATACAAACTACTAATTGAGCAGCATTGACACTGATATAGTCATTTCCTACATAGTAATTCTGGTCATTAAACTATTTCCACTTAGGTTTATTTCAACCTAGGTGCATTGGATAATGGACCAAAATCACGTTTCTGAAAGGTTGAAAAAAATGTTAAATCCTAAAGCCTTTTTTTTTTTTTTTTAAAGAGACAGGGTCTTGCAATGTTTCCCAGGCTAGAGTGCAGTGGCATGATCATGGCTGCATTGCCCAGGCTAGTTTCCCACTCCTTGCCTCAAGCAATCCTTCCACCTGGGCCTCCCAAAATGTTGGTATTACAGGCACGAGTCAGTGCACCTAGACTTAAATCTTACAAAGTTGTTCTAGAATGAGATAGTGATTATTATTGCATAATTTTGTGAATATACTAAAAGCCATGGAATGGTACGGTTTAAAAGGGTGAGCTGTATGGTATATGACTTATATCTTAACAAAGCTGTTATTTTTAAAAACTAAAGAAATCTTAAAGAAATTTTGTTGGCTCTACCTTCAAAATACATCTAGAGTTTGACAACTTCTCACCACCTCTGTAGCCACTTCCTAGCCATCAGTTGGGACTATTAGTATCTCACCTGCTTCCACGTTTTCCCTCTCCCCCAAACTCTCCAACCAATATTCTTTTTTTTCACACAAAAACTTGATTAATTTTCTTTAAAGTCAGGTTATTTCTGTGCTCAAAGCATTTAATGGATCTCTGGTATACTCAAATCCAGCCTCCTCTACTTTCTTGCTTACTAACTCTGCTCTGGCCACATTGACATATTTTTTTTATTTTATCTATCTATCTATCTATCTATCTATCTATGATTAACTCTTAACTCAGTTACAAATCTAGCAACTCAAGCCTATAACTTTTTTTATTGTGGTTAAACTTTATAACCAAACATGTCAGGTAATCATATGTATATATACACACACAGACATACAACTATACAGATATAAATGTCCATACACGTATACATGTATATATATACACGCATACACATATACGTATATATATGTAACTAAAAGAAGAAATTGTTACCACCAAAGAAATAATTTAAAAATGCACATCAGTTTAGAATTAGTGGCTTGATTTTGAATAATGTCTGTATATAATAATACAAAGACTGAATATTGATTTAAAAGATAATTTTGGCCGGGCGCGGTGGCTCAAGCCTGTAATCCCAGCACTTTGGGAGGCCGAGGCGGGTGGATCACGAGGTCAAGAGATCGAGACCATCCTGGTCAACATGGTGAAACCCCGTCTCTACTAATACAAAAAATTAGCTGGGCACGGTGGCGCGTGTCTGTAATCCCAGCTACTCAGGAGGCTGAGGCAGGAGAATTGCCTGAACCCAGGAGGCGGAGATTGCGGTGAGCCGAGATCGCGCCATTGCGCTCCAGCCTGGGTATCAAGAGCGAAACTCCGTCTCAAAAAAAAAAAAAAAAAAAAAAAAAAAAAAAAAAAAAAAGATAATTTTATGTTATTATATCGAAGATGGAGGAGAAAATATAATTACTTGAGAGGAATAGTGTACAGAAATAAACAGATATATCTAAACCTAAAATTCAAGAAATGCAGTAGTAACAGTTTTTTGGAAACATGTAGGTAAGTGACAGATGCAACTTCTAACGAAATGGAGAATCTGCCATCAGCAGCAAGCATCAGTGTTGGAGAGATTTGGAAAAACAGCTTTGCTTCTTATAAAAAAGAACTTTCTATATTATATACATAGAATTAAACTTTAAAAGTCAGAGTTTAAAAACAACAATGCATGGCTGTTAATAATTCCAAGTCACAGGGTTTAGGCAACATGTGCTACAGCATCGTGTTAAATGTGGTGTGGAATATAGAGTAAGTATAGCCCCTCCACAATCTAATTCCACAGATTACCCATGATAGTTTTTATAAGCGATATCTATTGCACAGTTAAAATAGTAGTTGCATTAATATTGCATTTATAATGGACTTATGTATAGATCTCTATTTCCCAACCAATCATCAGTCCTCTGAAGAAAGTTTCTGGATCTTGTTCAGATCCTGCTTTTCCATTTCTCCCATATAGTACGTGCTTGGTAAACATTGATTGAAAGCCATCAACAGGTTATAAATCTATGGCTTGGTTTTTAAAGAATGTGGTCAATAATAACTTAAGTATTCATTTTAAAATAACTTAAAGAGTGCATTTAAAGTGTTTGTAATTCAAAGGATAAATGCTTGAGGAGGTGGATATGCTCCATCCTCCATGATGTGTTTATTTCACAATATTGAAACAATGCATGCACCTCATACATAGATACACCTACTATGTACCCCCAAAAGATTACAAAAATAAAAGATAAACCTAATTGTGCATCAGGGATGCCTGAGAATATTTTTAAACAGAGGAAGGTCTTGTGCCTACTTTCTGAGAATCTGATTCAGCTAGTATACTGTGGATACCAAGAATCTGTATTATTTAAAATGCTCAACACATGATTCAAATGTGCATCCAGAGTCAAGGCCCATGGAAGTAGAGCATGATGCATGTCCTAAGTGGAATGCTATGTGCTAACAGATTTGGAGGAGAGCGAGCATTATTTTGGATAGGAGAATTTGGAGGAGTCATCAGTGGAAGGGTACTTCCCCTTCTGTGACCCTGTAAAATTTATCTTTGTGTTGGTGGCTCTGGCCATTTCTGTTAGCGCTTGTTGCTATCTGACATGTGGATTCTTAGACTTAGGATTAACCTTGAGGTTCAATTTAGAATATCATGGTTCTGTTTTTAAAAGGTTGCATAAAAAATATTTTCTCATCATTCTCTTTATCCAAATAGTTTCAGCTGGTTTCCTCTCTAGCTTCAAAATGATTTCTTTGCTTTTCCTTATAGCTCAAGAATTTTTTTCTCCTACAAACACCAGAGAGAACATGGGCTGGTGTTCAAAAATGAATGAGCACTGATTCAGGCTCTGCCTAACCCTCACTAATGTTATAGCCTCAGGCACAAGTCATTAACCACCCTGAGCCCATGTCCTCATGTATCAAATAACAATAATGATAACCAAATATTTGTTTCATAGGATTGTTATGAATATCTAATGAAGTCATGATAGGAAAAGCCTAAATAACTAAATTTTTGCAGATCACAGGGAATTTTGTTATTATGATTATGGCTTAAGTATTGTTTCTGTATTTTGTCATAATGTTATTATTTATTCTTTAAACTTGGCTGCTCAGATTTGGAATGTTGTGATGATGATTGCTTGGTGATTCAAATGAAAATAGCAAGCTTGAACTAAGAATTTGGTGATTCTATGTAGATATTATTTATGACGAGAAACATGAATGTGGACGTTTAAGTCAAAGCTAAGAAGGCAGACTGATAACATACCCCACTGAATTGAAGTATCTTGGAATTTGGGCTGGGTACTACCTTTGTAGGCAATGAAATGAAAAAGGATGATGTACTGCAATTACTGGTGAGAAATATAATTTTATATTTTGATGTATTTTAACAAAGTTTTGAGAAATAATTTGTGGAATAAAAACGTAATGATTCAGGACACTTATACCACTAGACATAATATCTCAGAATATTAGAAAGCTATAAAATGTATAATCTGGTGAATACAATGAAAATTGTTTTGGAGAATAATTTTATATTTATCTTTTGCTAGTGTTTATTTGTGTGCATTTAAAATGAAATGTAAAGATTCTGTTTATTGTGTTATCAGCTTCTTAAACATGTAACAAAAAATATAAAGCTTCTTAAACATGTAACAGAATAATTTATTTTCTTTGCTATAATGTAATATTATAATTATAAAAAATAATTTATTTCTCTATAATGTAATAGAAAAAGTTCAAAGAAAAATAATTTAAAGTCAAATGGGAGCATTTGTTTAAACTTTCAATTTTAATGTTTATGTTAATTACCAAGTACTAATTTCAGACTCTCATAAAGTAAAAAAACAAAAACAAAAAAACCAGAAAACTCAAATTGTGAAGTCAAAAGAAAGCAAACAGTCATCCGCTGCAGTCAGATACAGTGACCTGTTTTTCAATGGTTTTTTTTATACAATTATAAAAATGGCATTTTATATCACAGCAAACTTTAGGCAAGCAATTTTTTAAGGAATAACTTTGTTTAATGGTTGCAGAAAAACACTTCTCTACAGCATATATAGTTCACCCAGGAGGCTCTAGGATAACATTACTTTGTTTTTAAAAGCAAAAGTTGGATTGTGCTATTTTGTTATCACCTATTGATAGGTACTATCCTTCTTTCTGTTCTGGAGAATCCATCCTAGTTACAGAGAAAAGCACAAAGTAATTTTATTATTCTTTGAAATGGTTATCTATGGGACTATCATAAACATCAAAAGTAAATTACACTTATGGAAAGGTATTGTAGAAAGTATGAGAGAAAGAAAAAGCATTACTCATAGATAGCATCGTTAAATGTAAAAGTCACTTATCTATTTTTGACTTCTTAAAAAGGATGTCTTTTAGTATCACTTAAAGCCTTAGGGGGTTGTGGCCTTAGCACTGGCCTACACTGAAAGGCATTCTTTGGATAACTTAATTTACACTTAGAGTTGCTAGATAAAATATAGGATTTCCAGTTAAATTTGAGTTTTAGGCAAATAATATGTGATTTTTTTTTGGTACAAGTATGATCTAATTCTAAAAAAAAACAGTATTTCTGAAATTCCAGTTTAACTGGATATTGTATATTTTTATTTGCTAAGTCTAATTACACTTGCTTCACCACTGCATTGGTTGAAAGTCACCTTTAAGGTCATTGAATATTATTTTCTGTGAACTTTTTCAACAGATTAAAGTTTCTATTAACAGAAGATTCTACATATTATACTTGCCATTGTAAGGTGATCCCCAATTACAGTCAATATCAGTGAAAACGTAATGAGGTAGCCAGAATTCTAGAAGGGCTGATATTCCTGAGAAAAGCATCGGAAGTGGGTTTTGGGACTACTTCCCACAAGTAGGGAAAGTGGATGGTCTTGGATGCCGGGTAAACATTGTGAGGGCTCTTTCCTGAAAGTGTGAATGGGCTACTTGTGTGGAAGTGAGTGTAGGCATCCCATGAACATGCAGTATGCTAAGATGTCACAAATGAGAGACACCAGGGCAGGAGAATGACCCAGAAGAATTTTCAGCAAACGGCTGCGTGTTGTGATATGCCCTGTGAAACCTGTTACCATCCTGTCAATGAACTACTGCACTTTTAAGACTTCTAGATTAACACTTTTCTCTCTTTAGTGTTTTAAACGTTATTATTATAATTATTATTTAATGTGACACCAAGTATAGCCAGACCACCAGGGAGAGGCTTACTTTGGAAATGAGCAGGAAAACATCCCACGTGGGAAACTTAAACTGTTGACAGAAAGATGTCAACGGATAAAGATGGCCCAGTCCTAATCTTGCTGTGTTCTTGAATGATCCCCACAAAGCTAGAGGCATTCCATAATTACAGGGGCTGTGAGCATACATGGTTTGTTGTGAAGGATTCTCATCAGCAATTAGATTGAAGCAACATTATATGACTTTGTTAAATCAATCTAAAAACTTTCTATTATAATAAGCAAATTTAAATTATTAGTTAACTCAGTATCGAGAGGTGCCCAGTTTTGTAAAAATTAGAATCTTTCTAGGAGGAGGCATGCCAGTTTTTGGCAGACACATCTCGACTCTTTCAAGGCTTTTGCTCTATTCCAGTAAGTAAGATCTAATATGGATCCTGGATGTCACTCTGGGATCATTTGTTCAGGCTTTGTTTTTAATTATATTTTTTATTTTTGAATAATTTTAGGTTTACAAAAGAAAAGGTCATAAAAAGAGTACAAAGACTTCCTGCATATCTGTTATCCAGTTCCACCTAATCTTATGTAAGTATGGTTCATCACTATTATCATAGAACATTATTAAATAAACTTCACACTTTATTTGGATTCCACCAGTTTTTCAACTAATATATATGTATATATATTTTTGGTGCCAGAACCCACTCCAACTCAGGTTCCATCATACTGCAGTTAGGGTTCAGGCTTGGCTACCAATTGCTGGGAAAATTTGGGGTGTACTGTGCCAGGGACAGGAAAAAGAAAGATTGAGATAGTGGGACTATTCTATACACTAGGGTGGAATGCAACCAGATTTCTATTTTGAGTTATAATCATTTCCCAAAAAGTAATGAAGAATTGTCTAATCCAATGATTCATAAACTAGGCTACATCCTGAAATCATCTGGGAAGGTTTAAATAATGCTGACACTTAAGTTCTACTGCAGGTGTGCTAATTTAATTGGTAAGGAGTGAGAACTGGGCATCCTAGTTTGTAAAAGCTCTTCAGGTGAAGCAAAGCCTTAAAATCTTTGTGTGTTGTAGCCAAATTGAGAACCACTGGTCACTTGAACCAGTCTCTACCCAGGAATGGGAGGTAAGGAGCCTGGGGGTAGGGATGCAACTTGATATTCTTTGCACTTCTGGATCTGAATCTGGGGAAGAAAATCCTAAAGCCTCCTCTGATTTTATGTTCTTCATGAAGTTTCTCAGGTGTTCAGGAAAAAAAGATGCAGCTGTAGTGAGTTCAGGAAAGAAGACCTAAGAGGGCTGCAGTTTGTGGAATTGAAGCGGTAATGAAACTTGTTTTATTCATTTTCTAATTATCACAAATTTTCTGGCTTAAGATAATAAAATTTTTTTGATCTTGCTCCTCTAGCTCTTTCTATTTTGATGATAGGGTGTCAATTTTAGATTTTTCCTTGCTTCTCATATAGGCATTTATTGCTAAAAATTTCCCTCTAGACACTGCTTTAAACAGTGTCCCAGAGATTCTGGTACATCGTGTTTTTGTTCTTGTTGGTTTTGAAGAACATATTTATTTCTGTTTTCATTTCTGTTTTTTTTTTTTTTTTTTTTCTCTGAGACAGAGTTTCGCTCTTGTTACCCAGGCTGGAGTGCAATGGCGCGATCTCGGCTCACTGCAACCTCCGCCTCCTGTGTTCAAGCAATTCTCCTGCCTCAGCCTCCCAAGTAGCTGAGACTACAGGCACACGCCACCATGCCCAGCTAATTTTTTTTTTTCTTGTATTTTTAGTAGAGACGGGGTTTCACCATGTTGACCAGGATGGTCTCGATCTCTTGACCTCGTGATCCACCCACCTCAGCCTCCCAAAGTGCTGGGATTATAGGCATGAGCCACTGCGCCTGGCATCTGTTTTCATTTCTTTGTTTATCCAGTCGACATTCAGGAGTCAGTTGTTTGGTTTCCATGAAGTTCTGTGGTTCTGAGTTAGTTTCTTAATCCTGAGTTCTAATTTTATTGCACTGTGGTCTGAGAGACTGTTATGATTTCCATTCTTTTGCATTTGCTGAGGAGTGATTTACTTCCAATTATGTGGTCAATTTTAGAGTACGTGCAATGTGGTGCCGAGAATAATGTATATTCTGTGGATTTGGGGTGGAGAGTTCTGTAGATGTCTATTAGGTCTGTTTGGTCCCGATCTGAGTTCAAGTCCTGGATATCCTTGTTAATTTTCTGTCTCGTTGATCTGTGTAATATTGAGAGTGGAGTGTTAAAGTCTCCCACTATTATTGTGTGGGAGTCTAAGTCTCTTTGTATGTTGTTAAGAATTGCTTTATTTATCTGGGCGCTCCTGTATTGGGTGTGTGTATATTTAGCATTGTTAGCTCTTCTTGTTGCATTGATCCTTTTACCATTATGTAATGCCCTTATTTGTCTCTTTTGATCTTTGTTGGTTTAAAGTCCATTTTATCGGAGACTAGAATTGCAACTCCTGCTTTTTTTTTTTTTTTTTTCCTCCATTTGCTTGGTAAATCTTCCTCCATCCCTTTATTTTGAGTCTATATGTGTCCTTACATGTGAGATGGGTTTCCTGAATACAGCAGAGTGATGGGTCTTGACTTTTTATCCAATTTCCCAGTCTGTGTCTTTTGACTGGGACATTTAGCCCATTTACATTTAAGGTTAACATTGTTATGTGTGAATTTGATCCTCCCATTTTGATGTTAGCTGGTTGTTTTGCCCGTTAGTTGATGCAGTTTCTTCATTGTGATGATGGTCTTTGCCATTTGGTATGTTTTGGGAGTGGCTGGTACTGGTTTTTCCTTTCCATGTTTAGTGCTTCTTTCAGGAGCTCTTGAAAGGCAGGCCTGGTGGTGACAAAATCTCTCAGCAATTGCTCGTTCATAAATTTTTTTTCTCCTTCACTTATGAAGCTTAGTTTGGCTGGATATGAAATTCTAGATTGAAAGTTCTTTTCTTTAAGGAGATAGAGACACAAAAAGCCCTTCAAAAAAATCAATAAATCCAGGAGCTGTTTTTTTGAAAATATCAACAAAATAGACAGACTGCTTGCCAGATTAATAAAAAAGGAAAAAAGAGAAGAATCAAATAGATACAATAAAAAAACAATAAAGGGGATATCACCACCCATTCCACAGAAATATAAACTATCATCAGAGATTATGACAAGCAACTCTATGCACATAAACCAGTAAACCTGAAAGAAATAGATAAATTCCTGGACACTTGCACCCTCCCAAGCCTAAACCAGGAAGAAGTTGAAACCCTGAATGGACCAATAACAGGGCTGAAGTTTAGGTAACAATTAACAGCCTACCAACTAAAAAAAGTCCAGGCGCAGACGGGTTCATGGCTGAATTCTACCAGACATACAAAGAGGAGCTGGTACCACTCCTTCTGAAACTATTCGAAGCAATCCAAAAAGAAGGAATCCTTCCCAAATGATTTTATGAGACTAACATCATCCGGATACCAAAATCTGGTAGAGACTCAACTAAAAAAGAAAACTTCAGGCCAATATCCATGATAAACATAGATGCAAAAATCTTCAATAAAATACTGGCAAACCAATTGCAACAGCACATCAAAAAGCTTATCCATCACAATCAAATAAGCTTCATCTCGGGGATGCAAGGCTGGTTCAACATACACAAGTTTATAAATGTAATCCACCACATAAACAGAACCAAAGACAAAAACCACATGATTATTTCAATAGTTACAGAGAAGGCCTCCGACAAAATTCCACAGCCCTTTATGCTAAAAACTCTCAATAAACTAGGTATCAATGGAATGTATCTCAAAATAATAAAAGCTATTTATGACAAACCCACAGCCAATATCATACTGAACAGGCAAAAACTGGAAGCATTCCCTTTGAAATCTGGCACTAGACAAGGATGCCCTCTCTCACCACTCCTATTCAATATAGTATTGGAAGTTCTAGCCAGGGCAATCAGGCAAGAAAAAGAAATAAAGGATATTCAACTGGGAAAGGAGGAAGTCAAATTGTCTCTATTTGCAGATGACATGATTATATATTTAGAAGACCCCATTATCTCAGCCCAAAATCTCCTGAAACTGATAAGCAAATTCAGCAAAGTCTCAGGATACAAAATCAATGTGCAGAAATCACAAGTATTCCTATACACCACTAACAGACTAACAGACAGCCAAATTGAGAGCAAAGAACAAAGCTAGAGGCATCAGGCTACCTGACTTCAAACTATACTACAAGACTACAGTAATAAAAACAGCATGGTACTGAGACCAAAACAGAGATATAGATCAATGGAACAGAACAGAGGCCTTAGAGGCAATGCCACACATCTACAACCATCTGATCTTTTACAAACCTGACAAAAACAAGCAATGGGGAAAGGATTCCCTATTCAATAAATGGTTTTGGGAAAACTGTTTAGCCATGTGCAGAAGACAGAAACTAGACCCCTTCCTGACACCTTACACTAAAATTAACTCCAGATGGATTAAAGACTTAAACATAAGACCTAACACCATAAAAACCCTAGAAGAAAACCTAGACAAAACCATTCAGGACATAGGCATAGGCAAGGGCTTCATGACTCAAACACCAAAAGCATGGGCAACAAAAGCCAAAATAGACAAATGGGATCTAATTAAACTCCAGCACTTCTGCACAGCAAAAGAAACAATCATTAGAGTGAACCAGCAACCAACAGAATGGGAAAAAATTTTTGCCATCTACCCATCTGACAAAGGACTAATATCCAGAATCTACAAAGAACTAAAACAGATTTACAAGGAAAAAACAACCCATTCAAAAGTGGGCAAAGGATATGAACAGACCTTTTTCAAAAGAAGACATATATGAGACCAACAAACATGAAAAAATGCTCATCATTACTGGTCATTAGAGAAATGCAAATCAAAACCATGTTGAGATACCATCTCATGCCAGTTAGAATGGCGGTATTAAAAAATCTGGAGACAACAGATACTGGAGAGGATGTGGAGAAATCGGAAGATTCTTATACTGTTGGTGGGAGTATAAATTAGTTCAGCCATTGTGGAAGACAGTGTGGTGATTCCTCAAGGACCTAGAAATAGAAGTTCCATTTGACCCAGCAATCTCATTACTGGATATATACCCAAAGGATTATAAATTGTTCTATTATAAAGACACATGCACACGTATGTTCATTGGGGCACTGTTTACAATAGCAAAGACCTGGAACCAACCCAAATGCCCATCAACAATAGACTGGACAAGGAAAATGTGGCACATATACACCATGGAATATTATTCACCCATAAAAAACGATGAGTTCATGTCCTTTGCAGGGACATGGATGAAGCTGAAAACCATCACTCTCAGCAATCTGACACAAAAACAGAAAATCAAACACTGCATGTTCTCACTCATAGGCATGTATTGAACAATGAGAACACATGGACATAGGGAGCGGAGCATCACACACTGGGGTCTGTTGGGGCTGCTAGGGAGGGACAGTGTGGGGTGGGAAGGTTGGGGAAGGATAACATGGGGAGAAATGCCAGATATAGGTGATGGGGGGTATGGAGGCAGCAAACCACATTGCCATGTATGTACGTATGCAACAGTCCTGCATGATCTGTACATGTACCCAGACCGTAAAGTACAATTTTAAAAAATGAAAAAAAAAAAGATATAAAACTTGGCAGTTAGAAGACCACAAGTTATTTGGCGGTTAGAATGCTGAAATGAGTCTTTCTGGGTTAAAATCACGATGTCAGGAGGGCTGCATTCTTTCTGGGGGCTTTAGAGTAGAATCCATTTCCCTGCTTTTCCTGTCTTCTGGAGGCCACCTGCATTCATGGCCTCTTTTTTGTATCACTTGGGATTCTGCCTCCATTGCACCTCTTCTCTGACTCTGGCCCTCCTGCCTCCCTCTCTCACTTAGAAGGACCCTTGCAATTACACTGGGTTTACTTGGATAATCCAGGACAATCCTCCCATATCAGGATCTTTGATGTAATTACAACAGAAAAGTACCGTTTGCCATTGTCACAGGATCCTTCAGGTTCTCTTTGCCAGCTGGAAACCTCTGTGGCCAGTGGCACCTCTGCTTGCGTTTTGCTCATGCCTGCTGGGCTTGTTCCACCCACTTGACCCTCCAGGCTGTGCTCAGATCATGCTACAGATCCCACACCTGCCAAGAGTGAGTCAGGAGCGGAGTGTTGAGGAGTGTGTGAGTGAGTGGGCGTAGGGTCTGGCCACTGTGCACAGCCAGGCATGTTGGCTGCTGTGGTGGGCAAGGAGTTCCAGGTGCTGGCACAGGTGCTGACTGTGTGTGAGGTTGCAGCACGACTGGATCAGACGTACCACAAGTGGCCTCTGATGCGGTCACCAGCAACTGGACAAGGGGAATGCAGTGGTGCCTGAAAGCTCAGAGATGTCAGGAACTGCAGAGCCCAAAGAGGATATTACAAGATGTCACAGCCCTAGCTTGGGCTAGGGCCACAGCTCTTCTATCCTTTTTGTTGCCTGCAGTGCGATGAGCAGGGGGTGTCAGTGGAGCATCTCAGGGGGTGTGCTTTAGTCTGTTTGTGTTACAGCTCTTTCAGTCCCACCACCCTGCTCCAGCCCAGAGCTTCTGGACTGGCCATGCTGCTGCTTTCTGTTGCATGGGGTGGCCACCTGGTGCTGGCAGAGGGCAGGAGGGCTACAGTGTGAAGTCCTATTCGCTCCTGCCTAGTGCTCAGCAAGCCAGCCAGGAAATCATTTGCTCCTGCTATTCAGTAAGTCCTGATTTCTTGTCCCATGTCCAGGAAGAATGAGGTTATGCAGACAACTGGTGGGTGAACAAGGTGGAGAGGAGCTTTATTGAGTGACAGAACAGCTCTCAGTTGGGGGGAGACCAGAGGTAGGTAGTTCCTATTCTCAGACAGGTCCTCCCAATGAGTCTCTGAGTCAGGCTGAGCCTGAGATTTTCCTTGGCTCAGAATGGAGGAAGTGTATGCTGATTTTTCCATGGGTGGGAGGAAGTGCATGCTGATTGGTCCTTGGGTAGTCATGGGTGGGCCTGGGAAAAGCACCATCTGGTTGGCCAAAAGGCAACAAGGAAGTTCTCACTTGGGACCTGGACTGTACCCAGAACTGGTAGCCCAGCCTCCAGGCTTCAGGCTGTTCCTGGTTTGAAGGTGGGGTTTCACCAGGGATTCCTCCCTTCCTGCCTAGTAATCTGCCTCCTGCCACCATCAACATGCTGTCCGTGGCCTGCGGGCTGTGCATGCCAAGGTCCCTCAGGCTGGCGCCAAGTTGCCCTCAACCTCCCTGGCCTCCTACCTGTGCTTGTAGGGCGCCCACAGTTTCAGCCTCAGAAGCAGTTTCTGGAGGGTGCCGAGAGGGCGGGGGGCTGACATGTCAGCACTGTCCTGAGTGTGTGCACCACCCATCCAGGTTGCAACAGTGCCTGAGCTCGGCTATTGGGACATGTCCACAACTTTGCTTCACTGCAGAGCAAACACAAGGAGCAGGGAGAGGACAGGGAGGAGCAGGCATTTCTGAGGCTGCAGGGGCAGGGGGCTTCCCAGGCCCCCAAGAGCATAGGGATGCTCAGGGCTAGAGCTGTGGCTGGGCAGCTGCAGATGCACCGGGAGCATGGGCCCCCACCTCACCAACTCGGTAGGGCATGGGGCTCACACTAAGATCACCTATTCCTAGACCTCCCGGCTTTGTAGAGCATGCAGCCCCGCCCTCCCCTGCTGTAGCTGCTGTCCTCGCAGTGGCGACTTCTGATGGGCTGCTGCTGCCATCACCTTGTGAGGCAACATATTCACAGGCTTCAGGGAATAAGACATGAGCATTATTGGGTCTACCCAATTATTATGTCTATTATTATTGTTATTATTTTATATCTACCGCACTGGGAGCCAGAAATGAAGCAGATTTTTAAAAGATCCTAAGTTGGCAGATCTTGGGGGTTGGGTGTAGGGTGATCAGGAGGTTACGCCTTACTCTAAATTTCTTCCAATGTATCAAGGTTATTTTAAAACCAATGATGTTACCTCTGAGAAGTCTATTATCTGACATTTCACAAATTTCAATAAGACACATGTGGTCACTTTCGCTAAGAACCTGCATCTGTAAGGAAGCCCAGAGAATGTGCCCCTTTTCTCAACCTACTGAAGACAAGGTACTTGGAGATACAAGGGATTAAGTCTTGGCCTTGATATAATCTTTTCCAGATAGTCTAGGAAGAGCTCACATAGGCACAGCAAAGAAAAGCCAGTTAGTGTCTTTTGGGTGCTTGGGATACGGGGACTCTTAATAGGGCAGTAGCAGTAGAGTAAAGAGGGGAAGCACTTACCAAGGGAATACACCTGGGCAGCAAAAACAGTATGACTTTCCCTCCATGGAGGACTAACGGAGTGGTGGAGTGATGCAAGGAGAAGTGTTTCCTTTTTTCTCCCCATATTTCAAGATGGCTGACTTTTATGAACCAGAGAACAGTGCAAGCTGCAGAGGCCCTGTGTTTGTCATCAAGAAGTGTGCAGCTAGGTATGGGGGAGGAGGAGATGGAGAATGGAGCTGGTGAACCAATTACAAGGAGAAGACAATAGGTAGAGGCTTTTAGCAACTACCATGATAGGAAACTTGAGGGGCAGGACTATGTGATTAAGGGGATGTCAAGAACCTTCCTATTGGATGAACTGAGTGGTATACTGTCCCATTCCCTTAAGACAACCTGTACGATCCTTCAAGACTCAAGAGGTTCAAGACTAGGTATTATATGCAATGCCAATACGACACTGGGCCAAGAAGAGGCGCTGGTTTTATGAGAATTACAGCCATGCAGGTGATCCTTCAGATGCTTTAGAAAAGAGACTGTAACTATTTTTGCCCAACACAAAAGTTTGGAGATTGTGTATACTGTAAATATTAGGACCTCACATGAATATATTCAGAAAGCCAATGTTATAGGAAAATAGGTAAATATCTAAAGTCCTTAGGATCCCAACTATATCTGTGAGTAAAAAAAAAAAAAAAAAAAACACAACTCAAAATGGCCTAAATTATGACATAAATTTTTTCACCTATAATAATTCAGAGGTAGACTGGGCCTCATTTTTATGTGTTTATTCATTTGCTTGTCCATTTCTCAGTTATGTTATCATTTTAGTCTGCTTTTTCCTAAAGCTGGTTCTCCTTGATGGCACAATATGCCTTCAGTACAGTAGTAGGCAGGGTTGTTCAGAGAAATTGAACCAATAGAATAATATATATGTAGATAGATATCTAAATAGATTAAGATATAGATGATAGATAGATCGATCGATCGATTGATAGATAGATATTTAGGGGAGTTTGCTCATGTAATTTTAGACATCCCATGGCAAGTTGTCTGCAAACTGGAGAACCAGGGAAGCTGATAGTGTGGTTCAGTCCAAGTCCCAAGTTCTCACACCCAGGAAAACAAATGGTATAACTCTCAAGCCGAAAACCTGAGAACACAGAGGGCCCACTTCAGCAAGTTCCAGAATCCAAAGACCAGTGAACCTGCAGTTCTGATGTCTAAGGGCAGAGGAAGAAGGATGTCCCAGCCCCATGAGAGGGATAGGGACGGGAGGAGAGAAAAGGAGAGAGTGGGAGAGGGAGAAAAGGAGAGAGGGATGGAGAAGGAGAAAGGGAGAGTAAAAGGGAAAGGAGGGAAGAGAATTCATCTTTCCTTTAAGATTTTTTTCTATGCATACCCTCAGCCTATTGGATGGTGCCTGCCCATATTGGGTGAGGATGGATGGTCCTTACTCTGTCTACTGATTCAAATGTCAGTCTCTTGTGGAATCACCCTCACAGACATAACCAGAAGTAATAGTTTACCGGCTATCTAGGTATCCCTTAATCCAGTTAAATTGACATGTAAAATTAACTATTACAAGTGGCAAATGGGGTAAGTGCAGTATAATGGCTAACTTAGGTAATGTGGCTATCCAAAAATAGTTACCAGGCAAATAAAGCTTAGGTTGGTTTGAATGACTCAGAGGCTTCTCCTCTAGCTGAGATTGAGCTACATTTACTGGAATCATATAAACAACATTAGGGTTCTGTAAAGAACCTGGGAAGGAATCGTCAGTGTCTACCACAGCAAAAATAGCTCCATGCTACATTTTATGCTAAGTCAACTCTATTCCTCTTGTTTCCTAGATGCTTAGATTCCAAGGTGAAGAATTTATTTAAATCCTGCTTCTACCATCATGAATCAATCTAATCTTAGTCTATTAGATTGTTAGTTCCAATTTAGAATACAGTTTATACAACATACATTATTTTACATTAACATGTATTTGCCTCAAACTTGCCTTATTTTAATTGAAAACAACAGCTGCATTTTCATGTCAGGGTTTTCATTCAGTACCATTGCAAACAGCAGTTCAAAGTATAGCATTTCCTTCCCAAGCAACCTCAGCTGCCTAACCTCAAAGTATTATTTCATACTTCATTTAAACTTGCTTCAGTGATTTCACAGTTCCAAGGACTAGAGAAACCGAAACCATCAGCAAATGGAAAAAAAAAACAAAATCAACAACCACCAAGGTTATTTTTGTTGTTTTTGTTTTGTTTTTTGCACTTTCTCACTTCCCACATGCTTTTAGTTGTAGTTTATCACTTTCCCTTCCCCATTTTTTCACGTACTGAACTTTACTTAACCTCTGAGGTTCAACTCAATGTTCCTTTCCTCTGGGAAAACTTTGCTGAGGTTTTCTTCTATAAAAGTGACTTTCTTCTGTTTGCTCTCATCTCAACCCTTGTCAAATTGCCACATTAATCATTTGCTCATCTTTCTTCTCTTTTAGCCTATCAGACCCTGCAGAATTTGTGACCTGTTCATTTTTATATTTGGTATTTTGTATGTAGTGAAGAAACGTTGGTTTAATTCATCAAAGAATAAGTTATAAGTTCATCTTAAAGTTACTCAAAGTTATCTCAAAAATAAATTTGAATGCTAGTGTCAATCTCTCGTTTTTCAGTTCCCACCTCTAGCACCCTTTTTCTTTGGAGTCTGAAATCCATGTTAAGATAGCAATTGAACATAAACTGTGGCCTCTGAGGACAAGGATTATTTTTGCTTCAGTGTTACCTTGAGGACAGTGTTTGCCACACTAGTGCTAAGCAACTGTAACAAAAATGAATAAATGTTTTTCTTCTGGTCAAGTCCCTTTTATGGTACAATATGCTTTGGGGTTCTTTTTTCCTTTTAAATGTTATTTTTGTATTTTTATGAGCTTAAATATAATTAAATCAAGTATTTTTAAATTTCAGGCAGAAATCTTTAATAATTTTTTGTGTGCTCTGCCATGAAAATACCCTGACACATTTATACTTTTATTCATTGGCCAAAGTTACAAGCAGAAATATTTCTAATAATTTTTCGGGCGATCTGCCATGAAAATACCCTCACTCATTTATGCTTTATTCATTGGTCAAAGTTTCAGGCAGAAATATTTCTAATAGTTTTTCGTGTGATCTGCCATGAAAATACTGTCATGCATCCATTGGCCATTAATTGGTTGAGGGCCCATGCTGCTGTAAGTGCCAAACACATGAGACACAGGTGAGCCTCAGTCAACACTCTCCTGATAAGCCCCTGGACTTGGCAAGGAGCGCTGCTCTCTGGTGTGTTCACTCTGTCCATCAGGATTTAAGTAGGCTAGTACTTGTTCTAAAAATTTATTGGCAACATAACTTAACAAAACATTTTCTAACAGGAGTTTAATAAAGACAACAGTTTGTTTTTCATTTGTTTTGTCTATTTTAGAATGTGTGTACTCATGCTGAAGGATAATTAAATATATCCAACTCTTTATAGTACAGTTTGACACTGATTTTTATTTGCTATTATTTACTGTTTCAAATCAAGTAGAACTATTTGTGATATTCATACAGAAACACTAGACAACTTAGTGAACTTCCATGATGTTTTTTAAACTCCTCATGAATAGCTTCCATGTCTCATTTATATCTGTGGGCTCTCTTCCCTGAATTATCCTAATTATGTCTTTTCTGCCATTAAAGCTACATTTAGAACAAAATGTCAGTCTTCCAAATATGCAATATGAAAAATGTGATGAAGAAGAAATGTTTCTTCTGGTAGGAACTCAGAGCATAAGGTATTATTATTTTAAGGACATTGCTCTCATTGTTTATTTTTTGACCCTCTACTTGGTCATTATTTGCCTTTTACACCAGTACACAATGTAAAGTAGATTCAGAGTCAACATTATTTCTCAGTGTTTGTTTATTTATTTACTTATTTTTATTTATTAATTTTTTTTTTTTTTTGCTGGGCTAAATTCCTTCCTTCTTTCCTTGTAGAAGGAAGTTGGGCATTTTGGAAAGGTACACAATTCATATCTAAATTTCTTCTTCTCTATTTACAAACTGATCTCCATGTTCTTATTGCATGGCTATTCTCAATTCCATATGAAAATCTAGGCTTTTACAGCTCTCAACAATTTTATGTTTGTATATCTTATGAAGAAATTTTGTCTATATAGAAGGGTTTCTTTGTTAGTGGTTTAATACAATTCAAAATAATTTCACAGCTAATTAACAACAATTGGATTTTTGATATTTAAAAGGCATTCTTAGCAGGATTTTGATACAAATACATGGTAAGTTTTACTGCTGTTCATGGTGCAAATCAGTCACTTTATAAATACAAAATAAATGAATACATTTCTCACCGAGTTTTACACATAATTTTGGAAACAGGAAAATGTACTGGGATTAATTAGGGTATTCGAATGTAAACAGAAAAAGAGATGACAGAGACCTGTCATTTTTTTTTTTGAATAGAAGCTTTCCAGAGCAGAGAAAGCACACTTGTTAGAAGTATTGAATTGCTGGAAAATTCTCATGTTTCCCTAGGTACATGAAAATCTTTATCTCTTACTAACAATGAATGCAGTCAAATTTTTAGTTCAGTGTTTACATAGCTGGAAAACTCTAGGAGCCTCAAAAATGCTTCTCTTGTTGGCGAAAGCCTTTTCAATTAGAAACAGTCCTTGAGTTATCCCCAGTTGTTTATTTAAAGCTTACTAAAAACAAACAAATGAACGGCAGAAATGGATGTGCTGCCGGCTGCCAAATTGATTAAATCGCTTGACAGTAAATAACTTGGCAATAACAGCCTAATGGCAGAAAGCAGACTCAATCAGTGATGCAAGTATTTATAGTGCAGGGACAGAGACTTTGTAATGGCAGAGTACTTTGTGTCAAACTAACCCTCCTGCTGACAATTATAAACGTTGGTCAAAATATAAAAAGCAACTATTTGAAAGTATTGTATGAATGACCCAGGGAAGTAGAAACCAGAGGGGTCGCTAACCTTGAAAGAAGAAAATACCAGGTGAAATCCACATTGAAATGGCCTACCCTTGAACACTCTCCTGTCACTTGGGTTACTGGGGAGTAAGGGAAATAGGGCTCAAGCCGAAAGCAGCACTCTCTGGCCTGAGGAGTCAGAGAGTAGAGTTCAGGGTCTTCAAAAGCAATAAGGAGACAGATCATGGAAATTTCTCGTTTTTCTTTCTCCAGTTTTGATCGGGTTTTTCACATGCATGTGGCAATCAGTACTTAAACACTCCAGGGCACGCTTCAGCAGATTTCCCAAGCCTTCTTGCTGGGCAGCCACCTATTCTGCAGTGTTTTATCCTGCAAAGTGTAGCCACCTTAGTCTCCCCAAACTCCAATGCAGTGAGATTGCCCACTCTGTGCTGTGGTCTTGAAACTCCTTCCAGAAGGCAGTGGTCAGAGCCACCAGTAGGGTTCACCTAATTTGTTTTCCTTCTCTTAGAGATCGCTGGTCTGTACTGGTTGCTTTCTAATTTCTATGCCTAATTCTCTCTGTTCTGCTTCTGGAACACCAATTACATGTATGTTAGACCATTTACCATTGCTCGACAGCCTTTAGAAATGCTTTTCATTTCACTGTGTGTGTGTGTGTGTGTGTGTGTGTGTGTGAATTTGGGTAATTTCTATTAACTTAGTTTCAAGTTACTAATTATTTCCTCAGTTGTGTCAAATTTATTAATGAGCCACTAAAGAAATTCTTTATTTCTCCATTTGATCTTTCTTAGCATTTTTATCCCTCTGCTTAAATTTCCAAACCATTGGTGCATAATATTTACTTTTTCCACCAGATCTTCCACATAGTAATCATAGTCATTTTAATGTCCCTCTCTGATAGTCACAACACCTGTGTGTTCTCGAAGCCTAGTTTTACTGATGACCATTTGTTTTGATAGTGATACAACAATGAAACAATCCTTTCATTGTTATATGTCTCATAAGTTTTTATTGAATCCCAGACATAGTGTATAGGTTGTAAGGACTGAGGTAAAGAGTATTTATACCCAGAAAATGTTTTTCTTTTCTTTTCTAAGGCAATTTAGAGTGATCAAAAGTTGAGCTGAGTTTGGATTTATTGTTGCTGTGGTTACCTTCTGCACACACAGGTCTCAAATTCCTCAAGTGTGCCTTGTGCCTAGGCTGGGGTCTGAGGTACCAGAAGGTTCCTATTAGTGTTTGAATTATACCCTCAATGAATGAGGACACCTCAAGAAGATCTCTGTCCATGGCCTGCCCCTCCTCAGTGGCACCCTCAGTGCTTGGCCAGCTTCTGGTGGGAAGCATGGGTGGTTCTCTGTTGTCCTGGCCTATCCTCAAACTGAGGTAGATCTGTGCACCTGAGCTTTGCAGGTGAGGCAAGCTAGGTATTCATGCTTCCCCTCTTCATGTCAGTCTTATTCTGACTTGTAACTGTAAAATTTCTTACACAGGAGACATTTCCCTGCCTTTCCTGCAGCAGTAGTAATTCACTAATCATATGGATAAAGTCCCAGGCCCGGTATCCTTTCTGCCCTCACCCAAGGGTATAGAAGTGTTTCTTCTAGTTTTCCCTTTGTAGCAATTGGTGAGCTGATTTCTTCTTACCTACCTCCCACATCTTGGTGGGCACCTCTTCCTCCCATAATGATGTGGTTTGACTTTGCCTCATCTTAAATTGTAGCTCCCATAATTCCCACATTTGATGGGAAGGACCTGGTGGGAGGTAACTGAATCTTGGGGGTAGGTCTTTCCCATGCTGTTGTCATGATAGTAAGGTGTCTCTTTCCTCTTCCTTTGTCTTCTGCCATGATTGTCAGGCCTCCCCAACCATGTGGAACTGTGAGTCCATTAAACCTCTTTCCTCTGTAAGTTACCCAGTCTCAGGCATGTCTTTGTTAGCTGCATGAGAATGACTAATACACATGGCATGCCACAAGTGAGACAATCCTAGGTCCCCTTTATTTTAGGGAAGACTGTGCCTCACTGAAATTTATGCTACTTTGTTATATTGTGCCTTTGGATCTCTGACAACTTCAGAAAAAGTTATTAGTTAGTAGTTCATTTGAATTTCTCTTATTATTGGATTGGGAAAGACAGTCTTTTCAGCTCTTTACATTTTAGACAAAAATGAAACATTTGCCATTCATTAAACATATGTATTCCTAGATATTTAATGTTTCTTTTTCTTTTATTTTTATTGATTTATTATTATTTTTTGAGACAGTCTTGTTCTGTCACCAGGCTGGAGTACAGTGGCACAATCTCTGCTCACTGCAACCTCTGTCTCCCAGGTTCAAGCAATTCCCCTGCCTCAGCCTCCTGAGTAGCTGGGGCTACAGGCACGTGACACCATGCTGGCTAAAGTTTAGCAGAGATGGGGTTTCACCATGTTGGCCAGGATAATCTTGATCACCTGACCTTGTGATCCACCCTCCTCGGCCTCCCAAAGTGCTGGGATTACAGGTGTGAGCCACCGCGCCTGGCCTGTTGTTTCTTTCTGATGCTACTTAAAGGGTAATGTTTTGAATATTTACTGGTTATTTGCTGATGGTATATAGGAATATAATTGATTTTTATATACCAACACTAAATTCAGTGGCCTTGTTAAATTTACGTATTAATTCTAAGATTATTCTTTGAATTTTCTAGGTACTCAATTCCTTGTCTGAATATTATTCCTTCCTTTCTAATAATCGTAAATCTTGTTTCTGTTTCTGGTCTTATAAAACTGCAACAACCTTTAGTATAACGTCAAATATAAGTGGTGACAATGCAACATTTTCAGTCTCATGAAAAAGATTTAAATATTTCACCATTATGTATCTCTTTTTTTTGCTATAGAATTTCCTCAATATTCTTTATGGGATTCAATAATTATCTTTTATTCCCAGTGTACTAAGATGTTTTCTGATGAATGTTTGCAGCTTTTCTGTACCTTTTCAGATGATGACAATGCTTTTCATTTTTATTGGATTAACATGAAGAATAACATTGTATTTTAAAATGTTAAGGCAGCTTTGCATTTTGTTTAAAAAAAAAGTCCACAGTGTCATGATGTGCTATTCTTTCTATATATTTCTGGGTTCGGTTTGCTTAGTTTTCATGGAATGATTTTGAATTTCAGAATTAATTTCTGTTACCTTTTTAGATTTATTCACATTTTCTACTTATTTCAGGTGACTATTGCTTTTTTTCTGTGCATTCAAATATTTATCTAAATTATAAAATGTATTGACATATAGTTGTTAATATTATGTAAAAGTGTTTCATATCATATACACCCATATGCAGATAAATAAATCTTTAAAAACAATTTTCAATATTGGTAATTGGAGCACTCTCTCTCTTCTCTCTCTTGCCGTCGCTCCTCTCTCCTTTATGCTGTTCCTTCTACTTTCTTTTAGATTAGCCTTGCCAGAGATTTATTAAACTTATTAGTCCTTTTAACGGATAATATTTCACCTTTGTTGTTTTTCTCTAGTATATTTGTTTTCTATTTCATTGGTTTCTAGTTTTATCTTTATTCTTTATTACTTCATCTGTAAACATTTTTTGGGTTAATCTATTGTTCATCTAAATTCTTGAGATGAACACATAGATCATTAATTTTTCAGCCTTTATTCTGTTCTGATTATGCAGCTAACGCTATACATTTTCCTTTAAGCGTTGTTTAGTTGCATACACAGATTTGATATAATTTTTATAATTATTCATGTTATTTTCTAGTTTCCACTTGATTGCTTCTTACAATCCCAGATTCTCTAAATGTATATTTCTTAGTGTCCAAACATTTGCTTTTTAAAAATATCTTTTTGTTATTGATATTTATTTTTTTATAGTATAGAACATACTCTGAATTATTATAATTTTTTTCAGATTTATTAAGATTTGCTTGACTGAGCATCATATGGATGATTTGATAAATGTTCGATGTACACCTAAAAAGAATATATATTTCACACTATACAATTTTAACTGGGACAAGATGATAAATGGTAGTGTTCAAATTTTAAATACGATTTCTTGTTTTTCTTTTCTACTTGAACTCCAGTTACTGAGAAAGTTGCAGTTAAAATCTCCCAGTATAACTATAAATTTATCTATTTCTCCTTCTGGTTGTATCAAATTTGGCAGATTTCTATATTTGTAAGTGATAACATATTTTGAGGCTTTTTCATTATGTGCATAATAATTAAGATTTGGATAATGTAAGTAGTGAGAATTAATCACTGTCTTCAGCAATATGGAACTATTGGTGACCTTAACAAAATTAATTTTATTGGAGTAATGAGAACTAAAGATTGATTGGAGTGCAATCAAGAGAAAATGAAAGGAGACATATGGAAGCAGAAGTTATAAACAGATAGCTATATTCAAAGATTTGTTTTTTTAAGTAGAGACATAGAAATGTGATGGTAGATAGAAAAGAAATATTGGATCACGGGAGGCTGCTGTGTGGTGTGTATGTGTTTAAAGAGAAATTTTTACAGCATGTTTTTGTGTAGTTGGTAGAGAAATTTGAAAATCAGGGAAAGAGGAGAACTAATTGAGAAAGCAAATCTTTGAGAGGGTCGGGGACCCAGTGTACAACAATGAACAGTTTATTGTAATACAGGGAAGGAAGATAAAATGAACATTCATGTAAGTAGATTGGTCAATTGTGGTGAAAACATGTAAGTTTCCTCCCCTTAAAAAAAAATTCTGTGAAATAAGAAGCTCATCATCTGAGTATGAGGGGAGGGGATACTGGGGATCGAGTGTAGAGGAGAATTTGTGAAGTAGTTTTAGGAGGTGGTAGGAAAATAAGTAACTCGCAAAGTGAAGCCGGGTGGTGAGTCATCAGTGAAGGCCTCCTAAAGGTTGATTGTCATGAAGCAAAAATGGGACCAGTTGTATGTCCCTCAGATAGCATCACCTCCACATCTGAGAGGGTAGATTATAAATTAGTGGGCAGGGTATGTTTTTCCCTTCTCCTTCTTGATGAAAGTTCTGCTTAATTAACTGGGAGCTTATCATACCATGGTGGTTCTCTGCCTGCTTCATTTTAGTGCCATTTGCTGCACCATAGATTCTGTGACTACTGTAAATTTCCTACAAATTTTGGATACTGATTCACTCTCAGTCCTAATTCTAAGCATTGTAAAATCTTGATTTTTTTTTAAAATTTCAGTAGGAAGTTAGGAAGGATTGAGAAGGTGATTTTAACAGATGCCACTTTCAAACAGAAAGGAGTGAGAAGACTGATTTATTAGTCACCTGACAACACATTTCTACTTTGTGAAAATGTGTCACATTGTCTTGCAGAAATACCTCATGTGATCACCATCTTACCATCATTTTTTCTACTTTAAACCTTCATGTGTCCTTTTCCCCGAATCTGTAATTACCAATCCAGTTGTGACTCCCCCAGAGCCACTTTTTATGGACTCAGTGGATGTACCTCTTTTAGCTCTTCCTTGGGATCCGAGGTCATCTAAAAGTCAATTCTCCTTCACAATGAGATAGCTGTATTTTTGTGTTAACTTAAAGTGTCTGAAAAGCTAATTTATGTGATGGATTAAAGTGACAGAATAAAAAAAATCACCCTAGGCACAGTCATTTCACATGGTGCAACATATTTCCAAAATAAAACCGCTTTTATTTCGACATGATATCCTTGGGAGCATTGGATACTGTGTGGCTATTAAGTCCTTCACGCATCATTAATTCTCAAGCAAGAAGGTGATAAATCTCACCACAAAACTAGTTCAGTACACATAGGAAAATAATAGAGCTGATATTATTTTTGTCTTGATCACAGACTGTAGTTTAAAGGAAATATTACATTTTTATACAAATTCAGCTTGATAAGAATAATATGATCCAGGCTAAGGCCACTGATGCTATAGGTTCAGACATCATCTCCCATGCTCCCACTCCCTCTCTTATCAACAGGTCCACCTGGGGCCTTATGTTACTTTAAAAATTGCACAGATTCAATTTGCACATTTAGAAGCAAGCTTGGTTGTTGTTTACGTCCTTCATAATTACCTTCTTTTGTATAGGAATGTTCGAGCATAGTTTTCATTTTGTACTAAGTCAGAGACATCCTTGTGGAGAGTTTTATTCTGACTTATAAGAGACTATAGTATTAGCTACTTCTATCTCTAGCCTGCCATAGCTTGAACCCTTAAAGCTTTTCCAAAGAAGAAACATTTGTTGACAGTGACGCTTGGAATAGAATGGTTGAGACCAATATTAAGTAGAAGAACCAAAGTTATTGATAATCTTGTGGATTTCCTTCTTTAGACAAGATTTCAAAAGAGTTTATAGCATCAGAAAAAATACTGGCAGCAGTCTAGGCAACAAATCTCTTCTAAATGTTATCTCTGAGATATTATGGTTTTAAGAAGCAATATGAAATATTCAACAATACAGTAAAAATGACACAATTGGTACCTAGCTCCAGATTATTCTTCTCTCATGACGTTTGAAAAGCAAAAACCAAATTTAGTATGTGAATAATTTAAAAACCTTTAGAGGAAGATCAACATGAAATCTTTTCCATTTTACATTTATGTAATCATTACCTAGGTGAATCTGATGCTAATTAAGATGCAGGAAGATGCATTTTGTATTTTCTTCTGTTGATGTCTAGCATAATGATCGTTCACTAAAATATAATCAAGAAAATATGTCCTATAGCTTGAATAACTCAAATCAGCTTTAATGCAAGAGAACATAAAATAAATGAAAAACGTCAATTGTGGAAAGTTAATAAAAGTAAACACAAGTTCACAAAAACCATTATTCTTCAGTTTAAACTCTTATCATTGAATGCTGTATTTTCCATTTCAATTCTGTAAGACTCTTTACTACCAGCTGTATTACATCAGCCATGGGCATCAATACAATTATTGGTGATGGTAACAGAATAAATTACCTAGCAGGGAAAATACAAACCTAGAAAGTTAACAAAAATGAATCTATTTGTCTATATGACTCAGTGTGATACGCCATAAGGAAAAAATAAACAACTTAGTGGACTGGTGTTGCATAATGTGAGAGAGATCATCAGGAGAATGACTTGATGGCAGGCTTCAAGTAGACTTCTAGATATTGTGACATAACAGCTTGGAAAGTTTCTTTTATATTGCCCAGTATAATTGAGGCACTGTTGTTTGATATTCAGTTCCATCTGGGAAATATGAAAGAAAAAGGATCCCTAATGGTATGTGTCTTAGCAATTTGTTTCTGTAAAAATAGGCAGCACTCTATTACTGATTGTGCTGAGCTGAGATTCTATAACTCATATTACATCAAGTGCAAAGCGGTTATTCACCGGTGCTGGCATATAAACATTGGAGAAACCCACACATCCCACTTTATGCAATTTGTTCATTCATTTATCAATGATTCAGCAAACATTGATGAGTAACTATGATGGTTAATTTTAGGTATCAACCTGAATGGATTAAGGGATACCCAGTTAGATGGTAAAGCATTACTTCTGGGTATGTCTGTGAGGGTGTTTTTTTGTAGGAGATTGGCATGCGAGTCAGTGTCTGAGTAAGGAAGATCTTCCCTCACCCAATGTACATGGGTACCATCCAATTGGCTGGGGGCTCAGATAGAACAAAAAGGGATAGGAAAGGAGAATTCATTCTTTTTTTCTTCTGAGCTGGGACATCCTTTTTGGACATCAAAACTCCAGATTCTCAGACCTTCACTCTTGATCTGGGAGTTACACCATCACCTTCCCTGGTTCTTAGCCCTTCAGAATTGAACTGTGCCATGCTATCATCTTCCCTCGTTATCTTGCCTACAGATGGCTTATCATAGTACTTCTCTATCTCCATAATCACATGAACCAATCTCCCTAATAAATCTTTAATATTTCTATATAATAGATAGATATATAGATACGATCCTCTTTGTTCTTTATCTCTAGGGAAACCTGACTAATACAATAACCCTTTCTGTTATAAGCACAATTCTAGGTACTCAAGAAAGCCATGGGTCATTTCAAAATTGTTAACCCTATATAAACTTACAAGTAGGGCTTAATAACTGAAGATACCAACACATCTCTATTCTTTATTTAATATTACTTCCTTTGAATGTCTTTATTAATTCTCATGTGTAATTAAAAGTATACTGATCTATACAAATTTTACTCTTTACTAAATGTTTAGACTCATACAGCCTGTCACCCTTCATCAACCTGTTCAGTTCTGTTTCTCACTTTATTAGGTGTGAAAGCACAAACCTTTTATAAACTAACAGAGTTCAAACCAAAACATTCCCTGAAACCATAACAAAAATGCAATAAAATAAAAATAAAATTGTGTTTGCTTTTTTGCCTATCCCTCAACCCTCAGCAATTTTTGTTTTTAGACATGTTGTGTTTATAATTGGATGAATTCCCTTTAGACTCCAGGCACTTCTGGCTAGTATATCATGTTGTTTTGTTATTTTGCTTTGAAATACCATTTTTCTGAATTTAAAGGTAATACTTATTGTTTATAAAACTTTGGATAATAAAGTATAAAAAATGCTGATGATACTTCCTTCTAGACTTCTATTACAATTAGAAAGTTCTTATTTTCCTTAGATAAATGGTAGTAGAGAAATAATCCAAATACAATCCAATTAAAATAAGAAGTAGCATATTATTGTAGTGCAGCTGCCAGATTTAGAAGATTCAAATACAGGACACCTAGTTAAATTCAAATGTCAGATAAACGACAGGCAATATTTTTCATATACTTACATTCCATGCAAATACTGTGTAAGACACATATATAGGACACACACTAAATTTTTTTCATTGTTTAAATGAAATTCAAATTTAATTGCATATCCCATTGTTAATATGGCAACCTTATAGTATACAAAGAAATGGTTGATTGCAACGTGGCTTGAAAACTACATACAAGTAATATCTTGTATGTGACCAAAAATTATAATTATAATCATAATATTGCATTAATTAGTCAAATGGATAACATATTCATTTTGTTTTGTTTTGAAATGATTTTCACTTCAAAATTTTGTGAAAACATTATAGGATATCTTTATATTTTACTCTCTAAGATAAAACAACGTGAGTAGATGTTCTAATATGTATTTAGGAATTTCATTAGTTCTGCAAGAGTACTACTGTTTACCTTTGATATTTAAATTGTTTCACTTTTAAGTACTCAGAATAGTCCATGTTCACTTTTTTTTCTCCAGTGTTTATATGGTTGAACTCTGCTAGATCCTCTCTTGTTCATGGAATTGCTGCTGCTCTGAACTATCACTTGCATTGATTCAGGGAATCTTGGATCTTTTACTAAGTAAAATATCATAGAGATTATTACCTATCAATCATAGAAACAGTATCATTCTTTTAAATTGCTGATATATTACATGGCTGTATACTATTATCTAGTTAAACAGTTTTCTACTGGTATATACTTAAGCATTTTGAAGTTCTTTATTTACATTTCAGTTTCTCCTGTAAGAAATCCACTGGAATGGGCCAGGTGTGGTGGTCCACACCTGTAATTCCAGCACTTTGGGAGGCCTAATGGGAGGATTGCTTGAGCTCACAAGTCCAAGACTAGACTGGGTAACATGGTAAAATCTGATCTCTACAAAGAAATACAAAAATTAGCTGGGCCTAGTGGTATGTGCCTGTAGTCCCAGCTACCAGGAAGACAGGTGGGAGAATGGCTTGAGCCCTAGAAGTGGAAATTGCAATAAGCAGAGATCATGCCGCTGCACTCCAGCAGGGATGATAGAGCCAGACCTTGTCTCACAAAAAGTAAATACAATAAATAAATCCACTAGAATGAATTCTAATACAGGACAGGAAAGCCAGCACAGCTGTTTCATCAGGGACAGTCACAGGAACAGTCTTACCTCTTTTGGCTCCTCCATACACTCAGCTTATGGTGTCTATCCTCGATGTCACTTTGGGATTCACATCTGCTGTAGCTCCAACCATCATGTCCAAGCTTCAGGTGAAAGGGAGCTCTGTCCAGCTGAATCAGATCTTTTAAAGGAATTTTCTGCTGGTCACACAATAAATATTCCATTTCTATTTTATGACCTACAACTTTTTCACATTGCCATGCTTAGGTGCTAGGAAGGTTGAGAAATCCCATTGCAGGTACCCACATTCATGTTATGTTACTGAAAATAAAAGAGTGGAGAATGCACAGATAATGATGAACCTCTGACATCCTAAGACAAAATATCCATAAACTTTTAAGTGTAATAAATATTACACCATATCTATATACTGACAGAACTTCAAGGACTTGGATTTGTTATTGGATTCAACTTGTTAATATGTTTTTTAAAATTTTTTAGAGTGTATATGCAAAGAAAATTGGTCTGTAATTTTTTTTTTTGGCAATGTTCTTGTTCAGTTTTGATACTAGGGGCATGCTGGCTTCCTAAAGCAATTGTGAGGTGTGTCTTCCTCTTATTTTTTTTCTTGACTTAATAATGGCTTAGGCTGCAGAATACAGTGTTAAATAGCAGTGGTAATACAGAAATCCTTGCCTTTTTCCTTATCTCATGGTACATAATCCAGCCAATACGAAGAATGATGTTACCTGTAAGTTGTTGGCAGATGCCCTTTGTAGGTTTTGGTACCTTCCTAGTTAGTTAAGAGCGTTATTTTCCTCATCATGAATGAGTGTAAAATTTTGTCAGTAGATTTTTTTCTTTACCTGTTTAAATGACCCCATAGTTATTTTTATTTATTCTCTTAATATGATGAATTACATCAATTAATTCTCAAATGTTTAACCAATCCACCTCGTATTCGTGGCATAAACCCTAATATAGTATAATATATTATTTATATATTGCTGGATTTAATTTGTGAATTATAGTAGTTTGCTAGAGTTATTGCAACAAAATACTACAGACTTGGAGGCTTAAACAACAAATAATTAATTTTCTTACAGTTCTAAGGCTAGAAATCCAAGTTCAAGGTTTCAGCAGGGTTGGCTTCTCCTGAGGACTGTTCCAGGCCTCTCTCCCTGGTTTGTTCATAGTCGTCCTCTCCCTGTGTCTTCATATCATCTTCCATCCTCATTTGTGTCCAAATTTCCCCTTCTTATACCACTCATATTGGATTAGTGCCCACTTTAATTACCTCAATTTAAACTCAATTATCTGTTTAAAGAACTTCTTTCCAACTACAATTACATTCTGAGGTACTTGGGATTAGGACTTCTACATATAAATTTGGGATAGTCACAATTCAGCCCAAACACCAATACTTGATAAATATATATATTTTTTAATTATATTTTTTATTATACTTTAAGTTCTGGGGTACATGTGAAGGATTGTTACATAGGTATACACATGCCATGGTGGTTTACTACATCCATCCCCCTGTCATCTACCTTAGATATTCTCCTAATGCTATCCCTCCCCTAAACCCCCACCCCTTGTTATCCCTTCCCAGCCCCCCACCCCCCAACAGGCCCTGCTGTGTGATGTTCCCCTCCCTGTGTCCATGTGTTCTCATTGTTCAACTCCCACTTATGACTGAGAACAAGGTGTTTGGTTTTCTGTTCTTTTGACAGTTTGCTGAGAATGATGGTTTCCAGCTTCATCCATGTCCCTGCAAAGGACATGATCTCATCCTCTTTTATGGCTGCATAGTATTCCATGGTGTATATGTGCCACATTTTCTTTATCCAGTCTATCACTGATGGGCATTTGGGTTGGATCCAAGTCTTTACTATTGTGAAAAGTGCTTCATTGAACATACGTGTGCATGTGTCTTTGTAACAGAATGATTTATAACCCTTTGGATATATATCCAGTAGTGGGATTGCTGGGTCAAATGGAATTTCTATTTCTAGATCCTTGGGAAATCGCCACACTGTCTTCCACAATGAGTGAATTAATTTACACTTCAACCAACAGTGTAAAAGCATTTCTATTTCTCCATATCCTCTCCAGCATCCATTGTCTCCAGATTTTTTAATGATTGCAATACTGACTGGTGTGAGATGGTATCTCAATGTGATTTTGATTTGTATTTCTCTAATGACCGGTAATGATGAGCTTTTTTTCATATGTTTGTTGGCTGCATAAATGTCTTCTTTTGAGAAATGTCTGTTCATATCCTTTGCCCACTTTTTGATGTGGTTGTTTGTTTTTTTCTTGTGAATTTGTTTAAGTTCTTTGTAGATTCTGGATCTTAGCCCTTTGTCAGATGGGTAGATTGCAAACATTTTTTCCCATTCTGTTGGTTGCCAGTTCACTCTAATGGTAGCTTCTTTTGCTGTGCAGAAGCTCTTAAGTTGAATTAGATCCCATTTGTCTATTCTGGCTTTTGTTGCCATTGCTTTTGGTTTTTAGTCATGATATCCTTACCTATCCCTATGTCCTGAATAGTATTGCCTGTTTTCTTCTACAGTTTTTATGGTGTTAGGTCTTATGTTTAAATCTTTAATCCATCTGGAGTTAATTTTTGTACAAGATGTAAGGAAGGGGTCAAGTTTCAGTTTTCTGCATATGGCTAGTCAGTTTTCCCAGCACCATTTATTAAACAGGGAATCCTTCTCCATTGCTTGTTTTTGTCAGGTTTGTCAAATATCAGATGGTTGTAGATGTGTGGTGTTACCTCTGAGGCCTCTGTTCTGTTCCATTGGTCTATTTCTCTGTTTTGGTACCAGTACCATGCTGTTTTGATTACTGTAGCCTTGTATTATAGTTTGAAGTCAGGTTAGTGTGATGCTTCCAGCTTTGTGTTTTGTTTTGTTTTTTCTTAGAATCGTTTTGGCTATTCAGGCTTTTTTTTTGGTGCTATATGAAGTTTAAGGTGTTTCTTTCCAGTTCTGTGAACAAGGTCAATGGTAGCTTCATGCAGATAGCACTGAATTTACAAATTACTTTGGGCAGTAAGGCCATTTTCACAATATTGATTCTTCCTAACTGTGAGCGTGGAATGCTTTTCCATCTTTTGTGTCCTCTCTTATTTCCCTGGGAGATAATTTTTTAAAATTTGTATATATACATATATATATAATTATAAAATATGTTAATTTTTATATATATATATGTTTTATTGCACTTTAGCTTCTGGGGTACATGTGAAGAACATGCAGGATTGCTGCAGAGGTACATACATGGCAATGTGGTTTACTGCCTCCATCCCCCTGTCACCCATATCTGGCATTTCTACCCATGTTATCCCTCCCCAACCTCTCTACCCCTCACTGTCCCTCCTCTGTTTCCCCCCAACAGACCCCAATGTGTGATGCTCCCCTCCCTGTGTCCATGTGTTCTCATTGTTCAACACCCCCCTATGAGTGAGAACACGCAGTGTTTGATTTTCTGCTCTTGTGTCAGTTTGCTGAAACTGATGGTTTCCAGATTCATCCATGTCCCTACAAAGGACACAGCTCATCATTTTTTATGGCTGCACAGTATTCCATGGTGTATATGTGCCATATTTTCCTTGTCTAGTCTATCATGAATGGGCATTTGGGTTTTTTGGAGATAATGCTTTTAAAGTCTTTCTTTACAAGTCTTCACCTTTCTTCCTTCCCTCCCTCCCTTCCTCCCTCCCTTCCTGCCTTCCAGTTTTCTGTCTTCCTGCCTTCCTCTTTTTTAGTGATGTCTGCTAGGTTTTGTTACTAGGAATATGCTGGTCTCTTATAATGATTTCAGTAATGTTCACTTCCCTCTTGTTTTCTAAAAAAAGATTTTGTAAGATTTTGATGTTACTGATTCTTTGCAATTTGATAAAATGCCATCAGTGTCTGGAGCATTCTATTTAGGAAAGTTTTTAACTAACAACATTATTCTAAAATTTTATACAACTGTACAGCTTACTTATTTCTTTACAAGTAAGCTTTGACCGATTTTATCTTTCAAAGGATTTGTGCATTTTAATGATATCATTAAATTTATTGGTAGAGCTTATTATACTATTCCCTTATTATTCTTTCAATATTTGTAGAAACTGCAATGATGTTAGCTCTCTCATTTTTGATATTGATAATTTGAATCTCCTCACTTTTATCCCTGATCAGTAAGATTAGAGGTTAATCCATTTTTTTATCTTTACAAAGCACTAGTTTTGCTTTTATTGATTTTCTGAATAGGTTTTCTGCTTTCTGTTTCATTGATTTCCATTCTGATCGTTCATATTCCCTTTCTTCTTAAGTTTTGTTTAATTTGATTTTCTTTTTCTTTTTTCTTACGGTAGCTGCTGAGGCTATTGCTGTGAGACCATTCTTCTTTTCTAATATAGGTGTTAAGTGCTACACTACTGTAGTAGCTAGTGGCATGCCACAATTTTGACATGTTGTGTTTTTACTTTTATTCAATTAATGATGCTTTCTAATGTCCCTCGATTTTTTCTTAACCCATGTTTCATTTAGAAATTTAAATTTTGTTAATCCAACATTCAGGGAATTTTCAGGGATCTTTCTGCTACTGATTTCCAATTTAATCTCATTGTGGTCAGGAAACACGCTTATATTAATAGTACTTCTAGTTCTTTAAATATATTGAGACTTGTTTTATGTCTCAGAATATGTTATATCTAAGTTAATGTTTTGTGTGCATTTGAAAAGCATATGTATTTTGCTGTTTTGGGCTGAAGTGTTCAATAAATGTCAATTAGATTGAGCTAGTTAGTTGGTAGTGTTCAAATCTTCAACATCTACTTATTTACTGTATAACTGTTCTCTCAAGTATTGAGAGAATACAATTAAAATCTTTAACTATAATTGTGGATTTGCTTAATTCTCCTAGAGGTTCTAACAGTTTTTATTTAATATATTTTGAAGTTGTGTTATTAATTGTCTATATGTTTAAGATTGTTATATTTTCTTAATGGACTGAAACACTTAACATTATAAAATGATTTGTTTATCTTTGGTTATACTTTTTATATCTATCTAATCTCCTATTCTTGTTTGTCTCTTTTTATATAAAAATTTTAATATTTGTCTAATTGGTTTGCTTGTTTTTTTGATTTTTAATTTTGTGGGAACCTAGTAGATGTATGCTTGATTATAACCTTCTATTTCTGAGACTTGCAGTTGATATATTTCCAATATCATGCATATCTTTTAATCTTTGCAGTCCTGAGGTTTTATTATATTTAGGTAAACAAATTTGTGATTGTCTTTTAGTGTCATTCATGCATATCTGCTTTCCACATATAATATTAATTTAAAGGTGTATTGATCTGCTTTCTAATTTTTTTCAGGCATACCTCTTTAATATATCTGTGCCCTAAGTTCCTTTAAGAAAATATATTTCTAGTAGTAACTAAATTTATGTTATGTTATTAATAGATATTAGTTTTTGACAGTACAATTTACATAAGCCTAGCATTATGAAATGCCATTACTAAATGTCATTACTAAGCAAAGCTAATTTTTAAAATCATAAATATGACACTACCTTTTGTTGTTATACAGAGCAAATGATGTACCAGTTATTCAGCATTACTTGTTGACCAGAATTGAAGTTTTCTTTATTGAAAACTTGAGGTTACAAATTTTAGGTTGTTAGGGTTTAGTCTCTCCACATTGTCATTGCTCTCTTTCCTCTGTGTAACACTAACTGAGACTGATGAGTGACCTGAATGGCTAATTGGCTTCCTTCTTTTTTCTTGCATTATTGTCCCACCTGAGTTCCCTGAATTGAATCCAGGAACTGACAAAATACAAAGAAAGGAAACTAAGATGTATAGAACTACAATGAAAATCTCTTCCTTTATATAGCTAGTTTATGTAAACCTTCCATTAGCACTTTGACTTACATATTGATTAATTTTAATATAAGAAATGCTTATTATGTGCAGCCAGTTTGCTAAAAGGATTCTCTGGGCTATCTCATTAAACATTTACAATAACCTTTGAGGAAAGACAGTGGGTATTAAGAAATTATAAAATATGTTATCATGTAGTATGAAATTATGTAAAAAGAATAATAATATGTAATATAATGTTACATACCATAACATGATTACATACTATAAAACTATCAGTTACAATTAATTTACCCTCTAAAAACGCTTTGTAAAAAGAAGCATGGTTAGCATGTAGACATATTTGGAATATAAATGTTGTGCTTATATTTTCTCAATTATCAAGAAAAAGAAATAATTCATAAGAAGTGTTTTCAGAATGGAAATAAAGATACAGACTATTAATATTTGCAATTAAGCCAAGAACCCACTTGAGATATAATGAAATGGGACAAAATTCTCCTTAAATGTGACACTGTGCATGTACCATTACTTGATTCCTCAACTCATGTGGATAATATTATAACATGAAAAGTTGTATGCAAATAAAACTAGCAGTTCCTAAACACAGAGAAATCTCTGCCTTTCCTACTTCATCGTGAGAAAAGTTCTAAGGACAAATTTGCAAATGGCTTGAAGATAAGCACAGAATGCTTGCAAATAAGACAAGTAACTCAGTCTTCATGTTTGTGAATATTGTAGATCTAGTGTATCTCCCATTTATTTCGTCATGAAAAAAGTTAAATACTTTAGGTCTACATAATTCCTCATGTGATCTAAGTACATGATTATTGCCATATTGGAGGAAATAACAAAACTGAGAGACTATCAAGCTTAATCTCCTGGTTTATTCCTGTTTGTAAATTAGCTTGGAGAGTTAGCACCATGGCAGCCTCCTGCTTTGAGTGCTTTCCCTTGTCCTTGCCAACATCAGAAAGAGTTGCCACAATCAAGGTAACCAACAGAAAGTCTGCAGTGTAAACTATGTAAGTAATTTGCATACGCTCAAAAAATGAGCAAGAGAGGGTAGCCAATTACAGTTAGTCCAGTGATCTGACTTCTCATTCCACTTTCTTGCCTTGAGCTCCCAAAGCCCAGGACTCACCACCAAATGCAGGGTTCTAGAGGTCTCTTGAAAGTCAGCAGGAAATGAGTGTAAGCCCCGAAGAAGCCTATGGCTGATGAGATCATTCTGGAATACTAAAGAAAAAATGAACTATATATCCCAGTCTGATTTTTATATTTACTTCATATTCTATTTTCCTTTCTTCCTTTTTTTCAATGAGTCTTCATGCTTTAAGTATGCCTAATCTGCAAGATATATTTCATAAGCTAATTCTAAGTCTTTTCATACTCCTTTGTTTATCTTCTGCCTCAATAGGTTTTCAAACTTTCATGTGGCTTTAACATTGGAAATTGGAAAGAGAAAATGAATAATTAAGGAATTAAAGAAACCACTTTTACAATAAACAGGAATATCATTTGCTTTTTTCTACTTACTTTTATTAAGAGAAAATTTCTTAAAATATATTTGTACTCTATTGCTGATAGAGGATGAATAAAAATCATCATAAGTTGGGGTTCTAGTCAAAAGCAGTTGTTACCTGGTTAAATAATTCACAAGAGATTCTTATCTGTGGTTATAGGTCATGAGGGGACATTATATATGCCTTTTTATATGTCTTAATATTGTACAAGAGATCTCAGAAATTCATATTCATCAAATACTAAAATCAAGATAATTTCTTTTAAGTTTTCCTGTCCTCAGTTTGTAAATCTTTATTATTATGGTTTAAAAATAAAATGATTCTTCAGTAATTTTAGAACAATGTGATTGCTGATATTTACCCCTTTCCATGACCTTACCACAAATCTAAATAAAGATTGTGATTTAAAAGCATCTGTGAGTCTCTTGTATGACCTGTCCATATTTGTTGAATCTCAGCTTGAAAACAGCATTATATTTAAACAACAACAGAGCCAATGCTTGTTTTCTTCCCTTGGCCAGATGGTGCATCATCTTGGGAAACGGTGTAACCTGTCACAGTGTGTAAGTGTGATCTTGTGTGAAAAAATTCTGCAAGCTTGGGACACTATCTGTAGAGGCCACATGCTGTCTCTCATTATCCCAAATAATTAAAATTTTGTATTTTCCATAACAAAACACCATTGAGATTAACAATTAAGAATCACAGACTAGGGTCAAAAAAACATAACATTTTTATAGTTAAAAAGGAGTCTTCTCTAATTTTTTTCTATCATATTTACATCTGTCTGCCTTAAGAATATGCTAAGACCCGCTGAGAAAAATAGCTTGAAATAGTTTAATAATTTTCCAAGTGTAACAGTCAGTGTCCAGCCAGAATAAGAAACCACTCTAGGTCTTTCAAGCAGGGGGGATTGTAATATAGGGTATTGCTTACACAAGTGTCGGAAGGGCTGGAGGAATGAATGGGGCAAAGAGGCCATTAGAGGAACCCAAGAGATGAAGAGCTTATTCAAAGAGTTGGAAGCTGTTAGCATCCCTGGGCTGGACCTCAGCTCTCTCTTGCCTCTGCTTTGCTGGAGGCAATGCCACTGTTACTGCTGCTGCTTTGAAACTGCACCATTTGTGTGCAGCATCTAGGTGCACTGCCATGTTGGTCCTTTTCTCTCTCTTCCAATGTCCTTCTAGTACCAACCTTTGGCAAATAAGCTAGAATATAGCTGGCAAGTGAGTCTGGAAATGCAATAAGAGATTATTCATTAGTCTTTGTCAGTAAAAATTGTTACCACCCTGACATCAGAGACTTGACTGGAGTTGAAGGCCAATATACCACACATATTTCATGGCAATTTATTTGAGCAGCTCATGATTTCAACTAGCAAGTCTATTAAATCCATTTAGTTGTAGACTTCTACTCATCTAGAAAGCTTAGCCTAAACAATTAATAAAGAATGCTAATTTTCTTGTACTTAGTTTTGGGAAAGAGGCCTCTACAAAAAAGTTTGCAATGAGACTTTCAACATAATATTTGAAGAAACACTCCTCAAAATATAAGCCATAGATCACTTCCGTCAGAATCTCCTGATGTACTTGCTAATTATATATATATATATAATTATATATATGTATATGTATATATATACACACACACTATATATTTAGTATTATTAGTATTATATTATACTTACATATACTTGGTATTTTATTATTTAATAGTTGTTAGCATGGAATATAGCTAGCTAGTTAGCTAGGTACATAGATAGATGTAGCTACAGATATAGATATAAATATATGCAAACTCTGTCCTAGATGTTCTAAATCAGAATCAGATTATGAACTCTGAGAACCTTCATTTTATTAAGCTCCGTTTGGTGGCTAATGTCCAGTCAGAATAACAAGTGACTATAATACTTTATCTTTTATAAGCAAACAGGGATACAGGGCAGGAAATTGCTTATACAGGTGCTATAGTCATTGATTTAGAGACTTGATTTTCAGTGGTTAGATGGTGATATGGACTAAATTGTTTCACCCCCAAATTTATATGTGGAAGCACAACCCAATCCCCCATTGTGACTGTATGGGAGGTTATCTCTAAGCAGGCAATTAAAGATAAAAGAAGTCATAAAGGTGAAGCCCCTAATCTGATATAACTGATGCCCTTATGAGAAGAGGAAGAGGCAGCAGAGCTCTTTCTACCATATGAGAACATAGCAAGAAGGCAGCTGTCTGCAAGCCAGAGAGAGTCCTTACAAGGAATCAACAGGTTGACACCTTGGTCTTGGATTTCTCAGCCTCTAGAACTGTAAGAAAATAGATTTCTACTGTTTAAGCCACATAGTCTATGGTATTTTTATGGCAGCTGAGGCATACTATGATAGATGTGGAGTGACCACATTTTATTCTCTCATTCAAACCTTTCCTGACTCTTGCTTTGTGAATTTCCATCTCAGGCTCCATTTATTTTATATTGATGCCTGACGCCCTGAGTAGTAGAAAATATAGTCTGAAGCGCTCTCAGAAGTCAGTGGCCAGACTGCACTTATTGTTAGTCCTGTTCCCATGGTAGCCACCCACAGAAATGCTGCTGCTTCTACAGTGAGCTGAGTTTGTACTATGTTTGCAGCTGCCCCTCATGACTCTGAAAGGAGCAGCTGGTCACAGTTGATGCCAAAATTCAATCCAACCCACTCCATAAGTGAATAGTTGCCCAGCAGTTTTGTCTTATGTCCAGCGAGACATTATTTTCCCACTCCAAAGAACTAATATAATGATCATGCAATGAATGCTAAGTGACTTTCATGAAAATACCCATCAACATCTCTACTTTTGGAGAAGATGATTAAAACCCATTTAAAAAAAACCACAAAGGCACAATGATGAGGTACCACTTCCAAACCTTATCTATCCTGCCTTCCTCTCTCAGAATCCTGATCCCCCACCCCATGAAGTTGCTCTTTTTAAAATTTTGTATGTTTTTCTCAAAGAAAGTTTGTATGCCCATTATTTAATTCACAATGCAGTATTACCAGGGTTAGTAAACTCCTTAGAGATTATCTTTTAGTCATTTTCAGTAAGAATTTTATGTGATCCGTGCTGTTTTGCTTGGCAAAATCTCTCAACCTCACCTGTACTTTCAGTGTTTTTCCAATTATGCAAGTCTACATTGCCTGGGGGATAGTTGCCTCATAAAAAGCCCTTCGAGAACAGAATAAGGACATAATTGCAGACAATGCTAGCTCAGAGGACAACTGAAGGCAGGAAAGCTTTGTTATGTGTTGCCTACATTATCCAATACAAAAAAGGAGCATAACTACTTCCTCTCACCCCCTTCTAGAAGTGCCTAGAAGAGAAGGAAACTGGCAGATATGGGGAGCATCAATTGCATCAATGACCAAGCACTGTGCACTCTGTACCAGGGAGAGGACATGGGCTCCAGGCTCTGTTCTAAGCATGTTCCTTCTGGGCCTTATCTCTCTTATCTATAGAATGAGATTCTAAAATTGCAGGGTCTCTAAAACAACTGCACCTCTCAAAAGTAAGTAGCTTTTTGTTTTCATGGATTCTGCCAGCTCCTGCTCTGAGCACTTTTTAAAAAACTGTTTGTCTAATGAAAAGCCTTTAGAAGTCATTATTGATGAATAAAATACATACCAAAAAAGCATATTCATAATAGTATAGCTTGATGAATTTTCACAAACTCAACACATCTATGTAACAAGTGCCCAAATTAAGAAACAGCATGTCTCTGCAACCCAGAAATACACTTATGGCCCTTTTTAAATCACAAGTTCCTAAAGAGTGTCATACATAATATAAGCGAAGGTAAATTTCAACACAATGTGTATTGCCGGAGGTGGGGGTGAAAGCATTTCATAGTGATACAAGAATTAATTGATTAGCAAGACATAATAATCCTAAACATGAACATTATAAAGGCTTTAAAATACAAGGAGTAGCAAAACTCTGTCCTCTGTTTCTTCAAATCAGAAAGACTGCAGGTATTCTTTTGGAGTTTTAGTCACTCTTCATGTAGCTGAATGCAGCCTACCATCAGCTAAAAACCCTTTAAAATATGGGAAAGTGATACCATGCCATGCTCTTATTCTACCTGATGTCTCTCATTTAAAATCTGTTTATTTTTGCTATTTTCACGTGAATTCAGGCTTTAGCCCTCCTTTACCACATCCCACCCTCCAGGGATTTTGTCAGTTATGTGTAGGATAGTTGTCCTGGAAAAAACTTTTTTGGCCATATTAGAAATGGAACACTAACTGATGTTTTATGTATTCCAGTATAGAGGTCTTAAATATCTTTCATTAGATTTACTTACAAGTTATTTGATATGTTTAAATACTATTTTAAATAAAATATTTTTTCTTGAAATTTTAATTGTGTATATATAACCACAAAAATACAATTGATTTGTGTATTGATTGTGTGACCAGTGGCTTGATAAATTCACTTATTCTAATGATTTATTCAGTAGATTCTTTCATATGTCCAGATTGTATTCAATCACAGGTTCTATAAAGAATGACAGTTGTGGTTCCTACTTTTCATAACTTGCACTTTTTATTTGTTTATCTTGCCTATTGTATTGGCTAGATTCTCTAACATAAATTATAATAGAATTGTTCATAGTAGATGCTATTTCCTTTTTTCATTTTCAGAATAAAACTTTTAATATTTTCCCCTGTGTGACATTTGATGTCTGTTTTTAAAGATACCCTTTATCATAATTTTAAAAAGTTTCTTTTTTATTTTTAACTTACTGAGTGCTTCTCTTCTTAAATATATGTTTACTTTATTAAAAATTTTTTCTATATATTTTTATATGAACATAGAATTCTTTATTCTTTAAGTGTGTAAAATGACAGTGGATGGTATTTCAACTGTTAAAGACCTCTTTCATCCATAGAATACCAACACTTGGTGACATCTTACTGTCTATCTAACTTCATGTACTCCTACCTGTCTACCTATATCTCCATTATATTTGCTTTTAATTTTAGGAAACCATCAGTCTTTTATAACATCTTTCAGAAACTAGAAACATAATAGACATTTCACAATTTTGTTGTATATCTTGATATACTATTTTCTTCTAGCTTATATTGTTTGTGTTGAAAAGCCAGCTCTTACTCTTGTTGTCATCCCTATGAAGACATTGTCAAGAAATATTTTGTGTGTGTGTGTGTGTGTGTGTGTGAGATTGTGTCTTGGCTTTTATAATTTTCTCTTTTTATTTAGTTTGAGCAGCTTTCCTATGATATGGGGAGGAGTGCCTCTCTTTGACTTCACTTCGCTTGGATAGTTTAGAAGTTTATATAACTACAGTATAATACATAGTTTATGAATTTCAGAAATTGTATTGGCTGTTATGTCTTCAAATATTGCTTCTGCCATGTTTTTTTCTACTTTTTTTCTCTAGAGCTGCAAGTATTAGAGCAGTAGACTTTTCACTATATCCCATGTGTCTTTTATGTTCTTCTTTTAAAAAATTATTTTACCTTATTTGGTTTCTTTGTACTTCAATCTTTTCTATTGATTTATTGTTATGAACTAAATTGTGTCCCCTCCAAAACTCATATGTTGAAGACTTAATCCCTATAGCCTCAGAATGTCACTGTATTTGAAAACAAGGTCTTTAAAGACGTGATTACATTAAAATGAGGCCATTAAGATGGGACCTAATGTAATCTGAAGCGGATCCTATAAGAAGAAGAAATTTGGGCACACAAAGAGTCACTAGGACTCCCTCATGTAGAGAAAAGACCATGGGCAGACACAGATAGAAGATGGCCATCTGCAAGCCAAAGAGAGAGGTTTCAGAAGAAACCAAACCTACTGACACCTTGACATCTTAGACATCTAACTTCTAGAACAGTGAGGAAATAAGTTACCGTCGTCTAAGTCACCCAATCTGTGGTATTTTTGTGGTATCGTTCTCGTAGCCCTAGTAAACTATGTTTCCCGTTTGCTGATTCTATCTCTAGCTGTGCTTATTCTCTTCTTAAATCTATCTATTGAATTCTTAATTTGTTTTAAGTTTCAGGAATTCAACCTTTAAAAATGATTTTAGTTTTAAGGTAAAAGTATCTATATTTACCTAGTTTTAAAAGCATTACTTACCAATATTTTGAAGTCTATATATGATGATTGCAATGTCAGTAACTTACAATGCTGTTTCTAACGTCTGTAATTTCTCCTTATCGGTGTTTATTTTTTGTTTTCATTTCCTTGCCTGGTGTTTGATATGCTTTGGCTGTGTCCCCACACAAATGTCATCTCGGATTATAATCTCCATGTGTCAAAGGAGGTACCTGGTGGGAGGTGATTGGATCATGAGTGCGGTTCTTACAATAGTGAGTGAGTTCCCTTGTGAGCTGATGGTTTTAAAGTGTGGCAATTCCTCGCTCTCTCTTTTCTGCTACCATGTAAGACAGGCCTTGCTTCCCCTTCACCTTCCACTATGATTGTAAGTTTCCTGAAGTTTCTACACGTAGAAAAGCCATGTAGAAGTGTGAGTAAACTAAACCTCTTTTATTTATAAATTGCCCAGTCTTAGGTAGTATAAAATGAACTAATATAGAGAATGTGTTATTTGTTATTGTTATTTAGTCCTGAACATTGCATGTGAAAATTGTAATGACCTGGAGGATATGATCTAGAAGATATTATCTTCCTAAAGGGAGGATATTTTTTCTAATATGCAGTTAATGTACAGGCATATAACCATGATGCAGTTGAACTTTGTTGATTTTTGGTTTGCCTTTATTTTTAAGATGCAGCCCTCTACAAGTTCCTATTAAAATTTTGAACCCCTCCTCAACAGCTCTGCACTCTAATTTTGTTCTTCTAACACCATAACACAGTTAAGACTCTGCTTCAGTATGAAGCCACTTAGCATCTACTTTCTGCTTCTTTACTGAGCATTTCTTCTCTGACGGTTTATTTCTTCTTACATGGACAGTTTAGGAATTTTCATATAATTCAGTGGCAAAGTACCTTATAAGTGTTATTCACTTCTCTGTGGATTATATATTTTTTCTACTTCACTACTTTATTTCTTTTTCTTGTATCTGGTTGTGTTGGTTGTCCTGAAATCCAACATCTGCTTCTAATGTCCAGTGAGATTGTCACAAACTCCAGAGAAGTACTTTCTTTTCAGCTTCTGTGTCCTGTGATGTGAATTAGCCAATACCCAATGTTAGCCGTCTATTCACCTCAGTGAGTTTCTCTTGTATTTAGGATGTCAGCTGGTAAAGACCTTACTGCTTTTATTGCTTTCTGATATATTCCACTAGTTTCAAAATTAATTTTATCCAGCTTTTATAGTTGCTCTCAGCAAGGGTATTGATATGACATCAACTGCTTTGTCATAGTCTAAAATGAAAATTTCTCACTGTTTAAACATTTATAGTATTAACCCCTCTGATTATCTCAATGTTATCTTCATTTTACAGACCAGAAAAATCAAAGAAATAAGAGCATAAACAACTTGCCCAAGGTCACATAGTAAATTGCAGAGCAGTATTTGAGCAGAGAAAGTTTGACTCCAGAAGCCACACTTTTTACCGCTATACTATACTCCAAATAAGATAAAACTCAAATACTAGTGGTAAACATAGATATAGATATAGATATAGATATATAGCATATATACACTTCATATATATATATATACATATATATGGAGTGAGACCTTGTCGTCTCAAAAAGATAAATACATAAGTATATTTTAAGACAAGGTCTCACTCTACTGCCCAGGCTGGAGTGCAGTGGCATGATCACAGCTCACCGTAATCTCAACCTCCCAGCTGAAGAGGTCCTCCCACCTCAGTATCTGAGTAGTTGGGACTATAGACACATGCCACCATGCCCAGATAATTTTCATATTTTTTAGTAGAGACAGGGTCTCACTATGTTGCCCAGTCTGGTCTTGAACTCTTGGGCTCAAGCAATCACCCACCTTGGCCTCCCAAAGTGCTGGCATTGCAGCCCCTAGCCTATATTCTTATTTATCTTTTGAAATAAAAGATACACAGGTAGATATTGCAGGCAGGGCCGCTACAACAGCTCCATAGCATCTCTTTCAGTCATCACAGTTATGTTTCAGGAAGTCAAGGCAAGAAATATTGGGTGGTGTCTAAATAAGAAAAGCACATATTACTTCCCAGAAATTCTAGCATATAGCTGCTTATATTCCCCTGAGACTCCCTTAGCTGTCATGGTCACTCTTAGATCCAAGGGAATCTGAGAAGAATCTTACTTGTTGACTTCTCACATATGCAATGAACAGCTAAACAAGCTGAATACGTTTTCAGTTTAGATTTCAAAAGCTGTCATACAGATTTTACTTTTTTTCATAAGACAATTTTCATCATCCAATAAAAAAATGTGTAAGCAGAACTCCTGGTTCTATTCCCACAATGATGATGTGTTCATATCAAACACAGATTGTCTGTGTGCATGGCCACAGATGATTCATTTGATTCTAAGAAAATCCCAAGAGACTGCAATTTATTTTCTTGTAATAGCTTGTATGAATTTGCTTTGGGCATGGCCCAGTTTATGAAGACTGTGTGAGAAATGAAACAGAGGCTATTGTTTTACTGAATTTAGAGATACTGTACTTTAAAAAAATTAATATGGTGTATTATATTTATTAATTTTTGAATGTTAAAATAATTTGTATTTGTGAAATACTTTCACTTGGTTATGTTGTCTGACATTCTCACATATTGCTAGATTCTGTTTGCTAGAGTTATTTTAAATTTCTTTATCTATATTCATGAGGGGTAACGGTCTGTACAGTAATTTTCTTGTTTAGCTTTTGTCCGATTTTGTAATCTGGGTAATACTTGCCTCAAAAAATAAATTGATATTTTCCTTCCTTTTCTGTATTTTTCAAGTGTTTGTGAAGGGTTTTTTTTTTTTTTTTGTCTTTTGTTTTTTGTTTTTTTTTTTTTGCTTTTTTTCACTTTTATTTCAGACTCAGGGGGTACATGTGCAGGTTTGTTCCATGGGTAAATAGCGTGTCACTGAGGTTGAACGTATGAATGATCCCATTACCTAGGTGGTGAGCATAGTAGCTGATACTTTTTCAACCTTCAACCCCTTCCCACACATCTCCCTCTAGTAATCCCCAATGTCTACTATTCCCATCTCTATGTCTGTGCATGCTCAGTCTATAAGTGGGAACATTTGGTATTTGGTTTTCTGTTCCTTTGTTAATTCACTTAGGATAATGGCCTCCAGCTATATTCATGTTGCTGCAAAGGACATGATTTCATTCTTTTTTATGGCTGCATAGTATTCCATAGTGTATATGTACCACATTTTCTTTATCCAGTCCACCGTTGGTGGGCATCTGGGTGGATTTCATGTCTTTGCTGTGGGAATAATGCTGCTATGAACATATGAGTACATGTGTCTTTTTGGTAGAAACATTTATTTTCCATTGGTTATATCCCAGTGGGATTTCTGGGTCTCGTAGTTTTTGTTGTTGTTGTTTTGAGATGGAGTCTTGCACTGTCACCAGACTGGAGCATGGTGATGTGACCTCGGCTCACTGCAGTCTCTGCCTCCCTGGCTCAAGCAGTTCTCATGCCTCAGCCTCCTGAGTAGCTGGGATTACAGGTGCGCACCACCACACACAGCTACTTTTTTGTGTGTGTGTTTTTAGTAGAGATGGGGTTTCTCATATAAGTAAATTGCATGACATGGGAGTTTGGTGCATAGATTATTTCACCACCCAAGTAATAAGCATAGTATCAAAAAGGTAGTTTGATTCTCACCCTCCCCCACTTCCACTCTCAAGAAGACTCTCATGGCTATTCTTTCCTTCTTTGTGTCCACATGTAGTTTACTGTCACTTAAAAGTGAGAACATAAAATATTTGGTTTTCTGTTCCTGTGTTAGTTTGTTTACGAGAGTGGCCTCCAGCTCCATCCACGTTGCTGCGAAGGACATGCTCGCATTTTATTTTATAGATCCAAACTATTCTATGATGTATATGCACCACCTTTTTCTTTTGATCCAGTCTGTCACTGGTGGGCATTTAGGTTGATCCCATGTATTTGCTATTGTGAACAGTGCTGTAATAAACCCACATGAGCATGTGTCTTTATGATAGAATGATTTATATTTCTTTGGGTATATACCCAATAATGGGATCATTGCATCAAACGGTAATTCTGCTTCGAGTTCCTTGAGAAATTGCCAAACAGTTTTCCACAATGGCTGAACTAATTTACATTACCACCAACATTATATAATTTCCTTTTTTCCACAACCTCACCAGCATCTGTTATCTTTTGACATTTTAGTAATAGCCATTATGACTGGTGTGAGATGGTATCTCACTGTGGTTTTGATTTGAATTTCCCTAATGATTATTGAAGTTGAGCATTTTTTAATATTTTTTAGCCATATCTATGTCATCTTTTGAAAAGTATTCATGTTATTTGCCTACTTTTTGATGAAGTGTTTTTTGGTTTTTGCTTGTTAAATTGTTTAAGTTCTTTAAAGATTCTGGATTATTTTATCCATGTCTATACATAGTTTGCAAATATGTTCTCCCATTCTGTAGGTGTCTGTTTACTCTGTTAATAGTTTCTTTCACTGTGCAGAAGCTCTTTAATTAGGTCCTGTTTGTCAATTTTTGTTTTTTTGCAAATGTTTTCAGCATCTTCATCAGGAAATCTCTGCCAGATCCTGTGTCTAAATAGTATTTCTTAGGTTATCTTCCAGGGTTTATATAGTTTTAGATGTGACATTTAAGTCTTTAATCCACCTTGAGTTGATTTTTGTATATGGTGTAAGGAAGGGGACCAGTTTCTATCTTCCATTTATTCCATCACCATTAATTTAACAGGGAGTCTTTCTCATTGTTTGCTTTTGTTGACTTTGTCAAAAATCAGATGGTTGTAGGTGAGCAGCATTATTTCTGGGCTCCTTATTCTATTCAATTGCTTTATATGTCTGTTTCTATAACAGTGCCAAGCTGTTTTATAAATGGAATTACATTCTTGATATGGCTCTCAACTTGGATGTTGTTGGTCTATAGGAATGCTACTGAATTTTGTATGTTGATTTTATATCCTGACATTTTGAAGTTGTTTATCAGATCTCAGAGTTCTGGGGCAGAGACTATAGGCTCTTTAGGAATAGAATCATATTAGCTGCAAACAGGAATAGTCTAAGTTTCACTCTTTCTATTTAGATGGTTTTTATTTCTTTCTCTTGCCTGATCGCTTTGGTCAGGACTTCCAGTACTATGTTGAAGAGGAGTGGTGAGAATGGGCATCCTTGTCTTGTTCTGGTTTTCAAGGGGAATGCTTCTAGCTTTTCCCATTATATATGTTGTTGGCTGTGAGTTTGTCATAGATGGCTCTTATTATTTCGAAGTATGTTCCTTCAGTGTTTAGTTTGTTGATGGTTTTTAACATGACATGACAGTGAATTTTCTCAGAAGCCTTTTCTGCATATATTGAGATGATCATGTGGTTTTTGTTTTAAGTTGTGTTGATATAATGAATTACATGTTTTGATTTGTGTATACTGAACCAACCTGGCATACCAGATAGAAAGCCTACTTGAGTGTGATGGGTTAACTTTTTGATGTCATGTTGGATTCAGTTTTCTAGTATTTTATTGAGGATTTTCTCATATATGTTCATCAAAGATATTGGTCTGAAGTTTTCATTTTTTGTTGTGTCTCTGCCAAGTTTTTGGTAGCAGGATGATGCTGGCATCATAGAATGAGTTAGTGAGGAGTCCTTCCTCCTAAATTTTTTGGAATCATTTCAATAGGAGTGGTACTAGCTCTTCTATACATCTGGTAGAATTCCACTATGAAGTCATCTGGTCCTGGGCTGCTTCTGATTATTAAACATTTTATCACTGATTTAATTTTGAAACTCATTATTGGTGTGTTCAGAAATTTAATTTCTTCTTTGTTCAATCTTAGGTAACTATATGTTTTCAGGAATTTGTCCATTTCTTCTAGGTTTTCTAGCTTGTGAGCATGGAATGTTCTTAGTAGTCTCTCAGAGTTTTTCTTTTTTTTTCTTACAGGGTCAGTTTTCACATTCCCTTTCTCTCTCTCTCTCTCTCTGTCTCTCTCTCTCTCTCTCTCTCTCTGTCTAGCTATTAATCTATGTATCCTTTAATCTTTTTTGCTCATTTTATTTTTTCAAAAAACAACTCCTAGATTCCTTGATCTTTTATGTGTTTTTTTTTTTTTTGGTGTCTCAATTTCCTTCAGTTTCTCTCTAATTTTTGTTATTTCCTTTCCTCTGTTTGTTTTGGGTTTGCTCTTGTTTCTCTAGTTCCTCTAGCTTGAGGATAGGATGTAATTTTGAGATCTGTTTTCATTTTTTTCTTTTGGCATTTATGAGTACTATGACTCTCCTCTTAACACAGATTTAGCTGTGTCCCAGAGATTCTGACATGTTATATCTTCTCATTAATTTCAAAGAACTTTTTGATGTCTGTCTTAATTTCATTATTTACCCAATAGTCATTCAGGAACAGGTTGTTTAATTTATATGTAACTGTGTAATTTTGAGTTATTTTCTCAGTATTGATTTGTATTTTCATTACATTGTGATCCAAGAGTACATACAATACCAGTGATTTTGGTTTTTTGAAACTTGCTGAGGACTGTTTTATGTCTGAATGTGTGGTTTATTTTAGAGTATGTGCCATATTTAGATGAGAATGTATATTCTGTTGTTTTGGGTGGAGAGTTCTTTAGATGTCTATTACATTCATTTGGTTAAGTATTGAGTTTGGATCCTGAATATCTTCTGTTAGTTTTCTGCCTCAATAATCTGTCTAATACTGTCAGTGGGGTGTTAAGGTCTCCCAATATTATTATATGGTTATGTGAGGCACTTTGTAGGTTTCTAAGAACTTGCTTTATGAGTCTGGGCACTCCTGTGTCTTGCACATTTATATTTATGATATTTAGGCCTTATTGCTGAATGGAGCCTTTTATCATTATCTGATGCCCTTCTTTGTCATTTTGACCTTTGTTGCTTTAAAGTCTGTTTTGTCTGAAATTAGAATAGCAGCTCCTACTTTTATTCTGTTTTCTATTTTCTTGGTAGATTTTCTTCCATCCCTTTATGTTGAGTCTATGGGTGTCACTGCATATTAAATGGGTCTCAAAGACAGCATATCATTGGGTCTTGCTTCTTTATCCAATTGCCAATATGTGCCTTTTAATTGGGGCATTTAGCCCATTTACATTCAAAGTTAGTATTAATATGTGTGGATATGATCCTGTCATTGGGTTGTTAGCTGGTTATTACACAGATTTATTTGTGTGGTGGCTTTATACTGTCACTGGTCTATGTACTTAAGTTTGTTTTTGTAGTGGCCAGTAATGATCTTTCTTTTCCATATTTGGGACTCCTTTTACGACCTTTTGTGAGGCAGGTCTGGTGCTAACAAATTTTCTTAGCAGTTGCTTGTCTGAAAAATATCTTGTTTCTCCTTTGCTTATGAACCTTAGTTTGGTTGGATATAAAATTCTTGGTTGGAAATTCCTTTCTTTAAGAATGCCGAATATAGGCCCCCAATGCTTGTAGTAGTGTTTCTCCTGAAAGGTTCATTGTTAGCCTGATGAGGTTCTCTTTGGGTATAACCTGACCCTTCTCTCCAGTTACCTTTAATATTTTTTTTCTTACAGAATCTAATGACTATGTGTCTTGGAGATGGTCTTCTTGTGTCACATTTCACAGGAGTTCGTTACATCTCCTGAATTTAAATGTTGGCATCTCTATAGAGGTTGGGGTAGTTTTCACAGACAATCTCCTGAGATATGTTTTCCAAGTTGTTTGTTTTCACTCTTTCTCTTTTAGGGACACCTATGAGTCGTAGGTTTGGTGTCTTTACATAATCCCATATTTCTTGGAGGTTTGGCTATTTTAAATATTTGTTATTTTAAACATTCTTCTTTATTTTTGTCTGACTATTTCAGAGAACCAGTCTTTAAGCTATGAGATATTTTCCTCAGCTTGGTCCATTCTGCTATTAATACTTGCAAGTGTATTCCGAAATTTTTGAAGTGAGTTTTTCAGCTCTATCAGATGGGTTTAGTTCATTCTAAATATGATCATTTCATCTTTCATCTTCTGTATTATATTATTTTATTTCTTAAAATCCATTAATTTGGTTTTGACTTTCTCCGAAATCTTGATGATCTTCATTCCTCTTCATATTCTGAATTCTATTTCTGCCATTTCAGACTGGTTAAGGGTCATTGCTGGGGAACTAGTATAGCTGTTTAGAGGTAAGAAGACATTCTAGCTTTTTGAGTTCTTGCTTTGCTCTTCCTCATCTTTATGATCTCATGCTCCTTCACTCTTTGATGTTGCTCTCCTTTGAATTTTTTTGGCTTTAATCTTCAATGCCCTTGGAGGTTTCATTGTGGTATAAGGTGGGTTTAGTCGACTGGCTTCATTTGTGGAAGATTTTTAGAAGGTCAAGGCACAGCTTGGCACCCATAGGCTGCATGCTTTAATTCTGGGGGGCTGGTATTGGACCCTGAGCTTTGTTCTCTGGCCCCTTGAGGTTAGAAACCTGTGCATTGGAAGGGCTGAGGTATTCCAGGACTGGTGGCCACTACAATCTATTGTGTAGTGCCAGCCAAAGCATTGCATCAGGTGGTGGCAGTGCTCATTTTTCTGTGCCAGCAGCAGCAGCATGGTGGAGTACCCACTCATAGGGTGGGGTGAAGCACTGGTGGGCACACAGTTGCTGGCCTCTATGCAGGCATTGGCAGCAGTGGCAGCACAGAGGATCAGAAGGGCTGCTGGCCTCTATATGCATGCATTCACACTGGCAATGGTGGCATGGCTGGGAGTGGGGTACACTCACACACTGGGAACAGAAGCATGTTGGGGTGCATGCACACACACATGCTGGCAGGTAAGTGGAGGCAAGGTCCACCTGCATTCTCATGCTTCAGCAAAGCGATGGGGTAGGTGGACATGGGCAAGTATGTGCCAGCAAAGTGGCATGTGGGAGGTTGCCATAGGATTAGGGTGTGGATGGACTTGTGTGTGTCAGCAGGGACCACTCTGCTGGAGCTCTCCAGTGGTCAGGCACAGTCTTCCAGTGCAGAAACTATGATGCAGGTCCCCAGGAGGCAGGCATCCCACTTGGACATCTTAGCCTGCTCACTTAAAGGTAGGAGGAGCCCAAAGTGTCCAGGTGGCAATCTTAACTTCCAGTTTAATGAAATTGTTGTGTCTTCTGCTGGCAGCATTCCTCACTCTGGAACTAAGACCTCTAGGCCGGCAGAACATAATGTTGCAGAGACAGGAAGCAAAAATTTTGCTAGTGGATCACTAGGTGTGATGGTGAGTGGTGTCACTTCCACTTCCGCCTCTTGATTCCTGGGCCCTCATGTTGCATTGGCATCACAGGGATTCTAAATTGACTTTTGAGCAGGAGTTGGTAAGTGAGAAAACTGGATGAAAGAGAAGTGGGAGTTTAAGTTGGTGGGTGGGGAGCAAGTAGAAGCTGCCTCTGGTTCTAACTGTCTTTTTAGGCTCAGTGTAAAAGATCTAGATGAAACTTTCAGGATGTTGAATTACTACCGTTAGGTAAGTTGGAGCAATCAAAGTCATAAACATCTGGACTCCAATAGTGGGACTGGCAAAGTGAGTCACACATTCACAGTAGGTCCCGTTGATGTAATCCGAAGTCCTTACATTCCACTGATGTCTGCCATCAAATGACTCTGATCCACAATGTATTACCAGAGGCCCCCAAATTTTGGAAATTCCAATGCTAACTTTTCTTCCCGACTGGTCAGTACTGTTCCAGGCCTGCAACCAACTAAACTATTACTAATTGCCAATTGATAACCGTATCTTACTCATCTTTCTAGTTCCCATCAGACCTTTTAAAAATCATTCCTTACAATAGCAATGGTGTTCATCACATACACACAAAATCTCCTGTTCAAAAATCTCTTCTTGGCTTTACTATGTTGAACAATAAACAGTAGGCTTCTTACACTGGAATCCCAGGTCATACATGATAGAAGTCTAGCATACTCACCCCCTTTCCCACCCACTGTCCACAGTTTCCCTTTCCCACTTAAAGACTTTCTAATTGGATTAGAGTTCTCCAGATAAAAGAGTGTGTGTGTGTGTGTGTGTGTGTGTGTGCAGAGAGACACAGAGAAAGAAAGAGTGACTGGTTTACATTAAGGAATTGGCTTACATGATTGTCAAGGCTCACAAGTCAAAAATGTGCAAGGTAGAATGGCAGGTTGAAGACCCAGGTGAAGAATTGATGTTTCAGCTCTAAGTCTAAAAGCAGTCTGCTCACAGAATTCCTTCTTCCTCAGGGAAACTTTATTTTTTTCTCTTAAGATTTTCAACTGGTTGGATGAGGCCCACCCACAATACCGGGGGTCATTGACTTCACTCCAAATTTTCTGATTTAAATGTTCATCTGAAATAAAAAATTCCTTCATAGCAATTAAATTGGTGTTTGAACAAATATTTAGATACTGTGGCCCAACTAGGTTGACACATAAAATTAACCCTCACACCAACTGACACACATCATTTTCTAATACTAGATGTGCTTTTATCAGCTCTGAACATTGGTTATTACTAGTCTTAGGTTAGGAATACTTTCTTTCTAGTCTTTTGAATCATATAAGTCTGTCTATTTAAAAAAGACTTAAGCTTGCTGCCTCTTCTTTCATGAATTTTTTTCTGGCCTTCCCAGATTTAAGTCATCAAAATTTTTTCATACTCTTAGAGTGTTACGCTTTACCTTAGCAAGTCTCAGACCATGTCTTGGATTCCAGTCATTGATGTACTCGTGTGTTTCCTCCAGCAGGGTTTATCCTGCTGGAGTGGAGGACATTATCTTAGGGAACAAGTGCAGAGTCAGATGTTCACTAAATTGTGTAGAGTCAGAAGTCAATAAATATAAGATAAAGGCATAAATCCAATATGAATTTGATTATCATGGAAAGTTACATGTTATTATTTTGCATTTTGAAGTGCAAGCAAAGGTCGTGAGGTTGTGCAAAGTTCCTTGCCTGAGTTTTGGGGTGGAACGCTTTCTTTTGACTTGGTAAGCATGGGCTGGTAAATTCGTATCTTTACGGTTTTACACAAGTGCTAAGAAGAGGAAAATTGATATTAGAAAATGTCTCTTTCTTCTGCATGTGAATAAAGCTGGTGAATGTGCTCCACTCTCTGTGAGTGATGTGTGTTCAGATATTTTAGCAAAAGAACAGATATTAAAGAGAGACTCATCAGTCTCACATCTGTCATTTCACATCTGTTTCCACTGCTGAAGGACAGCTCAGCATTGGGAGAAAATAGAAACACACCCCACACTCTAAACAAGCAGACCTTCCTTCTTGCTCCTGTTTTGCTTGTTAATCTCTTCCCAAAGAAGTTATGAACTCATCTCAATGCAGTCTAAGTAAAATCCCCGGGGAACAACCTCCACTATATTTGTATATGTTATAGAGTCACACTTACTTAACACTCTGAACCTGCTTTCTTTTGTTACCTAGATTTATTAAGGTATATTTCAAATAAAATTGCATGAATTTGCAGTATACAATGCAATGTCTTGATCTATATATGCATTGTGAAATTAGTACCACAATCAAGCTAATTAGCAAATTAATCATCTAAAATAGTTATCCTTTCTATGTGTGGTAAGAATATCAAAAATCTACTCTTAGCAATTTTTGAGTATGCAATATGTTATTATTAACTGTAGTCTTCTTGCACAATACAACTCTAGACTTTGTTCATTATCTAAATGAAACTTTGTAACCTCTGAGCAACATACCCCCAATTCCCCCATCCCCATCTCCTGGAAACCACCATTCTACTCTGCTTCTATGAGCTCCACTTTCTTAGATTCCACATAAAGTAAGATCATAGAGTATTTGTCTTTTTATTCCTGGCTACTTCTCATGGAGTAATTGGACTAGCTTCTCTTTATTGACTTGCATAAATAGTGAAACAAAAGAAAAAGAGTGAGAAATGGAAGTAGACAAATCATTGTGTGTGTTTGTGTGTGTCTGTGTGTGTGATTCAAATTTATCCTGGGAACACATGTCTCTCCTTGAGCTTGGATTGTGAATCAATAGCATATGAATGACTGCAAACTTTTATCATGGAGTAGGGGTAGGAAGAGAACTCGAACTAGTAATTGCATAGTCTATTGAATGTTTATGATGAAGAACAGCATACCTCTCTTCCACCTATTTAAAAATAAACCCATGTATTTAAGAAATGAAAATACAATAAGCCAACATGCAGGTCCACCATTAACAACTGTTAACATCATGTTTACCCCTCAAATCTTCTTGCCTTTTGTAAAATCTGGATACTGCTGGTATTTCTAGAGGGATTGCTTGGCTTCTAAAGAAACATGGAAGAAGAGGCAGTGTTGATGTGAACATCCAGAAATGGGGCAGTTGTCATTAGGTATTATTTCTGTTTTTCAGTGCGGACTCTCGCCCTAACTCCCTGAAGTGATCTGGGGCTTTAATATAATTTTGCATTAGTACTTGGGATTTAATAGAGACAGGATAAATGTTTGCTCAAATGAGTTGACAGTTTCTTTTGTCAGACTTTGGTACTTGTCTTCATTTCAAAAAGATTTTGAAGGACTACGGTGAAAGGAGGTAGGAAGGTTATTTGGGATTTCTAACTATGTTGTCAACAGCCCTTCATTTCAAAAGATGACTGCACAGTTAGAAATGATGAAATTATGATACTCTGCCAAACTTTACCTTTCAGAGAGTCAGCAAAGACATCCCAGGCATTCATTGTTGAAACAATATGCCTCCAGAACCTCAAGACATTTCACCTCTTTAGCACCCATTCCTCCGCTTTCCTCTCCTCTTTACAATAAATTAAATTATTATTATGCTTAGTATTTGCAGCATTAACAACAACTACAGAAAACTACTCAACCAATCTAAATCAGATTCATCAATCTGTTCTCATGACTTATTGGGCTCCCTTCCATATAATTGTTACTGGTAAAGTGAGTGATTTTATGGAACTCAACAAAATAAAATTCTTAACAAAATAAATTATATAGGCAACCTTACTGAGGCTGTAGGCAGTGAAGTAGGTCTCCATTTGTTCTTAGCATGTTTGCCTTTGGGATAGGATAATGGATTTACTTACACATTTTTCGTTTACATGTCAGTCTTTTGAGTGGCTTGTGGCACTACTTAGATACAAAATGATAACAGTTGCGGGTCAAATGGGGAATGCGATGAACTAAGAATAGGCACATCAGGAAATGTGCTCTAATTCCAGATTCAAACCAGGACCCTCACAACCAAGCAAGTCAGAACATAATTTCTTTCTTTACTTACTCCTCCCTAAGTGGCTCTTAGCTCTTCAAAAAGTTGGTTCTTTCAGATTTCTCTATAGTCCAAGTATGACCCCACAGACCAATAATTCCATTCTGAATCTACTTATCTATATCTCTGAGACTCTTAGATGTAATTGCTATTTGCAGAAGAAGTCTTCTAGGTGCCTGTTGGATATCTGAAGGGCCAAATTCCTTTGGAATATATAGTATTTTCTACTCTTAGTCATTCTGCAGATGAATAAACTCTATGTTGTAGACTTTAATTGTAAAAAAAAAAAAGAAGATTGTAGAGAGGAAGATTTTTGTTTCTTCTGTTACTGATGAGATAATAACAAGGGGAGATGAGAGGTAAGAGTGGCCAACACATTCATTTGATCATGTTCAGACTAATGATCTAAAAGTAAGCTGGAATTTTGCATGCTGAAAGTTTCCCAATTTTTAGACTACCAGTTTCATTAAGACATCAAAATAACATTCATCAGCATGCATCTTCGGCATGTATGTGCCATAAGAAGCTCTGTTGAACTTTTTTCCTGATGTATCTCTAGTGCTCAAAATATAATGAGCTCAATATGTAGTTGTTAAATAAACATATAAATCTTATTATAGCAGGTTTACTAATTTGGGGTTAAGCTGTCAGCTACTGGGATTAAAACTCATCTGTATAATACTAACGAACTGGTATGTCAGCTCAAAAAAAGGTTCTTTAAGACTGAGGAACTGGGTAAGCAACATTCTAAAGATTTTCCCCTGAGATTTACATCCTCTAGTTATGCAATTAAATATGAATCTAGTCCCCTTGAAAGGATTATGCAGGAATTTGGGTTACTATATAAGAGTTCTTAAAGCAGGAAGAGTAGCTTGGATTATCCAGGTGCACCTAATCTAATCACAGGCTACCTTAAAAGCGGAGGATGCCCTCTAGCTGGTTGAAGAGCAAGAAGTCAGAAGAGACAAGCAGAGGAAAGGTAAAGCCAAAGGAGGTATCAGAGATCTCAGAAGCAGGAAGAGGACTCTTTACATTAGCAGCAGTGAATCCATAAGGGTCTGCAGCAACTTCAATACTTGCCTCCTCAAAAAGAGATGAGAAGTCAACCAAGGCAGAATGAGAGACCAAGGCAAGCTTCAGAGTAGAAGTGAAAGTTTATTTAAAAGTTTTAGAGCAGAAATTAAAGGAAGGTACACTTGAAAGAGAGCCAAGAGGGAGACTTGAGAGAGTCCAGTGCCCCGTTTGACCTTTGACTTGGTGTCTTACATGTTTCCATGCTCCTGGGGACTTGCCTCTCTCCTCCCCTGATTCTTCCCTCTCCGCATGTGCAGTAGCCTGGCAGCACCTTGGAGGGGCCTCATGCACAGTGCGTTTACTGGAGTTGTGCACATGTTCGATGTGTTTTTCCTTTCCTAGAGGAAGGTAATTTTTTACCAGTTAAACTCTACCAGTTTTCTCTTAGTGTGCATGCTCAAACCCATTTACCCAACTCCTGACGTCTTATCGGGAAGCTGCCGATTACCAGATTCAGGTTTTGTCTCTCTATTGGGAGATCGCCTTTCCCTGACACTGGCTGTGACAATTATTATTTTAGAGAGACAGTTTACCAACCGCTTGCCCATCATCTAATGGTTGCCTGACACTCCTGTTGGCAGGGGCCTTCTCCTGCCCTGCTCGTCTCTGACTGATTACTTACTGTAACAATTACTGGCTTTGAAGATGGAGAAAGGGAACCACGAGCTGAGAAATGTGAACTGCCTCTAGAAGCTGAGAATGCCTCTAAGTTGACAGCCAGCAAGGAAACTGACTTCAGTCCTACAACCCCATAGGACTGAATTCTGCCAGCAACTTGAATGATACAAATCCTTGGAAACAAATTCATCCCCAGAACTTCCGTAAAGAATCACAGTCCTGCCCACATCTTGCTTTCTGCCCTGTGGATCTCCAAGGCAGAGATCAAGCTGAGCCAGGCTATAACTGGTATAAAAACCAATGTGAAAGAAGCAATTTAAAAAACATGATAACATGAGCTTGATCCTGGCAGAAGCTCAGTGATCAGGAGGGGTGAGACTGAACTTGGTTTACATGTTGTAGTTAAGATGTATGGATACGATGGGGCACATAAAAACACTGCTTTGGAACCTTATAAGTAAAAGGTAAGAGCAAAAATAGAAAAGTTTTTCACTGTCCACCAGGCAATGGACTATCCTGTCACCCTGGTACCGAGAGTGCACAGCTGCCCAATGGAGTCAGCAGTGCTCAGTGGGACTATTAAACCACAGATAACGTGGAACAGGAAGTGCAGACGTAAACTCCCCCATAGCTTCAGACTATTTGCCACTAAATATTGCTGTTTGAATGCCCAATAGCCCAGCCATGATTCTTCCCTTCTCCCAAATTTGCTTTACAAGTCTGTATCATTTTAAGAGATGGCACCACTACCATCTTTCTAAGACCAGAAATTTTGAAATCATGCTTAATTCCATTCTTACCCTTATATTCCACATGATGCAGGATACATCCCATTCCTCAATGAGTTTTCTTTTATTCTAATTATATTGCAAACCTGTTACACTGCTCAGAGCCTCTACTACTGCAACCCTAGTCCTAGCAAACTTACCTCGTTTGGCGTCTCATACCAGCTTCTTAACTTGTTTTTCTACCTCTGTACGTTGCCCAATTTTCTTCCGCAGTGATCATCACCAATTTTAAATAGTTCATCAGCCACACAGAAGCTGAGCATCTTTCTAATGCACAAATTAGATTATGTTATTTCACTTCTTGAAATACTTCCATGAAACCGGAATAAAATATAAACTCCATTCTCCAGCCTACAAAGCTTTAACGATCTAACAATTTTCCTCTTCACCTCCATCTTTCTCTATTCCCCCAAGTTTCATTATACCGCAGGTATTTCTGCCTGTTTATGCCTGTTGAACAACTCAGTCTTGTTCCTCTTACGAGGCTTTGGTACTCACTCCTTTCCTGCTTGGAATTTTCACATTGTCTTCTCAAATCTTAAGTCAAACATCACTTCCTTAGAAAGTGTACACTTCATATTCTACCTAAAGTACTCCCTGAATGCATTAACTTATTTTATTTTCCTTATAGAACATTCTGTTTTGAATTTTTCTTATTATAAAATAGGTTTATTTATTTATTTCTTACCTACTTGTTGATGGCCTGTGTCCTTTTAAAGACAAGCGACAAATTTAAGATAAAAGGCTTAGTTCTCTTTGTTGAAAATGAGATGATACTTCTCCTCCTCCTTTTCTTAAAGCACTTACTTTAGAATACTTGCAACTGTTGTGTTTTTCAGCTCCATCAATTCACTTATATTCCTCTCTAAATTGTCCATTCTCGTTAACATTTCGTCAAACCTTTTTTCAAGGTTCTTAGTTTCTTTGCATTGGGTTAGAACAAGTTCTTTTAATTCATAGAAGTTTCTTATCACCCACCTTTTGAAGCCTGCTTCTGTTATTAGAACACACTCGATCTCCATTAAGCCTTGTTCTGTTACTGATGAGGAAACTGGAAACTCTCCGCCTCCTAAAATGCATGTAAATCTTTTAAAAAGCTTAATAAACCCCTTGCCAGTGACACCAGGATAATGTTTCTTAAGATTTGGAAGCCATCTCTTTGAAACATAATCATCAAGGAAGAGAGTGCACTTATTTCCCAACTTTCTGGGAAAAGAAGATTCTAACTCCAGCTGGGGGTTGGCTCCAAGTTGCAAACCTACCACAGGTTACAGAGACATGAGAAAATAATTATTTTATTTTAAATACAATTACAAACACAGGTAACCCCAATTGCCAAGTAAATTTAGGTTAAACTATATCCAACAAATGATGCTGCCAAGTCCTCTTACTTGGGAACTAGTTATTGTTAGCCTTGATATCATGCATGTAAGTGACTGTATCTGCTTACCTGCCTAAAAGAATTATTTTTTTCTTTCTTTGCAATCTCTTAACAGATTGGCTGTGATGTTCATCACACTTTGGTTTAATGCTTCTCCAATAATAAAACTGTTTTGTTTCTCTTCTACTCTTGTGGAGAGATATTCTGGGGGAGATGATGGGTTTGTTTATAATTATATGTCCCAAACATTGTTTCACTAAAATGTAAACTCCACTAAGGTGAGGGTATTTGCTATTATCTCCAATTTGTATACCAGGCAAACTTACCTCTTGTTTGGTGTCTCATACTAGACACTTGGTAGGTCCTCCATAAAAATTTGCAAATTAACAAGTCATCAAAAACGGTGATCCTTTAAGCAGAGGTAAGGCTACTGGATGACTGGGAAGCTCCTGAAGGCCACAGTGGTGCTCTACAGAGATAACCAGGCTGGAAAACCTGGATGAAGGCCAGAGGAACAAGGAATGAGGAGAAGAGAGCTTACTGGCCTCATTTCAGAGCATACATGAGAGACTTCCATGATATTCTAGACATTGTTTTGGAAGAGATATGCAGGTATTTCAGCAGATGATTGCAAGATACTTCAGAAGTTAAGCTAGAAACAAAGTTGACATTATTTCTGACAAAGTTGACATTATTTCTGACAAAATCAGACAAGAAAATGTCTTGGATCAAACCTTTTCTGCCCAAGTGAAAGAAAGTTTCCTATTTAGTGACTATAAACATTATAGAAAATATAAAAGTAAACAAAACAGCACTTTGGGAGGCCGAGGTGGGTGGATCACCTGAGACCAGGAGTTCAAGACCAGCCTGACCAATATGGTAAAACCCCATCTCTTCTAAAAATTCCAAAATTAGCCAGGCATGGTGGCATGTGCCTGTAGTCCCAGCTACTCGGGAGGCTGAGACAGGAGAATTGCTTGAACCTGGGTGGCAGAGGTTGCAGTGAGCCAAGATCATGCCATTACACTCCAGCCTGGATGACAGAGAGAGGCTCTGTCAAAAAAAAAAAAAAAAGTAAACAAAACAGAAGCAGTAAACATTGTAAGGTGTTCCTTGGTCTTCATAACTGAAGAAAAGAAATGGAGGGCCACCAAAATGTCAACATGATTGTGTTTGACATATGCTTTGAAAGTTAAATATAGAATTAAGTAAACTATAAAAATTGCTGGTTCTGTGGGAGGTGAAGGTTGCAGTGAGCCGAGATTGCACCATTGCACTCCAGCCTGGGTGACAGAGTGACACTCCACCTCAAAAAAAAAAAATTACTGGTTCTTTCTTTGTTATGAAGTGGTGTCATTGTCTGGGGTAAATACCTGAGGTTCGTCATCTTGTGCCAAGGAAATCAAGTATGTGGACACACTAGAAGTGAATTTAGGAGCGGAGGTTTAATAGGTAAAATGACAAAGACTAGCTCTCTCTCCTGTGAGAGGAGTGGGGGGCACCTGAGTTGGACTCCTGGCCCACAGCAAAGTGCACTGGATCTTATAGACTGGTTTGAGGAGGCAGTGTCTGATTTACATAGGGCCCAGGGATTGGTCGGATTAGGTGTGACGTTTACATAATGTATGAGGAAGCTGGCCGCCCCACACTAATCTTCTATTATGCAAATGAAATCTTTACTTGGCCAGTGTCCTGTTGTCTTTTCCTTACTGTACATGTGGTTTGGCCAAGAGAAGTGAAGATGGAGCTACCATGTTGAACATGCCTAGCTTCCAGGTAGCCCCTTTCCTACTGACACAGCTGCCGACATTCACCCGTGCAAGCTTCCAGTTCGCTTATCTATGTTTGCAACTTGATTTTACAGGCTGCTCTTTGTTAGAAAAGAAAATGATTTGGGGGCTGCTCTTCCTTAAAAGGAAAACCTTACTGAGGACTTCCTGACCCTCACTATCTGCCTAAATAATTTCTTTTTAACTACCATATCAGTTACATACAATTACAAGTATTTGCATTTGTTTATAATATTAGCTTATTTATGCACAGGAAAAATCTTTACAGCTCCTATATTAAAAATAGATAAGATGGACAATGAACAAGCAATCTTCAGCAGTAGACTTAGTACTGAAACATCCAGACTACATTAAAATGAACAATAACATCGAGCTTCAAAATACTTCTGGCATATGACTGAGACCAGGTTCCGGGACGTGAGGGAGGCTCAGCTCGCTTCCTGGTGGGCTGTTTTCTTCCAGGCTCTTGGTCCCTCACTCAAGAACGGAAGAGAGGACCCCACCGGGTGTGGTGCACTCACAAGTAAATATCAGACCACCGGGTGTGGTGCACTCACAAGTAAATATCAGACCACCGGGTGTGGTGCACTCACAAGTAAATATCAGACCACCGGGTGTGGTGCACTCACAAGTAAATATCAGACCCCAGAGTTTTGCAGAAAGTGATTTATTTAGGCAGAGAGAGAAAAAGGAGAAAGAAATAGAGAGAGAGCAGCTCTCACGCGTCGTGAGAAGGGATCCAGATATGGAGTCCGCCCAGATGTGGGGAATGGGGACTCTTAACCTGGGAGAAACTCCTGCCCCATTTAAGTTTTTTGGCCTATGAAAAGAGTTCCTTTAAACTTCTGCTGGAGTGATTGATCTTTGAATTTTTCCCATGCGTGCAAAAGTTAAACTCTGGCACGTGCTGCGTCCCGCGCTGCACAGGGGTTCAAAGACCTAAGAGGGAACGTCAGGGGATAAAGAAAGACACACAGACAAACAGAGAGAGCTGGGCCAGGTGGTCCGAAAAGCTGATGATGTCAGTCTTTTTGGCCCTGACCTGTCTCAGAGTACTTTATTTTATATGTTTACAAAGTACATAGCAGAGGGAGGGTGCAGTTACATAGAACAGCCTGTGATTATAATTCTCACACTTAACATACTTCAGCTAACAATTATCTTGCAGCAAGGTCAGTGAGAGCTGGTTATCTTTTTCTAGGCTTCTCTGCTCTTCTCTGAGACATACATATTCCCCTATTATGGTTTCTCTTCTCTGAAGTTTACCCAAAGTTCACAGCAGCCTTGCTGCTGATCCCCCCAGAGGGAGTGGGCTACTCTGGCTCTCTACGTAAAACACAGACCTCTAAGATCCTGATGGAGAGGTAGGTGGAGGTACGGCGCTGGGAAGTTCTTGCCTTTGAAACTCCGCCCCCTTGTGGACCTGGGAAGAGAATGCATTCCCTCATGACTTCTGTAAGCTTAATTTTTTTTTTTTTTGACACAGAGTCTTGCTAGTGCAGAGGTGCAATCTGAGCTTACTGCAGCCTTCACCACCCAGGTTCAAGTGATTCTCCTGCCTCAGCCTCTTGAGTAGCTGGGACTACAGGCATATGCCACCATGCCCAGCTAATTTCTGTATATTTTTAGTAGAGATAGAATTTCACCATGTTGGCCAGGATGGTCTCCAACTCTTGACCATGTGATCCGCCTGCCTCGGCCTCCCAAAGTGCTGGGATTACAAGCACGAGCCACCTCACCCAGCATTAAAGAACATTCTTACAGGCTCTAGAATCCTGCTAGAGTTTAGGATACCGTGCTGAAGATGCGGTTGGAGTGCAGGGAGGTGAATAAAAGTGGGAAGGGAAAGTATTGTAAATTCTCACAGAAGATAAATGGTTCATCAAGATGAAAGCCAAGAGTGGCCCACAAATTGTCTAACCAATTTTAGACACATGTTGAACTCCATGAAGTTCAGTGTTTACTTTTATAGTAGAAAATAACAATATTTCTCTTTCCTTGAACTATCCTTTTGTCATTTTTCCACTAGTACTTAAAATTTTCCTTCAAGTACTTTTCTAGAATTTTTTGGAAGCTTTTGGCAGTGTAAGGTGCCCTTGGGTGTGAATTAAGCCAACGCTGAATGCCCCTACACAGGTACTTATTCAGTGCAGTCTTATCAGCAGAGAGCAGGGAATGCTAGGACTAATTGAAAATGGGCTTTCTCTACTCTAGGTTTCATAGAAGAGCAGATTTTGAAGAGATGAGTCATGTAGCTTCAGGGATAGAATGTAAAAGGATAATACCAAGAAAGTCCTGGAGACACAGGATTGAAAATATTTTAATTATTTCTGTCAACAAAAGAATGTTAACAGTAAAGCAAGCACTGAATTGTTGAGAGGTCAAGGAAGGTCTGTGTGTTTTTGTTAAGGATATTTAGTTGGATTGTTGACAGATTTTAAAACAATATTTAAGATAATGGGTTTAAGTGAGTCACAAAAATCTGGTTGTAATTTAACTTTACCACTTACAAATTGTATGACTTTGGGAGTTACTGATAGTTCCCAGGACTTAGTTTGTCATTGAAAAACCGAAGATAATAATACCCACATCCTATCCAATTTATGAGTACTCAATATGATTTAATATGTACAGGATAAAGCAAAGTAGCTAGTAGATAGTAAGCATTCAGAAATAACTGCTGTTAGTAATGGTCATAATAATAGCTATGAATGTCCCTAGCTACATACTCAGGCTGTGAAAATTAATACTCAGGGGTACAAAAATAAAACAAAACATTTTACGGTTTTTAACTTCCTTTTTAAATTCTATTATACATGATGACAGACTGATCTCATTTCCAAATAAACTCAGACACTTCTGAATTTCTTACTCATTTCCAGTCCAAAGTCAAAGCATGATTTCTATTTTTTTCCTCCCTGTAGTGATATTCAAGGTTCTGAGTGTCAGAAAGCAGAGAGAAGGCATTTCCCAACCTCTCATCCAATTATACTATTACTTCAAACCTTAGGTTATTCTATATAATAATAGGTTCAGAGTTACTTTCCCTATACTTTCCAAATTACCCATTCATTCTTTTTTTTTGAGACTCTGCCACCCAGGCTCGAGTGCAATGGCAGATTTCGGCTCACTGCAACTTTCACATCCTGGGTTCAAGCAATTCTCCTGCCTCAGCCTCCAGAGTAGCTGGGATTACAGGTGCCCGCCATTGTACCTGGCTAATTTTTGTATTTTTATTTGAGACAGTGTTTCACCATCTTGGCCAGGCTGGTCTTGAACTTCTGACGTCATGATCTGCCCACCTTGGCCTCCCAGCATACTGGGATTACAGGCATGAGCCACCTTGCCTGGCCCCATTCATTCTTTTAAAACATTTTGGTGCTTTCTAGTGAGATGTGTGAACTTAATCTGACTCTCATTCTTCTATGGGTGACAGCACTTTTTTCCTCTTTGAAAACTTTTGTTTTCATTTTTATTCATGAAGCTGTGAAAATTAATCATGTTTTGGTGTGGGTCAGGGTCTTTGTCGTTCATCCGGTTCAGCATTCCTTTCAATTTGACCACTTTAGATTACTTTCAGCTGTTGAAAATTCTCTTGTATTATTTCTATAATAACTTCTTCCCATCCATTTTTCTCTGCACATTAACAAATCTGATCATAAAACTTAGTTAAAAAGTCTAATTATTTTCTTAGGATAATCCCTGGAAGTGAAAATAGTTGGTTAGAGGTAATGCCTATTTTATGACATTATATAAAAAATATTTAATTATTCTCTTGAAAGGCTGGACCAATTTACATTTTCTACTTAAGAATAAGTAGTATTAAATAAGTATTTAAATATAAATGGTATTTGAAGGATATATTTCAAGAAACATACATAACCTTAACATCAAATGACACATTTGCTCTTTTCTTAGTTCAACCACACTGAAAGTAATTGTATGCCTTTATTTTTAAAAATATTGCACTGTTAATTTTATGTCAAATTTTATACATATATGATGAAGGTCACGTAAATATGTTTAAGTTCAGTTCTCAAGTAAGTTTTGGCTTGGATTATGAATGAGTTAGATAAAACTGAGTGATCTTAGCAAGATCTGGCTACAGCTATGTTCAATATTACTAAATATTTCTACCAAGATCAAATAACTAAAACTAATAATTAATTCCTAGCTTACCAAAGTATGATGAATTTTAAATAAGCTAAAGGCAATAAAATGGTCTAGTTTTTGTTATAATGACTTTGGGAGAGTAGGACCAGTTGGATCTTGCTTTCCATTCTCCGATAGTGTTACTTCCTTCTGTATCTTGTGTGCACTTTACCAAATAAGTAGGATATTTTAAAGTGGTCATTGTTAAGAGTGTTTGTTTAATCAGACAGTCTTTATATATTTTTTTACATAGCTGAGGATCATTTGGCAAATATTTATATTTCAAAAAGGAACATTTTTAGAAGTATATTGAGGCCTTCCTTTTTTTATGGCTGCAGAGTATTCCATGGTGTATATGTGCCACATTTTCTTTTTCCACTCTTTCACTGATGGACATTTGGGTTGGTTCCAAGTCTGCTAACGTGAACAGTGCTGCAGTAAACATACGTGTGCACGTGTCTTTGTAATAGAACAATTGATAATCCTTTGGGTGTATACCCAGTAATGGGATTTCTGGATCAAATGGTATTTCTATTTCTAGATCCTTGAGGAATCACCACACTGTCTCCCACAATGGTTGAACTAGTTTACACTTTCACCAACAGTGTAAAAGCATTCCTCATCTCCACATCTTCTGCAGCATCTGTTGTCTCCTGATTTTTTTAATGATCGCCATTCTAACTGGTGTGAGATGGTATCTCATTGTGGTTTTTGATTTGCATTTCTCTAATGACCAGTGATAATGAGCTTTTGTTCATATGTTTGTTGGCCGCATAAATGTTTTCTTTTGAGAAGTGTCTGTTCATATCCTTTGTCCACTTTTTGATGGGGTTGTTTGTTTTTTTTCTTGTAAATTTGTTTCAGTTCTTTGTAGATTCTGGATATCAGTCCTTTGTCAGATGGGTAGATTGCAAACATTTTTTCCCATTCTGTTGGTTGCCAGTTCACTCTAATGATAGTTTCTTCTGCTGTGCAGAAGCTCTTAAGTTTAATTAGATCCCATTTGTCTGTTTTGGCTTTTGTTGCCATTGCTTTTGTTGTTTTAATCATGGCAGTCCTTGCCCATGCCTATGTCCTGAATGGTATTGCCTAGGTTTTCTTCTAGGGTTTTTATGGTGTTAGGTCTTATGTTTAAATCTTTAATCCCTCTGGAGTTAATTTTTGCATAAAGTGTAAGGAAGGGATTCTGTTTCAGCTTTCTGTATATGCCTAGCCATTTTTCCCAACACCATTTATTAAACAGGGAATTCTCTCCCCATTGCTTGTTTTTGACAGGTTTGTCAAAGATCAGATGGTTGTAGATGTGTGGCATTATTTCTGAGGCCTCTGTTCTGTTCCATTGGTCTACATCTCTGTTTTGGTACCAGTGCCATGCTGTTTTGATTACTGCAGGCTTGTTGTTTAGTTTGAAGTCAGGTAGAGTGATGCCTTCAGTTTTATGTTTTTTTGCTTAGGATTGTCTTGGCTATGCAGGCTCATTTCTGGTTTCACGTGAAATTTAAGGTTTTTTCCCAATTCTGTGAACAAATCAATGGTAGCTTGATGGTGATAGCATCAAATCTATGATTGACTTTGGGTAGTATGACCATTTTCAGGCTGTTTTATAAAAAATTAAGCAATAAAATCTTACCTGAAGTTAAAAAATATTCTAAACATTGTGCATATTTCTACTGCTAATGCTATTCACACTTTAAAGAAGATCACTAACAAACATAGGCCTTTACACATACTCTTTCTCTATCTTATTTATATATTATTAATTATATCCAAAAAAGGCAAAAATACACACTTCAGACAAAGGATTAAAACAACCATATTTCAGACACTGGGCCTATTTCTACTTATTGTTGATGGATCTAGGAGGAGAAACACAATCAAGATTATATATATCATATATATATATATTTTTTTTTTTTTCAGTATATTTTAGACAAGGTCTGACTTTGTCACCCAGGCTAGTGTACAGTGGGGTAATCACAGCTCATTGCAACCTTGACCTCCCTGGCTTAGGCGATCCTCCAACCTCAGCTTCCTGAGTCGCTGTGACCACAGGAGCACAATAGTGTAACTAGTTAATTTAAAATATATATATATTTATATATGTAATAATATATATATTTGTAGAGACAGGGGTCTCCCCATGTTGTCCAGGCTGATCTTGAACTCCTGGGCTCAAGCAATCTTCCTGTCTCAGCCTCCCAAATTACTGGGATTAAAGGTGTGAGCTATCATCCCCAGCTTATTTTTGAGTTTTCCATCCCTTTTGAAGTTATTTGACACCCTGAGAAGCAAGAATAAAAATGTATTCATTTATTTCATCATCTGATCCTAACTTAGAGTTGCAAGATCTGAAACAGCCAGCAAATTGAGGGTTTATTTTTTGTTCTGTAAAAGTTGCTTTTTGAGGTGTGTTGCATTAATGCTGTAACCCCAATCACCATCCCACCCCCATCAGTACATTTCAGTGAGTAAATAGCGCAAAACAAAATAGGGCTTAGAACAGTGGTTCCGAAAGTGTGATCCACCACTGGGGGTTTCTGAAAGGCTTCCAGGATCCATGACATCAAAACCATTTGAATAATAATGTCACTTTATTGAAACTGAAATCTTAGTCAAGGTGGTGTTTAATGGCTAGTTTTTTAAAAACTGACCTAACTTTAGAAACTTTAAAAAAATGCCAATTTTGCTTAAGAATTACCTTATTGAAACAGTAAAAATACAGTGTTAAATCTCAAGCTTTAAACATACATATTTTTAATACTCTAAGGATGAAATGAGAAGTTTGTCTGAAGCATTTTTATTACAATCCAAATATGACGGTCATCCCATGAAGAATACCTATACTTGTTTGCGTTGCAAGCTGAACTAACCCTTCTTTCATGGAACATGATTTTCACCTGAAAAAAAAACAAAAAAACACAGAGACAAACTAGGTTTATTCAGGTTTGGATATCCAGCAGAAATCTACTAGAAAACAAACCAAACATAACTGTCAAGGAAAAATATGATACTATTTATTGCCAATGGAAAATTTGAACTTTCCTGTAAAACTCAGAACCTTGTAAAACGTTTATTGGCAACTGTGAAACTGATGGCTTCTCATACATGAACAGTTTTCTGAAGAGACTGATGGAGATGTTAACAATAGTGATTTTTTTATATTCTCTGATGAAACATGCCAACTTTAAGAAGAGCTGAATATCTCACTAAATCGATATTTCCAAATGACTGATGCATCATTGTTTTGGGGACTTGCAGAACTGAAAGGCAGACTGTAGCTTATAATAGCAATCAGCAAAGACAATAAAACACATTGGGTGGAGTTTGGAGTAATCCAAGAACAGGCTTCAGAAGTTCTCATTCTTCTAGGAGAGTACAGAGAGCTCACTTCTTCCTCTAGCACTGAAATGCAGCAAAATATGAGCAGTGTTTCTGCACAGGGAAGCTGAATTGAGACTCGGAGTTCAGGGTTTTCATTGGAGGCTGGGCACATAGGCACAATGACCAGCTACTGCTACTAAAATTCCAGACTCCCCAAAGAAAAGCAGGTGTTCAGTGCCCTAGGTGGGCAACACAGTTTTATTAATATAGGGAACATTCCAAAACCCAAGTTCCCAGATGCCAACCAAGGCCCATCCCTGAAATTAAGCCTTTTTAATGGGAGCAACTCAAGTCTGCTGCATTAACTCCTTACTGCATAATAGTGCTACACAATAATAAATGGGTGAAAAATCCATTCCAAATACAAGATAGACAATAGATTTTAATATAACACATGATGTACAATTTATGATAGGGTTTCAGGCTCCATTTTGAAGTTAAACTTTAAGAAAACATGCTTGTTGAGTTTTTAGGTAGTTTCAAGGAAGAGTATCTACAATTATTTGTAAAAACTATTAAAATACTTCATCTTTTTCCAATTAGACATCTTTGTGAGGCCAGATTTCCTTCATACACTTCAATCAAAACAACATAGCATAATGAATTAAATTCAGAAGGAGATATGAGAATCTAACTTTCTTCTGTTGAGACAGACATGGAAGGCATTTGCAAAAAGAGAAAACCATGCTTCTCATTAAATCTTGTTTTGGAAAATATAATTATTTTATCTATAAAAGTATATTATTCATGTTAGCGTATAATTGATTTATCTTTCCTGTTTAAGAATGAATTGAAGCACATATATTTTAATTGCATCTTAGGTTTTGGGGTACATGTGAAGAACATGTAGGATTGTTGCATAGGTTCACACATGGCAGTGTGGTTTGCTGCCTTCCTCCCCATCTGGCATTTCTCCCCATGTTATCCCTCCCCAACTCCTCACCTCCCACTGTCCCTCCTCTAGTTCCCCCCAACAGACCCCAGTGTGATGCTCCCCTTCTTGTGTCCATGTGTTCTCATTGTTCAACACCCACCTATGAGTGAGAACATATGGTGTTTGATTTTCTGTTCTTGTGTCAGTTTGCTGAGAATGATGGTTTCCAGGTTCATCCATGTCCCTACAAAGGACACGAACTCATCGTTTGTTATGGCTGCATAGTATTCCATGGTGTATATGTGCCATATTTTCCCTATCCATTCTATCATCGATGGGCATTTGGGTTGGTTCCAAGTCTTTGCTATTGTAAACAGTGCCGCAATGAACATTCATGTTCATGTGTCCTTATAATAGAAACACATATTTTTTAAAATTTCTGCTTTAATTTCCAATAACATAATACAATCAGCACTGTTTACAATAGCAAAGACCTGGAACCAACCCAAATGCCCATTGATGATAGACTGGACAAGGAAAATGTGGCACATATACACCATGGAATACTATGCAGCCATCAAAAACGATGAGTTCGCGTCCTTTGTAGGGACATGGATGAAGCTGGAAATCATCATTCTCAGCAAACTGACACAAGAACACAAAATCAAACACTGCATGTTCTCACTCATAGGCGAGTGTTGAACAATGAGAACACATGGACACAGGGAGGGGAGCACTACACACTGGGGTCTGTTGGGGGGAAATAGGGGAGGGACAGCAGGCGGTGAGGAGTTGGGGAGAGATAGCATGGGGAGAAATGCCAGATATAGGTGAAGGGGAGGAAGGCAGCAAATCACACTGCCACGTATGCACCTATGCAACAATCTTGCATGTTCTTCACATGTACCCCAAAACCTAAAATGCAATTAAAAAAAGAATATTGAAAGAAATATACTACATAAATAAAAACTCCTTGGGGTCTTCAGTAAATATTAAAGCGTAAACATGTCTTGAGGTCAAAAGATTCAAGAAATGCTGGCTTAGACTACTAAGATATAAATTCAGTGAATTTATATTCAGTATTGTTGATTTATCTTTAATAAAATGTTAGTTCAGTAAGCATTTTGAGAGATGTCGAAGGTGTAAATCGGGCTTGAGTCTATGACAGTCAACATATACTCAGAATGTAAGTCTAAAAGATAAATTTGCCAAAATTCAAATGAATAGTGAAGGGTGCTAGGCACAATATACTACTCTGTGCCCTTGATAGTGACCTCCCATTTAAGGATAAATATACAAGGGAAAATATTGAGTTTTAAAATATTTCTGCTTGCTATACTCAATAAGACAGATGACCACTTCAGAGAGAAATCTGACAAAATTTAACAAAAGTGTACATACATATGCCATGAAATCCAGCAAGTCCATTTCTTGGAATGTATTCATGATAAAATTCATACGCATGTTCAAAAGATATTTGTATGACTATATTCATTGCAGTACAATTTGTAACAGCAAAATAAAATCTGTCCCTCAGCAAGTTCAGGAATAGAATTTTTCTAATATAATGGAATTTTATTTGCAATTTAAAATAAAGTAACTAGTCCTATGTGTATTAAGTTAATAAGCCTCAAGGATTGAAAGAAGCTTGCAAAAGATTATGTATAGCAAGATATCATTTATACAGTTATTCAAAATACATGATATAAAGCATATGCAAGGTTTTAAAATACTTGCAAAAATAGGGCTCAATGTGAACATTATGATTTTTGAAATATTATTTTTCTCTTATTGTTTCTGTGTATTCCTTTTTTCTATAACATAAATTACTGTTCTTACTCTTATTTTTATTTATACTGTTATACTTTCTCCTATCATTACTATTTTCATATGTATATAACGTTTCAACATTGATACTTACTTTCTCATAAAAGTGCATTTGATTTTCAAGACAATCAGGTGAGTTAGCCCCATTTTTAAAATCAGATGAGTTAACCCCAAGACAATGGGGTGAGTTAACCCCACTAAGTCTGGAGAAGTCAGATTTAGTGTCTTAGTCACCCCAGGAGACACGTAGTAACACACCCAAGGTCACATACCCAATTAGTGATAGAGTCAGAATAAAACACAGGTTTAATGACCATAAATCGATGGTTTTTTATTTGCCACGTCTGCATGTTAGAATGATATATACATGATAATTCAGTAAGTATTTTTATTGGCAAATAATAACAATACCAGTACATGAATAATCAATGCTTAACAAAACACTATCTTGTAGGCATGGTTTTAGGTGCATTAGCTATATTAATCATTTGATCCTCAAAACTCTGCAAGGAGTCTGCTATTATTATCTGACTGTAACAGATGAGGAAACAGGTGCAGAACATTTGAGAAATTCCCAAAGCTCTCTATAGAGAGAAGTGGCTGTGCTGGAACTTGAACCCAGGAAGTATAACTCTAGAGATCACACTGCTAACTACCGTAATGCATCATCCTGCCTCATAAAACAGCTTTTTTCTTGCAGATTCTCCCAGAAGAACTGATAAAGTGCAGAATTTTCTGAAGATGCTTTTACACTCTGATGCAATTTTAATGAGAGGAACTCTGTGAGGGCTTCTTAACACTAGTAATTTAGTTGAATTTTGCAGAGTTTATTTGTCAGCATACTAAAGAATTCTTTTGGCAGTACAAGCAAATGACCTCAAATTTAGCCATCTTAATAATTATTTGAAAACTTTCTCTCAAATTTTGTTTCTATCCTTGATGGGCATTTACTAACTGTTTTACTTAATTTTCTCTTTTCTAAAGAAGATTGTGTAACTATTCCACACACTACAATTAAATAGCTAATTTTAAATGAGGTTTAAACAAGAGAAGGACAAGGAGGAGGAGAAGGAGGAGAAGGAGGAGGAGGAGGAGGAGGAGGGAGTGAGGGGGAGGGGGAGGGGGAAGGGGAGGGAGTGAAGGGGAGGGGGAGGGGGAGGAGAAAAAAGATAATACAAGTAGAGACTATTTGTTAATGTTTCTATTGGTAAATATTTATTTTTATATATAAAATATTATATATATTATATATATAATATATATATTATATATTTGTATACACACACACACCAAGTGTGTATACAAATATTATATGTAATGTATAATATTTATTTGATCTATTATATATACATTATATCTATATTATATTTGTATACACACTTCACATATGTATGTGAAGATCTTTTAATAGCCACATAGCATTCTATTTATGAGTGTATTCTAATTTCACTAGTTACCTATATTGGTATTATTAAAAGTGTTTGACTAACTTATAATTGTCAACAAAGTTTCAATGAACTTTACACTTAAAATTTGCATGCATGCATGTAAGCAAGCTTATTTGTGGGATGAATTTATAGTGCAATCTGGGTTAACTCCTGGGTAGATAAAAAATGACCTTTTACATTTTTTTTGAATAATCTATTTCTTGTTCATGGCTGTCAACATATGTGATAGTGATGTTGAAGCTCTTTCTGGTGACTTTGTAAGTGGGTGTGGGTTGTGAGCTCAGTGACAACCCACTGCCTCCTCATTGTCTTTGCCCCTTAATTCTGCAGACTGTGGAGACTTCCTAACTGGTAGTGGGATAGGAAGCTAATTATTCTTCTAATTGGCTTGCTTCTTAGGCTGCAAACGAGTTCTCCAGTGATCCAGATCATTACTAGTACAGATCACTAATCTTGGTATTTATTTGATCTAAGTAATATTGCATTTGCCATCTCACATTCTTCCCATGTCCCTAAAGAACCATTTGAGTGGTTCTTGAGAGACCTCTGGCTAGGCAAGAGAGGTGGAAGATGGGTTTAAAATGCTTTGCCAAGCACAACTTGACCACATTTTTTGGCCAGAAATCTGGGGTCAAAGGATGCTAGCTATGTCTACAGTTGGCATTGAGCACTGAGACTTCAAAAGTACAAAACAAAAAATATTGATTTTTCTGCCATTCACAACACTGTATTTTGCTCTCTTTAAAATCATATTCTACCTTGTAAGTTGTAAATATATAAAAATACCTCAGTGAAGGCATTTTCCATAGCAGATTACAACATAAAAATATAAATGTGGCATAAAAGTATTTAAAGTGAGAGTAATGAGTGTTAAAAAAAAGAAATGTTGGCACTGATAACACCACCCACTTTATTAGATATTGTCTTCAAGATAAAATAAAATTTCAAAGTTTACTGAGCAGCAAAGGTTAAATATAATGTTCCTCTTGTTGCTACCTGTCTATGAAGTGAACTGGATAAGTGCTTGTGGTCTATTTAAAGGGATCAACCTTATATTATGAAAAGAGATAAATGAAGGAAAACAGGGTGACTGTCAGTTTCAGATAGGAAAGCACATGCCATCTTTGACCTTAAAATGTGTAGTAGGAGCTGTTGAACATCTAGCAGGGGGTATATTCATAGTTTTTATTCTTGTTGCAAAATAGTTCTTTGATAATTTTGTCATTTTTGGACTTTTATAAAAATATGTTTTCCTGTAACAGTTTGTCCTAAAAGCAAGGTGCAATTGTATGCAAATAGTGAAATCTATCTATCTATCTATCTACTTACCTATCTATCCATCTATCCATCCATATCTATCTTTGACAACAATGCCACCTATTTCAATGTTTTTTCCTTATTAATTTCACAATGGATCAGTACATATATAGTTAAGGAGTTCTGGGGAAAATAAAGACATGAAGCATGTATTAGTTTCTCCTATCAACTTAATTGTTACTAGGTGATCTGCACTTTTAATCTCATTTAACCCTCACCCATCACCCAGCAGTAAGAGGGGGTCATTAGCCCATCTTTTATTAATAAGAAAATGTAGATTGAGAGAAATTAACTGACTTTCACTTGACCAAAAAGATAGTAGGAGACAAAGAAGAATTTAAAGCCAGTTGTGTCTATTTCTGACCCCCTTGTTCTTGCCCCTTCTCCATGTGTGCATAAAATGATGGCATTAATTATCATGGCCACCAATTTTTTATCACTTGCAAAGTACCAGGTCTTATGTTAAGTGCTGCATTGACACTGTCTCTAACAATCCTCACAAAGAAACTATTATTGTTATCATTTTATAAAGGGAGGGGTGATATGCAGGAAAATAAGACTGATTTCCCAAATCCACACAGAGAGGGAAAGAAGAAGGAATTAAACTCTTTGTTAAGTAGTATTTCTGTCGGGTTGATGGAGGTTACAATTTATGGAAAGTGGAAGCAGAATTAGAGGCAACTGCTCACTTTTAACATAAGGGGTAACGTCGCCATTATATTAATTTTACACTAACATTATATTTTTGCTGACTATGATGTAAAACATATTTTAAAATATTCTCATTTTGTAACAAACATTTGTTTCTCTAATCCTTTTGGAACCTAATAGAGAGTACTTGATATTCTATTATTATGAAAATAGTCCTGTGGAAAAAAAGAATTGTGGTTGCATTTACAGTACCAGTGATCTTACCGTTCTTATCATTGTTATACTTTCAAAACCATCTTTTCTATAGTTTGAGATTCTCTTTTTGCTTGCAAGTCATAAGTAGCTGAAATAATCCACATAAATACTACACAGTGTTCCCTTAAGATAGTGATTTAATTTCTACACAGGAGTTGAAAAATATATATGTGAAAAAGTTAAACTGTTAAGAGATATTTTATTTCCTTTCATTTAATTGTTTAATGCATTAGGATAAAAGTATACATTTTATACATTCTTGAAGAATTTTTCCACCCATGAAATGAGATGAGACATTTTATAAAATGTCCTATTAGATGAGGCATTTTCAAGTTTGATCAGTGTGATATGATATACTTTAATTACTGTTGTTAGCAAATGAATAACACATTTACTTGTGAAATTGTGATCTGTAAATGAAAATATAGCACTTTAGAAAGTTATATGAATAAGTGTTTAAATATCATAGTTCACAAAAATGTTTCATCATCCTATCCTTTATCAAGTTTCTATGCAGATAATAGATAAAAGTAATAGAAGTGTTTCATTCAATTCAGTTAGAAGAAATTCGCTTTCAGTATTCCCCCTCTGCTGTCCAGTTTCCTTGACTTGTCTTTTCAGCTGTCTCCAGGGTCCCAAGCACCTAGTCGTCTTTTTGGCAACACTTTCATGGTAGATCTTAGAACTCCTGCTCTTGGTTAGGACATTTAATTAGTACATGTATGGAGGTAAGCTCCAGCTGATAAGGTGAAAAGAAACTCACTGCATCCATTAGTCCACTGTACAATTTAATGTATTTGTATATATTTTATGCTCTGCTATGAAGAAATGGCATCGGAATGATGAGTTAGAAAAATTCAATCTTTCATTCAATATAGTTGTCTTCATCCTCACTTTTATCACTGGCTTGGCTGGCATTTTGTCGTTACCTGAGCGCCATGCATTTTAAAATTGTAACTAAGCTTCATACAACTTCTGGGTACTATGAAGTTGGCAACATGTAGACTGGTTCTAAATGAAGCTCGTTATCTACTGGATGATTATGGGTCAGTTGTCCTCAATAGAAGTAGCTGTAAGAGGGGATGGAGCTACTGGATAACTTCCTGCAAGTCATTTTACTACTCTGGGTATTAATCATTGGAATACATTTATAGGAAAGATTGGATCTTTATATCTCTAAGGTTTTATGATTCCAAATGATGAATGTGGGGCCTAAGGATTTTAACAAGTGATCGACTCATTGCATAACAGGAGATTGCTTCAATTTGGAAAACATCAATTTGTGAATCAGAACAAATAGACATGCCACACATAGATATCACGTGATTTCACATTGTGAGCAGCAGTGCTTACGTAACATTTACAGCATTGAATGCATATGCTAGAAAATAAGAAAAACCCAAAGCCAATAGTCTAATGCTCACCTTAGAAAACTAGAGAATGAAGGGCGATATAAGCTGAAACCAAACGGAAGAAAAGGAAGAGTAAGAATTAAGACAGGAATCAATGAAATTAAACACATTAAATCAGTAGCAAAATTTCTTTTAAAAGTTGGTTCTTTGACAATATCAATAAAATTGATGCATGTTTAGCCAGAATAATGAAGAAAAAATAGAATACACAAATTGATAATTAGTTTGTTTGATTGAAAAACATTTAAAAAATATAAAACTAAAAATTTTAAACTGCTGCTTTGATAAAAGATATGCAGTAGTATGAATGGAGGCACAGTTCTATTTACTAATGTTTGCAATTCATAAAGACAAACAGCCACTTAATTACTTTTAAAAATTCCATGTCTTCTTGAGTGTAATTTGTGTCTTTCATTGGAGGGATGACACTAAAATATTTTGCTTTTCTTACTTAAATGCTACATCAGAAATACATCTTGTGTTATGAAAAGTTTCAATCAATAAAAATGTGTTTTATTTCTTACTGACATTCTGAATTATAATTGCAGCCTACAAAGGTTTTTAATTTCTAGTCATTTTCACTATAACATACACTATGAAAAAGACGAATTCTCAGTGACAGTGTTCTGGAAGCCTCTTGCTTTTTTAAATCTAGAAACTATCTGTAATTTTCAAACACACACACACACACACACACACACACACAGAGAGAGAGAGAGAGAGAGAGAGAGGGAGAATGCCACCTTACAATACTTCAGAAAAGTAAATTTTATTGTCACTTTCTAGGTAATATTCTGACACTCTGCCTCTTACTGCAGGATGAGTCAACAGCTGAATTGCTTCAAAAAAGAAGCTCAAGTCCTGTCCACTTTCACTACATTTTGACAGTTTGCTCATGTACTCTAGTATACTAAGTTCTAAGGAAGAGTATTGGGATAGAATAATAAAGTGATTCAAAGAAGGAAGAGTAGTCAGCGAGTTGTTACAGCAAACATCAGTTCACATCAGTAAGACTAAGAGAAATAGAACAAGATCACCATTTAAGAAAATGAAGTGACCATTAACTTGGATGTAAAATAAACTTAAAATGTTGGTTGGAATTGGCTTCTTCAAATTCAGTCCAATAAACTAATTTTACACTATGACCTCTGCTGTGAATTGAGTTTTGATACCATAGCAGCTTGATGAAGAAAAATAACTAAAGATATAAACTCCATCATTCTTATTCCCAATCTCATCATCTCTAGATTACTTCATGGCTTTTCATATAATTCATCAATGTACAAAGGACAGATGAGTGGTCCTTCTATAAAATTAGAAACACTATTGGATATATATTTCAAAATTAGTAAAAGTAAATTTTAAGTGTTCTGAACACAAAAAAATGATAATTATGTGAGGTAATAGACATGTTGATTAGCCTGATTCAATCACTGTACAATGTAAAGCATATCATACCTAACACTGCATCCCATAAATATATATAATTATTTTTAATTAAAAATAAAATATCTTTAAAAAGCATTATTTAAAAGATTTATTATAGCACTTTATATCGACATTCAAATAAATAATTATAATTAGTAGTAGTATGTTTGAAAACATAACCTATATATTTCTGTTGTGTAGGGAACATGCATTTTTATGAATCCAGTTTTAGTCTATAAGGAGAAAACATGAGGCAGCAAGATCACTGTCAGTATCTGGATAAGACAGTCACTGAAAATAACTCAGTAAATAATAATATTATCTCAAAAGAAATTTAATTGTTAATATTTTAAGTATTTTAGTAATTCAGAATGTCAGATTACAAGGCCTCCTCATTTTATGTATATGAGGTCTTCAGAATATAGCTCTGAAAATAAGATGATATCAATAGCTGTCAAAAAAATAAAGATAAAAGCCAGGCATGGTGGCTCACGCCTGTAATCTCAGCACTTTGGGAGGCCAAGCCCAGCGGATCACCTGAGGTCAGGAGTTTGGGATCAGCCTGGCCAACATGGTAAAACTCCATTTCTACTAATCTCTATTAAAACTACAAAAATTAGCCAGGCGTGGTGGCAGGCACCTGTAATCCCAGCTACTCAGGAGGCTGAGGCAGGAGACTCCCTTGAGCCTGGCAGGCAGAGTTTGCAGTGAGCTGAGGTGGTGCCATTGCACTCCAGCCTGGGCGACAGAGCCAGACTCCCTTTCAAAGAAAAAAAAAATCAACTAAGAAAATATAAAAACACCCACCTATGAGTGAGAACATGTGGTGTTTGATTTTCTGTTCTTGTGTCAGTTTGCTGAGAATGATGGTTTCCAGGCCTGTTGGGAGGAAATAGGGGAGGGACAGCGTGAGATGGGAAGTTGGGGAGAGACAGCATGGGGAGAAATGCCAGATATAGGTGATGGGGAGGAAGGCAGCAAATCACACTGCCACGTGTGTACCTATGCAACAATCTTGCATGTTCTTCACATGTACCCCAAAACCTAAAATGCAATAAAATAAAATAAATAAATAAATAAAAGAAAATATAAAAACATATGCATGTTTTAGGTAGACGATATAAATACAAGCATAACTGTAAATATTTTCCTGGGGCAAAATTGAGGAAACTTGTAGTTAAACTAACTCCACTATTCACTCCAGGTATGAGAAAGATCAGACCATAACCAACATACCTTATCACACTCAGGGGAAAATATATAAATCAATTTGGGCCAATGAGACCCAATACACATCAGCTGAGGACTTTGTAAGTGAAGGTTCGTTTCTTTTCCTCAAAAGCTACCTAAAAAGATTCATTTTTTTCATGATAATACATTGGAAAAAAGAGTGTAATAATGTAAAAAAAAAAAAATAGTCTGTCGGACCATTTGCTGTTGCTGCATTAACTCAATCTTCACAGTCAGGCTGCGTATGAAGTGAGTGCTATTATTCTGCACATTTTACACTTGAGGAAACTTAGAATTTGTTAACTACAGTAAGACCTCCCTTAATGTCATTAATAGGCTCTTAGAAACTGCAACTTTAGGTGAAATGAGGTATAATGCAACCAATAATTTTTCTCTTCAATGTAATAACAAAAAACATGAAAGGAAACAATGTTATTTGAGGATGGGCTGTACGTTGTTTGGTTAAAGTCACAGTTTCCAAGAAACTATCAGTGATGTGAAGGAAGGACTTACTATGATCCAAAATTGAGTGGCGAGAAAGTAGAGGCAGGGTGTGATCCCTTCAGTCTTATTCCAGTCTGCATCCTTTACCATTGCGCTGTAGTAATTCTCATCAAGTACCGGTACAGCCGCAAAAATCATGTAGTGTTTTGCTATACTGGAAATTAAAAATGTTCAAATACAAAATGCTGTATTCCTAGACAGAATAACTCAATATTATTAGAATGCCATTTTATATCATTATATGCTTAATATGATATGAATAAGATAATCGAGAGTTTTCCTGCCCACCTCCCCAAAAAAGTAGGCTATGAAACTAATATAAATAATCTTAAAAAGAAGGAATATGGCATACTAATTATTTAAAGCAATCCTAAAACCACAATCATTGAGCAATATGGCATCAGTGCAAGGATAAAGATAGATGAGTAAGATGTGTACTTCTAGGTAAGTAAATACCAATAGCAATTTTTGTACCATGGAGAAGTGGTTCAATCTTGGTATAAAACCAGCTACTGGTTGGGCGTGGTGGCTCACGCCTGTAATCCCAGTACTTTGGGAGGCTGAGGAGAGCAGATCACTAGGTCAGGAGATCAAGATCACGCTGGCCAAAATGGTGAAACCCCATCTTTACTAAAAATACAAAAATTAGTTGGGCATGGTGGCACGTGCTTGTAATCCCAGCTACTCAGGAGGCCGAGGCAGGAGAATCGCTTGAAGCAGGGATTTGGAGGTTGCAGTGAGCCCAGATCATTCCACTGCACTCCAGCCTGGCAACAGAGCAAAACATTGAAAAAAAAAAAAAAAAAAAAAAAAGACCACCATAAAAACAACAAAAACAAAAAAGTCAGCTGCCATAGTTAGAGAGACTTTTCCAAGACAAGAAATATATGTATATGTATAGTCAAACTTTAAAGTACTGTGTGGGCTAATACATCCCATAAGCAAAGTTAATTCTACACACTAGAGTAAGTGGCTGCTAGTGATGAGGCCAGAAGGCAGAAAGACATCTTGTATTTTGATGGAGCATGGGAGGAAGAACTCTTTCGGTGAAAGGGTCCTGACCTCACAGTCATGATAGCTGTAACCAGAGGAAAAGAGAAAATATTAAAGCTATGTCCCAGTTCCCACACAGCTCAACTCCAGCTAAGATTCAAAAGGAAAGTTCCTCAATACAGGGGCCTATGGGGGTAAAAAGATATTTATTTCAGTCTCTAATGGTTTTTAAAATGTGTAATATCTGCCATACAATAAAATGTGTATGAGGCAGGTGAGCGAGGAAGGAAATGTAACCTATTGTCGTAAAAAGAAACCACCCATATAGGGAAATGTACAGAAGGCTCAGCTATTGAAAGTACCAGAAAAGAACTTTAAAATAACCCATCAAAAAGTTAGATAACAAGTGTGAACAGAGGACTTTCAGCAGAGAGAAGTAACAGAAAAATGAACCAAATAGAAATTTTTAAAAATCATAAACCAGAGAGCAACAATTCAGTCAGTGGGTTTGAAAACATTGCATCAACAGAGGAAAGAGTCAGTGAATTTAAATAAAGCATAGCACAAATTATCCATTCTCAAACACAATGGGAAAAAAAATAGAAAACGGAAAAACAGAAACAGTCTGAAGTTTGTTAAATAATATCAAGTGATTTAGTATGTACTCTATGGGAGTTCCAAAACGGGAGGAAAAAAAGATAGTCTGGAGGCAATATTTAGGAGATAATAGCTGAGGATTTCACAAAATTGACAAAATACATCAGGACAAAGAGACAAGGAGAACAAACAAATACTTTAAAACCCTACAATTTACTACATTGTAGGCAAGCTGCTGAAAACCAAAGATAAAGACAACATATTTAAACTAGCCAGATACAGTAGGGTAATTTCATTCAATGAAACAAAAATAAGAATATTTATCATCAGAAATAGCAGAACCTAGGAGACAATAACATAAAGTTTTTAAAGTGCTGAAAAGGAAGCATATAACTAGAGAAATTATCTTCTAAAAATAAAAGTGAAAAAATATATTTAAGAAAAAGGTGAAATAATTCATCATCATGAAATTTGCACTATAGTAAATACTAAATGAAGTTCTTTCTTCTGAAGAGAAATAATTCCAGAAGACTAATTTTGAAAGAAGAAATGAAGAGCCAAAGTAGTAATAAATACATGTAAAAATGCTTTCTAAGAATTTCCTTAAGAGATGACTGATTCTTTAAAGAAAATGCAGTTGGAAAATATTATATTGCTTATAACTAGAAGAAAAATAGATCCCAATCTGTTTAAATGGTGGATGACTTTTGTTCAATTCTTACATTATTTGTAAAATGGCAAACTATTAATTCAAGGTAGACTGTGATGAATTCAGGATTCTCTCTATATAATATATATTTACAACATATAATTGACTGATAGATTGCAAAATAATCTACTAAAGCTACTGTTGGTAAACACCAAGTTAATAATTTGTTGCCAATAAAGCACATCATTATAAACACAACAAAATTTAAAGAGATACAAGGTTAATAAGCAAATAGTAGAATTTTTTAAAGTGATCTATTCACAAGATTATACCCTTTCCATCCATTCCAGGGACAAATTGAGATGCCATTGCTCCCAACAGTTATCTGAGAAGGAAGTTTGGAGCTCATAATTGGTTTGCGATCACTATTGCCAAAGATCTTATAAAGCTCCAAAAGTCTTCACTCATAGGGGCCAATTCTAAAATTCCTGGGTTTAGAAATCAAGATACTTGCTTTATATTTTCCACTGAAACACACCAAAAAGGTATGGACTCCAACCCAAAAAAGACAGCTGGAGTCCAGGTCTGAATTGGTGAGCTCTGCTGCTAGCCACAGAGGATATGTATTTTAATAGCTAGCATAAATAATTTTGAAAAAAAGAATTCAAGGAAATAGCAATTTGTTAGTCAGCAATATTTTACTAACGTGTACATGGATAAACATTTCGGTTAAAAGGCAGAGATTTGTCAGGTTGTATTTTTTTTTAAAAAAGTTAATGACATGCACTTTAACTAGAAGGAGGGATATATGTTGAAAGTAAAAAGATGAAAAAAAACCGTGGAAACTAGTCACGGGAAATCTAATAATAAGAAAGCCAGTGTGACTATGTTAGTAACAGATGAAGTAGACTTCAGGATACAGACTATTACTCAAATTGATCATTTTATAATATCAAAAAGGTCAATCTACAAAGGAGACATGATAATAAAAGTTCTTATACGTTTAGTGGCATACCCTAAAAATACTAAAACAAAAAATTGACTGAGAAAAACAGAAAAGCATATAAATAAATCTCTAATAATAATTGAAGAAAAATGTTGATTCTGTTTGAGTAATTGCTACAAGTAGACAAAAAATATATAAATATGTAAAAGATTTGAACATCTCTATTAGCCAGTTTGGACTAACTAATGTGTACAGAAACCTACTCACAAAGATAACAGAATAAACAGGAATTCCAGGCAAACATGGAGTAATAAAAAAATAAGCTAAGACTTAGTAAATTTTAAATACTTAAGTTTTCTAGAATCTGATCTCTGATTACAATGAAATTAAACTAGAAATCAATAGCTAAAAGATAATCAAAAAATTCCCAGATGTTTGTAAATTAGGTGACACACTTCTAAAACCCTATGGACCAACACACAAAAACCTGTGTATGAATGTTCAAAGCAGCATTATTTTTAGTGGACAAGAAGGGAAACAACCCAAATGTCTGACAACTGAAGAATAGATAAAGAAGATGTGAGTTATCCATATGCAATGGAATATCATCTGGTAATAAAAATGGAGTACTGATTGATACTACAACATGAATGAATCTCACAAACATTGTGCTAAGTGAAAGAAGCCAGTCAAAAAAGGGTGCATATTGTATGATTGTATTTATATGAAATGTCCAGAATAGGCAAATCCACAGAAACAGAAAGAGATTAGCAGTTGCCAGAGTTTGCAGGAAAGAAGGAATAGGAAATGACTGCTAATTTGGAAAAGATTTCTTTTTGGGAGTGATGAAAATATTCTAAAATTAGATTAATAATTGTTGTATTTCTGTGTATTTTATACTAAAAAGGATTAACTTTGTCATGAGTTAAATATATCTTAATAAAGCTATTGTTTTAATCACAATGAAAATTATTAAATATTTTGAACTGAAAAATATAAAAGGCAAACCACTTTAGAATTTGTGGGATTAAGTTAAATTAGTGTTTTCAAACAAATACGGACATTTAAATACACATATTTAAGAAAGGAAAATGTTTAAAATCATTTATCTAAGTTTCTACCTCAAGAAGAAGAAAGATCAGATTCAAAGACAAATTAAAAAATAAGAACAAATAAAATTAAACAGAAAACAGACAAATAATAGCAAGATGAACAAAACTAAATGTAGGTTCTTACATAAATTCATAAAATTGATAAATTTCGATCCAAACATCAATAAAAAGACAAAAAGCACAGATTAACAATACTAAAGAGAGACATAACTACATGCATTATAAAAGGTTAATAAAGAAATATTATAAAACAAATGTATGTGAACAAATTCAACAATGTAGATGAAAGAGATAAACTCCTTTTACTTTTGCACTGACCTAAAAAAAAGAAAAAAAAAAAAGAGACAAACTCCCTGAAAAACACAACTTACCAAAATTGACACAAAAATTTAAGATATAAGTGTAGTAAAGGAAAGACTAATCAATTTGCCTACCTAAATAGTAATGATGCCTATAATAATTTATGCCAGATATGTAATTTTAATTACTTCGTGAAGATCCGAGTTTTCATTTGGCAATATTTTCCTTCACTCTAAAGAACTTACTTTGGCACTTCTTGTAATGCATATCTCAGGAAAAGTTTCCTTAGTGTTATTTTATCTGAAAATATTATATTTTACCTTGTATTATATAAAAATAGTTTCATTTCTCCTGGGTATAGAATTCTGGGTTAACAGTTAGTTAATCCATTTGTCATTATATATATATGTGTGTGTTTGTATGTGTGTGTATGTATGTATTATATATGTGTGTGTGTATACATATATATATATAGCATTGGAATTTAATAAATAGTGTGCTTAATTTTATTTATTTGATCTTATTTCATGGGTTATTTTAGTTTGTAGTTTCCTGTTTTCATTTTAAAAAAAATGTGTATTGAGTCTCCTCTATGTGCCAAGATTTTCCAGAATCTTTATATCAGAGTACAAATGAGGCAAAAATATCTGCCCTTACAGAACTTACATTCTAGTGGTTGCCAATCACTCTATTTCCCCCTTTTTAATTAGTATGTTCTCTTCTATTATTTTATTCCTTTAGTAGTGAAATTACTTTCCCTATCATTTGTAATCACACACACAGTTCTCTGTCATTATGTGAAAATACAATGCTGCTTATCTGTGTAACGGAGCACCACCAAGATGCTTTTTGTAAACTACAGTTTAACCTCATACAATAAGATGATGCCTTACAATATTCTCTTCATCTTCTCTACTGTTGATGAGATCTGTGAAGTATTTTCTATCTTCTCCTCCACCTATTCCAACTCCTATGTCTCCCCAAAATAGTTCAATTTGGTCTAGACTATCATAATAATCTCCCTTTCATTATAATCCATTGTAATGGATTATCAGCTTGAATTCTCAGCTGTGAATTACTTGTCTTTTCACTAATGTACTTTCTCAAGTATTTTTCTCAGGTGGTTTAGTTGAAATCAACATCTAACTACACATACCTATCTCTCTTTTAATAGATATACAATTTTTTGGGGATACTATCCTTTTCTCTCAGTAATCTGCAAGTGGAATTTACTGTCATTTACTTTTCAATATTTCAGAAAACATGTCTGATTCCATTCAAATTATTTTTAGGAGCTTCACATTTTCTATCTGAAAGTTTCCACATATTTTTCTTTTTATCCTTAAGAGGTCAGGAATCTTGTTAGCATATATTTTTCTCATTATTACTTCAAGAAGCTTAATGCAGCTTTTCATTCTGTAGAAGCCAGTCTTTCTCCAGATTATGGACACATTCTTCAGTCATTAAATAGTTATTATGTATTTCCCATCACACAGTTTACTTTGTGTAAAAAGTTTCCTTTTCACCTTCTAAAACTCTTGTGACTTAGATGCTAAGTTTCTGAAATGGGTCCTCCAGATTTAATATCTTTCACTTCAAATTGTCTCTTTTTTCATATTTTTGGTCTGTACTTTGAGATAATATTCTTTCATTCGCTCTTTCAGGCCACTAGTTTTAGTCTTAACAATAATCATTCCATATTTCAACTCACCTACTGAATCTTCCACCTATTGGGTGTAATGGATGTGCTTCCGGTGATGGGTGTATTAAAGGCCCACACTTCACCACTATGCAGTATATTCATGTAACACAACTGTACTTGTACCCCTAAATGAATAAAAATAAATTTTTTAAAAATTAAATTTTTATTCTAGAAAGTCTTATTTTGTACTGAGCTGCAATCATTGCAATGGTTTTTGGTTTTTATTTGTTTGTTTGTTTTTTGTTTTTACCATGTTGTTGTCATATATTGCTGTTTGTAACCTCAATTGTCTCCATCAGAGATTGTTGGTTGGTGAGTTGGTTGGTTGGGTTTTGCCTAGTGATGGCTCTATTTAACCTCCCTTTGCTGGCTACTTAGATGCAAAGTATGTGTAATTACGATGGGTTCCTGTGATCTCTTGGGATCAACTTTGGTTGCTGAAGCATCCTAAGTGGAAGAACTCTCAGAGGAAATGGAAGTTAAATGACAATCTTCTGTGGCTAAACCTTACAACAGTAGGAGGACAGGAGGAAACTTTCTAACTATAACCTGGTTTTCTCTTATTCTCTTAGCCTCCGAAGTAGGGATAACTCAATTCAACCTTTCTGCTCTGTCTTTTATTTTGAAGGCCAAGGAAACAAGGCCCATGCACGCACACACACACACACACACATTCAGGTTCAATATTCTCCCAATTCCCCAGCAGTTCACATATTTCTACAGACCAAGTCCTTTCCAATATTCCCACAGTATTTTTTCACAGGCTCCCTTAACGATGATCTCACAAGCCCATGGAGGGAAAGCCCTTCACAAGTTTCTTCTTAAGGATTCCTCAACCCACAGAGCTAAAGACTTCTCTCTGATCTGGGAATCTACTGCCTTTCTCAGCCATTTGGACAGGTGAGCCAGAGATATTCTTGTTTATAATGAAATAAAGTATTATGCTTTCTCCAAATGTTTCCAGAATCCTTGTCTTTTATCTAAGTTCTTTCCTTATAATTTGCATTAAGATTTGTCAATATAATAGCTTAAAATGATTAACATTTATCTTAGTAATTCATTACTGGGGAAGTCATCAATTCCATATATACAACTTTTTTATGTGTTCCTTTTATAAGTTGCCTTCTCTTGTCTATAGTTCAATTTTATGCTATCTATGAAGTCAAAGAAAAATGCAACAGAATACACAATTAAATGCTAAGTGCTTTCAGCGTGTAGAAAATTATCTTAAGATGTCTCAATATTCCTTAGAGGAAGCAGACAGATGTCTGCATAGTTGAGACTATGTGTGACTTCTCAATTCTTCCTAGAAATGAGAAAAAAGCAAGAGAGTATTATAGATCTTCAATGGGTCAATGTCAACACTAATTTTTAAAAGTGTTTCTAAAAAAATCAGAAACACTGATACAAATAACCAGAGAAAGGGATATTTTTGCCTGAGTTTTTATAGGAACAACTGTAAAACAAACAACAGTTATCATCAAGCAAATGACCATAAACAAGCAAAACTCCACTAAATAAAAGGAGAAACAAGCAAGGATATAGGGAAAAAAAAAGGGAAAATGGTGTTAATAAGCTATGTAGCTGCGTTCTGTTCCATGACAATAATCTGAGTATTTATGTCTGTCAAGAATATTTATTAGCATTTTCCTAGCCACAAGCAAAATTGTTATCTAAATTAATGAACACACATAATTTAGCCCATATTTTCATTAATTTATGGTTTACTTATTTGGGAACAGAGACATTTTATATATATAGGACCAAGAAATATGTTGCATATACTTCTCCATTTTTAGAGTAAAGCAATACTAGAAAATATTGTATATCCCTATCATTTTTTGCCATCATTACACCACAGAAAACAGGTTGATGCAGTTAAACTTGCAAATGCCCCACACCATGTAAAATTAATCCTCTAAGAAAGATCTGAAGGAAAATAGTCCAATAAATGTAAAGGAGAAGTCAAGGGTATAAACATCTATTCTCATGAAATGAAATATTTCTACTTTTTAAAAGAATAGCTCTGTTATTATTAGTACATTTTGGAAGTGACAATACTGTTGTCTCCAATTTCAAAGGAAAAGAGCAAAAAAAAAAAAAAACAGAGAAAAGAAATGTAACAGCAAATCAATGGAAAAGCCATTTATATAACCAACTGTAATATGTATCATAAGTGAAAGCATTTGGATAAGAAAACTCAGCCTCCTCATATGTGTGTGTGATTTGACAGGGTGAATTCTGAGCTTGTGAGGCCTTGGGATTTAATTTCATGGCATGCATAAATGTAATACAAACCCATTCATCCTAGAAACGAAACACTTGCCATCACAGAGGCTGTCTGAGCCACATAGACTTATTACAGTCATGTCTTTGGAGAGGTCTCTCAGCACAGCTTTGTACATTAAAGTGTGAAACTAGGGCCATTCCTAAGCTGACAGAATTTTATGACACCAGATATTTTATTTTTCTTAGGTATATGTAATCCCCCCTCTGCTATTTCCAGGAGCTCAACTCTCAGTCTGAACCCAGCTATGTGGTATTACCTTACAAAATTCAAAAGTAGAATTTTATTTTATTGATTTTATTTTTTGAGACAAGATCTCACTCTGTCGCCCAGGCTGGAGTACAGCAGTGTGATCTCAACCTCCGCCTCCTGGGTTCAAGGGATTCTCCTGCCTCGGCCTCCCGAGTAGCTGGGATTACAGGCATGCACCACCACGCCTAGCTAATTTTTGTATTTTTAGTAGAGACAGAGTTTCACCATGTTGGCCAGGCTGGTCTTGGACTCCCGACCTCAGGTGATCCACCTATCTTGGCCTTCCAGAGTGCTAGGATTACAGAGGTGAGCCACTGTGCGTGGGCAAGACTAGGATTTTAGTAACTGCAGTTTCCATTTATCCGTTCATTCACTTAACACACATTTAGTAAATGTCTTCCTTGTGTATGATGTAAGGCTAAGTAAAAGTTTCACAGAATTAAAAGAGATGGACATAATCTTTGTCTCTTGGAGCTTTTGTTTAAGGACAGTGGGTGGGGTAAATGTTATGCAAATGATTAAAACTGTGGCAAGAAGTACAAGGTACTGTAAAAATAGGTAGCATGGGTCTGACAGGGTGAACTAGGTAGCCTTATTAGATGTGATATTTAATTGGCATTCTTTAGGATGTATAGGATGTGGCCAGGTAAAGATTGGGATGAAGAGGTTTTTTTAAGCAAATAGAAGAGCATGGCAAAGTCTCTGTGGTGAAGAGCACAGGTGATATGCAAGGTCCCACTCTCTGGAGCATTGAGGGCCAGAATGGCACAAGTTCAGGCAGACACTGAGTCTGTATTATGCAAGGAGTTACTGCCTGGATTATGGTTTCAGACCATTATCAAAAGTAACAGGGCTGGGTGCAGTGGCTCATACCTATAATCCCAGCGCTTTGGGAGGCCGAGGCGGGTGGATCACCTGAGGTGGGGAGTTCGAGACCAGCCTGACCAACATGGAGAAATCCCATCTCCACTAAAAATACAAAAATTAGCTGGGCATGGTGGCATGTGGTTGTAGTCCTAGCTACTCGGGAGGCCGAAGCAAGAGAATCGCTTGAACCTGGGAGGCAGATGTTGCAGTGAGCCGAGATCTTGTCACTGCACTCCAGCCTGGGCAACAAGAGTGAGACTCCATCTCAGAAAAAAACAGAAGTAACAGAATACTGCTAAATTAGGTTAGGTTCTAAATAGAGAAGTGTTGGAGATTAGCATTTGGAAAGCATGTGCCTGACTTGTAAGTAAAGATTGGGTTGGAGGGATAGAATCTTAGGGGTGTGATGTTGGTTAGAGGCTATTGCAGTAGACAAAGTCAAAATGATGGTGGCACAGTGTAAGGTGGTGACAGTGAATACAGAAATGGTATAGATTTCTTTGAGAATTATTTGGAAGGTAGAGTCACCATGATTTAGTGATAGATTAAAAGTGAGGGTTGAAGGAGTGGGAAGAGTTAAAAATCACTTTTATATTTCTGGCATGAACCATGAAGTGAATGATGGCATTATTTACTAAAATAAGTGATTTTGCAGGGAAAAGAAGAACAAATATTTGGAGAAAGACCTTAGTTTTAGACACAGTGAGTTTCAGGTTTCTGGAGACTTCTCAGTGAGCACATCAATAAGGTTACATATGAGCCTAGAATGTAGAAGATAGGTTTGTTCTGAAAAGAAATATTTGGGCCAGATGCAGTGGCTCACACCTATAATCCCAGCACTTTGGGAGATGGAGGCAGATGCGAGTGGATCACCTGAGGTCAGGAGTTCGAGGCCAGCCTGGTTCAACATGGTGAAACCCCACTCTCCTAAAAATATGAAAATTAGCTGGGCATGGTAGTGGGCATCTATAATCCCAGATACTCGGGAGGGTGAGGCAGGAGAATCGCTTGAACCCAGGAGGTGGAGGTTGCACTGAGCTGAGATTGATGCTGTCACTGCACTCCCACCTGGGCAAAAAAGTGAGACTCTGCCTCAAAAAAAAAAAAAAAAAAAAGAAGTATTTAACAACATAAAGATGGCAAATAAAATCATAGGAGTGTATGTGCTAAAGTTACTTAGAAAAAATAAAATAAGAAGAGAACAACTGTTAGGGCTGAGCCGTGAAAAATTCCAAACACTTTAGTGTAAAGGAGGTAGAATTAGAAAAAGGGGTTCATACACTGGTCAGAGTAAATTAAGGGAAAAAAAAGAAGAAAGTATGTCAAGAAGTGAAGTCTGCTAGTCAGTGTCAAAATGCGCCCAGAAGTCAGGTTAAATGCAAATGGTAAGAGTCTATCATGTGGACTCTCACGGAGGCCACCTTAGTGGAGCCCTCTATGGAGGACGGAACAGAGCCAGTGGTGGAGGTTCAAACAGACCTGGTCAGTGGGAAGGCATAAAGTGGACAAAGTGGGTGGAAATATATCCATATAGCGCTTAATTGTGAAAGACAGAGTGGCATTAGGACCACATATTATGAGGTGGGGGAATGGTTGCCACCATGAGTGCTTGGTTTTAAAAATGAAAAGCTCAAAATGTTTAATTGCCTATATCAAGGTTCCAGGGAGGAAGCATCCACTCATACAGAGGAGACATTAGATGGAGTCTTCGTTGGAATGGGAGGATGAAGTTGAAGTTAGGTCTGTATGTTTGGTAACAGGAAGATCTGCCTGTTTGCTTATCTTTTCTCTGGGAAAAAAATCCCATGATCTTCTGCTGAAAATGAAGGAGAGGAAGCCATGGTGAAGGGGTGGGTGATGCAAAGAAATTATAGGAAATTTGCAATAGATATTCAGAGAAGAAGAATGATCTAACTGAAAAGACCTAATTAAATTGCTAGGGGAGCATTGCGAGCTCAATTCTTCCTTCCTGTCCTTTTTGCCTCTGCTCCTTATAGCACTGCAATCATTACAAAATTTAGATTACAGAAAACATCTGATAAACTTACACTGGAGTGCAAGAGACTGCTGTGGTGCATAACTTAGCCGCTCTTTTGCTCTGATAATTTGTATTTTGCTAGGGGTTCATATTATGAGCCCTGTAAAGACTTCCGGATGTGAAAATATCAGAGTCAATCAGCCTCTGAGAGAGAAATTTGGGGTGGCGGTGTGTCAAGTAGAGTGTGGTCCAGGAATTGACACAGCACATGGGCAGAAATAGAAGCAGATGCAGCCAGTTAGTTATTTGTGCTTCTCTTTCAAGGCCAGGTTTGTCTCCAGCTATTAACACTTGAATTTTACCTAGTCTATCAGTTACTCTTCTCAGTTACTCAGTAACTCTCAGCCTTTCAGTAGCAGTTGGAGAATATTTTGATGGACCAGTGGGAGGGAGCTAGCAGAGACCTGGAGTGTGCGGTACTCTCCAAAATGGACAAATCCTGGTGAAGTTTTCCAGAAGGAGGCACTAGGAAACCAGAGGGCATTTTTATGCTAGCTGGGAGAGAGACTTAGAGACTGGAAGGTGCCACAATTTCTGAAGGTTGCTCTGAGTTTTATATGCAGGATGATGTTGTTTACTATCTGACTGTTAGAATTTCACATAAGACCTCAGGTGTCTGATGACAGCAATTGTGCTGTCAATTCACATTGGAGGTGGGGTTGCTAATGTAATTCCTTCAAGTACAATGCAATTGTCATTCTGCCTAATTTTTTCCTGCCAGCTCTATAAAGAGGAATGCTCCTGGCCCTGGGAAGAGCTGACAGGAGGGAGAGAAAGCCTTTTGTCTTGCTGATTTTGTGGAGTAAGCCAAAGTCTGCATTAATCTAAGCAGCCATTTCTCAATCCAGTATCCTCAAATCTGTTTTGAAGGTTGAGTCATGAGACTGCATGATGGTCAAGACCAGCTACCTAATTTACAAGGCCCAGGGCAAAACAAAAATATAGGGTCCTTTATTCAAAAATTACTGTATTAGGAATTTCAAGGCAGCAACAGTTGAGCTTTAAGCCAAGTGCAGGCGCCTTCTGAGTGTGGGGCTCTGTACAACTACACAAGCTACAGAAACATAAAATCAGCCCTGATGATAGTGTCTGTTGTAACTTTGCCCTGGCTTCTAAATGTAGCTTTACTTATCATTAACTCTAACTTTAGGGATGTCACTTAGCTCATTTCACCTGCAATTTCTCAACTATAAATTATTAAGCACAAAGATTTATTAAGCATCTATTTTATTCAATTACTATACTAGTCACTGTTGGTGTATTGCTATGAGCATGCACATGTGCGCGCGCGCGCACACACACACACACACACTCATTACCCTGTTGAAACTTATATAGCATCTGAAGCAACTGAGAAAAATTTTAAAATTAGTAATTTAACTAAAACTAGGATGAAAGTTACAATAAAGCCACAATAAAGAAGTTCTCTAAACTATGTTATATATTTATAGATGACCTTTAGGGAATTATAACCTGGCCTGAGCATAATCAATAGTCAATAGTATTGATAGGGCATAGTCAATAGTCAATAGTAAATCTTCTATTAATAGCATTACTTTAACCAATATAATACTTGTTTTGTGTCAGGAATATAAAATTTACACTGTACTAACTCAGTTAATACAACTGCCGAATGAGGTAGATACTACTAACATACTTTGCAAGTGCAGAAAATGAGGAATGGGCTTATTAAGTAACTTTAAAAAGATATTACAGTGAATGAATGGTGGAGCTGGCTTTGATTTCAAGCCGAGAAATTAGAGCCTTAAATTAAGCTCTGGCATTCCAGCGCTTCAGACATAAAAGATGATTGCATGGTGAAAAATAAAACCAGGCAACTCTCACTAACCCTGGAGAGGAATCTGAAGACCTGGTTTTCTTTGTGTTACTCCATGGACTGCTTTGTGAGAGAGTCTCCTAACATCTTTATTCTTGTATTTCATCATTTCTTAGGCAAAGGTCCAGCTTCCCAGTATCAGGCTTGATGAAAAATGTTCCATATCTTATAGCATTTGCAAGGGGAGAAAAATTGTAAGAAATATAAACACACATTTACTATTAAACTTTCCTATCTGTCATCTATTTACCTATCAATTAGCTACTCATCTACTATCTATGGTTACATAAATGATAATTTTAGTACTATTTAAATCAGTTTTCTTCAAAATATAATTAATAATTAATTAGCATTTCTTATTAGATGCTGAAAACTGTCATTTCTCCTTAGGGTTGGTTTAGCACCTCTCCTGGCTTATGTCTTTATTCTAGATTGAATGCTTGATCAGTCCTTGGAAAACTGATACACAATATCTTGACAGAGATGTGATTTATAAATATAAATTTTAATTTATTTTCTTTGTAATGGAGACCACACTTGCTGTAGACTTTACAGTATGAGTGACAATTTCTTGAGGTCTTAAAATTGACTCTGTCAATCTTTGCTTATCTTTAACAATCAGGATATCTCATAGGACCAGGGAAATCTGGATGTAGAATGAATTTTCACATTCTAGAGTCTGGCTTTATGAAAGAAGAGAGGTTGAATAACCTTAACATTACCTATCCATGGACAGTACCCACAGCCTTCTAGGTTGTCACCACAAAAGAATATGGAAGATGCTGTCAGATTATTGACTACTTCATACCAGGGTATATTAAGACTTTTAAAACTCTGTTAAGTACATTGAATCCCTAAAGTGCTACACATGGTTCCTTAAAGCTATACAATTTCTTTAATTTATAAAAACTCTGCTGAGTACATTGGATCTCTAAAATGCTATACATAGCTCCTTAAAGCTGTATGATTATTTTAATTTAAGTAAGTTCCCTGAGACCTATTTGGATTGATGCAAGTGAATGGAAAAAGAAAAAACTGTATTTCTCATTGATGTATACAGAAAGAGCATTTTGTGACCAGTGAACCACAGAACTTTGGAACATGAGTTGTTTTTTTTTTTCATATAATTAATTACTGTTTGATTTTGATATTTCCTTGTGCCACAGAAAGCCTTTTCCACCTTAAATCACCATGATAATTTGGTTTCCTTTCCAGTTTCTGTCCACTGGTGTATGTTACACTTAAGCTAAAATATATACTGCACACCCTTGACTACACTGTAATACTGCACTCAGTATGGAGGTACAGCTCAGTAGGGACATTATAAGTATTATATGCTGGGATTAATTATTTCCATTTTTCTGGTGTTCAGCATCTTTTATAAGGCAGAATTAAGAAAACAGAAACATAAGTCATGAAATAAGACAAGATTATCTTTGGTCTCAAAAGACATAAAAAAACATTTTTTACATTCCTAACCTGCTACCTATGTCTTTTATGAAGCAATTTTCAATGTGAATTGAGACAGGGAGGTAGAACCCTGAGCTTCCTGTTTGTGTTTTCTGAGCCCCTGGTGTTAGATTGGGTTTTTCTGAATAGTTCTTATAGCCAATTTAGCAGTCTCTCTTCGAGGCAGCATGTTTTCTTTTTATTTCGTCTTATGGTTAATAAATCCTCAGGGATCGTAGTGCTCATCTGTAACAAAACAGCCAACACGCTTGTTCCAGGGGAGTGGTGTTAATAGATAGTTATAGAAAATTAAGCAAACAGAAAAGTGGGCAAAACAAACAAAATCAAACATGAACTGAGGCTTTTTAATATTTTTAGCAGTATGATTTTTCTTTTGTACTTTTTTTTCTGCAAACATAGCACCAGCTAATCTCTAGAGCACTTGTGTTCACAACTGCAAATCGGTATCCTTTAAAATAACACATATACTCATTTACTACACAATACACATCAGGCAGAAGGAAAAAAAGGATGATTAAAAAGAACTGAAACAGTGTGTACTGAAACAGCTAGTCACAGTACAAGCAAGGTGAGAACCTGTGCGAGCAAGGTGAGAACCTGTGACAAATATCACAGGTGTCTTTAGAAACATCACACGATTTTTAATCGTTTCTACATGCCTCAAGTAATTAAGGACTTTGAGACTCACTGAGATCATGCACATGGTCTGCCTGGCATCAGAAAGAAACAGTAAGCTAGCACCACAATTAAAAATCACACTTAATATTGGGTTATTGCCATGTAACTTCTGGGACTCTCTCTCTCTCTCTCTCTCTCTCTCAATCTCTCTCTGTGTCTGTGTGTGCACATGCTCCAATATTCTACAAAATACCTAAACACAAGCTTATTTGGCTTTTTCTATTTAAAAAATACTTGGGGCTGGGCACAGTGGCTCATTGTGTAATCTCAGCACTTTGGGAAGCAGAAGTGGGTGGATTACTTGAGCCCAGGAGTTCGAGATCAGCCTGGGGAACATGCAAAACCCTGTCTCTCCAGAACAAAAAAAAAAAAACAAAAAAAACCCCACCCCACCCCCAAAAAATTACCTCCACCAAAACCAATATACACCAATTCAACTGCTATCACTCAGTGCAGCAAATTCAAATATAAACTGGCATGTATTTGGGCAAGAAAGTCTTCAGGAATGTGCAGATTGTTAGAAGGGGTTATCTGCTAAGAATGCAACAGTATGTTGTAGTAATACAGCACCTATAAGTGTGTGAAAACTAGATAATTCTGAAAAAAAAATCAGAAATATAAATGCTAAAAAAAGAGTCAGCTCTTTAAGACAATCTTATAAGCATGCCCAGAATATGAATTTTTCTTCTCAGAAAAAAAACGTCAGGACCCATGGCTTTTTCCAGTGTGGGTCCTGGAAAAGAAAGGTAAGTAGAAAGAAAAAAGCTGGAGGGATAGGCAGCAGCCGAATGGGAAGCTCTGCTGGTTGAACGTGTGCTCTGTGTTTTTGCCAGCAGAGCTTGGGGGTGCGTAAAGGAGTGAGAGGACTCTGTGTGGCAGCATAATCAGTTTAGTGCAGAGATCTCACACAGCAGGAGGTCCCAAACCTCATATCACCAACAGTCCAGGTGAGAGTGTAGCCTTGGAGCTGCAGAGGTTTGTGTGATTTCAGCATGAGCCGAACAGGACTAATGCAGGAAGAAAAATCCATCTAAAAATACATGCTTTTTGCCATTAAGGATGAAACAAATATCTTCTTAGGGGGAGAAATCACAAGTAAGAAATTGCAAAGGCAATGCCTGAAAATAAAATAACAATAGTTTCAATTATCAATGGAGAGGAATCGAAACTATAAAGAAGACAAATTTTTCTAGAATAATCAGAAAAATCTTGTGGTCAGCCAAATAAGAATGAATACTAATACCCTTATTACTATTACTCTTTTTGTTGATATATATATATATATATATTAGTCTATTCTTACATAGCTATAAAGAAATACCTGAGACTGGGTAATTTATAAAGAAAAGAGGTTTAATTGGCTCACACATTCCTAGGCTATACAGGAAATGTGGTAGCATTTGCTCAGCTTCTTGGGCAGCCTCAGGAAACTTACAATCATGGCAGAAGTCTAAAGGGCAGCAGGCATGTCTTACATGGCCAGAGCAGAAGGAGAGAACGGGAGGTGCCACACACTTTTAAACACCAGATCTTGTGAGAACTCACTCACTATCATGAGAACAGTATCAAAAGAATAGAGCTAAACCATTTATGAGACGCCTGCCCCATGAGCCAATCATGTCCCACCAGGTCCCTCCTCCAACACTGGGGGTTACATATCAACATGAGATTTGGGTGAAGATCCAAACCATATAAATATACATCTAGAAGGCAGCCAATACCATTGAAATCCATCACGGAGTCTAGAGAGAGTGTGATGCAGAAAAATAGGAATACCAGGCCTGAAATTAAACAGGGTTAGAAAAGAGAGCTATATCCAGTGTGATCAGGGGACAGGAGTTTGGGAATGATTACATTAGATCTTCACTTGACAGTAAATTCTGAGAAAGAGAAGAGCAGCCTCTGACATCCAGGAAAAACTAAGTCTTGGTGTTAGGAGCTGGCCAGGTGCTAACAGCTATATCATGTTGTTCTCTTTTTGAAGATAAATAAATTCACAAAACAACAACATCAGACAAGGTCACTCTGCAATGATCATGAGACACAAAACAAGATCCCATCATAATTTTTTTCTGAGTAAAAATAAAAATCAGGTTTCTTAATGGTACAAACCACCAAAATACCAAGTATCAATCTCTCCCAGCCAATATGAGGAACTGCTGTCTCTTTACGACTATGCTACAGCCTTGTTGTAGTCTGTCCTTCTAGGTAAGATTTACTGAGATGTTCCTCCATAGAATTGTCCATTTTCTGACAGCATCTAATCTAAAACAAATTCTTGGTTTCTTGAACTTTCCCTCAAGATGACCCAACAAACTCCAATCTGAATCCCAGGGGCCAATCTGATAGTAACTCCTTTTTTAGTAAGACTCACTCTTACTGAGATGCCCCAAGGTTTTCCATGATGTGCAGCCTTTCTCACTGCAGGAATAAGAAACCCATCTTGTTGACTCCAGATGTATTCCAGGTGGTCTTTGGCTAGAGGTGCATGGCTGGCTGTCCTGCACTAAGCCCTGTGTGTAGTCCTGAGAATGAGGGAGATGGTACCATCAAGTATGGAGGCATCGCTTGTGAAAGGGATTTTTTCTTCCTGTGATGCCGTTTTTCTAAGACAGACTAGCATACAGCAAGTCCTCAACACATCTTTGTAAACAGAATGAAGTAGCTTTCAGTCTACTGGCTAGTCCAGAATGCAAATAATTCTGAAGGGCTCAGCAAGGAGCCAGACACATACAGAGCATACAACTAACAATAACTCTTATTTCTATTAGGCTTAATTCAACCATAGTTGTACACGTATGTAGGTTAACTGTACTCTATACTTGAGTAGAGTTGATACGATCACCTTTTTTAATCTCGGCAATCGATTACTTTATATGTAAAATTTCAAGTCCTTCAACTCCTCAACTCCTTCAACACATGGCAAAACTGGGCTTTAGTGCTGGGAGTTTCAACTCTTTTTATACAGCTCCAATCATATCATCCTACTCAGTATTTTCTTGTTTATTTATAGAGATGGGGTTTCGCCATGTTGGTCAGGCTGGTCTCAAACTCCTGACCTCACCTGTCTCGGCTTCTCAAAAGGCTGGGATTACAGGCATGAGCCACTCTGCCCAGCCTTATCCTACTAAGTATTTTCTAACCATTTAGGATTCTGTGTCATTAAGCTCACTTTTCTTTGCACTGGAAATTGCCTTTATCCTCTTTTTGGTAGGGCTAAAGAAATCCTACTAATAATTGCCTTGCCTGATATGCTTTCCTTAGAGTAGGATAAATCATTCCTACTTTTCTGAACTGAGAAAAAGATATTCATATTTTTTTCTGTGTCACTAAACATGCTGTGTTATAGCTATTTTGTGACAATTTATCACTCTTCCATGCCAAGTTCATATAGAAGGCAGTGAATCTTCTCCCCTTTCTATCTCTAGAAGTTTAGTGCCATGTTTATGTTCAATACATGGTAAATAAATACATTTGTGGCCTCCCTTATTTTTAACTTCAACTCTATATATACCTCTTTCTGCAAATACTTAATAATTCCCCTGTTGCAGAATAAAATCTATACCTCTTTACCTAAAATCCGAGTTTATGTAAAATATTGCCTTTAATTTTTTTTAATTGATGTCTTCCCTTACTTCTCTAGATGGACAATTTAATTCTATGAAATGGGGTTCAGCATATTGACTTAATCATTTATTCCTTTTTTCAGTCTTAGAATGTTTTCCTTCTACCTAGCTAAGACCTACTCTCTCTAAACTCTTGAATAAATTATTACTTGTAATATTAAGTGGTATAATGATTGATGACTTCCCTATTGGTATATTACCAATTAGTGTTTCTTGAATTTCCAAGGGCCCTACATATTGCAGATACTTAATACATAGGTAAGGAAAATGACATTGGTGGCAGTGTATAGGAGGGAGCCCTGTAGATGAAGAGGAGGAGTTTCTACGCAATCTTTTTAAGTCAGCATCTACTCTCCCAAGAATGAAACAGAACAGAGTAGGAGATTGGCAGGAATTGAAAATAGTCCCTGTCAGACATCAGCTAGTGATGAGGAGGCTGTTGTCTCAAGAAGCTCTGCAGATTTTCTAACAATGAATCATTACCTTCCCAGACACTGAAGTTTTGGCTTTGAATAGAAAAATTTCATAGGTAGATTTGAAAATATAAGTTATTCCAGGTAGATATCCTTTTTTAGCATCTTGTGTAGGCAACCTCATAATACTCACTAGTCCTCTCTAGCTGAAAACCAGTCGTTTAAAATATTGGTGGCATGATTATCTTGGATTACTTTTCACTAGACCTTCACAAAATATGTCCATTTTTAGGCAGTACTGATTATAACATCCATTGTCTTCCACCTCCACCCTACCACCACAGAGGAATCTGCAGGTTAGTGGGAGACGATTCTTCAGAGAGATAACATCACATCTCAGGAACATGAAATTTCCCTGAAATGTCTTTGCACACTATTTTACTTATTTGAAAACTTCTTTCTAATTTTCTCTAGTCCTGAAGATTTGGAAAATTTAAGTAAATTATATATTAATTGTTTTGAATCTGGTTAGGATTTTAACATTTAAAGGAAGCTAATTCAATTAAAACAATATAATCTAAAGAATTATGATTGTCCCTAGGATGATCCCTACAAAGGACGATAACAAAGACAAAAAAAAGCATTCACTATGCACTACCAAAAATGGCAACAGACAAATAAGTGCAAAAACAAACACAATGGGAAAAAGAAAGAAGAGATTTATCCTGATGGGGACGAGAGAAGAGCTTGGGTAAAGCTTCATGGAGAAGATCTATTTTCAACAGATTCTCAACTGATTAGTTCTTGGTAAATAGTGATTTAAGAGAGAGAAAGAGATTTGAAGTAGAAGTTCAGAAAATCAAATTCAAGAAAGAAAAAAGAGTGTTTTGAGAAAAAAGTAATCCTTGTATATGTAAAGTTTAATCTTTCAACTATTAACCAATAAGACTTCTACATGATCTATCATTATTTCCTTTGTTACCATGTTTGATAGAAAACTGAGTTATGTTTTGGATTCTACTATGTTACCTATCCTCAGCCCTAATTTCTTTGTCATAGCTTTTTCTTCATTTCTTTTGTTTCCTTTTTATTTCTTTGATTTTCATTTGATCCTGCATTAATTGCAGTATATTTGTGCTTTTTTCTATTATCAGCTTTATAAAATAATGTTATGTAAGTAAGAATGTTGAAAAAAATACATTAAGTTATAGAGATTTGTGAAAGAAAGAAATCTAGGGAAATGGAAGATGGTTCCAAAGTGTGACTAGCTTTGAATGCCATGTGAGAGAAAAAAAAAAATATTTTATGGATAAAGAAGAATAATTACATTTTTAGCCACAGCAAAATAATGTAAGCATAGTTATGCATTGTGAAGATAGTAGTAAAATACGTGAGAGGTTGGAGGAAAATGAAAAACATTGAGGTAAACAGCAATGAAGTGCTTTAAAGTTTATTTACTTTTAAACAAGGAACTCATATAACTCAATAGGAAAACAAAACAAAAGCAAAACTAATAATCTGGCTAAAAAATGGGAAAAGGACTTGAAAAGAATTTTTTTCCAAAAGAAGACATACGTATGACTAACAGGTATATGCAAAGGTGCTCAGCCTCACTAATGATCCAGGAAATGCAAATCAAAACCATTATGAGATATCACCTCACACTTGTCAGTATGTCTATTACCAAAAAGATGAAATACGACATTTGTTGGTGAGAATGTGAAGAAAAGGTGACCCTTGCACATACTATTGGTGATAATGTAAATTGTTACAGCCATTATGAAAAACAGTATAGTTTCTCAAAAAATTAAAAATAGAACTATCATATGATTTGATAATCCCACTCCTGGGTATATATTTAAAAACATTGAAATCAGGATTTCAAAACCAAAGTAACTAGGACCAACAGAAAGTAAAAGAAAAATAGAAAGTAGAGACCCAGCTAAGGAAAACCAGAAACTTTGTGCATATACTCTAACCAAGTCCTTGAACTACATGTGTATCAAGTAGATTAGAAGCCATTTTCAATAATATTTGAGCTGTTATCTCCACATGCAAGAGAGAATGAGGACTTTGTGTCTAACCAAACTTACTGTGCACTAAAGTAAAAAATACCAGTATCACTTTTTGGATGAGTCTGAGAATCTAGAGTCCCCACAACATAGTATTTGCAATGTTTATAATACAAACCAAGTTTACACAATGTGAGGGACAAAATGTATGGATGATTATCAAGAGAAAAGACAATAAACTGGGCCTAACCTTAAGATTACCCTGAATTTTGAAATATGTGAAATGGACCATTTATGAGTTATTATGATTATATTTCGGGAGGTAATGGCAAAAATGACTGTAATTAATTTAAAAAATAGGAAACCTCAACAAATAGAAAAAAATTTAAAGAACCCAATTGTAATTTGATAACTGAAAAATGTCTGAAATAAAATAATTTAGTACATGAGATTAAGAGCTGAATGATTATGACAGAGGAGAGCTGGTGAACTTGAAGATGGATTTTAAAAATCAAATCTGAAGAATACAGAGGTAAATTTTACAAAATGAACAGAGTCACAAGGACCTGTGAGAAAATATAAAAACTGTAACAAACGAAGTTTAGTGAGGCAGAATGTATTCTAAGGAAAATATAACTAGAGGAGGGACATATAAGCAAACTGCAGAAAAGTAAAGATAAAATTAAGAAAGTAGCTAAAGAGAAAGTCATGAAATAAGCCAGAGTAAAACGAAACATTTTACACAAAGAAAGAACAATTCCAAATTCAAATGACAATGGAGTCTCTATCAGAAGTCAAGAACAACAGAAGAGAGTGGAACACCATTTTGGGGGTACATAAAGAAAAATATAAAGGTCAAACAAGGAGAGCTTTCAAATCACCATGTACAGTATTTAAATCAGTAAAATGAGAGACATATGAAGAGTGATGGTGCATAATTAGTACAGCTCAGAGAAATTATCCCCCAGGCAAATGAGGAGTCTTAGAGTGATGAATGTTCATTAGAGGGATGAATGCCCATTAGAGAAGCAATGCTCTGGCTCCGGTAATCACATTGTGCTCAGTCATCAGCTGAGAGTAATTCAGATAGAGCTGCAAGAAATTTAAGGTGCATCCTGAACTTGTAACAGCTGGAAATTGAAAGTTCTATTTTTTTCATTGCAGTAAATTCTTTCTTAAAAGATATATAGGCAGCACGTTCTCATTACTGCCACAATAGGAATCAGAGAATTATATCTCATAATAGCATGTTAATTATTAAAGGCATGTATCCATTCAAAAGTGAAAAGTTTCCCTTGACAAGTATTTACCTTAAAGACTGTATTCATTATATAAACTCATATAACAAATAACCCAAAATGTATTAGTTTAATGACAATCATCTTATTTACTTTCAAATCTGTGGCTTAGAAAATCTGGCTGTGCTCAGCTGGGTGGTTTTCTGTTGCTCTTACTTGGGGCAACCACATGGCTGCAGTTTTTTGATGACTCAAGTGGAGCTCTATGGTCTGTGGTGCCTCACACCAATGTCTGGAGTGTCTCTCTTGGAATACCTGGCTTCTCCAAAAGGTATTTCAAGTAATCAAGCTCCAATGAGCAAATGCTCTTCAAGTTTCTTCTTGTTTTGCATTTGCTGATGTTTCACTAACCAAAGTAAGACACATGGACAAGCCCAGAGTCAATGAGGGCAAACTACACTTGTGTGGGAATACAGGAAAGCAAGAACTACTGAACTACTGGGGGCCTTTACTGTGACAATCCAACACAGTGACTGACTGTATCTTAAAAATAAAAAAAGGAAAATCAAAGGTGTTTAATTTTTGTATTGAAATAATTTAAAATGTCATGCTTTTATTGGTCAGAAAGGCAATATGGATAGGTGGTTTATTTTTAATATAAGAATTTAGAAATATTGTCCATATTTTCTTCTGTAATTCCAGGTATTAATCTATTGCTGATATTATATTATTTGCCCTTAAATAAACAGAGTTCCTATGTTTTTAAGCATATCACTATAAAAATGTATCAAAACAAGGACAAAAGATTGAGTAGAAGGAGCAAAAGAAATAATCAACAGAGTAGACAGATAACCTGAGGATGGGAGAAAATATTTGAAAACTATGCATCTGACAGAGGACTGATATTTAGAATTCACAAGGAAATAAAACAACTCAAAAAACTTAAAATGTGGGAAAAATACATAAATAGATATTTTTCAAAAGAAGACATACAAATGGCCAAAAAGCATCTGAAAAAATTGCTCAGCATTACTAATCATCAGAGAAATTCAAATTAAAACTGCAATGAGATACTGTCTTATGTCAGTCAGAATGATTATCTTAAAAAGTCAAAAAACAACAGATGTTTGCAGGGACATCGAGAAAAGGGAGCACTTACACACTGCTGGTGGGAATGTGAATTAGTACAGCCTCCATGGAAAACAATATGAGGATTTCTCAAAGAACTAAAAATAGAGCTACCCTTCAATCACCTACCAGGTAGCTACCACTACTAGGTATCTACCTAAAAAGAAAAAAAGAAATCATTATGTTAAAAAGATACCCACACTTGTATGTTTATTACAGCACTATTCACAAGAGCAAAGAGACAGAATTAAATATCCATCAACAGACAACTGAATAAAGAAAATGTAATATAAATGTATATACCATGGACTACTATTGCCATTAAAAAATATAAAATCATCTATTTTGCAGCAACCTGGATGAAAGTGATGACCATTATCTTAAGTGAAACAAATCAGAAACAGAAAGTCAAATGCCACATGTCCTCACTTACAAGTGGGAGTTAAATAACATGTACACATGAACTTAGAGGATGGTCTGATAGCCACTGAAGACTGGGAAGGATGAGAGGTTGGAAGGAGGTGGGAGATGAGACATGACTTAATGGGTCCAATGTACACTAATCAGGTGATGTTCACACTCAAAGACCAAACTTCACCACTTTGCAATATACCCACATTACAAGATTGCACTTGTAACCCATATATTTACACAAATTTAAAACAAAAAGATTGAGTGGAAGAGACTCAGTTAAGCTTCCTCAGAGAAGCCCTGTCATATGCATTAACACTTTTAAAAAGAAGGTAACTATCTTTTAAATGTTAATTTCTGGATATGAATCTAATCTGCTGATCTGAGCCTATATTTTGAAACCCTATCCATCATTCAAATATCCATCGAAATTACTAAAGTATTACATCAGGGGGAGTGGGGAGAAATCACATCTCTAAGAAACCAGGGAAAGATATATGTATCATTATGCCTGAAAAATCATTGAATTTAACCAAGACACAGTGCAGGTGAACCCATGATACACTGCTTAGAGAGGAAGAATCATCCTTAGGAACCATGGAAGGGCCACATGGACTCACTAAAGCCCTTCATGTAGAGTTCTAGACACTGGATAGTGAACAGACACATGGAGTTTACCACAAAGTAAATCTTGACCTTTTCATAATTTCTAAGATACATGCAATGGGTGGAGAACACAGAGATGATCATTTTAACGCAGAACAAAAACCATGAACTGAAAGTGACAGTACGCTACCTAAGGAAAGTGCACTGAAACAAATTGACTCCAAATGAGGGCATGTAAGTTACATAAAGGGCTTAAGAATGAGAGGGAGGAGGGAGGTGTTGGTGTATCTTTTGGCTCTGATTCCTTTCAAGGGAAATTGTGAGTCTCTTGTATATAGGAAATTTATGAAAGCCTCTTATAATTTTAATGTGCCTGCTGGTTATATTGGGTACATGTTATTACATTTCTCACCTAAATGTTTGCCAAAGTAATGAGATAACTCAGGAAGCAAACATTTCATTCTCCTGTGTCTTTCTAGCTTGCTTCTCATTTCTTCTTAATGATTTGAACAATCCTGGTTTTTAATATATACATACAATATTTCAGAAAGAAAGCTGATCTTCAAAATTATCCTCACAATAGCCAAGAGGAATATAATAATATATTTATGAATTTTGCTCTGTAAAATTAAAGTATAGCAGAGCTTAAAATGTAATTTTTTAAAAGAAAATTACTTTAAAATATTATTGAATATTTAATATTATTTTTAATAATATTAAAAATCCTGCCTATTAGAAATGGCTCTATAGAACAAGAATAACCACCAATGTACAAACAAATCTAATTTACCCTTTCACCTCATACCTAGAAAATAACCTGTTTTACTCTCTTTCCTTGCTTTGCCCACTTGCTGTTGTTGGTGGTGGTAGTTTGTTAGCTTGTTTTTAGCATCTCTTTCTCATTTCTCATGCTTTCAGAAACAAATGAGTTTTAAACTATTCAAATCATTGTTTGAATATTCATTTGAATATTTTTAACAACATATGGCCTGAGCTCACAGACTATTTCTCTACTAAATCATTCTGTTCTAAATGGTTTGTATGTAGTAGCTCATGTGATTTCAACAATACTCCAAAATGGAAATATTATCCCTATTGTGCAGTTGAAAGCATTTCTGGACATGCTCACAATGCCAGTGAGAAAAACAGTAGGGATTTGATGACAAAATTCTCTAACCTCATTATTCTGTCAACCACAAAATCAGACATAGAGTCAATTAGTTACAGATCTTTCCAATTTAAAGCTATCGCCACAATTTTAGATGTTGACACAACAGATTCCACTATTTCCTCTATGTAAAGCAGCCACAAAAATTCCAAGTCAGCTGAGAAAATAAGATTTGAGGAAGAAATACATTATATTTTCATAATCCATACAATTTCTGGGGGTTTAATTTCTGGCTGCCCCATTCTGGATTGACAATCACCACAAAGTTATGTAGTATTTAGTGTGGAGCTCAGGCGCTGTGGAAAAGCCTAAGGTGATTCTAAGCATTCTAAAGTTGGCTGGCATCCCTGCGAAAAAAGTGATTTGGGGAGGGGAGATAAAAGCCCTAAACACTGTGCTGGAATGACAGAAATAAACCAATTGTTTCACAACTTCCTCCAGCTAAACTGTGAGCTGCTGGGCCACCATCATCTGCACCTGTGGACTGGGAGTGATGGTTCCCAGAGGACAACAAAAATGCCAGCTTTGTAATTTCTAGGTTCAAAACATGCCACTGGATATACAACAGAACATACCAGCAAAGGAAAGCAGATGCAGGGAGAGAAACCCACTGTGTCCTCTTGAGCTTACTGCGGGGTGAAGCCAGCGGGCGTTGCAGCAGGGACGGCAGGAGGACAAACAAGAAATGAGAAGATGACGTTGGAGAGACTTTTGCCTGAGCCCACAGCAAGGAAATTGGATTCGCTTGTACAAACTGCCCTCTGCCTACCCAGGTTTGTTACTATGAAAATGTATTATGATAAAATTTAAGGTTAAATCTATCCAATGTAACGAATATTATGACAAGCCATATGATAAAATTCAAGATTAAATCTATTCAAAGTAACAAGTATTGTGGAAAAAAAATGAAAACACAAGCCAGCAACATTTGAGTACCTTCCCAGTCCATTGCTAAATTACCAATCGATCCCCTTGTGCCTACATCCTCACTTGTAGAAGAGACACTTTATCCTACTCAGACACAATTCAGTTATGCAGACTGAACCACACAGAAGTCGAGCTTCTCTTCCTTCTGACAGTTTCTCTTCTATTTTCTCAGAACCTTAAAGCTGAGAGTAAGAAAAAAATGAGACGTGGGTCATGTATAATCATTTTATCTTCCTAGGGGTTGTCTTAAACGTGTACTCATCATAACTCAAAATATAATGACAAAGTCTCTGGAACTTTCTAAGGATGACGATAAATGTAACAAAGTTGCAGGCTGATTAAAATAATTGTTAATTCTATCTGGGGCAAATTATGTACCTTTGCGTACAAACTAGAGAGTTTATCAGAAGTACTCATGCTCTATTTTCCTTAGAAGGATATGGAAATAGACACTTCTCTCTCTTTAGGAATATCAACTACCCAAGAGTCATTTGCATAACTTCATTGTTTACACAGTCAGCACACACTTCCTGAGCAGTCTTGTATCTCAGAGACTGCTCTAGGCATAGCAGAAAGAAAACAGGAATCCTGTTATCATAATAGAAAATAAAATAAATAGGCAAAATAGAGAGTATTTTAGAATATGTGTCATAAAGAAAAACTAAGTACAAAAGAAGTAGAAGGATTGGGTCACCGTTTTAAATAAGTACCCTCAGAAGGTTCTACCTGGGTGAAACAGGAAGGCAGGAGCAAGGCATATGGATGTCTGCAGAGAAAGCTGTTCCAGGCAGAGGGAACTGCAGATGCAAAGGCCTGGATGCAGTGGTTTTCCATGTGTGTCTGCAGCAGTCCCTTGCAGTTCTGCTCCGGCAGTGGGGCACGCCTGCCTGGCTTTCCACCGCATTGTGTCCATCCTCCCGTGCTCCATGCTCTTCTCTGCTCCACCGTCTTCTCTGTCTAGACCCTTCTCTTTTTTCCAAATACTTGCACAATTGTGTAGGTTATTATTGCATAATAATCATAGTGATCTGCTCCCTTGATTGCACCCTAATTTTTATGGTCTTATACGTCAAACTTCGAAAGTCACCACAGTGCATTGTAATATGAAGATTTATTGGAACAGGCCTGGAATTGGCCAGAGCTGTTTTGTGGAAGTACCTGCAGAATGCTACCCTGTGAGAGTGTTGTGCTGAAATCATGGGACAGAGAAGGAGGTCTGGGCGTTTTGCACTGGCTCATCAGCATTGTTTCTTGATGGCAGTGGGTTAATGACACATACCTGGGCTCAGTGAGACCTCCAGTGGATGTCAAGAGCTCAGCTGATCTGGGGGAGAGAAAGAGAGAAAGCTGGCCTGCCAGGTATCAGAGTAACCAATTAAATCAACGGGATGAAAGTTGAAGAGTTAATCCTTTAATCATCTTTAATCACTTACTGCAATGGCATAAGCAAGAGTCTGAAACCAAAGACAGCACCCTCTCCCCCTGTTCTATTTCCCCCATAGAACCATGGGGGAAATGGGGGGAAAAGGGAACAAGTGGAGAGGCACTGACCAAGGGTCGGGCAGACCCGGTGCAGACAGGTGGTCATCTCATTGTTGAGGGAGCCCGAACAAAAGGTTCTGGTGGGTTTATGGACCCAGAAGCGTATGGTGGGGAGTAAGGGGAAAGGACTGGAATTGGAAAAGCACTGAATCATGGGAAACAGGGTCGGTTTCAGCAGAGGCACCTGAAGAAGGCCTCTGCCCCAGGCCTCAGATTGAGAGACCTAGGAATAAGGTGTAGGGACAAGGAGGCAAACACTGTGCTGGAATGACTGGGAAATAAACCAACTGTTTCACAACTTCTACAACTAAACTGTGAGCTGCTGGGCCACCATCCTCTGCACCTGTGGACTGGGAGTGATTGGTTCCCAGAGAACAACAAAAATGCCAGCTTTGTAATTTCTAGGTTTAAAACATGCCACTGGATATATAACAGAACATACCAGCAAAGGGATGCAGAGGCAGGGAGAGAAACCTGCTGTGCACACCTGAACTTACTGTGGGGTGGAGCCAGGGGTGTGAGAGCACGACAAGCCAGGGGCCTGAGTCCTGGGATGTAACTTCCCTCACAGACTGCAGTGCCCTGGCTACACCAAGCCTCGTGTGGGAAGGGCAGCTCCTATTGTGAGGACAGCCAGGGAAAGCATTCACAATCACTCACGGTCAGACATGAAAAATCACCCCTAGATTTTCAATCAGGACCCAGATTCCTCAGTCCAGCTGCATCACTGGGGCTGGTCACACAGAAACAATTTTCCTATATGACAAGCAACATGTAAGAAGCCTCACCTAAGACCCCTGGGCTCCCAAGCTCTGCTTCTTTCTCTCTCTGTTTCTCTCTCTTTCTTTCTGTCTCTCTCTCTCTTACTTTCTTTCTTTCCTGACAGAATCTTGCTCTGTCACCAGGCTGGAGTGCAATGGCGCCATCTCAGCTCATTCAACCTCTACCTCCCAGGTTCAAGTAATTCTCCTGCATCAGCCTCCTGAGTAGCTAGGACTACAGGTGCGCGCCACCATGCCCGGCTAATTTTTGTATTTTTAGTAGACATGGGGTTTCACCGTGTTGGCCAAAATGGTCTCGATCTCTTGACCTTGTGATCAACCCGCCTTGGCCTCCCAAAGTACTAGGATTACAAGCATGAGCCACCGCACCAAGCCTAGTTCTGCTTTTTTCTGTGCATATAAGTGGCTCCTAATTCAAGAAAGAAAAATGGGTCCAATATGGTCCCACAGAGGGAGGCCAGCTGGAACTCAAACCCGCCCTCTGCCATCTCCTTACTCTGTGGCATCCTCTGACTATAATGTCTTTTCCTTAATTTTTTAGTGAAATTGAATCCTTTTCCTTCGATAAATTGAAAGTGACTAAGCACTGTCATTGAGGTCCTCTGTGTCTTCTTCAGCAATATCCAACTGCCACCATTAGCGCACACAGGCCAGGAAAGTCTCCCTCCCGGCCCTGCCTCAGTCACCAAGATTCCCTCCCTGGGAGAAACCAGTGTTATAAAGGCAATGGAAGTGTCCTTCAACAGATATTTTGTCCACACTTGAGGTAATGTATATAAATATTTCTTCCTATTTCACACAAATAGGATCATTTTTTACAAACTGTTCTGTTTGTTTTAGTTAAGAAGTTATCTTTTAGAGTTTTAATTTTACTAAAACTTATTTAATACAAAGTTATAGGTTCTTTCTTTTATACAGAAGCTGTGTTTTTTAAATATAATCATTCTTGGTCCCATTTCTGTAACTTTTATTATATGTCTATATAATGTGTAAAAGCTTAAGCCATAATACTGACGTTCCAATAAAGTTACATCACATCGTTGTTGCTGCTGTTTTAAATAAAACCAAAGCCTCACTAGGGTTAGAAAATTGTTCAATCCCAATCACGTTTGGCAAGGGGAGGTTCCCTCCTTTCCCTGCATTGTCTGAGAACCCTAGAGGATTATAGATGTGAAGGTGGTGGGAGGCTTTGCCCTGTGTCCACGGCGGTGGGCATCGTGCTGAGAACATAGTTGTCAGCAGCACCAGGCATCCCACCTTCCTTGACCCCTGGGCACTCAGCCTTCCAACAGCAGTTCCTTCACCAGTGAAGAGAATTTAGAGCCACAGGCTTCCCCAAACTCATTCAACCCCATAAGCAAGAGTGCTGCATGCAAGAGGGACATGGTATATCATTATTTTTAAAAACCATTATTATTTTTACCATTCTTTGTACAAAAATACCAAAAGTCAGGTTTATCTCTGTACCTCTCTTTTCGAGGGGTCTTGTCACTTCGCCTTCTACAGCCCTGGAGCCTTCACCTTTCTGGGACCATCCTTGCTAATGTCCCTCAGTGGGCATAAAACATGAAGCTGTTTCCTAACTTGCCTTCCACACTGCACAATCCTCCCATCATGGGTCCGAAGTCTCCAGAAGTTATTCAATAACACGGAAGCTTAGGCTGTTCTGTTATTTCCAGTATCACAAAGGAAACCAGCAAGAAGCCATTTTTCTATACGTCCTATTAAGTTAGAAGCTTCAGGTGGTAGAATAATCATAAATCTAGGCTAAGCCTTGGACATCAGTCACGCTTCACACTGTGTCTCCCTTCTGCTGACTCCATTGTGCTGCGTTTCAAAGGTTCTGAATAGATCGTTTCAGAGTCTCTGGAGTTGAAAAAAATTAAAACATGGACTCCTGAGGTAGCAGGTTTTGATTTTCTTTGTTCACAGCATCTATCTGCCCCAGAGTATTAAAGATTCTTGCCCTATAACAACCCCCTCAAGAAGCAGCCAGAATGACAAAGTTGTTCCGCAATTTCCTTAAACTTTATAAGGATTTGTCTGAAATGGGAAAAACATATCACCTATGAAAAAAAGTTATTTCTATTTTTGACAAGGACTTTTCCAATTTTATTTTAAATTTAAAACACTATTTCTGTATTGTTTTGAATTAACTTTAGCAGAACATGATTGTGGTAGTTTGAATAATGACCCCCAGGCTGAAAGTTCCTAATCCCTGGATCCCATCAATATTTCCCTATATGTCAAAGACTTTGCAAATACGTCAACAGTCTTCACATTGGAAGACGATCCTGGATTATCGAGTTGAGGCTTAAAGGTAATCACAGGTATCCTTACCTGTCAGGTAAATCTCCCTCAGAGGGAGATTTGATCACACATGAAGAGGAATGTAAAAATAGAAGAGAGAGATTTTGTATGCTGGCCTCAAAGATTGAAGTGATGTGGCTGTAAGCCAAAGAATGCCATGACCACCTGAAGCTGGAAGGAGCTAGAAACAGACTATCCCCCACAGCAAAGGTCCCCAAACTCTGGGCCATGAACCTGTACCAGTCCCTGGCCTGTTAGGAACCGGGCTGCACAGCAGGAGGTGAGTGGTGGGTGAATGAGTGAAGCTTCATCTGTATTTACAGATGCTCCCTACTGCTCGCATTACTGCCTGAGACCTACCTCCCATCAGATCAGCAGCAGCATTAGATTCTCACAGGAGCACAAACACTTTTGTGAACTGCGCAGGTAAGGGATCTAGGTTACATGCTCCTTATGAGAATCTAATGCTTGATGATCTGTCACTGTCTCCCATGGCCCCCAGATGGGACTGTCTAGTTGCAGGAAAACAAGCTCAGGGCTCCCAGTTATTCTACATTATAATGAGTTATAATTATTTCATTATTTATTACACCATAAAAATAATAGAAATAAAGTGCACAATAAATGTAACTTGCTTGAATCATCCTGAAACCACCCCCACCCCCAACCACTCGTCCCTGGAAAAAACTGTCTTCCTCAAAACTAGTCACTGGTGCCAAAAAAGGTTGGGGACTGCTGCCCTAGAGCCTCCAGAGGGAGTATAGCCCTTCTGATACTTTGATTTTGCTCAGTGATGCTGATTTTGTACTTCCATTCTCCACATATGTGAAAAAACAAAATTCTTTGTTTTAAGCCACCAAGTTCGTGATAATTTCTTATAGCAACCAAATGAAACTAATAAAATAATAAAGTACCATTTTAAAATGAGGAATGCTTCAAAATGTAGTTTTTTTCCCAGCTGTGGTGGCTCATGCCTGTAATCCCAGCACTTTGGGAGGCCGAGGCAGGTGAATCATCTGAGGTCAGGAGTTTGAGACCAGCCTGGACAACATGGTGAAACTCCATATCTATGAAAAATACAAAAGTTAGCTGGGCATGGTGGCACATGCCTGTAATCCCAGCTACTTGGGAGGCTGAGGCAGGAGAATTGCTTGAGCCTAGGAGGCAGAGGTTGCAGTGGCAGAGATCATGCCATTGTACTCCACTCCAGCCTGGGCAACAAGAGCAAATCTCTGTCTCAAAAACAAAGAAACAAACAAAATATAGTCTTTTGAAGATGCAATGTTAAAGACAAGGAGAAAAAAATTATGTATCTAGAGAAAAATTAGGTTTTTCAATATTCCAGCTCTTTTTTTCCCTATGTCCCAGAGAAGCTTTCCCGTATTAGGAACTAACACTTGTTTAGTGCTTACTCTGTGCTGGGTCCCATACAACTTTCTTAGTACACATTACTCCACTTAATTTACAACAACACTATCAGGCACACAATAATGTTCATTTTGCTTGGAAGAAAACAAGCTTCGAGTAAAGGTAAATGCATTGCCCTAGTCACACGGCTGCTGGTGACATTTCCTGAAAACCATTGTAGGGAACTGGTATCAAAGCATATACTATTATACTGTGAAAGGAAAATATCTTGCCCCCACAACATCAGTAACCTAAAAGGAGAATTCAAGCTGGGAAAGAATTCAAACCTGCTTTCCATTGTATTCTAAGTCGCCCTTCTGCTCACTGAGATAAATGGCATGTCTGATTGCCTCCCATGGAAAGGCTAATAAGAAACACAAACATTTGTCCCTCAGCTCCCTGTGGACTGGAAGCCTTCTCCCTGCTTTGGGTTCTCTTGCTTTTGCTTTGAGTTGTCCCACTTTTCCAGACTGAACCAATGTGCACTTTACGTGTGTTGATTGATGTCTCCTGTCTCCCTAAAATGCATAAAACCACGCTGTGCTCTGACCACCTTGAGCACCTGTCGTCAGGACCTCCTGAGGCTGTGTCATGGGCGTAATCCTCAACCTTGGCAAAATAAACTTTCTAAATTAACTGAGATGTGTCTCATATTTTTGGGGTTTACATTTTGGTAACTATGAAGGGATTCTGAGTGGAGATGCTTATGACCTTTGACAAATCGCCTATCGGCGCTTGGTATCAGCATGAGCTAACTTTATGGCTCAAACCAATAGGAGAACTTGTTGAAGTCTGGGAGCATCCCTTCCAGAGAATCCCTGATCTCCCCAAATTTGGTCAAGATCTAAAGTGTATTTTACTGTACAACTCCTTTTTGTTTTTTGTTTTTTTTCTTAAAACAAATAATAATTTCAACTTTTATTTTAGATTCAGGGGTACATGTGCAGTTTTGTTGTATGGGTCTATTGTGTGACACTGAGGTGTGGGGTATTAATGATCCCATCACCCAAGTACTGAACATAGTACCCAATAGGGAGTTTTTCAGCCCTTGTCCCTCTCCCCTTCTCCCCTCTCAGTAGACTTCAACGTCTGTTATTCCCATCTTTATGTCCATGAGCATCTAATATTTAGCTCCCATTTATAAGTGAGAACATGCAGTATTTGGTTTTCTGTTCCTGCATGAATTTGCTTAAGATATGGCCTCCAGTTACATTGATGTTGCAGCAAAGGACATGACTTCATTCCTTTTTATGGCTGCATAGTACCCCATGGTGTCTATGTACCACATTTTCTTTCTCTCTTTCTTTTTTTAATTTTGAATGTTTATTTCGTGACATAGTCTACTTGATTTCTTCCTCAAACTCATTCATCACCTTCAATACAGACTCTTGAGAAAAGGACTGCTGATTCTTGAATAGATCATTTGGGGTAGAGAGCACATGATATATTTCTCTGACTGCTCCACCCCCAACTCTCAGGGAAAGATGATTGTCCTAGCAATCTTCATCTGGGAACTCCTTTTTCTTTTGAAGTTTTACTTGCTTCCAACCAGGAAGGCACGATTTCCTGTTTCCATGATGATGGAAGGCAGGTGACTCCTTTCTGAAGTTTGAGCTTGCTCCCAGCAGGAAAGATCCATTTGAGTTTTTTCCTGCTTCTAGGATGATAGAAAGCAGTCTTCAGCCTGAGACCCATTCCTAGATAAGTAACTGAATTGGTGTTTTGTCTTGGCTAACACTTAACAATCTTAATTTCTCTTTACCAGTAGAGTATTCAGTGATCACAGTGTTGGGGTTTCTGTTGTTCTTCCTGTTTGTTTTGTCTCTCTCCCATCAGATTTGACCAACTCTATCTGACTTGGTTAGATCTGAGTGAGAATTTCAAATTATGGGTAGCAAAGCCTCTCTAATCTGGCCAAAATTTTTCACAGCTGCCAAAGAAGAAAGAAAAAGAAAAATACCAAAAAATCATGTGCTTAGTTTCTGTGTTTGCTACCTGTATTAAAAAAAAAAAAAAGTTATTTCATTTACTTTTCTTCCACCCAATACCTCCTTCTCCCTTTGACATTTGCAGTACCAAAAAAAATATCTAGAGAAGGTATCTAATGACTTGAGCCTCTTTAAAGAATTCAGATCAAAGGTACCACTCACCTATTTTGGGACATTTCGTTTTCTTTGTGGAGTTTCAAGAGCCAGGGGCAGATTCTTCTTAGGTCTAAGAAGTATTTCTCATGTTGCATGATCTGACCTTTTTAGCTTTGGGGGTACCAGAGACAATTTTGCCCTGTGAGAGGATTTGACCTCGGCATGTATAATGGCAGATGAGAGCTACAAAGTTATAAGTGGCTTAGTACAATTTATGGTAAGTGGTCTTGGCTATTTTTTTTGTCTTGTTTTCTCTTTTAGGAAGTTGTTGTTTAAGGGTCTGAATCTTCCAGTTTGGAGACACATTCTGAAGAGTCTTCTGTATTGTTTTTTCTCCCAAAATTAATCTCAATTCAGTTTGTGCACATTTGTGTGAGGAACTGAAATGTTTTTTTCATAGGTAAATGAGAGACTGAGTTTTCTCAGCTCCGAAAAGAAAGGACATTCGCTCCTCCCAGTTAAACATGCACCTGGGTGACCAGGGGCCTCGTCGGAATGTCTGGGGCATTTACTCCCAACAATGTGCAGCAGCTCTGCAGGGAAATCCCAACAAAAATTAATTTAAAAAATGGTGCATAGAGGTGTTTGTACTAATCTCTGATGGTAGTTTATGACAAAAATGTACTTTGTCTTTGAACCACCTCACATGCTAAGACTTTATAAAATGCTAAGAGACCTTTTTAGTTTGTCTCTTATGATATCCAAGAGTGTTTTTGTACAAAGCTGTTTTATTATATAATATTAACATCAACAAGCTGGGAATGAGAAAAAATGAATAAAAATTAAGTGTGGAGACCTATGTGAATTGGACCAAAAGTATTTTGGAGGGACATTTAAAAAGACTTGAAGAAACAAACCAGATTTCTTACGGAAAGAAAAAAATTGCAAATATGTGGCTTTTTCAAGGGAATGTATCCGATAAAGTACACTATTAAAAAATATAGTGGAGTTCTTTTTGACAAACTACTAGATGGTTTGAAAACTTAACTTAAAAAATAAATTAAGATGAATAACCAAGAACATTTTGTAAAATTTCAATTATTAAGAATTTTCACAGATAATGCAAATATTAAAATTTTACCGTAAGTGAAAGTTTACTATTGGTCTTTGAATAGACAAAAAAAAAAAAAAATGAGACAGAAAAGAAAGGTCAAAGTGCACCCAAATACATATGAAAATTTAACTGCTAATAAAGTTGTCAAATGGGTATTTAAAAAAGATCAATTATGTAATAAATAATCCTAGAACAATTAGTACATGTTGGTTCACAACCAGTTGCACACATTAGTCTTATTACTCAAATATGTCAAGCTTTTATACATACATTTGCTTTTTCTTTTTCAGAATGCTATGCCAATGCACATGGCTGCCTCATTCTTTTCATTTTTTTTTTTTTTTTTTTTTGAGACAGGGTCTCACTCTGTTTCCCTGGCTAAGAGCAGTAGCACGATCACAGCTCACTGTAGCCTCCACCTCTCAGGCTCAAGTAGCCACTTTTCTACCTCAGCCTCCCAAGTAGCTGGGACTACAGGCATGTGCCACCATGCCTGGGTAATTTTTTATTTTTTGTAAAGATGGGGATCTTGCTGTGTTGCCCAGACTAGTCTCAAAGTCCTGGATGCAAGCAATCAACCTACTTTGCCCTCCCAAAGTGCTGTAATTACAGGTGTGAGCCACCAAACCTGGCCATGGCTGCCTCATTCTTAATTTAACTCAAATGTCAACTTTTCAGCAATTCTGCTGACTGTTCAATTCCTCCATACCCCATAGGTTCAATTCTCCTACAGAGGTATGAGGGAATTGAACCATAGGGGCATGGGGGAATTGAACAGTAATAAACTAATATTGTAGAGAAAAGACAATTTTTAAACAATTTCTAAAATCTCAAAATTTTATGTCAAACATCGTAACAATTAAGAAAAGATAATTGAAACACACAAACATAAGAAACGAGTTATAGGTTTAAACTTATAATTAAAAATTATTAGCTTCACGGTAGAAGAATTGTGAAAGGGAAAAATGGATAATTCACAAAGGAGTAGATACAAATATCTATAAAAATACAGACAAAATTAGATAACTAATAAAAGAAATGCATATTAGTCTACTACTGTCTTTGCCAAATTGACAATAACTCTATAAATTATTTTTATCAATTGTAGCAAATCAAATGGACAAATATTTTACACATATATTATCTGTGCTTGATTAATTTCCTGTTGCTTATTGGGGAAAAAATTCTGTTCATCCTTCCACCACATGTTTATTAAACATTTAAGTCTCAGAAGCACCATTTAGATGATGGAAATTTAATAATGAAACTGAAAATGTCCCTGCACTAAACTATAGCATACATCATATGCTGTATACATTATATAGTGAGACTGACACTAAACTGATGAACATCAATCAATGAGAAAATATGTGTACAGAGTAGTAAAATATTGAGAAATGATAGAAAGGTGATGAGAGCAGCTACCTTAGAATGGATAGTGGATAACAGCCTCTCTGAAGTGGCATTTAGGCTAAAGTTGAATGAAGAAGTTGGCTGAAAGTGCAGCTTCGGAAAGATCAAAGTAAGAACCTTCCACTCAGAGACTGCTGATGGCGTGCATACATTATGGAAAAGCTTAGTGTATTAAGAACAAGAAAGCAAATGTGCATGATAGGTTGATTGATACTTAATGAAGCCAAAGAGCTTATGCAGAATCCAGGTCAGGTAAGGCTATCTACCCTAGGAAAAGAAAGAATATTAGATACTAGATGAAATGAGATGAAATTGGGAGGTTTTAAAGCAGGAGAATAACATACTTAATTTATGCTTTTTAAAAGATTACTGTGACTGCACAGTGGTGAACAGGAAAGATACACAAGGATAATGAAATGAGCACAGCCAAGCAGGAGGATGCTGTAGAAATTCAAGGAGGTGATAATGACTTGTATTATTAGGGTGGCGCGAGGGGAAGTGTATAAAAGTAGATGCATTTTCAGCATCGCTTTGAAGGCAGTTGAGTGGGTGTAGTGATCGATTTATGGGGAAAGGAAGAAGCACTAAGAAAACATCTAGATTCTTGGTTCAAGAATTCCTCAGACAAGAAAAGGATGGACCATCTGACTGGAGAATGAGCAGGTGGGCAGAGACCCCAGCAGATGCTAGTGTGGAGAAATGTCTGTGGTGTGTGGACCAGGCTAGAAGCTGTTGCATTTCATATCCTGCCAGTGTGGACAGGTCAGGGTCTCCTTCCCCTGTGATGCTCCTATCTAAGCCTAACAGATTAAGCCATCACTCCAGGGAGAAAGAGGATAGGGAAATCTGTTGCTCCCCAAATTGATGTGTACCCTAGATTGATAAAAGCTACATTTTCTGCCATGAGGCAAATGGAACCTTGAAGCAGAAACTGTATTACACAGACAGTTCAGTTTATGTTTTTCAAATGTCATGCTGTGTATGTACTTAGGGGAATATGTTCCTGCTAAGATCCATTTATTACATGTTTCCTCTGTGCGTCGAACCATAGTAGCATATTTACATGTGTTAGTCACTTAGTCCTTAGAAAAATAATCCAAGATTATCTCCATTTTTCAGATGAGATTAATGAGTCTCAGAGGGGTTATGAGATTTGTCCTAGGTTACTCAGTTTGACGTGAGAGGGCCAGGATTAAAATTCTGTACGGATTGGATCGAAAGTCCAGAGACTTTTCCATCTGTAGAAAACCTCCATGAACAGTCTCTCATCACACCGTCTCTTACTGAGGAAGTGAATCAACCTGAATCAATGGAAACTGGTTATTTTCTTCCATATTATCCGTGGGGCTAAGGAACATTCCATTTCTAAAGCTAGGTGCTTTCTGGTAAGCAATTATGCTCTTTTCCTGAAGAAGAGGAAAGAGAAATGACTGTGCTCATAGGGATTGTAAAACTCAGAGCAATGCAACTTCTGGTGCTGTTCTTCCTCATCTCTCTCTTCTGCTTTCCCATTTTTGTTCTCGATGACAACCTTGCCTTTTAGTTGACTGAATATAGTGAAGAAATCAGACAGAAAACTCCACAAGCAGCTGCCACCATGTCGACTTGCCCACATGCACTTGGACCCAGAATTCACCTTTTTCTGTTTGAGCAGAAATGTTTGGCTAAGGAGAGAGAAGATACTGCCTAGCCTCTGAATTGGACTGATTGGTGTGAGTACGTCTGTGTGTGGTTGGTGTATGTGTTTGCATGTGTGTGTGTGGTAGATAGTATGTTTATGTGTGGTGTGTGGTATATATGTGTGTTTGTGTGGGTGTGGCATGTGGTGCTGTGTGGGGAGAGGAAGGGAGTGATTGACTACGTGAGAGCTCATTTGAGGTGAGTCATCATGAAGTTAAAGTGATCCCAGTCACTATGAAGGAACACACTATTCTAGTAGAGTTTAGCTGCACAATTGCATGGAGTGTAGACAAAGAGTTATATCTAACCAGGGCCAGGGGTGAGTCAAGCAGGATGGGAAGAAAGGGAGGCAAGGAGCTGAGTAGGAATTCAAAGTCTTGATTATAAAACTTGACTCTGCATCACTTTTAGCCCTACCCTACCCCATGTCCAGTATGACCCCTTCCAAATCTTCCCTTCTCCCTCTTGCTCAGTTCACTGCAGACACACTGGCCTCCAGGCCTGTTCCCAGCTCAGGGCTGTTGCACTCATTCTTCCCCTTGCCTGATATCTCTCTGGCCCCGTCCTTGTACTTTTCTTTCTTTAAGTTGTCATACAAATGTTACATGCTGCTGAGGCCTTTCCTGGCCACTTTATAGAAAATCCACTCCACCTGGTATCCCACGTGTCTGCTTTAGTCTTCCTGTTAGCCTCACCACCTGAGCATCAGTTTCACTTACTTGTCTTATTTATCTTGTTAGCTGTTTATGTTGAATGTAAGCTCAATCCGAGTATTGATATTAGTCTTTCATTGACATTGTTCTTTACACTAGTTTCCCCTCCACATTCCATCTTTGGTCTACATGGCTACTTAATGAAGCAATGATATTTGTTGAGGAAATGAACAAATGAATTAAAGGACAGATGGATGGAATTTTAGCTGAGTGAGGAGTAAGACATGATAGGGATGAAGGAAGGTGAAACAGTGAAAGGCTTAATGACTTGTAGCACCCACTGTGGAGCTAAGAATTGTTGACATCGAGGTATTAGAGGGATAGAATGGGGAAAAACGGAGGGGATGATTATAGTATGGGATAAAGCTCTAGGCAATGACAAGGTTTCTACGGTATAATTATGGGAATAAGATACTGAGAAGTGAAAAGTATTCGCTTCTTAAAAGAGAGGAGGCCAAAAAGGACATATTGCATGACTATTGAAATCGCCAAGAACAGGCTTGGATTTGGAAGAATGACAGTGAGACAGGAACTAAATCTTCCAAGAATCAGGGGAGTGATCTTGGTTTAAAAGAGATCGCTATAAGGAGGGAAGGTGCCTGGTAAGCCTCATAACATGAAGTTATGAGCTTCAAGAAAGAGAAAGAATATGGTTTGGAAGTGGCCCTGTGAAGCAAAAAGAAAAGGCAGAGAAAAAGCCCCATGCTGTGGAGAAAAGCTAAGCCTGCAATGCTGACTGTGGACTTCTCTCCAGCTGGGGAGTTGTTTCACCCCCACCACTGCATAGAGAAATTTATACCAGAGGTAATATGGAGATGGAAAAGAACTAAGAAAAAAAAGAGTTCAACATAAAGCCCCAAACCTTGCTGTATTTCAGGCCTTAGTTATGATTTAATTTTTAAATTAAAATAATATGTTTTGTGTATTTTCCACATACCCAATAATAAACACATACTACTTTTTAATCAAAAGATGACCCACAAAACATGTTGTTTAAATTACCATTGAGGGCACAACCATATATACTTAAAAAAAAAAAAATACCATTGAAGCTTTACATCAAAACATCCTTGCTGATCTTCAGCAAATGCAAATTGTCCAGGGGTTTGAGACTCCACCTTCTGCCCCCTGCAGCCTCTGCTGCAGCATTTCCAGATACCCAGGGCCCTGCTATTCTTTTCAACACTGTTTTCATGTGTACTTGCCTCAATACAATTATGTTGAGAACCTGATTAGCCTTTCTGGAGAGCTGTCACAAGGCCACAACACTGTCTTGTGTCACCATACTGACCTGTGATATCATGCTGACCAGCAACATTTTCAGACTGAAATCCAAGGCCATTATCAACTGTTACCTAAAGTTGCTAACTCTAGTAACACCTTCTAATCCACTTCGATTAAAGACATTTTGGTGTATCACCCTCCTTCACCCTGACTCCATTATTACCACCAGATTAAATATATTAGAAGTTTAGTTGAGCTCTACTATTAATTAACACACTTCAAGGTCTGGTCCCTGCATTTCAAACTAAGGGACATACAAATTCAGCAATTAAGCCTACAATTAAATAGAGATACTGAGTTAACAAGTATAACAGATATTCGGTGTTTTATAATTAAAATAATTTTTTTATCGTATTTTAGGTTTTGGGGTACATGTGAAGAACATGCAAAATTGTTGCATAGGTACACACGTGGCAGTGTGATTTGCTGCCTTCCTCCCCTTCACCTATATCTGGCATTTCTCCCCATGCTATCTCTCCCCACCTTCCCAACCCCACTGTCCCTCCCCTTTTTAAAATACATTTTTTTATTCTACCATCAAACTAATTGAAACTATTCACCTTCATTAGGGCATACACGGAATATTGGATATAGACTTTCGTTTTCCTGCCCATTAACTTAAACAATAACAAAAATATTTAGCATGCACAGCACAGAATGTAGGAGATCAAGGTAATCAAAATTATCATTAACTGGTGGGAAAAACTTGTCCTTTCTCCTTTTAGCAGCAGCCCTAAAAATATTGTGCAATTTGAAGTCTGTGAAAGGGACAAACATGTTGACTAGATTGTGCCTGGTGGAAAGAATTTAAAAGCAAATTTCTTCACTTGCTTTCAACCCAAAATAGCATCTTCAAATTTTAATTTAAAAATGTTGTGCTTGAGCTTTTTATCTGCTTTAAATTTGTTTTTCTGCTTAAAAATAAGGTATGGATGTTTTCATAAAAATAATGACAGTGTTTTGATTCAACCAGAAAGGAATGTAATCTGTGAAAATCTGTCTTCAGAAAAACAACTTCTTCCCTTTGGATGGTTCCAATGTAGGTAGTTTTTTTGTATAGCTCCTTGACAGCCAGGTTACTCATCCCTCTTCTCCCTCCACCTGCTTGATAAGGGAATGGTCTGATTGTTTTTAAAGTGTTAATGATGTATAACTGATATATAAGAAGTTGCACATATTCTATGTATTCTGTTTAATGAGTTTGGATATAAGCATGCACCTATGAAACCATCACCACAACCATGTTCCTGAACATATTTATCACCTCCTATAATTCCCTTGTGTTCTTTTAAGGGTGTTTCTTGTTTTTGTTGTTTGGTTGACTTGGTAGGGGTTGTTATTGCTGTCTGTGTGTGGTAAGAACACAAACATGAATTAATGTGAATTGAGATTTATTATTAAATCTAAACTAAAGAATCTTTAAAAGCCTAAGACCAGAAAGGACAGTGAACACCCCGTGGATCAAGTGCATGGCCTTCCTGAACAAGAGAGAAAACAACCCAGCAATGACAATGCAAGATGGCAACTTCCAGGGACGGGGTTATATTTTATCCACAGCAGCACTGGAAAGAGTTCCTGGGCACTTCTTGCTTTTTAAGGCTGCTCTTAAGAGGAAAAGCCAGTGTCTGTACCCAGCAGATGAATTCCGGGGAGTCTGGAAATGAAGTGACCATAATCTGCCTAAATCAGGAAAGTGTGTGACTCACTGTGGAGGGAGCAGAAGTGTGACCTGGAGGGAGAAGCCAGGACAAGCTAAGAATTCCTGCTGCTTCTCAGAAATGCATTCTTTAGAGAGTCTGGTGAACTCTAGGGAGATTGTAAGTACAAGCACTTGCCCTCCAAGCTGTCACACATACATTAAGTTCTGTAACAAGGGAACCTTTGAGGAATTCATTGGTAATACCCTTTATGTGTTACTCTACATTTATCAGCCAATATGAAAGATTAATTCTTTCTCCTCCTTCACAAAGTTAGATAAGCCGTTCAGTCCTGGGTGACTCAAAATTCTGGTAGGATCTGGCATGGGCTTGGAGGATGATTGCCAGGGAAATAGTCCTCTGAGCCTCTGAGATGTCCAGGAAGTCAGGACTTTCTCAGAAAGGGCAGGATGCTGGGAAAAGAAAGCAGTCCATTTGTGCTGTTATATCAAAATACCTTAGACTGGGTAATTTATAAGTGTGAGAAATGTATTGCTCACAGTTCTGGAGACTGGGAAGTCTAAGATAAAAGCACCAGCAGATTCAGTGTCTTGTGAGAGTCTATTCCTCCTAGATGGCACCTTCTGTGCATGCTCACATGGTGGAAAGGGCTGGGATGCCACTTCAGACTTCTTTCATAAGGACACTAACCTCATTTACAAGGGCTCCACCTTCATGACCTGGTCACTTCCCAAAGATCCCATCTCTTAATACCAATACATTAGGTATTTAATTTCAACATATATACTTTGGGGGTACAAAAACATTTAGACCACAGCAGAGATGGAGGGCCCCATTTTTTCCAGCAGCAGAAAAGACTGCTGAAAGAACAGCAGAGGGGCAAGTATACAGAGAACAGTTTCTTATAGCTACTAATCAGGACAACCTTCATGTTCTCCTCAGCTTGACTACATCCCAGAGGGGCTTCTCCCTACTTCTAGGAACCCGCCCTCTCTCTCACCTGCCCTTACATAATCCAGTTGCCCTAACCCCAGAGGTCTCTCCCTCCCTTTTCTTAGAGCATTTACTTCAGGCACTTGCCATTGTAAATTCCTTTTCTGCCCCTTTGAGATGTAAATTTTTAAAAACCTTTTGCCAGTTTTGCAACCCAGGACTGTCTTTCTGAAACACCTTGGAGCCATCCTTTTTAAATATAATAATCAAGATTGATGATGCCCTTATCTCCCAGTCTCTGGAGAGGGAAGTGATTAGATCATGGATTATATGAATGGTTTAGCGTCATCCTCTTGGTGCTGTCCTCACTATAGTGAATGAGTTCTCATCAGATCTGGCTGTTTAGAAGTGTAGGACACCTCCTTTTCTCTCTTTCTCCAGTTTTCTTCATGTGAGATGCTTGCTCACCCTTTGCCTTCTGCCATGATTAGAAGCTTCCTGAGGCTTCCCCAGAAGACAAGCAGATGCCAGCGCCATGCTTCCTGTACAGCTAGCATAACTAATTATGAACCTATTAAAACTCTTTTCTTTATTAATTACTCTGTCTCAGGCATTGCTTTATAGCTATGCAAGAATGATCTAATACGTAAGGTGGGAGCCTAACTTTATCAGGAGTCCTGCTCCAGATTGTAAGACTACTACTTGTCACGAAGATAGGAGAAAGTTTGCTTTTTTTAAGGTAAAGCCAATTAACAAACACAGATGATATAAGACCCCACCCCTACTCTAGCTGCTAAAATCTCCCCTATCCCTTGTTTCAGGGGAACTAAGCATCTAGACTTGGTCTGTGCTTTCTCCCCTATTTCCAGCAATAGTAAGGAATAACATCAAGTTTTGTTTGTTCATCCTCCCAGTGAGGTTTTCCTTTAACAATAAACACATGAGGCATAAGTCCTCTTACGTGACTTATGTGGAGAGAAGAAGGGGAATCCCTAAAGAACAAAGGATAGCAGGAGTCTCTTTAATCTTGGCAAATAGTGATTTCTGTTTACATAGAAGAATAAAGGAAGGTGGCCATTCTTGCAATTATTATGGAGCAAATTGTAATCTCTACATTTATGTTTCGTCTCTACATATACATATAGTGAAGACATCAAAAAACAAAAACTAAGAAAAAATTAGACAAAGCAGATAGGCAAATGTAAGTTTTTTTTTAAAAAATGTTGCTTTATGTTTTTAAACTTCATTTTCAGTGGTTAATATTCTTTTGAACTTTAGCAAAGTTGGTATTATGAGTATGAATAGATTAGCGCAAAGCTTACTACAAATAAAAGCAGACTGAACATACAACTGGGTCTTCCATAATCCTATATCAGTATCTACTCATTCTGTAGTCTGCACATTTATGGGAAATACATTCTAAGAGCTGACATAGAGAAGTCTGCACGATGAGGGGTTTAATATAGGTACTGAAGAAGCATTATGCTGAGTCACTGTGGGGAAATCCATTTTCAGAAACTGAGTCCAAAAGGAGCCTAAATTGTCCCTGTATTGTTGACAGGCAGAACCAAGCTCTGAGAAACAACTGCAGAGATAAACAAAGACAGAGTCAAAGACAGAACATAGGCAAAGGAGAGTACACTCAGATTCTAAAAAGCACCTTTCGGTGTGATAAAGGAATGAGAATAAGAAATTAGAAGAACACAGAAAAGAAACAAATGTTTATTAACCTTGGGCAATAAAGATTTGAACTAAAGTTTAAACTATTGTATTAAAAAGATCTGTGACAGGTGATACGACACCTAGATACAAATGCATCACAGATTCTAAAGCAGACTCTTGTCAAGAACTGTGTGTGAAGTCCAAAAGAGAAACAGTAGGACCAGAGATAAGAGGAATCCAGAAAAGAATAGAGAACTGGTTTGTTTTGCCTCTGTAGATATCGCCAGGAAGTCTCTAGGAAGGAACTAATAATATGAGTATCCTATGTACTATTCATGAGGTGGCATGTGAAAATATCCCATGGCAGTTCTACAGTAAAATCAACCTTCAATCTCTTTTTATGTAGTTAGTTTCAACTTATTATTTAGTTGTTCTCTTAAAGACTTTCTCAAAATAAAAAAGAAATAGAAATCTTCATACTCTACAGATAGGAATATTCATTTCTGTAGCCATTTTAAAGTAATAAAATACTATTTAATGAATTAATTATGTCTATAGCCTGGATGTTTACCATAAAAACACTTTCACACAGATTTATTAAGACATATGTATGAGGAAGATGATCATAGGCAAGTGAGACCATTACCTACCTACCAATAAAGGATAGTTGAAGGCTAATGTGATATCTCAGTTTTTGTCTTCTTAGTTAGAATTTAAACAAGAGATGAATAGCAAAGGAAATATAGTTGTTTGTTTTTTTTTAGGGTACTTTATTGCAAAATAAAAAGAGTATTTTATTGCAAGAAAAAAGAGTAATTTGTTGCAAAAGAAAAAAGAATATTTAGAAGTTAGGTACAGAATGGACAGTACACCTTGTGAAAGAAAGAGAGGATTCAGGGCTGGCTGCTTGTAGGGATGAGACAGCAAAGACAGTCACAAGGGAGACTCCCTTTATGGGAGTCCTACATGGCTATTCATAAGGAGGTGGGAAGGTGTTACTCGTCAGCTGGGTGCACGTGCACAGTAGCTGCACATGCTTGTTCATATGTCACATGTCTCATTGGCATCTTAAATCTCCACCCAGGGGTGTGTTCTTTACTATTAAAATGAGCAAAAGGTCAATTTGAGGACAGGTAAAACCAAAGTGTGCATGCTCTCTAAAGGGGACAGTCCCTACTGAAGATAGCTTTGCTTGGATGTGCTCAATTACAATGGAATGCTGAGGTATATTGTGTTGATTGTACAGTTGCTGTGTCCCAAGAACATGGTCACTTCCTTGATTACCTAACCTGCCTCAAGATAAATTGGTAAAACATGATGTATGATGGAATAATATATGGAGTGAGAAAACTAATTTGAGCTTCACAAAACAATGTAGATTGATCTCTCAAATATGGTCAGTTTTTAAATGTATAAACACATACGTAATAAAATGTATAAATACATACATAATAAATGTGTAAAATGTTTAAACATATAAACACATACATAATATTAAAATGGTATTTGCAAATTGACATATATGTAAAGGGTGTATTGGTAGGATGCATATTAAATAAATATATTAAGAAAGATTTGTGGAATAGGAAAGGAGAGGTAAAATAAAAAATAAAATAAAGTAATAGCAGAGATAATTCTTGGGCAGACAAATACTAACACAAACTGTATGACTTAAGTCATTGACTTAGATTGATAAAGATTTTTAAAATGATTCTGAAAAATCTTAAGCTGTTGTGAGGGCAGTTGACAGTTTATCTTTGTGGAGGGAAGAGTTAACACCCCCATACACTCTCCTCAAAAAAAAAAAAAAAAAAATCCATGTTGATATAGTTTGGAAATGCATCCCTACCCAAATCTCTTGTTGAAATGTAATCCCCAGTGCTAGAGGAGGTGCCTGGTGGGAAGTGATTGAATCATGGACAGATTTCCTTCTTGGTACTGTGTCATTATGGTAAATGAGTTCTCAAGAGCTCTGACCATTTAAGTGTGTAGCTCCTCCCCCACTCTCTCTTTCTTGCTCCTGCTCCACCCATCAAGAAGACCCTGCTTCCTCTTTGCCTTCCACCATGACTGAGTTTCCTGATTTCTCCCCTGAAGCCAAGCAGATGGCCAGCATCATGTTTCCAGTGGAACCATGAGTCAATTCCATCTCTTTTCTTCTTCTTCCTTTGTTTTTTCTTTTCTTTTTCTCTCTTTTTTTTTGGTTGTTTGAGACAGAGTCTCATTCTGTCACCAGGCTGGAGTGCAGTAGTGTGATCTCTGCTCACTGCAACCTTCGCCTCCTGGGTGCAAGCAATTCTTCTGCCTCAGCCTCCCGAGTAGTTGGGACTACAGGCATGCACCACCATGCCCAGTTAATTTTTATATTTTTAGTAGAGACAGGGTTTCACCAAGTTGGCCAGGATGGTCTTGATCTCTTGACCTTGTGATTTGACTGCCTTGGCCTACCAAAGTGCTGGGATTACAGGCATGAGCCACCATGCCCAGATTCAATCTCTTTTTTTTTATAAATTAGGCAGTCACAGGTGCTTCTTTATAGCAGTGAGAGAACGGACTGGTACACACATCCTATTTCCTCAAACCTGTCCATACGTCATGTTACATGGCAAAGGGAAATTAAGGTTACAGGTGTAACTAAGGCTGAATAATCAGCTGAATTTTAGGATAAAGAGATTATCCTGGATTATCCCTTGGGTCCAATGTAATCACAAGTGTCTTTAAAAGATAGAAGAGAGGGGTAGAAAAGTCAGTGTCAGAGTGATGCAATATGAGAAAGACTTGACTGGCCATTGCCGTCTTTGAGATGAAGGAGAGCCATAAACCGAGGAGTGCTGGTGGACCTTAGGAATCCGGAAAAGGTGAGAAAATATATTCTCCTCGAGAGTCTCCATTAGAATCATACAGTCCTGCCAACACCTTGAGTTTAGCACAGTAAGACTCGAGACTTCTGACCTCCAGAATTATAAATTTGTGTTTTTAAGCCACTGAATTTATGATGATTTGATATAGCTCCAGAGGAAACTAATACATCCATTTTTGTAAATGTGTGTGTGTGTGTGTGTGCACACCTCAACAACACTTGCAAAATTAAAATCTTCAACACAATTATTGGAGTTTACCTTAAAAGATGAATACACACATTTCCAAACTGACATGCTATAATTTACATTGTTCCCAATACTCAGTAAACTAAAAAATACTATCAGTACATCCACAGTGATATGAAAATGTGCAAATGTAAAGACAGCTCTATAAGCTATGTTTTAGCTTATTTTATTTTTTGAGACAGGATCTCGCTATGTCACCCAGGTTGGACCATGCCTGGCTAATTTTTTAAAGTTATTCTTTATAGAGATGAGGTCTCACTATGTTGCTTAGTCCAGTCTCGAACTCCTGGGATCAAGTGATCCCCCTACCTCAGCTTTTCAGAGTACTGGGATTACAGTCAGAAGTCACTATGTTAAGGCCAAAAAGTAGTATTTTAAACAGACCATATGATGATATTCCATACCCTCTACTTACCATAGACTAAATGGAAATTTCTATAAAAATTTGAGAAGTACCCAATGCATAATTTCAAAACTAAACCATTTTAACTAATTGAACTTATTAAGGAGAAATTAAATATGATAAGCAGAAAGGTGTGTGATATTTTGAAGACCTCTAAAATGCCCTTTGTTGGTCTATAGATTTTTGTGTTTGTCAATGAGAGTGAGTGAATAGAAGTGACTTTAAATGGCAGTCTAGTTATTTCTAAGGAAGTACATGAAACATTTATGCTCCATTGGTATGCATCTGGTTAAGACATGGCCCTTTGAAATAGTAATAGACTAAAAACCAAGCATGCTACATTTTCAGATCTTTTTGCGCTATGCTTATTGAGAACCCATAGGCCAGCCATCAAATATCTAAAACTAAACATCAAAACTATTCTGAGCAGCAGGATGCATCAGACTCTTCTTTATTACTGAAGAGAGCACAGTTGAAATAATTCTGGAATGGCAGCAGACACCCATGCCAAACTTGAGCTCTGGTTAAAGTCCTTTACTTATCTTTAAATGAATCTTTTAACATCTTTCTTGAAGCTTTTTTTATTGTCTTAATCATGAAAAAAGAAGAAAAAAGATGATTCTGCCAGAGCCCAGAGCCAAGGATTACCTGCTGAGAAAATCTGTTTGATGGGATCCAGAGCTGTAAGGAAATTCCATAGAAAACAGAAAAAGGAGGAAAACTCTGGCTTCTCTTCTTTGACCCTCATATCTTCTTCAAATGTGTCTCATTGGTTGGATGTACCTAGAAATCAGAGGACAAGGAAGCCTGGAAAATAAATGTCTTTAAGACACAGATGAGAGCAGGGGAATGATAGAGAATGAATTTGAGAGGGAACAGAAAGATGACACATGCCAAGCTGTGTCACAAAATACATGAGAAGGGAACCTGCCACTTCTCCCTCCATGTAGGGATGACAGCATTTGACAGAGGTAAGGCAATGTTTACACCTCATTTTATTTCCGCTGACTATGACCACATCCACAGAGACTCATTTGCGTAGATGGTATAGTAACTGCACAATTACTCATTTGGATTTGCTTGTGTAGATATAATATTTTACCTAAACAATACAACTAGATTTGGGTCACATCTTTTAGTCACTTTTTACACACATGATCCAAACCCCCACTACACTCTAACTCATCTTGTGTATTGGATGAAGAACACTGCTGTTTATTATTAGATTTTTGCCTTGGTTTCATAAATTATTCATAATTCATAGACATATATTTTCAGTCAATTTTAAAGGGCAAATATGTAAGTCAGAGAGTGTGGGATGGAGGGAGTTTATTGCTTATAATCCAGTCACATCTTTTCACACAGTGATGCAAAGAATTCAACTTTGGGTAATTCCAAATTATTTTTAAAACCAAGGCTCTAAAATAACAAAATACCAGAGGCATTACTTAAGTTAGTGAAATTATTGTTCATATGTAAATTGTTTCCATTTTCATTACAAAGCTAACAGTGATAGATTTTAGGCGTAACATCAATAAGTAGAATTTTAGAAGCAAAAAATAAGACAGAGAACATGTTTGCATTTTAGTTGGAAGATTCAAATGGGAAGTGATAGGTAATGTTGAGTGTCTCTGCGCATGGCACTTGTTAACTTTCTTCCTGATGATCGGCTTCTTACTCTCTTGTTGCCACTATGAACCATCATGGACGTTATTAACATCAAATACTTTCAGTCGTGTCTATAGTAGTGAGATGAAGTAGTGAGACTTCCCTTTCTGAGACACTGTTAAGACTCCATCCAAGTGGTGTTGTCTCTTCCTGCAATAAATTGTAGCTTTGCTTCATTAACAGGCTGCCTGTTGATCTTTTAAGAAATTCACCACTCACTAGCTGAATCTCCAGGCCCATGATTTAGGCTGCTATCAAATAAATGCCTAATCTCTAAAAGTTGTGACAATATTACGTAACATGAAGGATATTTTGAAGGTGTAATTAAGGTTAAAGACCTTAAAATAAGGAGATCAGTCCGGGCTCGGTGGCTCATGCCTGTAATCCCAGCATGTTGGGAGGCCAAGGTGGGCAGATCACTCGAGTTCAGGAATTCGAGACCAGCCTGGTCAACATGGTGAAACTCCATCTCAAAAAAACCAAACAAACAAAAAACAAAAATAAATATATCATTCTGGATTATACAGATGGAACCACTAAATCCCAGTTGCCCTTAAAAGCAGAGAACTTCCTCTGGCTGGGGTCAGAGACATACAGCAGGAAAATCTAGAGATAGGATGCATAAGAAGATTGGATGTGATACAATGTTATGGCTCTTAGATGTAGGGATCCACCTACAAAGGTCAGATAGAGTCCTGGAGCTCATGGCAGTGACAGCCTTTAGGAGCAAAACTATACTCTGATAACTAGCAAGAAAATGAAAACCTCAGCCCTACACCTATTAAGAACAGAATTTGATCAACAACTTGAATGAACTTGGAAGTAGATTCCCCAGAGCTTCCAATAAGGATCACATTCCACATTCCAGCTGCATCTTCTACCATGCCTGTGTTTTGTAATTTTTCCCAAGGACTCCAGGCCCTATCATTAAAGCGCTTGCTAGAATGCCCCACTTCCCATCCTGAGGAAGGCCCCCTCATCTTTCAGACATCCTCATGGATTTTTCTTTCGCTGTCTTTGTTTTAAGGTTCTCTCATACTGCTTTAATCATATTCCTGTTTAGTTGTCCAATCAATATTAGCACCTATGTTGTATCCAATGGTCAACTAGGTGTATATTAGTGAATAGCACAGATACTGTGCAGGTTTTCCTATGAAGAAGATGGATAGGATGCTGATAAAGAATAAGGGGATGAAGAAATAGAACAACTCTAATAGGCATATGGGATTTTCTAGTCAAATATGTATTTCTTTACATTCATATCTCTCCAACAAGCCATTGAACTCATGGAAAGCAAACAATATGTTAAGAGTCATTTGGTGAAGGAAATTATCCTCAACATAGCCTCAATATCCTCACATATCCTATGTTGACTGTGGCTGACACGGGAATTATGGATGGCTTCATGGACCAGGCCAATTCAGGCAAGAGTTAGAAAACTAAAGAATCAGAAACCCAGGGGGAAAACAAAAATCCACCTTTCCCGAGAAACAAATTATACAGCTGAGTCTGTAGCCAAGGGTATTAACTGAGGAGCTACCCATTTTAACAAGGAAGTCAGATCTCAAAGGGATGCCTGCTGACATTAGGATGGAGCAACAATGGGAGAAACAGAAAGGATCAAAGAAAATTAAAAGTTCAAAAAGGGAAAATGAATATACATTTACTTTACTTAATACTCTTGGAGAAAACTCACAGTTGTGTATATCTAGGTTTGCCCCCGAACATGCTTGCGACTGTGGCAAACAAAAACTGGCTTAGATGAATAGCTTTAGTAGGATCCACTTGTAGTAAGCCTGTTGCTTGATGATATTTTGCTGATAAACCTGTTTATAGGAACATTTTGTGTTTGACAGAAACTATTTAATATTTTTATTATAGTTTCCTTTTTACTTTCCCCCATCATTCCCCTTTAATTGTGTGTAGAAAGATTAATGATTAACCTTTTTAGATATACTTATATTTTCTGCATATTTTCAATGCAACTAAAAATGTTCAAAAGTGAGGAGATATAAAATCTCTTGAAAAATTTATTTGAAACTGTTAAATTCTCAGAGGAGTTCAAATATACTATCTCCACTACTTCAATGATTCATTGCTTAACTTAATCTTGGCTTTTTAAAGCCTTTCCCTAACACTGCAAATTATTTGTGTGTTTTAACTTCAGTTGGAATTTGTCAGTTCTCATTTTTGTTTTCCTCTTCATATTGTTCAACAGTTCCTTCCACTGGCTTCTAAGATATTAATCTCTTCCCATTTCATTCCTGGCCCTTTAACTGTAAGTTTTCTTGCTAAAGCTTCCTCTTATATCTTATTTTCAAATGTACGCTTTTCCTTGGGCTCAGTTCTAGCCACATTTCTCAATTCCTCCCGTATTCTACCTTGAGAATTGGGACCCTCTTTGGTAATGGTATTTAAATATAACAGTAGATTACTTATGCCAACAAGACTTTGTGGTTTGCCCAGAAAAAAATAATAGAGATGTTTTATACAATTCCCACAAGTCAGTTTATTGGAGATTGTACTGTTCACCTGTACAAACAACTTGTTTATCAATCACAGTGAGAATCACTTCAAAGTCCTTACTTCTCTGTGCCCAGCAGTCTTAAACTATTATATCACAAAGTTGACTCATTCCTGATCAGTTCCTCTGCCTTAAAAGATCTGCCTTAAGCCACTGGAACTCAGCCCAGAAACTGCTATAAATATTGCAGCACTCCTGACTTCCCTTTCTGAGACACTGTTAAGACTCCATCAGGGTGGTATTGTCTCTTCCTGCAATAAATTGTAGCTTTGCTTCATTAACAGGCTGAAGTTCACCACTCACTAGAGGACTCTCCAGGCCCATGATTTAGGCTGCTGTCAGTTTGTTGGTTTTCATGTATTATATATGTTTCTATCGCTATGTCCAAGATATATCTCTAGTCTGTCTCCTTAACATTTTCAAAACCACTTTCAAACAAACCACCATCACCTCTCACCTAAGCCACTTTTCTGTCCCTAATAAATCCATTCAGTATTTTAAACTTAAAAAAAAAAAACTATTTTCATTTTTATTTGAGACAGGGTCTTGCTTTGTCACTCAGGCTGGAGTGCAGTGGCACAATCATGGTTCACTGCAGACTTGACCTTCTGGGCCTAGGCAATCCTCCCGCCTTAGCCTCTCAAAGAGCTGGGACTACAGGTGCATGCCACCACATTCGGCTAATTATTTTTTTAAAGTTACTTGTAGAGAGTCTTCCTATGCTGCCCAGGCTTGTCTCAAATATCTGAGCTCAAGTGATCCTCCTGCCTTGGCCTCCCAAAGTGCTAGGATGAAGATCTTAATCTTGATTGATGATTAAGTTAATAACGATTCCTAAGAGTAAGAAATATTTATCTCTAGTTCAGCAACTCAGTTTCTAGTGCAGTAATTTTTAAAATTCATTAAATGTAAGTAAAAACACATTTTTAAAATTTAGCCTGTATGATCCCACTTTAAACAGAAGTATTTTATCTATACACATAAATATGTCTATTCTATCATGTATTGGTCTATGTATAGAGGTTGAATGAATATTCATTAAGGTTAATGATGGGTTTTCTGTCCAGTGTGAGAAGTTTTCAGGATTACTTATCTCTTGTATGTCTGATTCTTTATCATAATCTTATATATTTTTGAGGTAAAGTTTATTACTCTGAAAATTAGCATACACTTACACCAAAACAATTTTTAAAGTATAGTTTTATTATGACTGAACTATGATCCCTGAAGAAGACAGATTATTCCCATCAAGAAGACTAAGAAAAGTTAATCAAGTAAAGAGTCTAAGAGCAAAAATGAATTTCTTTTTGACTTTAATAAGCCTATGATGATAATAAGCATGATTCTATTGCATACATAAATCTTCCATACTCTAAAATACTTAACCTTTGTATTCAGTTCATATTTTTAGGTAGCCTTTGTTTTTGACATTCCACAAATTGTCCCTATCGTATTTTAAATTTGGTTCTCCTTTGTTCCTGGAGAATCCTTTCTCAAAACTATTTTTCTTCTCCTTTCAGTTAGGATTGTTCCTTTCTGTAGTCTGCTCACTTAACTTTCACCATCTCACCATTCTGAGAGTCCTCCTCACTGACCTCTGGGGCTAGATGAATGGTATGTCTGATCTCATTTCTTTTTACCTGGTATATAATATTTTTCAGCAAATGCCTTCCTTGTAAAACGGAAGAACATTTTTCTATGCCCTTGCAGATCAGACAATGTGTCGTTATAGATGCTTATTTTAGCTGAATATTAACTTTTGATTACAAATTGTTTTCTTGGAGAAGTTTAAAAGGAACTGCTCAATAGTTTTCTAGCATCCAACATTGTAGGCAAAAAGTGTGAAGACAGTGTGTTTCTCACTTATTTGTAAATGACATGTGTCCCTACCCCAAATCCTAGAAACTTTTAGTATCATTGACTTTACCTTTTGGTATAACAGAAGTTAAAATTGTGTATCTAGTTAATATACTTAAGTATTATAATTCCAAAATTTTTTTTAAACATCAAGAACAAGATAACTCTACAGAAGATTTATTTTCTTCAATAGATAAACTGCTAAATAATGAACCAAACAAGAAACACTGTATCTCCTTCCTCTGGCAGATGAAAGTGCATTGAAGATTAAGAGCTGTCTGTTTAAGCACTGGATATCAACATGGTTTGAGCCAGTACTGACCTTAACCCCATTAATGCTGATGCATTTCATTGAAGGTGATCCTGGCATTTGGAAAAGTGAGGAAGAATGACTTTGGACTAATATAAGTAACAATGACTAAAGATCTAAGCTCAAACTATCCAAAAAATAGATAAATAAATAAATAACCTGAGCCACATAGGTAATTTTAAATGTTCTAGTGGAGACCTTAAATAAAGTAAAGACAAACAGGTAAAAGTAACTTTAGTTTTTATTTAAAAAAATATATCCAAACTACTACACTTTAACATTTATGAAAACAAAATTACAGCTGAGACGTTATACTAAGTATGAAAAATTCAGGTTGTATTTTATACCTACAGCTCATCTCGATTTGCCCTAGTCACATTTCAAGTGCTTGATAGACACGTGTTCGTCAGTGCAGATCTAAATAAAGAAATCAATCATAAATTTCTTGACTATAATCTCTCTACATTATTTATGGACTAGGTAGATAGATAGATAGATAGATACATAGATAGATAGATAGATAGATATTGTTTCCTCTGAAGTTTTACTTTGTAGTAAAAATAATAAAAAAGAGAAATAAAAGGGAGGAGGAGGAAGAAGGAAGAGCAGCTTGGAAGGAGGAGGAGGAGAAGCTTTGCTGTCATTCTTTGTGCACCCTGGCTTATGTCTGGTTCCCATCGTTAGTGTTTTTTCTTACAAATTTTCTCACTGAGAGCCTTTGTTTAATGCCATTGGCTAGAACACAGAACCTGGGAGATAACCAATTAACAATTTTATTGAATTCACTTATTTGTGTATGAGTTAATTTATCGATTGCTAAGAAGGTGGAGATGTAGTCCATGAGTGTTTGACTATATTTTTGCTTTGCATAAGAGAATATCAGGTTAGGATTGGCTCTAGTGTGCTCTTTCATCACGTTCAGTTTTTATTTAAAAGGCCCCTAATGGGAACCTAGATACAAAAGCTTATTTAAAAAAGTAAATATCTACTCGATAGTAAGACAGCTGAATTTTCCTGTTTTCTCATCTTTAACACTAGTGGACAATTCTAGCATTTGATAGGATTTCAGGGTTAACCTCACAGAATCAGGATTTTTTAGCAAGTTTGCTTTTGGTTTTGTCTTGGCTTCTGGTAATCATGTTGGCTGGTCTGGTCACAGGTGTTAACTGAAACAGATGCCCTGGTCTTTGCTTTCATCATGCTTTCATCACTCTAGGATCATGAAGTGCTATGCTGTTTCCTGGTTATGAATATTAAGGTTGGAATGACATTTTTATTGATTGTTTAGATCAGAGCTCAGTTCCTGTAGAAAACAAACTGTAAAAGACCATGCAAGAGGTAAAATAAAACTTGAAGTGAAAAAAAAAAAAAAAAAAAAAAAGTAAATATCTTGGAATCCCCATAGAGCAATGGTTCTCAAGTTGTGGTCCCAAACCAGCCCCAACAGCATCTCAGGGGATCTTATTAGAAATGTACATTCTCAGGTTCCACTCCCAACCTTCTGAACCAGGAGTGCAGAGGCGAGTGACAGCATCTGTAGTTGAAGCAGCTCTTCAGGTGCACTAATGCTTGAGAGCCACAGTCACAAAGCTCAGGGCACCTGTGCTTTATTACTGTTTTATTTCATTTCATAGCTTATGTTTTAAAACAGTGGTTATTAATTGTGGTTGCTTGAAAGGTTTTAATGCACAATATGTGACACATTTCCCTCGGTCTCAGAATTAGTGAAAGTTCTGCTCTTGACAAAAACTAGCAATTTTTTTCCATAATGAGAATTTTTCATAATGACTCACAGTTTCACTTTGGCTGCTGAAAATTTCAGAACTAAAGTGAGGTTTATTAAATAACAACTCCTCACAGAATAGAAGGATAAATAAATTAATCTTAACATTAGGTAAATAATTTCTCTACGTTGGTAATAAAAGTTGAAGAAAACGTATAACCTATCCAAAAAATGTTCCCCATTATACCCAAACTCATCAAATCCTGTAGTTTTATCACTTTATTAAGGTTGAAATATTGGCCCCAGGAAGAGCATTGAACAATGATCTTTTGAATTAACTTGATTTGAAACACTAGGAATCAAAAGATGCACTGTTTTTTTCCTGTGCTCCTGACCTTGTCAGTCACATAGCAATGGAGGTTATAATTTATACTGTGCTTATCAAAAGGCATCATTTTAATGGATGAAACAGAACTGATGTCTGCTATTTTTAAAAACATGACTACAAAGGAGTCAAGCACAACAGGAAACACATTAAGCCAAACCTCTACAAGCTTCATGTAGTTTTGTTCAAGACCATCAAAAAGGCTAGATGAAGATGAAAGTACAGAAATAGGGAAGAGATTAAAGAAATGTTCCCTTGAATGCTGTATTTATCCAGGTTTCCTAAGGCAAAATTCCATATTCATATTTGGCTTCCAGGGTAAATACATTTAATTGCAGGGGATGGGGTTGGGGTTAGTCAAATGGCTCTCTTCTTATTGTGAATATTATTTTGAAACAGTGGCATAGTCAAACATGACTGGAACTCACAGCTAATGTGGCTCAGAGAGTTTCTTTTACTGAGTTAATGAGAGAACACTAGAATAGGGAACATTTTTTAATATAAGGGCTACTTAAATGGCATAGTAGTCTCTGGCTCGCTGCTAATCTTGGGTTCCTTCTCCACACCAGTACAGCAGAATTAAGATTTCAGGAATTCTGTGGAAAATGTACGGTAAAGGGAATGGAAGACAGGAATGAATCAGTGGAAGCTGATAAATATTTTACATTCTCTTTAGCAACCAATAAAGAACAACATAAATAAACAATGCCTGTAAATGACAGTGTCAATGTTATTTTACACTTTGTTTTTTGGAATCAAATGTTAATGCTGTGTACTTTCACTTATTCCCTGAGTTGTTCCAAGTCTTCTTTCAGTGTAGTTTTGATAAGGTGCTTATACCTGTGTTTTCCTTTGCTGCTGATCAAAGACCTGCCAAGAGAGATTTTGTTCTACCTCTGGCCCTTCTTCCAGGTACTCATTATCCATTTAGTTCTGTGACTGAGAGGTTATATTCTTGCATCCAGGGTTATATTCTGGTCCCAGGGATATGATTACCTGAGCTTCAGGAAATGGTAGAATGCTTGGAAACATTGTGAAAAATACTTGGAAATATTCTATATAACCTATTTGGCATAGCCAAGAAGGGTGCTCTGATAAAGCATATAATTAAAAAATAGCTAACTTAATTATGAGTGGAATTGGGAGATAAATTAGTACCAAGCATCTCTTTCATCTTAACCATGAAAGAAAGACTGAAAAAAAACATCTGCTAAAACCAGTCCACAGAATCCGCATTTTTTTTCTGAAAGTGTATTAGTCCATTCTCACGATGCTATGAAGAAATACCTGAGACTTGGTAATTTCTAAAGAAAAAGGTTTAATTGACTCACAGTTCAGCATGGCTGGGGAGGCCTCAGGATATTTACAATCATGGTAGAAGGCATCTCTTCATAGGGAGGCAGGAGAAAGAATGAGTGCCAGCAGGGAAAATGTCATACACTTATAAAACCATCAGATCTCCTGAGAACTCACTCACTATCACGAGAACAGCATGGGGGAAACCACCTCCATGACTCAATTACCTCCTACTGGGTACTTCCCATGACACATGGGGATTATGGGGACTACAATTCAAGATGACATTTGGGTGGGGACACAGCCAATCCATATCAGGAGGATTGAGAAGGCTAAACCTATGCATTTGATGAGTAGTTTGGAAAACACTGGCCTGAAATAGGAATTACTCTTCCTAAAGAAACCCTTCCTTTTCAGAATGAAATGTGTCTTTATTCATGAGTACAATAAACTACCTGGAGTCATTGCATGTACTTATAGGATTTGTATGGAGCACCACATTTGAGCATCTGAAATAGAGCTCCATACTAGATCTTCTTAGGGAAAATTGTATTGCTTGCGTATTCCTGTGATCTTTCAGTTCTACATTACTTTTCTCTCTGTTATCAACTCTCTCTCCCTTACCCCAATCCCCTCAGGTATCACAAAGCTGCCAACTATCAAGATTGTGCTGCCTGAATTTTTTTTTAAGGTTTCTATCTTCAGAATCTTAGTGTCTTCCTGTGTCTTTGGTCCACTTTATTTAACCTTTTATTCATTTTTCCAGTTCAAGCTCATAAACAGCTAAATTGCAAGGCTTAGATATCATCAACATTCCATGTCGTCATTTATAAAGACATGCTACATCTCAAAAACATCAGCTGTTTCATTCAAAACAGTTAATATCTGCCATTTCTGTACTATTTCCTCAATCTCTCTAGTTCTCTGGCTCACCGCCTGCATATGACCTCTCATCCCAAAACTCCCTCCCATCTCTGATTTTCCTGATTTGTAATGGAAGCACATATTCAAAGACTCTAACACCTCTGGGCCATAAGAAGCCAGTCAACTTACCAGACAATCAACATGTATTTAAAAACGGAAAATTTACTTTTGTCAATGTAAAATAAAATAAAAACATATTTCTTCACTGATGTTACCTAGAAAGGAGTTTGGTAAAAATGTGCACTTCAGTCTTCAGTATATCTCAGGGTTTTGTAAAACAAGGTTAAAAATCTCAACACCGCTAAAAGTGAAGATATATTTTTCATAGACAATATATTTAGTTGCTTAAATTTCTGCCATTTTTATAGCCCTTGTGATACCTCTGCATACTTCATTGCACATAGTTTCCACAAGAAACCTATGAGATAAATGTTATTTTGACCTTACAAAAATAGAACATGAGATTCCAGGAGCCAATTGACTCACCCAGTTTTCTCACAGCTAGTCGTTCCCCAATATAGTAGCTAAAAAAAAAAAAAAAAAAAAACAAAAACTGGAAGGAGGGCGAGCATTTTGTTCTTAAGGGCTCCCACTTAACCGATTTACAAATGGTCATATTGCTGATAAGCACCTCGATGTCTGAAATGACAATTTATTCACCTTTCTGCACACAGCAGTATCAAGGTATTCAATGGACTCATGCTTAATTTAATAATAAATTAGAATTTCAAAAATAACTGAAAACATACAGTAAAATGAGAAATACTCTCAAAAATCATCCTTTGGGTTTTACTTTTCTTCAATTGCACACTAATTATTCTCAAGATCTAAGAAAGGTGTTTTGATAATATGTAATATACTTTAAACAATAACCCTACCGTGGTTGCTAATCTTTTTGATAAAATATTTCACTCTTGTAAACATGCAAACTTTACTGAAAGCCAAGTCTTATTAAGATTTCTGACAAAGGTGGATAATAACATTTAAGGTTAAAAACTAAGAAAGTTTATACAATAGTAAAATGGCTCTTCTTGCATGACTTATTCAAATGTTCTAGGGCAATTTTCCAAGAAAGTTATTAAAATGTTCTGAGCCATGGCTATATGGCCATTTAGTTAAGTTTCTAAAACGTTATTTTTAAATGAAGTCTGTCAACATTATTCCTTGAGTGCAATCTGAAAATACATAAAAATGTATTTATGCCCTTTGAATTGGAACTTTTGCCCTCAGTTGGAATTTATTGTAACAAAAAACTAATGCACACAAAGTTTTATGTACAAGAATGCCAATCACAGCATAATTTGGAAAGTCTAAAATCAGTGATACAGCTTAAATGTCTGTGTGGAATATAATGAAATAAGGTATAAAGAATAAGGAATAAAGTTACAAGGTGAACTAATCATATTACAATTCTTAATATAATAATTTTATGAAAATTGATATTATAATTTAACATTAAATAAAACCAGAATGTAAATGTATTTATTTAGCACCTAATATAATAATTACTGGGTGAGTGACAATACATCAAGTAATAGCAACTGAGTTTTAATATCATGGATAATTTAAACGCTTTTATTTTGAAAACTACAACCGCATCAACATGGCACAGCCATTAAGGCTAAGAGCCAGGACCACCTAGATCAACATGACTTTGTTGTCTATTCCAGGAAACCATTACTAAGGAAATAGATGACTGTACACCAAGAAATGACTTTAGTGTTTTCTTCAGAAAAAAAATCTCTGGGAAGCTATTTCTCTGAGACAATAGCTTGCTTACCTGGTAAATAGCTCAATTACCAAAGCACAGTTTAGTTTTTAAGATTCTCTTTAGGACCTCAGTTCACTAAGACTATCAGTCCTAATGTGTTACATTTCAAACTTTAACCAGTCCAGTTTCCCTTCTTGAAACCTATGTTCTAATGCTCTAGAGCTCAGAAGCTAAGGTATCAAAGCCCTTTAAGTACCTTCCTGACTTTTCCCTTCTGTGACACAGCTAAGCATTCAGTCTATTCTAAGAAATAGCTTTGCTTTATTAACAGATTGTTTGTTAAAACTTTAGAAAATAAACAACTGGCATTATTCATCATATTTTATATTAAAGATGTATTGTTTTTATTAGGCAAGGTTTTCATTTTCTGGGCCAGATATTCCTACATATAAAAATAATGAGTCAAGCTATGTGAACCTTATAATATCCAGTGAAAGTGTTCATCATTCTCAGCATTTTCATATATTAAGTCATTTAATTCTTACTACTGACCCATGAGATTAACGCTGTTATTATCTTTTTGTCCCTAGAGTCACAGGAATGCCACTTAGCAGAGCTGGGATCAGAGTCCAGGCTGTCAGGCCCCTTAACTGGCCATGGTCACCAATAGGTCATGCTACTTCTCATACAGAGACATTAATTTTCTTCTGCAAAGAATCAAAGCAGATTGAGAAGGTTTCAGAGGATTAAGAGCATTGGATTCAAGGACTCTACTTGTGTTTAAAATATCCATAAAGAATTTAGTGAGGAAAAGTTTTTCTTAGACTTTCTTTTTCTCTTCTGTGGGTAATAGAATCTGAAAAACTAGTCTTCAGATTTACTTCTCTGAAACACTGCCTCTGGTGTTATTTTAATCTAAATATTAATATTCAATTCCAAGTGGAAGATTTCTACAATATAATAAAATGGGAACCCTAGTAACAGTATCACCACTTGTGTAGGATGCTTTACCGTGGCTGTTATATAACACTTTGGTAAATGTCACAGGCATATTCTACAGTTCAACTCTTACTGTTTCACTCTGAAACAAGATGAAGTTTACACACATACACACACACAAACACACACATGAGAGAGGAGCAAACACACACACATGAGAGAGGAGAGACACCTTTTGTCAAGTTTGAGTATATAAACAATTGAGGGTATAAACTAAAACTGTGTGCATGTGCCTGAGTGTACATAAATCCCAATGGCTTTCAAATGTTGAAAACTAGACAATTATTCAGCCAGGAAAGTGAATGTCATATTTTCAGCTCAAGTTACATTGATCTACCTTTCTAGCTAAAATATAGTTTACATATGTTGTAGCTAAGAATGGGGTTATTAAACTCAACGAGTGGCAGAGAAGTTTGCTAGCAAAGTGAATGTGAGAAACCAGCCCCTTTTTCTGACTAGGGATCTTTGTAAAATTTTCCAAAACAATTTTTTGTAAAAGATATAGTAAGCAAAGGGTGTTAAACTGTGGTTTTTACACATCATTCAGTATCAGCAGCAACAAAGCCACATTCTCTAGCTATGAATGTAAAGTCATTCTTAGCCCCATTCTTTAAGTCTTATTGTCTGAAGTCTCCTTAGCTGGATGTGGTTGGGCCATACTGAAATGAGAGAGTTCCCTGACCCCCCTCACATGATGTGCAACAGGGGTGTGATTCATCTGTTTGGCTGCCATGCACACTGAAACCCCTTACGAGAGGGTGAGCACACAGACAGGCAAGTGCAGGAGCCAGGATGAGTGCCCCTGCGCTGCAGCCTCAGGGCAGCCTCCAGGGGTGGGTCCCCAAGTGGGCATGTGTTACAGTGCACTCTCTTAACTTTGCCATCTGCAGACAGCTTAAGTGTTAACCACCTTAATCCCCTCTTGGTACCCAGGTCCTTGTCCAGCATCCAGGAATAATTGTATCACACAGACTTGAAGGATGAATGAATGAGGTTTTGTTGAGTGGTGGGGGTGGCTCTCAGCAGGATGGATGTGGAGCTAGAAGGGGGATGGAATGGGAAGGTGATCTTCCCCTGGAGTTTGGCCATCCAGTGGCTGATCTCCTCCCCGACCAACCCCAGCTGAACTCTTCTCAGAGTTCAGAGGCTCCTTCTCTTCTATCTGCTGCACCATTTTGCCATTCTTCTGATCTTCTCTTCGTCTTCTCTTCTGCTTCTGGAGCCTGGAGTCTGAGGTTTATATGGGTACAGGATAGGGGGGTGTGGTGGGCCCAAAGGCAACTTTTGGGCTTGAAAACAGGAATACCTCTCCTCATTTAGGGCCATAGGTTTCCAGGCTTAAGGGTGGTGCCTTTCTCGGGAACTGCCCTCTTCAACCCAGTATTTCTTCTGTCTGTATCAGTACTGCAGAGCAAACATTTATGGTTCATCAGCATTTTCTCTGGAGAGCCTATGCATACTCTGAACACCTTACTTGTAATAGCAGCTATTCATAGAAATTATCATCATTTACACATGGAGCCTCACCAAAAGCAAGTTGTTTCTAGGGTTCTGCCCCGGAAAGTTTAGTTAATTCCCAATTCCCAGCATGAAGGATTCAATGTGATGATTTAAAATTGGGATCTGGCTATATAGCTAATTCCGTGTTGCCCCAGTTAATATTATTTCTTATCGACTTCCTAACTTCCCACCAACAAAATATCCATGGATATGACCAAAGCAGAGGTATCAAAAAAGCACTTGTATATTTACATTCAGACTTTTAAATGCAAAAGTTCAGCTGAATCATGTATGTGATTGAGATGTTTATATTTGAAATTTAACAAAAAAAATTCTTTCTATCAAAGCAGTGTTTATTTTCAGAATGGTTCCTGGATGAATAACATAAATTCCTGGTAAAAGATTTATTTTTGAGCTCAGATTTTAAAAGCCACTTTCTACCAAACTGACTGCACAGTGTTGACCTTGAAGCAGGTGTGATAAACACTGCTCTTTCAGATCCAACTATTATTACAAAATGGCTGAGCACAAGGGAGATCTGAAGGCAATAATATCCATTGGACAATAAACACAGCAGAAGACAGGATGCTTGGGATAAATAGCATGGAAGCTGAAATGGATGTTTGATTTTCTAAATGGTTACATAGTTGGGTAGAGTATATCTTCCTTATCTAATTCGTTCAAAATCATTTTATTTTCTTCAGTAGTATAGCTCTTTATAAAAATAAAGCACAGAGATCATATTTCTTTCTTAAAAAACATGTATCAAAATGATCAGAATATTTTTGAATTGCTGTTCTTATTTTAAGCCATTAGGTACTTCTCTTATACTGTGAAAAATGTAGTCTGAATCTTAGCTGTCAGTGTATCTAACAGTAGAGTTGTCATAGACACAATCCAAATTTATACTGTAAAAATATTTATTTAAACTAACATTTAAAACAGCAAAACACTATAAGAAATCATTGTGAGTCAAATGCCCACACATTTTTCTTTCTAGATGTAGTGGGTTGTCACAGGTAGGTAAAGTAGTTGAAAATAACCCAGAATTATCTGTCTATCCACTTCATAAAATGATATAGTCATGCATGTATCTCCAAGTTTCACAAGTAGTAGACAAATTCAAAGTGTGATAATAAACACACACTATGAGGTTCATCAAAAGTAATTATATTTATTATGTGTGGGGTTGAATTATTTTAAATTATTGAATCATCATAAAGTTCAATACTCTGTACTTGTAGCACATACAGATAGTTTTAGTTCACTTGCTCAGAGGAAAGGAAAAATTTCATCCATATTTTTGAGGATATGGTGACTTTTAAATCTTTTTAGTTTTTTGACTTTTAGGTTATCTTTCTCTCCAAGCAAGCTATCTTTTGATTGAATAAATGTACTAATTTGGGTGGTAATTTATTCTGTAATATGTATGTTAAACTTTAAAATACCTTGGAAATATTTTTCTTAATGAAGAATATTAGTTTCATTTCTCCTATCACTTTTGAGTTGGTGATAGGGTTATTCGAAAATGAATAAATGGCATAAGTTGAGAAATAAGCATAACATAAAAGGTAAAAGCTAAGATGTACAAATAACAGTTTGGTTCATTCCAATTTTATACACATGGTGCTAAAATGGCTATCAAATTCAAGGTTGATCAGCTGTCAGCCAAGGACTGCAGGTAGTTAAGCTAGTAACCACACGATCAGGAACATTTAGGCCATTTGGAACACAGCCAGACATGCTGAGCTAAGTTTAATGACTTGCGTTAGCAATAGTAGGTGACATTTTTCTCCCCTCAGTCTCTTGATCTCTACCACCAATTACAATAGAATTGTATGAGAAATTTGAGGTTCTGGTGATTTAATGAGGTGTCACTGTACAATTTTTATTCTGCTACAATGACAGTTTTGGAACTTTTTTTGCTTCTCTCAGTCTATAGTCATGCTGACTTTTGTCATTAAGTAACCATTGTGATCTTTGATGGATAGTGATGGGTAATGCTGTCAAGAAGGAAAATCATGGTTGTCATATGGTTTGAGTCCAGCCACAGCAGTCAATTTTTTATGTACAGCAATATTGGCTATTGTTTCCTTAAGAATGGTGGAAATGATTGGGGTAGGAGAGGGAATTGCAGCTCAACTGAAGAATAATAAGCCACCTCTTCGATTTTAACCCTAAAATGACAAAAGAAAAAAGCCGATTCACACACTAAGAAATTAGAAAAAACTGAATACCAAATTCATACAGTTAAAGCAAAAGTCAACTTTTGCTTCAACTATCAAATATCAAAATTCAAGTTAATACAGATTCAATTCATGCTAAATATTTCACTTCAAACTCTCTTTGTCAAGAACACCTGGCATCAACAAAGAGTGAATTTAGTCTTAGTTTCCCTTTCTTTTTCTTTTCTCCCCTAAATCTTAGAACTAGTAAAATTCTTAATCTCATATCAATGGAACACTTTTAAAATTCCTATTTAATCTGTGTCTCTCTTCACCTTGTAAACCAGAGACTCTTGTATGTTTATCATTCCAATTCACCAGAGTCTAAAAGGGAAGCATTTAATGGGAACTAACTAATTTCTCTGTAGAGGGTTTAAGTCCCCACACTCCCAGAAATAAAATATTTTCTCTCCCCATCACTGAGGCATAACATGGGCAGTGCCTGTTTCACAAGCATCTTGTGAGGATTGAATGAGAACATTGATATCAAACACTTCATATCAAGTATAGCACAGAGTAGGCAATGGATAAACATCAGCTATAATAATTTAGTAGAAGTTTATGCCTTTCCTTCAAAGAAACTCTGTTTCATAATATATTTTTAGATGAAGATTAATATACATAAATCCTTCTCTTTATTTGAAATTGCTGCAAAGTCACAAAGCAAACCAAGGCAAAACTTACACTGCCTCTAAAAAATCATATTTAATAAAAACCATCACCAGCAAGAAACTTGGCATAAGCAAGACGATTCCAGCACTTACTTTTGCTAGAATGGTTTGCAATTTGGGCAGCCTATTAGCTACAAAACCCTGTCATATCTCCCAGCAAAGTATATATAGATATTTTATCAAATATTTTGTTAACTGATTTTTAAATTGTTTATTGTGACACATACAATAGACTGTGAATTCATAATGAAAACAGATTTTTTTTTTCCTTTCTTCCCAAATGACCACAGGGTTTGGTATCAGCTGACACATGTGGCCGACAGCAGCTGATAATGAAACATTTTCTTCCTGGTAAAGGCTTGAGGCTGAAGCCTTTGTTTCTGTGAACTTTAAATTTCAAAACCTCCTTAATGCCGAAATCCTTTTTTCCAAAATAAACATTCTCCCTTTGAAACAATATATTGACTTAGTACTAAACTTTTCCAAAACATTGTAAATATCTTCAGTATCCGTTAAGATATGTATTTTTCTTGGATGTGGGGTATGTGTGCCTGTGTGTGTGTGTAACTAGCTTATTTAGAATGAGAGTTTACTTGACTTAAACATACATGTATTTCAAAATCATTTTTTTCAATATTCTACAAAGGTACAGAATATTTTGTAAACAATTTTGAAGAATGAAGTGTAGATTCACTTGGCATTATTTTAGATCATCACCAATAAATAATTATGTATGTGGCCAAACATTCTGCATTCTAGTTTTCTTGGTTAAAAAAAAAGGACGTTTAGTTTTATTACTACCAAATACAGTATCAAAGGTATAATTCTAATTCTATTTATTTATTTATTTTATTTATTTATTTTTTAAGGCAGAGTCTCACTCTGTAGCCCAGGCTGGAGTGCAGTGGCAAGATCTCGGCTCACTCCACCTCCCAGGTTCAAATGATTCTCCCACTTCAGCCTCCCAAGTAGCTGGGATTACAGGAGCCCACCACCATGCCTAATTAATTTTTCTATTTTTAGTAGAGATGCGTTTTCACCATGTTGGCCAGGCTGGTCTCAAACTCCTGACCTCAAGTGTTCCACCCACCTCAGCCTCCCAAGTGCTGGGATTACAGGTAGGAGTCACCATGCCCACCCCTTATTCTAATTATTTATCAGATTAACTCATATATATGAGATATATATATATATATATATATATATTTTTTTTTTTTTTTCCCCTCACCCAGCCACCCCTCTATTTTTTTTTAACCCAAATTTTATGACAAGGTTTATACTAAAAATGGAAGTAACCATCCAACCACTTCAAACTTTTGATTCCCACTTTCTGTTTGTGTGTGGTTATTATTTCACCTTTTCCCCCAACATTTTTGAAGTATGGTTGACAATTCAAATCTACGTATTTAAGGTGTCAAAGTTGATCACTTACTATAGTATACCTTGTGAAATATTCACCACAATCAAGCTACTTAACATATCTATAACCTCAGGTACTTTGTGTGTGTTTGTGTATATGTGTGTGTGTGTGTGTGCATGTATGTGTGTGTGGCAAGAACACTTAAAGTACGCCCTCCTAGCAAAATTGAAATATACAATACAATGTGGTTAACTATCACCACATTGTTCTATGTTAGAGTTCCAGAATTTATCTTGTATAACTGAAATTTTGTACCCCTCGATTAACATCCAAAGACAAACCCTTTATTTCTGCTCAACACATTCATTTACATTTCTAAATAACATTTTTTGATTTTTTTTCTTTATAGTCCTCATCTTATCATCGAATATACACATGGTGAACATGGCGTCTCTTCTCTGATCTTCTCACTGTTGTGATATAATAGTCATCATTTACATTATTAGAATATTATGGTGATTTATGTAAATCATAAATCATATCATTTATTGTTCATTTTATTTGATCATTTCTGTTTCTCTAATGTTTCTGTTCCCTCTTTCTGAAATTTCTTTTAGTCAGTTGCTAGACGTATTGGATCTTATAATTATATTATAATTATTCTGCAACAGCCAATTTACATAGCTTTGGCTTTTTGTTTTACTTTCTGATGATTTTTTTCCCTATTTTGTTCTCTCACTCTCCTTCATACATGATTTCTGTTGGACTTTTTAGATTGTGCTTGCTCTTTTTAATTTGTTTCAGGTTCACCATTCTACTCATTCAGTAAATACTGACTGAGCCACTTGTATGTTTAAACACTCTTATAGTTCCTGAACTACTTCAGTGAAGAAAATGAACAGTAACCACTACCCAATAGAGATTTCATTTTAGAGGGAGAAATGGATCAAAAAATAAAAAGAGGAAATTATATATGTAATCTTCAGAGTGGGGGAAGTTTGATATTTTAGCTTCTTGAGGAAACGCTTCACTGAGAAGGAATGGAATACCAAGGTGACTCTCCAGGCAAGGAGCTTCTTAGGCAACAGAAAACCAATCCTCTCTTGAACTGCATCTATCTACTGATAATCTCATATGTTGACTTAAAATGTAAATATTAAATATATTTTTGCTCTTCTAGAAGTCGTATTTTATTCTTAACATTTGTTTGCCATTTCTTAGTCTTTTGTGCCTTACTCATATTTTCCTATCCCGTTTTTAATGTTATAAATATATTAAATACATTTATTTTATATGCTTATATTGCTTTATGTCATTGGATATTCTATTACTTTTTACTTTTTAAAATTGCCCCATTCTACCCATTTTTAAAATTTCTCCATTCTCTCCATTTTCTCTCTCTCTCTCGTTGAAATTCATATTTCTTGGAAATCAATCCATGAGAATTATTTTAATTCAGCTTTGAAGTCTAGCTTTTTGTTCTTTGGGCACTTCAGGGTACTACCAGTTCCGGACTACTTTAAACTAAAGGCTTGGCTAAAGTCATTTAGGAGTACCTCAGTACTGTAAATTTAAGCTGCAACTCAAATCATATGAGAAAAAACTTTGGTTACAAATTACAAAGAAAAAAAAAATCCCTCTAGTCATTCACTGATTGCCAAAGCTCTTAAGAGGTAACTTGTGAGGATTTTTGTGTGGGATTTTGTTTGTTTGTTTTCTTTCTTGCAGGCCTCTGATAGGTATTTAGAAGACAGAATGACAAGTTTATGGGTAGGTAGGGTGGGGAAAGACAGGGTTATTTCTAGTTCATTCTTTACCCTGAGGATGTAGCCTAGTAGATGTCTCATGTGGACATTTTCTGTGATGCTCGTAACTCATGAAGCTATGATTATTGAGGTTCAAATCCATCCAGTGGAGCAAATAACCCCAAGGAAAAAACTGGTTTCAGTATTTACTCCCTTCTTTGATTTACTGTGTTCACTTTGATTTTGGCCTTGCTAACTTGCAAACTCATCAATGCACTTAAAATATATATATTTGAAAATATTTATTCAGCATTTTAGTTATTTCATTTGAGAGTTTCTTCCTTACTATTGAAAATAAAAGTTGCTCCTTTTTTAATGCATAAACTTATTTCACATTGTATCTTTATATTTTTATAGTATCACATGTACTGTGACATTTTGTCAATGTTCTTATTCACCTTTTGATAGATTTACCATCTTTGCTTGATTGAAAATGTCTTTATTTTGCCCTTAGTATTAGATGAGAGTCAACTGGATATAATAAAATTGTGTAACTATTTTGGCCCTCAACATTTTGAGATTATTTGTTTATTCACTTATAGCATCTATTATGCTGTTGAGAAGCAGGCTGGCAGATAAACTGACATTCTTAAGTCAGTTTTCTTATTAATCTGATATATTTTAAGATTGCTTTTTTAGGTTTCATATTTTCAGTCTAGTCATTATGTATCTAATTGTGAATTAGACTTTGATTTTAACTTAAAGAGTCATGTCTTTCTACTATTCTAGAACTTTCTCTACATGATCTTTTCTTCTATTCCCTTTCTGTCATTCTCTTCCACTCTTCTTCTAACACTTGTGTTACATCAATGTTGCTTTCCTGGTTCTTAACTGTGTTTTCACATTTTTAAAAATGTTGCTTTGCTCTATATTAGGGTGATTAGTGTTAATTTCCAATTCATTAAATTAATTCATTAATTCACTGAGTTCACTGTAAAACTTTTCTCATCTTTTTTTTTTTAAATGACTGTTTTCTTTTTTTCCCAAGATCCGCTTGATTAAGTCATACTTCTTCTTGTTTGTAGTAACAGGAATTGTTGCTTCACTTTAATCCCATAAAGCAAACTCTTGTGTCTGCAGCCAACAGCTTTCTCTGGCGAGTGGACCATGCTCAGACCCTATCAGCACAAGCAAAAACTATTCAGGGTTAGCATTCTTGTGAGCAATGCTTGGAAATTAGAGATGGAATATGATGGACATATGCCTCAAACTCTTTGCCCTTCAGGGGGACAACTCCGATGCATGATCACCCACCTCCTAGGAGTCCTCAGCAGTATTGGGTGTCAGGTGTGTCAGTGGTACCTGATCTCTAATGCAACATCCTTTAGCTTCTAGTCCTCCTGCCTTGCTTCCCCAGCCCTGACTGATAATTTCAAGAAGACTTCCGTCTTCCAAGTAAGCTGCTTTTACTCAGATTCTTATGTTAAAATCAGTTTTGGGGAAAATCAAACCAGGACACTCTTTCAAATGTCTTCTTTGTTTATTTAATTGTCACACTTCCACTTATCTACTTGGCCAGGTGCAAAATATTGTGTTTAAAGTCTTTGTTTAATTCTTGAATTTATTTTTTGAGTTTTGTTTACAGGAAACTGCTGTTCCCGTTGCAGCTGGAAGGCTTATTTTAGTAGGAGAGATTTTTGTGTCCTTTTGTTGTCTTTTTATCCCCTCTCTGCTCAGGTATTCATTCCTTTCTCTTCATTAGTCTGACATCTTTACAGCTGGGACTCATTAGAGAAAGGTTTGATATTTCTATTTCTGGCCCAATATGTTTTGCATTTTGTTTTATATTTTTTATTTTATTTTTTATATCTTCATGACGCCTTCTGGGAGAGTTTCTCAGTGAAGATTTTCAGCTCACCAATTTGTCTTTGTGTCCACTTAAGTCGCCATTCCTTGATTGCTGTATCTCAACAATTATTTTATTCATGTTAAATATTTTCAGTTAGTTCTTCATAACCACCCGGTGCTGTTACTCTTATCTTTTTAAGGGTCTTTGTTGTGCTTGTTTTAAATTGTTGTCCTGGCTATTAGTTTCACTTCCTCTGGTGTAGGATCTTATTTCTTTCACTGTGCATATGATATCTGTATTACTCCATTCTCAAGCTGCTGTAAGACCATACCCGAGACTGGGTAATTTATTTATTTTATTTTATTTTATTTTTTGAGACAGAGTTTCGCTCTTGTTACCCAGGCTGGAGTGCAATGGCGCGATCTCGGCTCACCGCAACCTCTGCCTCCTGGGTTCAGGCAATTCTCCTGCCTCAGCCTCCTAAGTAGCTGGGACTACAGGCACGTGCCACTATGCCCAGCTAATTTTTTGTATTTTTAGTAGAGATGGGGTTTCACTATGTTGACCAGGATGGTCTCGATCTCTTGACCTCGTGATCCACCAGCCTCGGCCTCCCAAAGTGCTGGGATTACAGGCTTGAGCCAGACTGGGTAATTTAAAAAGAAAAAAGGTTTAATTGACTCTTAGTTCTGCAAAGTTGAGGAGGCCTCAGGAAACTAGCAATTATGGCAAAAGAGAAAGCAAACACATCCTTCTTCATATGGTGGCAGGAAGGAGAAGAATGAGTGCCCAGCAAAGGGGGAAGCCCCTTATAAAACCATCAGATCATGTGAGAATTCACTATCATGAGAACAAGATGGGGAAAACCACCCTGATTCAATTGTATCCATCTCTTCCCTCCCATGATGTGTGGGGATTCTGGGAACTACAATTCAAGATGAGACTTGGGTGGGGACATAGCCAAATCATATCAATATCTTTTCTCTCTCTCTCTTTTGCTCTCTCTCTCAGTCTGTCTGTCTCTCTTTCTGTCTCTCTTCCCCTGAGCTCATCTTTATTCCCCTGAAGCTGCCTTCTGCCTGGGTTTGGAGTGGCAGCCTTGAAGGAAAATCAAAACTGAGCCTTTGTGATAATTTGTGGGTCCAGCAGGATGGGCCTCCTTGCTGACTTTATGAACTCTGGGATTAAGCATATACAGCTTTTGTTTTCCTGGGTCTCCTCAGCACCTCAATTCACTGTCCCTGGTACTGCTCTGCTCTGGGGGTGAGTACCCTCCTGTACCATTGTCTAAGGGAAGGAATGCTCAGAATGTTACAGCACTATTATCACCTATTCCTCATCTCAGTTCTGACACAAACTCATGTTCTTCTTCTACTTCTGGACAGCACTGCTGCATTCCAGCCAATAGCACAGTTGCAGCAAAACCTGGGGATCAGAGCCTTAAGATGATGGGTTATTTTGACCAAGAATCTTTTGTGCCCTACTTGTATGCCTAGCCCAGTCCAGCAGCACTTGACAAAGTCCCCACATATAGTGGTAGAGATGACAGTTTAGGTGCAGTTCTATCCCATCCCACCCACATGGAAGCTTCCAGGGGCAATGAGACTTAGCCACATCACCCTGATTCTGTCCTTAGTGTATCTCCTCTATTCCCCCAATCTCTCCTCTATGTCCTCCACACCACGCCTCCAGGCCGTGAAATTTCCTGTATGTCAGGCCCTATGTGCCTTCAATCTCCCTGCGGTTTTTCGCAGTTGTGCTCCAGTTATTGACTTGGACTTCATGTTGAGTCTATCTTGCTTGGTAGAAGGAGCCAAAACTCAAGTTGAATTTACCTTGGGAACTGGAAGCCAAACCCCCACTGAGATAAAAGTACTTAATAAAAAAAAAACTGTTGCTTCTTCTCTTGAAAATGATTGGAAATCAAGAATATAAAAGACAATCCAAGCATGAAATTTTATTTAACATTTTTTAAAGTTATCAAAAAATTTATTTCTTAGAATACCTTATTGGATGACAATTGGTTAATTTCTTTGTATTTTTAAAAAATTGTCTCATCTGTTAATAATTTTGGATTAAAATGATGGATAATTTTTCACATGAAACTGAGAAAAAAATGACAGATAATTATAAAAAGCTAAATTTAGTATCAATTATCAAAAATTCATATGCAAAACCTAGAATATAGTAATAAAATGCTGGCACTAAATATAATTTTTAAATCATATGATATGGAAATTATAGTAAGAAAGAACAAAAATGACCAAATGGCTTTGTTGCCAAAACTTTCTAAATTAAATAAAATTTAGAATTTGAGCTTTTGCAAAGCTATAAATGCTACAATGTATGCAATTTTAACCAAACATGGAGATAAGTGAAATATTAGAATCATGCTCTCCAAACATGGTCATGACTTTCTTTGGTGTGACCATTCCCAGTTCTTCTAGGGGTTTGATCTTTGGTGGGTATGATTGTCTTGGGAGAGGAAAATAAATTTGGGGACGTGAAGCGGTAAATAGGGAAAAGGAAAACAATTACTCTGTAGAAGAAGATTGTGTAAATTACAGACTACAAACAACAAGATAGGAAGCTAGAAGAATTAACACCTTATCCTTTGTCTCTCCCCAATGGCTGGCTTTTCATTTGAGAAGGCATAGAATCTTCCAAATACCTAAAGTCTAAATTGATCACCTAAGTGTTTACATGTTATTACAATTCTGTTCATGCATCAAATCACTTTGGCTGATTTTATATGGTTCTGATATAATCAGCATTTTTTAAATGATATTTACTGGGAAGAACCATCCTTGGGCATGATCAAGTGAGCCCTAGCATGTCCCTCAGTTTGACTACACTCTAGATAGGCTTCCTCCTGGCTCTAGGCCTTCAACCTCTTTCTCATCCTGCCCTCTCAGTATCTAGTTGGCCTGAACACCGAGGAGGTTTCCCTCCCTTTTCTTAGGGTATTTACTTTAGAAAACTTATAAACTCTTCCTCTGACTTTTTGAAATGAAAATATTTTTAGAAGCTTCTTACCAGTTTTGGAACCCAGGACTGTCTCTCTCAAGGACCTGGAAGCCATCCCCTTGAAAGGTAATCATCAAAGGGGCTAGCATCCCTACTGCCCAGTTGCTGTGAGAAGATAGGAGCCTGATCTAGGTGGCTGTCTTGCTCCAAGTGGTAAAATTACCCCATCATGAAGATAGGAGAAAGTTTACTTGTCCTTTGAGTGAGGGCAAACAGATGGCTTGTGATTCCCCAACCCCAACTCTTAACAACCCTCTCTTCATTTGTTTCAGGGAGCTGAACTCAGATTTTAGGTGTGGCATCTCTCCTCTACTCCATTAGTCTTAAATGTTTTTTCCTTCCCTGTTTAACTTTGTTCATTTGGCAAACAAATATGAAGAATAAAATACAACTTCTAGAAGGATAAAAATATACTTAATATGTACATTTTTAAGTTATATATGAGATTATCAGTAGTTGGATGCAGTTCAAGAGAAGATGGATTTTCTGTTGTTTAGGGAACTTCTTGCCTGGAGAGCCACATTGCTATTTTTCTTTGACAAAGTGGTATTGTGGGAAAATCAAGTTTATCTTCTGCATTTCCAAGTGTTGCTTTTGCTATACTTAAAAGTTGGGAATTTGATTGTCAAATGTTTAAAAACTTGCTTTGTTTTAATTCAGAATTAGGGCAATAATTATAGTGGTTTATTATTTTTTTGTACAATAAATATGAGACAGACAAGGAGTTAGGACATTTGGAATCCTAGATTCTCCCACATTAAATTATCAGGAGGAAGTTATGTAACCTGTTTGGGCCTCAAATTTCTCATTTATAAAATGAGAAGTTTGTACGAATTCACTTCCAACTCTAATACTGTAAGATTATTTGATTATCTTTTTGTCTACAATACTTTTATGATCCTAATTAAGAAGCAGGCTCTTTCTCAAATCCTGATACAATCATTAGACCACATGGTATATTTAGCTGGTAACAGATGCATCATAATGTGAAGAAATGTGTGCATTGCACTGAGCCCATACACCATGAGTAGCTAATTAACAGTCCTTTAAACAACATTCCTAAATGAATAACAAAATTGGTGCCAAGAAACACAGCTACCTCACCAACACTCCAGCTGTTGATTTTAATCTTAGTTCTACTGCAATCCAATATTTCAATGATTTCCTTTTCTTACTTGAAATTAATCATTTATAAAAAAATGAGTATCAAATTATAATTATAGAATAAATGGTTTGACTTCCTAATTTTCTTTCTCTATGTTTTATCTTTATTTTTATATAAAGCTTTCTGAAATGTTTTTCCATGTCCTTTCATCATCATCATTTAGTCAAGTAACTATTATAACAGAACAAAAGTTTTTTTTCCCCTAAATTATCACATCATGGTTAAATCATTTATATTTGAAAACATGATGTTTATCAGATCTGTGGAAATTTGAAGTTGGTTTTTCATATTTATTGGTATTTTCATATGTTAGGGCATGTTGACCCAGGGAGACCACCTGGAGTGACACTTTTATAATTCTTCCACTCATGGAGGTCGACACCTTTTAAATAAGGGAATAGCATTCTAGAAGAGATTCATTTAGATGCCTCAGGTTTATTAAAATCTAGAGCCAGTGAGGATTTTATAAATTATTTGGTTAACAATTTTCTTTTATTGATGAGGATATTGGGAGATTTAATTAATTTGTGCTATTTAATTTGTACTTTAACCATTTAAACTATTCCTTAAGATTGCTTTGAAGCTACTTTTTTTGGTTACTGTTCTAAGTACATTATTAGTGCCTTGATCGTGAGTGATTGATCCAAGATTAGTGGAAAGCTTAAGTGGAAAATAAAATCTACTAAGCAGAAATCCTGCCAACTTACACTGTCTTGTCTTTTCAAGGGCTTCCTTCCTGCTCTCCTTTCTTTCTTTCAAATAAGAATTTTAATTTTTTGACTCTCAGGTCAACAGAATTGGATTAATCATAATCCTTGGTTTGTGATCCAATATCATAATTGTTCACTGAAAAGAGCTATCTTTTAAAAAACACTTCTGCATGTTTAATAATTTAATAAACACCTTAATTCCAAAGCAGGAATTGATAGTATATCACCATGTGGTCTTCCTTCTCATTCCCTGCTCGTTCCTGCCCAAGCTAAATACACTGAATACTGTGTGCTTATCTGCCTCCCTTTCTTTCCTTCCTTTTTCCTTTGTTCTTCCTTTGCTGTTTTCATTAGTTAATTTTCTATTTTTTGAGCTGTTTGGTTAAGATATAATTTATATGCCACAAAAATTCACCCACTTAAAGTGTACAATTCAATAGTTTTGGCATATTTACAGAGTTGTGCATCTATAACTGCTATCATTTTTAGAACACTTCATTACCCCCAAAAAAAACCTGGACTCCTTCGCTGTCACCTCCTAATCTCTCCATCTCCTCCCCAGTCCCATGCCTCCTAAATTCTAGGAAACCATTAATCTGCTTTCTGTCTCTAGTTTTGCCTCTTCTGGACATTTCATTCAAATGGAATAATACACTGTGTGGTCTTTTGTGTCTAGTTTCCTTTGCTTAGCATAATGTTTTCATGATTTTTCCATATTGTAGCATATGTCAGTACTTCATTCATTTTATGACTAAACTTACCCATCTATCAATTCATGGACATTTGGGTTGTTTGACTTTCTGGCTATTCAGAATAATGTGGCTATGAATATTTGTGTACAAGATTTTGTATGAACTTGTGTTTCCAATTATCTTTGGTATGTGTCTAGAAGCAGAATTGTTGGATAATCTGATAACTCTATGTTTAGCAGTTGGAGAAATTACCACACTGTTTTCCTAAGCAACTGCATTATTTCATATTCCCACCAAAAGTGTATGATGGTTCCAGTTTCTCTACATTCTTACCATCACTTATTAGAGGTCTTTTTTATGAAAGCCATCCAGTTGACATAACATGTTATCTCATTATGGTTTTGATTTACATTTGCTTGATGACCAATAATGCTGAGTATCTTTCATTTGCTAATTTTTTGACCTATTTTATGCCAGTCCCGTATTTACCTTTACTCACCAAAAAATTTCTCTGGATAAGCATTCCATTAACCTTTATAACTGCTTTTGCCAAATCCAATGGTAGTTCCTTTTGACTCATCTTATGCAATATCCAAGTAGAATTCCACCACTTTAAATACTATTTCTCAAAACCCTTTCTCCTCTATGTTGCTGATGTCCATGCTACTTTCTGTCATGGTGTTTCTCCTGCCTTATTGTCCATTTCTACTGAGTCTCCCCATTGACTCTGTGGTCTTTATTGACCTGACTTTGTTCTTGTAAATCTCTATGAAATTTTCCCTCTAGATGATATTAACAGTTCAGTGGACTAAAATACTATCTATATACAGATAGCACCACAAATTACGTATCCAGCTTGATATAGAAAATATTATAGTTTATAGCCATTTCTAGGGTAGCATAATCTGCTAATTCAATACTTCCTCAATAGGTCTACACTTCCTTGATAGTTCTATCTTCCCACCATAATTTTCCAATATCTTTAAACTGCAACATAACTAATTATCTGCCTGGTAAAACCCCACATTTAGAAATTATTTTTGATTCCTCTCTCGATTCTTATATCCAGTCAATTACCAAGTCCTGAATACTTACACTCCCCAAATACTTAAGTGCCCCCACTCTCTTCTATCTTAACTCCCACCACCCCAGTCCAATCAACTCTCACCTAGTCTATTACAACAGAATCCTAATGGATCTTCACATTTACACTCTCTCTCCTCCCACCCAACCCTTCCAAATCATTCTCCAAGTAGTAGCAAAAGTTGTTTTTAAAATAAGAATTCACTCATGTTGCTTGCCTCTCCAGATCTTTTAATGACTTCATAATACATCAAGAAAACAATTAGAACTCCTTGCCATTGTCTAAAAGATTTTGGAAAGGGACAAATGTTTTGTCCCTTTCCCGCCTCTCCAAAGTCATATTGCTTATCTCATCAAAACTCACGCTGGGACAACACTGTATTTATTTCAACTGATCGAAGTGGTCAACTAGTGTTTCTTTAGGCTTTTGAGTGTGCTGTTGTCTTCTCCTGTGTCTTCATCTACTAAGTTGTGTTCATCAGGCTCAATGTAAACATCATCTTTTCAGAGAGGCCTGACCACCCCTATATAAAGCGGGACTCTGTTTTTCTCTCTGTCTGCACTCTGATTTTTTTCCATAGCATTTGCTATAATGTACAGATGATGTAATTTATTTTTCATGTATTTATTTGCCCTCTCTTGGCATCTTCTCCTGGTGAGAATGTAAGTTATATTATGATAGGGATTATGTGTTTCCTATTTAGTGTTGTATTTCTGTTGTCAACACAGAGTTTGGCATTTAGAGGTTTTATTGAATGTATAAGATTTATTTTAAGGTAAGAAGGGAGAGAAATATGAAGGGAGATAGGGAAGGAGGGAGGGAAGATTGGAAGGGAGGAAAGAATAGCTGCTACATGTTATTTATGAGGTCAGAATTTTCTTTGTATTAATTTGTAACTGGGGGAGTTTTTAAATTCCCTTTTGTTGGAAAGAAATCCTGCATGCTTAAGAGTCCAAAATGAAAATGTAATATCACATTGAGTAGAAACATGGACTGCTATTTATGCCACATCATTAACCATCCCTGTGGCAACAGTATATGGTACATTTCAGTTTTACCAATCCACACCTAATACAAAGTAGGTTAAGACGACTAAAACAAAAGAAGTATATCTGCATCTGGAATTAAAAGCACTAAGTTTCAGCCCCAGTTCTGCCATGCATTAGCTCTGTAACCTGGGACAAACCATCTAATCTCTTTCTATCCAAACACCTTGACTGAAAATGAAAATAACATGTCTTTCCTATCTACTTTCAAGAAAGTGGTGAAAATGAAATGAGGTAATATACAAAAGGCTTTTATAAACTTGAAGTACTATTTTAAAGGTTACACAATTTTTGCTGGTTAGGGTTAATTTTTTTTGTTGTTTTATATTTTACTTTCAGTCCAGTTCTGTACATATAAGACATGCTTAATATAGACTTTTCAATGCATTGTGTAGGGAAGCCAGGTAGTGCATAATGCCATATCAACTCACATATTTTGTGTTCTTTATTTCAAGTAGCAGTTTCTATCTCTGTTTATCACTGTAATGATAATATCGGCATATAATCATAAGGAGACTCTATTTTCTTCATATAGTACCTATTAATGTGAACATATGTCATATTAAAAGTATTCTATAAAGTACAAAATATAATTATTAACCTATCAACCATAGAAATTTACCTTGTTAAAATTAAAACAGAAAACGTTTAAATAATAACTAGGAGATCTAAGCAATGAGTTCCTTGTTTAATTAAATACAATTTGAAATTCAAATAAAAAGATACAAGCAAATAGTATGTTTCTCTTTAACTTTTATGACAACAATGAGAACTCTGCACTTATTAAACAGACCATTAGGAACATACAAATCCAGTCAGGCTACACCCATGCCCCTGCTGACATTCTGTTTAGGCATGATGGGATGGATTAGACTTCTCAAAACTTGCTTTACAAACATGTCAATTAATATTCAATATATATATTCAGAAGAGGGTTTTTTTACTACCACACATTAAGTTAAATTATACCTAAATTGCCCATTTGAGTATAAATTTTGTTGTCATTTTCATCAAGGGTATCTCAGGTATTTCTCTTTTTCACATTCAATTGTAATAATTCAAACGCTAAGATAATAACTTTGCAGGACTGATTGATCATAAACTGGAACATGGCTTTTCTCTTTGTAAATATAATTGTTTTGCTAAAACAGGCTTAAAAGTCTTCTGCACAGTGAAACGATCTCAATTCTCCATTCCCTGTGCAGGCAGCACACAGGAGCCTAAATCAGGTGGAGTCAAAGGTTCAGCAGCTACGGAGTAAAACATAAATGCACTGTGATGTTGTATTAAAAGTGGTTAATATGAAATACTCTTGGCCAGGCGCGGTGGCTTACACCTGTAATCCCAGCATTTGGGGAAGCCAAGGCCGGCAGATCACGAGGTCAGGAGATCAAGACCAGCCTGGCCAACATGGTGAAACCCTGTCTCTACTAAAAAATACAAAAATTAGCTGGGCGTGGTGGGTGCGCCTGTAATCCAGTTACTCAGGAGGCGGAGGCAGGAGAATTGCTTGAACCTGGGAGGTGGAGGTTGTAGTGAGCAGAAACTGTCCCGCTGCACTCCAGCCTGGAAACAGAGTGAGACTCCATCTCAAAAACAAACAAACAAAAACTCATCTATCCTAGGTGCAGTGTAACATATAGATTAAGAAATGTAAGAGTTTATAATCTTCAAATAAGCGTACCTAGAATTTCCTTGCTCCACCATTCACGTTGGGAAAATTAGTAAGTTCTCTATGCTTTCTTTTCCTCATTTGTAGGAGAGGAGTAATGGTAAAAATTACCTGTCAAGATGTTTGGGCATTAAATATTAGATAATACATGCAAAATGCGTGGTACAGAACTGAGCAAGCAATTAATTTTACCACTGAATCAAATTCTAATTGGTAAATTTCATTTAGTTGCTTCTATGACACCTTTGGAAAATCCTGAAAACCAGTCAGTTTTGGTGACCTAATATGCCCCAATTTCTTTACGGGTAGAAGGAATCCAAGATGGATCCCAGACAAAATTGTGGGCTACAACACAATTTTCTTTTGCAATTCTCTCTCTCTCTCTCTCTCTCTCTTTCTCTCTCTCTCTCTCTCTCTCTCTCTCAGTTCTATGATCTTTTATCCTGTCAGGTATCTGCTGAAAGTCATTTCTCCAAAATAATTTTTGTTGTTTGCCAACATTGGGCAAAACATTATACTAGAGTTTTAAAAAGATAGTAAAATATAATGTATTCTCTTTTCTCAAGAAATGGACAGCTAATAGGGAAGAAATTATACTGGATAAGTTTATAAAACATAAATGGGAATAAAATAAATTACAATGGAAGACAGTAGAGAAGATATCACCAGACAAGCATGATTGATATGCAAAGTCCCTTTTCATTTGATCCCGCTGTTAATTTAGATCAAAAGGAATTTGTCTATACTACATAATCTGAGTTTCCACGAAAATGCCTATTATGAAGTCTTTTATCAAAGTGATCTCTTAGACACTTCTTTGGAGTCCCTAAAACTCATGGAGCATTGATTGGAAACCAGTATGGAGAGGAAGCATGGTGTTTCCTTTTATATACACTGTCTTACTCAATTCTAGAATAAATGCTTTGTGACCCATTAGGAGAGAAAGCAAGATCCTCTCAAGACTAGTGCATGTTTATTAAAAGACAGTGCCCATTAATTAGACACCAGACAAACCTTGCAATGATTAATTTTATGTGTCAACTTAAATGAGTTACAGGATGCCCAGATAGGTGGTTAAACATTTCTGTGTATAGATGTGAGGGTGGTTCCAGAAGAGACTAGTGTTTGAATTGATGGAGGAGTAAAGCAGATGGCTCACCCCAAAGTGGTTGGTTATCATCCAATCTGTTGAGGGCCTGAAGAGAACAAGGCACAGGAAGGTTGCATTGACCCTGCCTGACTTATTCAGAACATTGACATTCTCCTGCCCTCAGCATTTCTGTTTCCCAGGCTTCAGACCCAGCAGAAATCTGTACTATTGACTGCCTGGCTCTCAGAGATTTAAACTATACCACTGGCTTTCCAGGGTCTCCAGCTTGCAAACTGTAGGACTCTCAACCTGTATTATCCCCAGAGTCAGTACTTTATAATTAATGTTTCCCTAGACACACACACACACACACACACACACACGCACACACACACACACAAAATCTCCTATCGGCTCTTTCTCTGATGAACTCTGAAGAATACAGACTTCCTTTATTGTAATTCCCTGTACTAGCATAAAAGAGAAAGAAAATAGAAATATAATAACTTGATGAGTAAGGCATTTAATAAAATGTGAAATTTTTCTAATTGATTCTGGAGAAATAAAGACTGGAGAGAAGTTGAGATAGGTGAATTTGTAGTTGGTGAAAAAATGTAGCTGAAGATTTTCAGTTAACAAGTTGGCAATCCAACTTTAAGAAAGCCTCTAGTGAGCTCACAGTATTCTGCCCTTTGTCATTTTCTTTTAGTGGTTTATGACCCTCTTACAAATAAAGGACACACTTATGAAATGTGTGGCTGAGTTCCAACTTGAGGTAGGATGATAAATCATGGCATAGCAGAATAAATATCCAAAACATCCTCAACAGACTGGACTAGAAGTCAGCATTCGTCACACGAAATTGAATAAGGATAGATTTAAAATTATTCATTGCAGTTCTTATTTTGAACTCTATAAATATGGAACTGAAAGAAGACAGTATCTGTCTTAAAGTAATTAGTGTAAAAAGAACCTCAGGGTTTTGACTGACAGTAAGATTAATATGAAAAAACTATGATGTGGCTGGCAGAAATGTTAATGGTTTCTTAAACTATATAAATAGAAACTTAATGTCTAGGTAATGTGTGGTACATCAGAATCACTTTGGATACTTGCTAAAATGCATGTTCGTAGGTCCCATCCAATATCTACTGAATCATCCAAGGTCTGAATGTGGTGACCTGGAATCCATCTTTAACAGTCACCTGAGGTTACTTTGATTCTGGGACCCACCTCAGTAGATTAGTGTGGATAATAATGTAATACTAAAAATAAAAACGCAGTGTCTTCACAGAGTATAAATGCTCAATAAACCACAGTTTTAAGTATTCTTTAGGGTCATTTTATTAGTTACATTGAAACTTTTGTAAAATTCTTTATCTGGATCTAACTTTCCGTTAATCTCATAACGGCAGCCTTTCTTTCCTGCCTGCCTTCCAGTCTTGCAGCTTTCCTAAATGTCTCCTTTCTGCTTTCAACATATGCTAATTAGGACCTACTCTGCATCGGATATTATCCTTGGCCATGTGGAGATTTTTTTAGATGGCTTCAGGCAATATATCCACCTAATATTGGAGTTTTGACCTGTATATGCATAACTATAAGAGAATTGAAGTACCCTAGGGTCTGAGCAAACTTCCTGGAATTGCCTGTACCCTAGCATTGTTCTGAAAATACACAGAGCAGTAAGATGCAGCACAGAAATAAGCATTCATCTTCTGCATCCTCTTAACAGAGGGCACTTTCTTCAACTAGGAGACCTTTGCCAGAGCAAGAGAAGGCCCTCTTGACAAACACCAGCCATGCTCACTTCTCACCATCCCCTAATGCCCCCTACCGCCTGCTCACCACTCTCCACACCCCTCCCAAAACCATTGATCCCATTCCACCAGAAGATCATATCTTAGAAATGCTCCAGACATCGTTGGACAGTTTCTTATGCTTCATCAGCTTCAAGATCTTTTAAAAATTTAATGAGCTTATGAATGTCTAACCTCCTGAATAGCTTGTATGCTATTGTTCAAAAAACTCCAAAGACTAACAAATTTTAGTAAAACATTGCTGTTAATAATAAATCAGCTACGAGTTAAAATGCCACCTTAACAAGCAAGCAGAACAGACATTCTAATGTTAAAAGGTCATCAAAAGCAAGACGTTTAAAGATCCTATGAAATCATTTAAATGTGAGATAGAAAAAATGGGAATTTCATACATACTTAGCATTGCCTGAGAAATGTCTCCACAGCTTTTCCCCCTAGAATATTACCAATGCTGCAGTTAATTGCATTTCTGCTGCTACGAAAACACTTTTTTCATGCCTCAGTGATTCATGAATCTTCCATTGTGTGTGTTTATTAGGTGGCAGCTCCTGTAGACAATGACAGAGAATAAAATGCTTCCAGAGGAAACATGATTCATGTGTCTGCTTTTGGGTTATGCGGTGTCAGATTGGTCCCATTGTGCTTCGAAGACCATTTATTATTTTGTGATATGACTACGGACAAGTTCAAGATCCAGATCATCATCTTACTTTGAAGAGTGTGAATAAAATAAATGATTCAAAAAAGAAAAATAAGAATGGAGCATTTGGATAATAATATATCTGCAATTTAAAACAGTTTGTGAAAGGAAAAAATACCATGCAAATGAGAAGTAATTTTAGAAAGGGAAGTGTTCTGCTTCATCACAACTAATTATGACTTGAACGTTTATTAGTAGTATGAGAAATTCAGTGTCTACGGCCATACCACCCTGGACATACCTGATTTTATCTGAAAAGGAAAAATAGCTTTTACTTTCAACAATAAGATAGAAACAAAAGTTCTTTTCTATGATGCTTAACAAAAAATGTGCAGTCTTTGAACTTTTTCATTTATTTATTTTTTTTTGAGACAGAGTCATGCTCTATCACTCAGGCTGGAGTTCAGTGGCCCGATCTCGGCTCACTGCAAGCTTCACCTCCCAGGTTCATGTGATTCTCCTGCCTCAGCCTCCCCAGTAGTTAGGACTACAAGCACACACCACCACGCCAGGTCATTTTTTTTTTTTTTTTTTTTTTTTGTATTTTTAGTAGAGATGGGGTTTCACTATGTTGACCAGGCTGGTCTCGAGCTCCTGACCTCAGGTAATCCACCCACTTTGACCTCTCAACGTGTTGGAATTACAAGCGAGAGCCACTGCACCCAGCCTGAAATATTTTGTTCCAGTAAAAAATATAGATGTATTTTGAGTAAAAGACCACCATGACGAAAGGAAGTCATGGACTTAACTAAGAATGTTCAAATGAGCAAACTGTGTGCTCTAGATATCATCTATCCCGAGAGTATCAGAAATAAAATAATAATAAGGGCACCATGGCCTCAGATAATGGATTAGTAATGTTTCCAACTCAGGATAATGAATGCCCCATTCAGAATTATCTTTTAAAACTCAGTCAATAGAAATTATTGTGCGTAGTTTGTTACATACTACTCATAAAAAGATGGTGTCTTTTAATCTCTGAATCGAAGGAATATTGCTCAGTTCCCAGTATCTCAATATTTTTTAATAAATATTTGTTTCATAGTGCGTGATTGCAGAATGTCTGAAATTCTAGGAGTTACAAAAAAATACAAATGAAATAGAGAAGAGGTCTGCAAACATTTTCTGTAAAGAAACAACACATATTACAGTCTTTGTAGGTCATATAATCTCTCATACACAATTCTGTCACTGTAGAGAAATCAACCATAAACAAGTAAATGAGTGGGTGTGACTGTATTACAATAGAAGTTTCTTTACAAAATCAAGATATAAATGGTAGGTTGTAGTTTACTGACCCTAAATAGAATAGACTTGGTCATTGTCCTCAAGAAGGTATGGTAAGTGAAGGAAACAGGAAAACAAATATCAAAAACTCTGAAAAGAGTGTTTTTTTCTCCAACTAGGATGGAGTAGGTTGTATGCAGCTCACAGTCCTACTGAAAGAAACTAAAAGCTGCATTGAGAAACAACAACGAAACTCCCTGCTGTTTGAAAAGACTGGAAAGCAGCACGTGCAGCCAGCACTTGGGGGTATGAAACCCAGAGTGAGGGAAATTCATCCAGGTGAGCCTTGGGTTCTTGTTAGCCTCTCCTTGCAGTGTTAGCCACTAAACAGTATGCAATGTCCTAAGACAGCGCTACCAAAGTGTGGTGCAAAGGCCTATGTAAACTGTTTATACCAATGTGTATTAGTGAGATTATTATAGTCTGTGACAGATTTAGAAATATTTATAATAATTTAACAGAGTAATTTTGGGTGCATTTTACCTAGTAATTTTAAAAACAAACATATTATTATGTCTTTTATGTCTTTTATTTAGTAAATCTTTTCAGTAATTCGTACTTGCTGTATTTTATGGAAGTGTCATGTAAGGACAAATAAGACATTTTTTATGAGTAAAATTTGAGATGATCCAGCCTAGACTGTACAGCTATCTTATTGGAGAAAGTTCATAAATTGGACTTCAGAGCTACTAATGAAACCAGGATGGGAGGGTCCAAGGTCCCAGAGAACTAAAAGAACTAAGTCCAGTATTCTGTACAAAATGTACCATTACATTTTATTTGTAAGACCCTCAACTGCAAACACCCAGAGTGAGAGACTGAGAAACCAAGCAGAAAATGACGCTTGGAAACCAAAAACACAAAAAGGAAACTGGAAGTTTCACATTAATGAGGAGATCAAAATCAGAGTTCTAGATTTGACAAGAAGGAGAACATCCTGGTAAGCACTACAAACTTTCATTAGAGACCCAAAGAATAAAGGCTAACAGGTAACACTTACAGGAGAAAGAGCAGACAAGAGAACAGGAAGTGAACCTCTGCCTCAGTCCCCTTCCAAATCTCCTGCAGAATTCGCTTTCAGAACCCTTGCTGCAAGGAAATCTGGGATATGTAGTCTTGATCTTGCTAACCTTTCCTACTAGAAGGAAGTCATTGTAAGGCTGGTTGCCTTGCCAGGAGCTCGGACACACACCCAGCCCCGCTATTTTTTCCAAAAGCTCGGACATGCTCGGGCATGTTCCCTTCTCCCCTTCTCGCACAGCCTGGCCTTCCCTTAAAGAACCCAGTATGCAATCTGGGAGATCCAAGATGGCCGATTAGGAGGAACTCGGGATTGCAGCTCCGAGAGAAAGCGCAGAAGGTGAGTGGACGCCGCATTTCCAGACGGATTTTTACTGCCCACAGACCAGGAGATTCACAGGTGGAAGAGCACCACAGGTCGCCAGCACTGCTGGCTTGACCGGCACGGCCGCTTGGCCTGTGCCCTGAGGCAGGGGGCAGCAGCTCCTTCTGCAGAGTGAATGAGACTGAGTCCCCTGTAAGCCAGCAAGGGGAGCTGAAACAGGGAGTCAAGCCAGGAGATTCCCGAGCAAAAATGCACCACGAATCTCAGAGCTGCCACTTCAGCTAATGCAACAGCTCACAGGGCAGCAGATTTTTACTGCCCACAGACCAGGAGATGCACAGGCGGAAGAGCCCCACGGGTCACCAGCGCCACTGGTTTGACTGGCGCAGCCGCTCAGCCTGCGCCTTGAGGCAGGGGGCAGCAGTGACTCCTCCTGCAGAGTGAGTGAGACTGAGTCCCCTGTAAGCCAGCAAGGGGAGCTGAAACAGGGAGTCAAGCCAGGAGATTCCTGGGCAAAGAAAAGCGCCACAGGAAACACAACTGAACCCGGGTCGGTCCAGCTCTGTGGGGGAGGGGCATCCTCCATTAGGACACACCCTGCAGTTCCCAGGGCAATTTGCCATAACCAAGGCAACCCGCCACTACAGAGACTCTGTCACTACAGGGGCGGGCCAACATAGTCGAAGCAGTTCTAACTACACCCATATAAACAGGACTGCAGGAAAGTTCACAAGGAAGCTGGGCAGAGCCCACAGCAGCTCAGCAAAGCCTCTGCAGGCTGAGTGCGACTAGGCTGCCACCTTGTGGGCAGGGAAAACAACAGCAAGACAGCAGAAAATCATAAAGCCCTAACTCGCTGGGACAGAACACCTGCGGGGAAGAAAAAGGGGGTTTATGAGTTCTGGTGCTGCAGACTTAAAATTACCAAAATCAGAAAGACAGCAACTACAAAGTTGATAGGCAGATAAATCCACAAATATGGGAAGAAACCAGCACAAAAAGGATGAAAACACCCAAAATCAGAACACTTCTCCTCCTACAAGGGAGCACAACTCCCCACCAGCAAGGGAACAAGACTGGATGGAGAATGAGTGTGATGAAATGACAGAATCAGCTTTCAGAAAGTGGATAATAAGAAACTTTCGTGAGCTAAAAGAACATGTTCTAACCCAATGCAAAGAAACTAAGAACATTGAAAAAAGACTTGACGAAATGCTAACGAGAATGGACAACTTAGAGAGGAATATGAGTGAATTGATGGAGCTGAAAAACACAACACGAGAACTTCGCGAAGCATGCACAAGTTTCAACAGCCGAATTGACCAAGCAGAAGAAAGGATATCAGAGGTAGAAGATCAACTCAATGAAATAAAACGAGAAGGCAAGATTAAAGAAAACAGGGTAAAAAGGAATGAACAAAGCCAACAAGAAATATGGCACTATGTGAAAAGACCTAATCTACGTTTGATAGGGGTACCTGAATGTGATGAAGAGAATGCATCCAAGCTGGAAAATACTCTCCAGGATATTATCCAGGAAAACTTCCCCAACCTACCAAGGCAGGCCAATATTCAAGTCCAGGAAATACAGAGAACACCACAAAGATATTCCTCTAGAAGAGCAACCCCGAGGCACATAATCATCAGATTCACCAGGGTTGAAATGAAGGAGAAAATACTAAGGGCAGCCAGAGAGAAAGGTTGGGTTACCGACAAAGGGAAGCCCATCAGACTCACAGCAGATCTCTCAGCAGAAACCCTACAGGCCAGAAGAGAGTGGGGGCTGATATTCAACATCCTTAAAGAAAAGAACTTTCAACCCAGAATTTCATATCCAGCCAAACTAAGCTTCATAAGTGAAGGAAAAATAAAATCCTTTGTGAACAAGCAAGTACTCAGAGATTTCATCACCACCAGACCAGCTTTACAAGAGCTCCTGAAGGAGGCACTACACATAGAAAAGAACACCCAGAACCAGCCACTCCAAAAACACACGAAATGGTAAAGAGCATCAACACAATGAAGAATCTGCATCAACCAATGGACAAAACAGCCAGCTAGCATCAAAATGACAGGATCAAATTCACACATAACAATATTAACCCTAAATGTAAATGGACTAAATGCCCCAATCAAAAGACACAGACTGGCAAATTGGATAAAAAGCCAAAACCCATCAGTGTGCTGTATCCAGAAAACCCACCTCACATGCAAGGATACACAAAGGCTCAAAATAAAGGGATGGAGGAAGATTTACCAAGCAAACGGAGAGCAAAAAAAAGCAAGAGTTGCAATTCTCATCTCTGATAAAATAGACTTTAAAGCAACAAAGATCAAAAGAGACAAAGAAGGACATTACATAATGGTAAAAGGATCAATGCAACAAGAAGAACTAACTATCCTAAATATATATGCACCTAATACGGGAGCACCCAGATACATGAGGCAAGTTCTTAAAGAATTACAAAGAGACCTAGACTCCCACACAATAATAGCGGGAGACTTCAACACCCGATTGTCAATATTAGACAGATCAACGAGACAGAAAATTAACAAGGATATCCAGGACTTGAACTCAGACCTGGAACAAGCAAACCTAATAGACATTTACAGAACTCTCCAGCCCAAATCCACAGAATATACATTCTTCTCAGCACCACATCACACCTACTCTAAAATTGACCACATAATTGGAAGTAAATCACTCCTCAGCAAATGCAAAAGAACGGAAACCATAACAAACAGTCTCTCAGACCACAGTGCAATCAAGTTAGAATTCAGAAACCAACCCACAACTGCACAGCTTCGTGGAAAATGAACAACTTTCTCCTGAATGTTGACTGGATAAATACTGAAATGAAGGCAGAAATAAAGATGTTCTTCAAAACCAACGAGAATGAAGACACCACATACCAGAATCTCTGGGACACATTTAAAGCAGTCTCTAGAGGAAAATATATAGCAATAAATGCCCACATGAGAAGAAAGGAGAGATCTAAAATTGACACCCTATCATCAAAATTGAAAGAGCTAGAGGAGCAAGATCAAAAAAAACCTCAAAACCTAGCAGAAGACAAGAAATAACTAAGATCAAAGCAGAATTGAAGGAGATAGAGACACAAAAAACCCTACAAAAAATCAATAAATCCAGGAGCTGGTTTTTTGAAAAGATCAACAAAATAGACAGACTACTAGCCAGACTAATAAAAAAGAAAAGAGAGAATAACCAAATAGATGCAATAAAAAATGATAAAGGGGATATCACCACAGATTCCACAGAAATTCAAATCATCATCAGAGATTATTACAAGCAACTCTATGCACATAAACTAGAAAACCGGGAAGAAATGGATAAATTCCTGGACAGTTGCCTCCTCCCAAGCCTAAACCAGGAAGAAGTTGAAACCCTGAATAGACCAATAACAAGGGCTGAAGTCGAGGCAGCAATTAAGAGCCTACCAGCCAAAAAAAGCTCAGGTCCAGATGGGTTCACAGCCAAATTCTACCAGACATACAAAGAGGAACTGGTACCATTCCTACTGAAACTATTCCAAATAATCCAAAAAGAGGGAATCCTTCCCAAATCATTTTATGAGACCAACATCATCCTAATACCAAAACCCAGCAGAGATTCAACAAGAAAAGAAAACTACAGGCCAATATCCATGATGAACATATATGCAAAAATCTTCAATAAAATACTGGCAAGCCGATTGCAACAGCACATCAAAAAGCTTATCCACCATGATCAAGTAGGATTCATCCCGGGGATGCAAGGATGGTTCAACATACGCAAGTCTATAAATGTAATTCACTACATAAACAGAACTAAAGACAAAAACCACATGATTATCTCAATTGATGCAGAGAAGGCCTTCGACAAAATTCAACAGCCCTTTATGCTAAAAACGCTCAATAAACTAGGTATCGACGGAACGTATCTCAAAATAATAAAAGCTATTTACGACAAACCGACAGCCAATATCATACTGAATGGGCAAAAACTGGAAGCATTCTCTTTGAAATCTGGCACTAGACAAGGATGCCCTGTCTCACCACTTCTATTCAATATAGTACTGGAAGTTCTAGCCAGAGTAATCAGGCAAGAAAAGGAAATAAAGGGTATTCAATTAGGAAAGGAGGAAGTCAAATTGTCTCTATTTGCAGATGACATGATTGCATATCTAGAAGACCCCATCATCTCAGCCCAAAATCTCCTGAAACTGATAAGCAACTTCAGCAAAGTCTCAGGATACAAAATCAATGTGCAAAAATCACAAGCATTCCTATACATCAATAACAGACTTAAAGAGAGTCAAATCAAGAACAAACTGCCATTCACAATTGCTACAAAGAGAATAAGATATCTAGGAATACAACTAACAAGGAACGTAAAGGACCTCTTCAAGGAGAACTACAAACCACTGCCCAACGAAATAAGAGAGGACACAAACAGATGGAGAAACATTCCATGTTCATGGTTAGGAAGAATCAATATTGTGAAAATGGCCATACTGCCCAAAGTAATGTACAGATTCAACACTATCCCCATCAAGCTACCAATGACCTTCTTCACAGAACTGGAAAAAACCACCTTAAACTTCATATGGAACCAAAAGAGAGCCCGCATAGCCAAGTCAATTCTAAGCAAAAAGAACAAAGCGGGAGGCATCACGCCACCTGACTTCAAACTATACTACAAGCCTACAGTAATGAAAACAGCATGGTACTGGTACCAAAACAGAGATATAGACCAATGGAACAGAACAGAGGCGTCAGAGGTGACACAACATATCTACAACCACCCGATCTTTGACTAACCTGACAAAAACAAGCAATGGGGAAAGGAATCCCTGTTCAATAAGTGGTGTTGGGAAAACTGGCTAGCCATATGCAGAAAGCAGAAACTCCACCCCTTCCTGACACCTTTCACTAAAATTGACTCCAGATGGATTAAAGACTTAAACATAAGACCTAACACCATAAAAACCCTAGAAGAAAACCTAGGCAAAACCATTCAGGACATAGGCGTAGGCAAGGACTTTATGGCCAAAACACCAAAAGCATTGGCAACAAAAGCCAAAATAGACAAATGGGACCTAATCAAACTCCACAGCTTCTGCACGGTGAAAGAAACAGTCAATAGAGTGAATCGGCAACCAACAGAATGGGAAAAAATTTTTGCAGCCTACCTGTCTGACAAAGGACTGATATCCAGAATTTACGAGCTAAAACAGATTTACAAGAAAAAAACAAACAAGCCCATTCAAAACTGGGCGAAGGATATGAACAGATACTTTACAAAAGAAGACATACATGAGGCCAACAAGCATATGAAAAAATGCTCATCATCACTGGTCATTAGAGAAATGCAAATCAAAACTACATTGAGATACCATCTCACGCCAGTTAGAATGGCGATCATTAAATAATCTGGAGACAACAGATGCTGGAGAGGATGTGGAGAAATAGGAACACTTTTACACTGTTGGTGGGAGTGTAAATTAGTTCAACCATTGTGGAAAACAGTGCGGCGATTCCTCAAGGACCTAGAAATAGAAATTCCATTTGACCCAGCAATCCCATTACTGGGTATATATCCAAAGGATTATAAATCGTTCTACTATAAGGACACATGCACACGAATGTTCATTGCAGCACAGTTTACAATAGCAAAGACCTGGAACCAACCCAAATGCCCATCAGTGATAGACTGGACAGGAAAAATGTGGCACATATACACCATGGAATATTATGCAGCCATCAAAAACGATGAGTTCATATCCTTTGTAGGGACATCGATGAACCTGGAAACCATCATTCTCAGCAAACTGACACAAGAACACAAAATCAAACACCACATGTTCTCACTCATAGGTGGGTGTTGAACAAGGAGAACACATGGACACAGGGAGGGGAGCACTATACACTGGGGTCTGTTGGGGGGAGTGGGGGGGGACAGAGGGGGGTGGGGAGTTGGGGAGGGATAGCATGGGGAAAAATGCCAGATATAGGTGAAGGGGAGGAAGGCAGCAAATCACACTGCCACGTATGCACCTATGCAACAACCTTGCATGTTTTTCACATGTACCCCAAAACCTAAAATGCAATTAAAAAAAAAAAAAGATGCACTTATGAAACTTTAGGAAGACCAGACATGGTTTGCCTTCAATTAAGAAAAATGTGGAATATAAATATATTTTACTTATTAAAAAAAAAAAAAAAAAAGAACCCAGTATGCAAGCAAGGTCTTGTGATTCTAGCCAATAGCAGCCGAGTCTTTCTAGCCAATAGCAGCCGAGTCTTTCTAGCCAATAGCAGCCAAGTCTTTCTAGTCAATAGCAGCCGAATCTTTCTAACCAATAGCAGCCAAGTCCTGTATGCAAACAAAGGCTTGCAAACTTACCCAATAGTAGTCCTGCTCTCCCACAACCAATCGAGCTCCTTCACTCCCTATAAAACCCCACGTCTGAGAGGAGTCCATGCAACTTCTCCGGCCCCTCCTGTCAGAAGGGAGAACCTCACCCGGGGAGCCTGAATAAACCCTTCACATTGGATCTTCTTGTGTTGGCCTCAGTTTCTTCTTTTTAAACTCGGCAAGAACCCAAGAACAAACCTTACAGTCATAATGTTGCCTTTGGTTGTCTAAGACTCATATACAGTATTAAAGGTCCAAACAAAAACAAAACTAGCAAAAGACATGATCCCACTTAACAGAATTCAACCACCTCTTGAACAAACAAAACATTCCCATCCTCCCAAAAAGGAAGACCTACATACCTATCTGTCACTGTACTTTTTCTTGCTATTCATTTGTCTCTTAGTTCAGTTACAATCTCATCTTAATATCTTTATAACAGACCAGGTTATAAAGCCAATGGCCATTATCGTGCTCTGTATAATTAAAGTCAGTGGCCATTATAATGCTCTATGTAAATAACAGAGAAGAGGGACAGTTTGGTGTGTGTGTATATACACAACAAAATAAATATGGGTGGCTAGTATGGGCCTCATTTTCACAAGGAAACAATGGTAATCTTACCTGGCATGTATAACTTCCTTTCTCCACCATTTGCCTTCAGCCAGCACCTCAGAGGGTAAGTCATGTTTAATTTCTTGGAGTGACCCAAGCTTTTATTTCCCTTTTTTTTAAAAAATTACTTTAGTTTCAGAAAGGCTCATGTACATGTTTGTTGAAGGGCATATTACATGGTGCCGAGGTTTGAGCTTTATTGAGTCTGTCCCTTAAATAAGGAACACAGCACCCGATAGGAAGATACTCAACCTTTCCCCGCTTCTCTCCCTTCCCCCTTTCAGAGTCCTCAATGTCGATTATTTCCTTCTTTATGTCCGTGTTTACCCAAAGTTTAGCTCCTGCTTGTAAGAACATGAGAGATTTGGTTTTCTGTTTCTGTGTTAATTTGCTTAAGATAATGGCCTCCAGCTGTATCCAGGTTGCTGCAAAATACATGATTTCATTCTTTTATGGCTGAGACTACTATGCTTTCTTGCCTACTAGAGGTTGAGAGCACTGCCAAGCTGCCTCAATTGACCGTGCGCACCAATGCTGAATGTGAGTGGGGTCACTTTGGACTCTCAACCCCAGGCAAGTCATCAGATGATAGCAAGCGCATGAATGTTCCCAGGAGATAGCAGCAGATGAATTGCCCAATCTACTGCCCTCCCCTACCTCCCAAAATGTGAGAAATAATAATAGAGCAATCGCTGTTGCAAGTCCCTATGTGTCCCTATTGTTATTTCGGTTTGTCTATTATTATTAGACAAATCAAAATAGTAATATTATTAGGTTTGTCTATTTGGATTGTCTATCATTATTAATAATAATATTATTAGGTTTGTCTACTATTATCTATTATTACTTTGGTTTGTCTTCATATTAGAAAATTGAAAAAAAGGGATGTTTACCTAAATTTTAAACATAAGTGGATAAATTTTTCATACCTCTAGGTGACTTGATACAATTAAGAGCTACTGACTGGGCGTGGTAGCTCACATCTATAATCCCAGCACTTTGTGAGGTCAAGGCAGGTGGATCACCTGAGGTCAGGTGTTCAAGACCAACCTCATCAAAATGGTGAAACCCCATCTCTAGTAAACAAAAATTAGTTGGGGATGGTGACACAGGCCTATAATCCCAGCTACTCCAGTGGCTGAGGTTGCAGTGAGCTGAGATCATGCCATTGCACTCCAGCCTGGACAACAAGAGCAAAACTTCACCTAAAAAAAAAAAGCTACTGGTGACCATTTTGCACCAATATTTAGTAATTGGACAAATTAAGTACTCAACAGATATTTGTTAAATAAGTAAATCAATGTAGGAAGTTTTAGTTGTTAATCAACTTAAATTTTATTAGTAAGAATTTTATTTATTACGATCATATTAATACTTATTTCTTCTAATCATTCAGCATCACAGTATATCAATTTATTATTTTGTGTGTTTTTCTTGATTTTTCTTCACCTTTCTGTGAGCCAAATGCAAAAGCAACAGTGAAAAAGGGGGATAAAAGCGGATAAAGGTTATAATCATAGTTTTAATTACATAATGACTTAAAAGGTAATAAAATATCTCTGAGTTTTTTTATAAGACCCAAATGTCTTTTCATCTAAATGAGAGGATTATAAATAAATACTGTGGAACTAGTTTGTCGAAGTATAAGTAACACGAGATTGTTAGTTCCTTTACTTTCTAGCAATGCTGTTATGAGCTGAATACTACTACTAATCTCAGTATCCACATCTGTAAAGTGGGGATGATGATAAATATCTCAATGGATTATTGTATTTTGTAAACATTGAAGTGCTCTAAATGCTATTTTATTTTTATTGTAGAAAGTTTCTTTGCCTTAAATTATGACATTTAGCATTATACCGAGGGTAGCTTGATTTAATGGGAAAAAAATGTAGCCCTTATGACATGTAATGTGGGTTGGTACACACATGTACCCCCTTCTGGATTGTGTTTCTCAACTCATGAGCCTGGAAAGCTAAAAGGTATCCTTCCTAGAGTTTTTGTTTTTTGTTTTAGTTGGTTATGGCCACATAATTCAGTTCTGTACAATGAATGAGACAGAAGCACAAATATGGAAGTACCATCTTCCTTCCTGTCTAGAATGCAGATGTGATGGTAAGATCAGCAATAGCTACTATGGCGCTATAAGAGGAAGTGAAAAGAAGTAAAGAGGGTTCTGCCCTTCATCTGTGCTCCTATCACTGAATTTATTGCTCTATCTCTAAGTCCTTTAATTCACAAATTAATTGGCCTCTCCCTTGCAGCTGAATGCAAGCCCTAACTGAGACATTCTTTGGTGTGGAATGGATAACATTTCATTTGATCACTTACCAGTTGTGTGACATGAGCAAAAACAACTTGTGCAAGCAGAAACTGGTGAGAGATGTAACCACAAGGACCAACATGTTAAGCACCTAACAGTCTTTGTGGCATATGGATAGCTAAAGTAACACACAGATTATTTCTCTTTTCTACTAGCAAGAAGTCATTTGTTAATGTATTTAATATAATTATTTACCCACGAGCATACAGATTATTTTAAAGAGAACTCCTTAGGAAATTCATCATAGTCAGAACACAAAATAAAACCTATTGAGCATATTAGGCACTAAAGAAATGCCAATACTCTCTTCCTTTCTGTTGTGTGCATGAGGATAGCTCCTGGAAAAATAAACTGAAAAAATTTTTAAATCATTAATTACAATTTGAAACTAAAACAAAGTTTGATACTGAAAGCATTGTTTAAATAATATTAGTTTAAAATGTACTATGCCTACTGGAAATGTAGATTGATATTCAATAATTTTATTTTGAAATAAATATAGCAATAACTATTTTAAAGTCATTGCAACTATGCAACTATTCCAACAATGACTATGAAATAAATATAGCAATAACCATATTGCTGAATACTTATGGAATACTTATATTTTATCACATTCTGAATATTGAGCTGCTTTCCATCAAGAAATATCCTAAGTCAAAGAAAATTCTTACCATAAAACGGGCTCATAGAAATATATTTTTTCTTTTTTCTTGTATAAAAAAATTCCAAATAACATGAGTGAACACTGAAATCCTTTTAAATATGTTATTTTACAGTATTAAAACATACAAATATCTTACAGCATTTTAAAAATATGTTATCTTACAATATTTAAAAAATTAGCATCATACTTTCTAATTTTTGGGAGTGAGAGTGGACGAGACAGGAAAAAAAGAAAAATTACTTGAATGTCTTTTGGGTTAGATTTCATTAAGCTTATAAGTAACTGAAAATAGTATTTTCATCTTCTGAATTTGGTTATAATCAATTAGGTATTCTAGACCAAACCTCCTGCAGAAAAATACTAAACATAAAGGATAAAAAATATTTTTTAAAATTTCAAAAATATGATACAGTTAGCAAGGAATTACTAAAACGAATTGACAATAGGAAAATAGGGAGGTAACCAGTAGAGCAGCAACTTCTGCCCTGAGAGAATGTGACAATTTAGGCAAATTTAAAATTTTACCTTAATAGCCTTATTGAGTGAGCAAGAGAACCAAATCAAAGCCCAGAGCACATCTAAGGTGGAAAGTCTGGTAAAAGACTTAATCCCCAAATAAACTGGAATCTGAAAGGGGTAATCTCTCAAAATAATATAAACCACACTTAACTGTTCCAGACCATAAGCAATGCAGGCTTGTGTTTCCTCGCTGGTCCAAGGAACCTCAGCATGGAATTTTATTTAAGGTCATCGCTAACTAGTTGTTCCCCAGTGCCTAGCAAGAACAAATGAAAATCCTCTTTGGAAGAATGTACCCTTACCCTAGTTCTTAAAATATTAAGCTCATTTTTTTTCTAAGTTCACTTGCTAGCGAAAACAAGGTACTATATGACATAATAAGCCAAAATAATAAAGAACAAAAACTAGAACAAATACATCATATATTTGAATATACCATGGATTATAAAAACTATGCTTACTGTGCTTAAAAAATACAGTTGATAAGCTTGAAAATATTAGTAAAAAATATGAAGTTATAAAAGATGACAGAACAGATTTGAAGAAAAAACAGACTAGGAATAAAAACATAGCGGAAATTTAAAAGTCAATGCATAATGAAGGAGTAGGAGTCTATACATAGAACAATATTAGCCATATATTAATAATGATTGAATGTTAATGACAACCATATCAGAATCATTTTATGATTCCTTTTTTTTCCTTTTGTATATGTTTAAACATTTCCATGGTGAATATTAAAAAAAACCCTCCATTTATGCAATTGACAGCAAATTAGAGACAGCTGCAGAGAAAGTTAATAAACTGGACATTATTCAGAGTGCAGCATAAAGAATTTTAAAAATTAAATAAATAAAGTGAAGTTAAATGACAGAGGATAGAGAGAAAAGGTCTATCATATTTTAAATCAGAAATTCAGCAAGAACAGAGAAAAGGAATGAGTCAGGGGCAATAACTGAAGAAATAATGGGTGAGAATTTTCAGAACAGTTAGAAGTGTCCAATTCACAATGCAAGGAACCTAGCAGATTTCAAGCAAGATAAATTAAAAATTCACACATTATAGTAAAGCTGTGGGAAATCAAACATAAAGGCAAAATTTTTTAAAGTAGCCAGAGAGAAAAAACACATTACAAGGAACAGAACTGTTAGCTAACGTCTCAGTAACTACAATGAGATTGTATCTTTAAAGCAGTGAGAAGGATAATTTATAATGTAGAGCTATAGACCCAGTGAAGCTGTCTTTTTAAAAAGAAGACAATATAAGGAAGCTTTCAAATGAACAAAAACTTATGAAAAATTATCATCAGTTTAATGTGAACCACACCTAATAGAGCTGTTATATTATTATCAAAAGAAATTGCAATTATTAAAGAAATTGCAAAGGATATATATTTCAGGCAGAAACAAAATTATTTCAGATGGAGGGTCAAAAGGTGCAGAAAATAATAATTTTGACAAGTTAATTAAGAATGTTACCATTTCTAGTGTAATGATTAAAAAGATAAAACCAGATATGAAAAATAGAATGAAGAAATGAGAGGGTCGATTTAAAACTCAAAAAGAACAATAATTATATTAAGAGGAATGGAACTGGTCTAATTAAAAGGCATAGATTTTCATGCTGAATGAGAGGGGAAAATGTCTGTGTGCCGTTTACAAAAGACACATCTAAAACCTAAGACTTTGGAAAAATTTAAAAGAAAATGTCAGGAGAAGATGTCATACAAATAATAATGGGAGGTTGATTTTCCTACATCGGACCAAAAGATCTAAAGGCCAGATACATTATTATTCAGATGATTAAGATTATTTTATGATAATAATAGATTAAATTTATTAAGAAGAATTAATATTTTAAATCTGTACTCACTTATTAACATGAACTTAAATATGTGAACCATAAAAATGACAAAGGTAAAAGGAGAAATAAGCAAACCCAAGTCACAGGGGGAGATCATAACCTAACTTACCAATAATGGATATAAGAAACAGACAAATCAGAATTTATAAGATTTTAATAATTCGATGAACAATTTTAGCCAAAGGGACATGCTGGACTATAAAACACTGCATGTTATAAATGCGTAATACCCTTTTTTGCTTTTGAGACGAAGTCTCGCTCTTTTCCTCCAGGCTGGAGTGCAATGGCACGATTTCGGCTCACTGCAACCTCCGCCTCCCAGGTTCAAGCCATTCTCCTGCCTCAGCCTCCCGAGTAGCTGGGATTACAGGTACTCACCACCAAGCCCAGCTAATTTTTGTATTTTTTTAGTAGAGACAGGGTTTCACCATGTTAGCTAGGCTGGTCTCAAACTCCTGACCTCAGGTGATCTGCCTGCCTTGGCCTCCCAAAGTGCTGGGATTACATGCATGAGCCACTGCACTCAGCCATAATACGTTTTTTTTCTCCCCAAGTACTCCTGGAACATTTACAAAAATTAACCACACGCTAGGCCTTAAGGATAAGTGTCAAAATTTTTAAATAACTAAAATAATAGAGCACATGTCTTCTTATTTCACTAAATTAGTAGAGATAAGAAACAAACTAGAAAACCCCTATATATAGCTTTGAAAAATTCAAGCCGTGGGCCAAAGAAGTCACAGAGTAAATCAGAAAAAAATGGAAATACAATATATAAAAATGTGTGGGAAGCAGCTAAAGCAGTAGACAGAGCAAAAAAGGCTGGAAATCTGTGTTGAGATGCCTAAAAAAGAAGAGTAAAATAAGCCCAAAGAAAATATAGACACTATGTTAATAAAATGGAAAACTGGCATGTAATACACAGGATGAACAAATATAAAAGCAGATTTTTAAAGACCATATAATTGGTAACTCTCTGGAAAGAATGGTCAAGTAAGAAAAGAAAAACAAAAAACCAAAAAATAAGAAGAAGGCACAAATGATCCATATCAAGAGTAAAAGGAGGAAATTACTACAGATGCTGAAGACATGCAAATTAACAAAACCTTAGGAATGGCAGCTGCAGCGCATTGAGAGGTAGTGAGCTGAGAAGGAATTCAAATAGAAACGCATAGAGGCAGCAATGGCTTCTTTTCTGTAACACACATTCATCTTGTTTGTTCCCCAGAGTGTAATGTGGGAATCCATGAACACCACCTACGTGAATATCATCATGTATGCTTTTCAGTAGATGGAAAGCACAAAATAAAGCACCTTAAACAACCGGACTTTAGGTGAGTTCTCTAACAGGTAAAGGCACCAGATTGCCTGGTTAAAACCACTAAGATTAGCTCAGCAGCCTTAAGGTTTCATTGTAAATTACTTCAGGAGCCACACTGAATATCATAAACCAAGGGCAAGAACAGTTTTTAGAGACAGGTAGAACCTGACTCTTAAAAGCAATGGAACTTTCGGGAAAGTTGTTTAATCTCCCTGAGTCTCTGTTTCTCATCTGTCAGCATGAGTGATGTATTGCCTAGTCACAAGATTATTAAAATATGACATGAGATTATTCAGTAAAACATAGATTCTGGCTAATATTGGATTTCAATAACTATGACCTCCATATGCTTTATCCATATTTGACAACAGTTTTACATATATCTATAATTGCAATACAGAAAATGTATATAAGAAAGCAAGGAGGGGAAATGGTATTTTTAAAAAGATATCCATTGCTTCAAAAAAAAAAAAAAAAAAAAACAGAAAACAAACCACTTATCACTATGAAACTCTCTGTTGTAATAGCCTGTTTCAAATGCACTAAAGTCTAAGAATTCTATTATAACTGCCCTTAATAAATGGCACCTTGTGAAACTGGGTGCTGTGAAATTACACGGAATGTAGAAATGAAATGAGATATTATTCTGGCTTTTAAAAAATAAAATTGGGTGATTCTTTTAAGTTGAAGAATGTGGTTTAAAGATCTTGCAATTTATCATAAACATTCTAGTTCAGATCTCTTAGAGAGGTTTGAAACTGACGTGAAGCGTAAGGGGAGCTGTACCTAAGGAATGGAGACCCTGCCCCCGCCCCTCTCTTCTGCAGGTGTTTGCTTCTCTTAAGTTTATTCACTTTCCAATTTGCCTAAATAATGCTATATAATAATCTCTTGCATGTTCTTTTCCTTAGTATATTTGCCCATACATATTTCCCTACATGTGTGTACCTTGGCATCTGCTTATTTGACTGATTCCCCAACTTAAGAGAACACAAGTGTTCCTTTGTACTAAGATTGTAAACCAGATCTGTCTTGGGGTTTTTGTTTCTGTGTTCATGAGAATTTCCATATGTAATAAGAACCCTAGAGTTCACCTGAAGACGAAATTGTTCCCATGTGCGATCACCAAGGGCAACCTTTTTATAAGAGACCTGGACAACATTGGCAGGTGGACCACATAAGAGCCAGCTTCTCCTGAAGAAAATACTCAGTCATTTTGTCATGATATGGATTAGTCTGATGACTGGGGAGGCAAGCAATGAAATGGAAGGAGATTGCAAAAATGCTGTTGTGGGAGAAAGTAGATTTCAAACAGAGTGGCTATATAATTTACCATTTTGGGACATGTTGAGGATAAAGAAGAGACTATTAATAATTATGCTGGGATAACAGGTGTAAACCAGTACTATCCATGGCAAAATAGGACATATGGTCACCTCATTTTTAATGTATGAAAATATCTATCAAAATATAGTTCTTGAGCTAAAATTAAAATAACACAGTGCCTCCTCCTAACCATATTTATTTAATGAGCTGTTATGAAATGAGTGGATTCTGGAGCCTGTCAGCTTGAGTTCAATTTCCAGCTATACCATTTACTAGATGGGTAAAGTTCTGAGTCATTTCTAATTGTTTCATCTATGAAATGTGAATGATAATAATAAAAACTATATCAGAGAGTTGTTACAAAGTTCAAATGAGTACTGTGTTTGTCATGGCATTACTCAACTTTTGCTGTGGTGACAAAGCCCACAAATTGAAGTGGCTTACAACATGTATTTCTTGCTTGCATTATTGGAAGGCCGTGGGCTGGCTGGGTCCTAAGTAGGCTCCCTTTGACTCAGCTGGACTTGACTCAGTATCACATGTCTTTTTATTCCAGTCCCAATCTGAAAGAGAAACATGACCGGGCCTCACTGTTCTCATCCTGGGGGCAGAAGCCCAAAGAGATTGCGACAAACCATGTTAATGCATTTAAATCTCCTACTTCTGCAAAGTATAGTTACACTCATTAACATGACATCATCAAAGCAAATTATAAATCTAAGACCCCAATTAAGAGGGTAGTGACATGTGCTCTGCCTACCAGGAAACAGGCAAGAGTGAGCGATGCGTGAATAATTGTGAACAAATTATACCAGCCAGTTCAGAATTTAAAACAATTCTTGGTACCTAATAAGCACTTCTACAAGTGTTAGGTGCTGCTGTTAGCAATAAATGTATGCATAATGGTGCTTGAGTTCCTATTAAGTGACAATACTGTTATACATCTTGCAATGACTAAGACCTCAATGTTGGTGATTGTGTTTACATAAGAGAAGCAATAAACATACAAACAAGAGCAATATGAATTATTTAGTGCTATCCAGAGAAAAGGGGCTCCAGTACAGACATGTGCTTGCACCAGCTTGTGAGAGCCAATTGCATGCATTGCTTCCAAACCCTGCTTTTGGTAATTGATTACATGTTAATAGTTTGAAGTGGACACGGCAGTAGTGTTTACAACATGGACATTGGCTAATGCTATAAATTAGATAATATTTATTTATTTACTTTAAAAAAAGTTGGGGGCCAGGAGCGGTGGCTTACGCCTGCAATCCCAGCACTTTGGGAGGCTGAGGCAGGCGGATCACCTGAGGTAGGGAGTTGGAGACCAGCCTGACCAACATGAAGGAGTCCCGTCTCTACTAAAAATACATAAAATTAGCCGGGCATGGTGATGCATGCCTGTAATCCCAGCTCTTTGGGAGGCTGAGGCAGGAGAATCACTTGAACCCCAGAGGCGGAGGTTGCAATGAGCCGAGATCCCATTATTGCACTCCAACCAGGGCAACGAGAGCAAAACTCCCTCTTAAAAAAAAAAAAAGTGGGTGAAGGGAGATCTGGTGGTTTGAGTCCACTATAGGTCATGTAAATCTTTCCCTTTGTCTCACCTCCCTTTCTAATGTGGCCCAACAGTGCGGGGTGATGGTAGCATAAACCAAAAATAAAATTCTAAACCCCCTAGCCAATTAAAAGGACCCTTCCTCTTGGCCAGGGACATTCTTAAGCTAACCTGAAAATAACAAATTCAGGTCATGATGGGAAGTAGGGGTTGGACATGACTCATTATACTGTCTTCCCTTTGGAACTCAGGCACAGCTTTCCAGCATTAACATTAAAACAGAAACCTTAATAGTAGCAAAGCTTTAAAACTAATGAAGATCACTGCACAGTTCCACAAATTTTGTTTTGTTTTCTTTCTTGTATCATTTTTTTCTGCCCTGGTTTCTGTCTGACTTGAAAACGCTGACTAGCTCCTTTCATTTCCTCTTACTAATGAACCCTGGTGCCTGGCCCTCCTCCTCTCCAATGATTCTTCCTCTGATGCCTACTTAGCACTCAGAATTCTCCTTTTACTTGTGTCCTTCTAAAGAAGATCACTATCACTATTTTAAAATGTCTTTTTTCCTCCATCTGTCCTTTTTAAACTTGTTTTCCCCTTTTATTATTTTTTAACTTTAAAACAATTCATAAAAAGTCAAAATTCTTTTTATAATTATAATTACCCATAATAAAGTATGTAAACATCACTTGCCCTCATCCCTTTTTCCTCCAAAGAACAGCATCCCTTTAATTGGAAATGAGGTTGTTCAGCCGGATGCAGTATTAATTAACCACCACAGGCACTATTACCTACTTCTTTTTTCCATTGTTATCCGTGTGGCCAAGATTTTCTCATTAATTTAACTTTTTGCTGATACATGAAATTTCAGTTTTCTTATTGTTTCATTACCTGGAGCCTAAAAATAATCTTCCTTGTTTCTTTAACATTAAAACAGCGGAATATCAAGAGTAGAGTGGAAGGATTGGCCTGCTCAAGTATAGGCAATAAGGATGTACATTGTCTTTAAAGAATTTAAACATAATGATCAAATCAACTAAAAGGAACTCTGCCATCTTAAATGTTAATGTCTGTCTAATGCATTCCTAAAGAGGCTGAACTCACAGATCTTTGAGCATGCATGGCTCATTGTTTCTGCTGAATATAATGTACACTGTTCTGCCACAAGCATCATCAACCTGACCAACCTGGGTGGCTATCCCTGTGTCACATGGGGCCCACCCACTTCAAGGAGTCAGTTCTGTACTTCCCTAAAGATGGAGAGAACACCATGTTGAATTACATCGCACAGCTGCCCCGATGACCTAATTCTTACGCATTAAGATAACTGTTTCAACTCCCACTATAGTTGCAAGGGATGCTTCTTCTCCTCACCCCAGATAACCACCTTTAATAACTCCACTTAGAATTGGTTCCCATCTTATTCTTCCTCTGCCTGTCACATCTATTATCTCTTACAGTTTTAAGTCACAGATGATCATCTCTGTCACTTCTGTGATGTTTGACAGCATTCTCCACAATCTTATAAGTTAGACTGGGGTTGCAAATTGGAAGTTATCATACTAGCCCAGGAGTAAAGAGAAGCCTGGGTTACCAGCAGGGCCAGGTCTGGGGTGAGGTAAGTGAGTCACTTACCTGGGACACAAAATTTAAGGAGATGGCAAGAAACTCAGTAATTAAGGTAAATAATGTGTTAATGCAATATTTAAAAACAATTGAAATTAATGCAAAAAATCTGTGATGAACAAAATATCAAAATTTGTAATAAAAATAGGGTCACAGTACTGATTTTCCCTTTTGCCTCAGGTTCCAATATAGTCTGACACAGCGCTGATTTTACAGCATTCAATTGTAAGAGACATAGCAAGAGAAATGGCTAGGAATCTGCTTGAGGTTGAATAGTTAGGAAGGGCCTATTTGAGGAAGTTCAATTAAAGCTGAAATCTGAATAATAGAACAGAGCCAGTCATGTCAAGGGGAAAAGCCTACCAGACACAGTGGAGAGCAGGTGCCAAGTTCCTGAGCTGGCAAGGCACTTGGCATGTGGAAGGAAACAAGCTGGACATAGTTGTTGAGGGCCAGTGTGGTGGGAGAGGAGGACAGAAAGGCAAGCAAAGTTTTCACCCTTGTCAAACTTTGAAAATCCATATTCGAATTTTATGGTTAGGGCATGGAAAGTCACAGGAGTGTTTTAAGCAGAGAAGTGATGTGATCTGATTTTTATTGTAAAAAAAAGTTTGGGATTTATGTTCTATGGATAATGGATTTTAGGCTTCTAAGAGGGGAAATAATGAGTTCCAACGTGGGTAGTTTGAGGGGGCTGAAAGTTGTGGGATGTTTTGGTTAATAGTTTCAGTTTAGGGGAAAATGCTCATCAGTGGATATGACAGAGGCATGAAATGGTTCTTTCAGAGAATACTTAAGCAAATGTGAAAGCATGATATAATGATAAATATAAATTCGTTCTTTGTTCTAGGTTTCTGGCACAAAGCTCCCTTAATCCTTGTAATTTTCTGAGTGATAAGGGTGATAGAAGCATCATTTGTTATAATATTTAGTCTTACTCCCCGGGTTCCTGACACAAGAGCATCTGAGACCCTTGGAATCTCTGGAGTGATGAGAGAGGCTTTTGTGTGCTAATGAGATGACTGGTAGCTGGGACACCTAGATAGCTTCAGGATGAGGGCTGGTCATGAGAAAGACCTAGGCATGCTTAGATGATTGGAACTTTTAGCACTATCATTGACCTCCAGGAAGGGGAGAGTGAACGGAGACTGAGTTAATCACTAATGGCCAATGATTTAATGAATCATACTTATATTATGGAGCCTTCATAAAAGCCCTCAGCGATGGAGTGCAGGAAGCTTCTGGGTTGGTGAAGACATCTAGGTGCTGGGAGAGGGGCTCCCCTAGAGAGGGCATGGAAGCTCCACACTCCTTCCCACATACCGTATCCTATCATCTCACTCATTTGGCTGTTTCTGAGTTGTATTCTCTGTAGCAAACCAGTAATAGGAAGTAAACTGTTTTTCTGAGTTCCGTGAGCCATTTTAGGATATTATCAAACCTAAGAAAGAGGTCTGGGAATGCTTGATTAACATCCAGTTGGTCAGAAGTACGGGAAGCCCCGGCCTTGTGATTGGAATCTGAGTGGGAGCAGTCTTGTGTGACTGAACCCTCAACTTGTGGGACCTGACGTTAACTCCAGGTATGTGTGTAAGAATTGCATTGCAAGATGCCCAGTTGGTGTTGAAGAATTGGTTGCTGTGGAAACAACAACAATAACAAAAAAGCCTACCACATTAGGTGCCAGAAGTGTCCTATGTCTAGAAACAGATTATAGTAGTAAATATCCTGGAAAGTGTAGTTGGGTTGTAGAGAGTTTTGGGTCACCCTCTTGATATTTATAGGCCTGAATTTAAGGTGACATTAGTCAGCCTAGAGATAACAGAGGCACCATAGAGTCACCAGGATGCCGATGGATAGCTGGGTGAGAACGTGTGGACAGTGGGCATCCAGAACCAAGTAAACGCTTCCAAAAATGTTCAGCCTAGCTTGCTTTCCGTCATTGTTTTGTTGTGCTAGTGACTTTAAAACCTGTACCATTAAGGAAAATATAGTAATCAGTGTGCTAGTTAATTTTATGTTTATCATGGCTGGGCCATGGTGTCCAGATACCTAGTTAACAATTATTATAGGTGTTTCTGTAAAGGTATTTTTGCATGAGATCTGCTTTACATTTCAATCTGTGGACTTTGAGTAAAGCAGACTGCCCTCCATAATGTGGGTGGGCCTCATCCAATCAGTGAAAGGTCTGACTAGAACAAGAGCCTGACTTCTCCTGAGCAAGTGGGAATTCTGCCAGCAGATGACCTTTGGACTTCATCTGCAACATGGGCTCTTTCCTTGGTTCTACAACAGGCTGCCTTTAGACTCAAACTGTAACTCCTGAGTATACAGCCCTCCAGCCTCCCCCATAAGATTTTGGACTTACCAAGACATACATATATGTATGCATTTATATATCTATATATATACACACACACATATATAAACATATACATATACACACAAATATGTGCATTTTATATAAGTATAAATACATATGTATGTATATATAAATGTGAGCCAATTCTTTTGTCATTGTGATGGTTAATATTGAGTGTCAACTTGATTGGATTGAAGTATTGATCCTGGGTGTGTCTGTGAGGGTGTTGCTAAAGGAGATTAACATTTGAGGCAGTGGACTGGGAAAGGCAGACCCAGTTTCAGTTTGGGTGGGCACCATCTAATCAGCCGCCAGCGCTGCTAGAATAAAGCAGGCAGAAGAGAACAGAAAGAGCTGACTTGCTGAGTCTTCTGGCCTTCATCTTTCTCCCATGCTGGATGCTTCCTGCCCTTGAACATCTTCAGCTCTTGGACTCTTGGATTTACACCAGTGGTTTGCCGGGGCCTCTCAGGCTTTCAGCCACAGACTAAAGGCTGCACTGTCAGCTTCCCCTACTTTTGAGGTTTTGGGACTGACTTCCTTGTTCCTCAGCTTGCAGATGGCCTGTTTGGAACTCCACCTTGTGACTGTGAGTCAGCACTCCTCAACAAAGTCCCTTTTATCTATACACCTCTCCTATTTGTTCTGTCCCTCTAGGTCACCATGTGAGCCAATTCCTTAAAACTCTTTATACGGATAGAGAGATTGAAATATAGATAGATATAGATATACATATACACACACACACATACATACAATCACCTATGTTAGAAAGGAAGGTGAGATGGATGCTTGCACAGATACGGAACATAGATGTAATAAATGACAATGATCCTTTCTGAAACAATTAAATGAAGTATTACTAATCACAACAAAAAATGATAGTTTTGCATAAAGTACCATTTATTGCAGACACATCTAGGCTCCTTTATCTTCCTTTTGTTTTTCATTTAATCTTTTAAGCTACCCCATGAGAGTGATAGCGTAGATTTGTTCAGTTTCAGGGAACAAATTTGCTATCCTATTTAAAAAAAGAAGATAAGGTGTAGATATAAAAGTGCCAAACTTCTTGCATATAGGGGCAGCCAAAAAAGGGAACCAGATTTGTCGGCTTTCAGGTGAGAATACTGAGGAACAGTGCATTGGTGTCCTTTGAAAATTGTCATTACATTTTACTTAGCTGCATTTTTAGAATTTCAGTTTTGCTTTGGAAACTAATCCATATTGTATAGCTTGCTGGATTAGATAAAATTCGAGATTAACTTTTAATTATTACTTTTCTTCACATACAGATAAAGGTTTTACTTAAAAGTGTGCAAATCAGTATAAAAATTGGTGGTGAGAGGTTGCTGATTCTCAGCCAAGTGGAAAGTGCATCACTGAGTGATATTTTTATTTCTTATGAAATAAATACACGTACATCCCAGTTGTAAGTGTGGGTGAGACTGTGCTGTAAAGAAAAGCACAATGTAGATGATATGGCGTGACCTAGTTTTCTGAGCAGAAACCTCCAGTTTTGGATTTATGAAGACACAGCCTTCAGAACTCAAGTGATGAAGAGCTATTTCCATCAGTATATAAAAACATAATTATCCCACATCCTAAATGATATAAATGGAGGCACCAAGAAAATGACTTCTTGTTTTATAAACCAAAAGTATCTAAAAGCAGGAGAAAATGCCTCTCTGGCATTTGCTGCCCTATTTAACTAAAAGAAGATAAAGCGTAGATAGAAAAGGGCCAAACTTCTTGCATATAGGGGGAGACAAAGAAAAGGGAAGCAGTCACTTGAATGGGAATAAAATGACACAAAAGGGTATGTGGCAATAGCTTTAAAAAGAGAATAAAGCAGAGGCTGACAGAAAGAGGCATGCAGGCAAGTGTCTGTTCAGGGAGGAGACGCTGAAGCAGGGAGCTTAGGAAAGTGAACTACTGCAGGGATAGCGTTTCTCCAGGTTTTGCATGCTATCTAAATCTATCAAATACTTGTATTGAATTCCACCAAGCATATTTTATAAGACACGGTTTCAGATGTTAAGTTTTGATAGTCTTTTGACTTATACATTTGAAACAAGTCTGCTTATTAATAGCAAAGTTGTCAAGTTGGATCTCACTTTGCATGCATTGCTGAATTTTCACTGGCAATTTCACCAAAGGAAAGATTCTCAAGAGCTTTCTCTGTGACTCTGTTACCACCTTTAACACAGCTGAAAATTTGAACCAAAGTTCAAGGGATTGTGGCAGCTGTGGTTTGATTATGGGAAGAGAAAAACAAACTTTAAAAAGAATACAAGCCGGGCGCGGTGGCTCATGCCTGTAATCCCAGCACTTTGGGAGGCCGAGGCAGGTGGATCACGAGATCAAGAGATCGAGACCATCCCGGTCAACATGGTGAAACCCCGTCTCTACTAAAAATACAAAAAATTAGCTGGGCATGGTGGTGCGTGCCTTTAATCCCAGCTACTCAGGAGGCTGAGGCAGGAGAATTGCTTGAACCCAGGAGGCGGAGGTTGCGGTGAGCCGAGATCGCGCCATTGCACTCCATCCTGGGTAACAAGAGCGAAACTCCGTCTCAAAAAAAAAAAAAAGAAAAGAATACAAATAACAAAATTATAGACGGAGAACAGATTGGTAGTTCCCAGGGGTTAGAGAGTAAGGGAGAAAGGAAGTGGCTGTGGCCCTAGAAGGATAGCAGGAGAGGTCTGCTGAAGGACCTGTTTTGCCCCATGTCTGAAGTGGTGGTCACATGAACCTATACATGTGCTAAAACTGCACAGAACTAAATACGCATGCAAATGAATGTATGCAAAACTGGTGAAACCTGAAGAAAGTCTATGGACTGCATCAGTGTCAATTTCCTGATTACGATATTGTACTATATTGTTGTTGGTGTTCTGTTGTTTGTTTTTTGTTTATCTTTTTGAGATGTAGTCTTGCTGCGACTCCCAGGCTGGAGTGCAATGGCACAATCTTGGCTCACTGCAACCTCCTCTTCCTGGGTTCAAGTGATTCTCCTGCTTCAGCCTCTTGGGTAGCTGGGACTACAGTTGCCCACCACCACACCCAGCTAATTTTTTGTATTTTAGGTAGACGGGTTTCACCATATTGTCCAGGCTGGTCTTGAACTCCTGACCTCAAGTGATCTGCCCACCTTGGTCTCCCAAAGTGTTGGGATTACAGGCGTGAGCCACTGCACCCAGCCTGAACTATAGTTTTGCAAGATGTTACCACTGGGGGAAACGGGATGAATGGTATAGGGCAGCAGTTCCCAATTTTTTGGCACCAGGGACCAGTTTTGTGGAAGACAATTTTTTCATGGACCAGGGGATTGAGGGGAGGGTTTCAGGATGAAATGTCTGCCTCAGATCAGGCATTAGATTACCATAAGGAGCACACAACCTAGATCCTCCACATGCACAGTTCACAATAGGGTTTACACTCCTCTGAGAATCTAATGCCACCACTGATCTGACAGGGGGGCAGAGTTCAGGCAGTAATGCCCACTCAGCTGCCGCTCACCTCCTCCTGGGCAGCCAGGTTCCTAACAGGCCATAGACTGGTACCAGTTTGTGGCCCACAGATTTGGAAACCCTGTACAGGGAATTTCTTTGTTTTATTTCTTATAACTACATGTTTATTTATAATTATCTCAAAATTACAAAGTTAGAAACAAGTAATACAGGCCAGTCTTCACTTTAGCTGCTCTAATTGATGTGTGGTTACATCTCATTGTGGTTTTAATTTGTGCAACTCGTTCTTATTGGTTATCTAAATATCTTCTTTGGTACAGTGTCTTCAGATTTTATATCCATCTTTTTTTCTGATTGTTTCCTTATTATTGAGTTTGAGAGTTTAAAAAATACATTCTGTGGGAAAAAATCATATCAAATATGTGTTTTGCAAATATTAGCTCAGCGTATGGCTTTTCGATCTCTAACCAGTGTTTTTTGAAAAGAAGAAATTTTAATTTGGTTCAGTTCTGTTTATCGATTTCTTATCTTTTGTATGACACTTTTGGTATTATATCTAAGAACTCATTGTTTAACCCCAGAGATTTTCTTCATACAAAGTGTTGGTAAAGATAGGAAAGAAATAAAACTGATACAATGCTGGTGGAAAGGTAAAATGTTACAACCTCACAAAAATATTTTTGGAGTTTATAAAAATGTTAGCAAGTCCCTGTTATACGACTTCATCGTACCACTCCTCAGCATTTACACAAGAGAAAGAAAGCTTGCAGCCAGGCAAATACTTGCATATGTGTACAATTTGTCAGAATCAAAATGGAGCCACTAATGTCAGGAAAATCCTGACAAACAGAGCCAAGGAAGGCTACGAAGAGAGTGTTCTCACGCTTGTATGCCTGATAAAGAAAAAGACTACAAAAACCACAACATTGTACAAAGTCCATTGCAACCTTACAAAAAGAAAAAATAAATACTTCTGCAAAGACATTTGCCCAGCAACTGCCCCTCTAACCTGGGACTAGTGTCACCCTTCTTATTGATCTTTGTAGTTAAGTATAATTGTTTAAAAACAATATGCAATCCTTCTTTTATTTTTCTTTTAAAAATTCTGTCTTACCTTCCTGAATACACACATAATTTACTATAACATATATATTCTCATTGCAATGCTCTAGTCACAAATAAACATCATTTATTTTTAGAGAGTCTCTCTCTGTTATTTAAACTGACATACATATGCTCACAGCAGCTTTATTTGTAATAGCCCAAAACTGAAAACAACCCAAATTTCCACCAAGAGATGAATGAGTGTACAAATTGTGGTATATCCATACAGTGATATAGTACTAAACAATAAACATGGACGAAATATTGATGCACGTGACATGAATAAATCTCAAAATAATTACACAGAGTAAAAAAAGCTGGAACACATATATAAACATACTTACACTAGTAAAATTTCGTGATGCCATGTAAACAAACACTCTAAAATTGCAAATTAATCTACAGTGACAGACACAGAGCATTCGTTGCATGGGAAGGACGATAGGAAAGGGTGAGAGAAATACCATGATGGAACCTGAAGGTGGTGGATTCACTCATTATCTTGATTGTGGTGATAGTTGTACAGGAGTGTACATATGTCAAACACATCAAATTGTACCTGTTACATATGCGAAGTTTATTTGATAAAGCTGTTAAAAATTACAGAGCCCTCTTGCTTCTCCTTGGGCTGTTGAAAACTGCTGCCGGGGGAAATGACAGAGCCCTGCCTACTTCCCCAGAACTTTCTCTCTTACGAGCAAAAGTCAGGAGCCATTGTGAGAGGGACAGAATATACCGCCACTTCCAAAGCCCAGAAAAAGACTCACTGCTTTGTAAGAGAGAGTAGACACCAAGGTCAACTGCCCTTGAGGGAGACCAAGAAACCTTCTTGGATACATTATCCAGCACTGATAGAAAGCTGAGGGAAGTCTGAGACTTTCTCCTGCCCCCAACTTGCCCTGGAGCAAAGGCACCGTTTGGTGGGAGTGGAGAGAGAACAGAAACATCAAGAAAGTCCCACCACTTTGAGTGAGTCCCAGGCTCAGACTTCAGCACAAGAGCAGCTGAAGTCTGAGGCGGGTCTAGGAACACGGAGAAACAAGAACCTTTCTTCATTGACTTTTGCCATCCACATGTTCTGGATCTACATGACATATCTCTATTGAGTCATCCTGCATTGGCAAGCTTTGAAAAAGTTTCTGCCAAAATGTCAGCCTATTGTTTTCTGGAGGATAAAGTGGAAAGGCCATGTTCCCTCATAGAGTAAAGGCATGTCCATACCCAGGAGTGCCCAGTCCTTCCTCTATCCAGCAACAAAGAGCAAAGTGTTGAATAGCAGAGGAACACAGTCCAGATCCTTCTATGTCCCATAGTACACATTTCTTAGGTGGAGGAAATAAGTTACAAGCTTTCATCTATTTGAAATGCTAGAGGCATTAAGCCCATTATCTTTTTCCTACAAATGGTTTTGGCAGGGGAGAAATTATTATGATTATTTTTCCCTTCTGATAATTTTTGGAACTAGTCATCAGTTGGATAGACATTAATTTTTATTCTTTACTAAAATAAAAGACATTTCTTCATCATAAGATATTTTGAATAGAGTCAATTGCCTTGGAAAAAAATTGCTACGATGAAACATTAATAGGCTGCTTAATACGGAATTTTTAAAATAGCTATCTTCATTGTTTATTGAAAGGCATTTCTGTAGATTTCCCCCCTCAGAAGCATTTGGAAAGCATTGCAGAATCATTCCTCAATTTAGAATGGGTTTCAACATTTCCCCTAGGACTGGAGTATAATAAACACATCATGTATTTTTTTCTTTCACTACGTGTTTCCTGGAAATATTTATCCATTTTTATCTAAGAAACATCAAATTGAAAGACATTTTGGTTAGAAGCATTTTAATAGTACCACCATTTTCCCCTTTATTCTATAAAGAAGTTAGACGGCACGAGTTAAATGGTAACCACTGGCTCTTTGCTTAATAAAATGCCTAACTTAGGCTACAGTAAACAAGGAAGACTAAAATAATGGTAGCTATTTAAAGCTGGGCATGTGAGATTCCTGTTAATCCACAGCAACTATAGGCAATGCCTTCTCCCACACTGTAGAGTCAGGAAAATGTTATCACACCAAACAGCCACATGCACCTGACGCTGACTGTGCCTCACAAACAGATACCCACCATCATTAGAGTTTAGTTGGAAGGGAAGGGGCAGCTCCATCTCTGCCTTCTGGTAGAGCGAGTATAAAGAGCTCAGGCTTTAGAATCAGACAGAAAACAATTCAGTTCAGCTCCACTGCTTGCACTTGGGTTACCTCAGGCAAATGAATAACAATGACAACAATGAAAATAATACCTGATGTTTATTGAACACCTACATTTGCCAGCTTTTATAATAAACGCTTTATATGCATTAATTCTTTCACTCTTCACCATGATATTATAGAATCTTGTTTTCAGGTAGGAAGCTTGGATGAAATGAGAGGGAAGAGTGAAAGAAATATCATGATGGAAACTGAAGGTGGTGGATTCACTCATTATCTTGATTGTGGTGATAGTTTTACAGGTGTATACATATGTCAACCATATCAAATTGTACATGTTGCATATGTGAAGTTTATTTAATTAAGCTGTTAAAAAATATAGAGCCCTCTTGTTTCTCCTTGGACTGTCAAAAGCTGCTGCTGGAGGAAATGACAGAGCAAGGGTAACTTGCCCACCAGTACACAGCTTGTAAGTAGCAGAGTGGCATAATGAGCACTTTATCTGATGACAATGAATGTACAGTGACATCTGGGTATCTACCAGAAAGAAGCTCTGTAACCCAGATCAGTGGATCATCTACCATTTAAGGAATAAGAAGAAATCTGGACTCAATGAAGGTCAAAGCTGAGCCAGCCTAGCAGTGAAGCAAATGTGTTCATGGCCCCCAGCATGCCATGATCTTAATATTGTGAACCCGAATATCCAAGATAGGTCTCAGTTAATTCAGAAAGTTTATTTTGCCAATGTTGAGGACACACGTACATGACACAGACTCAGGAGGTCTTGATGACATGTTCCTAAGGTGGTCAAGCACAGCTTGGTTTTATACATGTTAGGGGGACATGAGGCATCAATCAATATATGTAAGATGAACATTGGTTCTGTCCGGAAAGGTGGGACAATTCAAGCAGGAAGCGGGGTTCCAGATCACCATCACCGGTAGGTGAGAGACAAATTGTTGCATTCTTTTGAGTTTCTGATCAGCCTTTCCAAAAGAGGCAATCAGACATGCATTTATCTGTGAGCAGAGAAACGACTTCAAATAGAATGAAAGGCAGGTTGGCCCTAAGAAGTTCTCACCCTGACTTTTCCTTTTAGATTGGTGATTTGGGAGTGCCAAGGTTTATTTTTCTTTCACAAAATTAAGGCCAAGTTTGTCAATAGTACCCCTTGTTTCCGCCAGTATAAAATCAGATCCTGAAGTGCAGTGACCTAAGCCTGCAGACCAGTGGAAAAGAAGTCCCTGCCCTAGGAGCGCACATAATGAAGAGTACAGGAGGATTAGGACTCTCATGATACAGAAGACGAACTTCACTGAGCCAGAAATTGTCTCTCAATATTTAAGTTTTGTCATCTATACTTGATCCACTTCCAATATAAATCAAATTACCTAAAACAGAAGAAAAGATGTGTTCCCTTGAAAATAAATAAGCCCCTGGCAAAGGGAACCTGATTTCCACATTATTTGGTGGTTCGGCTCCCCACAGCCTGGGTTTCCAAATACACCCTTCAAACTCATGACCTGATCCTTCTCATCCCATTGTTCACCACGGCAGCATGTGTCAAATTTTGCTCTGAGATCTCATAAAATTGCTAACCAGCCAGAGTCCTGGAACCTACTCTCAAAATCTCAGATTTAATATGTTGGGTAAATATCTAGAAACCTGTAGCATTAACAACCTCACAGATCCCTTGCCCATGAGGCCAGCCCCAGGAACAAGGTCCTTTGTTGCATGCTGGTGAAATGTACACATGCATTCATACCTAGACACATGCTCACACTTATACCTTAGCACCTCCTGTCCCATCACGTTTTGGGAATCTTCCCGAAGCCTCCCTTCTCTCTGGATTAAATCACCGCCACTTTTCACAGCCAATGCATTTTTTTAAAAAACAGCATTCTGGATGGGGGCCACAGCTCCAGTGCCTGGCAACTGCTACTTCTGGCTCAGCAATATGAGATTTATTACTCTCTTGAAAGAAGGCATTTAGAACTCAAAACACAAAATCGGGCAAAGTTGTTGAGCTAGAGGAGGAAGAATACTTCACATTTCTTCTACACCCCAACAAAAAAAGGCAGAACACACCTGTGGGAGGACAGGATTTAGCAAGGGTCATATCGAGGTCTTTGAGGAATGCACAAATTTGAAAAGTACGTCTATCATGTTCTTATATTGTTCTGCCTAGAAAAGTGTGGTACGTCGAGACAAAATGGGAAGAAGACAATAAACACAAAATTCTACAGCTTGAGAACATGCTATTACTTCTTGGAGCTGGCTTGATATTTTCATGAAAGAGTAATCAGTTTTTCTCTAGTTCTTTTTGCAGGCTACCTGATCATGTTAAAATAACTCCCTTTTTATTTTTGTCCATTCTGCAATCTCTTCAGCAATCTGGCTTTATGGTGAATACTACAAGAACCCCAGAGAAGCATGTAGGTATTGTAGCTCAAAGACAAGCAGGTATGTGCTCAGCTTTTGAAAAAAGATTTGACAGAAAGGGTATTTAGAGACTTGCACAACATGGATTTCAGAAACCCTTTTCACTCTCTATTGAGCCAATGAGATCAATTTGTTAAACAGTTGTGGTTGTTAGAATCACTCTCAAGATTTCCACTTCACTTTGATTAGGAAGACACAGAGATGGCATAACATGGCAGAAGAAAGACTGGTAATGTTCCATGTTTTAATTGTATCATTTGCTCATGTGTTCCTCCATTAAATAAACTTCTTTACTGGAGGGATTAAGAAAACCATACCATTTATAAAATACTACACTGCTATGACATCAAAATTGATGAAGACGTGATTCTTAATTTGAAGGACTCATTTTCTGGCAATGAAGGCAAGCATTTAAGTTTGTAGTATAATAATAGAGACCAATTTCAGCTTCTAACAGAAATTATATCTTAAAGGACATTAGTTTTTTTTTTATTTTAGAGACTCAAAGATGGCTAGTACTGGGAGTTATAAAAAACATATTTTCTCCTCCATTACCATTAAATTCAATGACACAATTTCTTCCTTGGAAACTAAATCTAGTAGTTAATATCTATCAATTTCCTGAAATGTACTGTTATATTAAAAATCATGTTTTCATTCTGTAGTTCATCTGGGCCTTCCTGACACCAAAATAATGACATGAAAAATACCATTACTTGACTGTTTGGCTTCAAAATGTTAAATGGTTATATTTTAAATAATTCCTACTATATTTTAAGCTTCAGTTCAGTGATTGTAATTGCAAACAAAGCTAAGCCTTTGTTCAAAGTAGAGATAAATATCTGTGAGACAGAAAATTGTGATTTGCCATTCTGGATGGAATCCAGTCTCACCCTCTGCTTCTGACAATGCAATTAAGAATTATCTTTCATGGGATAAGCATTGTCCTGCTGGGCCCACCAAAACAGCACAGCCACCCACTTTTTCATAATAGCTTTCACATAATTGAAAATCAACATCCAGATATTTAGAGAAGCTCATTTTTCATAAATTACCAAAGTTGCCTCTTTTAAAAAGTTATAAATAAGGTGTATTTGTCCATTTTTATGCTGCTGATAAAGATATACCTGAGACTGGGCAATTTACAAAAGAAAGAGGTTTAATGGACTCACAGTTCCATGTGGCTGGGGAGGCCTCATAATCATGGAGGAAGGCAAAGAGGAGCAAGTCACTTCTTACATGGATGGCTGCAGGCAAAGAGAGAGAGAGTTTGTGCTGAGAAACTCATTTTTAAAACCATCAGATCTCATGAGACCCATTCATTATCATGAGAACAGCACAGAAAAAACCTGCCCCATGATTCAGTAATCTCCCACTGGGTCCCCTCCACAACATGTGGGAATTATGGGAGCTACAAAATGAGAATTGTGTGGGGACACAGTCAAACCATATCATTCTACCCCTGGTTCTTCCCAAATCTTATATCTTCTCATTTCAAAACCAATCACTTTTCCCAACAGTCCCTCAAAATCTCAACTCATTTCAGCATTAACTCAGAAGTCCACAATCCAAAGTCTCATCCAAGACAAGGCAAATCCCTTCTGCCTATGAACCTGTAAAATCAAAAGCAAGTTAGTCACTTCCTAGATACAACAAAGGGACAGGCATCAGGTAAATACAGCCATTCCAAATGGGAGAAATTGGCTAAAACAAATTGGCTAAAGGCCCCAGGCAAGTCTGACATCCAGAGTGGCAGTCAAATCTTAAAGCTCCAAATGGTCTCCTTTAACTCCATGTCTCACATACAGGGAACACTGATGCAAGAGATGGGTTCCCATGGTCTGGGGCAGCATTGTTCCCGTGGCTTTGTAGGGTACACCCTCTCTCCCAGGCGCCTTCATGGGCTGGCACTGAGTGTCTCCAGCTTTTTTAGGTGCATGGTGAAAGCTGTCAGTGGATCTACCATTCTGGGGTCTGGGAGGACGGTGGATTTCTCCTCACAGTTCCAGTAGGCAATGCCCCAGTAGAGACTCTGTGTGGGGCTCCCACTCCACATTTCCCTTCTGCACTGCCCTAGCAGAGGTACTCCCTGAGGACCCCATCTCTATAGCAAAGTTCTGCCTGGACATCCAGGCATTTCCATACATCTGCTGAAATCTAGGTGGAAGTTCCCAAACCTCGATTGTTGACTTTTGTGCACTTGCAGGCTCAATACTACATGGAAGCTGCCAAAGCTTGGGGCTTGCACCCTCTGAAGCCATGGCTTGAGCTCTACATTGGCCACTTTTAGCCACAGCTGGAACAGCTAGGATGCAGGACACCAAGTCCCTAGGCTGCACATGCACTGTAACCCTGGGCTTGACCCACAAAACAACTTATTCCTCATAAACCTTCAGGCCTGTGATGGGATGGGCTGCTGCAAAGGTCTCTGACATGTTCTGGAGACATTGCCCCCATTGTCTTTGTTATTAACATTAGGCTCCTTGTTATTTATGCAAATGTCTGCAGCTGGCTTGAATTTCCCCTCAGAAAATGGAATTTTCTATCACATTATTGGGCTGCAAAATTTCCAAACTTTTATGCTGTGTTTCCCTTTTAAAACTGAATGCCCCTTGTAGGAGCTCAAGTGCTGTGCTGGGAGCTCCATTGTTCCATGCAGAGCTGCTGGGCAGGTACCTTTAAGTATGCTGCAGCAGAACTCATAACCGCCTCTTTTCCCAGGTGCTCTGACCTAGGAAGGTCAGCTTTATTTATAAGTTCCTGATGTGCTGCTGACTTTTTTCAGAGATGCCCTGCCCCACATGGAGTAGTCTAGTCACAGTCCGCCAGCAGAGGTGTTGCTGAGCTGTTGCAGGCTTTGCCCAGCTGCTATGTGAACTGCCTCAGTATTGGTGGACTGCCTCAGTAGCAGCAGACACCCTTCCTCCCACTGAGCTGGACCATCCCGGGTCCAGCTGCACTTGCTGTGAAACTCTCAATCCAGAGTGTTTCAGATTGCTTGCTTTGTGGGGGTGGTACCCACCAAGCCAGATGGCCTGTCTCCCTGTCTCAGCCCCCTCCCTTTCAGTTGAATATGAACAGACACTTTTCAAAAGAAGACATATATGAGGCCAATAAACATATGAAAAAATGCTCATCATCACTGATTATTAGAGAAATGCAAATCAAAACCACATTGAGATACCACCTCATGCCAGTTAGAATGGCGATCATTAAAAAATCTGGAGACAACAGATGCTGGAGAGGATGTGGAGAAATAGGAACACTTTTATACTGTTGGTGGGAGTGTAAACTAGATCAACCATTGTGGAAGACAGTGTGGCACTTCCTCAAGGACCTAGAAGTAGAAATTCCATTTGACCCAGCAATCTCATTACTGGGTATATACTCAAAGGATTATAAATCATTCTACTATAAAGAGATATGCCCACATATGTTCATAGTGGCACTGTTTACAATAGCAAAGACCTGGAACCAACCCAAATGCCCATCGACAATAGACTGGACAAGGAAAATATGGCACATATACACCATGGAATACTATGCAGCCATAAAAAATGATTAGTTTGTGTCCTTTGTAGGGACATGAATGAACCTGGAAACCATCATTCTCAGCAAACTGACACAAGAACAGAAAATCAAACACTGCATGTTCTCACTCATAGGCAGGTGTTGAACAAGGAGAACACAGGGACACAGGGAGGGGAGCATCACACAATGGGGTTTGTTGAGGGGGGCCAAGAGAGGGACAGTGGGGGGTGGGGAGGTCGAGGAGGGATAACATGGGGAGAAATGCCAGATGTAGGTGACGGGGGGATGGAGGCAGCAAACCACATTGTCACGTGTGTACCTATGTAACAATCCTGCATGATCTGCACATGTACCCCAGAACCTAAAGAACAATACATAATAATAATAATAATAAACTGAATGCCTTTAACAGCACCCAAGTCACCTTTTGAATGCTTTGCTACATAGAAATTTCTTCTGCCAGATACTCTAAATCATCTCTGTCAAGTTCAAAATTCCACAAATCTAGGGCTGGGGCACCAGTCTCTTTGCTAAAACATAACACGCCACCAGTCTCTTTGCTAAAACACAACAAGAGTTGCCTTTGTTCTAGTTCCCAACAAGTTCCTTATCTCCATCTGAGACCAACTCAGCCTGAACGCTATTGTCCATATCACTACCAGCATTTTGAGCAAAGCCATTCAACAAATCTCTTGGATGTTCTAAACTTTGACACATCACCCTGTCTTCTTCTGATCCCTCTAAACTGTTCCAACCCCTGCCTGTTACCCCAGTTCCAAAATTGCTTCCACATTTTCGGGTGTCTATAGCAGTGCTCTACTCTACTGGTACCAATTTTCTGAATTAGTTCATTTTCACACTGCTGATAAAGACATACCTGAGACTGGGCAATTTACAAAAGAAAGAGATTTAATTGGACTCACAGTTCCACATGGCTGGGGAGGCCTCATAATTGTGGTGGAAGGCAAGGAGGAGAAAGTCACATCTTATGTGGATGGCAGCAGGCAAAGAGAGAGTTGTGCAGAGAAACTCTCATCTTTAAAACCATCATATTTTGTGAGACCCATTTAATATCATAAGAGCAGCATGGGAAGGACCTGCCTCCATGATTCAGTAATCTCCCACCAGGTCCCTCCCTCAACACATGGAGATTATGAGAGCTACAACATGAGATTTCGGTTGGCACACAGAGCCAAGCCATATCATACGGCATTCCTGTAAATCAAATAGGACTCTCTTGTAAAGCAACATTAGCTCATTTCCATTAGTCTATCTATGTGGAAGTTGAAAGTTACACACACAAAGTGAATTCACAAAAAGTGAAGATACTGAACCATCTCTTTTCTTCCCAGTTGTACCCTATGAATGTTGCTCCTTCTACTAATGTTGTTACTCCTAATACTAAACCATTACTTTTCTTCTACCGCTACTTTGCCTTCTATTACTGGTGATGATAATAATCATAGACACTACAATGATCATTTGCTGCATGTCTAGCATACATTTAAGCATTGTACATTGGCTGGGCGCAGTGGCTCATGCCTGTAATCCCAGCACTTTGGGAGGCCAAGGTGGGTGGATTACTTTAGGTCGGGAGTTTGAGATCAGCCTGACCAACATGGAGAAACTCCGTCTCTACTGAAAATACAAAATTAGCCAGGCGTGGAGGTGCATGCCTGTAATCCTAGCTACTTGGAGACTGAGGCAGGAGAATTGCTTAAACCCGGGAGGCAGAGGTTGCAGTGAGCTGAGATCGTGCCATTGCACTCCAGCCTGAGTAACAAGAGTGAAACTCCGTCTCAAAAAAAAAAAAAGCATTGTACATGAACTTGCTCATTTAGTCTTCACAATAACTGCATGGAGTTAGATACTAATAGAATATGCATATTCTAATGTGAAAGTATAGGCAGAGAGAGGTTGAGTAAATTGTCTAAGGCCTAACAGCTTGCATTCAACCCAGAGCACCACGGCACCAGAACAAATGTTCTTCTACATCATGACCTGATGCCTCAGGATGCGTCTTCACTTATGCCGATTGTTATAAGTGTATACATTTATTACATAGCTTAAAAATTCTAGACCTGTGTTTAAATAAACTGTTAAGCATTTTCAGAATGAGCTATTCATCAAGATTGTTACAACTAACTTATTTTGGAATAATTATGTTACCCTATGGAAAACATTTTTGAGCTTTTAGTCATATTATTTTTCTCAAAGAAGATGAATTAACATTATATATAGTCATGGATTAGCCTCCAGAAATGTATAATTAACCAAAAATCTAGAAACACAGTATTTTTACTATTCTGACCCTATGAATAATTTTTAAAAGGTCATTTTTACATTCAATTTTAATTTGACATGAACAATTTGACATAGATCTATATGTACAGTCATAACCCCTTATATACTCCAGGATCCCCCGTGGATACCTGAAACCTCAGATGGTACTGAGCCTTATCTACATTATATTTTTTCTATACATACATATTTATGGTAAAGTTTAATTTATACATTGGACACAAAGAGATTAACAACAATAATAATGAAATACATCAATTACAACAATATGCTGTCATAAAAGTAAAATAAGGGCTACTTGAACACAAGCACTGAGATACAGTGAGAAACAGTTGATCCGATAACCAAGAAGGCTACTAAGGAACTAACAGGTAACTGACAGGTAGCATACACAGTGTGGATACACCAGACACAGAAATGATTCATGTCCCAGGTAGGATGGAGTGGGAGGGTTAAAGATTTTATCATCCTGCTCAGAAAGGCATGCAATTTAAACATATAAATCGTTTACTTCTGGAATTTCCATTTAATATTTTTGGACCCCATTTGACTGTAGATAACTGAATGCATAGAATGAAAAACCACAGCTGGCACAGGGTAGGGGCTACAATATACAGATGTGTAGATAGGTAGACATATAGAAATAACAAGAATTGGTTATTGCCTTTTTAGGCCTTCAATCTCATGAAGAAGGTAAGTACATAAAATATAATAGCAATAAAATGTATGTGTCATTATTGTGATGAACAATGGCTACATGTAATTTCCTTAAAAATAGTAAGAATTCCTTTGCAGGTAGAGAATACATATTTCCTCTTATAGCTGTATTACATAATTAAGTTTTTGAAATGTAGTAGCTTTCCAGAAGTATTTATTGAGTGCTGACTGAACCATCATATAGATTATGTTTTATTTGTAGTTGTTCATGCATCTTAAGTGTCTTGATGTTTCCTAAAAGGTGTCATAAATTTTGTAGAATAAATAGCAGTTCCCACACGACAATGAATGTTCACTTTGGGAGTTGGAAGGTAGAAAAGCAATCTGAAGTTTTCCCAAAAGTGCACAGTATTAAGATTTTATGAATAAAAATTGTGAGCTATATGCTCCCTAAAAAGCAAAAGGATATCTAATTGCAAATTATTTATTTTATTTGATATTCAAGTCAACTTAATTTGCAATTAGTAAGTCAGAAAGGCAATATTTCTAATAATAAATAGTTATTAGCTTAGTTTAGGGGTAAATCTCAGATTTTTTTTCTTTACTTCCTTTCTCTGTCTTACACAACCTTAGAGGGATGTGATAATCTCTTAGTGCTATCCTCTAGAAATGAAACTGGGAACACTTTTATTGTATATAAAGTTGGAGATAAACCTATTTAACTCATAGTATTTGAGGACTTTAATCCAGCAACCCTTACTGCTAGGACATTTTGGGGCAAAATCATCTATCCATCGGTCTTTCTGGGACTGCAGCAGCCAATACTTCACACTAGTCTCTGAAGATCAAATAAGGGTGGTTGAAGGATAAGGAAACCATATCTCTCCCATGAAGGACGTAATCCCATCAAGTAGTTTGTTTCTCACAGTCTTCTACACTGTTTAGACTGTAAGGCAAGCTTTCACTTTTAAAGAGATTTGGAACATAAAATTAGTGCTGGTACCAAACACAGTCTTCAGCCTCTGCTGTCAGCCACAGCACTAATAGCTCAAAAACAACATTACAAAAAGACAGGAGTTTAATAGAAATGCAAATCTCAAGCCTTACTCAGATAAAATAATAAGAAATCTTCACAGTCAAATCTAAATTTCTGAATAGTATCTGATAATGGATTAAAGGAATTCATTATTAGGTGTACCATGAAGGAGCATACTCTGTATATATAGACTTCATGAGAAAAAAAAGTATTACCATAGATCACAGAAAATGAAATTATTTAATATATTGTCTAGGAATTCAGACTTAAATTGGACTGTTACAGGTATAGATATAGAAAACAAAAAGAGAAGCATGGAGAAGACCTGTCTATTTCACTCTCTGGAGGTATCAAGTTTCACCTGTCTTTGAATGATCTTGGACTCAAGATTTAAGGAAAGAAAATCACCTTATATTTCTTCTTTAGATCAGAAACAAATTGGATAAATGTGACTGTTTGTGGGTGGGGTAAGCAACAGGTCATACGGTATCCAGATCCACGTCTCTGCATTTATTCTCTGAATTTCACCTCAGCAGCTATGTCGCCAGCAGCCTGAAACTGCCAGCTACCTGAAAGCTTAATAACTACTTGAATTTGATGCTCAACACTCAAGATGACAGCCTACATCCCTGAGACTAGGTAGTAATAATTAGTTTGGTGATTTTCATTGATAGGTAAAACTGGTTTTAATGCTACTTGCTAAGTCCTGTGTTAACTGTTATCCAAATTATATAATTTATTCTTCTCACCAATGCCATGAAGTACACAATATGATTATTTACATTTTACGATTGAAAAAAACCCAGTGATTTGAAGAGGTTAAATAACTTGCCAAAGGTCACATAGCTCACAAGTAATGGAACAGGGACCCAAATCCAGGTCTCTGACCATAAACTTTGGGATCTGAAATGCTCCTAACTATAATACTGTATTGCCTTAGGTTCCAGGTAGGTCAACTAGATCGTTGCTAATATATAAATGTCCAGAAAAGATGCTAGGCCACTACACATGCCTTGGAAAGCAAGGGTGCAGTGGGAAGGGTGAGAGGGACTTCAAGAAAACCATTTAAGGTGCCTGATATCTGCCTACGGGACTGTGGAAGATCCTGTGAATACACTGTCAAACATTCATCCCTAAGAAATCTAAAATCTACAGCCCGGGTGTGGTGGCCCATGCTTGTAATCCCAGCACTTTGGGAGGCTGAGGCAGGTGGATCACCTGATGCCAGGAGTTTGAGACCAGCCTGGACAACATGGTGAAAACCCATCTCTACTACTAAAAAAAATTTAGCCAAGCATGGTGGTGGGTACCTGTATTCTCAGCTACTCAAGAAGCTGAGACAGGAGAATTTCTTGAACCCGGGAGGTGTAGGCTGCAGAGAGCTGAGATTGCACCATTGCACTCAAGCCTGGGTAAAAAGAGTGAGACTCCGTCTCAAAAGAGGAAAAATTAGGTCTAAAATCTAAATGATAAGAAGCTGCTCCCAACAGCATTAAGACAGAAATGGAAGACAGAGATTTATATTTCCCGTAGCCAGATGTGTACATTTTATAGAACTAGCCAGGAGATTTACTCTACTATAGGCTACAGAAAAAGTTTCAGATATATGGATAAGACACTGGACTGGAGGAAGAGGAAGGAGGAAGAGAAGAGGCTGTCAGTGCCATCTGCACCAACATGGCCTTCTCCGACAAGCTGATAGAGGAAAGCGTTAACTCTAAATACAATTTAGTGTTTTCTAAAATAAAATAGGAACAAACATTTTAATTAGTAAGTTGAGACTATTCTTGAGTCCAAAAGATACCGGAGGACTTTGTATTCTGTAAGAGTAACGTTAAAAAAAAAGTATGTGGTTTATTCAATATGCCTTCCAGGAAAAGGTCATTAATAGCCTAGAAGATTGAAAGTCACACTGAAAATAGAGACTAAAGTTAGTTTGTACTTTGTCCCCTTTTGTTTTGTCTATGATTTATCAATTTTTGTTATTGAACAGCATTAATTTATGTAAAGCACTTATACCAGTACCCAAAAATTAGTAAGACCTATATAAGTATAAACTATTATTTCAGTGAAATGGTTTCATATTTAACTCCCCAAAGGGAAAAAGTGTTTGTGGGATCAAAGCTACAACTGATAATTATTTTGGGATGAAGGAATTTGTCATGCCCGGGGACATTCCGGCAGAGCTTGAAGAGCTGAGTTAAGGAATATTGTACAGGTGAGTTGACATATGTGACTACTGAGCCCTTTCGTGGCTATTAACGGTTTCGTCATTCACAATCAAAACGCTCGTCCGGGTCAAGTCAATTGCTTTCCCTTAGGAAGTTCTCTGAGACTGCACATTCAGGAGAGCCTCTTTGCTACTTGGGATTGTGAAGCAGAAGCATGTACTGGCTTGTTTCTCCTACCAAACTCTGTTGGGCATTTGGTTATTGGCTTGGTGGGGAGAATGAATTAATCTAGAAAGGATGAATACCCGTTTAAAAAGACTCGCACAAAACACATATACAAATGCATATATTTTTTCCTGCATTTGACTGTAGAAATAAAATAAATGGACAATAATAAAAAGACTTCTTTGCTTTCAAAGTGTTCTTAAATAAGAATCTATAGAATTATGTTTTTATAAGCAAACCGGAAGAAGTAGCATGACTTGATGATATGACTGGTCCCTCCTGGAGAAATGGATGGCTATGCTAACTTAGGAATGATGAGAAGCAGAGGATAAAGAGAAAGACGAACACATGGGAGGCGAATACTCTAAGCAGAGGAAACAGTACACATTAAAGGATGGGTGTAAAGGAAATTTAGAAGCCTTCTTATGCAAGGTAACCAGGACTACTGGCTAGACAGTTCATTGGAAAGGTACATAAAATATACATTGAAGATTTTAATTTTTCTTAAGTCATGTACATTTATTCATGCATTAGTCTTTGCTTCTAAGACAAAGGCCTTGTCTCTGAGGATGATACTGAGTTCATACAGTGAATTAGATAGAAATTGGTTATGAGTTTCTACTCTAGGCAGAAGCAGAAACCAGCGTTCCTAGAAAGACAGTTCTCCCATTCTCTACGGAGGGAATTTGATTTCACCCTATAGTTCTCAATTATGCGAGGAGGTAGTGAAGGATTTTGCAAGTAATATAACAAAATTGGAATCTACATTTCAGAAAAATTGATATGGCAGTGACATAAGAATTAATTGGAAGGACAGACTTTGAGTCCAGTATATATGTTTTCATGGCAATTCAAACGTAAGAGAAAGGACTACAGGTAGAAACATAGAGAAATGGTGTATATTGCAAAGATAAGGAAAACAGAATTGAGGGGAGTTAGTGTTATGTTGCATTGGGGTAAACACAAGGCCACTAGCAGGTCACGGGTAACTGGGTGCCTTGGCATATATCCACTAGATGTACACAGTGGGATATTGAAAGAGGCCCTGGCCAGGCACGGTGGCTCACGCCTGTAATCCCAGCACTTTGGGAGGCCAAGGCGGGTGGATCACGAGGTCAAGAGATCGAGACCATCCTAGTCAACATGGTGAAACCCCATCTCTACTAAAAATACAAAAAATTAGCTGGGCAAGGTGGCGCGTGCCTGTAATCCCAGCTACTCAGGAGGCTGAGGCAGGAGAATTGCTTGAACTCAGGAGGCGGAGGTTGCGGTGAGCTGAGATCGCACCCTTGCACTCCAGTCTGGGTAGTGTGGAGGGGAACAACCATTATTTTTGTCTCACATGGTTTTTTCATGTGTTGAGACAAATAATGAGACATTCAAGTAGAGATGACCTGTAAGAGATACAGCACACTCTGCCAGACTTAATGCAACAAGATTATTTTCAAATGTCTCTGCCCTTGTGGGACTCACAATATTCTTGCAGTTTTGTCCAAGCCAGTTTGGCTGAATGCCTGGAAGACTTGGGCCTAGAGCCTCAAGGTCTTCACACCACAACTGGGTGTGCTGGGGACGCAGGCAGCACCAACACAGCACGGCCCAGATTCATAACTTCTGCTCTACAAAGAGTAACTGCAATATTTCTAGTAGGATGTTAGCACCTATTTTAGTCATTGGCTTTGAACAAGTGTTTGACTTACTTCTCTTCCTTAGTAAGTTAATATTTTGTATTCATATTAATGAATTTCTATGGATGCTGTTTGGATGCCAATCCACTCTCCTGAATAAACATTTATGAAGGGCCTGGCTTAGTGAGAAATAAGACAATGCTTCCTTTAGGAAAAGGGACATTTTTAGGTTTAGGTGCCCTGATAGAGAGCACCAGTTCTGAACAATAGGAATTCAAAACTCTTCCAAGCTTCAGTGATTTCACTTCCCCCGGCACTTCTTCAGATGAAATCAACATATTGTTCAGATAGAACAGCTGCCAAATATTCAAATCCCTTTTTCTTCTTCTTTTTCAATATTCATTCCATAAAAAGATCAATTTGAACAGCATGGTGGTTCATGCCCATAATCCCAGCACTTTGGGAGGCTGAAGCAGGTGGATCACTTGAGGTGAGGAGTTCAAGATCAGCCTGGCCAACATGGAGAAACACTGTCCCTACTAAAAATACGAAAATTAGCCAGGCATGGTTGTGGACACCTGTAATCCCAGCTACTTGGGAGGCTGAGGCAGGAGAATCACTTAAACCCTGAACCCGGGAGGTGGAGGTTTCAGTGAGCCAAGATCACTGCACTCAAGCCTGGAAGACAGAGTGAGACTCTGAAAAAAAAAAAAAAATCAAGCCTTTCCATGAATCAACATTTCATTAGATACAATAACTGAGATTTTTAAATGACTGATTCTAAGTCAATAGAATCCTAAAGATTTAGGTGGAAAGGGTTTGCTTCACTTTAATAATGTAATTGCTGAATTACCATGAAGAGTCTTCTCAAATTAACTCTGAATGTAAGAACGGGGACTAATACATTTTTTGCTCTTAAGAGACTAACTGTTATTATGTTAACTGGTGCTTTTGAAAATTCCACTGAGTTATTATTCTACTCCGTCTGTATACCAGTTAATTAAGCAAGAACCTTTGACCCAGCTGAACTTGTTTCTAGATATAAAGAAAAGAGAACACAGCAACGAAGCCCCAATTAAATGTTTCTGCATTCTGATTTTTGTAATTTTTTCTAAAGGGCAGGATATATCCCAGTCTACCTTACATCTGTTGGCTATTTATAACCATTCTAAAGATAGAAGCCTATGGCTGAGTTTCTTACAAAATTTGTTCATAAAGCAGTCGTGGTACCACCACAGAGACTTCCAGATTAAAAACGAAGGTCAGTGATCATTATTTAAAGGACATAGTTGATTGTGTCCTCTCCTAGACAAGCATAGGCAAAGGCCTGCGAAGGAATCCTAAATTAACCCTGTGGGTAAACCCAGATTCCCTGTAGCAGTGCTACTTAAAGTGTGGCCCACAGACCTGAACAGTTTTTGTTCATTTCGTCCAGTACACTAAGGAAGTAAGTACAATAACAGTAAGCATTTAGGAACTTCCAAAATAATTTGCAGAGATTTCATGTGCATTGACTTAAATAATTTTTTTTCAAATTGGGCTTCCATACTGAAGATCTTTTATTATTTCAATTTAAAATTAATTTATTTTTCCCTTATTTTACAAAGTCTGAATCTGCAACTGATTAAAATTGGAAAATATTTTTCAAAAGTATAACATATGCCTTTCAAATAATTATTCTTTGCAAAGAGTTTGAGACCCCTTTCTCTAGTCATGAGATAAACAAGTTGAATGTGGCCTTGGAAATGAGAGATGTTAAACATAGGACTTAATCTTTCTGGGTTTCTATTTCCTGATCCTCAAAATGTAGAGATAGAGCAAAATCTGGGGTTTCAACTGGCCACTAGATAAGGGACACAGATGTTTTGTTTGTTTGTCAACAACAATGAATCAGGATGGTTTCAGTCAGGGAGTGTGCCCGCCAATTAGGACTCAGGTTTCTCCATTTCCTTCTGTGTTACCATGGGATGTGTTTATATTACACCTGTGATGCTAAAGACGTGTGCGTTTGTGGCCTCGTAAGTTTCCTTCCAGTTCTATGATTCTGATACTATGGAATAGGAACTAAGGTCATATGTTGTTGTTGTTGTTATTATTATTTTCTTTCTCTGAGAACATGACCTCACAGAGTAGCTCTGGTTCAGGTTTGTAAACTAAAACCCTGGTTGAGGTTAGGCTTTGCACAATCAATACTCAAGTCATCCTCCCAAGTTAAAAAAAGCCTTTCAATCTGTATATATTTTATGTGTGAAGGTTCCATGTAAAGTTTCATTTGATAAAAGGGATTCATAGAAATAACCTTTTCAATAAAATTGCTCTAATTGTTTGAATCCAGTGCAGTTTTCACTTGATTATATTGCATATGTGCACTTGGTCTGCTATTCTTGGCACACATCCGTGCTGGGTATAGAAAAATCACCAGCCCAATTCATCCCTATTTTACTTGAAGGGGTTGACCACAAAGTCAGCCAAGGTACTCTGTTTGCAAGATTTCCCCTTAAATATAAGTGCACACCAATAAGGGAGGGTAATGGCCCCATCTGACAGATGGGAGAAGTAGGAGGGACAGCACTCATACTTTATTTTATGGCCAATGCTAGTTGGCCATGCATATAATTCAACACAAATCATGATTAATAAACAAATGAACAGGATGGGTGCTAGAAATTATCATTGCCCATGTACATCATACAAAATTAAATCTGATTACCTTTTGAAAGCAGGCATTAGTGTCTCTTATTTCTTAATAAGAAAAAATATATATTTATATTTTTATCTAAATCTCTTATTTTTAACAGAGAGCCGATATAACACATGTCTTTTCTCTCCACAGAGTTCCAGCTTTATGGCTAGCTGAGTTCTGTGTACATAGGAAATTAAATTCAGCAAATGAATAAAATTAAAATTAGGAGAAAAAAGGAAGGGAAAAGGAATGAGTTGGGAGAGAAAAGATAGATAAATTTTGCTAAACTTGTATATTTCCTTCCTGATTTTACTCACAGATTGATTTTCATTGTAAGCTTTGATGAGTCATTTTGACAAATTATGGTGTTAGTGTGACATCGTCAGCCTAAGATACTACTTTGATCATGGCAAATACACAATACATATTGGAACACTGTTTCTATTTTTAAAATTCATTTACTATTTGACAGACACCAAACTTGGCAATTTACATGCTATATTGTGCCTAAGTATAACATGATACTATTATTTTATATATTATTTTTATTAATTTATATATAAAAAATATATCATAACAAACTTAGAAAATTTGTCATTGGTCATGAAGCTAGTGTGTAATTACACTGTTAATCTCAGCTAGTCTATTTCTAGCCTATGTTTATCTCCAGGGTACGCCTGGAGCCATAGAGTGACTGTATTTTCTTCCAGTTCTATGATTCTGATATTATGGAATAGCAACTAAGGTCATATGTTGTTGTTGTTGTTGTTATTATAGTTTTCTTTCTTTGGAAATATGACCACACAGAGTAGCATTACTCTGAACGTCTACTCTGAACTTGTACAAGCTCTACTCTGAACTTGTACAAGCATGTACAAGCTATTCAATCTTCTTTATAGGAAATGTACAGATTAATAGTTTCTGCTTGCTTTCTGTTATGTAATCATAATTTTTGTTACTGAACTTGGTCATGTAGCCTTTGTTTTGGCTACATGATCCAAAAGGTGTAAAACTCCTCCCTGGATGAAACTTGCTTTCCTGAGACCAAGGCATTTTGTGTGTGCTGTTTTTCCCTATTCATTGTCAAAACATATTCTGTGTGACTAAGGAAGACATTTGGAAGCTGTATCTAGATGCCTTGGACTTCCCTAAGGATTGATTGTGATTGCTTTCTCCTGCTGATCATCCTTTACCTTTAATAAAGCCTTATTTAAGTATACTTTGTGGAGTCTTATGAGTCTTTTTAATAATCCAGAAAGTCACAATTGATACATTCGACATTGAAAGGTCCCCCTAATTCAAGTGAAATTACTACAACTTTGCCCAGGAGGAAAGAAGATGAGAGAAGGAGAATAAAAAACCTTTGATTACAAAGCTGACTGCTGAGCCAGCCCATCTGAGGTTAAACAAGCTCTGAGATCATTCACTGTAAAAGTTTCTCAATTGAATTTAGAGGTAATAGATCCAGAGCCAGGGGGATAGCTAAATGGATAAGGAACAAGATAGTAAACATAAAACCAGTTCCAGAGAAATTAGAAGTGCAGAATGAAGTTGCAGCTGATTATTGAGTGTCTAGGAATGGAGAAATGATCCCACTGAAAGGTAGAAAAGTGACAAGCACTTATTTAACCCATCATTCTGAAATAATTGCAGAAGTGGAAATTTCCAAGCAGGAAACTACTGAAACTAGGAGATATCTTATCAGAAAATTGACTAATTTTGTGGGCAAATACAAGTAGCACCCAAAGGGACCTTAATGGCAATAGCTTTTATGTAGTAACAAAGTTTGGAATTTTATTGTCTCTGGACACAATGGGTAGGACGGGACATTTGGTTTCAAATTATCATAGCCTTGATGAATTCAGAAACTTGACACACAACAATTGAATCTATAAGACCGTCAGTTGGTATCTATGGTTACATTATGCTTGTGTATGCAAATTCCCCTAATCTTAACCCTAATTTGTTAATCTGGATTAAAGAAGAAATTCAAGTAATCTTAAGAATGAGAAGAAATTTTCCTTGTCCTACTCTATTTTGATTTCAAAATGGAATACTCCAGTGAGGATGTTAATATGTTGAGACTATCATTCACATTGAATTGGTTAATATTGCTAGAATGGAACTCCTCTGGTCTGATGTGAGCTTCAAATGTAATCTCGCTATAAAAGGGAAACAGTACATGAAGGAGTATGTCATGGTATTGTTAGTGCAGTTGGTAAACTGCAGCTTAGCGCAGGACTGACCCTTGTGAAAGAATCTCAAGTATTTCAGAAGAAAGGAAATAACATATTTGAAAGATAAATACTATATTAGGTAAAGTGAAGTCTTTAAATGGTTAATAAAGACAGTGAAAAGAAGGAATATGAATAGGCTGCCTTCCAAGATGAACCACTGTCTCAGAGTGGGCAAACTCCTCAGGCATTAAAAGAGCTATGGCATAGCAACCCAATTTATCTTAGCCTTAATGAATCAAAGAAATATGAAGGAAATACACAAATAAATCCACAATTCCTTTAAAACCAGATGGGATAAAGTGAAGAAAAAGGCTTCAGATCTAAGGGGCCATGACAAAGGTCTTGGCAAAATCCCCCACTGGGAACTTAGGGCTTTCACATTTGTGGGGGTTAAATTGTCTAGAGCTGATGAAAGAACTTTATTGAGTTTGTTAAACAATGATGCACAAGGTACTATTATGAATTAACCATTCAATAAAATTAAATATCAATATGGTTATGTCATGGAACTATAGCAGTATTACTGTGAAAAAATTAAAAGCAAAGTTATGGACCTATATGAAAATTTGTGAAAAGAACTTATGTGTGACAGTTGCATAACTACTTGCTGAATATATTATTTGTGGGAATGTAATGTTTGAATGAGATTTCTTGCATTATCCAAGCTGTTATGAAAATGAATATGGGTAAATCTGGTTTTTGGTCCAGTTTTTAATTGCACATGCTAGATGAGAACTACCTAAAGGAACTCAAGTGGTTCATTTAAAACATCTGGGATTAGCAAGAGATTTTAGTCCTAATTGCAGATTTGTGAAGTGCAGTTGAACTAGTGTCTACAAAGTCTGTGTTTAATTTTCTCTTATGAAAACTAGAAGAAAACTGGTGGATCTCAGAGGTTAACAGTTTATATTATACAGGAATCTACAAAGTGGTGCTTCCAATAGCATCTGCTGTACCAGATGGGAGTTAACCATTCAAGCCATATAACAAGCTAAGGAAAGTGATTTATTCAGCTAATTCTTTCTTTACAATTACTATTTTGGAGAAAAGTCAGCACCATTAAGTAGGATGAACACCGTATTTACTATTATTTCACAAAGATATTTAGAATTGCTTGTTTAGTGTATAGTTTAGTGAGAAGACTTAGATTCAATGCAATTGAACAGCACCATCAATCATTATATTGATGATATAATCAATATGTGATATAACGTTTGGATCTGAAATGAATTTAAAACTGAACAACTATTCTGTTTAATTATATAACTATCACTGGGGGTGAATGAAGAATCCTTCTAAAAAATAAAAAACTACAAGTCTCAGCACAAAGAACAAATTCTTAAGAACAGCTTGACTGAAGCCACTAGTGACATTCCATCCAAACAACCAAAATTAAATTGTTTTACTTACAGGGTCAAAAATTCAAATAAGAGTTTAGCTGCCATACTGAAATTTCTCACATTTAAGGATTCTGCTAGCCTCTATTGAAAGGTAAATAATATATTAGGTAAAGTCACACAGAAGAAAGCTCAATTACATAGTGTTCTGAAGAGCAACAGTCTTTATTGGAACTCTGAAAAGTCATTGCTCACTCAAGCACACTGAGGGCTTAAAATACCCAGGCTCAGATGATATTAACAGTGTTAGCACTTATTGCTCACTGGCATGTATTACTTATCAATGCCCAATGGGATTTTAAACTATTAAGGTGCCTAAGATGTCCACCAGTTATAATCTCTTGAAGAGATACTTTTGGCTTATCATTGAGCCTTGACTGAAATTGCATTTACTACATAAGCATAATTTTTTTTTTTTTTTTTGAGACGGAGTTTCGCTCGTTACCCAGGCTGGAGTGCAATGGCACAATCTCGGCTCACCGCAACCTCCGCCTCCCGGGTTCAGGCAATTCTCCTGCCTCAGCCTCCTGAGTAGCTGGGATTACAGGCATGCGCCACCATGCCCAGCTAATTTTTTGTATTAGTAGAGACGGGGTTTCACCATGTTGTCCAGGATGGTCTCGATCTCTTGACCTAGTGATCCACCCGCCTCGGCCTCCAAGCATAATTTTTTTAAAAGTAAATATTGAGGGCCTGCACATGTTCTCTTGCCTGCAACTATGTAAGACATGTCTTACTTCCCCTTCGCCCTCTGCCATGATTGTGAGGCCTCTCCAGCCATGAGGAACTGTGAGTCTGTTAAACCTCTTTCCTTTATAAATTACCCAGTCTCCGGTATGTCTTTATTAGCAGTGTGACAACAGACTAATACAGCAATAAAGAAGGTTTTCTCCAATGGTACAGGACAGAGAACTCAGAAATAAGGCTGTACACCTACAACTATCTGATCTTTGACAAACTTGACAAAAACAAGCAATGGGGATAGGTTTCCCTATTTAATAAATGGTGCTGGGAGAACTGACTAGCCATATGCAACCTAAAACTGGACCCCTTCCTTATACCATATACAAAAATTAACGAAGTAAGGATTAGAGACTTAAATATAAAACCCAAAATGATAAAAACCCCAGAAGACAACCTAGGCAATACCATTCTGGACATAAGAATGGGCAAAGATTTCGTGATCAAGATGCCAAAAGCAATTGGAAAAAAAGCAGAAACTGACAAATAGGATCTAATTAAAACAAACAGCTTCTGCATAGCAAAGAAAACTATCAATACAGTGAACAGACCACGTACCAAATGGGAAAATTTTCCAAACTATGTATCTAACAAAAGACTAAAATTCAGCATCTATAAGGAACTTAAATAAATTTACAAGAAAAAAATGAATAACTCAATTACAAAGTAGGCAAAGGAATGTAAATATACCCAAAGAAATGTAAATCATTCTATTATAAGGACACATGCACATGTATGTTCATTGCTGCAGTACTATTCATGATAGCAAAGATATGGAATCAACCTAAATGCCCAGCAGTGGTACACGGGATAAAGAAAATGTGGTACATATACACCATGGAATACTATGCAGCTATAAAAAAGAACGACATGTCTTTTGCAGGAACATCGATGGAGCTGGAGGCCATTATCCTTAGCAAACTAATGCGGGAACAGAAAACCAAATACCACACGTTCTCACAAGTGGGAGCAAAATGATAAGAACACATGAACAACAAACACTGGGACCTATCAAAGGGTGCTGGATCAGGAACAATAACTAATAGGTACTAGGCTAAATACCTGGGTGATGAAATAATCTGTAAGCAAACCCCCATGACACAAGTTTATCTATATAAGAAATCTGCACATGTACCCCTGAACTTAAAAAAGTTAAAAACAAAGGTTTTCCTTCATTAAATGGGAAGAGCAAAATATCCACCATGTAACAGAGGTAGCCATATGAGATATCCATTGCATACATGAATAGTAACTATGCTTTTAAGTCATGACTTTAATCTTTCTGATTTAGCTAATCCTACAAATGAGTGGGAACCCACTTTTGGCCAATTATCAGAGAGTGAAAAAAAAGTTACCATGGTTTTCTGATGGTAGTTCATGAATAGAGAGTCAACACTTGATTTGGAAGTCAGCTATGTTACAACTGATTTATGGCCACATTCTGACTGAAAAAGGAAAAGATAAATCTAACCAACATAAGGTACTAAGAACGCTGTGGAAGAACTGGGTAGTGAGAAGACGAAGAAAAAAAAACAGAAGAAGGAGAAGGAGGAGGAAGCAGAGGAAGAGGAGATTCTGAAGAGGAAGATGTAGTTAAGAATTATGCTGATTATTGAGCCATAGCCAAAGGACTAGTAATATGTTCTGAAAAAAAGCCTTATATAATTAGATAAGAAGAACCTCACGTAGTGATACAATGTTATGAAAAGCGTTATGAACATGGAAAAGGAGAGTTAAAGAAGATAGTGTGTTATGCTTGTCAGAACAAACCTCCCAAATTTGAAGGGAAACTGGAACCAACAAGTCGATGCCATCAGCCATTCTTTGGAAAGGATCACAGAGTGACATCAAAGACTGAAGGGTCCTGTGGGCTTGCATACCTAGAGAATTCAGACCTGCCTCTAGGTGGTAAGCGAATTGCGTTGGTTCATCGCCTATGGAAGGGTGTTGATGGGTTTTTACTGGGATAGATATTTATTCTGAATTTGGATTTACATCCCCTCTAATAGTAACAAATGTTTTAAACATGATCAAAAGTAAAGCAGAAAATCCTGGTTAGATATCATCTGATTGAGGAATCCATTTTCCTGCAGATGCCACAACGTATATAATACAGTGAATTTATCATCTGCTTCATCACTCACAGGGTACCCACTTACCATATTACAGGCTGACGAAGGATAAAGAGTGGTTTGCACAATTTAAATAACACGTAATGAAACAATATGCCTGGGATTAAAATGGGTTTTGTGTGAATATATATTGAAGAGTCGTGTTCATTCTTTCAATAATCAGAAAAGACACAAGGGAAACAGCTAATAAGTGAAATTTCCAGGATTTGAAACTAAATTTTTTATCATTCAGAGCAATTAACCCACTACCAGATAAACTTGTAAACTGAAACGTGCATATCAGTAGAAAGGAATTTACTACTGATCTTTATATATACTTCTAAACTGAAATGTGCATATCAGTAGAAAGAAATCCTGATCTTTTACTGAAAGCCGATGTGCTGGCTGGAAAGATGGAGTATAAGCACCTGAGAACCTGGAATGAGGAGAGGGCCCCTGAATGGGAGAAAGGCATAGATTACAAAAATAATAAACAGAACTTCTGTGTATCCCATGGTCTCCCTTAGAGCTGCCTGTGGGGCCATGGCTGAAGCCTATTTTAATCTTGACTCATTTCAGTGGTTGGAACCTACTTTTCAGATGCCCTATTCTATAGTCATTAGATATTTTGGGAGCTAAAATTTTATTAGATATGCATGAATTGTATTGACGTTTTAAAATCAGAAAAGGCAATTTTTAAACTCCTCTATGTATTTTTAAAATCTATGTTATCAGAAATGAAAAGAATTACTTTTAATATAGAATTCAAATAGATTTTAGTACAAAATGTCTCAGGATTGTATTAGAGGTAAGTAAAAACTGTGCCTACCCACATTCATCACATTTGAGCCATCCCTGAATTTTAACCTCATAGTTTTTCAATGGGAGATTTTTCAAAGTAATTGATAAACTATTGTTGAATTATGAAGTCATTAGTGCAGTGAGGCCTCATATAATAACAGAGAAAATTATTACTATAAGTCATGAAACCATAGCAGACTTTGGGTTTATATAGTGAAAACAAAACACTTTGAGACTGTTTTTCAGAAGCCCAACAACAAAGACATTTTTAAATCAAAAATATTCATTTTTATCCAGATGGCCTAATATGGATTTATTTTGACATTGGATACCTCTTTTGTTTGGCATTAGATACCTTTTAAAAATGTACAGTTATTGTGTAGCTACTATATGTTAGGTGCTAATTCAACTTGAATATGTGTTTTACACCTTTGCCTCATCTAATCCCTACAAAATCTCTTAAAGTTGGGTATGATTTGTGATTTTAGGTGTGAGTGGGATCGGGTAAGTTTGACAGAAAGAGTGTTGATGAATGTATGGGGATTTAACAGTCTAGAAAAAAAACAACCAATATTACTTGTAGCATTTTTTAAAATTAGGTGTGAAATTCCTTCATTTTCTAGGCCACTAAATAAAACACACATGTAAATTGTATTTATAACTTGTATATGTGTCATGTAGCTATGGCATAAAGCTATATATATTTATATCTGTGTTATATGATTACCTACTTGGAGCTTTAAATTACATTTTCAAGTCTAATCTCTTTACCCAACATTTCCTTCTTGTCAGTGTTCCGTATTGACCTTATTCAAAATGGATTGATCAATGTCCTTCTTTTTTTGTATAATGAGTGTCTGAGCCAAAAAATCAGATAAGCTCTGTAAAAGTTTCTGCTGCTATAGACTATGACTTTCTTGCTGAAAAGGCAAAGAATGCAAGGGCCTTCCTCCAAGGTCTTTGTCTCTCATCTGATAAACCTTGATAAACTAAAGGGCACAAGAGGTAAGAAGCATTAAGTTTACTTTCTGGGCCATTGGCTTATTGGTGAGGTTATGGAAAGCATCAGACTCTCTTGCCTTGGACTATTGGGCTGCTGGTAAAAATATACATATTGTGAATAATGCCAAAATAGCCCTCCTAAAAGGACTGACAGCTATAAAATGAATCCTTTTTAGCATTTTCCATAGGAAAATTTTTCAGGTGGAGGGTGGTGATGGTTCTTTCTGTGCTGGCTATTTTGTTCTGTCAGGATTCATAAGAAGTTGAATTAATTAACATTTGAAAATACATTTTTACTCTCAGGAAGAACTTTAACCGCATGGTTTCAACAACTACTCAATGTTAACCTTTTATTAAAATGCTGTCCTAGATTCGGGTTTTGAACTGAAAAGTTGTTTAAGGTCTAAGGTACAAAGAATGTTACTCCAGGGGAGGAGTTCAAGAAAGGAGACTTTGACCTTCTAAACAAAGCTCTGCATTTTCAGCTGCACACTAGAAGTCTACCAGGTTGCCATAAGACTTTTGTCTTAGTGATAAAAAAATACCTATTCACAGTTTTCCATGTGATTCATTAAGTACATAGTATTTATTTGTGTGGTGTTCTATGCAAAGTTAAAAACTCATACTGGCCGGGCGTGGTGGCTCACGCTTGTAATCCAAGCACTTTGGAGGCCAAGGCGGGCGGATCACCTGAGGTCAGGAGTTCAAAACCAGCCTGACCAACATGGTGAAACCCCATCTTAAAAAAATAAAAAATAAAAAAATAAAACTCATACTGCTCTGGGAATAGGCTCTTATTTTGACCAATACTATAAACAGTCTGTAGGAAGAGCTAAGAAGTGAAATGATAAAGGCTGAAAGCTTAGACGATGTTTACCAATGGCAAATGCTGCTCCAAAGAGTCTAAAACTAGCTGTCAGAAAACCTCTCCTGATACTGAGCCAAAGTTTGCTTCCTCAAGTTCAGTTCACTGCCAGGACCACAGATGACAAGTTTAGTCTCTCTTTCCACATGACAGTTTTTCAAATATTTGATGGCACCGCTTCTATCTCCCATGAGTCTTCTCTTCAGGTGAGATACCTCCATATCCCTTAAAAATTAAAACAGGTCTTCAGAGAACATGATTTTGAATTCCCTCACCATCTTATCCATCCTCTCCCGGATAAATTACTTTATTTATAAATTTGTTGTACTGTTTGGGTTTCAGAATAGAGCTCAGTGTTGTTGGCTTAATTTTATTTCTCTACTGCAGATGTGTTCCTTTAAACAAGAGGTTTAGTTTTCTTGAAATTGAAGTTCATTTCTGAAAGTGGTACCATACAGTGGCAACATGGGGTCCCATGAATGGTGAGAGTCCTTTGAAAGTCTTTCACATGAGCTTCATGCTCATTGGCTCAGCTATATTTGTATGTACCGCACCAGCGGCAAGAAACTTTGGGTATTCACTCATGCCCATTCCCTGCCCCCGACACATACTTAAACATGTTGCAATCAGAATTGAGACTGGATTCCACAAGGGGCATGTAATGAATACACTATGCAGAGTTAATACTCTTCTCTACACCCTCCCTTGATCTCTCTCCTTGCTTATGTCCTTCCCCTTTTCTCCCTTTTCCGTCACATGCTGGTCATAAGATCTCCTCCTTATTTTACTATTTGCCTTATTGTGACTCATTTCCACCACTTCATAACTGGCAGAAGCATCCAGACATTTCACCTCCCAGGATTCATCAGTCGAGGCTGAATAGTTGGTTATTGTCTTGAGAATCTTGAAACACCTGTTATCTTAAATCCTGATGTTGTTCTATATAATTATTGTGCATGATTAAAAGTAACACATCAGTGCTTTCTGTTCTTTTTTATTTCTTTTTACTGGTGTTCTTAGTTTTTCCAAAGAAATATAGTTTTTTCTCACCTCTCTGTATCTACCCCATCTTGTTCTCAAAAATATATACACATCTTATAAAATCAACTTACATTTAAACCAAGAACCATAACTACAGTTTCTTTGGATGCCATTTGGTCACAGAGGATTCTAAGCCAACAGGTGGGTATACCAAGCTACTGACCAGTAGGGTTCCCCTACATTCTTTTATTATTTTTATATATTCTTCTAGAAAGAAACAGAGAAAACACTGCAAAGCAATGTGACAAGCCCCCCTTAACACTTGAAAGTTGATGTGAGACAATTCTTTCCATGCTGAGTGAACTGAGGGTCTGCCCAAGCATCTCTCTGGGCAGACCTTCACTTCCTAACTCCTCATCCTATAGTCTTGCCACACTCCAGAGCAGATTTCCTTTACCATAAGGAGCACAGTTCCAGCCCTCAAGTGCATTTCTCCAGTTCAAGAAGGGAAAGGAAGGAAACAATGAAGTGTCCTTCATTGTGTGAAGTTTCCTTCAAGGGTCAGTGTGGTGGTGAATGTGTGTGCACGGGGACAGATAGGTGTCAAGCAGACCAAGTACAGAGCTGAGCATACTGCCTTCCAAGCAGTTGATCTGGGTTTGGCTCCTGGATATTACGCCATTACATGTTAGGACTTGAAAGGGTCAAACTCTTGAGTGTGGAATCAAATGGATGAGAAACAAGTTATCATCACTATTGCTGATCAAGCTGAATTGGAGAATGTGGCTTGAATATTAGTCACAGTTGGGTTTCCTGATATGTCCTGATATGATGGACTAATCAGCAGAGAAGTCTATGTCCTTAGAGACCAATGTCTCACAATGTTGAGACTTACATGCCCCACTCTGAAAGGAGCTGGGGCATGTAAGCTGACTCTTTACCCCAGTGTCACCAATCAGAAAAGCCATTTCTCATTCCACAGGGAGAAATGGAAAGGGAGTGAAATGAAAAGAGAACAGAAGTGTTTCTCCCATTCATTACCCTCTAAGGAAATAGAAGTTTCCTCCCCTTGCATAAAACATGAGAATTAAAGGTTAAGCATTATTTTCTGACATGAATACCTGCACAAAACTTTTTAGTTTTAAAATTACTTTCTTGTACTTGGACGTGTAAATAAATCCTATCAGTGGTGTCTAAACTGTAGGGCAGATAAGAATTATATTAAGCTTAAAAAAATAATAGATTCCCCACGTCACACTATGTTTTCTTTTTAAACAAATGTAAGTGTTAGGGCTTAACTCTAAATTACTACTGCGTTTAAGCCAGTTTTGCTCTATTGTAAACAGTGTGTACTGAGCTTATAAATTTTGCCCTGTGGAATCACAGAGAAGGGTTTATCTGACCGTGGGGTCTGACTTCTGGTGCTCAGAATGCTCATTTACTTACATTTGGGTGTGTGCTTAAACATAAAAATAACAGGGAAACTTTAAATACAAAGACCATCTTACAAGTTAGAAAAAATGTCTATTGTTACGGTACTAGGCAAGTGCAACAAAGCAAGGGACAATTCTCTAATCAGGAACTTTGGTTCTTCCTGAAATATCATTATCATCAATATGTTCTTTTTCTTCAAAAGTGAGAATTATAGTTACCTTAGAGAAGCATTCTCCAATAAAAATTATTGTGATGATAGAAATATATCTATGCTATCCAACGTATCACAGATACATGTAGCTATGGAGTACTTGAATTAATTCACGCAACACAACTCCAGAACTGAATCTTTAATATTATTTACTTTTAATTAATTTAAATTTAGGTAGCCACATTTGACTACTGTGTATCATATTGAATAGCATATCCTTAACATATGTTTTTCAAACTGTGGATTGAAATTAATGAATAGGCTCTGAAAACAATTTCATAATTGATGTCAGCATTTAAAGAAATGATCTAAAGGAGTATAGATACTGGCAAAGTTCCTCATATGTAGAAAATGTGTTATTTTATAGTTTTTTTTTTTAACTATAATTTTTTTTTATTGCATTTTAGGTTTTGGGGTACATGTGAAAAACATGCAAGATTGTTGCATAGGTGCATACGTGGCAGTGTGATTTGCTGCCTTCCTCCCCTTCACCTATATGTGGCATTTCTCCCCATGCTATCTCTCCCCAACTCCCCACCCCCCACTGTCCCCCCCCCACTCCCCCCCAACATTATAGTTTTTTAAAATATATATTTTATTGCGTTTTAGGTTTTGGGGTACATGTGAAGAACATGCAAGATTGTTGCAAAGGTACATACATGGCAATGTGGTTTGCTGCCTTCCTCCCCATCACCTATGTCTGGCATTTCTCCCCATGCTATCCCTCCCCAACTCCCCACCCCCTGCTGTCCCTCCCCTAGTTCCCCCCCACAGACCCCAGTGTGTGATGCTTCCCTCCCTGTGTCCATATAGTTTTCTTATGAGGAAAGAGAAAAATAATTACCTGGTCATCATATAAAATGTGTTTTGTGTGAATCGCTGATTTTGCCCCATAAAGTTATAAAATAGTAAGAATAATTAGGGGAAGGAATCAAAGAAGAAACACACACGGAAACTGGAATGCTATTTTTTTGTTGTTTGCACCGACAGAAAAGCCAGTGAGAAACTATGTGATGATAGCTCCACCTCGAGGTTTGATGCTAATATTTCAAGTAGGGAAACGATGAAAGGAAACACATGAGAAGAAATAGTAATTTTCTTATCATGTTCATGACACAACACTTGTGTTTCTACAGTTTCCATTTAAAAGCCCACTGATGCTGGCCTTCCAGAACCTGAATTGTCCACCTCAAACGTAGGTTCCAGGATTGGAGGTTAGTGGACAGAGCCTGCCATGTGATACTCCTGCCAATTTTCTGGTTGAGATTTTGATGTGGAACTTCAAAGGGTGACCAAAAAAAAAAATCTCATTGAGCTTTACCCCATAGAGAGCTCAAAAGTAGCCTCTGAAGTGACTATTAATTCAGAACCACTAACCTTTTATGTCTAATTGTATGAAGAGTGTATAATTATTAAATCCTCAGAACCTATTAATTATGATACAGATAATATGTCAACTCCGTATTGTGAAAATATATTATATCATGGTTGACTAATAGAATCTTTTTGGTTTTTTTAATTATGTAATTCCATTAGAGAAGAGAGGAAAGGAAGTGGTTTGTTGAGGAAGAAAAAGGGATTTTATACCACACAAAGGGAAATTATGATTCTTTCTTGATGTTTAATTTGCACCCCATAAAATTAATTCTTCTTAAGTGTTTAGTTAGATAGGTTTTGGTAATTGTATCAAAACATGTCGCTACCAGCCAAAACGAGATAATGGGCATTTCTGTAAAAGCAGAAAGTTCCATTCTACCCCTTGTTAACCCCTTCCTTGCTGTGGGATACTACTGTATTCTTTTCCAGCATTGGAGGTTAGTTTGTCTGTTCCCGGACATCAAATAAATGGAACCATGTCCTATTTATTCTAATGTTTCTGGGTTTTATGGCTCAGTAAGATGTTTTTGTGATTTATCCTGGTTGTTCCATATATTACTAATTTTTTCATTTTATTACTATTATTCCATTCTATAGATAGGCCATCATTTGTTTATGTATTTTCTCTTTCCGGGTATTTGGATCATTTCCAATTTGGGGCTATTATTTTTAAAAGGCTGCTTTTAACACTCTTGTACAATTTTTGTGGCTTTGTATTTTGTACTTTTCTCAGATAAACACATGGAAGTGGAATCTCTGAGTTATATGATAAGTACATATTTAACTTTATAGGAAACTGCCAAAAAGCTAGCCACAAGAAAAAGTCCAAGACCAGATTAATTCTATCAAACATTTGCAGGAGATTTTTTACACATTCAGGACGCCAGTGCTTTGTCAGATACGCACGTGTGCACACACATATACACAGGTGTGTGTGTGCATATATATGATATCCTTCACTTTTCTCATATGTATTCTTTGATATGTACATATATTTTGCTAAGGATTATATCAAATTCTATTTCCCAGCCTATAGTTTGTCTATTCAATTTCCTATTTTTGTCCTTTGAAAGCAGACTTTTACATTTTGATGATATAGGATCTTTTTCTCTCTTATGTAAGATGTAAGATTGTTGTTACTTCTTGCCTAAATGTTTGGTAGAATTCCCAGGTAACGTCATCTTAGAGGAGGTTGTTGATTACAGATTCTATTTCTTTAATAGATATTAGAATATTCCCATTTTCTATTACCTCTTCTATTGGTTTTGGTAATTTGTGTTTTTCAAGGAATTTGGCCATTTCATTGAAGTTGCTCCATTTATTGGCATAAAGTTTCTGACACATGCTATTTTTATTTTAAATTCTATCATTATTGTAGTTTAATTTCCTTGTTTTCTTTGATCCTTAGGTTATTTAGAAATGTGTTATTTAGTTTCAAATATTTTGGAATTTTATTCTTAGCTCTCTTATTCTTTAGGTTCACTTTAACATGAGGTCAGAGACTACCTCCAGATTAGAGGGTCACGATATACCATGAGTGTCTAGAGATGTTAACTCAACTTGACATTGACTTTTTTATAGGCTAATGGGGATAAATATCATAAAGCTCTGATGCAGCATACCAGCTTATCACCACGCTGTCCAAGTGGCTTTCCTGGACAGGTTGGTAATAAGCTGGTATGCTGCATCAAACCTTTATAATATTCATCCCCATTAAAGACAAGTCACAGGAACAACTGCATAGCCTTTAGCCCAGAGACGTTACTGTAAATGCCATGAATGCAAACCTTTTTTAAAACCTTGTTGGAAGCGACTTTATCAAATGACTTGTTGAAAGAGTATTCATGACTTTTTTAACACAAATACTGTAGTAGAACTTCAGGAAATAGACCTTTACACTAATTTTCCCTAATGAAGACGTCTTACGACAACTTGCAGGCTTCTGTGCCAATGGATAATCTAAAATTAAATCTTTTGGGCTCTCCAGAAGCAGAAAGCATCGTGAAGGATAAAAAAAAATTCTAGAAATTCAGGTCAAGCAGTGGACTGCTAGCCACAGACAACTTTCACTCAAAACTTTTAAATCAAAAATCCTGAAAGCCAGGAGCACTTACTGCCACACTCTTTTTGTCTCTTTCTCCTTCTTCCAATGACTCTCCCTATCCTTTAGCTTGGAAGATTTTTGATTGCCAAATTGAGATTTTTTTCAAAGTACACCTTCAACATTGTTACTTAAGATAAATTAGCAGGAAAAACCAAGTGTTATGCAAACTTATTGATATTCCAAACCTTTTTTCTCTGCAGATTCACGGAAGATGGGATGATTACCAATTATACAGAAATAAGGAGAATTATAAGAGAAAACTATGAATAACGGAATGTCAACAATTTTAGGTAACCTATATAAAATGCAAAAGTTTCTAGAAAATCTCAAGCTACCAAAACTGATTGAAGATATAAATAATTTGAATAGACCTAGAGCAAGTAAAAAGATTTAGCTTGTAATTTTAATACTTCCAAGAAAAAAAAGCTGAGGTCCTATAGCTCTACTGTGAATTCTAGCAAACATTTAAAAAGTGATTAATTTGAATTCTCAATTCTTCCATAAGATAGATGAGGAAGACACATTTTCAAATTCATTCTACCAGGCCAATGTTACTCCAATACCAATGCTAAGCAAAGACATCACCAAAAAAAGAAAACTAAGGACCAATTTGTATTATGAATATGGCCTCAAAAATTAAAACACATACTAGAAAATAAAACCAGTAACGTATAAAAAGAATTCTACACTATATTCATTCATAATAAAAACTCTCAATGAACAAGAACTAGAACAGAGCATTCTCAAAGGATATTGGAAAACCAATAGCTAACCTCACAGTTAATGGTGAAAACTAAAGCCTTCCTGTCTAAGATCGGAATCGAAGCAAGAATGTGCACTCTTATTACCTCTATTGAGTAGTTTCTAGAGGCTTTAGCAATGTAAATAAGGAAAATAAAAGAAAAAGACATGCTGAACACAGAAAAGTGAAACGATCTTTATGAGTGCAGATCAGTTGATCATCTATTGAGAACATCCTAAGGAATTTATGAAAAAGCTATTCGAAGCAATAGTGAGTTTAGTAAGGCCCCTTTAGCAGTCATAATACAAAAATCAGTTGTATTTGTATATATTAACAACAAAAATTAGCAATAGTAATGAAAATGCCATTTCAGTAGCCTCAAAAGAAAACTAATATAGTTAGCGATAATCTATCAAAATGTATGCAAGGTCTATACCCTTAAATATGCAGAATATTGCTAAGAGAAGTTAAATAACTATCTAAATAAAGATAGATAATGTGTTTATAGGCCAGAAGTTCAGGTAATGTTAATGTGTCAATTCTCTCCAAATTGATCTATACCAAGTTTGTACAATCTACAGCCTGCAGGCCACATGTGACCCAGGACAGCTTTGAATGTGGCCCAACACAACTTATGAACTTTCTTAAAATGTTATGAGATATTTTGTAATTTTTTTTTAGCTCAACAGCTATTGTTAGTGCTAATGTATTTTATGTGTGGCCCAAGACAATTCTTCCAATGTGTTCCAGGGAAGCCAAAAGATTGGACACCCCTAATCTATACAGTCAATGCAATTCCAATCAATATCCCAGCAGGATTTCTTTGTAGAAATTGACAAACTTATTCTATTTTTCTTTTAATGGGAATACCTAAAACAGACAAAACAATTTTTGAAAATAACAAAGTTGATTCCTTTCATTATCTGGTTTATCACTGTCATTATTAAGACAGAATTATTTACAATAGGGTAGGCATATAGGTCATCTGAAAAGAATACAAATAAATAGATTCATACATTTATTGTCAACCAGTCATTTTCCTACAGACCTGTCAAGGATGCCATGTGGAAAAGATAGGAACCATTCCACCAATCCCTTCCAAATTCTTGATCCGCAAAATTGTGAACTAAGTAAATGATTGTTTAAAGCCATCAACTTTTAGTGTAGTTTTTACTCAGCAATTGTAAACCAGAATTGATTTTTAAGTTTGTTTTGCTGTGTAATGCAAAAATTACTCTTCTCTGAGACCTCAGGGCCACAGTAAATTCTCGCTGATTCACAAGTACCTTGGAGTGTGTGTACGTGAGCTGTGTGGGAAATTGATAAAGGGGCCAAGTTTCCCATCTGGACTTGGCATATGGCAGGACAAAAACTTACGGGAGGAAGCAGGAGTGTCAACAGAGGCAGCCATGTCCTTAAGAAATCAGAGAACTTTTAGAATGGACTTAATTCACTTAATTCAATAAATTGTTATAGAACTAATGGGGGCTCACTGCCCAACATGCTGGAAGCCAGTACATATGGCATTGGGTTTTGGGTTGTTTTGTTTTTAGAAAAAAAAGCTTTATGTTGTGAGTCAACTCATATGGGAGACAGGTGTGTCAGGCTCCAATCTGTCTCCCATTGCTGTTTTATAAGGCAGAATTTTTATTAGAAAAGAACTAGAGGATGGATATTGGGATTAGCAGGTAAATGGATGAAAAGAGGGGATGTGGCCAAGTCCCTGGGCATGAGCACTTATCATCACGAAAACTCATGGGTCACATGCACAAACTCGAAGAGGAGTTAGTGTGAAATATGTGGTGGAAACTCAGGCTGTGACATCATCAAGCTTGTTCTGTGCAAACTCCATCTGGCCATCTTAGTTTCCAACTGATTTCATCCAGTTTTTTCTTGATCTCACAAGTAGAACGGATATGAACCATTCAGCCAATCCTTTCCAAATTCTTGATCCACAAAATTGTGAATTAAGTAAATAGTTGTTTTAAGCCATTAAGTTTTAGTGTAGTTTTAGCATCTCAGAAGGTTGTTTATTTTTTCTTCTCTATATCTTGCAAACTCAAGAATTTTGGTTAGTTACTGGTTTCTTAATCTTTGGGGACATAGCTTGAGTTTCAGCGTCTCAGCAAATTGTTTCTTTTCTTATCTGTTATCCTGTAAACCTAACAATTTAGTCATTGGTTCCTTAATTCCTTGGGGGCACAGTTTTCAAAATTTTCTCGAAGTCTTTGAACAGCCATAGTGGGGGCTGCTGATGTCTGTCTTATGATGCTATCATTGGTCCCCAATACTATGGCATTCAACACCCTGCATCTATTCTGTCCCTAAAAGTTTTTCAGCTTAACCCCATCACTCACCAGCATACACTCTCTGTTCTATGCCATGAGGTCTACTTGGGCATCCTGTTGTGTGTGTTTACTCACACCTGTGACTCTGTCTTCACACATGCACTCACCCACGGGCGAGACTGGTGGTCTACAAACTGTGTTCAGATCATTTCTCTATCCGTTGCCCTCTGCAGCCTGTCTCATTAAATGTGTAATGTCTTTTCAAGCTATCTTTAAACTAAGTATGCTGCTAAGGAATAGGAAACATTAAATTTGGGGATTCACAGTGATCCAGAGAAAATTAGAAAATGATCACATTTTTTATCACTGCCTACCTTTGCTTAGCAATTCACCATGTATGCATCTTTTTGTACATTCAGGATATTGAGCTGTCAGCAACTTAGCTGACTGGTGCTCTGATGCCCCAAGATGCTGTGGGTGGTTGTTATGTCCAGCCAAGTCTAGCAATGTTTCTGAATAATGTAGCTCAAATGGCTCAGCATGAAAAGTGAGCCCTCTGCAATCAGACCCCAGCCTTCCTTTCCAAATCACTCCCATCAGTCTCTCCATCTTCATCAGGTTCTCACATTTTCTACTGTTCTCATCTGCCTAGACTATCAAATAGTTTTCTAATTGGCTGAGGAGAGATACAAGAAAGTAGATAGCTCTGGAGTCTCATTTCTTCTTTTTTCCTTAGCAAGTCTGAGTTAACTCAATGAGAAAACAAGATGCTCACACAAGAACAGAAAACCAAATACAGCATTTCTCACTCATAAGTGGGAGTTGGACATTGAGACACATAGACACAGTGAGGGGAATATCACACACTGGAGTCTTCCATGGGGTGGGGGGAAAGGGGCTTATTACAACAAATATCTAATGCATGTGGGGCTTAAAACCTAGATGACAGGTTGATAGGTGCAGCAAACCACCATGGCACATGTATACCTATGTAAGGAACTTGCACATTCGGCACATGTATCCCAGAACTTAAAGTAAAACAAAAAAAGAAATTTTTAAAAAAAAAAAAAAAGATATTTCCAGAGACAGAGCTCTAGACTAGAGTCAGCATTTCTAGCAGGCTATTTCATCATCCAGTAAATTCTCATTGTTACGTAGCTGACTATGGTTAGCCGGACTCCCTTACTCTATAACTATGTAGAGCAATGCAGGACCTGGGTCCTTCTATTGGAGACTTTCTCATGATGTTTTCAAGTATATTCCACCTAAGCAGGTCTCTGCAGGACAGTAAGGCCAGAACCGTATATCATCCCACTGAACCTTATTTGCAGCGACACGATCAGACCAGGGTTTATAAATCCATGCCTTCTTTGTACCTCACTGCATTTTTCCATTTCTATGTCCCATCACCATCTGTTTTCCACCTAGAAACCAGAATTATGCTTTTAGACCATAAGACAGATCATTCCATTCCTTTACTCAAAGCCATCTAATGGCTTTCCATCTTCCTCAGAATAAAATTTGAAGTGTTCATCATAACCAAGCAGCCCTTTTGTGATCAACCCCTCCCCGGCTACATCTCCACTCTATTCTGGCCACTCTCCACCTGGGTCACTCCATGCCAAACTTCCTTGCAGTACCTCCAGTACACGAGGCAAACTCTTGCCTGCAAAGCTCTTTTTCTGGTCTTCTCTGTGCTCTACTCTCTTATTTCCTTCTTAGATCAAAGGCCACTTGTTTTCTAAAGGTCTTCTCTGACTCCCGTTTATAAAATGGTGCTGCCTATTCAATAACTCAGTTTCCTTGGCCCTCTTAAACATGTGATATCACCTATCACCAGCTTCCATGTTCTATATTTACTGATTTATTGTATGTGGGAAGTAAAGCTTCCTCTTCAAAATGTCCTTCTTTGTTAAAAAACAAATCATAAGTGTGCTAATAACTCTTTGTTAAGCCCTACTGTATGTAGCTGTTAGACACGCCATGCTTACAGGCACATAGTACATTCTATGTCCTTGTACTTTAACTGAAATATCTGTGCTGGATGTGCTCACAGGCATGTCCCAGCTCACCACTGCTTTTACCTGTTTAAAAAAGTTTTAAGTTATTAGCCAATCAGGTTTTAGTTTAAATTGTAAGGTCTGGCTCCAGCCAACAGAAATCAGACACAGCAGTAAGGAGGACCCCAAATGCATAAGGGATAAATATGTTTGCCTTTCCTTTGTTCATTGTACTTTCCGGCAAAATAGCTAGTGTAAGTACCCTTCCTGCAGTGCAGGAAGTAAAAATTGCTTTGCTAAGAAATTCGTTGTCTCAGTGCTAATTTTTCTTTGCAGCACCGAGCATCTCTTTCCAACATTTCACATCTCCCCTACTATAATCTAAGCTTCATAAAAGCAGAGACACTATTTTGCCGACTATTATTAGTGGCTAATATGTAGGAAGGCTCAATCAATAAGTGTTGTTTTTAATTGAATCAAATGAATATTCTCCCAAGGCTCTTGCCTTTGACTAAAGTATTTTCTTAGCCTAGAAAATCACTACTTCCCCACTTTAATTTGATAGACAAAGACCTATAAACCATTTCCATGACTGGGCCAAAGTTAATATGTAGATAGTATAGTATATTTTCATTTTCTAGGGCAATGTTTACTGAAAATACATTGCTTGTCTTCGAACATAAAATAGTACCTGACAAATTCAGTGTCCTAAGTTTTTTGTTCTAAAAAATACAATTATTTTATTTCTAAAGCCCCTTCTAGTCTGTGTTTTTCATTGTAAATATTGAGAAGTTATCCAATTCATGTGGATCCCTAAAACAATCCCCCATCCCAGCATGAGACTGTAAGGGCCTTTCCTACATAATCCCACAGTAAGTAGCCTGTGATTCCCTCTAGAAGGGCACTTATATTATATTTTAATTATAGGTTTACTTTTTTGACTTCCTAACTAAATTATGAGTTTTATATAGATAAAATCTATATTCTTTTCATCTTTTTGTTATCCATGCCTGACATTATATCTGGCACATAATAAAAGCTCAAAATTTTTCTTAATAAGTGAATAAATTCCGTTAATAAAATACAATCTCATTCATTTTGATCAAAATCTATAATTAAAAAAAAAAATAAATTGTCCACGGTTTGAGTTAGGAAATACCTGAATGGCACATTTCATGGTTGTCCTCCCTATCAGAGATCAGAGATGCAGACTCTGAGCACTTGGCTTTAAAACTGAGTCACATTAACTGAAACAACACATATTTAATGGTTTGTGACTGTTCCCACCTGCCACCTCAAGAATTTCAGCTCTTACAAAGTATCCTTTACAAGCCCCTGAATTTCTGAGAATTCCCTGTGGTATCTGACTTGTACAGACATCCTATATGTCAGTAGGCCTTTGATTTTAATGTACATACCAGTCCCAGGACTTTTGTCAAAATGGAGGTTCTGATTCTGTAGGTCTGGGGTGGGATCTTAGTGGCTGCATTTCTGACCAGTTCCCATTTGTTGCTGATGCTATTGGACTTTGGACCCCATTTTGATAACCAAGAATATAAACTACAATATGTAGACATCCATGAAAGAGTCTTCATCAGTATTTGATTTAGAATAGAATTAATGTCTTCCATTGCAACAAAGAGTGACATGTTCAGCCAATATTGCACCCTTTAGAAGGTGGCTTCAAGCCTAAAAATACATTATTCCTACCCCTTTAAAAAGAAAATACCTTGTAGCCTTAGGATTAGAATTTAAACTGTTGGTTGGTAATAGATATTTTGATGGTAGAAAATACTAGAATCTAAACTTTTTCATCAGTTTCTAAAAATCTAATTTGTTCGAGTCAAAAGTTATGGAATAATTTGGAAAAGAAGCAAACCATCTGGATATTAATGAAACATCAAAATCTCTCAGACTAGCTTAATATTTTATGGTGTTTCTTTATAGTCTGTAATTTAAAACATCAATCAAATATTGCCACAGAAGGTGGCAGGTCAAAAGTGCTTGACCTAGAGAGACCATAATGTTAGAGCTGCTAATTAGGACAGCTGCTTCAATTAGGAAAGCAATTTGAGGACAGTCTGCCTACTGAATGAAAAATATGAATCAAGTGACAGCACAACAGCACTGTGTTGACCTTATTGGCCTATGAGCTAAATTTAAAGGTGTGAAAAGTGTTGTGTGAATTCCATGTGAAGATAAAACAAAATCACAAATGTGACGTTTCCAAACAATTATGGGGAGGGCTAGGCAGAAATTTAGGCATAGGACAGAGAGCTGAGCTTTTGTCTGTCTTATTTTTGGTCTTATATCTAGGCAATAAAACATCCTTGACCGATCTTCCCAAAGAGTTCTTCAGGAAGGTAAATATATGGTAACAACCACCTTTGCATGGTGAAGAGGACTTTAGAAGAGAGGCCATGGATCGAGAAAAGATGAAGCCTAGCAATGGAAGAGAGGTTTCTTGAATTCAGATTAATGTATTGAAAAACTAGCATAGCAAAATGGGGGCCTTTCTGAAATTGTGGATTTGAATCTAACATAAGTAAAATCATGTACTGCTTGGGAGTAATACAGTTTTGAAAATTATTTGCTTCCCTTAGCTAATATTTGCATGATACTTGCAAGGCAATTTATAAAGCAATTCTTCAATGCTTTATAAGAATGTTATTTTCATTTTAGAGATGAGAAAACTGAAATGTAGAGAGATCAGGGTTTGACAGTGATAAAAACACTAGTATTATCTAGCCCCCTGCAGAGTCCATGATCTTCTTAGTAAATCAAGTCATTTATTTTACAAAGATTTTCACATGCAATGCTTTATTTCTCTATGGACAATTCCAGTGTTTTAGATCAGGACCACATAATTTACAGGGTTTATTTTAACACATTTGCCATTTGCCCCCAGAAATGAGCACTGGCAGAGAGCTGTACTTTTTTTTTTTTAACCTAAATGGGAAAAGGGTTAAAATATTTAATAGATCATCAACAGTTATCAGGATACAATTTCTGTATTGGTAAACTTGAGTAAATAAATCCCAGCTATCCTTGCCTCCTTCAATGAGTTCAATTCCATTTTTAATCTCGCAGCCAACCTTTCCAAAATATTTGGAACTGGAAGCAGCCTCCAAACACCTGGTGAACATTTTCACACCAGTGGATCTGATACTCACTAAATGCATGCCTTCCTTTTCCTGTCTCCCTGCATTCTACCAACAGCTGGATGAAAGATGACTCATTTGTGCCAACTATCAAAATGTGATGTTTTCATAATCTGAAAATCATAAAGCTTCTTCACGGATCAGGACCTATTCTAAGCTATTTTAGGAGATGTACTGCCAAATAAAAGAGTGCTTATTGCAACTACTCAAAATGCTTTTTGAAAAGAATGTTTTATACCAAATTCATACCATCTTATTCAATTATTGGGCCAATTATCCATACCATATTCTGCAAAATAACATTTTCTAAGTTAGAAATGATGGGTATGATATTTGTTTAAAGGCTTACATCTTTACAAAAAGTATGTCAAATGCAAGAGAATCAAAGAAATGCTATAAATATTTGAAATTGACATTCTGAAGTCTCTAGAGCATCATGGCCCAAAAATTTCTGTGTGGTCAAGTCTTTATTTACCTTTCCAGGTTTAAAATATATAAACATGATATTCAAAGTAAGGAAAAAATAAGAACGGAATAAGTAGAAAAGCTTAAAAGGAAGAAAAAAAGAGTGAAAAATTAGTTAATTAAGAAAAAATAATTGAAATAATCAATAAAACAATTTCTTTAAAAAATTAAAGTATCTGATTAGATTGATCCAGAATGAACACAAAATTATACACTATTAAAAATTAACATGGAAAAATATTGAAGATACTGTAGAAAATTGTTAAAACCTAAAGGAAAATCTATAAAATATTTACTAACAATTTGCTACCTAGATAAAAGTGTAAGTTCTAGAAACACAAATTATCAAATTTAACCTTAAGAGAATGGGAAATCAGATTAGATAATTCATTAAATTTAAGTATTTATTGAAAACCTATTACTTCCTAAAACTGGCTAGCCAATAAGAACCTATTTATACAAACTACCTAAGATCCCTCTCACCTTATTAAAAAACCCTGATACAAGAATTAGAAAAACAGATACAAATAAAAAGGATATAATAAACCAAAAGTTCTTAACATGTGCTGTCAACATAAAATTTTCTAGAGTTTATTGCAATATACATTTATTAAGATATATTGAGATATAGTTTATTGAGATTCAGTTCACATACTATACAATTCATTAAAGTATAAAATTCACAGAGTTATGCTTCTATTGCTACAATCTAATTTTAGAACATTTCCAGTACTCCGATAAAATCCCCATGCCAATTAGCAAACAGTCATCTCCTACCCCCACCTGCACCGTAGGCAAATGCTAATCTACATTCTGACTCTATAGATTTGCTGATTACAGCCAATTCATACAAACGGAATCATACAATACGCAGTGTGTTGTGACTGGCTTCTTTGACTTATAGCATAATACTATCATAGTTCATCCATGTTGTAGCATGTATTGAAACTTCATTTCTTTTACTTCACAAATATTATTCAATTGTACGAATATGCTGTATTTTATTCATCCATCAAATAAATTAATGGGCATTTGGGTTGTTTCCATTTTTGGAAATTGTAAACAATGCTTCTAGGAACATCCATATATGAGTTTTGGTGTGGATGTGTTTTTAGTTTTTTTGCATATATACCTAGAATTGAAATCATTAGGTCATATGGAAATGATACGTTTAACATTTTGAGGAACTGCCAATTTTTTTGCCAAAGTAGCTGTACCTTTTTACATTCCCATGAGGAGTATATGGGGTTTCCTTATCTTCACATCCTTGCTGATGTTTGTTATTGCCTGCCTGCCTCTCTTAGTCTAAGCATCCTAGTGGATGTGTGTAGTAGTATCCCATTGTGGTTTTGGATTGCATTTCTCTAGTGGCTAATGTTGCTCTGTAGTCAGTGTTCTTCAGAGAAATAGAAACAATAGGATAGATAGACAGAAAGATAGATGATAGATAGATAGATAGATAGATAGATAGATAGATAGATAGATAGATAGATAGATACGAGTGATTGGCTCATGCAATTATGAAGACTGAGAAGTTCCACAGATCGGCCATCTGAAAGCTGGAGACCCAGGAAAGCTGGTGGTGTAATTCAAGTCCAAATCTGAAGGACTGAGAACAGCAGAGTGAATGGTAAGTCTTTCTGTGTACAAAGTCTCCAGCTGTATAAAGGCTGGAGAATCAGCATTGCTGATGTTCACGGGCAGGAGAAGATGAATGTCCCAGCTCAAGAAGAAAGAGTGAAAACATTCTTCCTCCTTTTTGTTCTATTCAAACTCTCAACAAATTGGAAGATGTCCACCCACATTGGTGAGGACAATCTTCTTTACTCAGTCTACCAATTCAAATACTAATGTCTTTCAAAAACTCCTTCACAGACACATCCAGAAATAATGTTTCACCAGCTATATGGGCATCCCTTAGGCCAGTCTAGTTGACATATAAAGTCTAAATATCACAGACACTATGCATCTTTTAATGTAATCTGGCTATTTGTATATTTTCTTTGGAGAAATGTGTATTCAGATTCTTGGCTCATTTTTTATTAAAACTTACTTTTCTGTTATTGATTTGTAAGAGTTTTTCATCGATTGTGGACATAAGTCTCTTATGAGATGCATGATTTGCAAATATTTTCTTATATGAGTTACCTTTTCATGTTCTTGATAATCTCATTTGGAGCACAAAAGTAATTTTAATGAAATCCAATTTATCTATGTTGTCTTTTTTTGTTTGTGGTTCTGGTGCCTATCTAGGAAACCACTGCCTATCCTAAGGTCACAATTTATTCCTATGTTTTCTTATAAGAGTTTTGCATTTTTTCTTTTACATTTAGATTTATGATCCATCTTGAGGTAATTTTTGTGTACAGTGTGAGGAAGGGGTCCAACTAAATTCTTTAACATGTGGATATTCAGTTGTTCCAGCATCTTTTGTGGCAAAGACTAATCTTTCCCCATTGAATTTTCTTGGTGCTTTTGTCAAAATCAATTGGTCATAAATGTAAAGATTAATTCCTGGATTGTCAACTCTGTTCCATTGATGTATGCATCTATTTTTATGCCAGTACCACACTATTATGATAACTGTGGTCCTAGACAGAGAGCTGGGGTTTAGGGAGCCCTGTGTTCATGGCCACACCCGTCACTTACTGTGACACTTAACCAGGGGTAAGGGGTGAGCCATGGCATAAATGCCATAACTCTTACAGTTCTTATCAAAAATTTAGTAGATTTTTTTGCATAAATACTTCCCCATTTGCTGTATACACTTAGACAATTTCTAGTGAGTTATAACATTTTAAAAATAATTTTAACTAGTTATGATTGTTTCATTAAGGTGAGGATCTATGGTGCTGTTCACACCATCAACATTGCCATTTCAGAAGTCAATTTGGGATTTGAGGGAGTACTTAAAAATTTTTTTTATCTTTCTGCTTTTTAATTTAGGTAAGTGCTACTGCTATGTTCTAATTCACTGATATTTTCTGCTGTGGTGCCTAATTTTATGCTAAATAACCAATGAACTTTTCCATTTCAGATACTATATTTTTCATCTTCAGAAGTTTTTCTTAAAAATTTTATATCTTTCATTTCTCTCATCACTATATTTTTTCCTTCAAATCCTTGATTATAATTAGCATACTTGTAATAAATATCTTAAAGTCTTTGAGTGCTTATTTTACCTTCTGGGTCATTTTTAGTCAATTTTTGTTGACTGATTTTATTTCCCTGGTTACGGTTCACATTTCCCTGCTTTTTAGTATGTCTTATAATTTTTATTACATGCTGGGCATTCCAAATACTATGTGTTTGAGTATCTGAGCTTTGACTTTTAATAGAATGTTGGAATGTTTTTTCTGGAAGATTATCATTACTTAACAGCTTAAATGTTTTGAGGTTCATGTTTAAACCCTGACAGCTTAAGTCTAGGGTAGCCATTACTTTAGGGATAATTTAACTCTACTGCTGAGATGTGGCCTGTCTGGAATCTCTACTGAATACTCTAAAGATCAGAAAATTATGTCTATTTTGTCTCATCAGAGTTCAAATATATACCCACCCTGTGTGAGCTCTGGAAATTTTTCAGCATATAGCATCCTGGTCCTTTTATGCTTGGGTTCAGGAAATTTTACCTTAAGCATGTGTGGCTTGATGTTCAGCCAAAGATTCTGAGCCAAAGACTAAAGTCGGAGCTCTTTCTCCTACATTCAACAGGACAAATGTGCTCTGCTTGGAGTCACTTTCATGTGCAACAGTGCGTACGTAGGCAGAAAACCATGGTTATGACAGTGGTCGCTTCATTGATTTCCTTTCTCAGGGGCTCAATTCTATGATTCCTATCATCTAATATCTGGAAACAGTTATTTTATGTATTTTTTCTATTTTCTAGTTGTTTTCTAATTGTTTCTATTTTCTAGTTACAGCAAAGCGTAAGTCTGGTCCAAGCATCGTGACCTCAAAATGAATCAACATGATAATCATAATAAGCTTTTGAGAAGGGGAGTTGTATTATGAAAGCAATAGCTTAAGAAGATAGGTTTGAAAATGGTGGACAAAATACAAACAAATTTCAGTTAACCCCTGACCTCGATGAGTTTACAATTTAATGTAAATGTTTCAAAATCTTTCCATTAAATTGCACTGGGAAAATAAGACCTCTCATTTTAAAAACTTTCTTATGTATTCCTGTGTCCTATAGCAGAGATCCCCAAACCTGACTATAAAACAGAATCATTGGAGAACTTTAAACAAACACAGATAACAACCCAAATCTACTCTCTTAGCAAATTTCTGGTAGACACTACAGTATTTTTAACTATATTCATCATGCTGCACATTTTAAATGTCAAAACATGAAGATAACAAGGCAACAACCCATATTGCTCCGATGCAGACAGTCTGAATGGGACAGAGAAATACGTATTTTTAAATGATCTCTTCAGGTAACTTTCACACAGCCAAACACACACATTCCAGATGTAGACTAAACCGCTTCAGATTGTCTTCGGGGAGCCCTCAAATTCTCAAAATTGTTTCTGATTAAGTTGATGCCAATCTGGGATCTTTTGTGTTCCTCTTTCCTCTCCTGAGTCTATCTTATTACTGAGTTTAAGCGGAGTTGTAGTATTTCTTGGAAAGCCTAGGTGGCCTCAAACCTTCCCGACCTATGTAATGTGACCCATGGTCCCACACCGAGTCACATAAGGAGCTTTGCAGATCTGCCTTATTCTACTGCTACCGCTTTTTGAAAAAGCATCTCGTGAGTTCCACTCAACATTTCCTTAAAATGAGTGTTTACCCAAGTGAAAGCCTTTTGCTTTCACAGCTGGCCTTCCTGTCTGAATGGCTTTCCTGCTCTGGGGCCTGAACACCACTTCAGAACCCCATTTTATGAACACAAAGACCACCAAGATGCCCATTCTCTCAAGACTCAGTTCTTTCTTTAGTGAAACTCTAGTTATCCCTCACTGGGTTGTGATAGTCTGGAGTCTTCTTTCTACTTGGCACTATTTTCTAGGGAAACCCCAAATGGCCCTCAACTTACAGAAACTTTCATGGAGGAAAGCAATTGGCCTTTTTCTAGGTCTTCTGGAAAAGCCAGCTGGCCTGAATTTTCTTTTCCGCAGCTGCCTATAAGCTCCATCTGCATTTCAACCTTCACAAGACAGAAAGTTCTAATCCATGTGGTCAGCCAGTGTCCCTTGGCAGTGAATCACATCATCTTATTTTCCACATTAAATCTAGAAAACTATTTAAATTCAACTGGACAATGAGAAAGGCCAAATCATTTCTAAGGTCACAATTAAAAAGCACTCCATAATCCAGTTCAGTGCAGACTGGGATTTTGGACTGGCGTGACAGCAAACTTTAGTTTGCTGGTCATTGCCTGTTCTATGTCTTCTGAGCTTGCTGTCTAGCTTTTACAGACAAATGATAAATCAAATTCTGACAGCATTATAAAGATAAGTGAAGTCCATATGTTAAATTTCAGGGGAATTTCTATTAGCTAAAATATTGGTGGAGTGGGATAAGAAAGATATGGTTTTTTTTTCCTTTTTTTTTTTCCTTTTTGAGATGGTGTCTTGCTTTTGTCACCCAGGCTGGAGTGCAGTGGCAACCTTTTGGCTCACTGCAACCTCCACCTCCCCAGTTCAAGTAATTCTTCTGCCTCAGTCTCTTGAGTAGCTGGGAATACAGGTGCCTATCACCATGCTGACTAATTTTTGTATTTTTAGTAGAGTCAGGGTTTCACGATGTTGGCCAGGCTGGTTTTGAACTCCTGACATCAGGTGATCCACCTGCTTCTGCCTCCCAAAGTTCTGGGATTACAATCGTGAGCCACTGCGCCCGGCCAGATATTCTTGAACAACGTGCCACAGGCATCAGACTTTGAAGCAAGCAAAACAGCCCCAAACAGGTAGGTAAAAGGAATTAGTTCCAGCCCCTCTGCTCCCAGCTCAGCTTGTACTAACAGCAGAATAACTTGACCATATCGTTTGTATGGTAGTTCTCATACAAATGTAAATTAAATTGATTCTGAAACCATGCACCTGGACCTCTACTCATATTCCCATTAGTGTCCATTTTGATACATCCATTCAGAGACTACAGGGGCAAACACTAAAATCAACAAATCAACACATTAGAGAATTAAGAAAAATAGAAATATGCATAATGCAACCAAGGCTTGTTGATTACATTAAAAAAGTTTATTTCAGGTATTTATTTGTAGGGTACTAGGTAATCAAGAGTAAATGAGAGAGATCTTGTCCTCACAGGGGAGAGACAAATAAATAAAGAAAAACCATAAATACAAGCATCTTTTACTATCAAAACTATTCTATTCATGAGATTTTTAGTGAAAAATATTATTTTATCTGATATTTTGAATAGTGAGGTGAAGTTTAGATGCAACAGATATATCTAAAAATTTATTAAAATTTATTTATCTGAGTTTTGATATCATAGTTAAAATAGTAAGAAATCTTGTACTTAAGAATCTGTGGCAATAGATGCCATAAAGGAGGAAAATGAGTTGCTGTGATTAATAACAGGAGGAAAAGACTAGTTTAGACAGGGTGATTAGAGGACTCTGCTCTCAGAGGGGTGATGTTTCAGTGACCTTGAGAAAGGAGAAGCAGCTAGCTGAGTGAAATGTGGGGGAAAATGTTAAGATTGAGGAGTTTAGGATAGAGATGCAAGGAGGGGCCTGACCTTGCAGTGCACTGTGGGGCTGGGCCAATGTTTGAATTCAGTTTAAGGTCGTGTTTGGCCATCAAAGGGCTATCCCTTAAAACACTCTTATGAAAGGATCCACAGCGATTTCCTAAATCCATCAGAGACCCGAAGAATCAGAATAAGAGAGTGTCCGTTAGAGCAACAGACTTGCCCTAAAGGAATGAAGACTTCCTGAGCATGAACATTGGCACTAAGGCTGCTCTTAACAGGAACCTTCAGAATTTGATCTTAGGACATGCAACTTCTAACATCCAAGGCCACACTGTGTAGTGACAAAATGACAAACGCCACCTGGTGCATCTCTTTCATTCTCATTGAATTTGACAAGAAAGATAAACAATAGCCACACAAGAAAGTCAACTTTGCCTAATGAAGAGACGCTGCAGCATAAGGCAAAGGCATGAAAATGCCAAAGCGCCGGTAAAAACACCAGTGCAATTGCAGGGGACCAAGATCACAGAGGAGCATGGCAGGAAGGGGTGCTGTTTTCTTTGGAGCTTTTGATTTTCAAAGTTCAACAGAATACAGGGTTATCTGTGAGAAGGCTGAGAGTGGATGTGTATAAACCACACATCATCCTCTGGGCTATGGATTCAACTTGCTGACTCAGCTTCTCACTAACTTAGCGGGCTGATATCCACCATGGGACATTCATTCCTTAGATTTAATGGAACTTCTCTAATCAGTTGAGATACTGACAACTTGGCTGGTACTAACATCCAAAGGGATGCCAGATACAGCTAAACCAATAGTTGGAAGAGAACAAGTTAGGCTCCAACAAAGGTCCAGATCTGGGAAAACTAGCCTCTCACACAGATGTTTCTGCACAGAGATTTTATAGAACAAAGATGAATTTCCTGTTTTCAGTACATCTTAGACTAGTTGAGCGATGGATTAGTAACAACAATTTGCATCATCTGGTTCTGGAACTTTCTGTAAGAAAATGGTCTAACAGAATCTACAAAGCAGTGGTAAAAACCATGCTATCTTTTGGCCAAGTAGTAGGCGAAGATAGAGCTGACTTTATTCAGGCATAAATGACAGCAACCACAAAAAAACAACATCAAAGTATTCTACAACATAAAAAAGAGAAACAGCATGAGAAAGAGGAAGAAATATAAATTACTACAGGGAAGAAAAAACACTTTTAGGTTTAGGTCTAGACATTTTAAATGGGAAGACTTTCTCTCCATCTCAAGGCAGTGAAATAAAACATGGTTTTTATCAATCAAGACTTAAAAGATGGTGGCCGGGCACAGTGGCTCAGGCCTGTAATCCCAGCACTTTGGGAGGTTGAGGCAGGTGGATTACCTGAGGTCAGGAATTCAAGACCAATCTGACCAATATGGTAAAACCCCATCTCTACTAAAAGTACGAAAATTAGCCAGGCATGGTGGCAGGCACCTGTAATCCTAGCTACTCCAGAGGCTGAGGCAAGATAATCCCTTGAACTGGGGAGGCAGAGGTTGCAGTGAGCGGAGACTGCACCATTGCACTCCAGCCTGGGCAACACAGTGAGACTCCATCTCAATGAAAAAAAATGAAATATAGGCCAGGAGAGGTGGCTCACCTCTGTAATCCTAGCACTTTGGGAGGACGAGGTGAGCGGATTGCCTGAGCTCAGAAGTTCGAGACCAGCCTGGAAAACATGGTGAAACCTCATCTCTACAAAAATACAAAAAATTAGCTGGGCATGGTGGCATGTGCCTGTAGTCCCAGCTACTCAGGAGGCTGAGGCAAGGGAATTGCTTGAACCTGGGAGGTGGAGATTGCAGTGAGCCTAGTTTGCGCCACTGAACTCCAGCCTGGGTGGCAGAGTGAGACTCCTATCTCCACAAAAAAAAGAAAGAAAGAAAGAAAGAAAAAATAAAAGGAAATATGGTAGCAAACTGAGAACATAGGGGAATTGGACAAAAGGAAAGCAACAACCTGAGGACACAAAAAGCAGCATAACATAATTATAAACATTTAGATGCTTCCTAGACAGTTGTCCACTGCAGGAAATTCAAACAATGAGGTTAAAAACAAGATGGAAAGGCTCTTTTAAAATAGAGATGAAAAAGAAAGAAGACATGAAAAACAACAAAAGGAGATAATTAGCTATTGTGATCAGACAACAGAGATCTGGTATACAGATAACTAATATTTCTGAAGAAAGAAGACACTAAAAATAAACCTCACTAGTTCTATTACTATTATTATTAGAATCCACTGTACCCCATTATTTTGGGCAGCAAGATATGTTAAAGACCGAATGGAGTACATGCAATACACTGTGGTTGTGATTGTGATCCCTTTCTGACTGTACTTCTAACTGCTTCAGCTTTATAGATTTTACTGCTATTATTTGGCATAGTATATGCTATACATAAAGAGCACCTATAAATTAACTAAAAAATCAAGAATATCCTAATAGAAAAAGTGACAAGGAAAATAAATTTATTCTATAAATGTGAAGAAATGAAAACACACAGTAAATAGATTAAAAAGATAAACCTTGCTATCCATCAAAAGTAATGTTAATGATGACAATTTTTATCAATTAAGCTTTTAAAAATTATAATATCTTGTTGAATCAAAGATGTGGGAAAGTAGACATTTTATACATATTATGTGGAAATATAATCAATATAATATTCCTAGAAAGCAATTTAGCAACATATTTAAAGAGCTGCAAAATATTCATATTATTTGATGTTCCAACTAAAACCCAGAAAAAGAAATTTACTCACTATTGTTTAGAATAAATATACTTTATATAGCATCAGGTCATCTATCACATATTAACATATGTATGTGTGCATACATATAGATATTAGAAGATGGGAAGGGAAATATTCAAATTTCTGAATGGTTGACTTTTCTTTTTATATTATAGGCAATTCATTTTATTCTTTGTGTTTCTCAATAGTTACCAGGTCTCCCCAAATAAACATTTATTACTTTCATTATATATGAAAATAAATGAACAAAAAATGGAATAATAAATAATTCCCAAATAATAGTCCTTATCAATGCCAGTTCATGAAAGGTAAACAGAGACATAGAATATGTCTATAATATAAATTATAAAGTTTATCCAATAGGAATCAACTATTGGATCCTGTAGATAGAATAAAAACCTTTTATCATCAACTATGATGATGAAAAAATTGTAAGTGACTCATAGAAGACATTAGACTAGGAATAAGTCCTCAAAGCTTCTAAGTTTTCCCATTTTTCCACCACATAATTTTTACCATAGTGTGATTGAAATAGAAATGCTTATTATAGTGAATAAACAAAGAAAACCATTTGGGTTACAGATTTTAAAAAACTGTAACTATCTACTTGTCTGACTTTTATATGTGTGGCTCACATAAAGATTCAAAGGCTATGATCAAGCTGAGCTCAGAAGTAAATTATTACCTTTATTGTGATGATTATGCTTTATTCTTTTTAAAAATATAGACTAAATATCCATCTCTGAAAATTTGGAAATAATCTGAAACTCTAGCAAAATTAAGATGTATGTTTAAATTTATGAATTCCTAAATATAAAAGGAGTAGTGTTGACAAGTAACCTCAAGAGCTAGTTTTGGAAAAAATATAGTAACAAGCCTTGGTTCTATCTAAGGTTATATCGAAAATGTCATTAATGAAATTAAACATAAGATAGATAATGTAACCAGAGGTAGACTTTTAAAATCAAACAATTCTCTGTTTCCAAATGGACCTACTCCCAAATGAGTCACTTGAGATTTGGGGGCATTTAAAAATGAAAAATTGACTGAATTATAGCAAAGATAATGTTTAGCAATTTTAGTTTTGTGATTCAAGTTGCCTAATGCTAGGAAGGACTGGGTATGTTGTACCTGATTTAAACACTACAGGGAAGAAAAACAAATCCAGGAGGCATGCCAGATCCACCCCAAGGAATAGCGACTGCATGAAGAAGGGAAGGCCTCACAACGCAGCCACGAGCACAGCCCCGGGAGGCTCCAGGTAACAGCAGAAACAGTACTTATGCCTGATTGAGCAGTGTCTAGTACCCATCTCACCACCGGTTAGTTCTAGGCAAAGGTAGATATAAGCAATTCACGATGGACATGAATCTGTGCATTGCTGGTTTTGCACATATTTGGGGGGAGAATATTTATCTGTCACCCCTCCCTGCTGATGGGACAAAAGCTGGTTTTGCTCCTTGCTCTCATCTCCTTCTAGCTTCTTTTGTAAAAGTTGCTTCCTAAAAAGCAATGTTTGCTTTTGGTTTTGTTTTTAAAAACTGCTCAGACCTTTGTTTAGGGTACTTTGGGCCATACAGTGGGACGGGTGTCATTAAGGGGGAAGAGAGGTAGTTTCGGAGTCACGTGTCTTTAGATGTTGAGGAGGGTAGTGGTTACTCTGAAGTAGACTGAGGGGGTGGGGCTGAGAGATTCCCCAGAAACAGAAACCTAGGTCTTGGGCTGACTCTGCCCCCTGAGGTGACAGGAACAGGAAAGAGAAAGTGTGTGAGGGTGAGGACTGGAGACCAGGGACATGGCCTTGCAAGCTCTATTACTCGAAGGGCCTACTTGAATCCTTTTTTCAGAGGGGACCATTCTGTGGGTGTCCTGAAACAAGATAAGAATGGCGCCATCTGGACTGCATGTGTGTGGGAAGGGGTACTCCACCATCTTCCTAGACCTGGTGACCCACAAGTTCTTATCTTCAGAAAACAGGAGGAAATGCTCTGACATTGCATTTCAGCTAATGTTGGTGCCTGGATTTTAAAACTGGCTTCAATATTATTTACATTCCAACAGACAAACAAGTTTAAGAAAGGAAATAATCTAAAGAAAATTTAGCTTTATTGTTAATGGTATAACTTAAACTGTGAATTATAAATATAACTTTCAAATTAATATAGTCTTAAAAATATCTGTGGAAATTTGTTTTGTTTTCCTTGATTTATTTGTGTAATTAAACACTGGGGCACTAATGAATGATGAAAATATGACCAAAAGTCTAAAGTCAAGAAATATTTAAACTAAACAATGCAGAAAGGCTAGAGAAATATTTGACAATAGTATTTCATTTCACAAATTTAAAACTTTCATCTTTTTTTATAACATGTTTTCAGGCCCCGCATGGTGGCTCATGCCTGTAATCCCAGAACTTTGAGAGGCTGAGGTGGGCAGATCACTTGAGGTCAGGAGTTCGAGATCAGCCTGGCCAACATGGGGAAACCCCATCTCTACTAAAAGTATAAAAAATTAGCTGGACATGGTGGTGGGTGCCTGGAGTCCCAGCTACTCAGGAGGCTGAGGCAGGAGAATTGCTTGAACCCAGGAGGTGGACTTTGCAGTGTAAGATTGCGCCACTACACTCCTGCCTGGGCAATAGAGTGAGACTCGATTTCAAAAAAAATATTTCTATGTCCACATAGATCCTTAATATTACCTTGGGAAGAAGTTAGGGGAGGGCCTATTATGTCCATTTTCCAGACAAGATAAAGTGAGGAAAGTGAATGCTTGAGGTTCAAGCACCTGCTCATGGTTAGTGAACAGCAAACACCATGAGGGTGGTGGAGCCCCTCGATCTTTCCATTAGTCTACGTGTCGGCAGGAGCATCCAATAAACGTCAGCATCCAAGATGAACAACATGAAGGAAAAAACGAGTATATTGCTATAGGAATGTGTAACCCTGTAGTTTAAAAAAAGTCTAAAACCTGTGTCGTGACATTTGTCAGTCATTCCAGAAGTGAGTGCATTCCAGAAGCGATCTGACACTTATAATAACCACACTTGCAAAGAGTTTCTTATTTCTGAGTGTCTGTAATTCATTTGGTCACGTCAAGCTTTTCTGTGGTAGCTCAAACCAAAGACCATATATCTGCAAACAGTTTGCAGGCACTTGTTTTCTCCAGTAGATCACCAGATTCTCAGATTTCCTGAGGGAGAGAAGAGAGAAGAGAGGGAAAGGAAAGGAAGCTAAGAAACTAATGTCGTTTACCACCAAACTAAACAAGCCATCTCTTCTTGGGGGATGTGTCGGCGGTTACCACTGGGGACTGGAACGAGTTGAGAGCTGAACCCACTGGGACGGCGCGGATGTGGGTGAGGACCCAGTATGGCAAGCATTCCAGGCTTGGACCTCCAGCTGCACAGCTTGGTGATGACCAAGAGTGCAGCTGCATTTGGAGGTTTCTGTAAAGAGGTGAGGACGCCACAAACCAGCTCCCTTGATGCCCCTTCCTAGAAATGCTAACCAGAAACCCGTGGCTGGATTGTCTGCCTCATCTTGAGTTAACAAAGGGGTCCCTATTGCTTCAACCCCGGTCGGTTCAGTTCAAATCTATTGAGCCTCCTTATGCGGCAGACATTTGCTGGGCTCTGCACATCCAGCAGAGGACTCCTGGTGTATGACTCAGCTCGTAAGAAGCTTGAAGTGGCCACTCCATCCTAACAGTAGAAAGCTGAACAAACTGAAAGATCAACTCATCATAGGGAAAACTTCTGCCCCCAAAATTGGAAGGACCAACACAATGTTGAATACAGGGAATCACAACTTACCAGAGCAGAAACTCAGGACCAGAAACCATGGTGAGAACTCATGTCAGGACAGGGAAACCTGAACTGTAATGGATGAATGACTGGAGCTTTGCGTGGACATATCTGAGGGTTAAAAACTCCAAGGGACTCAGTCATAAGGGCCCCCAACACTGTTGTGGGTTTTACCTCCAGGAGCTTGACCAGATTCTCACAGAGAAGATGAGAGAAAAATTCCCTTGTGCTTCCTCTAGGGTAGGGGAGGAAAGTTGCATTTTAAACTACATTAGAGCATTCGGTTTCTCCTAACGAGGCCTGCCCTCAAGTGAAATTGTTTTACCAGACCCTAACCCGCTGGGGTTTCTTCAGAACTTAACTGACCTGGAGGACGGGAGATACCCAACTTCTCAACTTCAGTCCACTGGGCTATCCTATCCCACCAAAGAGTCAGGGACTAAGAAGCTCTTGTGAGGTCGCAGTTCAGAAACACAGGCTCAGCAAAAGGCTGACACCTAATAACAGGACAACAGGAGGCTTCTCCCCATCCTATACATTCCCGCTGCCTTAACAAGGGCCTATTTGTTGCAGTTGTTTTACCCACTACATCATGTCCAGCTAGCAAGAAAATGCTATAAGATATCCCCAAAGGCAAATAAACAAATGAACTCAGCTTGAGGAAATAGAGCAAATATCAGAACTAGAGTCAGATATGGCAGGAACATTGGAGTTATCAAACTGGTAATTTAAAACAATTATGATGAATATGCTAAGGGCTCTAGTGGACAGAGCGGACAGCATGCAAGAACGATGGGCAATGTAAGCAGAGAGATGGAAATCCTAAGAAACTATCAAAAGGAAATGCCAGCGATTTTTAAAAATGCCTTAAGAAGAATGAAGCATGCCTCTGACAGGGTTATTAGTAGACTGGACACTGGAAAAGTGGACTTTCTCAGGCTGGGGAAAGAATCCCTGTACTTGAGGGTTTCAATAGAAACCTTCAAAGCTGTAAAGCAAACAGAAAAAATAGACTGAGGTAAAAAAAACAGAAGAGAATATTTAAAATGGTGGCACAACTACAAAAGATGTAACATTTGTAATAGCCATACTAGAAGGACAAGAGTGAAAGAGATTTATACACACACACACACACACACACACACATCATATATAACATATATACACCATGGACTGCTACTCAAATGAAAAATCCATAAAAGCAAATGAAATCATGTCTTTTGCAGCAACATAGATGGGACTTAAAGCCATTATCCTAAGTGAAATAACTCAGGAACAGAAAGTCAAATACCAAATGTTCTTATAACTGGGTGCTAAACAATGGGTGTACATGAACATACAGAATGGAATAAATGACACTAAAGACTAAAAAAGGTGGGAAGAAGGGAGGAGGATAAGGGTTGAAAAATGACCTGTTGAATACAATGCTCACTATTTGGGTGATGGGCATACTAAAAGCCCACACTTCACCATTACGCAATATATGCTTATAAGAAATATGTACTTGTGCCCCCTTAATATATAAAAGTAGAATATATATATATATATATAACACAAAAGAAACAAGATATTTGAAACAATAATGAATGGGAATTTCCCAAAATTAATGTCAGACACCAAAACTAAAGGTCCAAAAAACTCAGAGAACACCAAGCAGGATAAATTGTAAATTAGAACACACACACACACACACAGACACACACACACACACAACCCCTTCACTTAGGCATATTATTTACAAACTATAGAAAATCAAAATTAAAGAAAAAGTCTCGAGAGAAGCCGGAAGAAAAAGACACATTAACTATCGAGGATCCAAGGTAAGAATTACATATGACTTCTCAGAAACAATGCAAGCAGGGAGAAAATGAAGTAAAATATTAAAGAGTTGAAGAAAAACAAACAAAATGCCAACCTAAAATTCTATACCTTGTGAAATTATCCTTCAAAACTGAAGAAGAAAAAAATGCTTTCTTCAACAAACAAAAACTGAAGAAATTTGTTGCCAGGAGACCTTCCTTACAAAAAAGTCAAAAGAAGGGCTAGGCCAGTGGCTCACACCTGTAATCCCAGCACTTTGGGAGGCTGAGGTGGGCGGATCACGAGGTCAAGAAATTGAGACCATCCCGGCCAGCATGGTGAAACTTCTTCTCTACTAAAAATATAAAAAAATAGCTGGGTGTGGTGGCACACACCTGTAGTCCCAGCTACCTGGAAGGCTGAGGCAGGAGAATCACTTGAATACGGGAAGCAGAGGTTGCAGCAAGTTGAGATTGCACCACTGAACTCCAGCCTGGAGACAGAGCAAGATTCCATGTCATAAAAATAAAAGGCAAAAGATTCCTTAGAGAGAAGAAAATAATACAGGAGAAACTCAGATCTACACAAGAAAGGAAGAACATTGAAGAAGAAATAATTGAAGGTAAAATAAAAACTTTTTTATTCTTAACTGATTTAACAGAAAATAGTTTGTTCAAAATTGTGATATCAACAATGAATTCAATTACATGTGCTTATATGTCTTGTATGTATATTATACTTAACAAATGTGTGTGTACGAATGAAATCAATAACATAAATGACTCAAGAGACGAGAGGGAGGAATTGGGTTTATTTTATTATGATACGGGCACTATCTTTGAATTATTCTAGTGATATTTGAAACTTGACTTGGATTAGTCGCAAATGTATGTTGCAAACTCTAGGATAACCACGAAAAATAGTGAAGAAAGAATTCTAACTGATAAGAACAGAAAGAAAAGAGCATAATACAAATGCTCAATTTAAAACCATGAAGGGTAAAAAGAGTCGAAGACAAAAACAGGAATGCAGTTGGGTGTGGGGTGGGGGCTCACACCTGCAAACCTAGCACTTTAGCAAGCCAAGCCAGGTGGATCACTTGAGGCCCAAAGTTTGAGACCAGCCCGGCCAATATAGCAAAACCCTGTCTCTAAAAGAATAAATAAATAAATAAATAAATAAATAAATAAATAAATAAATAAATAAATAAATAAAGCAAGCAATGCAAGACAAGGAAGGGCAACAAATAGAAAATAGTAACAAATATGAAAGATAATAATCTAACTATATAAACAATCACCTTGACTATCAGTGATTTAAATGCACCAATGAAAAGGAATTGTCAGAGTGAATAATAATAAAAAAAAAAGGTACCCAACTATATATTGTCTACAGAGGTGAAGAAGACAGTGTCCCCTCCCTTGGAAACCTGACATCTGAAAGTGTTTCCAAGGGGTGCATGTTTTCCAATAGTGTGTGCTATAGAGGGATGGTCGTTCTCCCTCTGCCTCTGTCCTTTATGGCATCCACACCCTGAGAAACTGCAGGCATCACACTTTAGCAGTGATCAGGTATCCAGAGTCAGAGACCCAGAGAAACTAAAAATCTTATTAAAAACAAGCAAACAAATGAGTATTCCCCTCTTGTAAATGTTCTCATTATTATTGTGACCTAACAATAACTGTAGGATTTACTCTTTGCTGTTGGCTTGGCCTTCTGAGTAATTTGTCTTGCATCGTCTCACAGATTCAATCATTATCCTCGAAACAATGAAGCGGGAGTTAGGAGAACACAAATGAGCTTCTCTGTATGGGAGTGAAAACCTCTATAGCAGCCCTTGCTGTTCCTTGAAGAGGCCAAGTCCACTCCCAGCTTTCGGCATTCGTTCTTGTTTTATTCTCTGCCTGGAATGATCTTATCCCTGAGCTCAATTGTGTGTCACTTAACAACAGGACTCCATTCTGAGAAATGGGTCATCAGGCAACTTCGTTGTGTGAACATCATAGGGTGTACTTACACAAACCTAGATGTTACAACCTACTACACACCTATGCTGTATGGTCTAGCCTATTGCTCTCAGACTACAAACTGTATAGCAGGTTAGTGTACTGAATCCTGTAGGCAATTGTAACACAAGAGTATTTGTGAATCTAAACACAGAGAAGGCACAGTAAAAACACAGGACTATAATCTTAAGGGACCACTGTTGGATATGCTGTCTGCTGTTGACTGAAACATAGTATGTGGCTCATGACTGTGTACACGTGGATAGCTCTGAAAGAAAGAAGGGTTTCCAAAAGAGGCAACTACAGCTCCATTGAGTGAAGCCTGTTATGACACAGCACGGGCTGAAAGTTCAGACACTCCACTCGTCATCTTAGGCTCTGAGCATGTGCTAAACAAACTGACTGCATTGCGTCATCTCAGATGCTTAAAATCTCTGGTGAAGCCATGTGCTGCTTCTTGGGTCTTGGGTTACCCCTTTATCTCGTATCCACATATGATGGAAATTCCTCCTTTATTCGCCAGTTCCTCCTCATCTTACAGATCCAGTGTAACTTCTTCTGCAAAGCCCTTTCTGCTCCTCCGTACCGCCTGCCATGCTGTGGGTGTCCTGATGCCTTCTCTGGGCTCCCCTGATTTGGGGGCTTACCCTGTCACAGCCTGACACTCCCGCTGTTCATGCTTGGTATGTGTCTGTCTCCCTCTTCCACTGAGGCTGAAAGGTCAATGTTTTGTCACCAGAGTCTGGGGCAAAACCTTCACCAAGGGCAGGATTCTGTAAATGCACACCAGCTTCAATAATTGTGTCATCAGCATCTCTGGGGACACAGGGAAGATGTACCTATTCAGCTTGGGAAAGTAAAAATGGGAGGAAGACAGGGAGGCTTAACTCAGCCTTAAATGAATCAATGAATGAGCTTGGAGGCTTTACCTACCACAGTGAGAATCCTATATTTCACTATTATTTTCCTGTAGTTTAGGAGCTCCCCAGAGACCTTGGCTTGGGGTGGATCACGTGTGGGTATGTTCATAGACCGCCAAGAACAAAGGTGCCTTCCTCCATCATTTCCACCTTGCCGCCACTAGAGGGAGACCCCAGCCCATTTATCACGCCCATTCCTACCTCCTGGAGGCCCCTCCCTTCATGTGCTCCTGCCTGATCTGAGTGAGGAGGCTTCCGATTTATGGCAACACTGGTGTCAAATTCCAGAATGGTCCTAAAGCCCAGCTCTGTGAGTGATAGCCTTAGAATAATACTGACTACACTTAAAGTAACGTATTGCTTCTTTTTGCCTAGATCTTATAATATATCAGGCACTGTGCCGGGTGTTCTGTGGTCACGATCTCTCTGCACCCTCACAAAAGCCAATGACATGAACACTTTTGTTATCCCAAATCTGTCAGATGGAAAAAGTGACGCGCAACTAGATTAAACGCCTTACCTAAGGTCAACAAGCCTGTTGGGGTGGCATTGATGATAAAGGAGACCATCCTAACCCCCGAAATCTACAAGTAGTCCAGGAAGAGGAAGAGGATGATCCCTTTAGGCATGAAGGAAGAGTGGACTAGACAGTAGACACCCTGAGGTCCAGGATGGGAGGAGGAAACAGACTCACTGGACTGTCACAAGCCTGATTTTGCTAAATCAGAAAACAGACAGGTCAGTGATGAGAGATGAGGCCACAACGCAGGTCGCAGGGACCCTGCAGTGCCAAGTCTGTGTGCCAGGATGAAGAGTGCTGTTCTATTTCAAAGGAAAGGGGAATCCTGCAAATGTTTTAAGCTGGGAAAGATAAAATCCAGTTTGTGTTTTATAAAAATTACGTGAGTTGCTGGGTGGAGAAGAAACCGGGAACCTGTCTTTTCTGCTGGGGATCCAGTGCAGGCTGGAAAACCATGAGGAGCTAGCACCATCGTAATAAGAGAGGGCAAGGACCAGGACGGGGCAGAGGCCGGGATGCAGAAAGCAGGGGACATGAGCCCTCTCTAGCAGGGTTGCTGAGTCTCCACACTGTCGATGCTGGCTGGGTAAACTGTTAGGGGGATGGGAAGGGCAGGCCGCCCCACGCTTTGTAGGATGGTCAGCAGGATCTAGAGCCTCCACCTGCCAAATGCCAGTTTGGGGTGTGCAGCCCAAGCACGACGGCCAAAATATCTCAAGCATTGCCCAGTGTCCCCTAGGGGACAGAATTGCCCTTGGTTGAGAAACACTGCTGCAGTGATGTCGCCTAGCACAGTCTTCCAGATAGAAACTGAGGCACCAATTTGAATGACAGCTCCACCCCTTCCTAGCTCCATGACCTTGGAACAGACAACTTCATTCCACTGTCTTTTCCTCATTAGCAAAGGAGGACACAGCGCTTTCCTGAGAATGCGGCTGTGAGACTGAATTAGAGAAAAGCATCTTGCGAGCTGCCTGACACATGGTGATCCCGCAGGAAATGTGATTAGTAATCACAAAGATGAGCTTCATCTGCAAGAGACACCTTCCTTTCATCATCTAGGCTGTCCTAGCTGGGGAGACGCAGCAGAGGGACACAGCTCACACACACAGGGCGTGCCCCCCAGCCCTGCTACCTCACTGGAAGACTAGATCTCACCTGGGACAACAAGCCCTGAGAATAAAGAGACTCATGAAGAAACTCTGACCACAAGCAGAGGCTCCGTATTGTGACACTTGACCTCCTGCACACCCCCTGGCAAAAGCAATGTAAGGGAAGAATGCATTCCCCCACCTTGGAGCACAATCACTACCTCTGTGGAACCAGAGTTAAGGCTAATGCCCTTGCTCTGGATGAATAACCTAAGGGGGCTTGCTGTCTGGGCTGGAGTGAGACTGGTCCTGATTATCAAGGAGATACACTGCTATCCTACAACATGGATGCAGGGAGGGATGGTCTGGAACCCAGGGAACCCTCTGAATGTCTCTTGCTATTAATTTAAAAGTTAATAGAAGTTTTTAGCAACTCCACTATAGCAAGCATCTCAAAAGGCCCAGATCTATTAGGAATAAGAGTGTTGGTCACCCCACTGGGTACAGAACATCATCTGAGATTTGGGCTGAGGTTAGAGGAAATATCAAATGAACTCTGGAGAAGAATAGCATAAAACTATTTTTTTCTAGGATTTTACTTTGACAGTGTGCTGAAAATAATTTCCCATTTCTTTCGTGTTTTTTTTTTTTTTTTTTAATTCTCTTACAGGGGAATACATTACTTTCTATAGCCTCTTCGTGGCTTTATCATCCTTGTTTATGTTTCAGGAATATTTTTATTGCAGGTATTCATTAAATGATTCCTGTTCTGCTTAAAAATATTCCTAGTAAAATTTAATGACAATCTCTTACAGTTCAACATCAATTCAATAGGATATAAAATTATAATGTCAGTTTCTTTTTCTTCAATACCCTTAAGAAATTAACTTCTTCATGCATCCAGTATTGCTATTGACAAGCCTGATATCCATTTGATTCCTTTTTCGTTATTACGTGATCTACTCTTTCTCTCTTTGTCTTAGATATTCTTAAGTTTCACCATCCCACTTGTCCATGTCAGTTTTCTTTTTCTTTTTTGTTTGACACCCTGTGGTGTTGGCAATATAAGACCTTTGAGTTTCCTTTGTTTCTGGAGAATTTATATTCTTATTCAAATATCTTCCTTATACCTTTCTTTTTGTCTTTTCCTTCCAGATCGCGTTTTATCTGGACTCTGGGACTTCTTTCCTCCATATCTATCAATTTATTGTTCCTGTTTCTGAATCTCTGCTGACTCTTCCTAGGGGAGAACTCCAGTCTTTCTGTTGAGAGAACTCCAGTCTTTCTGTTGAGTTATTTGATTGTCCGCAGTATCCATTTAGGACAAGTTTAATTCTAAAATTTGGATACTTTTCATACCTATGGTTCCACTGCATTCTTTTTCGTGACTTCTTATTGTTGTCTCCTATAGTTAATTTTTATTCTTATCTGTTCAAGTATATTCACATGGCTTGTTTTAAAATCCCAGAATGCATACTCCAATAAGATATACAAGCGTGTCCAGCAGGCCTGTGACCTTCCCTTTGGGGTGACTGTACTGCTCTGTTCTTAAGTAATTTGGGCCTGGGGGCTTATGTTCCCAGGGGAGGACCCGCTACTCTGGATGATTAAGTGTGAGGGGACAGAAAGAAGCCCAAGCCTCAGTGAGAGCCCCAAGGCAGAGGAGCTCTGTCCAGGGCAGAGGGAACCACTGCAGCTTACTCCCACTGAACTCTCTGTCAGGGTTTCACTCCAAAGACAGGAATAGGCAGCATTTGAAGCCCAACGCTCTTCTAGTTTGTAATTCATCATGTTGTCATCTGGAGCACTTTCTATTTATTATGTGATTTTAGAATGTAATTCTTACTGTAGAAATAAAGCAGTACCACTAATAAAATTCCTGAAAACTATAAAGCGCTAAATACCTGTAAGTTATTACTTTACTGCTAGATGCAGAGAGGGCTTAGCACAGATGGCTCTGAGTGCTGTGAAAAGCCGCTTAAGATTCACAGCCTTACAAGGGTTTTTTCTTTATAAAAAATTAAAATTTCTTATCTATTTGAATAATAATATGATTTAGATGTGTTTAGGCTTTCCACAACTTGTGTCTTGACACTATCTGTGAATTGATTCTGTATTCTAAAAAAAAAAAAAAAAACTGACCAAAAGCTAAATATATCATTCAGGATTGGTCCAGTTAGAGAGACAGAAGCCCCACAAGTTGAACAAGGAGAGTCTAATGCAAAGAATTAATAACTAAAACAAGGGCTTGGAGTACTGAAGAACTGGTTAGAGGGAAGTAAAGAGAACTCTTAAGAATATAGAAGTAGCAAACGTTAGAAGCAGCTACGACCCTCTAGGTCTGAGATGCAGCATCCAGGGAGGAGTCACCTCCACATCTCCCACCTCTTCAGGGGCGAATTACAGTCCTTATGGGAGGGGGTGTGTGATGGTCACTGGATAGCAGAGAAATCAGAGTCTCCTTGCTGGTGCAACTTGCAGGAAACCTATCCTTTGGGTTGCCAAGAAACATCCATTCACAAAAAGGTGCTTTACCTCTGGACTCACTGCAAAGCTACCTGAGGGATTCCTGGGCAATTGATTCATGAAGAGCTGATGTACTGTTGGCACTCTGCTGTGATGATGCCCAAGAAGGTGTCAGGGAAGCTGCTGGCTGTGCATAGTGCTGGCCAACCTGTACTGAAGAAGCTGGGCCCTGGTGAAGCTACGTGGTGGAGGAACCTAGTGAGAGGCAGGCACCAAAACCAGGAAGATAAGCCCCTTCACCATACTGCAAATTGACAGCAGCACCACCTACTGACAACATTGTGCCAGCTGGCAAAGGAGAACTATCGGCAGGGCCCATCTCAATTATTGCAGAATAGGGATGAAGGGTGAATTTGGAATTGAGAGATAATAAATGGATGACTGCAACAGTCAGTGTTAACAATGAGGTTGTGCTCTTTAAGAATAAGTTGTCTGAAAACAAAGCAGGACGAAGGTGTGTCATGACCCTGGATCATTGCTTCTATAATTTAAGCATGCAAGTCAATCACCTGGGTGTTTAAACATATTTCTTGGCCCCATTATGAGAATTCAGCTTCAAGAGGTCTACAGTGGGGCCTGATCATTTACATTTCTTACCAATTTTTGAGGGACGCTGATATCATCTTCTTTTACTTTTATGTAATTTATCTATAATGAAGAGTTTCTTATTTTTATCACCTAGTTTTATGACCAGGACAACACTTTAAGTAGAATGCTCCTTTTGTTCTCCTCTAACTTAGTTGTCATACACAAGGAGAAGACAATTTTGATCTTTCTAAAAGCACATATTTCTAAAATCTATAAATAAAATCAGTCCCACACAATTGCGTTTCTGATCATTTAAAAATTTATTATCTTTTTGCTGGGCACAGTGGCTCACACCTGTAATCCCAGCACTTTGGGAGGCCAAAGTGAGTGGATCACCTGAGGTCAGGAGTTTGAGACCAGCCTGACCAACGTGGTGAAAACCCATCTCTACTAAAAATAAAAAAAAATTAGCTGGGCATGGTGGCAGGCACCTGTAATCCCAGCTACTCTGGAGGCTGAGGTAGGAGAACCACTTGAACCTGGGAGGTGGAGGTTGCAGTGAGCCAAGATTGCACCACTGCACTCCAGCCTGGATGACAGAGTGAGACTCTGTCTCAAAAAAAAAAAAACTATTATTATTTTTTCAATTTTGGATTTTCTGAAAAGATTAAAGGAAAGTAATAACTGCAGTAAGATTTTCTCAATTATTCTAGCACAATATCTACTCACATTACATATTTAATATGGCTTGGAACTATCGATTTCACATGATTCAACACTACACGAAACATTTCCAAACTGCAACATAATGTAACCAACATGTTTTTCTATTGAGAAGTTGTAATATAAAAACATGCACAAAGATTTTAGGGGAAAAAAAGTAAAAACTGTTCTGGCAGCAGCTTTCCTTTGTTTCAATATAGGGTCAAACGTTAAGAATAAAGATAACTCGACCTAGCTCTATTCTTCCTAAAGTTAATAAAATATCTAAGGTTTATAAAACATCTTTCTTTCATATAACTGAAAAATATAGCAACTATGATATGTCTCTTCAGTCTTAATAAAATAAACATATCTTTATTAAGTTATAGGACGGTAATGAGCTTCCCTTTGAGCTGAGTTTACGCCCTGGGAGAATTTTGCTCTTCGGGCAAGCACACCTCAAGGTATACATGTCATGTTGTTTCAGGTGACCTTTAATGTTATTCCATAAAATAACGACTGAGCTTATCTCATTTCGCTAATTATTTCCATGACTTACTGATACTCTTGGCAATAAATCAGTGAGGACGTTTTCTTAATGTATAGAGCCAAATTACAGAAAAGGCCTCGCTGTGAGTCACAATTTTAGGGGGCTTAACTTGAATTTACCAACAAGCTTAGATGCCTTCAACAAATGCTTACAATATGGTTCCCTTTCTGGGTCTCAGTTTTCTCATACGTAAAAATGACAAATTTAAAGAAATTATTTCCAATGAACACTCTGATTTTAAAATTGTTTAGTTAAAATATCTTAAAATGTAATATTGTTGGGCTATATTAAACAGAGTTCATCCAGAAAGGTTAATAAAATCATTGGGATTTTTCTCTTTTAATATGGTTTTTGAAATAGCCTTATAAGTCTTTTGTCAAGATAGATAAGCAGTGTCGTATACTGGTGGACACGTGTTACTGTCCGGGCTGTTATCCCACTGTATTTTTTTTTAATAACAATGCTGATAGTGGCAAATGAGGTACTAGCCTAGCAAGTGCATCACAGTAAAAGGAACCACTGTGTGGTAGTATAATGCAGAAAATGGTAGGAATCGGGGCTCTGGCTGTGATGAGATGTGCTTTGTCTGGTCACATCATCTTCAACTTGAATTATTTAATCAATATAAACTATAGCATGCTAATGACTTGGAGAACAGTGATATCACTGGCAGATTGTTTATAACTAATGCCAGCATTATACATTTTATGGTAAAATTCATTCAAAAAAACTTCTGAAATGCTGGCATTTTTTTAATATTTCAAGAATATTACAAGATTAATGAAAAAAATAACAAGTACAATGTTAATTTTTTTGAATAGGTACTATGAATTATTAATTGTGGAAAGGGATCTAGCAAGCAGAAAAGGCTTATTAATTTATTATTTGTAATTTATTTTTAAGATTGGGTTGTTGACGTATCATTTTCCTCATTGCCATGCAAGGTGTGAGGTGATGCGTTTTCAGTGATTCCGGATGAGGCAGTGGCCTAAAACAGAGAATGACACATTCTCACATCATGCAATCATCACAACGGGGCCTCATCCACCTTCCCAGAGATTTCCTGAGAGGCTCCAGTTCAGACCTTAACACCAACTACCACCCCACGTTTTCTCTCCACCTCCAGACAATAGGTGGGGAATAGAACAAAATGGTGAATTCGTGGGGAGGAGTCCCTCCACTGGAATTCCCTCATGGGGAGAGTTTTCTCTCCTCTCCTGATGGGAAAATGCAGTAAGTGTTCTCCAGAAAAGGGGAGATGCAGAAGATACATGAAGACTTGGGTGAGCTGACCATGGTTGAGGTGCTTCTAGGACCCGCACAGCAGAAGGAGCAAAGATTAAAGAGGATGGAGGCCCCGTGAGATTTCAGAACAGCACCTTGAGGGATGTTATTGGGAAGAACGAACAGTAGTTTCACATGCATACCACAATGAGGTGAAACTGCCGAATGCACCTTTAGTACAAGGCTTTTCTCCGTATTACAGCTAAATTTCAATCGCCATCTAATTTCCTATTAAAATTAGCACATTAGTAGATTTAGATTTTGTGGTGCATCTTAAAATTCCTAGTTTTTGCATTTCATTTGCCTTTTTATCTCCTGTACCTGGCAGAGTGCCTGGCACAGAAAACGCACTCAATAAAAACAGTACTAAAAAGACACTAAAGTAGGCAGGAGAATCGCTTGAACCCGGGAGGCAGAGGTTGCAGTGAGCTAAGACGGTGCCATTGCACTCCAGCCTGGGCAACAAGAGCAAACTTCAGTCAAAAAAAAAAAAAAAAAAAAAAAAAAAGACATAGTGTTTGTGTGTTTGTGGTTATTTTGAGGTGTTTTTTTTTCATGGTATTTCCATTACTCAATTTCCTGTGTGCTATTCTTGAGGCAGCTGTTCTTAGAACAACCACACATGTTAAAATCATCCACAGAATATTAAAAAATACTGATGCCTAGATTTTCGTTCTTTAAGATTTTGATCTAATTCGTCTGGGGTGTAAGCTGGACACCGGGGTTTACAAAAATTCCCAGTAGATTCTAAAATACAGCCAAGATTGAGAAGTACTGTCTAGATTATCTTCCTTCTTACCAATTCTTTCTTCTGCTGTATCTAATCTACAATTTTACCCATTCATAGAGATTTTAATTTTAACAAGTGTTCTTTAAATTTCTAAGACATCTTTTATTACTTTTAATTGATCTTTCTATTTTGCAGTAGTGACATTTTCTTATAGTTTCCACACATGCCTTTATGCCTTTATTCATTTTAAATCTATTTGATGACTTTTACAGCTAATTATTTTATAGGAAATTCTTGGGAATCTACCTGTCCTACTTCGTGTGCACTATCTCTTGCTCACTGAGCCTTGTTCTCTTGCATGTTTTTAATTTTGAACTGTAATCCTAACTTTAACAGAGTTCCATCTGGAAATCCTGACAGGAGGATCCAATGAGTTTTGACTTGTCTTTAGCAAAATGCTCAGAAGTATCTCCACGGCCCTGCAAAGCTGTGTTTCTAAATCACGGAATATTTGTACCTCCCCACTTCAAATCACTTTAATGGATAGGGATGGGGTTTAAAATTCCCAGAAAAGCATTTTTTTCCCCCTACAGCCAGCAAGGTTGTCCTTTGCCTTCTCATGTGGGTGAATGAATTTGTTAGCTATCTTAATCAGTACCTGCTTCTTCCAGGCTGAAGTTTTCTCTTCCTAGTTCCACAGAAAGCTGAGAGCCCAATCCCCTGGTTTGATCATTGCCCTTCCCTCACACCCCTCCAGGAAAGCCATACCTCAGTTCATGTTATTTGCCCTGGGGTTTACTTTCACTGTAAGATTTCACTACTTTGTTGGTGCCTCAACTATGTACTGAAAATAATGTTCTGATTACTTTATCTGGCATTTCTATTGGTTTGTCTCACAGGACTTTGCAGATGAGTCTGTCTTCTTGATCATCTCACCCTCATCCCATTCTTATCCCATCTTAACACGTTGTGCATAACAGATGCTCAGACATGCTCTTCCATTTCAGTGTCCACTCAGCCTCACTGCTCCCTCAGCCCCCACTGTTCCGCTGAAGCCCTCAGTTACACGGAGAAGCATTTATCATCCTTCTGCTTCCCTCCTGGCTTATTGACTTTCTTATTGAATTTCTTTCGCATGTATTCATGACATTTGGAATGCTATCAAACTTGCTCCCTGTTGCGTATAACAGAATTTCTTGAAATCCCACCTGTGCCAGGATGGTTACAGGCCACAGAATGATCATTTTAAAATAGTCATGGATTTTTAGTTTTTAATACTTTTGAAAAAAAAAAAAACAAACTTTTTTCACCAAAAGGTCTTTCATGAATGTGTTTTTTGTTTGTGTGTGTGTGCATGTGTGTGTTTTGAGACAGGGTCTCGCCACTCTGTTGTCCAGGCTGGAGTGCAGTGGTGCAGTCTCAGTTCACTGCAACCTCTGCGTCCTGGGTTCAAGTAATTCTTGTGTCTCAGTCTCTAGAGTAGCTGGGACTACAAGCACATGCTACCAGGCCCTGCTAATTTTTGTGGTTTTAGTAGAGACAGGGTTTCACCATGTTGGTCAGGCTGGTCTGGAACTCCTGACTTCAAGCAATCTGCCTGCCGCCACCTCCCAAAGTGCTAGGATTACAGGCATGTGCCACTGAGCCCGGCAAGATGTGTATTTTTAATTAAGTGAGTTCTACAAAATATATGAGATTGCTGGTATTCATTTTTTTTTTTTTTTTTTTTTTTTTTTTTTGAGACGGAGTTTCGCTCTTGTTGCTGGAGTGCAATGGCGCGATCTCGGCTCACTGCAAGCTCCGCCTCACGGGTTCAGGCAATTCTCCTGCCTCAGCCTCCTGAGTAGCTGGGATTACAGGCACGCGCCACCATGCCCGGCTAATTTTTTGTGTTTTTAGTAGAGACGGGGTTTCACCATGTTGACCAGGATGGTCTCGATCTCTTGACCTCGTGATCCACCCGCCTCGGCCTCCCAAAGTGCTGGGATTACAGGTGTGAGCCACCGCGCCCGGCCTGCTGGTATTCTTTAATGTACTTATGGGGAAAGTCTGGCTGGTATCATGTACTTTACAAACTAAAGTAGAGGCTTGCGTATTTGCTACATAGTGAAATTTGGTTTGTTGGTGAGGATACTGCAAGGATGTGCAGAAAGACTGTTCTTTATTGATTGCACACATCTTAAGGGGCAGAAAGTGGTTTACAATAGACATTTTAAAGGAGTTCTAGAAAGATAATAAAAATAGTAATCAAGAAAAAGAGATGGTTGCTCAAAAGTAATATTGTGGGAAAACAATAATAAAAATAACTGTAATATAATTGGAAATTAGTTTTTAAATTACATTGGTTTACTTAGCTTTTCAAAAAACAAAGGAAATAAGAAATAATGAAAATAACATCCATCATCAGATTTCTCAGATTGCATGAAAATGTCCTTGCCCTTAGTTTAAAAAAAATCAGTGTCTGTTGCATGTGATTAGCCAGGCTTGGTTTTGATTGTCTCCATTATGATCTTCTTGTTAGAGTGTAATGAGATGCAGTCCTGCACGTATGAAAACCCACCGCCTGTCACTGAGCCATCTGTCCGTGACTTACAGGCATGAAAATACTGTCTGCAGTGAATAGAGAAAAATGGAAATTTATATTAGAGTCATTCCTTTTTGTTCTTTGTTCATGATTGAAAGCCACTCGACATCTATTCATTGGGATTCAGACATTTAACAGGCAACCTATCTAACAACTTGAAAATGTATTCTAAAATTGGGGTCTATTTTGACATCTGGACGTTGGCCAATCTTTTTCCTAAACCAACTTTTTTTTTTAAGAAAGCCTTAAAAAATAGACTTTATTTTTTAGATCAGTTTTAGGTTTATAGAAAAATTGAGCAGAAAGTACAGAGCTCCTGTACACTCCCTTCCCCCACCTCACTTTCCCCTATTATTAACATCTTGAATTGGTGTGGTACATCTGTTACAACTCACAAATGCATATTAACACATTCTTATTAAATAATGTGCATGGCTTGCATTGGAGTTTACCCTTTATGTTACACATTTCTATAGATCTTGCCAAATGTATAATGTGCCAAGTATTCCCTATTATAGAATCATACAGAATAGTTTAACTGTGCCTCCAGATCCCCTGTCTTTTACCTAGGCATCTTCCTGCCACAACCCCTGGGGATCACTGAGAGATTTTACTGTCTCTGTAGTGTTTCATTTTATAAATATCATAACGTTGGAATCTTACAATACATTGTCTTTTCAGACTTTTTTCATGTAGCAATATATATTATATTAGTTTTTAATTACCTTTAATTTTGATTTTTTAAAAATTACACACCAGTCACATCACTAATGTCCACCAAGTTACAAAAAAGTCAGAAAAATATTGAAACAAGTTTACAGAGTAAGATTTAAAAACGTACTCAGTATAAAACAGCTCACTTTATAAACAGAGATAATTAAGAAAGGAAAATAAAACAGGGTGATGGTGTGTGGTAGAAACAGATGTGGGCATATCTCTTTGAATTTTTGAGCCTCAGTTTCTTCATCTCTGAAATGGGAGTACTATTATGACATTCCAGATTCTTCACAGTTGGACATCTTATGTGATGATGTATATTGAAGACACGTAATGACAATGAAGAAAACAGAGAAGAAGTAGAGAAGAAAAGTCACAAGAAAGAGGATGTGAAGGAGGAAAACACCGCAAGAGGAGGAAAGATACAGAAGTAGGAGGAAGGGGGAGACTTTTCTGTGACCTAAGAACAGGGTTGCATCACATCAGGATATGAGACTGTCTTGAAAGGTGTGATGTAGAAAAATATTTACCTTTTAGAAAGTTTCCTGGCTATGGGAACCTAGGTGGTTTTTCGATAATCATTTATTGAAATCAAAAGAACAGGCACAACATATAATGCCCATTTCTCTTCCTTAATGGTTTTGACAATATATATAAAGAAAAAGAATTACACTAACCATTGCGGAAGAAAAATGATAATAAAATATAATGATTATATTTTACCTATTTTAACCCAAAACTCTCCCTTTTTTCCAGTTTTCCATCAGTCTTATCTCTAAATATGACATATCAAAAGTAACTATTACAGTCTTTTTAAATATGGTTGAACGTTAAAGATCAAGATTATAGCACCTTGCTAATAAATATAAAACTAAGTAAGAATATGTTTCAACCTAAGAGACATCAAAAGGCAAATAATTGTTAGGCATTCGATACACCTAGATAATGTGTTTTACAAGAAAAGTTGCTTCCTGGAGCTGACACAACTGATTTCACCTAGGTGGCCCCTAAGGTTTCCTAGCAGTAAGGATCCCTGGAAATCTTATTTGAAGAGAAGGGAAACACTTTTTGGCATCTGTGGGCTGGTGTCCTTGACCCCTCAGAGTTATCTGATCTCTGCATATCCCAGGGGTATCGTTAGGGTGATAACCTCTCCAAAGAAGATGCACCAACCACACTGTGCACACAAGTGGACAAGAGTGACAGCGACACATTTTAAACCATAAGTCTCTAGTTCCTAGAATTCCTGTCCCAGAATCTACAAAGCCCAGGGACACTCAAGTTGTTATTCTGTCTCTTCTTTCTCAAACCCCCAGGAGACCCTCAGATCATCCTTAGGCACGCCCACCTTCTCAGTTGTGGTGAACCGGTGTTTTATCTGAGAGTCTTCCAGAGCCTTCTAGTTCATGTTTATTTATGACACTCAGAGACCAGCCCTAGTCTCCTTTTGTCTCTGGGGTGAACAGCCGCACTGCAGCCTCATCTCTCTCTCTATCTCATCAGGCTCTGTGGGAGCTGAGGCAGATGACGCTTCTTTGTGTCCTGGCGTCTGGCAGACACAGAGGCGTGCCTTTCAGATCCCCTCAGGACTGCTGTGCTCATAGGACTGACTGGCTGACAACTCCTAGCTGTTTGCTCCTCAGGATCCACCCAGCTCATGCTCAGAGCTGCCTCCAGGAAATGAGCAAGTGCCTCATTGCTGCCCAAAGCGACTGAGCTCTAATGGGCCAGCTTTCCTGCAGAGCAACCCCTTGGGCCGGCAGAGGATTTGTCAGCCTGCATCACAGCCCAGCGGCTTCCCTGTTCCTGTTCCTTTTCTTCTGTGTGTCTCCTTAATTACACTTTGGTCCTCACAACATAGTCTCAGCATCTATTTCCTGTGTCAGGTATTGTCTACCTAATGAACGAAAGCAGTCCTTAACTGAAGAGAGTGAGACCCATGCTGGGACTCCAACATCATGATTAAATGATAGATGACTAGAAGGTATAGACCAAGTCTCCCCCATGGCACACAAGGATTGCATATAATAACCTTTCAATAAAGGTTATTTTCATATATCTTGTGCTTCAGGATTCATCTTTGGCTACATCATTTTGCGTTTTATTAGCCATCCTCCACTTCCCCTAAACCATGCGTATGTATGTGTTGGCCAGAAAGTCTACACTTCCTTTACTGATTGTGCTGATTAATAACCCCCATGCAAATTCAGGACAACCCTTTGACTGCTGCAATCTCCTGCCTTCACACAGGAAGGATGCCCCTTCTGTTCCTTATCCTTCCTCCCTTGGCGTGACTTAGTATCTCCGCAGCTCTTTTGGCAGGCTGTGCTGGTATGTTATTTTCAAAGAAAAGGATCCACTTATTCAGACGGCTGCCTCCTTTATTTATTGTAATATGTTTTGGCAGCTATGGCAAATAGAGATTAGGTATGGGCTGCTTTTCCTTTGAACACAACTTGCTGAAACAGTACGGGATGAGTCTCCCATACTCCAGGAGCATGTGCCATCTAATGAGTCGCATGGAATTCCTTAAATTTTCATTCATGAAAGGATTGCTTTGGGTAGGCTGCATATAATAAGGTGCCTTTGCTGCAACGTTATGAAATAGAAAGTTTCTTCATGGTGCCAGGAGGTTATTTTCTTGTGAAAGTTGTGTTGCTTCACTATTCATAAAGGACTGTCGGGCAATAGATTTGGGCATTTGGGGAATTAGCCTAACTTACTTCTTGAGCAAAATCTCCAGGTACTCAACATCCGGCTCTTTATTTCCTGTCCACCAGTCACCTTTTGTACTCTCTGTCCTTTGGTATTTACTATGCCAGAAAGTGCAAACTGGGAGAAACCAAGGACCCCTCTGATCACCTGATCCAGAAATGTTGTTTCACCCTTTTTAGTTGACCTATCTTGACATTCAATTCTAAATTTCTCCTGTCTTTTCCAGTTTGACATTCTCCCCTTTGGTTCTTCTTGCTCTTGAATCCTTTCACATCTTCTACCACCTAATGATAAGCTTCCCCAGGCTTAGTTTCGGGATAACTACTCTTTATCAGGAATTTACTCTTATGGCTTCCCAGTCCTTACAACATTCAGTGAATATCTGAATTGAAATCCTATTTTGCCTAATTGTCTATGCATTATGGATCAATATTTCCTACTCTTTATTAAAAATCAGTGGTTAATTTGGAGTGGACATAAGACCCTCACGAATGCAGCATGAAGCTCTTTATTCAAAGCATAGTTTTTAAATCTGAGATCCACAAAACCTTGTGATGGCCATTATGAGGGTCCTTAAGATTGTATGTTCAACAATGTGTGTGCATGTACATTCAGCTGTGTGACTGAAGCACACAAAAGGACTGAAGAAGTGTACACAAATGTATACATAGTAGTGAAAATAGACATTATTCAGAGTGGGCATATTGGGGGGAGGGTCACATAGAACCCATCAGTCTCTAAAGCAGAGGTAAATTGCCAGTGATGGCTTTGGTTTTCTTAAACCAAAGCTCTCCTTTAATAACCTGAAGACTTCGGTATTTTTGTGGAAACTTATTCCTCACTCCTGCTATTTTCTTTGATAAAAGTTAGTTTGAGAAATCTCTTGGCCCTTTTCTGCCACTTCACAACATCCCCTTCAGAGGATGAGAAGTATCTGAATTTAGACTGAAAAACCAAAATTATGTAAATTAGCTCCCACTTCCTTTTTTCAGCCCAATACTAAACTCTGTCCTAGTAAGACGCTACTGAGAAGTCCTGAGAAGCTTCATGGATTGAGTAGTGTCTACATACGGATTTACTGTTAGCAGTCCCACTTGGCTAACATGCTGACGTCTTGTTCTTCATTTATACCAGCTGATTTAATTTTCAATTTTCTATTTTAGGCATCTAATTTCTAATTTTATTTGTATTTCATTTTTTCCAACATCCTATTATGATAAATTTCAAATATACATCATTTTTTTTGTAATGAATACCCGTATACCATTAACATTTTACTACACGTGTCTAAACATGTAACTGTCCATTTATCCGTCTCTCTATCTAACCATTGAGCCATTTTTATTTGAGGCATTTTAATGTAATTCCTCAAAAAAGAAAATAATGCTACATTTTCCGCTAAGTACTTCAGCATGTATATCATTGCAGTTAATTTTTGTTTTGAGCTTAAATATTTCATGAAACTCACAAATGTTAAGTATATATATGTTGAGTTTTGACAAATACGTACACTAAAGTAACTGAAACTACTATCAAGTTGTAGAACATTACTATCACTCCAGAAAGTTGTCTAATCCCACTTCCACAAAATCCTTACCCCACACCTCGGAAGCAACTTCTGTCTTGATTTTTTCCATTATAGATTCCTTTTGCCTATTCTAGAACTTCATGTAAATGGAAGTATACCCACAGGATGGACTCTTGTGTGTAAAGTTTCTTTCACTAAGCATAATAGTTTTGAGACTTACCTATTTGACCATATGTCAGTAGTTCATTGTATTGTTATGGATGAGATGTATACCATTGTATGAATAAAACAGAGTTTATTCATTCTCCTATTGGTGTACATCTAGGTTATTTCCAAATCAGGGCCATTACGAATAAAAATACTATAAACAATCTTGTGTAAGTCTTTTGGTGAACTAACGTTTTCATTTATTTTGGGCAACCACATAGGATTGCCAAGTGATGGGTAGGCAGAGTAGGTATAAGGTTAGTTATATTAGAAACTACCAGATCTTTATATAAAGAAGTTATACCATTTTATATTCCCACCAAAAATATGGAAGAATTTCAGTCAGTCCACAGCCTCAAAAACAATCAGTATTGTCAGTCTTTGTACTTTTAGCCATTCTGTTGACTATGTAGTATTTTCCTGTGGTTTTAATTTGAGCGTATTTGATGACTATGGTGCTAAGAACTTTTTAATGAGTTTCTTAGCCATTTGTATGTCATTTTGTGACTCTCTCTTCAATCGCTGGCCCATATTTTATCGAGTTACTTGCATGTTTGTGACTGAGTTTTAGGAGTTCTTTATATATCCTGAACACCAATATTTTGTCAGATATATGCTGTGACTATTTGTTCCATGCTTACTCCTTGCCTATTAATTTTCTTAATAGCGTTTTTGAAAAGATTTTTTTTCCATTGGATAAAACCTAGTTTTTCAATATTTCTCTTATGATTGTTGCTAATTGTTATCTCAGAAATATTTGTCTACCCTCAAGTCATAAAGATATCCTTCTCTGTTTTTTTCTAAAATCCTTATGGTTTTAGATTTTACATTCAGGTCAATGTCCTATCTTTACTTACTTTCATATACAGTGAAAGTAGCAGGTTAAGGTTCATTTTTTCCGCACATAGATATCCAATTATTTCAACATCATTTGCTAAAAACACTTTCCTTTCGTCTTTGGATTCCACTGGCACCTTTATTGAAAAATCAGATAGCTATGTAAGTGTGTGTCCTTTTCTGGTCTCTCTATCCTGTTCCATTGATAAATTTGTCAATTCTATATCTGTATCACACTCCCTTGATCATTATAACTTAAAGTATTATAATCAGGCAGTGAAAATGTTAACATTTTTTCTTTTACAAGGTATTGTTTCGGGTATCTATGTTATCTGCCTTTCTATGTAAGTTTTAGAATTTCCACGTCTATTTCTACCAAAAAAAAAAAAAATCACCTGCTGAAAAAAATGATTGTGATTGTGTTGACCCTGTAGATCAGTTTGGAAAGAAATGACATCTTAACAATATCAAGTCTTCTAATCAATAAACATGGTTTTTCTCTGCATTTATTTGGGTCTTTTAACATTTTTCTTACAAGTTTGTTTCAGTTCTTAGTGTAGAAATTTTGTGTGTTCTCAGTGAAATATAATTTTAAAAATTTTAATATTTTGATGCTATTGTAATTAATTTTATTGTTCATTTGTTTGTTGCTAGTATAAAAATATATAATTGATTTTTGTACATTATCTAGGGTAAATTCATTTATTCATTTCTGAAGTAGTTTATAGATACCTTAGGATGTTACACATACACAATTAAGTCATCTGCATCTAGAGACAAATACATTTTTTGCTTTCTGATATTTACACTATTTATTTATTTGGGTTTTATTATTGGTTAGACTTCCATTACAATGCTAGAGATGGTGGAAGTGTGGATCTTTGTTTTGTTCCCAAATTTAGGAGAAACATTCACTATTTCATAATTAATCATGATGCTGGCAATAGATTTTTAATAGCTATTACAGCAGATCGAGGAGATTTCCTTGTATTTCTTGTCTGCTAGGAGTTTTTATCAAAATTGAGTTTTGAATTTTGTCATATGGTTTTTCTGCACTGATTGACAGAATCATATGGTTTTTATTTTTTGTGCTTTTGATATGGTAGCTTAAACTGACGCCATCGTTGCAGTGCTGAGAAACTCTACTTGGTCATGAAATATAATATTTACATGCTAAACTACATGTATCTATATTTAGGAGAGATATTTTGGTGGGTATCTGTGAATTTCTGTCAGGTTTTGATGTGGATATTATGCTAATTTCATAAAATGATTTGGAAAGCATTCCCTCTGCCTGTATGTTCTAAATGAAGTTAAGTTCTCTCACAAATCTAAGGTAGAATTCACTTCTGAAAACTTCTCAGTCTAGAATTTTATTATATAAAAGTTTTGATGAGTTTAATTTTTTAATAGATGCAGAGATATTTTAGGTTTTCTTTTTTTTAACTTATGTCAGTTTAATAAGTAGTATTCTTCAAGGAATTTGTTTATTTTTTCTAGACTTTCAAAATTATTGGCATGAAATTTCTTTATAACATTATGTTAAATAAAGGCAAATAAATGTATACATCTCCTTGTGGCTAACTGGCTGTATTCCACAAATAATAAAATGTATGTTCACTATTATCCAGTTAGAAATATTTTCTTATTTCCTTCCTGATTTTTTCTATGACTTACTTTTAGGCTAAATGATATATATAATTTATCATTTTACTTAAAAATATTATTTCTCCTGAATATCTTATTATGTATTTCTAATATAATTCCATCTTGCTAAGAGATTATGTGAGACTGGGTGATTTCAGTTATTCTAAATTGAGGTGGCATGTTTTGTGGTTCAGCATATGGTCTATGTTGGTGAACATATCATGCACAGTTTCAAAATATATTTTGTAATTGTTGTTTAATGTTCTATAAATACCAAGGTACAGTAGTTGATAGCATTATGCAGATTACTTATGTTTTATCTGATTTTTTTCTATTTGTTTTATCAGTTGCCAAGATAGGGGAATTAAAGTCTCTTGTTCCATCATCTTTCTCTCTGTAGAATTCTGTAAATTTTTCTTCATATTTTTGGAGCATAAATATGTATGAACCTATGTATTAGGTATATGTATGCATTAGGTTCATACATATTTATGATTGTTATATGTTCCTAAAAAATTTTTTAGGCAGGGTGCAGTGGCTCACTCCTGTAATCCCAGCACTTCAGGAGGCTGAAGTGGGTGGATCGCCTGAGGTCAGGAGTTCGAGACCAGCCTGGCCAACATGGTGAAACCCTGTCTCTACTAAAAATACAAAAATTAGCTGTGTGTGGTGGTCGCATCTGTAATCCCAGCTACTACGCAGGCTGAGGCAGTAGAATTTCTTGAACCCAGGAGGCAGAGGTTGCAGTGAGCTGAGATTGCACCACTGCACTCCAGCCTGGGCAACAGAGCAAGATTCCATTCCCCTCAAAAAAAAAATACATAATAAATAATATATTTTTGTCATTGTGAAGTGTCCCTCTTTATATTTGAAAAATTTTTTGTCCTGTATATGTGTTCTCTCTGAAATTTATAAGGCCATTTCAGCTTTCTTAAGCTGTTTGCATGCTACATTTTTTGCCATTTACTTTTAACCTATCTGTGTTTGTCTTTAAAGTAAATTTTTATAGGCAGCACATAGTTCTGACAATTCCTGTCTTCTAATTGAAGTGTTTGACTACAACAATGATTGCCATTTCTGACACGAGTGGATATAGATCTACTGCTATTCTACTGTGTTCTGCTTCTCCCTCTAGTTCTTGATTCTCTGTTCTTTAATTGATTTTGCTTCTTTAATTATTTGACTATTTTTTTAGTCAAATAAATTGACTATTTAATTGACTATTGTTTGACTAATTATTTGACTGTTTTTAGAATTCTACTTCAACCAATTTGCTCTTTAGTCATATTCCTTTGGAGTACTTTTTGATGTTTAATTCTTTGCTTTACAGAGACTATTTGGACTTAATATTATATTATGCTACAATAAATGTGGAAATCTTACAAGTGCATAAGCCCATGTAGCATGTTATACTTTATGCTCTCTTTGTCACATGTATTAAAATGCATACTATATAATACCATGTGACAATATTCTAATTTTTGCGTTTTAAACAGTCATGGCCTTTGACTAAATTGAAAAGAAAATATAGTCTTTTATACTTATTCATAATTTTACAATTTTTGGTAGTATTTACTCTTTCTGAATACCTAAGTATCCATTTTGTATCATTTTCCTTCAACGCAAATAACTTCATTAGACATATTTCTAGTGTATGTCTGCTGAAGAAAATTGTACTTAGCTTTCTTTTAGCTAAAAATGTTTCTGTTTCAACTTCATAGTGAAAAATATTTTTGCTTGATGTAGAATCTTGAGTTGACAGACTTGTTCCTTTGACACTTAAAAGATATGTTCCACACTATTTCAATATTGTAGTTTTTGCACAATCAGCACTCATTTAAAAAGTTGTTTTCTGTATGTCTGTGTCACTTTTCTCTGGCTCTTTGCAAGATACCTCTTTATTTTTAGTTTTTAGCAATTTAAATATGACATAACTAAGCATGTTTATTTGTTTGTTTGTTTGTTTTTACATTTTCTGGCTTGGTGTTTACTGAACTTCTTGAATCTGTAGATTTATTACTTTCACCAAATACAGGACATTTGTGGGCTTTTATATTTTAAATAATTCCTTCATCATTCTCTCTTCTCTCTTTCAATAACTACAATTGTATATGTATATTAGACCTCGATATTGCCCCACAGATCTGAGAGAATATGTCAACTTTTCTTTTTTACAATATTTTGTCTCTGTCATCTTTAGATTTGATGGGTTCTATTACCTTAACTTCAGGTTCACTTTAATCTTTCTTCTTTTGACTTCATTCTACTGAAAAGCCTATTCTAAGTTTTAATGACTACTGTATTATTCTTCTGTTCTAGAATTTCCATTTGATTCTTTTTATAATTTTGTTTCTCCACTAAAAGTTGTCTTTTTTTTTTTTTAATTTTTTTGGCAGATTCTTGCTCTGTCACCCAGGCTGGAGTGCAGTGGTGAAATCTCAGCTCACTGCAACTCCTACCTCCCAGGTTATTCTTCTGCCTCAGCCACCTGAGTAGCTGGGATTACAGACATGTGCCACAAAACCTGGCTAATTTTCATATTTTTAATAGAGACGGGGTTTTGCCATGTTGGCCAGGCTGGTCTCGAACTCTTTACCTCAGGTGATCTGCCTGCCTCGGCCTTCCAAAGTGCTGGGACTACAGGCATAAGTCACCTTGCCCAGACAGCATCTTTTATACTAGTTCATTTAATATAATTTTAATAGCTGCTATGAAATGCTTAAATGCTAATTCCAGCATCTGAATCACTTTGTAGTTGTTTCTGTTAATTCTCATTTCCCTTGAGAATGGCTCGCATTTTCATACGACTTACTATTTCAAATAATTTTGGATTGTATCGGGACATTGAATTCTGCTATAATCTTCAAGAGTGTTTCATTTTGAAACTCACTTTGTTGAATTCAAATGCAAATTATGTGCCATTTAGTTAAATAACAGTTCCAATATCAGTTCAGTTCTTTCATTCTGAGCTGAATTTGTGGAATTCTCCCACAAATTCTTCCAGAGTTGCTACACCAAGTTTGAGGCTCCCTCTCTCCAGCTTGCTCCTTACTGGTATCTCTAACCCACTTATTAGTCGCTGTTGTTGGAGATGAGCTTTATCCTCTGTTTTTTCAGGCCAGAAAGATTATCGCTCTTTTAAAAACATTTTTTGCCCCACATGTAATTGATTGATTGTAGCCTGCCTTCAGGCATGGCTTTATTAATAAAGCAATACAATAGGAAATGCATCCCATGTCTTTCACATTTATTTCTCTTCTGGGATTTACCTTCTTTTGTGCACCGCTCCTGCATTCATGTAGCTTTTTAAAAATACTTGGTTTCTGGGGAAGAAGGCAGCAAATCACACTACCATGTGTGTACCTATGCAACAATCTTGCATGTTCTTCACATGTACCCCAGAGCCTAAAATACAATTAAAAAAAAAAAGTTTTGTTTCTAGAGTTTGTGGTTCTTATCTGTGGTAGGATCAATCTGGTAAGAATTTATTTGGCCACATTAAGAGAAAACTGTAGTGACTGATATTTTGATCTCCATCTACTTGGCTTCTCTATCTATCCAACTTAATGTTTTGAGTAGTACATTAAAACAAGATATTAAGATATAGCAATAATTGTAAGAGAGAAAGGGATTGAGCTGAAACATTTTCAAGAAGAACAAAAGAATCGGTGAATTGGAAATATAAAAAGAATCAATTGGATTTGGCAAAAATTTAATTTCAGAAGACTAAGGAATAATTCTGAAAGTAGTTCTTGTTTAAGTTAAAAGAGCTAGTAATTTTCCTGGTATAGGTCAGTCCCAGGGTATTTAAAAGAAAACAAGTATATTGACTAACTCTGAAAGAGTTAAAAAAAATAAAATGGGTTAAAACCTGATCATATTGTATTTGATGTGCCAGTATGGCAACTGTGTGTAGCCTACAGCAATAGAATGAAAATTTAGGTTTGAAGCCAAGGAGCAATACTAGGGAAGAATTGTATATTTGTGGATCAATACTGATAGTAGATCTCGATATATTAGAATAGACTGTTGCAGGGATTCTATTATAGTTTGAACCAGATGAAATTGTTATTTCTGTGGATCAAAAACAGTCACATACTAGCAATTTTATATGGCTCAACCGAACAACCAGAAATCCCAAAACAGAAACATAGAAAACAACAACCTCATTGAAGACACAAATTACCTAATAGAAACCTGACTGGGAGATCTCTTAGGAGAGGTCAGCATAGTAGGAGAGGGGCTACAGGACCAGTAAATACGTAAAGCTGATGAATGATTGAGGTTACACTAGAGAGTAATGAGAAAAAATATAAATTTAATAAATTTTGCTGGAACATTGGTTAATTATATAGAAAATACGTAATAGCATTCTTACACCACAGACAATAATGAATATATGCATATTTGGATGTAATAAATAGTAATGAAAGGGAAACTTCAAAGCTCTTAAAAGAAAATAAAGGAGAGTATTTATGACTTGGGAGCATGAAGTCACAATTTGATAAATATGATTATATTAAAATTATGAACTTGCATTAATCAAAGGACACTATAAAGAGACAATTCACAAATTGGGAGAAGCCACTGTAACACCTAAAACTGATTAAGGTATTGAACCAAAAATGTGTAATGAACTCCTAAACAACATTAAGAAAAGACAACTAACAACCCAGCTGAAAAAGAGTCAAATGATATGAACATATATTTCACAGAAAAGGAAATGTGAATTGCCCATAAATAAATGAAGTTATGTCTTACTTCCTTAACAATAAAGAAACTATAAACTTAGACAATACTATACTACTCTTGTACACTCATTAGAGTGTCAAGAAAAAGTTTAATAATAGCAAGTGTTGGTGAGGGTGTGGCTAAACACCTTTACACATTTCTATTGAGGTTATGAGATGGTATAACTACTTTTGAATACATTAACTGGTAAATTTAAATAGTTTCATACTTTATAGGCCAGTAACCTATCCCTACTATATAATCATGGGGAGCTTTTACAGATGTCTGAAGACATCTATATGAATTTTCATAGAAATATTACTTGTAGTGTAAAAATTAAAATTGCATCCAAAAAGTAGGCAAAATAATAAAGCAATGAGTTATTATATAAACAAAATAAATTATAGGACAATAAAAATTGAATTATGGTACTTAACATTTATTGACAAAAGGAAGCTGTAGATGACATCCTACAGTATAACTTTTATTTATTTTTTTTCAGATTGGCTCTTGCTCTGTTGCCTAGGCTAGAGTGCAGTGGTACCAGCATAGCTGATGGCATCCTAGGGTTTATGATCTCAAACCATCCTCCAGTCTCAGGCTTCTGAGTAGCTAAGACTACAGGCACATACCACCATGCCCAACTCATTTTTTTTTTTTGTAGAGACAGGGTCTTGCTTTGCACCTTGGCCTCTCAAAGTATTGGGATTACAAGTGTGAGCCACTGCAATCAGCCAGTATAACATTTCTGCAAAACCCCAAACTGACGAAACTTCACAATATAGTATTTTGAAGTTTATACAAATGTTACTAAACTATAAAAATAAAAACATACTAAGAAAAAATTCAAGAAACATGGGGAGAAAGAGATAGTATATAGAAGAAACTCACAGATTGATATATTAGTAACAATTATTTCTTAAGCTGAGTGGTGATTTCATGAATACTCATTTTATTATTCTTTTTAAAATATTTCCTTAAAATAAACATAAATATTTTAAATTAAAAAAGAACACATAAAATAATTAAATAAAATATCAAAATCTAAAATTACCATTGTTGTATAAATTATATAAATTCATATGCATTATCTTATACATTGTAATAAAATAATATATATTAGATTAGATAAATTATGTGTCTCAAATTACATTATATTCTATATGTCACAAATTCTTAATATTACTATAATTAATTTTGTAAATGGTATTTAAATTCCATGAAATAAAACCCCATGTCTTTAAAAATTATCCCGAAAGTAAAAAAGAAAGAAAAGTTTTTAAGTTTTATTATATATAACATGTTTAATTTCTCAGAGGGGAAGTAATTACAATAGAATACTTCATTTCTGGATAAAAATATATTAGTGAGAAACAGAAGCAATGAAGTCTAAGTAAATCTTCTCAGGCTCAATGAAACAGCTGGTGTCCTAGACATTTTCCTGTTTTTCCTCTTGGGAACTGAGATACTGACCATATATGTTTTTCCAGACTAAAAATAAATATTAGACTGATGCTTCAATGGAATATTAGTACAGCAAGCCCTGAGGGAAATAAAACTGCAGATCTAAAAGAGTCAGTAAAATGTATTACACCTGCTTTTCTGCTTTCTTGTCAATTTGCTTTTAACTAGGGAGTGTATTTGTATGAATATGCAGGGATTCATTCATAAACAGAAAAATAGAAAAACAAAATGAATGAAAATGAGAGACATCAAATTCAGATTGATGGAGTTAGTGCATGGGTAGGGATGTACAAGAACTTTGGTTGGTAATGTTTATTTTCTTTCTTTCTTTTCTTTTTTTTAAACTTGAGGCAGGGTTTCCCTCTGTCAACCAGGCTGGAGTGAGGGGGCACTGTCTAGGCTCACTGCAACATCAGCCTCCCAGGTTCAAGCAAGTCTCCTGCCTCAGCCTTCAGAGTAAATGGGACTATAGGCGCCCACCACCATGCCCGGCTAATTTTTGTGTATTTTTAGTAGAATGGGATTTCATCATGTTGGCCAGACTGGTCACAAACTCCTGCCCTCAGGTGATCCACCTACCTTGGCCTCCCAAAGTGCTGGGATTACAGGCATGAGCCACTGCACATGGTCGGTAATGTTTATTTTCTAAGATGAATGGCATGGTGAAGGAGATGCACTATGTCACTTTGTACATTTTGCATGTCTAAAATGTTTTATAAAAAATGAAAACTTCCAAACTATTTTAATGAGAAACCAAAAGCCTATCAAGTAATGGTTCCTTCCAAAAAAATGTGTTATGCACCTGCAATGGTCAAAGCTCTATAATACATTTATTTTCAGTGGGAAATAAAGAGCTACCAAAGTTGAACCTGAATACTGCAAGAGGAATGGAGTTAAGTCCCAAATGACCCTACATAATGTGTCCTATATTCCTGGAACGCAATGTGAACACAGAGTGGTCGATATTCAATAGCAAGTGGTTCCTCCAGTGAGGAAGGACTACATAAAGCAGTCATCAATCTGCCTGAGATTTGGGGATGGAAACATTTTTCATGGAAATAATTGACTGTGTGAATGACTTCAGAAGAGGCTTAAGATAGCATTTGCTTAACCAGGGAGTGAATCTGCAAGAATATTTGTAAGGGGATATGGAAGAACATGACTGCAGCTCCACAAACTGCTAGAACTCATCTTGTAATAGTGGAGAAAGCAAGGCATTTGGCATGAGATGGCCTGAGACCCCCTTCTGGCCATGTCACTTTACCAGAGACGTGACATTTGGCAAATTACTAACCTCTCACATTTGGCAACTGGGAATAATGAGAAATTTCAGCCTCATGGTTTTAAGAGTAATAAGTCAAGTAATACATGCACTCTGATAGTATAAGACTCTAGATAAATGTTAACTTTTACCTTTAAGCAGTAGAAAAGAGGGCTGGGAAATTAGATTGGGTCATTTGGTGAATGGTCATGTGTAGACTGACTCTAGGGATTTTCATGATTGAAAGTGGAAGGAAAAGTCACAGATGAATGAAAGGTACTGAACCTAGTCTTGCATTCTGAGTCATCACTAATTTGGGGTTGGCGATTATATTTTGTACACATTGTTCGATTTGATTTGCTATATTTTTAGAAATTTTATCTCTACATCCAAGAGTTACATGGGCTGATAATTTCCTTTTCCCAAACTACATTCTCTGGCCTCGATTCAAGGTTATGACAAAAGAGATAGAGAGAATTTCCTCTTTTCTGTTTCCAGAAGGGAATGATCTAAACCTGTAACTGTCAGTTGAAAGCACTTATAAAACCATCGGGACATAGTATTTATTTTGAACAACCATACTTTTATTGCAATTACTTTAATATTTATAAAATTATTTTTATTTTCTATTATTTCTTATTGTACCAACTTGACATGTTTTCTTGGAATTCATGTATTTTGTCCATGGTTTGATATTTATTAGTTAAAAAATGTTGGTGATATTCTCATATTTTAGTTTATATGTCTACTTTATCCATGGCTCTCTTACATTTCACTTATAATATTATATGTTGGTAACTTTTTTCCTTTTTCTTAATAAGTTTTATCAGAGGTTTGGTTATTACTAATCTATTAAAAGAAATAACTTTTTGATTTTATTGATTTTATTGATGTGCCTAGTCCTTTGTCACCTTGCAGTTTCTTAGACTATATTTTGTGTTCCTTTTCTGGCTACTTTAGTACTTATGCTCTAGGTGGTCTTCCTCACGAAGATGAGGAAGATCATGCCCATCTCTCTGACCTCCTCTGCAACAGCTCTTAGTCCAGCTCCCTCTACTGTACTTACAATTCTCCTTGCTGTTCCTGAAAGGTACCAGGCATGCTAGTGCTGAGGGTCTTTGCTCTGTTAACTCTGCCTGCATTGCTTTACTCCTGATCACCTCTGAAATAGCTTCCTAATTTTAAAGTCTTTCCTCATCCTATCTTTTCAATGAGTCCTTCATCTTCTATTAAGTAGTACCACCTCCCACCACAGCGCTTGTTAACTTCTAACACACAGTTATATACATTGTAAAATACAACTGTTAGCCTCACATGGCTCTCTTTGCCTTCTCAACCCTCAGTTCAGTTCTAAGCAAGTAAAATTAAAGGGTCAGACTAGATATAGATGTATAGTTTTCCCTTCCTTTCCAAACAGAAAATTCCATGATTCTATAATTTGAATTTTGCCTATTAAGTCCCAAATATTTAACAGTGTACGGTTTTCAGTTAAGACAAAGCAGAATACATCAGCATGATAAGAATTATTAGAGAAGAACAAAAAAAAAAAAAACAGGCATTTACAATAATTAGTGAAGATGGGGCACAGCTAGGAGGAAATCCCAGCATTATGCTACAGTAAACTGGAGTGATATAATATGAATGAGTTGATTCTTGTGTTTTCTGGGAGTCATAGCTGTCTGGTGCCTATTTTGAATAGTTAGAACACTAATACCAACTTGTTGGCACTTTACATTAGGTAAATGCTTGTCACCTCTCATTGTCTTAGGAATAAGAAATAACCTGGAAGTACAAAATGGTGTTGCTTTAAAATAAGACTCCCAGGCTAGGTGCAGTGGCTCATGTCTGTAATCCCAGCACTTTGAAAGGCCAAGGCAGGAGGATCACTTGAGCCCAGAAGTTCCAGATCAGCCTGGGCAACATAGGGATACCCCATCTCTACAAAAAATAATTTTAAAAAATTAACCAGGCATGATGCCACATGCCTGTGGTCCCAGCTACTTAGGAGACTGAGGTGGGAGATACAGCTTGAGCCCAGGAGGTTGAGGCTGCAGTGAGCCATGCATGTGCCACTTCATTCCAGCCTGGGCAAGAGAGCCAAATACCATCTCCAAGGAAAAAAAAAAAAAAGAAAACACTCCTAGAAGATTACTCCAGAATAGAATCCATGTCCTCAAGGAGCCATGAAAGGGAACTCAAAAGACTGCAGGATTGGTAGGTGTGCAGGTTTTGGCTTAATAAAACAAATCTCAGGGTTTGACCTTGTACACATTACTTAAATTATCTGACCTTTGTTGTCTTCATTCAAATGTGTGTTTTATAATATTCTTGCCTCTTGAAACATTTCATGTAAGTTTCAGCTCTGTTTCAGGTACCAAGGATACAGCAGAGAACAATATAATATATACCGTGCCACTCCTTCTGGAATTTCAGGTTTTCTCAGGAAAGAAGCTAAAGAGCTTAATTTACAAGCAAGACATAGCTTCATGTATTAGGATGCACTGACTCACACTTAAATGCACAATGTATTTAAATCAATTGTTTTAATTTTAGTGAGTTGTTTATGTGATGTCTGCAATTTGACAAGGAAGGGAGGGAGGGAAAATTATCTCCGGTTAATATATTCTGGTAGAAACACTTATAATTCCCAAACTACTTAAAATGCTCAGCAGCATTCAACTAGATATAATAAAAGCAATAAATGCATTGAAGCAAATTTGGCCTTGAAGTTATTGAGTGACTCCTGATTTTACAATAAATCATAGCAGGATGCTCTTGATGACTCTCAGGCAGAAAAGCAATCTAAAAAGGTTTATCTGTATCAAGAGTGTCACAATCTTTTTGGGGGTCTATTTGTCACTTTCTCACTTAGTACAGCTGTGAAAGATGGGTGATGAATTTCACTTTAGTCTTACCATTTCAGACATCTGGAAGATGTAGTTTCAATAGAAAGTGGCTTCAGCTGAAGTAGGGCTGTGTTTAACATTTTTGCTGAGAATGCATTTTGAAAGGACCTCTGGTCAAATTAGGCTAAGTGCTAACATTGAAAGCAAGTTTTAAGTAATTGCTTATCTTTCAGAGCTAAGTGTCCCCCGTATTATATTTGTGGCAACAGGACAAATGGTCACATATCTAGTCATTATAAATCTGTCCCAAACATATTAAAAGGTGACAGGTTCATGATGGGGGCTGGGAAGGGGGCAGTTACAAGGCTCTGAAATTAGAATAAACCATTCCATTAATAACTTTACTTGCATAGAATAGCGTGCTTTGTAATCTAAAGCATATGCATCACATTTATCATGTTGGAAAATATAGCCATTTGATTAGAATCTTACCCCCGACTTTTCTATCATTTTACCAATCATTCATTCATTCAACAAACAGTTATTGCAAACTTGTTGTATGTCTGGTCCTTAGGAAAATAAACCAGACAAACTCTATTTTCCAGTATTATAGTATTTAGAGGACAGATGTGAAAATAAATAAGTTCACTCCTTTGGAGGAAATGTCTAACAGTCCCTAAGGCAGTTAAGGGAAACTTTTACAGATGAGGATATGATTATATTGAATTAAAAAAAAAATGTTTTTGCCACCCATTATGCAGGAGAAGTGTTGGATCTTGAAAGAGGAGTAAGAATAAATGTGGCAGAAAAATAAAACAGAGAAGAATGTTTATGTCAGACAGATGGAACATAGGCAGAAGCTCGAGATGGAGGACAGTGCATATCTTAGAACCTTAAGTAACTATCATTGTCTGCTGTGTAAGGAAGTTCAGTATGGAGGCAAAGTGTCATGTGGTGAGGACTGTGTGGTGGCATTCATGTTGACATCCTCAGTGATTAGAATTATGCTTGGCACTGGTCATTAGAGAAATGCAAATCAAAATCACATTGAGATACCATCTTATACCAGTTAGAATGGCGATCATTAAAACATCAGGAGACAACAGATGCTGGAGAGGATGTGGAGAAATAGGAACACTTTTACACTGTTGGTGGGAGTGTAAATTAGTTCAACCATTGTGGAAGACAGTGTGGCGATTCCTCAAGTATCTGGAACTAGAAACACCATTTGACCCAGCAATCACATTACTGGGTATATATGCAAAGGATTATAAAACATTCAGCTATAAAGACACATTCACACATGTTTATTGCGGCACTGTTCACAATAGCAAAGACTTGGAACCAACCGAAATGCCCATCAACGATAGACTGGATAGGGAAAATGTGGCACATATACACCATGTAATACTATGAAGCCATAAAGAAGGACGAGCTCATGCCCTTTGCAGGGACATGGGTGAAGCTGGAAACCATCATTCTCAGCAAACTGACACAAAAACAGAAAACCAAACACCACATGTTCTCACTCATAAGTGGGTGTTGAACAATAAGAACACATGGACACAGGGAGATGAACATCACACACTGGGGTTTGTTGGGGGCTGAGAGGTTTAGGGGAGGGATAGCAGGGGGTAGGGAGATTGGGGAGGGCTAACATTAGAAGAAATATCTAATGTAGATACGGGGGGATGGATGCAACAAACCACCATGGCACATGTATACCTATGTAACAAATCTGCACAATCTGCACATGTACCCCAGAACTCAAAGGAAAGAAAGAAAGAAAAGAAAAGAAAAGAAAAGAAAAGAAAAGAAAAGAAAAGAAAAGAAAAGAACTTAGAAAAGCCTGGGTAGAGTGTAGGAGATGCAGATTTGTTACCTGGCAGTCACTGAATATTTGGGTGTTCTTGGGAATATTATTTATTTACTTAGTATATTTTTGTGTAAGATGAAAGTGTTTGGTTTTATAAATGATTTCCAAATATTATATAGCCTTTAAAACCTTTAAAACTGAATTTGTTTAAAGTTAAAAACATATATGTAGCTTTAATATAACATTTTTAAAAGACTTAAGGAAATCTCACAAATTAATAAGTAAAAAGTTAATCCAATTAAAAATGAGAAAATATAATTAAACAATGCAGAGAGTGTTAACATAAATGGCTAATAATGGTATGGAAAGATTTGTAATCTCACTAGTAATCAGAAAATCCAAATTAAAACCACAAGGAGATTTCATTTTGTTTTCACCTAATTGGTAATAAATAAAACTTGTAATCTTACCAAATATTTGAAAAATATGAGCCAAAGGAAATTTTTTGTTATCCACTGCAAATGAAGTGAGTAGATCCATACAGTGACTCTGTAAAACAACTTGCTGTGAACTAGCAAATACAAAAATATTCATGCAATATGACTTTTAGGTATGACCCTTTATTCTTGTGGTATTCCCCAAGGAAATATACTCATGAAAGTTCCCAACAGTATTATCTACAATAACAAAACATGAATAAACTAAATATCTATCAATATGAGAATGAATAATATGTGTGTAGTATGTTCATATAATGAAATGGTATAAGGAAATAAAATTGAATCAAACAAGCTGAGTATATCACACACTTGAATATCATAGATTTAATTTTGAAGAAAAAAGTTTACAAATAGCCTTAGAAGCTATTAGATAAGACTAACAAATGGCACCTGTACAGGATGGAGGGACCAGCAGAAGTCTGTCTTCGGGATCAGGGAGGCAGAGACAATAGACAGAGATGTCACCACGATGGTTTTACAGTTAGTTCCCAGTCCTAGTTCTTAGGCAGCCAGTCTGCATTCCTGACTTCTGAGAGATAACCCTGTTTCCTGTCAACAAATTCTTATTCCATAGTCAGCTTGCTAGCTGGTTTCTGTTACTTGCACATAAAGAATCTTGACTATGATTTCCAGGATATATTTTCCCAAATGTTACCATACAAGATAGGTGATGGTAATAGTAGAACACTGCTTTTTCTGTGGATCTTCACACGGTTTCGCCTTCTTTTAGGAGAAAAACTGATTTAAGTTTTAGTGACTCATATGTGTTTTTTAAGAACTTGCCTTTGAAATATGAAGACTACCTGTTCCGTTTTTACCGTTACTTCTGCTTCCCTTTTAAACAAGCACAAATGCTTTTTATTTTACTTTATAAATTACATCAGAGGCAAAGCTAATGCTTCCATCCCCACTTTGGCAGATCATGTTGGGCTGACTCAACTGATATTTTTCTAAAACTCATTAAAATGGTAGTTAAAATGTTTTTAAAAGAGAAACAAAAAAGCAAAGAAAAATTTATTATAATTCTTAAAGGATTGTTCCACTCTTTTCCTCTAGTTTCATGAAAATAAGATTTTCAAAATTAAAGCTGTTCAGCCTGGAGGTTTTTGTGGTAATTGCTAATTTTTTTACAGATTGACCAAGAATTTATCATTTTATCTTTTATTTGTTTATTGTGATTTAACAAATTAGAGTTGTGTTTGTTTATGGAGGTAAATGTATGATAATGTAAAATAATTAGATTAAGGTAATTAATCCATCAATTCAAACACTTATTTTTTTAGTGACCACATTTGAAGTTCATTCTTTCAGCAATTTTGAAATGTACAATACAGTATTATTTACTATAATAACCATGTTGTGCAGTGTATCTAAAAGAACCAAAACATATTCCAAGATTTTTGTACCCTTTGACCATCATCTCCCCATTTCCTTAAACCCCAGCCTCTGTAACAACCATTCTACTCTCTGTTTCTTTGAATTTGATTGTTTTAGATTCCATCTGTAAGTGAGAACATGCAGTATTTGTCTTTCTGTGCCTAGTTTATTTCACTTAACATAACGTTCTTTTATTGCATTTATTCATGTTGTCACAAATGAAAATTTCTTTCTTCTTATGGCTAATAGTATTATATTTTACATATATACCACATTTTCTGGATCCATTCATTTGTTGATGGGTGCTTGGGTTGATTCCATAACTTGGCTATTGTGAGTATGAAATTACCTTGCACATATTATGACAATGAGAAAATTATGACAGTGAATAAGATCTGACTTAACTGATCCCATCTTGCCTTTAACCTCCAAACTGCCCTTGTTCATTACTAGGTGTAGGTCAGACTAATTATGAGAGGAATTATTTTATAGTTTAACTATGAAAAAAGGATAATAACAGCCCTTTCTTGAAACAAATGCCTTTCTTGTTTGGGGACTAGATCACCTTTGTTAAGATTAACAAATCAGCCACAAGATTAAAATTATGGTTTAAGCATTGTGCAGCCAAAGTGACCACAAGATTTCTTATCTCCCAATTGCTCTTTTGGGTAACATTGCTATTATGAAACCTAAGATTGGTGTTCAAGATATTTTTTAGATCTTGCATTCTGAAGGACCAGCTAGCACCACCTAGACCAGTAATCTGACTCAACAGTTCTGTGCTCCCATCCAGGTACAGAAGACAGCAAAAATAATCCTCTTTGATTCCTTGTGATTTCATTTCCAACCCAATCAATTAGTACTCCACAATCCCTAGCCCCCTACCCACTAAACTATTCTTAAAAAGTCTCCAGTCTCTGAATTTTCAGGAAGACTGATTCAAGTAATAAACTCCAGCCTCCTGTTTAGCCAACTCTATGTGCATTAAGCTCTTTTTCTATTACAATTCCCCTGTCTTGATAAATTGGCTGTATCTGGGCAGCAGTCAAGAAGAACCCATTGGGCAAGTAGTGCTTACAGTGTCCATGAAAGAGCAGACATCTCTTCCACATGCTGATTTCAAATCTTTTGTTTAAATACCCAGAGGTGAGGTTGCTGGATTGTAGGAAAATTTCATGTTTAGTTTTTGAGGAACCTCATACAGTTTTCCATAATGGCTGAACTAATTTACATTTCCATCAACAATATGAAGAAATTTCCTTTTCCCACCTTCTCATCAACAAGTATCTTTTTTCCTTTTAAAATAGGGTACACATTTTTCTATTCCTTTAGTTATTGTACAGTGGAATATTTCCTAAAGTATCTCTATTATTCTGTATTCTTTAAAAAGTATGAATACTAAAATTAAACACAATATTTAAATACATCATGAAGCCTGACAAGGCTTCAGGGCAGTGGGACTCAACAAATCAATATGATTGGAACATCACAATTTGTAATTCTTCCCACAATAAAGAAAACATTTGGCAGAGCGGAATGACCAAGAATTTCTAGAAGGATGGTGCTCCCTGGTAAGTAATTTTCATTTAGGTAATTTAGCTAAAGAACTGCATTCTTTGCATACTTTCCAGAGTTCTCTGCTAACCATTTGCAAAAGTTCTTGTTTTGAACTCCATGAAGTCTCTCATTCCAGCAACTTTCCTACCTGGTAGCCAGGAGGTTGGTTGAGTCATGTAACTTCTGGCATGAACTGCCAGGGTTGCACACTGCCTTAAGCTGAGCCCAGAGATGTGAGCTCATTAAAAATATTTATTACGTTTTATGATTTTAATTCATTTCCTGCTTCTGTGAGGTTACCAGATTATTTTGTTGAAATATGAAAGTACACAGGGCCTTCCAATGATGAAGTAACTTAATATTTTTTGTTAAAAAAAATAAAAACCTCAAAAAGTTTTCCAGTTACACCCTAGTCAAAAAAAGAGAACATTCACATTGGGTGCAAAGAACTCTCAGCTCCTGCTGACAGTACTTAAGCAAAATACAGAATTTCTTAAAAAAAGCTTTTAAAGGACTCAGGTTGGGGGAGCGGTAAAAGACTCTGAATAAATTCCTTTTATGAAAACTAAAAGTCAAATCAAGACAAAAAGCCATTGATCTCACTCAGTGTTTTCTGAATGTCTTTAACACCTGCTACTGGAGCCCTGGAATTACAGACTAAGCAGCCATCCCAGTTGAAGATCATTCCAGATTAGCTCTCTAGCCCACTGCTTTTATTATAATATGTACACATTTTTTAGCATTGTATAAGCGAGCAAATAAAATAATACTTCATAATTTCATTATATAAGAATAAGAATCTTTCTTAAAGGTTACAATGAAATTAGCAAAATAGGTACAGGGTTAGAAAATGCACATTTCACAGTGAAGTACAAAATAGAAAAGCTTCCCATCCATTCCCATCCTTGCTTTCCAACAGTAACACTGTAAGCAATTTTGATGTAATATACGGCATGGGAACTACAGTTATCAATACTGAATTGTACACTTGAAAAAAGAAATATTATACAAATAAAGTTAATTCACATCTGAATGTGCTTATAGGGATAAAAAATATATCTTAAAAAATAAAAGCAAAGGTCATCTTTTAAAATTTAATACTATATCTGGGAAATATTTCCATTTATAAGCCATTTTAATTATTTTATCTTGAAAACATATATATTAGATCTGGTCACTAGTAATTTGTTTTCTCTTTCATTTTCTTTCTCCTAGAAATCTCCTGCCAATTCCCACATTTATTTTTCAAGATAAGATTTTGGGATTATTTTGTCAAGTCTGTACTTCTCTTACACTCAAAATAGGTATATGTGTCTGTGTATAATATTTCTATACTGTGTGAAATGTAGATATAGATATATAGATATATATCACAAAAATATGTAAATTTGAATTGCATTTAATTTACATTTAAAATAATATTGGTGCTTCCAATGTCTCTGGTGAAAACTATTTTATTTTTTCTCGTCTAATCTTGGAACGTATTATTTCTTTTTTTTATTTCACTGCAAAATCTTTTAGGAGAATGCTGGTTAGAACTACTCATGAACATTTTCAACTTGGTTGCAAATTTAAGGAGAAAGAGTTCAGTATTTACACAATGACTATGATATTTGCCAGAGGTTTTTGGGTAGATAAACTTTATTAGATTGAAGAGTTCCCTTCCATTTCTAGTCTGCTCATTTTTAATATGTATCTCTATTGAGATAGCCATATGGTATTTTTCTTCATTCTGTTAATGCGGGGATCTACGTTTATTGATTTTTGAATGTTAAGCTAATCTTTCAAAGTTTCCTCATATAAATCAAGTTGAACATGATATATTATCCATTATATATATTATTGAATCTGATTTATTATAATGTCGTGTAGGATTTTTGCTTGTGTGCCTAAGAAATATTAGCCTAAAATTTTCTTTTAATATCCTTTATGGATTTTACTATCAAGGTCATGCAAATCTCAAGCATGAATGGGGCCATCTTATATCATATTTTCTGGAAGAGTTTGTAAAACATTTGTGTTTTTTTTATTCAAATATTTGAAAAAAAAATTAGCCAATGAAGCCATCTGTTTCAGGAATCTGTGAAAAAATTGTCAATTTCACATTCATTTTCTTTAATAGTGTGACATGTTAAAAGCCCCATAAAACTGCATACCTCAACCATACCTCGGCTTTCTATTGAAATTGCTCTCTGTAACCCAAATGTGACAGGCAAGCAGTTCAAACCCATGCCAACTTGGCCCCTTCGACTTGTAATAAGTAATTAAGGATTGTAATTTCCATCCTACCCAGACAATGTGTAAACAAATGGTAATCTTGACTTTTGTGAACCACTTAAGTAACAATTAAAATGTCAAAAGTCCTCTGGCCCTCAGAGTGTCTGGAGGCCCTCACCCTCCTCTCCGTCCAGGAGGTGATTTACAGAATTCACTAGCCCTCAGAACCTCTGAAGCCCCTCACCCCCGCCCCTGCCCCTCACCCTCACTCTCGAGTGCTTCTAAGGGTATAAAATGTCTTAACACCCTCCTTTCGGGGCCATGGGTTGGAGAGACCCAAATCCTCCGTGGCCGCCGGCAATAAAGACCCTGCAATTTGGCATACTTTTGTCTTGGTGTTGACTTTCCATGCTCAGGCCAGTACAACAATAGCATAGGAATATTTATTTATTATTTTTTCCTTTTCCAGTTTTGAGCTGTGTTTTTCAAGTGACCTGTTTATTTCTAAGTCACAAAATTTAGTGTCATAAAGTTGTACTTAGCTATGGTAAATTGCATTGTGGTTCCAATTCTTCCTACACATATGCTTGTCCTGGCCACCTAACTGAGCACAGCCTAATCAGTTGAGATCCAGCAAACCCACAGACATATGAAAGAAAATAAAGAAACATTAGTTTAAGCCACTGAGTTTTGAGATGGTTTATTTTACAATAGGCAAACAATGAATGCAAAAAAATGTAATAGCTTGCACTATATGTGATATGGCTAATTTGTGACTTCTCTTTTCTTGATAAGTCTTGCTAGAGGTTTAACAAATTTATTAATATTTTAAAATATTTATTTTTGCTTCCATGTTCTTGCATTGTCTTTAATTTTTACTTTTATTTATTATCACCTTCCATGTTTATGCTCATGTGTGCTCAATATTAAGCTCTCACTTAAAGGTGAGAACATGTATAGTATTTGGTTTTCTGTTCCTGTGTTAGTTTGCTTAGGATTATGGCCTCCAGCTCCATCCATGTTGCTTCAGAGGACATTTTTTTTTGTTATTTTATATGGCTATATAATATTCCATGAGGTATGTGTGTTATGTTTTCTTGCTCTAATTCACCATGTATCATTTCTGCAAACATGTCCTCAAGTTCACTAGTCCTTTCCCTACTCTTTATGATTCTTTATTACAACTATCTAACACATTCCTAATCTTAGTCTTGCTTTTATCAGTCCTCAAATTTTCTTTAGAAAATTTTGATGGATTCTGAGTCTCTCCTGCAATTCTTCATCTTCTCTTCCATTTTCTTGACAGGTTAATCCAAACTATTTTAAATATAGTATCAGAAAACTGCAATGTCTGAACCATATGTATGTTTCTATTTACTTGTTTTCTTTGTTCCAGTTTGTTGTTCTATATTTTAGCACCAAGTAAAAATTATAGTGATTCCTTCAAAAATGCTTCATTTTCTGTTGGATGGTAAATAAAAGTCTGGTAAATAAACTTGATCCTGTGAAAGGCTAGTTTTAGGTTTGGGTAGGAATAGACTGTTTCAGTTTTTACTTTTTCTTAGGGTATGGCCCTTCTAAGGGCTCAAGAGAAAACTTGAATTGTTTACCAAGCAGAATATTGGATGTGTCTAGAGGGCAGAATAATGCACCCCTCCCCCTCTCTGCCAAACATACCCATGCCCTAGGAGCTGTAAATAGTTTAGGTTACATTGCAAAAGAAAAATAAGTTTGCAGATGAAATTAAGTTTGTCAATAGGCTGACCTCAAGATGGAAAGCTTATTTTAAATTACCTGGGTGGGCTCAGTGAAATCACATGGGTTCCTAGTGGAAGAGAGAAGCAGGAAAAGGGGAACCATAGAGATGGATAGAAGCATGAGAAAGATTTGACCAGGTATTGATGGTTTTGAAGAATACAGACAGCCTTTAGAAACTAGAAAATATAGGAAAATTGACTCAAATTATCAAACCTTCAGAAGGAGAGAAAGAAAAATTATCTTTGCCCCTATATGTGTTTTTTTCTTTCTGAAACTGTTTTCATGATGTTTTCATGACTAGAGAGAGTGCTAGCTAAAGTGGTTTTATAGCAATAAGGAACTATCCAGTGAACAACATGCAGAGCTTTTCCATACTTTCCATGTTTCTTTATTGCATTCATTCAACAAATACTTGTTGCATGGTTTCCATTCTGCACTGCCTTCTATTCTGGACAATGCGGATAGGATAATGAATGAGAATATAAATTCTATGCTACAAAATTTAACAAGATGGAAATCGTGTGTTTTCAACAAAAACAAATTGCAGATAAGGGAAGCCTCACAGAAAGCCTGTTTGCATTAGCTGTTTATTTAACTAATGTAGATTTTCTTTATAGGTATAAATGTATTTTATAAAAGGACAGCTTTTCAGAGCGAATTCTGTGTCTGCAGTCTCTGTGAATAACCATCTCAAAATATACCAAAGAAACGTACTTTGGGATGATGTGTTTTAATTTCCCACACATATTTAAACCAGAATTAACTGGGAAAAATGTATAATATATCCACCCATTTTACTATAAAATGTCAGGATTTATGTCAAACATAAATCAGAGACTCTAATCTCATATAATAATTGTGCAACTTATTGCATATTCCACCATGAGATGGTACCTGTTCTTTTTTATTTCTTTACCAAGAAAATAGAAGAAATAAAATAATTAATAAAAATGCAAATTTTATGTTGTCTAGGAAACCACATTTATTTATAATGAATCACTATGGATGTGAAAGGAAAGTGGTTTCACATGACTTGAGAACAGGACAGGGTTAAATGTCCTGCCTCTGGCATCAAAGACCTTGCCCATCTCTACTTCCACAACTTTTTGACTCCTAATTAATATAGTCCCCATTGAACTATGCTATTCACAGTTCCCATTGAACCCCCTTTTCTGTTCTTTTTTGTTGTAGAAACCAGAAGTTAAACTTAAATAATTTATCCTAAAATTATAAAATTATGAGTATCTTTTCAGATTTTATTTTGAAGTGTTTTTCAGAGTATATGTTATAATTTATTACATTTATAGGAACTGTAAAGATTAAATCAGTGTACTTGACATACCTACCACTTGAAATATTTATCTTTTTTATGCTAGCATCATTTGAATTTTCTCCTTTAGCTATTTTGAAATATATAATAGATTATTGCAAACTATTGCCATCCTACTGATCTATCAAACCATATATTTGTATCCATTAATCAACTTCTCTTTATCCCTGTCCATCCCAGCTTCTGGTAACCACCAATCTATTCTCTAAGGTTCACTTTTTTTTTAAACTCTCATATGTGAGTGAGAACATGGGACATTTGTCTCTCTGTACTTGGCTTATTTCATTAATCAAAATGACCTCCAGTTCTAGTCATGGTGCTGAAAATGACAAAATTTCATTGCGTTTTTATGGCTAAATAATATTCCATTTATATTATACCACATTTCCTTTATCCATTAATCTGTTGATGGGCATTTAAGTTGATTCATATTTTGACTGCTATGAATAGTGCTACAATAAACATGTAAGTACAGCTGCCTTTTTGATATGTTGATGTCCTTTCTCTTGGATATATACTCAGTAGTGGAACTGGTAGGTCATCTGGTAGTTCTATTTCTAGTTTTTTGAGGAACTTGCATACTGTTCTCCACAGTGGCTGAGCTAATTTACATAGCTACCAACTGTGTATGAGGATTCCCCTTTCTCTGCATCCTTGCCAGCATCTGTTATTGACTGTCCTCTTGATAAGAGTCGTCATAACTGGTGTGAGGTGATGTCTTAGCATAGTTTTAATTTACATTTCTCTGATTATTTTTATATATTTGTTGGTTATCTGTATTTCTTCTTTTGAGAAATACCTATTCAGATCTTTTGCCCATTTTTTATTGGATTCTTTGGGATTTTTGCTCTTGAGTTGTTTGAGCTCCTTATATATTCTGATTATTCATCTATTGTCAGATGGATAGTTCACAAGTATTTTCTGCCATTCCATGGGTTTCTCTTTACTTCGCTGATTATTTTCTTTACTATGCAAAAGTTTTCCATTTGATGCAATCCTACTTGTCTATTTTTTGCTTTGGTTGGCTGTGTATTTGAAATCTTATACAAAAAATCTTTGCCCAAAGCGAAGTCCTGGAGCATTCCCTCAATGTTTTTTTCCACTAGATTTCATAGTTTTAAGTCATAAACTTATGTCTATAATTTGATTTTGGTGTATGGCAAGAGATAGAGTCTAATTTCATTCTTCTGTATGTAATGATTTAGTATTCCCAGCACCATTTATTGAAGACTGTCCTTTCCTCTTTGTATGCTCATGGCACCTTTGTCTGGACTCTCTATTCTGTTCCATGGGTTTATGCGTCTGTTTTTATGTCAATACCAGGATGCTCTGGTTACTATAGCTTTCTGATAATGTTGAAGTCAGGTAGTGTGGTGCCTTCAGCTTTGTTAATTTTGCTCAGGATTGCTTTGGCTATTCAGTGTCTTTTGTGGGTCCACATACATTTTAGAACATTAAAATTCTATTTCTGTGAAAAATGTCATTGATATTTTTTATAAGGGTTGCATTGAATCTGTAAATTATTTTGGTTACTATTGTCATTGTGACAATATCACTTCTTTGAATTCATGAGTATAAAATATATTTCCATTTATTTGTGTCTTTTTAAATTTTTTGTGATCATTATTTTATAGTTTTCTTTATATAAATCTTTCACTTCTTTGGTTAAATTGATTCCTAAGTATTTTATTTTCTTTGTAGCTATTGTAAATGTGATTATTTCTCAATTTCTTTTCCAGATTGTTTACTGTTGGTGTTTAAAATGCTACTAATTTTTGTGTGTTGATTTTGTATCTTGCAACTTTGCTGAATTCTTTTACTAATTATCTTTAGGTTTTTCTAAGTATAAGATTATGTCATCTGCAAACAAAGCTAGATTGACTTCTTGCTTTATCTCTCTCTCTTCCTTCCTCTCTTCCTTCCTTCCTTTCTTCTTTCTTTCACTCTTTCTTCTTTCTTTCACTCTTTCTTTCTTATTTCTTTTCTTTCCTTTTTTCTCACTTGCTTGCTTGCCTAATTACTACATCCAGAAATTCCAGTGCTATATTCAATAAAAGTGGGGAAAGTAGGCATCCTTGTCTTGTTACAGATCTTAGTAAAAAGGCCTTCAATTTTTTTCTATTCCATGTGATGTTAGCCGTTGGTTTGTCATTTGGTCTTTATTACTTGACGTATGTGCCTCCAGTAACTAGTTTGATGAGCAAAGGAATCTGAATTTGATTGAATGCTCTTTCAGCATCTATTGAAATAATCATAGGGTTTTTATTCTTGGTTTTGTTAATGTGATATCACGTTTACTGATTTGTGTGTGTTGAACCATCTTTGCATCACTGGGATGAATCTCACTTAGTCATAGTGAATTATCTTTTTAACATGTTGGTAAATTTGGTTTGCTAGTATTTTGTTGCAAATTTTTGTGTCTATGTTCTATGTTCACCAGTGATATTTGACTATAGTTTTCTTTTTCATTATATCCTTGTCTGATCATAAGGGTAATTCTGGCCTTGTAGAATGAGTTTGGAAGTATTTTCTGCTCTTCTTCTTCTTTTTTTTCAAGACTTTGAGAAGAATTAGTTAATTCTTCCTTAAATGTTTCACAGAATCCAGCAGTAAAACTTTCAGGTGCTGGGCTTTTCTTTGATGACAGACTTTTTATTATGACTTTGATCTCATTACTCATTATTTGTTTATTGGGGTTTCTATTTTTTTATGCTTCAATTTTGGTAGACGATATTTGACCAGAGATTTATCCATTTCTTCTAGCTTTCCAAATTTGTTGGCATATAGTTGTTCATAATAGTCTCTAATGAGTCTTTGTATTTCAGTTGTCACTGTTGTTATGTCTCCAGTTTTTGTTTCTGATGTTATTTATTTTTGTATATTTTTTGCATTGTGATTATCATTAGGCTTACAAAGAGTGTCATAGATACAACAAGTTATTTTAAACAGATGAGAACTTACCACAAAAAAATAATTAAACAATTTTTTCTTCAAGTTCTATACTTTAACTCAATCTCCCCTACATTTTTACTTTTCGTTTTCTCAGTTTACATATTTTTATGATGTCTTCGTCTTAACAGGTTGCTGTCTGTAGCTATTATTGTTTTTGATACATTTGTCTTTTGGTCTTCACGGTAAAAGTGTGAGTGTATTGTATACCACAATTAAAGTACTATAGAATGACGAGTTTGCCTATGTACTTAATTTAATTTAATCAGTGGATTTTATACCTTCAAGTTCTGTTTGTTTGTTTGTTTTTTCTTTTTATGTTGAAGAACTCCCGTTAGCATTTCTTGTAAGATAGGTCTGGTGATAGTAAATTCTCCCAGCTTTTGTTTGTCTAGATAAAAACTTTATCTATCTTTCATATTCGAAGGATAACTTTAGTGAATACATTATTCTTGAATGAAAGATTTTGTTTTTAATTTCAGCACTTCAAAACTGTCATTCTACTCCTTCTTTGCCCGTATTGTTTGTTGCTAAATTGAAGCTCCTGCATAAATTACTTGCTTCTTTTCCCCTGCTGTTTTTAAGATTATCTCTTTGTTTCTGACCTTTTCAGAGTTTGTTATATGCCTTGGGGTAGTCTTATTCCAGTCAAATCTGTTTGGTCCTCTTTGACTTTCCTGTATCTGTGTATTTATATCGTTAATACGTTTGGGAAAATTTTCCGTTTTTTTCTTGAATAAGGTTCCTACCCTTTGCTCTTGCTTGAGTCCCTCTTGAACACCAATCATTCCTTTTTTTTTTTCCTTTGTACTTATTTTTATTTTTATGTTTATTTTTTGTTATACTCTAAGTTCTGGGGTACATGAGCAGAACATCTAGGTTTGTTACATAGGTATACACATGCCATGGTGGTTTGCTGCATCCATCTCCCCATCATCTACATTAGGTATTTCTCTTAATGTTAGCCCTCCTCAATCCTCCCATCCCCTGCTTTCTCTCCCCTACCCACCCCCACTCCTCCGACAGGCCCTGGCGTGTAATGTTCCCCTCCTTGTGTCCATGTGTTCTCATTGTTCAACACCCACTTACGAGTGAGAACATGCATTGAACGCCAATAATTCTTAGACTTGGTCTTTTGAGGCAATTTTCTATATCTTGCAGACAATCTTCCTTGCTTTTCACTTCTTTTTTCTTTTTTCTCCTCTCACTATTTTCAAATAGGCTGTCTTTGAGCTCAATGGTTCTTTCCTCAGCTTGAGCTATTCTGCTGTTGAGAGATTCTAATAATTTTTTCAGTTCCTCAAATGTATTTCTCAGTTCCAAGACTTCATTTTGATTTTTTATAAATTATTTTAAGTCAGGCATGGTGGCTTATGCCTGTAATCCCAACACTTTAGGAGGCTGAGGCAGGTGGATCACCTGAGATCAGGAGTTGGAGATCAGCCTGGCCAAACTGATGAAACCCCATCTCTACTAAAAAAAAAAAAAAAGAAAGAAAGAAAGAAAAGAAAAGAAAAGAAAATTAGCTGGGCATGGTGGTGGGCACTTGTAATACCAGCTACATGGGAGGCTGAGGCAGGAGAATCACTTGAACCCAGGAGGAAGAGGTTGCAGTGAGCTGAGACCATGCCATTGCAATCCAGCCTGGGCGACAAGAGTGAAATTCCATTTCAAAAAAAAAAATTTCAATCTCTGTTAAATTTCTCTAATAATTTTTAATATTGCTTTTCTGTGTTATCTTAGAGATCACTGAATTTCCTTAAAGCTATATTTTAAATTCTTGGTTAGCTTTGTCCATTTGGGGAGATCATCATTTCCTGTTTGCAGCTATTTCCTGTGGATGTACATCTATGTCCTTGCATTGAAGGATTATTTATTCCAGTCTTCTCTGTCTTTTTTTTTTTTTTTTTTTAAATATATTTGCTTAGAAGTTCTTTTCTATAGGTCACTGTCTTTTTTCAGCTTTAGGTGGTGCCTTAAACCCAGGTCCACCTCAGCTCTACTAAATGATTGGTGTGCAGCCCTTCACAAATGGAGGAGGCCCCAAAGGGGATATTTCTGCAGTGTGCAGTGGTTGGACAGGGGTTTGTGCCCAGAGGGCCTGTGGGATGAACCTCCTAGAGCGTGGTGCTGCTGAACAGCCACTCTGATTAGGCATCTCTTATGGCTAAGTTACAAAGAAGGATTTCCAGAGGTAAGGATGGTAGTCCTGCCTGCGTTCTTTTCCTCTGCCTGTCCTCAGGGATATTTCTCCCTTCAGGCACTTGTGATGTTTCCTGTGGGTTAAGGGAGAAACAGCTTTCTTACCATGGAATTAAAGGTGGCGGGAAAGTTGGTTGTCCACCTTGATCTCACTTGTTCTGGTGCAGAAACAGTCTACTTGGGGAAAAAAATCCCATGTGCTTGGTATCAGGCAGAATAGCAGGAGAGATGTCACGAATGTGGAAGTCCTACTCTCTTACTCTCTGCTCAGTTTTTTCATTTCTCTTTGGCCCTGGGTACTGTCTCATCTTCGTATTTGAGTTCTGGGACAGTCTTGGAGCTGTACATTAGTTTCACTTTTCTGTGGCAGGGTGTGGGTAGTCAAGCCGGTTTGTTTCTATGCCACCATTTTGGAACCAGAAGTCTAAATGTTTATTATTTTTAAAGCAACCCACGAGCAAAGATCTCAGTGCTCCAGATGCTCCCTGGTTCCTACTTGGAGTCTAGGATTAATTCTGTAGTTTGGTCCTCATGAAAAGGTGATGGTCTGATTTCATCTTTCTTAGGACTTTTGCTTGATTGTAGTACGGGTTGACATTTTTATTATGTATTTCTTGAAGAAATTTTACTCAACTAAATATTTCGGATAACTCTGGGATTGGAGAGATTGCATATTGGGGATGTAAGAAATTATTGCTCTATTGCTTATACAATTTAAGAACCCTACCCCAACAAATTTGTTAATAAAAATATCATTGGAACTTGCAAATATGTTATAGCACATGTCCTGCCAGACTTTAAATGCACACATTCTTTTTTTTTTTTTTTTTTTTTTTTTTTTTTTTTTTTTTTTTTTTTTTTTGAGACGGAGTTTTGCTCTTGATACCCAGGCTGGAGCGCAATGGCGCGATCTCGGCTCACCGCAATCTCCGCCTCCTGGGTTCAGGCAATTCTCCTGCCTCAGCCTCCTGAGTAGCTGGGATTACAGGCACGCGCCACCGTGCCCAGCTAATTTTTTGTATTAGTAGAGACGGGGTTTCACCATGTTGACCAGGATGGTCTCGATCTCTTGACCTCGTGATCCACCCGCCTCGGCCTCCCAAAGTGCTGGGATTACAGGCTTGAGCCACCGCGCCCGGCCTAAATGCACACATTCTTAATGAACTTTGTAAGCATTTCGAATTGGCTGTAATTCTGGGTACTTCCAGAGGATACTCCAGTAAGTTTTAATTCTCACTTCACATTACTAGTTTTATGTCATTTTTTTCTTCTAAATATTAAGCTTGTTTTCATTGCAGAGACCACTTTGAGTAAGATTTACAAATAACCTTTCCCACTCTGTAAGACCCCAAGCTAACTAAATAAAAATTATAGAATTCAAAGCTGATCTCTTTCAGAATGTAGGATGCACCTACACCATTATAGGTTTTTGAAAGAAGGGATGTTTTTTCCATATAACTGAAGAAGTCCATAGGGAGAGGGAAGTGGGAGATTCATTTCTAATTAAAAGATTTTAGGCCATTAGGTATGGTAGAGACAGGTGAGAGAGAGTGAGGTATAGTGGCAAAAAACTAGAAGGACCCCAAATGTAAGAGTAAAAGCTTATAGTTTTATAACTAGAATTTTTTCTATTATGTTAGACATAAAATTCCATAAAGGGCAATAAATAAAATGTTACTTTTATGAACATAAATATAAACCATAAAAGAATACATAAACAGGAGAAGTGGTGTATATATATATATATATATATGGCATTTGATATACATAATACTTATTAATATGCTTTTTGATGAAACGTTTTTTGTATATTGAAACATGATATTGATATATATGCATGTATATCCTTGACATCTAGTGAAAAACTTAAAAATAACACTAGTGATACATAATTTAAATTTAAGTATTACAGCAAGTTTTAAATAGCCTTTTTATAATTTGAACATTATTTGTAATCCAGAATATTATTTATTTTACCATCAAAAATAAAACAGTCATTATATCCACTCTGAAACACCAGAGAAAACAGTTAATTCATTATCTATGATACTAAGATAGCATCAAGTTATCTTTCTCTGCCAGTGAATCTCTGATTTGGTAGAAGAGAGTGTAATTGTTCTTGGCATAATCAAAGAAAATACCTTGTGACGTTTTAAAAACATCAGTTTAGCACCCTTGTTCTCCATACCTTAATTATAAAGGATGACTTTTATTGTGAGGAAACCATTTTTCCTTAGTAAAACAACTGCATGACTAATTTACTTTGGAATAAGCTGCTCTAAATCTCAATACATATTTCTTTTGGTTCATCACAACCGAAAGAAACTCATTTACATTTTATTTCATATTCTTGTATCTCTGTATTTTAAAATCTTAATTCTTTCAAGTAGTGACTTTCATGTGGTCTGTTGCTTGTATTTCTCTTTCTTCATTTCAAATTCTTACTGAAATAAATTTGATATTTTTATTTATTTTCTCTTCTAGCTTGACACAAGTAGTAAAAAAGAGCAATAAAAGCATTGGAATGTAAGCTTCATTACATTTCTGTCAACTAGTATGCATTATAATTAGTATCTAATGATTAATTAATTTAATGCATAAACAGCTTTTTTTTAGATATATACTACATATCAAACATTTTGCTTGATACTGGGCATGCTTTTTTAAGGCATGGAGTTTGCAAGCTATCTGGAAACCTATGAAAAATATATATTTATGTATGATACCTTATAAATTTACTCACATTGCCCTTTGGATGATATAAGATATGCAGTTAAAATTTCAAATAGTGTATTTTTTTTTCTTTGTCTACACAAAAGATTTAAAGTGGGAGAGGGGATTAAAGTATTTTAATCTGATACAAATAGCATTTTAACTGGTTATTTCCTATCAAGCCAAATATTTTACCTTTTTCTAATATTCCTGATTCTGTTGTGTAGATGTGAAGTGTTTTATAGTTGCTGATGACATGTCAGTAAATTTCACTTTTAAATGAACACACTTAACACTTCTGAGTAGTATTTCAATTTGGAATTAAAATAATAATTTTCTTATTAAATATCAGAAAAGCAGAACAATTTTGAGCATCCACCATGTAGAAACCATGTCAAAAATAAGAATATAAAAATTTTCTGGGACATGATGCCCTGAAGTCAGACATAACTTTGGCTTTCACCTTCACTGCATAGAAGCTTCTTGGTCTTGTTAGTTTACATCTTTGTGACTCTGTAAATTCATTTTTTAAATGTTTTATGCAATAATGTGTGCATCAAAAGATTGATAAGAAGATCATATTAATTTTTTTTATTGCACTTTAGGTTTTGGGGTACATGTGAAGAACATGCAAGATTGTTGCATAGGTGCACATATGGCAGTGTGATTTGCTGCCTTCCTTCCCATCCACCTATATCTGGCATTTCTCCTCATAATATAAAGTGCAGACCCTGTTTGTAGTGAGTAAACACTAAATATATATTAGCCATGAGTATTAGCATTAATGTTCTGAGTACTGACAGGTCAATCATCTGATACATTTAATTGCCATTTTCTCATTTCTTATTGTTATAGTCTTGTTTTCTTGGAAGTATAGTCGTTGAATCTGTTTCTTTTTTTAAAAAAAAAAATATTTATAGTTTTCCCACTAAGTCATAATATTTAGCTTCTCCAATAATCACAGGGTAATTTATTGGTCCCAGATGCTGATCTCATTCGCCATCTTTGTAATCATCGTCTGTCAATTCTTCTGGCCTGAGGGAACCCAAACCAATGCTCCCTGAAATCTTAAATCTGCAGATACTTGCTTCCAGTCCAGAACTCCGTCCCAACCTCTGTCCCGTTCCTCATCTGAATCCCTCTAAATATCAAACCTGGCCATTGACTCAGGAGCTGAATCTTGCTTAAAACCTCTCGTTTTGTCCTGATGCCTAGCTAAGGTCAGTTTTGTCCCTTGAACTCTAATAAATAATCCAATTTTACAGGCCAGTCTGTAGCCCAGTGGTGAACTTAGGTTTGCCTATCTCTAAGGTGAACCACAGACAGAAATAAGGTACTAAACTAGGTGAGAGTGAAAGTAGAGTAGTGCAAGTTAGAGGAATGAAGCTACTAACTGAAACTTTTAATAAGCTATCCTTAGTCTAATTCAATCACTCAGCAAGTATTTACTGAGTGACTGGAATATCATAGATTCTAGGATCATGAGAAGAAAAAACACAAAAATGTATTCTGTTTGTCCAACTTGCAGTTTGTAACACTGAGACATTTAAACTGAAGACGCAGGTACGGCACATGCCTTCATTTAAAAAACTTTTATTTGTACTTCCCTACAGGAAAAAGGAGCACACGTTAAAAAAAAAAAGAAAAGAAAAAGAAAAAGAAAAGAAAAGAAAAAGAAAGACTCAGAAGCCTAGGTGAGAGGATCACTTGAGGCCAGGAGTTTGAAACTGGCTTGGGCAACATAACAAGACTGATCTCTGCAAAAAATTAAAAATTAGCTGGGCATGGTGGTGTGGGCCTGCACTTTCTGCGACTGAAGGCTGACATGGGAGGAGCAATTTATGCCCCAGACTTTGAGGATACAGTGAGCTATGATCACACTACTGCACTCTAGCCTGGATGACAGAGAGAGAATCCATCTCTAAAAAACACAAAAATAAAACCTACGGGGCAGAGACATAAAGCTAATTATGTTAATTTCCCCTTGGAGGACATACATTATAGGGGAGAGATTTAAGAACAAATGTTAAGAAAGGATTTGTTTCATAATTCGACTCTGGGTAATGGTTAAAAAAGATTGAAGAAATGAATAAGCTTTCAGTAGCATTTTTTAAAAGCCATGGTAGCATTTTTGAAGTAAAAAAAAGCAACTCTCATTACAATGATTTGTTATTATTTTTGCCCTCTCAGTATCTAAGCTCCCTCTCTGTGTTTGAGGAATCTCTCATTATGCAAATTTTGGTGGGATCAATGTGAGCATTTTCTATTCCCTTGAAGGAGGCTTTTATGTGCAGAAAAGTTATTCAGAAGACAACCTTTTAGAAAAGAATATTTAATTATTAAAACTCCGATTCCAAAAACCTATTCATCTTTAAACTCCAGATTTAAATTGTAAGTCTTAGTATTTATAAATTAAAGTTTTGGCAATCATCTCTAAGGGAGCTTTGGTAACTATTTGGTCTTATCTACACAATTCATCATGTTCCTTGAAACAATTTTAGTTGGATTGGTAAATTTAGTATTCTTGATTTTCTATTTAAATACTATCTTCTGAGTAACTGAAAAGTCTCAAATACTATGGTAACTTTTATCATCTAATGAATTAAACATAAGCATTATTAAAATAACTTCTCAGATGAATTGATTTAGAGCCTAGGTCAAAGTTTTTCTGCAAGGGAATAGGGTTTTTAAGTCGTTCAAAGAGTTTGCCTTGTAGTGGCATATTATGGGAGAAAAGTGGTTAAATAAACATTTTATACTATGTTTCTAGAATTCTTGTTAGGACAGCATTGCAAGACTGATTGAAAGCCCTGAGGCATTTCACAGGGCATAATGTCAGCTAGGGTGTTAGAAGATGCTCTTAAGCTAATTAATGTCTAGGAAAATTGTTCAAGCATTTTATTATGTATGTTAATAATGAACTCCCAGAAGAGGCTTACATTATACCACAAAGTTCTGCCTCAGATCAGTTTGGAACCATTCTTTTTCTTAAGATGATGAATCTTAAATTAACATTCAATATCAATAGTAAATTTCCACTTAAAATTTCAACCAAGTAAATTCCCAATTAAGCAATTTTAACTTAAATTATTCTATTCTAGCAAATTATCTACGATGTTAAAAATCCTTAACATGCTAAATCACACAGAATCCTTCTTAACACAAAAAATGCTAATATCATAATTTTGACTTCTTTAGATGTTTTCATAAAACATTAAATCTTTCCAGGGTTAAAAGATACTTGTGCACTAAAGGAGAACTGATGATGCTGAAGGGGCTTATTTACTGACTAGAGGTCTCAGCTGTATTTGAGGCCTGGGGCTTTAAATACACAGGATATTTTTCCTTCCAAACTTGCTAAGTTGTTTTTTGGAATCACTATGTCCAAATCTATAAGACAGTCGTGTTTAGGGGAAGCTTTGGTAATTATCTGGTCTTATCTACATGACCCATCATATTCCTTGAAACAATTTTAATTGAATTGATACATTTAGTATTCTTGATTTTCTGTTTAGACTATTTTCTGTGTAACTAAAATTCTCAAGTACTGCACGGTGACTCTTACAATCTAATTAACAAAATATAAATATTTAATTATGTGGGCTCTCCTAGGCTACATTGTTCATGTCCCCAAATTTAAGACTTAGAATTACCTAATTCTTCCATCGACTAGTGAAAATCTGAAAGCTCCCCTAGGACTATAGCTAACTTTGTTAAATGGTATTGCATTTCTTTGGATTTTATAATTTAATAGCTTTCTGTCTAGTACTAAAGATATGTTGAGATCGTTCTAGTAGATTCTTCACATCCTGAAATAATTTTGGAATATTCTGAAGTATCTACTTTGAACATGATGGAAGCTTTTCTTGGGCCAGTCTGGTGTCATCCAATGTTCACTGAGAGCAGAAGCAGTGATGACAGAGATCTCATGTTGTGGCAGCAGGTCTGATGGTCACCTGATAGTATCTTGTATGCAGTGTCAGTGGCTGGGTGTCCATACCAGTGTGTCCCTATGGCATAACTTTGCAGCAACCTGCCCACAAACTGTCTTTGGTTCTTGACCATTTTTCAGATCTGGTTCTGGTTTTTAATGGTTTTCCAATTTAATACCTTTATGCTTAAGTATTTGCATTCAAAAACTCTGATGTTTAAAATGTTGTTTAAAGTAGAAAGGCTTAATGAAGTCTTAATTGATAATAGATGGCTTTCATATTTAGTGATACAATAGCAATTTGTGCCCAGGTATTTCTTTAAATCATACTCTAACTTGAGGGCCATTTTAAAGCATTTTATGTTAAATAGTAAATCTATTCTGTTGTACTGATTAAAAATTAATATGAACATGTATACAAACTAAAAGATACAAAGCAAATTATTAAAAATGATTACCTTTGTGGGATGGAATTATGGGTGGTTTGTTTATACTTGTCTGTATTTTAAGATTTTTCAAAACAAACATTTACTATGCAGGTAATTTTTAAAATTTTAAAGTTGTATTTTTACGGAAAATAGTATATGTGACCTGAATATGGCTATTGCTTCTTGATCAAAGACTTATAAATGTCAACAATATCCACTTATGCTATTGAGGAAATCACCCAGATAATAGACAAAAAACCTAGGAGAAGTTTATTGGCAACTTATGGGGAACCATGAAAACCGAAGTGTGTTAAACTTAAGATCAGGCTGGGCATGGCGCCTCACACCTGTAATCCCAGAACTTTAGGAGGCTGAAGTGTGTGGATCACCTGAGGTCAGGAGTTTGAGACCAGCCTGGCCACCATGGCAAAACCCTATCTCTACTAAAGACACAAAAATTACCCAGGCATGTTAGTAGGCATCTGTAACCCCAACTACTCAGGAGGCTGTGGCAGAAAAATTGCTTGAACCCAGGAGGTGGAGTTTGCAGTGAGCCCAGATCATGTCACTGCACTCCAGCTTGGGCAACAAGAGGAAAACTGTCTCCAAAATAAAAAAAAAATAAAATAAATTTCAGATCAGTAGCTGAAAAACTAGAAAGACGGCTGATCAAGAACCAAGTAAAATCCCTTTTGTCCCAGAAAATATCCTGAAAAAGAGGAAGGCTTATCAAGCCCTCAAAGGCACTCAAGCAAAGCAGGCACTTTTGGCAAAGAAGGAGCAGAGGAAAGGAAAAGGGCTGAGTTTTAAGTGATTGGAATTGTTGCTACGCGATTTCTGGTGGCAGAAACACAACAAGGTGCATCTCAGACAAGTACAAGTGAAACCTCGTGCCCTGGAGTTGAAAGAAATAAGCATTCCTTGGCCTTTGTTGTATGCATCCAAAGGATTAGTGGCATGAATCTACTGCTGCAGAGAATGATTACAAGATGTATTTGTCTATTTTCACACTGCTATAAAGAACTTCCCTGAGACTGGGTAATTTATAAGGAAAGAGGCTGAATTGACTCACAGTCCCACATGACTGGGTGCGTGGGGGCCTCGGGGAACTTATAATTATGGAGGAAGGTGAAGGAAAACCAAGCACATCTTACATGGTGGCAGGCAAGAGAGAAAAGAATGTGAAGGAGGAGCTGTCAGCCACTTATAAAACCATCAGATTTTGTGAGAACTCACTCACTATCATGAGATGAGCATGGGGGAAACTGCCCCCGCGACACAATCACTTCCCTCCCTCCATGCGTGGGGATTACACTTAGATATGAGATTTGGATAAGGACACAGAGCGAAACTGTACCATTCTGGTCTCGGCCCCTCCAAACTCTCATGTCTTTTCACACTTCAAAACCAATGATGTCTTCCCAACAGCCTCCCAAAGTCTTAACTCATTTCAGCATTACCTCAAAAGTCCACAGTTCAAAGTCTTATCCCAGTCTGAGTTGCTTTTGCCTAAGAACCTTGAAAATCAAAAGGAAGTTGGTTACTTCCTAGATACAGTGGGAGTATAGGCAGCGGGCAGCTCCCATTCCAAACGGAATAAATTAGCCAAAAAAAAGGGGCTACAGGTCCCATGCAAGTCCAAAATCCAGCGGTAGTGTCATTAAATCTTAAAGCTCCAAAATGATCTTTTATGCAAATGGAAATCAAAAGTGAGCACAAATAGCTATAATTATATTAGATAAGGCAAACTTTAAGAAACACTGAATAATAAAGGGTCAATTCAGCAAGAGCATATAATAATTCTAAATGTATATGCACCCAACACTGGAGCACCCAGATTCATAAAGCAAATATTACTAGATCTAAAGAAAGAGACAGGCTCCAACACAGTAATATTGAGTGTGTTCTACACTCCACTCTCAGCATTAGCCAAATCATCAAAATAGAAAATCAGCAAAGAAACAATGGACTTAAACTGGTCTTTAGACAAAATGGACCTAATCAACATTTAAATGGTATTTTATTCAACAACTACAGAATACACATTCTTCTTGTAAGCACATGGGACGTTGTCTATGATTGAGCATGTTAGGCCACAAAGACTTAAAATTTTTTTTTTTAAATTGAAATCATGTCAAGTATCTTCTCAGGCTGCAATGGAATAAAACTAGAAATCAATACCAACAGAAACTTTGGAAACTACAAATACATGGAAATTAAACAACATGCTTCTGAATAACCCTTGAGTCAGTGAAGAATTAGATGGATATCAAAGGTGGGCACGGTAGCTCATGCCTGTAATCTTAGCACTTTGGGAGGCCGAGACGGACAGATCACCTGAGGTCAGGAGTTCGAGACCAGACTGGCCAACATGATGAAACCCTGTTTCTATTAAAAATACAAAAGTTAACTGGACATGGTGGCATGCTCTTGTAATCCCCACTGCTCAGGAGACTGAGGCAGAAGAATTGTTTGAACCCCGGAGGCAGAGATTGCAGTGGGCCAACATTGTGCCACTGCACTACAGCCTGGACGACTGAAATACGAAAGATTATCAGAGGCTATTTTGACAACTATATGCTAACAAACTGGGAAACCTGGAGGCAATGGATAGATTCCTGGAAACATACAACTACCAAAGTTTAATCATGAAGATACAGAAAATCTGAACAGATCAATAAAAGGAACAAGATTGAATCAGTAATAAAAAGTCTCCCAATAAAGGAAAACACAGGACTGCATGGATTCACTGTTGCATTTTACCAAATAAATAGAGAACTAATACCATTTCTCCTCAAACTATTCTAAAAGCAAAAGAGGACAGAATTCTCATTCTGAAAAGCCGACATTACCCTGATACCAAAACCAGACAAAGACACAATAAAAAAAGGAAGCTACAGACCAATATCCCTAATGAACATGGACACAAAAACACTCAACAGAATACTAGCAAACTGAATTCAACAGCTCATCAAAAATATATGGATAGAGCTCGAGGTCATTATGTTAAGTGAAACAAGCCAGGCACAGACAGACAAATACTGTATGTAGTCACTCATATAGGGGTGCTAAAAGCCTTTGTCTTGTTGACATAGAGAATGAACAATAGATACCAGAGACTGGGAAAGGTGGGTGTGGGAAGGATGAAGAGAGGTTGATTATGGGTACAGACATACACACATAAGAAATAAGTTCAAATATTTGATAGCAGAGTGGAATGACCATACGTAGTAACAATATTATGTATATCTTTAAGTAATTAGAAGAGAGGACTTCAAATGATATCAGTGCCCTGACTTGATCATTACACATTCTATGCATGTAACAAACACTCACATGTACCCCAGAGATATGTAAAATACTATGTATTAGTATAATAGAAAATATATATGTAAACATAAAGAAAATTCTGCAATAAGACTGATAATTCTTAAAAAGGAAAAACACTTTTAAATACTTCAAAGCATAAGCACAATTTACCCTGCATGTATTCTAGGATTTATGCAGCGCTTTCCTTCCATTCTCTTCCATAACTGTGTGCTCCTGACATCTGGCCTGTAACCACCCCCAGCAGGAGCAGACTCTCTTTTTAAAAGCACAATCAATTATAGTGCCCTTCCAATCTTTCATGCTCTGATCTCAATCTGGCTCACTCAAAAATGATACACTAGAAAATGGTAATTAAAATTTGGAATTGGACTTAAAGCGATTGCAAATATTAATAAGCAGACAGACTACCTACAACCTAATATAAACTCACTCTGTGTTAGCACAGAAGTGAAAATTAAGTAATTTGACCTCAGAAAAAGAATAAAAGCAAAAGCTATTTCATTCCATAGACATTAAAGATCTATGCTTCTGATACAAAGCTATCTTAACAGAAAAGAAAAACTGAGATAATCACAAGAGACTGGGTGTTCATCATACAAAAATTTTCGTTTCAGTTTTGTGTTGCAGTACTTAGAAGATAGATGACTTTCCACCAGGATGAAAAGTGCTTGCAAAAATAGATACCATGCCTCTTTCCTGACAGTATGAATGATGGTGAAACCTGGCCGTGCACAGAAGCCTAACTATTCTCTGGATACCATGGATGAAAGCAGCTTGAATTGGTACCAAAATGAGCATTACAAACCCTGCAGGTGTCTCTCAAATCGAACCTTCATTTTCCAAGCAATTAATGCTGATTCAAGCCAATAGGACAGTAACAAGGGGCTACACCTAGAGGAGCCTGCTGTTTCATACAACTGGGTCTGCTGAGACAGCTCAGCCACAAATCCTGGACAAGAGATCTCCTGGGGAGTGTGAGCAGCATGGAGGAGCCATAATCCCACTCCCCCTTTGAGTCTGGGGGTCAAATAGTGACAATTATTCATTCTGGTAATTAACTCCTGCCTCCTGGGAAAGAACAGGGCTCTCTTCCACTTTGGACTCTCTCTTCAGACACACACACACACACACACACACACAGACATACACACATCATTGATAATAAATATTAACCAAAACCACTAAAAACGAAAGCAGACTTACAAGAAGAGCAGCCTAGTCACAACCAACATTAAGTGTATTATGACAAGAAGAATGAGGATATATCAGATCTAGGTTATTATGGTTTATAACAAGAAATATATATTTTGGGGCCAGGCACGTGGCTCAGGCCGGTCTATAATCCCAGCACTTTGGAAGGCTGAGAAGGATGGATCACTTGAGGCCAGGAGTTCGAGACCAGTCTGGCTAATATGGTGAAACCCCATCTCTACCAAAAATACAAAAATTAGCCAGGTGTGGCTTTCTGAAAGAAAGAGAGGGGGTGGGGGAGGGAGAGAGAGAGAGAGAAAGAAAGAAACAAAGAAAGAGGAAATATATATTTTGGGCTTTGTTCCCAGTTCCTCACACAGAGCTCCTAATCTCTTGGAGTTTTCTGAGTGATAAGAGCACCTGTTCTTTTTTTCTTTTTCTTTTTTTTGGGGGGGGCGGACAGAGTTTAGCTCTTGTTACCCAGGCTGGAGTGCAATGGCATGATCTCGGCTCACCGCAACCTCCGCCTCCTGGGTTCAGGCAATTCTCCTGCCTCAGCCTCCTGAGTAGCTGGGATTACAGGCATGCGCCACTATGCCCAGCTAATTTTTTGTATTTTTAGTAGAGACGGCATTTCACCATGTTGACCAGGATGGTCTCGATCTCTTGACCTCGTGATCCACCCGCCTCGGCCTCCCAAAGTGCTGGGATTACAGGCGTGAGTCACCGCACCCGGCAAGAGCACCTGTTCTAATGAGCTGATTCTTGGTGGGCTCCTGCATGGGCAGTTACCAGAAAGACCAGGCCATGATTAGAAGCTTGAGACTTTCATCCCCAAGCCCCATCCTTCAGGAAAGGGAGAGAGGAGCTGGAGATTGAGCTAATACTGATCATGCTTATGACGAAGCCTCCATAAAAATCCCTGCAGGGTTTGGAGAGCTTCTGAGTTGGTGAACAAGGACACATCCATGTGTCAGGAGGGCGGCTCACTCCAACTCAACCAAGATAGAAGCTCCTGTGCTAGGGACCCTACAGAACCTCATTCCTTTAAACTCTCCTTTCAATCAATTGCCAATGGTAAATAAACTCTTTCTGGCACCTGTGAGCCACTCTAGCAAATTATAGAACCTGGGAAGGGGGTCGTAGAAACCTCTGATTAGTAGCCAAGTTGGACAGGAGTCGTGGGTCACCTGGGAACCTTGTATTTGCTATTGGCATTTGAAATTGCAGTTGTGAGACTGAGCCATCAGCCTGTGGGGTCTGTGCTAACTCCAGTTAGTGTCAAAATTGAGTTGAATACTAGGACACCCGACTGGTGTCCACAGAGAACTGAAGAACTCCTTGGGGTGAGGGAACTCCTATATGTGTTGGTGACCTGAAGGGTTGCGACAGCACAGAAGAGCGAGCAGCTTGTTTTTCCTTGTACATCTGGGGTCACAAGTGAGGTACTGAGAGTCCTATGAGTATAGGCAGAAAAACAGTTTGTTTTTCCCACCTCTCGATATCACACCTCAATTTAGCTCATTTTCTGACAATAAATTTAACACCCATATGACATAAGGCTCCTATTTCTGGTTTAATCTTGACAACAACACAACAAAATCTCTGATTCAGTCATCAGTAATGATTTGTTGAGCCCTAATATATACCTGCCACTCCTCTGGGCACAGACAGACAGCAGTGAGCCGATCTGAGACCAGCTTCACGGCACTCACACTCCGACGGTCTCCAGCTACGTTAACTGACATAAACGTCTATGTCAATAAGAGCTATAGCAAGAGGAGAGTTACGCAGGGGCCACGGAGTGCTGGTGTGGGATCCGTAATAGGGTTGCCCAAATGTCACCTTTGGATGGAGTGGAGGCTGGGAGACAGGGCCTCCAGCCTGTCTCAGCAGTAAGTCAGTAGAGGCAGAGACAGCAAAGTGAGGGCAAGTGTGAGGAAGAAATAAAGAGATAGTGGAAGGAGTGGGAAGAAGGGGACAAATAGTAGCTTTGTGAGCCTTTGTAAAGACCTCAACTTTGTATTCCTAGCAAGAGAGAAACCAGCCCTGGCTGGGCTGTGAACAGAGGCATGGAAGACCCAGCACCCCACATCCGTGCTTTAGGATGATAGAAGGGTAATAAAATGGAGCAAATCTGAAGCAAACAGGAACAGACTACCTGACCCCCACCCAGGTGTAGATCTTAGCGTGTTTGTCCTGAACATCACACAAGTTCAGAGTCGGAGAATTCTGTAGGAAAACAGGATATGGATTTATAAACAAAAATTAATAAAAGTACATTTTTAGCATAAGAAATCACAAGAAATGTCAAACATGAAGACTCTAAGTAACACAAACATCACATAACCGTTTTTAAAAACATCGCTTCCTTAATGAAGTGCTTGAAACACCCGTTTGTTTTTTCTTTTCTCCAATATTTTTGACTGCATACTCTTGGTCGCCTCTTCATACAATAACATTTTAGTAACGTTTTCTCTGTAGATAGACTTAAAAGCTAATTTAGCCATTTCTCTAACATTATGGTTTAAATTGTATCCCCCCAAATATGATAAAGTCCTAACTTCCAGTATCTTAGAACATGACCTTTGGGTTGTTGCAAATGTTATTAGTTAAGTCAGATGAGGTCATACAGCAGAGTGAGCCCTAATTCAATATGACTGGTTCTCAGGTGAAGTTACAGAGCCACAGGAGAAGATGATATGAAGATGGAGGCAGAGACTGATGTTATATTGACACAGCCAAGGAACATCTGGGGCTACCAGAGGCTCAAAGAGGCCATGAGGGACCCTCCCTTAGAAGCTTCAGAGGAAGTGTGACTGTGCCATCACCTTGATTTCAGACTTCTAGAACTTCTCCAGAACTATAACACAATAAGTTTCTGTTTTTTATAAATTTATTTATTTATTATACTTTAAGTGCTGGGGTACATGTACAGACCGTGCAGATTTGTTACATAGGTATAATGTGCCATGGTAGTGGTTTGGGGCATCCATTGCCCCGTCATCTACATTAGGTATTTCTTCTAATGCTATCCCTCCCCAATCCCCCTACCCCCTGCTATTCCTCCCCTAACTCCCACCCCCCAGGTCCCAGTGTGTGATGTTCCCCTCCTTGTGTCTGTGTGTTCTCATTATTCAACACCCACTTATGAGTGAGAACATGTGGTATTTGGTTTTCCGTTCTTGTGTCAGTTTGCTGAGAACGATGGTTTCCAGTTTCATCCATTTCCCTGCAAAGGACATGAACTCATCTTTTTTTTATGGCTGCATTGTATTCCATGGTGTATATGTGCCACATTTTCTTTGTCCAGTCTATCATTGATGGACATTTGGGTTGGTTCCAAGTCTTTGCTATTGTGAACAGTGCCACAATAAACATACGTGTGCATGCACTGTTATAATAGAATGATTTATAATCCTTTGGGTATATACTCAGTAATGGGGGATTGCTGGATCAATTGGTATTTATATCTCTAGATCCTTCAGGAATTGCCACACTGTCTTCCACAATGGTTGGTGGGAGTGTAAGTTTCTGTTGTTTTAAGTCACCCATTTTTTAGTACGTTATTATGGTGGCCCTGGTGAACCAATATCTCTCATATGATTGATCAGAATTTGCTTTTTATTATAAAGAACTTAGAAAACATACGTTTTTGCTGTTAGTAATGTGATGGAAATGTTTAGCATTTTTAAACCTCTATCAAGTCCTTTGCATATTGAGATGTTACAGATAATTTTTTGTGATATATATTATACACATTGCATTATTAAAAGTTCTTGACAGAAAAAAACTTTTGTTTTGACCAGGTGTCAATAAAAAACACGTCTTTCACTTAAAATGTTGCATATCTGATGACTGGAAAGATTTGACACAGATTAGCCCTGGTCTCCATGAACTTCAAGTTTGGTTTCGCCTTCTCTATCTAGTTTTTCATAGAACCAGGAGCATGATTCACGTTCGCATTGCAGCACAATCTCTGGCCCAGCAAATTCACAGCCCAATATCTGGTGAGTTGGCACAGTGGGTTGTAGAAAGTTATTGGAAGCCATTTTTGCACTTAGAACAGCCAGAAGGAATTTGACTCTACCCCAGAAATGGCTGAGAACCATGATATTTACGTAGCACCAAACCCAAACTATATGTATCCTCAACTTAATTTACTCTTACCTAGATCCCCAAAGTGATCTTCTCCACTCCTATACTTTTGAGTGGTAGAGTAAGTATGACCGAGAATAAATCATAATGGAAAGAGGCGGTGGTCTTGCCAATCAAAATTAAATATACTACTTTTACCACTTGTACAAATTATATGAATAAACTAGTCCTTTGAAAGACCTCTGTGCAACTGAGGGGCAGTGAGTCTTGTATTTCATTAGCCTTACAGTAAATTTGCTTTTGCATCTCCCATTTGCTTGTTGTTGTTTTAAGGGCACCATGGTTTGAATGCCCAGACTTGAAGATTTGCCTTGTTCTTCAATTTTGTACAATGGCTTACAAAGCACGGTGTATATAAGCATCATTGTTCAGGGTTATGTCTATGAAATACATACTTTTTAAGTAATTTAAGAGAGATTTAAAGAAAATCATTAAAAGATAACTCTCACCCCATGTAAGAGGAAACACCACAAAGACTCCTGTCTACAATCAAATCCTTCTACAAATTAGCAATGGAATGTGTCCTCTAAAGGAATGATATCGAAGCCATATGTATTAGTCTGTTCTCATGCTACTAATAAAGACATAATTGAGACCAAATATTTATTTAAAAAAAAAAAAAAGGTTTAATTGACTCACAGTTCTGCAGGGCTGGGGAGGCCTTAGGAAACATAATCATGGCAGAAGGGGAAGCAAAAATGTCCTTCTTCACATGGTGTCAGCAAGGAGAAGTACCAAGCAAAGGGGGGAGAATTCCCTTATGAAACCATCAGATCTCATGACAATTCACTCATTACCATGAGAACAGCAGCATGGGGGTAACTGCCCCCATGATTCAATTACCTCCCGCCAGGTCCCTCCCACGATACATGGGAATTATGGGAACCACAGTTCAAGAGGAGATTTGGGTGGGGACACATCCAAAACATATCACCATACAACTTTAAATAGGGACAAAGAAGAAATAGTCTCCACTTGTTGATATTAGAAGGTAGGTAGCTTTGGCCATTTTTGTTTTTGTTTTTCTTTGGATAAAGCCACATCAGACACAGAGCAATTTGCACAGAATCTTGTTTCCCAGGTAAGTAAAGGTGTAAATGTTCAACATTAAAAATGATATAATTTATTGAAAAGCTTAGATTTTTATGTGATATGAGAATAAGTGCCACAATTTAGTATTTATAATATTATGATACTACAAAAAGATTTTAGTCTAAAATGTCTTCTGGTAAGTGAGGGACTAAATAACTTAAGGTCACAGAACAAGATATTTGTTTTCAAAACACCTGCTGATAGTAATAGAAAAATAATAGTAATAATAATAAATACATAAACTGTGTAGGTCTTAGCAATCACAAAATGACATTCTTTTTTTTTTTTTTTTGAGACGGAGTTTCGCTCTTGTTACCCAGGCTGGAGTGCAATGGCGCGATCTCGGCTCACCGCAACCTCCGCCTCCTGGGTTCAGGCAATTCTTCTGCCTCAGCCTCCTGAATAGCTGGGATTAAGGCACGCGCCACCATGCCCAGCTAATTTTTTGTATTTTTAGTAGAGACGGGGTTTCACCATGTTGACCAGGATGGTCTCAATCTCTTGACCTCGTGATCCACCCGCCTCACCCTCCCAAAGTGCTGGGATTACAGGCGTGAGCCACCGCGCCCGGCCAAAATGACATTCTAAATTAGTGGAAAATGTTCTCTGTGCTGCTCAAGTTCAACAGAATGCCCATGGGACCTGTAATTACAGTGACTCATCCCTAAAAAAGTTATTGTGAATAGTCACTGTTCCTACAATAATGCAATGGTTTTGCTTATAAAATTTCCCTGAAGTTAAACCAACTTAGAGGTGGTGAGTTTGGATGCAGAAATCATTACATCAGGTAAATCCATCAACAAAGCACTTAAACACAATGGATTTTATGCTTTCCTCTACTTTTTAAAGATTCCTTCTGCTCTTTCATTTAACCACATTGCTTATCTACACAGACATTTCTATCCTGTAGAAATCATGAGCTTGATTAATCATATGATGACCTTATCAAAGAAAAAATATACTATAATCATTGGATACTGAAAATAATCTTAGAAATAAATCTGATTCAAGCTCTATTTTAGAGATTAGGACAATAAAACAACAGAAATGATATCCCTAAAATTGCATTATGGAATATAGACTAGGACTTAAATCATCTGTTTACTGTGATCTTTCTGCTGTGCTTTCTTTCTTGTGTTAGACAGATACCACAATCTTCCTAGAACTTTGGTTTCAAACTGTCATCGCCTTTCGTCCAGGATAAAATTTGCACTCCCAAGCCTCATACTCAAGGCTCACCCCAATATGACTGAGGTTATTGCATTAATCATATTCCCCATTACTTCTCAACATAAATATGCCACTAAATGCATTTTCTTTTATTTTCACAGACCATGCTTTGAAGTCTGTGCTGGGTTACAGATTAGATTAGAAAGATCTATTAGACTGACAAGAATGCCTTATAAACAAGGTGCTAATAAAAAGGATTTTAACTATAATAAGTTAGAGAAAGCTATGTTCATAAAATTAAAAAAATAAATGGATTCTGAGTCAGGGAGTTCTGCAATGTTGTAAAGCAGAAAACTGAGAGATGAAAAGAAAATAGTCTATAAACAAGCTGGCATCAATGTCTCATTATAAAAATAGGTGGTACCAGGAAAGGAGTATACTCTAAAAGAGTGTGTCAAGGTTAGCCTTCAAAAGTTTTAAATGAAAAGTGGGAACATGCAGGAATGTAATTCCTCATGAAGATGTCTGAATCTGTATTCAAGATATCAAACAGAACTGAATGAGATGAATAGGAGTGTGAATTCTAGATAAGAAGACAAAGATAATGACCCAGGGCCAGGCTCAGATAATCAAGCACAACTTGTGGCAAGACTATGACAGCTAAAACCATAATGGCACCACCTTTAACTCTGGTCTTCTTAGTGATGTCTAATCAAAATTGGCAGGTATTTCTGAGGCCAGACAAAGGTATTTCCCATTTCTTTCTTTCTTTTTTTTTTTTTTTTTTTTTTTTGAGACAGAGTTTCACTCTTGTTACCCAGGCTGGAGTGCAATGGCGCGATCTCGGCTCACCGCAACCTCAGTCTCCTGGGTTCAGGCAATTCTCCTGCCTCAGCCTCCTGAGTAGCTGGGATTACAGGCACTTGCCACCATGCCCAGCTAATTTTTTGTATTTTTAGTAGAGACGGGGTTTCACCATGTTGACCAGGATGGTCTCGATCTCTTGACCTCATGATCCACCCGCCTCGGCCTCCCAAAGTGCTGGGATTACAGGCTTGAGCCACCGCGCCCAGAGGTATTTCCTATTTCTAATACCACTGGTAGCCAGTGATCATAGATGGAGGCAGCAAACCACCTTGCCATGTACGTACCTATGCAACAATCCTGCATGACCTGCACATGTACCCCAGAACCTAAAGTACAATAAAAAAATAAAGTAAAAAAAAAATAAATCTAAGCAAACACACACATATTTACATTATGGCTCGACATCAACCATTGTCCTTTATTCTCTATCCAAATCCTATCCTTCCTTTTTTTCTTTATTATTATTAATTATTAATATTTTTGGACAGGGAAGAGAGAAAAGATGTGTGCAATATTTACTTTGTACACAAGGTCTTCTTTGGCTGGATTTGTCGTTGATATTTGTATTGTTTTAAAATTATTTACACAATTTTTTTTCAGAGAGGAGATTCAAAATGGGAAACAAAAAATCACAGAGTAAGACCAAAATTCAGTTTAAATGTGCTGGTATGTGGCTAAAAAATAGTAGAGTTCCTCCAAGTTTATTGATACTAAAAAGAAAATATAATTTGGGGAGGCTTTCCATTACTTCTATATGAACACACCTAAGTTTAGGAAAGTGAAGTGGGCCCACACACTTATGGGAAGAAGCAGTGCTCTTCCCATAGTGGGCTCAGAATAAAATTATTGCTAAGGGTCAGGAAAACCAAGAAAAGTGGAAAGAAAAGAGCAAGAGACATTTATCAGAAATGTTCATAAAATCAACAGGATGCCAATAAAATTGCATCACCTTCAGTTTCAACGAAACCATAAGGGAAATATTATTCTAGACATGGCTGGTTAACATGTCTTCTTAAATGGAAAAAATGGAGGAGTATCAATTAGGTACCAACAATATTTATCGAAGCAAGTGTTATAAATTTTTCATATTTAGAGCATATTTGCTACATTTTTAATATAGAAATAGGGGTTATATTCTTATATGTCAGAAGTATTTGCATTTAAAATATTAAAAAGTAATTGAGATATTTAAGTTTAATGAATAAGAAAATTCTTAGGAAGCATTATGGTGTTAATTTTTAGATTTGTCTCCCTAAAAGCTAGAATTTAAGAAAACAACCAGTTCCCTTTGAGTTATGAAACCACATTTGTAAGTTCTGTGTAAGGTGAAAGTTTTCTATTTGTCTTTGCACTTAAGTTGTATCCGACTGACTCCCAAGTTATTAGGCTGTCCCCAGCTCAGGGCACATCAGGACTACTCTCTTGCCTCAAGCCAAGCTCAGCTCATACAAACTTAGTATGTACAAGATGAGCATCATCAATCTGGTATAAAGAGGCCGAATAGACTATGAAAGCAAGGCACATGCTGAGGCATCTGCTTCAAACTGTCTGGACTCCTGGCCTTCCAAGGGTATTTGCCAGACATGTGGAAATATTAACTGAACTAAGATTTATGCCCACTCACTCCTCTCTGTCTGCTGCACACTTCTTCCGTGAAGTAAATCTGTTTTCTAACTTCAGTCTGTCTGATGACCAGACAAGAAGACAGAAAAAGCTCTAAACAGGTTTTTAATCAAAGGGAAATATCAATCCCTCACTTGATCCAAATATAAAAACTTTGAAGAGAAAAAAAATCCCTCATATTATTTCTAGTTAAACATTATTTGTAGTCCTTTGAAGACACTGTATGTTCTTATTTTGCAAAATTGGCCTACTTTAAGGGTTCTTTGTTGGGCCCCTAAAAGAACAGAATGTCTTGTTCATTTACATACAGTAAACAGATGTCTCCTCCAAGCAGCACAAAATTGGGAAATAATTTTGAAACTCAATCCATTCATTGTAGCTTTGGAAATCCTGGCTAACAAGAATCCCAAAAGGATGCACTGCCAGTTGTTTATATGAGTGGATTATGTTATAAAAACATGTTTATGAAAGACCATTCATCTTTTGTTTCCTGCATACTGAGTTTCAGCTTAACTACTATTTCAGAGACAAGCATTATGGGTTTCTATTATTTATCTATCTATTTGTGTTGTGATAAAACTGGAATTCATAAACAGACTGGCAGTATACATGTCAAGCTTTCTTTATTGTCTTGGTTCAGCTTTACTTCGGAAGTTGAAAATAAAATCTGAAAGAGAAATATTTTCTTCCATAGTTCATTGTTTAATCTTCGTTGGTCTGGTAGGTATAATTTTCTCTGTGTCTTTTATTCTGGAAATCATGGGGAAAAAAATCTTCCAACTGCTCTGGAATTTTTTTTCATTCTCATCAATTGTCTTGGCAAGTCAGCTATGTGAGTATTATTTGAATCCCAAATGGTACAATAATTTGTACCTTAATGATGAAAGTCGGCAGATCCCAGAGTAGAAAGTAACAATTGATATAAAACATTATATGGAATAAAACATCTATGGAATAATTGCTAAGGTATTCATAGATTGGTTTTGATTTGTTTTATTTTAACAACCTAGAAAACTAGGTTGAGCAAAACCAAGCAAACATGAATATGCAAACTAATTATAGAACTGAGCAAATATACAAAAACTACTTCCCTTTCTCTGCTTCTGACCTCCCATGTCAGAGGAAGAAGACACATTCAAAAATAATCCTAGAATAAGATCCTTAGTGAAAGTAAGTTTTGTGCTCTGATGGTTTCCCAAGAAAGTCTCCACTCTAGAGTTTAGCTAATAGCTATTTTATGAACCTGGAAGTTAGCACTTGCTTTTATTGGTGAGATGTCTTTAAAGATTAAAATGGCCGGGTGCGGTGGCTCATGCCTGTAATCACAACACTTTGGGAGGCTGAGGTGGGCGGATCACCTGCAGTCAGGAGTTCATGACCAGCTTGGTTAACATGGTGAAACCCCATCTCTACTAAAAATATAAAAATTAGCTGGGCATGGTGGTACATGCCTGTAATCCCAGCTACTTGAGAGGCTGAGGCAGGAGAATCACTTGAACTCAGGAAGTGGAGGATGCAGTAAGCCAAGATCATGCCACTGCACTCCAGCCTGGGAGACAGAGTGAAACTTTGTCACGACGACGACACCCTTGCACTCAGCCAAAATTATGTAACCTGTAAATTACCCTCATTCCAACATTATTTCAGTGCTATGAGAAAATATCACTTTACTTTTTTCCAAGCTGAAGGAATACTAGAATGTTCTGAGGTGAAGAGGTGATAGTCACATTGCTTTCACTAAAATAAGTTTATTCTACAGACACTTATTAAACACCTAGTAGGTTTCAGGCACCATTCTAGGTGCTGGAAACTTAGTACTAATCAGAAAAAAAATCCTTTGGATTCCAGTGAGAAGACAGACAACAAATGATAAAATATAAAATATATTAAATGGCAATTAGTGCTAAGGAGAAAAACATACATCAGGGAAGTGAGATGTGAAATGTCAGTGGGGTAACATTTGAGGCAGGGTGGATGGGGAGGCTTTTCTGGGATGGGGGCTTTTGAGTGCAGTCTGAGACTTGGCCAATGTGAGGTAGCCCTGTGGATATTAGTGCCAGATTGTTCTAGGAAGAGGAAACACTAAGTGCAGAGACCCCAGAATAGGAACAGCCCTGGAATGCTCAACAGACAATTGACAGATGCAATGGGCTATGAAAACACATTTCTTGAATTTCCTGCTCTGTTGGCAGAAAATAACTACAGTCCCATCTTCTATTCCTTTAATCCATCACCTGGTTCATGCCAAGGCCATGGTTCCCATGGGCTGCTCCCAGCCAATCACTGAGCATGCATGGTGAGGGCACAGTGCACGTGGCATGTGGGACTCCTCTGACGATGACTTCCACTTGAGGACTCCCCATCAGGCCAGCTAAAACTTGGTCAGGGTGACTCAGAGGTTTGAGACTGTTCTAACCTGACCCTCCTTCCTTCCCAGTCTCCTTTCACAGATATCAGACCTGTATCATGCATGGTCTGAAGGTTTGGCCTACTTCCACTTTCTTCCCCTAGTTCACAGGCATTTTAAAAACTGCAGAACTCTGAGAACATAATGCTATTCAAATACCTGCGCTAAGAGACCTGAGTAAACTTTAGCATAGCTTCTAGCAGCATAATGCCATATTCCTAGGATGATGCCAGATTAAATGCTTACCTAAGGAAGGTCAATGCTGTCTTCCCAGAATATGTACTGTTTGTTCTGACCAACACTGATGATAGGCATCCCAACTCCCTTTTATTGGAGCATTTAGTAAAAAGGGCTTACCATTGTGAATATGCATCTATTATAGCTCCAAAGTATCTCTCCCAAGGACCTGAGAGCCAGTTTCAAATGTAATCATCAGGAAGGCTGGGGCCTCTGTCTTCTAGTCTCTGTGGGAGGAGAGAACCCTTACTTCAATTGCCACCAGCTAGCAGACACAGCTGGCTTAACTGCATTTACACTGACCAACCCTTTGTAAATGTTACTTCTCTTACTCTACTGAGCCCCCTGCTCTTTCCTCTTTCTCAAAACACCCTAATCACCTCTGTACAAATCAGAATGGAGCCTACTTCCCCCTACTGTCCGTAGTTATTGATTAAAATCTGATTTCACTACCTTCACTAATGTCTGGCTATCCCTATCTTTGACAATTTATGCCAATAAATCTCTCGATCCTCTCATTTTATTTTGCTCTCTGCTTCTTGGAGAACGTAAACTAACACAGCAGCCTCATGTTCCTGGAGCCTCTAAAATGTGGGCTCCTGATAGAGATGAAGTCCAGCCGTGGCAGTGGATCAGGTCTGAAACTTTTATTTTGAGTAAAAGGAAGAGGGAATAAAGAGTTTTAAACAGAGAAGTGACATGATCAGCATTTCTTTCTAACAGGGTTCCTCTGACTACTCTAGGGAGGCAAGATCAGGAGACTCTTGCAGTAATCACGAGGAGAGATGGCATATACCAGGGTGGTGGCAGTGCAGCATGGGAAACTGTCAAACTCTGGATATATTTAAAGGAGAACTAAAAATATTTGCTGCTAGAAACGATGTGTGTTGTGGAAGAAAATGAAAAGAGTCAATGAGGAAAATAAAGCCATCAATCTAAGCAGCTAGATAAATAGAGTTATGATTAAGTCTGCAAGGGCACATGCTTTGGGGCATAATATCTACAACTCAGCTTCAGGCATATTATATGAGGAAAATATTATTCATATGTTATTAAATTATAACATAATATGTTAAAATTATACTGAAATAAATATGACTATATTATTAAAATTATATTATAAATATTGTTATTAAAATTATACTGAAAATGTGATGTTTTAGCTGCATGTGGAGAATTTTTTTTGTAAAAAAATGAGATAAGTAGGGGAAAAAAACATGCTTAGTAATGCAAATAACTGTGGTAGAATAGCTAAAATAACATGTTATTTGTCAGAAGCTCCCAAATGAATTTTAGTTCCAGACGAAGATCACTGAGTTTGAAATTTGGCACACATTGTCCTCTGGGTCTTACGATCTGGATCTCATAGCACAAGAAATGGGTATGTTCCTGTTGGCACTTCTGCTCACCCTCCACTACATCTCCTTCTGCACAAATTAACTCATCAGAATAGTTTATCCTAAACCGTATTTCAAAGCCTAATTAATTTCAACATTGATGTTTTATAGTATCTTTATTTCTTTAGATTTGTCCCTCTAAAGTTACTATAAAGTGCCTTTGATACCACACTCTTACATATAAGTAAATTTTTTGATTACCCATCCGTGAGTGGTTCTTTATCAACCCTCCTTAACTTCTTAGCTTAGAGTTAAAGTGTATTGCCATTAAAATGTCTCCAGCCTTCACCTTGGCTTGATACCAGCAAACATCTGATGCTCCATATCTCACAAAGATAATTTATTAACTTGTCTGAGGATACAAAGCTAAATTAACAAACAATCTTATATAAAATGTTGTTCCTGCCAGGTGCAGTGGCTCATGCCTGTAACTCCAGCACTTTGGGAGGCCGAGACAGGTGGATGACTTGAGCCCAGGAGTTCAAGACCAGCCTGGGCAACATGGCAAAACCTCATCTCTTAAAAAAGAAAAGAAAAGAAAATGAAAGAAAACAGCTTGTTCTTCCTGTCTAAAATAAAAAATAATTTTAAAAGTTAACAGTTATTTTAAACAACAAAGAAATTGATTCTACTAAATAGAATATCACCCCACCTACATGGCCCATGAACTATCTTATTGTCAGAAAGTGGTTACTCTTTTAACTTTCCAGTATTATTATTTGATTTGTAGCAATGTGGAACTTAATAAGGAATTTGGAATCAGGGATATTGGTTAAAATATTTGTCTACCACTTTTAAATGGCATTTCATCAGCTTCATTTGTGATGGATCAAAACTCTAAAGGTGTTTCAACATAACTTACCACTAGAACCCTGGACCCCTTCGTTGAAGAAAAAATGGCAGCTAAGGCAAGGGGCACAGAGCAGCATCAAGACAGACTTGACTCCTGCAGCTGGAATCTAATCCACACTAATTTAGACAGCAAGGGTGAGACCTCAAGCAACATTTATCAGTTCAGAGAGCCAGATAGTAAATACGGAGAAATAAGATGGAGAAAGATTGTTGAAATGCTAATAAGCCCAATAGGTAGTAAGGCTAAGGCCATGAGCAATCAAGGAAAGAAAGGGAAGAAAATCTGGGCAAATGGCTCCGGGTCAGGGAGAAGGGCACTGGCTCATGAGTACCAGATGACACAATGCCCAGAGGTATATCTTGAGGCATTTCCGAAAGTCATATCCTGGGTGGTGGTGACTGTCATTTCTCTCCTGCTTCTCCCCACAAAACAGTCATCCAAGCCTACCTTGCTCACTAGTGAGAAATGTGAGTATATGTGTCTCTATACATTTTTGTGCTTGTTGAAGGGGTGATTAAGGCAACAAGGTGTTGAATTTTACCTCAACTTTGGACTAAAGACTGTGCATGAGAGCTAACATGAATATCATAGTAGTAAGTTACCAATAGCAACACTTACAGTGATGGTTATAGTAGTTTAAATGCATAATTCTCACAATAACTAATTTACTATAGCCCTGCTGGATATCATGTTAGACAATGTAAGAAACTCTCATATAGTTCATGTGGAAAGAATGGCGTAATAGGAATCTGGAGAGATAAGTAAGAGCCTGATTAGAAAGGAGTTTTAGGCCATTTTTAGGATTTTGACAACTATTAATGAACTTTTTGTTTCTTTTTCTAATTTAAATTTTTAACTGAAAAATAATTGTGTATATTTAGAGGGTATAATGTGATATTTTAATGCATGTTTACAGTGTGGAATAATTAAATCAGGCTAATTAACAAATCCCTCATCAGGGATGGATGGGGAAAAGGATATTGATTAGGGGTACAAAGTTTCAGTTCAACAGGAGGACTATTATTTGAGTTTTATAACCAGGGGAGGGTTAAAATCACATTCGTACTTTAAAAAATTACTGGAAGTTAAACAATGAAAAGTGTACTGGTAACAGGCAAAAATGATGAATGAGATTGGTTAAGAGACTGTTACACTATTTTAGGCAAGAAAGGATGGTAGCCCAGACTAGGATGGGAGGATTAGGGTTAGAGTGAAGTAGATGTATTCAAGACGAGACAGGGCATGGTGATTTTTGGATAGAGGGAACTGGTGAAAGAGGGGATGAAGCTAAGATAATGTCCAAGTTTTGGCTTTGACTAACTAGATAATTGATAGAATCATTTGCTGACATTGGAAAAATGAAGGCAGAAAGAGTTGAATGAGGGAGATCACTTTGGACCAGGTTTTTCAGTGTCCGAGTGTGAAAATGTCCCGGTAAACTTTATGAAATTAATGAGGGAAGAAGGGAGGGGGAAAAATAAAACAAGCTTGCCACACACTCAGCATTAATCACTAAGTCAGCTGGCTCTTAGACCTGCTTCCGCATATTTCTGTGATGCCTATTGTCCTAGAATCATAGACCCTGTTGCAAGATTATAGCTCTTCAAACTGCTCCATAGATAACAGCTTGAACACTATGAAACGTTAAGTTTTCCCTTTCAGATATTTGTTCAGGTCCTGCATACCAGTGAAATGACCAAAGCCAGCTGGTCTGAAGGACCCCACAAGAAGCTGACTCACCAAAGAATGCAGATTCTGCATCCTAGTAACTTCATCTGCCTTGCCCTAATCAATCAGTGACAAAACAAGTTTCCAGCCCCTCACCCTCCATGATCCCCTTAAAAACCCCAGCCCAGAACTCCTTGGGGAGATTGAGTTGAGGGTCTCCCTCCATCTCCTTGCTGGACACCCTGCAATCATTACATTCCATTTCTGCTGCAAACCTTGTTTTCTCAGTGTATTGCACTGTTCCTGCAGAGGGAGCATACAAACCTGTTGATTTTATATAGAGATAATCTGATTTAATTTGTTAAATTGACACTTGAGACACTGGTTTGGATTTCCAAAATTAGATTAAGACTGAAGACATACATTTGGGAGTAATTGCCTACTTTGTCTTTATTCTCTGTTCAAAGAGATAATATGCTCAACTAAAAATTCCCGCCTTCTCAGACTTCCTAACGTATCAGGTGGGTTCCTTGACTCAGAGTGCTACTATGCAACATGAAAGTGACTCCTCTAGGAACTGCGGGGTCTTTGCTTTCATGACACGTGTACCACTCTGTTGCCCGGGTGCCTTTTCCCTATCTGCCTGCTTGGTACAATGGAATGAATGCCTATGTTCCTATAAATGTAAATATTGAAATCCTAGCCCTCAATATTCAGTTCCTAGTAGTTTTAAACTTAGGCCCCTATTCCTCTCCAATCCTCTTATCCCCTGCTCTTCCTTCCCTAGTCCTGACTCCCCAGGCCCCAGTGTGTGATGTTCTCCTCCCCGTGTCCCTGTGTTCTCATTGTTCGACACCCATTTATGAGTGAGAACATGTGGTGTTTGGTTTTCTGTTCTTGTGTCAGTTTACTGAGAATGATGGCAAACTACCACCATGGAACATGTATACCTGTGTAACAAACCTGCAGGACCTGCACATGTACCCCAGAACTTAAAGTATAATAGATTTTTTATTTATTAATAAAAAAGAATGAAATATAAAAAGAATGAAAAAAAAACACATTAGGCCCCTATTTTTTTTTAATGGTTCTAAAACAGAGTTACTCTCAACCAGCCCTTTTCTGTTAGTATTAGAAAGTAGAGCCTTTGGGAGGGGATTAGGTCATGAGAGTGTAGCCGTTATGAATGGGATTAGTTCCTTATAAAAGAGACCCTAGAGAGCTCTTTCATCTCCTTTCCACCACCTGAAGATACAAGGAAAAGTTGGCAGTCTGCAACCTGGAAGAGGGCCCTCACCAGAGCCTGACCATGCTGCCACCCTGATCTTGGACTTCTAGCCTCCAAAGCTATGCGAAATAAGTCTCTACTGTTTAAGTCCCCAGATCTGCAATAATTTGTTATAGCAGTTGGAACTGACTAAAACATCTGGGAACCATGATATTTCTGGCAATACAGAAACTACATTGCAACCACATTTTTATAATGTAAGCGGTAATCAGAATGATGGGAGTGGATATCACATAAGAGAAACAGAAACAATATAGAACATGAAATAAATATGTTGGAAAACAAATTTTAAGCAACTTCAAACTTAAATGTTTATTAGAAGAGGAAATGATGAAAGAATAAATGAGAATGAGTAGCTGAAAATGCTGGAAGGAAGCTGATGAGGTGGAGGAACAAACAAGATGAGAGGAGAGAATGTTTTGGCAAGAGGGAGTGGTTGATCATCTTAAATGATGTAAAGAAATTAATCAAAACAATTTTTCCATCTAGAAAATCCAAGATAAGTAAGCAAACATTAAAACAATGCATGGAGAGTTCAAGCAGTAAATCAGCTATAAGACAACGATCAAATTCTCTCCAAATTGAACCTTCAACCCACCCTGCCACCTGAATGTAACTCTTTGGGTGCTATTTTTTTTCCCTTGACTTGATTCTGTTCTATTTTTTCTTTGCTTTCTCATCTTCCTTGATAATCTTCTCATAGCCACTGCAAGATACTCAGTCAGTAATACCTCACAACCTGCTTGTATCCTTTTCATAACTCATTTGCAGCAAATATATGTTTAATGTTTGGGATGTCTAATTGACAACTTTATTTTTCTGAGATATCAATACTCTGGAAGTCATTATTCTACAGAAAATCCTAGATCATTCATTAAAAAATTAGAGGCCTCATCTGACTGAGAAAAATCTAACATCAATATCGAAATGAAGTAGAACTTCAACCAATGTATTTATAATTTTCCTTTATAAGAGAGGAAATTGTTACTACGTGGGCATAACTTTTCCCAGCACATGGACCATCTGAGACTATGACAATTATTTACTGTCATTACTGCTGAGAGACACGTAAAAAGATTAATTGTGGGATCCCTTTTATGGTTAGGGAGAATGCATTTTATAAAGATGAATATCATAGAACATTTATTTTTACTTCAGGCCATGCCTACTGTATGAGAATCAATAAAATATTCATTTTCTGCTGTCCTCCCTTCATTTGGGGGTAATGGGCTGTCATAAAGAGCCATAAAGCATCATTCCACTAAGAAGCTTTGAGACAAGGGGAGCCAGCTCACCCCCTCCTCAAGTCAGGAGTAAGTGTCTATGTGGCTTTATTGTGTTTCATGAATTTGCTGAGCAACCCAGTCCCCAAGAAGTGGTTGCCCAGGGCTTGTCTAGCAAGAGGAGGGCAATGCACCAATGAAGAACCAGCCTCTTGGCTGCCAGGTGTTTTCTGGTGCCATTATAGAAAGAAAATCCCATACGAGCCTCTGATTGTTCTGACTTCTCTACCTTTTCTCTTGAAAGTAAAATTCTGGAAGCTTGGACAAGGTAGGATTTGGTGAAGCATGTTAACAAGTTGTGTGGGTTGGTGCCTTTTGGGAAAGCAAATTTGGTAACTGCTAATGTAATGCTATGTTCACTTTTATTGCTTCATAACAAATTATGACAAACTTAGTGGCTTGACACAACACCCATTTAGAATCTCACAGTTTCTGCAGGCCCAAAGTTCAGGCATGGTACCCTTGAATTCTCTGCTCAAGGCCTGTCTCATAAAAGTGAAATCCATCCTATGATGTTGGCTAGTTTCAGTCTCATCTGGAGCTTCGTGTCCTCTTCCATGCTCATTCAGATTGTTGGACGAATTCAGTTCCTAGTAGTTTTAAGACTTAGGCCCCTATTTTTTTCACTAGATCTCAAACAGGGCTACTCTCAACAGCTAGAGGCCACCCTCAGGCCCCTGTTCTTTGGCTCTTACAGGTGGTTCACAACATGGCTGTTTGCTTTCTTCCAGACCAGCAGGAGAGGAAAGTGTCTCCAATTTCCCTTTAAAAGGACATCATCAGATTAAGTTAGATCCATGCAGGAAAATCTGCCTTTTGAACTGACTAGTGATTTTAATTACATCTGCAAAACTCATTTAGCCATGCAATGTGGCATAATATTAGTTATAAAAATCACGTCGTATTCGCAAGTCCCACTAGCATTCAGGGGAGGAGACTGCGTAGGTTGTGCGTAGCAGGAAGAGAAAATCTATGACTTCTGCCTCCCACACACTTCTGACCAAATTAGGTTTTTTTCAGACCACACTCATCATCTTTTTACTCTGCTTTATTTTTTCACAGCATTTATTATTGTCTTAATATCATGTTGTCGAGTTTTCACTTATTTGTTAACAATTTCTCACACTAGAATGTCAGCTTTCTTGCTCCCCATACAGATGTGCTTGCATATAATGGGCATCAAATTAATATTGACTAAATGAATAACCTAGTAATTGAATGAGTGACTGAGTAAACAGAAAATTAAAAATGCAAGTTTTCTACCTCCTAATAGATTATCCATTCCCTGGATATTGTCCAAGAGGAAATGAAGAAATACCTACGATTTCAATTACCCTCGCCTTCAAGATGGCAATCTTATTGACAGCTTCCTACATCAACTCCCAGAAACAGCTTTGCTTCTAACATATTTAGAATGAATGTGCTTCTGCTACTATTTCTTGACAACAATTCTGAGAACTATAGTTGGTGAATAGTGAAGGGGAATGACTGGATTGAGAACTGAAATACGCTGGTCCAGATCACCTAGCAGGCAGCTTTCTCCCTTCAGGGTCCTGAGATTCTTTCTTTCCTTTTATTTTTCCAGACAGAATCTTACTCTATCACCCAGCCTTGAGCGCAGTGAGTGGCACAATCTCGCTCACTGCAATCACCGCCTCCCAGGTTCAATCAATACTCATATCTCAGCCTCCTGAGTAGCTAAGATTACAGATGCACACCACCATGCCTGGCTAATTTTTGCATTTTTAGTAGAGACTATGTTTTCAGTTTCACCATGTTGACTAGGTTGGTCCTGAACTCCGGACCTCAAGCAATACACCTGCCTCAGCTTCCAAAGTACTGGGGTTACAGGCATAAGCCAGTGCACCAGTCCCCCGAGATTCTTTCAGTGTGACAGCTTGTAAGCGCATGAGTCTGAACCTGAGAGGGCTGATGTTTTAGCTCATTAACGCTGAATTCCCAGAGGTGCTAGAATTGTGGACTCAACCACTTGTAATGATATGGTGACAGTTCTTCAGGAGAGTTGGATTGATTTGAAAGGGTGCTATTATCAGGCTGCCATGTAAAGTGGAGGAAAATCCAAATTGAAGATGTTTATTACCTGTGAGTGGTCCCTGATCTGGCATTCCTTTTCTCTAGCATGTAGCTCATTTGTTATTTTCCTTTCTCTCTAACACATTCTAAGCTTGTTCTTTAACCTGCTCCCCCCATCATCCCAGGTCACTGATCACTTAGGACCCCTTTTTCCCTAGCCCATTTCTGCTATTCTTGACTTTTTAATCAATCTGTCATCTATCTGAATGCAATCCCAGCAAACGCACTGGGATCCTTGTCCCCTTGGTATTCTGCAAGGTGCATCACTTTATGTAGCCTCTCATTGGAGTTTCAGCTCTGAAGTTAAGGCACTTTGTGACACTTGGGTAAACTGTTTAATCTCCTGAATTTTCAGTTCCCTTGTCTGTAAAATCTGTATACAACAGTCCCTTAGTAACTCACAGTGTTGTTGAAAAGGTAAATTAACATATGTGAATATCGTTTGCAAACTGCAAACTGTAAAGCACTGTATGGCTGTGTTATTATTAGAATGCAAAAAGAGCAAAGTGCTGTTGCAGTGGCTCGAGTATGGCCACAATCATTCCTTAGGCATTGGGTGATTCACTTTATATGGCCTATAATCATTCCAGCTTGTATAGCTCTTGCTTTTACTATTTTCATGGTTTGCTGTTCTCACTACCACTGGAAAATTTAGCTTTTGACCTGGATGCACTAAAGTTGAGATTGGTAACTCCTTAGTGCCTGCCATTGTCTGATGAACCAACTGGCTTCCTTCTGCTTTGGTGGCTAACCCCTCTTCAGAGCACCCAAAAAGGAAAATACCCAGGTGGTTGGATGTCCAGCACAGCAGACAGACTTGGGACTACTTTACAAATATGGATCTCAGACTGGTAAAGGCTCATCAGGAGGTAGCTGTGAGATGGTTAGCACTAACTTAATCACTGTCATGCTCCACAGAACAACCAAATAGCCGATCACATTCTTCCTCCTAAAGGAGAAGCTCAGTGCAATGAAAAGATGGGCTGGTCTCTCAGCTCAGAGATATGGTACCAAACAACAATGATCCAACTTCTTTGAGAACTATGAAGCTTGCTGAATCCTCCAGTGTCAAAAGAACTCAGACTCTGTCATTGTGCCACTGATGAAGTAATTTTTATCTTAATAAGATACTCTTAAGCATTTAAAGATGTTTTCCCAGTAGTGATTTATATATTTCTCTTCCGTGTGACCTTGAAAGTTTGGGCAGGTGTACCAGTACAATCTTCAAATCCAAGTTCAGTTTGGAAACTGAATGACAAAGACCAATAAAAGCTGGCCAAAGGAGTAATGGGAGAAGCAAGACTGAGAAGAGGCAGATAATAAGCAGAAATGTAGTGTAAGGGTCTATTTAAGCTTAACATTTTTCAAATAGTGAAACTTTTCACCTAATTCAAGTTTGCATCACACATTTAGACCAAAGAATGCCCTTCGTGTACATTTTCCACTGGAATGTTTTGGCTGAAAATTATTGGACTAGGACACAGGTAGGACAAATAGAAAGAATGCTTCCACTTATGAGAGAGAACATGCGGTGTTTGGTTTTTTGTTCCGGTGTTAGTTTGCTGAGGATGATGGTTTCCAGCTTCATCCATGTCCCTGCAAAGGACATGAACTCATACTTTTTTATGGCTGCATAGTATTCCACGGTGTATATGTGCCACATTTTCTTTATTCAGTCTATCACTGATGGGCATTTGGGTTGGTTCCAAGTCTTTGCTATTGAGAACAGTGGTGCAATAAACATACCTGTGCATGTGTCTTTCTAGTAGAATGATTTATAATCCTTTGGGTATATACCCAGTAATGCAATTGCTGGGTCAAATGGTATTTCTGGTTCTAGATCCTTGAGGAATCACCACACTGTCTTCCACAATGGCTAATTTACAGTCTCAACAACAGTGTAAAAGCATTCCTATTTCTCCATATCCTCTCCAGGATCTGTTGTTTCCTGACTTTTTAATGATCACCACTCCAACTGGCATGAGATGGTATTTCATTGTGGTTTTCATTTGCATTTCTCTAATGACTAGTGATGATGAGCTTTTTTTCTTATGTTTTTTGGCCGCATAAATATCTTCTTTTGAGAAGTGTCTGTTCATATCCTTTGCTCACTTTTTGATGGGGTTGTTTTTTTCTTGTAAGTTTATTAAGTTCCTTGTAGATTATGGATATTAGCCCTTTGTCAGATGGATAGATCGCAATGAGAACACATGGACACAGGGAAGGGAACATCACATACCAGGTCCTGTCAGTGGGTAGGGGGATAGTAGAGGAATAGCATTAGGGAAAATACCTAATATAGATGACAGGTTGATGGGTGCAGCAAACCACCATGGCACATGTATACCTATGTAACAAACATGCACGTTCTGCACATGTACCCCAGAAATTAAAGTATCATAATAATAATAATATCAAAAGAAAGGTTGCTTCCTTTTGTTAATTCATCAACACAGATAGACAAGCTATAAAGCTTTCATCTAGCATTCATCTCAGTACTAAAGGAAGAACAGACTAGACAGAAACATTTTCACAGAGGTGGAAAATTCTGGCAGTAACATACTGTGCTGCATGTGAAGCAGAACAAAAGGAAGGGCCGAGTCTTTCCAAAGTTTTTGACCATGACTAGCTGAAAGAATTGTTTTTGACATTGTATTTTGCATTAAGACCTAGTAAAACCACTCATAAACACACACACATTTACACAGACACAGACGCTTATGGTAGAAATGAATATTTATAGAGTGATACTTAGCCTTACAATATGTGATCCAGGCTTGCAGTTCTATTCTATTCCATTTCATTTTGTATAAAATATGATGATGACGTTGGGTGCAGCCTTCCATTTGAAAAATCTTCCACAGGAGGCTCATATGTAAGGGAAACTTGGCTGAGAATTATGGTGGATCGGTTCTGTCTTCATTCTTCCTTGGATGTCAGTTTTGCCTCTTAGGAAGTGATGGGATTGAGGTGAGGGGTGTGATATTAGCTGATTTTGTTTAGCAGCTTCCCTGTGTGATAGTATAAATTCAGAAATACATAGAAATCTAAACCTTTTCCTCACCACTTCTCTGACACCCAAAATTCATCATTCACTCATCTGCTTAACAGAGGTACACTGAATGTCTGGTATGTGTCAGGCATTTTTTTTTAAGAACTAATTTTGGATTACTATTTTCTACCTTTTGATAGTTCTTGTTTTTAAATAAAAAATACCTTATCTGAAAAGGAGTGTTTTAAAATTATTCTCAGTGATTTGTAAAAATCTACTTTGTTTCAATTTATTCAGAATGTTTTTAACTGATAGAAACAGGCTATGTAAATTGAAACTTTAATATTCAGAGTTTACCTTAATGTTCTGATAAGAAATACGGTTATACATGTGAAGAAACCCACAATAACACTGTTTGTGTCCAAGTCTTCACAAGCAACCTTTCAAAATACCTGACCCATAATCTAGACTACTTGTCCATAAATTTCTAACATCTTACTCCTAGGTTGGAAAACAAATGTATTTCCTTGGCCTTTTGCCAACAGAAAGAAAAGGGTGCCAACAATCTCTGGATACTTGCTAACTAATAAAGTTTGTTTTTCTCAAATTTTAAAAGTGTGTCAGGCTGCCAACCAGAATAGAACCACACAATAATGACTTGGCATTTTTTGTCTATTGATTTATCTTCGTCGGTTATTCAGAAAATAATTCTGAATGGCTTGGTTTACCTATCAAAATAGTGTTATGTTTTTCAACATACCGCATAATATTCAGACCCTCATCAAAAACAATGTTTCTTCTCAACTCTGTTACTACACTAGCTTTCTGGCTGGGTTCTTCCACCCCAGATTTATTCTCCTGCAAAGCACTCTACTCACTATTCCTATCAAAATATACTCTTCACAGCTTCTAATTTGTGTCTTTAAATTTTCTAACTCTGTGAACTGTTATATATTATCCTTTCACTTGGGATATCTTTCTTACCTTGGAGTACTGAAGTTTATCAATTCTTCAGGGATCAGCTGAAATGTTATTTTCCATTCAGTAATTTAATTCATTTGGCTATATGTATTTTTCATACACTTATTATATGCAAGACACTATTAGATCCCAATTGTCTATACTCTCAGCTCTCATGGTTCTTACAATCCAGTGGTGGAGATAGGGTAGCAAGCAGGCAATTACATTCCAATGTGATGGCTGCCGTCTCTGTTTATTGGGATCAGGGAAGGCTTTGGAATAAGTAACATTTAGGCTAAAACTGAAATAGATGAAAGATAGGCAGAAACAGAAAAGAATAATCCAAACAAAGGGAGAAGTGTGTATGAAAAATCTATAGATGAGAGAGCTAAAAAATACTCAGCAATGGCAAGCTTAGTTGAAGCAAAAGTTGAGGCTTGGAAAGTAAGTAAAAACCACATTATGAGGGTACTCCACCTTGAAAAAAATGGAGCTCTTGAAATATTTTAAGCAGAAGAGTAGCTTTATCAGATTTGCACTTGAGAACAACAGTTCGCCTGCCATAACGAAATCTGATTAAAGGAGAGCGAACTTAGATTAAAGAGGCTCTTAGAGAAGCTTAAACACAAAATGATGCTGGCCTGAACTGGTGAAGTGGCGGAAAGAGAGCATAAACTCAGAAGGTCTCATACATTTAATGGAATGCAGGCTTTGATGATGGATTAGATTGAGGGATGGATTTTTGTTGAAATAAGGTTTTAGATTTTGGCATGTTAATTTTCTGGTATTTGTGGGAAAGCCAGAAGCAGAGATCTAGCACACAGTAGGATATTAGGATTGGAATATCAAAAGAGACTTATGAGTTTTAGTTGTGAATTTATGAGTTAGTATCATTAGATAGTAATTAAACTATGGGAATGAATGACATTCATAGAGGCAAATAGTTGGAAGAACTTGAATAAACCCTGCTGTGATTTGGAAAAGCAGAAGCCCCTGAAACAATGATAAAGAACAACCAAAGGATATGGAAAACCAGAGGGCATTTTGTCACAGAGGCGGCAGGAAAAATGTGCTTTACAGAAATGAATGTTCGAGCGTGCAATGCTCCCAAGCAATTGAGTCAAATAAGGACTGAGACGTGTCTATTTAGGTGCTAGTTTGCCCAGAAAAGTCTAAATTTAGGCTAAAACGGTATGACTAACCCATCTTTCATTCTCAAATGTGTCCCATTTTCAAAAATAAACGATAAACCTATCTTTGGAAGGGATAGTTTTGAGATGTTAGGGAGTAAAAAAACCAGCAGGCAGTAGGTTAAGACTTGAGTTGTAGAAATTAAAACAGAAACACACTTTGTATAGATAGTTCTTTGAATTGGCTATGACAGAAAGAGAGAGATTAGATTAGAGAACCATGGAGAAGAGGGAGGTTGCTTTAAGGATCATGTTTAAATGTTGATGGGGAAAAGCATATATACAGTTGACCCTTGAATAACACAGGTTTAGCATGTGTTCACTTATATGTGGATTTTCTTCCTTCTTTTCCACCCCTGAGGCAGCAAAACCAATTCCTCCTCTTCCTCCTCCTCTGCAGCCTACTCAACATGGTGACGACAAGGATGTAGACCTTTATGAGGCTCTACTTCCATTGAAAAAATAGTAGATACATTTTAACTTTCTTACAAAAATATAAAAATATATTTTTACTTTCTTATATTTTCTTTTCCCTAGCTTACTCTATTGTAGGAATACAGTATAAAATTCATGAAACATATAAAATATGTATTAATTGACTGTCTTATGTTATTAATAAGAATCTGGTCAATGGTAGGCTATTAGTAGTTAACTTTAGGGTGTCAAAAGTTATATGCAAATTTTGGGCTGCATGAGGGCATCAGCACCCCAAGCCCTCATGTTGCTCAAGGTTCAACCAGGCAAAGAAAACATAATGACAGAAAGAAGCTTCTCAGAAGGCAGGAGGAGGTAGAATTGGAAACACAAAAAAATAATTATTGGAAAATGAAATAATAGCTTTCCCATTGTTTTCAAAGAGAAGGAAGAAAGAATACATCACCCAAACCATGGAAGTCTGTAGATCTGTTAGGAGTTTCTATGAAGTGACTTACTCTTTCTTGTCAAAGTTAGAAGGTAGGTTATTTGCTTAGACTTCCTTGTTCTAAAACATTAATGACTTTTGTTGAGTGTTGTAAATCAAAGTACATTTTAGCTATTATAAGCTGAATTTGGTGAGGATAGAACTGAGGATTAGTTATTTCAGCTGAGTCTTCAGGATCTACAGTCAGTGGTGGAGGTGGGATGAGGCAGAGTTGAGTGCAGGTGGGACCTGGAGGGTGTTCCCTGATTCCAAAGCCTAGTCTCTGACTCCTGAGCAGAGCTGCTACTATCCTTCCGTTTCCACATACATTAAACAACAAACTTTTTCAATTTTAAGCCTGTGTTTTGAAAGTGGTGGGAGGTGATGGGAGACAACACTTCAATTTGGTGCGTTCACTTAAGTGTGTCTCTGATTTTTCCTTTGGGAATTCTTCTACACTTTAGCAAGGAGAACAGGAGCCTATTTTCACAGCACTTCTGCCCCCTAAAGAAACCATGTTCGTGTTCTTGCAAGTCTGAGCATAGTTACAGAGGTTCTAATCTAATATGTAAAATTAGGACTGGACAATATAAATGGGACTTTTTGTACTAGGAGTAGAAAGACTTCTGAATTGAAGATAAAATACCTGGACTTGATTTTCAGTTTTGCCACTTACTAGTTGTGTTACCTTAGAAAACTTACTTAAACCCAAGTCTTTGTTTACCTATAAAATGGGATATTGTATTCTGCTCTGCAAAATGCATGTTGCTTCTATGATAATTAGATCAGACAATACACGTGAAAGCACATCGAATTAAATTCAAGTTATGAAACGAAAGGAAGAATCTGGGCTTCCTCTGTGGGGTCATGACATCCACATAGGCCCATGAAAGTGGGCTCATTCTGATGAAAACTAGTGGAACCACAGAGCAGAAAATATAAAGAACAATCTGAAGTCAAGTTTCAGTCAACTAGAATTCAACTAATCATCATTGGTCAACTGATTTGTGGGATGTAGTTTTGAAGTTTTGGTTTTGGTTTTGATTTGGTATTTCATGTTTAGAATTTAGACAACCCATACACACTCCCACATACCCATCACCAAAGTCATAGGCTATATCCTGTAATAACTTTTAGAAAGGCAGTCAGCATAATATCTGCATCAATAATATCTGAGAATTATAAACAGTGACCCTTAAAGCACATTGGGTTCAATAACTACCACTTTAATCTATCTTCCAAGGCAGGAAAAATTTAGAAGTTGGTAATTAAGTTATAGGTTTTTTACCCCTCATTAATTTTGAGATGACCAAAAATGCAATGCCATTGTTCAAGTAATTCAAGAAATTAAAGTTTTGCTCTAGGCTATCATTAGACATTTGACTCTGTTCAAGCTAGTCTACTTAATGTTTTTCATGCAAATGACACATTTTTAGCTTTACATTTTGTGATGATCTAACCCTGCCTGGAGTGATCTTCTTTCTAAAGTGGGTCCAACTGATAGTTGCAAGGTGAGCACATTTCCCGTCTTGATTTGCGGAAATATGTCTGGAAGTACATTCAGTTTGAAACCCTGCTTTTGCAATTTGGAAAAGCTGTTGATATGTTTTAGCAATGGGGGTACTGTCCAACAATCTGCTCCTTCCCTGGTCTTTCCCTGCAAAGACCCGTGCGTGTAGCAGCGCAGTCCAGGCCAAGTGGAAATCTCCCTAGTCCCTAGCGGAATGAAATCCCAATTAGTGGGGGAGTCAAACCTTATAATAATGAGAGAAATAAGTTTTTCTAAGACGTTTCATCCAGACATGATTCTCTTCTATAATGTGGCAACTTCAATGTCAGTGAAACACTCTGAAGACAGATACCACCAACAGGAAGGTCATTCCCCTCATCCATAGAGTCCTGCCTTCTCCTCTCACATGCTTAGGATGGGGAACTTTTTCTATAACCATGTTTGGAAGATGGCAATTAGTCTAGTTCACTCATGGGATTCCACTCCCTTTGCCAATAATCAATATAGTAACAGACATGATAAACATGTTGATCAAGAAGACAAAGGAAAAAAATTCCTCCAAGTGTCCTTGGAAATGTTTTTCTTATTAAGAAAAAACTGTTTTAAAAAGAAGCTTCTGTGTTTTTCTACCCCTTGTTGAGGTTGTATGTGGACAGTTGTCTCAGGGTGCGGTGTAGTATCTGAAGCTGTGGCTGCCATTTTGTGATCATGAGGAGGCAAGCTGGAGGATGATGGCCGATGGGTACAGACAACAGAGTGGGAATATGGAAAGAAACTGGGTCTTCTACTGCTGAGCAGACTAAGTATGGTTTCATTGATATTTGCAACCAAAAGCAGCTTACACTACCCTTAATTAATTTTACATGAGATGATTCCCAACCTTTTGTTCTCATCAAAGACAGCATTTGTTGGAAGGCCTTTGGTCGCCTTCTGCATGGAATGAGTACCCACAGGCCCACTTCACAGGTAAGAGGTGACATAAATAGGAACAAGTAACAAAATGCCTCTATCCTAGAATCAGAACTGTATTCCTCATTAGTCCATTTTGCATTGCTATCAAGGAATACCTGAGACTGGGTAACTTGTAAAGAAAAGAGGTCTATTTGGCTCACAGTTCTGCAGGCTGTACAAGCATAGCATCTGCATCTGCTTGGCTTCCGGTGAGGATTCAGAAAGCTTTTAGTCATGATGGAAGGCAAAAGGGGAACAAGCATGTCACACAGTGACAGAGGGAGTGAGAAAAATGGAGGAGGTCCCAGACTCTTTAACAACTGATCTCACATAAACTCATTACTGAAGGGAGGAAAGCAAACCATGTATGAGGGATCCACTCCCATAACCCAAACACCTCCCACCAGACCCCACTTCCAGCATCGGGGATCACATTTTAACATGAGGGGGACAAACTTCAAATTACATCAACCCTACTTGCTTCATCAACTCTACTAACTTCCTGAACTCCTGAGTCAGGAGCAAACACTGTCTCTTTGCTGCCTCTGCCAACCTCTCTGAACATGACTTCTCTGCATTCCGCGGACTTTTCCTGGTTGTTTAAGTTTCTACATAATCCCAACTGCTGCTCTGTGCTTTCATTCCAGAGCCATACACATCAGCATGATATGTCCTCATTTTTGAATTTGGTTCATAACTTTGACGGCATTCAGAAGGCATCTCTGTGTGTTCAGATTTTATCCTTAGAATTCCTCACATACCTGGAGATCAGAAAGCCTCCACCACTCAAAACCTGACTGAATGGAAAGTTTTTCCTCAACTTAGACATTACACTACTGTTAGAGTATGAATCTTAAGACAGGCTTGACTCAGGTTTTCAGGTCATTATCCAAATGACTGTCAGTCAACTCCTGATCCTCTTCTTCCACCTCAGTCTCCTGCATGGTCTGTTAATCTACATTAGAGTATCTTAAATCTTACTGTCTTGATAATATCTTAAAAATCACAAATTAAATTATTTATTCCTGTTTATGACAATCCTATTTAAAAATTATTTACAACTATTTTCCATAATTTTTATATATTATTTTTTACTTTATATATGTAAATACAGATATAGGTATTTATCTAAACATACAGATAGATACAATTATCTATCTATAGACAGTCAGCTCCCCACATCTGCAGGTTTCATATCCATGGATTCAGTGAACTACAGATAGAAAATATTTGGAAAAAAAGACAATAAAAAATTACAATAATAAAAATAATACAAATAAAAAATAATAGAATATAACAAATATTTATATAACACATGTACACTGTATTTGGTATTATAAGTAATCTAGAGATCATTTAAAGTATATAGTAAGATGTGTGTAGTTTTTATTCATGTAAGGGACCAGAGAATCCATGAATTTTGGTATCCAAGGGAGTCCTGGAACCAATACTCACTGATACTGAGAGGTGACTATATAAACATACATAAAAAATATATAAGAATATAAAGGCAGACATATTTCTTTATCCACCTATCTATCTGTCTAATATATCTATCTCTATTTTTATCAAAAAGTTTTCCTGAGGCCAAGAATTACCATCATTTATTTTTCTAATGACCGTAACCTACCATCTCTTCTTATTTCTAGCATAAACTAATTTTTCTATAATTACAATACAGAAAATTGGAATTTTTTGTTTCAACATTTTTGTGGCCTTTTTTTTTCCTTAACCAAGACTTTCCCCCCACGTCCATGGTACCACTGCACTCCCTAGCACTATCAGGACTGATCTCTTTCATGGTTCCTGTTTCACGCAGCATGTACACACACACACACGCACACACGCATGAGTTAGGAGAATAAAATGTTTAGGAAGAAAATGAGGAGAAAAAGTACTGTTACTCTACACTCTTTATCTCAACCACCAGCCTCTTTTCTTTGGAAGTCCACACAATCCAGCTGAATCGGCCTCTTTTTAGCTTTTGTGTCCAGGACCCATGACACTTCCATACATGTTTCAAGGATTTGGCATTAGGCTCATAGTTCACATGCCATACCAAGAACCTGACTTACTTGGTAGACATGGGAGCCATCTACGAGTTTTAAATATGAGTGTTCCAGTGTCACGTTTGTCTTTTAATTAAACTCCAAGTGGCTGGGTTTAAAATGGATTTGTGGGAGACAAATCTGAAGTCCAGAGGCCCTGTGGGACACTATCAGTAATGCAGAAAATATTTGGTGGGGGTTTAAATTAAGGGAATAGTACAGACCAGAAATAAAAAGAGAAGACAGATTTTTAAAAAAAATGCTTAGTAAAATTACTGAGGGCTAGCCATTGATAGATGTGGAGACTGAGGAAGGCAGAATCAGAAACATTTCCTAAGCTTCTAACGTGAGTAAATGGGTAGGCTATAATGCTCCAGTGAAAAGACAGAATACGAATATTGAAATAGCAATAATAGCTATCTTTAATTGAGCACTTTAAACACAAGCATTCTTCTATGTGATTTTCACTTTTTAAAAACTTTATCCTCACAATAACCCAAGAAGGCTAAATTCCATTATTTTCATTTTAGAAGAAAAAATTGGAAATTTGGGTATAGGAATATTGAATGTTTTACATAAGGTTACACAGGTGGGAAATGATGAAGCTGAGTTTTATGCTCAGGCACTTTAACTTCAGAACCGGCACTGGGACTTTTAGTAAGCAGAGTTTATGGGGATATGGAAACAGAATGAGTGGCTTGATGATGTGTTCCATTTTATAAATGCTGGGTTTCAGGTACTGGTTTGAGATCCCAGAGACTTTAACCAAGGTGTTGGGTGCAAAAGTTTAAAATTCTAGATAAATGTAGCAATTTGAGAATCACGAACTTAACAGGGGGCAGTTAAAAAAATGTTGGAGTGGATGATATCTCCCGAGAACAGTGAAGCGTGCAAATAGGAGTGGGCTGAGGATAGAACCCAAAGAACACCATTGAAGACACGGCTACAATAAGCGAGCCTGTGAGTGATTAAGGGGCAACAGTCATGTTGATGAAATGCGGGACCAGGAGAATACAGTGGGAAGGTTCCAGAAGGACTGAGTGCTTATGCAACTGGTAGGTCTGGTAAGATAAGCACTAGAAACATTTAAAAATTTGAAAAAATCTATTCAGTTCTCAACGTGAAAATAAAAGATAACTACCAGAAACATGGTGGATGGTGAGTGAAGGGGTCAAAAGCCAAATGGCAGTAAGTTTGGAAATGAAGGCGAGGAGGCCATAGGGTTAGGCAAACTTAGATCAATTTTCAAAAAGTTTGGACAAGGAGAGTGGCTAGATAACAGCTAAAAGATGTAAACTCAACTGAGTGTATTTGTTTTTATTATTCATTTATGTATTTATTTGGGATGACAGCAAATCCTATAGGCAATTGCAAAATAGTCTTTGTGAAGAAAGAGGAAAAAGACACTCTAGAATGGTTATGGAAGGAAAACCCCTCAAGAAATACAGAGGATTAGGAACCCATGGGAGAAGATAGACTTCCATGTGAACGTTTCTCTATGTCCACTCCCATTCTCTGTTCTCTCGTTCCAATAGCATAAAGCATCAAAAATAAATATAAGGGCAATTTCTTCCTATCTTTCTAAGATTAGATCCCACCTATCTGACCATGATTCTATCCCTACCCCAAGAACTTTGATCCTTAACTACCCCTACCATCCTTCGCACCTGAAGTTCACCCACTCCATTAACACTTTCCTGCTTGTCTTTAGGAACACCCAAGAGATTCCACTTCCTTTCCTCAGTACTACATCCCCTCCTCAACACTACATCCCCTCCAATTTCCAGCCATGCGGGTCCTATTGTTCACCACCAAGCCTTTAGGAAGACTGATCCACAGGCAGACTACATTTCTTTCTTGTTTACTCACTCTGCAAGTTTTTAGATCCCATTAAACTAGCAAATTATTCTTTCCAAAGTCAATATTGCTCTTCTTATTCCACATTTGTTGAATTGAGTCCTTTTCTTCTTTTGCAGCAATTGGCTTCCATTTTTTCCCTGCTTCTCCCCCTTCTAATTGTAAATCTTTTACTATTTCTAGCTGTGATAACATTAACTGGAACTTCCTGAGAGCTTAAGATATCCTATAGATTCATCTAAAGACATTACAAATTTTAAACATTTAATTTGCCTACTTACATATGAAAGGTACTATTATCAATCCCATTTTGCAATTGAGAAAACTGAGATTCTGATTGGTTAACTAACTGACTCAAGGTTACATAGCCAGTGAGTGATGTACATAATTTTTTATTTTTTTTGAGACGGAGTCTCACTTGTTACCCAGGCTGGAATGCAGTGGCGTGATCTCAGCCCACTGCAAACTCTGCTTCTTGAATTCAAGCGATTGTCCTGCCTCAGCCTCCTGAGTAGCTGGGACTACAGGCACCTGCTACCCTGCCCAGCTAATTTTTGTATTTTTAATAAAGGTGGAGTTTCCCCATGTTGGCCAGGATGGTCTCAAACTCCTGACCTCGTGATCCATCTGCCTCAGCCTCCCATAGTGCTGGGATTACAAGTATGAGCCACCGTGCCTGGCCAATGTATACAACATTTGAACCTGATGGTGTAATTCAAATCTTATGGCCTAAATGCCTGATCAATGACACCTTCTCAGTATCACTTATAAGGTGACCATATATAGGACTTTGCAAGTTTAGAGAGTTATTGCAGCACAATTACTAAAACATACCCTTTTATACTGAAAGTCCCAATGACAGTAATCAACTACATGGCCATGTTAACTTTATAGTCACCTTTTCCTGTGTTTACCCTAAAGCTACCACTCCCTAGTAACAGTGCTAGGCATATAACATCCATAATTACAAATCCTTATAACAACACATTAAGCTTGGTTTTCTTATTTCCATGTGGAAATGGCAAGGTTCAGGTAGAGGTTAATTGCCTTAATTAAGGCAACGCATATACCAAGTGGCTGGAACTGGCAGGGTAAAAACATAGATGCCTCTGGCTCTGAAACCCCTTCTCTGTGCCTTTTTTTCCTTTGCATTCTAATCATTTCAGCGCTGCTCTCTGGATGTCTCCAGATGCTGCCTTATCTCTTGCCTTCTGTCCTAGTTGTATAGCTGTCTATCCATCAGTAATAACTGGGCTCTCCAACAAGATAGTCCGTGCCTCAATCATTTCTGCATCCCTAGGGTTCAGAGCATTGTTTGTTCCACATAAGACCCTTAGTTTATTATGTTTATATATTTAATATTATAGTCTTACTACTGTTTATGTTTAACTCAGGTGTTGAATTTAACTGCCCTGTTTTTCTGGCTTTCCTAGGGGGAGGCTTCTCATATATTCATTTCACACACTACTCCATCCTCTGATGTAGTCAGACACAGTCTGCTGAACACAATTTCCACCCGATGATTAGAAAATGCAGTCCCGTCAAAAGCACATCTGCCCCAACATCCTCTGTTATAATTTGTTAGCACTGGGTGCCACCTCTTGCATTCTGAAAGCACCAACCCTTTCCTGCTCTCCAAGCTGCAGAGACATGGATGTTTCCTCCCTTGAAAAAGGAAATGTGTTTCACTGTTTTATATCCACATGTTGGGAGTGGATTAAAAACAATATTATTTGATCCTCTGTTCAATGTCTGAGGCTCAGGATTACATGGTTTTAAGTTAATGCAGTGGTTCTCAATGGTAGCTGTACAATAAATCATCTGGGAGGCTTTTAAAAATACTGAAGCCTGGACTGCACCATGGACAAATTACAAAAGAACTTTGGGGCATCCGTGTTTTATTAAACTGCCCTTCAGTGATTTGAATGTGCAGCCAGCTTGAGAGATACTAAGCAAAAAGAAACATTTCTGTTTTCTTTCAGATTTCTGAAAACATTCTAAAAGAATCACCAAATAAGAAAATCTCACAATAAGATAAAGAATCTATCATATTATTTTGGTTCAAATTTGTGAATTTTATTTTTGATACCTACACAATCTGTGTTTCTACAGAAATGCAGAATCATAGCCATCCTCGCTCCACAGGAGGTCCAACGACATACACCTTTACTGTCTCATTTGAAAAAGACTGCTCATCTTTTCTTCATGCCAGACCATCAACCATTGCTAAGTCAAATACGCATCGACTCCCTTTCTTCCGACCTCAGAACTCCTACAGGTTTTGTGCACCTCTGCTACTCCTGGGGAACAAGAGCCTTCCTGCAGCAGGAAACACCTGTTCCACTCAGTTCTGTTTAAAGTCAATCTATTTCATGCTTCAAGTTCCTCTGATCCAAACCTGACTCCAAATCCCCCAGTGCAGATGAACTTACAGTGAGCATTAGAAGCAACCTCCTAAAATTAATGCCCAATGGGTCAGTGACTAATAGCCCACCAAAACATCTGGAGTAGTTGCTTCCTCCAGTGTTGAATACCTATCAACCTAATTGAACTGGTGTTTCATGACATTTCAGGGGCTAGAAGAGCTGTATTGAGAAATCTGTCCATTTGGACAAAGTTTTTGGTGGGACTAAGTGTGTACAGCCCAGACAGGCAGGCAGGCCAGCCAGCCCTTTCTTCTAGTTTTATTGCCATCTACTCGTACCTCTCATAGTTTCCTTTATTCTAGTTTTACAAATTCTCAAACAAACAAACAAAAACTAAATTTTTTTCTGTGGCAGAGAAATCTGGCTATTTAGATTTTTTGTAATTTAGCTTATTGTAAACTATCTCTCTACACTAAGACTCTGCAACACATCTCTGACTTCTGCTTTACCTATGTATATCATAAACCTAAGCCAAGGCTGAACTTGACAATCTGAGCAATTAAAAGGCAACTGAAATGATTAGTGGGTTCCTTGGGTTTTTCCTAGGAAGATAGAGTAGTGGGGCTTATGGGCTAGGGCAAAGCCAGCTTCCTGCTCTGTCCTTTCGATCTGTGTGACTCAGGGCAAATTTCCCTAACTCCTCTCTCAACCATTTGCTCTTGAGAAACACCAGTGTATTTCCTGTCAGGTTCTTGTTAAGACTAAAAAAGATAACGTGCAAAAGTGGGTTACACGTAGAAGGTTCTATAGAAGTTGGTTTCCTTTCTTCCTTCTAACTCCAGACCTAAGGATAAGGAGTATGCATGGGAAAGAATCAGACATCCTCATTCAAAACCCTCTTCAAATGGAACTGTGAGGTAGCATAGCTACTGTTGCCATAAATGGGGTTTGAGGCAGGAAAATGCCTCTTTGGCTTTGTTTAGCACATTTTGCTGGCTTATTTGGAGCAGGAAGGTACACAGGATACTACTGAAAAATCAATAGCCTTCAACATAGAATCCTGAAATAGTTACTTGGAAAGGATCAGAAGAGCTGGAGCTGAGTGGAAAAGTGAGCTGAAGCACCCTTTTTGTTATTTGGCTTCAGGGCCTCGGCTGGGAGCCCTCGTCTATTACAGTCTGAACTCAGCAGTCTGCTTTGATTGATGACCCCTCATTTTATTTTCTACTCCCTTACTCAAGCTCCAGACCTCCCCTGTCAGGTGAAAGTCCATCTACATTGATGACCTTGACTGCATTGTCTCCAAATGGCTTAAGTGCTATCGGCAAGGGAACCTGGGCTGTCATGACCCAGTAATCCCATTTATGTCATGCAATGCTAAGCACACGGGCTCCATGAAGAGAGACTCACATTTGGGCAGAATTAGAAAAATCATCATCATGTTCCTCGGCGGGCCTTATTCCAATTATGCATGCCTTCTAGGGCCATCATTTAGTTAACCTTCTCGAGCATGCTCAGCTAGGCATGATAATTACGTCTGTGTTCTAAAAACGGAATAGGAGGGTGCCTTAAAGCTCCATATTTCATATTAATACCCAATTATATCTGGGATGTGTTTTTCTTAGTTTAAAAAGAACTGGTGAGGAAGGTTAATGATTTAATTAAGTCCACTGCCCACCCCCACACCAGCCCCCACTCTCACCACGGAGAGCATGGCGGCGGCGAGCAGCAGACACTGGAAGGAAGGCAGACACAGAACAGCAGCTTGCATTCGTCTGCCGATGACAGCCTTATTATTACATTTTGAATTAATGCCATTGACTCAGTAAGTCGCAAGGAAAAGTTCTGATTGATCAGACTCAAGGACACCTATGTTGATCAAGAACAGGACTAAAAGTGGTCCATAAGGAAATAAAAACTCCTTTTTCATGGGAACAAAGGTCTCAGTCTGTGTATTACCCCACTTTTAATCTAACTATAGAGGGTTCAAGGTCATTTTGTAGCCAATCCTGTATCCATGGACAGTAAAAGTGGCTTGGACATTGGCTCTTTTTTCTATCCAATGCCCAGTAGCATACCTAGTCTACATCTACTGAGTGAATAGTAGAAAACAACTTCAATACAAATTCTAGCTCACCTGTGCTGTAATCATCAGTCAGTTCCTGCATTCGTTTATTTCATTCATTCTTACAACTTTTGTTTATGTTCTTTTCATTATAAGCATAGGCACTTGGGATATACTAGTGAAAACAGGCATGGATTTCTTTCTTCATGGAGCTTATATTCTAGGAAGGGGAGAGTAATAAGAAATATAATATGTAAATTACATACTTTGTAAGAAGATGGTAGACGCTGGAAATAAAAGAAAAACCAAAGTAGGTGAGAGGATTGGGAATGGCCGTGAAGGAAAGAGTATGTAGGTTGCGATTTCTTTTCTTCTTTTTCTTTTTCTTTTTTTTTTTTGAAATGGAGTCTTGCTCTGTTGCCCAGGCTGGAGTACAGTGATGCGATCTCGGCTCACTGACCTCTGCCTCTTGTGTTCAAGCAATTCTCCTGCCTCATTCTCCCAAGTAGCTGGGATTACAGTAGGTACTTGCCACCATGCCCAGCTAATTTTTGTATTTTTAGTAGGGATGGGGTTTCACAATCTTAGCCCTGGTGGTCTTGAACTCTTGACCTTGTGATCCACCGTGCTCAGCCTCCCAAAGTGCTGGGATTACAGGCGTGAGCACCTGTGCCCAGCTGAGATTTCAAAACATGAGGGTAGTAGGTAAATATTATTTAAGAAAATTTAAGAGGTGCCCTCTGAGCAGAGACACTGGAGGTGGTATATTAGCTAGCAAACATCTGGAGGAGGAGCATTCTAGGCAAAGGGAAAAAAATCTTACTAAGGTTCTATAACCACAACCTAAGAAACAGAAGAGTGGGCATATGGCGGGAGCTAGGCAAGAGGGCATAAAGTTTGAAAAGGGACAACAGCTAGATCAGGTGAGGACTGAGAGTCACTGTGAGGGCGCTGCTGATGTTTACTTTGAGCGAAAGGAGATTTGGGGCAGGTTTTGAACAGAGTAGTGACTTAGGCTTTGAAAGACTCTCTCTGGTCGTCTTGAATAGACCAGAGGGTCTGTGGGCAAGAATAGAAGTCAACGGGGTATTTAAAGTCTTCAAGACTCAGGTTTCTTATTTAGGCCAATACATAGTAGATTGTTATTAAGTACCTTTCCATTTCTCCACTAATGTGGTGATTATTTGACATCTATCAACATCCATTGCAATTATCCATTTTGGGGGTAGCATTATTAGTTAGTGTTGTCCTCAGTCTCTCTTTTCCTGAATGCCCCAAATCTGTTTGGTCTAGTTGACAACACCTACCTGCACCTGCATGCCACAACTTTAATACTCTGAGATTCTTTGTGGTGTCCCATCACACTCTAGATTCAGCTTTTTAACTGATACTCAGGGTTATAGATGGGCTTTGCCCATTGTAGTTTCCCACCTTTCCACCACCATATCAGAACACACTGGTCAAACAAGATGAGATTTTTCTCTCCCTAGCAACCTAGTTTTGTGGTTCCTTCATCCAGGTAACCTCATTCAGTTTCCTTTACTATGCCCAAGCTTGCAATCTTTCTCATCTATTAATATGTTATTGACTAGTAATGATCCATTTTACTTTCCTCAATTCAGTTCTTAATCCCAAGTGGGTAAATGGTAATTTGAGAGCTTGCTAGACCATGTGACTATGTAGAATAAACCACAGTGTTCACTATTAATTATGAATTGTATTTGTATTATAAAATAGTCCTTCAAACACTAAACATGATCTATATCCTTTTTTCTATAAATGGAGTCCCAATGATCGTGATTATAATGGAAAACTTGTTCTTTTTTGTTTGATATTATACAATTTGCAAGGTTTTCTTTGTTTAGCATTGATTCAGTGTGGTGTTAATATCTAGAAATTTAGAAGCTAAGATAAAAGCTAAGATATTATTTAGGAATTCCGGGAGGTTGTCATACAACGACCTCTACAATTTTTAGGCAACCCTTAAGAAATCAAATTCAAAGACATGATTTATAGCTCCAGAAGATAATCCAGAAGACAGAAACTCATGGATCCCTTAATAATCACAGCATAAAAATTCTGGGGCAAAATGTTTGTAATGAATGTGCTACATCATATCTTTCCTAAATAACACTGACTCTGGCTTCTGAGTTTTATACAACATACTTGAGTAAAATTTCATAAATACACATCCGCATTTTGTCCCACCCAAACTCAAACTGTTGTTTGTATGCTTTGAAGATTAGATTTCTTCTAATGAAACAGTATGGGCTATGAATTGCCTTAAGAATTATGAACATCCATCCAATAATAAGAATTCAGTTATTATGACACTGGTTACAATAATTTTAAGAATTGTTTTATAATCATTGGGCTGTAATTTATAACAAGCTTCTCTAATCTTACATTAGCATCACTAGTGGTCAGAATCAGTGTTTGTTGATACAGAGCTTCAAATGTTGTTTGTATCTGATTCATGTGATTAGATGTCAACATTCCTATGGGATCATACATTCCATGAAGCCTGGAATCGTGCCTTTAATTGATTTGTTTTGTTTTGCTTTCCATAGCAGAAATAAGTTACAAGGGGGAGATACAGTAAGGACTTTATCCTCTCTTATTTTCCACCTCAACTCGTGTTGGGGCTGGGAGAGAAGCAATGGGCGTTCTTAGCATCTGTGTGTGAGCAGTTTATCTTCCCAAAGCTGAGCTCTCCAGACCACTGCCATTTGGCAAACCACAAAGCATGATTCAAGCTTCACCCTTAACTGTTACATTAATCTGCATTTCCTTTGAGTTTCTTTTTTCCCCGTCTATGTGAATTCCAGGGGACAAGTTCATTCAAGATCATGTCAATGCTATCAGTAAACTTTAAAAGATCAATACTATGTATTTTTATTTATAATAAGCTACTAATACAACTATATTCCATCCAAAATAGTTTCCTTATGCCATAAAATAAACCCATATGGTAATTTGTTTCAGTGTTAAGCTTCAGTCCACTTGTCTTGTCATTTGATTGATTGATGTTCCTTCAGCACAGACTCAGAGTAGAGGGAGAATATATAATCCATCCCCATCCTAGGAATTCAGGCAGGTAAAATCTATTTCCCAGTTCAGATTTCAGACACCATTAACACATGAACAATAACGTTAAAAAAAAATAATAAAAAGCTGTGGTCTTCTGGCTCACAGAAATGTTTGAGGGGGGAAAGCATGGATATTGGATGAATGTAAGAAAAATTTTAGGTGAAGTTTGCATAATTGTTAAAACAGAGCTGTATAAGATTCTGACTTATTAAACAGAAATGTGTATTTTGGCCCATCTAGGAGAAATGCTTTCAAAATGAAATGCTTGATATAATAAAAGAAGAGCAATGCTATTCATATGACTATGATATGACCTTAATCTAGAGGATAAAAGGCTCCAAATTGTAATTACAGATGAATTACTCCACAGCTTGGGATTTTCAAGAGGAATCTTGTTTCTGAATCTTGACACAGTGAGACCAAAGAAAGCTATCTGTTTCTATTACTGGGGAAAAAGTGAATCTCAAAATGAAAAACAATCTGTGACTTCAAAGAGAGAGAGCTGACATCAAAATATTTGAATTAATTAAAGAAATACAGGTTGTTCATTGATGGGTTCTTTTTGCAGGCATATTCTGAAACATCTGTGCTTGTTTCCACAGAGATGTGGTTGGTTTATTTTGTTGTTAATATACCATATGGGCATGAAGGAAATTAGAGGAAGCTACCTGATAGAAAACTAAATTTAGACATTTCCCGACACCCTGAGAGAAGTTACAACCTCCTGGGCCAGGCAGAGGATAGTTCAATTCTTTGATGAATTATGCCAAGTTAAATGAACATCAGATATTTTTCGAACACTGACAGCTTTCTTAAACATGACACCAAAGAATATTAGTTTTGATGTCCACTAGATAGGGTGTTCAGGTCTGAAGAGTTCCAAAAATAAAAATGTCTTCCTGTTTCTAAATTTTAAAAAATAATAATGATCTTCCTAAGGATGCCAGCTCTGAATCTAAACACCTTCTATGAAAGGCTCAAATGTCCAAGGGTTGGTTTTCCTGTATAGGTTTTCTACTGTTTATCTCCAGGCCGTGTTCTCTGTTACTGTTCTCATATTTCCCCCTAAAGCGGAGAGATCCTTATATGTCGTGGGTTAAGATTTTTTTCCTAAATTTATATGAGGGTGGAAAAGATAAATAAGGAATCCTGAACTGCTTCTAATTTGCTTTTGTTTCATCTTCTCACTTCCTGTCGCAATTTCTCTTTTCACTAACTATACCTCGTTAAACATTGTCTGTTTGGTAGTTCTATTTTTAATTTTCCAAGAATCTTCCATACTGTTTTCTATAAGGTCTGTACGAATTTACATTTCCACCAACAGAGTACAAGGGTTCCCTTTTCTCCACACCCTTGCCAACACTTAACTTTTGACTTTTGATAATAGCCCTTCTAACAGGCATGAGGTGATATCTCACTGTGGTTTTGATTTACATGTCCCTAATGATTGATTATATTGATCATCTTTTCATATATCTGTTGTCTATTTTTGGTCTTCTTTGGGAAAATGTCTATTCAGGTCCTTTGCTCATTTTTAATGAGTTATTTGGTAATTTTTGTTTATTTTTGTTACTTGTTTTTGCAATTAAGTTATACGAGTTGCTTATATATTTTGGATATTAACACCTTACTTTATATATGATTCACAAATATTTGCATCCTTCTGTAGGTTGCCTTTTTGTTTCTTCATTGTTTCCTTTGCTGTACAGAAGTTTTTAGTTTGATGTAGTCCTAATTGTTTATTTTTGCTTTCATTTTCTGTGCTTTTGAGATCAAATCTAAAAAATTATTGCCAAGGACAATGTCAAAGAGCATTTCCTTCATGTTTGCTTCTAGAAGTTTCATGGTTTCAGGTCTTACATGTAAGTCTTTAAACCATTTTGAATTTATTTCTGTGTATTGTATAAGAGAAAGGTCTGATTTTAAGGTTTGCATGTCAATATCAAGTTTTTCCAACATCATTCATTAAAGAGTCTATACTTTCCCTATTGTATATTATTGGAACCTTTGTCAAAAATTAGTTGACCATATACGGACGGATTTGTTCTGGGCTATTAGGTTCCACTGCCACGACCTTTTTCCTTCAGAGCATTCAGAGTTGAAGTGAATGAAACTTTAAGTCCTGTCATTTGGCATGTTCATTCAAATTTTAATTTATTTCAGAATTTCCTAGTCTCATCATTGGGCTATCAAGCCTGCATCCCCATAACATCATTTACTTATATCATCAGCCCATATAAATCTGCTGTTCCAAGCAGAACAAATTGTTAGTTCCAGAATTTTCCATGAGATGGGCAGGTACCTATAGATGCTAGACACTTTTGGATTGCTTTTTATCTAATTAGCAACAGAATTATTATACCAAATTAATTTCAGGAGCTGTTCTTGAAATGCCAATATGCATAAGGTTTTAAGAATTTGATACTGTGAAAGTTGGAGAAACAGATGGAACTTTCTGAACAATAGAATTCATCTCTAAGTGACATTTAATATAAAGTAATACCTGAACTATAAATGGCTTAAGTTACTATCTTTGAATTGTTTCCTTTCAAACACCTACTATGCAGATAAAAGAAAAAAGTGTGTGTGTATATGTGTTAAGTGTGTGTGTATATGTGTTAGTGTGTGTATGTGTATATATATGTGTGTGTGTGTATGTGTATATATAAGTTTATGTGTGTGTATAGAGTTATTAGATGTGTTAGTGTATATACATATATAGCGTTATTAGATATGTTCATATATATATAAATATATATATATATAGAGAGAGAGAGAGATTAGCTTCTGAACTGCTATGCACTAATAAAAATTTGGAGATTTTCTTGAAAGGTTATGATGGCAAAATTCCATAAATAGAATAGATGACTGAGTATCAGAGAAGGAAATTCAGTTGTGTCCTAATTTGTCCTCTCACTGGATTTAAATTATTTATTTTTAATGAATAATGATGTTATTTTCCAAATATACATTAGCTAAGCCAAAAAATAAAACAACACAGAAAAGTGACATATTTAGCACTTACAGTAAGCCAGGGACAATGACAGCACTTTGTAGAAATGAACATGTTCGCTTTTTGAATAATTCAATGAGATATATATTATCTTTATTCTCAGCAAGGTATAGCAGCTTATGTAAGGAGCTATAAATGGTAGGTAGTGTGTTCATGATTTTAAACCCATCTCCAGGGTCTATACCATCAACCACAAAATTCCACAGCCTCTTGTGTAAAGGAAGAAAGTCAGAAAATGCAGAAAAATATTTGACAAAATTCAGCATCCCCTTGTCATTAAAACCATCAGCAAAATCAGCATACAAGGGACACACTTCAATGTAATAAAGTCATATGTGAAAACCCACAGCCAACATAATACTCAATAGGGTAAAGTTGAAATTATTCCCTCTGAGAACTGAAACAAGACAAAGGTGCCCACTCTCATCACTTCTATTCAACATAATACTGGCAGTCTTAACCAGAGCAATGAGACAAGATAAAGAAATAAAGGGTATTCACATCGGTATAGAGAAATCAAACTGTTGCCATTTGCTGATTATATGATTGTTTACCTAGAAAACCCTAAGGACTCCCCCTAGAAGCTCCTAGAACTGATAGAAGAATTCAGTAGGGTTTCACGAAACAAAATTCATGTACACAAATTAGTAGCTCTGCTATACACCAACAGTGACCAAGCTGAGAATCAAATCAATGACTCAACCCCTTTTACAATAGCTGCCACAGAATTAAAATATGTAGGAATATACCTAACCAAGGAGATAATAGACCTCTACAAGGAAAAACTACAAAACACTCCTGAAAGAAATCATAAATGACACAAACAAATGGAAATACAGCCCATGCTCAAGGATGGGTAGAATCAATATTGTGAAAATGACCACACTACCAAAAGCTATCTACAAATTCAATGTAATTCCCATCAAAATATCATCATCGTTCTTCACAGAACTGGAAAAAAACAATTCTAAACTTCATATGGAATAAAAAAAAAGCCCACATAGATAAAACAAGACTAAGCAAAAAGAAAAAATCTGGAGGCATCACATTACCTGATTTCAAACTATACTGTAAGGCCCATAGTCATTAAAACAGCATGGACCTGGTTTAAAAATAGGCACACAGACCTATGGAACAGAAGAGAGAATCCAGAAATAAATCCAAATACCTACAGCCAGTCGATTTTTGACAAAGCAAACAAAAACATAAAGTAGGGAAAGGACACTCTTTAACAAATGGTGCTGGGATAATTGGCAAGCCACGCGTAGGAGAATGAAACTGGATTCTCATCTCTGGCCTTACGGAAAAATCAGCTCAAGATGAAACAAGGACTACCTGAAACTATAAAAATTCTAGGATATAACATCGGAAAAACCCTTCTCGACATTGACTTAGGCAAAGGTTTTATGATTAAGAACCCAAGAGCAAACGCAACAAAAACAAAGATAAATAGGTGGGACTTAATTAAACTAAAGAGCTTCTTCATGGCAAAAGGAGCAGTCAGCAGAGTGCACAGCCAGCCAGCAGAGTGGGAGAAAGTCTTCACAATCTATATACGACAAAGTACTAATATCCAGAATCCACAAGGAACTCAAGCAAATTAGCAAGAAAATAAACAAACAATCCCATCAAAAAGTGGGCTAAAAGCATGAATAGACAATTCTCAAAAGAAGATATACAAATGGCCAACAAACATATTTTAAAACGCTCAAAATCACTAAGGATGAGGGAAATGCAAATTAAACCCACAATACAACACCACAGGCTTTTCCATGCTTCCCTCCCCTTTCTAAAGGCAGAGGAGCCTCACCTCATGGCCACCAGTACCACAGGCCCACAAGGAGTACTACCAGACTACCATTTATTTTCCCTTAAGACCTAAGGGCTCTTCAGTTAGCTTGTGATTAATGCTGCTTGCCATGGGACTCACCTTTCAGGCAGTGGGCTTCCCTCTGGCCCAGGGCAGGTCCAGAAATGCTGTCCAAAAGCCAAGTCCTGGAATCAGGGTCCCCAGGTGCCTGGTCGGTACACTATCCCTCTATGGTAGCAGAGCTGTTACCTAAGGTGCAAGTCAAAGTGCCCTTTACCTTTCCCTCTGCTTTTCTCAAGCAAAAGAAATCTCACTCTGAAACCACAACAGCTGAGAATGTGCTAAGTCTCACTTGAAGCTAGCACGTCTCAAAGTTTCACCCAAGGCCCTCAACATAGTACTTCGGTATCACTGCTCGTTATTCAGGGCCCAAGAGCTCTTCAGGTGGTAGGTGACGAATGCTGCCAGCATTGGGTTCTTCCCTTTAAGGCAGTGGTTTTCCTTCTGGCCCAAGGCGTGTGTAGTAATGTCATCTGGGAGCCAGGCTTGGAAAGGGGCCTCAGGACTCTGACCAGTGCTCTATTCCGCTGTGGCTGAGCTGGTATCAAAGATGAAAGACAAAGTCCTCCCCACGCTTCCCTCTCCTCTCCTAAAGCAGAAAGGAAGGGGTCTCTTTTGGAGCTGTGAGTTGTGCAGCCTGGGGTTAGGAGAGGGGTGATGCCAGCATTTCCTCTGCCACCTCTGCTGGAGTCTCAGTAGTAGGTCGTATGCCACCCTCAGTCTACTAGCTCTGAGCCCAATTCAGTACTAGGACTTGTCTAAAAATTTCAGTCTTTATGGGCTTAGTCTGCCTGCCAAGTTTATTTAGAGCACCAAAGCCCTTTAGCCTGAGGTAGCAAGGCTTGTAGGAACCTAAGTTCTGACAGCTGGGATCAGTGTTTCCCCTCTGGTTTGAGTTAATTTAAATACTCCCTCCATAAGCAGGTGTCAGCTGAGTTTGGTCTGATTTTCCTTTCTGCTCTAACAGGACAGCACTGAGTTCGATGCCTCACAATTGCTGCATGCCCCTCCACGCTCCAGCATGCAGAAATGCTTTCTGTGCCATGCTGCCACTGCTGGGGGGTGGGGGTAAGGTGGCATCAGTAATTCAAGACTGATGTTTCCACCTCTTCAGTGTCTCTTTCAGTGATATGAAGTTAAAACCAAGCACTCTGAGCAGTCACCTGATTTTTTGTGCCTTTGGAGGTGTATTTTTTGTGTGTGTGTAGACAGTTGTTAAATTGCTGTCCTTGTTGGGGAAGATAATTGGTGGAGACTTCTACTCTGACATCTTGTTCTGCCTACCTCCAAATTCTAAAATAATGTTTAAATATCAGAGCAAAATATGCAATTTTTGAATCATGTTCAGAATTGAGATTATTGATTTATACCTACAGTTAAATTTCCAGTTTGATTTTATAAACATGGACCACATCCTTGTCTTCCATGCCACATAGCTCTTTTAATCAGTGTTTCACAAGAAAGACACGTACCTATGCATCTGCCTCAGAAAATTTATGGTTCACACATCTTTAAGAATGTCTCATGAAACCTTTTCTAACACTGTATTATCTTAATAAATTGTTTTACTTATGATAATTCCACGTATATATTAATCTCCTCATTCAATTCCCAAGGTATATATGCAAAAATTATAAATTATAATTTTTTTTCTAAATTTAGAAACACAGCAGAAGCCACTTCTAAGAAATGATAAAGCAGTTGTACTGAGAGCACTAATTAGGAACACTGGGAGGTCATTTTGAGTCTTTTACATCAGACGCGTAGAATACATTAAAATTAATGTGATAGAAAATACTCACTGGTATGTCATCCGTTAACTCATTCGGAACACACTAAAGTAAACTCTCCTGGCTCTTTCAGCCCTTGCTTCAGGAAGGGTAGGCACTTAGGAGGAAGAATGCCTCACGCCCTGGGCCTTCCAAAGATCTGAAGCCACAGCCTGGTCATCAGACACCATCTGCTCCTTCTAACTGCTTCTGACTCCCTGCTTTCAATCTGAGATGAGCGCATGCTAGAGGCAGCAGGTTCATTATGGGACAGCATGGTTTCTCCTGTTTTATGGGAGGTAATCATCATTACGTTCGTTATGAAATGTTCACCAAGCATGTCTTTCCGTTTTGTAGCAAAAACAACTCAATCAAGAAAGCTTTCTAGGAATTTAATAGGTCTACGTCTACAGTAAAACTCCCTTTTCCTTTTTTTTTAAATAAACACTTTATTTTAGAATATCGTTAGATTTATAGAAAAATTGAGGAGATTGTAGAGTTCCTATACACCACATACATAGTTCCCCTACTATTAATATTTTACATTTGTGCCTGGGTATGGTGGCTCACACCTGTAATCCCAACAATTTGGGAGACCGAGGTGGGCAGATCATGAGGTCAGGAGTTCAAGACCAGCCTGGCCAGCATAGTGAAACCCTGTCTCTAATAAAAGTACAAAAATTAGCCAGGGGTGGTGGTGGGTGCCTGTAATCCCAGGTACTTGGGAGGCTGAGGCAGGAGAATCACTTGACCCCGGGAAGAGGAGGTTGCAGTGAGCCAAAGCAGTGCCATTGCACTCCAGCCTGGGTGACAGAGCAAGACTCGGTCTCATAAAAAATAAATAAATAATATAATATAATATAAAAAGATTAAAAACTATATTTTACATTTGTCACAGTTAATGAACCAATATTGGTACTTATTAACTTTTTCTGGGTTCCTTAGTGTTTGCTTACCTTCTTCTGTTCCAGGATCCTTCCCTTCTAGAATATCATATTACATTTAATCATCATGTCCCCTTAGAATCTTCTTGACTGTGACAGTTTCTCATAGTCTCTGTTTTTTATAACAGTTCTGAGCAGTACTGGTCATGTGTTTTGTAGAATTACCCTCAGTTGAGGTTTGTGTGATGCTTTTCTCATGGTTAGCTAGAGGTTTGTATTTTTGGGAGGGTGACCATGGAGGTAAAGTGTCATCTCATGACATCATGTCAAGGGTACACACTGTCAACACGACTTATTGTTGTTGATGTTGACCTTGATCACCTGACTGACATCATGGTTGTCAGGTTTCTCCACTGTCAAGTGACTCTTTTTAGCACCCTTCCATACTGTCCTCTTTGAAAGGCAGTCACTATGTGCAGCTCACACTTAAGGAGGGGAGAGTTATCCTCCAACTTCCTGAGGACAGACATTGTGTCAGTCTTCTCATGCTGCTCATAAAGACATACCTAAGACTGGGTTATTTATAAAGAAAAGAGGTTTAATGGAGTCACAGTTCAGCATGGCTGGGGAGACCTCATAACCATGGTATAAGGCAAAAGAGAAGCAAAAGCATGTCTTATATGAAAGCAGGCATGTCGTTGTTTCTTTCAAGAATATAAGAAAGCTGACTATTGGGAGAAAGTTTACTATGCACAAAGAATGAAATTCCCTTTCAGCATATTTTTTTCTCAAAAGACTTAAAGATATGCAGTTCTACAATTACAGGTATTGTACCATGTTGAAATCTCAATGAATATGATATTGTACCAAGACAGGTCCATGTAGAGACCCCGGTTTCATTAGTTGCACAATAAAACTGCTATTGGTTAAACTCCTAATTCATAGCCATAAACTTACCTGCCTTAATAAATGTTCACTGAATAGACTTAGAAATACAAATCACAATTTAAATCTCATTAAGTCAATGATTCACTCACGAAGAGAGAATTCTGAGAACATTTTAAATCGCAGCATTCTCAAGATGACATTCAGAGTTTTACTGTTGACACTGATGAAACCAGTGGAATAAGTAGACCCCTTCTGCTCTTACTGATAGGTCTTAAATTAGACAACAAAATAATATCTAACAAATAAGTATTGTCAAGTTGAAATAGTTTTACCGGCATCTTAATGTATTAACAGCTCTCTGTTGGTGCTACTGAATCAAAGACAGATATTGGAGAGTCTAGAGGAAAACACAAAAGCGTATGCTTTAGAAAGTTTTCTACAAATGAGGTCCTCTGAACTGGGAGCAGTGAGTTTGGGGTTTTAGTCCCTGACAACCCCTTGGAAGAGAGCAGAGCTAAGTCTTGACTTGACGGCCTCTTATGAAAGTGGAGAAGCCAGACATGAATCCATACTGAAAGGAAGACCACCTGACCTTCACACAAAGCAGCCCAGCTTTATAAATGTCAAGAAAAGAAGACCGAGAGCTAGCCTACCCATGGCTTCACCTTTGTTGCTGAAACACACTATTCACAAGGAAGAGGGTAACAGATATAAGAGTATCAATAATCTCAGAAATTCTCCAATTCCTTCCTCTGTCAAACTGCATTGACTATTCACAGGGCCATAAGCACTTTGGCTTTATGGCCCTGCTGTACGTTGAGAACCAATAAAAATGACCTTTCATGCACTCTAAGAAAAGTGTTTAAAACAATACTGTTGAGAACAGTCATGTCTCTGACATAGTATCCTCGGGAATAATGTTCCTTTGTCATATGCTGAACAACAGATACGTTAGGGGGCTCCTTACTTCTGCTTCTGATGAGATTCGAGAGAGAAGGACATCCCTTTCCCATCAGAATTTTTCCTTTGGTGGAATTAACGTGTTCTGTAGGCCTGAGACAAGAATTCAGAGACTGGCTTCTTCCTTTATGCTTCCTCTCATGTAGGGTAGGGACATGGTAGCCATTCTCTGCCAGTGTCAGGTGCCCTGATAGAAAGTGCCCCGGTAGCAAAATCATATTGTACCACACCACTAGCCCCCAGCTGCTCAGCATCTTCATACATAAAAAATATTTTGAAGGGTGACTATCAAACACAGCTTTGAAGAGAAATTAAGATACAAATGGCAATAAGCATCTGTGAAATGAGAGGAGGGGAGAAATGTTCCATCAACTTAAAAATGTACATGTGAAAGTGCACTAATGGGTTGATTATGTGTGTGATGTGTATGTGTGCACACACATATGATAGCATACATATATATTAAATGATCATATCGGTATTACATACTTATATGACTGTATGTGCATATACATTATTAATATGATTATATACGTATTTATCTATATAATTGCATGGGGGGTGTGTGTGTGTGTGTGTACTTCCTATAGGTCTTATAAAAAATGAAATCACAAGTTCATCCTATTTCTGTACGTGGTTACTTCTTTGACTTTCCAACCAATTAGTAAAAATGTAGCCCTGATCCCTAGTATGTGCCCAGAGAACCCTGTGTCTCACCATGAGCTTTGGAACTTGTCTGACCGGAACCGTGGGGAACTCAGTATTTAACACTGCTGGCTCCTGGCTCTTGCAGCAGAGTATGTTAGTGGGATGGCAGTGCCAGTAAAAACAGTTCAGCAGGTCACGGTGCCCATGTATGCTGCTTAGAACAGGTTTTCACCAACCCTCAGGATGAAGATTCACTGCCTATTATCACGTCAAGTCCAAGATGGAAAGTCCTTTTGGTGTCTTCCATGCCATGGTTCATGGACAGTTAGGTAAGTATCACTGAGAATGTGTTAGAAAATCAGGCTCAGGCCCCAACTCAGTCCTGTTAAAACAGAATCTTGCTATAAGATTGAGAAAATCATGATCTAACAAGCTGTGCAGGTGACGCACACTGAAATTCAGGAAGCAAAGAGGCCTTGGAAATGGATAACTGATGTGTTATTAGAATGTTACTCAGTCTTCTGATTTAGAGCAGGTGGTCAGGAAATATTCAGTCTCCAAGGGAATGGAAGTGGGGCGATGACTTACCTTTGGTAGACACTTGGGAATAGTAAACATGTGTATCTGAAAAAGAGAGACACTTTGTGTAAGTGAATATGGTATTAAGATTTAGTAATTGCCAGAGAATCTCAGGAAGCAACCTCTGCCTGAGGCAGGACTGTTAGAGTGAAATGTTCTTAGCATGGTTACAACGCCTGCCAGATGCATTTTAAACACAACTGGTTTGACTGGTGTCTAAAACAAGGCTGATAAGGAGTCCAGTGCTTGTGAGTCTAAAGAGACCAATCCTAGAGTTAAAAAAAACCTTTAAAAGCCTCAATTCCTCCATTTTGAGGCCATATTTTACCTGTGTTACAGTTTCCCAAAATTAAACAGCTTTGTATCATAAACAGCTGAGCAGTCATCCCGAAACGGCGAGGAATGACTGCCAAAAAGAACTTCCTGTTATGTTTTTCATTATTGTGGCTATTGATCATTTATGAGTAACAGCAAAAAAAATGAGGGATTTTTCTAAACATTGAGACCTTCCCATTGGGATCAAAATGCAAATGAGTCAGACGAGGTTCAGACTGGAAGAGGGAAAGAGAAGGAGAAAATTATTTATGCGAAGCAACCAACTCCATGTTGCAGCATCTGTAAAGCATCTGGTCCATTACCTATGTCGCCTTTAATTCCAGTTTGCCATTGTCTTCGGATGCCTAAGCTTCCCTCCTATTTTTTATCTTATTAACATTTACATCTCACTTCAAAATTATTAGTCATTCTTCACTACAATTCAGTGTGGTGATCAAACAAACTGCCAATCCTATTTCCCTGATAAAGAGTTTGAGGCACTGATGGTTCAGATAAATGATGTGTTTCTACAGCAATCAGCAGTGCACAAAAGTGTTCATTTTGAGGCCCTTAGCTTTTTTGTTCGTCATCTCCATTCTTAGACCACAATTCATTCTGCACATAAAATACTCACAGTAATTCAATCATGAAAAGAAAAAGTTTACACACTGTCAAAGCTCCAGCTGCTATGACAAAAAACACCATAGACAAACTCTTATTTCTCAATGTTCTGGAGCCTAGAGCTTCAGTCTTAGAATTAGGTATTTCGTGCAAAGAACAAGAAACTTCTGGGTAAACCAGGATGCAGTTTAGGCCCGGGTCACCTCATTTCCAACTCCTTGAATCCCACTTCTATTATTAAAGAAAAGTTATTCTGGCACTTGTTAAAATGGTAAGAAAAACTTTATTCAGGACTATTGCAATAGGTATCAGGACTGTAGCAAGCAACCGGGGAGAGATGGGGCTCCACTTCATATACAAGAACAAGTGGAAGTTTCTAGCCAAGGAGCGGGTGGGATGGGAATGGAAGTTAGCTTTACTAAAATTCCTAACAGGAGACATCAAGGATAGGGGGCATTTTTGCTAGACGGGACCATGCAGGACTCTTGCCAGCAGCAGGCCAGGGTGATCAGAGACCAAGGGCATGAGGGCTCTTGCTAAACTGACTTAGAAAGATTTTTGCTAAAACTGGACTCTGCCAGGATGGAAGGCCAGGGTTTAGTCGAGCACAGGGTTCAAACAAGCCTGACTAGTTTGCAAGGAGAGTCCTTGTCACTATGTACCATAAAAATGTGCTGACGGTGTCATAACATTCTGGAAGCAGCCAGCATCTATGACTGCACCACATAAATGATTGGGTCCCATTCCACCATGAGTTTCATTATCAAATCTTGCCCTTGAGGTCTTCTTCATGTCCTTTAGTTCAGTCTACTCAGCATGGATACAGGGAGGTTTTATATCATAGACTCTTTCAAAGCAAAGATATGAAAGGATGTGACTATGTGTCTGCTCAGAACTGGGAGCTGACAGATAATCTGAATAGAACCAAGGGGCTCAATGACACCCACCCCTCAAGTCTTAGTTTTCTGTGGTACCTGGTGTTTTCACCATGGAAATAAATATTTAGAGAGATTCCTGAAAACACCTGTCTACTTCCTTCCTTTGTCACCTATAGTTGGTCAGATTTCAAAGCACAGAAGTTGAGTCAGGGTAATAGTTATGATACTTTCAAAAGTAACAGAAACTAGGACAGAAACTGACTTAATAATGAAATTTACTTTTATGCATAAAATATTCAGAAGTAGGGGAAGACTCCTACATAACATGAAGAGTTACAAAATTATGTAATTTTTTAAAAAGCAAGGTATATTTTTCGGTCTCCTCACTATTTTTTCCTTAATATCTACTTCATTCTGATCTTGTCATGGCTTCAGTATGGCTGCCTATGAAAATTTAAGTTATATGCTTCCTGGGTGTGTTAAATAGAAGGCAGAGAGACAGTGATATGATTTGGCTGTGTTCACACCCAAATCTCGTCTTGAATTGTAGCTCCCATAATTCCCAAGTGTTGTGGGAGAGACCTGGTGGGAGATAACTGAATCGTGGGGGCGGGTCTTTCCCACGCTGCTCTCATGATAGTGAATGTCTAACAAGATCTGATGGTTTTATAAATGGGAATCCCTGCACAGGCATTTTCTCTTGCCTGCTGCCATGTAGGATGTCCCTTTGCTCTTTCATCACCTTCTGCCATAACTGTGAGGCCTCCTCAGCCGTGTGGAACTGTGACTCCATTAAACCTCTTTCCTTTATAAATTATCCAGCCTTAGGTATGTCTTTACTAGCAGCATGAGAACAGACTAACACACACAGAGCTATGTCCTGTACACATAAATTAAGAGACTGTAAATTATATGCCTACCCCAACCCCATTTACCATCACTGGATTAATTCCATGACCCACAAAATTTATCTCTTTCTGGAGCAAAGGATGAAGTACATGCTTCATCCCAATCAGGACTCTGTTAAAAAGAAAGAAATGGGAAAGGATCACAGCTAGGTGACTGTACTCAGAATCTGTTGTTAGCACACCACCATCTCTGTCCCTCCAACTTTCCTCCACAATTCAAAGGCTAAAACCCCGTAGCTACATTTTATAGACATCCTTACTCATATGATACAGGTACAAACTCCTGCAAAGAGAGACAATTCTGCAAAATGTGTAAAGTAAAAGAAAAGCAGAAGCTATAATGTGATGGGCAGACCACAGTCATGAGAAGTTCAGCAGCTTCCAGAAGTTCGGGAATTGCCCTCTTCAGCAGGCAGCAGAAATCACTGGAGACAGCATCCTGTGGCCCCAGTAATTATTGATTTCCTAATTGTTAGCAGAGGTTTTCCTTGATCTTCACTTCTCCAACACTTCTGATAGTTCTGTAAACATCTATTTCTTGGCACTAAGTTTTTTTCCTGTTTACAATATCTAGAATAGTGTCAGTTTTAGTGACCCTTAACTTACGGCAAACCCAGCATCCCCTTTACCTGGAAAGAGAGTGACACCAACTAGTACAAATGCCATTAAGTGATTTGGGGGAAGGACTGCCGAAAAGGAAAATAGCATGTCCGCTATCATTTCTAGTCTCCTCTTTCATGATATTTTAGGTCAGTTTTGAGCATAACCACTTTGTCAACACTTATTTATTGACCAGAGAGATTCCCCCTCCATATACGGCACAAACCTTACAATGGTGGCCTGGAATATACACCCACGGATTAAGAAATCAAGCACTGGCATCTGCTCGGCTTTTGATGAGTGCCTCAGCTTGCTTGGATTCATGGCCTAAGGCACGTGCAGAGATCACATCGAGAGATAAGAAGCAGCAGAGCAAGAGAGGAGGTGCCAGGCTCTTTTTAACAACCATCTCTCACAGGGACTCATAAGGTGGGAATTCACTCACTTCCGCCTCCCAAGGAGAGCACTCATCTATTCCTGAAGGATCCACCCCCGTGACACAGACACCTCCCATGAAGCCCCACTTTCAATACCGAAGACCACAGTTCAACACGAGATTTGGAGGGGACCAACAGCCAAACGGTAGCAACAAATGAACAAAATTTCCTGAAAAAAACTTACCAATCATTTTCTAAGAGACAAAAATATTTTAACACCAAAAATGTAGGAAAGAGAATTTTTATAAAGGACAGCCCTTTAACGTGGACATATTTACTATTCTAAACAAACAAGCAAACAAACACATTCTACTCAACCCATTTCTCCACAGAGCAGTGAAGGCTCCTTTCACTGAGCATCCAGGCTACCAGTACATTTGAAGCCACTGTCTGAGTGATGCCGGAGCACATCCCACCTCATGAGAGAAGCCAACATCGATTATTTGGGACGCTTCTTAGCCTGTTTCATCACATAATTGAAACCCTGCTACCATTTTTCTTTCATAAAAATAGTAGGCCATTTAAAATCAACATTAATATGATTTGTAACTGCTCAGCTAGTGGAAAAAGTTGGTTAATCTGGTCAGGGCTGTTTTAGTGGAGGAGTGATCCTGAATTTTGTAATCCCTTTCTTAGAATACCCCATTAAATTGTATTCAATCTTTTAAAATCCCCAGGTATCAGACATTGTTGACATGTGCTACAAAGTGCTGGAATGTAGTAAGCAAATTAAAAAATAAAATATGCTTACTGATTTATCTTTTATTTCCCAGTACATAACTAAGAAACTTTTCTTTTTTCTTTTTATTCAACACACAATTTCTTCAAATTCTCCTTTCTTTGGATGACATAGAAAAATTGTATCACTGAGAATACGTGTGGAACCTGAACAGAAAGAGAGAAAAATAGCAATAGGAACTTTCATAGTTTCTTAGAAGCTAGTGTAATCCGGAAAAAAATCACAGCTCCACCGCAGCATTGTATCTGACTCCTGGCTCGGATGAGAGACTTACATCTGATCACAGAAGTTTTGTTTTATAAGTTTGCCTCTTCAACTTCTTCCCTTCAAAACATGTTGAGAAACAGATATTGCAAGGGCAAGACCGTGCTATGAATATAAAAAGTGAACAGAAAACTGAAGGGCATGGCTTCATTCCAAGGTCGAGGCGAAAAGTACTGATAGTAATATTTTTCTGTTTTCCTTTATAATATCAGCAATAAATTCTGAAAAATATTCTGTATCTTTATATTGAAATCCACATACAATAGTCACATTGATTAGAATATTAAACATTTACCTATTTTTAATTAAGTATTGGACTTCTGACAAATTACATTTAAATAATGAAGGCTCATAATAATGGAGAAAGATTGCTTAGGGAGTATATTGCAGGATTTTAATTATTATTATTATTTATAATGTTACTAAATATCACTGACTTTGTTTAAAAAGCAAAGCCACCAAATATCTATAAAATGTGACTTAAAGCATTCCTATTAACAGGCGACTCCTATCTATTTTAAAACGCTTCAAAAATACTACAGTATTTGTGCTCCTGATCATCATATCACATTATCTAAAGGTTACTTTTTATGCCATATTGCTCTTCCACTCAAAGGTCCCCTGTGACTTTTCTTCTCACTTAGATTAAGATACAGGCCTCACATGATCTAGTCCCTAATTTCCTGTTAACCCCATTACCTGTCATTTTTCTCTTCCTAGCTCTCTCCCATCTACCCAGCCACACTGGCCTCTGCCCTGTCCCTTGAATACACCAAGAACACTCTGGATTGCTGGTCTTTCGGCAAGTTTCCCCTTTCCTGGGAATGTTCTTCTCCAAGATAACCCTGTGGCTAAATACCTCACTTCCTTTAGCCTTCTGATCAAATATGGTTTGTCTGAGAGCCATCCCTGACATGTGTGTGTGTGTGTATGTACACCTTATGGACCAAATGTTTGTGTCCACCCCAAATTCCTATGTTGATGCCCTAACTCTCAATGTGATGCTGTGTGGAGATTGTGGAGATGGTGCCTTTGGGAAGGCCATTAGAGTTAGATGAGGTCCTGAGAGTCGGGCCCTTGTCCGAGGGGATAAGTGTTCCTAAAAGAAGAAACAGCAGCTCTCTCCACCATGTGAGGACATAGCAAGAAGGTGGCCATCTGAAAGCCAGGAAGAAAGCCCTCACTAGAACCTGATTTTTCTGGCACCCTGTAGGAAAATAAATGTCTATTGTTTAAGACAACCAGTCTGTGTTTTTTGCTGTTGTTGTTGTTATGGCAGCCTGAGCTAACATAGTTCACATAAACACGCATGTGTATTTGTCGCGTATATGTGTGTAGGTACATATTCATGGATTCGTTTCTTTTGGTTACATTGTTCTCCTTGCTGCTACTGCTGTCTATTCAGAATGATCCTTCTGTATTTTCCTTCCCAGTGCACATACTATGACCTCTACTTGTTAATTTGCTTATTGCCTCTTGTCTCCAATAGAATATGAGCTCCATCATAATGAAAATGGCCATTCCATTGTAATCATGATTCTGAGCTTTTCTTAAAGCTTTTCTCTTCCCTCCTTTGGATACAACTTCTTGTTGGAAAGTCTGCAGTAAGAGAGGCATGTGATCCACTATCCTTCTCCACCTCACTTGCTCCTTACCTTCCTGTCCCCTCCCTGTTCACTTCTATGTGGACCTCAGGGGTATGGACAAGGTGGCGAAGAATACAGTAGAACTGGGTGAATACAGCTGGATTCTGACATGTGTGTCTTAAGCCTTCAAAGGCATATAAACCTTTTTTTGCCTATAGTCTTCATTCGAGTTTGTTAGATATACAGTTTGGTAGCCTAAGGTCTTCTTTTACTCTGGCTGTTTTTCCCTCAACTACTGTGCAATGGTAATCATCTCTCTACAGTGTCACTTTGCCTGTGGACATCTCTCATTTGCCAAATCTCTTTCAGAATTGTTTCTCGGCCTCTTCCCTTCTTCTGTCTTTTCTTCTTTGAGAGATCACACATCCTTGTCCTGCACATGCAGTTTGTTCACGCATTGCCCTTTATAACTTTGCTTTTCCACAAGCATTTAACTCTAGGCTCAGCCTTGCATCTTCAGTCTTCTTCAGGTAGGGATGAAATGTGTTTCTCTTCTAGTTACTGAGACTGCATAACAAATTACCTTAAAACTTCTACATACCAGATGACCATATATTATGCTAAAGGATTCTGAGTCAAGGCATGAAGAGACTATTCCAGGAAGTTCACTGAGGGGCTCAGCTGCAAGACTGGAAGCCTAGGGGCTAGCATCAGCTAAAGGTACTTCACTTATATGTCACTGCCTAATGCAGGCTCTTGATTGGGGTCTCAGCTCCTCTCCAAGTATCCCCTTCATGTGGACTAAGTTGGACTTCCTCAAAGCAAGGTGGCTGGCTTCCCCAAAACAAGCATCCTGAAGACAGAAAGTTAGACAGAGGCTCTCTGATTTTGTGATATAGCCTCAGAAGTCATGCAGCAGCAGAATTATTTCTCTGTGCTCTCTGATCAGAGCAGTCACATCATACCCTGGTTCAATAGGAGGAGAAGCAGGCTTTTCCTTGGCAACAGGTAAAGTTCTGGAAGACTGTATTGCTATGACCTTGGCAAAATACAACATCTCAAGAATTTTTTTTAACCAAATTGCTAGGGAAAGATGTCATATGTTCAAACCCTTGTTACTTATCTCAAGGTAAGGAAAAGCATTTCATCCTCTGTGGCAAGTGGGGAGTGAAGGGAGAAAAAAATGACAGGAAAACCAACAACAGATTCCCAGGAAATTCTCTTCTATTTCTATTTCTTTCTTAATTTCTTTTCACCTTCAAAAGGTGGGTATGGGCAAGGAGGCAAAACAAGACTTTGTCACTTCCTTTGAAAACCTTGTATAAGTGGACCAGCACTTCCATTTGGAAGCTGGGAAATGCACTAATTTTCTTTACACATGGCCTTAAGGGAGACTGCCGAAATGTAGAGTGTTCCATTTATACAGTTCAGTAAGTATAAAGTTGAATATACTGGCTCATAAAATGAGTAGAGCCAAATTGAGAGAATTGAATTTTAGAAATTGAAGGATTGGTTGATGTTTGGAAACCTGTTAATATATTTGTCACCCACAATACATAGAGTGCTTTGAGAAAACAATATGAAAAACACACAGAGATTTGTGAGAAAGTCTTATGAGAAATAGGCTAAGGACATGAAGTGACACACAAATACAAATAACCAATAGAATAATCTACAAACTAATTGGATAAACAAAGATTAGGTAAGTAATAGCAAGTACTCTTTTCAACATATAAAAGTTACAAGTAATATAGAGTAAGATTTTGTGAGTTCAGAGGTAGATTTTCTTTTCTGTAATAAGCATATAACACTTTGTGTACATGTGTACACAAGTGTGCTTTTGTTTTTCCAATTACAAAAATAAGTGAGCGTAGGACTAGGTGATGTCCAAGAGTCCTTCCAGGTCTAAGGTCCCATTATTTTCAGCTAAATATTTTTATTGCAATATCCTTTCAGCAGCTGACTTCAAAACTTAGAATACCGCCCCAAAGTCAATGAAAGAAAACCAAATGCCATAGCCTAATGCTCAAAGGCCTCTAGTCTTACTCCAGTGCGCTTTCCCATTTCAACTGTGGGTACCTTAATTGCAATCATATCAAGTGACCAATTCTTCTTCCTACCTAGGTCCATGTCATTATTCACATCGCTCACACCACACTTTTTACCTGGAATGCTCTCCCCTAATATTTTAATGATGCTTAAATGCTGTCAAGATTTAGGAAAACAATACTATCATTTTATCAAAGTTTTCAATGATTCCTCCAAAGAGAAAGAACCCTGAGCCTTTTCCCAACCGCCCTTATAAAATTTTCTACTATTCCTCTTAGTTATCTGTGTATATATCTCAACTTTACCATAGATAGTATGTTCTTTGAAGGCAAAAACTGTGTCTTACTAATACTCTGAATCCCTGACAGCACTTGGCCAAATATCTTATACATTTTTTCAATAACAAATACAAAAATGATGTTAGTAATAGGCCTGATATTTAGTGTTTATTGTGCGTCTAGGATTGTATAAAACTTGATTGGAATCATCTAAGCCTCATAACCTTTTGAGATAGATACTGTTATTAGTCTAATTACAGACTAGGAATCAAAAGCATAAAGAGAGTAAGTAATTTGCCTATGTAAAAATAAATCTCTTTATATGAGCCCTTTTCTTTTTTCTAATGAGCCTATCAATGAATCCTGGGGGTCTTATAGCATATTTCAGTACATAACAACAGAGTAAAAGGAAAGAAAAACAATGAAAACAGTCTCTAAACATAAAAATAGAGGCAGATAAATGGTATATACATTCAAAAGAGTAAGCAAGGATTGGATTCTAAAGTAATCTGACAATAAGAATTAGGGAAATAGAAGTAGGAAGGTCAAAGTAGTAAAAGCATTATTTGTTATCTAAAGATTGCCATCTTAAGAATATTTTGTTGTATGACTTTTTATATTCTTTTAAATGATACACAAAAACAAAAACATGAATTCACACGTAGATCAAGCAGGTACAAGAACACATTTTACCCTCTAGTTCTGCTTGAATGAGCGCCTAAGTGGAAATTCTCTGTTGTTACTGATTGCAGCTTTCTGTAACCCAACCATCTTCCCTTTGAAAAGGAGTGTTAGTCTGATAAGGATTAAAATGCTGTGTACTTTTCTCATTCCCTTGGCATTTCTTCAAGCCCCACAGCCCTAGGACTTTGAGGATATTGAATTTGGATCACTCAAAGGGCAAAAGGACATGTTTAAAGAGGTTAATCGTGACCTCATGTACTTACTGAAGGCTGTGCTTCTAGTTCCAGAACAAAGGGAAAACCTGGCTGTTTCTGTTTAGAAGTGCAAGGACTCAGAATGCTCCAGAAAATATAGGCCTTCCAGGATTGGATGAAATTGAAGCATTGGATCACAATTGAGCGTAAACCTAAACCTCTCTGAATATGTGTGTAATTCATGGCAGAAATTTAAATTTGAAAAAGAGGAACGTTAGAAGTAATAAAAACAAGAAGAAATGAAGTGAGAATCCCAGAGCCTTCACTACATGCCAGAATAAAGTAGACATGTATTACATTCCTCCCTTTTGTGGGTCCCTTCCACACCTGTTGTTGCTTTCCTGGGGAATTAGCCAGAGTGATACAATTTCTAAGCCTTAGTGGGGAGAAATAATTGTATCCCAGGAACTGGAGGCCAAGGTTCAATTTTTCCACCGTTGTTCTTGTTTTTTAATATATTTGACATAGGACTATTGATTCAGTATAGTGCTTCAGGGAAAGGAAAACATACACCAGGTACACACAGCACATGAAAGCTTTTAGCATGTGTTTATGAATTGCATCACCCTGGCTCAGAGCTTCATTTGATTTTTTTTTTTTTTTTTGGTTGTTTGATTGGTTAATTGGTTGATTGGTTTGTTGGACATGTTATGTTAGAGAAATGACCCCTGAGAGGTGAGTCAGCTCTATCTCTGGATGATTTCACACATACTTAGTTGAAAATGCTTTCCTGGACTCATGGTCCTCAGAAAAAGTACAAACTCTGATTTTATTAAATCAAAACATTATTCTGCAAAAGTAACAGCCCACTTGCTAAGATTTATAGGAAGAACATTTCGTGCATATACTTTTTAATCAATTTTGTTCTGAGCATTTATGTGCCTGGCACTGAGCTTTAGTGAAAGATTGAAAAGACAGAGTATTTATCCAAAGAAAAACTAAAAACTAGCATGGGAGAAAAAACAATGATGGTAGCTATCAATGGCCAACTTGAAATCATAGTCACACATATTTTATAAAATTTGATATTAACAACAGTATCACTGCTGCAAATAAATGTGCTTGTACTCAAGCAGAGTAGGTTGATATTTTTTTCTCTGCCACAGTGGTACTTGAAAGCACAGCATTCATTCATTCCCAGTTCATAAGGCAATGTGGCCACCTACACCAAGTCATTTAACCACATCAAGCCTCTGTTTTCTCATTTCTAGAATAGGAACTAATGAAACTACTTTCTTCTTAGAGTTTATGTGAGAAGAAAATGTGACAATAAACTACATCTTTTCAGAAGTCTTAACAGCATAGCTTCTTTTAACTATGCATGCAAATCTTTAACCAAATCACTGAGTCATAGACATTGGCACATTGTAAGATATAATTCCAGCAGTCAGAAACTTCCAGAGACAATGAATGCTATTGGGCAGTTGTGATTGCTGCAACGCGGAGCCATAAGCACATGACCAGTTGGGTGAAATGCTGCATGAGAGATTCAAGCATTAGAAGGTTAGGTGGACTCATTTCAAGACCTCATTCTCTAATTCTATTGTTTTTGCCTATTATTTATGCCTCACACCCACTTCCTGGAAGAAGTTTCTATCTTATGTTTTTCCTAGAATGGACGAAAAGAGAAACCAACAGTGATTTGTACTTTCAGGCCAAATGCCCTGGAAAAGGCTGATTTTTCTGGAGTTCCCAGCCTATGAATTTGGAGTATTCAAAAGACTCAGGTGACTCTGATCTCCTGCCAATCCGAATTGGTTAATTAACAACTGAAAGTTCTTTATGGTGCTCTTACTTCTGACCAGAAGATTCAAGTACCAAAACCAAGTCTATCCAACTTCAGAATGCTTGCCCTGCATTTCAACTCTGCACAGCTTTCCAGATGGGTGTATCCACTACCAGGCAAGACTGCCTCAGCTCAGCAACAGAGAAGGAAGCTTTCTTAACCAGCCAAATCAACTCAGTTAATACGTATTGGCCAATACTTACCAGGAACCCTGAGATTTCTAGGTACATTAGCATACATGTGGTTGAGGCTCCTGGGTACTAGGCATGTTTAGATATGAGATATGCTTTCACGTTTTGTTTTGTTTTTTAAATGTCTTTTTATGTGCTGCTGACATATATTAAAATACAGGGAAAATACTAACAAAATAAAATGTCCACACTGGAGGAATTTAATTAAATCTGAATACATACAGACAGACTCCACATACATACCAGTGAATGTAGAAACTTCTTGATTTCAGTTTATCATAAGAATCACCACTGTGGTCCTGGCTGGTGGTTATTCTGGGGCTGAGCAGGGCTAAGTTTGGAGAGGGAGTGAAGTATTTCTTGCCCACAATTTTAATTCGTAGAATTGATAAGCAATGAACATAAATAATGTCATAAAGGTTATCCACTGGAAAAAAAAGAAATAGTCTGAATTTGACTAATAAAGCCAAGAGCAATCCACTGAAAGAGGAAGCCAAGAAATGAAGCCAGAAGGGTTAGGGAAGAAGGGAAACTGACACCACAGGAAGTTTGATTCAGCTGGAAGAAATTTAATTCAGCTGGAGAAATATCCTTAGTGAATTTGATTCAGCTGGAGAAATTCTCTGGTCTTGCATTCCACATTTACCGTCACTTATTTTTCTTAAGCAGTGCTTGTGATAGGCAACTACAGACTTCCCTGAGATCTGGTTCACGTCTACTTCCAGTTAAATAAAATATTAGCATTCCCCACCACTTCCCCTGCCCTCATGCTTTCGGTAGATAGGTAGGGCCATGAAACCGACTTCAGGCAATGAAATGTGAGTAGTAGGTATGTAGTCCTCTTCCAGAAAAGCTTTGTAATCACAGCTAGTGGTTGACTTTCCAACCTTTCTCTTCCTGTCACAGGGAACACTGATAATGCGTGTCGAAATTGCAGTCTCACAAAGTGGTGTAGAATACAGTCATGTGCCACTTAGTAACAGGGTTACACCCTAAGAAATAGTCCTTAGGGTGAGTTCATCCTTGTGCAAACATCATAGAATGTACTTACACAAACCTAGATGGTGCAGCCTGCTATACACCTAGGCTATGTGGCATAGCCTATTGCTTCTAAGCTTAGTGAATACTGTAGGTAATTGTAACACAGTGGTAAGTAATCATATATCTAACCATAACTAAACATAAAAAAGTACAGTAAAAATACAGACTTACAATCTTATGCAACCACTGTCATATATGCTATTCATTGTAGACTAAAACATCACTATGTGGAAAGTGATTATATGTTGAGCAGAGTCTCACACTGACCTGCAGTGGATGGACAGAGAGCATGAAGGAGAAATAAACATTTGTTGTTGTGAATCATTAAGATTTGAGAGTTGTTTGTTACCACAGCAAACCTGGTTTACCCTGTTAGGATGTTCCCAACCACTGATGTGAGCACACCAGAGCTGATGAAAGGGGTTAGAGCAAACGGACTGGAACAAACATGCAACTTCATATTTCTCTCTTTCTTCAAAGCTATCATCTATGGTTTCACTTTTCTAGAAACCTTTAGAAAGAAGCAAAATACTGGTGGAGAAATCAAAGATCAACTTACAAAGTATTTGGTTCTTTCATTTCACAATACATTAATCTATATTACAGCAGTTTGTAACTAAATAGGCATTAAGCTGAGTTTTTTTTGCAGGACAGGAAACAAAAATTTTTTCCTTGCAGGTGCCCCAATGTCTGCCATATAACTTTAAAAATAGCCCGCATTCACCAGACGCAGTGACTTACACCTGTAATCCCAGCACTTTTGGAGGCCAAGGCATGTGGATCACCTGAGGTCAGGAGTTCGAGATCAGCCTGGCCAACATGGTAAAACCCCATCTCTACTAAAAATATAAAATTAGCTGGGTCTGGTGGTGTATGCCTATAATCTCAGCTACTCAAGAGGCTGAGGCAAGAGAATCACTTGAACCCAGGAGGCGGAGTTTACAGTGAGCAGAGATCACGCCATTGGACTCCAGCCTGGGCAACAAGAGCAAAACTCCGTTTCAAAAAAGAAAAAAAAAAAGCATACACTTACTGAATGACTACTAACTAAAATACATGATAAGCCATTTGAAAAGTACTCTTTACTTGCCTCGGATAAATTCAATGCCACATCCTTGAGGATCACTTCCAAGAATCATCTAGCCCAAGCAATTCTCAAACCTGTAATCTCAGGAGCACTTTACATGTTTAAAAATTATTGGGAATTCAAAAGTGCACTTGTTTAAGTATTTTACGGTTATTTATATTTATCGTGTACGAAATTAAAACAGAAAATTTAAAAATACATATATATTAGTTTATTTAAAATAAAATATATCCACATGTTAATGTAAATAATGCTTTTTTTATTTTAAAAACTGTGTTTTTCAGATCAGGAACATTTTTATTGAGAAGAATAGCATTGTTTTACATTTTCCAAAATCTCTTTAATGTCTGGCTTAATAGAAGACAGCTGGTTCTCTTATCTGATTCTGCATTCAGTTGGTTACAATATCCTACGCTAGATGTCTTCTGAAAAGCTCCACTGTATATAGTTTTGGAAGCACTAGAGTAAAAATGCTATCTTAGTGTTATTATGGATATAGTTTTGGATTTGTGCACTCCCTGAAAGAATCTTCGGGATTCTCAGGCGTCTGTCTCTCTTCTCCAAATTCTTTTGTGTCAGGAAACCTTATAGCAGAGTTGACCACTTGACTATTATCAAGCTGTTTTGCGTATGTTAGATGTGGATCCCAACCTAGATTGTAAATTCTACGTGGTCAGGGATAATGAGTGCTTTCCAAATACAGAAAAGGACAAAGACTGCTGTAACCAAGGACCACAGAACCGTGATACAGAACTACTAAGTATTAAAGTGCTGTTATTTTTAAAACAAATATGCCATAACATAACAATATAAGCTTTTAAATGTTATCTTTTTCAAGTCCTTCTCACCTATAGAAAAAAATAAAAATAATAAAGTGACTAGTTATCTTTGTAGTTTTTACACTTTACACAAATATGTCTGTATACAATATTTAGTATCAATCTGTTTCCCTTCTATAATGTTTTGTGCATCTTCTTTTTAACTCAGCATCCTGATTTTGAGATCTATCTATATTGCTACTTATAAACCTAATATTATTTAAATAGTTATATGGTCTTAACGTCAGTTCTTCTTTGTTTACATCATAATGATGCAAATTTCAATAGTTCCCAATTTGTCACACATGCCAGTGATGCTCGTGTTTCTTCAGTTATTTGTGCAATAATTGTTCAACTTAATTTTCTTTAAATGGAATATCTGGGCTTTTGTATATGTACACTTTTTTGTTTAGCCAGATGTAGTGTCCCAAAACTGTATACACCAATTTAAACTCTTATCAGCAGTACAAGAGAGTGTCATTTGCCTTATACTTTACATTGTCAGGTTTTATTTTTTACTCTTCCTTTCTGAGCCTAGAACAGTATCAGGGGATAGTGGGCCTTCAGCAAATACTTGTTACCTGCAGCAACTCTAGTCTGAGGCTTGGACATTTGTATTTGGACACATTTTGCAATCATAGGCACATGACCACTTTGTCCTATGTGATCCTTGCAACAGACTAGCAGGCTGTCTCTCATGCAGACCCCACAGAGTACAAAATAAACTCAGAAGCCCACGTGGGTTTATTCCATTCCAAGAAGCACTTTGTGCTCCACGTTTTGTAAGTACGGTAGTTCTGTACTTTTGTTCTTCCCTTGATTGTCCACATCCTTAGCCTCCAAGACAGCCGTCCTGTCACCATTGAGGTCACCATTACCATAGCACTGAGACAAGTGCAGCTGAAATGTTTCATCCTGGACATAAGCTGCCAGAACTCTCTTCTGCAAACTTTATTGTGGGATGCATAGTTATGCAGTGAGAGACCACTGTCTGCATTCAATCACACTGCTGCAAAGCTAATGTGATTGTTTCAAGATGCTACAAATTACCAGATGTCAACAATCAGCTCAAATGTGTTTCCCTGTTCCTATAAGCCGAGGAAAAATTTTAAAATTGAAGTGGAGAGTGGTATCTCCTTGATACCTCAAATATGTATCTTCTCATTTCAAGGGCGTTTTGGATGTGTGTTTAAGAAAGTGTGATGATAGCACTGTCATAACGCAGCTTGGCTTAAATACCCATGACAGACAAAACTTGCAATCCTGTGCACATTTTATGGCAAGAAATGCACATTAGAGATATAAATGAGCAGTGTTGAATAATATACACTAGGTGTTCCTATTAATTAAGTGAAATTATGGGTTTACATATTTTTGTGATTTTCTTATAAGATAAAACTCAAATATGCAATAAAAGCCCATAAAATGTAGCCACAAAGCTTGTAAGACAATTGGAAAATACTGTTAAAAATCATTTAAAACATGAATATAGTCATATACCACAGAAGAACTGAGGCATGAAGTGTGAAAGTCATTTAACAAGACAGTTCAGTATATAGACCAGAACCTGATTGCCCTGCTCAAACATAATCTTTGACTTCTCCCCCACTTCTGTGTTTACAAACAGAAAGTTCTGGTGCTCATTTTTGCTGAGCTCCAGCGTCTTGATCAAGTCCAGAAAAAACAAAAAGTTCACAGAATTTGCAAGCTGACCCAACAATTTGCGTATTATGAGTAGTTTCCAGTATTTAATAGCTAGTTTCTTAGGATGTTTAGTGAGTGAGATGATCTCTGGATTTCAGAAATTTCTAAATTAGGGCCTTATTTTTGTTTATTTTAAGTCCCAAATTTGTTTCTCCTCATGATAGAAGTGGCTACGTTTATTTAACCCCCTTTTCTCCAAATCTTGTGAAAAGTGCAGTGAGTTTTAAGTACCAGAATGTCAATTTTAGCTCTGTGCACATGGCATTCAAAGCGTAAAAGCTAATAATGTTTGGTTTAATTATTATCCTGGAATATTTACAAAGAATTTATCATTCTTTCTCAAAAGAAAAGTCTTTCAAGGAGAGCAATTCTGGGGTGGCTCCATGTTTTATTTCTTACTATTATTACATACAAGTATTTTGTATCCCAAATATATATTAATAGAGTGTTTAAAAATATACAGTTCCTTTTGGAGCAAGAATTAGGGAAAGTGCTAAGTGTGGGTTTATGAACTTCATGAGTTCTTTGAGTTTTGCAGTAGGCATTGGTATGATGGTTAATACTGAGTGTCAACTTGATTGGATTGAAGGATGCAAAGTATTGTTGCTGGGTGTTTCTGTGATGGTGTTGCCAAAGGCAATTAATATTTGAGTCAGCAGACTGGGAGAGGCAGACCCACCCCCAATCTGGGTGGGCACGTTTTTATCCAACGTCAGTTTGGCTAGAATAAAGCAGGCACAAGAAGTTGGAAGGACTAGAATTGCTGAGTCTTCTGGCCTTCATTTTTCTCCCATGCTGGATACTTCCTGCCCTTGAAGATCAGACTGCAAGTTATTCAGCTTTTGATTGTTGGACTTACACCAGTGATTTGCCAGGGGCTCTCAGGCCTTGAGCCACAGACTGAAGGCTACACGATCGGCTTCCCTACTTTTGAGGTTTTGGGACTCGGACTGGCTTCCCTGCTCCTCAGCTTGCAGATGTCCTACCATGGGACTTTCACTTTGTGATCGTGTGAATCAATTCTAATAAACTCCCTTCACATACACACATATCCTATTAGTTCTGTCCTTTTAGAGAACTCTGACTAATACAATTGGTAGGAATACACCTTTTGCCAGAGTCTTATCACAAAGACAGATAATCTGGGTGTGTAACATAAAAACACTGATGGGATAAAACACATGCCAAAAATGGTAAACTTGTTATAATGCAATAAATACATTTCATTGAATAAAAACAAACAAAAAATGAAAAGAAACAAAGCTGGGAAAACTCATTGTAAACTATCAAACACTTATTTGATATTATCTTTCCAAGAATAATGAAGCAAAAGTAATCACATTCCTTTTCTTTTACATACTTTCGTTCAGAGAAACCAGATGCAGAATGCAACTTTGCCTCCCTGACAAACTGTCAAGTTTGTTTAATATTTAAGTTTCATACGACATAAATGAAAGAAGCAAAAGTATTGTTAGTGCTGAGAGTTCTAAACTTGAGTCATTTTTAACTGATCACTGTATGTTCTAAAAATAGAAATAGTCTCCATCTTTCCCAGCTCATTTGAGTGTTTCCCACTATAATTCCAGTGGTGATAAAAAGTGGAGTGGTTTTATAAGTGTGAGCTGCATCCATGTTTTATGTAAATTTCAAGTGATGAAGTTTTTCACTATTAAAATTTATTCATGCATTTTGGAATAATGTTTTTCATGAATAAACATTGAAAGGCTTTCAAAAAATGAGAAAAGATGGATCGTTTATTAATCTGAATAAAATTGATCTTCTTCCTATCAATCATGGTTATAGTCAAAATCATGCTATCTAAGACTTATTAAGTATTTACCTATTTACTCTGTGCTAGGAACTAATCTAATTTCCTTATCTACATCTATTCATTTAATCTTTACAACAACCGTTTGTTGTAAATACTATTTTCATCTTCATTTTAAAGAGAAAGAAACTGAGGCACAGAGAAATTAAGTAACTTGACTGATTACACACGAATCATGAATTGAGTACCCTTTTCATCTACCTTCCTCTGAGATTCACTAAAATGGTGGTGAAAAGCTGTATTATTTATAAATAATAATTACCATTTGTTTGCAATGATAATTTTTTTAACAAATACAGCTTCGTATTATTTACAAATAATTCTGTGTTGCCGTGGCCTTGCTTTCTTCTAAATGAAGTATATTTAACTGCCATGTACATGTTGGACTTGGCCATGTGACTTTCTTTGGCCTATAGGACGTGGGTGAAAGTTTTAATGATAAATTTCAAGCAGAAACGTTAAATGGGTTTGTGTAGTTTGACACTACCGCTCCTGTGTTCCTGTTCTCTGATTTAAGAACAGCATGTCCCAGACAGGGGCTGATCCTTCACCCTGTAATCCACAATGAGAAGACATAAGGAGGCAGCCAAGCCCAGCATTGCTGACCCAGAGCCTCACACAACGTAAGTGGGAAATAAATCTACATTGTAAGCCACTGAGTTAATGTGGTTGGTGGTTACAGCAGCAAAAACTAACTGAAAAACAACAATAAAGGAAAAAAATGCCATAAACCCACAATAATAAAAAGAGCCACAGAAAATCTATCTGAGGTTAAAAAGACTCAAAAACTTCTGAAGGATGGAAAGTTCTTGGAGGAGTGTTGACTGGAACAGTTTAAGTGAAACCACAGCTTACAAAACACACAGGGATGCTGCCCCTAGGTTGGGAGGAGCCTACATGAGATCTTGGACCTACAAAACTATAGAGCTCAAAACTTATGAAGCAACAAATCTCACCTTCCAGTCATCACATCACTTACTTTGCCTGGTTAAGAAGCCTCGCTTAATGCAGGATGCTCATGCTTATTTATTGCCCCATTGTCAGCTACCGAGAGACAGTAAGCATTTGAATAAAATCTGCTAAAGAAGCAAGACAAAGACCAATATTATCATGGATAAAACATAGTTTTGGAGGAGAAGGAGATGAATAAACAGAAGAATATTTTAAAATAATTCAAATTACTATTCTCTAGAGCTATTTGAGAAGAGACTACATTTATAGAAATAAAAAAGGGAAGGAGTGTCAAGGAAAAAGAAAACTCAGAAACTAAGAAAGAGGTCTTGGAAATTCAAAATATTGTTCCTAGTATTGGGGATACTGAGTTCGATCACTTGATTAAGGTGGGAACAATGAATAGATCTATTGAGAAGGTTTGTCTTTTGTAATTGACATGTAACTCCTGGGAGGTATTTCAAGACTATGGATAGTGGCGCTCTGTTTTATGGCCACCTTTCATCCAATCAACAGCATCCATTGACAATCCTTACCTGCCAGTCATCACATTCAGAGTAGTGAAATTATATTTTCAAATGTCGTCTTTCCTTTTACATTCATTGTCTGACATTCTCCCTCTATCTTCAGATGTTATTAAAGATTCATGGGTCTTTATGAACTTTTAGTCAACGTGTTGTTATCTATTGTTACCATCTTTATTGTAAATACACAAATTGTCTTAAATGTGGCCTCTGAGAGCCCCTACAAACTGGTTGCTGTGAATGATGTCTCTTGAGATTATGAAAACACATTAAATAACTAGAAAAATAAATGTAATATACAGTAACCTAGGTACACCATTGTGAAATAAGAATGCCAAAAGTAAAGAGTCTTAAACCTTCCAGGTTTAAAACTAGCAGCAAACAAATGAACAGCAATACAGAAAAAGCTTTTCTACCAAGCAATGGGACGTAGACATTTTATTAGTAATATTTAAGGAAAATGTTTGAGAGAAAAATATTTTTAATCTTTAATTTTTGGCCAAGCATGGTGGGTCATGCCTGTAATCCTAGCACTTTGGGAGGCCAAAGTGGGTGGATCACCTGAGGTCAGGAGTTTGAGACCAGCTTGGCCAACATGGTGAAACCACATCACTACTAAAATAATAATCACTACTAAATAATAATAATAATAATAATTAGCTGGGCATGGTGGCGCATGCCTGTAATCCCAGCTACTGGGGAGGCTGAGGCAGGAGAATCACTTGAACCTGGGAGGCTGAGGTTGCAGTGAGCCGATACGGCACCATTGCACTCTAGCAATCTATCTATCCAAACTATGAATAAAATGTGAAGGCAAAATAGACGTGTGTTCAGTATTCAAAGACAGAACTCATTTACCCTGAAAACACCCTGTCTTAGGAAGCTACATCAGGTTATACGTCAGTAAAAAGTTAGAAAATAAACCAAGAAGAGGGAAAGTGGAATCTAGGAAATGGTTGAGCCCACACAGGAAAGCAAAGACACGAAATCTTAGCGCATCAGTTGTGCTCCAGGGCAGAAGGACAACGTGTCCAGGGTGGAACCAGGGGTTGGAGCCTTCCCTCAGGCAGAAATCTGGAGAAAGGTAGCGGATTCATGGCTTGGGTTGTCATTAAAAAATACCACAGACAGGGTGGCTCAAACAACACAAATGCCTTTCCCACAGTTCTGGAGGCTTGAAGTCCACAATCAAGGTGCCAACAAATGTACTTTCTGGAGAGTTTTCTCTTCCTGGCGTTTAGATGGCATCTTTCTTGCTCCATCCTCAAATGAACTCTTTTCTGTCCATGCATGAAGCAGGGATGAGGGCAGAGAGAGAGAGGCATGGATCCCTGGAGTCTCTTCCTCTTCTTATGTACACCAGTCCTAGGAATCTAAGGCCCTATTCTTAGGGTCTCATTAACCTTCACCTCTGTATAAGGTCTTATCTCCAAACATAGTCATACTGGGGGTTAGGGTTTCAACCTAGGGATTTTGGGAGGACACAGTTTAGTTCTTAAGAGTGAGGTTTCAGACCTGTGGTATTATCCTTGAAAAGTTGTATAATAATACTAGCTTAAACATACTAAAGATTTAGTGTGTATTAGGCATAGCATATGTGTGTGTGTGTGCGTGTGTGCGTGTGTGTGTGTGTATGTACCAGGCACATAAATTTCTGGTACATCCTATATACATATATATATGAAATATTATACAGATACACCTAACAAATTATGTATATTTTGTTACATATATAACAAATTATATATGTAGCTAACAGCTACATATATACCATATAACCTACATATTAACACATTTAATTATGTGAAGTCAATTACTACTATAACTGTTGCCTTTATTTTGCAAATGAGTAAATTAAGAAATGAAAAATTAGGCCGGGCGCGGTGGCTCAAGCCTGTAATCCCAGCACTTTGGGAGGCCGAGGCGGGTGGATCACGAGGTCAAGAGATCGAGACCATCCTGGTCAACATGGTGAAACCCCGTCTCTACTAATACAAAAAATTAGCTGGGCACGGTGGCGCGTGCCTGTAATCCCAGCTACTCAGGAGGCTGAGGCAGGAGAATTGCCTGAACCCAGGAGGCGGAGGTTGCGGTGAGCCGAGATCGCGCCATTGCACTCCAGCCTGGGTATCAAGAGCGAAACTCCGCCTCAAAAAAAAAAAAAAAAAAAAAAAAAAAAAAAAAAAAAAAAAAAAAGAAATGAAAAATTAAATTGGTAGTCCAAGGTCACGCAGTTAGTTTCTGGTACAGTTGTAGTTTAAAGTAGGCAGCTTGACTCTTAACTAGGCTATGTACTCATAAAGACATCACACTGAAAGACTTGTAGAACATATCAGAGCACTAAGAAAAGACAATGAAAGATCAATTATAAAATCCAGGGAAAACAAAATGGAATGTAAACATAGTATATTATTTGGTTCTATAGTAAGTGGGTTTTACATGATCATAATAATAAAAATACTATTTATGAAATTTCAAGTTTTTAAGTGAAGCTAATAGACATAACATAAAAAGCTTAAATGTTTAACAAGATATAAACTTGATCACCCTGGGCAATTTAAAAGTAAAATACTTTTAAATTGGCTGGGCACAGTAGTTCCTGCCTGTAATCCCAGCACTTTGAGAGGTTGAAGTTGGAGGATTGCTTGAGGCCATGAGTTTGAGACCAGCCTGGGCAATGCAGTGAAACCCCATATGTACAAAAAAAAGTAAAAACAAAAAATTACCCAGGTGTGGTGGTGTACAACTATAATCCCAGATACCCAGGAGGCTGAGGTGGGAGAATTCCTTGAGCCCAGGAGTTTGAGACTACAGTGAAACTATAATCACCACTGCACTGCAGCCTGGGCTAGAGTGAGACTATGCCTCTAAAAAAAAAAGTAAAATGCAGACAGGATTTAGAAGAATTTAAAAGATAACAGTTGTCATAAAGTGAAGTGTCTGGGGAAAATCTTAATGGAACAGGAAATAAAGATATAATATCAAGACATAATAATTGTTCTGGGTTGATTTATGTCACCTCCCAAAATATATGTCCTAACCCCCAGTACCTTGGAATATGACCTTCTTTGGAGATAGGGTCTTTGCAGAGGTAATCAGCTTAAAATAAGGCCATTCGGGGGATGGGGGTGGGCAATACAATATGACTGGTGTCTTTATAAAAGAGGGAAAGGGCCGGGCATGGTGGCTCACGCCTATAATCCCAGCACTTTGGGAGGCCGAGGCGGGTGGATTATGAGGTCAAGAGATCAAGACCATCCTGGTCAACATGGTGAAACCCCATCTCTACTAAAAATACAAAAAATTAGCTGGACATAGTGGCGCGTGCCTGTAGTCCCAGCTACTCGGGAGGTTGAGGCAGGAGAATTGCTTGAACTCAGGAGGCGGAGGTTTCGGTGAGCCGAGATTGCGACACTGCACTCCAGCCTGGGTAACAAGAGAAACTCCGTCTCAAAAAAAAAAAAAAAAGGGAAAGTAGGACACAGATGCACGCACAAAGGGAAGACAATGTGAGTAGGTGGTCATCTGTAAACCAAGGAGAGAGGCCTTGGGCAGATCCTTCCCTCAGAGCCTTCAGAAGGAACCAACCTTCCTTGATACCTTAAGTTTGGGCTTCTGGTCTTCAGAACTCTAAGGCAGTAATTTTTTTTTCCTGCTTAAGCCGCCCAATTTGTGAAACTTCATTATGGCAGCCCTAGAAAACTATATTTCTTAATGTTACAAATCTATGAACCCAGGAATAGTGATATTTCTAAATTGGGAAAAGACAAAAGTGCTCTACATTCACTCAATCATCTTTTATAAAAGCAGGAGCCCGGGAGATAACATCTAAACTTAATAAGTAAACAAGCATCATTAAATGCATGTTTAGAGAGATGGGACTTTCCGAATTATTAGAAACAGACTCAATTAATTTCCTCTAGAGACAGGACTGGAGGGGGGAAAGAATGAGACAGCTTGTCCATGAAAGTTTTTTTCTATTAGCAGATTTTTAAATCATAGCATATATGACTTTGGCTGATTTTTAAAAATGGATTAAAAACAATATTCATTTCAGGGTTTTGGAGGTCAACATTTTAGATCAAAATCTATATAATCAACTATCTGCTTTTGTAAAACAGATCTCTCTACCATGTGTAAATATGTTATAGCTTTCAGTTGATTCCAGCTGAAACCTCTCAGAGGATCAGCAGATGATAAAGATTGCCCCTAAATCAGGGACAAATTCCAGGCAAGTGAGGCTCTGTAAGTCCTAGAGATCTTTAAAATGAATAGGTGGAATTATTTTTGACTGTGTTTGATGTTTTACTTGTACTAAGAGCAGAAATATTGTCAAGCTTGCAATATGCTGATTCTATTAAGACAGAGGAAAATAAAACAACCTTGAGAGGCTTGCATGGGGCATGAGGTGTACTATTATATAAGGTAAGTAACAGGAGGAGCTAGCTTTATTTTATTCCACTCTATAATTTAATCATATGTGACTGGAGTTCCCATCCATAGTAGAAATGTGGTCTAAAGAATTAATGGGGTCAACGTTCAAAGATGAATGGAGTCCTGTCAAAAGGACACAGGCACTCCCACTGGCCAAATGGAATATCTGAACATCAAGTAGAATGACAGTGATTACAACACACATGATTTTGAAAAACCCATGAGTGTATTGTTATAATCAGAAAAAAAGGGAGGGTAGAAAGAGAAAAAGAAAATAATATTCTTCTTTACAGAACAATATTTAAAGGTTTATCTTGTTTTTAAATAGAAGAATGTGAAAAAGATTGTCTTCTCTTAAACAGGAAAACCACATTTATAAATATGTAAATTCTTCAAATCCTTATTTCAATCTATGAAGAGAATGTAATCAAATACAAATAAAAAATTAAATACATAAGGGATTTAGCAACATGATATTGATGTTTACATAGAAAAATAATCTGATAAGAATTACCTAAAATATTCTAAGTGAGAGAGAGGGAGGTACATATTATTATTATTCAAATTGATTAGAAAACTGCAGAAATCAAAATTTAGATATTTTTACAGAAATACACAGAACAATCAATGAGGCCAAATTGAGTACAGAATTGCATCTGGGATGTTGTGCATGTTTAAGTTGGCATTTAAAAATCAATGGAGAAAATAGATTGTTAAATAAGGAAAGCTGGGACAATGTCTAGCTACTTAGAACTAAAGGATGATCAGGAGGAGAAGGAGAAGGAGGAGAAGGAGAAGGAGGAAGCGGAACAACAGTAGCAGCAGGTGGATTTCTTACATCTTAAGATGTGTCTTACTTCTAAATATACCCTAAATTATTCTAAGATTTAAACGTATAAAAAGTAACTAAATAACCAGTAAAAAATAGTGGGAAAAGTACGAGCATGTATCCTAAAAGATTGAGTGGAGAAATGTACTAACCAGAGTTCTTATTTTCAAGTAATATAACAAATAATAACTGCTCATCCAAGGCTATAAAAGAATGTATGAAAACAGAGAATCATTGGGTGAGCTGGACAAGCAGGCTTGGAAAATGAGCCAGAACAAAGGAAGACGAGGCAGGCAAAGAACAGCAACATTCACGCCGCAGATCCAGCCTGTGAGTCACGATTGCTTGAGCAGGGAATGTTTGCATCACCTTGCTGTAGGCACAGGGCATGGACTCTCATCCCATCAGCGCCATTGCCCCCAGTGAGCCCAAGCTAAGAATGTTGCTGCAGCTGCTGCTCTCCCAGTTCTGTGTGTTTACTTCACTGGCTTCTAATGTAAAGTCCTGGGTGGGAGACTCAGATTGACTGAATCTGGATCATGTACCAGCACTCTGGCTGCAAGGGAAACTGAAAAAGCAAGTATCTAGTCCTTCGATCTTCAGATTAGGAAGTGGATTCTTAGCTGAGTCTGTCAATGGAGTTTTTATGGTCAGTAATTACCAAGTGTAAGAAGGGAGTTCAGATTCTGAGTAGCCCCTGAACTACAAGGATCTGTATAAGAAGCACACAAAACACATAGCCATATAGGAAAAGATTATTTCATTTATATCAAAAATTTTTTAAGTTGTGGGGGAAAGTCAAAATTAAAACAGAAAGCACATGCAAGAGATCTTTGTAACATACATAAAAAGTACATATATTTAACATAATAATCAATCCTACAGATGTATAATTGCATATGTATGTATACACATGCCTCCAACAGAAAATTGGGCAAAGCAGATATTTTAGAAAAAAAATACAAATGACCGGCGAAGAAAAGAATAGAAAAAGTGATGTCTTCTACTTCAAGAAATGCAGGTTAAAATTAGGTTTTTTTTTTTTTCAGTAGAGATGTGCTCTTGCTCAGGACAACTTAGAACTCCTCACCTCAAGTGATCCTCCAGCCTTGACTCCTAAAGTGCTGGGATTATAGGCATGTGCCACTGTGCTTGGTACAGCTTTAAATTTTTTAATAAAATTAAGAATGGCAAAGGATAGAGGGAAATAACGTCTCCACATAGCAGCCACATAAAATGGGTGAATATGGAGTATGTAAATATAATTCCAATAAGGTTGATTTCTATAAAGTTGCTTCTTAAAAATGCTTGAAACACTCCAATGTCATCTTCTTGATCCTCAATCCAATTCCCCTTCAAGGGTGTGTGATTTTCCTCGTAGGAAATCACAATATCTGGCTCCCAAAACCAGCCTCACGTCATGTCACCCTCCATTCCACCTATTTTGTCTGATTCCTTCACACTCGGCACCTTTCCTTCCAGCACTAATATGTGTCATCATCTGTGCAACTTAAAAAAAAAAATCATTAAATAACAGAATGGCCAAAATTTGGGCAGAACAGGTATACATGAGTAATGGTAGTAGATGCAGGTCCTTCTGCTGCTCGTTAAGCTATTGTTAGTGACAAAGTCAGGTCAAGCCTCCCCTCCCCAGAACCCACCCTACAATATGCCTGCTGTAAAACAAGGTGGGAAGAGATTTTAGAGAGATAAGCACAATGTTTACTGCACAAACACATTGTTTGGAATGGCACTTCACAGAGTATGTTCCCCTTAAATATGAGTGCTCCACAAGGAGAATGTTTATGAGACAAAAATTCTGAGAAAATTTCGTATCCTCTCTTTGGAAACTCACAGTAGCACAACTGACAACCTGCTTTATAACAGCCCATTCATCGACACTTAAAACAGTATTGTCTAATAGTACTTAACTATGCAGGCTTTTAAAATAATGCATAAAACGCCCATGACATTTATGAATTATAGGAATATGAGATTCATTGTTCTTCCCTTTCCTTGAGAATCTCTTTCTATGGCTCTAATGGCATTACCAGAGCACTTTTGGAGTTAATAGTGAATGTGCCTGGTTCCTTGACTCATCAATTTATGCATTTGCTAAGACAGCATCACTGCCTCTTGTAGACGGTCATATTCCAGCAGAGGAGGAAGACATATATAAAAAACTAGCAATACATGATGGATGCCTGCAGTATAAGTTCATGCAATGAATTCTAGAAGCACAGGGGAGGCAGAAATTAACTCCACTGAACTTGAAGGAGCTGGTTGAGGAAAGCAAGCGGAGCCAGCCATCTTCACAATTACAGAAGATCTTAATTATAGTTGACCTTAAAGGATAGTCAGGAATGGCACAGAAGGAAAGACCATTCCTAGGAAATGAAATAGCATGTGCAAAAACATAGAGTAACAAAAGATGTGACCCAAGGTTACAAGATGAAGAATTAAAAGAGAATTTGTGTGGCATCCAAAGATAACTGAAAAAGCAATCCAGGTAGAGTTGTCTAGGGAATAGTTGAACCTCTAGACAAGTAGTTCTCCAGTTGGAATATGCATAAGAATCATCTGAATAACTTGTTAAAATACAGATTTTTCTGGGTCCTAGTATGTGGATCCAGACTAGGTCTGGGGTAGGGCCTAAGAAATTGCATTTGTAAAGAGATGCTGACGCTACTGGTCTGAGACCCCATTTTGAGAGCTACTGCTGTATGCATTTGCAATCCTCTAAAAAATGGTACTCAAGGGGGTAAGATAGAAAGACTTTTGCTTTTGAAAGGTCACTCTTGTGGTAGATTGGATGAAGGATGCAATATGTGTAGTAAGTAAAGATAATAGTTTGAAGGCTTTTGACAATGGTCCAAATGAGAGATAATTAGGATCTGAACTGGGTCTGCTCTTTAGTGGAGGTATAACAAAGGATATATTTTTGATACATATGGGAGGGAATAAAGCCATGGAGGCCATGATGATCATCTTCACATGAAAGTGAGAGAAAGAATTAAGTGGAAAATAAGCCCAGATTTCTAGGTTCCCATGACTAGGTCAATTCTATCAACCTTAGCCAGAAGAGATAAAGTAATGCATGATATAGATAGATAGATAGATAGATAGATAGATAGATAGATAGACAGACAAATAGATAGACACATACATACATACAAGATAAATGGATGGCTGAATAGACACATCTAGATAGGTATAATGAAGAGACACTAAAAGTTTAGCTGTGCATATTTTGAGCTTAGGGAATCTTTGGATTAATTTCTGCTTGACTGTGATATTATTTGAATCGGTCTATCTAGTCTTTTGACATCAAAGGATCAAAGTCTTGTGAGTTATAAATTGTGGATGCTCCATGAATGACCTGGAAAATCAGCTTTAAGTTGGAGAACTGGAATAATTTGCATCCTTACCTATATTACACCCATAGAAGACAGCTCTGATCATCTCTGCTAAGCCCTAACAGAGCCTCAGATCCTTCTCCAGCCAGCTCTGAAGAGGCACCCTCTGTTTAGATCTGGCAGATAATTGAAAATAATTTGCTAAACTTGATCTGTAGCCAAACCCCATTTGCCTCATAAAGTTATCCTCTGAGTAGTGTCTTCATATAATTTGTCATTCAATCTAGGACATTGCAAAAATGAAATGTGACACTATTAAGAATATACTAGAACAAAAGGAATGCATCAGGACTCTCACAAGCAAATGAGAATATAAGATCATCCAACCTCTGAATACCAAGATATTATAATTGTAACACAATCATGTACAAAGTCAGTGGTGAATTTCCTTTCTGTTCCCTATATTACAAGTTGGTCCCTTCTCTGTCCCATGCATCCTATCTCCCTACCCAGCTCCACCATAAGTCTGGCAGACAAACTACACATGCATGGATTGCTATGTAGGCCATTCACAAGTAAGAATGAGAACCACTACATTTAATAAAGACCCGTTCAGCAACAATAATTTCTCTCTCGCCACTGGAACAGTTGCTATAGAGGGACTGGGAGAGAGGACTAGAAGAATATGTGAAAAAGAGTGAGAACGCCACGTTGGCCCTCCACTTGATGATGAAGGGATTGTGGGGAGACAACTGAGGAATTTCCCTTGATCGTTTGGGAAATGTGCCCCATGCAAGACCGAAAGTCAGATGTGTCCCGAATCAAGCCAGAGAGACTACCATAAGCATAGGCAGCTGCACCATGCCAGGATGGGTCCCACAGAGCTGGGAACTGATCAGCGGACTAAAGTAGACTAGAAAAAATACATACTTGAAATTGAATTTTTACATGAGACTATGTTCTAAAGGATTTCCACTGCTAAACATGAATAAGCGCCTGTAAAGGAATTGAGATTCATGAGCCAAAAAAAAGTTTATTCCTACAACCTTCTGACTCATGGCTGTGCTATAATCCTGTGACTCTTCCTTCATTCCCATTTGGCCCTTTCCAGTATTGCTTCTTACAGGAGTTACTGTTTTACCTCCTGAAAACAGGATAAAGCCTTACATTTTTTTTTTCACATCCTGTACTTGTTGCAATGCCTTACAGATAGTTTGTTCTCAACATGTATCTAAATGCATGAGAAAAATACTGCGTAACAAGAGTAGAAGAAAGCTTTCTCCAAAGTACATGTTTATAAAGAACTGATTCAAAGCCTGGGGTTCATGTTTCCATTCACCACCAGGACTTGGATAGTTGAACTGACTGAAGAGATTTTTTGTCTCTCTTCCTCACTACACTATTTATGTACACAGAACACTGCTCCTCATTAGCAACAACAACAATGAAGATTAAAACACTGTTCTGTAGTTGAATATATGAGTAGATTCATTTTCCTCTAGAACCTCAAAAAACATGAGATTTTAAAAAACAAATATAATACAGTGTCAGAGCAAGTCTTCTACATAATGTTTGGTTAAATAGGCTTCTCCTCAGATATTAACACTTTGGATTTATTGAGAAATACCAAAAATGTTGGTTACAATGACCATAAATAAGTGTAATCTGTTGATGAATCAAAATCATGTCCTCATGATTAACCAGCCAGATGAGGCTTGCTGCAAGCCAGATGGTGCTTGGCCTTACTAATAGATCATTATAATTTAGTAAAATAGAAAGTATCTGATAATTTAAACAAGCTGAACGCCACCAGAAAACACACGAGACCTTAGTACACATTTTTCCAAAATGTCAGATTAAGATGATAAATATAGAGGATAAAATACCAAATACTTTATCATGCAGCTCACAGATGTATCACATACAAACAGTCCGCAGAAACAATTTACAGAAAGCATTCTTAGTGGTCTGAACTATTAAGAGAGCTTTCAAAAAATAGTTTTAAAATACATTTGAAATGAAGGAATTCCAAACAGAATCCCAATGTCAATCGAGTCCAGCTGTTTTTATGTTGATGACTAATCTATCAGTAGTAGGGAGTTTTGGGGGTTACAACTAAGATTCCAAAGTCTGATTTGTATTGTGTACCAAGTTCTTCCTTTGACTTGTGGCATCATCCCAGACAAGTCGGTCACTTCTCATGAGTTTTCTTATTATTTAAGGATTTCTGATATTTATTAGTGTCTTGACAGAGTTGGAACAACAGGGAAGTTTTTCACAGCCTTGCAAATGAGCCCTCCTCCTGTCTAACATGCTGACTGTTTCACACATGACTTTTATTGGACATCCTGTTTAATGAACCTTGGACTGTTAGGACAGGAAGATAAAGAGATATTTGCAGGTCAAGGAGTCCAGACAGTCATGTCACAGACTGCATTTAGAGTTCTCATATTCAATAGCAAGAAGCAAACTGATCACATATTGCAGAGTCAGAGCTGCAGGGGGAAACCAAGTTCTAACACTTGGAGTTGTGTTCTTTCCAAAAACATTCTTGTGTCTCTTTGCACTGATGAAAATCTTATTCAAATTATTTTGGAACAGGAATATAAGATATTCACTCCTTTTATCTGCCTAGCAGAGTAACAGACCTAGAGTCAGTTGGCCATAGCCTGGAATCTTAGACAATTGTTAAGCCAGCTGAATCTCCGTATCTTCTCTTATAAAGTAGTTACTTTATGCTTTTATTAAAAGTGCATAGTGTTGTGTAATGGGTTAGTGTATGGAGAAACCAAACACTGACTAAAACATAATAGGAAGGGCAGATTTTATTTATTTTTATGTAAGATTATTAGTTATTCTCTCTCTCCCTCCTATCTCTCTCATCATTTCTTCCTACCATCATGACTATACTCTATATTTACCCAAATCCTCTCTTCAGTCAGGATCCCAAACTGCATTAATGCCATAAATGCCCTTTTGCCTTCATAGTTTAAATTACAGGTTGCTAAGTCCTGCAATGTATCCTGTCAAAATTTTCTTTGATGACTTCCTTCACACTCCCTCCATTGTTCAATGGAGGTGTCCATTTAATGCCAGCAGCTCAGTGCAGAGGGATTAAGATAAAAAATTTGGATAAATATGTCCAAATAGATCATTAAACAGATGTGAATCCAGAGTCAGAGTATAACCCAGAGACGACCAGATCGGTAGAATGATGGACTCGTGGAGTGGCAGGGCAGGAAGGTAAATGGGAGGGTCACCAGCCGAAGTCCAGAGAAAGAGCTCATTGCAAGTATGGATAGCCTCCATTTAAATGGCCAAGACCAAAGCAGAACAAACTGAAAAACTTTTTAAGGCAGGAGCTCTGTGTAGCTTGTTAACCTTGTCCACAATATGTATTCACAAAAGTAAGTTGAGCTAAATATGAGAACTACTTGGTATATTGGATTCACAAGAGCTCTGCTTCCTCAGCTGCTGCCTTTTTTCCATTCCTTTATTTACTCCTTCAATAAGAATTCTTTATGTTGTGCCAGCATATCATTTGAAGGACTGAAAATAATGGGGAGGAAGCATGAGGCAACAGAGATTCCTTTCTTCTTAACCTGATTTTTAATGCATTTATTACATTTCTGTTTCTAATCTTTTTATGCATGTCTTGAGTTCAGAAAAGAGGATCTTGCAGTTGCCTGCGGACATGCCCTGCTGCTGGCTTATATCTAGGGATAGGATTCCAGGTATGAGGTACAATGAGAACCACAAAATCTAGGGACAAACTTCTGCTGTAGCCCCCAAGTCCTAGGACACTCTAGGACAAATCCTAGCTGACTTAACCATTTCAAAAGTGTAGCTGCCTGAAGCCTTATTAACATGAAGAAATGCATCTGGAATTGTCACACTTTCTGAGGCCCTGGGGACAAATGTGTGGGAAAAAGCAGAATGCAGGACATTCTTCTGGAAACTAATGTGAACCTAAGTAGTTGAAGTCTTAGACGCCTGTGGTATTTTTCTTTCTCTTAAAGACCACTTGTTGACCCCTGTCCATATAGCTTAGCTTTTCAATGGACTAAAATGATGCCCTCCCATTCCCATGGTTCTTCTCTTCTTTTTATTTTTTTGAGATGGAGTTTTGCTCTTGTTGCTGAGGCTGGAGTGCAATGGCGCGTTCTCAGCTCACTGCAACCTCTGCCTCCCAGGTTCAAGCGATTCTTCTGCTTCAGCCTCCCAAGTAGCTGGGATTACAGGCATACGCCACCATGCCAAGCCTATTTTGTACTTTTAATAGAGATAGGGTTTCTCCTTGTTGGTCAGGCTGGTCTCAAACTCCCGACCTCAGGTGATCCTCCCGCCTCGGCCTCCCAAAGTGCTGGAATTACAGACATGAGCCACCACGCCTGTCCAGATCTTCTCCTCTTTAAAAGAACAGCATAAGCTTCAATTTCTGGGAGATGATTGTACTCTATTATGTAGTAACCTCATGCTCATCGAAACTCATAGAGCTTTATTTTATTTTTCAAAATGACAATAATGTCTATTAAATGCTGACTATGAGGTATTTTATCATGTATTCTATATGCATTAACTGCTCTCATTCTCATAACCACTCTACGAGGTAGATACCATTTTTATCTTTATTTTGCAAATGAGAAAACTGGCTCCAGAGTCCGCACTGTCAATCACTACATGTTGCACTGCCTCTTGCTGGAAAAAAGACTTAAGAAAAATCTTGCTTAAGGCTGGGCGCAGTGGTTCGCCTGTAATCCCAGCACTTTAGGAGGCCAAGACAGGCAGATCACTTGAGGTCAGGTGTTCAAAACCAGCCTGGTCAATATGGTGAAACCCTGTCTCTACTAAAAACACAAAATTAGCTGGGTGTGGTGGCACATGCCTATAATCCCAGCTACTCAGGAGGCTGAGGCAGTAGAATTGCTTGAATCCAGGAGGCAAAGGTTCAGTGAGCCAAGATCATGCCACTGCACTTCAGCCTGGATGACAGAGCAAGACTCTGTCTCAAAAAAAAAAAAAAAAAAAGGAAGAAAGAAAAACTCTGCTAACATGAAGACCAAATACTACTGTGTTAATAACACAGACAATTACTTCTCAGTTTAGGGAACTGTTTTTTCTATTTGTATATGGTCAAGTCACAAATTCACCCATGCAACACTTAGCATTTCAAAGAAAATGTAGCTTTGTTTATTTCATATAATTCACCTGATCTTTTTCACAAGTCCCCATTCACTGAATAATAACAACAGTCATGCTTGCCAATGGGTACTATCTCAATCTTCTAGCATAACCAATCTCTCCAATTCTTTTCAGTCTAAAGCAGTCTTATTTGGCTCTATCTTCTTTTCCTGTCTTCCCCAGGTAATGTTGGCTCTGTGGGGAGGTGGGTCTGACATTACATGTGGTAGAGAATGGGAGGTAGAAATGACTCCTGTTCCCTTCAGCCTTCTCTGGAGCCTCACTGGTGGGTAATGTGGAGTAGCTTAGTCTAGGTTGTGCTCTTGAATGGCAAACACTTGGGGATAACTGCTCTGAGCTGGCCTTAAAGTTTGTTTGTTTGTTTGTGCCTTCATTGCTAGATTCTGTTGTCTTGGCCAATTGATTATCCACTTGCAAATTTCCACAAATTGAACCTTCTTTGTCCTGAGTCTCACTTCCTTGGAGCCTGTTATCTCTCTAGCTTTCTGCACCTTCAGTGGGAGCAACTAATACATTTTAAATTCTATGATTTTCCTGTATAAGCCATGGAAAAGTCAGCAGTCCTATTTCAGGATGAGAGTCAATCATCTCCTGCTAAGCCTGCTTTAATATTTCCATGCCATGCTGCACATGGCCACATGAGGGCTTCTCACAATAAGTGTGTAGTTTTATAATCTGAACTTTACGCCCTACTTCTGTCCTGCTTACAATATCCCCAAGAAAGGGAGTGAACTTTCTCCTTTTCCCTCTTGTCTGATGGCTTTTCTATGGCACATAGGGTTGAGAGAGAGAAAACAGCATACTATCAGGGAACATAAGTTGGGAGATACTTTGAATGCAAAATTGAAATCATAGTACAGAACGCATCGTCTCTAGCACTCATCATTATAATGGATTATACTTATTGGAATTCACCGAGCATAGAATCAGGACACGGGTTTATTACATGGGATTTGTCAAGTGATCCCATTATTCAGAATTCAAGATAATAAGTATTTTAGCATTTTCTTTTAGTCATTTCCTCTATCTTCATCACTATAATTCCATATCAGCAATGTTAATTCTCCACTAAAAAGAGTAGCATAGAGTTGATCATAATGTGTAGACAGGATCCTTAATTTAAAACATAGGCTTGGACAGCTTTTTAAAAAAAGTAAGAAAAAAGGGTGGGGATTGTAACATTTCCCAAAGATGCCCTTGAGACCGTTATCTAGTTTAATCTGGGCTAAGAATTTCACAAAGGAAATTGTGGGTAGAATAAGGAAATGTGCTCCCTATGCAACAGTTGTGATGGAAAACCTAAAGGACCCAATTGCTATGATTTAAGGGTATTGCTACAAATAGGCACAGGCCAGGCATAAAAGTTTTGGTAGTGATGTATAGTATCTGACCACCAATAAAGTGTTTTACAGCTGCAGGCCGATATAAATTTTTAACTCTGCTAAACATTTTTCTAAAAACAAAACAAAATATACATGTTTTTAGAAAACTTCAGTGCACTCCATAATTTTGGTTAGCTGTTAATTTCAAATATAATTTTTGCTCAAAATACATCCCTCTCACTTTTAAGTCTAATGCTTCAACCTGTAATTCATCAATGACTTCTTCACCTTAAAGCTGTGTCTTCTCTTCCAGTCAGCTCTCACACCTGGTTTCACTAAATGTAGAAAGAGTCACATGCAGCTATACATGAACATGTCATAAATTAATTTATTGTTTGAGGGAGCATTGAATAATAACTATTTTAAATACCGTATTCAGCACAAGTCGGTTGCTAGTAGCAGTTTGCTATCAGTGAAATTCACCTTTAGTTGAGCTTTCATCAGGAAATTCACAGATGTCTACGTTGCTTTAGAAGCTGTAGGACTGAAAAAGTGGTTCTGAAAGGTAAAGAAACTCCTCTTCTTATTCATATTGAAGCAAAGGTGATTAAAAGGGGCCAAGTGAGCACAGAGAAAGTAATCTAGGAATATGCTTCAAATAGAACAAGAATTCCACTCAAAATTTGTTAATAAAATTATGCCTTTGGTTGTGTACATGATTTATTATTAGGGAGGACAGTATGGTGGTGTGGAAGATTAGATCTAGGACCTTCTGCAGATACCAAAGTCTGATGATGCTCAAGTCCCTTTTATAAAATGGTATAGTATTTGCATAAACCTGCACAATCCTCCAATATACTTTAAAAATCTCTAATTACTAATAATACTTAATACAATGTCAATGCTCTATAAATATAGTAATTTTTAAACTTTGCATTAGTCACTATTATTATTTTAGAATACTGTCGTCTCTTGTTAGAATATTGTCTTGTTGAATCCCCAAATGTGGAATATACAAATAGGAAAGGATGACTGTGCTTCCTTTAAAATTATTGGATTCTTCCAAGACAGGAACATCTCCATCAATACTTTTGATGGTAGTAGCAGCCCATCTAGAGTGGCTGCTGCCAAGATGCCAGCTGCAGCAGGGAGCTGCACAGAACAGGCAGGAGTCCACCCTCCCCAAGCGCCACTGAATCTGCCCTGCCACAGCTCCAGACCTTAGTGTCTCTGTGCTCTTGGGGTCCTGGAAAGACTCCCCTACCCCCAAAAGGCTTAGAAGTGCCTGCTCCTCCTGCCTGACCTCTCCCTGCTCCACTCCCATCATGGAGCAAGGTTGGGCTAAGCCTGGATGCCATCACAGTCTGACTGGTGTGCACACACTCAGGGCAGGGCTGACAAACTAGCAGCCCCTTGCTGTGTCAGCCCCCTCTGGACTTTGATCATGATAAGCATGGGAGGGAAGCCAAGGAGGTGTTGATGGCAGCTTGGCACTGGTCTGCAGGTGTCCCTTGGCATGAATAGCTTAGGCACCATGAATGGCAAAGGTGAGAGGAAAACAGGCTCCTGGGCAAAAGCAGGTAGGTCCCCAGGGAAGCCCCACCTGCAGGCCAGGGAAGGCCTGAAGCCTGGCAGCCAGGCTGCCAGTCCTGCCAACCAGAGGGGGAACTCATGATACTTTTTCCTGCGCCCTCCCCTGGCTGCTCATGAACCAGTCAGCAGGCACTTCTCCCCTCTGAAGACCATAAAAACTTTAGACTCAGCCAGAACAGGGGAGACATCAGGAAAACCAGCTGCAGAGAGGAGCTACCCTTTCCAGGGCCTCCTCTCTGCTGAGAGCTGCAGACCATGGGACAACCAGCTACAGAGAAGAGCTACCCTCTCTGCTGAGAGCTGGACACTGGATGGGATGACCTGCCTACAGAGAGGAGCTGCCCACTGCAGGTCTCCTCTGAGCTATTCTAACACTCAATAAAGTTCCTCTTCATCTTGCTCACCCTCCACTCTTCCTGAAGAGGACATGAACTTGAGCAAAGGCACCACAGGCCACAGAGGTTTCCAAAGATCCCATAAGAATTATGTCTGGTCTATGCCTGTATGTAGCAATACCCTTAAATCATATTGGTACATTTTAGTTGAACAAGACTGAAAGTTGATATGATTCATCCCACACTGCTCCTTCTTGTTTTTCCACCCCCCCCCCCGCCCCCAGTATCCAGGCAACCACTCTTCTGATTTCTCATGTTTTCCATTTCTTAGGATTTCTTCTTGAACCAAGAAGATTATTTAGAAGTATGTTTTTAAATTTCCTAATATTTGGGGATTTTCTAGTTATTTTTTTTTGTTATTGACATCTAATCTAGTTTCATCTGTCCCAGAAAACAAATCTGCAAGTTTTTAATTTTTGGAAATGTACTTAGATGTGCTCTAGGATTCAGTGTATGTTTACTTTGGTGAATGTTCCATCTGAATGTGAGTGTGTTATATTAATGTCAATTAGGTCAATTTGGTTAAAAATGTTCAATTTTTAACAGCTTTTTAATTTTTCTTTTTTCAGACAGAGTCTCCCTCTGTCACCCAGGCTGGAGTGCAGTGGCACAGTCTCAGCTCACTGCAACCTCTGTCTCACAGGTTCAAATGATTTTCCTGTCTCAGCCTCCCAAGTGGCTGGGATTACAGGTACCTGCCACCATGCCCTGCTATTTTTTTTTTTTTTTTCATTTTTAGTAGAGATGGGGTTTTGACATGTTGGCCAGGCTAGTCTCAAACTCCTGATCTCAAGTGATCTGCCCACCTCAGCCTCCCAGAGTGCTGAAATTATAGGCACAAGTCACTGCACCCAGCAAGTTTTTTGGTTTTTTTTTTTTTTTTAGCAGTGACTGAAATAAAATCAGTCCAGATAGGACTGTAGATTTGTGTATTTCTCCTTTAGTTTTGTCAAATCTTGATTATTTTTTATGACTATGCCTAATTAGGTACATATATGTTGAGAATTTTTAAATAGTCATAGTGAATTTCTCTTTTATTATTATAAAAGTTACCTATTTATAATAATTTTGCTTGCCTTAGAGTCTATTTTGCTTGATATTAAAATAGCTTCCACATATTTCTTACAATCAGTGTTTGCATGGTATATCTTTTAAAAATATTTTTGTGGGTACATAGTAGGCATATATATTTATGGGGTACATGAGATATTTTGGTACAGGCTGAATGTTATCTTTTTTACATTTGATGTAAATGTTTTTATATTTAAAATGTCTCTGTTATACAGAGCATATAGTTGGGTAATCTACTCCCTAAATCTCTGCCTTGTAATTGGAGTGCTTCGTTCGTTTACATCTAATGTGTTTACCTGTACAGTTGAGTTTAAATTTACCATTTTACATTTGGTCATTATCGTTCACATTTATTCTGTGTTCTTTTCTTCCTTTTCTCCTTTTTTTTTTTTAGATTAGTCATGTATTTTTTCATGGGCTTTTCATTATTGGCTTTTTAGCTTTATTTTTTTTCTCATTTTAATACTTTTCTAGAATAAACATTACAGCATACATTGTAAGTTAATGCATTCCACCTTAAATGTTAAATCTGTGTATAAAAACTTTAGAACAATGTCTTTTCCTTTACTGCTCTCATTCATTCTGTTATCACCATAATATAGTATACTTCTATATCTTTTTAAAACTCCACAGCACTTTGTTATTATTTTACCTTTAGACAATCAATGGTCTCTTTTGAAAGTTTATTATTTAGCATCCTATTTACCATTTCCAGCTCTCTGCATTTCTCCTGGAGACCCATGATTTCCTCTGGTGCTATTCTGATCATCCTTCACAAGCATTTCTTCTAACGCAGATCAGCTGGCAAGAAATTCTCTTAGCTTTTGTTAATCTACCAAGAGTTTCTATTTTACCTTCATTTTTGATGAATACTTTTGCTAGACAATGAATTATGGGTTAATGTTTTTTTTTTTTCTTTTGTACTGTCTTCTGGCTAATTGTTTCTTTTGAGAAACCAAATGTTATTCTTATTGTTGTTCATCTGAATATGATGTCAATTCTTATTCTGATTTAATGATTTTTATCTTTTGGGTTTTTGTTTCTTTCTTTTTTTTTTTTTTTTCATAGGTTTTTTCTTTTTTCACAAGTTTTGTTTTGATGTTTCTGGTTGTCTTTATATTTAAACTGACTTTCTATTGACATATTTCTTGAGTTCCTGGTTCTATCTTCTGGTGTCCAGAATTATATTCAACCAATCCAAAGAATTCTTTGTTTCATATCTTATAATTTCAGTTCTAGAATTTCCATTTAATTTACTGCTAGGGTTAGTTTGTCTGTTAAAATTTCCTATTTATGCATTTTATCCCTCTTGTCACCAAATGTTTTAGATTCTTCATAACGATAGTTTTTAAACCTTATTGGCTCAGTGTAAAATCAAGGTTTTCTATTAGTCTGCCTTGATTGATTGTCTTTTCTCTTGATTATGGCTATTTTTTGTTTACTTATAAATCTCACATTTTAAAAAATTATACATTTTAATAAAGGAACAGTAGAAACTAAAGTAGATTATATATATAAGTATATGTTTTGTTTTCTTTCATTTCTATTGGGAGGAAATAGGGGAGGGACAGCGGGGAGTGGGAGGTTGGGGAGGGATAGCATGGGGAGAAATGTCACATATAGGTGAAGGGGAGGAAGGCAGCAAATCACACTGCCACGTGTGCACCTATGCAACAATCTTGCATGTTCTTCACATGTACCCCAAAACCTAAAATGCAATAATAAAAAAAAAAAGGAACACAAGCTTTTCTCCCCCACACAACTTGGGTAAAGGCTAATCATTAAGATAACGTTCATGGGCCACAACTTGAATTAGTTTCACTTTCTATCTGGTTTCCAACAAGATTATATGAATCTCTCTCTGCCTTACATTCCAACTTCTAAATTGCCCTTATTGCCCTCTGAGGAGACGATTTATTTAATCTTATCAGAATTTGAGTGAGAAGGAAGTTGGGTTAGTTTTAGTTCACCTCCAGATTAAACTTTAGTCCTATGTATGATGCAAGATCTCCTGCTGCTCTCTTGCTATTTCCCTGCTACTGTTCAATCACTGAGATTCCTGGATATCAGGATTTTCAGAATGAGGGATTTGTTTTTGCACTTATGCTTCTCCAGATTCCTCTTTGTCATGCCAGACTATTCTCCCAATCAAATTTTGGCTCATTTCTTTTTGCCCACCAAAATCTGTCTACTTAAGGCAGGCCCACTGAATAGCTTCTGCCATGGCAAAGACTAGAAAATGGTACTCTGTATGAAGGTGACTACTGTTCTTTACCCACCTATGGAGGGCTTATCCCTGCCTGGAATTAAGTTCACTTAGACTTCTGTACATCCATCGCACTGTGTGGCTTTAATATATATATATTGCTGGTGGACTGGAATGAAGAAAGAATTTAGCATGAGCATAGATTTAAAACTAGCAAACTTTTTAATTAAATCTACAGAAGAATAGAAAATAGATACCTGAGCATTAATAGGAACACCTAAATAAATACATAGAACAAGTTCTACCAACTATAGTGGAATTGCTAATAATCTGTCAAAAAGATTCAAAGTTAGTTTATTTCAATATCTCTTACATGACTTGAAAAGTGTGCATTCCAACTGGTATTGGCTGAATTATGTTTTCCCAAAATTCATATGTTGAAGTTTTTAGCCTCTAGTACCTCAGAATACGACTATATGCAGAGAGATCTTTAAAGAGGTAATTAAGTTAAAATGAGGTCTCTGGTGTGGGCCTTAATCCGATCTGTCCAGTATCCTTAAAGGAGAAGAAAATTTAAACACAGAGAGAGACATCAGAGGTGGGTGCACACAGAGAAAAGACCACATAGACACAATAATGAGACAAGCATCTGCAAGCCAAGGAGAGAAGCATCAGGGGAAACCGAGACTGAGGACGGCTTCATCTTGTTTCTAGCCTCCAGAACTGTAGGAAAACAAAGTTTTGTTGTTTAAGCCACGCGGTTTGTGGTATTTGCTATGGCAGCTCTAGCAAATTAATATACCAACCAAGAGTCAAAACTATCACGTCTTGTTTAAGTCTAAAACCATAGGTATCATTTAATTAAAAGTTCAAGGGTTCAAGACTATTTAAATTTTATCAAGTGCTGGAATTTGTCATTGTCCTCTAACAGGCTGGGGAAACTAACGGACATTTTTCTGAGAAGATACAGTCTGTTGATGATGGTAAAATGTTCATAAGAATGTCTTACACTTAAGTCCCAGACAAGGCGGCCCCATGGCCAGGGGAACAGTAGCTATCATGGTCTTTTAATTACAAGGATCATAATTTGTGCTGACTTCAGAGCTGAGAATGTTAAGACATCACTTTCTTGGAAATGAAATTAGTAGTGACAGGAAAAATGGGATTGAGCATGGCTTTATGCTTCTACTGTCATTTCCACAAGCTAAAGACAGCATGCATTTGTGCAGCTCCTACAGTTTATAATCCACTCATTCAAATAAAATTAAACTTTATCTACTCTGTGAGCAGCCCTATTTCATCCATCCCTGGTGATCCAAAACATTTCATGCATGGCATTTGATTTGATTAATAGGCCTCATAAGTCTCTTCAAATCCATTATTTCCCCCTGCATTTTTCTGCTGGCCATTTATTTTCTGAATAAAATATTTTTTGCCTCATAGAATTTCCATATTCTAGATTTTGCTATAGGGATGCGTGTGGTTTTAAGAAATGTTCCTTCAACCCTTATTGTTGTGAGACACTGTGCTTGAGTAATTCAGATTTAATTTTTTATGTCTCACTAAACCACACCCTCTGTGTATTTTTGTTTGTTTGTTTGTTTGTTAGAACAACTCAGCAAAATAAAATTCCTGTTTATTGTTGGACAACATTGTTTCACACATACATCAAACAGGCCAAAAAAAATAAACAGCAACTTCATAGACAAAAAAGGAAAAAAAGGAAACCTTTTAATCTTTGGCCTTTTAACCATCTCATACAAACCAACTACTTATAGTACAGCTAAGTACATACACAACAAAGGTACTGGAATGCTCGGAATACGATTGTTTTTCTGTTGTCGTTTTCGCTTTTTTTTACAAGGTTTTTTTTCTCCTTTGAGATTATAATGAACATGGTCACACCACAAGTAAAGTCAGAAGTAGGACAGAGAACGCTCCGAAGGCTGGTTTGGTCATCCGAGATCATTAAAAATGGCTGACCCTAACAATATGTACAAAAATATAAAATGTAAATAAAAAATACAAACAAATTTCCTTTTTAAAGTACTTTTAAGAAAAAAAGCAGGGCCTTGGAAGTTTTGGTTCTTTTCTCCTCCCCTGTTGCAAATTCTCATGGTTTGGGTTGGGTAGTGGAGAGCGCGTCGTGTCATCTGCGGGTGGCACTGCCCGCGGTGGGCGGGCGGGCCGGCCTCTCTACTCGAAGGTGACCACGTTTAGATTCTGAGACGGGAAGTGGACGGTGAATAGGTCACGGCGGCCTTTTTGTTTTGTTATTTTTTAGTTTAACTTTTCCTTTTTGTATATTTTTAACATGAAGATTGATTGTTCAGGTATTGTCAGCATTATTCATTCACCATCAAGATTTCTACCCACTTTCCACCTAATACTTTTGAGAGTCACTCATAGTCATTATCTGTATCCATTATTGCATTGGGGAAGCAAAATGGTTATATTCTAATTCCTTATTATTTCTGCATTTACTTAACTGAATTTTTTAAATTTCCAAATATTGGGGGATTTCCTACTTATCTTTTTGATATTGAAATCTAATATCAATAACAAATATTTTTAATAATTAATATTTGTTTTCATAATGATTACCCTGTGTAAAGTTAACATAGAAAGAAAATAAATGCATCATTCTTTCTATTTACCTACTAGTTTCTCAAATTATGACTTCTCACTTCCTCCAGAGGTTGTCTACAAGGCATTTTGTTTTATTTTTTAAATAGTTTTATAAAACTATTTTAAAAATACTTACGCTACATTTTAGCATAAGTATTGCATTTCAAGCTATTAGCGTTGTCTTTATTGATGTCTGATTGCCCCATATTTTGCCTGGGAGAACTCTTTCAGATTTACTCCTAACTACTCCTGACACAACCCAGGGTCTTAGGAGAGATGCCACATATAGGTGAAGGGAAGGAAGGCAGCAAATCACACTGTCACGTATGCACCTATGCAACAATCTTGCATGTTCTTCACATGTACCCCAAAACCTAAAACACAATTAAAAAAAAAGAAAATCATAAGTAAAAGAAAATAAAACAAACAAACAAACAAACAAACAAACAACAACAACAACAAAAAAAATGTCTTCTGGCATGAAGAAATATTCCTGGATTATCTTGTCCTTTTCTCATCCCAGACCTGGAATCAGCCACTTCTCCAAGACATACTGGCTTTTTATGGTGAGAAATGATATTTAGCAATCACAATCTAGGTTCTACAGGGTGCTCACTGCTACAGATTGATCATTATTTTCATGTTTTTTCCAGGGTCAGAGCTAAGAAAAATAAAAATACAACAGCTAGAAAATGCATCATGAATTTATATTGCTATTTCTAATTCAATTTTAGGATTAACCGGTTTTTGCTTCACTTTTTTTTATCTTGTAATATGTCTTTCGTATTGAATATTATGGTTTCTAATGACATTAACATAGTCACTTATTTGTGTGTGTGTGTTTGTTTCAGACTACATTCAGAGTTTATTTTTTTAATCATATTTACATGGGAAAAATATGTTTAACAATATGCACAAACCAGTTAACTCTAAGATACATCTATAGTCCCCCTGCCCACTTTGCCAATCTCATTTTACAGATATTCCAGATAAGAGAAGAAGGCTCATTTTACAGAAAGGATATTTCATATAAATTTTGTCATACCTATGATTAAAATGAAAAAGGAAAACTTCAGACTAGATAGAAGGGGAAGTTCTTTCCATTCAGATCTCAAGCTGAGTAACTGGGGCTCGTGTTTCTCCAAGTTAAAGAGGAAAGGACAAGAAAGCGAGGAGAATTCACAATAGATTTTTTTCACTACCTGAGAAAGAAGGCCAGTGAGGTGGTGATAAGCTGTACTCCACGATGTCTAGAAATTTCTGAGGCAGGAGTTGTAGAGTAAGTAAGCTGCATAGGAAGCAATAGAAGGAGGATGGCTGATGCAGAGATTGAATGATGACATAATTTCCAGGACATAGCAATTTGAGTGGATGTTTAACGGATGGAGAACGGAGAGGTCAATGGAGCTAAGGCGGTCAAGAATCGGGAATCCAGAGTTGGGTGGATCATCGATGTAATTATCTGCAAAGTGGGATATGATCAACTTAGGGACTGCCTCAACTACAATGTGGAAATGCATTACCAAGATTTTTATTTATGCCTGTTAATGTCCTTTAAACATTCCTTTCTGGAGCATGTCTTAAACCGTACCTTATGGTACAATACTTTTTTGGGAGTGACTGAGTCACATGAACAAGGAGCCTATTAAAGGCTGGAGTTGGCAGACCTCTCTGCGTCTCCTTCATATTGGCCAAATCAGACTCAATGTCTTATTTATGCTGCCCATCCTTTCTTGGGAAAGTATTTGGTTGTTTTAAAAAATGCTAGCCTAAACACTCTTCAATATGTGTTTCTGCATACTTATTCAACTAGGATAAATTCTTAGAGATGAGAGATGGTAGGTTAAAAGTTATGCATCTTCAAAGGCATATTAACTTAATTGGTACTTTCAATTGGAAAAATGCCATACTTATTGCCAAAATATCATTGAAAATTTTCATTGGTTTTTATTTAACCCAGATCTTAGTGAGTCATAATCAAAGATATTGAATAGGAGAAGGGCAGAGAAGAAAATATTATCAGCATAAACAGAGGTGAATCTGGATTTAGGAAACCTACAAACCTACTTAAATAAACACATTGCATAGTAGATTGTATTTTTTTATTTTAATAAGAATCTCATTTTTCCAGTATTTCCTTTTCCATGTCTATTTTTCTGGCATAAACTAGTTTGTGTGACTCTACTAGATGGCTGGTTGGTGTCTCTAGAATCTTGGAAATTCACCAAGCAGTACAGGAACTGGTTTACATAGAGATTATGCGGAGCACGGATACATAAAAGATAACATCAGGCATACCTTGTTAAGCTCAAAGTAGCCAACCGATTCTTAGAAAACAACAACAAAATGCCAGCTAAAGCCTTGAGTTTAGTTTTTGTTTTTACTATTTTATCTCTTTTTTCTTTTCAATACTAGTCAAGGTTATCTAATGTCAATTCATTGCTTCTGTTTCTATAACTGGAAAAAAAAAGATTGACTTGTAGAATCAATGACATTCACCTTTAATATCAAGTTGACCTCCAACAAAATTGTTAGAAATACTGTTTTGTATAGAGGAGGAACCATTCCACTCATCTATATAACAGCATGAGAATTGGCTTCTGTTTCTGTTTTAAATTAGGCATGCTCTCTTCTTCCAGACTGACAATGCACAGAGGAAATGACAGAAATCTGATCATGCAGATGAGAACAGTATAGGCCTTCTCAAAACATACTAACCAAGGCATGGAATTTCTGTGGTTAAAGTCATAAATGGTCCCCAGAGAAGCCACTGATAATCATTGTTTTGATTGAATGAGATCCTTCAGCAATGCATACTGTTTATGTATTTTTTAAATTATCTAATGGATTCAATGCTTTTGTTGTGGTCCCATGAGGCTTTGCCTTCTCCTGTGGAATTACCTTGACCAGAGCTTCATTAAACAACATTTCTTCTAATTGGATTTCTTGGCTGTTAGAAATTATTATGCTAGAAAACCCACATCCCATCCTCCCACTTCCCTCTTCCATTACTTCTGTCTCACTCATGTTTTTATTTATGCAAGATGCAAGCCAGATGTTATATTAATAAGAGAACTGATTTTCCTCAAGGACCTATTCATCAGCACAGAAGCAGACCCTGTTGCAATTTCTGGGAATTCTTAAGATTTTTTCCTTGCTTTTCCCCCTCATTTTAAGTAGAAAATTCTGGAAGATACATTTGAAAACAATATTATTATAAGTATAGAATTACATCTGTTTATTGTGAATGCTAATAGAGATTTGGAGTTTGCACAACTAAATTTTGGGTTTAAAGAATAAGGAATTTAGAAACGAAATATATTTTATATAAATATAGGTAATATATGACAGTTGATGTGCATAACAAATTATGGTAGCTTAAACAAAGAGAAGTCTAGTTTACCTAACAAAATAAGCTTTTCAAAACTTAATTAAAACATGAATTATATGACATTTTCATTTCTGTGCTAATGAGTGATATTAAAACAAAGAAATAAAGAGCTTCATATACTCTTCAGACGAATACATCATCTAGAACACAATAATATTTTTTTAAAAGAAAGGCCACAGTTAAATTCATTATGATTCCAAAAATAATCTTTTTAAATTGACATAAAATCCTTAAACAACCAAACTCCCAGGACTACTCAATAATAATTTTTAAAATATTTTTAAAATACTTAAAGGCTTAGTTCTAAGTCTCCCCTCATTCCCACATCGGTTTTGGTTCTGTAGCTTAGATTAACTGACCAGATGAAAGAGGTCACGTGGAGTCCGAGACCACACAGATAAGACTTAATCTTGGAAAGCAAAGCAGTACTTCTTTTTAATATCTTGTCCAAGCATTCATAACCTATCTGTATAATTTATAAGTAGGAGCACACTTTGATTATTTTCAGTTGTACCCTTTAAATCAAACAAAACACATGTATAGCCCCAGCAACCACTGCTAATTTCCCTAGCACCAGCATAGGCAGGAGCTGATAAGGCACAACCGTGATTTTATTAAACCAGTTCCAGTAGTAGTAATTGGCAACTAAAAATCAAGTCTTCACTGATGCCATCAAAACTTTGACCAAACAAAAGAACAATGATCTTGTTGCTTGAATTGATTTGAACCTCAAAGAAATTAAATGTCCTGTGAAGAACTATAAAGAGTAAAGAAGTTCTATGTTACTCGATAATTTTTAACATTAATTAACCAAAATAAAAGAGGTATGTACATGAACCAATGATTATCATGTATAATAAAAACTGTAATTAATTTGATTTGGGACACTTATGTCCAAGTAAATATTTAAGTTAATGAATTGTTGAGCACTTCACTATAGGTCAGCCATCCTCAGAAAGTTCATAAATTGTATTTATACAATTTGGAATATATTTCATTGCAAAAAATTGAAAACCCAAATTATGGTAGCTTAAACAAAGAGAAGTCTAGTTTACTTAACAAAATAAGAAAGTCAGAGGTATACAAAAATCTAACATCAGGAACTCGGGATTTTTTCATCTTTCTTCTCAAAACTTTTTTACTTATTGGGTTTTATCCTCATCTCACATCTCAAAGGAACTCCTCTAGCTTGAAACACCGTTTCCATGTTCTTGTGAGGAGGAAAAGGCGCGAGAAGAAAGAGGGAACACCAGCCCTATTTTCTCTATTATCAGAAAAAGCACAAAGAGCCTTGCTTAAGCCTCTAGTAGACACCTATATATTTTTTCTCACTGGCTGAAACAGATGGCATAGCTACTCCTAGCTCAAGGGAGCCAGGGACAATGAGTATCTCATCAGGGCTAGGAACTTTGACTTGACAAAAAAAATCATAGATTTGTTTTGGACAAAGAACAGGAGAAAATATATTTGGTGTGTGTCCCAGGTTATGTTTAATACCTAGAAGCATGCTGCCAATTGGATATTTTCTCCATTTTACTTTTGAGGAAACTGAGGCACACAGAATTTAAGTTATACGTCCCAAGGGCTCACAGTTGGTAAGTACCAGCCGTGACTCCTGGCATGCATGCCAAACTTGGTCCATGAGAGCATGTGGCATGACATTCAAGCCAGTCACTGCCCTTACTTTCTCCTTTTTAATTCCTTGTGGCAATCAACATTCATGCTTCCTAATTGCTTATGAGGATGTGCACAGCATCTTTATTTTTATCCAGCTAGGACAATGCATATGTGATCACTGTGGCACCTGAGGGAGAATACAACACTGGGAGATTAAATAGAATTCCTTTGGTATTCTGTTTGCATTTCTTTGATAGCATCACCCAAGCTCAAATACCACCTTTACATGCTGACTCCAAAATTTAGATCTCCATACTGTACTTCCCTTTTGAACTCCAGATTTGTGAATCCAACAGCCATTCAGTATCACCACCCAATGTCTAGAAGGCCTCTCAAGCAGTATATACTCTAAATTTCACCTGATTGTGCACACTTCATACCTCCTCTGCAGATACCACCCACATCCAAGCTACCAATATTTCTCCCTTGGACCACTGCCATGAGAGTCCCAACAGATTCTCCTGGCAGCCCCTTTCCCTCGTACAGTGTACCCTAGACATGCCAGTCAGAGTGATCCTGATAAAACGTGATAGATTATGTCACTGGTCTATTCAGCATCTTCCAATGTCTTCTTAGTTTACTTAGAATGAAGCTCAATCTAGTTGCACTAACCAAGAAGACCTGACCTCATCCCCTAGGATTTTGCTGACCTCAGCTCCTACTCCCTTGCCCCTCATTTGACTTCATTCACACTGGTCTCCATGATTTACTAAAGATTCTGCCTGCCAGAGAGTCTCCCACCTCAAGCCCTTTGCACATACTGCTTCTCTGCAGTGTTCTTCCAATATCTGGGTAACTTGCTTTCTCATCACCTGGGATCCTATTTTATTTTTTGCCATCACTATTGTTGTCCTGGCACATACTTGATGTTTTATTTATCTATTTTGTATATTGCCTGCCACCGTCAAATGAAGTTTAAACTCCCTAAAAAATTAATTTCCCACAGTTCTAGAAGCCGAAAGTTGGGGATCAAGGTGCTAGCATCGGTGGGGTTCTGGAGAGCTCTCTTTGTATTGCAGACTGATGACTTCTCATTGTGTCCTCAAATGGTGGAAGGAGAGCAAGAGCGTTCTCTGGGGTCTCATCATAGAATTCCTTAGAAGGGTATGAATTGAATTGAATTATAAGGGCTCTACTCTTATGACCCAGTTACCTCCCGAAGTCCCTGCCTCCTAAATCATCACATTGGGGCTTAGGATTTCAACATACAAATATTGGGGAGGCACAAACATTTAGTCTATAACAATGAGCCTCTCCTGTTCCAGACACTACCTTAAGGATGTAGGTTCTAATTGTGGATGAGTAGGAACAGGTCACCGGCCCTTAGAGAGTTTAGTTTACTAAATTTTTGACCTGACAGATGTTGAGAAACTGCAAACATTTTTTGTGATTGTAATCCACAGAAACATGCTTTTTCTTATACCTGGAATTCCATTCAAAATATATTTGCAATTATAAGCTATATGAGGAAGAGGGATATGGGCACAGAAAAATTGAGGAAGCAAAAGACAAGCTACTACATAAAAAGTTAAATATATATTTATCTGACCAAAGCTTTCACTCCAGTAGAAATGACTTGTACACAGAATCTCATTAATAGCTAAATCAGTAATATCCAAACACTGAAAATGTTCCAGTGTTCATCAGCAATTCACTGGATGAGCAAACTGTGGTATGATCAAACAATTGGATATTAGTAAGTAATAAGAAGGACAAACTATTGATGGACACAACAATTTTGATGGATCTCTGAGTTGTTATGCTAAGTGAAAATAAAAAAAACAGACACAAAAATGAACACTATGATTCTATTTATATAATTTCTGGACAATGCAAAGTAATCCACAAAGACAGAAAGCAGATCAGTCATTGCAGGGAGATGCAGGTGGAGAAAAGGATAGATGGCAAAAGACTCAAGGAAATGTTTTAGGGAGATGGGAATATTTGTCCTGTTGATTGTGTGATGTTTTATGAGAGTATTGAACTCCTTATATATGTCCAGTTTATTGTATAAAAATGTACCTAAACAAAGTTGTAACAAAATACATAGTACAATTTATCACACACAAAAAACGTGACACCTGCTCTCACCCCAAGCCAAAAGCAGTGGCTGAAGCATATAGCATAATATTTAGTGCCTATTAAGTACTAAATACATCCTTGTTGAATCATATGTATTTGTGAATAACAGTAAACACATATAATGCTTATAATGTTTTAGCATCATTTGTCAATAGATTTAAATTCATTTAATTATTTTAAACTAATTCAGTGTTATTTTATAAAATTAATTGAAATGTATTATTTAAAATATAATTTTAAAGCACTATGAAGTAAATTCTACCAGTAAATTACCCATTTTAAAAATAAGGAAAATTAGGCACAAGTGTCCTCTATCTAGGTTAGGACATTGAAGCGCTGAGAGAAACTGAACCATAAAGGTTACCCAGTTGGTGTCTCACAGAACTTTGGCTCCTATGAAAGCCATCTATCTCCAGAGGCATGTTTTTAATCCCCACAATATACCACCATAAAGAAGGTTGGGAAGAAGGAATTCAGGAATTCAGAAAAGAGAGAGTGCTCTGTGTGCTTGGAAGTTAGAGAAGTCTTTATAAAAAGACAGGATGTTTGCTGAGCTATGAGAGCTAGGGAAGCTCTGGAGAAGGAGGAGGGTGGACGTGCATCCCAGACAAGGCTGACCTTTAGGCATGACTGGGCCTGATAAGCTATTTGTCCAGTCTTTGGCCACATTTCCTTAAAGGGTGAGCTAGATCAAGATCCACTGACATTTTATCTTATAAATATTGCATGTAAGATATAAATAGCTGGTTAAATAGGGAAAAGGACAGAGGAGTTGGTGTCTCCTCTGGCAGAGGCCCAGTGACAGGAAGAAACAGAATATGGAACTAGACCTGATTGTTTAATGATTAATGAGGCAATTCTTTTATTCCATGTATTATATGACTGGAAAAATTGATGGGACTTGGCTGCTTATACTGATAGAAAAAAATGTTGCTGTCACAAGTGTCATTTGCCAACATCAGAATTGGTTTCCAGAATTACTGATGAGTAACAACAAAAATATTGCTCTTGTGATTTTACCATGGTGGTAAAGATGGTGTTGACCAGATGTCCAGGAAAACAAAATCAGTACATGGACTCAAGTCCTAAGACACAAAGAAACATCTTTTATGCCAAATAACAAAATGAAGAAAGGGCAGTAAAGGTCACACGGAGTTGCAGGAAGAAGCCAAGAGGGCATCAAATGCACATTTGGAGACAGCTCACAAGGCAAAACCAACAAGTCTCCACTCTGAATGAAAGCAGGAAAGCAGGCTTGTAGTGAAGTTGCCCTGAACCCTTGCTGACACAAGGAAGATGAAAGAAAAGTGGGACAGTAAGAACTACTGCACATATGCCATGCTTGCAGGAAGCAGTCTGTCAATGAGGAAGTGGGAGGAGACATATTCTGCATTGTGAGCAGAGTTGCTACCAGTTTGATTGAGAAAAATAGTGCTAAGATAAATTCACTCTCACATGCAACTAGATGTCACAAAGAGAATTTCTACCAGCCTAAAGCATGGCCCTCACTGCCACAGCCTCCTGAAAATAGTAAGTCTAGAAGGAATTTAACTTATTCAGACATATGCAATGATCAAAAAACTACTCCCAGAAGATATTACATGCCTTCAACCAAGGGAATAAAAGAATGGAAAGTGACAGATAGAAAATTCTAAATAATGTAAAACTGGAACTAATTAAAATTATGATAAAGACATCATCCCATTATAAAATATTAATAAAAAAATGTCATGAGCCAAATGCTAACTTAAAACGAGAGCTTAAAGCAGATATATGAAACAGAAAGCCATCTCAGAAGCAAATGCCATTGGAAGCAACAAAGGAAAATAAACACTGCTGAACACTTGATGAATAACTTGATAGGACAGATTATGACAAGCAACAAGCAAAATGAAATTGAAATGAAGAAATTCAAAAGTAAAGAGAAAAATGGTAATTGTAAAAGTAATAAAAATATAATCTGAAGAGTTAAATGGTATCCTTAACAGAGAGGACCAAAATAATAAAACCAAATATATTCAAGAAAGATAAAATTAAAGAAAACATTCCAATGTACTTTAAAACATACATCTATTACACTTTAGATATATGTAACAAATTCGGATTTGGGGGAGGATAAAGACTAAGTGATTATGTTACCTCTCAGATGAAAAATGCCACTCTGACTTAAAATTTCCTCTCAGCAACATTAAATCAGACAAGGTAGTAAACAGCATTCACAGAGTCCTTAAGGAAGCCCATGTCTATCCAAGGCACCACTCAAGTATAAAAGCAATAGACTGATATGTTTTAGATATGCAACAAATCAGGAAATATTGTTTCTATGTGTTCTTCATAAAGAAACTAAAGTTGCTGGTTCACTCTATTGATAGTTTCTTTTGCTATGCAGAAGCTCTTAAGTTTAAATAGATCCCATTTGTTTATTTTTGGCTTTTGTTACCATTGTTTTTGGTATTTTAGTCATGAAGTCCTTGCCCATACCTACATCCTTAATGGTATTGCCTAGATTTTCTTCTATAGTTTTTATGGTATTAGGCCTTATGTTTAAATCTTTAATCCATCTATGGTTAATTTTTGTATCAGATGTAAGGAAGGGATCCAGTTTCAGCTTTCTGCATATGGCTAGCCAGTTTTTCCAACACCATTTGTTAAATAGAGAATCCTTTCCCCATTGCTTGTTTTTGTCAGGTTTGTCAAAGATCAAATGGTTGTAGTTGTGTGGCATTCTTTCTGAGGTCTCTGTTCTGCTCCATCGGTCTATATTTCTGTTTTGGTACCTGTACCATGCTGTTTTGATTACAGTAGCCTTGTAATATAGTCTGAAGTCAGGTAGTGCAATGCCTCCAGCTTTGTTTTTTTGTTTAGGATTGCCTTGGCTATGCAGGCTCTTTTTTGGTTCCATACAAAATTTAAGGTGGATTTTTTTCAGTTCTGTGAAGAAAGTCATTGGTAGCTTATTGGAGATAGCATTCATAAATGTTGACTATTATTAGATATACAGACACATATTTGTGATTGCTATGTATTACTTAGGATCTACCATTTATTAGAATTTAAAAAGTTCCTTCTTGGTTTTGATAAAACTCTTTATCAGTAAGTCTACTCTATCTAATGTTAATACAGACAAACCAGCTTTCTTATAAGTATTTTCAGGATATATTTTTCTCTGCCTACTTAAAGTAAATCTATCTATGTCATGATAAAGTGTATTTCCTATAGATCACATATACTTGCATCTTGATTTTTATTTGTATTTAGTCTGACAATCTCTGCCTTCTAATTGGAGTATGAAGTTCATTTGCATTTAATGTAATTATCATTGAATAAAAGTATGCCATTTTGTTATTTATTTTTTCTTTATCCCATATGTTCTTTTTTGTTCTTCTGTCTGTTTTTAGCCTTCTTTTGGGTTGAGTATCTCTTAAAATTCTGTTTTAATGTCTCTATTAGATTTTTTGCTTATTTTTAGTGGTTATTTGGGAGATTACAGTACTCTGTCTTAACTCTTCACAATCTACTTAGAGTTAATATCACAATACTTCAAGTAAAATGTAAGTACTTTATGACCACATAGTTTCAATTTTCCTAATCCCATCTGCTTATTACAAATATATTTTCTCATAGGTCTTTGAACATCATTACAATAGCTGCTTTACAATCCTTATCTGCTTATTTCAATATCTGAATCATCCTGGAGTTAGTCTCAGTTGATTTTCTCTTCAGTATGTGCCACACTTTCCTGTTTCTTCATATGTCTAGTAATTTTGGATTAATTGTATACATTTTAAACTAAAGATGGTAGAGAATATGAATTATTTATGTTCCTTTTAAGAGAGGTAATTTCTTGGACAAGTAGGAAGTTAACTTGTTTCAACTCAAGTTCAACACCTTGTTTTCCTTGTGGTGAACTTTAGTCAAAATATTTTTCACTTCCTTTACCGTTAATTGGTCTGTTTGGAGTCTTCCCCACGAATGTGCAATTCAAAGATGTATTCTTATATTCAAAGATGTAAGAATAACTGATATACAGAATTTAGGGCTTTCCATCTTTGAAGCTCTGCTTTCCAGGGTTTTTCTCCTTACCTTTTAGCTGTTGTGGCCCTCAACTTTGTCCTGTGACTTGATTTCTATCCAGTACTAGCCAAGTTGAGGGGTGATAACTAGGACACACCTTTAGTCAAAAAATCATTACAAACAGCATAATAATTTAGTGTCACTCTTTTCTTCTAAGTGTCCACTTACTTCCAGTTTCTTCCTGCTTTTTTATACTGCAGGATATACAGATAGTAACAATTTTGTTTTTACAGATTTTATAACTGTTTTGCCCAGAGTTTATTATTGCTATCTATGGAAAGCTTGGTCTAGTATGAGCTATGCTACTACTAGTGGAAATGGTACTCTGCCAAACTCTCTTTTAATTTTTTCAGTGGATATTAAGATTACAATGAGATAATAGTTTTGATCTATAAGACTGGAAAGATGAAAAGTGTATGCAATTATGTAATACCATGTTGGCTGCAATTGAAGGAGTAGGTACTTTTGTATATTGTTAACAGAGGTGAATTATTCTGACCCATTGGTACCTAGTTGTGGGAAGTATAAAATTCCTTATTAAAACTAAAAATGTACATACTTTTTGGGTGAGTAAATCCAAATCAAATCCATTCCACAGATATCTACATGCAAGTGCCAGTGGCACACGTATATATGGATACTGATTACAACATTGTAATTGCAATGGAGTTGAAAATGTTATACATTTAACATTGAGAACCTAGTTGAATTAATTTCATTGCATCAGTTGAATATAAAATTACCATGAAGACAGCAAACACATATATAGTATTTGGTCATATCATATGGCATTCTAAGTGCTTTACGTGTATTAGCTCACACAGTTTCCCAACAATAGTACTGTTATCCCATTTATATATGAGTCACAAACTTCAGCAACATGCCCAAGATGACACAGACAGTAAATGCCAAGAGTAGTATTAAAACCCAGAGGAATCTGATTCCAAGTCCATAGAATTGACCACAATACTGTGATGTCTCATCATAGTATAATAATGAGCATCATAATGAGAATGAAGCAGTTCTCAAGGTACTGATAAAGGACACTCTTCAGAATGTAAATTTAAATAAAAAAGGCAAGGTATGGAATAAGTCTATAGAATCCCACTAATTATAACTAAGCAGTAATTTACTAATTAAAGGACTATGCAAACACATTTGTATATATTTGCGTATGCATAGATTATTCCTGAAAGTGTACTTAAGAAACTGGTACTTGGGGAAATAATTGGGTAGCTGAGGCACATGAGAGAAAGGGAGAAATTTCACTGCATACCACTTTGTGTCTTTTGAATGTTGTACCATGTCACATATTATGAATGAGTAAAATGAATTAAATCTTCTTTCAAGAAGCTTAGTGAAGTATATGGTTTATTGTAAACACTCGCTCACTTTGTAATGGAAGTGCTCATGAAGAGTGAAATAGCTGACTCTTTGTACATAGGCAAAGCAAGAAAGCTTCAGCCAAAAGATTATTAGCAGCATTGTAACATTCCTTTTCCCCTGCACCCTCTAGACAGAGCCCACACAGAGCTGGGTCTACAGTAGACAGTGAGTAAACACTGGTGCCCTGGTGCCAAAACTCTCAGTGCCCAACTTGAAATTGGTCACACTAACTCCTTTAAATCTTAGATTGACATATTTGAACTTTCCTTTTCTCTTGATTATCACTTTCTGTCTCTATAATACTCATTTTGATGTTATTTCCTGTGCTGTAAGCCTCAAATAATATTGAAAAAAGAGATAAAATACTTACAGCTGGCATGTAATAAAACTGCACAATTTTAAATGCCTGTTTACCAAGGCTTTTTATAAAATGGAAAGAGAGAATGTATTGCTCTCACAAAGCATCGACACTCAGACTGTCCATTCAACCTGGTGAAATCATTTACCTATGGTAATCTGCAATTTGCTAGTTTTACCAATGCATTTTTTTCTCTAGTGTCTGTAACATAGTGATTCTCATTTCCCTGAACATGAACTCTAATCCAAATGATCAGCCAATATACTCCTTAAAGTTTAACTTGGAAATGGTAATCTCTTTCTAAAAACATTGCAAAATAACAAGATGCCGCCTTAATGCAAAGGCTGAAGTGTAATGAAGGATTTGTGATACTATTTGTAAATTGTGTAAGCATCTGCCAGTAGCTTGAGTTTTATGCATTCTCACGCTGCTAAATTATGCCTTTGTATATGCTAAGAAAACACGCCTAACATTTTTTATGCAAGGGAGATAAACCCAGTTTGTGGGCTCTGCTGTAAATGAGGCTGCACTCAATACTTGTTTATGGCCCCTAAGACTGTCCAAGGAGGCTGAAATTTATCAAGTAATTATATAGTGGAAGTAGAAGCTGGAACTTTATGTTGATTGGCTCAAGTCAACTATAACTTCTTTAAAACTGTTCTCATCAACTTTTGCTAATTGCAACATATACTACCATGACAGAAAGGAGGCTCATCTATACATTGCTTTTTTCTCCTCAAAGTCTAACCATAGAAAATTCTGCCTGAACTCATAATAAATACCCCTCCCTTTGGGATATGACTGAGAGACCTAAAGATATCTGCTTTTCCTCACTTTCATAAAATGGGAGCCTTGCCTATTTCAAATAAATTGAGTTTTCCTTTTATTTTCTATGGACAAGTTTACCCCGATGTGCCATAGGTGCATAAATACATCCGGTTATCACCTATCTGGCTACTGAAGGAAGTACTGCAGTTTTCTCCATATACACTTCAGGATCAGGCTGAGATGGAGTCATTAAATGTAGAGATTAACAATTTCCCCATTGTCCTCTTTCTGCCTCTTGACCACTAGAACACTTGCTCCAGAACCCACTTAGACTGGCTTATTTAGCTCAGTCCTTACTCATCAAAACTCACCTGTCTCATTTCTCTTTCTTTGAGGCATGCATTAGACTAGCAACTCATTCCATTCTGGCCAAGGTTAAAGAAAGGAGTGAACAGCTGGTTGGCTAGAACTATTACACAATATAAGCTTGTGAGTTAATTTTCCCAAGTACAGGAATGGAAACCACTTAATCCTCAGAATCACAGTATTCCGGAGATGGAAAAGATTTTTGAAATTGTGCGTTTTCCACATGTCATAGATTTGGAGACGGGTGTTCAAAAAGACCACTAAGTGTTACAGAGTTACTTAGTTGAAGATCTGGAAACAGACTTCAAATCTCTTTTTTTGTTTTTTTAGCTTTTTAAAGTTCAGGGATACAAGTGCAGGTTTGTTACATGGGTAAACGTGTCATGGGGATTTGTTGTTCAGATTATTTCATCAGTCAGGTATTAAGCCTAGTACCCATTAGTTTTTTTTCCTGATTGTCTCCCTCCTCCCACCTTCTACCCTCCAAAAGACCCCAGTTTATGTTCCCCTCTCTTTGTGTCTATGTGTTCTCATCATTTTGCTCCCACTTATAAGTGAGAACATGAGGTATTTGGTTTCCCGTTCCTTTGTTACTTTGCTAAAGTAATGGCCTCCAGCTCCATCTATGTCCCTGCAAAGGAAATGATCTTGATTTTTATAGGTGCATAGTATTCTATGGTGCATATGTACCGTATTTTCTTTATCCGGTCTATCATTGACGGGCATTTAGGTTGATTCCATGTCTTTGCTGTTGTGAATAGTGCTGCAGTGAACATACCTGTGCACGTGTCTCTATAATAGATCTTCTTTTTTCCTCCACTAACTTTCTGATCTCAAACTCTTAACATTTTTTTGAGGTTTTGAATTGCAAAATAACCCATAAGAGAATCATTTCTATTTGAGTCTCTGACATAGATCTATCAGTTAATGGAAGACGCAATAAAATAATAGAAAATATGTCTGCATCTACCTATTTCCATAACAGAATGATAGAAGATATCTATCAGATAATGAAGAACACTGGGTATGTAACGTAAGATGAAAACTGTTGTGTTGTGTCTGCTTGTTGGAGAAGAAGACTGGTGGGCAGTAAGACCCTTCCTCCTCAATGGGAGTGTGCTGTGCAAAGAACTTACACTGTGGATCACCTTCTCATATTTCAGCCAGGTAAAATTGGGTGAAAATAATCACCATGTTTATTATTAAAAGAAGAGAATGTGTTGCTCTCCTCAGGCATCAACACTCAGGCTGTCCATTCAGCTGTGAAATTGTTCACCTATAGTAATCAGCAATTTGCATTTTCATAAGGATAGACTGAAAGAGGAAGACATCATAAAAGTCTTATCCTCTTAAGGGGGGCAGAAAAGCATGAATTTCAGAACACAGGCTTCAGCATAAAAGAGATCTAGTTGTGAGTGCCAGTTGTGCCACTTATTAACTAGGCATCTTTGAACATTTATCTTCTCATCATTAAAGAGACAGTCATCACAATGAAACCACCCCACAGAGGTTTTCTAAAGATAAACGCAATAATGAATGAAAGTGCCTACCACTGTGCCTGATTCATAGTAAACCCTTATTGAATGCAGCATATAATAGCCAAAGGATATGTGGGAAAGAGAAGGAGCTCTTGCAGGTTGTTTCTGGCTTTTGTTTTGTTTTTTGTTTTAGGGTTTTTTGCACGATAGAGAATATTAGAAGAAAAGATGTCTTGAATAGAGTTTGTGATATAACAACACATTTATAGATGAGGCTCCATAATGCATCTTTACTGTCAGGAATGGATGAGTCACCTCCAAAACCACCCTGAGCTCTTTCTAATCAACATTTAATCATTTTATTTGGTTTATCCTCAGTTGTTTTTCCCCATACTGTGCTGACTGAGTGAAATGCCCTCTGCCTCTAACTACCACCCTGACTCTCTTAGTAAAGTCAAATGTTCATCATTCCGCTTTCAATTACCCAGAGCATCTCCATGACAACACCTACCAGTATATGCTGTTATCCTCTCCTTTAGAGTCCATCACCTCAAGGAACTGAGCTCTTTAAGGAAATAGACTATGACAATATTTATTACCTTGCTCATCACTTTATTCCTAGTACTTAGCAGAGTGTCTGATAAATAAGTGTTCAAACATTCTTCGATGAATAAATGAATGAATGAATGAATCACTTATTCCTCAGGGTCACCTTGATTAGAACCACTAGGAAAATTCTGTTGGTGTGCTGATGTTTTTCTCCCTAAAAGGAAGAGCTATTATTCAAATTTCTCTTGAATGAGTGTGAGCATGCACTGGTTATTCCTAGTGCCTATTTTTTTTAGCAAGCATAATTCTTCCCCCTGATCAATAAAGAAATAAAAAAATACAAGATAAGTACCTTTTCATTTAGATGCATTTTAGGAAACAACCCTTTATAATATTGCCAAACAAGACAGAAAAGGAAATGTAATGCTTAACCAATTTGAAGGATTATTTTACTCAGTCCCCAGAATTCACCTCTTGTCTAAGTGGCCTTTATACCACATAGTATTACTGCAGCAATGTTAAATTTCTTACATATAAAAAGTTTTCTATCTTCTAATAGACTCATAGTTGCAACAATCTATTTCCAGGGACTTCTTTGAGTTAGCTCATCATCTACTCCAGGCTCACCATTCTTATCTAGAAAATGAAGATAATATCAAGACCTACTTCATAAGGAGATTTTGTAGAAAAAAATCCATGATACAAGTTAATCAATTAAAATAGTATTTGTTATACAATGAACAATTAATAAAGTTAAATATTATGGTTATAAGATTTACATTAGTATACAGAATTTGAGGGTCATAACTGAGACATAAGTATGTTCTTTTATAACTATGATCCTATGATCATATACAGGTGTGTAAATAAATGAATCTTATATAAATGGAATATTTCAGTCTGCCAATGCCCACATCATAACTCTTTATTATTCTCCCCTATTCTTCTTCCATTTTCTCTCTTGTTATATTTCTATCATGCACGCTAATTTACAAACAAAATTCATGTGAGCAAAGACATATTAATAATAAGAGGCCTAGGTTTGAAACACCTCCCTCTTGCCTCTTGAAGTCACACCCTCTCCTCTCCATGTTACATCTAAATTGTACACCCTCTCTCCTCCATGTAAATGCAAACCATTCTTTCTTCCATGTTGCCTCCCGATGGCCCACCTTCTTCTCACCACATCGCCTCTTGGTGATACATCCTTCATTCTCTCCTCTCCATGTTGCCTCTTCATGGTACAAACTTGTATCTTTTGTGTTGCCTCTTGATGGTACACCCTCTCTGCTCCATGTTGACTCTTGATCTCTTGATAGCACACCCTGTCTTCTCCATGTTACCTCCTGATGGTACACTCTCTGCCCTTCCTATTGCCTTTTGATGGTACACCCTTCTCCCTTGCATGTTGCCTTTGATGGCACACACTCTCTCCTCCTTGGTGCATTCTGATGGCATATCTTTTTCCCTTTTGTGTTTCCTATTGATGTCACATCCTCTCCCCTCCATGTTGCCCCTTAGCGGCACACCCTCTATATGTCATGCTGCCTCTTGATGGCACACACTCTTCCCTTCCCATTACCTATTGACAACACACATTGTTTTCTTCCTGTTGACTCTTGATGGTTCACCCTCCATGTTGCTTCTTCATGATAAAACTTTTCCCCTCCATGTTACCTCTCATTGGCACACCCTCTTTCATCCATGTTGCCTCTTGAAAGGACACATTCTACCCTGTGCCTTGCCTTGTCATGGCACACCCTCTCGCCTTCTTCTTGCCTCTGGATGGCCTTCTCCTCTCCATGTTTCCTCTTTATCTCACATGCTAGCTTTTCCGTTAGGAAAAGCTTCTATGCGTGCTTCTATGTGGAACACACTTTCCTTTCCTTGTTGCCTCTTGATGACACACCCCCTCCCCCGCATGTTGCCTCTTGACGGCACACTCTTCTTCCTTTCATGTTTCCTTTTATTGAGACACCTTTCTTCGCTCCAGGTTGCTTCCTGATGGCACACTCTCTGCCTCATGTTGCCTCTTGATGCCAAAACCTCTCCTCTCTGTGTTGTCTCTTGATTGTACACATCCTCTCCTCCATGTTGCCCTTGATAATACACCTCCCTTCCATGTTGCCTATTCACGGTACACCCTTATCATCTTCATCTGTCTTTAATGGCACAATCTTCTTTCTCCCTGTTGCTTCCTGATGGCACACCCTTCCCCCTTCCATTTTTCCTCTTGTTGGCACACAATTCTCCCCTCCATGTTGCCTCTTCGTGGCACACCCTCTCTGTTCCATGTTGCCTCTTGTGGCATACTCTTTCCCTTTTGTTTTCCCTTTTGGTGGTACACCCGCTCCCCTCTGTGTTGCCTTTTGATGGTATAAATTCTCCCTTCCGTGGTTCCTCTTGATGGCACACCCTCTCTCCTATATGTTAACTCTTCTTGGAACACCCTTCTCTGTTTCTTGTAGCCTCTCTTGGTACAACCCTCTCACCTCCATGCGGTCTCTTAATGGTACACACGTCTCCCCTCCATCTTGCCTCATAATGACACCACTTCTTCTCTTCATATTGCCTGTAGATGCCAAAACATTCCCCCCTCTGTGTTGCTTGTTTATGGCACACATTATTCCCTCCCAGTTGCCTCTTGGTGGGATATCCTTTTCTTCGCCATGTTGCCTCCTGATGGTACACTCTCTTCCTTGCCTGTTGCCTGATTATGCCATTCCTTCATTTCCCTGTTGCCTCTTAATGGCACACCTTTCTCTTCTCCATGTTGCCTCTTGTTGGTACACCCTTTAACCTCCATATTGCCTCTTGATAGCAAATGATCACCTCCCCTCTATTTTGCCCCCTTGATGGTATACCTTATCCCCTCCATGTTGCCTCTTGATAATACAGCTTTGTCTCTTTCATGTTGCCTATTCGTGGTAGGCCCTTCTCATCTCCATGCTGTCTCTAATGATGCAACCCGTTGCCTCCATGCTGACTCTTGAGCATATACCCTCTCCTCCATTATTGCCTCCTGGTGGACACCCTTCACCCCCCGACATGGTCTCTTAATAGCCATTCTTCTGTCCTCCATGTTGCCTGTTTATGATACACTTCTACTCACTATGTTGCCTCTCTTTCTGTATACAGTCTCCCCTTTTTGTTGCCTCTAGATGTGCACCCTTTCTCATCTATGTTGCCTCCTGATATGGTTTGCCTTTGTGTCCCCAAATCTCATCTAGAAATGTAATCCCCACTTGTCAATGGACAGGCCTGGTAGAAGGTGACTGGATCATGGGGGTGGTTTCCCCCATGTTGTTCTCATGATAGTGAGTGAGTTCACATGAGATTTGATGGTTTTATAAGGGGCTCTCCTTGCTTCATTCACCACTCTCTCTTGCCTGCCACCATATAAGACAGGCTTTTGCTTCTCTCTCGCCTTCTACCATGATTGTAAGTTTCCTGAGGCCTCCCCAGCCATGCAGAACTGAGTCAATTAAACCTGTTTCTCCACATTTTTCTTAATGATATGCCCTATCTCCTCCATGTTATCTCTTGATGGTACATCTTTTTCTCTCATGTTGCCACTTGATGGCATGACTTCTTTCCTCCATGTTGCCTGCTGATGCCACAACATCCCCACCCACACTTCTCATTGCCTCTTAATGGCACACACTATCCTCTCCCTGTTGTCTCTTGGTGGCATACCCTTTTCTTCTTCATGTCATCTCTTGATGGTGTACCCTCTTCCTTGCCTATTGCCTCTTTATGCTATTCTCTCATCTCCCTGTTGCCCCTTGATAGCGTGCTTTTCTCTTCTCCATGTTAGCTCTTGATGGTACATTCTTCTCCCCTCCATGTTGCCTCTTGATGGTACCCCCCCTCTCCTCTCTCTGTTGTCTCTCAAAGTTACACATTTCCCCCTTCATTTTGATGGAACACCCTTCTATTCGTGGTGTTGCCTCTCAATGATACACTTTTCTGCCTTCTATGGTGCCTATTGATAATACAGCCTTCTCCCTTCTATGTTGCCCCCTGATGGCACATCCTTCTCCCCTCCATTAGGCCTCTTGTTGGCACATCTGCTCCCCTCAATGTCTCTAGAGAGTAGACCCTTTTTTCTTCCATCTTGCCTCTTGTTAGTGCATCTTCTCTCATCCATCTTCCTCATGATGATACACTCACTCTTTTCCACGTTGCCTCCTGATGGCATGCCCTCTTCTCTCCGTGTTTTTTTTTGATGGCACTAACTTCTCCCTTTCATCTTGTCTCTTGTGGTACACCTTCTCTCCTCCAAGTTGCCTCTCGTGGTACATACTTCTCTTCTCCACGTTGCTTCTGGATGGTACCCACCCTCACCTTCATGTTGCCTGTTAATGGCACACACTTCTCCCTTCCTAGTTGTCTCAGGAAGCTCTGCTATCTCCCCTCCATGTTGCCTCTTGGTACACTGTTCTCCCCTTCATGTTGCCTCTTGACAGTGCACCCTTTTCTTTTCTATGTTGTCTCTTTTTGACATGCCCTTTTGCCCTTATGTTGACTCTTTATGCTGTACACATCTTCCTTCCATGCTGCTTCTTGATGGTACACTTTTTTTTCCTGTTACTTCTTGATGTTACACACTTTTCTCTCCATGTTGTCTCTTGATGGTGCACCCTTCTCCCCTCCATGTTGCTTCTTGGAGGTCCACCCTTTCTCTTCTGTATTGAGTCTTGATGGCACACCTTCTCCCCTCTGTGCTGCTTCTTAACTGTCACATCCTCTCCCCACCATGTTTTATCTTGATGGCACAGACTCTCACCTCCACATTGCCTCTTTATGACACACCTTTCTGTTGCCTCTTGTTGACCTACCCTCTCCCCTTTATGTTGCATCCTGATGTCACACCTTCTTTCCTCTGTATTGCTTCTTGATTGTAAGCCTTCTCCTCTCCATGTTGCCTCTTAATGATACATCCTGTCCCCTTTTTGTTGACTCCTGTTGGCACACCGTTCTCCCCTCTATGCTGCCTCCCAGTGTCATACCTTCTCTCCTCTATGCATCCTCTTGATGGTACACCTTTCTCTCCTCTAGCCTGTCACTGTTCTCTGCAGCCCTCTCACATCCAGTTAAATTGTTCCATGATCCCCAGCTCCCACCTTGACAAACGCTGAGAGTCAGAGCCTAGCATCCAAACCTAAAATTTGCAACTTTATTATTCAGTCTCAGCAGGGTGTATCCTGTTGCCAAGGATTCCCTGCTTTGATATTATAGATGAAATAGACACTTGCAGAATTATCTTACAATGTGTTACTCATCCCAGGGAAGAAACTGAATAGGGCAGGAGGAAATGCTTTACAGGAATATAAGGGAATAATGTTCTGTACTAGACGAGACTTGAGGTGAATGCCCACATGATTATTTTGTTCAAAGGGCAATTGTGTCCCCAGGGAAAAAATAGAGAGCCCATTTTTTGAAGAAAAATTTTACTTTCAGCTATTTTTTTTTCAGTTTATTTGATCAGGCTAAACATTTTCTTCCATTTTTTATTCATTTTATATTTTTTATGATGGATTTAGTTGACCTAGGATGACAACACATTTTTATCTTTGCAGTTTCAGGTTTAATTAAGCACAGGAGTGACAATTCAGTTTTTCAGGATACCCAATCTCAAAAAAAGTGGTTCTTCACCTAAGGTTTTCAGAGACAATAGCCATCTACTTTACCCTTAGAACCTCAGTTTCTTACAAATCCAGTCAGAACTCATCTTTATCCATTTATGCTGCCCAGGTTACAATCAAAATACAAGAGACTCTTCTTTTCCCTTCTTACCATTGACAACTTTTCTCTAAGCTTAAATACAGGCAGAAAATGCACCAAGTGATATCAAAACAGACTATTAAATTAATTATATTATATTGCATTATATTATATTTATCACAAGCAGTATTGAGGAAAACCATCCATAAATCAAGAAAGTTGTTATTATGCTGTAGTATTGACTGACTAAAGGCATTGAAAAAATGTTTGCCAGGGAAATGTTCTTCAGTTATGTATAATACTGGAGCTTTTCTGCAAAGAAATTATGCATGTGATCTTATCTATAATAATTTTTGCCATCTATGTATTTTCAGTGTTTTATGTTTTTGCTGTTTTCTCACAACTATCACGAAATATAAAAATAGAAATATTCTGTTCCCATTCATCTCAGAAGAGAAAGTGAGGAAGAAAGGACACTAGTGTGGGAGGGAAAAAAACTTTGCTTATTCATAAAATTTTATTTCTCCATTTATTCAGTAAACATTTATGGAAGGCCTACTGTGCCATGTGTGGTAATAAGTACAGTTTATAACGGAGAAAAAGACAGAATTCCTGCTTCATGAGGTATCCATTTGTCAGCACAGGGGAACAGACAATAAACAAATAAATCTGTGAAAATATCAATTTTACACTACAGATTCTAATAAACTAGAGCCAGCTCTATGATGAAAATATGACAGAGTGATATGATGTGGAGGGAGGAGGGAAAGGAAATTTCAATCGGATGATCAATGAAGTTCTCCCTGAAGTGGCATTTGGCTGAGCCATGAAGTTTTAGCAGAAGCCAAATGTGCAAGGTCCAGGCACAGACCATCCCTAGTGGAAGGGTCAGTGAATGAAAAGCTCTAAGGGAGAAATCATGGCCATGGTGTCCAGATCAGATCTAGCAAGTGGAGAGGAGTATGGGAAGAAACCTAAGAAGTAGCCAGGAGCCAAATCGCATAGCCCAAGAAAAGGATGTGGCCATGACACTCTCTGTTTGTGAATCGGTAGGAGGGCAGAAAGATGAGTGGGAAGGCAGAGTTAACAGCCTAAAGATCATGCAGCTCCGAGGGAAAATGCAGTCATCAGATGCATTTTCCACTTTGAATCTATCTCTCACGGGACATTGTTGCCTTGAGCAAAGTAACTTTGCAAATCTGGAATCCTCTTATACATGTAGATGTAAGCCTTTCCATGCCCTAGAAAGTTGGAAAGGCATATTGTAAAATACTGTTTGAAAATAATATTGAGGTTATGAGTAAAACTATACATGTATGAAGTGAAATGTGGAAAGGCATGTGCAAAACGAAACATTTCATTAAGATGGTAAGATAAGGAAATACTTCCTTGTCTTCTCTAGATTTTTATGATATCATTTTTATAGTAAAGAAAATCCATTTCTGGCTCTGAGGGTATGAAAGCACACATTTGCAACCAGGCAGAATATCTTTAAATGCTTAAAAGATAGAAAGTAACTTTGATTTTTATTTAAAGTTTTCATTTGATCTAGGTAATAGAAAGCATCATGAGATAGAATGCTGGTAATCTGAATTAATAGGTATCACTTTATAGAAGTCTAAGAGATTTCAAGAGGGGGTACAGGATTAAATGAACACCCAGCTGTTCACCAGTTAATTGAGTTCTTTAAAATATTCAGTAAGTATTAGGTACTATTATAAAGCTGCTCTGTATGGAACAGTCACAAAGAAATAGCACACCAGACTCCTACTTTATGAATTTAAGCTCGGCATGTTTTCCAGCTGACTTATACTCCTTTAGAGATAAGGTTTTCCCCAAATAATTAAGCCCTTATGTCTTTAATGTCTTTTTGCAATCTGGCATAGTGGTGTGACAATGGGAATGGACAAAGTGTCATATGGCCTATGGATATGAAAATTTCCCAGGTGACCTCTGCTGTCCTGCCATCAAGATTGCTCTACACTGTTTATCAACTTGTGGGCTTAAAATACCAATGTTGGAACTCTGAGCACTTTAGATTTTTTTAAGTGTTCCTATCAAGAGTAGGAGTTCATCATAGGTATAAATCTTGTTGAGGTCGTTTCTTAGATATGCCATCAAAAGCACAAGTAACAAAAGGAAAAATAGATCAATTGGACTTCATCAAAATTAAAAACTTTTGTGTTTCAAAGGACACTATCAATAAAGAAAAAAAAACCCAATTCAGGAGAAATTATTTGCAAATCATGTATCTAATAACATATCTAGAAACTACAAAGAATCCTTACAACTCAATCAACAGACAGGCAACTAACCTGATTCAAAAATGGGTGAAAAATCTGAATAGACATTACTCTAAACAAGATAGAAAAATGGCCAATAACCACATGAGAATATTCTCAACATAATTAGCCATCAGGGAAGTGTACATCAAAAGTACAATGAGATACCATTTCATACTCACTAGAATGATATAACTAAAAAGACACAATAACAAGTGTTGGCAGGGATGCAATGAACTTGAATCCATCATACACTGAGTGTATGAGGTAGGGCAGCTGCTTTGGCAAACAATCTGAGAGTTTCTTGAAAGGTTAAACATAGAGTTTTGCTATGACCCAGAAATTTCATTCCTAGGTATCTACCCAAGAAATAAAAACATGCCCACACAAAAACATTTAGATTCAGTTCATAACAGTACTATTTACAAGAACCAAAAGTGGAAACAGGCTTATTGTCCATCAGTGGATAAATGGATAAATAAAATATGATATATTTACATAATGAAATGTTATTTGGCAATAAAAATGAGTGAAGTACTGAGAGATGCTACAACATGGATGAACATTGAAAACATCACAGTAAGTGAAAGAAGGCAATCGCAAAAAGGCAAATACTTTATAACACCATTTATATAAAATGTCAGAACAGGCAAATCCATAGACACAGAAAGCAGATTAATGGTTTTCTAGGGGTAGAGATGGGAAGAATTAATAGGAAGTGACTGCTAATGGATAGAGAGCTTATTTTGGGGGTGATGGAATATTCTCATATTGAGTGTGATGATAGTTGTACAACCCTGTAAATATACTTTAAGCTATTGAATGATATACTTTAGAAAGGTGAATAATATGATGATAAATCATATCTCGATAAAGCTGTTGTTTTTTAAAAATGTTAAAGTTCTTAACAGAGATGACTGCACTATATGATTTCTACCTTTGCACATTTCTCCACAAAATGGAAGAATTCTGACATCATAAGAACGAAATGGTCAAGTAATAAGACTAGAATTAACTGCCCTTACATCGAGCTACATATGCTGCTAATTAGGCCCTTGGCACGGATGTGGAAACCAAATGAGCCAAAAGCTAAGGAATTTTCCAAAATGTACAATAGTAGCAAAATTAAAATTTACTCAATATTAACTAACTCCTCAATTACTATTAACTCAAGTACTATTTAGTAAGACTCTAGAATTGTAGCTTGAGAAGGGACCTAAGTAATCAATCTCCACATTGTAAAATAGGGAAATAGGGTCCCAGAAATTTCAATATTTTGCCCCCAGTTCACACAGTAAGTGATAGACTGAGCAAAGCCAGATCTTGTGAATTTCAGTTCACTAGAAAGTCAACTAAACAGTTTGTAGTATATAAACATCTTAGATAATAAGTTCCATCATTATTTAAAGAAAAAAAGGAAGGTATGTCTTCTGTAATGCAGTTATTTATTTTAACAACAAATATATTCACTGCCTTATATTGAAAGAAGAACGAGCATTTCTCCTAGGAGTGGTTGACAGTGTTGCCCTAGTGATTTCTGTCACGTGAGATTCAACCCAAGAACCAAAATATAATGTTTCCAGACATACGTAAAAGCCACCTTTTGTTTTCTGCTTTCTAAGGAATAAGAGATGGGCTGTGAGAATTCTAACAGATAATTCTTTTAGGTCTTGGGCAAATCACCTCTGTTATCCTTTCATGCTGCCCTGCCTCTTCCATCCTAGGATAGCACAAACATCCAGTGAGGCCAAGGAAAGGAATAACAGAGAGAAGGACAGTGCTGAAAGGGAAAAATGCCCTCTTGCCTACTTTTGGTTGAGGTGGGAGCTGGGTAGGCGAAGTGTGGATGAGACCCCAGGTTCTTCTATCTCCAAGAGTCTAGATTGCTAACTGAAGAAGGAACCAGCATCACCTTGTTATAAATGCATTTTCTAGCCCCACCTCACCACAGAACAATCAGAATCTGCCATTTTACAAGACCCTGGTTGATTAATATCTGAGGAGTGCTGTTTACCCAGGCAGTCTGCATCAGTTGTTCTCTGAAGCACTGTTCAACTGTCTGCATCCTGGGGACCCAGGTGCCAGTGTCCAAGGAGATTAAAACAGTTGGCTAGCACCTCTACATCCACGGGCAGCCCTAGCTTCTGGGCTCACATGGACAACAACTATTTTTGTTCCAATAGAAAAAGAAGCTACGTTAGAGGAAGTGTTAAGTCAGTCAGCTGCCTCACTAACTCGACTTTCAACCCAAAGTTAATTTTCCGGTTTTTTGCCTTCTTAAGTTGACCTTTTAAAAGCTCCAAATGAGCTCCCTCAGAATCTCTGTGAATACCTTTTCATTACATTTCTGTGCCTTCATCTATGTAAAATATGGAAGTACTCTTTTCCCAGAAATTAATGCATCTCCTGTCAAACTCTTCATTTTCACAAGTTCAAACGAATTATGGCTACAGATAGTACCACTAAATAAAATTCTCTATTGTGGACACTTAATCAAATCAGTGTTCCCCATAGAAAAATCTGTCTTGTGGTAGAAACCTGTTGCTGGAGGTTGGTTGAGACTTTTAAGTCATGCTAGGGCGTTCTTTATCCTAATTTTATTCTGAAACAAGGATTGCTATGGAAACTCATGTGCAGGCTTAGAAGTATCTCATCAGGGTTTCTTTTGTCTAAATAATAAAGAAAATAGTGGCATCACATTTGTATTTAAACACTACCTGGCTTGCACAGAGGAGTAAACAGCAGAGTTGGTGAAATCACACCTGTGTTCAGCTGATGTGCTGTGTGGATTCTTACTTTTCCTCATCAACAGTTGATCTAGAATTCTTCTTCCAGCCATTAACGGTCTTGAGACAATCTCATAGCAATTTCACCAGAGAGCTAGTGGCTTAGAGAGATGGTGGGGGGCGGGAAGAAAACAGAAACTGCATTTCTGAGTAATGTTTTACTGTGGAAAGTTAAAGCCAAGGGCTAAAATGTATCTTTTTTTTTTTGAGACGGAGTCTCATTCTGTCACCACTTTAGTAAAACCACCAACTTTAAGCCCTAAAACCTTTATCTCAAAATATTTGCTCTGCTATTTCTACCAGTCCAAATCCTGTTGTTTCTTGATTCTTTTCTTTCTTTCTTTTTTTTTTTCTTTTGAGATGGAATCTCACTCTGTTGCCAGACTGGAGTGCAATGGCGCAATCTCGGCTCACTGCAAACTCTGCCTCCCGGATTCAAATGATTCAATTGCCTTAGCCTCCCAACTAGCTGGGACTACAGATACATGCCACCACGGCCAGCTAATTTTTGTATATTTAGTAGAGAAGGCATTTCACTATGTTGGCCAGAATGGTCTCAATCCCTTGACCTCATGATCTGCCTACCTCGGCTTCCCAAAGTGCTGGGATTACAGGCATGTGCCACTGCACCCGGCCTAAAGAATATCTTGGAATTACCAAGGTTTCTCAAGTGTTCTTCCTTCCCTCTCATTGTCCACGGAGGCAATAGAGATATGTCTTCTCTGAGTTAAAGAAATCAGCATCAATGGTACTAAATTGCACTAGATTTCAGAACTTAATTATGGTTTTCATTTTATACTCTAGTGGCATGAGATAAATCCAAGGAGAAATGGAAAACTGTACCAACTGGCAGCTCTATATGAGAAAAGAAAATGTTCAGTTTCCAACCATAGCCAAATCAAGACAGCATTTCCAGCTTCAGAAATTACTAATCATTGCCAGAGTCTCATTTTCAATGGAATGGATTTGGATAATGTGAATGAGAAGGGGTGATTTATAACTTAGTGGGAACCCAACTCTAGCCAACATAAAGAAGTTTATTATGAGCAATGGTCAGATGTGTTCCCTCACTTAACTGAGTGGCCACTTGCTTGCTGGCCACACAATAAATGCAACCTTTACAGTTTCTATTCCTCATCAAGAACAACTGATTCCCAGATCTAACATTTTACTGTGGCCTTCCTTAGGTTCACATTGGTTCACTAGGCTCTCTCCCTGATAGTTCCAAACTCCGAGGGGTGTCCTCAGATATTCCCATTCTCCAAGGAGTGGCCATGAGCCTACTAGGGATGTGTGTGTGGTAAGTGCAAACAATTTTTATTTTATTAGAAAATATCTTATTGTTTCCACCATGATAGTTAACCAGCAACAGCATGCTGAGAGCTGAGCAGTCTGTGTGGAGAACTAATTCTATCTCATTCAGTGAATGTCAGGCATTCCATCACTTCTTATTACTTGAATTTAAATGAAATCACTCATCCCTCTGGCTTTCCATTTTCTATTTCTACAAAATAGAGCCAAGCATTGTGGAAGAAGGATCTCCACCTGCCTTTGGAGAAAGATACCTCAGTCTGGTTCCTGGCTCAGCGGCCCCAAGGCATGAGGTCCAATCAAATAACAAAAACTCTACACATTTCACCTATAATATAAAATGCTTATGTTTTATAATGATATAAAATAATTAGGTTAAATTTATATGTAAAATGCTTACTGTGTTCTTTCATTCTCAAAAGTGGTTCTCAACAATTAGACCATTACACGTATTTCTTTCTAAAGGAGCACGAAATTTCTGTGCCTTTGGCAGGCTCTGTAGGTAGCTTATCTTACATTATGAATAAAAGTTTGTAAACAGAGATAGATTTACTTTCATGTAAATTCATGAATGAGAATAAAATGTTTTGTTGTACATGAAAAATTAAAATCTATACACAGATATCTATATCCATGTCTAGCTCTGTTTCTATTCTCTTCTCTATCTCTATGATCGGTATATCTATACACAACTATATCTTCTAGAGGCATGCAGATCATACTGTTATCTGGATTCTTCCATTCACAATAAAGGCTCTACTTGAAAAATCAAGCTTGAATAATGTAGAAAACAAGCAGAAGCATTTTTCTTCAAGTGAATAGATAAAACTTTTTTTTATTTTTATGTTTATTTTTCATTTTTTAGAGACAGAGTTTTGCTATGTCATCCAGGCTGGAATGCAGTGGCATGATCATAGCTCACTGAAGCCAAAAACTTCTGGGCTCAAGGTATCCTTCCACCTCAGCCTCCTGAGTAGCTGGGACTGTGGGTGCATGCCACCATTCCCAACTAATTTTTAAATCATTTGTAGAGACAGGGTCTCGCTATATCACCCAGGCTGATTTCAAACTCCTGGGCTCAAGCAATCCTTACATCTTAGCCTCCCAAAGTGCTGAGAATTACAGGTGTCAGCCACCTTGTCCAACAGATAAAACCTTCTTTCTATGATAAGGAATATAATTAATGACTTTTTCCATTTAAACTGTAAGGCATTTTCTATTCACTTGAGTATCAGAAAAGATTGCTACTTTAGCTTTGACTCCAAAAGCACAGGCAACAAAAGAGAAAAGAGATAAATGGAGGGTTTTCTGTTGTTGTTTTTCAAACTAAAAAGCTTCTGCATCACAAAGGAAATAACAGAGTGAGGAAACAATCTACAGCATGGGAGAATATATTTGTAAAACACGTATCTTACAAGAAGTTACTATCCAAAATATATAGGGAATTCAAATATCTCAATAGTAAAAAATGAATAACCCAATGAAAAAATTGGCAAAGGAGCTCAATGAACATTTTCCAAAAAAGGGCACAAAAATGACCAACAGATATATGAAAAAATTCTCAACATCTCTAATCTAATCATCATGAAACTGCAAATTAAAACCACAATGAGGTACCACATCATGCCTATGAAGATGGCTGTTATGAAAAAGACAAAAAATAATAATAATAACGGGTGTTGGTGAGGATATGAAGGAAAAGGAACCCCTGTAAGCTCTTGGTGAGAATATACATTAGTAGAGTCATTATGGAAAACATTATGTAGCATCCTTAAAAAATTCAAAATAGAACTACCATATGATCCAGGAATTTTTGGGTATATGTTCAAAGGAAATTAGTGTGTGAAAGAGATATCTATATACACATATTCACTGCAATATTATTCACAATAGCCAAAATATGGAATCAACCTAAGTGTCTATGAAGGAATAGATAAAGAAATTGTGGTGTATAGACATGATATACTATTCATCCCTATAAAAAAGAGGGAAATCCTGTCATTTACAGCAGCAACATGGAGGAAACTGAAAGACATAATGTTACATGAAAGCCAGACAAAAAAAGACAAATACTGCCCTTTCAGTGACATGGATGAACCTGGAAGCCATCATTCTCAGCAAACTAACACAGGAATAGAAAACCAAACACTACATGTCTCACTCATAAGTGGGAATTGAACAATAAGAACACTTGGACACAGGGAGGGGAACATCACACACTGGGGCCTGTCTGGAAAGTGGGGGCAAGGGGAGGGAGAGGATTAGGACAAATACCTAATAAATGAGGAGTTTAAAAGCTAGGTAACAGGTTGATAGGTGCAGCAAATCACCATGGCACATATATACATATGTAACAAACCTGAACATTCTGCACATGTATCCCAGAACTTAAAGTAAAATAATAAAAAAAAAGAAAGACAAACACTGCATGACCTTACTTATATGTGAAAGCTGAAAAAGTCAAACCCATGGCAGCAGAAAATAGAATGATGGTTACCATAGGCTGGAGGATACGAGAATTGGGGAGATACTGGTCAAGGGATACAAAACTTCAGGTAGCAGGAAGAAGCTCAAGAGCTCTATTGTATACCATAATGACTTTAGGGGTTTTCTCGTTTTTTTTTTTTAATTTTCTTTTAAGTTCCAGGGTACACGTGCAGGATGTGCAGGTTTGTTGTGTGGTTAAATGTGTGCTGTGATGATTTGCTGCACCTATCAACCTATCACATAGGTATTAGGCCCAGCATGCATTAACTATTTTTTCTGATGCTCTCCCTCTTCCTGCACCCCCTACCCCCAACAGGCCCCAGTGTGTGTTGTTCCCCTCCCTGTGTCTATGTGTTCACATTGTTCAGCTTCCACTTATAAGTGAGAACACGTAGTGTTTGGTTTTGTGTTCCTGCATTAGTTTGCTGAGGATAATGGCTTATAGCTCCACCCATGTCCCTGCAAAGGACATCATCTCATTCCTTTTTATGGCTTCATGGTTTTCCATGGTGTATGTGTACCACATTTTCTTTTTCCAGCCTATCATTGATGGGCATTTGGGTTGATTCCATGTCTTCACTATTGTGAATGTGCTGCAATGATCATACATGTGGATGTATCTTTATAACAGAATTCCCATTCCTTATAATAGGATTCCTATTCCTTTGGGTATATACCCAGTAATGGGATTGCTGTGACAAATGGTATTTCTGCCTCTAGGCTTTTGAGAAATCACCACTGTCTTCCACAATGGTTGAACTAATTTACATTCCCACCAACAGTGTAAAAGTGTTCCTTTTTCTCTGCAGTCTTGCCAACATCTGTTGTCTCTTTCCTTTTTAATAATTGCTGGTTTTGACTTGAATTTCTCTAATGATCAGTGATGTTGAGCTCTTTTTCATGTTTCTTGGCCACATAAATTTTCTTTTGAGAAGTGTCTGTTTGTATTCTTTGCTCACTTTTTAATGAGGTTTTTTTTTCTTGTAAATTTGTTTAAGTTTCTTGTAGATTCTGGATATAAAACCTTTGTCAGATGGATGGATTGCAGAATTTTCCCCCATTATGTAGGTTGTCTGTTCGCTCTAATGATAGTTTCCTTTGTTGTGCATAAGCTAGCTTAATTATATCCCATTTGTCATTTTTTGTTCTTGCAATAGGTTTCAACATTTTCATCATGAAATCTTTGCATGTGCCTGTGTTCTAAATGGTATTGCCTAGATTTTCTTCTAGGGTTTTTATAGTTTTGGCTTTTATATTTAAGTCTTTAATCCATCTTGAGTTAATTTTTGTATAAGGTGTAAGGAAGGGGTCCAGTTTCAATTTTCTGCATAGGGCTAGCTAGTTCTCCCAGCACCATTTATTAAATAGAGAATCCTTTTCTCATTGCTTGTTTATGTCAGGTTTGTAGAAGATCATATGGTTGTAAATATACAATCTTATTTCTGAGTTCTATTCTGTTTCATTGGTCTATGTGTCTGTTTTTGTACCAGTACCATGCTGTTTTGATTACTTTAGCCTTGTAGTATAGTTTGAAGTCAGATAGCATGATGCCTCCAGCTTTGTTCTTTTTGCTTAGGATTATCTTCACTATACAGGCTCTTTTTTTTGTTGTTGTTCCATATAAAAAAACATAGTTCTATTAAAAAACAGTTTTTTTCTAACTTTGTAAAGAATGTCCATGGTAGTTTAATGGGAATAGCGTTTAATCTATAAATTACTTTGGGAAATATGGCTATTTTCACAATATTGATTCCTCCTATTCATGAACATGGGATGTTTTTCCATTTGTTGTGTCTTCTCTGATTTTCTTGAGCAGTGGTTTGTAGTTCTCCTTGGGGAGGTCCTTTACTTCCCTTGTTAGCTGTATTCTACCATGATTAAGTCAGCCTCATTTCTGGGATGCCAGGCTGGTTCAACATATGGAAATCAATAAATGTAATTCATCACATAAACAGAACTAAAGACAAAAACTACATGGCTATCTCAATAGATGCAGAAAAAGCCTTTAATAAAATTCAACATCTGTTCATGTTAAAAACTATCAATAAACTAGGTATTGAAGGAATAGACCTCAAAATAACAAGAGCCATTTATGACAGACCCATAGCAAATATCATACTGAATGGAAAAAGCTGGAAGCATTCCCCTGGAAAACCAGCCCAAGACAAGGATGCTCACTCTCACCACTCCTATTCAACATAGCATTGGACATTCTGGCCAGGGCAGTCAGGCAAGAGAAGGAAATAAGTGTATTCAAAGAGGAAGAGAGGAAGTCACATTGTCTCTATTTGCAGATGACATGATCCTATATGTAGAAAACCCCATCGTCTCAGCCCACAAGCTTCTTAAGCTGATAAGCAACTTCAGTAGCCTCAGGATACAAAATCAATGTGCAAAAATCACAGACATTCCTGTACACAAACAATAGGCATGCAGAGAGCCAAATCATGAATGAATTCCCATCCACAATTGCTACCATGACCATAGTTAATAGCAATCTATTCTATACTTAAAATTTGCTAACAGAGTAAAATTTAAATGTTCTCATCACAAAAAAAGATAAATATTGGTATCATTTGGCTCTGGGTCCCCACCCACATCTCATCTTGTAACTTCCCTAATTCCCATGTGTTGTGGGAGGGATCTGGTGTGAGATGATTGAATCATAGAGGCAGGTCTTTCCTGTGCTGTTCTTGTGATAGTGGATGACTCTCATGAGATCTGATGGTTTTAAAGGAGTTTCTCTGCACAAGTTCTCTCTTTTTGCCTTCCGCCATCCATGTAAGATGTGACTTGTTCCAACTTGCCTTCCACCATGATTATGAGGCCTCCCCAGCCATGTGGAACTGTTAGTCCAATAAATCTGTTTCTTTTATAAATTGTCCAGTCTCAATTATGTCTTTATCAGCACCATGAAAATGAACTAATAGCATATATGAGGTAATTAATATGCTAATTAATTTGATTTAGCCAGTCTACAATTCATAGGTATTAAAAAACACTATATTGTACACCATAAATATGCACATATCTGTCAATTAGAAAAAAATAAAAAGGCTGATAATTTACAATAGAACTAAACTTTTGAACTGTTCTGAAAATATATTTTTTGTTTATTCTGTTTGGCAAATTGGCCTAGTCCCCATATGCTAAGTGCCAACATTAGATGATTAAGTTTAATATATGTGCTTATAGGCATAGTTCTGGATACAAACATGACCATCAGAAGTTTAATCCTAGAAGAACAACATTAGAACAATTTCGAAAGAACAATAATGTCATAAATAGGAGTTATGGACTGCACTGTGTTTGCTCAAATTCATGTTGAAACTCTAATTCTCAATGTGATTGTATTTGGCCTTCTAAAGAGGTAATTAAGGTTAAATAATGTTAGATAGGTGGGGTCTTAAGTCAACATGACTGAGACACCAAGAATGTGGTCACACAGAGGAGGGGTCCTGTGAGGACACAGCAAGAAGACAGCCAATCTGCAAGCCAAGAGAGAGGCTCAGGAGAAACCAACTCTGCTGGCACCCTGATCTTGGACTTCCAGCTTCCAGAAATGTGAGAAAATAAATTTCTGTTCTTTAAGCCACCCAGTCTATGATATTTTGTTATGGCAACCCTAGAAAATGAATACAGTAGCTTAATAACAACTTGGGGTGGAGAAACAAACTTGGAACTGGGAGTCTTTCATTCTGGTACAGACTTAGGGAATGTCTCTCTTTTCTGACCTTGAGTAAGCCTCACATTCTTATTAGTACAATTTAAAAAAAAAAACTTAGCTGAGAGAACTCTGATAATTGCTCTTGTTCTCATATATTTTGTCCTATTATATTGTCAATAATAGTAAGAGGTAACTTATATTTGAGGTTTTCTATGCATCTGGCATTCTTCTATTAGTGCATTCTGGCACAAGGATACAGAAACCAGTGCATGCTATAGCTCTCCCAGACATCCAAGGGCAAGACTGCAATACTATTCTTCATTCTGGTGCAAGCATACAGAGGAGGATAGAATGCTATTGCATTGATTCTATAAACTGCAACTCTGCAATATCTGTTTACATTGTGTTAGAATCTCTGAAAGATTACCAACAGATTTTATTTATATTTTCTTATTTATTCTTTTCAACAAACAAACAGTGCCCTTACTCATCTACTCCTCAGAGCATTCCACGATATTGTTATTTCATGATTTTAAACTGCCTAAACTTTCACAGATACACACATACATATAAACATGCTTTTGTGCAATATATTTCAAAAAAATAATGAGTATATTCATAATGGTAGCTAATATTTTCTGTACTAGAAACTTCATTAAGCAATTTATATGCATTATCAACTTCTTTGAATCCTTGCAACAATCCCATGAGGTAGGAATATCATCAACTTCATTTTACAGCGGGAGAAACCAATGCTTCACTGGAACAATTCAAGAGAAATTTTGCTAGCACTTTTAAGGCATACATGCTTAATAAATAATGCAATTCTGCTTCTTTGGAAAGTTACTAATTTCTGTACTGGACCACTTTAGGTTAATAAGTAAAAACAAGCCTTCAACAACAATAAAACTAAAGAAATCTCTTTCCAAAATTACCTCTTCCAAAAGAATGTTTACAGGAGTTTTTTCCAAATTGTGACAATTATCATTTAAGAATCTGAAATAAATTCACATATAGTTATTTCTGTGTCCTCTACATACAAAACCAAGCCCTCACTGCTATGATTTCTAACAAAACCTCAGGCTGACAGTTGTATTTAACACTTCCTCTTAATCCAAACTATGTAAGCACTGCTGGAACATCCAGTGAAACAAGGTTCAGAACTTGCCATGGAAAAGAGAAATTATCCTTCTTTATTCTGCCAACTGAACGGGCAGGCAATATCATGTTTGAGATAAAACTGGCACTTGATATTTTAACCCTGGAGTCAGACTTGCCTGCCTTGGTCATGACTTCTCCACAAGAAACATGATGTCCCCAATATACAATGTGTCCTATATTAGCCCACAAGCCATTGGAAGATATTATGATTCTTCATGGCCTTGTTGAGAATGACAGGTAGCTTGAGCAAATAAATGAGAATGTTCCAACCAGAATGCTGCATTTATTTTGAAAAGTCATAGAATTATTTTAAATCTACATAGGAATTTTTAAATCTGCATGGTAAAAATTTCTAATTTACCTGAAGAGATGATATTCCCTTAGCACCATTGCTCTAAATTTCTTTTTAGAGTAATAGGTGCCTATTGTTTTAAAGATAAACTAATATTAAGACTAATGTAATGAGTCATATAGCGGCCTCTCACTACATCCCATTCTACTTCCAGTTTGTAGAAAATCATATATAGCATCTAGCTATTGCTTCCAAATAACACATTTATATTTCTAATATATTTTATTTTTCAGCTTTTTATATTACTCAGGATTCTCTGTTGTCAATTCATTACCACCACTATCACACACATTCGAGGCCAAAACTATGTTTCCTGAGTCCTTTTTCCTAAGTCCAGGTTAGAAGTTGACATCACATAACACTTGGAAAATGTAAGTGTACCAGAATATGGCAAATGGGGGGAGGCAAGAGTGATCAGTTTTGTGTGCAGACATGAGCTTCATAGTGGCTTCCCGACGTGCTTGTAGAAGGCACTCACCCCACGGCTTCAGAATAGATTCTCACTGCCACCTTCTCCACCTTCTTGCAGCCGCTCACCAGCTTTTGGTAGCATCTTTACCAGTACCTGCACTTTCCCACTCAACCCAGCTCTTCCAAGAGTACCACAATCTCCCAATTCTACATAGATACTTTTTGTTCAGAATTCAGAGCTTGGTTTGTTTCTTTGGCCAAATCTAGACTGATGTTGTTATTGATACTGGAAGTAATTCCCAAAATAGAAAGTTTTAAATACAAAAATCTAAATTTTGTTCTCTGATATGACTAGATATAAAGACAACAGTGATCTCTGTCCAGTGGTATATTAGTCCGTTCTCACACTACTAACAAAGACATACTCGAGACTGGGCAATTTATAAAGGAAAAAGGTTTAATTGACTCACAGGTTCACATGGCTTAGGAGGTCTCAGGAAACACAATCATGGCTGAAAGGGAAGCAAACACTTCCTTTTGCACATGGTGGCAAGAAAGAGAGAAGTTCAAAGTGAAGCAGGAAAAGCTCCTTATAAAACCATCAAATCTTGAAAGAACTCACTCACTAACATGGGAACAGCATGGGGGAACTGCCCTCATGATCTAATCACCTCCCATGAGGTTTCTCTCTCAACACCTGGGGATTACAATTCAAGATGAGATTTGGGTGGGGACACGGAGCCAGACCACATCAAGTGGCAAATGGGAAACTCTGTGGTCTTCAGGGGCTACTTAGTTAAATTATTATCAATAATTACCTAGAATGAAATGCCTAGTTGAAGATATATCGTTGAAAAATCATATAGACAATTCAATAGAATACTATAACGGAAATAAGGAGTGTAAATACTATAAGGTTGGTTTATTGCTTCTGACTGAGCCGGTAAATGTGGAGTAAAAAAATATAATAATGATATCAGGACCAAAAATGTCCAGATCAACTTTCAGGTAAAAAAAAAAACACAAAAAAAAACAAAACAAAACTTTTCTCTGACTATCCTAAATGAATTCTTTATCTTCTGTGATGATAAGTTCAACATTTCTGAAAAACAAGCTCAAAATAATTTTTCCATAGGTAGAAAAATTAAATTCAAAATCTTCTGAAACCCCTTATGATGAGGTTAAGATTTTGATTAGGAAGGAGTAAAATTCTGAAAATTGGTATGGGATATATGGGTGGATTCTGATGAAAATGGAGAATGTGAACACCCAAATCCACCATGGCATTTTTTAATAGAAGTAGTAATTTCTTTCTTACTCATCTGAGAACATTAGCCTCCCCTTGTCTTAAAGACTTGTATTAAACTCTTCTGAGGTAGCTGAGTTATAGAGGGAATAATGATCCTTCTCAAGACCCACTCTTGTCACCTCTCATAGTTTCTAGACTTATAACAGACTCAAATCTCAGCAAGTCCCAGAAGAATAAGAACAACGTATAAGCTAGCTGAAGTCCCATACACATGAAAATAATTTTAAAATTTTGCCAATGTCTACTGGTACAAACCTAAATAATATGTGTGGGAATGAATTCTAAAGATAATAGACTATGGCAGAAGATATTAGGATATTGGATTAGGTTGAATTTATTGGTATAGTATATACTCCAGATATTCTGGATTCTATGGCATAGCTTGAGTGGCAGGTAGTAGCTCTCATAAATTTCTTGAAGACAGCAGTGGCCTATACCAAATAAAGTCATAATGCAAGAAATCCCTTGGTATGTTCAGTCTAGAAGAAAGTGTGTAATACTTTAGGATGGAATCTAAAGGATTAGAGAGATACAAAATTGTAGTAATATTATGATGTACCTATTCAGTTGTACCTTACTGAGGTACCCTAGGAGATTCAGGATGTTATTACCCTTACCAGAGTTTTTAAAAAACACATTTGCAATTGAAGCATCAGAATCCATGTAAGGCTTTCTAGTGGATGATATCTTTAACCCAGAAATAAGAATGTGAGGTGCTGCTATAAAACTCATTGAATCCCACGAGGTTGATGCCATTTCAGAATGGTGGGGTCTATTTGGTATAATTTAACACACAGAGACAAGATGGACATGGTTACTGTAATGGATAGCACAGCTAAAGCAACAATGTCTTGTCTCATGAGATTATTAGTTTTGTCCCCAGGACTGAAATATATAGACACTCTTGTAAAGTTTTACTTAAATTCTGAAAGTGAGGAACTTTAAGTTTTGTGAACAGAAATCTGGCTTTAATCATCACAAGAGAACCAAGTCTCCCCAGTCAATCTCAAGACTTGATGCATCTTCAAGCTTACTGATTTAGAGCCAGTTGAATGGAAGGCTGAATTCTCTTAAAGAAATCTGATACAGTGCCAAAAGTTTGCACTGTATATTTTCTTCTTAGTTTTCTCCGATGAGACCTTACTTGGGATCACTTACCAAAGCAGTAAATGGAAGAAAAGAAAATACTCAGCTGTTGGGGGATTACTAGACACCGTCTTTTAACTGACACTAATTCCTAGGAACTCAAACAGTCAGAGTAGGGGTTTATGAAAGCCAGGTGATTAATGGGATTTGCCTTTGATCCATCTGACAATGGGTCTCTTGGGTTCCTAATCCACTGTGTGGTTATTTTAATAGTCTTGGAAATTATAGTTGGAAGAGACATAACCAGCAACTGGCAGAATCCCCATGTTGTTCTCCTGACCCATAAAGTGAGGACTATTGTAGTATAGTATTGCCTGTAGAATTGCCACCATGTGCCAAAATAGTAAATCAGAATCAATACTGCCTTCCTGGGAGGACTGCAGAGATACCAACAACATCCTCATTCGATTACTCTATTCAGCCTATGTGGAAGAGAGACAGCTCTCAAAGAATGACAATAGATTACTATGAATTTAATCCAGTGGCAACTTCAATTGTAGATGATGTTCTGGATGAGGTTCTTGGCTGGAAATAATACATACAGTCCCTACGATCAGGCATGCAGCTAGTAGTCTACTGAGTGTTTTTTCCTTGATGACTACTAATATCTACTACTAGACAAGCACAGAAATACTTATTCACTCTCCTATTTCAGAGATATATGAAATGTACACTCCTATGTTATAATCTAGTGCAGAGATACTTTTATCATCCTGCATTACACAAGATATTATGCTAGTCCATCACACTGGTGATAGCATGCTGATTGAATGTGGTGAGAAGGAAGTAGAAATATCCTGGCAAGATACATGCATACCAGAGAGGAGGAAATAAATCCAACGAAATTTCAGCAATCTGCTACTTCAGTGAAATTCCTGAAACTTGAGAGTTCTGAAAAAGGTGAGATCTATCCTCAAAAATTAAGAGCTAAATCTTGCATCTGATATCTTCTACCACTAAGAAAGAGACATAATATCTAAAAAGCCTCTTTGAACCCTGGAGGCAAGATGGACTCACATAAGTAGGGTATGAAACAAATAATTTACCAAAACCTCTGTTAGGCTTCCAGTTTAGCATGTTTGGGCACAGAGTAAAATACATCTCTGTAATGTGCACAGGGTACTGTGCAAGCTGCTCTTTCACTTATACCATATGACCCAGCAGATGGAACAGTGCTTGCAGAACATGTAGCAGACAGGGATGCTACCCCATTCTCTTTGACCAGTTGGGCAAATGTCTTGATTCCGTCACTGTATTTTCACTGAACTTTTCAGAGGGGAAAAGAAAAGTATGTCTTCAACCTGCCCTGTTTAAGCATAACACCCTATCATTTTACAAGAGAATTGATCTTATGGCTATTTGGGACTGAGGTAAATACCAAAATGCACTTCTTTATATTTATTCTACAATTCTTATAACTCTCTAAAATCTAATTCAAAGTCAATTATTGAATTAACCAGTGCCAGTTCTATGACCTACACTGCACGTGTGATAGGTTCAATACTTACACCTTTTCTAAATGGAACTGTGCTAGTTCAACCCTAATTTGGAGGACTTGAAAACTAGAAATTTGGCATCAGAAGACCTGAATATGAGGTCTGGTGTTTCCTTACTATAGGACTCTGGACAAAATCACTTGAACTCTTTGTCAACCTCAGGTTTATCTTATTTAAAGAGCAGGTGATAATACTGTTTTACAAAGCCAATATGAGAATTAATATAAAATAATGCATATGAAACTTTCTGTATAGATCAGTCACTCAGCAAGCAGAATTATAAATAGAAAATGGCCAACATCACCTGGTAGTGCAAGTAAAAGCTCTCTTTACCAGCTTAGCTATACCTCCCAGGAACCATCTAATAAAGAATTCTCATTGTCATGTGCAAAGCCCTATATAAGTACAGTTAACCCTTTGGATGGGAACATCAGCAGCAACAAGAGATCCACCAATTACCCCCCGGTGACGCACAAGATGAAATGTAACAAAGGGTTTAGCCCTTCTTGGCTTACAGTTAACCTTACAGCTAAGAATAGTGTATAAGGAAAAGAGAGATTATTAGAAACCAAAATTTATAGGTCAGTAGGCTGTCAGCTAAAAGAAATCTTAATATTGAAAATTAAAGTATTATATATCTACAAAGAATGAGCTCAGTTCCGATACTATACATAGGCAGCCCAAAAATCACTGCCAACTTTGATATTACAGAAGAAGTTGTGAAAAAAAGCTTGTCAATATATTTTTAGAAAATTTAAATTTTTTAAGTATGAAAAATGAAATAGGACTAGTCCATTAAAATATATTGTTAGAAAAAAACAGCTGCTGACAATTTGATAAATTATTCATCCAAGAGTCTCACTAATGTAAAATAATTTATCCCACATATGTTGACAAAGGAAGAACTATCTGCCAGAAATGATGAACAGAATGATTTTAGGATCCTTCTAAAATGATTAGAAAATCCATTTGTCTTCTAAGTCCCTGTTTTCTCTTAATTTAAACTAAAAGTATTGGACATTTTTGACAAAAATTTGATGCAACGTTTAAAAAATACTTATGGTACACAAAAATGCTATTTTAGCAGCATAGCAGAATTAACATATACTACAGTGGTCTTCTGTAACAGAAATGGACAATTTGGGAAAACAAAACAGCAGAATGTCACTATGATATTGCCTTAGCTAACGCTATGGTTGAAAGAAAAAGAGAGACTTGATGGACACAGAGATGCACAACCCAGATTCCACTACAGGGAAGGACTCCTTGTCAGCACCTTCAGGGAATTCTTTGTAGCAGGAGCAACTGGGCCCAGACCACATTCAGCACATGATGGCCACGTCCAGTGATTGACTATTAGAAGAGAGATACAATGGTATTGCCGTTTCAATGCAATACGGGCAACTCCTACAGGCCATTCCGGCTTCAGAGTTTTGTGCGGGGTTAGCTGTCATAGGGAATTTAACACAGCTCAACAATCTCTAGGCCCAATCTCACTTGCTCCCTGATATGGTTCGTATCTGTGTCCACACCCAAACCTCACGTCCAGTCGTAATCCCCAGTGTTGGAGGAGGGACCTGGTGAAAGGTGATCAGCTCATGGGTGCAGACTTCCCCCTTGCTATTCTCATGATAGGGGAGTGAGTTCTCGCTAAATCTGGTTGTTTCTAAGTCTGTAGCACATCCTCCTTCCCTCTCTTTCTTCCTGCTCTGGCCACATAAGATGTGTCAGCTTTCCCTTCACCTTCCACACATGATTGAAAGTGCTCTGAGGCCTCCCCAGCCATGCTACCTGTACATCCTGTGGAACCATGAGCCAATTAAACCTCTTTTCTTTATAAATGACCCAGTGTCAGGTATTTCTTTATAGCAGTGCAAGAATGGACTAATACACTCCCCTTATTTTCCAAGGGCACTCTAATAAACTTTCTGCAAACTAAACTTCATCTCATAATCCACTTTGCAAACAATTTTCAATAAAGAGCAAATATCAGAAGTATCAACTTTTTCACCATTTCCTCATTCATTTGTCAATTCAACAAGCACTAATTTAGTGCCAACTATAAAGCAAATTAAATTGTGAGAGTTTGCAGGCAAGGAAAAGCATTTCTACACCAAAGGACTTCACAATCTAATGACGAAGATTATAAATTGCAATGAAAACTGTAAATTGCAATAAAAGAGAAGTGCTATAAAAGATATGAAAAGCCCTCTACAGAATAACAGAGAAGGAAAGGACTTCCTTGCCCAAGAAATCAGGTGAAACAACAACAACAAAATACTAGATTTGAGTTGACTCCAGTTACATGAGGAGGCATATTTGGCTGAACTTAGGAAATGGTGCCCATCCTTATTTAGAGTCCAAGACAACACTAGGGCATTTGTTAAGAAGGTGTAACCCACTCCAATGCATTTGAACAATACACTGTATAAATAGTCTCCCTTACTTGCCAGAGACAGAACTATCATTTTGATATCAGTAGAAGTTCCAATAGGTTTTGAGCTGCTGAAGGTGGTAATCAGTAGTTAAATAAAGTATCACTATATATAACTAAACATTTATGCCTTTGCCAAAAAGGAACTGAATTTGGCTCCTGAAGTCTTTATGAAGTCCTTTTGTGGCCAGTATATAGGGGCATAATTTTGCCTTTTTGTGTTTTAGTTGGCTTGGTTTTTTGTACGTTTTTATTACAAAACTATAGGGCAAGCAACCTTTTGAAATTTATTTAAGGACATCTACCATGTAAAAATTGACTACCAAATCTGTTTGCAAAAAAAGGAACCCACAGCACAGTGGAAGGTATGACCTACGTTTCAAATTCTTCTTCCCAAGAAATATGATTAAAAAATATGATGGTGCAAACCAGGAAGACCCTAAGTAACATAAGGGAGCAAGGATGGAGACCCCTCTAGATGCAGACACCCAGACATGTTGCCTATCTTCTAGAAAACAGAAGCTGAACACCCAAGGTGAAGGTCAATATATGGAGTTTAATTAAAGGATCCTGGCAATTAGGGGATGAAATCATTCTCATTGAGAAACCACACAGGCTAGGAGGATAGCTAGACAAGTGAACCATAATTGAGGCATGATCCAAGACCACACCAGTTCCATCTGATAGAAGAAGCAGTTTCCAACACCTGAATCAAAGTCAGAGCATCACAGGAGTGGATGGAACATACCCTAGAGTGCTCTTCATTTGGACATGGAAGTCGGAATAAACTCTCAGGCACCCAAACACCATGTTCCTCCTTGGGATGCAACCTAATGTGGAGGAGGATGTCCATGTGGAAATATTGAACTTGCTGAGTAAATATAAAATTTAGGACTGGGCGCGGTGGCTCACGCCTGTAATCCCAGCACTTTGGGAGGCCGAGGCGGGCGGATCACGAGGTCAAGAGATCGAGACCATCCTGGTCAACATGGTGAAATGCCGTCTCTACTAAAAATACAAAAAATTAGCTGGGCACGGTGGCGCGCGCCTGTAATCCCAGCTACTCAGGAGGCTGAGGCAGGAGAATCGCCTGAACCCAGGAGGCGGAGGTTGCGGTGAGCCGAGATCGCGCCATTGCACTCCAGCCTGGGTAGCAAGAGCGAAACTCCGTCTCAAAAAAAAAAAAAAAAAAAAAAAAAAAAAAAAAATTTAATCATAGCCCAAAGTGGGAACAATCCAAAGCCCATCAACTTGTGAATAGACAAATGAACTGTACTATACCTAAGCATTGAAATACTAATGGTTAAAAAAAAAAAAAGCAAACTACTACAGCACAGATGAATCTCAAAATTATGAAAAGAAAGAAGCCTAACACAAAAGATCACATAGTGTCTGATCCATTTATAGGAAATGTCCCCTGAAAGAGTAGATTAGTAGTCACCAAAGCTGGCAGTGGGAACTGGGCTTGACTGCAAATGGGTTGTAGAGTCTTAAGAGGATGATGACAATGTTATAAAATTGTCATGATGTCTGCACAACTCTGTAAATATACTAAAATTCACTAAATAGCTGTATACTTTTAAATTTATATTATGATATATGAATTATGCCTCAAGAAAACTGTTAAAAATAAATGACATTTGACATTTTTTCTTTAATTCCATGTACTAGGTTACAAATGATTTCTGTGACTTACTAGTCCTCAAAATCACAAGAGGAAAAACTTATTTCTTCTAAAGAATGATCTGACATAGCCATGGCCTAGGAAATTTGACAAGAAAAATAGCATGAATTACAAATTAAATGTGAAAAGTCCTTTTACCTCAAAATTGGCCATGTAATTTACAGACAGCTAATTCTCAATTAGCAGAAAAGACATTCTTTACATGGTCTTAACCATAAAAATTGTCAAGCTGTCTTCCCAGATTAGTTCCTGGACAGAGACCATTATTTGTCCATTAATCTCAGCTGCCATTTCTATTAGCATCTCATTTAAGACCTATTAGTACAAAGAATCTGGCCTCTCATAAGAAGGTTTTAAAAGAAAATATTAAACCTGAAGTATTAATTCATTCCAGTAATAATTATTCAGGACAGCTTATGTTCCCAAAGTTATAAATCCAATGATAACTCAAAAAGAGGATATTCTTATATATTTAGTTATGAAATGCCTTGTTACTAGACTTAGAAATATCTTAACAAGCACAAGGATTGAAGATACATTTTATCACTTCAGAAAAGAAGGATTTATACTAGTAGTCCCCAACTTTTTGGCACCAGGAACCAGTTTCATGGAAGACAGTTTTTCAATGGATCAGCCAGGGGGTTGGAGAGAATAGTTTCAGGATGATTCAAGCACATTACACTTATCATTAGATTCTCAAAAGGAGTTTGCAACCCTATGCAAGATCCCTCACATGCACAGTTCACAATTGGGTTTGAGCTTCTTTGAGAATCTAATGTCACTGCTGATCTGACAGTAGAGCTCAGGCAGTAATGCTCTACTCTGAAGCAGAGTTCAGGCAGTAATGCTCACTCACCCACCGTGGCTCATCTCCTGCTGTGAGGCCAGCAGACCAATATCATGGTTTATATTCCTTATAATCTGTTTTGTCTGATACATTCTCTCTCTTCCTCTCTCATAAATAACATTCGACATAATAACATTGCTATATTAATTAGCTCAAAAGTATTTACTGGACTGCTACTACATGTGAGTGCTGTCATTTAATGTTGAAGACTTAATATGACAGTATCTCTGACTACAAGGAGTGTTCAGTTTAATAATTTCATTTTTAACCCCAAATTATTTTATGATAATGCATATGTAATAGATCAATTTGAAATGTATTTTCATTAGAAAGTGATATGGTTTGGCTGTGTCCCCATCCAAATCTCATCTTGAATTGTAGTTTCCATAATCCCCATGCTGTAATGGGAGGGACCTGGTGGGAGGTAATTGAATCATGGGGATAGTTATCTTCATGCTGTTCTCAAGATAGTGAGTGGTTCTCAGGAGATCTGATGGTTTTATAAAGGGTTTTTCCCCATTTACTTGTCACTTCTCTCTCCTACCACTTTGTGATGAAGGATGTGTTTGCTTCCCCTTCTGCCATGATTGGAAGTTTCCTGAGGCTTTCCCAGTCATGTGGAACTGTGAATCAGTTAAACCTCATTCCTTTGTAAATTACACAGTATTGGTTAATTCCTCACAGCAGCATGAGAAGGGACTAATACAGAAAGTGAAAAATAACTTTCTGCATTAAAAGACTTTTTTTTAATTTTAAGGTTCATATATATGAACATTATTGATTATATATGAATATATATAAAATTAATCTCCATGGCTATTTTTTCTAAGAAATTTTTTAGGCTTTATTTTGTGTGGACCTCATCATTAATAATATATATCTAACATCATATCATATTCTTCATTTTGTGAGCGGGTTGTAGAACTCTTTTTTTGCACAAAGCATTAGGATTTAGCTGTATTTTGAAGGTGAAGAAACTGAGGCTGTAAGAGTTAAGAGTCTAACTTCCTGCCCTCATCTGTTGACTGTCTTGCTCTTTTCCCTATACATACATTATTCTCTGCTCTCCTCACTCTCAGTTGATGACATAGAAAATTTAAGCAATCTTTTAAGCAACTAGGAAAGAATGTCAACAAATTCCACTACCATATCTGCATGCTTTCCAGCATCTGTCCTCATAAACTCATCAACTTTTCTATGATTAGAGACGTACTATCCATGCTTCAACCTAAAGAAAATCTCTTAATGCATGCACTTGATTCCACCTCTTCTTGCCATCCCAAGGAAATTGTTTCAGAAATTGTTCAGTCAATTTTCCATACAATCCATATTTCCCTCTCTACTACATCATTCCCATTAATATACAAACCTGCTACCATTTCTCCCATTGTTTAAAAAGAAATCTCATCTTGACTTCTAAATATTGCTCCATGTCTCTGCCTCCTACTACAGCAAAATGCTATGTATACGGAATGCGATGTATATCACCCCCAAAATGTTATGTATACTGAATTCTTTAATTTCTCCAATCCATTTTCTTCTTAAAATCCCAAAAAGCCTTCTGTTCCCACCACTTCACCAAATGATCAAGTTATCAATGACTCTATATAGTGGAATCCATTAATTAATTCTTAATTCAAACCTTACGGGATTTTTTTATGTTGTACACAACTGATAAACAGTTCTTCCTTAAAGCAATTTATTCACTGGGATATCAAGGATTCTTTTAGCTTTTCTCCAATCTCACTGATTGTTGTTCCATGTCTCTTTTACTCCTATTCTCCTTGATGCCTCAAGGGACTGTTCCAGGACTTGAGGCACTGTCTACACTCATTCTCTAGGTCACTCTTGGTGATTCTGCTTTTTGTTTGTTGTTGTTCCAGCCAAAATGTAGGAGTTACAGAGGCATGATCATAGCTGACTAAACTTGAACTCTTGGGCTCAAGCAATACTCCCTCCTCAGCCTCCCAAGTAGTTGGACTACAGGCCCTTGCCACCATACCTGGCTAATGTTTCAAATATGTTGTAGAGACAGGGTCCTGCTGTGTTGCCCAGGCTGATCTCAAACTCCTGGCCTCAGGCGGTCCACTTGCCTTGGCCTCCCAAAGTGCTGGGATTATAGCCATAAGCCATGACACCTGGTCCACATTCTATTTTGTGAAGCTGGAAAAGGAAAACTGCTAATTACAATTATCTTTTGTCTGCTGGTCTCATTTATGTTCTGCCATTTGGAAGTGCAGCAGGTAAATTGAAAGATTGGGGGAGGGAGAAGAAACTTGACTCACCATGGCTCATCACACTGGAAGACACAGCTAATTCCAGTAGTGGCAGTTTTTCAAACATTTCTTAGGGAGGTTGTAGGGTCCTCGTATGCTACATTACCAGAATCAGTCTCCTTATGCCCTCTCAGAAACACCAGGCACATGATGTCACCTCCTCAGAGGTCTGAGCCCTAGCGCATTGACCTCTCTTCCAAGCCTTTAAATTTTATTAATCCCAAACTGTTACTTCTCCAGCTAAGGCGTGATAATTTCTTCCTGAAGTTATTACATATGTGATTCCTTATTAGTGCCTTGTTGTCTTCTTGTTGCTCCAATACCTAACATCCTTTTATATTGCATCCTCTAGTTAAAATAATTGTATGGTTTCTGCTTCCTGGTTGGACACCAACCATCACAGTGATCTGCTCTAACAATACAGTTTGAAATATCACCTTATGCTGATGACTCCCAGATCTTTCTTCTAAACTCCAGACTTGTATTAGGTTGAATGATGCTAAATTGCTAATTTTATAGTTATATGCAATTAAATATCAGCAACTGCATGTGTTTTAACACCAATATAAAACTAACAGACACCTCAGATTTAAAATGTCCAAAACAAAACCCTCCATCAACTTTTCTGGCTCTCTCAATTCAGTTTGATGGCATCAGCACAACTTCCAGTTGCTCAGGCAAAAATTATGGAGTTGTCCTTGCCTCTTCTCTGCCTACACCCCACATTCAAACTACAAGCAAGTACTGTTGGCTCTACTTTCAAAATATGTGCAAAATTTGGTCATTTAATCCTATTCCCAACACCAACCTGAACTGAATCTCTATCAACTCTGTGATACATCCTAACTAGTCTTCCTACTTCCTCTTACAGTTATTCTCATCAAAATACCCATAATAATCCCTTTAAGTCATTCAGTCAGATGATGTCACCCTCCACCAAAAACCCTACAGTGGTTTCTCACTTTGGCTAGGATAAAAACTCTGCCAACAGTGGTCTCCTTGGTATGACTTGAACATTCCAGGCAAACTCCTGCCTTGTAGCCATTATGTTGAAATTGACAGAATGTTCTTCCCTGAGATATCTGGTGGAGTACCCTTCACACTTATTTCACGACTTTGTGAAATATCACTGTTATGGACTGAATTATTGTCCTCCAAATTCATATTTTGAAATCCTAATCCCCAGCACCTCAGAATGTGAATGTGTATGGAAATATGAGTCTTTACAGAGGTAACTAAGTTAAAGTAAGGTCATTGTGGTGGGTCTCAATCCAATGTGGCTGATATCCTTATAAAATGGGGGAATTCTGAGACAGACATGCACTTGGGGAGAAGACTGTGAATGTAAAGATGGCCATCTACAGACCAAGGAAAGGGGCCTGGAACAGCTCCTTCCCTCACAGCCCTCAGAAGGAACCAAGTCTGCCAACACTTTGATTTAGGAACTCCAGCCTCCAGAACTCTGAGACAATACATTTTTGTTGATCAAGCATCTAGTTTGTGGTACTTTGTTATAGCAGTCCTGGCAGACTAATATATCCTCTCACAAGAGTAGATGGACATTAGGCACTGGATAAAGCCCATACTCCATCTGGTCTTAAAGAGCTGGGGACACTCAGAAAAAAATTTCTGTGAAGAAACAGGGGGAAATGCCCATCTACATACCAAGTTGAGAGGCCTCAGAAGAAACTAATCTCACCTATACCTTAACCTTGGACTTATCAATTCCAGAATTGTGAGGAAATATATTTCTGTAGCTTAAGCCATCCAGTCTGTGGTATTTGTAATGGCAGCTCTAGAAGACTAATAAATTCACTTTTTCAATGAGGCAATCTTAACCATTCTAGTTAAAACTGCAATTAACCAAACCTTGGTACCCCATGCCCATCTACCTTGGCTGTTTTCATATTTCTCTTTGCAGAGAATATCCTCAAACTGATCATATATTTATTTTACTCAAGTAATGCTAGATTGCAGTATAAATAAAGCCAAAAGCACTTAAGAACCAAACACAATACAATTTTATCTGTCACATGTGAAACAGTCAAAGCTGTGTTACTGGTCAGAGGGCAGCTTTTCTTTATATGGTGATTCAGTGCATGGCCCCTTCCATTCTGTGGCTCCATCATTCCCTGCAACCTTGTGATGCATGAAGTTAGAAGACAAATGAAGGTGAACATGCAGGGTCATGCCAGCCTTGGCCAGAAAATCGCACTCTCTAATTGCAAGAGCAATTAGAGAGTCACAGAGCACATCTAGTTGCAAGATGACCTGGGAAATATAGTCTAGCTGTGTTTAGAAAGATAAAAATAGAATAGATAAGCATCTCTTCCACGATACCTTCCTGAGTTCTCATGTTTATTGTTTGATCATTTTCTCCCTCACTAAAATGCAATCTCCACAAGAGCAAGAGATCTTGCAGACTTTCTTAACTGATGTCTTCTTCCATGAAACTGAACTAGTGCCAAGTACAGGGTAGTCACTCAAAAATATTGGCCTAATAAATTAATGAATACCACATGTTGTATGGGATAGAAAAGAAGGGCGAAGGATCATCCACACATTTGGAGAATTTCCTTCCTGTGGGGGAGCATAAAACATTCCTACAAGTATAGAGTTAAACAGGAAAAAACATAAGTTGAAAGGTGGGTATAGGACAACTGTGTATATAAGCAGTAAGAGAACTCATTGCCAGGGGTGGAACCACCTTTGGTTCAGATAAGAATGGGGGTATTTTATTTAAATTAGCTAAAAATTATAAATGTCATTCTGTAGTTTATAATTGCTTAGAGGAACTTCAGAGCTCTTAGGAGATATTTCATAAGTTCTTAAAATAATGAACTATTTCTATAAAAATTACTAAAACCTATCTTTTTTGAGCAATTGTTATACAAGGAACAGTATTAAATGGTTTATACATATTACATAATTTAATCCTCAAACAATCTTATTGAGTTGGTATGTATATTTTTTTTTACCAAGGAATTTAAGAAAAATAGGACTTTTAATTTAACAAATTTTATAATTTTCTCCAGGGGGATTTCTAAAGAATTTATTGCTAGCTAATTCACTGTTTTTGTTGCTATTATAAATTACAATTTTTTGTGCTTTAAGCTTTAGGTACATTTTTAACTTGGCTATATAACTAAAGAACATATAAATATATACATACATATAATCTTGTAACCAGAAACACTTTAAGCCAGTTCATATATTAATTTGGCAATATATTCTCTAATACATTTTATTCAGATGATCATAATATCTGCAACAAAATTTTTCTCTTTCTAGCCAATCCTTACATTTTATTCCAGGTTCTTTCCATTCCATTTCAGATATCTAATGAGGAAGAACAGCTATTAAAATGTTTAATACAAGTGGAAATAGCTTGCATCTTTAATCACTTATGGATAAAAATACTTTTTAAGGTTTTTAGGGTTTTGGAAGATAGTCTTTATTATGTTAATTTTTTTCACTTTCTCATTTTTTAAAGTGGTTTTTATTGTTGTTTTTACTCTGGAATTAATGTTGAATTTCATCCATTGTTATTACCGTAACTATGAAAATGATTTTATATTTTCCTCTTCATATGTCAACACTGCAGGTTGTATTCAAGACATTATTTCAGGTCTACCTTACTAAGAGAACGTTGATTGTGTTTGAGTATAGATAGGTCATGTAGTTCATAAGCTGGACTGCTCCTCAATATCAAGGGTGAATTTTGATGAGTCTGAATTAACCATAGTAATTCTATTATCTATCTCAGTGATTGGTTTAAATATAAATGAATGACATGACCTGGCCAGTGAGACATAAAATGTATTCTTGCTAGGAGATTCCAGAAAAAGGACATGGAAAGAACTCATCTACATAACTGTCCAGGGAATCATCACACATTGAATATTGCAAGGAGTAAAAATAAATTGAACCTAGATTCCTGATAACACAGTTGTGTTCCTAAGTTAGCCCTAAACTCATCCAACATCTTGGCTTCTTGTTTTGTAAATTCATACATGATATTTTTTTGTTATTGTTGTTATCCTCCATCTTACTTGAAGTCAAAAGCATTCTAATATTCAGTGAATTACCCATGTAGGTTTTCCAATGTTAAACCAACCATTCCTGCATCACAAATCACAGCCTACTTAATCCTGATGTTATTTATTTTTTGTCATCCAGCATTTGGGGTAGCTGGATTTTATTTAAACATGTGCATCTACATTCAGTAGTGAGATTGCTTTATAATTTCCCTTTTTATATTGTCAATGTACAAAGTAATAGCAGCATAAAATGAGATGGGAAAATCTCTCTGTTCTTCTGAAGAGCTTGTATCAAGTTTGAATTACTTATTCCTTGGACATCTGCTGTAACTTGGCTAACAATCTGAACTGAGTAGATATTTTCTCAGTTTAGTTGTGTTAGTTATGTTGTGTGCCTTCTGTGGGAGGAGGGACAAGTGATTTATTAATCACAAATCTGATGTCTTAAAAATCATAGGGTATTAGATTGGCTATATTTTTTGAATCATTTGTGGCAACATGCATAAATGCACATTTTTACAGAAAATTATCTTTTACTTCCAAATTGCAAATATGTTGTCACAGAATTCTTCAGTATATACCCACAATATTGAAACATGGAAACATTACCTCTTGTCATGCCCTGTACATTACTAATATTCTTCTTTCTTTCTCCTAGATCAATCTTTTCAGACAATGGGAGGTTTATCCATATTTTTGATTGCTGATCCTATCCTCTCTATTGTTCCTTTGTTTCTAATTCATTAATTTTCACTTTTACTTTTATTATTTTTTATTTCATAGTTTTATATTGTTATTTTTGACTTTTTGTTTAGATTATTAACCTTTAATCTTCTTTCCTAATACATAGATTAAAGATAATACTTCTCTGCCTGTGTAGCACTTAGACTGTATGACACTTAATTTTATATGTGCTGTATACATTTTTATTCATTTTGACTTACTCTTCAACTTCAATTAAAACATCTACTTTTGTCAATGAGTTATTCAAAAATTTGGCTTGTTGTTGGTGCTGTCATTAATATTGGAATGAGTCATCAAATTACAGTGAGGATTTGGATTGTGATTTCTAACCACCAGACTACATATTCTCTCTAAAATATCCTGGCTTTACCATATGTCTTCATCTATGGAATATGCACTTTCCATTCATCTCATTGAAAGAAAATTACAAATTTTTTATATAACTGATCAATCATTTCTATATGTACGTTGTAAGAGATAGTATTATAAGTCAACCACTATGTGGCAGAAACCAGAATTTTCTTCTAAATTATATTATACATATATTTTTCTATAGCTAGCAATGCACTTATCCAGATGGTCAAAAATTGCTGCATTCTCTGATGTTATTGTCTAAAACTAAACTGCATAGAGTCAGTGGCAATCTAGTAGAAAACTAAGGACAGCTTTTCTTTCTTTTTTAATTATACTTTAAGTTCAGGGATACATTTGCAGAATGTGCAGGTTTGTTACATAGGTATACACGTGCCATGGTGGTTTGCCACACCCATCAACCCATCATCTCCATTAGGTATTTCTCCTAATGCTGTCCCTCCCATAGCCCAGCACCCCCTAATAGGCCCCAGTGTGTGATGTTCCCCTCCCTGTATCCATGTATTCTCATTGTTCAACTCCCACTTATGAGTGAGAACATGCAGTGTTTGGTTTTCTGTTCCTGTGTTAGTTTGCTGAGAATGTTGGTTTCCAGCTTCATCAATGTCCCTCCAAAGGACATGAACTTATCCTTTTTTATGCCTGCCCAGTAATCCATGATGTATATGTGCCACACTTTCTATATCCAGTCTATTTTTGATAAGCATTATGTTGGTTCCAAGTAGTTGCTATTGTTAATAGTGCTGCAATAAACATACATGTGCATGTGTCTTTATAGTAGAATATTTTATAATCCTTTGGGTATATACCCAGTAATAGGATTGCTGGGTCAAATGGCATTTCTATTTCTAGATCCTTGAGGAATCGCCACACTGTCTTCCACAATGGTTGAACTAATTTACACTCCTACCAACAGTGTAAAAGCATTCCTATTTCTCCCCATCTTCTCCAGCATCTGTTGTTTCCTGACTTTTTAGTGATCATCATTCTAACTGACATGAGATGGTATTTCATCATGGTTTTGATTTGTGTTTCTCTAATGACCAGTGATGATGATGAGATTTTTTTCATATGTTTGTTGGCCACATAAATATCTTCTTATGAGAAGTGTCTGTTCATATCCTTCACCCACTTTTTTATGGGGTTGTTTCTTGTAAATTTGTATAAGTTCCTTGCAGATTCTGAAGATTAGCCCTTTGTCAGATGGATAGATTGCAAAAATTTTCTCCCATTCTGTAAGTTGCCTGCTCACTCTGATAATAGTTTCTTTTGCTGTGCAGAAGCTCTTTAGTTCAATTATATCCCATTTATCAATTTTGGCTTTTGTTGACATTGCTTTTGGTGTTTTAGTCATGAAGTCTTTGCCCATGCCTATGTCCTAAATGGTATTGCCTAGGTTTTCTTCTAGGGTTTTTATGGTTTTAGGTATTATGTTTAAGTCTTTAATCCATCTTGAGTTAAATTTTGTATAAGGTATAAGAAAGGGGTCCAGTTTCAGCTTCCTGCATATAGAAAGTTTTCCTAACACCATTTATTAAATAGGAAATCCTTTCTCCATTGCTTGCTTTTGTCAGATTTGTCAAAGATCAGATGGTTGTAGATGTGTGGCATTATTTTTGAGGCTTCTGTTCTGTTTCATTGGTCTATATATCTGTTTTGGTACCAGAACGATGCTGCTTTGGTAACTGTAGCCTTGTAGTATAGTTTGAAGTCAGGTAGCAGGATGCCTCCAGCTTTGTTCTTTTTCTTAGGATTGTCTTGGCTATACAGGCTCTTTTTTGGTTCCATATGAAATTTAAAGTAGTTTTTTTCTAAATTGTGAAGAAAGTCAATGATAGCTTGATGGGGATAGGATTGAATCTATAAATTACTTTGGGCAGTATGGCCATTTCATGATATTGATGCTTCCTATCCATGAACATGGAATGCTTTTCCATTTGTTTGTGTCTTTTCTTATTTCCTTGAAAAGTGGCTTATAGTTCTGCTTGAAGAGGTCCTTCATATCCCTTGTAAGTTGTGTTCCTAGATATTTTATTCTCTTTGTATCAATTGTGAATGGAATTTCACTCATGATTTGGCTCTATTATCGGTGTAAAGGAATGCTTGTGGGTTTTGCACATTAATTTTGTGTACTGAGACTTCGCTGAAGTCGCTTATCAGCTTAAGGAGATTTTTGGGCTGAGATGATGGGGTTTTCTAAATATACAATCAAATCTGACTTCCTCTCTTCCTATTTAAATATCATTTATTTCTTTCTCTTGCTTGATTTTTCTGGCCAGAACTTCCAATACTCTGTTGAATAGGAGTGGTGAGATAGAGGGCATCCTTGTTTTGTGCCAGTTTCCAAAGGGAATGCTTCTAGTGTTAGCCCATTCAATATGATATTCACTGTGGGTCTGTTATAGATAGCTCATATTATTTTGAGATACATTCCATCACTACCTAGCTTATTGAGAGATTTTAGCATAAAGGGCTGTTGAATTTTGTTGAAGGCCTTTTCTGCATCTATTCAGATGTGGTTTTTGTCATTGGTTCTGTTTATGTGATGGATTATGTTTATTGATTTGTGTATATTGAGGCCAACTTGATTGTGATGGATAAGATTTTTGACATGCTGCTGGATTTGGTTTGCCAGTATTTTGTTGAGGATTTCCGCATTGATGTTCATCAGGGATATTGACCTGAAATTTTCTTTTTTTGTTGTGTCTCTGGCAGGTTTTGGTATCAGGATGATGCTGGGTTCACAAAATGAGTTAGGGAGGAGTTCTTCTTTTTCTATTGCTTGGAATAGTTTCAGAAGGAATGGTACCAGCTCTTCTTTTTACCTCTGGTAGAATTTGGCTGTGAATCCATCTGGTCCTGGGCTTTTTTGGTTGGTAGGCTATTAATTACTGCCTCAATTTCAGAACTTGTTATTGATCTATTCAGGCATTTAACTTCTTTTTGATTTAGTCTTGGGACGGTGTATGTGCCTAGGAATTTATCAATTTCTAGATTTTGTATTTTATTTGTGTAGAGGTGTTTATAGTATTCTCTGATGGTAGTTTGTATTTCTGTGGAATAAGTGGTGATATCCCCTTTATCATTTTGTACTGTGTCTATTTGATTCTTCTCTCTTTTCTTCTTTATTAGTCTGGCTAGTGGTCTATCTATTTCATTAATCTTTCAAAAACACCTGTTCCTGGATTCACTGATTTTTGTGAAGGGTTTTTTGAGGATTTATGAACTTTCTGACAAAGAATCCAAAATAATTCCCTTAAGGAAGTTAAGTGGGCTACAAGAGAACACAAGTAACCCTCTAAGAAAAAAACAGAAATGCAAAACATGAACAAAATGAGAAGTTCAACAAAGTTCAACAAAGAGGTAGAAACTACAAAAAGAACCACATAGAAATTCTAGAGGTGAGAGAGATCCAAGATGGCTGATCACTAGCAGCTCGGGATTGTAGCTCCCAGAGAAAGCGCACAGAACGACAGGACGCCACACTTTCAGATGAATTTTTGGTACCCATGGACCGGAAGATTCCCAGTGGAGGAGGCCCACAGGTCACCAGGGCAACTCTCGTGGCAGGCATCGTGGTTTTGCCCGTGCCCCTGCATGGTGGTTCTTGGTGCAGAGTAAACGGGACTGATGGATGTTTGGAGCTCTGGGAAGGCAGAGTCACCCATTTACCTGATTGAATAAGGGACTCAAGAGGGAAGCCAGACCGGAGATTCCTGGGCAGAAAAGCACCACTAATCTTGATGCCGCTGTTTTGGCTGGTGCAGTGGGTTGCTCAGATTTCGGCACTGGGAAACAACAAGTTGGACGTCCACTCAGAGACCTAATTTGAATATAGACAATTACAAGGACAACAGGTGGATGAACAATGAAGGGAAGAAACCAGCGTAAAAAGGCTGAGAATACCCAAGATCAGAATGCCTCTCCTTCTACAGATGATCACAGTTCCTCATCAACAAGAGAACAAGACCTGACTGAGAACGAGTGCGTTCCATTAACAGACTTAGGCTTCAGAAAGTGGATAAGGAAGTTTAGTGACTTAAAAGAACATGTTCTAGCCCAATGTAAAGAGAGTAAGAACCTTAAAAAAAGGTTTGAAGAAATCCTAATGAGAATAGACAATTTAAAGAGGAATTTAAGTGAATTAATGGAACTGAAGAATACAATATGAGAACTCCGTGAAGTATGCACAGGTTTTAACAGTCAAATTGATCAAGCAGAAGAAAGGATATCAGAGGTCAAAGACCAACTTAATGAAATGAAACAAGAAGACAAGATTAGAGAAGAAAGAATAAAAAGGAAGAGCAAAGTCTCCAAGAAATATGGGACTATGTGAAAAGACCTAATTTACGATTGATAGGTATACCTGAATGTCATTAAGAGAATGAATCCAAGTTGGAAAATATTCTTCAGGATATTATTCAGGAAAACTTTCCTAATCTAGTAAGGCAGGACAATACTCAACTCCAGCTAATCCAGAGAACACCTAAAAGATATTTCTCAAGTAGAGCAACTCCAAGACACATTATTGCTAGATTCACTAGGGTTGAAATAAAGGAGAAAATTGTAAGGGCAGCTAGAGAGAAAGGTCACGTTACCCATAAAGGGAAGCCTATCAGACTCACAGCAGACCTCTCACCAGAAACTTTACAAACTAGAAGAGAGTGGGGGTCAATATTCAATATCCTCAAAGAAAAGAATTTTCAAACCAGAATCTCATATCCCGCTAAACTAAGCTTTATAAGCGAAGAAAAAAGAAAATTTTTCACGAACAAGCAAGCACTCAGCGATTTCATCACCACCAGGCCTGCTTTACAAGAGCTTCTGAAAGAAGCACTACAAACAGAAAGGAACAACCAGTATCAGTCATCCCAAAAATTTACCAAAACGTAAAGAGTATCTCTATAATGAAGAGTCTACATCAACTAGTGGGCAAAATAGCCAGCTGGCATTAAATGACAATATTGAACTCACAAATATTAATATTCTTTTTTTTTTTTTTGAGACAGAGTTTCGCTCTTGTTACCCAGGCTGGAGTGCAATAGCGCGATCTTGGCTCACTGCAACCTCCGCCTCCTGGGTTCAGGCAATTCTCCTGCCTCAGCCTCCTGAGTAGCTGGGATTACAGGCATGTGCCACCATGCCCAGCTAATTTTTTTGTATTTTTAGTAGAGACGGGGTTTCACCATGTTGACCAAGATGGTCTCGATCTCTTGACCTCATGATCCACCCGCCTCGGCCTCCCAAAGTGCTGGGATTACAGGCATGAGCCACTGCACCCGGCCCTAATATTAATTCTAAATTTAAATGGATTAAATGCCCCAATCAAAGACACAGCCAGAAATTGAATAAAAAGTCAAAACACATCAGTACACTGTATCCAGATCTATTTCACAAGCAATGACAAATAAAGACTCAAAACAAAGGGATAGAGGAAGATTCACCAATTAAATGAAGAGCAAAAAAAAAGAAAGAAAAAAAAACAGGAGTTGTAACTTTCGTCTCTCACAAAATAGACTTTAATAGTAACAAAGACTAAAAGAAACAAAGAAGGACATTACATAATGGTAAAAGGATCAATGCAACAACAGGAGTTAATGATTATAAATATATATGCACCCAATACAGGAGCACCCAGATACATAAGACAAGTTCTTAATGACTTATAAAGAGACCTGGACTCCCGCACAATAATAGTGAGAGATTTTGACACCACATTGTTAATATTTGACAGATTAATGACATAGAAAATTAATAGGGACATCTATGATTTGAACTTAGACCTGGAATAAGTAAACTTAGTGAATATTTATAGAATTCTCCACCCCAGGTCCACAGAACATACATTTTTCTCAATATCACATTACACCTATTTTGAAAGTGACCACATAATTGGAAAATTGGAAGTAAATCACTCTTCAGCATTTGCATAGCATTTCAGAGACTTAAATGAAATATTGGTTGGCTGTTTGTTATTTTCTTCCCTTATTCCTTCCTGTCTCTGTTGTTAAGCACAATTATCGGCATAAAAGAGGTTTTTAATACATATTTTTAGATTGCATTCCAGCCCGGGCAATAGAACAAGAATCCTGTTCTCTCTCCCCCTTTTTCTTTCTCTTTCTTTCTCTCAAAAAAAAAAAAAAAATCATAAAAAAAAAAAGAAGTTAAGGCTTTTGTGGGAACCCTGTCTTCAGGAACAGACAAAAAAAAAAAAAAAAAGAAAGAAATTCTAGAGGTGAAGAATACAATGATGGAATTGATCAATTCAAAAGAAAGCTTCAACATCAGACTCAAACAAGCAGGAAAAAAAAAAATTAGTAAACCTCAAGAAAGCCCATCAGATACTATCAAGTGAACCAATATACATATTATGAAAGTCTCAGAAGGGGAAGAAAAATAGAAAGGGTAGAAAGCATATTTAAAGCAATAGTGGATGAAAACTTCCTAAATCTAATAAAAAAATGGACATCCAGAATTATGAAGCCCAAAGAACTCAAATAGTTTGAACTAAAAGAAGTCTACAGTAAGGCACATTATAGTAAAATTATCAAAAGACAAAGACAAAGAGAGAGTTTTGAAAGCAGCAAAAGATAAACAACTTGTCACACACATAGGAAGCCTCATGAGACTATCAGCAGACTACTCAGCAGAAATCTTACTGTCCAGGAAAGAATGAGACATTAAATTCAAAGTGTTAGAGGAAAAAACTACCAACCAAGAATATTATCCCTGTACTTTAAAAATAAAAGTGAGATAAAGATATTCCCAAACAAACAAAAGCTGAATCATCGCTAAACCTCCTTTAGAAGTGCTAAAGGGATCTATTCAAGTTGAAACTAAGGACTGCTAAACAGAAACACAAAAGCATATGAAATTCTATCTGTACTCCTATATTCATTGTAGCATTATTCATAATATCCAAGATATGGGAAAAAACCTAAATCACTGTCAATAAATGGATGAATAAAGAAAATGTGGTATACACATATCATATGTACCATTACTAATAATAGATATTATGTTGTAATTATATAACACATAATTATATATTCTAAATATAGTACATATATAGAATATATTATAAAATATATAATCATATGTTATGTATATAATACATAAATAATAATATAATATATTAACATATTATATTATTCAGACTTTAAAAAGAAGAAAATCCTGCCATTTGTGACAACATGGATAAAGTGAAGTACATTATGCTACATCAAATAAGCCAGACACAGAAGAACAAATACTTTATAATATTATTTATATGATGAATATAAAATACTCAAATTCATAGAAGCAGAGAGTGGAATGGAGGTTGCTAGGGCTGCAGTGAGGTGATGGAAATGGGTAGGTATTAGTCAAGGTACACAAAGTTTCAATTATACAAGATGAATACATTCAAGGAATTTCCTGTACATCATAGAACGTATAGTTAACAATATTTTATACCTAAAATTTTACTTAGAAGGTAGATTTATTGTTAAGTGACATTATTACAAAAATGTAATAAATAACTAGAACAGGAGGAACTTTTTGGAGCTGGTGGGTAGATTTATGGCATGGATTATGGTGATGGTTTTGTAGGTGTATAGTTACCTTCAATCTCATCATGTTGTATACTCATCATGTTGTTTATGAATGTCTGAAATATGTACAGCTTTTGTATATTAATCATACTGCAATAAATTTGTTTTTTTGAAAAAGAAGGGTAGTTCAGGTAAATGTGAGTAGGCCCAATGCCAACTTTGCAGGTCAAATAGAATGTACTTGGCCCACTAGCTTTTAGAAAGCATTCATAAAATTGATTTCAGATGAACATTCTTTTCCACAAGGAAATTAAAAACACATTCACAGACCACCTCATTTCCCTTCAGAATTTCTCTAAACAGGCATTTTAAGAAGTTTACTTTTTCTACTTTATTTCTAGGAAATCTGAAGTCTAGTATCTGAGGCCCAATTCCTGATGAAAATCCAAGGTGCTATTAAAATACAGCTTGGTGTACAGTAAGTATCACTCTAATATTGGGTTTTCTTTATGAAACAAGATATTCTTCAGGAATATGTACTGAAAGTGGCAGCATATTTCTGAAGCAAAATTTGAGCCTACTTTGGGTTTTATTCCTTCTTCAAATAAGATCAGATTTAGAATAAGGTTAGGAAAGTGTCTTATATTCTTCTACCCCAGTCTGTGCCATGTCTTTATGTAAACAGTTTTAAGTGACACTGTTGGTGGCCACAGGCAGAATCTAAAACGTTGGGGATATATATTTTTTCTTAAACATTTTTATTTTATTTTTACTGCAAGAATGATACATTCTGTAGTTACAAAGATGAGAATTACAGAGTCTTAGGGATACTGGAATAATGGCTAAAAAGTCATATTCAATATAGCAAAGCCTCATTTATTTGACCTGTAATAATTTTTAAAATTCATGAATAGACAGTGATTAGCTTTGTGTTTCTTCTTTCCCATACATCAAGAATAATTTTATTAACTTTATAGTATAAAACATAGGTAGGGAAAATATTCAAAGTCTAGAGGTAAACATATTTCCTTCAAATTATTCTTATCTATTCATTTAAATGTATTCCTTCAGCAGTATGGTAGTCTGGATATAAGTTAGTAGCTATATCTAGAAGCAAATAATTGGAAATGGTTTGAAATATGTTATCCTTGAAATATCTTATGACTATAAACTGACTATAAGTTTCTTAGCTTATATTGTATTAGTTGGCATTGCTCAGTAACTGTGACCCAATTTCTTAAAGAAATCACTATTGACTCATTTTTCATTGTAACTCAAGAACTCATTGTGAGGGGAAAATAACTAATTGTGGAAAAGATGAAGGGAACTTGGGCCTTGACTCGTTACTGTTCTTCAGCTTGTCTTACAACCTACTCTGTACAGAGTTCAGAATCAATATCTAATTAGATGTAGTCAAGTCAATGAAATAACAAAGACATAATTTCTGCCATCCTACATCAGAATGACTCTAAATAAAAGTAAGAAAACAAGCCATCATCTTTCCCATTACTTTAATGGTCTGTTCACTAAAAATCAATACATATTACTAAAGACTTTATAATCATTTGTCTTTTAATTATCTTTGGAATGTGAAAATACTCTGAAAACAAGACCTAAAATCCTTCCTCCATTTGTGAGTCTCTAAGTCTCATGCTACACTTTTCTATCAAGGATCTTTTGATTTTCACTAGAATCTCACATAAAGAAAAATTTTAAAATATGAGACATTTGCAGCCTTTGCAAAGAATTCTACAAACCACAGATCTGTTGGGATTTGGGGGCGATATTTTACGCTATGAAAAAATAGCAGAGCTTTTCACACTCCTATAGTATTTGGACACATTGCTCATGCCAGGTGGTGCAGAATAAATAAAGCAAGATTGTTGACAAGAGAAAGATTACTGTAACAAAAATTTTGCACTAGTACAGCTGCCATACCCCAGGGTGGTAGATTTAGGTCATTCAATAATATTTACAATGTTCATATTTCAGTCAAAATTAATAATAATATTTTATATCATCAGACAGTCTTTTAGGAATTAGAGAAGAAACAGTTCATGGATGGCCTTATTGATCTGCTTAGCTAAAACATTAAGAAGCCTTTTATAAGACAACAGACAGAAAAATCTGTTTCCTGTGCCAAATGGTATTAAATATGCCTGCTTCATGTTCTCATCATTTGTGTGACTACTTTACCTGTTTCAAAATTTTTTAAAAAGTTACTCTACTCTTATTCTAATAAATGTTTCCTACTAAAATATTCTTCTTTGTCCCCCTTTTTCTACTGTATTTATATCACCATAACTACATAAGAAGCTCATAATAGTTGTGCTCCCTCCATGAATGGTATTGCCAAATGAGAAACAGCCAACTTGAATTACTCATCTACCCAAAATGAAGGCAGCAACTTTTCAGAAAATGTACATACCAATGTGTAGTATGGGTTGATCTCATGTGATGTTTTTAGCACAATAATACTCATAGGTAGATTAAGTTAAATAATTGTATGGAGAGGAAGAACAAAAAAATGAAAACTATCTTTTGTTCCATGAGGTAATTTTTTTGTGATAATGACAAAAAACATTAGTACATTTTATATTTGCTCATAGCGCAGGCATGAGAATCAGCCCTACATTGTGACATGAACTACAACTGCTCCGACCAAATGAGGTAGTGGAGGGGAACATTATTTGCTTTAGTGAATAAGTCACTCTTGCACTGGAATAAACAGGGGATGGAAATCCACACCAATGCATCAGTACATAAATTCCATCCCAGGCAACAAATTGATCTGAAAAGCTATGGTGTTTAGAATCATAAAAGTGACGAAGAAAGTAGAGATGAAGTCAGATAAGTCGTTTCAAAAGTGAAGAGACATGTAAGTAAATTAGATCAGTTTTTTAACTGGAGCAAGGAATTGAGGGAGAAATAAATGGCTGCCTTGTGCTGCCTCCTGACACACACACAGCCCTCAACATGAAGGAAGTGAACAATATTGTGCAGTAGACATCATAGAAGTTAGGAGCACAGAACCCAGAAGCGTTCTGTGGGCACCAACCCTACCGCTGCCGTTCTCTAGCTGTGTGACCTTGGCTACGTTGTATTAATATCTCTAGTCTCAGTTTCCTAGACAGTAAAATGAACGTGATACTGGTACCAGTGACTTCATCCTCCACCACTCACCCACTCCTGAACATGTCAAGCACTCCCAGCCTCAGGGCTGTTGTTCTTTTGTTCCATCAGTGTGGAATGGCCATCACCCAGAGAAATTTGAGCTCTACTCCCTCTTATACATTCTTTGATTTTTTTCCCAGATCTCTCCTACCCTATCTAAAATGGCACCTCTTTCTGCTTCCCACATTCTCAATACTTTTTCTCCATAACGTTGTTTATTTATTTCCATTGCCTGTTTCTTCCACTAGAATATAAGCCCCAAAGGGACAAGGACTCGCTGTATTCATTGTTGGAACACTACCTGACCCAACATGGTGCTTGCTTAATATTTATGGAATGAATGAATGAAAGACTGGTGAATGAATAAATTAATAAAAGGAGTGTTGTGGGTGAGGGGAGAGTGTTTTCATTGGAGATTGTGGTGGCCAAACCATACAGGCTATGTAGAATGGGCTAAGGAATTTGGCCTTTACCCTCCCCCAAAAAGGAATGCAATCTCCAAGCATTGTTGTGAAAAATGAAAGAGATAAAGTAATTCAGCCCAGAATCAAAAACATCTTTACTCGTACATGTCAATTACCATTGTAGTATGAATACATGGCCCAATTAATCAGTTGTACAGTAAAATCGCTATTTAGGTGTTCATGGGAGATACTACTTCCCCTTGTAGAACCTTAGAGTTTTTATAAGAAAATAGAGTGTGAAATCCTCTGACCAATTGCCTTTCAAAACTATTTTCCATTCCCTGTCTCCTAAGCCAGCTAATTGCAATGATGGTTTTATAAAATCTAACCTCCTAGGTGCTTAAAACCTCACAGGTGTTTGATCAGTTGAAAGAAAAAAAGGACTCTGCAGGCATGAAGAGACTGTCACTTTTATTCTCTCTTCATTGATAAGCTAGAGTCTGCTGGTTGAGTATCTATACCAGCTTCCATGTATGGCTCATTTACTAAGTGCTAGGCATTGTGTTAACCATTTTTAAATAATATTTCTTTTAGGAAGATAATCCACACAATGACCCTCTGAGATAAATATTATTGTTATGCCCATGTTACAGATAAGGAAACAGAGCCAGAATGTCTTGATGAAACCCATTGCCTGAGATGCTGCAGTCAGCCTCAGTACATGGCAGAGCCAGGCTTTGCAGGCATGAAGTTGGCTTCTAGAGCCAGCACTGGTGAGTTCCCTGTTAGTCTTCTCACTTCTCCAAGTAAAGAGCACCAGAGAAGTGAAGCAAATGGTCTGCCACACAGCGGCAAAGAGAACCAGCATGGATTCAAGCCTGAGTATACAACACCAGATCTCATATTGCGAAACTGCCTCCAACTATCAATTCTTTATTATTTCTTAACAATTTAGAAACCTTGGGAACTCCTCCCTACTTCATAACAGGTCTGATGCATTGCCTTCCAGAGTTGTATAAAGTGAGAATCTGTCCACAGATGAAGTTTTTTGAAGTCTGGGGTTGGAATGTTTATGGGGACTCCTATTTTTATGAACAAACTTTGGATTTGTATAATCTGGGAATTTTTAGTTTTCCTTCCTACTCACATGATATAATTCTTGCACATGAATTTGCAAATAATTGAGCAGCTTATAAACGCCCATTATCAGTTCTTTCTGCCTTGAATATGATCATTGCAGCCAATCCTCATCAGTTTTTCTTTAAAAGGGCAAATAGAGCATGAAAGAAGAGGGGAAATACCAACTCTGAGTGACAGAAACTATTAAACCAAGTAGTTATTTTACTTCTGGAATGAGAAAATAGGAAGTTTAGAGATATTGATTTAAATGAACTGTATGATAATGGCATTTCTGATTTTTAAGGATCTGGGATGTGATGTTCATTTGGAGCTTAACTGGCAAAGGGTAAAATAGCAGGAATCCAATTTCTTCAAGAAATTACTTAATGTGAAAATTGGCTCAAAAGCATGATACTTGTGGTTCTCTCTTTTCAAGCCAGCAGAAATGGCTTATAATCTTAGTATCAGCTTCTCAAACACATGTGTTTTCAGCTTGCCTTACCGGGCCCCATCTGGTCCTTATTGTTATAAGGTATGTCCAGATGCTACTGTTAACCATTCTAGAGTCATGAAAAGTAGAAAAGTGTAAGCTCAAGAAAGGATTCTGACCAATTTTTAAAAATTGGCTCATTACCACTTCTTTTGATATATCATTCTAGGCTCCCATCAAAAGTTATTAGTTCTCAAGGCAGTACCACACCAAGCCAATGCTTTAAAACATTTCCCAGCCATATGCTAACAATTAAGAATGGGTCTTCTCATTGCAAACAACTTCCATTACCTCATCTTTTCTAAATAGAAGGATGTCTCATCCTTTGATGAAAATAGTGCTCAGTACCTTAGTCTAGCAGATAGCATTGCTTTTCCCCCTCTGTTGATTGAGATGACTATCTATTAAAAAGAGTTTGATTCGGATTCATAGAATGTTGATACATGTAGCTACCACTGAATCACAAAGCCAAGGTGTCATATGGTATATTAAATCCAAGACAAATTCCCAGCTAGAGAAAACCTCTTACCAGGAGCAGTCAACCTCTGAATATCTCATTCTCTCAATTATTCTCCAGAATACTGTGGGAGGCTCATGGTAGCAAAAAAAAGAGAACATGGAGGCATCCTTTCTGCACATAGGGTATGTCTTACTTTTTTGGGAAAAGATCCTACCACACTCCACAATGAGGGGATGGATGCAGTCAAGGGAGCCAGACTCTAATTTTTAATTTTAGAAAAATCTAGAATTTGGTACTGTTTTAAGGAATGAGCATTCCATTGGCCCTAATTACTGTTGGAAACAATTCTACTGGAATGAGTGTAATTCAATACAGAATTTCTCTCCAGACCACCAGTTCAGAATTGGCTCCAATGAGAAAGAATTCAGAGTTGTTATCTGATGGCTGTCTGCCTGCCAGAATGAGATGGGTTAGAGGAATTGACTACTTTCCATGTAGGGATGCAGGGCCATGTGTGTCAAATACTGTTAGTATCAGTGCTTCATCACACACCCTCTCCCCTCCACCTCCCACTAGCCCTTGGCAGCACCAAAGCCAAGAAATGGTTGAGATAAAAACTATATCCTTACTTTTGCTCCATGTGTGGTCCTACCTTTCAGAGATATCTTTAAGTCCAACAGAATCAGTGTCAACAGTTATCACTGGTATGTAAGTCCCAGGAATTTGCTTCTGCCAAGCCAGTGTGTGGGTACGTTTAAGGTCCAATTTAGATCCTTAGAGACTCTAAAGACTGAAAAATATTGCGGTGCAACTCACACATACCAATGAAAGGGAGAACAGACAAAACCATAAAGCAAGCATAGGAATTTAGCAAAATATAAAACTGAAAGAAATTAAATATCTAATTATTTCCAAATAGTTTTCTCATTTGTAGAGGACTCCTATTTTGTGGATGCTCCGAGCAAATGCATAGGCTGCATACAGAGCATTAAACAAAAGTGGGAAATAGCACAGTGATGGTCTGAACATGGTGTCCAAACATCTGTGTTCAAAATATGACTCTACTGGTGAGGAGCAAGGTGCCCTGGGCAAGCCTAGGCACATCACATACCTCCATTTTCTCACTTTTAAACCAGTAGTAATATCTGCTCGTAGGGATGTTGTGAGTGTGAGCTGATTTGCTACAGGGATGTAGTCTTCATAAATGATACAGTATTATATACATGTTAGGTCTTAATATTTTAATTAGAACTGAGATCCTTCTTTGTGTCTTACTTTTTAGAAATTTAAATGAGATTATTTCAGTGTTTTCCAGTTTGTTACATAAAATTATAAACAATGCTCATCTATTTCATCAATAAACTTTTGTTAGATTCATTTTAATACACTATCTTAGTAATATGAATACAATAATAACGATAAATACTGAGCACTGGTCAGGCAGTATTTGCAGTTCATTATTTATGATGATTCATGTAACTCCTGTAACAACTTGATAAGGTAAGTGTTATTATTATCTTTATTTTAATATGAGAAAATTAAGGAATAGAGTAGTTTAGGAGTAAATCTAAGTTTATCCAGTCAGTAAGTGCATAAATGAGATTTGAACTCAAGTGCTCTTGCCCTAAAATATGTATTAATTACTCTCACTTTCCACAAAGTGAAAATTTAACAGAAAGATCCAGGTTGCGGGGGCAGTGCTATTTTAATGTTTTTCTTCATTTACTCATTCTTGCATCATGCTGAACTTTGAAGATACTGTCACATTGTTCTTTCTAATGCGTGAGACAGACAAGAAACAAGAAAAAAGAAAGATATAAGTGCTGTTAGGAAAACAAACTGAGATAATGTGTTGGAAAATGATACTTTTGTTGGGGGAAGACCAAGACGATGATATTTGAACCAAGATGGGAATATCAACAATGAGTTCATCATGTGAAGCTCTGAGCATTCCAGGAAGAGAAAACTGCAAGGGCAAAACCTCCCAGTTGAAAATGAGCTTGAGAAATGAGGACCTGAGTGGAAAGAACGTGGAGGGAGGTGAGGAAGAAGCATAACGTTTTTGAGAAATAAAAAGATAGCTAGGGTGGCTAGAGAGTACATGTGAAAAGAAACTAAAAGGGCAGCGTAGGCCACAGAAAACAGGCCTCAGAGGCCATGCCCAGTACTCTCTGCCACTGAGGAACAATGGAAAGCCACAGTCACATTTCCAGCAGTTGAGAGAGATGATCAGATACTTCTGTCATGTTTTTGAAAATTACTCTGTCTGCAGAGCAGAGAAACTAATGGAAATGACAAGAATGAGAGAAGAGAGAACAGTCAGGGACTACCGCAAAAGCACAGGCAAGAGCTGACTTCCTGGACTAGGGGTGGTGGCGATGGAGGTGCGGAGAAATGGATGGATTGGAGATATGTTTTTGGATGTAGAACTGACAGGACTGGGTGAGCGTGAGCAACAAAATGGTGTAGAGGGTGACTTCTAAGTGTCTGGTTTTAATTAAGGAATAGATATATCATTCCTTGAGAGCACTAAGCTGCATTAAAAGATTCCAAGTTTTACTGTGGACTTTTTGAGGCCAAGAGACATACAATAATGAAAGATAAAAACAAAAAAAATCTAATGGAAGAGTTAATATATATTTGTTGAATGGTTAAAACAAACTCCTCCCCATTTTTCTGACCATAGGTCACCACTAATCATAGAAACACACAGAGAAAATCCTGACCTCGAAGAAGATATCTGTTGAAGTAGAAGTTAATGAATTGAAAATTTTCCGATACAATTTCAGTTCTTATTCATATCCAGATGACATTATTGAAGACATTACCTGGCACCCAGTGGAGCTCTCTGTACACCCTATGAACACGGCATTACTCAGAAAATTCCTACTCTCAGCCTACTGGTCTCTACTTCTGAAAATGTCTTCAGAACAGACGTAGTCTCTGAGATTGAAAAGAAAAAAGAATAGGACAACTAATAATGTCAAAAATTAGCCTGAGTTTACCTAACCAAACTGAAAGATGATTTGGCTTTTTTTAAGGGGTTCCACCATTCTCTTATTATTGTTACTATTATTATTATTATACTTTTAGTTCTGGGGTACATGTGCAGAACATGCAGGTTTGTTACATGTGCCATGGTGGTTTGCAGCATCCATCACCCCGTCATCTACATTAGGTATTTCTTCTAGTGATATCCCTCCCCTAGCCCCCCCACCTCACTGCTATCTCTCCCCTAGCCTCTCCAACAGGCCCTGAGGTGTGATGTTCCTCTCCCTGTGTCCATGTGTTCTCATTGTTCAGCACCAACTTATGAGTGAGAACATGCAGTGTTTGGTTTTCTGTTCTTGGGTCAGTTTGCTGAGAATGATGGTTTCCAGCTTCATCCATGTCCCTGCAAAGGACATGAACTCACCCCCTTATTGATTATCTCTATGAACTAAGCCAATCAAACTAATCAGTCGACTCTCCCAGTCCTATTTACTGGTTACAGATTACTCACCTGAACAAAAAATGTCTAATAGAAGAGCAGTCAACAAACCTTTCCTGTAAAGGACCAGATGATAATAAATATATCCTTTCCATCACCACTCAGTTTGGTTATTACAGAGGAGAGCAGCCACAGACAGTGAATGAATGGATATGGCTGTTTCCAATAGAGATTTCTTTATGAAAACATGCAGAGGGACAGATTCTGATACAGGGTCTATAGTTGGCCAATCCCTATACTAGAACATTACTTTGAAGATACATTACGTTTTCACATCATTTCACAAGTACTGGATGCATGTCGTGCATACTTAAAGCAAATCTGGAATCATAAGTGTCTTTGCAGTCATTGCAGGGCATAGCTCATTTACATAAATATGTGGTTGTCTCTTTACATCATTCCCAAAGTGACATTATCATTTTTCTGGTAGAAGTTCCCAGTTTGCTTTCAGGAAACCACTCGTACCCACTGCATGCATCCTACTGTGGCTCTCATAGTTTGCCTGCCATTACTGCATGAGTGTCCTATACAGGCCAAGCTAAGTATTTCATGATCCGAACACACACATGCACACATTAAAAATAGCTTATGGATGGGGCCAAGTTACAAAGATGTGACGACTAATATTGGAAGAGATAAGTTTGTTCTTTCTCTAAAATGTCAAGCCATAAAGATGATGTAACTTGGATTCTAGAGTCATCTTTCAAGGCTACATGAATGAAGTCATCTGTAGTATCAGTGAATGAGATCAATGAAATGAGATCAAAGAACAGAACGAACACCTAGCATTGAGATGACAGACTCAGGCACAGGATCATGCCCTCAGCTATAAAAGCAAAAATAAACTCTCCTTTTAAAACATCTGCTTCAGTTGAAAGTGGATTTCTAATGCTTTCAAACAAAGGGATTTGGAAAAATAAAATTTTACTGTAAATATGACAAAATCCCAATGAATTCAGGCAATTTCAAAATGTATACATGCCACCATTACAAATAGACCAGTGGCTGACTTGATTAAAAATAAAATAATGAGTAATTTGGAACATAGGTTTGTGGGAAAAAAAAAAACATACAGAATGCCAGGTTATTAGGAAAAAGTTTTACCATGTCATAATGCAGCATCTGAATTAATATTTTAAAAGGGCAGACTACTTCATGGACACAACAGATCACAGATAAATAAATCTTCCTAGTTTAGTGTCTCTATGGACAAAGAGAGAATGCTTTTGAAGTATTTTGGAAGAACACACAATGTAAAGAAAGAAATATGCAATATGCCGTAAGAAAGAATGGTTCCCAGATATGAAAGATTTCAATGTAGCATAATTGACTTCACTGGCATATCTAAAAGAAGAATGTTTCAATCAGTAGGGGAATGTAGTGAGCCATGGAAGCAGAGTAAATGAGACTTACAGGGGAAAACACCGTCAGCACTCAGTTAAGCACAGCACAGAGAGAATGAAGATTTAACCTTGTATCTTCCATTACCTAGTCCTTTTGGCAGGTGCTGCCAATATGGAGATAGTGACAAGGAGTGGAGGATCAATGCACATTGCAAAATCACTCCTATTGCTAGATGAGATGAATCTTCCTCTAGCCTTGATCTCAGATAAGCCACTGTAGAGTCAGTCCCTCTGATTAATTCTATCCAACCACATACATTGTTTTGCCTGATTCCGGCTTAATAAAGAGACTTCAAAATTATTCTCTATATTATTGCCCAAAAAAGGTTTGCCTGAACGGAGATAATTTTCTGATCATCAGTCTTTGAGCATTAGAATTCTAGTGACAATGCTTTCTTACTACAATTTGATGAATCCGAATTCTGATTTTATGTATCAATCAAATAGGATGGGCCAATGTGAGTCTGCATTTGGGAAATGAAACTATTCTCTGTGAGTCCATACAATCAGGTTTGTGAGCCTCTGAGAAGATCCAGACCATGAAACGTGGTGAATCCACGAAGTCAGTACACATCTTACTTTTTTTCTCCCTGGCTCCTCAAAGCTCTTCAAAGCCAAACAGGGAACCTGTTTGGTTTATCAATTGGAAATTTTCCAAACATGAACATACATTATTCCATATCAATTCCTGCATCTCGTGGTTTTGTCCTTGGGGTCCTTCGTTGCATGCTCTGGGTCATCCCACCTTTTCCTTGAAAAATAGCCTGTATTTGAAGAGAGTAGCTTTCTCATTTGTTTTCCTGCCTTTGGGTCACTAATTTAGGAAAGACACAGCCGGAATGGGCTCCTCACTTCTCACAATGAGAATACTGTATTCTGTCCAAGCTACAGCTGAGAATATTCAAATAGCTGAGAGTAACTCAAATGGATGGAAACAGAAATCATTTGGAGACTACTTCAATTTCTGGCAAGTGGGCAGGAGTGCCTGGAAGGCTGGGCTGAACTGAGATTACTCTGCAGAGCACCTAAACGTGGCCTCTCCATATAGCTTGGGATTCTCACAACATGGAAGCTACATTTCAAGAAGAATCACTCCAAGAGAACAGGTGGAAGAGCTAAGGCTTCTTCTGACCTAGGCTTGAAAATCATACAGTCTCACTTCTATCACATCATGCTGTCCATTATAATCTGAAGTCTTGTATATTTTGTGGAATTTTTATTCTGTAAATAGAATTCAAAGTAAATCCCTGTGTCCAGCTGTTTCAAGGAGAGAGAAAGTGAATTCTACCCTTTAACAAATAGGAAGTTACATCACTAAAGAGAAGGTCAGTTAGGAGATACTGTTAGGCTATCTTTGGAAATATGTCATAGAGCATTTAATAAAATTGCCAAACAGGGAAAAAATATGAGAAAGGTGACTTTAAATGCCACAAGTTATAAAGAAAAGAAAGGCTACTAAGAAACTAAACTGTAACTTAGAAACGAAGTATTTGTTGGAATTTCACATTTCCTGTGCTTTGCTATAATATTCTGCCCCTAAAGAACAGGAATGTTCATAAGTGTCAATATATAACAACACAATGGGGCCACCAGAGAATAATTCTTGGCACACTCTTTCTCATCGAACTAGGCATATTTTGTCTTTAGTAAGAGATAGGGAAACATAAATTGACCTGGGGAGAGTTAACTCCTTTTTTCTTCTCCTGACACTGGTGTAAGAGAAGATTGGTTTATAGTCCATTCAAAAGGCATGCCACACTGTGGCAACCAAGGAAGACCAGGATCAACTCCTTGGGAAAAAGGATAAAATTGGTTGATCAGACCTGGTTCTGGTCAAGATGCTGCAGGATAAAGATAGAACTGTGCAGTGTTGGGGATTGGGAAATACTGGGAATGATAATCAGTCCTGGCAATGTCCAAATTACAAAGTATGTGAACACATAGATATTTGGGTTAAACATTGCCTGAAGTGCTTTCTTTGTTAGTGCTGCTAAAAGCTTTTAAAAAGCTAACCAGATGGCAGATGAGTGCTGTGGAGAAGGAAGAAATTACCAATAGTGGAAAAGTTTGGCTGAATGTGCCTATTGTAAGTATCCTGCTTTCTTAACTATTCAATTGTTTATTCAATGTTTCTTAAAAACTTGGTGTCTTCACTGAACACAAAAAATAAATGCTGGGTTACACTACCTGAGTGAGGTGGTTTCTCTAGATCTAGACCCATGTTATATCTGAAAGGCAAAGCCTGGCTAGTTTTTCAGCCTTTGAGTCTTGGGCTTATAGTTGATTAATGATGACTGACTTCAGACTCCTAGGATTCCTTTCCTTGGCCACATGGTCAGAACTCCCCATCAATGACTATTTCCCTGTTAGTTATCCTGCAGCATAATTCCTACTTCAGTCTTTATACTGAGAATTTGATAATGATGATGATTAGAAGAAAACCACAGATGGATAATAATTTGGCCTTTGAAAATTGAAATTGTATGCTTTTTGTGGATATACAGAAATAATCAGAATCCCAAAGCTTTCCTTGTTATAATGCTTTGTTTCTTTTTCCATGGAGCATTACATCTCTGAGATCACAGTTGGATTTTTGTTTTATTCCTATGCCAAAACTAAAATGCTTACAAAAGAGCCTAACAAAGTGTTCTAGAGAGATAAGTTAGCTGAGTTCACAAGTTCAAGGAACACAAAAGCAGGAATACGCCAAAAAGATGTTTAAAAATCCATAATATCTGAATAAAAAGCTAATATCCTCATAAAAATGTGCAGCAGATCAAAAGCATTCTTACCAATAAACTAAGTATAAGTAAATTGTTCTCTGTTATGAGAGAAGAAAATATTTTTTCCTAACATTAAACTGTCATTTAGAGTTTTATTTTTAAAATTGGTTATCATTTCCACAAGGTATTTATCATTATTTTTATGATAGACATGTTCCCATATTTATGCCAATCCTTACTAGAGTAGGTGTGGGAAAGCAAAAACAGTGGAAGAATGTTCTGAAGCCCATACCATACTATGAGATACATATCACCTGAGACTTCTTCTTTAAGGCCATATAGATGTGATTTTGACTTATGAACAGCATTTTATCATCTGTTCTAGTATTTATAGCTGGTTCATGAGTACTGTCCTCCCCAACTCCATCTCTACTCCATCTTTTACTTTTTACTAAAAAATAGTCTTGAATAAATGTTTTCATTATATCAATAAAAACCCCTCACCTCTGAGGTAAAAATAATGATTTAAGGTGGCCAGTTCTGGTATGGTTTGAATTATGGTTTGAATGGAAATGAAAAATTCTTGTCAGTCTACAAAGTTTCTTCTCACCAAGTCAAAGGTACAAATGCGTCCCAATGAAACGTCCAGGGACTCTTTTAAAATCACTCCAGGACACGTATGTGTTTTACATGTGTCCTTAAATATATTTGATGAGGTAGTATAGAAACATCATCTTAAAAAGTGGCTAAACCCAAAGACTAGCAAAGCTTGCAGCATATTAACCACAAATATGAAGCAAAAAACCATGATGCTACCCGGTCTCAACTTGGGCAGTGTTTTAGTTCGCTGCAATTATTGCCTTGCCCCTTCTACACCCAACTTTCTCTCCATTCCACTTATTTATTATACCAATATTGATGAAGTGTCTTCTATTTTTCAGACACTGTTCTAGGCACTTGGGATATGATCGATGATCAGAGCAAAGATCCTTGCTGACATTGAGCATTCACAAAGGGATTAGAGTGAAGTGAGAAAGTCCTCAGTAATCATAAATGTAATAAATAAGCCATATGGCATTTGAAATGATGACAAGTACTATGCAAAAGAAAAAAGAGAGGTCTTTGGAAGTGCAGGGTATGGGACAAATAACACTTTTAAATAAGGTGCTCATGATAGGTGTCATTGAGAAGGTAAAAGTAGAGCAAAGACTCAAAGGGTTAGCGGTAAATTAGGTGCACATGGAAAGACACTGTCAAATTCAGCTTTCGGGGAAATTTAAATCAAAACCACAATGAGATGCTCCTGCACACCTTCTATAATGTCTATAGTCAAAAAGACAATAGCAAGTGTTGACAAAGATGGGAAGAAATTCACCTGCATTTACTACTGGTGGAGATGTTAAATTCGTAGCTGCTTTGGAAAATAGTCTCATAGTTCCTCCAAAGTTACACACACATAACCTATGTTCCATCAGGTTTACTCTTAGGTATATATCAAACAGGAATGGAAACCTATGTCCACACAGAAATTCATGCACAAATGCTCATAGCTGCATTATCCATTGTAGTCAATAAGTGAATGACCCAAGTATTGTTCAACTAATTAATGGAAAAATAAAATGTGGTATAGCAATATAGTGAAATACTCTTTGGCAAAGAAAAGAGGTACCAACACATACTGAAAAATGGATGAATCTGGAAAACATTATGCTAAGTAAACTAAAAAGGTCAATAAGGACCCCATTTATATGATTCCATTTATGTAAAATGACCATAGTAGGAAAATCCACAGAGATAGAAAGTGAGCTGTTAGCTTCCTAGGGCTGGGAGTGGAAGGGAATGGGCAGTGATTGCTAGTAGTTATGAAATTTCTCTAGTGCTGATAGTTTGCACAACTTTGTGAATATACTAAAAACCATTAAATAGTATACTTTAGGTGGGTTAATTATACATGTCAATAAAGCTGTCATGTGTGTGTGTATACATATATATGTACACATAAATATATAAGACGACCCACAAGGTGGATATTTCAGAAGATTAAAAGAGTATTTTAGGCAGAGTGAACAGCTAGAGTGAAAACTCAAGTCCAGGGAGGAAGAAGAGGGAGGGCGGCCAGTGTGACTGATGGAGATGAGAGTGAGCAGGAAAGCAGGAGAAGAGGGCAGAGAGGGCGCAGGGAGCTAGACCACATAGGACTAGTAGGTTTCAGCAAAGATTATGGTTCTTATTCTGGATAAAATGGGGGAGAACTGTACATGTTTGAGGAGAGGTGTGCTGTTATATAAATCATGTTTTCAAGAGGATATTCTTGATCTCCAAAGACCTTTTCCAAAGATAGACACAAAGCAATCTGTCAGGAGGCTGTGAGATAACCCAGGCAATAAGTTAGAATCAATAGGATTTGTTGGTGGTTTGATGTCAGGGATGGAAAAAAATGAGAAATCAAGGATGACTCCAAAGTTTTTTGTTTGGGCAACTGGCAGTGAAAGTACCAGGAACATATGGAAGAAAGATATGGATGGAGAAGTGTGAGAGGGGCGGAAACCAGGGATTTGGCTTATAGAACATTAAATTCCATACTCTCTTAGTAAATGTCCAAGCAGGGATATTGAAGAGGCAGATATTACACAAGGTTGAACCTTACTGTATTTTCTCCTTCTACAGTCACCTTTGATGGTAAGAAATCACGGTTCAAGTTTTCTTTAAAGATAGTTAAACTGACACAAGAACAGAAAATCAAACACCACATGTTCTCACTCATAGGCAGGTGTTGAACAACGAGAACACATGGACACAGAGAGGGGAGCATCACACACTGAGGTCTGTTGGTGAGGAATAGGGGAGGGACAGTGGAGGGTAGGGAGGTTGAGGAGGGATAACACGGGGAGAAATGCCAGATATAGGTGATGGGAATGGAGGCAGCGAACCACATTGCCAAACAATCCTGCATGATCTGCACATGTACCTCAGAACCTAAAGTGCAATAAAATATTTTTAAAAAATAGTTAAACTTTTCAAGATTAAAAGAACAATCGATTTAGATTGCACTCCTATTGCTAAACCAAAATGTTGCGTAATCCCAACTGACGGGAAATGTTATAATCATGTTGCCACTAAAATAATAAAAATAAAACAATATAATAAAAATAATAATGATTTTTAGAGCACATATTATGTATATTTCATTGACATTATGTCTAATTCAACTGCTCCTCATGAATGCATCAAGATGAGGAAAAATAAGTTACTGATCTGGCTCAACCACACAAAGCTAAATGTGACCAAGCCAAGATTTGAACACAAATCTGTCTAATGTTGTTCAACACTTCCATTCTTACCAAAGGCTGCATTGCAATATGATTCAGGAGCCCTGAGTCTTACGCCAAAATCTTTCATTACTCACATGAGAGGCTGCAACCAAAAGTTACCCTTTATGAACTGTAGTCTAAGCACCATGCAGTGGACATTCATTTTGCTGAAAATTATATACATTAAAATACACAGAAGTGCTTTAAATCACTTTTAGCATTACACATGTCTAAACTATAATCATTGAGCTTGGTAACCTAAACAGTATCGCTCTTGGTGATAACAGCGTCAAAATCACTCTCTAATGAAACATCTGGCTCTGCTGCCATCAAGACTTTGTGTTGTAAAGAGAAGAATCTTCAAAATAGCCAGCTCCTTTTGCCTTATTGGCCAAAAAAGGGATTTTTTACTAGTGAATAATGACAATAAAGATATAGATGGAAGCCAAGGCAAAGTTTAGAGAGAAAAGAAACCTTACCAGAAAGACAGAAGAAAACTGGCTGGTTGAGACATAAAATTAAATATAAAGTAATAACATATTTAAGGAAAAATACAATTATTTTCAGATAAAGATTTAAACCAATTTTAAAAATTAGCAAGGGAAATGTTTGTGCTATTGGAGATTCATAAATTAGACAAAATTGGAAGCCAAGTGTTCTGACATTAACAACATGCATTTCTGTGTTACAGATAACAGATTCTCTGAGAGAAACCTTAAACCCAGGGAGCCAGCAACTCAAAAGAAAATTAAGAAAATAAATGAAAAGTGAAACTCTTAATGTTGAAAAGACTTTAAGAAAGCAGAAAAGAGAAAAGCTTTAAATCAGAAAAACATTTAAAAAGAAGGCAAGATTAAAGAGATAATTATAGGTACAAAATTAGCACTTCCCAAAGTATATGCCATAGTTTAAAATATCAGTTTAAATAATAATTTAGAAATTTTCTTTTTAAAAAGTATCTTGGTGCTTATCTAGTGATTCTTCTTGAAATTTCTCTAGGCACCTCCCGGGACTGCAAAGGACATCACCTCCACATGCAGATGCTAAAACATCTCCACTGGGCATCTAACCACTTTGTCTAGGCACCTCCCGGGACTGCAAAGGACATCACCTGCACATGCAGATGCTAAAACATCTCCACTGGGCATCTGACCGCTTTGTTTAGGCACCTCCCGGGACTGCAAAGGACATCACCTCCACATCCAGATGCTAAAACATCTCCACTGGGCATCCGACCACTTTGTATCTACCAAAGAGGAGTCACTTGACATTTTGTTGTGTGATTGCAAAAGGTATTTATTGATTTGCTAGCTATAAGACAAACAAATTATTTCTTGAAAACAACGGGCCTCCTACAACAAATTTGGTCTATTATACACTTAATAGAGTCCATTTTCTTTTAATTATTTGGCTGGCATTCTCACAGAAAATAAATCTATTGCACAAACAGCAAGTTCTAAAAAGATCCTTGCCATCTGACATAAAGCAAGCTGACAGGAACAATGTTTACAAAGGGTCCATATCATGCCCAAGTGGTAGCAAATCCAAGAAATTGGTTATTATTGTCAAATTGATATTTGATGATGGTGGTAATAATTTTCATAACACTTATTGCACTGAATCAACACCTCTCCAATATGATATGCAACCAATCTCTTCTATTTATTAATGGATGAAGTTAAATCTCAATATGTACATGAATCTCTATGAAAGATGAGCTGAATACAGCAGCCAATATTTTTAGCAATCGGTTGCCAAACACAGAAGTCAATTCTGGCTAACAAATGCACAAAGATAAATTATGAAAACAGTTTTGGGGTACTCATTTAATAAAATAGAAAGCTGAACAATTAGGTCTGGGGAGGACAGGCTCCAGGGAAGCTCAGAAGGCCTTAGTTCCAGAAAGTCTGGAGGAAAAGGATGTACATATCAAAGCTTGGGTCTTATGTTCAACTTTGGAAGAGAGGTAGGGAGGGGAGATAGTTCTGGGATTCAAAGTCCCTGTGGACCACATGGAAAGGATGCAGGGATGTTTTCCCCAAGGAGAAATGATTTTTTATAATCAGAATAAGGAGGGAGAGATGCTGGCAGGACAAATAACAGATAATGGTACTCGCTTCCTTTACTCCAGCACTTGCATTTATCAATGACAAGTTCTGTCCACTTCAGTGCCTTCACAACCTGTTAGCCTCCCTGCCTGAAATGCAGATCTTAGCTTAGCTGAGTCCATTACATCATTCAGGATTCAGCTAAATGCTCCCCATACAAAGAGTTCTTTTCCGATTATCCTATCACAAGTATCCCCAATGCCCAGTCACTCTCCAGCCCTCCAGATCCTCCCTTATTTACTTCGGTGCACTCATCAGTACCTGACTCGTCAGATGCTATACTGAGATACAGACTCCATGACAGCATGGATAGTCATTCATCCAGGATGAATGAATAGATTAGCAAACCAAAAGAAAATGAACTACTAAGATCATCGGACATGCCTGATAATAGCTTTGCTGACTTCTTGCCTTCTTTTTTGTGCCCTCTGCCCCACCCTATTGGACAGAAAGAGCTGCTCTGACACCGAGGCTATTTATCCCTGCTCTGGGGACTGTTCGATATGGTCAAAGTTTATATCCAGATGTTCCATGGCAGGAGTTTGTTTCAGAAAAAATGAGGCTGAGGATGGGGCAGGTGCCGAGCTGGCAGAGCTGATCTCTGACTCTATCTCCTGGTGCCTCTACCTCCTGGTGGGCCCCGGGGCAGGTAGTCGACCTCTAAAACGAGGAATGGGGCTGGCCCAGTGACTGGCGATGGGAGTAATACAGGCCCCTAAGGAGTATTACAAGAAGCTGTAGCAGTGTTTTGTTGTTATTGTTGCTGTTTTTATCTTCTAGTAGAGTCTTTTCCAAGTGGTTACATGTTGCTATGCCTAATACTGTGAGTTAATTTACAAATACATCTACTTCAAAGTACAGTTTGAAATTATGTTTATGTGTAGGTGGATTACACAATCTATTATTTTAATTCAGTAAAGAAAACCTCTCAAAATATGTGTTGTTGTTTTGTTTTTTTTTTTTTAAAGGCATGGGATTTAGTGGCTGGATAATCAAGCCACCAGGCGGTCTCTATGGTGAAACACAAAAAACGCTACTTTCTCTCTCCTCTTCCACAAGGTCGCCTCAGCCTGGCATCATGGTCTCATCTGCTGCAAATTCTCAGACCAGACACACTCAAGTGCAAAAACAAATGCAATGGTCCCAGGGAATGAAGAAGGGGCTAGCAGGACTAGTCCCCCTGTCAATTGCGATGATGTGTGGCATCTTGACAGCTCCCTTCTCTAATATAGACCCCTATCCATGCTCTCCCTCCCCACCACTGTCCTCCAGACATAAGCAATGTACTCTGCGCCTCATCTACCTTCAGGATGCTTACCACCATTTTACATTTTCTATTCTCACTGCCACTATCATTGAAGATAACAGGGAAGCTGATGGTTCTGCATTAAATAAATAGCACCGTGGCTTGTACTCTGGACTGTAAAAGCTCTTGTCTTCTTCCACTTCATTCCACCACCAGAATGTTTCTTCCAAACCACAGATCTTATTTTATCACTTTTTCAAAACCTTTCAAGTGCTTCCCAGAGCTATGATGAAGTCTAGCTCTTCAGACTGCCCACTGCTCCAGACGAAGCCTCCTCCAGATTAATCATCCAGTGTAAGATTTGAAGCCAAGCAGAGCTTGATGTCTGGCAGTTACTTATAGTCTAAAATATGCTAAATACAATTTTCCGTAAGAAAAGCTTTTCTTCATTGTGCTAGGTCTAATCCCTCTGATGATAATGTTATGAAAGTCCCTAATTCATCCTGTAGCTTTTTAAAAAAATTATTTATTATACTTTAAGTTCTGGGGTACATGTGCAGAACATGCAGGTTTGTTACATAGATATGCACATGCCGTGGTGGTTTGCTGCATGCAACACCTCATCATCTACATTAGGTATTTGTCCTAATGCTATCCTTCCCCAATCTCCTGAGCCCCTGCTAACCCTCCCCTAGCTCCCCACCCCCTGACAGGCCCCAGTGTGTGATGTTCCCCTCCCTGTGTCCATGTAGCTTTATACTCTTCTCTCTGACAAACCAGAGGTAGCCATGCAGATTAATCAGAGATCTACGTTCCTTTTTAGCTCTTAGAGGGTACTAATAAAAAATGAAATGTCCTAAAGAAGAGCACTAAAGCAAACAAAAATGAAAGCACCCGAAGGATCTGCCCCACATAGATGCCATGCCCTATGCAAATTGCAAAGGCGACGCACACTCTCAGACTGCTCTGAAGGAATAGTTCTGAATGTCACTGGAACAAACATGCACTCGAAGCTGAGGCCTGGGCATTGCTTGCCAGGAAAGATTTTCATCATCATGGTGTTGACTGTGCTTTGATTTGAGCTGTGCTGTGTACTAACGGGAGTCTTCACTTATGGGAATCACTCGATAAAGACTTTTTGGCTACTGACTGATATGAAGCAAATAAAGTGGGCTCCTGCAGGAAGATGCTCTTTCTCAAAACCTTCCCTGAATACATTTGAAACATATTAATATACATCATTTACCACATATTCAATGCTAAATTGTAGAAGAAAAAATCCAGGTGTTACAAGGCTTTCATTTCTCATATACTGCCAACTATAGGGTTCAGTTGTATTAGTTAGCTTTTGTCTACCCAGAATCTTTTTATGTGGTAACTTTCCTTTTACCCATCCTATGGTGGGGCTATCAAATCAATGATCCTATGATCCGTCGCCCTCATCATAGGGGTAGTTCCATGACGCAAGTCAAGCAATTAGTATTTTACCCCACTAGAACTTTTATTAGATCAATTGGAAAAGATCTGCTTAATTTAATGTGGGATCCTGTGTAGAAAGCCTGCCTGAGAGAACCAATCAAAAAGAAAAATTCAGAGGAGAGCAAGAAAAAGAATAATTGGTGGCATGATTTGACCCTCTGAATCGAAACTTGTCTGAAGCCTGTGACCTTTTTCTATTTTACTTAAGCTAGTTTGAGTTTTGCTTTTATCACTTGCAATCAAAAATAAATATTAACTAATAAGTGTGGATTAAATGCTGACTAGTAATTATGGGGAAATAACATTTACTTTAAACCATTGAAAATTAATTTTCACTCTTTAAACTCTGCTGTGATACGCAAAAGACTTGCTGTAGTGCAGGCATGAACCTAAGCAATTAATGTATCAATTAGTCCTTAAAATATGAAGCAAATACCATATTATCTCCCTTGTTACCTGACACATAGAGATTTGCTGAACTGCAAACTCTCAGACAACTCGTCATTTTCAGAGCTGGGATCCCTTCCACTCTTCACCATCATGCAAATTTCCTTTCTGGGATGCCATCAAAACACTGGACTCTTTCCACACTCAGCCAAGGCTTTTCCAATTCTTCCACACACGTGTTTCCCAATTGCCTTCCTACACTATTTAGAAAAGCATAAGGGAATGGCTGGGCGTGTTCACTTTAGGCTTCCTCAGATCTGGGTTGAAACTCTGACTTTATTAATTGCATTCCCTGAACCTATGTCTCAGTTTCCTTTGCTAAAAAGAATGAAATGCCATAAGGCTAGTACCTATCCCACAGGTTGCTGTGAGCATTAAATGAGCTTATGCACAAGAAGGAGAGAGCAGATCATGGCTGGCACTCAGCAAGTGCTCAACCAAGGCCACCAGCAGGACCCAGACCATGTGTCCTGCCAGCACGGTCCACCTCCTCAGGAGCGTCTGCCACACCTGCCACACACTCGGGAGACATTGGTCATTGTCCTGTGCCAGTGTGAGGTCATGCCTCATGGATTTCTCCCAATCCATTTTTCTCATCTCAATTCTGCTATTGAAATAAACTTCAACATGTGCCCTCGAGGCCTGCCCACCACACTTCTCAGTGCCCATCCATGAATCTTTGTCACCGCTCAAGAAAGGAGTTCACCTCTGGAGAGCCAAGGGGCTTCCCGCTCCCAGTGCTTGTTATCCAAGTTATGGACTCTGTTTTCCTTTTGCCAAACAACTCAACCATCCCACTTAGATAATCACTATCTGATTTAGAAGCATGCCAGGAGAGGTTGCAGAAACTAAAATTCTTGCAGGGAATGGGATCGGATAGGGTTTCCCAAATCTCATTACTTCCTGACACCATTGTAAGGTAGGTCAGATCCAACCTGATTCCATCTCTTCTAGTGTAGATTATAGAAATTGGATGAGGCAATTTTTCTAAGTCCATGTAGGCTACACTGTACCCTAAGTCTGTGTTTTCAGTGCAGGACGCTAAAGGAAGAATTAAACTACAGGATAACTTACTCTGAATACACTGAGGCGACCTTGGCTGGATCTGTAACAGACAGGCAAACACACAGGGAAGGACACTGGGTGCCAACCAGCGTCTGCTGGAGCCATGCTTCAGCCCTGCCGACGCCCACAGATCCTTCTCCCACTGCCTTCTGCGGGAGTTGTTTACAGGTCACGGAGTCTTTAATCACCTAATTATTCTATTTGAGGCACCTCTGCAAAGGCCACAAGCAAGCGTTTCTGAAACCTTAGGATCCTGATGCTATCATAGCTGCCACCTCCTGAGACTGTGTTGTGTTGGGCAAACCTGACCCCTCCAACAGTGACTTCCAGATTGATGATACCCTTGCTTTTGGCTTTGCCTTGTCTTCAGTTACTGAGCCCACCCTACTTGTGGGCTGAGGCTCGGCAGAAATCATCCCATCATTACAGCTATTTCTACGTTTTCCAGTTCATGTGAATGCCTCTGGGGTTTGAAGCATCTAATTTGCAACAAATCTGTGAAGAACTCTAGTTAAAAATAAACAGTTTGTGTTTTCAATAATATGATTCATTGCATTACCTAAACCTATGTCTCACTTACCCTTTCTAAAAAAAAAAAAAAAAAAGCTATAAGGGTTACTACCAGGTTGCTGTGAGTGTTAACTAAACTCACGCATGTGGAGCACAGAGCAGACCGTGCTTCTGAGGGTGTTACTTCCAGGTTGCAGTATATTAATTTTATTATATAAAAATATTATGTGATATATAATTATATATTTAGATAAAAATTGCATAATAGTCATTGGATGAGTGGTCAGCAGCATAAACAAATGACTACACAACTCAGTGAAGATGGAGCCATCCCAGTAGCACCATACCCTGTGCCCATCACTGCACTGATGACTCACATAGATATCATCTCAATCACACATGACGACGGCCTTCTGAGGCTGAAAACTTAATTGTGCTTCAAGTTTCAAATCAGAGAGCTGAGCCCCAGTTCATTTACTTTACTTACATTATATTACATAGAAAGAAAAGGGACTTTGCCCAAAAATTTACCTGACTCAAAAGGTTTCATTTTTACCACTATTTTGGTGATTTTTCCTAATATTGAACTAAGATACAGCTGCTTTCCCATCCAAATAAAGAGTGAATAATGTGCTCCCGAAGGCACTGGGAGAATAAATCAAAGCAGCCAGTGGCAGGGATAATTTTCCTTAAAACCTCATATTTTACTTAAAAATTTATGTAAATTTTGCCTCGTACTTCAAAATAAGAATAAATTGTATTATGATTAAGATAATGTGGTTTTGCTGTTTGTATTAGTCTATTCTCATGCTGCTAACAAAGATATATCCACGACTGGCTAATTTATAAAGGAAAGAGGCTTGATTGACTCACGGTTCCACATGGCTGAGGAGGTCTCACAGTCATGGTGGTAGATGAAGGAAGAGCAAAGAGATGTTTTACATGGCAGCAGGCAAGAGAGCTTGTGCAAGGGAACTCCTCCTTATAAAGCCATCAGTCCTTGTGAGGCTTAATCACTACCAGGAGAGAAGTATGGGGGAAACCACCCCCTGCGATTCAATTATCTCCACCTGGTCCTGCCTTTGACACATGGGGAATTATTACAATTCAAGGTGAGATTTGTGTGGGGACACAACCAAACCATATCACTGTTGCTTTTGCTATTTTTTTTTCTCCCAGATCATCTACTAAAAATCATTGCCCCTTAAAGAGAAGCCACATTTGCAGTGTGGTTCTACGTACTCCCATCGCACCAACAAGATGCACTCCAGGTGGAGAAGCAACTGATGCGCTTGACAGGTGCATTTTGATGGAAGATCAAGGAATACTGTGGCATTTTTCAGGATAATTGAGCCCTATGGGGTGCCACAGTCGAGAGCTCTGTACATTTAAGACAGAGATCAAGAGCTCTGAGATTCCGAAAAAGAGGAAACAGCACAGAAGTAGAAGGAAAAGTGGGTTAGTGTGAAGTGCAGAGCAGAAATCTTTTTTTTCTCATTTATTTATTTGTACCTTATTTATTAAAATATTTTTTATTTCATGTATTGGTTTTGCTGTTGGTAAGAACAAAGTGTGGAGTGGTTGGCAGGGACCTCCTCCCTATGTCTGCTGGGTTATTCCACATGCAGGGGCTTTGTTAGTATAACATTCCCTCCTTACTCCTTCCCCAGGGGAGGAAAGCTCTTACTGATGAGGTGAAGAGAAGAGTTGGGCACATGTAAACCTGCCTCTTCCTCTCCCTTTGTTTTCCAGAGCCAGCTTTGCCCAGAGGCATGAGTTCTGATCTGTTCCACCTTGTTCTAAGTTTTACAGTGACTTGTGTTGGGATACCTATGATGGTCCAGCCTTCCTGTGACCAGTAGGTACAGCTGAGGCTGGGGTTCAGTTTGAGAAACCTCACTTGCCCCCAGGCATATGCATTTCCTCAAAATCAGCATCATTGCAAATTAAAATAGCATTTTCGTTTCCCATCTGCCTTATTTTTCAGTTGGTTCAAGACTCAGGTGAGGAGGTTACTGCTTATTGGGCCTCTCTCAAACTCCATGTTAGTTATGCTGGGCCAGAGACTTTGAGAAAGAAAGACTGAAATCTGTCGGCCAAAATACACATGAAGAGATGTAGGTGAGCTTGAGGCACATAGCTTTGGATCTTGACCTTCAGTGTGCAATGATTGAGTGGATGTCTAGACTTTGCGATTTGAAACTCATATTGGGTCATGAGTTTGGATGCAACCTCAGTTTACAATAGACCTTTGACTCTTGATACCTGGTGAGTGGGTGTCAGTTGAGTTGTGTATCAGGACTCTAGGCTTGGCAGCTCACTGCAGCTAGATGGCGGCCATGTCCACAGGCAAATTGCTGTCTTAATAGAGTCAGGGCTTGCTTGAAGCAAATTTGAACTCTTCACCAGAGGCACAGGCCTCAGGGACCAGGCCAAATGCTGGTTAGAAAGGAATAGGGCTATAACTTGACTTATAAAAGATATACAGGCCTTGGGCTGGGGGCAGTGACTCACACTTGTAATCTCAGAGCTTTGGGAGACCGAGGCAGGCAGACCACATGGTCAAGAGATCAAGACTGTCCTGGCCAACATGGTGAAACCCTGTCTCTACTAAAATTACAAAAATTAGCTGGGTGTAGTGGCCTGCACCTGTAGTCCCACCTACTCGGGAGGCTGAGGCAGGAGAATCACTTGAACCCAGGAGGCGGAGGTTGCAGTTGAGCCGAGATTGCGCCTCTGCACTCCAGCCTGGCGACAGAGCGAGACTCCATCTAAAAGAAAAAAAAAAGATATACAGGCCTTTTCTTAAGGCAGTATAGCTGAGATAATGATCTACCAAAAAAAAAAAGTATATACGGGCCTTTCAGGCCTTAGTGCATAGAAAAATCATTTTTTAGAAGGCAAGGCCAGCTAGTTTTCCATGCCCTATGATGCATTCATTAGTGAGAATCAAGCTCAAACTTTTAGCTCTGAGCCTAGGAAGCTATATCAGTTGCCTCAAATTCCATTCTGTTTGTAGAGCCAAGGAGGGAATTATGGCAGAACCAATCTTAGATTCATGTGGCTTCACAGATTGAGGAGTTGGAAAATGCTTCAAATCAAAGAAATATACAAGGAAAAAAAGTACTCATCCCAAAAGACAGCACCTGTGTTAGAGAAGGGAGATTCCATCCATCTTAGCAGGCAGGTTAAACTGTTATCATTGCATCTGAATCATTTTGAGGAAAGCATGGAAAGAGCAGAGGAAAATCAAACCAGAAAGGCATGTCTGTTTTCTGCCCATGAGGTGTGACAGACAGAACAGAAGCTGGGTCTCGAGGCACATGGGCTGCCCAGCTTGAAGCTTCAGAAGCATCAAGAGCAATTTGAGTTCAGGGATCAGGACGCAGCATTTCCCCAGCTGAAGCCCACTGTGGGGTGAGAAGAACCATCCCTCAGAGGCGGTTTCCTACATCACAGTGAGAGAGGCCTAGGAGTGAAAGTGCTCACTGTTATATATGGAATTTTATTCTCCCTCCTGAATGTATATGTTGAAATACCAATGCCAAGTACCTCAGAATGGGAATTTATTTGAAGATAAGGTCCTTATGGTGGTAATTAAGGTAAAGTGAATTAGCGCAGGCTCTAATCCACCGTGACGGCATCCTAATAAAAACGGGGGAATTTTGAGACAGAACACACACATGCTCACACACACAGGGAGATGGCCATGAACGTGAAAATGACCATCTATAAGCCAAGGAAGGGCCTGGAACAGATCCTTCCCTCATAGCACTAAGAAGGAACCAACATTGCCAACACTTGGATTTAGGACTTCCAGCCCTCAGAACTTTGAGACAATGCAGTTTTGTTGAGTAAGCACCCAGTTTGTAGTGCTTTGTTCCAGCAGCCCTGGCAAACACATACACCCCTTCACAAGGGTGTACTAACATTAGGCATTGGATAGAGCCCATACTCCGTCTGCTACTTGGGAGCCAGGGGCATGAGGCTCACCAAAGAAATAAGAATTAAGAGGTTTTGGATTAAATCAATAAAGAAAATAAACACAAATTAAATCTTGTGATTGGAGCTTATACCATTGCAAATTTCTGATCTTTGCTAGAAGGTAGCAGTTTTTAATATTGCCCTTTGAATGGGTTTGTAGAGAGATTTCCTCCCAGGTAAGGTAAGTGCAGAGTACTTATGTTACATAGGTATCTCTGAGTACTTGGGTATTTACTTAGTAAGTACTTCATATCTCAGAGTACTTAAGTATCTCTGAGTACTTTGGTATTTACTTAGTAAGTACTTAGTGTCTCAGAGTACTTAGGTATCTCTGCTGAAAAACTTCTCTTAATTTAGTTTAAGTTCACGGATCATGTATTCTGGCTAGTCACTAAGACTGAAAACCACTATGGAGAAGCTAAAACACAAGATTTTCTCTTTCTACCCTTGTTTTGAACTTTATTATCATTAATAACTTTACTGCAAGGTAACTTAAGGTTTTCATGAAAATTAATTATGGAAGAAGATTTTATTCAAGTTTGGGGCATCTAATATTGATATTTTATTACTGAAAAATACTTATATCATGAGCTATTTGACAATCTCTAATCTCTAGGCTTACTTGTAGGTGGCTGGACATAATCTGGGATTAGAAACATAATAGGATGTGAAATTTTAGCCCTGAGCAACAAATGACCATGGGTTTTGACTTGAATAATACCCTGTTCTGACCCATCCTAAAACTATCTAGGGGAGATCTGCACCACTCCCAGAGATCCAATTAGGGTAACCAAGGTCAGGGATTGGTACTGGGAGGTGGCCTCCTGGAACAGCCTCACTCTTTAGACCACACAGCGCTAGGAGTAAGCCAGACTCTCTAGATTTTTCAGAAAGCACCATTTAAAAAGCCAGGAGCAAATTCCATTAGAATAGACTGTCTTCAAGTGACTCTATTACTGGGAGACAATTAGATTAGACATGCTTCTCTAATCTTCTCCACGAAACAGTGGTAACACTCTTCCCAGGAAGCCAAATTGACTCTGTCACCCTTCTCTGTGTGCAGCAGCTGTTTAAATTCACAGCCAGTTTTTAAAGAAGAGTTATAAGACACTCAGGATTGCCTGTGATCGATAGAAGGGGAGATGAGCCACATCTCTGGAATTGCTGTGCCCAAATTGAAGCACACCTCAAGAAATGTACAAAACCTCATTTCATGCAAAGTCAAGCATCCTTACCATCCACCAAACCCATTTTCTTCTGTTGACAAGTGTTCAGCTCAAACAGACATGCTGAAGTCTGCTAGAGCTCTGCCTGCTGATTACGAAAAGTCCTCTGTTTGCACCAACCTGCATAGGAGAAAGTGACAATCTACCTGACGTCAACTGAGAAATGACACAGAACTATCCCTGTTTCTAAATTTGACCAATACCACTCAGCAGAGCCGTCAAGAGAAGCATGTGAAATGCTCATGGATAGCCGTCTGCCCCTGTGGTGGCTCCCCCTACAGAGATGGCCAATGTTGAATAGACGTGCATTGCATCAATATCACTTTCCAGTGCAGGACTGCAACTGAACCCATGTCTCAGAAACATGCAAAGTGCGGATGTTTTTATGTCTGAAGTTGATGGGGTTGAACGTAAATGTAAGGGAAGGTGTAAGAATACAAAGAGAATGACATCAGCTTCCAGTGTGGCCAGTTCAAAGCCTTGCCTCAGCATAGTAAAAGCAAAGCTGTACAGGAGTAAAAGCAGCAAAAAATTACAATTCAAAAATGAGCCCTTGAAAATCTGTATGAGTCCTTCAATTATAAGGGAATAACAGAAAATAAATGGGGCAAGCTTATACAAATTTCCCAGAAACCATGATTGTCCTCACAAGTTGATTCTGCAGCTGGGGCCCCAGCATCAATCTGATCACCCAGAACAAAATACAATAATGATTTCACTAGCTCTGAATCCTGGTCTGAATTATCCTCCAATCACTGTGAGCATCTCACCAAAAGAAAGGTAACAGAATAATGAAATGCCTAACAAATGTTCTTTTGCAACTTTAAGGAGAAAGACTGCGAGGCAATCATTCTGGACGTATTATTTATAAACAGAGATGTTTGGGTTTTTTAAGTGCAAAAAAGATAAATTTAGAAAATAAAAAAGTGAATAAAAGAAAAATTATTCATCTGAAATATTCTATGATTAACATTTATGTGAATTTCCATTTTCTCATGTGCATAGAAAATTAGTGTATATGCTGGTAGTAATTTAATATACAATATCATGTGTATTTTTGTTTTTTACCTAACAGTTTATCTTAGCATTTTTATTTTTCCATGTTGCCTTCCTAACCATCATTTTTAATGATTATGTAGCACTCTTCTATAAATATGCCTAATTCCCCTCCTATACTGGATAGTTTCTGTTTCTTACTTCATCATTTTTCTATTGAAACTAACAGAGCTGATAAATTTAATAAAAACAGACATGCATATATACCAGTTGGCAAATGAGATGTACTATCCTAAGCACTTTCTATATACTAACTCATGTAATACAGGGACTGTGAGGGAGTCTGTGAAGTGGAGGCTTTTTACTTCCATTTTACAGTAAAGAAACTGAGGCACAGAGAATGCACCTGGCTTCTATAGCAAACCAGAGTTTCTAACCCGGGAAATCTGGCCCTTGAGTCCATGTTTTCAATTATTTCTCTTTACTGCCTCTGGACAAAAAGGTTTTATCCCCTCACTTAGAATTGTTTTTCTTAAGATGGACTTTCTTTTCCGAGAAGGAAAATAAGTGGACCAGTAAGAGCACGTCAAAGTTTCCCAAAATATAATTGCTGAATTGCTTCCCAAACCGGTTACAAATATTGTAGCTGTCATTTTCTCCTAAGTCTACACATCACGAAGTCATCATATTCAGTTTCTAAAGCTTCAAGGCTGTCTCTTCTTCAGTACATTTTTTAAATTCATAAAACATGACTCCTCATATTTCCTGTTAGATATTTCCCTCATAATTAACTCTTTTTGTCAATTTCCATGCTATTAGCTTCGATTTGTTTTCTGGTTTTGTTTATACTTGCCCGTTATATGTTTGTCCATTCTTTCACTTTAATTCTCCAGTACCTTTTTGTTTTCAGTGTATTATTTCTTATAGGAAGGTAATTGCTCACTTGATATTCATAGTCTGACAAATTTACACTCTTTCCATTAATACACTACTGGTGGGCTGGTCACAGTGGCTCATGCCTGTAATCTCAGTACTTTGGGAGGCCGAGGCAGGCGGATCATGAGGTCAGGAGTTTGAAACTAGCCTGGCCAACATGGTGAAACCCCATTTCTACTAAAAATACAACAATTAGCTGGATGTGGTGGCAGGTGCCTGTAATCTCAGCTACTCAGGAGGCTGAGGCAGGAGAATCATTTGAATCCAGGAGGCAGTGGTTGCAGTGAGCCAAGGTTGTACCATTGCACTCCAGTCTGGGCAACAAGGTGAGACTCTGTTTCAAAAAGAAAAAAGAATACACTACTGGTATCCTTCAGACTATTGAATATATATTGATAATAAAAATGTATCTACAAATTGAATAAATGTTTACTACTCTCATCATTTGGATACATGGGTTTTATTTGCTTCTTAACACTGATTTGTAACTGTTTAAATGTTCTGGAACACTTTAAATAGTACAAGAATAATCAACCGACTCAGTATCTAAACTGAAAATTAAACTTTCCAGATCAGAATAATTTGGGGAGAGGAAAGAGCAATTTTTTACAATGATTTTCGATTTCCTTCATAGTTACAGGTCACTTCAGATTTTTTAAATTTCTTTTGAAGCAATTTTACAATAGCATAATTTTAAATAGTATTCTTTCATAATTAAAAATAACTCTATCTGTGATTGTATCTTTTTTCACATTTCTAATGCCATGTGTTTATGGTTACTCATTCTTTCTCTCTGAAAATAGCCTACTTTCCTGGGCTTTTCAGAGCACTGGAACATTATTTATTTATTCATTTATTTATTTGAGATGGAGTCTTGCTCTGTCACCAGGCTGGAGTGCTGTGGCACGACCTCAGCTCACTACAACCTCCTATTCCCAGGTTCAAGAGATTCTCCTGCCTCAGCCTCCTAAGTAACTGGAATTACAGGTGTGTGCCACTGCATTTGGCTGATTTTTGTATTTTTAGTAGAGACAGGGTTTTGTCATACTGACCAGGGTGGTCCCCAACTCCTGACTTCAAGTGATCCGCCCACCTCAGTTTTTCAAATCCTGGGATTACAGGTGTGAGCCATAGCTCTCGGCCAGCACTGGAAACTAAAATTAGTTTAAATTAGTTCATATAATTCAATATTTCTTTTATTTATTTATATACTTAATAAATTTCTGCTTTGATCTTTCTGAACATTTTTTCCTCCTATGAATGTTCTGTCTCTGCTTTTCTTAGCCTCTTGAACTTAAAATTTTCTTTCACTTTAATTCTTCTTTACCTTTTTCTGGTTAAATAATAAAAGCTTTCATCACTGATATGGTTTGACTGTGTTCCCACCCAAATCTCATCCCAAATTGTAATCCCCACATATCAGGGGAGGGACTGGTGGGAGATGATCTGATCACGGGGGCAGTTTCCCCCATGCTGTTCTCATGAAAGTGAGTGAGTTCTCATAGTATCTGATGGTTTTATAAGTGGTGGTTTCCCCTCTTCTCTCTCCCTCTCCTGCTTCCTTGTGAAGAAGGTGCCTGCTTTCCCTTCTGCCATGATTGTAAGTTTCCTGAAGTCTCCCCAGCCATGCAGAACTATGAGCCAATTAACTCTCCTTTGTTTATAAATTACCCAGTCTCCCTTAGTGTCTTTATAGCAGTGTGAAGATGGACTAATACAGTCATACTCCACAAATACTGATAAGTATTAAGATTATAATCTTTATTTTCAAAAGGGTGTAATGTATAAAATATGCTCACAAATTTTGTGACACTGTCTTCAAAAGGTGCCACCTAATTTACTTCCTAAGTGTGGGCTATTCTCAGTAACCCACCACCAATAGAACAAGGTGAAAGTGATCATAAGTACTTAGATTAGGTCATAAGGGACATAGAAGATTTCTCCTCTCTCTTTAGATCACTTGGTCTAGGGAAAACCAGCTGCCATGTCTCAAACAGCCTTATGGAGAAGTACTAGACTAGACCCTATGGCTATATTCTGAACTGTTCTGCCAACAGCCGTCTATTGCATGAGCCTTCTGTTGATCACGAGTGAACCATCTCGGAGGTGGAACTTCCAGTTCCAGCCAAGCCTTCAGATGACTGGGGCCTCAGCTGACACCTTGACTGCAACTTTAGGAGAAACACTGAAGTAGAACCACCCAGCTAAGCTGCTCCTAAATTCTGCCCCACAGAAACTGAGAGATAATAAATGTTTGTTGTTTTGGTCTTGAAATTTTGGGACAATTTGTTATACAGTAAGAAATAACACATCAAATATCACAGTTTTTTATTTTGTCTTTGACCCTGAATTTGAGTTGCTGTGACACTACGTCATTGCATTTATTTTTGTCATGGTTCTGGTTGTAACCTTTTCTAAGGCCTTTGTAATTAGAAAGTGGAGTTTATACAATGTCAGCTATTTAAAACTTATTAAGATTTTATTTATAGCTTAATATATCACTAAATTTTGTAAATATAGGGTAGATGCTGAAAAAAAGTGATGTGACTATGGCATCAATCTGATAAAGTGTATAGGTCAAACCTTATGTAATCTTATTTATGTTTTATTTGCTTCATCATTAATATCTGAGGGTGATATGATGAAATCTCTCATGCTTATAGTATCTCAGTTCATTTTATCTTAATTTTGAATAAATTTTCATGTATGCATTTTAGTGGGGATTTTTTTGTTAAAAAGTTTCTTAGTAATTATATAGTTATTGTAAATTTAATCATTTGGCTTTATGAGAGCCTTTTAAAAAATGAGTTTAATGAAATCTTCCTGTAGACATTTATTATATTTATTAATTTTCTAATATTAATATTGTGGTCCTCTAATTTTAGATTTTGCTGATATAGCTTTCTTCATTTTTAACACATAACCTTTCAATCTCTGTTATAAATTCATCTTTTGTACCCAGAACTTAATTGCTATTCTTTGATCTGACTTTGACTTTTAAATGAGGAATTTAATTAATTTACTTTTAAAATTATAATCGTTTGGTTCTAAGCTTTTCTGTTCTTCTTTAATTTTTCACTGATGTAGTTTGCCCTTGTCTTTTAATGTGTAAACTTTGTTGGTGGTGGTGGTGATGGTTGTTTTGCTTAAATTAAGCAGTATTTTTGAAGGTGATTATGCCAGTGATAATTTTAACAGTTCCCTGATAAGTTTTTCAGGAGTACTCCTTAACTTATACATATCTAAATATCAAAAACTAAAATGAAATATTCATTTTTGGTCCTCTTTATATGAGATGAACCATTTAGTGTACTTTTACCCTCCTTCATCTATTAATCTATTTGAAGTTTTGGATCAAGAATATCATATTTGTTTCATGACATGGAGCCATACTGTGCCCCAAGATGAGGTTTTCCAGAGTTTTCTTAACTCACACTCTTCCTTAAAATGAGTAACACTTCTTTTTAAATTCTAACTTTCGGAGTTAGATTCTTAAAAGCTGCTATTTTATTTTTCACATATCATCAGGGATTCTGAGAAAAATTTGCACTGGAGACTGTTAGAGAGTGTTCCTTTTAGACTAGATATCTACTTGAGACTATCCCAACCTCCTCTGCTTTCTTCAAATATCCGTCTTCTGCTCTTACATCCCCACTCACTCTTAGCAGATAAAGTCGTCTCCTACTTCACAGAGAAAGGAGAAGTAAACAGACAGAAATGTCCACTCTTCCCTGTAACCATATTGATCTTTTTGTTTTCTCATGATTCCTTTACATTCTCCTCTTGCAATAAAGTAACATTTTGTTTGCATTCATCTTCTGCAAAAGTAAAATTAAAAGTGACTCTGACCAGTAGTTCCCATTAAAATATCACAAAATAACTAAATTTCATATCTAATATCATCCGATATATATATTATACATCATCTAATATTATATATTACAACACTGAGTTTTTAACACCCATTTCCAAATAAAAACATTGTTTTAAAGTATACTGTATACATAATATCATAGATAGAAAATAAAACAATAAATTTTGATATCCATCCTCAAATAAAATAACTTTAGTGATTTGGGTACTTCTGACTTTGGTTTATATAATCCCATAATTTTAAAAATTAAAAATAAATAATTATTCTCAAATCTAACATTGCTTGGATTTTAGATAAGTTTAAGAAGTTACTTTTAATTGTGTGGTGTGATTTTTCTATTGTGGATATATTTGCATTAAAAGTTTTTATCTTTTTAGATATACATATCAAAATAATTATTAATGAAAGTAAATGGTGGTCAATTTGCTTTTAAGTAATCCAGTGATTGGTGGAGTAGGGGGCTGTTAGAGAGAGAGGGTTGGAATATAGAAGAAACAAACTTGGTCCTGAATTAGCAACCGTTGAAGCTATGCGATGTCTATATGAGAGTTCATTATGCTTTTTTTCCTCTCTATTTGTATATTTTTGAAGTTATCACTTTAACAACATTTTAATTGTTACAATTGTATAAACACATATGAAACTGATTTTAACAATCACTGCCAGTCTCTGCTACAATTTCCTTTCCATTTTTCAATTGACGTGAGAAGTATATCTTTTGGGATAGCCTCTTTCAGGAATTACTATGGGTAGTATGTTTTCAGGGAGGAATAATAATAATATATTTATGAAAGCTAAATATGAGAATATATCTATTGTTTTCGTTTGGCCTGGATATTCTTGAACCCAGAAAAATTTTACACTGGCATCTGCCTTACTATAAGTACCTGCCACTAAAATAACTTTAACTTACTAAAGTACCTGTGATTTGAAATAAATTTTTTGATTTAGAAGTCATAGGAACTACTTCAACTCTGACGATTTCTTTGAATAGTGGTAAACACTATTAGTTGCTAAATCAAGGCTTATGAATCACAAAAGCATAAACACTGATCTAGAGTAACCAGGGGAGTTACAAGAGAATACTTACTCCTGTTTATATCCCTTGCTTACTGAACTAAAGCCAGTTGACATTTTTTTCCTGTGGTGTTATTAAGATTTCTTCTGCTGACCCACAAATCCTAATACTTTGGTTGACTTGACCAACACTAAGATGGGAACAGTATTGTGAAATGAATTAATTATACTTCATCATGTCATTCTATAAAATCTTAGAAATTGTAGGATTTTTATCTTTTATCACTGTTCTATGTTAGTTTCAGTTTTTCCATGAAAAGTTGCCAAAATTATGTGTGTGTGTATTGTTGGTGTTGTCAGTATGAATCTAATAAGAAAACTTGTGTTGAGTCCTACAACATCAATATATCTGTTAATCCATTCTTTCATTCAAACAAGTTTATTGAGTGCTTAGTACACTCACGGCAATGTATTCAGCTTACAAATATCCTCCGTCCCTGTCTTCATGGAATTTCCATCTCATAGCTAAGCGGCTTCTTTGGGAGAGGATAAGAGGTTAAACACTTGGCCTAATAGGTTAGGATGGAATTAGTGTCTACTTCTCATAGATTAAGAGACAGAAACCCAAGTTTCTCTGTCTCCCTGGCTCCAGGCTTAAATATGGCAAATGACTTAGACTAATCATTTTAATTTGGTGCTCATGGATCCCCCATAGGTTTTAGGAGAGGATCTATGTAGCCATTTTCCATTTTGCACATTCTATCTATTCATAGAGCCTTCCTCAGAGTCTCAGAATAGCCCGTAATATTCAAAGGGTTAAGAGCCACTGCCTTGCTAGCCTATGTTAATATGACATGAATAAATACGATTCATAAATGATGATGTTTCAATTTTTCTTATCCACCCTTTATGGGGGAATTCTGGGAGATCGCTGGTGTGTTATAGTGGCAGACTACAAGGAGATCCATTTAGAATGATAAATGGTTTGCAAGACAAGGCTTCATAATCAGTCTTTTCTTGGCATGACACATTTTCTTCTGCAATTTAAAATTAATGACTAGAATTATTAATACCCATAGAAAATGAAGATTTTGCTTATTCTAAAAAGCTGCAGAGTTCTTTTGTTTCAGGTGACGACAGTCTGGGTTTAATGCAATGGTCCCAGAGAATAATGGATGAGATTTATTTCTCTTTTAAAATTTAATACACAACATCTATTTGATAGTTACTAAACTTAGTTTCTTCAGAGATGACGACATTACATAAAGCATTATTTTATTTTATTTTACTTTTATTTTATTTATTTCCATAAGTTTGTGGGGAACAGGTGGTGTTTGGTTACATGAGTAAGTTCTTTAGTGGTGATTTGTGACCTTCTGGGGCACCCATCACCCCGAGTGATAAATATTGTACCCCATTTGTAGTCTTTTACCCTTCACCCACCTTTCACCCTTTCTCCCAAGTCCCCAAAGTCCATTGCACATTGTATCACTCTTAGGTCTTTGCATCCTCATAGCTTAGCTCTCACTCATTCTTAACCACACAGTAGAGGTTGAAAAAAAAAAGACTTTACAAATTGAAATGCAATGCTCTTGTTTCAAAATAGTCTAATGTCCACAAATGTTTTCTTAAAATAAATACTAAATGCATGTTTTGACACTTTAAATTTTGTATAACCTCAATACAACAAAATATGTAAATTATATTATGTAGATGTGGGAAAATTGGGTGGTACATAAACAATACTTTTCACTACTAGCAATTTTATAATATGAAATGCACATATTGACTTAGAAATCTAGTTTTCAGCCCACAAAGTAACTTTGAAATATTACTGTATTGTTACAATAGAAATAAAATAAAAATCAGAGAATATAGTTCAAAAGGTTTAAAATATCAGCTGCCTAGCACTGGGTTATAACCCAAAGCATAAAATAAATATCCATGAGTTCTTAACTAATAAAAATAAGTCATTGCATAAATAAATAAATGAGGGAGAAGAGACAAATCTCCCATGTAAAATAATTTCATAAAATTTATGTAGATGCTCTGCCCTCAAGAAGGAAGAGTAACTCCCCACTCTGTATGATGACTGTCTTCTGGAGAGCACCAGATGGAAAGAGAGAAGCTGAAAGAGTGACTTTACAGGAGAGAGACCTGGCACACATTAATTCAGCAGGTGATCAAGGTCAACATCGAGAGTGAAAAGTTACATTGATAGAATGTACCCTTGCTGTGGTGTGATGAAATGACATTTTACTTGTATGCTTTCCCTACCAAAACCCCATAATCCTAGTCTAATCATGAGAAAAACATCAAACTAACATATTTTACCAAAACACATGATCAACACTCCTCAGACTATAAAAGTTATCAAAATCAAGAAAAGTCTGAGAAACTCTCATGACCAAGAGAAATCTAAGGAGATTTGATCACTAAATATAATGTGGTATCCTGGATGATATCCGAGAACAACAACAAAAAAAGAACATTAGGTTAAAGCTAAAGAAATGTGAATAAAGCATGGACTTCAGTTAATAATAGTATGCCAGTATGGGCTCATTAATTGTGACAAATATATCATACTAAATTAATATGTTAATAATAGAGAAATTGGATATAGAGGAACTATAAATAGTCCTGGAATACAACTGGAAATATAGGAGAGCTCTCTGTACTATATTTGTAATTTTTCTGTAAATCTAAAGCTATTCCATAGAATAAAGTTTCATTTTAGAAATGTCATCTGCCTAAAAATACTTTGTATATAAGAAATGTTAAACAAAAATTTGATCACGTTCAAAATGGGAACATTCTATCAGTCTTCAGCAATACTTTTCTGTAAAATCTTTAAAGAATTTTAATGAATATGTAAGCACTTCATCCTTCATATGCATAGCTTTCTAAAATCTTTCAAATAAGAGTCTCGATAGCAATTTCATAACTGTGCTTACCTACCTTACACGGGATTTCAGGTACTGCTGCCAATCCAGCCAACTCTGTGGGTGAGCTCCCACCCTTTACCTCCCAACCTCAGTACTATTGAAAGCTTGTGTCAATGATTTGTCAGTTGAGTGAATAAAATCATGAAACAGGGATGCTTCTTGAAAAGCAACAAAAATTTAACGGTATGAATAATCATGCCACTGATTTGAATTACACTTTCAAATAGTTTTATCTAGAAGGAACTGAGCAAGTAAAGAATTATAGAGGCTGAGACAGGAGGATTGATTGCTTGATCCTAAGAGTCCAAGGCTGTACTGTGCCATTTTGGTGCTTAAGAATAGCCTCTGCACTCCAGCCTGGGCAACAGAGGAAGACCCATCTCAAAAAAAAAAAGTAAAAAGAAAGTACATATGCAATCAGTAAGACACCTTTCCTACAGTCTTGTAGAAGGCTTTGTTTGTTAATTTTAAGAATGTCATTTTATGCTTAGCTGGGTAGTGGTAAAAAAAAAAAAAAGAAGAAGAAGCCTGGCACGGTGGCTCATGCTTGTAATTCTAGCACTTTGGGAGGCCAAGGTGGGTGGATTATGAGGTCAGGAGTTTGAGTTTGAGACCAACCTGGGCAACACAGTGAAACCCCATCTCTACTAAAATACAAAAAATAAGCCAGGTGGTGGCAGGTGCCTCTAATCCCAGAGACTTGGGAGGCTGAGGCAGGAGAATTGCTTGAACCTGGTAGACAGAGGTTGCAGTGAGCCAAGATGGTGCCACTGCACTCCAGCCTGGGCAACAGAAAAAAACTTTGTCTCCAAAAAAAAGCGGGGGCGGGGGGCGGACATATGTCTTTTTGGTAGAATGATTCATTTTCCTTTGGGTATACAACCAGCAATAAGATTTTTGGGTCAAATGGTAGCTCTCTTTTAAGGTCTTTGACAAACTGCTTAGCAGTGTGAATCAATGGCTGGACTGATTCACCCTCCCACCAACAGTGTATAAGTGCTCCCTGTTCTCCAAAGCCTTGGCAGAATCTATTGATTTTTGACATTTTAATAATAGCCATTCTGACTGATGTGAGTTGTTATCGCACTGTAGATAAAGGAAATGTTGTACATATACACAATGGGATGCCACAAGGTGATAAGAAAAATAAAATCATGTCCTTTGCAGCAACATGGCTGCATCTGGAGGCCATCATCCTAAGCAAACTAACACAGGAAAAGAAAACCAAATACCAAAGTTTCTCACACATAAATAAGAGCTAAACACTGAGCACACATGGACACAAACATTGAAACAGTAGACACTGTGGACTCCTGGAGGTGGGAGGGAGAGAGGAGATGTGGGTTGAAAAACAACTTGTTGTGTACTATGCTCATGACCTGGGTGATGGGATCCGTATCCCAAACCTCAGCACCACACAGTATACTCACGTGACAAACCTGCACGTGCACTCCCTGTATCTAAAATGAAACTACAGCTTACACTAAAATTAACTCCAGATGAATTAAAGATTAAACATAAGACCTAACACCATAAAAATCCTAGAAGAAAACCTAGGCAAAACCATTCAGGACCTAGGCATAGGCAAGGACTTCATGGCTAAAACACCAAAAGCAATGGCAACAAAAGCCAAGATAGACAAATGGGATGTAATTAAACTTCCAGAGCTTCTGTACAGCAAAGGAAACAATCATTAGAGTGAACTGGCAACCAACAGAATGGGAAAAAATTTTTGCAATCTACCCATCTGACAAAGGGCTAATTATCCAGAATCTACAAAGAACTAAAACAGATTTACAAGAAAAAAACAAACAAACCCATTCAAAAGTGGACAAAGGATATGAACAGATACTTTACAAAAGAAGACATCTATGAGGCCAACAAACATATGAAAAAATACTCATCATAACTGGTCATTAGAGGAACGTAAATCAAAACCACATTGAGATAGCATTTCACGCCAGTTAGAATGGTGATCATTAAAAAATCTGGAGACAACAGATGCTGGAGAGGATGTGGAGAAACAGGAACACTTTACACTGTTGGTGGGAGCATAAATTAGTTCAACCATTATGGAAGACAGTGTGGCAATTCCTCAAGGAACTAGAAATAGAAATACCATTTGACCCAGCAATTCCATTACTGGGTATATACCCAAAGAATTATAAATTGTCCTATTATAAAGACACATGCACATGTATGTTCATTGTGGCACTGTTTACAATAGCAAAGGCCTGGAACCAACCCAAATGTCCATCATCGATAGATTGGACAAAGAAAACATGGCACATATACACCATGGAATACTACGCAGCCATAAAAAATGATGAATCCAGAAACAATCATTCTCAGCAAACTGACACAAGAACAGAAAACCAAACACCGTATGTTATTGCTTATAGGTGGGTGTTGAACAATTAGAACATGTGGACACAGGGAGGGGAGCATCACACACTGTGGTCAGTAGGGGCGGCTAGGGGATGGTGGGGAGGGATAATGAGGGGAGAAATACCAGATATAGGTGATGGGGGGATGAAGGCAGCAAACCACCTTGCCATGTATGTACCTATGCAACAATCCTGCATGATCTGCACATGTAGCCCAGAACCTAAATTACAATTAAAAAAAAACAAAACTACAAATTTTTAAAAATAAATGAATCAATTAACAGATAGTTAAAAAGAGGGAGAGGGCCATGATGCTGTCATTCCTAAAAGACAACTTCATAATGTGACAATTCTATGGTATTTTAGGATGCTTATAGATTTACACTACTTAATTTAAACCTAACTCTAATGCCTATAATCTATCACCAAATTCCATAGAAAAGAATGCTTCTTGGACAGGCACAGTGGCTCACGCCTGTAATCCCAGCACTTTGGGAGGCCAGACCACCAGGTCGGGAGTTCAAGACCAGCCTGGCCAACATGGTGAAATCCCGTCTCTAATAAAAATACAAAAATTAGCCAGGTGTGGTGGCAGGCACCTATACTCCCAACTACTTGGAAAGCTGAGGCAGGAAAACAGCTTGAACCCAAGAGGCAGAGGTTGTAGTGAGCCAACATTGCACCACTGCACTCCAGCCTGGGTGACAAAGCAAGACTCCATCTCAAAAAAAAAAAAAAAATTAGCTTCTTTTAAATATTTTCAATTCCTTTCCTCAGAGATAGCAAATTCTTTTTAATAAAACAAAGGAGTCATTCTCATAAGAGTTTGGCAAGACCTGCATCGACTACCAACCATTAGTAACTTCCTGTCCCTGGGTAGCTTGGCCTCAGGGTCTAGAGGTCTGATCTGAGATTTTCCATCAGTGAATTTTATGAATTTTATAAACTGCTCATAAACTTGACCAGTTTGGCCTCTTGTCACCGTATAACCCAAGTCACTCCACAAATTGTTATCTTGTTTGTTACTTATTTTACTAAGGCAAGCTTAGATGTCCAATATTATTTCTTATTGAGGGAAGAATCTCCCTCTTGAATGTACTAATTAAGCTGAAATAATATTACTTGAGGTAATTATTTTTTGCTATGTTTGACAGAATTTTAAATTTACATAAAAGTTACAATAAAGTACAAAGCCCTCTGAGGCCTTTCACTCAGTAGTTTCCTCCTCTTTTCTTTCCTTTATTTATTATCCTTCTCCCTTCTTCTCCTTTTCTCCTTCTTTCTCATGTTTTTCTCTCTGTCATTTTTAAATAATGCATACATAAACATCTCTTTATCCCTATACTATCGTCGAATATTTTCTCTCTCTATTGTTTTGTTTTAAGACAGGGTCTCACTCTGTCACCCAGGCTGGAGAGCACTGACGTGATCATGGCTCACTGCAACCTCGACCTCCTGGGCTCAATCAATTCTCCTGCCTCAGACTTCCAGGTAGTTGGGACTACAGACATGTTTGACTATAGCTGGCTAACTTTTGTATTTTTTGCAGAGACAGGGTTTTGCCATATTACCCAGACTGCTCTTGAACTCCTAAGTTCAAGGGATCCACACCAGTCTCAGCCTCCCAAAGTGCTGGGATTACAGGTATGAGCCACCGCACCTGACCGAATATAGAATTTTTCTTACCTATCTGTAGGAAAATTATCAAAATCAGGATACAAACATGGAAAATATATTATCTAATTCCACAGAACTAGTTCATATGTTGCCAATTCTACAATAACATGTCCTTCATTGCAAAGAAAAATCCAAAATAATTCACTGTATTTATATTTGGTCATCCTGTCTCTTTAATCATTTTTAATTTGGACTGCTTCATGATTTTTTTATGACATTGATAACTTTGAGAAGTACAGATCAATTATTTTATACACTGCCGCTCAATTTATGTTTGTTTCATGGTTCCTATGGTTACATTCAAGTTAAGCCTTGTTGTCAGAAATAAAATAGAAATCAGACTGACTTCATAGTGTGTAATATCAGGAAGCAGATTCTGTTGAATAATCAAGAGAGTTATTTCATTGCTGGCAATATTAATTTCACCACTTGGTTAAGATGGTAGCTATTGGTTCGTTTAAGCTTGGTTTCCACAGTGAGGAAGAGTTGTCTTTTCTCTGTCATTTATTTATTGTTTGTCTATTTCTAAAATTGCCTTTAGTACTTAGGAAGCTTTGTGTTTTGTGCAAGTGATAACCTCTGTATTTATCTTTCTAATGTTCTTATTTTATGTTTCCTTTTTAACCTTTAATATCTTGTCAGTTTTTAATGGTATCCTTAATCTTCACCTAGTGCCTGTAAAACAATCAATGACTTCACTCCAATTTCCTTTTGTTCTGAGACTTTTCCTCCCAAATTTTGTTTGCCCTAATTCTGTCAGAACATACAACATGTAACTTACAGCATTTGTTATATAACATTTCATCCTTGACCTCACCTTCATCTTAGTCTCATTCCAACAAATCTTTACTCATTATCTGTCATTTTGCTAAGTTCTCAAAGCCATTTCTTAATTGATTGAAGTTCATCTTATAGTAGATTCTTAAAGATGGGATAATGAGTATAAAATTCCTTGATCCGTTGAATGTCAAAATTTTTTTTATAGCAGTAATACTTGAAGAATGGATTGACTGGGTATACAATTCTTAGTTCATTGTTTCATTCCTTGAGGCTTTTGAAAATGCTCCTCCATTATTGCCTTGCCTTGTATGTTGTTTTTGAGACAGGTGATAATAATCTTTTCTCCTTGTAAGTTATTTGATCTTTTCCCTAGAGGTCTGGAGGCATTTTCTTTATCTTCCAACTTTTAATGATTTTTCTAAGATATGGCTTGGAGTTTAACATTTTGTTAAATTTTCATGGTAGTAAGACAACCCTATTGTTACATACATTAAGGTCTTCTATTTCCAGAAAGTATTATTAAATTATAGTTTCCTTTCAACACATTTAAAAAAATGTTGTTCCACTCTCTTTCAAGATTCAGAATTTCTGATGTCATTGCTTAATATAGTTTGGCTGTATTCCCACCCATATTTCATCTTGAATTGTAGCGCCCATAACTCCCACGTGTCATGGGAAGGATCCAGTGGGCAGTAATTAAATCATGGAGGTGGGTCTTTCCTGTGCTGTTCTCATAATAGTGAATAAGTCTCAAGAGATATGATGGTTTTATAAAGGGGAGTTCCCTTGCACATGTTCTCTTGCCTGCCACCATATAAGACATGCTTTTCCTCATCATTTGTCTTCCACCGTGATTCTGAGGCCTCCCCAGCCATGTGGAACTATGAGTCAATTAAACCTCTTTCCTTTGTAAATTACCAAGTCTTGGGTAGATCTTTATTAGCAGCATGAGAACACAGTAATACACCTCTTAATCAAATTATCACCCACTTTTATGCAACTTGACCTCTTTTTCTTGCTGCTCTCAACGTTTCTTTTTTATGCTGGCTTTCAGCAGGTTGACTATAATGTGCCCAGGCATAACCATTTTTTTTTTCATCTTTTTTATGTTTGATGTTTGATGAGCATCTCAAATCTGTAAATATGTGTCTTTCCCTATTTGGAGAAATTTCAGCCATTATTATTTTCAGAGACTTTTTTTTTCTTTCTGATAGTTGTTCTCCTCATGACAAGGGACTCTGGTTACATGTATGTTTGACTTTTTAATAGTATTTAACAAGTTTTTAATTCTATGTTTATTTTTTAACTGTATTTCTCTGTTATTTTCAAATTGAATACTTCCTTTATTTATTTTAAAGGTTTACTGAGTCTCTCCTCTGTCTCCTTCATTGTGCTATCTGGGAAACTTATTTCAGTTCTAATGTTTTGATGCAGTTATCTTTTATCCATTTTTCTGCTGAGATTTCATATTTTTAAGTTCATTGAAAACATATAATCCTTTACATTATCAAGAAATTTATGCAAGCTTCTTTGAAATACTCCTATGTTAATTCTAACATTTATTCTATCTCATGTCTGGCCTTCATTGATTTTTTTTTTCTTGCAACATTCTAATGTTAAGCTATAGAGAGTCTGAATTTATTTAGTTTTATCTGATAATTGTTGGTTTTTACGAGTATTGTTGTTGCTTGTGTTTTATTTATTTTTGAGACAGACTCCTGTTCTGTTGCCAGGCTGGAGTGCAGTGGCACGATCTCAGCTCACTGCAACCTCTGACTTCCTGGTTCAAGCAATTCTCCTGCCTCAGCCTCTTGAATAGCTGGGATTACAGGCACATACCACCACGCCCAACTAATTTTTGTATTTTTAGTAGAGATAGGGTTTCACAATGTTGGCCAGGATGGTCTCGATCTCCTGACTTTGTGATCCACCCGCCCTGGCCTCCAAAATGCTGGGAATACAGGCATGAGCCACTGCACCTGGCCTGTTGTTGTTTGCTTTAACAGGCACTTAATTTGATTGGAATGAATTACAAATGCACTCTTGGGAGTTAGCTAAAATTTTAAAATAAGAATTTTGTTTCTTAGTTAAGCTGTCTTCAATCTAATGCTCCTCCAGCTGAGCTATTTCAGCAAAGACAGTTACACTGTTCAGAATATGCTCCAACCATGCACGTTTCATCAGTCGTTCAGAGATGCAGGTAGATGTAAACCAAACAGTACTTGGCTGACTGTTTCTGTGAATACTCCTTCCTCTCCAATGGTTATGGTTATCTCATCCTAAATCCTCTGATTAACCAAAAAGATTGTCATTTTTGAGACAGAGTTTCACTCTTCCTGTCCAGGCTGGAGTGTAATGGTGTGGTCTCAGCTCACTGCAACCTGTGCCTCCTGGGTTCAAGCAATTCTCCTGTCTCAGCCTCCCAAATACCTGGGATTATAGGTGCCCACCACCACACCCAGCTAATTTTTGTATTTTTAGTGGAGACGGAGTTTCACCATGTTGGCCAGGCTGGTCTCGAACTCCTGACCTCAGGTGATCTGCCCACCTTGGCCCCCCAAAGTGTTGGGATTACAGATGTGAGCCACTCAGCCTTCATGTATTGTTTCTCCAGTAACTGCCTTTTGTGTGTGTTTTTTTCAGAGTTGATTGTTATCTGAAATAGGGTTTGTCTGTCTAATTGGAGTTTCCTCAGCCATTACTGAAAGTGGAAAGAATGGATGATACTTTGAAATATTATTTGTTTCCTTGATTTATTTTTTAGAAAAAAAAAAAAACCTTTTTATTATTCCAATTATACATATATTGTTATCTCTTTGCTTGTCTGTCATTTAAATCACTTTTTCTCTTTTACTGCTTTCTTTATATACTTTTAATTATATTTTATATTTTACTGCTTTTACTCAATGTTTTTATATTGTTTCAAATTGTTTTTATCTTCCCTAGGCAACTTGTAATTTAATCTTTGTTACTGGTATGTTTTGTCTTTTTAAATTTATTTTTTGAGTTCAACTAATTCTAATTTCATTGAGAGAATTGTCCTTACTTGAATCGTTCAGGTTTTAATTTTTTTAGTTGTTTAAAGTACTTATAGATAGCTAAATAAATAGAGAGATACTGTTTTTGCATCTGTAGTCTGTGGACGGAGCTGCTAGTTTAGTGTGGTTATGAGATTCCAGGCACAAAGCATATCTTCAGCTAGTATACCAAAGAAGGATTTCTTTAATGATTTCGTGGTGTGAGATAAATAAAAGAGAAAATATATAAGAATGTGTTTAGTTTTCCTCTTTATTTAATTTAGTAGTCTTGCATGATACTGAATTTCCTCTTCTTGCCTATTTTTTCCTTTTCTACTCGATTTCTAAAAGGCACCACTCCATTTTTTCTAAAAATATTTTTCCCTGAAACAATGCTTTTCTAAGGCTCACTTCTTAGGTTCTGGATGCATTTTTAATGGTTTTTCTGTAAACTGTGCCCTGAACAACACACACTGGGGCCTGTTATGGGATGGAAGGCAAGGGGAGGGAGAGCATTAGGACAAACTGAACAGGTACGGTTTTTTGCATCTGTACATACATTCTTTTTTGGTATTGTTTTTCTGATCAATTTGAGGCTTGTCATAAATTCTGAATACTCTATGTCTTGCAATTTTTCCAGAGCTGTTTTTGTATTACCCAAAAGCTTGTATCAAGAATGGTAGCTTGCCAGGAATAGGTATCTATTTTTCTTCTAAAATTAATTAAACCATTATTCTCAGCAAACTGACACAAGAACACAAAATCAAACACCGCATGTTCTCACTCATAGGCGGGTGTTGAACAATGAGGACACATGGATACAGGGAGGGGAGCACTACACACTGGGGTCTGTTGGGGGAAAATAGGGGAGGGACAGCAGGGGGAGGGGAGTTGGGGAGAGCTAGCATGGGGAGAAATGCCACATATAAGTGAAGGGGAGGAAGGCAGCAAATCACACTGCCATGTATGCACCTATGCAGCAATCTTGCATGTTCTTCACATGTACCCCAAAACCTAAAATGAAAAAAAAAAAGACTTGGGAAAAAAATACTTAAAAAAAAAAGTTGAATGGTTTCTGTTTTCTTGTTTAGGTATAAGTTTTATGTAGGTTTTTTGTTTGTTTGCTTGAGAAGTTAGGAATGCCCTCCATTGCTTTCCCTGCTAAGAATTTTATATTTACTATATTGGCATGACATTAGAGCTCATGTTGCAAACACAGTACTCACTCTGTGGATCAGCAAATCAGTGTGAAAATTCTCATTTTTGCTGAAGATTTATGTATGTGCATTCATCATCTAGGGAAATAATTGTAGGATGAACTGAGAGGTGGACCTCTCGGGAGACAGACTCAGTTCAAAGTGTTATTGATGACTTGACCCATTAAATTCAAAATCACTGAAGATTTGTTCTAGGTCTCTTTATGACAGTGTGAAGCAACTTCCATACCTCTAAGCATTACCCTGCTGAATGGCTGCAGTTCTTCTAAGACTGAATGAAGATTCACATGACATGCTAATGTTTGATATTGTGAGGCTCTTCTTTATGAGTTCCTAGGCATTGACTTTATCGGGGCGTTGGATATGTGCAATGACACATATATTTGAATTTGATAAGAAACTTTTTCTTTCTCAAGGAGTCATCGTCAAATTTTTTTTTTTTAATGTGAAATAACTCTTTAGTAAGCTGTCTCTTGTTTTAGTCCCTAGGAGTCCATGATCAGAAAGTTATAATCAAAGCTCACTCTGAATCAGGACGTTTAGTTCACCTCCTTGGTCCTTATATGTGACTTTCCATCATGCTTCTGGTGATCATGTGCTACGTATTGGTGTTTGTTATCCTACATGCTTTAATATCATTAAAATTAGCCCATTTCAACTCCCTTGTCTTCCACCTGCATCATCAGCCCACAGAGAGAACCACTAAACTATTTTAGGAAATACTAATGTTCATGAGAACACATGGACACAGGGAGGGGAACAATACACCCTGGGGCCTGTTGAGGAATGGAAGGCAAGGGAAGGGGGAGCATTAGGACAAATACCTAACGCATACAGGGCTTAAAACCTAGATGAAAGGTTGATGGGGTAGCAAGCCACTATGGCACATGTATACCTATATAACAAACCTGCACATTCTATACATGTATTCCAGAACTTAAAGTAAAATAAAAAAGAAAAATACTATAAAATTAATATATTCAAAGTGATAGTTATCTATAAAATACGTTCCTGTTGACAAAAAAGAAATACTAATGTTCCCTTCACTAATGACTTATTTATGGCTTTAGAAAGGGCATGTCTTCTATGTCTTCCTATACACTATAGATGAATAATGAATGGATTACACTCAATAAATCCATCCCAGCATTTTTTCTTTTTGTTATATAAAAGAATATATGGTATCTCAAATTAACTTAGACTGTGTCACTCGAGTATACCAAGCAAACGTTTAAAACTACTCCTACTGCTCTGAGTAGCATATTGAATCCACAATCTCATATGCCTTCCAGATTTTAAAATAAAGTAGTCTGATCTATATTTATATTCTTCTCTATTTGTTCTAGCATCCTTGGAATCCATTCCCACACATACTGCTCAGATTGCTTTTGCTGATACCAATTAACAAAGAAGTGACTTCTTCAGACCTCTTAGGCATGCTGCAGTCTGACTGTATCTATATATCTGGAGAAAATGAGGGTTGGGAGGGAAGGGAATGAAAAAAATTGAGGTTCTTTTGCAAAATAGACAAGGGAGACACAATGACTTTAAGTCAAGCTGGAACAGACTCTTTAGACCAAATCAAGCTTGCTTCAGGCAGCAAGCTAGGCTCGGCAGCAAGCTAGGCTCAGCATCATTAGAAGCTTGGGTAGCTCCAATTCTTCCAAAAGCTACCATGGTAATTCTTAGAGCACATTCATTCTTAATCAATTCCCTAAGAGGTTTGGAAACACTATATATCTAACTAATGTTGTAATTTGACAAAGAATAGAATCTTCTATGCATTTATTTTTCAGCTTATGATCTCAGCATTTTAGCTATAAAATGTATTAAAGAGGCTATTTTGATAGTTTTACAAGGTTCTTAGTTTTCAGTTCTTGCTTTGATGCAAGAATATACTGATTTGAGTTCATTATTCCTTTTCAAGCTATGCAGTGTCTTAAATGTGACCACCCCATCCTTCATTCTTTGAATAATGTATGTTCTTCATAATACTGTATAGCAGCAATCACTTAGTGGCTTTCAGTGGATATTCCAGGTCACAAATAGGCAATAATTTAACAAATTATATTGCAACTATATATCATAGGCTGCTATAGTTTCACCCTTTAATGCTCTGGAAGGCACTAGATTTTCAATGCCTTCTTTTCCATACAGGTCAGATAACAATGTGAGATTCCCCCAAACCCTATAAGGAAAGACATTCACTCCCTTAATAGTCCCTATGCTATATATCAAAGTTGTTTTTTACGAGAAGTAGAAACAAACACTGATTTAAGCAGAAAAGACTTTTGTTGGAAAGATATCAGAAAACACATATATGGTTGTTTGATTTACTTTCCTCAGTTCTCCATCCTTCCTTGTATTCACAGCCTTAGCCTTTGTAATATCCACTCCCTAAGATGTTACATGTCTTTCCACTAGAGGAATCATATATTCCCTATGCCACTGACTGTGGGCTTAACCATAGGATTTATATGGTCCAATCAGACACTAGAAGGTGTGACATAAGCAGAAAATTCAAATGTGCTTGCTCACTTGGGTCTGTTGCCATACATCGTTACCTTTCATCATCAGAAAGACATGCCTCCAATAACTGGCAGTCAAGAAACATAAGGAAAATGTGAAGGAGACCTGGACCTAACCACAGCTTGTAGCCACGCCCCGCAAAATCCAGCCTAGAAGGGCCGATCTTCTATCAACCTGCATCTATAAAAGTTTAAAACAAAAGTTTATGTTGAATGCTATTGAGCTTTTTTTTTTTTTTTTTTTTTTTTGCTTTTTAGGAAGCAGGGAGGATTGCATTGAAGAATTCTTGTGGATATAGCTGATAGACACATCAGAGAATCATAGAATCACCGGAATAACTAGAGAACCAAGGTTGGGAATGGAGGCAAGAGCCAAAGGAAACTAGGAATAGCTAAGAATCCACCACAGAAATGGTTTACTTGGGAAGGTACTATAGGTATCATCACCACTGGCGTGGTATCACTTCCACTCTCCCAGCATATTCTGCAAACCTCGGGTACATACGGAGAGTTTGCTATTCAGCCACAGCTTCAGAAAACAATCTCTAGTAACCTCTGTTCTCTTCATCACTCTTCCATATTCAAAGCCCATGTAATTAGCCAGCCAAGGTTACATGTCTCCATTCTCATTGCCAGAAAGTTGGGAGAAGGAATATCCTCCTTGCTATGGCTTATAACAACCTCGTGATTCCTGAAGCATATAAAAGTATGTAAAATCTGAGTGACTATAAAATGACAAATGTCTATTATAAGTCTTTGCCTGAAGCAGAATGATAACTCAGTGGAACCCACAGTCATATTTTCAAGCCAGACTATACCTAAACATCACAACAGCAGCAGTAACAGCCAACATGCTTTTACTTTGTGTTAAACACTTGTTAAAAGAATGATATTATCCTTTTATTGTAGATAATGTATTCCTTTATAGAAATGAGAAAAATGAAGTTTAAGATGGTTAAGTAACTTGCTCAAATTCACACAGCTCAATGTGGCAAAGCCAAGTAACAAACCAGGCTGGTCAGATTGGGATGCACTATTTCTCAAGCACTCCAGAATCATTTCCAGGACACAAGGAGCTCTACATCTTGTTAAGACTAAGGGAGGTGATAACTTCATAAGCATCATCAATATCCTACTCCGAGTCTTAATTCCATCGCCACTTTTTTTTATTGCTTTCATGCTAGTCCTCTTTTTTCTGCAGAGATAAAATGGGAAATAACTGACCTTTCTCAAGTACTTGAAAATCTATTATAAAGCTTCCTCTCTGCTTCTCTCAATCAGACTCTCACAATTTTTCTCTCTTTTTTTTTTTTTTTAGAAGGAATTCCGCTCTTGTTGCCCAGGCTGGAGTGCAATGGCGCGATCTTGGCTCGCCGCAACCTTCACCTCCCGAGTTCAAGCTACTCTTCTCCCTCAGCCTCCCGAGTAGCTGGGATTACAGGCATGCACCACTATGCCTGGCTAACTTTGTCTTTTTAGTAGAGATGAGGTTTCTCCATGTTGGTCAGGCTGGTCTCGAACTCCGACCTCAGGTGATCTGCCTGCCTCGGCCTCCCAAAGTGCTGGAATTACAGATGTAAGCCACCTCACTCGGCCCTATCTCTGTCTCTTAGTGGAATGTGCTATTTTTTTTTTTTCATTTTGTTTTCTTTAATATTTTGAGTGGTTAGGTCTCCAAATGTTTTCAAGAGAAAAAAATAATTTTTTATTTTCCCTAAGCCCTGACAAGCTATGAAAGCTCTTTGAGGTTTGTGGTGTATGTATATGTGCATGTGTGTCTCTGTGTGTACATACACATGTAACCTACTGTAGCTATTGTTGTTGTTGTTTTTGTTGTTAAACAGAGTCTCTTAGATGCCTGACAGTTACACTGTTCCCCAGGAATGCCTTGACAATTTATTAAAAAGAGTCATAAGAGAGAGAAGGGTGGAGAAAACCATCTAGTGGACTAGAGTCATATAGTTGAAATCCTCACTAGCCCATTACTAAGCTATGTGGCACTGGCAATGAATTCAGATTACCTGAGCATTTATTCCACTGTTAACATAACAAGATAAAGAAGAAAGAATGCTGGTTGGGTGCAGTGGTTCACATCTGTAATCTCAGCACTTTGGAGGCTGAGGTGAGGTGGGTGGATTACCTGAGATCAGGAGTTCAAAACCAGCCTGGCCAATTTGGTGAAACCCTATCTCTACTAAAAATACAAAAATTAGCCTGGTGTGGTGGTGTGTGCCTGTAATCCCAGCTAGTTGGGAGGTTGAGGCAGGAGAATCGCTTGAACCTGGGAGGGGAAGGTTGCAGTGAGCTGAGATCACACCACTGCACTCTAGCCTGGGCAACAGAGCAAGACTCCATCTCAAAAAAAAAGAAGAAGAAGAAGAAGAAGAAAGAATACTGCACACAGCTCAGAGCCAAACAGAAAGCTAACAGGAAGTCAGCACTTAATGACTTAACGGTAGCACCTATCATCACTATTGCTGCTGTTCCTATTGTAATGGTGGTGAATATATTAATCTTCCAGACATATTCATTGGAGCCCATTTCTTAGCATTTTTGACAACTACTACTGATTATATTAATTTAAAAAACCATATTTTTAAGCAATTAAGTTTATTTTGAGAAATAATGATAAAATTTATTCCTAAATTTTTAAAATTACTATTCCATGAAATCATTCTCAGGGATCCTTTAAGAGTTAGATATTAACGTGGGCATTATTTAAGTTGCCCATGCTGCAGTTCTCATGTGACCACCATGTAAATGAGTTGGCTGCAACCTCTGGTAACCTACCTGAAAGCCAGGCCCAGGATTAAAACACTTCTCATTGTGCTCTCACTACTTGCCTCACTTCCCTGGTGTTTCCTATCCTTACAATGAGCTGTCAGTTTTGGAGGATTCATTGTAATGTCAGTACTGAATTATGACCAAGAGGAGGAAGAAGTGGAGTTCACAATGCTTGGGCTGGAAGGATTGAAGGGAAACCATTGTGGAAACAACTACATGTGTTGGCCAGAACCATTTTTACAAAGTCATTGTGTTTCCTATAAATGATCTTCCAGACAAGCTAGCATAATACGTAACAAGAGTTACTGAGTAAATAAGGAGTCAGCAAACTCAAAGTGTTTCATAGTTGAAGAAATATCATGTCATATCGTGGGAGTGTGGAAAGTCAACTTGATTTAAGATTGAGATGTCTCCTTTTTCAGGAAGTCATCTTATATTGTGACTGCCAAGTCTTAAAGAGGCAGGGAATTAGTGATGTCAGTTTGAAGAATTGGGAACTGATTTTCCTTTCATTTCATTACCTCTCATCAGCTGCACAAGCAGGAAGTGAGATCATTTGTATTCATAGAGACAAACAGAATGACATGTCATAAGCAGGGAGAAAAATTACCATAGCCTGGTTATACTCATAAACGTTACTAGCTGACTTGAGCCCTTTTCGAAGTTAGTGGGATATAAATCTTTAGTATTGTTAAGAAGCAAAGTTTATTAGGTACCATAGCTATGCAGTAAGTAACTAAGCAATACCAAAGTATTTGGGTAGGATTGGGATAGGGACAAAATAATTTTATTGTAGAATCAGAAATGAGTTAATTAGTCAAGTGACTTCAAAAAGGGTCTAGATGATTCATGCTCTTAACTAAAAATAACCAAAGAAAGAGAATTATAAGTTAAAATGTTTGAGTTTTGTTGTGTATTTTTCACCTTGACTACATATATCTTCTACTTAATTTTTTTACTTAAAATGATACACAGTAGAAAGGATGCTCTCGGGCACCATTTGTTTGTTTTCTTCTGAAACATAAATAACAGAGCTAAATATGTGCTCTAAACAAAAATAAGTTATTTTCCTCCAAAACACATTCCATTAGGCATCTGGAAAACATCTGAGGTCACACTTCGTGATCCTCAGATGAAAGAACTGATATGAATGAAAAATGATGGGGTTTTTCCAAAGGATGTCGAAAGAAAGATTTGAAAATGAGTTTTTATTTTACTTCCTTGGTGCATTTCCTGGTCCTTATTAAAGAACAACAAAATTAGCTCAAGACTCCCTGGCAAGGCTCACACATAAATAAGCTGGGCTGGGGCTTCTGCAGTCGATCAAATAATCACACTTTTTGAGATACTTAAAAGGAGTGTTCATGATGCTCATCTTATTGTTTTACGCACAGTTGTCTGACACCACATTCCCAGCGGGCAATTTGGGCACTTCCATCAACACCTGGAATTACAACTCTACCTAATGACATAACAGCCCATTCTACTGTGACCAGATACATCAGCCAATTATGCCATTGTGCAGGGGTCAAGGGAGGCTGGGTTGACTCTCCATGCTGGCTGGCTGTGGCACTATTTCTTGCATACTTGCTACAGGAGGATTCTTGACCCTTGGTTATCCATGAATATAATTACATTCATTTCAATGGGAATATAATTATTCCCTCTCTCTCTCCCCCAATCTCAAATTATTCTCTCTCTCTCTCTTAATTTCTATCCGAATTTTTTTCTCTCTCTCTCTCCCTCCTTCTCTTTCCCCTAATTCCTTTCTGAAATCTCGAAATTCCTTCCATTCTATTTTTATCCTTGAAATACTGTTCTAGGTCACATTCGTGACTGAATTCTACCAGATGCACAAAGAAGAGCTGGTACTATTCTTACTGAAGCTACTTCAAAAAATTGAGGAGGAGAGACTAATCCCCAACTCATTTTATGAGGCCAGCATCATCCTTACACCAATACTTGGCAGAGACACAACAAAAAAGAAAACTTTAGGCTAAGATCCTTGATGAATAGATGCAAAAAATCCTCAACAAAATACTAGCAAGCTGAATCCATCAGTACATCAAAAGCTAATCCACCTCTACCAAGTAGGGTTTGTCCCTAGGATGCAAGGTTGGTTCAACATATGAAAATCAATAAATTCAATACCTCACATAAACAGAACTAAAGACAAAATGACTATGTCGATAGGGGCAGAAAATACTTTCAGTAAAATTCAACATCACTTCATGTTAACATTTGGCAGGCCTTGAGTTCTTGTCCTGCATCCAGGAAGAACAAGGTATGCAGACACGTGGAGAGTGAGCAAGGTGAAGAGGAGGTTTATTGAGTGACGCAATAGCTCAGTTGAGGCCCTGGAGTGGATATCTCCTCTCTGCAGGTAGGTTGTCACATCAAGGGTTTAGCTCTCAGCAGAGTGGAGGCCCTGGAGTGGATAACTTCTCTCTGTAGGCAGATTGTCCCATTGTCTCTGCAGCCAACCCTAAGTTAATTAGTGGTAAAGTTGGGATTCAAACCCAGTTCATGGGGTCCCAAACTCACAGTTATTTAAGTTGAAGCCATTATTTTTTTCTGGCAAAGGGCATTGAAAGGTTATGTTGTAGGCCAAGTAGTTCTCATTGAATTTCCCAAAACTCAGCTTCCTCTTCCACCTAACATCACCAAATGCCATACTCCTTTCTCTCACTCCTGACTTTGGAAGGCTTTTTTAAACCCCCATAATCACTTTCATGGCAGGGCAAGAGTTCAATATATTCAGTGGCCAGGTACCTAAAAACACAATCATCAGATATTGAATTTGAGGGTGAAGGTCAAATTTTCTAATTCTGGTTTTTAAAAATGCAAAAGTCTGCAGCCTCCCCTAAGAGAAGAAACTTGGCAGGTCACTTTTGAAATAGGGATAAAGAATGTTCTACCTCTGAGTGCATCCTTATAGAAACCTAGCAGTTTCCTCTCAACATCTTACTCTCCCGGTAAAACTAGTTTTCTCTGCTCCCCTAAGTGTTGGCACTATTGCTTATTTTGTCACTTACAGCAACAGCATTTGTCATCAGTGTTATATACGAGCCTAATTACATCTATCCCAAATGAAAAAAAAATGGAAAGTTCTTACACTGAGAGTAAGAAGCATGAACAAGGCTGTCCACAGGAGCCCATGAGCCCTACCTGGCCTATCCCCCTCAGTGCTGTGGATCAGGTGTTGCTACCACATGAAAAGCATAGTGATTAAACAATATGACTGAAACTCAATGCGGCACCCATTCTACATTCACCATAGAACGATTGAAATTAATCATGTTCTAGCTCTAGAGTTGTAGAAGGAAATAAAAAATCTACTCTAAGTACAGCACGAAAAAGTATTCTAACATGTTAACTATCCATTTTTTAACCTGTTCCTATGATTGAGTAAGGCTGATCTCTCTCATCAAGATGTGAATTTGAGTGTTTCTTCTTGGGGGTTCGCTTTGAAGTGTTTCTAGCATTTCAGTATCCTCCGGGGCTCTAAAATATCTTATGTTTCTTGAAGCGACACTGAATCTGGAATTCATTACGTATTCCTTTTTGCTTTGGTGGAAAATAATTTAACAACAGGTAGTATTTGAAATTAAAACCATGTTTGCTAAGGCTGGAACACCAGAGAGAAGCAAAGGTGGACAATTGAGCGAAGCTATTCTGAATAAATACTCTTCGAAAATCATGCACTTTTCTTTCCCCTTGTAAATATCTCTAACTCACTTCTTTTCCATCCTTTGTACATATCTTGCTGGAAGAGACATGGCTGAGGTCAGATGAGTGATGTGATTTCTGGGAAAGTAAAGGAGACATCCAGTGTGGAACAAACACTGGACGGTAACCTTGGAGTAAGGCTCAGCAGAAGTTCCCAAAAACAAGATTTGGGGAGGAAAATGTTTGCTTTGATTTTTAGTTTCCATAGAATATATGTGGCTAGACCAGAGAACAGTGACATAAGCTGAAACTAGCTTAGGTTCTATTTTATCCTTAGTTTGGTGGAATAAAAATATTAAGCCACAAACATAATTTCACAGTAAGAGACAATCTTTAAATCACTCTTCTCCTATAGTTGTCTTTTCATCAGCTCAAAACATATATTTAGAACATGAAAATAACACCTATCAAGAGCCATGTTAACATAGAATTGCTAATATTAAAATAAATGACTAGTTTTACACGTGCAATAAAGGTTTGTTTGTTTGCCTTAAATTTTCTTCTTGAAAATGTCCCAAAAGCGACAAGAAGGATGAGATGATGAGTGTTAAGGCGAAATCCAAAATCCATCATTGATGAAACTAGATAAAATTGGTCTCTCTGAAACACATTATCAGGAGAAGGGCTGGCTGATTCAGGGAAGACCAAACAGGAGTGAGAGGTGTGGCTGGGCAAAGACCCTCTTGGCAGAAGATACAGAAGATTGTAGTTGTTGAAAGAAAGCAACAAGTCCAAAACTGTCCTCCTGGGTATGTCAGGGATGGATGCACATGATGGCAGTGGGAGCATCCTTGAACTTTTATAACATAAGATTTTGAGAAGCAGGGAAAATAAGCATGAATGAGGAATCACCCAGTAAATCAAATAATCCCAAGTCCACTCACCAAGGAGGGAAAGTAGAAGAAAAACAATGCTTACTAAGGAATTCTGCAGCAGATCATCACAGCGGAGAAAGAGCAATGGCTAAAGGAACTCACGTGCATAACCTGAAATTATGAACAGAATCCCCATGAGCTTATGGGATGGACTTTGCTCCTACCCTAAATAAATTTCACAAAATAACTATCCAAGAATACATAATATAAATCAAATCTGAATAATGATAGTATGATATTTAGTGTCATGAATCTGATAGTAACATATATAGCTCATACTATCTTCCAGGCAAAGGCCTTCACTTTGGGAGTTAGGGCTTCAATATACAAATTTTGGAAGGGAACACAATTTAGTTTATAGTACTGTATCACACACACACACAAATATAAAAAAAACCTTTTGTTTATACACACACACACACACACACACACACACCCAGTATATTTCTATGTGGTAGCACTTGAAATTAGTAGGTGAGAACTGTGTAAAGAATGATGGGCTCTTCCCCTAAGTGACCTGAAGTGATCTGTGAAAGTGGTTCACTATTCACTTCACCTAGAAAACGAAACAAAATCATGTAAATCAAGAGGTTCAAATCTTCATGTTCACTCTAAGGACACCCATGAAACAGCCCAGGCCACCAAGGGTATGCATATGTAAAAAGCCACCAAGTGTCTGAAAGACGTCACTGTATAGAAACAGTCTGTACCATTCCAGTGTTACAATGGTGGAGTTGGGAGGTGTGCCCAAGCCAAACACTGGGGCTAGACACGTGGTCAGTGGCCCAAAAAGAATGCTGAATTTTTGCTGCACATGCTTAAAACTGCAGATAGTAAGTCCAACCTAAGGGTTTAGATGTAGATCCTTTTGCCGTCAAGCATATCCAGGTGAACAGAGCACCCAAGATGTCCTGCCAGACTTACAGAGCTCATGGTTAAATTAACCCATACATGAGCTCCTCCTGCCACATGGAGATGATCTTGACTGAAAAGAAACAAAATCAGAAGAGAAAGATATCCCAGAGGAAATTGAAGAAATAAATAATAAGGCACAGAAATATATTCAGAATAAAATAAGTGCAATTAAAAGTTAATAAATAAAGAAAGAAAGAATGATGAGTCAACTAGTAGCCACACAGAAAAAAATTAAATGGACCACTACCTCATAATTTACACAAAAATGAAATATAATATAAGGGAGATTGATGTATACAAAATAGTAGTATGAAAATAAAGAGCATAGAAAAATTATTTCTTGACTTTTGGGACAGGACGACTCTTCAGGAAAAAAGTCAGGGAAGAGACATCTCCTTCTATCACTCTCCAATCTCCAGCCAGTGCTCCCCGTTGACTGAAGCCAGGTGCCGCTGGAGGACAAGTGAGTATGTGTGTGCAACTCCTTCATTACAGCGAAGACTAGAGAGTGAAATCAGAGGGGAAATGGAAAGTATCTAGTCCATTTAGTGAGATGGGTTCCACTGTGTCTCCCCAAAATGAATGTTTAAGGCTTAACCCCCAAGAATGTGTCTTTATGTGGAAATAGAGTTGTTGCAGATAATTGTTAAGATGAAGTCATATTGAAACAGAAGGAGCCCTTAATCCAACTTGACCCATGTCCTTACATAAAGAAGAAATTTGGAAAGAGACACACACAGAAGGGGAATGCCATGGAAAGACTGGAGTAATATTGCCAGAAGCCAAAGAACACCACGGATTGCCAGCAAACCAGCAGACTCTAGGAGGAAGGCATGGATTCACCATCACAACCCTCAAAAACAAACAAACAAAACAAAACTTAACTTTGCCAGCATCTTGATTTAGGACATCTAGTCCCCAGAATTGTAAGACAATGAATCCCTGTAGTGTGAGCCACCCAATTTGTGGTACTTTGTTATGGCGTCCCTATCAAAATAATATACATATTCATAACAGCATGTTTCATAATAATGAGAGATTGGAAATAGTGTGTCACCTCCATGTCTTTATCTACCTTCTGAGTTCTATGGAGTATTTATGCAGGTGGGGAAGAGGAGAGCCAGGGTTTATGAGGCTCAAGCCTGTGCAATTTTACATGGTCACTTGAATTTAAAGGAACACCAAAACCTCACAGTTTTGCAAAGTTTACAAAAACTCATAACACAGTGAACGCATTGTTAGGCCTGTCCCAAGGCTATATAAGAGGACCTAGTGCAAGGAAAAGGCCCTGAAGCTTAAGCCTCATTATCTCCTGTACATAGTTCCTATAAATCGTAAATAAAATAAATAAATAAAGATATAACACAAAATAACAGAACTAAGACGCAACAGTTTTCTCATACAAATGAATTTAAATGAACTATGCTTTCATGTTAAAATAGACCCTTATATTGGATAATAAAATTAAATATGCATCTAAACAAATAAATAAGTAAAATAGGACAAAATTTAAAAGGGCTGCCAGATTGGAAACTGAAATTAGCTAGCTTTGTCATACCCCCATCTCCCTAACCATAAAAACCACTCCATGGGAACAAACATAACTTGCCATTTTTCATTTCTCTGAAGTGAGTGCCCATCATTTCCTCATTTTTATGACTGCATTTTATTTATTTGCAAATGAAAACAAGGAAACATTAAAAGATTGGCTCAGCCATTAACCATCCTAATACAGCTGAGGCTTGGTCTTCCTAATTGAAACCAAGCCTTTAGTTTCCTGGAAAATGTCAGAAACTGGCAACTACATACTAGCAGAAGACTGTTCATTTCTCAGGGCCTGTTATCTGTCCATCATCGGAAGGGGCTGGAAATCTGTCAGATCAGATGGTTTCATTTTTAAGTACTGATGTCCTACGGACATCATCATCAGCCTCACTCAGCAGAGCTCAGAAGCTGACCCCAGCCAGAGAAGAGGTGATTGTTTTCTATGATTGTTTATGGTTTATATGATTGTTTATAATTTTCCAGTTCTTTTGCAATCTTTTATCTTTTTCTATTCTTTTTAAAAATTGTACATACTCCTAAGAAATGAAATTTTCTTTGTATTTAAACATCTTGAGTCTATGTGACGCTGGTTTGCTTTCCAAATGAGCTACACATTACCAGCTGGGGTATAGGAATGGAGTTGTAAGGATGAAGTAGGAAACAGTATTATTTGAAACAAACCTCTACTTTTGAAACGTGCAAATCCATTATGTAGAATAATATATTTAATTGGGCATTCCCCCTAGCCCCCAAAAAACCCTCTGGTCATGCTAAACCACTAGGGATTGTCATTTACATGGTAGTTCATTCAGAATTAAACTCATGAAGTCAATATGACACTACCTCTCAAGAATAATTCATCTTGAGCATTTTCTGTATGCTAAGGCTCCTGCCCTATACAAAGCATTCAAATTTTAACATTTGTCCATATCACCTGGAGAGCTTCTTATCGTACAGATTGCTCAGTCCCATCTCCACATTTTTAGAGTCAGTAGGTTTAGGAGAGGCCTAGAAATCTGTGTTTCTAACAAGTTGTCAAGAGGTGCTGCTGCTGATGATCTAGGTACCACACTTTGAGAATCACTGTTAGAGGCATTTTGTTGGGTTCAGGCTACCAGAGTTATATTTGGATGGGAGACAAGATATTGAATACCCAAAGGGTGAGCCATGTAGATCTGAGGATATGGGAAGATAATCAGTTGATTTAAAGATGTGTGAACATTTTAAATCACTGTGAAAGAGTTCATGGAAAGTAAAAATTCACAAATGAATGAAGCTTGGAAAGACAGAGATGAATGCAAAATCTGTTGAAAGGAATGGTATGAAGAGTCTAGAGCGGCTCTGGAAACTTGGCTATTTCATTCTAGCACTCATCAAAACATTTTTTACACACTTTTGTAAGATTATTTGATTAGCCTGTCCCTTTATTATGTTCCCCCGTGAAGAAACGAAGAGTAACTTCTGACTCATGATAGAGTGCCTGTCACAGAGTTGGATGAACAAGTGAGTCTGCAAATACTTAATGAATTAGTGAAGTAGTGAAAATGTATGAATGAACACGAATAGCTGTAGCAATTGGGGAGCAGGGTGCTGTAGCCAGAGACTGTAAAAGACTGCATGAAGATCAGCTCTTAGTAGATGATTGCACAGTAAAAACAATCTATTTAACCATGAGTGTTGTTGGGCTACAGGTTTGAAGAAGGGCTTATGGTATATTCTGTCCTTAGGGATAAAGAGGGGTGGGCATGGGGGATGATGAGAGAACCAGAATTGATGCCCAGATCTTGGAGGAGGATGTGAGGGAACCTAGGTCCACCTGAAGCTATGGATAGGCATCTTACATCGTGAATACCAGTCTCATCCAGAGAGTCACAGTGGACTCTGGAACTTCAGAAACTCAAATGTCTTGCAGAGGACAAAAGAAGACTGATCTCATAATTGGCTAGGTTTCCCTAGTTTGGCTACATTCACGCGATTAAAAAGAAAAATACAGGAGAAAAAGCATAAAAGGAAATGAAAGTCGGTAGAAGACAATACTTTTTTTCTGAAATTCCCAAAACAATGTTTTAAGGATGAAAATAAAGTTGAGCTCCATTTTAAGGGTTTACAGAATGCCTCTCTTGACCAAAATGGCTTTTGTTTTGTTTTGTTTCATTTTGTTTTTTTAATACAACAACCTCATTCCACTATTTTGCTGGTTGTTAGAATAATACATGGAGATTCTTTAAACATTTTTTTCAAGTCCTATCTCACATAGATGACGGTTTCCAGGTGGTATTCTTTCTTTTTTTCCCCCCTCTTTCCTTACATTCACTACTAGGACACCCAGAGCCACATCTAGGAAAGTGCTTCAAAGACTTTTAGTATTGACCCTATCCATTGACTTTCCTTCCCTCTTACTTATTCATAAATTGTGTATGTGGTATAGTGTGTACATCAATAAAATACTCCCAATCCTTTTGGAAAGAATAAATGTATAAACAAAAATATAAAAGGCAAAGTCCACTTTGCACAGACCGTTGTCTCTGAATTAAGTCTGTATGGACTCTGGAGGCAGACTACTTGTATTCAAGCCTGAATCCTGCTGCATAGGATCTGTGAGACCTTGTGTATGACTTTTAAGTTTTCTATATCTCAGTTTTCCCATCTGGAAAATGGTAATAAATAATAGTCTTTCCCACAAGGTCACTGTGAGGATCAAATTAGTTGCTATATGCAACTGAGAACTGTGTCTAGCATATAGTAAGCGTTATATTTGCACTACTGATTATTAATGCTGAACTTTCATACCATGCTGAGTGGGTTTAGAAATGATGTCCAAGGAATCGTACAGTTTGAGAAGAGCAGAGGGTTGGTTGATAATAATAAAAAATCTACAATTCAAAGGGATTTTTAGGCATTATCTAGCATAGTCCTGTTATTTTACATCTGGAAAATAAAAGCCTGAGGTCCCCGAAGGTTAAGTGGTTTGTCCAGGTCACCTGCTCCTAGGTGGCAAGGCATATGAGTGAGTGATTCCAGGTATACAAGCAGCAGACTTGCTATGGGAAAAGCAGGCCTGTAGCCTAATAGAAAGAGTGCTGGATTCCAGACCTGATACTTCCCTTCATGGGGTCAGGGTCAGGTCTGGAAACCAGAACTCTTGGTGTTTGCGGGCAAGTCACTGCCCTTCTCTAGGTCTCTATCTGGGAAAGAAAAAAAGCATTAAACCAGTTTCTAAGGCTTCTCCCAGTTCTTAAAATTTATAACTCTAGTTATTACTGTTCGCTTTGGGCACATGCCTAGAACTGAACTGGAAACACTTGCAATATGATAGAAACAGAGCTTCATAAAGTCAGAATAGAAGATTTAACGTTTCCTATATCCAGAACTTCACCCTCCTCAGAACTCTTGCCCAATCTTTCCAATACAGAAGTCTCTTTGAAGTCCTTCTGACTGGGTTGATTAAGAAATCAGTTGTTCTAATCCCCCCACCGACTTTGATCCCCACACAGCCCAGATAGTTTCAAACAGATGAAATCGCTATTCCTCAGTCTCCAGTCATGCTTGAAGGCAGTCAGCAAAGGGTGCCAACCAGCAGCTGAGCCACTGCTGCTTAGTAAAACTCATGGTGAACTTCAGGATGGCGGTCTGTGGCCACAGTCATCACTACTATAAAGCCAAGTCATTGATTCTTTCAGAAGATATTTATGGGTCCCTTCTAAGTGGCAGGCATTGAGTAAGACACTTGGGAGCTTGAAATCCAGCAGGGAATGGACAACCATTATTCACAAAGTCATGCCAATAACAGCACAATTACAACTGTGATAAGTTCATAGAAAATGCTCACAGTGGCATGCAAGTAGTGTATAGTGAAGGCTTTTTGATTTCTCTTCTAGAGGCTAAAGCAGTATTGCTTATGTCATAGGGATTGGTTTAATACTGGGGAACTGGGGCCAGGAAGTTCATACAGCTCCAGGCAGAGGGAACATGTGTGAAGGCCATTGGTGTGAGTATATGAGGAACTAGGAGACGACCAGGACACTGAGGTACAGCGAATGATACAGACTTTGGGCCAAGCTCATCACAGGTTTACTTAAGGATAATTCAAAGAAACAGAGTTTTCTCAGTCTTATTAAGTCTCAAGGCTCCCTCTATCCCTCTTCCCTCATTTTATCCAGCACGTAGGAACAGGTGCATGGCCTTAGTTCAGTTCCTCTTACTTTGAAATGCATGGAGTCATAACCAGAAAATATAAGGAAAGGCTATTCATAATGACTCTTTCCAAATGCTCTTCCATTTCCTACTAAAAAAAATACTTTGTTGACGCAGTTACTATCATCATTAACCTAAGATAACATAATCATACTGACATGCATTTCCACAAATTGTTTTTTTCCAGATGGCATATTTTCCAGTAGAAATGGCTTTGTATATCACCTGCTGTTAGTGAATATCTCACACCATATTGTGTCTTCTGGAAAGAATTTTCACCAGGGAAACCAATATTGTGTTTCTATTTTTTTTTTTCCAAAAATCAAAGAGCAACAGAAGTCTTAAATGAAGGATTTATGCATAATTTGCATATATATAATGTTCATCTATATAATTTTCATATATTTGTTTTATATATACATGAAAAGCATTCCATATTCATTAGCAAATGAGGAGACTTTTTGAAGCAACGATCATTCCCTAATCACAGCAACATGAGAGGGTCGCTCTTGACATGAGGTATATTGGGACTAACACTTCTTTTTCTCTCTATTATAAAAGTATTTTCTTAGATGATGAAATGAAGTTACAGGAGAGAATGCCAAAAAATCAAACCAGCGTTTTTATATCTCCCCCTGGAATAACAATCTGACTGTAAATTTTAATGTCTTCTTTTAAAGTTGGGAAGCCAATGACAAAATAATAACGAGGAGATAATACAAAAGAACAGAAGTGCACCCTCAGGATTATTTTCACAAAAAAGCTGATATTAGACAGACATAATGGGTCCTGAAAATTGTAGAGTTTTAAAAACTGAACAATAATTATGATACAATGGCCTACATTTTTAATGATGTGATGACAATTAGTGTTATACCATTTATTAAAGTAAATGGTACATTGGACTAAATGACAGTGCATGAAATAACACATTCGTAATAATGAAAGGGCTTCGAAAGCATCAAAGATCCAGTTGTCTCATTTGACTGTGCTCAGTATAGTTTCAGTACTTTCTTTTGTTTTTATATGCCCCGATTACTTGAAAAGTGTCCCTAGACAGGGTGTATGTTAGCTCTCTTACCCCAGAGTTACTGATTTATGATGGCTTCTGTATTTCTAGTCTTAAACTCTCTGGATAAGAGATTAACATGTTAAGAACAAGTAAAAAGAATGATGTGTCTAAGACACCCACACTCCTAGTACTTCAGAGATCATCTCTTGTTTTATCATAGAAGGTGCTCCCCATGCAAAGAATTGGGAGGAGTGTCTTGAGTCTCAGTCTAAGTTTGTGTAAACTGATGATGTGTCTAAGACACCCACACTCCTAGTACTTCAGAGATCATCTCTTGTTTTATCATAGAAGGTGCTCCCCATGCAAAGAATTGGGAGGAGTGTCTTGAGTCTCAGTCTAAGTTTGTGTAAACTGGGAGAAGTCAGTCTCTTTGGGTCTCAATATTCTCATCTGAAAAATGTTTTAATAACACCTGCTATTTAAATAAATAATATGTAAAAATGCCCAAGATGTAACCTGACTTGTTAGTTCTTCTCATCCTTATTTGAGGAAAGAAATCCTTGAAGTGGGCTCCCAGTTGTAACTTATTTTACCATGAAGAAAGGTGCTGGCCTGACAGGAGTGGCTTAGAAGAGAGACTGCAGAAACGTTTCTGTGACTTACTTAAGCTAAGCGTGCCTTGCGCCAGATATCAGCCAAGAGTCTTCACTCACCTGAAAGGATGGATAAGATGTCAAACTGAGGGGTCAGACAGCTTCATTAGAGTGGTGACATTTAGCAAAAGGATTAACATCTCTACACTTAATTGCCTTCACTATAAAATAAGGATAATGATAGTTCTCCCTGTATATGGCTTTTGTGAGGTATAAAATTAGGGAATGACAATAAAAAGCTGAAAGTGTGATACATGGTAAGTACTCAATAAATGTTCACTTCTCTTTTTATCGCATTTAAATTTTACATGACTTAGGCCCCTCGTTTAGACTGTGACGTGCACAGAGCACAGGAAGGATTGAAATGTATTTTCTGATTAGACGGCAGATGCCCAGGAAGAGATCAGAAAGAACCATCAGAATAGTCCAAGGGAAGTTTTGCATTTTGACGTCCTGGGAAAGGCTCTGATGGGAATGAGCCAGTCCAGGGTATGCCTTGCAGCGCAAGTGATGGGAGTGAAACATTTCTTGTGGCTGTCTACCAACAGCTGGCCAGGGAGGAGGCACTATGTCCTGTAATCTGAGCTGAACCCCAATCTGTTGGAAAAGTTAGAGGCCCAACCTAGAAGTCCAAAAGGACTTATGGAAAAAGCTACTTAGGGTAGGAGTATCTCTGGAATGTCTGTGGGATATGTAGGCACATCACAGGCTTTGGGACCCAGTGTCCTGAGCTCAGACTTTGTTTCCAAGTCATGGTGGGCTTCAGCCAACTTCCTTAGGCTTTTGCAACATCAACTCTTCACCTGCAATGAGTGAATGATAATTCCTACTGCATAAAATTCTGTCATCTTAACTGAAATGATGTATTTTGAGTATCACATATCTTGTATATATCCTCAAAACTATTAGTTCTTACCTTGATTCTCTCAAAACTCTCTTCTCTCTTTAACCCTCATCCCCAGTCACTACCCATGGGGGAGCCTAATGGACCTAATGGACGTAGTGCTGAGCCTGAATGAAATGACTTGTTAGTCACCAACTTGTATCTAATTTTCTCTCCAGGAACATATACAGGGAGGACCTACAGAAGTATTTTCTTGATTTCTTTTTCTAGTATATTCTGAGTTTATAAAGAAAGCCTGGAACATATTACTCCAAATCCCATGTCCTAAATGCTTAAATAACTCCTGAAATAGCCTCCATTGGAAACTCGATATATTACAGTGTCAGTTGGATTTGCCTAGAAACAAAGAGACAAATTTTAGCACTACCAAAATTATTAGGTTGAAAGGAATTGCAAAGCTCATTAATTTTTCAGAGAAAAGGAGAAATAAAAAGTTTTCCAAGTCCTCTGACAGGAGCCCATTTTGGCAAAAAAAAAAAAAAAAAAAAAAAAAAAGGGGAGGGGGAGGAATTTATAAAAAATAATCTTTAATCATGATATAACAAAGTCTGACCTTTAGAAAAAGAAATTAAATAATCGGTCTGGAAAATAAGTTTTAGTAATAAATTCTCCCAGCTGCACAGAAGTTCTTTGGTTGCAGGCCAATTGAATTCTGGTATGGGCTTATCTTAAACAAAGTGGCATTGAAGCAGCTTTTTAAATGCTGGCAAAAGATGTTCTTCCACAATGAGGCAGGGGAATACCATTCCTTAGTGTGGTGCAGAGGGAGCTGTAACCACATGGCCGGGGTCTGCAGATGCAGTGATGTACCACAATCCCGGCATGATTGACAAATCCCAGATTCCAGGCTTCAAAGCCTTCTTCTCTTTGTGATGTGGAGATTTTAGATGGATCATCATACTGAGACGCTTGGAAAACACCAATTCCCAAAGGAAACAAGGGACACCATGGGAGGGACTGTGGCATTGGCTGAGACCAGGGTTGGCCTCATCTGGGAAACTTGACCTCAAAAGAGTTGGCTAACGTCGTTACATAGAGAAAAGGGCCATCCTGCCTGCTTGAAACCTTCTTATTTCCTTCATTCCCTGACTGCTTCCCCCTCATAACCTTATTTTCCTCAGCAGGCAACCCAGGCCAGTGGTTAGCAGGCACCCATGCAATAAAATAAGCAGCTATGATAGAGAAACAAAAGATGACAAAGGGCAAGTCCAGGGAAATTTAATCTTCTTGTACGATGGGTGTATTGAGATCCATGTTAATTTCATTTCATGAAATATTTTTTGAAAATTAAATAATAATGGGCTTCAAAGAAGCTGTCTGCTCTGCCCTCGATAAACTAACCACAACGCTGGCTGGCCAAGAGAAACCAAACCCAGACACCGAGGGCTCTCCAAAGGGGCAGAGTGGGGATTTCGGATTCAAACAATCTGGAGTGGAGCCTGCGGTGCCCTCTAAGCTGTGAGCCCTGAAGCAAGACTCAGCAATAACTAACCTGCCTTATTGTGATGGGGTGAGTTGTGTTTCCAGCCACCCAGATTCATAGGATGAAGCCTCAGCCTCAGTATCTCAGAATGTGGCCTTATTTGGGAATAGTGTCATTGCAGATATAATTAGTTAAGATGAAGTCCTAATCCAATATGACCGGTGTCTTTATAAAACAGGAAAATTTGGGGACAGACAGACAAACACAGACACAGACACACAGATAGAGGAGAACATGACGTGAAGATGAAGCCAGAGATGGAATGACGCAGCAGAAGGGAAACGCAATCAAAGATTGCCAGTACGTGCCAGAAGCTAGGAGACAGGCATGGAACAGGCTCTCCTTCACAGCCTCAGAAAGAATCAACTTTGCCAGTGCCTTGATCTCAGTCTTCTGGCCCTTAGAACTGGGAGACGATACATTTCTGTTCTTTATTTCTATTTTTTGTTTATTTCTATTTTGAGACAGAGTCTTGCTGTGTTGCCCAGGCTGAGGTGCAGTGGCACAATCTCAGCTCACTGCAACCTCTGCCTCCCGGGTTCAATCAATCTTCCCACCTCAGTTTCCCAAATAGCTGAGACCACAGGCATGTACCACTACACCTGGCTAATTCATTTCTGTTTTTTTAAGTCACACATTTAATGGTATTTCAGTACAGCAGTGCCTGAAAACTAATACACTTACATGCCCATGGGAGTGGTTCACGTTCAACATTTTCTTCATTAAACAAGCATTTATGAGTCCCTCTTAAGTGTCAGCCACCGGGATGGGTTCTGTGAAGGAGAGAGGATCAGGCTGTGTGGTTCTCATCCTCTTGGGCTGTGCAGCTCAGTAGCCACTAGTCGTGTGCCTACAGAGCATTTGTGCTATAGAGTGTAAAATATATCCTCAGTTTCACACAATACAACGAGAATATTGCATAAATAAATGCTATATTGATCATGTGCTGAATGACAATTTTTAGAATATGTTGGATTAGATAAAGTCTGCCATTAAGATGAACTTCATCTATTTCTTTTTAACTTCTTAATCAGACTGCTAGAAATTTCAAATTACACATGCGGTTGGTGACAAAAGAGCTATTGGACAGCATTGCCCGGGACCTCTGAAACTAGGAATGAGAGCTTTACGTGAAGGTGGTGGTAAGCGTGTCTTCATATGACTGGAAGGAAGAGCTGAATGAGTAGAAATGGGTTCATTATGTGATCTAAGAGCAGGGCATGCCAAGGTGAGCCCAGCCCTTTGGAGAAATTGAAAAGCGTTCTTCCGGTGATTTGACAGGTATCCGTGGAGGAGTAAAAGAAGAAAATGAAAATCCCAATACAGGCGGCACTGACTGGACACTACCAAGGCACCAAGCCCCAGGCTAAATGCTTCCCATATATTCACTCCTCTTATTCTCATTGCAGCTCTGTGATTTAGGCATCGATTTTCCCCATTTTACAGGTGAAAAAAAAACTGAGGCCCAAGTCGTTAAGTTCTTTGCCCAGAGCAACACAGGCCCAGGGTTTGAAGCTGAACCTGGAATTTCAGGTGAGAGACAGCTCATGAACAATTTCTATAAGCAGGTTGCGACGGCTCATGCCTGTAATCCCAGCACTTCAGAAGGCTGAGGCGGGAGGATCACATGAGCTCAGGAGTTCGAGACCAACCTGGACAATTTAGTGAGGCCCTATCTCTGAATAAAAAAGTTTGTTTATTATAATGAAATATAAAATTAGGGAAGGAAAGCAAGCAGGGACGGAGGTAAAATGTTAATTAGTTTCTCTTGCAGACAAAAAGGAAGACTTGAAGGATTTTAAGCAAAAGTCTGAGGAATCAAATTTGGGCTTCAGAACAACAGGAGCTCTGGAGGCTGAGAAGCATGGTGGGGCTGGAGGTTGTGTGTTCAGATTCCTTGCCTAGAAATACGAGAGTAAACCAGACAGCGCCCTGTTACTATGGACTTTGAGGGATATAGCTCCCTCAGGAGGCATTTTCCAGAGAAAAGCCAAATGTCACACATCTAGAAGACCTGAGGGCACAGAGCTGGTTCCACTGAAACTAAGTTGTGGGTGATGCTGGGCCCCTTCGTTCCTTCTTCAGGAACTGCTGTTGTTTGACATCAGCCCGTTCCTGCCATGACACTTCCGGGGCTGGGAAAGGCCGGCTAATGGAAGGGCTGAGACAGCAGAAGAAATAAACGAGACGTCTGCCCAGGATCCCACCTTGAGAAATGAGTGTCACGCCAGGTTTTACCTTCAGGTTTCAGGGCTTTCAGAAAGCTCATCCCAGGGTTTCTCCAGAACGGATTTTATCTCATTTTCTCAGATGCCTGATGAGTGGGTTGTGCCACACTTTCCCTCAAGAGTAACAGAGAAGAAATACCAGTAAGGAAACAAAGATTTGGATTATTTAAAAAGCAATTTTTGTATGACAGCATTGAGGATGTGATGGGCCAAAGCTCACAATTGTTTTGATTCTGAGGGTTAGAAGTGAGATAGCCACCACCGCAGTCAGATTAGGTGGTTTTTCTCCAGAAGATGACCTTCGACTCATCGACAGCCCCTTGGAGCTCCCTGGGGCTCCCTCTGTGAGCTCTTTTGTGAAGCATGTGTCATAGTGAAGTACCCAGCTTCTGAGGCACTATACATCTGAGCTTCAGTCCTGATTCTGTCTCTGGCAGTGCAACGTTTGGCAAATGTCTTAACCTCTTTCAGCCGGGATGCCCCACTCTCGTAAACCTTAACACAGTACCTGGCCCAGCGTGTGTATATGTTAAAAATGTTAAGTCTCGCCTTTTTCCCATCTCCTTAAGCACAGATCATGTGGGTTAACGACAGGCAATAACAGAAGAGGAAAAAAAATCAACATGTAATCACTTTTAGGAAAAATAATATCAGTATTAACCAAAAACTCCTGAAAAAAAAATACCCTAAGTACCAATATATGGGTCAAACTCATGCCAGCTATTTCTACGGTAAACTGAGAGAAAAACACACCCTCTGGGGAGATAATTACACAAAGACCTTCTCTTGGCTGGTGGGTTGCAAATGGTTCCTCTTCCTCTGGCCTGATGCCTCCTCGCTCCACTTTCTAAGATACAGCCCCTGCTACAGGAGTGTGAGGTGGTTTCCAACGGCCACTTGGCTACGTTCACTGTGGCCCCTTGAGCAGGGTGCAAGCTGCGTGATGTCATCCACAGAATCTCATACATCATTCGTATCGAGCTAACATATCCTAAATTGGCAGTGGAGCAATGCAATCACAAGTACATTAGCAGAGCTGAAAAATCACAAAACGCTGAACTTTATATAAAACCAGACCACTACAAATAATTGTCATAATTGTTTTACTGTATGACTTGATAAGTTATTGAGCTTCTTAAGGTGATCTACAATCATGCTGGGTCTTGATAAGTTAAGAAAAAGAAGACAAAAAACAACTGGTAGCAAAGTGAAAACTATTACAGCTTGGTGATCAGAAAAATAATTTCAACTGTTTTAACAGATGTTTTTTATGAGAAAAAAAGAAGACTTCAGCCATTTATCATTTTTGTTTTTTGGTTAATTGAACCAAACATTTATACAAACTAAAAGGGAAGATGTATATAAATTATGGATTTTTTTTTTTTTTTTTGGAGACAGAGTTTCGCTCTTGTTACCCAGGCTGGAGTGCAATGGCGCGATCTCGGCTCACCGCAACCTCCGCCTCCTGGGTTCAGGCAATTCTCCTGCCTCAGCCTCCTGAGTAGCTGGGACTACAGGCACGCGCCACCATGCCCAGCTAATTTTTTGTATTTTTAGTAGAGACGGGGTTTCATCATGTTGACCAGGATGGTCTCGATCTCTTGACCTCGTGATCCACCCGCCTCGGCCTCCCAAAGTGCTGGGATTACAGGCGTGAGCCACCACGCCCGGCCAATTATGGATATTTTAAAAGAAGAGGACTTTATTACTTTCAAGACTCCAAATCCTAGAATTCCTTTAACAGTCTGTTGCTCCATTAAGAAGCCATTTTAATAAATAAAGAAGAATAGCTTGAAACTAGCACGTTAAAACCACAATTTCACTCATGCCAACTTCCTCTTATGCTGAAATTACACTATATCTAGTAAATTGTTATTTTAATATGTGAAAGCAGTGTTTCCCAAGTAGACAATACTTCCAATAGCAATGTTATTAAAATAAGCATAAAATTTAAATTTTCAAGGCTAAAACCACAAACTCACAATTAGTTTCATCTAAATTAATGAGGTTTTACTGTATCAACTTCTAAAATTGTAGTATTAAATTCTAAGAAAAGCTACTGCAATTGAAATGGGAGAGGCAAAAAGATAATTTGGCAGAAGGCTGATTAAAGGTCCAGTTCCATCTCAAGCCCCCGATTTAAGATGTTTCTATACTGATAATAGCATCTATGTGAAGATAATCTAATTATGAACGTCATGAAATTTGTTAGATTTTGTTTTTTGTGCAAAATTGGAATCACAACCACTCTGTTCAGAGCTATAATGAGTTTTAGCATTTGTTGATCCCAAATTTACATTTAAAAATGACCATAGATGAGGCCTGGCTGGCACTGTGGCTCATGCCTGTAATCCCAGTACTTTGAAAGGCCAAGGTGGGCAGATTGCTTGAGCCCAGGAGTTCAAGATCGGCCTGGGGAACAGAGTGAGATTCTGTCTCCAAAAAAAATATCAAAATAATCAGATGTGTTTCTCTGAACATGTAGTCCCAGCTTCTTGGGAGGCTGAAAAAGGAGGATTGCTTGAGCGGAGGTGGAGGCTGCAATAAGCCAAAATCATGCCACCGTACTTCAACCAAGTGACACAGTGAGATCCTATCAAAAAAAAAAAGACTATAGATGGATACAATGCATTGTTATCAACTATAGTCAGCATGTCGTACAATGTTCTTTTGAACTTATTACTCCCATTTACCCAACATCTCCTCAACTCCCAAATCCCCAGCCTCTAGTAATCACAATTCTTCTCTCTGCTTCTGTGACTTTGACATTTTGAGATTCTACACATATGTGAGATCAAGATTCTACACATATGTGAGATCATGCAGTATTCGTCTCTAGTAAACCAGTGTGTCTGGTTTACTTTACTTAATGTCCTCTAGTTGTTGCAAATGACAGGATTTTCTTATTGTGTAAGACTGAATGGTATCCCCGTGAATATGCACCACATTTTCTTTATCCATTCATCCTTTGATGGACAGTTAGTTTGTTCTCACATCTTGGCTATTGCAACTAGTGTTGCAATAAACATGGGAATGCAGATACCTCTTTGACATACTGATTTCATTTCCTTTGTGTATATACCCAGTAGTGGAATTGCTGGATCATATAGTTCTTTTAACATTTTGAGGAACTTTCATACTGTTTTTCACAATGGCTGTACTGATTTACATTCCCATCAACAGTGTGCAAGGGTTCTCTTTTCTCTACATCCTTGCCAGCACTTATCTTTTGATTCTTTGATAATAGCCATCCTAACAGGTGTGAGATAACTCATTGTGCTTTTAATTTCCTGAAAATTGCTTAGAGAGTAGATTTTAAGTTTTGTCACCAGAAGAAATTACACGTCTGTGAGAGAATGTATATATTAATTTAGTCATTCTACAATGTACACATACTTGAAAGCATCATGTAGCACAATGTAAACATACATATTTTTTATTTGTTGATTGAAATAAATTAATTTTTAACAATAAGTGACCTTGGATGTGGGAAACTCTTGGCTCTTTCTTGAAAGTGGGTATTTCCTTAAATGTTTCTCTTAAACTTTGCTCCCAGAATATAAAGAATGCTCTAGAATAGCCACCAGGGCCATGTAATGATAGGCCTTTTATCAAGCAGGTCTAAAGTAGTATCATGTTTTATTTCACAAACTTCAGAATGTTTTCAAATGACCCAATTTTAATGTGTATGCTTAGATAAAGAAAGGAATACATTGTCATTAGGAAAATATATTTTTGGGGAGGCTGAGATGACCAAATTGCATGAGTTCAGGAGTTTAAGGCCAGCCTAGACAACATTGCGAAACCCCATCTCTACAAAAAATACAAAAATTAGCCAGGCATGGTGGCAGGCACTTGTATTCCAAGCTACTCAGAAGACTGAAGTAGGAGGATGGCTTGGGCCCAGGAGTTTGAAGCTATAGTGAGCCATGGTCAAGCCACTACACTGTAGCCTGGGTGACAGAGTGAGACCCTGCCTCAAAATAATAATAAATATATATATATGAAATATATTTAATATACATTATTATATATTATATATGTGTGTGTGTGTATTTTTAAAAAGGTATAGGCATGAAAGTATTGGTAATTATTGGCAATTCATTTACTAGCACATTCCAAAATAAAACACTTTCCCCATAACATTGTGTCTTAGAATTTAACAAGAAGGGTTTATTTGCATATGTCCAAAATAAGATGGTTCAGATTTTTCTGCCTCTTAGCAATTTGCTTTTACCCATCCAGATGTTTTTCTTTCTAAGCTTGGGTTTAAGTGTCATACGTAGTTTTCTTCTGGTGGCTATTATCAATTGGCACCACTTCAGAAGGACCACCCCAAGTTCTCCAGCTGAACAATGTATCCCATAAAATTATTCCAAGAGCCAAATCTTGGCATCTCACAGGAAAATTTCGTGAAGATCAATAAGAAACTGGGAGTTTGACAATTACGGGAATTTTCACCTTCACTCTGGATTACTTTAAGGTGTATCTGGGAGATGGAAAGATACTTAAGGAATTGCTTAAGTAAGCTATGAAGAAGCAAGCTGTCATCACATCCTACCTGACTGAAAAAAAAATTCATAAAAGGAATTTAGGACAATCTGCAGTGTTCCACAATCTTGTCTAATTTTATGTCAATGGATCATGAACCAAAAATGTGTTCTCTGGAATTCAGAGCTCATATGCTCTTCCCTTCTAAAATGTGAGAAAGTCTAAAACATGTCATGTAAATAAACATCTAAGACAGAAAAAAAAGAGAAGATAGAAAAAGGGAAAGAGGAAGGAAGGGAAAGAAGAAAAGAAGAAATAAGAAAAAGCAGAAGAGAGTGCGTAAGAAAAACAATGTTTTCTAAAGTATAAATTTGGGGAAAACTCAGGTGAATTCATATGCGTTACACTGTTAGAAAGTAAAAACACCTCTCCCAACATTCTCTCTCTTGTTTCAGGGACGGAAATGAACAGGAACAAATGCATGACAGGAGTGCTGTAATCTGCTAAACGCAGGTGTCTTAAAATGCAGCATCTGTCTGCTCCCTTGGGATAATGCTCATTTCATTTCAATCATGTGACATTGAATATCTAACATCATTTTTCTCTTCATAAGCAGCCATAATTTCATTTTGGTATTAGGTAAGGGGCAATGTTTTTCTTCAGTAAAAAGTCATCTGCTCACCTTTGGAGAACCGAACATGGGAGTCGCTAGGATACCTTCGGAGTTTCAAGAGTCTGTCCTAGAACTTGCAAATTGAAGAAACACATGGAAATTTTTCTTTCCATCTGTCTATCCCTCCATTCACCCTGCCAGCCAGCTAACAGAAACTAAATGAGTCCCTCCCAAGTGCCGGGTCCTGCCACAGGAGCTGGCGACAAACATGAACAAAAGAGACAAAACCCTCATCTTAAAAACGTTGACACCCAAGGGGTTGAAACAGACATTTACATAATTATACAAATAAATACGTAATTTAAAACTTCAATGAATGATATGAAGGAAAATGACAAAAGGCCATAGAATCCTGTAACAGACGGACTTGATTGAGAATTTTAACACGTCCTAAGAAAAACAAAACAAACGAAACAGGCATCTTGATTTTGTAGAAGTAGAAAACTGTGTCCATTTTGCCGATAGCCGGGAAAATACTTAAGCAAAACTTCAGATTCTGTTATTTAGGTTCAAAAACATTTCTTGGGACTTTGCTTTTAATACTGTTGTTGTCAAATACACTTCAAAAATGAACAGTAAAGAATGCTTATTTATAACAGTTTAGTGTGCTAATTTAAAATGAGCTAGAAGGTTTCAAGAGGAATAGAAATGAAAACTCCAAAGGAGGTGGACCTTGTCTTGACAGAGCAACAGCGCTGGACCAGAAGTCAGAGGGATCTGTTCTCCTTAACATGTCCCAGCTGTGCTACCGTGGCCAAGTGATGTCACCTCTCTCAGGCTGAGTTTCCTCATCTCTAAAATAACTGCTATGCCTGCCTATAGGGTTCTTCTTAGGAGCATCTGAGTAATGTACATGAAAGTGCTTTGTGATCACTAGCAAAGAAAACATAGTACAGAAAGTGGGCATACAAAGCATCAAAAGATAATAACGCAAAACTGAATCACCCTTCAGTGAGGAATTAGGATTGGCCATCCCAAAAGACTTCATTAGCTAATTGGAAGATATCATTGTGTGTCTATCTTTAATTTGCTTACCAATCCTCCCAAGCAAAAACTCATGCCAATATTATGAGAGCCAATTACTTAGCACATTACACTTGGTAGTCTGAAAAAAAAAGAAAACAAAAAACTAGCAAATGCTTGCTGCAATAAATAACCACGTGTGCACTTAGGATTCAACTCAACTTTTACTCAGCGAGGAAAAGGGCGCTCTTGATACAACACACTGGCTGTTTTTTTTTTTTTCTTTTTCTTTTTAAATGTATATTCAAGGACAACAAAGAAACTGAAATAGAGAAAAGTCTGACCTGAGAGAACTGCCATTTCAATCAGAGGGGTTAGGTGATAATTCTCACTTGAATTCATCTCTTTATAACAGGCACGTGTACTTTTACTTTGGAAGCCTTTACATATGTTACTGATCCCATGAAGGCTATTGCTCAGAAGACACAGGCTCCACGGCCACCTGTCTTGCTTGTTTAATAGGGCCATTCTGAGCTATCATAGCCTGGAGGAGACATTCTTTAACCAGTCCCATCAGAAAAAAACATCACTCAGTGTTTACCTTCCAAGATTTCAGTATAGGTTCTTCAAAGACATACACGAGATTTTTGTAAATAGCAATCATTTGCAAAATGTTCCGGAAGACTGCACTGAAACAAATCCATCATAGTAAGGAATTCTTTCAACTGCTGCCACTTCACCATCTCAGGGGCACGCAGAAATTAAAAACAAACTGAGCATTTAGAAAACAAGATTTTTTAAACACAATCAAGGAATAGGTTATTTACAACCAAGTTGAAAACTATTTTTTGATAGAACGATTTGGTCTAATTTGTTCTTCATGTTTTCATTACTTGAAAGAGGACAGACACGTAAAGTATGAAACTCCTCAGCTTTATTAATGCAAACAGATTTTTATTAAAGAATGAATGCATTTATGCTAAAGAATAGCTTACATATGTTGTAAAGCAACAAGCATATCTTCAAGAAGTGAGTCCTCCTCAATATGACTCCATGCTTATTCTACATGCCTGAAAACTGGGCCCACACACAGGGGCGCACGTACACGCACACAAACACAGATACGGACACACAGATACGTATACCAAAATGCCGACACCACCGCTCTCCAGATTGGATCAGCTCTCATTTAAGGCTTCTTAGGTGCCGCGGTGCCCCTAACATTACCAGGATTCAGAACAGACTTTTAGGAAGGAGCAGCATTACTTGGAAAAGTAGTCATCTGCTCTTGGCCTCCAATGTACGTATTTTAACGAGTACTTAGAATTTCATTCAATGTTGACTCTGTGTTTATAATATTTAAAGAACCATAAAATTGAGAAATCTCAGGATATATTAGTGAGAGCTTCTCATTCAAAATAAACAAAAAGGGGCAATTCTGACCCTAAGATATCAATTGCATGATAACGCAGTAAGATTTCCCTTTAGGTTACGATGACATGGGTTCTCTAGACAAGTCAAGTTTATCTAACTCACTCCCTATCTAAATACACTGAATGCTGAGTGATGGAGGCAAGGCTTCCTTGGTGATACCAAATCAGATATGAAGCTTGCCATCAAGGATGCATCAAACAGAACCATTAATTAAATAAGTTACCATAAATCTCAGTCGGATAAAAGGAGAGCTGACCTAGAGTGTGTTCACTTGTTGATCACTCATTCCCCTTTGCCAGGGCTTCTGTTGTTGGGGTTGTTGATTTAAACTCCTAGTTTGTCTGACTGTTTATTTCATTTGCTTGATTGTTTTCTTCCTTTTGGTGTCCTGCAATGTGTGTTGAGATTGCATCCCTCTAGGGATGTTAGAAGGGGAAAGAGGGTGGACAGGGCAGGAGGAGGGAAAGGAAAGGGGTCATTAGTAGTTGCAAGTATTCTAAGAAAATAGATGAAGTGAATACAATAAGAGGGTACTATGTGGTATATTTATGTAAATAAAAGCATTATCGTTAACTGTGAATTAACTGCCAACTATCAGGTTGTTAGTTGTAAAGCTCAATAAAGGCTGTGCTGATTCACATATGGAGAAGGGCATCTGCCATGGGAGAGGAATGAAGGGCTCCCCCGAGATGTTCCTTCCTCCCTGCGGCCAGCGTCTCCATCAGCACCCCGCCCTCCCCACTAGAGATCCCATAAGTGCCCCAACACTCTTGTGGAATTTCATAAGGCAGATTGGAATGGCCCATCCAATAACAGCCGCAGAGTATTTGCCTGAGAGTGGTGAAAACTGGCATGGAGCTCTCCCACAGACAGGCATCGGGAAATGAGAAAAACAAGAAGAGAGCCTAGAACCTTCCTCCCCAGCCACACTCTCACCCTCCTCACAGTCACAGCAGCAGCAGCAGGTTTCAATGTAACGTAATTACTTTAATGATACATTTCTTTAGATTTAGAATTGCTCTTCTGAATTTAAAAAGCTTGATCAGCCAATACGTTGGCAGTCTTTTCATCCCAAATTTGAAACGTTGCTTACTCATCCATTCATTCCCTTGAACTCCGTGACCAATGCTGCCTTTGCTGAAGTGTCTCAAGTTCATTCAGCCGTCATCGGACTCCAATTCCTGGGAAACCTCTTCGGAGGAGCTGTTGCTGTGGATCCGCCCGTCGCTCTTCATACTGTGGAAAGTCTTCCTGAAGGCCTCCATCATGGCGTGGGCCAGTTTCTTGGCCTCGAGCTTGCTCTCGCATTCCACGGCATGGCAGTCCATCTGGTAGGACAGGTCATCATTGATCTCCCTGTACACCCAGGCAAAGATGTTGGGGCTCACGTTGTGGTCGGCGGTGCAGTAGGCGATGCGGGCCACCTGGAAGGTATCCATGTGCACGGTGGCCTCCCCTTTGTGGTCCAGGTGATGGAGCCACACTTGGAATGGCCGGATTTCCAGGAGGGCATTGGCTGGAAAGACGTCCTCTCGGGCTAGTGTGTGCTTCTTCCAGAGCTCAATGACTGGCTTTTCTGTGCAGCCTGACAAAAATTGCATTCCAGCGGTGGAGACTTTGCCCAGGTAGGTAACCTGCAGGAGCAAGAGAGGAAGAAAAGGGAGGCATCAGCAGGTGGCTCCTTGTTCTGATAGACTGAATCAGAGTAGGTGTTTCACACAGTCATGGTGTCACACTGGGAAGGTGAAGACACTTCTTTCTTGCTCCTTGAAAGAATAACTCATCAGAATTTCTACCGTTTCTCTCTAATGAGTTGCCTACTTGGCAAATGTATTGGAATTATTTGAATAGAGTTGGATTTTAAAATCTAATTTCTAGAGAACTACTCTCCCTCTCCCTCCTTTTTTAAACCCCAATTAGAATGAAGAGTAGGATCTTTTACGTAATTTGGTATTTCTTTAACATCACAAAATCATTCAAAGTTTATTTTTCAGCCAAACACACACATAACTGAATAATAGAGAGGAATCAAAAGGACACTGCATTGGCAAAACAAAATCTTTATTAAACTTATCTCCTAGCCTGGGTCTCTTTCCACATCTCTCAATGTTTGATTTCACTTAGCCTGCTTGCTTCTAATGCCAAGGACGCAAAAACTCTTCTCTTGAAATTATGGGCTAAATCATGATTATTTTTCTTCCCAAGATAATTTTAAAAAATAACAGCAGTGCCAGTTGTTTTTTAACCTAAACAGTTTTTGAACGGATGAGCATCTGGTTATGTGATAATAAACAAAAGTTCTACAGATGAATTAAGACTAGAATGCTGGCTTATCACCTAGCTAGACAGGCAGTACAAAAACTAAGACAAATAATTCCAACTGATTCAAATACTGTCCTTTTCAAAACTTGTTTATAATACGCCAAGAAGGGATTTTCATTCTTTCGTTTTTTTATTCATTCCAGAAAATGCACAGAATTATTATTATTGGGACATAAGCATTATGGAAAGGCATAAAACTTGAGATCATCTAAGAAATAACACAAAATAGTATATAATTACACTTAAAATTAGTGACACAAATGGAAATACTGTGGGTGTGAGGAGAGAAAGACCCGAAAAAGGTCCATGGAAATAGAACTGAGGGGGGACATTTGGTCACAATGATTCCAAACAATGTTTATGTTTAGTGGGACAATAAAGGCCACATATAAAACAATTAAAACACAGAAGTTAAGTGTTATTGTATCTTTGTGACAAGAGTCAACTCGATAGTCCCTTTAAAAAGGTATCTTCTTAGTAAAGATGTATAAGGTGATACATTCCAGAAGCATTTATTGGGAACCTCTTATACACAATGGCAATATAACACATAAGTATGAGGGAATGCTGTGAAAGTGGGGAGGGCCGAAAATCCACAGGAAAAAATAACTGAATATTCATTCAGAGGACAGTCTTTGAGGCAGGTGAAGTTGAGGATTAAATCCTAGCTCCACAGTTCACCAGGACACAACTCTCACCCTTGGCATGTGCACTGCTATGACTATGATGTAAGGCAGGCCATGGAAAGGGCAGGAAGGGGAACAGCAGAGTTCTCTGAGCATCCAGTGGAGGGGGCAGTGACATCCCGGATGACAGAAGGCCTCAGGAAGACACATTGGATTTCAAAACATCAGGCCTCAAAGGCTACGCAGAAGCCCAGCAAGTCAAGGTGGCTAAAGAGGAGGAGGGAATAGTAAAGGCAAGGCTTCGGCAGAGAAACTCTCAACCAGCTTGGACAAAGAGGGTGCGCTGACCTGAGCACACATAAAGCCATAGCCCAAGACAGCCCTGGAGCAGAGAGGCCGCGTAAGAGGTCTACGACCTCTGGATAAAAATAGGCTGAGCTCTGCAGGGTGGCCCCCACATGAGTCGGGCGTCACTGCTCCTGCTGGAATGTCAGGGAAGGGCTAAGGTCCAAGGACTGCCTGGATGTGATAGAGGTTGTGAACTCAGACTTTCCTCATGCCAGGAAGAAAGGTGAATGGGGAGGCCTGACTGATAGCAGAAACACAGCCAGGGGGTAAGGGTGGCCTGAATTAGGAACAGAGGCAGTGGGAAGGGAGAGGAGGAGACAGGGAATAATATTGCAGGACTAAAATTCACAGTACAGGTTGAGTATTCCTTATACAAAATGCTTGGGACCAGAAGTGTTTCAAATTTCAGAGATTTTCAGATTTTGGAATATTTGTACATACATAATGAGATATCTTGAGGAGAGAACCTAAGTCTGAACATGAAATGTATTTATGATTGATTCATGTATACCTTATACACATAGTCTTTAGTTTTACACAATAGTTTTAATCATTTGATGCATCAAACAAAGTTCGTGTAAATTGAGCCATCAGAAAGCAAAGGTGTCCCTATTTCAGCCACTCACGTGGACAATCTGTGGTCATTTGATGTCAAATAAATTGTGTCTATCCACCAAATAGACTGTGCATAAACAATGTCAACATATTTAAAAAGAGAGCCCACACAATGGGAGAAAACATTTGCAAGTCATGTATGTCATAAGTAATTAACATCTAGAATACATACAGAACACCTAAAAGTCAACAACAAAAAGTCAAACAACCTAACTTAAAAATGGGCCAAGGCATCAACAGTGGACTGGATAAAGTGCTGGCTTGTAATCCCAGCACTTTGGGAAGCCAAGGAGGGTGGATTACTTGAGGTCAGGAGTTCAAGATCACCCTGGCCAACATAATGAAACCCATCTCTACTAAAAATACAAAAATTAGCTGGGTGTGGAGGTGTGTGCCTATAGTCCCAGCTACTCAAAGGCTGAGGCAGGAGAATCACTTGAACCTGCAGGAGGCAGGGGTTGCAATGGGCTATGATCTCACCACTGCACTCCAGCCTGTATATTCATACATATATACCATGTATGAATACCATGCAGCCATGAAAAGAACGAAATCATGTACTTTGCAACAACATGGATGTGGCTGGAGGCCATTGTCCGAAGTGAATGCAGGAACAGAAAACCAAATACCACATATTCTCACTTATAAGTAGGAGTCAACGTTGAGTACACATGGACATAAAGACGGGAACAGCAGACACTGAGGACCACTAGAAACGGGAGGGTTGTGGGGATGAGGGTTGAAAAACTACCTACCAAGTATCATGCTCACTACCTGGATAATGAGACCATTAACACACGAAACCTCAGCAACACGCAATTCACCCATATAACAAACCTGCACACGTACCCCTGAAACTACAAGTTGAGAAAAAAAGCTTTAAAAAATAAAAGTTTCTGTATGTCAGTCCCTGGGGGAAAAAGTGGGCAATGGAAATTAGTAGATATTTCCCAAAGACAAGGGGCCAAAAAGAATATGAAGAGATGTTAGCATACTCATAAAAATGCAAACCAAAACTACAGTGAAATCCCACTTCACACCTGTTAGGATGGCTGCTGTCAAAAAAGCAGAAAATCACAAGTGCTAGCAAGGATGAAGAAAAATTGGAATTCATGTACCTTGTTAGTGGGAATTTAAAACAGTACAGTTGCTGTGAAAAACAGCATGGTGGTTTCTCAAAACATTGAAAGAATTACTATATGACTCAGCAGTTCCACTTTTGGGTATGTACCCCAAAGAATTGGAAGATGGATACCAAAGAGATATTTGTACAGACGTTTATAGCAGCACTATTTATAATAGCTGAAAAGTAGAAACAATCCAAGCGACCACTGGCAGATGAATAAACAAAATATTGTATATATGTCTAATGGAATATTATTCAGCCTTAAAGAAGGAAGGAAATTCCAACAGATACTACAACATGCATGAACGTTCATGACCTTATGCTAAGTGAAATACGCCAGTCACAAAAAGACCAATACTGTATGATTCTACTTGTATAAGGTATTTAGAGTAGTCAAAATCATAGAAACACACCAATTAGAATTTTGGTTGCCAGAGGATTGGGGGAGGGACAAATGAGGAGTTACTGTTTAAGGAGTCTACAGGTTCAGTTTTACAAGATGAAGAGAGTTCCGGAGATGGTTAGTAGTGATAGTTGTGTATATTATGAATGTATTTAAGACCACTGAAGTATGCACTTAAAAAGGGGGAGACTGGGGAGGGATAACATTAGGAGAAATACCTAATGTAGGTGACAGGGGTATGGAGGCAGCAAACCACCATGGCATGTGTATACCTATGTAGCAATCCTGCAAGATCTGCACATATGCCCCAGAACTTAAAGTAAAATTAAAAAATTAAATAAAATTTAAAAATAGTTGAAATGGTAAATTTTATGTTGTATGCATTTTACCAAAATAAAAATAAATAAGGGAAAAAAGCACATGGAGGAAATTAATTTTAATGCTGAAATGAGGTGTATTTCCTTTTACTATTCACTGAAACTAGAAATAACTATTTTTGTGTTTGGTAGAAAAAACAACCCGATTTGCTCTAAAGGCACACTTCAACTCTCTCTTTCTCTCTCTCTCTCTCTCTCTGATTTAAAATGTATATATATATTTTATATATATTCTGTGTGTGTGTATATATATATATATACATACAGAAACATATATCATGACGTAATTTAAAAATACTTCTAAAAAACTTCATTGGAAATTGTAGATTATGCACTCCAATGAAAACCAACTTCATAGCAGTAAAATTTTGATAACTAAGAAAATACTATCCTCTTTATACATATGTATTACTTATAAACTAAAGATTTTAAAAGAAATAAAGGTGCATTTTGGAGGTGTACTGGAGAGAAGAATAGAGCACAGATGGGTAGCTTATATGAGATTATATATATTCAAAATATAAATTATTTATATGAGATTATATAAATTCAAAGGAATATTGTTAACAAGTTGGCACTTCTTAAAAAAATATAGGGGCTGGGTGTGGTGGCTCAGGCTTGTAATCCCAGCACTTCGGGAAGCCAAGGCAGGTGGATTACTTGAGGTCAGGAGTTCAAGGCCACCCTGGCCAACATAATGAAACCCATCTCTACTAAAAATACAAAAATTAGCTGGGTGTGGTGGTGCGTGCCTATAGTCCCAGCTACTCAGGAGGCTGAGGCAGGAGAATCACTTGAACGTGCAGGAGGCAGAGGTTGCAATGGGCTATGATCTGACCACTGCACTGCAGCCTGGGCAATGGAGTGAGACCCTGTAAGAAAAAAGAAAGAAAAGAAAAGAAGGAAGGAAAGGAAGAGAGAGAGGAAGGAAGGAAGGAAGGAAGGAAGGAAGGAAGGTAGGTAGGTGATTATTTGAATAAGCTTTCCTAGAAATGCAATGAAAAGAATTCTCTAAATAGCATGTCCTTAAAAATGGAATACAAATGGATAAAATGATGTAGCAAGGCCATTCCCTTCAGAAACTCGTTTAAATCAGCCCTGCTATTATCCATAATGGCCCATGTTCCGGAATCCTGACCTATGTCTGTGCACTTTGCCCTAGGACGTCAATTATTTACTGCCTGTCCACATATTTCTTAATTTTCCCATTAAATTCTCCAGAGTTTGGAATTAACCCATAATGTTGACTGTAAGTCACTGAAAAACACTATTCAGACCTTTTTTAAAAAGTGAACTTCCTTCTTTTTTTTTTTTTTTTTTTGTATACAGTTTAATAGAAATGCATCTTCTGGCTCTGATTTTCAAGAGAAATTGAGTAAAAACTTTTTTAAAAAATTAATTGTCTCAAAATGCCAATGATTCACTTATGCTCTGCATGAAATCATGCCCCCTGTGTATACGAGGCCATGGAGTTCCCATGTCTCCATAAACAGAAACCCTATAATATGGACCATTATACCTGTGTATTTCTATATCAACACCGTTACGGGGACTTACTCTAAATATATATAGAGAGGTGTCCTCCTGCCATGTTTTGGGAAAATTAAAATATTCCTCTGTGGATATTAAAATATTCCTCTGTGGGCACATCTCCTTATGAGTAAGAACACAGGACTCTATGTGCAAAGCTGCTTCAGAAGGTTCTGCCACCAACATAGCTGTGTACCAACGTCAGGTTTGGTGAAGGAGAATCCTGTTATCCTGTCTATGAAAGAGGTAAATACTTTCTAGATGAATACATCTCTTTTAAGCCCTGTCCTTAAGAGTTGCAATCTTCCAGAGCCACAAAGTAGACAGAAAATACCAACTTAGAAAATTTGTCACAAAATGTGTCCGAAATGATACACAGATTTTTCTTTAAGCCTTTACCACCCAGGGTGTTGGAACAAAGGGACTTGGAAGATGACAAGAGGAGTCTTCAGGAAAAGTGACAACGAGTTGGAAATTACAGTAAATACCCACATCTTCTTTATGGTTGCAGAAACAGACATTGAGCAAGAAACTTACTACAAATGAATCATCCTGAGAGAAATAAAATGAACACTTTCTCCATGTGTCATTCCATGGCATAAACTGATGTCCCAAACACAGACATTTGCAATGTGTGCAAATGGACTTGCCCAATGCCAAGTGAAGAAGTTATTTGAGAATATTCACAGCCTGTGAAAATATAGAGAGAGGCTGTGAAGCCAAGGGACCCGCCAGAGTGTCTGCAGTGTTAGCAGCGTCAGATCAGGAGAGAGCAGTGTCCTCAGAATCTCTCCTTCCAACGCTTGAGTTTTCCAATACCCCAGCCAGCTCTTCATTCATGAATCACCACTCCCTGCTCATCTGTGGCAAAACAAACTTGGTTGCCTGACATTTATCCTTCTGGCTGAGCAGTCCCATTTGTTTCTCTTGATGGCCAGTCCATATTTCATTCTGGTGTGAGAAGCCCCTGTTTTGAACCTGACTCCCCTCATGCTGGACTGGAGAGTGGGATGAAAAAGAGTAATAACAAGGGTTCCCAATCAAAGATGGAAGATGGGATGGATGATTGTGCAAGAACCCAAGCACCTGGTTTCCTGGAGTTCTCTGGCTTTCCAAGCTGGATAAGCCCAGCTTCACAAGCTTAGCTTGGGTTCCAATGTACTGCTAGGCTTCTCAAGAATGACAAGCCAAGAATAAAGACTTTCTAGAGGCCTCTCTTGAAATATGTAAAAGATTTTGCTGTTTTTCCATTGTCTGTATAACATAAAATATGTACCCAGCTGACATAAAATAGCATGATAGGAAAACGGAATGGAGGAAACTTAACTGGGGACCCTAATAGCCTTTGGGTTGCAAGGCAGAAGATGAGACAAAGAAAAGCCACTCTTAACCCTGGGAAAAATACCAGAGTCAAGATCTTCTTCCTTCACATAGATTCCCACCTGTACATTCCAGAGAAAAGGGAGAGGGTGCAACACTTGGATTTATGACCTCAGCTTGAATCCACTCCTTTCTTGCTGACCACAGAGGAGCAGAATCCACTGGGCGCTCTGAAGAGTGGAGATGGATCTGCATGCCAATTTCCCAACAATCTAAACCACAAACACTGATTCCATAATTATGACCATGAATCTGTATCACCATGAAGAAGGTTTTAAAGGATAGATGCTGTTTATAGTAAAATCTATGAAATTATTGTCAGCACCATAATAATTTTTGGAGGTCTAGAAGAATGCAGAGGGAAGACAGAAAGGGGGCTACTAGAACCAATCCCTGGTTCCTGGGAATCAGTAACTGGAACAGGACCAGCTGCTAACATTTATCGAGGACTTACTCTATGCCAGGTACTTGGCTAAATGCTTTACGTGGATCATTAATCCTCATATTTCCATAAGGTATGTACTAGCTGTTTCTATAGATTAGGGAACTTGTAAGTGTTGAAGTAACTTGCCCAAGGTCACAGAGTGGCCAGAACTTGAACCTGGACAGTAGGATCCAGAAACCTGGCTCACATTTGTCACATCCCAACTGCCCTTCTCAAGGCTGGTGTCTTTACACTTGTGGTAAGCCTGCCAACAGGCTTCCATCTGGCTCCTCCTGGAGCTCTCTGCCTAGTTTCGGCATCAACCATCAAGAAGTTACAGAGTCCTCCACCAGTCTTCCTGGACCCTGGAGAAACCCATAAAAATAGCAAAAGGGAGTGGTAATTGGGAACTATTTTCAATATTCCAAAAGGGCTGAGAAAAGATGTTTTCTGACAGTGTTTCTTTTATTGTGTATATACATAAATATAATAAAATATGTATACGTGCAAAAAATGAATTCACATTTACATAATGTGATCTATTGGGCAAATAAAATTGCTCAAAACGTGGAGTCTATGGGGGAAAATGTGTACCTGTCGGTGATCACATTGGAACCCAATGATCAAAACCAGGCCACTGGTTCTCCACTGAGAAGTCAGTGGCAGTCCCAGAGCCCACCAGTGAGAGAATCAGCTCTTGGGCTCATGTCTCTCAACTCTTAGAAAAATGTTCCTCCCATCTCAGCACATGACTCCCTAAGCTAACTTGTATAATAAGGCATATCATTAGATACAGTGATGGCTGATTTTACGTAAGGATTTGCATACGGTATTATGCCCACTGTTAGGTCAAACACCAGCCTAGACGTTGCTGTGAAGGCATTATTTTTTAGATGTGATTAACATTGAAATCAGTAGACTATGAGTAAAGCAGATTACCCTTCATAATGTTGGTAGGTCTCATGCAATCAGGTTAAGATCTTAATAGAGAGAACAGATGTCCCAAGAAGGAAGAAAATTTGCCTCTAGGCTGATTTCTGACTCAAGACTGCAACATCTCTTCTCTGGGTGTCCTGTCTGCCCACCTTCCCTTAAAATTTTTGGACTTGCCAACCCCCACAATCATGTGAGTCAATTATTTTAAAGACTCCTCCTTTATCTCTCTCCCCCATCACTCACACACACACACTTGTATAAATGGGGCCAACAATATATGTGTGTGTGTGTGTGTGTGTGTGTGTGCCAACATAACACCAATCCTTTGTTGCCAATGCAATGATTCTGATACTCAAAGATCTAAGAACACTTGCCCCAAATCCCACAGCTGGTCTCAGAAAAGTGAGATGTAGAACCCAAGTCCTCTACAACAAAATCAAAGGTCTTTCCACTGCTCCAATTTCTTCACTCGAAGAGGAATCAGACACCTTAGTTTCCATTCTTATATCATCTACCTTTTCTCTGGCCATTTCTTCAACTGTCCATACTGAGACCAAGGACTGGTCAGGGACAACAAAAAGTGACAGACACTCTACCAAGGCTTTTCAAACATTCTGCAAGGTGGTTGGGGTCAAAGGCAGTTAAACTTTCCTGAACTAGAGATGTGTTTGCATAGCCCAGGGATTTTAAATTATAATGCATCAATAATTGAAAGAAAAAGACAGTATGCATAGTTAATATTCAGACATCATACTCCTAAAGAACTTTGAAATGGTATCTTACAAAGCAAACATTTCTCACTTCAAAGAATAATTCCAAAAAGCAAATGTTAAATCTGTTCTATATTGGTCCCTACCCTGCCTCTCGTGCATCGTATATCAACATACTAGACACCACATGTTGAAGAATTGCTCTTGGAGCCCAACACTATGGTGGGTAGGATTTTGTGCATCCCTCAATAAAGGCAGTCGAAACCCTCAGAAGGCCAACCCAAGAGGCTTGGTCTCAGCTCAAAGCAGGCCTGGGCATCCTTTCGGTTGCAAAGGTTCCAGAGTCCTACTCCTCAGCCCTACAGGCTTCTGTGTGTCATCCTTAGAAAGTTCAAATGACTCTGAATCAAAACTAGGGTTTTTTGTTTTGTTTTGTTTTTCCCTGAGTGAGTCTTTGATGTCATTTTGGGGTCTGTTTTTTGGCAGATCTACTTCACTGTCATCAGGATAAAAGTGGATCTAGGCTGGGTGCAGTGGCTCAAGCTTGTAATCCCAGCACTTTGGGAGGCCAAGGAGGATGGATCATGAGGTCATGAGTTCGAGACGAGCCTGGCCAACACAGTGAAACCCCATCTCTACTAAAAATACAAAAATTAGCTGGGCGTGGTGGTGGGTGCCTGTAATTCCGGCTACTTGGGAGACTGAGACAGGAAAATCGCTGGAACCTGGGAGGTGAAGGTTGCAGTGAGCCGAGATTGTGCCACTGCACTCCAGCATGGGCAACAGAGCAAGACTCCATCTCAAAAAAAAAAAAAAATGTGGATCTAGCTCTTCTATAGCTAGACTGGGATGAAACTTAATAACTGCCATTCTCCATGTGGCTACCCCTCAAAGCGTTCTACCTAATGTCTGCTTAGCCAGGTTTACTTGCCTGACCAGGAAGTAGAGGGTAAGCTTAGCTGCCTCAGCAAGGCCTTCCTCTAACTCTAATAGTATGTTTTTGTTTATTTTTCTAAGTGGGATGATATGACCCAGAAAGACATACAGACTTACTCTTAATTTTTTTAATAGTATCAAACATGCTGATTTTACACAGTACACACTCTTTAGGGCATATTTATGCACATGGCATGGTTGGGAGATATTTATTTCAGTAAATTTCCTAAGGCTAAAAATATTGAGAACATTTAAAAAATGTTTAGCACTTTTCCCCATGTATTTGCATAGGTTATGTTGATATAATCTATAAAAATATTAATAGAAATTTTACTAGGAGATATATTTTTTATTTTATATATATAATATATATTATATATATTATATATATTTTTATATAATATAAATTTCTATTAATATTTTTATATTTATATATATATTTTATATATATATAAAATAAAAAATATATCTCCTAGAATATATATATACACATACATTTTATATATATATATATATATATATATAAATAAAAAATATATCTCCTAGTATATATATATATATACATACCATGGAGGAAAAAGCAAATTTACCAAGACCCAGTATCAACTACTAACTAAGTACTCTAACAAAGAGGTGAACGTTGCTTCAGCTGTTAAATACAGCATGTGTCCCACAATGAGGTAGTAAAGCGGCAGATTTATTTGTTACTCGTATTATAACTTAGTTCTAATGATGCAGAGTGACCTGAGATTTTGTGCCCCATTTTGCACTTATCAAGCAGTCCCCATGTGCAATTTGTCCTGTCAATTGGCTCTTGGATGTGTGAAGCTTGGAAATATTGTCATTGTCACTGTCAAAGACAGAAACGATTTATCTTGAAGGCACTGAAGTGTGCCCCTGAAGACAAAGTCACTTAATAAAAATGACACTACATTGAAATACACATCCCCTCATGTGGCCCCTTCTGGTGAACTGGCCTTAGGACAGTAAAATCTGGAGCTGTTGCACCCAGTGGCCCAAGAACAATTTATTTCCTGACAGGTCTGATGTCTCTCCCTCTACTTTCTAGTCAGAAGAGTAGACTGAAAAGTGACAGAAATTCAGCAGAGATCTCTAGGCCCTAACATGTTCACAATGAGAAAATTCTCTAAACGATAAATCAATATCAAGCACACTGCTTGAGAGTTATTCTGACAAATGGATTCAAGGGACAAACAGTGTGGCAGGTGAACAATGTCACCAATTTTAGTCCTTATAGCACTTTATCAATTCATTTTCCTTTGTGCAAAACTCATTAGGAATGGATCAAAGAAGGCACTAAACATTTAGAAAGAATAATGTTAAGACAGTATGGTTGGAGGTCATAAACACACAAATCTATTGGCTACAAGTCTAGAGATCCTAGTAAGCAGCCAGTGGAGATTTGGAACAAAATAAGGAGAGGTACACTGAGGCTAATTTAGACATGGAATTACCGTATATTCTAGAGAAATGAAGACATGTTCAAATAAAAACCTTTACGTGAATGTTCATAACTTTATTTTCAATAGCCAAAAACTAGCAGTCCAGATGTTTTTCATCAGATAAATGGTTAAATAAACTATGGTACACCCATATCATGGGATACTACTCAGCAGTAAGAAGGAATAAACTTTGCTATGTGGAACAACTTGGATGAATCTCCAGGGAATTACACTGAATGAAAGTCAGTCTCCAAAGTCATACATACTATATGATTCCATTTATATACAAATTTTCATATAACAAAACTTGAGAACTGGAGAACAAATTAGTGGTTGCCAGGGATTAGGGATGAGGACTACCTTTTATTTACAATTATCAAAATGTATCATATATTTACGTTGCTCTAATCAATGTATATTAATACTAATTGTAAGGAAAACTCAAACCAAAGAAATATTTAAATTTAAAGATGTATTGTTACAGAAATAATTTTTGAAAATTTCAATTGCTTATATATTTTTCTTACAGAGGAAATATGACATAGTAAGCAACAGTTATGAAATCCACTCTTTCCCTTTATGAGGGAGAAATGAGGTAACACTAAAGAAAGAAAGAACCTAGTCTCATCCTATTGTCAACTTGTTAATGACCACACCTTCTGCTGTTTGCAAGCAAGCAAATCCTTTTCTGTGGAATTATTTTTGTAGGATGTACTTGCTTGCCTAGAATTGGTAAACAAGCCTGAGATCTGTGAATTTTTTTTTTTTTGAGATGGAGTTTCGCTCTTGTTACCCAGGCTGTAGTGCAATGGCGCGATCTCGGCTCACCGCAACCTCCGCCTCCTGGGTTCAGGCAATTCTCCTGCCTCAGCCTCCTGAGTAGCCGGGATTACAGGCACGCGCCACCATGCCCAGCTAATTTTTTGTATTTTTAGTAGAGACGGGGTTTCACCGTGTTGACCAGGATGGTCTCGATCTCTTGACCTCGAGATCCACCAGCCTCGGCCTCCCAAAGTGCTGGGATTACAGGCATGAGCCACCGCACCCGGCCCCTGAAATCTGTGAATTTATGGCGTATAGCTTCCAAGAAAGAATCTCACAACGTAACTAAGTATAAAATGGAGATGTTTCAAGATTAAAAGGGTTCCCTCTACGTAAGTAATACCACTATATACAGTATTAGGTATCCTCTGTACTGATTTGGGCCAGACCATAGGTAATGCGGTGAGAAGAGACTGAGGGTGCTCTACTGACAGTCCTAGCTCACATTCTGTTTTGCTTGTCCTCTCTATTTGGTTCTTTGTAATTATTAGTAAGGTTGGGTAGTAGATGAGATTTTTATTTGAATATCCAATTCTTTGTGTAATCTCACAGAGTAATAAAAGACTTTGAACCATAAACTTCTATTAAGATGAAATTCTGCGTGTCAAATAGAAGGGCTATTAAAGTTCAAAGGAAAACAAACATAAAATTTATGATTATTAAAGAAGAGCTTGTTCGTGATATTTTTAAACAGATGCCAGCTTGGTGTTTAGATTATATTAGCTACATTTAAAAGAGTCATGTAGAAAATTATTTAAAAGGACAGACTTAACATATGCTAGAAATTATATCCCTTGAAACTATTTAAACTTACAATGAAAATATTTGATATGTACTTAAAAATGTGTGGTTAACTAGAATATTAATATATTTTGTAGAAAATTGAATGAAATCCTTAGGTTATATCTTACATGACTGATTCTTATTTAAAATATCTACTTATGGTATTATATAATTAGAGACAGGCAAATTAAAACACTAAGATACCTCTCTCACTGGATAGACTAATGAAAAGTAAACTGTATGACCCACATTCTGTTAGCAAAGCTATGGAGAAACAGATGCTCATATATTGAGAATGCAAATTGGTACAACCCTTTGGAAGGGAACTGTCCCTCTAAAACAAAATTTCATATGACTTTTGAATCATCAATGTCATACCTAGGAATTTACACTGAAGATATCCTTCAATATGAAAATACATAATCACAAGTTTATCCATTGTTGCATTATTTGTAATCATAAAATACATAAAACAATCAAAATGTTCATACGAAATAAAGCAGTTGAATATACTACAGTAAATCCATCTACTCTGCTATTCCACATGTGTGCAAAGGAGTGAGAAAGAGCGTATGTACTCACATGAAGTGATTTATGGGTATATTGTTACATGGAAAAAAGAAAAGCCTGGGCACAGTGGCTCACACCTGTAATTCCAGCACTTTGGGAGGCCGAGGAGGGTGGATCACCTGAGGTCAGGAGTTTGAGACCATCTTGGCCAACATGGTGAAAGTCCGTATCTACTAAAAACACAAAACAAATTGCACCACAGCACTCCAGCCTGGGCAACAAAGCAAGACACTGTCCAAAAAAAAAGTAAAGTAAAAAAAAAAAATTATTTTGTGTAAGCAAATAGGGGAACTAAAAGCATATATTTTTATATACCTGTTTGTGAAAAAAGAAACCATAAGAAAAAAACTGATTACCAGTAGACAGTGGTTGCTTGGGAATGGGGTTAAAATAATGGGGATGTGGGAATGAGTAGAAAGCATGAGGAGGTGATACTTACTTAAGTACCTGTCACACAAAACAGTGACGTGGTCCTGGAACATCATGCTGTACCAGAAAGAAGAAAAGTGCTCAAAGAATGATAGAAACATGTTCAAAAGACAGAGACACTTGAAGGGGCTCCTGCTGGCCAAACTGGGGACAACTAGACCATCAAAGTAAATTACAATAGTAATGATTACAACCCACAGAACGGGTAGGAATCCATCAATCAATATTGATATAAACAGATAAATGAATAAACTGTAGAAAGAAAAAGTTCTTGTACTAGAATGCAAACTAATAAAGGTAGAAGAGATGATAAGGTTAGAAAATCACCATTTGAGTCCCACCAAAGTAATAAATGTTTCAGGTAAGAAGTATCAATGGATGCTAAATTAGGGACTAAACATCTGATGAGAAATCGGATATTTACACAGAAACAACGTACCTCCATAAGACACCTATTATGTATGAATGGAGTAATAAATTTTCAGTGGAGAAACCTAACAGACCCCATTACAACCAAGTGATAAAGTCATATACACTGTGAAGAGTGCAACATTACTGCTATTATCTCCCTGCCAACTCCTTGAACACAATCTTATGGAAATGTTGAACAAACCCAAATGGGAGGGCATTGCTTAAACTTCAAAAGTACAAAGGTCAGAAAGACCAAGAAAGAGTAAAGATCTGCTCCAGACTGAAGGACATCAATAAGATCCATCTTATCCTGGATCTGTTCCCAGTCACTCATTAATTTTTCTTTTGATATAAAGTACATCAGTTTACAATTGTCAAAATATGAGTAAGGTCTCTAGATGATATAATAGCATTGTATAAATGTCAATTTTCTGCTTTTGATAACTGTACTGTGAATAAGAGAACCTCTTAGTTTCTAGGAACCACACGCTGAAGTATGGAGACACCATGTCTGCAGTTTGCTATCAAACAGTTCAAAAGATAATAATTGTGTGTCTGTAAGAGAAAAAGATAGAAATATACACATACATATAGAATAGAAATAATAAAATGAATGAATATTGGGGAAATACCAGAAAAGGAACTTATGTATATTGATTTTTTTTTTTGAGATGGAGTCTCGCTCTGCCCCAGGATGGAGTGTAATGGTGCAATCTCGGCTCACTGCAGCCTCCGCCTCCTGGGTTCAGGCAATTCTCCTACTTCAGCCTCCTGAGTAGCTGGGATTACAGGCACACACCACCATGCCCAGGTAATTTTTGTATTTTTAGTAGAGATAGGTTTTCACCATGGTGGCCAGGCTGGTGTCAAGCTCCTGACCTCGTGATCTGCCTGCCTTGGGCTTCCAAAGTGCTGGGATTACAGGCATAAGCCACCACACCTGGCCTGAAATATCTTATAACAACTTTTCAACATTTTTGTGTTAAAATTATTTCATAATAAAAAGTTAAAAAGATCAATGAAGACATATGCTTGGCTCAATACTAATTGAAGGGGAAAAAAAAGAAGATTTTCATGAGCACATATACAGTTGACTAAGCAGCGTTCACATCTTCAAGAGTAAATTTAAGATACAGTCTACCTGTTTATGATCAAAATCCACCCTCTCATGCTGACTGAATTGATGTATTTTAGTGATGTTGACAAATTATACTCTAACTATCCTGGAGCACATGTGTGGGGGGGTGCACGGGAGAGAGTGTATCCAGGGATTTAAGTGCAAATATATCACGTTAAAAATAACACCTTTGACGATAAAATCTGTGACCACTCGAAAGCTTTCAATGTCATATTCTACCTTCTCTTTACAAAATAGAACCCAGTGCTTGATGTGAAGGTAATTTTCAATGACTAGTCCCATTACATTGTCATATTCTTAGCATAACCTTGGAACCACAGACTTTCTGCTATTAACTAATGAGCTGATCCAAGGAAATATTGTGACAATTTGATACATTTGACTATTTATTGCCATAGTAGAATTATCACATTGAAAAAAAATCCTACAAGAGTTTCCTATTTTTTAAATTTATTATTATTATACTTTAAGTTCTGGGGTACATGTGCAGAACATGCAGGTTTGTTACATAGGTACACGTGTGCCATAGTGTTTTTTTTTTCTTTTAAGAGAGAGAGAAAGGGAGAGGAGAGAGAGAGGAGAGAGAGAGAGGAAAGAGAAAGAGAAAGAGAGGAGAGAAAGAGAAGAGAGATGGGAGAAAGAGAGAGAGAGAATTTTTTTTTTTTTCAAGATGGAGTCTTGCTATGTCAACCAGGCTGGAGTGCAGTGGCGTGATATCAGCTCACTGCAACCTCCAACTCCCAGGTTCAAGCCATTCTCCTTCCTCAGCCTCCAGAGTAGCTGTGACTACAGGCATGCACCACCACGCTGGGCTAATTTTTGCATTTTTACTAGGGACGAGCTTTTGCCATGTTGGACAGGCTGGTCTCAAACTCCTGACCTCAGGTGATCCACCTGTCTCAGCCTCCCAACGTGCTAGGATCATAGGTGTGAGCTACCGTGCCCGGCCAAGAAATTTCTTTTTAAGAAAGGAGAATGAAACAAATACTTAGAAATACAGAAAAAAGTACTGATAATATGAAGGCTTACGGATTGTAATTTTGAAGGGTGACTAAAGTCATTTAAGGAGAGAAGAAAAAAGCTTTTCTCTTCTTAAATGTTTAGAAAACAAGAATAAGGAATGAAGCAGACTCAGGATATTTTGAGATGAACGACGACTTCAGCAAGCACATTTATTTTTAGTGAGAGTGTACTTGCACTGGCGCAAAGGTTTCAAATCATGATGGATTAAGGAAAAGCAAGAAGTTCTTTCATTATTTTTTAAGAAGCACCTGCTCAGCGCTCCATAGAGCAGTCTTATTTTCTTATTTTAGGACACAGTAGCACATTACTAGCAGGGCAAAGCAGGCAATCACTGTCTAGTAGACAGATTCAGAATTGCTTCCTTCTGATTCACTCAGAAGGAAAGAGCCAGGTCTGGCCAGCTGTGAAGCCATAGGCTCAGGTAAGCAGAAAATGCAGTCTGGCAATGTGGGGGCAGACCTGTGAACCACTCAGAAGGAATGGCTCTGTGGCCAGCCAAGGATGAGCAAGGACTGCATCAAGCTCATATCCTTTGAAGTCCTTTAAAAGATGATGATCTGACTCTCGGGGCCCCTTCCATATTTCAGGATCTTGTATATGTAAACCAAAGATACAAAAACCGTGACTGAGAGATTTAAACCAGGAAAGCAGAACTCTTTTTAAAAAGAACTTTATTTTTATTGTTTTAGAAAATGTCTCTTTATGATTAATGTCCTTGCAAACTCAGTGGATTTTCCCTGTGGCTGTTTGCCATGTTGACTTTGCTGACTGTGCTTTTCCCAGCATCCTTCTGTTGGGCTGGAGCATACCTGGGTGTTCCTGCTTTCCCCCACTACCTGACTCATGAGGATGCTGAGATGCTTGCGTGGGAAGATCTACCAGGACTTAAAAAGCAATATATATCCTGCGGAAATACAGAGTCGCATCATTGACAGGGCTGGTGCTGGGTTAGCTCCTCCCTGCCCATCCCACCAAGAAGAAGGTGGGACCTGCACTCCCCTACCACCTGGGCCCTCTCCCCTGCTTCCCCCACAAATGCTCTACCTCACTATCCTAGTTGAACGATGGCCCTGAATGTCCGTCTCCTTCCTATCCTAGAGACAGTTCCAAATGTCCTTCCTTTATTGCCAGCTCTCAAACTACACCATGGTTTGATATTGAATCTAAGTTGGAAAGTCGAGCTTGATTTCCCTTGAACACCAAGTTGTATGAGGGACAATAATGAAGATAAGTCTTTGTGCTCGTTGTTTCCTGAGGAAGTGGCCAGCACAGCCTCACTCTGCCCCTTGGACTCAGGACTCCTTTGTGCTTCTTGCCAAGCCCCTCCATTTTGCCTTGTGCACGACTGTCTAGGAATTCACAGTAGCAGCCCACGCGAACGTGTAAACTCCTAGAATGTAGAGATGTGAGTCATAGTAACAACATACCACACACTGCGTGAGCCCAGTAAAGATTAGTGGAATGAAAAGTAAATTAAATCTCCTTAATGTCCAACATTTTAGTGGCATAAAAACATATTTGGTATTACAATTTTTACATCTCTTAAAATTCAGAGTTTTTTTTTTGAGACGAAATCTTGCTCTTGGCTGGAGTTCAGTGGCAGGATCGCGGTTCACTGCAACCTCCACCTCCCGAGTTCAAGCAATTCTCCTGCCTCAGCCTTCTGAGTAGCTGGAATTACACGTGCCCACCACTGCGCCTGGCTAATTTTTGTATTTTTAGTAGAGACAGGGTTTCGTCATGTTGGCCAGGCTAATCTTGAACTCCTGATCTCAGGTGATCCACCCATCTCAGCCTCCCAAAGTGTTGGGATTAGAGGTCATGAGCCACTGCACCTGGCAATTCAGGCTAGTTTTATGTGGAGAGTTTATTTTTCTTTTGGATGTTGGTCTATTTGTAACAGTGAATAAATGATAATAGTTGATTAATAGTAATTTCAATTAATAAAATGAACAATATCTTGATAAACATAATAAAGATGCCTGTGTAACCTAAAATGTAGCCAACCTGAGATATGTGCTCTCTCCTAAGTTAACATTCCTTAATGATTGGTTCAAATGAACAGGAGTTGGTGGTGGCTTGACTTGTTTCCATGGCTCTGTTCCTTCATTCGAGGTTTCTGGACTGTCAGTTCTCTCCTCTCACAGGTGGCAGTGATGTCATAGTTTGTTTGGGAAGTGCTTTGCACAAAACTTGTGAAAGTGCTCAGAAGATAACAGTGAGCAGTGCCTTGGACGGGCTATACAACAAAACAGAATTCGGGGTGGGAGTGAGTTGAGGAAATCTTCCTTTTGTAAACACAATGATGAGCTTCAGGAGACTTCGATCAATAGCAGATGTCTCCAGCCAAGGCCCTACATTGCCTGTCCAGAACGCTGTCATGGAGTGTGCTCTCCTCGGCCACTCCCACAGCCTTCTCTGTTAGTCACTGTCGCTGTCTCATGTCAAGAGCAGCAAGCCCTTGCATGGTCACTTAACATGCTTTGATTTAGCAGTCACAGAAGAGGCTGCGATTGCTGAGTCTCATACTGTGACAGGAAGCCCCCCGCTGCCTGCCTCAAGTGCCACAGCCCAAATCAAACTTGACACAGCCCATCTCTGACCACCATCATTCTGCCCCTGGTTGGCAGCAATTCAATCAGGGACTAAAGGAAAAAAAATGGCTTTTATAACATCTCACGTATTCCATCCACAAACCCACTGACTCTGTCGGGAACCATGCTGCAATAAGGCAATATTTCCTCATCTTTAGGAGATTCTGTTAAAAAAATAAACAAGATGAAAGAATGCTACATTTTCTCACCAAAGCTTAGTCCTATAAATAATACCCAGACATACACACATGACTAACTTCCTAAACATCTTGCCCTCCAAGGTTTTGTTGTTGTTGTTTTAGTAAATGCTGAAACTTCAGCATCCCTAAATCAGGAATGTGTGTGTTTGGGGTGGGAGGGGCTAAAAATGTGCTTTATGGTGTAAAAAAAGTACCTCAAACAGTTTTTCTTTTTGTAGAGGTATATAGAGGAAAAATCAATGAACTTGGCTAGATTTTTGTGGGGGGAAAATCTTAAGCTCTTTTGTTATTTATCTTAATTTCCCTCAGAAAAAGTAAAAAGATGAAAATATAATTGAAGCCCTAAATAGTGAAAAACTATTCCTAAATGAATTAAATTCACCCCTATCCACAATCAGCTTCCAAAACCAGATAGGTGAGGTTTTTATTCTTTGGACTAGAAGCCTAGATTCAAAGAGGGACCCAAAAAGTCACTCCAAAAACAATTGATCTCTCTTTCAGATTTTTGTTTAGACAAAAATTACAACTTGATGATACCATCTTGCTTTCAAAATGCACAGGAAATCCCACCAATTTAAACTCTGTTCTATAGTCCAATGGTCCACTCACTCTTGACTGCACATGAAACTTTAAATCTCCCCAAATCCCCAGCCTGTGGTTATAAAAATTGTATCACTCTTAGTTTATATACATCCAGATAATGTGGCAAGATCTCCTACCACCTTAATAGCTGCAAAATAGCTCCCAATAAAAGAATAACCCGTTAATTTAGGGTGTCTCCAAGGAAATGTGCTGTATGGCCCCACAAAGTCTGTGGTCACCATTGGACACTACCATGTTCTTCCTCCCCAGTACTGTCCACTGCTGCTCATGCATTTTAGGGCAGCACCACATCTTTGGGGGTAACATCAATGTTCACGGCAAAGATACAGACAATGCTCTCAACCCTTGGCCTTCCAGAACCATGGAGAGTTAGAATCAACCTTGGAAGGGGCTTGTGCCCAGGTTCCCTTGAGTTGATCCTTCCATCTGGCCTTCACTCTGCTAGCAAAAGGAATTTACACCCAGGACAAAGGTCAGGACAGAAAGCCCAGTTCAGCCAGGTATAGATGGTCTAATGGTCCCACAGTAAGATCAAAACAAAACGAAACATAATCCACTGGAAGCCAATCCATACTAAATAATGATCTAATTAGAAAACAAAGGAATAAAAACAAAATAAAGTTAAAGAAAGTTTTATGTCACCAGGTAATTATATTATAATGAATTTATAGGACTTCTATTTATTTTATGAATCTCATCTAAAATATAAAGTTAATAATAACATTTAGCATTTATTGAGTGCTATTAGGCACTGTTTTATGTGCCTAGTGTATGAACTCAGTAAATTCTCACAGTAGCCTTGCAAAATAAAGACTGTTGTATCCAATTATATACCAATTTAGGAAATGAGGCAAAGAAAGGTTGTCATTTGTCCAAGGATACACAGGCAGTTCAGAATCAATGCTCTTAACCAACTTCCACATCAGCTCTTGGAAACAAAAGGAGATCTGAATTCAGACACTCTCCCTTTTAGCCCAAGACCCAAACATAGGTTTTTGAATGGCTTGGCTTTAAGACACTGCTCTACATCTTGGTGTAAGATCTCACCCAGAGATGGTGCAATCACAGAAGAGGGAAAGCAGGAGGGTCTGCATAATAAGACCACTGACACGAAGAAACCAAATACACTGTTACTTTAACAGATTTTGCTTTTCAGGGTGAGCCTTAGAATGGCAGATGACTTCTTAATACATTCTACTCGTCATACCAGGAGCTATTTTCTAAATCTAAGACAGCTTCTTGGCGTAAAGGAATAAGTTACAACAGCATACTATAGCATCTAGTGATTTTCCCCTCATTCTAAAAACCCTCTGAATTGGTTTAAGTCACAGATATTCCCCTAACCTGGGAACACACTGCCTCAGCCTTCTTTACTACCTACCAAGCTTGCTCACCCCATTGTTCCCGTCCACATTGTCTTGCCAATCTGCACTGTAGCCCCCACTCCCTAAAAACATTAACAAAGGCTGCATTTGGCTCAGGAGAAGGGAACCCTCTGGATGGTCTCTCTTGAGATGGTTTCTCACTCTGTTGCCCAGGATGGAGTGTAGTGGTGCAATCTCTGCTCACTGCAACCTCTGCGTCCCAGGTTCAAGCAGCGATTCTCCTGCCTCATCCTCCTGGGTAGCTTGGATTACAGGCACCTGCCACCGTGCCCAGTTAACTTTTGTATTTTTTTTTTTTTTTTTTAGTAGAGCCAACATTTCACCATGTTGGCCAGACTGGTCTCGAACTCCTGACCTCAGGTGATCTACCCGCCTCCCAAAGTGCTGAGATTACAGGCATGAGCCAGCACACCCAGCCTGGAGGGTCTCTATTACAAAGGGGAGTTGAATTCCCTCCTGGGTTGGCATCCATTTATGCTCTCACAAATCCCTCTCCTTGGCAGAGGAGAGAGAAAAAGCAACATCTGCAAGTGGAAGGTGCTGACTAGAGTGAAGGAACAGACCAAATTTTGGTTCTTAAAGCTTCTTTCAGGGGCGCTAACCACAGCAGGAAGGGACTGAAATTCCATCAGCTCCACACAGGCTGCAGCTCTGGTGGAGTGGAAGTCAAAAGAAAGCGCAGACAGCAGTGGCTAGTAATGTATGTTACGATGATAATGTGTGCTTAGCTTTTTAATTTTTCTAAATGAAAAATGTTACTTTGTGCCTTGCTTTTATAATTTAATATATAAAATGTATTAAAAATAAAGTTTCCCAGACATTATGGATTCCTTCCAATTTTAAAGGAACAGTATTTTGGGTGTTACGCAAAATCAATATTGCAATAGAGAGTGCTGTCATTTTGCTGGGGTTTGGCAATCACCACAGGACCTGAGAAATTAAATGCAAACTTGATTGTACATTTGCATTTTTCTAAGAGAAGATTCATCACTTTCATCAAATTCTCAAAGTGATTAGCAATGCAAATAAAAGAAAGGAGACACTGCCGATAGTAAATTCCCAGAAGTGGAGCTGTGGTCACAATGACTATGGGCATCTTTAAGATTTTTATGTAGATATTAAATTCTCTTTCAGAAATATTGTCCCCATCTTTCTTTCCAATAGCTACATAGGAGACTCCCTCAACATGTCAGATGTTTTCCAAAAATGATGATCATCCTTTTACCATCTTTGCTAATTTGACAGATGAAAAACGCTATCCTGTTATTTTTTTATTGCTAGTAAGAGTATATTTTTTTCATATGTTTGTTGGCAATCTGCATTTCTTCTTTGGTAAATGACCTGTTCAATTTCTCTGACTTCTTTGTTTCCTCAGAGGGTTGTTTATCTTCTTTCTAATATTTATAGTTCACTTTGCTTCATACCACAATCCTTTGACTAGAATGTCCAGAAGAATGATAAATATATAACACAGGGTGGTAATTACAATCCTGGTCTGTAGCTGAATTTATTTGAAATGCAAGTCAATTCTAGAACATCAGAAACACTAAGAGCAAATACAAGCACACAAATACATTTTATCAATTTACATGTCACCTAGTAATTTATTAGTAGTAGCTCAGATAACTGACAACCGAGAGCTTACTATAGTATAAGACGATGTAAGAGACATGTTCTCATTTCTTTCCTAAGTTTAACAGCTCAGAAATGCAGAGGTTAACTTCTTTGCACTCAGAAGACCACAAAAAACTTTTTCATTGTATTCATGCTGTTTTGAAATTCAATCAGAGGGGCGAAATCAGAAAAAGTCATCTACACAGAACACACATAACTCTGGAAAAATTTCGCTGCATTACAGAGTCATGATATTGAGCTGCCTTCTCCGAGAAGCACCCAATTCTCTTATACCAATTGAGTTTACACACCGAGATATCTATACACACATGCATATAAGTGTGTGTATGTGTGTGTATATATATATATATACATACATACATACACACACACACATTTATATCTACATGTAGACACCTATGTATAATTAACTCCAGGTGGTCAAAATTCTATAAACATTAATTATAGCAGAGGAAATATATTTAAAATGTCCAAATAATAAGTCATTTGTCTATAGAACTTTTCCTAAATGACAGCTTCCAATTCTTTAGGTTGTCTTTCTGTGAATCTCAACAGAAGCACAATCCCTGGGGCGAGATAAGAGACTCTAAAATCTTAGCCAACCATACAAAAGGCCCTGCAGCCATATCTGTACAACGCCCCGTTAGAGCATGTGGTCATTAGTTCCGCATCTCTCTCACATACCACAATGCAAAATGAGGGCCATGACTGATGAAAACCACGGAGATTGCCTTGGCTGTCAAAATGTGTAGCCTCTCCAGCAGAGCTCTATTGCTATGTCCATCCCAAATCAAGGCTCAGGACTGCTGCAGCAGCAAACCCCCTGTTCTGAGGTGAGATAGACTCTACACATCTGGAGAGTGTTTTAGATTATGCTGTGTTGAGTAATGGGTCCTTAACAATATTCCTTTTCTGAAAAGTCTTTCTTTCCAAATGTTTACATGATTAGTATACTCCAGTTCACAGCATGGTAGCTGCCAAATAATGGCAGACCAGGAAGAGTCCCTTGAAGCTGTGGCCACTCTACCTAGTATAGTCTGTAAACTGGTGTGTACATGCAATAGGCTTGCACAGGACTCCCACAGATACATACCTGCCCAGCCATTAGTCATCTGGTCACTGACTGTCCCATTTCAAGCTCTGGGTGTAGCTCAGATGGAAGTCACTGCAGGCCCTCTAGTGAATAAGCCAGGATACCACCCTACTGTCTTGGCAGTGGCATAATGTCATATACCAAACAAAAACAATAACAACAAAATCATATGCTTGAAAGCCAATCATTGCTCTTCAAATGATATGTACTTTATGCATCTACTAATATTTCCTATGACAAAAATAGCTATTTGCTATCCATAATAGGCCAGCAATGCATACAATGAAAGAGAAAAGCTTAACAGTAGGAAGGCCAGTTGAAAAGGTAATTTGAATCTAGTCTGAATTCCGAGTTTCTTTCAGGATTCCCTATGCGTACTCTTGATCAAATCACTATAATTCCTGGGCTCTGCAAGAATCTAGTCTCACTCTATGACTATTTCAGGGGTGAAGCCCTGTACCTTTCCTCTTTCCTACTCCATGGAGAAAATAAACAGAAATTCTCCAGAGAATTTTATTAGAAGGAAAAGAACACATAGGTAAACAGACAGAAAAATGTAATCCACTAAAACAGATAAATATCCAAAAATAAAAAAAAAGCTTTTGGATCCTAAGATATCTGATGGTTATTATGACATAAATTATGGGCTTTTTATTTTTATTTTTTGAGACAGGGTCTTACTCTGTTGCCCAAGCTGTAGTGCAGTGATGCAATCTCAGCTCACTGCAGCCTCCGCCTCCACAGTACAAGTGATTTTTCTGCCTTAGCCTCCTAAGTAGCTGGTATTAAAGGTGTGTGCCACCACCCCTGGTTAATTTTGTATTTTTAGGAGAGACAGGATTTTGCCATGTTGCCCAGGGTGGTCTCAAACTCCAGAGCCCTAGTGATCTGCTTGCCTCAGCCTCCCAAAGTGCTAGGATCACTGGCATGAGTCACCACACAGGGCCTGAATCATGGACTTTTTAAAGCTAACAGTCCATTATCATTATGTAACAAAATACCAATAGCTATGGTATAAGTCTGTTGCAGGGAACAAACTTAATGAGGTAATGTGCATAAAAAGTCAGCACCATGTCCGCCTCATTGTAAAGTCTACAAACTGTTGTGCTCCAACTTGCCAGCCCAACTTGGATTCTTCAGCTCCCAATTCTCTTTCTCCCTGCCTTATGGTAGGTAACACATTATTCCTACAACATTGGTCTAAATTCTTCACATCCTGTCTAAAGCCAGACCTAGACTAAATATCTCCCTTTAGAAAGGTCCCAGGTGGCCAGGCGCGGTGGCTCGCACCTGTAATCCCAACACTTTGGGAGGGGCGGGTGGATCACCTGAGGTTGGGAGTTTGAGACCAGCCTGACCAACATGCAGAAACCCTGTCTCTACTAAAAATGCAAAATTAGCCAGAGTGGTGGTGCATGCCTGTAATCCCAGCTACTCGGATGGCTGAGGCAGGAGAATTGCTTGAACCCGGGAGGCGGAGGTTGCGGTGACCTGTGATCGCACCATTGCACTCCAGCCCGGGCAATGAGAGCAAAACTCCGTGTCCAAAAAAAAAAAAAAAAAAAAGTCCCAGCTGCCTAGTGTTCTGATCTGGAGTGTCCTTTGGTCCCAGCTCAACTGATGGACAGGGAAATGTGTGGGCTCTAGGGCTGACAGACTCCCAGAATGTCCTGGCTCAGGCTCTCATTGCTGGTCCCATCCAAGGGACACTGGATAGTCCATGTCCTCCACTTCTCTATTTCCAAATTTTACCAAAGTGGTTTAGCAACATTATAGTGCCAAAATATTCCGTGACAGGAATACACACAGCTTACATTATGTAAAGGCATTATAAATTTATATATAAATTATAATTTATATATGTGGACCCAAAGGTTACAACTGCCCAGAGGAATGTACAAACTAAAAATCATCTTCTTGAGGCCCCTCGAAAAAAGGAATCCCATACAATAAAATATACTATGAATGTTTGCACCAAATGAATTTCAGACTTCTTTATAGCACTGGATATAGGGGGAAATTCTCCAATTAAATATTCTGTTTTAAAGATAGTTTAATTTTAACTAAGATTTTTAGCAATATGATTCATAGTAAGTTTTTACTGCTCTAAAGAGCTGATTGATCATTTTTACTGCTACTAAGGATCTTTCTACCTAACTTATTTTAGATGGGACTTGGCTTAGAGAGTTTTTTTTTTTTTTTTTTTTTTCAACAAACGGGAATCAATAAAGTACTTGCTGCTTTTAAGACAGATTTATGTGCTGGTTTACTTTCTCCTCCAGAAGCCCTCATATATGAAATAAACTTACTTGGAAATCTATTGTCTAATTTGACCTGTGGGAAATGTTCATTTCAAGCAGAAAGGAAAAAAATGGCCTGAAAACTACCTGGAGGCAACCTGGCTTATAGTTGACATGAGGAAAAAAGGTATTCAATAACCATTTCAGAAGCTACCTCAATGTGGCTATTGATAGTGGACCAAGAATAATTAATATAGCAGATTTTTACTTTGAGTCATTTGAAAGTTTCTTTTATAAGTAGGATTTTTTAAAATAAAAGCCTCCAATACTAACACGAAGCTTTGTCTCAAATGACTTTTATTCTATGTGCCATGTATAATCATTATGAAAGCTGTATTTAATAAGCAAATAATTTTGTGAGATTTTAGTCAACTATAATTTACAGCAACAAAAGCCTGTGCCACAAGAACCTAATGGAACACTTATAAACATAACCACCTACAGGGAGAAGGCAGATTTCTATCAATCAAAATAAATGTGAGGCATACAAATGTATACAAATATGTCATACACGTGTCATGTTTTGGCTTCAATTCTTTTTCTCATGAGTGGACAGTTCTCATATAACTGGGATTCTTGTTTGAATTTCTCGATTAGAGAAAACAGTTTTATTTGAATTCCACCAAAACTGGATTTTCAGAAACTATAAATATGTTACACTGATTAGAGAATGAAAAACAAGCATTTGTTTATTCAAAAGCAAACATTTACTGAGCACTTAAAATAAGCCAGAACTGTTACAGGCATGTGAAGACAGAAGCAAATAAAACAGACACAAATTTCTGCCTTCATGAAGGAAGAGAAAAATCATATCCTCTCCTTTGCTGTAATCCAAACTAGAACTTGTGGCACCTGCCAACCCCTGGGACTGCATGGGTCTTAAAGGACGGTCTCCCCCAGCAAGCCCAGGGAACAGTCTCAGCTACCCTCTCTTATCCTGCTGGAATTCCCAACTCACTTCACTTTGTACTGAGAGAAGTTAACATTTTGCTTTCCAAACTGGTCTATTGTCTGTGGACACAATATAAAATGTAATTTTGTGGTTTATAGTTGTTACTCGAACAGTTGCTCTGAAGGGGTTTAATAATAAAATATCAAGTGATTGTCTGCTCCCCTTAGGTACGTTCTTTCTAAAATTAAACCCAGCAATTAGGGAGAGCCCAAACATCAGTCAAGACAAACTCATGACAATGTTGTGGGATCTCCTGGGAGCAGGTTTTAGAATTAAGATTCAGGAAAGGGCTTTGAAACTTAGAACAACTTTAAGAAATGAAAATTTTCCCCGTCTCTCCTCATTTATTCAATTCTTGCTCTAATCACACCAGTGGATGGTAACCAAAGATTGGATCATTCTAGAGCAGGAATATATAACAAGTGGTCTTTATATGCTCATAATGCCATTAGGCAGGATGGGATATTATAAGACAAGAGCTTGCAATCAAACTATAATCAGCAAACACGAAGTGAACCCCAATAATTCAAGTAATTAAGCAACGGTTTGCTCAGTACAACTGATACACCCAACTGAGGATCAGAAAAGATCAGGCTTAATAAGGCACCGTAACCTTTTTAACAAAGGAAAGACCTGTGTAAAGCTTGGCTGAAGGAAGAATCATGTGCAAATGTGGAGTGGAGAAGCTCATCTGACTGGAGTAGGGTTTGTGTTTTGAGGAGAAGTGGCATGTGATGCTGAAAATGAAAGAGATTATCAAGGGACTGTGAAGACTTCACACTAGATAGAATCTATGATGGAAAGCCAAAAGACATTTGGTGGGAATGAGTCAAATGTTGAAAACTGTTTATACAAGTTTATTTTGGTGGTGGTGGTCAAAGTCAACCGCAATGTGACTGGCCAGTCATAGGGAAAAATGTTACATTATGTTTTGATATAATATGGTGCATTGTCTAGACTATAGAGAACCCCTCCAGGCTATCTGATTGTGGTTACGTGAGAGTATTTTACAACTGCTGCAATTCCATAAGCTGTAGGTAAATGACGGTAATGCAAAATAATTCGTGTGTGTGTGTGTGTGTGTGTGTGTGTGTGTGTGTATGCATGCATATTCTGTCCCATTCAGAGCAGTTTGAGTGACTGCCTATGCCCCTTCCTCTGCCTTGGGAGTGGGGGAGAATTTTACATTTTGTAAATTTGTACATTCATTTCAATATTCCTGCCCTATCAATAAATCTGCGCTTCAAATTTTCCTGAGAACTGGTTATAGCATCTGCATGGCTCCCTCATGGATTGGTGACTATTAACAGAAAAAATGACTAACTCATGTTCATTTCATATCTGTATAAGAGTCAAGATTTTGTCTTTTTCTGAAAGTTGCTGTCTTTTAACACAGACTAGAAGATAAAGTCAAGTTGTGATGCAGACATGAGTACCTCAACAGAGGTCAGTATCAGTGCAAATGAAGAGGAGGGAGAACACCAGATTCTTCAAAGACAATGATAGACTAAGACATGGTGACTGACTAGGTACTGTGAACTCCTCTGTGGTCTCTTAACACCTACCATTCATCATTGGTGCTCATGCTTTCAGAGTTTACAGACCTTCAGTATCTGGTGAAACCATGCATGGGTGCCTGATGCAAGAAGAGATTTGAAGCAACTCAGGCTCCGTTAACATGGACTCCTTTTGCAACCTTTCCTTCTCCTCATGGGCAGCTGATTTCCTACAATTTATTTCAAATACCAGCCTTTCTACTTGTGACTTCTCTCCTTCAACTTTCCCCGAGGAAGGTAGAGTGAGAAAAACAAAGGTAATTTAACATGTTTAAAAGGCTTTTCCTTTTGTCCCACCAAGCCAAAATTTGGAGGAGAAAGCTGAAAAATAAGCAGAGGAGAAAATATTGTCAGGAAAAAGATAAAAAGTGGAGTTGCCTTGGGTATATGCCCATTTGATTAATCTACATGTGGATCACTGGAAATTGATTCTGACCGTAACTATGACTTTTCTTGATCATAAAAGCCAAATAAAAGAAAACCAGATACTTGTATCTTTTAAGTTATCTGTACATATAATATGTTTTTGGTTTGACACAGAATACAGCATGTGGTAAATTGAAGATAACATACTACTCATATTTAAACAAACAAACTTAAAAATATATCTACTAATTTTGCTGTGTAAAGCAGGATAAAGCCAAGCATATCACCATAGAGGCTGGATTTGAACATTCTTAGGCACACAGCCTGATTTCAATACAATAACTCATTTGTAGTGCTTTAAAAGTTTCCAAAACGTGTCTACATAGGGCATTATACTCAATTCTAATCTTGTAAATCAAACTTCCCATTTCACATAGGAGCAAGTTAAGGCTGAGTGAGTGAATTGCCTGCCCAAGTGGACACAACTGGTTGTTAAGAGCTGGATTCAAATCCAGAGAAACCGCACATTCAATTAACCCTTCATTAACCAGAAAAGGCAAGTCATTTGTGTACTATATATCATCTGGTTATTCTGAGCGGTAGAGTATATCTATTCATGGGTACTGCTCCCCATTTCCAAATGAAATCTCAGTGGCTGGTCTCAAGAATCTTTTTCGTAGCTCCTGGATCCAGATTAGCCAAAAGATAAGAATATTAAGGAGTATAAAAGCCACAGAGTAAAGCCCCAACCTCTGGAAGATTAGATGACTAATGACTCATGCCCCAATTAATGGCCAAACCCTTGCCATTTATGGCTGAAAGATTGCCACATAGCAAGCCACTGAGTTTTGGGGTGACTTGTTACACAGCAATACTATGGTCTTAGACAACTGATACATGCTGCTTCTGTTAGGTACACTACTGACTTGCCTTCGATATCTGAACATATCCCTCTTGTAAGAAGGAGTAATTTGCATGATTAACTGATCTGTCTTTAGCAATCTAAACTCTGACATGCTAAATGTAGCAAATCAATAAGGCCTCAACATAATGTAGTATATCTCTTTCAAAAAATAAAAAAATATATTTCTTTTTGACTACAACCCAGAATATAAATAAACAAAAATAAAAAAATACATTTTTCTTTGACTACAGCCCTTTCACCTAATTTGGCTTCCCCCACCACCACCTCGCTTCCCAAGGCAACCACCAAGCAATCTGATGATCAAAAGGTATTCACACATTTCTTGCTAAAATCAATTTCCAGGGTAATAAAGTGCATTGCCAGTATGATTAAAATAATTCTACCTCAGTGTCCCTAGTGGTTCATCCTCTAATATTAGAGATTCATGTTTCTTGATTTTTCATGCCCTGAGGTGAAGAAAAGAGAGGCAGGATCACCTGGTCCTTATATAGCTAGAAGACACAAAGTATCTACTCCAACTAAGGATTGTTGGCTTTACCTGACATAGCATTTTTCTAGGATGTTAAAAACTCCAAAAAGAAAGTAATATAAGCCACTTTATCATTACAGAAATTATTATTTTTGCTGAACTCAAGATGTGTTGAATACCATTATTATAACACAAGAAGCAACAAAAAAAACACCCATAGCAAACCAGAACGATATAAAACTTAAAATAACAGAAAGCCAAGCACCATATGTTCTCACTCATAGGTGGGTGTTGAACAACAAGACCATGTGAACTCAGGGAGAGGAGCATCACACATAGGGGACAGTTGGGGGGGGGTAGAGGAGAGGCAATGGGGGGTGGGGAGGGACAACATGGGGAGAAATGCCAGATATGATATGCACCTAAAGTAAAATAAATAAATTATAAGAAATAAATACATTAAAAAAAAAAAAAAAAAACCACTGGCTGGGCACGGTGGCTTATGCCTGTAATCCCAGCACTTTAAGAGGCCTAGTAGGACAGATCACCTGAGGTCAGGAATTCAAAACCAGCCTGGCCAATACGGTAAAACCCTGTCTCTACAAAAATACAAAAATTAGCTGGGTATGATGGCAGGTGCCTGTAATCCTAGCTACTCAGGAGGCTGATGTGGGAAGGTGGCTTGAACCCAGGAGGGGGAGATTGCAGTGAGCCGAGATTACACCATTGCACTCCAGCCTGGGTGACGGAGTCAGACTCCATCTCAAAAAAAAAACCCTACTAATTTTTCTTCCTCATTTGTCTAGTGCTCCTTCTTTCTGCAACTGCAAACAAGCTTCTGCATTTTGCTTTATCAAAATAAAGTTACACACTGCAAACAGAATTGAAACTGAGCAAGAAAATTTTTGACATTGTGATAACTAAAATTATGAAAAAATAATAATTTAGCAAGTAAAATACCCAAATAGTATATCAGAAATATCACTAATATGGGAGAGCCTAATTAAAATAATATTGCAGATTCCGTGAGTTGGTAGAATTGGTTTAGCTTTAAGAATTATCAGTGTGGTTTTTGTTTCAACTTTACAGGGGGATGTTGAGAAGGCATTTGAGATTACATACCTAAGGATAATTCTCTTCTGAAAACTATGATTGCAAAGAGAATAGACACAGAGTTCACCTCCACATTCCTTAAAAGCCGGACAGGAGTAGAAGATGCTTAAAGTCAGTATTCAATATTTGTCAGAAATGGGACAATGACATTGTGCTGACCTAAATGTTTACAAAAGAATTTAAAAGGCAATTAGTAATGCAAAGCCTTTCTTCCTCCAAGGCAGTATACAATTAACAAGGTCAAGTGTGCTATGGTGAATGGCTGTGTGTCCCGTAGGTAGAAGAGAAGCCAGAATAAATACAATTTTCACGGTTTGCAATGGGCTACTTTTCCATGGACAAACAGATACTAGAGAGTTTCCTCTCAATCTTACGCTATATTACATCATCCCAAGGTGAATATGCAATAAACTATTACTGGAAGTCTGCTTAGAAAATCAATAAAAAACACATCCAGCATTTTTACTGACAGCTTTCAGTATGTTCCATTTCTTTAACGGAAAATACTACATTCTGGAAAAGAGATGGGTGCAGGAACTTTCCAATGGCATTCCTCTGTTTCTTTGTTGTGTCTTGTCCTAGCTATTTGTTTTCCAGCAGAGAAGGTACACTGCAGCACACATGCTGATTACACCTCAGATAAGTGCTAGTGTGGAGAATCAGGGTTCTCTTTTGGCTACATGAAGGTTCAAAAGGTCAAACTGGTTATACCGTGAAGATGCCCACATGACAGCCGTCCCCTGCTGGCATGCATCATACATTCTGTAACTCTCTCAGCGGTTCTCTTGAGTATATATTTTAAAACTACAGCTTTTGGCCAGCATCTCATTTTTATTCAATCTCAGCGTCACCGCACTTTCAAAGAAACTTGATAAGAATGCTAAGTCAATAAATGTGCCTTTGATCACATTAATTGCATTAATTAAATTGAGAGTAATAATTTGAAAAAAATGTGAGGGCAAAGACAGAACATTTTTTTCCGTACCACTGATTGTATCATGTCCTTGAGATATATTTGTCAACCATGAAATATGCTTACGAAGAAGAAAAGCTCCAAAACCACATCTTAAAGACTTAGAGAGCTTCAGAAGTCCGTGGAAAGTGATGTAGCCCAAAGAAAAGTGTGATGATACTTCAAAAAGGAGACAAATGTGGAATTACCTGTTAGGGGAAGAACACTAATATGTTTCTTCAGTGTCAATATAAATTTTTTAAATATAAATTTGAAGTTATTTCAAGATTCTTGAGCTCAAAATAAAACAAACAAAATGAAAAATCCAAGATAACTTGGAGACAGAGTTATCCCTATCCCTGAGTGTTTTCTATAGGATAAAATACAAAAAATGAAATGGATGAGAAATGAGGTAGTGGATGAGAAACAGAACAGAATTGATAGAAATGGGGATGTGTGTGGCTGAGTTAGTTAAAGTCGTATTATGCATTTTTAAAGTAAAAATGAACACACAAAATTAGAATTGGTAAATTACGTCCCACACAATGACTCAAATTCATGAAAAAAACAAACAAAACAAAAACTGAAGCAACTTGACCAATATGAAACATCAGTGTATCTTAGCTCACTCGTGGCAATATATGAAAGCATCGCTGAATACTTATTACGTGCTAGGCACAAGGTTAGGTGTTTTCACATATAACCTCATGTGTATATTTCACTGTCATTATCACCTCCATTTAACAGAGGAAAAAACTGAGTATCAGAAAAGTAACCTGACTTGCCCAGTTCCACAGTCTAAGGGATACCACCATGGCTTGAACCCAAGATTTTCTGAATGAAATTTCCATGTACTTTCCACCCAGCTATAACACAGGAGTTCAAAACTGTACACTAAATTAAATCAAATAGTCTCATCTAGCAAGTTTTCTATGTAAGTGCCATGATGCGTTTACTTCTCATGAGGATTCTAGCAACTATAATTTGATACACAAATTGCAAAATCTACTGAATGACATTTTTACCTCACCTTACAACAGCTCCCAAAAGTAAACATTCTTTCACTCAATAAATATTTACAGAGTAGATAACATGTGCCAGGCATTATGCTAGGTGCTAGGGCTGTGACAGGGAACAGAGTCCCTGGTCATGTAGAGCTTATGTGGAGGGAATGATGCACAGATACAAACAACACTTACAATCAGTCTCTTAGGTCCTGTTTCTTCCCTCCAGTTGACTTTTATTTATTTGTATTTTATTTTTAATTGACAAATAATAATTGTATGTATTTATGGGATACACAATGATGTTATGATATATATTTAGATTCTGCAATAATTAAATCAAGCTTATTCACAAATCCATCACCTGGCTACATATTTTTGTGGTGAAAATATTTAAAATCTACTCTTTTCACCATTTTGAAATATACAGTGCATTATTATTTATTATAGTCACCATTCTGTGCAATAGATCGCTAAAGCTTATTCCTCCTATCTAACTAAAACTTTGTACCCTTTGGTGAATATCTCCCCATTCCCTATCTTTCCCTCCCCAAGCCTCTGGTAACTGCCATTTTACTCTTTACTTCTATGAGAGTAACTCTTTTAGATTTTACATATGGATGACATAATACAGTATTTGTCTTTCTGCGCCTGTCTTATTTCACTTAGCATAATGTTCTTCAGATTCAACCATGTTGCTGCAAATGACAGGACTACCTTCTTAAAGGCTGAATAGTATTCCATTGTATATATATACCGCATTCTCTTTATCCATTCATCTGATAATGGACATGTAGGTTGGCTTCATATCTTGGCTATTGTAAATAATCCTGCAATGAATATGAGATCACAGGTATCTCTTTAGCATACTGATTCCAGTTCCTTTGGATATATATCAAGAAGTGGAATTTCTGGATCATATGGTCATTCTAACATTAGTTTTCTGAGGCACCTCCATACTGTTTTCCATAAAAGCTGTATTAATTTATAATCCCACCAACAGTGCACAAGATTTCCCTTTTCTCCATATCCTCACCGACACTTCTTATCATTTGTCATTTTTTAAAATAGCCATTTTGCCAGGTCATATCTCATTGTGGTTTTAATTTGCATTTCCCTGATGATTAGTGGTGAGTGATTCTTCATGTATCTGTTGGCTGTTTGTATGTTTTCTTTTGAGAAATGTCTATTTAAGTCACATGTCCATTTTATAATTAGGTAATTTTTTTTCTTGTTATTGGGTTGTTTGAATTCTTTATACATTTTGGATTACAGCCTCTTATCAGACATATGGTTTGCAAATATTTTCTCCCACTCTGTGGATTTCCACTTCACTCTACTGATTGTTTTCCTTGCTGTGCAGATGCTATTTTGATGCAATTTTTTTTTTCCTTTTATTACCTGTGCTTTTGGGGACATATCCAAGAAATCTTTGCCCAGACAAATGTTGTAGAAATTTTCCTTTATGTTTTCTTCTTGTAGTTTTATAGTTTCAGGCTTTTCTCTTAAGTTTTTAATCCATATTGAATTGATTCTTGTATATGATGTGAGATAATGGTCCAATTTTATTCTTCTGCACATGGAGAACCAGTTTTCCCCACAGCATTTATTGAAAAGATTGTCTTTCTCCATTGTGTGTTCTTGGCATCTTCATCAAAAAAAATTGACTATAAATTGGTGGGATTATTTCTAGGCTGTTTATTTTGTCTCATTAGCCAATGTATCTCCTTTTATCCTGGTACCATGCTGTTTTGATTACTACAACTTTGTAATAGATTTTGAAGTCAGATAGTATGATACTTCCAGTTTTGTTCTTTTTGCTCAAGATTGCTTTGGCTATTTGAGGTGTTTTATGGTTCCATACGAATTTTAGAATTATATTTTCTATTTCCCTGAAAAATATGACATTAGAATTATGACAGAAATTGTATTGACTCTGTAGGTAATTTCAGGTTGTATAGAGATTTTAATAATATTAATTGTTCCAATCCATAAACACAAGATACCTTTGCATTTGTATTGTCTACAATTTCTTTCATGAATACTTTATAGTTTTCCGTACACAGATAATTCATCTCCTTAGTTAAATCTACTATTTTTTTTGACACATACCACAAATAGGATGATTTCTTAATCTCCTTTTCAGACAGCTCGCTATTAAAAAAACTATTGATTTTTGTGTGCTAATTTGTATCCTGAAACTTTACTGAATTCATTTATCAGTTATAACAGATTTTTTGGTGGAATTGTCAGGGTTTTATACATATAAGATCATGTCATCAGCAAACAGAGGTAATTTCACTTCTTCCTTTCCTATTTCAACACTTTTAATATATTTTTATCTAATTTCTCTAGCTAAAACTTTCAGTACTATGCTGAGTAGAAATGGTGAGAGCAACCATCATTGTTTTATTCCTGTTCTTAGAGGAAAAGCTTTCATCTTTTCACCATGGAGAATATTGTTAACTGTGGGCTTTTTGTATATGGAGTTTATTATGTTGAGGTACATTCCTTCTGAGACTAATTTGTTGAGTTTTTATCATAAAAGAATTTTTTTTCGTTAAATGATTTTTCTGCATCTCTGAAGATGATCTTATGGTTTTTGTCCTTCATTTTGTTAATATGTTGTAAAACATATATTGATTTGTGTATATTGAACCATCCTTGTATTGCAGGGATAAATCCTGCTTGATCATGATTAACAATCTTTTAAATGCACTGTTGAATTCCATTTGCTAGTATTTTGTTGAGGATTTTTGCCTCTATGTTCATTAGGAATACTGATCCATCATTTTCTATTCTTGTAGGTCTTGTGTGATTTCGGTGATAATGATTCCCAAAATCACACAAGGCCTCCAAGAATAGAATGATGATTAATGTTGGTCTCATAAAATGAGTATGAAAGTATTCCTTCTTCAACTTTGTGGAAGAGGTTCAAAAATATTGGTATTAGTTCTTTAAATATTTGGTAGAATTCAGCAGCAAAGTCATCTGGCTCTGGACTTTCTTTTGATAGGAAGTTCCTTTATTACTGATTCAGTCTCCTTGCCTGTTGTCTGTTCAGATTTTCTTTTTCTTCTTGCCAGTCTTGGTAGATCCTAGGAATTTATTCATTTCTTCTATGTTATCCAATTTGTTGGCAAATAATTTGTTCACAGTAGTCTTTTATGATCCTTTGTATTTCAGTGGTATTTATTATAACATCTCCTCTTTTGTTTCAAATTTCATTTATTGAGTATTCTCTCTTTTTTCTTAGTCTGGCAAAAGGTTGATTGATCTTGTTTGCCTTTTCAAAGAACCAAACTCGTAGCTTCACTGACCTTTTCTATTTTCTGTCTAGTGTCTATCACATTTATTCCTGGTCTTATCTTCATTATTTCCTTCCTTCTACTGACTTTGGACTTAGTTTGTTCTTCTTTTTCTAGTTCCCTAAAGTACAATGTTAGGTTGTTTATCTGAGATCTTTTTTTTTTTTTTAATGTAGACATTTATTTCTGGAAAACTTCCCTCTTGGGACTCTTTTGTTGCATCCCACATGTTTTGGTATGTTGTGTTTTCAATTTCATTTGTCTAAAGATGTTTTTTACATTTCTCTTTTAATTTCTTCTTTGATCCATTGGTTACTGAGGAGCATGTTGTTCAATTTTTTTGGATTTGAGAATTTTCCAAAATTCCTCCTGTTATTGATTTCTAGTTTCATTCCATTATGGTCAGAAAAGTTACTTGATATTATTTTAATCTTCTTAAATTTGTTGAAACTTATTTTGTGGCCTAACATATGATCTATTCTGGAGAATATTTCATGTGTGCTATAGAAGAATGTGTAATCTGCTGCTGTTGACTTGGAGGATTGTATATATACCTGTTAGGTCCATTTGGTCTAAAGTGTTATTAAAATCCACTGCTTCCCCATTGATTTTCTGCTTGGATGATCTATCCACTGCTGAAAGTGGAGTACTGAAGTCTCTTAACTATTACTGTATTTCAGTCTATAGCACTCTTTAGATCTATTAAAAATTACTTTATATATTTAGGTGATTTGATGTTAGGTGCATATATATTTATAATTGTTATATATTCTTGGTGAATTGATCCCTTTATCATAGTATAATGACCTTCTTTGTCTATTTCCATGGTTTTTCTGTTAGGTCCTATGTTAGGAGAAGCAAGACGTCAGAGGAGAGCTCCAGACTCAGACTCAGGGGATCAGAGAATCACCATGGAGTAAAATATTAAAAGCAAAAGTCTGAAGAACTGAAAAGGGTAAGAGAAATGTTGATGCTGGAGAAGGAATATGAGTGTATAAGTCACATGTAGAAGGTTACATTTTACTGCAATTCTAATCATGCAGCCACTCAAGTGTTTCAAGAAGGCAAATAACATGCACAGATCTTTTTATTTCAGGAAGATTTTTCTGAATGCAATGAGGTAAATGGATTGGAGAGACTAGAGGCAGAGAAGTAAGGTAAGAGGCTATCGCAGTAGTTACAGTGAAAGAGGATGATGGTACAAAATAGGGAGCCAGGAACAAAAGCAAGTGATGGGAAGTAAAATTCAGCTGGTTCATGATTGACTGAATGGGCATGATCATCGTAGTAGGGATTTGACTGAGTAGTGGGCAGTGCCACTCACAGAAGAAGGAACAATTTAGGAAGAGAAATGATGACTCAAGTTTCTGATGAGCTGAGTTTGTATATCAGCCACGATGTTTAGAACACAAGGAAATGGTCTGAGCTGCATATACATTGTTGTTTTTCAAGAAATTTTTTGAATAGTAAGCACTGAACTTTCTTTTGACTTCTTCAAAACATAATTAATTGTCCCAAAGATTAATTCATTAAATTCATAATTATCTAATTTTTATCAAAAATTGCCATATTAGAAGGTAAAAAAGCATATTTGTTTGTGTTTTTTAGAAGCCACACTGCAACTGCCCAGTACTGTAATGCCTTAAAATTATTTAAACTGCAGCCATTTTCTCTTTGATAAAGAGAAGTTTGAGGAAGTCGTGGAACATGATCATACTGGAATCCTCTAAACTAAAGCCCTGGAGTAAAAGCATAATTAAGGAGAAATGAAACCTACTTGTCTCGTATGCTGATGCCAAAGGGAGCCCATAAATGTAGACTATATAAAACCAGCATAATGGAAAATATGCTGGAGTCATGGAATGGCGTGGCAATTTCTTGTAGTGAACAGATGGTGGCTATGAAAACTGTGAAATTTAATGAGCCTGGATTAGCCTTTTAAGTGAGGCAGGCTCAAGAGAGTGATAACCAGACGCCAATCACTGGCCCCATATTGATAGTTTGCTTCTTACTTTAACAGCTTGCACGGATGAACAGCACATTCTCAAGGTGCTTGGCAAAAAGACCTTGGCTGAATGGTAAGTGCCCAGGACTTTCAGAAACTTTGCTTTTACTTTAAACTATTCATTTGAGTAGCTGAAGGAAACTCTTCTTTTGACCACCTGCCAAAATCCAGGATTCTAGAGCTGCCTTCCTTTGAGAAATACAGTTAAGTTCTAGTCTAGTTTTTAGGTGGGGTAGGAAAAAAATTCCTTCGCCAAAGCAAAGGAGATATGACATATGTTATAAGCAATGCTAGTGACTATTTCTCCCACTGTTGTGACCAATTAGATCCTGCAGAAAGATTAAGTGAAAAGTAGAAACTGCTGGCCTCATTGTGTGCTGGAAGTATTTGCTGTCATATGGAATATTAATGCCATTTATATTACAATTTCTTAAATGCTTCTCACTTTACACTCTCACATCAAAGTAAAGTACAAATACACACACATGCATACACACACACAGGCACATGCATGCACATCAATTTTTAAATGTAAATAATTTAAACCATAAGGAAGCTTGTTCAAGGTTTATTGAGGTCATTATTTCCTGTTAAGAAAAGTTTTTTCAGGGTATTTTTTTTTAACTAAAGCTATAAATGGCTTTTGTGATCAAAAGAAACAAATCAGCAAGGTTGAAAATCAGAGATTTATGTAAGGCACGAACCTGTGTGATAAATGCAGCTAACTGCAGTTACCATCTTGACCACCACATGGTCTATTGCAACACATCTCCAAAGGTTCTACTCCAGTGGTCAAATGGATTCGCCAGTAGTGGATGAAAGCAATTTGTATGCTTGACGGTAAACTATTGATGTAAACATAGACCCCCCACGTAAAACATTTCCTAAATATGGAAATAGTTTAATTTATATTTCTTTATGTAACCCAAGTAAAGCCGCGTGATGCACCAACAACTTTTCTAACTTTAACACAACTGCTGTTGAAAGGAAAAAAGCATGGCAAATTATTTTTTAAGTCACATACACATAAAAAAAAAGGGCGAAAAAAACTCAATAAACCAAACAGAACTAAATTGTCAAAATGAGCACAATAGGAGCTGGCATGTGGTAGAATCCGAGATTCTATCCATTCATTCTACACCAGGCACTGTTTAGGTGATGAAAACACAAAAATTAAACAGTCCCTGCCTTCAAAGTCCTCACAGTCTAGTCAGGAACGCAGATGACAAGCAATACCAATACAATTTGCCAAATAAGGGGAGGTATTTCAAGAGTCAAAGGAAGCTGTGCAGAGGCGGTAACACCTGTGATAAAATGTGAAGGATGTGTAGGAGCTAGCCAAGAACTTAGAACAGCCACTTTCTGAAAACCATTCTAATTTTTATATATGCAAAAACAGTCTCAAACACTGGGAATGCAACAACGGCTTCCATATTCTGGATGAAGTCAGGCACCGTGACTGCTTCATTTTGCTGAATCTTTTTTATAAAGTGTGATGATACTTGGGCTGTATTTGAAAACACTCAGAATTTTCCACCCTTGATCCTCTGGTTCCTCAGAGACAGATATTTGAAAAAGAACCAGTTTCTATTTTGAGGACATAGCATATGCATGCTGAAGACCCCATTCTGGATATTAAGCTGTAATCCTCCTCCATTAAGTAATCAAATGGCTAAAGTTTCATCACGGCAAGCCAGCAGGAAAATCACTGTGTTCATACCAAGTGTGATTTGACTGATCCACCCATATGAAGTTCATTAACACCCACAAACCTCTCTATAGATTCTTTCAAACTACATAGGAACTGATTATAACTGAATTTTTAAATATATATCATCATTACTGTATTAGTCTGTTCTTACACTGCTATGAAAAAAATACCCAAGACTGGATAATTTATAAAGGAAACAGGTTTAACTGATTCACAGTTCTGCAGGGCTGGGGGAGCCTCAGGAAACTTACAATCACAGCAGAAGGGGAAACAAACATATTCTTTTTCACATGGTGGCAGGAAGGAGAAGTGTTGAGCAAAAAGGGAAAAGCCCCTTATAAAACCATCAGATCTCGTGAGATCTGACTCACTCTCATGAGAACAGCATGGGAGTAACTGCCCCATGATTGAATTATCTGCACCTGGTCCTGCCCTCGACACCTGGGGATTATCGCAACTCAAGGCGAGATCTGTGGGGACACACAGACAGACCATATTACCCTTAAATAATAAAATGTCTCAATATAAAATCATTACAAGAATGATGGGCTTATGAAAGGCCTGAAAGGATTACATATGATGTGTCAGTTACAGACAAGGAAGGGAGAGGATGGGGGAATGTGAAGTTTATACTCAGTTGTTATTCCTGTGTAAAACTGAGGCCACTGACTTCCCTCCATTGCAGCTTGGACAATCCTCTTTACTCCCATAGCCCCACCGAAGACCCTCAATGCCCATCCCCTGGAGGATCGTCGTGCTTTCCTAACTGGTCACTGGTCTCCCTGTTTCCTCCACACCCACCTGCCCCACGCATCACCAGTCCCCCACGAAGTCACCTATGAGAGAGATCTAACAGGCCTTCCCCTCTGTAGAATAATGTCTATATTCCCAGCATGGCAAACAAGACCTTCCTTAACCCACCCACAGCCTGCATCCATCTCCCTTCCAAGATGTGACCACACACAAGAAGCTCTGGGGTGCTCTTCCACCTGCTAGGCCCCACGGTGCTGTGTCCTATCATCTTGGCCTCTGATCATGCTATTCCAGCTGCTGGAACAGCCTTGTGCATTCTGTGCAATGGGGTGGGGTGGGGTCTCTCTATTCACCCTTTAGAGCAAAAGTCAGTTCCAAAGCATTCCTTGAAATCCCCAAGGCAACTCCATTCTCTGTGCTCACATAGCTTCCAGAACTACAGGCTCCCTCTGTTTGCACTCAGCACATTCTATGGACAGTCACTATCTAGCTGCTTTCTCTCACATTTTACTGGAACACTTGGATGCCACCATCTGGGCTGTGGTCAACTGTGAAAAGCTTCCCATGGCAATGAGCTCCATGTAATGTACAACTGTAGAACCAAACTACCCACCGCCTGGCATTGAGAAGGGAGCTATGCTTGAGAGGACTTCCGGGCAGGACTCAGGGAGGCTCAGGGAGGCCTGGTGTGTTGGGAAAGTCTATGCAGTTCCAGGAACTTGGTGGCTTTTGGGTTTTTCTTTAATGCTTGGCTTGTGAGGTTTGTCTCTGCCTCCCACTTTTATTTGTCAGGGTGGCACTTGGCAAAACTCAAAATGTCTTACAAAAGTAGACTGTCCGACTGTAATGAATACTCTGGTTTGTCTTCAACAAAAAAGGATTTCCTCTGGAAAACATGCACACTTTATGAAAACTGACAAGTAATTCTATCAGGGTGTCAAGGTTCCTTTCCACTATGTTAATATTATTATTATTATTTTGGATACAACATCAAGAAGTACATCGTATTCATATCTGACAGGAGATACTCAACAAATGTTTCCTCACTTCCTGCCACTCTCCTATCTTCTTTATTCTTTGCAAGAAGGGACTTTGAAATTAGAAACGTGATCATAAGAAGTGCTGCAAATTTGTCGTTATAGGTATTTGGATAGAATGGGTACATTTGTTTCCCTTCTATTCGTGGGGAAAGCTTAGTAGCAGAGCCTTCTGACTTCCTTGAGGTTAACAGTGAGTTTGGGACTGAAGGCTGGGCTAGTCCCCATGTTGTCAGCATGAAGCAGGTGAGAGCAATTATGTTCCATGGACACAGGAACCTGTTCTAATGGTGGAGTGGCCGACAGAGTTCAGATTATAGAATGCAAGGACTCTATAGGCTGTATCCAATGTTCTCTTCACAACCCTGTAGGTAAGAATTAGTGTCTCTGTTTTGTAGATGAAGAGAAAGACAACCACAGAGGTTAAGTCGCTTGCCCACAGAAGGCCCACTATTTTTAGTAAAAACTGGCATTCCAACCCAGGACTGACCACTGACCACTGAGTGTAAACACTTTCCACAATGTGGTGCAGGCAGTCCTTTACCCAATCAGTGCCTACCAATTCTGCCTGGCAGCCCAATGTCTTCTGTTCTTTCTTTCTTTGAGGAAGAATATCTAGCCATCTCTACCTCCAGTTTGAAACAGACTTTTTAAATTTTTATCTCTCCTAAATAATAATAATCAAAATTTTTTCCTTTCTTTAATGAGAAGGGGTTTGTTGTTTGTTTGTTTGTTTGTTTGTTTGTTAGGTGAGATGAGAGAGGAAGTAGGGTCATATTTTCTCCCATATTCCATTTCTCTTAAACAAGGATTATCAGGTAAATTTGTAATAAACTCAGTGAGGACATTAAAAAATATCACTCCCAAGGGTTAGCGAGTTTTGGGTTCCAAGATTTGAACTTTAGACAGTAAGGCAGAGAGGCGCCAGGCACAGTGGAGGGGATGTCTGTTCTTTTGTTATGTTGTAGATGGCTGGGGTTGAGTCACAGTGCCAGAACTTACCACCTATGACTTCAGGCAATGAAAAAAACAGTCCTACCACACTGCGAAGACCAAAGTTGATGAGCATAAAGCAAACAGAACAGTAAGGTACTCGCTGGCTATTTCTCCAAGGCACAACGTATACATTTTAGGCTTAGTTGGACAATCTTTAATAACTTAGCCAACATATACTGAGAAATGCCCATATGTGAAAGCTTCTGTTAAAGTAGCAGGGGAGAGGATACAGAATTTAGTAAGATGCTGGTTTTGTATTCTTGGGCATCTCCACCTAAATGGGAAAACTAACTATATGTACAAACAGGTATAATCCAATCAGCCTGTATTACAAGCTGCCAGAGAAGTGCTAGGTACTAAGATATCATTACTGCTTTATTAGAGAAATGACATTTTCCTTTAAATGTGTACTTTCTTAAAAAGTCTGCTCTATTATGCAAACTGAATTTTCAAGACCCACATTTCACACACAAGCACAAATCAACAATTTGACAAAGGAAGTCAAGAGGGGAGAGAAAACAGAAGACAGAAAGCACTTATATCTGAATGTCTGCATAATATTTTACTTTTAGAAGCATTTGTGGGTCACCTTCTAAGGGTCACCAGTGCTTGTTTTGAAGGAAACAAATTAAAGAAGCCAGCCCTGTTCTCAGTTTGACAGGATTTGCTGGAGACTGCTATATGCACAGAGCTTTGAATATGCACTGTAATCTTTTCTAAATACATGAGAACTGAAAACAGGAAACACAAGGATGACTGCTCCCATAGTTTGTAAAAATTGTATATTAGGTTTATATGAAGGGGGATGCATTAAAACCGTGCCACCTGGGCTCAAATCCCAAATGGCCACTTACTAATTATGTGACATTAAGACTGTTACTTAATCTTTCTTAGCCTTAGTTTTATCATTGAAAATTGGACAATAAGAATCCCTATATCAATGGCTGTTGAGGGGATTAAATGAGATAACCCATGTAAAGGGCTCAATATGATTCATAGAGGAAGTAAGGACTCGCTTATTATTTTTCTTCTGACAATATTTAGAACAAACAACACACAAGATGTAGCTAAGAAGCTCTGATGGTAAACTTATATCCAGTATTTTTGTGGCTCCTCCGAAGGAAGAAGATGGACCTCCACCCAAAATTTGGTTCCAGTGTTGAGGTTGATGATGCCTTCCTATCCCTCATACCAAGAGGGCATTAAAATGTTTCTGATTCACATAATGAGGCCTTTTTGGGGAGCAGGGCGGCAAAAGCAGGTAAAGAAGTGGCTTTAGAGAGCAAGAAAATGAGCCTAGGCTGGAGTTTTAAAATAATGATTAGTGGGTGGGATAAAGATAAGAATTCCCTGTGTGGTTTTCTGCTGGCACAAGGGGGAAAGCACCAGGGCTTTCTTATCAATATACCCAGATGTGGGCAGAAGACTTAAAAGTTATGAATGATCAAACACCAAGAAATGGAGTCAGATTCTTCATTGCAGATATCTACAAACCTCCTGAAATAATCCAACTGCAGCTCACTAGTACATGCTTCACATGTTTTAATTTTTAGAAATCTACATCTATATTTAGATTACATCTCATGAAGGAAAGTAAATGTGTATGTTAATATTTAATTTTTTGGTTCCTTTTTTAGGCAAATAAATGTTACTTGATATTGACGAAGAATAGAATATGATATTCTTTCAATGTATTTTCACTGTGATTTTTAGAAGGAAAAAAGTCAGACTAAAGACATTGCCGAGTTGAAAAGTTTCACCCGTGGGCTTAGAGGGACTGACTCCAAACTGACTCTAAGAGAAGTTACAATTCCCACCTGCCACAGTCCATTGTATCACCTCATACTCCTCAAAGTAACGTAACATTTAAATAATCACACCACACTTGCTTCAGGCAAGAGAATTTCTCTTTGTCCAGGTGCTTTTGTCGGGGCTGTTGCTGATGCCTTTGGTGTGGTTACTGTTGAATATTCTGAGTACTTGGTAAGCGCCAAGCACTCTGTTAAGAACTCTGTATGCATTATGTCATTTCATAACAATCTTATGATGCAGATACTGTTATTATCCCATTTTATAAATGGGGGAAACAAAACAGATGGTTCCCAGCTGGCCAGTCCATGACATCTTCTCTCTCTATATATATACATACGAGTAACAATGCTTTGTTTTATCATCTTTTTGCCACACATGGATTCATACATGTTTAGTTCTATCTGGCGTAATTAAAACCTCAGGATAAAATTCTAATTCTACCTTTGAAATAATATAGTGTGGTGTTGGGAAAACTGGCTAGCCATATGCAGAAAGCAGAAACTCGACCCCTTCCTGACACCTTACACTAAAATTGACTCCAGATGGATTAAAGACTTAAACATAAGATCTAACACCATAAAAACACTAGAAGGAAACCTAGGCAAAACCATTCAGGACATAGGCGTAGGCAAGGACTTTATGACCAAAACACCAAAAGCATTGGCAACAAAAGCCAAAATAGACAAATGGGACCTAATCAAACTCCACAGCTTCTGCACGGCAAAAGAAACAGTCAATAGAGTGAATCGGCAACCAACAGAATGGGAAAAAAATTTTGCAGCCTACCCGTCTGACAAAGGGCTGATACCCAGAATTTACAATGAGCTAAAAAAGATTTATAAGAAAAAAACAAACAAGCCCATTCAAAAATGGGCAAAGGATATGAACAGATACTTTACAAAAGAAGACATACATGAGGCCAACAAACATATGAAAAAATGCTCATCATCACTGGTCATTAGAGAAATGCAAATCAAAACTACATTGAGATACCATCTCACGTCAGTTAGAATGGCGATCATTAAAAAATCTGGAGAAAACAGATGCTGGAGAGGATGTGGAGAAATAGGAACACTTTTACACTGTTGGTGGGAGTGTAAATTAGTTCAACCACTGTGGAAAACAGTGTGGCGATTCCTCAAGGACCTAGAAATAGAAATTCCATTTGACCCAGCAATCCCATTACTGGGCATATATCCAAAGGATTATAAATCGTTCTACTATAAGGACACATGCACACGAATGTTCATTGCAGCACAGTTTACAATAGCAAAGACCTGGAACCAACCCAAATGCCCATCGATGATAGACTGGACAGGAAAAATGTGGCACATACACACCATGGAATATTATGCAGCCATTAAAAAAAAAAGAGGAGTTCACGTCCTTTGTAGGGACATGGATGAACCTGGAAACCATCATTCTCAGCAAACTGACACAAGAACACAAAATCAAACACCACATGTTCTCACTCATAGGCGGGTGTTGAACAAGGAGAACACATGGACACAGGGAGGGGAGCACTATACACGGGGGTCTATTGGGGGGAGGGGGGACAGCCGGGGGGTGGGGAGTTGGGGAGGGATAGCATGGGGAGAAATGCTATCATTTATGCAGTTTATCATCAAATGCAGATATAGGTGAAGGGGAGGGAGGCAGCAAATCACACTGCCATGAATGCACCTATGCAACAACCTTGCATGTTTTTCACATGTACCCCAAAACCTAAAATGCAATAAAAAAATTAATTAATTAATTAATTAATTTAAAAAAAAAAGAAGAATCTATTGAGGAAAGCCCATAGTAAAAGATAAACTTCAGCATTTCCTAGTTTATCATCACAACCATGTTTTTAAAACCACTGAAATCTATGGTGTAAAAGATATTATGGTGAAAAATAAACAATGACTCATTCTATCTGTATTGGCTCCTCTGAAATAGAAATCTTTGTTTTATTTCTAAACATATTTTCTCATAGAATGGAAATCATTTTCTACACCATCTTTACAAAAGTTAAGTAACAGACATAATATAGATATTTTCTTATTTGATATTCTCAAATGGCCCTGTATCATTCTACAGTTTTGAGTACTCATGGGATCATATACAAATTTATAAAACCATGATTACATTATCCTCGTGTCAGCAAAATTTGCATTTTCAAAGGTACAAAATGACTTAGTCCATCAATTTGAACCAAGTAAGACAACTCACTGTTTCATTAAGAACCAGACATTTTTCCAGATTTCTAAAAAAAAAATAATAAACTAAGAGAAAATAATGTATAATTAGTTGGAAATGGGAGTTTAAAATATTTAACAAATTTTGCTATCATAATGTTAATATCCAGAGGTATGCTAACCATATAAAAGTATAAATAGTTTGTCCAAATCTAGTGGTAGATTTTCATCTTCAGTGATGGTTTTAGCTGTGGCTTTCCTTTAAAGTTGCTATATTAAAAACATGTATTACTATGTATTTGGCAGTTGTGCTTCACTGCTTTCAAAGTCAAGGTACTCATCAAATTTGATGTAGGCTTTACATGCCCTCATGAACACCTAGAAAGGAGTTTAATCAGTGGGAAAGATCATAACAGGGTGCAAAAAGATCTTCTGAGAAAATAGGAACTTCTAAAAGGTGTTAGTGCGTATGAAATTGGAAGCCAAGCTTAAAAGAAATCTCTGCATCATCTCAGTGTTATTAAGATGGACAAACCTACTCAGCAAGGTGATTACAAACTGCAGGGCCTAAAATGAGGTTATCTTCACAAATTTGGTAATTGCTGTCATCTTTAAGCTAGGATTTGACCAACTAGCTACAGGTAATCATTTGAGAGACGATGTATTGTGAAAACTAAGCTTTATCAAAAAATAGGAGGAGAATTATATTGTGGTTGCATGAATTGCCAGGCTCTCCTCTTCTGCAGGAGTTGGGAGAAAACATCTCTTCTCACACAATCTATACTCTCCTGTCTTCAACAGAACTAACCCTATTCCCCATGTATTTTGGGGGATTTACAAATTAGGCTAGCACAACTCCTAGCCTAACTTGTAAATCTTCAGTAGGAAGTACAGACATCATGGAGTACAACAGAACTATACTTTATAAAGAAATAATTACTTTCTAAAGAAATCTGTAAACATTATTACAGATTCAATAAATTTAGTTTATTGAATTTAACTAAAATTAAGTTAATACAACCTGCTCCAAGTTGGTTAATACATTTTTATCATTTAGGGGAATTATGAAGAAAGCCAGGGTATTTAGGTTCTCAAAGTTTTTGGTTACTGGGAATAAACCAGAAACAAAATAAGTTTCTATTAAAATGAACTTTACTTTCTTATTTTAGAGGCTGCAAAATGGTCCAAGGAAATCTGTATGTATAAATACATATAAACAATATCATTTACACACAATTGTAAGAAATGGTATGTTTTCCCATCCTGGGGCCATACTTACCTCCCTGCGTCATCCAAATTAAATGTATTCTTGTTAAAACTCCCTCAAAATAGAAATCATTAAAGCATAAATAAATGGCTTACAGACTGACAAACTGTCACATTTACATTTAGGTTTTACAGGGCTTGTAAATGGCAAGTCAGATGGTAAACCTGTTTATGAAGACAGCACAAGAAGCTTCAACAAATGCCACAATCTGTTCCGTTAATGATGTTTAAGATATTTGATTTCTGTCAACAGATATCAACTCCTCTAGGTTTTCCGGGAAAGAGGCCTGTCCCTGAAAGTCCAGAGCAAAATATGCTTCAGGAAATAAACATTACTAAAAAAAATGATAATAACAAAAAACAGGTGCAGCCGCAACAATAAGATGGATTTAAAAGGGAGACAAACATAAATGAGGGAAAGGGAAGAAGAGAGGGAAGGAAGGGAGAATGAGTCACCAAGGCAACATCGAAATATGTGAGGGATTTTAGTAACGTTTTTAAATGTAGTATTCTCATTTAGTAAAACTAATATACAATTGTGCAAGGAAATAATGACCTTAGGAGATGATAATACTTTTATTCATTAAATACAATCTCGCGATTCTTCATAATTCTTCAGTTAAGGGTGTCTAAATAGATCCTAAGTATTAAAAGATGCTTGCCTATATTTAAGTAGTTAAAGTAGAAATGAGTTAATTAGCCTGGTCTAAAATATGTCTCAAATATCAAATCAATTTCAGAAATATAATTTTGATGATAAACTGCATAAATGAATTATGGCAGAATACTTTATTTCCTTTAAATGATCAACGGCCTATATATTGATGGCAAAATCTATTTCAAATTTCAAGGCTATTTGAGCTTGCTATTGAGAAAATGTTTAAAAAGCAGGAACAAAACTAGTTCAACCAATATTATATATTTTTTCTCTCCATGTAATTAAACGTGTAGAATTTGTAATTACGTAATATACAGGGCTCCTTGACTTATGATGGGGTTGCATTTCCATCAACCCACCATAAAGGAAAAAATGTCATTAACTCAAATATGCATTTAATACACTTAACCTACTGAATATCATAACCTAGCCTATCATAGATGTGCTCAGAACACTCCCATTAGCTTACAGTTGGGCAAAAGAATCTAACACAAAATCAATTTACAAATAAAGTATGGAATATTTCATGTATGAGTAGCATAACACATAATGCTAGCCCAGGAAAAGGGCAAAATTCAAATTTCAAAGTATAATTTCTACTGAATGCTTATCATTTCTGAACCACGGTAAAGTAAAAAATCATAAGTCAAACCATTATAAGTTGGACACCATCTGTATATGCATTGAGAGAGTTTATCTACATTAGTATTCTAATAAAGTATACTGGTATTATAATTTTTAGTCACTTTCATATTTTTCACAAAAGCCTGGCCCATCTGTCATGCTCACCATCTATCAGTGAAATTGACTGACTATTTTTATAGAAAAAACAAGACTAAACAAAACAAAAAACTCCACAACTTTATATATTTGGATTTTAAAGTAAACTCCATATACCAAGTGAAACTCTTAAAAAGTGACTTGAATCATGTTTGCAATCAGGATGGCACATGGCTATGCAAATGTACAAGTGAGGGGGACTAAACGCTGCTCCACACAAAGCAAGGTCACAACCACAACAATCACAGGGAAGTCAGTCACCATCTGCCACACTTTCTCTGATGTTTTCCTCCATTCATTGTCAATTAGGCTGGGTCCCCAGCTCTCACTAAAGATTAATTTAACTGCTATGCGCTTCCCTTTTTCCTGAGAAGTATTGTAAGGATACTGGCCTCACATTTGCCCCTACCCTCCCTGGTATCTTGCTGTATTCCAATACCACTGGTCCTTTCCCCTTTGCGTTTAAATCAGAATCTCTTCTCAAGGGTGGTGGCAGGATCTTCCCTCTGCTTCTACTCACCACTTTGTCTCTTCCTTTCCTTTCCCTGATTCAGTTCCAGAAGCAGCAGGATGCATTGGTTGTCTATCGCATACCATTTATCAAAAAGTGGTCTACAGATCATGTATGATTCAGAATCTGAAGGGATACTTGGTTAAAAGTGCAATTCATTAATCCACATCAGATCTTCTAGATTGGGGTTTCTTGGGTAGGGCCCAGGAATTTATATTTCTAACACGTTTTCAAGATGATTCTTAAGTTTGGGAACCACTGCTCTCTTTCCTCAACGACCAATCTCTTCCTAAGCTCACAGTTGTGGTGTCTATTCCAGAATCCTCTGAATCTTCTCCCAAATTCTCAATCACTTCCCCACTGTCAAATCCCAAGCCAATTTTCCTATTTATGGACCACCCTGCTGCCCTTTGTGAAACTCTGTCTTGTTTTTGTTTCACAGATGACACCATCTTCATCTTACTTCCCACCTCTCAGAACATCCTCTCCTCGTCTGCCATATTTCCTACTTGTCCTCCCACTGTGGGGTTCTCTGTGGCTGAATCCTGCTTTTTCTTCATCATCATGCATTTTTCTTTGTCATCTCAACCTTCCCTCTCAAAGAATTCATCATCTCATGACTTTTAAGATGTTCGCACTGTTGATTCACAAATGTAGATCTCCATAACATATATCCCTCTCCCTTAGGTTCCAGCCCTGGATCCCAAATGATATACTTAACATTTACTTTCCCTTGTTTATTTGCTGTATCCTCCTATTCTCTATGTCCAAAATATATATTAAGCCTATGATGATTAATTGTGTGTGTTAGCTTGAATTGGCTAAAGGATACCCAGATTATGCTAGAACATTATTTCTAGGTATGTTTATGATGGTGTTTCCAGAAGATACTAGCATTTGCATTTGTGGACTTAGTAAAATTAATTTCTCACTGCAATGTGGATGGACATCATATAATCTATTGAGGCCTAAAGAGAACAAAGAGGCAGAGAAAGGGCGAATTTGCTTTCTGCTTGAGCCAGGACATCCAATCTTCTCCTGCCCAGGGACGTTAGCCTAGTTCTTGGGCCTTCAGACTTTGAGCTATACTTATACCATTGGCCTCCCTGGCTCTCAGACCTTTGAGATTAGACAGAAAGTATATCATCATTTTCCTGGGCCTCCAACTTGCAGACAGCAAATCTTCAGACTTTTTAGCCTCCATAATCACATGAGCGAATTCCTCATACTAAATCTCTATCTACATAGTTAGTTAGCTAACTAGTTTTCCATCCTGTTGGTTCATTTTGCAGAACTCTCATACAAATCTTTTTCTTCCTCAAGTTAGATCCTTCTCTGTCATAACTGAGAAATATACATATGCAACTCCAGGAAAATTCTTTGATGAATTCCTCAAAGCAGTACTCCTAAGTGTTTACTACATACAGAGTAACGTGCTGAGTGCAACCGGTTTTCCAAAGAGCTTTAGATTTTGCCCTTGAAGTCTAATGTTAGAGATACATTGTAGATTCAACATTAAGACAACAGAGAGTGGTACATATTCTAATATCATTACAAACTCACTGCTATGATTTTCAGAGGCAAAATAGATATAAATTCAATCAAATGGTTGCTATTTACATAACATTAAATGTAGTAATACTGAACCTAAGTTTTTATCAGGGCTGTAAAACTTGAACATTTATTCTGTTGGTTGGCTGTCAAATTAAATACATATAGCATCCAGGTTATAATCAGTTTTTGCTCTTGTTCTTCAGCTGTTTTGCAAAGAAAAAAACTACTTTTCAGAAAATAATGAGGAAAATGGAAAAGAATGCTGAAGTAAGTGTAGTTTAGATAAAAATGTTTTATAACATTGCTTAAGCAAAACAAGTGATGCCATGTTTCCAAGATAGAATTGTTTGTAATATCAAGTGCCTGTAGAAACAATTTAAAACATAAAGGGAGAAAATACATTGAAAAAAGCAAAAAGTAGGTTATTTATAAGACCTACTTCTCTTTTTCCCAAGTTATTATAAATCAGAAACCAAAGCAAATTTACTCATCAAAGACCAGGATGAGCATGGGTCTAAGTGGGGGATAAGAGGATCAGCCTTGGAATTGTATTTAACTCTAAAAGCCTCTTGGGATATCCTTTATTTGCCATGCTTGCTATATGGTTTGTTTTATTCAAAATATTTATTCATTGTTGAATTACTTACCCTAATTCAACAGTACTTCAAAGATTTGAAAATATTTTTATTTTTTAATTAAAAAATAACATCTCTATTAAATCATGTTTCAATTTGTCAATAATATATCCTCTGAGACTCAAAGATGGGAAACCTCTAAAAAGATTTGAGTCCCTTTCCTTAAGCCGCTACACTATCTGTCTTTCTATCCTCTCTAGCTCCAGTTTGGTTTCTATAATTTGTTTATCCAGTTCTCCATTGAGGCATGAGCCACTATTAAGTGTCTATGGTACTCAAGATGTGCCAAGGAAGGTGAAGTACTCCATGTTCTTTTCCATCCTGTAAGTTCAACAACTGGGTTTTTAGTATCTCAAGTTGCTCCATTTGAGGAGATAAACAGTGGCATGAAAAGATGTAAGATGAGACAAATCTCTCTCTGTATTCTGTCAAGCATCAGTTAAACTCCGAGTTAAAAGAGCAGAGCCTGGGACCAAGGGGCTGAATCTATCCAGTAATTATTGTGCCCCCATTGTACTATGGGAAAAAGAAGATTTTTAAGCAGAAATAGTCTCAGGTATTCCGGAGGAGGGTAGTAAGGTTGAAGCCAGGGCAGGAGAGGAAGAAGGTGGGCATGGAGCACTGGCACGGAAGCTGTGAAGTGGGTCCAGGAGGGAGGCTTGCCTAGGACTCTGCTGGTCAGAGGCAGCAAGGCAGCTGCAGTCCAGCAACAGGGTCGGGAGAGGTGAGGTGGGGCCTCTCCTGCCTCCCCGTCCTCCAGTCCACCCTCCTGAGGCATGACCTGTGAACACCTCAGCGGCTGCCTGGCCAGGAGGAGATGTGGGTAAAACTTGTCTTCCATGGTTCACGGGAAATAATCGAAAAAGAAAACTAAAATACAAATCTCATCAGGTTCCTTCCTTAAAACTCTTTCCTGGCTGCACACGGTTTTCTGGACAAAGTTCAAGGCACTTGAGGCTTTTTATAATCTGGCTTCTACCTACCTTTGCAGACTCATTTTCGCCCTGATACTGAGGCCCTAACAAATCAGGTACCTTTCCCTAAGTGAACACACCCTTACACACCTCTGTGCTTGTGCACATCTTGCATTCTCTACCTGGCATGACTCCTCGACACCCATCCTAGCTTCCTGACTTATTTTGTAAATGACCCCTCACACTAAGACACAGACCATGTCACCTCCTCCAAGACACTTACCCCTAGCCTATTCCTAACCCTCCAGGCAAAATTAAGTGCTCTAAATTCTGTGCTCAACCCTCATATATACACCAGTTAGAGTTTACATCACAGAATTATCCATGTCTTTCGCTAGGAACCCAGGATTTCCTCAAGGGCAGAAGTCACGTGACATTCATCTTGTATCTTTCAGCCATTAGCACGGTGCAGGAACGCAGCAGTGACTCAATAAATATTTATTAAATAAACTGTTGTGAAAGTTGTCCAAATAAAAATGGAGTCACATTTGTTTAAAACAAACAAACAAAAAAACCTCTAACAAATAGAGCTAGGCAAAGCCATAAGAGAGAAGGTTGTTATGCACGAATGACTGCTAACAAAAACTATCATAAAAGACTCTGTAGAAAACATGACTTTGCACAAAAGCCACCTCAACCTAAAACGAAACACTTCTGCGAGGACATCTTCCCAGTAACTTCCTGTTCAGCCTCGAACTGGAGCCACCCTTGTTATTGATGGATGCTAGTGGCCAAGGATAATTATCTCAAAACAATAATGTAATCTTCCTCATTTTTTTTCTCTAAAAAACCTTTGCTTTCCTTCACCTCTCTCAATACATACATACTTTACTAGGGTATACATATTCCCATTGCCATGCCTACTCCTGAATAAATATCATTTTCTTTTAGAGAGCCTCTCCCTGTTTATTATTTAGGTTTACACTGTTGATACATGTATTTAAATAAATTTAACCATTGTTTGCTGAAAATTTACCACACAGCAGACCTCTGCAAGACCCTAAAGTTATCAAAGTAGTTAAAATATGATAACCATGCTTAAGAAGCTTGGAGTCTTGCGGGGAAGACCAAATATGTAAAGACATGATTATAATGCAACATAAAACGTACAAGGCTTTCCTGAGCTATTACTCGAGAGAAAAATATTGAGATGTAACCTGTCTATAGCAGAAGCTTTAATCTTGGGAACAGGGAGAAATAAATTTGGCCAGGAGGTTTCAAGCTGATTTAGCAGCCAGCAGAGAGCCACTGAAGGGCTTGGGAGAGGAGTGGCATGCTGATGCAAATGGCATTTTAGAAGAACCATTTGGCAGCAGCATGATGAAACCACTGGAGCAAAGAGATGGTGCAATATGAGATGCCCTAAGCTTCCTTGTTCTGAATTACAAAATATGACTTTCTACTTTATAAAGCTGCTTTAGTTCCTGACATTAAAGGTGTTTATATCATCAAGGGAAGCTAAGGAGTGCATGCCACAAAGAGTCAACTGCTGGACAAACAAAAGGTAATAGTGTTTGCAGAATATGATGTATGTTGGCATTTACTAGGAAGTGTAGCTAAAAGCAGAAGAATTTGCCAAATACCTTAGGAGAGTACCATCGAATTCTCAAAGTCAGGGGAGTTCAATAAGAGCAAAGTGGATCATGAAGAATTCTCAGGCTAGTACTTCCAGCTGGCTTTTCAGAGAAGCTGTTTAATCTCAGCAACACTTAAGTCAAGTGAGTGAAACACAAATTATAACCTTAACCGAACAGAAAATGTGCATAAAACCTCAGCATTCTTTAATATGTCTCAAAATTATATTTTAAAGTCTAGAGCTGTCACAGAGTCAAGATCAGGTGTTCTTGAGATGTCACCATGATACTCAGAGTAACTGCCCAAGTTTATCAATGATTCAGAGCCTCCTTCAGACCCTGGAAGAGGATGAGGCTCCCACATAGACTGTGATGGCAGCAAGAAGGTATAATGTTGCATAGAGAAATGCACAGCACCACCAGTGAGTTAAAAACAAGCATGCCTGTACCATAAATCTGGTATTTCTTCTCTCCCACTTTCTGTGACAAGCAGAATTCTGATTTTTTTTTTTTTTTTTTTTTTTTAATGAGACGGAGTTTCGCTCTTGTTACCCAGGCTGGAATGCAATGGTGTGATCTCAGCTCACTGCAACCTCCACCTCCTGGGTTCAAGCAATTCTCCTGCCTCAGCCTCCTGAGTAGCTGGGACTACAGGTGTGCACCACCATGCCCAGCTAATTTTTGTATTTTTTAGTAGAGATGGGGTTTCACCATGTTGACCAGGATGGTCTCGATCTCTTGACCTTGTGATCCATCCGCCTCGGCCTCCCAAAGTGCTGGGATTATAGGCGTAAGCCACCGCATCCGGCCCAGAATTCTAATTCTAAGGTGGACTCCCTGACCTCTACCCCATGGCTACTCCAGTGATTATTTTATATCACACAGTGAAAGAGAGTTGCCAGTGTCATTAAGGTTACTAATCAGTTGACCTTAAGAAAAGGAGATTACTCCTTAAGAAAAGGAGATTGACCTTAAGAAAAGTGGGTTCAATCATATACTTTTTTTTAACAGAAAATTTTCTCTTGCTGTGACAAAGAGGGAAGCCAGAGAGATTAGATGTGTGAGAAGGACTCCAATATCATTGCTGGTTTGAGGATGGACAGAGTCATGTGAAAAAGGATGCAGTTGGCCTTTAGGAGCAGAGAGTGGCTCCTGGCTAACAGCCAGTGATGAAACAAGGATCTCAGTCCTATAGCCACAAGAAACACCTCTGCCAAAGATCTGAATGATCTTGAAGCACATTCTTCTTCACATCTTCCAGAAGAGAATACAGCTCAGCCAACAACTTGATTTCAGACTTGTTAAGACCCTAAGCAGAAGATCCAGTAAAGCCCACTAGAACTTCTGACCTTCAGGACAGTGAAATAATAAATGAGTATCATGTAAAGTTTGCATTAATTTGTTATAGTGGCAATAGAAAATGGATGCACCTCCAAAAGCTTATGAAATTGATGCCCATAAATTGATACACACAAAAGTCTCAAAATCAGATAAATACTTCATCCTAATGTGATTTCATAAAGCAGGGAATGGTACGTTAAGGAAAAGTACAAAGACAAATACAGAGCATTGAAGAATGATGAACTTGGGAAAGGCACCCAAGAGACTGTAGGAACAATCTTTTCCCTGCTGTTCAGAGAATCCATTTCTTTCCATGGCCCAACTGAACACCTTATTTTCTGGTAACATAAATATTGTAAATCCATTCATTCAGTTGAACGTTCATTCATTCAATGCAATATGTACTGGAATGGCTAATGTAAACCAAGTAATGGACTGCCCAGCACACCCAAGCCAAGAGTGCAAGGTCAAAAAAGACTACTTGGCTATGCTACAATTCATCACTGTCCATGCCAGGCAAAACATTTAAATTTTTTTTAAGATCCAATGTTACTAGCAAATAGGATGTTAAATTAGACAGAGAACAGGAGGCTCTGCCCAAATGCTGAATCAATATTGGCCATAAACACTAATATGACACTAAAGAACTTGAGGAAAGAGCAAAACATCTGTTATTTAAGAAATAAGTGAAAAGATGATACCAGCAAACAAACACCTGATTCAGAACCATCTCTTCAGTTAAGCGGTGAAAATACGTAGGTGTCTTATCATTCCGTAGTGAGTGTCAGAAATGATTCCATTATGAAAAGATCTCTTGGCTTGATGAGAGTGAAATTGACCCAGGGAAGCTCTTGGGATTCACGGGTTACCTGTTCAGAGCTAACATGTTTATTACAAGTACAACCTTGGCAGGCTGTCAAAGGCAATTCAGATTATAACACCCTTGGTCACGTGCAATAGCTCAAAACAGTCGACGCCACAAGAGACCTGCCACAAGGGCAACCTCATGGCAGAAAGATGTAAAGGTTGACTGAATATTGAAGAAGTAGCTAAGGAGTTCAATGACTGCCAGATTTTTACATTCTTTGCATTACTTTAACCAGGCAGTGAAGTTCAGTAACCTACCACATGCTGTCCATATAATAGGAAACATTTACTTCGGTGAATCATTATAAACAGAAGAGACTCGAGACAGCTCACTGCCAATCGGATCCTTTAAACATTTACATTCTGCTGGCTGACACAGTGTTTATTACTGCAGTTGCTTCAAGCAAGCTTCAAACTAGAACTATGCACAAGGAGGTACTCTGGCTTCCCTGGTCATGCCACTGGCTATTTCAGGGATAAAGAGGTGACAAGGTCAGACACGAAGCCAAAGGATACATGTCTTCACGCTATTGGCCACCCCCTGTATTATTTGTTGTTATCATTATTTTTATTCATTGTCTACATGGCTAGCACTTCATATGAAGTGGAAATATTTTCTTGGCATACGCATGGGATATATTAATTGTTCCTTACACCAATAAGTGGCAGGAAAAGCCTTTTCTTTCTAACTGGTAATGGCATTGACAGCTCTCTGGTCTCCATGTTAACCTAAAACCATTGAGCTGGCAATAGTGATTTAACTTAGCTGGTAGGTTTACAGACATATGAATTGCAACTGTCTCATCCCATCCTGCCAAGATAAATGATTTCTTTTCTTTGCTTCAAATATAATTATGTTCCTGATTAATAACAAATGTGAAGACACAGACTCTGAAGCAATATGAAAGCAACCAATTTTCAACCATCAAAATATTTGTTGTATAACCATTTAAAAAGGATTCACCAAACTCACAGCCAAGATGCCAAACTTTTTCAAGGACAAAGGGCAAGTGGGGTCTGTGAAGCAAGCTCTAACTCTCTCAAGTCATTTGAGAAAAGAACAAATTCTCTTGACTGCTTTAAAGCTTCGTAATTCACAGCGAGCAAGCAGTTCATTTCTGTTAGGATATGGCCTAAGAAAAATATTGCTTTATTTTCCTTGGTTGTTCAAAGGAGACAGTTAATACCAGTAGAAAATCGAGTCACCTCTTTTTAAATATATATTTTCTTCTTCTTTCTCCTTATCATTTCTGGATTCTGAACACCTGCCTCTTTAAAGAGCTGAAGACAAGGCTTCCTAACTAGGAAAATGACATAAGACCATATACCATATTTTTCCTTTAAATAACTGTGAAAATTGTGACTATTTTATTACAATTATTTTAATTATAGAGATAGCTTAACAATATCTTATGAATTGATTTGAGAGTCCTCTGACCTCCATAAGATCATGATTCTTTCAAGTCAGGAAAGCCGTTCCATTTACCTTTGCATTTTACCATCAACCCCATGCCTTGTATTCAAGAGGTGTTCAACAAAGCTGTGTTGGATTGATTTGAATAGAGAGAGCTGACTGGCTAACCAATCTTGAAATTCAGCTTCTGAATCATTTTAGAAGCTTTAGGAACATTTGATGACTATTGTAGAAACATCAGTCAAAATGGTAATTAGAAGATACCCATGAAGAAGCATTGCTTAAATATATATGACATATACTTGTGATACCTGACAATACAAGTAACCTGTTACATAAATAGAAAAGTAAATTCCACCAATCAAGTATTCTCTTTGTCCTTCAATTAGTCAATTAAGTATATGGTTTATCAGACCATAAAATTCGACTCAATTTCAGTTGGTCTTCATTATACCAAATCATATTAATCCACATGACACTATAAATGGGACAAACTTGAAATTACTGGGAGCATGAGGAAGCATTCAAGAGACAGCTGATTAAAGCTTCTGAAAAATCAGTTGTGGGGAAATCTTTTATTATAAAAAATTATATTTGGATTATATTCAGATTAGTAACATTTAAAATAAGGCAAATGGATTTCCTTAAAAATCAATATTCTATAGGCCCTATAATACATACCCTGTTTTGCACTGCTTAATTATATTTAAATTCAGGGCCTATTCAAAACTTGTAATGGACATGGAAAAAGCAATATATCTTTATTTTAAAAATATAATCAGTTTTGGGTGATTTCTTATTTGTAATTCCCATTAGTTTCTATCTCTATTAAAGAAGCTCCTCAACTTATGATGGGGTTACATTCCAGTAAAGCCATCGTAAGGTGAAAATATCATTAAGTCAAAAACACATTCAATGCATCTAACCTACGGGACAGCACAGCTTAGCCTAGCCTAATATAAACATGCTCAGAACACTTACATTAGCCTACGAATGAGCAAAATCATCTGACACAAAGCCTGCTTTATAATAAACTGCTGCATATCTCATGCAATTTATTGAATACTGTACTAAAAGTGAAAAACAAAATGCTTGTACGGGTACCCGAGGGACAGTTTCTACTGAAGTCTTACTGCTTTTGCATCATCATAAAGTCAAAAAACCGTAGGTCAAGCCATCTTAAGTCAGGACCTCCTGTATTTTTAAAGGTTTTATAAAAGGAAAAGAAGGAGAGAGTAAATTTAAATGATATAATTGTTGATGCATCAGAACATTAGGCTGCTCTTTCATTTTACTTATGTGAAAAAAGTAACTGAAGGCTTGATGGCAGTGAGACAGAGTGTGAGGTAACAACTAGAAAAAGATCACATAAGCTAAATATGTCAATTAAAGTCTTCTGGCCTGAGTGGTAAGACAGAGAGAGTGATTTATACATAATTTTCGTAAAGCTTACTATTGTGAGCAGCTATGCCATCTTTCATTGTAGCATGCTTCATATTTGCAGAGCATCCGAATGCACGGAATATTCTTACCATCACAACACAGTTAAGCATGTTTACGCATGTACACACACACACACACACACACACACACACACACACACAGAAAGAGAGACAGAGAGAAGGTAGTCAATGGCTACCTTGCAATTTCCAACCACAAACCGCTGTCAGAATGAATACTATGTTTTAGCTTCTCAAATAACTGGAAATAACACCAGATTAAGTAAAGAAGACAGCTGCTGCCTTCCAGGATTCACAATCTGAGGCATATACATACATTGTGCTCAGTGTTGATCAAACTCACTGGGTAACTGCTTATCAAATTACATTAAGTTTTTTTTGCCCTGTGGGAAGAGCTGAAGATCATAATAATGGTTATCACAGCAGATGTTAACTAAATAAAAAAAGATCTATTATGGTCTAGAGCATGCATGCATTTTTCATATCAGGTGCTGTGGAACTCTGCATATTTTTATGAGTCACTGCTAAGGAGATGATGTTAAATAAAACAAACCAGACAATGAAGAGTACTTGTGGGATTCTGGTGACATGTAGTTCAAAAACAGGCAACACCAATCTATGCTGTTAGAAATGAGGACAGTGCCTACCCTTGGCGGCTAGTGACTGGCAGCCACAGTAAGGGGATGAAATGGCTCCTGCAAAGGCTTAAGGCTGTTTCCTGATCCCAGTGCAGGCTGCATGGGTGTGTTCATGAAAACTCAGCAGGCTGTATATTTATGATTTCCATACGTATCAGTGTGTGCATAACACATCAATAAATGTTCCTCACAAACAGTTACCATTGACAAACCAAGTCTACGACCTTTCTCCTTTTCTCTCTTTCTCTTTAAACACACATATAATATGACACACACAAGCTTTAGGATCATTTGATGACTACTGTAGAAACATCTACCAAACTAGTAGTTAGAAAATACCCATGAAGAAGCATTACTTAAATATATATGACATATACTTGTGATACCTGATAACACAACCTGTGACCTAAATAGAAAAGTAAATTCCACCAATCAAGTATGCCCTTTGCCCTTCAATTAATCAGTTAAGTAAATGGTTCATCAGACCACAAAATTCAACTCAGTTTCAGTTGATCTGCATTATACCAAGTCATACTAATCACACATGCACCTCCCCCACACACATACACCTGCACGCATACATGCCTCCACATCATTCCCACATGCACCCACACATGACACACACAACACACACACAACATGCATGCACCCAAATACCCAATTCACACCGTACACACCCACACACACAACACATATACAATATGCACACATCCAATCAGTATGTTCTCAGTGAGCAAAGACTAAAGAAAGTATATACAGAAGGGTCTTGCCCTTTAGACTTTGATTCTTAAGTTGTCATCACCATAAATATCTATGATGAAGACTCACTGAAAAGCCACGTTTTAACTTCCCCTTAAAATTTTTAAAATATCATAAGAATAGCTGTGCTGCCACAGAAGGCAGGTTCAGAGAAATTAGGAAGATTGCTGCAGCCTCACAACCAAGCAAAGGATGAGGATTTCAAGGTCAGATCTTTATGACTTTGAAGGCAACTACATCATGACATTTTACTGACAGTTGACTGGAAGCAGATTTACGGCCTGGGCCTGCTCCACAGGGAAGAACTGTGGAATCCTGAAACTACCGGTCTGGACTCTCTTCCACGCAGAAATCCCAGAACAGAAGCTCCTGATGAGGACTTTCTATTCCATGTGGTCTCTGAGAACAGCCAGGAGCAGGAACTAACCCCCTAAGAGACAGAACTGAGCTCCTCTCACTAACAGCTCCTCACACATAGGTCTGAGAGTTTCTAAACATTATGTCTTCTGAAGAGTATAAAGATTCTTTATGAAACAGGTGAGTCCCTATGAAAGGACAGGCACCTGAGGAAGGAAGGCAATTTTTTTTTTTTTTTTTTTTTTGGTTTTGCACTTGCATGTGTCTTTTTTTTTTTTTTTTTGAGACAGAGTTTTGCTCTTGTTACCCAGGCTGGAGTGCAATGGCTCGATCTCGGCTCACCGCAACCTCCGCCTCCTGGGTTCAAGCAATTCTCCTGCCTCAGCCTCCCAAGTAGCTGGGACTACAGGTGTGCACCACCATGCCCAGCTAATTTTTGTATTTTTAGTAGAGACGGGGTTTCACCATGTTGACCAGGATGGTCTCGATCTCTTGACCTCGTGATCCGCCTGCCTCGGCCTCCCAAAGTGCTGGGATTATAGGCGTGAGCCACCGCGCCCAGCCTGTCTTCATTTTTATAACATTTATTGAGCAACTACTGTAAGCCAAGCCCTAAGGATATGATGATAAAGAAGGCAAATGCCTTGGATAAGAAATCCCTCCTAGTAAGAGGAGGGCAGGGTTTTCATACCTCAAAAGTGTGGCTCAAAAAAGAAACAAAAGAAGGAAGGAAGAAAGAAAGAAAGAAGGGAGGAAAAGAAGGAAAGTGAACAGACAGTGGAGTATTCATGGCGAAATGAAGGTGTGGACACAATACATCCTCCTAATAGAAACCAGACCCCTTAACAAGAAGAAATACTCTTTGTTCTCAACTTTCAGTCATTAGAGAAAAAATCTGATACTATGGGCCTGAAATAGAGACTAACTACAGATGGGGTCAGAAAACTAGTTTTCACATTCACACCAAGCACTTTTCCAGTTGTGTCCCATTGTCATAAACTACAAACGAAAAAAATAACAGAGGCAAAAATACACGGGAACCCTGCTTCTGCTATGCTGAGTAATTGGCTAAAGCCAGTTCACGACTTTCCATGAATACTGCCTGAGATTTGTAGGAATTCATCTTTGTCTAGGATCTCTTCTGTTTATATTTAAAAGCCACACAGTAGCTTATACTGTTAGTCATTGGAATAAATTATTTTTTTTACTTGCAAAGTATTGTTGGTGACAGTGATTTCCATAATCTTCTCAGGAAATTCTTAAATCTTTCCTACTGAAAGCCTTTTTAATATTTTAATTCTAACTTCAAATTGGCAGCCAGAAGATAGGAAATATAGTCTTATTTTTGTACTCTGAGACATTCAGAAATAAAACAGAGAAGTGAAAGAGAGAGAGAGAGCGGAGAAATGGCATAGTTGTTCATTCTTTTTTATTACATCAGCAACAGAAGCCGGCCATCAATAACTCTTACTTGCTGCTTGCCTGCAGCTATTACTTGTCTGATATTGGTAAAGTTCTCTATATTTAAAGGTGTCTGAAAGCACCAACTTATTTATAAACTTTGAAAGGCACTGGTTAAAATGTACTTTGGTATATTCTGTTCCTCGGAGCTGCATTTACTCCTCAAACACTTAAGCCCCTATGAGTTTAATCTCTACTGAAGTTTTAGTTGTATCAACCTTGAATAGACTAGACTCCTTTAAAAGAAAAGGAAATAATCAAGTCACTGGAATAACCTTTATCCCTAGACTCCGGCATTTCCCTCAAGTGAGTGATTCTTATTGTCACACTAATTAAGTAAAAACATAAAGACGTTCCCAATGCTTTTCACAAGAGAGCTTTTCTGGCAGATTTTATTTTATGAAATCTGTAAAATGCTAGGAGGTGTATTAATTAACTGCAGTGATGCTAAACATATATGGAATACATAATTAACTACCACATGATACAATTAGTACTTGAATACTAAAGATTTGTCTAGAAAGAAAGTCTTTGTTTCTCAAGAAAGGACATAGACCTGAGACTGTGGTGGTGATTTTTGTTTCACCAGCTGGAAAATGTCAGTTATCAGCAACTAAAAGGTGTATTTCTATATGGATGGCAGTAAAGTACTCCATAGTGGATAGATGAGGCCAGCGAGTAGAAAGAAGGGAAATAAATGAGAGCTAGAACTGAAATTGAGATTGATTGTGGCCTGTGTTTCTCTAAGTAAAAAACCCATTTGGTTAGAACAAGTTATGTACCCCAAAAAGTGAATCGTTCCTGCTGTTATTTCCTAGTCATCTGATCTCAACTGGAATCACCGTGCAAAGCTCAAACTCAATCTAGACCTTTCATTCAGATCTCCCCAAAATAAAGACAATGATCCGAAATAACTTGCTCATCCACTGCCAATCAGAACACCTGGATGTTAGCCTATTCCTAATGTATTCTTCCTTGTTATTTTATGTCTAATCAAATAAGTTAATCAACATAGAAATTAAAGAACGTAATCTGAAACAAAGAGTTCAAGTGAAACAAACCAGGAATCTACAGAATAACAGACTAATTTAAGTCATGTTATTAAATAACTATCTTTTCTTTTTTTCTGAGACGGAGTCATGCTCTGTCGCCCAGGATGGAGTGCAGTGGCGCGATCTCGGCTCACTGCAACCTCTGCCTCCCTGGTTCAAGCAAATTTCCTGCCTCAGCCTCCCAAGTAGCTGGGACTATAGGCACGCTACCACACCCAGCTAATTTTTATATTTTTAGTAGAGACAGGGTTTCACCATGTTGATGAGGATGGTCTCGATCTCTTGACCTCGTGATCCACCTGCCTTGGCCTCCCAGAGTGCTGGGATTACAGGTGTGAGTCACCGCGCCCAGCCTAACTATCTTTCACTGAATACCTGAATATACACAAGGCATTAAGTCAGGCACTGGAGGTGGAGATCACTTCCTGCTGCTTTGGCTGTGTCTCCCTGGCGGGTGATGAGAGTCAGGTGGTTGTCAAAGGGCAACTGCAGTGCCCAGTGTCGCGGTGTGCAGCTTCCAACTCCCGGACGCCCAGATCAGAGTTTTCTTGAACTTAATAGTACAAGCAGGCCTTAGTCCTTTTAGTAATTTTTAAGTACCCAATTCCCTGTCTTAAATCCCGTGGTTTTTATTTTCTGCAATAAATGCTAGTTGGTTCATGAATGCTCTATTTCAGCAAACTAGGGATGAAATGGAAGCCAGGTGAGAAATGAGAGAAAAATACATGGATGAGTCATCATCATTCATTCATTCATGCATACATTCATTACATGATTCACCCACATAATTATTTATTGACCATGTACTATGTTCCAGGCACTGTTACTGCCTAAAAGCGCTAACCTTTTAAGAATGATGGTAAGGATTGTATTAAGAAATGTCCAAGGTCACTCCAAAGCAGCAGACAGAAAACCATCTCATGCACCCTGACAGGTACACCACTGGGCTTTCATCATTCATGATCTTTTCAATGCTTAAAATTGTTTTAACATAATCTGATTTCTTTCTCTGTCCAAAGCATGAGGTTCATTCAAAGGGTTTCAACAGCAAACATAATCCTTCCTGTCTCTTTTCTAAGGGGATTTCTGGATGTACCCATGAGACAAACAACAAGCAAGCAGAGGGGCCTTCTCCAAGCTTTACCCCCTGGTTTATCAGCCTTACCTTTAAGTAGAAAGTAGGAACAGAGAATGGATTAACAGGCACTTCCATACATTATATAAATAAAATGGACATTAAATGGAAAAAAAAAAGAAAGAAAAAGAAAAAGAAACCAGGGTAGTGATGGGAGCAAAACAGAGAACTGAGAACATCCACTAATGCTAATTCCTCTGGCTCAGATTTCTCCATAGTGTACCATGTTTGAAATCCCTGATAACTGGCTGAAGGGCCTTCATCTCTGTATCTTTTGCCCATTTTCTCTGTTATTTATTATAGTTTCTCCTGAGTGACATTAAGTTCAAAGAGATATTTCTCTTTTAAACTTTATCTGTAAATAATTACTTATGATATGTATCCTATAATATAAAAATAAACAGACTGAAATCTATACACAATTTGCATAATACTACTATGCATATAGGGTTAGAAAATATTCTGTCACTGTAGAAAGTAGGAATTACATTTTCTAAAAACTTATATTAAAATTCATATAAATGATTACTAGCAAAAAGGGAATGCAGTTCTCTTTCAAAGAAGCAATGGGTTTAGATACACACGAATAAGTAAGAATGTCTACTCAAGTAAGAGAAACACAAAAACTTCCTCTGGTCAAGACAAAAAAAAAGCTGATATGTAATTACATTTTCAGGAAACATCATCAAACTCCTTGCCATGACCTGAATATGTCCCCCCAAAATTCATATATTGAAATTTTAATCCTCAAAGTGATGGTATGAAGATGTGAGGAATCTTGGAAGATAGTTAGGTCATGGGAGTGGAGCCCCGATAAACAGAATTAGTGCCCTTTTAAAAGATGCTCTAAAGAGATCTCTCACTCCTGTCACATGAGGTCACAGCAAAAAGCCAACAATCCAGGAAGCAGGCCCTCACCAGCACCTTGATGTTGGACTTCCCAGCCTCCAGAAAGGTGAGACATACATTTCTGTTGTTCATAAGCTACCCACACTAAGGTATTTTGTAATAGCAACCTGAATGGACTAACATATTCACAAAAATTTGTCAGTCACATTAACTGGACAATTTGAGCATCAGTCCTGATACTCACAGTGAATGGCAATGGTAACCCTTTGGTTGGAATCTCTTTGAATTTTTCACTACCATCTGTGAGTAGCGTCTGCTGCCCAGGCCTTACCCTTATCCTGCAGACCTGCTCTGTCCTTCATGAACATGCTACCCCTGGTACAAGTACTTAGGATGCATAACTTCCTGTCGCACATTCAGCTAAATCATGTCTATCCTTGAAGGTACACTGCACATTCAACCTCTTCTTGGAGTTAATGCCAATTGTCCTGGCTTGCAACGATTTCCTGTTGATACGAATGCCTCCTGCATTTACAGGAGGCATTAGACAGGACTAACAAGACAGGACTAACTAGCAAGGTGCTTCCTATTTATCTGAAGTATGGGCTTATAATCCCTAAACTTGTATTTTAGTTCAGCTCAATCTTTAAGCATTTCTTTAGTGCCTGGTCCTCTAAAGGTCTCCACTGCAAGGCGGTGGTACAAAGGTGGAAAGACATTGGAGTATGACTTTAAGAAGCAGACAGTCATTCTGGGAATCGCCTAAGTATAGAGAGCATTTATCTGAAACAAGTGAAAAGCAAAGATGAGAGAGGCTCATTGTGTTTTCATACTGCAGAAAGGAAAACAGTGACGGAGAAACTATCCAAAAGGAAAAGAGAGTCACTACGGTGCAGATGGCCTTCCTTGAGGGGTCTCTCTAGTGGCACCATCATGACAGTCCAAGCTGAAAGGTAGTATGTCCGGTTTTTCTCACTCAACTGAACTACTAGGGACTGTGTATGATGACTAAGACCCAAGAGCACTGTCGATTGAGTAACTTTTACCTTCCCTCTTTCCCAGTGCCGACCGAGAGCTCTTGAAGTCACAGGCACCTTTGGCTCACATATCTGAGCTGGTCCCAACAGTGTTCCTGGAGGTCCCAGAAAACCAAAGAACATAGATTCATGCTTAAATGCATCCTCTCAAAAAATAAAAACTTAATACACTGCCCATGACACAATTTCACTTTTTTATAACAGATCTCTGTCTGTATACCTCTCTCAATCCTTTTGTTTCTTGCCAAATTCTGGGTAAGAGAAGTCTACAAATCATGTTTAAAGTTCCTCATCATTTGTTCACTCTCTTAGAACCTGACTCATGCTCCAGTCCCAGCAATCAACTCCACTGAATGCCATTCTTTATCAAGGTTAAGCAATGGGGAAAGGATTCCCTGTTCAATAAGTGGTGTTGGGAAAACTGGCTAGCCATATGCAGAAAGCAGAAACTCGACCCCTTCCTGACACCTTACACTAAAATTGACTCCAGATGGATTAAAGACTTAAACATAAGACCTAACACCATAAAATCACTAGAAGGAAACCTAGGCAAAACCATTCAGGACATAGGCGTAGGCAAGGACTTCATGACCAAAACACCAAAAGCATTGGCAACAAAAGCCAAAATAGACAAATGGGACCTAATCAAACTCCACAGCTTCTGCACAGCAAAAGAAACAGTCAATAGAGTGAATCGGCAACCAACAGAATGGGAAAAAATTTTTGCAGCCTACCCATCTGACAAAGGGCTGATATCCAGAATTTACAACGAGCTAAAAAAGATTTACAAGAAAAAAACAAACAAGCCCATTCAAAAGTGGGCGAAGGATATGAACAGATACTTTACAAAAGAAGACATACATGAGGCCAACAAGCATATGAAAAAATGCTCATCATCACTGGCCATTAGAGAAATGCAAATCAAAACTACATTGAGATACCATCTCACACCAGTCAGAATGGCAATCATTAAAAAATCTGGAAACAACAGATGCTGGAGAGGATGTGGAGAAATAGGAACACTTTTACACTGTTGGTGGGAGTGTAAACTAGTTCAACCATTGTGGAAAACAGTGTGGCGATTCCTCAAGGACCTAGAAATAGAAATTCCATTTGACCCAGCAATCCCATTACTGGGCATATATCCAAAGGATTATAAATCGTTCTACTATAAGGACACATGCACACGAATGTTCATAGCAGCACAGTTTACAATAGCAAAGACCTGGAACCAACCCAAATGCCCATCGATGATAGACTGGACAGGAAAAATGTGGCACATATACACCATGGAATATTATGCAGCCATTAAAAACGAGGAGTTCGCGTCCTTTGTAGGGACATGGATGAACCTGGAAACCATCATTCTCAGCAAACTGACACAAGAACACAAAATCAAACACCACATGTTCTCACTCATAGGCGGGTGTTGAACAAGGAGAGCACATGGACACAGGGAGGGGAGCACTATACATGGGGGTCTGTTGTGGGGGAGTGGGGGGGACAGCGGGGGGGTGGGGAATTGGGGAGGGATAGCACGGGGAGAAATGCCAGATATGGGTGAAGGGGAGGAAGGCAGCAAATCACACTGCCACGTATGCACCTATGCAACAACCTTGCATGTTTTTCACATGTACCCCAAAACCTAAAATGCAATAAAAAAAAAAAAAAAAAAAAAAGTATAAAATAAAATAAAATAAAATAAAATTAAAAAAAAAAAAAAAAAAAGAACAATGCCCAAGTCAGGCTGTGGGTCCTCTTCTCACTGTCGGCCTCCTTCTCACGGTTTGTGATATTCTGTCTCCCACTAGTTTTCCTTTCTAAATCCTGTTTCTCCCTCCCCGTTTCTGTCCTTGTCTTTCTTTCTTTCTTTCTTTCTTTCTTTCTTTCTTTTTTTTTTTTGTAAGATGGAGTCTCACTCTGTCACCCAAGCTGGAATGCAGTGGCATGATCTCAGCTCACTGAGACCTCCACCTCCGGATTCAAGTGCTTCTCATGCCTCAGCCTCCTGTGTAGCTGAGACCACAGGTACATGCCACCATGCCCGGCTAATTTTTGTATTTTTCGTAGAGATGGGGTTTCACCATGTTGTCCAGGCTGGTCTAGAATTCCTGGCCTCAAGTGATCCATCTGCCTCGGCCTCCCAAAGTGCTGGGATTACAGGAGTGAGCCATCGCACCCAATTCCCTTTTCTGATCTTTCTTCTCCAATTCTCCCTGTATTAGCTGACTTTTGCTGTGTAACAAAAATGTCTGAAGCACGAGTGGTCTGCAACACTTATTTATTACACATCTACAGAGTTCAGCTGGGTATCTACAGATCTTGGTCGAGCTTATCCACGTATCTGTATATCGGCTAAGGACTCTGGGTTTCACCCCAGAGATTCAAGGATGGTTCAACGTATACAAGTCAATAAATGTGATTCACCACATAAACAGAACTTTAAAAGAAAAAAAATCATACCATCATCTCAATAGATGCAGAAAAGGCATTGAATAAAATCTAGTATCCCTTTATGATAAAAAAAAAAAACCTTCAACAATCTAGGCATAGAAGGAGCATACCTCAAAATAATAAATGTCATATATGACAAACTCACAGCCAGAGTCACACTGAATAGGAGAAAGTTGAAGCGTTCCTCCTAAGAACTGAAACAACATGAAGATGGCTACTTTCATGAATTCTGTTCAACACAGTACTGGAAGTCTTAGCCAGTGAAGGAGAAAGAAATAAACGGCAGCAAAACTGGAAAACTATCTCTGCTTATCTAGAAAGCCCTAATGACCCTTCTCCAAAAGATTCCTAGATTTAATCAATTCAGTAAAGTCTCAGGTTACAAAATCACCGTACACAAATCAGTAGCACTGCTATAAACCAACAACAACCAACCTGAAAATCAAATCAAGAACACAATCCCCTTTAAAATAGCTGCAAAAAATAAAAAATAAAAAAACCTAGCAATATATTTAACCAAAGAGGTAAAAGATCTCTAAGAGAATTACAAAACACTGCTGAAAGAAATTAGAGGTGACACAAACAAATGGAAAGCCATCCATCCCATGGTCACAGATTAGAAGAATCAATATCGTGAAAATGACTATATTGCCCATTGCATATTCAATGTAATTCCTATCAAAATACTAATGTCATTTTTAAAAGAATTAGAAAAAACAATCCTAAAATTCATATGGAACAAAAACAGAGCCCAAATAGCCAAAGCAATCTTAAGCAAAAAGAACAAATCTAGACCAGGCGTGGTGACTCATGCCTGGAATCTTAGCACTTTGGGAGGCCGAGGTGGGCAGATCATGAGGTCAGGAGATCAAGACCATCCTGACTAACATGGTGAAACCTTGTCTCTACTAAAACTACAAAAAAAAAAAAAAAAATAGCTGGGCGTGGTGGCACACACCTGTAGTACCAGCTACTTGGGAGGCTGAGGCAGCAGAATCACTTGAACCTGGGAGGTGGAGGTTGCGGTGAGCCGAGATTGTGCCACTGCACTACAGCCTGGGCAACAACAGCAAGATTCTGTCTCAAAAAAAGAACAAATCTAGAGCATCACATTGCCTGATTTCAAATTATACTATAAGGATACAGTAACCAAAACAGCACCATACAGGTATACAAGTGACAAACAAACCAGTGAAAGAGAATAGAGAAATCAGAAATAAAGCAAATACAACCAATTGATCTTTGACAAAGCATACAAAAATGTAAACTGGGGAAAGAACACTTTATTCTTTTTTTTTTTTTTTTTTTTTTTTTGGAGATAGAGTTTCACTCTTGTTACCCAGGCTGGAGCTCACCACAACCTCTGCCTCCTGGATTCAGGCAATTCTCCTGCCTCAGCCTCCTGAGTAGTTGGGATTACAGGCACGCGCCACCATGCCCAGCTAATTTTTTGTATTTTTAGTAGAGACGGGGTTTCACCATGTTGACCAGGATGGTCTCGATCTCTTGACCTCGTGATCCACCCGCCTCGGCCTCCCAAAGTGCTGGGATTACAGGCGTGAGCCACCGCGTCCAGCCAAGAACACTCTATTCTATAAATGGTGATCGAAAAACTGGATAGCCACTTGTAGATGAATGATACTAGGTCCCTATCTCTCACCATATATAAAAATTTCTACAGAATGGAAGAAAATATGTACAAAGTATGCATCTGACAAAGGCCTAGTATCTACAAGAAACTCAAACAGATCAGCACGAAAAAACAAACAACAGAAAAAAACAATACTGTTTTAAAATTTTAGTGAGGCCACAATTTAGTATTGGCCAAGTGCCACGCTACACATGATATGTTACATGTATTATCCCCAACACACTCTAATAATAGACAGTGTGAGCCCCATTCTACATATGAAGACAATAATGATTAGAGTAATTAACTAACATGCCAAAGACACATAGCCCCTGAGTCACAGTACCACTTCTAAGGACAGCAAAACTACACTTCCTATACCCTTTCTTAACCTAAACCACACAAATACAGAGAGACTCTGGTTTCTCCTCTTAGAAACATACAACTGGAAAACATTTAGAAAGATTAGGGTAATAAAGGCTTAATATATCACCTCTGTTTTAGGTTTTTGCATCTCAAGGCCAAAATGAAAGAAAAATGTTTAACACAAAAAAATGAGACTTTCAATTTTCTAATGGCAGAAATTAAAGCACCACTGAGGTTTATAGGTTGTGGCAGGTAAACCTCTCTCAAATTATAATATTTAGGGAAAATTGCCCATTTTGCATTTTAGGACAAAGGCTACGTGGCCTCATTTTTATTGCACAAATTTGGAGTAATTTCTGATCAACAAATTACTTTTAAATTGCTTTCTATGCATATTCCTTCAGAAATCCAATTACAATTCCATTATGGGGAGGAGTGAATTAGAAAGTGAAGAGATGCTTGCATAAAATTAACATACCAATGGTTCTCCTTGCATTGATAAGCAAATTTCTTTTCATATCAGAAACAATTCATACAAAGATACTCATTATAGACACTGGAATCTGTCAGCACATTGCAAACAGCGTAACATGATCATGCTGTACCCAACATTGGTCCAATTTCAAATTAGACCAATCAGTCCTTCAATGAAAGCTACAGACTGAAAAATGTTTCTTCTGGATATGAGCAGTCATTAAAAAAGTCTTTGACTTACAGCTACAAAGTTATTGCCCGCTCTTCAATGTGTGATAATTACTAGACTTTTCTGATAATTACTGGATTTGGTTCTACTCAATTTGATTTTCACGTTTTGAGATTGAGAAGAATAAAATATCTTTGTACCAATGTGAGAGAAAATAAATTATGAGAGTTTCATCTTGTGCGTGACTTGTAATCTGTGGGAAAATATGTAAGCACATGAAACGATGTTGGATAATAGTCATATAAGTAACAAACAGAGAACTCTCCACAGGTAAATTCTACAATTTTGTCTAACAGCAAAATTCTCTGTCTATAAGCAAAGTAGCTATATGCCTATTAGAATTACACTTACAAGTTAAAATAGACATTCATTTAGAGGTTGTATCTATGTGTACTTAACTCTTTTCCTTTGGGAAAAAAATGTGATTAATCTGAAATAGAGAAGGGAATCACAATGCCACCATTTGCTAATGTATGCCTTTATATTCTCATTTTAGTAAGAGGTATGCTACTCTTTGGACAGTGTCAGCATTAGTCTAAATAATTTGTTTTAGAGGCAATATCCCTGCTAAATGGAGTGAAGATAATTTTCAGTCTTCACTCAAAAGAAAGAACTCAGCAATTTTTTCATAATATCGTCAATAAAGATGTCTCAATTTCATACACCTGAGACCCATGTCGTGGGTTAACTTCACTACAGGTTGACCATGTGACATAAAGAAGACAGCTTTATGATTAAAGTTCTAACTCATGGAAGTATTGTAGGTCTTGGCTTAAGCTTTAGAATTCTTGATCTTTCCCATCTAGTGGTTGAGCTAGAAGATAATGATATGAAGCTCTCTAAAGAGGATCAGATGGGCAATATCAAAAGCACCAGGGTTCTACATATGCAGAGCTTTCCGAAATTCAAGATTGGCTTCTATCTCCTTGAGAGGAAAAACATGCATATGTTTGGTCAGAAAAGAAAATGATTTCTGAACCATGTCTCTTAACCCCTCACTAAGGATCCCTCCTGCAATGTGCCCTTATAATAATAACCCCACAGTTGGATCTCAAGACAAGCACCCTGCTTACAAGAAGACATTCAGATGTGTCATGAAAAATAAACAAATCGAAAGTGAAGAGCAAAGTGGGAACATATGAAACACACTGGAAATCTCCAGCACTGGGAAGTCAGCTGTGAAAATAGCTTGTTAAAGTCACCCTGGGTTTGATTAAAGAATAAAACCTTTCTACAAAAACAGCTATGTTTGAAGTCCACCACTGCTACAAGATAAAATAAAGCCTTTAAGGAATTTTCAAGAAAGAAAGACATGCAATGTTTATGAAAATGAAGTTCTGCTGACCTCATGTGTGAAATCACTTTAAGCTGGTATACAAGTGTCTTACTGAAAACCTCAAATTGAAGGAGTCACACTTGTTGGGAGAGCATCGTAAAAGTAACAAGCACTCTCTGTCCTACATATGTGCTATGTTCTTTGTCACATATGGAAATGCTGAGCTTTGAATGCATTGAAGAAAATCAGACTAGACGTAAATCAGGGTCCAGAATATTTTGACCAAAAACCTGAGCACAGCAACTTGGGATATCATTGCTAATAATGCTGTCTCAGATTGCATTTGCAGTAATGAGGGAAACTATACTGTGATTAGATATTAAGTTTCTTTCTGTCTCTGTTACCTCCACTAAAAGCATGAGAACTATATAAACTATATAAATTATATAAAGCATCAGATATTTTATAAACCCTATAGCTTTTCTGCTTATATGAATTCAAGCAGTTGACAATGTTAAATACAGTTCCCCTGAAAAATCGAAGAGTGTATTAAAGACTGATGATTTATATGTTTTTGGGTTATTCTGTAGAAACACCTTCTAATCACTATTTCCCTTGTAAGTGACATTTATAAATCCCTCTTTCTTTTCTTAACCTAAAAACCTGAAAGATTTCCTCCTATTTTTCCCAAAAAGATAATGAATAGAACTTGTACTGAAACCACAATACTCCAGTTCTACAGAGAAGACATGCAAGGAGAAATTCTCAGAAGATTTGCTTTCAATAAGCAAACTCACTGCCAGTTAGACAAAGCATGAGGTTTATCTGAATTGTTCTGAAACCAGAGCTAGGAATTCTGGGAGGTCAAACTCTTGTTACACTTCTAGAATTTCTTGGGTCTCTTAACACAGGCATGAGCTTTAGGTCCAACAAAAGTTTTGTTCAGTGCAAAACCAACATTCAGGAGCCCATTGAATCATGAGTCTATGCCATATAACATTCAAAGAGTGTTCCTGCTGCAGCAGGACTCTTAGCCTTAGAGGGCAACAGCTAACAGGTGTGCTCTGTGCAAAACACTGAGGTTCTCATTTCAGTTCAGTCCTTTCAGAGAAAAGAAGCTTGGACAATTAGCTTTTACTTTGGCTCATGTCCTTATTTGTAAAATGAGGGAGATAGACAAGCATTCCTTCTAAGTTTGTTTCACTAACCATCGCTATGAGCAAAGCAAAAGATAAAAGGAGGGGAAAGGAATATTATGGTGTCAGAAAATTAGCAAATTTTCTAAAGGGAAACAGTTTCTTTATAACAGGACTTCTCAGAGCCTTGAAATGAAGCCTCCTTGTCCACTTGACGCATATCTAAAGCACATTAAATATTCTTAAGTTGTGCCCACTTGTAAAGTGCCCATTGTGTGCCCATAATTTTCCGTTTCTCTCAGAAGAAATATGTTCCTTATGTTTAAAAAATAGTAACTGCTCTTTCCTGGGGTTGGGGGAGAAGAAATTAGGATAACATTTCATCCCAAGAAACATTTAATATGCAAGAGTGCAGTTTCTTTTTCAATCCATTGCCTACTCCTCGATTGCGAGATTGTTCTCCTTTCTGAGACCAGGTTCACACAGACTTTCCAAAGCTCTGCTCCCAGCATCTCTCCTACTAGCTATTTGAACCACAGATTTCATATTCAGAGCAAGTGAGGAGTTAATGGATTATTTGCTTTGGCAGCTTAGAGCAATCTGCTCTCACCACGTTCGTGCTTTTTTCCAGTTTTCTTTATTCCTTTTCCTGACTGAATCTCCATCATCATTTTTTGGCTTTCTGCACCACCACACTCCTCTAATACTAAAGAGATGCTGAAGACTTTCTCTTCCCTCTGCCAGAGCAAACAGTCAGAGGACCACGCCTAGCCAAGTGCACTGCGGCTGCACTGGGGAAGTTGGTTTATGCCTGGGAACTTGCAAAAACCAGAACTCTTTCCCAACAAGTTTTGCATCTTTCAACCACTGACATGATTTTTAAAAGACCAACCTACCCCTTAACCCCAAATCTTGTGCTGTATAATGAGAGAGTTAGAAACCAGGTGAGAAGGTTTTTAAAATACATGTTTAAAAACAGTAGAATAATTTAATTTTAATTCAAAGGCATGTAAGGGATGGGGGGAGTAAAAGTAACACAACACACTCTGATTTTATGCCCTGCTTTCCACATATTAGGCAGCAGATGTAATTTTCATCATCCACTTTACATAGGAAAATCTGCACCCCCTGGCTTTGACACAGACCATTTTGAGGCAGGAAACTCAATACCAGAAGGCAGGGTACCAACAGCTTAGCTTACTGCACAGGTTTCCATGAATTTCTAACTGAACATGCATAAAGATGCATAAAACACTGAGACAAGTGGGAGAGTATATTTGGTTAGAACTCGGATAAACACGTTCATGTCACATGTAAGTCCCATGTTAGAATGGCATTCTGAATGTTACTCTCCAACAGTGAGTTGAAATTCAGCCCAAGAGGAAGTGGCACTAAGAGGTACACCACGTGATCAGTGCTTGAAAATTTGGATTCCTCCCCAGAAGACCTATCTCTGGGTTAAGAAATGATTTTATTGCCTAAAAGAATCAAACTGAAAGAAACAGAAAGCGATTGGAGGAAAACCGCATCGATTTCACTCATATTTGAAAGAATATAATCGTCCCCTTTTCTCTTTATAGACGTTTAAAGTTTTACATTGTATAATTGGAACCTTATACCTTTTGCTATATACTGAATGTTTGTGTCCCTCCAAAATTCATACGTCAAAACCTAATCTCCAATGTGGTGATGTTAGGAGATGGGGCGGAGGGGAGGCAATCAGGTTATGAAGGTGAAGCCCTCATGATGGGGGACAAATACTCTTATAAGACGAAGCTCCAGAGAGAGCTTGCCTTCTCCTCCTCTGACCTCCAACATAAGGATACAAGACTTTAGCCATCTGCCAATCAAACCGGACCTGCCAGCACCTTGATCTTGGACTTCCAGCTTTCAGAACTATGAGAAACAAATTTCTGTTGTTTAAACCGCTCAATCTATAGAATTTGTCATAGCAGTACAAAGCGCCTAAGATACCTTTATATTTATTTCATACTCCAAACTCAGTTTTATTTAATAATAGGATTGTAATAATTTATAGTAAGACTATATGCATTAACATTTTAATTCCCTGTGGGAATTTACAGTTTAAAATAGGTTCTTTTTATCACATCAAACAACATTTCAATGAAACTATTAGAAAAACTACAAAGGAAATTTTGACTCCCTAATGATCTAGTGCATTTTCTCCCAGAAGATAAAAAACAGGCTTCTCACCTAGAACAACAGTGCAACTTACGTTAAAAAAAAAATACTAAGCATCACTGCTTTTTTCTTGTTTCTGTTGCACAGGCAAAAATTTAATACACATAGACCAGATTCCCTGGTCTTCTGCCAGCTACTTTAATAGCATATAGAGAATTCACCCTCTATATAGAGAATACACCCTCAAGGATGTAGATCCAATGTCCCTTGACTCCCCAGATGGGTTGGTTCACTAAAATCCCTTGTGCTCCGGTAAAATCCATCCCAGGCCTGCTTTGGTGATGGAGATCTATTCAAGTTGAAACAAAGTTAAGGCCCTTCTGCAAGCAATGATCAGAAACAGAGGTTCCAAGTTGAAAACCCTTTCCTGTACTACCCTGCTCCTGGACAAGCCAGATGCTCAGGGAAATCTGACATCACAGCATAAGGTCTTGCAGCTAGACAGCCCTTTGTCCTTTAAATAGCCCGCTGAACTACATACACTTCTCAGCAAACACAACTACTCTGTTCCTACTGAATAAATCTTCAAGTAGTGTGTTACTCAAAGACAACATGTGTTGTGCGCCATCCACGCAGTTGGTGAAATTTACTAACAAGGGTCCTCCTCCCTACAGTGGAAACTTGGGGAGGATGGAGAAAGGGTCTCACCCCGGTGTGAACACAGGATTCCTAAACATGAGGTGAGAAAGCACCAATATCCAGTGTCAGGACAGAGTGGCAAATGCAACCAGGGAGTTTTCATTTCCAAATGGGTTTTTAATTTTTTTTTTAAGTACCAGGGTACATGTGCAGAATGTACAGGTAAGCGTGTGCCATGGTGCTTTGCTGTACCTATCAACCCATCACCCATGTATTAAGCCCAGCATGCATTAGCTCTTTGGTTTTTATACACTCTTGTAACCAACCTTGAAAAACCACTCTGCCTCACCCAGAGAATGCAAAAGCCAGGGTAGGCATAGGCAGAAACTGAGCTGTACAGCACACTGCCAAGCCTTGAGTGATCAACAACAGCTACTTGATAATTACTAACAGCCAGTATATTCACTCTAACTATGGGCCAAATGCTATGCAAAATGTTTATGTGTATTATCTCATTTACATTTGCAAAGACTCTAGAGGGCAGTCCTATTATCACACTCATTTTACGAGGCAAGAAATGGAGGTGCAGAGAAGCTAAAGAGTTTGCCCCAGGTCATAAAGATGAGAAACTATTAAAGCAAAAAATCCCAGGCAATTTGATATCAAAGACCTTGACCTTCAGATCACCAGTTTCAGTTGCCTTCTCTTAGTCTCAAACTCAGGGGTTTGTAGAGCCTGCGGTGGGCAGATTAATAGTCTCCAAAAGATGGCCATATCCTATTTTTCACAATCTGCTTATGTTATATTACATGTTATAGGGAAGCTAACATAGGAGATATAATTAAAATTGCTAATCATCTGACCTTACAATAAGATTAGCCTGGATTGGCTAGGTAGGTCCAATGTAATCATAAAGACCCTTAACTGTAGAGAGGAAGGAAGAACAGTCAGTGTCAGAGTGGTGCAGCATGAGAAGCATTCGACTGGCCATTGCTGGCTTTAAAGATGGAGAAGGGGCCACACACCAAGGGATGCAGGTGGCCAGGAAAGGCAAGGACACAGATTCTCCCCTACATCCTCTAGAAAGGAAGATTGCTAAGCCAACACCTGAACTTCAGTTCACAGAAACCCATCTCAGACTTCTCACCTGCATAAATGGGTGAGAACAAGTTTGTGTTTTCCATAACACTACATAGAACTGTTCTACAAGTTAAAAAATACATTTAAAGACTCGTCACAAATAAAAAAAATAAGTAAACCAATCTGCATTGTTCTAAGCCATTATGTTTTTGGTCATTTGTTACAACAGTAAGAAGCTATTGTTAATAGAGTCCAAGACTCGCTTGCTGGGTCTTGAAGAGAGAAGCTGATCAAGAGGAAGAACCACGTGGGCCCACAGGTAAGGAGGAAAGTGAGACATAAGCAGAGACGGTTCCTCCCCAAACTAGCTCAGAGCTTGCAGCTTTTCCTCAGGGAAGAGAAACGGAAGCCTAACACAAGAAGCTGCTCTGCGTAGTTTCTGCTGCTGCCTATAACTGGGCAGGAAGATCTTTGCTGTTCTTACCACAGAGTGAGGGCTCATCCTCATCAAATCCCTCTGTCATCTTAATAGAACCCTCCAGGCCCTGTTATACATGGCATCTCTCCTGAGTGGCCTCTACCTGACAATCAGAGTGAGTCAAGACTAATGCTCAGAGTGGGCAGAGCCGGTCAGAGCGCCCTGGAGGGATCTAAGCCCGGCAAAGCTGGTTTCCATCTGCCATCCAGCTCCTGACCCAGGACAGCCTCCACAAGGGTTTGGAGAAAATGCTGCCTTTCAGGTACTAAAGGCTCAAAGTCCCTCATAATCTTAACAGAAACTTTACTCAACTTCTCAGGACCAAGGAAACTGACAAAGAGGATGTTACCCTGGGATTCAAATTTCAGATCTTACAAGCAGGGAGAATAAGGCTTGTTCATCAGATATCAAATGTTAACAGAGCTTAACCTCTTCAGGGCAAAGGTTCCTCTTTTTGAATCAGGGACGATAATCGTAAGATGGTCAGATTTCTGTTTTTTTAAAAAGTCTCTAGATGTGGGAGAAACTTCTCGTGCCCAGCAACATCAGAATCCCCCACTTAGGCTTGGACAGAGTGCTAGATGACAGTCCCCAGTACCTCAGCAAGGTAGGGGCATGTGACTGGCACTTATCAATGGGACGAAGGAAGAGCCTATGTGGGTCACTTTTAGCACAGGCACATGGTCCATACTCTCTTCCTTTGTCTACCAGATGCTGAGGATCCAGGGGAGGAAGCCAAGTCCCAAGGCATGTTGGATGAAGTGACTAGATGGCAATAGCTGAAACCCTGGACCTAGAGAAGAGCCCTCTCATTGACAGCCCATATGGACTTCACTGTGTGCAAGAAATAAAGACTATTGTATTAGGCCACTGGAGTTTCAAGGCCACTGGTTATGGAAATTAGCCTAGACTTCTATGCTGGATTTTACAAACCCAGGAATTCTCCAAGATTGGTGATTCTGCAAGCTGTCTCTCCACTGCCTATGTTTGGATTATCAAGGGAACAAGATGCTCTCTTATAATAGGCTGATGTTTCTCATTAGGCTTTTAGGCTTTTGATCTCAGTGCACGAGTAATTCTTCCTTAGCTGGTTTACTTAGTTTTTTGTTTTTTGGTTTTTTTTTGACAAGAGCCTGAGTTTCTAGAGACAGCTAATTTTTCCTTCCACATCCTCCTATGATGCAACGTTATCGAATGAGTCAGTCTCAGTCAATAACAGATGAAGCAAGGAAATTCACAGGGCCTGCCATGTCACTGGCTTATTTGGTTCAGCCTGTGTTTCAGACAACCTTTCACCAAATTGCCCTTGAACCACCACAGACATATCTTTGTGGAGTAGCTATGAATTAGCGTGACAGAGTAACACTGTAAATGTCAATGTTTTCGGAAAACGTTGACTATGAACGGCACATGGAATAATGCAATTAAAAACAGATGAAGAATTGACTTTGAGGGAGAAAATTATAGAGGGGTGTTAAGCTGATTTTGAAAAACCAATTATATGTTTTATCTAATTTTTAAAAATACAAATGTGTACTCCTATTAGTTTGAATGCATATATTAAGTACTGACTGTTCCACTCATTAGGAATTAATGATACACTAACTTTTGACAACTCTTCTGTTGCCTTAACCTGTAGCAAATTGTTAATTACCACTATAAGTTTCTAACTTACATAAACCCAACTTAGGCAGTGTTCATTCAGAAATGCCCTGATGAGACTCTCAGGTTTTTATGTTATCTGTATGGATTCCTAGACATGGAACCTGGGAGAAGTGACTCTGTTGCTTCTGAACTTCTGCCTGAGTTGCCTTTCTCACCTATGGGATAGGTGTAATGTGAGTGCCTGACTTATAAGGATGGAACGAAAAGAAATAACCCAGATAAAGCATTTCACATCCCACCTGGCACATAAGGAGGATAGTCACATTGCCAGCTATAAACAATATAGGTTTTAGGTAGGTACCCGATCTTTATAGGCTTGAATTTCTTCCCCTAGAAAAATAAAGACAGACACAGACACACATGTTCCCAGAGACAAATGCACTGCTCTGACAAAATTCCCAAACAGCAAACAGAATTTATAGTGTGCCAGTTAGGCAACAGCCGTAACCTGCTGATTGATTATGTAGCAAGTGCATTTTGTTTATGAAACAAAGACTTATTATTATTATTGGCCAATAGACTTTTGAAACATCCTTATGCAAGAGGGACCACCACGTTGTAACATGCTATTGCATAATTTACCTCCATTTTAGAATAATAGGAAGGAATTTCCATGAGCCAGGGAGATCTAAGGCACTTCCTTTAGCCTGGTCTCCAATCTGATCTGGTCCCACTTCACTCAGACCAGCAACATGTGGAAAGGAAGCGGCCCATCCTCCCAAGGGGAGATTCAATCGCCAACAGTGAGTTTCCTTCTGCTGCAGGAAGCTGAAAGCTGAATAACCAATTCAGCAATGCTAAACCCAATCCCTCCCCTCAGGATAGAAGGAAACAGTCCAGTTGAAAATGAATTGGATCCTGGCACTTGAGATACGGAATTTTTTAAAGTTCTTTGTAAATGGGTGGGGCTAGGGGCAGGGAGTCTGTACTTGCCAGCTCTTAAAATTGTTCAAGTGGCCACCAGTGGCTTCACCTGCTGAGTACTGTCATTTGGTCATTTGACATTTGGTCATTCAAGTCACCCTGAACTCTAATGTGTATAGTACCTAGCAGACTGCTTGAGAGACAGTTCAGACCCTGAGCTAAGTGCTCTATGTCTATCATTTCATATCAGTCTTCATGAAAGACTTCTATCCCAGTTACAGATGAGGAAATTGAGACCTAGAGAAGCCCAGTGAGCAGCTGGAATTGGCATTTGCCCCTAATCAATGTTACCTCCAAAGATTGGTGATTCTGCAAGCTGTCCTCCACTGCTTATGTTAGGATCATCAAAGAAAACAAGATGCTCTGTTATAATAGGCTGGACGTGGTGGCTCATGCCTGTAATTCTGGCACTTTGGGAGGCCAAGGCGGGCAGATTGTCTGAGCTCAGTAATTCGAGACAAGCCTGGGCAACATGGCAAAATCCCATCTCTACTAAAAATACAAAAAAATTAGCTGGGTGTGGTAGGCACACCTGTAATCCCAACTACTGGGGAGGCTGAGGCACAAGAATTGCTTGAACCTGGGAGGAGGAGGTTGCATTGAGCTGAGATCATGCCAGTTCACTCCAGCCTGGGCAACAGAACAAGACTGTCTCAGAAAACAACGACAACAACAACAAAACAAACAAAAAAAACACGCTCTGCCCATTAACTATCCAGCGTAGCATGGAGATAATATGCAGTAAATGTTATTTTTTGCAAATGCACTTCCTTTGAAGAAAAACACAGGAGTAGTTAGAATCAAAGACTACTTAGGTCCTTAGCATATTTCCAGGAGAAGAATCCACTAAGTACATCCCTGCTTTCCCTTGACATTTTGACATAATTATTAACAACTAAAAGTACTTCCCTTCCTGTGGCATTTTGCACTTTATAATACATTTCATCACCAGCATTTGATTCTTATCAATATAATTGTGAAGTCATTTCTGCCAGTAGCATTATCCATTTAGTGGGTGTGTGCAGATGATTTGCTTAGGACAGGGGTTTGTGTCTTAGTCCCTACAGGAGAATCAGCTGGGCAACCCTGCAAGCACACCCAGGCGAGAGCTGTTTCCCAAGCCAGGTGAACCAGAAACACTAGGAGATTGGCCAGAGATCAGTAAATTGATTGATAACATGAATAACTTGTATATTGATTACGTGTTGAAGTGAAAACCTTTTGAATATATTGGGTTAAATAAAGTATATTATGAAAATTAATTTCATGTTTCTTTTCACTTTTTCAATGTGGCTACTAGAGAATTTAAAAATACCTACATGGCCCATATTACATTTCTATTGGATGGGGCTCATATTACATTTCTCTAGGATGGTGCTGCCTTAGGGCAAGTCTGTTCTTGCTACTTCACTGTATTTCCTACTTAACCATCATATCAACTCTACAGCAGGGAAGCTGTAATTAGTCCCATTTGCAGATAACTGAGGCACAGAGGGTAGAAATACTTTGCCCTTAGCCACAGAGCTGGTAAGAAGCGGAGCCCAGATTTGCTCCAAACAGACAGAACCCAGTATACTCTTAAACACAACCCTGTACAATACGTTTTTTTTTTTTTTTCTGTGCCATCAAATTGGTGTAGGTTAAATGTGTAATAAAGTTTCTAAAGAAATAAAAGCCTTTTTCTAAAGGATTGATAGGGTGTGGATCTTTGTCCCCTCTAAATCTCATGTTGAAATTAGATCCCAGTGTTGGAAGTTTGGCCTAGTGGGAGGCATTTAGGTCACAGAAGCAGACCCCTCATGAAAGACTGGGCACCACGTGATTTCTCCTTGTATTAGTTCTTGGAGAACTGATTGTTAAAAAAGAGGCTGGCGCCTCCTTCCTCTCTCTCTCTGTCTCTGTCTCTCTCTTGCCACCTCTCACCAAGTGATCTCTGCACACACCAGCTTCCCTTCACTTTCTGCCATAGATGGAAGCAGCCTGAAGCCCTCACCGGAAGGAAATGCTGGTGTCATGCTTCCTGCAACAGCCTGCAGAATCCTGAACCAAATAAACCTCTTTTCTTTATAAATACCCAGCCGCAGGTATTCCTTTATAGAAATACAAATGGACTAAGACAAGGACATCCTACTGATGTATAAATTCACGTTCAAAGGCCAAAGCCAAATAATTTGAAAAACCAAAGTAGTATATTTTTTCTAGTGATGGAATACTTCATCAATAATAAGGCTGGCATGAGATACACACTCTCATTTTTAAAGGCAGCTATTTAAAACACAGGATTCTGGGTTAGTTCTCATTGTCCATCAAAGAACAGACTGAATATTCCTTTCTGTAGACACAATTATAGTCTCAGAATCCTATTTAAGTGATGGTTATTAATTTTCGGAAAATTTAGTTTCAACTGATGCCCAGAATAAAATAGCTGATAATGTGAAGGTAAAGGATTTCTGAGGCAGTTGAAAAAGATCATTTAATTGATCAGAAATTCAGTTTATACACAGATTATCAGGTGTAAGCTGACTGCAGAAAGTGGGATGTATTTCCCTTGCATTATGTAAGTTTCAAATTTCACTAGCTAGCCTTACAGAGGCAGGATTGGAATGCCCAGCAAAGAAGAGATTAATATTCCTTTCAGTGGACACAATTATAGTCTTGGAATCCTATTTATGCAGTGGTTATTAATTTGCAATTTAATAATATGGACACAAATGGACTGAGGATTTACCTGCAGGATGGCTCAGTGAGAGCTGGCAGCCTGTCTCTTAAGGCATGGTGAACCCTACAAGAAGGCGCTAAGCACTAAATTCCATGAATTTTCCAGTAGCTGCCTGTAAAGTCATCCATTAACCAGCCATTGCTTTGAAAAATAAGACCAATTTATTATCTATCTAATGGCAAGCAGCAATGTGACATTTACTGACAGCCTCAAGAGACTAAAGAAGTCATACAATGAAGAATTTACATTCCATCCACCATCCTTCCCCCTGTACAGATTATCAAGTAGAGAGGTAATGAAATTTGAAACTTAAAGCAAGGGAAATATATCCCACTTTCTGCAATCAACTCATAACTGATAATTTGCATATACACTGAATTTCTGGTCAACTGGATAATCTTTTTCAACTCCCTCAGAAAACCTTTACCTTCACAGTGCTGTCTTCTAAATTCTTCTGAATCTAATTAATTAACGAACAATAAATTGGGACTTACACACACTAATAATTCATATTCTTGAAAATGCCTTAGTTTCTGGAATGAGATGGAGTACAAATAATTAAATAGATCAGTAGACAGCTTGGTAGAAAGCTAGTTAGTTCAGTCATGCAGTAGTGAGACTCCTACTGTAGGGAGGAGGCAAAGGTAATAAATAGGCTCGTGTAGATTTGGAAAAATAGATAAAAAGGGGAAAAGAAGAAATGAATAAATAAACAGAGGCCAATTATCTAAGGGAAGTATGTTATAAATGAGGATTAAGTCTGTAATGTCATTAAATAGGTTAACTCATATCTGGAAAGATTAAACAAAAACTTTCAAGAAAGCCCTTGTTACAGACTCTAGCACACATAAAAATCCAGTAACTATTCATTATTCCTTCTCTAGTTATTATGATTACCACTTTGAAGGCAGAGACTATGACATAGGCACCTTCCTAATCCCTCCCTTGACACTCAGAACAAAGCATCTCTTCTTACTGTGCTCTGCAAAGGACAGGTTATTTGCATGAATTATTCTTTTGCACCAATTGTAATCTGAATGTTTGTATCCCTCCCAAATTCATAGGTTGAAATCTAATCCCCAATGAACAGTATTGACAGATAGGGTCTTTAGGAGACAGTTAAGTCATGAGAGTGGGGCCCTTACAAATGGGATTAGTGCCCTCATAAAAGAAGCCTGAGGGAACTTGATCACCCCTTCCACCATGTGATGATGCATAGAAGGCACAATCTTTGAAGCAGAGAGCAATCCTTTATTAGACATTAAATCTGTTGGTACCTTAATCTTGGACTTCCCACCTGCTAGAAATAAATTTTGTAAGAAATACATTCCTGTTGTTTACAATCCACTCAATTATTATATTTTGTTATAGAAGCTCAAACAGACTTAGACACAAGTCTTGATATTCTGCATCCATTATGGATTCAAGGTACTAGGATGCAGTGAATTGCATGGTGTCCACCAAAAGATATGTCTAATTTCTATCTCCCAGTACCTGAAAATGTGATTTTATTTAGAAATGGGGTCTTTTCAGATGAAACTGAGTTAAGGATCTAGGGATAAGGTAATCCTGGATTTAGGGTAGCTTCTAAGTCCAGTGACTGTTTCCTTATAAGACAGAAGATAGAGATTTGAGACACACAGATACATGGAAAGGAAGGACCTATAGGGATGGAGATAGAGATTAGAGTCACACTTCCATGAGGCAAGAAACACCAGGAGCCACCAGAAGCTGGAAGAGGCAAGCCTTCTTAGGGAGGAGAGCCACATGACCCTGCTGTCACCTTGATTTCAGCATCTGACTTCCAGAACTGTGAGAGGATAAGTTTCCGTTGTTATAGGCCACCAAGTTCATGGCACTTTGTTGCAGTAACCCTAAGAAACTAATGCACAGGGGCTTGGGGGAACCAGTGGGAAAGACTGCTTAATCTCAGGATACAAGGATACTCTACTCTTCACTCAATGAGACTAGGAGGCAATGAAATAGTTTGGGAAATGCCACAAAATGGCCAGCTCCTCTCAGTAGAATTTTCTTAAAGAGAACAGTGTGACGTCTCCTTTTACTCTAAATATCACCACCAAACAAAAAAGAAAAAAAAATAGCTGAAATTAATCAGGATGCAGCATGTCTTGTTTATGTAACACAAACTTGCCTAGATCACAAAAAGGTCCTTCAAAAGCCTAGACAGACAAGAATATGAGTTTTGCTTGGGTTTCTGATAATCAAGTTGTCGATGGTGCTTTTATATCTGAGCATTTTGAAGCAGGAGAAAACAATTTTGCTTTAAAGTCTTACCCACTGAAAATAGTGAGACACCCTCTGCATACTAATGCCTCTCTACTCTAAATGTGTTCCGTGAAACGGTAGCATTGGCATCCCCTGGAAGCTTGTTAGGAAATGCAGGGCCCTTGCCAGAGCTACTGAGCCAGAATCTGCATTTTGACAAGAGTCCCAGGTATTTGCTTGGCACATTAAAGCCTGAGAAGCTCTCCTCTAAAGCATTTATGAGACAACTGTTTCAAAGGCTGTGAAATTACTCCATCTTAAAACAAGAATGACCAGAAATCCATGCAACACATACACACTGACACCAAATTATCCAGCCTTCTCAGCTCTCTTGATCTTGACAAGAACTGTACATTGTCTTGAAATTTAAAACAAAAAAAAAAGGAAAGGAAAAAAATGAAAAAGAACATTAATGTGTTTCACTCTATTTACTGAATACACTATTTGCTAACTGGGTTAGACTCCTATGTAAGAGTCGGTCCCAGAAATCCAAGAGATCAGAAACAATCCTTTTTAAAAATTAACTTTTTCAGCTGTGGCTTTGATGTGTTTTTAACTCAGTTTACTAGTTTATTAGGAGAGTCCAATGTTTCCAGTAGAGCTCAGCCAGTGATCTCCATGCCCTCTGCAACCACTACTTAGAGCACAGAGCACTGAGTGACAGATGACACCAATGCATGGGGAAGCAAACAGTGACCCCACCACTGCAAAAGGCGGAGGAGAGAGGGACATGGCTTATTTCAGCATGGGGAAGAAAGATGTATTCTACAGGGTGTCCCTGGGATCAAATACAGCCTGCCAGCCCCACCTAGGAGGATCAGAGAATCATTCCTGGAGGATATCGTGTCTATGCAGAGTCACAAAGGATGAGCTGTGGGAATGTTCACAAACAAGGTAGAAAAAGACAGTGTAGACAGAAGGAACAACATCAGCAAAGGCACATAGGTGTGAAAGAATCTGGGGCTCTAGCAATTACGGAATACGAACTAGGAGTCAGAGAGGGTTGGCAATGAAGCCGGGAGAGGCCAGCCCATGGGGAGAGCCCTGTTGCCTAGGGAGCCTAGACAGTGTGGTCTGAGTGATGAGCAGCTCATCTTCTGCTACTGGTGCTGAGAAGGAAAACAAAAGTGCCTAATTACTCTGGAGTCTCTCATAAATCAAGCTCAGTAATAAAGTAATGAGGCTGTGAGGATCTGAGTACTCTCTGTATAATATTAGCAAAAATTGGGATACTTCTAAAAGGCAAAAAGCATTCTACCAATTAGATTTTATGATGACAAGATAGAGAATAGAGGACGTGTTTAGGTCATATCACATTGTTAATTGAGTGCAATCACAGCTCTAGAAATATTTTAAGGAAGCTCACTAATATCAAGACTTTTAGGTGATGACATAGCTAAAAAATGCACAGAGTAGATTAAATCCTTAAAGATATTTTCTGCTGAAAAATCCTCATGAAAATCACCTTGGTAATTTGGTCATTGAATCACCTATTTGGGGGAGATTCTTTGAATCTTCAAGATAAAACATGAAGAGCCTTTTGGGTTGCAGGTGATTTCAAGCTCTTCAGGCTGCAGAAACCCCTGAGTTCTAATAGAGTGTATTCCTGTGTTCATGGCAAGGAGTCAAAAAAATAACATGAAATGTGCTAGGCAATTAGGGAAGTAGAAAAACCTGTGTATGTTAGCCACACATGAGTCAGCATGTTAGTGCATCCTTGGCTGTGGTGTGGAATCCCACGTGGGCCAGTCCACAGATACAAACTGCATGGTTACCTCTTACCCTCTGTCTTGCAAATGCCTGCTCCCTATCACAGAATGCATCAGGCCAGAAGAGATGGATGACTTAAGACCCCTGTCAATATAACCCCCAAAATCACCACTGGTACTAAGGGAGGGCCAGTGGAGCAATCCTCATAAACAGAAAACTGAGACATTGCCTACTTTTGTTACAATTATTTGACATAATCGTATTTTATGTTTTTAATTAGAATGCATGCATCCAAAGGAAATAGCTGTAATACCTGGAATGCACTAGAAAATGTGCGGACCCAACAGATCCGTATCTGGAGAATAAATAGCAGCTGCACATATCGTGTAGCCAGGGCTGCCGTGCATCAGTGAGGAGCAGATTCAATCACGCAGCTATCCCATGTAATAAGCCACAATTTTTCCCTTTAAATACCCAAGCTGTTTTAAGATATTCCACTTCATCATACAGAAGATAGTAAAGAGGACTCTGATTAGTTACTCAGTAATTGGAGGAGTCACTCTATCTGTTTCTGTCTGCTGAAAGGAGCTTTGAGACTGCTGCCTCCTCTGCAGGGCAGATGCCTGGACTCCCACCCTACAAGACAACCTCAGACCTTCGTAACCTAGTAGCACTCTTAGGCTACTCAGGACTTTGTAACCTAGTAGCACTCTTAGGCTGATGTGAAAGCCTGACAACTGTGTGAACAAGACCTCTAGGTTTTATGTGATTTACATCCTTGTTCCTTTTCCTATGACATGTGTCATGGATGTCTAAGCGCCTTCCTGGCTGTGGGGTGAATCAGGCCTCAGAGTTAGGTGTGAAAGTGATGAAAGCCCCCCCACCACTGGGAAGACAAGCTAAGAGGACCCCACAATGGGATAGATGAGGACAAGAATCATCCTACCCAAGCAGTAGTTCCAGGACAAGAGTCCTAATTAACAGGAAGTGTCTGTGTCTGACGGGAGGCAAGATCAAGTGAGGGAGGAGGAGAAGAGGTTCTCTAGGAATGGGAGGCATAGCCAAGGGGCAGTTCACAGGATACGGCACCAAAGAGGACGTTCTTATGGGGACAGAGATTGCACACGGAAAATGCTGTAAGATCTGTTATCAAAATGCTGCCAAAACCTTACTTTGATATCAGAGATTCCCATACAGGGAACCATCAACTGTATGGGAGAAATAGGAACTCTAAATATCTCAATAGAAATGATTAGATAACATAGTAATTATTATAGACAATATATGATAATATCTAGGATGTTATCTCTAGCCTGTCACAATGTAGTTAGTTTAGTCCTTGGCTGGGATGTTTTTAGTGCTCACAGGACAGGACGGATGCATAGTCAATGCCATGACACATCTTCCTCTTCTGCATGTCCTGTGCTCTCCTCCCTCCCCTCTCACCTGCGCAGACAGGAGGGAGCCTCAGATGGTTTGTCTGTGTCCCCACCCAAATCTCATCTTGAATTGCAGCTCCCATAATTCCCACATTGTGGGTGGGAACCGATGGGAGATAATTGAATCATGGGGGTGGTTTGTCCACATACTGTTCTCATGGTAGTAAGTCTCATCAGAGCTTATGTTTTTATAAGGGCTTTCCCCTTTCACCTGATTCTAATTCTCTCTTTTGTCTGCTGCCATGGAAGACTTGCCTTTTGGCTTCCACCATGATTATGAGGCCTCCCCAGCCACATTGAACTGTGAGTCCATTAAACCTCTTTTTCTTTATAAATTACTCAGTCTCACGTATGTCTTTATTAGCAGTGACAATGGACTAATTCAGAGCCCAAAGCATGGGGTAATGCCAAGGGAGCAGCGATGCCACAAGCAGGGGCAGAGGCATCCTGTCTGGATATTGACCCAGGCAGGAAAAAAGTTCCAAATAAAAGTAGAGGAATGTCCTGTGCATCTACATTACAATCTATTACATCCATTAGACTGGAGTTTTCATTGTCTCAAGAATTAAGTCATAGAAACATATAGTGACACTGTTCTGACCCAGAAATCTACAATTAAACTATTTATATTTATTTGAAATCTGCCTTTTAAAAAATACAAAATGATGGGAGAAAGATATGGGATTAAAGCCAAAGAATTCAAACAGGACCACTTTAACTCCCTTTATGCCAGTAAGTATAGAAAATGATACTTTTACTTGTCTTTTTTTCTATACATATTGAATACTCAGTGCTCCTGAAACAATAAAAACAATTCCAAAATGAGACCTTAAAAATGGTAATGGACTTATTTTAAATACATTTAAGCCTTTTAATAAAGAATACACTGATTGAAAAGTAAAGAGGATTTGAAACAATCTTTCCAAGGCAGCAGTGAGCCTAATGTTCTGATCATGTGATAAGTTAAATCATGTTAAAATAAGAATGAAGGCAATTTGAAATAACTTGAAAATAAACTTTCAAAAATTATCTCAAAACGCCAGAGATAAGATTCTAGAGGGTTTAGCAAGAAAAGAGAAAGGCTGGCTAAAACTTCAAAGATGAATATCCTGTCTGAATTGCTGTGATTGAGGAAAAAGATAAGTGTCTGAATGTCATAAAATCTTTAGAGCTGCGTGTCAGTAAATCAGCACATTGCTCCAACTATTGAACAGCACGTGATGACTAATTCAAGAATGTCCACTGGTCTTGTTAAGAACTTTTCATCAATGATTTCCATGTTAAAACTATTTCAATCATGAAAAGTTCTCAGTTCACACCTGTCTATATAAACTTTTTATTATTATTATTTCCTTATATGCAAAACAAAACTAAACAAAATCACATTCTAGAGAGAAATATTTTTTTTAAGTTTTGATTCTATTGGCTATTTTTCTAGTTTCTCTACTAATAAGAAAATTCTGTTGATGATGATTTTGCCAAGTAACTTACACGACCATTAGAGTTCACAACCAAAACATTAAACCCTCCCTAGCAATATACTCAACTGTATCAGTGAACATCACATCTAGAAATGCACCTCCTAAACAGAAGGGATGATGTGTTCCTAAAACTTTTTTTAAGAAAAATGAGTCACTGTCTTTCTCTGAAAACCTTACACCTGGTAGGGAATGACACAACCCTAAAACCATCTCACAGATGCCAGTGCCGCTCAGCAAACAGTCACGAACAATGTTTTCATTTTGCCTGTGGCCTTGGAAGATGCTCCCTACATAGGTGAGCCTCATACCAAGGATTTATCTCTAGCTACCTCACAAAAATTCAGTAATGTGTGCTAGTATCTAAATTCCCACCAGACTCTATGTGAGAGTTAAGTAGGAAAGTCTCCTAGAATGTTTCAAACAAGCTTGAAGCTATGGAAATTTGATTTAGTGCACTTCAGGGAAAATACCCACTGCACAGCATGGTGTCCTGAAAGAAAACAGCATAGTTACCTATTTGTATGAAAGCAGCAAGTAACCCCAAACTCCTCATCCACTAAATGAATTTCTTGGAGTAGATGCCAAGGGCACCTTAAAGATCTAAACTTTTAGAAGCTTAAAATAAATCAGGTAATACTCCTTAACTCTGTGATGAGGAAAGAATAAATGAAAGTATTTTGGTTCAGAAATGGAAAGAATCTTAGATGTTATAGTTCAATGTCATCATTTTATAAATGTAGAAATCAGTAGGAGACCCAGATATTAAAAGTAATTATATATATGTATATACATATACATACACACACGTACATATATACATACACATACACATATATATATTCTCTCTCTATATATATATATATATTTTCGTGTGTGTGTGTGTGTGTGTGTGTGTGTGTGTGTGTGTATTCTAATCATCACAGTAACTTAAGGCCTAGGTGATCTTAGCCAAATGACTTTTAATGTCTGGGGCCCCTACTATTAGACAGATAGATAGATAGATAGATGACAGATAGATAGATAGATAGATAGATAGATAGATAGACAGACAGACAGGCAGACAGATATAAAACTGACCATCACAGTAACTTAAAGCTTAGGTGTGGAGATATATATATTTACAGACGGGAAGACTGAGGCATAGAGAGGCTAAGTAATTGGTGCAATAACATGAGGGTAATAGTGGGCTGAGATTTGAACCCAGGTCCTCTGGCTCCCATGTTTAAATTCTGGTTCTCAACCAGTCTCAGAGAGCCTCAATCAGCTAAAGAAGCACATGGAAGGTGATGGCTAATTTTATGTGCCAACTTGGCTAAGTCATTGTACCCAGAGAGTTGGTCCAACTTTATTCTAGATGTTTCCGTGAAGGTATTTTTCACATGTGATTAACACTTAAATGGGTAGATCTAGAGTAAATCAGGTGACCCTCCGTAATGGGAGTGAGTCTCATCCAGTCAGCTGAAGGCCTTAATAGAAAAAGGTTGATGTCCCTGGAAGAAGAGGTAATGCTGCAACATTACCTCTTCCCTGGGTCTCCAGCCTGCTGGCCTACCTTGTAAATTTTGGACTTGCCAGCCTCTCTCCCTCTCTCTCTCTCTATCTATCTACACACACACACAAACACACACACACCACCACCACCACCACCACCACAATCACACCACATGTATACATCCAGTTGGTTTTGTTTCTTTGAAGAGCTCTAATATAGCTACAAAATTGAATCTAGAACCCAGATCTATATTTTTTTCAAAGATGTCTCTGTTCTATTTGAGAGGTGCAGGTGTCTTTTCACTGGTAATTTTCTCTTGTGTTTCACCTGGACCACTGCAATGGTATCTTAACCAGTCCCCTGCCTCTAACTATTTTATCTATCCTAAACCTTGCCAGAGATTATGCCATGTAATATAAAAATTACCTGTCAATCATTTGAAATTGCTCAACAGCCCCTTAGCTTGGCAGGCAGGTCCTTCCCAATTGGGGTACTCTCCACCTTGACAAATTAATCTCCTCCATTCCACTAGATGCAACTTCACGCTAAACATGCCAAATGACCCTTCCCTCCTCCTACAAGTCTTCACGATTTGCACTGACTGTGACTCAGTTCACTTTGTTATATCTCCTGTGCATCCTCTCCCACAACATTCTACCTTCCTCTTGAGTTCCTAAAAGACATCTTTGTAATAAAAATAATCACCTCTTTGTTTTATAAGTACTTATATATGCTTGTCTTCTTGCACTCAACTGTGAGCTCCCTGAAACAAAGACCTGTGTCGTATGAATCTCTAGAAATTTGTACAATGGATTTTCCATACACTTTTACTGGATCTATAAAAATCAAGTATCCTAACTCTTAGTTAATGATAGACCTAATTTCACTTCAATGACAAAAACATTTTCTCTAGACTGTTGTTCACATGTTATTACTGAACAATTAAAAAGTCAGAGCCTAAAATATCTGAATGTTTTTGCAAGAATAACAGAATACCTAAAATTTATATCCAACTTACAATTCAACTTCCTATTTTACCCTGCTCTTTTATGTAACAAGCTCAACCAAAAATAAGCAGCTACACTCCTCATTGAGGGTTAGGATTAGGGTGAAGGTTAGGCACACTCCTCATTGAGGTGTGTAACACCTAAATAACAATTAAAGGCTCTGGGACAGGCACTGTGGCTCACATCTGTAATCCCAACATTTTGGGAGGCCATGGAAGGAGGATTCCTTGAGCCAACAGTTTGAGTCCAGCCTGGGCAAAATAGTGAGACCCTGTCTCTACAAAAAATTAGAAATTAGTCAGACATGGTGGCATACACCTATAGTGCTACTCTGGAGGAAAAAAAAAAAAAAAAAAGGAAAGAAAGAAAGAAAAAAAATGAAGAAAAAAAGAAAAAAGAAGAAGAAAGTTCTGTAGCACAAATTATAAAAAATTACTGTAAACTCTAGATTTCAAAGCAGAATTTAAGTAGAGGAAACACAGGGTTTGAATCCTTCAAATTGTATTATTTCCTAACCTGTTTTCTAAAATCTTTTACCTAAGTCTCATTTTTTAGACTCCACCCCATTTATATTGAAGACTCAAAAAAGTCAATCAGGAAACTACAGGAATCAATTTACGATAGTGACACACCAGGCATGCCCCACATCGTCTAGTCACACTGGAAAAGCTACTTTCAATATCTTATTTTGTTAAGGCCTTGAGCTTAGCAATACAGAAACAGTATTGACTCCAAGTTACTATATTGGTTTTCTACTGCCCCAAAATCTAGAGGTGAGTCAGCGGAATTCATTTTATAATTGCTGCATGGGTTTCATTCTACTTCCAACTAGCTTCCAGGTGAAATATTTTTAAAAGTCATTTTAATCATAAAAATATTCAGAAGAAGAAATTCTACAAGGCTTAGTAATGAGCCATTCAGTTATTAGGACAAAATCAGATGCTGAGTTTTTATGCTGGAGTGTTTCACCCACCTTGCGGTTGGGTTATCCATTACCCTCATGGCACTGCATCCTGCCCATGCACTCGGCAGCATTCACACACATCTTGTGTTGCTGATATGGTTTGGCTGTGTCCCCACCCAAATCTCGTCTTGACTTGTAGCTCCCATAATTCCCATGTGTCATGGTAGGGACCCTGCAGGAGGTAACTGAATCATGGGGGTGGATCTTTCCCATGCTGTTCTCATGGTAGTGAATAAGTCTCAAGAGAGCTAATGGTTTTATAAATGGGAGTTCCCCAGCACAAGCTCTCTCTTGCCTAACCCCATGTAAGAAGTACCTTAGCTTTTCCTTCATCTTCTGCCATGATTGTGAGGCCTCCTCAGCCATGCAGAACTGTGAATCAATTAAACCTCTTTCCTTTATAAATTACCCAGTCTTGGGTATGTCTTTATTAGCTGTATGAGAACAGACTAATACAGTTGCCTTCCATAACATCACACTCTCCTGGCTTTTCACCTTCTACCCCGGTTGCTTTTTCTCAGTTTCCTCTGTGAGGTTTTCCTCCTTATCTCTAAACACTGCCTTCAACTTTGCTGCCCCCACCCTAAACCTTGCCAGTGACAAGCTCCCATAATGCACATCTTAAGAAGCAAAATAACTGTTCCTTGGGGCTGCTCCTGGGCCCTCTTCTCTTCTTATGCGTCCTTTCTCTGATGACCTCATCCTCCCACATGCTTTTATACATCATTTATATGTGAATAGCTCAGATACATATCACTTCAGCCCAGTTCTCTATTCTGAGCTCTGGATCAATACAGCCAAGATCAACATCTCTATTTTGATGACTCACATATCAAACTTAGTATGCCCAAAATATAACTCTTGTACCACAACCCCCCAAACAACAAAACAAAGAAACAAACGAAAATCTGTTCTTCTAGTGATCCCATCATCAGTATGGAATCAGGCCACACCACCAGTCTCCCACGCCCCAGTCTGGGGAGTTATCATCAAAATCTTCCTCTCCCTCAAGTCTTACTTCCAATCAAATCTGCCTTCACAGCCTGGACCAGATGTACCATGCCTGTATCCCCTAGCAGCCATCTTTTCAGCCAAAGACAACATTATTCCTTGCTTAGATTCTTGCAAAAATCTCCTACTGGGTCTCTCATACAGCTCTGCCCTTTTCCATCCTTCCTTTCTCTGTAGCCAGGCTGATAATGCTCCTATCTGCTTGGAAAGATAACTTTAATAATTTTCCATTCCTCTATGAAAGAGGTCAAAATCTTCTGTGTGATCTCCAAAGCTCTTCCAAGACCAAGACCAAAGATCACCAAGAACTCCTGTGCCTGTCGCCTTTATGTCCTTCTGCTTGCTCTCTCACTTCAAATCTCTCTGTTTCTCAAACATGACAGAATCCTTGCTGCCTCAGGATGGGATCTTTGCTCAAACTCTTGTCTTCACCTAGATTCTTCCTGTCCAGCATGTCCCCAAGCTTCCACCCCCTGCCACATTCCTACCCTTGTTGCTAGTCTTAGCTAAAGAGTCCTTTCTCAGGAGACTTCCCTAGACTTCTGCACTCAGCCAAAACGTCCTATTATAGGGACTCATGGTACCCTGTCCTTTTCTTGCAATCACTTATCCTCATTGCAATCACAGTAATTGCATAATTTATGATGCATTGACTTTCTATCTTTCTCAATAGATTGGAAGGTTCATGAGGCTGGGATTGTTTTGATTTTCTTTACTCCTGTATCTTCGGTGACTAAAATAGAACCTAGCACATAGTGAGTACTCAATAATGGTTGATGAGTAAATCAGCAAATGGATGAATGCATGAGAAAGGAAGGTAAGTTCCTCAATTTTTTTTCTGTTTTCATTCTATTGTACATTCAAACCTTCCATCTCCTTTTATCCTCCAAATGAAGACATAGATAATGAAAGGAAAAGAAAAGTGGAAAAGTTATCTGGAAAAGTTCCCACACTCAGAACTGGTGCTAATAAGCAAGGTCGTTTTAGAGAAGGATAAGCATATTATTCTCCTTTTCTCTAGGGTCAGCAAAGGATTCTTCAATTCTGATATTCACATGCCTGTATGACAGAAGAATACCAAGACAATGCCCTTAGTATTATGAGGAAATAAAAAATCCTGCCTCTGCCACTAACCAGCTCTGAGACTACCGGTGAGTCATTTAATAGCTCTACATCCTCGTCTTTCTTCTATGAAGGAAAACCACAGTCCTGCTAATCCCGTATCTTGAGATGCTTTATAACAATGTTTTGTAAGAGCAAAGGGAATGGTGAATAGGAGAGAGACAATACTATCCACCCCACACAAATGAGGGAAAAAAAAGGTCAAAAGCCACAGACGTGCTTGCTGGCTACTTCGAGAATGCTGATGTACTTGGGGGAAAGTATTAAACATAAAAGGACTTCAAGTAAAATATATTCAGAGAGCAAAATACATCAGTCCTGCCTAAAAGGGCAGGATCTTTGCCAATGAAGTGCTCTCTTTATGAACAAGTAAAAAAAAACTAAGATCTTGAACAGTATAATTATGAAAAGAAATCGATCCCTCGGGAGTAAAATCATCTCAACACAGGTCTTTAGCTAATTGTATGAAATATACCTGCTCAAAAAATTTCAGCTGGGGCAGGATATTCCTCAAGTTTTCTTCTAAGTTATTACACATAATGTCTTGACTTTATCTGAACTGCCTTTTGCACTCCAGAGAGAATATCATTCTCAGGGTTTCAGCTACTAAAGAATGCCTTTGGACAGGGAGCTTGGGAAACTCATGCAGTCATTTGCTAAAGAAATGAAACTACTGTAAAAGTGAGTGCTCTCAAAATAGTGACATCATTTGCATGTAGCAGTCTATGACAAAGCACTTTCACATGTACTACCTCATTTGTTAATACCCTGTAAAGTATTATCTTTTCTCTTTTACAATTGAGAAACTAAATAAGTCAATTAATTTGTCTAAAATTATATAGTTCGTACATATCAAGGCCAACATCCCCATCAAAGTCTGCATACTCTCTACCGTACCCTTCATCTCTCCAGTAACAATGGACAATGCCTGTAGAGTTAAAATATCTTAAAAGTTAAATCCTTAAAATAGTAGCAGTCAGTGGGTGAAAATAATTCAAATGCTTTACCTCATGTTATCTGTTCTTTAAAGCTATCACTAATGGAACACACTCTTGCCTCTTAAAGGAATGATATAATTTCTCCTTTGGTTTAGCAAAGTACCTTGAGAGGCTACTTGGGAACAAGGGGAAGTGGCAAAGGAGCAGAATATACACAGAAAGTCAATGGCCTTAGACTAAGTTGGAAGAAGCAGAATGTGATGGTTAATTTTATGTGTCAAGTTGACTAAGTGACAGGCTGACCAAATACCTGATTAAACATTTGTTTCTGGGGATGTGTGTGAAGATGCTTCTGGAAGAGATTTTCATTTGAATTGTGTACTGAGTAAAGTAGAGGACCCTCCTAATGTAAGCGAGCATCGTTTAATCTGTTGACTGCCTAAAAGCAAGAAGGCGGCAGAGGAAGGTTGGATTCCCACTCCTTCCTCCTTAGTGCTTGAGCCGGGACATCTATATTCCCCTGCCTGTGATGCTCCTGGTTCTCAAGTCTTCAGTCTTAGACTGGCCTCAATGCCATCATCTCTCTGGCTCCCAGACTTACAAACTACACCACTGACTCTACTGGTTCTACAGCTCACACACAGCAGACTGTGGGAGGACTTAGCCTCCATAATCATGTGGGCCAATATCTTATAATAAATTTTTTTCTAGAAAGATATTTCTTACAAGGTACTGGCTATAGAGTGGACTCTTGAACAACACAGAGGTTGGGGATGTCAAGCCCTGTGCAACCAAAAATCCATATATAATTTTTTTATTCCACCAAAACTTAACTACTAATAGCCTACTATTGACCAGAGGCCTTATCAATAACATAAAAAGTTGATTAATACATGCTTTATATATGTATTTCATTATATATTCTTACACTAAAATAAGCTAAAGAAAATGCTCTTAAAACATCATAAGGAAGAGAAAATACCATTTACCATTCATTAAGTTGAAGGTTGCCAACATAAAGGTCTTCATCCTCATCGGCTTCATTCTGAACAGGCTGAGGTAGAGGAAGAGGAGGAGGAATTGGTCTTGCTGTCTTAGGGGTTGGCAGAGGTGGAAGAAAATCCACATACAACTGGACCCACAACGCTCAAACCCATGATGTTCAAAGGTCAACTGTGAATATATATAATATCCGTATATAATTATATACATACATACACATATATACACATATATGTATATATATTATACATACATACATATATATGTGTATACATTATACATACATACATATATATGTATATATACATACATATATATATATACACACTTATAGATATATGTATGTATGTATGTATAATGTATACACACAATGAGATTAATCATCATGGTTTGGATATCATTTGTTCCCACCAAAACTCGTGTTGAAATTTCATCTCCAACATGGAGGTATTGGGGTATGGACCTAGTGGGAAACGTTGGAGTCATGGGGCAGATCCCTCAGGATTGGCTCTGTGCCATTCTCGAAGTGATGAGTGAGTTCTCACGCTTGTGAGACTGGATTATTTCTCACAGTAACAGGTTGGTTCCCAAGAGGGGCAGTTGTTATTAAAGCAGGTTCCTCCTCCTGTCCTTCTTTGCATGAGTCTGCTCCTCCTTTGACCTCCCGCCACAGGATGCCACACAAAAGCCTTCACCAGAAGCCAAACAGATGCCAGCATAGTGCCCCTTGGACTTCCCAGCTGACAAAACTGTGAGCTCAATAAACTTCTTTTATTTATAAACTAACCAGTCTCTGGTATTATGTTATAGCGATACAAAATTGACTAAGACGATGTATTATATGTGTTATAAATCCTATTGGTTCTGTTTTTCTGGAGAATCCTGAACAACACATAAGAATATAAAGCCACCTGTCCATACACCTGCATATCCATCTCTGGAGGGAGTACCACATGGGAGATGGGGTCTCAGTCAGTAATTTTTGAACCTCAAAGAAGTAAGTCTCCCTGGTTTATATCTGGGTAATAGTTATAATATAACCCTCATGCATTCTAAATATGGGAAGGGCTACACCTTCTAATAAAACTTTTTTCTATACACTCTAACATTGGGAACCATGTGCCTGGGAAGCAATACATCCAAGCTATCGTCTTTGTTCTGTCACTCAATTCTGTTTTTACCATGAGTAAGTCCCTTCGTGACTTGGACCCTCAGTCTCCTAATCAGAAAAGGGAGTTGGATAAGAATGCTCTTACAAACTCCTACATGCTCTCTACTTTTTTCTTCATGACCCTAGGTTTTTAGAAGCTGGGTAATGACTGATTACCATTGGAAAAAGGGCTTATCCATTCGCTATATATTCTGTGGGGCTCTCTTCTCAAATGATACTTTGGAGAGAGGAGTATGTGTATGGAGGGGGGAAGTATTTGTTTATTTATTCAATAAATATTGAGTAGTACCTAGAAGGAGCCATACATTTGATCTAGGTCTAGGGACAGAACAGTGAATAAGACTGACATAGTCCTGCTCCAATGAAGTTTACATTCTATGAGGGAGATAAACAATAAAGAAATAATACAATAGAAAACAAAGAATGATTACGGCTATAAAGAAAAACAAAAGAGAGCAAAGAGATCGAGAGTGATAGGGACCCTGTGGCTTTTGACAGGGTGATCGGGGAAGGAGTCTGAGAAAAAGTCTCATTCTAGAAGAGGCCTGAATAAAGTCAGAGAATGAGCTATGAAAATATCTGGACTGTCACTTCTACTAAAAATAAATTTTTCATATACATCTTAAGAGAATTCGTAATAGCTGTTCTTATACGTTACAGCAAATCCCGGTTGAGATGAAGAGTTTCTCCAGCTAAAAAGTTAATGGAAAAGGTTATATAATTTACAGTGATTCAGGTCTTTTTTGTAAAAAGTGGCAGAAAGATGGTTTTTACACAATTAATAATTGATTTAACAAAAATGTGTTATGTGCCTAAAATGTTTAACTAAATATAGTCCATAAACTATTTGGCTTAATGGCCTTAACTGGTATATCCCTGTGGGGTTCTGCTATGGGAAAGTCCAGGGGCGCTGCACAGAGAGGATAAGGGAACCCAGGAATAGCTGAATGATTTGCCCCTGGAATCCCAAACAGAACGTTTCTTTTTTCTCCAAAAGGGTTTTACAACTTTTCCCCAGGGACACAGCACCTGACCGTGGAAGTGTGTCACCCTACAGCGAGACCAAGACCACACCAAGACAGGCAGATTTGATAAAACTCGAGATAGCTCCAGGATCACACAGCCAGTTATTCTCATTGTTAAGGCAGGTAGCCAGCATTTGTGGAATACATAGAAAGGAAGCAAGCCTACCATAGTCATTAGCGGATATCAGGATTGAGGACTTTCATACTGCATTTCAAACAGGTTTATTAGAAAGTATCATGAACTTTTAGCCAACCCTATGCCCTGAAGCAAGAAGCAAGAAATGAGATATCTCAGAGTAGGTGGGGTGGAGTGGAGGCAGGGAAAGCCCTCCAAAAGTTGATCATTGGAACAGTTAAGAGTTGTCATCCATTTCTTGGTAGAAGACCTGGACAGATATTGGAACCCACTACACAGCATTATAAACTATAGAGCTAGCAAACCCTCCCAGGCAGTGCCATGTTTCAGTACTGCAACTGAGTGAAATCCACCTTACTGTTTTGTTTTAACAAAATAACTTTAGTGAAATAAAATTCACATAATATAAAATTCACTTATTTAGAATATACAATTCAATAGCTTTTACTCTATTTACGGAGTTGTGTGATCACCATTACAATCTAATTTTAAAATATTTCTATTACTCCAGAAAAAAAAAAAAAAACCCATACCTATTAGCAGCAGCTCCACCCTACCATCGGGTCCCACTACAGCCTATGGCAACCACTAATCTACCTGTCTCTCCAGATTTACCTACTCAGGATATTTCAGGTAAATGGAATCATATAGTATGTGGTCATTTGTGACTAGCTTCATTCATTCAGCATGATGTTTTCAAGGTTCATCTATGTTGTGACATGTATCCATGCTTCATTTCTTTGCATTGCCAAATAATATTCCATTTTATGGATATGCTGCATTTTATTCATCTATTTGTTGGTGACAGATATTTCAGTTCTTTGTATTTTTTGGCTACTATGAATAATGTTACTATGAACATTTTGCACATGTTTTTGCTCAGGCACATGTTTTCATTGTCTCGGATATGTACTCCAAGGAGTGGATTGCTGGGTGTCACGGTAACTCCAGTTCAACTATTTAAGGAATTACCAAGGTGTTTTCCAAAATGGCAGTACCGTTTTACCTTCCAACCAGCAGGGTATGAGAGTTTCACTTTCTACACATCCTCACCAACATCTGTTATTAACTGTCTTTTGCATTCAAGTGGGTATGAAGGAGTACCTCATGGCAGTTTTGGTTTGCATTTTCCTAATGACTAAAGGTACTGATCATCTTTTCATATGCTTATTGACCATTTGTATGTGTTCCTGGGCAAAATGTCTTTTTAAATCATTTGCACATTTATTAGTTGGTTTATTTTTTTTTATTACTCAGTTGTAAGATTTCCTTACATTCTGTATACATATTCTGTATCCAGAATCCATATTCTGGATACAAGTACCTTATCAGCTACTTATTTGTAAATATTTTCTTCAATATTTTAGTGCACAAAGTAGGCTAAAGCTGGGTACTGAACCTGCTTTAGGGAAGGCTGTCATGGCAGGTCAGATCGCTGTTAGGTTCTGCTATATGTTAAAATACAGCAAGACCAGAAGGTAGAATGAGAGACCTTCTCTGTATGTGTTTGATAAATTAAAACCTGAGGCAAAAACAAAGCAGAATGAAATGTTTGCTCTCCAGGCATCATGCTGAGTTAATTTTATTATTTTCTTTTTGACCTAACAAGGAGTTTCAAAAGAGAAGTCTGAGATTTTGTTTTTGTTGGTAGCTGCATTAGACGGATATTAGCCAATCTCTTATCCTCATCATAATTTATCCATCTGTCCTGCCTTCCCACAACCTGGGATGGCTCCATTTTATTGCTGTGTTGTCTCTTCCAACTTCTCCAAGGGAACTGGCATTTTCCTTATTTGGGGCAAAGAAAACTAAGAAAAATATTAGAGGAAAGAAAAAATAGAATAACACTAAGAGGTTATCTTAATGTTGTAAACAGTTACAAACAAGAAAGAACTGAGATGATATCGGTGGCAATAAAATCAGAAATTATCACCTTGCATTCTAATTACACGTTAAAGTCTTTTTCTCACACTTTGTATTTGCCTTTATTCTGCTCAGCAGACCTCAAATATGGGATTCAGTGACAATGTTTCACATCTTGGACGTATTTCTCACTGATATTTGACCTACTGTTCACAAAGAAAAGAAATTTAAGTCAAAATGTAGTCTGAACTGTATTCACTTTATTTTTTAATGAGATGACTAAATTAAATATTCTCAGTTCAAATGATGCTGCGCTAGTTTGTAACAGAGTCTAGGTGGACAAGTGACCCCTGAATGCATTTCCACTACCTGTTGACTAACAAGCCCTTATCCAGCAGAAGAATCTTATCCATTGTGTATCTCCCTATTCTGAGCTGCAATTCTAAAACTGTCCTGAATTAGATGTCTTTATTTTCCTCTGGGGGTCAATCTCACATTTGGACTTAAGGCCAAATGTCTCTATGTGTGTGAGTGCATGTCTGTTAGTATAGGACAATGAAAAGTGTATGACTATTTGCCAATATAGAGGTCCTATGTCTGGTATCAGGATGATCAGACTTTACTATTTCAAGTTAGCTTTAGCTATATGACTTGCTCTGGCCAATAAAATAAAATGATGTGTGTCTCATTTTTGCTACATTGTTGAAGAACTCATGCGTGGGCCTCCATGGTTTTTCCCACCGTTACTGAATTCTGTGACATTCAATATGGAAGAGCCTCAATCAGCTTGGGTCTCAGAGTAGAAATGACATGAATTAGAGCCCTCCAGCAATGAGTGTGTGGTGTAAGAAATAAACCTTCATTGTTTGGTTACTGACATTTGGGGATTTTCGTTACTGCAGCATAAACATTCCACCTTAATTCAAGCAGCAAAAAGGAGCTGCTTTTATTTTCAGTCGAGTTCTTCCTCAACACACTTAAAAGTTCTTCTCTATTAATTATTGATCAAACTCACAACCCAAATCCAATTCTGACCATATTGCAGAATCTGCTGCTTGGAACATGATAAAAAAAAAAAATCATGAAAAAACTGTTCAGAATACAGAGTTTACTATACTGAAGTATATAAATGTCTTCCTCCCTCCTTGCCCTCCTGTGTCCTAGTACATACACTGGAGTTTCATATCCATAAAAATAAAAGATGAGAATACACAGTTTTGCTGAAAATCTTCCCATTCCTTAAAGTTTTTAATACGGAACACTGCATGTTTATCATATGTGATATGCACACTTCATGCACATTTTCCCATGCACAATACATGCCTGTGGGAGCCTGGCCTTCATACAGGCAGCTGGTGTACCACAGAAGGCTTTCTCCGTTCAAGAAAATTGAGCATGTTGAGCAAATATCAACCTTCTGTTTCTCAGCAGCAAAGTTCCTGCTTACGTTCTGAAATAGCTATGTATTGAACATTCCTTGGGTGCTATTTAGGGAGCAACAGAGGATAATCCACCTCTAATGTGTTTACCAGGTCAATTCTCTGCATAGTTATAAAGCCTAATTTATCCTTACAGCCATCCCGCAAAGATCCTAAAATGTGACTACATCACGAGTTTGCAACACTCTCAGAAAGACCACACCACCTGCCAGATGCAACAGCAAATGCCTCTTTAAAAAAACACAAAAACAAAAAGTTTTCATTAAAAGATGTGCCTGCCCAAAGTTCCTATGAAATAATGATGCTGCAGCCCCAAAGGAGGTAGACTTTTGCAGAAAGGGAAATTCTTAAAACTGCATTTGGAGCCAAGGCACTGAGTTTTTCCCATTGTGCTACATGAAAAAGATGGGTCTGGAGGCCATTTAACAAGTTTAAATTACAATTTGGAAAGTAATAAGCTTTGGCTCCTGAGATGTGCAACCAACTGGGAATGGTCTGGAAAAAAAAAAATGCCTGTGTATTCCACATTTCTCAGCTAAGTCCCAGACTCACATGCAACACTTATTTTAGGAGATAATATGTGAATTAATGACTCTTCGTGCATGGTTTAGGAACCTGAAATCACTTAAATGACTGCCTGTGAGATAAACAAGCTTCTTTCTCCATCATGTGAAATACTGATGAAGGGATTTAATGTATACTCTGATTCTTAAACATGATTCAGAAGAGAGTACCTACAAATAAAAACAGCAGCATTTTCAGAGCATCATCAATTTTGTAAATTTCTTTGTACCTTTGCACAAGTTTGATTGAAGTGCATTGCTTCACATAATCCCAGTCAGCTAGCCACAAGCCATGATCGCCTAATGTCTACGCTTGTCTATTTCATTGTTTTATTAGTTTACTAGTCAGAGCAGGCTAACTTCTTTCAACATTTTAGTGGCTTAACACGATATAAGTTTACTTCTTGCTCCTGCAGCACTCTAATAAGGCAAAGCTTCCTGGTCAGGCTCCTCCAAGCAGCAAGTCAAGAACCAGGGCTTTTCCCAGCCTGTGGCTCCACCATTCCCAAAGTCCTTGAAGCCCTGTCTATTTGGATGCCAGCGGGGAGAGAGAATGAAAGGCCATCAGCACATTTAATGGGCCTAGCTTGGACTAGGAATTCACCACTCTGCCCACATTTCATTGCTCAGATCTCAATCATGTAAGACACCCAAATGCCAATAGGAAATGTCATTGAGCTGGGTGTCCAGGAGGGGAAGGGAAAGAATTTGGAGGCTCCTCCTCTCTCTTGCTGGCTAGGACATAACCTCTCTGTTTGTTTTCTATTCTATGAACTGGGCCTAATAATTGTACCTACTTAGTATTATTCCTACAACATTTTTTTTTCAGGGATCCAAAACTGACCAGACTCAGAACTGACTTGAATTGTAAGAGATTTATGAATCAGCAAGATTGTCATTTATTTCCTGTAGAGGCTGTAAGCTTATCAGCCACCAGCTAGGATATCTCTTTTTTGAGTCAAACTGTCTAAAATGCCAAATAAGCCATCAGAAGGTGATATTCTGAGTAGAGAGAGTCAGAGAAAAGGACATGGGACAGCCTGAAAGGGTGCTTTTATTCTAGACCAAGTGACCAAGGTTTCTGGACCTTTTCACTACTGACATTTTGGGCTAGATCATTCTTTGTGGCAGGGCTCTCTCATGAATCAGAGGTTGTACAGCAGCATTCCTGGCCTTCACCCACGAGATGCCATTAATACTTCCCCAATTGTGATGAACAAAAGTGTCTCCAGACATTGCCAAATGTCCCAGGGGGACTAAAGCACACCCTTCTCCCCTTTATAGCTACTGTTCTAGATCACGAAAAAGTTTAAGGAACTATTTGGCTGGAAAAGACCTATATGCCAGAGACAGTGCTTGTCTGCAGTGTTCCTATCTGTCTGTCTTTCTCTCTCTCTCTCTTTATCAGGGAGTGCTGGGAAAACCGTCAAAAACCTGCTTTTTGGCTTCCCTTTGTCCAGCCACAATGCAGCTCATCTTCCTCCAAGGACACTTGCTTCCTTCAGCTGTGCAGGTGCCACTGACCAGGCTACAAGCCCTTTGCGTACAGGGAGATGGCAGGGCTCTTTGTGTGTCTCCCATTCCCCCAGGACATTCTCCTTAAAAGATTTTAGGGGGAAATTACTAAACAAGCCTCCAAGCAAAGGCAAATGATTGGAATTTTTGTACCAGAGTCCCCCAAACTTCAAGTGTTCTCAACGACTAAAGGTATTTCCAGGGAGGCAGTAAAAAAGAGGACGTTTGCAACCTCTCAGAGGGCACTTACTCCAAGTATAATCCAATTTAGAAAATGTGTTTGCTTTATTTAAACTTCCTCTAAAATCTTAAATAGAAAAAATATTTGTAAATATTGGTCCAAATAGTGACACTGCCTTTTCTCCCTCTAACTAGCTGTTGTATTCCAGTAATTAGGGAAAGGCTCTGTGATGTGGGTATAACTGTATAAAAGTCCAAGTATCTCAAGTTGAAATGTACAAAGGGACTTATTTATGACTTTTGTTCCTTTGATACAGAAAAGCAAATAACCTGTTCAAAGCCAAAGGATCTTTTTATTTGAATATAGTAGACTTACTCCAGATAACAATACTTGGAGAAACTAAGCTATACAATGAATATTACACAAACACTATAGTAAGAACTGTGAGATTTTCTTCAATTTATTTTTAAACTAAAAAAATCTTAAAAATAAATAATCTAACCACCATGCCCTGAATAGCTATTATTTCTCAGGATGTTTATGTTCATGATCTGTAATCCTTATTAATTCCCTGTAAAACAGGTATTCCTATCACAGTTTAAAGAGGTGAATAAATTAATGGGAAAAAAATGTAGAGAGAATAAAAAAGACCCACAATTTGATAGCACAACAGGGTGACTACAGTCAGTAATAATTGCACATTTTAACATAAATAGTGCAAATGGATTGTTTGCAACTCAAAGGATAAACGCTCAAGGGAATGGATACCTCATTCGGCATGATGGGTTTATTTCACATTGCACGTCTATATCAAAACATCTCATGTACCCCATAAATATACACACCTATTATATACCCACAAAAGTTTAAAAAATAAACAAATAAAGAGATAAATAAATTGAGGCTTGGAGAAACCGAACGATTTACCCAGAGGTATACAGCCGCGTACAGCTTGGTGAATACAGAATCAGGACTTGAACCCCAGCTCTCCTGTCTCCAAAGCCCACCACACTTGTCCTAGTTTTCCACCAGGCTGTAATGGCTCCTTAAGAGACTCATTTATTGCAAATTCCATATCGGCAATCACAGGTACTTTTACACATCCAAACCTAAATGTCACTACGGTAATAAGTACCTTCGTTTTCGTTTCATTGCCTGGCAGTTCTCCTCAACTGGATAACATATTGGGCTCTGGATAACTATATCAAACTGAATTCAAATTGCTTAGAAAGCATTTACTCATTAGTATCTTAGAAGAGTGGTTACGCACAAGTATTGTCACAAAGCACATTTCTAACAACAATCTATTTGTCTCTTTTCCCAAAAAATTTCTTCACTACGATGAGCAGAGGGAACCAAACGGGATGTTGCTCTTGCTCGGTTACTCTGGGCAGGGACTGCATGAGCTAACAAGGGAGGCGGCTCCTCCAGAGACCGGCACCCACGGCTTGCTTGCTGTGTTCACACTCATTATAATGAAAATTTGTTCTGCTGCCCAGTGGGTTCAAGTAACCATGGCAACCTACCAGCAACATCGCTCACACAAATTATAGCAAAGAAGCTACGACCAGCTCCACCCAGGAACAGAAACAGTCACGCCAAGAAGGAAACATTTCTCAAGGACACTTTGCTCTTAAGTAGCCACTGGCGAGCCGGCATCTGTGCACTTTAGCACCAGAACAAATGTCAGCTCACTTTTACTGAACAGCATTGAAAGCTGTTACACATAATACACTTGAACTCTGGTTGTAGCTAAACTGGCGAATCACAACTTTGACTAACTCTCTGTGTCACAAAGGGCGTTGATAAGGAGTTGTCTGGAGAGCTAGACAGCCCTCAGCCCATCTGGAAGGCTGCAGACACCCATTCTTGCATTCCCAGGGAAGGCAGAACATACAAGTCCCAAGTAGAGACAGGGTTTCACCACATTGGCCAGGCTGGTCTCAAACTCCTGACCTCGGGTGATCCACCCACCATGGCCTTCCAAATATGCCTGAGCATCAAGAAGCGTGGAGCAAAGTGATGCCTGGGGGATGGTGACAGTAAGAAAAGGAAACTCTGCCTTTCTGGAAAGTTCCAGTTTTATTTTTCTAAAGAAAACAAAGAAAAGTCTTTAAGTAAATTATCTTTTAATACTACCACATAAGAGGTAGGAAAAGGTCCTTTGTTGAGTGGTGACTTGAATGGTCACTGAGGGATGTGGCTGAGCATGTTAATGAGGAAACTCGTAGGCTTGTTAGGAAGTTTCATGGGTCTAGTTGAAGCTGGTGACTATGAGGTAACCAGGGACATGAGAGTGGGCAGAAGGTTAGTTATGATCTGGTGTTATCATCCTCATGTTCGTCCAAGTTCCCAGTCCATGCCTGTTCACCTTCCCCACTAGACTGTGTTCCTGAGTTCCCCTTTGGTCATTGGCTCTGATATAAAGCGCGTGCCCCCCAGTGTTAGCTAAACTCAGCGGCAATATCTGCAGTGTGATGGGTTATTTCCTGGGTATGCCAGAAATGAAGTTTATTTTCTCACAGTTCTGGAGGCTGGAAAGCCAAGCTCAAGGTGTTGGCAGGCCATGGCTAGGGAAAGACCAAGTCTGGGCCTCTCTCTGATCTCCTGGCATCTCTTGGCCTGACTGTGTAACAACATCACACGATGGCATTCTCCCTGGGTGCATGCCTGTGCCCACATTTCCACTTTTTATAAAGACACCCATCGTATCGGGTCACGGTCCCTCCCTACTCTACTGTGACCTCACCTTAACTTAATTATACTGCAACAACCCTATTTCCAAATATGCTCACAGTCTGAGGTACTGGGGGTTAAGACTTTAATTCTGAGGGGTCACAATTCAGCCTATAACATCTGAGCATAAATACACTTTAAATAAATACCACATTTTTCTTTTTTTTTTTTTTGAGACAGAGTCTCTTTGTTTCCCAGGATGGAGTGCAGTGTTGTGATCTCAGCTCACTGCAGCCTCCACCTCCCAGGTTCAAGCAATTCTCCTGCCTCAGCCTCCCAAGTAGCTGGGACTACAGGCACGTGCCACCACACCCAGCTAATTTTTGTATTTTTAGTAGAGACGGGGTTTCGCCACATTGGCCAGACTGGTCTCAAACTCCTGATCTCAGGTGATCCACCCACTTCGGCCTTCTAAAGTGCTGGGATTAAAAGTGTGAGCCACCACATCTAGACACATTTTTCTATGGGAACAAAATATGTGAAAAGAGTAAAGAATTCCCACTTCACACACACACAAAAAATCACCATTTCAGCTAGAGTTTAGAAGTATTAATAATTAATTTCATGGCTTAGGCAAAACATCCTTTGTCTCAAAAATCATCATAAAATATTCACACTAGACATGAATTTCAGTAATTAATCCTATGTAGAAATTAAAAACCAGGGTCTTGGCTTGAATAAACGACGAAGGTCACCCAAGCAACATTCACTTCTTAAAAGAGTTTGTCCTGTGAAAAATGCAACAAGACTCAGTCTAGGTGGAAAGATGTACTAAATATTCATTTATCTCAATATCAATCGTGGTTAAACAACACAAGAGTGGGCAGAAGGTTAGTTACGATCTGGTAGTATCGTCGTCATGTCTGGGAGCAAACCCTCCATAGAGCACGATTAAGCTATCTCAGAAAAAAGCAATGAAGACTTTAACAATTTTTAGAGTTCTTGCATCCAGTTTCTTGAATATTCACGTCTTTGTTTACAGGGGCTCCAGATGATAGCACTTAGTAGGACCATCTCCTTTTAAAGATATATAGACTGCTCACTTCTGGGAGATGGAAGGCTTAAAACCGGCTATAAGAAAAGAAGGATACACTTGTCTCAGGGGATAAAAAATTAATAGACAAATAAGGCCTTGTTCTATCTCCTTACGGTCATGGCCCCAATGATCTGCTGAGGACCACAGCCATCTATGTGCCATGTGTGACATCAGGAAGAATAGGTCCCCTTCAAGCTCTGGCTCTTTTGTACTCACATGATGGGCTATCACAATTCCAGAGAAAACAGTCAACATTATAAAAGTGCATTCTGAACCACACGATTCAGCATAAAAACGTGATAGATCCGGCTTTTGTCGTCACTATCATTCCCTGCTTTTCTGGCCTTGAAACTGGCCATAAATCCTCCTGCTTATCACCAGCATGGATTGCTAAAACTTCAAAACAAACTTTCAAGTTCTAGAAATTCTCAGTTTCCCTCTCATACATACCATTTCAAATTTTATATGAATTAGCTTTTAGATTCAGGTTACAAATTAATCCAGGCTCATTATGTAATTAAATGTTTGATTAGGAGCATGAATTAACATATTACACAGAGGCATATAGTTTTATGAGGCAAACTCTTTAACTCCAATGAAGAGATTCACCATGGTAACAAATTATCTGACCCATCCAATTCAATATGTAATTCAAAATGATTTTTCAAATTAACTTAAAACGCTGTCATTATTAAATGGGTATATTACATTGTATGTGCTGCACTGTAGAAATTTTTTAAATACTTAGGCACAAGATGAGAGAATTCTAAATATGCTTTTATAAATATACAAAGTAAAGATCAAAGCTGAATTTTGAAAAGGGATAAAACATAAACAATTTTGTTGTGGCCAATACTATGTGCTTTATTTTTTTTAACGTGGCAACATTAGGAAATGGTGCATTTAATGCATTTTTAATCTTTCTGGTTATCTTGGTAAAATGGCTCATAACAATCTACCTGGAGACGGATTTATTTTGATTGCTACACACAATCTGTATTAATCAATGCAAGGTCAAGTACAATTTAGTTTGCTACTTCAGGAGTTGGATGGTATGCAACTGTTCACAGCTGTTTCTAATTACACCTTGATCCAATAATAACTAAATATTGTTAAATTTCTGGCAGTGACTACTTAAAGAGATGTGCAAGATCAATAAAGGAAAGTAATACTTCAGGCACACGCCTGCATAAATTAGAACCTGTGGAAAACACAAACACAGTTCAGTAGGTGGCGCTATTCCCTCAGCCAGAGCTCTCTTCATTCTCTGTGACTCATGTCCTATCATATGGCAACTACCTTTACTAATTTCTTCCATGGAATTCTGTGACCTAAATTACTATCAACAGACTCACCTCAGATATACTGCCTCGCTTATTCTCTTTGAGATACACAACCCAGACGAAAACTATGTGAATTGCAGGTGTACACACAAAAGTTTGATTTCATCTCAAGTCCTTCCATAATTAGGTCAGCATATTGTTATAGGTTACCTGAAAGTAAATGAATTCTTCACTCCCATTATCGACAACTCAATTGATTTGACCTCTCCCATTTGTATTCGCCAATGACGTAATTTAAAATATTTAAACTAAAATACTTAAACCGATGAGCGGGTTTCTCAACCACAGCATTATTGACATTTGAGCTGGATAATTCTTAACTGGGGAGAGGAAGACGCATCGTAAAAATTTTAAAATGTTGAGCAGCATCTCTGGCCTCTGTCCACTAGAAGCCAGTATCACTTCCCTGGTGTGACAACCAAAAGCACCTCTAGACACTGCCTCATGTCCCCTGGGTGGGGAACAAAATCATCGCATTCGAGAACCATCAGTCACCTAGTGATCTTTCTTTATACAAAAGACAGATCTTTGGCTTCATTGCCAAAGACTGAACTATTCCACTAGCATTGTTTCAATAACAATGTTTACTACCCCCTTTTTTTTTTGAGACAGAGTCTCATACTGTCACCCAGGCTGTTGTGCAGTGGCATGGTCTCAGCTCACTGCAACCTCCGCCTCCTAGTTTCAAGCAATTCTCCTCCATCAGCATTCCGAGTAGCTATGATTACAGGCACCCACCACCACACCAAGCTAATTTTAGTAGTAGTAGTAGTAGTAGAGACGGGGTTTCACTATGTTGGCCAGGCTGGTCTCAAACTCCTGACCTTGTGATCCACCTGCCTCAGCCTCCCAAAGTGTCAGGATTACAGGTGTGAGCCACCGTGTCTGGCCACCCTTTTAATCTGATTCGAAAAGTTAAAGCAAGAGCATTGTTGAAAACTGTTGAAGCTTTAAAAAGTACCAAGAAAAGTAAAAGCCACCAGGAATAGTCCCAGACTCTGATAATAACTGTTATAATTTCAAGGGTATCATCTTATTTTTTTCAACATAAAGATGCATGTAGAATACATGTAATCCTATTTGATTTAGTAAAATCTTAGAGCCATGTGGCAGTATTAAGCATGATTTAATGGCTATATAGTATTCTTTCCAAGAGATATGTCATACTTATTTTAACCCATCTCTTATGTCAATATATTGAACTTTTCATCTGATCACAAAGGTTAATGTATATTATTTTTCCTATGTTCCTGGGATAAATCCCCACAAATAGAAATTTTAAGTACTAACCTATTTTAGTTCTGCCCTCACACAAAGGGAACATAAGAGAGAATGAAGAAACAAAGAAGAAAAATGAAGATGGGGAAGAAAGAGGAGAAAAGAGAGAGAAGGCAAAAATAAGAGGAGATGAGAAAGATAAGAGGAGGGAAAGACGCGAGAAGGGAAGGAGAGAATGATGGAGGGAAGTGGAAGGGTCTTGTTTCAGTAGAGACTAATCTAGAAATGAACTTGACTGGCATAGTCCCCACTTGTTTTTTTCTCTCGGGTTTTGAATGGTTCATGCCCCCTCCGCCCCCTGCCAAGAGATGACAACGCTCTGCCTACCATTCAGGAGGCACACACTTCAAATTACTTATCCTCTTTCCATTCTTCCTGTAACCAGCATGCATTGGTGAAATGGCCATGTAAAAGTAAAGTGAGAAACCTTGAAAGTATCACACTAAGTGAAAAAAGCCAAACTCATGAGGCCACGAATTGCATAATTCCATTTGTATGACATATTCAGAATAGGCAAATTCATAGAGACAGAATTACGCTTACAGAAAAACCACAGTACATCACAGCTGTGAAGTGAGAGCTGTGGGGTCTGCAAATGTACACCCAAATAGACTATTGTATGAAAAGGGCAGCATTCTCCTTGGGTGGCACTGATGCAAAGTACTATACAGAAAGATTGGGATAAAATTACAGTCAAACGTGTGGCTATAGGAAAACTACTCTTCAGTACATCCAGTCATCCAAAACAGCACTGGACTGAGGGATGTGTGGTTGGGGAGTGATGCATGACATTAAAACATTTTATGTCCAGAAGGAACCTGGGGACAGCAAGAAAGACTTGCAGCTAAGGATATGCCATGTTTATGTGGGGAGAAGAGCCATCATGTGACATGCAGAACTCAGACTATTAGCAACATGCTCCATTTCTGCCTGTTGATTAATTAATGGATGAGGTCTGAAAATGTGGTTAGTAAACACAGTAGGCAGTTTCTAAGACGGATTCTAACAAGTTCAGGGTGGCTCACCTCCTAAAACCCAGGCCTTTTTACTCTTGCCTTGAGTGTAGGATGGATTTGGTTGTGACTTGCTTCTAAGATGCCACTTCCAAGTTTAGGTTACAAAAAAAACTCTGTTGTCTGTCTTGCTCGCCTACTCTTGCTGTCTCACTTGCTTACTCAGATGAAAGTTGGCTACCATGTTCTGAGTTGCCCCAGGAAGGAATTGAGAAATCTCTGGCCAACAGCCAACAAGAAGCTGAAACCATCAGTCCAACAACCTCAGAGGAACTGGGTCCCACCAATAATCACATGAGTGAGTCTAGGAGAGTCTCCTTCAGCTGAGCCTTCTGATGAGACCAATGCCCCAACCAACAGCTTGACAGCAACCTCAAGAGAGACCCCAAGACAGAGGTGGTCAGATAACCTGAACTCAGATTGCTGAACCACAGAAACTGAGAGACGATGTTTATTGTGTTAAGCCATTAATATTGAGGTAATTTCTAATGCAACAATAGATAACCGGTATAACAGGGTTTTCTGATATTTCACTGGTTACTAGATAAAGATAATTGTTTCAGAAATGTAACTTCCTCCTCTCGGACTTAGCCATATACCAATGCCTCCAAACAAGTTACCTACACATGAAAATAGCTTCCTCTGCTCTTTGCTGAATTAAGGAAATGAACTGTTTACCCTCCATTAAAAATCAATTAAGGAACGGCACTTTCTCTCTTAGATTTAAATCTATTGACTAGTTATCCTGAACCTCAGGGATACAAATTGACAAAGGAAACTATCAGTGCTACGTGATCCCTGAGAAAATTCAGACAAATATTCTCTTGAAATTATCTGCCCTCCTTTAACTTAAAACTATTTGCAGCAGCAATGGATAACAGCACTGATGGAGAACACTAAGTAGGAGGTTCATATATTCTATGCCAATGCTTATCACATATCTTCATGGTAAACATGTTTCTCTTAGAGAAATGACCCATAAACTAAAGTCTATGCAGCAGAAAAATCCAAATCCCTTAAGGCAAGGAGTTATTTCCTACTACTAGGCCTTGCTTTGCTCATCACAATGAGGAAAAAATTTCAAAGGGAAGATGAGAGACGATTTTTTATACATTTAAGAACTCTAATAAAATTAAATTCATGATCCATTTTATTTAAATCACAAAACCTCTGCATACGTCGTCAGTTTCAAGTAAAATAAACTGCACTGAGGAATGCCCTTCTCTGATTCCTCATAAATAGCTGCTCTGTTTAATACATTTGAGAGGCTCCCAGGAACAAAGGAGCAGAGAGAATAGAATGATTTCTGTCAAATACGCTACGCACATTTGTATAGGCAACTAGCTTAATTGTGACACGTGTTTTAATCGAAAGAACTTGAGGTCCTCAGTGTGGAATACACAGCATCCCTACTTATCCTTTTATCATTCTTTACCATAAAACATATTTAAGTTAATTTCTCACAGTAAAGATGACGCTTCTCTCTCACCTGAGGACTAGCTTTTAATACTGACTACATTTCAAATCAAGGACACTAAATTCAATTTGATGTTTCCAATTAGATGTTAATGGTTTAAATAAAATATTTCAGGACTCATGGCAAAGAAATGAACAAAAGCCTGAAGACAGGTAATGCACTGTAAAGTAAATTAATCTCTAGGTGCTGAAAGACTCACAAAAATAAACAAAGTAACAATAAAGATAAGCAGATTCTTCTACTTAGAGGTGCGCAGAATAGGTGAATTTATGTCAAATGTATCTGCCTCAATTATGCATGTAATTTAAGCTCCGTAAACAAGTACTAAGAGTTATGCTTTCTAAAAATGAAGCACTGTGCTTAGCTGATTTTTAAACATACACACATCAAGGCCATTGAAAGCATGCTGAATGAACTCCCCATTGTTCTGTTTGAGAAACTGGAAAATGCACAAGAGAGACTTTGCAGATGACAAAAAAAAACCCATTGACAGTTCCCTGCATAGAACAGGTGAAGATTTTGCTTTGTGCAGATGTTCAAAGAGGGCTAGATTAAAACAAAGGGGTGTAGACTGCCTTCACACTACGCTCTCCAGAAAACACTGGATCCTTAGCTGGTAGAATGGATAAACCATGTTCCTAGAGAAAAGCAAACATGTTCCTGGATCCCTAAGCGATAAATGGCAACAAATTTGCAGCCTCCACTGTCTGATATGCAGTCTTCACTGCCAAATCAGAGAGCATCCCCTGCTGTCTCTCCTGGACCCTCAGAAAGGAGAAGAAAACAGGAGTGATATTCATATCACCAGGTGTAAAAGCTAGCACAGCTGCTATAAAAACTGTGCTCTAAAAAACAGTGCTTATAAAAATTGTACTAAACCTTAACTCGTGTAGTTTTTCTCTTCTCTCTGCCCATCACCAAAATCTGACTGAAATCCCTGCTCTTCAATATAGGTACCAAGAGCATCTTGCAGTGGTCCCTGCATTTCCTCTAGTACTCGCTAGAATACCCATTTGACTTGGGTGATCATTGAACCAAGCCTGGAAAAGAAACAAGATACCCCGTGACCCAAGGTCTAATATTCTATCTTGTCTTCTCATGGTGTATAATGTGCATAAGGACTCCCTCCTCAGAAAAAAAAAAAAAAGGATGATATTTGTTGTAGACAGAATTTTTTTGGTTCTCCAGTGTTCATTCCCCAACTTCTTCATTCCCAGCATATCTTATTTCCCTTTGAGAGTCCACATAGTTTGAGAAAATGGACCCCATGCCCAGCTCCATCACAGGAGAAACAGCCCCAGCTAGTGTATTTCACTTCCTGGACCGAAACGATTTGTTTGGGGCTGAACAAGTTACTTATGCTCATCAAATCAAAGGACCATCAGTGCTTTTGCTGGACAGATGAGACATAAGAGTGTAGAAGGAGGAAAAAAAATAGAAAGCGGGTGGGGAGAGGAGCACGGGGGATAATGGAACAAGGGAAGAAAGAAGTAAGAGAAAAAGGGTACTGAAGAAAAGAGAAATAAAGATTTAAAAAAAGAGGGAAGAAAGAAAGAGATGCAGCTTCCCTTGACTAAACACTCCCTTGGAATACATATATTGTTTCACCATCATAGTCAGGGCACTTAACCCGTCTTTAGCTACACTTGAAAGAAAAAGGGATTCGGTGCCACAGATGGCACTTCCTTCACAGTGATGGCACAGTCATGCATGAGTCAAATGCTGCAGCCTAAAGAGAAACCACTACAGATTAATGAGCTAGATGAAGCATCTATCCTACAAATACAATAAAAATGCATTTAGCTCCACCCACAGAATCTAAGATTTTCCATATTTCATACAGTGCTGATCTTAGCATCTTTACCCTCTAAGAACATGTGAACTATTCTAGCTGTGAACTACCAAACCAGGAAAAAACAGATAACAAACAAAAAAAGCCTCCTACGTCTAAATATCCCAGCACTGAGAAAGTTGCGTTTCCTTTCTACAAAGAAATCTCGTCTACGAACGTAGAGTCTGCCCTACCTCATGAACCATCTTGGCTATCATAACTGGCTGCTAGTTGTCAATAAATCTCAGACCGTAGCCGAAGCTACCCGAGCTACATTTCATTTTAATGCCCTTAACGTCCACACAAATGATGATGCGTTCTTTCCTTCTCTCTCCCGTGATATAGTAGGGAGGAACAGTGTCAGCACTGGAGGATTGGCCCAAGAATGAAGAAAGTGAAAGACCAGTTCTGCTCCTGCACCTGTTTGCTAAGAATGTCACTTGGTCTGATAGGTCTGGGTTTTCTCAGCCACCACATGGGATCCCAGAGAGGATTTTGGTCTCGATCAGACCATCTGACACCAGCCTATCACCTTCTCCTCCTGAAACAATAGCAGATATTCATGAATGAGGTTGGCATGCTTTTCTGCAAAGCCACAAAGCAGCCTCCATGTCCTTAGCATGGTACTCCCGAGCCTTCATCCCAAAAGTATGCTATGTACACCCCAAAAGGTATGTAATAGAATCGCCTAAGATAAGGACTGAATATATTAAAATTTCTATTTATAGTTTTTATCTTCAAAATATGAAAGAAATTCAGCATTACTAATGCTTAATACACAGACCGACGCTGGCATCCCCTCCCAATCCATTTGTCATATAATCTGCGTCAAATACAGAATTAGAAGTATCTTAAGGAAGGGCGGGCATTCTACAGTGGGAAAGCAGACGATGGGGCATTTCACCTGCAGGATCACTCAGAGCTTTACAGTTCACATTTGCTCATTGCTGTGAATTTACGGATTACAAATTTGGTTTTAATAAGATCCAGCTGACATTCCTGCAAATAAATGACAGATTTAAATAATTAAAAGAGTGCACACACACACACAGACACACACACACACACACAAGAAAATGGTAGAGCTGATGTATTTCCTTTTCCTGGCATATGATCTTTTCTACCTCATTCTGGGGTGAAAACTGATGATCCAATTGCATCTGACAAGAAGTCAGACAAACGATGTTAAAACTATCAAAGTCATGTGAAATTTGGTTTTGTATTCACTATTGTTAAAGAAGAGCCTTGCCTACAGTAACAATAACAGAAATCCATCATAATTAACAAATGTACATACAATATTGTTTATTCCTAATGTAGCTCATTCTAACATTTCTACTTCATGTTTTTAAATAGATATAATAAACCCTGTCTCTAAAAAGTATATATACACATAATAATTAGTAACTACTCTAGAGATTTAGCCTAAGTATTAATACATTTATAATTATCAATAGTGTTTCTTTTGTTTGAAGGGGCCCATAATTTAAAAAGAAAAATAAATGTGTAGGGCTCCTAATAGAGGATTTTACTGACTATGAACAAATAAACCAGGTTTTTCATTGCCCTAATGGGTCTGCACATTTCCTTCCTTTGACTCTCTTTGTCTCAGACTGACTCTAGTATATTCGTGGCAGGATGACTTCTCCCTGCTCTTTCTCTTCCAGCAGATGACCCTTGCTAAGGAGGAGAAATGAAATCAAGATTCTGTTGGCATAATAACTATGAATACACCAGGTTTTTGCAGCATAAAACTTTCTTTTTTAATCTTCAAGACTAAGGTCCGGTTCTCCTATTGGAGATTTATGCTGAGGATCCTGAGGCTCCCTTCCTCTGGAGCTCCTTCTACCTCCAAATCAGATGTTCCTGATAGGCCAGGATCCTTGGAAAGCAGGCTGCAAGGAAGGGCCAAGAAGTAAAAAGACTTCAGGAAATCTCTGGAAGGAGAATAAAGAGAAAAGAACAGAAGTAAGGGGACTTTTGTCCACAACCAGAGTGGACTCTGAATGAGCTCTCTGGTAAGTAAGCACCTGTTTTGCACCATCCCATGAATATACTAATAGGAAAACGTCTCCGTAATAGTGGATGGCACCATTCCTGCTCTTACACTTACTGCAGGCATACTAGGTGGAAACATGAGAATTCTAGCACTGCTCATAAGTGTCATGAAAACAACTCTTAAAGAGACTGCATCAATCAATCAATGTGGGGGGAAACTAATTTCAGTAGGATTTTGAGCTTACAGGGTAACTTTCCTGGCTCCCAGGATGATGAATTTCATGTATCTTCATTAGTTCCTGAGTAAATTATTTTATAATTCCTGGATTTGGCTTCTGAAGATGCCTGGTGACTCATAAACGCCAATCTGACTAATGTCTCATTTAGAGCACTCGGTATGCACAGAAGCCCAGACATCATTCCTCTTGCCAAGAAACGAATGTATAATATTTTCATTAAAAACAAAGAAATGAATAACTGGCACACCAGCGAACACATCTGCACCTGTTGTTACAGCAATTTTTATATTCTACTTGCTGGATAGTCAGGAGCTGAAACATCCAAAGATGTAATTTTTAAAAACCCTGTTCATATTTAAATAGCATTTTATGATCTTTTTATGAGCCTCTTTTATTTATTGCCACTTTTTGGTCATGCCTAATTAGCCACCATTTTGTCTATAGCTCATTGACCTCTACATTCAAACCGGGGTGGGGGGCTGTACTTGAATTGGCAGTATTTTATTTATATGGCACTGCTCCCACAAAAAGTTCAAAGTACTTTATAAATACCTCTTTAAACTTGAAAGTAACTTAAGTGTCACTGTCTTCATCTTAAATAAAGATACAAAAAAGGAAAGTTCAAATGGCTAAAATTAGCAAGTTAGAGAGGATTTAACAATCCAGAGAGGATTTCTGGAAAAATATGGCAAACTGACCTTCAATATGTATCGCCCCTCCTTCTCAAACCCCACGAAACTGATCATAATGAAAAATGTTAAGTTGTAAATGAAACGGAAAAAATGAATGGCAGAGGACACAGTAACATACCAAGGGTTTCAACAAAGATACGGAAGTTTTAGAAAGCCCACTGAATCTACACATCTAAGCTACAATTTCCTAAGCAAATTTTATAGAACTGGTATTTTGACCTATTTTATCATCCATCTTTATTTCTTAAATGGTTCCTAAATTAGGAGGGCAAGTCAGGATTTAAGATTGCCAAACTATCAAGAAACAAGAGTCTCCAAATTGAAGAGACCCACAACCATTAACTGGATAAAGCGGGTGAAAATACACAAGGCATGTAACTACAGAATTTAAGACCAAGAACAAAAAGAAGATCTTTAAAGCTTGCAAAGTATTGGGGGATGATAAGCTTGCAAAGTACTAGGGGATGGGATGGTCTGGCCCTGTGTCCCTACCCAAATCTCATCTTGAATTGTAATCCCCATGTATCAAAGGAAGGACTAGTGGGAGGTGACTGGATCATGGGGGCCGTTTCCCCCACACTGTTCTCGTGATAGTGAGTGAGTTCTCACGAGATCTGATGGTTTGTAAGTGTGGCACTTCCTCCCACCCCTGCTGCTATGTAAGACGTGCCTGGCTTCCCCTTTGCCTTCCATCATGATTGTAAGTTTCCAGAGGCCTCCCCAGCCATGTGGAACTGTGAGTCAATTAAACCCCCTTTCTTTACAAATTATCCAGTTTCAGGCAGTTCTTTATAGCAGTGTGAAAATTGACTAATACAGGGGAACAGTCACATACAAAAGAATATTAGTATCTGAATCAAATGGGATCAGGTTCCTGAAAAGTAACAAGGGATCACAGAAGTCAGTGGTTAGTGCCTTCACAGAGTTTAGTAGAAATTTTTTCCAACCTACATTTCTATACCCAGCCAAATTTTTGAAAAGCTGAGAATGGAATAAGGAAACTTTCAGACATGAAAGGCACACAACATTTACTTCTTAATTGCACTAGTCTTAGAGTAGAAGGTAGATTTGTTCCCACATTTGGTCCCCTCAGTACAGATTCTTCTAATGTAAAAGGTGACTAGAACTTTGAAAATAAAAATGACATAATGAATGCTGAGTTAAATATATATATATATATTTATAAACTTGAGACAGCATAACACAGGAGCAAACCAAAGTATGGGAAGAAAACAGAGGAGTATCCAACACAGCAGAGCAACAGAGAGAAGTCCCCAAGTTACAGGAGTGCAGCTGGACCAGAGACAGAGTCTACTCAGGAACAGGAGGACAAGGAACTGTCAGGGTGAGATCCCCAGGAGGAGATGAAGAATACACTACATCATATAACTGGATAGTTGGGTAACATACTGACAGTCATATGCCAAATTTGATAAGGCATTTGTGAAAAATTAAGTGTAGGTGCATATAAAACTATACACTTCTAAAAATAATATATATTTTAAATTGAACAACAAAGGAAATAAAAATTATTCTGCACTAATGGGCCCTTTAGTTATCACATAGATACTGAGTTCACTAAACTTTCAGAAGGAACTGTATTAGCAAAACAGAGGAGAGTGAGTATGGTCATTATTGGCCTAAATCTACATTTACCAAAATAGAAAACTAAAAAATATTATCTATCACAATGGTATAAAGTGTAGTGTTTGCATATGTAAAGGTAAACACAAGAAGAAACTGCCAAAATAAATAATTACGATCACTTCTTCAAGCAGGACTGAGGTGTGCAGAAGGGATGAAAGAGATAGCTAAAAATATTTTATGTTTGGTTTTTTCACTGTTACTTGACACTTTTATCTCTGCAAGTATTACTCTGATAAAATTTAAAACTCAAGGGAAAACAATCACCTACAAGGAAAGTCCAGGTTTATATGAGATTATATTCACAGTCTACATTGTTTAATGCTTTCTTACCTAAACCTATTTTTTTCATTTAATAAACAATAAATTGCACTAGTCTTATTAGGGTAGCAGGTAGATTTGTTCTCACATTTGGTTCTCTCAGTACAGATTTCTCTAACGTAAAAGGTGAATAGAACTTTGAAAATAAAAATGATATAATGAATGCTGAGTTAAGATACATATATTTTATATATATATATATATATATATTTTCAAGACAGCATTTTAAAACTTAGCTTCTTATATTTAAGCATTATATTTGTATAAACCAGATTTTAGTTTTGAAGTTTTTATAATCTTCTAAGAGTCTTTAAGAAGTCGTATAATCTCTGCTGGAAACCACAAAGCACATTATTCACGAATTTCTACCAACTTAATTGGTTTTCTGTGGGGTGTTTCTATGCTTGGCTAACAAATGAAGTCTACCACAGTGGAAATATATTTTATCCACAAAACCAATCCAGAAAAATATGTGGAATAATTAACTGTTTTTTTCCTAAATAAATGAACCCTAAATTTAGATAATAATTAGACTAAATTTTCAGAACTAAACCAACAAACTATTTGAAAGATGATCTCTCCAAACAGGACATCATAAGGGGAAAATCAGCGCATGAAAAGGTGCTTCTCTCAGACATGCATATTATACTCAAATTTCCCACATCATTTTCAAAATTATGCTCAAAGCTTTACTCAAAATGAGAAGAAAAGTATCTATTCACTGTCCCTGTGACAGTACCGGGAATGTTTTACAAACACTGTTTACTGTGCCTAGTATATTGGAAGATAACAAACTACAAATATTCACATTTGTAGTATAAAACCTGTGTAAAACAGATTAAAAACACAGGTTTTGTGTAAAAAAAAAAAAAAACTATATTCTATATAAAATGTTTAAGTATCTCTTCTTTTTCAGAAATTTTGATTAAAAAATGAATTTGGCTCAACATGCAAGATACTAACTTTATAGAGCAATTTTCTTTATTTTTCTGTTGTTTTAGTAGCTTTCTGAATTCTAAGCAAATTTTCTTAGGCTTAAGAAAAAATAAACATAACTCAAAAAAACTGATGAACTGAGGATGATGCCTTCCAGCTTCAACCATGTCCCTGCAAAGGACATGGACTCACTCTTTTTATGGCTGCATAGTATTCCATGGTGTATATGTGCCATATTTTCTTTATCCAGTCTATCATTGATGGACATTTGGGTTGGTTCCAAGTCCTGGCTATTGTTAATAGTGCCGTGAACAGAAAACCAAACACCACATGTTCTCACTCATAAGTGGGAGTTGAACAATGAGAACACATGGACACAGGGAGAAGAACAACACACAATGAGGCCTGTCAGGGGTATGGGACAAGGGGAGAGATATCATTAGGACAAATACCTAATGCAAGCAGGGCTTAAAACCTAGATGACAGGTTGATAGGTACAGCAAACCACCACGGCACATGTATACCTATGTAACAAGCCTGCACATTCAGGCCGGGCGCGGTGGCTCACACCTGTAATCCCAGCACTTTGGGAGGCCGAGGCGGGTGGATCACGAGGTCAAGCGATCACGACCATCCCGGTCAACATGGTGAAACCCCGTCTCTACTAAAAATACAAAAAATTAGCTGGGCATGGTGGCGCACACCTGTAGTCCCAGCTACTCGGGAGGTTGAGGCAGGAGAATTCCTTGAACCCAGGAGGCGGAGGTTGCAGTGAGCCGAGATCGCACCATTGTACTCCAGCCTGGGTAACAAGAGCGAAACTCTGTCTCAAAACAAAAACAAAAACAAAAACAAAAAAACCTGCACATTCTATACATGTATCCCAGAACTTAAAGTAAAATTAAAGAAAAAAGAAGCTGATGAGCTATGAACGTGTGTGTGTGTGTGTGTGTGTTTGACAATTTTTGCATTTTTACAATTCTCCAATTATAAGAGAACCACCTGTAGTAGGGTGAATAATGACCACCCAAAGACATTACATCCTAACTCCTGGAACCTGTAAATGCTACTTTACAAAGAAAAAGCTTTTTTGCAGATTTGAAAAATGAAGGGTCCTAAAACGGATAGATTACTGGATTATCCATCAGGCACTAAGTCCAATCACAAGTGTCCTTATGAGAAAGGAAAGCAGAGGGAGGTTTGATACACACAGAAGAGAATGTGACCACCATACAGAGACTGCAGTGAGGTACCCACAAGCCAGGGAATGCCTGCAGCCTCCTAAACTGCAGGAGGCAGAGAATGGATTCTCCCCCTCGAGGCTTCAGGAGCACGACCCTGCAGACACCTGGATTTCTGTCCCATCATGGTCATCGTGGACTCCAGCCTCTAGCTCTAGGAGAGAGTAAATTTCTGTTGTTTTAAGCCACTAATTTTGCCAGGAAGGAGCCTTCAGCAAACCAGTATGTCATTCTTTCAAATGTGTTTGAGTAGGTTTACAATTATATGCTTAGCACACGAAACAAGCCTGATACCAGACAAGTCACAAGTTAAATGGAAAAACGTCTTTCCCTGAAACTTACGAAATTCTGATTTGGGCACAGGGAAGAAACAAATGTCTAAGTCACTGACTTGGAGTTTTTTCCAAAATGTTCCAATTAGAGTGGAGTTTCCTGTAAACTTTCCAGATAAACTTTTAACATTCAAATAAATTTTTTCTTTAATTATTACTTTTTAAAGTTAATTTAAAATGTCTAATATATTTCAAATTACAAATGTCTACATATAATTATTTTAATTTACATTTTATAAAAATGGATACTGTTATCAACTTTTTTAATATACTTAACACATTATGAACATTTTCCATATCAATATATATTTCTAACAGAAATATATATATACCTTCTCTTCAGTAGCAGAATAACAAAGTTTTTAATGACTGCATATTTTCCATAGTATTGTTAAACAAAATTGTATATTATCTTTCTCACACATTAAAACATTTAGACAGTTTTCCCATTTTTTCACTAATGAATCTCTGCTGATCTCCCAGGAGTTTTTAAAATCAAGAAGTAGACTAATTTTGTCAGTCAGAAAATTATCATCTTTGTCATTTGCCCAAAAGTTAGACTTTAATGTCAAATCTGACTCCCTAACGTAAAAAAGTACCACCATTTATAGCTACAGCCCTCACAGTGTGTGGGGCACATGGAAATAAGTAGTTTGAAGCTTTCGGGGATCTGCAGAGAATCTCTCCATGGGATAACAGGTCTACTGCACCCATCAATCACAAAAGTGACCCCATTAGCAAGTCTGTCATCCAACTCAACAAGCATTAGGCGGGGGTCATTTCTATGTGGCAAACCAGAGAAATCAGGCAAAGTTATCATCCTTACTCTAAACACCTGTATCAGCTGGGGAAGTAATTCCTAGAATGAAAAGATTTTAGTCAAGAAATAACAAAAGTGAGGTCGTGGAGGACAAAGAGCTTTGCCGAAGCCACCACAGCCATCAGTGGAAAGACCAGAGTATAGAATTCAAAGTTATAAGTTTGGACCTGTAGCGAAGTTTTCATTAAAACCACGTATATAATATCCTTCCATGCTAGGTACACTAGCAGTAGCTTAAGGAATCTGTATTTAAACATATATTTAAAGACCAACAGCGGCTCACGCCTGTAATCCCAGCACTTTGGGAGGCTAAGGTGGGCAGATCACGAGGTCATGAGTTCGAGACCAGCCTGATCAACACGGTGAAACCCTGTCTCTACTAAAAATAAAATAATTAGCTAGGTGTGGTGCCATGCACCTTGTAGTCCTACTGTAATCCTAGCTACTCAGGAGGCTGAGGCAGGAGAATTGCTTGAAGCTGGGAGGCGGAGTTTGCAGTGAGCCGAGCGCGTGCCATTGCACTCCACTCCAGTCTGGGCAACAGAGTGAGACTCTGTCAAAAAAAAAAACAAAAAAAAAAACACCAACACTAAAACAATAGGCTGAGGCTTCAGCTACCCCTGAAGTTATATCCATTTTTCTCTCCTGATTCCTCTGAGACTGGAACAGGGAAGTTAGGAGAATGAGCGCTGGACTTGGTGAAGAGGGAGGAGCAAGGCTGAGGGTGGCTTAAGTGCCTGCTGGGGACAGGGAGATTCCTCTGGTTTTCAAACATCTTTCTTTTCCATTGATTCTGCTGGGTCCTTGGTCCTTAAATATCAGAGGCAGGTAGATGTTTATATGTGAGTGTGCAATCCTGACAGTGTGCAATAAATTCTTGTGGATGTAGAAAGAAAAGTAGAAAAGAAGGAGGAAGGGAGAAAGAGAAGAAGGAAAAAGGGAGAGAAAGGAAAAAAGGAAGGAATAGAGTGAGGGAGGGAGGGAGAGAGGAAGAATACTTACAAGTCTACAAAGAGTAAAAACTGCAGAAAAATAAAAGCTTGCCTCTGAAACAAAAGGTTGGCTCACATAAACTTTTAGCTTCCTGTATTTGAGGAGACAAGCAGAAGTGAATGTTTTGATTTGTTTACAGGAAAGTGCAAGGAAGAATGAAGAGAAAATAAATATCAATCACTCTGAATTTAGAGGAAAGTAATCAATGGGAACCACTGGCTTGCATCTACTATATGTAGATATAATTTATTTTATGTGTATTCTGTCTTGACATTGAAGTCAGAAACATACTTTGCAAAAAGAACGTCTGTATAATTATAATAGGATTCAAGAAATTCCCAAAATCACCAACACCAAGAAAGAGCTGTAGAGATGCATATGATGAGGATGGTCAGACGGTAAATCCAACATTTTCATTTGTGTTAAGAAGTAAAAAATGGCTCTTTGACTAGAATGAGAAAACATGACTATATTTCAAGTTAAATACATAATTGATCAATGGAACCCAACGATTTAGGTGTAGAAATCAGATACATGTGATCTAATTTCGAATACACTTAAATTCAAATCCAGAGTCCTTATCATGAGATAAGCTGGATTACTGGAATTCACTTCTCGACTGGCCATTTTACACAAGTGCTCCATGATCGAATTTGAGGGTTACCTGCAAAGCCTTCAGCTCAGAAATGTCTCTTCTCCATTCCATGACACTGTCAATCAATCTCTTCCTTCCTGAGAGCTAAAGGACTACTACTGTTACACCTGAATGCAAGGAATCTCAAAAGAGGCAATATAAAAATTGTTAGGGTTTACAAATTTTTAACTCCTTCTTGGAAAATAGTTTGATAGTTTCCACCCTCACAAATGTGAAGACAACAGTAGCAGCTTTAGATGGGGCTTCACATCAAGCCAGGCCAAGCGCCTCACTCAGGAGGAGGCAAAATTTGGGTATGTGGAGCCAAGCTCATGGTGAGCACAGGCCTAGGGGTTGGTGGGATTCTCAGCGAAGGACGAAAGGAGAGGAGCTGCTGGGTAGGCTGCAGAATCAAGACATGGACACCCTCAGCCTAAGCTGGGAGGGAGCGGGAAGGAAGGGGAGCACAAAGAAATATCTCATTCTGGCTGGGCAGTGGCTCACGCCTGTAATCTCAGCACTTTGGGAGGCTGAGGCGGGTGGATCACTTGAGGTCAGGAGTGTGAGACTTGCCTGGCCAACAAGGTGAAACCTCGTTTCTACTAAAAATACAAATATTAGCTGGTCCTGGTGGCAGGTGCCTGTAATCCAAGCTACTCAGGAGGCTGAGGCAGGAGAATTGCTTGAACCTGGGAGGTGGAGCAGTCGCAGTGAGCTGAGATTGAGCCACTGCACACCAGCCTGGGCACCAGAGGGGGAGTTGAGGAGGGAAGGGGGTGGAGGGGGGAGGGGGGAGGGGGAGGGCAGAGGGGGGAGGGAAGGGGGGAGGGGGAGCAGTGAGAGAAGGAGGAGAGGGAGGGGGAGAGAAGGGAAAGGACTCATGCTATATTAGCCTTGTCCACCACTGACAGGCAAGGTTGCCTCAGGGGCTGAAGCATCCCCCTGAAGCCAACCCTTAGGGCCGACCTCAGACGCTGACCCCACCAGCCATACCAAAAGGATGTAGTGGAAAGCCAGCCAGGTACTCCTGCAATCAAAGCAGACAGATTCAGGCCCAAACAGGACGCCCATGTCAACAACTGCTAACGATCCTGCTTTTCCTGTTCCCACACACATCCCCTTGGCATTTCTCTTCTGGGTTACTTCCCTTTTGCAACTCAGAAAAATCCTCATGCTCAGAAATTAGGGCCAATTACAAACTTTATAAAACCTTTTAAATAAAAGACATATGTTAAGTGCTAAATCCCCTATTGTGTGTCAGTTTATTTGCTACAACATTGTTGCTATTTTGCTTTAAAACTATAAGCACTGTGGAATGGGTTTTGTACAGCATCCAGATGGCCATATAGGAACCCACTGGGCATTTCATATTGGTTATAATATCTATACACATAATTTTTACAAGGAATATAACTTTTTACAGTAGACCGTCTTTTTTTTAAAGAAAACTAAATTTGAGAATCTGTATGGTATATCTGGGGTAAAATTGTATGGTATTTTTAGTATTTTCCTCATGTTTTCTGTTTTCTATAAAAAAAAGTTAAAATTCTAATCCGATTACACAAGGTAAATCATTGGGCCTTGGACTTTTGGATAAAAGAGAGCAGGATGGGATGATAGCTGTGGAACTCAGAATCCGCTAATCAGCGTGTAACAACTTACTTGCAGAATCAACTACCCCTTACATTTTTTTTTTACATTTTTAACAAAGTCCATGAGCTCCTGATACTGACCTATGAAAGGTGCAAAATCAGACGCCTGCAGAAAAGAAACAACTTGCTCAAAATCACACGACACATGTGGCCCGCCTGTTTTGAGATACCTGTGGATAGACACGGAACCCACTCACTGGCAGTGGAATCCGGTGGGGGGAGCACAGTCTGTGGAGGCAGAATGCTGCCATTCAAATCCGGACTCTGCTAGTTACTAACGAGGGGCCCTGGGACAGGCAGGTGAACTCCTCTATGCCTCAACTCGTTCATCTGTGAAATGGGGCTACATCTGGCACTTAAGCCATTGGATTGTCATGAGGATGAAATGGTTCTATGCCAGGAAAAGTGCACAGGTGAGTGCTTAATGTGTTAATCAGCATCTGTTCTTTAGTGTCAGTTCTGTATTATTCACACTTTTATTTCTGTCTTTTGATTACTATGGTCAGCATTATTATCACTATTTTGCGAAGGCTTTGAGAACTTCAGTGAATGGGCCTGGAAGTCTCAATGCAAAAGAGGGCAGCTCCCGCTGGAGGGTAACACAGCACACACAGTGCTCACATCTGATGCAGTAATTCCAGAGCCCAGGTCTTCCTTACAAGTTGGCTTTCTGGTTTGCTACAGCAAATCTGCCAAATCTCATTTTCTATCCCTCTCCCCACCTCCCAGGGTACGTGTTTGTTTTTACATTGCTCTTGTCACATTAATCTGCAGCTCAGAACATCAACCTCCAAACATGGTTCACCTTCATGTAAATTACATGGTATGATTTAAATTGCAGGCTCCTGTTCCCCACCACTAAGCTGAGTGCCTGAGTCAAAATCCCTGGGAAGAGGGTCCAGGAAATTTGCTTGCCAGGGGTTTCTGATATACACGTTTCAGAAGTACTTGTGATTTATTTTTTTAGGCACTTGTCTTATTCCTTCTACTTGGCTATACGTTGCATCCCCCACAACACCTACTGTGATTCCTTTTTCCACAATATCACATACACAGTAGGTTTTCAATGACTATTAATAAAATAAATGTTTGCGAACAAGCTGAAGCCACCTAGGATTCCATCTCACTAGGTAGGAGGAGAAAGGTGTGACAGGTCATCATTGCTGCAGCAAAATCACACACAGCGTCTGATACTCCAAACAGCTCCAATCGGAGTCCTAATGGGCTGCAGTGGGTTGTACAGTTAAATAACTCTACTCCAGGAAAAAAAAAAGTGGCAGCAATAGAGGAGAACACACAAAGACCCAGCTGCCCGAAACATGAATAGCCTAGCAAGGCAATCCCGTCAGGACCCACGGAGAATACAGATCAGCAGAAAATGGGAAATCTGAGATGAGCTAGGGTCTCAATGCTGCTCGCCATAACCCATTTTCAACTCCCCCTTTCCTTTGCTTCCTCCTGCCTCTTTCCCTCCCCAAACCCAAAGTTATGAGAGCTATTAGGAAAAAAGAGCGACTACTGTGTGAAGGCGGAGGGTCCCGTGAGCTGGCCCTGCAGCTGGGCCCGGCTACATTATGCTCATTATTCCCGGGAGGCATAAGCCCGAGACAGCATTCCTTCTGCAGCTGGCATCTTGTGAGCTAAGTTGCTGCAAGAATCGGAGAGGAAACACTGGACTTTGTTCTTGAAGACGATCAGAAAAAAATGGGGAAGATCTAAAAGGATTTTAAACCAAAATTTCAAGGTTCAAATAGATACCTTTTTTTTTTTAAACAAAACTCAGAGCACAAAAGTGACACTGTACTTGAGAATTAAGGAAGAAAGAACCAGTACATTTCCAGTTAAAATTTCAGTGCACGCTGTTGATAGTATACAATTTGGAGAATTACACGTTGCATGTTTTCTTACTTCAGATAGAATAATAATGCTGGAAAGGCCCTCAAGAGGTGTTGGCCCAGATTCCTGACTCCAGGGTTATGATTATCTATGCCTAGAATCTCCTCTTCAAGACTTCTAGGGATGGAGAGTCCATAAATTTTTTATAGCCCAGTGGAATGTGTTTTTCTCCTTGAATGCCAAAGTTCTTCCTGGTATCCAAATGAAATCACTGCCGATTTCCTTTGTCTACCTAGCCACACATACCAAGGCCAGTGCAACCCTTACCCTCTTTGGCACACTCTTCTGAATTCCTACTATTTTCTTTCAACGTCCCTTTAACAGTAAAATAAATGAGCACAACCTAAGGCAGTACACGGAAAAAATTAGTCCATGAGACATGAACACTATAATCCTTTTCGGAAAAAATGATGGTTTTTTTTTTCTAGCAAATATTTTTCTCTCTCTTACAAACACACACACGCATTTATTTAACATCTAGATTAGATTGTTAGATTGCTAGATATTTTTATTTTAAAACTGTGTAGTTTTTGCCTTTCCCGTTTTAAATGTGCTTTTATAGGCTTTATCACACTTAATTATTCTCCATATACGTGGCCCTGATGATTTCATCTTGCTTTGAGGCACCATCTCCCCTCTTAGGAACAAAAATCAAAATAGCATTAATAAATCTTCTGAAGAATGTATCACAGATTTGATCTCATATCACTTTCCAATTTAATGAATATTTTTATAATTCCCTTGTAGCATCAATTCACCAAAAGCGTTAAGAGCAACGGACCTAACTCCACTTCTGCCGATTCACTCCCTCCTGTCGAGGCAGAGTCACTGACAGCAGCTCTTGGGAAGTTGGAAGGTCACCTTATCAGAATTACCACTTAAAATCACTTTAAAATGAGTCACATAGCTCACTTGCCTTATCCCATTGATGATTCCCCCATAGTAACCAGAAACTTCTCGCCATGACCACAGGACTCTTCCCCGCTCAATGCCACCATTCACCACAACTTTCTCAGTTTCAAAGTACGCTGGCCCATTCCCTTCTCTTCCCAAATTTACCAAGACCACCCACTTCAGAGAATTAGTGTGTCCTATTCTTTCACCTGAAAGATTCTCCTGCAAGTTCTTCAAGAACTAGATTTCTCGCCAATCATGATTGTTTACCTAGATTTTTCTCCTCTCATGTCCCCCAGCTAGCAGTTAAATCCCACGAAGATGCTGGTGGGTCTTTCCCACACTGTGACTCTGTGCCAGTCACACAGTGAGCACCCAATGAGTATGTGTGGAATGAATGAATGTGGGTGAGGTTTTATGCATACCACCATCACCCAAGATTGCTGTAGACGCCAACCTGACCACAGCTATGTGGGAACTGATTCCTTAATACTAAGCAATAAAGAAAAGCAGTGTATCTCAAAAGCAATAAGGAATGGAGTGCATCTACAAATTTATGAAAGAAATTCATATACACATGCATTTCGTTGCCCCTTATTGTATTTTCACTACTCAAAACAAATTTCCGATGATAAAACATGTCTAAAACATATTTTCTTTGTGATCTCTAATTACTGTATTCATTAACTCAAGCTCAAACAAAAAAGAATATCATGTGAGAAAAAATCCAAAGCTTACCAAAATCATACATTTCATTTCTAGTTTTGTTTCCATGTTGGCATTGAAGTTTGCAGAAATGAAAAATGTTTATTCTGGATTCTGAGGCATGAATATTAGTATAAAATTTGAGAGCCGAAGCAAAACAAAAATGCAAAATTATCCCTAAAGGATTTGGAGAATATAACTGTTAGAAAAATTTTTTTCCATTCCTTAAGAGATGTTTTCTTCAGATTGAAAGAATAAAGGGAAGAATGATCATTAAGAAAAAACCTTTCTTGTGAATTCCAACGTGCCACAGAGCTACAGAAATCACAGCAAGAATATGGTTTTATTGAAGACCCTAAAGCCTGGGTCTTCAATTTGTGACCAAAAGTGATAGTGTTCGATCTTTAAGAAAAATAAAACAGGATATGAATTCAGTCTACCGTCACTCTGTGTGTTTATTATATTGGTCATTTTATATTTTCATTCTTAAGAATGATTGCCATTGTGAAACATGAGTCTCAAGCCCACACATCCTTGAGCCTGTCTCACCAAGAGAACCCCTGCTGGCCACATGCCCCATACCTTGCAGCCACTGTGAGTCCTGGTCTTCATCAGCGGTGTGGTCGTGCATAGCTCAATTGCCTCCGGCTCATGGAAGATGACCGCTGGGAGAGGTTCCTTTTTCAGTGTTAGGACATTCAATTTAGACTTCAGCATGGTCTGAAAGTGCTGAAAAGCAGAAAAATAAGCCACATGTAGTTCAATCACTCCGACTTATATGTCATACAATTGTACCTTAAACCCAGTAGCAACTTGTTTGTTTTATTAAGTCTGTTCTATTACGGGAGGCGAAGAGATATTTAGTAAAACAGAAGAGGGGGAACTGTGTCCTGTCAGGACATGACTCAAATGAAGCTGTGGAGACAGTCGATCCCTAAGCAGGTCCACAGAAACATGACTTAATGGTAAAGTCACCTTACCCAGGACATTTCGTTCTGAGAAGCTCTCCCAAGGTACGGTATACAGATGAAATTGTGGCAGTGAAATCCACGTAGATTCAGCTACACAAGATGTTTGGAAGAGGATGTTACAGGGGTTATTTTGGGAAAAGTCTAGACATTGTTGAAGGAAGAGAACAGATGAAAAAGTACACAACCCTTCTGTTCTCTGCCTTCCCAAGCTCTTTCATGCACTGGCTGTAGAACCTTAGGAAATTCACTACTTTATGACGGACCATTTTTGTGTGCTGTCTCAGGCCAGGATCCAAGATAAATATCCATTTATATGCAACTTCTCTTGGCTCTTGTCATGAAGGATGCTCAGAATCCAACCAGATTCAATCACTGCTATCCATACCACCCAGTCTAAGACCCATCTTCCCTTGGTCTATGAAAATGACATCCAAACTGGCTCCATCACTTCCAACTTTGTCCCTGTACAGAGAATTGCCACACAGTCACCAGAGCGATCCTCCTAAAATCTAACAGTGCCACGCCACCTCTACTCAGACTCCCCCGTGTCTTCCCATCTCCTCATGGAAAAATTCCAAGTTCTTACCTTGGCCTTTGAGACCACACATGATTCAGGGACCTACTGCCTCTCTGATTTCACCTCCCATCTCCATCCTCACACATAGAGATTCAGGCACAGTGTCCTCCTAACTATTCTGAGAATAAGCCAAAGACACCTGTGCCTTAGGACCCCTGATCATACTGCTCCTGTCCTAGGTATCTTCAAGTCTTGCTTCTTCATCTCCTTAAGGTCCCTGATCAAATGTCACCTCATGCGACAGCCCTTCCTAATCAAAATCTAAAGCAGCCAGCATACATATACACACACCAACACAGACACATGCCTGGATTCACGGGCCTGCAACCTGTGCTTAGGAGGGCCTCACACCCAGAAGGACTCCATGCCTGGTTGAATGCCTTTCATTTGGTGTCCCCATCTTGAAAGTGGGAGGCCAAAGCGGGCAGATCACCTGAGGTCAGAAGTTCGAGACCAGCCTGGTCAACGTGAAACCCCATCTCTACTAAAAATACACAAATTAGCCAGGCGTGATGGCAGGCACCTGTAATCCCAGCTACTTGGGAGGCTCAGGCAGGAGAATCGCTTGAACCCAGGACGTGGAGGTTTCAGTGAGCTGAGATCACACCACTGCACTCAAGCCTAGGTGGTAAGAGTGAGATTCCGTCTCAAAAATATATATATACTCAAAGGATTATAAATCATTCAATCACAAAGACACATTTACACGTATGTTCATTGCAGCACTATTTACAATAGCAAAGACCTGGAACCAACCCAAATGCCCATCAATGATAGACTGGACAAAGAAAACGTGGCACATATACACCATGGAATACTACGCAGCCATAAAAAAGGATGAGTTCATGTTCTTTGTAGGGACATGGATGAATCTGGAAACCATCATTCTCAGCAAACTGACACAAGAACAGAAAACCAAATACTGCATGTTCCTGCTCTTAGGCGGGTGTTGAACAATGAGAACATAAGCACAGGGAGGGGAGCATCACATACTGGGGTCTATTGAGGGGGGGAGCTAAGGGAGGGACAGTTGGGGGTGGGGAGGTTGGGGAGGGATAACATGGGGAGAAATGCCAGATATAGGTGACGGGGGATGAAGGCAGCAAACCGCCTTACCATTTGTATACCTATGCAACAATCATGCATGATCTGCACATGTATCCCAGAACCTAAAATACAATTTTTTAAAAAATTCTAATAATTTTATTTTGAACTTGTGTTTTATAAGGAAAGTCTGATGGGACAGTAGAGCACAGATGTGAGTGGACAAGACACATACAGTGTGTGCATCCCCCATCCTTACCACCCACCTCCACAGAGCATTACTGATGCCCCATGGAGACAGAATTCTGATGAACTCATGACATGTAGGAATTCAGCAAGAGTCAAAGTGAGTACAAGGTAAGTATTAAGCCTATGACTTAAATAAGCCGGAACATGCGCCGCCCCAGGAGACCATGCAATGTAACCAGAACTTGCTTCAAGTTCAGAAAGGAATTAGCCTTGTTCTAAGAAACAGGAATGATCACAGAATCTTATCACATCCTTTCCCACTTGTATTACTTCCCTGTACAAGGCAACCACCTACGCTGAAATGGTGACACAGAAGGAAAGGGAAAGGTGGAGCAAACACAGTTCCCTCTCCTTGCAGTTCTTCCTTAGTCATCAGTAAGATGAAGGCAAAGTGATGAGAGAAAGTGCATGTATCGAGAAGTGAGATCAAAACAGGTAAGTTAGCCGGGCGCGGTGGCTCACGCCTGTAATCCCAGCACTTTGGGAGGCCGAGGCGGGTGGATCACGAGGTCAAGAGATCGAGACCATCCTGGTCAGCATGGTGAAACCTCGTCTCTACTACAAATACAAAAATTAGCTGAGCATGGTGGCGCACGCCTGTAGTCCCAGCTACTCAGGAGGCTGAGGCAGGAGAATTGCCTGAACCCAGGAGGCGGAGGTTGCGGTGAGCCGAGATCGCGCCATTGCACTCCAGCCTGGGTAACAAGAGTGAAACTGCGTCTCAAAAATAAATAAATAAATAAAATAAAATAAAAACAGGTAAGTTAGTTTTGCGCAGCGTTTGCACCGTTCTGATAAAAACAAAATACGGCATGAACTAGAAAATGCAAATTGGGTAATTTCTATGATTCCATTCTTACATTTGCATTTAAAGTGGGCAATGCACAATATAAATTCATGCTCAGAATCTAAATGTTTAATTTCTCTTTACTCAGAACAGCATTAAATAGCAAATAATAATTTTAAAAACAAAACAAACGACTATTCCAGACAGAGATTCATTTAAAAAAAGCTTTATGTTTTGGTACCTTCAATGGTACTTTTCTCCTACTTTTTGAATAAGAAACACTGAATTTTCATTGCACACTGGATCGTAGCAGTTGTGTAACCAGTTTGCACACGTATATATCATCTCTGTCCACTCCCTGTCCCCGCTTTACTATTCCTATAATTTATCCCTACTTATCACCACTGTAAGATCATGTACTTGTTTTGTTCACTTTATTGCCTTCCAGTAGAACATAAGCACCATAGGAGCAGAAACTATTTTATTCAAGGACGTATCACAAGGTTCTAAAACAGTTCCTGGCACATTACAGAAGTCCAGTGAACATTTGTGGAAGGTAACAAGGGTAATGTAATTTTCAAAAACAAACTACGGGCTGAGCACAGTGGCTCGCGCCTGTAATCCCAGCACTTTGGAAGGCCCAGGTGGGCAGATCACCTGAGGTCAGGAGTTCAAGACCAGCCTGGTCAACACGGCAAAACCACGTCTCTACTAAAAATACTAAAAATTAGCCAGGCATAGCGGACACCTGTAATCCCAGCTACTCAGGAGGCTGAGGTACAAGAATCAGTCAAACCAGGGAGGCGGAGGTTGCAGTCAGCTGAGATCGTGCCACTGCAATGCAGCCGGGGCAACAGAACAGAACTCCATCTCAAACAAACAAAACCTACAAATATAAAAAATAATAATCTAAATCAGGGTTCATATACTAGACCAGCTCACTACTTCGCCCAAGTTGACCTTAAGGACATGGTATGGGCTATGAAACAAATACAAGACTGAAAGAAGTCAATAATGATACGCATACACAAGTACCTTCACCTCAGTATAAACCGCCAGAAACAATTCTTTAAAATCTAGAGATCATTATGTTACATGAAATCGTTACGTTAATATCATGAAATAAGCCAAGCACAGAAAGACAAACATTGCATGTTCTCATTTATTTGTGGGATCTAAAAATAAAAACAATGGAACTCGTGAACATAGGGAGTAGAAGGATGGTTAGCAGAGGCTGCGAAGTGTAATGGGGGCTGTGGGGTAGGCGGAGATGGTTAATGGGTACAAAAAAATAGAAAGGATGAATAAGACCTACTATTTGACAGCACAGCAGGGTGACTATAGGCAATAATAACTTCATTGTACATGTTAAAATTAACTAAAAGTGTAATTGGATTGTCTGTAACAAAGGATAAATGCTTGAAGGGATGGATACCCCATTCTCCATGTTATTCTTGAGCACTGCATGCCTGAATCAAAGCAGCTTATCTCATTTACGAGAAGTAGAAGTTTTGGAATTTGTGGCAGGGCAGTGTTTTTTTCACAAGTCCACTAGAACTCCAACTGGCCTCTCTGGTGGTCCATTTACGGCACTGATTTGGCTAGGCTACCACGCCCAGTTATTCAAACACTAAACTATGTTTGTGTAGTTGCAATGTATTTTATAGACGTGATTAAAGTCCATAACCAGTTGATCTGAAGCGAGGGAAAGTACGCTAGATAATTAGGCCAATTTTGATTTGATTAGTTCAAAGACCTTAAGATGCAGCCTAGACTTCCCTGAAGAAGAAGATATTTCTCCTATGAATGCCAGCTTTGGCCCACGGTTCCAGCCCCTCCTTTCTGACAGCCTCCCTTGCAGTTTTGGACTTTTCTTGCCAGCACCCACAACTGCATATGCCAAATCCTTGAATAAACCTCTAGATATAGATGTCCTACTAGTTTTGTTTCTCTGGCTGAAGCCCAATTGTTATAGCCACCTTGTAGAATACAAAGTTGCCAGCTCTGAGGGCAATTTTTTTTTTTTAATGGAAGAGACTTGCTCTTAGGTTTTTCGGAGTGTTTGATTTGTATTAGAAAAAATAAAAGTAAGGGCAAGTCTTCATATTAATCTGGAAGTTTCTGTTCTTGCTCCTAATTGATTCCAGCCAAATGCAGAGTGTAGCCACTAGGGAAGAGTGGTCTGGGAGGAGCCACACACATCACTGAGAGTGAGAGCTGAAGGTGATTTGCCAAGTTGGTTGGGAAAGAAATTGGGGCCAACAGAGGAGGAGGACAAAGGAAGAGGGAAGCTCAGAAGGTGAGGGCTGAGTACGTGGGTGTATCTCCCCTGTCTGCCATCTTGCCCAGGCTCTACAAGACATTCATGAAAGCATAGATCATCAGTCCAACTTCCGCCACACAGCAATTTTCTCAAGAGGGCACCGGAAGTGACCCTGTTTTCAGGAGGGTGAGACAACTGCACTGCCTGAGAGTTCTGAGATTGTCTTCCCCTCCCTGTTGTAAACCAAATGCCACAACCATTGATTCAGTCACTAAGCAAACAGAGACTGAAAGTCGTGGACCAGCACACACGCCCCTTTGATTGCTTGGCTGGGGAGCCAAGTAAAAGAAATACATGGATAAACAGAAAAAGAAAAAAGAAGCTACATTGGAGACAGGAAGATAACAGAGTTCAAATTACAACTTCAACACAGTATGTTGTGCAACCTCAGCTAACTAACTCTTCTGAGCTTGTCTTCTCCATCCAGGCAGGCATGCGCCACGCATTTGCCTGCCGATTCATTCCACCTTCCCCGAATACCTATATGCAGCCAAATACTGTGGTAGGCACAGCTGGAACAGAAATACAACATTCGTCTCTGCTTGAAAGAGTTTCTCACAGTTGGTGGAGACTGTTAAGTCAAATGACAACTGCAAATCTGTGTGAGAAGTTCTTTAGCAAAGCTAGAGAGAGACTAAGAAAATACTTGAGGTGAAACTGAGAAAATGATTCCTTTACAAGAAATACTTTTAGTGATTTTGTCCTGTTTGCCTACTATGAAAAGATGAAGGTTAAAGACGGAAGTAAAATGTGGATTGCTTGATGAATTATTGAATCTATAAGAATATTGAATCTTCTTACGACAAAATTAACATTTTATGCAACTCTGAGTGCCTCTGGTAAATTTTAGGTGGTTAACAGTGTGAGAGTTATAGCTGATTCTGCTTTGGAACACTCTTCTGTTCCCTTGGGGAAGCTTCTCCACTACTACATGCTGCCTTGTTGAATGAGGCTGTAAGTCACAGTTCCTTGCCCCCTGACATTGAATAATGTCCTCACCCTTTACACAAAGTCTATGTGACACAGGCTGACCATCTGAGTGCCTCATGCCCCTGCCCAAAAGCATTGGTTCAGAGGAAACTCAAGACTGGCTGAACAGAATGTCCTGGGGATGGGAACGCATCTGGTTACTGGATTGGGGTGATGTGAGCCCAGAGCTGCTGCTGGCCTCCTTCCCAATCGAAGTCAGCCTGAGCGTGAGACCACACTGGGACAAGGAAAGACAGCAATAAACAGGGAAATTTCCTGAGAAATGGAAAGACAGCCTTGACATCATTGAACCCCTGCAGCCAGCTGCATGTAACTCAGATCCATCCACGGACCCACCCAGAATATGAACCAACGAATTCCGATTGATATTTAAGCAACCTTGAGTTGGGTGTCTGATCCTTGCAACTAAGAGAATCTTGCAATACAAATTACTTTGTAATGAAAAAATCGCCTGTGAAGATAAAAAGAAGCCATTAACAAAAATTTTAAAAAGACGTATCAATTTTAAAACTGCAGAAATGCAGGGTAACATTATTTCTTTTATAAAAAAGTGAATCTTGTACTTATTTGAATAGACTAAACCTTAATGACAAAGTACCAATGAATAATCTGAAGTAGGTATTACGGTCCTCAGGTTATCCTTATCTAAGATAAAGCCCTCTTAGGTACTGCCAAACGTAATGAATTCCAGCTCTCGAGAGACAGCCAAATAGTGTACCTGCAGTGGCATGCCACTTAGGTGGCACGCGCTCTTACTAGATAACAAGAGTCCCATATGCCATACCCAGTTCTGTAAGAGCTGCATGGCCTTGTACTTCCTGGTCCTGTTTTCTCATCTGTTAACTTTAAAATGCTGTATTAGCCGTGTCAAAAACAGTATCGCTTGTACTTTGCATGGACAGGCATGTGCATTACAGACAATGCAACTCAAAATAGCATGAAGCAACAGCGTTGTAAAAAGGCAACGAAAGAGGAATCTAATAGAGGAGTTTGGAAAAGCTACCGCTCCCAAACCAAAGGTGCACACAGTTCCATAAAGAAAATGTGTTACTCATTTTTAAAGAAGAAAAGTGAATAGTGTTGTAGAAAACTAGGGCGATGCCCTGGACAAATTAAACAAAGCTCAGCTTTCTGCATTGGGTGTTTTATGTGTGATCCCAAAATAGAGCCTCTAAATCAAGCCCCATTATGCGGATGGGGTAATCGCCATGCCCTGTATAATTTTACAGTTGGCACTCCTTCCTACCCCTATTCAGACATTAATCTCTGACAGTTTAGCAAGTGGCAATTTACATATTTTACCAATTCAAATTGGGTGTATCTCACCTTTGTATTGATTTTGTATCCAAAATATAAAGCATCTTTGGAAGGCAAAGCCTGCTTAATGTTTTTATAAGATAACTGGAACACTAGCCATACTTAAAAGAGAGGGAAGGCATTAAGATTTTAATCTTCCGTCCTTCCTTGCATGTGGAAGACAGACTATAATGGTCAGTTTTAACTTGCAAATTACTGACTCAGTAATGCCCTAATCAAGCTTCAAAAATATGGCAAATGTTCATCTTAAGAGAACCACCAGGAACAATTGGGTGAATCAGATTAATGGAAAACTTCAGTCCAAATAAATGTTAATTTGTATAAGTGCACAAAAAACCCTAGGGCTTTGACATTCTATTTATAATCAGCCTTCATTTTATTACTTTGGGGATTCCTAAGAATTAATGGAACTCACTTGTGGTTATCTTACATTCTACACCACTTATTTTAAATAAAGTATATTCAGGCCCCAACTATGAGAAAGGAAACAATAGTGACACTTTTTTGTGACCTTTAATAAGACATTTTGCTTATTACTTTTAATGAAAATTCTTAGATTTCTGCTTTTAAGTATTTATTCTAGCATTTTTCACAGAAATAAGTGACATAAAAGCAAAAGAAAATTCTGTTAAACAATTTGTATATGTAACAACTTGTATGTAATTAAAAGTAATTATATGTAAGAAGAAAAAATTTTACTTAATTAAAATGAGCTTTTATTTAAACTTTTTTTAAACCTTTTTTTCTTACCTATTAATTCAACTTATAACCTATAACATTCTTAATGCTAAGAGTTTGTCTATTTTTTCCCTTTGGTCCTTTATTAATGCAAAACAGGGTTGAATAATCTCCAAAATCTAGCAGGCATATACAAAATTAAGCCTTTTTGCTTCAAGAATTAACCTTCTTATGAAGTTTATGTCAATCTGGTATTTCAAGCAAAGAAAAACCTACACCAATTTGGCATTTATCTTCTTGCTACAAATCATCCTAGTCACTGTCTTATTCAAAATAGTTCCAGTTTAATTTTAAAGGCCTGCATCCAAACTCTCATAAATTTAAAAGGCTCTATATCTATTAAAGAAATGGCTATTATTAAACTAACTGAAAATATTCATGTTCACACAGCCATATTTATTTATGCAGCTTTGATCATGGAAGCTTTTTTTTTTTAACATCACAGATTCTCTCAAGTGATTATGTGGGAGAGGCACAAAAATAACTCCATGCCCAGGGAGGATGCAAAAGCCCCCTAGCCTTCTGAAGGGCTCACTTACTCAAGGGAGACAGACAGACAGAGAGAAAGAGAGAGAGAGAGACAGACTGAGAGAGAGACAGAGAGAGAGAGAGTGTGCATACTCACTATTTATTGATTTTCCCTTGTCACTGACTTGAAATAAACACGTACACAAATGTGCTATATTCCTAGTTAGGTAGTTTCTGTCATCTTCTAAACTATTTTTCTATATGTAAACAGTCATCTTTCAATTTTTCTAACTGTGAATTGTTAAACATGGGTTACAAGCTGCCTCTAGGTAAGTTTTAGTTAATTCACAGACTGCTTTGTTGTTAAAACTTGAAGTGGTCTTCAAAAATTGAAATATATACATAGTTGAAATCTGTATATCCACTTATTTGGAAAAACCAGAAGTTCTGCAAAAGGAACATTCCCTCACAATAACAATCTGCTCCAGCTGACTATTGCAACCGCCCTATTGACCTAGGGGCTTTCCTCTGCAATTGACCACGGTCTCTGCCTGCCCTCCTGCCAACTTTCTCTTCTATACTAAATGCCATTGGCTATTTTCATAGTCATTGTATGCCTTACCAAGTTCACTCCTATACATTATCTGCTTGACGCTTTTAGGCATTTGAATTTGTAAACCCGATGTAAAATGCCAAATGCTAGGAGTATAGAACAAAAATTTCACCTACTCGTGAAAAAAAAAAAGACAATTCCAGCATAGCTGAATTGAATCTTACCTATATTTAAATAATGAAAATTCAACGAACAGGGTGTGAGTCGGTGAATGATAGAGAGAATAATAACATAAACAGGTCAACATGACCGTCATTGCACTCAACGAGTCCGGGCTATGAGTAAGTACTTAGAAATCTGCTCTTCTCTGAGTTATTCCCACATGCCCCCACTCACCCCGGTAGTGTGAGTACCTTGTTGCACTGAATACAATTAAGACGCTTACAATCAATACTGTTTACTTCCACTTTTAATCAGGATGTATTAACATGAAGATGGACGACCCTCCTACTTAAAACAATAAAGTGAAGAAAAAATTATGAAACCACAGTTTGTGACACTGGGTATGAAGCAATGAAGGACAGTGGCCCCTGAGAGCTGTGAAACAAATGAGGTAAGCTATAAAACTGCACAGCTTCCTGCCTGGAAACCGTCTGCAGGCTGCAGAGCAGGGAGGAGAAACACAAGCAGGACGCAGCCGACTCCCCTGAGCTACGGAGACAGAGATGAAAGCCTGGTAAGACAAACAAGAGAAGAGAACTTCACAGAGAGAGAATTCTGTAAATCTTCAGAGGGTCTCCTTAAATATTCAGCTGACTACTGATCAGCATATGCATGAAAGGAAACTCATCAAAGCTGGAAAAGATCCACTGGAAAGAATAAGAGATTAGAGCGCTAGCGCTCACACAGGGCCAGTTATATCGCCGGTTCCCCTCAGCCAGACTAAAAAACCTCATGAGTCACAGAGCAATGGGTAGAGAACTCAAGAAGTTGTAGTCTCAGTAGTGGGGAAACAGCACTGAACTACGTGTTGCTCTGGTCTCACCTACAGATCTTCAAAGGATCAAATTGCTTCCAAGTAATTTAACAGAACCTAACAATAACAAAAAGTTGAAGAATATATATACAAATGCAAAAATATCCAGTACCCAATAAGGTAAAATTTAAATCACCTAACATCCAATCAAAAATTACCAGACAAGGCCAGGCACAGTGGCCTGTAATCCTAGCACTTTGGAAAGCCAAGACAGGCAGATGGCTTGAGCTCAGGAGTTCAAGATCAGCCTGCGCAACATGGTGAAACCCCATCCTTACAAAAATTACAAAAAAATTAGCCATAGTTCCAGCTACTTGGGAGACTGAGGTGGGAGGATCACTTGAGCCCAGGAGTTTGAGGCTGCAGTGAGCTACGATCAAGCCACTGCACTCCAGTCTGGGTGACAGAGTGAGACCCAGTCTCAAATTAAAAAATTTAAAAAATCGCCAGGCATGAGCCATGCAAAAAGGCAAGAAAATAAAATCCATAAGGGTTAATAAACCAGTTAATCAAAGGCAACCCAGAATTGATAAAGATGTTATAATAAACAGGTAATGACCTTAAAACAATATTCAGTATGACACTGATGGTTTTAACCAGTGCAATAAGGCAATGAAAAGAAATAAAAAGACTCCATATTGGAAAGAAGTAAAATTGTCTTTATTCATAGAAAATGTGATTGTCTTTTTAAACAATCCAATAATTCTTTTAGATAACCTAAAAAAAACTACTAGAATAAATGAGTTTAGCAAAGTTGAAGGACACGAAGTTAATATACAAAATTCTATTATTTTTCTATTGTCTAGCAATGAAAAATTGGCAATGACAGCAGATGTCCTTATAAAAGATTTGTACACAAATGTTCACAGGAGCTACATCTTTAATAGCAGAAAATTAGAAACGACCTAAATGTTTCTCATCAAGTGAATGGATAAACAAACTGTGGTATATCCACACAACAAATGCTCCTGAACGAAGTGAGAAGGAATAAACTACTAATGCACATTATGACATAAATTATCAAACAATTACCCTGAGAACACAAACAAGAAAGGGAACATACTGTATGATTCCATTTAGATAGCATTATCTAATGGAAGGGAAGGGAAGGGGAGGGGAGGAGAGGGGAGGGGAGGGAAGGGGAGGGGAGGGGAGGGGAGGGGAGGGGAGGGAAGGGGAGGGGAGGGGAGGGAAGGGAAAGAAAGAGAGAGAGGGAAGGAAGGAAGGGAGGGAGGCAGGAAGGGAGGGAGGGAGGGATGGAGGGAGGAAGAAATTCATCCTTACAGTAAAGTTACACTTTTATAAATATAGAAGAAATTATTAAAATCTAAAGTTACCATATTACAAACACTATAGCAATGTTTCAGGCATGAATCATTGTTTAAAGCTAAAATTAGCGGGCTAAATATGATAAGAACGAAGATATTTATATTGTCTCAAAGAGTCTTTCCAGAAGATACTTATTTTACAAAGAGAACTTTACTTTGGCACAACCTGGCAGATATCACCTAGACTGAGTGACCAAAATAGCCATCTCTAACAATGAGAAATATTGACATAGTTTGTCTCTAGATATAATATACTGAGAAGGTTACAATACCACTTCTGTAGTATTCCTGCCAAAAATGCATAACCTGAATGAGATCATTAGAAAATACAGACAAACTCCAACCAAGAGATACCGTCAAGAATAACAGGCCAGAACTCTTGAAAAATGTTATAGTCATGAAAGGCAGAGAATGACAGTAGAACTGACCAGATTAAAGAATACTAAAGAGACATGACAACTAAATCTAAAATATGATCTTAAATGGACACATACCTCACAAAAAGGGCACTGATAACGCAACTGATACAATTTGAATAAGGTCCTAAAATTACAAAAGAGCATTTTACCAATATTACTTTCCTGGTTTTTATTATACTGTGATTATATAAACTTTTAGCATTTGGGGAAGCTTGAAAATTCTTTACACTATTTTGTCACTATTGAAATCCAACCTTATTTTAAAATAAAAAGTTTTAAAAATGGAAAGTAATCTTTGAATTTTTGAATTGTTTTAATTATCATTAAATATCACTTGCACATTTTCAATTAATACTTTTAAATACTAACTTTAGATTTAACTTGTGTTCATATTTTAGCATCATACAGCCATTATTCCACTGTAGACTAACTTATATTCTAGTTTCCAACAAGAAGTCTCTTATAATTCTTATTTTTGTTCCTTGCGATACGTCTTTTGTTTCTGACTGCTTTTAAGGTTTTCTTTTTCTTTTTAGTTTTCAACTGTTTGGATATAATGAGGCTAGTTGAAGAGCTTGTTTCAGTATTTATCATGTTTAGTGTTCTCTGAGCTTCTTGAATCTGTAGATCTGTGGTTTGATATCTTTCATTATTTTTGGAAAATCTTCAGCCTTTATGTCTTCAATATTTCTTCCTTCCCATTCTCTCTCTCTTCTCTTTCTGGTATTTCAATTACATGTATTTTAGACCATTTTATAGTATCCCACAAATCTTGTATGTTCTGTTCTCATTTTATACACTCTTTTTTCTCTTTGGATTTCTTTGGGTAAATTCTCTTGACCTATATTCAACTTCACTTATTTTTCCTTTGGTTGTGCTGAATCTACTAATAAGCTCATTACAGGACTTCTTCATCTCTTTTACTTTGTCATTATTTCTGTTATTGTTACTGTTTCCCTAGTAGTTACATCTGTTTCTTATATGGTTTTTATCTCTGAAATTCCCTATATGTTCATGCATGTTTTCTACTTTTTTCAATAGTGTTTGATAATTAAATATTAATCATTATTATTTTAAATTCTATATCTGAGTCTATTCTGAGTCTGGGTCTATCGATAGCTTTTTCACAAGAATTTTTTTCCTTGTATCTGTGTCTGTGTGCCATATATCATATATGTTCAGCATTGGTTGAATGCTGAACATCCTGTGCAATATAGTCTAAGGTAAATAGCATTTTTACATTAAAGTGATCACACCTCTTCTGCTCAAGTTAATTCTCGTGGGATTTCAAGTCAGTCTCATCTAGAACTGTGTTGGGTTTGGGTTTCATTGCTCGACCACAGGCTTCAATTTCTCTTACATTAGCTTGTCCTTAAGGTGGAGTCTGATTTGCTTAAAACTAATCATCCATTATTGCCTCAATATTCCTATGCTACTCTCAGCTTTCTCCGTACGCCTGAGGCTAGAAGAAGGTCTCTCTCCTCACTCTCGCTTTGTCTCCAAAGGCCGACTGCAATTGCTTGGTACTAGCCTGTGAGTTGGTATAAACTCCCCTTGGGCATCCAGCTCCCAGTGGTTCTACACTCTCATGCTAACCCACACTTAACTCTTAAAAATGTAATGATTTTCGCTGGATTTTTCTTACCCCTTTGTATTGCGGTCCATGGTCTTCCCATGATTTTCCATGGGTGAATCAGAATTCATATGTAGTCACTTTTTGGAGGCCCTGTTTTCTATATATCAGTCTAGTTGGATATACTAGATGATCCCAGATCATAGTATGATTGTGAAATTATCTATATTTTTCATTTAAGTTTTTAAACAGGCTCAGAAGGTATGGATTTTTCTTACTGGAAAAGTGAAAGCCATGCTTTCTCTAGCTTTCTACATCCTAAGCAGAAACTGGTAGCAAAATTCACATTTTTAATCAGTTAAAAATGAATGCACTGAGGAATGCTATTTGTTTGGCAGATACAAATAAAATGTTCTGAAATAGACATTAGCATTACCTATCACTTCCAAAGGTCCTAAGGTCCTTTCACCCAAAGGCCGTCTCTTTCCATCTCAGTTAATTATGTTTTCATGAATACTGACTCCTATTTGGTCAGCTTCCTGTCTCCCTTCTCAGACATCTCCTCTTCAAGATATATTAGCCCTATCCTCCCTGACAAATACATGTGGAAACATGAACCCTGCAACTCTCTGTAGGAAAAAACTACCCAGAATTGCAGAATGTTAAGAACAGAAGCAATGTTCCAAATGACTTAGACCAACTCCCTTATTTCACAGACGAAGAAGCTAAAGCCCAGAGAAGTGAAGCAATGAGTCCAAGGTCACCCAGAGCCACAGGCTTCAAAGAAAACTAGACTCATAACCCCAGCCATCTGGTGACTGGCTCAGTTCTGGAAACGGCATGCCATCCCAGATCACTTCTGCACCCCTGCCGAGAGCTGACAAGGGAGCTGCTGTATCATCCCTGAGAACTATGAAATGGAAGCCTTTATCATCAGAAAATCCTAGGCTCAGTCATGCATCCAAATTGACTTTGGCCAAGTTGTATATACTTCCTGAGCCTTGGTTGCCAATAATACAAGGCCAATAATACTTTTCATGAAAACCTGATATAAATGTGTGTGTGTGTGTGTGTGTGTGTGTGTGAGAGAGAGAGAGAGAGAGAAACATGAGTATGAAACACCTCTCTCTTATCAAGTGTCTGACACTTTACAAGGATGTCCTTATTTACCTTCCAATAATACTCTAAAAATAGCAGGGCAGATTGATTTTGAGGCATTTGAACGTCAGAGCCCAGATTCTCTTATCATCTCGCAACGCTTCCCCACACAATGTACATTAAGTACATAGAAGAGTAACTGGCACATGCACACGTTTACAAACATTTTTATTCTTTTCCCTCCTATTTTCTGTCATTTAAATATAGACAACCATTTAAAAATGTGTAAAAGTATATATACCAAAGTGTTAACAGCAGCTATTATCAGGTTGTGGAATTGAGTATAATTTCTTTTTTATCTTTCTCTTTTGCTCTCTTTTTGATAATTTTTATTTTCTACCAATTAAAAAAATGTGTTTCCATTTTACAGAAAGTTTAATGTAAGTGATTTGTAATTAGATGGAAGATGAGGCACAGATCAAGTAGACACCTCTCCATGACAGTCTTTGATACATGCATACATGGGAGTGCTCCAGGAAACACAAAGCCACCTCTGAAACCCTGCCCAAAGCAAGTGCAGAGGGGGAAACAGCCCTGAGTGCTTATCTTCCTCCGAAGTAATAAATGAGGACACAGAGCAGAGAATAAAAACAAAACAGAGTAAGCATACTTTCAAAAGAATGAAATAAGTCAGACAAAGCAATGTAAGATTTAGAAACCAGACCAAATGTTATGAGTTTAAGATTCCAAGGACTGTTTCTCATTTTTGCCCCAAGGGACTTCATTCGGTCCCCAAGTCCAGCCCCAAGGGCACCTTGAGTTGCAACTGGAGGTGCTCGGCTTGACAGCATCAGAGTGAATGCCCTGTTCATCAGAACATAGCACGGACATGTCACAAACACACACATATCTATGTCCATGCACATTTTGTTTTGCTTTCATTTCACGTTTGCAGGATGTAATTCCTTACAGGAGTATGTTTTGGTTGATGCAGGATTGAACATCATCTTGGCAGTTTGGGAAGAAAATAAAAATAATTTTATTCCAGGGCTTCAAGTGATCAGAAAGATGACACGCCAGAGCTGTGGCAAGCCAGAGTTCACTTCAATACGAGTTCAGTGGACAGCATGATGTCACCAAGTCATCTATAGAGGACAGAATTGATCTGTTCTACATGTTATCTTTAGGAATGTTAAACAAAAAGTAAAAATCTTCCACATCTAGGGAGACAGCAACTCTAATATTTTGTTGGCATTATCATCATATCTAGAAAGACTTTTCTGAAACTCCCAACCTAGAACTAACTCCTCTCTCTGCTTTATGCCTTAACTCCACCTCAGACAATAATTCATATTTTCATAGCATCTGTAACACCTGAATATATTGTTTTGATGATGTTTCTTCTTTGTATCCTCAGTACCTACCAAATGTACAACACACAGTAGCTCCCAAATGTACATTTGATAAACAAACAAGTAGGTGGGTGACAAAAATAGTATTGGAATTTAAAAGCAATGCCTTCACACTAAACACACGCTTAAGCCATACTGTTCCCATCCTACCTCACTCCCTTCTGTTCCTTGACTATATACCACTACCAGTTACCATAAATCTCACTGCTTCAATCTAGAGTCCATCTTGCAATGAGCCCTGGTCTAAATCCAGAGCCAAATATCCACTCTCTTTTGCAGGATGTTGACAGTCTTCAGCCATGAAGACTCTAACAATGGCCATGCTTGGTTCCACTGAAATCACACAACATTCCTTGGACAGAAAGGGCTCTGTGCCCGCAGTACTACAGAGAGTCGTGCACAGGAGTCATGGCCTAGGCTGGTCTCAGCAAATTACAACAGCAGAAAGGGCTCCTTCCCACCAGATCCTAGCATAGAAGTCAAAGTATTCCAGTGAGGAAAGTGACTTCTTTGATTAACAGCTTAAAGGTCCAAACATCTGAAGAAGGACCTCTACGCCCTCCTCCAAATAGTTTAAGTGTAGAATGTCTTCCTAACCAGAAGGAATGCACAAGCAAGTCTGAAATATTGACCAATGAAGCATATATAAGAAAGTACCAAAAACCAGGTGGTTTGAAACAACAGAGTTATCGTCTAACAGTTCCAGAGGCTAGAAGCCTGAAATCAAGGTTACAGCAGTGCCATGCTCTCTCTGATGCTCCAGGAGAGGCACCTTCTTTGTTTCTTACAGCTTGTGGTACTGTGGACAACCTTTGGCTTTCTGGGCTTGTAGCTACGTCACCCCAGTCACATGCTGTCTTATCCTTGCATTTCTCCACACCGTCTTTCCCTAGTGCACGTCTAGCTCTGTGTCTAAATTTCCCTTTTTCTAAGGATAGTAGTCATATGGATTAGGGCCCACCCTAAGGATCTCATTGTAATCTCTTAAATACCTCTGTAAAGGCCTTACTCCCAAATAAGATCACATTTTGCAGCTCTGGGGATTGGGACATCAACATATTTTTTTGTTTTTGTTCGTTTTGAGACAGAGTTTCGTTCTTGTGGCCCAGATGGTCGTGCAATGGCGTGATCTCAGCTCACTGTAAGCTCCACTTCCTGGGATCAAGCAGTTCTCCTGTCAGCCTCCCCAGTATCTGGGATTACAGGTGTGCACCACCACACCCAGATAAATTTTTTATATTTTTTGTAGAGATGGGTGTTTCACCATGATGGCCAGGCTGGCCTTGAACTCTTGATGTCAGGTGATCCACCTGCCTCGGCCTCCCAAAGTGCTGGGATTACAGGTTTGAGCCACTGTGCCAGGCCTTAACATATGTTTTTAAGGAGCTCAGAAGACACTATTCAGTCCAAAAGCAGAAAGGAAAGGCGTTCTTCACGTGGACTCTCCATGAGTCCCCCTGAGCATAGATATTTCACCATCCACTGCCAATCAATATTTGTTTTCATTGCACTTAAACACAACATAATTCTAAATACCTCAGGACTAGATATCAATGCGAACGGGCAGGACCTAGCCTGGGGCCTGTCCGAATTCAGTGGACCTGAACGTGACTCGAGGATGCAGTCACCAAAATGCCAATGGTTCAATAAGCTGTTCAGGCTAGTGCCAGGCACAATTCTACCTGTGGCGGGTCTTTCTGTTTTCTAAGAGTCATGAAAGCAAACAGCACTTGACATTTGTCAAGTTGCATTATCAGCTTGTGTCTTACCTGCTCTGATTTCTTTTGAATTGAAACACAATAAAGAACATACCTCTTAAATCCTAGTGCTGGGTTATTCAGCCATCTATTCATTAATCCTCTTATTAACACTGAGTCATGCACTCTACTGAGTATACAGTATTGAATAAGACAGGCATATTTCCTGCCTTCATGGGGCTGAACTTGAACCAGGGACACTGACATTGAGAAAGTAAGAGTTTCCTGTTTCAAAATAAAAGGTCATTCATCACATTTCTTAGACCGTGTGCTAAGGAAGCCTAGAGCTGGTGCTCTTGGTGATCTTCCCTTCCCCCTCAGGCTTCCCCACTTCTGTGTGCCCTGAGGCTTCTTCAAAGCCAAGGAAGAAAAGTGCAGTGGAATTAATAACCCCTAGAAGCCCCAGTTCTCAATCAATGAATAGCAGAGTCAAAGTATAAACACCTCAGCTCCCTGGCCCTGCTAGTCATTTAACTCTGAGTTGGGATGGGGGACGGGGTGGGGGAGGTGTTTCCATTTCTGAGAATTTCCATACAGGACTAAGCTCCACTAACCTCACTCCTGGTAGCTAACTCGGACAACACCTTCACTGGCCTCTTCTCCTTCCCTGCCCCACTGCCCTGACTTCCACCAGGGTTTCTCCACTGCACAAAAGGCTACTTGTGCATAATTCCTTCTCTCAGGAAGACCTCAAACTAAGACAAAACTTTACTTTCCCTTAATCTATTTTAATTCAATTCAATAAACAGTTTATGGGCACTCCACGGGTAGATGATACAGGTAACTAAGGGGCTTATGGTCAGATAAGGCAGAAAGAGAGACAGGCATTATACAACCAACATAAATACAATGCAGAATGACATAAAATGGTTGTAAGTGTAAAGTGAACAATTAATTTTGACTCCTGGCATTGGGCTGGGTAAGCATTACAGAAGAGAGGACTACAGATCTGGACTTAGAAGTAAAGCAATATTTCCCAAGTTTTTTTTTACATTAACACTCCCTTAATAAGCCTTTTTAGACTTTCCTCCATTACCTATCCCCACCCATGAAATTTCAGTACCACAGATAAATTGTGTACCTATTTACACTGTATGGTACAGAGACTTTTTTGCCCCTCCCCAACCCCAGAACCAAACTTTCTCCCATTGAAAATGCATGAAGAAAAAAAAAGAAAGAGAGTACAGGTTTAAACAAAAACACTGTGATAAATGCTGAAAGGTATGAAAGTGAACAACTTACAGAGGCAAAGATAAACGGTGCAATTTGGTCTCTGGTAGATGAATAATGGCTGCAACTTCTTTGATACGCCTACCTCAAGAGGAGGTGTCTATGTCCCTTTCAGATCAACCCTTTAAGAGCCTGGCAGTTTCCACTTGCTGAAGACTAAGACTTGGCATCCAGCCATGATGTGAGGAAGCTCAAACATCTCCGAGGAGAGAAGTATGTGGAGAGAAAACAGGGCAGTCCAGTTGCCAGCTTGCCAGCCATGTGGATAAGCCATCTTGAAGTGATCCTTTAGTGCCAGTTGAGCTGTTCCTGCTGGCCCACAAAGCCCTGTCCAAATTGTAGATTTATGAACAGAAAAAAAAATTTCTTGCTTTTTGGAGCAACTAATTTTTGGAGTGATTTGTAATACAGCAATAAATAACCAGAACATGACACAGACGCAACTCAAAACTACCAAATCACACACATGGCAAGTCCACTACAAATTCTTGCACCGCAGTCTGAATAAAGCTCTGTTCATTGTTTCTGACTGTGTTCAAATACTAAGAAACCCGAGCAAACTGAGTAAACAAGAAATTCTTAAGTGACTGATTCATTAATTAAAGTCACAAGGTCATACTTTGCTTGTCAAATACAATTTTTTTTTCACGTTTAAGCAAGGCTGTTGTTTTCCAGTCAATTAGCTTATAAACAAAAAGTATCACAAGTCTCCATAAACAACATTATTGTATTTCCAAGAACCAGGAAGACACCGAATACATACTTCATCATAATAAATAAAATAAACAGCAGCTCAAAAGAATAGTTCAGACCAGAACTGAATGAAGGAAAAACACTTTTAAATGCTAGTAGGCAAACCACCCCACCCTATCCTGAAGGACAATATAAAGAGGGATGAGGGAGAAAAGAAAATAAGTGATTCTCCTACATACCCGCCCCATGCCACGCTAATCCCTTTTTGAGGACCACAGGTTTTAAACAAACTATCTTTTGCTCTAAAACAAATAACACCCTTTCTTATCATTGCATCCATTCACCACATTCAAATATCGACCTAAACATAGACCACCCAACACTAAGATTCAGAGTTATTAGAAAAGGTATTTTTACAGTCCAAATGAACGGTGATGGACTTCATCATCCCCATGCCTGCTGCCTTCCATAATCTGCCTCAAGTACAACACAGGCTCCCTACCCTTATTCCAAAAAGAAACATCTATCGAAGCCACAAATTTCAAGCAGGTGCATAGTTAGCATGTAAATGTAGAAAAACTTTGTATTTCCTTAGCTGCATTCAACATGCTCATAAAATTTAGATTTCTGCAGTTTAGTCCAAAGTTCCTACAACTTTCAAAAATTAAAAAAAAAAAAAAGATTAGCAAATTGAATTATAAACAAGAAGGATATGGAAACTTGACTCCCCACCAGTGAATGATCTTGGTAAACAAACCCTAAGTCCAAAAGAAAGCCTCCATTAATTGGTTCCATTTGACTCAGAGCTCCCCTGCTTGCCTTAGCTGACTTTGTCCAGGGGGGCATATGATTTTCAATTCCTGGATTCAGTCACAGGCTCAGCTGACTTTGCCCAGGGGGCATATGATTTTCAATTCCTGCATTCAGCACACATTTCCCATAGAGCCTGTGCTATACGCTGTTTCTATTAGGTAACCAGGCCTCCAAATTCAAAAACTTACATTCTTACAAATTTTGAAAACTCTAGTCAATGCTGATGATATGCTAAAATACAGGATCTTTTCCTATAACATAGAGTCCGCATATTAGTCATACCTGATTTCAACAATTCTTGATGGATGTCTAACATCTACTATGTTATCTATTGCCATTAATATTGTTATTCAACCTTATCATGAAAAAGAAAAAGGCACTGTATAAGTTCTATACTCCCAAATATTTCATTCATATGACAGACATCTTTGTGTGCTTTCTCCTTAATCATTCAATTAACAAAGGGAAGCCAAAAAAATCTACTGTGGGCCAGAAAGAATCCACCAGTAGGTCAAGAAAGAATTTAAGAAGCTCTATTTCTTCCATAGCAGCCAGGGTTGCCTGAATTTGAATCCTGGTTCCACCTCTTATTAGATGCATGGCCTGGAAAGCTAACTTAACTTCCTGTATTAGCCCCTTTCCACACCCTGACAGACATACCCAAGACTGGGCAATTTACAAAAGAGAGAGGTTTAATGAACTCACAGTTCCACATAGCTGTGGAGGCCTCACAATCATGGCAGAAGGTGAAAGGCACATCTTACATGGCAGCAGACAAGAGAAGAGAGCTTGTGCAGGGAAACTCCCCTTTATAAAACCATCAGATCTCATGAGCCTTATTCACTATCAAAAGACTAACACGGTAAAGACCCACCCCCACAATTCAATTACCTCCTACTAGGTCCCTCCCACAACATGTGGGAATTGTAGTCTTTACAATTTAAGATGAGATTTGGGTGGGGACCCAGCCAACTGTATCAGCTCCCAAGCCCCAGTCTGTACATCTGTCGATGGGGACAATTTTATATAATACCTGCACTTCATAGGACCACATAAGGATTAACTGGGTAAAATAAGCGGAACAGGTAGCCCAGGTCCCAACACCAGGCAAGAGCTTCACAGTAGCTATAATTGTTATGTGAATTATTCCTACATAATTAATTGTTATTGCTATTTTCTTTTGTCTGTCTTTTGCTTTTCTCATTCTCTCAATTCTTCATCTCATCTCTTTTCTCCCCCTCCTTGTTTGTGCTGATTTCAACATTTCTACATTTCATCACTCTTATCTTACCAAGTGACTTATTTTCATGAGTGACTTATTTATTCATGGGTAAATTCTACAGATTTTTGGTTTAGACTTCTGATAAGGAATGGAGTAATATGAAAAGATGTTGATCAAACAGACCAGGGGGACAACTACCCAACTGAACCCCTGGCATCTTTCTATTTCATCATCATCATCATCATTGTCAGTCATTCTCTTAGCTAACACCTACTGAGCTGTGCCTCCAGAGCTATGTCAGGTATAAGACTCAGGAAATGCTCATGACAATGCCCTGAGGTAGGAACTACAATCAAACCCATTTGCAGTGGTCAAAACCGAGGAACAAAGAGGTTAAATAACTCAGCCCACAGGTGTGCAGCTCAAAGTCAAAATGCCCCAAACCGGGTCACTTGTCTTCTCCAGGGTCCCTCCCTACAAACCTTCCCCTCTTTCCAGAGTGCCTGTCAGCCCCAGCAGCAGCTTAGAGACCCACGTCAGAGACTGGGACTGCGCTTTTTACTCCCCTCCTTTTCTTAAACTGCACATCTACTTAATAAAAATAGCCGGTTATTTTAATCAAACCCCCCTAGTGCTACATTTTTATTTTATCAGAAGCTGAGGAAAAGAAGTAGAAACTTTCATACTTGAGGCGAACATGAATTTAAATTGCAATTTCCCCATCAGAGCTCTCTAACCTCAGAAGAGGGACCACAACAGAACGGAAACTTCCCAGTGAGGAAGGCCAGTGCTGTGGGTTGCTCAGGATGGGCATCTCCTGGGCATGGCCCTTCTGGCAGGCATTAGCAGTTGCCTAACAAAAACCAGTAAGCTCATGTCAAAAGGCATCTTAATCAAACAGTTGTATATAGAAATTTTAGCTTATTTTCTTCAATTAGTTTTTCTGTAAGATAAAAAAATACAGGTAACAATTCTTTTGTTGATTATCTTATTTTCCCACCAATAATTTTTATTGTAGTCTTTCTCCATGACTTTAGTTCTCCTGACCACTGTGCCATAAATTTCATGGTCATTTTCTATAATAAGCCACAATAAAAAAAAAAAAAAAAGCCCATTCATTTCTTATGAACGTTTACCAATTATATCCAATTAAATATATTTTATTATTTATAAAGGCATTTTAAATGGCTCATATTGAAATTCATTTTTGCCATTTTAGTGTCAAATTCTATATCGAGGTAGGCTATGTGGTCAAGACTACACATGCTCTGACATTTCAGAGGCGGGAAGTATCTCATGTGGCCTGCAGGAATCAGAAAAAGATGTGAAGAAGGAAGTGGGACTGTCCAAGCGCACCAGGCACAAGTCAGGAGAGGGACGGAAGGAGGACACATGGAGACCATGTGAAGAACAGAGCCAACCCCAGGGTGAGGCCCCAGCCCAAAGCCAGATCCTCTCTGGAAAGGTCAGATGTGAAAACTCAGTCCACAGAAATTGTGTGTAATCCCTTTAACCACTGGCTTCTTCATGGCTCACCCCTCTGGCTTGCACACGTTTGAAGGACAAGGTGAAAATTTCACCCCCTTCTCTTGGTCCCAAGACCACCAGCAAATCTTACCCCTCATGATCTCAATTCTTTGTCCCCTCAGCCTGAGGCTCTGTGTCCCCTCCCCATTCATACAGAGAAGCTGTGAAAGTCCTGGGTTTCCCACAAACAGAGGCCAAAGAATGGCCAGTCTTCACAGACAGAGCCTGCAGGCTAGAGACGGACCTCGATGGCTCCCATCAGCCCCCACCGAACCTACAGAAAACAGCCTATTCATGTATATTCCCTTCTAAAGACATTAGCGGATGTCTGGGTTCTTCTGGCTCCTAATCTTATGCCTCATTAGGAAAATGCTTCCCATTCAAAACAATAAAGCCAACTCTTAAAATTGAGTGATGAATAGGAAACACTAAAAAAGAAGAGAGATTCTGGAGGAGAAAAACTACTCAAAAGTAACTTTTAAATAAAAGACGCCCTTAAATTTTTATACCATTTATAAAGAGCTGATAGCATCCATTTAAGAACACTGAACCATTTTCATTACTAACCTGTTGGAAATTGTATATTCCCTTTGATGCAAGACTATAATAAAACCCAATCATGCAAGATTCCCAACTTAAAAAAAAAAAAAAAGAAAGAAAGAAAGCTCTCCTCAAAGCAAAGGTCGCTAGATACAAAGTAAATGCCAGATTTTATCTAGCTGTTTGAGAACACAGTTTGCTGAGCTGATTTAAGCAAAGGCAGCTGCGTGTAGGTCATTTGTTTGTCCTGGATTTAGCCCTGACCTGAGCAGCGCAAAGCAACAAAAGAGGCTGGACTCTCCTTGGCACATGGACCTTTGCTCAGAAACAGGCCAATCTGCCCAGACTCACCTTGTCCCTTCTGTCCTCAACTGAGTCCCTCACTGGACAAATCCCCCACCCAGCACAAACCCAAATCTGCACCAAACACAAGAGCCAAGTCAAAGGGACTGGCTAAATCTTCTGTAGTTCGAACAAATGCCAATAATTACAACCACATGCAGTTTGTACACATGTCTCAAATCTGAAGTCTCCTTCATCTTTTAAATCTCTGCTTGATTAGTCTTTGCAGAAAGCTCAAGTGACCTATGTTTTTCTAGAGTACCAGAAGTGATTGATGTTTATAAGGATACACCTTAGGCAATGCACAGAGCAGACACGGGTCGACTCCTCAAAGATTAAATTATGTCCTACATAATTTTAAGTCTTGTAAATATTGCAGTTACTTGGAAGTTAGTAACCCATCTAAAGTGCTTACTTAACCTGTGTGCATATAGAAAGCATTATTAGATAAATAATTATCACTTAATAAGTATGTGGTAACATTATGTTTACAGTGACAGAATGACGCTTTAGGAAGAAAAAAAAATCTCAAAAAGTCAGTGTAACTAAGAAAAAGATTTCAAACCTTCAGCACGGTAGTTCTCAACGTCTGGATTCTAGGCTCACAGCATCAGCATCACCTGGGAACTTACTGGAAATGGAAGTTCCCAAGACCCACTGCTGATCAGAATCTCTGAGGATGGGGCCAGGTCTCCTGCGCCTAGCAAGCCCTCCAGCTGATTCTGATAGGAGATAATGTTTGAGAATCTCAGGACTAAAGGGAAGCCTTATTAGTGAGAAATCCTCTAAGTGGGCCTTGAAGGTCAGGTGAGATAACAGTATGCTAACAAGATGAGGCCCCGAGGGGAGAGAGAGCCCAGGGCAAAAAGCAGACCTCGTATTTGAGAACCAGCAGGTAGTCTAGTTTGGTTGAAATATACAATCCAAAAAGGTGAACAGCAGAAGTTGATGCTGAAAAAAAAAAAAGATACTGCTCAGGTCATAAAAAACTGTATTCTGCAGGCCATGAGATATCAATGAGAATCTTAGAGCACGGCAAGATCAAAGGTATCCATCAGCAAATATCTTTTGCAATCAGATTCGATACCACCTTGTAAATAATACTAGATGACAGTGAAGTCAGGAAATTACACTGATCGGCCTTTTCTCCAAATATTCCTTCAAGGCACTTCTACTGATAATCTAAAGATCCAAATTTATAACTACAATATCCTTAGCATCTTAATTTTACATTTAGAAGTTCTGAACCATTTAACTGCAATAGAATAGCTCAGAAACGACATGCTGCATTATTTCTCTTTGTAGACATTATCATTATCAGAGATGTCTCTCACCTAAGCGATGAAGACTTAAGAAAGCATCACCAGTATGAAGATTACTTTTTTGTAATGAAAATTAATAACTCTCTGAATTGATGCCAGCAATAAGACTGAATGGCACAGTTAAAAGTAATAAAGAGAAACTTAAATGTATATTACTAAGTGAAATGTATATTACTAAGTGGAGCCAATCTGAGAAGGCCATATACTGTAGGATTCCAATTATATGACATTCTGGAAAAAACAAAACTATGGAGACAGTAAAAAGATTAGTGTTTTCCAGGGGTTTGAAGCGAGGGAGGAATGAATAGGAAGAATGCAAAGGATTTTTAGGGCAATGAAACTACTGAGTGTGATACAATAATGGTGGATTCATATCCATATAAATGTGCCCAAACTCATAGAAGTACAACAGCAAGAGTGAACCCTAATGTAAACTATGGACTCTGGGTGATAATGGTGTATCAGTGTAGGTTCATGAAATGTAACAAGTGTGCCCCTCTGGTGAGAGATATTGATCATGGGGGAGGCTGTGTGTTTTGAAGGAAAGAAATAGAGAGTATATGGAACTCTCTATACCTTCCACCTCAATTTTGCTGAGAACCTAAAACTGCTGTTACAAAATAACATGTATTTTTTAAAGTATTTTTTAAAAAGCCTCCCTAGAACAACAGTTGAGTGATTTTAGGAAATTTACTTAAAATCTTAGGTACTTAGAGATTACTTGTGCACAGCTCCATTTTAAGCATCTAACTCCCTGACGATGAGCTTTTAGTTTTTCAGCTGAAGGCCATGGATTTCCACCATCTTCAACCAGACAGGGACCTCAGCCCATTCATCCACCATCTGTTCCCTGTGACTCGCCCCCTCATGTCCCTTGGTCTTTCTAGCCTAATTTCCAAGGCCAATCATCATGACAATTCTCTTTCATACACTTTCAATGACTATTTCATCAGCTCTTTTGAAAAACCAACCATGGTAAAACTCACTTTCTGCTCAAGTCATGGGTCTAGGGAAATCCACACAACCAAGCTGGCAGTTATGTGCACTTCATGCCCTAAACCCCAAATGGGAGTTCAGGCTGCTCAGCATTCTCAGCGCACTCCCTCAATGCACTTGTTTACATGACTGTTTAATACCTTCTCCTTTTCCCCATTCTCATTCTCAGCTGAGGGCTTTGCTTCCTGCTATAGGTTGAACTGTGTTTTCCAATGTGTTTGAGGTTCTAACCATGGAACTTGTGGATGTGACCTTATTTGGAAATAGAGTCTTTGCACATGTAATAAGGTGAAGTTATACCTGGGTAAGGATGGGCCCTAATCCAATGACTTCTGTCCTTGTAAGAGGAAGAAAGTTTGAACACAGAGACGCATGGGATTATACCATGTGAAGATGGACGCAGAGGCTGGAAGCATGTGTCTATTATACAAGCCAAGTTGTCAGCAACCCCCACAAGCCAGGGAGAGGTATGGAATAGATTCTTCCTTAGAATGGACCAACCCTGCTGACACCTGGCTTTGGGACTTCCAGACTCCCAAACTGAGAAATAATCAATTTCTGTTGTTTTAAGCCCCTAGGATAGTTAACTTTATGTGTCAGCTTGATTGGGCCATGGGACCCAGATATTTGGTCAAACATTATTCTGGGTGTGTCAATGAGGGTATGTTGGGTGAGATTCACATTTGAATTGGTAGACTGAGTAAAGCAGACTGCCTCTTCTAATGTAGGTGGGACTCATCCAATTGATTGAAGGCCTGAATAAAACAAAAGGGCTGACTCTCCCTCAAGTAAGAGGAAATTCCTCTTGCCTAACCTCCTAGAGCAGGTACATCAGTCTTTTGCTGATTTTGGATTCACACTGAACCATCGGCTCTTCTTGGGTCTCGAAACTGCTGGCTTTTGGACTAGAACTCCTACCATTAGTTCTGCTTCCCAGAGTTTTGGACTCAGACTAGAACCTCACTAGCTCTCCTGGGTCTCCAGCTTGCCAACTGTGGCTCTCCAACATCACAGCCTCCATCAATCATTGCAAAGCCAATTATTGTAATAAATTTCCCTCTCTCTCTCCCTCTCTCCCTCTCTCTCTCTCTCTCCCCCCCCCCGCACTCCCTTAATGCACTTGTTCATATATATATATATATATATATATATGTTCAGAATATATATAGAGAGAGATATATATTCTATTGGTTCTATTTACCCAGAGAACCCTGACTAATACAGCCTCCCAGTTTGTGATACTTTGTTATAGCAGGCCTAGGAAACTAACACACTTCCTATTTCTCTGAAAAAAAGTGATGCACACAGAAGAAAGTCTTTCTAAGCTTATATCCCTCAGCATCTGTCCGCCAAGACTCTGCCTTGTCTCATGTTTCTCTAGATGCCCTGGCTATACTATTGGTCCATGTGCACACTGATCTCATCCCCTCCTATCTACTCAGGGATGCTGCTCCAGCAAGTCTTGCACCCATATTAGCTTATTTTTAGGCTGCTGATAAGGTATACTCAAGACTGGACAATTTACCAAAAAAAGAGGTTTAACTGGACTTACACTTCCACATGGCTGGGGAGGCCTCATAATCCTGGCAGAAGGCAAGGAGGAGCAAGTCACATCTTATATATGAATGACAGCAGGCAAAGAGAATTTGTGCAGGAAATCTCCCCCTCATAATAACCATCGTATCTCATGATACTTACTCACCATCATGAGAACAGCACAGGAAAGACCGCCCCCATGGTTCAATTACCTCCCACTAGGTCCCTCCCACAACACGTGGGAATTCAAGATGAGATTTTGGTGGGGACACAGCCAAACCATATCATTCTGCACCTGACCCCTCCTAAATCTTATGTCCTCACATTTCAAAACCAATCATGCTTTCCCAACAGTCCCCCAAAGTCTTAACTGATTTCAGCATTAACTCAAAAGTCCATAGTCCAAAGTCTCATTCAAGACAAAGTAGGCCCCTTCTACCTATGAGCCTGCAAAATCAAAAGCAATTAGTTACTTCCTAGATACAGTGGGGGCACAGGCATTGGATAAATACCGCCATTCCAAATGGGAGACATTGGCCAAAACAAAGGGGCTACAGGCCCCATGTGAGTCTGAAATCCAGCAGGGCAGTCAAATCTTAAAGCTCCAAAATTATCTCCTTTGACTCCATGTCTTACATCCAGGTCATGCTGATGCAAAAGATGGGTTCCCATGGTCTTGGGCAGCTCTGCCCCTGTGGTTTTGCAGGGCACAGTCTCTCTCCCAACTGCTTTAACGGGCTGGCATTGAGTGCCTGTGGCTTTTCCAAGTACATGGTGCAAGATGTTAGTAGATCTACCATTCTGGAGTCTGGAAGACAGTGACCCTCTTCTCAGAGCTCCATTAGACAATGAGTAAGGACTTTGTATGGGGACTCTGACCCCACATTTCTCTTCTGCACTGCTCTAGCAGCAGTTCTCCATAAGAGCCCCACCCCTGCTGCAAACTTCTGTGTGCCAGCAGGCTCAACACAATGTGGAAGCTGCCAGGGCTTGAGGCTTGCACCCTCTGAAGCCATAGTCCAAGCTCTATGTTGGCTCCTTTCAGCAACAGCTGGAGTGGCTGGGACACAGGGCACCAAGTCCCTAGGCTGCCCTGGGCCTGAGCCACAACACCATATTTTCCTCCTAGGCCTCCAGGCCTATGATGGAAGAAGCTGAGGTGAAGACCTCTGACATGTCCTGGAGACATTTTCCCCATTGTCTTGGAGATTAACTTTTGGCTCCTCATTACTTATTCAAATGTCTGTAGCCAGTTTGAATTTCTTCTAAGGAAATGGAACTTTCTTTTCTATTGCATTGTCAGGCTGCAAATTTTTCAAATGTTTATGCTCTGTTTCCCTTTTAAAGCCGAATGCCTTTAACAGCACCCAAGTCAACTCCTGAATGCTTTGCTGCTTAGAAATTCTTCTGCCAGATACCTAAATGATCTCTCTCAAGTTCAAAGTTCCACAAATCTCTAGGGCAGGGGCAAAATGCTGCCAGTCTCTGCTAAAACATAACAAGAGTCACCTTGCTCCAGTTCCCAACAAGTTCCTCAACTCCATCTGAGACCACCTCAGCCTGGACCTTATTGTTCATATCACTATTAGCATTTTTGTCAAAGCCATTCAACAAGTCTCTAGGAGGTTCCAAACTTTCCCACATTTTCCTGTCTTCTTCTGAGCCCTCCAAACTGTTCCAACCTCTTCCTGTTAGTTCCAAAGTCAATTCCACAGTTTTGGGGATCTTTTCAGCAATACCCCATGCTTGGTACCAATTTACAATATTAGTCTGTTTTCATGCTACTGATAAAGACATACCTGAGAGTGGGCAATTTACAAAAGAGGCTTAACTGGACTTACAGTTCCTCATGGCTGGGGAGGTCTCATAATCATGGCAGAAGGCAAGAAGGAGCAAGCCACATCTTACATGAATGGTTGCAGGCAAAGATAGTTTGTGCAGGAAAACTCCCTCTTATAACAACCATCAGATCTTGTGAGGCTCACTATCACAAGAATAACACAGGAAAGACCTGCCCCCATGATCTAATTTCCTTCCACTGGGTCCCTCCCACAACATGTGGGAATTCAAGATGAGATTTGGATGGGGACACAGCCAAATCATATCACCGCTTTATTTCATTTATGTTTTCCTCTCTCCAGGATCATTTCCATAAGCATAAAACAAGCTGTAATTTCCCCTGGCTAAAAACAAAACAACAAAAATCTCTTGAATCCATGCTTCCCAATCTCTCCTCCACCAAGCTATTTTCTCATTCCTCCCATCCCGTCCACAGAAAACCTCAGTTTTTTTTTTTTTTTTTTTTTTTTTTTTTTTTTTTTTTTTTTTTTTTGAGACGGAGTTTCGCTCTTGTTACCCAGGCAGGAGTGCAATGGCGCGATCTCGGCTCACCGCAACCTCCGCCTCCTGGGTTCAGGCAATTCTCCTGCCTCAGCCTCCTGAGTAGCTGGGATTACAGGCACGCACCACCGTGCCCAGCTAATTTTTTGTATTAGTAGAGACGGGGTTTCACCATGTTGACCAGGATGGTCTCGATCTGTTGACCTCGTGATCCACCCGCCTCGGCCTCCCAAAGTGCTGGGATTACAGGCTTGAGCCACCGCGCCCGGCCGAAAACCTCAGTTTTAAAGTTGGTTCACCACCTTCTCCAGTTTCCCTATTCCCCTCTCTCGTAAACCCATGCTAATCAGGCTTTCACCTCATCACTCCACACTGAAATGGTTCAAAAATACTTGCTGAATGACAGACTGGTACCACTGTGTTACTGGGAATATTTTTACCCTCCACATTCCTATCCCAACTTACTTCTATTGACTTTTAAACCCATAGTTACCCTCATCAGTTCTGATCCATGATACAAATTACACATTACAAATACACATGATCGCAACCAAACAAGTGGTATGGCTGAGGTAAGACTCTCATTCTCTCTAGGTTTCTTCATCTTTAAAACAGAGGCATTAAAAGTTGGCTCTGACTCATCCTTCTTTGACCTTTTCTGACTGGTTTCCATTCATTCCTTGGTGGTCAGCTATGGGCTAACAGCGTCATGACCCATATTTGCATGATTTGATACTCTGGGATGCATTTACTTCTCCCCTGAAAAAAAATGAAAAAAGGAAAAGGCAATGAAAGAGAAGAGAGAGAAGGAAAAGGGAAGGGAGGGAAAGAGAGTCATGGGTGGAAGGAAGAAAGAGAATCAAAAAAGATAAAGAAGAGATTGTGTTGTTAGACCAGGCGTGATGGCGCACACCTGTAATCCCAGCACTTTAGGAGGCTGAGGCGGGTGGATCGCCTGAGGTCAGGAGTTTGAGACCAGCCTATCCAACACAGTGAAGCCTGTCTCTACCAAAATTACAAAAAAATTAGCCAGGCGCAGTGGCAGGTGCCTGTAATCCCAGCTACTCAGGAGGCTGAGGCAGGAGAATTGCTTGAACCTGGAAGGCAGAGGTTGCGGTGTGTTGAGATTGCACCATTGCACTCCAGACTGGGAAACGAGTAAAATGCCATCTCAAAAAAAAAAAAAGAGAGAGAGAGAGAAGGAAAGTAACACCACTCAGGGCACAGTTCTGTTAAGGACATATTTTTAGATCCTCACTCTACAGCAAAAGACGATTATATGAACTAGCTGCTCCTTAAACCTCCTTGGTCTTCAGTAAGCATCCTTTTAAATATCTATATAAAGTCTGTTTTTCTTCTGCATTAAATTTTTCTCAATGATAATTGCTGGTAACTGCTCCTTAAGTGCTCCTCAGATCAAAGAGAATAAATACATTTAAGCATGCCTGAAGAAAATCGAACTTCTCAAGTTACCCTTAAATCATGAGAAAAACATGTGAAAGTCCTCTTTGTCTCTATTAACTACATCTCATTTACCATTGTACACAGCAGATGGGTGTGGTTACATAGACCATTCTTGCAAAAGAGTGCCTTTCAGTCAAGGGCAAGTAGAGGCTGAAATTCACTGAATCCTCTGCCTACCAAGCCGCACCCATGGAGCCGTATCCAACCCTAAATCACACAGAATCAATTTACGCACTACCTGGGCCGATGTGAGCTGATGTGAGGTCAGCGCACAGCCCCAAGTCTATTAGATCATGCAAATGACAGAGAAACACGGCTGCTCTGTGTCAGCCAAAGAGAAATAAGAAACCTCAAATGGCATGGTGGCTCATACCTATAATCCCAGCACTTTGAGAGGCCAAGGCGGGTGGATCACCTGAGAACAGGAGTTCAAGATCAGCCTGGCCAAGATGATGAATACCCATCTCTACTAAAAACACAAAAAAATTAGCCAAGCATGGTGGCGGTGGCGGATGCCTATAATTCCAGCTACTTGGGAGACTGAGGCAGCAGAATGGCTTGAACCTGGGAGGAGGAGGTTGCAGTGAGCCAAGATTGCACCACTGCACTCCAGCCTGGGCAACAAGAGTGAAACTCAGTCTCAAATTAAAAAAAAGAAGAAGCAGCAGCCTCAAATGGCTCATAGTTGACTGTTGATAATAATCCATACAGCAGAACAGTCTGGGGCAGGCAAGGGAGGGGCACAAAGTTAACTGGACTTGGCCTGCCAGTGTTTCCAAAATGTGGAAGAGCCTCATGGGGTACATGAGATGATATAATCTACCTTACAGATACAGAATTATGTAGTATTCATCTCACTTAAATAGTGAGAAAGTTATTCCCATTTGAATTATCTTTCAAATTGCTGAGATCATTATTGGTGAGAAAGTCTCAGTTTGATGCCAGTATACTTTCACTGTCTTTCTTACACACTTTTCTTCCTTTTAAGCTGAGTGATTACTGACTCCAGCCTCAGAGCCCTCAGAAAGCAGTAACAGCTCATGAACTTTTTTCCCACTGTATTCATTTCTATTGTTTCCTTCTGGTTATGGCAAGTGACATTGGTTCCCCATGTAAGGCAATGGCATAAATATTCTCTTTTAAATAAAGGTATTACCTAACAAGGTGTATCCATTTAATAAAAAGAGAGAGTAAATATTTCAGTTAGCATATAGCTATATAAAAATTGTGGAGCTGGCATAAGGTATCAAAACACTGGCAACTGCATTATGCAAATCATAGAGATAAACCAGCCCTGGGCTTCACCCCTGGTTGCCGGAGGAGCAGGACCCTGTCTGTCTATCCCAGTGGAATTCCTGGCATTTGGCAGGAGCTAGACATGGAACAGGCATCCTTGAAGACTCCTGAAAGGAACTAGATGACCATCCAGAGATGGTCACCCACTGAGCAACTACAGGGGATATGGACACACAGAGAGAGGATATGAACATTGAGTTCCTGTCTATAGATTGTTTCTGTAGAAGAAGAGTCCAGGGAAGGGGGCCTGACTGTTGAGAGGCAGGAGAAAGATTGAGAATCTGTTTTATTGGCCTATCTATAGCTCATAGTTGACTGCTGATACTATACTGGGCAGACATCTTGCTTCCAAGCATCATTACTAATTTCCTAAGCATATTGGCCCTTCTTGGGTTTTTCCTTTTTCTTTTATTGTTTTTTCTGTTTCATTCAACAACTTGCTGTAGACTGGGTTATTTACAAGCCTCTTACTTCCCAGTGAGATCCACTGGTACATGGACTCTCAACAGGGACCATATCACCACCAAGGGGGCAAAAACTAGTTCTTGATTGCTAAAATAACCCAATATTTTTCTTATGTATAAACCACTGATAAAACAACAGTATATAAATGATTATAATACAGCACATTAGAATTTCATCGAGGAGGATGTTACTAGGAAAAAACAATGTCTAAAAGGAACTTTAGGAGAGCAATAATGAATAAACAAGAGGGTTGGGAAACCAGAGTTGGGTTCCTCAGCCTCAGTACTACTTAAATTTGGGCCCCATAATTCTTTGGTGAGGAACTGTCCTGGATGTATTGGGTGTGTAGCAGCATCTTTCTCCTGCCTCTCAACAGGCAGGCCCCCTGTCCTGGACTCTTCCTCTACAGAAACAATCTATAGACAGGAACTTGATGTTCATGTCCTCTCTCTCTTAAATTGGATTAAGATTTTTTTTTTTAATTGGCCATTTCCCATTAGGTGACAGTTGAATATCCCAGCTGTCTTCAGAAAATGTCATACGTCTCTTGGAAGGAGGGCAAATCGCCACCAATGGAGAACTGAGCTAGAAGAAACTTTTCACAGGTATCAAAAGAAGACAGCCAGCAAGTCAGCCACGTGGCCCAGTGCTCTGGGAAGAGGGAGCTTCTAAGGTTGCCAACAGCCTCTCTCAAGGGAAAGGAATGAAATTCTCATATAACCAGGGTCCTCTCTCAGGGCTCCCTTGGCATGGCACAAAGCCCAATTCCTTATACAAAATGGTTCCCAATAAATACCGAGAAGTGAGACAGCCATCAGTGCCTCAAAGAGATCTTCACCATGAATACGTTTGAGTTCAACAGCTGATACATACCCTGCAACTAAGCCCTAAAAGGCTGAGGGGTATTTTTCAACCGCCTCAGCAAGTTCATTCATGAGATTATATTTAGACACTCTTAATACTTCAACCAAAATTAATAGGTTCAAAGCACCAGGGAATGCTATGCAATATGTGAATCAGCACTCTTAAATTGGATTAAGATTTTTTTTTAATTGGTAAGTCAAATCTAAGTAAAATAAATCGCATCAACTAAAGAGCAGTCTCATAAGGGACAGTGAGGAATACTGTGTATCACAAACAGGGTTAGAAAATGGATTCAAATCTAATTTCACTATTACTACCCAGATGGCTTTGGAAAACCAAGTCAATCTAAAATATTTACATGTTAAATGTTTAAAATTTTAAACCCAAAATAGCATATGTGAAAGCACAAATTAAAGGCACCTAATTAATATTAGTGATTTTCCTGATTTATTTTATTTCTGCCTTCCTTTGTTTCTTCTTTCTTAAATAATAATAAACATGTACTTTATAACTGTAAGTATAAAGGGAAAGAAAAATTATTAGAAGAAAATAGAGGGTATAAAAAAGAAACCCTAACCAAAAGCTACAGAAAATGCAGGCAATTTACTTTTCACCAACAATTAAGAGAAAGACTAGCTCCTTCAATACACAAGACAGTTCCACAGATGTCCTAGGAGAAACTTTTTTATCCCCTCTGCCAAGATCCGTTTCTTTAGAATATGTGTCAACTGTTGTCACTAGTATGCTCCTATTTGTAAGGTGCACCCCACACTTACTAGTGTGACTTCCTTACAACCTGACTGAAGACCAAAAGAACCTTTTGACATTTCTGGTTCCTTCTACTGTCCCAACATATCAAGAGTATCAGGATAAACTCTTCTGTAGACCCTTGTGATATCTTTATGTAACCGATTTTCTTCTACTTCATAACTACAAAATTTATTTTGGTGCAATAAAAAAATATTATTGAGCTATCACAAAGAGGAAATCCTAATTCTCAAGCAGTAATTGGAATAATCATATACAGAATAATAAAAGACTGAAGGTTAACAACAAAAGTATCTCGCATGACATATAGAAGGTTCCTGCTATCTCCAATCCTGTTTTTCCATCTTTAAATGGTAATAATCATAGTAATACCTATAATTTACAAGGATGATGTGGTGTTTAAATTAGATAATGGATTAAAAGTCTTGCTTCAGCACCTGACACAATGGCAATCAAAAATGTTTAGTTTTATTGCAGTAAGGTTTTTTCTTTTTATTATTAAGCCAATTCTCTTGTTTTATAACAACAAAAAAAAAACCAACTTGAGAGAAACAAGGTAATTTGCTCTCAGCCACACAGGTTATTAGGAACAATACTGTACTGGAACTTAAATTTCCCAGGTCCTAATTCCATGCTGCTTCTTTAATATGCTGTTCAGTCATCATATCCAAATTACACTTCAGAGATTAGTATAGATATGCTATTTTGGTTACCTCTTACTCTATAATAAATTACTCCAATATTCAGTAGCTTTAAGCAGCATCCTTATTTTACTCTATCTTGTGACTTAATGGATCAGGAATTTGGGCAGGGCTCAGTTGGGCAATTCTTTTGCTGCACAAAGTACTGAGCAGGATCACCCAGTAATATTTTCAGCTGGTGGACAGGCCAGTCAAGATGACCTCATTCACAGTTGAATCTTGTGGCAGGGATGGGTTGAGGACTGGGTTCAAGTGAGACTCTTGGGCTAGACACCTTTTCCCTGCCTTTTCCAGTGGTCTCAGGATAGTCAGAATTTGTTCATGGTGGCTCAGAGCTCCCAGAGAACTTGGTTCCAAAAGGTGTGGGAAGAAGCTGATACTGCTCTAAGGCTTGTTCTGAGCCAACATCAGCCTCATAAAGTCACTTCTGCCACATCCTGTTAGTCATGTCACCAAAGACAACCCAAACTCAAGAGGAATAGAGTTAAACTCCATCTCCCAATGGAAGAAGTGGCAACGAATTTTCAAGCATTGTTAGTCTACCACACACAGACCACATGTAAAGACAAATGACAATATTGTTGCTCTTGTGACTCAACTCCCTAGGATACTACAGAAGAGGGCTGTGTTTTTATTATTATTATTATTTGTCATGTCATGTGTGTGAGAGTGTGTATTAAGAACTTAAATCATACATAATTAATTAATATATACTGAATAATATGTACTTAATAAAATTATACTGTAGCCTTATTGGGAAAAAAATGACCTTTCAGAATAGTTTATCCAGAAAGAAAAACAAGTAAAATTGATGTGACGTAAAATTTGCTCTCAGCCAAATTAAACACGGGCTTCACAAAATGAAGGGGAAGCCATATGCTATTTTCAAAATGGCTTCCCAAGAGGGCAAGCAATATGCAAAGAGGTATTGAAGCTGCAGAATGGGGGATATTGTCAAAGAGAACTTGTTACCCCATGTATAACAGGAATGATCTCCAGTCCCTTGCTACCAAGTTATGGTTCAGAAAGTCTAATGAAAATTCTGGGAGGGATTAAATTTAATTTGTTGTTCTGGGCTTAGAGTTGACCCATAGTTATTCAAAGGATATACTGAACCTTCTGAGTTTTCAAAAAATAATTTCTAGATGGATAGTTAATCTCAAAGTCAGAAGAGGAAAAAAAATTGCATAGCTAAAACATAAAACCATTAACTAATTGGATTGAAGCAACCGAAGACGTAAGATTTATTACTAGCTCAATCTTTATGAACTTTAGGCAATCTGTTTTAAAAAGAGAAGAAACCAACACAGAGCCTTTGAAAAATATTCTAGGATAAGAGAAAGAGAATGTCATTCTAAAGGCTTAATGTAGAGGCAAGCTTTCTCATATCATTACTATAAGAACTTAAGAAAAGTTAAAAATTATTAGCAAGTTCAATAGCATATAAAATAAAATAACCTCTAAGAAACAGAATTTTTAACTTAAGGAGAATGTGAATTGAAAATACAGTAAGATTAAATTAAATACAAAAATATTTCCAATTCAAATTTAGCATTACAGAATTTTCTTTCAATTCTGAGTTTCATATTAACTAAACTCTAAGTTCCTTAATAAAATTAACATATTATGTTTAAAAATTTCATAATGTATATGATATATATAATAGAATGCAATACATACCCTACTATATATCTGTTAGTGTATGTGAGTGAGTGTGTGTACACATAGGATAAAGCAAATAAGTAATAAAGGATAGAATAATGAATGATAGGATATTTTAGAATAAAATGATTAATATTCTTATGTTGTAAATATATATATATGCAAACGTACATGCATGTAGTATACATATATACCCATATACACAAAAAAGCTCAAAAAATGCCAATCTCATTGCTATAAAAAATTACTAAAAGCAAATGATTACTAACAGTTTAACATATCTCTGCAGATTTCTTCTTTGTTTTTAGTTTATATCTTACAAGTGATGGACAGTCAGTGAATGTTTTACAGTTATTTGAAATAATTCTTGTCCATGAGGTTGAATCATCAACTTAATACAAAGTTACCTGCATTATTTAAATCTTGGTTTCAGGTTTTAGAGATCACATATTGTACTTTGCCTTAATTTTATCTATAATTATGGAAAACATTTACATGGTTCCACAAAATTTTCCTGTATTTAGAAAACTCTAGTTTCTATCCCAGTCCCATCTACCCTTCTGCCCTGTCCCTTTCTTCCCCTATTGAATCCTCATTTTTTATTCTTCATATACATATGGTTCATCCTTCATACATATAGACATATAAAATGTACATACATACATACAAATACATATAAACACATATGTATATACATATACATACATAATGTGCACATATACATGTATAAACACATGTACATATATTACACATGCATAAATACATATATTCATATTTTTCCATTTTTCCATTCATATTGTATCATTTTTTTCCTTAAACACTAGGATACTGTACACAATGTTTCCTACTCTGTTTTTAGCTTAGTGATATGTCCTAGAGATCTTTTTTTTCATAACTGCACAGTACCCAGAACATGGGCAAGCATATAGACAAGCATATATACACGGACAAGCATACAGGCAAAAGTGTTCCATGGTTTATTAAATTGGTCCCTTTCTTATGGATTGTAAGATATTCCCAGGCTTTTGCTAATACAGGTGTAATGAACAGCCCTGGGATTATGTCTTCATATTTTCAGAGCATTACAGAATTTTGATTAAAACAACAAAGAATCCATCCACCACATCATTTTTATAGACTGCAAATGCTCAGAATATATAGAACCCTCATTTCTTTCTTTTCTTATAAATGTATTAAGAGATGCAAACTGAGAGAAGTACCAACACTAAAAACCCAAGAATTGTAAAAGTATGATATAGGAGAACTGACTACTAAACCAGTTAAACATCGAGACGAATATAAAGAGTTGCTAACATACGTATACAAAACTGAAGGTCAAAGTCAAAACTGTTTCTCGAAAGAGACTATATGGAATCCAAAAATCATAATTCAGTAATAATAACCTGGTTATAAAACCCTTAGGTTACATTTACAAAGACTGGAAAGTAGTGAGGGAGAAGGAAAAAGAAATTCTCTATATTCCATTTTATGTTCGGAGGCAGTAAAAACATAGTTTTACTGTTAACCTTGATAAGAGAAATATAGGTTAGTTCAAAAATATTTTTCAAAGATAATTAAAGAATCTATGCCTTCAAAGACTAAAGTTATCCCTTTTCAAAAATGTTTTTCAAAGATAATCAAAGAATCTATGACTTTAAAGACTAAAAGTTATCAACATTTTCCAAATCAATGGAGAAAACAAAATAAAAACAATTCATTAAAAATGCAGTATAAGAAAGCATAAAAACAACGCTCAAAATAAGATGATAAAAACATTTCTAAGTACATCTGTTACAACAATACATGTGAATCAGTCAAATTATCTTGTTAAAGCTTCTCAGACTGGGCTACCTGTAATTCAGTGCCATACTGCTGATGAAACTGCCTGCAGAGGATGCAGGGCAGACTTTGAGGTCAGACAGACCTGGCTTAAAACCCCAGCTCCATCATTATTAATTACTTGATCCTGTGCATGTCATATTTATGCTTTGAGTCTCACTTCTTTAATTATATAATGAAACTAATAATACCTACCTCTGAATGTTTTTGTAAGGATTAGAAAGAATGTACGTTACACGTATTGCCTAGGGCAAACAAAGATCTATCTTTTATTAAAGGCTTACTATTAGAACATTAAAGTAAGTAAGCAGCATTGATACACTAGTATGCAAATGAGCTAAAACTTAATGCATATATTAAAGCATATAGACAAAAAGTAAGACAACATCAACTGTAGAACACAAGGCAAGCTCATTTATCATTGTATGTTGACAAAGTGCAAAATTTTCAATTAAACTGTAACAACTATGCAACTTTATGTCCCAAATAACATATTATCAAAATAGACAACACAAAACACATTCGGATATAAAGGTGAAAAAACAAATAATACTATGAGATACTAACAAGCCACTTTCCGTAACTGAGAAATGAAGGCACACAAATTTGAATTATATAAATAATAATGGCAACTTAATTGATATAACTCAAATCAAAATTCATAATTCTTGATGGTACATAGAATCTTTGTAAGAAAAAAAATGTAATACAATTCCTAGAGAGAAGAAAAATATTTTTAGACATTATTTTTGTTTTATAGCATACTCTGGAAATTATACCTTCTATCCAGTGAAAAATCACTTGGCATTAACATCATATTAATCTAACTCTAACAAACTCAAAAAGAGAAGATACCTTATACATAGCACCACTTAAAAATAGTAATTCAGGTTTATTCTTTACCTATCTTATGTAATTACATACTGTGAATCACATATATCTTTTTACAGGGTACAGATAAAAACATTTTTATCATACACGTCAAATGCAGCACAATTATATTATAGAAATAATGCATGTTTAGTGTTATACATTGGGTGGTAAACTATTACAAAGTTGGTATCACAATAAAGTAAAAATTTCTTACTAAATCCTAAGTGAGGTCAAAGCAATATAATCCATGTTGCTTTCATTTCTGAGATCCATGGCATGGTGAATGAGGACACCAACACCTTACCTAGGCTGTATATATTTTTTTAATTCTTCAAGCAATGGAATGTTGATATTTATTGGATTATCATACTTTCCTTTTATGACTATGTCATAACCATTTCAAATGCATTTCATTCTTTTATTAAGAAACAAAAAGAGAATGCTCTGAAAAATTCAGCCAATTTAACATTAGTATTCTGGCTCAAAACCTAAAGTTATAAGATAGTAATAGCAAAATGAACAACTGAAATAATTTTTTTTTTTGAGTTTTTGATGCAAATCCAACTAATTACAAAACTGCTAGAAGCTTTCAGGCTTAAAATAAGAGGAGGCTATAAAATATTGGCGCATTGAGAAAGCAATCTTAGCTTTTCAAACAAATATTTCCTGGAAACTATATGCAAAAATCTTCCCTAAATTTATTGTCTCATTGCACTAGAAAGATACAAAACAAAACACATGAGGTTTTTGCACACACTTCATAATTTAACTGGAATTTATATACATAACATAAATACCTTTCACACATTCACCAACTGTAAGGCAATTATCTGTTCTCAACATCTACCCTCAGAAGCAGTTGATATGGTAGTCCACATTTCAAGGTCTCTGGAACAGAAGGAGCTCTGTCCTCTACGCACACTCTCTCCTTTCCTATGGCTTTAAATTCCAGCTATATTCCAATAACTCTCAAACACATATGCCTAGATGAGACCTGTCCTCTGTGATCCAGGTTCGTATATACACTTGCCTTCTTCATATCTTTAACTAAATATCTGAATCAGGATCTCAAAATTGATATAGCCCATGTGGAAGTCACAATTCTTTCTCTAAAAACTGTGTCATCATCTCTTCCCTGGAATCCTTCCCATCTCCGTAAATGGTACCATCATTCAGCTATTTGTTTAAGCTAAAATTCTAGGAGACACCTTTGATTCCTTTCTCTGAGAGTGTACACCTCACCTGCTGATAATTCCTATTGGGTCTATATTCAAAACAAATTGCAAATGCAACCACAGCTTACTTTCTCCGGTGCTATAGCCATCATCTCTTCTCTAGACAAAGTGCAACGGCCTCATAACTGGCCTCCCTGCACCCACTCTTGTTTACTACAATCTGTCCTCCAAAACAACAGTCAGAGATGTTCTTTCTGAAAGAACAGATTACGTAATTTTGACTCTGTTTTAAGACCCACTACCAGCTTCCCATCACTCACAAGATAATATCCCAGACTCCCTCTCATGGCTAACAAGTTGTAACTCCTGACTTTTCTAACCTCATTTTCCTCTCTGTACTGTTTCCTTACAATGTCCTAGACACTGTGGCCAAGCTTGTTCCCAAACTGACACCCTTGCCAGTGCTGATCCTTCTACCTGCAAGGTAACCCCCACCCCAAATATGCCTGAGACAACTTCCTTATCACCATCCATATTTCAATGAGCCCTTTCTCAGAAAGATCTTCCTTCTCCTGGACTGAAGTGGCCTCCACCAAGTATCACGTTGCTTTTTTATCTTCTACCCAATGCTAGTACCAACTGATGTTATGTTATCCTATTGTACTATATTACATGGCATTCGATTTCTCTTTTGTTGGTATATTTATTGTATGCCTTCTACCATGGGAAGGGCTCTCTCATCCCGTGGAGAGCAAGACCTCTCATTCTCCACCAAAATTGTATTGGCATCATTTTTCTAGTACCTAGAGCAGTATCTGGCTCATGGCGGACTTTTAATAATTAAAACGTGCCTTATTGTGGTGGCTATAGCAAAAGAGCGAAACTATTCCTTTTCAAATAATAAGGACATACATAAAATAAAACTGAGGTTAATTAGGGGATGTTTCCTTAAACTAGGAAGCATTGGATTTATGAAATCTATAAACTATCTTCATGATTGCATTTAAAAGAAGCTGCTTAATGTTCCATGGAATGTATTTCTTCAAGACAAATGGGAAATTTCATATATATATAGATATATAGATATATATCTCTCCCAATCTATTCCAACAGTTTTCAACAGTATTTGAGAATTCTGCAAGTTACAGCTTGTCTGTATAATGAAACGCATATGTCAAATAAATTCAATTTTGAAATCAAATAACAAAATGTTCCGAATATGTGTGTACATAGACATATATTTTTAATAACTTTAACAATTGCTATTAATTGTATTTCACATCAAGACTTGTAGCAGGTCAATCTGAAACTTTTGCATTCTTCTCCTTATTCTGACAGGAAGCATAGGTTACAGCACTAAGAGAACTTGGAGAAGGCAGTCGGGTTTAGTTTGTAAGGCTGTTAAGCTAAGCCATGACTCTGCTCCTGCCCTCCCCTGACTCATCCTGGGTCCAGCAGGAAGGGAGGCCATGGTCATCTGAGGAATTATTTGGTTGGTGCAAAAGTAATTGTGGCTTTTCCCATAAATGCCAGAATTCCTTCTCAGGTAGGCACATCGCATTGCCTGTCCATTTTTTAGAGGAGCCAATCCAGTGAATGTGTACAGAGAGCTGCTTGGGGGAAGTGTATCCCAATGGTTTGTTTTGTTTTGACCAAAAAGGCACTAAGAAAACAGTATGTGACTGAAGCAACATTAACACAGGCCCCATGCCATACAGCCACTATACAGGAACTCTCCCCTGCCTGTTGAGCTAGCTGTTGAGATGCTAGTCGAATTTCCATGTATCATATATCCCATGGCAGCATAATCGCAAGCAACTGTAACCGCCTCCCCCAATACACCTGAAGCTTGTTGGGGAAAAGGAAAATATCTCTTCCACCCAACCGCAGAGCTCCCACCGTGCCACCTGTCTATCCGGCATCTCCATCTTCTTGCATTTAGGGCTTTCAACCATGTTGCTCTTGTTTCTCATGGTTTAACTTACTTCCACCGTTAGAATGACATGATTTTCACAGAAACATTTAATAATCTCTTCCATTTCTTCCTGGTCATTAAACATGTAAATAGAAAACTAAGCATATTATCATGGAATTTTGTGAAATGATATATCTTAAGCCAAATGAGCAGGTCACAAAGTGGAATGCCTTCTCTGTTCCCTGCTGTATGAAGGCATGTGGGAGCCTGTGTACATATGGATGGAAAACACAATGCAGAATGGACACCAAAGCATTAACAGAAGAGTCTTCATTGGGTTTTGCTTTCTTTCTAATACCTTTCTATACCATGAAACCTCTTACTATGCAAATACCACCATGCTAAAACCAAAAACTAGGAAAGACATTTTTTTAAACTGTGTAAAAACCTTCAAATCATCTTCCATTTTTCTAATTTTTTATTATAATAAAATATAAATTAAAATTTAATACTGTAACCATTTTTCAGTGTACAGTTCAGTGGTATTAACTACATTCAAATTGTTGTGTAACTATCATCACCAACCATCTTCAGAACTCTTCGTCTTCCCAAACTGAAATGATATGCTTATTAAACAGAAACTCTCATTTCTCCCTCTCCCTAACCCCTAATATCACCATTCTGCTTTCTGTCTTTAGGCTTTTGACCACTATAAGAACTTCATAAAAGTGTACTCATACAGTATTTGTTCTTTTGTGACTGTCTTATTTCTTCCCCTTAGCATAATGCCCTCACGGTTCACCCATGTTGTAGCATGTGTTCGAATTCCCCTCCTGTTTAAGGCTGAAGAGTATTCCACTGTATGGATTTACCACATTTGGCTTATCCTTTCACCTGTCAATGGACACCTGGGTTGCTTCCACGTTCTGGATATTGTAAATAATACTGCTATGAATATGAGTGTACAAATATTTCTTTGAGACCCTGCTTTCGATTCTTTTGTGTACATATCCAGAAGTGAACTTGCCAGATCACGTGGTAATTCTATTTTTAGTTTTTTGAGGAACTGCCATACTGCTTTCCACAGCAGGTACATCATTTTACGTTCTCAACAGTGCATAAGATTTCCAATTTCTCTACATTCTCACCACCAATACTTATTTCTTTTACTTATTAGTAGCCTTCCCAATAGGTGTGGGGTGGTATCTCACTGAAGTTTTTATTTCCATTGACCTTATGATAAACCATATTCACTTTGGTTTCCATGGCATTTTTTTTTTTTTTTTCTGACTGTGAAGATAAAAATTCTTCATGTCTCAACCAGCCAAAGCCATATTCCTATGGCTCCCACAATATGTTTTAGGCCTGGGCTTTCTTCCTGCAACCTATTATGTGAAAAGAAATAGAAGTGGAGCTAGTATTTAAATCATTTTTTTAAAGTATTTCTTCCCTCACAGAGAAAACTCTGGCAATTCTGGGAAACAACTGTCAAACATTTCTTAAAGAGAAAAGCACATCTAATCCCTAAAGAAAAACCACCCACTAATTTGACTGTCTGGAAGTATAACAAAACATGTCTGAAGAATATGAGGTTCTTATCGCTACTCTGCAAGAAGTCCTCATTATCAAGAAGTTTTAGAGAACTGAAGAAGCTATGAATCCAGGGCAGGCATCAATGTGCCTTTTATTCACTTCTCTCACTGAATGTTAAAGAATTTTTCCTGGAATTCAAGTCAATTGCTTTGATAACATCATTATTTTATTTATACTTGCACCATGTCTGACCTGAGTTATCAATGCCTTCTTACCATTCCATTCCTTTAAAATGAATGGCAGGTATGGGGTTTGGCGTGAGCTCAAAACTTCCAGGAGCATGGTACTGGGATGGCTAATTGAAAGAGCATTCCAGTTGCCTGATCTACTATTCATAAGGTAGATTCAGATTCCACCACACCAGTCTCAGATAAGGCATAAGCAATGTACTTCTGCATATATAATATAAACTAAAACTTCCTGTCACCTGGTTATCAAATGTTATTATCACTTTTACGTAATATTGACAAAGTACATAAAGTGGCATTTCAAAAGCAGTACTTTTTATAAGCTTGTAAGTGGAAATGGTTTATTTCAACATTGTTCCAGTTACAATAGGATTTCATCGTACTGTCTGTGAATGTAATCCATTTGTCCCCAGAGCTCAGAGTAACAGATATATGGTTACCACTAATGTCCTTCATTCCATCCTAAGAACAGTGGTTCATAAACTCTTTTTGGATTTCATGCCTCTTTAGAAATCTAAACAAAACCATGGATCCTCTCCGCAGAAAATGAGCACAATTCAAATTTAGAAAACAGTTTCAGGGTTTTCTGCTCATCCCTCTATAAAGTCCAAATACATAGCAGCCAATTCAGTATCAGAGTCCTTTGGGGTACTGGTTACAAAAGAAGCTCATTCAGTAGGAGAAAGGTATCTCCATTTTTAGCGAAACCCCTGGTGATTCTAATGAATGTCAGTACTTGAGAGCCAGTGTCCTTGAAGTTGATAGACTCCAAGTAAAAAATTCCTGATATAGAAGGTAGGGCTACAAAGTAATAGGATCAGTGTTCAGCTTTCATTGGCAGCCAATATTGTCAGAATCATTGGCAGCCAATATTGTCAGAATCACATCTACAGAGGGGATGGGGGAAGGAAATCCTTAAGCCAAAATATATTAATAAAGAATAGTAAGTCTTCAATTAATGTCATCAATAGGTTCTTGGAAACTGAAACTTTAAGCAACACAGCATTTAGCAGATCCTCAAACAGCATTGTTTTCTTTAACATCTTTTCATTATAACAAAGATGAGGGAAAAATGGTTTTGCTCTACAACATTTACTTAAAGTCACAGTTTCCAAGAAGCCATTGACAATGTTAAGACTTACTGTATAAGAGAAATAAATGATATAATTTCATACACCTTCTATACCACAGACAATATGCTATGCTACTGTGATCTAGCATTTAGAGTCAAGTGTTCTTACCTTGAAATGTTTAGTATCAAACTTCAAGGGATGGAAATGTGAGCAGCAAAATCCAAAGGAGTCTGTACACAGGTGAGCCATGATCACCATCTACGCATGGCTGAACATACCCAGCTCCTTAAGCATTCAGCACAAGCTTTGCACATCTTCCCTTCTCCAAGTATGGAGACTAATGCCTTGTGCATGGTAGATGCTCAACACATTACCTTCAGATTTCACTTTAATCTGTCTCTGCTGACAACTCTATGCCAAATCCAACTGTTTGCTTAATGATAACTAGACCTTATTGATGGTCTAATGTTTAGACCTTTGGACCTATTTAGACTTATTAGACCCATAGGTCTAATGTAATAAACCTTACTGAGTCCATTACAGTATTAAAATGAAATCTAATCAGCTGAAAATTTGGCAAACTATACTTGTTCGTCTCTTAATTCTGGAAGAGCCCTGATCAATATGCACCATGCCTGAACTCAGTCCCTTCTAAAGCTAATGAACTTTAAAATGGCAAGAAGAGGTCAAATCTAAGTATCTGTCATTTATTGCTACAGCTGCTGATTAGGGGAGGGAAATATAGTTTCTATTAGAGTGTGACCAGCTAGAAATGAGAGTGATTTTTAAATGAATGCTTAGGAACATCAGTTTCTCAACTTCAGAATTATGTGTACTACACACAAAAAATGACAATGATAAGGTAAAAAACACGTTAATCCACTTTCATAAGATTTGACACACACTAAGTTAATACTTTAAAATACGGTAAAATGATCTTTGCAGGGATCACTGACCTCTTGAAGAATAAGATAAAACCCAAAAAGCACAAAATTCATGCAAGATTTTCACATCTTGTCAAGAAGTTCTCTGATCCCTGTAAGGCCATCTGTGCCCACCATTTTGTTTCAACAGCATTTGATTAGTTTGTCCACCTACCTAGACAATCATGAGGGCAATTCAGACAAGAGGAGAGAAATACAAGGGACGAGGTCACATGGGCTTTGATCCTGCTGTATACTGTACAATGGAATGATCATGGGATACAGACACAAATGGTCCTGATGCAGGGATCAACCTGTGGCTTTGTAACCTCAGAACAGCCAGGACTGCTCTAAGGACCAAGTGAATGAATCATTATGGGTGGTCTTCAGGGAATAAATGCAGAGGTCATTGTTATTAAACAAATATACATTTTTTTTCCTGATTATGCAGAAGCCTAATGCCGCTATTCTCTAGGTCAGTTTTATGGTGTGAAACTTTTCAGATTACAATGAGAACTAGAACTTTTACAAAAAGTGACTTTTGTATTTATGTTATTAAGACCTTTTGGATGAAATTCAAGAAAAACTTGACTTACACTAATTCTATCCCAAAGTGAAAGGAAGAAAGTAATGTTTCTTACATAAATAGAATAACATTTAACTTTAAATTTCCTCTCAAGAGAAAGCCAATATCATCCTTCCTAAAAAGGTAAATGTTTAAAAAGTAGCTAGAATACACATCATTAAATTGCATGCTAAACATTTATACAGCCAAGCTACACAGACACACACACACACACATACAATTACACATACATACTACACACACACATACACTACACACACATACTATATAATATTTTTATATCTGTGTATCTTTCTATCTGTACATGTGTACATATATGAATCATTACATAATCTTGATATATTTTTCATTTCCTAGACTATATTTGGCAACAATTAATGTTTTTATCCAGCAATTAAAACCTGCTGCAAACTCACAACTACCACAAACTAAAATGCACTTCAAAAAGAAAACACAATCTGGTGGGTAGAGGTCGCAGGGACTTTACTCAGTGGGAGATTTAATTAAATTATTATTTTCTCACTACCTTTTACATGCACACAAAAACCCAAATTACATTCAACCCTAAAAAACATTCTTTCTCCAAATTATATCAGCAAAATGTAGAGTTATAAGATCAGCAGCAGCGATCACAGGATTCTCAGAGGTCAATGCCACCATTTCAAATCTCAGAGTCCATTCACAGTGGCTACTTAAGAGATGCAAAAGGCCTGGCCGGAGTATTTATTTCCTGCAAGAATCCTCTGCAAGCAAACTGTCCATTCAGCAGTTCTGCAGGCTACTGTTTCACCATGCGACAGGCCCACTTATTCATAAACAAATCATTAACATTCTTGACATAAATCCATAGTGGACCATTAATCCCAGCTATGATAATGTTTTCGTACATTTGCTCTGCCCATCATGAATGGGAGTGTTGTTTCGCAGAACCCATCCCTGACAAATAAGAGACAAATTATGCCCCGTGAGAAAACTTGGAGAATGAACGGCTTACACACCAATTACTGTCTCATTATCTGGCTGATGCAGAAATAGATCCTGTGTGCTTTGGGTGAAATGTAGATTTTTCTTACTAGAACCAAAAAATGTAAGTATACACAAAATCACTTCTCAAGGTGTTTTTTGTTGCTCAGATTCATCTGAAGCCACACTCTGGGAACATTCCTCATAAAAGCAAATCAATAATTATTGCTTAAGAAAAAACAAACAAAACCCTTGTATAAGTACCAAAAAAAAAAAAAAAAAAAAAATCCTAGCAACTACCAAGACCAATGGTTAATATGTTTTTTTTTTTTTTAACATTTCAGTGTTCATTGAATATTGAAATATTCTGCCCAAGAATTATTAGGAAAGGAATATGAATGACAGAGAAACAATAAACAAGGTAAAAGAAATTCATGTAAGTGAAATAGACTCTATGGTCTGACAAGACCCTTAAATTCAATTTATAAATTTTCTCCACCGAACTTCAAGAAACTTCTTCATGATCAAAAAGCATTGAGTAAGCACCCATACATAAGAAGGATTTGCTGTATATTTTTATATTCTAAGCTAAACAGACCCAATTCTAGCTCTTTAACTGAGACATCCTAAGTTAAATAAGTATACTAACAACTCCACAAAAGCAACCAACTCAAACATTTTATTTTATATATTGGTTCCCATAGTTCTATCTACAAACCATCTGCTGGGCTCAAGCCCAGACTCATGCTCTGTCAATCAGCAATTCACATACCTGCATTGGCAGAGAGCCTATTTATTTCTCCATTAAATATCTGGCTTCCAACAGCTGTTGGATAGAACAGTGCTTCTCAAACTTTATGTATATAGGAATCGGCGGGGGATTTTGTTAGAATGCAGATTCTGGGTCAGTAGGTCTGGGGCGGTACTTAATAGCTTACATTTCTATCAGGCTCCCAGGTGATGTAAATTCTGCTCTCCTGGGACCACACTTTGACAAGCAACGTGGGAGATGACTATGTTTTGATTATGGCTTAGTAGACTGATAGCTTGGTTCTCTTTAAGCAAAAAAATGGAAGTCTCCTCTTCTGTTCAATCTTGCTTTCCCTACTACAATATCATTATTAATTTGATCAATAAGCATAAAGTTTAAAGTCAAGCTTTATGCAAGTGTTCATTTAGAGTAAGAATGAGAATGCAAAACACTAGAGGGATACTTGCATAACATTAGTGTAGGGGAAACGCACCTGAGGACCTGGATTTCAATCTTATTCTACCCTTCCATGATCTAAAACCATGAGGCCATAAGTATGGGACTGAACTTCTCTCAGCCTCAGTATATTGATCTGTAAAGTGGGAATTGAAAAAAACTCACCACACAGTATTAGCACAGGATGAAATAAAACATACAAAAAATGCCTTAGCATACAGGCCCTCAGCAAATATGAGTTTCTTCTCTTGCTTTCTGTTACCCAACATTAGTAGCATAGCTTGGATCTAGTAGGATGACCTCAGTCTGACGTAAAAGACCAAGCTGGGTTTGAATCATTGCTCCGCTCCTTCTTACCTATTTATCTGTAGGCAGTCACTTAGCTGGCAGTTCTCAGATGCAGACGGTCAGACCCGTACCAAGTTGCCTGTGTAGCAATCACTTGACAAAAATTCAGATTCTTCTGCCTGCCACCCTGTAATTCGCACACAACAGGCTTGAGATTTCAGTTTAGAATCCATGTTCTTAAATATCTCCCTAGCAAGAATGAAAACCACTACCTTCACCTTTAGAACCTCAGATGCCTTGAGCACAATGATGTCCGTGACAACAGTGATGCTCAACCACCTCCTGCAATGGGGCTCTCACAACAGGACTTTGTAAATGGCAGAAGGTTAACACTGTGTTGCCACTGAGACCCCCATACACAGGCTGAGGGGATTAACTCAGTGACTCCCCTTAGCTGGAGATACCTCTTTCCCTGAATTTATCCTCCATTTTACAACGGAAGCCATAAGTGGATCCAAAGCAATTGTAAGCTCCAGCTTCTGATTTGTTTTTCTTGTTTAATCACCACAAATAATCCATTTGCTTTTCCCAGGCCTCTGTCTGGATAGCAAAGGAGATGGCTTCATTGATACTCCCTACCAGGTCAGTAAATGAGTGCATTTCTGGCTGCCTCCAGACCCTGGCTTTCTCTGACACTTCCTTGCAAAGTAGAAGAGCAAGTGTCCAGTCACTACCTGAAAACTCAGTGCAGTGCAGTGACTTCATCAGTCACGATGAACAGTCCTCTCCATCAGAAGGGAAACATTTTTTTTCTTAGATCACCACTTTATCTTGCGCCTTTTACCACTTCCCATCTAGTTTACCTTGGATATGCATAGAATCCAAGAATCCAACAATCGCCACAAAAAGAAACGTATATCCCTTCCCTTTGGTTTTACAAGATAAAGATTCCACTTGCAATTATAAATTTTAGATCAAATAGAATAGGGATTATGAAACATTCAGGCAAAAGGTAGCTATATTTTTATGCAGAGATCTAGGGGCTTTTCTCAAAAGCATAGAATGCATTCCCTTCACTGTTTCCTTCATTCTCCTCTTTCCCTTCTGCCCTCCCTCCCTGCCTTCCTCTGTCTTCTTTCCTTCCAGTAGCATTTGTAATTCTATAAACTCACTGAAATATTTCTTAACTAACCAAAATGTTATTTATTGGTCCTCACTTTCAGAGCAAAATGTGTCCCTTAACTCCTATAGTACAATGAGAGAGGGAGGGAAGAGGCAGGAGGGGAAAGAGGAAGAGGGAGAGGGACAGGGAAAGGGAGAGAAAGGGTATGAATCAGTGCTCTGGTTTCCAATCCTGGAGTCATACAGCTAATGAAAATTAGAGAAGAGCCTTGGTGTAAGATGATAAAGGGCAAATGATGCTTGGCTTTCATGGCTAGAGAATAAGAGTGGGGGCTGACAGAAAGTGGCCAGAACTGTGGCAAACAATTACATGCTCCCTTTAAAGGTAGAGTTGCTGTTCAATTCTAGGCCAGAGTGGCAAACAGAAATACAGGATTAACACTGTCAGACTGTCAAATATCTCAAAAAAATGTCACACTTGAGAGGGCCACATTTTATGCAAAAAGTCCTGATCTTTTGGTGCTTGCTACAATTTTAAAATTCTATAGCACTGTGCTGGCCAAAGGAAATAACCAGCAAGGCAAATGTGGGTTGTGGGTCAACCACCTGCAAACCCTCACCTAGGTAGTTTCTGTGGCTGGGATGCTGGCTGATCACCAGAGACTGTTTCTCTTCTTCCTGGGCACTCATCTGGGACACATTCCTCTGCCTACTTTGTAATTAGGTATGAACTGATGATCAAGTTCTAGCCAATGGATTGTGAGCAGAAAGAACAGCTGCCTCTTATGAGCAAAACCCTTGAGAAAGTGGCTGTGCCTCCTCATGCTGGCTTTCTACTTGTGCCAACTAGGTGCAAACAATGAGGCCGCAGGGTCAGTGGAACCACAATGGAGAAGAAGCCTGGTCCCTGAATCACCACATGGAAGAGAGCCGCCAACTGTCCAGGAACACAACTTGGAATCAGGACTTGGAAATTAAACAGTGATCACGTTTTGTCCATTTCATATATCAGGTCCTATCAATTACTGCAACCTAGCTTGGAATCCTTTGGCTTTGAAAAATAGTGATCCTTCATCATCCTTGAGATGTCCTTACTTCAAATATGCGTGGCATGCTATTCATTTTTCTCTCCTAGATAAGTTTATTTTTAATTCTAAGTATAATAGGTCCTTCATGTCTATCAAGACTCATTTTTATTTGTCTATTGCTTAAGGGCAGAAATTCTGATCTTCCAGAGCATTCAAAATTCAAGCACTTAGGTTCAGATTGATAGCAGCTACCATGACAGCTCTATCAAGGAAAGGTTATTACCGAGGAAAATGAACATACATTTTGAAAATCCTCACCATAATCATCTTTTTTCAAACAACAAAATATTTCCCAAGTACAAGGTAATTACTTTTTATAAAGCCCGTTTCCCTAAATTTTTATTAACTTTTCTTTCTCTTGATACGACCACTGAGATAGTTTCATATCAGATAGTGACTACTCGAACTTAAAATAAAAGGGTAAAATGTGTAAATGGGAAGGGGAAGATGCATTTCAAGCAGGAAGGAAGGAGGTGACACAAAAACCTAGAAGGGAAAAGTCAGATTTCAAATCACTTTTCTCGGCATCTTTTGCTACATTAAGTAAAGATAAAATTCAAAGAATGTAGTTTTTTGTCTTAAAACTTCTTTATGTGCAGATATTTTGTTGAGAACGTAGGAAATGTTTGAATGCAATGTGTCAATATGGTGCTGTAAGCCAGCAGTGAACTTGTGGCAGTTCAGGTAAAAAGCTCCATCCTTCCAGGCAAGCTCTGGTATCTGCTAGCAGCAGGGGTCCCCTCCAGGAGAAACACCTAAAAGCTTAGGGAAAGCTTGCTGAAAGCTTGACAAAAACAGTGAAGGACGGTTAATCACCTTTTCCATTTCTTTTGAGCCAATCGGATTTAATTAAGTATACTTTAATTAAAATTTAATCAAGCTTTCTGTGGCTTCAGACAGTCAGTGCTAAAAACTGCATCAACTAGTATTTTCTAAAGCCCCTTTCCAAATAAAGCCACCGTACAATGAAGAAATATTTATTGTGGCAGTGTTGTATCCTGTCCCCAAAAGTGAGAAAAGGAGAGCAACCTGGGGACAGGGAAATGATGATATAAAAGAGATTATACAAAGAAATGTGTAAACAAATAGGAGAGGCTTGTTTAGGGGAAAAAGGTTGAGCACAAATCGGAGTTGAGCAAAGGAGCATTTACCTGATTCAAAATTACAGGAACACCCATTTTGTGCAAGTTGCGAGAAATGGGGTGTCCCACATAATCTAATGCCTATGTTCCTTCTATCTTTCACTTACTTGGTCATTCAACACTTTATGGACAGTAACAGTTCTGGAGACAGTAGTCCAAATGCAAAGCTCATCTCTCCCAATGCCAAGTCTTAAATTGACAGTGATGAATGAAAAATCTTTATTTGCATGCTTGCGGTTTTTTAAAACAGACTACATGGGTAAAACTTAGCTGTTTATTGGTCATATTTCTTACCCATTTGAATGTAAATTTGTTACTGGGCTAAAATAGAGAAATGCACTCCAGGATACTGAGAAATGTATACACTCTGCCTTTAGCCAAAAAGCACCACGTTCTCTTTTTAATGTACACATGTGAGCTCTCTATCTCTTCTATAGAATGTGATGCATGGGCTTTGTGGCAGCTGTCTGAGTTCCAGAGGACTTTCCTTCCCACGACTGCCAGACTCTGGCTGTGTTCTGGATAAATGTGGTTGTCAGTAAAGAAAGTTTCTGGGAAAGAAAGCATCACGATGCAGCTATACGCATCCCTTCCAACAGCAGCATGCAGTGAGATGTTTGGCATCATATATTTGCAAATTTTGACTAATCAGAATTTTAAGAAAATTACATGTTATAGACTAAATTTCTTAATCAACTTAAAGCTGGACGCAAGTCTGAAAATAACTGCAGCTTTCTCCAGTAAATCAGAATCTTAGCTGATCTCAAAGTCATTCTTCTAAAATCAGTTTTAACATTACAGTTGCACAAACATAGACAGTATCAGATTGGTTTAATGTATAACAATTCCAGACCAATACTCAGTGTGTTTGTAAAGTTAGGTCTCTATTACGGTCTCTTTTTCTTTGAATTTGCATTTTTGGAGGGAAGGGGGAGGACAAAGAAGAAACACCTGTTTGAGGGTTCCGTCTGTTTTTTCCTAAGTCATGTTTAAAATAGAATTTTCCTCAATGCCCTTGAATCAGGTGTCTAAAAGTTTCTTCTGGAGAAATTTGTAATTCCCTTGCGAAGGACAGCTTTTTGAAGTTCACCTAGAGAGTAACTAGTAATTCATCACAGAGAGATGTTATAGCTGTCACATGCTGCACAATGGGATTATTTTTATTTTATTTATTTTTCCCTCTTCTGTCAAAAGAAGCACAGCCCAGGTTCCCTTACAGCAGAAACAGGAAACTCCCATGAGAATGTCACTAAGAAATAAAGGCAAGTGTGAAGTAGGACTCTGTGTTCTATCTAGAGCTGAAAGGGGAGATGGATTTGAGAAGTGTCCTCTCTGATGTCCTGTTTTAGATTGTTATTTAAATGTTAAGGTATCCCTCTTAAAATGCTCATAGGAGTAGGGCACAAAAGGTTTCTTGACAAAGACTGGGCCTGGTGCTTATCCCTGCTATCTGAAGGTTTAGAGTGAAGTTGGAAGGTACACAGGCACCCCCATTAGGTAATAATGGGTAGGTAATAATTAGGTAATACTGTCCCCATTTCACATATGAGAAAATTGAGGATTCGTCACCAAACTCAAAGCACAGCAAGGCAGGTGGAAGAGACAAATTTAGAAGGCAGGAGCTCCCACCCCCAGATTCCAGCCATTCTCCTCTCCCACACATCCTGGCCAACCCACCTGAAGTACATCCTCTCACCCACCCCTATCCCGTGACCCCGAGCTAGTTCCTCAAACTTACTCTCAAATCTAATCCCCTTTGTAACCAACACAAATCAATGATGCCAGAGGAAGGGGTTAAAAATACACTCTGTGATTTGTGAAAGAAAATGAAATTCACCAAGGAGACCAGAGGTAGAGAGAAAAACATGAGTTAAGGAGCAGGTCAGGCCTGGTCTCCAATCCAGGATCTGTGACTTACTGCCTTATAGCTTCAGGCGGGGTAATTAACCCCTCTGAGCCTCCATTCTTCATGGGTAAAATGCCCAACTTCCAGGATAATTCGTGAGAATTAAGTTAGATAAACAGGCAAAGCACAGGGCCCAGCCCACAGTGGGCAGCCCACCCCCTTGCCCTCCACATCCAATGCACCATCCAACCATAACCCTTGTTCAACCGCATCAGGCTCTCTGGCCATTGAGTGCCATTTCTTTCAAGGATGCATCTGTCTACACCATTCATCTGCATCCAAGGTTGGCTTTTTCCAAGTAGGAAAATTAAATTCAGAAGATCTGAGCCAAATACAAAGGCAAAGCTTACAATCCAGAAAGAACAAGCATTGATTCAGAGAAGGGTAGTTTCCACATTCTAAACTCTAGGTTCCTTGCAAAAATAGCAAATTGTCACAATTCTCCCAGTTTCTCTGTCAATAACATGTTGACCAAAACAGTCCATTTCATGGTCAGTCTCTTTCCCAAAATTCTTTAAGTCATATACCGCTGTGCCTCTCAAAGGCAAACATTTTATCTTCCCTCTATTCTCAGTCTTCAGCACTTATATATCCTAAGGATATATAAGGTTATATATCCTTATACATAAAGAAGCCTTTGTCAATTAAAAACAAATCTACAAGTATTTGAATTTGAAAAAACAGAATTCTAGAATCAGATATGAAGGAAGATTAGAGCATCATTAGAGAATGACTGAGAAAGAATTGAGCACTTTTTTATTAATCCATTTTCTTATCACTAAAGACCTGTTTATTGTAAAAAATAAAGTGATATAAAAGAACATACAACGAAATATAAAAGATCCTTATGCCTTAAATATCAGTGTAAAACCCCAGAGTAAACCACCATCAGCAGGGTTTTCTGTTGTTGATTTATTTTTGCTTTTGTTTTTGTTTTACATCTCATTCCAGAAATTTCAGTGCATTTGTAAGCATAGGAAGACTCTTCTTTCATTTTTCATATAGATACACACACACATATACACACACAAATATATATATATGTAAATGTGATCATACCATATGCACTATTTTACAGCTTACTTTTTATTTTTACTATATATCCAACATTTTTCCTAACAGCATATCTCCTCTTTCTCTCTCTCTCTTTTCCTTAAGCTCTGTAGTATTGTAATAAATCATGATACGATTTTACTAATCATATATGGATATTTAGAAAACTTCACACTCCCACAAATAACAACAATGTAGGAAAGCCCCTGTTATCCTTCATCCAACAGCACGGGCTTTTATCCTACTTTTTAACTGCTACTTGCCTCATTGTGGGGTATGCAGCAGAGGGGAGTGGTGAGCAGGGGATCTCTAACTATTGTTATGTTGTACAGTTTATTGACTGAATGAGGCTGAACACTTGTTTACGTGTTTACTGAAAATCAGTACTTTCTGAGATCTGTTTGAGTCTTTTGCCCATTTTTCTACTGGATTGCTTATCTTTTTCATATTGATTGTGAAAGCACTTTGTATATTAAGAGAATAGAACCTATGTTAGTCAAATGTCTTGCAATACATTTCTTCAATGTATCATGTATTGATTTATCTTTCGCTGCTGCTTAGTTCTGCCTTAAAGTTTTAAATGCTCACTTACATATACTAGGTTGCAGCATGTTTCTTTATTCTCACAAATCCACTTGACCATGAGCAGAGCAGGGACCACACAGGTGCACCTGGGCCTTCCTACATCAACTGAGCACTCAAATGGACCACAATGGAGAGTTCTCATGAAAAGGGTATGTAGAGACAGGTGTAGCTTCAATTCCAAAATGAACTGTGTTAGCTTCTAATCGGGAACACAGTTTATCATAAGTTCAAACATGTGCACAGATATGACAGAGAAATTTTATGATAAAATCAGAATAAAGTAAATAAAAGTTAATATTTTCTGTTAGTGATTTTAAAAAGCTTTAAATTTAAACAAAAGAGTTAAATTCATACTCATGATCTCCAATTAACTTGTTGGTGGTTTACCAACCTGTTAAAATGTAATGCATAACGCAGTCAACCATTTGTACTGCCTTGCATTATGCTTTCTAACTAATGAATAGATACTTTAAATATATAATCAAAGTCAAAATCCTTTGTGAGACAGCAGAATCACCTCAACACAATGTGGTCTGGAAATCACCATCAGGAGGAGTACAGAAAAACATCATTTTTCCTGTGGAAGAGTATGTCCCCCCTCAGTGACCCATCTCCTTTCTGGCTTGATAGCCAGACACTCAGCTTTAAGAAGAAAGGCTCTCGGAAGGTGAAGCCTTCAATACTTGGCCTGGCGACCCCACTGGCAGACTCCCAGGCAGCAGAAGAATGAACTACAAAGACAGCTTTTTAAAATAGCTAACAGCAAATATGATGCTTGCCACGTGGTCCCCCTCAACATGCCCAGGGGCCACATGCATCAGCAGCCGTGGAGGAGAATTGGAAGCTCAGATTCATTGGAAGGCTTCTCCCAGTTCAGAGCTTGATATTGCCAGTCGGCTTCTTAACTCCAACATCCAGCATCATTGTCTCAGGTGTTCTGATGGTTTTCCTTTCCAAAACAGTGGGATGAGAAAGCTGCATAGATAAGGACTCACAGGAAGAAGAATATACTACCACCAAGATGACCAGCAGCTAAATGACCATGTCTCAGAGAAAAGAGCAGAAAAATGATGGAGATTCTATGAATTAGAGTTGGTAGATTAAGGCCTTCGGTTTTCACCTTTTAAAAAATGTGTGAGTAATCTTCGAGTTATCAAGCTCTTACAAAGTAAAAAAATAAAACAAAATAAAATAAATACAAGTTTATACAAAGTATTTCTTAAATATGCTTCTCCTATGAGGAGGAAATAAACCAGAAACAAAGTCCATAAGCAAAACCAAGAAACTGGCATGTCATTTTTCAAATGAGAAAACTAATACAAAAAAGTGACTGTCCCAATGGGAACAGAGCCCATTTTTGTCCAGGATCTACAGGGAGCCCTGTCTCAGCTCTGCATGATTTCAGAAGATTCTATCCGGAGCGTGGACCACTCCATCAAAATGAAAGTATGCACTTGGTAAGCTCCAAATTTAATTTATTTTATGCTGATGAGGTTTATGGGTCTTTTAAAATATGAAGCTCAGCTGCTTAGGATTTGCTTTGTTTACTTTGCTTTAATTAATGATAGTGCCTTTCTGGAAAGAAAACAGCATCAAGAAGAAATACAGTCAGAAATGATTCACTCAAAGCCTCTCCTTGGCCCTGGCTGTGAAGTAAACAAGATTGATTAATCTCACTTGGGATCAGAGAATAGGGAGAGACGAAGGGTGGGAGAGGAGCAGGTAGCTCCACCTGCAGACAGGGAGGATGCCACAGAAAACATGAGACGCAGTTCAAATGCAGGGCTGGTTGGAAAAGGTCAATGTATAATCGGCAATTTACAAAGAGGAGTCAGAATTACTAGTCCTATCGAAGATCTCCAAAAGCTTCAAATAATACATCAATATACTCAATGTGAAATGAACAATCATTATTTCCCAAATTCCTCATGGTAAAAACTCATTAACTTAGAGTCAATTCATTCTGATTTTGTAAGAATTCCCATCACCACCAGACAATCTGCTTCTCACAGGATTCCAAGGTAGGTCTTAACATGGTCCTAATTCTACCCTTCTTCCTTAATCTTCTCATGCATCCTCCAAATACCCCAAACCTGTCCATTTCTAACACATATTTCGTTCCTCTGAGCCTTCCACTACTGTTTTCTCCATCTGTAATGACCTTTAAGATTCAACCTAATGGTCACTTCTGCTGGGAATACTCCCCAAGTCTAACTCCAGACAATTGAGTGTCTCCTCGACTGTGCAGTCCAAAATCTTTGTACATATCTAACTCTGTAATAGTCCTTTACTTTCATTAACAGATAATATTTTTATCCTCCACTAAAGTACTAAGTCCTTTTCAATGGACCAAAGGGGGCCTGTGAGAGTGCCTGGAGTATAGCAGCTGATTGAACTGATTCAACGTGAACTAAAACAAAAGTTCACGACATAGGCTTGTATAGATTCATGAATTTTTTATCACTTGAAATAACTTCTCTACAATTTTGTTTCCTGAGCAAAAAAAAAAAAAAAAAAAGCCTGACAATAAAAGAAATATAGAAAGAAAAATCACTAACCATCTTCACTTGTTTTATTTCCTTTTGTGCCCATTCAACCCCTGTCTATACACTGTCAAGTTGCACGAGTCGTAAACATAGGGTAACTCTTCCAGCACACGCTGTAGAAATCAATAATGGAGCCAAGCTGAAGCTTTGCCAGCAACAGCACAGGTCAGAATGGAGGCCAAAACCAGGGTCAGCAATTACCTGGAGGATAGAAATGTCGCCCAAAGGCAGGATTGTGCAGACAGGTCTCAGAGGACAGGTAAGCAAATAGGCAGGATGCCCAGCATTGGAGAGGAAGTGCATGAGCTCAGTCTGAAAGCAGATTCCATGTACAGAGACCAGGTTAGGAGCACTGAGATTTAGAGAAGAAAGAAGGAGTGGAGTGATGGCCCAAGTCCAAAGGTGTAGGCCAGATTGACGAGTGGGGAAGAAGGAGCTATGGTAACAAAGAGAACATAAGTAGCAGAGATGCAGGCAAACAAGCCCACACTCTGCCCAATTTATTGATTTACTCAACCGAAACCCTCTGCATCAATCTGCATAAAGACAGACTAATCTTGAACCACACTCCCTTCTTTCTAGACCCTCTTAAAGTCTTTCATCCTCAACTAAATTCTCACTTTCAAAGATCAGGATATGTTAAATTGAAATCTTCTTCTGAAGCCAGTTTCTCAAGCCACCACACTAATACATATTTATTAAACCTCAGTCCAAGTTTCAATTGATGGTACAGAAAACACAATGTTCAAAAACTGGGCAAGACTCTACAAATTACCTAGTTCAGGCCCTTTCAATTAATTTATTTATTTACTTATTTATTTTTTAGAGAAAGGGTCTCTGTATTAGTTGGTTCTCATGCTGCTAATAAAGATATACCCAAGACTGAGTATTTTATGAAGGAAAGAGGTTTAATTGATTCACAGTTCCACAAGGCTGGGATGCCTCAGGAAACTTACAATCACGGCAGAAGAGGCAGCAAACATGTCCTTCTTCACATGGCAACAGCAAGAGGTGCAGGGAGAAGTCAGGGGAAGTCCCTAATAAAACCATCAGATGTCATGAGAACTATCAGAAGAACAGCAGCATGGGGGAAACTGCACCCATGATTCATCATCCCCCACTGGGTCCCTCCCACAAAATGTGGGGACTGTGGGAATGACAGATCATGATGAGATTTGGGTGGGGACACAGCCAAACCATATCAGTCTTGCTTTGTAGCCCAGCCTGGAATATAGTGGCACAATCATAGCTCACTGCAGCTTTGAACTCCTAGTCTCAAGTGATCCTCCCACCTCAGCCTCCCAAGTCGCTAGGAAAACTACAGGTGTGCACCACTACAGGTGTGCACCACCCACACCTGGATATTTTTATTTTTCATAGAGACAGGGTGTCTATAAGTTCTACTGGACTCAAATGATCCTCCCACCTGGACCTCTCAAAGCACTAGGATTATAGGTATGAACCACTGTGCCTGGCCAAGCCCCCTTTTATTTATTTTTGTTGCTGTTGTAGATAATGAAATGAAGAGCAAGAAAGACACTTGTCTAAGGTCATACAGCTAGTAAATAGTTGAAGAAAGACTAAGAATAAAAATGTGGGAACACTAAGCTAAGCACTCTATATATGTGATTGACTGTAAATTCCATGAAACCATTTGTCCTTTTGTTTTGGGGGCTTTCTTTTTGAGTCAGGGCCCCACTCTCACACAGGCTGGAGTGCAGTGTCATAAATGCAGCTTACTGCAGCCTCAATCTCCCAAGCTAGAGCTGTCTTCCCACCTCAGCCTCCCAAGTAGCTGGAACCACAGGTACACTCTACCACACCCATCTAATTTCTTCTTTCTTATATAGGCAGGATCTCACTATGTTGCCCGGGCTCCCATGACATGTTAAACTTCATTTACAGAGAAAACTGAGGCATGGAAAGATAGGGTGACTTGTCTAGAACTAGCAAGTGGCAAGTAGCCAGGTGAGAGAGCCCCAGACAGAGAGGCATCCTTACTGCACAAACATTGCTTTTAATTCTCACAAAAGGACTGCACAACCAGTGAGGAAAATGAGTCACAGAGAGCCAGAAGTTGGCCCCAAGCCCACATGGGTTGGATGCCAGGACTCCAATGGCCCACGCACTCCAGTGAACCAATAGGCAGTGCGATTGGGAGCCTAAGCCAGGGAACTGGACCGGGGTGGGAACTCCAACACCCAGGGATGGCGGCAGGCAGGGCCCAGCCAGGCAAACAAGGAGGTGATTCTATGAGTTCAGTTGGCCCCACTGCATAACTTGGGTCTTTTCTAGGATGGAGGGGCTATTAGCATTGAACTTCTGTAAACTCAGGGTTTGCCCATATCAACTAGCACTCTACCTCCACATTAATGCAAATTAATGAGGTGTTGTTACAGGTTTTTATTCCCCCTGGAGTAAAATTAAAACTAAATAAATCAAACAGTAATTAGAAAACTCAATAAGGAAGCTATTTAGCTTAAAACCAACAGTGTTTATACCGGTGCTTTATTCACTACAGTTTTATTTTGTTACTCTGTCTTGATATTTTTTCAAAAAAAAAAAAATTAAAAAAACACTCAGCTCAGTTTTCCCCAAATTTTACCAAATTGCCCTAACTCATAAATATTTTCAAAAACATTTCCAAACTTTCTGTCCCACTGAATTGGCCAATCGGTGTAGATTTGCCCCCTTACATTGCTATTGAACGGCATCATGTACATTTATCTGGTATCCTCATCCAACTTTAACCTCTTAGAGAACAGATATGTTAGCTTACACACTTTTGAGTAGGGTGGCCAACTTGTCTTGGTATGCCCAAGACTTTTCTAATTTGAGGAATGAACGTTCCACAACCAGGAAACGCCCTTAGTCTCAGGCAAAGTGGGACAGTTGGTTACCATATGTTTAAGCCTCTGAAAGTCCTGAGTACTTTAGAGCTATGTATCTACTGCATCACTTTCCTTTAGTTTCTCACTTCACATTCTCTGGTTCCTTCCTCCACTTCTGTCCCTACTCCATGCACCACTGTAACCTTCATGGTTCAAGGTACGACAGGCTATCAAAAAGCCACTAGGAGACTTTAGCCTTCTAAATCTGCATCCTTGTTTGGCTTCACCATCTACTCCCTCTTACTTGAGACCTCCTCTTCATTCCATCTGCATATCTACCTCAAACTACTCCTTCCCCAGCTGCTCATCAATGCCTCTTTCCATCTGTAAACCTTAACTTCCCTACCCATCTTGTTTCCTTCTGATATTCAGTTTCCCTGGGCATCTCACAATCACCCAATTTCAACTCTGCCCACAAATCATCATGCACAAGTTCCACCACCATTCCCTTCCTCCCAAGGAAAAGACCCAAGTTCCAACCGTCTCGTGGAAGAAACACAGGGTATCTCTTGATGACCTGACTCCCAGTGAACTCAACATGGAGTTAAGCCTGGCATGTGGCTTCCCTCCCCATTCCTCTTAACCACATCCATCCAAGCCAAAAGACTGGCAGTCCTGCTTCCCTCCTTCCTTTCCCACATGCCCACATCTGAGCACTAGGCAAATGCTGGGGATTCCCCTGCTGACATTCCTCTCAAGTAACTCTACTCCTCTCCATCACCACTCTGCCATTACTAGTTAAGGCTCTCACCTTCTGCCTGGACCATTACAAAGTCCTCCTAAGCACCCCTCTCCCACTCAGAAGCCTTCAGTATTGTCAGAATTCCCCAAATATAAATTTACTTCTTATGACATTTTCAATGGTTTTTCTATAAAAACAAAGTTCAAACTCTAGGATGGTAGCAAACACTTTTCCTCACAAAACTCTATCTTCTATTCAGCCTGATCCTGGGATACTCCCCTTCATGCACCCAGAACTCCACTTACCCTGAGCCACCTGCCAGTGCCACAAAAAGCCCAGGTGTTCACATTATGATCATTATTGTTGTTGTTTTTATTTTTCCATACTTAATACTAATCTACATGTGGACTTTTTGCAATTAAAACATAGTATAAAATTTTTTCTTCCCATTTTCAGTTAACATCATAGTATTTCATACTACTATATGGCTTTTATAATTAATTGGATGGTTATACAGACTGTGAAAGTTAATTTTATGTGTCAACTTAACTGGACTACAGGGTGCCCAGATGTTTGGTTAAACATTATTTTTGAATGTGTCTTTGAGAGTGCTTCTAGATGAGACTAATAATAGAGTCAGTAAAATTGAGTAAACCAGGATGCCCTCCCCAGGGTACAGAAACATCACCCAACCTGCTGAAGGCCTGAATGGAATGCAAGGTTGAGTAAGAAAGAATTATTCTCTCCACTCAACTGTCTTTAAACTAAACATCAGTCTTCTCCTGACTTCCAACAAGGATTTCTAAGGAACCTACACCATCAGCTCTCCTGGGCCTGGATTTCTCAGCTTCCAAAGTCACATAAGCCAATTCCTTATTTTAAAAAGTGTCTTTACACACACAAACACACACACACACACACAAACATCCTATTGGTTCTGTTTCTCTGGAGAACCTAATACACAAACCCATAATTTACCAAATCACTTCCTGTTATGAGACCTTTAGGTGGCTTCCAATTTTTACTATTATAAATGTTACTGCAGTTAACATTTTCCTACACATGGCTTTCGTTGTCTTTTTAATAATTGCCTCAGGATAAATTTCCAGGAGTGGGATGGCTGGGTCAAAGTGTGTAGAAATTTTACAATTCCTTATAATGGCTGCCAAATTGCTTTCCAGAGAAGCTGTACAAATTCCATTGCCACCATACCAAGGGCCTAGTAATTTCCCTAGTATTGGCCTAAAAAACAACCAAAAAACCCCTCAATTATTCATTTGAAATATGCAAAATGCTATCTCATTATTATTTTAATATGCATTTTTTATTATTAATAAGCTTAATTTTTTTCAAATGTGTTTACTAAGCATATTCTAATGTTTATTCATATCTCTTTGTCCATTTATCAACATGGTGTTTCTGATGCATCGGTTAAAACATTTGTTACAAAATTTAACCCTTTAACTGTCATATTCGATGCAAACATTCTCCCAGAATGTTTTATTATTTGCTTTCAGCTATACTATTGTTCGCTTTATGGAAATCTAACAAGTCTATAAAACAAAGTACTAATTTCTTCCTTCACTGTATTCTAAAAGTCAGGATGGAAATTATTTTAAGACCCCAGGGTGGTTTAGCTATATGGAGTCTGAAGTCAAAATAATGAAGGCTCCTACTGGGCTACAACACTGTCTGCCATAGGCACCTTGGTTTTCTCATCTGTGAAGCAGCTAGTAACCTCCAGCTAAAGCTGTGGCAAGTCTTAGGTGGGAAAACTCTTTTTTATTTTAGATTCAAGGGATACCTATGCAAGTTTGTTACACAGATGTATTGTATAATGCTGAGGTTTGGGTTTCTATTGGACACATCACCCAAATAGTGGACATAGTACCCAATGGGTAGTTTTTCAACCCTTGATCCCCTTCCTCCCTCCTGGCTTTGGAGACCCCGTTGTCTATTGTTTCCACCTTTATGTCCATGTGTACCCACTGTGTAGTTCCCATTTATAAGTGAGAACATGTGGTATTTGATTTTCTGTTTCTGCATTAATTCACTTAGGATAATGGCTTCCAGCTGCATCCATGTTGCTGCAAAGGACATGATTTCGTTCATGCGTGTGGCTATGTAGTATTCCAAGGTCAGAATAGCTACTATTAAAAAATGTTGGTGATGATGCAGAGAAACAGGGAATGTTTATACACTGTTTTTGGGAATGCAAATTAGGTCAGCCCCTGTGAAAGCCAGTTTGAAGATTCTTCAAAAAACTAAAACTAGAACTACCAATCAACACAGTGATCCATTATTGGGTATCTACCAGAGGAAAACAAAACTCTTTCTGAGCCCTTACATTGCAACCGGTGCCCAGGAAACACGAGACCCAACAATGTCAGCTGTTTCCTTCACATTATCTTTTGGGTGTCTCTCCATCTATTAAGCATTTATATTTAACTCTGTATCTGGAATTAACTCTGATATTTCATATACCATATAAATTTTTAATTAACCTTTTAAAGAAATTGCTACCCATTTATTCAAATATTTTCCTTATTATTTTTGAGTCATCTATTATTTATTCATTTCTTTTACAATGAACCATCATTGTTGGTATGCTTTTCAAAATGGACAAAATCAAAAATAGTGATCTATAAAATAAAACCAATATTAATACTCCAGCAGAATATCTACATAACATGGCTTTTGTTTTCTATTTGGTTTTGGGTTTTGGCTTAATTTAATTAAACTGTCCTTCTGCCAGCATTTTCTAATTAGCAATGTGGTATACTTGTCTGACCAACGGATTCAGAATTTAAAAAAAAAACAAAAACCTATATTCAAATGCCAGCCCTGAGATACTGTTTTGTAGCAAGTCATTTGGCCTGAACCGTTGCTATTTTTCATCTGTAAGGTAAAGTTAACAATACCTAACCTTTTTAACTCCCAAAAACATGGTGAGATTCAGTTGAGATAACATCTCTGAAGTGTCAGGCAAGGGTATTCTTCCCAATATTATGATTATACTTCATACCATAGGGTTGGTTTCTATATTACTTCTACTTCTGATAAATCTCCACATCTTTCTCATAGCATAAAGGTAAGAGCTTGGACTGGGAGTTTGAGGACAGTTCAGGTTACTGACTTGATCATTAACCAGCTGCTAGATTTGAGGAAATTTGCATAACTAACATGAGCTTCTGTCTTCTCATTAGTAAAATGGGGATTGTAGTGGGAATGGAATTAACTAATGTGTATGGAAGTATTTAGCAGCCTGTACCCACAGAGCCACACTGGATAAATTACAATAATGCATGAGTTATTCTCCTTGACCCTCAGGGGTCATTCTCCATCCTCTATAGGTTACGTTCTTCCCTTGCTCTTAGGCTTCTGAGAGGTGCCAGGCAATGGGAGACATGGGAAGAACAAAAAAGCAACTGGAGAAAGACATAAGGATGTTATTTATTCTCCCACCCATCCTCCAGGGCCAGGGTGTGTTCACTTGGCTGCTTCTCCTGCACCCAGGGATGTAGCTCCAGTTGGCAGCCTCTCTTCTAAAGCCAGGGCTCTACCAGACCCTTTCAGGATGAGTGGATTAGTCCCTTCCCATGCTGCTAATAAAGACATACTTGGGACTGGATAATTTATGAGGAAAGAGGATTAATTGACTCACAGTTCACCATGTCTGGAGAGGCCTCAGGAAACTTCAATCATGGTACAGGGGAAGCAAACAGATCCTTCTTCACATGGCAACAGCAAGGAGAGGAATGAGAGCCAAGAAGAAAAAGTTCTCTATAAAACCATCAGATCTCTAGAGAACTAACTCACTACCGCAAGAACAGCATGGAGGTAACTGGCCCCGTGATTCAATTATCTCCCACTGGGTCCATCCCACAACACATGGGGATTATGGGAACTACAGTTAAAGATGAGATCTGGGTGGGGACATAGCCAAACCGTATCAATGAGACACCATAATAACTTTCCATTGATGCTGGCCTTCAGTGCTTCATTATCTCCTACTAATTCCCGTAATCCTATCCACATGTCTGTAAATGGTCTTTTCTTAAAGTCACTTCAGTTGATCTTTGATATGCCATCTGTTTCCAGCCAGGATGTGATGTAAGTCTTAGTTCTTGTTTGAATTGGTGAGCCAAGCCTTCAGGGTTCCTTGAGTAGTATGGGTCTGACACTTAGGTGGCAGTAACCACAACCCACCTAGATCTGTGGCCTGATCCAAAAGTAAGCACTTCTCACACTTCCCAACTTTCCAGAATTAGTTTAACAGTTGCTTTTAAAGGTACAGAATTTCTCATTAGAGCATTCCATTGCTTTTGTTCTGAATATCACATAAAGCAAAAGACATTGTTAAACCTAAAAGTAAAATGAACATTCTAACTGAAGATAAATTGACTTGTTGATGTCCTATCTCCTGACACAACTTAGCACAGGACGACACCTCCCAAGCCCACGGGACACCACCCAAGATGCTAGACTTCCAAACTCCAGTGATGTTTCCTATTAGCACATTTGAGATCCGAATTCTTCCAGCTTGGCCATGTTCATTCCATCCCAGCTTTGGCCAAAGAGCATTGCCAGAATGTTCACCAACACCCAAGCGTACGAGAAAATCAGAGCCTGGAGGGACTCATGATACTGAAAGTTCCCTGATCTCCTCTGATATTTCTTTCTCATGAAACTTGCCAGAAATAAAATTAAATCCAAAATAAACTCACACATTTCAGAGATTGGACCATTTCATGATGGAAAAACGCATTTACAGTTTATACGACAGCAGACAACAAGGATGCAAACTGTTAGATGACCCCCTTTAAAAGTCATTTTGTTCTACTGTCACTGAAATAGTACTGTGAAAGAAAATGGGGAGCTTAGAATTTTTTTAAAAATTTCAGTAGTGTCAAATTTTCATACCTATAAAAGAGCAATCTCTTCAGCAAAAACCTTCAAGAAATCTGTGTTTAGGCAGAGAAATTGTTATTCTGGTTGACATTGTGAAGCAAAAACAAATAAATGCAAACTAAACACATATGCCTGAAGAAATAAACATTTTGATTTTTTAATAAAATAATTATAAAAGGACTTGACCTCCCAAATGTCAACCTTACTCTCTTCAATTCCTCAAATGCTCAAACTTGCGTTGCTCAATATGATAGCCAGTAGCTTTGCAACATACAACTACTTAAATTTAAATTTACTAAAGCTAAATTTTAAAATCTGCACTTCAGTCACAAAAGGCACGTTCAAGTGCTCATTAGCCAGTGGCTATCATATTGAACAGTGTGGATTATCGAACATTTTCATCATCATAGGAAGTTCTAATGGACAGCATTGGGTCAAATTACTTATTTCTATGCATTTCAACTATTTCCAAGGACAGGAGATCAGTACCAGCAATCACAATTTACTAAAGTTATAGACCTTTCAGGGTAGCAATTATCCATTCCCTTAACCTCAGCCTTCCTCTTCAGAGGCTGGAAATGCTCAAGAGGCTTGGTAGGCTTGCCATACAACTCTGGCAAGACAGAATTCTACTGGGACCTCCTGGAGAAAGTTTTATTTCCCTCATAAGGGTACTGTGCCTTGCTCTTTTTTCACCTCTGAACATAAACGTAGTTGGGCCTCTGCATCTGTGGTTCTGCATCGATGAATTCGAGCAACCACAAATGAAAAGTACTGGTGGAAAAAGTTGCATCTGTACTAAAAGAGGTACAGACTTTATTCTTGACATTGTCTTCTAAACAATGCAGTATAACAACAATTTACATAGCATTTACACTATATTAGGTATTATAAGTATTCTGGAGATTATGGAAAATATACAGGAGGGTGTGCATAGGTTATATGCAAATACTATGCCATTTTATACCAGGGTCTTGACCATCTGTAGATTTTGGTATCCACAAGAGGTCCTGAATCAGTTGCCCAGGGATACTGAGGGACCAGTGTATTGTGACTGGAGTTGCAGCAGCCATCCTGTAACCAAAAGGCAAATGCTTGAGGATGAAGGTCAACACATCAAATCCAAGAGAATCGAAAGAGAGAAAGAACCTGAAATTTTGATGGGATATTTGTGGAGCAAATAAAAACAATAGAAGCAAGTATTTATTTCTACTTTTCATTAATGAGAACTTGTATCCCTACATGTTGATATGACTATGACAAGGGATTCTATGAGGCACAGTCGTTTTTCTGTTACAATTTTTAATCCACAAAAGAGAAGTTCTGTAAACTAAGTATCCCAAAATCTAAGATAATCACTATGCCTAGAACAATCAAACTGGTAATAACAATTCGTATTTATATTTACTTTCATGTCAAGCCTCACATATATTTAGGCAGATCACATAATCACAAAAAGAATTTGATTATTACATAATATATGTGTTTGTAAATATATATCCTGCAAATATATAGATTGATATTTTTTAAAAGCATAGTGAGAAATTACAGATTGAATGGCAATATACTGAAGAGTTTTAACCAATAGCTTTGGATGTGAGTGTGTTGATAAATTTTCTGCTTTAAATGTGTTTTTTTTTTAAATATATATTTTATTGTGTTTTAGGTTTTGGGGTACATGTGAAGAACACGCAAGATTGTTGCATAGGTACATACATGGCAATGTGGTTTGCTGCCTTTCTCCCCATCAACTATATCTGGCACTTCTCCCTGTGTTATCCCTCCCCAACTCCCCACCCCCCACTGTCCCTCCCCTAGTTCCCCCCAACAGACCCCAGTGTGTGATGCTTCCCTCCCTGTGTCCATGTGTTCTCATTGTTCAACACCCACCTTTTAATGGGCACATCCTCCTTTTAATGGTCACATCCTCCTTTTAATGGTCACATCCTTTTATGTGTATATATGTGCAGTTTATAAATATCCAGAAACACATATGCATAGATAATTTAACACTCTTTCAAATTTAAACAAAAAAAAAATCTGCTAAAACCATGTCGGTAGTTGTTTTCCTGAAATGATCTTAGAGGCTAATGAAAATATCCTTTTATCCACAAAAATACCATTTGTTCCTGAAATCCCACCATTAGAGATACTTCTAGCTTAAGCAAAATGGGAGTTTTGAAGTCTGTGAAAAATACAATTCTCCTTGAGGAGAGAACATATTCCTCGTTGGTTCTTTACATGACTTGGTGTGAGAAATACACCTTATCTCAAAGAAATGCCTTTGAGATATGGAAGGCTGTGGCTTAGGGTCTCATCAAATTAGACAATGGAGACGTAGTCTGCTGACTTCCCTTTTCAACCTAGTTTCAATGTCATCTAGGACAGCATGGAGCCATCACTAAGTCTATGTGTAAAGACTGTGACTTTTAGTGGGAGCTGAGTAACAATTTGTGAGTAAATGAATGAAGGAATGAATGACCAGCAATAAAGCCCACCCTTTGCTCTGGAGCACACACTTTCTACAACAGTACTACCTTCTCTCGGAATGCGGCCAGCAAGCTCACCTTGAAGCTACTGTGGCCTCCCAGACTTCACATTACACTGCATTGTTTTATGTCATGCATCATGTTTATTTTTACTCCAACTTACAATTGGATTGCAATTGGATGTTCTTGCATTAACCCCCAAAAAAGAAAACGTTTAAAAGCAATGTTTCAGGACTTCAAGATCATCCTGGGAAACAAGATGAAACACCATCTCTACAAAAAAAAAAAAAAAAAAAAATGAAAAATTAGCCAGGTGTGGTGGTGCATGCCTGTAGTGCTACTGCACTCCAGCCTGGACAACAGAATGAGACCCTGTCTCAGGAAAATAAAAATCAAAATAATAAAGCATTGTTACCAACACTGTATAGTGATTTTAACCACTGTTACATAATTTTCCTTATATCAAAATGTTCCACCATACAGACAACTCAAATGTCACAAATCCACAGGCTTTCAGATGGCTCTGTCCCTCATCTCCCACCTGTCTTCTCCCTGTGCCCCTTTCCTGGTGGAGCTGGGTTTCACCTTCAGAATTTCAAAACTAAGAAATCCTCTTTGCTTCATGTACCCTACATCATCACATGCTGATTCTATAATGAGCACATTTGTACTTGGCTTTAAAGCAGATGTTTTAGTCAATAATTTGACTCAGGTGATCTATTAAGTTTTATTTAGTTCTTCTATTTACACATATGGTCCATATTAAGACTTTTACAAAGACACAAGGCATGCTGGGAGAGAGCTCTGCTAAGACTTTATGAAGTAAAACAACTGTTGCAGTTTGATATTTTTCCTGACATCTTAATCCATTGCTTATACACTTTTTCTAATTGCAGTGTTTAACCTTGGCCTGAAAAGGGGTGCCAATCTAAAAGAGAGTAATTGTTTCTAATACATTGTCAAGAAGTTTTTAGTTGTATCCTTGGGTAAATTAAAGGTGCTCAGAACTGTAATTTGGTGCCAAAAGCAGATACCATATTGCACTTCACCATCAGAAAGAAAGGAGAGAGAGAGACAGAGACTGACTGACTAGAATAATAAACTTTGGTCAGTGAAGCAGAAACCACTAGGGTTTTAAAGTGCTGAGATTCTTTGGTAAGTTTTGCAATATGAACCCTTCTTGGCCCGTGTGTACACTCAGATTAAACACCACTCATATCCAAAGCTTGTTTATCTCTTTTACAATTGGAAGTTCTCCTGTGAATAACTCCTATAAGCCTCTTTGGTATAAAGCCCCCTTAAGTCATCTGCTTTGTCAGCTATAGGATTTTCAACATTTGTTTCACAAGTATGGACTCTAATGGGATTTAAATCAACAAGAGGAATTTACTGCTGCCTTTGAGGCTTTGTAGTATCTGCTTGTGAAGGTTTGTCTGAGTTACTGGGAACGAAAAAAAGTTAGTTTTTTCATTTTACATATCAAATCACAGTCTACTTTTCAAATACAGCACATTATAATTTCCAAAGGGACATATTTTATACACACACACACACACACACACGCGCGCGCGCGTGCATATATGTTTATAGAGTGTATATGCTTGCATGTATATGTAAATACAATATAAAATACAGAATATAAGTATATAAAATGTACTATCGTTTTTCTTGATTTTTTTTTTGTTACATGTAATACTCAGCAATGTTTATTAAACTTAAAAGTTTCCTCAATACCTCCTAAGAAGACAACTATGGAAATCAGTCAACCCCTGTTACTTTTTTAACAGCAAGGCATGTCCAGCAATGAAGCAACCACAGCCACATGAGCTGCTAAGTTCTCATGCCAGCCAGTGTCCCAGTGGAAGCCTAATCACCCAGGGCCAGGAACAGTGGCCAACACATCTGTGCCTCAGCCCATCTCTGTCCACCTGGAGATGGGATTAGAGGCCACCAAGATCTCAGAAAACCCTCACAGTTCAACTAGCAGCCAATGCAATCCATGAGGTCAACTCAGGTGCAGGCTAGTCCGGTCAAGTAAAGCACACAGCCCTCATCCAGTGAACTCAAACCCAAGCTGTCCCTTTAGTCTATGGGGAATTCAACAAGCACCACATTTGGTCTTCTATAGTCATTTTCACAGCGAATTGCCCCATCCTCTTTGAAGCAGACCCCTTTGCACAGGAAGTCATTCTGGGAATGTATGATCACATGAATATGCCACAGAAACAAGGTATCCTACTTACTTAATATCAAGCAGGTAACAGGCATTAAACCTGTGCTCTCCCTAACCCTTCAAGGTAAGTACTATCAGCCCCATTTTACAGATGATGACAATGGAGCCCAGGCACTCTGAGAGACCCGTCCAAGGTCACTCCACTCACAAAGTAGCAGACTCAAGGCTAAAACCAAATGCATGTGGCTTTGAAGTCACTCAGAGCTACTTCAGAAGAACAGAAGAACACTCTTTCAACTATGCTGGAGTTCCCAAACTTTGGTCAGTTTTCTCCCATAATCAGGTTTCTATCATTCATGTTGCCATGGATGTGTCTCAATAGTCCAGATGTGTGATGGCATTTTACAAAACCTACTTCCCAAACCTCTTCTTTAACCTCCTTGTCTTAATCTGTTTGTGCTGCTAGAACAAAATACCACAGAACAGATAATTTATAAAAAACAGAAATTGATTTTCTCACAGTCCTGGAGGCTAGGAAGACCAAGATCAAGGTGCAGCCTTGTTTCGTTGTCTTGTGAGAGCTGTGGCATTTTGAAGGAAGGAATGTTGTGTCCTCACACTGTGGAAGGCAAAAGGGCAGGCTGAACACTGCAGGAAGCCCCTTTTATAAGGCTCTTCATCCCATTCAAGAGGGGAGGAGCCCTCATGACTTAATCACCTCTTAAAGGTCCCTCTTAATGCCATCACTTTGGCCATTAAGTCAACACCTGAATTTTTGAGGGGACACATTCAAACTATTGCACTCCTCAGTGTGTATGCAGAGAAGGAAATCAGAGTAGGAATATCATGTCCCCTAACGTTCCCCTCCGTTCCCAACCTCACCCATCTCCACTCAACAAAATCACATCAATTTGTGTGTGTGTATGTGTATTATGTACATATACATTCATATATACACATATGATATGTTCCAACGTGATGCACTATTGTTAATAATAAATGTTTGTTGACTGGCTGATCAAAAATGAATATATACATATTTACATGCGTCTGTGTGTACATGTGTGTGTATTCATACTTACAGGAAGGAAATTGCTGAATAAAGCATATGAGATATAAAATGCACACTAAAGCAACAGAAAGTCACTCTGAGTTGAGAGTGGAGGATATGTTTCTCAAGTCTGCTTTTCCATCATAGTATGGCCACTAAAACAAGTGTGTGTTCCATTTCTCAATAAAGCAGAGCTGTGAACTGTTTGAAGCACCAAGAGACTCATTAGCAGAAAGGGCAAGGGGAGAAGGCAGCGGATGTTTTCATAAACCACATAAATTCCTCAGTTTAAGTTTTTTAAATATTTGTTAGAAAATAAAAGATCAGAATGGTTAAAATTGCCTTATGTCTTTCATAATATCATATGAATTATTCAAATTGGGTTACTTGTTCAAAGCTGGAATGAGAGATTTTAAATGTGCAAAGAGAACAACAGGATGCGAATAATACATTTTGTAATATGAGAACTTTTAGAAGGTAAAGGCCAGCTGGCATGTCATCATAAGGTCTTTTGAACAACTAAATGGTTCTAGATGTGCATTGGCAGGGTAGGGATGAGGCTGGGAGACTAAGATGAAAAAAGAGGTATAGAAAGGAAGGATCTTGAAGTCCAGGTAATTGAAAATACTCAGTATGCTAGATTTTTTTTATGGTTATTATACAATGAGGAAACCTCTCCTACCAAGCATGTGTCTCACATATTTCTGCAGACTCACCTTTAGCCAATCAATCAACAAACATTTATTGAGTATTAACAACAATGCTTCATGTTAGATAAGCCACAAAAATATCCTTTGTCTCAAGAAGCATATGCCTTGGAAGGCTAAGACATACAGGAAATAATATATAATGCCTAATAAATACGTTGAACACCATATGCCAAAGATTATCCAAGCTATGGGGAGAGGCCAGCATGTTGACCAGACCAGCCAGTGCTTCATGGAAAGGATATGACTTGAATTTAACTTTGAAAAATAAGGAGGAATTCGAGACATTGAGCCAAGACAGAGAATACAAATAAAACATAAAACCATGGAGGGCCCTGAAAGAAATACGAAAAGAAGACCAGCTAGACTTCAGGTACAGGTTTTAAAGTTGGTCAGTTAAGGTTGTTAATCCCTTAAAGTATGAGCATTATCCTGGATTAGCCAGGGGGGTTCAATGTAATTCAAGTGTCTTTTAAATGTAGAAGAGGGAAGAAGACAAGTCAGTCTTATAGCGATGCCAAGGGAGACAGATGCAAGTACCTTTGAGTATAGAAAGGGGGCCACAAGCCTAGGAATGTGGGCAGGGAAACTTCTGGTAGCTTGAAAAGGCAAGAAAACAGCATCTCCCTTAGGCCTCCAGAAGTAACTCAGCCCTATCAAGACCTTGATTTGAGCCCACTGAGATTCATTTGGGGCTTCTGACTCCCAAATCAGTAAAATCACAAATCTGTGCCATTTTAAGCCATTAAATGTGTGATAACTTATTACACCCATAAGAGAAACTAATGCATGGAACGTTCTTAAATTTCAGGTATTAGGGTGGGAATGTGGGGCCGTTTGCCTACTGGACATATACTCATCTCTTAGACTGAAGAGAGAGCTAACGGGACCAGTAGGCAAGTCTGGAGTTTCTGATAATGACTGACCATCAAACAAGGGCCCATTTTGAAAGACCATAGGGTTTTCAGAGCACCTAGCATGGTGCCTGATACTAAATATTAAATATAAAAACTCCCTTCATAAATATTAGTAGCTATTCTTACATCATTAGTGACTACAAGTTCAGTTTTCTAAATCCTGGTAATCAAACGCACCATGCTTTATTTTGAGTGCTGAAATAACTGTTGTGATACTCTTATTTAAGCCTCCAATCAACAGTTTTTTGTCCCCTTTCTTGTCCCTCTCGAGTCTTTCTCCCACCCTCTCTCTAAGCTTCTCTGCTCCTCTTCACCACTCAGCTCCTACATGTACAGCTCTCTCCCTCCAGCCCCTGAAAAGCCATCAAAAGCTCGACACCTGTGGCGGGAATAGCTCTAAGAAGCAGTGAGTCTCTCCACTGGAGAAAAGAAAAAGTAAGGTGGAATTCAGGAGGAGAAATCAATCAAAACCAGAGCGACTCTACTCAGCCTCAGGCAGAGCCGAGGAGCTGCCCACAGGCTGTGGTCCTGAAAGTTGCACTCAAGGGAGCAAAAGAGCAGGAAGAGTCTGAAGTCTGTTGACCAAGACCTCAGAAGGTGGTGACTTCCAAGGAGACACAAGAAGGGCAAAGGACATAAGAGAGTGAATTGTAGCTGGATGGGTGATTTGTAAGATGTTTATGTGGGGTTTTTTTTCCTATTAGAAATTTGTTTAAGATTTATTTTCATGTTTTTTTCCTGACTTTTGAACTACTTCTTTCTAGAAATGCTAAAATTAATCCTTGAAATAGCCACTGGAACACTGGCACTGACACTTTCTTCCACTGTTGCAATCACTGACAAGTATCATCATTGTTCTTGAGCAAGGAAAGGGTGAGCTCATGCGGTGACATTGTGGTCCTGTTAGCGACTTCAAATGGATGGGCTGGAGAGAGGAGAGATTAAAATCATTCCAAGAAACTGGCTAATAGGCATTCCAGTCTGAAGCAAGAAGAGACGTCTGCCAAACAGACCTCCATGGAAAGAGATTCAACATGATGGCTTCCAGGCATCTCGGGACGGGGGGCCAGGCGGGCGGGGAATAAAAAAGACCCGTGTCCAGCTGAACGCAAAAAGCAGCTTGTGGCAAAGTTGGCAAAATACACGAAGACATTTATTCTTCAGTAGTTCTTTAATGGAGTGGAAAACCAAAGCCTGTATTTTGGAGAAGGGGTATGAATATTATCTTGGAACAAGACTCCCTGAGATGTGAGGCAGCACATGACCCCAAAGATGACCTGTTGAGGCTAGATGAGCATCCAAGTGTACCAACAACTTACTCTATGACCATATTAGCAATGGTTTTCAGCTGTGGAAAAACCGTGTTCCATTTAGACAGTTACCCATAGGGTCAATTCAGGTACAAACTTTGAAGAAAGAGGCCCTCTTTTAAGCATAGAGGTCTCCTTAACATAAACTCACCCCCAAAGAAAAGTGAGGAACAGAAGGAAGAAGAGGAGGAACAGGGGCCGCCTCATGATGGCAGGTCAAGAAACTTCCAAGAGATTTGGAGAGTTGGGCATTCCTTTCCAGATACAGTGGTCAGTCAGAGCTTCATAAAGATGGTTCTCCCACTGGCAAGGAGCAAAGCCACCTTCTTCTGAGAAGGTCACCCTTTTCTCCTGGGAGTGCAATTTCAGGAGGAACTTACCTGGAATGGTAAGGAAGGAGCAGCCCAGTCTGGACAGTCAGACCAACGGAATAAACCCTGATTATCAATGGGGAAAGAGGCTCCCACCAGGTCATCTTCACATCTTACAAAGGAATCTTAAAAGAAGAGCAGAGAGAGAGCAGATAAGAAAGCTTGCAAATGTAGAGAACATAACTTGAGGAAAAATGAAGAAGAAAGAAGCAGGAAGAAGAAGCAGAAAAAGAGGAAGAGGAGGAGGAGGAGGAAGAAAGTATTCGATTATCTCCAGGTAGAAGGAAGAAGGTGGATTACAGAAGACAGATAAAGCCACAGTAATTATCACAGAGTACATAAACTACACCCAGTTCCAAACCAGCACAACACCTCTTATATATTAAAGGTTTATGTAAATGCAGCCACCCCCACTTGCTCATGTGTTATTTATAGCTGCTTCATACTACAACATCAGGTAGTGTATCCCACAAGGCCTAGCCTACTCCCTTCTCCTTTACACACACACATACACACACACACACACACGTACACACATACACACACTGACTTCTAATATAGATGAGGATCTAAGTATTTTGAAAATCTTGTAAAATATTACCCCATATTAAGAAATTAAAACAAACAGAAGAACTACACATGGTAGGTCATGAGTAATTTAAGAAAATTATCAATTTTAGGAACCAGGGAATGTTTTTGCATCCAGAGAATAACAATAGAAACCCAAACTAAACTTTTATTATTTCTGTGAATATGTTCAAGGACTTAGGAAAAAATATGAAGTCACCAACACCTGTCAATGTTGCAGAATAAGGCAGTCAACACATAAAAAGAGCACTACAGTTATGAATTCCCTTGGTGGACGAGAGAAGCAAACAAATGTTATGTGAACATACCACTTACCATTTTCATTCATTCAAGCAGATCCCCTATAAATACTGCCACACCAAATTGACCTAACAAATATTATTCTCTAGATAGAACACTGTTTTGATGAAAGAGATAGCAATTATTTGCACAAAAATCACTTTGTACTATAGAAAAAAAAGTCTTTTAATCTCTGGCATGTGCAAAGCTGTTCATTTGTTTCTAATTGAAAGTGATGAGAGAAAGAAGGAAAGGGACCTAGTTAGAGAAGGAGGTGAAGGAGAAACATTCTAAATAGATATTTTGCTTAAAATCAAAGGCTATCCTAACATAAATAAAAAATTGGAGTACAAGTGACATTTCTTAAATATCTATACATTTTCATGTCCTTTACCCATCCCATACACACAAGCACGTCTAACTGCTTTTTTGAATTCTGATATCAGAATGCCTGATAAATTCTCAATTACTGTAGTAAACCATGGAAAGGAAGTCTATGGAATTACTAACACTGGAGTTAATTTATACTGACACTGAAATTAATTTATACTGACACACAATGAAATTAATCACTCCAATTTTAATTAATGTTCTTTTACTCTCCTCTCCTAAATGAAATCTACATGGTAGAAAAAGTGGAGCTAGCATCAAACTAATTAGTAACTCTGAAGGTTACTTTAAGCTTTCACTTTTATGTTAAAATATGATCACATTTTCATTTTAGGTAGTTCCTTTCTCTCCATTTAATATGGATTGTCTTAATTCTTTAAAACATTATTATTTCCTTGATGGTCAAGAAAATAAATACATCTTGGAGGTCAGATAAATCCCTCAATTATCATGAGTGGAATTTGAAAGGCTGCCTCTAATCACTCAGTAAAGTTTTTTAAAACGGTGGGGTGGGGGACCATAACTCAGTAGGATAAAGACTTTATTCAAGCATGAATTGCTATCAAAATCATCCAACTTTATACTATATTAGCGGTTTAAAGTGCCAAACCACATCATTGTTCGGTTGAGCTTGGAAAGTTCCAAAAACCGCAAGCCAGAGCCCAAAGATAAATTGGCCAGTGGATTCATTATTTCCAGAAAGAGATAAACTTTAGAAACAAAGGAGACCATAGCAGCACCAGTGGCACAACTGATTAGCACACAGTACTTATAAAAAAAGAGGCCATAAACATTTGTTTGCACCATGAATAGCATACAGTATTCCCTCTCCTTGATCAAAGTAGCTTTGGCTATTAGTTTGGGAGTGGGGATAGTCTACAAATGAGTAAGAAAGACAGGAGTTCATCTATAAAGGCATGAACTTTCACTCCACCTCTTGCATTTTTAAAAAGAAACAAGTAAGTCTCTGGCCTCACAGGGAAGATATGTGCAGCAATAAGAGGAGACAGGCATTACATAATGTCTCAGAGAGCATTACCAAGTGGGCTGCAGGCTGGGTGCTAGTACTGGTCAAACCAGCAGCATCATCCTGGCTCCACCACTAAACTTTGGCCAACTTCTTCCCTCAATCTGTTTCCTCACAGTAACACAGCAATAGCATTAGCAATGACCTCAAGAATATTGTGAAGATACTACTACTAATTATTGTTATTATTTAAAATGCATCATTTAATTTGAAAAGTGATTTACTCAACACCACACTACCATTACCACCAAGAACTCTTAAATTCTGCTTTGCCTTTGTTGTCAAACAAAAAGATGAAAAAGATAATTCAAAAGTTTTTTCTTACTATAGAGAACAAGTTCTCAAACTTCATAGAGCCTCAGAATCTCTGGGAAAGCTTGTTAAAGCACAGATTGCTGGGCTGCACTCCCAGAGTTTCAGATTTAGTAAGCTGGTGGGAGGGGCTAAGAAATTGAATTTATAACAAGTTTCCAAGTGACAGATGCTGAAGATCTGAGGACCAATTAGAGAACCACTGCTGTAGAATAAGTTTATAGTCGTTGGTTGGAAGTCTTTGGTTGAGAGGGAAAAGAGACAGAGACTCACAAATTCCTGGAGGAAATGAGTGAGGGAAAAACATCAAGAGAGGAATGTCCACTTTGCCCTTTACGGTCACAGACAAGAAGACAAAGCACAACCCCCTGTGTCAATCAACACTAATGTGGTGGGAGCCTGCGAGCCTCAATGTTGGCTATGTAGAGATTTCAAGCTCTGCTGTGGAAAGGAAATATGCTAGACATCTAGGGAGCTATGACTAGATTTAAGAATAGGGGATGAAGATAGAAAAATTTCACAATAAACCTTTCGAATGATGATCTCTTAAGCTCCATTTTCTAATATATTCAAAGAGAAGGTCATGTTCAGCAGCAGTGAAATTTAAGTCACTAATCCTTCACTAAATTATTTCAAGACATTGAAATTTTATTTTAATTAGATGGCTTAAGTCATTTATGATGTAATTCTGGACTACTTTTACAACTTGCTTTTGGTAGCATTAATTTGTAACACTCCGTGTTTAAACTACACATAAGAGTACACATAAATACAAGACAGAGACATACAAGATAATGATTTTATTGTAATCCAACTCAACCTATATTCCTGGCACTATTATACTCAAAAAATATGCATTGAAAACTCTAGGTGGGAGTTCTATTTTCATCTATATCTAAATAGTCCAACAAGGCAACACTGAACCACTTTGCCCTTTTGGAAAGTATTTCACCTGGCAACAGCCCAAAGCCATTCAACTCTGAAAGTGTTATTAGAATAAAGAAAAGTAAATGTAACTAAAACGCCACATTTTCATTATTACAGACACAAACAGATACACTGCTAATTATTTTCCACAATCATCCTGGCAATATCATGAAAATAAAAATGAAGAATAAATATCAAATTCCATTCCTGAAGCTTAGTATTTCTAGAAATGTTTTACAAATAAAATGAATCCCCTGAGACATTCTGTGAATAAATTATTTATGGTCCACAAAAACTTGAATATCAGGGAATGTACCATCCTTTTCTTAGAACTTCTCTATTACTGAGAAGTCATACAGCACTGAAATCTGCTTAGCTTTGTGTAACTCAGAGGTTCTCAAACTAAGAAAGCAAAACATCTTGTTTTCACGTCTGTGGTGCATCTCCTCTGGATATAGAGTTCTGGGTTGTCAGATTGTTCTTTTCTTTCACCACTTAAAACAAGTCATTGCCACTGCCTTCTGCTTTCCATTATTTCTGATAAGTTAGTGAACATTCATCATTGCTGTGTATATAATGAATTGTTTTTCTCACTGTTGTCATGATTACCTCATTGCTTTGACTTTCAGCATTTTTACTATGATTTGCCCAAAAAACAAAAGTGTGCTTTTCTTTGTATGTCTCCCACTTCTGGTTTGCAAACGTTCTTGAATCTTCAAGTTAATATTTTTCACCAAATTTGGGAATCTTTTATCCATTATTTGTTAAAATATTGTTTCATATGCCAGTCTCTTTCTTGTCTCTTTCTGGGACTGCAATCACATGTATCTTATATGGCTTGATGTGTCCCATATAGGGCTCTGTTAATTCTATTTATTTCTTCTACATTCTTCAACTGGAGTCGTATCTATTGATCCATCTTCACATTCACTGGCCTTTTCTTCTTTCTTCTTCAATTTGCTGTCAGGCCCATATTGCAAAAATTTCTATTTTAGATATTTTACTTTTCAGTTCTAGAGTTTCTATTTGGTCCTTTTGTAGACTTTTTATTATTCAGTTGAGATTTTCCATTTGTTCACTCCTGATGACAAAATCCTTAGTTCCTCTGACAAATTAATAGCAGCTGTTTTTAAAGTACTTGCTATTCCCACAGCTGTGTCTTCTTAGGGTCTGTTTTCATTGACTCCTTTTTCTCTTGTTTATGTTTCATTTTCCTGCCAGAAATTTTTTAGTTTGCACTGACCATACTGGATGACACATTTTAGGATTCTGTATTGTGTTATCTTTCTGCAATAACAGGACTGTTGATTTGTGTTTTTAAAAAGCAGTTAAATTAGCAGTTAGTTACTGGCTAATTAGCTTTAACATGTGGAGGCTTGACTTTTACACTTTGGTAGGCTACGTCTGTTTCCATTTTGCCCTCGGTCCAACAAAAAAATTTATTTTACCCAGAAAAGTCTATAAAATTATATTATTCTAGCCACAGAAATGAGTGTTGCACAAAAAAAACAGAATGAAAAAGTATTCTTTATGTGAGTATAGGTTTTTAAGAGGTCCAATTCTTGTTTTATAATTCTGAAAGCTACTCAAAGTATATCTTTTACTGAAAAGTTGGTGAGTTATTAGGTAGTACAAATTCACAGCACATGTAAATCAAGCTTTATTTTCCCCATATGGGCAGAAAAGTCATAATAACCAATCTAAATCACCAAATAAGAAGCAAAGCACCTAACCATTTCTCTGCTGAAGTTAAAATAGAATCTTTTCAGTTTTTTCACCTACTTTCTTACAAAAGTTACCTTTTATCAAAAATCAAATATAACAAAATGCTTGCATATAATACAGAACTGACTTGCTCCCATCTTTACCACTTTTGATGAATTAGTTAACCTCTATAAGTACCTTTTTTCTTTCTTGTAAAATACTATAACAACAGGTAACTCTTTAGCACAGTATTCGGTACAGAGCTATCGCTCAGTAAATCAGTGTTTTTGTTTTTGAGAAGAGGTCTCACGACATCACTATTTCACCCAGGCTAGACTCAAGGTCCTGACCTGAAGCGATCCCCCAGCCTTGACCTTCCAAGTAGCTGAGATTGCAGGTGGGAGTCACCACGCCTGACTAGTAAATAGCTATTTTTAAAGGTGGAGACCTCTACCTCTACATCATGAGGTGGAAAAATATTTAATCCAACAACTAAAATAGAGTTTTTCTGTTCTACCTAATTAGAGGCCAGCTAAAATCAAAACTCACAGCACTTGCTATGACTCAGCTCATTCCACATAACAAGAACTGCATGTCCACAAGCTAAAATAGTTATAGGTCCAAAAGAAAAACCCATGATTCTGCACCCACCCTATCCCACTGCCACCTGAAATCTGCTCCTTCTACTGGTAAAATGGGCTGACTCCATATCTGGCCTCATGTTTCGCTCAGCTGCCTATACTAGGAACCTCAGGACCCTCCTCTACGCTTCCTGTCCCTTCTAATCAGCCGTCAACCCATTCTGCCTCTTCACCCTCACTCAAAACCTCTGCCATCTCCTCAACCCCAAAGTCACTGCTTTAGATGATATCTTTATCCCCTTTTGCCTATACCATTTCCAACAGCCTCCTTAAAACCTTTCCCTGCTTGTAAATACATGTTTTATACCACCAGCAGAATCATCCTAAAATGAATCTGAGTCCTTTGTCACCTATAAGCCCCCAGTAGTTTCCCACTGTCTAAAAAAATGAACTCCATGCTCAGAAGCAGACTATAAAATGTTGTGGTATAAGCCCAGTTGTGCTTTCATGCTCTCACCCCAGTCCTTCTCCAACCCTTCAGCTGAAGCCTCTGACCCTTCAGTTCACTCTTGTCTGGAACAGCCTGAGTTCATAGCTCTGTGAAGGTTCTTCCCTGAGTCTAGCATAATCTTCTCTTCCTACCAAATGCCTATTCATCCTTATACTAGTCCATTCTCACATTGCTGATAAAGACACACCTGAGACTGGGCAATGTACAAAAGAAAGAGGTTTAATGGATGAACAGTTCCACAGGAAGGCCTCACAATCATGATGGAAGGCGAGAAGGAGCAAGTCACATTTTACATGGATGTCAGCAGGCAAAGAGGGAGCCTATACAAGGAACCTACGATTTTAAAGCCACCAGAACTTGTGAGATTTATTCACTATCATGAGAACAGCATGGAAGAGACCCACCTCCATAATTCAATTATCTCTCACTAGGTTCCTCCCACCACACATGAGAATTGTGGGAGCTATAACTCAAGATGAAATTTGGGTGGGGACACAGCCAAACCATATCAATCCTTACATAGGTTACATCGCCTTCTTTGTAAAGGGTTCCTGTCTAGCACAAGGTTCATAATTCTCCACTCTGCCTTTATTATAGCACTGGTTGCACGGTGCTGTAATTACTTATCCATAGGTCCATTGCACCCTCAAGACTGTGTGCTCCCAGGAGACAATGACCATGCCTGGTATAGGATCTGGCTCAGAGTAGGTGCTCAAGAAACATTTGTTGAATTAATAAATGAGTATCACCGTTAAAAAAATTTTTCTGAAGCTAACATTCAATAGATATGTGGCATTTGAATATTAAGCCCAAAGATGAAAAATAAGAACAGAACAAAATATCTGCCTCACAGTAAATCCCACCATCCAAGGGAACTAATCAAATAAAACAAAGAGGCTTAGTATTAATCTCAATCATCTTTAGTATTAATCTCAATCATCTTTATCTCCATTCCTTCAATACCAAGAGAAATGAAAATCTTTTATTTTTACACAATCAAGGTCACGTCTACGCCATTAAAAGCCCATTTTATTAACTCTTAGCTTTTCCTAGCTCATACATTTTGGTTATAATGCTTTCTTTTCAGATCATCTAAAGTTTTAAAAAAAAACATCTTTACTTGGTTTTTGTCAACCAAAGGTTAATATTGGATACTTTAATCACAAAATTCATGTTTGGCACTGGGTCTTGGCAGAACTCCCCACGTGTAATTTCTCTGGGACTAAATTACTCATTTCTAATATAAACATAAGAATAAAGCAAAAATCAGCATTGTGTAAACAAAATATGTTATTTTCAGTTCTCAGCAGAAAACTCATGCAACCTCATTTAATCCTGTTTCAATGAGACCTGGGATTTTAATGTGAGACAGACAAACCAGGATCCCATGTTAAGCAGTCAGCATAGTCCAAAAGAACCCCATACTCAGTAGCCTTTTTCCAGTCACATTTTTAAGCAGTCTGGCATCACTTTTTTCAAATACAGAACCAAGTATTCCTGATTCTTATCATCATCCAAACAACTGCAACCAGCTGTCAAAACTAGACCTAGGAATCAAGTCTGTCTATAGGGAGTCCCCTCAGAGCTAATAAGCATGACTGTTTTCATCAACAAATATTCATGACCCTATTTTCCAAAATTCCAACTCTGCCAACCACTTCATTTTAGAAAGAGAGAGAGAAAGAAAACAAGATAGAGAGAGAGAGATTCAATTATTTAAAATCCTTTAATTTTTCTTCATTTTAATGCAATCAAAATTAGGTAACCTCTCATAAGAAAATCAATCATCTTCCCTCTTTGGGGATTTTATTTTGTAGCCCCCCAAATAATGTATTTATTACAAACACAAGACATTTCTTTTATTGCCACAATCCTCACATATTGTCTAACCTGCAAAAGCAATTCTCTACTTTTTTAAAAGTAAAACCATGGACTCTTCCTTTCTCACTTCCTTATTGAGGGCTTCATGTCCCAGGCTTTGCTCTCTGGATTCCCATCAGAAAGTTCCTATAAAATCCTCCCTACCTTATGCTCTGCTTCTGGAGCATTAGGTATGACATCTGCCATGGCATTAGCCACTTTAGTGCTCAGAGAAATAGGAAAACCATCCTGCAGAACTTCAAAACTCCATAAGCAGAAGATTCAGGTAATAGAAAGAGAGTGTTACTTGCTTTTCAGTTGCCTAAGATCAAAATCCCACACACAGGTCTGCTGTGTTGCAAAGCCCAACTCCACCAGTAGACATGTTTTTCTTTACACTTAAAAGAGCTGTCCAAACTAATTAAGGCATTTGCATCTTCTCCTTGACAACACTCTTAAAAGCCCACCTGTTGTGTGAAACGCTTCTGCATGACTAAGTCTCTTGCACTCCCCTTTTTCTGTGTTCCCTTTGGAGCACATGACTTCATAAAGCTTGTCTCTTGGCCATATGCCTCCCTACTCCCAGACAAGTTGAAAATGATGCTTCTTGCAACACTCCAAGCCTCCTGGTAAAAGATCCAGCGGTCGATACAAGCTCAAGTATTTCTTACTCCTCATTCCCAAGGTCAAGCGAGAAAGGCAACTTATATTGCCTTGCCTACTTTCCCTCTCATCAGCCTTTACTAACAAAAACCATAATCCCAAAGGTATGAAGATGCCACTTGTTTTAATCAGAATCAATTTGTGCATATTACATTAAAAATTCTGACAAATTCTTAACAGTTACTATTACTTAGAGTCCAAATTACAGTGCTGCTTACCAAGAAAATCAGCACTGAGGACCTGGGGCAGCTACGCCATGCCTTTGATTAGCTGACTGCTAATAAATACTTGAACCTATTGTATGGTTTAAGAAACACTACATATATGACCTCATTTCACACTCAGAAGAAGTCAATGAGGTAGATCTTATGAGACTCATTTTACTGAATGGGGAAATTGAGGCTCAGAAGTTTGTGTAATTTGCCCAAAGTCATAAAGACAGTACTTAGTAGGACTAACACTTCCATGAAAATTTCTCAATTCCTAGTCCTACCCTGTTCCCATTATACCATGTTCATTTAGGCCAGGGGAATACTTAAGTCAAGTTTTATTCTGCCTCCTTCATTCTGGCTTTAGTTTGGCTGGTCGTTGACTGTTTTTGGTGTTCTGTTTGTTTCGTTTTACAGACCAAACTGTGACAAGGACTACTTTAGTAAGCCTGAACAAATAAAAGTTATTTCTTCCCTTTTTCTGTTGAAATAAAAATAGAATTTGCAAAATATAATAGCAATCACTGATTCCTGTCTGGGCTAGCTAGAGTTTAAAAAGTTGGAAGACCTCACCCACAGCAGTTCCAAACGCAATCCTTTACATTTAGGTAATTATCAATTATCTTTCAAATTCATATTAGCCAGGGAACCAATACAGCCAGCTTACCAGAAGGAAATCAAGCTTCAAACTGCAGAGCTGCTGGCGTTCAGGTCATGAAGTAACATAACTATGGAATTATGCAAGTAAATACCATCCTCATTCACATAACATTTGAAAAATAATTGCTTTAAAGGAAATAATGGAATATCATGCAATATCCCTGCAAGGTCCATTTTCAAGTTCCTACATTTCACTACACGGAAACACACATACACATAATTGAGGAGGTAAGCTTCCTTGCTTACATACCAGTCTAACAATAAACAAGCTGGAAGTCAATCACTCTATTCATGCTGAGCTGTGGGCACACACACCCATTATTATCTGTGAGACTGACTGTGCCACAAACCTTAGTAGCAATAAATAGTTGCAGAGGAAGAACCATCCACAGAACAAATAAAAACATGAGTGGATTCCAAAAAGTACAAAGATTTGCTCAACAAAATTCACCAGGCAGAACCAGCACTATAAAAACCTCCTTCAACTGAAGTAAAATGTTTCTGGCAACTGGAAATAGTTAAAATTTCCTATTTTCTGATTATTCTAAGTGCTTACCTCTGCATATCCGGTCTCTAGCTGGGTTGGTCAGGACAAGAAATCGCCTAAGAAAGTCAGTTCTCACAATCTTTTCAGACCAGTTTAGCAATTTGCAAAATGGAGAAGGTTTACCATGACAGAAAAAAACATAAAAAGAAGGTAGCCTCAGCAGTAAAAATACCCGAAGCCACAGATACTGATCCACCAGCTCAAGTACAGAAATGGAATCCACATCACAATAAGAAAAATTCTACTGGGGAAAAACAGGGAAAATAAACAAACAAAATCAGAGCACTTCTATCTTAATGTCCATATGGGGCAAACCGAATACAAAGCTTCGCAGAGAAACAAAAATGTAATAGTGATAATTTCTAGAAAGCATGGTGTATCACTTAGGATTAACTTCAACTGCAAATGAAGGAAAAAGCAAAAGAACAATGGTTTAAAGAAGATAGACATTTACATCTCACACAGAAAGAAGCTTGAGGTGAGAGGCCCAAGACGAGTATGGCAACTCCAGGACTCACATACCTTTTTGTTCTATAGTTCTCAGCACAGGACTTCCCCAGCATGGCTTAAAAGGGCCTCTCAAACAACCATTACATTTATATTCCTGTCAGATTACAGGAAGAAGAGGGCAGAGATGCAGGCATTCTACCTCTAAGATATCCCTGCTTACATCCCAAAAGCTACAACTAACTCGTATGACTAGTGCATGTGAACTTGGGAATAGCAAAGTATCTCTTTACAACTGGTATTTGCAATTGTTGGAAGGTAAATATTTTACAGCTCAAAGGAATTCAGGGCCTTGGGGTCCATGCAAACATCCAACAAATATTTAGAAAATACCTACTTTTCCCAGACACTAGGTTCTGAGCTGGAGAACAGCCCCTGCCTTCAGGCATGGGCAGTTCAGTGACCACCACTCCCTAAAACAACCAGAAGTGACGTTTATGAACATGCATGCATAACGTCTGCTTCTTTAACAGTTTACTTGGAAATAACCTCAAACTTAGCAAAACACAGCAAGAATAAAATTGCTTTATCAGATCTATCAACCATCAACACCTTATCACGTTGGCTTTATTACATATTGTCATTCTCACTTATTCATTTTCTCCCTCCTCCTTTCCTTACTATTCCTCTTCCTTCTCATCCTCCTCATCGTTCCTTCTCCCTCTTTCCTTTCCTTCCCTTTTTCTTTCCTTCACCCACATGCATTTGAGAGTAAAATAGACATCATTTCCCCTTCATCCCTAAATATTTCAGCATATTATTTCCTAAGAACAAGAACATCCTCTTGCCTAACCATAGTAAAATTACGTGACCAACTAACTCAGTGAAGTAATCTATAGAAATGTTTTTCCTGGTCCAGGATCAAATTCAAGATTATGTACTGCACTGGATTGCCATGTCTACTTAATCTGGACCAGTTTCTCAGCCCTTCTTTCTCTTTCATGGTATTGATATTTCTGAAGAGCAGGATACAGTTATTTTAGAGAACACATGGTCCTGGGACAGAAATATGATGCAAGTGATCCTTCTCAGGGCATTGTATCAGGAGGCACACTATCATGATTTGCCCCCACTATGGGTGATGCTAACTTTGATTCTTTGTCTAAGTTAATGTCTTCCATTGAACTTTTCTAGTGGAAAGTTACTATTTTTCTGTTGTCAACTGATAGTGTGTGGGGAGATACTTTGAGATTCTATAAATAACCTGTCCCAAATCAAATATTCACACACTAGTTTTTATAATCACTCATGATTCTTGACTGGCTCAAGTATTATTATAATAATTGAAAAAAATGGTGATTTTCTAACTCCATCATCCCTGCTTTATTTATTAGGTAATATTTTATTGTAAGGAAGAGTTTATCTTTCTAACCTGTTTATTTGTTTATTTGTTTAAATCAGTTTATATTAGTATGAACTCATAGACCCTTATTTTTTCAAAGGGCTAAAATCCACAAAAGTTATTTATTTTGAGGTGTACCAAATTTGGCCAACGAAAGTCAAGGGGGCTTCTGCATCACGTTGAAATAACTTTTTTCTGAGCAGTTCCTTGTTTTCTAGCACAACAGATAATGTACTTAGAAATCCTAGAGACCTCTGGCTTTCTTGATGATGCTCAAATGGAGTTCACTTTATTTTATACAAGGAAAAACAACCTAAAAATTTCTCTGCCATCTGAAAGCCCACCAGAAAACAGATGCAACTCTGAACAAGACAGATTCTACATTTTTTTAATTAATTGTCATTTATGAATAGCTCCAGCTATTGGCATCTCTTACATTCCTGAAATTAAATATAACAAAGAGAATGTCTCTAATAGCAAGTCGGCAATAACTTGGGTTCAAGTTACATGCAATGTATAATACTTTCATTTAAATGTCAAGAAAATCCAGAACACATTTCAAAGAGTTTAATATAGACACACGGAATTGTGCATTTTCCCCCATTAACATGTGGCTCTAAAAATAAATATAAGAAAAAGTATCTCTCCCAATACAAAAGTAAAATTCTCCTCCTAGCATCTTCATTATGCCACTCTATCTCTTACCTTTCCATCCACAGAAATCAAGAGAGATGGCAAAAAATAAATTATAAACAATCATTAGTTTATTGAAGCATGCCTTCAATAAACTAATAAATAAATAAATATATTCATTGAAGCATAAATATATTCATTGAGCATGTATGATGCCCCCAGCCTTATATTCCAAGTGTTATTCCATATGCAATGGGGCACACAATGATGAACAAAGACCCAGTTCTCACCTTCTGGGCTTTTAGAAGATAGAAATCCACACATAATTCTAATAAAAAGAAAAACAAGAATGAGCTAAATGGTATAACTGAAACAGAAGACCAAACTGTGGACAACCAGAAGGAAGGGATGACTCATTGCAACTGGGTACCAGGAAAGACTTCAGCAGAAGAGGGGTAACTTCATCTGCTGTGAGAGGAGTATGATACCTGGAGCAGAGCAGGCAACTGACAGAAAAGGATATTTCAAAGTTCTGAAACAATATTAGCAAAGGCATCAATCATCAAAACAGACAACTGTGGAACATGATCTGGAACGTATGGAAGGATACAGAGAAAGATGAAGAAGATGGTTTATGAGCTTGAACCAAAGCATCAAAGCAACTCCTTAGCATCTGATAAAGGCACTTCTTTATAAACACTAACCACACAAAGTGGGAGGAAATGGTTTCACCTAATCACTGACATTTCAGTTCATTTGGCCTTGTTCTCTACAATCTGCTCACATCCAATGTGCAAAAGACTGCAGAAAAAAAATGAAATAAAAGGGAAAAAAGGTATAAACCAAATGATATTTTCCCAGATGAAAAATTATCCAAACTGCATCTGTCCAAACAAACATAAAAATTCCCAACTTCTGAGTACTCAGATGTAATTTTTTTTTAATCACAAAAGAAACCTTTCTTTCTTAGGACTCTTGGCAGTTTTCAACACATACCATTGGACAAATTGCTTTTATTTAAAGATGAGCTAGAAAACCATTTGATATCATATCAGTGCCGGAATCAACTGACTGTTCAAATCAGAGGACTGTGTTGCTTTCAACATTATTGCACCAAACCACAGTGGGGAAAAAACAAACGGTTCTACATCAAAATTAAAAAGCTCACAGCATCTGGGGATATTGCATCTTCCACATCTGCCTGATTTTAAACTCAGCACTGGCGGTAGAGGTGGCTGGTGTGATGTTGCCAGTTTTCTTGTTTTCCTTAACAGAACTCTGATTTCGTTGGGGGCAAAAAAGTTCCCAGTTAAAATATTTTCTTTCCCAAGCAACTATCTGGTCATATGTCACAGTTCTCATCCCTGAGGTGATAGTATCCTTCTGGGCAGGGCTCGAGGGAAAGCTTTTGTTTTCCTAACAAAAACGGAATGACTATGAAGACCCTCATATTTGCCCTTTTAAGCATCTTAGGATGCAAGTTTCCTCTGTAGTAACATCGATCCACTTGGCATTTAACTGATTGAAACCTTCTTGAGCACAGGGACCGCTTCTTTACACACACCTTAAAACTTAGTTTGGCTCCTCACTCAAAAACAAAAGGTCAATCAACATTTGCTGAAAGTAAAGCCTATGGGAAATAAACACGAGGAGAAGCACTGTGACATATCCAAATCACAGTCGGTGTACTTTTACCCCACGGTAATCTGCATCAATCAATTCAAGTATCACAATCCTTTTCAAATCCAAAATGTTGTTGACCCACACATAGTACTTTGATGCTCAATGACTGAAAATGTGCTTAAAGTCCAAATGCCACTGTGAATCAATAATGATTTCAAATAAGTATTTCTTTAAATAAGGCACATGGGATTTGAAAAGTAGTTGACATGTTTGCAAGGCACTGTATTTTTTTTTTTCAGGGTATAGGAAATGCATAATGCACAGAGGGTTAACAGTGGCCTGGAAATAATTCCATAGCCCTCTTGAGTTCCAAGATCCATTGGTCAAGAATTACTAATGAATACCAAGAGCACTGTATCTGAGTCTATTCTACTGTCAGTACGCCACCCAGAACCCCCAAGGATGTGAGTTTTAACATAGCCATGACTTTGCCTTTCACTTTGGTCAAACTTAGTTTCAAATTTCTAAAGCAAGCTTATGCTCATATTTATAATGTGAAAATTTTCCTAAATGTTAACACTTATGAAATCGTTATGCTACAAAAAAATTCCCCTGAGTGTGAGATACATGAAGAAATGCAAGAGATGAAAAATAATTTGCTCTATCACACATTTTCATATTTACCCTTAGGCATTAAAAGCTTCAAACAAAATTAAAATTCCTATGTAGGGGCCAATGGTTAAAATAAAAACGACAAATAGCATCAGTTTCTTAAATTAGCAAAAGCAGGCATCTGCTAAAGTTCTGAGGTAGACATTCAGTGCACTTTACAAGAAATCAACAATATGTCAATTTCTTCCAGTCCTTGGATCAAAATAAGTCCATGCGTTCTCTTCATCTATAACCCAAGAAATAAGTTTTGATGGCCATCTAACGCAAAGATAATGGCTTCTTAACCATAAGCCAAAAAAAAAAAAAAAAAGAGAGAAGTTTAAAGAAGGAAAGAAAAAAAAAAAACACAAAGAAAGCAATGGCTTTGAAGCAACAGCCAAATTTGGTTTTGTCCAATTCATTTGTATCTTCCAACCCAGCAAGAGCTCACAGCCACTGAAAAAGGAAGATGGGAGAAAGGAGAGGTGTGGATGGCCCCTTGGGAAAGCTATAAAAAAAAAATGTCTAAAAGGCTCAGCAGTTAGAAAGAGAGTTCAAAGAAATTCAGGAACGTCACTCCCGTTAATTATAGGGAAAGGAGGAAGAGAGAAGCAAGAAAGGAAGAAAGTTGGTTTTTTTTGTTTGTTTCTTTGTTTGTTTGTTTTAGTTGGGGGCAGAAAACACAGATGTGGTCGCAAATAACAGAGCAATTCCACTATACTTGCAAAGTTGGGATCCCTGTCAATGCAAATTAATTTTAATTTCCAAAAGACTCGCTCTAAGTCTCATCGTCTGCTTGCCTACTCCTAGGATGTGCCAGCACACATCCTTTCCAGTTCAGAGCAAATACATATCTCATGGGCCAGCCCCTGTTCAGCAAGGGCATTGAATTACATTATGAAGAAAAATGCCAATTCTCTGGGCCAAGGAGTAAAGACATCAGCATTGAGCCTGAGCTATTTACCATTAACACAGTAAAGAGAAGGAGACATAAATTAGTAGGTTTTTTAAACTCTGTATTCTTCATTCCCTAGACTGCCTTACTTCCAGAAAACCCCAGAGCTGTATCAGTCAGTCTGTCAACTTCCTAAAACAGATATTGGCTGTACTCTATGCCTGAATATTTAAATATAATTTCCCCAAGAAGATTCCCACAAGGGGAATACTAATTTGAATTTTCTTTGGTTGCACAACACTTCCCCAAATTTGCACTTTTGCAAAGCCATTCATTTCCTACAAAGCGTCAAGTTCCTAGAGAAAAGACAAGGAGGTGGGTGGGGAATGGGGTAGGGGGTGCCAAGCTAACTAATGCCAGATGAACTTTCCTGGATCCAGAGGGCTTTGTTTTCACGATTTCTGCCTTGTGTTAAACCAAAGTCGCAAAGCAGGTCTTAAAAACTGGGGAACGACATTCTCTCCCCAGGTCAGGACTGCCAAAGTCGGAGGTATTTAACTTTCTGGGCTAAAGAATCCACACTGTCCCAGAGTGAACTTACAGAGCCATTCACATTTTTAACCAACAACTACAAATGTTTCTTAAGAAATGAAGCTCAGACAGTCTCAGGCCGTGTCTCCTTTGACTATTTTGGACAAAGCAGCTATTTGTATCCCTGACACTATTTTCACTCCAGGCTCAGAGATAAGAGGGATTCGTTTCATAATGTGAACCAAAATTACTTTATTTGTTTTGGATGCAGTAAAAGCATCATTACTTAAAATGACACTCTGCTTTTTCAGTGCAGCAATTTGGCAGGAAGGTGAGAGTGACATCCAAGTTATAAAAATCTTAAGATTTATAGCAGATGCCAATAACAGGACTACACCCTCATAAACAACAAAGACCAAAAAACCTTTCTCCAAAGATGGGCTAGAACCTGGAAGCTGTGGGCCAGGACTATGGCAAAATGAGGATATCTTCGTTCAAAGTCACTTAATAAAGTAAGGTATTTCTCTTAAGAGAAATTCCAAGGGAAAAAATGTGTACCCTTTCTCCATCCTTCAGTTAAGCATACACACTTTTTACACAGAAAGGGTAACCATACACAAGGACACTTGTGCATCCGTGGGTTTCTGGTATCTTGGACAGCTTAAGCATGGCTCCTTCACTTTTCCCCAGACATCTGCTCTGCCCCACACATCACCTTTTGTGAAAGAAAATTTTAAGGCTGAACATCAATTGGTTCAAGGGAAATTGTACCTGTGTATCATTTAGTTCTAGGATTGCAAGCAATACACACCAACTCTGGCTCACTTAAGCATGAAGAAAAAATACTAGAGTAACGCTGAATTGAAAGGAGAGGGAGAGGAGCGAGCTCAGAAAGGAGAGGGATACAGCCACTCCCAGGGTCTGTGCATCAGGACGACAGACCATCTTCAGAAATGGTTGACAGCATTATCATCTCTGACTGCTCTGTCTTTTGGTCACCCTGCTGAGGATTCCAACTTCTGGGACAAAGTGTCTAATCAATCCAGTTTGGGTCACACATAGTCCCTTTGACTAAAGAATGGCACATTCATTAACAACAACAACAACAACAAAAACCCTCCAAAATTGAATGGAGTCTCCCTACTGGAAGAGGGATAGAATAGTTCCCCAAAGAAAAATCAGGGTGTTGTTACCAGAAGATGGGAAATGAAGCTGAAAAAAAAACAAAAACAAAAACAAAACACAGATGTCCACTTCTGCTTCTACATAAACAGTCTTCACATTCCTATTGAACTGTTTATTTTTTCAACTTCTAGGGACAACTTTGGCAAAATCTACAACTAATGCTATTACCCGAGTCTGTGTTACAAGACCCATATAAAGAACCACAAGACAAATTCCAGGGGCTGCAAGTTAGAAAAATGTCGGAGTTCCAGATGAGCTGACGTACATTCTTCTTTTACGTCATGAAGGTTAAGTAACTAATCATGTTTCTCTTTTATCTTGGGCTGCTAGGAAGCTCAGACCTAAAAGCTTTAGGCTGTTATGACCTTAGTTATAATTCTAATCCAGGTTTTCAGGCACAATTAAATTCCTCCTTTCATTGTATGACTGGTGTTCAAGGGGTTTTATTTTGGTCTTGTTTGATTGTTTAAATGATATGCTTCTCTTTTACTGACAAGTACTTCGAAAGCATGTGAATTTTTTCCCTTACTAACCAAAAGCCAATCTTTTCAGAACTATAAAGGGGTCTAATGTGTATCTGTATTTTCTGAGTTTGTAGTTTGGCCAGGACTTTTATATTCTGTGGGCAGAATCATCCCTTTTGTTTTCTGCTACTGCAGAAATAATAAGCTTATGGAGCAGAAATGATTTCAGATGAATTTCTGGTTTCAAAAGGTACGACAGGGAAAACAGATGAGAGAGAGAGAGTACGCACACTAAATCTCAATGTGATTAGAGTGTGCAGTAATTTTCCAAATAGTTATCAATAGGGTTCACTTTTTATGGGAAGGGGGTCAAGTGAAGGAGAGCAATAGACAACTGTCTGGAATCTATCATAGACAACACCATCAAACTCAGACAGTGGATGGACATCTCGGGGACCAGGATTCACACAGCATCTGTGCTTTCTTGAACCAAGTAGATGGGTTGAGGGTGGGAGGTCTAATTCATTGTTTTATAGCTCAAGCCACTGTGTGAGTGAATTCCGAGTACTTTCATGCTAAAAATCGTCACAATCCCTTAACTGCAGAAAGTGGGCAGCGTTAAGTAGACAGGTGAAACACCTGGGGAAGTAAGTGAAAACAGCAGGAAGTTTGCTCCCAGGATGACTCTAGTAAAATGTCTCCAAAGTGCTTTGTTTTTTGGTGGAAATGGGGATTCTCTAAATGTAGAGGTATTCCCACATTATGGATGTTTTCCAGTTTGGGTTTTCTGAAACAGCATTTTAATGGTTCTTCTATTGGCTGATAATCTGTGAAGAATATGCTGAAATTCATTAAATTAAAAAATTCTTCTCCACCCTCTACATGCCCCCCTTTTTTGGAAGTAATCTGCTTCAATGTTTGGCAGTAAAAATCCCCAAAATAAGCCAATATCATAACAATGAGAAGTTTTAGTTGCCTGGCGTGGGATACGTAGGAAACAGCGATCTGCATTTAGTTAAAAGTAGAAGAAGCCTCCCACTGGTGCCTGGAACCCCTCCCAGATGCTCTAGATTAGAAAATAGGATAAGCAGCAACACTTCTAGTTCCTGTGCATCAGTTTGTCCAGGAGAGAAGCGATGACCACAGCTCTCCACTCGAATCATGAAAACTCCAATCGTACAGCTCTCTAAAGAGAGGGGACAGAAGTTGGCCTTTAGGCACCTGAAGATCGGCTGCCAGAGCTGTGCTTGGAGAACACTCAATGGTGCTAGACAAGTAAAATCAGTTATCACCTTGGCCTTTAAGAGTCAGAAGACCAAGGACCTGGTTCCGATTCCAACACTAGCAAACTTGAGAGGTAGCTTTTACATTGGCCAAATGAAGGAGCTGAACTAGATTGGTGTCCCCGTTCAATCATCCACAGGGCCCAGCAGGCTGTGTGACTCAGTGAGATTCAACAAGGAAAGCCCAGGACCAGCAGGAGGCCACATCTCATCCAGATGGAACCGCAGCTGCCCAGTGATCACTATTTGAAAATTTAGGCCCTCCGTGATCTGGCATTTTTCAAAAGAATTAAGAAGTCCAGATTTTCTTATAAATTCCTCTAATTTTTAAATCCTGGAAATGAATTTGTAAAGATTTTATATACTGAAGGAGCCAAAGGAAATATTTCCGCAAGCTGGAGCCAAACCTCAGGCCCACAGTTTGTCATCCTAAAGGAGTTCAAGTATTGAAGCACCCTGGACAATAGAGTGCTTCTTTACAAAGGAGCTAAGCTGTCTTCTTCCTCCACCTGGAAACTCCCAGAGCACTGGCATAGTAAATGCTACAAGAAGTCCTGCACTAAGTAATCAGCCTGACTTTGTTTCACCTAAGGCTTCCCCAAATTATTTAGAGGCTGAAACTTCTGTGGCAAGACTCATGAGCAACTAACTTACTGAATTCATGGAACGCATTTTGGGAAACAGCAAACCTCTGTTGTCCACATGGTTCTAAAGTTCTGTGCCTTTATTCCTAGGGTACACTTGGATCTGAAATAGGGGAAGATATTAGTATTTAAATGACTCCCAAAGATGTGCCAGATACTAAGCTAAGCTCTTTGTAGTCCATATCCCCATTAACATTCATGACAACCAGGAGCTAAGTGTTATAATAATATCCTTATTTTTAAGTTGAGAAAATACAAACACAAAATACATATCAGAGGCCTTGAGATAACTCCTAATAAGTGAAGCAGCCAAGATCTGTATCCATGGGTGCCTGATTAAAAATCCCATGGTCGTTCCACTGTTTAATAGTCTGAATGGGTTACAAGTGGCCTGACTTGTAACCTAAAGAAATAGTCTCATTATCTCCCAAACTGTTCACCCCTGCGACTTTAGATCTGCTTTTATGATCCAGGCTCTTCCTCTGAAGGGCATTGTTTTTCCAACTGAGTCAGATAAACCACCAAAGCATTCCACTCCTGAGCAGGGTGAGCATGTGACGTCTTGGCTGGAAGTGATAACGTATTCGTATCCAACAACTGCATTCGATAGCTCAGAGATAATTTTTGTGGAGGATGCAGGTACCAGGGACAGTGCTAACTGCTGGTGTGACTTCCTCTATCCTACCATTTCTCCCTATTTGTGTGCACATCCTTTGCCCTTCTAACTCTCCAATGTGCCCTCTTCCTGGCTTTTCCATCCATGTGATGTCCCTCACTTCAATGTATTTCATTTCTTTCTTTCACCCCCAAAAACAGAGTTAGAAACAGAAGTCCGGTATTTTACTTGCTGTCTCAGGATAACCACAGGTACAGGTTCACAGGGGACTCTTGGTTCACATCTGCTCTTCCAGTTAATTAACAACGCCTTCATCACCTCAACAGGGTGATGTGCCACGTCGTTTCCTTACATATCTGATGAGCAAAGTCTTATATTCCTTACCCTTGACCTTAAAAGAGGTTGAGTTGAATATCTCAAGTTTTCCTCCTTGAGGGGCAAAATGTTTTTAAACTACTAGATTAAAGTCATTTTGCGAATGTTTCTCATTAGCTTTTTACTGAGAGTCAGTGGCCACTGCTGAAGTTATTCCATCCTGTCTAGTTTTTAGTTGCCATATTCCCGAGAAAAACAATTGTCTCCCAAGGAATCCAGACCCTACGTCTGCTATGCACATTACTTTAATCCACAAACTAGAATCAAGACCTACTAATGGTTTTGCATGATGGATTCCCTCTATGCTTTCTCTCATGGGAGGGGGGGGAAAAAAGAAGGCAGCCCAGCCAGTCACAGGGGCCACATCCCAGAAATTTACCCTTTCAACAGCAATATCTCCTGTGTCTACTGGCCATGGAGGCTGGAGCCACACACTGTGATACAGGCAGGGCTGGAAAAGGCCTCAAAGGACTGAGCCAGCTGGGAGAGTCAGCTGGAACACCGACATGCTAGAAAGAGGAGAAAAATGCATGAACTGGGAGCATGAACGAGAAACAGGGCCATCCAGAATGAGGAAGAATCAACAAGGCAACGTGAACTTTCCACCCTTTGGTCTGGATTTGTTCTCTTGTTCAACCACTAGTTTGACTAAGATCCTTAGGCAAACTGAGATGGATGAAAAATGCCATTTCAAGAATTAAATGAAGAAAGGTTTTAAAAGAGAATGCCAAGAAAAATTACAGAGTTCATTATTTATATTCTGGGTTAGAATTTTAATTTCCAGTAAAAAGGAAATGAAAATGACAGAGAATTCTCAGGAATGAGAACAGAAACAGTGTATTGTTTACTTCTCCCAACATCTAGCACTATGCCTGGCATATAAAGAGGAGTTCACATACACATTTGTAACAGCTTTGTAGAGATATAGTTGACATACAATAAGCTGCACAATTTGGTTTGTTTTCAGCATACGTAGAAACTCCATGAATCCATCACATAATCAAGATGTTGAACAAATCCATCACCCGCAAAACTTACCCCAGTTCTCTTTCAGGCCCCTACCTCCAAGTCCATCCTCAGGTAACTACTAATCTGCACAAATCATTTTACCTTCCCACCAGTAGCATATGGGAGTTCCTGTTTTTCCACATTGTCACCAACAGTTAGCATGGTTGCAGGTTTTGTTTTTTTTAATTTCAGTTGTTCTAATAGTTGTGCAGTGATACCTCATTATGATTTTAACTTGTATTTCCCTAACGGCTAATGACACTGAACATCTCTTCGTGCCATCGATAGATCTTTGTTCAAATCATTTCCTGGTTTTTAAAAATTGGATTATCTTTCTTATTACTGAGTTTTGACAGTTTATTTATCCTAGATCTAAATCCTTTAATACATATACGAGTGGCAAGTATTTTCTCCCAGCCTGTATCTTACCTTTTCATTCTTTTATCCATATCTTTTAAAGAGCAGAAGTTTTTAATTTTGATAAAGTCCAATTTTTTCTTTGTTGAGTACACTTTTGTCATTGTTCTAAGGAATCTCTGCCCAACCAAGAGAAACTTTGAGAGTAGCGAATATGTTCACTACCGAGTGCAGTACTGTTTACATAGATACACACAAAGTCACAGAGATTTTCTGCTGCTTTTGTCTAAAAGTTTTATGACTTTACGTTTCATATTTAGGTCTATGACCCATTTTGAGTTAATTTTTGTAAATGGCATGATGACTGGATTAAAGTATCTGGGCTTGTTGACATTGCCGCTGTCATTTTGCATATGAATATCTAATTGTTCCAGCATCATTTGTTGAAAACACTGTTATCCTTTCTCCAGTTGCTGTGGTCTGAATGTTTATGTTCCCCTCAAGACTCATGTGAGACTCCTAATGCCCAAGGTAACAGTATGAGGAGATGAAGTTTTTGGGAGGTCATGGGAGTGGAGCCTTCATGAATGGGATTAGTGCCCTTACAAAATGGGCCTAAGGGAGCTCATCCAGCCCTTACCTCATGTGAGGACACAGCATTAAGGCACCATTTCTATGAACCAGAAACAGGCCTTCCCCAGACACTGAATCTGCTGACATCTTGATCTTAGACTTCCAGCTTTCAGAACCATGAGAAATAAATGTCTGTAGCTTATAAGCTACCCAGTCTAAGGAATTTGTTATAGCAGCCCAAGCAGACTAAGAAACTAGTGAACTATCTTCTCTGCACCCTTTGTCAAAATCATATATATTTCTGATCAAAAAGCATAACTCTTAAGGAAAGCCCTCACTGACAGCTGCTAAAATTTAAAACATGCATACTCTTTGATTCAGCCATATCAACTGTGGCAGTTCAGCCTAAAGAAATACAGGCACCAGTAGGTCAGGACATACACAAAAAATTATAGCAGTATGAATTACAAGGAAAAAATACAGAACATTAATGCAACCCAAATACTCCCTCATAGGGAAATGGGAGAATGAGTAAATAAATTACAATGCAGCTCACCACAAAACTCGACACAGGGACTAAAAGGAAGGAGTTGGAGCTACATATATTGACCAGAAAAGATACCCATGAAACATTGTAAAGCAGAAAAATAACCACTAGATAGATAATATGGGTTTCCTTCATGGGCAGAATTGGGAATGGGGAAAGGCACAAGATTACTAACTTCTTTACATACTAAACTGACTGATTTGTTACCCTAAGCAGACATTATTTTGTAATTTTTAACAATCAAGAAAGTAGTAGACATGACATGGAGCAGATGTAGAGTAAATTCTGATTGCTATTTATTTATTTATTTATTTATTTATTTATTTTGGTGGCTGGTCAAGTAGGGATAAATATCTTGGTGTGTGATAGATACCCAAAAGAAAATTCTGCACTATTATAGATTAAACTGTATCCCCCGACAATGTACATGCTGAAATTCTAACCCGTAGTACCTCAGAATGTGACCTTATTTAGAAACAGGGTCATTGTACATGTAATTAGTTAAGATGAGGTCAGTAAGGAGGGCTGGGCCACTAACCCAGTATGACTGGTTTCCTTATAAACAGGGGAAATTTGGACATAAAGACATACATGCAGGGAGAACACCACATGAATACTGGAGTGATGCTGCCACAAACCAAGGAATGCCGAAGGTGGCCAGTAAACCACCAGCAGCTAGGACAAAGTCAGGAGCTATGTCTCCTTCACAGCACTAAGGACAAATTAACCCTGCCAGCATCTTGATTTCAGACTGTCAGGCTCCAGAATGGTGGGACAATCCATAGTACCAATACAACTCAGTTTATGATACTTTGCTGTTGTAGCTCTAAGAACAGATACATTAAGCTACCAAGAATTTATGTCCAAAAGCAAAATAGCTACCACCAGGACAAGGCCCTATTCAGCTCCTAGGAAACAACCTCAGAAAACTTAGAAACAGCAGTTGCCACTGCCCACATTATAGGTGGCTTGTACAGCAGGACTTCACTCTCACCTGAGAAAAAGTAGGCCCATTCCTGATGTAAAAGCATCAAAGCATGCAGTGGGTGAATCTGTGAGTTTATCCTCAGACTCACAATTACAAGGCAGCTCTGAGGAAAGGTTTGTCATGAAAGGATTAAGGTGGATCTAACAATTATGCAGCTCCTTTCCCCTGGTAACTCTCCATTCCCCTCCTGCTCCCATGCACACAGGGGATATTCCTTCCGGAGAAGAGAATGAAAAGCAAAATAGCATTTTAAGACCAGAATGACTCTTCATTCTAAGAGACACTGGCAAAGCAGTTGTGCACTCAGACAGATTCTCTGCCTTTGTCTCAGAAGGACTGGAAACATTTGCACCTTCCTGGCTGTACCAAAAAACACAAGCTTGCCCAAGAAAACAAGTATTATGACATGGATGGCATTTTTTTTTTTTTTGTCTTCAAAGTGAGTTTAAGAATAAGAATAGGTTCTTCACTAAAATAATTTATACAATTTCCAAGCAAAAAGCAAAACAAAACACCAAAACCAGGCACAAATTAATCAACCTGACATACCATGAGGCTGACCTGGGGGTCGATTTGAAATACATTCCTTCATCAGCCTACAGGTTTTCCTAGTCAGGAAGAGGCAGATCACAGAAGCTGCTACCGAGAGATCCTACAGGGACTCTGACAACCTGGTTTGTTTTGAGAATAAAATCCTAAATACTAGTCTTCCTTTGCTCTCAGCCTGTCTGGAAAAGTTTCACTGAGGTCCACCTCAAAGTGTGTGTTTCACATTCTAGCCCATAAGTTTCATCACCAAAGTGAACTATCTTCAGGCCAGAAGCTCATGCACCATATTTTCCAGAGGACCTTCCCTGAGCAACACAGCGCATGTTACACTCAAGGTTTGCCGCCTTTTCCTAGGATGTTGTCGACCAGAAGGAGATAATGGAGAAAGAAGCGATAGCTTAGTTGTTTGCTGTTTTCATTTTTTTTTTCAATCCACAGCAGATGAACTCACACTCGGTACTAAAAAAATCATTCCATATAGACAAATGTATTTTGTCCCAGTACATGGAAGTTGGGGACACTTACACCACAGAAGTCGAGTGACCAAACATAGCCAAGAGGTTATATGGTTTCATCGATGTATTAGCTACCTAGGACTTGTGGTAACAAATAACAACAAACTGCATACCTTAAAACAACAGAAATTTATTCCCTCACCATTTAGCAGGCCAGAAGTCCAAACTCAAGATGTTGGCAGAGCCAAAGGCTCTAGGGAAGAACACGTCCTCAACTCTTCTAACATCGGGTGGTTGCCAGCAATCCTTGGCGTTCCCTGACTTATGGTGCCTAACTCCATTTTCTGTCTTGATCTTCACAATAGCCTTCTCTGTGCCTCCTCTGTGTCTTCAAATCTCTTCTTATAAGGACACTAGTCACAGGCTCTAGGGTTCATCCCAATTCACTATACCTCATCTTAACTTGCTTACATCTGCACAAAACTTATTTCCAAATAAAGCTACATTCAGAGGTACCGGGGGTTAAGACTTCAATGCATCTTTTGGGGGAACACAATTCAACCTTCAACAATGAGTCACATCTGGAGGCTTGGGTTTGAATCTGAATTTTGGTCCCTTAGTAACTGTGTCAGTTAGGAATGTCCAAGATACAAGTAACCGAAGTCCCAGTTCACATGTGGGCATAAATAAGTAAAAGGGGGTCACATTTTCCTCATATAACTTTTGGTTAGGAGGTAGGTTCAGGTGCAGCTCAGTGATCTCAGTCCTTCCATCTTATCATGCAGCCTTCTTAGCAGACTGATTTTAAGGCTTATCATTTATTGCTGCAGAATCATAATATGGCTGCTGCAATGCTAGACATCGCATCTATGCTCAGGACAGCAAGAAGACAGAAAAGGGAGAAAAGGCTATTTCTCCAAGAAGCTTCATTTGTTATTCATGAAGATAAAGCATCCTTAGCAGATATCCTCTCATATCCCAGTGGTTAAAAACTGGTCTCTGACAATCCTTGGACCAGCATGGGATTATTATCCTGGCTGGGCTAGAATACTCACCCTCAGGCCAAGGCATGATTATCTGCTGCCTGATCAAGCTGGGGCTTCATCAGCAGAGAAGAAGGTGAGAGAGAAGATGTGTAGTTAATGAACTCAAGCAAAAGCTATCTGTAGTCTCTGGACAACTGTTATGTCATCAGAAAAATGAGACAACAAAATCTCTGCTCCTTAGAATTTTCTCAAGGATTAAATATGTTTTCCATATAAAACAAAATGTCTGCTCCATGATACAAGAGGCACAGTGCTTAGGAGTGCATACCCCATAACCAGTCTGCTGGCTGTGACCTCCAGCTCTACTGCCAAAGGCTATTGGGAGGATAAGTAAGTGCTGGGAATACAGTAAATGCTAAGAAAAAGTTGGCTTCTGTTGTTATTACTACTGATACTGCTACTGGAAAGCCTGCAATGAATGGCAGCTAGTATTTCTTGATTTTCTCGAATTGGAAATGAGCATTCTGGAAAAGCAAAAATCACCAATAAAACCCCTGATTAAATGAGAGTCCAGTAGCAGCAGTGCTGGAGTGGAAGGAAATGTTGCTCTGGGACCCTGACCACAGCAGCCCTTCTCTATGCCCTGTTTGAGAATACTTGCCACACTACCTAACCTTCCAGCTGTGGATAGTCGGGAGCAAACATGCATTTGATGGCTTTTAGAATGACTTCCCTTATCTAAAATTTCTTTTGGAGCAGTGGACTCTAACTCAACAGCATACAAAAGATTTCCTAACAGTCGACCTCAGCATGATTTTCCTTACTACATTTATAACATGAAAAACCTAACACTACATCCTGACCTGGAGACCACTGCCTTGCAGAAAGTAAAGGAGATATAACCGTTTTCAGGATCGTCACACCCAGGTCCCTCTAAAACAGGGACCCAAGTGATCAACCTTGTGGCCCCACACCCCAGTCCAGCCCACCCATACCTGAACACCCACTATCATATGTGAAACTCCATCATCTTCCCCCACAACTGTAAAGGCAATTGCATTCCATGGATCACACTTTCCTATACATCAAGAATAAAAGGAGCTTCTCCAAGTGAGGAGACAGACAAGTGGACAGTGAGCAGGTCATTAACATTCTGGTTCTGGCTTATAAAGCCAAGTTAGGCAGGGATCTTCTTCATATGAACAGAAACTCTGAAAGTTACAATCATACTAGGAAATAGATATTAAGCTCAACTTTGAACAATAGGAGACAGGACTGTGAGTCCTCTAAGTTTACAACTATATCCTTCTTACCCTCACCCACACCCAACATGGTGCTTGGGACCTAGTAGATGCACGAGAAAGGTGGACAGAAGAGAAGACAGAAGCTCAGATCTAAACTCAAAATTTGTTCCTACATTCACCAACCCTAACAGCATGAAGACATGGTACTGTTCATTGAGCACCTACCTACTAAACACTATATACCAAAATCCCTGCAAAGCACATCTCTCTATTTTACAGATAGGGAAAGAAAAGCTCAGAGAAATTACAAAACTAAACTGAAACATTGCTAATAAGCAATCAAGTCAAAGTTACTTATAAAGAGACAGATAGGCTTTTTTTAATTGTTTTTTTTTCTTTGCCCAAATGTTTTCTGATTCAGGAAACACCCTGGCTAATAAGGCTATTACTGGAGCCTCCCTTATCACAGTAAGAACTCAGTTTAAACAGAAGAGGGAATCCTGGGCTATCAGGCATGGGAAAGAAGAACCCAGCAAGATGATAGATCCACATGGCCTCAGCATTAAGTGGAAGAGCATGTCGAGATGCCGGAAGCCTTGAAATATGCCCAAGTCACAAAACAAGTCTGTGTCTTTTCTCTGACACCTTCCTTTTGCAATCCCTGGTCTCAAGGGTTGGACCTGGTAAATACGCTAATGCTTTATCACTGATTAGCAGCTAAACTGGGATCACAACTTTTTTTTAAGTAAACACAAAAATGATAGTAGACTAATTCCACTAGACTTTAAGGAGGTCTTTGGACAAACACCTCAACTATTTCTTCTTGCTCTACTTATATAAAGCCTCTGTTTAAGTTGTGTCCATGGGGCTGAAAGAAGCACACTGCAGTCATTGAGTGTTTCTGGACTAGTTTTATTTGCTGACCACTAACAAGTCCCTGAACTGCTGCTATTTGCAGAATAAAATACTTTGTGGAAGGCAGCCTGATCTCCAGTACCCTTGAAGCTGTAAGGCTGATTCTCCCAGAGTCTCCTCCAGGGCTAATTTTCACGGTACAATGGGGTCAGTGCGAGGGGTATGGGAGGGACCTAGTCTGGAACATCAAACAAAATGCAAAAGTTGCCTAACACTCCAAGATAACTCAGTACAGTCAACATCAAACAGCCATCAGGCCACAGTTAACCAAGGGGCACAGAGGTTTTTTTTCCCAGGCTAGGATTTGGGAAATCACTTGGTAGAGATTTGCTGACAAACTTGGAGAAAGACTCAATGACGTAAGATAGCATTTTACTTCTGAGGGAGACTAAGGCCTCGGATTAATGATGACTCCAAGTTTTCTTTATGAACAATAAAGCCTAATGTTTTGTGCTTACTCAACTGCAATTGAGGAAAAGAACAACAAAATCTAGAATGGATTTAGTGAGAAACGTGTGTCTCTGTAATAAAAGCTATTGCTTTTTTCTAAGCAACTGCTCTGAAAATCTCAAACCTCCTCCCTCCTTCTCCCCATTTTTTTTGTCTAAACTCGGAATGAATGTGTACGTGATCCAACCTAATCACCAGCTTTCAAGGTCTCTAGTTTGGATAAATGCCACGTGCTTCAGTTAACAAGCTCTTCGGTGGCCCTTGTGAGTTTTAACTTCAATAGGAAACAGCAGCTTATGTGCCACCAAAGATTTGGGCCACCAAAAACAGGGTAGCCCTTGGCCAACACACTGCTTCAACAAGAAATAGGACAGCGGCCTCTCTGAGCCCACAAGACAGTCACTGCTCTAACTGTATTTATTAATAGTAATAGCACCAATGTGTACATAGCACTGTGCCTGTCTTATCCTTCTGCGCTATGGTGAAGTGCTTAAGAAGTAAGGATTGGAGCCAAACTGTCTGGTTCAAACTCCAGCCCTGTTCATTTCTAGCTGCTCAATCCTGGCCAAATCACTTCAACTCTCTGGCCTTCAGTTTCTCTCTAAAATGGGGATAAAAGTGGTTACAGGAGGTAAATGAGCCAGATGATTAAAATAAAGCTCCTCAGCACAGTGCCACACACAGTGCCTGCACCACAAAAACAGGTTACTGGTATCTTCCCATTCCTGTCCCTTGTTCCTTTTGTCAATTTGGTCAGCCCGGAACAGCGTCAGATTTGCCAGTTTTCACCCTGCCTGATGGGCGAGGCCTGATGGTCTCCGGTTGACGTTTTAGAGGGTTCTCCAGTCTCATTTCTCTGGGGAAAGGTGAAAGTGGCATCATCATAGAGAAAAAAAACTAGAAAAATCCACACTCCAAGTCAAGACAAGATCTGCCAGATAGAACAAGGTAGAGTGAGGGTGAGATAATCCTCAGGAAGGACTTTGCCTCCTAAAATCCCTGAATAGTATTGAGCTAAAAACTTCAGCACCGACTTATCAGCCAAAAGTTTCAGGAAACACCAAAAGAAAGTTTCTTTAGGATCCGGGGTCCTCTCTACTCTTCACTGTGTTTCTTCCTCTGTGGAAGTGCTAGTGCACAGACATTGGCCACAATGAGGGTGAAAGGGAAGTAATGGGACAGAAAAACATTGCCCAGGCTGCAAAACCCAAATCCAGCTATATGAATAAAAAAACTCTGTATTTTCTGGATCTGCCATGGATAAATAGAAATCTTAGTGAAGACAGGCAGATGATTATATTGGAACCGTTATAGAATGCCTCATGAGAAGATGATTACAGGTATACTTTAACTTAGAATCTGCTAGAGCTTGTTTCCTGTACATGCCTATCATATTCCACTCTAGCCTAGCAACAACTACACCAGAGACACTTTTTGTTCTTTCTTCAGACGGAGGCTCACTCTGTTGCCAGGCTGGAGTGCAGTGGCGCGATCTCGGCTCACTGCAACCTCTGCCTCCCAGGTTCAAGCAATTCTCTTGCCTCAGCCTCCCGAGTAGCTGGGACTATAGGCATGTGCCACCACACCCAACTAATTTTTGTATTTTTAGTAGAGATGGGGTTTCACCATGTTGGCCAGGATGATCTCGATCTCTTGACCTTGTGACCCAACTGCCTCGGCCTCCCAAAGTGCTAGGATTACAGGTGTGAGAAACCGTACGCGGACCACCAGAGACTTTTAAGAATGTGTTGACCTCCTTTGCTTCTAACTTCAGTCTTGATTCATCTTTCTCCTCCTATCCAGGCCTCCAGAAAATGCATCTGGTAGCTCACTGAAGACACACTGTTTCGTGGATGGGTTTGTTACTTCTAAGGGATCCACCCAGCACAGTAATTAAGGCAATCTAGAAACCCATACAAATTTTAAAATTTCAGGGCCAGAAGTAATATCATCTCTATTTCAAAAAAAAACAATAGTTAGGTTTATGGTTTTGAAAAGTCTCCTTTACTTTTCTGAAAGGAGTCTGTTTCAAGTCCGCCTCTTTAAAAATTTATAACTCTCATCAGTCCCTCCAAGGAAAAAAAAAAGTCTGCTATGCAGACAGGAAGGTGAAAAGAGAAGAATTCACATTTATTCACTGTAAAAAGTTAGGGTGGTAAATTAAATCTTCACATCCCTTTTGATTCTATTATATTTTTAATGGCAGAAGCTCCCAGTGAGGGCTCGAGTGGGATTCGACAGTTTTAACATTCAAGGGAGCAGATGAACTTGCCTCGGTTTGTGAGACTGAATGAGAAATTACCCAGCACAGCTCTGCTCGGGGCAATAGGTCCCTTTGCCTGTGCTGGATTTGGGTCAAACAGCTAAACCTCAAATCAGAAAATATCTGCATCATTTTGGGGGAGCACAGAAGTAGGTAATGATAATGATAATCAAACCTGATCAAAGATGCCATTTCTTGAGCAATGGAAACAGCTGCTACTCTCAAAGGTCCACTATTTAGAGTGTGACTGGTCTATGCAAAGTTCTACCACACTCCCCTGGGACACAGATCTCTCAAACCAGCCTCATCGAATATGAACTCTATCAGCGTGAAAGAATCCCCTTTTGATTCTAGGTATTGATACAGTAAATTGACCCCTTAGTCCTATTAGGAAGTTCCGGGAATGTTTCCTTGAAGAATTTTCTTCACTCTGGCTCATCTAAATTAGATGTTTGTATTAAAGATTAATGAGAAAAAAATTAATGAGGTTGAATGAGAAGGTTTAAAAAGATCTGTGAAAGGCGCATGGGGCTCAGACATCATTAAAGAACAGGGCCCATTCACTAGTTTCCTATCCAGCATGATATCCACTGCTATCTCTGTGGCCACAGAGCCTGGAAGTGGCAAAGTGGCCTCTCACTGAGGAATGGGACAGGCATGTTTTTATATCATGGCGAAAGAAAAAGAAAAAAAAAAAAACCCGACAGCAGAGATTGTGACAAAGATAAGCACAAGGAATGTAAATAAAATATTATAAGCAGCTCACTCACCACCTCACCCTCAACAGCTCTCTCAGAAGCAAAAGTAAAAACATACAAATTATGTGTTTTGAAAAAGAGTTAAGCAAAAACTCTTTGGGAAGAAGCCATGAATATAAAAAAAGAAAAATGCCGCATTTGTCTCACTTCTCTAATCCCAAGGCTGGAGATGTATGTACTTTCAAAAGAGACTCATTGAAATTTGGGAGCATGCAGTTGAGTCCCCTGTTGGTAAGTACCTTCCAACAGTGACTCAGTCTATCGGTGATAAGCCCTGCTTATCTGAGCTTTCGAAAGCCTAAAACCAGGTTCTTTCAACATGATACCTTGAAATAAAAAATAAATAAATAAACGTATTACAAATACAAACTGGAATAAACCAGACTCATGCCAAAATGCACATGTGCACATTTCACAAAAGAAGGTGGAGACATTTCTAGCAAGGAACAATCCCTATGGGAAGGCAAGCCAGAGAGCTCGCCTGCCAAGGGTCACATGCTCCAAAGCGCACAGGATTCCCTAAGTGAAACAGGCCAGTAAGAAGAACTTAAATAGTCAAAAATCTACAAACGCTTCCGAGGCACAGATTATCAGGCCATAAAAGCCACCTCAAGGAACGTTGATCACATCTAAGGACTTCCAAAAGCTGCACTTGAACGGGAAACCTGCCAGCTCTCCTCAATCATTCTGCTCCTTTGGAATAGAAGTTATGCCTTGAACCGAAGGAGAACTTCAAATGCGACACTGGTATCTGGTGCCACTACCAATACATTTACATCCCCTTCTGCCAGTCATTCAGAGCCCAGTGTTGATACTCTCTTAATAAGACCAGGAGGGGATTAGGAGGTTGGTCATCCACCTCCTCATCTGCAAGGCTAAATGCAGGTTTTCTTATTTATTCTATTTGAGACCCTAGGGAGCTGATCTGGTGTCTCAGGCTCTGATAAAGTGAACACACTGCCCACAAATCATGGCCCAGGGAGATTTGGAAAGGAGGTGTGGGGCATCTGTTTCTGCTAAATGCAATGCCCTCTGCAGGTTATTCCTCTGTATGAGGACTCCTAGGCAAAAGTTAGACTTTCCCTGCATCTGAGAAACTGTGTTTGGGGCTTTGAATGTTGATTGAGAAACCTCCAAGCCAGCCAGGGCCTGGTCTCACTGTCCTAAGTCTTCGGAGGCACTCAGCCTCCAATGGTGCTGTATTTTATCACTTAAACACTCTTCAAAGTTTACTACGAAACAATGTGGCTCCACACCTGCCAAAAGTTTAACTGCAGGATTCAGGGGATTTTATCTGGCAGAGTAGCTGCCGTGGCTCTTGAGAATATGCACCAGCAAAAGGCAGTCCTCAAACCTTGCAACCAGGGCAATCCCAAGACCCAACGTGTCACTGAAAGAATTCTTCTGGGAAAGTGTCCCTCTTTCTCTTCAATCGCCTCCCGCAAATCCCCAGCTTCCAGAATCCAATTCAAGGCAGTCTGGCATTTCAGGAGACAGCAGTAAAAACTTTTGATGAGATGACCCAGGACATAAATATTCCTGGCTGAACTTACTTTTAATCCTTAAATATCTGAAGGAGCTTGGCTTTAAGGGAGATAAAGGTAGAGAACCAATGAATAGGGAAAAATAAAATAAGTAGCATACCATGACCAAGCCAAACCAAGCTTGGTATTTCCAAATTACATTGGCAAATGGATGCTTTTCACTTGCTCTGTCTTTCCTGGAGACCAAAAAATAAAAAAAATAAATCTGGATTCGAAAATCCTAACCCCAGACCAATACATTGTGTCAGTGGAATGCAATCTAAATTGCCTGACAGAAAGTCCAACCTTATATATGTACCAACCAACCCGCACACAAGCACCTCCAAGTCAAAAGTTGTAACGCCTGAACCCAAGCATTTGTCAATTTCATCACCCCCCATGCCCCAGCCGGGTTACTGGCGTTGGGTTAAACAGACAGCATCATGTTGCCATCGATGCGTCTTACAAGATGGTTTTGGGCAAATCCCTTCAAGCAGGCAGAAGCAAAACCTAGAATCCTCTGCCTGGGCACCTCCTCCTCCAGGCTGGCCCCCGGCCTCCCGGGTGCCCCTTACCTGCAGGCGCTCCGTGGCCGGCTGCCACATCTTCCAGCCCCTGGGTTTGGCAGAGGAGACGCTGGCGAGACTGTCGATCGCGCCGGGGGGCGAGGGGCCGCGGTCCCGCTTTACATCTGGGGTGGGTGTCCGCGGGATGTGCGTCCTGGCGCTGGCCACAGCCGCCGGGTGGGCGCAGGGGGCTGCGAGCGGGAGGAGGAGGCGCTGCGCTCCGCTGCCGGCAACTTGTGGGCACTGCTGCGCGCCGGCTGTCCTGGCGCAGCTGCGAGAGGACTGCGCAGCTCCGCCCGGGCCCGGCGAGCGCGCGGCGGCGGCCGCTCCCTCCTCCCCCGCCGTCGCCTCCCGGACCTGCGCGCTCTGAGCATGCCCGGGGCGGGCGCCTGGGGGCCGCGGCGGGTGGGGGTGCAGCGCGGCAGCCCTTAAATCCTAGTGAGGGGTGAGTGGTGGGGCTGGAACAGCCGACCCTGCCCTGCAGGAAGCTTCCCCATTGGGTTGGGGTCTGGGAAAAGGGACAGACTGCCTGAGGAGGGAAGGGCCTGGAGGCGGGAGTGCTGGGGTGGCGGGGTTGGCGGGGTGGGGGAAAATTCCTTAAAAAGAGAAACCTAGCCCCAGGAGTCCCAGGTTTCCATATAACAGGGATCTCTGATGGGCTTGTGCAGTGCCTGGCACTGTGTTAGGGAGACACTTCCATTCATTCTTCCCACTCCAGTTAACTGAGCATCTATTATGCTCCAGCCCCTATGCTGGATTGAGGATGCAGCGACGTGGAATAGAAGACAAGATAATGTTTCTTCTCCCTGGAGCTTACCTTCTGCTTTGGAGAGAGAGTCGTGACTGAGCAAACACATCAACAAGCCGGTGCTATATCGGGTGATGATAAAACAGGGCAAATGTGGGAAGAACGGGAGAGGAGAGATTTTTAGACAAGGGCCCTGGGGAATATCTGGAGTAAGACCTGAGAGATGAGGGATTGGCCATGAGGAGGAGTGACATGCTGGACGGAGGACTCGACTCCTAACTTATACAGGGATAAGGAGGGCCATGCAGACTCCTGCATCACTAACTCACCCTGAGATCTGCCAGGTGCAGCCCGGGGCTCTGAGAACCCAAGAGAAAGCCACTTTGGGCTCACAGGCCTGGAGGCTCCCCGGCTAGTGCTGGCCACCATGAGATGACTTCCTTCACTAAACAGGCCAGCCCTTCCCATTCTCTTGACAACTCAGCAAAATAGCTATTAATATTTTCACCGTGTGGATCAAACAAATGAGGCTTATAAGGTTTAGGTCACTTGTCAGGTCACACAGTCAGTGAGCGGCTTAGAGAGTACATAGTCAGATGACTTCCGGGCAGGAGATCTGGCCCTGCGCCTCTAACTGACCATGGAAATGCTGTGGAAAGAGCATCCGTCTGGGGCGGAGGGTTAAAGGCACTTGGCAAGTAGGGGATAGTAAGCTGAGTCTGGAGCTGATGAGGAGTGGGAGAGGAGAACATGGTGGGAAGAACTTACCAGATAGAATGACTAAAGAGAGCAGCAGAGAGAACACAGTGTTTATGGGGAGCCCTGGGCTCCTAAAAGGCAGAGTCCCAAGAGCAGAGGGGTGTGAAAGAGAGGCATTTCATACTGAGACAGCTGCACAGCTTGGGCCCTGAGCTACCCATGCAATGTCAATATCCACACTCCATGTCTGGAAGGAAGATCTATCCATTTTCCTTATTCTGCATAGGTACAGTCATTTCCAGACATGGAAGCACTCCAGAATCTAACTCTTAGCTCATCAGACCCTCCCAGCAACTCTCCGTGGGACAGAAGTCCCTATCTCTCAAGGCTTGGGGAGCACAGGGTTCACAGAGTCACACAGTGGGGAGTCACAATGGCGATTCAGATCCAGGATTTCAGGCAGCTCCTTCTGGATCCCGTGGTTGCTATGTTGGTGCCACCAGCCTTGGCAAGCCCAGGACCCTCAGTGCCTCTAGGAGCCTCTGGCAAAGCCACAGAGCTGTCTCTGAAGAGCTGGTCTCTGTCTACCTGGATATCCCCAGGACCCTCCCACTCCTGCCTGATAACCACCTGAAACTTCTCAGCTCCTTCTCCAGTTCCTGCTACTTGCTCTGAACTTCTTAATAAATCCCTTTTCATGAGGTGTTTGCATGTCAGCCCTAAATGGACATGCGCTTCACATGCTTGGTGATATGGTCTCTGTTTGCTTTTCCAGTAACTCCTCCTGCACACCTCCACACCTATAAAATTCCTGATGACCTTCCCAGCTCCTAGTTCCCTTTTATGAAATCACAAAGTAGAAAGAGATGCCCTTCATTACAAAAATCTAGAAAATCCAGACTTGCATGCAAACCCCGCCCCCCACCCCCAAGCTAAAACAGGAATATTCAGTTGCCAGGGATGTCTTCAGACTTCAGCTCTGAAACCATCCTTAGTTGCAGATGCTTCCGTGGAAAAGTGATTTTGTTTTAAATAGCAGTGGGATGAGATAACGGCCTAAATTCAAATCGCATTAGAGCGTTAAATCCTGTCTTCTCACCTCCGAACGTAATTAATTGTTATGACTCAGTAATACAGCTTTTAGTTCGGAGTATGGTGCTATTTAAAGAGAAAAAGCTTCGGCTCTGTAAAGATTGCTTTCAGTTAACCGTTCCCACTTTGCAAACAGATTAGGTAAAGTAAAGAATGTGTTTAAACTCAAACGGCACTCCTGTATCAATTACCTGTGTGCCACGAATCAGGAAGTCACGGGAGGGGTGGAGGAGGGGCAATTGCAGGCTGGTGGGTGGTGACAAAAGGATGGGACAACCTCCCACTCATAGATTTTGCTCCCAAATCTTCCCATTCAGGAGGAGCCTGCAATGAAGGGTGAATGAAATAGAGACATCTACTGGCTAGAGATGAGACCTGCATTCCAATCTCTCCCCGCTCTGTTCTGTGACATTGGAACCTCACCCTTTCTGGTAAATCTGAAAATGCTGCCTTACAACATAAACAGGTTTGTTCTGAGCAAGAAACCACCCTTAAAATAAGCAGAAGGTGTTTGGGTGCAATAAGTAGAAATACTAGGCATGTAAATATGTGCCTAATTTCATATACTTAGTCTCCTGAAATTATGTAAACAGGTCTAATCTTGTTAATAAATACCATTTCAAGGAAAATGACAGAAATCAAAAAAGCTTGACAAGGCACAGATGAGTTATTAACACATTTGGTTTATAAAAAGAATTACAGCATCCCTAGAAATTGTATTAAGCCAGATTTAATCTATTTCATGGTTCTGAGCCCTACCATAAGCAACCTGAACGTCCAACTCAGAGTAATGGTAAATGAAAGTATAGTCTATCGTATCAAAGAAATATTAAAATAATATGCACCATTTAGAAGGATAATTATGAAGTTGTGTTGCGGCTGAACATGCTATAATTATGGTTTTTAAAGTAGGCTAAAATGTGTATAATTTGAATATGTGTATAAAATATGTATCAATCTCAATAAATATTGGAAAGGAGCTAGGACAAGCAGAAGACTCAGGGTAAATCTGGGCCTTCAAACTGTCTACCTAGGTATCAGCTTTTCAAGAATCATTTGCCTTGCCAAACCTCAGAGTTTTTATCCATAAAATGGATGATGGTATTACTTAATACTTAGGATTATTGGGAACAGAGAATTAATTAGTATATGCAGCATCCCTGGCACATGGTAGGTGTGAGGGAAGCATTTATTTTCCTCCCCATTATGTTTCTTTCTCTTTTTATTATTGGAATGATCAAATTGTCACCAAATGGCCCATGCTTCACGTGGTTACACTATTTCCATTTGGCATATTTGTGAGTTTCAGTTATTTGATTTAGATTCTGAAATAAAAATGACAAAGCATATTCAAGGTCATTTACAATTCGTTTTTCTTTTTTAAGACAGATTTCACTCTATCGCCCAGGCTGGAGAGCAGTCTCAGCTCACCGCAACCTCGACCTCCCAGACTCAAACAATCCTTCCACCTCAGTCTCCTGAATAGCTGGGACTACAGGTTTGTGCCACCACACCCAGCTAATTGTTTTAAAATTTTTATAGAGATAGAGTATCACTGTATTTTCCAGGCTGGTCTCAAACTCCTGGGCTAAAGTGATCCACTTGCCTTGGCCTCCTAAAGTGCTAGGATTGAGCCACCATACCCAGCCCACTTACAATTCTAACTGAACCAGATGACAACATAATTTATTATGGTTGTGTATTTAGCAGAATGATCATTAAAAGTCCCTTGTTATGGCATCACTAACCTTATTTCAAAATCACCAAAACAGGTGTATATAGATGAGCAATACAGACAAGTCTGAAATTCATTCAACCATTTAAACCTCCCAGTAGTGATGGAGCCACTGGCTTTTGTCCCTACAGAGTGACAGGAATTTTGGGGGATGTTAAGATGAACCTTCAGCAGGGTAGGACTGGCTCATCTGTGTGTTGTGACTCTCCTACTCTTGACTCCTTATATCCTCACGAACCTTAGATGTGTGATAGATTATTTTCAAACATGGCCACAAAAATCTCTCCTCCCCTAGGAAATCATGCTCATTTGCACTGAAACTTGCCTGTTTCTCCCATCGTGAGATGCAGTCTGTCCACATGCCTTGAATCGGTGCTGGACTTGTGGCATACTTGACCAGTGACATGCAGCAGAGGTGATGCTGTGGAACTTCTGAGCGTGGGCCACAAAACACCTTGCAACTTCTGCGTTCACTCTCTTAGAACCTAAGTCATCCTATGAAGGAGCCTGGACTAGACGCCTTAAGATGAGAACCACAGAGAGGGAAGTCAGGCCACGAGTTAGCACCCACAGCCAGACACGTGAGTAAGCTCATTTCAGAACAGCCTGCTCAAGCCACTACAGGACAGTAGTCACATGGGTGATCCCGTGTGGGCTCCATCAGCAGAAGAACCACCCAGCTGAAACCCGCCAAACTGCTGACCCACAGAATCATGAGTACATAACAGGGTTGGGTTTTATCCCTTCAGTTTTGGGTGGTTTGTTTGGTAATAATAGAAAACTGATAGAGAAAAAAACTCACTAATTAGTGTCAGTCTTTCCCGATAAACACATCCTTCTCAACATTTCCTGACAACCAATTGATCAGGGTTGGCACTGAAATGAAGCCTAATAGTCTAATATAAAAACTTATTTTCTTTTTTGGTTTTATTTCTGCTTTCACAATTCCCTTATACACACCTCCATCCTAGTCTCAGATTGTGTGGGCCATGTTTCCAAGTCCCATCTGTTAAATTTTCTAGTAAGTCCCTCTGAAGAGAAGATGGGAAGTAGGCTGGGTGCCAGCCATATAATGATTAAGATGAATTTTTTTCTGGCACAATTTGTAATAAACGTGAACATATCTGCTCTTTTACAGCCCTTCTCACCCTCTCAGCGACACTGTCTCTAAACAGCTATCTGCCCATCATTTTGGATGGGTAAATACAGCTCCTCTCTTTTCAGTTAGAGCCTGGGGAACTTGAGAGTGAAATGGAGAGTGGTACTTAGATTTGCCTTCACCACATTTAGCCCGGAAAGGGCCAACTCTGTACTATTATTGTTCTCCGTGGTTTCTAAGGGTCCTTGTCCTCATCTGTATGTGTGATAAAATGATTAGTTCTACGATCCCAAATGCATTCTCATGGAGACTTGCGAGAAGCCACACCTTATGCTATCTTCCCACTTCATCCCTTCTCCATCTGAGCTGACTTCACACAAAAACCAATCTTCCTTTGCTTCTATTTTTTTCTCCCTCTTCTTCCCACTTTCATTATCAAAGCCAAGAATTCCTTATCCTAAAACCTGTAGGAAATGTTTGGGCATAACTTATAAAAATTAGGTTGTCTAGAAAAACATATTCACGATAAGAAAGATGATTCCTGATCTACTCTGGCCTTTGCTTAACTGAAAACCTCCATGTACAATTCCACAGTGCACAACCTGCACTGCAGAACATGGCAGCCCTGGCTAGACTCCTTTCCTCTGCTCTTCCTTCAGAGATCCACAGGTCTACTCCATCATAAAATCATAAGGGAGTGATATAGATAAAGTTGGTGAGCTTATGGATAAGATTTGGAGAGCAGTAAGGATAAATGAAATCTTCATCTTTAACAAGCTCTACCTGGATTGCAGGAAGAGTACTGCAACAACTATGGCCATATATTCTGCCCTCTGTTTTTACTGGTTACATTGTAAGCAGCAGCAAGAAAGCAGGAAATCATCAATGACCTCTTAAAGTGCGGCAATAAGTCAGGATTTATCTGTTAGTAATGGTGTAGTGAGTGTTGCAGTGTGCCGTCCAGATACCCCCTTCAGGAGCACTGAGCTCATTGCCTCAGCAGCCAGGAGCATTAGATGATGCTGGACTGTGAGCCAGTGTCCCCATCTGAGTCCTTCTCTTGGCATTGCCTTCAGCCAAAGAGAGCTGACTTGCCCAACGTTACGCTCCTTCCCTTGGTGCAACCCACGTCCAAAGGCCAGCTAGTGTGGAGGTGCAAAGGCCTCAATGGGGGACAATCATGGAGGGCCATCCCTGCTCTAGAGCCTCCTATCGGATCAGCCAAATCTCAGTTCCAGCTGCCTCAGAGTCCAGCTTCTCTTCTCATTCATACTTCCTCACTTGCTTCCAGACTCTTAAGGAGGCATTTGGGAGCTGGATCACCCACTGGACAGTAGCAGGTAGAGTACTGCTCACTGCTGGGAGGCGGTAGGGTAGCAGGGCTATTGTTAAACCTTCTACCAGTGGTGAAATGAAATGGAATAAAATAGAAGAGAATGTGCTGATAGGTGCAGAGTCCCAAGCATTAGAGAGACTTAGGGGAAGTAGTAATTATAAGGATTACAGAGTCAGATGGTTATTGCTGAGTGCTATGGATGCATCAGAGAAAGACACAGAAATGCTGCTAGTGATATGGCTTGGTATAAAAGAGGGTGCTCCTTTGCAGCATATACAGAGACCTTCATCTCCTGCAGCTAAATGGGGGAGAAAGCTGAGGATCAAGTCCAGGAATTCATTTTACAGAGAGTGGAGCTCCAGAGAAGGTTGAATTCACCAGTCCAGTAAGTGTTGTGGCAAATTCAGAGCCTTTATTGAGAAAGAATTAAACCCTGAGGCTTAAGTTGGGAACACAAGTTTCTGCCCTTTGGAAGTCTTGAGCTCCCAGGTTCCTCAGTCTCTCTGCACCTTGAGAAGTGGCCCACTCCTCTATTGAGAGAAGTGCCGCTCTCCTTGCTCATGAAAGATGCATCTAACTCTGCTTCGCAAGATCACTATTTTAACTAATTGATTTTTATAAAACACTGCACATGACAAAAGCAGACTACATATTATTTTTAACTGCAAATGAACATTCACTAATATAGACCATACACTGCTACATAATACAAGTCTCAGTAACTTTAAAAGAATTGGAATCATACAAAATATGGTCTCTGATCACAACAGAATTAACTTAGACATGAGTAACAGAGACATGCCTTGGAAAATCTACAAATATTTAGAAAGTAAACAGTACACTATTAAATAATCTGTGGTTCAAAGAAAAAAATCACAAAGAAAATTTAAAAATATGTTTAGTTAAATAATAACACCAGCCTATCAGAATTGTTGTATGCAGCAAAAGCAGTATTTAGAGAAGAATTTACAACTTATATTTAGAAAAGAAAAGATGTCTACGATCAGTTATCTAAGCTTCTGTCGTAAGAATCTGAAAAAAAGAGCCAGCTCATGGGGACTTTTCAGCATTGCTGTTTGGAACATAAAATGGCACAACCATTTCAGAAAATGCTTTGGTAGTTTCTTATAAAGTTGAGTATATGCTTATAATATGATCCAGCAATTCCACTTCTACAAGAAAATGAGAACATATTTCCACACAAAGATGCAAGTATTTATGGCAGCTCTATTCATCATAGGCCAAATTGGAAACAACCTCAGCACTGGTCAACAGGTAAATAGCTGAACATATTGTGGTATGTCCTTGCAGTGGAATACTTCTCAGCAGTAAAAAGGAACATGACATGAGCACATCCAGCAACATGGATGAACCTAAAAACATTAGGCTGATTATTAAAAAAAAGTTCAACATCACTGACTATTAGAGAAATGGAAATCAGAACCACGAGATGCCATCTCACGCCAATCAGAATGGCGATTATTTAAAAATTAAGAAACAAGAGATGCTGGCAAGGCTGTGGAGAAATGGAAATGCTTTTACACTGTTGGACGGAGTGTAAATTAGGTCAACCATTGTGAAAGACAGTGAGGTGACTCCTCAAGGATCTAGAACCAGAAATACCATTTGAACCAGTAATCCTGTTACTGGGTATATACCCAAAGGAATATAAATCATTCTATTATAAAGATACATACATGTGTGTGGTCATTGCAGCACTATTCACAATAGCACACAGAATCAACCCAAATGCCCATCAATGATAGACTGGAAAAAAAATGTGTTACATACACACCATGGAATACTATGCAGCCATAAAAAGGAATGAGACCATGTCCTTTGCAAGGACAAGCATGGAGCTAGAAGCCATTATCCTCAGCAAAGTAATGCAGGAACAGAAAACCAAACACCTCATGTTCTCATTTAGAAGATGAACAATGAGAACACATAGACACAGGGAGAGAAAAAACACACACTGGGGCCTGTCAGCAGGGCAGTGGGAGGGAGAGGACCAGGATAAATAGCTGATGCCTGCGGGGCTTACTACCTAGGTGATGGGTTGATAGGTGCAGCAAACCACCATGCCACATGTTCACCTATGTAACAAACCTTTGCATCCAGCACATGTATCCTGAAACTTAAAATTATTTTAAAAAGGAACATTATGCTGAGCAAAAGAAACAAGACACAAAAGACCTCATATTATATAATTCCATTAATGATAAATTCTAGAAAAGGCAAAGCTTATATATGGACACATCGTGATGAAAAGAAGGTTAGTAGTTTCTTAGGGTTGGACATGGGGATTCCCAGGGGGTGGGTGGTAACTGAATACAAGTGGATATGAAGGAGCTTTCTGAAATAATAGAAATATTACTGATTTTTACTGTGATGGTGATGAGTCAAAACTCATCAAACTGTACACTTAATGCACATGCATTTAATTTTATGTCAATTATATACCTCAAAAGAGTATATTTTAAAAAATTATTTTTTGATTTAAGTGGTAGGTATGCCCAGTTACTTCTGATTTCACATGCTGAGAGGTCAGCAGTCAAGGAAAATACTGATCCTGCTGCAGGGGTCATTGACCTGCATTATTGAGAGGCTGTAGGGCGCTCCTATACATGCAGGCAGAGAGGCATTCATTTTGATGTTCATGTGATACACCAGGGTGTCTCTTAGAACTCCCCTACCCAGTTATAACAGTAAATGAATAAATCTAGCAGTCATGGCCTGAGAAGGACATGGTGACGGGGAGTTGAGCTCCCTTCAGGTTTAATGGTCTGGGTCATCTCATCAAGTAAACTGCTTAGACCAGCTGGGTTGGAATAGAACCTAGAATGGGTAACTAAGGAGGGAGATGACGCCCATCAGTGGGGCCTTGACTCTGGGCCACGGTGCATTATGAGGCTGCACTGGCTCCCACTCATCTGTCTCTGATAAGCTTCTTCAGGAAAAGAGACCTGAGAGAAACCTGGAGGCTCCAGAGTCAGACAGACCTGAGCTCAATTATAATTTCAAAAACTTCGCCAGAAACTAAACCCCAGAAGCAGTCTCACTTAATCTTTACATAAATACAATGTCCTAGATTTTTTTAAATTTTGAATATTTCAGTGTAAGGTTATATTCTCTCCTCTGACAATACATGAAACGTTGGGCCCTCCACGTTCCCACTGAGATTGCTGCAGTCAGCAGGCAGTCACTCCTGCTTCCTTGGGCTACCTACAGTAAGTCAGTGTTTTCATCTTTCCTTCTCCGATATATAATTTTTCAATGGAATTAAAAATCCGATTTTAGAACATTGTGTGGAATTAAGGGATACAGTGGAAATGTTTCTCTAGTTTTAGTCTCTGGAGAGTTACTGAGCCTTTCACTATTTAGCTTCAGGGCTGATATCCATCATTTTGCAATTCTGAGATTCCCCTCCAGCCACTCAAAGGATCATCAATATTGTAAGAGTGGATAAGCAAAGAGACCTTGCTTTGTTAATCTACAGCGTGTTTCACATGAATTTATAAACCTCATAAACATTTCTCGCTCCCTAGATAATCACTATCCTGTGATGTCCTCATGAAATGTAAGAAAACTTAACAGTCTTCAAACATCAATAATGACAGGCATATGTGCAGAGTCTGGGTCTGGATACCGGCCCCAGCCCTGCCACTCACTACAGCACCAAGTGACTCTGAGAAAGTCGTTTCACCTCTCAGTCTCATTTTCCTCATCTGTAAAATAAATGATTTGGATTCGTTTACCTCTAAGCTTTGCTCGAGCTTTAAAATTTTATATTCTATTCTTTGGCTAATGATCCTATTAAAAGTATATAATGTGGTACATCAGTAACTCTATGGAATTCTTTAAGGCCCATGACTGTTTCATGTTTCTTCATCATCATTCAAATCTATTTTCAGAATAGGAGTAGCTGTGTCATTTGCCCTCTGGGGATCTCCAACACCAAATATGGTGCATAAGGGTAAGGAGTGGGATTAGAAGTTATTTTATATCCCAGTATGTTGGTAGAAGGCAGAGTGGAAATCCCATCCCATAAAATAATGAATCCTTGGTTGCTAAGAACATCGCTGTTATAATGCTAGTGATGGTAATATCAGTCCTGACAAGTTTCCCTAGAACTGGATAATTTCAAACACATACCACTTCAGTGGGATTCCACCTAATGGTTTCCATTAGTGAGTCCAGTTCCATTTATCCCGTAGTATTTTCCAAAGGATGTTATCATCCTTGTCCCTCGTTTCTGCCTAACATCCATTAATCACACCTCTAGCCATGGTTTAAATGTATAGTGAGTGACTGCTAAAAATAGTAACCATATTTTCTGAGCCAAAAATCAAACCATATTGGGATTATTCAGAATTCTATACCTACCTAATAGCAAGAAATTTTACTGTGAAATAGTGTTTGAAATCTCAGCACAGATTATAGTTCATGTGGACAATGGACAGCATATTTGAAATCAGAATGATTATTGTATTTCTAATGTCCCTACCAATGTCAAGAAACTTGGTAGTTTGAACATGGTAGTATGGTTTGAACATGATAGTATGATTCTAACCATGTTCAAACCATAACAACAATAGCTGTTAGGTTCGTGCAAAAGTAATCACGGTTTAATGGCAAAACCACAGTTACTTTTGCACCAAGCTAATAGCTATTACATTTACTTTTCATGGCAAAACTGCAATTGCTTTTACACCAGCCTACTTTCTGGTGAACCCTTATCTTTGCAAGCCACTCGGCTCTCATCTTACTTCTGTCATCTCTTGGATCCTCACAACAATCTGATGATGTAGGCATCCTTATGAGTCCCATTTTGCAAATGACCAAACTGAGGCAGAGGCATTAAGTAATATGCTCCAAATCACAATGCTAGCAAAAGACATAGCTGGGATTTATACGTAGGCATGTCTGGCTCCAATAGTTCAAGTTCTTGGGCACTAGGCTAGACAGGACTGCCTCATAAACAAATTTCTAAGTCTAGAGGGACCTGAGAGACCATCTAATCCAGTCCAACTCTCTGAAAGATTAACTCATGTGTAAAAACTCAACTGGCTAGTTTGTGGTAGGCTAGGACCAAAGTCTCTGGCAGATATATTGCAACAAGTAAGAGCCAGGGTTTATCTAGTGGTCAAATTGTGCCAGGCACTGAGCTGTGCACATCTGATATATATTACCTTATTAGTCTTATCAACAACTCCAGGCACTATATTACCTCTACCTTATGAAAGAGGTAATTGAAGCATATCAGTTTATACAGTGTCACACAGAGCTAATAAGCCAGGATTCAAACCTTGCTAGTCAATCAGGGCTCAGGTAGGGAAAATGGCCCAATGTGGTGGTTCTAAAAGCTCCTCTCCCCCTCAGACCTGCACTCCACATCCCTGGGCTGAGTCTTGGCTGTGGCCATTCTTTTGTCATCATCTGAGCTCACTTCCTTTCTGTGGTTTGACACTGATCACAAATTGTCCTTTGAGCCAGTTCCTGAGTTACTGTACAGAATCCCTTTCCCACTTAAGCAATTCCTAAAACTACCTTGACGTATATCCAGCAAAGAGTGCAAGAATAATCATCCTCCAATTTCTCAACGTGTTTTAATCTTAAAAACTACTCCCCAAGAATTATGCAAACACTATGAATACTTTAATGGCTCTTGGTACATGTTACCAAATTGCCTCCAAAAAAGATTGTGAAAATAAACAGCAGCAAAATATGAAAATATCATGTCATCATTAGCATTGGATATTTTCACTAGGCTCTATTAACAACTTTAAAAATGCTTTATTATTTTAGTGTGCATTTATTTAGTTATAACTGAAATTGAACATTTGTTATAACTGAAATTGAACATTTTTCTGATATTAAAATAGTTGTATTTCTTTTATAAGTAATCTGTTCAAATCCCTCTTTTTAATGTAATCGTCTGCTGCGTATAAAATTTTTAAATGTATTGCCATAGGTAATAAATGTTGTCTCTGTCTTTATGTGCTCTTCCCTTTCCAACTTCTCATTTTGCTTCGGTTACTTATTGATTACAATGGTCAGAGAATTTTTGGTTTATTATCTCCCTTACCCCATTCTCTAATAGGAATATTTATTCACTGTAAGTAGCAATTTTATTGTTTTAAGATTCATATGTAGGACAAATAGTTTTCAATATGCTTACTATTGAATGCCAAAAGCCTTTAAGGCAGTATTTTTTTTCTGATTATACATTTCATACATGCCATACATTTTAATAAAAATGTTCTTCATAATTCTATAAAACATATACTTATTTAGAAAGCAGTTTTGGGCCTGAGTTGTCAATATATTTAAAGTTTATATTATTTATTTCTATTTGTATTATGTTACAATCAGACAATATACTACTGTATAAGAAATTATTATTTATTACTGTTTAATATATGTGAATATTTGGCCTAATATGAAAATGCTTCACATATGATTTAAGGGAAATATACTCTTGCTTTTAACAATACAAAATTTAATATGTCTTTTAATCTTACTTTGTAATTATTCAATTTTTCTGTTTCCTTACTTTTTCTTCCAGAATGTCATTTTAGAATCAAAATTTCTATCATGCTTATGTCATTTTCTCCACATATTTTAAACATTTTATAACACATAAATGTCATTGCTATATTATTTGGATGATAGTTTCAGTGCTACAGTTATTTACTAGTTATTCTAATTTTATGAATATAAAATAATTCTCTGTGAAATTTAAGATATCTTGTTAGTTTATATCTAATGATATTTACACGGATTTCTTGCTCTTTAGTGTTTATAGTTCACTGATACATTACATACTTTTATAGTTAATCTTTTTTTTGCATTTTTAAAAAATCTGAAACCTGTTATTTACCATAGACTTATTAGTAAATAAATAGTATTATAAGTATTATTATACATATTATATGTAGTATTATATATAAGTTATATTTGTTCGACTTCTGTACACTTTTTAGCTTGTTTACTTGATATTTAATTTTTCATTCAATAATGTTATAGATATTTCTTTATTTTTACCATCTTGATTTTTAAAAATGTAGCTTATACTGCTTTTTAATTCTGCTTATAATTTCATGAAAGTTTTTTGCATATATTTTCAACCTGTATTTATCTCACTTTAAAAACTCATAATTTTTATACTAATCACGGTGGACAAGAAATTTAGTGTGTAGGGTTGTATTTTTCATCCTGATATTTACTAGATGTTAAATTATCATTTGAACAAAATAGGAATAAAATTTCTGGGAAAGTATAAGGCCAGGAGAGAAGTCTGGCCTTAGCAGATATTAAAACATATTATGAAGCTTCATAGCATTGACTCTTAGACAAAAATAGCAACAGAACAAAACAACAAATTCTGAAACAGATCCAAATGTACATAGAAATTTACTGTACAATAAGGATAACATCTCAAATCGGTGGAGAAACAATTGTTAAAAAGTGGTACTTGAGGCCGGGTGCGGTGGCTCAAGCCTGTAATCCCAGCACTTTGAGAGGCTGAGGCAGGTGGATCACGAGGTCAAGAGATCGAGACCATCCTGGTCAACATGGTGAAACCCCGTCTCTATTAAAAATACAAAAAATTAGCTGGGCATGGTGGCGCGTGCCTGTAATCCCAGCTACTCCGGAGGCTGAGGCAGGAGAATTGCCTGAACCCAGGAGGTGGAGGTTGCAGTGAGCCGAGATCGTGCCATTGCACTCCAGCCTGGGTAACAAGAGTGAAACTCCGTTTCAAAAAAAAAAAAAAAGTGGTACTTGAATAACTGAGTAGTCATATAGAAAAAAAGATAAAAACTGGATTTATTTCTTTTTTGGTATATTAAGATAAATGTAAAATACAAGAGACATTTAAATATGTAAAATATAAAATCTATATGAATATAGAAGAAAATATAAATGAATTTCACTATAGGATAAATTTTCTAATGATTCAAAATTCAGAAAATAAAAAAATTATAAATTTGACAGATACAATATCTTAAGAAAATTTTTATAGCAAAAAGTTTTGTAAGCAAAGTGTTTATTGACAAGTGACAAAAACTGAAAAACATATTTGAAAATTAACCACTGAAAAGTGCTAATATTCCTAATGTATAAAAAACTTATAAAATAGAGAAAAAGAGCAATAACCCAAAGAACACCAAACAGGATATAGGAGTCAGCTGTTCACAGAAAAATAAAAAAGTAAATGGCCCTTAAAATGTGAAAAGATGGCCAATCTTGCTCATAATAGGAAAAGAAAAACTAATTAAAACTACATAAAGATATCACTTCTCACTATTAGAATGGTAAAATAGAATATATTTTTATAATATATTATATTGATGAGGTTGTATAGAAATAAGCATTTTTGTACTTAGCTGGTGGGAATGCAAATAGCATGATCCCTGGGTACAGGAATTTGGCAACATCTGCCAAAATTGTATATCCATATGGCCATAGACCCAAGAATCCTACCTCTGGGATGCAATCTCAAAGATATCTTGGCAAAATATGAAAAGATACATACACAGGTTATTTATGACAGTGCTTTTGTAATGTGAAAAGAAAGGAAGCAATTCAAATGCTTATTGATATGGGATTGGTTAATAAACTCTGGTACATCCACATAATAAAGTACTATACGTCAGTAAAAGACTATCTCTATAAGCTATGGTTCTCCAGGATGTATTACTAAACAAGAAAGCAAGCGTGAAGAACAATATACATACTGTGGTGCCATTTATGTTAAAGAAACAAAAAAGAGTCAGGGAATACACATACACACATATGTATGTAAGTGCTCACATTTTTAAATGAAAGCTATGTCAGAACCCTTCTTAAAGTCTTCTGACAGGGAGAGTGAAGAAATGGAAGTAGATAAAGCAAAATTTCACTGAAAATACTTTGCTTTGCATTTCTGACTTTGGAACCATGTAGGTATTTCACATAAATACTTGCAAAACAAAATTGTATCAATGAAAAAGCAATCTCTAAATATTAAAAGCAAAATAAAATGAACAAAACTTGTATCACTTTGGTGGTTCAATCATATAGTGATTAAGTGACATTGAAACACAGTAATTTTATCATACATCCCTAGTGGGATATGTCCTAAAGACAAAATAACTACAAAAGAATCTTAAATAAGAGTGGTTGTGTCAATAATATTTTTATACTTTTATATATAAATAAGAAATTATGTTAATGAAATTTGAAATCAAGACTTTTAGCATAAAAATACAAATATTAAATCAAAGAGGTTAAACTTAAGTGTTATAATCTTAAATTTGAATTTGAAGTAATTTGTATGGTCTTGTGATATATTTTTTCTTAGGAAAAAAAAATACACATTTCCTGGTTCTGTTTACTCAAAAACTGAGAAACAATGATCATCTCAGTAGCAATGAACACCTCTAGTGCTCAGATTGTGGTCCCTAAATACCATTTATAACTGGAGTAACCAGGAGTCCTTGGAGATGGCTGATCAAAGAAATATACAAGATGAGCCTGGAACATCTTGTCATACCAGAAGACAAAGATGCTATCAGAAAATCTTCATTTGTATCAAAATGACCTAAGAACTAATTTGGAAAACTTTCCACCATCTAAAGATGGAACAACTTGATCATCAACAATTAAATAATTACACATCAAACATGTTGAAATCCTTGAGTTTATAAAGATACGTTTTTTAAACTCCTTGTTGTTTTCCTTTAGAGGATGCCAAAGAATCAATTTATAATTATAAAAATGTAAATATTTAAGTGTTCTCACCACACACATATTTACACGCACACACACACACACACACACACAATGGTAACTAATTGTAATGATGAATATGTTTATTAATTTATTTGTGGTAATCATTTCACAATGTATACATATATCAAGTCTTCACATTGTATACCTTGAATATGTACAATTTATATTTATCAATTATAGTTTAATAAAACTGGAAAGAATAATAACAAAAAATAACGATTGGTAAATGAAGAGAAAGAATCGAGCATTTCTCTTAACTTACCTACACAAACCATACTTAAGATAAACAAATCGTTGATGTGGCCAAGGGTTTTTTGTTGTTTTTGAGCATTTCAGCTAATAAATAAAGAGGAAATAACACTTTTCAATCCTTAATGAAATGATGAATCTAGAAAAAAAATAGTTTCTGCTAAAAAATTACATAAAATACTGATGAAGGATTTATAAGGTATAATCCAGATTGTCAGCATCTGTATCCACCAAATAAATATCACAAAAGGGAGATACCTCAGACACTTTTCTGTAGAAGCAAACACTAACAATTAAGCATTTTTGTCTTAAAAGAACACACACACAGCAATCAGATAAGGTATCTAGATTGGCCCTGTACAATATTTTCTAAGTATTTGAAATGTGGCTAATTTGAACTGAGATATGTTATAAAAGTAAAATACATATGGGATTATGACTACTTAGTAAAAATAGTAAAATATTTCATTAATAACATTTTAATATAGTAGATATTAAATGATAATATTGGGGATATACTGAGTTAAACAAAATACTGCATAATATCAAAATCAATATGACTTACTGCTGGTGGGAATGTCAAATGGTACTCCACTTTGTAAAAGAGTTTAGCTATTTTCTAAAATCTTCAACCTATACCTACCATATGACCCAGTCATTGCAGTCTTAGATATTCACCCAAAAGAAAAGAAATATCATGTCCATAAAAGACTTGTGCACAAATGTCACAAGCAGCTTTATTTGAAATCGCAAAAACTAGAAACAACCCAAATATCTAACAGCGGGTTAATGGATACACAAGTTGTGGTATATTGGCATATTTGTACAGTGGAACAATGCTTAGCAATGAAAAGGAATGAACTGTCCATTCAGACATCAATGTAGATGAACCTAAAAATAATTATAAATGAAATAAGCTATCTATCTAAAAAATTAGTACATATTATATGATTCCATTTATGTAAAATTTTAGAAAATGCAAGTTAATATGTAATGACAGGATCAAATCAATCATTGCCTAAAAATGGGGAGAAGCAGAGGGACAGGAGAATGGGATTGCCAAGGGGCATAAGGAAACTCATGAGGTGGTGGATATATTCAATATCTTGATTCTGGTGATGGTTTCAAATTGTACACTTTAAATATGTTCAGTTTATTATATGTCCATTAGCTTTAATAAAGCTATTATAAAATTAATTCCATCAGTTTCTTAGTACTCTCTTTAGGTATCTACTGGAAAATTTGCAATTATTTATGTGGCTTGAATTACATTTCTGTTGGTGAGTGCTGGTCTAGACCTAACCACCATTTTGTAGAGAATATGGGGGACAAAAAGGCACTTTAAGCAAACCATTGGCATTCAACCAACAAAACTCAGAATGTGGACTCTGTAGAATAAATGACCGGGTTTCTTCAACAGATACATGACGAGTGAATTATGAAAATTAGATTAAAAAGGGAATAATGAAAATTAGCAGTGTGTGAGCTTCTGGGACTCTGCTCTGAACATTCAAACCAAATGAGAAATTTGACTACTGATTTTTTGAAGTCATTAAAGAATTGACTATTAATTACGTTGGGTATACTGGTTCATCCAGACTCTCTCACCTCAGCCCACCAGAGAGGACAGCTCTGCTCTCCATAACTTCCACAAAAGACAGATTGAATGGCTTTACTTTCAAAATCCTCCTCACAAATGCCTGATTATTTGTCCTCCAGACATGTATCCCAGTAAGTGCTGAGGAAAAGAGAGAAGGTCAACTACGACCATCCTCAGAAAATTAAGGTTAAAGTAGCACTTAGAGCCATGGGAAAATTATCTGTGACTGTGTCAATATCATGACTAGATTCAGTAGTAACACCCAGTAATTTCCCACTTTTTTTTTCCTCTTTTTGTTTTCCTGGAGTCCTCAGGCATTAATCTTGTTCTCCGTCACTGTAACCACCATTTATTCCTCCTCCCATAATTTTTCCCTCAGTCCTTTGTATAATAAAACTTAGGTACTCATATGTTTTTCATCTCAGAACAATCAAATGAGCCCATACATCATTTTCTAAGCCTTTATTTATTTATTTATTTATTTTTGAGACGGAGTTTCACTCTTGTTACCCAGGCTGGAGTGCAATGGCGCAATCTCGGCTCACCGCAACCTCCGCCTCCTGGGTTCAGGCAATTCTCCTGCCTCAGCCTCCTGAGTAGCTGGGATTACAGGCACGCGCCACCATGCCCAGCTAATTTTTTGTATTTTTAGTAGAGACGGGGTTTCACCATGTTGACCAGGATGGTCTCGCTCTCTTGACCTTGTGATCCACCCGCCTCGGCCTCCCAAAGTGCTGGGATTACAGGCTTGAGCCACCGCGCCCGGCCCTCTAAGCCTTTATTTTTAGTGATCCAAACAGAGCTCAGATCTTTTTTAATGAAAGAAAAATGAGGTCACAAAAAACAAATACAAATCACTGAGTTAGCTTTCATTTGTACTTGAGTCTATTACTGCAAGTCCTTTAGTTTTTCAAACATATTACTACCCCAAATGTGGTCCATAAACAGACTACTCCAGAAACTGAGAGTAAGAATTTTGATACACTTGAATAGCAGTTTAGCAGGGTAATTTTATATCTTTTAAAACTAATAAAGTGGGGCTTGTATTTTATGTTTTACCTTTAAATATTTATTGTTCTAGTAATTCATTTTTGCTATATTAATCCAAAATAACTTAGAACTGTTCCAAAAGTATCAGATATTTTTAACCCTAGCAAATAATGTCTACCAAAATCTGGTTGGCAGATCATCTGCTTCTGAAACGGGTGCCTGTTACAAATGCAGATTCCTGGGCCCCATCTAGGACCAACTGAGAATAAAAGTTGAGAATCTGCATTTTTTTCCTTCAACATTTACTTATTTCTTAATTGATAAATAAAAATGGTATCTAGTTATCATGTACATGTTATTTTGAGTGTGGGTTAGCAAAATCAAGCAAATTAACCTATGTATTATCTTATTTTTGTCGTAAGCACACTTAAAATCTACATAGCAATTTTCAAAAATGCATTACATTGTTTAGCTATAGTCACTATGTTGTACAATAGGGCATTTGAACTTCTTCTTCCTTCCTAACGGAAAATTTTGTGTGCTTTGACCAACATCACCTCAACCTCCCTAACCCCAGGACCTGGTAACCATCATTTTATTCTCTTCTTCTATGAGTTTAACTTTTTTAGCTTCCACATATAAGTGAGATGCTGTGGTATTTGTCTTTCTGTGCCTGGCTTATTTCACTTAACATAATGTCCTCCAGGTCCATCCCTGTTGTTACAAATGGCAAGAATTTCCCCCACTGACTTTTCATTGAGCACATGAAGCTGGCTGTCCTCAAGTTGCCTAAATTTGGTCTAACAATTACTTGTAAAAGTAAAATTTAGGCAAGTTGAGGACTAACCTATTCCAAGTGAAAAAGCCAAGTAAGCAAAGAAGACATAAAGCCCCACCCTGGTCAAATCTCCATTGATGTCACAAGATTTGGCTAAAACACGACAATGGCTTGGGCATGGGGTATGATTATGGTGAGCTAACTGGAAAAGCAGACTCTCTTTTATTTCATTACACTCTGGCAGAGTCAAAGAAGAGGGGCTGATAAAATATTTTCCTCATAATAAATTTTTTTTCTGTGCTCCTGTTATTAAAAATCCCATACACTGAGTTCTGGAGGCGACATTGCTCTGGAAGTTACCTTTTGAAAAAGAATACCACATCTAAATTTTATATTTACATAGTGTTTTCACTTACTTCAGCTTTTCCCAAATCTTTGTTTATGCCACAGGCCTTAATCTTATTTCAACCAAAATAGAAGCAAATAACTTGAAAAACAAACTCTCAATATTTTTGCATCTCTAGTTCATTTTCCAAAAGGTCAGTGTTTTACATGTGTCAGTCTTTTACTGCAGACACCAGTAATGTATCTACTACATTCCATTTTCTAGAATTAGCTGCAATTTACATGAGATCTGTCTTGTTGAAATTCAGACTGGCTGTGTTCCTTCCTTTGATTCAAATAACAGCAATTTGCTTCCTTTAATAAGCATATATTTTCTCTTCAATATTTTCTTTCACTATACTAGAGAAAAACTGGTTAAATGAATGTTTAAAAGTGAGTTGAGGCTTCTCTGCCCAGGCTCAGGGGTTAGCAACCAGGCTCTGCTTTCTCTGCTGAGTCCTCCCATGTGGTTTTAAGTCCTGTGTTCTCAAAAGGAGGCAGTAGAGCTAACAGAGAGCTTTGGCAGCCAAAGCATGATAATGACATGAGAACACGTGATGGGGACAAGTACACCATGGTGTTCAAATGGGGCCTTGGTGATGACTTTTTAAAGGACATCCTGCTGACTTCCAGCAAACAACTGTGGGCTTTCTTTTGTTGTCACCTCAACTACATAATCACAGTTCTATGTCATCAGGTATCCTATAATCACCTGTCTTGTTGTGCCAGAAATAAAAGGGTTTGCATTTCCTTTGATTCACTAGAAAACTAAAAGCAACAGATCCCAGGGACAGAATCTGGAAAATATACATTCCTCATATGAAATTACAATTATTGGGAAGACACATTTCAAATAGTTCAACAAAAAAATCTGAGACAGCAAGAAGGATTAAATAAACGTTGAGGTGAGGGGCATCTGAAACTCCTGGCATTGGGGCTGTCTTAACCCTCAGACCTCAATTTCCCTATCAGTTAAAGTAAGAGGAATAGATGATATTGCTTCCCAATAATCCTTTTCAAAGCTCATTTTTATTAGGCATGTTTCCTGAGGAATACTTTCTGAAAATATTTTTCAACAAAAGAATTGATTATAAAATAACAATTCAAATGATTTCTCATTTTTTCATTCAAAGACATATATAACTGTTAATCAGAGCTTCCAATCAGCAAAAGATTGACAAGGTTGGCACATTAAGCTGACAAAGTATTTGCCAAAGGCAAATAAGCTTAATTTGGTTAGCTTGCATGATTTTATCATGGGAAAATGTATGGTTTCTGTTCAATTCTTAGAAAAACTGAAAGTAGCTTAATGGACTCCTTTTGCTATCTGGGCAGACCCTGAAGTTAGAAGACTTTGGGATAGTGATTATCATGTTTCTCTTCCACTAATGATTTCTGAAGTTCTATTATTCTTCTATTCTTACCAAATTGGACAAGGTAAATGGAGACTTAAAGAAAACTTCACAATAGAAAAGGAATCTAAAGAAATATACTAAACTATTCCTTTCTTCTAATGGCCAGAACAATAATCTTTATTATCAATTGGCAACCAATCATTTATTTTTTGTAGACATTTCAATGTCAAAAACGAATAATTTTCCTCAGGGTTTTCATAAGCATGGTTGTATTCACTTTCTTTTATCAACCAAAGGACAGCAGCTTCGAAAGAAAATTTAGCTTCTGGAGTTTCACCCTTGACTGATCCTTGACATCATAACCAATCATCAAAAACAATGTCAAGAGGATATTCATGAGACAAAGAGCTAAGTTTCCTTCAACCTAAGCTTTAAGATAACTCTTATCTGCTGGGGGCTTATCAGTTGAGGCAAGTAGGATGTACTTCATTGATCAAAAACCTCCCACACTGTTGACCCACCCTATCTCATCCTTGGTCATTCCAGTAATTAAAGATGAAATCCAAACTTGTTTTATCAATCAAGGCTCTGAAGTCTAACTTCAATCTGTGTCTTCAATCACATCTCCTTCACAGTTCAGTTTAACTAAACAACCATTCACAAGTACCTTCTGTATGCCAGATCCTTGGATGAACAATAGGGATGTGAAGACAAATAAAGCGCTAACACTATCCCTGCCCAAAAGAAGCTCACAGCCTCTTCCTTGTGTGAGGAGGAAGGTGTTGACATGGATTTAACAGAGAATACACTGGTCCTGCCTTCTTAGATTGTTGTGAGGATTAAATGAAATAACACATAGAAAGGGCTTGACATGGCATTAGGCATAGAGTGACATCTGGCTAAAATGGTGTAATGGGATGTGACAGGTCTCTCATGTGTACCTTCCACTTCCCTGCTACTCCCCCACCCACACATCCTCACACACAGCAGCCCATTGCCCCATCTTCCAAACAGATCCAACCACATAGTACATTGACAAGTCATTTTGATCATACTGAAAATTTCAGGAAGATTTGGGGAAGAGAATTTAGAGACAAATGTGGCAAACTTCTCCATTAGACATTTCTGTACCTCCTCTGAACATTTCCCCTCCAAGTTCTGCCACTCATCTCTCTACTCTCCCAGACAATATCATTCCATTGGGCTGAGCTCCAGTCTTTCTCACTCAGGGAGAAAAAGCAGCCTAATAGTTTAGGGGCTGTGTCCCCTTAGAAATCACTTGAATTTCTAAGTATTATCCAAGCATGCCCCATTGCTGCTGTTCTAGAAGTGTATGGAGAGGTTGGTAGAGGGGAGTCTCTCCCTGTGATGGTTAATATTAAATGTCAACTTGATTGGATTGGAGGATGCAAAGTATTGTTTCTGCTATGTCTGTGAGAGTGTTACCAGAAAAGAGTAACATTTGAGTTAGTGGACTGGAAGAGGCAGACTCACCCTCAGTCTGGGTGGGTACCATCCATTCGGCTGCCAGCATGTCTAGAAAAAGCAAGCAGAAGAAGGTGACATGAGCTGACTTGCTGAATCTTCTGGCCTTCATCTTTTTCCTACTCTTTTCATCCAGGAAGGATGCTTCTTGCCCCTGAACATCAGACTCTAGGTTCTTTGGCCTTTGGACTCTTGGATTTACACTAGTGGTTTCCCAGGGGCTCTTGGACCTTCTGCCCCAGACTGAAGGCTGCACTGCCAGCTTCCCTACTTTTGAGGTTTGGGGACTTGGACTGAGCCATTACTGGCTTCCTTGCTCCTCAGCTTGCAAATGGTCTATCATGGAACTTCCCCTTGTGATCATATGAGTCAATTCTCCTTAATAAACTCCCTTCAGTAAATACATATATCCTATTAGTTATGTTCCTCTAGAAAACCCTGATGAATATACTCCCTTACAAATTTTTCACTCAATAAAAATCAGATCTGTGGTAAGGAACAGAGGCCAATACTGCCCTTCTAAGAAAATAAAATTTTTTCCACGCTTTTGGGGTCAATAACAATCAGCACCTAATTTGCTTGAACCTGAAAAATCTCTCCAGACAATTTCTGTTATTAAATGTCACCAGGGCAGAGAAAGAGATGGCCAATGGAAAATTTCTTTTCCTGGATTCAACTCTTCAATTCTGCCTTTAACACTGCTTCCAGGATCAAGAACCCAGTTTTTCCAGCTTGTCCAGAGCTTTACTCTCTGTGCTATCCTTGTCCCTCAGATACTCCCTGGATACATCCCCACTCTATGGACGTCATTCCACTCCCCATGGTTTGCTGGTACATACAAGTAGAACTACGTTGCTTAGAGCAGATTTCTCTTGCTCTCTACATTTTCCCCTTCCATTGCATGGAATCAGAAAGTTACACCAATACTACATGAAACTCTGAGCAATACCTTCCTCTGCAAGTACCCCCATCTCCATGGGTCCAACCATTAAGCTCTTGATTCCCTTTACAACTTCCTCAGTAGGGAAAGGATTAAGCCATCATGAACACCACGCTGAATATTGTGGTTTTGGTTCATGCTATTACTCAATATAGCTATTACTCAAATGTTCTACAACTGTGGAGAAATTTCCTTGAGTATTGAATCATTTAAACATTATGCAGCAGTACAATAAATAGGTGTCATTTTATACTTCACTAGATTTTGTGACTGCTATATTCATAATAGGAAAGGTCACTTTGCTGTGACTTCACATGCTTCTCACTCCCAGATGAACCTCCCTCCATTTGGACTCCAACTCCCTGGACAGGGAGACAAATGAGCTTCTGCCGCTATATTTAAAGAGAGCTGATATATTCTACCACAGAAAAACACATTCTCATTTGGAAGCCTCAGAAGGACAGAATGTGGTCACCACTGTCCCTGGGAGTTTTTGCAAACACAATTATCCTAAGGAGAAAGCTGACTTTATTCTAAAGCACATGGATTCATGTTCCAGCACCTAGAACCTCGCAGGAGCTCTGCCATCTCATCTCCTGGGAAGTTCTGCTAAAACTCAAACAGTGAAGAGCAGTTTCCCACATGTCTGGCAGCTCAGAGATCCATGTCTGCTCCACACAGCTGTTTACTTGGCACCCAGGCAGAGCTGGTTCCTCTTTTTCTCATGCTATCAAGATGTTCCTTGTTTCTGATAATGACTATTAATAATAATATTTACACAAACAAGCCCTTCATTGTGCCAAAAGATCTCAAAATGCTTCAGAACTAGTCTGCCACAAATTCAGGGCCAGATTAGTGCAGTGGAGCATCCAGCATGATCTCTGAGAGCAGTCAACTGATTGTTGAGAGAGCACAGCAGAAGGAACACTTTCTGTCCATAGGACAGTGTGCATGGACCAGCTGGAAAAGGGCTGGAAAGGAGCACTGGGACATTCTAGGGGATGTGTACTAGTTAAACTGCATACAGACTAACATGGGATGCTCAGATGCAACTCTGCCATAATAAAGAAGCTCATGTTGTCTGTTTGTTGTCTTTGGCTGCCAATTTTCTTCTCTACCTTCTTTGGAAAATTACATTCTCATTTTCTCTTGGGGAATGGGCTCCACCTCATTGAATACAGTTGAATGAAACAGTTATTCAAGATGCCTTGTGCTCTCTAGATAAAGAGCAGGCAGGTGACCCAATACAGGTTAGTGGCCCAACTTTTTCCTAGAATTAGAGTCAGATGAGAGTGATGGAGACAAAGAAGCTGGTTGAAGCTGATGAATTCCAGCAGCAAAGCCTGACAGTACTCACACAGTTCTACTACAAAGACTTCAGAGTCACTTGTTTTCTCTTCTTTCTTTGTCTGGTTCTTTAGTCATTCATGTTGCTTTGTTCTGTGTTGTTTTGTCTTGTTTTGTTTGTTTAATGTTGTTTCCCACAGCTTTCCTATAATTTGTTTGTGCTTAGTTTAACCAGAGTACACTTTGGTTGCTTGCATCAAGGTACTCTGATGTAAGGGATTTAGTGTTTTGGGAAACATTTTATTCCTACACATGCTGGACTCTATTGATAGGATACAGCAGACAGGTAACGTTAGGATGAATGTGCAGTTGGTAAGGAGAAAGTGGAGCAGTGGCCAGAAGCATAGGGTCGCCTGTGCTAGATGCCTAAGAGCTGGAGAAGGTGACTGGTTTCACCAAACTTGTACAACTGTGGAGAAATTTCCTTGAGTTTCCTTCTCCTTTAGGCACATACTAAATCGAAGGAAAAATTAGAGACCAAAAATAAATGTTTAGTTTCTTTGGAATACAGGCAAACTCTAACCCAGCACGTGAACCAGTCTGGCTTGAGACTGTGGAGACAAAGGGCTGAGGCAATCATGTAAGGCATTGATGTCCACGGATGTAAGATGTTTTCCCATGTGGCCTGTTCATGCCCACACACCACAGACTGTCCCTGCAGCAACGGCCTAGGACTATACTCATAGGCCACTGTGGACCAGGAAATTCTGAACAGTGGACCCTCATGCTCACAAAAGTGTTAAGCAGAAAGCCAACTGATTCCAGGTGTATAGACACTAAACTCTTCATAAACCAGGAAATGTTTGTGCTACAAATAACATTATTCCACACAAAGCATTTTGTTTCTTCATAAGAGGAAAAGAATGAAGGTGGAATTGGAGGTTAGTTTCATTGAAAATAGACCTCTTAATTGGTGCCATGACTGGATAATCTTTCACATAGATTGATTAGAAGAAATAAGTTTCCAAATCCAAAATTTTTAGTTCATTCTAAGTATGGTCTAAATGTATCATATGCTGGTCATAACTCAACATATTCTAATTGATGGATAAGACCAATCAATAGCTGATATTTAGGTAGGATATTAAACTGCTGGAAAGGCCACAGCAAAATGCCACAGACTGTGTGGCCAAAACAACAGAAATATTTTCTCACAGTTTGGAAGCCCAAGATCAAGGTGTCAGCAGATCTGCTTTCTCCTGAGGCCTCTCTCCTTGACTTGACCTTCTCATTGTGACCTTACACGGTCTTTCCTCTGTGTGTATGCATCTCTGGTATCTCTCTATATGGTCTAATCTCCTCCTTTTTTAAAAAAAATGTTAATTTTTTTTTTAATTTTTAGTGTTAATACCCAAGGTATTTATTATTTTGTGTTGAACTGATACATGATTACATTATTTGTCTGTTTATCTACCTATGATCATTTTTGACCTGTATATCAATGTGATATACCACATAACAGAAAGATAAAAATTACATTATTATCTCAACAGCTGCATAAAAATCATTCAACAAAATCCGACGCCCTTTTAAAAATATTCAACGAATTAGATACAGAAGGAATCTAGCTCAACACAGTAAAGGTCATATAGGAAAAGCTCATAACTAACATTACCCAGTGGTGAGGAAGTGAAAGCTTTTTCTCTAAGATCAGAAACAAGATAAAGAGGCCACATTTGCCACTTCTCTTCAACATGGTTCTAGAAGTCCTTTCAGTTAAGACTTTCAGAGGCAATTAGGCAACAAAACTAAATAAAAGCAAATTGAAAAGGAAGAAGTAAAATTATCTCTGTTTGCAGACGGCATGATCTTATATCTAGAAAACCCTAACAACTCTAGTTGTTAGAAGCCATACAAAATTCAGCCAATCTGCAGGATACAAAATCAATATACATAACTCAGTTGCTTTCCTATACACTAACAATGAATTATCTGAAAAGAAAATAAGTTTTAAATTCCATTTACAACAGCATCCAAAAAAATAAAACACTTGGGAACAAATTTAAGGACGTGTAAGACTTGTATACTGAAAAATATAAAACACTGATGAAATAAAGTAAAGTAGACACAACTGTATACATGAAAAGACATCCATGTTCATGGATTGGAAGAATTCATACTGTTGAAATGTACTTACCCAAAGCAATCTACAGATTTAATGCAATTTCTATCAAAATCCCAATGGCATTTTGTACGAAAATAAAATAATCCTAAAATTTATATGGAACTACACACACAAAAAAGAAAAATAGCCAGAGCAATTTCAAACAAGCCAAAGCTGAAGACATACACTTGCGAGTTTCAAACAGATTTTAGAGCTACAGGGATTAAAATAGCATGGTACTGTCATTAAAAGATGTATAGACCAATGGAATAGAATAGAGAGTTGAGAATTAAACCCATGCGTATATGGTCAACTGATCTTTGACAAGGGTTCCAAGAATGGGAAAGTATATTCTCTTCAATGGGAAAACTAGATATTTGCACACAAAAGAATAAAATTGTACCCCTAACTTACACTACTTACACAATTTAACTCAAAGTGGACTAAATACTTAAATGTAAGACTGGAAACCATAAAACTCCTAAAAGTCAACACAGAGAAAAACCTTATGGACATCGTCCTTGGCAATGACTTCTTGAATATGACACAAAGACACAAGCAATAAAAGCAAAAACAGATAAGTGGGAGTACATCAAATGAAAAGACTTCTTCTGCATAGCAATAGAAATAATCAACAAAATTAAAACGCTGTCTTCAGAATGGGAAAAAGTATTTGCAAGCCATATATCTGGCAAAAAGTTAATACTCAAAATATATAAGAAATTCCCAACCTCATTTTCTTATAAGATACCAAATTGGATTAGGATCCATACTACCAATGTACTTTTAATTCAATTACCTCTTTCAAGGCTCTACCTCCAAATTTAGTCACATTTTGAGGTACAGGGCATTAAGAACTCAAACATGAATTTGGAAGAATACAATTAAGTCTAAAGCAGTTAGCAGGGAATAATTATAAGATGAATGAATGTCACAACTTTTTTATGAAAGTGAATTGAATCCTAATGTAAGTCCTTCTATTTTGATTGTTACTAACTGTATTCATTTCCTATAGCTTCCTTAGCAAAATGCCACAAACTGGTTGACTTAACAACAGAAATCATGACTAAAACACCAAAAGCAATAGCAACAAGGGCCAAAATTCACAGATGGGATCTAATTAAACTAAAGTGCTTCTGCACTGTGCAAAAGAAACTATCATCAGAGTGAACAGGCAACCTATAGAATAAGAGAAAAGTTTTGCAATTTATCCATCTGACAAAGGGCTAATATCCAGGATCTACAATGAACTTAAACAAATTTACAAGAAAAAAACAATCTCATCAAAAAGTAGGTGAAGGATATGAACAGACACTTCCCAAAAGAAGGCATTTATGTGGCCAACAAACATGAAGAAAAGCTCATTATCACTGGTCAGAGAAACACAAATCAAAACCACAATGAGATACCTTCTCATGCCAGTTAGAATGGTGATCATTAAAAAGTCAGAAGACAACAGATGCTGGAGAGGATGTGGAGAAATAGGAACACTTTTACACTGTTGGTGGGAATGTAAATTAGGTCAATCATTGTGGAAGATAGTGTAGTAATTCCGCAAGGATCTGGAACCAGAAACACTATTTGACCCAGCAATTCCATAACTGGGTATATACCCAAAGGATTATAAATCATTCTACTATAAAGACACATGCACACCTATGTTCATTGCAGCATTGTTTACAATAGCAAAGACTTGGAACCAACCCAAATGCCCATTAATGATAGATTGGAAAAAGAAAATGTGGCACATATACACCCTGGAATATTATGCAGCAATTAAAATGGATGAGTTCATGTCCTTTGCAGGGACATGGATGGAGATGTAAACCATCCTTCTCAGTAAACTGACACAAGAACAGAAAACCAAACACTGCATATTCTCACTCATAAGTGAGAGTTGAACAATGAGAACACATGGACACAGGGAGGGGAACATCACATACCAGGGCCTGTCATGGGGTGGGGGTCTAGGGGAGGGATAGCATTAGGAGAAATACCTAATGTAGGTGATGGCTTGATGGGTGCAGCAAACCATCATGGCACATGTATACATATGTAACAAACCTGCACATTGTGCACGTGTCCCAAACTTAAAGTATAAAAATAAATAAATAAATAAATAAATAAATAATTTTTTAAAAAAGAACAACAGAAATCTATTTTCTCAAAGTTCTAGAGACCAGATGTCCCAGATCAAGGTATCAGCAGTCCATACTTCCCCAACAGTGAGAGGAAAGGATCTGTTCCAGATACCTCCTAGCTTCTGTGAGCCTTAGGCATTCCTTGGCTTCTGGATGCGCATTTTCTTCCTGTGTCTCTTAGAAGGCATTCCTCCTGTGTACATGTCTGTCCACATTTTCCCATTTTATAAGGACATTAGAATTAGGGGCCTAGCCTACTCCAGTATGATCTCATCTTAAATAATTCTACCTGCAATGACCTTATTCCCAAATAAGGTTATGTTCTGGGTTACTGGAAGTTAAACTTCACTATGTGAATACTGAAAAGGACACAATTCAATCCATATACCTTATAAAATGTTAAAATAATTCATTGTCATAGACTGAAATCAAGAATCCTGAACTCTAAACAGACTTTCACCTCCTCTCCCTCACTCACTCACTCCTACAAAAAAAAAAAAAAAAAAGAAAGAAAAGAAATAGTTTGAAGTATTATTCATGGGTCAGTCAGGTCCAAATCTCTTAGCCAAAATTAGTTTACTATGTTTGAAGTTTAAATAATTGCATAATAAGTGAATTTCCTAAGTGATCACCTTGCTGGAAACATTAATGTATTATTTGATTATACTAAACAGATAAATGGTTCACATGAGAAATATGAGAAATTCTGTAGATCCTGTGATCTGTCACTGACCAACTAGTTGGTTTCTGCTAAAGTCCAGAGAATCTTCATTCATTATCAAAATCCAATCAAATCAAAACCAATGTTTTAAGTGAGCCTAGAGCTCTGCATAGGTAAATCCTTCTCTGTCTTGGGCTAAGCACACTAAAAAATTTTCTTTAAAAGCATTGTATTTAAGCTTTACAATCTTTATTTTGAACATCTGAAAGTCAGAAAAAAAAGTTATTTGAATTAGTTCCCATTTGGATAAAGTAGCTTAAGTAAAATAACAACCATCTAATTTTTAATAGCTGTCAATGGCTCTTCATGGTGGCTCTTTATTGAGGATTTTATGTAACTTGGCTTTGTAGTTATTTTTAGTTACTGTGACCTCATTTCCCCCTAGATTTTACCCTCTAGAATCAGATTTAATTCAATGCCTAAAATGCCTGTGTGAAGATAAACAAAAAAGAAAGAAGCAAAATTTTAATCCTCCTAATAAAAGATGAAAGATTTCAAAAAATACATGCTCTGCTCAGCAAAATACAGTAGACAATCAGAAATGATGCTCCAAGAGATGGAAATCAAAACAGATGGGGAGAAACTTTCAAGGTCATCTGGACTGGCTTGGATAATAATTCACCCAAATCACATAAAGGTTAAGGGAATAAAGAAGACAGTATTAATCATCAGAAATAAAACAAAGAGCCTGAATTATCTATTTAGGTATACAATTTTTATAAAGAGTATAATACATCAACTTTGGAAGTTACATTCTATATATTTAACTTTTAGTTGATATTTAAAAAGGTATATGTGTATATTCATTATATTAGTAAATATACACAGGAAACTAGAATTATTTTTTTTTGAGACAGAGTCTCACACTCTGTTGCCCAGGCTGGGGTGCAGTGGCATGGATCTCAGCTCACTGCAACCTCCGCCTTCCAGGTTCAAGCAATTCTCCTGCCTCAGCCTCCCGGGTAGCTGGGATTACAGGTGCATTCCACCACGCCTGGCTAATTTTTGTATTTTTAGTACAGACGGGATTTTGCCATGTTGGCCAGGCTGGTCTTCAACTCCTGACCTCAGATGATCCACCCTCCTCAGCCTCCCAAAGTGCTGGGATTACAGGAGTGAGCCACTGCACCTGGCCAGGAAACTGGAATTCTGACTGATGTTTAAACTTTGGGCACTGCCTCCAAAGTACAGTGATAGAGAAAGAAGGCACCCAGATCAAATGTCACATATGGGACAGTTTTGTGTCAAACTTCTAAATTTCTACAAACAAATGTATACACACAAAAAGATCACATATTGATAAATGAGTATAATCGTGATGGTTTATATGTCATTTGGACTTTATTACTTTTCTGTTAAGTCAGAAAGGGCTTCCTAGAAGGTAAAGCAGAAATAGGGACAAGGTGGCATTAGTAACTGAGGCCTCTGGCCCCTTGACATTCATCATCTTAAACCAAATTCAGATAATTCTCAATACTATTTGCCTCTGTACACATATGTATACAGCCCATGTGATCCTTAAGTGTGATGGTGGGAAGGGCTGAATCAAACATACCTAAGACATCTTTTGATGAGATTTTATGCCTTAACTAGAATTATTGGGTAAACAGGGATCTGCTTTTTTGTGTGTGTGGGGGGGGCGCTTTTTTTTTTTTTTTTGGTTGCTGTGATACTTCAACGTGTCTTTCCTCAGATATACAAAATTTGTGCATTATGGTTTAAGGCTGAAATTACCCTTTCACTAACAAATCCTCTTGAAAGTTTTATATTATGGTGGTAACAAAGGACAACATAAACTTTTGAAAGTTTACAGAGCTATTGTTATTGGTATAGTTTTTTCATCTTCACTACAGCATCACAGCACCGTAGTGCCTCTGTTTGATTCTTCTACTGAATGTGCCTTTACTAAAATTAACTTCAATAAATTGATGCTTTGAAAACTCTGGTCAATGACTGTTTTAAGTATAGCAGTGAAATCAGAAGATTGAACAAGATGATTCTTGATCAATTTGGTGAGCGCAACAGGAAGCATAGCAAATCCAGCAAAGCAATATGTGCATAGAAATGACCCCAGGTGAATCCTTAAACCATAGAAATTACGCTTAATTTTTGTGATTTTTCTTACACAGATACTTGTTTGTGATACCTAGTCCAGTAGAGAAGGGTTTTGCTAAAGTCTTTGTTACAGGGGGAGGGAGAAAACAAAGTAATTCCATCAAGCAAAAAAATTTGCAGAACTTAAATATATTTTTTATGCAACATTTACCCCAAGGATTATGAAAGCAGCAGAATTGTGAATGCCAGTTGGGTAAGTGACTAGAGAATTGGCATTCTTCCCCCACCTAAAAGAGAAATGACCAGATCGCTCATGTGTGCAGTCAGATTATCTGTCTCACCTGCGAATGTTTCAGCAGTTCTGGTTCATCCAGGGCCCAGCATAGAGTTTACCAATCACTGACTAGGGTTAGAAGGGCACTGGGTAAAGCATAGAATGGAGGTTGCATTCCAAACTAATAGTGGGAATGAAACTGAGCTAGGCCAGGGGCTTCTGCAGGGTAAGGGTATATACCCAGAACAATCAATACATGGTGTCTTGGTTGACTACAGTATCAGATAAACAAAGAAGCATTGGCCAGAAGTCAACAGGTGACAGCCATAAAAGTTCTTGGGTCTTTTTTCCTACCACTTAAGCCATCAAAGATCAGTGGAATGCTGTAGTCAAATCTTGTCAGGGTCACCTTACATTGAGCGCCACTGTCAGGGTCACCACTTGCGGGGCTCTGTTCTGCAGATTCTGACTCAATGATGGATGAATAAAGTACACTGACACACGGACATTATGCTTTGTTAGTTTGACTGAGTGTCTGGGTGGCTTACAGTCTCCCTGGAGAGTGCTGTAAAAAGATAGCAGCCGCCAACCTTTACACGCTGGCCTTGCCAGACTTTATTTAGTACACATTACATGACAAAAACTCTGAGTCAACACCACTAGAGGTTAAAGATTAAAGGACAGGTTCTGATGCTTAAAGCAAATGCTACTAGTAAATATTTGCTACCTTCCTGACTGAACTACAAAATCTCTTCCTGACACATGTATTGATGGGGCCATGAAGTGTGGCTGCTCTGCCTTCACCATGGTGGTCATCAATGACTACACATTTATAGAGCAAAGACTCAATAAATATGTGTTGAATAAAGGAAGCAGAATTTCAACTGAATATTGGGTAATGGGCTAAAAGGGAAATAGGCCTCGAAGTTAGTAACATTTTTAATAAAAAAGCAAAATATCACCTGTACTGACTATAAAATATGGCACAGATTCAAAAAGCCACACTAAAGAGTAGCTTTATGAATCTGTGCCATATTTTATATTTTATTTTCTATTTTATATCTTATTTTTTTCTCATCAGAATTTTGGACCCAGGGATAGAGGGAGAAACACCTTCTTCTCACTACTCCTTAGCCATATCATCCCTATTATATCTTACTTCATTCTCAACATTGTTTTGGGTTCTGAGAGGCAGAAGGAGGAAAAGATGAACTTCAAGAAGCAAAAAGTAAAAAAAAAAAAAAGAAAGAAAGAAAAAGAAAAGAAAAGTAGAAATAAATGTGGAAAGGACAATTCTACCAGCCAATGTTCAAGGGAACAAAATTTAAAACATTTAAAATGCTTTAAGAATGTTTTTAAAGCATTTAAAGAAATAGAATCACTCACTTGATTCTCTGTTTTTTATTTTATTTATTTTATTATTTTCTTTATTTTTTTTTTTGAGACAGAGTCTAGCTCTGTCACCCAGGCTGGAGTGCAGTGGTGCAATCTTGGCTCACTGTAACTTCCACTTCCCAGGTTCAAGTGATTCTTGTGCTTCATCCTCCCAAGTACCCGGGATTACAGGCACGTGTCACCATGCCTGGCTACTTTTTTTGGTGGGGGGTAATTTTGATAGAGATGAGGTTTTGCCATGTTGGCCAGGCTGGTCTGGAACTCCTGCTGCATATATGAACAATAGAAAGTGTGCGCACACACACACACCCTACCCTCATCTAACCCAGTTTCCCTTTATGGCTACTGCTCTCATGATTCTCCTCATTCCTCTCCCCTCATTCCAATGTGCAAATGATCCCCACCAGCTCTATTTCTCAAAACCTCCTCCTTCTCAGGGTTTGGCAGTGAGACTTCCCACCATTTCTCCCCCAGAAGCTGCATTTGCCAATGTCACTGGTGATCCAGCTTTTGCTAAATCTAACTGAAATACTTTAGATCCTCAATCCTGTTTGACATCATGGCAGCACTTAGCACTGTTGATATTGTCCTTCTTCTGAAAACTGTGCTCATCTTTGCCCCCTGCGATACTAGCTTTCCTAGTTTGCCTCCCGCTGTTCTGGCTGTCCCCTTCTCCATGTCTTTTGCAGGCTGTCTTTATTCTAACCACAACTCTCTTGGCTTCTCTTAGACTCTAACTCTCAGCTCTCTTCTTCATTTATTCTCCATCTGCTTCTGTGCAGATCACAGGCACATCTGTGGCTTCAACTTCAACCTAGCTGACCATTTTCTTGCCTTGGTCTGAAATCTACATTTCCAGCCAGTCCATAAGAGGAAAGAGCTTGAAGTGCATGCAATGTTATATCAAACTTAGAAGTTATATATTGTAAGCAATGTCATGAACAGAACCCAATATCAAGGACAATGATTGAAGTAGGGCCAGTGCAGATGTTTCACTGAGCTCCATACTCACAACTAGCCTGAAGATACAAATGGCCAAGTGTGGAGCAACAGATCCAGGGACACATCCAAAAAGACATTAGAGATCAGTGCTATGGAATCTGGGATAAAAGGGAGGGCTGAGTTACTGTGTATATAAGTATAAATGGGTATAAGTGAAAATTGCACTAATAACTTCAGGGCTAGTCCAACACTATGGCTTAAAATGCAGATAAAAGATTTCCAGAATCCCTACTAAGCCCAGGGAAATGTAAGGGGCCTGCCAGTGCAGCACACCGGTACAGACACATGAATTCTGTAGCCACAGTCAAGAGGCTAAGGGGTCAGAGATTTCAGTAGATCATTAACTGTTCTATTCTGTTTCCATGAAGTTCTAAGTATAGAATTTTACATCTGTCCTTATTAAATTTTATCTTTTTGGTTTCTGCCTAGTGTTCTGGATGTCAAAATAAGTTTGAATCTCAGTTCTTTCATCTGTCTTATTAGCTCTTCTTGTCACTTGGCTCTGTATCATCTGCAAATTTTATGTGGCCTTCTATGTCCTTAGCCAAGCAATTGACAAAGGTTGAAGTCAGCCAAGAATCAAACAACATGATGTTTCTCTTCAGTATTTCCTGTAGTTGACATCAACCCATTAGTTGACACTTTTTCCGAAGTTATTGTTCAACCGGCCACAATTTTACTGGATTGACCCAATACCAAGCTAATATTTCATTATTTTGTCTACCGGACTGTCATTTGTCTTTGGCAAATGCCGTTTTGAAATGAAGGCAGGCACTTCTAAAGGTTTCCGTCAATTTTTCCTCCTCCACCAATGTAGAAGTGTAATGAGGAAAGGGGATGATTATGAGTTTGGCATGACTTTTCCTAGTGAGTCACTGCTTCCTCTTCTCTGCTCACAAGCCATCTGTTTAATATTCTATTTTAGAAGCTTTCCCCAGAATGAAATCTGATTTTCTAGTGTGCAGTTTGCAGAATTCCTCTTCTTCAAACGTGAGAGAGTCTTTGTCCATCACCAATATCCTGGTCCTGTCTTTCACTTCCAAGATCAGATGGTTTAAAGATTTCTGAAAGGGACTCTGAATTCACATACTGGTCTACTCCCTTTAACCCTTATAAAATGGAGTCATCCGAAATTCTGAAATGGCCTCAGTATTTCTATATCTATCTTCTGCTTTTCTTCTTATCTGATGATGAAATACAGAACACATCAGTTGTATTACTATTCATCTTACTGGAGATAGTAGAAACAAAAGCGTCTCTCCTTTGTCGTCAGTTACAATCTCATCATCTGCCCCAAGCAACTCGACTTTGTCCAGCCTGTTGGCTCTGGACACCACATCTACATCCCCTATACTTCTTCATTTACTCAGATCTCAACAAATTCCCACCTTTGGTCTGTGACAGTATTTTCACATGCTCTGGTTGCTCTGTCTACTTCTCATACAAGTCTTTTGTAAGCATGATGTCATTCCAAGGCTTCCTGTGTAGTTACACAAATCCATGGTCCTTGACTTTTCTGAATGTCACAAATCCCCCTTTAGAGATCTCTTCCTCCCTAAAATAACATTACAGCATTGGCTTAATACCCAGGATCTTGTTTAATCCTCTTGGATCTCCTTGCACCCAAAGGGAGTGTCAGGCAAGCAGGAGTCTACTGGGCTGATCTGTGCAAGTGTATGACCAGCTCAATAGCAGTCACCCACCAGGCCCAATATGCTCTTCGGTAAAAAGGAACCCAAAACCTTCCCCATAGTCTCTTCTCCAACGCCCTCCAAATTTCATCCCATATCCCATCTCCAAAGTGGAAACTTGCAGGATTGTTGCTTAGTTCCTGGTTACCACATTTTCAGGTGGCTCTGCTCGTTATATACATCGTTAGCCTGAGAAGAGGACACTATTCCTGGGGCAAGAAGAAATAACTCTGACAAGTCCGGTTTTTACATGAGGTCTGCCCACCTGTTCTGACTCAGACTAAATTTTTGGCTCACTTACATGTTGTGAACTCAAAAACAGAGTCTTTTGACAGTTTCTATTTACCTAACCCGAGTCTTCATATTCCTCACTGACCCAGACATATTCTTCTGAATCTATGTATTTAATACATTCTGTTCTCCTAACATCATCTACAGAGTATTCTTAATTTTATATAAACATACTGCTTTATCTTTATATATTCTCCAACAAAATGCATTTTACATAATTAAAAATTTAATATATTTCTCTCTTTTAGTTTGATAGATTTTTGTTTCCTGTCAGTACTACTCCTCATAACAAGTTTGACTTACATTGAGAGGTCTGAGAGAATATATTTTCCAGAATTTTCTTTCTTGACAAGAACAATTTTTTCCCAAAATATCTTTTGATATCTAATTGTAAGTAGTTGCCTTTGCACATATTTTCCACAAGCCACCCTACTGAATGTAGAAAAATAAATATATTTTATCTGACTTATCAACAGGATTTCAGCCATTGCTCTCCTGACCTACTCTATAGATTTTGAATTTGCCAGCTCCCAGATTCACAGAATTACAAGAGTCAATTCCTTAAAATGAGTCTCTTTATTATATATTAGCCTCCTACTGGTTTTGCTTCTCTGGAGAACCCTGACTGATACAGAATTTAATGCAGCCATAGCTCTAGATCCTTGATGAGAAGCTTTTACTCTTTCAGTGTTTTAGAAAAATTATCCATCCCTGAAGAATTAAAATAAGTCTGATTTTCTATTAGAAGGTGATCCAAAACTGCACATAAGCACTGAGACAGGGCTTGCTGGGCATTCCAGAAGTGAGGGAAGGAGCCAGGAAATGCCACCAGGACAGAAAGGCTGGGGGTCTATGAAAGTCCACTCCAAGCTGGGTTGACATTCTTCTGTAGGGGTGGGAATGGCAGGACTTCCATGCAGTGTCCCAGTTAGAGACTGAGTGTTGCCTACAGGTTAGGGTAAGAGTTCCTAGAAGTTGGGTCCACTCAGCAGAAATGCCTCACAGGATGATTAAGGGGAGAAGTTCAGAGCTGTATTCAGAGTTGAAGAAGAATGGAACCAAAACCCCAGAGGCATGGGAAAAGTATGGGCATCATGACATGGGATCAGAGACAATTTTTGAATTTGCAGACACTGTCCCTAATCCCTATCCTACTACCCCATTGCTTTGGGCGGAATGGGTTTTTTTGTGGCAGGGTCTCACTCTGTCCCCCAAGCTGGAGGGCAGTAGTGTGATCATAGCTCAAAACAGCCTCAACCTCCAGAGCTCAAACAATCCTCCTGCCTCAGCCTCCCAAGTAGCTGGGACTAGGGGTACATGCCACCACACTCAGCTATTTTTTTATTATTATTGCTTTTTGTAGACACAAGGTCTTGCTATGTTGCCCAGGCTGGTCTTGAACTCCTGGTCCCAAGTGATTGTTCCATCTTAGCCTCCCAAAGTGCCGGAAACTAACTCAGTACAAGCCAGCTTCTCAATGGTTCAGTATGATCAAGGCTGGGCTTACTGGTATCAGGTTATTATAGCTGGAGCCAGGTGGAGCTGGGGCAGAAGTTGATGGATGCTTCTAATGCTGCACACTTAGTCCAGATTTCCAATTTCTGCAGGAACAGGAACTATTTTGTGATTGCATATTTTTTAAATATGTTCAAATTCAAAATAATAAAATTTAAAATCATTTGATTTAGTGTTTTGCTTTAAATAATTCATTTCAATGTTTTCCTTTACTGAATTATTATGCTGATAATTCTGTTTACCTAATCTTTTCCATTTTCATTTTAATAACTATTCAAACATACTCTAAATTTTTTAATTCTACTTCTTCCACAGGTTTTTCAACAAATACATTTAAATTTCCTTATGTTTCTATGCATTAATATTTGAGATATCTTTCATTCAAATATTTATTTCTACAGACATTTGTCAATTACCTACAAGTCCATGACACTGCATCAGGTGTCCAGGTGTGGGGATGACACGAACAAAATACAAACATTATCCTTCCCTAATAGCTTAAATTTTTCCTATTTATTTTTCTTTTAATCTCCTCATTAGAATGCAATTTAAAGGCGTTACCTGAAAGAAAAAAAAATCTTTACTTCTTAGGAAATGTGGACATTAACTAGTTCTAAATCAGATTATTCCTACTGTTATGAAAATAAATATTTAAAAATCCCCCCCAAAAAGCTGCTACACACCTGCTTAGCCTCATGCCTGTATACTTTTATTAAATAGCTGGACCACATGCATTCTAGAGTTACTTACTGGAGATTTTTCAGACACTCCCTTCTTACCTTTATCTCTTTTATCATTTGAGTTTTGTATTAGCCTTTTAATGGGTTTTGGGGGGTTTCTTTTGTTTTGAGAAAGGGTCTCAGTCTGTCGCCCAGGCTGGAGTGCAGTGGAATGATCACTGCAACCTCCACCTCCTGGGTTCAAGCGATTCTCCTTCCTCAGCCTCCAGAATAGCTAAGACTACAGGTGTGTGCCACCACACACACCTAATTTTTGTGTTTTTAGTAGAAACAGGATTTCACTTGTTGCCCAGGCTGGTCTCGAACTCCTGACCTCAAGTGATCCACACCCACTGGCCTCCCAAAGTGCTGGGATTACAGGCATGAAGTACCACGCCTGGCCTAATGGGTTTTTCTTATACCTTAATGTCTTCCAACTTTTTTAAAGTTTTTTTTTTTTAATTTTACATATATTTTATCTTTATTTATTTGTACATATTTTTTACCACTTTGTGAGATTACTCCTCATTGAATTGTATTGGATGTAACTCTCCATTGATCTTGAAGATAAAGCTACATTTTCCTCTCATTAGGCATTGTTTATGACCCTGTACACTGATGTTTAATATACCTGTTGCCTTCTGCTCCTAATTATGACTGTCCTGGGAACCTGGCCTTCTACTGATCTGACCCCAATTTCCCCTTTGAAACCCCCACATTAAAAGCCAGATTCACAAACACAGACATGTGCTCACCCACCTTTCCTGTAGCCCCCAAGTCATGCCTGTCTCTGGGAATGGCCTTTTATTCATCCAGGTTGATGAGACCTTATGGCAACCCTAACCTTCTTGTAGCAATTTCTCTAGTTCTCTGAAGCAGGTGTCTGAGCAGCCTGCCTCCCCTCATTTATTTACTGCCTTGCTGGGTCTTTTACTTCACTGCCAGCTAGCCTTCCTGGTTTGAGGCCAATGAAAGTTTGCAAAGATTTTATATTTTGTTTTGCTGTTGTTGTTGTTATTATTGTTAGATTGAGTCTTGCTCTATAGCCCAGGCTGGAGTGCAGTGGGGCAATCTAGGCTCATTGCAGCCTCCACCTCCCAGGTTCAAGTGACTCTCATGCCTCAGCCTCCCAAGTAGCTGGGACCACAGGTGCCCACCACATGCCCAGCTAATTTTTTTTTATTTGAGTAGAGACATGATTTTATCATGTTGGCCAGGCTAGTCTTGAGCTCTTGACCTCAAGTGATCTGTCTGCCTCAGCCTCCCAAAGTGCTGGGATTACAGGCATGAGCCACCATGCCCAGTCTATTTTATAGTCTAGATCCAACATAGTTAAAGGGCCATAGCTTTTTCCTAAATAAAGTGAGTGATACTACAGACTTTGCCATTTCTCCCCCTTACATAAATTTTATTATAAGCATTCCCTTTGAAAACTGGCACAAGACAAGAATGCCCTCTCTCATTACTCCTATTCAACATAGTATTGGAAGTTCTGTCCAGGGCAATAAGACAAGAAAAAGAAATAAAAGATATTCAATTAGAAAAAGAGGAAGTCAAATTGTCTCTATTTGCAGATGACATGATTGTATATTTAGAAGACCCCATTGTCTCAGCCCAAAATCTCCTTAAGCTGATAAGCAACTTCAGCAGTCCCAGGATACAAAATCAATGTGCAGAAATCACAAGCATTCCTATACACCAATAACAGACAAACAAAGAGCCAAATCATGAGTGAACTCCCATTCATAATTGCTACAAAGAGAATGAAATACCTAGGAATACAACTAACAAGGGATGCAAAGGACCTCTTCAAGGAGAACTACAAACCACTGCTAAAGGAAATAAGAGAGGACACAAACAGCTGTTAAAAACATTCCATGCTCATGGTTAGGAAGAATGAATATCATGAAAATGGCCATACTGCCCATAGTAATTTATAGATTCAATGCTAACCCCATCAAGCTACCATTAACTTTCTTCACAGAACTGAAAAAAAAATCACCTTAAACTTCATACAGAACCAAAAAAAGAGCCCATATAACCAAGACAATCCTAAGCAAGATAAAGCTGAAGGCATCACATTACCTGACTTCAAACTATACTACAAGGCTACAGTAATCAAAACAGCATGGCACTGGTACAAAAACCGAGATATAGAGCAATGGAACAGAACAAAGGCCTCAGAAATAACACCACACATCTACAACCAACTGATCTTTGGCAAACCTGACAAAAACAAGCAATGGGGAAAGGATTTCCTATTTAATAAATGGCGTTGGGAAAACTGGCTAGCCATATGCAGAAAGCTGAAACTGGATCCCTTCTTTACACCTTATATAAAAATTAACTCCAGATGGATTAAAGATTTAAACATAAGACCTAACACCATAAAAACCCTAGAAGAAAACCTAGGCAATACCATTCAGGACATAGGCATGGGCAAGGACTTCATGACTAAAACATCAAAAGCAATGGCAACAGAAGCCAAAATAGACAAATGGGATCTAATTAAACTAAAGAGCTTCTGCACAGCAAAAGAAACTATCATTAAAGTGAAATGGCAACCAACAGAATGGGAAAAAATGTTTGCAACTTACCTATCTGACAAAGGGTTAATATCCAGAATCTGTGGAGAACTTAAACAAATTTACAAAAATAAATAAATAAATAAATAAGTGAGTGAAGGATATGAACAGACACTTTTCAAAAGAAGACATTTATGAAGCCAACAAACATATTTTAAAAAGCTCATCATCACTGATCATTAGAAAAATGCAAATCAAAACCACATTGAGATACTATCTCATGCCAGTTAGAAGGGCGATCATTAAAAAATCAGGAGACAGCCGGGCACGGTAGCTCATGCCTGTAATCCCAGCACTTTGGGAGGCCAAGGTGGGTGGATCATGAGGTCAAGAGATCGAGACCATCCTGGTCAACATGGTGAAACCCCGTTGCTACTAAAAATACAAAAATTAGCTGGGCATGGTGGCACACGCCTGTAGTCCCAGCTACCTGGGAGGCTGAGGCAGGAGAATTGCTTGAACCCAGGAGGCAGAGGTTATGGTGAGCTGAGATTTCACCATTGCACTCCAGCCTGGGTAACAAGAGCAAAACTCCATCCCCACCCTCCAAAAAAAAATCAGGAGACAACAGATGCTGGAGAGGATGTGGAGAAATAGGAACACTTTTTCACTGTTGGTGGGAGTGTAAATTAGTTCAACCATTGTGGAAAACAGTGTAGTGATTCCTCAAGGATCTAGAACTAGAAATACTATTTGACCCAGCAACCCCATTACCGGGTATATACCCAAAGGATTAGAAATCATTCATTCTATTATAAAGGCACATACACACGTATGTTTATTGCAGCACTGTTTACAACAGCAAAGACTTGGAACCAACCCAAATGCCCATCAATGATAGGCTGGATAAAGAAAATGTGGCACATATACACCATGGAATACTATGCAGCCATAAAAAAGGATGAGTTCATGTCCTTTTCAGGGACATGGATGAAGCTGGAAACCAACCTTCTCAGTAAACTGACACAAGAACAGAAAACCAAACACTGCATGTTCTCACGTAAGTAGGGGTTGAACAATGAGAACACATGGACACAGGGAGGGGAACATCACACACTGGGCCCTGTCAGGGGGTGGAAGACTAAGGAAGGGACAGCAGGGGGTGAGGGGATTGGGGAGGGATAGCATTAGAATACCTAATGTGGATAACGAGGTGATGGATGCAGCAAACCACCATGGCATGTGTATGCTTATGTTACAAACCTGCATGTTCTGCACAAGTACCCCAGAACTTAAAGTATAATAAATAATTTTTTAAAAAAAAAGCCGTTAACACAGAGTGGTTTAGCCCTTCAGGGAGCCTTCCCAGCACCTGGCAGTAAAACCATCTGTTCTATAAGCAAGCCATTTTCAGTAGGTTTCAACTACCCAGACGCTTCCAGAGAGTTTCTCAGTAAATCCTTTGTTTCTTCTGCTGTCAGAAACAGCTTCAGGGACACCAGAGCCTTTCCCAGGCCTTTCTACTTCACATCCTCTGATCTTGATGTCTCATTTTTATTTTTGAGGTGATCTGGACATCCTCTTTTTTGTTCTCAGTTATTTTAATCACATTTTATGCTCTCCCCTTCTTAATGCGTCCTTGTCTGTCTACAGCTAAAGCATCAGTGAGTGATCATAGGGGATCATGTACAGCAGAGCTCTGACAGAACATAGTTTGGTGCACAATTTGGCTATTGGTATCATCAGATTTATCTTTTAACCTCGGCTACTTGTGGAATTTTCTGTTGGATGCAAATATTTTATTTGAAGCATCTTCAGTTCTTTATTTTTTTCCTCAGACATCCTACCTGGTTTCCACTCTTGTCTTTCTTATCATTATAGTGTGCAGGTTTCTATGGCTGCACTCACGGGCTTAAATCCAGCCCTGACTCTTACAAGCTTGCAGACCTGGGGAACCCCTGCACTTCAGCTTTCTCAGCCATACAGTGGAGATCATGGTAGTACCTACCTTAGGTAGAGCTTTTGGGAAGAGTAACTGAATTTGTACTTGTAAAACACTTAACACAGGACATTGGCATGTTCAATAATGTTAGCGTACTTCATTTTTAATATTTCTTATAACTTTCATAAGCACTGAAAGCTAACCACAGCTTATCCTCTTTTAACTTCCATTGAATTATTTCATGTGTGAAATGTGATCTCTGTCTTTCTGAAACCCCCCAAAATATTCCAAGGAAAATTGATAACTGAGATTATGCAATCTAAAAACTACAATTTCTTTCTTTCTGCTTCATAAATAAAGTACCACAGTCATGTAATCACAAGGTATTTCTTCTGTTTAGCATCTTTCTCAGCCTATCTCTATGTAAGTGGTTATATAAAGTTATATTATGTTCTATAAACATAAATACATAAAATAGCTTTATGTAGCTACTTACGTAAACCTGTCCATAAGTATGCAGTCACAGTAAATACTGGGGACAACCAGAGTTTAAGAAGGTAAAACTCTAACCTTAGAGGTTGACCTCCAGAAGGACATCATGGAGCCCAATAACCATCCTCTGTACCACTATATGAGAGACGGGATGCTGAGACCACAGGGGCTTCATCCATTGGACAATCCTCACATTCTTACACCCACCTATGATTATGTCTTACAGGGAAAGATAATTTCATTGCTTTTTTTCTTTCACAAATCATCCTAATATTTAAAATTATCAGCAGTTTGTCGCCCCTTCTATCATGCCTTGTATAATTACCACCTCCTTCAAAGCATATTTTTCTTGAAGCTTGAGAATACAAACCTATTTCCAATACACATTTTTTTCCATTTGATTGTACATATCTGTTAACTAACTTTATATTCAGTGCCTACCACTCGATGGCTAATACTTTGCATCTTCCACCTTAAATGCTTATGATTTCACCCCCTTTCATGTGTGAGAAAAAAAGCATAAGAGGGAAGCCTTTTAAATCCAAATTCTTCTTGCTCTTTAAATCAGGGTGTATTTGTTTTATAACTCAATGAGTATAAGAATAAACTGTAGCTCCTATTAATGCAGGTTCTTGTTCCTACAGGCAGCCTGGGATTCTGATAACTTTAGCAGCACTGCATACACATCCGATACAAGTGGTCTGTGACCACACATTTTAGCACACTCTGTGTTAGGTGAACAGTCTCATCTGCCATACACTCACTGGTATCATTTTATATTTTAAAGACACACTCTGGCAAGGCAATGGTAGCTCACACCTGTAATCCCAGCACTTTGGGAGACAGAGGTGGGTGAATCACCTGAGGTAAGGATCCTGTTCAAAACAAGCCTGGCCAACATGATGAAACCCCATCTCTACTAAAAATACAAAAATTAGCCGGGCATGGTGGGTCTCACCTGAAGTCTTAGCTGCTCAGGAGGCTGAGGCAGGAGAATTGCTTGAACCTGGGAGGTGGAGGTTGCAGTGAGCTGAGATTGTGCCACTGCACTCCAGTTTGGGTGACAAAGTGAGACACCATCTCAATAACAATAATAATTTTAAAAATAAGTAATTAGTTAATTTTAATAATAAAGACACAGCTCTGATCTCTATGCAGAACTCCATATTCATCTATCTCCTTGTAGGTGTCCCACAAACAGCTCAAACACAATGCTTTTAGCTCTGAACTCAGCGTCTCTCTCCTCAGACTACCTACTCCATGCTCTGTATCTCAGTTGGCACCATGACAATTGATCCCATCACCACAGCTAAAAACCTGAAAATCGACCTGCATGACTCTGTTGCTCTGTCCTCCAACAGCTAGTCAACTCCCTAGTGCCACTGATTTTAACTTCTAAATGTCTCTTGAAACAGCCCCTTCCTCTGCCTCTTCACAGAGATTACATCACTCCAGGCCTACATCTCTAATTCATTGCAATCTCACCTGAGTTATTACAATAGGCAGCTGACTGCTCTCCAGCTCCTCAAATAAACTCATTCACTAATGCCATAGTGATTGCCCTTATAATGCAGATTTTATCAGGTAACCTGCCCTGCTTTGTAGGCAAAGTCTAAAGTCTGTAAGATGACACAAAAGCCCTTCCAGAGTCTGGTTACTCCAAACCTTTTTCATCTTACGTGGAAACCAATCCTTCTCTAAAACCCACTGTTAAAACCAACGTCTTTGAATGTATTCCTGCAGCTACACTGAATAATCTATGAGTTATTGCACATTCACTTGTGACACAGTCCCCTTTTTACTTGCTTTTCCTTACACCAGAAAAGCCTTCTCAATTTACCGGCCAAAGAACTCCTCACGTTTCAAAACTTTGCTTAATTATTTCCTCTGTAAAAATTTTGATGAGAGAATAAAATATAAATTTTAAATAAATTTAGCTTCCTTAAAATATAAATCATTCTACCATAAGAACACAGACACGCAAATGTTCATTGCAGCACTATTCACAATAGCAAAGACAAGGAATCAACCTAAATGCCCATGAATGACAGATTGGATAAAGAAAATGTGTTACGTATATACCATGGAATACTATGCATCCATAAAAAAGCATGAGATCATGTCTTTTGCAGGAACATGCGTGGAGCTGGAGGTCATTATCCTTAGCAAACTAACACAAGAACAGAAAACCAAAAACTGCAAGTTCTCACTTATAAGTGAGAGCTAAATAACGAGAATTCATGGACATAAAGAGGGGAACAACAGACACCCTATGTGAGAGTGGAAGGTAGAAGAAAGGAGGGGAGCAGAAAAAAATAACTACTGGGTACTAGGCTTAGTACCTGGGTGATGAAACAATCTGTACAACAAATCCCCATGTCACAAGTTTACCTATATGACAAATCTGCACATGTACCCCTGAATCTAATACAAAGGTTTATTTTAAAAATTACAAATAAAATAAAATTGGCTTCCTTAAAGGGGAAAGGGCAGAGAAATAGAGTTAAGGTAGGAACCTGTGAAGAAGGGAAAGAGGAAAAAAAAGGAAAGTGATTACTGTTTCTGGGACGCTAAAGGAAAACGTTGAGTAGAGGACCTTTTATTTTAGTCAAACATGGGAGATTTGGATATGAGAAAATGTTTTCTAAGTGGTGTTGGAATTACTCCATAAAAAATGTAAACTCCCACTTGTAACCATCATAAATAGTTGGTACCAAACTTATCCTTCCTTGGTAAGCAACTAGCAAGCTTGAAAAAATATGTGAAACAACTATTTTCAGATATTGGACAACAGGCAGCAAAGGACTGTGATCCCTAAGAGAAAGGATTGCCCTAGTTTTCTGCCTGGAGAAACTCTCTGGTGATTCCTGGGTATATATCCCAAAGAAAATAAATCATTCTACCAAAAAGACACCTGCACTTGCATGTTCATTAAAGCACTATCCACAATAGCAAAGACATAGAATCAACCTAGGTGCCCATCAATGGTAGATTGTATAAATAAAATGCATATGCCATGGAATACTATGCAGCCATAAAAAAGAACAAATTTATGTTCTTTGCAGCAACATGGAGGCAGCTGGAGGTCATTATCCTAAGTGAATTAACACAGAAACAGAAAACCAAACACCACATGTTCTCAATTATAAGTGGTAGTTAAACACTGGGTACACATAGACATAATGTTGGGAACAGTAGACACTGGGGACTTTAAAAGGGGGAGAAAGGGTAGGGGTGAAGGTGGAAAAGCCACATATTAGGTACTATGTTCACTATCTGGGTGATGGGTTGAATCGAAGTCCAAACCTCAACATCACACAACATATCTATGTAACACCTGTACATGCATCTCCTAAATCTGAAATTTAAAATAAAATTAGCTTCCTTAATTTACAAATCATTCTACATTCACACAAATGTTAATTGCAGCACTATTCACAATAGCAAAGACAAGGAATCAACCTAAATACCCATCAGTGACAGACTGGATAAAGAAAATGTGTTACAATTACACATTGTTTAATTTAAAATTAAAAATATAATGGATACTCTCTGGATTCTGGGAATTGAAAGAAGATCCTAAGCAGAGCACAGTGGTCTTACTGAGCAGAGGAGACAGAAATCAGAGTTTGGAGAAGCAGTTGGAACTTGTGGAAAGAAGTATCAGAAAGAAAGAAGCCAGCACAGAGGGAGTTCCAGAAGTCATCGCAACTCCTGTTGAGTCTACTGATGGATACTAAGTCACATATTGTAAGGAGAAACTCTACAAGGCTGAGTAACAATTACCAAAGGTGGAAGCTGAAGAATTTCTAGAGCACACAAAGGGCATGGAAACATTTGGGTTCTGACCAGCCATACATTTAGTAGAAGGGGTACATGTTAGCAGGAGGACAAACCAATCCTAGAGTAAACACAATTCTAAAGCTATCTTTAAGAAGTTTAAAAATAAGACTTTAAAGAATCAAACTTATCTACAAGTAACTTAACCACTTGCCCCTACAAAGAGCAACACTCTATAAAGGAAGGCAAAAAAATTGAGATGCCCAATAACATAAAAATGCTAGACACATGAAGAAGGAGGATAACTTGAGTTTTAACCAGGAGAAAAAGCAATCCATAGAAATAGATTCAGAATGGCAGAAATGATGAATTAGCAGACAAGATGTTAACATAGCTGTGATAAGTGTGCTCAACTATTTTTTAAAAACCACATGAATATATTTTCAAAGATAATAGAAGAAACTTTTGCAGATGAAAAATGCAATATCTGCAATGAGAAATTCTCTGGGAAATATAAGGAGATTAGGCACATCAGATAAAATATCAGTGAACTTGAAGACATAATAGAAACCATCCAAAGTAAAGAAAAACAAAGTTGATAAATGAATGAAGCCTTAATGACCTACGAGCAGCATAAGCATAACTGAAGCTACAGAAAAGCATGGCAGAAAACAATATTTGAAGAAATTGCCACGAGTTTTTAATTATGTGACAATTATAAATTTACACATTTAAGAAATTTAAAGAACCCCAAACAGGAGAAACACAAAGAAAAATACACTAAGACACATAATCAATTTATTGAAACCTAGTGGTAAAGAGAAAATACTACCAATTTTCAGAGAAAAAAAAGGCAAATTACATTTAGAGGAAAAAAGATAATAATGACCACAAATGTATCATTTAAACATTAGATAAATCCCAAAACAACCCAAGAGAATGATACTTTTAAAGTGCTGAAGTCAGTACATACTCTTAGCTAGAATTTGATATACAGTAAAAATATTCTTCTAAAATAAAGGTGTTTTTCATAAAAATAAAAACAGAATTTGTCACCAGCAGACCTGTAGAACAAGAAATGTTACAGAAAGTTCCTTAGGCAGATATAAAGTAAGCCAGATAGAAAGTTGAAACTACACAAAAGAATGAGGATGGCCAGAAATGAGAAATATGTGGGTAACTATAAATTAATTCTCCTCATTTTTCAGTTCCTTAAAAGATGGTTCACTAATTAAAACAAGAAATAAGAATAATATTTTGTAGACTAAAACATATGCACAATGCATGGAAGGAGGGACACACCGCTGTAAGCCTCTTTCATGATGGTAGGAGAGATCATATATTTGAAGATAGAGTATGATTTTTAAAAAGACATATGGCAAGCCTTAAAATAAAACAAGTTAAACCAAAGAGGACACAAAATAGAATACTAAAAAATACTTGATTAATCACAAAGAGGGTAGGAAAAAGAAAAATTAGAAAAGTATAGAATTTCAACATAACTTTATTGATAATCACATGAAATATGAATGCTTTAAACACTCTAATGAAGTGGCAGATTTTCATACTGGATAAAAAAGAAAGACCCAAATATATACTGCCTAGAAATTTACTTGAAATATAATTACAGGTCTGGGGGCGGTAGCTCACGCCTGTAATCCCAGAACTTTGGGAGGCAGAGGTGGGTGGATCACCTGAGGTACGGTGTTCAAGACCAGCCTGGCTAACATGGTGAAACCCTATCTCTACCAAAAATACAAAAATTAGCTGGGCATGGTGGCAGTTGCCTATAATCTCAGCTACTCTGGAGGCTGAAGCAGGAGAATTGCTTAAACCCAGGAGGTGGAGGTTGGAGTGAGCCCAGATGGCACCATTGCACTGAAGCTGGGCAACAAGAGGAAAATTCCATTTCAAAGAAAAAAGAAAAAGAAAAAGAAAAAAGAAATATAATTACATAGATAAGTAAAAAATGAAAGGATATAAATAAATATACAATACAAACACTAAATGCTACAGAATATGTCTCTTCCGAAAATTCACATGTTGAAATCATAACCCCCAAAGTAATGATATTAGGAAGAAGGCCTTTGAGAGGTGATTAGGTCATGAAGTTGGAGCCCTCGTGAATGGGATCAGTGCCCTTATAAAAATGATCCAACAAAATGCCCTTGTTCCCTCCTGCCATGTGACGTTACAGTGAGAAGAAGGCATTGATCAAATCTGCCAATGCTATGATCTTGGGCTTCCCAGCCTCCAGAACCTTAAGAAATAAATTTCTGTTGTTTTTAAGCCACCCAGTCTATGATATTTTGTTATAGCAGTCTGAATGGACTAAGTAGCTAATGAGAAGAAAGCTGGCATAGCTATATCAATAATGGGCAAAGTAAGCTATAAGGAAAAATTATCAGGGGTAAAACAATTGTTTTCATAATGATAAGCAGAATCAATTCATCAGGCAGACATATCAATCCTAACAGTGTATACACATACTTAAAGAGATTTAATATCAGTGAAGCAAAATCTGACCTAAAAGTAGAAATAAATACACAATTATAGTTGAAGACTCCAATACTGCTCTGTCAGTAATTGAAAAAACAAGTAACCAGAAAATCAATAGAATAATCTTATCAAGCAACTTGACCTAATTGACATTTATGGAACATTTTATTCAACAATAGCAGAATACACATTCTTTTCAATTCACATTCATTTCAAATGCCTAAAGAAAATTTGCCAATATAGACTATATGCTGAATCATTTTAAAATTCTGAATAAATGTAATAGGCTAAAATTATAAAGATTAATTACAGAGGACTGAAAACAGAACCCAGTAACCAAAAGAGTTCTGGTTAATCTCAAGACATATACAAATTAAATAGGACCAGGGCCAAAGAAGAAATAGAAAACCTGAATAGCCTATAGATATCAAACAAGTTGAACTTATCATTTTAAAACTCTATGAAGAAAACGTAAGGCCAAATGAGTTTACCAGTAAATTTCATCACAAATGTAAACAGTAAATTATACCAACTCTACAGCAATCTTTCAAAAATAGAAAAGGAAAGAAAAATTCCCAACTCACTATGAGGCCAGCATTACTCTAACATCAAAATCAGAGAAAAAAATTATAAGAAAATAGCAAACCAATAACTCTCATAAAGGTAGACTGAAAAATATTTAACAAAAACATTAGCAAAAAAAAAAAACTATCAATACATAAAAAGAAAAGCATGTCATGTTTGAATATGGTTTATCCCAGAATAAAAGGGTAGTTTAACATTAGAAAACCAGTCAATATAAATTCAACCATATTAAAAGAATAAAGGTAAAAAAAATCCTATGACCACCTCACTATATGCAGAAAAGGCTTTTAACAGAATTAAACACTTATTTATGGCAAAATTCTCATAAACTAAAAAGAGAAGGGAATTTCTTAAATCCGATAAAAGGAATATATGGAAAGTATACAATAATATGCTTAACACTGACACACTGAATGCTTTTTCCTCTATGATGAAGAAGAATAAGGCAAGGATATATACCAACACTACTTCCATGTAGCATCATCCCAGAAGTCCTAAAGACTTCAACAGGAAATATAAAGCAGAAAGAATGGAAACAAAGAAGTCTGTATTTACTGAAAGATGACATGATGATGAGCATAGAAAATTCTTTATAAATTTCAAGAAAACATGTAGCCTGAAATACATAAGAATCAATTATCTTCCTATATAATTACAACAAGTAGTTTGAAAATGAAATGTAAAACATTAACTTTTATAGAAGCATCAAAACATAAAATAATTACTGACAAATTTAGTAAAACATGTGGAAGCCCCATAATCTGAAAACTATATAATATTGGTGAAAGAAATTAAAGGCAACCTTCGAAAACTGAACACATACACCATATGCATGGATTTGAAGATTCAATATTGGTAAGATGTCATTTCAACCCAAATTGATTTAAAGATTTAAGGCAATCCCAGAAGGTTTTATTTTTAGAAATTTGTAGGCTGATTCTAATAAGTATATGAAAAATAAAATTACCTAGAATTGCCAAAACAGTATTGAAAGGAATGGGCAGAGCTATAGAACTTACACTAGCTGATTTCAAAACAGTATAGTTACTGTAATAAACACAGTGGCACTGGTATGAGGATGGTCATTTAGATCAATGTGTCCAGAATACAATTGAGAAAGAAAACCAATCAGATCATCAACTGGTTTTTGGCAAAGATATCAAAGCTATTCAAAAGGAAGCTCTTTCCAACAAATGGTACTTTATATTCATTTGGAAGAAAATGAACATTGTCTCTTACTTTACACCATTTGCAAACATTAACTCAATCACAGAATTCTAGACCTAAATGTAAAGGCTAATCTATTAAAGTCATCTATAAGAAACAAACACAAGAAAAAAATCTTCATGAGGAAGATTTCTTAGCGAGAAGACAGAAAGTACAAATCCTAAAAGAAAAAAATCATAATTTGGACTACATAAAAAATAAAGACATATGCCTTCCAAAGAGTGCATCAAGAAAATGCAAAGGCAGCCACAGACTGAAAAAAATAGATGCAAAACAGAAAAATGACAAAGGCCAGGTGTCCAGAGTATATAAAGAAAAGCTATAAATTATTAAGAAAGAGATAACCCAATTTTTTAAATGGGCAAAGATTTGATCAGACGTTTCATGAAGAATATATATAAATAGCCAAGAAACACTGGAAAAGATGCTCATTAGTCAAATTAAAATGGTAATGAGATACTGTGGTTGTGCACCCAAATGGGTGATAACTATGGTATCTGGCATACCCAACTAAAAACAGTCAGTACCCAATTTTTATGAGGATGTAGAGTAATTGGAAATGCTGTGCATTTCTTGAAGAAATGTAAAATGGAATAACCTTTTTGGGAATCAGTTTGACGATTTCTTATAAAGTTAAACACACTTAGCCATACAACTCAATAGTTCTACTGCGAGGTATTTACTCAAGAGAAATAACGACATATTTTTACATGAAGGCTTGTACAAATATATTCATAGCATCATTTGTAATCATCAAAAAGGGGAAAAGCTCAAATGTCCATCCACAGGTAAATGGATAAACAAATTGTAGTGTATTTGTTCAATGGAATGCTACTAAATAATAAAAAGGAGCAAACATGCACAATTGCTTTAAAACTGGTAAAGCGATTCATAGACACAAAAGAGTACATACTGTATGATCCCATTTGTATGTCATAAAATACATATACCTAAGTAGACAGCCAAACATAGATCAATGCCTGCCTGGAAGCAGAGGTGGGAAAGACACTGGCCACAAACAGGCATAAAGAGGCTTTTTGGATGGCAGCTATGTTCTAGATATTGATTGTGTTGGTTAAATAGGTTTTATTTTTTGTCAAAACTCATCAAGCTGCACTTCTTATCTTATTGTATAGAAATTGCATGTAATTAAAATGAATTTTTGTGGCAATTCCTCAAGGATCTAGAACTAGAAATACCATTTGACCCAGCAATCCCATTACTGGGTATATACCCAAAGGATTATAAATCATTCTATTATAAAGACACATGCACACGTATGTTTACTGCGGCACTGTTCACAATAGCAAAGACTTGGAACAAACCCAAATGCCTATTAATGATAGACTTGATAAAGAAAATGTGGCACACATATGCCATAGAAAACTATGCATCCATAAAAATGGATGAGTTCGTGTCCTTTGCAGGGACATGGGTGAAACTGGAAACCATCATTCTCAGCAAACTGACACAAGAACAGAAAACCAAACACCACATGTCCTCACTCATAAGTGGGTGTTGAACAATGAGAACCATGGACACAGGGAAGGAAACATCACACATTGAGGCCTGGAGGATGGGGGCTAGGGGAGGAATAGCAGGAGGTGGGGGGACTGGGGAGGGATAGCATTAGGAGAAATACCTAATGTAGATGAAGGGGCAATGGATGCAGCAAACCACCACCACGGCACATGTATACCTATGTAACAAACCTGTATGTTCTGCACATGTATCCCAGAACTTAAAGCAAAATAAATAATTTTTTTTAAAAAGATACTCACAAAATAAAATTGTTACTCCCATAAAAAATGAAATTTTTGGAAAAATGCTGGTCATGGATTGGTAAAGAGGCTCTTGAGGAATGATGATCAAGCAGCGATGGAGGAAGTTAGCAGTCTTCTGGACAAGGTGGCCAGTGAAGAATTCCCATGGTGAGTAGGCTGAAAGATGTTTAAAGATAGGACTGAGTCATATTAGACTTTGAATCATATAAATGGAAAAGCCATGTCCACATATTTTCATCAAATTCAATTGTACCTACACGTGCCTTGTGTGAAGAGCTGATTTTCAGCTGGTAAAGTAGTCACATGAAACTTTTACAGCCAATGCCAACTCTGACTGGTGGCAATTCATCCCTGTTCTTTAGTGTTCATCTCCATACTGTTTGTTTGTTTGGTTTTGAAGCAAAGTTTCACTCTGTTGCCAGGCTGGAGTGCAATGGTAGGATCTCAGCTGACTGCAACTACTGCCTCCCAGGTTCAAGCGATTCTTCTGCCTCAGCCTCCCGAGTAGCTAGGATTACAGACACGCACCACCACACCTGGCTAATTTTTGTAGTTTTTAGTAGAGACCAGGTTTCACCATGTTGGCCAGGCTTGTCTTGAGCTCCTGATGTCAAGTGATCCACCCGCCTTGGCCTCCCAAAGTGCTGAGATTATAGACGTGAGCCACTGTGCCCAGCCATACTGTCATTTTTTAATGCAACTCCAGCTTGTGTGAAAGCTTTTTGCAGAAAAGGATGAGTTCCATATCTGGGTCAGAATGGAGCAGAGGAAAGACAAGCTGCAGAAAGTGAGACACGTGGTCTTACAAGTCTGACCTCTGTTGAGTTCTCAGAGTCAGAAGGAACTGTGAGCCTGTGAGACCCTGAAAGTTGACAGAAGTTTTGAAGAGTCCATTGGCTGTTCCCTAATCATGAACTCGGGGGCTGGAGTTAATTTTTTTGATGAAGAACATTAAATGAAAATAAGTAAATAAAATATTTCCAGATGGCACATGAGCTATACCTTCATTGACCCCATAAGCTATGAAATCACTCTTTCTTCCTAATGGGTTCTGTGCCTTGTGCAGGCATCTGTGATTTAATCTATGAAATATTAGTCTCTGGACTCAGCAATGAGCTGGAGGTCTAATTAGTCTTTACATCCTCAGCACGTTGCATAGAATTTGGCACAGGGAAGTCATTCCGTAAATGCTTGTTGAAGTAACCTTTGGTTCTTAACACAACCAAGACTTCCCATCGTTAAGTCTTGGCTGTATTTAACTGTCATCAGTACCCAGGTCAGGGTTTATTTCCATGCTTCCCTTTCCTGGCTTCCTTATTTCTTTATTTTTTTCTCTTGCAGATGGTCCTGTGGTTTCACTTCCCATTTGGTTTCTGAAATCTCTGAGCACAAGACTTGGAGACGTGGAATCCTTTCACTGCAGCTTTCATAACCTTTCTTAGGGTTATAAAGACACACGCACACGTATGTTTATTGTGGCACTGTTCACAATAGCAAAGACTTGAAACAAACCCAAATGCCCATTAATGATAGACTAGATAAAGAAAATGTGGCACACATACACAATAGAATACTATGCATCCATAAAAAAGGATGAGTTCATGTCCTTTGCAGGGACATGGATGAAACTGGAAACCATCATTCTCAGCAAACTGACACAAGAACAGAAAACCAAACACCGCATGTTCTCACTCATAAGTGGGTGTTGAACAATGAGAACACACAGACACAGGGAGGGGAGCAAATGCTGGCACCTCAATAACTGCTGTGTGGACACTTGACAACTTCTCTGCTGGAGACTCACTGAGAACCATTGTTCTGTTGAATGGACTTGGCACATGAAGGAGGAGAAAAGACAAATGGCCTGGGCTGGTAATGGGCAAAAGCTGTGAGTCTTTGCCGACTTACCTGCTGGGCAAGTCACCTGGTCCCCCTCTTCTCTCCCCACATCTTCTGATGAACTTTGCTGCATATTTCCTGAGTAGCTCAGTGGCCATCAGAGACCCCAGGCTCTTCATCAATGTTTCAGGATTGTGTAAGTCCTGGCATTTTATACATTATCAAAACAGAAGTTTAAGACCTAAGTCAGGCTAAATTTGATGCAGAAAAACACATGGCATTTTTGTACCTGAGTATCGAGGGGTAAATCACATCTTTTGCACCTGAGTCCGTAAGAACTGTGGCCTAACCCTCTTCTTCTGGAGAGCTCACTTTCCTGTCTTTCTGAGATTCCAGCTAGATGGTCCTTTGGCTGGTGTTGACCCCATCCTGCCTTCTTTGTAGGCATCGTCTGAGTGCATGGTCTACCTTAGTGAAGGACCTCTCCTTGCCCCTAAAGCACTTCTATTGTCCTGGACCTCAAAGGGAATGGTGACACCAGCTGCTCCACCAGTCACCACCACTTTCTTCCAGCATCTCCAATGTGTCTGCCCTCCAGCACCACCTGCTCCCAACATAAGACTGGTAGGGTGAGGTTGCAGAACTTAAGGGTCTTCCTCAAGCATGGCTTCTGCACAGGTTTGTGCCCAGTTGTATTTTAATTAAAAGCTTGGCTCTCTAACAATGCAGATTCTAAAGAGGGCTCAGTTTGCTTCCGGTTCCAGTCTTCTTAAAGACTAAATTCAGTCAGATGGGGAAGGTTTTGCCTCTACTTAGGATTAGAAGCCTTCATGCGCATAATTGCAGACGGGCAGAAGAGGAGACTAAATGGTTATCTAACCTATGGTTTTTGTCAATGGTGGTCAGTGTGTTATTATTCTTAAATGAGTTAGATTCACTTTAAGATGTAAATGGAAAGTGGCTCCCAAGTTGTCACAGGCATGGTGCCAAGAATTTCAGACACTTGTGAATATCATTAGGTAATTATCGTATTTACTGTCAATAGCACTTATTAATCTCATGTTCAGGGAGACGATCCCTTCAGAGCATAATTGCTGCAGTTAGAAGCATCTCTACCCCAAGCGCCAAGTAATTCCATGTGACCTTCCCCTACAGACAATCCCTTAGTTCTATGTGACGCCATCCTCTGCAGCCTCACACCCCACCCAATTCACAGCACCTCTGCCTTTCCCCTAAATAACTAACTCATTCAATTCCATTCAGCCAAATTTATGGAGCTCCTTCTGTGTGCCAAATGCTGTGCTTGTGATAAAAACATAGATGTTCCCCCTCAAGGAGTTCACAGTTTAGTGGTGCAGATAAAAAGACAAGCAAATAGTCTCAATTCTAGGTAGCATGTGCAAGAGGAGAAAGATGTGCGGATGTGATTTATTAAAGAGAAGGAGTTAGCCAGGCGCAGTGGCTCACACCTGTAATCCTAGCACTTTGGGAGGCCAAGGAGGGCAGATCACGAGGTCAGGATTTCGAGACCAGCCTGACCAACATGGTGAAACCCTGTCTCTACTAAAAATACAAAAAATTAGCTGGGCGTGATGGTGAATGCCTGTAATTCCAGCTACTCAGGAGGCTGAGGAGGAGAATCGCTTGAACCCAGGAGGCGGAGGTTGTAGTGAGCCGAGATCACACCACTTCACTCTAGCCTGGGTGACAGAGCAAGACTCCATATCAAAAAAAAAAAAAAAAAAAAAAAAAGAGAGAGAGAGAGAAGGAATTATGGCTATAATCCCAGTAACTCGGGAGGCCAAGGAGAGAGGATTGCTTGAGGCCAGGAGTTTGAGACCAGCCTGGTCAACATGGTAAGACCCCATCTCTAAAAATAATTATCCAGGTGTGGTGGCACACACCTGTAGTCCCAGCTACTCAGGAGGCTGAGGTGAGAGGATCACTTGAGACCAGGAATTGGAGGCTGCAATGAGCTATGATGGCACCACTCCACTCCAGCCTTGGCGACAGAGTGAGATCCTGATTCTAAAAAAAAGAAAAAGAAAAGAAAGGAGGAGCTCTCTGTAGAAGACCAAAAGAGGCCACCCAAAGAAGATGATGTGTGTCTGCCTTTTAAAGAAGGAATAGGAGTTTAGAATGCAGATTGACTGGAGGAAAAGCCTTGCTACTTGAGGCTCCATTGCCTCTCCTTCTCCCCATTCTCACCTCCATGTTAGTAGACATATCTACGGCACTGGGAAGGTGGAAAATAAGAAGATAGAGTGCCCGAGAGATTTTACTTTCAAAATAAAAGATAATTCTAGCTGGCGAAAAGAATAGATTGGCGGGAGGCCAAATGAATAATAATTACAGCAAACGCATTATCACACTTATCACATGCTAGGCATGGTTCCAAGTGCTTTATAGGTATTAGCTCACGTAATCTTTGTCCCCATTTTATAAATATGGAAAAAAGATTAAGTAAGGTACCCAGAAACACACCACTGGGAATGGGAGGTAGAGACCAAAACCCAAGCAGGCTGGCTGTCTATTCTGACAACTGTGAAACTAAAGTCAAGGAACTATCCGGCCACGTTTGGCGAATGCTTTCATTTAGAGCTGCATTTGATGGGGAAGGGATGAAATCCAAATGGAAGATACCGAGAGTGACAAAAGTGCCCCAACAGAGGATTTTTTTTCTTGAGACTGAGTCTTGCTCTGTCACCCAGACTGGAGAGCAGTGGCGCAATCTTGGCTCACTGCAACCTCTGCTTCCCGAGTTCACGCAATTCTTGTGCCTCAGCCTCCCGAGTAGCTGGGATTACAGGTGTCTACCACCATGCCTGGCTAACTTTTTTTATTTTTAGTGGAAACAATGTTTCACCATGTTGGCCAGGCTAGTCTCGAACTCCTGACCTCAAGTGATTCACAGCCTCGACCTTCCAAAGTGCTGGGATTACAGGCATGAGCCACCGTGCCCGGCCCCAACAGAAGATTTCTAAGAAACATTGCTATTTCTTTGTCCCCTTGCCAGCCCCTAACACACAGCTTCAGGTGTTTCCTCAACAGGCTATAATAAAGATTTAAAAGGCTTCCCATGGTTTTGTGTTCTGCTGAGCTACTTTTTCTCTAAAGTGATGCCCTGCTGAGACCAGCACTGGCTGGAGGTGAGGGGAGCAAGCAGTATGAGAAGAGCTCAAACTGTTCAGACAGAGGTGGCCAGATTAGGGAGGAGGTGACACAGAGGAGGGTGCTGGGTGTTCCAGGGATGTGGGGGGCAGCCTACGCGTGGACATGGGGACGACCTGGTGTTGGGGAATTCCTCTGTAACATGTGATGACAGAATTGAGTTTATTTTCCATCTCTTCCAGATTTAGCCCAGACACCATGTCCCAATAAAACACCACCAGGTACTCATGTGGGGTGGAGCTGGAAGATGCCAGCAGTTGCCCCTTCCCCGTGTTATTGCATCTTTTCTCTGCACCAACCCTCAATTCACACCAGAATGAAACTGCCTGCATTAACTTTCCGCTCTTACATCAGAGAGCGTGGCTCATTCCCAGGCAATGAACCAGAGGACAACAGACATTTTCTTTGGGAGAAATGCAACTTTTTGAAATTAAAAGAGCATTTTGTTTCCATTAAAGAACATTCAGATCAGAAACTGGGTTAAGAATAAACACTGCAGGGCCGGGCACAGTGGCTCATCTAATCCCAGCATGGTCTCTGGGCTAAATCTGGAAGAGATGGAAAATGAACTCAGTTCTGTCATGTGTTACAGAAAGATTCTCCAAACACCAGGCCAGGAGTTCAAGACTAGCCTGGCCAACATGGCAAAACCTTGTCTCTACTAAAAATACAAAAATTAGCCAGGCGTGGTGGCGCAGACCTGTAATCCTAGCTACTTGGGAGGCTGAGGCACGAGAATCACTTGAACTGGGAAGCGGAGGTTGCAGTGAGCCAAGATCATGCCAGGGCACTCCAGGGAGGCAGAGTGAGACTCTGTCAAAAATAAAATAAAATAAAAATAAACACTGAAGAATCCGAGAGAGCAGTGGCTCTCGATGTGGGGGTCTGATGGGTTTACTAAGCATCAACAGACTCATTCTTCCTAGGATGCATGTTTCTTCTGTGGTTGTGTTTACACATTGGTTTCTGGCAAAAGCAAAGTGTTTGCTTGTGACCTTAAATAAAATGCAGACATCACCTCACTGAGTCTCATCAATAGCAGAACTTGTCCTCTCATTCATCTTTGTCAGACCAGCAGGAGCAGCCAGGCTAGGTCATCCAGGGTAACAGTCTCCCTCTCCATGGAGGTGAAGATTTCAGCCTTCGTTCTGCTAATCAGGCTTGGGCCGGCTTTAACCCTATGAGTGGTTAACGCTCCATTAGGCCCCGGTGTTTCACTGTGCATTGTTTCTCACCAGGATCAGGGAATTAAGGACCATACAGGTGGGATTGGCTTTCAAGGGTGCTCAACGGATACAGTCCTGGACTTTTAAAATAATATTCCATTCATTTTAGGAACCCCTCTTCTCTCTTTAAAAGTAATATTCTTGCCTGAGATTCAGACTTACAGACTCTCGGATCCGCTTTGTGGCCACACCTCTAGAACCCTCTACCTCTGCTGGAGGAGCCCAGGGGAAGCTGCAGCGGGGCTGTTGCCAGTCTGCAAGTCAGAGGAGAACTGTTTATCCTATTAGCAAAACCAACAGAGCCTGGCTTCGCCCTCCACTGAAATTTCCCCAGGGCACTGAGCAGCCTATGACAGACTGTTTTGGAAACTGCTAGAAGAAGGGATCTGTTCAATGTTATGTACAAGGCAGTAAACCATAGCATTTCCCTGGTCTAGCCAGCTTTATTACAGACTAGACCAAACTCTGCAAAGCTTTTCTACTGCTCAGCAAACATGGTCAGCTCACACAAGGACTGCTCATACTCCAGGCCAGCATCTGAGCCCGAGCACACAGCCACCATGGCTCCAAGCAACATGTACACATCTGGCAGTCACACTCAGTCCTGATTCTGAGGGGACACTTGGGGAGGGACATGCAGACACAGGATAGCGGAAGATTTGGGACTGATGTGGATCAGGGACCCATGAATGTGTACAGCAGACACAATTCAGGTCCAACTTGCTCTCCGGTTCTCTGCAGAGATATTTCACAAGCAATAGAAACTTGCTTGGATTAAAATAACAGTTACAGCAAAAATTATATAGATAACTACTATGAATAAACACTTTCACTTTCAATTTTTTAAATGTTGTTGACATGTTATGAAAGTAATACATGGTGATTATAATGCTTCAATCAACCCATCGTTGTCTAAAACAATGCCTCTCTCAAAATTTAATGTGTGTTCAAAACACTTGAGAATCTTGCTATACTGTGGATTCCAAACAGGAAGTCTGGGTGAGTCCTGAAATTCTGCTTTATTATTTTTATTACTTTTTATTTTTTGAGATGGAGTCTTGCTCTGTTGCCCAGGCTGGAGTGCAGTGGCGTGATCTTGGCTCACTGTAACCTCCACCTCCCAGGTTCAAGCAATTCTCCTGTTTCAGCCCCCTGAGTAGCTGGGACTACAGGCAAAAGCCACCATGCCCAGCTAATTTTTGTATTTTTAGTAAAGACGGGGTTTCGCTATATTGGTCAGGCTGGTCTCAGACTCCTGACCTTAGGTGATTACCTGCCTCAGCCTCCCAAAGTTCTGGGATTACAGACATGAGCCACCATGCCCAGCCAAATTCTGCATTTTTTTAAACCAACCCCCAGATGATGCAGATGGTGCTGTTAGGTTGGCACAAAAGTAATGGCAAAAATCACAATTATTTTTGAACCAACCTAATACAATGAGTATTCGGTTAGTACATAAATTCGGTCTAGAAAATGTAACAGTCTCCCTCTATCACCAACCCACTCACGACCCATCTCTCTGATTATATTTAAGGCTATATTATGTCAGGTTCTATTATTCCATAATCCGTGTTCTTTACTAACTATAGGGAATGAGCATCCTTCCAGATCAATGCCAAAAACATAACTCATTCTTTTTACTGTATGCACAGAATTCCATATGCAAAATGCCATGATTTATTCACTTTGCCCCTTACTGACAGGGGGATGTTTCTATGTTTGAGGCCATTTTTAAGCTCACCCATATTCATCTTCTTTCTCTGTGGCTGAGACAGAAGGACATGATTAGCAAGCTTACCTGGACCTCACACCAAGCTCTCCATTCCTCCAAGTGAAGAAACGTAGTTCACTATGTCTCAGAATGAAATCATTGAACAAAACTTCACAGCACACAGGAGCATAACTTTTCTGATTCTCCAGCCCAAGTATGATTCCTACAAGAGATCTTGCTGGTCAACAGGCCCAAGACATCATGGGATAAACAGAGTTCGTCTTCCTTTGTGGCCAGTTTTACTTGAATTCTGTGGAGGCAAATCAATTCCTTATTTTCATATTAAAGCACACGTGTGTAATCAAAACAAAAACATAAAATTCACAGGAATTTTTGTATTAAATCATGAAAGCTCCAGAATATTTTCTTGCCTGTGGCCCGTTGCTCTAGGCTCTCCGGGATACAGCTTGTGCCTCTCTGCACTTCGGAGCAACTAGGATAGCATTCAGAATCAGACGTTCACCTGGTGCCATATTCTTATCTACAGGTGAGAAAACTGAGGCTCAAGGTGGTTGACTAGCTTTAGACAGCTGATTAATTACAGCAGGTTCTAGATTGTTAAGAGGAAAAGCTTGTGAAGCTTTGCAGAGCTGAGAATGGTCTATAAATCACTATTTTAGTTCAACAGTGGTCAAACCTTTCTGCATATTAAAATCAGTAACAGCTTCTCACTGTTAAAGTCCCCAATATCCTGGTCCAATCAACACCAATTAAATTAGACGTTTTGGGGGTAGGACCCAGATATCAGTCTTTTTTTATAAATTCCCCCATTTGATTGCAGTGTTGAGCCCAGAGTTGCCAGATTTAGCAAATACAAGTATACGAGGCCTAGTTACATTTGAATTTCAGATAACTAATAAATTTTTTTACTATAAGTACATCCCAAATATTGCCTGAGACATACTTAAGAGTTACTCATTGTTTATCTCAATTAAAATATGACTAGGTATCCTGAATTTTTTCTGAACCCTCCCTAGTGCAGGCAAATTTGAGAGCAAGGCTTTAGGGAAAGTCGTTGACTTCAGGGGCGCCCAGGAAGCACTTCAAGGTCAAGGTGCCAAGCTCTGCACGCTGATGGGTAACCCTCCACCCAAATATGCCCAATCTGAGATAGGATTCAGGAGCCAGGTGGATGGCATCTTTTGAATCAACAAGGTCCTAGGCCTGACAGTTTGTGACTGTTCTCCAACGAGAGAAGCACAATGTTATTTATTGAAAAGTGGGTGAAGCAGGTGGTAGATATTAGTGGTTCACGATGCTCTGCTGCATGTTGTTTACAGCTTGCCAAAGCCTCTTTTCATCTGGTTCTGCAGATGTATACGCCAGGTAAACAGTTGAGCCTCTGACCAGACACTGACAAAGGCTTAAATGCTCCCAGCAAGAGAAAGTCCCTTCCCATAAACATCGGTTTCCTGCCATGAGCATCTCTGCATCTTCTGAAAGTGACTACAGATTGGTACTGCAACCCCCCTTCTTCCCACGAACTTCTTGTCTCCTAGACCTGGTGACCAGGACACTGAGAAAATCTCTGCCTACTCTGGCTAAGGTCTCTCAGGATTCAAAATGCAACCACGCTGGGCACGGTGTTGCATACCTGTAGTCCCAGCTACTTGGGAGGCTGAGGCAGAAGGATTGCTTGAGCCCAGGAGTTTGAGGCTATAGTGCACTATGTTTCTGCCTGTGAATACCCATAGCACCTCAGCCTGGGCAACATAGCAAGACCCCATCTCTTTTTAAAAAAGTGCACTAAACCAGCAAAAACCAAAATATTTGTAAACCAGTCAGAATGGCAAACACTGAAATGATAAAAAGTGAAAGACAACCGGGAATAGTGGCTCGTGCCTGTAATCCCAGCACTTTGGGATGCCAAGATGGGTGGATCGCCTGAGCTCAGGAGTTTGGGAACAGCCTAGACAACATGGCAAAATCTCATCTCTACCACAAATACAAAAAATTAGCTGGGCGTGGTGGCATGTGCCTGTGATCCCAGTTACTTGGAAGGCTGAGACAGGAGGATACCTTGAGTCTTAGAGGTCAAGGCTGCAGTGGGCTGAGATCATGCCACTGCCCTCCAGCCTGGGTGACAGAGGGAGACCTTGTCTACCCTCACCCCCCAAAAAAGAGACTAGCCCTGGGGCAAGTTGTTTTCTTCCTGGAACTGGGAGGTGAGGGTGACAGGTGAAATGCTGACAGGTGGCCTTCCCTGGAAGCCAGCAGCAGTGCAAATTTGTCCAAGAGCATCATGCCACCGGCCTGACCTCCCAGAGCTCAAGAATTTCTAAACCTATCCATGACTCACAAACAATGAACTTATTACCAGGAAACATTGCTGTGAGCCACCCTGTTTGCAGAAGTGCTAATGTCCTTGTATTTCAACCCAGCAGTTCCATAAACAGAGGGTCCTTTCCAGCACACATTTTCCTATCTGATCACTGTCTCTCTCTGGTTTCAAACCTATAACTGGTATCCACGGAAAACCGAGGCAGGCCCAGCTCTGCACCATTTAACCAAGACCAGCTCCCCTTCAAACAGACCCCAAAGCCAAGACAAGCAACATTTGGGTGAAGGGAGTGTAAGGTGATGACGGGGCTTTTCAGAAGTGCACATGTGGAGGAGGCAGAGAGGAGGCTGGCTTTCTCCTACCTGGAATACCAGACTCCCAGCCCAGGGAGCCAGCCAGCAGCCTTGCCACCCCCATTCTCCTTGAGTGTCAGAGATTTCAGCCTCCCACCAGACACACACACACAACCAATTAGTTCCTGCTTTTCCCCCTCCCTGAGTTCCAGATGGCCTCGTGAGGACGGCCCTGTGGTCTTGCTCCAAACATGATCGATTACAGCCCAGAAAAACTCTTGAAGACATTTGTTGCTTCTGAGGTTAAGACTATGAAATTGCATTTCTTCACTGAAGTCCCCTCTGAACTTTAGAAGCCACAAAATCCTTCCTGGGGCAAAAAGCCCATTTCATGGGGCTGCCTGAGCTCCCAGTGCGGTTCTCAGAGGTCACCATGACTCATGTGGCAGCAGTCCACCCACAAGGTCTCTGTGGCGAGGACACCATATGGTTACCAGGAGCAGCACAAACGGCACCAGGCCAGCCTGGAAGGCCAATGGGACAGGGGCCGAGCTTCTGTGGGTACAAATTCACCCCTGCTCTACTCTATACATAATTGATTCATTCACTAAACATTTATTGAGCTCCTGATACATTCTGATGTATTCTGGATCCTATGCTAGGCAATTGAAGGAGGAATGAGTCAGACAGAAACTCTGCCCTCAAAAATCTCAGTTCACAAACGTCAAAGAAGGTGTTTGGGAAGGCAGAAAGGCCTCCTGGAGAGGATGGTACCTGCAGCATGACACCTGGGGAGACAGAAATGGCAGAAAGACCACAAGGTCAGGAGTGCCAAAGATAACTGCATCCCAAGAGGCTTCGTACACTCACCTGGCAAGGCACACCTAGTGAGCTGGTCAGAGGAAAGCCTCAGTGAAACCAGCCAAGGTTAGATACAGAGAGCTTCATTAGAGTGAAAAGTTAGAAATCCTTTGAACATCCAGGCCAGGCACGGTGGCTCACACTTATAATCCCAGCACTGTGGGAGGCCAAAGCGGGCAGATCACTTGAGGTCAGGAGTTCAAGAGCAGCATGGCCATAATGGTGAAACCTCGTCTCTACTAAAAGTACAAAAATTAGCCAGGCATGGTGGCGGGCACCTATAATACCAGCTACTTGGGAGGCTGAAACAGAAGAATTGCTTGAACCTGGGAGTGGAGGTTGCAGTGAGCTGGGATTATATCACTGCACACCAGCCTAGGTGACAGAGTGAGATTCTCAAAAAAAATTTTTTTTTTTAAAAGGTTAGAGAGAAATCATTTGATAGCCTACTGTGTGGCATTCATTCACTCATTTATTCATTCAACAAATATTCATTGAGCACCTACTCTGTCTGTGCCTATCTGAAATCCAAGCCCTGGAGACACAAATATGAATGAAAGAAAGGAAGTCTCTCCCTTATGACAGCTTATAGTTTAGTGGGAGATGTATGCGTGTGTGTGTGTGTGTGTGTGTGTCTCACTTTAGATAAGCCAATCAGAGTAGACTTTTATTGATCAATAGCTCCTAAAGACCTTTATTGGAAACAGTTGCACGAACAACCGGAATGCCACTGGAAGGACACAAAGGATGAGTATGGGACTGGAGCCCTTACCAAGGTCTTCAAAGGAATTTCAAGCTCTGTGCATGGTGATAACGGGTCTGTATGTTCTGACTTTGGAGAAGGAGCCCTTTTGTAAAAATAGTAGCATTGTTTAATAATATAAACCTGAAGGCAGAAGGGCAAATCCCAGAAAAATATGATGATTTATTCACATTAGAGCTTGCTGCCTAAGAAGAGCAAAATGATGCCCCTGGAGTCACCTCTATGCTGGGCAGTTCTCTGCAGATGCAGTTGGGTGCTGGGAGATCCACCTGAGTGAGCACAGCACAGCACATGTCCGTCCTCATCACTGTATCCCTGCTACTCAGGAAGGAGAAGATTTTCTCTTGGAAGCAAGAGCCAAAAAGATGCTTCCCTTTGTGCAGCAAAGGCAAGATGCGAGAGCAATGTTAAGTTAATAAATAGCTTAAAAACGAACCCATGAGCAGTGCAAGGCTCAAGAGAAGCCAAGTGAAGCGGAGTCTGGAGGCAAACCTGACTGCCAGAGTCCCCCACCAGGTCCTCAGGTCCTCCTCAGTCAGCCAGCTCCCAGCCACTGGAGGGTACCCCAAAAGTCTGAAAGAGGCAAACCCAGGTAAGCAGGCTTGTTTCCATTTCCCAGAGGGATCTGAAATTAGTTATTTCAGTCTCAAAGCATTTTGCACAGAAAGAGCTATTTTTAATACAAATAAATGTACAATTAATAAAGTTCTGGCGTCCCCTAGAGCTAAGAGATTTGTGTTATTTTCGGTCACAACTAGATTTAAATGTGCAACTGTGCTGCAAAACTTCTCTATTTTGTTAAGCCTGGACTTTGGCACTTGTGAGCTCACTGCAAGAGAGAGAGGAGTCTTGGAAATGCAGCGAGGGCCCGTCTCTGAGAGTACACAGCCCCAGTTGCTGGATTCTTGGATTCAGATTCTTAAATTGTGGTGCCAACGATTTGACAGCAGGCAAATTGATGGATAGGCTTTTTGGACAATAGTCAGGGTGGGAACGAAATTAATCAGCAATGATTTGTTTTATTACCTTCTCCCTCAAGATCAGAGCCTTCCGACTCTGAGCTGACCTGAAGGTCCTGTTCATGGATTCAGCTCAGCCGTGGGCACATGGCAAGCGGTGTCTGGCTCTTTTGCCTCCTGTACCCTCTGCCCACTTCCTACCGTCAGTTACCCAAAGCCTCCAATGCACTCCCTCCTCTACTTCAGCTCCTTGAAGACAATGCACCCTGACAATCTATTCACCCTAAACTGTTAGGACATGGCTCAAAACTTAGCCCAAAGCACGCACGGAACAGTTGTTTGTTGAATCAGAGTCTCCAGTAAGCAAGGTCTTGGAACATGTCATTTTCACAGCATGGCAGTCATTCCCATAGTTGGGCAAGCTTGGGAAATTCTGATTTGATGCAAACACGTTCATTCAGAATAATGGAAATAAAGGAATTGGGTAAGGAAGTGTGTTGGGACTGGGAAGAGTTCACTGATGCTTCTTAATCACTCAGATGTGATTGGGTGGGAGAGGAAAGGGAGAGAGGGTGGAGATCAATCACTCAACAAATCATGGACACCTCTGGTGAGTGGGGCAAGAATGAGAGATGGAGGACCACACAATCTAGTAGAGTAAGCATCTAAACAAAACAGAAGAGGCTGGAAGAAAAGCTAGTTATGCCTTGGAAACAATGGATCTGGGAATGTGTCTGCCTTGGAAGAAAACAGCTGGAAATTGGTCCTATCTGTGTTAAATGGTGATTGCCTTCAAGGGAAATGCCAGAGGAATGGCATGTCCATACCCATACCCATCCTGACGGAGACGATCCAACCAATTGCAGCCTTTCAAGAAAGTTTCATTCTGCTGAACCCTAAAAATAAGGCCTTGGAAAGCAAACAACCCACTTGTCCATCAACCATCAACTTAACCCTAGTGCCTCAGGTTTACCCACTACATCCAAAAGAGCCAATTCTACATTGAAAGCTGTTTGCATCAGAGTTTGTATTCGACTACATAATTATTTACCATCACTAGCATCTGACCCTGTTTGAGAATTAAAGTAAATCCATTTATAGCACACCTTAAAACTCACATAAAAAACAAAATGCATGAGTCATGTCTCTACCTGACTGAGGAACGGAAGCCTTTCCAAGTAAATATTATCCTGCGCCGAAAGCTTTCTGCCCTTAATCCCCTGGGTTCAGAGCTGAAGCACTCACGAGTCTCTGTAACTTGAGTTGTGCTAAATGTTCAAGTGGTAAACAAGCAGAATTATCCTCTCTCCTGAGGCCCATTTTTTTCTCTACATTCCGATTCTGTTTTCTGAGCACACGGCTGACCACTGCATGGCCGATGGAAACCAGGGCTCTTTAGGAATAAGAGTGAGTTATTATGTGTTGAGTGTGAACAACGGGCCAGGAAACATGCTGCGAGTGCTTCCAGCTACGTGATCCCATCTTCTGTTTCTTCACAACACCACTGTCCCACTAACCTGGGGAAAGTCACCTCTCATTCTTCCTGGGCTCCAATCATCCCATCTATAAAGTGAGAGTTCAACAGAGTAATTCTCAAACTCCCTCCACCTTTCAACCACAGGAAGCCTGAGTCAGTATGAAAAGCTTGGCTATCTTTCTGAAAGTGTCTTCTTCCCACACACCCTGCACACAAGCTCAGAGCTAATTCTTGTTCTTTATCTTTTGAACTCAGACTCAAAAGGAGCTTCTCTGTGTACCCATTGTTAACAGAGGGTGCTACGTAGTTCTAAGCTCTTGGTGTCCTGAACAAAGAATTGGACGAGACACACACAGATAGCAAAGCAAAGCAGCAAAAATTCATTAAGTGCAGTATTACACTCTCAGAGTGGGAGAGCGGACTGGCCTCTGTAAGATGACATCAGTGTCACTTTGGTGAAGTTTGGGTCTTTTTGTGTGTTTTTTTTCCTTCTCTTCCTAAGGCTGCCTAATCTCTAGCCAGTGTCTGCCTTTTGATTGAGAGCTGTGTTGTTTACTAACTTTGGCCCCTGTGCACTTGAGTGCCGTGTCTATCCCATAACTTTAAGTTCATGCATGATATGCAGCCCATATACTTGAATCTTAAGTAGCCGATTATCATACGGGGTTATGTGAAGGATACTTTTTTTCTCTAATGCGCATGTCCATCTCTGAAGCGCTGCCCCTTCCTGGTTTGGTCCAGATCCTGCTGGCTGTGGGGTCCTTGCTCACTTCTCTCTCTTACTCTTTGTTTCAGCTGCTTAACTTCTGCCTCTTATCTTTCTTCCTGCTTATCAACACCTTCACCTTGCTTCTGCTCTCTACTTTTACTTATTCCACCCTTTATCTAACTTTTAATTC